>NC_137284.1:20930000-25930000 GCF_054371585.1 Giraffa tippelskirchi
CTTGAGGCAGCCCCGGGTAGGGATGGAGGAACAGGGAGCTGGGGAACAGTCAGTTAAGAGCTTTCCAGGGGTCACTTCCAGAACTCTGACCATCTCTGTATCTGTCAGGCACTGTCTTTTTCCTAGGCCCTAGCTTTCTGGGTGAGTGAAGAAGTAGGAGGAGGCTGACACATCTCCCTGGGAAAGGTAGGGAGCTCACTACACAATCGGAAAAGAGAGCCAGAAATCCCAAATCTGAGGGACTCCCCTGGTGGCCGTGTGGCTGACTCTGTGCTCCCAATACAGGGGGCCCAGGTTCAATCCCTGGTCAGGGAGCTAGATCTCACATGCTGCAACTAAGACCTGGCACAGCCAAATAAATAAATATTAAAAAAAAAAAACAAAACCAGATCCCGATTCTGAGAAAGCCCTCATTGTCTTTAATAGAGGTGGCAGATTTGCTGAGTTAATCTAGCACCTAGACCACTTGGTATATGTATTTGTTAGTGTTTGTGCACAGGGCTGGGGTTCTTGAAGATGAAAGAGTGGATTTATTGAGCACCCGTGATGCTGTCAGTCTCTGTCAGGCACTTAATATGTGTTCTCAAGTCAATAATTCAGGAGGTGGGGAGTAAGAAAAGGCCCCAAGAAGATAAGAGATTTATCTAAAGCTTGGCTAATTAAAACCCTTAGAGGTCCTGAAAAGACGATACGATTCTAATGTCTTTCGTCCACATGATCAAAATAAAACTAATTACTGCGACTTCACTTTCATTTTTCACTCTCATGCATTGGAGAAAGAAATGGCAACCCACTCCAGTGTTCTTGCCTGGAGAATCCCAGGGACAGTAGAGCCTGGTGGGCTGCCGTCTATGGGGTCGCACAGAGTCGGACACGACTGAAGCGATGCAGCAGCAGCAGCAGCATTGCGATGATTTAAAGCATACTGGAATTAAGGCTATTTTTATTACAAAATTTTGGGAATGACTTTCAAAGTTTTTTGCATCTCAGCTTTGCTGGCATCCTAAACAGATGCATAATCTGCCTTTTGGGTGATGCCTGGCCCAAGTCATGCGATCTGGACAGTGTAGGAGCTGTCTTGCTTCAGGGCCCACTGGGGCTTGGAAGCCACTTACCGGAGGAGAACTCCTGGGCAAAGGCCAGTGACACCAGCAGCAGGGGGAAGCCCACAGCTACAAACTTGACCATTCGGTCCAGGGGAAGCTCCAGGCGCAGTCCTTTGAGGCGGGGGCCCTTACGGTCTGGCAGCAGGGCATCCGAGAGCATGTACTCTGCAGCTGTGTGTGCGAGCGACATGCTGCTGTCGAGCTTGGGCCCAGGGGCGGCAGAAGGGGGTCCCGGAGAGTGGGGTCCCGGAGAGGGGAGTCCCAGTAGGTGGCAGCTTCAGGCAGCCGGCTCTCAGCAGACGGCGCCTGCAGCCCGGGCCTCAAGAGTATCTGTGTGAGGAGCGGGCACTGGTTCTCTAAATAACTGGCCAGGCCCTGAGCCAGGCACCTGGTAATTAGAGGGAGGCATCGCCCAGTGGGTTGTTACTGGAGGAGGGTCGGGTGTCAGCTGGGGTTGGTGCCAGACCACCCTCTGGACCGTCGAAGGCAGACTCAGTCCCGTGGCTTTAAGCTGCCCTCTCATTAATAATGTATTTTTGGTGGGGCAGTGGAGAGGAGGAGGGCTGTCAAGCAGGCCCCCCATGTAATTGGTGTGGAATCTGGGTGGAGACTCCTTAAATGTGTAGAAGGCCCTCATTTTGTGGTTTGGGGTGGGAATGGAGCCCCCAGGACTCCACTAGGGTTGCCGCTCCTACATAGTATTCTCTGTCCCAGTGATGATTTCTGCTTCGGGCCCAGGCTCTTTCCCGAAACGGATCTGTTTTTGGCATCACATCCCCTGCCCTGCCTCTGGTCTTTTTCTAAAATGTTTCAACCACGTATTTACAATTTCCTTATGTTTACATTTTTTTTTTAAAGCTCCAGTTAGTTCTCTAGAAAGCTGAGGGATGGATGGGAGTGTTGACGTGCAGAGAGAACATGACTTGTGAAATCTGGAGGGAAAGTCTTCACTGGACACCTAGCAGCACTGTTCTTTTTTTAAATTTATTTTTATTGAGTGACTGCAGGAATCACTTTTGGCTCAGTATTCTCATCTATCAAAAGGTACTGTATTGGTTGCAAAAAATTGTAAAGATCGATGAAGAGTATTGTATGGGAAGATGCATTGTAAACTGTAAAGTGTAGTGCAAATGTCAACGTTTTATTTATTTGTTTAAAATTTATTTAGCTGCGCTGGGTCTTCATTGTTGTGCATGGGGTTTTCTCTAGTTCTGGCGAGGAGGGGCCACTCTAGTTGTGGTGCTTGGGCTTCTCCTTGTGGAGGCTTCTCTTATTGCGGAGCACAGCCTCTAGGGGCATGGGATTCAGTTGCCCTGTGGCACATGGGATCTTCCTGGACCAGGGATTGAACCCATGTCCCCTGCATGGGCAGGCAGATTCCTAACTACTGGACTACCAGGGAAGTCCAACTCTTACTTTGATTTGGTAGGATTGGATGGATACTTGGAAAAGCAAACACTGGGGCCTATGGTAATTGTTGAGGCAGTCTGAGCGCGGGTTGGAAAAGAATTTCCAGACACAAAGCATTTCAGAAGGGAGTGAGGTTATTAAGAACAAAGAGCAAAGGTAAAGTGGGCACTGTGAGCCCAGCGGGCCGACCTCCTGACCGACCAGGGAAAGCCGACAGTTTTCATGGGTTAATAGCCAATTTTTATAGCTTCAAGACAAATTTTCTTCTGGAAGGTTGGTGTTAGGTGATTGGTTGGGGCACTATGGGGTGTTTACTGGAGTGGGCATCTCTGCCTAACTGGGAGACAGGAAGCTGGTTAGTGATGATCAGGGAGCTTTTGACAAGGTTACAAAGGGGCTTAGTCAGCTTTAGAGGTGACCTTGGTTCTAGGCTCCGCTTCCGTGGCCTTGGTGCAAAGCCTCACATCTGTGGCCTTGGGGGCAAGACTCAACAGTAATCTCTCTAGTACCGCCCTTAGACTTGGCAAGAGAGGCCTTGACCTTGGCTTTCAGGCTGGTCCCCTTTGGCCGTGGTCTTCCCACAAAGCAAGGAGTGCATGGGGTCACGGGGATGTGCCTGTTCAGAGCCCATGCATCTGCTCTAGACCATTCTTCTCACACCTGGGGTGCTGTCATTCCCTGCTCTGATGGCCCCCATCTGCCTCTGGGGCTTGTGCAGGCCTTTTCCTTAGGTACACCACCCCATTAGCAGATTATGCTGCTGGTGTGCACTCCCTCACTGAGGGGGTGTGGACGGAATTTAGAAGTCCTAGGTGTCCACATGTGCAACTGTTAGGCTTCTTACAATGTGGGACTTAGTTGAGCGGGGGAGATGGGACCTGAGCAGATTGCTTATGTAATTTTTTTTTCCCTTTGGCTGTGCTGTGAGGCTTGTGGGATTCTAGTTCCTGAACCAGGGATCGAACCCAGGCCCCCTGCAGTGGAAGCACAGAGTCCTAAGCACTGGACCGCCAGGGAATTCCCAGGGACTTGGGCAGTTTGAGGATTCTCAATCTTTTTTTTTTTTTTACTGCTTTCATGGCAAGGATGCCTTTATTATTTTTTTTTCCCTTTTTAAAAAAATTTTAATTGGAGGCTAATTACTTTACAATATTATGGTGGTTTTTGCCATACATTGACATGAATCAGCCATGGGTGTACATGTGTTCCCCATCCTGACCCTGCCTCCCACCTCATTCACCATCCCATCCCTCAGGGTCATCCCAGTGCACCAGCCCTGAGCACCCTGTCTCATGCATCGAACCTGGACTGGCGATCTGAATTTGAATCTGACATTCCTGGTCATTATGAAGGGCTGTGTGTGTGTGTGTGTGTGTGTGTGTGTGTGTGTGAAGGTAGGTAGATAGAGCATATTTTATTTAAGTTTGCTAACTTGATTTATAACTTCTGATCTTTTAGATACATGGCATGTGGGCTGGCACTACCTCTCTCCATCCCCAGGCTAGAGGCCAACTCTGATTCAGAGATGCCCTGTGTGTGCTAACTACGGTGATCCTGGCCTAGGAGCTAGAGAAACGATCCTTTATTTCTGTTCCTCATTGGCCTCTCCACACTATGTATTTTTGCCAAACATTATTGATTTGTATGCATGCATTTTCTTTTGTCTTTTAAAAATAGTTTACATTTCAAAAATAGATAGCCAATGGGAATTTGCTGTATGACTCAGGAAGCTCAAACCAGGGCTCAGTAACAATCTAGAGGGGTGGGATGGGGAAGGAGGTAGGAGGGATGTTCAAGTGGTAGGGGACATGGGTAAACCTACAGCTGATTCATGTTGATCTTTGGTAGAAATCAATGCAATACTGTAATGCAATTATCCTTCAATTAAAAATAAATAAAAAATAGTTTATATTTCAATGGCATATATAATATATATTAATATACACATATCCCATACATTTTCATCTGATCAAGAAATAGAACCTCAGTTAACACCCCAGAAGCCAGATTTGTGCTCCTTTCCAATAACCATAATTTCCCAAGAGGTAACCATTATCCTAATTTCTAATAGCATAGATTAATTTTGCCTTCCTTATGCTTTATAGAAATGGAATCATGGGTGTATATACTTCTGTGTTTGGCCTCTATTGCTTTATATGATATCTAGGAGAATCCATTTTATTGCCTGATTTTATGCTCTGTGTAAGTGGAATCATATGTATGTATTTTTTTGTGTGTCTGGATTCTCTGCTCAACTTATTTCTGAGGTTCATCCACATTATTGTGTGTGTCCGATTCCCATTCCTCTTTATTGCACAGAAATACAACAATTTGTTTGTTCATTCACCAGTCAATGGACATTTGAGTTTCTCATTTATGGTTCTTATAAGTAATGTTACTGTAAACATTCTAATTCTTGGAGTCTTGTGGGGAATATATGTATGCATTTCTGTTGGTTATATACCAATGAGAACTGGTATATTAGAATTGCTGGGTCATAATGCTTTGCATATATTTGTTTTCAACTGATTGCTTTTATTTACATTTTCATCAATAGTTTGATGAAAGTCCTATTTGTGAGAGTCCTATTTGCTACATATCCTTATGTTTTTGCAATTAAAAAAGTTTGGCCATTTTGGAAGGTGTGTAATAACATTGAATTGGGGTTTATTTTGCATCTCTGTGATGCTGAATGAAGTCGGTCACTTTGACCATTTGGAAATTTTCTTTTCTGAAGTATATGTTCAAGCCTTTTACCTGCTTTTCTCTTGGGCTGTATATATTTTTGAATATTTATTTGAGAATTTCTTTTTACATTCCATATATGAGACCATCATCAGATATTTGTTATATTTTTACCTTCTGAGAGTCTCAGTTCCTTGTTGGGTATTGGCAGGAGGCCTTAGTTCCTCAATAGGTAGACCTCTCCCTGCCTCCCAACCTCTCAAAGAGAGAGAGAAAAGAGGGAGCCACCGTGCCTTTAATGACCTAACCTCTGAAGTTGGATTTATATTTCTATTTTTTTTCCTATTCAATAAAAGGAAGTCATGAAATCCAGCATGTTAAAGGTGATGGGAATTGGGCTCCACGTTTTGAAGGGAGTGTCAAAGGATTTGTGGAATATTTTAGGCCATGATTCCTGAGGAAATTTTTTTTCATCCAAATTGTCAAATCTTTACATCCGAATTGTCAAATTTACTTGCATAACATTATTCACAATATTCTCTTATCATATTGTATTACTATCTTATTTTGGAAAAAAATCTTAAAAATACAGCAAAGTTGAAAGAATTTTACCGTGAACATCTGTAATAGTTAATTCTATCAATAGCATTTTGCTTGGCTTGCTTTGTTAGTTACTTGTTTAACTATCCACTCCTCTGAAGAGTTAGTCACTCAGTCATGCCTGACTCTTTGTGACCCCATGAACTGTAGTCTGCCAGGCTCCTCTGTCCATGGGATTCTCCAGGCAAGAATACTGGAGTGGGTTGCCATTTCCTTCTCCGGGGGATCTTCCCGACCCAGGAATCAAACCTGGTTCTCCTACATTGCAGGCAGATTCTGTACCACTTGAGCCACCAGGGAAGCCCTTCCACCGCTCTATCCATCCATAAACCATTTAACATTTTTTGGATTCACTTCAAAGTAAGTTGCAAATACTGATATACTTCTCCCTAAATACTTCAGCATGCACATCACTAACTGTACTTCAATATTTGCTTACAGTTTATTTCTCTTAAGGTAAAAGTTATGTGCAATAAAATGCACAAAACTTAAGTATGCATACATAGATTCTGACAGATGCAAACACCTGTGTAATCCACACCTCCTCGGGACTAGGACATCATCACTCCAGAAAATTCCCTCTTTTTCTTTTTTAGAGGCCCTGGTTTTCTGATGACAATCTCCACACTTTCATCTAACTCACTAATCTTCTATTTTCTTTCTAATTAATTAATTAATTAATTGCCACACCACATGGCTTGTAGGATCCTAGTTCCCTGACCAGGGATTGAACCTGGGCCCTCCGCAGTGAAGCACAGAGTCCTAACCACTGGACTGCCAGGGAATTCCCATCTTCTATTTTCTTAATCATATTAATCAGAGTTATTTTAAAATCCTTATTGCTAACTCCAGGATTGGAGTAATCCATAGATCTGCTCCTATTATCTACTTTTTGCAAAGATTACTGTTTGGAATTTGCACTGTGTGGTGAAAACCAGGGCTAAAGGACCAGAGATGCTCTGGGTGATGCTGTCTTTCACCAAAGATGGTCCCCCTTTCTTCTATTAGGTGTACAGGGAGAGGAGCTGACCCCTGAATCCTGTCAGGGTCTGAGCTGAGTTAGGTCTGTGCTGGAGTTTAGTGAGAGTCAGCATACATTTAGTTTTTCCTGTTCCTAGAGTCTGATCGTTCTAGGATTTTGACTTGAGCCTGTGGCTCAGACAGTAAAGAATTTGCCTGCAATGCAGGAGACCTGGGTTTGATCCCTGGGTTGGGAAGATCCCTTGGAGGAGGGCATGGCAACCCATTCCAGTATTCTTGCCTGGAGAATCCCCATGGACAGAGGAGCCGATCCCTTGGAGGAGGGCATGGCAACCCATTCCAGTATTCTTGCCTGGAGAATCCCCATGGACAGAGGAGCCGATCCCTTGGAGGAGGGCATGGCAACCCATTCCAGTATTCTTGCCTGGAGAATCCCCATGGACAGAGGAGCCTGGTGGGTTACAGTCCATGGTGTCGCAAAGAGTCAGACACAACTCAGCAACTAAGCACACACACAGCACAGTTGAATCTTTTTCTCCTTAAGCTTTGAAAGACTGTGAGAGGGTCTATTTTCCTCTTCAGAGGATTTCAGTTTAGCTCGTTAGCCTCCTGCTGCATTTAGCCTCCGATCTGGCTAGTGCTTTGAACAAGAGACTGCCTGGGTGAGTCTGATCAGTGAGACCCTTCTCTTTGCAGTGTATTTGTTTCCTAATTAGCACAGAGTGGAGGAGATTTCATTTTGCATTTTAGAGGCTTTTAGTCTAGTCCACACCTCCCCAGCATTCAGGAAATGTCCTGCAGGGAAGACTGGGCATGCATTTGAAGTCTCTCAAATTTCCAATTGTTCACTCCACCCTTGTGACAACCACTAACAGCTTTGATGGTTCATTTTTCCCTGACAGAGGGCTTCTGCTTGGACCAAGACCAATGGGTGAGTTGGCACCCAGAAGCAGAAAATTCCTCCAAGGGAAAAGTTGCAGGACAATGTTTCCTTACCCCAAATGGTTCTATCTCCTGTGAAATTTAACTTCATCTTGTCTTCATTCCTTCCACAGCTTCCCAATTTCCACGAAACATACTTTTTGTAATCAACACAGCCTTTTGTATTTGTTGCTGCAGAAGCGTTTGCCTGCTATGACATACTGCACTTCAAAGTCTGTCCATGATAATTTTAACACACTAAAGTGATTTTATGTTTTATATTTTACTGTTTCTTACTTTTTAAAACTCAGCTCTGTACCTCTCAAGTCCATTCACATTGCTACATACACAGATAGAATGAACTGTTTCTACGGCTGCAAAATATTTCACTTTATCTACTTGCTTCCCTGTTGATGAGCATTTATCTCTCCTGTATTCCTTGTACCACACATCATGTACATTTTCCCTTATGGTTCCACAAAAGAATTCAGTTGGGATATACATCAAGGACTAGAATTTCTAGCTTGTAGGGCAGCATATACTTAGCTCGATTTGCTCATATTCTAGCAGAAAGTGAAAATCGTTCAGTCGTGTCCGACTCTTTGCTGGCCCATGGACTATATAGTCCGTGGAATTCTCTAGGCCAGAATACTGGAGTGGGTAGCCTTTCCCTTCTCCAGGGGATCTTCCAAACCCAGGGATCAAACCCAGGTCTCTTGCATTGCAGGCAGATTCTTTACCAGCTGAGCCACAAGGCAAGCCCAAGAATACTGGAGGGGGTAGCCTATCCCTGCTCCAGGGGATCTTCCCGACCCAGGAATTGAACCAGGGTCTCCTGTAATGCAGGCAGATTCTTTACCAACTGAGCTATCAGGGAAGCCCTAGCTCCGTTTGGGTGGTATCGTATTGTTCCTAGAATGGCTGTGGTGTGCAAAGTTTCTTATATTCCCACACTTTCACCAGGAGTTGTTGTTGTTCAGTTGCTCTCGTGTCTAACTCTTTGTGACCCCATAGAATGTAGCACGCCAGGCTTCTGTGTCCTTCAGCATCTCCCAGAGCTTGCTCAAACTTATGTCCACCCAACCATCTTGTCCTCTGTCGTTCCCTTCTCCTCCTGCCTTCAATCTTTCCCAGCATGAGGATCTTTTCCAATGAGTCAGTTCTTTGCATCAGGTGACCAAAGTATTGGAGCTTCAGCTTCAGCATCAGTCCTTCCAATGAACATTCAGGACTGATTTCCTTTAGGATTGACTGGTTGGATGTCCTTGCAGTCCAAGGGACTCTCAAGAGTCTTCGCCAACACCACAGTTCAAAAGCATCAGTTCTTGGGTGCTCAGTCTTCTTTATGGTCCAACTCTCACATCCGTACATGACTACTGGGAAAGCCATAGCTTTGTTAGCACCATCTAACTTAATATTTTTGTCAGTCTGTTGGATGCTAATTAAGGGTTCTCAAAGTGTGATCTAGGAACCCCTGAGAGTCCTTGAAGCCCTTTTAGGGGATCTGCAAGGTCAAAACTCTTTTCATACCAATATTGGCACTATCTGATCTTTAACTCTCATTCTTGCATGAACGTAAACTTTTCTGGAGGCTACAAGATATGTGATATTTCAGTGGGTTGAGTGCAGAGGCAAATATGAGATTCCATCTGTTTTTAAATTAATATTAAGCTAGATATTACAAAAGAAAGTGAAAGTGAAGTTGCTCAGTTGTGTCCGACTCTCTGTAACCCCATGGACTGTAGCCTACCAGGCTTCTCCGTCCATGGGATTTTCCAGGCAAGAGTACTGGAGTGGGTTGTCATTTCCTTCTCCGGGGGATCTTCCCGACCCAGGGATCGAACCCGGGTCTTCTGCATTGTAGGCAGACGCTTTACCCTCTGAGCCACCAGGGAAGCCAGATATTAGAGAGACATGCAAAACTACACAGGAGTGTCACTCATATTACTAAATTTTTGTTTTATTTTGGAATATATAGTTACTTTTCACAAAAATATTTATGTTAACATGTAATAGATTTGTTATTCTTACTTTAAAGATTTTCAGCTTTAATTTCTAATGTGGTAAATATAAATTGATGTCTCTCTCATATGTAAAATCTCTTTGATCCTTGATGTTGTTTAAGGCTGCAGGGGGATGCTGAGATTAAATGTTTGAGAGCTGTTGTATAAAGTTGGTATAAAGCAGGACCTGATGAAAATATGATGATACACTGTATATGGGTCAGCATCAGGTGGCCAAAGTATTGCAGCTATTTTAACGGTAAGACCCTTAAAATATGGATGAACTTTGTGTCAGAGGAGATCCTCTCCTTTGAGAATGGTTTGTCATAGCTCTACTTCTTGCTTGTATTGGTCATGGCTAAGGGTTACATGTTGACCCATGACCAGTGTATCATCATATTCTTATCAGGTCCTGCTGGTAGTTGCAGTATTTGTGATGGGGTTGGTTGGTTTGAACCGTAGACATTGTGCCTTGTATTAACATTGTCCTTTGTGAGTTACTCATCAGTCTTTACTTCTCTCATCCGTTAGCACAGATGACACCACCCTTATGGCAGAAAGAGAAGAGGAACTAAAGAGCTTCCTGATGAAAGTGAAAGAGGAGAGTGAAAAACCGGCTTACAATTCAACATTCAAAAAACTAAGATCATGGCAACTGGTCCCATATCTTCATGGCAAATAGATGGAGAGACAATGGAAACACTGACAGACTTTATTTTCTTGGGCTCCAAAATCACTGCAGATGGTGACTGCCACCATGAAATTAAAAGATGCTTGCTCCTTGAAAGAAAAGCTATGACCAACTTAGACAGCATATTAAAAATCAGAGACATTACTTTGCCAACAAAGGTCCATCTAGTCAAAGCTATGGTTTTTCCAGTGGTCATGTATGGATATGAGAGTTGGACCATAAAGAAAATCGAGTGCCAAAGAATTGATGCTTTTGAACTGCGGTGTTGGAGAAGACTCTTGAGAGTCCCTTGGACTGCAAGGACATCCAGCCAGTCAATCCTCAAGAAAATCAGTCCTGGCTGATTCATGTCAATGTATGGCAAAAACTATTACAATATTGTAAAGTAATTAGCCCCCAACTAAAATAAATAAATTTATTAAAAAAAAAAACAAAAACAAACAAACAAAAAAGAAAATCAGTCCTGAATATTCATTGGAAGGACTGATGCTGAAACTGAAGCTCCATACGTTGGTCACCTGATGCAAAGAACTGACTCACTGGAAAAAACCCTGATGCTGGGAAAGATTGAAGGCAGGAGGAGAAGGGGATGACAGAGGATGGAGATGGTTGGATGGCATCATTGACTTGATGGACATGAATTTGAGCAAGCTCTGGGAGATGGTGAAGGACAGATAAGCCTGGCATGCTGCAGTCCATGGGGTTGCAAAGAGTCAGACGCAACTGAGTGACTCAACTGAACTGAATAACAGAGCAGCTGCAGAGATCCACAAATGATGAATTTCTGAGGAAAGCAGTAGATTCGAGTGTGACGTTGAGGATTAAGAAAAGCTGGAGCAGTCAGGACTGGGCGCCCCACTGTGGTGCTCCCTGGAAGAGAGGGAGCTGGACCCCTGGTTGTCTTGTTGATTCCCTGAGAATGAAATCTGTTTCTGTAGAGCCATTTTCTGCAGCCGTTCCCTTCCAGGTGAGAGGCCTATGCCAAGGCCAGGTATGAGCATCGCCCCCACAACTGTTTCATGTGCTTTATTCATCGTACTACTGCTAATGTTTGTTAGGAGTCAGACCAGGTGGGCAGTGTTTCAGAGACCAGCATGGTTAGAGGAAATGGGCAAGGCCTGGAGTTTTTCCTGCCTACAACTTCTTCATATATTTAGAGATAAAAGTTTCTGTTTTATTTCTTGGACATGCATTTTGCTTCAGAAATGTAATCTCCCCTTTCCTATAGCCAGTTCCAAAATATTCACCAGAACATGATAATGTAAAGCTGACATTATCCCAAATCCAGGGAATACAGTGTGGTGTTTTTATACTACTTACTGAATGACAAGTCATGTCCTTATCTATAAAATGAGAAATAAAAATATCAACTCCCATCGTGTGTTATAAGCACAAAATGGGATAATGCATATGGAAATATTTTTTTCAAATGCTCAGTTGCTATGGAAATATGAATTGTCATTAGGCATCTGGAAATTGACCTTAGTTTTCCCCGGGAATTGAAGCTCTATGATTTAACTCAGCAGGTATCTTCCTACTTTGAGGAGGTTGAAAGTGAAAGTGAAAATGTTAGCCCCTCAGTCATATCTGACTCTTTGCAACCCCATGGAATACAGCCTGCCAGCCTCCTCTGTCCATGGGATTTCCCAGATAAGAATACTGGAGTGGGTGGCCATTCTCTTCTCCAGGGTGTCTTTTTGACACAGGGCTCAAACCTGGGTCTCCAGCATTACAGGCAGATTCTTTACCATCTGAGCTATCTGGGTTAGATACTGGCTAAACTGGAGGACGGCAGCTGGGGTGAGAGCATCACGTGGTGTTTCCTGAGAAACCATCCCCAAAAGGAGGACAGTCTGCACACCCCCAGGCCATGTATTATTAGTGTTAATGAGCTTGACTAATTGAATTTTAATGTACACAGATATCAGAGAACCATAAAGAAACTGTGTGTTAGGTGCCTGCATATGGCCTGTCTGTAGTGTGGCCCGAGGTAGCCAAAGAAGAGGAAAAGGATAAAGAATAAGGGATTATAGACACCCACAAAAACTTGCATGTTGTCACAGCTGAGTATTTGTGAAAATATTGTATATAAGCTTGTGGGCATAAGTACTGAAAATAAAGGATGAAGTAGGCTATAGTACTTGGTGTATTTATGCCAATAGCTGGTTTTACTTTGCATATGAAGTCGAATCCAACAAATTGGTGATTGGGCTTAAGTCCCATGATTGCTGAAAAGTCAGCATCTCTAACTCTAGACCAAAGGCACTGTTCTACTAAAGAAAGATTACATTATAGCAGATGAGAGTTTTTTAGCTTGAAAAATTGGGGATTCAGAAAAGTTTTGTAGCTTAAAAAATTGAGCAAATTAGGCTTGGAATTTAGTTTATTCTGAATAAAATAAGGGAACTAAGAAAAAAAGATGTGCTCAGAGGAGCTCAGGAAAATTCAGGTTAGATGAGGTTAGAAGTAGGTGGAACCAGAAATGGAATATGACACTCACAGATCAAAAGAGAAATGATTCACGTGGGGAACCAAAACACTCTCTGCTCTGTGCCCTTGGTACTGGGATCCCAAGAAGTCTGTCCTTGACTTTCTCTTCTATTCGCCCCCTGAAATTGGAGTATGTGGAAATATTAAGGAGAGGCACATAGAAAACCATGGGGACAGTATCTACTCTGGGAAAAAATAAAGTGGAGCAAGTAGGGAAATATAATCACAGTACATAGTTAAGTGCTGAGAAATGAAAACTGTGATGTACCCATATTGAGAGGAGAGGAGAAGGGTACTGAGGGTGGGGAATACAAGAGGACTAAATCCCACTCAAATTGAATTGGCAGTAATTCCCCAAGCAGATAATGATGAAAAAACTATAACTACTATTCTAGGCCCTGAATTATGTCTCAATTAGACGAATCAATAAATAGCATTGTAAGCATATTAGTTAGAAAACCCTGATTTTAATCTTTGCTGTGGGACCCTGGGCAAATTATTGGGCCATCTGAAGCCCAAACATTTTTAGTTACAAATTGGGAATTATTCAGGCTTCTCAAGTAGTGCTAGTGGTAAAGAATCTGCCTGTCAATACAGGAGAGGCAAGAGATGCCCGTTCGACGTCTGGGTCAGGAACATTCCGTGGAGTAGGGAATGACAACCCATTCCCATTTTCTTGCCTGGAGAATCCCATGGGCTGGAGCCCGTCAGGTTCTTTTGTCCAAGGGACTGCAAAGAGTCAGACATGACTGAGCGTGTGCGGACACACACACACACACACACACATATACACACACTTGAAAACTACTGTTTCAATAAATTTAAACTCTTGTGTTATTATTATTATTTACATGTTTCTATCATGGCTCTTAAGCAAGGCACTCACCTCCATAGGCAGTGGCAAAGGACTCACATTTTCACACAAGCTTTCTAGAAGCATGGATCTTTACTGTTGGGAATCTAAACTGACAGACATCTCTGTGTCTGAGATGTATTTCCTAAAATAAAAATAATTTAAATTCTCGCTACTTTAGTTGCCTAACTTATATAATTAATGCTATTTGCATAATTCAGTAGAATTTATGCATTCTTTTCACAAGTTTAAATTTTTAATCCTCATAAAAAATCTTGGGGGCAGATGGTATTTATTAGCAGGAATTATAATATGCTTTTTTTTTAATTGGTGAAGAAACTCATGTGCAGATAGATGAAAAGAGTTGTTCAAAGTCACAGAACTAAGAGAGGTGGCTTGAACTTGACCCTGAAAATTTTGTTCTTTTCTCTTGCCTGTAGTTAAGTGGTTCTCAATGGGTGGTCCCCAGACCAGCATCATCAGCATTGACTGGGAATTTATAAATCCTTGGGCCCCACTTCAGACCTATTGGAAACTCTGGAGAGGGGGCTTGGCAGTCCGAGTCTTAGTTTTTCTAGGTGATTCTGATGTACGTTAATATTTGAGAAACACTGCTCTAGTTTGTGGGCTTCCCAGGTGGAGCTAGTGGGAAAGAACCTGCCTGCCAATGCTGGAGATGTAAGAGACGAGGGTTCAATTCCTGGGTTGGGAAGATTCCCTGGAGGAGGGCATGGCAACTCACTCCAGTATTCTTGCCTGGAGGGTCACATGAAAAAAGGAGCCTTGTGGGCTACAGTCCATAAGGTCACAAAGAGTCAGACACTACTGAAGCAACTTAGCATGCAAGCACGCTCTGGTTTGTAGCCTTTTAAATCTTCACACTTGTATCTCTCAGGCATTTGCTTTACTCTTGATGTCTTATTATCAGCATTGCATAGTGAAAAAAGAGGAATGGTGTATTGTTGTTTTTGTCTTCTAGGAAACAGAATCTCAAGAAGTTACTCAAGGACTTCCCTGGTGGTCCAGTGGTTAAGATTCACCTGCCAATGCAGGGGACACAGATTCAATTCCTGATCTGGGAAGATCCTATATGCCCTAGGGTAACTAAGGCCATGCTCCACAACTACTGAGGCTGCACTCTGGAGCCTGTGCTCTGCAACAAGAGAAGCCATTGCAATGAGAAGCCCATGCACTGCAACTAGAGAGTATCCCTCATTTGCTGCAACTAGCAAAAGCCTGTGAGCAGCAACAAGGACCCAGTGCAGCCAAAAACATAAATAAATGCACAAATAAAATCCAAAAAAAGGTTACTCAAGTTACTCAAGGTCACACAGCTAGTAAAGGGCAGACCTGGGTGTGACCTAGAACCCAGGACTTCAGACACCAGCCTATCCTGTCCTCTCTGTTAACATACTGTTTTGCTATAATTTACTTTTACATAGGACTTTGGTTTTTCAAGTTAAATAGGGTCATTGAATTTCTGGGGACAAATGGGATATTATTGCTGTATCTCATAAGCATTTTTTAAGGTTTCAAAAGCAAGATATGTGCATGAAGCAAATGAGAAAATATAAGTGGATGAGAAAAAATGAGAAATTAAAAACACCACATTTCCTCTGCATTCTTAATTACTTAATGTCTGTCCTTCCTGATATTTTTGTATGGATACATATGCCTTTCTTTTTTCTGAAATGAGATCATATTACATATACTGTTTACAGCTTGCTTTATTGGGTTGCCTTTTAAGATACGTGGTTTTATATGATTCCCTTCCCACTGAACACACACACACACACAAACACACACACTCCGCTAACAATACCTGTCCCAACCATGCTTCTTCAGGCTTCAGATTACAGTGGTAAAGACGGGAAATCCTCATTGCATGGTAAGCTTTATACCTTCAATTGTAGTACCAGAATGGCTCTACTTATGCATGACTACAGTTCTGAGTTGTGTTTATTATCCACATTTCAAGATAGGGGATTTGAAGTTTAGTGAGAGGTTAAACAAATTTTCCGCTGTCATCCAGCTAGGAAGTGGCAGAGCCAGGGTATGTACTGAGATCAGACTAATTCCAAAGTTTATTTTCTGAATACTTAGCAGGGCCATATGATTTGTAATTCAAGTAGGATGCATCAGCTTTGAGAGAGGTTGAGTCTAGAGCACCGTAACAGCCAAAATGGCAGAATAGGGAACTTCCAAAGTCCTTTCATTGACAAAAAGCAACAAATAAAAGTGACAAAAATGTTCAAAATAGACTTTCTTGGAACTCTGGGTACTAACCAAAAGCTTGTAGCAAACAGGGGAACACATACTCAAAAAAAAAAAAAAGCTGACTCTGGGTAAGAGAGCTTTGTGGCATTGTAACTTACCCTGCCTGCATCTCCTGCTCTCAACCCATTGTGGGCCTTGGAGACAGCAGGCAGTATTCTTGGTATGTAAGTACCAGTATTAGAAGGAGCGTGACAGACCTTATTCTCCAAGAACTAAGGTTATTTGTTTGACCTGCCTGGGGCCTCTGAGAAAGATAATAAAAGGGCTTGCCTCTATTTTACCTGACCTGGTCACCTCCTTCTCCCCGCTGGCTGGTGGGACTACTGGGAGAAGCGACTGAGTGTGGAAAATGTTTAAAGGCAAATGTGTCCAGGTGGCACAGCGGTGAAGAATCCGTCTGCCAATGCAGGAGACGCAAGAGACTTGTGTTCAATCCCTGGGTCGGGAAGATCCCCTGGAGGAGGAAATGGCAACCCAGTCAGTATTCTTGCCTGAGAAATTTCAAGGACAGAGAAGCCTGGCGGGCTACAGTCCACGGGGTCGCAAAGAGTCAGACACAACTGAGGACTGAGCACGCATGCGCGCACGTATTAGCACCCGTCGCCCGGGGCAAACACACGATTAACCAAAAATATTGGGCAGAATGGCTGGAGAATGATGTGTTTTTGAAAATAAGGGCTTTAGAAAGAGCCCACACGTTCCTGGGAACCTAGAAGACCACACACATCGTTAAGGCTGGGCATATGCTCAGAAAAGACCTGAGAAGAACCACAGCTCTCACCGCTGGCTGACCTTCAGACAGCGTTGTTTACAATGGCCCCCCAAATGGAAGCAACCCAAATGTCCACCAACTGTTGTACGGATAAATAATTAAAATGTGATATATCTATACAATGCAATATCATTCAGCCCCCCCAAATGCTGTGGTTATATATGTTACAACATGGACAGACCTTGACGACATTAAGCTGAGTGAAAGAAGCCAACATGAAAAGCTGCATGTTGTCTGATTCTATTTATACGAAATGACCGGAAGAGGTAAATCAGTAGAGATGGAAAGCAGATTACTGGTTGCCAGGGACCACGAGGCAGAGGGAATAGGAAGTCATGGGGTTTCTTTTTGAGCCAATGGAATATTCTGGAATTAGTGCTGATGGTTGCACATTAATGTGAGTGTACCCA
The DNA here is from genome assembly GCF_054371585.1 of Giraffa tippelskirchi. NCBI lineage: Eukaryota > Metazoa > Chordata > Mammalia > Artiodactyla > Giraffidae > Giraffa > Giraffa tippelskirchi. The sequence continues at coordinate 20,947,200 of NC_137284.1, forward strand.
AACCCACCGTATATACCTCTTAAAATGGTACATTTTATGTTTTGTGAATTTTACCTCAAAAACAGTAAAAACAAGGGGCTTCACTGGTGGTTCAGATGGTAAAGAATCCACTCATATTTCAGGAGACATGGGTTCAATCCCTGGGTAGGGAAGATCCCCTGGAGAAGGGAATGGCAACCCACTCCAGTATTCTTGCCTGGAGAACTCCATGGACAGTGGAGCCTGGTGGGCTACAGTCCATGCGGTCGCAAAGAGCTGAGATTTTACCTCAAATTCTACCTCAAAAAAATTTAAAATAAAGCAGAAAAACCAAAAGCACAAACACACAAAAAGGGGGTGCTCTAATAGCTTTGAAATGCATTTGAAACGATGCTTCCATGGCAACAATTTCTGAAGTAACTTCAACTCAGAGGAACTTTTCCTGATGTTGCATCATTCAGACAAGAGCCCTCAAAGGATTTTAGAGAAAAGTCAACTTTTAATGAACCCCTGAGGTCTTATTTGCTCTTGAGTCCCAGGGAGAGTCTGCCTTCTGGGGTATATTTGAAGTTTGTGATAATGAATTGTTTTTCCTCTATTTGTAGCATATGTGTTGCTGAAGCTAGTGCCACTTTTCTCTAATGTAAATTTCATGCAGTGGGATTGAGGACAAGGATTGGGATTTATTAGTAATCCTGATGGAGGCAGCAAAATTCTAAGTGAAAAATCTATAAATAAGTCACCATTACTTCTGAGTCTTGGTTGAATATTGGCCACAGAGAAATGTAAGCAGTCATTGATAAGTGTGTTCATACCCTCATAAACATAAACAGGCCTTGAGGAAGATGGGTTTTGGCCTCTGTAGTATGATTTAATAACTTCTCCAAGAAAACTCTAGCATTTAACACTGACCAAGAATATGTCTAACCTACCCACTCTCTGAGATTTGAATTTTTCCCATATTGAGATTTATTGCTCTGGCTGAAAAGCCTGTCCTCACTCAAATAACAGTGATCTGAAATGAGAAATGTGGAGTACAGGTGATCACATACCAGCTTTATTAGTCCTTGAAGAAATGGCTTTATCCTATCCCTTCCTGAAGTCAGTTGTATAGTGTATGGAATTTAGAGGTGCCAGGGCTGAGTGTTTGGTGTACAGAATTAGGTATACATAGGTACCTTCATGAAATGACTTATGATTTCTTAAATCATAAGAAATCTGTTCCTCTAAACTCTCACTATATCTAAATTTTTCTTTGCTTTGGGTTTAGGCATGTTTACTGAAGTGCGTGATAGAAATATATTGCTGAGGGGTGTTGTTTTACTGAGGCATGTTTACCCAAATGAACATTAGAATAGCTGATATAACCGAGGACAACTTCAGCCATGTCTTTTCCAAGTCTTTGCACAAGTATTACCTCCACAACGAGGCCTAACCTCACCACTCCACCTAAATTTGCAGCCCATGCTCCTCATTTTCTATCATCTTTCCTTCCTTTATTTATGATCATATTAAAAATTGAGAAAAGTATCTTTCATATTTATCCACACATTTTTACAATTTTAGGTGCCTCCAAGTTTATACTTACTTTATATCTCCAAGGTTAATTTTTACAATGTTAGGGGCTCCCCAGTCTTCCATTTTTTTCCCTTCTGCCTAGAGAACTTCCCTTCATGTTTCTTGTGGTACAGTCAACTGGCAGCAGATTCTCCAAGCTTTTGTTTATATAACTTATTTATTTCACCTTCAATTCTGGAAGATGTTACCACTGAATATAGAATTCAAGATTGACATTTCTTTCTGTACTGTAAAGATGCCATTCCATTATCTTTTTTGCTTATGTCTTTCACATTTCTGATGAGAAGTCTAGTCATCCTTATTTTGTTCCTCTGTATGTAATGTGCTGTTTTTCCTCTGGTTGCTTTTAAAACATTCTCTTTATGTCTGATATCCATCAGTTTGATTGTGATGCAGCTTTGTGCAGTTTTATTTTTGTTTATTCTGCTTGTAGACTCATTGGGCTCCTTGGAAGTGTGGGTATATACTTTTCATCTAACTTGGAAAAATTCTGGCCATTTTATATATATATATATAGGTTTAAAATATTTTTAATTTAGTATTTTTCTTTTTTGATTTCCCTCTTTACTTTTATTGGCCACCATATATTTAAATATTTTTCATTTTCCCCTTTTCTCTTGCTAGGACTCAAATTTCATCTATGTTGAACTGCTTGATATTGTTCCATAGGTTACTGAGGCTCTATTCATTTTCATACCAGTCTTTTCCCTGTGTTTCAGTTTAGATTCTATAGCTATGTCTTCAAGGGCGTTGACATTTTCTTCTGCAGTGTTGAATCTGATATTAATACAATGAAGTGATTTTTTTCTTTTCAGATACTATATATTTTTAAGTATTAGATGTTTCACTTAAAATATCTTTCATTTTTTTTTTAGTGTGCTTAAAAAAGCACACTGAAAAAGGTATATTTAAATTATTGAGCATATTGAGTATATTTATAATAGCTAATTTAAAGTTTCTATCTGCCAATTCCACCATCTCTGTTATTTCTTGGCTGTTTCTGTTACCTTCTATTTACAGGCCACATTTCTCTACTTCTTCCATATCAAATACTTTTTGACTGGATGTGGTCATTATAGATCTTATGTTGTTGAATGTTGGATTTTACTCTATTCCTTTAAAGTGTGCTGGGCTTTCTTCTGGAAGGTTTTACTTATCTTTAGAGTCAACTTGACCCTTTGAAATTTGTTTTTGAGCTCTCCTAGGGTACATCTAGAGCAGCTTAGGGTATGTCCCCTGGATTTATTGAAATCTCTTCTCTCTTGTTAGTAAGAATTTGGATGATACCAGGCTGTGTGAGCTCTGGGAGTTGTTCTGCTTATTGATCTTTGGTAATTGGTTTTGTCCAAGATGTTCTTTTTGTTCTTCTTTTTTTAAACCTGGCCTCATGGAATTTAACTGTACATTAAATCCCCTACACATGAACCTTCAAGTTGTGAACTTTCAAAGATGTGAACATGCACTCGCATGTCCAATCACCTAAGTTAATGATTAACTAACTTAGGGTTTGCATCCTCTACATGCTTGCATCTCTACGAGTGGTTATGCTTTTGTGGAATTATTCTGTACAATGCTATGTAGAGGTAAATAGTGCAGTATCTTTATTTCAAGCCCAGGATGTCCAAAGCAAGCATAAAAGCAGGAGTGATGTAACTGGTATATACTATTAAACTTGTCAAGTAATTGTACTGTAAGGTTAAACATGTTTTCTTTTTGTTTTTTTTAAATGTATTATTTGTGTGAAAAGTATTGTAAACCTATTATAGTACAGTACTATGCGGCTGATTGTGTCAGTTGGGTATTTAGGCTAACTTTGGGGGACTTGTGGACAAATTGTTCATAGGAACATGCTCTCAGAATGCAACTCATTCGTATGTAGGGGACTTGCTGTACTCAGATATGGTATCATCAAGTCCAAGTCTCAATTAGACCTCTATGCAGGTTTGTGGAATTTTTGCTTGCATAGTTCCCTCTGCTCCCATATTCAGGTCCACAGATTCTGGCTGCTTTGGACTCCCTGAAAGCCAGCATCTGTCTCCTCAGTTAGAGGGGCCGCCAAGCTTGGTTTGCTTCTCTTTTCTGGCACCCTTGTTTGGAAATTGCTTCTAGGAAGAAAGTCAGAATGATCACATTTGGTTTTCTTTTCTTTTGCCAGAATTAGATTCTTCTGCTGCCTTTTGTCAATGTCTGAAAACACCTGTTTCATGTATTCTATTTTTCTAGTTGTTTAAAGTATAAGGAAAATCTGAACCCTGTTGCTCCATGAAGGTTGGAAAAGAAAAATCTCAACCCCAGTTTTTCTTGAAGTATCTTTTCTGTAATTTTAATCTGAAATTCTTATATGAGAAAAGTTGAGCATCTTTTCATACGTTTAAAAACCATTAATATTTCTATTTTCTTGGAAATCTCTTCATATCTTTTGCCCAATTTCTCTTGGGTTGTAGGTGTCTGGGTTCTCAATTTATAGAAGCTCTTTATTTTTAAGACATTAGCTTTTTATCTGTGATGTAAATATATATTTGGATAGATTTGAAATTTATACTGCTTATGGTGTGAAAAAGGAATCTAATTTTATTACTTTTCATGTGGTTGTATCCAGTTGTAACATTACTATTTAAGAAAATGGGAACCCATTTTTTTCCCTGCTGATTTGAGATGCCTCATTCATTATGTATTCCATCTCTATTGTTCTCCAGTCTATAAGTGAGTTTTACATTCTATTTCAACATTCTACCACTCTATTAATGTGTTAACACCAACCTGTTTTAATTATAGAAACTTTGTAATGTTTCCATAACTATTAAGGTTACTTCTAAACAATGTGCATGTTCAGGAGTTTTCATGCTATTCTTGCTTGCTTCTTCTTTCACATAAACTTTATAATCAGTGTGGATTTCCCTGAAAAAAGCCTGATGCTATTTTTATTGAAATCCTATTATAAACAAACTTATAACTGATATATTCCGGTTGAGTATTCCACTCCAAGGGCTTGAAATGTCTTTCTATATTTCTTTGTGTTTGTTAGGTGTGTTTATATCTTTAGTCACATAGGTTTTGTTAAAAATTCTTGTTAGATTTTTGCTTAGGAATTCATCTTACTTTTCTATTGAAATGAGATTTATTTTATATGTTCTAACAGGTTATTGTTTGTATATGAAGTATACTGGTTTCTAATTTTATTCCTGCAGTTTTCCTGGTATTATTTTTAGTGTATTTTCATTGATTCTTTTGACATTTCCAGGTGTATAATAATACCATCTGCACATAGCGGTAGTTTTACCACTTCCATTCTGATTCTTCTGCCTCTAAATCCTTTCTCTTGGTTAATGGCATTTTCTTTTCCCTTCTACACAATATTAAGTAATAGAAGAGGTGGTGGGCAGCTTGTTCTTGGCTCAGGTTTAATAAGAACGCATTAGGACTTCCCCAGTGGTCCAGAGTGGCTAAGGCTTTGTGCTCCCAATGCAGTGAGCCTGGGTTTGATCCCTGGTCAGGGAACTAGATCCCACATGCTGCAATTAAGGATGCTATAGGCCAGAACTAAGACACCTAGCACACCCACATAAATAAACAAATAATATGTATTTTTTAAAAAAATCTCAAAATAGGAATGCATCTGTATTACTTTGCTAGGGCTGCCATAACAAAATACTACAGAATGGGTGGCTTAAACAACAGAGATTTATTTTATCGCAGTGTTGGAGGCCGGAAGTACAAGATCCAGGTACCAGTATGTTTGGCTTCTCCTGAGGACACACACCCTGCCTGGTGTGCAGATGGCTGCCTTCTCCCTGTGTCATCACGTGGCTTTCCCTCCTTGTGCACGCACCCCTGGTGTCTCTCATTGGGTCTGAATGTCTTCCTTTTCTAAGGACATAGTCTGGTTGGATTAGGGCCCACCCTAGTGGCCTCCCAGTTGGTTCAGACAGTAAAGAATCTGCCTGCAAAGCAGGAGACACAGGTTCAATTCCTGGGTCCGGAAGATTCCCTGGAGAAGGGAATGGCAACTCACTCCAGTACTCTTGCCTGGAAAATTTCACGGAGAGAGGAACTTAGCAGGCTACAGTCCATGGGGTGGCCAAGAGTCCGATGGGACTGAGCTACTCCCAGTTCACTTTCTTTCACTAGTGGCCTCATTGTAACTTAAATACCTCTTTAAGGGCCTTATCTCCAAACATTCTCATATCCTGAGATACTGAGGGTTAGGGCGTCAACATGTAAATTTTCAGGGGACACAATTCAGCTCATTACAGCAATGGATATTTTAAAATTAAGAATGGCCCCAATTCATCTATAGAATAGTCTATCAATGTAGAGAACAAACATATGGACACCTGGGGGGAAATGGGTGGGGTGGGATGATTTGGGAGTTGGGGATTGACATAGACACACTATTGATACTATATACAAAATAGTTAGCTATTGAGAACCTCCTGTATAGCACAAGGAACTCTGCTCAGTGCTCTGTGGTGACCTAAATGAGAAGGAAGTTCAGAAAAGAGGGGATATATGTTTACACATAACTGATTCACTTTGCTGTACAGTAGAAACTAACACGACCTTGTAAAGCAACCATACTCCAGTAAAAATTAAAAATAAAAGAATTGTCTATCAATTCCTGCTTCATTTAGTATTTACAATAACGAGTGATACTGCATATGGTCAAAAGCTCTTGATCCCACTCTTTCTCATCCCCTCAGGGATTTCAAATCCTCAAAGTTCCATTTTCTTCCTTGTACCTTCAGTATAGTTTTCTCTACTAATTTTTTTCTTCAGTTTACAAACATAAGGGTACCTTCATTACCCTAAAAATGTGGCCCCCCCATGACCTTTCTCTCTCTTTTCCTTTAATTGTAAAAAAATTTAAGAATAGTGAGGCATACTTAAGACTTCTTGTGTACCTTTAAAGGCTGGTGTTCATTTCTAAATGTTATACCATCTCTCCTCATACCCACTGCAACTCCTGTACAGACGTACTTGTAAATCAAAATCTGGGTTTTCTTTGTGGTTTGGAACTTGCTGTGTAAAGACCAGGTGTTTCCTGGTCTAGAAGATGAATCCTGAGCCCCTTTGATTCCTGTCCTTGAATTTTAGGCATGTCGCCACTAGGTGGCAGTAGGCGTCATCGTCTGAACTGACACTGAAGATGTTTAGGCCTTTGCTGATTAAAAAAAACATTTTTTTTTCTTTTTTTTTTTAAAGTAGGTGATAATTTTTTTTTTTCTTTTCCATGCTGAGCAGCATGTGGGAAATTAGTTCCCTGAGCAAGGATCGAACCTGTGCTCCTGCAGTGGAAGCATGGAGTCTTCATCACTAGATTGCCAGGGAAGTCCCCTTTGCTGATTTTTAGACGCTGCTTTTTACTTTTAAAAGTGGAAATACATTATATATCATGTATATATGTAAGTATATATATTATACGTATACATGTGATTTATTTAATTGAGAGAATATATAAATATATACATCCAGGACTTTCCTGGTGGCTCAGATGGTAAAGAATCTGCCTGTGATGCAATTTCGATCCCTGGATCAGGAAGATCCCCTGGTGAAGGAAATGGGTACCCACACCAGTATTCTTGCCTTGAGAATTCCATGGACAGAGGAGCCGGGCGGGCTGCAGTCCATGGCATCGCAAAGAGTGGGACATGACTGAGCGACTAAATACATATATATAGTATCCAAATATTTATATATAATATATATGTATATTTATTTTCAAAAGTAAAATGAAAGCAAGCACTAGAGTTTGTCGTGTAGAGACTGTTAAACCTCTGCCTGATTTCCAGGTTCACAAAATGTGTGCATGAATTTTGGTCAGCTCCGTAGGGATCTAGTGCGGAGATTCCCACCTGCATCAACCCTGGTACCCAGGGCCAAATGGGGGAGGGGGACAGAGTAGGCTCCTCCCTCCACTGTTCTGGGGTAAAGCAGTGCCAGGGTGGAAGTGAAGTTGTGAGTGGTAGTGGCTGAAATGTGGAAGTTCGCGTGAGAACTTGAAGGCCGTGATTTCTGGTTTTCTGTAGTAACTCTGGGAGAGTGTTTGAGGGAACTACCTCTTGATTATTACTTAGACCTCTGATATAATTACATGTCAAGTAAAACTCGTTAAAAAATAGCATCTTATGGCCACAATGACATGGACACATGATGTTTCTCTCTGTCATTTGGCGAGGAGCCTTAGGCATAGCCTTAAACATGGTCTTTAGCTCAGAATTCCTGCCAGGATAACGTAGAAGCAAAGTGGAAATGAAGTTGCTCAGTCGTGTCCGAGTCTTTGAGAGGCCATGGACTGTAGCCTACAAGGTTCCTCTGTCCATGGGATTTTCCAGGCAAGAGTACCGGAGTGGGTTGCCATTTCCTTCTCCAGGGGATCCTCCCGACCCAGGAATCGAAGCTGGGTCTCCTGCATTGCAAGCAGATTCTTTACTGTCTGAGTCACCAGAGAAGCCCGTAGAAAGAAAGGGACCAGTCTTTTCTTTTCTTATCGTAATAGAGAATGGAAGGATCTAGGTTCAGGACTGTTCTTTTGTCCCTAATTTGAGCATTTTCCCTTACAGGAGCAGGAGAGAAGGGACTATAGGACCCTCTCTGATGACACCAGTGGGCGAGCGGCTGTATCTCATGTCTCTTCAAGTCCTTTCTAACCGAGAGCTGTGCACTGGAATATTTTGGATTAGGATTTTGGTATGGCTTTGTCCCCTCCCCTTGTTTGATCTGCGTGAGTGGAGGAGAGACCATAATGTCTCTAGATCTTTTTCAGGGCTCAGTCTTTGGACCTGGTTAAAGGCGGAGTTCTGAGTAGCTTGGGCAACAACTGACTTTCTCTGAGATGCTGTGTGGATTGGATTCTGGAACAAAGCCTGGAGCAGCCCATCCTGGACTGGTTATGTTGTAGCCACGCGTTCCGGGAAACAAACTCACTCAGAAGGACAATGCAGATAGTGGAGTGCAATTTATTACACCGGCAGGCCCAAGGCAGAGTCTCCTCTTAGCCAAGGACCCCGACCAGTTTTTGTGAAAACCTTATATACCCTAAGTGTACGTGCTCAAACCCACCTCCCCAAATTCTCTGAAACTAGCCTGAACAAAGGAAAAGAAAGATACAAAGTTAACCCATGATTCGTATGCCTTAAACCCATGGTATGCCTTAAGCTTTTAGGTAGTTAACAGTGGACAATTATCAATAGGCCTGTGGTCGTACCCCAATAAGCATAATAGAATTTATGATTCTATTCTGTTACACAGATAATTAGAGTATCCTTGTAGGCGATGGAGAGTCTAGGTATGAGCCCTGGGGCTCTTCCATGCAGGGGGTCTGGTTTTCCAGTTGGTATGTCATCTCTATAGATACTGGGCATATAGCTCAAAGTCCACAGTGTGGCCCAAGATGGAGTCCTGCTTTCAAGATGGAGCCTGTTCTGTCTCTTTCCTCCTTCAGTGAGGAGCCTTGGGTAGGGGCGGAGGTGGGGTTTGGAGCTGGGGCATGAGGACATATAGACAATGCACACCTATCCAGGTGAATTTACAGGGGAAGGGTACACTTAAGTGTGGAAGGGAGAAGAAGAGATAGCCACTGCTACCTTACTCCTCTTCCTCTGTGTGGGATGGAATATCTCCAGCCATATCAATAAACAAGGATGCCACCGTCATCAGTGATTTCAAGCTTCTGAATGTGAACGAGGGCTCCCAAAAGGGAACACAGGCCCACGATCCAGCAGACGCTGCCATGCCCCAATGGTGATTGCTGAAGAGCTGGCGCAGGGAAGGAGACAGTGGGATATGAGAAATCAAAGAAACAGGATTTGGCCCCAGATAGCTGAAGTGCATATGAAAGGAATGAATTCAGCTAGCCCAGAGGCTTGCATCTTCCCATACAAAGAAGAGCACTAAAGTCCTTACTTGATATTTAGGTTTCTTTACATAACAATAATCTTTGATGTTCAGACTTACTTGTTCCCTCTGTTGCAAACTTGTATATAGCCTGACTTCCTCTCCTGCCTCCTTGGAACAGTTTTCTCAGGGCTGCTGAGATGCTGTCCCCCTGCTCGGAGTCCTAAACATTCCCACCAAATAAAATAACTCTACTTTCAGGCTGTGACTAATTTTTTAGTTGACATCTACACGGAGAATAGCCATTCTCTTGATACAGAGAAAGAAATTCTCATTCTGGAGGTAAGGAACAGGTTCTACCTCTAATGTTGCGTGTTGTGTTGTGTGTTAGTCGCTCAGTTGTGTCTGACTCTTTGCGGCCCCGTGGACTGTAGCCTGCCAGGCTCCTCCCTCCCTGGGGATTCTCCAGGCAAGAATACTGGAGTGGGTTGCCATTCCCTTCTCCAGGGCATCTTCCCGACCCAGGGATTAAACCTGGGTCTCCTGCATTGCAGGTGGATTCTTTACTGTCTGAGTCACTAGGGAAGCCTGTCTACCTCTAATGCAGTTCTTCTTTTCTAAACCTAGAGCTCACTACCCATGAGACGTGGCTCCGCCGTGATTGCTAGTCTGGGCTGACTTCACACACACAGCAGAACTGCTGCCAATCGCTTCCTCCTGATCTTAGGGAAGCCAGGGCTCCACCACTTTAACTGCTGAGGCTCTCAACTTCCCACGTTCTTCTTCTTTTATCTTATCTTTACTTTGTCCTTCAGAGCTCTCTTCATCTTTCAATTCACCCAAAATGATAACAAGGTTTAGGTCTTTTATTCATTTTGTGGTTGGTGGTGATCCCTGGGTTTGGATACTAGTGGCCTGTGGTCACTACTGAGGTTCTGTTCTCTAAGGATTCCTTCCTGCTCATGCTTGGTTCCAAGCTGCTGCATTTTCTAGAGCCATGACTTGACCGGGAGATGTGGGCTGAATAAGTTTTGTGATCACAAGAGCAACAGCCCTCACGAGTGTGCTGTGCAGCTCGCTTCCTCCGACTCTCCTAGATTAGCACCTGAACACAGCAGCGGGGTTTCATGTCACTGGCGTGAGCTCCACATTTCCCAGTCTCGGCACTGTTATCTCATGTTTTCACTCACTTTATCACCTTAGGCATCATCTTTTTTTCTTCTTGTTTATTAAGCACTGATATTTATTTTTTATTTATTTACTAAGCCACACCATGCTGCGTGTGGGATCTTAGTTCCCTGACCAAGGATTGAATCTGAGCCCCTTGTGCTGGAAGGACAGAGTCTTAAGCACTGGATGGCCAGGGAAATCTCAAGGCAGCATTTTTTTTTTTTTTAATTTTTTTTATTTGGCTGTGAACTCTTGACTGCAGCATGTGGGATCTAGTTCCCTGACCAGGAAACGAACCCTGCATTGGGAGCATGGCGTCTCAGCCACCAGACCACCAGAGAAGTCCCACCAAGGCATCATCTTTGATGAGGACTTGTCCAAAGTTCCAGTATCTGCAGACTCAACTCAGTCCTGATCACATTCTCTTTCTCTTCTTCTCTCTTTTCACCCTCCCCTTCCTCAGCATTCAGAGCAAACCATGCAGTTTGAGTGCTGCTCTTTTTATGGGACTTTGAAGGAGATTGTCTTAGTTTTCTGGGCAAGCCCTCCATTTCCTTGACCTGGACTCCAACCTTGCCTCTTACTAGCCTCCTCCCCAGGAACTGAATCTGACTGCGGCCCTGTCGTATATGGAAGGAGCCCCAGGAAGCAGGAGAACGTGTTCCCTCCTGCCTTTCCTCTCCTAGTTCCTGTGCCTCATTCACCTATGACTCCTTACCCTCCCTGCCTTACCAAACACACAGGTTCGCTCTTCTCCACAGAGCCTGTGCAGTAAACCTTCCTCTGTCCAGGTCAGGTGTACCTTCCAGTCCCAGCAGCACAGGGCAGGGAAGGACAGGACCCAGGAGAGCTAGGATTAAGATTGGCAGGGACACAGCTTCACCCACCTCCCCCATATGTACCTGTAGAGAGATTTGTTTTAAGCAGTTGACTCACATAATTGTGGGGCCTGGCCAGTCCAAAATTTGTCGGGCATCCTGGCATCTTGAAAATTCAGGTAACAGTTGATATTTTAAAAAATTTTATTTTATTTATTTTTGGCTGTGCTGGGTCTTCTTTGCTGAGTGGGCTTTTCTCTAGTTGTGGCAAGCGGGGACTCCTCTCTAGTTGCGGCGTGCAGGCTTCTCATTGCGGCGGCTTCTCTTGTTGTGGAGCATGGACGCTAGGGTGTGCCAGCTTCAACAGTTGCAGCACGTGGCCTCAGTAGTGGTGGTTCCTGGGCTCTAGAGCACAGGGCCAATAGTTGTGGCACACAGGCTTAGCTGTTCCAGGGCATGTGGGATCTTCCTGGATCAGGGATCGAACCCATGTCTGTTGCTTTGGCTGGCAGATTCTTTACCACTGATCCTCCAGGGAAGCCCTGACAGTTTTTGTTAGTTTTGAATTTCAATCCCATCAGGTAGGCAAGCTGAAAACTCAGGCAGGATTCTATGTTACAGTCTTGGGGTGAAATTCTTTCCTGTCCGAGAAACTTCTTTGCTTTTTAAGGCCTTCAACTGTTTGAATGAACCTACTCACCTTAGGGAGGATAATCTACTTTACTTGAAGTCAACTGGTCATGATGTTAATCACACCTACAAAATACTTTCACAGCAGGATCTAGACTAGCATTTGATCAAACAGCTGGACCCATAGCCTAGCCAAACTGACACATAAAACTAACCATCATGGTCTGCCCTTTGTCAACTAGGCACCCACACACATCTCCCTTAATCATACTGATGTCTGTATAAAGATAAAGATAATAACAACTCCAACTTCCATCTAACACTATATGACCAAGTTGACACATGAGATGAACAATCACACCACTCTCCCCCAAAGCTCTCCCCAAAGCTCTTCAGTAGACTCAGTGATTTATCCATAATCTCACCCGTTGTGTTGTTTAGTCACTCTGTCGTGTCGGACTCTTTGTGACCCCGTGGACTGTAGACCACCAGGCTCCTCTGTTCATGGGATTCTCCAGGCAAGAACACTGGAGTGGGTTGCCTTTTCCCTCTTCAGGGGATCTTCCCAACCCAGGGATCGAACCCAGATCTCCTGTATTGGCAGGTGGATTCTTTACTGCTGAGCCACCAGGAAACCCTATAATCTCACCTACCTTTCCCTAAATATACTTGGGTTTTCTGCACCTCCATGTCTTTTTTCATGCTGTTTTCTCGGCTTGGGTCCCTCCCCCATCCTACGCGATCACCTACAAATCATTCAGGACTCAGAGCAATGAGTTATCAGCACTTCATAAACCTGACAGGACTTGTCTCAGTGAAGACTGAGATTAAAATAAAGGTATTGCCAGTTATCTGTCATGAAAGTAAAGACATACCTTAAGCATTTAATAATTTGAAAACAAAATCATAAAATAAATTTTACAAAATGGATAATGGACTGCTCCTTGTATTGATTACATACAGCACCTTAACAGACAGCAAAGAGGGTGTGTGTGTGTGTGTGTGCCTTCCTCTGCTATAACAGTGACTCTTTAAAAAATAAATGTTAACTATGTTGCATGTTAAATATTTAAACAATAATGATGCCATTAGCTTCATGTAGCTTTGGAAATTGGAGAAGGAAATGGCAACTCACTCCAGTGTTCTTACCTGGAGAATCCCAGGGACGGGGGAGCCTGATGGGCTGCTGTCTATGGGGTCGCACAGAGTCGGACACGACTGAAGCGACTTAGCAGCAGCAGCAGCAGCAGCTTTGGAAATAATTTTGGGGATGTAAAATTATTGTAAGACATTTTCCACCAAAATTGAGGCCCCCATGGTGGGGGCTTCCAGTGCTAAAAGAGGTAAAGCGGCAGGCAAAGCTGGTGAGCTGGACACTCTAGTGTCATCTTTCCTTAGTTATACTGAATAAGTTGCCTATAAATGTGGAGATTAGGGCAGAGGAGGAAAGGTAAGGATCTGAGGAATGGGTTTCAAGAGGTATTTGAAATTAGAAGAGCACAATTAGGGCGGGATTAGTAACACTGTTCAGAGGGAGCACCAGCCTAAAGCAAAGGGGATGACTGAGAGCCAAGAGTGGGGGCTCCAGAGTCACTTAGACTTGGGTTTGAATCCCAGGGTCTTTGTTTACCAGCTGTATGACCTTGGGCTAGTTACCACACTAAATACCACAGTAAACGGGGAAACAATGGTACCGAACTGTTGTGAAGTGTAATTGAAATATGGCATAAAAAGCATTTAGGAGAGTTGTGTGGCTAAGAATAAGTGTCCAAAAACATGTTAGTGGCTGGCATTATTATTATTGTGACTAAGAAAGTCACATAGAGGGATAAGGTAGAAGTTCTTGGGGGAGGAATAAGTAGGGAGGAGTCAGGAGTCAAAGAGAGGAGAGGAGGAAGTCTGGATGAGAAAGCTCTGGGCATCGCTTCTTGGTCACTCTCAGATCCACCTCTCTGCCTTGTGTACTCCCAAGTGCAAAAAAGTGGCAACTAGGTTGAGAAATACCTTCTACACAGAAGAAAACTAAACAGTGAATGACTCTCAAACTCACTGCTGAAAGTTTAATTTTTATTGATATGTAGTTGATTTACAATATTATATTTTTTTCCAGATGTACAGCATTTTTATAGATGACTCCAATGGTGACCCACTCCAGTATTGTTGCCTCAGAAATCACATGGACAGAGGAGCCTGGCAGGCTACAGTCCATGGGGTCACAAAGAGTCGTACCTGACTTAGCAACTAAACCAGCATTTAAAGTTACTATAAACTGATGTCTTTATATCTCTGTGCTATAAAATACATCTTTGCTGCTTATTTACTTTATACATAGTAGTGTTTCTTAATCCCATTGCCCTAGTGTCCCTCCCTCCAGTAGCCACTGTTTATTCTCTTTATCTGTGAATCTGCGAAAGTTTAAAATTGATGTTAAATTACAATTAAGAGAGTAGAGTTCTACCATAGGACTTAGGATAGAGAAAATGTTTCCTAAATGAGAGAAATGACATTAAAATCATCTGGTTCTAAATAGATCTGAGAGTAGAGAGAGGGAAGGAAGGAAGAGGGAAGGAGGCAGGAGAAGTCACCCAGACATTCAGAGAAGGGACTGTATCTCATCCCATGTGGCGAGCATTCACAGGGGTTCCCTCTGGGATTCATAACAACTTATTTTTTTTTCTTTTTTTTAATTTTAAATTAATTTATTTGTTTTAATTGGAGGCTAATTACTTTCAATATTGTAGTGGTTTTTGCCATACATTGACATGAATCAGCCATGGGTATACATGTGTTTCCCATCCTGAAGCCCCCTCCCACCTCCCTCCCCATCCCATCCCTCAGGGTCATCCCAGTGCATCAGCCCTGAACACCCTGTCTCACACACTGAACCTGGATTGGCAATCTATTTCACATATGGTAATATACATGTTTCAATGCTATTCTCTCAAATCATCCCACCCTCGCCTTCTCCCATAGAGTCCAAAAGTCTATAACAACTTATTTTTAAATTTGAACAAGAATGATGACATTTGCATCAAAGCAATTTTCCCCCCAGAGTTTTCTGCATGGCAGCCTTTACCTCCTTATTCCTCAAGCTATAGATCAGGGGGTTAAGCATGGGGATCACTGTGGTGTAGAACACAGAGGCCACGTTCTCCTGGGCCAGGGAACTGGCCGTGGAGGGTTTCAAGTACATGAATGCGGTCGTTCCATAGAAAACCCCCACAGCTGCAAAGTGGGAGCTGCATGTGCTGAAGGCTTTGGACCTTCCCTCTGTGGTACTGATGCGGAGGATACTGGACAGGATGAAGGCATAGGAAATTAGGACTGTTAGGCCAGTAACTACAATGTTGAATCCAGCCAAAAAGAAGACTGTCATCTCAATGTCATAGGTGCTAGAGCAGGAAAGTTTCATCAGGGGAACAATATCACAGAAGTAATGACTGATGAGGTGTTCACAATAGGGCAGATTCAACATGAGGCCAGTCTCTATGGTTGAGCCAATGAGCCCCATGGTATAGACCCCAACCACCAGCAGGGAGCAGACTCCATGAGACATGACGATGTTGTAAAGCAAAGGTCTGCAGATGGCAACATAGCGGTCATAGGCCATCACTGTCAGCATGTAACACTCAGCAACAACAAACACAATGAAGAAGTAAAGCTGGGACATGCACGCTGCATAGGAGATGGCGTTCTTCTCTGACACAAAGTTCACCAGCATCTTAGGGGTAGTGACAGAGGAGTAGCAGAGATCCACAAAGGACAGGTTGCTGAGAAAATAGTACATGGGGGTGTGAAGCTGAGCGTTCAGACAAATCAGGGTTATCATGCCCAGGTTCCCTACCATGGTGATGGAATAGATCCCAAGGAAGAGGAAGAAGAGGGGGAGCTGGAGCTCTGGTTGACTTGTTAAACCTCCAAGAATGAACTCTTTCACTGTAGAGTGATTTTCTGCAGCCATTCTACTCTGGTTGGGGGACCTGTGTGAGGTGAGAGAAGAACTACATGAAAGGCTGCTTCTTGCACTGCTTGATGAAGCTAGTTTTGAGAATATGGGCCAGCTGAGCGATCCTGGTGTCTTTCCTGATGAATATTCCCTCATCCTGCTGTTTGTTTTGGGAAGAATACAAGACACTGAGTATTTCAAAGATGAGCCAAAAAGAGGGCAAGATCTGGAGCTGCTGTCACTTTCACGTTTCTCAAATAGCCTAGCACAGTGGGTCTGGCAACCCACTCCAGTATTCTTGCCTGGAGAATCCCCATGGGGCTTAAAGAACTTAATGCAAAATAGAACCAAATGTTAATATTCTGTATCAACAACATTTGATGCAATATGATCAAAAGATTGAAGTCCAACACTTAGCATAGCATCTGGTGTTTAACAGGTCCTGCTCAGTAAGTATTTGTTGAATACTCTAGGACCAGATTTTTTTATGCAACCCAAACTTTCAGATCCAGTATGAGATATTATTTGAAAATCTGTGTTCTCACTTTCTTGCTGACTTTTAAAGTTTTTCCTTAGAGATGGAAAAAGATTCCTGAGGATGGAAAAAATTTTTAAAGTATCGTACCCCGTGCCAATTCACTGGTCTGGTAAGGACTGTATCAATCTAGTCTCATCAGCCCTGGTTGAAAATCTATGTGGATACATGTATGGGCCTGGACTTTAGCACAACCCATCCACCCAAAGCATTTGTGGGTCCAGCAGGCAGATCTTACTTCCATTGGCCTCTTGAGTCCTAAAACGACAGTGTGAGGCTGTGGTCCCTGGAAGCCTGACTCCTTAGCTACAACATAGCTCCTCTGACAGAGATGTCCAGGCCCTCCCTTGGAAGCTGATCCCATTTACTGTCCACCTGCTCCTTCTGCCCTTTCCCCTCCCTCCATCACTATTTCCACACTAGCATAGTGTTATCTTCTACTTCTACTTTCCAGGCTTGGCTTTCTTTTTTTTTTTTAATAAATTTATTTATTTTAGTTGGGGGCTAATTACTTTACAATATTGTAGTAGTTTTTGCCATACATTGACATGAATCAGCCATGGGTTTACATGTGTTCCCCTTCCCGGACCCTCCTCCCACCTCAGGCTTGGCTTTCTTAAGAGGAATCATCACTTAGATACTAAAATGTCATTTACAACCATATACAGAGTTAAGGTAAAAGGCTAGTTCTCCAGGCTTTTTACTCCCAAGCTCTCTCTAAGAATTCTGGGTACATACATCTTACCAAAGAATTGCATGTCATCTTCAAAATCCCCTAGAAATTTCTAAATGCAAACCGAAATGCAACTAGGCCCCTAACTGCGCTAACACCTGGACTCTTACAAGGTCTTCCAGACTCCTCAAAGTTCCACTTCCTTCCTCAACTCCAATTTATTCTACATACCTACATACCTACATCACTTTCATTGGAGAGAAAAGACAGAACAAGACTTAAAGCATTTCGTATGCCTCCCTATCATTCTGAATTTAAAGTCTTCAAGATAATGTTCAAGATCCTCCAGGATCTTCACCTTATTCAGCTCATCATATCTCCCATGAATCTCTCATACAACCCTGTTGATTCAATTAGGCCTAATTTCCATCCTAATTTCTATCCCACACAAGCCAAAATCACTGAGTAGAGGAAAAAGAATTGACTTAACAATCAAAATATCTGGATTCCAGACATTTTTGGCATACACTAGCTGTGTACCTTTGGACACGTCTTTGCCTCTCTGGGCTCAGTCTCCATATCTATAAACAGAAAGATTGAACCAGATCATCTTAATAATCCTCCCAGTTTAAGAAAAATTACTCTATGATTGCTATAAAACCAACCAAATCCATCTCTTCTTCAAAAGTAAGTCCTCCATGGATTCTTTCTAAGCACTCCAGACCACACTACTCCCTCTCTTCTCTCAACTTCCATGTCTGGAATTCAAACCATATCAAACAGTGCATTCCTGGACCAGCATCATTGGCATCACTTGAAGACATTAGAGATGCAGATTCTCAGGCCTCACCCCAGGCCTATCAAGTCAGGAGCTCTGGGATAGGGCCCAGTGATCTTATCACACTGTCTCCAGATGAGGCTGAAGAAGGTTCAAGTTTGAGAATCTCAATCCTGTAGGTAATAAGCAGTAGAGTTAATATTGGAGACATATTTTGTTTCAGAAATGAAATTCTTCTATCATTTATGCAAGTCCTAAATATTGACTGAATGTGAACATACAGTAACCTACCTCAGACTGATGAAGCATCAGGGGGATATGGTAGTTACAACAGTATTATTGAGTTTCAAGTCAATTTCTGTGTCTGAAAGATGGAGAGATGAGTGATAACAATTTCTAAGGTGGTTGCAGAAATAATATGGGATAATGCAGTTTGAATTTTTTTTTTCAAGATGTCATTTCTTCTACAAATGTGAGTTGTCAGTAGATGTCTGGAATGTTTTCCCAGTTTTTCACTGGCCTCAGGCCCTAAGGCAATGGTTCTCAACATTGGCTGTACATTATAATCACCTGCAACATTTAAAAAATGTTGATATCTATGTTCCACCAGAGATATTCTAATTGATTCATCTCTGATGAAGCCTGGGCCCTGACATATAGGTTATTCCAGGGTAAATGCTCACCAGCTACTTTTATTATTGTTCTTATTTTCATTTTTTGATCATGATATCAAACCATCATCTCCCTAATGACAAAGTACTTAAGTTACAGACATGTCCTAAGAAGCATGGATCATCATTGCTGGATATGATACCTATAGATATCCCTTCTGTGACAGGTATTCTTTAAGTTAAAGTCTTAAATTTGTATTATTTTAATTGGTTACTTATACAGTTACTAACTTTTGTATACTGCTCTTCAAAAGTCATTCTCATTAACTTCTCTGAAGAATACCGCATATGAGGAGAAATGTGTTTAGAGTAGAATGTTCATTCCCATGTTTACATGGAGAAAACGGAAGTGCCAGACACTCAGTGACTTTCCAGAGACTTTCTCATTATGAAGGACTTGAAACGGAAACTGCTTTCCTCTGGTCATGAACTCTTCCCTTTGCCCAAGTGCGTAGCCTTACAAATTGACGCACCTAGAGGTCTAAGCAATGTTGTGATTGAATGTGTTTTATCCTTGATGTCTTACTTTGTGCATAGCATATAAAAAGGGGAATGCTGTATTATTTTCCTCTTCTCTAGGAAACAGAAGCTCTAAAATTTAAATAAGTTACCAAAAGACGTAAAAGTAGGAAGACACAGAACTGGGTCTAACTAAACCTTAGGACTTCTGACTACCAGTTTGTTATTTGTCCACTAAGCTATGTTACCTTGTTCTAGGTTATCTTTTTTGTAGCAGTTTTTTATTATTTAGTGAGGTTAATTTATTGAATTTTTGGACAAGGATGATAGATTTTATGGCCAATTTCAGATGCATTAAAGAAAAATTAGCAGGACTTCCCTGGTGGTCCAGTGGTTAAGAATCTGTCTGCCAGTGAAGGCGACATGAGTTTGATGCCTGGTCTGGGAAGATCCCACATGCCACAGAACAACTAAGCCCGTGTGCCACAACTACTAAGCTTGAGTTCTGCAACTACTGAAGCCTGTGCCCTAGATCCTGTGCTTTGCAACAAGATAAGCTGCTGTGAGAAGCCCGCACACAGCAACTAGAGAGTAGCCTGTACTTGCCGCAACTAGAGGAAGCCTTGTGCGACTCCAAAGACCCAGTGCAGACAAAAATAAATAAACTAATTAATTAATTTAAAAAATAGAAGAGAAATATTACCAAACCAGTATACAGGCATTGCAGAAAATCAGGAATACAAATAAGCAAACATAAAATGCCCTTCCTGCTCCTTGGAGACAAGCAGTGGTCATCATGATTTTTTAGGTTTTTTTCCAATGCTTCAGTGCATATATACATCACTGATTCAAGGGACATGGACTTCCACAAACTCTGAGAGATGATGAGGGACAGGGAGGCCTGGCATGCTGAAGTTCATGGGGTCACACAGAGTCAGACACAACTTGGAGACTGAACATCCAAAAAATATGTATCTAGGCTTCCCTGGTGACTCAGATGGTAAAGTATCTGCTTGCAATGCAGAAGACCCAGGGTTCTATCTGGATTGGGAAGATCCCCTGGAGGTGGGCATGGCAACTGACTCCAACATTCTTGCCTGGAGAATCCCATGGACAGAGGAGCCTGGTGGGCTACAGTCCACAGGATCCCAAAGAGTCCAACATGACTAAGCATGTCATTTCACTTTCATGTATGTATCTATATGTGTGTAAGCATACATGTATTTTAAATAATTTTTGTAACCTGCTTTTTTAATGTATCACTTTATAATTTTATCATGCATTGTCTCGTTCCTATAATAATAGTAACTTTAGCACTAACTATATTTCTTTTTCTAGGTGTAAAAATCCTTGATTATATTGATAGCATGAAGACAAGAAAATCTGAATTGCACTATAAACACTACATGTTAAACTACTGATGGTTAAATTGTTAACTTATAATAATTACTATCAGAGGTAACTAAGATTTTTTGAGTATTATTTCCGTTCATTGTAAAAAACAAAAAAATTCTTGCAGGGAGCAACAATAGATTACAAATATCTTACAAATTCCCTTCTACTCAAATTCCTCTTAAAACTTAAGAAACATAGAAAATCCACCTAGAATATACCATTGCCAGAAATCACAGGGCAATGCAGAGTGAACAGTACTTAGTGAGGTGCAGATGGGAAAGTCCTAGACAGAATTGACTTAATTATTGATTTCCAGAATCATCTAATAATATAAAATAAGAAAACATTACCCCATATTTGATATCAGTCACTACAATTCCTACCTCCAGTTCTACCAGACCATCAGGGGCTCAGGATTGCTGCCCACAAGAACACAGCACACAAAGGAAAACCACCTGGAGATGAAGGTAGACATAGGGTTGAAAATAGCTTGCATTAGACACAAGAGGTGATGAAAGAAATATTTTTCTCATAGAATTGTTTAAATTGTATTTAAATACCTCTGCCGATGTACAGCTGTACACAGTCTCCTCGAAGTATTTGGAAATGCCTCGATTTTGACGGTTAAGAAATCGATATCAGGAGATGAGAGGACCAAATAGATTTACATCTAGTCCTAAATTTACTAAAAGGGGCCAGCACCATCATGAAAAAAGGGTCCATGAGGTTGGGAGATGTGTGGGTTTGTTTATATGTATATGGGCAGAACTTCTCCTGGGATGCAGTCACTTCAGAGACTGGGGCCCTTAGCAAAGGACAATTAGAGTTTTGATTTACACTTGGTCTGTGAATTATTTTCTTGGGTCCCAAGTGTGTTAATTTTCCTTTTATTGAGGAAGTCAACTTGCTGTTTAAGAAACTACAGTCTAATGCCTCCTTTCAAGTAATTTACCATCAATGAGTCCATCACCATCCTCATTATCATCATTACAAGCAGCACCACCAGCCCCACAACCCCGACGGTTATTATTATCAACACCATCATCAGTCACTGTCATTATGGTGACTCAGAATTGACTATTTTAATAAAACTGTGTAATTTCACTAAAGGAGTGTTAATTCATAAGGCGTGCTAAATTTGTCACCTTGATGTTGGATCTCTAGATTGACTGTGTAGAATGTCAGGAGGTTGAGGGCATAAGAAGGTAGATTTGTAAGAGTTCTTCACTTGTATATTCTCATTCACAAGGAAAATACATTGATAAGAATGTGCCCTTTTCAAGACTATTCAGTAATATATTATCTGTGAAAATGCTGCTAGTGAAGATTTTTAAATTAAACTTTTTCTTTTGAGTTAATTGTAGACTCACACAGGGGTACAAGAAATAATAGAGAGAGATCCTGTGTGCCCTTGAGCAGTGTCCCTCAGTGGGAACAATTTGCAAAATTGTAATACAATATCACACCCAGGATGTCCTTGGAATTTGCCAAGCAAGAATACTGATGTGGGTAGCCATTCCCTTCTCCAGGGGATCTTCCAGACCCAGGGATCGAGCCCTCATCTCCCACATTGCAGGAAGATCTTTTCCATCTGAGCCACTGGGGAAGCCCCACGTGTCGATTGATCTTCTTCAGATTTCCCCATTTTTATTTATACTCATCTGTGTGTATGTAAATTAACCTCAAAGCAATTTTATCACATGTACAGATTGTGTATCCATCACCACAGTTCATATAGAAACGTTTACCTCACCTTCATTTTCTAATTTTCAAAATAATAATTTAGTTTCTTATTATCTACCAAAGAAAGCTAGTTATTTTTCTTTAGTATCTTTATATTCTTCCCAATTTAACCATATTTTATGTGTTTCAGTCCATTGCAATCATTATCCTTCTACAGCTTAACATTTTCTTGCCTGGAGAATTCCATGGGTAGACAACCTGGCTACACTACATGGGTTGCAAAGAGCCAGACCCGACTGGGTGACTAACACTTTCACTATGTACCCACTAGAGATGTTAACACTTGAAAATGTGACAATATCATTTTGTTGAGAATGGAGAGCAAGTGAACTTCTTATACAGTGCTAATGGAAAATAAAATTAAACAACCTCTTTGTAAGATTGTATAGTGGTTTCTTTTAAACTTGCCTGTGGCCAAACAATTCTTAGATATTTATCTAAGGTAAATGAAAACATCGCTTCACAAAGAGTTCTGTACATGAATGCTTGTATATCCTTTATTCATAGTAACTCAAACTGGAAACTACCAATTGTCCATCAGTTCAGTTCACTGCAGTCGCTCAGTTGTGTCTGACTCTTTGCAACCCCATGGACTGCAGCACGCCAGGCCTCCCTGTCCATCACCAACTCCCGGAGTCCACCCAAACCCATGTCCATTGAGTCAGTGATGCCATCCAGTCTTTCTCATCATCAGGGTCTTTTCAAATGAATCAGCTCTTCGCATGAGGTGGCCAAAGTATTGGAGTTTCAGCTTCAACACCAGTCCTTCCAATGAACACCCAGAACTGATCTCCTTTAGGATGGACTGGTTGGATCTCCTTGTAGTCCAAGGGACTCTCAAGAGTCTTCTCCATCACCACAGTTCAAAAGCATCAATTCTTCTGCGCTCAGCTTTCTTTATAGTCCAACTCTCACATCCATACATGACTACTGGAAAAACCATAGCCTTGACTCGACTGACCTTTGTTGGCAAAGTAATGTCTCTGCTTTTTAATATGCTGTCTAGGTTAGTCATAACTTTCCTTCCAAGGCATAAGTGTGTTTTACAGGTGGGAAAAAATTTGTGGATCTATATAGGCAGTGGATTACTACTAATAAAAAAGAAATATATTATTAATACACACAACCATATGAAAGACTTCACAAAAGCATTGTGCTGGGCAAAATATATCAGACACCATAGGGTATGTATTGTGTACTCTGATCAGGGAAAACTAATCAATTGTTATAGAAAGTAAGTCAGTGTCTGTGTGAATTTAGGGATAGAGGAGAGATCCAACACTGTGGACTTGTGACTTAGACCCATTTCTTTTATCTGAAAAAGGTATATATATGATCTCACATCCTGCGATTATTGATTGATTTTAAGTGTTAAGATGCACTCTTTTTTTTTTTAAAGAGACCCATTTTATTGTAGTATAATTGACATAATGTGTACAGTATTATTAGTCTGAGACAAGTATACACTAGTGAGGGCTTCCCAGGTGGCTCTAGTGGTAAACGACCTGCCTGCCAATGCAGGAGATATAAGACATGGTATCTAACTGTTGTGAATTGTATTTGAAAGAAGGCATATAAAGCATTTAGAAGAGCTGTGTGGCTCAGAGTAGCTGCCCCAAAAACATGGTAGTGGCTAGCATTATTATTACTGTGACTAAGAAATTCATATAAAGGGATCAGGTAGAAGTTCTTGGGCAGCAATAAGTAGGGAGGAGTGGAAAAGAGGAGAGGAGGAAGTCTAGATGAGAAAGACTCTGGGCATCACTTCCTGGTCACTCTCAGATCCACCTCTTTCTGCCTTGTTTACTCCCAAGTGGAAAAAACTAGGAAGTGGGTTGAGAAATATTTTCTACGTAGAAGAAAATTAAGCAGTGAATGACTCTCAAACTTAGCTAAAGTTTAATTTATTCAAAGGTAGTTGATTTATAATATTATATTTGTTTCAGATGGACAACGTTTCTATAGGTGACTCCACTTAAACTAACTATATAGTAATGGCTGTGCTTATTTATTTTATGCATAGTAGTTGTATGCTTAATCCCCTGTCTCTCTTCTCCTCCAGAACCCCGAGTAATCACTCTTTTTTCTCTATCTGTGAATCTGTGAAACTTAAAAAAATTATATTAAATTACAATTTACCTAGTAGAGTTTACCAAAGGACTCAGGATAGAGAAAAGGCTTCTGAAATAAGGAAAATAAACATAATATAAGTTGGTTTTAAATAGAGATGAGAGAAGAGAGAGGGCAGGAAGGAGGAGGGAAGGAGGCAGGAGAAGTCACCCAGCCATGCAGAGAAGGGACTGTTTCCTATTCCCGGTGGGGAAGGATTCAGAGGGCTTCCCTCTGGGATTCATAGCAACTTATTCTTAAATTTGAGGAAGAACGATGACATTTGCCTGAAAATAACTTTCCCCTCAGAGTTTTCTGGATGGCCACATTTGCCTCCTTATTCTTCAAGCTGTAGATCAGGGGGTTCAGTTTGGGGACCACTGTGATGCAAAACACGGAGGCGTTGTTCTCCTGGGCCAGGAAACTGGCTGTGGAGGGTTTTAAGTACATGAAGGCAATAGTTCCATAGAAAATCCCCATGGCTGCAAAGTGGGAGCTGCAGGTGCTGAAGGCTTTGGACCTTCCCTCTGCGGTGCTGATGTGGAGGATGCTGGACAGGATGAAGGCATAGGAAATTAGGACTGTTAGGCTTAGGATTTTATTTTATCACGATTGTGCCCCTCCTACCATTTCTTTGCAGCTTCTCCTTTGTCTCTGGATGAGGGGTATGTTTTTCTGGAGAGTTCCAGTGTCTTCCTGCCGATGGTTGTTGAACAGCTAGTTGATTTTGGTGCTCTGGCAGGAGAAGGTGAACGGGACCTCGTAGTATAAAGCTGGCTTTGTCTGCCTCTTCCTCCTCTGCGGCTGCCTAACTGCTGCAGAATGTTCTAATAGTTAAATGTGCTAAATTGCTTCAGTTGTGTCTGGCTCTTTGTGATCTATGAGCTGTGGCCCACCAGTTCCCCATCCATGGGACTCCCAAAAATACTGGAGTGGGTTGCCATTTCCTACTCCAGGGAATCATCCCAATCCAGGGATCAAACCTACGTCTCTTGGGTCTCCCGTACTGGCAGGCAGGTTCTTTCCCACTAGCTCCACCTGGGAAGCTAGAAGTTAAATAAGTCATCCAAAAGTACAAAACCAGCAAGACACAGATCTGGGTTTAAACTCCATGACTTCTGACCACCAGTCTGTTTTGTTTTCATAAAACTATGTTGCTGGGTGTGTATTAAAATAAACATCATCTTCTGCCTAGCGCTTGCTGTTATGTAGCAAACTTAATTTACTGAATTTTTGGACACAGGATCAGTTTTATTGCCAATTTCAGATGCATTAAAGAAAAATGACTAAATCAGTAAATGTGCGTTGTAGAAAATCAGACATATAAATAACAAAAATATAATCTCCTTGTCTTTAAACAGATGCAAATATTTTAATAAAAAACTTATAATTTCAGTAAAGAAATGCCAATTTATAAGGAATGATGAATTTTTCACTTTGCTCCTGCACCTTTAGTTGAGTAGTGTTAGAATTGCAGGAGGTTGAGGGGCACAAGAAGGTAGACTTTTAAGAATCCTTCATAAGCATTTTGTCCTTCATAAGGGAAATATATTTAAAAGAATATATACTTTTTAAGAATACATTCATTTATCTATCATTTATGAAAATGCTGTTAATTCAGATTGTAAATTAAACTTTTTCTCTTGAGATAATTGTACAATATATTCACATGGAGGTACAAGAAATAATATATTAATAGATGCTATATATCCTTTAAATAGTTAACCCAATGGTAACATTTTATACAATTATAGTACAATATCACATGTGGAATATTGCATGTTGCAATATTACACAATTATACACAATTTTACGCAATTATAGTACACATTTTACACAATTATAGTACAATATCACATGTGGAATATTGCATGTTGCCATAGAAGGTCCACTGAACTCTGATTTCCTCTGTTTTATTTATACTCATTTGTAAATGTACTTCAAAGAAATTTTATCACATGCACAGATTGAGTATTAACCACCACAGTTCATATAAAAACACTAGAATCACCTTCACTCTCATTTTCAAAATAATAAATTGGTGTCTTACACTCCAAAGATGATGAGTTAGTTTTCTTTAGTATCTCTATAATCTTATTAATTTAATCATACTTGATGCATTTCAGTCCATTGCGTTTATTCTCATTTTATTGCTCAAAATTTTCTCTCTTTGGTCTGAGGAATTCTCTTCAGTTTGCTTCTTGAGTCTTTTGGACACAGTACTATTAGTCTCTAATATTAACTCTTACTTGATATGACAAGGTGTTCTGAGCTCCTCTCATCAGTTCCCTTCTTTAGACTGGAAATCAGCCATGTCTTTAAGAGAGTCATTTTCTTTTAGTCGTGAAATGGTGTCTCAAGGTCAAAAGTGGATTCCTACAGGGGCTCATTGCTTCTGGGTTAGTCACTGTTTCTAGTTCTTTAAGAAAGAACTAAAAAAAAAAAATCCATACTCCATGGTTCTTAATTTTTTGAGGATATGTTTTGATATTCATTCCTCATTTTTTTAGTTATGATTTTTTTCAATATGTCATTTCAAATATCTAATTCACAGTAAGCAAATTTCCTTGCATTATTGTTTTTATTGTTTGTTCTCTCCTGTGCTTTGGTTTTCTCCTTTGTGGCTCCTACTTACAATAGATTAAACGTTCACTGCTGTTGGAAAATTACTAAACCATCTCTTTGTAAAATCTTTTGGCAGTTTCTTATGAACTTGTGAATGGTCAAACAATTCCACTGCTAGATATGCATCCAAGCTAAATGAAAAAATATGATCATAGAGAGTTCTTTACATGAATGCTTGTCTCTGCTTTATTCATCAGCCCAAATTGGAAATAACCAACTTTCGAGCAAGAGGTGAGGAAACAAATTTATGAATATATTCGGCAATGCATGACTAGTAACCAACAAAAAGTATAGTTTTGATACACACAAAACATTGGATATAGAAAATGTCTCTTCTCCGGAGATCCTGTGCACTAAACCCTCACCGGCCCAGGTCAGGTGTACCTGCCTGTCCCAGGGGCACAGGACAAGGAAGGTCAGGACACGGGGGAGCTAGGATTAATATTGGCAGGAACATGTTTCTCTGCTTCTCTCCGCCACAAAGAGTGGTAGAGCAACGAGTCTCATCCTTGCTCTGAACTTCAGGATCTCATAGAAGTAGGACATGCTGGTGAACACTGCCAGGGCACATCTACTTTGTCTTCTAGAAGGTACTCAGCCTGTGGGAGAGCAGGCTCTCCAAAGAGCTCCCAACTGGGTTGGGAGATCTCTGGGTTGCTCTTGACTTGAGGCATGCTTTGTAATCATTTTTGTTTCATGTTTGTTTCCTTGCGACCCCATGGGCTGTTGTCCGCCACCATCCCCTGTCCCTAGGATTCTTCAGGCAAGAATACTGGAATTGGTAGCCATTTCCTCATCCAGGGGATCTTTCCAACCCAGGGATCAAACCCAGGTCTCCTGTATTGGCAGATGGATTCTTTACCGCTGAGCTGTCTGGGAAGCCCTTCTCCCTGAATACACCAACCAAAAGAAACTGGGAGGAAAAACAAACAAACCAAGTTTAAATACATGAGTATTCTGTAGAAGAAAGAGGGAAGGGCCATTTCCACTTCATCAGGAAGATGATTCAGGGGCCGTGACTCCTCACAGGGAGTGAGATCGGTGCTCCCCAGTGTGGAGTGCCCTTCTCCCCAGGAAAAGTTGTTAGAGTAGATAGTTGGGAGTGGCTCTTTCCGTATGCATTCTACCCTCCTTCTACTCAGGTAAAAAGCTTAAAATTACATATCCCATATCCCTATATCTAGAGCCATGGATATGAATTAGTTCCCATCTAATTTTTAAATGCATTTTTTTGTGAGATTTGAAAGGTGGGAGTGAGGTGGTTCTCACTCTTTAATGTATATTGGAATCACCAGGAGATCTATTACAACACAGATTACTGGGCTCCACTCAGTAACTTTGTAGGTGTGGAGCAGGGATCCCAAATTTGCATCTCTAACAAGATTGCAGGTGATGTTTGATCCCAGGGTTCAGTTGTTTACTGATTTTTGTGTGGCTTTTATGAGAGGCTTTATTTACGGTGGCAATGGTCACAGTAGCAGCTGGGAGTCACATCAATTTTGAAGTCACTTTGCGGGCATCCTCACCCTTTCTTTAGTCATTAAATCAACTGTAACCAAGTCATTCACTGTATTTATTCCTTTTTGCTGCAGAAAAGTAGAGTTATATGTGTTTCTCATTATAAATCACTGATTGATAAAACAGAATACCAAAAAATAGCTAGAGATGAGAAATGTTATAAATTCATTGCGCTGTGTCAAGTTACTGAGTCTGAAACATGTATCCTTGATACTACAAAGCAACGGGGATTGGGGGGAAATTGTGTCGTATTGCCACTGGATTTACTGAGCAACGTTGGCAGTAGATCTCAAAGTTAATAAAGCAGAAAGAGATTTTGCAGCAATGTATAATCTGGATGACCAATCATCCTGGTTTGTCTAGGTCTGAGTGGTTTCCCCAGGTGGTTCTGGTATGAAACGTGGTGAAGTGCCAGGAAACCTGGTGAGCTCATCACTCTGTTTCCTTATTTATTCTGAAGAAGTTGCCTATAAATGTGAGGTGACTAGGGCAGATGATAAAAGGTGGAGATCTGAGGAACTGATTTTAGGAGGCATTTGAAATTGGAAGAGCACAATTCGGGCAGGTGTAATTGACTGTTCAAAGGAGGTGCCAGGTTAAAACAAAGGGGACATTTGAGAGTCAAGAGTGTGGGCTCCAAAGTCACTTAGACTTGGGCTTGATTCCCAGTGCCTTTGCTCACCAGATGTGTGACCTTCAGCAAGTTACTAAACTGCATTTCCATAGTGAAATGTGGAAAACAGTAGTACCTAACTGTTGTGAGGTGTAATTGAAATAATGCGTATAAAGTATTAGAAGAGTTTCAGGGCTCAGGTAAACGTTGAAAAACATGTTAGTGGCTGACATCATTATTATTGTTACTCAGTTAGTTACATGAAGGGATCAAGTAGGAGTCCTTGTATAGAGATCATTAGAGAGGAGTGAAGGAGAGAAGAGGAAGATGTCTAGATGAGGAAGTTTCTGGACATCACTTGCTGGAGACTTTCATTTCACCTCTCTCTGCCTTGTGTACCCACAAGTGCAAAAAGTAGATTGTAAATTAAGTAATATTTTCTACATAGAAATTAATAAAAAGGTGAATTTCAAACCCACTGTTGAAAGTTTAATGTTTTATTGAGGTATAATTGATATACAATGTTATATTAGTTTTGGATATAGAACATACTTATTCGATATTATTTATAGTATACTCCACTTACAGTTAGTGAACTGTAACTCCACTCAGAGTAAAGTAAGTGACTCATTGGAAAAGACCCTGATGCTGGGAAAAGATTGAAGATAGGAGGAGAAGGAGATGACAGAGGATAAGATGGTTGGATGGCATCACCGACTCAATGGACTTGAGTTTGAGTAAGCTCCGGGAGTTGGTGATGGACAGGGAAGCCTGGCATGCTGCAGTCCATGGGGTCGCAGAGAGTTGGACATGACTGAGCGACTGAACTGAACTTACAGTTAAAGAGACATAAGAGATATGTATTTGATCCCTGCATCAGGAAGATCCTCTGGAGGAGGAAATCACAACCACTCTAGTATTCTTTTTTATTTATTTATTTTTTTATTGATGGATAATTGGTTTACAGAATTTTGTTGTTTTCTGTCAAACCTCAACATGAATCATCCACAGGTATACATATAACCCCTCCCTTTTGAACCTCCTTCCCATCTCCCTCCCTATTCCACCCCTTTAGGTTTATACAGGGCCCCGTTTGAGTTTCCTGACACATACAGCAAATTCCCGTTGGCTACCTATTTACATATGGTAATGTAACTTTCCATGTTACTCTTTCCATGCATCTCACCCTCTCCTCCCCTCTCCACATGTCCATAAGTCTATTCTCTGTGTCTGTTTCTCCCTGCTGCCCTAGTTCTTCAGTACCATTCTTCTAGATTCTGTATATATGTGTTAGAATATGATATTTATCTTTCTCTTCCTGACTCACTTCACCCTCTATAGTAGGTTCTAGGTTCATCCACCTCATCAAAACTGACTCAAATGCATTCCTTTTTATGGCTGAGTAATATTCCACTGTTTATGTGTACCACATCTTCTTTATCTATTCATCTGTCAATGGACATCTAGGTTGCTTCCACGTTCTAGCTATTATAAATAGTGCTGCAATGAACAATGGGATACATGTATCTGTTTCAAGTTTGGTTTCCTCAGACTATATGCCTAGGAGTGGGATTGCTGGGTCATATAGTGGTTTTATCCCTAATTTTTTAAGGAATCTCCATATTGTCTTCCATAGTGGCTGTATCAATTTACATTCCCTCCAAGAGTTCAAGCGAGTTCCCTTTTGTCCCCACCCTCTCTGGCATTTATTGTTCATAGACTTTTTCATGATGGCCATTCTGACTGGTGTGAGGTGATATCTCATTGCAGTTTTAATTTGCATTTCTCTACTAATGAGCGATGTCAAGCATCTTTTCATGTGTTTGGTAAGCCATCTGTATGTCTTCTTTGGAGAAATGTCAGTTTAGATCTTTCCCCCATATTTTGATTGGGTTTTTTTGTCTTTCTGTTATTGAGTTGTATGAGCTGCTTGCATATTTTGGAAATTAATTCTTTGTCAGTTGTTTCATTTGCTATTATTTTCTCCCATTCTGAGGACTGTCTTTTCAGCTTGCTTATAGTTTCCTTTGCTGTGCAAAAGCTTTTAAGTTTATTGAGGTCCCACTTGTTTACTTTTGTTTTTATTTTTGTTATTCTAGGAGGTGGGTCATAGAGGATCTTGCTTTGATTTATGTCATCGAGTTTCTGCCTATGTTTTCCTCTAAGAGTTTTATACTTTCTGGTGTTACACTTAAGTCTTTAACCCATTTTGAGTTTATCTTTGTGTATGGTGTTAGGAAGTGTTCTAATTTCATTCTTTTACATGTAGCTGTCCAGTTTTCCCAGCACCATTTATTGAAGAGGCTGTATCTTCCCCAAGGTATATTCTTGTCTCTTTTGTCAAAAATAAGGTACCCATAGGTGCGTGCATGGGTTTATTTCTGGGCTTTCTGTCTTGTTCTATTGATCTATATTTCTGTTTTTGTGCCAGTACCATATTGTCTTTATGACTGTAGCTTCGTAGTATAATCTGAAGTCAGGAAGGTTGATTCCTCTAGCTCCATTCTTCTTTCTCAAGACTGCTTTGGATATTTGGGGCCTTTTGTATTTCCATATGGATTGTGAAATTTTTTGTTCTAGTTCTGTGAAAAATGCCATTTGTAATTTGATAGGGATCACATTGAATCTCTAGATTGCATTTGGTCATATAGTCATTTTCACAATATTTATTCTTCCTACCCAGGAAAATGGAATATCTCTCCATCTGTTTATGTCGTCTTTGATTTCTTTCATTAGTGTCTTATAATTTTCTCTGTACAGTTCTTTTGTCTCCTTAGGTAAGTTTATTCCTAGATACTTAATTCTTTTAGTTGTAATGGTGAATGGGTTTGATTCCTTAATTTCTTTTTCTGATTTTTCATTGTTAGTATATAGAAATGCAAGTGATTTCTGTGTATTGATTTTATATCCTGCAACTTTGCTAAATTCACTGATTAGCTCTAGTAATTTTCTGATACTATCTTTAGGGTTTTCTATGTACATTATCATGTCATCTGCAAACAGTGAGAGCTTTACTTTTTCTTTTCTGATCTGGATTCCTTTCTTTTTCTTCTCTGATTGCTGTAGCTAAGACTTCCAGAACTATGTTGAATAATAGTGGCAAAAATGGACACTCTTGTCTTGTTCCTGATCTTAGGGGGAATGCTTTAAGTTTTTCACCATTGAGACTAATGTTTTCTATAGGCTTATCATATATGGCCTTTCCTACGCTGAGGTACATTCCTTCTACGCCCATTTTTGACGAGTTTTAATCATAAATGGGTGCTGAATTTTGTCAAAGGCTTTTTCTGCTCTATTGAAATTATCATATGGTTTTTATCTTTCAATTTGTTAATATGGTGTATCACATTGATTGATTTCCCTATTATAAAAAATCCTTGCATCCCTGGGGTAAACCAAACTTGATCATGGTGTGTGAGCTTTTTCATGTGTTGTTGAATTCTGTTTGCTAAAATTTTGTTGAGGATTTTTACATATATGTTCATCAGTGATATCAGCCTGTAGTTTTCTTTTTTTGTGTGTGTTGTCTTTGTCTGGTTTTGGTATCAGGATGATGGTGGCCTCATAGAATGATGTTTGTCTCTGACAAAAAGTTCACCGGCTTCTTAGGGGTAATGACAGAGGAGCAGCAGAGATCCACAAAGGACAGAGTGCCGAGAAAATGGTACATGGGAGTGTGAAGCTGAACATTCAGACAAATCAGTGTTATCATGCCTAGGTTCCCTACCATGGTGACCAAGTAGATCCCAAGGAAGAGGAAGAAGAGGGGGAGCTGGAGCTCTGGTTGATTTGTTAAACCTACAAGAATGAACTCTTTCACTGTAGAGTGATTTTCTGCAGCCATTCTCATTTGGTTGGGGAACCTGTGGGGACAAGAGTGAAGAACTGCATGAAAGGCTGCTTCTTGCACTGCTTGGTGAAGCTAGTTTGAACTTCTGAGGCCAGCTGAATGATTCTGGGATCCTTCTTGATGAATAATTCCTCATCCTGTTGTTTATTTTGGGAGGAATATCAGACCCTGTGTATACTGGGGATCATGGAGATGTGAGGAAAAGGAGGGCAAGATATAGAACGTTTACCTCTTTCTTGTTTTTCAAATATCTTAGATCAATAGGTCTTAATGTCTAGTCCATGGATCAGCATCATTGGCATCACCTGAAGATATCAGAGATGCATATTGTCAGGTCTCACCCCAGAGCTACCAAATCATAAAGTCTGGGATGGGGCCCAGTGATCTGTGTATCATACTCTCTCCAGGTGAGGCTTATGCAGGAGCAAGTCTGAGAGTCTCAATCCTGTAGGTAATAAGCAGTAGACTTAATATCGGAGATATGTTTTCTTTCAGAAATGAAATTCTATCACTTCTACAAGTCCTAAATATTGACTTAATGTGAATATATGGTAATCTGTCTCAAATTGATGCAGTGTCAGGGGGTTATGGTGGTTACAACAATATCATTGAGTTACAAGTCAATTACTGTATTGAAAGTTGAGGAAATGAATGATATCAATCCCTAAGGTGGTTGTAAATGCAATATGGGACAATGCATAATTATTAGTTTTCAAGAAGTCAGTTCCTATAAAAATGTGAAATGGCACTACATTTAGTCGCTCAGTCATGTCTAACTCTTTGGGACCCCATGGACTGTAGGCTCCCAGGATTCTCTGTCCATGAATTCTCCAGGATAAAATACTGGAGTGGGTGGCCATTCCCTTCTCTAGGGGATTTTTTTTCTGACCCAGGGATGAAATCCAGGTCTCCTGCATTGCAGGCAGATTTTTTACCCTTTGAGCCACCAGTGAAACCTCTAGGCATCTGGAATTTGTTCTTTTGTTCTTATTTTTTTATTGGACTTCAGGCCCTAAGACAATCGTTCTCAACATTTCTTGCATATTATAATCTCCTGGAGCATTTAAAAATTATTGGTGGCTATGTTCCTCCCATAGAGGTCCTGATTAATTCATCTGTGGTGAAGTCTGCACCCTAGCACCTTGAATAGTCTAGAGTAAATGCTCAATAGCTGCTTTAACTATTATTATTGTTAGGTCTATTTTCAGATCATAATATGAAACAATGGCCCCATTATCTCCCTAATGACAAAGTACCTAAGTTACAAACATGTCATAAGAAGCACGAATCATCATTGCTAAGTATGATACCTATAGATATCCCTTTTCTGATATGTATTTCTTAAGCAAAACCCTTAAATTTGCCTGTTTTCACTGTGTACTTATACAGTTGCTAACTTTCATATGAAGCTTTTCAAAGGTCATTCTCATTAACAACTCTCATAAGTTTTGGTATGTGGAGAAAGGGGTCTAAGAGTAGAATTTTCATTCCCATGTTCCTATGAAGAAAACTGCAGTGCCAGACAGGAAGTGACTTCCCCGAAGCTTCCTAAGTATCAAGGACTTAGAACTGAAACTGCTTTCTTCTGATCATGAGCTCTTCCCTTGGTCTAAGTGTGTAGCCTTACAAACCAGCATGCCTACAGCTCTAAGCAATGCTGTGATTGATTGTGGTTTATCCTTGATGTCTTAGATTGTGCATAGCATATCACAAAGAGGAATGTTGCATTATTTTCCTATTCTCTAGGAAACAGAAGCTGTAAAAGTTAAATAAGTTACTTGAAGTCATAAAACTAGCAAGACTCCGAACTGGGTCTAAAACCTAGGATTTATGACCACCTGTCTATTTTGTTTTCAGTAAATTATTTTGCTTTGCTCTAGGTTGTCTTGTGTGTAGCACTTTGTTGTTATTTAGTAACTTAATGTATTGAATTTTGGACATAAATGATAGATTTTATTGCCAATTTCAGATTTATTTAAAAAAATTACCAAGACAGTATATGTGCCTTGTAGAAAATCAGAAATGCAGATAAGCAAAAATACAATACTATTTTCTCACTCCTTGGAGACTAATAGCAGCCATGACTATCATCTTAGATATTTTCAAAGCATGTGTGTACTTACATGTGTATAAGCATGTATATATTTTTAAAAATATTTTATAACATGCTTTTTAATTAGTACTTCAAAATACATTCTCATTTGAGTCCTATAATAGTAATAACTCCAGCACTAGTTATATATGTTTTTCTAGGTGGAAGAGTCTTTAAATCCTTAGGATGTGGTGTAATGACAAGAAAATCTACATTGCGTTGTAAACTTCATATGTTAAATTTTCAGTGGTTCAATTATTAACTTCATAATAACCATTATTAGAGGTAGTTAAGATTTTTTGAATATTGTTTTCATTTATTACAAAGGAGAGAAAGTTCTTCGTGGTAGCAACAATAAATTAAAAATATCTTATATATCCCCTTCTACTCAATTTCCACCTCTGGAAACAATAAGAAACATACAAAATCCACCTAGAATACACTATTACTAGAAATCAAAGTGCCTCACAGGGTAGCACAGAGTGAATGCCACTTACTAGTGAAGTGCTGATGGACAGAGAGGCCTGGTGTGCTGCAATTCATGGGGTCGCAAAGAGTCGGACACGACTGAGCGACTGAACTGAGCTGATGGGAAAATCCTAGACAGCACTGATTAATTATTTTCTCCCATAATCATCTAATAACATAAAACAGGAAAGCATGATCCCATACTTGATATCAGTCACTACAGTTAGTATTTCCTGTTCTACCAGACCATCAGAGGCTCAGAATTGCCGTCCATAAAGAACACAGCACATGAAGAAAAACCACTTAGAAATGAAGGTAAACGTATGGCTGAAAATAGCCTGCATTAGAAGCAGGAGTTCATGGAAGAAATACATTTCTCATACAATTGCTTTAAGTCATAATTAAGTACCTGTGCTGAGGAAAAACAGATCAGAGTCCCCTGGAAATTATAGAGGATGCCTTGGTTTCAGTAGTTAGTAAATAAATATCAGCATATGAGAGGACCATATAGATTTGTATCTACCCCTAAATTTATTCAAAGGGACCAGCACTGTCATGAATAATAGGTCTCTGGGATTGGGAGTCTTGGGGGTCTGTTTATGTATATATGGGCAAAACTTCTGGGATGCAGTCACTTCAGAGACTGGAGACCTTAGTAAAGGAGCTATTAGAGTCTTGGTTTACACTTTTGCTGGGAATCATAGTTTTTTTTTTTGTCTCCTAAGTGTGTTAATTTCCTTTTTTGGGAGTGTCATCTTGCAGCTTGGGAAACTCAGAGTCTAATGCATCCTTCCAAATATTTTACTACCAATAATTCCACCACCATCCTCATCACCACCAGTACCACCACTAGTACCATCAACACCATCATCAGTCGCTATCATTATGGTTGTTACTCATCATTAGTTATTCACCATAAGGCATAATCAGCTAGGTTTAAAAGTTTATTTTGAAAGGTTTTAAAATCATATTGTAATATCTTATTAAAGCAAGCTATATAGTTTCAGTAAAGGAATGTTAGTTTACAAGGAATGCTAAATCTGTCACCCTGCTGCTGCACCCAGAGATGAACAGTGTGAGAGTGGCAGGAGGTTGAGGGGCATAGGAAGGTAGACATAAGAACTCTTCACTCATATATTCTCATTCTGTAGAGAAATGTGTGGAAAAGATTATATACTTTTCAAGAATATAGTCAGTCATATATCATGTATGAAAATGTTGCTAATGCATATTTTATTTATTTTTTATTCACACTCTTATTTATTTGGGGGATTTTAGAGTGTGCTAGCTTTTATGACTTTTGACAAAGTTTCTGTAATTTCCCTAGGGATTTGTAAATTTAAAAAAATTATTGGAGTATAGTTGATTTACAATGTTGTATTGACTTCTGGTGTAAAGTAAATCAGTTATGCATATAAATATATATCCAAAACAATAAGTCTTGTTTAGACTTATTTCCCATATAGGTCATTATGAAGTATTAAGTAGAGTTCCCTGTGTTAAACAGTAGGTCCTTATTATCTATTTTATATATAGTAGTGTTTATATGTTCTTTTCCATGGGGATTTTCTTGATCCCTGTCTCCTGTACAATGTCACGAACCTCTGTCCATAGTTCATCAGGCACTCTGTCTATCAGGTCTAGTCCCTTAAATCTATTTGTCACTTCCACTGTATACTCATAAGGGATTTGATCTAGGTCATACCTGAATGGTCCAGTGGTTTTCCCTACTTTCTCCAATTTAAGTCTGAATTTGGCAAGAAGCAGTTCATGATCCGAGCCACAGTCTGCTCCTGGTCTTGTTTTTGCTGACTGTATAGAGCTTCTTCATCTTTGGCTGCAAAGAATATAATCAGTCTGATTTCGGTGTTGACCATCTGGTGATGTCCACGTGTACAGATAGCTTACAGATAGCTGGGAAGAGAAGAGAAGCGAAAAGCAAAGGAGAAAAGGAAAGATATTCCCATCTCAATGCAGAGTTCCAAAGAATAGCAAGGAGAGATAAGAAAGCCTTCCTCAGCGATCAGTGCAAACAAATAGAGGAAAACAACAGATTGGGAAAGACTAGAGACCTCTTCAAGAAAATTAGAGATACCAAAGGAACATTTCATGCAAAGATAGGCTCGATAAAGGACAGAAATGGTATGGACCTAACAGAAGCAGAAGATATTAAGAAGAGGTGGCAAGAATACACAGAAGAACTGTACAAAAAAGATCTTCACGACCCAGATCATCACGATGGTGTGATCACTCACCTAGAGCCAGACATCCTGGAATGGGAAGTCAAGTGGGCCTTAGAAAGCATCACTACGAACAAAGCTAGTGGAAGTGATGGAATTCCAGTTGAGCTATTTCAAATCCTCAAA
The DNA here is from genome assembly GCF_054371585.1 of Giraffa tippelskirchi. Lineage (NCBI taxonomy): Eukaryota > Metazoa > Chordata > Mammalia > Artiodactyla > Giraffidae > Giraffa > Giraffa tippelskirchi. The sequence goes on from NC_137284.1 coordinate 20,985,049, forward strand.
GGTGATGCTGTGAAAGTGCTGCACTCGATATGCCAGCAAATTTGGAAAACTCAGCAGTGGCCACAGGACTGGAAAAGGTCAGTTTTCATTCCAATCCCAAAGAAAGGCAATGCCAAAGAATGCTCAAACTACCGCACAATTTCACTCATCTCACATGCTAGTAAAGTAATGCTCAAAATTCTCCAAGTCAGGCTTCAGCAATACGTGAACCGTGAACTTCCAGATGTTCAAGCTGGTTTTAGAAAAGGAAGAGGAACCAGAGATCAAATTGCCAATATCCGCTGGATCATCGAAAAAGCAAGAGAGTTCCAGAAAAACATCTATTTCTGCTTTATTGACTATGCCAAAGCCTTTGACTGTGTGGATCACAATAAACTGTGGAAAATTCTGAAAGAGATGGGAATACCAGACCATCTGACCTGTCTCTTGAAAAACCTGTATGCAGATCAGGAAGCAACAGTTAGAACTGGACATGGAACAACAGACTGGTTCCAAATAGGAAAAGGAGTCCGTCAAGGCTGTATATTGTCACCCTGCTTATTTAACTTATATGCAGAGTACATCATGAGAAACGCTGGGCTGGAAGAAACACAAGCTGGAATCAAGATTGCCGGGAGAAATATCAATAACCTCAGATATGCGGATGACACCACCCTTATGGCAGAAAGTGAAGAAGAACTAAAGAGCCTCTTGATGAAGGTGAAGGAGGAGAGTGAAAAAGTTGGCTTAAAGCTCAACGTTCAGAAAACTAAGATCATGGCATCTGGTCCCATCACTCCATGGGAAATAGATGGGGAAACAGTGGAAACAGTGTCAGACTTTATTTTTTTGGGCTCCAGAATCACTGCTGATGGTGACTGCAGCCATGAAATTAAAAGACGCTTACTCCTTGGAAGGAAGGTTATGGCCAACCTTGATAGCATGTTTAAAAGCAGAGACATTACTTTGCCAACAAAAGTCCGTCTAGTCAAGGCTATGGTTTTTCCAGTGGTCATGTATGGATGTGAGAGTTGGACGGTGAAGAAAGCTGAGCGCCGCAGAATTGATGCTTTTGAACTGTGGTGTTGGAGAAGACTCTTGAGAGTCCCTTGGACTGCAAGGAGATCCAATCAATCCATCCTAAAGGAGATCAATCCTGGGTGTTCATTGGAAGGTCTGATGTTGAAGCTGAAGCTCCAATACTTTGGCCACCTCATGCGAAGTGTTGACTCATTGGAAAAGACCCTAATGCTGGGTAGGATTGGGGGCAGGAGGAGAAGGGGTCGACAGAGGATGAGATGGTTGGATGGCATCACCGACTCGATGAACATGGGTTTGGGTAGACTCTGGGAGTTGTTGATGGACAGAGAGGCCTGGCGTGCTGCAATTCATGGGGTCGCAGAGAGTCAGACACGACTGAGCGACTGAACTGAACTGAACTTATATGTTCATCCTAATCTCCCAATTTATATCTACTTCCAGCACCCCCTGACAACCATTTTGTTTTCTATATCTGTAACTCTATTTCTGTTTTATAGATAAGCTCATTTGTTCTCTTTTTTTAGATTCCACATATGAGTGATAACATGTTATTGTCCTTCTCTGTCTGACCTACTTAACTCAGTATGATAATCTCTAGGTCCATCCATGTTGCTGCAAATGGCATTATTTAATTCTTTTTAATGACTGAGTAATATTCCATTGTATATATGTACCACATCTTCTTTATCCATTCCTCTATCGATGGACATTTGGGTTGCTTCCATGTCCTGGCTATTGTAAATAGTGCTACAATGAACACTGGAGTGTATGTATCTTTTCAAATTATGGTTTTCTCCAGATATATGCTCAAAAGTGGGATTGTTGGGCAATATGGTAACTCTATTTTTAGTTTTTTTAAGAAACCTCTATACTGTTTTCCATAGTAGTTGCACCAATTTACATTCCCACCAACAGTGTAGAAGGGTACCCTTGTCTCCACATCATCTCCAGCATTTATTGTTTGTAGGTTTTTTTGATGATAGCCATTCTGCCTGGAGAAGGAAATGGAAACCCACTCCAATATTCTTGCTTGGAGAATCCCATGGACAGAGGAGCCTGACAGGTTACAGTCCATAGGGGTTGCAGAGCCAGACATGACTGAAGTGACTTAGCACACACACATGCAATAGCAGGTTAGACATTGAAGGAGAAAGGATTGATGAGAGAGCAACTATTAAACTAAAGCACACAGAAAAACAACAAACAATCTCAGTAACATGTAGAACAATTTCAAGTGGTCTAAACAACTGTGTAATTAGAGTCCAGGAAAGAAGAGAATAAGCAAAAACTATTTGAAGATGCAATGGCTAAAATATACTATATTTGGTGGGTGGATATAGAGATAATCAAAGAACAAAATGTTGATAATTGTGGAGCTGGGTGTTGGGTATATGGATGTTTAGACAACTCTTCTCTTTACTTTGTATATGTTAAAATTTTTTCATATTAAAAGGTTGTAATTAAATACATAATTGATTTAAGAGTAAAAGCAAACATTTTAAAACTTCTGAGGAAAAATGAAAATTTTCACGATGTTGGTATAGGCTAAGGGATTTTAGAATAAGCACAAAAGTACTCATCATAAAAGACGAAAAATGACAACTGGGCTTAAGAATGAAAACTTCTATTCTTGGAAATAGACTATTGAAGAAATGAAAAGACAAGACACAGAGAGGGGAAGATGTTCAATGTCAAAGAACTTGTATTCAGACCATATAAGAACTCTTATAATTCGCTAGGGCTCTTCCCAAGTCCCATCCTCCAGAGGCAGACCACACAGCTGGCTGTTCACCCCCAGAGCAAAGGATGGCCAGGGAATGGCTGTGTGTCAAGGTGTGGATGGAGTGCTTGTGGAGTGGGACAGAAGAAGAGGTGTGAGGTGGATGGGGCAAGCTGTGACTGTGGACGGGGCTTCTTTAAGTATTGTGTTCTGGCAGCAGAAACCCCAAATTTGCATCTTTAACAAGTTTCCAGGTGATGCTCTATCCCAGAGCTCAGTTGATTATTAACAATTTTGTGAGTATGAGGGCCATTTTACATGGTGGCAATGGTGATAGTGGCAGCTGTAGATCAGGTCTATTGTGAAGTCACTTAGGAGGTAGCCTCACCCTTTCTTTAGTTACTAATTAAACTGTAAGCAAGTCATTCCCTTATTCACTGCCTTTCTGCTTGAGAAAACTGGAGTTACATCCATTTCTGATAATAAACCACTGATCGATACAAGATAATACCAGAATTAGCTAGAAATGACAAGAAGTATCTATCAATCTTATGCATTACATCAGGCTGCTAAGTCTAAAACGTGTATCCTTGATATTGGAATAAAGCAAGAGGAGTGGGGAGAAACTTTGTCTCAAGGCCACTGGATTTACTGGCTGAAGTAGGCGGTAGATCTCTGAGTTAATTAAGCAGGAGAAGAGAGTTGTAACAGCATGTAATCTGGTGACCAATCATCCTGGTTTTTTGGAACAGAAGGGTTTCCCAGGGTGGAGGCTTCCAGAGCTAAAACTGGTAAAATGTATGGTGAACTGCTGAGCTGGTCAATCTAGAGTAAACTTTCCTTAGTTATAAAAAGAAGTTGCTGATAAATGTGAAGAAAACTAAACTTTCCTTAGTTATAAAAAGAAGTTGCTGATAAATGTGAAGAATGTATGGTGAACTGCTGAGCTGGTCAATCTAGTGTAAACTTTCCTTAGTTATAAAAAGAAGTTGCTGATAAATGTGAAGATGAAAGGTGAGAATCTGAGGAACTGATTATAGGAGACATTTGAGATTGGAAGACCACAATTAGGGCGGGGTTAATTGCTGTTCAGAGGGAACAATAGCATAAAGCAAAGGGCTTGATGACTGAGAGCCAAGAGTGTGGGTTACAGAGTCACTTAGACTTGGGTTTGAGTCCCCAAGTCTTTGTTTACCAGCTGTGTGACCTTGAGCAATTTACAACATCAAATTCCACAGTGAAATGGGGAAAATAGTGGTACATAACTATTGTGAAGTGTAATTGAAATAAGGCATACAAAGCATTTACGAGAGCTGTGCGGCTCAGAGTAGGTGCCCCCAAACATGGTAGTGGGTGGCATTATTATTATCCTGACTAAAAAGTCACATAAAAGGACCAGGTAGAAGTTCTTAGGCAGAAAAAAGTAGGGAGAAGTCAAAGAAAATGGACGAGGAAGTCTAGATGAGAAAGCTCTAAATATTACTTCTTGGTGACTCTCAATTTCATCGCTCTCTGCTTTGTATACCCCCAAGGGCAAACATGGCTTCCCAGGTGAAGCTAGTGATAAAGAACCCACCTACCAATGCAGGAGACCTAAAAGACACGGGTTCCATAGCAGGGCTGGGAAGATTCCCTGGAGGAGGGCCTGGCAACCCATTTCAGTATTCTTGCCATGGACAAAGGAGCCTGGTAGGCTATGCTCCATAGGGTCACACCAAGTTGGACACCACTGAATCAGCTTAGCACACACCCATGCAAATGCAAATAAGTAGGAACTGGGTTGAGCAATGTTTTCTACACAGAAGGTAATTAAACAGTGAATGACTCTAAAATTCAATGATGAAAGTTTAATTTTTAATTGAAAGGTAGTTGATTTACAATATTCTATTACTTTCAGACATACAACAAAGTTATTCAGTATTTTTATAGTTACTACACTTAAAGTCACCATAAACTAATTGGTTTATTTCCCTGTGCTGTACCGCACATCATTATTCCTTCTTTATTTTATACATAGCAGTTGTGAGCTTAATCCCCTGGCTGTCATGCCCACCCCACATCCCAGTAGCCACTGTTCGTTCTCTGATGCTGTGAAATTTTAAAACATATATTAAATTACAATTAAGAGAATAGAGTTTGCCAAAGGGTCGGAATAGAGAAAATGCTTCTCAATGAGAGAAAAGATGAACTTAACATCAGTCAGTAGTTCACTCACTCAGTCGTGTCTGACTCTTAGCGACCCCACGGACTGCAGCACGCCAGGCTTCCCTGTCCAGCAACAACTCCCAGAGCTTGCTCAAACTCATGTCCATCAAGTCAGTGATGCCATCCAACCATCTCATCCTCTGTCGTCCCCTTCTCCTCCTGCCTTCAATCTCTCTCAGCATCAGAACCTTTTCCAAGGAGTCGGTTCTTCACATCAGGTGGCCAAAGTGTTGGAGTTTCAGCTTTAGCATTAGTCCTTCCAATGAATATTCAGGACTGATTTCCTTGAGGATTGACTGGTTTGATCTCCTTGCAGTCCAAGGGAATATCGAGAGTCTTCTCCAACACCCCAGTTCAAAAGCATCAATCCTCTGGCGCTCAGCTTTCTTCATAGTCCAACTCTCACATCCATACATGACTACTGGAAAAACCATAGCTTTGACTAGATGGACCTTTTTTGACAAAGTAATGTCTCTGCTTTTTAATATGCTGTCTAGGTTGGACATAGCTTTTCTTCCAAGGAGCAAGCATCTTTCAATTTCTTGGCTGCAGTCACCATCTGCAGCGATTTTGGAGCCCCCCACCTCCGCCTGCAAATAAAGTCCATTACTGTTTCCATTGTTTCCCTATCAATTTGCCATGAAGTGATGGGACCAGTTGCCATGATCTCTGTTTTTTGAATGCTGAGTTTTAAGCCAGCTTTTTCACTTATCCTCTTTCAATTTCATCAAGGCTCTTTAGTTCTTCTTTGCTTTCTGCCATAAGATTGGTGTCTTCGGCATATCTGAGATTATTTATATTTCCTCTGGTAATCTTGACTCCAGCTTGTGCTTCATCCAACTTAACATCAGCTGGCTTCAAACAGAAATGGAAGGAGACAGAGGGTGGGAAGAAAGAGGGAAGGAGGCAAGAGCAGTCACCCAGTCTTGCAGAGAAGGGACTATTTCCAAACCCAAGTGGGTGAGCATTTGGAGTGCTCCCCTCTGGGATTCATAAGTTATTTTTAAAACTGAGAAAGAATCATAACATTTGTATCAAAAGAATTTTTCCCCCAGAGTTTTCTCGATGGCCACCTTTACCTCCTTATTCCTCAAGCTGTAGATCAGGGGGTTCAGCATGGGGATCACTGTGGTGTAGAACACAGAGGCCACGTTCTCCTGGGCCAGGGAACTGGCCGTGGAGGGTTTCAAGTACATGAATGCGGTTGTTACATAGAAAATCCCCACGGCTGCAAAGTGGGAGCTGCATGTGCTGAATGCTTTGGACCTTCCCTCTGTGGTACTGATGCGGAGAATAGTGGACAGGATGAAGGCATAGGAAATTAGGACTGTTGAACTGGTGACTATGAAGTTGAATACAGCAAAAATGAAGACTGTCATCTCAACATGGTAGGTGCTAGAGCAGGTTAGCTTCATGAGGGGGAGGATTTCACAGAAGTAATAACTGATGAGGTGTTCACAATAGGATTGTTTCAACATGAGGCCAGTCTCTATGGTTGAGCCAATGAACCCTATGGCATAGACCGCAGCTACCAGCAGGGAGCAGACTCCATGAGACATGATGATGTTGTAAAGCAAAGGTCTGCAGATGGCAACATAGCGGTCATAGGCCATCACTGTCAGCATGTAACACTCAGCAATGACAAACGCCAGGAAGAAGTAGAGCTGGGACATGCACCCTGCATAGGAGATGGTGTTCTTCTCTGACACAAAGTTCACTAGCATCTTAGGGGTAATGACAGAGGAGTAGCAGAGATCCACAAAGGACAGGTTGCTGAGGAAATAGTACATGGGGGTATGAAGGTGAGCATTCAGACAAATCAGTGTTATCACGCCCAGGTTCCCCATCATGGTGACCAAGTAGATCCCAAGGAAGAGGAAGAAAAGTGGGAGCTGGAGCTCCGGCCGATCTGTCAAACCCTGAAGAATGAACTCTTTCACTGTAGAGTGATTTTCTGTAGCCATTCTCCTCTGGTTGGGGACCCTGTGGGGATGGGAAAGAAGAACTACCTGAAAGGCTGCTTCTTGCACTGCTTGGTGAAGCTAGTTTTGAGCATTTGGGACCAGCAGAGTGATCTGATATCCTTCCTGATGAATGTTCCCTCATCCTGCTGTTTATTTTGGGAGGAAGACCAGACCCTGAGTATTTCAAAGGTCACGGATATGAGAAGGAAAACGGGGCAAGATCCGGAACTTTTACCACATTCATGTCTCTGAAATATCCTAGAGCAGTGGACCTTAAAGTCTAGTCCCTGGACCAGCATTGCTTGCATCACCTGAAGACATTAGAGATGCAGATTTTCTGGCCTCACCCCAGACTTCCCAAGGCAGGAACTCTGGGATGGGGCCCAGTGATCTGTGTATCACACTGTCTCCAGGTGAGGCTGATGCAGACTCAAGTCTGTGAACCTCATTCTTATAGATAACAAGCAGTAGAATTCATATTTTGCAGTTGGAGATGTATTTTGCTTCTGAAATGAAACTTCCCTGTGGTCTATGGAAGTTCTAAATGTTCACTGATTGTGAACGTACGAAAACTTGTCTCAAACGGATGTAGTGTCAGGGTGATATGGTAGTTACAACAGTATCACTGAGTTGCAAGTCAGTTTCTGTATCTGAAATATGAAATTAGTGATATCAATTCCTAAGGTGGTTGTAAAAATAATATTGGATAATGCATAGTTAGAAAATATTTTTCAAGAAGCCAGTTCCTATGAAAATGTGATGGGTCATTAGGTGTGTGGACTTCTTCGTGGCCTACAGAGGTTCTCATTTAATCCATCTGTGCTGAGGCCTCAGTCCTGGCACTTAGCATCATCTAGAGCAAGAGACCTCAACCTCCAGGATCTAATGCCTAATGATCTGAGGTGGACTTGAAGTAATAATATTAAAGTGCCCAATAAAGGTAATGTCCTTGAATCATCCTGAAACCATCCCCCTGCTACCTGGGTCCATGGAAAAATTGTCTTCCACAGAAGACAAAAAGATTGGGGACCACAGGTCTAGAGTAGGGCTCAATAGCTACTCTTACTATTGTTGTTTTTATTTTCAGATCATAAAATAAAGCCATTATCTCCTTATTGACACAGTATTCACATTATACACATGGCTGTAAGAAGCATGGGTCATCATTGCTTATAGATATCCCTTTTCTGAAATAAATATTTCTTAAGCTAAAACCCTAAATTTGCACTATTTTCTTTGCTCACTTTTACAGCTACTAACTTTTATGTAATGCTCATCAAAAGTCAATCTCATTAACTCCTCCCACAAGTTTTGTGTATAAGGAAAAATATGTCTAGAGTTGAATTTTCATTCCTAGGTTCATATGGAGGAAACTGAAGTGCCAGACAGAAGTGATTTTCCTGAGGCTTCCTAATTATCAAGGACTTGGAAGTGAAACTGCTTTCTTCTGATCATGAGCTCTTCCCTTGGCCCAAGCGTGCAGCCTTATAAACCTGCACATCTAGAGCTCTAAGCAATGTTGCGATTGAACATGCTTTATTCTTGGTGTGTTAGATTGTGCATAGCTAATACAAAAAGAAGAATATTGCATTATTTTCCTATTTTCTAGGAAACTTAGTCTCTAAAAGCTAAATTTACAAGCACAAAACTGGTTATGAAACTTTGGACTTCTGACTACCAGTCTATTTTGTTTTCAGTAAACTATGTTGCTTTGCTGTAGGTTGTCTTGTGTGCAGCACTTTGTTATTATTTAGTAAACTTAATCTATTGAATTTCTGGACATAAATGATAAATTTTATTAACAATTTCAGATTTTTAAATAAATTATCAAGGCACTATATGTGCATTGTAAGAAATCAGAAACACTAAGAAGCAAAAATACAAGCTATTTTCCTGCTCCTTGGAGACTAACAACAGTCTAGACTGTCTTTTTACATCTTGTCAGTGTATATATACTTACATGTGTATCTGCATATAGTATTTAAAAAATTTTGTAACCTATTTTTTAACTGTAGCACTTCAAAATGTGCTGTGTCATTTGATTCCTATAAGAATAATAATTTATGATTAATAAATTATTTCTATAAGAATAATAACTCTGGCACTAACCATATTTCTTATCTTAGTGTAAGAGTCATTGAATCTTTAGGATGTGGTGTGAAGACAAGAAAGTCTGCATTGCCTTTGTAAACTTTACATGTTAAATTATTGGTGGTTAAATTGTTTACTTCATAATAATTACTATCAGAAATAGCTAAGATTTTTTGAATACTATTTCCATTTATTACAAAGGAGAAAAAGTAGGTAGCAACAAAAGATTGAAAATATCTTACATATCCCCTTCTACTCAGTTTCTACCTCTTGAAACATGGAAAAATCCACCTGGAATATACCATTACCATAAATCAAAGTGCTTTACAGAGCAGTACAAAGTGAACATCATTTACTTAGTGCAGTGCTGATGGGAAAACCCTAGACAGCACTGAGAATTATTTTCTCCCACTATCATCTAATGACATAAAACAGGAAAACATGACCCCATACTTGATATCAGTCACTACAAGTATTACCTCCAGTTCTAGCAGACCATCAGAGGCTCAGGATTACTGCCCATAAGAAAACAACACACAAAGGAAAAACCCTTAGAGATGAAGTAAACATACGGTTGAAAATCTCCTGCATTATAAACAAGAGTTCATGGAAGATATATTTTCCTTGTACAATTGCTTTAAATCATAATTAAGTACTTGTACGGAGGAAAAATGGAGCGGTCTCCCAGAAATTACAGAGGATGCTTAGATTTCAAAGGTCAGGAAATAAATATCAGGGAGTGAGAGGACCCTGTAGATTTATATCTAATTCTTAGTTTACTCAAAGGGACCAGCATTGTCATGAAAAATAGATCTCACAGATTGGGAGACTTGGAGGTCTACTTATTTACATAAGCATGGTCACAGCTTCTCCTGGGATGCAGTCACTTCAGAGACTGCAGACCTGAGTTAAGGAGTAATTAGAGTCTTTGTTTACCCCTTTGCTGTGAATCATATTTTTTGTCTCCCAGGTGTGTTAATTTTCCTTTTATTGGTAGAGTCACTTTGCTGCTTGGGAAACTATAGTCTAATGCCCTCCTTTAACATTTTACAACCAATAACCGTATCATCATCATCATTGTCATCATTACCACCAACACTACCACAATCACCACCAACACCACCTCGGTCATGACCATTAACATCGTCATCAGTCACTACCATTATGGTTGTTACTCATCATTAGGTATTCACTATTAGGCGTAATCAACTAGGCTTAAAATGTTTATTCTTAAGGATTCAAAACATACTTGAATTTTTCAATAAAACAAACTGTATACTTTCCATAAAGGAATATGAATTTATAAGGAATGCTAAATTTGTCACCCTGTCGCTGCAACTGTAGACCAACAGTGGTAGAACGGCAGGAAACTGAGGGGCATAGGAAGGTAGACATAAGAAGTCTTCACTCACATATTCTCATTCTTAAGGGAAATATATTTACAAAACTATGCAGTTGTCAATAATATATTCAGCAACATATCATTGATGAAAATGTTATGAAGATTAGCTAATGAAGATTTTTAAGCTAAACTTTATCTTCTGAGATAATTGTAGATTCATACGTAGGTATAAGAAATAATATAGAGAGATCCTGTGTACCTTATGCAATTTCCCCTAATGGGAATATTTTGCAAAATTATAATACAGTATCAATACAGTATTCTGCATGTTATGACATACAATCGACTGATCTTATTCAGATTTCCCTAGTTTTATTTATACTCATTTCTGTGTGTTTACATTTACTTTGATGCAAATTTATCACATGCACAGATTTGAATATACATCATCACTACAGTTCATATAAATACACATCACCTTCATTTTCTAATTTTAAACCAGTACCTTGGTTTCTTATTATCCTCCAAAGCTGATTAGTTATTCTTCTTTAGTATCTTTATATTCTCACTAACTTAATCGTATTTCTTTGTGTTTTACTCCATTACAACTACTATCCTTTAGTTGCTCAAAGTTTTCTGTCTTTGGCCTGTGGAATTTTCTTTATTTTGTCTCATGAGTTTTTTGGATATGGTGCTATTAGTCTCTAATATTAAATATTGTCTGACAAAGTGTTCTGATCTCCTCTCATATAGTCCATTCTTCAGACCAGAAACCAACACTTTCTTCAAGGTATTTGTGTTCTTTTAGTGGTGAAATGATGTTTCAAGGCTACAAACTAGGTTTTACAGGGGCTCTTTGTTTTCTGGGTTAGTAACTGTTTCTACGTCTTTCAAAAAGAACTCAAAAATTTGTACTACGTGGTTCTCAATAATTTTATAAGGATATGTTTTGATATTCATTCTTCAGCATTTTTATTAGGTGTGATGTTTCTTTTTAATATGCCACTTCAGATATCTAAATCAATATCTATTTAACACTGGGAAAAGTTCCTTGAATTATATTTTTTACTTTTGCTTTGGTTTTGTCCTTGTGGCTCCTGCTCACCATAGACTAAATCTTCTTGGCCTGGTAGCTACATTTGTTGCTTCCCATAAGTTTCTTCATTTTTTTTCTTTTCTTCATTCCCTTCTTTCATGTTCTGTTTTTCCTAAAGTATTATCTGTTGTATTTATTTGCTCTTCTATTACTTTTAATTTCTTAAATTATTTTTTCTTTCATTTCTAGGAATTTCTTGAATTATTGTATCATTACTGCATTTTTCCTAGTTCTGAATTTTGTTGCTCATTCATTCCCTGAATCAGTTTCAAAACGTGTCTTAGCTCATTTTGATACAGTGGATTGTATTCATTCATTTGAGGGGACTTGCTTTGGATTGTTTTCTCTATTAGTCACACACCATATGCAATTAAAAACTGGACAACATATATAAAATAATTTTTTTTAGACACTGGACACCAGGTAATGCTGACTTATGACCTAAGATAGAAGAGGAACTGTTGAGGTGAACCCTATGTTCACCCTGACTCTTGGTCTGGGGACCCTTCATGGCCCAAAGAAGGTATATGGGAACAGAGCACAGCATTTCTGGTAAACTAAGAGAGACCAATGTTGGGAGGCTGAAGTAGCTGGAATGGTGAGTGAAGCATGAAAAGCCACAGAGAAAGAAATCTAGACATCTCCGTATAGATAGCCTTGTGTCTTGTCTGATCTTTATCTAGGGTGTGCATTTCTAAGATAAAACTCCACAAAGCTGGGCAAGGAAGATATAGCAAGAAAATTTAAGCTAAATAATTGATTATCAGAGCTACACAGGTCGGTGGGATGGTTGTCTTCCAACCATCCAGTAAGGAACTCTCCATGAAAACCTACCTGTAGCATTCCCTAGAGAGCCAAGAAGTTTGTGTCTTAGAATCAGTTTCTGAATTAGTTCTTGAATAAATGCTGTACTAACAAAACTTAGATACACTCTCAAAAACAGCTAGACAATCTGCACAAAGTTTAACTGACTGCCAAAAATAAACTTCAAGACACTGTGAAATACAAAAAACAATTAAGACATTCAACAAATCTCCAGCATACTGTCAAAAATTAGATATTCTGATAAGCAGAAAAATGTATAAGAAAAGCAAGAGACATTTCTGACCACAATGTGGTAAGATCAGATGTCAACTACAGGAAAAAGACTATTAAAAATACAAACATATGGAGGCTAAACAACACGCTTCTGAATAGCCAACAAATCACAGAAGAAATCAAAAAAGAAATCAAAATATGCATAGAAACAAATGAAAATGAAAACACAACAACCCCAAACCTATGGGATTCAGTAAAAGCAGTGCTAAGGGGAGGGTTCATAGCAATATAAGCTCATCTGAAGAAACAAGAGAAAGATCAAATAAATAACCTAACCTTACACCTAAAGCAACTAGAAAAAGAAGAAATGAAGAACCCCAGGGTTAGTAGAAGGAAATACATCATAAAAATAGGGCAGAAATAAATGAAAAAGAAACAAAGGAGACTATAGCAAAAATCAACAAAACTAAAAGCTAGTTCTTTGAGAAGATAAATAAAATAGACAAACTTAATAGTTTGTCAGAGTCATAGTCAGTCAATAGTCAGGGTCATCAAAAAAAAAAGGGAGAAGAATCAAATCAACAAAATTAGAAATGAAAATGGAGAAATCACAACAGACAACAGAGAAATAACTTTTTATTTCATAAGAGACTATTATCAGCAACTATATGTCAATAAAATGAACAACTTGGAAGAAATGGAGGAATTCTTAAAAAAGTATAACCTTCCAAAACTGAACCAGGAAGAAATAGAAAATCTTAACAGACCCATTACAAGCATGGAACTCGAAACTGTAATAAAAAATCTTCCAACAAACGAAAACCCAGGGCCAGATGGCTTCACCATCTGGTGAATTCTACCAAAAATTTAGAGAAGAGCTAACACCTATCCTACTCAAACTCTGCCAGAAAATTGCAGAGGAAGGTAAACTGCCAAACTCATTCTATGAGGCCACCATCACCCAAATACCAAAACCAGACAAAGATGCCACAAAAAAAGAAAGCTACAGGCCAATATCACTGATTAACATAGATATAAAAATCCTCAACAAAATTCTAGCAAACAGAATCCAACAACATATTAAAAACATCATACATCACGACTTTATCCCAGGGATGCAAGGATTCTTCAATATTTGCAAATCAATCAATGTGATACACCACATTAACAAATTGAAAGATAAAAACCATATGATTATCTCAATAGATGCAGAGAAAGCCTTTGACAAAATTCAACATCCATTTATGATAAAAACCCTCCAGAAAGCAGTCATAGAAGGAACATACCTCAACATAATAAAAGCTATATATGACAAACCCACAGCAAACATTATCCTCAATGGTGAAAAATTGAAAGCATTTCCCCTAAAGTCAGGAACAAGACAAGGGTGCCCACTCTCACCACTACTATTCAACATAGTTTTGGAAGTTTTAGCCACAGCAGTCAGAGAAGAAAAAGAAATAAAAGGAATCCAGATGGAAAAGAAGAGGTAAAACTCTCACTGTTTGCAGATGACATGGTCCTATACATAGAAAAACCCTGAAGACACCACCAGAAAATTACTAGAGCTAATCAATGAAGATAGTAAAGTTGCAGGATATAAAATTAACACACAGAAATCCCTTGCATTCCTATACACTAACAATGAGAAAACAGAATGAGAAATTAAGGAAACAATTTGATTCACCATTGTGACAAAAATAATAAAATACTTAGGAATAAATCTACCTAAAGAAACAAAAGAACTATATATAGGAAACTATAAAACACTGATGAAGAAAATCAAAGAGGACACAAATAGATGGAGAAATATACTGTGTTCATAGATAGGAAGAATCAATATAGTGAAAATGAGTATACTACCCAAAGCAATCTATAGATTCAATGCAATCCATATCAAGCCACCAACGGTATTTTTCAGAGAATGAGAACAAATAATTTCACACTTGGTATGGGAATACAAAAAACCTCGAATAGGCAAAGCAATCTTGAGAAAGAAGAATGGAACTGGAGGAATCAACCTGCATGACTTCAGGCTCTACTACAAAGCCACAGTCATCAAGACAGTATGGTACTGGCACAAAGACAGAAATATAGATCAATGGAACAAAATATAAAGCCCAGAGATAAATCCACACACCTATGGACACCTGTCTTTGACAAAGGAGGCAAGAATATACAATGGAGAAAAGATAATCTCTTTAACAAGTGGTGCTGGGAAAACTGGTCAATCACTTGTAAAAGAATGAAACTAGAACAATAACACCACACACAAAAATAAACTCAAAATGGATTAAAAATCTAAACATAAGACCAGAACTATAAAACTCCTAGAGGAAAACAGGCAAAACACTCTCTGACATAAATCACAGCAGGATCCTCTATGACCCACCTCCCAGATTAATGGAAATAAAAGAAAAAATAAACAAATGGGACCTGATTAAACTTAAAAGCTTTTGCACAACAAAGGAAACTATAAGCAAGGTGAAAAGACAGCCTTCAGAATGGGAGAAAATAATAGCAAATGAAGCAACTGACAGAATTAATCTCAAAAATATACAAGCAGCTCCTGCAGCTCAATACCAGAAAAATAAACGACACCATCAAAAAATGGGCCAAAGAACTAAAGAGACACTTCTTCAAAGAAGACAAACAGATGGCTAACAAACACGAAAAGATGCTCAACATCACTCATTATCAGAGAAATGCAAATCAAAACCACAATGAGGTACCATCTCACTCCAGTCAGAATGGCTGCTATCAAAAAGTGTAAAAGAATAAATGCTGGAGAGGGTGTGGAGAAAAGGGAACCCTCTTACACTGTTGGCAGAGAAGGCAATGGCAACCCACTCCAGTACTCTTGCCTGGAAAATCCCATGGACGGAGGAGCCCGGTAGGCTGCCGTCCATGGGGTTGCGAAGAGTCGGACACGACTAAAGCGACTTAGCAGCAGCAGCTTACACTGTTGGTGGGAATGCAAACTAGTAGAGTCACTATGGAGAACAGTGTGGAGATTTCTTTAAAAACTGGAAATAGAACTGCCATATGACCTAGAAATCCCACTGCTGGGCCTACACACCAAGGAAACCAGAATTGAAAGAGACATATGTACCCCAATGTTCATCACAACACTTTTTATAATAGCTAGGACGTGGAAGCAGCCTAGATGTCCATCAGCAGATGGACGGGTAAGAAAGTTGTGGTTCAGTTCAGTTCAGTTGCTCAGTTGTGTCCGACTCTTTGCAACCTCATGGACTGCAGCACGCCAGGCCTCCCTGTCCATCACCAGTTCCCGGAGTTTACCCAAACTCATGTCTATTGAGTCAGTGATGCCATCCAACCATCTCATCCTCTGTCGTCCCCTTCTCCTCCTGTCTTCAATCTTTCCCAGCATCAGGGTCTTTTCAAATGAATCAGCTGTTCGCATCAGGTGGCCAAAGGATTGGAGTTTCAGCTTCAACATCAGTCCTTCCAACGAACACTCAGGACTGATCTCCTTTAGGATGGACTAGTTGGATCTCCTTGTAGCCCAAGGGACTCTCAAGAATCTTCTCCAACACCACAGTTCAAAAGTTGTGTTACATATATACATATACACAATGGAATATTACTCAGCTATTAAAAAGAACACATTTGAATCAGTTCTAATGAGGTGAATGAAACTGGAGCCTATTATACAGAGTGAAGTAATTCAGAAAGGAAAACACCAATAGAGTATTTAATGGATATGTATGGAATTAAGAAAGATGATAACGATGACCCTATATGTGAGACAGGAAAAGAGACACAGATGTAAAGAACAGACTTTTGGACTCTGTGGGAGAAGGTGAAGGTGGGATGATTTGGGAGAGTAGCATTGAAACATGTATATCACCATATGTGAAATAGATGAACAGTCCAAGTTTGATGCATGAAACAGGGCACTCAAAGCCAGTGCATTGGGACAACCCTGAGGGATGGGGGGCACATGTACACCCATGGCTGATTCATGTCAATGTATGGCAAGAACCACTACAATATTGTAAATTAATTAGCCTCCAATTAAAATAAATAAAATTGGCTAAAAAAAAAAAAAGAAAAGCAGGAGAAAATATGTGCAAATAGAAATATCTGTCTGGTGATATTAGATAAGAATTTAAAAACAGCTGTATTTATTTACCCAAGGATTTTCATGAAGATGTGAACATAATGTAAAGAAACATGGAAGGTATAAAAAAAATTAAAGTGTACTTTCAGAGATGAAAAATATGAAGTAAAATTTTTTGGACTTAATAGCAGATTAGACATTGAAGAAGGAAAGTTCAATAACAGAACAAATTCCATAACATGTAGAACAATTTCAAGTGGTCTCAACACCTGTGTAACTAGAATCCCAGAAGGAAGGGAGGAAACAAAAATACTTGAAGATACAATGGCTAAAACGTACTATATTTGTTGGGTGGAGATAGAGATAATCAAAGAAGCATAAAACATTGATAATTGTTGAGCTGGGTGTTGGGAATATGACTATTTAGCAAACTATTCTGTTTACTTTGTATATGTTAAATTTCTTTCGTGTTAAAAAGTTGTAACTAAACAGATATTAGATTTAAGACTTTAAACCTTCTGGGATAAAAGGAAAATTATCATGATGATGGCTATGGGATTTTAGAATAAGCACAAAAGTACCCATTATAAAAGGCAAAAGCTGACAACTGGACTTAAGAATAAAACCTTCTAATCTTTGAAATAGACTGCTGAAGGAGTGAAAAGACAAGACAGACAGGGGAAGATATGTCAAAGTACTTGTATTCAGATCATGTGAGAGCTCTCATAAATTCACTAATCAAGAAGACAAACAACTAATTAAAATTGAACCAAAAATTTGGATAGACACTATAAAGAAGAATTTTAAAAAATCAGGGTACATGTGAAAATTTGCTGATTATCATTAGATATTAGTTAAATGAAATTGAAAACACATTGACCGAACACTATGTATTCATTAGAGATGTTAATCTGACAATATCAAGTTGGTTGAGAATACAGAGCAAGTGAACCTCTCATATGCTGCTGTTGGAAAATGAAATCAGACTGTTTCTTTAAAAATTATTGGGCGGTTTCTAATAAATTGGTCTCACGCTTGTGCTCAGTCACTCAGTTGTGTCCGGTTCTTTGTGACCCCATGGACTGTAGCCCGCCAGGCTCCTCTGTCCGTGGGATTCTCCAGCAAGAATACTGGAGTGGGTTGCCATGCCCTCCTTCAGGGGATCTTCCTAACCCAGCATCTCCCAGCATCTCCTGCACTGAAGGCAGATTCTTTACAGGTGAGCCATTTGGGAAGTTTATGATAGACATAAACTGTTCTATCACCAAACAATTCCACTCTTAGATATTTATCCAAGTAATTTATTGCCTGATATATTCAGGCAATAAATTACTACTAATCAAAAAGAAATGTATAATTAATACACACAACAAAATGAAAGAATTCAGAGGACTGTGTTGAGCAAAACATACCAGACACAAAAGGGTACATGTTGTATCCTCTAGTCAGTCATAACTAATCAATTGTCATATTGACAGATATTATATTGACAGAAAGTAAGTCAGTGGCTGCTTGAGTTCAGGGATAGAGGGGGAGATTCCACACTTTGGACATGTGACTTAGCCCCATTTCTTTTATTTGTAAATGGTATATAGATGACCTACAAGATTGTGATTACTGATTGACTTTGAGTATTAATATGCTTCCCTCATTTTTATAAAGAACCATTTTTATTAAGGTATGATTGACATGCACAAAGCTGTACATGATGTATACAACTTGATTCTGGAGAGAAGTATACACCTGGGAAACTCTCACCATAATCAATGCCGGAAACATGTGCATCATCTCTAAAACATTTCCTTTTTCTTCCTTCCTCCCTCCTTCCCTCATTCTTTATTGTTATTCTTCTTGTGATAAGATCACTTAAAACAAGATCCACCCTATTAGCAAAATTTTAAGTATATGATACAACATTGCCAAGTGTTAGTCGCTCAGTCATATCTAACTCTTTGCGACCCCAGGCTCCTCTGTCTATGGGATTTCCAAGGCAAGAATACTGGAGTGGGTTGCCATTCCCTCCTCCAGGGGATCTTCCCAACCCAAGGATCAAACCCAGGTCTCCAGCATTGCAGTATTCTTTACTGTCTGAGCCACCAGGGAAGCCCTACAATATTGCCAATTAAAAAAACAAAAAAGAACATGCCCTTTGAGGTTTAGGCTGTGTGCACTTCTCAGAGGACACATCTCAGAGAGCACTCTGTGTATATATTCCTTCTGTCTCTAATGGTATTAAAAATGAATGAGAAGACAAAATACACACTCACACAGCCTTCTTTTGTTTTAAAGAAAACACTATGCCACTCCTGTGTGTGAAAGTCACTGTCTTGTCCGACTCTTTCTGACCCCCTAGACTATACAATCCATGAAATTCTCCAGGCCAGAATACTCGAGTGGGTAGCTGTTCCCTTCTCCAGAGGATCTTCCCAACCCAGAGATGGAACCCATGTCTCCCACATCACAGGCGGATTCTTTACCAGGGAGCCACTGCTGCTGCTAAGTCACTTCAGTCGTGTCCGACTCTGTGCGACCCCATAGACGGCAGCCCACCAGGCTCCCCCGTCCCTGGGATTCTCCAGGCAAGAACACTGGAGTGGGTTGCCATTTCCTTCTCCAATGTATGAAAGTGAAAAGTGAAAGTGAAGACGCTCAGTCGTGTCCGACTCTTAGCGACCCCATGGACTGCAGCCTACCAGGCTCCTCCGTCCATGGGACTTTCCAGGCAAGAGTACTGGAGTGGGTTGCCACTGCCTTCTCCAGGGAGCCACTAGGGAAGCATAATACCATGCCCTCCTCCAGGGCATCTTCCCAACCCAGAGTTCAAACCCAGTTCTCCTGCATTGCAAGTGGATTCTTCACCGTCTGCTCCACCAGGGAAGCCCAAGCATACTGGAGTGGGTAGCCTATCCCTTCTCCAGGGGATCTTCCCAACCCAGTAATTGAACTGGGGTCTCCTGCACTGCAGGTGGCTTCTTTACCAGCTGAGCTACCAGGGAAGCCCCATGCCACTCATAATAAGGGAAAAAATACTGTACTCCAAGAAAGCTGAAATAAAATATGTCTTCAATTTAATATGACTTTCCCACAAAGAATGGTTTTCTGCATATAAATTGAAATTCACTCTAAAAATGAAGATGCTTATAGGGTTATCGTTACCATCTTTCAAATTCCATATATATGCATTAGTATACTGTATTGTTGTTTTTCTTTCTGGCTTACTTCACTCTGTATAATGGGCTCCAGTTTCATCCATCTCAGTAGAACCGATTCAAATGTATTTTTTTTAATGGCTGAGTAATATTCCATTGTGTATATGTACCACAGCTTCCTTATCCATTCGTCTGCTGATGGACATCTAGGTTGCTTCCATGTCCTGGCTATTGTAAACAGTGCTGCGATGAACATTGGGGTACACGCGTCTCTTTCAATTCTGGTTTCCTCGGTGTATATGCCCAGCAGTGGGATTGCTGGGTCATATGGCAGTTCTATTCCCAGTTTTTTAAGGAATCTCCACACTGTTCTCCATAGTGGCTGTACTAGTTTGCATTCCCACCAACAGTGTAAGAGGGTTCCCTTTTCTCCACACCCTCTCCAGCATTTATTGCTTGTAGACTTTTGGATAGCAGCCATTCTGACTGGTGTGAAATGATACCTCATTGTGGTTTTGATTTGCATTTCTCTAATAATGAGTGACGTTGAGCATCTTTTCATGTGTTTGTTAGCCATCTGTATGTCTTCTTTGGAGAAATGTCTGATAAGAGACACAGATGCATGGAACAATTATATGGACTCTGAGGGAGAAGGTGAGGGTGGGACGTTCTGGGAGAATGGCATTGAGACATGTGTATTGTCATATGTGAAACAGAGCACCATTCCATGTTCGATGCATGTGACAAGGGCTCAGGGCCGGGGCAATGGGATGATCCAGAAGGATGGGATGGGGAGGGAGGTGGGTGGGGGGTCCGGGAAGGGGAACACATGTAAACCCATGGCTGATTCATGTCAATGTATGGCAAAAACTATTACAATATTGTAAAGTAATTAGCCCCCAACTAAAATAAATAAATTTATAAAAAAAAAAAAAAATGAAGATGCTTTGTGAACTGTAATATGAGGGACACAAACATAGTAACTGTGGGACTTGCCAGCTGGGGAGAGAAGCAGCAGCTATGGACAGACAGGCAGCAAGGTCACCTCTCTGCACAGTAGTCATAGTAGCCTCCTCAGACTGAGTGAGAGGTGCCTGTCCTCAGTCCTTCTCTGACTGTCTCCCTCCCCAGGGTGTGGATGGACCCAAGGGGTGTCCACCACAGTCTGTGCATCTCCTTCTGGACTTTGTTCTCAGTGTTGGGATACAGAATTCCATGCCCGCATACCCTGTACTTGCTGATGGGACTCTTCCCTAGGGCCATTGCCCAAAGGAAGCCCACAGAGCTGGCTGTTCACTCCCAGAGCAAAGGATGGCCAGGGAATGGGTGTGTGTCAAGGTTTGGATGGATATCTTGTGTGTGGAGTGGGATAGAAAAAGAGGTGTGAAGTGGATGAGGCAAGCTGTGACTGTAGACAGGGCTTCTTTTAGCATTGTTTTCTGGCAGCAGTAATCCCAAATTTGCATCTTTAACAAGTTTCCAGGTAATGCTCTATCCAAGAGTCCAGCTGTTTATTAATAATTTTGTGAGTTTGAGGGCCATTTTACATGTGGCAGTGGTCATAGTGGCAGCTGTGGATCTTATCTATTGTGAAGTCACTTTGCAGGCAGCCTCACCATTTCTCTAGTCATTCAATAAACTGTGAGCAAGTCAGTCCCAGTATCGACTGCTTTTCTGCTTAAGAACACTAGAGTTATACCCCTTTCTGATAGTAAACCACTGATTGATACAAGACAATACCAAAACTAGCTAGAAATGACAAGAAGTCTCTATTAATCTTGTGCATTATATCAGGCAGCTGAGTCTAAAGCATGTATCCTTGCTATTGGATAAAGCAAGAAGAGTGGAGAGAAACTTGGTTCTGTTGCCACTGGATTAACTGAATGAGGTCTGCAGTAAATTGATCAGTTAGTTAAGCAGGACAAGAGAGTTGCAACAATGTATAATCTGGGGACCAATCATACTGTTTTTTTCTGGAACTGAGGGGTTTCCCAAGGTGAGGGCTTCCAGAGCTAAAACTGGTGAAGTGGCTGGTGAACTGGTGAGCTGGTCACTCGGGCATAAACTTTCGTTAGATACAAAAAGAAGTTGCCTATAGAATGTGAAGAAATTAAGGAAGATGAAAGATGAGAATGTGAGGAACTGATTTCAGGAGGTCTTTGGAATTGGAAGAATACAATGAGGGCAGGATTTAAAGACTATTAAGAGGGAACACCAGCCTAAAGCGAAGGGCACGATGACTGAAAGCCAAGAGCGTGGGCTCTGGTCACTTATACTTGGATTTGAATCCCCATGTCTTTGTTTCCCAGCTGTGTGAGTTTGTGCAGTTTACTACACCAAATTCTACAATGAAATGGGGAAACAGTGGTACCTAACTGTTGTGAAGTGTAATTGAAATAAGGCATACAAAGTGTTTAGAAGAACTGTGTGGTTCACAGTAGGTGCCCCAAACATGGTAGTGGCTGGCATTATTATTACTGTGACTAAAAAGTCACATGAAGGGACCAGGTAGAAGTTCTTGGGCAGAAATAAGTAGACAGGAGTGGAAGAGAGGAGACGAGGAAGTCTAGAAGAGAAATCTCCAAGTATTACTTCTTGGTGACTCTGAAATTCATCTCTCTCTGCCTTGTGTATTCCCAAGTGCATAGAAGAGGAACTGGATTGAGCAATATTTTCTTCACAGAAAAACTATATTATGATAATTTCTAATCTAAATGGTTAGAAAAAAAACTAAAACTCTAAAACTCAATGATGAAAATTTAATTTTTAATTGAAACGTAGTTGATTTACAATATTATATTACTTTCAGACATACAGCATAGTCATTCAGTAATTTTATAGTTACTATAAAGTAATGGGTTTATTTCCCTGTGCTGTACTATACATCCTTATTCCTAATTTATTTTATAAATCATAGTTGTGAGATTACTCTCCTGGCCTTCATGTCTGTCCCCACTACCCCAACCCATAACCACTGTTTACTCGCTCTCTGTGAGTCTGTGAAAGTTTAAAGCATATGTTAAATGACAGTAGAGAGTTCAGTTCAGTTCAGTTGCTCAGTTGTGTCCGACTCTTTGCAACCTCATGGATTGCAGCCCGCCAGGCCTCCCTGTCCATCATCAACTCCCGGAGTTTACTCAAACTCATGTCCATTGTGTCGGTGATGCCATCCAACAATCTCATTCTCTGTTGTCCCCTTCTCCTCTCGATTTCAATCTTTCCCAGAATCAGGGTCATTTCAAATGAGTCAGCTCTTCGCATCATGTGACAAAGTACTAGAGTTTCAGCTCCAGTATCAGTCCTTCCAATGAACATTCAGGACTGATCTCCTTTAGGATGGACTGGTTGGATCTCCTTGCTGTCCAAGGGACTCTTGAGAGTCTTCTCCAACAGTTCAAAAGCATCAATTCTTTGGCACTCAGCTTTCTTTGTAGCCCAACTCTCACATCGATACATGGCTACTGGAAAAACAATAGCCTTGACTAGATGGACCTTTGTTGGCAAAGTAATGTCTTGGCTTTTAATATGCTGTCTAGGTTGGTCATAACTTTCCTTCCAAGTAGTAAGCATCTTTTAATTACATGGCTGCAGTCACCATCTGCAGTGATTCTGGAGCCTCCCCAAAATAAAGTCAGCCACTGTTTCCACTGTTTCTCCTTCTATTTGCCATGAAGTGATAGGACCGGATGCCATGATCTTTGTCTTCTGAATGTTGAGCTTTAAGCTAACTTTTCCACTCTTCTCTTTTACTTTCATCAAGAGGCTCTTTAGTTCTTCTTCACTTTCTGCCATAAGAGTGGTGTCATCTGCATATCTGAGGTGATTGATATTTCTCCCGGCAATCTTGATTCCAGCTTGTGCTTCATCCAGCCCAGCATTTCTCATGATGTACTCTGCATATAAGTTAAATAAGCATGGTGACAATATACAGCCTTGACGTACTCCTTTTCCTATTTGGAACCAGTCTGTTGTTCCATGTCCAATTCTAACTGTTGCTTTCTGACCTGCATACAAATTTCTCAAGAGGCAGGTAAGGTGGTCTAGTATTCCCATATCTTGAAGAATTTTCCAGTTTGTTGTGATCCACACAATCAAAGGCTTTGGCATAGTCAATAAAGCAGAAATAGATGTTTTTCTGGTACTCTCTTGCTTTTCCAATGATCCATAGGATGTTGGCAATTTCATCTCTGGTTCCTCTGCCTTTTCTAAATCCATCTTGAACATCTGGAAGTTCATGGTTCATGTATTGTTGAAGCCTGGCTTGGAGAATTTTAAGTATTATTTTACTAGTGTGTGAGATGAGTGCAATTGTGCGGTAGTTTGAACATTCTTTGGCATTGCCTTTCTTTGGGATTGGAATGAAAACAGACCTTTCCCAGTCCTGTGGCCACTGCTGACTTTTCCATATTTGCTTACATATTGAGTGCAGCACTTTCACAGTGTCATCTTTAAGGATTTGAAATAGCTCAACTGGAATTCCATCACCTCCACTAGCTTTGTTCATAGTGATGCTTCCTAAGGCCCACTTGACTTCACATTCCCGGATGTCTGGCTCTAGGTGAGTGATCACACCATCGTGATTATCTGGGTCATGAAGATCTTTTTTGTACAGTTCTTCTGTCTATTCTTGCCACCTCTTCTTAATATCTTCTTCTTCTGTTAGGTCCATACCATTTCTGTCCTTTATTGAGCCCATCTTTGCATGAAATGTTCCCTTGGTATCTCTAATTTTCTTGAAGAGATCTCTAGTCTTTCCCATTCTATTGTTTTCCTCTATTTCTTTGCATTGATCACTGAGGAAGGCTTTATCTCTCCTTGCTATTCTTTGGATCTCTGCATTCTAATGAGTTTATCTTTCCTTTTTTCCTTTGCTTTTGGCTTCTCTTCTTTTCACAGTTATTTGTAAGGCATCCTCAGACAGTTATTTTGCTTTTTTGCATTTCTTTTTCTTGGGAATGCTCTTGCTACCTGTCTCCTGTACATTGTCATGAACCTCCATCTGTCTGTCAGATCTAGTCTCTTAAATCTATTTCTCACTTCCACTATATAACCATTAGGGATTTGATTTAGGTCCTACCTGAATGGTCTAGGGGTTTTCCCTACTTTCTTCAACTTAAGTCTGAATTTGGCAATAAGAAGTTCATGATCTGAGCCATCGTCAGCTCCTGGTCTTGTTTTTGCTGACTGTATAGAGTTTCACCATCTTTGGCTGCAAAGAATATAATCAATCTGATTTCAGTGTTGACCATCTGGTGATGTCCATGTGTTGAGTCATCTCTTGTGTTGTTGGAAGAAAGTGTTTGCTTTGACCAGTGCATTCTCTTGGCAGAACTCTATTAGCCTTTGTCCTGCTTCATTCTGTACTCCAAGGCCAAATTTGCCTCTTATTCCAGGTATCTCTTGACTTCCTACTTTTGCATTCCTGTCCCCTATAATGAAAAGAACATCTTTTTTGGGTGTTAATTCTAGAAGGTCTTGTAGGTCTTCACAGAACCATTCAACTTCAGCTTCTTCAGCATTACTAGTCAGGGCATAGACTTGGATTACCGTGATATTGAATAGTTTGCCTTGGAAACGAACAGAGATCATTCTGTCATTTTTGAGACTGCGTCCAAGTACTGCATTTTGGACTCTTTTGTTGACTATGATGGCTACTCCATTTCTTCTAAGGGATTCTTGCCCACAATAGTAGATATAATGGTCATCTGAGTTAAATTCACCCATTCCATTTTAGCTCGCTCATTCCTAAAATGTCAATGTTAACTCTTGCCATCTCCTGTTTGATCACTTCCAATTTGTCTTGATTCATGGACCTAACATTTCAGGTTCCTATGCAATCTTTCACTATGCAATTCCTATGCAATTTTACAGCATTGGACCTTGCTTCCATCACCAGTTACATTCACATCTGGGTGTTGTTTTTGCTTTGGCTCTGTCTCTTCATTCTTTCTGGAGTTATTTCTCCACTGATTTCCAGAAGCATATTGGGCACTTACTGACCTGGGGAGTTCATCTTTCAGTCAGAATAGAGAAACTGTTTCCCAGTGACAGAAAACTTGAAGTCAACATCAGCTTGCTTCAAACAGAAATGAGAGGAAAGAGAGGGTAGGAAGAAAGAGGGAAGGAGGCAGGAGCAGTCACCCAGTCATCCAGAGAAGGAGCTGTTTCCCATTCCAGCTGCGTGAACATTCAGAGGGCTTCCCTCTGGGATCCCAAACAACTTATTTTTAAAACTGAGAAAGAATAATAATAACATTTGCTTTTAAACAGTTTTCCTCTCAGAGTTTTCTGCATGGCAGCCTTTACCTCCTTATTCCTCAAGCTGTAGATCAGGGGGTTCAGCATGGGGATCACTGTGGTGTAGAACACGGAGGCGACGTTCTCCTGGGCCAGGGAACTGGCTGTGGAGGGTTTCAAGTACATGAAAGCAGTTGTTCCATAAAACATCCCCACCACTGCAAAGTGGGAGCTGCACGTATTGAAGGCTTTGGCCCTTCCCCCTGTGGTGCTGATGTGAAGGATACTGGATAGGATGAAGGCATAGGAAATTAGGACTGTTAAGCTGGTGACTATGATGTTGAATCCAGCCAAACAGAACACTGTCATCTCAACATGATAGGTGCTAGAGCAGGTTAGCTTCATCATGGGGAGGATTTCACAGAAGTAATAACTTATGAAGCGCTCACAATAGGACTGTTTCAACATGAGGCCAGTCTCTATCGTTGAGCCAATGAACCCCATGGCATAAACCCCAGCCACCA
The DNA here is from genome assembly GCF_054371585.1 of Giraffa tippelskirchi. NCBI lineage: Eukaryota > Metazoa > Chordata > Mammalia > Artiodactyla > Giraffidae > Giraffa > Giraffa tippelskirchi. The sequence goes on from NC_137284.1 coordinate 21,011,522, forward strand.
GCAGGCAGCAGACTCGATGAGACATGATGATGTTGTAAAACAAAGGTCTGCAGATGGCAACATAGCGGTCATAGGCCATCACTGTCAGCATGTAACACTCAGCAATGACAAATACCAGAAACAAGTAGAGCTGGGACATGCACCCTGCATAGGAGATGGTGTTCTTCCCTGACACAAAGTTCACCAGCATCTTAGGGGTAATGACAGAGGAGTAGCAGAGATCCACAAAGGACAGGTTGCTGAGGAAATAGCACATGGGAGTGTGAAGTGGAGCATTTATACAAATCAATGTTATCACGCCCAGGTTCCCTATCATGGTGACAGAGTAGATCCCAAGGAAGAGGAAGAAGAGGGGGAGCTGGAGCTCTGGTTGACTTGTTAAACCTCCAAGAATGAACTCTGTCACTGTAGAATGATTTTCTGCAGCCATTGCCCTCTGGTTGGGGGCCCTTTGGGGATAAGAGAGAAAACTGCATGAAAGGCTGCTTCTTGCACTGCTTGGTGAAGTTAGTTTTGAGCATCTAGGGCCAGCTAAGTGATTCTGGGATCTTTTGGGATGCATGATCCCTTATGCTGCTGTTTATTTTTGGAGGAAGACCCTGAGTATTTCAAAGGTCGTAGAGATGAGAAGAAAAATGGGGCAAGATCCAGAACTTTTATCACATTCATGTCTCTGAAATATCCTAGAGCAGTGGGTCTTAAAGTCTAGTCCCTGGACCAGCATTACTTGTATCACCTGAAGACATTGGAGATGCAGATACTCAGGCCTCACCCCAGACCTACTAAGTCAGGAACTGTGGGATGGGGCCCAGTGATCTGTGTATCACACTGTCTCCAGGTGAGGCTGAGGCAGGTTCAAGTCTGAGAACCTCAATCCTGTTGGTAATAAGCGCTAACATTCATATTTTGTAGTTGGAGATGTACTTTGCTTCAGAAATGAAATTCCGCTGTCATCAGCGCAAGGCTCAAATATTGACTCAATGTGAACATATGATAACCTATCTCAAATTGATGCAGTTTTAGGTGGATATGGTAGTTACAACAGTATCACTGAGTTCCAAGTCAATTTCTGCATCTAAAAATGAAGAAATTAGTGATATCAAGAGCTATGGCAGTTGTAAAAATAATGTGGGATAATGCATAGTTAGAAATTTTTTTTCAAGAAGTCAGTTCCTATAAAAAAATGTGAGTTGTCATTAGGTGTCATAAATTCTTTCTTAGTTTTTTTCCTGGACTTCAGCCTTAAGGCAATCATTCTCAACTCTGTATAATAATAATCAACTGGAGCATTTAAAATGTATTGATGGCTGTGTTTGGTCCACAGAGGTTCTCATTTAATCTGTCTGTGGTGAAGCCTTGGTCCTGGCACTTAGTATTGTCTACAGTAGGGGACCCCAACCTCCGGGATCTAATGCCTGATGATCTGAGGTGGAGCTGATGTATTAATAACAGAAATAAAGTGCACAATAAATGCAATGAACTTGAATCATCCCCATGCCATCCCTACCCCCGCCCTGACTCACATCTGTGGAAAAATTGTCTTTCATGAAACCAGTCCCTGGTGCCAAAATAACTGGGGACTGCTGTTCTAGAGGAAGTACTCAATAGCTATTCTCATGATTGTTGTTGTTTTTATTTTCAGATCATAGTATCAAGCCATTATCTCTTTAATGACCAAGTATTGACATTACAGACATGGCTGTAAGAAAACATGGATCATCATTGCAGGATATGATACCTACAGATATCCCTTTTCCTGATATCTGTGTCTATCTATCTATGTTTTAAGCTAAAACCCTAAGTTTGCACTATTTTCATTGCTCATTATACAGCTACTAACTTTTGTGTGCTGCTGTGCTTAGCTGCTCAGTCATGTCCAACTCTTTGCAATCCACTGGACTGTAGCCTGCCAGGCTCCTCTGTTCATGGGATTTTTCAAGGAAGAATACTGGGGTGGGTTGCCATTTCCTCCTCTAGGGGATCTTCCTAACCAGGGATGGAACCCGCATCTCTTGTGTCTCAGGCGTTGCAGGTTGATTCTTTTCCTGCTGACCCACTGGGGGAAGACCTCCACTGGTGGCTCAGAAGGTAAAGAATCTGCAAGCAGTGCAGGCAACACGGGAGACATATGTTCCATCCTTGGTCAGGAAGATCCCCTGGAGGAGGACATGGCAACCCATTCCAGCATTCTTGCCTGAAAAATCAAAAGGATAGAGGAACGTGGTGGGCTACAGTCCATGGGGTTGCAAAGAGTTGGATACGACTGAGTGACTATTACTTTCAGCTTTTGTGTAATGCTCATCGAAAGTCAATCTGATTAACTCCTCTGAAAAGTTTTGAGTAGAAGGACAAATGTGTTTAGCATAGAATTTTCACTCCACTTTCATATTGAGAAAACTGAAGTGCCAGACACGAAGTGACTTTTCAGACACCTCCTAATAACCAAGGACTGGGAACTGAAAGTACTTTCTTTGATCATAAGCTCTTCCCTTGGCCCAAGCGTGTAGCCTTACAATCTGCACATCTACAGCTCTAAGCAATGCTGTGGTTGAACATGCTTTATTCTTGATGTCTCAGATTGTGCACAGCATATAAAAAAGAGGAATGTTGTGTTATTTTCCTATTCTCTAGGAAACAGAAGCTCTTAAAGTTAAATAAGTTACAGACGCAGAACTGGGTCTAAAACCCAGGACTTCTGACTACCAGTCTGCTTTTGTTTTTGGTCAACTATGTTGCTTTGCTGTAGGTTGTCTTGTGTGTAGCACTTTGTTATTATTTAGTAATCTTAATTTATTGAATTTTTGGACACAAATGATAGATTTTACTGTCAATTTCTGATATATTTTAAAAAATTACCAAGGCAGTACATGTGTATTGTACAAAATCAGAAATACAAATAAGCAAAAATACAGTGCCATTTTCCTGCTCCTTGGAGAATAACAGTAGTCTAGACTATCTTTTTACATTTTTTCAATACATACATGTACCTATGTGTGTAAGCACATGTGTATTTAAAAAATGTTGTAACCTACTTTTATAACTGCAGCACTTTAAAATATGTTGTGTCGTTTGATTCCTGTAATAATAATAATAACTCTGGGACTAACTATATTTCTTATCTAGGGGTAAGAATCTTTAAATCCTAAGGATGTGGTGTGAAGACAAGAAAACCTGCGTTGCATTTATAAGCTTTACGTTTTAAGTTATTGTTTAAATTGTTAATTTCATAATAACTAATGAAGAGAGAATATTAGAGATAGCTAAGACTTTTGAATATCATTTTCATTTATTATGAAGCAGAAAAAGTTCCTCTAGGTAGCAACAATATATTAAAATATCTTAACATATTCTCTTCTACTCAATTTCCACCTCTGAAAACGATAAGAAGAATATTAAGAGAAAATCCATCTGGAATATACCATTACCAGAAACCAAGGTGCTTTACAGGGCAGTACAGAGTGAATGCCATTTACTTAGTGAGGTGCTGATGGGAAAAATCCTAGACAGCATTGACTTAGTTATTGATTCCCATAATCACCTAATAATATAAAATAGGAAAACATGACCCCATATTTGATATCAGTCACTACAGTTACTACCTCCAGTTCTACCAGACCATCAGAGGCTCAGGATTGTTGCCCATAAGAACACAGCATATGAAGAAAAATAAGTTAGAGATGAAGATAAACACAGAGTTGCAAATAGACTGCATTAGAAACAGGAGTTTATGGAAGAAATATATTTCTCATACAATTGCTATAAGTCATAATTAAGTACCTGTGCTGAGGAAAAATGGATCAGAGTCCTCTGAAAATTAGAGAGGATGCTTTGGTTTCAACAGTTGGGAAGTAAATATCAAAAAATGAGAGGACCATTTGGATTTACATCTAGTCCTAAATTTACTCAAAGGGACCAGCACTGTCATGAAAAATGGGCCCCTGAGCTTAGGAGACTTAGGGGTCTTTTTATATATACATAAAGAGAAGTAACAACAAGTGCCATATATATATATATGGGCAGGACTTCTCCTGGGAGGCAGTCACTTCAGAGACTGGAGACCTTAGTAAAGGAGCAATTAGAGTCTTGGTTTGCACCTGAGCCGGGAATCATGTTTTTGTCTCCCAGGTGTGTTAATTCTCCTTCTATTGGGAGGGTCATCCTTCTGCTTGGGAAACTATAGTCTAATGCTTCCTTTCAAATATTATACATCCAACAATTATATCATCATCATCACCACTACCAGAACCAACACTGCACTACCACAACCACCTCTGTCACTACCATCATTGCCATTATCAATCACTACCATTAAGCTAGTTACTCATCATTAGTTATTCACCATCAAGCATAATCAATAGGCTCAAAATGTTTATTTTAAAGGGTTTAATACAGACTCAAGGTTTTTAATAAAACACACTGTATAATTTCAGTAAAGGAATATGAATTTATAAGGAATGCTAAATTTGTCACCCTGCAGCTGCACCTGTAGACCGACAGTGTTAGAATGGCAGGAACTGAGGGGCATAAGTAGGTAGACATGAGAACTCTTCACTCATATATTATCATTCATGGCAGAAACGTGTTTATAAGAATATGCAATTGTCAAGAATACATTCAGGAATATACCACTTATGGAAATATTGTTAATGATGATTTTCAAATTAAACTTTTCCTCTTGAGATAATTGTAGATTCTCATGTAGGTTGAGAAATAATATAGAGGGATCCTGTGTACCCTTTATGCAGTTTCCCGCAATGGTAACATTTTCCAAATTATCGTATGTGGAATACCGTACATTGCCATAGACAATCCACTGATCTTATTCTGATTTCCTCAGTTTTATTTAAATTGTTTCTTGGTGTGTACATTTACTTCACTGAAAATTTTTTACCTGTAGAAATTTGAGTATCTACCACCACAGTTCATATGAAAACACATCACTTTCATTTTTACATTCTAAAATAACTTGGTTTCTTATTATCTTCTAAAGATGATTGGTTGTTTTTTTGTAGCATCTTTATATTCTCACTAATTTAATCACATTTCATGTGTTTCAGTTCATTGAAGTTATTATCCTTTTGTTGCTCAAAAATTTCAATTTTTGGCCTGTGGAATTCTTTTCAGTTTGTCGCTTAAGTCTTTTGGACATAGTATAGTTAGTCTCTAATATTAATTACTAGCTGATATGACAGATGTTCCGAACTTCTCTCATAAACTTCAGACTAGAAATCAACTATTTCTCCGAGGTTATTTTTACTCCTGATATGGTATTTCAAGGGCTTTCCAGGTGGCGCCGTGGTAAAGAATACACCTGCAATGCAAGACATAGATACAAGAGACACAGGTTTGACCTCTGGCTCGAGAAAATCCCCTGGAGGAGGAAATGGCAAGCCACCCCAGTATTCTTGCCTGGGAAATCCCATGGACAGAGGAGCCTGGTGGGCTACAGCCCATGGGGCAGTAGAGTCTGAGGCAACTGAGCAGGCAGGCTGCAGTGGTGTTTCAAGGCTATAAATTAGGCACTAAAGGGGTTCATTGCTTCTGGGTTAGTTATCGTTTATAGGTCTTTCAACAAGAACTCAAAAATTTGTACCGCGTGGTTCTCAATAATTTTTTGAGGATATGTTCTGATATTCATTCTTCAGCAGTTTTCTTAGGTGTGATGTTTCTTTTCAATATGTCCTTCAAATATCCATCTCCATCTCTTTCTCTATATCTGTATGTATCTCTATTTAAAACTGGAAAAATTTCCTTGAATTAGGGTTTTAATTGTTTGTTCTGTCCCTTGCTTTACTTTTCTTCTTTGTGGCTCCTACTCACCAAAGATTAGATCTCCTTTGCCTGGTATTCACATTTGTTTCTTCTTATAAATTTCTTCATTTCTTTTTTCTTTTTCTTTAAATCCCCCTTTTCCACCTTCTTGTTCTCCTAAAGTATCATTGGTTGTGTTTATTGGCTCTTCTATTACTTCTAATTCAGTTTAATTTCCTAAATTATTTTTCCTTTTATTTCTAGTAATTTCTTGAGCAATTATGCAACTATTGCATTTTTCTGAGTTTTGTTACTCTTTCACACCTTGTATCGTTTTTGAAATGTGTCTTAACTCATTTTTGTAGAATGTAATAATATTCTTTCACTTGTGGGTGTGTGCTATGGACTGAATTGTGTTCTTTCCATAAAGCCATCCACCATAAGCAATTAAAAGCTGGATGATATGTATAAAATAAGTGCTTTCAGACATTGGACAACATTGATGCTGAATTATGACCCGAGACAGAAAAGGAACAAATGACAGGAGCTTTATATTTACCCTATTTGTCTGGGGACACTCTCTAGATCATGGCCCAAAGAAGGTCTATGAAAACAAAGGACAAAATTTTTGATGAGTTGAGAAGAGGGGAGCAAAATGTTGGGAGGTTGAAGTAGTTGGAATGGGCAGTGAAGCATAGGAAGCCACAGGGAAAGAAGGACAGAAATGAGTTCTTGTGTCTTTGTCTGAGCTCTGTCTAGGCCATCTGTTTCTAAGATGGATCTCCATGAAGTTGGGCAAAGAATAAATACCTGGAAACTTTAGGCTAATAATTGATTATCAGGGTTACACAGGTCTGGGAACCCTGAATATTCATTGAAAGGACTGATGCCGAAGCCGAAGCTCCAATAGTTTGGCCACGTGATGTGAAGACCCAACACATTGGAAAAGATCTTGATGCTGGGAAAGGTTGAGGGCAGTAGGAGAAGGGGACGACAGAGGATGAGAAGGTTGGATGGCATCACCAACTCGATGGACATGGTTTGAGCAAACTCTGGGAGATAGTGATGGACAGGGAAGCCTGGCATGCTGCAGCCCATGGCGTTGCAAAGAGTCAGACAAGACTTACTAACAATAAGCCAGTAAGGAGATCAACTTTAAAACCTGTAGCATTCCCTAGAGTGCTCAGAAGTTTTGTATCTTAACATTAGTGCTAAATTTGTTCTAGAATAAAAACTATACTTGATATGTATTAACAAAACTTAAATATTAAGCCTCAGAAACATCAAGACACTCAAGTAGCTTAACTGGCTGTCAAAATAAACTTAAAGACATTTTAAAGAAACAAGAAACAATTAAGACAGTCAACAAATCTGCAGCATCGTATCAAAAATTATTATATATTCAGACAAACAGGAAAATGTGTAAGAAATGTAGGAAAGAGAAGTGTTGTTTTCATTTCAGCAGGAAGATGGTGCAGGGGCATATGATTCAAAACAGATTATTATAACACTGCACCCCAGCCTGGGGTGCCCTCCTCCCCATGAAAAATAGGTAGAGTAGACACTTTGGAATGGCTCTCTCAATATCCATTCTACCCTCCTTCTAGTCAGGTTAAAAAGCTGAAAATTACATATTCTAGATCGCATTGTAGCTCCAGTCATGGATGTGAATTTTCTTGTTGTTTGGTTGCTAAGTCATGTCTGATTGTTTGTGACCCCATGGACTGCTGCACACCAGGAGCAAATCTCCTGGAATTTGCTCAAACTCATTTCCATTGAGTCAGTGATGCCATCCAACCACCTCATCCTCTGTCATCCCCTTCTCTTCCTGCCCTCAATCTTTCCTGGCATCAGGGTCTTTTCCAGTGAGTCGGCTCTTTGCATCAAGTGGCCAAAGTGAATTAGTTCTCACTAATTAAATGTTTTTTGTATGAAAATTTAAGGGTGGGGGTGAGGAGGATCTCACTTTTTAGTGTGTATCAGAATCAACAGGAGATCTATTAAAATATAGATTTAATTACGGGGCCCACCCCGTAATTCTGTAGGTGTGGAGCAGGAACCCCAAATTTGTGTCTCTAACAAATTGCCAGGTGATGTTTGATCCCTGGATTCAGTTACTGTTTACTGATTTTGTGAGTATGAGGGCCACTTGTCAGGGTGGCATTGATCACAGTGGAAGCTGGAGCTTCTTGACCAGTAGATCACATCTGCTGTGAAGTCACTTTGAGGGGCATCCTCACCCTTTCTGTAGTCATTCAAAAAAACTTACCAAGTCATTTCCTCTGTTAATGCCATTTCTGCTTGAGAAAACTAGAGTTATCCCAGTTTCCCATAATAAACCACTGATATAAACAATAGAATACCAAAACTAGCTAGAAATGGCAAGAAGATATCTACACTGTACAAAGTGTTTGATTATATCAGGCTGCTGAGTCTAAAACATGTATCCTTGATATTGGTATAAAGCAAGGAGAGTGGGGAGAAACTGTCTCATTGCCACAGGATTTACTGTGTGAGGTTGGCAGTAGATCTCTGAGTATTAAGCAGGACAGGAGGGTTTGCAGCAATGGATAATCTGGGTGACCAACCATCTTGGCTTGTGTGGGACCAAGGGATTTTCCAGGGTGTGGGGCTTCCAGTGCTAAAAGTGGTGAAATGCCAGGCAAACTAGAGTGTCACTCCAGTGTAATCTTCCCTTAGTTCTACCGAAGAAGCTGTCTGCAAATAGGAAGAGGCTAGGGTAGATGACCAAAGGTGGAGATCTGAGGAACTGGTTTTAAGAGGTATGTGAAATTGAAACGGCAATCTTAATAGGCTGTTCAGAAGGTGATGTGCCAGCCTAAAGCAAAGGGGATGTTTGAGAGCCAAGAGTATGAGTTCTGAAGTTACTTAGACTTGGGTTTGAATCTCAGTGTCTTTGTTTACCAGCTGTGTGGTCTTGAGAAAGTTACTAAACCAAATTTTCACTTTCCACGTGACATGGGGAAAGCAACAGAACTGAACTGTTGTGAGGTGTAATTGAAATCATGCATGTAAAGCATTTAGAAGAGTTGTATAGCTCAGAGTAAGCCTCCCCAAACATGTTGGTGGCTGGCATTATTATTATTGTTACTAAGAAAGTCACATAAAGGAATCAAGTACAAGTCCTTTTGTAGAGATCAGGAGAAAGAAGCGAGAGAAGAAAGTCGAGATAAGAAATGCTCTGGGCATCATTTGTTGGTGACTTTCAATCCACCTCTCTTTGCCTTGTATACTCCCAAATGCAAAGAGGAAATAAATTGAGTAATATTTTCTGCATAGAAGATAACAAACAAGGGGGTGACTTTCAAACTCAATGCTGAAAGTTTAATTTTTATTGAAGTGTGGCTGATTTACAATATTATATTAGTTTCAGATGTACAACAAAGTGATTCAATATTTTTATACTGTATTGCATTTAAAGTTACTGTACACTAATGGCTATATTTCCCTGTGCTATACTATACATCCTTGTTACCTATTCATCTCATATGTAGCAGTTTGTGTCGCTTAATCCCTTACCCTTATCTTGCCTTCCCTCCTTTCCTCTCCCTGGTAGCAGTCACTAGTTTGTTCTCTATATCTGTGAGCCTGTGAAAATTTAAAATTTGTGTTAAATTACAATTAAGACAATAGAGTTTACCAAAGGGACAGAAGAAAGAAAATAGATCTCAAATAATAAAAAAAGAACGTGATATCAGCTAGCTTCATATAGAAATGAGAGTAGAGAAAGAGGAGGGGTGAAGGAAGAGGGAAAGAGGCAGGCGCAGTCACCTAGCCATGCAGAGAAGGGAGTTTCCCATCCCGGGTGGGAGAGCATTCAGGGGCTTCCCTCTGGGATCCCAAACAACTTATTTTTAAAATTGAAAAACAATAATAACATTTGTAGCAAAACATTTTTCCTCTCAGAATTTTCTGCATGGCAGCCTTCACCTCCTTATTCCTCAAGCTGTAGATCAGGGGGTTCAGCATGGGGATCACTGTGGTGTAGAACACGGAGGCCACGTTCTCCTGGGCCAGGGAACTGGCTGTGGAGGGTTTCAAGTACATGAAAGCAGTTGTTCCATAAAACATCCCCACCACTGCAAAGTGGGAGCTGCACGTATTGAAGGCTTTGGCCCTTCCCCCTGTGGTGCTGATGTGGAGGATACTGGACAGGATGAAGGCATAGGAAATTAGGACTGTTAAGCTGGTGACTACAATGTCGAATCCAGCCAAAACAAAGACTGTCATCTCAGTGTCATAGGTGCTAGAGCAAGAGAGCGTCATGAGGGGGAGGATGTCACAGAAGTAATGATTGATAAGGAAATCACAATAGGCCAGTTTCAACATGAGGCCAGTCTCTATGGTTGAACCAATGAACCCTATGGCATAAACCCCAGCCACCAGCAGACAGCAGACTCGATGAGACATGATGATGTTGTAAAGCAAAGGTCTACAGATGGCAACATAGCGGTCATAGGCCATCACTGTCAGCATGTAACACTCAGCAATGACAAATACCAGAAACAAGTAGAGCTGGGACATGCACGCTGCATAGGAGATGGTGTTCTTCTCTGACACAAAGTTCACCAGCATCTTAGGGGTAATGACAGAGGAGTAGCAGAGATCCACAAAGGACAGGTTGCTGAGAAAATAGTACATGGGGGTGTGAAGCTGAGCATTCAGACAAATCAATGTTATCATGCCCAGGTTCCCTATCATGGTGACTGAATAGATCCCAAGGAAGAGGAATAAGAGGGGGAGCTGGAGCTCTGGCCGATCTGTCAAACCCTGAAGAATGAACTCTGTCACTGTGGAGTGATTTTCTGCAGCCATTCTCCTCTGGTTGGGTGTCCTGTGGGGACAGAAATGAAGATCTCTGTGAAAGCCCATATCACGCTTTGCTTGATCAAGCTAGTTTGTGCATCTCAGGCCAGCTGAGCGATCCTGGGATCCTTCCTGATGAATGCTCCCTCATCCTGCTGTTTTTCTGGGGAAGAAGACCAGACCCTAAGTATTTCAAAGATCATGGAGATGAGAGAAAAAGGAGACAAGATCTAGAACTTTTACAATATTCAGATTTCTGAAATATTCTAGAGTATGAGTTTTAAAGTCTAGTCCCTGGGCTAGCGTCATTGGCATCACTTGAAGACATCAGATATGCAGATTCTCAGGCCTCACCCCGGACCTACCAAGTCAGGAACTCTGGGATGGGACGCAGTGATCTGTGTATCATATTGTCTCCAGGAAAGGCTGATGCAGGCTCAAGTCTGAAAACTTCAATCCTGTAGGTAATAAGCAGTAGAATTCATATTTTGTAATTGGAGATGTATTTGCTTCAGAAATGAAATTTCCCTGTGGCCTATGCAAGTCTTAAATATTCATTTATTTTGAATATATGAATACTTATCTCAAATTGATGCAGTACTAGGGTGAAATGGCTACTATATCAGGATCTTTTAGTTATAGGTCAATTTCTGTGACTAAAAGATGAAGATATTGATAATAGTAATACTAATTCTAAAGTTGGTTGTAAAAGTAGTATGGAATGTTGCATAGTCAGAAATATTTTTTCAAGAAGTCAGTTCCTATAAAAACGTGAGTTGTCATTGGGTGTCTGGAATTTGTTCTTAGATTTTTATCAAATCATGCACAAGGCAATTCCATTTCTTGTATTTATAATCACCTGGAGCATTTAAAAAGTGTTGATGACTGCTTTCCACTCACAGAGGTTCTCGTTAATATTCATCTGTCGTGAAGCCTGGGCTGTGGTACCTACTATAGTCTAGAGTAAGTTCTCAATATTATTATTATTATTATTTTTAGGTCTTTTTTCAGATCATAATATCAAACCATGGCCCCATTATCTCCTTAATGACAAAGTACTGAAATTATAGTCATGCTTCTTACAGAAGCATGATTATCATTGCTCAGTGTAGATATCCCTTCTCTGACAGGTATTTCTTAAGCTAAAATCCTTAAACTTGCACTGTTTTAATTGCTTACTTATACAGTTACTATCTTTTGTATAATGCTCTTCAGAGGTCAGTCTCATTAACTTGTCCCACAAGTCTTGGGTATGTGGATAAATATATCTAAGAGCAGAAGTTTTAAACCCATGTTCACATTGAGAAAACCACAGTGCCAGACAAAAGTAATTTTCCTGAGGCTTCCTAATTATCTAGGACTTGCTTTCCTTTGATCGTGAGCTCTTCCCTTGGCCCAAGTGTGTAGCCTTAGACATCTGCACACCTACAGCTTGGAGCAATGTTGTGGTGGAATGTGCTTTACACTGGATCTGTTAGCTTGTGCACAGCATATAAAAAATATGAATGCTATTATTTCCCTCTTCTCTAGGAAAGTTAAACCTAAAAATTCAACTACCCTTAGTCATCAAGCCAAGCAAGACACAGAACTGGGTCTAAAACCTCAGACTTCTGACCACCAGTGTGTTTCATTGTCAGTGAAATGTGTCGCTTTGCTGTAGGTTATTTTGTGTGTAGCACTTTATTATTACTTAGTAAACTTAATATATTGAATTTTGGACATAGAGGATAGATTTTATTGTCAGTTTCAGATGCATTTAAAAAAGTTTATATAGGCAGTATATGTGCATTGTAGAAAATCAGAAACACAAATAAGCAAAAATACAATACCACTTTCTTGCCCCTTGGAGGCTAGCAGCATTCATGACTATCATTTTAGATTTTTTGATGCATATATGTACTTACATGTGTATTATGCTTAGTCACTCAGTTGTGTCCAGCTCTTTGCAACTGTATGGACTGTGGCCTGCCAGGTTTCTCTGTCCCAGAAATTCTCAGGCAAGAATACTGGAGTGGGTCGCCATTTCCTACTCCATACATGTATATATTATATATATATATAATACACATGTATAAGCATATATACATTTAAAAAAACATTTTTAACCTGCTTCTAATGTAAGTGCTTTAAATACGTTGTCTCATTTGATTCCTATAACAGTAATAACTCGGCACTAGCTATATATGTTTCTCTCTCTATACATGAGTGTGTGCTCAGTCACTTCAGTTGTGTCCAACTCTTTGTAACTCTATGGACTATAGCCAGCTAGGCTCCTCTGTTCATGGAATTCTTCAGGCAAGAATATTGGAGCAAGTAGCCATGTCCTCTTCCAGGCATATTCTTGATCTAGGAATCGAACCCGTGTCACCTGCAGCTCCTGAACTGCAGGAGGATTCTTTACCATTGAACTACTGGATGCCCTTTTCTAGGTAGCAACAACAGATTGAAAATATCATATCTATATATCCCCTTCTATTCAGTTTCCACCTCTTAAAATATTAAGAAACATAGAAAATCCACCTAGAATATACCATTATCAGAAATCAAAGTGCTTCACAGAGCAGTACAGTAAACAGCTTTCATTGAGTGTAGTGCAGATGGGAAAATCCTAGACAGCATTGACTTAGTTATTGATATCATCTAATAATATAAAATAGGAAAATATGACCCCATACTTAATATCAGTCATCACAAATATTACCTCCAGTTCTGCCAGACCATCAGAGGCTCAGGATTGCTACTCATAAGAACACAGCACACAAAGAAAAATTACTTAGAGATGAAGGTAAACATATGGTTGAAAATAGCCTCATTAGATACAGGAGTTTATGAAAGAAATATTTTTCTGATATAGTTGCTTTAAATCATAATTAAGTACCTGTGCTAAGTAAAATTGAAAGATAATCTCTTGGAAATATTAGTGAATGACTTGGTTTCAACAGTCAGGAAATAAATATCAGGAAATGAGAGGACCATATAGATTTATATCTAGTCCTAAATTTACTCAAAGGGGCCAGCACTATCATGAATGATAGGTCCCTGGGATTGGGAAACTTGGGAGGAGTCTGTTTATATATATAGGTGGAACTTCTCCTGGGATGTAGTCACTTCAGGGACTGGAGTTCTCAGTAAAGAGCAATTAGAGTCTTGATTTACAGCTGTGCTGGGAACCATGTTTGTTTGTTTGTTTTTTCCCAGTTGTGTTAATTTTCCTTTTATTGGGGAAGTCAACTTGCTGCTTGAGAAACTTAGCATTTAGTGCTTCTATTTAAATAATTTACCACCAATAACTCCATCATCATCATCACCACCACCACTACCACCACAGCCACAACCACCTTGGTCATTGCCTTCATCATCATCAGTCACTATCATGAAAATTACTCATTATTAGTTATTCACCATAACGCATAACCAACTAGGCTTAAAATGTTTATTTTAAAACATGTAAAAAACATTGGAATATTTTTGTTAAAAGCTATAATTTCAGTAAAGAAATGGTAATCGATAGTTCAGTTCAGTTCAGTCACTCAGTCGTGTCCGACTCTTTCCGACCCCATGAATCGCAGCACGCCAGGCCTTCCTGTCCATCACCAACTCCCGGAGTCTACCCAAACCCATGTCCATCGAGTCAGTGATGCCATCCAACCATCTCATCCTCTGTCATCCCCTTCTCCTCCTGCCCCCAATCCTTCCCAGCATTAGGGTCTTTTCCAATGAGTCATCTCTTCGCATGAGGTGGCCAAAGTATTGGAGTTTCAGCTTCAACATCAGTCCTTCCAATGAACACCCAGGATTGATCTCTTTTACAATGGATTGATTGGATCTCCTTGCAGTCCAAGGGACTCTCAAGAGTCTTCTCCAACACCACAGTTCAAAAGCATCAATTCTTCGGTGCTCAGCTTTCTTCACTGTCCAACTCTCACATCCATACATGACCACTGGAAAAACCATAGCCTTGACTAGACGGACCTTTGTTGGCAAAGTGATGTCTCTGCTTTTAAATATGCTATCTAGGTTGATTGATAAGGAATGATAAACTTGTCACCCTGCTTTAGCACCTGTAGCCTGACAGTGCAGAATGGCAGGAGGTTGAGGGGCACAAGAATGTAGACTGATAGTAATAAGAATGTATTCCAATATCAAACAACAAATTTCAGCAATGCAGATTGCTATTACTTTTGTGCCAAATTAATGAGAACTCTTCTCATATATTCTCATTCATAAGGGAAATATGTTTATAAGTATATGCACTTCTCAAGAATGCATTCAGTAATATATCACCTATGAAAATGACTATAATGAGATTTTTAAATTAAACTTTTTCTTTCAAGGTAATTGAGCTATTTCAAATCCTAAAAAATGATGCTGTGAAAGTGCTGCACTCAATATGCCAGCAAATTTGGAAAACTCAGCAGTGGCCACAGGACTGGAAAAGGTCAGTTTTCATTCCAATCCCTAAGAAAGGCAATGCCAAAGAATGCTCAAACTACCACACAATTGTACTCATCTCACATGCTAGTAAAGTCATGCTCAAAATTCTCCAAGCCAGGCTTCAACAATACGTGAACCGTGAACTTCCAGATGTTCAAGCTGGATTTAGAAAAGGCAGAGGAGCCAGAGATCAAATTGACAACATCTGTTGGATCATTGAAAAAGCAAGAGAGTTCCAGAAAAACATCTATTTCTGCTTTATTGACTATGCCAAAGCCTTTGACTGTCGATTACAATAAACTGTGGAAAATTCTGAAAGAGATGGGAATACCAGATGACCTGACCTGCCTCTTGAGAAATCTGTATGGCGGTCAGGAAGCAACAGTTAGAACTGGACATGGAATAACAGACTGGTTCCAAATAGGAGAAGGAGTATGTCAATGCTGTATATTGTCACCGTGCTTATTTAACTTATATGCAGAGTACATCATGAGAAATGCTGGGCTGGATGAAGCATAAGCTGAAATCAAGATTGCCAGGAGAAATATCAGTCACCTCATATATGCAGATGACACCAAAGTGAACAAGAACTAAAGAGCCTCTTCATGAAAGTGAAAGAGGAGAGTGAAAAAGTTGGCTTAAAGCTCAACATTCAGAAAATTAAGATCATGGCATCCGGTCCCATCACTTCATGACAAATAGATGGAGAAGCAGTGGAAACAGTGGCAGACTTTATTTCTTTGGGCTCCAAAATCACTGCAGATGGTGACGACAGCCATGAAATTAAAAGATGCTTACTCCTTGGAAGGAAAGTTATGACCAACCTAGACAGCATATTAAAAAGCAGACATTACTTTGCCAAGAAAGGTCTGTCTAGTCAAGGCTATGGTTTTTCCAGTAGTCATGTATGGATGTGAGAGTTGGATTATAAAGAAAGCTGAGTGCCAAAGAATTGATGCTTTTGAATTGTGTTGTTGGAGAAGACTCTTGAGAGTCCCTTGGACTGCAAGGAGATCCAACCAGTCCATCCTAAAGGAAATCAGTCCTGAGTGTTCATTGGAAGGACTGATGTTGAAGCTGAAACTGCAATACTTTGGCCACCTGATGTGAAGAACTGACTCATTGGAAAAGACCCTGATGCTGGGCAAGATTGAAGGTGAGAGGAGAAGGGGACAACAGAGGATGAGATGGTTGGATGGCATCACTGACTCAATGGACATGTGTTTGGGTGGACTCCGGGAGTTGGTGATGGATAGGGAGGCCTGGCGTGCTGTGGTCCATGGGGTTACAAAGAGTTGGTCACAACTGAGTGACTGAACTGAACTGATCCCTCCTGTCCCTCTTTTTTTTTTGGTAGTGTAGACTTTACTGGGGACAAATTCTTTCACCTTTAATTTGTTTGAAATTTTTTTCTCTCTTTTTTATTTTTGAAGAATATTCTACCACAAATAGAATATGAAACTGATTTTTCTCTTTCAGTTTTAAAGATGTAATTTCAATGTTCTTTGACTTCTGGTTTTAAGTAACAGGTCAGTTATATTTTTTGCTCCTTTGAGAGCAATGTCTTTTCTATCTTGATTGCTTTTAGACTTTTTCTCTTTTCTTTGATTTTCATTAGTATAAGTATGACATGCTTAGGTGTGGTATATTTTATATTCATATTGCTTATGATTTCCTGGGCTGTTTTTTTCCTAGGAAAGTACAAAAACTGCTTCAGTTTTTGTTGTGGTAAAAACATACATCATACATTTTACCATCTTAAGTACTTAAAAAATTTTTTATTGGGGTATAGTTGCTTTACAATGTTGTTTTAGTTTCTACTGTACAGCAAAGTAAATCAGCTCTGCGTATATTTGTATCCCCTCTTTTTTGTATTTCCTTCCCATTTAGGTCTCCACAGGGCACAAAATAGAGTTCCTTGTGCTACACAGTTAGGTTATCGTTAGTTATCTATTTTAGACATAGTATCAATAGCGTATATATCCCAAATCCCAATTCATCCCCCCCCTCTACCGGTATCCATACATCCAAACATATTTCTATGTCTGTGTCTCTATTTCTGCTTTGTAAATACAAATAAGATCATCTAAAAGCAATTCCGGGCTTTTTAAAATTCTGTGGGTTCATTATTTCATCAAATTGGGAAAATTTTCATCTATAATATTTAAAAATATTCTGTTTACTCCAATTCTCACCTAACCCACCTTTTGAAACTCTGCTTACACATATGTTGGCATTGTTCTAAAGTTTGTGGTTGCTGTGGTCTTTATTGGTTTTCTATCTGCATTTTAGTATGATAATTTCCATTGTTCTGTTTTGCTTTTAGCAAAGCTTTCTTTGGCTGTGCTGAGCCTGCTATTAAGTCAACCTAATTAATTCTTTATTTCCAATACTGTATTTTTCAATTTTGAATTTTGGGGGAAAATTTCCTTTATTTTTACTGTTTTAATAGATCTGTTGGAATCTGCCTTCTGTTAGTCAATTTTGTATTTCTTTCAATTAAATTTAAATACTAAATAATTACAGAAGTTACTTTAAAGTCTTTGCTAATAGCAACATTCAGGTCATATGTGGATCTGATTTTACTGAATAGTTTTTCTTCTTGATTATGAGTCATATTTTCCTGTTTCTTTTAAAATTTTTATTGGAGTATAGTTGATTTACAATGTTGTGTTAGATTCAGGTATACAGCAAAGGAAATAATATGTATATATATAACACTCTTTTTTATATTCTTTTCCCATATAGGTCATTACAGAGTGTTGAGTATTGTTCCCTGTGCTATACAGCAGGTCCTTATTAGTTATCTATTTTATATGTAGTAGTGTGTATATATGTCAATCCCAATCTCCCAGTTTATTCCTCCCCCCGTTCTGCTTCCCCCCAGTAACCAGAAGTTTGTTTTCTACATCTGTGACTTTATTTCTGCTTTGTAAATAAGTTCATTTTACCATTTTTTAAGATTCCATGCATAAAAAGCATTTTATTTTTATTTCTTGATAATAGGTCATAATTTCCTATTTCTTTGTATTTATAATAATTTTTCATTTTATGATGATGGACATCCTGAATATACTGTAGAGACTGTGGATTATGTTATTCTTCTCTACAGAATGTTGGAGTTTGTCCTTGGATGCAGTTAATTTACTAGATCACCTTGATCTTGTTTAGATCTGAATTCAGCCTTTGCTAAGATGGATCCAGTTCAGTTTTGCCCTTAGTCTGAAGACTAGCTCTTACTTCGAAGGTATCAGTTTCAGATGTCATCCTAATTCCTGGTATGCAAATGCCTGAAAGTCTTTATCTTTGGCTTCTTCCTCTCCATACTTTGCCCCACAAATTTCAGCTATCTTAGCATCCTTGAGCACTGATCTTTATTCTACTCATAGAGACTGTTGTCATTTGCTTGGGTTCCACTTCACTATGCTCTGTTTGGAAATTGTCATTAGGGAGAAAGGATGAATTTGTCAGACACCTTACATTCTTGCCTTCACTCAAGAATTTCATCTCTGTGCTGTCTGCTTCCCAAAGCTTACAGATAGTTGCTGTATATTATTTCCAGTCTGATGGTTGCTTATGGTCCCAGGGTAAGTGTGATAATAGCTGTTCTGTTATACTTGAAATCAGAAGTCTGAATGCTTACTTCTTAATAGCTTGTTCTTGGTGTGCCTGTCAAGCTGAAGGTCATACGGAAACATGGACCAGGAGAGGCTGGAAACCTGGAGATGTGAACTAGATCTGTGAACTAGATCTGGCTTTACTCCCTTGGGTCTTCTCTATGTCTCTAAGATGTGGGTAAGTATCAGTTCTGTGGATATGCAAGTTTCTGGCATTGGAACCACTAGAGAAGGTTTAAAAATATGGCTGCCATTTATACCCACAGACATGCTGATTCAGAGGATGTGGGTGGAGCCCAGAATTTTTCCTTTTTCCTTCTTTTAGTTTTATTGAGCTATAACTAACATACAGCATTGTATATATTTAAGGTGTACGGCATACTTATTTGACTTACATTATGAAATGATTATTACAATAAGCTTAGTGATAATTTACCATCACTTATAGATAATTATCATCTCATATAGATATGACATTAAAGAAATAGGAATAAAACTTTGTGATGAGCACTCAGAATTTACTTTCAACTTTCATATATAACATTCAGCTGTGTTAATTTTATTTATCATACTGTACATTATATTCCTGATACTTATTCATCTTATAATTGGAACTTTGTACCTTTTGACTGTCTTCATCCAACTCTACCCCCACTCCTTGCCCCAGCCCCTGCCTCTGGTGACCATAAATCTGATCTCTTTTTCTACGAGTTTGTTGATTTTGGAAGTGTAACTGACGTACAACACTATGTTAGCTTCTGTTACACCATATGGGGATTTGATATTTCTATACGTTTCAAAGTGATCACTATAGTAAGTCGAGCTACAATATGTCACCTTACAAAGATACTATAGTTATCATCTTGTTTCCCAGACTGTACATTTCATACCCATGACTTATTTTGCAACTGGAAGTTTATATCTCTTTATTTCCCTCACTTGTCTCAGAATTTCTTTTTAATAAACACTCAAGGAAATTGTGGTGCTTGGTCATGTTTGTGAAATACTGGATTTGATGGCTTCCTGAGCCTTTTCAGGTCAAAATTCTGAATGTGTAGGCTTGATATTAAAGAAAGCAAGAAAAGATTGAAAGATCAAGACAAAGGATAAGCAATTTTTGACAAGGCAGAAGCTTGTGTTGGGGAGGAGAAGACAAAGACAGAAGCAAACCAAAGAGGAAGAACAAATATGGATGTATCACTGCACTGGAAATCTTATCTACCAGGGTGCAGTCTGTGAGCCTGAGAAGCTAGAAAGTCAGTAGAGAGGAGCACTTGATGAAAAGTGGGTAGAAGGCAGGGACAGCCAAAGGGAGTTTTAATTCAGAGAAAGGCTGCTCCTGGAAGAAGTTGAAAGCAGTTACCTGATAGAGATTCTCTGTTACCATTAAACTTATACCCCATGAGTGGATAAGGGCAGGCCATCACAGAAACTTCCTTGTTAAAACTAGATACAATGCAGTTCTTCCTGGAATGAATTGGAATATGAATACATTATTGAGTGTCCTACCCTAAATTTTACGAGTATAAATAGCCCTTAGTGTTAATATTTCCCTGATACACTCACTTCTTGTTTTTATTAAAGTCACTGCATATTTGTTACTTTCCAACAGATTGCCAGATTTGAGAAGGCAGGGACACTGGTTTGTGGATTTCAGCAGCTCTCACCAGAAGGAAGTTTAGCCTAGTGATTACAAAATAAGTACCTGAAGTTAGATAGACCCATGCATGTGGGCTCTGAAACACATTGTCTCTGTGAGCAGCTTACCTTTAAAATGAATGTCATTATTGTGAGAAATCAATAATATATGTGTATGGTGTTTTCGATCTTGGGAGCCAGAACTCAGTGTAAAGGATCTGTGTTATGCACAGTATTGGATATTCAAGAAATGGTGATGACAGTCATTTTTATCACAATGATTTTTCTCTCAATGGTACCAGATCAGTATTTGCTGAAAGAAATTGTGTCTTGAAGCCAAATTAAGCAATATCAAGGGTATAAGCAAACATTTCTTCCCCTGGGAAATAAACTCTCAGGAAATGGTCTTGAGGGAGTCTCTGAATAATCAAGTCACTGAGATCTGCAGTCCTAATAAAACTGCCTATTCTCCTGTTATCCACTAGTCAGGAAAAAGCACCATATCCTTCCTTGTAGCTGGAGGGGTCTTTTGGGAAATCAGTAATTGGAAATCAAGCTCTTTGAGGCAGAAAGAGATACAAGATAAATGAGAAGTTATGATTCTCTGGACCAGACTGGGAGGAGAGAGTTCTAAACTCAAAGCTGTCCTCTACTATTGATGTGGTCATTTTTTTCTCCGGACCATTGTGGACAAGAGACACTGAAGTATAGCATTATAGTTCTACACTAAAGGAAGGTGAGTGTGCCTGGCCCTGGTCAGTCATGTAACGCGGTGGTTACCAGTGCAAACCGAGAGAGTCAGACTGCCCAAGTTCACCTTCTAGCTGCTACTCAGTAGTTTTGGGACTTGGATGAGTTGCTTAACTCAGTTGTCTCATCTACAAAATGGGGATAAAAATATAGTCACATAGCTCTTAGTACACGTAAGTAACCACTTAATAAGTGCTAGCTTAAAACATTATCATTAAACCTAAAGCCACTAGAGTTAGGAGATTTGGGGATAAATGTCACCTCCCTTTCTTGATGTGATGGCAGTGACCCAGAGGCGGGAGTCAGGATTCTTTCTGGGGAAAGTCCCCAAGTGTCAGCAACTGAAACAGAGGCAGGAGAGAGGGGACACAGAAAATGGACTGACTCAAAGATAGATATCTATCTTAGTTTTGAATGAGTTATCTGCTTTTTGCTTTCTCAAGTAGTGCCACTTCTCACTCTGGAGGCCTAGTCTAGCCTCTTTATTGTTCTCTGGAAGTTAGACACTAGGGTTATGAAGGTAGATCCACAGCAAACAGTAGAAACCTTCCTTCCACACTAAAGCTCAAATATCTCTGTGGACTCCATTCTCAGGAATGGATCGTGGGCACTGGGAGGTTGGTGGTCTTATTTCTAAGTGGTTCTCTTTTCTTTTCCCCATGGACCACCTTTTCTCCAGGGGACAATGGCAGCTGAGAACTCTTCGGTGACAGAATTCATCCTCGCAGGCTTAACAGACCAGCCAGGGCTCCAGATCCCCCTCTTCCTCCTGTTTCTAGGTTTCTACATGGTCACCGTAGTGGGGAACCTGGGCTTGATAATGCTGATTGGGTTGAACTCTCGCCTGCACAACCCCATGTACTTCTTCCTGTTCAACCTCTCCTTAGTAGACTTCTGTTACTCCACTACCATCACTCCCAAAATGCTGATGAGCTTTGTCTCAAAGAAGAACACCATCCTGCGCTCAGAGTGCTTGACTCAACTGTTTTTCTTCTGCTTCTTTGTCATCTCTGAGTCCTTCGTCCTGTCAGCGATGGCGTATGACCGCTATGTTGCCATCTGTAAGCCACTGGTATACACGGTCACCATGTCTCCTAAGGTCTGTTCACTCCTTTTGTTGGGTGTGTATGTGATGGGGTTTTCAGGGGCCATGGCCCACACAGGAAGCATAGCAAGTCTGATCTTCTGTGCTGACAACCTTATCAATCATTTTGTTTGTGACATCCCTCCTCTCCTTGAGCTAGCCTGCAACAGCTCTCATGTGCATGAACTGGTGGTCTTCATAGTTGTGACCACTGTTATTGGAATGGTCAGTGTCACCATCTCCATCTCTTACGCTCTAATCCTCTCCTGCATTCTCCGCATTCACTCCACTGAGGGCAGGTCAAAAGCTTTCAGTACATGCAGCTCCCACATAATTGTGGTTTTCCTTTTCTTTGGTTCTGGGGCTTCTGTGTATCTTAAACCACCTTCTGTTTTGCCCCTTGACCAAGGGAAAGTGTCCTCCCTGTTCTACACCATTGTGGTGCCCATGTTAAACCCACTGATCTATAGTTTGAGAAACAAGGATGTCAAAGTTGCCCTGAGGAAAACCTTGGGAAAAAATAATTTCTTGAGAAAGGAGTAATATTTGAAGAAGGAGATACAATATTTTGTTTATTAGCTCATATGTGTTTTCAATGAAGGGTGAAAGTTGCGTTTTTTTCCTCTCTTGAATAGAAAATTTTAAGTCTTTGTGTCTGGATGTGCAACTAACACTTTCACTTTCACTTTGGGCTTCCCAGGTGACACTAGTGGTAAAGAACACACCTACCAATGCAGGAGACATGAGACGTGCATTGGATCCCCTGGAGGAGGGCATGGCAACTCACTTCAGTATTCTTTTTTTAAATTAATCTATTTATTTTAATTGGAGGCTAATTACTTTATAGTATTGTAGTGGTTTTTGCCATACATTGACATGAATCAGCCACGGGTGTACATGTGTCCCCCCATCTTGATCCCCCCTCCCACCTCCCTCCCCATCCCATCCCTCTGGGTTGTCCCAGTACACCGACTTTGAGTGCCATGTTTCATGCATCGAACTTGGACTGGTCATCTATTTCACATATGGTAATATACATGTATCAATGCTATTTTCTCAAATCATCCCACCCTCGCTTTCTCCCAGCATCCGAAAGTCTGTTATTTACATCTTTGTCTTTTTTGCTGTCTCACATATAGGGTCATCGTTACCATCTTTCTAAATTCCACATATATGCATTAATATATTATATTGGTATTTTTCTTTCTGACTTACTTCACTCTGTATAATAGGCTCCAGTTTCATCCATCTCATTAGAACTGACTCAAATGCATTTTTTTTAATGGCTGAATAATACTCCATTGTGTATATGGACCACAACTTTCTTATCCATTTATCTGCTGATGGACATCTAGGTTACTTCCATGTCCTAGCTATTGTAAACAGTGCTGCGATGAATATTGGGGTACATGTGTCTCTTTCAATTCTGGTTTCTTCAGTGTGTATGCCCAACAGTGGGATTGCTGGGTTGTATGGCAGTTCTATTTCCAGTTTTTTAAGGAATCTCCACACTGTTCTCCATAGTGGCTGTACTAGTTTGCATTCCCACCAACAGTGTAAGAGGGTTCCCTTTTCTCCACATCCTCTCCAGCATTTATTCTTTGTAGACTTTTTGATAGCAGCCATTCTGACCAGCATGAGATGGTACATCACTGTGGTTTTGATTTGCATTTCTCTGATAATGCCCACTCCAGTATTCTTGCCTGGAGAATCCCATGGACAGAGGAGCCTGTTGGGCTACAGACCATGGAGTTGCAAGGAATTGGACATGACTGAAGTGAGTGAGCACTGAGTGTTTGGTTCAGATCTATTTCCCCTACCCCTTGACCCACCCTGAATATTCTAATATTATTTTATGCATATGCTCTACAATCATAGATCATTTAATCTTGAATGGGTCTTATAAACCATTTAATCTAGTCTCCTCCTTTAACAGACTTGGAGACTTAGAAATACTACATGTTTTCCAGCATCACAGAACTGGTGCCACAGCAGGGACTGGAATCCAGGCCTTGAAATTCAATCTACTTCATTTTCCTCTGTGTCCTGTGTTCTTGCATCGTTTCCTTGTTGCCCTTGCAGATTTCATTTTGAAAGTATGATATATCAGTATATTAAAATCTGACTGTAGTTACAGTTATTTAATATAAATTCTCAGTATATAAGTTTTGAATATTACATTTTTTCACAAGAGTAGGAGACAAATGTTTGCTAAACTTGATCCTGGCCAAATGACAACAGAATTGTGTTAAACATGCGGTGTGTGAGTATCAAGTGTGTACGTCCAAGACAGCAGGTGAAGCATGGTAACTCCTATGGTTACGTGTAGAAGCTGAGGGACCCAGGCTAGTGAATTAGAACTTCTGTTAGTTTAAGGGTTATAAAGATGCTTGATTGGAAAATTTCCTACATTATTTCAAGACTAAGAGAGTCAGAATTTAGAGTTATTTAAGGGTTAGTTTAGGTATTTAGCTCTGATAGAAAAGTCTGTGGCTCAGGATAGACTACTTAGAGTTTGTAGGTTGTAAAAGAGGAGTAAATAATTTGGGGATTTAATTAGTTATCATGGAAGTAATAAGCAGCTAATTATTAGAAGAGGTCATTTCCACAGGATTTTAAGGCACTACAGATTGCACTGATCTTCTCATGCAGTCATGTATGGGAAAGAGATAATTCACCTCGACTGTTTTATACACCTAAAACACTGGGTAAAGTGCTATAGAATACATCAGAACACCTTGGGTCTCAATGATTAATTAGTAATAAATGAAGGTTCTTTGGAAAAGTATTAATATGTTAAATGCTGAAGAGGCATTTTGCCATATGAGCTTTTCTTTGGGAAGTTTCTCTTCCTTCGGGAAAAAGGGAACTTTGTGTGGCTAGTTTGCTATTTAGATCAAAGTTATAAAACTGAGAGTGCTGGAGGAAGGTTTTGCTTTACTCAGTATGCAACAGGGAATGAGAATTGAATTCAGGAGACCTTTTGAATGTGTGGTTTGTGTGCCTGGTGAATGAAGTGACTAAGACCCATTCAAAAGGTACCAGAGGAAGCATCAATTTGTGAGCCTTGTAATGGAGTTGGTTTTGTAGTAATCTGGTAAGCTCAGATGATAGTTGTGTGACTTTGAGAAAATTACTTCATGCCTTTAAATATTAATTTCTCTGTTTTTAAAAGTGAGATAATGGTCTTGACTTCATGAGGTTTTTGAGAGAATTAAATGCCAGGCGCTTAATAAATCTTAGTTCCTTTTCTGCTGAAACTCTTTTATCTAGTTATCAGCACTTCCTTTACTTTTTGCATGACCTGTAGCATATAACTTCACCTTTCAAGAACTTCCTTATTCATGAGAAAAATTGACTCTTTTCTAATTTTCATTTTAAAATTATATTTTGTGTGCATACTTAGTTGTTCAGTTGTGTCTGACTCTTTGCAACTCCCTGGACTGTAGCCTGCCAGGCTCCTCTGTCCATGAAGTTTTCCAGGCAAGAATACTGAAGTGGGTTGCTATTTCCTATATTAAATATTATTAAGATACAGTAAAAACATTTTGAAGTAATTCTTGCACATGGTAAACAATTAAACAACACAAGTGGAGGTTATGCAGTGAAGATATGTCTGCTTCCCCTCTAGTTATTCCATCCCTGAATTCTCCTTAGAAACAACAGCTGTTGCTATTCCTTATGAATATGTCTATATTCAAACATATATCTTTGAACATTTATATATATAGTATACATATATACATATAGGCATGTGCACCAGACAAGATGCACCACCACAATGATCTTGTAGATATGTGAGCAACAAATATTCATTGCCGTACACCAATGAGATTTTGTGAGACTCTTATGTAGCAACAGCTAACTGATACACTCCACCATTCAGAGATCAGGAAATGAGGATCTTATCTGGAGTATAACATTTTCTTCCAGTGTGATCATGCTCTATATGTCATGTTATAAAATATTGTTGGATTTCTCATTATGTTGGGAGCATTTACTTATCAATAAATATTTTTGAATCATACTTTTTCATGGGTTTCATCATGTAAATATGTCATTTAAAAAATCTTTCTCCTATTATTAAAAATTAAAATTGTGTCAGGCTCTCCAATGTTTTATTATTATAAATAATGCTATAACTATTAGCTTGTGTTAAAATTTTGTCTAGATTTCTGATTGTTTCCTCAGGAGAGACAATGGAATATTTCTCAGCCATTACAAAGGATGAAATAATGCCATTTACAGCAACATTGATGGACCTAGAGATTATCTTACAAGTGAAGCAAGTCAAATTGAAAGATAAATATCATATGATATCATTTATATGTGGAATCTTAAATATAATACAAATAAATTTGCTTACAAAAAGGTAGAGACTCACAGACACAGAAACAAACTTATGGTTACCAAGGGGTAGGAGGGGAGGGATAAATTAAGAGTTTGGGATTAGCACACATAAACTCCTATATTTAAATAGATAAATCAGAAGGTCCTACTGTATAGCACAGGGAACCATATTCAATATACTGTAATAAGACATAATCAAGATGAATCTGAGAAAGAATATATATATAATCTATATTTATGGCTTTCCCAGTGACTCAGCTGTAAAGAACCCACCTGCAATGCAGGAGCCACAGGAGACTCGGGTTTAATCCCTGGGTTGGGAAGATCTCCTGCAGAAGGAAATGGCAACCCACACAAGTATTCTTGCTTGGAGAATCCTATGAACAGAGGAGCCTGGCAGTCTACAGTTCACAGGTTCACAAAGAGTCAGAGAAGACTAAAGTGACTGAGCACACACACAATCTATATTTATATATACATCTGTCTGAATTACTTTGTTGTACACCAGAAACTAACACAACATTGTAAATCAACTATACTTCAATAAAAATCAATGGGAAAAATTTCACTCTTAGAACTGCTTTTGTTGTAGCCCACAAGATTTGGTATGTTGTATTTCCATTCAGTTTATCTCAAGATTTTAAAAAATTTATTCTTTGATCCACTGGTATTTCAGGAGTATGCTGTTTAATTTCCACCTATTTGTGAATTTTCTGGCTTTCCTCATGTTACTGATTTCTAGTTTCATACAAATGTGGATAAAAGAGATGCTTTGTATGATTTCAGTCTTTTAAAATTTCCTAGGGCTTCTTTATGAACAATCATGTGATATATCCTAGAAAATGTTCTGTGTGCATTTGACAAGTATTCCACTGCTGTGGGATGGCATATTCTGTAGATGTCTGTTAGGACAATTTAGTCTAAAGCATAGTTCAAGTTTGACATTTCCTTTTAACTGTTTTGTCTGGGTGATCTATCCATTATTGGCAGTGGGGTGTCATAACCATGTATTCTTTTTGTATTGTTGTCAATGTCTCCCTTCAGATCTGTTAGTATCTGATTAATATATTTAGATACTTGGATATTTAGTGCATATAATTTATGGTTATTATATCCCCTTGATGAATTATCCCCTTTTCATTATATAATGACAGTTTTTTTGTCCCTTGTGACCATTTTAAATTTGATGTCTGCTTTGTCAGATATAAGTATAGCTACCATTGCTCTTTTGTTTTTCACTTGCATAAAGTATCTTTTCCATTCCTTTCACTTTGACTCCATGTGTGTCAGTAAACCTGAAGTGAGTCTCTTACAGGAATCACACAGTTGAGATTTTTTTTTTTTATCCATTCAGTTACTCTATGCCTTTTGATAGGGGAATTTAATTCATTTATATTGAGTAATAGTTGATAGGTAACAACTTGCTAATGATATCTTATTGTTTTCTGGCTATTTTGTACTTCTTTTGTACCTTTTCTCCTCTCTGGCTATTTTCTTTTTTGAATAATTTTCCATACTGATGTACTTTGACTCCCTTCTCTTTGTCTTTTGTGTATGTCTTAGGTTTTTTGCTTTGCGGTTACATGAGGCATACATAAAACATTTTATAGATATAACAGTCTATTTTATGCCGACAGCAACTTAAGTTCAATTGTGGACAAAAACTTTACCCTTTTACTCTCTCCCCTGCTGTCACAGCTGAGTTCTTTTCATATTGTATATCCATTAGCATATTGTATATCAGTAACAAGAAATTAAAAGATGTTTACTTCTTGGAAGGAAAGCTATGACAAACCTAGACAACATATTAAAAAGCAGAGACATTAGCTTGCTGACAAAGGTCCATACGATCAAAGCTATGGTTTTTCCAGTAGTCATGTATGGTTGTGAGAGTTGGACCATAAAGAAGGCAGAGTGCTGAAGAACTGATGCTTTCAAACTGTGGTGCTGGAGAAGACTCTTGAGAATCCCTTGGACTGCAAGAAGATCAAACCAATGAATCCTAAAGGAAATCAACCCTAAATATTCATTGGAAGGACTGATGCTGAAGCTGAAACTCCAATACTTTAGCCACCTGATGCAAAGAACTGACTCATTGGAAAAGACCCTGATGCTGGGAAAGACTAAGGCAAAAGGAGAAAGGAATGACAGAGGATGAGATGGTTATTAGCATCATTGACTCAATGGACATGAATCTGAACCAACTCAGGGAGATAATGAAGGACAGGGAAGCCTGGCATGTTGCAGTCCATTGAGTTGTAAAGAGTCAGACACTACTTAGAGACTGAACAACAACAATAATCTGTTAACACAATATTGTAGCTATAGTTATTTTAATAATTTTGTCCTTTAACCTTTATACTAGAGTTTAGTGGCTTGGATACCACCATATTATATCATAATAGTATTCTGAGTTTGACTATATACTTACATTTACAATTACCTTGTGTATTTTCAAACATTTTCATGTTATTAATTAGTGCCTTTTCATCAGCTTGAAGAACACTTTTTAGCATTTTTTATGAAGCAGGCTTAGTTGTGATGAACTCCTTCATTTATGAGTGTAGATTCAAATGCAAACCAATCACTGCTGGACCCATACACCCAACAACCCCGTTTTCTGTGCTCTCAAACTCTAGGCCAATATCTATCTGCCCTAATTAAGCCAAATTCAGTTTCTAGACAACTGGGGACAGCCCTTGTGTTCCAGAACCAGCTGAAATTATTCAAACTAGCCAATCCTAAACCTGCATAGTCTGCCCTGCTCATTATTCCATGTGGAAAACACAACAAATTCTCTTGTCCAGTTACCGCCTCTCTTTTTGCTTCCTGACCAATCCTGTGGTTCTGTGTTTAGCTCTCATAGTATGGCACACTTTCTTCTCTGGGTAACTGTGAATATAAAAACCATTTTCAAAAAAAGACATTATTTTTCTTTGGAGCAGTTTTTGGCTCAAAGCAAAATTGAACTCAATATACAGAGATTTCCCACATATCTCTTGCCTCCTCATATGCATAGCCTCTCCCATTATCAGTATCCCCCATCAGAGTTGCACATTTGTTATGATTTATGAACCCACATTGATACATCATTGCCACCCAACTCCATAGATTACATTAGGGCACTCTTGGCATTGTGCATTTTGTGGATTTTGACAAATGTATAGTGATATATATATAAACATTTATAGCGACATACAAAGTTGTTTCACTGTCCTAAAAATACTCTTGTGTTCTATCTGTCCATCCTGCCATTCTCCAGAACCTTGGCAACGACTCCTCTCTCAGCCCTTGGAAGATATATCATCAAAGAAGATATAAGAAGGAGAACAAGATGGTGGAGGAGTAGGTGGACATGGAGTACATCTCTCTCCACAGATACATCAGGGATACACCTTCAGACACAGAAGTGCATGCAAAACACCAGCTGACAGCAGACAGGAGTGGAAAAGAATATATAGAACCACGCAAAACTCAGTAGGATGAAGGAACTAGGGGGAAAAACAGGAGTGTTAGTAAGACTGGACCTGCCCTCAGCGGATGGGGGAACTGAAGCAGGGGTCGGATCCCCACATTGGGGCAATTGTTTGAGTCAGAGGAGAAACACTTAAGGCTGAGAGTGAAACAGCTGATCTGTGGCAGCCTAAATAGAATCAGACAGTCCTTGACGGAGCCATACATACCCTGGCCAGGCACGCTGGTCCTCTGGAAGGCACAGCAGCTGGGATCTGGAGTTTAGAGAGTGTGGAGCAATCCCAGGGTGAGAGGTGCTGTTAACTGCAGAGAGACGGATCAAGGGGATGTGAGGGAGGAAATTGTGGTGGGAAATGCCTGTGGAGGAAAGCCAGGCAGCCATGGAAGCAAGGAGATACTGCTGAGTCACATATAAGGGGTGGAGCCATCACCATAGCCTCTCTCCCCTCACACGCCAGCCCGCAGCTGAACAATAGAGAGGCCAGCCCATCAAATGCCTGAGGCTCCGAACTACAGAGTAGGACCCCACCCAGGGTGACCCTTTAAGTGCCTGATGCACCGATCTACAGAGTAGGACCCCAGTCAGGCGGGCCCCTCTATGTGCCTGACGTGCCAAACAACAGAGAAGGATTCCAGGGAAGGGAGCCCTCGAAGTGCATGAGGGTGGAGCTACAGAGAAAGACTAGCCAAAGAGGCCTTCTGATCGCCAGCTATAAGAGGCTTGAAAAGACCCTGATAGGGCCATAACCCCTGCAGGGGAGACACTCTGTGTCCCTGC
This sequence comes from Giraffa tippelskirchi, assembly GCF_054371585.1. Lineage (NCBI taxonomy): Eukaryota > Metazoa > Chordata > Mammalia > Artiodactyla > Giraffidae > Giraffa > Giraffa tippelskirchi. The sequence goes on from NC_137284.1 coordinate 21,042,225, forward strand.
GCACGTGGCGCCACCAGGGTCCCTGAAAGCCAAGCAGCTGCGACATCTTCACGCTCAACTTTCATTGGTGCAGAGCTGCCACAGGCAAAAAAAGTCTTGTGTCTATGCATGCAGGGTCGCTTTGGTCATGTCCGACTCTTTGCGACCCTGTAGACTGTGGCTTGCCAGGCTTCTCTGTCAGGGAGCGGGGTTCTCCAGACAAGAATACTGGAGCGTACTGGCCAATTCTGGTTGCCATACCCTTCTGGAGCACTATATTTCCTGCTGCCCAAGCTGCCAACTCCCCTGAGTACCTGGTGCTGCCAGAACCCCTGCCACCCAAGCAGCTGCACCACCTCCACACCTGGCCCTCCCTGGGGCAGACCCAAGTCCTCCAGGGCAGCCTCGGAAGCAAACCCCAATGGATGACCCACACGTAGAGGTGGAAATAAAACCACAATTGAAACCCAGGGGCAGTGTGGCTAAGGAAGAAGACCCCAAGCCTTCCCACCAGCTGTACAAGCTGTGGATTAAATCCACACAATTGACTAGACAGATTTTGTGTCTATGGAATATATAAAAGGTCATGGAGAGCTCCCACGAAAGAAAACGCACTAGTTCTGATAGCTGTGGACATTGGAGGCAAGAACACACAGGAGTAGGACCAGATTAGAATCTGAGCTGCCCCCACAGCAAGTCCAGAGATCAGCATAGTGTTGGAGGGCATCCTAGGGAGGTGAGGTGGACCGTGACTCCCAGCGAGGGAAAGGACTCTGACAGCAGTGACTCAAGAAAAACATTTATTATTCTTATTTTTTGACTTGTTCTGTAGAATCTATTGGATTTTTTTCTTTTATTTCCCTCTTCCCCCGCCCCCTGTTGTAGTCGTTGATTTTATAGGCAGTATGAAATCCAATTATGCTTTTGAGCTTTTAAAAATTTTTCTCAGTCACATTTTTTGTTGTTGTTATAAATCTCTGCCTCTACATTGGGTTTTTGCAGTTCTGTGGAGTTTTCCTCTTTTTTTTTCTCTCTTTTTAACTTTAATTTTTAAAACCTATCTTTTTTCTACATTTACTCCTACTTTTTTTTTTTGCTTTTCCTGCTGTTCTTTTCCCCTTGCAGTTAATCTTTAATATATATAAATCTTTATCTACCTCTATTCAACTTTGCATATCTAGGTAATCTGTCTTTCTTTTCTTTTTCTCCTTTCACTGTCAACATATGTTTTATTTTCACTGCTTTATTCCCAAATTGGCACCTTGCTTTTGTTTTCTTTTCCAGTTTGTGCTTTAGTCTGTGCTTTATTTAGTTTGTGCTTTATTCTGGTAGATATAAATTTGGTTTCCTTTATTGGCTGGGTCAATATATTGTACTATATTTTCTCTGGACTGTTTTGATTTTGCTTATGGGTATATATGTATATGTGTATATTCAATCACACTTTTCTTTTGTTATAAAACTCTGCCTGTATATTGGGCTTTTGCACTTCTGTAGAGTTTTCCTTTTTTCCTCCTTCTTTCTTTTCTGTTTTTTATAATTTTAATTTTTTTAAGCCTATTGCTTTTTTCTACATTTATTCCTTTGTTTGCCTTTCCTACTGTTCTTTTCCTTAGCTGTTCTTGCAGTTAATCTTTAGTGTATATTAATCTTCTACATCTACCTCCATTTAACTTTGCATATCTATTCTTTCTTTCTTTTCTTTTCTCTCAACATATCTGTTTTGTTTTCATTGCTTTATTCCACACTTGGCACTTTGCTTTAGTTTCGTTTTCCAGTATGTGCTTTAGTTAGTTTTGTTCTTAACTGGTAAATATAATTTTTGATTTCCTTTGTTTGCTGGGTCAATCTACTGTACTTTATTTTAGTAGGACTGTCTTGACTCTGCTTATGGGTGTATATGTTTATGTGTATATTCCATTATTCTAATTATTATTTGCCTCATTTTGTAACTACCATTTGCCTTGGGTTCATCTTTGGCTTCTCATTTTTGTGTATTTGTTTTAATCTCACTTAATGTCATAACCAACCACTTGTGAAATCTTCGTTTCTGACCAGAGATCAAGTCCTGAGCCTTTGGAGTGGGAGCACTGACTCCAAGGTCCTAGATTACCAGATTACCAGAGAACTAACCCTTGCTCAACATTCGGAAAACTAAGATCATGGCATCCGGTCCCATCACTTCACGGCAAATAGATGGGGAGACAGTGAAAACAGTGTCAGACTATTTTTGGGGGCTCCAAAATCACTGCAGATGACGATTGCAGCCATGAAATTAAAAGATGCTTATTCCTTGGAAGGAAAGTTATGACCAAACTAGATAGCATATTTAAAAGCAGAGACATTACTTTGCCAACAAAGGTTCATCTAGTCAAGGCTATGGTTTTTCCACTAGTCATGTATGAATGTGAGAGTTGGACTGTGAAGAAAGCTGAGCGCTGAATTGATGCTTTTTAACTGTGGTGTTGGAGAAGACTCTTGAGAGTCCCTTGGACTGAAAGGAGATCCAACTAGTCCATCTTAAAGGAGACCAGTCCTGGGTGTTCGTTGGAAGGACTGATGTTGAAGCTGAAACTCCAATACTTTGGCCACCTCATGTGAAGAGCTGACTCTTTGGAAAAGACCCTGATGCTGGAAAGGATTTGGGGCAGGAGGAGAAGGGGACGACAGAGGATGAGATAGCTGGATGGCATCATTGACTTGATGGACATGAGTTTGGGTAGACTCCGGGAGTTGGTGATGGACAGGGAGGCCTGGCGTGCTGCGATTCATGGGGTCGCAAAGAGTTGGCTATAAAATGACAATACTGACTCTACATGTATTATGGGCATTGGGTGGTGATGAAGTGTCAGTGTAGGTTCATCAACTGTGACAACTGTACCACTTGCATGGGGGCTGTTGTTAATGCAGGAGAGTGTGCATGAGTGGTGGGCAGAGAATATATGGGAAATACATGCCATCTGCTCACTTTTGCTGTGCACTTAAGACTTTTCTAAAAAAAACCTGTTAAAAATAGCAAGAAAAATATCTGAACATTTAGTTTCCTGTATTAAATCCTTCCTGCTCAAGAAATTTAGGATTGTTCATTTTTCTGCATCTAAGTTATGAAATACTGTATCTAAAATAATTAAAAAGACAAAGGACTGATAATTAACTTAGTATTATTAAAAAACTAATTATGAATGATAATGAAAAGAATGCCCTCAAATATTTGCAGTGCAAGGCAGCTAATTCTCTAACACATTGTTTCAGTCAAACGGTGAAAGACATTTTGTACCAGGTCAACTGGTTTACTGAGTCATATAGGTGGAGATTGCAGAATGTTATTTAGTGTGGAGAAAAGACTAAATGTGACTTTGTTTTGTCTCAAAACTAAAAAACGACAAGAAGAGATGAGTCCCCGCCCCCCCCGTCCCCCTCCACGACCACTGCCCTCCTTGACCGGCCACAATCACACCACCTCCAGGACGCCCTCCCTGATTTCTTCTTTTGGTCTCCAGAAAGTCCTGCCTCCTGGAGTGTTTGATCCTCATGCGTAGTTGGAGTCCTTCCCTGTCTTGGTGTTAATGTTGACGTTGTTATATAATAAATAATAATATATTTAAAAAAAAAAAAGAAAAGACTACAAGGATGTCTAATATTCCTCGGATGTCTGGAAGCTGTGGGAAGATAATGGAAGAAAAAGTTAGACGCTGGAAGTTTACAATTATGGTAAGAATAGTAGGATATGCAGAGATACTGTTGGCCAAGAGAGGGAGGGATGATGATTTATCAGGGTGAATCTCAGGGTTAATTGTTTAGCAGCTATGTTATCTGAGATTACTTAACTTAAATTTTCCTCATCTGAGAAATGAACTAATTCCATCAGACACTTAGATGTTGGCCTAGCATCCATGAATGTGAGATGTGATGGTGATAATTCAGTGATGATCCTGATGGTGATAGTAATAACTGGTTGAAGGGATCATTTAAATAATCATGGCAGAAATGGAGATCAGACACATGGGTCAAGGGTACTCAGTTACTTTGTCTGTGTATTAACTGTCATATTAAGATTTGCAGCAAAAGACCGTCCATTAAAGTTTTTCTTCTACAGAGGAAAAGAAGGGGAAATAAATTTTCAGCTGAAGGACTTTTTAGGAAAAAAATGATTGTGGCAGGTATAAGGACACAGTAAAAGTATAATAAAAGAGAAAAGTGGGATAAATCTGGGTGAGAAAGAGACTATTTGCTATTTCTTATGATTTCTGGAATTCATCTCTATTTGTCTGTGTACTCTCAAGGGCTAGTCGGGGATAAATCAATGGGTAGCTCTCTGACAAAATGTGGTCCACTGGAGAAGGGAATGGCAAATCACTCCAGTATTTTTGTCATGAGAACCCCATGAACAGTATGGAACTCACTGCTAGATGGTATAAACTTATGCTATAATCAAGATACATGTTTACCAGAGGGCAAAGCATAAATAAACCAACCAACCAAATAACTGATCTCAAAAAAACAAAACAAAACAAAAACAAAACAGCACTTGAAACTAGAAAGATTCAAGAAGCGTAAGACATGAGAGATGTGAGAGGGAGAAAGGGAATAGGAAAAAATTAGCAAATACATTCAATAAGTTGACAAGAAAATACTTGTCAACTTCACGTTGACAAGTGGTTGTTCTTCCATTATATGTGTGTAAATTTTTACAGGGCTTCTCCTTTGTATTTCTCTACCAATTTTCACCCTGAAAAAGAATAATGACATTTGCACCCAAAGAGTTTTCTCCTTAGTGTTTTCTGCATGGCAGCCTTCACTTCCTTATTTCTCAAGCTGTAGATTAGGGGGTTCAGCATGGGTATCCCTGTGGTGTAGAACAGGGAGATCACATTCTCCTGGGCCAGGGAACTGCCTGTGGAGGGTTTTAAGTACAAGAATGTGGTAGATCCATAAAACAACCCCACAGCTGCAAGATGGGAGCTGCATGTGCTGAAGGCTTTGGACCTTCCCTCTGTGGAGTGGATATGGAGAATGCTGGAGAGAATAAAAGCATAGGAAACAAAGATTGCTAAGCTGGTGACTATGATGTTAAAGCCAGCCAAAAAGAAAGTTGTTATCTCAATATGATAGGTGCTGGAGCAGGAGAGCTTCATGAGTGGGACAACGTCACAGAAGTAATAACTGATGAGTTGCTCACAATAGGATAGTTTTAACATGAGGCCAATTTCTATGGTGGAGCCAATGAGCCCCATGGTATAGACTGCAGCCACCAGGAGGGAGCAGACTCGATGAGACATGATGATGTTGTAAAGCAAAGGTCTGCAGATGGCAACATAGCGGTCATAGGCCATCACTGTCAGCATGTAACACTCAGCAATGACAAACACAATGAAGAAGTAGAACTGAGACATGCACCCTGCATAGGAGATGATGTTCTTCTCTGACACAAAGTTCACCAGCATCTTAGGAGTAATGACAGAGGAGTAACAGAGATCTAATAGTGACAGACTGCTGAGAAAATAGTACATGGGGGTGTGAAGCTGAGCATTCAGACAAATCAGTGTTATCACGCCCAGGTTCCCTATCATGGTGACTGAGTAGATCCCAAGGAAGAGGAAGAAGAAGGGTAGTTGGAGCTCTGGCTGATTTATTAAACCTCCAAGAATGAACTCTGTTACTGTGGACTGGTTTTGTGCAGCCATTCTCCTCTGATTGGGAGCTCTGTGGAGAAAAGAAATGAGAGCTTATGAAAACGTATATATAGTCAGCCCTCGGTATCAACCAGTTATACATCCCAGGATTCAACCAGCGATGAATCCAGGACATAGAGGGCTGACAGACTTCATTGTACCAAGTCATTTTATTTAAGAATGCTGAGCATTGGTGGAGAAGCCCCTGAAGATACTTAGAAAAAACCATGTATGAGCCTTTCTGGTGTGGCTAGGTATCAGTTTCTGTTCCTGAGTGAGTGATCTTGAACTCATTTTTTTCTAATTGTTTGTCTCTTCATTCCTTCTAAAGTTTTCTAGGATTCCTACAATTATGGCATGGTTTAAAGAATATGAAGTTGGAGAAAATAGGGGCCCCCTATAGAGCCTTTCCACTCTCATATTTTTCAAGTACCCTGGAGGTAACTACAAGTGTGTTTTATTTATAAGTCCAGAGTTGAATTTTGCTCCAGAAAGAGAAAGTTCCTTATCATCTCTGCAATCCCAAAATACTCCCCATGAAATGAAAGCACGAGGTCACCTTATCTCAAATCCAGATAGTGTGGGATGGTAGAGCCCTTCCAATTACTGAGTGACAAATCAGCTTCCACATTTGAGAATTATATGGAGTTACAATATCAATTATAAACAGCACGGAAGAATTGATGCTTTTGAACTGTAGTGCTGGAGAAGACTCTTGAGTCCCTTGGACTGCAAGGAGATCCAACCAGTCCATCCTAAAGGAAATCAGTCCTGAATATTCATTGGAAGGACAGATGTTGAAGCTGAAACTCCAATACTTTGGCCACCTGAGGAGAAGAACTGACTCATTTGAAAAGACCCTGTTGCTGGGAAAGATTGAAAGCGGGAGGAGAAGGGAACGACAGAGGGTGAGATGGTTGGATGGTATCACCGACTTAATGGACATGAGTTTGAGGAAGCCCCGGCAGTTGGTGATGGACAGGGAAGCCTGGCATGCTGTGGTCCATGGGGTCGCAAAGAGTCAGACATGACTGAGGGACTGAACTGAACTGATGTTTCTGGGCAGGTGGTAAAATTCAACTAAAGGCAGTAAAAGTCTTTATTTTTAAGTTTTGTGCTTATTGTAACCAGAATGCCTATGTAGCTTGAAATTTTGGCATGGAAAGCAGTTTATACTGCATTAAATAAAGCTCCTGAGGAAGAGTTTGAGACTGCTCTCCACTGTGTTGAAAGGACTCAGGAAAAATTCAGGTTGGACCAGGATTAGAAGTAGGTGGAAGTAGAAACAGAATACAGTACAACTTGCAGATCAAGAGCAACATTATTTGAATGGGGTGTGCACATTTTCTCTTATTCTTTTCTTTGCTTGTCCTTAAATCTTGGGTCCCTATTTGTCAGATGATCTTGGTCACTTTTTCTACTCACATCAAGTATATACTCTAGAATATTCACTGTCTCTCCTGTTGCTTCATCATTTTTCTGTTTCTATGTTATTGATTTCTAGATTACTACTTACTGTTTGTCCATCTTTAGAGTCAATCCAATCAGTACAGAGAAGATTTTTAGCTGATGTTAATAATATGTAGATGCCTAAGAGACTTCCTGGAAGGAAGCTTGGTATCTCTAAGTCAAAATGGCAGTTTAAAATTTGTCTTAAGCAAGTCCTGCCAACAGTGATAGTTCTATTTCTTCTTTTCCAATTTGAATTCTTTTTATTTTTTTCTTTTTGACTACTGCAGTTAAGACTTTAAAACTGTGTTGAATAAAAGTCACTATTTTGAATAAAAAAGTGGACATCTTTGTCTTGTTCCTGATATTAGAGGTAAAGCTTTCAGCTTTTCACCATTGAGTATGATGTGATCTGTGGGTTTGTCATATATGGCCTTTATTATGTTGAAATACATTCTTAACATAAAGGATGGATGATGAACTTTGTCAACAGCTATTTTTTCTTCTGTTGATGTGACAAGGAGATTTTTATTTCAATTTGTTAACATGGTATATCACATTGATTGATTTGTGAGTACAGAACCATCCTTGATTCCCTGGGATAAATCTTACTTGATCATGTTGTATGATCCTTTCAATGCATTGTTGGATTTGGTTTACTGGTAATTTGTTGAGTTTTGTATCTATGTTCATCAGTGATATTGACTTGTAATTTTCTTTTTTGTGGTATCTTTGTGTGCTTTTGGTATCAGGGTGATGGTGAACTCATAGGATGAGTCTTTTTTTTCTCTTGATGAATCTGGCTAATGTTTTATCAATTTTGATTACCTTTTCAAAGAACCAGTTTTTCATTTAACTAATCTTTTCTATTGTTTTCAGTCTCTATTTCATTTATTTATGCTCAGTTTGCAGATAACATCCTGAAGATGCTACCAAAAAAACTATTGGGAGTTCTTGAATGAATTCATTAAAGTTGCAGGATACAAAGTTGATATACAGAAATCTGTTGCATTTCTATGCACCAACCAGCAAAAGATCAGAAATAGAATGTAAGGAAACAATCCCACTTACCATCACATCAAAAAGAGTAAAATACCTAGGAATAAGTCTACCTAAGGATGCAAAAGACCTGTAAGACATTGATGAAAGAAGCTTAAGACAAAAATGGAAAGATATACCATGTTCTTGGGTTGGAAGAATCAGTATTGTCCAAATGACCATACTACTCAAGGCTATCTACAGACTCAATGCAAACTCTATCAAACTACCAATGGCATTTTTCACAAACTAGAACAAGGAATTTTAAAATTTTTATGGAAACCTAAAGGCCCCAACTATCCTAAACAGTTCTTCAGAGAAGACATACAGATGGCCAACTAGCACATGAAAAGATGCTCAACATTGCTAATCATTAGAGAAATGCAAGTCAAAACTACAAAGCGGTATCACCTCATACCCATCAGAATGGCCTTCATCAAAAAGTCTATAAATAATACACACTGGAGAAATGGGAACCGTGCTACACTGTTGGTGGAATGTAGATTGGCACAGCCACTATGGAGAACAGTATGGAGGTTCCTTAAAGACTAAAAACAGAGCCACTGTATGGCCTGCAATTCCACTCCTAGGCATATATGTGGAGGAAAATATAATTAAAAAAATACAAGCAACCCAATATCTATAGCAGCATTATTTCTAATAGCCAAGACATGGGATAAATCTAAAAGTTCACTGACAGATGAATGGATAAAGAAGATGTGATATATGTATGTGTGTGTGTGTGTATATGTGTATATGTATACGTATATATGATGAAATATTACTCAGCCACAAAGCTGAAATAATGCCATTTGAAGCAAATGGATGGGTCATGAGATTATCATACTAAGTGAAGTAACTGAGAAAAAAATATCATATGATATCACTTATATGTAAAATCTTAAAAAAAGAACACAAATTAGCTATTTACAAGACAGAGGTTGACTCATAGGCACAGATAACAAACTTATGATTACAAATCGGAAGGGGGAGAGGGATAAATTTGGAGTTTGGGGTCTCTTCTCCAGGGGATCTTCCTGACCCAAGGATAGAACACAGTTCTCCTGCATGGCAGGCAGATTCTTTACCATCTGAGCCACAAGGGAAGCCCTTAAAATATCCACTACTGTATATAAACTAGATTACCAAAAAGAACCTACTGTATAGCACAGGAAACTATGCTCAATATCTCATAATAACCTATAATGGAAGAAAATGCAAAAAAGAACATATATATATTTATATATGTATGTATAACTGAATCACTTTACTGTATAACTGAAACTAATACAACATTGTAAATCAACTATATTTCAATAAAAATTTTAAAAATGATGTACTGTACAACATAGAGAAAATAGCCAATATTTTATAACTAGAAATTGAGTATAACCTTTAAAAATTGTGAATCACTCTGTTGCACACCTGTAACTTATATAATATTGTATGTTGACTATACTTCAGTTTTAAATAATGGTATCTTCAGAAAAATTAGACATGACCAAATCAAATGACAAGAGAGAATATAATTTATACATGGGTAGGGAACCTATTGGGTTGATGTTCACTGGAGTATAAACCTTGTGAGAATAAAGACATTGTATTATTCACCCTTATTTCCAATGAATGAATTAAAAGCTTAGACAAGGTGTCTATCATGAGAAGACAGTTGAAATAGGAACCAAGTAATCTGGATCTAGATCTGGCTTTGTTGTGGAAAAAAAAGTTAATGTGTGGACTTCCACTTCCTCCCACAAAGGGTGAACTCATACAGGAACTGTATTTACACCATAAACAACTAGAAAATTAGACAAGATATATGAAACAACTATTTCCAGACACTTGAACACAGGCAGCACCAAAATGATTCCTTAGAGGAGGGAAAAATACATCATGATCCCAGTGACTACGTCAGCTTACCTGTAGGAACTGCCTGTAGGAAGTTTCGATGCTACACTCCAGTCTGACAAATTCCGAAAGAATAAATATTGTAAAACCTAAAACAACATCTAAATAATGGCAAAAGGAAGAGTTACAGCTAATAAACCAATAGTGGAGATAAAATGTAACCATCAAAACACTCAATTAGTACAGAAGAGTCAAAGAAAAAATGTCATAAAGGGCAATTGGTAGAAGTAGAAAACCAGTAGCAAGATGGTAGACCTAATCGCAATCACACTGATGACTGAATTAAATGGAAAGACCTTCAATGTTCTAATTAAAATGCAAATTTTTGTTAGACTGGATAAAAGATATTACCCAGTTATACTCTTTACCAAGAAATCCACTTTAAATATAGATGAACATAGTCACACAGTCATGTCTGACTCTTTGTGATCCCATGGACTATAGCCCACCAGGCTCCTCTGTCCATGGAATTCTCCAGGCAAGAGTACTGGAGTGGGTTGCCATTTCCTTCTCCAGGGGATCTTTCTGACCCAGGGATTGAACCTGGGTCTCCTGCATTGCAGGCAGATTCTTTACCAACTGAGCTACTAGGGAAGCCATACCAATAGTTAAAACTTTAAGTATGGAAGAAATATACAATGCAAATATCAATCAAAAGAAAGCCAGACTGACTATATCAGCATTAATCAAAGTAGACCTCAAAACAAGAAATATTACTAGCAATAATGAGGGGCATTTCATAATGATAAAGAAGTCAATTCATTAAGGTGACATAAAACTCACAAAGAATTTTACCTATTAACTGTTTCAAAACACATGAACCCAAATGACAGAACTGAAAGGAGAATATAAAAGTCCACCGTTAGTTCAAGATTGCAATACCCTTTTGTTAAAAAAATTAATTGATAGAACTAGTAGAAAAATAAGTAGCAACACAGAAACTACTCACAAATTGACATTTTTGCAACACTGCACCCAGAATACACAATCTTTCAGGTACATATGGAGCACTTTTCAGGATAAAGCCTATTCTGAGTAATCAAACCACATGCATGTGTGTGCTCAGTCGTGTCTTATTCTTTGTGAACCCATGGGCTATAGCCTGCCAGGCTCCTTTGTCCATGGGATTCTTCAGGCAAGAATACTGGAGTGAGTTGCCATTTCCTTCTTGAGGGGATGTTCCCGACCCAGGGATCAAACCCTGATCTTCTGCATTGGTATTTAGATTCTTTACTGCTGAGCTACCTGGGAAGCCTTAAGACAAACCACACAGTACCCTTAAAAAGTTGAAATCATATACAGTATGTACCTTTATCAAAACAAACTACAAATAATTTATGGTGAGATATCTAGAAAATTATCATATACTTGAAAATTAAACATTGGTCAAAGAAGAAATCACAAATTAAATTAGAAATAACATTTTGAACTGAATGAACAAGAAGATAAATCAATAAAAAATTTTGGAATGCTGCTAAAACAATTCTAATAGTGGGACTTGTCATTAAGTGACACTTTAGAACAGCAGAAAATTCTAAAGTCATTAATCTAGGTTTCCACCCTAATAAGCTACAAAATAGTCAGAATTAAGGAAAAAATAAACATATAAATCAAGGAAACAGGTAACAGTAAAAAGAAATCAATGAAATGAAAAACAGTCTGAAAATATCAATAAAGGAAAAAATGTCTAGCTGAAGAGAGAGAGAAGAGAGAGGAGAGAGTCATAAAGAAAATACAAAAAGCAGATATGAGATGAGGCATCTTAGTGTGAAGACAGGGACCTGGGGTAGAGGGGACTCTCCACAAGAGAGCTGCAAAGGGAACTCTAGAAGAGTAAGTCCAGAAAGAACAGAGCGTGGAGGCCTTCAGTAGAGAAATGAAGTTGGTGGATTGTCTCAAATGTTTGGACGTTTGGAAAATAATAGTAATAAGTACTTAGATACTATGGAGCATGTGAAAATATAAAGGAGAGGTACTTATTATTGGGCAATTATTACGATTCCAGGAAACTTACAAGTAGTACAAATAAGGAAACACAATCCAAAGTAAATATTTGTCTCTGCAGTGATTATTCTCGGCAGAATTAAGTATGATAATGAAATCTATGTTATCATCGTTCTAATCTTGTAGGCATGAAGTACTGAGAACCAAAAACTATTATAAGTGTTTTAGAAGAATAGGGAGGGGTACTGAGGTGGGGGAGTGTTAGATAATTCTGTATCTACATTAAGTGGAGGTAATGCATTCAAGAAATATTTTTTAATAACTATTATGACTTAGGGGCTTCCCAGGTGGTGCTAGTGATAAATAACTTGTTTGCCAATGCAGGAGATGTAGTAAGAGATGTGGGTTTGATCCCTGGGTTGAAAAGCTCCCCTGGAGGAGGGCGTGGCAACCCGCTCCAGGATTCTTGTCTGGAGATCCCACGGACAGAAGACCCTGGCAAGCTACAGTCCATAGGGTAGCAAAGAATTGGACATGACTAAAGTGACTTAGCACACATTATGACTTAGACCCTATTTCAGGCCATGAATAATGTCTAAAATAATAAAATCCTCAAAGCGTATGATAAGCATATAATGGGGAAACACAGAAGTGAATACCAGAGGAAACATACTTGAAAGTGGTTTCCTCTGGATAGCAGAGTGGACGTGGGGCTGCTTGGAGAAGGTACCATTAGTTTTCTTGACTACTCTTTTAGTAACATTTGAGTTTTAAACTATGTGATGCATTACTTTGTAAAAATTGATTGAAATACTGTCTTTCCTTATAGTTAATTAATATATTATGGATTGTATTTTTATATAAAAGGCATAATTGTGTTAACATATTATATTTGACATTTAGTGTGGTAGTAGCTGTAGGCTCAAAAGTCATACACAGTGAGATTAAATTCCAGCTTTGACTTTCACTATGAGATCTGAAGCAAATTATGTAAACATTTTACTTTCAAATATTCTTTTTTATAATACTCAAAATAGTCATTTATTTCTCTCTGAACAATAACACAATAATAAAGATTGTGTTAGGTATAATCTGAATTCCTACAATAAATTATAAGGTCCAATTGTAGAATAGAGCTGGAAAGGAAGTAACACTTTCTGGAGCATTTGAAAGTAAAACTCATGGAAAGACAGATAATGCACTTATCTTACAAGGAAGCATCAACTTTCAAGAGCACTGGACTTAGTCACTTAATGAATTTCTCCTAGAATTGGGTCCTGCTGGACTTCAGTGGAATTGAGGTACCATTCATTTTTTGAAATACATTTTTATTGGAGTATAGCTGCTTTACAGTGTTGAGTTAGTTTCTGCTGTAGAGCAAAGTGAATCAATTATTTGTATACTTATATTCACTCTTTTTAAGATTTCCTTCCCATTTACATCACCAGAGACTATTAAGTAGAGTTCCCTGGGCTAAACAGTAGGTTCTAATTAAGTGAGAAGGGAATGGCTACCTATTCCAGTATTCTTGCCTGGAGAATTCCATGGACATAGGAGCTTGGTGGGTCAGTCCATGGGATTGCAAAAGAGTTGGAAACAAGTGAGTGACTAACACACACTGTATTAATTCCAGGTTGATGTGCAGAAGTTTCAAGGCTTCCTCCAGGGTCCCAAAACTTATCAGGGGTGACTTGAAACTTGAACCTAATTCTGCTGTTTTTAAATCTGTCTGCTCTTTCCTCTCCTTTGAGCTTATGAAGCCATACAATTACAGGTCTGTGGCAATGTTGCAGCTGCGCAATATTGAGGTTTACTCTTCATTTCTTAGTATGAAGCTGCTGCTGCTGCTACATAATATTAAATACTCTCCAGGACAGGCTTCGGCAAACTTAGTCAAATCCAGCTCACTGCCTGTTTTTGTGATAAAGTTTCGCTGGAGCAAAGCCATGTTCATTCCTTGATGCTGCTTTCATGGTAGAATGATAGAGCTGAGTAGTGGCCACAGAGATCCTAAGGACGGCAGAGCCTGAAATATTTACTATCTCGCCCTTCCTGGAAACACTTGCAAACCCCTGCTCTAGGAAACATAACTCAAGTTGCATGATTCACCCAAGGTCATACAGCAAGTGAAAAGTAGAATTGGTCCCAGAACCCAGGAGTTGTGACCATCTGTCTGTTTTGATTTCCTGCTGTCTTGCTGTAACTTATGTCCTTGTGGCACTTCATATTTTAAGTAAACTTAATTTAATACATTAAGGCCAAGGAGGGATCTTATTGTTGTATTTCCAGAATTTTTTTTTAATTAGAAAAGCAATACATCTGTACTGTAGAAAAGTAAACATACAGATAAGCAAAATCAACTCATTTATTGTAATGACTGAAAATCTAAAATTGCTATGTATGTTCCACTAGATATCTTTCTGTGCATATATGCATTAACATATATGTGCTTTAATATATATGTTTCTTTTTTTAGTAAAAGTGAGCATACTATACATGTTGGTTTGTAACCTGGTTTGTTGTGCAGCATTAAAAGACACTGACTCACTTGCTCAGCAACAGCAATAATATTACTTGTGTTCATTTTGGTATTGAAGATAAGATAACCTGCATTATCTTAAACTTTATACCCTAAATTACTGGCAGTGAGGTAGTAAACTTCTTAGTAACTAGTAAGAGTTAGAATTTTGAATTGTATTTCAATTTTTAAAAGAAAAGAGATAAATTTTGTCTAGAGAGTAACAGTAGATTTAAAAGATATCTTACATATCCCGTCAAATCGGAGTCTCCCAAAATGAAAAGTAACAGAAAATCCACAAAAATGTATCATTACCAGCAATCAGAGTTTCTTATAAAACAAAATATTGTTACAAAGCAGAGATTTTGTTTCCTGCCTCTTGACTTGAACATCTTTTCTAATGAATAGAAAATAAGAATTTAAATTTTATTCCTGTAATCTTCTAGCTAATTTATAAATGTTTGCAGAATTTCTAGTTAGTTGCTAAAAATCTTACCACTAGTTTTATCAGCTCAGGAGAAGCTCAAAATTGCTGCTAATGACAACAAATAGAATTATGAAGACAAAGATATTTCCTTTGCAAGTGGGGAAAAAGCACTGAGACAAGAGGGATATATAATTGAGAAATAGTATATAAAAAGGTCTGTAGTAGAAATGGGAATTCATGGATGATATCTTGTTCTTATCTTATACACAATTGCCTTAAAACTATAATTGAATACCTGTGTTGAGGAAAACTGGAACACTGTTACCTGAAATTCTTAGGAGGTACTTTGTTTTCAGCGATCAAGAAATAAAAATCAGAAAATACAAAGCTAAAAATTTTACATCTATTTCCAGTCAAAGGGATCAACAAAGTTACAGAGATGAGTCACTGAAATTGGGAGCACTGAGTATGTTTATACAGGTAGACTTTCCTGGAATGCAGTTGCTCCAGAGACTGGGTCCTAGTTGAAAGAGCAATTAGTCTGGGTTTCCATTTGCACTAAGAAGGATGTTTTACCTCCCAGGTGTGTTAATTTTTCTTCTAACGGGAGTGTTACCTGTAGCCTGTTAAGTCTGGTGCTTAATGTCAACACTAGGACACTTTTAGGTTCATCATCATTACCATCACCACTTCAGTTATTACCATCTTCATCACCTTCACCCACATCATTGCCTCTGCCATCAGTCCCTACCATCCTGGTTAATATTCATCATTAGTTTTCATCTTTACATATAATGAACTATATTTATAGTCTTTATTATGCAAAAGTTTTATTTTATATCTTTTTTGGGACATTTCTCCATAAACAAATTCACTGAATTTAGTAAAGATGAAACTTAAAAAATTTTGGTTAACTGCTTTTTTCATTGAACTAGAATAAACTTTTTTATGTTTTGGTAATTAACCTTGCTTAGTTTTTCTGTTTTTTATTTTTTCCAGTTTTACTGAGATATGAATGACAAATAAAGATTATATACATTTAAGTACATGTGAGTTTTTAGGTATACAATGTGATGATTTGACATACATATACATTGTGAAATGATTACCACAATCAAGTCAATAAACATGTCCATTATCTCACATAGTTATCTTTTTTTTGTGCTGAGGGCACTTAAAATCTATTTTATTAGCAAATTTTAAGTGTGAAATTCAATATTATTAACTATAGGTACTATGGTGTACACATGATTCCCAGAACTTATTCATCTTATAACTGAAAATTTGTGCCCTCATTTTCCCCATGCCCAACTCCTGGCAACCACCCTTCTTAGATTTAAAGGTAAAAAACAGTGCTTAATGCTACACATGTCTGTTTAGTAAAATTTGTCCATTGTAACAAGATTCCCTGAGTTTTTATCAGCTAATAGTAGTTTATTTGCAGCTTTTATATTTGAAATCAGATTGGCTATATCAAAATTAACCATCTTTCATTCATGTTTAATTTTTTTAGTATCTAAAATGTATTACTCCATTTTCTTCTTCTGTAAAGCACATTGTGAAAATGTCTGATGACACTATAGCCTGCCAGACAGGAGACGCTGGAAGCCACTGATGTGAGATAAAGATGATTTTTGATGCAGAGGCAAGGAAGGAACTCATCAAGGAGAGCATATTCCCTAGAGCAACTCTGCAAGGGACTGAACTTTTGGCAGTAGCAATACCAGCATCCTTGTCAGCAGAGGAGAAGTAAAAGGCTGAAGTCTTTGGGGAATGAAGATAAGTTTCTATTAGCATAAAATAGCTTGTTTTATCTATGAGGCATTTTATGTAGTTTTTTGGTAACCACGGATAAAAACTAAAACCCTACTGTATGCTGCTTATAGAACACTCATTTCTGCTCTAAAGACACACATAGGCTCAAAGTGAAAGGGTGGAAGTAGATGCTCAAGCAAGTGGAAACCAAAAGAAAGCAGGGATAGTCATACATATATCAGACAAAATGGAGTTCAACCAAAAATGATAACAAGAGACAGAAAGATCATTACATAATGATAGAAGGGTTATTACATCACGAGGATATAATAACCATTAATATATATTCACCCAACATCAGAGCACCTAAATTTTTAAAGCAAATACTAACAGATCTGAACGGATGATACAATAATAGTAAGGGGTTTCAATACTTCCTTGGGAGCAATGAATAGGTTTTCCAGACATAAAATCAATATGAAAACATTGGAATGGAACTGTTCTTTGGACCAAATGAACTTGATGTATACAGAACATTCCATCCAACAGCAGCATAATACACATTCTTCTCAAGTACACCTGGAACATTCTCAGACTATATCATATGACATGACACCAAACAAATCTTAGCAAAATTAGCCCTGAAGTTATACAAACTATCTTTTATGAATACAATGGTATAAAACTAGAAATTAATAACAAGAGGAAAGTTAGAAATTTTAAAATATGTGGAAACTAAACAACATACTTCTGAGCAACTATGGATCAAAGAAAAAATCAAAAGAGAAAAATTATCTTGAAACAAATGAAAATGGAAAGCAACATATCAAATCCCATGCTGCTGTTTAGTTGTTCAGTGGTGTCTGACTCCTGGTGACCCACTGGACTGTAGCCCACCAGGCTCCTCTGTCCGTGGGATTCTCTAGACAAGAGTACTGGAATGGGTTGTCATTTTCTTCTCCAGGGGATCCTCTCCACTCAGGGATCCAACCTGGGTCGCCTGCATTGCAGGCAGATTCTTTACTGACTGAGCCACCAGGGAAGCCTGTGGGACCCTGCAAAAACAATTGTGAGAGGAAAGTTTATAGCAATAAATACATATATTAAGAAATTAGATCCATAAGAAGATGAATGGATAAAGTAGATGTGAGATATATATATTTGCCTATTTATATACACACAGTGGAATATTACTCAGCCATAAAAAGAATGAAATTCTATCATTTGCAACAACATGGATGGGCTTGGAGTGTATTATGTTTATTGAAATAAGTCAGACAAAGACAAATACTCTATGTTATCCCTTATATGTGTAATCTAAGAAAACAAAACAATTGAATGTATATAACAACACAGAAACAGATTCAAAACAGGTCTCTGAAACTGAAACAGACTCACATTCAGAGAACAAACTAGTGGTTACCCATGGGGAGAGGAAAGGGGTAACAGTAATATATGAGTAGGAGATTGAGACACAAACTGCCACATATAAAATAAATAAGTCATAAAGATATAGTTTACAGTACAGGAAAATATGGCCACTATTTTGTGATAACTTTGAATGAAATATAATCTATAAAATATTGAATCACTATGTTACATATCTGAAACTAATATAATAATGTAAATAAACTATTTCAATAAAAAAGGAACTAAAAAGATCTCAAATAAATGGCCTAATTGTACAGTCAAAAGACTAGAAGAACAAATTGAACCCCAAATTAGCAGAGGGACTATAATGATCAAGATTCATGTAGAAATTAATGAAATAGAGATCAGTGAAAATAATTGAAAGGTTCAGTGAAACTAAGAGCTGCTTCTTTGAAAAAATAAGCAAAACTGACAAATCTTTAGCTAGGTTAATTTAGAAAAAAGAGATCAAACAAATAAATTAGAAATGAAAGCAAAGACATTACAAATGATACTACGGAAATACATAGGACTCCAAGAGCATATTGTTAGTGTCTGCCCCCAGGTGGCTAAGTGGTAAAGAATCCACCTGCCAATACAGGAGACACAGGAGACAAGGGTTCAGTCTCTTGGTTGAGAAGGTCCCCTGGAGGAGGAAATGGTAATCCACTCCAGTATTCTTGCCTAAAAAATCCCATAGACAGGGGAGCCTGGCAGGCTACAGTCCATGGGGTCACAGAAAGTCAGACATGACTGAGCAACTGAGCACACTTATGCTAATAAATTAGGTGACACAGATGACATGGACAAATTCCTAGAAACACACAACACAATAGCATATGCAAATCAGGAAATGAAATATATCACATTAATAGAATGAAAGATAAAAATCACATGCAGATCAGTGTAGATGCAGAAAAAGCATTTGACAAAACAGGACATCCTTTCATGATAACACAATAAATTATGTATAGAATGACATAGTAAAGACAGTATATAACAAAATCACAGTTAACACACTCAGAGAAGAATAATTGAAAGATTTCCCTCTAATTTCAGGAACAAGAAAAAGATGGCTATTTTCACCACTCTTATTCAATACGGAACTGAAGTCCTAGCTAGAGCAATTGGGCAAGACAAAGAAATAAAAGACATTCAAATCAGAAAAGAAGTAAAAGTGTTGCTATATGCAGATGATATGATTTTGTGTATAGAAAGTCCCAAAGAATCAACCAAAAAGTTTTTGAAACTAATCAACAATTTCTGTAAAGTTGCAGGATATTAAGATATTAAATTAATATACAGAAACAAGTGAATTTTGATACATACTTGAAAAAGAAATAAAACTATCCCATTTATGATAACATCAAAACAATAAAATATATAGGAGTAAGCTTAACCAAGGAAGTGAAAGATCTGTATAATGAAAACTATAAGACTCTGTTGAAAGGAATCAAAGACACAGAAGAAAAGGTATACCATTGTGTTCATGAGATGGAAGAGTTAATAGTGTTAAGACATTCATACTACCAATAGGCATCTACAGATTCAATAGAAGCCCTATCAAAATTATAATGGCATTCTTCACATAGATAGAAAAAAATTCTAAAATTTGTATGGAAACACCAAAAGACCTCAAGTAGCCAAAGCAATCTTAAGAAAGAAGAATTTCCTGATTGTTCCCTGATTTCAAAATATACTACAAAATGATAGTGCGTACAGTATGGTTTTGGCATAAAAATAGACATATTGACCAATGCAAGGGAGCCCAGGATTAACCCCTTGCATACAAAGTCAACTGATATTGGCAAGTAAGTAAGGGAGCCAATGGGGACAGGATAGTCTCTTCAAGAAGTGCTACTGGGAAAACTGAATAAATACTGCAAAACAATGACATTGGACCACTCTTTTACACCTTTCACAAAAATTAATTTTAACTTTAAAAACTTAAAGATAAGATCTGATACCATAAAACTTCTAGAAGAAAATATAGGGAGGAATCTCCTTGACATTGGTCTTGCAATGATTTTTTCTGGGCTATGACACTAAAAGTATAAACAACAAAATAAAAAATAATAAAATGGGACCACATCAGACTTAAAAGCTTCTGCATAACAAAATAAACAATCCTATGACAGGTAGGGATTGATTTGGGCCCATGCTTGTACAACTCCAATGAACAACTGGAAGTCTGAGAGCTAATGCACACGAATGAGACATATTTGCAAAGACATTTAATCATGCGTAAATCTTCACCTGCCCTGTGATATTTCATGTAAAATAAATAATTTGTAAGTTAGAAATAAATAGAAGAAGGAAGTCATTTTTAAGAGATTCAGGTTTTGGACAGGTGACAGTACTATACAAATAGAAAAACAAAATGGCCTTTTCTTTTTTCTTTCTGATTTTACTTTCTGCTTGTACTGAAGCATCAGGTAACATAGCTTCAGAGGAGTGCTTCTTAAGATACATTTGGGAATCAGGTTGCCATGGCAACGGTCTCTGAAATAACAAATCCCCTTAGAGTGTTCTGAGAAACTCCCCCCACTCCATATCTTCTTTGCATTTGGATCTCAAGGAGAGCCTATTTTAATTTCATTTTAATGAATTATCTTTGTTTTCAACTTTTGTGTAGTGGGATTGAGATTCATTAGGGTTGCTCTGGGACGTGGAAAATTCTAAATGCATATCAGAAAGATAAAGCACCATTATTGCTGTCTTAGCTGACGGTGAGCAGGTCCTCACTGATGTATGTTCACGAACTCATAACCACACACTGGCCTGGGTGTGGTGCTTTTAGTTAGACTTGCCTGGAGGAAGACAGACTTCTGCCTTTGTGCTTTGATTTCATAACTTTTGTAAGAGGACTTCTGCCATTAACCCAGAACCAAAACTTCTCTAAGCCACTGGCACACAAAACCTCAAGTTTCCCCATATCAAGATTTATTTCTTGGCTACGAAACCTGTCATCCTTAGTATATAAAAGCTCCCGATAAGAGATGCAGAGTACAAGTTGCATCTTTAGTCTCTATTTGAATGAAATTCCTTCCTGAAAACTGTTTGAGAATGTGTACAATTTACAGTAGCCAAGCCTGATGTCTAGAGACAAATTGGTTGCTGTCAGTAACATACAATAAGCACCTTAAGCTCAACGATGTCCTTGGCCCCTGTGAAGTTTGGAGTTGGAGAGACCAGAGTTTGAGTTAAGATTCTGGAACCTTGTAAGTTGTGTGCCCATCTCAATTTTAAAGTGAAGATTGATAGGTCTAACCTATTAATAGGTTGTTATGAGGAATTAATGAGATAAAATTATTTGTGTGTTACTTTGGATCCTTCTTATGAGGTTTCTGGAACACAGTAAGTGCCCAATACAAAGTCTTATGAATTATTTTTCTCACACTGCTTTGCTCTTCATTGTTCTTAAAAAGATGTATCCTAAATGAAAGAATAGGTCCTTAAAAGCCTTGTCAAGCATTATCAAAGATGTAAATAAACATTTCTTCTTCCCCGGGGAAGGTGGTCTCTTGGAGCCATGATCCCGAGGGAATCTCTTGTAATGAGGTCAACTGAGATCTCTGATCCAGAATAAAGCCTTCAGTTTCCTGTTATCTATGGGTATAAGGAAAGGGTGCTACTTCATCCCTGGAGGCTGGATAGGAGGCTCAGGGCAAAACCACAGTCAGAGACCATGTCCTTCTGCTCAGCAAGAGAAGCAAGATAAACTAGAGGTTTTGATCCTTAAAGATGAGACGCAGAAGCAGAAGCATCTTAACTCTGAATTTTCACCTTCTTTTCACTAGGGCATTTGAGTCGCATGAAAGAGATGGATGAGAGCCAGCAGAGCACAGAACTATGACTCCAAGCTGAAGGGTGAGTGGGTGTCTGCTTGACCTGGTCTGTCCTGTGGCAGAGAGGTTACAAGATCATGGTCTGAGCCAGACCACCTGAGTTCACCTTCTGTTACAACTGGGATTTGTGCAAGTCACTTAAGTCCAGTGTCCTCATCTGTTACCTGGAGATAATTATAATGCTACACAGCATTTAGAACAATATCTGTCCCACAGTTAGAGCTCTGTAAGTGTTCCTTTTCTTTTTCTTAAAGTTTATTGATAACTTTGCATTATGACTCCATTATTATTAGTGCATGTGTGCATGCTCAGTCGTGTCTGACTCTTTGAAACCCCTGGACTGCAGTCCACCAAGCTCCTCTGTCCGTGGAATTTTCCAGTCAAGAATACTGGAGTGGATTGCCATTTCCCCCTCCAGGGGATGTTCCTGACCCAGAGATGGAATCCGTGTCTTCTGTGTCTCTTGCATTGACAGGTGGATTCTTTACCACTGAGCCGTCTGGGAAGCCATCATTGTTATTATCATCACATAATAATTTCACAACCATTCCAACCAAAGACCCTGGACACATGACCTCATCATCTTGCTCTGCTCAGTTTGAGACCCAAGGTGGAAGGTCTAGGCAGGGTCGAATGGCTTCCATGTCTCAAGAGTAACCCTAGAGAAGGGCCCCAGGTCTTACATACTTGACCAAGGGCTGTGGAGGGGAGGAAGTGCACAGAAGGGATACAGGAAAAGGTGGCCAGATGAGTTCATGGACTCTCCTCGGTTGTATCAGCCTTTACTCTGAAAGCAAATTTCACCCACAGACAGTTACTAGGGTGGTTCATGGCACTTGGGGACCATGAAAAGAGAGTAGGTATGAAGAAATGCCATCTTCCTGAAGTTCAAAAATCTCTCAGTTCAAATGCCATTCTCAAGAAGGATTTTTTCCCTCTTTTTCTCTGAACAACTCTTCTTTTCCCCTCACAGATTCTCTTAGAGGAGAATGGCTGAAGAGAACACCTCCTCTGTGACAGAGTTCATCCTCGCAGGCTTAACAGACCAGCCAGAACTCCAGATCCCCCTCTTCTTCCTGTTTCTGTGTTTCTACATGGTCACTGTAGTGGGGAACCTGGGCTTGATAACCTTGACTGGACTGAATTCTCACCTTCATATTCCCATGTACTTTTTCCTCTTCAACTTGTCTTTCATAGACTTTAGTTTCTCTACTGCCATCATCCCTAAAATGCTGACAAGTTTCGTCTCGGAGAAGAACTTCATTTCCTATGCAGGGTGTATGACTCAGCTCTTTTTCTTCTGTTTCTTTGTCTTTTCTGAATCCTTCATCCTGTCAGCCATGGCATATGACCGCTATGTCGCCATCTGTAAGCCACTGGTGTACACGGTCACCATGTCTCCTCAGGTGTGTTTACTCCTTTTGTTGGGGGTCTATGGGATGGGAGTGTTTGGGGCTATGGCTCATACAGGAAATATAGTATTTCTGACTTTCTGTGGTGACAACCTTGTCAATCACTATATGTGTGATATCATTCCCCTGCTTGAGCTCTCCTGTAACAGCTCTTATGTAAATTTGCTGGCAGTCTTTATAGTTGTGACCATTGGCATTGGGGTGCCCATTGTTGCCATTTTTATCTCTTATGGTCTTATTCTTTCTAGCATTTTCCACATTAGCTCCACTGAGGGAAGGTCCAAGGCTTTCAGTACTTGCAGTTCCCACATACTTGCAGTCTCTCTTTTCTTTGGGTCAGGAGCTTTTATGTACCTCAAACCACCTTCTATTTTATCTCTTGATCAGGGAAAAGTGTCCTCCTTGTTCTATACCATTGTGGTGCCCATGTTCAATCCATTAATCTATAGCTTGAGGAATAAGGATATCAAATTTGCCCTAAAGAAAACCTTGGACAGAATAATGTTGTCTTGAAGAAATACTAGAAATTGAGAAAAGGATCCAATATTTTTTATTGGAATGTTTGTTATTATTATTGTTGTTATTTGGTGTGGACTTCAAGTTCCAGTGCTTCCATTCTGTCCAATATATAAAGGAGATTTAACTTTTTCCCAAGTGGATTTATCCTCCCTCACCCTCATTTCCCCTCTTCCTTCTTTATTTTACAAAAATAGTTGCTATATTTAGAGTATTCAGTGTTGAATGAGACTTAGGAATCATTTAATCCAGTGACAGTGTATAATATATCACACTTTGGAGACTCAGAAATGTATGTTACCCAAGAATATAGAACTACCTGGTGCCACAGCTGGGACTGAAATCTCAGCTTGAATCCCAACCTAGTTTGTTTTCTTTATGCCATGTTTTCTTGCCTCATGTCTTTCTTGGAATATTCTACTTCATATGTTTGTTGACCTAGCACATTTAACTTATGAATATGTTCACAGTAATTTCATGCTACTTCTCACAGGATAATTTTAATATATCACATTTTGTAAGAGAGTAGGAGGTGAAAGATTTTGTTGAGTTGGTCTTGGCAAAACGACAAGATCAGTTCTGATGAATTTTGTAGTGTGTGAGTGGGAGGTATGTTAGATTTCAGATAAATGCAAGATGGGCATATTAGTTTACGTTAGTTTTCATATTAATTATTCAAAGATCCAGTGTGTATTTTACACTTACACCACGTCTCAATTTGGATGATCACATTTCAAGTACTGGATACTGTATATGGATAGTGGCTCTTGTATTGGATAGTACAGCTCCCAGTTAACTCAGACTACAACCAAGGTACCCCTTGAAATGAAACTCCAAATTCTGGCCCATTATTGTTGAAATACCTCCACTCTACATCTTTATACCCCATCAAATTATGTTTTTCTCACCTGGAAGTTCTAATTCACTAAACTTTGTCCCTAGAGCTCCACCTACCAAGTCAGACGGGGTCCCTAGGATTCTCCAGGCAAGAATACTGGAGTGGGTTGCCATTTCTTTCTCCAGTGCATGAAAGGGAAAAGTGAAAGTGAAGTCGCTCAGTCGTGTCTGACTCTTAGCGACCCCATGGACTGTAGCCTACCAGGCTCCTCCGTCCATGGGATTTTCCAGGCAAGAGTACTGGAGTGGGGTGCCATTGCCTTCTGCAGATGTTCTTATTTTTCATGGTTTGATTTATCAGCTTTGTGTCTAATGGTT
This sequence comes from Giraffa tippelskirchi, assembly GCF_054371585.1. Lineage (NCBI taxonomy): Eukaryota > Metazoa > Chordata > Mammalia > Artiodactyla > Giraffidae > Giraffa > Giraffa tippelskirchi. Next base: position 21,067,316 of record NC_137284.1, read on the forward strand.
AGTGCAGTGTCTTAGTCAAGAGTTACTTTACTGTTCTTCCTGAGGCCAGAGGAAGAGGAATGCAAAGAGATATGAGTGAGAAAGAAGACATAGCAAACCCCTGGTGGCTTTGTCTCTGTCACCATTTTGGGTCCCTTGATCTCCTGGCTCTACCCTACGCTTATACTGTCTCTACTTCTATTTGATTGATGCTTTGCAGGGGTGGAGCACTTGGGGCATGAAAGTGCAGTATTATAAGTATTTTCAGTTTAGTAAACATGTATTTATTTTTTATGCTTTAAAAGGGGTTTTAAGAAGCTATAATTATCATACAATTTAAACAAATTAAATTAGCACAGAATTTAAACAAATGTTTAAAATGTAATTCTGATGCATTTTGACATATGTCTACACTCATGAAACCATCACCACAGTCTTATTCCTTTGGGAACTCTTCCATTCCCCCCATTCTTTCTAGGTAACCACTGATCTGTTTTCTTTCTTTCGTTTTCATTCTCAAGATTTTCTAAAAGTGTAATTTTACAGTATGTGTTCATTTTTGTCTGGTTTATGCCACTTGGTTTAAGTATTTTGAGATTCTTCCATGTTGTTACATCTATTAATAATTCATTATTTTTTGTTGTTGAGTAGAGAGTCACTGAGTGAATGATTATACTACTAACTACCACTGCTACTACTACTAGTATATATGGGTACACTACTACCATTTGTTTATCTTTCCCCTGTTGATAGCCATTTGGGTTGTTTCCAGTTTTGGGGCTACTACAAACAAAACTCTTGTGAACATCCATGTATATGTCTTTGTATGGACATGGTCTTTCATCTTTCTTGAGTAATACACAGGAGTGGAACAGTGAGATCATACGATAGGTATGTGTTTAATTTTTCAAAACCTGCCAAACAGTTTTCCGAAGTGGTTGTACCATTTTACACTCTCAGGAGTAGTGTTTAAGATTTTCAACTCCTGCACTTCCTCACCATACTTGGTATGGCCCACTTTTTAATTGAAAAGATTTTTAATGGGTGTGTCGTGGTATCTCAATGTGGGTTTAGTTTGCATTTCCCTAGTGACTAACTGATGATAAGCATCTTTTCATGTGGTCGTGTGTCTTCCATCTGTCTTCTTTGGTGAAATGTCTATCTAACTTTTTGCCCCATTTGAAAAACAGTAGCTTATTTATTTTTTCTCATTGAGATGTCAAAATTCTTTATATATTTTGAATTCTAGTCCTTTGCTAAACATAAGATTTCTAAATGGTCCATGGTTTGTCTTTTCATTTTTACAGAAGATCTTAATTTTGATTGGGATTGTATTCAATCTGTGGATATTTTGGGGGAGAACTGACCTTTACTTTCCCCTCAGCAATAAATGGAGTACTCACTTTCTTACAGTCCCTATAACATAGTATATGCTCAAAATTTTTCAACTTTTCCAACTTGATATATGAAAAATAGTTTTTAAGCATTGTTATAATTTGTATTTCTCTAATAAATTGAAACAGTGGAGATGTTTTCAGGTATTTAATGGCTGTTAGTATTACTTCTTAGATGGATGATCTTTTTACAACTTTCTCCCACTTTTCTGCTGGATTTTGATTTTCCCAATTTTTAGGAGGACTGTATATTAATATTAGTTTTTTTTGTCTGAGATATAAGTTGCATATATTTCTTCCCTGTTTTGTGATCTGGCTTTTGACTTTCCTTATGATATAAAATTTTTTAAGGTTTTAATTTTTATTATTTCTCATATTTTAATCATAGTTATAAATGCTTTCTTTCCTCTTAGGTTATAAAGAAATTCGCTAATCTTTTCATAATGTTTGCAAGATTTTTAAAAAATCTGAATGTCTGATCTTTTTAGAAACTGTACCAGTGTATGGTGTGAGGAATGGATCTAACTTTATCTTTTTCCATATGGCTATCCAGTTGTTCTATCACCATTTATAAAAAAAAGTCCTTCGTTTTCCTGCTGACTTGAGCTGTTGCCTTCATTACATACTAAGTTTTATAGGCTCTTGAGTTATTTCTGTATTTTCCATTCTGCTTTATTGGTCTGTAAGTCTATTCATAAGCCAATACCACACTGCTTTAATTATAGAAGCTTCACAACGTTTTCCTATCTTGAAGGTACCTTCCGTGTATTGTTCTTAGTTTTTTTAGGGTTTTCCTGGATATTCATTTTAAGCCATAACTTTTATAATTAATCTAATTCTAGAAAAAACTGATGGCATATTTATTTATTGCATCTTAAATTTATAAGTAAACTTAGAGAGGGTTGACATTTTTGGATATTCAGACTGTTCACCATGATGTGTAATATGCATTCCCATTTTCTTCAGGTCTACTTCAGTAACATTTAGAAATGTTTTGTAATTTTCCTCGTTTATGTTTGAACATTTATAATTAGATTTATGCTTAGGAATTCTATTTTATTTTGTTATTATAACAAGGGTTCTAGCTTTCATACTATATTCTGATTAGTGTTTATATATGTGAATTCTACTGAATTATATGTTAACTTTATACTTTAATATAATCGTTGTTTTTTTGTAGAAGTTTCTCCAGGAATTCCTCTCAGGTTTTCCCATTATGCTGATTAAATTTCTACAAATAGAGATAATTTTGGCTGTTTCTTTTTGAGTCTTAGCCTCTAATTCCTTTTGCATTTATAATTGCATTTCTAATACTTTTAATACAATGTTAAGTAATGGAGACTGTAGGCATCTTGGTTCTATTCCTAGTTCTAATTAGAGATGTCTCAAGGGTTTTCAAATTAAGCTGCTGGCTTTTGATCTGAGTTTTACACATTTTATCATCTTAAAGAAGTATCTATCGCTCTCTAAAAATACTTTAAAAGCATGAGTGGATGTTGTATTTTGTCAATTGCTTTTCATCTTCTTTGGGGTTTTATTCTCTTAAAATTTCCTCATCTTGTTTTTATATCTTTAATATCTCCATCTCTATAGACTTCTATTGCTGAATATATACAATCCTACTTTACCTTTAAGAACTCCCTTTGATACTCATTCTCTCTTCTGCCTTTTCTGTCCACATTCAGTCTCAACAATATATATATTTTAAAAATGTTATATAGTCCTCCAATGTCTCCCTTTGTATCCCAGTGCCAGAATGTAACACTTCTGTTCAGATGCACTTGTATTGTAAAATTTAATTTTTCCATGCCAGTGAAAACTTCACATCTGGTTTTCAGGGCATTCTTAGACCCTAGGTTTAGCTCCTATCTATGTGCCTTGATTACTGTCCTGAAATTTAGGCAAGAGACCACCAGGTGTAAGGATTCACTATCTGACTTGAATTTGAAGGTGTTGTGCCCACTTCAATTTTTCAATAGGTATGAAGTTTCAGTTTGGCATGATGAATAAATTCCAGAGACCTCCTGTACAATACGGTACCTATAATTAACAATGCTGTATCACACACTTAAAAATTTAAGAAGGCAGACCTCATGTTAAGTGATCTTACCACAATCAAGACAAAACAACTAAGATACAAAAACAAGAAACATAAAAAACCTCACTACATTGTATGTCATTTTATGAACAAATACATAGCATTATTCAAGAAAGTAAATTCTAGAAAAAAAATGCACCATCATTCAGTTAACACCGTGTTTTAAAAGAAACTTTTTACAGCAACTGGGTATAATTTTTCAATACTTTTTCAAATGCAGAAATGATGGGATTCTGGAATAATTATTGAATAAAAGCATGAATCATTCATATAGTGAACTTCTACCTTAGCCAAAATAATAGAGGATATGTACTTGGATTCTTGGCCTCCAGAAATGAGGTATCTTTAGAAAAATGTCACCATGGCTATGTGTGATTCTTCCCTGCTGTCTCTACATGGCACATTACTGCTTCCATGGAGTCAATGGTAATACCGCATTTACTTCTCTCACAGATTTTAAACCATTTTGAGGCAGATTTCATTGTTATTTGATAAGGCAAAGTCTTTGGTAGCTTTGAAGTGTCCAGACAATTTTACTGAAAAAGGTAATGTGGTGAGGGGCTTTGTAGGTTAAGTGTGTTAGAACCCTAACCAACCCACATATTGCGTTACTGAAATTTACCATTATTGCTGAGAACCAGCAAGGGGTTCCCAACTAGAGTCAACTTTGCATCCCATCTACGACTCTGGAAGAGAGGCTCCTGCTTCTCTTCTTGGATAGCAGGTATAGAAATTCCAGACAGAAGTCTAAATTAGCTCTGTTTGTGAAAACTACATTTTTTTTTGTTTCTTTTGCAAATACTTCTCCTAGGAGAGCACCTGAGGGAAGCGTCTTTGGGTTCAAGCCAGATCTTGATATGCATATACATGTAAAAGAAGCCCCCTTTTAAATATCATGCTATGATCTCAGTGTCATGGACAGACTGATGTGTCCTTTCTACAATTGGAGGGAACTATCTGGTCAAGGCCTTGATGTGAAACCATGGTCTTTGGCTCAAAATTGATTCCAGGATAATGCAGGCATTAATTTTCTTGACATCACAGGAAAAAGAAGTATACAGGCTTAGGGCACTCCTCTTCCTACACCATGCAAGCCTTTTTCCTTTCAAGGAGAGCAGACTGTAGGACTCCGTACTGCTAACACTAAGCTGAACAAGGATGAGTAGTTGCATGGTAGCATCCCATGTCTCTTTTTGTTCTAGTTTCTATCATCTGCACTGGAGAAGGAAATGGCAACCCACTCCAGTATTCTTGCCTGGAGAATCCTAGGGACGGCAGAGCCTGGTGAGCTGCCGTCCATGGGGTCGCACAGAGTCGGACACGACTGAAACGATTTAGCAGCAGCAGCAGCTATCATGAAGCCCTGAAATCCAAGGGTTTGGGAACTACTTCTTGCTCTAATTTTGTTCTGGGGTGAGGGGGTGACTGAAACAATGGAGTCAGAGATTATGATATCTCTAGGTCTCTTTCCAGTTCTCATCCCTTCTTCAAGATGTGTTTCCTAAGCAACCTGGGAAATTATTGAACATCTCTGGGATGCTGCACCTCTGTCTTTGCTGTGAGGATGGGGTTTCCAGTACATACTCCAGTTGTGGCTCACCCTGAGTCACTGGTCTCCCTGAGCTACTGACTGCTGGGACATTTTTCAAACAGGGAGTTGTATTCACAAATGTAGAAAGACACAGGAAGGCATCTTCCTATGTTAAGACTAGTCATTCTCCTGTTATAGCAATAGAAATTCTCATCTCTGAGTCATGGAATGTTGGCCCGTAAAGAGGTGTTTTTTTTTCTCCTACCTGCAGAAATGACTTCCCTGAAGAGAGAGACTCTGGGAAATACATCAACAGTGACTATTTTTACATGTTTCACAAATGGATAACAACTCCATCCCACACTCTTCTGGGCTGGATACTCTCCTCAACATTCTCATGAGCTTGTCTTCTTAGATCTCTCCTGTCTTTTTTGTCATTCCCTTTAAAATGATAATGAATTCTGCATCAGAGAGTTCATTATCACTAACTTGAAGTGCAAGATTCTATTCTTTTCTTCTGCTTCTCTGTCATTAGCAATCACTGTCTTATTTCTTGCGGCCTGGGGTCACCATGGAATATGTATCCCTCAGGTCTGTTCTCGGCTGATAGTTGGTTTGTATTGGTTTAGATCCTAGTGGGGTAATACCCCACTCAGTGACATTGGGACCAAACACCATCAACCACTGCATGTACTGTTAAGTTGCTTCTCATCAACATCTCTTTTATCGGCCCTTCTTTCACAAGCTGGTGGATTCTGTAGTCATGAGCATTAGACTGACCATCTTCACCTCTCACGTACTTGTGATTTCCACCAGCCTCCATTTTCTCTATCCTGCGGCAGAGACAAAAGCTGTTTTTATTTTCTCCGAATCAAGGAAATGCTTTTAAAACCTCATCCAGATGTCTCTAGTGTTCTTGGCTACTCCAGCAACCCACAGGACAGAGTGACAGGTGTAAGCCAAAGACTATGGTCGACAACTGCACATCTCTGTGCCTCTCTTTCCTCACACAAAAAAACAGCAGAGTTGAGTGCCCTGCCACTTCTCTGAATTCAGGAACGTTATTGCAAGTAGGAAGTGCTGGTGAATTGTTCTACAACAGTGTCCACCTTTTCTCTTCTTGAAGTGGCATATGGTTTGGGAAAGCAGGCTCCTCAAATAGATCTGGTTTTATGTATTTGCCTAATGACCTAGGTTCCTATAAACAGGGCTGGTCACTGACCAATACATGCAAACAGCTGGGCTGAAGGAGAATAGTCTCTGAGAAACTGTAGCCTTTACATTTCAAGTTACTTTTTCAAGACGATTTGAAAAGTACATGTTTCAACAGTGAAGCAGTTCTGAGCTATATTTATGGAACTTTGGAAGCAAGAATTTGACATACAACTATGCGCATATGTGAAATAGGTAATTATATGTTTATTCACAAGAGGCAACCTGGATTGAGCAATTATTCCTCTTCTCTGCAAATGGCCAAATTCTCTCTGGCCCAAAGCCAGATGATTCCTCTAAAATGGATACCTGTCCCTCCATGCCCTAGGAGAGTAAACAATGGGAAGAAACTTTTCTCTTTATCCATATCCTGTATTTCTCTTCCCTAAGGGAGAGGAGTGACTGGTGAAGTTGTGAAACTGAATTGGGAATGAATGGCCCAGTCTCCTTTGGGCCTCTTTACAGGACTGGCCTGTCCCCTGGACCAAGACTTGTTTCCTTCTTCATGTGTCCCTTCCCAGGTGTTGCTAGTGGTAAAAAAAAACTTGCCTACCAGTGCAGGAAGATGTAAGAGACAAGGTTTTGATCCCTGGGTCAGGAAGATCCCCTGGATGAGGGCATGGCAACCCACTCCAGTATTCTTGCCTGGAGAATCCCATGGACAGAGGAGCCTGGAGGACTATAGTCCATAGGCTGTATGAGTCTATGACTACAGTCCATAGGCTGGACTCTCTGTATCTGCAAAGAGTCGGACACAACCTAGAGACACAGCAGGCATCATGTGTCCCTTAATAGGGAAGGCCTGATGCTGTCCATTTTTCCTGTGTCTGGGTTCATCAGGCTTATCTGGGGAAGGCAATGAGGGAGTTAGAGAAACTCTCCTTGGCTGCAGAACTAAGCTGTATCCTCCAGTTAGCTTTGCTAGTATGAAGCTGATCTTTTGATTTCCCTTATTGTGAGGTTCCTGTGTCTCATTTCTCAGTTCTCTACTGAACGTGCAGAGAGTGGGAAGAGTGATTATCATTCTTTACAACTCCAACAATCTCCCTGTCATACACTCAGTGATTCAGCCCATACTATCACTTGCCTTTGTCCAGACGTATGCATATTTTCATATGCAAGGCTTTACTGGGCTTCCAGTTTTTGGTTTTCTTCAGTTGGTCCACCTGTGATGCCCTCCTCCAACCGCTTCTGTGAACCCACTTATTATTCAGGACTCATAGCAATACATTTCTAGTATATCATAAGCTTGATAACACATTTTCTTAGCAACAATATAACAGTTACATATAATGAGACATGGTTCCTGGGTGATGATTTAAAGTAAAATAAATTAAAAATGTGGCCATTAATTTGTTATAAACACAAAATCATACCATGTACTAAGACATATAATTCTCTTCCAACAAAAACCAAACCTTAACTTTATGCAATAGATTGATTGCCTAAGGAGACTCAACAGGTTATAAACTGCAATTAGATGGCCCATGAAAAATAGACCTCTATGACTAGATATTCAAAATGGTGTTCATAGACTTGTGATTGCCAAGATGGGGTGGTGGGGGAGGGAGGAACTGGGAGTCTGGGGTTAGCAGAGACAAATTATTATAGATAGGATGGCTAAACAACCAAGTTTTACTGTTTAACAAGAGAGCTATATTCTACATCTTGAGATACAACATAATGGAAAAGAATATGAAAAAGAATATATATATATATATACGTATATATATATATGTATATTTAAATATTTAACTGCTGAATTTAGCAAAGGCAGAGGAACCAGAGATCAAATTGCCAACATCTGTTGGATTATCGAAAAAGCAAGAGAACATCTTGCTGAAAAACATCTATTTCTGCTTTATTGACTATGCCAAAGCCTTTGACTGTGTGGATCACAATAAACTGTGGAAAATTCTGAAAGAGATGGGAATACCAGACCACCTGACCTGCCTCTTGAGAAATCTGTATGTAGGTCAGGAAGCAACAGTTAGAACTGGACATGGAACAACAGGCTGGTTAAAAAGCATATTAAAAAGCAGAGACATTACTTTGCCAACAAAGGTCCGTCTAGTTAAAGCTATGGTTTTTCCAGTAGTCACGTATGGATGTGAGAGTTGGACTATAAAGAAAGGTGAGTCCTGAAGAATTGATGCTTTTGAACTGTGGTGTTGGAGAAGACTCTTGAGAGTCCTTTGGACTGCAAGGAGGTCCAACCAGTAAATCCTAAAGGGGATCAGTCCTGAATATTCATTGGAAGGACTGATGTTGAAGCTGAAACTCCAACACTTTGGCCACCTGATGCGAAGAGCTGACTCATTTGAAAAGACTCTGACGCTGGGAAAGATTGAAGGCAAGAGAAGAAGGAAACGACAAAGGATGAGATGGTTGGATGGCATCACCAACTCAATGGACATGAGTTTGGGTAAACTCCGGGAACTGGTGACGGATAGGGAGGCCTGGCGTGCTGCAGTCCATGGGTTCCCAAAGAGTCAGACACGACTGAGTGACTGAACTGAACTGAACTGAAATATTTAACTAAGTCGCTTTGCTGTATAGCAGAAATGAAATACAACATTGTAAATCAACTACACTTCAATGAAATTTTTAGAAAGAGATTAATGGATAATAAAATAGAAAATTCCTTCTCATAAAAAAAATAAAATAGAGTTCACAATACTGACCTCTTGAAACAGAAGTGGTATGCATGCTATATGCTAAATAAACATTCAGCCAAGAGTAAAGTCATCATTTTTAATAAACATTAAAAAGAACTAGGAGATGAATTGATAGCCTGCATTATTTTATACATTTGCTCCTATAACAGTATTCCTGTCTACAGGGGCATATTCCTAAGCAGCTGCAGTGAAATCTTTAGTCACTGAGCAGTCACTGTATGCTAGGCATTGTCTATGAACCAGGATAGTGATCTCTTCACCCACCTGACAGTGAGTTAAGTCAGTTTCTAGCTCCTATCTCATTGTATTTTAAGTTGGACCAAACTTGTTACCTCCTGCATTAGTTCAGGTCCGTTGTGAAGCAAGATGCCAAGTCAAGGTTAAATGCGTAACATCTGTCAGGGCAAATGAGGCAGGAGCTAGAGCAAGCTGGGGGAGATGTTAGACTGGTGAGGCTGTTGGTAAGGCCTAGAGAATTCTTGAGCCAAATCCCATGGGAGGAGTTCCATATCTAGCAAGAACATGCCTACTTAAAAAAAATCCCCTGTTCTTTTCAGTCATTTTAGCTGGGAGCAGCCTGTGGGAACATGGCCTTAGTACTAGTGTAGTGATGATCGATTTCAGAGTGCAGAGACAAGGCTGATCAGCCATTCACACTTCCTGAAGTAGTAGATCTGAGATGTGCATGTTGATATCACCACAAGGAATTCAAATATAAACTATGATGTTTAGGAACTTCCCTGGTGTCCCAGTGGCTAAGACTCTAAGCTCCCAAAGCAGGGGGTCCGGGTTTCATCCCTGGGCAAGGAACTAGGTCTGTCATGCTGCAGATAAAGATCCCATGTGCTGCAACTAAGACCCAGCAAAGCCAAATAAATACATAAATATTTTTTAAAAATACAATGTTTATTTCATTAAAAATCATTTTAAAAGATAATTCACTGTTTAAAGCAAAAAAATTGAGAACAACGTGCTATGGTCTTTATAACATGATCAAATAAAAAATATGACAGTGATCACAAAAGTATAGAAATGAAAATGAATGTATACTTTTTAAATGTTTTTAATATTTACAGAGTTATAAGCTTTTATTTCAAGATAGATTTTGATAAGATAAAGTTACATATTGTCATCATTATTAGAAACCACTATTAAAATATGATACAGTTACATTACAACATAGGAGATACAGGAGAATACTAGAAAGTTCTCAGGGCTTCCCAGGCAGCACAGTGGTATAGGACCCACCTGCCAATGCAGGATACGCAGGAGACGCAGGTTCAATCCCTGGGTCAGGAAGATCCCCTGGAGGAGGAAATGGCAACCTACTCTGGTATTCTTGCCTGGAGAAGTCTATGGATAGAGGAGCCTGGCAGGCTACAGTCCATAGGTGCTGCAAAGAGTTGGACACAACTGAGTGAGTACACAGCACACGCAAATAATTTGAAGAAGACTGGAAAAGATGGGGAAAAAGGAACAAAGCTCAGATGGGTTGAGAAGAAAACAAACAGCAAGACAGTGGGTTTAATTCAATAAATATATTGAATATAAATAGTCTAAACATGCCAATTAGAAGACAGGAAAAGTTACACTGGATAAAGAAAAATTAAAAATTCCATTATATGCAGTTTAAATAAATCACATTTCAAATGAAAATGAGATATTTTCTTAAAGCAGAGGATGGACAAAGATATGCTGTGTAAGAATTAATGATAAGAAATCTGAAATAGCTATACATTTCTGACACACTATACTTCAGGACTTGAAATATCAACAAACATCATGAGTATATTTCACAGTAATTCAAGTATAAAGCAATAAAAACACATAATTCTAAATGTATTATACAGACACATTTAACACTACCTAATAACAGACCTTCAAATACATAAAGCAAATGCTGACAGAATGAAAAGGAGATACAGAAAAGTTCACAGTTAAAGTTGTAGGTTCAACACTCCCCTTTCAGTAATTGATAAAGCATGTAGAGAGAAAATCATAGACAAGATGACATGAATAACTATCAAATGACAGGAACAAAATGACATTTATGCAACATTTCACTCAACAACAGAATACAGAATTTTTTTCAAGTGTCAATGGACAACTCACTAAGAACAACCATATGCTAGGACATTAAACTAATTTCAACAAGTTTGGAAGAACTGAAAGCATATAGAGTATATTCTCTGACTACTGTGTAATTAAATTTTAGAAACTAAGAACAGATCACTGCAAATATTGTGTTACGAGATAAGATCATGGAAGAACAGGATTTAGTACCTCTACGGTTTGGAAGAGAAGGAAAGAGAAGAAAGAAGCACAAATTAAAGCTGACTAAAAATTTGAACCCGGGAACCATGAGCAGGATAGCAGAAATGGAGAAAAAAGTAGTGGAGAGGATAAGGAGCTAGATTTTAGACTAGATGATAAAATGTTGGCAAAAATCTTCAAAAGGAAATGGTAAGTAAAAAAAAATGGCAATGGAGAAACAGAGCTTGCGAGAAAGGGGTCAAAATACAAATTAGGATACTCTGATCACAGAGGAATGGTGAATTGTTCAAGCAGAAATATTTAAGGACAGAATAGTCTAAGGCTGAGTAAATATTTCTTGAATTCATGAATTCACAGAAGCCAAAATATAAAAGAAAAAAGAGAGAGAGAATTTCTCTCTCTTGAAAATTAATGTGTGAGAATTAATGTGAGAATTAATGACTGTTTCTGTGCATCCAAGAGGAAGAAGGAGAAATGAAAATGAATTTAAATAAGTTGAGCCCTTGCATTCCAATTTACTTCTTCTGTATAACAGTTACTCTATACATTGTCCTTAAATGTTGGGAAGAATCCAGTATTAAAGCCCGGGACTTCCTTTGTAGGAAGGATTTTCATAACAAATTAACTTCTTTAATAGATTTAATACTATTCAGACTTCTGTTTCTTCTTTTCTAAGTTTTACTAATTTGCATCTTTTAAAGAACATTCCAGTTCCTCTAAGTGAACAACTTTCATAATATTTCTTTACATTTGAGGATTAATGAATGTATGTATTGTACAGACATTCTCCAAGTGAGTATGTTATAACCCATGTCTTATATAATATTTCAGTGTTAGCAGCAGATTGACAAGGAATGTATTATACAGAGATTCAAGTTGTGGAAAGGAGTTCTGTGACAAAAGTAACTTAATCAAGAATATTTATTTCTATGTTTCTCTCTGCTTGTACTGGAGCAAGTGAATGGTGAAAATGACTTCAGAGAAGTCCTGATTCACTTGAAATAAAACCTTGATGCATTTAAAATAAAATTCCCATGGAAACTGTCTCTGAAGTTACAAAAACCTCAGAAGAATTTTTCCCAGTGTTGCATCATGCCTGCAAGAACTCTCTAAAATTCCTAGAGGAAAGTGAACATTTAATGAACCTCTAAAGTCTTCTTTGCCCTTGAGTCTTAAGAAGAGTTTATTTATGGTGCTTATTTTTGCTTCTTGATAATGGATTATTTTCTCTATTTCTCAAACAAGTGAAGTGGGATTGAGAATAAGGAGTGGGGTTCTTTTGAGTCACTCTGGGCTGTGGACAATTCTCAGTGTAAATAAGATGGACGAGACCCCATCACTGCTGTCTCGGCAAGTCTTCATTGATATATGTGCACATATATCAATACTCAGAGTGGTTTTAGTTGGACTTGCTTGGAGAAAAGTGGGCTTCTGCTTTTATGTTTTGATTTCATAACTTCTCTAAGAAGATTCTAGCCCTTAACTTGGACCCCAAATATAACTCATCTGCAGACTTCCCCAGTAGAAATTTATTTTTTTGGATAGAAAATCTACCATTTTTAATATTTAAAAGTCCCTGGTAAAGCATGTAGAATGCAAATTGGTACACAAAATGTCATTAGGCTTTATATTAGTTTCAGTTAAAAACCTACATTGTGTGATTGTCATTGTCTGAAACTGCAGCAAGGTCTCTAGCCCCTCTATCCTGTTACTACGATCAGGATTTTCTCCCTCACAGCCAACAATCAGGGTTAAAATACTGCATTTAACGTGCAGGTCATAAGCATGATGCCTTGATTGGAAAGGTGCTACATTAAACAGTGAACATGCCATGTTTTGTTAGACTAACTGTTCTTATCAAGAGAAGCTTTTTAGGTGTCTTTCAAGTTATCACTCAAATGTCTGATTTATCTATTTAAGTTGAAATCTGTAGTCTTTTTCTTTTCTATTCCATTCCCTTATTTTCCTTTTCTTCATCACAATTCTCATGTTACTTTTTACCTCTTTCTTTCATGTATTTTTTATCTTCTGCAATTTGAATGAAAGCTCGAAGAGGGCAGAAATCCTTTTTTGTTTTTGCTTTTTTTCACTGAAGAATCGCTAGGTCTTAGAGGGCTTCAGAGACAGTATATATATATATATATATATATATATATATATTCAGTATGTACTTGCTGAATGAATGCTGTTTTTGTTCAAAAACTTTCAACTCCCCTTTATCTGACAGATTGGCTGCAGAGGATGTTCTCTGCTTTTAGGTCTTGACAAAAGTTACTATTAGTTATTTCACAAATATTTGCTTTTAATAATCAAGCTTAAACTGCATGATCAAGTAGTGGAGAGAAATCAGAGAAAGTATCTTTAGGTTTAAGCTTGGAGAAGGTGCAAATAATTCTTCCTAAATTTTACAGGTGACTGAAATAAGAATATCCTTCTCTGAAGTCCAAAACACCTAATTTTACCCTTCTTGGCTCTAACACTTTCTACATTCCCCACTGAAATTATGTAAGTACTTGTTTTTATCTATAAAGAATCTTAATGAGATCCTAGAAAGTAAAAAATGCTGCTTCAGAGATTTTGTTGTCACTTACAGGGAGGTAGTGTAGCCCAGTGGTTAAGAAAAAGAAATCTGGAATTGGATAGGCTTGGTTTTGACTCAATATTCTGGAACCTTCTAGCAGTGTGCACTCCTCACTTTTAAAATAGAGATTAATAGGTCTAATATATAAAGTTGTTGTGAGGAATAAACAAGTTAAAATTATTTGTGTATTGCTTTAGAGGCATGGTATCTGTAGCAGGGTTCTGGGTCTGATAGTGTTTGGTACATGGTAAGTGTTCAATACCAGGTAGCAAGAATTATTTTTCCACACTGCTTTGTTCTTACATGCTAAGTCACTTCAGTTGTTTCAGTTCAGGCTTCAGTTGTAGCTTGCCAGGCTCCTCTGTCCATGGAATTCTCCAGGCAAGAATTCTGGAGTGGGTTGCTATTTCCTCCTCCAAGGGATCTTTCCGACCAAGGGATTGAACCTGCATTTCTTATGTTTCTGACATTGGCAGGTGGGTTCTTTATCACCAGTGTCACCTGACTTTGCTCTTAATTGTATTTAAAAGGATGGAATTTGAATAAAAGGTCATTAAAAGCCTTGTCAAGCACTGTCAGAGATGTAAGTAAACATTTCTTCTTCCCTGGGAAAGTGGTCTCTGGAGCTGTGATCCCGAGGGAGTCCCTTGTAATGAGGTCAACTGAGATCTCTGATCCAGAATAAAAGTCTTCAGTCTCCTGTTATCCATGGGTATAAGGAAAGGATGTTGCTTTATCCTTGGAGTCTGGACAGGAGGCTTGGGGCAAAGCCACAGTCAGAGACCATGTCCTTCTACTCAGCAAGAGAAGCAAGATAAACTAGAGGTTTTGATCATTAAAGTGGAGAAGCAGAGGCATCTGAGCCCTGAGTTTACACCTTCTTTTCACAGGGCATTTGAGTCTCCATGAAAGCGGTGGATGAGAGCCAGCAGAACACAGCACTGTGACTCCAAGCAGAAGGAGGGTGAGTGCCTGCCTGACCTGGTCTGTCCTGTGACAGAGAGGTTCAAGCTCACACTCTGAGCTAAAGCACCTGAGTTCACCTTTTGTCACAACTTAGGAATACTGGGACTTGTGCAAATCACTTAAGTCCGGTGTCTTCATCTGTCATATGGGGATAACCATAATGCCACACACGACAGAGGATGAGATGGTTGAATGGAATCACTGACTCGATGGATGTGAATTTGATCAAGCTCCGGGAGTTGGTGATGGACAGGGAAGCCTGGCATGCTGCAGTCCATGGGGTCGCAAAGAGTTGGACATGACAGAGCACTGAACTGAACTGATAATGCCACACAGCATGTAGAACCATGCCTATCTCACAGTTGTTGTTTTTCAGTCATTGTCATGTCCAACTCTTTGTGACCCCATGAACTGCAGCATGCCAGGCTTCCCTGTACTTCACTATCTCCTGGAGTTTGCTCAAACTCATTTCCATTGAATCAGTGATGTCATCTAACCATCTCATCTTCTGTCATCCCTTTCTCCTCCTGCCTTCAATCTTTACCAGCATCATGGTCTTTTTCCAATGAGTCGGCTCTTCGCACCAGGTGGCCAAAGTATTAGAGCTTCAGCTTCAACATCAATCCTTCCAATGACTATGCAAGGTTGATTTCCTTTAGGATTGACCGGCTTGATCTCCTTACTGGCCAAGGGACTCTCAAGAGTCTTCTTCAGCACCACAGTTTGAAAGCTCCCACAGTTAGAGCTCAGTAAGTATTCCTTTTTTTTTCTTCTCCATCTCACCTCCGTAACTTCCAGTAACTTTCAAAATAAACTGTTGCCTCTGTTTTGTTTAGTGACTCTTTCTTTTTCCCTCACAGATTCTCCTAGAGGAGAATGGCTGCAGATAACACCTCCTCTGTGACAGAGTTCATCCTCACAGGCTTAACAGACCAGGCACAACTCAAGATCCCCCTCTTCTTCCTGTTTCTAAGTTTCTATGTGGTCACCGTAGTGGGGAACCTGGGTTTGATAACTTTGATTGGACTGAATTCTCACCTTCACATTCCCATGTACTTTTTCCTCTTCAACCTGTCCTTCATAGATTTTAGTTACTCCACTACCCTCACCCCTAAAATGCTGATGGGTTTTGCCTCAGAGAAGAACATCATTTCCTATGCAGGGTGTATGACTCAGTTTTTTTTCTTCTGTTTTTTTGTCTTTTCTGAATCCTACATCCTGTCAGCCATGGCATATGACCGCTATGTTGCCATCTGTAAGCCACTGGTATACATGGTCACCATGTCTCCTCAGGTGTGTTTACTCCTTTTGTTGGGGGTCTATGGGATGGGAATGTTTGGAGCTGTGGCTCATATGGGAAACATAATGTTTATGACCTTCTGTGGTGACAGCCTTATCAATCACTATATGTGTGACATCATTCCCCTCCTTGAGCTCTCCTGTAACAGTTCTTACATAAATTTGCTGGTAGTCTTTATTGTTGTGACCATTGGCATTGGTGTGCCCATTGTGACCATTTTTATCTCTTATGGTTTTATTCTTTCTAGCATTCTCCACATCAGCTCCACTGAGGGCCGGTCCAAAGCCTTTAGTACATGCAGTTCCCATATAATTGTGGTTTCTCTTTTCTTTGGGTCAGGAGCTTTTATGTACCTCAAACCACCTTCTATTTTACCCCTTGATCAGGGGAAAGTGTCCTCTGTATTCTATACTGCTGTGGTGCCCATGCTCAACCCATTAATCTATAGCCTGAGGAATAAGGATGTTAAAGTTGCCCTGAAGAAAACCTTGAGCATAAAAATCTCTTGAAAATGACCAAGAAACTCCAAAGCTTTGCTTATCATTTAAAAAAAAAATTGTTTTTCAGTGAAGAAAACAAATGTCAGCTGGTGCTTTCTCTTCTATATTTAGAGAAAAATTTTAACTTGCCTGTAAGCATTATATTTCTCTACTCCTTACTCTAGCCTATCTATTCCAATCAGTCTTTGTTTTATGAAAACAGTTTCCACAGTCATAGAGGGTTACTCTTTAACAGGTCTAACGAATGATTTAATCTAGCCCCTCATATGACACATTATGTGATGGAGACTCATGTAAATATTTTGAGGTCGCCCATGGACATTCATGTAGCTAGTGCTAGAGATGGGATTGGAATCTAGGCCCTTCAGTTTAAATACACTTTGCTCTACTTTCCTTTAGTCATGATTTGTTGATCCATCTTTTCTCTGGCAAATTTTCATTTCAAAGATTTTCGTTTTTGCATTTAAAGAAATCTAATTCTATTTACAGTGATGTCATGCAACTTTTCAGTGGTTAATTTTTGGAACATCATTTTTGTAAGAATGTTGGAAGTGAAAAATGTGGTGATTTTGTCTTGACAAAATGATAAAAAAATGTTTTAATATTTTGGGGTAGGAAATAAAGTTCCATATAGAATCAAGCATAATGCCTGCTGAGGTGGTATACAGAGTTCTATAGACATATCAACTTATTAGACCTTCTAATGGAAGAATATACAGATTTGAGAGAGTTAAAAATGTTGGCTACAAGCTTCACTCATTATTTCCCGACTAATATGACAGAACTTGGAGCCTCACTTCAAGGGTCTGAATGATGCAAATGAGTAATAGATAGCTTTGGGTGGAAGTGAGTCATTGGAGCAGTAGCAACCAA
Source organism: Giraffa tippelskirchi (assembly GCF_054371585.1). Taxonomy (NCBI): domain Eukaryota; kingdom Metazoa; phylum Chordata; class Mammalia; order Artiodactyla; family Giraffidae; genus Giraffa; species Giraffa tippelskirchi. The sequence continues at coordinate 21,084,702 of NC_137284.1, forward strand.
CAAAACAGGAGGAGGAAATGGCAACCTACTCCAGTATTCTTGCCTGGACAATCTGATGGGCAGAAGAGCCTGGTTGGCTGCTATCAGTTCAGTTCAGTTCAACTGCTCAGTCGTGTCCGACTCTTTGCGACCCCATGAATTGCAGCATGCCAGGCCTCTCTGTCCATCACCAACTCCCGGAGTCTACCCAAACCCATGTCCATTGAGTTGGTGATGCCATCCAACCATCTTATCGTCTGTCGTCCCCTTCTCCTCCTGCCCCCAATCCAACCCAGCATTAGGGTCTTTTCCAATGAGTCAACTCTTCGCATGAGGTGGCCAAAGTATTGGAGTTTCAGCTTCAACATGGGGTCATAAAGAGTCAGACACGACTGAACATACATGCACTCCTGCAACAAACTAAACAACCAGTTATTAAGAAGGTAGATGCCATTGTATTTTGAGGCATTACATATAGCTATGATCTATTAGTAGTAGGGCAAAAGGGAAACAGATGGTGGTCTTAAGACAAGTCATATTAATATATTCATAGCATTGGGCAAATGGAGGTACAACTTTAAATAAAGACGCAGAAGAATATTTGCTTTGGTCTGAGCACATTACTAGGTATGTGACCTGTTTGCAAGATATTGTGACGTTTTGACTTTTCTTATAAAAGTTCTCTTCCATTAGAAAAAAGTGAAAATTTGGATAAACGCACCTTTAGTTTTTCCCTTTGATAGCTGAATTCAGGATATTTATGGATTGACAGTGCAATGGGGGTGATGGAGAATCAGCACAATATTGTTGAGTAAAAAAATAACACCACCTCCTTTTAAAGTGTAAATTATATACTACAAAGTGCACAAATTTTATCTGCTCAATTTTTTCACATATATAAGGCTACGTAACTACTACCTATACCAAGATAGAATAGAGAAGATTTTTTATCACTTAACAATATTCTTGCCTGCCCCTTCCTAGTGAATATTACTATACATTCTCTTTCTGGAAATATCTACTATTCTTACCTTTATCATTACATTTTGCTTGTTCTTGAGCATCACATAAATGTCAATACTGCATTTACTTTTTTTAAAAAAAAATTCTGGCTTTCTCTCAATACAAAGTGTAGTGTGAAATTCATCTATAATGTACATGTAGGTATTTTTTGTTCTTGGTTGCTGCTGTCTAGTATTCCATTGTATTGATATAGAGCAATTTCCTTTTCAATTATCCTCTTAATGGACATTTAGCATATTTTCAGTCTCTGCATATTATTAATACAACTGCTATGAACATCCCTGAGCACGTAGTTTCTTTGAAATTTACTCTGATTTATCTTGGTTCTGTAGCTTGATGCAGATTACTGGGTCACAGGATGGACATACTTTATGCTTCTTAAATACTAATTAGCTGTCTTCCAAAATATTTAAACTGATTTGCACCCCCAATGGTTTCCAGGTAAGGATGTTCCTCTTTCTTCTGAGCATTTGCTATTTTCAGTTCTTTTCACCTTAACCACTCTTTTGGGTGTATAGTGCACTACCACTTGAGCCTTCTTTGTTCATTTCCCCAATAGATAATTGTGTTGAGCACTTCTTAATATATTCTTTAGAATTTAGATATCACCTTTGTTAAGTGCCTGTTCAAGTCTTTTGCCCACATAAAAATAGTTTATTAGTTATTTCCTTACTAATTTGAACTTCAAGAAAGCATATTCTAGATATTGGGTCTTGTTCAGACATATAGATTGCTATTATTTTTGCTCAGCCTGTGATTTAGCCGTTCAATGGCATTCTTATTGATGTTTTATGGTAATAGAACTTTTAATTTTAATAAAGTTCCATTTCTCATACTATTAGTGCAGTACCCTGCTTAATCATTATTTATTACAAAATTACAAATATATTCTTCTGTTTTCCTTTGAATATTTATATATTATTTATCATGTATGGTGTGAGGGAGTAAGTTTATTTTTTCATGATATTATACATTAAGATAGAGAAGGAAATGACAACCCACTCCAATACCCTTGCCTAGAGAATCCCTTGGACAGAGGAGCCTGGCAGGCTACAGTTCATGGGGTTGCAGAGTCGGGCAGGACTGAGCAACTGACACACACACATACATTAAGAATATATGTATCTTTTCAAGACATTAAATTGCTTCTGGATCATTTATGGAAAAGGTCATATCTCCTCTTTAAATTGTATTGGCTTTGTATGGATCTACGAGATGATCATGTGACAATGCTTTTATGGGACCAGATGGGAAGAATCTTGCTAAGAAACAAAAATAATTATCAGGCCCAAAGGGCTTCATGAGTGAATTCTAGCAAATGTTTAAGACAGAAATAATACTGGTATTCTATATTCTCTCCCAGAAAATCAGATGCAGAGAAAACCCTTAAGATTAGAACAAAGCAAAGCTGTCTCTTCTCATCAATTCTATTCAACATCATGCTGGAAGTCCTAGCTAATGCAATAAGATAGGGAAAAAGGTACACAGATTGATAAGGAAGAAATAAAACTCTCCGTTTACAGCTGACAAAATTGTCTATGTAGAAAATCCCAAGATACTGATATAAAAACTCTTGGAGCTAGATAGCAATTATAACAAGGTTGCAAGATACAAGGTTAGATACAAAAGCAAACTGATTTCATATATGCCAGTAATTAACCATTTCAAATTCAAAACCATTAAAATTAAAAACATAACATCATTTACATTAGCATTGAAACAAAGAAGTGCCTAAGAATAAATCTAATAAAATACATATAGGGTCTCCATAAGGAACTGAAGCATTTTCTTTCAGTAGAATTATATTTTATGTTATAAAATGTTTCTACTTGTTAATGTAATGAATTTTTCCTTATTATTATTCTTTAAATTATAGTTTTGCTGCATATTATTTCATCATACTACTGTATATAGAAATTTTGTACCATACTTTATAACATTTTTGTCCAGTTTCAAATCCTCCAATGTTTTACTAGTATAGCTAATACTGTGACTAATACCATTGTGTAAAAACCTTTGGCTAGATTTATGGCGATTTCCTCAGGATAGATTCCCCACAGGAGATTGTAGCATCAAACAGCATGATGTTTTGAATTTGATATTTCTTTACCAGTGGATTCATTCCAGTTTGAACTCCCAACAGAAGATTAATACCTTTATGAAATATCTACTCTCTGCCAGACAACTATACTAGTAAGGCTATGTAGAACTCATAAAAGATGGTCATCTTGGACTTCCTTGGTGTTCCAGTGGTTAAGAATCTGCCTGCTAACACAGGGGACATGGGTTCATGCCCTGGTCCAGGAAGATTCCACATGCCTTGGGGCAACAAAGTTCATGTACATGAGCCTGCAGTCTAGAGCCTGTGACCCACAGCTAATGAAGCCTGAGCACCCTATAGTCCAAGCTTTGCAACAAGAGGGACCGCCATAATGAGAATCCCAAGTACTGCAGGCAGAGAAGAGCCCCCACTGGCCACAACTAGAGAAAGCCTGCACATAGCAGCAGTTTAATTAAAAAAAAATCATCCTGATTATTTAAACATAAAATTAAAGTTAGTCACTCAGTCGTGTCTGACTCTTTGTGACCCCATGGACTGTAGCCCAGCAGGCTCCTCTGTCCATGGAATTCTCTAGGCAAGAATACTGGAGTGGGTTGCCATTCCCTTTTCCAGGGAATCTTCCCAACCCAGGGATCAAACCCAGGTCTCCCACATTGCAAGCACACTCTTTACTGACTGAGCCACGAGGAAAGCCATAAACATTTTTTAAACATAGCTTAAATTATTCTCTTCACTGACTTCTCTTAGAGAGTTGACAGTGAAAAGCCATTGTACATCTATCTTTTCTTCTTGTTTTTCTCCCTGGATTCATAAACCCACTAAGACTTGGTCTCATTAATTTTACCACAGTTTCAACATCTTTCAACTTGGAGTATGGAAATATAGGGTTTTGCAAAGTTGATGAGATGCGTTGCAACTTAGAATGATTTTTCAGAGATTGGCCACACACATACCCAATTCTTCCTTTTCCTACGAAGATTAGGTAGGCACCTGTATGTGTGGACCTACAGCACCCTTCACTTAACCTGTTAGAACATTTACTGCACATAAAGCAGCTGCCTATTTATGTGTGCCTGATCCTCACACAGGATATAAGTTCGTTGAGCCTGTGGTGTCTGTCTGGTTATGCCAATGTTGCTGAGGAGAGTAACTGGGGTACAGTAGATGTTTAATACCTAGTTAGCAGAGAGAGAAAAAGATTCCAGGAGATTGAGAAGATTATTTTAAAAAGGCCACGTCTCATTTCTCAACCTATGCTTTTAGACACACTTTCAGAGAACAAACATCATTTCAAAATAGAGGTGAACAGTGCACTTTCCCCACAGCTGTTGCTCTCTTCCTTGCTCATTTCTCTGGGTTACAGACTGTCCTTCAGCCTCCTTTAACTTTGGATGAGAAGGGTCTTTTCCTAGCCCACGTGACTCAAGCCTAAGTATAATGTATAAGGTACAATGCACACTCTGAAATTAGCCTCGTTTAGGACGGTGTTTTGTAAGAATCACAGATTCTACTTAAATGTTTTTGCCAGTGCTCACCACCATGGTCTTTTGATTTATTTTACATCTTGGAGCTGTGTTCAGTAATGCTCAGGGAGCCACAGCATTTATACTTTCACACTAATCAATCATTCATTCAGGGTTGCCTTCAAATGAATGTACATTCTCAGGAACTTCTGTTTCTCCTGAGCAGGCCTTTGATAATTTTGTATTACTACTGCCACTGAGAAATCTCATAACTGCACTGATAATGGGAAGACTAGTTCCATAGCAGCATCTCCTGTTAAAAACTCTGTCCTGTGGAGGACAGAAATCACCAAGTCCTTTACACCAATGAATTTCTTCTTGCCTGCTGAAGGGAATGTCCTATGAGTCCTCCTACGGAGCAAAGTCAGGTTCCAGGCTCTAGATAACACATAACAAAACTACTCTAACATTCTCATCTCTGTGAGCCACCTGATATCTTCCATAATACTTTGCCAAAGCAATTTCAGTGTCTCTACTTCATCTGCCTGTTGGCCATTTCCTGTGTCCTACCTATAGCCTTGTAAACTGTATGACTTTACTCTGGATTATGGGCCTTCAGCAGGGCTTCCCAGGTGGCTCAGTGGTAAAGAATCCACCTGTAACGCAGGAGACGCAAGTTTGATCCCTGGGTCAGGAAGATTCCCCGGAGAAGGAAATGGCAACCCACTCCAGTATTCTTGCCTGAGAAACCCCATGGACAGAGGAACCTGGTGGGCTACAGTCCATGGGGTCGCAAAGAGTCAGAAACAACTTAGCAAATAAACAACAACATGTGGGCCTTAATCATGTAGCTGGCAAACTGAATGGTTAAAGGTTTTCTAAGCCCTCATCTGGCCAGTGCTGGTATACTTACCTACTTCACCAGGCTGGAAGACAGTTGCATATCGCTTTCCCCTACTTGTCCACACAAAGAAGAGCAGAGGGTCTTGAACACACTCTGAATTAGGAATGTCATTCTAAGTAAGAAGTGCTGGTGAATCTCTTCAGAGCAGGGTCTACCCTTTCTCTTCCTGAAGTTATTTATGCTGTGGGAGCAGGCTCCTTTAATAATAGCCCCCAGACAGAACTAAGGTGTCTCTAAATTGCTCTTGCATAGTTATGATAATTATTCATGAATATACTGTTTATCAAAAAAATTATACCTGAATATCCTGAGCTCCCAGATCATGCCACACTATCAATACAGGAAAACAGAAGATATGAGGGGGAAATAATGCATTAGAATCTGTGTTTTTACCCTTTTTTTAGATACTCGTTTGACTTAAAAAATGTTTTGTATTAAAGACATTTGATTTATATTTATGGAACTTTGGAAGCACCATATTTAGCAAGTGATTATGCACATATGTGGTACATGATTTATTGTATATGCTTATTCATGAAAGGAAATACGGCTTCATGCAAATAATTCCTGTGAATGGGCTGATCTTTTCTGGTCTGATTGGACACCTGTCTTTTTCCATGCCCCAGGAGGATGAAGGATGGGAGGAATTTCATTCCTCATTCTTCCTCAAGAGGGCGTTATTGTCCTGACTTCTGGGCCTGGGACACCAAGCTGAGCATATGATGTGCTTCTCCCCTTCTCCCCTGTAGGGAAGGCCAGCTTCCCCAGGGTACATGTAAGCTTCAACCCTCACCTACCTCATTTGGTTCCTATCTTCTTAGCTATTCTACCCTCCCAGAAACGTCTTCTTTTTTTTTTGATGTGGACTATTTTTAAGGTCTTTATTGAATTCGCTACAGTATTTTTTCTGTTTTCTTTGTTGGTTTTGTGGCTACATGTCATGTGGGATCTTGGCTCCCTGACCAGGGATTGAACCCGCATCCCTGTATTGGAAGATGAAGTCATGCATGGCCCTGCAATAAACCTTTCCCTGCTCCAAATTCCAACCTCACTCACTGTGTCTCAGGCATATGAACTTGTGCTTTGTTGTTGTTCAGTCGCTAAACCATGTTCGACTGTGTGACCCCATGGACTGCAGCATGCCAGGCTTCCCTGTCCTTCACTATCTCCTGGAGTTTGCTCAAACTTATGTCCACTGAATCAATGATGCCATCCAACCATCTCATCCTCTGCGGCCCTTGCGCTAACAGCCATGTATCCTATATACTTTGCATTGAATGATATTGGTGTATGGTTTCAATTTTTCTGAGGATGAAAGAACTAATTCTTACCTGGAGCCCACCTAATTTAAACTACGAATTTCTAATCAGAGCTATAATGTAAACATTTGGTGTACTGTAGCACAGTGCACTGGTAACAGCATAACCTGAAGCATGGCAGGCATGGGTTTGCAGCTCTGCTCTTTTACCAGCCAAGTGTATTTGAGTCTATTATTTCCCTTCATTGAACCCAGTTTAGTTACCTGTAAAATAGAAGTCTGCTACTAATGTTAGCGTACATAATGTATGGAAAGTATTTTGCATAGTGCTAGAAGCCTCCCCCAGCCCCCACCAGTTTTCTTCCTTTCTAAAGGAAACATGAGGCTTCATATTCTACATATAATTCAGTGAAATTTGTTCCTGAAAAACTACACACTGCATTAAGGATAAAGAGGTAGTCCTAGTGGTAAAGAACCCTCCTGCCAATGCAGGAGACATAAGAGACATGGATTTGATCCCTGGGTTGGGAAGATTCCCCTGAAGGAGGGCTTGGCAACCCACTCCAGTATTCTTGGCTGGAGGATCCCATGGACAGAGGATCCTGGTGGGCTACAGTCCACAGGGTCGCCAAGAGTCGGACACGCACACAATGATTAATAAGGGACCTACTTCTTGAGCAGAGCAACAGTGAGAGGTAGGTTCTATTACCCCATTTAATAGATAAGGTAACTGGATATTGGAGCCTTTAAGTAACTTGCTACTGAGAAGTAAAGTATTGTCTGCCAGATCAGTAAACAAAGGATGTCACAGTCATCAGCAATTGCAGTCACCACCACAGGTTACCTGGTGAGCCCTGAGAGAACTCAGGAAGGAAAGAATATCTGCCATCTAGCCGCCATCAGACGGCAGCCACTCCCTATGGTGAACCCTGAAGGAACTGACTATTTGAAAACACAGGATCCTGGCCCCAGATGGCTGAGTTGCACATCAAAGGAATATTTCAGTGAGCACAGACTCTAGCATCTTCCTATACATAGAAAAGAACTAAATTTCTCAACTTGCAGACATTTACATAACATCATTAGTCACTCAGTCGTTTCCGACTCTTTGCGGCCCCATGTACTGTAGCCTTCCAGGCTCCTCTGTCCACAGGGATTCTCCAGGCAAGAATACTGGAGTAGATTGTCAGGCCCTCCTCAATAAGGAGGAGGGGATCTCCTCAACCCAGGGGTCGAACCGAGGTGTCCAGCATTGTGGACAGATTCTTTACCATCTGAGCCACCAAGGAAGCCATCTGCTGCTGCTGCTGCTAAGTCGCTTCAGTCGTGTCCGATTCTGTGCGACCCCATAGATGGCAGCCCACCAGGCTCCTCCATCCATGGGATTTTCCAGGCAAGAGTACTGGAGTGGGTTGCCATTTCCTTCTCCACAGGAAGCCATCTAGTTTTCTTTTATTAACAGTTTTAGTACTACTACCTGTCCCTTGTTGTGAAACTCCTATATATCCTGGCTCCCCACATCACCTCCATGGAACAGTTACTCAGGCTTACTTGAGATGCTGCCTTTCAGGCTTGAGGTCCTCAGTATGTCCACTGAATAAAACATAACTCTCAACTTGTAGGTTCAGTTCTGTTGCTCAGTTGTGTTTGACTTTTGTGACCTCATAGACTGTAGCACGCCAGGCTTCACTGTCTGTCACCAACACCTGGAGCTTACTCAAACTCATGTCCTTTGAGTAGATGATGCCATCCAACTATCTCATCTTCTGTCATCCCCTTCTCCTCCCACATTTAATCTTTCCCGACATCAGGGTCTTTTCAAATGAGTCAGTTCTTCTCAAGAGGTGGCCAAAATATTGGAGTATCATCTTTAGCATCAGTCCTTCCAATGAATATTCAGGACTGATTTCCTTTAGAATGGACTGGTTGGATCTCCTTGCTGTCCAAAGGACTCCTAAGAGTCTTCTCCAACACCACAGTTCAAAAGCATCAATTCTTCAGCACTCAACTTTCTTTATGGTCCAACTCTCACATCCATACATGACTACCAGAAAAACCAAAGCTTTGACTAGATGAACCTTTGTTGGCAAAGTAATGTTTCTGGTTTTTAATATGCTATCAAGGTTGGTCCTAATTTTTCTTCCAAGGAGCATGCATCTTTTAATTTCATGGCTACAGTTACCATCTGCAGTGATTTTGGAGCCTAAAAAATAAACTTGTAGGTTGTGAATAATTTTTCAGTCAACTCTGCTTATAGCTAAGTAGACACTCCTTAGCTATGGTTGTCTGAGGCAGCCTTACAAATAGCTGAGAATAGAAGAGAAGTTAAAGGCAAAGGAGAAAAGAAAAGATATACCATCTGAATTCAGAGTTCCAAAGAATAGCAAGGAGGATTAAGAAAGCCTTTCTCAGTGATCAGTGCAAAGAAATAGAGGAAAACAATAGAATGGGAAAGACTAGAGATCTCTTCAAGAAAATTAGAGATACCAAGGGAACATTTCATGCAAAGATAGGCACAACAAAGGACAGAAATGGTATGGACCTAACAGAAGCAGAAGATATTAAGAAGAGATGGCAAGAATACACAGAAGAACTATACAAAAAAGATCTTCATGACCCAGATAACCATGATGGTGTGATCATCCACCTAGAGCAAGGCATCCTGGAATGTGAAGTCAAGTGGGCCTTAGGAAGCATCACTACGAACAAAGCTAGTGGAGGTGATGGAATTCCAGTTGAGCTATTTCAAATCCTCAAAGATGATGCTGTGAAAATACCGCACTCAATATGCCAGCAAATTTGGAAAACTCAGCAGTGGCCACAGAACTGGAAAAGGTCAGTTTTCATTCTAATCCCTAAGAAAGGCAATGCCAAAAAATGTTCAAATTACTGCACAATTGCACTCATCTTACATGCTAGCAAAGTAATTCTCAAAATTTTCCAAGCCAGGCTTCAACAGTATGTGAACCATGAACTTCCAGATGTTCATTCTGGATTTAGAAAAGGCAGAGGAAACAGAGATCAAATTGCCAACATCCACTGGATCACAGAAAAAGCAAGAGAGTTCCAGAAAAATATCTACTTCTGCATTATTGACTATGCCTAAGCCTTTGACTCTGTGGTTAACAATAAACTGTGGAAAATTCTTCAAGAGATGGGAATACCAGACCACCTGACCTGCCTCCTGAGAAATCTGTATGCAGGTCAGGAAGCAACGGTTAGAACTGGACATGGAATAACAAATGGTTGCAAATTGGGAAAGGAGTACGTCAAGGCTGTATATTGTCACCCTGCTTATTTAACTTCTGTGCAGAGTACATCGTGTGATATGCTGGGCTGGATGAAACACAAGCTTGAATCAAAATTGCTGGGAGAAATATCAATAACCTCAGGTATGTAGATGACACCACCGTTATGGCAGAAAGAAAAGAAGAACTAAAGGGCCTCTTGAAGAAAGTGAAAGAGGAGAGTGAAAAAGTTGGCTTGAAACTCAACATTCAGAAAACTAGGATCATAACATTCGGTCTCATCACTTCACGACAAATAAATGTGGAAACAATGGAAACAGTGACAGACTTTATTTTCTTGGGGTCCAAAATCACTGCAGATGGTGACTGCAGCCATGAAATTAAGATGCTTGCTCCTTGGAAGAAATGTTATGACCAACCTAGATAGCATATTAAAAAGCAGAGACATTAATTTGCTGACGAAGATCCATCTAGTCAAAGCTACCGTTTTTCCAGTAGTCATGTACAGATGTGAGAGTTGGACCATAAAGAAAACTGAGCACTGAATAATTGATGCTTTTGAACTGTGGTGTTTGAGAAGACTCTTCAGAGTCCCTTGGACTGCAAGGAGATCAAACCAGTCAATCATAAAGGAAATCAATCCTGAATATACATTGGAAAGACTGATGCTGAAACTGAAGCTCCAATACTTTGGCTACCTGATGCAAAGAACTGACTCACTGGAAAAGACCCTGATGCTGGGAAAGATTGAAAGCAGGAGGAGAAGTGGATGACAGAGGATTAGATGATTGGATGGCATCACTGACTCGATGAACATGAGCTTTAGCAGGCTCCAGGTGTTGGTGATGGACAGGGAAGCCTGGTATGCTGCAGTCCATTGGGTCACAAAGTGTTCTGAAGTTGTGTGTGTGACATGGTGGTACTGAATATGGGTACGTACAGATGTCCGGATGGAATCCCAGAATGGGCAGTGAGGACACGATGCCTTTAGGCAGCTGGCTCTGAGCAAAGAGTGTCTGCTCTTCTAGTGTTGGGAGTATCTGTGGTAGGAGCAAGAGATGATTCTCTAAATAACACGGCAGGCTGTGGTTCAGGATAGTGATAATTATAGGAAGGCTTGACCTTGACCATGTCCTTGCTGGTGGAAGCTGCAGAGATTGGGACTTCACCAGGGCCTGGTGCCAGGCTGCTCTCTCTGAGTAGGTGGAGCCCTGTGGTTTTATGCTGCCCTCTCATTAATGTGTGTAGGGGAGAGGGAGTGCTGTTGGGCCAGGCCACCCATTTAATTGCGGTTGTAGTTGGTTTGATTTTTTTTTTTCAAAACGCATTGAAGGCCTCTATTGTGTTGTTTGGGATGGGACTGGAGATCCAAACGTATCTAGGATTGCTTCCCCCAGGGTATACTTTGTCCCAGTGTGTTGGCCCTGGGCCCTGATGCATCCCCCAACACTGCCTGCATTTGGTACACATTTTGTCTCCCTGACCCTGATCTTCTCCAAAACATTTCAATCTCACTGTTAGGGTTTCCTTTTAGACCCAAAGGTCTTCTGGAAAAGTTAGGGGATGAATGGCAGGGTAGAATATTAGAAAGATCATAAATTTTGAAATTTTAAGGCAGAAGACCCCCGCTGGGGTTATAGAGGTTTTATATGCCTCAGTTTTCTTTTTTCTAAAACAGAAAAATAGTACATTCTCCCAGAATTGCAAGGACTGATTATGTGGGACTGGTATTAAGTGGGTTTTAAACTCTATAGTGGGGTACAACTTTCAGCTCCTGGTTTAAATATGGTTTTTGAACTTACAGAGGCAGGATGATGGTAGAGGCAGAAGGATTAGAAATACATCCTTAGGAGCAGGAAAATATGGATTATTTAGTCATGACTACCTTCCTTGGTCATATGAAATATAATCCCTCTATAGAGAGGGAGTTGGGGCAGATAATGGAAGGAAGGGATCTGAGAAAGTTATTTTTGGGAAATATTGAAATCTGAAGTGTATGTTAATGCAAAACTATTAGATCAACGTACAAAGAGATTACAAACTCAGAGAAAATAGACTCTCTTTGGCTAAGAATTTGACTACTGAATTTAGACAATTTGAATTAGCTTCCTGGGTCTGTCACTTCTGTGGATTCTAGAAAATTACTAACTTGTATAAATTTCAGTTCTTTCATTTGTGAAATTAATATAGTAACAGAAACTATTTCATTAAGAATTAAATGAGATAAACTATATAGACACTGAGTGCAATGTTTGGCTTCTATTAAGCATCCAAGAAATGTTAACTATTCATATTATTGCTATTAACTTGAAAGAGCTTGACTTAAATATTTACTTGTTATTAGCACATGTCAAAATTATAGTTTACTTATTAATGAGGTGACTGTCAGGAAGACAAAGAAGCTAGCTCTAAGAAGAGCTTGAACACACACATACACACACACACACACACACTCACAATTTTATATAGGAACACATAAAATCAAACACATAATGTAGATACTAGGAAAAAGGTGCTGAAATAAGGTTGCCATGTTAGATATTTGATAGATTAATGTCCTACAGGACAATAAAACCATATTCCCTTTAGGGTTAACTTCCTCACTGAACTTTACAAATTATAATGACATCAATTTATGCAAAACTTTTACCTTATAAAGCTGTAAAAAATGCCTGCTCCTTTATCATTTGTGGATTGTTAGTCACATACACTGTGAAATTCTCCAAGAGTGTCAATGAGGGTCAAGAAGATATTTTGGAAAATGCTCTGGCTTGACGTCAAAGAATTAACCGATCATCTATTTACATTTTTTCCATGTTTGGGATGCATTTGTTTTTAAATTATTACTGAAAGAATTTTTGGAAGGGACAACCTAGAAATTATGGAGCAGAAACGACACAACTGATTCTAGGAACTTCTCCCCTCTCTCAAACCAAGCAGGGTCTTCTTTATTCTGAAATCATCAAGGTGAGAGGAAATGAGGCCCAGGATCTGGAGTTTTAGCTGCCTGCAACCGTGTTCCTCAACCTTGGATGCCCTTCAGCACCACCTGAAGAACTTTAAAAAAAATACTGCTGCTGGGGAGGCCCATCTCAAAGCTTTTGATTTAATTAGTATGGCATTTGGATTTATTTTTAGTTTTTCCCTGGGTTTTAAACTTTTTAGCCCAATTCAGCTGTGTCCTCTGTGAATCTGGGGAGAGGTTATTAAAAGCTAAAACAGGGGACATAAATTGGGATGAAAGTGTTACTTGTTGTTACCTAAGCCTCATTCTGGGAAGGATCTGAAGCTTTAAATTTGGAGCAGTAAAAGCAATCAAACACCAAGAGGGTAACAGAAAAAAACTTCCTTTTCTAAGGCATCACATCAATAATATCTGTGCTGTGGCCAGGCTGTCTTCAAAGGGTTTTCAAAAGGGCTGCACTATTTTAATCACCTCCTATTCACCCCATTGATGAGGGATGCCCACCCGTATTTATGGGGATGGCCAAACACACAATACCCAGCACCGGACAGATGGGTTAACAGAAGTTTACTATTCACATACACTCACAACCTGGGGTGGGGGGCGCTGCAAGTCATGCAGGTTCACAAGGGGTGGCCCAAGGAACAGAGACAATATATCCAGGAGCTGCGGGAGGCAGGCTTTCTCGTGTCAAGAGAATGCAGTGTCCTTCGTTCCCATGGGAGAAGGTCATTGGCCTATTTGAATGCTTTCTCAGACAACAAGGGCTGAAACCCTAGGATACTCAGGGAGAAGCAGGGACAGTGCCCGAACCCCATGATAAGAGGTGTGGGGGGGTTGTTTGGCTAGGAGACTTCATGAGTGGGACTGGAATTAGGTGAGGAACTCATGGTTAGGCCTTTCGATGTCAAGGCAACACATAATATTGGACCTTAATTTGAGCCTTATACTGCATGCACACATTCACAAGGAATCATGTGTTTGCATTTATGCAAAGTTATGCATATCTGTGGGTATATACAGTTGTCCCTCCATATCTGCTGGATCTAGAACTGGTTCCAGGATACTCCCCGCCCTGTGGATGCCAAAACTTGAGAACGCTCAAGTCCCTATATAAAACAGAGAAGTATTTGCATTTAACCTACACACATCCTCCTGTATACTTGTGTACTTTAAGTCATCTCTAGATTGCTTATAATACCTAATACAATGTAAATACTATGTAAATAGTTGTAAATACAATGTAAATGTTATGTAAATAGTTGCTGGCATGAAGCAAATTCAGGTTTCACTTTTTGGAACTTTTGGAATTTCTTTCCTTCTGAATATTTTCAATCTCTGGTTGGTTGAATCCACAGATGTAAGACTTGAAGATACAGAGACCTAACTCTGAATATTAAGAATGAAATAAAAAGATGTTGCTCTCTGATTATCCATGCTGAACAACTTGTTTTGTTTTGCATATGGCTCAGTGATAAACAATCCCCCTGCCAATTCGGGAGACATGTACTTGATCCTTGGTCAGAAAGACCCACTGGAGAAGGACGTGGCAACCTACTCCAGTATTGTTTCCTAGAGAAACCCATGGACAGAAGAGCCTGGCAGGCTACAGCCCATAGGGTCACAAAGAGTCAGACACGACTTAGCGACTGAACAACAACAACTAACTATTAAGCAGCAGGCTTTTTGAATCCTTACTGAGAAGTTAAGTTCAGCTCAATTATCAATATCTGTCATCTAGGGCATGATGAAGAGATCACCAAGTAAGACTGTGTTAATTTTCTTTGTTAATTTTGGATTTTGCCTTCATTAAAGAACATAGAACATTTTAGGGAGAGGAGAAATTTATTCCACATGACTAAAGATTAGGTGTTTGAGATATTCAAGTGGGATATCTGATAATCTGTTGATAGTACAGGATGTAAATCTGTACTGGTGGTGGTGGTTTAGTTGCTAAGTCATGTCTGACTCTTTCTACCTCATGGACTCTAGCCTGTCAGGCTCCTCTGTCCATGGGATTTCCCAGGCAAGAATATTGGGATGGGTTGCCATTTCCTTCTCCAAGTCTGAGCTAGAAACATACATTAGGCAGCTACCAATTTTATAGCATGGGTTCCTCTTAACCAGTACGGATTGACTGTGTGTTTATCTTCAGAGCTCACTGGGGCATTGGCCAAGGCTATGGAATACATTACACTTACTAGAGATAAATAGTGCTGTATAACCACTGGTCCCTGAACTGTTTTAGGACAGGATGTACCAGCTTGCCAACATTATCTGGTAATATTAATTGGATTATAATAATTCAATAATCATAATAATACTTGGTTTTGGCAGAGCCTGGGGAATTTCAACAGTTCAGGCTGGTCACCTAGGTAGACTGCCGACAAGATCAGTTCTTTATAAAAGGAGGAGACTTGGGACTTCTTGGTACCAAGAAGCTTCCCACGTATGCTGGTGGTAGTTTAAGACCCAGTGGCAGAGTGCGTCTTGTGTAATCCAGTGGTGGGAGGGCATGGAAGCCAAAATACCTGGACCTCTTTCATTGCATACTCTTCTCATGCTGTTTCTGTATCCCGTACTCATGATAAAGTTGTTGTGTGAGTGTAAAAGTTTTGAGTGTTGTGAGTCCTTTCAGCGATTAAATATTTAAGGCAATTTATTCATAATTACCACATCAGTTAATGACATTTAAACCATAGAAGTGGATGGGATTATTCTGGGAAATTGTATGGGATAAGGGGATAAGAAAGGTGAGCTTGGAAATTTGAGAAACTTATTTAATTCTGAGCAGGGAAGAACACATCTGGTGCACTGTGGGTAAATCATGAGGTAGACAGAGCAGGTTTCGATATTCCTCTTTACAGAAGAGGAAATCATGGACTGAGAAATATTTTTACTTTTTCAAGACCACACAACTAGATCTTTAGATTCCTAAACATAGTTCCTTCAACTATATCACATTGCATCTTGATTAAAACTCCTCTTCAGAAAAGTTCCCTAGAGAAAGCTTTGAAAAGTATAAGAACATTAACCAGAGCCCTTGTGGCTTTCCTGACCAGCAGAGATGTTCAAAAATAGCAGCATCTTCACCATCCTGCAATTAGGATTTCTGAGACATCTCTGTTCTGTCCAACAAAGAAAGTCTGTTGCTTTCTACAAAGTTAGTGAATCTTAATGTTCAGGATTAAAAAAAAAAAAATCAACTGAGACATCTGTACCAATGCCTACAATAACCTCCCATCCATCAAATTGCCTTTAAATGAGGCCGTGCTATGTTCTTGCATTTTTTTCCCCCCTAGCACAATCCTGGAACATGGTGTACCCTTAACACACCTTGAAACCATGTATTTTACATTGCTAGTGTTAGTGAAATTTGCTTTTTATAGCATACGTATTCCTGAGACAAATGTCACTTAAAAATGGATTCCTATTTTAAGAGCCCCAAACTGTGGGCTATGATGAAACGGAGCTCTGGGCAACTTCTGACTTGGGAAGACTTTGCATCTCTTTCTGTCACTAAGTACTTCTCCTTTGCCAGTCCTCAAAATATTGGGAGGCTCCTTCTATTCTGTAAATATCTAGATCCCACAGGATGCACCCAAGAGGTACACAACATCCAACATGACTGTCCATTTGGTGTCAACATCAGCATGTTTAAAATATCAAAAATACAGTAAAACCAGCTGTGTGAAATCTACTTTATTTATTTATCTTTTGGAAATGGGTTTACCACTTAGCTATTTATAGAAAACCTCTAACAAATTCCTTTAGCATTGGAAAAAATAGTAAATGCATCCTGAACTTAACACTTTTCAAATCTGGACTTTTATAGAATCATATTTACACTTCTTTCTATTGAATTTACTAAATATTAATGAACAATACATGCTTTTGTCATTGTGTTCAATATTGGGTATGTAGATTAAACAGTATTTCAGGATATTATCTTGCCCTGTAGTCACTTATGATATAGTTGGAGCTGAGGAAATTCAATCCTGAAACAGTGGATGAAAAGTAAAAGGCAGAATTTGACCAAGTGGATAAAAGGATATGCAAAAATAAGCATCCTGTGATATTTCATTTATTCAAAATTACTGATAAAAAATTATGACAATTGCCTCTCACAGCAATCCTGTATGTTAGGTGTTAATCTGTTTACAGACTGGGTCCTTAAGGGGCAAACTCTATAATCTTACTGGGCCAGTAAGTGATGTGATCAGGACTCAGGTCATCTGACCACAAAGCCAGCTCGGGGCCAGCACATCTCTGTCACATTTACTAACAACTTCCTCCTCCCTCTGTGTTGAAAAGTTTCATCTTTAACTCTTGACTCATGGTTTCTGTGATCCTCCCAGCTTATGGAACTTCCTAGTGCACGTCTCAGTGACCTCGCCCCGTGCTCCTATCTCACACAGCTTTTCCTGACCACACCTCCTAGACCTACGTTAGCACTTGACAGTCTGGTCTGAATTCTAGGTCTTTATTTGACATCTTTACTTTCTTTTTTTATTGTCCTGAGATTGAAATCAGTCACCCTTGATACCTGATCTTTCCTTTCCACTCTTCTCTTCTGATCATTAGTCTAGCAAATGCTGTTAATTTTGCCATCACTACAGACACCTTGAGGCTTAAGTAGACCAGGCTGTCCTAAGAGATAACCAAGTCTGATTCCTTTGAGTCAAGGAAACGTTCTTGTGCTGAGTAGGATAATAATAGTACTTACCTCATAGGATTTTTCTAAAAAAATTAACTGAGCTAATATGTGTAAAGCACTTAGCGTAGTTTTTGGCATGTAGTAAGCCCTTAAAATATAAAATATTAGTACTATTGTTAGTATTCTTGACTCCATTGGATGACATTCTTAAGCTTGCCAAATCTGTACTTTTGGGAGATTATTCATTTTCTATAAATGACTTAATGTATGTAAAATTACTGGTGAGTGCCTGATACGCAGGTGTTCAATACATGTTAATTACCCCCAATATAGACCTCCATCCCTGGTGGCTCAGATGGTAAAAGCATCTGCCTACAATGCAGGAGACTGGGGTTCGATCCCTGGATCAGGAAGGTCCCCTGGAGAAGGAAATGACAACCCACTCCAAGTACTCTTGCCCGGAAAATCCCATGGACAGAGGAGCCTGATAGGCTACAGTCCATGGGGTCACCAAGAGTAGGAAATGACTGAGTGCCTTCACTCACTTCACTATAGACCTCCACGTTCCCTTCTAATTCTAGGATTCTATGTTAAATACATATATCGTTTATGTACAGATTTGTATGTTAAGGAGTTAAAAATGTGTAATAAAAGTATGTGTGTGTGTTAGTTGCTCAGTTGTGTCTGACTCTGTAACCCCATGGACTGTAGCCCACCAGGCTACTCTGTTCATGGGATTCTCCAGGCAAGAATACTGAAGTGGGTTGCTATTCCCTTCTCCAAGGGATCTTCCTTGCAGGCAGATTCTTTACCGTCTGAGTCACCAGGGAAACCTCAATAAAAGTATACTGAGATTCGATATAACACAAAGCTACAGAACTCCTGATATTTATTTTCTCAGGAGCTAACAGAGGCCATTTCAAATAATGACTTATCTGTTGCCATCTTTTCTCTTTGGTCAGGTTCTGGGCCTCTTTTCATGAAACTGTAACTTGTGCTTGGCCTCCTTCTGGTGGGTAGTGATGGTCAATACACTTGGAGCCACTCTTGTGCCACCAGAAATCTGAGAGTTAATGCATGTGCATGACAGCCTTTGTATTGCATTTACATGTGTCACACATGGAATGATACAAATAGACTGTAATTAAAAAAAAGACAGAAAAAATAGAAATAAATAAAGTAAAGCACCACTATATAGAGATTCAAGTTTTGGAAAGAGGGCAGTTCTGCAACAAAAAGAATGCAGTTAAGAATAGTTCTTCCTACACTGCTTCCTGCTTGGGCTTCATCTGCTCTTCAGGGAACATGACTTTAGTGAAGCCCCAGTTGAGAAGATTTTGAAACGTAGTTCCCATGGCAACATGCTCTGAAGTGACATAAATCTAAAGAAACTTTTCTTGGTTGTTCTATTATTCAAACAAGAATCCTCTAAGGCTTCTAGAGAAGTCAACTTTTAGTGAAGCTTGAGTCTTCTTTGCTTTCTGTGCCCCAAGGAGCCCCTTTCCTATGGGACTCCTTTCAGGTTTGTAATAATGATTTGTTTTCTTTAATTGCAAGTTAACTACAGTGGGAATAAGAGTAGGGCCTGAGATTTCTTGTAATCACCAAGGCAGTGGCAAATTTCTAAGTGCAAGATCCATGCTTGAGATGGATCTTTTTGTTACTGAGACGTGATCAAAATCTATTCCCCATATGAAGGACTAGCAAGCACCAGCTATGTGCAAATGTCACTCGACACTCACACACAAAACACACACACATATACACAGGACTGACATAAGGTTTATAATTAGCTTGCCAAGTGGAGGACACACTGGTACCAATGAGGTTCTCATTATAGACCCAGTGATGATGACTTCAAGTGCCTCATTCTGACGAAAACATACTTCTCATCAATTGAGTACTGTTTGAAAGTTCATAATTGGAGACCTGTGCTTTCTTTGTTAAAGATTTGGTCTTCATTAAAAAATATCTGGAAGGGTTGAGGGATATATGTGATCCCTAACAAGCTTTAGCTGACTGTTGATGAGTTTGTCTGATTTTCTAGAGAGCTGGTTCTGACACAGAATTGAAGGTAAAGAAAGCTTAGGATTGTGAGTCTTTAGGGAAAAGGGTTTTGTTTGTTTGTTTGTTTGTTTTAAATCAAGACTAGAGGTGGGTACAGAAAGAGAAGTTTAGAGACTGTAAAGGAAAGCTCACCTGACTTTGTGATTTGGCCTCTGTGGTGTGGTAGAATTATTTGAAAAACAAAGCATTGGCTTTGGACAGGAAATAGGGACAAGGTAAAATGGGCCTTAAGCCTGTCTATGGATTAAATTGGTTGGAGAGATGGGCCTTACACAAAGTTTTGGGGGAAAAAATATTATTTCAGAACTTCTCTCACTTCTATCAGCTCTCCTCTTCTTCCAACTTGTATGAGCCTGACTCTGGCCCCTTTCAGGTTCACCTGTCCTGTGCTTAGGCACTCACTCATGTCCGACTCTTTGCAACCCTATGGACTGTAGCCCCCCAGGTTCCTCTGTCCATGGGGATTCTCCAGGCAGGAATACTAGAGTGGGTTTCCCTGCCCTCCTTCAGGTGATCTTCCCAACCCAGGGATCAAACCCAGGTCAGGTTCATTTATCTCTTAGCAAACTTTTTCTCTTTCTCATTGCCTTTCTAAATTATACATATCTTATATTTCTTTATGTATATCTCCTATAACATTTATAAAGCCTCTTCCATGTGTCTGTCTCTTTGTGAGACTCTTCCATTGTATGATTTAACTCTTACAACCACCCTGTGATTATCGTTAACCCCATTTTGCAGATGAAGAGACTGAGAATCTGAGATTTGTGAGTTGCTGCAAGCCAGGTTTTCCATTTGGTTTAAAGACACAAGAGTGAGTAAACCTAGGGCCCATCCTTCATGTTCCTGGAGGGAGATAGATGTCCACAGAGACAGGGATATGTTGGGAGGAGAGCTGCAAAAAATCTCAAGACAAGGCACTGCAGGATTTTTTGGCTAATCCCCATTAGGCTGTGACCTGATAGTGACTTGAGACCCTACTCTGTCTGACTTTTTGATATTTTGATAGAACATACTCGAAGTTCTCTGCAACATGGAATTTCAGGTACTCAATAAACTCATGATTCATATTTAGTTTTCTGGTAGTGGTGCTGGTTCAGTTGCTAAATCATGTCTAACTCTTGCAACCCCATGGACAGTAGCCTGCCAGGCTTCTCTGTCCAGAATTTCCCAGGCAAGATTACTGGAGTGGATGGCCATTTCCTTCTCCAGGGGATTTTCCTGACCCAAGTCTCTTGCATTATTCTGACCTAGAATCAAACAGCTCTGGGGGAGGCTGTTTCCTCTCAGGTGGAATGAGGAACCTTTAGGTCAGACCTGCTCCACATACTGTTTTAGGAGTACCTTAACTGAGGTTTTCACAAAGTCATGCCAGACACAAGGATCTGTATGCAGGTAGCTTATTTTTTTAAATGATCTCAGCATAAAGAAGTGAAAACAGGAAAGAATAGAAAACTAATCCAAGATTGGGTTACTGGGCTGTTTACCCTAATGGGAAATTGACAATCAAATCCCTCAGAGGCTCTCTGAGATACTATGAAGAATGAACCTCCAGAAACAGAAGAGAGGAGCATTTATCCACTGGCTCCCAGGACATGTTAACTCCTTAACAATTGCAGGTTTGCACATGCACCAGAATGGCTGAGTGGATTCCCAAAGACGTTCCACATATGATGGCAGAGGCATCCTAGCACAGAAAGAAAGGTGTATGTATTGGTGCAGCTGAGAAACAGTTGTCTGGCTACAACTGCATGCTGCCAGCTTCCAGAGAAACAGTAGAGGCTGAAAGCATAGGCTGAGTGATATGAAATGAGGCATAAAAGCTGTCCAACACAGAGAGCTTGGTGATGGCACCTGAACTTCCAGTTCAGTTCAGTTCAGTTGCTCAGTCATGTCCGACTCTCTGCGACCCCATGAATCGCAGCACTCCAGGCCTCCCTGTCCATCACCAACTCCCGGAGTTTACCCAAACCCATGTCCATCGAGTTGGTGATGCCATCCAACCATCTCATCCTCTGTCGTCCCCTTCTCCTCCTGCCCCCAATCCTTCCCAGCATTAGGATCTTTTCCAATGAGTCAACTCTTCGCATGAGGTGGCCAAAGTATTGGAGTTTCAGCTTCAACATCAGTCCTTCCGGGCCTGGTAAAAAATATTCAGAGTTGAGGGTAGAGGACACCACAGCTGCAAGGCAAGGCCCACATTATATGATTGGTAATGTGCTGAAAAGCTTAGAAAGGACTTTTGTTCCATTTACCTGCTATTTATTCTGAAAGTTCATCCTTGGTCCCTTACCTTATTGCTGTGCTTTGAGTTAAGGCCTCTTGTCCGGATTACAAGATAAAACATAGTGCCTGGAGGGGCGGCACATCAAGTCATTGACACCCACCAGTCCGTGAAACTAATTGGTCTTTCTCAGCCCATCTGATCATGTCATCTATTCTCCTGTTCAAAATGTTCCATGGATTCACACTATATACATATTTCCTGTCATGCCATTCAAGTATCTCCCTAGTATAATTTTGGGGTGCTCTTCTAGGTCTGGAGAAGGAAATGGCAAACCACTCCAGTATTCTTGCCTGGAGAATCCCATGGACGAACGAGCCTGGTAGGCTACAGTCCACAGGGTCGCAAAGAGTCGGACACGACTGAGCGATTTCCCTTCCCTTCTAGGTCTGTTGCCCAGTTATGTCATTTACTTGCCTTTACTTTGCATTTCAGTTAAATGACCAGGTCGGCTTCTTTTGGATAATCTATAGGCCCTCTTCAACCGTGGAGGTTAGAGACCCATGTTTTATTCCACATTCCACCACCAACCAATTCTGTAATTTACTGGGCCTCAATTTTCCTCTCTGGAAGATACAGACTAGGAGAATTAGATCAGTGTATCCCAAACCTGGCCAAATATTCAGATCACCAGGGGAGATTTATAAGAGAAAACAAATTATAAAAACCTACTCCTGGAGATTCTGATTTATATATCTGGATTAGAGCAGTAAGGTATGTACATTTAATAAGCACATTCTTATCTAATTCAATTCTATAGCTAGGTTCGTGAAAAACAGGATTAGATGACTTTTAGTATTGCTTCAAATCTATGGGGCCTCAAAGTGTGAACTGGGCTTCCCTAGTGGCTTAGTGGTAAAGAATCTCTCTGCAATGCAAGAGCCACGGTAGGAATTGTGGGTTCGATCCCTGGGCTGGGAAGATCCCCTGGAGGAGGAAGTGGCAACCCTCTCCAGTATTCTTGCCTGGAGAATCCCATGGACAGAGGAGACTGGTGGGATACAGTCCATAGGGCCCTAAAGAATCGGACACGACTTAGCTACTAAACAACAACAAAATGTGAATTAGCTGTCACTGAGCTCAAGAAGACTCTAAGAGATGGGACACAGAGGAATAACTTGTCATGAGAGAGGGGAGTTAGGAAAAGAGGAAAGGTTCCTTTGCTTTGCACAAACTTTTCAGTTTAATTAAATCCCATTTGTTTATTTTTGTTTTTATTTTCATTACTCTAGGAGGTAGATTGAAATTATGTCAGGGTAATCTGCCTATGCTTTCCTCTAAGAGTTTTATAGTGCCCGGCCTTACATTTAGGTCTTTAATCCATTTTGAATTTATTTTTGTGTATGGTGTTAAGAAGTATTCTAATTTCATTCATTTACATGTAGCTGTCCAGTTTTCCTAGCGTCACTTATTGAACAGATGCATTTCATTTTTCATAAATAATTTTTTATTATTTAGTTATTACTTTTACTAATACTTTAAATTATTTACTTATTACTTTTTTTTGCCTATTTAGTCAGATATATCCTATTTTATCTTTTCTAAAAGAATGTCAGACCCTTGAGGGTAAGGATTTATACATTTAGTTATCTCCCATAGGGAGATATTAAATGTAATTGTTAAAAATACCAGGCTTGGAGTTAAATGGACTTAGATTTCACATGACCTTTGTAACATTTAGTAAAATACTGCATTTCTAAAATGGGAATGATAAGACTTAGTTCATAGGATTTGGGGGTGAATGAAACTAAAGTATTATATATAAAATGCTTTGATATATGGCGTGGTATGGTCAGCATATAAGTGCTAATAGAGGAAGATTGTTGGGGATACACACACAATAAGTGCTCAATAAATGTAAGTTATTAGTTTTGCATTTTACTGAGTGGATGTTAATTGAACAAATAATGTTTCTAAAATCCCAATCAAATATTATCCTGGGTATAAGCAAAAGTTCCTTATTTTAAGAGTTAATTTTTAGGGTTGTAGTCCTGGGGGAACCTCTGGCTTTCTACCAGTACCTCTAATCAGGTCCCCAGATCTCTAAACCCAGAATAAAACCGGCTCAGTCTCCTGTTACTGCCTGGCACTGATTACAGGCAATGATACGGTATCCTTTCTGAAAGATGGAAAAAAGCCTCCGGGCAAAGTCTCAATCAGATATCACGTCAGGAAAATTTTGAAGTCAGCCCAAACTCTGATTCCCCCAAATAGGACAGAGAGTTAAGGGGTAACTCTTAGTTCATTCACTTGTGTTAATACTACACCATTTGTCTGTCTGAACGACAGAGGGCAAGAGTTGGACTGAGAGGGACTGCGGCCAAAACTGCAGGCTGAAAGAGGTGAGTGACTGAATCTGGGCTGAACTTTTCCTAAGTCCCCACCTTCAGGTAGTAAAGGCTTTGGGAAGGACCATCTCTCTTTTCTGGTCTTCCCTGGTGGCTCCGTGGTAAGAATCTGCCTGTCAATGCTGGAGATGCAGGTTCAGTCCCTGGGTTGGGAAGATCCCCTGGATGAGGAAATGGCAACCCACTCCAATATTCTTGCCTGGGAAATTCCATGGACAGAGAAGCCTGGCAGGCTGCAGTCCATGGTGGGTCACAAGAGTCGGACACGACTTAGTGACTGGGCATGCACGCTTGCACCTCCTATATCTAGTCTGTCCAATTTGACCATGAGGTGGACACTGGCATGGTTGGACTGGCTCCGTCCTTTCAGAGGACACTTCCCAGAAAATGACCCCAGTTACTGTAAACTTGAGCAGACTGGAGTTGGAAGGGCATGATAAATAGACTGAAGTTTACTGAAGTAAGGATCTGGGAGAGTCTTCAGTGCATCCTTGGGTCCTTTCTTCCCAGCAGCAGTGGCCGTCCTCTTAGAGACGGGTTCGCCCTCCAGAGGACGCTCCAGAGGCAGAGTTACTAGGGAGTCATGGGAACAAGACCCATAGCTTCTGGAAAGGCCTTTCTGCTGAAGTCCAAAATATCCAAATGAAAGTGTTAGTTGTTCAGTTGTATTTGACTCTTTGAGCTCCCAAGGACTGCAGCCCGCCCGGCTCCTCTGTCCATGGGATTCCAAAATATCCAAGTGTGCGTCTAATTCTAAAGAATTGGGAGGTGACAGGGAGGGCAGCACTGCTCTCTCTCCTGCTAAGTGACCCCTTTCCTTTGTTTCCACAGAATGCCTGAAATGAGAATGGTAGCTGAGAACTCTTCTGTGACAGAGTTCATCCTCGCAGGTTTAACCAGCCAGCCAGAACTTCCCCTCTTTTTCCTGTTTCTGGGTTTCTACATGGTCACTGTGGTGGGGAACCTGGGCTTGATAACCCTGATTGGACTCAGTTCTCACCTGCACACCCCCATGTACTTTTTCCTCTATAACTTATCCTTCATAGATTTCTGCTATTCCACTGTTATCACTCCCAAAATGCTGATGAGTTTTGTCTCAAAGAAGAACATCATCTCCTACGCAGGGTGTATGACTCAGCTCTTCTTCTTTCTTTTCTTTGTCATCTCTGAGTCCTTCATCCTGTCAGCGATGGCATATGACCGCTATGTTGCCATCTGCAACCCACTGGTGTACATGCCCACCATGTCTCCCCAGATCTGTTTACTTCTTCTGTTGGGTGTCTATGTGATGGGGTTTGTTGGGGCCATGGCCCACACAGCATGCATGGCGAGACTGATCTTCTGTGCCAGCAATCTTGTTGACCACTATATGTGTGACATCCTTCCCCTTCTTGAGCTCTCTTGCACCAGCACATATGTAAATGAGCTGGTGGTTTTCATTGTTGTGGGCATCGATATTGGTGTGCCCACAGTTACCATCTTCATTTCTTATGCCCTCATCCTCTCTAGCATTCTCCATATTCATTCCACTGAGGGCAGGTCCAAAGCGTTTAGCACCTGTAGCTCCCACATTATTGCAGTTTCTCTTTTCTTTGGGTCGGGGGCATTCATGTACCTCAAACCATCTTCTCTTTTACCCATGAACCAGGGGAAAGTCTCCTCCTTGTTCTATACCATTGTGGTTCCCATGCTCAACCCTTTAATCTATAGCCTGAGGAATAAGGACGTCAAAAGTGCTCTGAAGAAAACTTTAAGCAAAATATTGTTCTCCTGAGAAGGGGGCAATATTTAGGAAAGGGAAATTTTTCCTTCCATAGATGATTCAAGTTCCATTGATTACATGGAGGAAATTTTAACCCTTTCTCAACAAGTTTGTCTTTCCCCTTATAAGTGCCTTTTAACTTAAGAAGATTGTTAAAACTAGAGGATACTCACATTTAGTGGGCCTTAAGGATCATTTGAGCTTCCCTGGTGGTTCAAACAGTGAAGAATCTGCCTGCAATTCAGGAGGCCTGGGTTTGATCTCTGGGTCAGGAAGATTCCCTGGAGAAGGGAATGGATACCCACTCCAGTGTTCTTGCCTGGAGAATTCCATGGACAGAGGACCCTGGAGGGCTACAGTCCCTGGGGTTGCAAAGAGTCAACATGACTGAGTGACTAAAGCTTTCATTTTTCACTTTCAAGAATTATTTAGTTAAGTTCTGTCTTATTTTTGAGAACAGGTTCAGGCTTAGGTAACTTTCCCAAGGCCACTCAGCTACTCAGCAGCTGGACTGTGACTAGAATCCAGGCTCCTGCTTTCCAATACTGATTTCTTTCCATTACTGTTCACTTTCTTCCTCCCTCAGCTGCCCTAGAAGGTTCCGTTTCAAGTGTGAGTTGGTCTAGGACATGAAAATCTGGTTTTGTCTACAGAAATTTCAGGCAACTTTTCAAGGGCTAATTTTAGATATCACATTTTCACATGAAGGTAGGAGGTATAACACTTTGTTGAGATGGTCTTGGCTGAATGGCCAGACGGATTCTTGAAGAATTCTGCAGAGTGTGTGGGGAAGTGTGCTAGAACCCGGACAGCAGCACACACGGTACCTCCTGAGATAGTGACGTGGAGCTTTGGCCGCTTGGACTTCAATGGATTTGGCCAGAGTGTGTGAAAGACCTCAAAGAATATGTCAGCGTTACAAAGGACAGGATTTGGGGAATATTTCACACACAATCATTTCCTCGTTTTCAAACCGTGCTTTTAAAGCAAGCATGGAGAAACCTGCCACTCAGGGTGGTCAGCTGAGGATTTGGAGACTATTTCAGAACCATAGAAAACCTAGTGTTATCCAGTCAGCACCACACAGCAGCCAGTGACAGAGGAAATGGTCACTGACTGTTATGGTACTGCTTGCATTTTCTGTGTGACCCTTTAGATCAACTTTCTGGTACCTTACTCTAAGCCCTGGGAGGCATTCTCTAATGGATCTGTCATTAGGCTCTTTGGCCCCTGGTTTCTGGTTGGGTTAGGTAATGGTAGCATCAGCAGAGAAAATCAGAAGGTGAGAGGAGAGTGATATTTTTAATATTTATTTCCTAGAATTTCTTCCAGCTGGGCTACAGTGTCAGGAACTGAGTGCCCTATTTCCTACTTGGTTACAGTAACTGCTCCCTCCTTTGTCTCTTCAGGCCAAGGGGCTGCAGTCTCTCCTGGCTGTTGCTAGTCTGGGGAGCTCTATCTCCCTTTGGTGGGCTCTCCAAATCACCTTTTGTGTACACCCCAGCAAATAGTTCCCTTGTTATATTTTTCGGTTACTTTGTTTCAGTGGATCATCTGTTTTCTGCTGGGACCCTAGCTAACACACCTTACAGTAAAGGGTGGAAGTACAGCCTAAGTTTGTACATCCAGAGCCTGATGTTTCTATGTATAAGGGTTAGGGTTGCGTTTTGTTTTAAAAGAAAATTGTAGGGGATAAATTTTGTGTGTGTGTGTGAAGCAACAATACATGAAATGCAGTGATAATACTTTTGATTTATGAGAGTCTCTTTAGGAAAAGTCTCTTCTATATGGAAAAATGAAGTTTGGATGGATGTATAGCTTTGCCTGTTGGATTGTACAGATCAATAAGGGTGAGTTCAAAAGAATGAGAGCAAAATGAGAGAACTGTGCTTTAACAACATAGAACAGATGGATGGACAGTATGGAAGCTAGATGGCTGGGATAGGTGAGAGGAAGAGAGTAGCATAAAGACCTAGAAAAACAGAGACTAGGGAACTGGAAGGTAGAATCAAATTTGGACCCTAGCTTTTATTCAGTAGCTATGTGATCTTCACCAAGTTACTTGATGTCTCTGAGCAAATGTTTTCACAGGATTATTCAGAGAATTAAATGGCAAGTGCTTAGCAAATTTCATCTCCATTCCTGCTAGTTACTCTTCTCCTAGCTTCAGCACTTCCACTAATTTATTGTGTAACCTTGAGATAATCACTCTATCTTTTTGGGTTCATGCTTGCTTATATGAAAAATGATTATGCTAGATCAGATTATTTCTACATTCTATTTACTATATATATTTATTTGTATATTAAATGCATAGTACAGATTCATGATGTTTAATATTTTACCAAAAAATAATCAGTGAAAGGCATCTGGTCCTTTCTGGTCCTTTTGTAGCCTTCCTTGGGGCCATCACTGTTGCTTGTTAATTGTATGTATTTTTGACAGTCTTTGCACATACATACACACAATGTTGTCTTTATTTTCAGAGTCTATGAGAAGTTGCTTTAAACAGATGAAAATTAATTATAAGAGGAGGGAATAAAGAATTCTTATTGGATAAATAAATGAATAAAAAAGCAGAAAAGATGTATGTGAAGGGTCACATGAAGCCAAAAAGAGGGAGAGAGAGAGGAACACTGTGAAAGCAAGAAACACCATCTCTAGCTACAATAGTTTGTTTCCCAAAACAGAGCTCACAGCCAGAATTTTTTTTCTGATCTCTTGCCTTCAATTTTGTTTTTTATAATTGTGCAAAATTCTACCATATGGATGTATTATATCCAATGAACATTTTTCTACTGCTGTATGTTATTTTCATATTTCCAAATTATAAATAATGCTTAACAACATTCAATAAATCTGAGTTTCCCCATTAAAATATATTCCTAGACAAGGAATTACCGAATTACACACGATTCTTGAATTTTATTGCAAAATCCCTTCTTGAAATTTCAATCTCAAGCTGCACTCTCACTAGCAGCATACACACATCTGGACTGTCCACTTTGGCCAAACTCTGTACTGGTAAGGGTGGCATTCATGAAAACTTATCACCTTTAATTTTGGTGGTGGTGGTGTTTGTATTACTGTCTCTTCTATATCTTTCCTTTCCTCTACTTCATAAACTATTTGTGGTGCCTGGATGGGTAAAGAAAAGAGGGAGCAAATTGAAAATGTTTTCTCTTTCCTTTTTCTTCCTTACACACTCTTTTAATTTCTTAAATGGCTCTTTCTTGGCTTAACCATATTGCTGGTAATCTTTTTAATCCTAGGACAGGAAGGTGCTCTGGAGCCTTCCAGTCTGTGACCACCTACTGTGAGGTGTCTTTCTGGAAGACCTTTCTGCTCCCCCAGTTCATTTCTGTGCTTCTGCTCATGATGCTCACAATGTAAAGTCCTTGTCACTTTCTTTTCTGTATCTATCCCTACCACAAATTAGACTGTGTAGTTTTGTGTGAGCAGAGTTCTTGGTGTCTGTTTTGAGATATTCCCCACACCAAGCACAGTGCCCAGGACATGCACAGTGGAGATTAAACAAATCTATGTTGGATGCAAGATTGGACCATCTAGCAGTTTTAGCAGCTGACTTACCAAAGGGGTTTCCCTGTTCTGTCTTCTGGGAACACATCTCTTCCAGCAGCACACACATGCTTAGTCCCTAATATTCCATCACTGATGCCTTGATTATATTGCTGCTCAGTCTCTCAGTCATGTTGGACTCTTTTGCAACCTTATGGACTGTAGACTGCCAGACTCCTCCGTCTGTGAAATTCTCCAGGTAAGAATACTAGAGTGGGTTGAGATTTCCTCCTCCTGGGGATCTTCCTGATCCAGGGATCGAACCTTCATCTCCTGGATTGGCAGGCAGATCCTTTACCACTGAGCCACTTGGAAGGCCCTTGATTATGTTATTCTTACGTTTACTCCTGTCCCCTAATTTTAGGCACATGTCACCTGGCACCTGTAGCAGAAGCCAGACCGTATCCTTATCTGTAAACCACCACTTTGCTGCTGCTAAGTTGATTCAGTCATGTCCAACTCTTTGCAACCCCATGAACTCTAGCCCAGCAGGCTCCTCTGTCCATGGAATTCTCTAGGCAAGAATACTGAAGTGGGTTGCCATGCTCTTCTCCAGGGGATCTTCCCAAACCAGGATTGAACCCGGGTATCCTGTGGCTCCTGTATCAAATGCAGATTCTTTACTGCTGAGCCACAGGGGAAGCCCAAATCACCACTTTACACTCTTCCTAATAGTAAAATTTATAGTTTTCTATAAAACGATTACCTTCAGCAAACTCTAAGCCACTATCCAACTGGACATAGGACTTCGAGAAAAATTTAACAGTTGGGCATTCATTTCGTATTCCCATTTTAGTTAATATGCCAGAGACAGCACGCTGAAGAAAAATTTGTACAATATAGAAATGAATCATTCATGTATTAAGCTCCTTTTTTTCCCAGAGTAATGGAGACCATAATCTCAAATGATTGTGTTCAGAAGATTAATACACTTAGAAAAGAGTCACCAAGACCACAGCCTGATTCTTTGCTGACTTCGCACGGCACTATTTCCTCAGAGCAAAGCTTCCTTTTTCTTTAATCTCAATCAGAGTTCTTGAAACTTTGCAAGTTCCTTGGTAATTTATTGGGGAAGATTACTACTTTTCCCTTTGTAATTAAAAGTAAATTGTGGGGAGATATTTTGAGACTATGAAGTGTGATGTTCCTTTTCAATCTTTCACACCCTAGTTTTTTTTTTTTTTATAAATTTATTTATTTTAGTTGGGGGCTAATTACTTTACAATATTGTAATAGTTTTTGCCATACATTGACATGAAGCAGCCATGGGTTTACATGTGTTCCCCTTCCTGGACCCCCCACCCACCTCCCTCCCCATCCCCTCCCTCTGGGTCATCCCATTGCCCCGGCCCTGAGCCCTTGTCTCATGCATCGAACAAGGAATGGTGTTCTGTTTCACATATGATAATATACATGTTTCAATGCTATTCTCCCAGAATGTCCCACCCTCACCTTCTCCCTCAGAGTCCATAAAATTGTTCTATGCATCTGTGTCTCTTATTCTGTCTCGCATATAGGGTTATCGTTACCATCTTTCAAATTCCATATACCCTAGTTTTAACATCCATTGATGGTGCTTGCCTGATTCTATTACTCTGATGGTTGTAAAATGGAGATATTCTAACTCCGTCAAACTTTTGTTATTTGTTTCTAACTCCATCAGACTTTTGTAGTTTTGTCAGAAACAACCCTTGCTTCTTCTATATTCTTTCATTCATTCATTCATTTATATCATTATGGACTCATACATTCTAATTTTATCTGAGTTATGATTCATTATTATCATTATTTACATTGATGCTCAATTTGTCCCTGGTTTGTCCAGTGCAACCCTCCTCACACTGGATCTTATGACCTTTCAATATATATACATTAGATTTTGAGCACTTTATTACTTTCTGGCAAAACAATCTGGCTTATCCTGTTCTTTCCCTGCCCAAGCACTGGTTTTATGTGGAGACAAATGGTGTTTAAAACTGAAATATGAGCTTTATTTAATGTGATTCTGCAAGCAGCTGTTTAATGGGAGTACACTCGTCTTTGTAGTCATTTATGTTTGCTCTTTGAAGATACCTGTGTATGTATAAGTGAGACTTGCTTTCAGTCAAGAGGCCAATGCTTTGTGTCCCAAACATGATGATTCCTTAGCATCATTTCTCACCACGTTTTACTTGCACACATGATAGTTTCCCAGGTTCGATCAGTGACTAGTGAGACCACATAAAAGGAAGAACCTGTGAGGTCTGGAGTGGGAGAAAAAAACAGCCCCGAGACACTTGACTGCACAATTTGGTGGTAGATGCCATTCAGTCTGGCCTCCTCAAGGATATGACTCCTTGTCTCTTTGCCTCCTTCTTCACACATCTTGCAATGACTGATTTGAGAATGAAGGTGGACAAGAGTCTCACAAGATTCACGGGACCACGTTCTTCAGACACAAACAATAACATTTTACACAAGTTCTCATTTAGACTTCCTACAACATGTGAGATGATTCTCTCTGCTTTGTAAATGGGCAAACTGAGGCTTAAAGATCTTAAGGAACTTACCTAAAATAGATTGTACAGATAGTAGGTGGTGAAGTAAGGAACTGAGTTTAGACTGGCTGACTCTGGTGTTCACACTCCTGCCACTCACTGCCTTCCAGAGGCTCAATCTGCATGTGCAAGAAATAGTGATGCATGTATATGCACCTTGTGCCAAGTCCAAGGTCTTGCTGCCTCAGAGCTGGACATGTCCATGCATTCACTCTCACTTGAAACAATTTGCCAAAAAAAGATGTCAAGGAAGAGTGCCAAAGACTTTTCTCCTTATCCAATGCACTGATTTAATAGGGTCAGTAATACAAGCATGTGTGAGACCTGCTGGACTATGGTGATATGGATTGTGAAGTCAAATATCCAGAAAATGTTTGAGGTTATAGTCCCAACCTTAGTTAGGTGATCTAACACATGCAGACAGCTTAATGCCTGGCAGATACAGAAGGTGCTAGATAAGCGCTGAACAAATCCTGAGTGAGATCTTAAAATGCTAAATTATGCAGTGTTTTGTTTTTAATTTTTTAAAATAATTTTTCTTAAATTTGCAGAAGCAATGCTTGAGTGTTGTAAGAATACATAAAAGTATCGGTAAGCAAAAGATTAAAAAAATCTATGATCCTACCACCAAGAGATAACTAACTACTCTTGGGATTTGTGTGTTTATTCTTTCAGAAATGTGTGTGTGTGTACCTATGATGACTTAAATTGGTTTGCAAAAACAACACACACATATATATCCACAAACACAGCAACAAATGTGATCATATCATTTGATTTTATAACTTTTTTTCTCATTCTGTAACACAATGTAAACAGCTCTCCATGTGACTAAATATATTTGAAAATCGTGATTTTTAATGACTATATTCATTATATTAGGAGTTGTAACATCAGTGGAATGATGTAAAATGCTTCTGTTGGCTGCATAGGACAACACTGTTTCCTTCTTCACAAAGAGTTTTTTTTTTTAACAGTGATGTGTTCATCTGAGGATCCTAAATTTCCTTTTCTAAAATTCTAAGAGCAGCTTTCTCTTTGACTCTTTCTCATGTGTGACATTCTGCACTTTCCTCCCACCACCTGAGTTCAGGTTTCCCTGGTCTACAGCCCCATCCTTCTCCTTCACTCTTTACCAAAAGTCAGAGGCAAGTTTGGAGACATCAGCTCTCCCATTTTGCTCACCATCTACAAATTCTGGTGCTAACCAGTTTCCACCCCAAATGTGATTCTAGCTTCACTGAGGCTTCACCTTCCCTAGTAGGGAGAAGACTCTATGTCCTAGACAGGTAAATGAAGAAGCAGCCCTTTCTCTTCCCCCTTCTTTGCCCCTATTTCACTCCAAAGGAGTGAATGCTTTACAGGACTGATCAGAACTTAGGAAAATTAACTTATAATGTGGCTCAGGGTGGTCCAGCCCCCTTTGTAAGGCCTCTCTCCTCATTTCTAGTTAAGACATGCACATTCTCAGAATCTCTGCTCATCTCCTCCATCTGCAACCGTTCTCCTTTGTTGAGAACACCAACTGTTGTCCAGCTCAGTTTAGACCTGGATTCATAAATTTAGTCTATGGTGTGCAGTGAGGGAGTTATAAGGTCCTACTGTAGATGAACATCCAAGCTTGGTCTTCTAATTAACTTTATCAGGAATAAAGCTGGCATTTTTTCGCCCCCTGACTTCTGTCTCTAACTTCTCAATTGATTCTCGAGTCAGAGAGGGAAGAAAGATTTAATTTACCATCATCATTAATCCACCCCAACTACCTCTCACCCCTCTCTGCCATGTATGCAACGATTCAAGTCTCAATGTCATTTTCCACTTTCCAAATTTGCAATGCTTTTTTTTCTTTCCTTCCATATGACTTTTAATATTTCCTTTTGTGATTCTCTTTGCCCAGAACACCCTCCTGATTTTCTCTCTTGGTTAAGTTCTATTTATCAGTCAAGACTAATAGCAATGCATTTCTAAAACCACATCATAAAGTAGATTGTGCATTTCCATGCATGTGTGCGAAGTAAGTTGCTTCAGTCATGTCCGACTCTTTGCGACCCCATGGACTGTAGCCTGCCAGTCTCCTCTGTCCATGGGATTCTCCAGGCAAGAATACAGGAATGGGTTGCCAAGCCCTCCTCCAGGGGATCTTCCCAACCCAGGGATTGAACCCAAGTCTTGTGTCTCCTGCATTGGCAGGGGGGTTCTTTACCACTAGTGCCACCTGGGAAGCCTGTGTTTCCATAATTACATGTAACAACTGGAAGTTGTTTTTGAATAAAGATCTGTTGCCAAACCAAAGACACACTTTCTATAATACTCTGTAAGTGATTTTTAAGAGTAAATTATTTTCTGAGTTTTACAAGATGCACAAAAAGCTATTCCAAAGCTATTCTGTACTGATTTTATACAGAATCCCAAAGGCAACTAAGTGAACATAGAACCCATGAAAAATAGAACCTTATAAAAATAATGACCAATTTAAACACACACTAGCAATTTAATCACTAATAAAAATAACTTTTGTGCCATTACCTTCCTTATATGTTAAACATAATTATTATTATTATTATTTGCTATTGCTTTTATGGTCCACAAAACATTAAAAAAGTTGCTCAGACATCAAATGCATTTCTGTCTGCCTAGAAAAGGAGCTTATTATTCATTATTAAAGAAAAGAGGAGTCATTGGACAATTGAAGGTTTAAAAAACTTTATGTAGGATTATGAAGAATGGTCTCTGAAATCTTCAAAGTTTGTTCATTTTATCCTTTAAACCACATCCACACAACAGTTCCTTGGAAGGGGAAAAATCATTCAAAATAGAGAAAAACACTGAGGGAGATTTTGTTACACCCTTTTAAAAGGTGATTTTGGCAGGTGTGTCTGCCTTCATCACAGGGATATGAGAAAGTTGTCCCACAGCTTGGAATGGTTTCCCTATCTCCACTCCCTGCCATACCCGCCTTAATCGCCAGTCACTATTCTGGCAGCCAGTGTTCTTAACTACAAACAGAACACTGATTCTGGTTAACCGCTTCCAAAAAAGGGAGTTGTCAGGTGGTTCACAGAATCTCAGAGCAGTTTTTGGAGCCAGGTAGGCTCTAGGAGAAGCCAGGTGGTAGAAGCACAGCCAAGTTACACCTCAGAACTGTCTGGTTAGGCTGAGCTGGTTGCCCCTGTTGGCCACCAACACCTGACATTTGTTACTGATTGACTGATTTTTGTCTCTTTTTTTGTGCCAGAAAGGAATATAAATTGTTCCTCTTTCTTGTGTCACAGAGAGAGCATGACAATATCTGAGCTGAGCTCAGGTCTTATGTTCTCAAGGTTTCACAGAAGAAGGCCAAGTTCTGGCTCCATCCAAGGCTTACACAAGGGCGGGTCCCCAAATGCAGGAGTGCCAATGCTATATAGTCACAAACAACTAGTTTCGTCACTATTTACTTTTTTGGGTTTTAAACCTGAATTTCACTTCCTCAGGGAGGACTTCCCTGACCCTCCAGATCCAGAAGAGTGCCCCCCTCCATTAAATGGTTTCATGGCAACCCATAACTTCTTTCTGGCACACTTACTGTATTTCCAATTAATTACTGGAATTAATTAATTATTAGAATTAATTAGAAGCGCTGTTTATTTTCTCTACCTAAATTACATATTTGAAAGAAAAGAGACTATGTGTTTCCACTGTTGCTTTATTTTTAGTGCCAAACACAGGGTCTAGAATGTGGTAGATGTGCTCTATCTATCTGTCAGACTGTCTTTATTTCTACATTTCTTATGTTTTATTTCTAAATGATAGTTTTTTCCCCCCTTCTCCCTAGTTGATGCTGACTTCTGGATAATTTCTAATCTCCAAGTTGCTTACTTTTTCTTCACCTGTGTCTAACAGGCTGTTTAACATATTCATAGAGTTCCTCATTTCAACAATCATGTTTTTATTTCTAAAAGCTCTATTGGAGGGAATTCCCTGGTTGGAGAGATAAAATCCCACAAGTTGCACAGTGTGGTCAATAAATAAAGTTTAAATTCTTTAAAAATATGCCGTGTCAGTTGTGATTTTTCCTTCGTTATACTTTCGTTTTTTCCCCTTTGAATACATAAAATATATTTATTTTGTATTCTGCCCCTGATAAACATAATAATTTTGCAGATTTGGTTCTGTAGATTGTGATTTTTCATTATCATCCTGGTGGCTCATTATCTGTTTGTTTAGTAATTTTCATTAAGAGTTTATGATCCTTGGGTATTTATCAGGGGAAATCCTTTGATATTTTGATTTAAATTGTATTTTCCCAAGAAAGATTTGTTGTTGTTGTTGTTATATATGTAATACGTATTTTCTGCCTAAAACACAGAGGTGGTTAGAACTTTTCATGGGGCTATTTTCTCTCTTTTAGAGCCAAGGCCAGGACAGATACATATTATCTCTGCCCTCTTCCTATGTGAACCTTTTTCTTTCTCTGATTAGGCCATGGGAGATGTTTCCCTTTGGGATCCAGTATTATGAGTCAACTATGGTACCAAACTCCCAACCTGCTTGATTCCCTGGCTTTATATCCTGTGTCCTGCATAGGCAACCCAATTAAACTCCAAATCGGGGCCACAGGAAATTGACTAGCTCCCCAGGGACAAAGCCCAGGTCCAGTGCTTGCACACTCGTCTGGATTATTCTCTTTTGCTCTCACAGGAATTCACTTAGTATCTGCCCCCTCAAATATCAACAAATAGATGACTTCTATACTTTATTCTGAATTCTTAGTTTGCCACACTAGAGATTTTTCTGAATATAAAGTTTGCAAGATTGCTAGAAATAGCTAGTCTTAATAAAAATGTATTGGATGATGAATAAGTGAATACACTGACTTCTACTCTGATGAACAGAGATGATTCTTCCCTACTCGTTCATGCTGAGCTGTTGCCACATATCTGCAAAACTGTTATTTAAGAGGGAGAAACGCAGTGGGTAAGAAATTATGTACTAAAGAGAAATACCTATTTTATTCATAAAAATAAACCTCAGAAACATCATCTAAATATGGAACTGAAAAAACGTTTCTCTGAGTAGTGAAGGGGAAACAGAATCCAGTCCTGTACTAGGAACTGTCCTGGCAATTTCCCTTGAGTATGCATCCCGATGCAGCATGCAGTCTCTAGAGAGCTTCTGAAAAAAAAAGTGAGTGTTAGTTGCCCAGTCATGTCTGGCTCTTTGTGACCCCATGGATTGTAGCCTGCCAGGTTCCTTTGTTCATACTATTCTCCAGGCAAGAATACTGGAGTGGGTAGTCTTTCCCTTCTCCAGGGGATCTTCCCAATTCAGGGATTGAACCCAGGTCTCCTGCATTGCGGGCAGATTCTTTACCATCTGAGCCACCAGGGAAGCCCAGAGGGCTTCTGCTCCTCCTCAGCACTGGATCATAAACTTTCTGCTTTGTGGTTTATCTGGAGACAAAGCCAGATGTTCCAATGTGAGTAAGAGGCTGGGGATGACAAAAGAGGAATAACAGTAAGGAGAAAGGAAGAGGGAAGGAGGAAGAAAGAAGAAGGATGGAGGAAGGGAGAAGGAGGAAGGAAAGAGAGGGACAGACAGCGAAGTGAAAGCTCTATTCTTCCATGGCTGAGTCACACAGCATCACTTCTGCCATATTCTTGGTTTGAGAAATCCCAAGTCCCTGCCTAGATGCAAGGTTAGAAAGCATAGACACCATCTCTTTAGTGGAGGACAGCTTTCCTTCCACTGTATTAAGAGCATGTGGGATGTAAGATGTATGTATGTGTGTGTGTACACATGTGCACATGTGTGCACGTGCTAGAATGCCATCTTTGGAAACAATAACTTCCCACACATGCACACTGTATAGTTGTTATAAACACAGTATTACATAGGAAACACCCAGAATAAGGCCAGGACTCTGAAGTTGCTTCATATGCATTAATTCTTTTTCCTCTTGATTTACTCCCTTTTATAGAAGATCAGTTTTCATGCTTTTGGACTTCATGTGAATCGAATCTTAAAGTATGCACTCTTTTGTCTTGGCTTCTTTTGCTCCATAATAGGTTTGTGACATTTATTTAACTTTCATGAACCTTCTTGGCATATTTTTTAGGTATACATATGCACTTATTTTTATTTGGTATACATCTAAGAGTATAATTTCTGGGTCAAAATGTATGTTCAAATTTGTTAAATACTACTAATCAATATATTGCATCATGTACAGCATTATACAATGTTATACTATTGTACCAATGATTATAATGTAGAATTCCTCCAATGTTTTATTCCTTGTTCCCAAATAATTCTTCACTCCCTATTCCTCTTTCACCTATGTTCGGTGGGTAGG
Organism: Giraffa tippelskirchi; assembly: GCF_054371585.1. NCBI lineage: Eukaryota > Metazoa > Chordata > Mammalia > Artiodactyla > Giraffidae > Giraffa > Giraffa tippelskirchi. Next base: position 21,123,172 of record NC_137284.1, read on the forward strand.
TGCAGTTTAAATTTATTTGCTTTAGGTTTTTTGGGCTAGGGATAAATTGGAAATAGCTTGCAGTTAATGCCCTTCCCATTTTTAAGCCAAAATCTACGGACAAGAAGGTACTGGTTGGCCAGCAAGAGCAGGTTCAGTGAAAGAAAATGCTTAGGGTAAGAGAGGGTGAAAGACAGAGACTGTCTTAGTCAGAAAGTGGAGAGAAGTCAGTAGGAGACAGCAGGAGCAGGAGGATTTGAATAGTTGCTTATGCTCTTTTTAGTAGGGTGACCATATAATTTGTTACCCAAATCCAGACACTTTTGAGAGTGAGAAGGTTTGCTATTAATAATTATACAGGGATAATGGATGTAAATCAGGAATGTTCCAAGCAATCTAGGATTATTTTAGGCATCCTCAGTGGAAAATTACAAATGCAGTTGCTCACATATCTTTGAAAATTTCTTAGAATATTCATGTAGCAGATGACATGGAGAACAATTTTGCCGTCTGAAAGATGACAGAATTAAAACCTTTAGGTACATCTCCTGTTAATACCTTGACCTGCACACATCCATAGAGTAAGTTTGTGAAGGTGTGTGTGTGTGTGTGCGTGTGAGCACATGTGTGAGAGCTTCTTTGCATAAGTGATACCTTAATCTCATTTATAGTAAAAGCCAGTCTATAGCCCTTGGTAGAGCTGAGGGTAGGTGGTGCTTGTGATTGTGGTGGTGGTGGGATGTTTCCACTGTTCTGAGCAGCTCATGGTGCTAGAAACATTTTGTCAGAGGTGCTTTTCATACCACCTACATGTCTGACCTAACTTTTTTTGGTCCTATTCTCAAAGCTCCCTTTACAAATTTGGAAATAGTGGTTAAAATAAGTATGGGATCATCCTCCCTTAATGTCAAGTGTAAGTGTCAAGATATAATAAAGGAGAGGAAATCTGAGCCCTCCCCCCCCCACCTCAATTCAGCACTAAACAACATGAAATCCTCAGAGTTTAGGAGAAGTTTGAGTGAACACCTGAGTCCCAAGATGCTAGGTAAACATCATCATCCAGGTTGTAAACAAAGACAGTCTAATTTCTTCTCTGTAGGGACATAACTCTGAGAAATTACCTAGGGATTGAGACTGTATCTAATCAGATCCCTGAGATCATCTAGTAGCCCTAAGTTCTCCATGATATACCAGCTGGGGTTCTGGTGAAAATGAGGGTTGCTCTTTTTTTTCTCCTAAAGTTGATATATACCACCTGGGAAAATCCACCAACAGAAATCTTGGTCCATTCCTAGAGCACCTTGGAGACTGGGGTCTGTTAAAAGCTCTGATTCTCAGCACCAAGGGAATCAGAAGAGTTAAAACTTGAGGCTATCTGCTTTATGCACTAACACCATTTTCTCCTTTGAGCTAATGGAAAAAGAGATTGCTTAATGCCCAGGACTGAAGGGCAGGGAGGAGGAAGGTGAATGTCTGACTCCCATTTTTCCTGATGGTTTTCTTTTAAATTCACAATCAAGGGATCTGAGAAGTACTTATCCCCTCTTTACTCTTGAAACAGATTCTGGTGTCAAATGTAGTGAAGGGACTAAAAGGAGGAAGGCAGGAGGTGCAGACAGAGGGAACAACTCTTGGCTTTCTCTCAGGGTGCAGACCTCTTATCTGGCTGGGACGGGGAGGCAGGGTGGATGGAGACAATGTGGGACAGGAGAGCCTGTCTCTCAGAGTCTGAGGCACAGTGGGTTCAGGTTGTACTCCTGGCTCTTGGAAGGTCTTTCTGAGAGTTGCTGGGCAGCCAATTCAGGTGCTCCATCTCCTCATCTCCTGAGTGCAGACAGAATTCTTGCTGCCCATGCTAACAGACTCTAGCCTGGATTCATGATCAGCCCAGGGGAGCTAAGATGTAGTCACAGGCACATTGTCAATAGCTTGGCAGGGCCGGGGTTGGGGGAGGGCATATAGATGAGTGAAGAAAGGCAAAAAGGAGGGCATTCATGCACTGGCTCATCTTCTAGACTTTTTTTCCATCGGCTATGCTTGTGACTACAATAAATTGAAACATTTTGTCCCTTGTTTCCACAGACAGTTCCCCAGAAGAGAATGGCTCTGGTAAACAGCTCCTCGGTGACTGAGTTCATCCTCGTGGGATTATCAGAACTATCAGAGCTTCAGCTCCCCCTCTTCCTCCTGTTCTTAGGGATCTATGTGTTCACGGTGGTGGGCAACTTGGGCTTGATCACCTTAATTGCGCTGAATTCTAGCCTTCACACTCCAATGTACTTTTTCCTCTTCAACTTGTCTTTTATAGATGTCTGTTATTCCTGTGTGTTTACCCCCAAAATGCTAATTGATTTCGTATCAGAAAACATCATTTCTTATGTGGGATGCATGACACAACTATTTTTCTTCTGTTTCTTTGTCAATTCTGAGTGCTACGTGTTGGTATCGATGGCTTATGATCGCTTTGTGGCTATTTGCAATCCCCTGCTGTACACGGTCACCATGTCCCCTCAGGTCTGTTCTCTGATGATGGTTGGTTCGTATGTGATAGGGTTTGCTGGGGCCATGGCCCACACAGGAAGCATGTTGAGACTGATATTCTGTGATTCCAACATCGTCAACCACTATCTGTGTGAAGTTCTCCCCCTCTTGCAGCTCTCCTGCACCAGCACTCACATCAATGAGCTGGTGTTTTTTATTGTTGTTGGAGGGGTCATCACAATATCCAGTATCAGTATCTTCATCTCATATGCTCTGATTCTCTCCAGTATCCTCCATATTCCTTCTGCTGAGGGCAGGTCCAAAGCCTTCAGCACATGTGGTTCCCATGTAGCTGCTGTGGCTCTGTTCTTTGGGTCAGGGGCATTCACCTATTTAACAACCTCTTTTCCTGGATCAAAGGACCAGGGTAAATTTGCCTCAGTCTTCTACACCAATGTGGTTCCCATGCTTAACCCTTTGATCTACAGTCTGAAGAATAAGGATGTTAAACTTGCTCTGAGAAAAACCCTGAAGACAGTTCTCTTCTGAAATGGTTCTGTTTGCATCAGTCACTTACCGGTAAGCATCATGCTCAAGAATATTTTATCTACATGTGGAGGACTTTTAGTGTTTATTTTTTAAGTGAGGTCTTCTCTCTAAAAAAAAAAATTGCAAATCTCTTACTTGTACTCTTTTTGAGGTTTATACTATTTCAACTGGTTCACTGCATGCAAGTTAGCATCTATTAGGTACCTATTGTTTATTGGACTCTATATTAGGTCCAAGAGATGAGTAAGATGAGAGTCTATGTCTTCCATCCTTTTCTTGGTAGGCTAAATGGGTTTGTTGAAGCAACTTTTCTGGCTGGGAGATGGGGCAGGTGGCTGTATAAAAATCCTGGAGAATGAATTTTTCTTCAGTTATGAGAACAGGCTTACCAAAGATGAAAGATAGCTATAACTTGGGCCATAAGTAAGATAGCCTTCCAACTCCTAGAAAGGTTTGCCTGGCTAGGAGAAATGTAAATCATCGCTTTCACATATATCCACATCTGTATAAGAGAAAGTCTCATCTAAGAGCTGTTTATATGGCCTGAAATGCAAGATAAATCAAACTTAAATCTTTCTTTTCAAAGTTTCAAACCTCTTAGGCCATGGATCAGTAACCATGGGGTAGGTGGTTTATAACTGGGCCAAATTCTTGTGCTCTGGGGTCTAAGTCTGAAAGCAAAATAATAAGAGAGAAATTCCATGCACTTACAACATGTTGTTAACTGCTAACCTCTATCCTGTCTTGGAGGTACTGTGCATATTATAGACATTTAGGACAATTCTTTTTCTCTTTACAGTAGATTTAGACTTTATTGCCTCTGAGACTGTGTGTGTGTGTGTGTGTGTGTGTGTGTGTGTACGTGTGTTACAGTTAATTACTAGAGAATCAGGAAGAAAGAGGAGTCACATTACACTTTCCACTTGCAGGAAGACTTGAAAGGGATCCCAGTTTTGAGTGCCAAAGAATGCTCTGTACTACTCTGTTGAAGACTCCCCTGTTCTATAATGGATAGCTCAGATTGTGAGGAGCACACCCTCATAAATTTCCTTGTGTGTTGGAATGAAGCTGAACTTAGGGTCAAATTAACCCACATGGGCAGGACCGAGACTTGTGGCGGGGTCAGAAGAATGATATCCTCTCTGTGTAGTCTGGAACTTGGGGTGTCTATGAGGAGACTATCTGCAAAGAGCACTTAGTACTTTTGGAAGTGGGGAGTGTCATAAAGTACTCAGTCTATATATTTTGCTTTGTTCATAATTTTCCAATGGATCCATAAAACTGGATAGTTGCACAGTGTATAGCGGCATGAGAAATGAGTAAACGAGAGAAATAAGACCTTCCTCACACTTACCTCTCTGCTGACACCTGTTACAGTGGCAGCATCGTACTAAGAAGAAAGGTAGCTCAAGTGTTCCAGGTCATGGCCAGAAGCAAAGCATTCTGAGATGGAGCCAAGAACAGCAAAGAGAAGCACCTGAAGCATGAAACAAAGGAGGAGATGTGAAATAAAACTTATTTTCTCCATGTCTGGGCACTGTTTAAGGTGCTTTACACATATTGTGCACATGGACATAACCAGATGGTCAATACCAAAATCAGATTGATTATATTCTCTGCAGCCAAAGATGGAGAAGCTCTATACAATCAGAAAAAACAAGACTAGGAGCTGACTGTGGCTCACATCATGAACTCGTTATTGCAATTTTCAGACTTAAATTGAAGAAAGTAGGAAAAAGCACTAGACCATTTAGGTATGACCCAAATCAAACTCCTTATCACTATACAGTGGAAGTAACAAATAAATTCAAGGGATTAGATCTGATAGACAGAGTGCCTAAAAAACTATGGATGGAGGTTTGTGAAATTGTACAAGAGGCAGTGATCAAGTCCATCCCTAAGAAAAGAAATGCAAAAAGGCAAAATGGTTGTCTGAGGAGGCCTTACAAATAACTGAGAAAAGAAGAGAAGCTAAAGGCAAAGGAGAAAAGGAAAGCTGTGACCATTTTAAGGCAGAGTTCCAAAGAATAGCAAGGAGAGATAAGAAAGACTTCTTCAGTGATCAGTGCAAAGAAACAGAGGAAAACAATAGAGTGGGAAAGACTAGAGATCTCTTCAAGAAAATTAGAGATACCAAAGGAACATTTCATGCAAAGATGGACACAATAAAGGACAAAATGGTATGGACCTAACAGAAGCAGAAGTTAATATTAAGAAGAGGTGGCAAGAATATACAGAAGAACTATACAAAAAAGATCTTTATGACCCAGATAACCACAATGGTGTGATCATTCACCCAGAGCCAAACATCATGGAATGCAAAGTCAAGTGGGCCTTAGGAAGCATCACTACTAACAAAGCTAGTGGAGGTGATGGAATTCCAGTTGAGCTATTTCAAATCTTAAAAGATGATGCTGTGAAAGTGCTGCACTCAATATGCCAGCAAATTTGGAAAACTCAATAGTGGCCACAGGCCTGGAAAAGGTCAGTCTTCATTCCAATCCCTAAGAAAGGCAATGCCAAAGAATCTTCAAACTACCACACAATTGCACTCATCTCACACACTAGCAAAGTAATGCTCAAAATTCTCCAAGCTAGGCTTCAAAGGTACGTGAACAGTGAACTTCCAGATGTTCAAGCTGGACTAAGAAAAGGCAGAGTAACCAGAGATCAAATTGCCAACATCAGTTGGATCATTGAAAAAGCAAGAGAGTTCCAAAAAACATCTACTTCTTCTTCACTGACTATGCCTAAGACTTTGACTGTGTGGATCACAATAAACTGTGGAAAATTCTTCAACAGATGGGAATACTAGACCACCTGACCTACATCCTGAGAAATCTGTATGGAGGTCAAGAAGAAACAGTTAGAACCAGACATGGAACAACAGACTGGTTCCAAATTGGGAAAAGAGTACATCAAGGCTGTATATTGTCACCCTGTTTATTTAACTTCTATGCAGAGTACATCATGCGAAATTCTGGACTGGAGGAAACACAAGCTGGAATCAAAATTGCCGGGAAAAATATCTGTAACATTAGATATGCAGATGACACCACCCTTATGGCAGAAAGTGAAGAAGAACTAAAGAACCTCTTGATGAAAGTGAAAGAGGAGAGTGAAAAAGTTGGCTTAAAGCTCAACATTCAGAAAACTAAGATCATGGCATCCAGTCCCATCACTTCATGGCAAATAGATGGGGAAACAATGGAAACAGCGAGAGATTTTATTTTTTTTTTTTTTGAGCTCCCAAATCATTGCATATGGTGACTGCAGACATGAAATTAAAAAACAGTTGCTCCTTGGAAGAAAAGCTATGACCAACCTAGACAGCTTTAAGAAGCAGAGACATTAGTTTGCCAACAAAAGTCCATCTAGTCAAAGCTATGGTTTTTCCAGTAATCATGTATGGATAAGAGAGTTGGACCATAAAGAAAGCTGAGTACTGAAAAACAGATGCTTTTTAACTGTGGTGTTGGAGAAGACTCTTGGGAGTCCCGTGGACTGCAAGGAGATCAAATCAGCCAATCCTAAAGGAAATCAGTCCTGAATATTCATTGGAAGGACTGATGCTGAAGCTGAAGTGCCAATACTTTGGCCACCTGATGCAAAGAACTGACTCATTGGAAAAGACCCTGATGCTGGGAAAGATTGAAGGCAGGAGGAGAAGGGGACGACAGAGGATGAAATGGTTGGAAGGCATCACCGACTCGATGGACATGAGTTTGAGCAAGCTCTGGGAGTTGGTCATGGACAGGGAAGCCTGGTGTGTTGCAGTACATGGGGTCGCAAAGAGACAGACACGACTGAGCAACTGAACTGAACTGAACTGGTCACTTAGTCATGTCCAACTCTTTGGGACCCCATGGACTGTAGCCCACCATGATCCTCTGTCCATGGGGATTCTCCAGGACAAGAATACTGGAGTGGGTTGCCATGCCCTCCTCCAGTGGATCTTCCTAACCCAGGGATCAAATCTAGGTCTCCTGCCTTGCTGGCAGATTCTCCCACATTGCAGGCAGATTCTTTACCATTTGAACCACCAGGAAAGCCCTCACACATATTACTACTGGAAAAACCACAGCTTTGTCTATGCATACATTTGTTGGCAAAATGATGTCTCTTCTTTTTAATATGCTATCTAGATTTGTCATAGCTTTCCTTCCGAGGAGTGAAAGTCTTTTAACTTCATGGCTGCAGTCACCATTTCAGTTATTTTGGAGCCCAAGAAAATAAAATCTGTCACTGCTTCCAATTTTTCCTCTTCTCTTTGCCATGGAGTGATGGGATCAGATGCCATGATCTTAGTTTTTTGAATGCTGAGTTTCAAGCCAGTTTTTTCACTCTCTTCTTTCACCCTTATCAAGAGGCTTTTTAGTTCCTCTTCACTTTCTGCCAATAGAATGGTATCATCTGCATATCTGAGATTGTTGATATTTCTCCAGGCATTCATGATTCCAGCTTGAGCTTCATCCAGCCCAGTATTTCATGTGATGTACTCTGAATATAAGTTAAATAAGCAAGGTGACAATGTACAGCCTTGATGTACTCCTTTTCCAATTTTGAGCAAGTTCCATGTTTGGTTCTAACTGTTGCTTCTTGTTCTGCACACAGGTTTCTCAGGAGACAGGTAAGGTGGTCTGGTACTCCCATCTTTTTAAGAATTTTCCATAGTTTGTTGTGATCCACATAGTCAAAGGCTTTAACAGAGTCAATGAAGCAGAAAAAGATGTTTTTCTGGAACTCCCTTCTCTATGATCAAACAAATATTGGCAATTTGATCTCTGGTTCCTCTGCCTTTTTTAAACCCAGTTTTTACATCTGGAAGTTCTTGGTTAATGTACTACTCAAGCCTAACTTGAAGGATTTTTGAGCATAACTTTGCTATCATGTGAAATGAGCACAGTTTTACAGTAGTTTGAACATTCTTTGGTATTGCTACTCTTTGGACTGTGAGATCAAGCCAGTCTATCCTGACAGAAATCAACCCTAAATATTCATTGGAAGAATGATTGCTGAAACTGAAACTCCAATTCTTTGGCCACCTGATTTGAAGAGCTGACTCATTGGAAAATACTCTGATGCTAGGAGAGATTGAAAGCAAAAGGAGAAGGTGGTGGGAGAGAATAAGATGGTTATATAGCATCACCTACTCAATGGATATGAATTTGAACAAACTCTGGGAGATAGTGGAGGAAAGAGGAGCTTGGTATGCTTTAGTCCATGGGCTCATAAAGAGTTGAACACGACTTTACTGAACGACAACAACATATATTAACTCACTGAACTTGTGTTAATGCCCAGGACTGATTTTTAGTCAGTCTTTTGGACTTAGCTGAGGACTGTCTACATCTAGGCATGTGGAGATCTGGGGATATATTAGTAAGAGTCAAGGATAAGAATAAATATAATTTGATATGCATTAAGGAAAAAGTTACCATTGTTACAAATGAGTGGAAATAAGGAATAAATCAGAACCATAAGGATGTGAGCAGAAAGGGATATTTAGGAAATAAGTTCATTAAAGCCTGAGAATAATTTTCTTTACATGCATCCCATATTTGCACTGAAGTGACTGGAGGTGAAGGTATAAGTACTTAATGAGACACTGGCTTGGATTCCTTTGTCATTGAAGATCTGAAATGACAAAAAACTCAGAGGCACTTTTCCTGGTTTCTGTAACAGCCAGTAAGAGCCATTTATTGCTCCCCCAGAAAAGACAACATTTTATAAATTATGAAGATCTTTACCTCTCTCACAAACTAAGGATAGGTCATCTTGCATATCTTCTTAGGCTGGTGATGAGGAACTGTTGGTTCTTAAATGGTCAACAAATAGGAACAAGTATGGGGAATTGCACTTTACAGTAAGTGAAAAATATGATTTGATGCTCTGATAGGTGTCCTAAAGGATGTCCCTCTGCCACAATACCAAAATTCTGTCACCTCATGACATCATGACAGTTTGACTTTCAGCAAGTAAAACTTCCTCTTCAGGAAACATTATTAAAGTCAGGATTCCTCTGGGTCCACTCTTTGGTCTACTCTTTTGGGTTCTTCCTTGGACATCTCTCCAGCTCCTACGGTTCCAACAACCACATGCTTGATTCTAAATCCGTAACTCTGGTTTAGATCTATGTTTATAATCTATAATTAATTGTAGTTGGAAATATAAAAGTATTGTCAGATACCAAACAGAATTAGGTAACAATTAGGTAGTGACAGTTTTGGAGAACAGAGAAGAATAAACTGTTCTTGATATCTACACATTCTCCTATATTCTAAACAAGTAGGAAAATACAGAAGTGAGTGACAGATGCCAAGTCCAGGAAGAACTTTCGAGTGGAGGTTGGGAGTGAGAGGCACTGCTCTACCCTGTGGGGCAGTGATGACAGGATAGTGCTAAGCCCCAGCCCATGTATTAGTTAAACATCGCCCTCTCTCCCCTCATGTGTCTGTAAATGAAATCCTTCATTTGCTAACTGCTTCAGCTACTGATAACATAAGTCTGAATGCAGTGGTTTAAGCATATGAGGGTTTATTTTTCTCTAACATAAAAGGCATCTCGAGGTAGGCAGTCCAGGGCAGATATGGTGGAGTGAGTCATCCAGGACTTAGTGTCTCTTTCTTCTCTTCTTAGTAGTGACTTCATTCTAGTGGATGCATCATGGTTTCTATATGGCTGCTAGGCCTCATATGGTTTTGTCCACAGCCCAAGCAGCAAGAAGACAGAGGGGCAAAGGAGGGCAAAGGGTGCTTTTACTGACATCTCACAAACCATACCTACTTACATGGTAAACTGGGAAACTTGGCATTCAATTCAGAAAATTGCCACCTAGGGAAAAAAATTAGGATTTTGTTATTAATTAAGAGAGTAAATGGCTACTAGGTAGGCAGTCAGAAATCTCTACCAGTTGCCAGGAGGGAGCAGGTCAGAAGTGAGCACTTTCCATTCCTATTATTGCTTCCTTACTTAGTTCACTCTATGAGAAAATGACAGATTAACTTGACAGATGAGACTGTAAAAGACTGATGAGTTGGTCATTGAGGGAACTGTACCCCGTATCTCTCCATCACTGTCTTGTTTGTACTTAATTAAGGCAAACACTTAGAAAGTACAAGCCAGATATGTGATATTTCATTTCCACCTTCTCCTCCTGTCCCTTACTGGGTGAAGCTAGGGTCCAGGTTCTGGGAGGTAGGTGTGAGTCCTAAAACTGATTTCCTTAATCAGTTTTGCTGTTAATAAAGATGTAATGGTATTTTGATCCTCCTTTGGCTCCTTGTACTTGACCTCAATAGTAAGATTTCATATAGGAAGAGACTGAGTTATTAACATTGCTAATCTCTTACATTGTGATTATCTTTGTGCTTTTAGTATAAAGGGACTTCTGGTAACTGAAGCTCTTATTTTCTTATGCTCTGAGACACTCCCTCTTGATTTGCATGGTTATTAGAAACTGTAGAGGAGGAATATAAACTTTCTTCTATCCATCTAAGGTTCAGTGACTAGTGCACTAAAATTCGGAGAAGGCAATGGCACCCCACTCCAGTACTCTTGCCTGGAAAATCCCATGGATGGAGGAGCCTGGTAGGCTACAGTCCATGGGGTCGCTAAGAGTCGGACACGACTGAGCGACTTCACTTTCACTTTTCCCTTTCGAGCATTGGAGAAGGAAATGGCAACCCACTCCAGTGTTCTTGCCTGGAGAATCCCAGGGACGGGGGAGCCTGGTGGGCTGCCGTCTATGGGGTCGCAGAGTCGGACATGACTGAAGCGACTTAGCAGCATCATCAGCAGCACTAAAATTAGAATGATGAAAGAGAGATTAACAAGAGAAAAATGAACAGAAATGAATTAACATTAACATGTGTGCTGGGCACACACACGGGTACTCAAGGATTAGTAACTAACTCCAAGGGGTGGTTAGAACTTGGGCTTAAATAGTATTTTAACAAAGAACAATAAATTTGTAGAGAAGTTACGAGATAAAGGAAAAGGGCTTTGAGCTTATGGGGTGGCAAACTGTGGGAAGGTATTGATAAATATATGATGAAAACTAATGGAAGACAAGATCTACTGACTAATGTTTTTAATGTAGGTTCTGCTTGTGAGGTCTTCGGGCTTAGAAGAGTCTAGAGTTTTCTCTAGTGGTTAACTTCTGTCTCTTCTGGAAAAGAAGGGAAAGGAACACATTTACACATTTATGTCCTGATTTTAGGTAAAGAGGGAGAGATTTTTTTATATCTACTTTTTCTCAATAGTCTTCAGTTTAAAATAATCCTTAATACCAGCATGGTATATTTGGGTAGTATATATTCTGCTGCCATTCAAAACCATACTAAGAACAAAGTTACTGAAAGTACATGAACATGCATCTCAAATAGAGGCATGGTCAGAGGGACTCATTGACAGCTAATAGGGAAATATGACTAGTTTCCCTGGTAGCTCAGCTAGTAAAGAATCCACCTGCAATGCAGGAGACCCCTGGTTCGATTCCTAGGTTGGGAAGATGCCCTGGAGGGATAGGCTACCCACTTCAGTATTCTTGCCTGGAAAATCTCATGGACAGAGCAGCCTGGCAGGCTAGAGTCCATGGGGTTGCAAAGAGTCGGACATGACTGAGTGACCAAGCACAGCACAGGGAAATATGACAAGAAAAATTAGTCTAGGAAATCTGTAATGTCACAGAAAAGCAATAAGACTTGCTTACCTTTTAAGATTCATCCAAACAGTTATGGGTTCAACATATATCCACTAAATTCTGATTAAGTTGCAGGTGGAGAATTCAAGATTTCACTTAAATAGGATCATTAAGACTTGAAACTATCTTTTTTTTCCCATTTATATGTACAACTGCATGCCCTAATTAATAAATAAGCTAAGAAGGGTTTGATTGACACTACTTGTTGAAAACTGAGAATCCTAATTAGAACATATCCCTAATTAGAACAATCTGACATCTCCTTGGAGGCAGGACAAGAGTACTTAACAAGCTGACAATCAGTAAAAAATAAATATATTTAATAGTGTAAAACAGACATTAAAGAGTATTTATTTTTGGCTAAAACTTGATGGTGGAGAAAAAGGAGCAGAGGGGAAAAGAAGAGGAAATGTGTTAGTTGCATCATTAATTATAACGGGGAATTAATAGACACAGTAAGGGAATTTTATAGTTATTATAAAAGCATGCACCATCACAAAAAATACAAGCTTTTCTAAGTATCACAATTTCATACACATAAAGAAGAAGAAAGGCAAATCATATAGTTACTTAATGTAAATAAAAAATGAGATATCATAACATAAAATGTTATGAAAGAACTAAAGCAAACATATTTACATAAATGTAAATGTCCTAATTTATTAGTTAAAAAAGTATTAGGCTGGATCGTAAAGTAAAATACAAATCTATGTTACATACAAAAACCTAGCTAAAACCAAATGATTCAGAAAGATGGAAAATAAGACAGTGGCCAAAGAAACATTAAGTAAATGCAAACAAATGAACAAATAGTATGGATATCAGTTAGAATGGAAGTCAGGCCAAAACTAGTAAGCACCCTTAATAATGTTAAGGGTAAAGTTTACAGTGTATTTGTGAGAGTTGTGACTCTCTATGTCCTAAATAAAAAAACAGCAGGACTGGTAAGAAGAAATAAACACACTAATGGAGGGAAACTTTAAGTTACCTTTCTCAGTTCATCATAAAACAAATTTACTGATAAACAAAAAAATTTACATGATAAATATATAAAACATGTGTATGTGTACATGTATATGTGTAGTTCTGTTTCCGAGAAACTAGAACCACATCTTCTTATTAAGAAATAAAGACAGCCACATATATGAATAGGTATTTGGTCACAAAAGCAAATCTCAATAAATGTTATGTGTTAGAAAGAGTTCAGATAATGTCCTCTAGTGAAGTTAAGCTGTACTCAGTCATGTCCGACTCTTTGCGACACCATGGACTGTAGCCTACGAGGTTCCTCCACCCATGGGATTCTCCAGGCAAGAATACTGGAGTGGGTTGCCATTTCCTTCTCCAATGCATGAAAGTGAAAAGTGAAAGTGAAGTCGCTCAGTCTTTTCCGACTCTTAGTGACCACATGGTCTGCAGCCTACCAGGCTCCTCCATCCATGGGATTTTCCAGGGAAGAGTACTGGAGTGGGGTGCCATTGCCTTCTCCCTCCAACTGTGTAATTAAACTTAATTACTTAAGTAATTAAGAAAACAAAAGTTCTCTGTTACTTGAATATTAAAAGCTATCTTTGAAGGTACTTATAGGTAAGAGAAAATGCAAAATGACAAAACATCTAGAAAATGGATATGAAACTTTGCAACATTTCATAACTCATGGGATACGTGTACTACTAAAACAGGAATATAACATGTAACTTTAAATACTGTATAATAAATGGAACAATGAAAATAAACTAAACACTTAATCAGGAAAAAAATCATAAAATTAATAAAAATAGAGGGTAGGAAAATAGTTAAAAATATTGAATTATTAATAGAGAATCAATCAATAAATAGCTTTTCTGTGCAAAATTGATACATCTACTACTATTTATTCTAAATTCAGAAAAAAAGGGAGGGCAAATACTAAATTTAAGAAATACTGGAGAAATAGAAATAGAGGAAATGAAAAAAAATCGAAACTATTTTACTTTGTTCTATTCAAATGGATTAAAAGGCTTGGATAAAATATTCCATTTTCTAGGAAAATAATGCTGGAACATATAGGAAACCTGAAGAGTCCAATTCCATCAAATAAACTTGTCAAGAGTTATATTACAAAAATTACCACTCACAAGTGATTTCACAGGAGAATTCACCAAAGAACAAATAATTCCAATACTATTTAAACTCATCTAAAGCCTAAAAAAAGAAAAAGCACTTCAAAATTATTTTTATACGTATAACACCAATGTCAAATCTAGAAAACTGCATACAAATAAGGACCAACCTCATTTTTGAATATGAATACAAAAATCCCAAATAAAATATTAGTGGATATTTCAGCAAGAGAAAAAACAGAGGTTCACCATATCTAAACAGAGTTTTTTACATGGGTACATGGATGGTTCAGTATTAGGAAATCTGCTAATATTTGTTAACAGAACTAAAGAGAAAACTCTTACGATCAACTCTGTAGATTCTGAGAAGATAGCTATTAAACAAATTATCATCATATAATGTTGACTAAAATCACTGCAAAAAATAGGTCTTGAAAGAGGCAATCTGAAGTTTGGACAAGCTAGGACTAAGAACCCTATTGGGTGTATTCCACTTTTACTTCTAGCTATATATATATAATGTTCATCAAACTGTTTGCCCTCTTTGGACTAAACTCACAGAGACATTTCATATGTCAAATTTCTTTCCTGGCCCCGAGAATCTCATGGTGTATTAGGTAAAATGTAACATTTCACTGTCTTATTGATTTGAATTTGTAACTCTTTCTATTTTCTTTTTCCAAGTTCTGGACATATATTCTGGGTTTCATATTTTAAAAGCAAAAATCATAGTATATTGTTCAAGGATCAAAGAGCTATCTGCAGCATGAAGTTTCTTTGTTTTCTTAATTGGGCAAAACAGCTCCCTGGGGCAAATGAAGATCTTTTATTCCTCTTTGAAAAATGAAAGAAATGTGGCAGAGAAACTTCCTAGCAGTGAACTGAATATCTTTCCATGCAACTTCCACTTATTTTTATCTTTTCAAAGGTAGAAATAATGTGTATTCTCCTGGCTAAAACACATGAGTAAACTGAATTTCAGAGTTAAGAATCTGCTGAAGGTCACCAGAATGTAGCAGATCCTATTTTTAAACTCCACTTTACTTGGCTCCAACTCCTGCGCTTTTCTGCACCAATACACACTGCCTTCTAGAAAAGAATGTAAAAAAAAAATAGGAATATGAAATAGAGAAATATGAGAGGAACAGAGAGTGAACAATCTGGAGAAATGGTTCTAAGTCAGCATGAAAGAGAGGATAGACTCAGTGTTGGTGCCCCAAATATAGTTTACTTTGGTTTAGATTCCAAAGTAGAAATTTGTACATGTTTTTAAAAAGTTCGTCTCTAGGGCTGGATGAAAAAAGTCAGCTACAAGAGAACATTTAACCTTGCTTTGTTTTCAACAATAACTCTCTTGGAGGATGGGTCAACCTCATTCTGATAATATGTCAGAATCTTCAGGGACATTGTGTATAGTTAAAAAAAAATTGTTGTCACATGATTTTGCATACTCAAAGTAAAATACATACAAATAATGTCATAATACAATTTAGTGATATAAAATATTCTGGTGAGAATACACAAAAGATAGAATTTATCCTCTTGACACCACTTATACTAAAAAATGGCAAATAAGTTTACTCCTTATAGGCTTCCCTGTAGCTCAGATGGTAAATAATCTGCTTGCTGTGCAGGAGGCCCAGGTTTGATCCCTGCGTCAGGAGGATCCCCTGGAGAAGGGAATGCCAGCCCACTCCAATATTCTTGCCTGGAGAATTCCGTGGACAGTGGAGCCTGGAGGGCTACAGTCCATGGGGTCTCAAAGAATCAGAAATGACTGAGCTACAAACACTTTCACTAAGAGGTATATATCAGAGTCTTGGGATTTGTAAAATTTAAATTTTTATCAAATGGTTTACACATATTTCTTTACAGAACATAAATTATACTGCTGAACA
The DNA here is from genome assembly GCF_054371585.1 of Giraffa tippelskirchi. Classification (NCBI taxonomy): domain Eukaryota; kingdom Metazoa; phylum Chordata; class Mammalia; order Artiodactyla; family Giraffidae; genus Giraffa; species Giraffa tippelskirchi. Next base: position 21,138,885 of record NC_137284.1, read on the forward strand.
TTTAAAACTAGTTTTTTATGTTCATGACACTTTATATATAACTTTTTACTGCATTCCTACTATATTCCAGGTATTGGCGATAGAGCAGTTGCTGCTGCTACTGCAGCTAAGGCGCTTCAGTGGTATCCGACTCTGTGCGACCCCATAGACGGCAGCCCATCAGGCTCCGCCGTCCCTGGGATTCTCCAGGCAAGAATACTGGAGTGGGTTGCCATTTCCTTCTCCAGTGCATGAAAGGGAAAAGTGAAAATGAAGTTGCTCAGTCATGTCCGACTCTTCGCGACCCCATGGACTGTAGCCTACCAGGCTCCTCCATCCATGGGATTTTCCAGGCAAGAGTACTGGAGTGGGGTGCCATTGCCTTCTCCTACAGAGCAGTAAAGAAAAGAAAACAAAAAATACTTGGAGCTTAGATTCTAGATATTTATTACACTGGAATAATTAGTTAATATTTGTGTATATTATTTACTTTGTGATTATCATGTCTCATCCATTCATTCTTTACCACACAACATAGTAAGTGTCCAGTAAATTTTGCAGATTGAATATATTCAACCTGCTTAATTTAAATTTTTAATTTTTCTCTAAAAACGTCATTTAAAAAGTTCTTAATAATGAACTGAAAATTTTATATAAGAAGTTATGTAAAATCTCTGGTTATACATCCAGGGCCTAAGAAGATGCAAAATATAAATGTTAAGCAAAATTTACTTTTTTAAAAAACAGCTTCACTGAGTCAGCAGCACAACCTGGTGGCTGCTTAAATGAACTACTTGGTTCAGTGTTTAAAAGTTTTCCTTGTGAGTTGTGTCTCCATTCTTGTACTGATTTGGCTTTTTCTTTTTTCTGTATTTAAACATCACACAAGGAAACTTATGACAATCATAATTAAAATTTATAAAACTTTTCATAAAACAAATATAAATATTTTAAAATCCTGTACATGTTGATCCTCTAACAGGAATGTGCTTGGAATATCTGTCTCCTCTCCAGGTTAATTTATTTCTAGACGGCAAGAAGAGTGTTATGATTTTTTTTTAAATTATAATCCTTCTTCCTATAGGAACTTAATATTCTGCGAATTAAAAGTAATTATTGTTTTACTGCTTTGCAACATTGTAAAGGGTTTGTGGGTTTTGCAGGTGGTTTTGCACTGATTTAATAGAGTCTGGGATTTTGTCAAATTCGTGATATTTATAATCTGATTGGCTCTTCTTCCAAGTGATTGTGACTAGAAATAACTGGGAAGAAGCTGAATGACCATTTGCCAGAAATGTCTTAAAAGGTATTTTACCATGAATGGGGCCAGTTGTACTAGACAACCTCTAATTCTAAGATTGCAAAACTAATAATGGTTCATTAAAAAAGATCATTTTCACCTACTTGTACTTCCACTAGCTAATGCTAGAACTCAACTCCTGTGAAATTTCCTCAAGAGCTTCAAGGAGTCTCTGGAAAGATCTTGGTGTGCTCAGGAACCAGTGGTCTCACTGGCAGCACACTACTCTGTCCTGCAACCTTCTCTCTGCTGTCTTCTCTCACCAGAGCTCATAAACCAGCCTACGGGAGCACAGCCACATTCTCCAAGGCTGTTTCCAGCCCCTGACACAGAATTCCACTTCCTCGGTACCTTGTTTCCCAACCCCCACACTCATCTGCTGCTCTGGATGGTGGCCACTTTCATTTTTTTTTTTTGGCTTTTTTCACATATCCAACAAATTCTTCAGTTTGTTGATGTGGTGTATCACACTGATTGATTTGTGGGCACTGAAAAATCCTTGCATCCCTGGGATGAATCCCATTTCATCATGACGTATGATCTTTCTAATGTATTGTTGAATTCAGATTGCTGGTATTTTGTTGAGGATTTTTGCATCTATGTTCATCAGTGATATTGGCCTGCATCTTTTTTCGTGTGATGTCTCTGTCTGGTTTTGGTATCAGGGTGATGGTGGCCTTATAGAATGAGTTTGGAAGTTTTCCTTCCTCTGCAATTTTTTGGAACAGTTTCAAAAGGATAGGGGTTAACTCTTCCCCAAAATGTTTGACAGAACTCACCTGTGAAGCCATCAGGTCCTGGACTTGTTTGTAGGGAGCTTTTTAATCCATTTCAATTTCAGTGCTTGTGATTGGTCTGTTCATATTTTCTATTTCTTCCTGGTTCAGTCTTGGGAGACTGTACCTTTCTAAGAATTTGTCCATTCATTCTAGGTTGTTCATTTTCTTGGCATACAGTTGGTTGTAGTAGTCTCATGATCCTTTGTAATTCTGTGAAGTCATTTGTAACTTTTCTTTTTTCATTTCTCATTTTATTGATTTGTGTCTTCTCCCTTTTTTTCTTGATGAGTCTGGCTAAAGGTTTATCAATTTTATTTCTTTTCAAAGAAATAGCTTTTAGTTTCATTGATCTTTGCAATTATTTTTTGTCTCTTTCATTTATTTCTGCTCTGATCCTTACAATTTCTTTCTTTCTACTAACTTTAGGTTTTGTTTTTCCCTCTTTCTCTGAGTTGTTTTATATGTAAGGTTGTTTATTTGAGATTTTTCTTGTTTCTTGAGATAAGATTATATTGCTATAAACTTCCCACTTAGAACTGCTTTTGCTGCAACCAATAGGTTTTGGACCATTGCACTTTCCAACAACAACCAAAAAAACCCAGATAGGTATTTTCTGACTTCCTCTTTGATTACTTCAGTGATCCACTGGTTGTTTAGTAGCATATTGATTGGCTGCCACGTGTTTGTGTTTCTATAGTTTTTTTTCTTATAGTTTATTTCTAATCTCATAGAGTTGTGATTGGAAAAGATGCTTGATATGATTTCAAATTTCTTAAATTTACCAAGGCTTGCTTGTGGCCCAGTATGTGGTCCATCCTGGAGAATGTTCCATGTGCACTTAAGAACGTGTAGTTTGCTGCTTTTGGATGAGATGCTCTATAAGTATCAATTAAGTCCAACTTGTCTAAAGGGTCATTTAAGACCCGTGCTTCCTTATTAGTTATCTGTATGGATGATCTGTCCAATGATGAAAGTGGGGTGTCAAAGTCCCCCAGTATTATTGTGTTACCATCAATTTGTCCCATTATGGTCATTAGTATTTGCCTTACATATTGAGGTGCTCCTATGTACCCTGTTTATTTAACTTATATGCAGAGTACATCATGAGAAACTCTGGGCTGGAAGAAACACAAGCTGGAATCAAGATTGCCGGGAGAAATATCATATGCGGATGACACCACCCTTATGGCAGAAAGTGAAGAAGAACTAAAGAGCCTCTTGATGAAAGTGAAAGAGGAGAGTGAAAAAGTTGGCTTAAAGCTCAACGTTCAGAAAACTAAGATCATGGCATCTGGTCCCATCACTTCATGGGAAATGGATGGGGAAACAGTGGAAACAGTGTCAGGCTTTATTTTGGGGGGCTCCAAAATCACTGCTGATGGTGATTGCAGCCGTGAAGTTAAAAGATGCTTACTCCTTGGAAGGAAGGTTATGACCAACCTAGATAGCATATTGAAAAGCAGAGACATTACTTTGCCAACAAAGGTCCGTCTAGTCAAGGCTATGGTTTTTCCAGTGGTCATGTATGGATGTGAGAGTTGGATGGTGAAGAAAGCTGAGCGCTGAAGAATTGATGCTTTTGAACTGTGGTGTTGGAGAAGACTCTTGAGAGTCCCTTGGACTGCAAGGAGATCCAATCAGTCCATCCTAAAGGAGATCAGTCCTGGGTGTTCATTGGAAGGACTGATGTTGAAGCTGAAACTCCAATACTTTGGCCTCCTCATGTGAAGAGTTGACTCATTGGAAAAGACCCTAATGCTGGGAAGGATTGGGGGCAGGAGGAGAAGGGGACGACAGAGGATGAGATGGTTGGATGGCATCACCGACTCGATGGACATGGATTTGGGTAAACTCCGGGATTTGGTGATGGACAGGGAGGCCTGGCATTCTGCGATTCATGGGGTCGCAGAGAGTCAGACACGACTGAGTGACTGAACTGAACTGAACTGATGTCAGATGCATATATATTTGCAATTGTTATGTCTTCTCTTGGATTGATCGCTTGATCATTATGTAGTGTTCTTCTTTGTCTCTTATAACAGTCTTTGTTTTAAAGTCTATTTTGTCTGATATGAGTATTGCTATTCCAGCTTTCTTTTGATTTCCATTTGCATGGAACACCTTCTCCCATCCCCATACTTTCAATCTGTGTATGTCCCTGGATCTGAGGTGGGTCTCTTGTAGACAGGACATATTCAGGTCTTGTTTTCGTACCCACCCATACAGTCTATGTCTTTTGGTTAGTGCATTTAATACATTTACATTTAAGGTAATTATTGATATGTATGACCCTACTACCACTCTCTTAATTGTTTTGGGTTTGTTTTTGTAGATCTTTTCCTTCTCTTGTATTTCCTGCCTATAGCAGTTCCTTTGGCATTTGTTGTAAAGCTGGTCTGGTGATGCTGAATTCTCTCAACTTTTGCTTGTCTGGAAAGCTTTTGATTTCTCCATCAAATCTCAATGAGAGCCTTGCTGGATAGAGTATTCTTGGTTGTAGGTTCTTCCTTTTCATCACTGTAAATATATATATCATGCCATTACCTTCTGGCTTGCAGCATTTCTGCTGAGAAGTCAGCTGTTAACCTTATGGAGGTCCCTTGTATGTTATTTGCTTTTTTTCCCTTGTTTTAAATATTTTATCTTTGTCTTAAATTTTTGCCAAGTTATTATGTGTCTTGACATGTTCTTCCTTGGGTTGATCTTGCCTGGGACTCTCTGCACTTCCTGGACTTGGCTGACTGTTTCCTTTCTCATGTTAGGGAAGTTTTCAGCTATTATTACTGCAAATATTTTCTTGGATCCTTTCTCTCACTCTTCTTCCTCTGAGACCCCCTATAATGTGAATGTTGTTGGATCTTTTCTCTCTCTCTTCTTCCTCTGAGACCCCCTATAATGTGCATGTTGGTCCGTTTAGTGTTTCCCCAGAGGTGTCTTAGGTTGTTTTCAGTTCTTTTCATTGTTTTTCTTTATTCTGTTGCATGGCAGTAATTTCCACCAATCTTTCTTCCAGGTCACTTATCCATTCTTCTGCCTCAGTTATTCTGCTATTGATTCCTTCTAGTGTAATTTTCAATTAGTTATTGTATTGTTCATCTCTGTTTGTTTTTCTCTTTACTTCCTCTAGGGCTTTATTAAATGTTTCTTGCATCTTCTCAGTCTTTGCCTCCATTCTTTTTCTGAGATCATGGATCATCTTCACTATCATTATTCTGAATTCTTTTCTGGAAGGTTGCCTATCTCCACTTCATGTAGTTGTTTTTCTGGGGTTTTATCTTGTTCCTTCCTATGCAGAGGACATAATCCTCTGCATTCTCATTCTGATTAACTTTCTGTGATTGTGGTTTTCATTCTGACCGTGGGAGGATTGTAATTCTTGCTTCTGCTGTCTGCCCACTGGTGGATGAGGCTATGTAACACAAAATGTGATGTGGGGTTCAGGACGTTCACAATAGTGAGAAACTCTGGTGGTATAACTGTACTCCAGTTTGTGGGCTGCTGGACCCCGAAGGTACGGGATTTGATTTTATCACGATTGCATCCCTCCTACTGTCTTGTTGCAGCTTCTCCTTTGTCTTTGGATGTGGGCTATTTTTTGGGGGGTTTAAGTGTCTTTCTGTCAAAGGTTGCTCAATAATTGTGATTTTGGTGCTCAGCCATCTTCCCAGCGGGCCCATCTTGAATCTTCAGAATCCCCTGGTGTATTTGGGTAGCTTTATTAGCGGGGAAATTCATTCAGATAGGAGCAGCATGCACATAGGATGCCCCATAACAATATGTGTGAAGGACAGATTAAAACTTAAGAAAGCTGTACTAGTATGTACAATGTTGCTGAGTGAAGTCAAAGTTGCTCAGTCATGTCTGACTCTTTGTGACCTCACTGTAGCCTACTAGGCTCCTCAGTTCATGGAATTCTCCAGGCAAGTATACTGGAGTGGGAAGCTGTTCCCTTCTTCAGGGCATCTTCCCAACCCAGGGATCAAACTCGGGTATTCCACATTGCAGGTGGATTCTTTACCATCTGAGTCACCAGGGAAGCCCCGAGAACACTGGAGTGGGTAGCCTATCCCTTCTCCAGGGGATTTCCCTGACCCAGGAATCAAACCACGGTCTCCTGCATTGCAGCAGATTCTTTATCAGCTGAGCTACCAGGAGAGCCCTACAATGTTGATTACCTTGATATTGTTCATCTCGAGTTAAATTCAAGATAATAAAAAAATTAATCTAAATGGGTGATATCTTAAGATTTCAGTTTTAAGGAGAATATAATTTTAAAAGTTCCCTTAAATGATTTAATTTCTATTTCTGAGATAAAACCCTGTATCTTTTATCTTTTTTTAAATTAAACCTTGTAAAATAGTAGATTCACATGCAGTTATTAAAGTAATACAGGGATGCTGTGTACCTTCTATTCAACTTCCCCCAATGGTAACACCTCAAGACTATGATATAGCAGCACAACCAGGATATTGACACTGATACAGTGCATTGATCTTATTCAGATTTCCCAGTCTTACTTTGATTCATTCATATATGTTTATATATATAGTTCTATACAAGTTTTGTCACTTACATAGGTTTGTATGTTCAACACCTCAGTATTTCAATATACAGATTTATCACCACAAAGATCCCTTGTGATATTCTTAATTTGTTATGTTTATCTTTCTCCTTAAACTTCATTCCCAGCTTTTAACTCTAGTCCTTAAGCCACTAGTCTGCTATCTATATTACTTTTCATTTAATTAATATCATATAAATGGAACAATATGTAACATTTTGAGACTGACTCTTTTCACTCAGTGTAATTCCCTTGAAATTCATCTCGACTATTACCTGTATCAATAGTTCATCCACATTTCTGTGTGAAGATAAGTTTTCCTTGCTTTGGAGTGCATGCCCAAGGTTGTAACTGTTAGGTAGTCACATATTCAGTTTTAGAAGGAACTAACAAATTGTTTTCCAGAGTGATTTTAGCATTTTATATTCCCACCCTGAATTTAGGATTGTTCTAGTTTTTCTGTATCACTGTCAGCATTTGGTGCTGTCATTGTTTTTTATTTTAGTCATTCTGATAAATATGCAATATTATTTCGTTGTGGTTTTAATTGTATTTCCCTGATAATGCTGAACACCTTTAAGACCCTCCTCATCTTCAGTGAAATGTCTATTCATATCTTTTCACATTTTCTACCTCTTTAAGTTTTGAGAGTTTTTTTTAGATATAATCTTGATTTTTTGTGAGACTTTATGCTTGCAAATATTTTATCTCTATCTCCCTTTCTTTTTATCTTTTGAACAGGGTATTTGACTGAGCCAAAACATTTAATTTTGGTGAGTTTAAATTTGCAAGTTTTTCCTTTTATAGACTGTGCTTTTGATGCCAAGTCTTAAAAATCTATGCCTAGCCCTAGATCCTAAAGGTTTTCCCCTCATCTGTGTTCTTTAAGCCAGTTAAAAGAGTTTAATATTATTGGGTTTTTGTCTTAACCTCCAACTGTCTATCTTACTTAGAAGAGAAAGTTTCAGAAACAGGTGCTAGAAGATCAAAATCTTCCAAGCAGGTTTTCTTGGTGATCTTAGCTAAGAGTTTACTTTTCCTCTTCAATGGTTATTAGGAGACTGTGAGTCAGAGTAAATCCCACCATGAACTCCATAGGGCAAACACCCATTAACATTTACTTTCATAATGAAATAAATTATTTGGTGCTTTTCATTTGTTAATTACAATTGTAATTCTGATGAGACTTGGGAAAGATTAGGTGACACCAAAAAAAAAAAACCCCACAAAACCTTCTCTCCTTTAAAAAAAGAAGCAGCATTAATCACAAATGAAAAAGGGTCACTTTTCTCTGAGTGAAACCAAATTGCTCCCTTCATGGATTGACTTTTCTTAATCATATTTTGATCTATTTTCTGTTTGATATAATTAGAGAAACAGGCTATTTCATAACTACAATTCCTCACCATAGTGTGAGTTCATGAATGTCGGGAACTCTGCTCTGTATTATATCCCACATGTAGCATCTACTATGATAGGTGTTCAAAAATTTTTTGTAGAGTGATTGAATTAATCAATCAATGAGTATTACCACTAATTATTTAGGAGGGTCATCACTGCAAGAAAGATCAGAGCAGTGAATTCATTTAGAGCCAACACTAAATGAATTATTATTATTTCTAAATTATAGAAGTATAGAGAAAAGAGCATTAGTTTTTCAGGCTAGTAACCCTGGAGAAGGAGGTATCTCTCTATGCTTTCCTATAACACACAGTCTCAAGTACTGAGGTTTGTGTTCTGCTGGTTCATCTATATTCATTTTGATAGATAGCATTCTTTAGGCAGGTTGATAAGTAGTCTAAGGCCCTTAGGGAGGTATACATTCTGTAGCAGACCTTGTGCTAGTTATAACATACCTTGCTCAGAGGCATATTCTTTCCTCCTTAACAGGAACTTGTTCCTTTTGGTCAATCTTGTGCTGATGTTATCTCAAGATGTATGCCCTGGGAAAGGGGTCTGCTAAAACTTATACAACCTTGAAGTATTCTTTTAATCTATTGTTAGTAGCTGACTAGAAGGTATATAAAGCTCTGCTCAAGTTAACCATGACTGCGGCAGGGGAGGGTGGTGTTTTTTTACCCTCTTCTGATGTCTATGTCAGAAGTCTGTTTATTTCTTTTCAATAAACTCTCCTTCCTCACTACAAGCCTCAAGTGGTCACTGCTAACTACAGAAATTCCTCTTCCTCAATAGGGGCTGTGAGTTTGGGTACGACACATACCCTGACCCTATCTCATCCAGGTTGTTTTCAGCTTCTGAGCTGAAAGTAAACCAAAATGGGCAACATTGGTATTTATGCCCATCAATTAGACATATTAGCCCCATTCCTAAACTCAATATTTGGGGGGTATATGTTAAATCTCTGAGTCTTCATCCTCTTTGGCCTGCTGCAATCTCCCCTAGCTTCTTCTATTGATGCCCAGCCTTAGTTTTGGACACCTGACTATATTACAGCTTCTACTGCAACTGAGTAGATCCTTACCCTAAATTCTAGGCCACACCTTAGACATCATCCAAAATGAATTGCTGTTAACGTTTTATTGTATTTCCTTTCAATCCTAATTTGTAATTGCCATATAAATTCCACTTCATGCTTATGCTCTCCCTGGAGTGCTTCATACTTTGTCATACTTTGTCATCTTCATGCTTTTCTTTCTTGAATATGCTCTCCTTGTCCTGCTCCCATACTTTTCATCCAACAATACACACTTCTACTTTTGTTCAGTTAACTCATTTCCTTCTTCTGTTTTCTGTTTAAACATTACTTTCTCCATTAAGTCTCCCAGCCTCTTAAGCCAATCTTAAATGCTTGGGTACCAACATACCTATTATCCTGTGGGTATAAGTGTTGGTCAGGTTCCACCACAGACTATCAGATCTTCCAGTGCAAGGGACATGTTTCAATTATTTGCCATTGTATCAAGATGTCAAGGGTGTTTTTGATATGTATGCAACAAGTTTCTAACCTGGGAAATATACAGGAGAGAAGAGTGTGGAGCCGAGAGCCAATGAGCAATGAGTTCTTGCTGTTTTGTTGATTCTCTTCTATTCTACATTTAATCCTAAATAAACATTGTGGGCTCCACAGTCAATAGTGAGTTAAGTCAGCATTATGCTGAATATCACTGAGCACCAAAGTGCCCCAGTGCTATCACCAAACATCCTGAGAATGTGATTTGAAAGTAGCTTAAATTAGACAATCCAGGTGAACTAAGTCTTTTTGATACTCTCTTCCTCATAGCTTTTAATATAAGCAAAATTTGCATATAACTCATCTCTAACAGTTTCTAGTGGCAAAACTCCAAAATTGTAGCAGATGAGGTTTATGTTACATGAAAAAGACTCATTACTGGGAAAGCTGATAATATTATTATTTGCCAGAGAAGGAAGCTGGAAGTTTCTCTTTTGATAACTGAGGTACAGAGGAAGTTATAAAAACTATCACTTTTGATTATTACTTATGAATCAGAACACCTTAAAGCCAGTTTTCACAATGTTTAACTTTTCATATACTGTACATAGTTTTTGCCAGTTTTTCCATGATTTGGCATGTATGGATGCAGGGGAAAATATCATTCTCAGGGTTTATGTTGATAAGCAAGTGACCCTAGGAATTTATAAAAAGAACACTGAGGTTGTAGGCAGTTGGTGTGAGACTGTAAAACTACACTTGGAGAAAAGGCAGAACCAAGGCAACTCAGAGGCCAGGAGCAGGGCATATTTCAGCAGAAACAGTCTTGACACAATGCCACACCCTTGCTCTTTACAACTGACATGGGCCCTGGATACTTCTGCAGCCACAAAAATGGTTCCCAACTGTCTCACTGCACTCATATCATTCCCATTCAGATTAATTTCTCAGGTGGAAGCATGCAACTAGGTCAGTGTGTCTCTTTTCTGTGAGCCTAGAGACATAGGGGAAGTGTTTCTCTCCTACATGGATTCGATAATAGGAAGCTGGGCAGTGAATCTTATCAACATGACAGTGAATGGAAGCTTATCCTCCAAGATACACGCCTACACATTTGTTTTCTCATATTTATTGAAACAGTGAACTTATATTTTCAACTCCAGCTAGTGGTTTATTTACATAATATTCAATATGACATTTGGAGTGGAACACTTGCTGTTTTTTCCTTGCATGTGATTAAATGGATGCCAAAAAAATTCAGGTCATTTTCCTTTAACTTGTTTCAATCTGTCTTCATATTTTCAAGATGCTTTTTATCTCTGGCAGCAGCATTGGATACTGGTGGAACAAAACAGTAAGCCAGCTGGCAAAGTAGAAAAATAATATCCAGAGGCTTAGCCCCAGCATCATGAAAAAAAGTACAGAAGGAGGTATTTGTACCAAGAAGCCATTTAATACACTAAAAGAAATATATTCCATCAGGGCAACTGGACAATAGTCATTAAATAGTCATATATATATGTGTGTGTGTGTGTGTGTGTGTGTGTGTGTGTATGTATTCTTAGGCTTAATAAATGCACTCTAAAAATTTTTACACATGACTAACAACTTATGTATTGGTTTATTAATTTCAATTTTTGGGGGTAATAACAAAAGACTTGGATTAACCTAGTTATCTATCAGAAAGAGACTGATCACATGTGTTTTTGGACATTTGTACAAAAATTTTTATATAGGCGTATTAAAAATTAATACTATATATATGCTATATATATTATCCCATTGATTTTACAGAGATGGTAGCATTCTATGTGCACTCTGATTTAATTTGCTTTTTATCTTACATGTACCATTTCCTGAGATACAACAAGAGAATGAGTAAGCCTTAGGATTTAAGAAAGAGTAAATTCAGAAGACTAGTAAATTCAAAGGATGACAACTATGCAGTTAGCCTAAAAGCAAACATCTCAGACTGGAACAGTGGTATAGGAAGGTTTTCTCCACTTAACAATATATTCTGTGTTCCAAAAATGTCACAGTTGCTTTGCAGGCACAGCTAATTTATTTACTTGGTTTTATTATCTTCTATTAACTTAGGCATGGGGCTTTCCTGGTGGCTCAGTGGTAAAGAATCCACCTACCAATGCAGGAGACGTGGTTCTATCCCTGTGTAGGGAAGATCCCCTAGAGAAGGAAATGGCAAACCATTCCAGTATTCTTGCCTGGGAAATCCCATGGACAGAGGAGCCTGGTGGGCTACATCGTGGTGACTAAACAGCAACAATTAGACTAAACAACTAATGTAGGCATAGGTTACATTTTGGAGACAGGTTTTAAATTTCATATAATAAGTAGTACAACACATACCTATTTTATCTTAAGTTTCTGAAGGTAAAATTGCATGCTTTACCTAATTTATGTTGTAACCAAACCAAGCAGTTCTTTTTTCCAAAAGGAATCTAAATTCTTCAGGAGGAACATGTTACTTTTCAAACAGGAGTGCTGGTTACTTGAAGCATTAGTCAATTTGAAAGACACCTATGTTACAATAGACTCAGGAATAAGCAAAAGCTGAGGGAGTTCATCATCACTAGACCTGCTTTATCAGAAATGCAACAGGCTGTACTTCAAACTGACAAAAGAATGGCATTTCTATTGTATCAAAACAGACCTTTTTTCAATTTTGAAGATTTATAGCCACAGATTTTAAGAAAACTCATTTCCGGAAAAAAAGGCAAGTTTTTACAAACATAAACTTTTAGTTTGCTTCACACAGCATGAGGGATCTTTGTTCCCCAACCAGGGATCAAACCTGCACCCCCTAGAGTAGAAACACAGAATCTTAACCACTGGATTGCCAGGGAAGTTCCTAGTTTGCTTTAGAGAAAACCTGTATCAAACAAGCTCAAGCTATTAATTTCATCAATATTTACTTTTGTGACATTCTAGTTTAACCACGTGTAGGAGAAAGGAATAAACAATAGATGGTCAAATTCTATTTGATGAAGCAGGAATGTAAACAAAATTATGAGTCAGATACAGAGACTGAGCATGCACAATTCATGCATATATACACATATATCATATCCTTGATGCTATTACTATTATAATAAGTCAGACTGAGTTAATTTTAAAGTAACTAGGTTCATTTCTCTCAGTTCCTACTTGGTACTAACACATTTCATACTTAACCTTGTAAGTGAATACTTGTGATCCCTGTTGACTAATCATAAATATTTCACAGATACCACTGAAGCTTTGCTGAGTCTGGAAATGCAGTATTATAGAAAACATGACTAAAAGAGCTCAGAAATTCTAGAAAATTTATAACTTATACAGTAGAAATTCCTAAAATGGCTAAACACAGAAAGGTCCATATTAACATTGTTTTCAGGGAAAACAAAGAGGGGTGGCCTCATCAGTCAGCATTCCACATTCATACTGATATATGAAAAGTATCTGGAAAGGCAAAGTGTGAGGTGGTCTAAAAAAAGAGGAGGAATCAAACTGAGCCCACTGTTAAGGATAAAGCTCATTCAGTGAGTAAGCATGGATCTGAGAACAACAATCATGAGACTCAATAATATTTGCGTGTTTAAATGGCACAATTAGAGAGCAAAATGGATCCCAGGCAAAAACCTTGTTCTGAAGAAAATTATGGAAAAACACATTCACACATACACAAAGCACAGGTACACACATACACACCTGGTTCTGCTTAGTTTGCAACTCTCTTCAGGGTTTTCTTCACTGCAAGTCTGACATCCTTATTCCTTAGACTATAGATGAGGGGGTTCAACATGGGGACTATATTGGTATAAAATACTGATAAGAACTTCCGCTGGCCAATGGAACCATCAGAAGAGGTCTTGAGATGTGTGAACAACCCAGAACCATAGAAGAGGGCAACAGTTATTACGTGGGAGCCACACGTACTGAAGGCTTTGGACCAACCCTGAGCTGATGAGATGTGGAGGATATTGGAGAGGATAAAAGCATAAGAAACAGAAATGATGAAGCTAGACATTATTACAACTGTGCTCACAACAATGGAATCCACCAGCTCACTGGCATCAGTGCAGCTGCAGGATAGCTGGAGGAGGGGGAAGATGTCACACATGTAATGATTGATGATGCTGGAATCACAAAAGGACAATCTAACCATGTCCCCCGTGTGGACCATGGCACCAGCAAACCCCATTGCATATGAACCAAACATGAGCAGAGAACAGACCTGAGGGGACATAGTGACTGTGTACCAAAGGGGCTTACAGATGGCCACATAGCGATCATAGGCCATGGCTGTCAACACATAGCATTCAGAATGGACAAAGAAACAGAAAAAAAACAGTTGAGCCATGCATCCTTCCAAGGAGATGGTGTTCTCTGACACAAAGCTCATCAGCAGTTTAGGGGTAATGACCAAGGAGTGGCAGAGATCTATGAAAGACCGATTGAAGATGAAGAAATACATGGGAGTATGAAGATGAGCATTCAGGTATATCAGATTAATTAAGCTCAAATTCCCTACCACAGTGACTATATAGTTCATTAAGAAGAGTAAGAAGAGGGGTAACTGGAGTTGAGTGAGGTCTGTAAATCCCACTAGGATGAACTCAGTTACCGAAGAGTCATTTTCCACAACCATTATCGACAGTGGTGTGATCTGTGTGGAAATAAGAAAAGAACGTTACATCAGGGAGAGATTCAGATCCTTTGTTTCTAGGCTGAAGACTTGTTCCACTGGGGCTCAAGTGTGACTATTGGGACAGCGAGCGATGACTCCCTATCTTTCAACTTTCTTCTTGCAACTGTCTTTTCATGTTTTCAAATCTCAGCTGCAACTCCTCACCTCCTCTGGACTGACTAGCAGGGGCCTAAAGCAATGTTCACATTTGAGAGATGAAGAAACAACATTTTGAAGAGATGACTAGGCTGGCCAAAGCCATACAGCAAGGGAGGAAAGGAGTCCAGAGTGATACCTGGGACCACTTCCTATGGAAATTCCTGAAGCTTGGACGAAGAAGTCAGTGTGATACCCACTGTGCTCACTGCTCAACTCACTCTCTCCCTCTTGTTGTTTGTTTGTTTGTTGTTCAGCTGTCAAGTCGTCTCTGACTCTTTGCAACTCCATGGACCGCAGCACACTAGGCTCCTCTATCCAACACTATATCCTGGAGTTTGCTCAAATTCATCTCCAATGAGTTGGTGATACTATCTAACTATCTCATCCTCTGTTACCCCCTTCTCCTTTTGTCTTCAGTCTTTCCCAGCATCGGGGTCTCTCCCTCTTACCTTTTAGAAAGTCAGCACCAGACGTAGTGAACATGCTGAGACTGTCCCCATATGATTCTGCATTTCTCCTACCTAGTCCCTTTATCCAATCTTACCTCAAAATCCCAATGAATTGTTCAAGAAGGGCAGGTGGCCTCCCACACCTCTCCACTGCTGTAGTGGTGGGAATGAAAATATCAGAACAGAGAAGACTCGCTGTCCAATTTCCTTCTACCTGGAGGTCTCCCAGGCCTTAAATGTTCTTCTCCTTTCCCTGGCCTGAAGGATACAAAGGTTCTAACAATGGAGGAGGCAACATCCATCTATTTGTGGATTTGCATATAATGTCTTCAGCGCCAGGCAAATGCAACTGCTTTCTGTCTCCAAACCATCATCTGGCTGATAATGTGAATGCATCTCATTCTCTGTGGATCTCAGCAACTTGTTTGGAAGCTTGGAAAATGAGCTTCCTTTAGGATCAAAGTTTGATCAGGCTCCTTAGGGAAAAAATTATTGAGCCTGTGTTTACATACTTCATCAATAAGTTGATATTGGTACCTTTGGGATTCAATGTTCTTCTCCAAGTATCAGTTCACATTAAAAATTTATTGATGTATAATAAATTACCATAAATGTAGTGATTTAAATACCCAGTTATTCCGTAAATTAGAAGTCTGGTATGGCATGGCTGGATTCTCTGCTCAGGCTAAAATCAGGATGTGGCCAAGGCTTTGCATTTTCTTCTAGGGGCTCTGGGGAAGAATTTTTTTCCAAAGTCATTTAGGTTGTTGGAAGAACTCGATTTCTGTGGTTTCAGAACTGAGAGCTTCATTTTCTTGCTGACTGTCAGCTGGGGGTCACTCTCAGTTTGTAGAGGCTGCCTGCATTTATCATCATGTGGCCCTCTTGTCTTCAATCTGGCAGTAAATGGAACACTGAATCCTTTTAAAAAAAATTTAATTGAGACATATTTAAATTTATTTAGATACATTTGAGAAACAGAATCACAAGAACATCTTGAAATTAACTTTTACTACCTTTATTGATGCCTTAATTATAAAAGTAATATGTGCTTATTTTTGAAACCACAGATGACTGAGACATATATCAAGTAAAAAGTGTCTGGTCCTTTCCATCTTTTCCTGCAAAGATAAAGTATAATTGACTAACAATGTTAGTTTCAGGTGTATAGCAGAGTGATTCAATTATACATATACATGCATCTATTCTTTTTAGAATTCTTTTCCCATTCAGGTTATTACAGAGTAGTGAGCAGAGTTCCCTGTGCTACACAGTAGGTCCTTGTTGGTTATCTATTTTAAATGTAGCAGTGTGTAAATACCAGCCCCAAGCTACCAATCTCCCTCCCTCCAGCCCTTCCTTCCTGGTAACCGTAAGTTCATTCTCTAAGTCTATTAGTCTCTTTCCATTTTGTAAAGTAAGTTTGTGTGTATCATTTGTTTTTAGATTCTGCCTATAAGCAGTATCATATGATATCTGTCTTTTTCTGTCTGGCTTACTTCACTTAGTATAATAATCTTCAGATCCATTGATGTTGCTGCAAATGGCATTATTTCATTCTCCTTTATAGCTGAGTAATATTCTATTGTATATATGTATCACATATTCTTGATCCATTCCTCTGTCAATGGACATTTAATTTGCTTCCATGTCTTGGCTACTGTAAACTGTGCTGCAATGAACACTAGGGCACAGGTATCATTTCAAACTATGTTTTTCTCTGGATATAAGTCCAGGAGTCAGATTGTTGAATCATATGGTATATCTATTTTTAGTTTCTTATGGAACCTCCATACTGTTCTCCATAGTGGTTGCACCAATTTACATTCCCTCCAACAGTGTAGGAGAGTTCCCTTCTCTCCACACCCTCTCCAGCATTTATTGTTTGTAGCTTTTTTGATGATGGCCATTCTGACTGGTGTGAGGTGATCTCATTGTAGTTTTGATTTGAAGTCAAGTGGGTCTTAGGAAGCATCACTACAAACAAAGCTAGTGGAGGTGATGAAATTCCAGTTGAGCTATTTTCGATCCTAAAATATTATGATGTTGAAGTGCTGCATTCAACATGCAAGCAAATTTGGAAAACTCAGCAGTGGCCAAAGGACAGGAAAAGGTCAGTTTTCATTCCAATCCCAAAGAAAGGCAGAGCTGAAGAATGTTCAAACTACCACACAACTGCACTCATTTCACATGCTAGCAAAGTAATGCTCAAAATTCTCCAAGCTAGGCTTCAACAGTATGTGAACCAAAACTCCCAGATGTTCAAGCTGGATTTAGAAAGGGCAGAAGAACCAAAGATCAATTGCCAATATCTGCTGAATCATAGAAAAAGCAAGAGAATTCCAGAAAAACATCTACTTCTGCTTCACTGACTATGCTAAAGCCTTTGACTGTGTGGATCATAACAAACTATGGAAAATTCTTAAAGAGATGGGAATACCAGACCATCTCACCTGCCTCCTGAGAAACCTGTATGCAGGTCAAGAAACAACAGTTAGAACCAGACATGGAACAGCAGACTGGTTACAAACTGGGAAAGGAGTACATCAAGGCTGTATATTGTTACCCTGCTTATTTAACTTATATGCAGAGTACATCATGCTAAATGCTGGGCTGCATGAAGCACAAGCTGGAATCAAGGTAGCCAGGAGAAATACCAATAACCTCAGATACATAGCTGACACCACCCTTATGACAGAAAGTGAAGAGGAGCTAAAGAGCCTCTTGATGAAGGTGAAAGAGGAGAATAAAAAAGTTGGCTTAAAATTCAACATTCAAAAAAACAAGATCATGGCATTTGGTTCCATCACTTTGCAAATATATGGAGAAACAATGGAAACAGTGACAGACTTTATTTTTTGGGGCTCCAAAATCACTGCAGATGGTGATTGAAGCCATGAAATTAAAAGATGCTTGCTCCTTGGAAGAAAAGCTATGACCAACCTAGACAGCATATTAAAAAGCAGACACATTACTTTGCTAACAAAGATCTGTATAGTCAAAGCTATGGTTTTTCCAGTAAGCATGTATGGATGTGAGAGTTGGACCATAAAGAAGGCTGAACGATGAAGAATTGATGCTTTTGCACTGTCGTGTTGGAGAAGACTCTTGAGAGTTCCTTGGACTGCAAGAAGATCAAACCAGTAAATCTTAAAGTAAATCAATCCTGAATATTCATTGTAAAGACTGATGCTGAAGCTGAAGCTACAATACTTTGGCCACCTGATGTGAAGAACTGACTCTTTGGAGAAGACCTTGATGCTAGGCAAGATTGAAGGCAGGAGGAGAAGGGGCCGACAGAGGACAAAATGGTTGGATGGCAGCACCGACTCAGTGGGCATGAATTTGAGCAAACTCCAGGAGTTGGTGATGGATAGGGATGGTGTGCTGCAGTCCATGGGATTCAAAGAGTTGGACATAGCTGAGCAACTGAACAACAACAACAATAATGAATTGATGTTGAACATCCTTTCATGTGACTCTTGGCCTTCTATATGTCTTCTTTGGAGAAATGTCCATTTAGGTCTTCTGTCCTTTGTTGCCTGGGTTGTTTGTTTTGGTGCTTTTAAGCATCGTGAGCTGTTTGTAAATTTTGGAGACTAATCCTTCATCAGTCACATCATTTGCAAATATTTTCTCCCTATCTCTGGGTTGTCTTTTCGTTTTGTTTATTGTTTCCTCTACTGGACAAAGGCTTTTGAGTTTAAGTAGGTCCCATTTTTTTATTTTTGTTTTTATTTCCATTTGCTCTGGGAGATGGATTGAAGAAGAAACTGCAACAATTTATGTCAGATAGTGTTCTGTCTATATTTTCCACCATATACTCAGATCACATGAAATTATGTAGCTGCTATCTGGGTACCTACTTTGATAATTCCCAGTGTCAACACGTGGCAGGCATGAACATTATTGCCCTTTACCCACGATTACCCAACAGCTATTTTGAGCTTTTAAAGTCCAAAATGAGGAGAATAAATAAAGAGAAAGGAGAAGACTCACTATCTGCTGTTTGCTATCCATAGTTTTAATTTTAGTATTCTGTTAAAAGAGATGCACCTTTCAAACATGACCAAGGCCGAGATAATGGTCTCACCCTCAATTGCATAATTCTGGGTGAGATTTCAAGAGAGTATGGTTCTCACTAAGTGATTGGAGAGAGACCAACCCAGTGAAGAATCTCACTCCTGGCTTGATTTTGCCTCTTTTCCTTCTTTACCTTGTTTCAGTCTTTAATATTTTTATTTTTAAGACCATTATAACACAGATTTTATTCTGTATTTGACCTCTATGCTATGTGTCTTTTACTTCTTTACTCCACACACATTATTTTCATAATTTTAATTTTTTCTTCTCTTGATGTAACAAGAGGTGACACTTCAAATTGAATATCCTTTCTATTTCCTTCCTGTATATCTTGCTGTGATCTCTCAGGACACATTTTTCTTTTCACATTTAGTGTGAACTTATTCTTTCTGACTGTGGCTTTGGATCAAATTAGATCCACCACAACCAAAACTCTTTCATCTTCCCTACAGCTTTTTCCACCTGCTCTTGTTCATTGAAAAAAGCTTGAAGCTTCCATTGTAGAAGTGAGAGAAATTGCTCCCTGGGATTTGCTTTTTCTTTCTTAATTTATAGTTATTTTGAAGTGTGAGCATTTTGTCTTTGGATTATGCTGTGAATACTGTTTTTTATGGAGTTTTACTTGTTCTTATTGTTTTATTGCTTTTACCAGAATTATTGGGAGGTATACAGGTCTAGGCATTTGCTATTTTTTATGGTTTCCTGAAAGTCTTCTCAAAAATAATATTTTTAAGATATCTGCATATTTTAAAAAGGTATATTGTATTGATTTAGAGATGTGGCAGCCTGGATGGGAGGAGAGTTTGGGGAAGAATGGATACATGTATTGAGGAAGGGAATGGCAATCCACTCCAGTATTCTTGCCTGGAGAATCCCATGGATAGAGGAGCCTGGTGGGCTACAGTTCATAAGGTCGCACAAAGTGGACACAATTGAAGCAACTTAGCATGACATGGCATGGCAGAGGTGGTTCACTTCTCAGTGAACTCAAAAATACTTTTTTCATTTTATTTTTTTATTTATTTTTATTTTTTAATAAATTTATTTATTTTAGTTGGGTGCTAATTACTTTACTATATTGTAGTGGTTTTTGCCATACATTGACATGAAACAGCCATGAGTTTACATGTGTTCCCCATCCTGAACCCCCTCCCACCTACTTTTTTCATTTTAGTTTGTTAAAAACACTATTCATCATTTAGATTTGTGTTATTTCAGAAAAACTAAATATTCAGAAGATTACTGTCAGGATACATTTAACAGGAGGCTTCCTGTGTGCTGTTTCAGTCTTGCATGAATTCTATGTTCCTTAATAGCACCTGAATACAGGTGCCAGAGAGCTGGCAAGCCGGCTTTCCGGGGATAATAATAGAAATTCATGTATCTATTTGGAAATTCCAAATGGTGAACAGCAGCCATTTACAAGTCTCCTCCTTTCTGATATGTAAAGTTACTTTTACAACCCCCTCTCTAAAGAATAATTCTAGCCTCCGGCTTTCTAGATGACTTGTTAGATCTTTGATCCCTATCTCTGCTAAAAGGGCTATCTGGTAAGAGAGTATATATATGCCCACAATATGTTGAATAAATGCCTTTGTTCCACCAGAGCACTCGTCACCGAGTCTTTCCTCATTTTTTCTCACTCTCTCGCTCTCTCCCTCTCTCTGTTTCAGGCTGCTTCCACAGAGCACAGGTGTCCACCGTGTCTACCTATTTGCCCGGGCTTTCAAGACCTCTTCGAGAGGGCACCCTGAGCCTACGTAGACAGTGCTAGCTCTTTGTCCTAGAGTTATATTGGCATACTGTGTAAACCAGGGAATATCAGCCTCTTTTCTTCCTTCTTTTCTTATCGGTCGACTCTGTACCCCCAAGTATCGGTCCATTAAAGGACCACAACAATTACTAGGTCTGTTACTGGAAATACGGTGGTTAGTTTATTCAAGCCAACCATCTTGTTGGAAATAACTATATTGTCATACAAAATACAGACTTTTTTCTTATAAAATTGAAACGCTGAAAGAATGTAAAGACTTACTAGGTCAAAATAGATTATGTGAAAAATCGTTTATCTATTAAACAAATTGAATTAGTAAGTAATCCTTCACACACATGTGCTCACATCTTGTGCACACAAGCCTAATGGCTTCACTGGTTAATTCTATCATACATGAAAAGAAGAAATAATACCAAGTATATGCTAATTCTTACAGAAAAGAGATAAAGAGAAAACATTTTTCAAACATATTTCATGAGGCAGCATAACCTGGATATCCAAATAAGACATAGAATTACAAGGAAAATATATACCAATATTCCTCATAAACATAAGTGCAAAAATCACTTGTACAATATTACTAATCTAATATAGTGTTCTATAAAAATGATAATGCTTTATAATTAAGTGGGGTTCAGCACAGGAAATCAAGGTTGATTATAACTCTGAAAATCATTCAATATAATTCACAATATTAACAGAATAAAGGAGAAAATAGTATCATCAGATAAGTAGATACTGAAAAAGCATACAGTAAAAAATACCCATTTATCATAAAAATCTCACAAAAACAAGAACAGAAAAGAATTCTTTCAATTTAGCAAAAGGAATTTATAAAAAAATCTAACATAATTAATGGTAAAAATTGAAAGCTTTCCCTATAAAATTGGAAACAAGCAAAGAATGTCCTCTTTTCTCTATATTTGGTGAAGAGCTTAGTTATTGAAATTAGACACGAAAATAAAATAAAATGACATCAGACTGAAAAAGAAGATAAATTAGCATTATTCTTAGAAAATATGATTAATGTAGAAAATCCACAAAATAAAAATATTAGAATAAGCAGATGTACCAAGATCTCAAGATATAAAGTCATTAAACATAAATTGACTGCATTTCTAAATGCTAGCAACAAAAATTTGGAAAATGAAATTAATAAAAATACCATTTACAATAGCATCAAACTAAAATCACTTAGGAATAAATTTAATGACAGATGTGCAAACCTCTAAACTGAAAACTTCAGAACCTTGATCTGAGAAATAAAAAGGTTACAAATAAAGAGAGATACACCCTGTTTGTGGATTGGGAGATCTGATGTTGTTAACATTTCCATTTCCCCCAAAACAGATCTAGAGATTCAATGCATTCCAAATAAACACAGGGGTTCAATGGCTTCAAAGTGCTGAGAAAAAGTTACATTTAACATAGAATTTCATACCTTACTAAACTATGAAAAAAACAGGAAGCCAAAATTAAAGAAATTTCAGAAATAAAATGTCTCTGAAGTTTGCATTCCATGCACCCTTTCTAAGGAAATTAATGGAGTATTTGTGCTATCAAAAATGAGGAAAAAAACTGACATAATCAAGAGGAGTCTAAAGAGGCATACCAACTAAGTGTAATGCAACGTTGATGAGATCCTGGAACTGTAAAAGGACAGTAAGTAAATAGTAAGGAAATCTGTGTATAGTATGGACTTTAGCTAATGATAACATAACAATACTGGCTTGCTAATTGCAACAAACACATTATAAGATGTTAATATTAATAATGGGGGAAATAGTTTACAGTATATGGGAATTCTTTGTACTATGCTCTCAATTTTTTCTATAAATCTAAAACTGTCCTAAAAAATAAAGTTCATTTAAAAAATGAAGAAACCAAGAAACAGCAAAATATGGGATTCAGAAAACAGAGGATCTAACAGACGTAAGACATGAAGAGAATCTTCAGAAAGATGGTGAACAGGCCTCTCAAGATGTTATATTTTCACAAGAGTAAGAGGACAGTCTACCAACACTCGAGTGGATGATAAATTTCTTAGAAAGACTTCTTAAGGAAGGCCACATTTTTAGAACAGCAGCTAACATCATGTAGCTACAGCTGAATACACTGAAAGGAGATCTGTACTAAAGGGATAAATCAGAGAAATCTGTGGAATATTAAGCAAATGAAAGCACCTAAAAATATTCACTTCAAGGAAAACAACAAATCAAATGAAAGCAATAACTATATTTGATGTACCTCTGTAAATAGTGTTTAAAATTGTCTTAATAATGTTAACTGCCAATATTTACCTAAAAACTTAGTTATAACCATATTGCAATAAAGAGAGTGTGGATGTGTATATGTGTGTGGTGAATGAGGTGAAAAAGACTCCATAGGAACTCACACTGGAAACTATTGTGTGTTTAGTTATTCAGTCGTGTTGTGTTCAACTCTGCGACCTCATGGACTGTAGCCCGCCAGGCTCCTCTGTCCATGGGGATTTTCCAGGCAAGAATATTGGAGTGGGTTGCCATTTCCTTCTTCAGGGGATCTTCCCAGCCCAGAGATCAAACCCAGGTCTCCCACATTGCAGGTGGATTCTTTACCATCTGAGCCACCAGGGAAACCCAAGAATACCGGAGTGGGTAGCCTATCCCTATTAGAGTAATCCAAACTTGAGACAAGAAGCTTATCAAATCAATGTAACTGAGAGGGAAGGTCAGACCAGGGTTCCAAAGAATATGTTCTCTGGGACTGGAGGCTGGATAAAGTTGAGTGAGAAGAATATGTTTACATTTAGTTTATAAATTTAGTTTGCTGCCTAGGGTGAAAAAAACTGAGAAAATGATGCCAGAGGAGGAGCAGCGCTGAGAATCACAAGTAAGTGTTGAATGCAGTTTGAGGCACTTTAACTTGAGGCACATAAATAGACACAAAACAGAATTGTTCAGGAGGCAGGTGGGGGACAGGGTCAGGTGATACATACTGGCGAATATGAATGAGCAGAAGGAGAGCAAATACTTGTCAGACTCTATCTATGATTCAGGCAGTGTTTCATTATTTTACATGTAATAAGTCATTTAACCCAAAGGATAATTACTCTCATGTTACAGATGTGGATACCAAGGGTGAAAGAGGTCAGATAAATTGTCTAAAATCTCACAATTAGAAAGTGGCTACTCAATCTGGATTTAAATTTCAGACCATCTGACTTGACAGTCTCTTCCTTTAAATGCTTTCTCACAAGTCAAAACTTCAGGGAGTAGAACCATCGACTCCCTTTGTTCTCCTGACAGTGAGGGCAAAATGTATTCACAACTACATTACATGATATAACTGTGGCCAACTGCTCAGAACTGGGTGAACATCCTTTGTCAGCAGCAGTATAGCTGCTAGTCCTTTGGCTTGTCCCACACTGGCAGAACCTCTGTCTACCAAGTTGGTGTCCACATCTGTAAGATGCTTTGTTCTCCAATCCTGGTTTTATAATTTCAAAGGAATTATCTGAATTCCCGTCTCTTAATTAACTCTATTTAAAAGACCTAGTCATTTTTTTTCTACTTTCATTGAGATACAGTTGACATACAGCAGTGAATTAGAGTCACTTTCTACTGTTTATCCACATAACCTCTAATACAATATTTTCTCCCCACATATATAAGCCAAAGCATGAACTGACAAAACACTTACCTGTCAAATGGGTTAAATTCAAAGTTAGAAATATGAATAAACTTTGCAATATAACATTTTAGGGAGTTTTAATTCTCAGTTAATGAATCACTGAAATTTGTGTAATCTTTGTACCTCACTTCTCAAAAGAGAAGGCTCTAGTTTCTTCTTTGGCAAACAATGTCACTAGTGGTTTTCCCCAAAAGTTCTGTTTCATGTAACATAAACTCATTTGCAACAAATGAGTTTGGATTTTTCCACCAAAAAATATCAGAAGTTTCAAATACAGTTTATATTTTTTGAAAACGATAGGTAAGTCAAATCAAAAGGACCTTCTTCAGTGGAATGTCCAGTTATAGCTGAGTGGGCAGGTCAGCAAGTCTCTACAGCACATCTATTAACTCGGACAAAATTGGCAAACACAATGATTCCAACATTCTGGAAATCAACCAACGCACACAATAATCTGGGAAATGCTGATGCTTCAGAAAGTGTTTAAGTTCATGCAAGAATAAAGGGAGTCTGTGATATTTTACAAAGGACTCCTGCCAATGCCAAATTTTGACTGGATATTTTAAGGTTAAAGATAAAAAGAACTGCGTTTAGACACTGCACTCTAGTTGCTGAATTTGTTTCTCAGAGTGTTTGCAATTCTGAAACCTTATTCCATATGTACTGGGATTGACGGAAGAATAATAAATGATAGATAATAAAAATCTTGTTGTACTCAAATGGCTTTTCCCGGCTGATTCGCTAATGATGAATAATATTGCGGAGAGTAAGGGACACATGCTCCATCCGCCCGACTCCACCCACCAGTCACCACCGCCGCTTCAGCTTTAGGCTCGCCGCAGCTCGACACGGCGCGAGAGCCAAGGGGCTCCATCACAACCTCCCAAAACTCAGAAGCAGTTCCAAGGCCCCGCCGCAGCCTCTCCCAGAGACCCCATCGCAGCCTCCCCCGGAGACCTGTGTCTTAGCACAGGGGCAGCCTCACTCTTACTTTCTCTGAAGAGTCTCCGAAGACCGGGACGGCGCAGGAAGCAGCTGGAGGCCTGGCTCAGTCCTGAGCGAGAGCTCCCTGGTCTCTGGCATGGGCTGGGCCCTTAAGGAAAGCAGCCTGAGGGCTCCGGGCGGCCGGCTGGACATGGGTGACCCCAAGAAGGCTTCCAAAGGAGACGAATGGGGGCCTATGGACACGTCTGGCCTGAGCCACCACCGAGGCCTTGTACGGCAGCAACTGTGAGATGGACGGCACGGAAGCCACTCGGGCAGATCAGCGGCCAGCACCATCCACCATGGTCGACAGCAGCCTCAAGCTAGACTGCCCACCAGCTGCTGGCAGCCTGGCCTCTGACGTGTCCCACAAGGACAAAGGTGCATCTTATGCTCTGGAGCCTGGGGATCCCAGGCCCGCTGAGCTGCCTATGGCTACACCCCTGGGAGGATTCCCATGTGGTGTCGAGCAGAGCATGCGCAAAAGAAGCCCGCCCACAGCCATCTGGGGGATTCTGCAAAATGGAGGCACAAGGCCCGGGCTGGCCAGAGGACGTGGCTGAGGAGGACACAAGGGACCATAAGGTGAGTGCGTTCACACGCAAGGTCCTGGAAGCCGCTGAGCAAGGCCAGACCGCGGCTCCCCTTGGGGCCCACCCAGTGGATACCCTGCACTCGGCCTTGGCCTCTCTGGTCTCGCGGGTCTGGGCCTCACCGCCCCAGGCCTTGCTGCCCCAACTCTGGTCTCTTCTCACACACCAGTGTCTGGGCTCTCAGCCTCCTGTTCTCACGCGTGTGCCTCCACCGTATCTTTGGGCTTCAGGCCCCCTTTTGGGCCGTCTTTCACTTCAGGGTCCCATCTCTTTGTGCCTCAGTCCGCCATTTTGTAGGGGTCACCTTTCTGTACTTCAGTCCCCCATTCTCTCAGGTTTCCTTTCTTGAGGTTTGTGTGTTCTCAGGATTTCCCTATGCTCATGACTTACTGGCTCTGCAGCTTCTTCACTCTTCTTTGCATCTTGGCTGTCTCTAGCAGCCGCTGTCTTCTGTGTTGGGACCTCCTACCTCCTCAGGCCCTTTCTCTCCCACTTGCATCTTAGGCAGCTGAGGACTCACTTCCTGTCCTGCTTGTGTTCCCATTTCCTCACTGCCTACTACTGCCTGACTGCAGGTACATTTCCTGCTTGTTGTTCAGTCGCTAAGTCGTGTCCAACTCTTCTGTGACCCCATGGACTGCAGCATGCAAGGCTTCACTGTCCCTCAGCATCTCCTGGAGTTTTCTCAAGTTTATGTTCATTGCATCAGTGATGCCATCCAACCATCTCTGTCGCCCGTTTCTCCTTCTGCCTTCAATCTTTCCCAGCATCAGGGTTTTTCCAGTGAGTCTGCTCTTCACATCAGGTGGCCAAAGTATTGGTTTCAGCATCAGTCCTTCCAATGAGTAGTCAGGGTTGATTTCCTTTAAGATTGATTGGTTTTATCTCCTTGTTATTCAAGGGACTCTCAATGAGAGTTTTCTCTAGCACCACAGTTTGAAAGCATCAATTCTTGGTGCTTTCTTCCTCTGCCTTCTTTATGGTCCAGCTCTCAAAATCATTCATGCCTACTGGAAAGACCATAGCCTTGACTATACAGAACTTTGTTGGCAAAGTGATGTCTTTGCTTTTTAACACACTGTCTAGGTTTGTCATAGTGTTCCTGCCTAGAAGCAGTTGTTTCTAATTTCCTTTTCTGATGGCTTATCCTTTTGCTGTGAGGAAGCAGAGCTTGTTTAAGGCAGTTTGTGAGGGAGGGGTGGATCCAGACTAAAAAATGCCTTTCTTGGAAACTACAATAGGACTGGTCTTTGGCAAGGGGTTTGGGGCTCATTAAGGGGTTGTCCTGCCCAGGCCAAATGAAGAAACCTGGCTGGCTCCTCCCCCAAGGCTCTGGCCATTATGTTGTGAGGAGTGGATGCATTAGGCTTTGCACACAATCAAACCTGGTCAGCATAGATGATGTCCCAGCCCATGAACATTCCCTGGCATGCCCCACAGACACACAGATACCATCCCCAACCATGGCTGGAAAGGCGCTGAATGTGGAGTGCTTTTTGTTGAATAGGTGAAGGCAGAGAATGATGGCTGCTGAGCCCCAGCACACTGCTAGGAGGGGTCCTGGCATCCCATGAAGTGGGAGTGGTCCTTGCTTTTACAGGTGCCTGACAGACCCCAACTCCACCCTGTTTTTGGAGACTTTCCTCTTTGTTACCAACTTACAAAATCTGTCCTCTTACCTTTCTTCTGTTTTTTTTTTTTTCCACCTCCAGAGAATAACTTTGATTTGGAATGATACCTTTTGGTACCAAATGTTTAGAGTCCCCACCACCACCCCTCACCCCCTCCAGCCATGTAGGTGCTAGCACTGTGAAAATACTATTTCTGCTATTTCATTATGAATAGATTTTTTTTTTTTTAATTTTAGTTATAAGAAATCCCAAGAAAGAAAATTTAAGAAACAAGGCCACTGAGCCAAAGCCACAGTTCTGTCTCCCAGCATGGAGAAGGGAGAGTGGTGGGGTTTGGGGGGCACTTTTGCTCTCTGACAGCTCTTTGTTCACCAGTGCCACTGCCCACTGAGTGGTGACAGCGGGGAGTTTTGTTCAGGTGGAAAAGATCACTGGGTGCTAGACAAACTTGAGTGTTTTTTGACCTTAATGTGCTGGTTGCCAATTTGTTTTCACGTAGCCTGGTGTGTCACTGTTTTGAGCAGACCATTCCAGACCTGTTGCTAAGGGAGAACTGTAACAGGCAGTGGAGCATTCTGCCCATGGAGAGGCCATTTACTGGGAGCCCAGTCAAGGTCTTGAGAGCCTCTTGTCTGCATCTTCCCACATCTTGCAGCATAAGACATCTCCTAAAGTGTGACTCTGCACATTTGTTGTTAACATAGTGCACACACACACTAGTGATGATGTGCATTTTCACAGAAAGTTTATAATGGGGCATATCCTGTCTTTGACTAATTATAAGAACAACTCAAATTCTGGCCCAACTGTGCAGGTCTGGGAAAAACCATAGACTTGAGCATGCTGCGCCACCCTAGGGAAAGCACAAAGGAGGCTATCAGCAACTGAACTAGCTTTGCAGGGTTGAAAGAAAGCATACAAGCTTAAGAATTCTGCTATAAGTTAAAATGAAAAATGTAAAGCAAGTATCATGTAAAAAAGATCTGAGAAAACTTCAGACTTACTAGCAGGACTGCCAGAAGGTGATTCTCTCCTGAAGCTAGTCAGAAGGACCAGAGAGATGTGACTGTTCAGTTTCAAAGATATTAACAAAATATTAAAGGAATTTGAAAAATCAATATAACATGACATCAACAAAGGTCACAGTAATTTTCTAGAGACAAAGTCCAAGGAAATGGAGATATGTGATTTGCCTAATGAAGAATTCAAAATAGCTTTTTTAAGGAAGCTCAGTGAGCTACAGGAAAACAGAGAAAGACAGTACAGTGAAATCATGAAAACAGAAAACAAAATGATAAGCTTAATAAAGCAATACTGATAGAAATCATAAGAAAGAAAAAGAAATCCTGGAGCTTAATTGCAGTGAATGAAGTGAAAAAATGTGATAAGATCAGCAGCAGATTAGATAAAGCAGAAGGATGAGTCTGTGAGGTAGAAGATAGGACATTTGAAATTATGCAGTAAGTAGAGAACAAAGAAAAAAAATGAAAAAGAGTGAATAAAGTTTATGTGAAATGTGGGATGCCATCAAGAGGAATATTGTAGACAGTATTAGAGTCCCAGAGGGAGAAGAATGGAGAATGCAAAGCATTATTAAAGGAATAATGGCTAAGAACTTCCCAAATATGGGGGGATATTTGGACATCCAACTTATGAAGTTAATAGGTCACCCCAATATTTCAACTCAAAATGGTCTTCTCTAAGACACAAATTAAGCAGTCTGAAATCAAAGAATTTAAGAAAATCCAGAGGAAAAACAAAGGAGCCCTCATTAGACTGCCAGGAGATTTCTCAAGAGAAATCTTGCAGCCTAGGATAGTAAACAATATATTCAAAGTGCTGAAAGAAAAACCTGCCCTGCCAATCAAGAATACTTTACCCAGCAAAGTTATCTTTCAAAAATGAAGGTGATATAAAGACTTTCCCAAAGAACAGCTGAGAGAATTAATTAGCACTTAACTTTATAAGAGTTACTGAAAGGAGTTCTTCAAGCTGAAACAAAAGGACACTAATTAGTAACATGAAACATAAAGTATACAAAACATTGGCAAGTATAAATATAAAGTCAAATTCAGAATACATACTGTAGGATGGTGATGTGTTAACCAGTCAACTCTAGTAAAGGTTAAAGTAAAGTGAGTGAAAGTCACTCAGTCGTGTCCAACTCTTTGCGACCCCATGGACTATACAGTCCATGGAATTCTCTAGGCTAGAATACTGGAGTGGGTAGCCTTTCCCTTCTCCCAGGGGATCTTCCCAACCCAGGGATCAAACCCAGGTCTCCCACGTTGCAGGCAGATTCCTTACCAGCTGAGCCACAAGGTTAAAGGACAGAGCTATTTAAAAATAGCTGTAACTACAGTAACTTGATAATGGATACACAGTATAAAAAGAGGTAGATTGTGATATCAAAACATAAAATGTGGGAAAGGAGTAACATCATAGTGTTTTTGTGTGTTATCAAAGTGTTATCACCTTAAGATAACATTTATCACCTTAAGATAACTCTTATCACCTTAAGATAACACTTAGGTTATCTTATGTAAGTCTCATGGTAATCACAAAGCAAAAGCCTACATTAATACAAAAGAATAAAGAGAAGGGAATAGAAACATACCAATATAGAAAATCATCAAATCATAAAAGAAGACAGCAAGAGAGAAAGAAAAGAACAAGGGAGTTACAAAACAGCCAAAGAACAAGGAGGGCATTATTCCTTACCTGTCAATCATTATTTTAAGTGTAAGTGATTTAAATTCTCCAATCAAAAGAAGTTGAGTTGCTGGATGGATTGAAACAAAACAAAAAAACCAGACCCAGTTATGTGCTTTCCACAAGAGACTGACTTCAGCTTTAAGGACACACAGACTGAAAGTGAGAGGATGAGAAATGGTGTTCTATGCAAGCGGAAACCAGAAAACAACAGTAACCATACTTACATCAGACAAAATAAACTTTAGCCTTTCTGCTCCCTCCTATAAGCACCTCTTTGACCCATGAGGGAAATCTGATGGTGCTGCTCAGGAATTTAATTCCTCCCCTAACCCATCCCCTTTAACTGCTTCTAAGTATCTCTGTTGA
Source organism: Giraffa tippelskirchi (assembly GCF_054371585.1). Lineage (NCBI taxonomy): Eukaryota > Metazoa > Chordata > Mammalia > Artiodactyla > Giraffidae > Giraffa > Giraffa tippelskirchi. The sequence continues at coordinate 21,169,528 of NC_137284.1, forward strand.
CCTTTCCAGGTTGTCTTCTCTTTCCATTTGGTGCTCCAAGCACTTTTTTGTTGGTCTCTTTAAGTTGAGTGCTTGGAGGTTGAAAGGTAGTGAAGTGTAGTTTGACACTGTTGATTTGTTAAATGAATACAGTGGAAAGTTTGTTGATAATTGAGTGAAAAATATTGAGACAATTATAATGCTTTGTATAATAAAAAACATTATTGTTAAAAAAATAAATAAACTTTAGCTCAACAATTGTAATGAGATAGAGATGGTAATGATACCATGATGAAGAGGAAATGTTACAGCTGATACCATAATAATACAAAGGATCATATTATTATGAACAGTTATACTCAAAACAAATTGAATAGCCTAGAAGACATAGATAAATTCTTAGAAACAGTCTACCAAGACTGAATTACGAAGAAACAGAAAAAATCTAAACAGATTAATAACGAGTAGGGAGATTGAATCAATAATCAGAAACCTCCCAACAAAGAAAACCCCAGGACCAGAAACTAGATGGTATTACTGGTGAATCCTGTCAAATGCTTAAATAAGAATAAATGCCAAAACTTATCAAACTTTTCCCAAGTGGAAGAAAGAGAACACTCTCAAAATCATTTTACAAGCAGAATTACCCTCTCACCAATGCCAGCTAAAGACATTATAAGAAAAGAAAACTACAAGCAAATGTCTCTGATGAATATAGATGCAAAAATTCTCAAAAATTCTCAACAGAATTCTGACAGACCAGTTCAATAGCACATTAAAAAATCATGCACTGTAATCAAGTGGGATTTAACCATGAAATGCAAGAGTGGTTCACACTAATCAATAAGTGTGCTCTACCAGATTAATAGAATGAAAGATAGAAATCATATAATATTTCAATAGCTGCAGGGAAAACATTTGAGAAATTTCAACATTCTTTCATGATTAAAAAATGACATGAGATGCATTGTTAAGGGGGATAAGGAAACTTTTGGGGGTGATGGAATTGACCATGATGGTCCTTATTGTAACTATATTCTTTTGAAAGTCCTTAAACTGTATTCTTAAAATGAGAGTGCGTTATTTTATATAAATTATGCCACCATAAAACTGATTAAAAAAATAATATTACAAGAAGAACCAGTCTGAATATCTTATATCCCCTGCCCCTGAAACACTTTCCATAAATAAAACAGATTTCGCTTTGCATTGAACAAGAACCTAGTAATTTTTAACTTACTACAGAAGTTTGAATAAATGTGGATTGTATAAAATGGAATACAACTCAGCAATAAAAGGACAGGCTGTTGATAAAACAACTAGGATGGACTTAAGAGCATCATGCTTAGGGGGAAAGGCCAATATCAGAAGTTATATGTTGTATAGTTTCTTTTGTTGTCTTAACAACCCAGCTGTAGAGATGAAGAACAAGTAAGTTAATGGTTATCAGAAGACAGAGATGAAGGTGGGAGGGGATAGGTGTGACTATAAAGGGGTAGTGTGAGGGAGTTCCTTTATGTTAGTAAATGAGTTCTGTGTATGACTGTGGTGATAGCTACATGAATCTATAAAAGTGATCAAATCACATAGGTCAGACAGAAACATGTGCTGCATATAAAATTGGTCAAAGCTAAATAGAGTCTATAGTTTTGCTTTTATACTACAGTTGCTGTGGTAGGAAGCTGGGTGGATTGCAAGTAAATCTATCCATTATTTTTGAAATTTTGTGGGACTCTACAATAATTTCTAAATAAAAAATTAGATTTCTTCTCACAGCATGTGTGTGTGTGTGTATGTGTGTGTGTGAGTCGCTCAGTCATGTCTGACTCTTTGTGACCCCGTGGATTGTAGCCCACCAGGCTCTTCTGCCCATGGGATTCTCCAGGCAAGGATACTGGAGTGGGTTGCCATTTCCTTCTCCATGGTCTCACAAGCGTAACTGTAAGCTAATACATACATGGGAATTTTTGTCATACTTCTTTATAATGAGGCTTATTTACAGGGATTTTTCTCATAGATTTAATTTTAATCTATTAAAAGCAAACACATATTGAGTCAGAATATCTTAAAGTAAATTTCCATGGGATTATTCTTATAGTAAATAGTGCTTTATTAACAATAACCTCTGAAATCAATTAAAAAATCCTTTGGTTTATGTCTATAAAATTTTCATAAGCTGATTATTTAAAGAGACTCAATTATTGTAAGTGAAAGTGGCTCAGTCGTGTCCACTCATTGTGGCTCCATAGACTATACAGTCCATGGAATTCTGAAGGCCAGAATGCTGGAGTGGGTAGCCCTTCCCTTCTCCAGGAGATCTTCCCAACCCAGGGATCGAACTCAGGTCTCCCACACTGCAGGTGGATTCTTTACCAGCTGAGCCACCAGGGAGTTTGTAAAGGGCTATAGTAAATAATCTTTCCTTAAATGTTTGCATATCTTTATGAACTAGAATTCTTTTTTTAAAAAATTAGTTTATTTATCTATTTTTTAACTTTACAATATTGTATTTGTTTTGCCATACATTGACATGAATCCACCATGGGTGTACATGTTTTCCCCTTCCAGAACCCCCCTCCCACCTCCCTCCCCATCCCATCCCTCTGGGTCATACCAGTGCACCAGCCCCGAGCGCCCCGTATCATGCATTGAACTTGGACTGGCGATTCGTTTCACATATGATTATTTATATGCTTCAATGCCATTCTCCCATATCATCCTGCCCTCGCCCTCTCCCATAGAGTCCGTAATACTGTTCTATTTATCTGTGTCTCTTTTGATGTCTTGCATACAGGGTTATCTTTACCGATTAACTAAATACCTTATATATGTGTTAGTATACTGTGTTGGTGTTTTTCTTTCTGGCTTACTTCACTCTGTATAATAGGCTCCAGTTTCATCCACCTCATTAGAACTGATTTGAATGTATTGAACTAGAATTCTTAAAACTAATGTTACCTAGAATTATAATTAGTGAATTTTCAATAACATAAATTATTTGCATCTTTGTAAGGGAGGGCAGAGAATCATTTCTTTTATGCTCTGGGGAATGTATAATCCATCATGGGAAATTAACATTTACTGTCACAGTTAGGGTGTAAACATACACACTGATTTCTTCCGTGCAGAGTTTATCATGATGGGAAGGTCCTTGGGGGCACCTGTACCTGGATTTCTAATCAGGTTCAAAAGAATTATAAACCTTAAGCAAATGCTATGTGCTCTATGACATGGTGGTTCAGATGTCTGCCTCTGGTTTCCTTTCAAAATCTCTTGGTAAATTTATAGCTACAAGTTTGATCTAAGTCATAGACTGACTCTTGGAACATTGAGACTGTGAGATTTATGCTATGATTTTTTGCCTGTGAAAGAAGAAGATTCTGTGGGTACATCTGCTTGGCTTTAATATCCCCTAGGCCAGTTCTTCTTCCAAGACAGTGGAGGTGAAACACGCATAAAGGGTCAGCACTGAGTTCTGTCAATGGATAGAGAGTGAGTTAACCAAGTTTCTGTATTTTGCTAAATTCCTCTGTTACCAAAAATGGGAAAGTATTTATATCGAATAACCCAAAAGTCCAAAGTCAGGAGCTCTGACTCTACTGCCTGTATTGTTCTCAGCATACCCTCTGTGTTGACTTATCTTCATTCTGGTAGCAAGAGAATTATAGCAATTCCAAGTGACAAATCCAGAACATAGCAATATCAGAAGACATTTGTTTTTTTTCCTAAAAATTTTTTTATTGAGATGTACTGTACACAAAGAATCAGACACGACTTGGTGACTGAACAACAACAGTTATACACATAGGAAAGTTGACATAATAAGTTGACATTTTTGGTCTTAGTCTTGATGAGGACCTTAGAGATTCATTAAAACGTGTTTTCTATGAAAATGTTAAGAACTCTTATTTAGGTGATGCAGGAAGCAAAAACACTCCCTCTTAAGTTTATATTACATGAAGTTACCATTACAATAAAGTTTATGGCAAGGTATTAAGCTAGAGTTAAAGGTCATTCTTTCATCTTTAATACAACCAGTATAAGTACAGGCAGAGAATGAGTGTAGAGATACTCAGCTTATTCTTACACTGCAAAACTAACTCATTACCTTCCTTTCTCCTATCTACATAATGGTCAAAGTAGCCTGATTTAGTTATAACAAAATGTGTCAAACAGTTATCCTTTTCACTGAGATATAACAAGGTATCTTTTGCTAATAAGTATACAGCTTGAAATGTTTTCACAAACTTAACAACTAACTTAATCAGCACTAAAAGTAATTATTTTCTCATTCTTGCCATCCTACAAAACCTAGGAAAGCACATCCAAATTCCTTTATTCATTCTCTGTGCAACTAGGATAGAACAGAAGAGGGCAGTGTGTGGAAACCCTGAAATGTATGGTTAAGTATAAAATTTCAGATATCAAGGTTCACCTCAGTATCTGTTACCAGTTATTGACTTCCTGGATTCTTAAAGTATCTGAAACTTTAGAGACTATGAGAGACTTCCTGGTTGCAGAATATCTGTATGGTCTCTCCCCTGTAGGAATTCCTTCTTGAAGGAACCTGGAGTATGTAGTAGGGTGATGGAAACATGAGTAGAAAGTAGGAAGTGGTAAATCAGATGAATATGGGGAGAAGTGGGGATACCTTCCCACTGCTGAAGCCTATCAGCAAGTAAGCTCATTCCTCAGCTACTGTATCCCTCTATTTTCTAGTGAAGATAGAGCAGTTGTTTGTCACATGTAGCTCATTCAAAAGACAGTGATTTAAGTGTTGAGCAGTGTGTACATTCAAGACACTATAAGGCAAAGAAGTGTTTACATGGTTTCTACCAGACTGAGATTCTTTCCCATAAATAAAGCTCATATAAAAGCGAGTTTGTGAAGGACAGAGCTGTGTTCCCTACTAATGAAATTTCCTTCTGTTCTCACAGATTTCTGAAGTTGAGAATGCTGGCTAGAAATGACTCCTTAGTGACTGGATTTATTCTTGCTGGATTAACAGACCGTCCAGAGTTCCAGCAACCCCTCTTTCACATGTTTCTAGTGATCTATGTTGTCACCATGGTGGGCAACCTGGGCTTGATGATTCTTATTGGTCTAAATTCTCACCTCCACACCCCTATGTACTATTTCCTCTTCAATCTGTCCTTCACTGATCTCTGTTACTCTTCTGTTTTCACCCCCAAGATGCTGATGAACTTTGTGTTCAGGGAGAATACCATCTCTTATGTGGGGTGCATGACTCAGCTGTTTTTCTTTCTCTTTTTTGTCATCTCTGAGTGCTATATGTTGACCTCAATGGCCTATGATCGCTATGTGGCCATCTGTAACCCCTTGCTGTATAAGGTGTCCATGTCCCATCAGGTCTGTTTGGTGCTCTCTTTGGCTGCATATGTGATGGGGTTTGCTGGAGCGTCTGCCCACACAGGGTGTATGCTTAGACTAACCTTCTGCCATGTTAATGTCATCAACCATTACTTGTGTGACATCCTCCCACTCCTCCAACTCTCTTGTACCAGCACCTATGTCATTGAAGTGGTAGTTCTCATTGTCGTGGGTATTAACATCACAGTACCCAGTTTCACCATCCTGATTTCTTACGTTTTCATCCTCACTAGCATTCTTCATATCAAATCCACTCAAGGAAGATCAAAAGCCTTCAGTACCTGTAGCTCCCACATGATTGCTCTTTCTCTTTTTTTTGGTTCAGCGACATTCATGTACCTTAAATATTCTTCTCCTGGATCTATGGAGCAGGGAAAAATTTCTTCTGTCTTCTATACTAATGTGGTGCCCATGCTCAATCCGTTGATTTACAGTTTGAGGAACAAGGATGTCAAAGTTGCACTGAGGAGATCCGTATTTAAAATCCAGAGGAGAAACATGTTCTAATTGGTAACAACAATAATGTAAAGACATTCAATTTTGTACTTAATTTTTATTATCTATCATGATGATATTTGTTCAAAATTGCATTACTTCTACGGATTATGTTATGTGTGGTATAATAGACTTGTCTTATCATTTCTCTTGTAGCTGTTCTTGTCTCATTTTTCCTACATATCCCTTGTACCTTGTAGCAGTTTAAGTAAACCACTAATGGCATCTTTATAAAAGGAAAATATGAATTGGTTTTTTTCATACTACCTTTGCCTTTTGGGCTATTCCAAATTGAATAAGTGTGGTGTTTCTTAAATATATAAAGATAGAATTAGAGTTTGCTGATCTAGACACCAAAGTGCCAAACACTACAGAATAATTCTGTTATGAAACAATATTGTTACTGGTATAGTCAGAAGGCCTTCCTCAGTAATCAGTGCAAAGAAATAGAGGAAAACAATAGAATGGGAAAGACTAGCGATCTCTTCAAGAAAATTAGAGATACCAAGGAAACATTTCATACAAAGATGGGCTCAATAAAGAACAGAAATGGATGGACCTAACATTAAGAAGTGGTGGCAAGAATACACAGAAGAACTATGCAAAAAAGATCTGCATGACCCAGATAACCACAATTGTATGATCACTCTCCTAGAACCAGACATCATGGAATGAGAAGTCAAATGGGCCTTAGGAAGCATCGGTACAAACAAAGCTAGTGGAGGTGATGGAATTTCAGTTGAGCTATTTCAAATCCTAAAAGATGATGCTATTAAAAGTGCTGCACTTAATATGCCAGCAAATTTGGAAAAGTCAGCAGTGGCCACAGGACTGGAAAAGGTCAGTTTTCATTCCAATCCCAAAGAAAGGCAATGCCAAAGAATGTTTAAACTACCACACAGTTGCACTCATCTCACATGCTAGTAAAGTAATGCTCAAAATTCTCCAAGCTGGGCTTCAACAGTACGTGAACTGAGAACTCCCAGATATTCAAGCTATATTTTGAAAAGGCAGAGGAACAAGAGATCAAATTGCCAATATCCGTTGGATCACAGAAAAAGTAAGAGAGTTCCGGAAAAACATTTACTTCTGCTTCGTTGACAACTCCAAAACTATTGACTATGTGGATCACAACAAACAGTGGAAAATTCTTCAAGAGATGGGAATACCAGACCATCTGACCTGCCTCCTGAGAAATCTGTCTGCAGGTCAAGAAGCAATAGTTAGAACCTGACATGGAACAATGGACTGGTTCCAAATTGGGAAAGGAGTACGTCAAGGCTGTATATTGTCACCCTGCTTATTTAACTTCTATGCAGAGTACATCATGCAAAATACCAGGCTGCATGAAGCACAAGCTGGAATCAAAATTGCTGGGAGAAATACCAATAACCTCAGATACGTAATTGACACCACCCTTTTGACAGCAAAGAGGAACTAAAGAGCCTCTTGATGAAAGTGAAAAAGGTGAGTGAAAAAGCTGGCTTAAAACTAAACATTCAAAAAAATAAGATCATGGCTTTGGGTTCCGTCACTTCTTGACAAATAGATGGGGAAACAATGGAAACAGTGACAGACTTTATTTTCTTGGGGTCCCAAATCACTGCAGATGGTGACTGAAGCCATGCTTAAAAGATGTTTGCTCCTTTTAAGAAAAGCTATGACCAACCTAGACAGTATATTAAATAGCAGAGACATTACTTTGCTGACAAAGGTCCATCTAGTAAAAGCTATGGTTTTTCCCGTAGTCACGTGTAGATGTGAGAGTTGGAGTATAAAGAAATCTCAGCGCCAAAGAATTTTTGTTTCTGAACTGTGGTGTTGGAGAAGACCCTTGAGAGTCTCTTGGACTGTAAGCAATTCAAACCAGTGAATCCTAAAGGAAATCAGTCCTGAATATTCATTGGAAGGACTGATGCTGAAGCAGAAACTCCAATACTTTGGCCACCTGATGTGAAGGACTGACTCATTAGAAAAGACCCTGATGCTGGGCAAGATTGAAGGCGGGAGGAGAAGGGGATGACAGAGGATGACATGAGATGGTTGGATGACATCACCGACTTGATGGACATGAGTTTGAGCAAGACCCGGGAGTTGGTAATCGACAGGGAAGCCTGGCATGTTGCAGTGCATGGGGTCACAAAGAGTTGGACACGACTGAGTGGCTGAACTGAACTGATAGTCAGAGGGGTTTAAAGAAATGTCTTCATTGCAAATTGTAAACAGCTTAAGGTAGAAACAGATCCACCTGATGTTGTCATTTTGTTCTATTTTTTGTAACACTTTTCCTTTGATCTTGCTTTTCTTGTTCTCTTTGAAAATGACAAAAATCTGTTTCACCTGCCACCTGCTTCTGAGAACGTCTATCAGGCAAATGCATTTAGTACTCAAGAGAATACGTATAATTCTACCATTTATTGCCAAACATAGCATTAAGAGAGGATGATTAGAGGAATAATACATATGTATCTCAGGATCCCAATAAGTATGATGGGCAGTTTGTTACCAAACTGTATTTATTTGTATTTATTACTATCTACTTGACACAAAATATTTTGCAAAAATCATATGGTTTTACTGTAAATTTCATCATCACATTAGGAAAATACTACACATAGTGTTAGGAGAAACATTTTAGCCATGTTTCACTTATCCACTGAAGTATCATCAAAGGTGTGTATTAATACAATAAACTATATCACCATTTTCTGAAATTACTTAAATGTTGTTCCACCAATGAGATAATAAATACATTTACCTAGATGTTTCTCCCTATAGTTTTCCCATTCATATATTTAGAGTATCATATGAGTGGTAGGTCACAGAATTCTTGTTAATCAGATTATCTTGTTTGGATAGCAATAATAAATTTAATGTTATAAATAATAATAGAATATAATAATTACAATAATAAGAAATCAGAAAGAACTTTGGGGTATAATTTCTTTTGGGGAGTGAAATGTGGCAGCCATGGATAGGTGCTGCTAACCCCTTTTCAGTAGAACCATTTGTGGGGAGCATCATTGTCTGTAACTGATATTCCCTTGGATCCAACATAGTGTTTAGGTAGAGTCCACGTTTACTCTAAGATGTCCTCAACCATTGACTTAGCATGGTGGGTCATAACGGAGCTGGCCATTATCTTTGTAACATAGATCTCTTCTGATAGACAGTCTTTGCTTAGGGACTTCTTATCATACTATTTGAGATTTTTTTTGAACCACACTGTAATCTGAGGTTTTTCTACCAAATTCTTCCTTCTCTCTCTCCTTTCGTAGGTGTCACACTTTCATCCTGGTCTGAAAACTTTTTCACTGACACCCACTCCTTCCCATTTTATCTTTCACAGGCACTTACCACAGTAAATGTCTTGGAAGTCTAATCATTTCTTAGCATCTGTTTCTTGGAGAACTCAAAATAACATAACACTAACTGATTTTAAAACTTAGTTTTAGGATATGGTAATCAAAACAGATTGGTTTTGTTATAAATATAGACAAATAAATCCATGGGACACAACAGAATATTTAGAAACAGATCCTAACTTACATAGTTTATTAATTTTTAACCAAGCAACTACGTTAATCTGGAGGTAAAGACAAATCTAAGCAATTGATGCTGAAAATGCTAATTAATCATGAGGAAAAGTACTCTTTGATTTCTACCTCACATCATACACAAAATTAATTTTAAATGGATCTAAACTATATACATAAAACTGTCATTTGAAGCTTCTAGAAGAAAACATAGAAAATATGTTAATGTAGGCACAGATTTCTTAGACCTATTCTGGAAAACACTAAACCTAAAAGAAAAAAAAATGAGTTTCGTTTAAATTAGAGCATCTATGTATCAAAAAATATTTACAGGCAGGCCACAGATTAGAAGAATATTTACAATACATATATGTGATAAAGGTATTATAACTAGGATATGTAACAATTTAAATTTATCTCAGTGATAAAAAGACCATATCATATATTCTCAAGAGATTTGAAAGACATATCCCAAAGGAACGTGTAAATGGCAATAAGCCCATGGAAATGTGCTTAACTTGGTGCACCCCTTAGATATGGTAGATAGCTGTTCAACAGCCCCTTACCAGCGGTACTATGCTCCCTCACATCATTGTCCAGACTTTTGCCCCTTGAGTGGCTCAAGCACTTGTCAGGTCTTCTTCAGGGTCTCCCTCCATGTTAGACCTTGCAACCTCTTGGTGGGGTCTCTATTTCAGAGGTCCAGGCACCAACTGTGGGGCATCTTCAAACCCTCCATTAATCCAAGCACCAATCCTGTAGAGCTTCTCCTCTGAGATTCTAGAATTTGGTAATGCTTCTTAGTCTTTCTTTTTGTTCCATCAGTCCTGGAAGTAGTATCTATTTTTTAATAGGATATTAGTCTTTATATTTTTCTCTGCTGCTTATACTCTGTGTATATAAATCCAATTTTCTTTTTAAAAAATGTCCTCTGTAGGAAGTGTGTAGTATGCTATTTTCTTTGACTGGAATTTGAAACAGGGAACACATTTTATGTGGACTGACTTGACCCTCTCACAAAACATATCCAGTCTAACCTTGATGACAGTGATTAATCAGGAACAGTTATTTGGCTATAGTCTTTTTTGCCAAAATTGTTTAAACAGGCTTTTCTCTTTGTAGTTACTGAATTGGTAAAATTAAATCTAGGTATTCTGGTAGTCCTGTTTTCACTGCATGGGAGAATTTAGCTGAGGTTGTAGTAGAACCAAGCAAACAGAACATGGGGGGAGAGACACATGAGTAGTTGGCCCCATCCAGCCAAATAAAAGGCCATGTATATTTGTGGCTTACCAGTTTCACACACTTTTGGGGAGTATGTTGGTTTATCTAGGCAAAATATAGTTGCAGGCATGACACATGGCTTGCAGTCTGAATGTAATATCCAAGTGCCCAGAACACGCTGCTGGAAGTATGAGTCAGCAAATGCCTGGCCCAGTCTGTGAATCAGCAGGCTTGTTTTGTAGGATGACTTTATATTCTATAGACCAACCTGTCCAAAATGATCATTTTAAAATATTAAAACCACAATTCATATAAAACTAAAATGCTTAAGGCTTTAAATGTAGTGTTTTAGAAATAATTATAACTATGGAATTTGATGTAAAAGTTATTTCAATATATTAAGCTACCTTTAGGATATTTGGAAGTATTATGTCTGTAAATTGATGAATTTCTTGAAGATACAATAATGTCATATATGGTTTTATTGTCATTCTGTATATGCTTCATGCATACTATTTTTGGGGGGGGAAAATGTTTGTTTTATTCATGTGGAATCCCTAGATGAACAGAGCCTAAAGTATATGCTAGACAGATGCTCTCAGAAGGGTAAGAATAGTGTGTCTGATGTGATGGTATATACCATACTCTGGTCAGCGACAAGCATGGTCAGCCAAGTGAGGCATTCTCTGCTCTATTTCAACAGCTCAACCAAAGAGGTACTCTACAACAGTCATATACAAAGGGGACAGTGCCTATTTTGGTCAAGAGTTCCACAGAGCTGCTGGAGGTGTTTGTTTCAGGTTCTCAGACTTCTGGTGCTCAGCTTATGGTGGTGGGAGGCTGGGCAAGGAATCCTGATGCTTGGGATTCCATCTCCAAGTAGGTGCCCCAGTCTCTGTCTCCCCATGTCAGATACTTCCATCTGTCTCCAGCCAATTTATCCTTTTAATGGCATGTAAACTAGACGGTCTGCGCAGAAGCGAGGCGAGAGGAGCTAGGCAGGGCCGGGGGCCAGGGGCGGCGGCCGAGAGGAGCTAGGCCGGGCTGGGGGCCGGGGGCAGAGCTAGGCCGGGCTGGGGGCCAGGGGCCGGGGGCGGTGGCCGAGAGGAGCTAGGCCGGGCTGAGGGCCAGGGGTGGTGGCCAAGAGGAGCTAGGCCGGGCTGGGGGCCAGGGGCAGAGCTAGGCTGGGCCGGGGGCTGGGGGCCGGGGGCCGGGGGCAGCGGCCGAGAGGAGCTAGGCCAGGCCGGGGGCCAGGGGCGGTGGTGGAGAAGAGCTAGGCCGGGCTGGGGGCCAGGGGCAGCGGCTGAGAGGAGCTAGCCTGCGCTCGAGGCTGGTGGTGGCGGCCGAGAGGAGTTACCTCAGGCCCAAGGAGCAGCGGCTGCATGGGCATAGGAGGGCCGAGAGGAGTTACTCCACATTCAAGGTCAGGAGGGGCTGTCGTGAGTAGATACCCCTTGTCCAAGGTAAGGAGCAACGGCTGCACTTTGCTGGAGCAGCCGTGAAGAAATACCCCACGTCCAAGGTAAGAGAAACCCAAGTAAGACGGTAGGTGTTGCGAGAGGGCATCAGAAGGCAGACACACTGAAACTAAAATCACAGAAAACTAGCTAATCTGATCACACGGACCACAGCCTTGTCTATCTCAATGAAACTAAGCCATGCCGTGTGGGGCCACCCAAGACGGATGGGTCATGGTGGAGAGGTCTGACAGAATGTGGTCCACTGGAGAAGGGCATGGCAAATCACTTCAGCATTCTTGCCTTGAGAACCCCATGAACAGTATGAAAAGGCAAAAAGATAGGACACTGAAAGATGAACTCCCCAGGTTAGTAAGTGCCCAATATGCTCCTGGAGATCAGTGGAGAAATAACTCCAGAAAGAATGATGGGATGGAGCCAAAGCAAAAACAATACCCAGCTGTGGATGTGACTGGTGATAGAAGCAAAGTCCGATGGTGTAAAGAGTAATATTGCATAGGAACCTGGAATGTTAGGTCCATGAATCAAGGCAAATTGGAAGTGGTCAGACAGGAGATGGCAAGAGTGAACGTCGACATTCTAGGAATCAGTGAACTAAGATGGAATGGAATGGGTGAATTTAACTCAGATGACCATTATATCAACTACTGTGGGCAAGAATCCCTTAGAAGAAATGGAGTAGCCATCATGGTCAACAAAAGAGTCCGAAAGGCAGTACTTGGATGCAATCTCAAAAACGACAGAATGATCTCTGTTCGTTTCCAAGGCAAATCATACAATATCACAGTAATCCAAGTCTGTGCCCTGACCAGTAACGCCGAAGAAGCTGAAGTTGAACAGTTCTATGAAGACCTACAAGACCTTCTAGAACTAACACCCAAAAAAGATATCCTTTTCATTATAGGGGACTGGAATGCAAAAGTAGGAAGTCAGGAAACACCTGGTGTAACAGGCAAATTTGGCCTTGGAGTACAGAATGAAGCAGGGCAAAGGCTAATGAGTTTTGCCAAGAGAATGCACTGGTCATAGCAAACACCCTCTTCCAACAACACAAGAGAAGCATCTACACGTGGACATCACCAGATGGTCAACACCGAAATCAGATTGATTATATTCTTTGCCGCCAAAGATGGAGAAGCTCTATACAGTCAGCAAAAACAAGACTGGGAGCAGACTGTGGCTCAGATCATGAACTCCTTATTGCCTAATTCAGAATTAAATTGAAGAAAGTAGGGAAAACCACCAGGCCATTCAGGTATGACCTAGATCAAATCCCTTATGAGTATACAGTAGAAGTGACAAATAGATTTAAGGGACTAGATCTGATAGACAGAGTGCCTGATGAACTATGGACAGAGGTTCGTGACATTGTACAGGAGACAAGGATCAAGACAATCCCCATGGAAAAGAAATGCAAAAAGCAAAATGGCTGCCTGAGGAGGCCTTACAGATAGCTGGGAAGAGAAGAGAAGCGAAAAGCAAAGGAGAAAGGGAAAGATACTCCCATCTGAATGCAGAGTTCCAAAGAATAGCAAGGAGAGATAAGAAAGCCTTCCTCAGTGATCAGTGCAAAGAAATAGAGGAAAACAACAGAGTGGGAAAGACTAGCGATCTCTTCAAGAAAATTAGAGATACCAAGGGAACATTTCATGCAAAGATAGGCTCGATAAAGGACAGAAATGGTATGGACCTAACAGAAGCAGAAGATATTAAGAAGAGGTGGCAAGAATACACAGAAGAACTGTACAAAAAAGACCTTCATGACCCAGACAATCACGATGGTTTGATCACTCACCTAGAGCCAGACATCTTGGAATGTGAAGTCAAGTGGGCCTTAGAAAGCATCACTATGAACAAAGCTAGTGGAGGTGATGGATTTCCAGTTGAGCTATTTCAAATCCTCAAAGGTGATGCTGTGAAAGTGCTGCACTCGGTATGCCAGCAAATTTGGAAAACTCAGCAGTGGCCACAGGACTGGAAAAGGTTAGTTTTCATTCCAATCCCAAAGAAAGGCAATGCCAAAGAATGCTCAAACTACCGCCCAATTGCACTCATCTCACATGCTAGTAAAGTAATGCTCAAAATTCTCCAAGCCAGGCTTCAGCAATACGTGAACCGTGAACTTCCAGATGTTCAAGCTGGTTTTAGAAAAGGCAGAGGAACGAGAGATCAAATTGCCAATATCCGCTAGATCATCAAAAAAGCGAGAGAGTTCCAGAAAAACATCTATTTCTGCTTTATTGACTATGCCAAAGCCTTTGTGTGGATCACAATAAACTGTGGAAAATTCTGAAAGAGATGGGAATACCAGACCATCTGACCTGTCTCTTGAGAAACCTGTATGCAGGTCAGGAAGCAACAGTTAGAACTGGACATGGAACAACAGACTCGTTCCAAACAGGAAAAGGAGTATGTCAAGGCTGTATATTGTCACCCTGCTTATTTAACTTATATGCAGAGTACATCATGAGAAACGCTGTGCTGGAAGAAACACAAGCTGAAATCAAGTTTGCCGGGAGACATATCAATAATCTCAGATATACAGATGACACCACCCTTATGGCAGAAAGTGAAGAAGAACTAAAGAGCCTCTTGATGAAAGAGGAGAGTGAAAAAATTGGCTTAAAGCTCAACGTTCAGAAAACTAAGATCATGGCATCTGGTCCCATCACTTCATGGGAAATAGATGGGGAAACAGTGGAAACAGTATCAGACTTTTATTTTTTTGGGCTCCAAAATCACTGCTGATGGTGATTGCAGCCATGAAATTAAAAGACGCTTACTCCTTGGAAGGGAGGTTATGGCCAACCTAGATAGCATATTTAAAAGCAGAGACATTACTTTGCCAACAAAAGTCCATCTAGTCAAGGCTATGGTTTTTCCAGTGGTCATGTATGGATGTGAGAGTTGGACGGTGAAGAAAGCTGAGCGCCGAAGCATTGATGCTTTTGAACTGTGGTGTTGGAGAAGAATCTTGAGAGTCCCTCTGACTGCAAGAAGATCCAATCAATCCATCCTAAAAGAGATCAATCCTGGGTGTTCATTGGAAGGACTGATGTTGAAGCTGAAACTCCAATACTTTGGCCACCTCATGCGAAGGGTTGACTCATTGGAAAAGACCCTAATGCTGGGTAGGAATGGGGGCAGGAGGAGAAGCGGACAACAGAGGATGAGATGATTGGATGGCATCACTGACTGGACGGACATGGGTTTGGGTAAACTCCGGGCATTGGTGATGGACAGGGAGGCCTGGCGTACTGCAGTTCATGGGGTCGCAAAGAGTCGGACACGACTGAGCGACTGAACTGAACTGAAACTAGATGCAGCATGATTGCTCTAAGAATGCATAGCCTTCTGAAAATTAGACTTGTTATTTTGAAATATTGGAAACGAAAAAATGATATTAGTTCTAAATTTGTTGAACATTAAATTTGTAAGTAAAAAGAAAATAACTCACGTTATTTAAATATGATTTTGATGGCAAAGTTTTCAATGGTGGTAAGAATGATTTAAACTCTGTCTCTTACACATATAAAGTTTCTCATTGATAGTTATAAAAGAAATTGAAAATTATTGATGAATAATTGCAAATAACTATTTCAAGTACAATGCCTGATACAAAAAAAATTATATTCTGAAAGTAAGTACAAACTTTTATTTAGAATTATGAATATATTTTATTTGGGTTTCTTATTTAATAAAAAATGATACATTTCATTTAAGAGATGTTTTTGGTTTTTTGATTAATTCATGTTACTATAGCATATAAGGAATATACCAACTTTTCTGATTTTACCATCAAATATTACCCTAAATAGTTCCTAAAACATGCATTTGTAATTAATAAATAATACAAAATTTATGTGATCAAAAGCCAATCATAAAATAGAATTTTTTTTTCAGTATTTTTAGCTGTTTTTGAGTAGGTGGTAGATCCAATAACCTAGCCAACGATGCCAGAAATGACAATTGTTAAATAGCTTATTTAGTCAACTTTTTTCTCAGATTAGGTGGTCAGGGGGTATTCACTGTATACTTTAGGTGAATGTCTTCAGCTGTTATGTCTTCAAGTATTTTTCTCCCACTCCTCCTCCTTGTGGTCTGAAACTCCAATCACATACATACGAGGTTGCTTGATGTCTTAGGGCTCATTGATGGTGTGTTCATATTTTTGTTGTTCTTTTTTCTCTCTGGATTTCAGTTTGGGTAGTTTCTATTGCTCTTCTTTAAGTTTACCCATCAGCTCATCATTTCTTCTGATGTAGTGTTAACTCCATTCAACACATTTATTTTTACACACATTTCTTATTTTGGAATTGTTTTAAATTTACAGAAAAATTGTTAATGTAGTACAGAGTCTGGTTCCTCTTGCTATCTTACATCAGGCTTCCCTGATGGCTTAGCAGTGTGACACATTCATCAGTTAATGAACCAGTTGCTGCTGCTAAGTCACTTCAGTCGTGTCCGACTCTGTGCGACCCCACAGATGGCAGCCCACCAGGCTCTGCCGTCCCTAGGATTCTCCAGGCAAGAATACTGGAGTGGGTTGCCATTTCCTTCTCCAGTGCATGAAAGGGAAAAGTGAAAGTGAAGTCGCTCAGTCGTGTCTGACTCCTAGCGACCCCATGGACTGTAGCCTACCAGGCTCCTCCGTCCATGGGATTTTCCAGGCAAGAGTACTGGAGTGGGGTGCCATTGGCTTCTCCAATGAACCAGTAGTGATACATTATTATTAAAGTCCACACCTTATCCCGATTTTCTTAGTTTTTACCTAATGTTCTTTTTCCATCCTAAGATCCCATTCAGAATACTGCAATGCATTGATTAATTATGTCTCCTTGGGTTCCTCTTGGCTGTCACGTTTTCTCAGACCTCCCATATTTTGGATGAGTTTGACAGTTTTGAAGAGTATTAGGTATTTTGTAGAATGGGCTTCCCTGGTGGCTCAGCAGTAAAAGAACCTACCTGCAATGCAGGAGACACGGGCAGGAGATGCAAGTTCCATCTCTAGGTCAGGAAGATCCCTTGGAGGAAGAGATGGCAACCCACTGCAGTATTCTTGCCTGGAAAATCCCATGGACAGAGAAGCCTGGTGAGCTACAGTCCACGGGGTCACTAAAGAGTCAAGACAAGACTGAGCGACTAAATAACAATAGCAACATTTTGTAGAATATCCCTCAATTGGGATTTCTAGTATTTTTCTCACAATTATTTTGGGATTATGTATTTTTTTGGATTTGGCACATTTTTCCATTTCATACATTGTATTTTTCAGATCAAGGAAATTAGTTTTTTTTTTCATATCTTTGTGTCTTTCCTTAACAGAAAAATTTTTCCTTGAATGTATAGCATATATTAATAACAGCTCTTTTTTCTTGTCTATTAACTTTAAAATGTGTTATTTTTAGCATGTTTCTACAGGTTGAGGTTTTTCCTCATTGGATTGAGTTTCCTGCTTTTTGCACGCTTGGTTTTAAGCTAGTTTTCAGTTAGATTTCCTGTTAAACATGAAGGTTGCCAGATTTTTAAACTAAAATTATTTGTAAATTTTTTTTTAAAAGAGACAAGCTTGACTGTCACTCTTGGTGATAGAAATGCGAACAAACTATGACAATTGGCAGAGCTCATGGAGCACAAGCTTAAATGGGAAGAAATTAATGTCCCATTTGATTCTGATTATTTCTTTTTCCAGGGTTTCTTTCTTTATGTCAACTTCATTGAATTTCCTCGGGTTTGGGACATTGATTCAATATAAGTCGGAATATCCTTTATGGAAACACCCAAGCCAAATCCTGTGTAAGACTACTGACCCATCTGGTACAGCCGTGTCTCTAAGGGTGGTGTGGAAAAGTGTAGAAGAGTCTACCTCATACTGATATTAGAGATTAGAGATGTATTACTGAAACACAGACTAGTCTTCCATAATAATTACTAAGTGGTCTACTGAACAATATATTGTTTAAAATATTAAGCTCTATAAGTTTTTACACAAATTTTACTTATTATGTTTTACAAAAACATTTCAAATTGTAATTTATGAGGCCTAATTTACATATAATGAAATATAAAAATATGAGATATACAGATTAATGACTTTTTGCCCAAGTGTAAAGTTATTTAATCACCACCCAGAAAAAGATACAGAACTTTTCCATGACCCCAGAAATTTCCCTTATGTCACTTTCTAATCAATAGCCAACTCCCATGCACCAGTTGAGGTAACAATTGCTCTAATTTCTGTCACTTCAGAGTAATTTTTCCTGTTCTTAAAAATCTTATAAATAAAACCATACTGTTTATACTCTTTTTGAGTCTTCTGTCTTTGTTCAACATAATGACTTTTGTATTTCAAGCACACTGGCACATGTGATAAGGCATTTTTTTTCTGAGAAATATCTCATTAAATGTATTTTCTACAATTTCATTATCTATTATATTCTCTTCTTGATGGAAATTTGACTATTAAAGTAAAACCTCAGTAAACATTCTTACAAGTATTGTTTTTTACATGCACTAAATTTTCTGGATGTATAACAGCGGTGGAATGTCTGAATCAGATGCTACCTATGTGTGCAACTTTATTAGAAAATACCAGTTTGCTTTCTAAAGTAACTATCCGATTTTTCTCTTCCAACAGCAGTGTATGAAAGCTCCAGGAGTGCCACATCCAAATGTATACTTGGTGTAGACAGTCTTACTAATTTTAACCATTCTGGTGTATATACAGTGGTATCTCATTATAATTTTGATTTGATTTTCCTTAGGATAAAGGATGCTGAGGTACATTTTTTGAAACATGTTAATATTTGAGCCTGTATCTTGGAATGATAACCTTAAACAGTTTTTAAATACATACTGGAAAAAAAGAAATACAACTGCCTGTGTTCTCAGATGATATGCTTATCTCTGTAGACAATCTCTCAAAATTGACAACAAGAACTACCAAACAAACAAATGAACAAAAAGTGGCTCAGTGGTAAAGAATCCGCCTGCAATGCAGGCGATGCGGGTTTGCTCCCTGGGTGGGAAGATCCTCTGGAGAAGGAAATGGCAACCCTCTCCAGTACTCTTGCCTGGGAAATCCCATGAACAGAGGAGCCTGGTGGGGTACTGTGCATGGGGTTATAAAAGAATTGGACACGACTTATCGACTAAGCAACAACAATGCAGCAACTAAGACCTGGAGCAACCAAATAAATAAAATCAAGAAATGAAAAAAGGAACGATTCTAAAGTTTATATAGAAAGGCAAAAGACCCAGAATATCAAATACAGTACTGAAGGGGAACAAAGTTACAGGAGAGAGACTGTCCAACTTTAAGATTCTATATGTGTGTGCATGTTAATTCAGTTCAGCTGTGTCAGACTCTTTGCGACCCTATGGACCAAAGACCACCAAGCTCCTCTGTCCATGGAATTTTCCAGGCAAGAATACTGGAGTGGGTTGCCATGCCATCCTACAGGGCATCTTCCCCACCCAGGGAGTGAACATGCATCTGTTATGTCTCTTGCATTGGCAGTTGGGTTCTTTACCACAAGCGCCACCTGGCAAGCCCAAAACTCCCTATAAAACTATAGACAACAAGTCAGTGTGGTGTTGAAGGAAAAGACAGTGGATTAAAAGAGAAAATCTGGAAGTAGACCTACACGATATAGTCAATTGATCTTTGACAAAAGAGCAAAAGCAATCAATGGAGAAATGATAGTCTTCGTAACAATTGGTGCTAGAAAGACCAGATGTCCCTATGCAAAAACATGAATTTAGACCAGACTTTACACCTTTTTAAAAAAAATCAGAATCTAGAACCCCACCTCAGATCTGCTGAATTAGATTCTGCCTTCCCATTTCCTTTCTGGCACTTGTAGATTTAATTTTCTTTTTATTACATAGTCACATTTAAAAATATATTAGCCAATGATTCTGGATATTTGCAGCAGCTTAGCTCAGTGTGACATAATACTTCAAATTAAAATCCTATGTAGTTAAAAAAGATTTACATTTTAGGCACCTTTATGATAGTATACTATGAAACTTAATTTACTGCTGATTTGTTAAGTTGAACATATTGGGCTTGAGTTAAAAAAAGGAACCAGGAATTAGCAAAAGATATAGTTCAGTGAAAAGGATAACTGTTTGACACATTTTGTTATAACTAAATCAGGCTACTGTGACCATTATGTAGATAGAAGAAAGGAGGGTATATGAAGAGTACATCGTGAGAAACGCTGGGCTGGAGGAAGCACAAGCTGGAATCAAGACTGCTGGGAGAAATATCAATAACCTCAGATATGCAGATGACACCACCCTTATGGCAGAAAGTGAAGAAGAACTAAACAGCCTCTTGATGAAAATGAAAGAGGCTAGTGAAAAAGTTGGCTTAAAGCTCAACATTCAGAAAACTAAGATCATGGCATCTGGTCCCATCACTTCATGGGAAATAGATGGGGAAACAGTGGCTGACTTTATTTTTCTGGGCTCCAAAATCAGTGCAGATGGTGATTGCAGCCATGAAATTAAAAGACGCTTACTCCTTGGAAGGAAAGTTATGACCAACCTAGACAGCATATTAAAAAGCAGAGACATTACTTTGCCAGCAAAGGCCCATCTAGTCAAGGTTATGATTTTTCCAGTGGTCATGTATGGATGTGAGGGTTGGACCTTAAAGAAAGCTGAGTGCCGAAGAATTAATGCTTTTGAACTGTGGTATTGGAGAAGACTCTTGAGAGTTCCTTGGACTGCAAGGAGATCCAACCAGTCCATCCTAAAGGAAATCAGCCCTGAATATTCATTGGAAGGACTGATGTTGCAGCTGAAGCGCCAATACTTTGGCCACTTGATGCGAAGAGCTGACTCATTGGAAAAGACCTTGACACTGGGAAAGATTGAAGGCAGGGGGAGAAGGGGATGACAGAGGATGAGATGGTTGGATGGCATCACTGACTCAATGGACATGGGTTTGGGTGGACTCCAGGAGTTGGTGATGGACAGGGAGGCTTGGCATGCTGCGGTTCATGGGGTCGCAAAGAGTTGGACATGACTGAGCGACTAAACTGAACTGAATGAGTTAATTTTGCAATGTTAGGAATAAGCTGAGTATCTCTACAATCATTTCTCTGCCTGTAGTTACACTGGTTGTATTAAAGATGAAAGAATGACCTTTAACTTGAGCATAGCACTTTGCCATAAACTTTCTTGTAATGTGACTTCAGGTAATATAAACTTGGAGGGAGTGTTTCTGTTTCCTGCATCACCTAAATAAGACTTCTAACATTTTCATAGAAAACACATGTTTTAATGAATCTCTAAGGTCCTCATCAAGACTAAGCCCCAAAATGTCTATCTTATGGGACACATTTCAAGTTTGTCCTGAGTAATTTTTGGTATTCTTGTTATTTCTAAGCATCTGGTAATAATAGTTGGGACTCATTTTAGTAATGATTGGGTTTTCAAATATCCTATGTGTAATCCATACGAAGGATTTTCCAAATGTTTTTCTTGTGTCTCTGCTCTCTTTATTCTTTCTCATTGAGTTCACCTGACTCCATGACTTTAACCTTTGTGTAAATGGTCCCCAGATCTTTTTATCAGATTCTGATCTTCCTCTTGAGCATTATTTAGCCTTATTTGGGTTGTATACTTCAGGAGAAGGCAATGGCAACCCACTCCAGTGTTCCTGCCTGGAAAATCCCGTGGAGGAGGAGCCTGGTAGGCTGCACTCCATGGGGTCTCGAAGAGTCGGACACGACCGAGAGACTTCACTTTCACACACTGGAGAAGGAAATGGCAACCCACTCCAGTGTTCTTGCCTGGAGGATCCCAGGGACAGGGGAGCCTGGTGGGCTGCCATCTATGGGGTTGCACAGAGTTGGACATGACTAAGTGACTTAGCAGCAGCAGCAGCAAGGTTGTATACTTCTTTTTAGTTGCTCAGTTGTGTCCAACTCTTTGTGACCCCATGGACTATATAACCCACCAGGCTTCCCTGTTCATGGGATTTTTCAGGCAAAAATACTGCAGTGGGTTGCCATTCTTCTACTTGCTTGTCCAGCTGGGAACTCAAGATCAGCATGTTCACAACTGAATGCATAATGTTTATGAACATTCCTATTCTTTCTGAATTTTCTGTTTGTAGTAACATCATAGTTTAACCTAGCACCTAGGCTAATATCTTTGGGATTTTTGTCTATTTCTATCCCATTTGTGAGAAGCTCTACTGACTTTCCTTTCAGTATCTCTTTATGTGTTTGTTTCTTGGAATTATTCACAGTAGCACAGTTCATTCAGGGCATTTTTATCATTCACTGACCATTTTAATTGCCTCTTGTGAGTCACCTTGTCTCCAGTCTCTCTTATGTCAGGCCATTCTACCAGCCATTGCCATATTAATCTTTCTAAGCTTGCGTTTAGATGATTTCAATACTATGTCAAAAAAAGAAATAAAAATTTCGAATGGTTCCTAATGGCTTCCGATAGTGAGCTGACCTTGATTTTGGCATTTGAAAGCTTCTTCTATGGACCCAAATCTGCCTTTTGATCTATGCTGTCAAGGAGAGACATTGAGACATTTCTGAGAACTTGTGGAAATCCTCTTTGTGACATTCAGGGAAGATGGAAATTACATTACTTTCTCTGAATTCAGCAGCTTTGATCTGAAGTGCTCTTAGGTGAGATCTAAGAGTTTAGCAGTGACCTTACATGCCTTACTGATGTCTTTCCTGTCTCATACTCAGGTCTGCAGAGAAAAACACCAGCACTACATAAGTCTTTGCCTGCAGGGCAAGAGTTTTGTTGTAGTGTCCAACATAGGTTCCAGGAAGGATGGGAAAGGAATCCTCATTCCTTCATTCTTTTATTATACAAATATTTATTGGGTGCCTATTATGTGCCAAGTATTGCTCTGAGGTGCTGCAAAATAACTCTGAAGAAAATGGAAAAAAATATAGCTTATATTCAAACGTTTGTGAGTACATAAATGTGTGTTTATGTGTGGTGGGAACATGCAAGGAACAAATAAATGTATAGTATTTCATATAGTGATAGATGCTAGAAAGAAACCATGTAGATGCAGGGGAGATTCTGCTTTTCTATTTGGGGATGTGTCCTATTTTGTAAGAAACTAAAAGGTCTGTAAAATGGTATACTTGCAACAAGTCAGCGTTCTTATCATGAACTAGGCTGAATATGTGAAGTAGGTAATTTCTTTTTGCCTCAAAGTCTGACCTCTGGGGAAAACACTAAGAAAACATAGGTCTTTTAATTTTTAATCAGGTTCCTAGGATTTCCCAATCCATAAAAACCCTTGGGTCATATTAGCAGGTGGCTCCCTGGGCACCAGCAGATGCTATTTACACCCCTTAGTCTGGAGAGGACACTCTTCAGAGCCACCATCAGAAATCATGACCTGTAACTCATGGCATGTCAGAGCCAGAGCTACTGAGGTCTGTGCTCTGGCTTCATTGGTCTAAAACTCACTGAAAACAAAAACAACAGAAAACTCTGTTTTAGGTTGTTCTCCCTCAAAATTCATCAGAGCCACTTGCCCTTCCATGCAAATAATGGAGAAGAGTTAATAAGGTGAGCTGATCTTGATTTTGTCATTTGGAAGCTTCCAAAACTGATCCAAATCTGAGTTTTGATCTGATTCTGTGCTGAATTTAGCAAGGAGAGACATTAGGACCTTTCTGAGAGCTTGTTGAAGTCCTCTATCTGACATTCGGGAAGGATGAAAATGACTTTATTTCTCTGAGCTCAATTAATCCAGCAAGACTGAGGTCCTCATGAGGTGAGTGTTGAATTTTATCTGTCCTGTTACTTGTCTTCCAAACCTCATCTGTGGAAGCCTGGGGCTCCCTGAAATGACATGCCTTCTCTCTGCTTAGATGACCACTGATCATTGGGTGGGCCTGGTAAACTGTCAGAGCAGAAGTGGAGCAGAGATGCTGCTGTCATGAGGTCACAGGGTTACTGAATCTTATCCCTGTAGAACTTGCCCATTAGTGTTTTTGATACACATCTTTAAAAATTCCCTCAGCCTTTATACAGAAGAGAAAACAAAGGCACGCAGAAGGGTGGGTGGTCCTTCCTTCTTGCATTCTGAGTCTTTCTCATTAGAGTGGGATTGGGTGGAGAGAGCAGGGTACTCGTTTTAACATTGCCCTCTGTCCTGTTCCCCAGGTATGTCCTAGGGAAGAATGGTCCCAGGGAATGACTCTTCAGTGACTGAGTTTATCCTGCTGGGTTTAACACAGCAGCCAGAACTCCAGCTGCCTCTCTTTTTCATTTTCTTAGCAATTTATGTGGTCACTGTGGTGGGGAACGTTGGCTTGATTATTCTTATTGGTCTGAACCCTCACCTGCACACTCCCATGTACTACTTTCTCTTCAATCTTTCCTTCATTGATCTCTGCCACTCCTCTGTCATTACCCCTAAAATGCTGATGAGTTTTGTAAGCCAGAACCTCATCTCTTATGCAGAGTGCATGACTCAGCTCTGCTTCTTCTCCTTCTTTGTTATTGATGAGTGCTTTATTTTGACGTCAATGGCCTATGACCGATACGTGGCCATCTGTAAGCCCCTGCACTACAAGGTCTCCATGTCCCATCAGGTCTGCCTCATGCTGACGGTGAGTATATACGCAATGGGGCTTGTGGGTGCCACGGCCCACACTGGGTGCATGCTGCGACTCTCCTTCTGTGATGGAAACATCATCAATCACTACATGTGTGACATTCCTCCTCTCCTCCAGCTCTCCTGCACAAGCACCTCCATCAATGAGCTGGTGGTTTTCATTGTGGTGGGTGTCAGTGTCATAGTACCCAGTGTCACCATCTCCGTTTCTTACACCTTGATCCTCTTGAACATCCTCCACATCCGTTCTGCAGAGGGCAGGTCCAAAGCCTTCAGTACCTGCAGCTCCCACATAATCGTGGTTTCTCTTTTCTTCGGATCGTCTGCATTCATGTATCTCAAGCCTTTTCCTGCTGGGTCTCTGGATGAAGATAAAGTGTCCACAGTTTTTTACACCATTGTGGGACCAATGGTGAATCCTTTCATCTACAGTTTGAGGAACAAAGATGTCCAAGTTGCACTGAGTAAGACTTTGAGGAAAAGGGTGTTCTAAGTGGATTTTTTTGTACTATTTGTTACTAATAATTAGTAGTATTTGTTACCAATAATTAGTACTATTTGTTACTAGTAATTGTTACACATGTTACTCTTTACCTACC
Source organism: Giraffa tippelskirchi (assembly GCF_054371585.1). Classification (NCBI taxonomy): domain Eukaryota; kingdom Metazoa; phylum Chordata; class Mammalia; order Artiodactyla; family Giraffidae; genus Giraffa; species Giraffa tippelskirchi. Next base: position 21,194,858 of record NC_137284.1, read on the forward strand.
CTGTGAGAGCCAAGGTGGTTCTTTCTCAGATTTTCACTGTGAGAACCTGCTGGGGTGTTTTGGAGGTAAAATCCAAGAAAGTGTGGCAGTCCCCTAAAACTGTGTCTCTTATGGTGTGCTGCAAGTCTTTGGGGTTTCAAAGAGTCAGATATGACTTAGTGACTGAATAACAATGAATCTTAATATCTATTTAATAGAAACGTGTTATCTCCGACTCTAATCTAGCATCATAGGATTCATTGTAGACTTTCCCTTTTGTGTATCTGTAAATTCTTTCTTTGATGGTGTCACCTACTTATTTGACTCTACAATGTAAGGAGAAAAGGGGGAAAAGAAAACTGTGTACAAGCACTGTACTCCAGACGGTAAATGTATTTCTCACACTGGTATTGATTTGCAATTCTGAAACTATCACATGTGTACTGGGATTGAATGAATGATAGTAAATTTAGATAATAGAAATTTTGTTATAACCAAATGCCTTTTCCTGACTAATTTGCTTATGACTGGTAATGATACTATACACTTTCACAAAGTGTAGTGGTAGGGCATTCCTTGCTTTTCTCTTGTCTTTGACCAGTTATTAAAAACCTGCTAAAAATCTGGATGTCTCAGTCTTTATTCTTAGAGAAGGAAGAATGAGAGCTTTGACTCAGATTGGCTTAAAGAGGATTCAAAGAACCAGCTTCAGCTGTGATTTCTAGCCTCTGCCCCTGAAACATTTTCCATAAATAAAACAGATTTACTTTTGTATAAATACAAGAATATAGTAATATTTAAATTACTACTGAAGGTGGAATAAACTTAAATTGTAAAAAATGGAATGCTGCTGCTGCTAAGTTGCTTCAGTCGTGTCTGACTCTGTGTGACCTCATAGACGGCAGCCCACCAGGCTCCCCCGTTCCTGGGATTCTCCAGGTAAGAACATTGGAGTGGGTTGCCATTTCCTTCTCCAATTCATGAAAGTGAAAAGTGAAAGTGAAGTCGCTCAGTCGTGTCCGACTCTTTGTGACCCCATGGACTGCAGCTTACTAGGCTCCTCCGTCCATGGGATTTTCCAGGCAAGAGTACTCGAGTGGGGTGCCATTGCCTTCTCTGAAATGGAATGCTACTCAACAGTAAAGGGAATGGCTATTGATACATGCAACAAATGGGATGAACATTAAACGCATCATGACTAGTGAAAAAAGCCAGTCTCAGAGATTCATATTGTTTGATTTCATTTATTATCCTCCAAATGACTTGACTGTGGGGGTGGAGATGGAGATGGAGAAAACAGAGATGAATGTGAAAGGGGATGGGTGTGACTATAAAAGAGTAGTATAAGAATTTCTAAAGGTAGTGAAACAGTTCTATATCCAGTCGTGGTGTTGTTACATGAATATATACAAAGGATCAAATTGCATAGATCTACACACATGTACACACACAATGTAAACACTCAGTGCATATAAAACTGCTAAAATCTCACTGTCTGCAGTCCTGAAGTCTTGTTACCATTACTAAACCAGTGTCCATTTCCTGGTTTTACTGTTACACAGCAATTGTGAAAGATGTCATCATGATAGGAAGCTAGATGGAGTTCAAGGGACTCTACATTATTTTAGCAACTCCCTGTGAATCTATACTTATTTCAAAATAAATGTTAGCTGCAATCTCATAAGCACAAATAGAAGTTAATACATATCTAGGAATTCTAAAGTCATTTTCTTGAAATAAAAGTCTTTAGACAGTGATTTTCTTATGTACTCTATGCTTAGTCACTCAGTCATGTCTGACTCTTTGCGACTCCATGGACTGTAGCCCTCCAGGCTCCTCTGTCCATGGGGATTCTTCAAGCAAGAATAGTGGAGTGGGTTGCCATGCCCTCCTCCAGGGGATCTTCCCAACTAGGGATCGAACCCAGGTCTCCCACATTGCAGGTGGATTCTTTATTGTCTGAGCCACCAAGGAAGCCCAAGAATACTGGAGTGGGTAGCCTATCCCTTCTCCAGGGGATCTTTCTGACCCAGAAATTGAGCCAGGGTCTCCTGGATTCCAGGTAGATTCTTTACCAGCTGATCTACCAGGGAAGCCCCTGATTTTCTTACAGACTTTATTAAAAGCAAAGACATACTGAGTCAGAACAGCCCAAACTAAATTTTCATGGAATATTGGATTAGAATTATACCTAATAGCATTTTACTGAAACAATAATGTCTAAAAGCAATAAAAATATCCTTTTACTATATGTCTATAAAATGTTTGTAAATATTTAAAGATACTCAAACTATTTTATAAAGCAAATAAATAACCTTTATTGAAGTGTTTATAAATTTTTATGAAAATTAATATGTTACCTGGAATGACAGTTAATGAAATTTTCAGTGACATTAATTATTTTCATTTTTATGAAGAACAGAGAGGATCTTTTTCTATATCCCAGGGGATGTACGTACCCTGAAGGAAAACTAACATTCACTGTCATGATTAGGGTGTAAAAATAGACACCAATTTCTTGCCTGCAGAGCTTATCACAATGGGAAGGTCTTAGGGGAGACTTACCCCTGGATTTCTAGTCAGGTATAAAAAATGACAAGCCTTAAGCAAATGACATGTGCTCTATAACATGGTGGTGTAGCTGCCTAGTCTGTGGTTTCCCTTTACAGTCTCCTAATAGATTTATAGCTACAACTTTAATCTGAACCTTAGACCAACTTCTGTAACGTTCAGACTGCTGTATCAATGCTCTGACTCTTTGCCAACACAGGGAGAAGATTCTGTGACTGCATCTACTCAGCACTGATATCTCCAAAGCCAGTTCTTCCAGAACAGTGGAGGTGAAACACATATGAAATTCCCCTGGCACTGAGTTTCCTCAATGGAAGGAATGTGAGTTAACTAAGTTTCTTTTTTTTCTCTGTTGCTAAAAATTGAGGAAAAGTATTTATATCGAATAACAAGAAACTCCAAAGTCTGGATCTCTGACTCAACTGCTTGTATTGTTCTGAGCATATCCTCTGTGTTGGCTTTGTCCTCATTCTGGTAGCAGGGGAACTATAGCAGTTCCAAGTGACAAATCCAGAACATAGCAATATCAGAGGAAGAAACTGTTTGTTTTTCTCCTAAAATTTTTTTGTTGAAATATATGTATTATACAACTTTACATGTCATAATAAGAATACAGCTTGGTTTGTTTTCACTAACTTAACAGCTAATTTAATCAGCACCCAAATTAATTTATTTCTCTTTCATGCCATCCTACAAAACATGGTAAAGTACATCAATCTTGTTTTATTCATCCTCTGTTCTTCTAGGATGGAATAGAGCCGGAGAATGTGTAGAAACAATGGAGTATATAGTTAAGTATAAAGTTGAGGCCATCAAGGTTCTCCTCCATACCTGTTACCAATTAATGACTTTGTGATATCTTGTAGTAAAGTGTCTGTAAATCCTATAGACTGTTCACAACTTCCTTTCAGGAAGCAGAATATTGGTGTGGCCTCTGCTCTGTAGGAATTCTCTTTCTTGAAGGTCATCATAGGGAAACTGAGATATCTAGCAGAGTGATGGAAACTTGAGTAGGAATGAAAAAGTGACTTGTCAGATGAGTAGGTTAGAGAGATGAGAATACATTCCCACCACTGAAAGTCGTCAACAGGCAGGTTTGTTCCTCAGCTACCCCATCCCTCTAGCTTTTAGTAAAAATAAAGTTAGAGCCATGATTTGTCCCATACAACTCATGAAAGCAAAAGACATGGGAGAGGACATGGGTAAACCTAAGGCTGATTCATGTTGATGTTTGGTACATAACAATGCAATACTGTAAAGCAATTATCCTTCAATTAAAAATAAATAAATTTAATAAAAAAGAGTGATTTAAATGTTGAGAAGTGTGTGCCTCCAGACGCTATGAAGCAGAGGAGGTCTTACATGATTTCTGCCAGTCTGAGATTCTTTCTCATAAATGAAACTCATATAAAAGTGATTTTGTAAGGACAGAGCTGTGTTCCCTACTAATGAAATTTTCTTCTGTTCTCACAGATTTCTGAAGTTGAGAATAGAATGTTGGCTAGAAATGACTCCTTAGTGACTGAATTTATTCTTGCTGGATTAACAGACCGTCCAGAGCTCCAGCAACCCCTCTTTCACCTGTTTCTAGTGATCTATGTTGTCACCATGGTGGGCAACCTGGGCTTGATGATTCTTATTGGTCTAAATTCTCACCTCCACACCCCCATGTACTATTTCCTCTTCAACCTGTCCTTCATTGATCTCTGTTACTCTTCTGTTTTCACCCCCAAGATGTTGATGAACTTTGTGTTCAGGGAGAATATCATCTCTTATGTGGGGTGCATGACTCAGCTGTTTTTCTTTCTCTTTTTTGTCATCTCTGAGTGCTATATGTTGACCTCAATGGCCTATGATCGCTATGTGGCCATCTGTAACCCCTTGCTGTATAAGGTGTCCATGTCCCATCAGGTCTGTTTGGTGCTCTCTTTGGCTGCATATGTGATGGGGTTTACTGGAGCGTCTGCCCACACAGGGTGCATGCTTAGACTAACCTTCTGCAATGTTAATGTCATCAGCCATTACTTGTGTGACATCCTCCCACTCCTCCAACTCTCTTGTACCAGCACCTATGTCAATGAGGTGGTAGTTCTCATTGTCGTGGGTATTAACATCACAATACCCAGTTTCACCATCCTAATTTCTTACATCTTCATCCTCACTAGTATTCTTCATATCAAATCTTCTCAAGGAAGATCGAAAGCCTTCAGTACCTGTAGCTCCCACATGATAGCTCTTTCTCTTTTTTTTGGTTCAGCGGCATTCACGTACCTTAAATATTCTTCTCCTGGATCTGTGGAGCAGGGAAAAATTTCTTCTGTCTTCTATACTAATGTGGTGCCCATGCTCAATCCTTTGATTTACAGTTTGAGGAACAAGGATGTCAAAGTGACACTGAGGAAATCCCTGTTTAAAACCCAGAAGAGAACCATGTTCTAATTTGAAATGACCATATTGTAAAGCAGTTCAAGTTTTAATTAGTTTTTATTGGTGTTTTTTGAGAAGAGTCTTTGTTTATCACCATGTTGCTTCCACAGATTGTGTTATATTTGGAATAATAGACTTGTCTTATTACTTCCTCATTGCTGGTCTTATCTCATATTTGTCCCCTGTATTTCTTGTACCTCATATCAGTTTACTGAATAGCAACTTGTTTATAAAAGGAACAAATATGCTGACCTTTTTAAATATAATTTTTTATACTTCTGTCTTCTGTGTTATTCCTACTCTGTACAAATGTGATGAAGTATAAATCATAGAAATTTAAAATTACACTTTGCCTATCTAAACACAGAAGTACCAAATGCTATAGAAGCATTCTCATGCCTGTTGATAATATTGCTGGTATAGGCAACAGAATTCAATAAATTGTCTTAATACAAACTAGTATATAGCTTAAAGTGTTATCATATTCTCTGATCTTTTACTTTTGTTCTATGTTTCTTATCAACTTACTTTTTAGTTTTGTCCTTTCTTATTCCCTTGGCAAATTGCAAAATTTGTACCATAGTGTCACCAGTTTTTGAGAGCCTGTATCAGCCCAGGTCATGTAATGTTAAAGAGAATATATGTAGTTTCATCTTTTATTACCAAAGATGGCATTAACAGAATACAATGAAAGGAATAATAGGTACCTTAGGATCCCAGTAAGGGGACTGGCTGCTTTATTATAAAACTTGCATTCATTATTATATAAAATGACATAAAATATTTTGAAAAAGAGCATATAGTTCTTACTGCAGAGTTTTTTATTTACCACTTTAAAGGAAAATATTGCACATTAAGTTAGGAGAAATATGTTAGACATTGCTTTATTCATCTAATGAGAGTTATCATGAAAAAAGTCATATGCTAATGATAATAGACTATATTTCTTTCAATGGTTCTTGAGCTTATTTAAACCTGTTTCAGTGCATTCAGGCTAGTGTAACAAAATACCACAGACTCAATGACTTATAAACAACAGAAATTTATTTCTCACAGTTCTGAAGGTTGGAAATCTAGGATCAGGATACCAGCATAAATGAGTGAGGGCACTGTTCTGGGCTACACCCTTCTCATTATATGCTTACTTGGTGGAAGGGGCTAGTGATTTCTGTGAAATGTCTTTTACAGTGCACTAATATCAATTGTGAGGGTTCCATCTTCATGACTTAAGTACCTCCTAAGGGTCCCTTCTTCTAATATCATCATCTTTGGGAGTTAGGATTTCAACATTTGATTGTAGCACCTTGTCTCACTGATAACGTAATTAACAGATTTAAAGTAGGTGCTGTTTTCTGTAAGTTTCCTGTTTCTCCAGTACCTTTTCAACTTGTATATGTAGAATATCAGATGTATTTGGAGGATAAGAAATACTTGTTAAATTGTGTTATCTTGTTTGAGTAACAACAATAATAAATTTTATTGTTATAGATAATAATTAAAGGAATGGTATAGTAAATACAAATACTAGTAAATAAATAAATCAGAAAGAACTTTAGGGTATCATTTATTTCTCTGAGAGTGGACTTCCGCAGCTCTAGACATGCTGCTCAGCTCCCAGTCAAGATAAGTAGCTGTGGGGAGCATCAGTCACTGTCTATAGCTTATACTGCTTTGGCTCCACCATAGTGTTCAGGCAGAGTCCATGCTTACTCTGAGATGCCCTCAGCCAACGGTTTAGCATGGTGGGTCACACAGGAGCTGGCCATTTTATACATTATATATTATACATGTATCTCCTGATAGACAGTCTTTGGTTAGGGACTTTCTATCATTATTAATGAGAATTATAGAACAGCACTGTGGCCTGAGATTTTCCTTCTCCATCTCCTTTCTTAGATGTCAGATCTTCATAGAGGTCTGAAGGCCTTTCTCATGGACTTTCAGCCCCTATTTTAGCCTTAGACTTTTTAATAATAAGTGTCTTGAAAGTGAAAGTCCCTCAGTTGTGTCCAACTCTTTGCGACCCCATGAACTATACAGTCCCTGGAATTCTCCAGGCCAGAATGCTGGAGTGGGTAACTGCTAACTTCTCCAGGGGACCTTTCTAGCCCAGGGATCAAACCCAGGTCTCCCACATTCCAGTTAGATTCTTTACCAGATGAGCCACAAAGGAAGCCCAAGAATACGGGGGTAGGTAGCCTATCCCTTCTCCAGCGGATCTTCCTGACCCAAGAATTGAAGTGGGATCTCCTGCATTGCAGGCAGATTCTTTACCAACTGAGCCATCAGGGAAGTAATAAATGTCTTGCAAGTCTAATATTTCTTGGCATTTGCTTCTTGGAGAACTTTAAGTGACACAAAGAACTTACTGATTTTAAAGCTTAGTGTAATGTTCAAATAAAGACTGAGTTTTTTGTTATAAAACAGGCAAATGAATAACAGATAAAATAGAAGATTCAGAAAAAGATCCTCATCTATACAGTTAATTGTTTTTTAACCAAGTAGTAAGACAATTTCAGAGAGAAAGAAAAACTAAGAACCTGATGCTTGGAAATATTAACTTTTCATGAGAAAACTATTAAACTTGATCTCTATTTAACAGCATACACAAAAATTAATTTAAAGTGGATCAAAACAATAGACACAAAACTTAAATGTGTCCTCTAAAAGAAAACATAGGAAAATGTCTTCGTGTAGGCATAGATTTCTTAGACATATTCTAGTAAACAGGAGATTCCAAAGAGGAGAAAAAAGATAAACTTCATTAAAATTAGAAAACCTATCAAAAAATATTCATAAGCAAACCATATACTAGAAAAATATTTGCAGTACATAGATTTGATAAATTTATTGTATCCAAAGTACATGGCAATTTAATAACTAAAATATATTTTAATGATAAAATACAGTTTCATATATTTGCAAATCATTTGAAAGACACATCCATGTGTGTAAATGGCATGTGTAAATGGCCAATAAGGACATGGAAATATGCCTAACTTGGTGCAGCCCCTTAGATGTATACTCAGTAGCTGGACAATAGTCCTTTAGCAACTATTCTGTCTTCCCTCACTTCATTGCCCAAACTCTGCCCCTACCTTTTCTAATGATGTATAGTTGATTTACATATCATATTAATTTCATGTGTACAGCATGATATGTTGGTACTTTTATATGCTGTACTCTGTTAAAAAATTATTACAATTAATAATCATAATTACTAAACAATATATTCTTGTTGCTTATCTGTTTTACCTAGTAGTTTGTATGTCTTAGTCCCATGCATGTAATTTGCCTTTCCCTCCTTCCCTCTCAGTTAGTGCCTCCTCTGACAGTTCCCAAGTAGACACCAGGTAACCAGGGAGCCACTGATGTAGCCCACAAAAGCCAACCTTCAGGGAGAGGTCCAGAGAAAGTTGCAGAAGGATGGAGTGGGGACCTGAAGGAGCCAATGGGGAAGACCCAGCAGGGTTTGCTTACTAGTAAACAACTTTTGAAACTGGGGACTTTGCCAAATATTTCTGTTACATCTGAAATATCTAATAATACATATGCAATGATTATTTTAATGTTGAGGGTTTTTCTTTTCTTTTTTGGTGGTGGTGGTGGGATAATGGGTTTTCCCTTTGATTTGTTTTTCTCTGTTAAAATGACTCATAAAGTTCTTTAAAAAGTAATATGTAAAAAAACAGCAAACATTATTCTCAATGGTAAAAAAGTGAAAACACTTCTTCTAAGATCAGGAACAAGACAAGACAATTACAATTAATAGACACTTTCACCACTGTTATTCAACAAAGTTTTGGAAGTCCACCCATGGCAATCAGAGAAGAAAAAGAAATAAAAGAAATCTACATTGGAAAACAAGAAGTAAAACTCTCACTCTTTGCAGATGATACACTGTACATAGAAAACCCTTAAAGATAACATCAGAAAATTAGTAGAGCGAATCAATAAATTCAGTAAAGTCACAGGATGCAAAATCAATACACAAAAATCCCTTGCATTCCTATATACTAATCACAAAAAATCAGAAAGAAAAATTAAGGAAGAAATCCCACTCACCATTGCAACAAAAAGAATAAAATACCTCGGAATAAACCTACCTAAGGAGACAAAAGACTTGTATGCAGAAAACTATAAGATACCAATGAAAGACAACACAAGGCAGATGAAGAGATGTATCATGTTCTTGGATTGGAAGAGTCAATATTATGAAAATTAATACACTACCTAAAAAAGTCTATACAGACAATGCAATCCTATCAAATTACCAATGACATTTTTCACAGAACTAGAACAAAAAATTTCACAAGTTTATGGAAACACAAAAGACCTCAAATAGCCAAAGTAATCTCAAGAAAGAAAAACGAAACTGGAGGAATCAACCTTCCTGTCTTCACAACATACTACAAAGCCAGAGTAATCAAAGAGAGTATGGTACTGGCACAAAAACATAAATATAGACCAATGGATCAGGATAGAAAACCCAGAGATACACCGACACACCTATGGGCACCTTATCTTTGACAAAAGAGGCAGGAATATTCTATACAGTGGAGAAAAAGACAGTTTCTTCAATAAGTGGTGCTGGGAAAACTGGACAGATTCATGTAAAAATGAAATTAGAACACTTCCTAACACCATACACAAAAATAAAATCAAATTAGAGACCTAAATGTAAGGTCAGAAACTATAAAACGCGGAAAATGTAGGCAGAACACTCTGACATAAATCACAGCAAGATCCTCTTTGACCCACCACCTAGAGTAATGGAAACTAAAACAAAAATTAAAAAATGGGATTTAATTAAACTAGGGCTTCCCCGATGGCTCAGCAGGGAAAGAACCTGCCTACTATGCTGGAGACATGGAAGAAGATGCAGATTTGATCCCTGGGTCAGGAAGATCCCTGGAGAAGGAAATGGCACCACACTCTGGTATTCTTGCCTGGAAAGTCCCATGGATAGAGCAGCCTGGGGGGCTCCAGACCAGGCTACAGTCCATGGGGTTGCAAAGAGTCAGACATGACTGAGCAGCTAAGCGTGCAAAAGCTTTTGCACAGCAAAGAAAACTATAAACAAAATGAAAAGACAACCCTCAGAATGGGAGAAAATATTGCAAATAAGACAACTGACAAAAGATTAATCTTCAAAATACACAAGCAACTCATACAACTCACTCTCAGAAAAATAGACAACCCAACCAAAAAATGGGCAGAAGACCTAAATAGACATTCCTCCAAAGAAGACATACAGATGGCTGATAAACCCATGAAAAAAATACTCAACATAGCTCATTATTAGAGATATGCACATCAAAACTACAGTGAGGTATCACCTCACACCAGTCAGAACGGCCGTTATCAAAATGTACAAACAATAATTGCTGGAGAGCATGTGGAGAAAAGGAAAACCTCTTGCACATTTGGTGGGAACATAAATTGATATAGCCACTATGGAGAACAGTATGGAGATTTCTTAAAAAACTGGGAATAAAACAACCTTGTGGATGCATGCATGCCAAGTCACTTCAGTCGTATCTGACTCTCTCTGACCCTATGAACTGTAGCCCACCAGGTCCCTCTGTCCATGGGATTCACCAGGCAAGAATACTGGAAGGGGTTGCTATGTCCTCCTCCAGGGTATCTTCCAGACCCAGGGATTGAAACTGCATCTATGTCTCCTGCGTTGGCAGGCAGGCAGATTCTTTACCACTGACTCATCAATCCAACTACTGGGCATATACCCTGAGAAAAGCATAATTGAAAAAGACACATATACCCCAATTTTATTGTAGCACTATTTACAATAGGACACGGAAACAACCTAACTGTCCCCGACAGGTATATGGATAGAGAAGTTGTGGTACATATATACATTGAAATATTACTCAGCCATATAAAGGAACACATTTGAGTCAGTTCTAGTGAGCTGGATGAACCTAGGCCCAATTATACAAAGTGAAGTAAGTCAGAAAGAGAGAAACAAATAATGTATGTGTGCTGTGCTTAGTTGCTTGGTCTTGTCCGACTATTTGTGTCCCCATAGACTGTAGCCCACCAGGATTCTCTGTCCATGGGGATTCTCCAGGCAAGAATACTGGAGTGGGTAACCTATCCCTTCTCCAGGGGAACTTCCTGACCCAGGAATCAAACAAGGGTCTCCTGCATTGCAGGCAGATTCTTTACCAGCTGAGCTACCAGGATTAACATATATATATATATATATATATGTATATATCGGAGAAGGCAATGGCACCCCACTCCAGTACTCTTGCTTGGACAATCCCATGGACAGAGGAGCCTGGTAGGCTGCAGTCCATGGGGTCTCTAAGAGTCGGACACGACTGAGCGACTTCACTTTCACTTTCGTGCATTGGAGAAGGAAATGGCAACCCACTCCAGTGTTCTTGCCTGGAGAATCCCAGGGGCGGGGGAGCCTGGTGGGCTGCCGTCTGTCGAGTTGCACAGAGTCGGACATGACTGAAGCGACTTAGCAGCAGTATATATATATATATATATATATATATAAAAAATCTAGAAAAACAGTACTGATGAACCTATTTACAGGGAAGGAATGGAGACACTACTGTAGAGAAAAAACTTGTGAACGAAGTGGAGGAAAGAGAGGTTGGGACCAATTGAGAGAACAGGATTGACATACCCTAGCATGTGTAAAATGGGTAGGTGGTGAGAAGCTGCTGTATAGCACTATATGAACACTGCCCAGACTGGCACTCTGTGACAACCTGGATGGGTGGAATGATGGGGAGAGGAAGGCTCAAGAGGGAGGATAAATATATAATTATTATTGATTTGCAATATTGTAGCTGGAAGTCAACACTACATTGTAAAGCGATAATGCCCCACATATTCTTTTGTTTTTGGAACTGGGCATAGACTCCAAGAGATGACAAAGAAAGTAAATATCAGAACACACATTCCTCTGCCTTGGAGATTAAGAAGAATACTTATTTTAAAATTGTAAACTGAGTAGTATATTGTCTCTCAAAAGATCTGTGACACATAATGGAAAAAAACCCATTAATTTCTACTGTCAGTGGGCTCATTTAACTTGAACGGAAATCATGAGGGAGAGAATTATTTTCTGTGCTTCTAATCAATTTCCCCAGAACTACAGGAAATGAAATAAATTCTACTTGAGACAACCGATTATTTTGGAGCTCATTAAGGTGGATATGAACAGTATGAAAAGGCAAAAAGATAGGACACTGAAAGATGAACTCCCCAGGTCGGTAGGTGCCCAATATGCTACTGGAGATCAGTGGAGAAATAACTCCAGAAAGAATGAAGGGACGAAACCAAAGCAAAAACAACACCCAGCTGTGGATGTGACTGGTGATAGAAGCAGGTCTGACGCTGTAAAGAGCAATATTGCATAGGAACCTGGAATGTTAGGTCCATGAATCAAGGCAAATTAGAAGTGGTCAAACAGGAGATGGCAAGAGTGAATGTCGACATTCTAGGAATCAGCGAACTAAGATGGACTGGAATGGGTGAATTTAACTCAGATGACCATTATATCTACTACTGTAGGCAGGAATCCCTTAGAAGAAATGGAGTAGCCATCATGGTCAACAAAAGAGTCCAAAATGCAGTACTTGGATGCAATCTCAAAAACGACAGAATGATATCTGTTTGTTTCCAAGGCAAACCATTCAATATCACGGTAATTCAAGTCTATGCCCTGACCAATAATACTGAAGAAGCTGACGTTGAATGGTTCTATGAAGACCTACAAGACCTTTTAGAACTAACACCCAAAAAAGATGTCCTTTTCATTATAGGGGCCTAGAATGCAAAAGTAGGAAGTCAAGAAACACCTAAAGTAACAGGCAAATTTGGCCTTAGAGTACAGAATGAAGTGGAGTAAAGGCTAACAGAGTTTTGTCAAGAGAACACACTGATCATAGCAAACACCCTCTTCCAACAACACAAGAGAAGATTTTACACATAAACATCACCAGATGGCCAACACTAAAATGAGACTGATTATATTCTTTGCAGCCAAAGATGGAGAAGCTCTACACAGTCAGCAAAAACAAGACTGGGAGCTGACTGTGGCTCAGATCATGAACTCCTTATTGCCAAATTCAGACTGAAATGGAAGAAATTGGGGAAAACCACTAGACCATTCAGGTATGACCTAAATCAAATCCCTTATGATTATACAGTGAAAGTGAGAAATAGTTTTAAGGGCCTAGATCTGATAGACAGAGTGCCTGATGAACTATGAATGGAGGATTGTGACATTGTACAGGAGACAGGGAGCAAGACCATCCCCAAGAAAAAGAAATGCAAAAAAGCAAAATGGCTGTCTGAGGAGGCCTTACAAATAGCTGAGAAAAGAAAAGAAGTGAAAAGCAAAGGAGAAAAGAAAGACATACCCATTTGAATGCTGAGTTCCAAAGAATAGCGAGGAGAGATAAGAAAGACTTCCTCAGCGACCAATGCAAAGAAATAGAGGAAAACAATAGAATGGGAAAGAGTAGAGATCTCTTCAAGAAAATTAGAGACACCAAGGGAACATTTCATGCAAAGATGGGCTCAGTAAAGGACAGAAATGGTATGGACACAACAGAAGCAGAAGATATTAAGAAGAGGTGGAAAAAATACACAGAACTGTGCAAAAAAGATCTTCATGGCCCAGATAATCACGATGGTTTGGTCACTCACCTAGAGCCAGACATCCTGGAATATGAAGTCAAGTGGACCTTAGAAAGCATCACTATGAACAAAGCTAGTGGAGGTGATGGAATTCCAGTTGAGCTATTTCAAACCCTAAAAGATGATGCTGTGAAAGTGCTGCACTCAATATGCCAGCAAATTTGGAAAACTCAGCAGTGGCCACAGGACTGGAAAACATCAGTTTTCATTCCAATCCCTAAGAAAGGCAATGCCAAAGAACGCTCAAACTACCACACAATTAGACTCATCTCACACGCTACTAAAGTAATACTCAAAATTCTCCAAGCCAGGCTTCAGCAATATGTGAACCGTTAACTTTCAGATGTTCAAGCTGGTTTTAGAAAAGGCAGAGGAACCAGAGAACAGATTGCCAACATCCCCTGGATCATCGAAAAGGCAGGAGAGTTCCAGAAAAACATCTGTTTCTGCTTTATTGACTATGCCAAAGCCTTTGACTGTGTGGATCACAATAAACTGTGGAAAATTCTGGAAGAGATGGGCATAGCAGATCACCTGACCTGCCTCTTTAGAAATCTGAATGCAGGTCAGGAGGTAACAATTAGAACGGGCATGGGACAACAGACTGGTTCCAAATAGGAAAACGAGTATGTCAAGGCTGTGTATTGTCATCCTGCTTATTTAACTTATATGCAGAGTACATCATGAGAAACGCTGGGCTGAAGGAAGCACAAGCTGGAATCAAGATTGACAGGAGAAATATCAATAACCTCAGATATGCAGATGACACCACCCTTCTGGCAGAAATTGAAGAAGAACTAAAGAGCCTCATGATGAAAGTGAGAAAGGAGAGTGAAAAAGTTGGCTTAAAGCTCAACATTCAGAAAATTAAGATCATGGCATCCGATCCCATCACTTCATGGCAAATAGATGGGGAAACAGTGGCTGACTTTATTTTTGGGGGCTCCAAAATCACTGCAGATGGTGACTGCAGCCATGAAATTAAAAGACGCTTACTCCTTGGAAGAAATGTTATGACCAACCTAGATAGCATATTAAAAAGCAGAGGCATTCCTTTGTCAACAAAGGTCCATGTAGTCAAGGCTATGGTTTTTCCAGTAGTCGTGTATGGGTGTGAGAGTTGGGCTACAAAGAAAGCTGAGTGCCAAAGAATTGATGCTTTTGAACTGTGGTGTTGGAGAAGACTCTTGAGAGTTTCTTGGACTGCAAGGAGATCCAGCCAGTCCATCCTAAAGGAAATCAGTCCTGGGCGTTCATTGGAAGGACTGATGTTGAAGGTGAAACTCCAATACTTTGGCCACCTAATGCGAAGAGATGACTCATTTGAAAAGACCCTGATGCGGGGAAAGATTGAGGGCAGGAGGAGAAGGGAATGACAGAGGATGAGATGGTTGGATGGTATCACCGACTCAATGGACATGAGTTTGGGTAAACTCCAGGAGCCTATGATGGATAGGGAGACCTGGCTTACAGCAGTCCATGGGGTTGCAGAGTCGGACATGACTGAGTGACTGAACTGAACTGAACTGAAGATGGATATTGTCCTTGCAAGTGAAGAAAATCTTCTGGGAAAAATCTCATATAAAAATTATGGCCTGTTCCCTTAGTCTGTCAAAGACTGATGACCACAGTGATGGATACTGTCTTCTTCCTTGTCAGAAACTTTAACCTATAAGGACCATAGGGTAGAAGGAGTCCTAAGGTTCAGTGTCAGTGAGGCATCGAGGAAAAAGAAGGTGAGGGGTGAATCACCTTTGTCTCAATTCCTTTCAAACCTCAGACTCTATAAATTGAGGGTTCTGAGGAACACCACCTACTTTTTGTTCTTTTCAGTCCTGATCCTGAACAGAGCCTGGAGAGAAGGAAGAATGACGTGCAGAGACACTGGGAGTCTACCAGTATTTTTTAAGCACAGAGACAAACAAGAGGAGTAAGGACAGAAAGAAGAAAATGAGGAATCTGCGGGAATAATCATTACAAGTTTTGTAGTTTGGATGCTTTGATAAGTGTCTTTAGACAACCCTGTGGTTATAAACTAAGAGATCCAGCTCTCACTCAGGAAACAGAGAGAAAGTCCATGAAGGTCCATTGTTAATCTGAGTTTCTGCCTCTGTTCCTAGAGATCACGACTGTGTAGTAAATGAATATGGAAAATGCCTCCTCTGTGACTGAGTTTATTCTTATGGGATTGACAGACCAACCTAAACTCCAGCTACCTCTGTTTTTCCTGTTTCTGCTGAACTACACGATCATTGTAGTGGACAATTTGTGCTTAATGATCTAATTTGTCTAAATTCACACCTGCACACGCCCATGTACTTTTTTCTCTTCAATCTCTCTTTTATTGATCTTTGTTACTCATTTGTCTTTACCCCCAAAGTGCTAATGAGCTTTATTTTTGGGAAATATGCTATCTCCTTTACAGGATGTATGTCTCAGCTGTTTGTTTTTTTTTTTTCTGCTTTTTTGTCAGCTCTGAGTGCTATGTGTGGACAGCCATGGCCTACGATCACTATGTGGCCATCTGTAAGCCCTTGCTGTTCACAATGGCCCTGGCCCCTCAGGTGTGTTCTCTGCTGATGTCTTGTTTGTATGTGATGGGGTTTCCTGGAGCCATGGTCCACACAGAGTGTATGATGAGGCTGAACTTTTGTTCATCAACCATTTCATGTGTGACACCTTCCCGCTCCTCCAGCTCACCTGCAGCAGCATTTATGCCAATAGGATTGTAGTTTCTGCTGTTGTGGGGACAGTTGTAATAGTATCTAGCCTCATTGTCTTTATTTCTTACACTTTGATTCTTTTCAATATTCTTCATATACCATCATCTAAAGGTTGATCCAAAGCCTTGAGCACCTGTTTGTCCCATATTACAACAGTTGGTCTATTTTATGGATTTGGGCTGCTCACTCATGTCAGACCATCATCTTCTGGGCTTGTGGAAGAGGGAAACTTTTTCTCACTCTTTTCCACCAATGTGGTACCCATGCTGAACCCTCTCATATAGCCTCAGGAACAAAGATGTCAAAATTGCTGTGAAGAAAATCCTGAAGAGAATTATAAACTGAACCAAACCATTTATGCCACCTTACAATCTCCTTATCTGCTTGATTTTATCCTCTTCCTCTTATTCTTTTTTTACATATTTCTTTGTCTTCCTCATGTCTTGTTGACAGGATGTCATCTCTAATGTCTGATGCCTATTCTTCTCTTGCTATATAATGTAACACTGTGGGCCTATTTGACTGGAGAATCATCCTCAGCCATAAGTGATCCCATAGCATTTGGAGAGTAGGGACCAAAAACCTTTCCCATCTGATGATAACACTACTATTTCCCTTGTGTGTCAACTCATCCAAGGTATGCCATAGAGTAGTACGCTGTTTGACCAATTTTTTTCTTTTTTCTTTCATTACATAGAGCCCTTTCCTGTGTCAGTGCTGTCATTACTTACCACTCCATTAACACAGAGAAGTAATGACAAAAATGTGGATGTGGTAAAGATGTAAAAATTTCCAAAAATTTTCTGGATTTTATTTGAGTAATAGCTCCTGTTCTGTATTTTAGGTGCCACAAAGGTAAAGAAATTGAATAATTTGTTGAACTATAATTCTTTTATTCTTGAGGATACTTGAGAATGAATAAGCTAAACTATTCTATCTACTTTTCTCAATCCACACCAATAAAAATGCCTGTTTTTAATTTATTGGTCAATTGATATATTGTCATAAATATAATTGAAATTGTTATCAACTTGCCTATCAATGGATTGTAATTGTGATTAAAAGTTGCATAGTGATATATTTGACTACAGAATATGTTATCAAACATAAGGTCAGGATTTGTTGTCTAACTATGTAAGAGGGCCTTCCCTTTGCAAAGAAAGATGTGTTTCCCACTTTTCAAAAGAAAACAAAAGTATTTGGCAGGAACGTTGTCCTGTTGATATTTATTCTTTTAGTTCATAAATTGGACTCCTTTCTTCTATTAGAGGAAAATTTAAATTGGTAGAAAATAATGTGTTCTAGAATTTTACAAATGGTCTAAAAGATAAATCTCCTTATCTGATTTTTTGCTGAGGAAATAGTGCTGTGACTTGCTCAGAATCACACAGCTAAAATTGCAGAGACCAGTTTTTGCAGCCACTGTTCATCTTGTGAAAAAAATGGAAGGAAAGAAAGAACTGTGAAGGGACAGATAGAACTTCTGGAGAGTTGTTTCTGAATGAGCTTGAAAGTGGGAATTGTCCAGTGTGGAGTTATCTCAGAAAACTAGAAATAGAAATACCATATGTCCAGTAATTCCACTTCTGTGTATATATCTGAAAAATATGAAAACGCGAATTCAAAAAGATATTTGTACCCCAATATTCAGCGCAGCATTACTTACAGTTGCCATGATATGGGAGTATCCTAAATCTCCATCAACAGATTGAAGGGATAAGATGCGGTAAATATATACAATGGAATATTACTCATCCATCAAAAGAATGAAAATTTCCCATTTACAACAGCATCGATGGGCTTGGAAGGTATTATGCTAAGTGGAATAAGTCAGGCAAAAAAGACAAAGATGATATTACTTATATGTGAAATCAGAAAACTGTAAAAAATTAGTGAATAAAGCAAAAGAGATATAGACTAATTGATGTAGAGAACAAATTTATATTTATCTGTAGGGAAAAAGAAGTGGGAAGAGGCAATAAAAGGATAGGTGATTAAGAGGTGTAAACTATTATGCATAAAATAAGCTTTAAGGATATATTGTACAACACAGGAGAACAACCAGTATTTTTATAATAACTATAAATGGAATATAACCTCTAAGAATTGTGAATCACTATATTGTACACCTGTAACTCATATAATATTGTACATCAACTATACTTCAATAAAATAAGTTAAAAGAGAATTTTTGATCAGTAATTGATATTTCATTCATAAAACCTGATAGAAAAATGACATTCTACAAACAAGCACACATTAACGTTAGGATTTTGATGATTTTATTTGGAAATGTTATCTAGTAGCTAAAATCATCATAATTCATCTTTAAATATAAGAATGTTTCCAGTTTTTAGATAATATATGTTAATATGATAAAGGCTGAAAATACCTATTTTTCTTTTTTTATCATCAAACATAACAGACATACTAGATGTTCACTGAACATTCACTTATGGTTTAATAAATAACTAAACATTCAATTTAATATCTACCAAGGTCATAAAACATTTCCAACATAGTTGATTCAGTGCTTATAGCTATGTTTTCCCCCATGTGTATTTGTCATCAAAAATCTAGCTAAATGTTATGAGATAGGTAAGTTTTAAAAGAACTTATTTAGTCAAATTAGTATGAGTGAATTTGGTGCAGTCATTGATTTTGCTGATTGTCTTTTTACTTGGAGTCTGTATAAATAGACCTATTTATAATTAAAAAGTGTGATGACATATAGCTTTGTGAGTTCTTGCTAGTTTTCTTAATTAAATACTTGGTAGACATACTTTAAGAGTACACAGAATCATGTAAATATTGTATACAAAGTATTTTGTAAATAAATTATTTAGATAAGATTAGATAGTTATATAGGTCTTTCATTCTGAATTTTCTCTTGCCAGTTCAATTTACCTCCCTTGATTCCTGTGCCTGAAATCTTACATCAGGCCATTCAAAATATAGTATTAACTCCTTTTGGTTTGTCCAAGACTCTTTTATTATAATTTTCTAACTACAAACATCTTTTCATGCTGTAATTTATTTTTTAAATGCATTTTTATTGAAATATAGTTGATTTACAATATTATTTTCAGGTGTACAGCATAGTGTTTCAGTGTTTTTGCAGATTATACTCCATTAAAATTATTAAAAGATAATTGTATAATTCCCTGTGTTATAAAATAACTCCTTGTTGCTTATCTGCTTTATACATAGTAATTTTTATTTCTTAATCCTGTACCCCCATCTTGCCCCTCTCCCTGCTGGTCACCTGTAGATTTTTTCCTTTGTTTGTGAGCCTCTTTCTGTTTTGATGTATACATTTGTTTGTTTTATATTTTAGATTCCCATATAACTGGTATCTTATACTGTGTTTCTATATGAGATATTTCACTAATCATAAAATTCTCTAGATCCCTCCAAGTACTTGATGCTTTCTTTATTTTTTTCAAAATTTTATTTTGTATCGGCGTATAGCTGGTTAACAGTGTTGTGGTAGTTTCAGGTGAATGGCCAAGGGACTCAGTCATATATATACATGTTCCCATTCTCCCCCAAATCCCTCTCCCATCCTGGTGGCACATAACATTGAGCAGAGTTCCATGTGCTATACAGTAGAAAACAAGATTATTTATAAATGAGTCAAAGACCTTAACAAATATCTAACCAAAAAGATATACAGTTGACAAATAAGCATGTGAAAAGATGCTCAACATCATATGGCATCAAGAAAATGCAAATGAAAGCAACAATGAAATAGAACCACACAGATATAGAGAACAAATTCATGGTTGCCAGGGGAAGGGAGTGGTGGTTGGTGAAGGATAGATTGGAAGTTTGGTATTAGCATGTGCAATCTATTATATAGGAAATGGATAGACAAGTTCCTATTGTATAGCTCAGGGAACTACAATTGCTATCCTATAATAAACTATAATGGAAAAGAATAGGGAAAACAATATATATAGAGAGATACGTATAACTGAATCACTTTGCTATTCAACAGAAATTAACAGAGCATTATAAATCAACCATGATTTAATAAAATGAGATACTTTTTAATAAATGAGATACTACTACACCATATTAGAATGGCTGAAATCTGGAATATAAACAACATGAAGTCCTGGAGAGACTGTGGAACTACAGGAACTCTCATTCATGGGTGATGGGAATTCTGAATGGTACAGCCACTTTGAAAGTCAGTTTGGCAATTTCTTACAAAACTAATCCTACTCTTACAATGAGATCCAGCAATTACACTTCTTGGAATTTACCCAGATGAGTTGAAAACTTACATCCACATAAAAACCTGCACATGGATCTTTATAGCAGATTTATTCATAATCACTTAAACATAGAAGCTAATAAAATACCCCTCAGAAGGTGAGTGGGTAAATAAACAGTGGCACATACAGACAGTTATATTATACAGCACTATAAAGAAATGAGCCATCAAGCTATGAAAAGACTGGAGGAAAATTAATGCATATTACTAAATGAAAGAAGTCAATCTGAAAAGGCTACATACTATATGACTCCAACTACATACCATTTTGAAAAAGGCAAAACTATTGAGGCAGTAAAAAGATCATTAGTTGCCAGGGGAGAGAAGGATCCATAGGCAGAGCACAGATTAATTCTTAGACAATGAAACTACTCTGTATGATACTATAATGGTGGATATATGTCATTATAAATTTGTTCAAACCCATATAATATACATCAAAAGAGAACCTAAAGTACGTGATAAGTTTTAATGGTAATGATCTAGAAGAATTGATGCTTTTGAATTGTGGTAATGGAGAAGACTCTTGAGAGTCCCTTGGACAGCAAGGAGATCAAACCAGTTGATCCTAAAGGAAATCAATCCGGAATATTCATTGGAAGGACGTGCTGAAGCTGAAGCTCCAATACTTTGCTACTCAATGTGAAGAACCCACTCATTGGAAAAGACCCTAATGCTGGAAAAGATTGAGGGCAGGAGAAGAAGTGAGTGACAGAGGATGAGATGGTTGGATGGCATAACTGATTCAATGGACATGAGTTTAAACAAACTCCGTGAGATAGTGAAGTACAGGGAAGCCTGGTGTGTTTCAGTCCATGGGGTTGCAAAGAGTCAGACATGCCCTTAGTGACTGAATAACAGCAAAAATATATAGATACATATACATGTATTTGTATATATGTACACACATATATATATATTTAATGACTAAGTATCATCCATGATATTTTTAAAGCTGAGCTATATAATATATGTATATATTATATGTATATATTATATGTATAATATATAACTCAGCCAATAATAATAATGAAATCCCACTATTTGCAATAATGTGGTTGGTCCTAGAGAATATTTTTTAGTGAAATTAGGCAGACAGAGAATTACCAATATTGTGTTACCACTTATATATGGAATATAAAAAATAGAAAGGAAAAAGTTAATATAATAGGACAGAAACAACCTCACAGATACTGAGATCAAAGTAGTGGTTATCAGTGGGGAGAGGGAAGAGGTGAGAGTAAAGGAAGGAGGGGATTAAGAGATACAGATCAGTATGTGTAAAATAAAGATATATGGATGGAGAATACAGTCAGTATTTTAATATAGCTTTAAATGCAGTATAATCTATAAAAAATTGAATCACTATATTGTGCATCTGAAACTTACAACATACTGTAAATCAACTACACACTTCAATAAAAAAAAGTTCTGTCTTTGACTTCTTATAACTTGATTGTAAAGTGTCTTTTTCTGTTGATTTCTTTGGGATCCTTTTTGTTTCCTGGTTCTGGATAGCCATTTCCTTGCACAGGTGCAGGGATTTTTCAGCCAGTGTTTCTTCAAGAAATATTTTGCTTCATTTCTCACATTCTTCTTCTGAATCTCTGTAATGCGTATATGGTTCAGGTGACATTTTTCATAAATCCCTTAGACTTTACCCAGTATTTTTAATTCTTTTTTCTTCATTTACTGAATTATTTCAAATGTCTTTTTCCCCCAATTTTACAATCCTTTCCTCAGTTTGTTTAGTCTGCTGTTTTGAATTTTTACTGAATTATCCCATTCAATTATTGTGTTCTTTGGCGTCACGATTTCTGCTTGGTATTCATAAAGCTAAAGTTCTCACTTTGTTCATTCATGTATTGTTCTGTGACTACAATGAGCATCTTTATGGCAGTTAAATGAAATCTCTGTCATGTAAATCATGTATCCATTTCATTAGGGCCACTTTTTAGGCTCTTTTGGAAAGGCTTTTTTTTTTTTTTGAATGTAATTGGACTTTCCTTCATTTTACCTTGACTTTCTGCATTTGTGTCTGTATATAGACAAAATAGCAACTTATTTTAGTCCTCATGAACTGGCTTTGTACTGGAGAAGACCCACATCATTAAGCCTGGATAGAAAAAGCAAACCTCTTTAACCTTGTAAAAGTACAATCCACTTTGTTCTTAGTAGCTCTCAGGTATTTGGATCATGTTAGGATCCCATCAGGCTCCTAAAACAAAGGAGACTAATTCCTCAAGCAGTCCCTAGATAAATCGGGTCATTGAATGCACAGTGCACATTTTCCTTAATCAAGGAGAAGCTGTAGGAAAAGTATTTTCTACAGCTAGCTGTGTTAAGCCAAGGGGAGGTGAATTCTAGCCCAGACTGCTATCTCAGTTCTTTCTCTCACCTCAGGCAGCTAAATTATGCCATACCCTATGTCCCCTCAGCTTTCTGGCACAGGCTATACTGAAGCCAGTCTTCAGAATAGCCCCTAGAAAAGTTGGGGCTTTGTATGTGTTGAACATCTCTTTGTCTCCCCAGGAAGAATCTGGAAACTGGGGGAAGTTTGTCCCAGTCACGTGTTTCTGGACCACCATAGGTAGATGGCAAGAGTTTATTTTGAAATTTCTTAACAAATTCAGTGTAAGTGGTATCATGCTCAAACTGTGTGCAGGATCCTTTTAACTAAGTTTTGGATTTCTTACGAAGGGAATTTGTACAGAAATTGTTTTTGATTCCATGTGGTCATACAGAGGAGGAGATTCTAGGGCTTGGTCTTCTGCATGTTGCTAATGGGAAATGGTTGTTAATTTTGGGATGTCCTTGGAGGGTTAACAATCCCTGCAATGAAGGAAAAACTTGAATGAAATATTGATTGGATAAGGAACAAAAGACATATTGTGGTCTAGGTTTAAATACAATCCCCTTAGTTACCTATTACACCCAGAAACTGTTCCCTGGGGAAGAGACTGAGGAAGCGGCTGCCCTTTTTATATCTGAGTACATTATACCATTACACTCACAATATATCTTTCGTGATTTACTATGTGGCAAGAATGATATTAATAGAGGCTGTTTACTGCTTTCTGCTCCTTGATAGAGTGAAAAGTCATACTCAAAATGATGATCTATAATTCTGAATATACTTTCCAGGAAATATCAGAGATTAATTGCAGGTGGCATTTTCTTAGAATCAAAGAAACCAAAACCTATGAATCTGAAATTGACCTTCCTGGATCAGGGGTATAGCAATAATAAGAAGAAAGAATTTGGATTTTCTGGCTTATGGAGGGTGAGTTTCTGAATTCCATTTATATTCGTGTTTTCCTTGTTTGAGATGGAGACCAAGGATCTTATATATGACGGTTGCTTTGACTCCTACTCCATCAGGTCTAATCTGCATTAGAGAAAACCATCAGGCTCTGAGGGTTGCTGCCTTCAATTTTGGGCTTCCCAGGTGGCACTAGTGGTGAAGAACCTGCCTGCCAATGCAGGAGACCGAGAGATACAGGTTCAATCCCTGGGTCGGGAAGATCCCCTGAAGGAGGGGATCCCACTCCAGTATTCTTGCCTGGAGAATCCCCATGGACAGAGGAACCTAGTGGCCTATGGTCCACAAGGTTCAATTTACTTGTGAGAGGTGGGTCCAAGTGCATGAAGAAGAAATGGTGAGATGAGAGAAGGAAAATTCTGTCCTGGTTCAAACTTCTTTTTCTTTTACCCCCCCCCCCCAACAGTTATGTTTGCATATGGCAGCTGTTCCCTTCACTTTGTAAGTTAAACTTTGGTGATTTTTTGCTGCTTAGTTTATAACGCCTTAAAAGGGAAAACTCTTGTCTCGCATCTCCATGGTAACGGTAAAGAAATTCTATGGGTCAAGTTTTGGATAGTTTTAGTCATTCCCTGTGCATACATCACTATGTGAGAAGATTTGCTGTGAGATAAGCTGTTTTTCCTCTATGTAAACCTTTTCTCCTGTGCTCACAGATTTACTTAAAGAAGAATGGCTCCAGGGAATGGCTCTTCCCGTGAATCAGTTCATTTTGTTGGGATTAACAGACCAACCAGATCTCCAGCTCCCACTCTTCTTCCTCTTTCTAGTAATGTATATGGGCACTATGATGGGAAATTTGGGTTTGTTAATCCTTATTGGGCTGAGTTCACACCTACATATGCCCATGTACTTTTTCCTCTTTAACTTGTCCTTCATAGATCTGTGTTATTCTTCTGTGTTTACACCCAAAATGCTGATTAACTTCATGTCAAAGAAGAATATTATTTCTTACATGGGGTGCATAACCCAGCTCTATTTTCTCAGTTTTTTTTGTCATTTCTGAATGCTATGTGCTGACATCAATGGCCTATGATCGCTATGTGGCCATCTCTCACCCACTTTTATATAATGTTGCCGTGACCCCTAAAGTGTGTTCCAGCCTTGTGCTTGGTTCCTACTTCATGGCATTTGCCGGTGCCATGGATCTCACTGGATGCATGCTGAGACTGACCATCTGTGAGGCAAACACCATCAACCATTATACGTGTGATATCATGCCTCTGCTCAAGCTCTCCTGCATGAGCACCTGTGTCAATGAGCTGGTAGATTCCATTATAGCAGGGTTCAGTGTCACTGTGCCCAGTATCACCATCTTTGTCTCTTATGTTTTCATCCTCTCCAACATCCTTCAGATCATCTCCAAAGAGGGCAGATTCAAAGCCTTTGGCACCTGCAGTTCCCACGTCATTGCTGTTTCTTTCTTCTTTGGATCAATTTCATTTGTGTGTCTCAAACCATCTTCTGCTGTGTCTATGGCTGTAGGAAAAAACTCTTCTGTTTTCTACACCAATACGGTTCCTTTGATGAACCCCTTAATCTACAGTTTGAGGAACAAAGATGTTAAACTTGCTCTAAGAACAACCCTGTGCCTAGATGGTTTTGATCAGAGTATGCTTCTGTGCAGTTATTGATATGACAAGGAGATTCTGTGTTGATTAAAAATTAATTAAATATTTTTAGTTGCAGCCTCATTATCCTGTTTTTTTTAAATAACATGATTAAGAAAATTTGTGCCTTTTCTTAATAATTTACTTCCAATTTTTCTATCTGGAACTTCTTTTTTCTAGCTATTTATACAATATCGTATCCCATTTTTCGTATTTAGTAATAACATTAGATTAGAAATGTTATCTGTGTTTTTTTGTGATTTCAAACTTTTAGGTTTTATTGGAAAAAGAAAATGGTCTTCAAGTGATCAAATTTGAGATACCTCTGATATAATGAGCAACAAATGAAGAAAATCACCTAGATAACACTAGAGTGACACTGTTTCACTGGAGTTGTGCTTATCTACCACTTACTTTTAGAAGCATGCGTCATGATCTCTGATTTCTACTCCCATGTATCCATTCTATGACTGTGAAGAGATGTTTCCTTTAAATGCCAGAGACTGAAGTTTCTAAAACAGCTCTGACTATAATTCATTTTACGTCTGTAGATATTTTAAATCTAGCTTTTGGCAAGTATTTTCTTTTTACCTTTGTGCAGTGAAACCAGTGCATTCACATAATATAAATATATTTATTTCATTGATAGTAAAATGAAGTTCAGAATGGTTAACGATTTAAAGTCACAACTTTAAAGAAAAAATTTAGACTAAACTGTTAGCCTTCTAATTTCAAGTCTACTAATTTGTAAACTGCTCATATCAAATTCATTCTGTTCTATTCGTTTCAGTAAGACTGTACTTAGAGAAAATATTTTTAACTTGTAGCTTGACTATTATTTATTACAGAATTTCTCTCATGCCATGTGTTACCTTTTTTGTTGATGCTTGCTTGCTTAGCAAAGAATTTCTGTGGTTTCTTTGGTTGGGAAAGGAAGGCCTTTTGGGCTCGTATATTGGCGAGATGATTGACTCAAATTGGGAGGTTATTTTTCCTGCAAAATTAAGAAAACTGAATTTGGGATGTTTGAAAGTGTCTGTTATTAAACGAAGAGGAGCTAGGTGAGAAAGGAGCCCAGAATCATGTCATTAGGACAAACCTCAGCAAGGCACATGGTCAACAAAATAAGAGACTGTGTGTGAGAAGTGTTCATGAGGCTTAGGAAACATTTAATTCTGAAACTGTATCCTTTCTGTCCAGGACTGTAAATGTCTTTCAATTTTGGTAAAACTATAAAGTACATGACTGTAAATTAGTACTGCTTTGGGAAAATGAAGGTGAAAACACTGTGGTCACATTTGGAACCAGGTAGAAAGAAGGCAGCAGCTACAAGTAATAAAATAGTTAAGAATAATTTGAATTCAAGTTAGAATGATTAAATTTAGAGAGCAAAATGATGGATAATTAAAGCCCCTACCTGTTACTCTCCTCTTCTTTCTGGAAGGTCCTAGAAACACTCAGAGCTCATAGAGTTTCAGGCTTCCCTGATGGCTCAAAGTGTAAAGAATCTGCCTGCCAATGCAAGAGACTAGGGTTCAGTCCCTGGGTTGAGAAGGTCCTCTTGAGAAGGGAATGACTATCTACCCAATTATCACAGGGTTTCTCTGGATAAGACACCAGTTTAAGTTATGTGATACTTAACAAAGTTAAGCCAACAGAGCTTAAGACCCTGGGAACAACTAAATCACTCTTGATTTTGTGTACTTCCGTAAATATTTTAAGTTACTAAACCCCAAAGTGCAACTAGCAGTATAATGACATCTTGAAAGAAATATTTTGTGAATACACAAATTTTGGCCTTGGCTTTACTGAAAAGTATGCTGAAATATCATTTCTTAGCTAAATATTCTACCTTAAAATTCCTCAGTACAATGTGTCAAAGGATAATATAAATATTTTCTGCATGGCTGGCAGGCATGCACATGTCCAGGAGAAGCTTCCACAAAGCTTATGGTAGCCAAAATGAACAACTAGGGCTTTTCTCCTCAAATATCCCATGTCTGTCCCCTAATTACTAATTGTTGCTTCTGAATCAGACATGCAGACACAGGGGGAGCAGCCACTGTTGGTACACCTCCCCACTGTGGCTATAATACCCTCCTGATACAGCTGAAGTTACTTCCAGGGGATTTAAAGGCCAGGACCCTTTATCCTTCTCATTTTTATTTTCCTTTTTTTTTGTCTTGTGGGAGTCAGACACAAAGACCAAGGCTTTTAAAAAGCAAGAAGCACATCCAGAGGTAATTAGACAGTCCCCGTGCTTGTACACCATGCTTGTACATAATGCAGACTCAGAAAGACCAGGGAAGAACTTAAATTTTTACCTAAGCCTGATCTTCTATACAGAGGTAGCCTATAACAATTGAAACTACAAAAAATAAGAAAAGAGATCAAAAAGGCATAGTGGCAGGATGCTAAGCTCACTCTCTTCAGGAACACATCAAAGTACAACTACATAGGGAGCAACTCTTGCTGATTTAACCTGGGCACTAGCAGAACAGCTGTTGTACAACCAAGGCTGTAGTGAATGATCCACATGGAATCTGAAGGAAGGGGAGGGAAGTCATCAGGCCAGACCACATACCCCTAGCCTGGGACAGAGAAGAGGAAGGGGATATCACAGGCTAGGGAATCCTCCCTGAGAAGGAAAGATTTCAGTCCAGATTTTAGGCACACCAGCCCTGGGGTTTAACAACAGGAAGATGAGCCAGCTGCCTTATCTCGTTTGACAACCATTGTAGGTTTCCCTGAGTTTGTAAGAAACTGAGACCCTGCTCTTGAAGGGCATGTGCCAGAACTGCTCACTTCCAGTCACAGCATGGAGACAGCAAGTTGAAAACTGCCTGGGACTCTGGGCAGCTGGTAGGGACCACTCCACCACTCCCACCAAGCCTTAACTGAGCTTCTGCTCCAGTCCCTCTTGTTCCTGTGGCTGCTGCCCACTAAGGGGGAGGCCACCATTGCTAAAGAAAGTGTGCACTCTTGGATGAAACAGAGGTGACTTGAACACTGGTCCTGCAACTGAGCCATTATCAACTCATATGTCTCTGAACACACTCCAGGAGGAGTGAAGTTAGCTCCAAGAAAGAGAACACTATCTATAGAGTGTATATAGTGTACTTAGGAGGGAGCAGGCCAGTTCAGTGGTATGGCACCAACCCTCCAGTCCTGCCCAGATTCTCACTGAGACATACACACTGGGAAAAAAGAGAAACCAGCCCAGAAGCGCAGCCCCAAACTCTCAGGCCTTGGTCCTGTCCCAGAATAAATCAGAGACTGCCATTACAGCAAGAGAAACCCACTTTCTCAAGGCTCTTGTTCCAGCACTTCAGGCTGCACCCTGCCCCTGATAAGGTGGTGAAAGCCTCTGAGAATTGAAGCTCTTGCTCACCCCTGGCTCTGGCTCTAACCCCACCAACTCCAGCCCTACATCCCACTGATGCAGTGGCTGCTGTCTCACCCCAGGGGAAGTCACACCCTCTTTTCAAGTACCTATGGAACTTTCTCCAGGATATATCACATACTAGGTCACAGGACACATCTTAAGAAATTTAAGAGGATAAAAATTTTTATCAAACATCTATTTCGAGCACTCCAGTATGAGACTACAGGAAGAAAAATGGGAAACCACAAACACATGCAGACTAAACAACCTGCTACTAAAAAACCTAATGGGTCAAAGAAGAAGTCAAATAAGAAATCAGAAAATACTTTGAGACAAATGCAAATAAAAACGCAACTTTTTTTTTTTTTTTTTGCGGATCTTTTGGATATACCAAAATTAGCTCTAAGGGTTAAGTTTATAGCTATACAGGTGTGTCTCAAAATGAAGAAGAATCTCAGACAAACAACCTAATCTACCATCTGAAGAAATTAGGAAAAAAGAGCAAATAAAGAGAAATTAGGAAAAAAGAGCAAATTTATTTAGAGAGACTAAATAAATTAGAGATTAAAACTATATAAAAAGCAATGAAAGAGCTGTTGTTTTAAAAGATAAAAAATTTCATAAACCTTTACCCAGGCTCATCAAGAAAAAAAGAGAAAGGACCCAAATAAAATGAAAAAATGAAATAGAAATAACAACCAACAGCAGAGATACCAAAAATCATTTAGGTATATATACAAAAAGCAGTTATATGCTAGCAATTTGGCAACCTAGAAGAAATGGACAAAATTTTGAAGCATAGAAACTCCAGAAACTGAGTCAGGAAGAAAGAGGCAATCTGAACCAACTGATCACTAATTTTGAATTTGTAATTTAAAAAAAAAAATCCCAGCAAAGAAAAAATGTTTAGGATTGGACAGATTCACATAGGAATTCTACCAAGCATATAAAGAGCTAATACCTAACTTCTCAAACTGTTCCAAAATATTGAAGAACAGGGAACACTCCCGGATTCATTCAATAAGGCCAGCATCTCTTAATTCCAAAACCACAGGAAGACACCACAAAAAAAGAATATTACCAGCCAATATTTCTGAGTAATATAGATGTAAAAAATATTCAACAAAGTATTCTTAAACTAAATTTAAGTGATGGATCATAAATCATGACCAAGTGTGATTAGTTCCAGGACTTCAAGGATGATTCAATATCCAGAAATCAGTTAATGGGATGTACTACATTAAGAAAAGAAAGAATAAAAATCAAATGATATCTACATAGATGCAAAAAATGTTGAAGAAATTTAATATCCAATCATGATAAAATTTCTTATTAATGTTTTATAGAGAAACTATAACTTAATAAAGGCCATGTATGACAAACCCACAGATACCATCATACTCAACAATGAAAAGCTGAAAGACTTTCCTTTAAAGTCAGGAACAAGACATGAATGGCTGCTCTCACTGCTTCTATTTTACATAGTATTGGAGGTTCTAGCCACAGCAATCATACAATAAAAAGAAATAAAATCATCCAAATTGGAAGGGAAGAAGTAACAATGTACCTGTTTGCAGATGACATAATACTATATAATAAAAAACCTAGTGTCTCCACCAAAAAAACTATTAGAACTAATAAAGGAATTCAGTAAAGTTGAAGGATACAAGATTGATATACTGAAATTTGTTATTTTTCTGTACAGTAATAATGAACTATCAGGAAGAAACAGCAAGAATGCAATCCTATTTAACAATGCATCAAAAAGAATAAGATATTTAAGAATAAACTTACTTAGTCAAAGAGGTAAAAAACCTATACTCTGAAAATTTTAAAACATTGATGGAGAAAATTTAAAGTGACACAATTAAATGGAAAGATATTCTGTGTTTATGAATTGGAAAACTCAGTATTGTTAAAAGTCTGTAGCAATCTACAGTTTTAATGCAATTCCTAAGAAAATAATCATGGCATTTCCAACAAAAGTAGAACTCATAATCCTAAAATTTATATGGAATCACAGGAGACCCCAATTAACCAAAGCAGTATTGAGAAAAAAATAACAAAGTTGGATGTATCACATGCCCAGACTTCAGATTATACTACAAAGCTACAGCAATCAAAACAGCATGGTCCAGGCACAAAAAACAAACACATAGATAAGTGGAACAGAATAGATAATTCAGAAATAAACCCACATCTCTTTGACCGTTTAACCTATGACAAAAGAGATAAAAATATACAGTGAAGATAAGACAGTCTTTTCAGTAAGTTGTTCTGGGAAAAGTGGACAGCTGCATATAAAACAATGAGATATGAACATTTCCTCACACTACATACAAAGATAAACTCAGAATTATTAAAGACCTAAGTGTAAGATCTAAAACTGTAAAACTCCTAGATAACACAGGGAAATCTCTTTCTGCATAAACCTTGTTTTTAAAATCGGTCTCCTAAGGCAAAAGAAATGAAAGCAAAAATGAATGAATGGAATCTAAATAAAGTTAAAAGCTTTTTCACCATAAAGATAATCAACAAAATTAAAAAGCAATCTACTGAATAGGAGATAAATTTGAAAATGATATAACCAAAAGAAGTTAATATCCAGAATATATAAACAGCTCGTACAACTCAGTATCAAAAAAACCCAAACAATCCAATAAAAAAATGGACAAAAGAACTGAATAGACAGTTTTCCAAAGAAGATACATAGTAACAACAGATACACGAGAAGATGCTCAACCATCATTAGTTATTAGAGAAATGCAACTCAGAACAATGAGATATTACTTCATACTTGTTAGAATGACAGTCATCAAAAAACCCCCACGAATATCAAATGTTGTGAGAATGTGGAGAAAAAGAAACCCCCCTGTACACTGCTGGAGGGAATATAAAGGTGAAACCACTATGGAAAAAAGTACAGAAGTTCCTCAGTAAAGTAAAAATGAAACTACCATATGACCCAACAATTGGATATATATCTGAAAAAAGTGAAAAGAGTAGTCAGAAAAGATTAATGCCACCCAGTGTTCATAGCAAAATTATTTTCAGTAGCAAAGATTAAATAGATTAAAAATATATAATATACATATTTAATGTTCAGTCATATGTTCAGTATATTGCATGTGTATGTGCAAAGTTGCTTCAGTCATGTCTGACTCTTTGCAACCCTATGAACTGTAGCCTGCTTGGCTCCAGTTCATGGGATTCTCCAGGCAAGAATATTGGAGTGGGTTGCCATGCCCTGCTCCAAGGGATCTTCCCAATCTAGGGATTGAACCCACGTCTCTTATGTCTCCTGCATTGAAAGGCGGGTCCTTTACCACTAGCACCACCTGGGAATCCCAGGTACAATATATTACCCAGCCATTAAAAAGAATGGAATTCTGCCATTTGCAAATATTTGATTGGTCCTAGAGAATATTGTATTTAGTGAAATAAGACAAAGAAAGATTAATACTGTATGTTATGACTTAAATGTGGAATATAAAAAATAAAAGAAAAAATGAATAAACAGAAACAATCTCACTGACAGAGCCCAAAGTATTGATACTGGTGGGGAGAGGAAAGCAGTGAGTGTCAATGGAGGAGCAGGTGATTAAAGAGATACAGACCAGTATGTATAAAATGAATAAAAAACCAGGATATATTATACAAGTGAAGAATGTAGCCAATGTTTTATAGCAGCTTCAAATGGAGTATAATCTATAAAAATATTGAATCATTATGTTTGTATACCTGAAATTAATATAATGTTGTAAATCAACTATATTTCAGGAAAAAGTTCTGTCTGACTTCTGGTAACTTGATTATAATGTGTCTTGCTGTGGATTTCTTTGGAATTATTGTATTTGATATCCTTATTGTTTCCTGGTTCTGGATGTCCATTTCCTTTGACGGATTTTGGGGCTTTTCAGTCAGTTTTTCTTTGAGAAATATTTTAGATCATTTCTCATATTTTTGTTCTAGGATCTCTGTAGTGCCTATATAGTCCATGTGATACTTCTCAAAAATTCCTTAGACTTTTGGCAATATTTTTTGTTTTTTTTCTTCTTGCTCCATTTACTAAATTATTTCAAATGTCCCCCCCCTTTTTTTTTCAAACTCTACAATCCTTTCCTTTATTTAATCTGCTGCTTTGACCATCTAGTGAATTTTTCAGTGAATTATTGTGTTTTTTGGTTCATTATTTCTGTGTGTTACTCTTTAAAGCTGAAATTCTCACTTTGTTCACGTATTGTTCTGTGACTAGGTGGTGGTTTAGTCACTAAGTCATGTCTGATTCTTGTGACCTGATGGACTGTAGCCCGCCAGGCTCCTCTGTCCATGGGATTCTCCAGGCCAGAACAGTGGAGTGGGTTGCCATTTCCTTCTCCAGAGGATCTTCCCGACTCAGGTATCGAACCTGGATCTCCAGGATTACAGGAGACTAGAGTGAGCATCTTTATGACAATTAAATGAACTCTTTGTCAGGTAAATCATATATCTTAATTTAATTAGGGCCACTTTGTAGTGTCACTTTCTTGTAAACGCGGAGGGTGGTTAATTGAACTTCCCTTCGGTTTTCCTTGACTTTCTGTGTTCGTCATGTGCACATAGGCAAACTAGCAGCATATTTTACTCTTTGTGAGCTGGCCTTGTGCTGGAGAAGACCTACATTAATAAGCCTGTCTAGAAAAAGTGGGCCTCTCAATCTGGTGATAGTACAATCCACTTGCTTTGTTTTTAGAACCTCCTAGGTATCTGGCGGAGAAGGCAATGGCACCCTACTCCAGTACTCTTGCCTGGAAAATCCCACGGACGGAGGAGCCTGGTAGGCTACAGTCCATGGGGTCGCTAAGAGTCGGACACGACTGAAGCGACTTAGCAGCAGCAGCAGCAGCAGGTATCTGGAGAATGTCAGGGTCCCATCAGGCTCCTAAAACAAAGGAGACTAGAATCTATTCCTCAGGCAGCCTCCAGCTGAGCAAAGTGTACCTTTTCCTTCACCAAGGAGAAGCTGTAGGAAAAATGTTTTCTACTGCTAGCTGTGTTAAGCCAGAGGGAGGCTTTATAGTGAATTCTAGACCAAACTGTTATCTCTCTTCTCTCTCACCTCAGGTAGCTAAAGTCTGTCATATCCCATGTCCCTTCAGTTTTCTGACACAGGCTATACAGAAGTCAATTTTGTGGATGGCCCCTAGGAAAGCTGGGGCTTTGGATGTATTGTGCACCTCTTTCTCTTCCTAGGGAGAATCTGGGAACTGGTGATTTTGTCCCAGTCACATGGTTCTGAACCACCATAGCTATATGGCAAGATGCATCTTGAATTTTTTTGATAGATTCAACATGACTGGTATCATACTTGAACTGTGTGCAGGATCCTCTTAACCAAGTTTTGAATTTCTTACAAAGGGAATCTGTACATAAATTGCTTTTGAGTGCATATGTTCATGCAGAGAAGGAGATTCTAGCGTTTCCTGTTCTGCCATCTTTTTGATGGGGATTGGGAGTTAATTTTGGCTCTTCCTTGGATGATGAAAATCTCTACAGTGAGGGGAAAATGTGAGTAAAAGATTGAGTCTATAAGGAACTAAAAGACAGATTTTAAATACAATCCCTTTAGTTCCTATTACATGTGGAAACTGTTCCCTGGAGAAGAGACTGAACAAGCTGCTGCCATCTATAACTGAGTGCTTTATACCATTACACTCATTAAATCTTTTATGGCTTACTGTGTGGCTAAAATGACAATAGTAGAGGCTGTTTATTGCTTTTTGCAGTTTGAGAGGACTCAAAGTCATAATCAAGATTATGATCTGTAGTTCAGGAAAGCTTTTGAGGGCATATCAGAAATTAATTACAGGTGACATTTTGTTAGAATCACAGAAATCAAAGCCTCAGAACCTGAAATTACCCTTCAAGGACCAAGGGGATTAAAAAAAATAAGAAGAAACCCTGGGGATATTCTGGCGTAAAAGAGGGTGAGTTTCTAAATTCCATTTATATTCATGTTTCCTTTGTTGGAGATGGAGAATGAGGACCTATGATATGACAGTTCATTTCCTGTTTTTGCTGTCCTGAGATTCAGCTGAATCTTGCAGGGAAATCTGTTTGAAGAGAGAGCAGGGAGTGTTAGAATTACTAAAGGACACAGGTGATGCAGTTTCTCAGTAAGTTCCCTCTCCATGGATGGAACATTCATTCTTCTAGATTTATAAGTTTTACTTTGTGACATGGTGAATTAACTTAACCTCTCTTAGACTGTGGTCCCCTCCGCCCACCACCGCCTTTTTTTTTTTTAATGTAGAGATAATCTTCTTGGTTCCTACCCTGTAAAGTCTTATCTGCATTGCAGGTGAGCACTAGGCTTTGGGGATTACTGCCTCTAAATTTACTGGTGAGGGGAAGGTCAAGTGAATGAAGAAATTGTGAGAAGAGGCAATAAAAATTCTGTTCTCATTCAAAATTCTTTTTCATAATCCTTCGGTTTTTTCCAATACTTATCTTTGCATATGCAGTTCCCTTCACTCCATAGGCTAAATTTTAATGCTTTTTGCTATTTAGTTTAAAAAGGGTTTATAAGGGAAAGTTCCTGAAACTCATTTCCATGATAATGATAAGGAAGTTCCATGAGTTCAGGATAGGCTACTCATAGTCATCCCAGCACATACACTTTATCTTATATAGGAAATGTTATGCAAAACCGTGTTTTTCCTCTATGTGACTCTTTTCTCCTATTCTCTCAGATTCCCTTAGGGAAGAATGGCTCTGGGGAATGGCTCTTTCAAAACTCAGTTTATTTTGATGGGATTAACAGACCAACCAGATCTCCAGCTCCCCCTCTTCTTCCTGTTTCTAGTAATGTATGTGGTCACTGTGATGGGAAATTTGAGCTTGATCATCCTTATTGGGCTAAGTTCACACCTACACACCCCTATGTATTTTTTCCTCTTTAACTTGTCCTTCGTAGATCTCTGTTATTCTTCTGTGTTTACACCCAAAATGCTGATTAACATCACATCAAAGAAGAAGATTATTTCTTACATGGGGTGCATGACTCAGCTTTACTTTTTCAGTTTTTTTGGTATTTCTGAATGTTACGTGCTTACATCAATGGCCTATGATCGCTATTCGGCCATCTGTAATCCATTATTTTATAACATTGCCATGTCCCCTAAAGTGTGTTCCAGCCTTATGTTTGGTTCCTACTTGATGGCAGTTTTGGATGCCACGACCCTTATTACATGCATGCTGAGACTGACCTTCTGTGATGCAAACACCATCAACCATTATTTGTGTGACATCCACCC
Organism: Giraffa tippelskirchi; assembly: GCF_054371585.1. Classification (NCBI taxonomy): domain Eukaryota; kingdom Metazoa; phylum Chordata; class Mammalia; order Artiodactyla; family Giraffidae; genus Giraffa; species Giraffa tippelskirchi. Next base: position 21,231,140 of record NC_137284.1, read on the forward strand.
TCTGCTCCAGCTCTCATGCACAAGTACCCACATCATTGAACTGGAAGTGTTCATTGTGGGAGGCATCAACATCATTGTGCCCAGTCTCACCATCTTTGTCTCTTATGGTCTCATCCTCACCAACATCTTCCACATCAAGTCCACACAGGGCAGGTCCAAAGCCTTCAGAACTTGCAGTTCCCACATCATTGCTGTTTCTCTGTTCTTTGGATCAAGTGCATTTATGTATCTCAAACCATCTTCTGTGTCTTTGGATGATGGGAAAATATCCTCTGTCTTTTATACCAATGTGGTTCCCATGATGAATCCTTTAATTTACAGCTTGAGGAACAATGATGTTAAGTTTGCTCTGAGAAAAACCTTGAGGATGGGGAAGTTTTGATCAGAAATAATGTCTGTGCATATAGTTACAGGACAAGGAGAATCTGTGTGATTAATTGCTTTTAGTTTCAGCCTTATTCCTATATATTTTTTCTCTTAACATGATTAAGAAAATTTGAGAGTTTTCTCCATACTACATTTCCAGTTTTTTAGTCTGGGATTTCTTTTTCCCTATTTGCATACTATCTTTTTTCACATTTTTTTTTTCTTTTACTGTTTAGTAATAACTTTAAAAGAGATATGTAGTATCTCTGTTATTTTTTATTGTCATTTCCAACTTTTAATTTTTACTAGAAAAATAAAATGGTCTCCAAGTGATCAAATTTGAGATACCTCTGATATAATAAGAGATCAGTGATCAAAGTGAACTAGACAGCACTATTGTAACGTTATTCTATTGGAGTTGTGCTTATCTTCCTCTTGCTGTCAGAAGCATAAATTAGATACTGTTTCACTCCTGTCTTTCCATTTTCTAACTGAGAAGACTGTGTCTGCTTTAAATGCCAGAGGTTGAAGTTTCTATAAAGGCTTAGATTATAATTCAGTTTGCATCTCTAAATATTTGCATCTAGCTTTTGGCAAGTGTTATCTTTTTACTTTTTACTGTGAAACTATTACATGTCTGATCATATAAATATATTTATTTCATAATGGTAAAATGAAGTTCAGATGGTTAATGATTTAAATTCACAGCTTCATAAAAAAATCTAGACTTAACAGTTAGCCTTCTAATTTCAAGTCTATGACTTTTGTACTTACATTCACTTTGCTCTATTCTATTTGTTTCATTAAGACTATACTATGAGAAACTATTTTTAATTTGAAGATTTACTGTTATTTTTTCAAGGGGGATATATGAATTTCCTTCATGCTATGTGTTGCTTTTGTTGTTTTTTAGTTTAGGCAAAGTGTTTCATGGTTTTCTTTGAGTGGGAAAGGAATGCCTTTTGGACTAGTATATTGTCGAGATGATTGATTCAAATAGGGAGTTACTTATTCTGAAAAATTAAGAGAACTGAATTTGGAGTGTTTGAAAGTTATTTTTTTTTTTTAATTAAAAGGAAAGGACATGGTTGAAAAAGGTATCCAGAATCATGTCATTAAGACATACTTAAGCAATGCACAGCCAACAAATAAGAGGTTGTTTGTGGAAGTGGTCATGAGATTTAGGAAACAAATTTTATTCTGAAATTCTGTCCTTCTCCACAGAACTGTATGTGTATTTCACGGTCAATAAATCTTTGATAAAGTTGTAATGTGCATGACTGTAAAGTAGTAGTGCATTGGGAAATGATGGTGAAAATGCTATGGTCACATTTGGAACAAGGGAGAAAGAGGGTAGCTAGATGTGATAAAATAACTAAGGGCATTTGAAACTCAAGTTAGGAAGAAGAAATTTAGAGAGTAAATCGATGGGTAATGAAAGATCCTACCTTTTTATAGGACCCTAGAAATATTGTGATGGTCATGGTGTTTCATTGGCTAGGACACAAATTTAAGTTATTTGATTTTTGTCAGTTAAACCAACAGAGCTGGAGAACCTGGAACAACTAAATAATTTTTGTTCTTGTGGACCTTCATTTCTATTAATATTTCCTTGTATGTGCTTAGTCGCTCAGTCATGTCTGACTCTTTGTAACTTCATGGACTATAGCCCACCAGAATCCTCTCTCCATGGGATTCTCCAGGCAAGAATACCGGAGTGGGTTGTGACTCCCTTCTGCAGAGGATCTTCCCGACCCAGGGATCAAACCTGCATTGTAGGTGAATTCTTTACTGTCTCAGCCACCAGGGAAGCCCCTAGTACTTCCATACAGATTTTAAATTACTAAACCTCCAAGTGCAGCTGACAGTATAATGACATCTTGAAGGAAATATTTTGTGAATATACAAATTTTTGCGCTGTCTTTACTGGAAAAGATGTTACTTTTTTTTACTTTTTCTAGAGGCAAAAATGCTACCTTAAAAATCCTCAGTGTGATGTGTCAAGGAATAATTTAAATATTTTCTCCATGATGTCAGGCATGCAAATGTCCAGGAGAAGCTTCCATAGAGCTTATGGAACCTAAGTTGGGAAAGTAGGACCTTTCCCCTCTGATATCCAGTGTCTGTACTCTGATTACTAATTGTTGCTTCTGAATCAGATGTGCAGACACAGGGGGAGCAGCTGCTGTTGGTGCACCTCTCCACCGTGGCTACAAGCTGCTCCTAATCCAGCTGAAGTGACTTCCAGGGAATTTAAAGGGCAGTACACTTTTGCCCTGTCATCATTATTTTCTCTTTTTGGTCTTTCATGAGCCAGACATTAAAGATAGGACTTTTAAAAAGCAAGAAGCCTATATAGAGATAATGAGATAGTCCCCGTGCGTGTACTTGGAATGACACATGCTCAAAGACCAGAAAAGAATTTAAATTTTCTCCTGAGCCTGATCCTCTGCACGGAGATTGCCTATAACAATCTAAACTACAAAAATGAGGGGGGAGTTCTAGATGGCAGGTTGGTAGTATGCTAAGCTCACCCCTCCTTAGGAACACATCACATTACCACTACATATAGAGAAACTCTTGCTGAAATCCACGTGGGCAAGAGCAGAACAGCTGTTCTACAACCAAGGTTGTAAAGAATGATCTGTATGGAGTCTGCCAAGGAGAGAAATGATATGGTTGGGACCTATACTTCTCGCCTGGGACAGAGAAGAGGAAGGGGATATCACAGGCTGCGAAATACTCCTGGAGGAGCAAGAATTGGGGGTCAGAGTTTAGGCACACCTGCCCTGGGGTTTAACAACAGGAAATAAACCCCCTTTCTGGCTTGAAAACCAGCGGAGATTTACCTGAGTACTGCAAGTAACTGAGACCCTGCTCTTGAAGAGCATGTGCCAGACCTGCTCACTCCCAGTCAAAGCATGGAGGCCTCAGATAGAAAACTGCCTGGGATTCCATACAGCTGGCAGGACCACCCCAGCATCCCCTCTTTCCCAGCTCTAAGTGAGCTCCTGCCCCAGCCTCTCATGCTCCTGTGGTTGCTGCCCACTCAAGGGGAGGATTCCATTGCTAACAAAAGTGTGCACACTTGGAGGATGGGAGGTGACTTGGACACTGAGGCTGCAACTGAGCCACTGTCAACTCATATGTCTCTGCAGTCACTCCAGGAGGAGTGAAGTTGGGTCCAGGGAAGAGAACAGTGTCACCAGAGTGCACATCCTTGTCAATTTTGGGAGGGGGCAGGGTCAGCTCTTTGCTGTGGCACCAACCCCTCCACTGCTACCCAGCCACTAACTGAAGCGAGGTTGTTGATATTTAGTTGTTAAGTCGTGTCTGACTCTTTTGTGACCCCATGGACTCATCAGGAGCCACAAGGCTCCTCTGTTCATGGGATTTCCCAGGCAAGAATACCAGAGTGGGTTGCCATTTCCTGCTTCAGAGGACCTTCCTGACCCAGGAGTCAAACCTGGGTCTCCTGCCCTAGTGATTTTTTTTTTCTTCTACCACTGAGCCACCGAGGAATTCTTTAGCACACTATGGAAAAAGAAAAACCAGCCCAGAAGTGCAGCCCCAATCTCTCATACCTTGATCATGGCCTAGAATAATTCAGAAACTGCCATCACATACAGGAGAAACCCACTTTCTCAAGGCTCTTATTCCAGCTCCTCAGGCCACATGCCTACCCCTGATAAGTTGGTAAAAGCCATTGAGAACTGGGAAGCCCTTGCTCACACCTGGCTGTGGCTCTGGTCCCACCAACTCCAGCCCTACATCCCAATGCAGTGGCTGCCATCACACCCTAGGGAAAGATATGATCCATGCTCACTTCAGATCCAGTTCTCCCACCAAAGCCTTTGGACATACACAGACTTCATAGGGGCACTCCCATACAAGAAACCACTTTCAAGACTGAAATATGTAATTGCTTTTCCTAATGTCAGAGAGACAGAAAAAGTTAAGAAAAATCAAAAGTTACAAGAATTTGTTTCAGACCAGAGAATGAGAACAAGTAAAATCCTGATTAAAACCCTAATGAAAAGTAGATAACTAATTTACCTGATAAAGAATTCAAAACGATATTAGTAAGAATGCTAATGAAACTGGGGGATATAATAGATGAACGCCATGAGTATTTTAACAAGAAACTAGAAAAAAACAGTTATAGCTCAAGTATACAATAACTGCAGTGAAAAATACACTAGCAGGAATTAGCAGCATTTTAGTGATAAAGAAGAATGCTTAAGTGATATGGGTGACAGAATAATGGAAATCACACAATGAGAATAGCAAAATAGAACAAAAAATTTAAAAAAATATGAGTAGTTTAATGGACCTCTGTGACAACATCAAGCTTATTAACATTCATGTTCTAGTGGAAGCAGCAGGAATAAAGAGAAAATGTAAAAGATGTATTTAATGAAATTTTGGCTAAACACTTGAAAGAAACAGCTCTCCAGGTTTGGGAATTGTGGAGAATCTCAAACAAGATGAACCCAAAGTTAAATACACTATAGCATATCATAATTAAAATGGCAAAAGTTAAAGATCAAAATAGAATTTTAAAGGCAGCAATAGGAAAACAAAGAATCTCATTTGAGGTAACCCACATAAATCTATTATAAGTTGATTTTTCTGGAGGACTTCTTCAGGGCAGAAGGGAGTAGCACAATATTTAAAGTGCTGAAGGGAAAAACAAAAACAAACCAAAAAACCCTGCAACCTAGGATACTCTTCCAAGCCAAGTCTATCACTCAGAATTGAAGTAAAAATAAAAAGCATCTCCAACAGCAAATGGCAAAACAGTTCACCAATACTAAACAAACTATAGAAGAGATGTTAAAAAGTCTTCTTTGTTGAAAAAGACTACAAGAAGAGTAAGAAATTAGAGGAAAGGAAAATTCTATTGGTAAAGGCAAATACATAGCAAAGGCTGTGAATTCACCACGTTAAGCTAATATAGTGGTTAAACATGAAAAATGTAAAATCATGCCAAGATATGGAAGAAACCTAAATGTCCAGCAAGGGCCAAATGGATAAAGATGTGGTAAATACACACAATGGGATGCTGCTCGGCTGCTAAAATGAATGAAGTTTTGCCATTAGCAATAAATGAATGGACTTGGAGGATATTATACTAAATGAAATAAGTCACTGAGAAAGACAAACACTACATAATATCATTTATATCTGAATCTAAAAAATACAACAAACTAGTAAATATAAAAATGAATCAGACTTACAGATACAGCAAACAAACTAATGGTTACCGATGAGGAATTAGAAGAGGGAGGGGCAAGAAAAGGGTAGGGGACTAAGAGATACAGCTACTATGTATAAGGTAAATAAGCTATAAGAATATCCTGTACACACAGGGACTATAACCAATGTTGTATAATAAATATAAAATAAATATAACTTTTAAAATTTGAATCACTCTGTTGTACACCTGAGACTTATATAATAATTGTAGATAGATATCAACCTCCATAAAAAGGTGAAAATTATAAATTCAATAATAACTGCAACAAATGGGATAGACATGAAAATGTAAAGTACAACATCTAAAACACAAAATGTAGGGGAAGCAAGTAAAAATGTAAATATACTAGAATTTGTTTGAACTTAAATCACTAGCAATTTAAAATGAGTGGCTATAGACATAGGTCAACATATATGAAACTGGTGGTAATCATAAAAAACAACCCGCAGTAGATATTATAAAAACTAGAGAGAAAGAAGCACAAACATAACACTACAGAAATCATCAAACCACAATGGAAGAGACCAATAGAGGAAGAGCAGAGAAGACATTCAGAAACATCCAGAAAACAAATAAAAAAATAAATATAGTAAGTAGATACATATTTAAGTGTCAGTAGACTAAATGCTCCAATAGGAAGACATCGGGTGGCTAAATGGATTAAAAAAACCAAAATAAACAAACAAAAAAATAGCCATCTCTGCCCACAAGAGATTCACTTCGGATCTAAAGAGACACACAGACTAAAATGAGGGATAGTAAAAGATACTCAAGTCAAGAGGAAAAAAAGAAATCAGGGAATTCAATACCTATATCAGACAAAGTAGTCATTACAAAAAAGTCAATAGTAAAAGACAAAGAAGGACATTAAAAGGATCAGTGCAAGAAGAGAATATAATGTTCAGAAACATATATGGACCTAATATGCTTATATGCTAAGCTGCTTCAGTCGTGTCCGACTTTTTGCGACATCATGGACAGTAGCCAGCCAGGCTCCACTGTCTCTGGGATTCTCCAGGCAAGAATTCTGGTTTGGGTAGCCATTCCCTTCTCCAGGGGATCTTCTTGAACCAGGGATTGAACCCAGGTCTCCTGCGTTGTGGGTAGATTCTTTACCTTCTGAGCCACCAGGGAAGCCCTTGGAAAAAGGTACAGAGGTTCATCACAAAAATAAAAATAAAACTGCCTTATGATCCAACAATCAGTATATATCTGAAGAAAATGAAAACAGTAATGTGAAAAAAGACATGTGACCAGTGTTCACAACAGCGTTATTTTCAATAGCAAAGATGTGGAAGCCTCCTAAATGTGCATCAACAGATTAATTATATATATAGATAGATATAGATATATTTATACATATATATTTATATATAGATATATATACATATATCATACACATACATTTAATGGCTCAATAATATATATATTATATTCGTCATGAAAAAGAATGAAATCTTGCCATTTGCAGTCATGTAGCTGGTCCTAGAGAATAGTATATTCAGGGAATTAACACAAAGATCAGTATGGTATGTTATTAGTTATCTGTCAGTTCAGTTCAGTTGCTCAGTTGTGTCCGACTCTTTGCGACCCCATGAATTGCAGCACGCCAGGCCTCCCTGTCCATCACCAACTCCCTGAGTCTACCCAAACCCATGTCCATCGAGTCAGTGATGCCATCCAACCATCTGATCCTCTGTCGTCCCCTTCTCCTCCTGCCCCCAATCCTACCCAGCAGAATGGCCATCATCAAAAAGTCTACAAACAATAAATGCTGGAGAGGGTGTGGAGAAATGGGAATGCTCTTGTACTGTTGGTGGGAATGTAAATTGATACAGCCACTATGGAAGATGGTGTGGAGATTCTTTTAAAAACTAGGAATAAAACCACCTTATGACCCAGCTCCTAGGCGTGTATCCTGAAGAAACCAAAGTTGAAAAAGATACATGTATCTCATTGTTCATTACAGCACTGTTTACAATAGCTAGAACGTGGAAGCAACCTAGATGTCCATAGACCGATGAATGGGTAAAGAAGTATGGTATAGATGTACAATGGAATATTACTCAGCCATAAAAAGGAACACATTTGAGTTAGTTCTAATGAGGTGGATGAACCTAGAGCCTATTATACAGACTGAAGTAAATCAGAAAGAGAAAGATAAATATTGCATTCTAACACATATATACAGAATCTAGAAAAATGGTACTGAAGAATTTATTTACAGGGCAGCAATGGAAAAACAGACAGAGAACAGACTTATGGACATGGGGAGAGGGGAGAAGAGGGTGAGATGTATGAAAAGAGCAACATGGAAACTTACATTACCATATGTAAAATAGATAGCCAATGGTAATTTGGCTCAGGAAACTCAAACAGGGGCTCTGAATCAACCTAGAGGGTTGGGATGAGGAGGGAGATGGGAGGGAGTTTCAGAAGGAAGGGGATATATATATATACCTATGGCTGATTCATGTTGAGGTTTGACAGAAAATAACAAAATTCTGTAAAGCAATTATCCTTCAATTGAATATAAATTAAAAACCAAAAAACACCTTAACATTCAGAAAGCTAAGATCATGACATCTGGTCCCATCAGTTCATGGCAAATATTTGGGAGACACTGGAAACAGTGAGAGACTTTATTTTTTTGGGCTCCAAAATCACTGCAGATGGTGACTGCAGCCATGAAATTAAAAGATGCTTGCTTCTTGGAAGAAAAGCTGTGACCAACCTAGACAGCATATTAAAATGCAGAGACATTACTTTGCCGACAAATGTGCGTCTAGTCAAAGCTATGATTTTTCCAGTAGTCATGTATGGATGTGAGAGTTGGACCATAAAGAAAACTGAGTGCTGAAGAACTGATACTTTTGAACTGTGGTGTTGGAGAAGACTCTTGAGAGTCCCTTGGACGGCAAGGAGATCCAACCAGGCCATCCTAAAGGAAATCAGTCCTGAATATTCATTGGAAGGACCTGATACTGAAGCTGAAACTCCAGTACTTTGGCCACCTGATGTGAAGGACTGACTCATTTGAAAAGACCCTGATGCTGGGAAAGATTGAAGGCAGGAGGAGAAGGGGACACAGAGGATGAGATGGTTGGATGGTATCACTGACTCTATGGACATGAGTTTGAGCAAACTCTGGGAGTTGGTGATGGACAGGGAAGCCTGGCGTGCTGCCATCCATGGGGTTCCAAAGAGTCAGACAAGGCTTAGCGGCTGAACTGACTGACTGACTCACTTCAGAAAAATATTTGATTTATATAACAGAGAGACAACCTTCTGGGATGTTATTGAAGTAAAAGTGCTGGCATAAAATGGTGTATGTATACTGGTGTTTATTTTGTCATTGCTTTTGATGATAAATCTGGAAGTATATAAAATCTCTGTCTATGTGAGATGGTTGGATAAATTACGTTTACAGCATAGAAGACTGAAGAGTTTTCGATGAAGTTGTTCTAAATGGTCAGAAATGCTCTTCAAAAACAAGAGGTCAGATACTCTTTTAAGTAATATTTGTTTTAAATCAAGGACATGGCCCCTCTAAATGTATTTGAGTATATCGAACAAGTAAGAATATATGAGAGGGTATGCTAGGTTTAAACGTGTGTAACTGGGTTGATGAGTTGGAGGGTAGCTGTGAAAGGAAATGGATTGCTATGTAAAAGGGGAAGGAAGAGGATCCTGGGAAGATGGCAAATAGGAAGCACTGCAAATATTTTCCCACTTAAAAACAATTGCACTGCCAGAATATATCTTATATAACTATTTTGGAGCTGTATAGTCTATTGAAGCCTCACAACTTCCAGGACACTTGGACAGTTAATTGTGGTTGGTTTCAGTCATTTTCACTATAGTGCAGCTACCCATGCCCCCACATAAATCTATGGCTAACCCACCTGCATAAGTTCCAGTTGAACTTTGCAAGAATGCTTATGAGAGCCACGTGGTAAATAGGACATTTTCCTCCAAATATCCAATGTCTGTTCCCTGATTGTTGATTGTCTCTTCTGAATCAGAGGTGCAGAGAGGAAAGCAGCCATAATTGGTGCATCTCCCCACCATGGCTTTGCCCCTCCCTCCACCCCTGCCCAGTCCAGCTGAAGTGAGTTTCAAGGAATTTAAAGACCAGTACCTTGTATCCCTCTCATCTTCATTTTTTTTTTTTTTGGTCTTTTGGGAGCCAGACATTAAAGACTGGGACTTTTAAGCATACACACAAAAAATTAGAAAGTCTTCATGCATGTACAGTAAGAGGTGCAGGCTCAAACAGACCAGAGAAGAACTTGTTTTGCCTGAGACTGACCCTCAGCACAGAGATTGCCTATAACAATTGAAACTACAAATATAAAAAGGGAGATCAAGATAGCAGAGTAGGAAGACAATGGGTTCACCTTCCCTGAAGAACATATCAGACTACAACTACATATAGAGCAACTCTTGCTGAAATCAGCCGGGGGACTAGCAGAACAGCAGTTCACAACCAAGGCTATAAAGAGAGATCTACATGGAGTCTGGTTGGAATGCAAACTTATACAGTCATTATGCAAAACATTATGGAGGTTCCTCAGAAAAGTACAAAGGGAATCACTGTATGATCCAGCAATTCCTACTCTGGGTGTATATCTGAAGAAAATGAAAACACTAATTCCAACCCTATTGTTCATAGCAGCATTATTCATAACTACCAAGATGTGGAAGCGACCTAAGTGTCCATTGGTAAATGAATGGGATGAAGCAGATTTGGAATATATATGTAGTAGGTACTAATCAGTCAAAAAATAAAAGTTTGCTATTTGCAAGATTGGTGGACATGCTAAGTTATTGAAATAAGTCATAGAGAAAAATGAATTCTGCATTTTTCACTTATAAATGAAATATAAAAATTTAAATGAATGAATAACTATGCTGTTAATATAACTAATGTGAGACTAATATAACAATGTAAATCAACTATGGTTTCATTAAAAATTAATTAATTAAAAAACATTTCTAGGATTAATGTTAAGGAGGTTACCACCTGTGTTTTCTTCTAGAAATTTTATGGTTTCAGGTCTTTCACTTAATTCTTTAATCCATTTTGAATTAATTTTTGTGTTTGGTGTAAGATAATCGTCTAATTTTACTCTTTTGCTTGCCACAGATCTTTATTTGATTCATTTTTGGTAGGTTGTGTGTTTCGAGGAAAAGCTCTTCTATACTCTTGGTATATTTCTTAGAGCAATTTTTTTTCTTTTAAGTTAGTTCCAATATTATTTAAGACAAAAGTCCCCATCAGAGGGAGCTGTTTACTTAGATTATTGCTGAAACAATTTCCAATTGAGACTAATTCTCTTCACTGATAGGGACTGTTTCATACCTCATAACTCTATTCCTTAATACACAGGGACAATTAACACATTATTTTTTTTCACACAAGGTTGTAATTCTGATACAGAAGAAAAGCTTATTTTAGGATACTTGAAATTTTAAGAAATCTGTCCCCTAAAACCCAGTGTTCTTTCTTTCCTTTGCCAAGAGTTATGTTTTGGACTATGTAGATAATTTATGTATATGAACTAGTAAATCTAAGAGAAAACATTTTTCCTATAAGTCATTGATAGGACTGTTGATATGCATAGTAGGGTAAACCCCAGATAACTGCACTTCTCTTCTAATAATACATGTACTGTAACATTATGGGATTTACTAGGACACATTTCTAAGTTCTGTTGTCCAGAAATGCAATTATCCATTGCCTTTGCACCCAGAATTTCTATTCTTTTGGTCTGTTTAAAAATTCAAAATATGACAAGATTTGACTAAAAGAATATCCCTCAATCATGGCTACTTGCTTTGAAATGGGGAGTTTTGGTTGTTAAAAATGATTCTTGTGAAGACAGTCTGGTGTCTCTTTTTAATATCACAAACATTTCTGGAGTTTCCTAGCAGGATATCTAATCACAATTCACATAATTAATAATTTTCTATTTATTTGGATTCTTTTCCATAATGCTACATCATGAATTTCCCCATTCTACCTAATTGTGTGAGTATAGCATTTTCAAAATCTAATGTGATATACTGGAATGATCCTAAACATAGATCTTAGATTGTAGATAAAAAGAATGAAGGAAAAAATTCAAAGTGAAACCTAAAATTAAAATGTCAAAATGTGTAATCTTTGAGTGAAGATTACTACAGACTGAATGTTTGTGTCCTCCTGAAATTCCTATGTTGAAACCTAATCCTCAGTGTGATGGCCTTAGGAGGTGAGAACTGTGGTAGTTGATTACATCATAAGGATAGAGCTCTAATGGGTGGGATCAGTATTTTTATAAAAGCGACGGCAGAGAGGTCTCTTTCTCTTTGGTCCTGAGAGGATATAGCAAGAAATGGCAGACTGTGAACCAGGTAGAGGGACCTCACCAGACACTGAATCTTCCAATGCCTTGATTTTGGACTTCCCTGGGTCCAGAACTTTGAGAAATAAACTTTGGTTTTTTATAAGGCCCCCAATCTGTAGATTTTACCGTGTGTGTGTGTGTGTGTGTGTGTGTGTGTGTGTGTGTGTGTGTGTGTGTTAGTTCTCAATCATGTCTGGCTCTGGCTCTTTGCCACCCTATGGGCTGGAACCTGCCAGGCTTCTCTGTCCTGAATTCCCATGGGATTCTCCAGGCAAGAATTCTGGAGTGGGTTGCCATTCCCTTCTCCAGGGGATCTTCTCAACCCAGGGATCAAACCTGGGTTTCCTGCATTGTAGGCAGATACTTTAACATCTGAGCCACCAGGAAAGCCCAAGATTTTATTGTAGCAGCCAAAATGGAATCATATAATGTCTTTTAATCTTGCCAATATTTCTCTCTTTAGAGTTGTCTTGCAAAAAATATCCCATAATTGTGGTAGCACAGGTCATTGTTCTGAGTTTTGAATTGTGACCACTTCTTATTCTATGCAGTTTGACAAATTTCAGAGAGTCTGGTACTTTCTTTTACTACTAAGGGGACCCTGCTATATAGGTAAAAATGATACTGTTTTTCCCTACTAAATGTTGTTTATTCACTAAGTTGTGTCTGATTCTTCTGTGACCCCATGGACTCCAGCCCAGCAGACTCCTCTGTCCATGGGATTTCCCAGGAAAGGATACTGGAGTGGGTTGTCAGTTTCTTCTCCAGCATATCTTCCTGACCCAGGGATTGAACCCACATTTCCTTTGCAGGTGGATTCTTTACCACTGAGCCACTAGGGTAGCCCTACTAAATATGTGTGCGTGTAAATAAATATGTATGTATTCTTTAGACTTCCCTGGTGGCTCAGACGGTAAAGAATCCTCCTGCAGTGAAAGAGGTTCGGGTTCAATCCCTAGGTTGGGAAGATACCCTGGAGAAGGAGAAACCTCATTCCACGGACAGAGGAGCCTGGCGGACTATAGTCAATGGGGTCACAAAGAGTTGGACATGACTGAGTGACATTCTATGTTCTCTCTATTCTATTCTTCAGCTCCATGATTTCTGCTTAGTATTTTTAAGTTTTCTGTATCTTTGTGAAATTCTCACTTTGTTTATGTATTATTCTCTGATTACAGTAAGCGCGATACTTTTTTGAATTCTGTGTCAGGTAATTTACATATCCATTCCATTGAAGTCAGTTTGGAGTGCTTTATCTTAAATTCTTTTGGAAAATATTTCAACTAGTTTTCATCTTTGTTGACTCTCTGCTTTGGTGTCTGCATGTTACACAAAACACCCACCTGTCCTAATTTTCATGGGCTGGCCTTGTGCTGGAGAAAGCACTGATAAACCTGGCCAGTGTGGACCGCTCAACCTTTGTGTTAGTTCAGCTTCTTCTCTTTGTTCTTAGCAGGCTTCCAGGTATTCCATGTATGCCTGGTCCCTTCAGTGCTCCAAAACAAGCAAGACCAGAGCCAAGTCCACATACAGGCCTCAGACATGCTGTGTCCTGAGATGTGTGGTACACTTCCTTCCTCTCCAGGGAAAAGCTGTAAGAGAGGGGTTTTCAATACTTGGTTCTGTGCTGATCCGGTGAGGGGGAGCTATAGTGACTTCCAGCCCTGGGTGGTTCTCTCTCACCCAGGATAGCTACGGAATTCTGTATCCTGGTTCCCCTATGCTTTCTGACACAGGAGTCTTGAAGCCTGTCTTCTGGACAGCCCGAAGAAAAGTTGGGGCATTGGCCACATAGTATATACCTTTCCTTCCCCAGGGAGAAGCTAGAACTGGGGAGTTGGTCCTAACTTGAAGGTTTTTTTGAAGAATAAGTACTATGAAAAGAGGATTTCCTGAATTTCCCTAACAGTTTCTGTATAACTGGTTTCACACATTACTTGAAGCTGGACCTTTTTAATGACCCTCTGGATTTCTTACAAAGGAAAGCTGTACCTGAAATGTTTCTGAATTAGTGTGTTCATGGATGGTAGATGGTTCTAGGGCTTGCTTTTCTGTCATCTTGCTGAATAGGTAACAGAAATATATTTTTGGCTTTTCCTTGGGGAATGTATAATCTCTCTGAAAGTGAAAGTCACTCAGTTGTGTCTGACTCTTTTCAACCCCTTGGACTATACAGTCCGTGGAATTCTCCAGGGCAGAATACTGGAATAGGTAGCCGTTCCCTTCTCCAGGGGATCTTCCCAACCCAGGGATTGATCCCAGGTCTCCCACACTGCAGGCAATTTCTTTACCAGATGAGCCACCAGGGAAGCCCAAAATATATTTTGTCTGCACCATGTGGCATGTGGGATCTTAGTTCCCTGACCAGGGATCGAACTCAGCCCCCTTCATTGGAAACTCAGTCTTAACCACTGGACTGCCAGGGAAGTCAACAATCCCTGTAGTGAAGGGAAAACTTGAGTAAACATTTGAATCCCTAAGTGACGAAAAACACATAATGGTCATATTTGTAAATAAAATCCCCTCAGGTCCCTGTTACACCTAGAATGTTTTCCTGAGGAAGTGTCTGAGCAAGCTTCTTCCCTGGGATAACTGGGTGTATGACATCATTACACTCACGTTAAATCTTCTGTGGCTTACCAAGTGGCAAAGATGATAATAACAAAAACTCAATTTTGCTCAAAAATTATGAGCTGTAGTTCTGAAAGATTTATGGGGCATATCAGAAATTAAGTGTAGGCTGTATCCTCTTAGAAACAAAGGAAAGAAAGTCTCAGAGACTGAAGTTGCTCTTCCAAGACATAGGGGTAAGAACCCAGATAAGGAAATAGCAAGGTTTGATGGCCTAAGGAAGGTGAGTTTCTGAATTCCACTTATATTAATGCCCTCCTTTTGTGATGAGTGTTCAGGAAGCTAAGATAGATGACTTTCTTTTTCATTTTTGTAGTCCTGAGATTCAGTGAAACTGGTAGAAGAATACATTAAAGGAAGGGTGCCGGGAAAGTTGAAAGACATTATTTCGCTCAGAGAATGCATTATCTCAATCAGTTCCATCAAGGAACACCTCACTCTTCTGTATTTATGGTTTTTACTTGTGACATGGAGCAGTAAGTTGATCTCTCCTAGATTCTGGTCCCTTAGTTTTGGTTTAGAAAATCCTCTTGATTCCCCCTCCACCAGATCTAATCTGTGTTGGAGGTCACCAGGTTGGTGGGGTTGCTGCCTCCAGTTTTACTGGTGAAGAGGTGGGTCATGTGAAAGAAGAATTGATGAAAAGAGAGAAGGATGACTCTGTTCTGGTCCAAACTTCTCCACAATCCTATAGTTTTTACAGCAGTCATGTTTGCATAGGGAAGCAAAGTGCTTCATGCTATAGGCTAAGTTTTTTTTTTTAATAAATTTATTTATTTTATGTAGGCTAAGTTTTTATACTTGTTGCTCATATAGCTTATAAAGACTAAGAAGGGAATGCCCATGTCACTCAGTTTCATGATAATGACAAAACAGGCAATGGTCCACATTGATCAGGTCTCAGATCTTGCCAGAGCATGCAACATTCTTTTGAGAACAGATGTTGTGGGAAAGTTGAATTTTTATCTTTGTAATTCTTTCTCCTTCATCCACAGATTCTCTTAGAGAAGAATGGCTTCTGGAAATGGTTCATTTGTGACTGAATTCCTTCTATTGGGATTAACGGACCAACCAGATCTCCAACTCCCCTTGTTCTTCCTGTTCCTAGTAACATATAACAGTCACTGTGTTGGGAAACTTGGGCATGGTAACTTTAATTGGGATGAATTCACATCTACACACCCCCATGTGCTTTTTCCTCTTTAACTTGTCCTTCATAGATCTCTGTTATTCTTCTGTGTTTACACCAAAAATGCTGGTTACCTTCATATCAAAGAATAACATTATTTCTTACATGGGGTGCATGACCCAACTTTACTTTTTGTGTTTTTTTTTGCTCTTTCTGAAATCTATGTGCTGACATCAATGGCTTATGATTGCTCTGTGGCCATCTGTAACCCACTTTTGTATAATGCTGCCATGTCCCCTAAAGTGTGTTCCAGCCTTGTCCTTGGTTCCTACTTGATGGCATTTTCTGGTGCCATGGCTCACCCTCTATGTTGACACTGACTTTCTGTGATGCAAACACCATCAGCCATTTTTTCTGTGATATGCTCCCTCTTCTCCAGCTCTTCTGTGTAAGTACCCGTGTCAATGAGCTCGTACTTTTCATTGTGGTGGGCATCAATATCATTGTGCCCAGTCTCACCATCTTTGTCTCTTATGGTCTCAACTTTTCCAGCACCCTCCATATCAAGTCCATGGAAGGAAGATCCAAAGCCCTCAGCACCTGGATTTCCCACATCATTGCTGTTTCTCTGTTCTTTGGATCAGGTGCATTTGTGTATCTCAAACCATCTTCTGCTAGGTTCAAGGATGAGGGAAAAATCTCTTCTGTCTTTTATACCAACACTGTTCCCTTGCTGTACCCCTTAATGTATAGCTTGAGGAACAAAGACATTATACTTGCTCAGAAAAAATCCCTGAGTACAAGATAGTTTTGATCAAAGAGTATCTGTCTGTGCAGTTGGTTATATGACAAGGAGATTCTGTGCTGCAATTATATATTATTTATGGCAACCTTTTAATCCAATTTTTTCCTTAACCTGATAAAGGAAATTTGAGTCTTTTTTCATAAGTAATTTCTAGTCTTTTTGGAGTAGGTCTTTTTTTTTTTTCTCACAATTACCAAAATATCTTCTCTACCCTTTTTTTTCCTGTTTAGTAATAGCATTAACTAAATCATAACATTATCTCCATCTTTTTATGTCATTGTCACTTTTGACCTCTCTTTTTTCTTTGGAACATTATGCTTGGTCTTCAAATAATGGCATTCTATAACAGTAGAGTGACATTATATCATTGAGGGTGTTTTTATCTGCCACTTGCTATTAAAAGCATGAATTAAATATTTCTACTCTTTTCATGCTCTTTTCAAGAATGCCAGAGTTTAAAGGTTCTGTGATGACTATCAAGGATAATCCATTTTACATATATAAATGTTATGCTTCAAGCTTCTTTTGGCAGAGTTTTTTTTTTAACCTTTGTACAGTCAAGCGTAGACATAACGGTTCATCAAACTATATTTATTGTATGCATGCAAAAGTTAAGGTTAGAGTGGTTAGATTTACTTAAGTCACCTAACTTTACAAAGAAAACCTGATTTCAAGTTTGCTACTTTGTAATCTATTTTGCTGTTACTTTCTTCTATTACTTTTATTTCAGTAATGGTGGAATATGAGAAAACACTGCTAATTTCAAAGGTGATTCTGACTGGTGTGAAATGATACCTCATTGTGGTTTTGATTTGCATTTCTCTAATAATGAGTGATGTTGAGCATCTTTTCATGTGTTTGTTAGCCATCTGTATGTCTTCTTTGGAGAAATGTCTGTTTAGTTCTTTGGCCCATTTTTTGATTGGGTCGTTTATTTTTCTGGAATTCAGCTGCAGAAGTTGCTTGTATATTTTTGAGATTAATTGTTTGTCTGTTGCTTCGTTTGCTATTATTTTCTCCCATTCTGAAGGCTGTCTTTTCACCTTGCTTATAGTTTCCTTTGTTGTGCAAAAGCTTTTAATTTTAATTAGGTCCCATTTGTTTATTTTTGCTTTTATTTCCAATATTCTGGGAGGTGGGTCATGGAGGATCCTGCTGTGGTTTTCACACCAGTCAGAATGGCTGCTATCCAAAAGTCTACAAGCAATAAATGCTGGAGAGGGTGTGGAGAAAAGGGAACCCTCTTACACTGTTGGTGGGAATGCAAACTAGTACAGCCACTATGGAGAACAGTGTGGAGATTCCTTAAAAAACTGGGAATAGAACTGCCATATGACCCAGCAATCCCACTGCTGGGCGTATACACCGAGGAAACCAGAATTGAAAGAGACGCGTGTACCCCAATGTTCATCGCAGCACTGTTTACAATAGCCAGGACATGGAAGCAACCTAGATGTCCATCAGCAGACGAATGGATAAGGAAGCTGTGGTACATATACACAATGGAATATTACTCAGCCATTAAAAAAAATACATTTGAATCGGTTCTACTGAGATGGATGAAACTGGAGCCCATTATACAGAGTGAAGTAAGCCAGAAAGAAAAACACCAATACAGTATACTAATGCATATATATGGAATTTGAAAGATGGTAACGATAACCCTATATGCGAGACAGAATAAGAGACACAGATGCATAGAACAATTTTATGGACTCTGAGGGAGAAGGTGAGGGTGGGACGTTCTGGGAGAATAGCATTGAAACATGTATATTATCATATGTGAAACAGAACACCATTCCATGTTCGATGCATGAGACAAAGGCTCAGGGCCGGGGCAATGGGATGACCCAGAGGGATGGGATGGGGAGGGAGGTGGGTGGGGGGTCCAGGAAGGGGAACACATGTAAACCCATGGCTGATTCATGTCAATGTATGGCAAAAACTATTACAATATTGTAAAGTAATTAGCCCCCAACTAAAATAAATAAATTTATAAAAAAAAAAAAAATTTGGTGGAAAAAAAAAAAAAGGTGATTCTGCCTTGTCCCAAGATGATAAATGAATTTCCCTCAGTGTGGCTATCACTTTTTTTAGTTATTTTGTAGAAAAATAGCTTGATTGTTCTTTTTGTTGGGACAGAGGAAAACTTTGGGGTTAATATATTGGGGAGCAGATTGGTTCAAACAAGGAAGTTACTTTTTTCTGAAAAAAAATTTAAAGAATTGAATTTAGAAAGTTTGCAATTATCTGTAGTTCAGGAACAGTACATGTGAGAAAAAGGAACCTAAATCATGCAATATGTCAGGACTCAGAGAGACACATGGTAAGTAAATAAGAGGTCCCCCTTGGGAGTGGTCATGATCCACTTTCAATCTGAATTTATATCCCATTGAGTATCGTAAATACATTCCAGTGTCCATAAAGCCTTGATAAAATTATGATGCATAATGTCCAAACATTGGTGGTGTTTGGAAATGAAGATGGGAAAGTTATAGCCATGTTTGGGGAAGCAGGTAGAGAGAGGACAGCTCTTCAGGAGATAAAATTGTTGTTCAGTAGCTTAAGTCATGTCCAACTCTCCCTGACCTGATGGTCTCTAGCCTGCCAGGCACCTCTGTCCATGGGATTTTCCAGGCAAGAATACTGGAGTGGATAGCCACTTCCTTCTCCAGGGGATCTTCCAACCTGGGAATCGAACCTTTGTCTCCTGGATTGACGGGGCAGATTCTTTACCAGTAAGCCACCTGGGAAGCCCCAGGAGATAAAATAGCTAGGGATGGCTGGAACTCAATTTAAGAAAAAGGAATTTAGAACAAAGACTGGTAGATAATGGAAGCCCTTACCTATTGCTTTCTCCATTCTGGAAGGCCCTAGATATATTGTGAGGTCACATAATTTATTTGGATGATAAAAGCATAATTTACTTGAATTAAAAGAAAAAATAAACTAAACCCACAGGGCTGGAGGATGTGGAAATGACTAAATAGCACCTTCTTGTTGGCTTCCATATGCTATTTCCATTTGGATATTTAGGTATGAAAACCTTGAATTGCAGTTGGTATAGCAATGAGAAATTAAAGAAAGTAAAAAAAAATATTGGATGAATGAACCAAGTTGTGACCATGACTTCTGGAAAGGATACTGAATAGTTATCATTTTAGGGAAAAAAGATTAAAAAAGGCAACTCTAAAAGTCCTCAACTCAATGTATCAAGTGATAATTTAAATATTTTCTAAGATATCTTTGATGCTATTTACCATTTGCCACATTCCTAGTCTCCACTCACTAGTCAGTTATTTTAAAATTCAGCGTAACTAGTTTGTTTGTCTGTTAATTTTTTGAATGTTGTGATTGTTAAATCCTGTCTTAGTTTAAAAAGAGCACTCATCCCCTCCCCTGATTCCAGTATTAACACAATTTATTTTAACTTTACAAGTTTTAATTATGTGAAATAGTTGATCTTGGCTGCAGCTTTCTGCTTTTTTCCCTTTCTTTTACTTGCTCTTCATCTTGAAAAACTTGTTCTTTGTTGCAAGAAAAGTATATATAAACAGGTATAAATAATAACAGTGGTATTTAGAAATCTGTGGACATCACAGAGGTGTGTTCACTGTTATATGTTCTATCATAATTTAAGGTGGCCGCAAGAGTGGCTGAAACCCAGTTACTAATCTTTCATGAACATCAGAATGCAAATGAAATGTGCTTCATTTACAGAAAACATAAAGTTTCCTTGAAAGTAATTTGTCTTTGACTAATTGGAAAAAATTAATAAAATAGTTTAAATAATATTTGTTATAATAAAGAGTGGTGACTTTTTAAAGAGATAACTTAGCAGAGAGTTGAGCAATTTGAACACGTTTTAGTTAGAAATAAGTACTGTGTCTATCTATTTGGACTTCTTTCAAAAGAGAGAAATCAAGTCAGGGTATTTTGCTTGCATAGCATAGTTATTCTTAGTAGGTTTTGCTTTTTTAATGTACATGAATGGAGCCGAAAAGTAACCAGGGAAATTGTTGAAATTTTCACAACCGAGAGTCCATCAGGTAAACTACAGAATGTGCCTGTGCTTATGTACTAAACAGAGCTGAAAGCTCTGGTTTTCTAGTTTTAACAAAAATGGTCCTCTGAATCACAGACCAGGAAGTTCCTAAATTACATCCTGAGAAATAGTAGAGATTAACTACCATAGTTAAAATGATAAAGCAGAAATAAAGTCACAGGTGTAGAGAACAAACTTATGGGTACTAAGAAGGGAAGAGACTTCCCTGGTGGCTCAGACAGGTAAGGAATCATCCTGTAACATGGAAGACCTGGGTTCGATCCCTGGGTTGGGAAGATCCCCTGGAGAAGGGAATGGCTACCCACTTCAGTATTCTTGCCTGGAGAATCCCCATGGACATAGGAGCCTGGTAGGCTACAGTTCATGGGGTCGCAGAGAGTCCTTTCAACAGAAAGGAGATGAAACCACTCAATCCTAAAGGAAATCAACACTGAATATTCATTGGAAGGACTGATGCTGAAGCTGAAGCTCCAATACTTTGGCCACTTGATGCAAAGAATAAGCTCATTGGAAAAGACCTTGATGCTGGGAAAGATTGAGGGCAGGAGGAGAAGGGGATGACAGAGGATGAGATGGCTGGATGGCATCACAATGGACATGAGTTTGAGCAAACTCTGGGAGATAGTGAAAAATAGGGAAGCCTGGCGTGCTGTAGTCCATGGGGTCGCAAAGTGTCAGACAAGACTGGGAAACTGAACAGCAACAAAAAATAAGAAGAAGAGGAGGTGGGATGAATTAGGACATTGGGACTGATATATAAACACTACTATATATAATATGGATAACAAATGAGAACCTCTTGTATAACACCAAAACCTTTATTCAATTCTCTGTAGTGACCTAAATGGGAAGGAAATTAAAAAAAAAAAAGAGTGGCTATAGCAATATCCAATTTAAATATACTTCAAGTCCTTTTACATGTGATTTCAAATTTTCTGCTAGCCGAATTAAAAAGATAAAAGCAAAAGATGTGACATTCATTGCAATAATGTTTCCTGTAACTCAATAGAGCCAAAATATTATCGCTTTATCATGCAACCAATATAAAGATTAAGATATTTTTACCTTTTATTGTATTAAGCCTTCAAAGTGTTCTCAGAACAGCCCAGATCAATGTGACACTAAATTTTTAAAATTAGGAGCACTTGATGCCTATTTAGATTTCATTAATTTTACAATGGAAGAGGTAGATTCCCATATATAAGTTGTTCCAAACATGTATTTGGGCTATCTCTAGTTGTGGTGAGTGGGAGTCGCTCTCAAGTTGTGGCTCATGAACTCAGTAGTTGCTGCACTTGAACTCTAGAGCATGGGCTTCAGTTGTTGTGGCCCAAGGGCTCAGTAGTTGTGGTGAATGGACTTAGTTGTACCAGGACATGTGGCATCTTCCTGTATCAGGAATTATACCCATGTCCCCTGCATTGGCAGCTGGGTTCTTTACTACTGGACCACCAGAGAAGTCCAATGGCCATACATTTTCTGTCATTTAAAAATAAAATATCTTATTTAGTAACTTTTTCATACTTTTACAGTTTTATTGAGAAAAAATTGACTGTATACATTTAGTGAAAGTGAAAGTTGCTGAATCATGTCTGACTCTTTGCAACCCCATGGACTATACAGTCCATGGAATTCTCCAGGCCAGAATGCTGGAGTGGGTAGCCTTTCCCTTCACCAGGGGATCTTCCCAACCTAGGGATCGAACCCAGGTCTCCTGCATTGCAGGTGGATTCTTTACCAGCTAAGCCACAAGGGAAGCCCAAGAATACTGGAGTGGGTAGCTTATCACTCACTTCTCCAGCAGATCTTGCTGACCCAGGGATTGAACTGGGGTCTCCTGCGTTGGAGGTGGATTCTTTACCAACTGAGCTATCAGGGAAGCCCAGTTTTAGGGAATGTGGATCAAGATGATGACATAGGAAGATCCTGAGCTCACCTCCTTCCATGAATGCAGTGAATCTACAGCTATATATGAAACAATCACCTATGAAAAAGATCTGAAAACTTGCTGAGCACTTTCTTCACCTTGTAAGGTGAGAAAAAGGCCACACTGAGGTAGACAGAACAGGCTGAGATACAGTCTTACTATAAACTCTACACCGGTGAAACCAAAAATGATGAGGGAACTCACAAACCTGAGTTTTTTGCACTGTTCTAGTTCTGATATAGAAGAAAATTGTTATTTTAGAACTGTTTAAATTATAAGGAAGCTTTCTCCTGAAGATCCAGTGTTCCTTTACTCCTTTAATAAGAGTTATTTTCTAGACTGTGTAGAGAATTGATGGATTAGAAAATCTCAGAGGGAACATTTTTCCGATAGGTGAGTCATTGATAGGCCAGTTAATTGAGATTCCCTGGTAGTGTAGCTGGTAAAGAATCCACCTGCAATGCAGGGGACCCTGGTTCCATTCCTGGGTCAGGAAGATCCACTGGAGAACGGATAAGCTACCCACTCCAGTATTCTTGGGCTTCCCCGATTTCTCAGATGGTAAAGAATCCATCTGCAATGGGAGACACATGGGTTCGATCCCTGGGTTGGGAAAATCCCCTGGAGGAGGGCATGGCAACCCACTCCAGTATTCTTGCCTGGAAAATCCCTATGGACAGAGGAGACAGGTGGGTTAGAGTCCATGGGGTCACAAAGAGTTGGACAAGACTGAGCGAGTAAGCACAGCGCCAGCACTGATTTGCTAGGACTCATTTCTGAATCACATTGTCCAGAAAGGCAATTGCTCATTGCCCTTACACCCAGCTTCAATATGTCTGGCTTCATGCATCAACTGGGTGAAAGACTCTCTTAACAATTTTCTGAATCTTACATATCCGGTACATAAATTGTTTCTGCGTCAGTTTTTTTGGTAGGAAAAAAAAGACTAGGGTTTCCTCTTCATTTCTGTAATCTAAGTGAACAGAACATGGGAGATTTGGCTCTTCTTTGGTGAATGGACAATCCCTAAGTGAAGGCAAAACTTGGGTAAACTATTGAATCTCTAAGGGACTAAGGACAGATTAAGGTACAGGATGCAAATGCAATCCCCCCGGTCCCTATTATACATAGACAGTTTCCCTGGGGCAGAGACTGAACAACCTTCTGCCACGATTATAACTGAGTGCATTGTAACATTACGCTCACATTAAAGCTGTGACTTACCATTATACCACTACACTCACATTAAAGCTGTGACTTACCATTATACCATTACACTCACATTAAATCTATGACTTACCAGTGGCAAAAATGATAATAAAGAAGAATGTTTATTTTTCTCTGCTGTTTGAGTGACTGAAAGCCATAAACAGAAATTATGATCTATATTTCTAAAAGATTTTGAAGTCAAATCAGAAAATACATGTGGGCTGCATTCTCTTAGAATCAAAGGAACCAAAGCTTCAGAACCTGAAATTGCCCTACTAAGACCAGAGGGTAAAACCAATGCTAAGAAAGCCCTGGGGTTTTCTGGAGAAAGGAAGGTGAGTTTCTGAATTCCATTTATTCATGTCCTTCTTGTTTGAAATGGAAGTCCAAGGATCTAAGACATGGCAATTTATTTCCCAGTTTAGCACCCTGAGACTCACATAAAACTTAGAAAAATGTCTATTCAGATCAGGGATCAGTGAATGCTCAGAGACACTAGGGGCCTAAAAGGATGCATTAGATCAGTCAGTAAGTTTCCTCTCCATGGATGGAAGTCTCACTCATCTACAGTTACATTTTTACTTTGTGATGTGGGGTGGAGAGTTAACCTCTTGAAGACTCTGGCCATTTAGTTTTAGGAGACAATGAGTCTCCTTTATCCACTGTTTGTTTCTTTCCCCATGCAGTCAAGTCTGCACAGGGCAGTGGTTTCTTTCCTTCTGTAAGCTAAATTTTGATACTCTTTCCTACTTAGTTTATAAAGACCCAAAAAAGTGAAATTCTCTGTCACTCAGTTTCATGATAACAGTAACACAATTCCATGAGAGAGTAGGTAAGGCAATCCATGAATCCAGGCTGGGTTACTCTCAAATATTCCCAGCCCAAACACTACATTTGCAAGAGGAGATATTGTGTGAAAACTGAGTCATTGTTCTCTATGTAACCTTTTTCTTATGTGCTCACAGATCACATTAGAGAAGAATGGCTCCTGGAAATGGCTCTTTTGTGACTGAATTCATTCTGTTGGGATTAACCAACCGGCCAGATCTCCAACTCCCTCTATTCTTCCTGTTCCTAGGAATGTACATGTTCACTGTGCTAGGAAATTTGGGATTGATAATCCTAATTGCACTGAATTCACACCTACACACCCCCATGTACTTTTTCCTTTTTAACTTGTCTTTCATAGATCTCTGTAATTCTTCTGTATTTACACCCAAAATGCTGATTAACTTCATATCAAAGAATAATCTTATTTCTTTTGTGGGGTGCATGACCCAGCTCTACTTCTTCTGTTTTTTTGTCATTTCTGAATGCTATGTGCTGACATCAATGGCCTATGATCGCTATGTGGCCATCTGCAAGCCACTTTTGTATAATACTGCCATGTCTCCTAAAGTGTGTTCTGGCCTTATGCTTGGTTCCTACTTGATGGCATTTTCTGGTGCCATGGCTCACACTGGATGCATGCTGAGACTGACTTTCTGTGATGCAGACACCATCAACCATTATTTCTGTGACATCCTCCCTCTGCTCGAGCTCTCCTGCACAAGTACCTACGTCATTGAACTGGAAGTCTTCATCGTGGGAGGCATCAACATCATTGTGCCCAGTCTCACCATCTTTGTCTCTTATGGTCTCATCCTCACCAACATCTTCCACATCAGCTCCACAGAGGGCAGGTCCAAAGCCTTCAGCACCTGCAGTTCACACATCATTGCTGTTTCTCTCTTCTTTGGATCAGGGGCATTTATGTATCTCAAACCACCTTCTGCTGTGTCTATGGATGAAGGGAAAATCTCTTCTGTCTTTTACACAAATATGATTCCTATGATGAACCCATTAATCTACAGCTTGAGAAACAAAGATGTTAAACTGGCTCTGAGAAAAACTCTGAGTAGCAGACAGTTTTAATTAGACCTGTCTGTGTGCACAAGTAACTTGTACCGTGAGATGTTGAGTTTTTAATTTTAATGGCCACCTTCTTACCATATTTTTTATTATCTTTTTTTAACCTAGTATCCTAAAGAAATTTAAGTCCTGTTTGAATAATTTATTTCCATTTTTATATAGTTTTTTCACTGTTTTCAAAATACATATCATCTCTTTTTCTTGCATAGTAATAACGTTAAATAGTGAATATATTATCTTTTTTCATTATCATTTTGAAATTATTTTTCCACTGGGAAAAGATGAATGGCCTCCAAATAATGAATTACATAACACTAGACTGAAAACATATCACTCAGGTTATTTTTAATCTATTAACTTGCAATAAGAACGATAAATAAGATACTCTGTTCCTACTCTTATCTTTCCATATTTCACTTGGTAATAATATACCTTCTTGAAATACCAGAGATTGATGTTTCTAAGAGTATCAAGGATAATCCCTTTCCCATCTGTAAACCTTTAGTGTTAAGCTTCTTTTGGCAAAGAGTTTTATTTTTCACCTTTGTAGGTAAAACTGACACATAACCAGTCATCAAAATACATGTTTTGCATTGGTGGGAAAGTGAAGCCAAGAGTGGATAATGATTTACTTAAAGTCACACAGCTTTAGAAAGAAAAATTGTAGACTAAATTCTTATCATTTTGACTTCAAATGTATTATTCTTCAGTATACTCTATATACTCTTGATTATGTTATTCTATTTCAATGAGCATCAAATATGAGCAAACATTCCTGATTTAAAGTTGACTCTCCTCTGTCTGAGAAGGACATAACGAATTTCTCTCAAGCTGGGTATTCCTTTCTTTTCTTTTTAGCAAAACAGTTTGATTGTGTTTTGCTGCTGTTGTCAGAAAGAGAAAGCCTTTTGAGCTCATATATTATAGAAATGATTTGCTCAAAAACGGAAATTACTATTTATACAAAATTAAAAACCTGAATGTGGAATGCTTGCAAGTGTTTGTACTTCAGAGATTAGGGCACAAGCAGTAAGGATGTTCAGAAACATATGATTATGTCAGGAATCAAGGAGGCATATGGCTAATAAACAGGATGTCCCAGTGTGGGACGTAGTCATGAGATTTAGGTACCCGGGCTTCCCTTGTGGCTCAGCTGGTAAAGAATCCACCTGCAATGCAGGAGACCTGGGTTTGATCCCTGGGTTGGGAAGATCCTCTGGAGAAGGGAACCCATTCCACTGTTCTGGCCTGGAGAATTCCATGCACTGTATAGTCCTTGGGATTGCAAAGAATTGGCACTACTGAGTGACTTTCACTTTCATTTTCATTCTGAAACCGTTTCCTGTTTGCAGAGTACTGTAAATATATTTCACTATTCATAAATCTTTGATAAAAACTATTTGCATAATGAGCACACATTATTAGTATTTTGGAGAATGAAAGTGGAAGAGCTGTGGTCTCATTTGGGGAAGTGGCTAGAGAGAAGGCATCAGTTACAGGAGGTAAATTGTGAGGAGTAATTGCATAAAGAAAGGAAGAAGTAATTTACCCAGAAAAGTGTTGGATAATGAAAACAATTACCTACGGACTCATTCCTTGTGCAAGACCCTAGATACTGTCGACATCACAGAATTTCTCTATATAACATAAAAGCTTAAGTTATTTATGATTTAAAATGTTAAACAACAGGACTAGATGGCCTTTGAATAAGCAGATTATTTCTGGTTTTGTTGGCTTCTGTGTGCTACATTCATATGGAATTTTAGGTATAAAATCACCAAATTGCAGCTGGGAAAATAACGACAATTTAAAGAATTATTTGGAGAATAAAATAAGTTATGACAAGAATGTTGGATTATTTTTTGAAAGCAAAAATATGCTACTTTAAAAATCCTCAATATGCTGTATCAGTGACACTGTAATCATTTTCTAAGATATTTTGAATAATATTCATTACTTAACACTCTTAACCTCCAGTCAGTATTTATGTATTTTGAAATTTGGCAAAGCTGATTTTTGACTTGTTTTTTTGGAGATGTTCAGCATAGCTTAATCCTTGGCTTATATTTTTAGCACCCATATTCCATCTCCTGACTGCAATATGAACATAATTGATTTTTCCTTAACAAGTTCTATTTACATAATATTGTTGATCTTGGTTAGAGTTTTATTTCTTTGTTTAAACTAGTGGTTCCCTCTATAAACTTGTTTTTTGAATGGAAACAAATGCATCTAAACAAGTGAAATTAACTGGGCCATTTGGAAACCTACAGAGTACAGCTGCATGTACTCTATTATGTATTTTGTAACCATTTGAGGATCCCCAAGAGTGCCAACAAAGGTCCGTCTAGTCAAAGCTATGACTTTTCCAGTAATCATCTATGGATGTGAGAGCTGGACTATAAAGAAAGCTGAGCACTGAAGATTTGATGCTTTTGAACTGTGGTGTTAGAGAAGACTCTTGAGAGTCCCTTGGACAGCAAGGAGATCCAACCAGTCCATCCTAAAGGAAATCAGTCCTGAATATTCATTGGAAGGGATGATACTGAAACTCTAATACTTGGGCCACCTGATGCGAAGAACTGACTCATTTGCAAAGAACCTGATGCTGGGAAAGATTGAAGACAGTAGAAGGGGGTGACAGAGGATGAGATTGTTGGACATGAGTTTGAGTAAGCTCTGGGAGTTGGTTATGGTCAGGGAAGCCTGGCTTGCTGCAGTCCATGGGGTCGCAAAGAGTCGGACATGACTGAGTGACTGAACTGAACTGAACTGAAGAGTGAGTTAAGCCTGGTCACTAATCTTTCATTTCATGAGCCTCATAATTAGAATGAAATCTGTTCATTTAAATAAAAGAACTACTCTTTAAAATGTGTGATTTTTATCTTCCGTTAATTTGAAAAAAATTATAAATAAAATACAATTTGTGATAATTATGGGAGGTAGCATTGTAAAGGAGGCAAATTTGCTGATAGTTCAGCAAATTAATGATGTTTCAGTTAGCAATGGAACTGTGCATCTCTGTATTTGGACTTATTTTAAGTGGAGGGGAAATCAAGCCAACATATTTTAAATGTTCAGTTCAGTTGCTCAGTTGTGTCTGACTCTTTGCGCCTCCATGGACTGCGACACGCCAGGCCTCCCTGTCCATCACCAACCCCCAGAGCTTGTTCAAACTCATGTGCATCGATTTGGTGATGCCATTCAGTGATCACAGCCTCTGTCGTCCCCTTCTGCTCCTGCCTTCAGTCTTTCCCAGCATCAGCATCTTTTCTAATGGCTCAGTTCTTCCCATCAGGTGGCCAAAGTACTGGAGCTTCAGCTTCAGCATCAGTCTTCCCAATGAATATTCAGGACTGAGTTCCTTTAGGATTGTCCAGTTTTATTTCCTTGTAGTTCTTCCTTTCTTGAGTTATGTGATTGGCACTTACAGATTTTGAGAGAAGTTATGGTTCTGCTGAAGGTGTTCAGTCTTAGAGTCAACCTTGTAATCCCTGGGTTTCTCCTGTGCCCTTCAACCAGGACAGAACTTTTTCTAAATTGGTGTGAAATTGGATTCTTTTCCAAAATGCTGCATCATGAATATATATTTTCTTACCTAATGTGGTTAGACTAGTGATTTAAAATACTATACAATATATTGGGAAGATTCTAAACAAGAGATAGAGAGCTAAGAAGATGTTTCAAAGAAGCCTACATTTAAAGTTTCACATGGCATGATTTTAATTTTCATTCATCAGAAATGCAGTGCCTAGCCATTTCTTCCATCTCTCCCTTTTAAGGGTTGCCCCACTAAATACAGAGTTAATGGCAACCTACTCCAGTACTCTTGCCTGAAAAATCCCATGGACGGAGGAACCTGGTAGGCTGCAGTCCATGGGGTTGTGGAAGAGTTGGACATGACTGAGCGACTTCACTTTCACTTTTCACTTTCATGCATTGGAGAAGGAAATGGCAACCCACTCCAGTGTTCTTGCTTGGAGAATCCCAGGGATGGTGGAGCCTGGTGGGCTGTTGTCTATGGCGTCGCACAGAGTCGGTCACGACTGAAGCGACTTAGCAGCAGCAGCAGCCACTAAAAACAAACAAACACATTCTATAATTGTGGTAGTTGCACAAGTTATTATTTTGTTTGTTGAGGCCCTCTTTTTTGGGGGGCATTTTGAAGGCGTATTTTTGAGCTTTTGATGCTTTTCTATCAATAAGTTCAGTTCAGTTCAGTTCAGTCGCTCTGTCGTGTCCGACTCTTTTCAACCCCATGAACCACAGCACGCCAGGCCTCCCTTTCCATCACCAACTCCTGGAGTCCACCCAAACCCATGTCCATTGAGTCGGTGATGCCATCCAACCATCTCATCCTCTGTCGTCCCCTTCTCCTCCTGCCCTCAATCCTTCCCATCAACAGGGTCTTTTCAAATGAGTCAGTTCTTTGCATCAGGTGGCCAAAGTATTGAAGTTTCAGCTTCAACATCAGTCCTTCCAATGAACACCCAGGACTGATCTCCTTTAGGATGGACTGGTTCGATCTCCTTGCAGTCCAAGGGACTCTCAAGAGTCTTCTCCAACACCACAGCTCAAAAGCATCAATTCTTCAGTGATCAGCTTTCTTCACTGTCCAACTCTCGCATCTATACATGACCACTAGAAAAACCATAGCCTTGACTAGATGGACCTTTGTTGGCAAAGTAATGTCTCTGCTTTTTAATATGTTGTCTAGGTTGGTCATAACTTTCCTTCCAAGGAGTAAGCGTCTTTTAATTTCATGGCTGCAATCACCATCAGCAGTGATTTTGGAGCCCAGAAAAATAAAGTCAGCTACTTTTTCTACTGTTTCCCCATCTATTTGCCATGAAGCGATGGGACCGGATGCCATGATCTTAGTTTTCTGAATGTTGAGCTTTAAGCCAACTTTTTCATTCTCCTCTTTCACTTTCATCAAGAGGCTCTTTAGTTCTTCTTCACTTTTTGTGATAAGGGTGGTGTTATCTGCATATCTGAGGTTAGAGTATTGCAAATTATTTCAGAGATTTCCCACAGAGAGAACAACTGAAATGAGTTATTTTAACAATTGAAAATATTTAGATAAATAAACAAACTTGAAAGTAGGACCCTTCGAGAAAACACATTCATTTAAGTAACGGACATAAAGAGGGAAAGAAACAATGCAGTAGCTTTCCCTTCAAATGTGAATATAATGAGGAGACAGGAATTTACTTTGATCCACGGGAGGATGTTCCATCCCTAGAGTAAAGTGAAAATGTTTAAAAGAGTGAGTCCCTAAGGAACTAAAGACAGATCATGAACCATGTATATAATTTCCTTCTTTATATATATATATCTATGATCTATTCCCTGGGGAATAGTTAGAGCGTACCTCTAGTCTGTTCTTAACCATGTGACTTACATCATTACACTCATATTAAATCTTCTGTGTCTAATCAAGTTGCGAGTGTGGTAATAAAATGCTTTATTTTCCTCTACCTCTTGAAGGGACTGAAAATAACCAGAAATTACAGTAGTTTATAATGTTTTTGAGGGCATATGTCAATGCTATCTCATTTTATAGTCAAAGGAATCAAGCCTCAAGAACCTGAAATTACATTTCCAGTACCAACAAGGTGAAGACTAAAGGGAGCCAGCCCCGAGGTTTTCTGCCCTAAGGAGGGTGAGTTTCTGAATTCATCTTACATGCTGAATTCAATTTACAATACTAATTCCTTGTTTTGAGATGAAACTCCAGGGTCCGTTGTTTCTCATTTTGTGTAGTTCTGGGAGTCAAGTGAAACTAGTGGATGAATCTGTCAGAGAGGGATCAGAGAATGTTCAGAGACACGAGGGGGCTTAAAGGACATGTCAGTCAGGAAGTTTCCTCTAAGCAGATGTAACTCTCACTCTTCCAACTTTATGGCTTTTAACTCTGTGACAAGTGGAGTAACAACTCTTATAAATTCTGGTCCCCTCATCTTGGATTAGAAAGCATATTTTTGGTTTAGACCACGTCACAGCTAATCTGCTTTAGAAGCCAGCGCCAGGTTGCTAGGATCACTGCCTCCAGTTACAGTGGTGAGGGAAGAGTTCAAGTGAGGAAATGTTGAGATGACTGTAGAACAGTTGTATCCTAATCCATCTCTCTTCTCCTTGGATTTTCCAGCAGGAATGCTTGCATATGATAGGACTGACTTTCCCTCTGTAGCCTGTTTGTGATGTACTTTGCTATATTTAGCTTATAACAGCTCTAATAAAGGGCAAGTCCACATCATTCTGTATCGTGATAATGGTAAATCAGATTCTATGCGACCAGGTTGGGATAGTGTCAGGCATTCCCAGTGTATATACTCTTGTGCTGGGCTTCCCTGGGGCTCAGTGGTAAAGAACCCTTTTGCTAATGCAGGAGATGTGGTTCGATCCCTGGGTTGGGAAGAACCTCTGGTAAAGGAAATGGAAGTCCACTCTAGTATTCTTGCCTGGGAAATTCCATGGACACAGGAAATTTGAGGGCTACAATCCATGGGGTCACAAAAGAGTTGGAGGCAACTTAGTGACTAAACAAGAAAAACAACTGAGCTCTTTTGTAGGATGAGACACTGTGGAAGAGCTGGGTTGTTCTCTAATGGAAACCTTTTGTCCCCCTCTGTTCTTACTGTTCCTAGGAATGTATATGGTCACTGTTCTGGGAAATTTGGGATTGATAATCCTAATCACACTGAATTCAAATCTGCACACCCCCATGTACTTTTTCCTCTTTAACTTGTCCTTCATAGATCTCTGTTATTCTTCTGTGTTTACACCCAGAATGATGATTAACTTCACATCAAAGAAGAATATGATCTCTTACATGGGGTGCATGACTCAGCTCTACTTCTTCTGTTTTTTTGTCATTTCTGAATGCTATGTGCTGACATCAATGGCCTATGACCGCTGTGTGGCCATCTGTAACCCACTATTATATAATACTGCCATGTCCCCTAAAGTGTGTTCCAGCCTTGTGCTTGGTTCCTACTTGATGGCTTTTTCTGGTGCCATGGCTCACACTGGATGCATGCTGAGACTGACCTTCTGTGATGCAAACACCATCAACCATTATTTCTGTGATGTCCACCCTTTGCTCCAGCTCTCTTGCACAAGTACCTATGTCAATGAGCTGGTAGTTTTCATTGTGGTGGGCATCAACATCATTGTGCCCAGTTTCACAATCTTTGTCTCTTATTGTCTCATCCTTACCAGCATCCTCCAAATCAAGTCCACAGAAGGCAGGTCCAAAGCCTTCAGCACTTGCACTTCCCACATCATTGCTGTTTCTCTGTTCTTTGGATCAATGTCATTCATGTATCTTAAACCATCTTCTGCTGGTTCTATGGATGAGGAAAAAATCTCTTCTGTCTTTTACACCAATGTGGTTTCTATGATGAACCCCTTAATCTATAGTTTGAGAAATAAAGATGTGAAAACTGCTCTGAGAAAAACCCTTAGTAGGAGATAATTTTGAATAGAGTATCTCTCTCTGTGAAGTTGATCAAGGGCAGAAAGTTTCTGTGTTTAATCATAGTAACTTTGTTGACAATCTTATTTCTTTTTCACCATGTGGAAGGATAGCTAAGTCATCTTACAATTTATTTCCACTTTTTAGAATTGGTCTCTCTTTTCTTACCACTAGCACAATTTCCTTTCCTCACTTTCTCCCATTTATTAATACTCTTCAGAAAAAATTTATTAAGTCTGTTTTTTCTATCAGTTTGAACTTTTCCCTGTTGAAATAGAAGACTGGTCTACTGATGATCAAATTGGGGAACATTAGTTTGATGTTGTGTCTTTATGTTTGTCTTATCTGCCATCTGCCATTGGCTGGAAGCATGAATCAGACAATGTTTTCTCTTCTTTTCCTTCCAGTCTTCCTTGAGCAAGATTATATTTCATTTAATCCCTAAGATATAAAGTTACATAATGGCTAAGTAAAAAAAAATTTGTTTTTGTTGACGATGCACACTTTGCTTTTTTGACAAAGAATTTTCTTACTTTTACACAGCCAGTCCTACACATAACAGATTATTAATATATACTCCTGCAAGGGAAAGTATAACTCAGAGTAGTTATTGCTTTATTTACAGTTGTATATTTCTTAATGAAGACACCTAGACTAAATTCAGTTTTATGTTTTAAAGTCTGCTAATCTCAGTATACTTTGCTTCTGCTTTATCTCATTATTTTTGTTTAATTAAACACGGCACAGAGGAAAATATTCTAATTTGAAATTTGACTTTGCTTTGTCCCTGGGTGGTACATGAATTTTTCTCGGGATGGGTATTTTTTTTTTCAGTTTGTTTGTTTATGAAAATAATTTATTTTGTCCTTATTGTTGGGAAATAGGAAACTTTATGGACCTGAATACTGGAGAAATGACTGGCTTAAGTAAGGACATTATTTTTTTCAAAAAATTAAGAAAAAAAAAATGGAACACTTTCAAGTGTTTGTAATTCAAGGAACAGGGCTCAGTAGATTAAAGAGTTCAGAATCCTGTCATGAGGCCAAGGTCAACAAGCCCCATTGCCAATAAATAAGAAGTCTTTGTGGGGATTTCTCATGAGGCTTAGGACCTATATTTAATATGGGTTTTTTTTTTACCTATTCCATCTAGTACATTAAATGTTTAGTCCATAAAGCTTTCATAAACTTATGATACACAGTGACCATACAAGAGTAGTGTCTTTTGAAATGAAGGTAGAAAAGTTATGACTACCTGTGAGGAAAAAGTAATAGGACATTTTTTTTCCCTGAAGACAAAATAAATATTAGTGATTAAAACTCAAATTAGGGATAAGGAATCTAGGAAATAAAATTTTGAAAATAAAAGACTCATTTTTATGATTCCCCTCTTTTTTCCTGGAAGACCTAGAAATATGAAGGAGATCACAGGATTTCTATGGATAGAATGAAAACTTATTTGATTACTAAAAAATTAAACTTATCAACCTCCAACACTCTGTGTGACCTGGGCAAAACTTTATCATTTCCACTTTTGTTGGCTACTTCCTCATGGATTTTAAGGTATGAAATCCTCAAAATGCTGTTAGAAAATTATAATTTGAAGGAAATATTTGGTGACTAATTCAAGTTATGACTTTTCTCAAATAGGATGTTGGATTACTTTCCTTTTGAGAAAATATGGGAAAATGGTTACTCTAAAATACTTAAATGACTCTGTGCACAGTCTTTCAGTTGTGTCCTACTCTTTGTGACCCCATGGACTGTAGCCCTCCAGACTCCTCTGCCCATGGAATTTTCCAAGCAAGAATACTGAAGTGGGTTGCCATAGGTTTGTTGTACATGGCCTTTATTATGTTGAGGTACTCTCTAGGCCTTGTTTTTGTAGTGTAGTGGTTATCATGTTTGCCTCACTTGCCAAAGATCCCTGGTTTGAAACCAGGCAGAAACAGACTTTCAGAAGCCCAAGGGTCTCTTTTAGTCCCTAATTTCTATGGCTCAGTGATAAAGAATCTGCCTGCAAAGCAGGAGATCCAGGTTCGATCCCTGGGTTGGGAAGATCCCCTGGAGAAGGAAATGGCAACCCACTCCAGTATTCTTGCCTGGAGAATCCCATGGACTGAGGAGCTTGGCAGGCTACAGTTCATAGTGGCACAAAGAGTTGGACAAAATTGAAGGGACTTAGCACACACGCACATGTACCGTGTATGACTTTCTGGAGAGTTTTTATCATAAATTGGTGCTGAATTTTGCCAAAAATTTATTGTACATCTATTGAGATGATCATATTGCTTTTATTCTTTGATTGGTTGGTGTGGTATATCACATTGATTGATTTGCAGAATTTGAAAAGTCCTTGCATCCCTGGGATGAATTCTAGTTGATCATGGTGTGTGATCTTTTTAAAGTATTGTTGGATTCATATTGTTAGAATTTTGTTGAGGAGTTTTGCATCTATTTTCATCAATGCTATTGGCCTATAATTTTCTTTTTGTGGTATCTTTGTCTGGCTTTGGTTTCAGGTCTTGCTGGCCTCATAGAATGAGTTTGAAAGTTTTCTTCCTCTGCAATTTTTTGGAACAGTTTCAGGAGCATGTGTATTAATTCTTCTGTAAATGTTTGGTAGAATTTGCTTGTGAAACCATCAGATCCTGGGCTTTTGTTTGTTGGGAGTATTTTAATCACAGTTTCAATTTTAGTGCTTGTGATTGGTCTGTTCATATATTCTATTTCTTCCTGGTCTTGGGAGACTGTGCCTTTCTAAGAATTTGTCCATTTCTTCCTGGTCGTCCATTCTATCGGCATACAGTTGCTCATTGTAGTCTCTTATGATTCTTTGTATCTCTGTGGAGTCACTTGTAACTTTTTACTTTTCATTTTAAATTTTATTGATTTGAGTCCCCTCCCTTTTTACTTTGAGTTTTGCGAAAGGTTTATCAATTTTGTTTATCTTTTCAAAGAACCATATTTTCATTTCATTGATCTTTGCAATTGTTTTCTTTGTCTACTGCATTTATTTCTGCTCTTGTCTTTAGGATTTCTTTACTTTTACTAATTTTAGGTTGAGTATTACCTCACACCTGCCAGAATGGCTATATCAAAAAAATCCACAAAGAATAAATACTGGAAAAAGTGTGGAGAGAAGGGAACACTTCTACACTGCTGGTGGGAATGTAAATTTGTATAGCCACTATGAAGAACAGTGTGGCAGTTCCTTAAGAAAAAAGAAAAATAGAACTACCATATATCCCTGCAATCCCACCTCTGGGTGTATATTGGAGAAAAGCATGATCTGAACAGATAAACATGCACCCCAATGTTAATTGCATCACTATTTACAATAGCCAAGACATGGAAGCAATCTAAATATCCACTAATAGAGGAATAGATAAAGAAGTCTTGGTGCATACATACAATGGAATACTACTCAGCCATTAAAAAAAAATGAAATAATGTCATTTGCAGCAACATGGATGGACCTAGAGATTGTCATACTGAGCGAAGTATGTCAGACAGAGAAGGGGAAATATCATATGAAATCCCTTATATTTGGAATCCAACAAGAAATAATGCAAATAAACTTACACAGAACAGAAAGAGATTCATAGAGTTAGAGAATGAACTAATGGTTGCTGGGGGAAAGATGGGAGGAAGAGATAGTTAGGGAGTTTGGAATGGATATGTACACACTGCTATATTTAAAAGTGGAAAACCAATAAGAACCTCTGGTATACCACAGGGAACTCTACCTAATGTTATGTGACAGCTTGGATGGGAGAGGAGTTTGGGGAGGAATGGAAAAATGTATTTATATGGCTGAGTCTTTTCACTGTCAACTGAAGCTATCGCAATATTGTGAATGAGCTATACTCCAATAGAAAATAAAAAAAGAACTGCTTTCCTTACCTATTAACATTCTTCTGAAGAACTCAAAGTCTTCTCAGAGTGAGATAAGAGGAGGTGAAATTAGATTGCAAAATAATTACCAATTTGTTCTCCCATAGTATTATAAATTTTTCTGCAGTTTAAATTTTAGGCATACATTTCAAGGATCTTAATCTGCTTTTTAAAATTTTTCTTAAAAGCCCTCATTTGGGGAGTTCACTAAAGCAATTTTTTTAAATAATTCAAATCTTATCCAAGTCAAAGTTTCCCACCAATGGGAGCTGGTTACCTAATACCTTGAAAACATTTAAAATTTTTCTGAAACATTTCCAAAGGATAAAATCATCATTCTCTGACAAGGACCTACTCAGAGACAAATAACATTCTTCTTTAATTCACAGGCCAGAATACTGGAGTGGGTAGCCTTTCCCTTCTCCAGGGGATCTTCCCAACCCAGGGATTGAACCCAGGTCTCCCACACTGCAGGTGGATTCTTTACCATTCTGGCCTAGAGAATTCCATGGATTTTATAACCATGGGGTTGCAAAGAGTCGGACACGACTGAGCGACTTTCACTTAATTCACAGGGAGAGTTATCAGAGATTGATTTTTCACACTCTGGTAGTTTTGATTCTGAAGAATATTGTTACTTTTAGGGCAGATGCTATTTGTAAGAAGGCTTTCTTTTCCCATTTAGGAAAAAAAAGATCTTTAGACCCAATGCTCTTTTTCCTCATCTATCATCTATTATGTTGTAGACTATTTGGAGAATTTATGATCTAACGAATCTCAGAGGCAAGATATTTTTCCTGTAAGTGTTGATCATTGATAGGATAGTTGATACCCTAAATAGAGTAAACCCCAGATTACTGCACTTCTCTTCAAATAATTTATGTACTCTTACACTGTGGGATTTGTTAAGACACGTTTTTTTTTTTATTTATTTTAGTTGGGGGCTAATTACTTTAAAATATTGTAATAGTTTTTGCCTTACATTGACATGAATCAGCCATGGGTTTACATGTGTTCCCCTTCTTGGACCCCCCACCCACCTCCCTCCCCATCCCATCCCTCTGGGTCATCCCATTGCCCCGGCCCTGAGCATTTGTCTCATGCATCGAACATGGAATGGTGTTGTTAAGACACATTTTTGCATGCTATTTTTCATTCTTTCATTTGTTCAGAAATTTCTCGCTATGGAATTTTTTGAGTAAATGAGAGGGCACTCATATATGGCTACTTGGTTCTGAAGAGGGCATGAAAACTGAGCACTGATCACATGAATCATGGATTGACAGATCCTCTTTCTGCTTCATTATCTTTACTTAGGGCCTGAGAAACACAGTCAGCTTAGTCAGCTTTTAATACATCATAACTTCCACTGAAATCTTTATTGTGTATAATCGTAGTTTTTTTTTGAGATGGAGAGCCAGGACTGGCACAAGGATTTCCCTGAGGAGAGTCTAGTGTCCCTTATTTAATATTAATATCATAAGAATTTGTGAAGTTTCCTGGGGTATTTCTAACCCCTGTTCATATAATTAGTAATTTTTTCTTTACATTGGATTCCTTTTCCAAATGCTGTATCATGTATCATACCTTCTCTTACCTAATTTAGTTAGACTAGTAGATTTAAATATTATACAGTATATTAAGTAAGTAAGTAAGTGTTAGTCTCTCAGTCGTGCCCGACTCTTTGCGACCCCATGGACTACAGCCCACCAAGTTCCTCTGTCCATGAGATTTTCCAGGCAAGGATAGTGGAATGGGTTGCCATTTCCTCCTCCAGGGGATCTTCCCAACCCAGGGACTGAACCTGGGTCTCCTGCACTGCAGGCAGATTCTTTACCGACTGAGCTACAAAAGACGCCCATATAATATATTAGAAAGATTGTAAACAAAGGTAGGGAGCTATGAAAAAATTTCAAAAAACCCCAAAATTTTAGATGGCATACTCTTAATTTTTATTCAGTAGAAATTCAGTGTCTTTTCCATCTCTCTCTCAGGAGTTGTTATGAAAATAAATAAATCACTTAATTTTGGTAGCACAAGTCACTGTTTTGTGTGTGGGGAACTACTTTTTGAGCAATTTGAAGACATTCTTTTGAGAGTTTGATGTTTTTCTATTAATAACAGAAGCCTCTTATATTGCAAAATGATAATCTTCCCCTTCCTTCCACTAAATGTAAGCAATGTGTGTATAAATATAGACATATAACTATTTATTTTTCACACACAAACACATATATATTTCTA
Organism: Giraffa tippelskirchi; assembly: GCF_054371585.1. NCBI lineage: Eukaryota > Metazoa > Chordata > Mammalia > Artiodactyla > Giraffidae > Giraffa > Giraffa tippelskirchi. Next base: position 21,270,456 of record NC_137284.1, read on the forward strand.
AAATAGGTTGAACTTACCAAAGCAATTGAATTCTCTCAGAAAAGTAAACATTCTCTAATTTTCTTTACTATGGTTTTGAGAAGGTTAAATTTTGTACAATAGTTAATTTGTGCAAAAGACTTCATAAATCAAATTGGTCTTTTCATGGCTTCTCATGAAAGATAACTCTGACTCAATTTCTTATTTAGTTTTCACCAATATTTAATCATAATTTTGAGAAGTATATTTTTATTACATTGCTTGAATTTTCAAGTGGGTAATGGAGAACCATCAGAGGTACTTGAACTAGAGAGAGATAGAGCAATGATTTCAGACTTCGGTGTCTATGGCTAAACAAGAGTGAGTATGTTTGAAAATGCTAAAATAATTATTAGAAGCCACTAAAGTTCAGTATTACAGTAGTTCAGTTTAAACATCCAAAGCCAGAAATTGTGTGATGGCTAAGGGACATGGGTGGAGGTCATTGTGGTTATATATGTTGTGATTTGGTGTAAGAGAAATGTTGAATATGTTCTGATGGCTCTTAGAGAAAAATAACACAATTTTCAGAAATATTTATTGAGTTTCTTCTAGGTACTCTGCATTGTCTTAGATCTGGGAGCCATATAGTAAACAAAGTAGAAGAAATGTTTTTCTTTATAGAATTTACAGTTTCTAGGAGCACAGATAATCAGGTGGCAAAAAGGTCTGATGAGTGCTATGGTGGAGAACCTAGTGAAATTTATAAGCATGCATAATGGCAGCTGACGTTTATTGACTATTTACCATATTCCAGGTACTTTCTTAACCAGTTCACTTAGGCTTTTTCCATTAAATCAACACAGTAGTTCAATGAAACAGAAACTGTTTCTACCATCACTATTTTACAGGATGGAACAGAAAGAGAAGTCACTTGCCCAAATAATTGTAGTTTGTAAGTAGATAACTAAGGTTCACAACACTCTCTCTAACTCCGTAGCCCCTATTCTTTTCTGTGATGAGAAGAAATTGATAACCTTAGTTACTGAAATGTAACAGAAAATGACCCAGTGGGAGAATCAGGTAGAGATTTCAAGTAAGTTTTTAAAAGCATAAACTATAGAGGAATGTTGTTGTTGTGTTACTAAGTCATGTCCAACTCTGTGACAACATGGACTGTAAACCACCAGATTCCTCTGACTATGGGATTTCCAGGTAAGAATACTGGAAGAGGTTGCCATTTCCTTCTCCAGGAGATCTTCCTGACCCAGGGATCAAACCTGTGTCTCTTGCATTGGCAAGCAGTTTCTTTCCCACTGAGCCACTGGGGAAGTCCCATAGAAGGAGTATACAACATTGCAAATTATTTCAGAGATATTCTAGAGAGAGAAGAACTGAAATGAGTTGCTGCAACACTTGAAAAATTTCAGATAAAGAAATAAGGAAACCTGGAAATAGGAGCCTTACAGAGAATATATGCATTGAGGAAATGGGAATAAAGAAGGAATGAAATGATTTATTTCAAGAGTCTTCTCCAACACCTCAGTTCAAAAGTGCCAATTCTTCAGCACTCAGCTTTCTTTATAGTCTAACTCTCACGTCCATACATGACTACTGGAAAAACCATAGCCTTGAGTAGATGGACCTTTGTTGGCAAAGTAATAGCTCTGCTTTTTAATATGCTATCTAGGTTGGCTATAACTTTTCTTCCAAGGAGTAGGTATCTTTTAATTTCATGGCTGCAATCACCATCTGCAGTGATTTTGGAGCCTCAAAAAATAAAACCTGTCACTGTTTCCACTGTTTGCCCATCTATTTCCCATGAAGTGATGGGACCGGATGCCATGATCTGTTTTCTGAATGTTGAGCCTCAAACCAACTTTTTCATTCTCCTCTTTCACTTTCATCAAGAGGCTCTTTAGTTCTTCTTTGCTTTCTGCCATCAGGGTGGTGTCATCTGCATATCTGAAGTTATTGATATTTCTCCCGGCAATCTTGATTCCAGCTTGTGTTTCATCCAGCCCAGCATTTCTCACGATGTACTCTGCATAGAAGTTAAATAAGCAGGGTGACAATATACAGCCTTGACATGTCCTTCCCCTATTTGGAACCAGTCTGTTGTTTCGTGTCCAGTTCTGTTTCTTCCTGACCTGCATACAGATTTCTCAAGAGGCAGGTCAAGTGGTCTGGTATTCCCATGTCTTTAAGAATTTTTCCACAGTTTGTGGTGACCCACACAGTCAAATTCTTGGCATAGTCAATAAAGCAGAAATAGATGTCTTTCTGGAACTCTCTTGCTTTTTCGATAATCCAATGGATGTTGGCAATTTGACCTCTGGTTCCTCTGACTTTTCTAAAACTAGCTTTAACATCTGGAAGCTTATGGTTCATACACTGTTGAAGCCTGACTTGGAGAATTTTGAGCATTATTTTGCTAGCGTGTGAGATGAGTGCGATTGAGAGGGAGTTTGAGCTAATTTACCAAAATTATAATCAATATATGTACCACATCTTTATCCAATCATCTGTCAATGAACATTTATATTGTTTTCGTATCATGGCTATTGTGAATATTGCTGTTTTGAATATAGGAGTACATGTACCTTTTGGAATTGTAGCTGTGGCTGGATATATGCCCAGGAGTGGCGTTGCTGGATCTAAGGTGATACTTTTGACATGTTTGAAAAAAGCATAGTGGTTTTATTTATTGACAGGAGTGAGGGAAAGAGATGATGATAAGGGCTGAGATGTAACATATTGGCTTCTGCAGGCCATTGTAAAACTTGGTACTTTGAGTGAAATTGAATACAGGAATTTATAACACAGTGACATGCTTGAAAAAGATGATCTTGGTTGCTGTGTTGGGAATAGACTGTATGAGACAATGGATGAATCAAGGATTTAGTCAGGAGGACTTACTTCGTAGTAATAAAAGTAAGAAATAACATTTTCTCAAATTTAGGTGGTTGTATCAGGGCTGTGATATATAGTGTAATTATGCATGTATTAAAAGTAGTCATATTTTATTGTACGATGTTTAAAAACTTTTGTTTGGGAAGAGATAACTTAAGCAAACCAGATCTAATAGTAGATCAGAGAAATATATAATGTAATGATGGTGACAAACATTAGACTAATATCTATTATTGTCAAATTAATAATAATATAAAATGTATTGAATATATTCGGTCTCCTACCCCACTTGTGGCACAGAGCTCCTAAAACCCTTGTAATTCAAAGGATGACAAAGATAAAGGTACACTTGGTTATGTTAATGTGGTGACTTTGGGACTTCATCTAAGGATGCTGACTGGTTGTCAGAAGAACCAACCTTGTTATTAGGGGGTTGGAGCTTCCATTCTCTTCCTAGAACTTCTAGAATTCCATGGAGGGGAGAGGGGCTGAAGACTGGGTTCAATCACCAATGGCCAATGATTTAATCAACCATGCCTGTGCAATGAAGCCTCCATTAAATCTCAAACTGATGGGATTCCAAGAGCTTCTATGTTGGTGAAAGTGTGGAGATGCTGGGAGAGCTGTGTACCTGAGAAGGGCATGGAAGTTCCACACTCTTGCTGCAGACCTTGCCCTATCCATCTCTTCTATCCAGATGTTCATCTGTATCCTATATCAGATCATTTTATAATAAGCTGGTAACTATAAGTAAATTTTTCTTGTGTTCTGTGAGCCACTCTAGCTGATGAATCGAACTTGAGGAGGGGATCCATGGGAGACATTCTGGGAATTTATCCCATTAAAATAAAAGTACTGGAATATCAAGTGTATGTACAATGTTGAATATTTTAGCATTGCTGTTGGATAGAAATTATGGATCTCTATCAACGGGGAGTGGTTTAATGTATTAGAATATATCCACAACATAGACTTTTAGAGACATTTTAGTATAATTCCGTTAGATGAAAAAAGCAAAGGATCAAAAATATGAAGTTTGTAATCAATTGTTAAGTCTTTATAGTTGTAATTATTTTTTATATCAGTGAGTAGGAAGATATAGAAAGGTGTTCTTGGTTACAAACATGAATAATTGAGGGTGACTGATGGACAAGAGGTCATATAGGAAGGAGAGTGCTAAGGAAAAGGAAATGATATGTGTTGGGGTCCTTTAATGGACCGGGATCTGGTGGTCTGGAGTCGACGATAAGAAAATGAAGGAGAGAAAGATAGAGAGAGAGAAAAGGAAAGAGAGAGAGAAAGAAAGACACGGGGACCCAAGCCTCTGATGGAGGAAGGGTGCTTTAATGATCTTTTTATGAGTATATATATGCTGTGTTACAAGAAATTTCTTTTGACAATGATAAAGGTCAGAAAACCAAATGTACAGCAACCATTACTAAGGGAACAAGGGAATAATAATAGTCACAAGATCAGGAGACAAACCATATCTCAAGAAAGAGGATCGAGACTAACTAGTTTTGCCTAAGGAGAATGTTTACTGAAGGAGACCCGAGCCCGTCTCATTCCATGACCTCTGTCCTGGGAACAGTGTGCCATTCCACTTGATAAGGAACAGAGGTTTTATGAGAAACAGCACGTAGGAATCCTCCTGTTAAACATCCCCTGATAGATATGCTTTAAAAATAGAAAGTATGCATCATATGGTCACTTATGCCATAATGTTAAAAACATGTATGTGTCGGAAGATGTGCATGTCATATTTCTATAGGTTTAAAAATATCATTAGCTATGTGTTAGCAATAGTACACAAAAGTCAAAGAAACACTAGAAGAAAGACACGGGAAGAGAAAATCCCTAATGTGAAATTTTGAGTAAAATAATGAGCTTCCAAAGACACCAGGGTTAAATTATCTTCATACTGTGTAAACAATTTCCTACGTCTGTATTTCCTCGAGGATTTGCACTATGCAGAGGCTCCTGAGAAAAATCTCTTTATCAAATCCCTGAGACCTTGAAACTCAGAATAAAATACATATTATTATGTACATATTATTATGTTGAAAACCAAGAGTGCTGTTTGGATTCCTTTTTGTGGTTTAATGATCACCTCTGGGCAAAACCTTAATTAAAAATCATGATCTTCATCTGACTGACTGACTCTCAGAGCAAAAGAAATGCTAAGATTTATAAATGCTCTGAGTCCCTCCACAGGGATGGAGGAGACAGGAAGAGTTCAGTTCTGCTGCCTCTTGCAGCAGATCTCTTCCTCTTTGGAGAGCCATGGTGGAGGGGAAACCACAAAGACAGTTCTGATGCCTGTAGGCAAAGAAGATTGGGCATTGAATCCTTTTTGGGTTTTGTGTGTGTGTGTGTGTGTGTGTGTGTGTGTGTGTGTAGAAGGCACATTTTATTTTACTTTTTTTCTTTTTTTTGTATTGGTTTTGCCATACATTGACATGAATCCTCCATGGGTGAACATGTGTTCCCCTTCCCGAACCCCCCTCCCACCTTCCTCCCCATCCCATCCCTCTGGGTCATCCCGGTGCACCAGCCCCGAGCACCCTGTATTATGCAAAAGAACTAAACAGACATTTCTCCAAAGAAGACATACAGATGGCTAACAAACACATGAAAAGATGCTCAACATCACTCATTATCAGAGAAATGCAAATCAAAACCACAATGAGGTACCATTTCACGCCAGTCAAAATGGCTGCTATCCAAAAGTCTACAAGCAATAAATGCTGGACAGAGTGTGGAGAAAACAGAACTCTCTTACACTGTTGGTGGGAATGCAAACTAGTGCAGCCTCTATGGAGAACAGTGTGGAGATCCCTCAAAAAACTAAATCCTTTTTGTTTTTATGTCTTTCACAACCCATAGCCATTGGAAAGTAACAGATTTTTCTGCTTCCCCCAGTTCTGGTCCTGAGATAGAGATAACTAATGGGTCTGTGGGGGAGGAAATTAGAAATTAAAGGTAGTGCTGAGATCAGTGAGTTTGCAATGTTTCTAAGCTTTGTACTCTTTAGGGAATTTCTTATGCAGGAGACCCAGGTTCCATGCCTGACTTAATGATTTCCTTGTTGTGTATGCTTGAGAAACCAAAGGTTCTCTTTGAGTCTCTGTTTCCCCAACTCTGCTGTGGACTTGTGATTATGATCGCCCCTTACATAGTGTCCAGTCTGGATTAGTAGCTAGCACAGGGTACATGAAGTGTGGTGAGTAAATATTAACAAATACAAACTTAAGCAGGTGAAGGAATAAAAACTGTTAGTGACAAATTGAGGGGAGGAAAGATGACAAATGCTTGCTCTTCTTACATTCTCTTACACTCTTACATTCTCCCAGTATTACTACGCTGATGCCCCCTAGGCACTTGCCTTTCTCAGTATGAGCAGAGCCAGATCCATTTATTTATTATTTATTTCTGTAAAATAGTTAAGCCTCAGCAGAGTCTTTGGGCTTCTTGGCTCCTGAATGGACTGGGCATGGGATTGCATAGTGAATCTGAGTTCTGCCTCAAATATGATTCTATTCCCCTCTCTTTCAGATCCCACTGGAAGAGAATGGATATTGGAAATAGCTCACTGATCACTGAGTTTATCCTTGTGGGTTTAACTAAATATCCGGAGATCCAGGTACCCCTGTTCTTCCTCTTCTTGGCAATTTACATCATCACCGTGACAGGAAACCTGGGCTTGGTCACTCTAATTAGACTGACTTCTCACCTCCACACTCCAATGTACTACTTCCTCTTTAATTTATCCTGCATTGATCTTTGTTACTCTTCTGTCATCACCCCCAAACTGTTGGTAAACTGTGTCAAAGAGGAACACCATCTCCTATGCAGGATGCATGGCTCAGCTGTTTTTCTACTGCTTCTTTGTCAATGCAGAATGCTATGTACTAACAGTGATGGCCTATGACCGCTATGTGGCCATCTGCAAGCCCCTGCTATACAAGGTCACCATGTCCCCTCAGGTCTGTTCTCTGCTGACTGTGATTGTATACTTGGGGGCCTTTATTGCTGCCTGGGCCCACACAGGGTGCATGTTAAGGTTGACCTTCTGTGATGCCGAGACCATCAACCACTACATGTGTGACATCCTCCCCCTCCTGGAGCTCTCCTGCACCAGCACTCACATCAATGACCTGGTGGTTCTCATCATCGTTGGCTTTGATGTTGCTGTGCCTGGACTCACCGTCATTGTCTCATATGTTTTTATCCTCTCCAGTATCCTCCGCATCAGCTCCACTGAAGGAAGGTCCAAAGCCTTCAGTACTTGTAGCTCACATATAATTGTTGTTACTGTTTTCTTTGGGTCAGGGGCATTCATGTATCTTCATCCTTCTTCTGTTTTGTCCATGAACCAGAAGAAAGTGTCCACCATATTCTATACCATTTTGGTGCCCATGCTTAATCCTCTGATCTACAGCTTCAGAAACAAGGAGGTTAAGGTTGCCCTGAAAAAAACCTTGAATAGAAAAATATTTTTCTGAACTGGAACAGTATTAATTATGGTAATACAATACACCTTTCTTTCAAAATCATTTTTTTCTATATAGAGTTCTTTCACACAGGAAGAAGTGAGTTATAAAAGGAAGACTGTATAATAGAAAGACTTTGATTTAGAAGGTTTGGGTTGAACACTCTGCAAAATATGGATATCCTGTTACTTTATATTGTTATTGGGAAGAAACTGATGCATCTTAATATTGGTAGCAAAGAATTGGGGGTCTCACAGTTGTGAAATTAATCCCTTCCTCCTTTTTCTTCTTTCTCTATTTCTATCTTCCCTCCCAATGCTTTCCTCTTAAACATCAGAAAGACTATTCACACCTTTTTAAAGTAAGTTGACTAGTTCATAGTAGATAAGAATGTTCTGATTATGGAAAATTTCTACACAGAAAACAAAGGTAGGACTCACATTTGAACTTCAAACCTGTGTTTAACTGACTAATATCTCTGTTTGAATGCTCTATAGGCATCTGAATTGAACTTGTAAGTATCAACTTAATCACAGAAACATCACTAAGCCTACCAACTCTCTTCTCTTCTTTTGATCTCTGTCGTTGTGAATGGCACCATCTACTTAATTGCTCAAATCCCAAATTGGTATCTTCCTTGATCCACCTCTCTTTTCTTGTTCTCCACACCCAATTTATTAATTGCTAACAATTCTTGTTCTTATGAACATTTCTCATCCAGACACCAGCCTTCCAAATGGCTTCTCCCTTTCTTGTCTTCCCCCTTAAAATCCACTCTCCATACTACAACCAGAATGCTCTTTCCATACTTCAAATAAGATCACATTTACCTTGATTTACTCTGTTCACTGGAATTTCTTTCAAGGTAAAACCAAATTTCCACAGTAGGCCAAGCAAAGATCTTTCGGTTTGAACCCTGTTCACCTTTCCAGCCTGATCTTCTGTCACAGCAACTCCTTCCTCCCTGTTTCTTCCCAGTACCCTGCGCTAAAGTCATACTGAACTTTCCCAAATTAAATAAACTCTTGTTCCTTTGCATTACTTTTCTACAAGCTCTTCTCTTAGTCTGGAACACCTTCATATACAAAGAAAGAGTCCTTTCTCTTACTCAGCCTGTCTATCCTTCAGGTATTAGGTTATCCAGAACTCTGGGAGGTCTTTCCTGGATGGAACGATGGGTAGACAACCTTCAGGTATATGCTTACCCTCTCCTGGCACATATTCCACTGTACTGAAATTTCTTTCCTTCTTAAATATTCAACCTCACTCTGCATATTTAATTATAAGAAAAATTTAAGTTATTTATTTGCGGGAAAAATTTTAGTTCAATATAAGGGAATATGTTAGGTAAGACATAAGTTTATTTATTCAACTTGGATTTTCAAAAGTGGGAAGAGAATCACATGATAACTTATAGAGTATAGAGAGGATTTCTCTTGTTTTCATTTTTCTACCTTTCCATGAAAACTCATTTTGCTCACTGAACAATGAGGCTTCCTCCCTGGTTATATTCTATTTGCTTTCCTTTTTCTAGCATGCTCTTATTACCTATTTATAACCCACCTTGTTTTCTGTTGATGTTTTAGGTGTCAGTTGAATGGAAACCTGTCTAACCCACCTTGCAAAGTTTAGGTGCTCTTTTTTTTGTATTTCCCAGAGTGTAGTAGTCAGGCCTGACACGAAGTAATGGGAGCAATTTTCACATGTTTTTCTAATCATCTGATTATCTGTCGTCCCTGTGAGGGAAGGCACCTTGGATATCTTCTTGGTTATATATCTAGGGCTTAACAAAGTGTTGGGTGTTTAGTAAAGGCTCAATATTTATTTCTGGAATAAGTGAATGCTTCTATTTGATTTTAAACTTTGAGTCAAAGAAGAGAGATATTTGGGGAGAAGGTGAGTCATTCTAAGAATTATTGCCACTTCTCCCTCCTAGAATGATTTTTTTAACAGTTTACTTCCACGGTTCTTTTCTTAATGCACAGAGATGGAAAACAAAAATGGATTTATTTTTATGTAGATTGTTGAGTGTATTTAAGAATCAAGAAATGAAGGTAAGAGTTGGACAGACTCCTATAAGCCCATTAGGGTGAGCGAGCTCACAGTTTCTGGTTTAAATTTTTACTACCTGGGTTTAAATTTCAGTTCTGCCATTTGCGAAATATGTGACTCTGAAAAAGTTACTTAACATTTCAGAATATCTGTTTCCTCATTTCCAAAGTTACAAAAATAATGGTACCAATTTAAAAGGATTTTTGTGAAGGTTGTTACTTATTTTCTTTGGATTCAAGCTACAGTAAATGAGGTATAGTCCTGGATTTTACCCTACATAGTAGTATCATTTCATTTTTAGAACCTCAGTTTCATAATATGAAAAATAAGAGCCTTGGCTGGATGATAACATGTGTTCTATTCATTAAAAAAATCTTGCAATCACTGTGCCTCAGTTTCTTGATTTATACGCTAATAGGATTGAACTGAATTAATCATTCTTAACTTGGGTATGTGTTAGAATCATTCAGAGTAATAATTCATATTATTATCTTCTTTTCCATTTAAAGACCTACTGCACTGGAATACATCTGAGATCAGGACTCAAGAATATGCCCTTTTAAAATTCTTTTCAAACGATTATATTACTGTTTGGTTAACTGGTGATTTGGAGCTTTCCACTTCTAATGTTCTGTGACTCTAAAATTGTCTCTTGACAAGGAGATATGTGGGCACATATAAACTTTTAATACTAAGCAATTTCATGGTATCAAAAAAGTTAATTAGCTATTTCAAGAAGGAAAGAGGAGTCAGTAGTATTCAGTTCTGTAGAGAGTTTAGATGGCTTTTGCATTGGGAATCTATAAACTCTGGAAGATAATATTATGGAAATGATAGAAGCAGAAGACTGTTTGCAGTTGATTAAGTAGTAGAGGACAGGGAGGGAGTAGAACATATTCATAGATTACTCATGTGAGTATTTTTCCAATCTCAGGGTGAGTGCAGAAAAAGAAACTATAAAACTTTTTCAAAAACTTAGTGAAAACTTCTGTAAATACAAAAATAGAGAATAAAAGATACCAACTTTCACCTTTTGCTATGTGCTGAATTAGATACTCTAGTGGGCCCCATTTCTACAGAATAGCTAGATCTTGCATCAGATATCATATACATCAAATTGTACAATAAAATATACAGGAAATTGCCAAGGGGAACAGGAACCCGTCTCCTTGTACGGCGAGACTGAACTTCCATGATGCCAATATTGTCAACCACCATCTTTGTGATGTACTTCTTGTGCTTTAGCTTTCCTGCACCAGTACTTGCAACAATGAGCTTGTGGTTTGTCTTCTAATAGGATGAACATTTTGGTTCACACAAGCACTACTTTCACCTATACTTTTACCATCTCCAGTATTGTCTCTGTCAGCTCCACAGAGAGCAGAGCTAAAGCTCTGATTCAGTACCCCAGTACCCGAGGTTCCCATACAATGACTATTTCACTTTTCTTCTTGGAAATAGCATTTATGTACCTCTCAGCTTCTAATGTAGAGTCTATGGGCTGGGGAAATGTGATCTCAGTCTTTCATACAAATGTTGGGCCCATCCTGAACTCCATTACCTATAGTCTAAGCAATAATGATGTCAATTTTCTATGAAGAAAACTCTAAGAAGAAACATATTTTCTTGGCAGCAACAGAATTTGTGTGAGGAATTTTGAGGACTGGATTGTTCTGCTGATTTTGTTTGGGTTTCTTCATGGCTGGATCTTCACCTTAATCAAATGGAAATGGAATATATTTTCTACTTCAATTCATAGTCTCTTCCTCCCTTCCATCCTTCTTTCCTTCCTTTTTTTTTTCTTTCTTTTCTTTCTTCCTTCTCTCTTTCTGAGGTTTCTCAGCATTTCCTCTCCCCTCTTCTCTTAGCTTTTACAATTGTAATTATGTAATTGCAACATTAAAGAAAACAGAGAAATTACTGTTACTCTGTCTTTGCTATGTGGAATGATATCTACCTCTAGGGCAAATATTGCAGATTCTGTAATAAATTAGTAGAATAATATCACAAAGTATCTATCTACACACTAAAGCGGTATGTCTAATAAGTTGACCACTTAGTGCTAAGTATGTCTTTGGTGTCAGTAATAGAATTCATATGACACAGACACAGTTTCAAATTTGCTCACAAAAACAAAAGCAGTGAACAAGAGCTTTTGTGATTTACCACTTTCATTCTTTCCTGGTTTTATTAACATTTGCAAAATTTTTGCCAACTTCTATTAGTCTTTAGAAATCATTAGATGAAAAAATATAAAATGGCAGTCAGTGTAGATGTGTGTTGAAAATAGGTACTATGGTGAATGCTGCCCTTCATAGTTTGATTTATATCAACTTCTCCAGCATTAGTGTGTTCTTCATAGTTTAAAGTATTCTTTGTTAACCCTATTATACTACTTGACACAGTTAATCTTGAAAAAGAATTACTTCTCTGCTACCCCTAATAGATTATGAAATCCTATAAAACTCAGACTCTTTTTTTTTTTTATCTTTGTATTCCTGGTGTTCGACACAGTTTTTGTTTGGAAATCATTCAGTGTTTTATACTCTTAATATTGTTATGTAAAATAAATTATAAAAAATACTTTTTGCTTCCAAAACATAAAAGCTGGTGTTTCAACCATTCAGCATGAAGATATTGCTTAATATAAAATTTTAAGAGATAATTAAAATGCTTCACAATTCTGCAATGTCTATCTTTGCATCTAATCTTAATGATTTTTTATTTAAAAATTTCAGAAAGTCAATATAAATCATACATATATATTTTATTTCTGTGGTTTTAGAGCATGAATTCATTAAAATCATTTTTAAAATGGCTGAAGTTTCATGTTTTAAGGTGTAAATAAGATATACGAAAGTATTTGTTAATTTCTGACAACAAACAATTTCACTTTGCTTTGACAATGAATTAGGTGAATATTTGTCTTAGAGATTGTTTTGATATGAAAAGTCGATTTTCAGCTGTTAATACATGGCACGCATATTGCTTTTCTCATTCCCAAGAGAAATTGTGCAGTGGAATAGAAAGCAAGGAATTTTATTGAGGGTAAGTGAAAAAGCTGAAAGAAATTAAAAGAGTGTTAGAATGTTAAGAGATGTTTTATTAACATTGGCAGCAATTTTCAAGAATATATCTGTAGGGCTAAGATAGCTGGTTGATTTAAAAATATGCTGTTGATGTATTCCACTGAGTAAAAGAAAATTATTTTGAAAATCTATCTCAGAAGTCCCAATACTTCTAAATTTATCCAACCGCAATATTTACTTTTTATTTATTTTTACTAAATCTGTCATATCTGTTCAAAAGCAGATTAACTAGTGTACCATGTAGAGATTTGTAGGCAACATTAAATTATCAGAATAAGACAATATGGAAAAGATTCAAAATAGCCACTGTGTATGTATATTCAAAGTGAATACCATAACAATACTGCCTTTCATAATTCGGCCTCTATCAATGCTCCAGCATTTTCTCTTGGTATACTGCCTCCTTCTAGCCCCTCTCCCTCTCAAAAAACCCACTTTCTCCCCTAATATTCCAACTATCTCTTAACTGTATATTTGCTTTATGTCTTCCCCTTCTTTGAATTCAGTTGTTGCTTCATCTTGGGTAATAATACTGGGATGCCTGAAAAATATGCAAAACTTCTCTGGGTGGAAATTTCTCATATGTCAGTCTGCAGGGCATTTTCTCAGGGAAAATTAATACTTAAACAGAAGAGGGAATGATTCAGTGTGAGTGGGAAGTAGAACATACAAAAAATAGACACATTAGAGCTTCAGCAATTTTTATTAGTAGAATATTAATCTGTAAAAGTTATTGTGGAGTATAGAGGGGCTACTTGCACTCCGAGAGCAGAGGATTAAGGGGATACTTATACTCTGCTCTTGGAGTTTCCCTCCATATGGAGCAGGAGCATTAATGCAATCACCTTGCCTTTCTCTAGCCATTACCTGATTGGGAAGAACATTTACCTTCTTCTTTTTTCGTTTGTTGTTCAGTTGCTCAGTCGTATCCGACTCTTTGTGAGCCCATGGATTGCAGCATGCCAGGCTTCCCTGTCCTTCACCATCTCCTGGAACTTGCTCAAACTCATGTCCATTGAGTCAATGATACCATCCAACCATCTCATCCTCTGTTGTCCCCTTTTCCTCCTGCCTTTGATCTTTCCCAGCATCAGGGTCTTTTCTAATGAGTTGGCTCTTCACAACAGGTGGCCAAAGTATTGGAGCTTCAGCATCAGTCCTTCTAATGAATATTCAGGATTGATTTCTTTTAGGATTGACTGGTTTGATCTCCTTGCAGTCCAAGGGACTCTCAAGAGTCTTCTCCAACACCACAGGTCAAAAGCATCAGTTCTTCGGTGTTCATGTGCTCTGTTGTGATACTCTATCCCAAATATAAGGCCTTCCCACTGCAGCGAGAATTAAGCCTGGTGAATAGATTAACAACTATATAACCATGTATTAGGAAGTGTTATGAACTTAAAATGTCACATACAATTTAAAAATACTGAAAATATGAATAATTTTACATACATTTGAAAACTTAGATGCAAACAGTAACTTTGTTTAAAAACACAGCTTATCATAAACTCACTTTAAAAAATAGTCTGTACATATGTCTCTTCCTATGGTTAATTCACGTTAATATATGGCAGAAAGGAAACCAATATTGTAAAGTAACAATCTTTCAATTAAAAATAAATAACTTTTTTAAAAAGTCTGAATAAACCTTTAAACAATAAAGAAAATCAAATAAATATGTTAAAATCTCTGTATTCACAAAAATGCTATGATAGATTTACATATAAATTCTAACATAACTTCAAGCATAAATGACCTCTAATTTATGTGAGCATTTTTGTGGAGAGGAACTAGGGGGCTAACTCCCTCAAATTGTTAACAATAACACTGAGATCTCACCAAAAGATGATAGTTTAAGAAAGTACAATTAATAAGACAACTTAACCTGTTTGGAGGGCTTGCCTGGTGGCTCAGCTGGTAAAGAATCTGCCTGCAATTCGGAAGACCTGGGTTCAATCTTTGGGTTGGGAAGATCCCCTGGAGAAGGGAATGGCTATCCACTCCAGTATTCCAGCCCAGGGAATTCCATGGACTGTATAGAGTCCATGTGTTGCAAGAGTCAGATACGGCTGAGCAACTTTCACTTTCAACCTGTTTGGAAGCATCAGAAATTTTCTTTTGCTGTTATGATATAGAAATACTTAAATTGATTGAGATTTGACCTGGTGGCCCAAAGTAATTAAAATATTGAAATCATTCATTACACAAAAGAATTAGATTTATTCCAGAAACAACTATATTTGAGACCCTATGTTCCCTTTATTAATTTTATGACAGAAAACAGATGGGCTATTAAATAGAAAAAATTCAAAAGCTTTCCCAGACAGAACATCTCTTTAGGACTGTCTGAGACTAGAGTAGAGATTCAGACAAAAAATTTTTGCTAGGAGGAATGTTTGGTGAAACAGTTTGTAAATTCTACAGTATTATAGAAGACAATGTATGTATCATTACTGTGTTTTACTAACAGAGACCAGTCCCTTGGGTGATGATATCTTTTTGAGACCTAATTTTTTTTTCATTGATTGTCTAATGCACATAAGGCCAAATCTTGAGAGATTTGTAGATCTTTGAGAATTAGTAGCTGTATATTTCTAAGCCACATCTCAGTATCTGCAAACAACATCAAGATCCAGTCTTTGAAAGGAAATAAATATCTTAAGGTGAGTGGACATAAACTCCTCAGCAGAGACAAAGTTCAAAGTGATGCCTGGATTGGTTCTATTTTAACACTCTAATTAATATTTTTTTCTCCATGATATTAGGTTAATAGTATGAAATAGTTATTCAGTACTTAATATATACCAATTTTTAAATAACCTCTATTAACTAAAAAGATATTAGGAGACAGGTTTTACAGATGAAGACGTTGAGTCACAAGTGATATAATTGCCCTAAATCACACAAATCTTAAGTGGTAAAACCAACACATGATTTTAGGTAGACTGAGCCTAGAGTGATGTTAAAGCTCTAATCACTATGTTACACTATGCTTTATTTTTTGAGATTATATTCATTTAATTTTTCAATGACTGCAAAAAGACATACATTGCAAGACAAGCCAACTGTTCTGAAAACTTTGCCTGGAGAAAGGTAATCCTGAACTCTAAATGTACTTCTTTGCTTTTTGTCAGTCCATACACTGGATGACAATTTTCTTGATCTAATTACCCATTATCTGCAATTCAGTTTCAATATTTCCTATCAGATGCTCCAATGAGCCAAACAATTTTCACAGAGCCCAATTATTTTAAACCTCTCTTGTCCTGAAATCTGTTACATTGGCTTAACTAAACACTAAATGATCTTTCTTATGTAGGTGGAAATTGCTAGCAAAATGGTGTTCTATCCAAGGCAGAACTGGCAGATGCAACTCTAAATTATCAGACTTAAGTTGGAGGACTGCTAACTGTCATTGTTAAAATTTAAGAAATTGGTGAGAATATTTACATATGAAAAGGTCAGAATGCTTGGCTATATTGTTATTGTTGTTGTTCAATTGCTAAATTGTATCGGACTCTTTGTGACCCCATGGACTACAGCCCATCAGGGATTGGCGGCACTTCAGGCTGGTTTTAGAAAAAGCGGAGGAACCAGAGATCAAATTACCAACATCCATTGGATTATGGAAAAAGCAAGCGAGTTTCAGAAAAACATTTATTTCTGCCTTATTGACTATGCCAAAGCCTTTGACTGTGTGGATCACGACAAAGTGTGGAAAATTCTTAAGGAGCTCAGAATACCAGACCACCTGACCTGCATCTTGAGAAATCTGTATGCAGGTCAGGAAGCAACAGTTAGAGCTGGACATGGAACAACAGATTGGTTCCAAATAGGAAAAGGAGTACGTCAAGGATGTATATTGTCACCCTACTTATTTAACTTATATGCAGAGTGCATCATGAGAAACGCTGGGCTGGTTGAAGCACAAGCTGGAATCAGGATTGCCAGGAGAAATATCAATAACCTCAGATATGCAGAAGACACCACCCTTATGGCAGAAAGCAAAGAAGAACTAAATAGCCTCTTGATGAAAGTGAAAGAGGAGAGAGAAAAAGTTGGCTTAAAGCTCAACATTCAGAAAACTAAGATCATAGCATCTGGTCCCATCACTTCATGGGAAATAGATGGGGAAACAGTGGAAACAGTGACAGGTTTTATTTGGGGGGGCTCCAAAATCACTGCTGATGGTGATTGCAGCCATGAAATAAAAAGATGCTTACTCCTTGGAAGGAAAGTTATGACCAACCTAGACAGCATATTAAAAAGCAGAGACATTACTTTGTCAACAAAGGTCCGTCTAGTCAAGGCTATGGTTTTTCCATTAGTCATGTATGGATGTGAGAGTTGGACTATAAAGAAAGCTGAGCGCAGAAGAATTGATGCTTTTAAACTGTGTTGTTGGAGAAGACTCTTTAGAGTCCCTTGGACTGCGAGGAGATCCAACCAGTCCATCCTAAAGGAGATCAGTCCTGGGTGTTCATTGGAAGGACTGATGTTGAAGCTGAAACTCCAATACTTTGGCCACCTGATGCAAAGAGTTGACTCATTGGAAAAGACCCTGATGCTGGGAAAGACTGAGGGCAGGAGGAGAAGGGGACGACAGAGGATGAGGGGGTTGGATGGCATCACTGACTCAATGAACATGGGTTTGGGTGGACTCCGGGAATTGGTGATGGATAGGGAGACCTGGCGTGCTGCGGTTCATGGGGTTGCAGAGTCAGACACGACTGAGCGACTGAACTGAACTGAATGACCTCATCCTTTTGTTGCTCCGAGTGCTTTTCTGTGCAGCTTATTGCAATTGCTATTCCTAAAACAGCAGGAACACAGTTGACATAGTTGCTAACACAGCTCCTTCTTAAATCTGAATCCTGACTTCCTGTTATTCATAACCTCTAATATGCACCAAACTCTTGAAAATCCTTCCAAAGCCACTGTAGAAATGCCTGGAATCTCCTGACTGCTTTGCTTTTTAAATTATAATTAAATTTTTTTTTTTTTTTTTTTTTTGCTTTTCATGGTTAAGGAGAGTGCCCTTTTTTATGAGACCCTGGAACAAACACTGCTTTTCTTGGTGAATACACTCCTCTACTTTCACTTTGTGGGTAAGGGTGCCTGTTATTTTGGGGAACATTGGCATATACTGGTGAAATAGACTCAGAACATATTTTGTAAGTGCAAGAAATAACAAATGGTAACACAGTGGTATAGTTTTCAAATCTCAGTACAAGTCTTTATCATCATAGCTACTCTTTTTCTAGTTGAGGAAACAAAAGATTCAGAGAGGGTAAGTGACTTGCTTTAGTCACACAGAGTCTATACAAAGTGCTCTTAGACCATTCTTCAGACCCTGTGTGTCATTATACAGTCATAGCATTTAAGCTTTGAAATTGACAAAGATTTTGTTCTAAGACATACAGATGTTTTATAACATTTGCTTTGGATAAAGAAACAAACAGGATATCTCCTTTTCACAATATTTGAATTCTATGAAGAATTAAGCTTCATTCTCTACTCAAAAGATTAAACTTATGAATTATACTTTCTTGACAAAAATACCCACTTCATCAAATCCAAAGGGATAGACACCTGCTTTCCCAATAGTATTTGAGATTTGGGTATCAAGCCAATTTTGTTCTTCTCTCTCAAATAAAGTTACATCGTAGAAAGAATAAGAACAGGATTTCCCCCATAACTATAACTCTCTATTCCACATCCTGCAACAAATTAGTTTAGGAAAATGTTATTAGTGTTATGTTATCTTTCAGTGAGAGAAAATAGCAAATCAACATCTGCCCTAGATAGTCCTACATTAAAAAAAAGTAGAACTTTGCAAGAAGAGTTTTCTTAGATTTGTATTGTTAAAGAAACAAAACTTTAGAATTAGAACAAATTTAATTAGGCATACAAACACATACACACAGACATACACATATGCAAACACTACAGTCCATAGAATTCTCCAGGCCACAATACAGGAGTGGGTAACCTTTCCCTTCTTCAGGGGATCTTCTCAACCCAGGGATGGAACCCAGGTCTTCCGCATTGCAGGTGGAAGACATTGCAGCTGAGCCACAAGGGAAGACCCCACTTTATTGTTCAGTTCAGTTGCTCAGTCATGTCCAACTCTTTGTGACCCCATGGACTGCAGCACGCCAGGCCTCTCTGTCCATCACCAACTAATGGAGTTTACTAAAACTCATGCCCATTGAGTTGGTGATGCCATCCAACCATCTCATCCTCTGTTGTCCCCTTCTCCTCCTGTCTTCAATCTTTCCCAGCATCAGGGTCTTTTCAAATAGTTTTCTGGAGGTCTCCTTTTTTGCTGTTAAGCTTCTCTTCTTGCTATCCTGAGCCTTCTTTCTTGTGTCTCCCCTACTCTTTTAAAATTCTACCTTCATTCTGATCTCCTCCATGTTTGTTAGAAGTATTTCATAAGGAAAAGAATAACACCGCACTAAGAGAAATCTAAGTCGATTGGCAAATGGATAAATTTTATTAAATGATATTGTGACATTTATATTGGTGTCTTCAAGGTATTTTGGGCTTCCCTGATTGCTCAGTTGGTAAAGAATCCGCTTGCAATGCAGGAGACCCTGTTGAATTCCTGGGTCGGTAAGATCCACTTGGAGAAGGGATAGGCTACCTACTCCAGTATTCTTGGACTTCCCTTGTAGCTCAGTTGGTAAAGAATCCACCATCAGTGAGGGAGATCTGGATTCGATCCCTGGGTTGGGAAGATCCCCTGGAGAAAGGAAAGGTTACCCACTCCAGTATCCTGGCCTAGAAAATTCCTTGGAATATAGTCCCTGGGGTTGCAAAGGGGACATGACTGAGCGACTTTCACTTTCACTTTTCAAGGTATTTTTACTTACATTCAGTTTCTTGGTAAATTGTAAATCACTAGATCAATATCTCCAAATAAGTGAAGAGTTACTGCATATATATTGCTTTTCTCATTCTACTGGACTCCATCAAAGCATAATCTAATAATGGGCTTTATTTACTTGACAGATCAGCAACTTGAATCTCAACATCAACAGGAATATTTTGACAGGTTGAGAAATCTTTTTTGGTTCTGACCTCTGGACAACCCTTCCTACTGGTAATTATTTTAGTATTGTTTGGGATTAAAAAACGAATTTTAGTCAGTTTATGTGTGAGCCTATTTAAAAACTGTGCTACTCAACCCAAAATGAATGTTGGTCTGAATAACAAAAACCTCCACCTTCAGGAGGAGGTTCAGACAAATTTGTTCAGACAAATTCAGAGCATCTGCCTGGAGATGCTTGAATTTCATGGTCTTTGCTAATCTGGTTACTTTGAGCTTTATCCTGGCAACTCTCTCTTTTCTTAAGTTTTATGTTATTTTCTCAATTCAGAAACATTTTTTTCTCATGTGTTCTTTATTTTTCTTTTCCATTGTTGTTTACTACAGGATATTAAATATAGTTCCCTGGGCTGGCCTTGTTGTTTATCTATTTTATATTTAATAGTGCATGTCTGCTAATCCCAAACTCTTAATTTATCCTCCCCTACCTCCTTTCCCTTTGGTAACCACAAATTTGTTTTCTATGTCTGTGAGTGTGTTTATGTCTCACAAATAAGTTCATTTGTGTCATACTTTAGATTCCACATATAAGTGATTTCAAAAGATATTTATTCTCATGTGCTCTCAAAGATAATGACCCTGTGTAATTAACCTTTAATCAACACATATATTGAGCAACCTCAGCATGAAAAGAGAAAATAAATTAAAGCAAAGTCTCATAAATTTTTGTTTGTGATGAAACTGAATTTGTTTTTATTTTTCATGCAAAATAAAATCAAATTCTATATCACTCTATGTAAAGAAATTTTTCTCCATTGATTTTTTTCACTCAATGAAAACTTATTAAGCTTGATTCCTTTAGGTAATAAAGAATGCATGCACTGAAAGCAGGAATCTCTTTCCCCTGATTCCTCTTTAGGGGAAACTAAGTCAGTGAAGGAGAAATCCCCAGTTTTGATATAACAGCTTTGAGAGAGAAAGGTCAGTGCAAGTTTGGCCTCTGATTATGGACAACAGGGAAGAGCCAGGGGTAAAACACTGATTTGTTAATGGCTCAGGAAATATACCTGAAAGCTAATCTTACTTCTTTGCTGTTAGTTGAACAAGAAAGTTTTAAAATACAGACTAAGAACAGCCTTCGACATCTTATTTCTGTTAACCACACCTGCTGACAGAGGATGAAAGGAGTTTCCTGGCTTAACTAAAGTCTTCCATCCAGAGAACGATAGAAAGATAAGTAGGCATCTGAATTGATTAAAACCACTGATTCAATTTCTTTTTGTATAAACAATCTCTTTAATAAGTCTATTATGTTTCTAAATTCCCAGTTTTAGAGAATATTATGATAACTCATATAGATGGGTTGAGAAATCGAAAAGCATGACTTTCATTTCATTAGAGCTAGATTAGAAGCCATGTTTCAACCAAATTTGAAGGTTCTATTCATATATGTCAGAGAAAGGGATGGGCAACATTCCTTTAAGTATATTAAAGAAAAACTAATTAGCTCTTGAAAGTTTGTGCTTTTTTTTCAAAGTGAGGTAGTTGTTGGCTTAAGTCTGGGAGTAAAATGAAAAGGCTATGACTTATGGGGGGTATTTGAGTGTTGGGTGGAACCAAGGCTCTGGGCTATACTTATAGTCTTTGTCTTTGAGTGCTTGTTTGTTTTTGTTTTTTGGTAGATTCTTATTTAATTATTATTATTTTTAATTGGAGGATAATTGCTTTACAATGTTGTGCTGGCTTCTGCCATACAATAAATTGAATCAGTGATAGTTTTATGTATATCCCATCCCTCTAGAGACTCCCTCCCACCCCGACCACTTTAGGTCATCACAGAGTGCCGGGATGGGCTCTACAATGCTGGCAATACTAACTGAGAAAGTAGCACTGATGTATATACACTACCATGTGTAAAATGGATAGCTTCCTACTAGCTATCCATTTTACACATGAAAGTGAAAGTTGTTCAGTCATGTCTGACTCTTTGCAACCCCATAAACTCTACAGCCCATGGAATTCTCCAGGCCAGAATACTGGAGTGGGTAGCTGTTCCCGTCTCCAGGGGATCTTCCCAACCCAGGGGTCCAACCCAGGTCTCCTGCATTGTAGGCAGATTCTTCACCAGATGAGCCACCAGGGAAGCCCATTTTACGCATGGTAGTGTATATATGTCAACGCTACTTTCTCAATTTTTCCCACCCTCTCCTTCCCCAGCCATGTCCACAAGTCCATTTTTCATGTCTGCATCTGTATTCCTGCCCTGCAAATAGGTTCATCAGTACCATGTCCTTGAGCTTTTAAGAGATCACTGGAAAGGATGAAGACATGGGACAGAGGAAAGATGGAACCAGTCAAGACAGGACCTGTCAAGCTGCTTTGGGAATCAGAAAGTAGCTCTAATGCACCTATTTTGTCTCACTTCTTTCTGCAGATAATATCTTGTAAGGAATGACTACTTTAAATCATTCTTCAGTGACTGAATTTATCCTTGAAGGGTTAACAAAACGCCCAGAGCTTCAACTGCCTCTCTTCCTCCTGTTCCTTGGAATATATGTGGTCACCATGGTGGGGAACCTGGGCATGATCCTCTTAATCTCTATCAGTTCTCAACTTCACTCTCCAATGTACTATTTTCTCAGCCATTTGTCATTCATTGATCTCTGCTACTCCTCTGTCATTACTCCAAAGATGCTGGTGAACTTTGTGTTAGAGAAGAATGTTATTTCCTTCTTGGAATGCATGGCTCAGCTTTATTTCTTCCTTATTTTTGTAATAGCAGAAGGTTATCTTCTCACTGCCGTGGCATATGATCGTTATGCTGCAATCTGCAGCCCACTGCTTTACAATATTATCATGTCCTATAGGGTCTGTTCCATAATGATGTGTGTAGTATATTCACTGGGCTTGTTTGGGGCCACAGTTCATACTACCTGCATGTCAATGTTGTCCTTCTGTGGGTCTCATATTATCAGTCATTATTTTTGTGATATTCTGCCCTTGTTGAGTCTCTCTTGCTCCAGCACCCACGTTAATGAGATACTGTTGTTTATTATTGGAGGAGTTAATACCTTGGCACCGACACTGGCTGTACTCATCTCTTATGCTTTCATCCTCTCTAGTATCCTGCATATTCACTCCATCAAGGGGCAGTCCAAAGCCTTTGGCACTTGTAGCTCCCATCTCATGGCTGTGGTTATCTTTTTTGGGTCTATAACATTCATGTATTTCAAGCCCCCTTCGAGCAATACTATGAAACAGGAGAAAGTGTCCTCTGTGTTCCACACCACCGTGATACCCATGCTGAACCCCTTGATCTACAGTTTAAGGAACAATGATGTGAAGAATGCACTGAGGAAGGTGCTTGGGGGAAAGTAGTCACCCCAACAAAGGAGATTTCCACAGAGAGGAAGAAGTGAACCAGATGAAACATTGTCATGAGCTCTGTGTTCTTTTTCTCCTCTAGAGACAAAAATTCACTGTTACTTACAAAATATATATTTGTACTTGAGAATGTTTGAGGCATTTTTGTCATTTTTATCATATAATAAGATTTTCTCATAGCCAATATAATATTTGGAAATTTTATTTGTATTCAAGGAAGAGGATTTGGCAGAAGAGGGAGGGCAAGTGAACAAAAAAAAAGAATATGTTAAAGATTTTAATTTTGAAACTGCTTGATAAATAAGAAGTGGATTCAGGGTTGTGTTTGAAAAGAGATGATGTTAACTGATTCAACATCTTGAAAGGCAGGAAGAGGTATTTTTAAACTTCCAAGGGAAGCTTTTTTTTCTTTTATCCCCAAGCCATTATAGTGAAATATTGAGAATATTGATATCATGACAGAGCTGTGAGGATGCAGTACTTATAGCAAAGAACCACACATAGGTGGATTGTGGTGTGTGTGCTGGGGGGAGAACAGCTTTAGAGTGAAGAGGTGAGGGTAAGAGATGCCAAAGTTAGCCTAGTCTTATCATATTCAGTTAAGATCAATTATAACTAATCTAAAATCTCACATTGCCTTTCTTTGGAGGCTAGCAGTTAAGCCATAAATATCCATTAGAAGTCTAATAGAGTGTGGTTCCAGCTTGGGGAGTTTAACTTACTATTCTGTATTAGAATAATCAATTTAATGAGGGCAATGCTGTTTCTTTTCTCCTGGAATTGTATATAGCTCTTTCCCACCCACCCTCTGTATGAATCATAGTGTTGTTTGTTTTGTTTGTTTGTTTGTTTTTATCACCTTGTGACTTTGCCTGTATCCATAATTTCCTTCTGGTGCAGGAATCCAGCCCTCTTGGAGATCAGAAACACAACCTCCTTGGTGCTTCCTTGCCCTGAGACATCATTTTGGGCATCAGTGCATAACTTCCATCTTCACTCTACTCTTAAGTATGGGGGTCTTAGAGGTATATGCATGAAGTGGCTGGGGGTCTAGCTAAATGATTTTTTTGTCTTTGTTCAATGACTTGAATAAGAATATCAGAAAACTTTTAATTGGATTTGCCATTGGTATGAAGTTGTGATAACAACTAATTTAGTGGATGAAGCAATGATGATTCTCAAAGACCTCCAGAGGCTGGAATGCTGAGCATAATTAATGAGATTAAAATGTACGTGGATAATATAAAATTTATACTTCTACCAAAATGATGAGCGGAAAAGACTGGTTAACTGTAGAGAATTAAGAACTTTTGATGACAATGGAGTCAATAAAATAAGAGTACAGCTTCTTTAAAGTTAATGTTACCTTAGCTGCAATAGCTGCATTTTAGCAGAGTAAGAAAACTTCAAAAAAATCATTTGCACTATAATGATTAGAATACTTCCATTTGAATGTAATTCATTCAGTGGATATCACTTTTCAAAGGTCGTTGGCTCCTTTTGCGTTCTGAGGTCTATGGGCATGATGAATAAGGGACTTGAAATCATACATCCATTCCTCTATTCATTCTCTTGGTTATTCATATAGCAAATATTGCAGTATATACCTAGTGTTATTCCTCATACTGGTGATAAAGAGATGAATAAAAGAACAGAAGTCCTTGTCTTCATTAGATTTAGGTGTTGGTATCAAAGAAAGAAAATAAACAAGGAGACATATATGTAATGTAATAAGTCACAAAATACTTTTTTAATAAATCAGGTAAGGCAAGAGAATATGGGTGGGGAGGGTGCTTAGATTCAAAAAAGAAAAAAAAAAGGGCAGAAGTTTGGTTGTGAAACTTGTGGTAGTTTTTGCCACAAGGCATAACAAGGCTATGAGGAAGAAAGTTGCAGAGAGTCACATTTTTTTTAACAATTTAAGAAAGCCTTTTTCTCAAATTTCTCATTTCCATACCATCAGCATTTGTAAGTGTGCCTCCAGCCTCCCTGTGCTCATTTCCTGGCCTGAACACAGCTTACATCTAAGAAGGTGAAAATTGGGAGTGGGGGCATCTTTCTCTCAAGGAGCTATAGCAAATCTTTGTTTTGGGCCTTCTATTAGTTCCCTGTGGCTGCTGTAATGAATTACCATGTGAAAAAGAAAGTGAAAATGTTAGCTGTTCAGTCATGTCCTACTCTTTTGTCAACCATGGACAGTAGCCCACCAAGCTCTTCTGTCCATGAGATTTCCCAGGCAAGAGTACCAGAGTGGGTTGCCATTTCCTTCTCCAGGGGATCTTCCTGACCCAGGGATCCAACCCAGGTCTCCGTCTGAGCCACCAGGGAAGCCCAATAAATTACCATAACAGAACTTTATTCTCTCACAGTTCTGTAGGTCAGACATCCAAAAATCACATTGAGTGGACAAGAGCCTAGTTCGCCCTAGAGGCTCTAGGGAGAATCCGATCCTTGCCTCTTCTGGCTTCTGGTTGAATTCTTTGGCTTGTGGCGGCATCACCACAATCTCTGCGTGATTGATTACATCACTGCCTCCTGTTCGGTGTGAAATCACCCTCTGCTTCCCTCTTATAAGCATGTGCTTGATTGTAGTTAGGGCCCTTTGGATAATCCATTGTACTCTCCCTATCTCAAGATCTTAACTTAGTCACATC
The DNA here is from genome assembly GCF_054371585.1 of Giraffa tippelskirchi. Classification (NCBI taxonomy): domain Eukaryota; kingdom Metazoa; phylum Chordata; class Mammalia; order Artiodactyla; family Giraffidae; genus Giraffa; species Giraffa tippelskirchi. The sequence continues at coordinate 21,296,053 of NC_137284.1, forward strand.
TGCACAGTCTGTTGTGGACCTAAAATGTAGCACCCATAGGTTCCAGGGTTTAGGAAGTAGATATCTTTGGGGAGATATTTTTTCAGCTTATCACGGGCCCATGGGAAAACATGGATCTATGAGATTAATTTAGAATTGTGTGTATCCTCTAGGCTTCTCAGATAGCTTGTCTTAGACAATAGAATGAAAAAAAAATGACTCAAACTACAAGATATAAAGCCACAAAATATTACTGTAACTATTTCAGGACATGTATCTAGACACCTGGAAAAAGGATATTCATTGAGTCCAAGTTATTATAAAGGTCTGTGGATATAAAAAAAGCAATTTCTTTGTTTTATGTTCTACACCCTGGAGGCTCACTAAAGGCATTCATAAGTTTTTCATATCTGTCATTTAAAATAAACTCCAGTACTTTAGTCAGCCATAATGATCTCACATATCTTTTCTGAGAGTTTGGCTCCTTGGATTGATTTGAAGTAGAGTGTCTGTCACATTATCTAATCATCTATATTTTACTCAGACAGGTTCTAAGCTGGCAGAAACAGATCCTATACATTATGGCTAGTCAACAAATCTACCTCTACCACTGCCTACATACAGAATAATTTTGCCCATCCATATGGGTGAGAAAGAAGAACAGATATGAATGGCAGGAGAAAGTGAGTCTCAGAGAATTCTAGGAACTTCCTCAGGTCAGTTATTTTGACCAAATGGACAGTATATATGTAAAATGCTTAGTTACAAGCGTCTGTGAACAGTGGTTCTAATTGTAAAACTAGGAAGAGCAGTTGTAGTCAGTGATATTATCATTATTATTATTATTGGAACAGGTTTGGAACAAGTGAATGAAAACACACTACTGAACAAATCCAATTCTGAATCAACTGTATTGATGCATCATTTATGTGTAAACTTTGCTAGAGATCCTTGGATGCTTTACAAATGGACTTCATTAGAGAAGGGAGTTCAGTTGTAAAACCCTGGTATTTCTGGCGAGCCTAGAACAGAAAAGCTGAGGGGGCCCTTAAAGGCTACAGTTGTCTTTGATAGTGGTGAGATGGTTGGATGACTCATCATCAACTCAATGGACATGGGTTTGAGCAAAGTCCAGGAGATAGTGAAGAACAGGGAAGCCTGGCATTCTGCAGTCCAAGTGGTTGCAAAGGGTTAGACATGACTGAGCGACTGAACAGCAACAACTAAGTCACCAAGAACACATGCCACAATTATCCTAGAATAGGAAGAGTGCTGGAAAGGTATAATAAACAAAAATGGATTTAGGTTGCTCAAGCCATTTAATGATATAAACTCCTGTCACCAGAAACAGTATAGGAGCAGTCATAGAAACATCATTGCTGGCAATATGCTGATACCATCATTGCATCACTGGTAATTAAAGATGAGTTCAGGGAGGAAGATTCATGGAAAATATGTCTTGAGGTCCCAGGAGATTTCTGACCTGTATAAGGCTCTGAGTCATTAGAGAGGAAGGGCAGACAAGACTTTTGTCTATATTGCCAAACTGCAGTTCACAGCATTTGACCTCTAGAGGGCGGCCACATATTTAGTTTGGCAGAAGTGCTGTGCTTAGTGGCTCAGTCGTGTCCCACTCTTTTGCAACCCATGGACTTAAGTCTGCCAGGCACCTCTGTCCATGGGATTTTTCAGGCTAGAGTACTGGAGTGGGTTGTCATTTCCTCCACCAGGGGAACTTCCCTACCCAGGGATCGAACCTGCATCTCCTGTGTCTCCTGCATTGCAGGTGGATTCTTTACCCTCTGAACCATAGTCATTCAAACAGAATAAGCAAACAAATAAGCAACTAACCAAGAAATATAACTATCTTTTACTGTCAGCATCATATCATACAATTAAAGGGTATTTGGAATCCCAACCACAATAAAAATAAAGTGAAAATGATAATTCCCTCCCCCAGCCACAAAAAAAGGAATACTTGTATGCCCATGTTCATAGCAGCATTATTCACAACAGTTGAAATTTGGAAGCAACCCAGGTTCTATTATCAAATGAGTAAACAAAATGTGATATGTACAAACAATGCAACATTATTTGCATTAAGAAAGAAATTATGACTCTCGCCATAACATGGATGAACCTTGAGATTATGCTTAGTGAAATAAGCTGAACACAAAAGGAGAAAAACATTATGGTTTTGTTTATATGTAGTATTTAGTGTAGTCAAATCCACAGAGACTGAAAGAAGTGTGGTTACCAGGACCTGGGGAGAGGAAGAATGGGGAGTTATTGTTTAATGAGTATAGTTTCAATTCCTGGGGATGATGGTGATGATGACTGAGTAGCAATGTGAATGTACTTTATGGCACAGAACTATACACTTTAAAGTAGTTAAAATAGTAAATATGTATATTTTATTACAAGCTTTAAAAAGAAAAATAAAGGACAGTCTTACATTGAATGTATTTAGCTGTAAGGAACATTATATTTTATTAGTTTCCTCGATTTTTTCCTACTGACTGATGAAATCTTAGTCAAGAACCAGCAACTGCCTTTCGGTAATTACTGATCTTATTTCACTGTGTTTCAGCATCCTCATAGGTGACATGAAAATATAAAATAAAAAGCTTATTTTTGGATCTTTACTACTCTTGGGAAATATAGAAATAGGCAGGTACAGGGAATGATATGATTATTTTTGAAAAAAAATTATTAAATACTGAGCACTCTGATAATCTCTAGGCTCAATGGGTCTTGGGGGACCTGTGAATATATCTAATGATGTCCCTACGTTTAACAAGCTGCAAATCAAAGTTGAATAATGTGCCACCCTCTTGCTTTTTAAGATTAGGAAACTGAATATCATGAGGGTTTTTTTTACAAGAGTTCGTACTGTCAGATGAATTTTGATGTTTTACCTTTAGTCAAGTCAAATAATTCAGTCATTGATGTATAAATGTGCATGTCAGCCAGTTGAAGGGGATTTGCTCTTTCTTGGTGATTACAAGAACCTGTTTCCAAAGCAAAGCAAGCAATGCCAAAGAACTTCAGTCTCTGAGCAGTATCAGGATAAGTGTCCAGTTTTATTCATGGCAATTGTACCCAATCTAATAGAGGACAGTTGGTGATTAGCAATGCTGCTAACCATGTGCAATATTTGTGCTTTATCCAGAAGACTTGCCCTACTGTTCTTTCCACTTGGTTATGTCCACCCTTCTCCTCTCTTATTAATCTCATCTTGTCACTTTCTCCTAACCTGGGTTACAGCCTCCTGCAGGAGTGTTTCCTATCTGAGTTCACCTACCTCTAGTGCAGAAAGCATCAGTGGGATTTCCACATGACTCTGAGCTTTCACTTCCCTGGAGTGCTTCTAGTTGATGTATTTATTACTTGTCCTTATCTTCTTGTACACCAGCCCACCTAAGTCTCCACAAGGTAAAAAATAGAAGCTTAGATACAAAACCAGGTAACATATTAAATAATGGAAAGAATATTAGGCAAAAAAATCCTACTTCTCATTTATCTTGAAACATTGTTCTCAGGTCAGTAGAAGATGGATGAAGAGTCCTTTCACCTCCTTACCCTGCTTTGTTTCCTCTTGGTCTCAGAAGCACTTCCCAAAGATACACCCTTTGGAATAAAGAGCCTTCAATGCCGATAATGCTCAATACTTCCAATGACTCTCAAAATATACAAATCTGGAGACACAAATGTTTAAAAACCTAAGCCCCTCAAACATTTAAAATAATTTTATCACTCACACCAAGATGAAAAATCTAGAATGAATAAGAAACACACATCTGTTTTTTCTTTCTATAAAAGTAATGTATGCCCAATATTGAGTGTACTGTGCTCCTTTTGAAAAAAATTAATTGTATTGGGGTATAGTGACTTTACAATGTTGTGTTAGTTTCTACTGTTCAGCCAAGCTATATATATATATAGGCAGATATTCCCTTTTTTCGGATTTCTTTCTCATTTAGGTCACTACAGAGCACTGAGTAGAGTTCCCTGAGCTACACAGTAGATTCTTATTAGTTACCTATTTTATACATATTAATAGTACCAGTCAGTCAGTTTAGTCACTCAGTCATGTCCGACCCTTTGCAATACTCTTTGCAGCCCCATGGACTGCAGCATGCCAGGCCTCCCTGTCCATCATTAGAAAAGACCCTGATGCTGGGAAGACTGAAGGCAGGAGGAGAAGGGGGTGACAGAGGATGAGATAGATGGTTGGACAGCATCACCGAGTCAATGGACATGAGCAACTTTAGGAGATGGTAAAGGACAGGGAAGCCTGGTATGTTGCAGTCAGTGGGTTTGCAAAGAGTTTGACATGACTAAGTGACTGGACAATAACAATGACTGAACAATAACAATGAAAAGACTACAAAGAAATCCACACAATCACAATGTAATCAAATTATCAAAAGTCAGAGATGATTTTCAAAGCAGCAAAAGAAATTCATCTTATATGATGGAAAAAGTGAAAGTGTTAGTCACTTAGTTGTGTCTGACTTTTTGCAGCCCATGGACTGTAGCCTGCCAGGCTCCTCAGTCCATGATATTCTTCATGCAAGAATACTCAAGTGGATAGCCATTCCGTTCTCCCGGGGAATCGTCCCAACCCAGGGATGGAACACAGGTCTCCTGCATTGAAGGAAGATTCTTTACTAATTGAGCCACCAGGGAAGCCCTATATGATGGAACCTCCATTTAAATATCAGCAAATTTTTGCAGAACTCAGTATTTATAATAAAAAAGAAGTCTTTATATTTAAAAAGAAGAGACTGAATTCAACAGCTGACCTTTATACTTTAAGTAACTAGAAAAAGAACAACTGAGGCCCCAAATTAGAAGGAAGGAAATAGTAAAGATTAGATCACAAATATATCAATTAGTGAATAAAAAATAATAAATCAATAAAACTAAGATCTTTTCGAAAAAGATAAGCAAATTGACAAGCCTTCAGTAATAAGCAAATAAGAGGGCTCAGATAAAATCAGAAATGAAAGGCAACAATAAAACTGATGCACAGAAATAAAAGGTTAGTAAACTTATATGAACATTTACACACCAAAAAAATGAATAGTCTATAAGAAGTGAAAAAATTCTTATAAACATACAATACAATCCATTTCATGCAGCCAGCATTACTGTTACTGTGATATTAAAGCCAGACAAAAATACTACAAGATTTATAGGCCCAACACCTGCGGAATTCTGAATTCTTATTCATCTGAAGAATACATAAGCATATATTTGTTGTTCTTCAGTGACTAAGTCATGTCCAATTCTATGTGACCCCATGGACTGTAGCCAAGCAGGCTCCTCGATCCATGGGATTCTCCAGGCAAGAAAAGTGGAGTGGGTTGCCATGCTCTTCTCCAGGCGACCTTCCTGACCCAGGCATAGAATCTCATTCTTTTGCATTGAAGGCAGATTCTTTACCAAATGAGCCACCAGGGAAGGTCCAAACATGTAATATATGCTTGAATTGTGAGTTTCATGGGATTGAGAATGATCTGAGCTATGCCCGCACCACATACATAAATGGAAAGAATGAGCCTGCATCTGGTTAATTAAGATAAATGTATTGCCTGATTTGATAAATTTAGCCCTTTATATTCTCTCTTGAAATTCATTGTGAGGCTCAAATAGTTTACCCTGCCTCTGTTGTTTGGGTGAACTTGTTTAAGAATTCCACCTTTTATTATGCACAGGGCAAAGTCTGCTCTGAGCACAGGGACTGCCCGACAGAATGTGATTTGCAGATTTCACTGGGTTTTTTTTTTTTTTTTTGCCAGTGAGATTACTTATCCAGAACATGCAGCCATTTGAAGCCCTGGCATCAAGCAATCCTTTTTCACAGTTGCATCTTGTCAGAATCAATAACAGCTATTTGAAACTTGTGTAAGTCATATTTACTACTAACACCATGAGAAAGGTTGATGCTACAAGATTTTGCTTTTCCCTTTTAATGCAGTGACTTAGGAGGAGTCAGTTTCATTTGGGAGGTGCTAGAGAAATCAGTCTAAACGACATCTCTGTGTGTGTAGTCATTAAACGTGTATGTGTTGCACTGCTGCTCAGTTTTGCCTTGGAATATTAACAAGAGAGAATTCAGCCCCTCATCGTTTTAACAAAATTTCTAAATTGCTTCATCCAGTTCCCAAGGTGATCAATCGAATTTGTCACATTACAAAATTCTCAGTTGAGGAAGGGGAGGCAAAATAATCAGATATTATGATGAGGGCAGGGAGTCTGATCTCTACATGACTGGTGAATGAGGACCTTTGAGATTAATTAACCGAAAATTATTTTCTAAGAGATTTCTTAATTCAAAGAGCTCTTGTAGGATGATGTAAATGGTAACAAAAGTTACTTTAAATTTCTCACTAAGGTCATCATGGTGGTAATTTTAAGAAACAAGGACATTTTCCTGAGTTTTCTTACTGAAATGGTGTTGATCTGCTTCTTCTAAAGTTGAATACGCATTTTCATAAGATACAACAATATATTTATCCTCAAAAATGAAAACACGTCTCAACAAAGATTTGTATATACACATGCATGACAGTTTCATTTAGAACAGTAAAAAAATGGAGACAAGTGAAATATTCATCAATAAGTGAGTAAATAAATTGCATTATTTCCATGAGATAGCATATTTCAACAGTAAAAAAGACATGGATTCAAATACACATCAGAAGAGGGATGAATATCAAAAGCGTTATGCTAAGAGAAAAAGTCTAGACACCAAAGAGTTTACATTATAGACCCCATTCATATAAAACTATTGAGAAGGCAAAACAAATATATAGTGAGAAAAAAGATTAATTCTTACCTGGGATGGAGTGTTTGGGGATTGACTACAAAGGAATGTGAGCAAATTTTTGTCCTTAATAATGGTAGGTACATCTTTAAATTTCACAGTATTCTTATGGTTACTAATGTATTATTTCACATAAAATTTAGAAATAGTAAAATATTATTGGCCAATATCTCCACCCACCACCATACACATCTGTACTTTGTGGGATGGTTATTATGTACACAGACCTGAAATGTTGTTAAATCTGCTTTTTATTTTTAGTAGTTTCTTGGTAGATTCCCTAGGATTTATCACAAAAATGCTCATATAGTCAGCAAATACTGAACATTGTTTCCTCCTTTCAAGATGGATGCTTTTATTTCTTTTCCTCGACTTTTTCCTCTGGCTGGAATCCTTAACTCAATACTGAATAGAAGTGGTCAGAGCAAACATCTTTGGTTTGTTCTTGACATTAGGCGGAAAATGTATTAGTCAAGAGATAGAAACAACACAATGATTTGAATAGAGAAATTTTAATATAAACATTTTAAATTGAGGATGAGAGTAACAGGACTTTAGCTCATGAGAACATAAGACAATTCTAAAGAATATAGGAATAGTAGATACAAGGAGGAATATTCTATCTAGAATGTTACAGAGACTCGAGGAAGGGCCCTCCTGCCTGGCATGAGATCCAAACCTCCATGGAGACAGTGTGTCTTTAGAAATTGGGCTTAGGTGATTTTTTTCATCATCCATATTTCTCATGATGCATATGAGTTCTTTTCTCTTTTGAACATATGATATATGATTAAAAGAATTTCTTTTATGTCCTTGTCTACTAACTCCAGCACTTGTTACTCTTCTGGGGTTTTGTATATTAAATTATTTTTACTTTAATTATGGGCCTTATGCTTCAACTTCTTTATGTATCTGGATATTTTTGATTCCGTGATGCAGTTATTTGGGAAAGCTTGCTTCTTTCAAGGCTTGCTATTAAGTTTTATTTGACCTGATCAGACTTTAATCAACTGATAGTTTTGCTCCACTACTGAGACAAAACCTTCATACCCTACTCAATGCTCTGTGTAACACAAAGGTTTTCTGCTCTGGATGGTGGAACTATGAAACAGTTCTTAGCTCTAGGTCCCTCATGGGAGTGCTGCATTTTGGTATGCTTCTTTAGGGGGTTGGAACTTGTTTTGACAGGTAGCTATGTAACTTCTGGATCATCTTGATTAATCAAAGCCTTCATTTCAGGCTTCTTTATTGTGTGTCTGGAGTAGTTTTCCTCCGGGGCCAATTCAGCCCCAATCCTGAATGTGACTGCTCTTGGATCTCTACCAAACATCCCATTTCATCTTTATTGGGAAGGTCAGAACTCAAATAATTTCAGCTCTGAGTACTTGAAATATTTTTTCTTATACCTTCCTACCGGTTATGATTGCTCCAGCATTTTACTTTGCCTTATCTTGGGGAATTTCACAAATTAGTACTTAGTCAATTATTTAAGAGGACCCCGTGCTGATTTCTGGAGCTCTTTCTCTGAATACCTCCTTCCTGTCTATGTTCCACCTCACAAATCCTAGCCATTCTAATATCTCTGAAATCTGAATTCTGTCTCATTAGTTTAGCAAGACTTCTATGCAAGTTTTTAAATCACCTTTCCTGTGCCCACGTCCAAAAATTCTACAAAAGCAAAAAGCCAGGGTGATCACAAGGCTAATTTGTTCATCTAGTTGGTTATGTTTTTTTTCTTGCATTCATCATAGATTTGTGATTCCTATTAGTATATCAAAAGTGTGGTTTTCACCTTTCTAGCAGTTTAAAGAGGTTGAGCAAATGCTGCAAGTTCTGTAGCAGTTATTCATTCATAAATGGATACATCTTTTCCTTTGATCCTGTGTAACATCACTGACATTATGGTCACTAAAGTGCCATATGATGTCATCGATGCAGTTTTTAATTATTACAGTATTTTTTTGTATTTTATTCTCCTATTCATGTCTTCTAAAAATAATCTTTGTCTTTAATAATAAACATATGACCTTCTTTTTTTAATTATACATATTTTTTAAAATTTATTTATTTTTTATTGAAGAATAATTGCTTTACAGAATTTTGTTGTTTTCCGTCAAACCTCAACATGAATCAGCCATAGGTATACATAAATCCCTTCCCTTTTGAACCTCCTTTCCATCTCCTTCCCACCCCACTGCTCTAGGTTTGATACAGAGCTCCTGTTTGAGTTTCTTGAGTCATAGAGCAAATTCCTGTTGGCTATCTATTTTACGTATGGTAATATAAGTTTCCATATTACTTTTTCCACATATCTTACCCTCTCCTCCCCTTTGCCCATGTCCATAAATCTATTCTCTATGTCTGCTTCTCCATTGCTGCCCTGTAAATAAATTCTTCAGTACCATTTTTCTAGATTCAATATATACATGTTAGAATATGATATTTATCTTTCTCTTTCTGACTTACTTCACTCTGTATCATAGGTTCTAGGTTCATCCACCTCATTAGAACTGACTAAAAGGCATTCCTTTTTGTGGCTGAGTAATATTCCATTGTGTATATGTAAAAACAACTTCTTTATCCGTTCGCCTGTTGATGGAAATCTAGGTTGCTTCCATGTTCTAGCTATTGTAAATAGTGCTGCAGTGAACAATGGGATACACGTGTATTTTTCAATTTTGGTTTCCTTAGGGTATATGTCTAGCAGTGGGAGTGCTGGGTCATATGATTGTTTTATCCCTAGTTTTTTAAGGAATATCCATACCGTCTTCCATAGTAGCTGTTATCAGTTTACATTCCCACCAATAGTGCAAGAGCATTCCCTTTTATCCACACCTTCTCCAGCATTTATTGTTTGTACATTTTTGATGATGACCATTCTGACCAGTGTGAGGTGATATCCCTTTGTACTTTTGATTTGCATTTCTCTAATAATGAGAAATGCTGAGCATCTTTTCATGTGTTTGTTAGCCATCTGTATGTCTTCATTGGAGAAATGTCTGTTTAGGTCTTTCTCCCACTTTTTGACTGGGTTTTTTGTTTTTCTGGTATTGAGTATTTTGGAAATTAATCCTTCGTCAGTAGGTTCATTTGCTATTATTTTCTCCTATTTTGGGGGTTGTCTTTTTACCTTACTTATAGTTTCCTTTGCTGTGCAAAAGCTTTTAAGTTTATTCAGGTCCCACTTGCTTACTTCTGTTTCTATTGCCATTACTCTAGGAGGTGGGTCATAGAGGACCTTGCTTTGACTGATGCCATCAAGTGTTCTGCCTATGTTTTCCTCTAAGAATTTTATAGTTTCTGGTCTTACATTTGGGTCTGTAATCCATTTTGAGTTTAACTTTGTGTATGGTGTGTTCTAATTTCATTCTTTACACGTAGCTGTCCGGTTTTCTCAGCACCATCTATTGAAGAAGCTGTCTTTGCCCCATTGTAGATTATTGCCTCCTCTGTCAAAAATAAGGTACCCGTAGGTACATGGCTTTTTTTCTGGATTTTCTATCTAGTTCCATTGGTCTATATTTCTGTTTTTGTGCCACTACCATCCTGTCTTGATGACTGTAGCTTTGTAGTATAAAGTGAAGTCAGGAAGGTTGATTCCTCCAGCTCTATTCTTCTTTCTCAAGATTGCTTTGGCTATTTGGGTCTTTTGTATTTCCATATGAATTGTGAAAATTTTTTTCTAGTTCTGTGAAAAATGTCATTGGTAATTTGATAGGGATTGCGTTGAATCTGTAGATTGCATTTGGTAGTATAGTCATTTTCAAAATATTGATTCTTCCTACCCAGGAACATGGATTATCTCTCCACTTGTTTATGTCATCTTTGATTTCTTTTGTTACTGTTTTTAAAATTTCTGTGTACAGCTCTTTTGCCTCAAGTAAGTTTATTCCTAGATATTTTATTCTTTTTTGTTGCAGTGGTGAATGGGATTGATTCCTTAATTTCTTTTCTGATTTTTCATTGTTAGTTCATAGAAATGAAAGTGATTTCTGTGTATTGATTTTGTACCCTGCAACTTTGCTAAATTCACTGATTAGCTCAAGTAATTTTCTGAAACTATCTTTAGGGTTTTCTATGTACAGTATCACGTCATCTGCAAACACTGAGAGCTTTACTTCTTCTTTTCCTTTTATTTCTTTTTCTTCTCTGATTGCTGTAGCTAGGACTTCCAGAACTATGTTGAATAAGAGTGGTGAAAGTGGGCACCCTTGTCTTGTTCCTGATCTTAAGCGGAATGCTTTCAGTTTTTCACCATTGAGAATAATATTTGCTGTAGGCTTATCATATATGGCCTTTACTGTGGTGAGGTTAAGTTCCTTCTATGCCCATTTTTTGATGAGTTTTAATCATAAATGGTATTGTACATTGTCAAAGGCTTTTCCTGAATCTATTGAGATTATCATACGGTTTTTATCTTTCAATTTGTTAATACAGTGTATTACATTGATTTATTTGCATATATTGAAGAATCACTGGATCCCTGGAATAAACCCAACCTGATAATGGTGTATGAGGTTTTTGATGTGTTGCTGAATTCTGTTTGCTAGATTTTTGTTGAGGATTTTTACATCTATGTTCATCAGTGATATTGGCCTTTAGTCTTCTTTTTTTGTGTGTTGTCCTTGTCTGGTTTTGGTGGCAGGGTGATGGTGGCCACATAGAATGAGCTTGGAAGTGGTCCTTCCTCTGCAATTTTTTGAAAGATTTTTAAAAAGATACGTATTAGCTCTTCTCTAAATGTTTAATAGAATTCTCCTGTGAAACCATCTGGCCCTGGGTTTTTGTTTTCTGGGAGATTTTTGATCACAGCTTCAATTTCAGTGCTGGTAATTAGGTTTTTCATCATTTCTATTTCTTCCTGGTTCAGTCTCTGAAGATTGAACTTTTCTAAGAATCTGTCCATTTCTTCCAGGCTATCCATTTTTTTGCCATATACTTGTTCATAATAGTCTCTTATAATCCATTGTATTTCTCCATTGTCTGTTGTAACCTCTCCTTTTTCATTTCGAATTTTGTTGATTTGATTCTTCTCTCTTTTTTTCTTTATCAGTCTGGCTAAAGATTTGTCAATTTTGTTTAACTTCTCAAAGAATCAGCTTTTAGTTTTTTTGATCTTTAATATTCTTTCTTTCATTTCTTATTCATTTATTTCTCCTCTGACCTTTATGATTTCTTTCCTTCTACTAATTTTTGTTGTTGTTCTTCTTCTACTTCTTTTTCAAGTTGTTTTTAAAGAAGGCTGAGCACCGAAGAATTGATGCTTTCCAACTGTGGTGTTGGAGAAGACTCTTGAGAGTCCCTTGGATGGCAAGGAGATCAAATGAATCCATCCTAAAGGAAATCAGTCCTGAATATTCATTGGATGGACTGATGCTGAAGCTAAAACTCCAATACTTTGGCCACCTGGTATGAAGAAATGCCTCATTGGAAAAGACCTTGATGCTGGGAAAGATTGAAGGCAGGAGGAGAAGGGGACAACAGGATGAGATGATTTGATGGATCACCAACTCTATGGACATGAGTTTGAGTAAGTTCCAGGAGTTGGTGGTGGATGTGGAAGCCTGGCATGTTGTAGTCCATGGGGTCACAAAGAGTCAGACATGACTGAGCGACTGAACTGAACTGAACTGATGGGTTTTGAGTTGTCGTGTTTTGATTGTCATTTTTTTCTAGAAATTTTTTGATTTCCGTTTTGATTTATTCAGTAACCTCTTGGTTACTTAGAATGTGTTGTTTAATCTCCATGTGTTTGTGTTTTTTACAGTTTTTTTTCTTGTTATTGATATCTAGTCTCATACTGTTGTGGTCAGAGAAGATACTTGATATGATTTCGATTTTCTTTAATTTACTGAGACTTGATTTGTGACCCAAGATATGGTCTATCCTGGAGAATGTTCTATGTCCACTTGAGAAGAAGGTGTATTCTTCCACATTTGGATGGAATGTCCTGAAGATTTCAATGAGATTCATCTCATCTGATGTATCATTTAAGACGTGCATTTTCTTATTAATTTTCAGTTTTTATGATCTGTCCATTGGTGTGAGTGGGGTGTTAAAGTCTCCTACTATTATTGTGTTACTGCCAAGTACTACTTTTATGTCTGTTAGTGTTTGTCTTATGTAGTGAGGTGCTCCTATGTTGACTGCATAGATATTTACAATTGTTATGTCTTCCTCTTGGATTGATCCTTTGATCATTATGTAGTGTCCTTCCTTATCTCTTGTAATCTTCTTTATTTTAAAGTTTATATTGTCTGATATGGGAATTGCTACTCCAGCTTTCTTTTGTTTTCCATTTGCATGGAATATATTTTTCCATCCTCTCACTTTCAGTCTATATGTGTCTTTAGGTCGGAATTGGATTTCTTGTAGACAGCTTATATATGGGTCTTGTTTTGGTATCCATTCAGCCAGTCTGTGTTTTTTGGTTGGAGCATTTAATCCATTTATATTTAAAGTAATTCTTGATATGTATGTTCCTAATGCCATTTTCTTAATTGTTTGGGGTTGATTTTATAGATCTTTTCTTTCTTTTCTTGTGTTTTTTGGGTATATAATTCCTTTATACATTTGTTGTAAAGCTGGTTTGGTGGTACTGAATTCTCTTAACTTTTGCTTGTCTGAAAAGCTTTTGATATCTCCATCAATTTTGAATGAGATCCTTGTGGAGTACAGTAATCTTGGTTCTGGATTTTTCCCTTTTATTACTTTAAATATATCCTGCCATCCCTTTCTGGCCTGCAGCATTTTTTGCTGAAAGATCAGGTGTTAAGCATATGGGGTTTCCTTGTATGTTACTTGTTGTTTTCCCTTGCTTCTTTTAATATTCTTTCTTTGTGTTTAGCCTCTGTTAGTTTGATTAGTATGTGTGTGGTGCATTTATCCTTGGGTTTATCCTATATGGGACTCTTTTGCCTCTTGGTCTTGATTGGCTAGTTCCTTTTGCATGTTAGGGAAATTTTCAACTAAAATCTCTTCAAAAATGTTGTCATATCCTTTCTTTTTATCTTCTTCTTCTGGGACCAATAATTCCAATATTGTTGTGTTTGATATTGTTCCAGAGATCTCTGAGACTATCCTCAGATCTCTTCATTCTTTTCACTTTATTCTTCTTTTCAGAAGTTATTTCCACCTTTTATCTTCCAGCTCACTGATTCATACTTCTGCTTCAGATATTCTGCTATTGATTCCTTCAATAGTATTTTTAATTTCAGCAATTGTGTTGTTTGTGTGCTTATGTTTATTCTTTAATTCTTCTAGGTCTTTGTTAATTGATTCTTGCATCTTTTCCATTTTGTTTTCTAGGTTTTTGATCATCTTTACTATCATTATTCTGAATTTTTTTCAGATGGTTTGCCTGTTTCCTCCTCATTTATTTGAACTTCTACATTTCTAGTTTGTTCCTTCATGTGTGTAGTGTTTCTCTGACTTTTCATTTTCTTTTTTTTTAACTTATTGCATTTGAGGTCTCCTTTTCCCAGGCTTCAAGGTTGAATACTTTCTTTCTTTTGGTTTCTGCCTTTCTAAAGTTTGTCCAGTGGTTTGTGTAAGCTTCATATAGGATGAGATTTGTGCTGAGGTTTTTTGTGTGTTTGTTTGTTTTTCCTCTGATGGGAAAGGCTGAGTGAGGTAGTAAATCTGTCTTCTGATGACTGGGTTTGTACTTTTGTTTTGTTTGTTGTTTAGGTGAGGACTCCTGCACAGTGTGCTACTGGTGGTTTTGTGATGCCGGGTGTTTTATCTAAGTGGTTTTGTTTGTGTGAGTTCTCACTATTTGATTCTCCCTAGTGTTAGTTCTCTGGTAGTCTAGGGTCTTGGAGTCAGTGCTCCCACTCCAAAGGCTCAGGGCTTGATCTCTGGTCAGGAACAAAGATTCCACAAATGATTTCTTATGGCATTCAGTGAGATAAAACAAATACCCAAAAATGATAAACCAAAGATGAACTCCAGACAAACGGCAGTTACAAAATTAGGCAAATAATAATTAAAATAATGGAATATACTCATATACGTATACACCGATGAGCAAAGTCAAATCAGTCCAACAAAAATAAAGTACAAACTTGAAAACAAAACTAAAGCAATGTACCAAGTGTAGAATAAAGCAATTAGAACAAAACTAACAAATATGTTGAGAGGAAAGGAAAGAAAGAAAACAAAGAAAAAATAGATATGCAAAGTTAAATACAGTTAGATGAATAAGGTTTATATACATTAAAGTTTAACTGCAAGGGGAAAATAACAGTTGGAAAGGCAAACAAAGGAATAAATGTAGAAAAAAATGATAGGTTTAAAAAAATTAAAAACTAAAGTTTTAAAAAAGAGGAATAATAGAGAGAAAATAGAAAAAAAAAAAAAAAGGAAAACTCCATAGAACTGCAAATGCCCGATGTAGAGGCAGAGATTTATAATAACAAGAAAAAGTGTGACTGAATATACACATATACATATATATACCCGTTAACAAAATTGAGGCAGTCCAACAAAAATAAAGTTCAATAGATTGACACAGTGAACAAAGGAAACCAAAAATCATATCTACCAAAACAAAATTAACTAAAGTACAAACTGGAAAACAGAAGTAAAGCAAGGTTCCAGTTGGGCAATACAGCAATGAAAATAAAAGTAACATATATGTTGAGAGGAAAGAAAAGAAAGAAATAATAGATATGCAAAGTTAAAGAGGTAGAAAATAAGATTTGTATACATTAAAGATTAACTGCAAGGGGAATAGTACAGTAGGAAAAGCAAACAAAGGAATAAATGTAGAAGAAATAATAATAAGTTTATAAAGTTAAAAACTAAAATTAAGAAAAGAGAAAAGAAAGGAAAAAAAAAGAAAAAGGAAAAGTCCACAGAACTGCAAAAGCCCATCGTAGAGGCAGAGGTTTATAACAACAGTAAAAAAAAAAAAAAAAAATATGACTGAGATAAGAAAACAAAAGCTCAAAAGCTTAATTGCATTTCATAGTGTCATAATGCCAATAAAGTCAACAACTACAACAGAGGGGGATAAAAAGGAAAAGAAAAAAAAGAAGAAAAAATCCAAAAGAATCTAGAGAACAAGTGAACACATAAGAATAATAAATGTTTTTCTTGAGTCACTACTGTCAATGTCCTTTCCTTCACTGGGAATCACAGTTCACCCCACCTCCCTAGAATACCCTCCAACACCGTGCTGATCTCTGGACCTGCTCTGGGGCAGCTCAAATACTAATCTGGTCCTACTCCTATGTGTTCTTGCCTCCAATGTCCACAGCTATCAAAACTAGCGTGTTTTCTTTTGTGGGAGCTCTCGATGACCTTTTATATATTCAGACACAGTCTGCCTAGATAATTGTGTGGACTTAATCTCAAGCCTGTACAGCTGGCAGGAAGGTTTTGGGTCTTCTTCCTTAGCCACACTGTCCCTGGGTTTCAACTGTGGTTTCATTTCCACCTCTGCATGTGGGTTGTCCACTGGGGTTGATCCTAAGGCTGCCCTGTAGGACTTGGGTTTGCCCCTGTGAGGGCCTTGTGTGGAGGTGTGCAGCTGCTTGGGGCGCAGGGGTTCTGGCAGCACCAGGTACTCAGGGGAGTTGGCGGCTAGAGCAGAAGGAAATATAGTGCTCTAGAAGGGTATGGCAACCAATATTGGCCAATACGCTCCAGTATTCTTGCCTGGAGAAACTCCCTGACAGGGGAGCCTGGCAGGCCACAGTCTATAGCGTTGCAAAAGTTGGACACGGCCAAAAAAAGCTGTGCCCATAGATGCAAGAGTTTTTTTTTGCCTGTGGTGGCGCTGCCCCAGTGAGAGTTGAGCGTGAAGGTAGTTCAGCTGCTTGCGGAACCCTGGCGGCGCCAAATGTGCAGGCACACGGACTGCCTCCACCACAGGGTTTATGGCCCTATCAGAGTCTTTTTTCGAGCCTCTTGTAGCTGGCAATCAGAAGGCCTCTTTGGCCAGTCTGCCTCTGTAGCTCTGCCCATTCAGGCACTTAGAGGGCTCCCTTGCCTGGGTTCCTTCTCTGTTGTTCAGCACATCAGACACAAAAAGGGGCCCCCCTGGCTGGGGTCCTACTCTGTAGTTCATTGTGTCTAGTATTTTATGGGCCAGCTTCTCTATTTTTCAGCTGCTGATGCTGGCCTATGGAGAGAGAGAGGTTATAGTGATGGTTCCACCCCCTACATGTGACTCAGCTGTATCCCTTTGCTTCCATGGCTGCCAGGCTCTCCTCCACAGGCATTTCCCATCACGATCTCCTCCCTCACATCCTCTCAATCTGACTGCAGTCAACAGTACCCCTCACCCTGAGATTGCTCCACAATCCCTAAACTCCAGCTCCCAGCTACTGTGCCTTCCATGGGACCTGAGTCCCTGTCCAGAGTATGTATGGCTGCGGCAAGGGCTGTCTGACTCTTATTCCATTTAGGCTGCCACAGATCAGCTGTTTCTCTCTCAGCCTTAAATGTTTCTTCTCTGACTCAGACAATTGCCCCAATGTGGTGATGGGACCCTGGCTTCAGTTCCCCCACCCACCAAGGGCAGGTCCAGTCCTACTAACACTCCTGTTTTTCCCCCTGGTTCCTTCCTTCTACTGAGTTTTCTGTTGTTCTGTATATTTTCTCCACTGGTCAGATACTCCTGTCTGCTCTCAGCTGGTGTTTTGCATGCACTTCTGTGTCTGAAGGGGTATTCCTGATATATCTGTGAAGAGAGATGTACTCTACATCCACCTACTCCTCTGCCACTTTGTTCTCTCCTGACCTCCTTTAATACTCAAAGAAAGAGTACAAAAGGAAGGCGATAGTTTTCCTATCCAGCTTATTTAAAATCCATTATTGTGTAAGGAACACCATAAAATGTTGTCAACATTATTATCAGACATACCTGTGTATGATAGCTAGCTTTACACCTCCTAATTTTTAGCACTGCTATGCTCTTTTTTTTAAAGTACTGCCTTAAATGTTGATACCCTAAACATTTAAATGTTAATAGTAACAATTGTCACTTCACAAAGTAATTAAAAGAATTAAATTGAGAAAAAAAGGGTGGAATATTTAGTGTACTAAATATTTTTAATATTAATAAAATTAGTATATTTAATAAAAATAGAGTGGAGTATTTAATATATGTATGACAAAGGCCCATATAGTCAAAGCTATGGTTTTTCCAGGAGTCATGTATGGATGTGAGATTTGGACCATAAAGAAAGCTGAACACCAAAGTAGTGATGCTTTTGAACTGTAGTGTTGGAGAAGACTCTTGAGAGTCCCTTTGAGTGCAAGGAGTTCAAACCAATCAATACTACAGGAAATCAATCCTAAATATTTATTGGAAGGACTGATGCTGAAGCAGAAGCTCCAATACTTTGGCCACCTGATACAAAGAACTGACTCATTAGAAAAGACCCTGATGCTGGGAAAGATTGAAGATATGAGGAGAAGGGGATGACAGAGGATGAGATCATTGGATAGCATCACTGACTCAATGGACATGAGTTTGAGCAAGCTCTGGGTGTTGGTGATGCACATGGAAGCCTGGCATGCTGTAGTCCATTGGATCACAAAGAGTCGGACATGACTAAGTGACTGAACTGAACTGAACTGAACTGTTTTAATATATTGGCTGGTAAACAGTAAGTACTTGAAAATATTACTTGTTTTTAAAATTATAAAATCATGAAATATTGTATATGTATTTTATTGTATATATGTATATACATATATATATGTATATGCACATCAATACTAGGTCCTTGATGTAAATGACAAGTAACTCTGTATTTTATTTTGATATCTATATTGTCTACTCACTTTGAAAACTCTCAAGTAGGTTGATCTCAGAGAACTACACAAATTAAAAATCATAGACAAAATTTATGTACTTCTTTCTGCTTCATTATGATTTTACTTATACACTAATGTTTCATATACAATCCACAAAATATCTTGAATTTGGGGTAAAATTTATCCTACCTTCCCTGGTGGCTCAGACAGTAAAGGATCCACCTGCAATGCTGGAGACCTGGGTTCAGTCCCTGGGTTAGGAAGATCCCCTGGAGAAGGAAATGGCAACCAACTCCAATATTCTTGCCCAGAGAATTCTATGGACAGAGGATTCTGGTGTGATACAATCCATTGGGTCACAAAGAGTAAGAGATGACTGAGCTACTAAGAACACACACACACACACACACACACACACACACACCCCTTCAATTACAGTTTCTCTGATTCAATATGATTTTAAGGATTTAGTTATCCATTCTGGAATTTAGTGCCTACATCTGGAAAAACGTGAATGATATTCAACATTTTAAAGGGTTAATATAGCCAATTAATAAAGTTGTATAAAATTTTTGAAGAGAATTTCTTGGCACATAGTCAGAAACTAAACAATGTAACTTATTTCATTACTTTTCTTTATAAAACTGGTTTTGAGTCATGATATAATTCTGTCTCACATTGTACTTTTAGAGTTTAACATACCTCACTTAACAAGCTGTGTTAAAAACCTCTGTTGTAACTAGAACAAGGGCTACAAATAGGTAGGATACTTTAGTGAAAGGCTAAGAGTAATCTATTGGTTTGGAGCAGGTATTTTAGATAATCCTGGGACTAAGCAACCAAAGACATTTAAAACAGGTAGGTGATCAATGACAGTGATAGCTGATAGCTTCCAAATGGATGTCTGAGATGAGAGGTTGCAATAGAGTTAGAAGAGTTTGGCTCCAGAGCTGTAGTTAAGTATGATCAAGGCACAGAGTAAAATTAATGGAAAACAATGGAGTCTGGAGAAAAGGATCAGGACTCTATCTCTTTAAAGTCCTGAAACAGAAAAGAGAAGTCCAGTTCTGGGAAGAGTTCCAGTTGGCAATGAAGGCGAACCACCTCGTCTAGGAAAGCAAGGAAGGAATGTGGTATCCAAAAATCATTACTAAATGAGTAGAAAACATGACTTCTGCCATATTTTCTCTGTTTGATAAAAACTCTTTAGGAAACAAGGGCTTGTTCCATTCCAGCTTCATCCCAAGAGCCAGAAGATGTATCCACCCTTTTGACTCTTGAGATACTTGATAGATTAGAAATAACTGACAGAGGCTTCCCTGGTGATCCAGTGGTAAAGAATCCAGCTGCCAATGCAGGAGACATGGGTTTGATCCCTCATCCAGGAACACACCACGTGCCATGGAGCAACTAAACCAACAATAAAAGAAGTCACCATGAGAGGCCCACACATCCCAACTGGAGAGTAAGCCCCACTCGCTGCAACTAGAGAAAACCCCATGGAGCAACAAAGACCAGCACAGCCAAAAAATAAATAACTAAATAAAAGGAATGGACAGATATATTACTGAGGTTCTGCTTCCTCAACTAAATAAACAAAAACAACTCATCTGGGACTCAGAATTTCTTCTATTCAACAAATGAACTGTTGATTCTATATAGTCAATCCCCAACTAACTTTTGTTTTCTCCTTACCTTCCCTGAACCTACTTTACTTTCACTGCTGGAAAATGCTTTGCTAAAACTTATCCTAGCATGATGGAGGGATGTTTTTGTTAAGTCTGATTTAAAACACAGAGAAATGAGAGCTTGACTTGCTTAGTATAAAGTTTCACACAGGAAAAATTTTAACTGGGTCTTTAGTGGGCTTCCCTGATGGCTCCAGTGTAGGAGACCCAGTTTCGATCCCTGGGTTGGGAAGATCCCCAGGAGGAGAGAATGGCTACCCATTCCAGTATTCTTGTTTCGAGTTTTCCATGGACAGAGGAGCCTAGTGGGGTAGAGTCCATGGGGTCACAAAGAGTCAGACATGATTGAGCAACTAACAGTGATAAGAATGAATTTGTTCTACTAAAGACTCTGGAAGGAGCATTTCTGTTAGGATAAAAGGCACAGGGTTTAAGAAAAATGAACAGGGGAAATGTTCTCCCTTTAAAAACATGCATCATCTCATCACCCTGATATGAGTTTTTAAACACAATGTTGTGACTGGTTCAAGTGTGGGAGAATCCCTGACAACTCTGATCCTGAAAATAAACAAAAGGAGAGCCGACTGGCTTCTACCTCTTCTTCTTCTCTTCCCAGAATCCATTTATCTTCCCATCATGTCTTTCTCTCACATTACCCCCTTCTCTTTCAATCACCAATCACTCTCTTCTCTTCCAGTCACTCCTTTCTCTTCCCATCACCACTTTCTCTTTTCATCTCACCCTTCACTTTCCTTCAAATCTCTGCCTGGACTAGAATAGCACGTATCTTACGCTGAGCTCATTAGACAAAGGAAGAAAGAAAGTTAGAGGGGCAGCACTAAAGTCACAGCTTTCTGGTAAGCAAAGGATCCAAAACCATGGAACAATAGCAGCTTAGATTTTGCATGGATTGCTGGTTGTGCTTGGGATTATAAAGACAAACTAAAATTTCTAATACTGAAAAACAACAAAATTAGTCACCCCTTCACAGACTCCCCCCGACTACCTTCTTCACATTCTCTTTCATCTACAATTTCAAATCACAGTCAAGGCTTGTTTTCAGGTTAAAGACCAATAGACAGGCTTTGTGGGTGACACAACACATTGATACCTATGATTCAGTCATTAGGAGACAAAGGTCCTGAGGTCTCACCCAGAAGTCCTTTTCCTTTACACAATTTCTTTTCATTTCAAAAGTCACAGAGTACCACTGGAAGCCATATGGTTGAAACCTTCCCATTTTTCTACAATCCCTAGACCATCAAATGAGGGCTTATCTGATGCAGGCATTTGAGAGGTTAATCATATAATCACGTCAGCCAAAATGAGGAAGTGTTAGGGTAAGGGAGAAGGGCACAAGAGAGGATTAGGAGTAGAGGAAGATATAGAGGGAGGGACAGAAGGCCTAGGCATTTTTATTGCCAACTGGGAATAGTAGAATATCCTATTATCCCTCCTGAGTAGGATAATTTATTAGTGACCTGGAGCAATTCACTTCATATCTTCTAATCTTAGTTTCTTCATCTGTAAAAGGGAGCAGAGTTAATATCTGTGCAAAGTCTTCTCATAAGCAATATGGTATGACCTCTATCACTTCTCATGAATGAGGGCCATCTCCTCTAGCACTTTCCTTAGAGAATATTTCACTTCCTTATTTCTCAAGCTGTAGATCAAGGGGTTTAACATGGGGGTGACAAGGTTATTCAGGACCTGAACAGTTGCATTAAGCCAGGGGTTAGGGGTGGGTTGCAGGTAGATGAGAACCACTGGCATAAAGGAGAGGAGGATGGCAGTGAGGTGGGCACTGCAGGTGGAGAAGGCACGCTGTTGGCCTTTGGTTGATTGGATTTGAAGAATGGAGTAAATGATGCAGCTGTAGGAAGTGAGAATGAGAAGGAAGCAGCTGAGGGGCATGAGACCCACACTGACGAACCCCACCATCTCCAGGGCCAAGGTGTCTGCACAAGCCAGCTTCAGCATCACTGGGATATCGCAGAAGTAATAGTCCACCTCACTGGGGCCACAGTAGGGCAACTGGAAGGTGAGTGTAGTTAGAAAGATGGCCTGAATGCACCCAAAAAACGAGGTGCCCATGGCCAGGATGGCACACGCTCTGTGACTCATGATTATTGTGTAGCGCAGAGGGTAACATATGGCAACAAAGCGATCATAGGCCATTACTGTGTACAGGAAACACTCGGTACAACCCAGAAAGTGGTAGAAGAAGAGCTGGGACATGCAGCCTGCGTAGGAGATGGCTCGGCTGTTCCCTGCGAGGTAGAAGAGCATCTTAGGGGAACTCACAGAGGGAAAAAATATGTCACACACAGACAGTTTACACAGGAAGAAGTACATGGGAGTGTGCAGCCGAGTGGAGGAGACAATTGCCAGTAGGATGAGCAGGTTCCCCATAAGGGTGAAGATGTAGAAGGACAGAAACAGGACAAAGAGCACGGTCTCCAGGTCCTCTGTGTGTGGGATGCCCAGCAGAATAAACTCAGTCACCACCGAGGCGTTTCTCATCTGTGTTAGAATGTTGGACTTCAAAATGGAATACAGGTCTCCAAAGTCTCAGTACTGATGTCAAACCGAGAAGCTATTTAATAAAGGATAAGCAATTATTTACTTATCATCTTATGTGTCTTTCTAGCAAGTGTAGTTTACAAAACATCATTAATAAACTAAATATTTTTAAAGGAATATTATAAATATGTAAAGTGACTTTAAATCATTCCATAGGAAAATGCTTTAGTTAAAATAACAGTTTTTGACTGAGTATTTGCAAGTGTTATGCTAATTTCTTTTATTTTTTAATTTAAGTCCCAGAAACAACCTTATTAAGTGAAAGAAGACATAAAAGCATGGGGAGTTTTTAGTAACCTGATCATGTAGCTAGAAAATAACTGATCTGAGATTAAAACTCAGGTCTGATTGCAGAGTTAAACTTCTAATCTTTCTGCTGTGAAAGCTCCCTGGAAATTTTACTTAGAGAAGCAGAGACCTGATGTTCATCTTCAGATAATCAGAGAGCTGCTATGTAGATGTGCTGTGTGCTTATCCATGGTTAATAACGTGTAAAAAAGTGGAACTAGTAAAAAGTTAGATTTTATTTCAGTATAGGAAAAAATTAATGGCTAAGTTGCCTTGTTAAGTGTTGTGTTCGTATCATGATAAGGGTTTGATTATTTGTAGGATGATATTCTTTCAAATATGAAGAACTTGCATTCCCAATTTAAATGCATTTTTTTTTCCTTCCTGCACCCCTAATATCCTCTGAAATTCTTTGCCTTTATTACATTGTTAATTTTCTCAAATATATCTGAAGAGGCACACATTTAACAAATGATTTGCCTGGTGAGCAGATGGCTTTGATTTAAATATGATAAATCTATCTACCTCTATAACAATAAGAATTATTAATATAGTTATAAAAGTTAAAATAACAACTTAATACCATCCTTACTATATCTTAATAAAAGACACGTGCCATGGGGAAGACCAGAATACCACTGAGAAAGAGTCCTTTAAAATGACAGAAACTCTTTGGGATGCTTTTGTGTTTGGTCTGTAGTTTGTTTTTTTTTTAAAGGAAGAATCTGCTGTGTATATATATATATGTGTGTGTGTGTGTGTGTGTGTGTGTGTATAGTTGATTCATTTTGTTATATAGCAGAAACTAACACAATGTGCTTGTAAAGTAATCATACTCCATTTTTTTTAAGTATAAAAATTAATTAATTTAAAAAGAGACAAAACCTGAGTTATGTTAATAGAAATCTGTCCAGGCACTGCTGAATGTTTCATGTACATTAACACCTTTAGTCCTTACCACAATTTTCTGAGATAGGTAGAGTTAATTCCTGTTTACATTAGGAAACTGAGGCACAAAGAGTTGAGAAAATTGACCAAGATCCTACATCTGTTAGATAGTAGAGTCGAATCTCCCACAAAGAACAATAGGAACATCTGCTGAGTTATTAGGCTCCCCTGATAGCTCAACTGGTAAAGAATCTGCCTGCAATGCAAGAGACCCCAGTTCAATTCCTGGGATGGGAAGATCCCTTGGAGAAGGGATAGGCTACCCATTCCAGTATTCTTGGCTTCCCTTGTAACTCAGCTTGTAAAGAATACACCAGCAGTGTGGGAGACCTAGGTTCAATCCTTGGGTTGGGAAGATCCCCTGGAGAAAGGAAAGGCTACCCATTCCAATATTCTGGCCTGAAGAATTCCATGGACTTACAGTCCATGGGGTTACAGAGAGTCAGACACAACTGAGCAAGTTACTCACGACTGAGCTGAGTTACTAATCCTGCCTTTCTAACATTCATTCAAAATAATGATAATTTTAAATAAAGATATGTTTATATTGCTTATTTGTTATAATGTAATTTTATTATCTCTTAGTTCTTACAAAATCCTTGTGAAGTAGTGGTAATGAATCCAAATTTCTAAAAAAGAACACTGACATTCAGAGAGTTAGAACCTTTTCTAAAACTAAAAAGTGAAGAGCAAGTCATACTCAGATCTCCTGATTCCAAGTTTAGTGTCCTTTCCTCAAAATAGAAAAAAAAAAAAGAAAGAAAAAAAAAGGCAATACAGACACCAATTGCCCTTTTATGACTGAAAAACCACTCATAGATTCATCCTTAAGATTTGGAGACATCTTCCAGGCACCCCCACGACCATTAACTGTCTTTATTTACTAGTCACTGAAAATTTGATGGTACTAGATTGTAGCTCCAGAGAGGGAGGTGAGTCTCTCAACATCATATATATTTCAATAAGTCCCATAGCTACAGAGAAATTTCATTTCTTGAGGATGAACCCCAAGGGGATATCTCAGATCATGGTGCAACATCAATGAAAATTTGCATCATTAAGAAATACCAGCCTATCTCTTTATTTCACTTCTATTTATGAGTTCCAATATTCTGCAAGTTTTGCAGATATTTCCCCCACCCAACTGGCCTGAAATGGTCTCATTCTTAGAAATAAATCCTACCTCTCTAGTTGGGAGTTTAAATTTTACTTTTGCAAGTCTGTCCATTTACATTAACACAAAAGCATTTATATAAAGTAAGTATTCACATATTGTTTATTTTATAAGTGCATGGGTGTGTGGTAGAAATTGGTCAAGAAAATCAAAGAGGAAAAAGTCAAGCATGGTTCTTTGAACCCTGATACTTCAAAGACTGATGAATTGAATATGAATCAGAAGGGAAGGATACTTTTTCATATGATTCATACATATGAAAGGTTATACTTATGGAATAAATGTCCGAGTTTGGAAAGGAAAACCTAGGGTTCACTCTAAGTATTGTGGATGATGCTATAGATTTTTATGTTATCTTCTCCAGGGTAAGAACTGAAACTCTGAATGAGCATACTGCAGAATTAATACCAACTAATGACATAGTTCCTCCCCCCTTGGTTTATAGACATCAAACATTCCTGAAAAGCAAAAAGAACATAGGCTGCTCTGGCTAAATCATAAGTGATAGTATTTCCTTATGATTCTAACCAACACCATGAGAACACTTGAGTGTAGTGTCTCTTGCACAATTCAGAAAAGGAAACTTTCACAAACACTTAAGTACAAAAATTTATTAATTATTATAATATCTATCTTCCCTAAATCTCTCATTTTGTCATTGTAAAAACTCATTTATAATAATAAATGTCTAATTTCATCAACAAAAGAGGCCGCAGGGACAAACACTTGTATTTGCCCTTTTCAAGCCATCTTCTTTCCACATTTCAAAACTATAACATCTCAAATGTTATACAACATTTCCAACAATTCCTGAGACACCATTGGTTCATAATAACTTGCCTTAGAGTGCTGATGTAATAGTGTAGCATCTATTATAAATCATATTATTTTCACATACCAATTAGGCAGCAAGCAAGTTATTTTCAAGAGTCTATAGATCTGTCTTCTAGATCTATACAGAGTACATTTTGTATAGATCTTATTTATATTCTCTTATGTGTTTTGAAGATCACAGAAGTTATATTATGTAATAAAATGTTTAAGGATGGGCATGACTGACCTAATAAACCCTTCTTAGAATATGAGAAAGCTGAAGGAAGAAGACTTTTGTTCATAAATACATTTCAGTCCAAATGTGTCAGAATATTAACTTTCATCTGGTTCTGATTAAATCTTTGAAGCCACTTTCCAGTGGTTTTGGATACAGGTAACAAAGAAAGTACAGAAATGAGTGTGTCTGATTCTCGCATTCAAACAGACTTGATTGAATCCATGATGATTTATAAATTATGAATATGAGCATTTAAATACCCTAAATCCAGCATCAGGAAATAAATTTTCACAAATAATTTATACTAATTAATTTCCTTCATGTATTAAAATGATCTTCAAAATCCACTTGTAATTCAGTTCTCTCTCATCAAAATAAATAACTGCTTGTGAAAAAACAATTGAAGCTATTATTAAGTCAAATAGAATGATAAATTTGAAGCTCCTCTTTTTGGGTCTCATCAATGCAGGAGCTACAGGAGATGTGGGCTGGATCTCTAGATCTGGAAGATGCCCTGAAGTAAGGAATGGCACCCCACTTCAGTATTCTCACCTGAAAAATTCCATGGGCACAGGAGCTTGGTAGGCTACAGTCCACGGGGCCTCAAAGAGTTGGACACAACTGAGCAACTGAGTGCACACATACACACACACACACACACACACACATCCAGTGACAGTAGCTTCAATTGTAACCCTGAGTTACCTGGATTAGCAACCCATTGACTTGGTAATAGTAAGCCTGACATGCCCAGTATATAAAGTAAGTATTCACATATTATTTATTTTATAAGTGCATGGGTGGGTGGTAGAAATTGATCAAGAAAACCAAAGAGGAAAAAGTCAAGCACGGTTCTTTGAAACCTGATACCTCAAAGATGTTGAATTGAATTTGACTCAGAAGGGAAGAATACTTTTTTCGTATGATTCGTAAATATGAAAAGTTATACATATGGGAGAAATATCTGAGTTTGGAAAGGAAGATCTAGCGTTCACTCTAGGTATTGTGGCTGATGTGGCTTCTAGTATAGTGTCAGAAGTATGCAATAGATTCACACTTGTTTTCTAGAATCTAGTCACACATCTAAAACAAGGCAAACTCTAGAATTCTTAAAGTATCATCTAACATTAGCAAAAAATATATTGTAAAAATACTTAAAGAGAATGCATGATATGCTAAACTGGATAATGAATTATAGTAGGTCAGGTGATTTTCATTTATCATAAAAAAGTGCCACTTAAGAAAGAAAAATATGAAACCCGGAAATTACTATTTATCCATCTATCTACATATATATATTAGATGCAAAAATAAATGTGTATACACTTATCTAAAACCATCCTTTATTCTCTTAACACTGTCTTTGAAAAACAAAATATTTTAATTTTGATGAAATTCACACTATCAATTTCCTATGAGTTATACTTTTGGGATCATATCTAAAAATTTTTTCCAAGCCCCAGGTTGGTTGTCAACACAACTTAATGACTTGAGAAATCGGATATTCACAAGTTAGGATTTGGGAAAGATACTTTTCCAGATTAAATGTGCTAAAGTTAGAGATTACAGTCATTATACTGATAGCAGTTTTGCTGTTTTTTATCGGACAGAAGAAAGAACATTAGTGATAACTACTAGAAGATATTTCATTGACAGAAGGTTTTTATCAATTGTAAAGAAGAACAGAGGGAGGGACGGTGTTGGTGGCTTTAGTGGGCCCATGTATCCAGATCATCCTATTTCTTTTAATCTGTGTCTCAGTGATGTTTATGAGAGAAAATCTCAGAGACAAATGGCATCACAGGCCATACAAATACAAAATAATATCAATAGAATACCACTGAACGTATGGATGTATGTTAATAAATATATACTGACATGTGGGCTAAAATTAAATATCAACTTGCACAATAAAATAGCCAGTTACATAGACTAAAAACTCATTCTCATATTATTTCTAATCAGAAAAATATTCTTCTCTCTAGAATTTTCTTCAGGGCAACATTGACATCCCTGTTCCGTAGACTATAAATCAAGGGATTCAGCATGGGTACCACAATAGTGTAAAACACAGAGGACACTTTCCCTTCGTCCATGGAACTGATCGATGATGGCTGCAGATACATGAATGCTGCAGATCCGTAGAAAATAGCAACAGCTGAGATGTGGGAGCTGCATGTGCTGAAGGCTTTGGACCTGCCCTCCGTGGAAGGAATGTGGAGGACGCTGGAAATAATGAAGACGTAGGAGCTGACAATGATCAGGCTGGGGGCAAAGATGTTAAGTGCACTAAAACACAGAATCAGTAATTCATTGACATAGGTGCTAGAGCAGGAAAGCTTTAGGAGGGACAGAAGATCACAGAAATAATGGTTGATCACATCTAATTTGCAGAAATGAACTCTAAGCGTGCAGCCTGTGTGAGAGAATGCACATATCAGTCCCATCATATACACTCCCCAAATGAGGGAGAAACAGGCCTGATGGGACATGATAATATTATACAGCAAGGGGGTACAGATGGCAACATAGCGGTCATATGCCATTGCAGCCAACATGTAACACTCAGAGATAGCAAAAAGGAGGAAGAAGTAAAGCTGAGTTATGCATTCAGGGTAGGAGATGATGCTCTTCTCTGTCACGAAGTTCACCAGCATTCTGGGGGTAATGACAGTGGACTGACAGAGGTCAATGAAGGACAAGCTGCTTAGGAAATAGTACATGGGTGTGTGCAGGTGAGAACTGAGCCCAATCAGTGTGATCATGCCCAGGTTCCCCACCACTGTGACCACATAGATTCCTAGGAAGAGGAGGAAAAGGGGCAGCTGGAGTCGTGGCTGTTCTGTGAGCCCAGCGAGGATGAACTCAGTCACTGGGAGTGATTTCGAGGGTCCATTTTCTTCTCGGCAGGTTCTAAGTTTAAGAAACAGAAAATGAGTGTACGTGTGTGTGTGTATGAGAGAGAGAGAGAGAGGTTTATGCATATATGTAGGTGAGTTTGTGTTTGTGGGTGTGAGAGGCAGAAAATAATTCTGCAGAGATCATTCTTTATCCATCGTCAGAAGACATACATAACGAAGGGAATTCTCCAGTATATCCTGTTACTGTAGGATAAACAATCATTCTGGTCGAACTAGAATAGAAATTATAAACATCAACAACTTTATAATTAAGATATTTCATAAAGTTTAAGAGAAACAACAATTTATGAATTTTTAAAGTCTGTCAAAAGAAATGTTTCTAGTATTATTTCTGAGTACTCATCTTTCCTCCACATTTCTATGTTTATATATTAATATCATGCATGTCGAATGGCATAGAACTTTCCTTTCATTTATAGTAAGTAATATTAGTGTATGCTTTCTATAATTAATGAAGAGAGGATTCACAAGTCTGTGAAAAGTAGTTATATTAGTTGGGGCTGTCTTCTTTTTTTCTTTTTTTTTGGGGGGGGCTGTCTTCTTTAGTAACAGCTCAACTGAAAATATCTGATGACCTGTATCATTTCACCTAAGATCTAATGCTTTAATGTCTCAGCTTTCTTCTCCTTGGACTTTGACTCCAGAGGGCAGGAATGCAACTGCTTGGCAGACATCATGTTTATGCCTCAATAGGTTTTCCCACCCCAGGAACCATTCTTCTTATTCTAATTAGGATAATCTTAGGAGTGAGAGTATAATGGCCTAAATACAAGCCATGTACTCCACCACTGTGACCAGGGCATCAGTGTACTAAGATTGATCTATGCAAAGCACTAAGTGTTAGGTATGCCAACATTTTTTAAATATAATCATGTATTTTGCACATACTCTCAAAAGAATACAAAGATGGTAGAGATGTGGATAAGTAAAGTACACGCAAAATAAAATAAGTAATTTTAGTGTCAATTAAATACTAGTCAACAGTGATATGTTTTTTTTAAAGACCAGTGTACTTTTGGTTTAGATTTGCAAAGGAAATGGATAAATACTGGAAAATAGAAATTCATATTCTTAACACTCAAACAATATTTGGACTATTGTGTTCAGTTTGAAGTAAAACACTGTGTGTGATAAAGGAAAAGCTGCACAGTTTCATAAATATGATCTAGAAATATGGTATTTTAAGATGGCTTAAACAACCGAGGATATTTTTTTCCAGCAAAACAAAAATTCTTGTGACACAGGGCAGTTATCTCAATGTTCATTATATGGCAGTGAGAGGTACTGAACTTATTTTATATGTGCAAGAGATTGAGTAAAATTAACTGCTTTAAATTATGGAAAGAAATATTTGGTTTTACAGCAAAGACAAATATCCCTATTATCAGACACACCCCGAGCTGATAAAAATTTGAGCACAGACTGAGTAACCATGTACATATCAGATATTCTTTAAGGACGCACCTAATGGGTAATTGAATTTAATGTACTTCTATTATCTTCATTCTAATGGATCCTGAATATGTTAGACAGTAGGAGATTGAATCTTCAGCTAAACCCCATTCTTACTGTGTGGTCTTGAGATAACATGTTTACTCTCCAACTCTCTGAAAAACAGAAACACTAAAATCTACCATTTCTGTAAATTCAGATAAATGATTCCTATAAGATGCTTAGCATGATCCATACCCTTGGAAAGACCTTAATACTGTCAATGTTATTTTAATTTTGATCTATTGAGTTTCTTTCCATTATAGCTTTTGGTTCAGTGGCATTTTCATTACTGCTATGATGGCTGGAGTACGTCAAGGCTGCATATTGTCACCCTGCTTATTTAACTTATATGCATAGTACATCATGAGAATCTCTGGGATGGATGAAGCACAAGCTGGAATCAAGATTGCCGGGAGAAATATCAATAACCTCAGATATGCAGATGACACCACCCTTATGGCAGAAAGTGAAGAAGAACTAAAGAGCCTCTTGATAAAAGTGAAAAAGGAGAGTGAAAAATCTAGCTTAAAACTCAACATTCAGAAAACTAAGGTCATTGCATCTGGTCCCATCACTTCATGGCAAATAAATGGGGAAACAGTGGAAAGAGTGACAGATTCTATTTTCTTGGGCTCCAAAATCACTGCAGATGGTGACTGCAGTTATGAAATTAAGAGACGCTTGCTCCTTGGAAGAAAAGGTACGACCAACCTAGACAGCAGAGTAAAAAGCAGAGACATTACTTTGCCAACAAAGGTCCATCTAGTCAAAGCTATGGTTTTTCCAGTGGTCATGTACGGATGTGAGAGTTGGACTATAAAGAAAGCTGAGCGCTGAAGAATTGATGCTTTTGAACTATGATGTTGGAAAAGAGTCTTGAGAGTCCCTTGGACTGCAAGGAAATCCAACAAGTCCGTCCTAATGGAAATCAGTCCTGATTATTCATTGGAAGGACTAATGTTGAAGCTGAAACTCCAATAGTTGGCCTCCTGATGTGAAGAACTGACTCATTTGAAAAGACCCTGATGCTGGGAAGGATTGACAGCAGGAGGAGAAGGGGATGACGGAGGGTGAGATGGTTGGATGGCATCGACGATTCAATGGACATGAGTTTGAGTAAACTCTGGGAGTTGGTGATGGACAGGGAGGCCTTGTGTGCTGCAGTCCATGGGGTCACAAATAGTTGGATACAACTGAGCGACTGAACTGATGATGCCTGGAATTTTTTTTTTTTCTGTAAGACATTTTATTGTTCCTCCTTTCTATCTAAATACATAAAATGATCCTGAAATTTGAAGTTTTTACTAAATATAAACTTCCTAAATATTAGTGTTTTCCAAGGTCTCCAAATAAAGTTTGAATAAATTTCTGTCATTCAGTGATTTATATCACCCAACAACAAAATCTTTTATTTTTATGTCCCACCAGGTGTCACATGGTTTAACTATTATACAAAAGAGCATTTGATAAAAATCTCTTTTATAACTCATTATATTTCTTTAACTGTCTCTCATACTTTCCAGTGTATCTGATGAAATCTAGTCAATGGTTGGGGTCCTTAAGTCAAGGGCTTTAATAATGGAAACCCCAGTTAATAAGACCATTTTCTATGTGCTGATACCTTCCTATTGTTTACATTTAGCATGTGCTTAATTCTGTGTCAATTATTATGAGTTACTTATCAGCTTTTCTTCTGTACTAGACTGTAAACTCAATACAGTGTTTGGCACAATGCCTTATATACAAGTATCAATAAATATGATTTTTTAATAAAATTATTGAAAGGAGTGTAGTGATAAGTTAACATAGACTCCAATAGAAGTGAACAAAGCTCTCACACTACCTGAGTTGAAATGAGTAAACAAAGAAATACTGGCCATACTTTTATCCAGCGGGGACAGAGAGATGATAAGGGAACCTCTGCTCCACAGGGAGTGTGGATATTAGAGTGAGGACAGATAGAGACAGAAAAATAGCTACTCACATCTTTTCACCTGAGGGAGCTAAAACAGAAGATTCAACTTTCTAAAGTCCTGGACTGGGATTCAGATACATCCCTCTTTGTCCCCCAAACACCAGTGCTGCGTATTCTTCTATTCTATTTCTCTGTAGGGAAAATGGTTCTGGTGATGCAGGTGGATAGTTCTGAGACCTTGCAGGACTTCTTGTTGTTGTAGGGTCATAACCTAGAAGAGTCTTTTGTAATAATTTTGAGTCACTTGTCCTGACCTCTGTTGAAGTCGATGGCCCTCTGCAAATGTTGGCTGATGTGAATGGTGATTTATAATTTGAGTATCGATGCTAAGTGTCAGATGAGGAACAAGTAATGATAATGATCTCCAGTTAGGTTCATATCCCACAAGTATCAACTCTTGGGAAAAGTTACAATTAGCAATTCCCTTTTCTCCCATTGACTCTCTAGTGTTTAATAGTGTCATATAGTTGTAATTTATCATTTTTGTTAGATTATAGGTTGAAAGCAAGGCTGGGATAGATCTTATTAGAACTCTGGTGAATTTCA
Source organism: Giraffa tippelskirchi (assembly GCF_054371585.1). NCBI lineage: Eukaryota > Metazoa > Chordata > Mammalia > Artiodactyla > Giraffidae > Giraffa > Giraffa tippelskirchi. The sequence continues at coordinate 21,329,307 of NC_137284.1, forward strand.
TGTCAAGCTATATAAGAATTCCGAATTTTAGGAAAGTTTTAGACCTGTACTAAAGGAACATTCTAAAGTGATTTCACACAAGAGATAAAGAAAAAAAAAACAGAAAATAATATTTGTGTGCAATATTTGAACAATTTTTTTCTCCTTGATATATATTAACTGTATTTAGATGCCATGATGTATTTATAAGGCAGTAGTACTTGTTATATTTTAACATGTAGGCTGCAGGAAGGTTTCAACTGGTTATTGTCATAACCCCATGAAAAGTTCCTAACAAGTAGAATAAGTTAATGACTTTATCTAACTCTATAAAAAAAGAAATATTGAGGAATAATACAGAGATCTGTCACTTAATGTGAAAAAGTTTACTGATGTTGTTTGCTTAATGTATAGAGTAATTAAAAATCATGTTCTGGTTCAAGGAAGCAATCTAGAAAGATCCACAACTCTGACTGTGGCAATATAGGTCATCATATTTTCTCTTTATCTTGAAACCAAATTTATTGAACTATAATTTACATGTGGTAAAATTCTACATACTAAGAATTTTCTCAATATGAATATAGGTGAAGTCCTTCTGCTCTGGGTATAGGAAACCATGGTAATCTAGACTGGAGTATATGAGTTCATTGGTATTTGAGATACCAATGTATCTCCAGATTTGTTACGTTGACCCATCAGATACCAACCATACATATTATTTTTTAACACATGTAGGCTGCATGCTTGAAAACCAAGAGTTTCTTTTCAAGGATATTGGCTTTTTAACTTTATTTAATGACTTAAGAAATCGGCTGTTCACAAGTTATATTCCCTGCACTGGGGTTTGATACAGAAGCTACATACGTTCATACTTCTAAATTTTTGATAGCAATTTATGATAGCATTTATGATGTCATCAGTTTTATTGCAGATCTTTGAAGAACTTGTCAAATATAAATTTAATTGATTTTAGCTTTTAAAAGTCATATGTAGATAGAGAAAGTAATGAACAAAGACAGTATGAGATATATATGGCTTCTCATAAATGTTTTTAAAAAGGAAATAAGAAAGTTATCAAGGTCTTTCTAGTGTCAGGAACTATCTTAGGTCCTGCAGATATGGCAGTAAAACACAAGCACGGGGGTAACCTTTATGAACATTACCACAGATAGTACATTTTGGACAGTAAGCATGCAAGTACACACTGAAAACAATAAATGGCATTGTAGGAAGCATACTGGTTTGAGCAATGCAACACAACATGAAACTTTGTTCTTAACTCAGATTTTAAGATCTGGTAAGGATTTTGAAGTAAGAGAATCATACATGCATTCAATGTAATAAGCAATGACTAGATCTAAAATATCATGCTCATGTTATGTCTGGTCACAAAAATATTCTTCTCTCAAGCATTTTCTTCAGGGCAACACTCACATCTTTATTCCTGAGGCTGTAGATCAGGGGATTCAGCATGGGCACAATAATAGTATAAAACACAGAGGACACTTTCCCTTGGTCCATGGAGCTCACAGAGGATGGCTGCAGGTACATGAATGCTGCAGATCCATAGAAAATAGCAACAGCTGAGATGTGGGAGCTGCATGTGCTGAAGGCTTTGGACCTGCCCTTCGTGGAACGAATGTGGAGGATGCTGGAAATGATGAAGATGTAGGAGCTGAGGATGGTCAGGATGGGAGCAAAGATGTTAAGTGCACCAAAACATAGGACCAGTAATTCGTTGACATAGGTGCTAGAGCAGGAGAGCTTTAGGAGGGGCAGAAGATCACAGAAATAATGGTTGATCACATCTAATTTGCAGAAATGAACCCTAAGCATGCAGCCTGTGTGAGAGAACGCACATATCAGTCCCATCATGTACACTCCCCAAATGAGGGAGAAACAGGCCTGATGTGTCATGATTACATTATAGAGCAATGGGCTACAGATGGCAACATAGCGGTCATATGCCATTGCAGCCAACAGGTAACACTCTGCAATTATAAAAACAAGAAAGCAAAAGAGCTGAGTCATGCATTCAGGGTAGGAGATGATGTTCTTCTCTGTCACAAAGTTCACCAGCATCCTGGGGGTAATGACAGTGGACTGACAGAGGTCAATGAAGGACAAGCTACTGAGGAAATAGTACATGGGTGTGTGCAGGTGAGAACTGAGCCCAATCAGTGTGATCATGCCCAGGTTCCCCACCACCGTGACCACATAGATTCCTAGGAAGAGGAGGAAAAGGAGCAGCTGGAATTGTGGCTGTTCTGTGAGCCCAGCGAGGATGAACTCAGTCACTGAAGAGTGATTTTCTGCTGCCATTTCCATCTGCGTAGTCTCTGGAGCGGATAGAGTAAAACACCATCATTGGAGGGAATTCATTATGTTCTTTTTCATTTGGAGTAGAGTGCTCCATATAAATGATTCACAGTTTTGGCATCTTTTCCACCTATATAATCTCTTAACTCTGGGTCTATTTATGGAAGGAAAGTACATCTAAATTCAATATTTATTTTCAAATATAATAAATATATTTTCTATTAAAACATTTAGCCATGTTTATAATCATAAAAACATGCATGGCAGCTTTATGCATAGCAATGCAAATTAGAAATAATTCAAATTTATGTCTGTCAACTGATGAATAGATGAGTGAGTCATAGTATAGTATGTACATACATAATCATATGCATATCCACATATATACATATATGTATGTGCATATATAAACATATACAGCAACATATAGAGATGGTATCTACAGATGGGATTTAAAGTGTGACATTCAGAGTCTTTTAATTCATCATCATCAGCTACAAACTGTCTCATCCATCTACCCTATGATGCCATATCAGTATTACCATTTTCTATTTGTGCCATAAAAATCAACCCCGAATATTCACTGGACAGGATTGCTGCTGAATCTGAAGCTCCAATACTTTTGCCACCTGATGTGAAGAGCTGACTCATTGGAAAAGACCCTGATGCTGGGAAAGACTGAAGTCTAAAGGAGAAGCAGACAGCAGCTGTCTGTCTTTTTACTTGTTTTTTTCACATGAAATAATCCTACCAACTCTCTTTGTCTCTGTTGTGTGGTAAATATGTTCTCTTTTCTTTTCAATCTTACGTAAGTTAGAAATCATCATGAAAACATTCTCCAACACCTTGTAATTGATTTAATTTTCCCACTTTACATTCAGAAATCAGTCATTTCTAAACAGCACATTTTTAGACTTGAGATATATTGCAAGTCAGTTGATGCACCTCATCAGACTTATTCTCCTCTGTATAACAAGTAAATTGCATAGTGTTTAGGACATAGGAGTATACAAACGGGATTTTATAAGTAATTCCATACATGAATGTATAAGGAATATTTGCCTGAATTTTCATGGTATTATTTCCAGACTTAATAGTCTCAAGCCACAGATGAATACACTCACCTTTCTTCTTGCTGGAAATCACAACATCAAATTTTGTTGGCAACATGCTTCCTTTGACTCAGAAGGTAGCTCTGTATTGGTGTCAGGAATGATAGGTACCCAGCTTTCTGCTGTCTTTAGTGTTGAGAGGGCTGGCACAGCCCCTTTTGAAGCTGGTCTGCATTACAGATCAGCATCTCTAATTCTAAGTCTTCAGTGTGTGTTTCTTCAGCTTCAAGGCAACAAACATCTGCACCTTTCTCAGTTCTCCCCTGAGCAGTTGTGATCACTGTGTTATGAAGGTGTGTAATGGATTTCATATAAGCCAGGTGATAAATAACATGGAGTCAAATACTCTCCAAGGATTTCCTTTTCTCAGAAAACAAGCTCTTGAGAAAAAAGCAGTTGCAGTTGACATGTACCCAGTTGTTTAACTTTTTCCTTCAAGAGGGATTCTCTGCCAATCCTGAACTCAACAATTAGTGACCAAGCTTTCTTCACAGGATCACCTGGAGATTTTTTTTTTTAATTAATTAATTTATTTTAGTTGGGGGCTAATTACTTTACAATATTGTAGTGGTTTTTGCCATACATTGACATGAATCAGCCATGGGTTTACATGTGTTCCCCATCCTGAACCCCTCTCCCACCTCCCCCCCATCCCACCCTCTGGGTCATCCCATTGCCCCAGCCCTGAGCATTTGTCTCATGCGTCAAACCTGGAATGGAGTTCTGTTTCACATATGATAATATACATGTTTCAATGCTATTCTCTCAGATCATCCCACCCTTACTTTCTTCCACGGAGTCCATAAGACTGTTCTATGAATCTGTGTCTCTTTTTCTGTCTCGCATATAGGGTTATCATTACCATCTTTCAAATTCCATATATATGCATTAGTATACTGTATTGGTGTTTTTCTTTCTGGCTTACTTCACTCTGTATAATGGGCTCCAGTTTCATCCATCTCAGTAGAACTGAGTCAAATGTATTCTTTTTAATGGCTGAGCAATATTCCATTGTGTATATGTACCGCAGCTTCCTTATCCATTCATCTGATGATGGACATCTAGGTTGCTTCTGCTGCGATGAACATTGGGGTACACATGTCTCTTTCAATTCTGGTTTCCTCGGTGTGTATGCCCAGCAGTGAGATTGCTGGGTCATATGGCAGTTCTATTCCCACTTTTTTAAGAATCTCCACACTGTTCTCCATAGTGGCTGTACTAGTTTGAATTCCCACCAACAGTGTAAGAGGGTTCCCTTTTCTCCACACCCTCTTACCTGGAGATTTTTTCAAAATAAAATCCTCAACCAGCATCAGATCCTTCTGAGGAGCATTTGAGATTTTGAGATTCTGCTTCTCATACAAGCTCCTGGCCAGTTCTAGTTGTTCCCAGTCCACTCTGTGAATAAAAGGTTTTAGAGGATTGGGCAACATTCTGACAAGTTATCTTAACGTTAAAATGGTAACAATTTTTAATATGATGAAGTAAATAATTTATCCTTGTAAAAAATGTATCCATTTTACATGTAAATACAAAATACACATATTAATTCAAAGTCAAATCTATATGTTATTGGATTTAAAGTTATGGGGTAAGAATTCAGAATATTGACTTAATTTTTTATTTTTTAGGTGCTCACTATTAATGATTCTAGTGCTAAGCTGCATGTATAAAATATTTTATTAGGCACTTATGTTTCATGTTTCCTCTCTTCTTATATATTGTATTTTCACTTTTTGTTCTAAAACAGGAAAATTGGAAACATATTTAGAAATGATTGAATCAATGTAAATTGCACACTCAAGTCAGCAGAAATCTTATAGTTAAATAAGAAGATTCAGTTTTATTTTTACCAGTCTATACTTGTGTTACATTGAAAGTAAAAGTCACTCAGTTGTTTCTGATTCTTTGTGACCCCATGGACTATGAGTCCACGGAATTCTCCAGGCCAGAATACTGGAGTGGTTAGCCTTTCCCTTCTCCCTGGGATCTTCCCAACCCAGGGATGGAACCCAGGTCTTCTGCTTTGCAGGTGGATTCTTTACAAGCTGAGCCACAAGGGAAGCTAATGCTTCTCAATTTTAGCTATTCATTTAAACATATTAAAAAATTATCATGGAAGTTTTTTTCTTTTAATTTCAAACCAAGGTTGAACCCTATGTCAATTAAATCAAAATTTTAGGATGTGAGGTCAGATATCAATATTTTTCAAAAGCTTCTCAAATTTTAATGTGCACGGGAATAACCTAAGGATCTTGATCAAAAGCAGATTCTGATAGTAAGTCTCATGTGTGGTTTGAGATTATACTTTTAAATAAAATCTTTCAGATTTTGCCACTATTTCTCATCTATTGACCACTCTGAAAAACAAGGTGCTAGAGATCTCTTGTTTTGAATAACTTCCACTGGAGTTCTTTCAGATTCAAGGAAAATCCACCATACTCCTTCATCAGAAATCTTTTAGCTTTGGGTTTGCTATGGCTGCAGGATTCTGATATGTTTGGATAAGAATACTGTGTGTCTGGAATGTCACCTCATAAGTGAACAGACTATGATTGAAGTTGCTTCAGTGTGCCAAATAAAAGAAGTGAGAAAGAGAGTTGGAGTTTGGTAAAGGTCAGATATAGAAAGAATGTATATGTACCACAGCTTTCTTATCCATTCGTCTGCCGATGGACATCTAGGCTGCTTCCACATCCTGGCTATTATAAACAGTGCTGCGATGAACATTGGGGTACACGTGTCTCTTTCAATTCTGGTTTCCTCAGTGTGTATACCCAGCATTATACAGAGTGAGGTAAGCCAGAAAGAAAACACCGATACAGTATACTAACTCATATATATGGTATTTAATTAATCGGTAAAGATACCTCTGTATGTGAGACATCAAAAGAGACACAGATAAATAGAACAGTATTATGAACTCTATGGGAGATGGCGAGGGTGGGATGATATGGGAGAACGGCATTGAAACATGTAAATTATCATATGTGAAACGAATCCCCCAGTCCAGGTTCCACGCATGATACAGGGGGCTCAGGGCTGGTGCACCAGGATGACCTGGAGGGATGGGATGGGGAGGAAGGTGGGAGGGGGGTTCTGGAAGGAGAAAATATGTACACCCATGGTGGATTCATGTCAATGTATGGCAAAACAAATACAATATTGTAAAGTTAAAAAAAATAGATAAATAAACTAATTTAAAATAAAAAAAGAAAAAAAGAATGTAAACAAGGAGTAAACAGATTATTCCTACACTTACTCAGAAATTAAAAATATGAAGAGATCCATATAAGCCATTCTTTCATTTCTGACAGGTTATATGTTCTGATTTAGTTGATTTATATATATTTTTATATATTCTGGACTATATATAACAGACTAGGAATCATGCCTAAGATAAACCTGTAATTTTAGCCATTCTACCTTATTTTGTAGTGTTGATGAATATTAGGATAAATAATATGAAAATAATAAGACAAATAATGTGAAAATTAAGTCAAATAATATGAAATAGTTGAAGATGAATGTTTGACATTGATGAATGAATGGATAATGAAATACATGGGTGGTAAGTAAAATTATGTTTATATATATATAGTCATATGTGGTTTTTCCAGTGGTCATGTATGGATGTGAGAGTTGGACGGTGAAGAAAGCTGAGTGCCACAGAATTGATGCTTTTGAACTGTGGTGTTGGGGAAGACTCTTGAGAGTCCCTTGGACTGCAAGAAGATCCAACCAGTCCATCCTAAAGAAGATCAGTCCTGGGTGTTCATTGGAAGGACTGATGTTGAAGCTGAAACTCCAATACTTTGGCCACCTCATGCGAAGAGTTGACTCATTAGAAAAGACCCTAATGCTGGGAAGGAGTGGGGGCAGGAGGAGAAGGGGATGACAGAAGATGAGATGGTTGGATGGCATCACCGACTCGATGGACGTGGGTTTGGGTAAACTCCGGTAGTTGGTTATGGACAGGGAGGCCTGGCGTGCTGCGATTCATGGGGTCGCAAAGAGTCGGACACGACTGAGCGACTGCACTGAACTGAGCTGATATATAGTCTTAGTCGTATATTTGGACACTCTAGGTGAATAAGACAGCACACTGCCCAAAGAATATCGGTCTGTCAGTAATGAGTAAGACGGTTTGAAATGAGAAGAGGCAGAAGATAACTGGGTATTCAGAGTTTCATGTGAATTTATAGTTACCAGATGTTAATGCCCAGAAGCTAAAAAGGAGCAATATGAGGGGAGAGAAGAGATGTTTCCAAGATAAAGCTGACAAGAAATGGCAGTTGTTTATAACTTACATGGCAAAAGGCATGAACCTCATGAAAGTAATACGACTTACAGAATTTGGGGTTATTATGAGTAGTTGTTAACATACATTTATTGTTGTAGTTTAGTAGCAAAGTTGTGTTGGATGGACGCTTTGCGACCCTGTGGACTGTAGCCTGCAAGGCTCCTCTCTCCATGGGATTTCCCAGGCAAGAATACTGGAGTGAGTTGCCAGTTCCTTCTCCAGGGGATCTTCCCCACCCGAGGACTGAACCCACGTCTTCTGCACTGGCAACTGTATTCTTTACCGCTGAGCCACCAGGGCAGCACCTGTACATAAATAGTAGAGCACTAATGGTTTAAAGATAAAAATGTGTTGGGCTACTTGTGTAGAAATTGTTGGTATTGAACATGATAATTTGAATCTCTTTGATAAAGTCTTATCATAAGATTCTGCAGTCACTCTGCACTTGGTCTTTTTGCTTGATCAACACAAGTTTGAAATATTTTGATTGTTTTCATTAAATCAAATGAAATAAAAATTAAAATCACATTGAAGAGATCTAAAAAAAAGCAGTGCAACCTGACAGAAAAGGTAGATGCTTAATGTGTAAAAAGAAATTACTGGGAAGGCCTTACACTTACCCACAATTACCTGGGGGCAATAGATTACTTTGAGTAAAATCACAGTTCTTGGAGCTAGACATTCTAGCCTCTGTCTTTATCATGTTTGGGACTATGGGGACATTTACTCAAAGTAAACAAGCTTCAATTTATTCATCTCTCAAGTGGAAACAATACTAGGGCTTGCCTTGAGAGAATTTCATAAATATTAAAGAAAGTTGTCTAATATAAAGTGATGGATACAGTGGTTGATATTTTATACTATCTCAATAATAATATGTCATTATTTTATGATGATCATCATAGTTATTCTTGTTTTTATTTTTTTAATATTACACTGAAACTTTAATTCTCAAGAGTCTCTGACTTTATTGTTGATATTTCTCCATACATAGTCACATAACACAAATTCAAAGGAATTAGCCTGAAGGGAATTTGGGAAATGTATTGTATGGGAAAATGATCCTGAATTTCCAAAAATTTGAACGATAAAACTGAAACATTACATATCTCAGCAAAGCAAGGGTTTATTTTTGATATGATACCAACACTGAGTCTATTCATCTACATTTTCCACTGTCCAGAATTTTCTTCAGGGCTAATTTGACATCCTTATTCTGCAGAGTATAGATCAGAGGGTTCAGCATGGGCACAGTGCAGGTATAAAAGCCTTCTCTTTATATGAGCCCCTTGGTCCATGGGACTCACAGATGATGACTGCAGGCACGTGAATGTTGCAGATCCATAGAGAACAGCAACAGCTGAAATGTTGGAACTGCAGGTGCTGAAGGCTTTGGACCTGCCCTCCGTGGAGTGGATGTGAAAGTTTATGTAGAGAATGAAGATGCAGGAGATAAGAATAGTTATGGCAGGAATCGGGACGTTGAAAGAACTGCCGACTAGAGTCAATGATTTGTTGAAATAGGTGCTAGAACAGGATAGCTCCATGAGTGGAAAACATCACAGAAATAATGGTTAACCATACTGGCCTTGCAGAAATAGGGTCTCAAGGTAAGACAAGTATGGAAGATCGATTGAATGATTCACAAGACATAAACTGCTGCTGTGAGCTGGAAGCACCTATAATAAGACATGATGGCATTATAAAGCAAGGGGTTACAGATGGCAACAGAGTGGTCATATGCCATTTCAGCCAACATATAACTCTCTGCAATAATAAAAAGAAGAAAGAAATAGAGCTGAGTCAAGCATTCAGGGTAGGAGATGACATTTTTCTCTGTCACAAAGTTCACTAGAATTTTGGGGGTAATGACAGTGGACTGACAGAGATCAATAAAGGACAAATTGTCAAGAAAATAGTACTTTGGGGTGTGCAGGTGACAACTGACCCCAATCAGTGTGATCATGCCCAGGTTCCCCATCACCATGACCACATAGATTCCTAGGAAGAGGAGGAAAAGGAGAACTTGGAGTTGTGGCTGTTCTTTGAGGCAGCGAGGATGAACTCAGTCACTGAGGACTGATTTCCAGGGTCCATTTTCTTCTCAGCAGATTCTAATTAAAAAAACAGAAAATGAATGTATTTCTGTGTGTGTGTGTGTGTGTGTGTGTGAGAGAGAGAGAGAGAGAGAGGCAGAGAGTAATTCTGCAGAGATCATTCTTTATCCTTCATCAGAGGACATACATAATGCAGGGAATTCTCCAGTACCTCCTACTACTCAAGGACAAACATTCTGGTTGAGCTAGAATAGAAATTATAAACATCAAGAACTTTATAATTAAGAAATTTCGTAATTTTAAGAGAAACACCAATTTAGGGATTTTTAAAGTCAGTCAACATGAACATTTCTAGTATTATTTCTGAATACTCTTCTTTCCTCCAAGTTTCTCTGTTGATATATTAATATCATGCATGTCAAATGACATAATATTTTCCTTCCATTTATAATAAACAATAGTAGTGTATGCTTTCTTTAATTAATGCAGGAGGATTCACAAGTCTGTGGAAAGTAGTTCTGTTAGTGGGGGCTGTCTTTAATAACATCTCAAGTGAAAATATCTGAAATGAGATGACCAGTATCATTTCACCGGAGATCTGATGCTCTAATGTCTCAGCTTCCTTCTCCCTGGACTTTGACTCCAGAGGGCAGAAATGCAACTGCTTGGCAGACATCATGCTTATACCTCAATAGGTTTTTCCACACCAGGAACCATTCTTCTTTTTCTAATTTGGATAATCTTAGGAGTGAGAGTTCAGTTCAGTTCAGTCGCTCAGTCAGGTCCGAATCTTGGCAACCCCTGAATTGCAACAAGCCAGGCCTCTCTGTCCATCACCAACTCCCGGAGTTTACCCAAACCCATGTCCATCGAGTCAATGATGCCATCCAACCATCTCATACTTTGTCGTCCCCTTCTCCTCCTGCCCCCAATCCTTCCCAGCATCAGGGTCTTTTCCAATGAATCAACTCTTTGCACGAGGTGGCCAAAGTATTGGAGTTTCAGCTTCAACATCAGTCCTTCCAATGAACACCCAGGATTGATCTCCTTTAGGATGGATTGATTGGATCTCCTTGCAGTCCAAGGGCCTCTCAAGAGTCTTCTCCAACACCACAGTTCAAAAGCATCAATTCTGTGGCACTCAGCTTTATTCACCGTCCAACTCTCACATCCATACATGACCACTGGAAAAACCATAGCCTTGACTAGACGGACTTTCGTTGGCAAAGTAATGTCTCTGCTTTTAAATATGCTATCTAGGTTGGCCATAACCTTCCTTCCAAGGAGTAAGCATCTTTTAATTTCATGGCTGCAATCACCACCAGTAGTGATTTTAGAGCCCCCCAAAGTAAAGTCTGACACTGTTTCCACTGTTTCCCCATCTATTTCCCATGAAGTGATGGGACCAGATGCCATGATCTTAGTTTTCTGAACATTGAGCTTTAAGCCAACTTTTTCACTCTCCTCTTTCACTTTCATCAAGAGGCTCTTTAGTTCTTCTTCACTTTCTGCCATAAGAGTGGTGTCATCCGCATATCTGAGGTTATTGATATTTCTTCTGGCAACCTTGATTCCAGCTTGTGTTTCTTCCAGCTCAGTGTTTCTCATGATGTACTCTGCATAGAAGTTAAATAAGCAGGGTGACAATATACAGCCTTGACATACTTCTTTTCCTATTTGGAACCAGTCTGTTGTTCCATGTCCAGTTCTAACTGTTGCTTCCTGACCTGCATACAGGTTTCTCAAGAGACAGGTCAGATGGTCTGGTATTCCCATCTCTTTCAGAATTTTCCACAGTTTATTGTGATCCACACAGTCAAAGGCTTTGGCATAGTCAATAAAGCAGAAATAGATGTTTTTCTGGAACTCTCTTGCTTTTTCAGTGATCCAGCAGATATTGGCAATTTGATCTCTGGTTCCTCTGCCTTTTCTAAAACCAACTTGAACATCTGGAAGTTCACGGTTCACGTACTGCTGAAGCCTGGCTTGGAGAATTTTGAGCATTACTTTACTAGCATGTGAGATGAGTGCAATTGTGCTGTAGTTTGAGCATTCTTTGGCATTGCCTTTCTTTGGGATTGGAATGAAAACTGACCTCTTCCAGTCCTATGGCCACTGTTGAGTTTTCCAAATTTGCTGGCATATCGAGTGCAGCATTTTCACAGCATCACCTTTGAGGATTTGAAATAGCTCAACTGGAAATCCATCACCTCCACTAGCTTTGTTCATAGTGATGCTTTCTAAGGCCCACTTGACTTCACATTCCAGGATGTCTGGCTCTAGGTGAGTGATCACACCATCGTGATTATCTGGGTCGTGAAGAGTATAAAGGCCTAAATACAAGTCATGTACTCCAACAGTGTGACCAGGACATCAATGTACCAAGATTGATCTACACAGTTTGCACTTTATGATTTAAATGGTGGAGGTGAGAAAATGATTATGTTCTCCAAAACATAAAGTTCTTTTGAACACAAACACCAGGTGTTTGGTATGCCAACCTTTAAAAAATATAATCATGTATTTTGCACATGCTCTCAATAGAATTCAAAGACGGTGGAAATGTGGATGAGTAGAGTACATGCACAATAAAATAAGTAATTTTAGTGTCAATTCAATACCAGTCAACAGTGTGATGTATTTTTTAAAGACCAATGTATCTTTACTTTATAATGGCAAAGGAAATTAGTAGGTTCTAGAAAATAGAAATTCATATTCTTAACACTCAAGTGATATTTGGCTATTGTGTTCAGTTTGAAGTAAAATACTGTGTGTGATATAGGAAAAGCTACACAGTTTCCTAAATATGATCTAGAAATCAGTTATTTTAAGATGATTAAAGCAACTGAGAATATTTTTTTCTGGCAAAACAAAAATTCATATGGCCCAGGACAGTTATTTCAATGTTCATCATATGGCAGTGAGAGGTACTGAACTTATTGTATACATTCAAGAGACTGGGTTAAATTAACGGCCTCAAACTATGGGAAGAAATATTTGGTTTCACAGCAAAGACAAATATCCGTATCATCAGATACATCCTGAGCTGACAGTCATAAACATTGGAGCACAGACTGAATAACCACGTACATAGCAGATATTCTTTAAGAACACACCTAATGGGTAGTTGGATTAAATATACTTCTATTATCTTCATTCTAATGGATGCTGATTATGGTAGACGTTAGAGAATTGAATCCTCAGTTCAACCCCATTCTTGCTGTGTGGTCTTGAGATAATATGTCTACTTTCCAACTCTCTGAAAAACGAAAATACTAAAATCTACCTTCTGTGTATATTCAGATAAATGATTCCTATGAGATGCTTAGCACAGTCTCATACCCTTGGTAAGAACTGAATTTTTGTCAATGTTATTTTAGTTTTAATCTATTGAGTTTCTTTCCATTGTATCTTCTGTTTCAGCAGCATTTTCATTCCTGCTATGATGGCTGGGATTTTTTTATTTTTTTCCTTAAGACATTTTCTTGTCCCTTCTTTCTACCTAAATACATACAATGATACTGAAATTTGAAGTTTTTACTGAATATTAACTTCCTAAGTATTAATATTTTCCAAGGTCTCCAAATAAAGTTTGAATAAATTTCTGTCATTCAATGATTTATATCACCCAACAACAAAATCTTTTATTTTTATGTCCCACCAGGTATCACATGATTTAACAATTACACAAAACAGCATTTGGTAGAATCTCTTTTTTTGACTCATTATATTTCTTTATCTTCTCTTACACATTCCCAGTGTATCTGATGAAATTTATTCAATAGTTAGAGTCCTTAAGTTAAGGGCTTTAATAATGAAAACATCAGTTAATAAGACCATTTTCTATATGCTGAGGAATACACTTCTTATGTCTACATTTAGCACATGCTTAATTATGTATCAATTATTATGAGTTGCTTATTGGCTTTTCTTCTGTACCAGACTGTAAACTCAATACAGTGTTTGGCACAATGCCTTATATACAAGTATCAATAAATATGATTTTTTAATAAAATTATTGAAAGGAGTGTAGTGATAAGTTAACACAGACTCCAACACAAGTGAGTGAAGCTCTCACATTGCCTGAGTGGAGGTGAGTAAACAAAGAAATACTGGCCATAAGTTTCTCCAGCAGGGACAGAGAGATGATAAGGGAAACTCTGTTCCTCAGGGAGTGTGAATATTAGAGTGAGGACAGATAGAGACAGAAAAATAGCTACCCACATCTACTAATGCACTGTAAGGGAGATGGTTGGATGGCATCAGCGACTCAATGGACATGAGATTGGGTAAACTCCTGGGGTTGGTGTTGGACAGGGAGGCCTGGCATGCTGCCGTTCATGGAGTTGCAGAGTTGGACACGACTGAGCCACTGAACTGAACTGAAGGAAGCTAGAACAGAAGATCTAACTTTTTAAAGTCTAGGACTGGGATTTAGATACATCCGTCTTGCTCCCCAAAATGCCAGTGCTTGTATTATTCTCTCTATTTCTCTGAAGGGAAAAATGGTTCTGATGATGCTGGTAGATAGTTCTGAGTTCTAACCCTGTAGGACTTCTTGTTGTTGTAGGGTCATAATCTAGAAAACTCTGTTGTAATAATTTTGAGTCACTGGTCCTGACTTCTGTTGAAGTCGATGGCTGCCTGCAAATGTTGGTTGATGTGAATGGTGATTTATACTCTGAGTATTGATGCTAAGAGTCAGATGAGGAACAGATAATGCTAATGATCCCCCATTAGGATCATATCCCACAAGTATCAACTCTTGGGAAAAGTTACAATTAGCAATTCCCTTTTCTCCCATTGACTCTCAAGTGTTTAATAGTGTCATATCATTGTAATTTATCGTTTTTGTTAGATTATAGGTTGGAAGCAAGGCTGGGATAGATCTTATTAGAACTCTGGTGAATTTCATGTCAAGTTATATAAGAATTCAAAATTTTAGGAAATTTTAAGACCTGCATTAAAGGAACACTCTAAAGTGATTCCACACAAGAGATAAATAAAAAATCAGAAAAAAATTCTTTGTGTGCAATATTTGATCAATTTTTTTTTCTCATTGACCTATATTAACTGTATTTAGAGGCCATGATGTATTTATAAAACAGTAGTACTTGAAATATTTTAACATGTAGGCTGCAGGAAGCTTTCAACTGGTTATTGTCATAGCCCCATGAAAATTTCCTAATAGGTACAATAAGTTAATGACTTTATCTAACTCTATAAATAAAAGAAATATTGAGGAATAACATAGAGATCTGTCACTTAATGTGAAAAAATTTACTAGATGTTGTTTGCTTAATGTGTAGAGTAATAAAGAAATCATGTTCTGGTTCAAGGTGGCAATCTAGGAAGATCCACAACTCTGACTGAAACAATAGAGGTTATCATATTTTCTCTTTATCTGGAAACTAAATTTTTTGAACTATAATTTGCATGTGGTAAAATTCTATATACTAAGAATTTTCTCATTGTCAATATAGGTGAAGTTCTATTTTAGTCTGGGTATGAGAAACCCTGGTAATCTAGGCTGGAGTAATCGAGTTCCAGGTACCACTGTATCTCCAGATTTGCTATGTTGACCAATCTGATAACAAATATACATATTATTTTTTAACACGTGTATCCTGCATGCTTGAAAACCAAGAGTTTTGGTTCAAGGATTTTGGGTTGTTGACTTTATTTAATGACTTAAAAAATCAGGTGTTCACAAGTTATCTTACCTGTATTGGAGTTTGATACTGAAGTTACTCAAGTTCATGCTTCTGAATTTTTGTATAGAAATAATTTAGGATGTCATCAGTTTTATTGCAGATCTTTGAAGAACTCTTCAAACATAAATTAATTGATTTTAACTTTTAAAAGTCATATGTAGCTATTAGAGAAAGTAATGGATAATGATATTATGAGATATATATGGCTTCCCATAAATATTTTTAAAAAGGAAATAAGAAAATTATCAAGGTCTTTCTAATGCCAGGAACTATCTTAGGTCCTGCAAAAACAGCAGTGAAATACATGCATGCGGATAACCTTCCTGAACATGACAGTACAGTGCATTTTGGACAATAAGCAGGCAAGTACACATCTAAAACAGTAAATGGCATTGTAGGAGGCATACAGGTTTGATCAATGTTACAAAGCATGAAGGGATTCTTAGCTCAGATTTTAAGCTCTGGTAAGGATTTTGACATAAGAGAACCATACATTCATAGAGTGTAACAAGCAATGACCAGATATAAAGTATCATGCTCATGTTATGTCTGGTCACAAAAATATTCTTCTCTCAAGCATTTTCTTCAGGGCAACACTCACATCTTTATTCCTGAGGCTGTAGATCAGGGGATTCAGCATGGGCACAATAATAGTATAAAACACAGAGGACACTTTCCCTTGGTCCATGGAGCTCACAGAGGATGGCTGCAGGTACACGAATGCTGCAGATCCATAGAAAACAGCAACAGCTGAGATGTGGGAGCTGCATGTGCTGAAGGCTTTGGACCTGCCCTCCGTGGAACGAACGTGGAGGATGCTGGAAATGATGAAGATATAGGAGCTGAGGATGGTCAGGATGGGAGCAAAGATGTTAAGTGCACCAAAACATAGGACCAGTAATTCGTTGACATAGGTGCTAGAGCAGGAGAGCTTTAGGAGGGGCAGAAGATCACAGAAATAATGATTGATCACATCTAATTTGCAGAAATGAACCCTAAGCATGCAGCCTGTGTGAGAGAACGCACATATCAGTCCCATCATGTACACTCCCCAAATGAGGGAGAAACAAGCCTGATGGGACATGATTACATTATAGAGCAATGGGCTACAGATGGCAACATAGCGGTCATATGCCATTGCAGCCAACATGTAACACTCAGAGGTAGCAAAAAGGAGGAAGAAGTAAAGCTGAGTTATGCATTCAGGGTAGGAGATGATGTTCTTCTCTGTCACAAAGTTCACCAGCATTTTTGGGGTAATGACAGTGGAATGACAGAGGTCAATGAAGGACAAGCTACTGAGGAAATAGTACATGGGGGTGTGCAGATGAGAACTGACCCTAATCAGTGTGATCATGCCTAGGTTCCCAACCACCGTGACCACATAGATTCCTAGGAAGAGGAGGAAAAGGGGCATCTGAAGTTGTGACTGTTCTGTTAGTCCAGCGAGGATAAACTCAGTCACTGAGGAGTGATTTCCTTTTGCCATTTCCATCTGGGAAGTTTCTGAAGGAGAGAGAGAGAAAGAGACAGCTTTGAAGACATGTCTTTTTTTATGCCTTGTTTATTAAAGTTACCTCACATAGAAGGTTAACTGTTTGAATATTTCCTTGGTTTCTATGAAAAGTTAAAACTCCAGATAAGTTTTCTAAATAACATTTTCTTAATAAAATGTTTTTACAGCTTGAGAGAAAATATATTAAACTATTTCACTGACACATTTTTCAGCCATAATAGTGATCATTTTACCTATTTGAATGGCTGTTCCTTAGTTCAAACATTCACTTATTTTAAGCGCTTTTTTTTCCCATTTGAAGTTTGCAAATTTGAAATCTTAGAGGACCTGTTAAAAATGACAGAAACTGGTTGAGCATCAACCTGGAGTGAGCAAATCTCATGTAAGTGCAGAACCTTTTATTAACTAGAATTTAATTTCCGTCAGAGGAGAAAAGAGACACATCAAAACAGATTTTGGAATGATTTTTTCTGATAATTATAAAACATGGGTTTCTATGTAAAAATCTTCAGTTTTTAATATTATTTTTGAAATAAAACAGCACAAATAACATTCACTGTGAGTTAGTCCACTGTTGGCATGTTTGTGGACTAAATGCTTAAAGAAAAGATATGTGAATCGCGCTTGTGAGTTAAAGTGCAAGTATCTGCGTTCATTTACTGACTCATCAATTACTACTTGATAATCTTTGAATAGTAAAATAATCTCATAGTCTAATTAGAAAAGATTAGCAGTCTTTAAGTAGAAGGCAATGGCAACCCACTCCAGTACTCTTGCCTGGAAAATCCCGTCTACGGGGTCGCACAGAGTCAGACACGACTGAAGCGACTTAGCAGCAGCAGCAGCAGTCTGTAAATGGTAATAATAACAATAGCTGTTTTTATTGTTGTTGTACAATGCTATTATTTGGAAAATAAAAGATAATTGCACACTTCCAAATACAGAAAGAGCACTTATAATAGTTAAACTTTTCTTTTTCATCTTTCATTAACTAAAAGGGTATTAAAACTAGTCATAAAATTAGGGGATATAGAATCAGAAACGCAGTCCCCTATTCTGCTAAGCAGTAAACAGATTACCATCATTTATGGGTCAAAATAAAATTGCAAAATTTCTACTTGAATACAAATTAAAAGGAAAAAAATCTAAACTGTTCTACCTCACAGCTAAATAAAAATAAAATTGAAGTGAATCTTAAATCTAGGCATAAAGACTAAACTGTTAAACTTCGTGAGAAAACACTAAAGAATATATAATATATTGGACTAGTCTAAGAATTTGTTAGAAAGAACACACACACACACTAAGCAAACATATTGATAAATTCTTTTTATTCAAATTAAAAACTATTCCTCAAAATACATTAATAGAATATTAAAAGCACTATGGACTGTCATTGACGGTATGAAAAAAATATTGAAAAGACAATAACATGAAGACAGTCAAACAAGTTAAAAATAAGAAAACTGTGTGAACAGATATAGCACAGATGAAAAAAGAATAATTAACAAGAACATAAAAAAGATACTGAAATCCTTATTCACCAGAGAAATGAAAACTAAACTAAACCATAATGAGAAACAACTGCACATCTACATGTTAATGTCTGGCCTTCGTGCCTATATCCCTTCCTCCTTGTATCTGGGTTCATTTAAAATATACATATACCCTCAGAAAATGACTCTCTTTCTAGATTCCAATCTATCTCAAGTCAGAGGAATTTTACAGTGAGGACAACATTTTAGTTTCTCAATGTGAACATGATAGAGACTCAACTTACCTTCATTTCACACAGCCAAGTGTCACTGGCTCTCATGATGTTATTGAGGATAAGATGGAGTTCTGTGGGCTGGTCACTTTTCAGTCAGTATAGAAGAACATATCTGAACACAGCGTGTCTGTTAATTCAAGGATTCCCCGATATGGTTTGATCATCAGAGTCACCTAGAGAGCTTAAAGTATCTGCAAAAATAATGACTGCAAAAATGTAAACATGATTATAATTAAGAATAAAATTTCCTGAATGATTGTCCTTATACTTTTTTGCTCTGGGATGTTAATATTTGCAGAAGATCACTGATAAACAATTTTTGCTTCTATTTCTTCTCCCAAAGATTACCTTTATAGCTCAAAATAATTCACGAACTCTTGGTACTTCCAGAGTTAACAACCTTCAACATTTTATTGAAATTCCATTTTATTGCATATGCAGTACCACTGCCTACGTTTTACTCTAATATTTGATACTTATATTAAAAAAATCTTTTCTTAGTTTCTTCTTTATCTTTAAAAATGTTCTCAAAAGTTTGTATTCATCAGCTCTCCAAATTCTCTCAACTCATCTGGAGAAATTTTTATTACACATTTCCCAACCTAACATCAGAATTAGGGATTCAGAATCTTTGAGGATTTTAAAAGATCTGAACTTTTAATAAAGTAGTTTAAAACAAGCAAGCCAATAAAACTGGCAATGTAATTCTGATGATTAGCTAGGTTTGGGAACTACTGAATTAGAAGACACGAAGTCAGTGTAGTGGCATGTTTTAGGTGGAGAATTTGAAACATTCTGTTTTTTCTCTCCTATTTTTTTCTTTTGTCTTCTCATTTCTTTTCCTCCTTTCTTCCCTTTCCTCCCTTTTATCCTTCTTCTGCTTGCTTCTTCCTTCTTTCTCTTCTCAATAATTTAGCAAAAGTTCGTGAGACAGTATTTTACCACAGAGCAAGGTCTATTCTAGAGTATGAAAACTACAAAGACATAGTTACTAATATCATAAAATTAAAGATGCTATTAAGGTGGCCTAACACTCATCATAAAGTAGCATAATATGCAAAAATTGGAGTGAAAACTCAGAGGGACATGCAAATTTGCATAGATCTCCTAATGGATTCAGAGCTAGGGAACTGAATATTTTGGAAATTGTATTTAAATTCTTGATCATTGAATACACTCAATCATAAATCAGATGATGAACCACTCAGGGACGTTAGGGAAAGGATTTTCTTCATGGCTTTTAAGACAAAGTATGAATATCTACACCACCTCTTGCCACTTCCCAGATTCAATTTGTATCTGGCTCCTTTCAGTTTCAGAAACTTACATTCAAATTCAAAAAGTTTTCTTTTTCTAGAATAAGTCAAATTCTCTCAACTTATGTAGAATTTTATTTACTCATGTTTTCTTTATTTCACATGAAAAAAAACATAGTCTTACCAACCGCGTTATCTCTATTGTCTGATAAACACTTTTTTTCTTTGCTAATCTCATTTACAATTAATGTCATCATAAAACCACCAATTCCTTGAAATTGGTTAGACTTTCTTACTACGTGCTCAAGAATCTTCCATTTCTAAATAGCATGTTTTCAGACTGCAGTTGCTCTATAACTCAGATGATGAACAAATCAGACTTGTTCTCCTCTAGTCAGTAAACAGCCCACATCTGGCACATCATAGCAAGTAAAAATATGCTATGAATAAACTGATAATTATACAAATGACTGTATTGTGGAATATTTGCCTAAATGCCAGTGGTTATTACTTTCGTAATTAAAGTCTCAAAAATAAAATGTAAAATCAACACACCTTTTTTCTTCTGGAAACCACAATGCCAAATCTCATTGGAAATGCGCTCTTAGGCAAAAATAGTACTAGTGTGAGTGTTGGGAGTGATAGGTATCCAGCATTCTGCTGTCTTTAGTGCTGAGAGGGCAGGGACAAACTTGATCTCAGAGCCACTTTTGAAGCTGGTCTGCATCACAGGTCAGCATCTCCAATCCTAAGTCTTCAGTGTGTGCTTTTTCAGCTTCAAGGTAGCAAACATCTACACCTTTCTCAGTTCTCCCCTGAGTGATTGTGATCACCGAGCTATGAAGGTGTGTGCTGGATTTAGCTATGCTAGGCAATAAATAACATGGAGTCAAATACTCTCCAAGGATTTCCATTTCTCAAGAGACAAGCTCTTGAGAAAAGAAACAATTGCAGTTGACATGTCCCCAGTTGTCTAATTTTTTCCTTCAAGAGGGATTGTTTGTCAATCCTGAACTCATCAGTTAGTGATAAAGATTTCTTCACAGGATCACCTGGGGACTTTTTTAAATCCAGATCCTCATCCAGTGGTTCTGAGGAGTATTTGAGATTTTGAGATTCTGCATCTCTTACAAGCTCCTTGCCAATGCTACTGGTTCCCAGTCCACTCTGTGAATAAAAGGTTTTAGAGGATCATGGCTCATCTTGACAAGTTGCATTCATGCATGCTAAGTCACTTCAGTCGTGTCTGACTCTTTTAGAGTCCATGGACTGTAGCCTGCCAGGCTTCTCTGTCCCTGGGATTCTCCAGACAAGAATACTGGAGTGGGTTGCCATGCCCTCCTCCAGGAGATCTTCCTGACCCAGGGATTGAACCTGCATCTCATATGTCTCCTGTATTGGCAGGCTGGTTCTTTACCACTAGCACCACCTGGAAAACCTCCTGACAAGTTATCTTAATGTTAATAGGACAATAGATTTTAAAATAATGAAGTAAATTAATTACGCTTGTAAAAAAATGCATTTAATTCATTTAATTGTAGATAGGAAATATAAATATTGATTCAAAAGTCAAAACTATGTATAATTGGATTTAAAGTTTTTGGGTAAGAATTCAGAATATTTATGTTATATTTGGTTTTTTGAGGTCCTCGCTATTAAAAATTCTAGTTGCTATTTGCATATATAAAGAAACATTTTATTAGGCACCTTTGTTTCTTATTCCTTCTATTTTCATATTCCTTCTATTTTTGCATTTTCTTGTATATTTTCATTTTTTGTTCCAAAATCAGAAAATGGGAAATAATATAAGGTTTAACTGAATCAAAGTAAATTGGGCACTCAAGTGAGGAGAAGTACTATAAAATATAGTTAAATATATCAGTTCAATTATTATTAGCAGTTTACGCTTGCATGCATTAGCGTTTCTCAATTTTGGATACTCATTTCAAGTTAACAAGGGAGTTTATTTTATTATTATTTCAAAGTCAAAATTTTAAGAGTATAACATAAGATATCAGTATTTTTTTAAAACTTCTAAACCTTTAATGTGCACAGGAATAACCTAAGGATCTTTATCAAAAGCAGTTTGTGATAGTAAGTCTCATAAATGGCTTGATATTATGCATTTTAAAGAAAATCTCTCAGATTTTGTCACTGCTCATCTATGGTCCACTTGGAAAAATGAAGGGTAGACCTCTTATTTTGAATACTTTGCCTAGAGTTCTTTCAGATTCAAGCAAGATGCCCCCCAATTAAAAGGTCTCTTTAGCATTGGATTTGCTGTGGCTGCAGGATTCTGGGATGTTTGAGGGGAAATATGTGTGTTGGGAATCCCACCTAATAGGTGAGCAGAAAATGATTTACAGTTACTTCAGTGTGCTGAATAAAAAAGATGAGAAAGAGGTCTTGGAGTTGGTAAAGGTCAAGGCTGTATATTATCACCCGGCTTATTTAACTTGTATGCAGAATACATCATGAAAAATGCCTGGCTGGATGAAGCCCAAGGTGGAGCCAAGGTTGCTGGGAGAAATATCAATAATCTCAGATATGCAGATGACACCACCCTTATGGCAGAAAGAGAAGAGGAACTAAAGAGCCTTTTGAAGAAGGTGAAAGAGGAGAGTGAAAAAGCAGACTTAAAACTCAACGTTCAAACAACTAAGATCATGGCATCCGGTCCCATCACTTCATGGCAAATAGATGGGAAGAAACAGAAAGAGTAGACTCCAAAATCACTGCAGATGATGCTGCAGCCACAGATATAAAAGACGCTTACTCCCTGGAAGAAAAGCTGTGACCAACCTAGATAGTATATTAAAAAGCAGAGACATTACTTTGCTGACAAAGGTCTGTCTAGTCAAAGCTTTGGTTTTTCCAGTAGTCATGTATGGATGTGAGAGTTGGATCATAAATGCTAAGCACCGAAGAATTGATACTTTTGAACTGTGTTGTTGGAGAAGACTCTTGAGAGTCCTTTGGACTGCAAGGAGATCGAACCACTTAATCCTAAAGGGAATAAATCCTGAATCATCATTAGAAGGATTGATGCTGAAGCTGAAGCTCCAATGCTTTGGCCACCTGATGTGAAGAGCTGACTCATTGGAAAAGACCCTGATGCTGGGAAAGATTGAACATAGGAGAAAAAGGAGGGGACCACAGAAGGTGAAATGGTTGGACGGCATCACTGACTCAGGGGACATGAGTTTGACCAAGCCCCAGGAGATGGTGAAGGGCAGGGAAGCCTGGCGTGCTCCAGTTCCTGAGGTCACAAAGAGTCGGACACGACTGAGTGAACAACAACAACAACAAAAGGTCAGATACAGAAAACATGTAAACAAAAAAAAACACAGATATTTTTCGTATGACTGTACATCCTGAAAAGTGTTAAGATACTTATAGATGCCATTCTTTCAGTTCTAATAGGGTATATGTTCTGATTTAGATAAATATATATGTTGTTGTTGTTCAGGTACTCAGTCGTGTCCGACTCTTTGTGACCCCATGGACTGCAGCACACCAGGCTTCCCTGTCCTTTCCCATCTCTCAGAGCTTGCTCAAACTCATGTGCATTGAATCGGTGATGCCATCCAACCATCTCATCCTCTGTAGTCCCCTTCTCCTCCTGGCTTCATTCTTTACCAGCTTCAGGGTCTTTTCTAATAGGTCAGCTCTTTGCATATGGTGGCCAAAGTACGGGAGCTTCAGTTTCAGCATCAGCCCTCCCAAGGAATATTCGAGGTTGATTTCCTTGCAGTGCAGAGGACTCTTAAGAGTCTTCTCCAACACAGCATTTCAAAAGCATCAATTCTTATGTTTGTGCTTCCAGGTTATGGAATCAAGATTGCACAAGCTGAAAGTACTTATATATGTATGTACATACATATATATTCTGCAATATATAAATAGCAGAGTAGGAATCATGCCTGAGATAGGAGGTTTATTTTTAATCATTTTTTAAATTAATTTTAATTGGAAGGATAGGAGTTTTAATCACAGCCATTTATCTTCTTTTAAAATACTGATTAAAATTAAGTCAAATAATATGAGAGCACTTGGAAAATGAATGCCTGACATCAATGAATTAATGGATAATAGGATACAAGGGTGGTAAATAATATTATATGTGTTTTGTTACATAATTAGACACTACAGGTGAATATGGTTAAACACTTTCCAAAGAACATTGACCTGTTATTAATGAGTAAATGCTTTGAACTGAGAAGAGGCAGAACACAGCTGAGTATTTAGAATTTCATGAGAATTTATAGTTGTTGCTTAGTGTCTGAGTCATGGCCGACTCTTTTTTGACACCCATAGACTATAGCCCACCAGGTTCCTCTGTCCATGGAATTTCCCGGGTTAGAATATTGGAGTGGCTTGCTATTTCTTTCTCCAAGGGATCTCCCTGACCCAGGGATCGGACTCACTTGTCCTGCATTCGCAGGCAGATTCTGTGCCAATGAGGCACCAGGGAAGACCCGGATTTATAGTAACCAGGTGGTAAAATGCCCAGAAGCAAATAAGGAATCATATTAGGGGAAAGAAGAAATGTTTCCGAGATAAAACTGATGTGGAATGGCAATTAATTGTAAATTATGGCTTTTCTGGCTACTATGAGTAGTTTGTCCATAAATAATACAGCATTACTCATATAAAGATAAAAATGTGTTCAGCCGCTTTTATAAAAATTGTTGGTGTTGAGCATGAAAATTTGAATCTCTTCAGTGAGTTTCTATCAGAAGATTCTGCAGTAACTCTCCAACTGATTTCTTTTTCCTTTGATTAGGACAGGTTTGAAATATTTTGATTATTTTCATTATATCAAGTGAAACAAAAGTAATACTAAGATTGGAGAGAGAAAAGAAAACAACACAGTCTTATAAGGAACTGTAGATTAATGTACAGAAGAAAATTACTGGGAGGGCCTTAGACTTACCCATGATTACTTGGGGCCAATATATCACCTGGAGTAAATTCATGGGTCCTGGAGCCAGACATTCTAGACTCTTGTCATTTATTATGTTTGGGAACTTGGACATTTACTGAAACTAAATGAGTATCAGTTTATTCAGCTTTCAAAATAAAATAGTACTAGGGCTTGCCCTGAGAGAAAACTGTAAATATTAAATGAAGTTTAAAGTGTTGGGCTTTGTGCTTGATATTTTATACTATTTCAGTCATGTATGTTATTATTTTATGATGATTGTCATAGTTGTTGTTATTTGTATTTTTTAAAATCAAACTGGAACTTCTTTAATTCTTAAGAATCTCTGACTTTATTCTTGTTATTTCTCCATACACAGTCACTGTAACACAGGTTCAATGGAAGTGGCCCAGAGAATTTGGGAAAGGTATTATATGAGAAAATGATTCTGAATTTCCAAAAATTTGAACAATAAACCTAAGCATTGCCTATCTCAGCAAACCAAAGGCATATTTCTGATATGACACTGAGTCTATTCATCTACATTTTCCTCTGTATAGAACTTTCTTCAGAGCAAATTTGACATCCCTATTCCGCAGACTATAGATCAGAGGGTTTAACATGGGTACAATGCAGGTATAAAACACAGAAGATACTTTCCCTTGGTCCATCGAGCTGACTGATGACGGCTGCAGGTACATAAATGCTACAGATCCATAGAAAACAGCAACAGCTGAGATATGGGAGCTGCATGTGCTGAAGGCTTTGGTTCTGCCTTCAGTGGAGTGGATTTGAAGGATGCTAGAGAGGATGAAAATGTAGGAAGCAAGGATGGTTAAAACAGGAATCAGGACATTAAAAGCACTAAAGACTAGAGCCAATAATTCATTCATGGAGATGCTAGAACAGGATAGCTCCAAGAGTGGGAAGAGATCACAAAAATAATGGTTAATTACATTGGCCTTGCAGAAATAGAGTCTCAGCAAAAAGCCTGTGTGGATTGCAGATTCAATGATGCACAAATTATAAACTGTCACTGTGAGCTGGAAGCACCTATAATAAGACATGATGACATTGTAAAGCAAGGGGTTACAGATGGCAACATAGCGGTCATATGACATTACAGCCAACATATAACATTCTGCAAGAATAAGAACAATAAAGAAATAGAGCTGAGTCATGCATTCAGGGTAGGAGATGATATTCTTCTCTGTCACAAAGTTCAGCAGCATTTTGGGGGTAACGACAGTAGAATGACAGAGATCAATAAAGGACAAATTGATGAGGAAATAGTACATGGGGGTGTGCAAGTGAGAACTGAGCCCTATCAGTGTGATCATGCCCAGGTTCCCCACCACCGTGACTAAGTAGATTCCTAGGAAGAAGACCAGAAGGGGAATCTGGAGCTCTGGTTTCTCTGTGAGCCCAGCGAGGATGAACTCAGTCACTGAGGAGTGATTTCCAGGGTCCATTTTCTTCTCAGCAGGTTCTAAGCTTAAAAATAAGGAAATGAGTGTACTTTTGTGTTGGGGTGTGTTTGTGTGTGAGAGAGAGAGAGAGGGAGAGAGATTTATGAACATATGCATGTGCATGTGTGTGAGGCAGAGAGTAATCCTGCTGAGATCATTCTTTAGTGGTCATCAGAGGACATACATAATGTGGGGATTTCTTTAGCATCTATTGTCATTCTAGGACAAACTATGATTCTGGCTGAACTAGAATATAAATTATAAACTTCAAGAATCTTATAATTGAGATATTTCATAAAGTTTAAGAGAATCACTGATTTCTGGACTTTTAAAGGCAGTCAAAATGAACATTCCTACTATTGTTTGAGCACTCTTCTTTCCTCCAAATTTCTGGATTCCAACCTATTTCAAGTCAGAAGATTTTTACATCAAGGCCAAGATTTTTGTTTATGAACACGAATGTGATATAATAACTTATCATCACTTCACATATTCACATGGCACTGGCTCTCATGATATGCTCGTGGGTAAGATGGAGTTCTGTGGGCTGGTAACTTTACAGTCAGATGTAAAAGAACATATCTGTACCCAAAGATGGTCAGTTAATTCAGGGATTCCCCAATATGATGATCATCAGAGTCACCTAGAGAGATCACAAGATTTATAAAAATAATGAGTGTAAAATGTAAACATATAATTAAAGATGAAAGTCCTGAATCATCTTCCTTAATATTCTTTACTCCAGGGATAGATTAATCTCTGTAGAATAGATCTGATAAATGATTTTTGTTTCTGTCTCTTCGAATGATTGCCTCTACAACTCTAAATAATTCACAAATCTGGGTACTTCCAGAATTACCAAGCATGAACATTTTATCAAATTTCTCTTTTATTATATATGCTATTACTTTAGTTAAATCACTACCACTGCCTCCTTTTTGGTCTAATATTTGATACTTGTATTTTTAAAAAAGGTTTTTCCTTTTTGCTCTTTATCTTTAAAAATGTTTTCAAATGTGTTTAGAATCTTGGAAGATTTTAAAGATCTTAACCTCTATAGCAACGTTTATAATCAAAATAATATAAAACAAATAAGCCAACAAAACTGCCAATGTAATTCTGATGATCAGCAAGGTTTGGGAACTACTGGATTAGAAGACACAAAATTCATGTAGCAGCATGGTTTAGGTGGAGAACTTGAGAAAATTATTTTTGCCATTCTTTTCCTTTTATTGTCTTATTTCTTTCCCCCTTTCTTCCCTTTCCTGTTTTTCATCCTTCTTCCCCTACCTCCTTCCTTCCTTCATTCTTCAATAATTTAGCAAAAATTGCTGAAACAGCACTTCACTTCAAAGTGAAGTTTAGAGTATAAAAATTACAAAAACATGGTTACTTACCTCATGAAATTCAAAATGTTACAGTAAGAAGGCCTAATATTCATTATAAAGAAGCATCATATGAAAATAAAATTGGAGTGAAAACTCAGAGGGGCATGCAAATTTGAACAGCTCTCCTAATGGATTCAGAGCTAGGGAACTGAATATTTTGTAATTTTTGTTTCAAAATGTCTTCTGATATTTATTAGTCCTGATCCAGTGTCCATCTTATACACCTAATATAAGAATTAGGTATATATAGCAATGACATAAACCCTGTTTATGTGGGGTTTGAGACGTTTATCAGAATATAAGATGGAATCACTGAACATTAAAAATGACAAAGTTACTATTTACTGGCCTTGGCTTATTTGACTTTTAATGGGGATCGGTAAGGATACAATTAGAAAAGAGCAATTGGTACTCAAACTCTCTGCTGAAATTTTTCTTTTCTCAGTGAAGCTTGGGCTTGAAAATTGCCAATGCCCCCTTATTAGTGCATACTCTGTGGTCAACAAAACCTTCCATGTTTGTACAACTTAGACCCTGAGGGTGACAGCAACTGGAAAAATGAATAGAGACACTGAAAACAGTTAAAACAAACAAATTGAAATTTAGTGAAGTAAAGAGTATTTATGTTTAAGATTTAGCTTAAAAAAATTCCTAATCTTTTGAATACTGTATATAGCTTTGTGTGCCACTCACTTGAAAAGAATAAGGGGTCAATTTTTTATTAACTCAATAAAATTCAAAAAATAAGTGGCTGGTTAATAAGGAAATTAGTTTCAGATTGCACTTGTAGAAACACAATGTCTAGAGTATGATCAGTAGTAATTCCAATAACATGATTTTCTAATACAAGTTCCATGGAACTACAAAGCCACAGATATGAGAAAGTGTGATAGAACCAATACTTCCTCATGTGTTAAGCTGGTCACCACTGGCCACATGCAGCCTGATTCACTTAACCTGTCACTTCACACAAATATTACCATTTTCTATGTGTGTGATTAGGTTAGGAAACACTATGCTACACTTAAATTATAAATGAATATGGAGTTTAGTTATGGATATTCTTTTTAAGGAGAGATATTGACAAGATAAAAGGCAAATAAAGACCATGTAAAACTTGAAAAATATTTGAGGGTGTTGGTATAATTAACAGATGTTGTTATATATCTCAAGGGACTCTAAAGAGACAAAAGACATTTTTATGTATGGTATTTGAAAGATCTAAGAATACAAGGAAAAATATTCTAAAACTTTGAGTTCTTAGAAATGTCTGTTCTTAATCACTGAATACACTCAATCAGACTCAGTTCACATCTGATTCCTTCCAGTTTCACAAACTTACATTCAAATTCAGAAAATGTTCATTTTCTGGAATAAGTCAAATTCTCTCAACATATCTTGATTTTTACTTACTCATATAAAATAATAGTCTCACCAACCCCATTCATCTCTATTACCTGCTAAATAGTTTTTCTGTACTAATCTCATTTACAATTAATGTCATCATAGTAGTAGTAGTGTTAGCTGCTCAGTCATGTCTGAATCTTTGCGACCCCATGGACTGTAGCCCACCAGGCTCCTCTGTCCATGGGATTCTCCAGGCAAGAATACTGGAGTGGGTTGCCATTTCCTTCTCCAGGGGATCTTCCCAACCCAGATATCCAAACCCAGGTCTCCCACATTGCAAGCGGATTCTTTACCACCTGAGCCACCAAGAAAGCAGAATATAATCACGAAAACTTCAAATTCCTTCCAATTGATTAGACTTTCTTACTACAAGCTCAATAAACTTCCATTTCTGAACAGCACATTTTCAGACTCCAGGTACGCTATAAATCAAATGATGAACAAATCTGACTTAGTCTCCTGTGTATCCAAGAACATATCGCACATCTGGCACATCACAGCAAGTTTAAAAGCATAGTTTATGAGTAAACTGATAATTTTATGAATGAAGATGTTGTCGCATGTTTGTCTGAATGCCAATGGTTATTACTTTCATAATCGAAGTCTCAAATATCAAGTATAAAATTGACGCACTCACCTTTTTTTCTTCCTGGAAATTTCAACACCGAATCTGTTTCACAATGTGTTCTCAGAGAATAGCACTAGTATTAGTGTGGGGAGTGATAGATACCCAGCATTCTGCTGTCTTTAGTGCGGGGAGGGCATTGGTGACTGGTGACTGGTGACTGGTCTGGAGTCACTTTTGAAGCTGGTCTGCATCACAGGTCAGCATCTCCAATCCTAAGTCTTCAGTGTGTGTTTTTCAGCTTCAAGGTAGCAAACATCTGCACCTTTCTCAGTTCTCCCCTGAGCGATTGTGATCACTGTGCTATGAAGGTGTGTCCTGGATTTAGTTATGTCAGGCAATAAATAACATGGATTCAAATACTCTCCAAGGATTCTCATTTCTCAAGAGACTGGCTCTTGAGAAAAGAAGCAATCGCAGGTGACGTGTCCCCAGTTGTCAAACATTTTCTTTCAAAACGTAGTATTTATCAATCGTAAACTTATCAACTAGCAACAAAGATTTGTCCATAGGCTCTGCTAAGGATTTTGTTAAAATGCAGATCCTGATCAGGCCAGTCTAAGTTGAATCTGAAATTCTGCATTTATTACAAGCGCCTACCAATGCTGTGGATTCACCATCTAGATTGTGAATCATAGATTTACAGGATCAGGACATATTCTGAAAATTTATCCTACTGTTAATAAAGGCAGAAATTTTTAATAATGAATTGTCATTTTTCATGTAGTAAATATATTTATTTTTATAAAAATAGGTAATGTAAATAATTGATTCAAAAATGAAATCTTTTTTATTTTTAGTCATTTTATTTATTTTTTTTTTAATTTATTTATTTTAATTGGAGAATAATTACTTTACAATATTGTAGTGGTTTTGCCATACATTGACATGAACCAGCCATGGGTGTACATGTGTTCCCCATCTTGTTCCCCAAAAATGAAATCTATATATAACTGAATTTTAGAGTTATGGGACAAGAATTCAGAATATTGATGTAATTTTTTGAAGTGGTCACTAATAATAATTTTACTTGTAAAATTGTGTATTTAATGAAATAGTTTATTATCAGGCAATTATGTTTCATAATCCTTCTTTTTTATATACTTTTACTTTTTTTCCAAAGCTGGAATAACTTAGATTAAGTAGTCTTAGATTGCAGCATGATGTAATATAAATTGGAAACTCACATCAGGGAGCACTTATAAAATATGATTAAATGAATTAGGTTCAATTATTTTTAAAGAATTGACAGTTGGGCAACACAGTGCTTCTCAATGAATTTTCCACACTGAAACTGGAAAAACTCAATCAATTTACTCAACTGAGATAAGCTTCAGTTATACTAGAGCTTACCTAGAGTAAATATAGTAAACAGTTACCCATTTGAAAATAGGGCATAGTGTTTACATTTCATAAAATCTTTTATTATTTATTATATTTATTGGAGTATAATTGCTTTACTATGTTGTGTTAGTTTTTCCTTTACAACAAATGATATTTTACTTTACTCTATATGACAGACTCTAGGTCCATCCACATCTCTACAAATAAAAGCTTAGTAAAATATAAGTTTCTTCACCATCATCATTGCTGTAGTTCTTGTTTTATTGTAGTTTATTAAAAATAAAACAAACGCTCTGTTAATCCTCAAGAACATTTTGTTTTATTCCACCATTTCTCCATACATAATCATTGTAATATACTTTTGAAGAAGTGTCCAGGAAGAGAATGTTGGAGATGTTACATGAGGAAGTGTCACTAAAACTGTAAACATCTGAATAATACATCTAACTCACTGCAATTGATCACTATGACATCATGATACAGATTCTATTCATGAATGTTTTCTACTGTCCAGAATTTTCCTCAGAGCAAATTTGACATCTTTATTCTGCAGACTATAGGTCACCTGATGCAAAGAACTGACTCATTTGAAAATACCCTGATGCTGGGAAAGAATGAAGGTGGGAGGAGAAGGGGATGACAGAGGCTGAGATTGTTGGATGGCATCACCGACTCAATGGTCATGAGTTTGAGTAAACTTCAGGAGTTGGTGATGGATAGGGAGGCCTGGCATGCTACAGCCCATGGGGTTGCAAAGAGTCGGACACGGCTGAACAACTGAACTGAACTGATAGATCAGGGGATTCAGCATGGGCACAACGATGGTATAAAACACAGAGGACACTTTCCTTTGGTCCATGGAGCTCACAAATGATGGCTGCAGGTACATGATGCTGCAGATCTGTGGAAAATAGCAACACCTAAGATGTGGAAACTGCAAGTGCTGAAGGCTTTAGACCTGCACTTGTTGGAGCAGATTTGAAGGATGCTGGAGTGGATAAAAACATAGAAGGCAAGAATAGTTAAGGCAGGAGTCAGGAGGTTAAATGCACTCAAGAATATAACCATAATTCATTGACATAGATGCTGTAACAGGATAGCTCCAAGAGTGAGAATAGATCACAGAAATAGTGGTTAACCACATTGTTCTTGCAGAAAAAGAATCTCAACGTAAATCTTGTATGGATTGTGGATCCAATGATGGCCAAAATATAAACTCCCACCGTGAGGAGGAAGCGGATGCAATAAGACATGATGACCTTGTAAAGCAAGGGGTTACAGATGGCAGCATAGTGGTCATATGCCATTGCAGCCGACATGTGACACTCTGCAATAATAAAAACAATGAAGAGATACAACTGAGTCATGCATTCAGGATAGGAGACGATGTTCTGCTTTATCACAAAGTTCACAAGCATCTTGAGGGTGACAGCGGTGGAATGACAGAGGTCAATATAGGATAAATTGGTGAGGAAATAGTACATGGGGGTGTGCAGGTGAGAACTGAGCCCTATCAGTGTGATCATGCCCATGTTCCCCAACACCGTGACCACATAGATTCCTAGGAAGAGAAGGATAAGTGGCAGCCAGAGTTGTGGCTGCTCTTTGAGCCTAGAGAGGATGAACTCAGTCACTGAGGAGTGATTTCCTGCAGCCATTTCTCTCTGGGTAGTTTCTGAAGGGGAGAGAGTAAGAGACAGTTTTTGGACTCATGGCTTTGCTTTGCCCCATTTATTAATGGTATATCATATAGAAAATTAATCATTTGAATATTCTCTTGGTTTCTGTGAATAATTTTAACTCTGGATAAGTTTACCTAAGTAATAATTTCTTAAGTAAATGCTTTTACACCTTTATATTAAAGGTATTAAATTATCTAATTTAAAAGTATTTCAGCCTCTGGCTGATTGCCAGTTTAAAAACTAGGTTACTCCCTAGTTTGAACATTTCACTTATCTTTAAACATTTTTTCTAAAGAGAGGTTTGCAGACTTGAAAACTTAGAAGACCTATTAAAAATGACAGAAGCTGACTGAGCATCAACCTAGAGAAAGCAAATTCCATGTAAGTTCAGAATCTTTTATTCAATAACAACTGATTTCTGCCAGAAGTGAAAAGAGACAAATTATTACTAGATTTGAAAATTATTTTTCTGAGAATCAAAAATTTGGGTTTATACATAAAATTATCAGATTTTTAATATTGTTCTTGAATTAAAATAACACAAACAACATTCATTGTGCAGATGTGATACCTGAATTGTCTCACTGTTAGCTTGCTTGTGGTTCAAATGCCTCTGCTTTGCTTGAGAGGATATGTAACAGTGCTTAGGTGAATATGCCTTAAAGTCCAAGTGTATATGTTCTTCTACTGACCTGTCATTTACAGTTGATAAACCTGGACAAGTAAAATAAACTTATTATTTAATTAGCAACATTTAGCACTCTGAGAATCATAATAATAATAGTTGTTGTTATTGTTGTTACAACATTTTATCAATTGAAAATAAAAGATAATTATACACTTTAAAATAATTATACACTTCAAAAAAAGCAATTGTAATGTTTAAACCTTTTTTATCTTTCTTTAACTAATGGTATAAAAGCTGTCACAAAATTAGAGAATATAGAATAATAGATGTAGTTCCATATTCTATTAAGTAATAGATTATTTTTATCTTTCCATATGGATCAAAGCAAATTAAAAATAAATTACACTTGAATAAAAATGAAAAAGAAGAAACAAAATCTAAAATATTCTACCTCACAGCTAAATAAAAATATAATTGAAATGAATCTTAATTCTAAGTAAAAGACTAAACTATTAAACTTCTGGAAAAAACACTAAAGTATAGTTTAAATTATAGTTTAAATACTAAACTACAAAATTGTATAGTTAGTATGTGTTCTATTAATTTTTGAGCCAACAGATTAATAGGACACATGATAAGTATACAATATTATACAATATTGATATGCTAAATCTAAATTAAACATTGTTCTTCAAAGTGCATTTTTAGAATGCACTAAAAGCAAGCCACTGACTACAGACTGTTATTGAACATATAAATTAATATTGAAAACAATAATATTAAGACAATCAAACAAATTAAAAAATAAGAAAACTATTTGAACAGATATTATCACAGAAGATAGAATAATTAATAAGCATATGAAAAGATACTGAAACTACTATTCATCAGGGAAATTAAAACTAAACTAAAACGTTAATGAAAAACACTACACATCTACAAAAAAAAATGAAAAGAAAGGAAATATAAAAATGAAAACTTACAACCCAAAATTTTGAGATGATGTGAGGCAATCAGAGGTCTCAAGTACAGATAGTTAAAAAAGGCATAAATTTTTCCAATGAATTTGAATAACTAACAAGTTTTAGAGAGTCTAGATAACACTTATAATTTAATAACTCTAATCCTTGGTGTTTTACCCAAGATAAAAATAGGCATATGCCTACACAATGACTTGTACAAAAATAGACATAGAGTATTTGTTACTAACAACCAAAAACACGAAATAACCCAAATATTCAACCAACTAAAAGATAAATGAACTGTTGTATGTATACACACAAGTGGAATACCACTCACCAATAAATGCAACAAATCATAGATATATTCACATTAATCTTGAAAATATTATCTTAAGTAAAAAGAGTCAATATGCATAGAAGAGAAGATGTACATTTCCATTTATATAAACTTCTAGAAAAGGAGACTAATCTATAAAGAGATAAAAATGAGATCAGTAACTGACAGCATGGGGCATGGGAGAATAACTGGCAAAGGTCATGAGAAAAGATTTTGGGGTGATATAAACATTTCATGTCATTAATGAGATGTTGCTTTCACCAGTGCAGAGAGTATACAACTATCAAAACTCCTGTAAGTGAAATTTATTCCTAGAATGAGTACGTAATTCTTTAAGTAATCTTGATAAAGTTGTATCTTGATATGAGCATGAAAAAATATTAATATACCAAAATACATTTTAAAATAAATTAATAATATTAATTTTAAAATAGAAAATCTAAAAAAAATTGGCAAGGATTAAAGAGAATCTCAACAAGATTCATAAATTTTAACGCATGCATAATTCCATTGCATGCAGTAGTTAAATGAAAAGTATTCTTCTTAAGGGCGCATAGAACCTTTAAAAATTATTTGTA
The DNA here is from genome assembly GCF_054371585.1 of Giraffa tippelskirchi. Taxonomy (NCBI): domain Eukaryota; kingdom Metazoa; phylum Chordata; class Mammalia; order Artiodactyla; family Giraffidae; genus Giraffa; species Giraffa tippelskirchi. Next base: position 21,364,681 of record NC_137284.1, read on the forward strand.
TGCAGTTTACAAAATTATTTGTATGCAGGTTCATTTTTCAAGCTATAATACCATTTCAAATGTCTTCACTGGTCTTCAATTTAAGAAAGTAATGACAGTAATCTTATAGATTTCCTTCTAAAATATAGAAAAAGAAGCAACATCCAGTAGTAATAATAACCTTGTAGAAAATGCAGAATAGATAATAAGTTCTTAAATCTGTTTAAAGAACAGGCATAGCAAACAGCAAACTCAATAGTGAAACATGACAAATGTCCTCTGGTACTGTGAGAGTGACGAAGATACTTACTGTCTCCATTCCTATTCATTATTTTACTGACCATACTGACAAATTCAGTAAGACAATCAGAAGACTAAAGTAAGGATTGGAAAGGAAGAAATAAATCTCTCATGCATAGGTGATATGACTGAGTAGGTAGAAAAATCAAAGTGATAGAGATGTCTTAGAAATTGATAAACTAATTAAATACAAATTCTAGACACTAAACTGAATGTTTGGGAGTGGATTTTTATAAGAAAATATTTCATTTTAGAACATAAAATATTGGGCATATGTCTAAAATAAATTCACTTTCTCTGTGTGCAGCGTGATCTGTATGTATGTGTACATGTGTGTGTGACTAGAATTGTGACTAGCAATTCAAATTGCTAATATTAAATTTCCAAAATCATAAGAAAAATAGATCTCTATTTTTTCTCATTTGTAATATTCTTGTTAGAGTTGTTTTTAAAACCTCCTGGCCTCATAAGAGATTTAGAAAATTTGTGCTCTCTTTCTATTGTTGGAGTATAAAAAGTACCTTAAATGTTTGGACATGTTCCCAGTGACACAGTCTAGACCTATGGTGTCCTTTATGGTCAGGTTTTGAATAACAGGTTGACATTGTTGAATAAATGTCAGTTTTTCAGATTTTTTTTCTTTCCTTTTTGTTCTTAACTGAAATTTCAAGCCATTTACCATTTTGAAAATTGTCAGGTGGTTTTTATTTTATTCTTTTTCACCTTCCATGGAACTAAAATGCCATAAAAGCTTAAAAGAGTGCTGAGGTCTTTGTTTTAATCATTGAGGGAGTCAGGTTGAGTCTGTCACACCCATAGACTACTAGGTGGTCACCACTGTCCACATACAGTCTTATCCACTTAACCTGTTATCTCATACAAATATGACCATATTCTGAGAGTGCTGTAACATTAGGAAGCACGGTGCTATACTTAAATTACATCTGTATTTCTGGGTTTTGTTATAGATATTCTTTTTAAGGAGGAACATTGACTAAATGGAAAGCAGATAAAAACTACTGAACTTGGAAAATATTTTAGGGCTTCCCTGGTTCTGATCCCTGGGTTGGGAAGATCCCCTGGAGAAGGGAAATTCTACCCACTCCAGTATTCTGGCCTAGAGGATTTCATGGACTGTATAGTCCATGGGGTTGCAAGGAGTCGGACATGACTGAGTGACTTTCACTGGTTGCTCAGACAGTAAAGAAACTGCATGCAGTGAAGGAGACCCAGGTTCAATCCCTGGGTTGGGGAAATCCCCTGGAAAAGGAAATGGCAACCCACTCCAACATTCTTGCCTGGGAAATCCCACTGACAGAGGAGCCTGCTGGGCTACAGTCCATGGGGTCACAAAAGAGTCAGACGCAACAGAGTGACTACGAAGGGGTATCTTTTTAAGGAGGAACAATGACAAAATGGAAGGCAAATGAAAACTATTGAACTTGGAAAATATTTGAAGGTAATGGGATAATTAGCAGGTATCATCATATATATCAAGAGAATCTAAAGAGAAGAAAGTATAATTTACATACAGTGTTAGAAAAATCTAAAAATATACCCTCTGTGAAATAAAAGGAAAATATCATTACAATTTGAATTCTTAGAAATGAAATGAGGCAATTATTCTTAATGACTGAATACACTCAACCATAATTCAGATGATGATCCACTGTCAGAGACAGTGGAGAAAAGATTTCCTCTACTGAATTTAAGATAACATGTGAATGTGTACTCTACTTCTTACCAGACTCAGCTCACATTTGGTTCTGTTTATGTTTAGAAACTTTACTTTCCACTTCAGAAAATTTTCATTTTCTGAGATGGGTTATTCTTTCAAACTATCTGTATTTTTGAACTGTGGTGTTGGAGAAGACTCTTGAGAGTCCCTTGGACTGCAAGGAGATTCAACCAGTCCATCCTAAAGGAGATCAATTCTGGGTGTTCATTGGAAGGACTGATGTTGAAGCTGAAACTCCAATACTTTGGCCACCTCATGCGAAGAGTTGACTCATTGGAAAAGACCCTAATGCTGGGTAGGATTGGGGGCGGGAGGAGAAGGGGACGACAGAGGATGAGATGGTTGGATGGCATCACCGACTCGATGGACATGGGTTTGAGTAGACTCCGGGAGTTGGTGATGGACAGAGAGGCCTGGCGTGCTGCAATTCATGGGGTCACAAGGAGTCGGACACGACTGAGCGACTGAACTGAACTGAACTGATCTGTATTTTATATGCTCATTTTTTCACATGAAATAATAGTCTTACCAACCTCATTTATCTCTGTTTTCTGGTAAATTTTTTTTTTCTTTTTCAATTTCATTTATAATTGGTGTCATCATGGGAACCTCCAATTCCTTTTAAGCGATTAGACCTTCTTACTGCATGCTCAGAAAACTGTCATTTCTGAGCAACAGTTTTATCTTTGAGCTGCACTATAAGTCAGTGCATGCATGCTAAGTTGCCTCAGTTGTGTCCAACTTTTTGCGACTCTATGGACAGTAACCCTCCAGGCTTTCTCTCCATGGGATTCTCCAGGCAAGATTACTGGAGTGGGTTGTCATGCTTTCCTCCAGGGGATCTTCCCAACTCAGGGATGGAACCCATGTCTCTCTTGTCTCCTGCACTGGCAGGAGGGTTCTTTACCAATAGAGCCACCTGTAAGCCAGAGGATGGGCCAAATCAGACTAAACTGTCCTCTACATCCAAGTAAATAGCACACATCTGGCACGTCATAGCAAGTTTAAAATATTTTATGAAGAAATGAATAATAATATGAATGAATGAAGATATCATGAGACATTTCCCTGAATTCTCAAGATGATTATTTCCAGGCTTAATAGTCTCGTAACACAAGTATGAAATCAACATGCTTACCTTTTTTCTTCCTGGAAAACCAATTTTTCTTTTCTTTGGCAACATGCTCTCAGAGGAAAATAGCATTAATGTTTATGTTGGGAGGAATACGAACCCAGCATTCTGCTGTCTTTTGTGCTGGGAGGGCAGGCACAACCTTGGTCTCAGAGCCATTTCTGAAGCTGGTCTACATCACAGGTCAGCATCTCCAATTCTAAGAATTCGGTGTGTGTTTCTACCACATCAGTGAAACAAACATCCTCAGGACAGTCCCCTGAGAAGTTACGACTACTGTACTGTGGAGATTTCTCCTGGGTTTAGTTCAGTTCAGTCTCTCAGTCATGTCTGACTCTTTGCGACCCCATGAACCACAACACACCAGGCCTTCCTGTCCATCACTAACTCCCGGCGTTTATCTAAACTCACGTCCATTGAGTAGGTGATGCTATCTAAACATCTCATTCTCTGTTGTCCCCTTCTCCTCCTGCCTTCAATCTTTCCCAATATCAGGGTCTTTTCCAATGAGTCAGTTCTTTGGAACAGGTGGCCAAAATATTGGAGTTTCAGCTTCAACATCAGTCCTTCCAATGAACACCCAGGACCAATCTCCTTTAGGATGGACTGGTTGGATCTCCTTGCAGTCCAAGGGACTCTCAAGAGTCTTCTCCAACACAACAGTTCAAAAGCATCAATTCTTCGGTGCTCAGATTTCTTCACAGTCCAACTCTCACATCCATACATGACCACTGGAAAAACCATAGTCTTGACTAGACAGACCTTTGTTGACAAAGTAATGTCTCTGCTTTTTAATATGCTGTCTAGGTTGGTCACAACTTCCTTTCCAAGGAGCAAGCATTTTTTAATCTCATGGCTGCAATCACCATCTGCAGTAATTTTGGAGCCCCTAAAAAACAAAGTCAGCCACTGCATCCACTGTTTTCCCATCTATTTGCCATGAAGTAGTGGGACCGGATGCCATGATCTTAGTTTTCTGAATGTTGAGCTTTAGGCCAACTTTTTCACTCTCCTCTTTCACTTTCATCAAGAGGCTCTTTAGTTCTTCTTAGCTTTCTGCCATAAGGGTGGTGTCATCCGCATATCTGAGGTTATTGATATTTCTCCCGGCAATCTTGTTTCCAGCTTGTGCTTCCTCCAGCCCAGCATTTCTCATGATGTACTCTGCATATAAGTTAAATAAGCAGGGTGACAATATACAGCCTTGACGTACTCCTTTTGGACCAGTCTGTTGTTCCATGTCCAGTTCTAACTGTTGCTTCCTGACCTGCATACAGGTTTCTCAAGAGACAGGTCAGATGGTCTGGTATTCCCATCTCTTTCAGAATTTTCCACAGTTTATTGTGATCCACACAGTCAAAGGCTTTGGCACAGTCAATAAAGCGAAATAGATGTTTTTCTGGAACTCTCTTGTTTTTTCAATGATCCACTGAATGTTGGCAATTTGATCTCTGGTTTCTCTGCCTTTTCTAAAACCAGCTGGACCATCTGAAAGTTCACTGTTCACGTATTGCTGAAGCCTGGCTTGGAGAATTTTGAGCATTACTTGGCTAGCATGTGAGATGAGTGCAATTGTGTGGTAGTTTGAGCATTCTCTGGCATTGCCTTTCTTTGGGATTGAAATGAAAACTGATCTTTTCTAGTCCTGTGGCCACTGCTGAGTTTTCCAAATTTGCTGGCATATTGAGTGCAGCACTTTCACAGCATCATCTTTTAGGATTTGAAATAGCTCAAGTGGAATTCCATCACCTCCACTAGCTTTGTTCGTAGTGGTACTTCCTAAGGCCCACTTGACTTCACATTCCAGGATATCTGGCTCTAGGTGAGTGATCACACCATTGTGATCATCATGGCATTCCCCTTTTGATGTCTATGTCAGAAGCTTTCTCTGTCCCTTTTCTTACTTTAATAAAACTCTGCTGTACAAAAGCTCTTGAGTAATCAAGTGTGGTCCTTGGTCCTGAAGCTAAATCTTCATCTTTGGAGATCATGAATCTGACATTGTTCACTATAAGCTATCATTTCCATCCATTGTCCTCTACACAACCTAGGTATGATATTATTAACATTCAAAACTGCATCACTTCCTTATTTAAAACAAGCAAACAAACAAATAAACAAGAAACATTTAGCAGCTCCTTTCACAAAAAATAAATAATTAATTAAAATGGTGACATCTTACAGCGATCCACAAGTGATTCATGAACGGTCTGCTATCTACTTTTCTAGCCTGGTAGAATGGTCATATCATGTGAAATGTGACCTGTTTTTTCTGAAACTGTATAGGCTTTTCTTCTCTAGTGAGACCATTTCCTGTCACTTGGTCTATGTTTTATCTAGGAGCCTAAGCCCCAGTAGTTCAAGGATCTTTCCACCAGGACTCTTAGTATTTGTCCTCCATTAATCCATTTGTGTTTGTTGGGAAAAGCACTGGAGTAGGAATCATGCCTATGACAGGAGTTATGATTGTCGCCATCTCCCCTATTTTATACAACTGGTTTCCCAGGTGGCTCTAGGGATAAAGCATCCCCCTGCCAATGCAGGAGATGGAGATGCAGGTTTGGGAAGATCTCCTGAAGTAGGAAATGGCACCCCACCGCACTATTCTTGCCTGGAAAATTCCATCGGCAGAGGAGCCTGGTGGGTTACAGTCCAAAGGGCTGCAAAGAGTCAGACACAACTGAGCAACAGAGGCCATAGGACTGATGAAAATTAAGTCAAATGATAAATATGAGTGTTCTTTGAAAATGACTATCTGATATTGAATGAATGTTTAATAAACTACAAGGAGGTAAAGTTTTATTTATGGGCTTCCCTGCTGGCTCAGCAGTAAAGAATCCACGTGCCAAAGCAGAAGACGTGCGTCTTCCAATACATTGGGAAGATCCTCTGGAGAAGGAAATAGTAACCCACTCCCGTATTCCTGCCTGGGAAATCCCATGGGCAGAGAAGCCTTGCAGGCTACCGTCCATGGGGTTGCAAAGAGTTGGATAGAACTTAGTGGCTAAACACCAGCAAAGCTGTATTATATATTTTGTCCAATATTTGGATACTATAAGCAAACACTGCAACTTGTTTTATCAGGTGAATAGACAGCACACTATCTGAAGGACATTGATATGGCAATAGTGAATAGGATGGTTTGAATTAGGAAATGACAGAAGACAACTGAGTATTTAGAATAACATGAGAATTTATAACTAAAAGATGTTAAAGACCCACAATAAAAAAGCAATAGTATGAGGGAAAAGAAGAGATGTTTTAAAGAGAACATAACATGAAATGGCAACTCTATGAATGATGGGACAAAAGAGCATTAACATACATCAAGGCTGTATATCGTCAGCTTGCTTATTTAACTTATATGCAGACTACAACCTGTGAAAGGCAGGGCTGGATGAAGCACAAGCAGAAACCAAGATTGCCAGGAGAAATATCACTAACCTCAGAAACTCAGATGACACCGCCCTTATGGCAGAAAGTGAAGAGGAACTAAAGAGCCTCTTGATGGAAGTGAAAGAGGAGAGTGAAAAAACTGGCTTAAAACTCAGCATTCAAGAAACTAAGACTGTGGCATCAGGTCCCATCCCTTCATGGCAAATAGATAGGGAAACAATGGAAACAGACAGACTTTATTTTCTTGGGCTACAAAATCACTGCAGATGGTGACAGCCACCATGGAGTTAAAAGACCCTTGCTCCTTGGAAGCAGTGCTATGGCCAACCTAGACAGCATATTAAAAAGCAGAGACATTACTCTGACAAAGGTCCATCTAGTCAAAGCTTTGGTTTTTCCAGTAGTCATGTATGGATGTGAGAGTTGGATTATAAGGATGGGGAGGCAGGGGGGGTCAGGATAGGGAATACATGTACACCCATAGCTGATTCATGTCAATGTATGGCAAAAACCACTACAATACTGTAAAGTAATTAGGCTACAATTAAAATAAATAAATAAATAAATAAGAAAGAAAAAAAAGCTGGGTGCTGAAGAATTGATGCTTTTGAACTGTGGTGTTGGAAAAGACTCTTGAGAGTCCCTTGGACAGCAAGAAGATCTAACCAGTCAATCCTAAAGGAAATCAGTCCTGAATATTCATTGGAAGGACTGATGCTGAAGCTGAAACTCCAATACCTTGGCCACCTGTTCCAAAGAACTGACCCATTTGAAAAGACCCTGATGCTGGGAAAGATTGAAGGCAGAATTTTGAAGGAGAAAGAGATGACAGAGGATGAGATTGTCAGATGGCATCACTGATTCCATGGACATGAGTTTGAGTAAACTCTGGGAGTTGGCAATGGACAGGGAGGCCAGCGTGCTGCAGTCCATGGGGCCGCAAAGAGTCAGACACGACTGAGTGACTGAACTGAACATGAAATGGCAACTGTATAAATTATGGGACAAAAGAGCATTAGCAATATGAAAGTGGTATAACTCAGCAGGATTTTTGGCTTTCATGAACAGTTGTTTCATAAATATCTATAGCATTATTTGTATAAATATAAGATAATGTTGTTTGTGCTGCTTTTATAAATTTGTTCATATCAGTTATAATTTGAATCTCTTTAATGACTCTGTACTGTGAATCTCCGCAATAAATCTCCATTTTTTTCTTTTTTTTTTTGCTTTGACCAGTACAGTTTGAAAGATTTTGATTATTTTCATTATATTAAAAGAAATAAAAGTGAAAATAGCATAGAATATATCTAGAGGAAAGAAACACAGTCTTATAGAAAAGTGGTGATGCTTGATATATAAAAGGGAATTCTCAGGGAGGCATTGGACCTACTCACAATCTTCTTGTGCAAAAGTACACTTATTTTGCTCTATCATTTATTATATTCTGGACTGTGGCATATAAACAAATGAAATAGCCTCCAATTTCTTCTTTTCAAAAGGAAATAATACTAGAATTTGTCCTGAAGGAATATAATAAATAAAGCTATCCATTTTAACTACTGGACATAGTGCTTTTCATTTCATAAATCTTGATAACATGCATTGCTGTGATTTTCACCATAATCATCATAAGCATTGTTGTTCTTCCTAGATATAGTATTACTAAAAATAAAACTAAGCTCCTTTAATATTCAAGATTTTAAAAATTCTATTATTGTGTTTCTCCTTATATAATCATTGTAATGTATGTTCAAAGAAGTTGCCAGGAGGAGAATTTTGGAGGTGAATTATATAGAGAAGTATCAATAAATTTCCAAAAATTTGAACAATAAATCTAACACTCTGCATATCTCAGCAAACCAAATGAGTTCTATGACATCATGCTATTGATTCTAATCATATATATTTTCCTCTCTCCAGAATTTTCTTCAGGACAAATCTGACATCCTTATTCCGCAGACTGTAAATTAGAGGATTTAGCATGGGAACAATGCAGGTATAAAACACAGAGGACACTTTTCCTTGATCCATGGAGCTCACAGATGATGGCTGCAGGTACATGAATGCTGCAGATCCAAAGAAAACAGCAACAGCTGAGATGTGAGAGCTGCAGGTACTGAAGGCTTTGGACCTGCCCTCAGTGGAGTGGATTTGGAGGATGCTGCTGAGAATGAAGATGTAGGATGTAAGGATGGTTAAGGCAGGAGTCAGGATGTTAAATGCACTCAAGACTAGAATCAATAATTCATTGATGAAGATGCTGGAACAGGATAGTTCCAAGAGTGGAAAGAGATCACAGAAATAATGGTTAATCACCTTGTTCTTACAGAAAGAGTCTCAACATAAATCCTGTATGGATTGTGGATCCAATGATGGCCAAAATATAAACTCCTACTGTGAGGCAGAAGCAGATGTGATAAGACATGATGACACTGTAAAGCAAAGGGTTGCAGATGGCAACATAGCGGTCGTATGCCATTGCAGCCAACATGTGACACTCTGCAATAGCAAAAGTGCTGAAGAAGTAAAGCTGAGTCATGCATTCAGAGTAAGAAATGATGTTCTGCTTTGTCACAAAGTTGACCAGCATTTTGGGGGTAATGACAGTGGACTGACAGAAGTCAATAAAGGACAAATTGCTGAGGAAATAGTACATGGGCGTGTGCAGGTGAGAACTGAGCCCAATCAGTGTGATCATGCCCAGGTTCCCCACCACCGTGACCACATAGATTCCTAGGAAGAGGAGGAAAAGTGGCAGCTGGAGTCGTGGCTGTTCTGTGAGCCCAGCGAGGATGAACTCAGTCTCTGAGGAGTGATTTCCAGGGTCCATTATTCTCTCCGTGGTCCTAAGTATAAAAAGAAAAGATGAGTCTACTTTTGTGTTCCTCTGTGTGTGTGTATGTATGTACATGTGTATGTGTGAGGGAGAGTAATTCTGGAGAGATCATTACTTTATCCCTCATCAGAGGAGGTTCATAATGTGAGGATCTCGTGAAAATCAATGATTCTGGTTGTACCAGAATAGAAAGTATAAACTTCAAGAAAATTATAATGAAGATATCGAATAACATTTTAAAAGAAAACATCAATTCTGGATTTTTAAAGTCAGTCAGAACAAATGTTACTACTCTTACTTCTGAGGAGTTCTTCTTTTCTTTTCATACCCCATGTGTCTATATATTAATATAATGCATGTCAAATGGCCAGTATTTTCATTTCACTCAGAATGGTAGCATCTCCCTTTTCCAGGCAATCTTCTCAACCCAGGGATCAAGCCCAGGTCTCCTGCATTGCTGGGGGATTCTTTACCACCTGAACCACAAGAGAAGCCCTAGAATACTGAAGTGTGTAGCCTATCCCTTCTCTAGGGGATCTTCCTGACCCAAGGATTGAACCAGGGTCTCCTTATTGCAGGCAGATTGTCAGCTGAGCTACCAGGGAAGCCCTATAATTTCAAAAGAACTGGGCAACTATCAGCTTCATTCCACCTGAGATCTGCTGCTTTAGGGCTCACCTTCTTCCAGCCTGGACCATGATTCAGGAGCTTAGAAACGCAGCTGCTTAGCAGGCATCGCATTTATATCTCAACAGCTTTTCCAAGTCCCAGGAACCCTGGTCCTATTTCTAATTTGGATACTCTAAGGGAACATAATGGTATGGCATATATTTAAGTCATATATTCCACCACTCTGACTCCGGGAGCAGTGCACTAAGAAGGGTTTAGGCAATTTGAGCTTCATGGCTGAAGTACTGGCAGTCAGGTAATTATTCGTATTTCCAAAATATAATAATGGTTTTTGAAGACAAACACTAAGGGTCATTTATGATGTGCTTTTTAAAAAAATCATGTGTTTTGCATATGTTCTCCATAGAATTCAAAGGCGGTGGGGATATGAATTAGTAGAACATATGCAAAAGACAAGTAGAAATTTTAGTAAACATTAGTCAACAGTTACATTAACTAGTTAGTGTATTTTTTTTAAAGACAATGTGTTACATTAAGTAGCAACAGTTATATTAACTAGTGTATTTTTTTTAAGACCAATGTGTTTTTAGTTTAAATTTATGAAGAAGTTTTAGTTCAGTTCAGTTACTCAGTCATGTCCGACTCTTTGTGATTCCATGGACTGCAGCACACCAGGATTCCCTGCCCATCACCAATTCCTGGAGCTTACTCAAACACATGTCCATTGAGTTAGTGATGCCAAGATTAGTAGGATCACAGAAAATGGAAACTCATGTTCCTACTTAATGCTCAAGCAATAGTTGGATTAGTGTGCTCAATTTGAGGTACAATACTTTATGTGATAGAGAAAAACTAGACAGCTTCATAAAAATGATATAGAAATATGCATTTTAGAATGACTGAAATAGCTGAAGACATTTTTTAGCAGAGCAAAATTGCACATGGCACATAACAGTCATCTCATTGTTAAATGTATTGACTTATTTTAGAGGTATGTCTTTGTATGTCTTAAGAGATTAAAGTAACATTAACTGCTTGAAACTGTAGGGAGAAATATTTGGTTTCACAACAAAGGTTTAACATTCCAATCATCAGACAGACCATGATCTTATAGTAATGTTTGTGATCATTCTGAATGGTCAATTGCATAGCAAATATTGTTTAAAGATACAAGCACTTGGTTGAATTCAATTACATTTAACATTTATTCCATTTCCCAAATTTCATGATTTCATAATTCTTATTGGTTATGATACTAAGTTACACAGTAGTGATTGAAACTTTAATTCAACATCATACTTCCTATCTGACCTGGGGATAATCCCTTCTACTCTTCAACTCTCTGAAAAACAAAAACTTAAATATCTGCTTTGTTTGAAAACTAAATTAAATGTTGCTTACTTGTTGCTTTTTTTCTGATGATCCAGTAGATGTTGGCAATTTGATCTCTGGTTCCTCTGCCTGTTCTAAATGCAGCTTGAACATCTGGAAGTTCATGGTTCACGTTCTGTTGAAGCCTGGCTTGGAGAATTTTGAGCATTACTTTGCTAGCATGAGATGAGTGGAATTGTGTGGTAGTTTGAGCATTCTTTGGCATTGCGTTTCTTTGGGATTGGAATGAAAACTGACCATTTCCAGTCTGGTGGCCAGAGTGAGTTTTCCAAATTTGCCGGCATATTGAGTGCAGCACTTTCACACCATTATCTTTTAGGATTTGAAATAGCTCAACTGGAATTCCATCACCTTCACTAGCTTTCTTCGTAGTGATGCTTCCTAAGGCCCTCTTGACTTCATATAACAGGCTGTCTGGCTCTAGGTGAGTGATCACACCATTGTGGTTATCTGAGTCATGAAGATCTTTTTTGTACAGTTCTTCTGTGTATTCTTGCCACCTCTTCTTAATATCTTCTGCTTCTGTTAGGTCCATACCATTTTTGTCCTTTATTGTGCCCATCTTTGCATGAAATTTTCCCTTGGTATCTCTTATTTTCTTGAAGAACTCTCTAGTCTTTCCCATTCTATTGTTTTCCTCTATTTCTTTGTACTGATCACTGAGGAAGGCTTTCTTATCTCTCCTTGCTATTCTTTGGAACTCTGCACTCAAATGGGTATGTCTTTCCTTTTCTCCTTTGCCTTTCGCTTCTCTTCTTTTCTCAGCTATTTGTAAGGCCTTCTCAGACAACCATTTTGCCTTTTTGCATTTATTTTTCTTGGGGATGGTCTTGATCACTCCCTCTTGTACAATGTCACAAACCTCCGTCCATAGTTCTTCAGGCACTCTGTCAGATCTAATCCCTTGGATCTATCTGCCACATCCACTGTATAATCGTAAGGGATTTAATATAGGTTATACCTGAATTGTCTAGTGTTTTCTCTACTTTCTTTAATTTAAGTCAGAATTTGGCAATAAGGAGTTCAAAATCTGAGCCACTGTCCATTCCCGGTCTTGTTTTTTCTGACTGTATAGTGCTTCTCTATCTTTGGCTGCAAAGAATACAATCAATCTGGTTTTGGTACTTTCCACTTGGTGATGTCCACATGTAGAGTCTTCTCTTGTGTTGTTGGAAGAGGGTGTTTACTATGACCAGTGCGTTGTCTTGGCAAAACTCTACAAGCCTTTGCCCTGCTTCATTCTGTACTCCAAGGCCAAATTTGCCTGCTTTATTGACTATGCCAGAGCTTTTGACTGTGTGGATCACAACAAACTGTGGAAAATTCTTAAAGAGATGGGAATACCAGACCACCTCACCTGCCTCCTGAGAAATCTGTATGCAGGTCTAGAAGCAAAGTTAGAACTGGACATGGAACAATAGACTGGTTCCAAATTGGGAAAGGCATACGTCAAGGCCGTATATTATCACCCTGCTTATTTAACTTATATGCATAGTATCATGCGAAATACTAGACTGGATGAAGCAAAAGTTGGAATCAAGATTGCCAGGAGAAATATTAATAACCTCAAATATGCAGATGATACCACCCTTATGGCAGAAAGCGATGAAGAACTAAAGAGCCTCTTGATGAAAGTGAAACAGGAGAGTGAAATAGTTGGCTTAAAACTCAACATTCAGAAAACTAAGATTAGGGCATCTGGCACCATCACTTCATGGCAAATAGATGGGGAAACAGTGACTGACTTTATCTTTTTGGTCTCCAAAATCACTGCAGATGGTGACTGCAGCCATGAAATTGAAAGACACTTGCTCCGTGGAAGAAAAGCTATGACCAACCTAGAGAACATATTAAAAAGCAGAGACATTACTTTGCCAACAAAGGTCTGTCTAGTCAAAGCTATGGTTTTTCCAATAGTCATGTATGTATGTGAGAGTTGGACTATAAAGAAAGCTGAGTGCTAAAGAATTGATGTTTTTGAACTGTGGTATTGGAGAAGTCTCTTGAGAGTACCTTGGATTGCAAAGAGATCCAACCAGTACATCCTAAAGGAAATCAGTCCTGAATATTCATTGGAAGAACTGATGCTGAAGCTGAAACTCCAATACTTTGGCCACCTGATGCAAAGAATTAACTCATTTGAAAAGACCCTGATGCTGGGAAAGATTGAGGGCAGGAGAAGGGGACGACAGAGGATGAGATGGCTTGATGGCATCACTGACTCAATGGACATGAGCTTGAGTAAACTCCAGGAGTTGGTGATGGACAGAGAGGCCTGGTGTGCTGCAATCCATGGGGTCACAAAGAGTCGGACTTGACTGAGCGATTGAACTGAAGTGAACTGGTTGTTTCACACAATTCCTGGTTCTTGGTAAGAACTAAACAATGGCATTTTTTCCCCCTGCGTTTAAAAAACTTGTTTATGTTTAATTGGAGGATAATTGGTTTACAATATTGTGTTGATTTCTTCCATACGTCAACATTAATCAGCCATATATATACATATGTCCCCTTCCTCTTAACCCTCCCTCCCACCTTCCACCCTATCCCTCCTGTTAAAGTAGTCACAGAGCACCAGATTTGAACTCCCTGCATCCTAACAGCAAATTCCCACTAGCTACCTATTTTCCATTTGGCAATATGTATGTTTCCATGCAACTCTATCAATTTGTCCCACCCTCCCCTTATCCCACTGTGTCCACAAGTCTGTTCTATACATCTGCATCTCCTTGCTGCCTTGCAAATAGGTTCATCAGTTCCATCTTTCTAGATTCCATATATTTGCATTAATATACATTTGTCTTTCTTTTTCTGACTTACTTCCCTGTGTATCATAGGCTCCAGGTTCATTCACCCCATATGAACTGACTCAAATATATTCTTTTTATGGCTTAGTAGTCTTCTATTACATAAATGTACCACAGCTTCTTTATCCATTCATCTGTTGGTGGACGTCTAGGTTGCTTCCGTGTTCTTTCTATTTTAAATCAGTTCAGCTCAGCTCAGTCATTCAGTCAAGTCAGACTATTTTTCACCCCATGGACTGCAGCACGCCAGGCCTTCCTGTCCCAGAGTTTACTCAAACTCATGTCCATTGAGTCAGTGATGCCTTCCAGCCATCTTATCCTCTGTCACCCCTTCTCCTCCTGCCTTCAATCTTTCCCAGCATCAGGGTCTTTTTCAATGAGTCAGTTTTTTTGCATCAGGTGGCCAAAGTATTGGAGTTTCAGTTTCAACATCAGTCCTTCCAATGAATATCCAGACTGATTTCCTTTAGGATGGACTGGTTGGATCTCGTTGCAGTCCAAAGGACTCTCAAGAGTCTTCTCCAGCACCACAGTGCAAAAGCATCAATTATTCAGTGCTCAGCTTTCTTTATGGTCCAGCTCTGACATCCATACATGACTACTGGAAAAACCATAGCTTTGACTAGACAGACCTTTGTCGGCAAAGTAACGTCTCTGCTTTTTAATATGCTGTCTGGGTTGGTCATAACTTTTCTTCCAAGAAGCAAGTGTCTATTAATTTCATGGATGCAGTCACCATCTGCAGGTTTTTGGAGCCCAGAAAAATAAAGTCAGCCACTGTTCCCACTGTTTCCCCATCTATTTCCCATGAAGTGATGGGACCAGATGCCCTGATCTTAGTTTTCTAAATGTTGAGTTTTAAGCCAACTTTTTCACTCTCCTGTTTCACTTTCATCAAGAGGCTCTTTAGTTCTTCACTTTCTGCCATACGGGTGGTATCATCTGCATATCTGAGGTTATTGATATTTCTCATAGCAATCTTGATTCCAGCTTTTGCTTCATCCAGTCCAGTGTTTCTCATGATGTACTCTGCATATAAGTTAAATGAGCAGGGTGAAAATAAATAGTGAGCATAAATAGGTGTAAATAGTGCTACAATGAACATTGGTGTATCCATTGAATGTAAATATTAGACTGATCACTGACAGAGATAGATAAATAAATATGTGCATCTCTGAGTGCCATGGGAGGGAGCCAGAAATAATTTAACTACTAAATTTTAATAGCTAAGGGTTAGGATTCAGACACACCCCTCCTGCTCTCCAAAATGTCTGTTCCTTTCATTTTCTGTTTTATCTTACTGAAACAATATTCTCAGTTTTCTATGCTTTGTCTTTTACTTAGTCAATGTTCTCATTCATTAATTATGGCATCACTTAATTTTTTCCTTTCTTTAGCACACTTTCTTGCTGCTCTTTTGTACACAGTTAGAAACAGTAAAACAGAGATTTGGAAAATTTTAATTAAATGTTAACTTCCTAAATTATAGATATTTCACATGGTCCTCAAATAAATTTAAATGATTTTCTTTGTCATTTGAAGAAGTATATCCCCTAATAACAACAAAAAATATTTTATTTTTATGTTTCAACAAGTATCACATTTTGTTATTTTTATTTAAAAAAATTAGATTTTCATCTATGATTCATCATATTTCTCTAACTTTTCTCTCATCCTATCCCCCTTATCCTTTGAAATCTATTTCATAGTTAAGGCCCCTTAGTTTAGGGCTTTAATAGTATAACAGTCACAAAAATCTTACTCTGTGTGCCCATGAATGTGTTTCTTACGATTACATTAAGCATTATACATTAATAGTATACACTTACTATGAGTTTATTTTTTAATTGGCTTTCTGTTTGTACTAAACTGTAAGCTCAATACAGCGTTTGGCACAGTTCTGGACTTACAACAAGTACCAATAAGCATGAGTTTTTAATAAAAATATTGAAAGAAAGTTATAGATAAGTTACAGTCTAAACACAAGTGAATGAAATGCTTACCCTCCCTGAATTGAAGTGAGTAAACAAGGAAGTCTTTGCCATCATTTTATCACCAGGAACAAGCAGATAATGAGGAAATCTCTGTTCATGAGGGAGTGTGAATATTAGAATGATGACAGATAGAGATATATAGATAACCATGAGTATCTCTAAATGCTGTGGGAGGGAGCCAAATTAAAGGACTCTAAATTTTGATGGTTAAAGGTTGGGATTCAGACACAGCCTGGCTGCTCTCCAAAATGTCAGTACCTTGTATTTTTCTTCCCCATTTTTCTGAAGCAAAAAATTATTCTGATGATTCTGGTGGATAGTTCTGAGTCCTCACCTTGCACGACTCCTTATTGTTGAGGCCCAGGGTCTAATAGTCTCTTATGTGAATCACTGGTCCTGATTTCTGAATATGTCAGTAGCCTTCTGTAAACCTTGGTTCTTTTGAATGAAAATTTTATATTCTCTGATATTGATGCTAAGAGTCTGATGAACAAATAATGATAATGATCTCCCACTAGAATCTTATCCCAGAAGTATCAACTCTTTAGAAACAATTAGAATTTCTATTTTCCCCATTGGCTCACCAGTGTTTAATAGGTATAGTGCGTTGCTTTTGTCAGATTATGTATTGTAAACAAGGATGCAATAGATTTTGTTTGAGTTCCAAGGACTTCCCTGTTGAGCTGATTTAAAATTCAAAACTTCAGGAAATTTTAAAGATATACACTAAAGGAATTTTCTAAAGTAATTGCCCATGAGTACTAAATGGAAAATAGAAGGGAAAACCTTTGTGTGTCAGATTTAGAACTTTTTATTCTCATTGATCTCTGCTAATTCTATTTAGACATTAGGATGTATTCATAATACTTGACACATATTAATAGTAATATTCAAAATATTTAATGTGTGGGCTGCATCAGCTGGATATTGACACTCCATGAAAAGTTTTTAAAAAGACTAACTATGAAACTGATGACTTTATTTTCCTCTACTATTAAATGGGAAATGGGGAGGAAAAATATAGAGATGTATGTGTTATACAAGTTATTTTGGTTCTATATAAATATTAAATTATTTTATCTGTTTGGAAATAACATTTTTGAAATTAGTTTATTTTATATTTTTTAACTTTGCAATATTGTATTTGTTTTGCTATACATTGACATGAATCCGCCATGGGTGTACATGTTTTCCCCTTCCAGAACCCCCCTCCCACCTCCCTCCCCATCCTATCCCTCCGGGTCATTCCAGTGCACCAGCCCCGAGCACCCTGTATCATGCATTGAACCTGGCCTGGCGATTCGTTTCACATATGATAATTTACATGCTTCCATACCATTCTCCCATAACATCCCGCCCTCGCCCTCTCCCATAGAGTCCATAATACTGTTCTATTTATCTGTGTCTCTTTTGATGTCTCGCATACAGGATTATCTTTACCGATTGACTAAATACCATATATATGTGTTAGTATACGGTATTGGTATTTTTCTTTCTGGCTTACTTCACTCTGTATAATAGGCTCCAGTTAACATTTTGAGTGTTGGAACTTGGTTAAAGACAGAAATGGGAAGAATATAAACTGGCCTTTATAAATCATTACACAATAATAAATTGTAAAATAATGGCTTCTTAGAGACTCATAGAAGCCATTGCTTCAATAAAATTGAAATAAAAACATCAGCTTTCAAATAAAGATAATGGCTTCTTAGAAAAATAATGGTATTCAAATAAAAATAATGGCTTCCTAGAGATTCACAAAAGCCATTGTTTCAATTCTGTTAGTGTATGCGTACTAACAGGAGAGAAAAAATATGTATATGTATATGTCTCTCATATATGTATATATGAGACAGAGAAACATAAAATTTGAGCTGTACTCTGACTGATGGGACTCGATTTTACTGCTGTAGCTTCTTTCCTAGAGTTATTGAACTTCATCTTGCGAGTTCCACTGTCACCCATCCTTTATTTAGGATTTCAAGCTAGACACTTGCATTTATCTTCAAGCTTTCTTGAATCTTCAACTCACTTCACTCAGACAGGTCTGAAAAATCTCTACTCTCACTGGCATGCAATATCTTGCCTTGAATAGCAAAGTAGATGCTGACTGGTGATCTTGAATTCAGGTTCATTCCTTTTTCCATCCATCTTGTATACAACTTGAGTGTGATATTACTAACATGGAACACTGGGTCACTTCCTTGCTTAAAAGTAGGTGGGAGGGGGGTTCTGGAAGGGAAAAACATGCATACCCATGGTGGATTCATGTTAATGTTTGGCAAAACAAATACAATATTGTAAAGTTAAAAAATTGAAAATAAACTAATTTAAGAAATCAAAAAAAAAAAAAAACACCATATAGTAGTTCCCTTCACTAAAAAAGAGTGATGTCTTACAGTGATCCATACATGATTCATGAACCATCTTCTCTCCACTTTTCTATCCTTGTGGCATGATTATTACTTGAAACATGATCTGATTTTTCTGGATCCTCATAGGCTTTTGTTCTCTAATAAGGCCACTTTTTCATCACTTAATCTATATTTTATTTAGGCACTCAAATCCCAGTAGTTCAAGGGTCTATCTACCAGGACTCTGTATGTTTATCCTCTGTTAGTCCACATGTGTCTGTTGGACAAAGTGCTAAACTGGGAATCATGCCTAAGACAAGACTTAAAATTGTAGCCATTTTCCACTCTTTTCTGGGACTAATGAAAATTAAGTCAAACAGTAAATGAGAAGGCTCTTTGAAAAGGAATGTCTGACAACAATGAATAAATGGATAATGGAATAAAAGGATAGTAAAGTTATATATCTTTGTACTATATGTGGGTACTATATACAAACACTGCTGCTGCTAAGTCGCTTCAGTCGTGTCCGACTCTGTGCGACCCCATAGACGGCAGCCCACCAGGCTCCACCGTCCCTAGGATTCTCCAGGCAAGAATACTGGAGTGGGTTGCCATTGCCTTCTCCAGTGCATGAAAGGGAAAAGTGAAAGTGAAGTCGCTCAGTCATGTCCGACTCTTAGCGACCCCATGGACTGTAGCCTACCAGGCTCCTCCGTCCATGGGATTTTCCAGGCAAGAGTACTGGAGTGGGGTGCCATTACCTTCTCCGATATAAACACTACAACTTCTTATATCAGATCAATAAGACAGCACATTATCCAAAGAACATGATCTTAATGAGTAAGATGGTTTATTCGGGAAAAGACAAAAGACAATTGAGTGTTTAAAATATGTGAATTCATAGTTACAAGACAAGTATTCAGAAGCAGAAAAGCAATAATTCAAGTGGGGGAGAAGAGATGTTTCAAAGACAAAACCAACATGAAATGGCAATTATTTGTAAATTATGGAGCAAAAAAGCACTAATCATGTCCAAGTGATAGAACTTAGTGTATCAGCAGTTGCTCTGTAAGTAGCTACAGCATTATTGCTGAGAAAAGTCCAGGCTGTTGAGGCTGATTTTATAAAAAAGAAATTTCTATCAAATATAGTAATTTGTCTCTAATATGAGACTATAGTAAGTCTCCTTTTTTATTGTTTTGATTATGTATGTTAGAAATATTTTGATTATTTTTATGATACCAGATGAAATAAAAATTAAAATAGTATTTAGGAGATCTAGAGGAAAGCAACACAGTCTTATAGGGAGCTGAGGTTGCTTGAGTGTAGACGAAAATTCCTAGGGAGGCCTTAGTGCATGCATACTCATACTGTATCTGATTCTTTGTGACCCCATGGATTGTATCCAAACAGGCTCCTCTGTCTATGGGATTTTTTCAGGCAACGATACTGGAATGGGTTGCCATTTCCTCCTTCTGGGAATCTTTCCAACCCAGGTATTGAACACTTGTCTCCTGTATTGGCAAATGGGTTCTTTACCACTAGTGCCACCTCCAATAATTATATAGAGCCAAAAATCATCTTGAGAAAAATCATGGGTCTCGGAAATAAACACTCTAGATTCTACATTTGCAATGTTTAGGACCGTGGGAAAATAATCAAACTAAATTTGACTAGGGTTTACCCTGATATAAGGCTGTGAATATAAATAAAGTTATCCATTTCAAGTGCTGAAAATAGTGCATAATATATCATAAAATATTAATACCATAGATTACTAGGATTATCTTCAAAATCTTCATTCCTTCCTCTATGTTTTCTTCTTTACGTTATCATTGAAAATAAAAGTAAGACTCCTTTAACTCTCAAGTGTTTTTAAAATATTATTCATAATCACAGTTTCTGACTTTATATATAATAAATTTAATATATGCTGAAGAAGAGGCCTGAAGTAGAATTTTGGATATATTTTTTATATGTCACTAAATTTCCCAACTCAATAAACCCAATACATATTATATTTCAGGGAACCAAATGACTTCTATGTCATCATGATGTTGGTTCAATTCATGCACATTTTTCAATCTCCAAAATTTTTTCATGGCAACTTTGACATCCTTGTTATGCAGACTGTAGATCAGAGGATTCAGCATGGGTGCAATGCAGGTATAAAACACAGAGGACACTTTTCCTTGATCCATGGAGCTCACAGATGATGGCTGCAGGTATGTGAATGTTGCAGATCCAGAGAAAAGAGCAACAGCTGAAATATGAGAAGTGCATGTGCTGAAGGCTTTGGACCTGCTGTCGGTGGAGGGGATTTGGAGGATGCTGGAGAGAATGAAGACGTAGGAAGCAGGCTGGTTAAGGAAAGTGTTAAGATGTTAAATGCACTCAAGACTAGAACCAATAATTTGTTGATGTAGATGCTAGAACAGTATAGCTCCAAAAATGGAAAGAAAGCACAGAAATGATTAACAACCTTGTTCTTGCAGAAAAAGTGTCTCAACATAAAGCCTGTATGGATCATAGACCTGATGAAGCCCAAAATATAAACTCCCACTGTGAAGTGGAAGCAGCTGTGGTAAGACATGATGACATTTTAAACCAAGGGGTTACAGAGGGCAACATAGTTGTCATATGCCGTTGCAGCTAACATGTAACCCACTGCAATGATAAAAATGGTAAAGAAACAGAGCTGAAGTCATGCATTCAGTGTAGGAGATAATCTTCTCTGTCACAATGTTCACCAGCATTATGGGGGTTATGACAGTGGAATGACAGAAATCAATAAAGGACAGGTTGATAAGGAAGTAATACATTGGAGTGTGCAGGTGAGAATTGAGCCCAATCAGTGTGGTCATGCTCAGGTTCCCCACCATTGTGACCACATATTCCTAGGAAGAGGAAGAAAAGTGGCAGCTGGAGTTGTGGCTGTTTTGTGAGCCCAGCAAGGATTAACTCAGTCACCAAGGAGTGATTTCCAGGGTCCATTATTTTTTCAGTCTGTTCTAAGTTTATAAAAGAAAATCAATATACATTAGTGTGCATATGCGCATGCATGTGTGTGCACATGTACGTGTGCGTGTGTGTGTGTGTGTTATAGGGGAGAGTAATTCTGGCGAAATCGTTATTTGATCCCTCCACAGAAGAGATTCACAATGCAGGGATCTCTTGAGACTCTCTTGCTTCTCTGGGACAAAAAAAAAATGATCCTGGTTGAATCAGCGAAGAAAATATAAACTTTATAATTCAAGAACTTCATAACTTTCTCAGAGGCAACCCCAACTTCTGGATTTTTAAAATCATCGGAATGGGCTTCCATCATAGCTCAAATGAGTCTGACTACAATGCAGAAGATATGGATTCAATCCCTGGGTCAGGATGATCCCTTGGAGAAGGGAATGGCAATCCACTACAGTATTCTGGTCTAGAGAATCCCATGGACTGAGGAGCTTGGCGGCTACAGTCCGTAGGGTCTCAAAAAGTCAGACATGACTGAGCAACTAAGCACTAAGCACACACTGCCATTTCTGAGTACTTTTTCTTTCCTTCCATATTCTGTATGTATATATTAACAGATGCATGTCAAATGGTATAACATTCATTTCACTCACAATGAGTAATAGCAGTGCCTGTCTTCTATAATTAATAAAGAAGAGTCATAAATCTTTGAAAAGTAATTGCATTAGTCTCAGTTACTTTCCTTACTATAATCCCACTTCAAAATATCTGAAGCACAGGGCAACTACCAGTATCATTCCACCTGAGGGCTGCTGTTTAATATGGCAGCTTCCTTCTCCCTGGACCATGACCCCAGAGGGCAGAAACATAACTTCTTAGCAGACATCATGCTTATATCTCAATAGCTTTCCAACTCCAGAAACCATCCTCCCCTGTTCTAATGTAGATGATCTTGTGCATGTGTGTGTGCATGCTAAGTTGCTTCAGTCGTGTTTTTGCAACCCTATGGACCAGAACCCACCAAGCTCCTCTGCCCATGGGATTCTCCAGGCAAGAATACTGGAGTGGGTTGCCATGCCTTCCTGCAGGGGATCTTCCCAACCCAGGGATCAAACCCACATCTCTTGTGTCTACCTGCATTAGCAAGCTGGTTCTTTACCACTAGCACTATCTGGGAAGCCCTAGATAATCTCAGGGATTAGAATACAATGTCTTAAACGTAGGCCAGGTATTCCATCACTGTGATCGAGGTGGCAGTATACTCAGACTGATCAATGCAACTTGAACTTCATGGCCTATGGTAGAGGTAAGAGAAGTATCCATATTCAAAAAATATTAAAAAAAAAACAGTTTTTAAAGGCAAACAGAAGATTGTCTGCTGGTCCTTGTGTGTGTGTGTGTGTGAAACCATGTATTGTGCATGTGCTCTCTATAGAATTCAAAGATGGTAGAGATGTAGGTTAGGAGAGTACATGCAAAATACAATTAGAAATTTTAGTTTAAATGCATTTTTGGATAATATTGGTCAGCTGTGTGATTTTTTTAAGAGATCAATGTATGTTTAGTTTACATTTGCAAAGATGAGCAGATTCTAGAAAATGGAAATTTATATTCTTACTTAAAACTCAAACAGTAGTTGGATTAATATGTTCAGTTTGAGGTACAATACTTAATGTCACAGAGAAACTAGACAATTTCAGAAAATGACCTAGAAGCCTGTCATTTTAGAATGTCTGAAAAAAACTGAAGATTTGGAGAGAAGCAAAAATTCATACAGCACAGAACAGTTAACTCATGGTTCAAAATATTGCTTTACTTAAGACATATTGGTGTCATTTTATATGTCATTAAGAGACTGAAGTAAAACTAACTGCTTGAAGCTGCAGGAGAAATATTTGGGTTCAAACTGAAGTGAGTATTCCAACTCTCAGAGGTAACTAGATCTTAGTCAAGGTGTTGCTTTCAGCCTGAATAACTAGTTACTTAGCAGATATATTGTTAATGACATAAGCACTTGATGGCTGATTGGATTAAATAGTCTTTTGCGTCTCTTCCAGTTTCAATGTTCTACTTCTCTGAAGGTAAAAATATTCTGATGATGCCGCTGGATAGTTCTGAGTACCAACCTTGCAGGACTCTTTAGTGTTGAGGGTCATAGCCTAAAAGCATCTGTGGTAATAATTTTGTGTCACTGGTCAATCTCTGATGAAGTTGATGGCCCTCTGCAAAAGTTAGTTGATAGATGGTGATTTTATAACCTGGGTACTGATGCTAAGTATCTGATGAGGAACAAACAATGGTAATTATCTCACATTAGAATCTTACCCCACAACTATGGCTCTTGGAAAAATAAACGATTAGAATTTCCCCTTTACCCATTGGCTCTCAAGTGTTGAACAGTGTCATATAGCTCTGGTTAGTTTTTCTTGTTAGGTTATTTATCATAAACAAGGATGTGATAGATTTTGGTAGAGAGCAGTGAATTTCATGCCATACTAATTACAAGTTCAAAATTTCATGAAATTATAAAGACATGCACTAAAATAATGTTTCAAAGTGATATTTCACAAGGAGAAAATAAAAATTGAGGGAAACAAAATTTATATGTAAGATTTGAAATTTTTGTTTTCGTATATAATACTAACTATATTTATATATGATGCTACACTCCTAAAACATAAGTACTTGGATATTTTAACTTGGGGCTAACTAAAAGCATCTTTTAGATACTGCCATAACCCTGTCAGAAGTTCCTAACAAGTCTAAAATGGAGGGATGATGACTAATAATTTTATAATTCCCCCCATAACTATAAAAAATATGTTGAATAACAACATAGAGATATATGTGTTATAAAATTATTTTAGTTTTTATACTACTAAATAGTTTTATTTATTAGGAAATAAAAATTATATTAATATTTTTATTCAAAAGACTTGTGCAAATGTGGTACCTGAATTGACACACTATTCACCAATTGGAGATCTTTTGCTTGAGGGAAGAAGTATAAGTAGCAATTAAGTGAGTATGCTTAAAGTCCAACTGCTTCTGTTTATCTCCTGATCCACCATTTACTGCTGGTAAACTTGGACAAGTCACCTCACTATCTAATTAGTAGAGGTGTAGCACCTGAAGGGCTTCCCTGGTGTCTAGATGGTAAAGAATCTGCCTGCAATGCAGGAGACTTGGGTTCGATCCCTGGTTCAGGAAGATCTCCTGTATTCTTGCCTGGAGAATCCCCATGGACAGAGGATCCGATGGGCTACAGTCCACAGGGTTGCAAAGACTTGGACATTACTGAGCAACTAAGCACAGCATACAGCACCCTGAAAAATAGTAGCAATAATAATAATTGTCTTTGTTACTGTTGTTACAATATGCAATTAATTAGAAAGTAAGTGGTAATTACGGACCTCACAATACAAACAACAATTGTAATGTTTAAAACTTTCATCTCACTAAGAGATGTTGTTTTAAAATGAAGTAAAAGATGTTGTTTTATGACATTAAAAAAGTCATAAAATTAGGGGATACAGAATCATATATGCAGTACCCTATTCTGTTAGTAAATAGATTATTTTATCATTACATGCTTCAAAGTAAAATTTAAAAAGAAATTCACTTGATTAAAAATAAGACAATTTCACTTGATTAAAAATAAGAAAAGAAGAAACAGGAAATCTGAAATGTCTCAGTTCAGTTCAGTTCAGTCGCTCAGTCGTGTCCGACTCTTTGCGACCCCGTGAACTGCAGCACGCCAGGCCTCTCTGTCCATCACCAATTCCCGGAGCCCACCCAAACCCATGTCCATCGAGTCGGTGATGCCATTCAACCATCTCATCCTCTGTCGTCCCCTTCTCCTCCTGCCCCCAATCCTACCCAGCATTAGGGTCTTTTCCAATGAGTCAACTCTTCGCATGAGGTGGCCAAAGTATTGGAGTTTCAGCTTCAACATCAGACCTTCCAATGAACACCCAGGATTGATCGCCTTTAGGATGGATTGATTGGATCTCCTTGCAGTCCAAGGGACTCTCAAGAGTCTTCTCCAACACAACAGTTCAAAAGCATCAATTCTTCGGCGCTCAGCTTTCTTCACCGTCCAACTCTCACATCCATACATGACCACTGGAAAAACCATAGCCTTGACTAGATGGACTTTTGTTGGCAAAGTAATGTCTCTGCTTTTTAATATGCTATCTAGGTTGGCCATAACCTTCCTTCCAAGGAGTAAGAGTCTTTTAATTTCATGGCTGCAGTCCCCATCAGCAGTGATTCTGCAGCCCAAAAAAACAAAGTCTGACACTGTTTCCACTGTTTCCCCATCTATTTCCCATGAAGTGATGGGACCAGATGCCATGATCTTAGTTTTCTGAACGTTGAGCTTTAAGCCAACTTTTTCACTCTCCTCTTTCACTTTCATCAAGAGGCTCTAGTTCTTCTTCACATTCTGCCATAAGGGTGGTGTCATCTGCATATCTGAGGTTATTGATATTTCTCCCGGCAATCTTGATTCCAGCTTGTGTTTCTTCCAGCTCAGTGTTTCTCATGATGTACTCTGCATATAAGTTAAATAAGCAGGGTGACAATATACAGCCTTGACGTACTCCTTTTCCTATTTGGAACCAGTCTGTTGTTCCATGTCCAGTTCTAACTGTTGCTTCCTGACCTGCATACAGGTTTCTCAAGAGACAGGTCAGATGGTCTAGTATTCCCATCTCTTTCATAATTTTTCCACAGTTTATTGTGATCCACACAGTCAAAGGCTTTGGCATAGTCAATAAAACAGAAATAGATGTTTATACTGAATTAGCATTAAATAAATAAGTAAATAATAGACAAACAAAAACCTACAATTGCAAAGCTTTGAGGCAACATGAAACAACTAGAGAGGATATAGAGCTACCACTTTGGAAAGCTATACAGCCATTTTAGAAAGTCATGTATACACTTATATTATAACCTAACACCTCTACTTCTCGGTATTTTACCCGAGAGAAATGTACACATATATATACACCAAGACTTGTACAAAAATGAGCATGGAAGATTTGGTACTAAGAACCCGCTGGAAACAACCCAAATATTTAACTAATGAATAGGTAAATGAATTGTGGTATGTACTTGTATGACAGGGTGTAATACAATTTATTAATAAAAAGTAGTAAATCACAGATATACACATTAACATGGATTAATCTTTAAAATTGCATGTTGTCTAAAATGAGCCAAACATAAAAGAGTACCTACTATACAATTCCATTTATATGAGATTCTAGAAATCTAGAAAAGTAGAACTAATCTACAGAGGTAGAAATGAGGTCATTTCCAGACTGAAGTGGGGCAAGGGAGAATATCAGGGAAAGACCACGAGAGAGCCTTTTACAATGATAAAAATATTTCATATCATTACTGAGGTGCTTGGTTCACCAGTGCACAGTGTATGCAATTGTCAAAACTCTTGGTAGGAGGACTTTATTCTTAGAATGGGTATATACATTCTTGATGTAATCTTGATAAAACTGTATCTTGACATAGCCTTGATAAAATCTCATTATAGTAAAAATAGAATGAAATAAATCAATAATGTTGATTATAAGACAGAAAAATATAATAAAAATCAGCAAGGATAAGGAAGATCTGAACAAGATTTATATATTTGAATATATGTATATTTTCATAGCATGTAGCAACATTAAATGACACACATTCTTTTTAAAGGTAGATTTGGGGCTTCCCAGGTAGCACATGGAAAGAGGGCAACAAAGGATTAGATGATTGGATGGCATAAGTTTGAGCAAACTCTGGGAGATAGTGAAGGACAGGGAAGCCTGACATACTGTAGTCCATGGGGTTGCAAAAGGTCTTCTGACAACTTAGCAACTGAGCAACAGCAATAAGGTGGCACTAATGGTAAAGAATCCTCCTGTCAATGAAGGAGACATAAGAGACACAGGTTTGATCCCTCTGTTGGAAAGATCCCTGGAGGAGGGCATGGCAACCCAATTCAGTATTCTTGCTTGTAGAATCCCATGAACAGAGAAGCCTGGCAGGCTACAGTTTAAAGGGTGGCAGAGTCCAGCATGACAGAAGCAAGTTAGCATGCACCCATGAAGAACCTATAAAAAATTATTTGTATGGTGGTTCATAATACAAGCTGCAGTACCTTTCCAAATGTTTTCACTGCTCTTTGCATTTAAGAAATTAACAACACCAATCTTACAGGTTTTCTCATAAAATATTGAAAAAGAGGCAAAATGTAAGCCATGCGGTGGCCTGTTTCAGGTAGAGAAATATGAAATTTCTTTTTTGTTTTCTTTTATCTTCTCATTTCTTTTCCTTCTGTATCATCAGCCACTTAAGATGGTTGTTTTCTAGCTCTCTGTACATCCCCTGCCTGACCACACTTACTCCTTACGCACATGACTGATCTTCCTGTGTTCTTGCCCCAGGCCCCAGCTATTAGTTTTGTTTATTTGTTTGCTTTGTTTTTCCCTAGGGGTATTGAGAGATATGTCCCTCTGCTGGTTTCTCAGGTAACTAATGAGGTTATCTGAGGTCAATTTCCCTATAACTGGTAATCTCTTCCTTGCCCTGCACAGTTCTCTCTCCCAAGAGCAAAGAGAACCACCAAGTCCAGCCCACCCATGAGCCACACATGGTGGGGTGTCCTTTCAGCATCTTGCTTCAGAAGTGTATGATCCATTGAACTATTGATGTATTTATTGTTGTCTTTGAGCTCTTTCTTTGGTCTAAAGGTGGGAAAGAGCAGGCCTTGTAGGCCTGTGGGGTGCAGGCGAACACTTTCGTTCTTCTCTTTCTTCATTTTCATCCTCTTTTCCATCCTCTTCCTTCTTTTTCTCCTCTATTATTTAGCAAAAATTACTTAAAGAATTTTACCACTCAGTGAGGTCTGCTGTTGTTACGTCCTTAAGTGGTGTCCTACTCTTTGTGACCCGATGGACTGTAGCACAACATGCTTCCTTGTCCTGCACTATCTCCTGGAGTTTGCTCAAACAAATGTCCATTGAGTCAGTGATACTATCTAACGATCTCATCCTCTGCTGCTCCCTTCTCCTCTTTCCCTCAGTCTTTCCCCACATCAGGGTCTTTTCCGATGAGTTGGCTCTTCACATCAAGTGGCCAAAGTATTGGAGTTTCAGCTTCAGCGTCAGTCCTTCCAATGAATATTCAGGGTTGATTTCCTTTAGGATTGACCATTTTGATCTTTGTTGTCCAATGGACTCTCAAGAGCATTCTCCAGCATCACAATTTGAGAGAATATATTTTTCATCACTCAGCCTTCTTGAGGTCCAACTCTCACATCCATACATGACTACTGGAAGAAACAAAACTTTGGCTATGCGGACCTTTGTTGGCAAAGTGACGTCTCTGCTTTTTAATATGCTGTCTAGGTTTGTCATGGCTTTTTTTCCTAGGAGCAAGCATCTTTTAATTTTGTGGCTGCAGTCACTGTCCAAAGGGATTTTGGAGCCCAAGCAAATAAAATCTGTCACTGTTTCCTCTTCTCCCCATCTATTTTCCATGAAGTGATGGCACCAGATGCCAAAATCTTAGTTTTCTGGATGTTGATTTTAGAAAGCATTTTACCACTCAATGAGATTTAAACTAGAATATAAAAATTACAAAATCACAGTTACTGACCTCATGAAATTTGAAACTTCATATTAAGGAGGTCTAATATCTATCATAATGAAACACAATATGAAAGTAAAACTGGAGTAAAATCAGAGAGACATACTTTGGCCACCTAATGTGAAGAGCCAACTCATTGGAAAAGACCATGATGCTGGGACAGATTCAAGACAGCAAAAGAAGGAGACAACAGAGGATGAGATGGTTAGATGGCATCACCAATTCAATGGACATGTGTTTGAGCAAACTCTGGGAGATAGAGGACAGAGAATCCTGACATGCTGAGTTCATGTGGTCACAAACAGTCAGACATGACTGAGTGACTGAACAACAACAGAGAGACATACAAATTTGAATGGGTCTCCTAATGGATTCAGAATAGAGAATATTAGTTGCAACATCTTGGAATTTTTATTAATTTCAAATAGTCTTCTCTATTATTTATTAGTTCTGACCTAATCTCCAAAGAATCCACCTCTCAGAGTCTGAATAATATATTTGTTGGAAAACAAGTTACTAACACCTATTATGAAAGGATCAATTAAGGTTAGAGGTTTCTCTATTAAATATATTGTAGATAATTAAGAATTGGGGAATTCCTTGGCAGTCCAAATGACTGATATGCCATCATAATATTGACTTTGTTCATATATGTTTTTCACAGTCTAGAATTTTTTTTTCAGGGCAAATTTGACATCCCTATTCCGTAGGCTATAGATCAAGGGGTTTAGCATGGGCACAATGATGGTATAAAACACAGAGGACACTTTCCCTTGGTCCATGGAGCTGACTGATGAAGGCTGTAGGTACATGAATGCAGCAGATCCACAGAAAATAGCAACAGCAGAGATGTGAGAGCTGCAGGTGCTGAAGGCTTTGGACCTGCCCTCCATGGAGTGAATTTGGAGGATGCTGGAAATGATGAAGATGTAGGAAGCAAGAATAACTACAGCAGGAGTCAAAATGTTAAATGCACTCAAGACTATAACCAATAATTCATTGACATAGATGCTGGAACAGGATAGCTCCAAGAGTGGAAAGAGATCACAGAAATAATGGTTAACGATATTGGTCTTGCAGAAAAAGAGTCTCAACATAAATCCTGTATGGATTGTGGATCCAGTGATGCCCAAAATATAAACTCCCACTGTGAGGCAGAAGCAGATTTGATAAGACATGGTGATGTTGTAAAGCAAGGGGTTGCAGATGGCAACATAGCGGTCATATGCCATCACAGCCAATGTGTGACTTTCTGCAATAGCAAAAATGATGAAGAAATAAAGTTGAGCCATGCATTCAGGATAGGAGATAATATTCTTCTCTGTCACAAAGTTCACCAGCATTTTGGGGGTAATGACAGTCGACTGACAGAGATCAATAAAGGACAATTTGGTGAGGAAATAGTACATGGGGGTGTGCAGGTGAGAACTGAGCCCAATCAGTATGATCATGCCCAGGTTCCCCACCACCGTGACCACATAGATTCCTAGGAAGAGGAAGAAAAGTGGTAGCTGGAGTTGTGGCTGTTCTGTGAGCCCAGCGAGGATAAACTCAGTCACTGAGGAGTGATTTCCAGGGTACATTTTCTTCTCAGTCCCTTCTGTGTTTAAAGAGAAAATGAGAATATTTTATGCCTGTGTGTGCATGTGTGTGTCTGTGTGCACGTGTGTACGTGTGAGTGGGTGTTGGGGAGAGTAATTCTGGGGAAGTCATTGTTCGATCTCTCATCAAAGGAAACTCATAATGTAGTGATCTCCTGAGTCTCTCCGGCTTCTCTGAGACAATGATGCTAGTTGAACCAGAGAAGAAAATAAAATTAAAATTAATTATTTTATAATTAAGATACTTCATAACATTTTAAGAGAAAATACCAATTTCTAGATTTTTAAAATCAGAGTGAACATTACTACTGCTACTTCTGAGGACTTTTTCTTTCTTTCTATATTCTTTATGTATGTATTAATAATATTCATGTAAAATGGCATACATCATCGACTCGATGGACATGGGTTTGGGTGGACTCCAGGAGTTGGTGATGGACAGGGAGGTCTGGCGTGCTGCGGTTCATGGGGTCGCAAAGAGTTGGACAGGACTGAGTGACTGAACTGAACTGAAAATGGCATAGTATTTTTTTTCACTCAGAATATGTGAGTAGTGTGTGCTTTCTCTAGTAAATTAACATATAGTTCATAAATATGAAAAGTAATTGTATTCATTTCAGATATTTTCTGTACTAGAATCATAACTCAAAATATCTGAAGGACTGGGCAACTATCTGTATCATTTCACTTGAGATCTGCTTCTTTAATGTCTCAACTTCCTTCTCCCTGGACTATGACCCTAGGGGGCAGAAACATAACTGCATGGCAGACATCATCCTTATACCTCAATAGGTTTTCCAGACTCAAGGACCTTCCTCCTTTATTCTAATTTTGATAATTGGGAGTCAGAATATAATGACCTCAATATAATTCATGTATTCCGCCACTGTGACCAGGGGATCAGTGTACAAAGTTTAGTTCATGGAATTTGCACTTCATGGTTGATGGAAGAGATGAGAAAACTATAATCCCCCCCCCCTCAAATATGAGAAGCATTTTTGAACACAAATACTAGGTCCTGTTTATTCTGGTCTTTTTTATTAATATAATCTTGTATTTTGCAGATGCACTCTATGGAATTCAAAGATGATAGAAACGTGGATTAGGAGAGCACATGCAAAATACAATTAGAAATTTTAATTTAAACTCAGTATTTGTCAACTGTGGGATGTGTTCTTTGTTTAAAGACCAACTCACTTTTAGTTTATGTTTGTATAGGTAATGAGTAGATTCTAGAAAATGGAAATTCATAGTCTGAGTTGAAACTCAAGCAATAGTTGGATTAATGTGTTCATTCAAGATGCAATACTTTGTGATAGAGAAAAACTGGAAAACTAGTAAACTAGTAAAATGATCTAAACTCTGCCATATTAGAATGGTTAGAATAACTAAGGATGCTTTTCTAGCAAAATAAAAACCCATGTGACACCTGAAAGCTATAGTTCAACATATTGGTTTGTTTAAGAGTTATTGGGCTCATTTTATATGTCACCAATAGAGTGAAGTAAAAATAACTGCTTAGAACTATTGGAGAAATATTTGGTTTCACAACAAAACAAACACTCCATCAAAATACCCAGATCTTTCAGTCAAAATGTTGATTTCATCCTAAATAACTAGTTACTTAGCAAGCATTATTAATAACAGTAAGCACCTGATGCTTGGATTAAATAATCTTTAATATCTCAATTTCACTATTTCATGATTTTATAATTCTTAAAAATTCTGCCTGCAATGCAAGAGACAGAGGAGACTCAGGTTTGATCCCTGTGTTGGGAAGATCCCCCGGAGGAGGAAATGGCAACCCACTCCAATATTCTTGCCTGGAGAATCCCATGGACAGAGGAATCTGGTGGGCTATAGTCTATGAGGTCACAAAGAGTTGGATGTGACTTAGTGACTAAACACTCACACATAAGCCCTGATAGCAAGTTAGAATTAGTGGATTGAAGCATCTCTGAACTCCATACTTAACCACAAGACCTTGAGATAATCAGGTCTGCTCTCCAACGCTGAAAAAGCAAAAATCTGTTTCATGTGAAGATTAAGTAAAATGATTCTCACAAGGAGCTTAGCTCAGTCCCTGCTCTTGGTAAGAAAATGTCAATGTTGTTTTACTGTTAACCTACTCAGCTTCTCCTTATAATATGCTTTATTTGACCAGTATTTTTATTCTTTAATCATGTCCAGAGTTTTAAGTTTTCTTATCCTTAGCACATCTTCTTGTTGCTCTCTTCTACATTAATACATATAGTAATATAGAGATTTGAAATTTTTTACTGAATATTAACTTCTTAAATTACGAATATTTTCCATGGTCTCCAAATAAAGTCAAGCCAAATTATTTGTCATTCTAAGATTCGTATCATTTGACAAGAAAAGTTTTCTTTTTGATGTTCCAACAGGTATCACAAGTTTTAATTATTTCACAAAAGAACATAATAGGCTCTCACTTTTGACTCATCAAATTCCTTTAGCTAGTCTCACTCTATGCCCTTAATCTTATAAAATGTATTTGGTTTTAAAGACCCTTTAGTTAAGGACTTAACTGTGGAAGCCCCAGTTAATAAGAAAATTTTCTACGTGCCCATGAATATATTTTTTATATTATATTTAGTACATAAATAAATCTGCATCAATTATTATGGCTTATTTACTGGTTTTTCTTCAGCACTAGAGTGTTTACTCAATACAGTGTTTGGCATGGTGCCTTACATACAGCAAGTATCAGTAAACATGAGCTTTTAATAAAAATCACTTGAAAGATGCTTATCTATATGTTAATATAGACTCCACATGAGTGAACAAAACTTCTCACACTATCTCTGTCAAAGTGAGTAAAGAAGGAAGTGTTGGACACATTTTTATTCAGCCAGGGACAGCAAAGTGTCCTTTCTCCTAAGGTAGACTTTGCTCATTTGTTGTTGTTCAGTCGCTCGGTCATGTCTGATTCTTTGCAAGGACTGTAGCATGGACTGTACATGCTAAGCTTGTACAGCCCATGGATGTAGCATGCTAGGCTTCCCCGTCCTTCACCATCTTCCAGAGTTGCTCAAACTCATGTCCACTGAATCAGTGATGCCATTCAACCATCTCATCCTCTATTTGCTCATAATGTAGTGTAAATATTAGAGTGAGGACAGATAGCTATTAAAAAAAGAAAGAAAGAAAAACCCTCTGCATCTGTAATTGCACTTGGAGGCAGCTACAGAGGGCTTCCCAGGTGGTGCTAGTGGTAAAGAACCTGCCTTCCAATGCAAGTAGATGTAAGAGACGCAGATTCTATCCCTGGGTTGGGAAGATCCCCTAGAGCAGGGCATGGCAACCACTCCAATATTCTTGTCTGGAGAATCCCATGGGCAGAGGAGCCTGGTGGGCTACAGTCCATGGGGTCACAAAGAGTTGGATACAACTGAAGTGATTTAGCACAGAGCCACAGCTGAAGATCTAAAATCATAAAAGTCAGGACTGGGATTCAGACACACATTCCTTATTCCCTGAAATTTCAGAGTTATGTGTTTCTCCCCAATTTCTCTGAAGGGAAAAAGAAAATCTGATGTTGCTGGTGGATAGTTCCGAATACTAACCTTGCAGGGCTCTTAGGTGTTGAGGTGTCATAGCCCAATAGCCTCCATGGTAATGATATGTCACTGGTCCTGACCTCTGATGAAAGTAATGGCTCTCGGTAAAGATTGACTGATGTGAATGATAATTTTATACTGTGCATATTGATTCTTAGAGTCTAATTAGGAAAAATGAGAGTGAACTTCCACTAGGTTCGTATCCCACAAGTGTCATCTCTTGGGAAAAGAAGCAATTAGAGTTTTGCTTTTCCCCCTTTGGCTCTCATGTGTTTAACAGTGTCATGTAGCTGGGATTCAGTGCTCTTGTTGTATTCTGTATTGTAAACAAAGATGTGACAGACAGATTTTGTTAGAGCTCCAGTGAATTTGATGTCAACCTATCAATAAAGTAATTTCCCACTTGGTGAAAATGAGAAAATCGAGGGAAACAAACTTTATAGGTAAGATGTGAAAGCTTTTTCTTTTCATGTATAATACTAATTGTGCTTAAATATTGTGATGTACTCAGAAAACAAAAATACTTGTATTATTTTAGTATCCGTGAGGAACTGAAAGTGTACCTGAAAATAGAGTGATCAGAAATGGAGAATTAAATACTGGTATTTGGTTTTGAAAGGTGTGTGAGACTGAAAAAGGAGAATGGAGTCAAGAAGTCATTTGAGGATGGAAAAGCAGCATGTTGGGGTCACAGGGATGAACCCAGCAATGTTGAGATCTTACAGATACTACCTAAAACAATTTAAGAGCTTTGTAGTAGATACTAGCAGTTATGAAAATAGTAGTATATTTTATTTATGCCCTACACATTTTATTTTAACCAGTTTCATGTTGCCATCCTCCTCAGATGCACTGTTAAATTCAAATGTTGACTCTAGATGGAAAACATACAGTTGTTTAGGACCAAATGTAAATATTGAAAGAGTGCAGAAGATAGCTGGTTATTCCTAATTTTCATTCTCCCATTTTTCCTCAATAATACAGACATTTCTCCAAAGAAGGCATACAGATGGCTAACAAACACATGAAAAGATGCTCAACATCACTCATTATTAGAGAAATGCAAATCAAAACCACAATGAGGTACCATTTCACACCAGTCAGAATGGCTGCTATCCAAAAGTCTACAAGCAATAAATGCTGGAGAGGGTGTGGAGAAAAGGGAACCCTCTTACACTGTTGGTGGGAATGCAAACTAGTACAGCCACTATGGAGAACAGTGTGGAGATTCCTCAAAAAACTGGAAATAGAACTGCCATATGAACCAGCAATCCCACTGCTGGGCACACACACCGAAGAAACCAGAATTGAAAGAGACGCGTGTACCCCAATGTTCATCGCAGCACTGTTTACAATAGCCAGGACATGGAAGCAACCTAGATGTCCATCAGCAGACGAATGGATAAGGAAGCTGTGGTACATATACACAATGGAATATTACTCAGCCATTAAAAAAAAATACATTTGAATCGGTTCTATTGAGATGGATGAAACTGGAGCCCATTATACAGAGTGAAGTAAGCCAGAAAGAAAAACACCAATACAGTATACTAAAGCATATATATGGAATTTGAAAGATGGTAACGATAACCCTATATGTCAGACAGAATAAGAGACACAGATGCATAGAACAGTCTTATGGACTCTGAGGGCAAAGGTGAGGGTGGGACGTTCTGGGAGAATAGCATTGAAACATGTATATTATCATAGGTGAAACAGAACACCATTCCAGGTTCAATGCATGAGACAAATGCTCAGGGCTGGGGCAATGGGATGACCCAGAAGGATGGGATGGGGAGGGAGGTGGGAGGGGGGTTCAGGATGGGGAACACATGTAAACCCATGGCTGATTCATGTCAATGTATGGCAAAAACCACTACAATATTGTAAAGTAATTAGCCCCCAACTAAAATAAATAAATTTATTAAAAAAATAAAGAAAACAAAAATAAATAAATAAATAAATATGTAAAAGAGAAAGAGGTGACATTAATTATAATCATGTTTCCTGTAACTCAATAGCTCCAAAATATTATCACTTCAACATGCAACCAATATAAAAATTAAGGTACTTTTACCTTTTATTGTATTAACCTTCAAAACGTTCTCAGAACAGCCCAGATCAACGTGATAATAACCTTTTTAATTAAAAACACTTGATCTCCATTTAGATTTCATAAAATTTACAACTTAAGAGATAGATTCCCATACTTAAGTTGTGTCAAACATGTGCTCAGGCTATCTCTAGTTCTGATGAGTGGGGGTTGCTCTCAAGTTGCGGCTTGTGAGCTCGGTAGTTGTTGCACTTGGACTCTAGAGCATGGGCTTCAGTAGTTGTGGCCCAAGGGCTTAGTAGTTGTGGCGAACGGGATTAGTTGTCCCAGGACATGTGGCATCTTCCCTTACCAGGAATTGGACCCGTGTCCCCTGCATTGGCAGGTGGATTCTTTACTACTGTACTACCAGAGAAGTTAAATGGCCATACATTTTCTGTCATTTAAAAATAAAATATCTTCTTATTTAGTTAAATAGTAACTTTTTCATATTTTTACAGTTTTATTGAGATAAAATTGACTGTATATGTTTAGTGAAAGTGAAAGTCACTCAGTCGTGTCTGACTCGTTGTGGACCCATGGACTATACAGTCCATGGAATTCTCCAGGTCAGAATGCTAGAGTGGGTAGTCTTTCCCTTCTCCAGTGGATCTTCCCCACCCAGGGATCGATCCCAGATCTCCGGCATTGCAGGCAAATTCTTTACCAGTTGAGTCACCAGGGAAGCCCAAGAATACTGGAGTGGGTAGCCTATTCTTTCTCC
Source organism: Giraffa tippelskirchi (assembly GCF_054371585.1). Lineage (NCBI taxonomy): Eukaryota > Metazoa > Chordata > Mammalia > Artiodactyla > Giraffidae > Giraffa > Giraffa tippelskirchi. Next base: position 21,401,857 of record NC_137284.1, read on the forward strand.
AGTGGATATTCCTGACCCAGAAATTGAACCAGGGTCTCCTGCATTGCAGGCAGATTCTTTACCAACTAAGCTATCAGGGAAGCCTAGTTTTAGGGAATGTGGTTCAAGATGGTGACATAGGAGGATCCCGAGCTCACCTCCTCCCATGAATGCAGTGAATCTACAGCTACATATAAAGCAGTCATCTCTGAAAAAGATCTGAAAACTAGCTGAGCACCTTCTTCACATTGTAATGTGAGAAAAAGATCACACTGAGGTGGATAGAACAGGCTGAGATACAGTCTCACTACAAACTCAACTTCTGGTGCATAAACCAAAAATGGTGAAGGTACTCACAAACCTGAGTTTTTTGCTCTATTCTAGTTCTGATATAGAAGAAAATTGTTATTTTAGAACTGTTAAAATTATGAGAAAGCTTTCTCCTGATGACCTAATGTTCCTTTTCTCCTTTAATAAGATTTGTTTTCTAGACTGTGTAGAGAATTTATGGATTAGAAAATCTCAGAGGGAACATTTTTCCTATAAGTGAGTCATTGACAGGCCAGTTAATTGGGATTCCCTGGACCTCATCTGGTAAAGAATCCACCTGGAATGCAGAAGACCCCAGTTCAATTCTTGGGTCAGAAAGATCCCCTGGAGGAGGGATAAGCAACCCACTCCATATTCTTGGGCTTCCCTTGTGGTGCAGATGGTAAAGAATCCATCTGCAATGCGGGACACATGGGTTCGATCCCTGGGCTGGGAAGATCCCCTGGAGGAGTGCATGGCAACCCACTTCAGTATCCTTGCCTGGAGAATCCCCAAGGACAGAGGAACCTGGTGGGTCACAGTCCATGGGGCCACACAGAGTTGGACAAGACTAAGCAACTAAACATAGTACCAGCACTGATTTTCTAGAACTCATTTCTGAATCATATTGTCCAGAATTGCTCTTATGCCAAGCTTAAATATGTCTGGCTTCATGTATAAACTGGGTAAAAGACTCTCTTAACAAGTTTCTGAATTTCTTACGTATTTGCTACATAAATTGTATTTGCATCAGTTGTTTTTGTAGGAAAAAAAGAGACTAGGGCTTCCTCTTCATTTCTCTAATCTAAATGAACAGAAAATGACAGTTTTGGCTCTTCTTTGAGGCATGGAAAATCCCTAAGTGAAGGGAAAACTTGAGTAAACTATTGAATCTCTAAGGGACTAAGGACAGATTAAGGTACAGGATGCAAATGCAATCCCCCCGGTCCCTATTATACATAGACTGTTTCCCTGTGGTAGAGACTGAACAAGCTTCTGCCACATTTATAACTGAGTGCATTATACCATTACACTCACATTAAATCTTCTGTCACTTAGCAAGTGGCAAAAATAATAATCAAGAAGAATGTTTATTTTTCTCTGCTGCTTGAGTGGACTGAAAGCCATAAACAGAAATTATGACCTATATTTCTAAAAGATTTTGAAGTCAAATCAGAAAATACATGTGGGCTGCATTCTCTTAGAATCAAAGGAACCAAAGCTTCAGAACCTGAAATTGCCCTACTAAGACCAGAAGGTAAAACCAATGCTAAGAAAGCCCTGGGGTTTTCTGGAGAAAGGAAGGTGAGTTTCTGAATTCCATTTATTCATGTCCTTCTTGTTTGAAATGGAAGTCCAAGGATCTAAGACATGGCAATTTATTTCCCAGTTTAGCACCCTGAGACTCACATAGAACTTAGAAAAGTGTCTATTCAAAGCAGGGATCAGTGAATGCTCAGAGACACTAGAGGCCTAAAAGGATGCATTAGATCAGTCAGTAAGTTCCCTCTCCATGGATGGAAGTCTCACTCATCTACAGTTACATTTTTACTCTGTGATGTGGGGCAGAGAGTTAACCTCTTGTAGTCTCTGATCATGTAGTTTTAGTTAAGAAGCAATTTTTTTTGTTCTCACCCCACCAGGTCTAATCCGCTTTAAAGAGCAGCACTTAATCACTAGAGTCTCTGCCTGTAGTCTTACTGGTGAGGGGAGACTTCAAGTGAAAGGAGAAATGTTGAGATGTGGGAAGAATGAGTCGATCCTGGTCCATAACTCTCCTTTATCCACTCTTTGTTTTTTCCCAAGCAGTCAAGTCTGCACAGGGCAGTGGTTTCCTTCCTTCTGTAGGCTAATTTCTGATACTCTTTCCTACTTAGTTTATAAAGACCCCAAAAAGTGAAATTCCCTGTCACTCAGTTTCATGATAATGGTAACACAGTTCCATGAGAGAGTAGGTAAGACAATTTCATGAATCTAAGATGGGTTACTCTCAGATATTCCCAGTCCAAGCACCACACTTGTGAGAGGAGATACTGTGCAAAAATTGAGTCATTGTTGTCTATGTAACCATTTTCTTCTGTGCTCACAGGTCACCTTAGAGAAGAATGGCTCCTGGAAATGGCTCTTTTGTGACCAAATTCATTCTATTGGGATTAACCAACCAGCCAGATCTCCAACTCCCTCTATTCTTCCTGTTCCTAGGAATGTACATGGTCACTGTGCTAGGAAATTTGGGATTGATAACCCTAATTGCACTGAATTCACACCTACACACCCCCATGTACTTTTTCCTTTTTAACTTGTCTTTCATAGACCTCTGTTATTCTTCTATATTTACACCCAAAATGCTGATTAACTTCATATCAAAGAAGAATATTATTTCTTACATGGGGTGCATGACCCAGCTCTACTTTTTCAGTTTTTTTATCATTTCTGAAATCTATGTGCTTACATCAATGGCCTATGACCGCTATGTGGCCATCTGTAACCCACTATTATATAATACTGCCATGTCCCCTAAAGTGTGTTCCAGCCTTATGCTTGGTTCCTACTTGATGGCATTTTCTGGTGCCATGGCTCACACTGGATGCATGCTGAGACTGACCTTCTGTGATGCAAACACCATCAACCATTATCTCTGTGACATCCTCCCTCTGCTTGAGCTCTCCTGTACAAGTACCTATGTCAGTGAGCTGGAAGTGTTCATTGTAGTGGGCATCAATATCTTTGTGCCCAGTCTCACCATCTTTGTCTCTTATGGTCGCATCCTCACCAACATCCTCCACATCAGCTCCACAGAGGGCAGGTCCAAAGCCTTCAGCACCTGCAGTTCACACATCATTGCTGTTTCTCTCTTCTTTGGATCAGGGGCATTTATGTATCTCAAACCACCTTCAGCTGTGTCTATGGATGAGGGGAAAATCTCTTCCATCTTTTACACAAATATGGTTCCTATGATGAACCCATTAATCTACAGCTTGAGGAACAAAGACGTTAAACTTGCTCTGAGAAAAACCCTGAGTACGAGACAGTTTTAATTAGAACTGTCTGTGTGCATGAGTTACAGGACACTGGTATTGAGTGTTTAATTTTAATGACAATCTTCTTACCATCTTTTTATTATCTTTTTTACCTAGTATCTTAAAGAAATTTGAGTCCTATTTGTATAATTTATTTCCATTTTTATATATTTTTTCACTGTTTTCAAAATACATGTCATCTCTTTTTCTTGAATAGTAATAACGTTAAATAGTGAATATATTATCTCTTTTCATTATCATTTCGAAATTATTTTTCCACTGGGAAAGGATGAATGGTCTCCAAATAGTGAATTACATAGCACTAGACTGAAAACATATCACTAGGGTTGTTTTTATCTATCAACTTGCAATAAGAAGGATAAATAAGGATAAATACTCTGTTTCTACTCTTATCTTCCCATATTTCACTTGGCAATAATATATCTTCTTTAAATACCAGAGATTGATGGTTCTAAGAGCATCAAAGACAATCCATTTCCCATCCATAAGCTTCTTTTGGCAAAGAGTTTTATTTTTCAGCTTTGTAAGTCAAATTGACACATAGCCAATCATCAAAACACATGTTTTGCATGGGTAGGAATGTGAATCCAAGACTGGATAATAATTTACTTTAAGTCACACAGCTTTAGAAAGAAAAATTATAGGCTAAATTCTGATCATTCTGACTTCAAGTGTATTATTCTTCAGTATACTCTATACACTCTTGATTCTGTTATTCTATTTCAATGAACATGAAATATAAGAAAACATTCCTGATTTAACGGTGACTCTCCCCCGTCTGAGAATGACATATGAATTTTTCTCAAGCTGGGTATTCCTTTCTTTTCTTTTTAGCAAAATAGTTTGATTGTCTTTTGCTGTTGTTGTCAGAAAGAGAAAGCCTTTTGGGCTCATCTAGAGATGATTTGCTCAAAACCGGAAATTACTATTTCTGCAAAATTAAAAACCTGAATTTGGAATGCTTTCAAGTGTTTGTACTTCAGAGAACAGGGTATGAGTATTAAGGATGCTCAGAAACATGTTATTATGTCAGGACTCAAGGAGCATATAGTCGATAAATAAGACGTCCCAGTGTGGGACATGGTCGTGAGATTTAGGGACCCGGGATTCCCTTGTGGTTCGGTTGGTAAAGTATCTTCCTTCAGTGTGGAAGACATGGGTTTGATCCGTGGGTTGGGAAGATCCCCTGGAGAAGGGAACCCACCCCACTATTCTGACCTGGAGAATTCCATGCACTGTATAGTCCATGGGATTGCAAAGAATCCTACACGACTGAGCGACTTTCACTTTCATTCTGAAAGAGTTTCCTGTTTTTCAGAGTACTGTGAATATATTTCACTATTCATAAATCTTTGATAAAACTATTAGCATAATGAGCACACATTATTAGTGTTTTGGAGAATGAATGTGGAAGAGCTGTGGTCTCATTTGGGGAAGTGGGTAGAGAGAAGGCATCAGTTACAGGAGATAAATTGTGAGGAGTAATTGCAGCAAGAAAGGAAAAAGGAATTTACACAGAAAAGTGTTAGATAATGAAAACCTTTACCTATGGACTCACTCCTTGTGCAAGACCCTAGATACTATTGAGAACACAAGATTTCTCTAGAAAAGTTGAAAACTTAAGTTATTTATGATTTAAAATGTCAAACTAGGACTAGATGACCATTGAACAAGGAGATTATTTCCGGTTTTGCTGGATTCTGTGTGCAACATTCATATGGAGTTTTAGGCACAGAAACATCAAATTGCAGCTGGGAGAATAATGACAATGTGAAAGAAATATTTGGAGAATAAAGCAAGTTATGACAAGAATGTTGGATTATTTTTTGAAAGCAAAAATGTGCTACTTTAAAGATCCTCAATATGCTGTATCAGTGACCCTGTAATAATTTTCTAAGATATTTTGAATATTAATTAGTAAACGCTCTTCTTAATCTCCAGTCAGTATTTATATATTTTGAAATTTGGCAAAGCTGATTTTTTACTTTTTTTTTTTTTTGAGATGATCAGCATAGCTAAAATTGTTTTGAGATGTTCAGCATAGCTAAATGGCTGATATTTTTAAATGACCACTCATTTTCCATCTCCTGACTACAGTTCAGTTCAGTTCAGTTCAGTCACTCAGTCGTGTCCGACTCTCTGCGACCCCATGAATTGCAGCACGCCAGGCCTCTCTGTCCATCACCAACTCCCGGAGTCTACCCAAACCCATGTTCATCTAGTCGGTGACGCCATCCAACCATCTCATCCTCTGTCATCCCCTTCTCCTCCGCCCCCAATCCTACCCAGCATTAGGGTCCTTTGCAATGAGTCAACCCTTCGCATGAGGTGGCCAAAGTATTGGAGTTTCAGCTTCAACATCAGACCTTCCAATGAACACCCAGGATTGATCGCTTTTAGGATAGATTGATTGGATCTCCTTGCAGTCCAAGGGACTCTCAAGAGTCTTCTCCAACACCACAGTTCAAAAGCATCAATTCTGCAGCGCTCAGCTTTCTTCACCGTCCAACTCTCACATCCATACATGACCACTGGAAAAACCATAGTCTTGACTAGACGGACTTTTGTTGGCAAAGTAATGTCTCTGCTTTTAAACATGCTATCTAGGTTGGCCATAACCTTCCTTCCAAGTAGTAAGCGTCTTTTAATTTCATGGCTGCAGTCACCATCAGCAGTGATTCTGGAGCCCAAAAAAGTAAAGTCTGACACTGTTTCCACTGTTTCCCCATCTATTTCCCATGGAGTGATGGGACCAGATGCCATGATCTTAGTTTTCTGAACGTTGAGCTTTAAGCCAACTTTTTCACTCTCCTCCTTCACCTTCATCAAGAGGCTCTTTAGTTCTTCTTAACTTTCTGCCAGTCCTGTGACCACTGCTGAGTTGTCCAAATTTGCTGGCATATTGAGTGCAGCACTTTCACAGCATCACCTTTGAGGATTTGAAATAGCTCAACTGGAATTCCATCACCTCCACTAGCTTTGTTCGTAGTGATGCTTTCTAAGGCCCACTTAACTTCACATTCCAGGATGTCTGGCTCTAGGTGAGTGATCACACCATCGTGATTATCTGTGTCGTGAAGATCTTTTTTGTACAGTTCTTCTGTGTATTCTTGCCACCTCTTCTTAATATCTTCTGCTTCTGTTAGGTCCATACCATTTCTGTCCTTTATTGTGTCTATCTTTGCATGAAATGTTCCTTTGGTATCTCTAACTTTCTTGAAGCGGTCTCTAGTCTTTCCCAATCTGTTGTTTTCCTCTATTTGTTTGCATTGATCGCTGAGGAAGGCTTTCTAATCTCTCCTTGCTATACTTTGGAACTCTGCATTCAGATGAGAATATCTTTCCTTTTCTCCTTTGCTTTTCACTTCTCTTCTCTACCCAGCTATCTGTAAGGCCTCCTCAGACAGCCATTTTGCTTTTTTGAATTTCTTTTCCATGGGGATTTTCTTGATCCCTGTCTCCTGTACAATGTCATGAACCTCTGTCCATAGTTCATCAGGCACTCTGTCTATCAGGTCTAGTCCCTTAAATCTATTTGTCACTTCCACTGTATACTCATAAGGGATCTGATCTAGGTCATACCTGAATGGTCTAGTGGTTTTCCCTACTTTCTTCAATTTAAGTCTGAATTTGGCAAGAAGCAGTTCATGATCTGAGCCACAGTCTGCTCCTGGTCTTGTTTTTGCTGACTGTATAGAGCTTCTCCATCTTTGGCTGCAAAGAATATAATCAATCTGATTTCGGTGTTGACCATCTGGTGATGTCCACGTGTAGAGTCTTCTCTTGTGTTGTTGGAATAGGGTGTTTGCTATTACCAGTGTGTTCTCGTGGCAAAACTCTATTAGCCTTTTCCCTGCTTCATTCTGTACTCCAAGGCCAAAGTTGCCTGTTACGCCAGGTGTTTCTTGACTTCCTACTTTTGCATTCCAGTCCCCTATAATGAAAAGGACATCTTTTTTGGGTGTTAGTTCTAGTAGGTCTTGTAGGTCTTCATAGAACCGTTCAACTTCAGCTTCTTCGGCATTACTGGTCGGGGCATAGACTTGGATTACCGTGATATTGAATGGTTTGCCTTGGAAATGAACAGAGATCATTCTGTCGTTTTTGAGATTGCATCCAAGTACTGCATTTCGGACTCTTTTGTTGACCATGATGGCTACTCCATTTCTTCTAAGGAATTCTTGCCCACAGTAGTAGATATAATGGTCATCTGAGTTAAATTCACCCATTCCAGTCCATCTTAGTTCACTGATTCCTAGAATGTCAACGTTCACTCTTGCCATCTCCTGTTTGACCACTTCCAGTTTGCCTTGATTCATGGACCTAACATTCCAGGTTCCTATGCAATATTGCTCTTTACAGCATCAGACTTGGCGTCTATCACCAGTCACATCCACAGTTGGGTATCGTTTTTGCTTTGGCTCCATCCCATCATTCTTTCTGGATTTATTTCTCCACTGATCTCCATTAGCATATTGGGCACCTACTGACCTGGGGAGTTCATCTTTCATTGTCCTATGCTTTTGCCTTTTCATACTGTTCATGGGGTTCTCAAGGCAAGAATACTGAAGTGGTTTGCCATGCCCTTCTCCAGTGGACCACAATCTGTCAGACCTCTCCACCATGACCCATCCGTCTTGGATGGCCCCACACGGCATGGCTTAGTTTCATTGAGATAGACAAGGCTGTGGTCCGTGTGATCAGATTAGCTAGTTTTCTGTAGTTTTAATTTTAGTGTGACTACAATACAGACATGATTGATTTTTCCTTAACAAGATCTATTTACCTAAAGTTGTTGATCTTGGTTAGAGTTTTGTTTGTTTAAACTAGTATTTCCCTCTATAAACTTGTTTTTCAAATGGAAACAAATGTGTCTAAACAGGTGAAATTAACTGGGCCATTTGGAAACCTACAGAATACAGATGCGTGTACTCTATTACGTATTTTATAACAATTTGAGGATCCCCAAGAGTGAGTTAAGCCTGATCACTAATCTTTCATTTTGTGTGCCTCAAAATTAGAATGAAATCTGTTCATTAACATAAAAGAACTGCTCTTTATAATGAGTAATTTATAGCTTTGGTTAGTTTGAAAAAATACAAATAACTTAAAATTCAATTTTTAATAATTATGGGTGGTAACCTTGTAAAGGGGACAACCTTGCTGATTGTTTAGCAACAAAATCATGTTTTAGTTAGCAATGGAACTGTGCATCTCTCTAATTGGACTTCTTTTAAGTGGAGGGGGAATCAAGCCAGAGGATTTTAAATGTTCAGTTCAGTTGCTTAGTTGCGTCTGACTCTTTGTGACCCAGAAGAAGATCATTTCTTACACTGGGTGCATGACTCAGCTCTACTTTTTCTGTTTTCTTGTCATTTCTGAAATCTATGTGCTGACATCAATGGCCTATGACCACTGTGTGGCCATCTGTAAGCCACTTTGTATAACATTATGTCCCCTAAAGTGTGTTCCAGCCTTGTGCTTGGTTCCTACTTGATGGCATTTTCTGAGCCATGGCTCACACTGGATTCATGCTGAGACTGAAGTTCTGTGATGCAAACACCATCAACTGTTGTTTCTGTGAGATCCACCCTCTGCTTCAGCTCTCCTTCACAGGTACCTATGTCAATGAGTTGGTTGTTTTCACTGTGGTGGGCATCAACATCACTGTGCCCAGTTTCACCATCTTTATCTTTATGGTCTCACTTTCTCCAGCATCTTCCACTTCAGCTCCACAGAGGGCAGATCCAAAGCCATCAGCACCTGCAGTTCCCACATCATTGCTCTTTCTCTCTTCTTTGGGTCATGTGCGCTTTTATATCTTAAACCACCTTCTGCTGCATTTCTGGATGAGCAAAAAGTCTCTTCTCTCTTTTACACCAGTGTGGTTGCTATGATGAACCCCTTAATCTACAACTTGAGAAACAAAGATGTGAAAACTGCTCTAAGTAAAAATATAAGTATAATATAGTTTTGATTAGAAACCACACCTCTTTTTGCAAATAATCACAGAATAGAGATATTCTCTTTTTAATTTTAATGATTTTATTAGCAGTCTTATTATCCTATTGTGTACCATATTAAAAGAAATTTTTGACGTATCAATTTATTTATACTTATCAAATAGGAGACTTCTCTCATTTACCATTTTCATAATTTCCTTTCCTCACACGTTCCTATTTATTAATACTATTTAGAAGAACATTTATTATCTTATTTATCCTTCATTATAATAATTTTATTTATTTATTGTAATACATTTTCTGCATTAGTCTGGACTTAGCTATCCCTGTGAAAATATAAGACTCGCCAACAAATCATCAAGTCAGGGAACATTCAGTTCAGTTCAGTTCAATTGCTCAGTCATGTCTGACTCTGCACCATGCCAGGCCTCTCTGTCCATCACCAACTCCTGGAGTTTACTCAAACTCATGTCCATTGAGTCGGTGATGCCATCCAGCCATCTCATCCTCTGTTGTCCCTTTCTCCTCCCACCTTCAATCTTTCCCAGCATCAGGGTCTGTTCAAATGATCAGTTCTTTGCCTCAGGTGGCCAATGTATTGGAGTTTCTGCTTCAGCATCAGTCCTTCCAATGAATATTCAGGACTGATTTCCTTGAGGATGGACTGATTGAATCTCCTTGCTATAGAAGGGACTCTCAAGAGTCTTCTCCAACACCACAGTTCAAAAGCATCAATTCTTCAGCGCTCAGCTTTCTTTATAGTCCAACTCTCACATCCATACAGGACTACTGGAAAAACCATAGCTTTGATGAGACGGACTATTAGTGTGACATACTGTCACTGGGGATGTCTTATCTGCCAATTGCCATTAGAAGCATGAATCTGAGAATGTTTCCTCTTCCCATCTTTCCAGGCTTCATTAAGCAAGATTACATCACATTAAATTTCTGAGGTGGAAGACTTCATAGTGACTGTTAAGTGTAACCCACTTTGTATCTGTAAGCACTGTGCACACCTCCTTTGACAAAGGATTTTGTTACCTGAACCTAATGGATTGTCAAAATATATTCATTATATGGTTGGTCCATAAAGTGGTTAATGATTTATTTACAATCATATGTATTTTTCATGAAAAAGTCTAGAATAAGTTTAGGTTTCTGATTTCAAGTTTACTTCTCTCCTTAATATACTTGGCTTCTATTGTATCTCTTTAATTTTGTTTATGTAAATATGCCACAGGAGAAACTATTCTAATTTTTAATCTGAGAAATGTTTTGTTTCAGGGTGGTACATGAATTTCTCTCAGGGTGCATATTGCTCTTTTGTTATTTTATTTTATTTTATTTTTTGAGGAAAATAGTTTGTCAAGGGGTTTTTGTTGTGGTTGTTTATGGGAAAGATAATGCCTCTTGGGCTAGGATACTGGGGAGATGATTGATCATTAAGAATGCTCCTTCATTCACAAAATTCAAAAAATAGTTTTTGGAATGCTTGCAATGCTTGTAATTCAGAGGACAGAGCATGGGAGAGAAAGGAGCCCATAAGCCTCTCATGAGGCTGGACCTCAACAGACACATGGCCAAAAGACCCTGTGGAGAGTGGTCATCAGGCTTAGGACCTGTATTTTCATTTGGATGTTTATTCCGTTCCATCTGGTGAAGTAAATATATCCAGTCTATGAAGTTTTTCTAAACTTATATTGCACAGTGACCATACAGTAGTAGTATTCGGTGGAATAAAGGTGAACAAGCTGTGGCCAGAATTCCAGAAAACCAGATAGAAATAGGATACTTTTTCATAAGATAAAATGGTGAGTAGTAATTAAATCTCAAATTACAAAGATGGAATCTAGAAAATATGATGAAAAACAGAAACCTATATTTACGAGTCTCCTCTTTCTGGACAGCCATAGAAATATTATAGAGATCATGGGATTTTTCTGGATAGGATAAAAACGTAAACATTTGATATTTAAAGAAAAAAGTTAAACCCACGAACCTGCATTCATTTGGTGTAACCTGGGCACAACTAAATCACTCCTGCTTTTGTTGGCTTCCTTATGCTACTTCTTTATGGATTTTAAGACATGAAATCATAAATTATTCTGCAGTTAGAATTATAATAACTTGAAAGAAACATTGTGACAGTGTCTTTTCTGGAATAAAATATTGAATTGTTTTTCTTTTGAGAAAATAGGGGAACATGGTTACTAAAACGTTTGTCTTACTTGTGGCAATTTCAACATTCTTAAAGATAACTTTAACAATATTTTTTTTCTTGTTTTCTAATCTCCTGTGAAGAGTTAGATATTGTGAATTTAGCAACACTGATATGTTTGCTTTTTCGTGTTTTTACATGTTCAGCATTGACAGTTGTTAACTCCTTCTATATCCTTGATTTATACTTTTCAATGGCACTCATACCACATTCCTTGATCTCAATATCAACATATATTATTTTCACATACCAAGGCCTATATTTATAAAATAGTTGACTGAGTTGGCAATTTTTTTTTTATTTACATCTTAACCCTTTTTATAAACTTCTCTTCCTTATTGAGAAAAATGTGTATCTAAAGATGTAAATAATAATTACACTATCCGGGAACCTTTGTAGGCATACAGAAGAACAGCCATTCTGTTTTGTATTTTACCATTATTTGAAGTGCCAAAAATGGTTAAAGTGGGTCACAAGATTTCCATTTGAGAAGCCTCAAAATACAGTTTGTTTCATTTTTAGAAAAAAATAAACTTTCTGTCAAGTTAGGTTTCATTCTATCAGAATGTTGTGGATAAAATTATACAGAAGTTTAAATAGCACTTCTAAAGTTTGCCTTTGACAATGGCTTAAGGAATCAACTTAATTATTACATCTTGTTAGCAACTGAAGCTTGGTGTGCCTGTTTGGACCTCACGAAAAGGAGGGAAATCAAGTTAGGATGCTTACATGTATAATATGTAACATATTTTTGCAAAATGTGAACATTGCAGCATTTGAAAAATTACAGATAAAGAAATAAAGAGACTTGGAAGTAGGACTCTTATGGAAATATGTACACATAGGAAATGGGCATAGAGAGAGTATGAAGCAGTGTCCTAGCTTTCCCTTCAGAGGTGAAGATAATGAAGAGATGGGAATTTACTTTGGATCTACCTGAGGGATGTACAGTCCCCAAAGTAAAGCAAAAATGAGTAAAAGAGTAGGTCTATAAGAATTAAAGACAGATCACACACTGGGATCTATAATTTCCTTATTCCATTTATATATATATATACATATCTATATATATATATCTATATCAGTTCAGTTCAGTTTAGTTGCTCAGTCGTGTCTGACTCTTTGCGACTCCATGAATTGCGGCATGCCAGGACTCCCTGTCTATCACCAACTCCCAGAGCCTACACAAACCCATGTCCATTGAGTCAATGATGCCATCTAACCATCTCATCCTCCGTCGTCCCCTTCTCCTCCTGCCCCCAATCCTACCCAGCATCAGGGTCTTTTCCAATGAGTCAACTCTTGGCATGAGGTGGCCAAAGTATTGGAGTTTCAGCTTCAACATCAGTCCTTCCAATGAACACCCAGGATTGATCTCCTCTAGGATGGATTGGTCCTTGCAGTCCAAGGGACTCTCAAGAGTCTTCTGCAACACCACAGTTCAAAAGCATCAATTCTGCGGCACTCAGCTTTCTTCACTGTCCAACTCTCACATCCATACATGACCACTGGAAAAACCATAGCCTTGACTAGACGGACTTTTGCTGGCAAAGTAATGTCTCTGCTTTTAAATATGCTATCTAGGTTGGCCATAACCTTCCTTCCAAGGAGTAAGCGTCTTTTAATTTCATGGCTGCAATCACCATAAGCAGTGATTTTGGAGCCAAAAAAAATAAAGTCTGACACTGTTTCTACTGTTTCCCCACCTATTTCCCACGAAGTGATGGGACCAGATGTCATGATCTTAGTTTTCTGAACGTTGAGCTTCAAGCCAACTTTTTCACTCTCCTCTTTCACTTTCATCAAGAGTCTCTTTAGTTCTTCTTCACTCTCTGCCATAAGGGTGGTGTCATCCGCATATCTGAGGTTATTGATATTTCTCCCAGCAATCTTGATTTCAGCTTGTGTTTCTTCCAGCCCAATTATGTATATATATGGAAATTATATAATAATATATTTTGTATATATATGGAAATTATATAATTATATATAATTATATAATTTCCATATATATACATAATATATACCCCAGGGAAGAGACTTACAAAGCTTCTACCCAGTTTTTAACCAAGAGCATTACATCATTATACTCACATTAAATCTTCTGTTTCTAATTACTAGCAAGTGTGTAATTAAAGGCTTTGTTTTTTTTTCTACTCCTTGAAAGGACTTAATATAATCAGAAATTACACTATATCATAAACCTTTCCTAGGCATATGTCTAGGCTGTCTCCTCTTAGAATCAAAGAAATCAAGCCTCAAGAACCTGAAATTACATTTCCAATACCAATACAATGGCAATCAATGACAAAGGAACCAGCTCTGTGGTTTTCTGAACTAAGAAGGGTGAGTTTCTGAATTCAACTTACATATCTAATTCAATTTACAATACTTATTCCTTGTTTTGAGGTGAAATTTGAGGAACTTAATATATACCTATTCTTTCTCATTTTGTGTAGTTCTGAGACTCAAGTGAACCCAGGGAATCTGTTGGAGAGGGATCAGAGAATGTTCCAAGACATGAGTGGGCTCCAAACATATCAGTCAGGAAGTTTCCTCTAAGAGGATAAAACTCTCACTCTTTCACTTTTACGACTGTTACTTTGTGACAGGGGAAGTTACTTAATTCTCATAGACTATCTTCTTGGATTAGAAACAGAATTCTCGGTTCTGACCACATGAAGTCTAATGTGGGTTAGAAGCCAGCGCCAGGCTGCTAGGGTCACTGAAAGAGGAAATGTTGAGATGAGAGTAGAACAATAGTGTCCTAATCCACCCTTCTTCTTCCTTGGTTTTCCAAGCAGGTTTTTTTGTGTATGGTAGCACGAGCCTTCCCTCTGTAGGCTGTCTGTGATTTCCTTTAGGATGGACTGGTTGGATCTCCTTGCAGTCCAAGGGACTCTCAGGAGTCTTCTCCAACACCACAGTTCAAAAGCATCAATTCTTCAGTGTTCAGCTTTCTTTATAGTCCAACTCTCACATCCATACATGACCACTGGGAAAACCATAGCCTCGACTAGACTAGATATGCTGTCTAGGTTGGTCATAGCTTTTCTTCCAAGAGCAAGTGTCTTTTACTTTCATGGTTGCAATCACCATCTGCAGTGATTTTGGAGCCCCCAAAAATAAAGTCTGCCATTGTTTCCACTGTTTTCCCATCTATTTGCCATGAAGTGATGGGACTGGATGCCATGATCTTAGTTTTCTGAATGTTGAATTTAAAGCCAACTTTTTCACTCTCCTCTTTCACTTTCATGAAGAGACTCTTTAGTTCTTCTTCACTTTCTTCCATAAAGGTGGTGTCATCTGTATATCTGAGGTGATTGATATTTCTCTTGGCAATCTCAATTCAAGCTTATGCTTCATCCCGCCCAGATTTTGCATGATGTACTCGGCATATAAGTTAAATAAGCAGGGTGACAATATACAGCCTTGACGTACTGCTTTCCCAGTTTGGAACCAGTCTGTTGTTCCATGTCCAGTCCTAACTGTTGCTTCTTGACTTGCATACAGATTTCTCAGGAGGCAAGTTAGGTGGTCTGGTAGTCCCATCTCTTTAAGAATTTTCCACAGTTTGTTGTGATCCACACAATCAAAGTCTTTGGCATAGTCAATAAAGCAAAAGTAGATTTTTTTTTTGGAACTCTCTTGCTTTTTCGATGATCCAGCAGATGTTGGCAATTTGATCTCTGGATAGGGATCAAAACAGCCTAGTACTGGCACAAAACATATGTCGATCAATTGGACAGAATAGAGAGTCCAGAAATGAACCCACACTTGTCTGGTCAATGAATCTATGACATAGGAATCAAGAATACAAAGTGTGGAAAAGATAGCCTCTTCAATAAAGGGTTTTGGGAAAACTGGACAGCTAAATGCAAAAGAAACTGAACCACTATCACACCGCATACAAAAATAAACTCAAAATGGATTAAAAAAGTAAAGGTAAGATCTGGAATAATAACATTTCTGGAAGAATACATAGACCAAATGCTCTTTGACATTAGAATTAGCAGTATTTCTTTGGCTGTGTCCTCTTAGCCAAGAGAAACAAAAGCATAAATAAATGGAACTGCTCAAACTGAAAAACTGTTTCACAGTAAAGGAAACTGTCACCAATATGAAAAGACAGGGCTTCCTTGGTGGCTCAGTGGTAAAGATCTGCCGGCCGATGCAGGAGACATAGGTTCAACCTTCATCTGGGAAGATGCCACATGCCGCAGAACAACCAAGCCCATGTGCCACAGGTACTGAACCTGTGCTCTAAAGTCTGGGAGCTGCAACTACTGACCCAAGTGCTGCAATTGTTGAAGCTCTCATGCCATAGAGAACCCTGATCCTCAATAAGAGATGCCACTGCAATGAAGAGTAGCCCCCACACTCCACAACTAGAGAAAAGCCTGCACAACAGCAAGGACCTGACACAGCCACAGTTAAATAAATAAATAAAATTATTTTAAAAAATGAAAAAGCAGCATACTGAATGGAAGCTTTTCAAGTGACATAGCTGATAGTTGATTTCCAGAATATAGAAATAACTGATAGAAGTCAATATCAAGAAAATAAACCAGCCAATTTAAAAATGGGCAAAGAAACTGGATAGACATTTTTCCATAAAAGACAAATAGATGCTCAACACACACATGGAAAGATGTGCAGCTTACTGATCTAAGGGAAAGACTAATCAAACCCCAGTGAGATATCACTTCAACCCTCTGAATGTCTATTATCAAAAAGAAAATGGAGTATTAATTAGGATGTGGAGAGAAGGGCATGTTTGTGCACTGGTGGTGGCAATACAATGGAAAACATTATGAAGATTCCTCAAAAAATTAAATTTAGAATACATACATATTTCTAAAATGGCTTGAAGCTCTCAAGGCAATTCAAATTTAAGCAGCCTCCAACATCCTTTCTTATATTTTTGAGAAGGCCAAAAGTTTGTTCAATGTTTAATCTGTGTAAAATATACTCCTATCAATCAAAATGGTATTTTCATGGCTTCTCATCAAAGATAATTCTGACTCAGTTTCTTCATTTGTTTTAGCAAAGACTTAATCATCATTTTAAGACTGTATTTTTACTCCGTAGTTTCAGTTTTTAAGTGGGTAATGGAGAAACATTGAAAATTCTTGAACTAGGGAAGGCCAGAGATATAATTTCAGACCTTATTCTAGCAGCAGTGTCCATGACTAAATAAGAGTAAATAGCTAGGAAAATGCTAGAATAATAATGGCCACAGTAGTTCAACATTATAGTTCAGTTTAAACATGAAATCCAGAAGTCATGTGGTGGCTGAGGGACATGGATGAAGGACACTGTGATTGTAGATGGTGTGCTTAGCATAAGAGAAATGTTGAATATATTCTGGAGGGTTTCAGGCAAAAAAGAACTTGCTTTTCAGAAAGAGCCATTGAGTTTTTTCTATGTACTCTGCACTGTTCTGAGATTCATTAGCAAAATAGTAAACACGAGAGGATAAATGTTTGTCCTTAGAGAATTTACCATTTATAGAGGAACACAGGAATTAAAGGAAGAAGTCTGTTGAATGTTATAAGGGAGATGCTACTGGAATTTATGATAATATAAATAATGACAGCTGACACTTACTGATTATTCACCATATGCCAGGTACAGTGCCAACCATTTCACTTAGGTATTTTTCATCTATTAATACAACAGCCCAATGAAAGAGATGTTCTCTTTACCACCCCTATTTTAAACATTTGAAAGGAGAGATTAAGTAAATTGTTCCAAGTGTTGTAGCTAGTAAGAGTGGAAGAAGGAAGGCAAGATTCACAACACTCTCTCCGATTCCATAGGCCCCTGCTCTTTTCTATGATGAGAAAAGATTGGTAACTTCAGTTATTGAAATGTTACAGAAAATGACCCAGCAGGAGAATTAGGTAGAAATTTCGGGTGTATACTAAGAGGATAAACTCTGGAAAGAATATACAACATTACCAATAATTTCAGAAATTTCCTGAGAGAGAACAGCAGAAATGAGTTACTTCAACATTTGAAACATTTTAGAAAAAGAAATAAAGAACTCTGGAATTAGGACCCTTGCAGAAAACATGTCCACTTAGTAAATGGGCATAAAGAGAGAATGAAGCAATATAGTAACTTTCCCTTCAGAGGTGAAGATAATAAGGAGATCGGGAATATACTTTGATCCACCTGAGGGATGCACAATCCCTAGAGTAAAGTGAAAAATGAGTAAAAGAGAGAGTCCATTAGGAACTAAAGACAGATCATGAACGGGGATCAATAATCTCCTTATTCCCTGTTTTCATCTAATCTGCTTCCTGGGGAAAAGACTCGGCAAGCGTCTAGCCTGTTTTTAACCAAATGCATTACATCATTACACTCACATTAAATCTTCTGTGTCCAGTCAAGTAGCAAGTGGAAAACAAAAGGCTTAATTTTTCTATACTGCGTGAAAGGACTGAAAACGATTACCAGAGATCACAGTAATTCACAGAGATTTCGAGGGCATATGTCGATGCCATCTCATCAGAGAATCAAAGAAATCAAGCCTTAGGAACTGGAAGTTGTATCGCCAGTATCAACTGGGTAAAGACAACTGATAAGGGAGCCAACCTTGAGGTTTTTCTGAACTAAGGAGGGTGCATTTCTGAATTCGGTTTATAGTAATGTATTCCCCTTTTTGAGAGAAAAGTCTAGGGACCTGATATATTCCCACACTTTCTTATTTTGCCCAGTTCTGTGAGCGAAGTGAAACTAGTGGAAGCATCTGTTGGAGAGGGATCAGAAAATGTTCAGAGACAGGAGGGAGCACAAATGATATATAAGCCAGGAGGTTTCCTCTAAGTAGGTGTGACTCCCTCCTACCTGTATGGCTTTTGCTCTGTGACAAGGGAGT
This sequence comes from Giraffa tippelskirchi, assembly GCF_054371585.1. Classification (NCBI taxonomy): domain Eukaryota; kingdom Metazoa; phylum Chordata; class Mammalia; order Artiodactyla; family Giraffidae; genus Giraffa; species Giraffa tippelskirchi. The sequence goes on from NC_137284.1 coordinate 21,420,253, forward strand.
AACATATTTCTCATAGATTCTGGTTCCCTCATCTTGGTTTAGAACAGTGCTCTTGGTTCCTACCACATCAAGTCTAACCTGCATTACAAGAAAACACCAGGCTGTTGTTAGGATCACTGCTTCCAGTTATCCTGGTGCCGGAACAGTTCAAGTGAATGAGGACGTGTTGAGATGACAGTAGAAAGATGGTATCCTAATCCATCCCTCTTCCCCTTGGATTTTCCAGTAGGTATGCTTGCATAAGACAGGACTGGCCTTCCGTCTGTTTGTGATGTACTTTGCTAGATTTAGCCTATAACAGCTCTAATAAAGGCATCTCTGGTGGCTCAGTCGGTAAAGAATCTGCGTGCAATGCGGGAGAACAGGGAACAATCCCTGGGTTGGGAAGATCCCCAGGAGAAGGGCATGGCAACCCACTCCAGTATTCTTGCCTGGGACATTCCATTGAAAGAGGAGCCTGGCAGGCTGCAGTCCATGAGATCCCAAGAGAACTGGATAAAACTTAGTGACTAAACAAGAAAAACAACAGTGCTCTTTTGTAGGATGCGATACTGTGGACGAGCCGAGTTGTTCTTTAATGTAACGCTTTCTCTTGTGTCCACAGATTTCCTTAGAGAAGAATGGCTCCTAGAAATTACTCTCTTGTGGCTGAATTTATCCTGTTGGGATTAACAGACCAACCAGATCTCCAACTCCCTCTATTTTTCCTGTTTCTAGGAATGTATATGGTCACTGTGTTGGGAAATTTGGGATTGATCATCCTAATTGCACTGAATTCACACCTGCATATCCCCATGTACTTTTTCCTCTTTAATTTGTCCTTCATTGATCTCTGTTATTCTTCTGTATTTACACCCAAAATGCTGATTAACTTCACATCAAAGAAGAATATTATTTCTTACATGGGGTGCATGACTCAGCTCTACTTCTTCTGTTTTTTTGTCATTTCTGAAATCTATGTGCTGACATCAATGGCCTATGATCGCTATGTGGCCATCTGTAAGCCACTTTTGTATCATGTTGTTATGTCCCCTAAAGTGTGTTCCAGGCTTATGTTTGCTTCCTACTTGATGGCATTTTCTGGTGCCATGGCTCACACTGGATGCATGCTGAGACTGACCTTCTGTGATGCAAACACCATCAACCATTATTTCTGTGATGTCCACCCTTTGCTCAAGCTCTCCTGCACAAGTACTTTTGTCAATGAGCTTGTAGTTTTCATTGTGGTGGGCATCAACATCATTGTGCCCAGTTTCACAATCTTTGTCTCTTATTGTCTCATCCTCACCAACATCCTCCAAATCAAGTCCACAGAGGGCAGATCCAAAGCCCTCAGCACCTGCAGTTCCCACATCATTGCTATTTCTCTGTTCTTTGGATCATGTGCATTTATGTATCTCAAACCATCTTCTGCTGGGTCTATGGATGAGGAAAAAGTCTCTTCTGTCTTTTATACGAATGTGGTTGCCATGATGAACCCCTTAATATATAGCTTGAGAAATAAAGATGTGAAAACTGCTTTGAGAAAAACTCTGAATAGGAGATAATTTTGAATAGACTAGAGTATCTCTCTGTGCAGTTGGTCAAAGGCAGAAAGGTTTTGTGCTTAATCATGGTAATTTTATTGACAATATTCTTAATTCTTTGCCACCATGTGGCAGGATATCTGAGTCATCTCTCAATTTATTTCCACTTTTTTAGAATAGGTCTCTTTTTTCCTACCCACTAGCACAATTTCCTTTCCTCATTTTCTCCCCTTTATTAATACTATTCAAAAAATTTATTAAACTAGTTTTTTCTTTCAGTTGAATGTTTTTCCCTGTAGAAATAGAAGACAGGTCTACTGATGATCAAATCAGGGAACTTGAGATTAACATGGTGTCTTCATGGATATCTTATATACAACTTGCCATTGGAAGCATGAATCAGACAATGTTTTCTCTTCTCTTCCTTCCTGTCTTCCTTGAGCAAGAATATATTTCATTTAATCCCTGAGATATAAGGTTACATAATGACTATTACATAAATACTTAACAAAATTGTTAAGTATAAACAATTTTGCTTTTGTTAACAGTACACATTTTGCTTTCTTGACAAAGAATTTTCTTACTTTTATACAGCCAGTCCTTCACATAACAGATTATTAACATATACTGCCTGGATGGGAAAGTATAGCTCGGGGTAGTTATTACTTCATTTACAGTTGCATATCTTTTAACAAAAACATTTAGACTAAATTCAATTTTATGATTTAAAGTCTACTAATCTCAGTATACTTTGCTTATACTTTATCTCATTATTTTTGTTCCAGTAAACATGGCATAGAAGAAAATATTCTAATTTGAAATTTGACTGTGTTTTGTCCCTGGATGGTACATGAATTTTTCTCAGGATGGGTATTTTTTAGTTGTTTTTTTTTGTTTATGAAAATAGTTTATTTTGTTCTTGTTGTTGTTGGGAAATGAGAGGCCTTATGGATCTGAATATTGGGGAGATGACTGGCTTAAGTAAGGATGTTATTTCTTCCAAAAAAATAAGAAAAATAAATGGAACACCTGCAAGTGTTTGTAATTCAAGGAACAGGGCTTTGGGCGATTAAAGAGTCCAGAATCCTGTCATGAGCCCAAGGTTTAACAAGCCACATTGCCAATAAATAAGAGGTTTTTGTGGGGAGTTCTCATGAGGCTTAGGAATTGCATTTGAACAAGGGTTTTTACCTAATCCATCTAGTACATTAACTATTTAGTCCATAAAGCTTTCATAAACTTATGATACACAGCGACCAATCAATAGCAGTGTTTTCTGCAATGAGGGTAGAAAAGTTGTGGTTACATGTGAGGAGAAAGTTAGAGGACTTTTTCAGAAGATAAAATAATTATTAAATAATTATTAGTGATTAAAACTCAAATTAGGGGTAAGGAATCTAGGAAATAAATTTTTGAAAATAAAAGGCTCTTTTTTATGATTCTCTTTTTTCTGAAGACCTAGAAATACGAAGGAGATCACAGGATTTCTATGCGTAGGATGAAAACTAATTTGATAATTAAAAATTTAAACTCATTAACCTCCATCACTGTGTGTGACGTGGGCAAAACTAAATCACTTCTGCTTTTGCTGGCTAATTCCTCATGGATTTTAAGGTATAAAGTCCTCAAAGTACTGTTAGAGAATGATAATTTGAAAGAAATATTTGGAGACTAGCTCAAGTTATGACTGTCTTTTAGGATGTTGGATTACTTTCCTTTTGAGAAAATATGGCGAAATGGTTACTCTAAAATGCTTCAGTGACTAGGTGCACAGTTGATCAGTTGTGTCCTACTCTTTGTGACCCGATGGACTGTGGCCTGCTGACTCCTCTGTCCATGAAATTTTCCAGGCAAGAATACTGGAGTGGGTTGCCATAGGTTCATTGCATATGGCTTTTATTATGTTGAGGTATGTACCCTCCATACTCACTTTCTTGAGAGTTTTTATCATAAATGGGTGCTGAATTTTGTCAAAGGTTTATTGTGCATTTAATGAGATGATCATATTGCTTTTATTCTTCAATTTGTTGGTGTAGTGTATCACATTGATTGATTTGTGGATATTGAAAAATCCTTGCATCCCTGGGATGAATCCTACTTGATCATGGTGTATGACCTTTTTAAAGTATTGTTGGATTCAGATTGCTAGGATTTTGTTGAGGATTTTTGCATCTATTTTTCATCAATAATATTGGCCTATAATTTTATTTTTTTGTGGTATCTGTCTAGCTTTGGTAGCAGTTCTTGGTGGCCTCATAGAATGAGTTTGAAACTTTTCCTTACCTATCAAACATTCCTCTGAAGAACTCAGTCTTCTCAGAGTGAGATAAGAGGAGGTGAAAGTAGATTGTAAAATAATTACCAATTTGTTCTCCCATAGTATTATAAAGTTTTCTGCAATTAAAAATGTTGGGCCTATATTTCAAGGATCTTAACCTGATTTTTAGAATTTTTCTTAAGAGCTCTCATTTGGGAAATTCCTTAAAGCAATTTTTTTTTAATTATTTCAAATCTTATCCAAGTCAAAAATTCCCACCAATGGGAGCTGGTTACTTAGATTATCTTGAAAACATTTTAAAATGCTTCCAAAACATTTCCAAGTGATAAAATCCCCATTCTCTGACAAGGACCGACTCAGAGACAAATAACGTTCCTCCTTAATTCACAGGAACAGTTATCAGACATTGATTTTTTGCACTGTGGTAGTTTTCATTCAGAAGAATATTGTCACTTCTAGGACAGATGAAATTAGTAAGGCTTTCTTTTCCCCTTTAGGAAAAAGATCTTTAGACCCAATGTTTTTCTCATCTATCATCTATTATGTTGTAGACTGTTTGGAGAATTTATGATCTAACAAATCTCAGAGGCAAGAAACTTGTCCTGTAAGTGGTTCATTGATAGGATAGTTAATACCCTAAATAGTGTAAACCCTAGATTAATGCACTTCTCTTCAAATAACGCAGGTACTGTTACACTGTGAAATTTGTTAAGACACATTTCTGCATCCTATTTTTCATTCTTTCATTTGTTCAGAAATTTCTGGCTATGAAATTTTTTTTGAAGAAATGAAAGGGCACTCAAATATGGCCACTTGGTTCTAAAGAGGACATGAAAACTGAGCACTGATCCCATGAATCATGGGTTGACAGATCCTCTTTGTGCTTCATTATCTTAACTTAGGGTCTGAGAAACACAGTCAGCTTAGTCAGCTTTTAATACATCATAACTTCCATTGGGATCTTTACTGTGTATAATCAGACTTTCTTTGAGATGGAGAGCCAGGACTGGTACAAGCATTTCCCTGAAGAGAGCCTAGTGTCTCTTAATATTAATATCATAAGCATTTGCGAAGTTTCCTGGGATATTTCTAACCTCTGTTCATATAATTAGTAATTTTTTCTTTACATTGGATTATTTTCCAAAATGCTACATCATGTATCATATCTTCTATTACCTAATTTAGTTAGACTAGTCAATTTAAATATTATACAATATATTAGAAAGATTCTAAACAAGAAGTAGGGAGCTATGAAAAAATTTCTAAAAACCCCAAATTTTTAAATGGCATGCTCTTAATTTGTATTCATTGGAAATTCAGTGCCTATTGGTCATTTCCATCCCTCTCTTAGAAGTTGTTATGAAAATAAATGAATAAATCACTTAATTTTGGTAGTACAAGTCACTGTTTTGTGTGTGGGGAAACTAATTTTTTTTTTAGCAATTTGAAGATTTTTTTTGAGAGTTTGATGCTTTTCTAATAATAAGAGAAGCCTCTTATATTGTAAAATTATAATCTTCCCCTCCTTCCACTAAATGTAAGCAATGTGTGTATATAGACTTATAAATGCTTATTTTTCACATACAAACACAAATATATTTCTAAAATAGGTTGAACTTCCCAAAGCAATTGCATTGTCTCAGAAAAGTAAACATCCTCCAATTTTCTTTTTTTAGGTTTTTGAGAAGGTTAAATTTTGTACAATAGCTAATTTGTGCAAAATACTTCATAAATCAAACTGGTCTTTTTATGGGTTCTCATCAAAGATAACTCTGACTTAATTTCTTATTTAGGTTTAATCAAGATTTAATCATAATTTTGAGAAGTATATCTTTATTACATTGCTTGAATTTTCAAGTGAGTATGGAGAACTGAAAGGTTGTTGCTGAACCACAAAAAACACCGGGATTCTTGGCCTCCGGAGGAGAAGAATTCAATCCGAGGCCAGAGACGAGGCTTGATCGCTCAGAGATTTTGTGTAATAAAGTTTTATTAAAGTATAAAAGAGATAGAGAAAGTTTCTAACATAGACATCAGAAGGGAGCAGAAAGATTACCCCCTGCTAGTCTTTAGCCTGATGTTTAGCTACTAGCAGTCTGCTAATTAAAGAAAGGAAATGACTCAAAACTCAGAGAATGTCACCAGGCCCCTCACCCACAACATGCATTAAGATAACAATGGGACCAGGTGAGTCATCCCTGGCCATAAAATGATTGACGTGAATCTTGAAGAAAGGTAGATTTCCATACAAATATATGGTTTCATTAACATAGATTAGGAGAACAATGTATGAGTATAACATACTGGTTTGTCAAGTGGAACCAACTTGAAGACACAGTAAATGCATAGTACAATAGCATAGCTTAAGACAAACATTTCCATAAGAAAAATGCATTGGTTAGCTCAAGGTCAGAAAAGTTAATTTCAGGTGGAACCAGGTGTCATTATGGCAACACAAAATTTTAAGAGAAACCTCTTTTTATATTTGTATACAGAAGGGGAAAAAATATTACACTAGTTTGTTTCCTCCTACTGCTTGAGAGAGAGATAAAAAGTGTGACACTTGCATCCTATTTCCTCCATTTGGAGACTCCTGGCCTTCCTGCCTGTTACCCTCTCAGAACCATAGAAGGTACTTGAACTAGAGAGGGATAGAGCAATGATTTCAGAATTTGGTGTTTATAGCTAAATAAGAGTGAGTTTAATGACAGTGTTTATGGCTAAATAAGAGTATGTTGGAAAATGCTAAAATAATCATTAGAAGCCACTAAAGTTCAATATTACAATAGTTCAAACATCAAAAGCCAGAAGTTGTGTGGTGGCTAAGGGACATGGGTGGAGGTCATTGTGGTTGTAGATGTTGTGATTTGGTGTAAGAAAAATGTTGAATGTGTTCTGATGGCTCTTAGAGAAAAATAACATGATTTTCAGAAATATTTATTGAGTTTCGTCTGTGTATTCTGCATTGTCTTAGATCTAGGAGCCATATAGTAAACAAAATAGGAAAAATGTTTTTCCTTATACAATTTACAGTTTCTAAAGAAACAGAGGTATTTAGGGGGCAAAAAAGTCTGATGAGTGTTATGGTGGAAAATCTAGTGGCATTTATGAGCATGGATAATGACAGCTGACATTTATTGAGTATTTACCATATTCCAGATACATTCTCAACCAGTTCACTTAGGCTTCTTCCATTTAATTAACACAGTAGCCCAATGAGAAAGAGGCTATCTCTACCACCACTATTTTACAGGATGGAACAGAAAGAGAAATCACTTGCCCAAAGAGTTACAGCTTGTAAGTAGGAAATTAAGATTCACAACCCTCTAACTCCATAGTCCCTACTCTTTTCTGTGATGAGAAGAAATTGATAACTTCAGTTACTGAAATGTTACAGAAAACGACCCAGTGGGAGAATCAGGTAGAAATTTCAAGTAAGTTTTTTTTTTTTTTAAGTATAAACTATAGAAGGAATATGTTGAGCTGCTAAGTCATGTCCGACTCTTTGTGACACCACGGACTGTAAAGCACCAGGCTTCTCTCTCCATAGGATTTCCAGGTAAGAATACTCGAATAGGTTGCCATTTCCTTCCAAGGAGATCTTCTGACCCAGGGATCAAACCTGTGTCTCTTGAATTGGCAGGCAGTTTCTTTACCACTGAGCCACTGGGGAAGCCCCATAGAAGGAATATGCAACATTGTAAATTATTTCAGAGATATTCTAGAGAGGGAAGAACTGAAATGAGCTGCTACAACACTTGAAAATTTTCAGATAAAGAAATAAGGAAACCTGGAAATAGGAGCCTTAAAGAAAATATATACATTTGGGAAATGGGAATAAAGGGTGAAAGAAATAATTTAGTAGCTTTTCCTTCAGAGATTAACGTAATGAGGAGATGAGAATTTACTTCAGATCTACACTAAAGGATGTACAATACCTAAAATGAAAAGGAGTAAAAGAGTGAGTACTCAAGGAACGAAAGACAGATCATGATCCAAGATATATAAATGCCTTATTCCCATTTATACATATAATCTATACCCTGGAAAAATGACTGAACAAGCTTCTAGCCTATTTTTAACCAAATGCATCACATCATTACATACACACTAAATCTTCTGTGTCTAATCAGGTGAAAGTGAAGTCGCTTAGTCGTGTCCGACTCTTTGCGACCCCATGGACTGTAGCCCACCAGGCTTCTCGGACCATGGGATTTTCCAGGCAAGAATATTGGAGTGGGTTGCCATTTCCTTCTCCAGGAGATCTTCCCGACCCAGGGTTTGAACCCGGGTCTCCCACGCTGTAGGCAGACGCTTTACCATCTGAGCCACCAGGGAAGTTACACAAACTGTCTAATCAGGTAGCAAATATAATAATAAAAAAGCTTCTTTTTCCTCTCCTGCTCGAAAGGACTGAAAATAATTATCAGAGCTTGTATTAGTTAAGAAAAATTTCCAAGGAATATGTCGACATAAGTCTAGGCTGTCTCCCTTAGAATCAAAGGAATTAAGCCTCAAGAATCCGAAAACGAATTTTCAATATCAACTGGGTAGATACCACTGATAAGAGAGCCAGCCCTGAGGTTTTCTGAACTAAGGAGGGTAAGTTTCTGAATTCAATTTACAACACATAATCCTTGTTTTGAGGTGAAAATCCAGGGACACAAATATACCTGTTTTTTTCCCATTTTGTGTACTTCTGAGACTCAAGTGAAGCTTGTGGGAAAATCTCTTCAGGGAATTGGTCAGAGAATATTCAGAGTTATTCAGGGGCCCAAAGAGTATCTCAATCAGGAAGTCTCCTCTAAGTAGGTGGAACTATCAGTCTTCTACCTTTGCAGATTTTACTCTCTAACAGGAGAAGTAACTTAACCTCAGGAGGATTCTGGTGCCTTCATTTTGTATTAAAAGCAGTGTTCTTGGTTCCTACCAGTCAAGACTAATCTGCGTGGGAAGCTAGCAGTAGGTTGCTAGGATCACTGCGTCCAATTTTACTGGTGAGGGAAGAGCTGAGGTGAATGAGGAAACGTTGAGAGGAAAGTAATACAACCCTGTGCTGATCAACAGTTCTTGTCCCTTGGTTTTTCCAGAGTCATCTTTACCTGTGGGCTTCCCTCTATAGGCTAAGTTTGTGATGTCTTTGCTATGTTAGCTTATAAAAGCTCTGATAAAATGAAAGTCCATTTCACTCTGTATCATGATAATGGTTAAGTGTAAACTTATGGGTCTAGGTAAGGTATAAGCTCATGCATTGCCAGTGTATACACTCTATTGTAGGATGAAATACTACGAGAAGAACTGAGTTGTTTTCTAATGCTACCCACTTCTCCTGAGTCCACAGATTCCCTTAGAGTAGAATGACTCCTGGAAATTACTCTTTTGTGATCGAATTCATTCTGTTGGGATTAACAGACCAACCAGATCTCCAGCTCCCCCTGTTATTCCTGTTTCTGGTTATGTATATGGTCATTGTGATGGGAAATTTGGGGCTGATAGTTCTAACTGGGATAAGTTCACACCTACACACCTCCATGTACTTTTCCCTCTTTAACTTGTCCTTCATAGATCTCTGTTATTCTTCTGTGTTTACACCCAAAATGATGATTAACTTTGTATCAAAGAAGAATATTATTTCTTCATGGGGTGCATGATTCAGCTTTACTTTTTCTGGTTTTTGTTGTTGTTGTTGTTGTATTCCTGAGATCTATGTGCTGACATCAATGGCCTATGATCACTATGCGGCCATCTGCAACCCCTTTTGTATAATATTTTTATGTCCTCTAAAGTATGCTCCAGACTTATACTTGGTTCCTACTTGGTGGCATTTTCTTGTGCCACGGCTCACACTGGATGCATGTTGAGACTGACCTTCTAAGATGCAAATACCATCAACCATTATTTCTGTGACATCCACCCTCTGTTCCTGCTCTCTTGCACAAGCACCTACATCAACGACCTGGAAATTTTCATTGTGGCAGGTACTAGCATCATTACACCTAATCTCAACATCTTTATCTCTTATTGCCTCATCCTCACCAACACCCTCCACATATGCTCCATGGAGGTAAGAAAGCCTTCAACAACTGCAGTTCCCACATCATTGCTGTTTCTCTGATCTTTACATCATGTATATTTATGTATCTCAAACAATCTTCTGCTGGGTCTATGAATGAGAGAAAGATCTCTTCTCCCTTTTACACCAATGTGGTTGCCATGATGAATCCCTTAATCTACAGCTTGAGAAATAAAGGTGTGAAAACTTCTCTGAGAAAAAATCCAAGTAGGAGACAGATTTGATTAGAAACTATCTCTCTGTGCAATTAGTCACAGGGCAGGAAGGTTCTGTGTTTAATTAAAATAATTTTATTGACAATCTTATTTCTTTCTCACCATGTTGAGGAAAATTTGAACCTTCTCAATTTATTTTCAGTTTTTGTAGAGTAGATCTTCTCTATTTTCACACCATTTGCACAATTTCCTTTCCTCTTTTCCCACTTAATATACTAGTAAGTGGGAGATGAACTCCCCACGTCTGCAGGAGCTCAACATGATACCAGAGAACAGTGGAGAAATAACTTCAGAAAGAATGAAGAGATGGAGCCAAAGCAAAAATAACACCCAGTTGTGAATGTGACTGGTGATGGAAGTAAAGTCTGATGCTGTAAAAAACAACATTGCATAGGAACCTGGAATGTTAGGTCCATGAATCAAGGTAAATTGGAAGTGGTCAAACAGGAGATGGCAAGAGTGAACATCGACATTCTAGGAATCAGCTAACTAAGATGGACTGGAATGGGTGAATTTAACTCAGATGACCACTATATCTACTACTGCGGGCAGGGATCCCTTAGAAGAAATGGAGTAGCCATCATAGTCAACAAAAGAGTCCAAGATGTAGTACTTGGAGGCAATCTCAAAAACAACAAAATGATCTCCGTTCATTTCCAAGGCAAACCATTCAATATCACGGTAATCCAAGTCTATGCCCCGACCAGTAATGCTGAAGAAGCTGAGGTTGAATGGTTCTATGAACATACAAGACCTTCTAGAACCAACACCCAAAAAAGATGTCCTTTTCACTATAGGGGACTGGAATGCAAAAGTAGGAAGTCAGGAAACACCTGGAGTAACACGCAAATTTGGCCTTGAAGTACATAATGAAGCAGGGCAAAGGCTAATAGAGTCCTGTCAAAAGAACACACTGGTCATAGCAAACACCCTCTTCCAACAACACAAGAGAAGACTCTACACATGGACATCACCAGATGGTCAACACCGAAATCAGATTCATTGATAAGCTCTAGTAATTTTCTGGTGGTGTCCTTAGAGTTTTATATGTAGAGGATCATATCATCTGCAAAGAGTGAGAGTTTTACTTCTTTTCAAATCTGGATTCCATTTATTCCTTTTTCTTCTCTGATTGCTGTGGCTAAAACTTCCAAAATTATGTTGAATAGTAGTGGTGAGAGTGGGCATCCTTGTCTTGTTCCTGACTTTAGGGGGAATGCTTTCAATTTTTCATCATTGAGGAAAATATTTGCTGTGGGTTTACCATATATGGTTTTTTATTCTGTTGAGGTATGTTCCTTCCATCCCTGCTTTCTTGAGGGTTTTTGTCCTAAATGGATGTTGTATTTTGTCAACGACTTTCTCTGCATCTATTGAGATAATCATATGGTTTTTATCTTACAATTTGTTAATGTGATGTATCACATTGATTGATTTGCAAATATTGAAATCACTGCAGATGGTGATTGCAGCCATGAAATTAAAAGATGCTTACTCCTTAGAAGGAAAGTTATGACCAACCTAGACAACATATTAAAAAGCAGAGACATTATTTGTCAGTCTAGTCAAGGCTGTGGTTTTTCCAGTAGTCATGTATGGATGTGAGAGTTGGACTATAAAGAAAGCTGAGCGCAGAAGAATTGATGCTTTTGAACTGTGGTGTTGGAGAAGACTCTTGAGAGTCCCTTGGACTGCAAGGAGATCCAACCAGTCCATCCTAAAGGAGATCAGTCCTGGGTGTTCATTGGAAGGACTGATGGTGAAGCTGACACTGCAATACTTTGGCCACCTCATGCGAAGAGTTGACTCATTGGAAAAGACCCTGATGCTGGGAAGGATTGGGGGCAGGAGGAGAAGGGAACGACAGAGTATGAAATGGCTGGATGGCATCACCGACTCGATGGACATGAGTTTGGGTAAACTCCGGGAGTTGGAGATGGACAGAGAGGCCTGGTGTGCTGCGATTCATGGGGTCACAAAGAGTCGGACACGACTGAGCGACTGAACTGAACTGAACTGAAGAATCCTTGCAACCCTGGGATAAAGCCCACTTGGTCAAGATGTATGATCTTTTTAATATGTTGTTGGATTCTGTTTGCTAGAATTTTGTTGAGGATTTTTGCATCTATATTCATCAGTAATATTGGCCGGTAGTTTTCTTTTTTGTGTGTCATCTTTGTCTGGTTTTGGTATTAGGGTGATGGTGGGCTCATAGAATGAGTTTGGCAGTTTACCTTCCTCTGCAATTTTCTGTAAGAGTTTGGGTAGAATACGTGTTAGTGCTTGTCTAAATTTTTGGTAGAATTCACCTGTGAAGTCATCTGGTCCTGGGCTTTTGTTTGTTGGAAGATTTTTGGTACATTTTCAATTTCTGTGCTTGTGATGGGTCTGTTAAGATTTTCTATTTCTTTCTGGTTCAGTTTTGGAAGGTTATATTTTTCTAAGAATTTGTCCAGTTCTTCCAAGTTGTCTATTTTATTGGCATATAGTTGCTGATAGTAGTTTCTTATGATCCTTTGTATTTCTGAGTTATCTGTTGTGATTTCTCCATTTTCATTTCTAATTCTGTTGATATGATTCTTCTCCCTTTTTTTCCTGACGAGCCTGGCTAAAGGCTTGTCTATTTTATTTAGTTTCTCCAAAAACCAGCTTTTAGTTTTGTTGATTTTTGCTATAGTCTCCTTCGTTTCTCTTTCATTTATTTCTGTCCTAATTATCTTAATGTTACTAGGACAACAGATTGGGAAAGACTAGAGATCTCTTCAAGAAAATTAGAGATACCAAAGGAACATTTCATGCAAAGATAGGCTCGATAAAGGACAGAAATGGTATGGACCTAACAGAAGCAGAAGATATTAAGAAGAGGTGGCAAGAATACACAGAAGAACTGTACAAAAAAGATCTTCATGACCCAGATAATCACGATGGTGTGATCACTCACCTAGAGCCAGACATCCTGGAATGTGAAGTCAAGTGGGCCTTAGAAAGCATCACTACGAACAAAGCTAGTGGAGGTGATGGAATTCCAGTTGAGCTATTTCAAATCCTCAAAGGTGATGCTGTGAAAGTGCTGCACTCGATATGCCAGCAAATTTGGAAAACTCAGCAGTGGCCACAGGACTGGAAGAGGTCAGTTTTCGTTCCAATCCCAAAGAAAGGCAATGCCAAAGAATGCTCAAACTACCACCCAATTGCACTCATCTCACATGCTAGTAAAGTAATGCTCAAAATTCTCCAAGCCAGGCTTCAGCAATACATGAACCGTGAACTTCCAGATGCTCAAGCTGGTTTTAGAAAAGGCAGAGGAAACAGAGATCAAATTGCCAAAATCCACTGGATCATCGAAAAAGCAAGAGAGTTCCAGAAAAACATCTATTTCTGCTTTATTGACTATGCCAACGCCTTTGACTGTGTGGATCACAATAAAATGCGGAAAATTCTGAAAGAGATGGGAATACCAGACCATCTGACCTGTCTCTTGAGAAACCTGTATGCAGGTCAGGAAGCAACAGTTAGAACTGGACATGGAACAACAGACTGGTTCCAAATAGGAAAAGGAGTACGTCAAGGCTGTATATTGTCACCCTGCTTATTTAACTTATATGCAGTGTACATCATGAGAAATGCTGGGCTGGAAGAAACACAAGCTGGAATCAAGATTGCTGGGAGAAATATCAATAACCTCAGATCTGCGGATGACACCACCCTTATGGCAGAAAGTGAAGAAGAACTAAAGAGCCTGTTGATGAAAGGTAAAGAGGAGAGGGAAAAAGTTGGCTTAAAGCTCAACATTCAGAAAACTAAGATCATGGCAACTGGTCCCATCACTTCATGGGAAATAGATGGGGAAACAGTGGAAACAGTGTCAGACTTTATTTTTTGGGGCTCCAGAATCACTGCTGATGGTGACTGCAGCCATGAAATTAAAAGAGGCTTACTCCTTGGAAGGAAGGTTATGGCCAACCTAGATAGCATATTTAAAAGCAGAGACATTATTTTGCCAACAAAAGTCCGTCTAGTCAAGGCTATGTTTTTTCCAGTGGTCATGTATGGATGTGAGAGTTGGACGGTGAAGAAAGCTGAGCGCCGCAGAATTGATGCTTTTGAACTGTGGTGTTGGAGAAGACTCTTGAGAGTCCCTTGGACTGCAAGGAGATCCAATCAATCCATCCTAAAAGAGATCAATCCTGGGTGTTCTTTGGAAGGTCTAATGTTGAAACTGGAACTCCAATACTTTGGGCACCTCATGCAAAGGGTTGACTCATTGGAAAAGACCCTAATGCTGGGTAGGATTGGGGGCGGGAGGAGAAGGGGACGACAGAGGATGAGATGGTTGGATGGCATCACCGACTCGATGGTCATGGGTTTGGGTAGACTCCGGGAGTTGGTGATGGACAGAGAGGCCTGGCGTGCTGCAATTCATGGGGTCGCAAAGAGTCGGACACGACTGAGCGACTGAACTGAAGTACTAGGACAACAGATTTTAAAATAATGATGTAATATTAATTAACCTTGAATAAAAATGCAATTAATTCTTTTGATTGTAAATAGGGAATACAAATATTGATTCAAAAGTAAAACCTATATATAGTTGGATTTAAAGTTTTGGTGTAAGATTTCAGATTATTGATATAATTACTAATTTTTTGAGATCTTAACTGTTAAACCTTCTAGTTGCTAAGTTACATGTATAAAGAAACATTTTATTAGGCACTTATTCCTTCTGTTTTCATATTCCTTCTGTTTTTGTGTTTTCTTGTATATTTTTATTTTTTGTTCCAAAATCAGAAAATTGCAAATAATCTAACATGTAACTGAATCAAAGTAAATTGGACACTCAAGTGAGAATAGATACTATAAAATGTAGTTAAAACATATCAGTTCAATCATTATTACCAGTTTTCACTTGCATGTGTTAGTCTTTCTCAATTTTGGATATTCATTTCAAGTAAACAAGGGAGTTTATTTTATTATTATTTCAATACCCAGGGTACACCCTATGTCAATAAAGTCAAAATTTTAGAGGATAATGTAAGATATCAGTACTTTTTGAAAACTTCTAAACCTTTAATGTGCACAGGAATAACCTAAGGATCTTGATGAAAAGCAGATTCTGATAGTAAGTCTTATAAATGGATTGAAATTATGCATTTTAGATAAAATCTCTCAGATCTTGTCACTGCTACTCATCTATGGACCACTTGGAAAAAACAAAGGATAAAAGATCTCTTGTTTTGATCATCTTCCCTAGAGTTCTTTCAGATTCAAGCAAGATGCCCCACGTCTATGCATTAAACGGTTTATTTAGCATTGGATTTGCCGTGGCTGCAGAATTCTGGGATATTTGAAGGGGAATATGTGTGTCTGGATTTCTACCTTATAGGTGAGCAGACTATGATTTACAGCCACTTCAGTGTGCTTAGTAAAAGAAGCAAGAAAGAGAGTTGGAGTTTGGTAAAGGTCAAGGCTGTATATTATCACCCTTATTTAATTTATATACAGAGTATATCATGCGAAATGCTGAGCCAGATGAAGCACAAGCTGGAACCAACATTGCTGGGAGAAATATCAATAATCTTAGATATGCAGATGACACCACCCTCATGGCAGAAAGAAGAACTAAAGAGCTTGTTAATGAGGGTGAAAGAGAAGAGTGACAAAGCTGGCTTAAAATTCAACATTCAAAAAGCTAAGACCATGGCATCCTGTCCAATCACTTCATGGCAAATAGATGGGGAAAAAATGGAAACAGCAACAGACTTTATTTTCTTGGGCTCCAAAAACACTGCAGATGGTGACTGCAGCCGTGAAATTAAAAGACACTTGCTTTTTGGAAGAAAAGCTATGACCAACCAAAACAGCATATTAAAAAGCAGAGACATTACTTTGCTGACAAAGTCCATCTAGTCAAAGCTTTGGTTTTTCTAGTAATCATGTATGGATGTGAGAGTTGAACCATAAAGGCTGAATGCTTTTGCTTGATGCTTTTGAACTGTGGTGTTGGAGAAAACTCTTGAGAGTCCCTTGGACTGCAAAGAGATCAAACCAGTTAATCCTCAAGGAAATCAATCCTGAATATTCATTAGAAGAAATATATGTATATGTATATACATACATATATACATGTATTACATGTATATATATATATATATATTCTAGACTATATATATAACAGAGTAGGAATTATGCCTATGATAGGAGTTCTTTTAATCTTTTTTAAAATTTATTTTAATTGAAAGGATAGGAATTTTAATTGTAGCCATTTGCCTTCTTTTATAGTACTGATGAAAACTAAGTCAAATAATATGAGACCACTTGGAAAATGAATGTCTGACATCCACGAATGAATGGATAATTAAATACAAGGGTAGTAAATAATGTTATGTTATATGTGTTTTTGTTCTATAATTAGACACTACAGGTGAATAAGTTTGAACACTATCCAAAGAACATTGACCTGTCAGTAATGAGTACAATGGTTTGAGACAGAAAACAGCTGTGTATTTAGAATTTCATGAGAATTTATAGTTGTTGTTGCTTAGTCTCTAAGTCATGCCGGACTTTATTTTGATGCCCCTGGACTGTAGCCCACCAGGCTCTTCTGTCCATAGAATTTCCCAGGCTAGAATACTGGAGGGGATTGCCATTTCCTTCTCCAAGGGATCAGGGATTGGACTCACTTGTCCTGCATTGGCAGGCAGATTCTTTACCACTGAGGCACCAGAGAAGACCCAGATTTATAGTAACCCAATGACAAAATGCTCAGAAGCAAATAAGGAATCATATGAAAGAAAAGAAGAAATGATTTTAAGATGAAACTGACATGAAATGGCAATTGGTTGTAAATTATGGTTTTTTGGCTACTATAAGTAGCTGTTTCATAAATAATACAGCATTACTAGTATAAAGATAAAAAATGTGTTGGGCCGCTTTTATAAAAATTGTTGATGTTGAGCATAGAAATTTGAATCTCTTTAGTGAGACTCTATCATAAGATTCTGCAGTAACTCTCCAACTGATTTTTTTTTTCCTTTGATCAAGACAGGTTTGAAATATTTGTATTATTTTCATTATATCAAATGAAACAAAAGTGATACTAGGATTGGAGAGAGAGAAGAAAGCAACACAATCTTATAAGGAACTGTAGATTAAAGTGTAGAAGAAAATCACTGGATGGGCCTTAGACTTACCCATGATTACTTGGGGCCAATATATCACCTTGAGTAAAATCATGGGTCCTCGAGCCAGACATTCTAGATTCTTGTCATTTATTATGTTTGGGAACTTGGACATTTACTAAAACTAAATAAGTGTCAGTTTATTCCGCTTTCAAAATAAAATAGTACTAGGGCTTGCCCTGAGAGAAAACTATAAATACTAAATGAAGTTATCTACTTTAAAGTGCTGGGCTTCCTGCTTGATATTTTATACTATCTTAATCATGTATGTTATTATTTTATGATGATCTTCATAGTTGTTGATGCTTGTATTTTTTTTAATCAAACTGAAGCGTCTTTAACTCTTAAGAATCTCTGACTTTATTCTTGTTATTTCTCCGTACATAGTCACTGTAACACAGTTTCAACGGAAGTGTCCCAGAGAGAATTTGGGAAAGGTATTATATGAGAAAATGATTCTGAATTTCCAAAACTTTGAACAATAAAACTAAAACATTGCCTATCTCAGAAAACCAAAGGCATATTTCTGATATGACACTATGACATCGAGTCTATTCACCTACATTTTCCACTGTCCAGAATTTTCTTCAGAGAAAATTTGACATCCTTATTCCGCAGACTGTAGATCAGAGGGTTTAGCATGGGCACAATGCAGGTATAAAACACAGAGGATACTTTCCCTTGGTCCATGGAGCTCACAGATGAAGGCTTTAGGTACATAAATGCTGCAGATCCATAGAAAACAGCAACAGCTGAGATATGGGAGCTGCAGGTGCTGAAGGCTTTGGACCTGCCTTCAGTGGAGTGAATTTGAAGGATGCTAGAGAGGATGAAGATGTAGGAAGCAAGGATGGTTAAAACAGGAATCAGGATATTAAAAGCACTAAAGACTAGAGCCAATAATTCATTCATGGAGATGCTAGAACAGGATAGCTCCAAGAGTGGGAAGAGATCACAAAAATAATGGTTAACCACCTTAGCCTTGCAGAAGTAGAGTCTAAACATAAAGCCTGTGTGTATTCCAGATTCAATGATGCACAAAATATAAACTGTCACTGTGATCTGGAAGCACCTATAATAAGACATGATGACATTGTAAAGCAAAGGGTTACAGATGGCAACATAGCGGTCATATGACATTACAGCCAACATATAACATTCTGCAATAATAAAAGCGATAAAGAAATAGAGCTGAGTCATACATTCGGGGTAGGAGATGATATTTTTTTCTGTCATAAAGTTCACCAGCATTTTGGGGGTAATGACAGTGGAATGACAGAAATCAATAAAGGACAAATTGGTGAGGAAATAGTACATGGGGGTGTGCAAGTGAGAACTGAGCCCTATCAGTGTGATCATGCCCAGGTTCCCCACCACCGTGACTAAGTAGATTCCTAGGAAGAAGACCAGAAGGGGAATCTGGAGCTCTGGTTTCTCTGTGAGCCCAGCGAGGATGAACTCAGTCACTGAGGAGTGATTTCCAGGGTCCATTTTCTTCTCAGCAGGTTCTAGGTTTAAAAATGAGAAAATGAGTGTACTTCTGTGTTAGGGTGTGTATGAGAGAGAGAGAGATTTATGGACATATGTATGTGCGTGTGTGTGCGGCAGAATGTAACCCTATCGAGATCATTCTTTAATGGTCATCAGAGGACATACATAATGTGGGGATTTCTTTAGCATCTATTGCCACTCTAGGACAAACTGTGATTCTGGTTGAACTAGAATAGAAACTATAAACTTCAAGAATCTTATAATTGAGATATTTCCTAAAGTTTAAGAGAAACACTGATTTCTGGAGTTTTAAAGTCAGTCAAAATGAACATTTCTACTATTCATTTGAGCACTCTTCTTTCCTCCAAATTTCTGGATTCCAACCTATTTCAAGTCAGAAGAATTTTACATCGAGGCCAAGATTTTAAGTTTATGAACATGAACATGATATAGACACAACTTATCATCACTTCACATAGTCAAGTGGAACTGGATCTCATGATATGCTTGTGGGTAAGATGGAGTTCTGTGAGCTGGTCACTTTATATTCAGATATAAAAGAACATATCTGAACACAAAGAGTGTCTGTTGATTCAGAGATTCCCCAATATGGTTGATCATCAGAGTCACCTAGAGAGATTACAATATTTATAAAAATAATGAATGTAAAAATGTAAATACATTATAATTAAAACTGCAAGTCCTGAATCATCATCCTTAACATTCTTTACTTCAGGGATAGATTAAACTCTGTAGAACAGCTCTGAAATGACTTTTGTTTCTGTCTATTCTTCAAAAGATTGCCTCTACAGCTCTAAATAATTCATAAATCTTGGTACTTCCAGAATTATCAACCATGAACATTTTATCAAATTTCTATTTTGTTATCTATGCTGTTACTTTAGTTAACTTGTTGGCATTTTTAGTGCAGCAATTTCACAGCATCATCTTTTAGGATTTGAAATAGTTCAACTGGAACTCCATCACCTCCACTAGCTGTGTTCGTAGTGATGCTTCTTAAGGCCCACTTGACTTCGCATTCCAGGATGTCTGGCTCTAGGTGAATGATCATACCATTGTAATTATTTGCGTCATGAAGATCTTTTTTGTATAGTTCTTCTGTGTATTGTTGCCACATCTTGTTAATATCTTCTGCTTCTGTTAGGTCCATACCATTTCTGTCCTGCCGGAGTCCAGCTCCAGCAGGTCAGGGTTCCCTCAGAATGGACGGCATCGGCGATACGAATGAGAAGACACAGCGAGTCATGGTGTTTCCAAGTGTCTTCTGACTTTATTGTTTTTAAGACAGCTTTTATATTTTTAGTGGTACATAGAAACAAATGTAAAGTATAGAGTCATGCCAGATCAGCTCAATGGATCAGCAGTTTTTGATCCATATCAGAACCAGAACACTGTTTGTGTTTCTAAGTTATAAAAGGTTTAAAATTGTTTACATCATCTTCTGGCCCAGAGGCCTGCTAACATCTTGTGACTCTTTTATTGATAAGTGTTGATCAGCCAGGACACTTTTGTATCAGGCACAGCAGGAAAGAATTCATTAATAGAAAGTTTCAAGGTAAAACCTGTTTTCGGTAATTTACTCTATGCCTTGAGCTTAACAGAAAAGAATGTGGTTCCATAAAGTCATAGTACAGCAAGCTGAAACAATATAGCACAAAGGTCAGTTCTTAGCAAAATCACCAGCTGAATTAACGATTGTCTTATTATTTGTATTAAAGCTAAACTTTTATTTATGCAAATTTCTAATTGTTATGTTTTCATTATATAGGCTAAATACATTAAGAGTAGAAAAGGCATAATGAGTAAGTATAGACTAAGTTACAGTTTTATAAAGCAACATTTCTTATATTTTCTAACAAGCCTTTCTTTCCTACAAAGGGCTCTGTGCCCATTGGGGCTTTCTGTGTGGAGGCTCTCAATGCTGTTTTGTTGTTAAGGGGCAGTCAAACACATTAGCTCCAAAGGCACAGGTACATTTATTAAACAAACCAATATGCTAGCAAGAGGAATTTAGATTAGCATATTTTATATCCCAGATAATTTTATTTAGGGTGCTACCGTTCAGGGGCCTTGTCGATTGAGATTTTAGATTGATCTATTTTAGAAGAGAATCAGGAAAAGCCTTTTTTCTAAGTCACAGAAAATAAGAAGAGGTTTATTGTAGCAAACATCAGAAAGACAGATATCATCTTTAAGGTGAGTGCTGGGGGCAGCCTTCCGAGAATTCCTGAGGGCTGAGAAGCCGTGCTCAATCAACCCTTTACCTCATGACTCTGTCATGGGTGGGATCTCGTGAGCTGGCTCCCGGCACTGTCCTTTATTGTGCCCATCTTTGCATGAAATGTACCCTTGGTATCTCTAATTTTCTTGAAGAGATCTCTAGTCTTTCCCATTCTATTGTTTTCCTCTATTTCTTTGCATTGATCACTGAAGAAGGCTTTCCTATCTCTCTTTGCTATTCTTTGGAACTCTGCATTCAAATGGCTATATCTTTCCTTTTCTCCTTTACCTTTCACTTCTTGTCTATTTACAGCTATTTGTAAGGCCTTCTCAGACAGCCATTTTGCCTTTTTGCATTTCTTTTTCTGGGAGATGGTCTTGATCACTGACTCCTGTACAATGTCATGAACTTCCATCCATAGTTCTTCAGGCACACTAACAAATTTAATCCCTTGAATCCATTTGTCACTTACACTGTATAATCATAAGGGATTTGATTTAGATCATACCTGAATGGTCTAGTGGTTTTCCCTACATTCTTCAATTTAAGTCTGAATTTGGCAATAAAGATTCATGATCTGAGCCACAGTCAGCTCCCAGTCTTGTTTTGGCTGTATAGAGCTTCTCCATTTTTGTTTCAGTCAGTCTGATTTCGTTATTGACCATCTAGTGACATCCATGTCAGTTTTGGTTCCAAGCCCAAAGAAAGGCAATGCCAAAGAATGCTCAAACTACAGCACAATTGCACTTATCTCACACGCTAGCAAAGCAATCCTCAAAATTCTCCTAGCCAGGCTTCAACAGTACATGAATTGTGAACTTCCAGATGTTCAAGCTGGATTTAGAAAAGGCAGAGGAACCAGAGATCAAACTGCCAATATCCGTTGGATCATTGAAAAAGGAAAAGAGTTCCAGAAAAACATCTACTTCTGCTTTATTGACTATGCCAACACCTTTGACTGTGTGGATCACCATAAGCTGTGGAAAATTCTTAAAGAGATGGGAATATCAGACCACCTGACCTGCCTCTTGAGAAATCTGTATGCAGGTCAGGAAGCAACACTTAGAACTGGACATGGAACAACAGACTGGTTCTAAATTGGGAAAGGAGTATGTCAAGGCTGTGTATTGTCACCCTGCTTATTTAACTTCTATGCAGAGTACATCATGAGAAATGCTGGGCTGGAAGAAACACAAGCTGGAATCAAGATTGCCGGGAGAAATATCAATAACCTCAGATATGCAGATGACACCACCCTTATGGCAGAAAGTGAAGAAGAACTAAAGAGCCTCTTGATGAAAGTGAAACAGGAGAGTGAAAAAGTTGGCTTAAAGCTCAACATTCAGAAAACTAGGATCATGGCATCTGGTCCCATCACTTCATGGCAAATAGATGGAGAAACAGTGAGAGACTTTATTTTTTTTTGGTCTCCAAAATCACTACAGATGGTAATTGCAGCCATGAAATTAAAAGACACTTGCTCCTTGAAAGGAAAGTTACGACAACCTTCCCTGGGTAGGGAAGATCCCTTGGAGAAGGAAATGGCAACCCACTCCAGTATTCTTGCCTGGAAAATCCCATGGACCGAGAAGCCTGGTAGGCTACAGTCCATGGGGTCGCAAAGAGTTGGACACAACTGAGCTACTTCACTTTCACTTTCACTTTCAAATATGCAGATGTCACCACCCTTATGGCAGAAAGCAAAGAAGAACTAAAGAGCTTCCTGATGAAAGTGAAAGAGGAGAGTGAAAAAGTGGCTTAAAACTCAGCATTCAAGAAAATAGCACACATCTGGCACATCATAGCAAGTTTAAAAACATGGTTTATGAATAAATTGATAATTATATAAACGAAGATGTTGTGGAATATTTGCCTGAATGCCAATGATTATTACTTTCATAATTGAAGTCTCAAATACCAAGTACATAATTAACACACTCACCTTTCTTTGTTTCTGGAAATCTCAATGCCAAATCGATTTCACAATGTGCTCTCAGAGAAGAATAGCACTAGTGTTAATGTGGGGAGTGATACGAACCCAGCATTCTGCTGTCTTTACTGCTGGGAGAGCGGGTCTGACAGCCTTGGTCTCAAGAGTCACTTTTGAAGCTGTTCTGCATCACAGATCAGCATCTCCAATTCTGTCTTCAGTGTTGCTTCTTCAGCTTCAGGGTAACAAACATCCTGACCTTTCTCAGTTCTCCCCTGAGCTCTTGTGATCACCAGACTATGAAGGTTTGTACTGGATTTAGATATACCAGACAATAAATAACATGAAGTCAAATACTCTCCAAGGATTTTCATTTCTCAGGAGCCAGTCTCTCGAGAAAAGAGGCAATTGCAGGTGACGTGTCCCCAGTTATCCAACATTTTCTTTCAAAAGGTATAATTTGTCAATCCTGAACTTACCAATTAGTGATAAAAATTTGTTCACGGGATCTCCTGAGGATTTTGTAAAATGCAGATCCTGATCCAGCCGGTCTAAGTTGGATCCGAAATTCTGCATTTTTTACAAGCTCCTACCAGTGCTGTGGCATCATAGTCTAGACTGCAAATAGCAGATTTAGAGTATCAGGACATATTCTGACAATCTATCTTACTGTTAATAAAGCCAGAAATTTTTAATAATGAATTAAAATCATTTTTCATGTAGTGAATGTATTTAATTTTTATAGAAATAAGTGATATAAATAATTGAGTAAAAAATGAAATCTATATATAATTGAATTTTAGAGTTATGCGGCAAGAATTCAGAATACTGATGTAGTATTTGTTTTTTAAAAAAAAGATAATTTAGGTGGGTGGGGGGTCCAGGAAGGGGAACACATGTAAACCCATGGCTGATTCATGTCAATGTATGGCAAAAACTATTACAATATTGTAAAGTAATTAGCCCCCAACTAAAATAAATAAATTTATAAAAAAAATAAAAAATAAAAAAATAAAATAAAATAAAAATAAAATAAAATAAAAGTCTAGAAAAAAATTTCACTAACAATAATAATTAATAATAATAATATCACTAATAATAATTTTACTTGTTAAATCGTATATTTAATGAAATAGTTTGTTATTAGGCAATTATGTTTCATAAACCTTCTTTTTTTTATATACTTTTGCTTTTTTTCCAAAGCTGGAATAACTGGAAGCAGTCTTAGATTTTAGCATGATGTAAGACAAATTGCAAACTCACCTTAGGGAACACTTATAAAATACAATTAAATGTATTCGGTTCAATTGTTTTTGAAAGATTTACAATTGGGTGACACAGTGCTTCTCAATCATTTTTCCACATTGAGACTGTCAAAAAACTCAATCATTTACTCAAGTGAAATAAGCTTCAATTATAATAGAGCTTGCCATGAGGGAATATAGTATTTACCCATTCGAAGATAGGGCATAGTGTTTATATTTCATAAATCTTTCATTATTTGCTATTTTTATTGAAGTGTAATTGCTTTACAATGTTAGTTTTTCCTTTACAACAAATGATATTTGTTTTTCTCTTTCTGCCTTATTTCACTCTATATGACAGATTCTAGATCCTTCCACATCTCTACAAATAGAAGCATAATGAAATATATTACTATAATTTTCTTCATCATCATCATCATTGCTGTAGTTCTTGCTTTATTGTAGTTCATTAAAAATAAAACAAAGGCTCAGAAAAAATAAATAAAATAAAACAAAGGCTCTGTTAATCCTCAAGAACATTTTATTTTATTCTTCCATTTCTCCATACATAATCTTTGTAATATATCTTTGAAGAAGTGTCCAGGAAGAGAATGTTGGAGATGAGTTATATGGGGAAGTGTCACTGAAACTATAAATATTTGAATAACAAATCTAACTCATGGCAAATTATTACTATGACATCATGGTACAGATTCTATTCATGAATGTTTTCTACTGTCCAGAATTTTCCTCAGAGCAAATTTGACATCTTTATTCCGCAGACTATAGATCAAGGGATTCAGCATGGGCACAAGGATGGTATAAAACACAGAGGACACTTTCCCTTGGTCCATGGAGCTCACAGATGATGGCTGCAGGTACATGAATGATGCAGATCCATAGAAAATAGCAACACCTAAGAGGTGGGAACTGCAGGTGCTAAAGGCTTTAGACCTGCCCTTGTTGGAGCAGATTTGGAGGATGTTGGAGAGGATAAAAATGTAGGAGGCAAGGATAGTTAAGGCAGGAGTCAGGAGGTTAAATGCACTTAAGAATATGACCAATAATTCATTGACATAAATGCTGGAACAGGATAGCTCAAAGAGTGGGAAGAGATCACAGAAATAGTGGTTAACCACATTGTTCTTGCAGAAAAAGAGGCTCAACATAAATCCTGTATGGATTATGGATCCAATGATGGCCAAAATATAAACTCCCACTGTGAGGTGGAAGCAGATGTGATAAGACATGGTGACCTTGTAAAGCAAGGGGTTACAGATGGCAGCATAGTGGTCATATGCCATTGCAGCCAACATGTGACACTCTGCAATAACAAAAACAATGAAGAAATACAACTGAGTCATGCATTCAGGATAGGAGAGGATGTTCTGCTTTGTCACAAAATTCACAAGCATTTTGGGGGTGACAACAGTGGAATGACAGAGGTCAATATAGGATAAATTGGTGAGGAAATAGTACATGGGGGTGTGCAGGTGAGAACTGAGCCCTATCAGTATAATCATGCCCAGGTTCCCCACCACCGTGACCACATAGATTCCTAGGAAGAGGAAGAAAAGGGGCAACTGGAGTTGTGGCTGTTGTGTGAGCCCAGCGAGTATGAACTCAGTTACTGAGAAGTGATTTCCTGCAGCCATTTCTCTCTGGTTAGTTTCTGAAGGGGAGAGAGTAAGGGACAGTTTTTGGACTCATGACTAGGCTATGCCCCCTATTAATGGTAAATTACATAGGAAATTAATCATTTGAATATTCTCTTGGTTTCTGTGAATAATTTTAACTCTGGATAAGTTTACCTAAGTAATACTTTCTTAATTAAATGTTTTTGCACCTTTATAATAAAGGTATTAAGTTATCTAATTTAAAAGTATTTCAGCCTTCTGGCTGATTAACAGTTTAGGTTTTTGAGTGATTACTCCCTAGTTTGAACATTTTATTTATCTTTAAATGTTTTTTTTCTAAAGTGTGGTTTGCAGACTTGAAAACTTAGAAGACCTATTAAAAATGACAGAAGCTAACTGAGCATCAACCTAGAGAGAGCAAATCCCATATAAGTGCAGAATCTTTTATTCACCAGCAACTGATTTCTGCCAGGGGTGAAAAGAGACAACTATTACTGGATTTCAGAATTATTTTTCTGAAAATCAAAAATTTGGGTTTCTACATAAAATCATCAGATTTTTAATATTGTTCTTGAATTAAAATAACACAGACAACATTCACTGTGCAGATGCGATACCCGAATTGTCTCACTGTTAGCCTGCTTGTGGTCCAAATGCCTCTGTCTTTGCTTGAGAGAAGAAATATTGTGCTTAAGTGAATATGCCTTCAGGTCCAAGTGTATGTGTTCTTCTACTGACCCATCGTTTACAGTTGATAAACCTGGAAAAGTAAAATAACTTCATTATTTAATTAGCAAGGTTTAACACTCTGAAAATGGTAATAATTGTTGTTACAATATGTTATCAATCAAAAATAAGAGATAATTATACACTTCAAAATACATAGAAAAATCAATTATAATGTTTAAGCCTTTTTATCTTTCATTAACTAAGAGGGTATAAAAACAGTCACAAAATTAGAGGATATAGAATAATAGATGCAGTTACCTATTCTATTAAATAATAAACAGATTAATTTATCTGTTTATGGATCAAAGTAAATTAAAAATAATTTCCACTTGAATAAAAATTAAAAAGAAGAAACAAAATCTAAAATGTTGTACCTCACAGCTAAATAAAAATATAATTGAAATGAATCTTAAGTCTACCCAAAAAACTAAACTATTAAACTTCTGGAAAAAACACTAAAGTTACTTTAAACTGTAGTTTAATCACTAAACTATAATATTGTATAGTTAGCATGTATTCTAATACATACTAACTATACAATATCGATCAATTCTGTTATATCCAAATTAAAAATTGTTCTTCAAAGTGTATTATTAGAACATTAAAAGCAAGCCACTGACTACAGACTGTTATTGAAAATATAAATTAATACTGAAAAGAAAATAATATGAAGACAATCAAGTGAAGTAAAAAATAAGAAAACTATTTGAACAGATATTATCACAGAAGATAAAAGAATAATTAATAAGCATACAAAAAGATACTGAAGTTACTATTCATCAGGGAAATGAAAACTAAACTAAAACACGACTGAAAAAACACTACACATCTACCAAAAAAAGAGAGAAGAAAGGAAACAGAAATGAAAGCTTACAACCCAAAGTTTTGAGACAATGTGAGGCAACCAGAGGTCTCAAATACAGATAGCTAAAAAAGGTATAAAATTGTCCAACGAATTTGGAAAACAGACAATTTTTATAAAGCCAAGACAACACATAATTTAATAACTCTAATCTTTGGTATTTTACCCAAGATAAAAATAGACATATGCCTACATAATGACTTGTACAAAAATGAGCATAGTATTTGTTACTAACAACCAAAAACACGAAATAAGGCAAGTATTCAACCAACTAAAATGAATTGTGATACGTATGCACACAGAGTAGAATACTACTCAACAATAAAATGCAACAAATCACAGATACATGCAGATTAATCTTGAAAATATTATCTTGAGTAAAAAGAGCCAATATGCATAGAAGAGAAGATGCATATTTCCATTTATATAAAGTTCTAGAAAAGGAGACTAATCTATGAGGAGATAAAAATAGATCAGTAACTGACAGCATGGGTCATGGGAGAATAACTGGCAAAGGCCATGATAAAAGATTTTAGGATGATTAAAAACATTTCATGTCATTACTGAGATGTTGCTTTCACCAGTGCACAGTGTATGCAACTATCAAAACTCCTGTAGGTGAAATTTATTCTTAGAATGGGTACATAATTCTCTAAGTAATCTTGATAAAGTTGTATCTTGATATGAGTGTGAAAAAATATTAATGTACCAAAATATGATTTAACATAAATTAATAATATTAATTTAAATAGAAAATCTAACCAAAATTGGCAAGGATTAAAGAGGATCTCAGCAAGATTTGTAAATTTGTATAAATTTTTAATTTATGCATAATTCCATTGCATGTAGCAATTAAATGACATGTATTCTTCTTAAGGGCACATAGAACTTTTAAAAAATTATTTGTATGCACTTTACAAAATCATTTTGTATGCAGGTTCATTATTCAAGCTATAATACCATTTCAAATGTTTTCACTGGTCTTCAATTTAAGAAAGGAACAACAGTAATTTTACAGATTTCTGTCTAAAATATAGAAATGGAAACAACATCCAATAGTAATAATAACCTTGTAGAAAATGCAGAATAGATAATGAGTTCTAAAATCTGTTTAAAGAACAGGCATAGCAAGTAACAAACTTAATAGTGGAATATGACATATGTCCTCTGGTACTGTGAAAGTGACAAAGATAATTACTGTCTCCATTCCTATTCATTATTTTACTGAACATACTAACAAATTCAATAAAGCAGTCAGAATAAAGTAAGGGTTGGAAAGGAAGAAATAAATCTCTTATATATAGGTGATATGACTGAGTAGGTAAAAAAAGTGATAGAGATAAGTCTTAGAAATTAATAAATTACATACAAATTCTAGACATTAAGTTGAATGCTTGAAAGTAGATTTTTATAAGAAAATATTTCATTTTATAATTTAAATATTGGTGTATGTCTAAAATAAATTCACTTTTTCTGTGTGCCGTATGATGTATATGTATGTGGACGTGTGTGTATGGCTAGATTCAAATTGCTAACATTAAATTTCCATAATCGTAAGAAAGATGGATCTCTAATATTTCTTGTTTGCAATGTTCTTGCTAGAACTGTTTTTAAAACCTCTTGATCTCATAAGAGATTTAAAAAATGACTGTTCTCTTTCTATTCTTCGAATATAAAAAGTACCTTAAATGTTTGGATGTGTTTCCAGTGACACAATCTAGACCTATGGTGTCCTTTGAAAAGTAAATGAAAGTCTCTCAGTCGTGTCCAACTCTTTGCAACCCCATAGACTATACAGTCCATGTCATTCTCTAGGCCAGAATACTGGTGTGGGTAGCCTTTTCCCTTCTCCAGGGGATCTTCCCAACCCAGAGATCAAACCCAGGTCTCCTGCATTGCAAGCAGATTCTTTACCAGCTGAGTCACAAGGGAGGTGCAAGAATACTGGAATGGGTAGCCTATCCCTTCTCTGGTAGATCTTCCCGATCCAGGAATCGAACCAGGGTCTCCTGCATTGCAAGCAGATTCTTTACCAACTGAGCTATCAGGGAAGCCTCTGGTGTCTTTTATGGTCAAGTTTTTAATAACAGGTTGAAATTGTTGAACAACTATCAGTTTTTCAGATTTTTTTATTTCCTTTTTGTTCTACTTAACTGAAATTGCAAGCCATTTACCACTTTGAAAATTGTCAGACGGTTTTTTATTTTTCTTTTTTATCTTCCACGGAACTAAAATGTCATGAACAGCTTATAACAGTGCTGAGGTCTTGGTCTTCATCATTAAGGGAGTCAGGTTGAGTCTGTCACATCCATAGACTCCTAGGTGGTCACCACTGGACACATTGTCTTGTCCACTTAACCTGTTACCTCATACAAGTATGACCATATTCTGAGAGTGCCATAAGATTAGGAAGCACTGTGCTACACTTAAATTACATCTGTAGTTCTGGGTTTTGTTATAGATATTCTTTTTTAAGGAGGAACATTGACTAAATGGAAGGCAAATACAAACTATTGAACTTGGAAAATATTTGAGGGCTTCCATGGTGCTCAGACAGTAAAGAAATTGCTAGCAAATCAGGAGACCTGGGTTCTATCCCTGGGTTGGAAAGATCCCCTGGAGAAGGAAATGGCAACCCACTCCAGCATTCTTGCCTGGGAAATCCCATGGACAGAGGAGCCTGGTGGGCTACAGTCCATGGGGTCACAAAAGAGTCAGACACGACTGAGCAATTATCAGGGGGTATTCTTTTTAAAGAGGAGCATTGACAAAATGGAAAGAAAATAAAAAGTATTGAACTTGGAAAATATTTTACGGTAATGGCATAATTAGCAGATATCATCATATATCTCAAAAGAATCTAAAGAGAAGAGAATAAAACTAATGTATAGTATTAAAAAGATCTAAAAAATATACCCTTTGTGAAATAAAAGGAAAATATTATAACAATTTGAATTCTTAGAAATAAATGAGGCACTTTTTCTTAATAACTGAATACACTCAACCATACTTCAGAATTTGATCCACTTCCAGAGACAGTGGAGAAAAGATTTCCTCTGCTGCATTTAAGATAGTGTGAATATGTACCCTACTTCTTGCCAGACTCAGCTCACATTTGGTTCTGTTTATGTTTTAGAAACTTTACTTCCCACTTCAGAAAATGTTCATTTTCTGAAATGGGTTACATTCTCTCAAACTATCTGTATTTTATTTGCTCTTGTTGTCACATGAAATAATAGACTTACCAACCTCATTTATCTCTGTTTTCTGGTAAATATTTTTTTCTTTTTCAATTTCATTTATATTTGCTGACATAATGGGAACCTCCAATTCCTTTTAAGTGACAGGACCTTCTTACTGCATGCTCAGAAAACTCATTTCTGTGCCACAGTGTTAAGATTTGAGCTGCACTGTAAGCCAGTGTGTGTGTGCTAAGTCGACTCAATTGTGTCCAACTCTGTGACGCTATAGACTGTAGCCCTCTAGGCTTTCTGTCCATGCGATTCTCCAGGCAAGAATACTGGAGTGGGTTGTCATGCTTTCCTCCAAGGGATCTTCCCAACTCAGGGGTAGAATCCGTGCCTCTTTTGTCTCCTGCACTGGCAGGTGGATTCTTTACCACTAATGCTACCTGTAAGCCAGAGGATGGGCCAAATCAGACTAAACTGTCCTCTGCATCCAAGTAAATAGCACACATCCGGCACGTCATAGCAAGTTAAAAAATATTTCATGAAGAAATGAATAATAATATGGATGAGTGAAGATATCATGAGACATTGCCCTGAATTCCCAAGGTGATTGCTTCCAGACTTAATAATCTTATAACACAAGTATGAAATCAAAGCACTTACCTTTTTTACTCCTGGACAACTAAACATCAATTTTTCTTTTCTCTGGCTTTCTGCTCTCAGAGGAAAATAGCATTAATGTTTTGTTTGGAGTAATATGAACCCAGAATTCTTTGTTCTTAGTGCTGGGAGAGCAGGCACAACCTTGGTGTCAGAGCCATTTTTGAAGCTGGTCTGCATTGCAGGTCAGCATCTCCAATTCTAAGTCTTCATTGTGTGTTTCTGCAGCTTCAGTGAAGCAAATATCCTTAGGACAGTCCCCTGAGAAGTTACGACTGCTATGCTGTGGAGGTTTGTCCTGGGTTTAAATGTTCAAGGCAATAAATAAAATAGAGTCAAATACCCTCCAGGGATTTCAATTTCTCAGGGAACAAGCTCTTGAGAAAAGAAGCAATTGCAGTTGGCATTTCCCAAACTGTTAAAATTTTTCTTTCAAGAGGGAATCTTTGTTAATCCTGAACAATTCATGTTACAGATTAGTTCACAAGGTCTCCTGAGGATTTTTCTTTTTTTTTTTAGTGCAGATCCTGATCCAGCAAGTCTGAAGGGGATTTGAGATTCTATTTCTTATAAGCTCCTAGTCAATGCTTTCCCTTCAGTGTCAACAGTGTGAATAGCAGGTTTTAGAGGATCAGGACATACCCTGACAAGTCATCTTATTGTTAATAAGGCTAAAAATGTCAAAGAATTAAATATTCCTTCATTGCAAAAAAAATATATTTAATTTGCCTTATGTACAGGTAACATGGGGCTTCCCAGGTGGCCCTAATGATAAAGAACATGCCTGCCAATGCAGGAGATATAACAGACGTGGGTTAAATCCCTGGGTTGGTAAGATCCCGTGAAGGAGGGCATAGAAACCCACTTAGGTATTCTTGCCTGGAGGATCCCATGGACAGAGGAGCTTGGTGGGCTACAGTCCATGGGGTTGCAAAGTCAGATACAACTGAAGCAACTTAGCAGGCAAACATAAGTAATGTAAATAATTGATTCAGAAGTCAAATCTATATAAAACTGGAATTTGGGGTAGTGGGGTAAGAGTTCAGAATATTAATCAAATATGTGATTTTTTTTCAGGTAGTCACTTAAAATAATTCTACTTGTTAAACTATATATTTAATGAAATATTTTCTTTTTAGGGACCTATGTTTCAAGTTCCTTTTTCTTTCTTGTATATTTTTATTTTTTCCCTAAAACTGGAATAATTGGAAATAATCTTAGATTGCAACATGAGTCAAACAAGTTAAATTGCAAACACACATCAGGAAGTTCTTATGAAACATGGTTAAATGTATTTGCTTGGTCCTTTTCAAAGGACTTTACAGTTTACTTTTATAGTGTTTCTCAAATATGGCTGTATATTTTAAATCATCAAGGGATATTTTTAAACCTCAATAACAAGGGGATGACAGAGGATGAGATGGTTGGATGGCATCACTGACTCAATGGACATGAGTTTGAGTAAACTTCGCGAGTTGGTGATGGACAGGGAGGCCTGGCATGCTGCAGTCCATGGGGTCACAAAGAGTCGGACATGACTGAGCAACTGAACTGAAGTGAACTGAACCAAGTTGTACCCCATATCAATTGATTCAAAATCTTAGATTCAAAACCTTAAATTTTGTCTGAGAAGAGATATATTTTTAAAAACACTTAAACTTTAGTGTGCACAGGAATAACCAGGTGATCTTGTTTAAATGTAGATTCTGTTTTAGCCAGTTTCATATATCACTTGAGATTATGCAGTTTTCACTAGCTTTCAGTTTTTACCTTGCTAGTACATGAACACTCTGAGAAACAAGATTGCATATGACCTCTTATTTTTAATCCCTCCCACTATAATTCTTTCAGATTCAAGAAGGGACTCCATGTACAAACATCAGAAAGTTTCTTTTAGGTTTGGAATCACAGTGGCCACAGGATTCTGGGACAATATTAAGGGTTCTAGGTTTCTGGGGTGATATCTTATAGTAAAGGAGTCTGTGATTGACAGTTACTCCATTATGCTGAATAAAAGAAGAGAGAAAGAGAGCTGGGGCTTGGGTAAGGACAGAAATGGAAAGAATATAAACTGGCCTTTATAAATTATTATATGATCATAAAAATTATTTAGAGATTCATAGAAGGTATTGTGACAATTCTATCAGTGTATATGTATTGACAGGAGAGAAATGTATATATATATATTCATTTATTTATCATGTATATATAAACATATGAGAACACAAACACAAAGATAAAGACAGTCATAGAGTTTGAGTTTTACTCTATGACCCATTTCTTCCATGGCTTCTATTCTAGAGTTAGTGAGCTTCATCATAAGAGTTCCACTGTTATCCATTCTTTTATTTATTATTGTAAGCTAGGCACTTGCATTTATCCTCACGGTTTCTTGAAACTTCAACTCACTTAACTTTGTCATGTCTAAATAATCCAGTTTTTCAAGAATCTCCACTATCACAGTCATGCAATATCTTGCTTAGAATAAAGAAAGTGGCTGCTACCTGGTTTCCTTGAATTCAGCCTGTTGTTTTTCTATCCGTCCTCTACACAACCTAAGAGTGATATTATTGACATTCAACACTGTGTCACTTCCCTATTTAAAAAAAACATTTAGTAACTCCCTTCACACACACACACACACACACACACACACACACAAAGGGTGACGTCTTACAATGATCCACACGCAATTAACGAATGGTCTGCTATCTACTTTTCAAGCCTGGTAGAATGATCATATCATGTGAAATATAACCTCTTTTTTCTGGGTCTGAATAGGCTTTTCTTCTCAAGTGTGACCACTTCCTGTCACTTAGTCAATGTTTTATTTAGGAGCCTAAGCCTCAGTAGTTCAAGGGTCTATCCACCAGAACCCTTAGTATTTGTCCTCTGTTAATCCATTTGTGCTTGTTGGGAAAAGCACTGGACTAGGAATCATGCCTATGACAGGAGTTGTGATTGTAGCCATCTCGCCTCTTTTATATGAATGGATTCCCAGGTGGCTCTAGGGGTAAGGAATCCCCCTGCCAATGCAGGAGACAGAGATGAGGGTTTGGGAAGATCCCCAGAAGTAGAAATGGCACCTCACCTCACTATTCTCGCCTGGAAAATTCCATGTACAGAGGAGCCTGGTGGGCTACAGTCCACGCGGCTGCAAAGAGTCAGATATGACTAAGCAAATGAGCCCATATGACTGATGAAAATTAAGTCAAATGATAAATATGATTGTTCCTTGAAAATGATTATCTGATACTGAATGAATATTTAATAAAATACAAGGAGGTAGTTATATTTATGGGCTTCCCTTGTAGCTCAGCAGTAAAGAATCCACCTGCCAATGCAGGAGACATGCATCTTCCAATACATTGGGAATATCCTCTGGAAATATCTTCTGGAGAAGGAAATAGTAACCCACACCAGTATTCCTGCCTGGGAAATCCCATGGGCAGAGAAGGCTGGCAAACTACAGCCCATGGGATTGCAAAGAGTTGAGGAGAACCTAGTGAGTAAAAACCAACGAAGTTATATTATATATTTTGTCCAATATTTGGATTCTATAAGTAAACACTGCAACATGTTATATCAGGTGAATAGACAGCACACTATCTAAAGGATATTGATATGGCAATAATGAGTAGGATCGTTTGAACTAGGAAAAGACAGAAGATAAATGAGTATTTACAATAACATGAGAATTTATAATTATAAAGACCCACAATCAAAAAGCAATAGTTTGAGGGGAAAGAAGAGATGTTTTAAAGAGAACATAACATGAAATGGCAACTCTATAAGTTATGGGACAAAAGACCATTAACAACATGAAAGTGATATAACACAGCAAGATTTTTGGCTTTCATGAACACTTGCTTTATAAATAACTATAGCATTATTGGTATAAAGGTAAGACAATGTTGTTTTGGCTGCTTTTATAAATATGTTCAACAGTTTAGTTCAGTCAGTTCAGTCGCTTACTCATGTCCAACTCTTTGTGACCCCAGGAGCTGCAGCACACAAGTCCTCCCTGACTAACACCAATTCCCGGAACCTACCCAAACTCATGTTCATTGAGTTGGTGATGCCATCCAACAACCTCATCCTCTGTTGTCCCCTTCTCCTCCTGCCCTCAATCTTTCCCAGCATCAGGGTCTTATCAAATGACTCAGCTCTTCACATCAGGTGGCCAAAGTATTGGAGTTTCAGCTTCAACATCAGTCCTTCCAATGAACACCCAGGACTGATCTCCTTTAGGATGGACTGGTTGGATCTCCTTGAAGTCCAAGGGACTCTCAAGTGTCCTCTCCAACACCACAGTTTAAAAGCATAAATTCTTCGGCACTCAGCTTTCTTTATAGTCCAACTCTCACATCCATACATGCCCACTGGAAAAACCATAGCCTTGACTAGACAGACCTTTGTTGGCAAAGTAATGTCTCTGCTTTTTAATGTGCTATCTAGGTTGATCATAATTTTCCTTCCAAGGAGTAAGTGTCCTTTAATTTCATGGCTGCAGTCACCATTTGCAGTGAATTCGGAGCCCAGAAAAATAAAGTCAGTCACTGTTTCCACTGTTTCCTCATCTGTTTCCCATGAAGTGATGGGACCAGATGCCATGATCTTAGTTTTCTGAATGTTGAGCTTTAAGCCAACGTTTTCACTCTCCTCTTTCACTTTCATCAAGAGGCTCTTTAGTTTTTCTTCACTTTCTGCCATAAGGGTGGTGTCATCTGCATATCTGAGGTGATTGATATTTCTCCAAGCAATCTTGATTCCAGCTTGTGTTTCATCCAGCCCAGCATTTCTCATGATGTACTCTGCATATAAGTTAAATAAGCAGGGTGACCATATACAGCCTTGACGTACACCATTTCCTATTTGGAACCAGCCTGTTGTTCCATTCCAGTTCAAACTGTTGCTTCCTGACCTGCATATAGGTTTCTCAAGAGGCAGGTCAAGTGGTCTGGTATTCCCATCTCTTTAAGAATTTTCCATAGTTTATTGTGACCCACACAGTCAAAGGCTTTGGCATAGTCAATAAAGCAGAAATAAATGTTTTTCTGGAACTCTCTTGCTTTTTTGATGATCTAGCAGATGTTGGCAATTTGATCTCTGGCTCCTCTGCCTTTTCTAAAACCAGCTTGAACATCTGGAAGTTCACGGTTTACGTATTGCTGAAGCCTGGCATGTTATTGTGGAGAATTTTGAGCATTATTTTACTAGCGTGTGAGATGAGTCAAATTGTGTGGTAGTTTGAGCATTCTTTGGCTTTAAGTTTCTTTGGGATTGGAATGAAAACTGACTTTTCCCAGTCCTGTGGCCATGGCTGAGTTTTCCCAAAGAAAGAATTTATATTGCTGGGAGAAATATCAATAACCTCACATATGCAGATGACACCACCCTTATGGCAGAAAATGAAGAAGAACTAAAGAGCCTCTTGATGAAAGTGAAAGAGGAGAGTGAAAAAGTTGGCTTCAAGTTCAACATTCAGAAACTAGGATCATGGCATCTGGTCTCATCACTTCGTGGCAAATAGATGGGGAAACAGTGGAAACAGTGACAGACTTTATTTGGGGGGCTCCAAAATCACTGCAGATGGTAACTGCAGCCATGAAGTTAAAAGACGCTTACTCCTTAGAAGGAAAGTTATGACCAACCTAGATAGCATATTAAAAAGCAGAGACATTACTTTGCCAACAAAGGTCCATCTAGTCAAGGCTATGGTTTTTCCATTAGTCATGTATGGATGTGAGAGTTGGACTATAAAGAAAGCTGAGTGCCGAAGAATTGATGCTTTTGAACTGTGCTGTTGGAGAAGACTCTTGAGAGTCCCTTGGACTGCAAGGAGATCCAACCAGTCCATCCTAAAGGAGATCAGTCCTGAGTGTTCATTGGAAGGACTGATGTTGAAGCTGAAACTCCAATACTTTGGCCACCTGATGTGAAGAGCTGAGTCATTTGATAAGACCCTGATGCTGGGAATGATTGAAGGCAGGAGGAGAAGGGGACAACAGAGGATGAGACGGTTGGATGGCATTACCGACTCAATGGACTTCACAAACTCCGGGAGTTGGTGATGGACAGGGAGGCTTGGCATGCTGCAGTCCATGTGGTCACAAAGAGTTGGACACAACTGAATGACTGAACTGTTTCTGAATATTGGCTAATCAAATTTTAAAAGGCTTTAATTTATTGTTGGGTATGAGATTTTAATCTGTTTTTAAGATATTTTTGCAAATTGCTATGAAAAATGGTAAAACCTTGAATAGAATAATCCATAAACACATAGGAAAATGTTGCTCATCAATAATTATCAGAACTTAGAACAATAAATATGGTACAATGTAACACAAAACAATGGTTCTCAACATTTTGATAACTTTGATAGAATACCCACAAGCATTCTATAATGACAAGAAGTACCATTTAAGACATCATTACTACAGTTTGTGTGAGGAACCAGAAATGTGCTTGATAATAGTGTGGAGTAGTCAGAAATGCATGGAGAATTAAAAACTTGCATTTGTTCTTGGAAGGTGTTTACAACTGAAAGGTTTGTAAAACTGGAAAAAGAGAAGGAGTCAAGAAACTATATCAAGACAGGAAAGCAGCAAGAATGAAGTGATAGGAATAAACCACATAGTTGATATATTACAGAAACTATCCCACGCAGCAGGACAAACAGCTTTCTGGCAGATCCTAATAGTTATGAAATATTAATATATTTTGCATATCATACATATAATTTTAATCACAGTTCACATTATTATTCTTTTAGATGCAAAGTCAAATTCAAATGTTAACTCTAGAGAGAACAACACACAGATGTCTAGGACTAAATACAAATACTCAAAAGAGTAGAAGAGATTGTTATTCCTAATTTACCCTCTCATCCTCAATCATAAATGCCCTGAGTCTTAGTTGGGCAGGTGGCTACATAGATACCATGGTATTTCTTAGCCCCTCTTATAGCCACCTTGGACCATATGACTGGGTCACACCAAAGGGAAATAGGAGGAGGTGAGGTCTGTTACTTCCAGGTGGTTGTCTTCAAGTTGGGGGACATTCTCTCTCCTTCCCAGTCTTTAGTTCTGATGGCTGAGGGATAGAGATGAAGGATGAATCTGGAGCTATTGTCTGAGACCAAAAGATGGATGAAAGCTAGATGTTGTAGCAGAGCCACAATTGAAAAGCAGCTTATGTCACCAGTGAGCCACTGAACCTGTCCTGTGTCACTTTCAGAATTATGTACCATGGTATATATGTACTTCTGTGTGTGTAATGCACAGTCACACCTAACTGTGACTAAAACAGAAGATATAATTTTCTGAAACCCACTCCTGTGACATCCTTGAAAATGCTAATTGTAAACAAGGAACTGTATATACTTTTAGAAATTAATATATGCTTGTATGAGAATTAATGAAAGACAAACTCTGTATGAGAGCTTTATCCAAGCTTATCATAATGCCTAGTGTTAGAATATATTTATTGTATCATGTTATTTTCCATTATTAAAACAGTGTGCCCTTATGTACTGGTATCTAAAAAATCCTATATATTTGTTAATTTTTGCCTCATTTGTAGTAGTTCTTTTTCAAAGTCCTTTACCTCTCATTTTTGTGATAAAGTTTCATCTCCACTTTGGAATCTGTTTTCTGTCTATTCCAATATTTCAATCCATATCTACTATCAGTTCTCATATCACTAGAGTCAATACAGACATGTTTTATCTTTCTTTAATCTTTTTGATAGTTTTAATACACAAATGGAGCTTCCCAAGTAGTGGTAATGGTAGAGAATCTGCCTGCCAATGCAGGAAATGTACGAGATGCAGTTTCGATTCCTGAGTCAGAAAGATCCCCTGGAGGAGGAAATGGCAACCCATTCCAGTATTCTTGCCAAAGGATCCCATGGACAGACGAGCCGGATGGGCTACAGTCCACGGGGTCACAGAGAGTCACACATGACCGAGCGTTCAGCAGTAGAAATACACAAATGAATGCTCAGAAACAAACAAACAAAAATTCTCAGACATATTTATTCCTATCTTTCAGCCATCCATATGAAAAAATTCATTCAATGTTGTTTGTTTAATCCATAGAGTAGTAAAATAATTATTACACACATAAGCCTTCTAAAGCATATCTTAGCAATAAAAATGCAGATTGGTTTATAATTATAATATTCATATCAGTTACACATAAACATAGACATATATACATACACATATGTACACATATGGATAGATGCACATGTGTACAGAGAGTTTTTATGGATTAAAAAGTAGAGTATGAACTTTTGGAATGATTAGTACATAGTAAGTCAAAAGGAAATTTTCCTCTAATTCTCAAAGAGAGGCATAACCTTGCCTCACACATTACGAATTTAGGTTTTATGAGATAAGATAAAGGGTGATATCTCACAGAAGCATTACTATTACATGTTTGAAGGCAAGGTGACTTCAAAGAAAACACTGCTTTAGCATTTTTAGATGAGACAGATGATATTTAAGACACAGTCTGAAAAGAAAAAAAGTGTTAGTCATTCAGTCATGTCTGACTCTTTGTAACCCCATGGACTGTAGCCCACTTTGCTCCTCTGTCCATGGACTTTTCCAGGCAAGAATACTGGAATGTGTTGCCATTTCCTCCTCCAGGAGATCACCCAGACCTAGGGATTGAACCTATATCTCCCATGTTGGCAGGCAGACTCTTTACAATCTGAGCCACCAGGGATTTTTACCAGGTATAAGAGCTCATGCTGAGTCAAAGGGTAAAGAGGGAATTTATTGCTTAAATATCTCCTTTTCTCCCTCAAAATAATTCAGTTTCTTTTCCATGATAGATACTTTGGGGATAAGACGGGTACTTACCATTAATCAGAAAATGTTTTTTCAATTTTAAACTTCTATGTGAATGAATGATCCATATGGTTGTAATAATAAAAGAATGTCACTTCTAAATCTTAAGATTCTATAATGTGAATGGCACAAAAAGATATATTTTAGAGAGAAGAGAAAATGAGTACAGGATTGTCAGGGAAATGTAGGTCGCAGAATTATCTCAGAACTGTGGAGTAAGGAATGCTGCATAAAGATATGTCAAAATACACGTAATTCTTCAGTGCTGTTTATTATTGTCAATCTCTTCCATTATAGTGTGGAGCATATTTGCGTCCTATGACATAGGAATTAAGTCTTATCACCCATCATATGCCTTTGTATCTCCTAATAAATTTCTGTGCACAAACGAAGAATTAAAGATTGAGTTGTATAGGTTTCAAATGGTTAAATGTTGTTTATTATAGAGATCACAGTTTCAGAGACATTTGTCTTACTAGTAAACAGCAACAGGAACACAACATATTGAGAAAATCAAAGAATACTGATCAGATGGTTTATTCCTTGAATTAAGATAAATAAATTTGGGATTTCCCTGGAAGTCCAGTGGTTAGGACTCAGCATTTCCAACGTTGTGGACCCAAGTTTATGTCTTGGTTGGGGGAACTAAGATCCTGCAAGTCACACGGGGGGGCCAACAAAAAAAATTTTTTTAGAGATGAATAAGTCTTGGCTAAAAAATTTCCATACTCCATGCTTGTAATAATTCACATGAAGGCCTTTGAATATTGTATTAATGTTTAGAGGTAGTACAGAGTTTTATGGACATGTGGACGCTGGCACATCCTCAAACAGTGCTGCCCTCCGTATGATAACACTACGAGTCCAGTCCTCTCCCTGCCACTTTCATCCCCCAAAATCAAGAT
This sequence comes from Giraffa tippelskirchi, assembly GCF_054371585.1. Lineage (NCBI taxonomy): Eukaryota > Metazoa > Chordata > Mammalia > Artiodactyla > Giraffidae > Giraffa > Giraffa tippelskirchi. The sequence goes on from NC_137284.1 coordinate 21,461,271, forward strand.
TTAATAGTAGAAACCATCTCATTACTGTGAACATACATTCCTGTGTCTGGACTGTTTTCTTACTGAACTTTCTCAGGATATTATTAATTTTTGCCATGGCAAAACACTCATTTTCACAGGAAACTTCTTTTTTCAAGGATTTTATTGAAGGCAATTTTGACGTCTTTATTCCTCAGGCTGTAGATCAGGGGATTCAGCATGGGCACAATAATGGTGTAAAACACAGAGGACACTTTCCCATGGTCCATGGAGCTGACTGATGATGGCTGCAGGTACATGAACGCTGCAGATCCATAGAAAATGGCGACAGCTGAGATGTGGGAGCTGCATGTGCTGAAGGCTTTGGACCTGCCCTCCGTGGAACGAATGTGGAGGATGCTGGAGATGATGAAGATGTAGGAGCTGAGGATGGTCAGGATTGGGGTGAGAATATTAAATGCACTGAAACACAAAACTACCACCTCATTGATATAAGTACTGGAACAGGAGAGCTCCAGTAGAGGAAAAAGATCACAGAGGTAATGGTTGATCACATCAGCCTTGCAGAAAAGCACCCTTAGCATGCAGCCTGTGTGAGCTGTGGCACCAGTCAAGCCCATGATATAAACCCCAACTACCATGCAAGAACAGAGCTGATAAGACATGGTGACATTGTAAAGCAAGGGGTTACAGATGGCAACATAGCGATCATATGCCATTACAGCCAACATATGACTTTCTGATACAACAAAAACAAGGAAGAAGAAGAGTTGAGTCATACATGCTGGGTAGGAGATAGTATTCTTCTCTGTCACAAAGCTCACCAGCATCCTGGGGGTAATGACAGTGGACTGACAGAGGTCAATGAAGGACAAACTGCAGAGGAAATAGTACATGGGGGTGTGCAGGTGAGAACTGAGACCAATCAATATGATCATGACCATGTTCCCCACCACCGTGACCACATAGATTCCTAGGAAGAGGAAGAAAAGGGGCAGCTGGAGTCCTGGATGCTCTGTTAGCCCAGCAAGGATGAACTCAGTCACTGAGGAGTGATTTGCTGCTGCCATTTTCCTCTGGAAATTTATGGAAGAAATGAAAAATTGTAGTGGATATTTATTGTCTTATAACCCAATGAAGTGTAATATAAAAACCAAGACTTCTCAAGCAGGTAGCTCCAGTTCTCTGCCTGTTCCTGATCTACATTAGTGGTCAAAGTGCATCTCAGTAACATAGGACATGTAAATATTAACAAAGATAAGATGGAATGTTCCTTTGTTTGTTCTATGCTATCAAACCAAAGTACTCTCCCAGTGCGTCTCAGTATTGCCCAGTCCCTAGGCAGCCAAAGAAATTTTCTGTTAACTTTATTGTAAGAACTTTCCATGATTTGTTTTCATTCCTCCCAACTCTTCTACAGAGCAAATACTAGTATGCTTATTTTACATGCTGGATAACTAATATAGTGGTTGGATATTTTCCCACAGTTAAGCATATAAAAACTACATGATCAAGGATACAAAATAAGGCCTTTCGGTCTCACTTTCCATCTCTTCTTTTAACTACTCACATCTGCCCTTCTATCTCTATCTCTTTGTCATATCAGAGCAACCATTCACAGTAACTAATATAAGTGGAAAAATTAATATAAAGTGCTGACAGTAGCGTATCAATAATTGATCCTTTGCAGTGAATACCTTCACTTTGGTCACCTTTTCAAAAATACAGATAGAGTAGCTCTAGAAAGCAACTGGATGTCTATCATTCAACTTGAACTCTACATCTAGGAAAGATGAGTTTCTGAATGAGAATTCAGAACTGTGAAATATTAAAGCCTAAATTCATTCATCCTAAAATCTTGTATGGAATATTCACCATGTGCTAAGTACTTTGTATGACCTGTTATGATCCTAGGCTTAGGTTCTGGGAAACCAGGGCTGCAGAATGTTGATCTTGCATGCTCCTTAGGCTATAACAACAGTATGGGTGTGGTCTTGGTGTCTTTGTACTCACCTTCAAACTCACCTTCAAACCAAAGCACTCCCCCATAGGCACAAGAGACCAAAGCAGAAAGAATATTTGCATCTTTCCATCTCTGGGATATAGGTTTGGAAGAAAGCTGATGATTCCATGCACAGCACAGAGCAATGACTTCAAAAGAAAGAGACCCAAGAGGTATCATCAGAGATTATCGGTGTATCAAAAATGATTACTATTTATTCAGGGCATACCATGTGTTGTCCTAGGCCTTTTATAAATGGTGTCCCAGCAAACTTATGAGTGTATTATTCCCACTAAATAGATGAAGAAGCTATAACAAATTCAGAGACAATCAATTTGTTAGCCTTGACTGTGTTTTTTTCAATATAAATGTGGATAATGATCTCCTAATAGTACAGATTAAAAACGTTGACATAGCCATAAGAAATAAAAGTGGTAACTAAGGATTTGAGCCAATACTGATATATTCTGGAAATACTATCTCAAAATCAAAGCATGCATAAAACATACACTAGGTGCAAAGAGCGTAAGAGTTGAAAAAACTATAATCATGATACAAACACTTATTTTCTACTACCCTCTTGCTATTGACATTTTTCATTCACAGGCATAAATTTCAGTCCTAATTATGAAGATTGTCATTTCAGAGTAAGGTCCTCTTAGTCTTTAGTAGCAGGACACAGCAAACTGTAATTTTTTTTAAAACTACTTTTCTAGAATTTAGTGATAACAGCTGGTAAAACTGTTTACCTCTTTAAATACAAAATTACATTTTAAAAAAGTGGAACTTGCACTTGGAGATTATTATTTATTATTTTGGGAGTTATTCCATGGTACTGTATCCTTAGTCCTATATTGAAAAAATATTCTACTAATAACTCTGATAATACCATAAAAGAAATCATTATGAAATTTGCAGATGATGTTAAATAGAAAAGAATAACAGACACTTTTATGATGATAATGATTCTAGAAGATACTATTAGCCTGTGGATCTGATAGCCTTTGATATTATAAAGAATTTAATAGTCTGTAAACACAATTTGCTGTGGAAATTTAGGATCTAGATATAAACAAGATAGAATCCCTACTCTTCAGAGTTTTATAGTCTAGAGAGAGTGGAGGGGGCAGACCAGACAATGTGATAAATGATTGAACAGATCCTCCAGAACATGGTGACTATGGTGCTAACCCAGAGTAGGGGTCAATGAAAGCTTCCAAAAAAAGAAAAAAAAAACTGAATCTGGAGGGATATAAGTAGGAATAAGCCAAGTCTGCAAAAACATTCAAAACTGGGAAGCACTGGCCTAACGAATCTGTGTTCAAAACATCTGGATCAAGAGAAAATGCTTCAAACTGCCGATAAATTCATTAAAAAGAACATAACATCCAAATTTAAGGGAGTGATAATCACACAAGAAAAAAATACATCTGATGAATTGTGCTTAATTCGGGGGGCTGTACTTTACGGTGATGAATTTCAAATTGTAATTATACAAGACAACAATATTTCAATCAAAATAATTTACTCCAAGTACCTACACAACTAATAACATGAATTAAAATTAGATTTATTCTATATTACCTCAAAGGACAGAGCTACAGCCTGTAAAATACCTGTTTCAATAGCAAGGCTATCTAACCATTAAATGCGTCTGAATATAATATAGGTTGAATTATGAAAAAGATACTTTTCTGCCTTCAGAGGTATTACATTAAGAAGCGAGCAACCATTTTTAGATACCAACCATTTTTAGGAAATCTCTGTAATGGTGTGAAGATGTTAGACTCCTTTAATATTCTCAGATTAAGAAATTCTGGAACAGATGGATTTCAGATATTCACGCTTTTCTTGGAAACCTTAGACTGGGATGTATGTCTGCTTTAGAACAAGTACTCTCTAAGGGAAATCTCGGTGATGAAGGTAGGGGTTGTTCAAGATAGAAATTCCTATGCTCTCTTTTACTCGGTGTTCAAATTCGAATCTTGATTCCTGAGTTGTTTGTAGAGATACTATGAGTCAAGAGTCATGACTCCTTATTGTAGCTTCCTCATAATTCTACCAGAGACACTTGAGAAAGTGACATCCTTTTACCTAAGGTTTCAACATATAAGAGGTATTAATAATATCAAAAACATGTTGGAAGCTATTGGAAACTCCCTCAAGATTTTTTTTCACCAGGGATGAGCTATTGGAGTATAGGAGCAAATAAATCTGCTTTTTTCATTCACTGTTGATAATATCATTAGCTCTCTTGTGTATAATATTCTCAGTGTTGAGACAGTAAACAGTCATTAGTTTAAGGGCTAGAAATTTAAAGCCTGCAGACATTGCTTTAGATAGTCTTTGAAAACAACTTCCTATATGAATATAATTTCTGAAATATTTGAAGCCATGATTTCAATCTTTTTCTGTTTACTTGAGGTTTGGGGAAATACTTAATTGTTTCTAATTATTAGTAGTAAATGCCTCGTTAGCACAGTAGGTAATGTGTCACCCATTAGTTGTAGGTGCGCTATATAGTTTTCAAACACTTTACTTTTATGTACATAAGTCCACTATGCAAAGAAGCAAAATGGCTGTCTGAGAAGGCCTTACAAATAGCTGTGAAAAGAAGAGAAATGAAAAGCAAAGGAGAAAAGGAAAGATATACCCATTTGAATGCCGAGTTCCAAAGAATAGCAAGGAGAGATAAGATAGCCTTCCTAGTGATGAATGCAAAGAAAGAGAGGAAAACAATAGAATGGAAAACACTAGAGATCTCTTCAAGAAAATTAGAGATACCAAGGGAACATTTCACACAAAGATGGGCACAATAAAGGACAGAAATGGTATGGACCTAACAGAAACAGAAGTTATTAAGAAGAGGTGGCAAGAATACATAGAAGAACTGTACAAAAAAGATCTTCATGACCCAGATACTCACAGTGGTATGATCACTCACCTAGAGCCAGACATCCTGGAATGTGAAGTCAAGTGGGCCTTAGAAAGCATCACTATGAACAAAGCTAGTGGAGGTGATGAATTATGCTGAGGTATTTAAAATCTTAAAAGATTATGTTGTGAAAGTGCTGCACTCAATATGCCAGCAAATTTGGAAAACTCAGCGGTGGTCACAGGACTAGAAAAAGTCAGTTTTCATTCCAATCCCAAAGAAAGGCAATGCCAAAGAATGCTCAGACTACCACACAATTGCACTCATCTCACACACTAGTAAAGTAATGCTCAAAATTCTCCAAGCCAGGCTTCAACAGTACGTGAACCATGAACTTCCAGATGTTCAAGCTGGCTTTAGAAAAGGCAGAGGAACCAGAGATCAAATTGCCAAAACCCATTGGATTATCACAAAAACAAGAGAGTTCCAGAAAAACATCTATTTCTGCTTTATTGACTATGCCAAAGCCTTTGACTGTGTAGATCAGAACAAACTGCGGAAAATTCTGAAAGAGATGGGAATATCAGACCAACTGACTTGCCTCTTGAGAAATCTGTATGCAGGTCAGGAAGCAACACTTAGAACTGGACATGGAATAACAGACTGGTTCCAAATAGGGAAAGCAATACGTCAAGGCTGTATATTTTTATTGTCACCCTTCTTATTTAACTTATACACAGAGTACATAATGAGAAATGCTGGGCTGGATGAAGCATAAGCTGGAATCAAGATTGCCAGAAGAAATATCAATAACCTCAGATATGCAGATGGCACCACCCTTATGGCAGAAAGTGAAGAACTAAAGAGCCTATTGATGAAAGTGCAAGAGAAGAGTGAAAAAGTTGGCTTAAAGCTCAACATTCAGAAAACTAAGATCATGGCATCTGGTCCCATCACTTCATGGCAAATAGATGGGGAAACAGTGACAGACTTTATTTTGGGGGGGCTCCAACGTCACTGCAGATGGTGACTGCAGCCATGAAATTAAAAAGCACTTACTCCTTGGAAGAAAGTTATGACCAAACTAGATAGCATATTAAAAAGCACAGACATTACTTTGCCAACAGAGGTCCGTCTAGTCAAGGCTATGGTTTTTCCAGTAGTCATGAATAGATGTGAGATTTGGACCATAAAGAAAGCTGAGCACTGAAGAATTGATGCTTTTGAACTGTGGTGTTGGAGAAGACTCTTAAGAGTCCCTTGGACTGCAAGGAGATCCAATCAGTCCATTTTAAAGGAAATCAGTTCTGAATATTCATTAGAAGGACTGATATTGAAGCTGAAACTCCAATACTTTGGCCACCTGATGTGAAGAGCTGATTCATTTGAAAAGACCCTGATGCTGGGAAAGATTGAAGGTGGGAGGAGAAGTTGACGACATAGGTGAGATGGCATCACTGACTCAATGGACATGAGTTTGAATAAACTCTGAGTTGGTGATGGACAGGGAAGCCTGGCATGCTACAGTCCATGGAGTTGCAAAGAGTTTGACAAGACTGAGCGACTGATCTGAACTGAACTGAAGTCCACTATTTATAGACAGTATTTGCTGAACACTTACTATGCACTACGTTTAATATTAATCTTGTTACATTTGTTAACTCATTCAATTCTCATTATAACTCAATGTGGAAGATAATATTAGGTTGAAAAGTGAAGTGCTAGTTGTTCAGTCATTTCTGATTCCTTCAGACCCCGTGGACTATAGCTTGAAAGACTCCTCTGTCCATGAAATCTCCAGGCAAGAATACTGGAGTGGATAGCCATTCCCTTCTCCAGGGGATCTTCCTGACTCAGGGATTGAACCCGGGTCTCCTGCATTGCAGACAGATTCTTTACCATCTGAGCCACCAGGGAAACAGTGAATATTAGGTTGAATCAGGTAGCAATTTGATATGATTAAACCTAATAAAAATGTAATACTTAAAAAATTAAGAAGCTGAGGCACAGAAACATTAATTTTCCCATGATTATCAGGATAGTAAGTTGTAGTTCAGTTCATTCATAAAATAGTTGCATTTGTTTGGAAGGAAAGTTATGACCAACCTAGACAGCATATTAAAAAGCAGAGACATTACTTTGCCAACAAAGGTCTGGCTAGTCAAGGCTATGGTTTTTCCAGTAGTCATGTATGGATGTGAGAGTTGAACTATAAAAAAAGCTGAGTGCCGAAGAATTGATGCTTTTGAACTGTGGTGTTGGAGAAGACTCTTGAGAGTCCCTTGGACTGCAAGGAGATCCAACCAGTCCATTCTAAAGGAGATCAGTCCTGGGTGTTCGTTGGAAGGACTGATGTTGAAGCTGAAACTCCAATACTTTGGCCACCTGATGCGAAGAGCTGACTCATTGGAAAAGACCCTGATGCTGGGAAAGATTGAGGGCAGGAGGAGAAGGGGACGACAGAGGATAAGATGGTTGGATGGCATCACCAACAAAATGGACATAGGTTTGGGTAGACTCTGGGAGTTGGTGATGGACAGGGGGGCCTGGCGTGCTGCGGTTCATGGGGTTGCAAAGAGTCGGACACAACTGAGCAACTGAACTGAACTGATATATTACATTTATTTTAAAACAGTCAATAATTTATTCATTCAGCAGACATGCAACACATCCTAGTAGGTGTTAAGTCAAAAACTCAGAAATACAAACTGCATGTTTTTAAAAATATCTACAATAGAAATTAATGCATATACATAGCAAACAATTATATAGCAGTTGTGCTGTGCTTCGTCACTCAGTTGTGTCCAACTCTTTGCTTCCCCATGGAATGTAGGAGGCTCCACTGTCCATGAGGATTCTCCATGTAAGAATACTGGAGTGGGTTGCCATGCCCTCCTCTATAGGATCTTCCCAACCCAGGGATCAAACCCAGGTCTCCCACATTGCAGATGGATTGTTTACCATCTGAGCCACAAAAAAAGCTCAAGAATACTGGAGTGAGTAGCTATCCAAAGGGAAACTTCCTGACACAGGAATCAAACTAGCATCTCCTGCGTTGCAGGCATATTCTTCACCAGCTGAGCTACCTGGGAAGACCGTATCACTTGCTGCTGAGTCACGTCAGTCGTGTCCGACTCTGTGCGACCCCACAGACGGCAGCCCACCAGGCTCCACCGTCCCTGGGATTCTCCAGGCAAGAATACTGGAGTGGGTTGCCATTTCCTTCTCCAGTGCATGAAAGTGAAAAGTGAAAGTTAAGTCGCTCAGTCGTATCCGACTCTTAGCGACCCCATGGACTGCAGCCTACCAGGCTCCTCTGTCCATGGGATTTTCCAGGCAAGAATACTGGAGTGGGGTGTCATTGCCTTCTCCCCATATCACTTACTTTGTGTCAAATAGCATTTCAAGTACTCTTCTGCTTTATCTTCATTTATTTTACATATACTAGAATTATTCTCACTTTACCTATGGGATAACTGAATAGAAAGTTTTATGAAGACATTATAAATAATTTCGGGCTGAGATTATAATGGTGAGCAAATGAAATATAGAAGGATTGCTCTCTAGTGCTCTTCTGAGTTCCCAAACATGGTAGCCACTATTCTTGTGAGTCATTCAAAATGTAACTAAAGTACATCAAATTTAAAATTCATTTTTTTCTGTTATTTTAATTATTCAATAGTCACACATAGCCAATGGTTACTGTATTGGAGAAGGCAAATATTGCACATCAGACTTATTTCCAAAAACTCTATTGGATAGTGCTGGTTCAGTAGAAGAGGGAGAAGTTGACAAAATGATTCATCAAATGTAAAACCATGAAAATAATATGGAAGATAGGTCCACTGTGCTATGAATCTGTCATTTATGGCCTCAAGCATCTAAGCATTTGCCTGCAAAGTGGTGACCACTCAGGTGATAGTCTTGGACCCAGAAGGTCAGTTCCAAGGGCAAATTATATTCATCTTGACAGTGAAGTGGGAAAAATGTGGGGGAGTTCTGATACAGCATATGAAACTAAAATGTCTTCTTGCCTCAATGCAATGAACTGACTGATGGTTCCTGTTTTGTGCTTCTAAGTGGTTTTGTTACATTTGTACATTGGGAACTTTCCAGCATTCCTGCTCTATAGTCTTTGCCACACGCGTTCAACATTCAACTCACTGGACAAAAGTATAGTTGACCCTTGCACAACGGCAGAGGTTAGGGATACTGACTCACGAGAAGTTGAAAGATCCAGGTGTGACTTTACAGTCTTCCATTCTCGTAAACAAGCCTCAGGTCATATAGTACCTTAGTAAATTATTACTGGAAGAAAAAAATAATAGTAAAACGCATATAAGCTGACACAGGCAGTTCGAACCTGTATTTTTTTGAGTCGACTGTATAGGAACATATTTATCTTGATTTATATTATAAAATTGTTTTTCCAGAGGATGGAAAAATGTTTTAAATCAATATGTTTAGCCTGTGAATAAATTGAGCTATTTTATCTATACCTCTGTGTTTTTGCTAATTCTGCTCCCTTAATCCCTTAACTATTTTGATTTCAGAAGTAATTCTTATTTCTCTGCTTAACATTTCATTTAATGTTTCTTTCCACATTGGAAGTTTTTCCTGACATCTTGCCCATTTTGCAATAAATATCCCTCTTCAGTACTCTCTTAAATTCCTGTGTATTTATGTGTCATTGCAATAAACTTCTTTGGGGCAGGATCAATGTCTTATCTGACTCATAAGCCCAACTCCTGCCACTATGCAGGATATAGAATTGATATTTAAAAAGCACTTATTGAATGAATCAATAAAGTTTACCTGTAGATGAGTTGATACAGATTACTTACCAAAAGCAGCAGAGTTAATATATAGCTTGTTAATATTAGTTTAATTATTTAATATTATATTATAAACAGACTAGATGTAAAATAGTATCATAATGTCACATTGCTATATTAAAAAAATGAATAAGTTAACCATCTATGTTTATTAGTTTGGTGTCCTCTTGTGTGAACTTTGAGGTATTTCATTATATATTTGAAATGATCATATTTTGTGGTACTTTTATTCTACTCAGTTTTACACCGGCTTCAGCAATATGTGAACCATGAACTTCCAGATGTTCAAGCTGGTTTTAGAAAAGGCAGAGGAATCAGAGATCAAATTGCTAACATCGACTGGATCATTAAAAAAGCAAGAGAGTTCCAGAAAAACATCTAGTTCTGTTTTATTGACTATGCCAAAACCTTTGACTGTGTGGATCACAATAAATGTGGAAAATTCTGAAAGATATGGGAATACCAAGACCACCCGACCTGCCTCTTGAGAAATCTACATGCAGGTCAGGAAGCAACAGTAAGAACTGGACATGGAATAACAGACTGGTTCCAAATAGGAAAAGGAGTACGTCAAGGCTGTATATTGTCACCCTGCTTATTTAACTTATATGCAGAGTACATCATGAGAAATGCTGGGCTGGATGAAGCACAAACTGGAATCAAGATTTCCAGGAGAAATATCAATAACCTCAGATATGCAGATAACACCACCCTATGGCAGAAAGTGAAGAAGAACTAAAGAGCTGCTTGATGAAAGTGAAAGAGGAGAGTAAAAAGTTGGCTTAAAGCTCAACATTCAGAAAACTAAGATCATGGCATCTGGTCCCATCACTTCATGGCAAATAGATGGGGAAACAGTGGAAACAGTGACAGACTTTATTTTGGGGGGCTCGAAAATCACTGCAGATGGTGACTGCAGCCATGAAATTAAAAGATGCTTACTCCTTGGAGGGAAATTTATGACCAACCTAGATAGCATATATAAAAGCAGAGACACTACTTTGCCAACAAAAGTCGGTTTAGTCAAGTCTGTGTTTTTTCCAGTGGTCATGTACGGGTGTGAGAGTTGGACTATAAGAAAGTTGAGCACCAAAGACTTGATACTTTTGAACTGTGGTGTTGGAGAAGACTCTTAAGAGTCCCTTGGACTGCAAGGAGATCCAACCAGTCCATCCTGAGGGAGATCAGTCCTGAGTGTTCATTGGAAGGACTGATGCTGAAGCTGAAACTCCAATACTCTGGCCACCTGATGCAAAGAGCCGACTCATTTGAAAAGACCCTGATGCTGGGAAAGATTGAGGGCAGGAGGAGAAGGGGACGACAGAGGATAAGATGGTTGGATGGCATCACTGACTCAATGGACATGAGTTTGAGTAAACTCTGGGAGTTGGTGATGGGCAGGAAAGCCTGGCGTGCTGCAGTCCATGGGGTCACAATAGTTGGACCCGTTGAGCGACTGAACTGAACTGAATTTTTAATTTAACCATGTGAAAATTTTGAAATGCACTGTTTCATGTCAACATCTATAGTATTTGATCATATAGGTGCAATTCTTCTTCCTTCAATTGCTGAATCCTTCTGTGAACCCAGCACATATGAATTATACACAGAAATCAGAAATACAGCCACAGTGCCCAGGGAGCTTAGAAGACACAATATAATGTAACCTGTGTAACATTAGGATATTTATGATTTAAAGTTAGAGAACAAAGGAAACAATTTAAGTCATCTTGTGGGAATCAGGTCAGACTTTTTGCAGAGGAACTTTAGCTGTTGAAATAGAAATGAATTGCATTTCAAAGACTTGGAACAACATCTCCAAAGGCATCAAATTTTGATAGCATTTTCTTTTGGAGAAGTGGCAAATAGCTTGGTAATTTTGGACTGAAGAGGAAATTAGAGGCTGGATATTTAGATACATCCAGGCAATTGAAATTATTATATATATATTAAAAAGTTTGTTTTGTCAGGGGAGTTTGTAATTTCCTTGGTTATGTCTAACCACAGCAAAAATTTGAAGTGATGGATAGACCAGTGTTGCAGCTCAGTTTTTTTTTTTTTTTTTTTTGGCAAGGAAAGGAAAATACATCCTCGAGGCATGAGGGCAGGCTGACCCAAAAGATACGAAGAGAAGAGAAACCTCCAGCTCAAATTTGGCTCCTCTTTTTATACGTTGTTTTCTCCTCCTCCTGAGCCTGCCCTATATAAATTGGCCTAGCCAGGAGGGCTGTTTGTTTTACCTGAGGTTCTCACTCCAGTGCTCAGACCTTCTTTAGTTCTATTTTTGTGGACTTTTTCCTTTCTTTGTCTTTTAGCCACCACCATTATGGACTCTTTTTTCCTACTCTAACTACCTAACATTCTCCCCTCAAGAGATAGGAGGCCCCATTCTTTGGGAATAGGGGTGTTGAGGTCTCTCTGGCTACTTCCTGCTGAACTGGGATAGCACGAGGCATTGGGCCTCCCCCTCTTGCTAATCTCAAGCCTCAGAGTCCTTATAGCGGTGTCCATCTAAAGGTGAGTGATATTTTCCTTCGTCGGGTGTAGTTTTATATATCCTTGTTGAACTGGCACTGCATGTTGTAGCTTGTTGACCTGGGCAGAGACAAAATAGGTCAGACAATTGATAATACATAGAGCAATCATAAGCAGCATCAATATGGTGATAACAGGGATTTGTAGAGACAATAGCCCACTCCAAATCCCCCTCACCAGGAAAAGAATCCCCCAAAGAGAGATTGTAGCCACCCTGAGAACTCTCCAGCTTGTTCTTTGAGATCCAGTAGGATCCGAATGTTTTTCTTGAGGACTGTGAGACTTTCTTTAACTTAGCTGGAAGTATTTACCCAGAAACAACATGTCTCATTCAAGATGGCTCAAGTCCCTTCTTTTTCAGGGCTCAGGAGATCTATCTCCTGTCTATTTTGGAGTACAACCCCTGGCCGGCTGTGTTTGCTCTTTAGAGCTATCCTGAGAAATCGTATCCCCAGAAACTTAATTTTGGGGGTGTTCATTAGAATGGCACTCATTTGTAGTCCTGAATAAGTATCTGAGATCTCCCAGGGCTCACAGGTGTATTGAGTGTCCCCTTCTGTTTTCTTCCACGACTTGACTTATGAGTAGTGAATCCAGCAGTCATGTCCTGGTACCTTGATTGCTGTGGGGGTGGAAAGTATTACAGAGTAGGGGCCCTTCCATGTGGGCTTGAGTTGAGCCTTTAGGGACCCATCTTTCCAGACTTTAATTAGTAACTGAGTCCCTGGAGTATATAGCGGTGGCTGTTTAGAATCTTCTGGGTCCTGGTTGATACCCACAAGTGTATATCCTGTTGGAATTGCCCAATGGCCATGGTATAAGATCAGAGGGTCTGAGCCTCTGGATCCAGGAAGAGGTCACTGACATAAACAAAAGGTCTCCCATATAGCATCTCATAAGGACTAAGACCAACCTGTTCCTTAGGAGCAATACGGGTGTGGAGGAGAGCTATTGGTAAAGCGTTCTTCCATCCCAGGGAGGTCTCCTGGATTATCTTTTTTATCTCTGATTTTAAGAATTGGTTGGCTCTTTCTACTTTTCCTGAAGACTGAGGCCTCTAGGCACAGTGGAGTAATAAGTAATAATAAGTAATGCCCAAAGCTTTAGAGACCCCTTAAGTGACCTTAGAAGTAAATGATGTCCTCTTATCATTTTTTAATGACTTGGGCAGACCAAATCTTGAATGATTTCATGGAGCAGTTACCACCTCCTTCTTTCTCAATCTGGGTGGGAAAACCTTCAATCCATCCTGTGAATGTACCTATCATGACTAATAGGTATTTATATCCTTGAGAGACTGGTATCTGGCTGAAGTCCATCTTCCAGTCCTCTCCTGGGTAGGTCCCACGTTATTGGATGGGCTGAGGCAGCTGGGGTCTTTGAGCTCTTGATGGTTGTTTAATTGGCAAGTGGGACAAGAGGAGACCACTTGCCTTATAGTCGTTTGGAGGCCTGTTCCTCTGAAGTACCTTTCTAGTAATCTTTGGAGGACCTTCTCTCTTACATGAGTGGTGACATGTAAGGAGTTAACCAACTTCCATTGGAGGTTCCCAGGCAGAAAAAGGAGTCCCTCCTTTTGGAACCACCCCATATGATCTTCTTGAAAGCACTCACTCTTAGCTTTAAGAGTTTCACCTTTAATATATGAAGGAGTTTCTAGCAAATTAGTCTGTGGAACTAAGGTGACAATCCCTATTTTGTCATTGTTCTGTAATGCTGCTCTCTTAGCTGCTTAATCAGCTGCTTGGTTCCCTCATGCCACTTCTGTGCTCCCTTTTTGGTGTCCTTTACAGTGGGAGACTGAAACCTCAGTGGGCAGATGGACTGCATCCAAGAGCCTAAGGATTTGATCACCATATTTAATTGGGGACCCTCAGGTGGTCAAGTGGCCCCTTTCTTTCCAAATAGCAGCATGCGCATGTGGCACCAGAAAGGCATACTTGGAGTCAGTGTAAATGGCTACTCTTTTTCCTTTTCCCAGCTCTAAAGGTCGAGTCAGGGCTATGAGCTCAACTACTTGAGCTGAAGTACCTGGTGGCAAAGGTTTAGCCTCTATGGGTTCAAAATATGAGACTACTACATATCTGGCTCTTCTTTTTCCATCCAAGACAAAGCTGCTTCCATCAGTGTACCAGATTTCCTCAGGACTGGTCAGCGGGTCTTCTGACAATCCCTCTCAGGGTTTTGTCCAGTGGTCCAAGGTTTCTAGGCAACAGTGAAAGGGGAGAGAGTCCTCAGGGCTAGGCAAGAGGGTAGCTGGGTTAAGAACCTCACAAGGGGATATAATGAGGCCTGGATTTTCCATAAGCACTGCTTGATATCTGAGGATTCTTTGATCAGACATTCATAAATGGCCTTTCCCATTCAGGAGCTATTTAACTTGGTGGCTGGTAAAAATAGTTTGGCTGAAATAGCTGCAAGATTTCGAAAGCAGGGAAAGATCTTTTCCCAATAAGGGAGTAGGACACTCAGGGATCACCAGAAACTGGTGGGAAAATATTTGTCCATCCCAACAACAAAGTGCTCAGGTGAATCTTTTTGTAACTGTTTTTCCTGTAGCACCCAAAATGGTACAGGTTTGGGAGGAGGAGGTCAGGACAGAGTAGGTAGCCCCTGGGTCAACCAAGAAATTCTCGGACCTACCTGCCATATCCAGTTGCACCCATGGCTCCAGGCCCATGATGGTTATCTGTGACAGGTGGGCTGGCTGGAGTGGGCTGCTTCAGTCCTGTTGAACTATCCTGAGGGAAGGCTTGGCACTTGACCTTGAGGCTCTTGTGTCCCCAGGGCAGAGTGCCACCCAATGTCCCAGTTGATGGCATTTGTAGCAAGCTATTTTAGGAGACTTGCCTTGGTTTGGACACTCTTTGGCCCAATATCCCACCTATCTATGGACTAGTCATTTGCCTTATGCCTTGTCCTTTAAGGACTCAGGGTTTGCCATAGGGCTTCGCTGGAGGGCGGCCAGCATCTGGGCATGCCGTTTTCCTTTTCTCCCTCTCCTGCACCTTGGCCTCCCTCTCCTGTTCTTTGTTATAAAAGGTATAACTGGGCCACTGTCTGGGCCATCTCATCTAAAGAGGCAGCAGAGTCCTGCTGCTGTAGCTGTTGTAACTTTATCCTGATGTCTGATGAATATTGGAACAGGAATTTGTCCTTTAAAATCATTTGTCCCTCAAAAGAGTCTAAGTCCAGATTGGTAAACTTTTGGAGGGCCTCTTTTAGCCTTTCCAGAAAGGCAATGGGGTTCTCGTTGGGCTCTGAGTTACTGCTGAGACCCAGGTGTAGCTGATTTTTGCTGGGCTGCTTTTAGTCCTGCCTTTACACAGATCAGAAAATGATCCCTTTCCCAGATGTGCTCAGGGTCATTATAATTTCAATTAGGATCTGAGGAGGAGACCGCAGTTTCCGCCACTGGATATTTATCGCTTGACATGTGAAGTCCCATAGCATACCTTTGGGCTTCCTTTAAGACCCAATAGCATGCTCAGGGTCAGATAAATTTCGGCTAAATATGACCGTGATGTCCTTCCATGTCAAGTCAAAGGCCAAGGTAATGTGTTGGAATGTACCTATATATTTGCCTGGGTCATCTGTATAGCTTCCCAGGTCTTATTTAATCTGTCTTAGTTCTAAAAGGGAGAAGGGCTTATGGACCCAGGTTGGTCCAAATTCTCCTCCAGTTTCAACTAAGGGACATACTTGAGTTGGCTTTTGTGGAAAAATATCCACCTGCTCCTGGATATGGGGGCGTGTTTGGATATAAGGAAGGAGCACCAGGCAACTTGGGAGCCATGGAAGGTGAGCCTTCACAGGGGGCTTCCTTCTCTATGTTGTCTGTGCCTAACACCATTTGCCTAGTAGGCTCACTTTTAGGGCATACAACAATCCCTTATTTAAAACAGAATTCCTTCATATCTCTTAGTCGGAAGAAAATTTGGACATAGGGGATCTCTGTCCATTTCCCTTGTCTTTTGCAGAATAAGTCTAGCTACAGGATGGTACTGTAATTTAAACTCCCATCCTCAGGCCAGTGTTCCTTGTCCCCCAGAGGATACCATGGCCATGTAGTGGCACAAAAGGATTTTAAGCAACTTCTCCTAAGAGTTAGAGGATCAAACAGCTTCCAGTTATCAAGGATGTATCTCAAGGGCATCTGTTGGGAAGTGGATTGGTTATTTCCCATCTGAAAGACAATCATGACAGGAAGGAAAAGAAAAAAGAAAAAAACTAATAGGCCTCCCTCTATTTCCATGGGTGGACTTCCTTAGGGGTGAGTCTTTTTGAAGTTTATCCTACCCAGTACTGTTGCAACCTGAGAGCCAGGTGTCCCAGGGTCATGGTGCAGATCCCCAGGCAAGCTGAGGCATGACAGCCTTCTGGAGATCGAATCCCCAGGCAGGTCGAGGCAGGTCGGCCTCCTGGGACCCCTGGACTGGCAGATCCCTGAGCAGGTTGAGGTGTGACAACCTTCCGAGGACCAGGTCACTAGGCAGGTCAAGGCAGATCAACCTCCTGGGACTCCCAGACTGGAGTTGGGCATCCCCAAGGTCTCCAGCATGACTAATGCTGGGTAGGATTAAGGGGTTGTAATCTTAACTCATTGCTGGTTTGTCTACCACAGATGGGAATAGACGTGAAGTGAAGTGAAAGTCACTCAGTCGTGTCTCTTTGTGACCTCATGAACTATACAATCCATGGAATTCTCCAGGCCAGAATACTGAAGTGGGTAGCTTTTCTCTTCTCCAGAGTATCTTCCCAACCCAGGGATCAAACCCAGGTCTCTTGCGTTGCAGAAGGATTCTTTACAAGCTGAGCCACAAGGGAAGCCCATGGGAATAGATATCATGATGTAAAGCAGTCCTAGCTTGTGCCCTGAGACTGGGAACCTGGTGAAAGAGCCTTATCCTCTTATTGCTCTGAGAGAATGCAAGTCACTGATTTCCTCCCCTAGTCCTCCATAAGAGCAGTTTAGGGTGTTTCCAGTGGTAAACATTTCATTGTCATAGACCCACTTTAGGTAATAGCAGAAGTAATGACAAAGGAGTGGGTTATCTGGTCCCCTTAGGAGCATTAAGAGTATTTTAATAATAAGTGGGGTGGAGCAATGT
The DNA here is from genome assembly GCF_054371585.1 of Giraffa tippelskirchi. Classification (NCBI taxonomy): domain Eukaryota; kingdom Metazoa; phylum Chordata; class Mammalia; order Artiodactyla; family Giraffidae; genus Giraffa; species Giraffa tippelskirchi. The sequence continues at coordinate 21,478,608 of NC_137284.1, forward strand.
TGCCTAGATGGGGGCAGGGTCCTGGTTGTAGGAGTTAGTAAGTGGCTTAAGAACAAATTGATAAGAGGCAACAAACCAGATGTTCCATAAAAGTGGAGTGGAGATTTGATCCAGGGGTACACTTGTAAATTTAGGAGAAGGGCGGTAAGGGTTTGGGCCCAAGCGGCCTGCAGGGCTAACTCCCAAAGTGGCAAACATTATCCCTAGAAGCCCAATTGCCCTTGAAGGGATGTCGACAGATGGACTTCTAGCAGGCATTGTGTGCCTGTCACCTGCCCTAGTGGATTCACTGAGATATGCTGTTGTTGCACATATAGTAGGAAACATAGAAGATAAAGGCCTTAATATCTAGAGGGATTGGATATTATATAATATTTCCCTCCCAAGGGCCAGCTAATTTCTGGTTGTCCCTCCAGAAGAATGTAGAGGCAACACTGTGGGCCCAGACGGGGCTCAGGAAAAGAGCATGAAACAGGAGGGAATGGGGCAGGCCCAACTTTTGAAAGAATGACATAGTCCAAGGGAATAACATACATTGATTAAAATCAAGTGGGTCCAAGATGACAAGTCAAATTCAATTAAAACTTGACCTTCAGTCTGCGAGCTAAATGACACACCCAGAGGTGCCAAGACAGTTTTAAGTCACTGTCAAAAGGCCAAGGAGTGGGTGGTTCCCCAATTGTTGGAAGGAGCCTCCTACTCATTACCATATGAAATCACCCAGCTAGTGAAAACTAACCACACCGCATTCCATGGATGCCACACTCCCCTCTGTGATGGCCCACACTCTTGGAGTGTGCTTCTCTCTAAATCCAAACAAATCCAAACAAACTTATCTATTGCTGTGTCTCTCAATGAATTTTTTTTTCGATGAGACATCAAAAGCCTGACCTTCATTAGGTCCTAAAACCAGGCGTTGTGGGTTTTGGCTGGGCTCAAGTCCCAGTCAGATATGACTGAAAGACTAAGCATAGCACAGAGCGCCTGCTGTGTGAGTTTGAGTCTTAATCTTAGGTAAACAGTTTCAAGAACAACTTTCAAAAATGGAAAGAGGATGATCTGCCCAATACTTTGTAAGCAGTAGCATAGATGGAGAGAAGAGCTGAAGGACAGGAGGAAAAAGCAGTGGGGAAAAACGTGCCAAAGAATCTCCATCATAACCTGCTGAAAAATCTGCTAAATATCTGACCCGTGCTCACAGTTTTCATTGGCCTGATCCTTGACACAAAAGAAATTAAGGACAGAAGAACCCCCACCAACTTGGGCAACAGCTACTAAGGCACAGCAGATAGTAGAGCCTTTGGAACACCCTGGGACACCCACGGCTGCTTGCCTGTTCACAGGGGGTTTGAGGAAACAAGAAACAAGAGATTGTATAGGAATTAAGATTTTGTTAGCCATATGTCCTTCCAGCCATAGGAGTGAGGACTTCCTACCCCAACCAGAGGTCTTCTGGAATCTGAGACTGAACTGCGTGAGCTTTCTGTGGAGTTTGTTTTTGCTGTCCCAGTTTCCAGCACACTGGGCTTCTTGTCACTGCCCGTGCATTGGATTTTCTTCACATTCAGCTTCCACCACAGGAGCTTTCACCGAGTTGGGCTTCTGCTTCTGCTGTACTTGGCCTCCCCCTCGTGGGGGACGAGCCAAGGTTGTTTCCGAGTTAAATCTGAGCCAGGTTAAATCCAAGTCATGGCACCATAGATGTCAAGGGAGTTTGGAATTTCCTCAGTTCTGTCTTGTCACAGCAAAAATTTGAAGCTACGGATGGACCAGTGTTACAATTCAGTTTTATTTGGCAAGCAAACGAAATATCTCCTTGAGGCATGAGGGCAGGCCAACCCAAAAGAAGAGAAGAGAGACCCTGGGCTCAAATTTGGCTCCTCTTTTTTTTTTTTTCTCCTCTCCCTGAGCCTGCCCTGTGTAAATTGGGCTAGCCAGGAAGGCTGTTTTTTTTTGTTTTTTTTTTTTAACCTGAGGATTTAACTCCGGTCCTAGGATCTTCCTTTGTTCTTTTTTCACAGGCCTTTTCTTTTCTTTGTCTTTTAGCCACCACTATGGACTCCTTTTTCCTATTCTAACTACCTAACAGTTTTATTCTAAAGTTAATGTGTAGACACAAAAAATTTTAAAGCACAAAAGTAATGTCATCAGATGTACTTCTACATTGTTAAACTTAAATATAAAATGGAGACTAGGCTTGAGAATTTTCTGAACAGCCAAAACTATTTAATCCAAGTAAGTAAGTAAAACGAATTCTAGCTTATTTCATGAACTTAAGTGAGACTTAATTTAGGCTATTTCTTGCAAATGCCTCTGATAATCATGAAAGAAGGTCTCTAGGTGGCGTGGTAGTAAAGAATCTGCCTGCCAATACAGGAGATACAAAAGACATGGGTTGGATCCCTGGGTTGGGAAGATCTCTTGTAGTAGGAAATGGAAACCCACTCCAGTTTCTTGCCTGGAAAATTCTCTGGGCAGAAGAGCCTAGCAGACTATAGTCCATGGGGTAGCAAAGAATCAGACATAACTGAGGGACACGCATAATCATGAAAACAGCTTAAGTCATCTTCCTAAAAATGGTATGAGTGTTAACGCAAGTTTGCACAGTTAGGCCAAGTCAATTGAAACATAGGAGTTTGGAGCAGAGAAATGCTTATTGTAAGGTCATGCAAGGAGACAGGTGATTCATGACCTTAAAAGCCCCTAGCTCCCCAAAAGAGTTCAGCAAAGCACTTTTAAAAGGCAGATGGGGGAGAGGGGTCACAGGGTATATGATCAGCTCCTACACAGTTCTCTGGCTGAAGGTGATGGAATAGCATGGTGTCACAGAGGTTAATTTAAATCAGTCTTTAGGCTCCAGGAGGCCTGGGGTTGTGCATTGTTGCTTATCAAGTAGTTAACATCTTCCATTTGAGATGGAGTGGGTGTTCACATCTGCAAACAACTCGGGAAATCTGCATCAAATACTGTTATCTAGGTACTTCAGAAAGGAGCTGAGGCAGAGGATCTGGGGGAGGTGCTGTTCCAGGAATGCCCCACAGGATCCTGCTCAGACACTAGAGATGGTTACTTGTGACCAGTCCCCTGCTGAAAGAGGAAACAGAACAGGCTCTATCTTGAAAGCAAGACTCCATCTTGGGCCAGACTGTGGACTTTGAGCTATATGCTCAGTATCTATTGAAACAAAATACCAACTGGAAAACCAGGCCCCCGGAAGGAAGAGCCCCAGGGCTCTCCATCACCTAAAAGAATACCCTAATTATCTGTGTGACCAAACGGAATCATACATTCTATTATGCTTGTTGGGGAATGACCACAAGCCTATTGATAATTGTCCACTGTTAACTACCTAGGTTTAAGGCATATGAATCACAGGTTGACTTTGATTGTATCTTTCTTTTTCCTTTGTTCAGACTAGTTTCAGGGAATTTGGGGAGGTGGATTTGGGCACATATGCTTAAGGTATATAAGGTTTTCACAAAAACTGGTCGGGGTCCTTGGCTAAAAGAAGGCTCTGCCTTGGGCCCGCCGGTGTAATAAACTGCACTCCGCTATCTGCATTGTCCTTCTGATTGAGTGTGTTCCCCAGAACGCGTGGCTACAGCACTGCTATTTGGCTTCCCAGGTCGCCCAGCGGTAAAGAATCCGCCTGCCAGTGTGAGACTTGAGTTCAATCCCTGGGTCAAGAAGATCACCTGTAGGAGGAAATGGCAACCCACTCCAGTATTCTTGCCTGGGAAATCCCATGGACAGAGGAGCCTGGTGGGCTACGGTCCATGGGGTCACAAAGAGTCTCACACAACTGACATGCATGTAGCGCTAGCACAGCCATTTAGAAAATGTGTGGTAATAACCAATCAATGTGGAGATTACACAGCTTCCTCATTTCCACTTTACCAACAATCCTATAAATTCATGATCATATTAGTCTTTTCATTTGAAAGTTCCCACTTTGTGAACCATTCTCACATACACAATAAACTCTCACAAGTATAGTTCATTGATTTGGTGAGTTTAATTTTGATATTTCTGGATTTTTGACAACATAGGTAAAACTCATTTTCAAAAAAATACCTATTTTATCAAGCAGTCATCATTTAAAGAAAACGTTTTACCATACTACAACAATAATCACAAATATTCATTGTAATTTTAAAAAGTCATGTCAGAAGAAATGTCTACAATTCAATTGGATATAATTATTCCTAACATTTTGACTTAAAAAATAGGTGCAACCTAAAAGTTGAGAGTTATGTTTTTATTCAGCAGAAATTTTCAGGACTTCAAGCCTGGGAGACAATATCTCAAGTAATCCTCAGAGAACTGTTCCAAGGAGGAGAGGGTGGGGGGCCATGTTATACAGAAGTTTTGTGATGAAGAGCAGGTAGTCTGAATGTCCAAAGATAATTGCACGTTAAAGAAAAAATAGATATCTCAAGATAAAGAATTTAGCTTGTTTCTATGCACGGGAAATGTAAGAGTTTGGGCTCACTGATATCATTCCTTTCATATGCACCTCACATGTCTGAGGCCAAGATCCTGCATCCTCATATCCTGAATTTCCTCAGGGCTCATCGTAGGGAGGGGCGACACAGTCTGATGGCTGCTAGATGGCAGGTATTCTTCCTGAGTTTCCTCAGGGCTCACCAGCTCACTTTTGGTGATGATGCCTGCCGTCTCTAATGATAGTGACATCCTTTGTTTACTGATACATCAGCAAATATTCCATTTCTCAACACCATTTTTCAATATTTCAATTGTTTCCTGTGTTTTCACATATTATAAATATTTTTATAGAGAGCATCTTTGTACACAACATTTATTCAGAATTTTCATCTCTTCAAAATTATCAGCTCACTTATAAAACAAATTTTCTCCTCTATCCATGTCCCTCCAAACACAAACACATTGTTGATTTCTAAAGCCAGGGAGAACCCTTAAATCTGTGCTAGGTTTGGAGATGCTATTCATCCACCAGAGGGCGACAGAGCACAGTCTGCAGAATACAAACGGCTGGCGTTGTCCACCTTGGAGCAATTTAAGTCGAGACTTAACTGACTTAGACTGTATCATAGATCCAAGATAGTGCCAGGATTCCTGTTCATCTGTAAACCTAATATATATCGGAAAAGAGAAGGCAACTGTCTCGTGAAAGGACGAATAATGGGAAACACATCAGAATATCAGGAACAATTTAAAGAGCTCAAAGAGAGCCTGCAAACCTTATTCTTTCGAAAAACAAGCTCCAAAGTCAGAGAGGACAAACTGAGTTTCTAATTCTTTCACCCTTCTGGGTTCGCAGTAGATGTTACACCCACTGATTTGCCCTCAGTTTGGTAAAATAGGTCACAAGTGGGATCCTTGTGACTTTGGGCACCATCTTTTTGCAATTTGCATTGCACTGGTGTGGTGTGTGTGTTCAGTCTCCCAGTCAGACGACTCTTTGCGACTCCACGGAATGGAGCCAACCAGGCTCCTCTGTCACTGGAATTTTTCAGGCAAGAATACTGGAGTGGGTTACCATTTCCTCCTCCCGGGAATATTCCAGCCCCAGGGACTGAATCAGAGTCTCCAGTGTCTCTTGCCTGTTTTTGCATTTTGCATTCCTTTGATGTGATAAAGCAGGCTATTTAAATACAGCCTGGAGTCACACAGACTAAAGACGCCTGCACTTTGCTCACAGTACAGTAACTCAAGACTCAAAAGAGGGAGAGATTAGATTCTATTACTGACAGTTGTTCAAAGGGAAGTTCCAGCTCTTTGGGTTGCTAAGAAGCAGAAAATATGAAAACATTCTTATGACCAGGGCATGCAAATTAGTATAAATGTGTCTCAGATCCATTATAAATGTAAAATGTACTATTAACATATCCTGTATATTTGTTACTTCTGTTTTTACCTAAGTACACAATCATAAATTGAGGAAATTTTATAAAGGATTATCATTCTCTAAGGGCTTCCCTGTGGCTCAGCTGGTAAAGAATCTGTCTGCAATGTGGGGGACCTGGGTTCGATCCCTGGGTTGGGAAGATCCCACGGAGAAGCGACTGGCTATCCACTCCAGTATTCTGGCCTGGAGAATTCCATGGACTATATAGTCTATGGGGTCACAAAGAGTTGAACACGACTGAGTGACCTTCACTTCACTTCACTTCTTTCTCTAAAGGAAGAATTCAGTTTAGCTGTATTGAATACAAACATTCCAGTGGTGGTTGTTGGTTCCACAATTGTCATAACCAGTATGGATCAATTATTAATAAAAGACTTTAGTTTTCAAGGTATTCTAAATATAACTCCTTATCCAAGTCTATGGCTTCCCTGGTGGCTCTTTGCTAAAGAATCCACCTGCAATGCAGAAGACTTGAGTTCAATCCCTAGGTCGGGAAGACCCTCTTGGAGAAGGGAATGGCTACCAACTCCAGTATCCTTGCCTGGAGAATCCCATGGACAGAGGAGCCTGACAGGCTACAGTTCATGGGATTGAAAAGAGTCAGACATGAATGAGAGACTATCTTTCTCTAAACTGAAGCATTCAGTTTGGCTGTTTTGAGTACAAACATTCCAGTGGTGGCTATTGGTTCCACAACTGTCATAACCTCTATGGGTCAATTATTAATAAATGCCTCTAGTTTTCATGGTATCCTAAATATAACTGCTTATCAAAGTCTTTGAGTGTACTTCAAATGCATCCTGCTGAACCTTAGTTATTCTGCTATAAATTCCATTTGGGTCTTATTGTTTCATATAAACTTCTTGAGCCTAGTAGGGCCTGATGTCAATGTATCAGGTGTTCAGCTTAGTATAAAAAGCCTCTGTCATCTTATTTCCCTCCACTCATACTTTTTCCTCAGCTTGGTAGTAGTTGTTAGGAGTGTTAGCTGCACCTCTGTAAGGGAAAGGGATGTTTCTCTCCATGAGGTTCTATAAGGATTAAATCATTACCCATCCTGGTCACCTACCTAGAGTAAAGACTGAAAGCTAGTCAAGGACAAAGAACAAGATAAAGCACTGTGTGCATTGGGAAAACAAGCCCTCAGATATTTGGATATCTTTCAGAAGAAATGAACCCAGATTTTTGTATCTTCCCATACTTTGAAAAGCACTAAAATCTTTAACTGAGATATCCGTTCCTTGTGATTAGCAGTAAACTTCTATTAAGATGACTGCTGGATTACACTTACTCTTTCACCAATGTCACATATATACTGGCTTCTCCCCCTACCTCTTCAGAGCAGTTGTTCAGAGCTCCATAAAAGACTGTAATAAATGCTGGAAAGGGTGTGGAGAAAAGGGAGCCCTCTTACACTGTTGGTGGGAATGCAAACTAGTACAGCCACAATGGAGAAGAGTGTGGGGATTCCTTAAAACCTGGAAATAGAACTTTCATATGACCCAGCAATCCTACTGCTGGGCATACACACTGAAGAAACCAGAATTGAAAGAGACACATGTACCACAATGTTCATCGCAACGCTGTTTACAATAGCTAGGACATGGAAAACCCACTCCAGTATTCTTGCCTGGAGAATCTCGGGGACGGGGAAGCCTGGTGGGCTGCCGTCTATGGGGTCGCACAGAGTTGGACATGACTGAAGCGACTTAGCAGCAGCAGTAGCAGGACATGGAAGCAACCTAGAAGTCCATTGGCAGAAGAACAGATAAGAAAATTGTTGTACATATACACAATGGAATATTACTCAGCTATATCCGCTGGATCATCGAAAAAGCAAGAGAGTTCCAGAAAAACATCTATTTCTGCTTTATTGACTATGCCAAAGCCTTTGACTGTGTGGATCACAAGAAACTGTGGAAAATTCTGAAAGAGATGGGAATACCAGACCATCTGACCTGTCTCTTGAGAAACCTGTATGCAGGTCAGGAAGCAACAGTTAGAACTGGACATGGAACAACAGACTGGTTCCAAATAGGAAAAGGAGTACGTCAAGGCTGTATATTGTCACCTTGCTTATTTAACTTATATGCAGAGTACATCATGAGAAACGCTGGGCTGGAAGAAACACAAGCTGGAATCAAGATTGCCGGGAGAAATATCAATAACCTCAGATATGCAGATGACACCACCCTTATGGCAGAGAGTGAAGAAGAACTAAAGAGCCTCTTGATGAAGGTGAAGGAGGAGAGTGAAAAAGTTGGCTTAAAGCTCAACGTTCAGAAAACCAAGATCATGGCATCTGGTCCCATCACTCCATGGGAAATAGATGGGGAAACAGTGGAAACAGTGTCAGACTTTACTTTTTTGGACTCCAAAATCACTGCAGATGGTGACTGCAGCCATGAAATTAAAAGACGCTTACTCCTTGGAAGGAAGGTTATGACCAACCTAGATAGCATATTTAAAAGCAGAGACATTACTTTGCCAACAAAAGTCCGTCTAGTCAAGGCTATGGTTTTTCCAGTGGTCATGTATGGATGTGAGAGTTGGACAGTGAAGAAAGCTGAGCGCCGCAGAATTGATGCTTTTGAACTGTGGTGTTGGAGAAGACTCTTGAGAGTCCCTTGGACTGCAAGGAGATCCAATCAATCCATCCTAAAAGAGATCAATCCTGGATGTTCATTGGAAGGTCTGATGTTGAAGCTGAAGCTCCAATACTTTGGCCACCTCATGCGAAGGGTTGACTCATTGGAAAAGACCCTAATGCTGGGTAGGATTGGGGGCGGGAGGAGAAGGGGACGACAGAGGATGAGATGGTTGGATGGCATCACCGACTCGATGAACATGGGTTTGGGTGGACTCCGGGAGTTGGTGATGGACAGAGAGGCCTGGCGTGCTGCAATTCATGGGGTCGCAGAGAGTCGGACACGACTGAGCGACTGAACTGAACTGATTAAAAAGAATGCATTTGAGACAGTTCTAATGAGGTGGATGAAACTGGAGCCTATTGTACACAGTAAAGTACGTCAGAAAGAAACCCCAACACAGTATATTAATGCACATATATGGAATTCAGAAAGATGGTTATGACAATCTTATATGCAAGACAGCAAAAGAGACACAGATATAAAGAACAGACTCTTGGACTCTGTGGGAGAAGGTGAAGGTGGGATGACTTGAGAGAATAGCATCAAAACATGTATATTACTATATGTGAAACAAATGACAAGTCCAAGTTCAATGCATGAAACAGGGCACTCAAAGCCAGTACACTGGGACAACCCAGAGGGATGGGATGAAGAGGGAGGTGGGAGAGGGGCTTGGGAAGGGGGGGATACATGTACAACATGGATGATTCATGTCAATGTGTGGCAAAAACTACCACAATATTGTAAAGTAATTAGCCTCCAATTATAATAAAGAAATTAATTTTTTAAAAAGACTGTAATCCAGGCTATGGTCCCCCCCAAGATCCCTAAATAAAATTCAAATTCACAGCTCTCCAGTTGTATGGCTTTTGTTTTAAGTCTACACTTCCAAACAAAAGAGTTCGAAATAGAGAAGTGGAACATCAAAGTCTTTGGAGAGGCTGAGGTGAGGCTGTGCTTGGATAGTGTCTTGAAAGATGAGTATGATTTATTTGGACATTAAATAAAACTCATATGCCAGACTGAGGGACCAAGATCAAGATCCAGGGTCAACAAAGGCAGGGCATCGGTTAGGAATGCACCAAAATTCAGGCTACACGATCTGGCATCTTGTACGAAACATGGCCTACACGGCAACAGGATCTTTTCAGTCAGGACTGAATTGGGAAATCCAGGCTATTTTGTCACATTGTTTCAGGGCATTACAAACTAGTTTAGGTTAGCTTGTGGAAAAGCCATATGTGTGTGTGTGTGTGTGTGTTCTTAGTCACTCAGCTGTGTCTGGCTCTGCCGCCCACAGCAGGCTCCACTGTCCATGGGATTTTTCAGGCAAGAATACTGGAGCAGGTTGCCATTTCCTACTCCGAGGCATATTGCCGACCCAGGGATGTAATCATTCTTTGTTGAATTTTTTTCTTCATAATTTCTGAGACTGGACTGTAAGTATGCTTGTTCTGTGGTGCCAAGGGACTTCTGCTTAAGACAGATACACAGTTGCACTCCTAGGGCACTTGAGAACTGAGTGCTTACCCCAAAGTCCTTCTAGGACCTGTCCCAGTGAGCATCTAGGGTCTCTGTTGTCCTATGTGCTTTTACTTTGGCATTCCAGTCTTCTCAATGAGGCTAACAGGTTCTCAGGAGTTCATTAGACCACCCATCCCTCAGAGTCATCTCTGCCCTAGCTGAGCAGGGGAGAACCTAGGAGAGCTTCTGCATCAGTGGTGAAGGTCAGAGACACACCAGCTGTATGAGATTCCTATTGCTGCTGTGACAAATTACCACACATGTCGTGGCTTAAAACAATGCAATTTATCATCTACAGTTCTAGAGATTAGAAATCCACTGTGAGTGTCTCTGCTTCCCTGGTGGTTCACTGGTAAAAAATCTGCCTGCCAAGCAGGAGATCCAGGTTCATCCCCCTTGTCAGGCATGTCGGGAAGATCTCCTGAAGAAGGAAATGGCAATCCACTCCAATATTCTTGCCTGGGAAATCCCATGGACACAGAAGCCTGGCGGGCTACAGTCCATGCGGGTCACAAAACAATCAGACACGACTTAGCAACGAAACAACTCAACCCTGCTAAAATCAAAGAGTTGGCAGGACTCAATTCCTTCTCAGCTGTCATTTCTCTGATTCTCTTCTGCCTCTCTCTTTCACTTAGAAAAATCTTTGTAATTATATTGGGCTTACCCAGATCATCTAGGATAATTTCACGTCAAAGTCAGCTGATTAGCAAACTTAATTCATCTGCATTCTTAATTCCCTTTTGTCAGTAACCTGACACGTTCATAGGCTTTGAGGATTTGAACGTGGGCATCTCTGGGGAGCATTAGTCTGTCTATAACACCAACTGACAGAATTCTTCACTGCTGAGTTATCAAATTCCACCGTTAGTCAATTTTTACTGGACAGGTATGCTAAACAAAGATTATTGGAACTGTTCGATAAATCCACCCAAGCAAGGTTTCTGGAATTAAATCCACGTAACTCTTTACATCTACCCAGAGTGGATCACCGACAATGTCACCTTACCTGCTCATTCACAAATTGCGGGATCTGAAAGTTGGCAAATTTATTTAGCAGCTCAAAAATATTAGCCAAGTCTTTAAAATTAATCTATTTTCGCTTCAAAAATTGATAGCTGAGTTGTTGCTAGAGGTATAGTAGGAGCAGGAGAGCAGAGAGCCCGAGAGCACAAGCCTGACTCTCACACTCGTTTTGATCACACAAGCATTTCTGTTTTACTGGTGTGTGAAAACCTGTAACATGTTGCCATGACAATCTGCACGCGTCACCATTACACCGAAAAAAAGAAAAGATTATATCTTTTAATGACCAAATGAGGAGGAAACCACACAGTGTAGAGCCCCGTTTTTCAAGCTATGTTGTCTGGACAAGGATTCATCTAAATTGGACCTGAGATTCACGATGCAGTAGAATAAATAAGAGTTACCTTTATAAAGTCCTCAGACTTTGAAGCTTGAAATTTTGAGGATGAAAAAAATCCTATAAAAAATTAAAAATGAATCTATTATGGAATAGAAAATAAAGTATTTATGAAGCAAATTTTCAAATAACCTTTAAATTAAAAAAAAGAGACAGAGAGCTTAGACCATTTCTAAGATGGATGAAGATAATTTCCAGATAACTATCCTCCCCTCATCATCCCCTGTTCCCTCTCAACTTCATTCCATCCTACACAATTTTCTCTGCATAGCCTTTCGAGTTACTTCAATGGAATATTAAGAAACACTGGCTAATGGCATGGGAATAGTACTAAGAGTCAGAAGACTTGGGTTTGGAAACCAGTTCTCCCCAAATTATTCTATTTCCTTAGGTATGTGTCTTAGATATTTTCGAGTTATTTTTAATCAGTACAATAAGGGAGAGTGCAGAATTCAGCAATATGTGTTGATCCATCACCAGGAAAAGCTTAGCAGTTGTTCCAAAGGACTGCATAGACTGAGATTCATAATGCTAGCAAATTTGTCACAGTCTAGACATCTGACCTTCAGTTTTGTACCTTTGGAAACTTAATTTTCTCCACAGGCAGAAAGGAAATTGATCTCTCAGGGTATCTATTTCACATTAACCAGGCACATAAAACAGGCCTAAAGCCAGAATCCTAATTTATTAATTTTCCATGAACCTAAGATACTTATAATTGCAAAGAGCAATATTGTTACGCATGGGAAGTCTGAATATCAAAAGCTCAATTTAATTTAAAATGGGAATCATAAATGTCACACAAACAAGCAAAATCTGCACCCTGCTATTCCTCTCCAATGAGATCTTATTAAGAAGACTAATGAAAATTGAATCAAATTGAACAGAATCTGCTGTTCTCAGTCTTCGAATTTTATTGCTCAGTAACTTAAAAAAGAAAAAAAATTCAATTAAAGCTACACTTGGAGTTACCTACTTCTTATTTTGGCAAGATATTAATTAAAACTGCAATTAACACTAAAAGCTTCTTTAAAAAAAGAAGGAAAAAGGGCATATAGTTTCACAGAAAAAAAAAATACATTCTTCCTAAGGAAAGGCAATGCCAACATTAAAATTTTAGTTTTGCCGTTGACTGGTGAAAATTTTATCACACTTTCATACTATCCCATAGACCAGAAGTAATAAATCACCAGATTAGGTATTTTAAATAGCTGTTGCTATATTTACTCAGTATAAGTAATTTTCCAATGGGCTGGTAATACTTAGAATCAATTGGCTACAACTTCTTTTAATTCCTTTCCACATGAGAGTGGACTTGACTTTGAAACCATAAAACTTGGAGTCTATCTCTTGGGTTTATTTTTGCTGTAAATATTTATCTTAATAATGTATCTTTTTTGTGGTTCTGGATCTGAACAATTCCTACATATCCTGAACACTGTCCCACTGCTATGGTTGAACATTTGTGTCCTTCTAAAATTCATGTGCTGAAATCCTAACTCCTAAAGTGATGGTATTAGGTGGTGGGGCCTTAGGTAGATGATTAGGTCATAAGGGCAAAGCCATTGTGCGTCAGTTGCTCAGTCATGTCTGACTGTTTGCGACCCCATGGATTGTAGCCCTCCAGGCTCCTCTGTCCATGGAGGTCGATTCCCGACTCAGGAATTGAACCCAGGTCTCCTGCATTGCAAGCAGATTCTTTACTGTCTGAGCCACCGGGAAAGCCTCATTTTTAGTGTCATTATGAAAAAGATTCCAGAGAGTTCCTTTGTTCTTTCTACCACAGGGGACACAGTCAGAAAAATGGCCATTTATGGACCAGGAAACAGGCTCTCGCCAGGCACCAGATCTGCTGGTGCCTTGATCCCGGACTTTTCAGCCTCCAGATTGTGGAAAGATAGTGTTTAAGTCACCCAGCCTATGGTATTTTTGTTCCAGGAACCTGAATAAGTTGATACTAATAAATTATATTCTGGATAAACACATTATTTCATATTACAGTCAAGTCTGGCTGGACCAGAATACATTACATTTGGTAAGGTTTATTTATCTGATATAGTGTTCATTGAATTTAGAATATGTCTCAGAGAGTGTCAGGATACATTTAACAGGAAGCTTCCTGTGTGCTGTTTTCAGTCTTGCATGAATTCTGTGTTCCTTAACAGCACCTGAATACAGGTGCCAGAGAGCTGGCAAGCCGGCTGTCGGGGATAATAGAAATTCATGTATCTCATTCATATGGAAATTCCATATGGTGAACAGCAGCCATTTACAAGTCTCCTCCTTTCTGATATGTAAAGTAACTGTTACAACCCCCTCTCTAGAGAATAATTCTAACCTCTGGCTTTCTAGATGACTTGTTAGACTTTTGATCCCTATCTCTGCTAAAAAGGGCTATCTGGTAAGAGAGTATATACCTTTGTTCCACCAGAGCACTGGTCCTCATTTTCTCTCTCTCTCTCTCTCTCTCTCTCTCTCTCTCTCGCTCTCTCGCTCTCTCCGTTTCAGGCTGCTTCCACGGAGCACAGGTGTCCACCGTGTCTACTTATTTGCCCGGGCTTTCAAGACCTCTTCGAGAGGGCGCCCTGAGCCTACGTAGACGGTGCTAACTCTTTGTCCTAGAGTTATATTGGCATACTGTGTAAACCAGGGAATATCAGCCTCTTTTCTTCCTTCTTTTCTTATCAGTCGACTCTGTACCCCTAAGTTCCAGTCCATTAAAGGACCACAACAAGAGAGTAATCTATTTACAATCCCAAGTTATTTGTGAATATCCCTCTTTGGCACGTGGTTTAAGAGCCAAGAATAGCTACCCTATACTTTCCCAACCTCACAGGTCTATTTTGAGAATAAAAGCAGATGGTTTGTGTAGAGTAACTTTGCAAACCACAAATGACTATGCACACATTTGGGTGTATTATCATCATTTATAAGAAGGCCAGAGATACCAGTGATGTGCATCTCTTTGATTTAAATTAGGGACCTTATTAGACCAAATCTGATACTCTTCCAGTTATTATTTGAGTTCTACCTTCCAAGTCCTTCTTTCCTGGTTCATATGATCCTTTTGAAGCCCTTTAATTATCTTCTACATTAACTGATTTTATGCCAATGGCCAGGGGACAGTCTATTGATATAGGAAAAGAAGACATGAGGAGTATCACCAACAAATAGGGAGAAAAGGACCTTAAGCCAGGCTTCCCTGCTGGCTCAGCTGGTAAGAATCTGCCTGCAATGTGGGAGACCTGGGTTCTATCCCTAGGTTGGGAAGATCCCCTGGAGGAGAGAACGGCTACCCACTCCAGTATTCTGGCCTGGAGAATTCCATGGACTATACAGAGTCACGAAGGGTCAGAAATGACTGAGCGACTTTCACTTTCCACAATAAACAGAGACTGGCTTTGGTACCACCCTTCCCAGAGCTTTCTACATATACACTTGAAGAATATGAAGAGAAATTGAAAACAGTCAAGAGAACTTCTATGACCACCAACTGTAGCACCTGTTAATTTGGCACTGAAGTTACATACATATAAAGAGAGATGTACATGTATATGTTTCTGTTTTCCTGAATTGTATGCTTTTACAGTGTTATAGCCACGCGTTCTGGGAAACAAGCTCACTCAGAAGGACGATGCAGATAGTGAAGTGCAGTTTATTACACCAGCGGGCCCAAGGCAGAGTCTCTTCTTAGCCAAGGACCCCGACCAGCATTTGTGAAAATCTTTTATACCCCATGTGTACGTGTCTGAACCCATCACCCAATTTCCTTGTGACTTACATAAACAAAGGAAAGGTAAATACAATCACAATAACCCCATCATTCATGTGTTATGTGTTCAAACAGTCAATAATCAATAAGCCCGAGGTTACAGAAAAAAAATTTATGACTTGTCCGGAGGTAGGGGGATCAGTGTATGTTTTCTCTTAGGTGATGAGTAACCTGGATACAATCTTCAAGATTCCCCTGTCCGGAGGGGGTCTTATCCTTCTATTGTCATTTCCACAGGCACTAAGCACAGTGTTCAGAGTCCATTTGAGAGGTGGCCGAACATGATCAACACAAACAGGCCTGAGATGGAGTCCAAGCCCTATAAATTCCTTCTTCAACAGAACTAGGATAAATTTTATTTTCATCTTTTTTTCAAGTATCTAAAAAATAGCTTACAAGATATGGATCAGAATATTATCTATGGCCCTTGAAGGGAAACTAAACATCTTTGACTCTGCTTAATGACTAAACTGCTATTATTTGGTCTTGTTTGTTTTCCTTTGCTTCTGCGCTTCTCACGTCTCTGATTAAATGTATTCTTCTATTAAAGTTTTTCTACAGGCAGAGGACATGGGAGTGGGACCATAGGCTCCTGCTCTGTTTCGGTATTTTGTCTTAAAATATTACAAAAAGTATATATTAGGAAGCAGGAAAAGTGCAGTCCCATTGCTATCATTTCTCTAGGCCCTTGGGTGAAGTTAGAAACCACCAAGCTGCTCTAGGATTTTTTTTTTTGTAGGATATCCCCTCCCCATTAACAGAGACTTTGGGATGTTTCTGAGATTCAGCAGAAGGTGAATTCACCAGGCTTAATGCAAACAATAATGTGGCTGAGAAGGAGGCTTGTGACTTTCTAGAATAAAGGTTGTGGTCCAGATCAGGGGAGGAACCAACACTGGGAAAGTAGCATCCACCTCTTTCATGGTCTAGGGAACTTCCTCACGAAGGGGATGAAGACCCCAGGTGACAGAGGAGACTTGGAGACAGAACTTTGTCTCCAGCTCTTGCTCCTTTTTTATATCCTTGGTCTTCTCTCCTCTTTGCAAGTTTCCTCAGATTAGATACAATCAAAGTTTCCAGTGCCTTCATGTATAGCTCCTGCCCTCCTTTTATTCTGGAAAAAGACGTAGAGAAAGATATAACACTTCTTATTGCTGGGTGGCCCTCCTTGCTTTTCTGTTGCTGTGTTGGATCCTAATTGGTGTGCCCCTTCCTGGTGTGCCCCTTCCTGGTGTGCCCCTTCCTGGTGTGCCCCTTCTCACTGTGGGGCCAGAGTGAGATAAACACACCACTGACTCCTTGGGTTACCATGTCCTTCATAAGGGTTAAAAAAAAATGTCCTATCTAGGTTCTTTATCTTCTTGGGTTTGCATAAAGATGTGTTCCTATTTAGTGCCTTACCTATTCTCAACAGGGAAAGATCCCTAAGTATTTGGGAAAGTTTCTCAGTAAGAGGAAAAAGCCTCAGCTTCATAACCTGGTCCTATTATATTCTAGCTATGTGATCTTGAGCAAGAAATTTCTTTTTTATTAAGCCTTGGAAATTCATTAATACAAGTGAGATAATAATACAACTATCACAAGATTGTTGTGAGGAATAAATGAGATATTCAGTCTGATAGAAAATAAGTTCAGCTTCATAAAATGCCCTCCTGAGAATCCCTAGACGTGACTCCTAATGGGAAAGTCTCCTTCCAAAACTTTCTGAAACCTTAGAAATATCATGTACATATCTTCTTTGACTTAATATGAGGTTACATTCTAATGAGCTCATATGTTGAAAATTTAAGTAAAAAAATGCATTAAGTACACCTAACCTACCAAACGTTTTGTATAGCGTTTTGCATAATATGTGACAAAACAGTAAGGGCTCTATAAATAATAATCTTCATACTACTGAACCAAAGCCAGGCATGTGAGACACAAATGGGTGAAGAGACTATTGAAAACAATTATATACAGATAGTCCCCAACTTACAACTGTTTGACTTTTTTTTTTTTTTTTTTTCTGGTGATGCAAAGCCATATGCATTCAGTACAAACCTTATTTCTAATTTTGAATTTTAATCTTTCCCTGGATTCACTATGTGTGGTAGGATACTCTCTCTTGATGCTGGACAGCAGCCATGAGCCCAAGCTGCCAGTCAACCATATGATCATGAAGATAAACAACTGATACACCTATGACCATTCTGCACACAGACAACCATTCTGTTTCTCACCTTCAGTACAGTATTCTGTAAGTTACATGACCTATTCAACACTATTAAAAAGTAAGTTTATATTAGATGGTTTTGCCCAACAGTAGGCTACTGTAAGTTTTCTGAGCATATTTAAAATAGACTAGGCTAAGTTATGATTTTTGGTAGGTTAGGTGTACTAAATGCATTTTTTACTTAAAATTCTCAACATAGGAACTCATTAGAATGTAACCTCATATTAAGTCAAAAAAAGATATGTACATGATATTTCTAAGGTTTCAGAAAGATTTGGAAGGAGACTTTCCCATTAGGAGTCACTTCTAGGGATTTCTCAGGGGGACATTTTATGAAGCTGAACATTTCTATCAGACTGAATCAGGAGATATTCTAATTGGAGTTTTAATAGTACGGTGCTTAGGCCAGAGGTACAAAGGGTTAAGGTAAAATTACGTGTAATCCAGGCAGCGAGTATGATAGATTCCACAAAACCCACTCTTCCCCTCTATAACATTTCAGATCTAATCAGTGCCTTCCAAAAACTTCTGTGTAGCCATTTGCGGACCAAAGTGGATATCATTAATGTAGATCAAATAGTAAAAAAGGTTACATGAGACCAAGTATATAATAATATATACGAAAATGAGAATTGTTTGGCAAGTAATTAAGTGAAACCTGCGCCTTTAATTAGTACAACAAACTCAAGTAAAGGTTGAAGAAGTAAGGTCAAAATTTGGGTGCTGGAAAAAAGACAATTATACCTTTAAAGTTATGGGTAGAAGAAAATTATGTACATCACGGTGCTTAGTTCTGGAAGGTACCATGGATGTTCTATATTCCAGAGGCTTTCAAACTTTTCCCAATGCAATTTGCTCAGAAATACAATATATAAAGTAGATGAAAGGAGAATTTTCATTATGAAATTAAAAGACACTTACTCCTTGGAAGGAAAGTTATGACCAACCTAGACAGCATATTAAAAAGCAGAGACATTACTTTGTCAACAAAGGCCCATCTGGTCAAAGCTATGGTTTTCCCAGTAGTCATGTATGGATGTGAGAGTTGGACTATAAAGAAAGCTGAGCACCGAAGAATTGATGCTTTTGAACTGTGGTGTTGGGGAAGACTCATGAGAGTCCCTTGGACTGCAAGAAGATCCAACCAGTCCATCCTAAAGGAGATCAGTCCTGAATGTTCATTGGAAGGTCTGATGTTGAAGCTGAAACTCCAATACTTTGGCCACCTGATGCAAAGAGCTGCCTCATTGGAAAAGACCCTGATGCTGGGAAGGATTGAAGGCAGAAGGAGAAGGAGACAACAGAGGATGAGATGGTTGGATGGCATCACCATCTCAATGGACATGGGTTTGGGTAGACTCCGGGAGTTGGTGGTGGACAGGGGGTCCTGACATGCAGCGGTTCATGGAGTGGCGAAGAGTCGGACATGACTGAGTGACTGAACTGAACTGAACTGAATACAAAGCTTTAGAATAAATTCACTAGAGTCTCAGGGCTCCTTGAATCATGCTTGGAAAACTGGCTCAGTCTAATAATCTGACCTGATAAAATGACTGTTTTATCACATTAATAGGCTTCCCAGGTGGTGCTAGTGGTAAAGAACTAGCCTGCCTTTGTAGGAGACATAGAGATGTGGGTTTAATCCCTGGGTCAGGAAGATCCCCTAGAGGAGGAAATGGCAACCCACTCCAGTATTCTTTCCTGGAGAATCCCATGGAGAGAGGAGCCTGGTGGGCTAGAGTCCATGGGGTCACAAAGAGTTGACATGACTGACGTGACAGGGCACAGCACAACATGGCATCACATTAACAACCACACTATTGGCAGGTAGTGAAACATATACATCTAGTCTAGGATACTAGTCATAAAGTTTTTCACTTTCCTTACACCATTGAGCTAATTTTAGTTGCCTGAGAACTCTCAGGCATGAGGAAAATCATGGGATGAAGAAGAGAACATCATTGCTAAAAAAAACTCTTATTCCCTTTTAATGTAGTTTAGGAAGAAAAATAAAACACTTTATTTTGCCTCTGGCATTTAGTCTGTTAATACTAAAAAGGAGAAAATCCTATCACATTCTTATTCAGTATTTAAAATCATATTCTTCTATTTATTCCCTCTCTTCATAGGCGTGGTCTCACACATAGTTTCAGTTCAGTTCAGTCACTCCATTGTGTCCAACTCGTTGCGACCCCATGGACTGCTGCACACCAGGCCTCCCAGTCCATCACCAACTCCCAGAGTTGACTCAGTCTCATGTCCATTGAGTCAGTGGTGCCATCCAACCATCTCATCCTCCATCATCCCCTTCTCCTCCCGCATTCTATCTTTCCCAGCATCAGAGTCTTTTCAAATGAGTCAGCTCTTCGCATCAGGTGGCCAAAGTATTGGAGTTTCAGCTTCAGCATCAGTCCTTCCAATGAATATTCAGGACAGATTTGCTTTATGATGGACTGGTTCGATCTCCTTGCAGTCCAAGGGACTCTCAAGAGTCTTCTTCAACACCACAGTTCAAAAGCATCAGTTCTTTGGCACTCAGCTTACTTTATAGTCCAACTCTCATATCCATGTATGACTACTGGAAAAACCATAGCTTTGACTAGATGGACCTTTGTTGAAAAAGTAATGTCCCTGCTTTTTAATAAGCAGTCTAGTTTGGTCATAACTTTTCTTCCAAGGAGCAAGAGTCTTTTAATTTCACAGCTGCAGTCACCATCTGCAGTGATTTTGGAGCCCCCCAAAATAGAGTCTGTCACTGTCCATTGTCTCCCTATCTATCTGCCATGAAGTGATGGGACTGGATGCCATGACCTTAGTGTTCTGAATGCTGAGTTTTAAGCCAACTTTTCACTCTCCTCTTTCACTTTTGCCAAGAGGCTCTTAAGTTCTTCTTCACGTTCTGCTATAAGGGTGGTGTCATCTGCATATCTGAGGTTGTTGATATTTCTTCTGGAAATCTTGATTCTAGCTTCTGCTTCATCCAGTCCAGCATTTCTCATGATGTACTCTGCATATAAGTTAAATAAATGGGGTGGCAATATAGAGCCTCGACATACTCCTTTTCCAATTTGGAACCAGTCTATTGTTCCATGTCCAGTTCTAACTGTTGCTTCTTGACCTGCATACAGATTTCTCAGGAGGCAGGTCCAGTGGTCTGGTATTCCCATCTCTTTAAGAATTTTCCACAGTTTATTGTGATCCACACAGTCAAAGGCTTTGGCGTAGTCAATAAAGCAGAAGTAGATGTTTTTCCGGAACTCTCCTGCTTTTTCGATGCTCCAACAGATGTTAGCAATTTGATGTCTGGCTCCTCT
Organism: Giraffa tippelskirchi; assembly: GCF_054371585.1. Taxonomy (NCBI): domain Eukaryota; kingdom Metazoa; phylum Chordata; class Mammalia; order Artiodactyla; family Giraffidae; genus Giraffa; species Giraffa tippelskirchi. The sequence goes on from NC_137284.1 coordinate 21,499,397, forward strand.
GCCTTTTCTAAATCCAGCTTGAACATCTAGATGCTCACGGTTCACGTATTGCTGAAGCCTGGCTTGGAGAATTTTGAGCGTTACTTTGCTAGCGTGTGAGATGAGTGAAACTGTGCGGTAGTTTGAGTATCCTTTGGCATTGTCTTTCTTTGGGATTGGAATGAAAACTGACCTTTTCCATTCCTGTGGCCACTGCTGAGTTTTCCAAATTTGCTGGCATATTGAGTGCAGCACTTTCACAACATCATCTTTTAGGATTTGAAATAGCTCAACTGGAATTTCATCACCTCCACTAGCTTTGTTCATAGTGATGCTTTCTAAGGCCCACTTGACTTCACATTACAGGATGTCTGACTCTAAGTGAATGATCACACCATCATGATTTTCTGGGCCATGAAGATCTTTTTTGTACAGTTCTTCTGTGTATTCTTGCCACCTCGTCTTAATATCTTCTGCTTCTGTTAGGTCCATACCATTTTTGTCTTTTATTGTTCCCATCTTTGCATGAAATGTTCCCTTGGTATCTCTAATTTTCTTGAAGAGAACTCTAGTCTTTCCCATTCTATTGTTTTTCTCTATTTCTTTGCATTGATCACTGAGGAGGCTTTCTTATCTCTCCTTGCTATTCTTTGGAACTCTGCATTCAAATGGCTATGTCTTTCCTTTTCTCCTTTGCCTTTTGCTTCTCTTCTTTTCATAGCTGTTTGTAAGGTCTCCTCAGACAAACATTTTGCCTTTTTGCATTTCTTTTTCTTGGGGAATGTCTTGATCTCCTAAACAATGTCACAAACCTCTATCCATAGTTCTTCAGGCACTCTGTCTATTGGTCTAACCCCTTGAATGTATTTGTTGCTTCCACTGTATAATTGTAATGGATTTGATTTAGATCATACCTGAATGGTCTAGTGTTTTTCCCTCCTTTCTTCAAATTAATTCTGAATTTAGCAATAAGGAGTTCATGATCTGAGCCACAGTCAGCTCCTGGTCTTGTTTTTGCTGGCTGTATAGAGCTTCTCCATCTTTGGCTGCAAAGAATATAATCAGTCTGATATCGGTATTGACCATCTGGTGATGCCCATGTGTAGAGTCTTCTCTTGTGTTGTTAGAAGAGGATGTTTGCTATGATCAATGCATACTCTCGGCAAAACTCTGTTAACCTTTGCCCTGCTTCATTCTGTACTTCATTCTGTACTCAAATTTGCCCATTACTCCAGGTATTTCTTAAATTCCTACTTTTGCATTCCAGTCCCCTATAATGAAAAGGACATCTTTTTGGAGTGTTAGTTCTAGAAGATCTTGTAGGTCTTCATAGAACTGTTGAAGTTCAACTTCTTCAGCATTATTGGTTGGAGCACAGACTTGGATTACTGTGATAGTGAATGATTTGCCTTGGAAACAAACAGAGATCATTCTATTGTTTTTGAGATTGCATTTCAGACTCTTTTGTTGATTATGATGGCTACTCCATTTCTTCTAAGGGATTCTTGCTCACAATAATAGATATAATGGTTATCTGAGTTAAATTCACCCATTCCAGTCCATTTTAGTTCACTGACCCCTAAAATGTCGATGTTTACTCTTTCCATCTCCTGTTTGATCACTTCCAATTTGCCTTGATTCACGGACCTAACATTCCAGGTTCCTATGCAGTTTTTCTCTTTACACCATCAGACTTTACTTCCATCATCATTCACATCCACAACTGGGTGTTGTTTTTGCTTTGATTCTGCCTCTTCATTCTTTCTGGAGTTATTTCTCCACTGATCTTCAGTAGCATATTGAGCACCTATAAACCTGGGGAGTTAATCTTTCAATGTCCTATCTTGCACAAAGTTTAGCAAGAAGTTAAGTAGGAAAGGTGGAAAAAGTGCAATGGCACAGGCAACCTTCCTTCCTTTTAGTGGCAAGAGATTCCCCAAAGAAGAAAGGCAAAATAACAAGACTATACTATTTTGAGGGTTTCTCTGGTGCTCAATGGTAAATAATCTGCTTGCTAACACAGGGGACATGAGTTCAATCCCTGGGTTGAGAAGATCCCCTAGAGAAGGAAATGGCAACCCACTCCAGTTTTCTTGCTTGGAGAATCCCATGGACAGAGGAGCCTGATGAGCTACAGTCCATGGGGTCAAAGAGTTGGACATGACTTCGTGACTGAACAATAACAATATGCTATTCTGAAGCTATGGGGAGGGACTTGGGTAATACAAGAAAACAAAACAGATAAAATGATGAAGTATTTTGACATACCTGTCCACACCATTCATAATGGGCTGAAAAGCCACATATAAGAATTCTAGAGAAAAATTTCACATATTGGGGCAGAAAGAATTCCACATCATCAACCCTTCGAGCCATTCTTTTTAAATCTCAGGAACATGGTTTGTCCTGTGCAATACTTTTTTAAGAGCTGTTTTTACTTCTTTATTCCTCAAGGTATAGATTAAAGGGTTCAGCATTGGTCCCACCAGATTCATCAGAATTTGCACCACAGTTCCTAGCATGGGGTTAGGTGTGGGCTGAAGGTAGACAGTAATGATGGGTCCATAGGCACAGAGGATGGCGATGAGGTGGGCACTGCATGTGGAGAAGGCCCGGTGACGGCCCTCAGTTGATGGAATCTGCAAGATGGAGATCGTGATTCGAGTATAAGACACAAGGATTAGGAGAAAGCAGACTAGAGATACTAGGCCAACATTAGTGAAGCTCACCCTCTGGGCCAAGGATGTATCAGCACAGGCCAAGGGTAAGAGTGCCGGAATATCACAAAAGAAGTGAGCCACTTCATTGGGACCACAGTATGGCAGGGTGAAGGTGAGCAAAGTCAGGACGCTGGAATGGACACATCCTAACAGCCACGTGCCCACAGCCAGGGCCATGCAGACTCTGCGGTTCATGATGACTGCATACAGCAGAGGGTGACAGATGGCGGTGAAGCGGTCATAGGCCATCACGGTATACAAGAAACACTCAATGCTCCCGAGGAAATGGAAGAAGAAGAGCTGGGAGACACAGTCCTTGTAGGAAATGAGTGGGCTCAGTCCCATGAGGTAGAGCAGCATTTTAGGACAGGTCACAGAGGAGAAACTCATGTCAAACACAGACAAGTTCCCCAGGAAAAAATACATGGGTGTGTGAAGGCGATTGGAAGTAAGAACAGTCACAAGGATGGACATGTTTCCCAGGAGGGTGCAGGCATAGAAGGGCAAGAATAGAACAAAGAGTATAGTCTCCAGCCCCTCCGTGTGTGGGATTCCCAACAGGATGAACTCAGTCACCTCAGAGCAGTTCTTCATCTCCGCGAATGTCAGTCCTGTGGAAGGAAATGGAAGCAGAGGATGTGGAAGAATGTCCTGGTTTGATGTCAGCAGACTGAATGTACTGGAGAAATGAAATATGTGAGTGAAATTACAGTGTTTTGATTCAAAGTTAAGGAAATACTATGTCTAAACCAAATTACAGAGCATTTAATCTGGAATTCAGCTACCATAGCAAAACTTCATAGTTTTTATACCAAATATTTTTATCATACTGATTCTAAATGCAAATATACTTTATTAAAACAATACTTTTAATGTTGGAGCAAGGCTTTTAAAGGGAAGGGTGATGTCCATACAAACATATGCTCCCTCAGAGTGGAGGGGTATCAGAAGCCTCAAAAACAGACAAAGGCTCTTTAATGTCTCTAGATATGAAACTTGAGAATCACTATATCTGTGAGCCACTACTGCTGACAAAATTATATTTTATCTGTTTTCTGGTGAGACCGAGGGTTGAACCTCATAAGTTTGAAATGCTTACTCAACATGATCTCAGTTCGTTTAATTCTCCCAGTAACCCTTTGAGATAAATGTATATAGAAAATGAAATTTCTGAACATTAGGAAGAGTAAACGACTTGCCTAATTTGAGGTTACTATACGTGGCAGAGCTAGGTATTTAAATCTTTTTTTTTTTTCCTGACATGAGTCTTTCCACTGTGTGCACTTGTGATGGACTGTGGCGTTACTGATCTTGTCAAATTTTGTCCTTCACCTCTGTGTTGTTTATGTTTTTCCTTTTGATGTCACCAGGCTCTAAAAATGCTCCCAGTTCTCTTTAGCAAACAATGTAAATCCATCTTGTCTCTCCATGAAACACCACCACTATACACACACACACACACAAACACACACACACACACACACATTTAAATATAAAGTCTAGAAGAGTTAATACTTTTTGACATGTACTGCTCTACCCTCAGTGCAGAAAACTGACTGGCACAGAGTAGGTTCTTAATAAAGATCTGATGAATGAGATGATGAAACAACTCTGTGAATAACTGGAAAGGAAATCATTCAGTTGTTTTGTCTTGTACAAGGACTTACATGACACTATCAGATATTAGTCTTCCTAAACAACCATGTAAAAGAAGCTTGATCATACACCTGTTTCTCTTTTGCACCATCTTCTGAATATTTGAAGTTTCTCTGTTACCTATATGGCATCTGAACCCAAGAAGAAGCTTTGCTTTGTGCTGTAAAAGATGACCCAAGACAAGAGCTACATAATCTGTGTGTGAGTGCATGCTAAGTCTCTTCAGTCTTGTATGACTCTCTGTGACCCCATGAACTATAGCCCGCCAGGCTCCTCTCTCCATAGGATTCTTCAGACAAGAATACTGGAGTGGGTTACTGTGCCCTCCTCCAGGGGATCTTCCTGACCTGGAGATCAAAACTGCATTTCCTGTGGCTCCTGCATTGCAAGTGGATTCTTTACTGTTGAGCCACCTGGGAAGCCCACATAATCTGTAGTCTCCAAAAAAAAAAAAAAACACAGAGACTGGATATCTTATCAAGAGAGTTACACAGAAGGAAAGAACTGAACTGAAGGTGTCCAGGGATAGGCTCATTTAAGTGTCCAATCTTTTAGTTATTTTGAATTAAGACAAAAGCCCTGGTTGTAAAGAAAGGAGATTTGGAGTTGGTGAAATGACAAACCAAGCAAGCAGTGTTCTATTCTTAGCCACAAGTTTCTGTTCATTTCCTGGACTTGGAGACCATTTGTAAACCAGGGACTCCAAATTCTCATTCCCACTGGATACCTGAGGAAGAAAAGAGGACTTAAAAAGAGAGAGAGATGAAGGTGGAACTTACATGACTAGCAAGGAGAAAGTTTCATCCTTGCAGTATTTGTCTCTCTAGGATCTGTCACCCAAATCTGCTTCTGACATCATACCATAAGCCAGGATCAGGGATCTCCTCTCATAATCTGGAAAATTCTTTCTTCTTAGTGAAATAAACTCTGATTAAGTGACAGAAAGCTGAAAGTCTCTCTGCCTTCTGCAAAGATCTCTTCCAAAACACTAATAGCAACATTGCTTTTTCATAGTGGAAATTTAAATCCTCTTGAAGCCCTTGGGGAACCCCATTCCTGAATGAGTCCTGTTTTGCGGGGGTAATTAGAAGTGAGTGATGGTAACTCCCCTGTGACATTACTGTGATGTGAACAAGACAGAGCCATATCTATATTTTCTACTTCTGTGAATGACCTGGGGAAGTTAGAGAAAAGCTAAGAGGTACAGCTCAATCTTAGGACATATGTAGAAACCATTTCCCCAGTTTCAGGGTATACTTTTAGAATAAGAAATAACAACCATATATCTCAGGCTTTTAAATATCCAATTTCATATACTTTATCTCAGTTTCTCTTTAGCCCATACACTTTTCTATGATACTTTGGTTTGGAAATTTATATATATATTATAATTTCCAATATTGTAAATCCTGATATTATGAAATTCCGGTATTATAAAATTGTAAAATCCTATATTATAAATTCCAATATTACAATTTCTGTTATCAGATTCTCCTAAAAGCAGGATTCTCAATGGGCAAAGTTGATTTCCTTGAATGAGGAATTGTTCTCCACATGACTTTCTCAGAATTCTATTAATTTAATTCTATTAATTAGAATTCTATTAATTCTTTTAATTAACTTAATTCTATTAATTTCTATTGATCAGCAAATATTTATTAATAATTTATGCAACTATGTGCAACTAAGCATAAAACATGTTTGCTGAGTCTGGAACTTCTCTTACTTAAAGGACATCAAGAAACTTGACTCTTGAACACAAATGTTGGAAATGTGAAAACCACTGATCTTTTATGTGGCAAAGAGCCATCTAATTTTCAAAGAACTAAAGTAAATAAATAAAAGCATGAAATAAAGAAAACAAAAAGGGAAAAGATGAATGATGCTAAATTTTGACTTTCTTAAAATACTAAGAAATTAGATATACTGCTGCAAAGGTTATTACTGAAAAAAACACCATATGGGTTAAGATTGATCAATCTCAGAAGCAAGTTTGACGAGAATAAGGGCAATCACATGTTAGTCTTTTTAAACAAATTTTAAAACCAGATGAAACAAATAATATATTGTTTATATGCACTCATAGTGGCAAATCCATAAATAAAAGGAAGGTATTTTCTTAACAAAACTTCAGCTGTCTAACAACTGCTGAGAAGGTGAGGATGACAAAATTACACAAAGGGAACTTCTAAATTATATTCTATACCCTGTGCTGGCTGAAAAGCTCCCATGAATTTATTAATATTCTTCAAATTTTGTATTTTAATATGCAAGATATTCCACAAGAAAAACAATTTTAAAAACTGTAATAAATGAAAAATGTTAGTAATTTTAAGTACTATAGTAAATAATACATAAAACATATATATGTATATATTTCTAACACTAAAAAATGTACCCTATTAATTTATCTTGAATTGATTGTGGAAAACAACAATAATTTATTACCACATAATTTTTTTCATGTCTTATTATGTCATGTTTGGTTAGTTTACCAAATATGTACAGAAAGTACAGACTAAAATGTCATTGAGTGTTAGGGCATATACATGGACAAAAACAGCTTTTAAAACCCACTGCTTACATTTTTTTTTTTAATAAATTTATTTATTTTAGTTGGGGGCTAATTACTTTACAATATTGTAATAGTTTTTGCCATACATTGACATGAATCAGCCATGAGTTTACATGTGTTCCCCTTCCTGGACCCCCCACCCACCTCCCTCCCCATCCCATCCCTCTGGGTCATCCCATTGCCCCGGCCCTGAGCCCTTGTCTCATGCATCGAACATGGAATGGTGTTCTGTTTCACATATGATAATATACATGTTTCAATGCTATTCTCCCAGAACGTCCCACCCTCACCTTCTCCTTCAGAGTCCATAAAATTGTTCTATGCATCTGTGTCTCTTATTCTGTCTCGCATATAGGGTTATCGTTACCATCTTTCAAATTCCATATATATGCATTAGTATACTGTATTGTTGTTTTTCTTTCTGGCTTACTTCACTCTGTATAATGGGCTCCAGTTTCATCCATCTCAGTAGAACCGATTCAAATGTATTTTTTTTAATGGCTGAGTAATATTCCATTGTGTATATGTACCACTGCTTACATTTTAACACTTCATGATTTAAATTTTTTAAAAATAATGTTAAAAAGTGAAAGATTCAGGCTTTTATTCGTAAACGCTTATCAATTATTTTAAAAACCAGGTGCAAAGTCTATATCCTCAGGAAAAGAAACAAAACCTCTGTCGCAATTGTTGCTATATATCTTAAAGTTGGTTTTAAACCAAGGACCAAAATTTGATGAGATGAGTACAATTTCTGAAGTTCAGCGTGAGCCAAATGTGTTATTTATGTCAATCCATCTATCTTCTGTAAATGGCAACCCTCTCCAATATTCTTGCCTGGAAAGACCCCATAGACAGAGGAGCCTGGCCGGCTATCGTCCATAGGATTGCATAGAGCCAGACACAACAGCGACTGAGCATGCGCGCACACATTTACCCTCTGTATTAGTTTGAATCTCGGTATCATTTTTCCTCATGCCTCCTCTTTTTAACCATTAGTCCAATGTGAATATAATTACATATAAACAGTTAAGACAAACAATTTAAAGATGCAATGAATAATTAATTGTCGTTTTTGCACAATATCAACAAATCAGGCTTTCCCGAGGCTCAGGAAGTCAAGAATCTTGCGGGCAATTCAGGAGACACAGGAGACTCCATTTCAGTCCTCGGGTGGAAGATCCCCTGGAGGAAGAAATGGCAACCCACTCCAGTATTCTTACCAGGAGAATTCCATGGACAGAGGAGCCTGGCTGGCTACAGTCCATGGGGTTGCAGAGAGCCAGACAGAACTGAGCGACTAAGCACACATATCAACAAATCAGTGACAAAATCGTGAGCATATAGTCTCATAGCCTCACATTGCTGCTCTTGTTTATTCAAACCACACACAGAGGCTTTCAAAGCTTTTATTTAGGGAAAAATGCGTTAAAATATTTTCATTAGCTCATTTTTGTTTAAAAAAACATATTGGAGATTGTCTTTTCTCCATTGTATATTCTTGCCTCCTTTGTCGAAGATAAGGTGTCCGTATGTGCGTGGGTTTATCTCTGGGCTTTCTATTTTGTTCCATTGATCTTTATTTCTATCTTTGTGCCAGTACCATACTGTCTTGATGACTGTGGCTTTGTAGTAGAGCCTGAAGTCAGGCAGGTTGATTCCTCCAGTTCCATTCTTCTTCCTCAAGATTGCTTTGGCTATTCGAGGTTTCTTATATTTCCATATAAATTGTGAGATGATTTGTTCTAGTTCTGTGAAAAATACCATTGGTAGCTTGATAGGGATTGCATTGAATCTATAGATTGCTTTGGGTAGTATACTCATTTTCACTATATTAATTCTTCCAATCCATGAACACGATATATTTCTCCATCTGTTTGTGTCCTCTTTGATTTCTTTCATCAGTGTTTTATAGTTTTCTATATATAAGTCTTTTGTTTCTTTAGGTAGATATATTCCTAAGTATTTTATTCTTTTTGTTGCAATGGTGAATGGTATTGTTTCCTTAATTTCTCTTTCTGTTTTCTCATTATTGGAGTATAGGAATGCAAGGGATTTCTGTGTGTTAATTTTATATCCTGCAACTTTACTATATTCATTGATTAACTCTAGTAATTTTCTAGTAAAAGAATGAAACTAGAACACTTCCTAACACCATACACAAAAATAAACTCAAAATGGATTAAAGATCTAAATGTAAGACCAGAAACTATAAAACTCCTAGAGGAAAACATAGGCAAAACACTCTCCAACATAAATCACAGCAGGATCCTCCATGACCCACCTCCCAGAATATTGGAAATAAAAGCAAAAATAAACAAATGGGACCTAATTAAAATTAAAAGCTTTTGCACAACAAAGGAAACTATAAGCAAGGTGAAAAGACAGCCTTCAGAATGGGAGAAAATAATAGCAAATGAAGCAACAGACAAACAATTAATCTCAAAAATATACAAGCAACTTCTGCAGCTGAATTCCAGAAAAATAAACGACCCAATCAAAAAATGGGCCAAAGAACTAAACAGACATTTCTCCAAAGAAGACATACAGATGGCTAACAAACACATGAAAAGATGCTCAACATCACTCATTATTAGAGAAATGCAAATCAAAACCACAATGAGGTATCATTTCACACCAGTCAGAATGGCTGCTATCCAAAAGTCTACAAGCAATAAATGCTGGAGAGGGTGTGGAGAAAAGGGAACCCTCTTACACTGTTGGTGGGAATGCAAACTAGTACAGCCACTATGGAGAACAGTGTGGAGATTCCTTAAAAAACTGGGAATAGAACTGCCATATGACCCAGCAATCTCACTGCTGGGCATATACACTGAGGAAACCAGAATTGAAAGAGACACGTGTACCCCAATGTTCATCGCAGCACTGTTTACAATAGCCAGGACATGGAAGCAACCTAGATGTCCATCAGCAGACGGATGGGTAAGGAAGCTGTGGTACATATACACAATGGAATATTACTCAGCCATTAAAAAAATACATTTGAATCGGTTCTACTGAGATGGATGAAACTGGAGCCCATTATACAGAGTGAAGTAAGCCAGAAAGAAAAACAACAATACAGTATACTAATGCATATATATGGAATTTGAAAGATGGTAACGATAACCCTATATGCGAGACAGAATAAGAGACACAGATGCATAGAACAATTTTATGGACTCTGAGGGAGAAGGTGAGGGTGGGACGTTCTGGGAGAATAGCATTGAAACATGTATATTATCATATGTGAAACAGAACACCATTCCATGTTCGATGCATGAGACAAGGGCTCAGGGCCGGGGCAATGGGATGACCCAGAGGGATGGGATGGGGAGGGAGGTGGGTGGGGGGTCCAGGAAGGGGAACACATGTAAACCCATGGCTGATTCATGTCAATGTATGGCAAAAACTATTACAATATTGTAAAGTAATTAGCCCCCAACTAAAATAAATAAATTTATTAAAAAAAACAAAACATATTGGATAAAAGTACGCCATTGTTCTCCTTACTGATATGAAGTGCAGGAATCATTTCCAGGAAATCTCTGTGGGTTTTGAAACCCCCAATTTGAAAAGGCTGCTGAATAATTTCGAATATCCTCTGTCACAGCTAGAACACACTCCAGTGCTTCTGGGCCAAGAATGACACTTTTTCCAAGCAGACCATTCTGTAGTAATTATCTCCTCCATTTAAAGCCTACCTTCTTGAGTTTTCTAGCAAATGTTCCTTGTTTTACTCTTTGCACATTACCTATAGAATCTAACGCTTTTTTCATTCAGCATCCCATTACAAATTTGAGATCCTTGGTTATATCTGCTTTCTCTTTGTCTAAACAGTCTAATTTCCAACAACCATTTCTCATACACCTTGCTCTTTTGGCTTTCTGACATTTCTGCATCTGGTTTGTCAATAGCCTCCTAGTGATTTTAGACTTGGCAGTATTTCAGGTGTAATAGCATTTAGATTGTGCCTTGGACATAAGACTGCTCAACAAACGTCTATTGAACGAATAGATGACTTCTTTCCTCCACCTTTTGTATTTCTTTGTGCTGGAGTCAAGTTGCTCTTCATGTCTGGAAATTCATTCTACCTCATCCATACACATTCTCTAGCTAAACAGTGACAGCTCCTACCTTACTCTTAGTATTTCATTTCCTGGAGGTTTGTCTTTTCAGGCCACGTCTCTTTGCTAGCACACTTTTACATCTTAAGCTGGTGTTTTCCTTTCCCCAAGAAAAGGTGCTTTCATGAAGAAGTCATTGCTGAGAGAGTGATGTCTGTCTTCACAACTCAATCTGTTTCTTACATTTACTTGTTCTCAGTTTTCATATCCCTTGTTTCTATTGTTATCCTTTTAATAACATCACTTTTTTTTAATCAGAGAAAAAAATGTCTTGCCCAAACCAGGTTCAGATTGTCAACCTGCAACCTGTGTACCTCTGATTAATCAAAGGGTGAGAGCCAACAAGGGGAAAGTGAGACACAGAGGGACAAATTTGAGACTGTTTTGTGAAAGGACTGAAGATTTTCCTTCCTGTGAGTAACCTTGGATGCTCTGAGTTTTGATACAGTAAGACACATTGATACCTTTCAGTTTCATATTCTAGGACTTGTTGGATGACATCCTTTACTCAATGCTACCTATGACATGTGCACTAGAGGTAAACGGAAGATGCAATGAACAGAGTGTTGTTAATGGGAAAATAAGCAACTGTACTAAGAAGGAATTTTAATACTTATAAAATGTGACATCATAGAATGATATTAGGAAGAATTAGAAATGCTGTTAAGATTTCTCCACTATTAGTTCATTTGAGACAGTATGTTCTAGGAGATGTAAGGCAATGGTCTCTCTCAGGAGATGAATGTAGCAGATTGAAAAAAAAAAAAACCTCTAGGAATAAAAAATTCAATGGACTTGAGAACAGATGTGAGGATAAAGCCTGGCAACTGCCAATTGCCTCAAGTTCCTCTCAGTATTATTTTTCCATATACAGACAGCTTTTCTTGAGTCATTCTTTTGGTTCTCTTACTTCCTAGACTGGACACCAAGATTTCAGATGGCTAGTCCTTTTCTTTGGAGAAGGCAATGGCACCCCACTCCAGTCCTCTTGCCTGGAAAATCCCATGGACGGAGGAGCCTGGTAGGCTGCAGTCCATGGGGTCGCTAGAAGTCGGACACGACTGAGCGATTTCACTTTCACTTTTCACTTTCATGCATTGGAGAAGGAAATGGCAACCCACTCCAGTACTCTTGCCTGGAGAATCCCAGGGACGGGGGAGCCTGGTGGGCGGCCGTCTCTGGGGTCGCACAGAGTCGGACACGACTGAAGCAACTTAGCAGCAGCGGCAGCAGCAGTCCTTTTCTTAGTGACTCAGACAGTAAAGAATCTGCCTGCAATACAGGAGACTTGGGTTCAATCCTTAGGTCAGTAAGATCCCTTGGAGAAGGAAATGGTAACCCACTCCAGTATTCTTGCCTGGAGAATTCCATGGACCAAGGAGCTTGGTGGGTTACAGTCCATGGGGTCACAAAGAGTTGGATACAATGGAGCAACTATCACTTTCAATCCTTTTCCAAACCTCTGTTGAATAATTACAAAAATAGAAAGTAAGAATACACAAATGGATCAATAAGGAAAAATAATATTAATTTAAGAGTAATAGTCACACAGACTTCTACCCATGCCACAAAAACCATGGTTAACGACAATCTTTCTAGAAAAGTTCAAAATCAGAAGTTGGTGTGATCTTGCCAGTGTGTCTATAACACTTGGATTCTGTCCTTTGGAAGAAATGTGTATTTTATATTCTTCTAGAAAATTAGGAATGGCAAAAGAGGAGCTCCAGTATACTAAGCCCTTGTTAATTTAATTTATTTTTTTGACCACTCTGCACAATATGTGGTATCTTAGTTCCCCAACCAAGGATCAAATCCATGTCCCCTGCATCAGAAGCACAGAGTCTTAACAACTGGTTCACCAGGGAAGTCTCTCCATATACTATAGCAGTAGTAGTAGTTTAGTCGCTAAGTTGTGTTCGACTCTTGTGACCGCATGGGCTGTAGCCTACCAGGCTCCTCTGTCCATGGGATTCTCCAGGCAAGAATACTGCAGTGGGTTGTCATTTCCTTCTCCAGGAGATCTTCCTGACCCAGGAATCGAACCCGGGTCTCCTGTATTGCAGGCAGATTCTTTACCGACTGAGCTACAAGGGAAGCCCCCCTCCAATATACTAGCCACTTTAAATATTCTGGGGGCTTGGCACCATGGATTTTGTTGGATCTGCTTCTATGTGGAAATGGGAAAAAAAGAACTTAGCCCAATATCAAAAGAAAGAAGGCTTTATCTATATCTTTCTAGCTGGTCAGGCTGAGGCCAGCTCGAGTTGCCCATACCACCTAATAACACAGTTTTCTCAGTTAAATAAGAACTTACGTAGGTTCCCAGAATACATGGAGTGTGAATAAAACATGAAAAGTCCATGGTTCCAACTAGAGAACTATCTTTACTTCTCAGCTCCCTCTCAGCTCCCTCAGAGGGCCTGGTCACGCTGCTGAATAAACTATAGTAACACACATGAACACACACACACCACACAAATATTGTGTCCTTTACTATTGAGCATGAAGTCTAAAAACTAAAGGCTTCAGGAGGAGATTCACTCTGTTGGCAACTCTGCTAAACTGAGATAAAATAATCCTATCTTGTGACAAAACTTGGTAGTCATTTCAACAGAATATTCCAAGGTGCCCACCCAGTCACCTTTGGGGTTTGACAGCTGGGATGCTAATGGAGTGGTTGATACCAACAGAGGGAAGCTGAGCAACTTCTGAGGTAAACATAAATTGTTTTTATAAGCAACAGTAATGACCTCTATGGATCTTCCCTGTAGCTCAGATGGTAAAGAATCTGCCTGCAATGCAGGAGTCCCGGGTTCAATCCCTGGGTCGGGAAGATCCTCTGGAGAAGGAAATAGCAATCCACTCCAGTATTCTTGCTTGGAGAATACCATGGACAGAGGAGCCTGGTGGGCAACAGTCCATGGGGTTGCAAAGAGTCAGACATGACTGAGCGACTAACATTACTATTACTAATGACCTCTATGACCTTCAAGCCTAAGAAAACTGGCTGCAAACCACCTCTAGTACCAGGACCAAAGGTATCAGTACATTTCTAGGCATTATTGCTATTGTTTAATCATTGAATTGTGTCTGAATCTGTGCAGCCCCATGGACTGTAGCCCACCAGACCCCTCTGTTCATGGGATTTCCCAGGCAAGAGTACTGAAGTGGGTTGCCATTTCCTTCTCCAGGGGATCTTCCCGACTCAGAGATTGACCCCGCGTCACCTGCTTGGCAGGTAGATTCTTTACCACTGAGCCACCTGGGAAGCCCGTTGTTTTTGGCATTGTTGTTGTTCAGTCACTAAGTCGTGTCCGGCTCTTTGCAACCCCGTGGTCTGCAGCACGCCATGCTTTCCTGTCCCTCACTGTCTCCTGGAGTTTGCTTAAACCCATGTCCATTGAGTCAGTGATGCTATCCAACATCTCATCCTCTGTCACTCCCTTCTTCTCCTGCCCTCAATCTTTCCCAGCATCAGGGCTTCTCTTCTTTGCATCAGGTAGCCAAATTTTAGCATGGGTCATATTCAGATGAGCCTGTGGCAGTGAGCAGGTCTCACTGAGATGCTGTGGATTTCTCTTCAGGGTGTGCTCCCTGTGTTCCTGATACCTATCCCTTCTCTGACCATCCTTGATCAATAGTTCAGCTTGTGCCCTGGTGGGACTCAGCCCACATCAAAGTCCAGTCATAAACTACTATCAACGTAGCCTTGAAAAAACTGATTTCAAATTCAACTAACCTCTGACAGAGATCAGCAAACTATGGCTTGTGGGGAATATCCTGCCTGCAGCCTATTTGTGTAAATGGAATTTCACTGGATCAAGCCTTGTCTTGTTTCATTCGTTTATGTTTATTCCTTCATTCTATGACTGTTTTCATGTGATCATAGCAGAATTTTGTATTTGTGATAGAGACCCTCTGGTCCCCAAAGCCTAAAATACACACTACCTGGACCTTTAGAGGAAACATTTGCTCATGACTCGTCTCTGAAATGAGGAAAATGCCACTAGTTTGGATCAGTTAGAGTTGCTTCCCCACTCTCTTTATGGCAGAAAGATCTTTACAACTGTCATAGATATATTTTAACAATTAATTTAATTTACAAATGGGGAGGGAAAAAAATCAGCTTTACCCGCAAGGGACTGGTGACCTCCTTCTGAAACAATCTGGCCCCCAACCAGTTTCTTCAGGGCTCCCTTGACATCTTTGTTTCTCAAAGTGTAGATTGTGGGGTTCAGCATGGGGGTGATTACACTTGCAAAGATTTGCACTGGAGTGACCAGCACCTTGCTCAAAGACGGCTGGGTATAGACAAGAGCACAGGGCCCAAAGAACAGAGTGACCACAGAGAGGTGGGAGGCGCAGGTAGACGCTGCCTTGTGCCGCCGCTCAGCCGAGTGCATCTTGACCACTGCAGTGATGATGCGCATGGAGGAGGAAACAATGAGGAGGGAACAGGTCATGGGCACGAGGCCAATGTTGGTGAAGCTCACTATCTCAATGATGAGCGTGTTACCACAGGCCAATCTGACAACAGGAAAGATGTCGCAGGAGAAATAGTCTATCTCATCAGACCCACAGTATGGCAACTGGAAGGTCAATGTAGTGAGACTTGTGGCGTGAAAAGAGCTAATAGCCCAGGTGCCGGCCACCAGCAAGGCACACGCCTGACGGTTCATGATGATGGCATAACGCAGCGGGTGGCAGATTGCGGCAAATCAGTCATATGCCATCACCGTGTAGAGCAGAGACTCCGTGCAGCCTAGGAAGTGGTAAAAGAAGACCTGGGACATGCAGCCACCCAGGGAGATGACCAGGCTCTTCATCAGCAGGTTGGCCAACATCTTTGGGGTGCTCACAGGAGAGAAACCAATGTCCAGCACAGAGAGGTTACAAAGAAAGAAATACATAGGAGTGTGGAGGCGGGAATCAGACACCGCAGCCACCAGGATAAGCAGATTTCCTAGCAGAGTGCAAACGTAGAACACCACAAAGAGCACAACTTCCTGCCCCTGGGTTCGAGGGATGCCCAACAGGATGAACTCTTTAACCAAAGTGTGATTCCTGATCTCCGTAAAAGTTAGATTTTTATTCTGTAAAGAGGGGAAATGACAGTAAGTTAATGACCCACAGCACCAAAATCCACAGCTTGCTACCAATAGATTCATAAAAAGAAAGACAATTATAGGTTCTATTCATGGAAGGATAATGCTTATTGTGACTGAGACATCAACAATAGCAAATACCGCAGAAGGAGGTGCCGTCTCTGGGGTGAGGACTGAAGGCAGGCTGGTATATGGACAGACGTTGTCTTATTATTATCAGATAGAGAGGAGCAAATGACAAAGAGAGTAGAAGCCTTGAAAATTGATGGAGGAAAGAAAAGAGAAAGGAAAGGAAAACAAAATAGAATAGAGAGAAGAAAAGGAAAAAATGAGGCATGTTTATACTTTACAGAGAATTTTTATAACCATTTTTGAGTTAAGCCTTAATAGTGTCTGATAAGGGAAGATCCCCTGGAGAAGGAAATGGTAACCCACTCCAGTATTCTTGCCTGGGAAAGATTAGATTAGAAATATAAGTAGGGAAGAGATATGGATTAACTTTTATAATTCTTTAACTTTTTATAATTATTAACTTTTATAATTCTTTCAATTTAACTAAATTTGAGGATTCTAATTAGCATTGCACAAATGTACACACAAAAAAATTTCAAAAACTATGGATAAAGTAAATCACTGAAAATAAAGAATATTTCATAACATTCTGGAGAGAATTTTTTGTATTCTCTAAAAGAGATTCAGAAATAACAAATTTCATGACCTATCTGAAGTAAGATATTTTCTGCTCCTGAAGCAACCATATGAAATCAGATGATTTTAATTTAACATCCTAAACAGTTTTTTTTTAACATACAAAAGAAAAGCAACTTTTAAGTGTAAAATCAAGACTAATGTGTGTGATGAGTCAGAAATGAATCAGAAAAACAGATTATTAGCTTTGAGGAATCCATCATACCCACATCCTTCAGCTTTTATTCTTCACTGCCTCAGGGAATAATAAGAAATCTGAAATTTTTATGATAAAATAGGTCATAAAAGTTTATTTAGACCATGCCTTTTTTAGATAATATGTTTTGATTTTGTCTTCATTGAAGTTTTGAATAAAAGGAATACATTCTATTGATTCTATTGATCCAAGAGCAGAAAGGGGAAAGTTTTCAAATCAGAGAAGAGAAATTATAACATGCAATAAAACAAAATTAGCAAAAGTTTAGACAATGAAAAAACCCTCATTCCTATAATGCTAAATTATTCTCTTAGTTCAACATGGTGGATGGTAGTGCTTTTCAATGATATATGGAACTAAGTGAATTATAGAATGAAAATCTATTTTTAAGGTAAATAATAGAATTGTTCCTGGATCTATTGACTTTGAGGAACCTATGGGCCAAGCAATTGATAATGTCCAAAGTAGAGTTGAATGCATGACTCTGAAACCAAAGAGAAGTTCAGGGCTAAACATGTAACTAAAAAATGGAAGATTGCTCCTTGCATTTATGAAAATATAGATGAGTACAAAATATAGAGCACAAGAGAGGAACTGGGAGCACTTGAGAAGTCTAGGGAATTATGAGTCCTGTCTTCATTCCTTCCCCTCACCACTCCTTACATTATTATCTGGCTCCAATGTACTGCTAAAAATCAGTAAATTAAATAAATAATAACTAATAATTAGTACTCATTCTGAGCTAGATGACACTATTATCAGCCCTTTATATACATTAACATATTTAATCCTCTTAACAACCATCTCTAGTAGTTGTATTATTATTCCCCATTTACAGAAGAGTAAACAGAATAATAATTTGCCACATTACTTACGATTGAAAACGAAAGAGTCTCAGAAAAGTAAACTGCATAATAGAAGATTAAGTAATTTGCCACATTACTTATGATTACCAGATAGTAATTTCTGACACTCTCTCTCCCTGCCAAAATAGAGATTCGGTGAGGTGTTTGCTAAGCATGAGTCACCTGATTACAGCTGGTCTATAATTATTTCTGAGTTTTTCAAAGTCTCAGTCCAGGTTTAATGTTGGTGAAAACAGTTATATGGCTGTGAGTCAGACAATAAAATGGATAGAGAAAGGACTATCGGGCTGAATGTTTACTCTGTGTATATAATAGTATTGAAGTGAATGCCAGGAAATGACGCACCAAGCAACATTAGTCATTTGAATGGCTCTCCAGGGACAAGAACACTGTAAATATATTAAAGTGGTTATTTTTAATTTCTTCTCCCAAAATTCATGAGAACAATTAGGCCAAGGAACAATTTAACTATCCAGGAGCCCAAATCTTAATGTTCTAATGAATTATTCTATGGCACAACTCCTTAACTGTAAACATATCTTTATTATCATCATACAACGGAGAGCCATAGAGCAGACATATATTATAACTAATGCAGAGTAAATCCTACATGGCTAAATCTGGAAGGTGACAAAAAGACAAACTCAGTTTGAGTATCAAATCATATTTGAAAAGATGAAAGTCAAGAGAGGACAAAAGTGCCCAATGTCTTAGATTCAGGATTACAATTTAGGTCCAAGGTATGCTGTGGTTAATCTGAATCAGTTCTACTTAATCCTTTGACATCATTTTCGGCATGTCATGTAGGGGGGATGGAGAGGGAGATACACAGACATACACACACAGACACGTATTTTTCTGGGAGAATGTCCATAGGTATTCTTGGGTTCTTAAAAGGGGTCACAGCCATCAAAATGATGAGGAATCACTACTTAGACTATACTAGAAAAATGACACATAATATCTGTGACTGAGGAGGTTAAGAACTAAGGTGAAACAAATATATTTGTGTTTATATTCCATGACAAAAGAGTGAAAATGTGTTAGAGTCTACTTACAGCAAATGGGGAAAAAATAGAGTAAGGAAGTTACCTAGCAGAAAGGCCAGAGAGGAGTGAGACAGTGAGAGGAAAAGATACAGGGGAAAAAGAAAGGAAACTATATGTTATAATAAACATGTAGGCTTATATCGTCATGAAAACAGTGTTGTGGTCCAACTCAGTACAGGCTTACACTTTTCTGTTCTTCTGGTGCCTCTTATGGATGCTTTTATGGTCACCTTGTCAAGCAAGGACTAAAACTAGTTTGTTCCTGGGGTCTTTAGGCTTGTGGTGTTGCTGTGTTTCTGTCCTTGAGCTGGTCAAGGTCTGTGCAAATAGACTCCCAACCTAGAGCTCAGTGAGTCATTGATCCTTTCTCTAGGCTCTAAAGCCTCCCTCAAGAGTGGGTATCAGAGGCTTAAACAGAACTGGCATCTCTAAAGGACCAGATTCCCTGAAGTCTGTTTTAAGTCCCTAAGGCTTACAGATAACATCATTTTCTCACTAATTAGTTTGAGGAATCTAACACTTTTTTTTTTTGAATGAGATGTAACCAATTGGTCTCTATATTGAAGATGATGAAACTTTTGCCAAGGACCATTCTGGAAGAGCTACCAGATACATTGGAAAACATTCAACTTATTATCTATGAAAAGTAAAGACCTAATGCTACATTAAAGTTTCCATTCCTGACATTTAACATCTCAGTGGTTGATTCTTCCTCAGGGCTCGTGATTGCTGTGTGGTACTTAAAACGTAAGATTTTGAATCATAACTTCTGGGTTTAAATCCTGACCACACAATGACTGGTGTGTGAGAATGAACAAGTTACTCAAATTGTCTGATGATCACCAAATTTCTTTATCTGTAAACCTGAGGTGATAATATCTTTCACATTATAGTTTTATGAATTTAACATGAGATAATGTATGTGCAAATTTGGTTTTGAATTGTAAATCTTTCTGTACATATTAAGAATTAGCACTATTTTCATTATTTTCACTTAATTAGTACGATTGAAAGTGACTGGAATAATGTCCTAAAAGAACCTAGACTATTGACTTTTTAATAACAAGTTTCTTGAGATATAATTCACACCTCCTAAAATCCATCATTTTAAAGTATACAGTTCTGTGATTTCACAGTTTTGCCACCAAAACCACAATCCAATTTTAGAACATTTCTATCATTTTAGAAAGATCCCTCACACCTACTTGCAGGCATTGCTTCTTCCCATCCCTCACTCTAGGACACCATAATATACTTTTCTGTTGTTATGGACTTATCTTTTTTGCACAGTTCATGTAAATACAATCATACACTATGTAGCCTTTTGCATCTGCCTTCTTTCATTTGGCATAATGTTTCCAAGTTTCATCTACATAACATCTACCAACACTTCATTCCTTTTTATAACCAAATAATTGTGCACAGTGTAGATATAGTAAATTTTTTACTCATTCATTACTTTATGGGTATATGGGTTGTTCCTGAGGTTGTTCCTGAGGAATGCAGATAACCTCAGATATGCAGATGACACCACCCTTCTGGCAGAAAGCAAAGAAGAACTAAAGAGGCTCAGTCGTGTCTGCCTCTGCAACCCGATGGACTGTAGCCTCCCAGGATCCTCTGTCCATGGCATTTCCCAGGTAATAATACTGGAATGGGTTGCCCTTTCCTTCTCCAGGGGATCTTCCTGAGCCAAGGATCAAACGTGTGTCTCTTGTGTCTCCTCCATTGGCAGGCGGGTTCTTTACCACTGAGCCACCTAAGAAACCCACTTACATGTTTGAAATGACCTTAAATTGTGACTCCCCAATAGATACATAGTGATGTAAGTTATATACATGTATCTGGATGTGGTTGGGGACCTGATAATATGATGGCTAGGAATAGAATTACTGGTGGAAGATAATAGGCCTAATTATGTTCAGTGGACTGGGAAAATTATTTAGCCAGTGCAATTTTACTTGCAACATTTTTTCTGACCTTCAAGCTTACACCTCATTTCAAAGGGCTCAGCAAACCAGCTTTGGTCAGTCGCTGACTTACAGGGTCCTCTGGAAGGTTTCCATGGAAACCAAACGCAGAGCAGAAGGAGAGCATGGATAGCCTAACAATTAATTTCAAGCCTGCTGTTTCTCTTTTTCCTGACCATATAGCCAATGCTTTTCACATGGCTTTTGCCAAACGAATATAAATAATACCATGCTACAAACATTTAAAATACTATAAAATATTATATTAACAGTATACAATAAAAATAGAACATATTACTATATATACAAATGAATTATACATATATGAATAGTATACATTGTATGTACATACCATATTATATATAATAACAATATTTATTGTTTTATAATAATAGCTGCTATATTATAAACATATAATATTAAGGATTATATACTACTGATTTTTGGGGGGGGCTAAAAAGGGGAAAAAAACTAATGACTTTTTTATTTCTCTTGATATCTCTATGCCTTAACCACGCTTAGATTTTCCTCTCTTGGCCACCCCCATTCTCAAATTTTTAAATCCTACCAGCCAGCAATACACAGTTCATATGTGATCTTCTCTTTTAGGCTCACCTTGGTATTCCCAGACCAAATAAACGTCTCTCATTTGAACCCATTTCATATTTTAATTACATTTTTCTTGACAGGTAATACTTAATTTGTTTCATAATTAATTACATAAAGACCTCTGCCCAAATCAGCTTTTCTTTCTCTGTAGCATCTAGCTAACTGACTTAATAGTGACTCAATGAATGTTTGCTAAATTAATACATCAGTTAATTAAAATAAGAGGAAATCAACTTAGACTTCCGATCCCTTGGAGAACAGAACTCCCAGTTTAGTGCCCTCATTTCTGAGCACTCAGTAAGATACACAGTCCTCTTTCCTCTTTTTTAGGAGAGGTATTTATATAAGGGATCTCTGAGGTCCCTTCCACCTCAACAGTTATATTTGATAATCATGATCTAAAAATAAGATCTAATTATGTTGCATTTATATATCTTTTCATGTGGACCTTAGTCTAAATTTTTCTCTTTAGTTCTGCTCATCATTTGCTTCCAAGTAGATAGACTTAGCTCTATAAATAATAAACTGGCCAGAGAGTTGAGGACCAAGCTATATAAAGGCATCAGTTACTAAAAATAGTGATAGACTTTCAGATATGCTCAGACCCTGTGCTGAACCACTGCATGGGACATAAAGATGGGCTTGGTGGTACAAGATATATGAGGCATATAGTACCTATTCTCAGAGAATTCACTGGCTATGAGAAGGAGAAGACAAGTACAAAAATAACTATAAAACCTATGGAGGAGGATTCAAGAGGAAGGAGACACATGTATGCCTATGGCTGATTCATGTCACTCTATGGCCAAAACCATCACAATATTGTAAAGTAATTATCCTCCAATTAAAATAAATAAATAAATTTTTTTAAATTTATTCTAAACAAACTCAGTATAAGATTTATATCCTAAATTAGATACCAATCCATTCTTTTAAGTGAAGCTGCATTGGAGAACGGAGAAGGCAATGGCACCCCACTCCAGTACTCTTGCCTGGAAAATCCCATGGACGGAGAAGCCTGGTAGACTACAGTCCATGGGATCTCTAAGAGTCGGAAACGACTGAGCGACTTCACTTTCACTTTTCACCTTCATGCATTGGAGAAGGAAATGGCAACCCACTCCAGTGTTCTTGCCTGGAGAATCCCGGGATGGCGGTGCCTGGTGGGCTGCCGTCTCTGGGGTCGCACAGAGTCGGACACGACTGAAGCGACTTAGCAGCAGCAGCATTGGAGAACAGAGTCCCTAACTTTTCTCTTACTTGTTCCATGTTATTTTATGTATGTTGTTTGGGATCTCTGGATTCAGTTGCCTCATCATATATAAAATGAAATCATTGCTTTATATGATCTTTAAGGTCTCATCAATTTCTATCTTCCTATGTCTTACAGGACTTAATAATGTAGCTCTCTGTTTTCATAGAAATGGTTTGTTTATTGGTGTCCTAAGGTAAAGGACTTTTATATTCACTTTAAAAATGATGAATTTTATTCTGTTGGTGTATTATCAGAATTATTATCAGTCCCATTGATTATATCATGTGTGTGTGTGCGTGGGTTTTGTGTGTGTGTGTGTATTTAAGGAAATTAAATATTCCTTAGTGCTCTCAAAATAACTAAGAATGTAAAATACTTCTAAATTCTGGATATCAAAACTGCAGGGGATAACATGAGATACAAATTTTCACAGCAACTACTCATGGAAAGAATTAGCAAGTATCGGATTAATTTAAGCCATGAGAACTGTCAGGGTTGATAAACTGAACCTTCTGCATTCCCTCTTAAAATTCACTCTGAGTGTCAGATTGCTCACCCTGGCCCTGCTGTTTGGTCTAACTGCCTTGCTTTAATTCTGCTTTTTTATTAGGCACTGGGCAAAGCCAGCTCTGAGCACTGGAACGTGACTGAAAGATTCCAGGTGCTTCTTTGAGATAAGAAGATTCCATGCTCAAAATCTGTAGCCATTTGAAACTTTGAATTATTTTAACTGCTTTGTCTAGACCATTTAATTGCATCAAAACTGGCAAGTGACATTTTTATCACTAACTCTCACGAAAAGGTAATGTCATAGAATCTCTCTCGTTTAATGCAATAATTTAGGAAGAAATCAGTCTCACCTTGGAAATGCTAGAAAAACTGAGGTGAATGAAATTTTGCCCGAGCGTGTGTGTGGAAAGTAGGCTGTATGTTAGTGTGTATGTGTGTGTGCATGCATGCATATACACATGTATGTTACACTCACACTTAGTTCTTCCCTGGAATAATAATTGCAGAGAAAACCCAAGACCATAAAACTTTAAGAAGCCTTCTTTTATTTCCAGTATCAATTCCCAGTCTTATTAATCCGCTTGGCCCTGATATGCAGCTCAGAAGTGAGAATTAAAAATTAGAGGGTAAAAATAAAAGCCAAAGTTATAATGAGCAGGAGAAGCATCTCATAAGAGTGGATACCTTTGAGATTAATTAACTAGAGAATTCTCTTCACAATGATTCCCTTAGAGAAACCTTACAGCTTGGCGTAAGTGGTAGGAAAAGTTTTGTAAATGTGTTTCTTATCTGGAATTTTCCATTACCTCCTTTGGGAAACAAGGACCTTTTCTGAGTCTCAAACAGTGATGTTAATAGGAATGAACATAGAAAGTGCATGCTGTTATCAGCAGCACAAATCATACATTGGATATGGGAGGCATTAGAACAGATCTGGGCTTGGAAGTCTCAGTTTTCTAGGACTATGGGGACAAAATACTGTACCATAAATTGGGTGGCATAAACAACAGACATTTATTTTCTCACAGTTCTGGAGTCTAGGAGTCTAAGATCAAGGGGACAGAAGGGTTGGTTTCCTCTAGGAGCACAAGGGACCCATTTCAGGCTCTGTCCTTGATGACTTGCTGATGGCCACCCTCTTGCTTGTCCTCATGCTGACATTCCTTTGACTGTATCCCTGCTGTCTCTTTGTGTCTGCAGATTGCCTTTCTTATAAGGACATCAGTCATGTTGAATTGGGGTCCACCCTAAGAGCCTCATTTTAATTTAATTACTGCTTTAAAGGTCCTATCTCCAAATTACAGCCACATTCTGAGGTATGGGGTTTGGCAGGGGACAGTTAAGACTTCAACATATGAATCTAGGGGGAAAACACAATTCAGTCTATAACAGAGAGTAAGACAAACATAGGGCTAAACGGCAGCCAAGGTACACATGACATGTATGGCTTTGAACAAGTTTCCCATGCTCAATCTCATGTTTCTAAACTGCAATACAAAAATACAGTAATAACAAGTATTTAGCTCATAGGGTCATTGAGTGAGTGAAAGTTGCTCAGTCATGTCTGACTCTTTGCGACCCCATGAACTATACAGTCCATGGAATTCTCTAGGCCAGAGTAGTGAAGTGGGTAGCCTTCCCCTTCTCCAGGGGATCTTCCCAACCCAGGGATCGAACCCAGGTCTCCCACATTGCGGGCGGATTCTTTACCAACTGAGGTATCAGGGAAGCCTTTCTTTCTCCAGGGGATCTTCCCAACCCAGGGATCAAACCCAGGTCTTCCACATTGCAGGTGGATTCTTTACCAGCTGAGCCACTAGGGAAGCCCAAGAATACTGGAGTGATAGCCTATCCCTTTTCCAGGGGATATTCCTGACCCAGGAACTGAACCAGAGTCTCCTGCATTGCAGGCAGATAGGATCATTATGAGAATAAAATGATATAAGGATGCAAATAAACTAGTATAGTTCTTAGTACATGATAAATGCTCTATAAATCTCCATTTATCACATTTTTTTGGTCTCTCCATTCCTGGTGGTAGCTTAAGTTTATCCTTTTCTGTCTACAGTTATAATTTAACTATTGTATGTCTGTTTTCTCCAGCATGCTATGACATCATTCAGGTAAGATCATCTGTGTCTTCTTTATCTTTGCCTTGCCCACTCCTAGCAGAGTTATCTATCAAATGACATCTGAATGAGTGAAAATGAAAAGGAATTCGATCCCATCTTTTATTATTACAAATTGTGCTAGGTTGACCCTCTGAGCTGTTACAACCAGGAAACTGAGGAATGGGAAGAGATCATGTAGACTCAGAGAGGCTTAGAAGGCTTTGTGTATGTATGTGTGTGTGCTTAGTCGTGTCCAACTCTTTGTGATCCTATGGACTATAGTCCACCAGGTTCCACTGTCCATGGAATTCTCCAGACAAGAATACTGGAATGGGTTGCCACTTCCTCCTCCAGGGGATCTTCCCAACCCAGGGATCAAACCCACATCTCTTATGTTTCCTGCATTGGCAGGCAGATTGTTTACCACTGTATCACCTAGAAAGATTTGGGATATATTAAATTTAGAGTCATTTGAAGTGTATTTGAACCTTCCCCTTTAGACTCTTGTTTACCGAGCAACAAAAAAATAAAAAGGTTTTTAAGAGTTTAAGAGAAGAGACCAGCAAGAATTTGTTTCTGATCCAGGAGTGACTCCTAGCTCACACCAGTGCCTGGAGGTACAGACACAACAGTGCTGGTCTGGTCCGGAAGTTTCCATGGCTGCTCTCTGATTTTGAGAAGTACAGAGACAAGAATAAAGACTGGTCTCTGTCTCTGCCCCCTTCGCATCCATCACCCTCTTTCCAGTGTCCTTCCATCTCTACGTCTCTGTTAGAATAAACTTCATAGTCACTAGATTCCCCGAGTGTGATAGTAACGCTCAATGAGTTCAGCTGTGAAAACAAACTGTATTGAAATAGCACATTTTTCAACCTTCCCATATTTCAGCCAAAGCAAAAAGAAATGCGGGCATGGGGACCAAACTCAAATGTTTTCCATAAACAGAGAAGTCAAAGGTACAAAACAATGACACCTAGGATGCCACATTGCCTCCTGGCTGTGCTGAGCAATACAAAACCAAGTTCAGATTTTCTGAAACAGCATCACAGTGCAGTCATGGCTCTGCAGAGTCTCCCCATTTGCCCTTCTCACATTCCCCTTCACATGCTGCACATTTCCAGCCAGGACTGCTGCCCGGCTGAGCCCAGCAGACAGGGTTTGTAGATGAGAAGTACACTAGTCCCTCTGCCTCACTCATGAGAGACTTGCCTCAGGTCCCAACCTCATGTCCTTCTCTTCGCACAATGATTTTGTAGGGCGCTACTTGGGCTTCCCTGGTAGCTCAGATGGTAAACAATCCACCTACAATATAGGAAACCTGGGTTCAATTCCTGGGTCAGGAAGATGCCCTGGAGAAGGGAATGGCTACCCACTCCAGTATTCTTCTCTGGAGAATTCCATGGACAGAGTCTGGTGAGCAATAGTCCATGGGGTCACAAACAGTCTGATACAACTGAGCGACTAACACTATACACTATACTTGTAGCCTTGGGCATGTAAATCTGTCTTTTCTTTCAACAACTCCTAGACCAATAAAATGAGGACTTATTCAATGAAGGCACTGGAGGAATCAAACACTGCAGCCAAGATGAAGAAGCACCAGGGCAAAGGGGAAAAGAAGAGGAGGAGGGGCTGCAAGAGGATGAAGGAAACAGATCTTGAGAAACTGAAGAAGCAAAAGGTGGTCTCCCTCCTTCCCTTATCAGCAGCATGATAACACACACACAGGGCCAGAAAGCCAGCCCTCAAGTCTTCTTTCTGCCATTCACTCCTTATGTGCCCTTGCATATGTGCGTGCATGCTAAGTCGCTTCAGTTTGTGCAACTCTTTATGACCGCATGGACTGTAACCCACCAGGCTCCTCTGTCCATGGGATTATCCAGGCAAGACTACTCGAGTGGGTTGCCATGCCCTCCTTCAGGGGATCTTCCTGACCCAAGGATTGAACTCTTGTCTCTTATACCTCCTTCACTGACTGGCAGGTTCTTTACCACTAGTGCCACCTGGAAGCCCTATGTGTCTTTAACAAGACATTTTATCTCTTCCAGTCTCAGTCCCCACATCACAAAAAGGACGTAATCATAATAGTACCTGTCCTCTCAAATTCAAAGATGTTTTTGAATATTACCTTACAGTAATATCCATAAACTATGAAGTGCAGTTTAAGTAGTAGCTACTGATCTCTCTACGTCTGCTCAGGAAGGAAGTCCAGTTGATGTAGGACTTTCCTCAGAGATGACTTCACCTCCTTATTCCTGAGGCTGTAGATCAGGGGGTTAAGCATGGGGGTGACCAGGTTATTCAGGATCTGAACAGTTGCATCCATCCAGGGGCTTGGGGTTGGCCGTAGGTAGATGAGGACCACTGGCATGTAGAAAAGCAGGATGGCAGTGAGGTGGGCACTGCAGGTGGAGAAGGCATGCTTTCGGCCGTCTGCAGAGCGGATCTGCAGGATGGAGCAGACGATGCGGCTGTAGGAGGTGAGGATGAGAAGAAAGCAGCTGAGGGGCATGAGGCCCACACTGATGAACCCCACCATCTCCAGGGCCGAGGTGTCTGCACAAGCCAGCTTCAGCATGACCGGGATATCACAGAAGAAATAGTCTACCTCATTGGGGCCACAGTAGGGCAACTGGAAAGTGAGCGTAGTTAGAAAGGTGGCCTGAATACAGCCAAAAAAAGAGGTGCCCATGGCCAGGATGGCACACGCTCTGTGACTCATGATTATTGTGTAGCGCAAAGGGTAACATATGGCAACAAAGCGATCATAGGCCATTACCGTGTACAGGAAACACTCGGTACAACCCACAAAGTGGTAGAAGAAGAGCTGGGACACGCAGCCTGCGTAGGAGATGGCTCGGCTGTTCCCTGCGAGGTAGAAGAGCATTTTGGGGGAACTCACAGAGGGAAAAAATATGTCACACACAGACAGTTTACACAAGAAGAAGTACATGGGAGTGTGCAGCCGAGCAGAGGAGACAATTGCCAGTAGGATGAGCAGGTTCCCCATAAGGGTGAAGATGTAGAAGGACAGAAACAGGACAAAAAGCATGGTCTCCAGGTCCTCTGTGTGCGGGATGCCCAGCAGAATAAACTCAGTCACCACCGAGGCATTCCTCATAGCTGTGATGAAGTCAGACCTTGAAAAGTGATCGGGAACACTGAAATCTGAACACCAATATCAAATTATTAGGCTTTCTGCCGATGAACACATTGGCTGTGTTTTTAACAAGCAACAACTCACCTTCCTATGAATGGTAGATTCTATATTAAAAATATCATGTATTAAGAAAAGGCTATTTTACAACCAGTCTATCCAACTATTGGAAGGAATGTCTTGAGAGGCTGATGACTGTTTATTACAAGACCAGAAGTTTTGAGATATATTCAAATCATTCTCAGGTCAAGTTAGAAACCATTCTACAGTTGTTTAATTCATGGATTCATTCTTCTCAGGCACATTTATATTTAGAAATCTCACAATATCTTTGAGAAGCAAACTCCCACTATGCATTATCCTCTAAAAAATAATCAGCAAAAAAATTGTGTTAGAAATCAGAACATTTAATTTTAATTCTGGCTTTGCCACTTATTAGTTATAGTAGTTCAAACAATTTGCACAATATCTTCCATAGACATAGTTTGGTCATACACAAAATTAAAACAACATTTTCAAAAACATCAACAACAAAGGTACCCTGGTGCCATAGTAAAGTTAATGAAATTTCTACGAAAGTATCTCGGAAAAACATAAATCCTAATGAAAAGCGTATTTTTATGTTTCTTAAATAAGTGTTTAAATATCTCTCTTCAATGTTGGCATTCTAAAATTATTTGCAAATACATGTTTTATGAAATGACATTATTAAATAGACTTACATCACATCCTCTTCAGGTTACATCCTTCCAGACTTGGGAGGTACAATGTTCCCAAGTCTATCAGGAGATGCTACTCTGGTTCTTCTGGTCCTTTTAACATTTTCTGAGTGGACTTATAAATATTAAGTCCTAAGGTGACTCTGGAATACTAATTAAAAGAAAGAATAGCAGCAAGTAGAGTACCAAATACTACGATAACCTATGGTTCTATAATATTGTTTGATTTTTAAAGTCCATTTTAGGAAAAACAATCCTCAAGGACCAGGAAGGTCCGTTTGTGTGGCCCCCAAGTGTGTGGGGGGCAGAAGTTAATGATAAGACATGGGCATGGGCAGAGGTTGAAATACTCACATAGTCCACCTGAGAACGGAGTCACATTTTCCAGTCTTATAACAAGACCTCATGTCTACTGCCTCTGAGCAGAGAACAGAGTGCTCCAGCCAAACACAATTTAATTCTCCTAGTTATAAAGAATTGAGTCTCTTAGGGTTTGTACGTTCGAGACCTGTACACACTCCTGCTTCCAGGAGTGCTTCCTTGGAAGTTGATTCAAATCCCCTGAAGCCCTATTTGGGAATGAGTGATAGCTCTGAGGGAGCAATTAATTTGTCGATCTTATTCATCATCCAGCTATGAAATAATAGTAGTGAGATCATCAGAAAGGAATGTCCTGAAGTGGGAAATATCTGTGTTCCTCCAAGAGTATTTGCATGGTAGCATGAGTTCCAATTCTAACCTTAGATCACCTGCAATGCTATCTCTTTTTTGGTTGTCTTCCACACCTTCAAACTTTTCTTTGTGATATCCTTTGTCTACTGTTTTTGAAATTATCTATACATCCATGCAACTACGTGGTTATCTCTAATAAACATCCCTCTTCCAGGTAGAAACTTCATCAGTTATTATTTGCTTTATATCTACTATCATTATTTGTCCTTCAGGTCAATACTCCTAAAGACAAATAAACATTCATAGGAGGGTGATCAGTGTAAATAAAGGGGTTGGCAGCAAATCTTCTCCCCCCCAAAAATGATTGACTTAATAGCTAATGTTCAGTTAAAAATTCACAGTAAACATTTGCCACATGCTAAAGAAATGTGAAAGTGTTAGTTGCTCAGTCATGTCCGACTCTTTGCAACCCCATGAACTGTAGCCTGCCAGGCTCCTCTGTGCATGGAATTCTCCAGGCAAGAAGACTGGAGTGGGCTGCTGTTTCCTTTTCCAGGAGGTCTTCCTGACCTAGGGATTGAACCCGGGGTCTCCTGTATTGACAGGCAAATTTACTGTCTGAGCCATCATGGAAGCTCTGACACATTCTCAGTGTTACGCTAATTCTTAAAATTTATTATTACATTTAATCTCCCAAAGAAACCATGTAACAAAGAAACTGAAAAGCAGATTAAATAACTGATCACACAACTAGAAAGTGACTGCACTGAGACTATAGTTTTAAAGCCAATGTTTTTAAGCTCAACGCTATGCTGAACCCCAGAGATTTGAATTTTGTACCCAGAGATATAATGTGATTTTTCAAAGGCTTCCAGGGCTGATAGGTAAACTTTGCATGCACTCTTCCATGTGATGATTCAGGAATCATGGGCATATCTGGTAGAAAGACAGATTTATTTTCAATGCAGAAAGTTTAATTATTAGAAATTATACATCAATGCAGTAAACAATCTTTATGATATAGTTATCTCCTTGTCTGGAAATATCCAAGAAAAATGTAAAACAAATCATCTTTCAGGTATGCCATTAAGGCTTTTCTCAATTTGAATGAATAACTTGAGTTCAGGTTCTTACTAATTTTAGAATTATTTTATTTATACAGGAAAGTTTATGTCCATTGAATTGGTGATGTTATCTAATCATCTCATCCTCTGCCGCCCTCTTCTTTTGTCTTCAGTCTTTCCCAGCATCAGGGTCTTTTCCAATGAGTCAACTCTTTGCATCAGTAGCCAAAGTATTGGAGCTTCAGTTTCAGAATCCATCCTTCCAATGAATATTCAGAGTTGATTTCCTTTAGGAAGCACTGGTTTGAATTCCTTGCTGTCCAAGGGACTCTCAAGAGTCTTCTCCAGCACCACAATTCAAAATCATCGATTCTTTGGCACTCAGCCTTCTTGATGATCCAACTCTCATAACCACACATGACTACTGGAAAGACCATAGCTTTGACTATATGGACTTTTATCAGCAAAATAAAGTCTCTTCTTTTTAATATGCTGTCTAGGTTTGCCATAGATTTCCTTCTAAGAATCAATAATCTTCTAATTTCATGGCTGCAGTCACTAGCCATGATTTTGGAGCTTGAGAAAAGCTCAAGCTTTTATTTTCCGAGAAAAGAAAATCTGTCACTGCTTCAACCTTTTCCCCTTCTATTTGTCATGAAGTGATGGGACTGGAGGCCCTGATCTTAGTTTTCTGAATGTTGAGTTTTAAACCAGCTTTTCACTCTCCTCTTTCACCCTCATCGAGACTCTTTAGTTCCTTTGTGAATATACCACATTTTTAATAATAACTAATATTTATTGTGCATTTCTTATATGCCCGAATTCTGCTGAGTGCTCTCCATTAAGTAGGCAATATTATTTCCCTCATTTCTACTAGAAAATTTAGTCTCAAAGAGTTTAAGCAACTTACCTAATGTAATCGAGTCAATTAATGGATCCAGAATTATACGACTCTTCCTTTTGAGTTATAATTCAATCCTAAAGGAAATCAGTCTTGAATATTCACTGGAAGGACTGATGCTGTTGAAGCCCCAGTACTTTGGCCACCTGATGCCAAGAGCCAACTCACTAGAAAAGACCCTGATGCTGGGAAAGATTGAAGACAGGAGGAGAAGGGGATTGTAGAGGATGAGATGGTTGGATGGCATCACCAACTCAATGGACACGAGCTTAAACAAGCTCTGGGAGATGGTGAAGGACATCACCATCTCCTGGAGTGCAGCAGTCCATGGGGTCTCAGAGAGTCAAACAGGACTGAGCAACTGAACAATAATAACAATTCTGATTTTCATAACTAATATCACCTTACATTTGTGGTGAGTGAGTTTTTCAATGCAACTTCACATTTTTAAAGTTAATTTTCTCAATAACTATGTAAGGTAGTTCTTATTAACTGCATTTTACAGATAAAGCCATTGGACTCAGAGCAACTGTGACTTTCCTAAAGTTAGACAGCAGAACGGAGTCATCTCCAAGCTTAGCCCTCTTTCACTACATCATCACTGCTTCCCAAAACAACCCCATACAGAAAGCAGCTGGCCCTGTGTGAGAGAATTATTAATAGATTCACTTGAGAGTTTTGGAGGAGGGTTGTGTATGCCCTTAGTGTATGCCTTATTACCATTTTTATCGTGTATTCCATGGCAAGATTATATGAGAGAGAAAGAGAAGAGAATCTGTTCAGAATATGTTTTGTTTCATAGGAATCGAGTCTCAGAAATTTCAGTAGGTATTTCTCAAGGGCGCTGTCTTGCTACAATTTATTTGTAGGAAATTTTGCCTTATTTGGATCACTCTTGTTTTAATCAGAAAAAAAGGCCCTGCCTTGTTTAATGCCTTTTCTCCTCTACTCCGAAATTCAAGTAAGTCACTAGCATATTCTTGCAACAATTGATTTCTCAACTAATCATTCAGCATAACTTGCTGATTATAAATAGCAGGGCTAAGTCCAGGCACTCTCGGTCCAGTGACAGGTGCTTTATTGTTTGTTGGTAAGGCTGGGGTCTGGCATGAGTAACCAAGCGAAAGTCTCTTCTTTCATCTGCAAAAACTCAGCAGCGAAGAAGTGGACTGTGAGCCAAAATGGAAGAGTAGGATATGGCCACTTACTGGGTCATAAATTTCTTAATGTTCTCCCCCTCCATTTCTTTTTCTTTTTTTCCTTCTGGTAAGAAAGTGTTCGATTGCTTTACTGGGCTTCCTAACAATTTAATGGTTTCTATGGAAGAGGTGGAACCCAGTTAACAGAGGAATTAAGTTTATAAATATAAGAATGAAACATACTTTCTGCATTTTTGTTGGGGAGAGATGGGTATGACAGAAATATCAGGGACTTGAATCCCAGGAAACTCTCTTGAGTGGCTTGATGTCCTTAGTTATTACCAGTTCCTAAGCGATTCCTCGCGTTTCTTTGTGGTTCCCACTCCCATGATGAGAGCCGGTCAACTGCTGGGATATGGTTCAGGTACCCGCAGCAGGCTACAGTACTGAAAGAGCCCCTGTGTGTGATGAAGCAGACCAGGTACTAGCAGAAAGATGACTGATCTGGCAGGTTTGAGATATAGCCCAGTCTGTCAAGCAAAATACAGTATCCAGTTTACATGGCACAAGCTGACATGGTTCAGAAAGAACAAAACTTTTAGTAACAACAGCTATCCTGAAATATACAGTACAGCATCCTTACAAGAGAAAAAAAAATGTATAGAGAGTTGCATCTTTGTGTCACATATATGTAAATATATATATGTGTGTGTGCAACTATATATATTCAGGGTTCATTGCTAAGCTTTTTATGTTTATATTCATTCCCGTTTTGCTCTCATTCTAACAATATTAAATCCTGTTTTCACTCACGTACTTATATTTCTAGCCCAGATTTCCCCCCCTGAATTCTAGACTTGTTACTCAATATCTCCATGTAGGAGTCGAGATGTTAGACATCCCAAACTCACTATTACCAAAGAGGCACTCTTGTTTTTCCATTCCAAGCTTCTCCCACAGCTATCTCTAGCTTAGTAAATAAAATGCTACAAAAAACAAAAACAGAGAAAATCTTGAAAAAAGTCAGAGTCAAGCAAAACACTTTATCCACTAAGGAAAAAGGATAAGAATTACAACACATTTCTTGCCAAAAATTATATACCCAAGGAAAAAGTGGAGTGAAATGTTTAAAGTGTTGAAATAGTTAAGCACAGCATATTGAATTCTATAGCCAGTAAAATTATCCTTCAGAAGTGAAGGAGAAATAAATACTCTCAGACAAACAAAATCTGAGGAAATCTATTTCCAGGAGAACTATTCTGCAAGAAATGTTAAAAGGAATTCTTCAGAAAGAAGAAAAATAATATAGATCAGAAACTCAGATCTACATAAAGAAAGAGTGTCAGAGAAGGAATAAATAAAGGTGAAATAAATCTTTTATTTTTCTTAATCTAAAAGATAACTTTTTTAAGTAATACTAATGCATTGGATAAGTATAATATATGGATGAAAGAAATGAACAACAATGCCACAATGAATGGGATGAAAGAATTATGAAAACCCTCTAACTCATCAAGGTACCTGAACTACATGTAAAGTAAGATAGTGTTATTTGAAGGTGGACCTGATTCGTTTTAAATATATATTGCAAATTCTAGGGAAACTAAAAAATACATAAAA
Source organism: Giraffa tippelskirchi (assembly GCF_054371585.1). Taxonomy (NCBI): domain Eukaryota; kingdom Metazoa; phylum Chordata; class Mammalia; order Artiodactyla; family Giraffidae; genus Giraffa; species Giraffa tippelskirchi. The sequence goes on from NC_137284.1 coordinate 21,534,105, forward strand.
AAAATATAATTGATATGTTGAGAGTGGAGATAAAATGAAATCATATATAATGCATAATTAAAACCAAAAGAAGGAAAATGTTTAAAAACAGATGTAAGAAATAGAAAGCAAACTTAGTAAATATTAAGCCAATTATATCACTGATTACAAAATGTGCTAACTAAAACTCAAAGATGGTCAGAGTAGCTAAAAACACAAGTGAAGTGAAGTCGCTCAGTCTTGTCTGACTCTTTGCGATCCCATGGACTGTAGCCTACCAGGCTCCTCTGTCCATGGGATTTTCCAGGCAAGGGTACTGGAGTGGGTTGGCAGTGGTTAAGACTCCATGCTCCTAATGCTGAAGGCACAGGTTCAGCCCCTACTTGGGATACTGCATGCCATACAGTGTGGCCAAAAAAAATGTATGCGTGTGTGTGTGTACCACTAGAAACCCAATTTAATTATAAAGACTTATGTCAAAAGTAAAGGAATAGAGAAAATTATATATCAGGCTAATACTAATCAAAAGAAAGCTGGACTAACTATATTCATTTTAGCCAAAGCAGATTTCAGAAAAAGGAAAATGATCAGAGATAAAGGTGCATATTACAACATAATCATTATGTATCATTATGTACATAATGTACATCATTACATAATGATAAAAGGTACATGTTACATAATGATAAAATCCAAAATGTGTATGTGCCTAATAAGAGAACATCAAAATGCATGAGGTAAAAACTGATAGAACTGAAAGGAAAAACAATATATGGAGCATTGCATGGAGTTTTTCTTCTTGTCAACCAGGTACTTCAAGCAGATGGACTGATTTTAAGGGAGCAATGGCTGAGTTGGGAGAGAAACAGCAGATGCTAAATCATCTCCAACATGACTGTGTTAGCCTTGAGGAAAACATGCCACATGCTAAGTCACTTCAGTCATGTCCGGCTCCTTGTGACCCCAAGAACTGCAGACCACCAGGCTCCTCTGTCCATGGGATTTTCCAAGCAAGAATACTGGTGTAGGTTGCCATTTCCTTCTCCAAGAGGATCTTCTCGACCCAGAGATCCAACCCAGGTCTCCTGCATTGGCAGGAGGATTCTTTACAATCTGAGCCACCAGGGAAGCCCTTGGTAAAAATAGCAACGGGTTTAGTAATAAGTCTTTGTAGAACAGTGTACTCTGCCCTGAAGGCACTGGGCTCAGTCTGAGTGGGAGAATCTTGAGGCCATGTTATCTGCCTTCCTTCTGGCCAAGTCTGCAGCAGACAGGAAACGACTACAGGAACAGGGCGAGGAAAACCAATATGAGAGCAGCTTTCTTCCCGGGCTTCCTTCCCTTGCCCAGATCATCAGTTCCTGAAAGCACAGATGGTGCTTGATATTTTTCTAAAACATGACGCACCAGCCTTGAAAGTGGGCTTCAGTGCAGGTGATAAAATATCTTTCTCGGTTATGAACACAGACACTTGTTTAGATCTGAGGAATTTACAGTTGGTACAACATTCTATAACATGAGAGCACAATCAGAAAAATAAAAGCATGCTACTTTAAAATGGGAGTTGATTCTGCAATTTAAAGAAGACGTAAGTATTGCCCTTTGTTTTGTTTTTTTGGTTTTTGCTCAGTCGCTCAGTCCTGGCTGACTCTTTGCGACCTCATGGACTATAGCCCACCAGGCTCCTCTATCCATGGGATTCTCCAGACAAGAATACTGGAGTGGGTTGCCATTTCCTTCTGTTTTTTTGTTTTAAAAGTTCCTAAGTCTCTTAGGAAGAGAGGGTGAGAAAAGGAGAGATGAACAATGAATGGAATACTGAACGTCCTACACATAAATGTAAAGGACCATCAATTTGTGGAAGAGGGTAATTCTGTAAGTTTCATGGTCCTTAAGAACCTGTCTTTTCTGTCATTTCATTGATAGGGACTATCGAGATCAGGGGTCTCCAGCTTCTGGGATCTAATGCTTGATGATCTCAAGTGGAGGTGATGTAATAATAATAAAGTGCACAATAAATGTGCTTGAATTATCCTGAAACCAACTATCCCCTTTCCCCAGGTCCACAGAAAAATTGTCTTCCACAAAACTGGTCCCTGGTACCCAAAAGTTGGGGGACCTCTATCTAGATGACAAACTTGAATGCAAGCCTATTTTATGAAAAGACTGAGCCCTCATTTCTCAAGTTCAATGTGTGTACAAATCACTTGGTGAACTTGTGAAAATGCAGATTTTGATACTGTAGTTTCTGGGGTTGCCTAAAATTCTGCATCACTAGCAAGCTTCTCGGTGATGTCAGAGCCCTATTCCATGGGTTGCACTCAGCCGTAGTAAACTTGGAAGAAAGTCTTGGGAGGTGAGTCACCACTGTGCAAGTGTGGCAAATCTTCCCAACTCCAGTTCATGCAAGAGCCAAACAGGATTCAGCTCTGGGCCATCCTCCACTTTAGTGAACAGATACGGTGGTCTTGCTCAGAATCCTTGAATATTCAAGATGAAAGTAATAATAGAATTCTAGTTTAATCCCTTAGTTGTAGGATGGGAATTCTAAGATCCTGAGGGTAAAATCATTTGTCCCTCCTCACATGACTATTTAAATGTATGGTCAGGATTCCAACAGTGGTTTTCTGGCTAGTGCTCTTTACTTGCCTCATATAAGATAGGAAGCCAGGGATTTCCTTGGTGGTCCAGTGGTTAAGAATCCACCTGTGCTGCAGGGGACACAGGCTCAATCCCTGGTCAGAGAACTAAGATCCCATATGCCTCAGGGCAACTGAGCCCACACACCACAACTAGAAAGTCCATGTGCTGAAACAAAGATTACACATGACACAGTAAAGACCTGCATACCACAACTAAGACCCAATGCAACTAAATATATATATATATATATATATATATATATATATATATATATTTCTCATTAAAAAAAAGACAGGAAACCAGCCTACAACAGAAGATAGGAGGAAAGGACACAGTGTGAACAGTAGAGGCACCAGAAAAGCTGGCTGGAAAAAACAAGGGATAATAAAAACTGATGGAGGTTCAGTGAGTAACTCTATAAATAAAGACCAAATACAACAAAGTGCAGGGTAGAGATGGCCATTTTAATATTGATATGATAGCATTTTAGACGGCAACACATCAAAAAGGGTCATTTTCACCAGGATAGAGTATATGGGTTATAAGTTTCAGAAACATGAGGAGCTCCTTTCTTCCTCATGGGGCGAGTGGTCTAGGTTGAGGTTTCAGGGAACACTGCCCTTCAACTTGTTTTTTCCTATATTATATGAAGTCAGATCTGGACTTAGAAGCCTCATGAGTTCAGACAAGGACTAAGGAGTCCATTAGTGCTTTCTTACTAGGATGTTTAAGGATTAAGGAAAAACAGGTCTCTATCAGACATAACTCAACCCAAGTCACCAAGGCAGTGGGAGGAAAGGCATGTGGCAGAGGCCAGCAAAGCCCAAGCAGGATCAATCAAGAAAGTCCCCAAGAAATAAAGGGTGGGATGAATTGGGAGAGTAGCGCTGAACCATACATATTACAATATATAAAACTGATAGCTAGTGGGAAGTTGCTACATAACGCACGCATCTCACCCCGGTACTCTGGGATAAGCTAGGGGTAGAATGGGGTGGAGGGTGGAAGGGAGGTTCAAGAGGGAGGGGCCATATGTATACTTACAGCTCATTCACGTTGTTGTATGGCAGAAACCAACACAACACTGTAAAGCAATTATCCTCCAAAAAGAAAAATTTAAAGGAAAGAAGCTCCCCAAGTGCCAGATCTCACAGTGGACCCCTGAGTCTCCCTCTTTGTGATCTTAAGCTTATATTCATCCCAGTGTTGGCTTTCTACCTCCCCTCCAACTCTTCTTCCTATCTAAAAATAGAAAACTGCATAGTTCACCAGTCTGGTCCTGATAAGTACCTAAGAACAAAAATAAACAGAAAAAAAGTGCAGAGAATTCTCTAATTCAAGCATTCCCTGAACATCAATGCTATAATCTTTAGTCTGGAGTCCACATCACCTGTGTTCCATGTGGTCATTCTGGAAAGTTGAGGAGGAACATTATAGCCTGGGAATGCTTTTAATTCCTCCAAGAAAGGGAACAGTTTCTGGGACCCGTGACACTTGGCTGAGAGTATGAGCTGGGGAAGGAAAAGCACATTCGAAGAGAACCTGGCACTGAGAGGCAAGAGGCTGTGGGCGCCCACTGCTCGTATGATAAGAAGCTGCCAGGATAGGTGTAGACTACAGAAGCATCAGAGCAGAAGAGAGGGAGAAGGCAAGGACTGTAGCATAGCCGAGGCACTTGTTCTTCTGGACGGTCTCTTCAGGAGCCAAAGATGGCAGGATCCACAGAAGATTTTGTGAAAGCAATTGCAGCTTTCACAAGCTCATGCCTGATGGACCCTGGTAGAAGGAGGAAACAAAATTGAGGGCTGAGGGACAGAAATGAGAGGACAGGCTCTCCTCCCAGGCTCCCCTAAACTCTTCAGCATCTTCCCTGAGCCCTGCTCAGCTGTCTTCAATACCCCTGACTTTTTTCTCCCTACTGCCCAGGCTCCCTTTAATCTTCTCTGGCCCCAGAAATATTCAGCAGCAGTGAAACGATAAATATCCAAGGAATAAGGGCTCCACATCCAGTCCTACACTCAGTACAGCACATTTTCACTTCACGTCCTTCTCACAGCTCACACTCCCCACCCATGTCCCCTTCCCTCTATACCCACCTCCTCCACTCCCCCAATTTCAGATTTTACCCTCATCCAACCAGTTGGGGCATCAAGAAAGGTCTGAACCAGGATGGCCGGAGAGGGAAATATGGGGACCCTATCTTGGTAACCCTCTATCAGGCCTGGAGGCTCAATGCCTGGGATGATGGCTAGCTCCTAAACACGTGGAAAGATGGGGTCTTAGGACTGGGTTCCTACCTGCGTGGATGTGAATCCAGGCCACTGCCTTCCTTTCCAGAAGCTCCCACTCACAATCCATGTCCTTAGCATTGTCATGCAGCCAGAGCACCGCCAGGACTGTGGCCCAGCTTGAAGAATTCGCATCCTTTACCACAGAGAGAGACTACCCTGAGGCCCCCAGGTTAAGTTCATGGACTCCCCTCATGGCCCAGTGGTTAAGAATCTGCCTGCCAATGCAGGGGATTTGGGTTTGATTCCTGGTCAGGGAACTAAGATCCCACGTGCTGCGGGGCAACTAAGCCCATGTGCACTGCAGCTAGAGTCTGTGCACTGCAACGAAAGATCCCTCATAATACAACTGAGACCCGACACAGTCAAATAAATAAATATTTTTAAAAAATTCAGATTCCTTATTGAAGGACTCTTCATTCTCCTGATTTATTGATCCAGTTACCATGAGAAGGAAGGAAATGTTAGTCGGACATGTCTTGTTCTCAATGAAACCAAGTTAGAACTTCGTGATTCTCATATCTTCTTCTACTTATTTGTAAATTATCCCTTTAATTATTTGTTTTAGAATAATTATTTCAACAGAAATATAATGCTAGACACATATATAACTTTAAATGCCCTAGCAGCCACATGTAAAAATAAAGTACAATTATTTAATATATTGCATTTAACTTAATATATTCAAGATATTATTTTAACAGGTAATCAATTTAAAAATAATTATCAAGAAGGGTTTACATTTTTATGTTGTCTTTGAAATCAGTTTGTCTTTCACAACTATAGCACATTTCAGTTCAATGGAAAATTTAATTTCTCACTTGCATTTGTCACATTTCAAGCTCTTAGAGGCCACAGATGACTAGTGGATACTATATTAGATGATGCAATTATAGCATGTTTAAAATTTATTTAATCACCTCCACATTTTGAAAATTCAGAATGATGGGTGTCCTTCAAGTTTTTGGCATTTGTCTCATATGTCTCATTTGGCGTATATCTCAATATTCAACAATTTCTCAATTAGAAAATTCAGTAAGTTACCTTGAAATTCTTGAATGTTATTTGTCCTCATCAGCATACTTGAACACATTCGAAATAACTAAGTTGTCCCTACTGATACTTTACCTATCCTAACTTTGGTGAAATTCTGTTAATTTCTGGACCACCCTGTTTAGGACAAAGAACACAGATTCTGAAGACAGATAGTCCTGGATTGAATCCAGCTCTGCCACTGACTAGCTGAGTACACTCAAAGATATTATCATACTTCTTTGAACCCTGGTTTATTCATCTATTAAGCACAGCATGAGTAGGATTTACCATATTTAATTGATTGATGAATAAATAAGGTCATGAAGGGACGTGCAATGCACAGAGGCTGGCATAGAGTAATTGCCCAATAAATATAAGCAATTATAACTAAGATGACTAGCAGAAAATGTAGTTAAAGAGGATTTTTGTTTTCCCTCTGTCATCCATCAACTCTAAACCATCAGCTTCTACTAGCAGACTAATTCCTTGTTCTTTCTGCTCCAACACAGCCAGAAAAATCTTCAACTTCTATTTATGAGAAATTAATTTAGTCTATGACCTCTTGTATGCTCCTTCCTCAGGTGAGTCATGATTCATCCCAATTCTCATTACTCACCTCAACCTCACAAAAATATACACACTCTCTTTTCTTCTCTGAATCTCACCTTATCAGGAAGTGCAGCCTGTATGTCTTCCAACTTCATACCCAGGACCAAGGCCAGACCTTCATTCAGATCCCAGGAACCATCTGCCTTTTGAAGGGAAATCAACTGTGCAAGACGATTATCTTCAACGACTGTGGGGGAGAAGAAAAGAGAGGATGGGAAATTATGGTGCTAATGGCCCCTGAGCATCCCGAGAGACAGGTCTGAATTCAGAGACAGGATGCAGTGAGAGCCCAGCACTAAACAGATACCACAAGATCCTCATTTTAGTCTTGTCCCCTAGGACACATGCCCTCTCTCTGTGACAATGCAGGCCACTCAGGTGACATATTGTCTGCACTGACACATCCAGTAACAAGGGAAAGATACAGGCCACTATAGAACCCACATGATGGTGCTGTTTAAGTCTTACCCAGTCCTGTTTATTTCATTTTTATTTTTTAAATTAATTTTTATTAGTGTGTAGTTGCTTTACAATGTCATGTTAGTTTCTACTCTACAGCAAAATAAACAGGACTGGGTAAGACTTAAACAGCACCATCATGTGGGTTCTTTAAGGACCTATATCTTTCCCTTGTTGAATTTTGAATTTCCTTCCCATTTACGTCACCACAGAGCATTGAGTAGAGTTCCCTGGGCTATACATTCGGTTCTCACTAGTTATCTATTTTATACACAGCATCAGTCATGTTTAAATGGGCCTTAAAACTTTAGGTATATTAAAAAAATTCTAGACAAATATAGCTTGGGTTTCGATTACCAAAATTTCCAAAGAAAGCAGATATAATGGAAGCTGTCAACAGTCCATCTCAAAGAATAGCTTAGTGTCCAATCCTGGTGGTATGAAAATTGCTCAAAGGTCACAAAATTTTCATAGAAAGTATCTTGCATCTGGCTATCAACCCTATGTGATGATGTACTTATAGCAACTTAGAAAATTAGTAGGTAAGAAAAACTGTAACCAGAGAAACAGTTCCACTCCAATGGGGGAAAAACAAAATCCTAAGGCTCTGATTTCAACAGTCTTTGTTTGAATCTCAGCACTGTTAACACTCAAAATGTAACAGTTTTTTAACAGGAATCTCAGCCTTCTCTGTAAATTCAAGACCATAGAGCCTAACACAGGACAAACAATGTAAAGTACTTGGAAGGACACTAATTAGCTCTCAACAAATAGTACTTGCTAATTAATTCATAAAAACTAGCAGCTTATTCTCCTAGGTAATTTTTCTTTCTACTTTGGTAAAAGGATTCCTAAGTGAGAAAGCTCAGAGTGGGGATACTCTAAGTTACTGAGATAGTAGAACACTATAGACAATCAACACAAACTATTGGTTTGTCCAAAAAGTTTTCCATAACATCTTATGGAAAAACCGGAATGAACGTTTGGACAACCCAAGAAGGTTCTTGTGACAACCCAAGGAGGTGAGGAGCTGTGCAGATGAGCGAGCTAAGGCACTAATAAGTGAACTAATTTGCCTAAAACTCCACAGCAACTGGGAGTACAGAGCTTTGAATCCACCTTAGACCCTGAAGCTGTGATAATCTAATGAGAATGAGTGCCAAATAAGATTTTAAACAGTGAAATAATTGTACAGCACAAACTCTGGCTACAAAACTGGAGAGACTAGAAAGAAATGTCCTGTAAGCCTATTTTAATAGAAAAGACATCCCTTCATGGTGAAATGTACTTAAGATTCCATTTGTTATGTACATGAAAAGCCAGCTACTTGAAACAAAAGGCAGTGACCAAGGAACACTCTTTGATGTCAGACGATCATCAGACAGTGTCAGGAAGACCCATTTATAAACCCAGCCTGTACAAGAAGAGCAGTGTAGCAAGGGCCCACACATGGTGGGCTGTGCAGGAGGAGGGCCCCAGCCCATAAGCAAGGAGTGTGAGCTGAGATGGCAACACGGTTTATTCATCTAGGGCTCAACTCAGACTCTACTGGGCAGGTTTCAGGGTCATAAGCTGTAGGGACTGACCCTGGCAAATATAGGGACTGGACAAATCTCACCCTCTGCCTGCTATTTTTCAAATAGGTAACTTCCTGGGTAGAGAAAGTCACAGGGCTCCCTGGTGGCTCAGGGGTAAAGAATCCACCTGCCAATGCAGGTGACACAGGTTCGATCCATGGGTCAGGAAGATTCCCTGGAAAAGGAAATGGCAACCTGCTCTAGAATTCTTGCCTGAGAAATGCCACAGACAGAGGAGCCCGGCAGGGTACTGTGCAAGGGGTCACAAAGAGTTAGACATAACTGAGCAACTTAACAACAACAACAAAGAAAGCCACAAGATAGCAGAGAATTGAAGATCAGTTCTTCAGTTCCCATAGAGAAGAGGATAAGACTGAGGCCCATCTCACCTGGACCGTGAGTTTCCACATTGGTCTTTTTGGCAGAAGCACGAGGCTTTGGCTTCTCAAGACAGGCCTTTGATAAGGGTGCGCATTTCTTCTCTTGTCTGTGACCATCACCCAGGTGTGTTCTTCGCCCTATACAGGTGGTAGACAAACACGGGTCAGAAAAAGTCCCTGGAGAGATGCTCACTTAGAGAGAACAGGCTCTGTTTAATCACAAGCTTAAAAGGATCAGGATCACGACTGTTCTGCTGGTGGGACAGCCCTCAGTAATGAGTGATCATCGGTGGGCTGAGGAGGAGGATGGAAGCGGAACAAGGCCTCTGAATGAGCTGAAAAACACCAGTGTAGACATAGAGACCAAGGCGCCCTCAGTGCTGGGGGGTGTAGCCAAAGGCCCTGGATAATTTGAGACCCTCCTATCCAGATCAGTTCAGCCACTGTCTCTATTGTGCATTTTTTTCTTCTACGACGAGCCCACTTCCTGCACACAATGTCCCCCTCTAAGTGCTTTGTACTTTGTCTTCTGGAACTCTTGACACGGGACAATGACCTCTTCCGCATCTTGAGTTTCATCACAAGAGGCTTCTTCCGACTATTTATCTTAACTTAAAACTGTTAAAACCTGTTCCTTCCCTACCCCCTCAAATTGGTTGAGGTGCCATATCCCAAGTCCCCAGGTTTGGGAGGTGTGGGTGGAAGCCACTTCAGTCCCAATCACTACGGCCAGGTCACCAGTCTGCCAGTCTCACCTGGGTCACCCTCCTCATATCCTTGCTGCTGTCAACCTCCAACCTCTCTGTCACTTCCCATCACCCACTGGAGTGTCTGAAAGACCACAGACTTGCACTTCATTGCAGGCTGCATCACCTTGAGAGACGTCAACACCTACGCAGAGAACCTGTCCAACACCCTAATTTAAAACCTCTTGACTTCTTCAATCAAATGGCTTCAGCTTCCCCTCTACTTCACCACTCCCTCCCAAGTCAGAATCTTATTATCAAGCAAATTGTTCCACCTATACAAAATAAATTTTAAAAATATTCTATTTTTAAAATACAGGATCCAGTTCTTCCAGTTTCTTTTCTTTTTTATTGATCACATTTTTTAATTGGAGGATAATTGCTTTACAATGTTGTGTTGGTTCCTGCTGTACAACAATTCAATTCAGTTGTAACTGTGTGTGTATATGTATATATCTCCTACATCTGGAGCCTCCCTCACCCACTATTCCACCCCTCTAGGTCATCACAGAGCACCTGGCTGGGTTCCCTGTGCTATGCAGCAGCTAGCTATTTTACACATGGTAGTGTATATATGGCAAAGCTACTCTCTCAATTTGACCCACACTCTCCTTCCCTTCCTGTGTCCACATGTCCGTTCTCTACGTCTGTGTCTCTACTCCTGCCCTGCAAATAGGTCCATCAGTACCATTTTTCTAGATTCCATATATATGCATTAACATAGTGATATTTTTCTCTTTCTGACTTACTCCAATCTGTATAACAGGCTCTATGTCTTTGACATCATCTGGATTCTAAATGTTTCCTCTATTTTTTTTTCCTATGTAACAACTTCCTTCTATCTTGACTTTCTTCCCTATGTAGCCTAAATCTCAGGTCCAACATTATACCACTCTCTTATCAATATCAACTCTATGTCCCTAATTTCCTTTTCATCACATCCATCTGACAAAACCCCAACCTCAGTATTAAGCCAACACTCTACCTGCGTTTTTCTTATACCAAAGCTCCTGATTCCATTTAGTAGTTTGGTGCCACTAAAAAAGTCAAGGAATCAAAACTAAACTGGACTTTCAACACTGTGCTGGGTCTTCATTGCTGTGTGCAGGTTTTCTCTAGTTGCAGCAAGTAGGCTTCTCATTGCAGTGGTTTCTCTTGTTGTGGATTCCAGGATGAGCAGGCTTAAGTAGATGTAGCACATGGGCTCAGTAGTTGCAGCTCCTGAGTTCCTGAGCACAGGTTCAGTGGTTGCAGCTCATAGGCTTAGTTGCTTCACAGCGTGTGTGATCTTCCTGGACCAGGGATCAAACCCGGGTCTCCTACAATGGCAGGTGGATTCTTAACCACTGAGTCATCAGAGGAGCCTCACTTACACCCTTTGTCATCCTGTAATATGGACTGTTTCCTGATCCAAGCCAATAAAACTGTTCTTCATTAGATTGGCAAGGGCTTCTTTGATATTTATCCAGTAGCTCTTTTTCAGCTTTTACCTTGACTTTTCTGCAGTATCTAATATTTTGATGACCCCATCTAAATATCCTTTGTTTTGAATACACATTCACTTATTTTCTTCCTACTTCATTCTTCTTAATTTCATTTGGAAAATCCTCTGCCATCTATCCCTACATACTTGGGATACCTAGTCCATGGGACTGCAAAGAGTCAGACATGTCTCAGCGACTGAACAACAGCAAGGACATTTCACAAACTTTTTCTTTAAATGCTATGTTCAGATGTCCAGTGGCCCTTCTTTTGCATGAGTTTGAATGGGGTAAAACTTACTAGTTCCACACCTCCATGGTGACGGGGATTGCACCACTGGGGCAGCACACAGCAGCATTGGCCTTGGAACATCCCGAGGAGCCAGTGGCCCCTGAATTGGCTTGTTGAGATTCTTGTTGACAGCAATGAAAGCTGTGTGGGAGCTTACGACTCCACACTCCATGCTGACTTTCAACACATCTTTTTTATCACCTGCTGGAGTCTCCCTGAGGCCCATGTCCTTGGTCTGGAGAAAGGACTTGGCTGCAAGTCGGTGAATAATGAGGCTAAAAGAAAAAAAAATCCTGTGATTTAGGGACAAGCACACAAAAGTCAGTTATACGGGACCCTCAAAAGTTAAGGATGAAAAGGAGGGAAAAACCAGATTAGGGGAAGAAAAAGAGATAGATGGGTTAGGAAGGAAAAGTGATGGTAGGGCCACTACTGAACACCAAAATAAGAGAAGGAAATCAACCCTGAAGGATGGCAGAGACCAAACAAGAAAAACACAAAAGAAAGAAAACAGCAAAGGAACACTGAATTCTCACTTGGCATCAAGCTTGGGTTGTAGGGAAAATGTCACTTTATTCTCCAGTCTCTCTCCTTGGAGTATGTACTTGAGGCAAACTTCTCCTGTTGCCTCTGCTGGCTACAAATTAGAGAAGGGTAAAAAATGACAGAGGAAGAGATTACCAAAAGAAAGGATAGAACTAGGGCAGCTCCCCAATCCAACCCATTAAATTTCTGACAGGGAACCAGGCAACTCAAGAAATCAGAGACTTGAAATGATAGAGAAGGGGCAGGCTGACTCTACCTGGCAAGGGAAATCTCTTGATGAGACTCTACCAGCTTTCATGGAATTGCCCAGAGCAGAATTTAGGACAATAGCTACTCTGACTAGAGGAACGAACAAGAATGAGAACTCACCGGCATTGTCCCAGTCAACTGGGCATAGAGGATTAGTCTCTGACCCCTAAAGAGGACAGTCTGTTCTGGAGAAAGCATCTTAGCAGACAGACCATCAGGCAAATCCCAGCTCAGAGAAATATCGTCTACCACAGGCTGCAGAGAACGTTTCAGGGCTCTAAGTGCCTGGTGAAGGAAAAAGACCAGAATAAGCACAAAACATAGCAACAGCAACAGTACTACTACTAACTGAATATCACATACCAAGTGTTATGCAATGCAATACATGATACACCTATTCCTTAATACTATCTACATCAGGACATGGGCATTATTACTCTTGCTTTACACATGAGGAAACTAAAATTGAGAGATTGAATGACATAATTATGAAGGAAGGAAGGAAATGTCTGGGAAAGGAGACCCAGGAGAGGTAGGGATTAGATCAAAGATCTGGGAAAGAGGAATTTAGAAATATAACCAGAGGTGGAAGATGCCTTCCCTTGTATATATGAAGCAAACGGACTATCAATCTACCACCTCTTCCAATCTACCAGACCGATTACTGCTGTTCCTTCTTCTTTACTTTGTAGTATTTGCACAGAGGATGGCGTACAATACTAAAAGAGGCCCTAAAGCAAACACCTAGAATCTCGATCATGACATTCAAACTTCAGTTTCTCTGTTTCAGGTCTTAAACCCAAAGCCCTAACCTATTCCAGCATCTTGGCTCTGGGCTTCCAACTACTAGAACCAGATGCCATTTCTCCCAAAACTATATACTGGGCTCCTTCTGCATAAGGCCGAAAGTAGTCCCATTAAGTATATAGCCCAAGTCCTTGGGGATATAAGAAAACAAATGCTGGCAGGGAGTTGTTGCCCCCTCTGCTCCACACTCTCCTTATATTGCCACCTCTAGACACAAGGCCTGTCCCTCACCTTGGCCTGCATTCTCTCCTTGCCTGTGATAAATTCTGAAGTGCCCCGTGACACCCGGGCAATGCCTTTTATTAGGCTGGTGGAGACTCCTTCACCAATACCAAATGAAAAACATCTGCAATTATAAAAGAAGATGTTAGAGACAGGCACTAAAAAGTGAATTTATAAAATTAACACAAAATGATCAAAAACACATAAAGACATAGTTTTCTTCCTTGACCAAAAGTATGAGCTACCATTTATTGAGCATATTTCAGGGGACCAGATGCCTTAAATTAATGATGCAATTTAATCATCACAAGGTTCCTAAGAGATAGGCTAATATCTCATTTTCGCAGGTAAGGAGCTAAGGCCTGAAGAACTTGAAAAATATGTCCAAGATCACATATCTACGAAAAAGTAGAAATTGCATTTGAGCACTAGTCTGACCATAAGATTCCCCTGGCAAACCATTATATATTACACTGATTCTAGAAGCAGAAAAAACCAAACTAATAGGACTGCATCCTCATCAATTATTTTAATAATCAATCCAAAGAATTAATCAGAAATCAGAAGTTAGGAAAAACAGACACTGCCATCAGTGTTTGACTAACACTATATGGACACGACTGAAGTGACTTAGCAGCAGCAGCAGCAGTACTGAAACCACATCTGCCCTCAAAAGGCTAGCCTTATGAAAAGTGAAAGTGTCAGTTGCTCAGTCGTGTCCAACTCTTTGCAACCCCATGGACCATAGCCCACCAGGCTCCTCTGTCCATGGAATTCTCCAGGCAAGAATACTGGAGTGGGTTGCCATTCCCTTCTCCAGGAGATCCTCCTGATTCAGGGATCAAACCCTGGTCTCCTGCATTGCAGGCAGATTCTTTACCATCTGAGCCACCAAAAAAAGAGTTCTTCTTGCTCTTCTAACTGGAGAGTCCTCTCCCCACCCTTGTCGACTTGCACCAAATAGCTTTTAAACCACAAACAGATTACCAAATAAGACTGTCTATTAACAGAGATACTACAAATACAAGCATTTTTTAACGGCATGACAAAAATAGTTTTCATTATATGAAATTAATACACTGTAATTTTGGTCTATATATCCATTTCTTTTTTATTGGGTTAATGTGAGTCATCATCCCCATATCTAGTGATGTCAGCCTCAGGATTAACACATGGAGAGCTAAGAACCCAATATCCAACTGTAGGAACCTAACTGTGATCAAGCCCTCCGGAGACCACAGCCTGCCAGCATACTGGTATTACCTCTTCAAATTCTCAACACGATCTCTAAATTGTTGTGTGTGTGTGTGTGTGTGTGTGTGTGTGTGTGTAAGAAAGAAAGAACGTATTCATAAACCAGAGACATGTGAAAAAAGACACAGGAGTAAGTTAAAAGGGCTTCCACTGACCAAACCTAGAAATTCTGAGAATCTAAATAGATAATGAGAGCAATGAATCTTTAAAAAATTAAAAATAAAAGAAGAATCCAAAAGTACACATTGATACAACAGCAACAAAAAAGGTGTGTGTGTGGGGGGTGGGCACAGAGGTAGTCAGGAAGAGAAAATTCCTCTTTACAGTAGGCTGCCAAGTAATAAATACGGAAAAGTTGACAGAATTGAAAAAAATCACCACTAACAGCAATCTGGGCAATAATCATCAGTGAATGCTCAAACTACTGGGTAAATACTGGCTGAAAACAAGATGTTTACAAAAATGTCAAAGTTATATGTCAGATACCACCTTTAACTAAGTGACAAAATTCATAGCCAGGCCCAAATTCACTTTGGAATATTTTTTACAAAAATATTTAATATTAATCTAAACATAAACTTAAATAGTCAAACAAACATAATTGAATTTTTACAAAAATAACTAGCTAGTACTCTTTTAAAATGTCAGTGTCATTAAAGATAATGAGAAGCCTAGAAACTACTCTAGAGGAAGAGAGATTAAAGAGGCATAATAACTAAATAAAATACTTGTTATTGGATCTCCTCCCGAACAAAAATCAAAACCAAACAAAATTCTATATGACATTATTAAAAAATTGGCAAAATGACCTACATTTAAATAATGTATTATATAAAAATTAAATATCCTGAATTGAGTAGTTGGTTTTTTTTATTTGCTTATTTATTTTTGGCTGTGCTAAGTCTTTGTTGCTGTGTGTACTTTCCTCTAGGTGCAGTGAGAGGGGGCTCCTCTCCAGTTGTGGTGCGTGGGCTCCTCATTGGGGGGCTTCTCTTGTGGAGTGCAGGCTCCAGGGCACACAGGCTTCAGGAGTTGCGGCCTGTGGGCTCAGCGGTTGTAACTCCCGGGCTCTAGAGCATAGGCTCAATAGTTGTGGCCCATGGGCTTAGTTGCTCTGTGGCACGTGGGATCTTCCTGGATCAGGGATTGAACCTATGTCTCCTGCATTGGCAGGTGTATTCTTTACCTCTGAGCCACCAAGGAAGCCCAAGTAGTTTTATTCTGGCTATTTGTCAGATACTCTTAGTTCTTAGAAGATGAATGCAAAATGATATGCATATGAAAGGTCATGGCATCTGTGGCTTGCTTTCAACTATTTCAGACCAAAAAAATTAAGTGAAATAGATATGTTAAAACGTTGATAACTGGTGGACATGGGTGAATGGTATATGAACATCTATTGCTTTATTCTTGCAACTATTTGCTAGGTTTGGTAAATCTTTCAAAACAATATATAGGAAACACATATTTAGAAAAAATGAAGAAAGACCCAAATGAAAGGAAGGGCATATCATGTAGATAGATTGAAATGTTTGATACAACAAATACTAAAGTTCTCCCAAAACTGACTTATAAAGAGGATACAATTCTAGTCAATATCCAAACATGTTTCCTCGTTTGGTAAAAACTGACAAGCTAATTATAAAATACAAAAAGCCCAAGAATGACTAAGTCTTGAAAAAGAACAAGGCTGAGGACTTACTCTATTGGAAATGAAAATTTATCAGAAAGTAACATTAATTTATACAGTGTATTGCTGGCACATGTCCAGATAAACAGACCAACAGAATGCAACAGAGGATCCAGAAACAAGCCACACATGTATAGATGCTTATTTGTGACAAAATGGCTCTGTACATCACTGAGGAAAGGACAAACTTTTAAATAAAAGATACAAGGTCAACATGATATCCACATGAAAAAAAAAAGAGAGAGAGAAAAGAACCCTGACCCCTAATTCACACAATTCACAAAAATAAATTTCAGATCAACTGTGATTCTAACTGTGAAAGAAAATACAATAAATCTTCTAGAAAATGACAAAGGCAAAGAGCTGCAAGACCTTGGATAACGGAAGACTTTTTAACAGAATACAAAAAAATACTAACCATAAAGCAAATGACTAAAAGAGAAAACTATATCAAATTAAGAACAACTATTAATCAAAAGATACCATCTTGAGGGTGAAAAGGAAAGCCATGGAACAGAAAACTATATTTCTAGAACATATAAAAAAGTGTTTGTACTTAGACCATAGCATGAACTACAGATTAGTTTAAAAAAAAGAAAATCTAGTAGAAAAAAATTGGAAAGAGACTTGAAGATCACAAAAGGACATCCAAGTGGTCAATAAATATGAAAATGTGCTCAACTTCATTAATTAGGAAAATGTAAATTAAAACCATGAAGAGATAGTACTACACACACCCACAAAATTAATTACTGTTTTAACAGACAAATAATGCCAAATTCTGGATAAGTAAAGCGGCAACTGAAACCCTGATACAATGCTGGTATGTATTGTATTAGCACAATAACTTGGAAAACTATTTGGTATACCCCCAAAACTCCACAACTATGTCAGTGTGTTTGAATTCTATATTATATGAACATAGATATGTATGTATGTGTTCATATGTATGTATACACATGTTCACATCCAAAAAATGCATGTACAAGAATGCAAGAATGTTCACAGAAGTATAATTTTTAGCAACTAAACCAAAGACTATCAGCAGTAGGATCAATAAATAAATTATGGTATAATCACCCTATGGAATACTATATACCAATGAAAATTATGGCTCCATGCAAAATATGCATGAATCTTAACATAGAGCTGAGGGAACAAAGCCAAATACACAGAAACAAAAACATACTGCATAACTCACTTATTTTCATTCAAAAACAAGCAAAAATAATCCACAGTGTTATTTTATTTCCTCTTTGGAGAGGAAAAAAATGAGTAGAGATTAAAATTGGGATGTGATAGAAATAGATAGAGATGGAGAAGTCGGAACCATTCTGGTTCTAGACTTGTATGGTGATTACACATGGGTGTCACTCTGATAATGCACCCAGCTGTATATTTAAAGTTTTGTCATTTCCTGTATTATTTTGATTGCAATGTTTATAGTAAAGAAAGAATCTTACTGTTCAGTTTTTGTTTCCATTGTGGTTTAGAGATACCACAGGATAATGATTTCATTGTGTTGTTGATACTATTTAGAAAATTACTTTTTTCTTTTAGTAGGAAGTAGATATAATATAGAAAAATATATTCAGTATTAAAACTAAAATACTTGAATCATTCTGTTGTCTGAAAGGAATATGAATACTGTTATCAGGTGGCACTAGATTGCACGTAACATTACGTGGGTCCAGGCACATTCACTCATACCTGTGCCTTAGATAGTGGCTCTTAACTTCTCTAAGGACAGTAAATGTGTCAGTAACTTCTCCGTCTGTGAAGACAAAAACCTGTAGAAGAAAACATCCATCAAGTCTCTGAAGTATATTTAAAGACACCAGAACTTGCCCTTGAAAAACCCCAACTATTTCATTCCAGAGACTCATGTCGCTTCAGACAGGCATGAGGTTTCTAATGTTCACATCTCTCACATGGTCTGATCAGAACCCTGAGAATATTCAGCATCTCCTCTGCTAGTTTCATGCAAGGCTCTGTCACACTTTCCAAAAGAGCTTCCTTCATCCATTTTCCATAACATGGAGCTAAGGGAGAGGAATTCCATCAAATGCCTCTTGTTTTAGTCTCTTTATTATAGGACATAAAGCTAAATTTGTTGTTGTTGTTTAGTCGTTAAGTCGTGTCCAACTCTCTTGCGACCCCAAAAGATTATAGCCCGCCAGGCTCCTCTGTCTACAGGATTTCTCAGGCAAGGATACGGGAGTGGGTTGCTAATTCCATCTCCAGGGCATCTTCCTGACCCAGAGATTGAACCCGAGTCTCCTGCATTAGCAGGCAGATTCTATACCACTGAAGCTATACCACCAATGATTCTATACCACTTCACCTGGGAAGCCTACCGCTAAATTACTACCACATTTCAACAATCCTGTGATGAAGCCCAGAGCTATGGATTCTTGAACAAGGATTCCATTCCGTCCCTTTTGTGAGCTCTGTTCCAATTCTTACCTGCAGAGGATGGCCTGGGACAGAAGGCTGCTTGTAAATGTGTTGGAGTGGTGTTAAGATTTCCGTACCCCCTAGGTTAGCCCTCATAAGCTTAACTCTCCGCAGTGCCTCCTCCACGGTACTCTGAGCATACTTCACGCTATTCCTGAGAAAAACAAACACTCCTCAGTGAAATGAAGGCTACTGGACATAGCCCAGTATTAAGTCCCTGAATTGTAAACAACTTTAACTTGAAATCTCCAATGCCAAAGTCAATTCTGCAGCAACCCTTTTAACAATCTAGTCCTTTCTTTAAAGTAGCCTTTTAAATTTTTTTAATTTATTTTATTTTTTAATTGATGGAAAATTGCGTTACAATGTTGTGTTGGTTTCTAACATACGACATGAATCAGTCATAGTTTTATATATATATATCCCCTCCCTCTTAACCCTCCCTCCCCTGTCCCCATACCACCCATTTAGATCATCACAGAGTGCCAGGCTGGGCTCCCTGTGTTACACAGAAACTTCCCACTAACTATCTATTTTACACATGATGCTGTATATACTGTCAATGCTACTTTCTCAGTTCATCCCACCCTCACCTTCCCTCACTGTGTCCACAAGTTTGTTCCCTACTAGGTTCATCAATATAATTTTTCTAGATTCCATATGTGTCAATATATGATACTTGTTTATCTGACTTACTTTACTCTGTATAAGAGGA
This sequence comes from Giraffa tippelskirchi, assembly GCF_054371585.1. Taxonomy (NCBI): domain Eukaryota; kingdom Metazoa; phylum Chordata; class Mammalia; order Artiodactyla; family Giraffidae; genus Giraffa; species Giraffa tippelskirchi. Next base: position 21,553,534 of record NC_137284.1, read on the forward strand.
GAGAGGAGAGAGGAGTCACTATAACTGATTCAAATCTGTTCCTTTTCATGACTGAGTAATATTCCATTGTATAAAGTACCTTTTTGAATACTCTATGGACTTTCTGGAAACTTACGGAAAGAATGCCTCATAAGTAGATCCAAATTCATAGATGTTGAAATAACAGCCTAGAGGCAAACTCTTCAGAAGCAAAATCAGTGTTTCCTGAAGGAAGACCATGTGAGAAGACAGTGAGAAAGGATCCTCTCAGTCACATGACCCTGTTAATCTAACTCTTAGGAATGGCTCTTCACCCCTTCATTCCCCCAGGCCCTTCTATTCCAAGGCTAACCTCAGAGCAGTCATGTTAACTGTAACTCAGATGGGGAACAGACTTACAGCTCCAATGGACCCTAATTTAATCCCCAAGATTCATTCCCACTTGAGCAAGTGACCAGGAAAAGAAAGAAACTACTTTTACCTTGGCTACATCTATGCGCAGCTGAGATTTACTCTGTTTACTCATGGGGCTCTGCATGCTTCCTGAGCAGTCCATGAGGAAGATAAATTCTCCGCAGGCAATTGATGGTTGAGCTTCTGGGATATTCGGGTAGAAAGTCACCATTGCAGCTGGATCTCCCAACACACCATCTACTAAAAAAGAATAAAGACGTGGTAAGAAAAAGGGAACTCAAGAATCGATTGTAGTGAGTTACCTAAGGAGCTGAGAAAACACAAATCTAAAACAGCTTAATCTTTATACCATATCTGCTGGCAAAGAGTTTGAGGTGAGTTACAAACATATAAAAGATACAGATGTATTACAGATATGAAAGAGAAGAAAGAGGGTAGAAGCAATAATTAAAATACTGTATCTGGATGTTAATCTCCTAGCAGCTAGGAGTGAAATACATCGTTAAAATGTCCCAGCATTTGCCAGAGGAATCAAGGTAATTTATTTGATATCTTCACATCAAATCAAAGGGAAATTTATTTATATGGGGTCCTTAATTCTAATTTTTCTAAATAACTTTTTTATTTATTTTTGGTCGTGATGGGTCTTGGCTGCTGCACATGGGCTTTCTCTAGTTGTGGTGCAGCAGGGGCTACTCTCTAGTTGTGCATGGACTTACAGCGGTGGCTTCTCTTGTTGCAGAGCATGGACTCTAGGGTGTGCAGGCCCAGTAGCTGCAGTTACCAGGCTCTAAAGCACAAGGTCAATAGCTGTGGCACATGAGCTTAGTTGCATCGTGGCTTGTGGGATCTTCCTGGACAAGGGATCAAACTGGTATCTTCTGCACTGGCAGGTCGATTCTTTCATTGAGCCACCAGGAAAAAGAAACTGTTAGTCACTGAGTTGTGTCCAGCTCTTTGCAACCCAATGGACTGTAACCTGCAAGGCTTCTCTGTCCGTGGAATTCTCCAGGCAAGAATACTGGAGTGGGTTGTCATTTCCTTCTCCAGGGGAGCTTCCCAACCAGGGATCAAACCCAGGTCTCCTGGCATTGCAGGCAGAGTCTTTACCATCTGAGCCCCCAGGAAAGCCTGTCCTTAATTCTTAATTACAGCTTTGAAAAAAAAAAGATGACTGTGTGAATAATTTTTATGCTGACAGTTTACAAGAGCTTAGAGTGTAATGAGTGTCATACAGGACAAGGAAATCCATCTGTGCTTCATTTGGGTATGAAGCACTTATGATACTCTCCAGAACAAAGAAAGAGAAGTACTTAAATATGTGTTGCACTGTAACACTAGCATCATCCAAACAATGGTATGGAAGAGATCATGGGCGTCTAGCCTATGTTACCAAGTTGCAAAAGCCAGAGCTGTGATTCTATTTTGAGGAACAAGTGAAAACAGATACAGGAGATGAAATAAGAATGGCTGGGTTATATCAACTCTAGCTTTACTGTTCAGAGAATATAAAAAGATACAGAATTAAATTCCAATATCCCATGCTTATAAAGTGATTCTAGGATTACAGTTTTAAATTATCAGTACCCCTGGGATTCAGAATGATAACAAGATCTGGTTCAGTTTAACCTCTTACCTCTGAGATATCTCAATAACCAAAATGGCTTCCAAATAAAATGGGTGTGGCTCAGCAAATATTTGATAGAACACTGATTCAAAAATAACTTTTATACAATCCAGGATCTCTGGATATAAAGGAGTAGCTTTTTTTTTTTTAAATGAGCAAGGTAGATTACTTTCCATTCTGAGAGACAACTCGTTACAGTGGGACTGGCACTGTACTAAGAGGTCAAAGAGGTTGCCACAACAACGAAATGAGTTAATATATAACTTTAGAACAATGCCAGACACATAGGCAATACTATATATGTGTCATTTACCATTATTCTTTTGTCATGGCTCAAATTATTTTCATCTCCAGAGTCTCAACTTCCTCTTTTTTAAATGAGGCATTTCAAACCCTAGCTCCTCAGGCTTGCTAGCCTGTTCGTTGTGAAATCAAAGTAGTAATACCTGCCTCAAGATTACTTTAAGAAACAGAAGTAGAGTCATGGACGTAGAAAACAAACTTATGTCTACCAGGGGATAAGGTGGGGGAGATGGATAAACTGGGAGACTGGGATTGAGACATACACACTATCATATATCAAATAGACAGCTAATAAGAACCTGCTGTATAGCACAGGGAAATGTACTCAATACTCTGTAATAGCCTATATGGGAAAAGAATCCAAAAAAAAGAGTGGATATATTTATATGTGTAACTGACTCACTTTGCTGTATACCTGAAACACAACATTGCAAATCAATTACACTCCAATAAAAATTTTTTAAAAATATTATTTTAAGAGTTAAGTGAGGGAAGTCTGATATAATACCCTTAAGGAACTCAGTCTATGGCTCAACTTAGATTAAGAATAGTTTTATAAAATTATTTATAAATTGTTTATGTGATTATTTTTATTAAATTATACATACTATTTTTTAAAAATATCATGTTCTTAATATGGAAAGTACAGTCTAAGTTTTTGAAAAACAGACTATACATTTCTTTCATGTAGTGGTATGCTTCATTTGGTCGAACTACAAACTGTTTCAGTGAGTCAAGCAGTCAGTTGTCATTTGCTTCTTTGTATGGATGGAAATAGCAAGTCATCTTGATCAAATACATGATCTAGAAAGCAAGATGTGAATGGCCCTGCTGGAAGGGATTCTCTAGACTTGTAAAGGGTTCTCTGAAGTCCTCCCATGGCTAGTAGAGCTTGCAATAAGAGCGCCTGACATCTCAATCCTTACCATTTGAGATTCAACATCTTAGAACTTTCTCCAGCAGATTAAAATAACTGAGTAAAGACCAGGTCCAGCTTCCCAGGTGGCTCATTGGTAAAGAATCCCTCTGCCAATGCAGGAGTCAGGGATGGGTTCAATCCCTGGGTCAGGAAGATAGCCTAGAGAAGCAAACGAATTTCCCAGTATTCTTGCCTGGGAAATTCCATGAACAGAGGAGCCTGGCGGGCTACAGTCTCTGGGGTTGAAAAGAGTCAGACACAACTGAGCATATGAGGACACACATACTCACACAAAGACCAGCTCACTGTTGCAGGAGAATTTCAGGGGCACTCGACGGGAACTCCCCAAAAGGGAAGGACAAAGCCAGGCAACTAATGTACAAAGACAGAGCACAGGGCTTCCTGGAAGAGAAGCTGTTGTAGACCTCTTTAAGGTCCCTGCAATCCAGTGGCCTGGCAGCCCAAGAAGGCCCCACAGAACAGGAAACAGATATGGGTTATACCAGTTATAAGGAAAAGTACACATATAGTAAGAAAAATTTAGAAAATAAGATAAATTGCTATTAACATTTTTTAAAGATTTTTTTTTTTTTGATGTGAGCTATTTTTAAAGACTTTACTGAATTTGTTACAACATAGATTCTGCTTCATACTTTTGTTTTTTGGGCACAAGGCATGTAGGATCTTAGCTTCCCGACTAGGGGTCAGACCCACAACTGCTACATTGGAAGGCAAAGTCTTAATCACTAGACCACCAGGGAAGTCCCCCAAAAAAGAGACGTTAAAGAAATTACAATAATAATTTGTATATAATATAATATATTATTATAATATATTATAATATAATAATAATAAGCTAAGCATTAAGAAACTAAACATAATCTCAGAAATTAAGTAACTAGGACAAGATGAAAAACATACGCAGACGGATGGTGGTGATGGTTGAACAGCAAGGTGAATGTATGCAAGACAATGGGATTTTATACTTAAAAACAGTTACAGAGGTAAAATTGATGTATATAAATTTACCACAATTAAAAAAAAAAGAATTCCAGGTGAGATTACATGAAGGTATATGAATCAACCAACAGAAATTGTTAGATCTAAAAAATAAACTTACTTTTAAACTAATCACAATTACTTCTTGCATACTTTCTGTGTTTTAAAATGGTTTTTCCCCATGCATAGATTATTTCCTAGTGGTAATCTACTTCTACAACTCATTTTTAGTTTAACAATCTTTGGAAGCCTTTTTTCCATATTACTTCAATCCGTTAATGTATATTATTTTAGTAGTTACATGGTAACTCATCAAATATACCTAGCATAGTGAATTTAACCACTATAAGACATTTTGATTGCTTACCGGTCTTTGATACGATTAAATTAAAAGAGAAGAGAACTTTTAAATCCATATTTTTACTTATATTTAGATTTATTTTCATATGTAAGATTTCCAAACATAGAATTACCAAAATAAACATTTATTTTGACGCATATGGCCACATTTCCCCTCAAAAGCTTGATACCAAATTATTTTGGTTCAGGCAATCTCTGAGTACCAAATTCACCACACCTTTTAAAGCATGATTTGGAAATCTCTGATAACTTGAAAAGTGAAAATGTCACATTATTACTTTTATTTTTATTTGCCTTTGTAGAGACTGATCATTGTCCCATGTTTGTAAACTAGTGTTTCCTCTTGTGAATTATTTGTTCATGTCCTTGGTTCAATTATCTACTGATGCACTTAGATTTGCCTAAAAGATATAACCACAAGATAGTCATTGAACTTAACCATTTCTTTCATATCATAATGTAAGCTGTTTCAATGTTTTACCCACTACTGGATAGAAGGAAATAAAACTGAGGATAATTTGAAAATAATTCCAAATCAGAAAGTTACTCCACGGGAGGTAACCTCAAAGGGAGAAAGACAATACCTGACTTTGTTGTATGTTCTCCCATCTCCACAACCACACTAGGGGTGTGCACTGCACTGTAGTAAATCAGGAATTCCACATCCCGATCAAACTTGTGTCCATCGGCCAAGGAAACCTGAGTTGGGAACAGACAAAGAAGCCATGTTAGAACTATCGCTGCCTCTGCCCAGGGCTGAGGTCAGAGCTGAGGGCTACAGGCTTCTTCCACAAGGGAGAACAGCCAAGAGCAGGAGCAAGAACAGAGAGAAGGCTGGGGAGATTAAAGGGGGCATGAGAAGGGAGCACAGTGTGATCCCCTCTGGGTTAATAAGAAAAAATAAGGAGGAAGAATTGAGTGAGGACCAAAGTCAGGATCTAAAGGAAAAGGGTACCAGCAATGATAATGCTCTCTTGTGAATTACCTGAGCAGAAGTCTTATTATCTCCAAGGTACTCAATAGGACTCAAGGAGCAGTTGGATTGAATCCTGTCAATGCCATGCTGGGAACTGACGGTGGCCACCATGCTGATTGTGTAGGGCAGGTCCTCCAAAGAGACTACAGGAGTCTTCATATTAAGGCAACTGTCCTCAGAACATCCTACAAAAAGTTATTTTAGTTCTGTGTTCCCTTCCCACACTTTCTAGCACCCTACAACCTTGAAGGGGTTTCCCCAATTACATCAACTCCCCCAGTCGTATTTGGAGGGCGAGGAGACTGACCAGAGAGTCGGTATCGAGGATTCAGGATAGCAGGGAGCACGTAGCGCAGAGCCCCATCTGCTTCCAGGGGCAGCTCCTGCACATACTTCAGCGTGAGCTCCGCCTGCGACCCAGGGAGGAGGTTCCCCACGTTACAACAGAACACATCCCTGGAGCACATGTCCTCCTCTAACAGAAAGGCTTGGTGGCCACGGATGATGGCATTCTCATAGGTGGTGTGTGCCTAACAACAGAGAAAGAAAGGCCACACAGTGGGTGAAGGTACACAGAGTACAGAAAACAAAGACTAGCAGAGAGAAACAGTGCCTGGTATTGCCAAGTTCACACCTGTCCTTTGTTTTTAAATTTTATCATTTGCTTTTATTTTTGGTTTCAGTGGGTCTTTGTTGCCTGCTCAGGCTTTTTCTAACTGTGGTGAGCAGGGACTCCTCTTCACTGTGGTACTTGGGCTTCTCAGGGTGGTGGCTTCTCTTGTTGTGGTGCACAGGCTCACATATGGGCTTCAGTACTTGCAGCTTGTGGGCTTAGTTGCCCTGTGGCGTGTGGAATCTTCCCAGACCAGGGATCGAACCCATGACCCTGCATTGGCAAGTGGATTGTTATCCACTGTGCTGCCAGGGAAGTCCCCACAGCAGCACTTTGAGTGACTCTGATTGACTTTCTCTCCAAATGATTTTAGGAAACTATCAGTTAGAGGGGTGTAGAGGGAACGGCATTCAACATCAGCATTTTTTGTGAAGTTGCATTTGCTAGAGATCCTGAAGAGTATGCATTAGGGAAAGGAGGAAGGAGGTAATGTACTTATCTGCAGTACCGTCATCTTGTCCTGTAATACTGCTTTAATTTTCTTTCCATCCACCATGGCCTCGAAGCTGTAGACAGCTGAGTCTTCATCCATGGGGAATATAAAGAAAGCCTCCAAAGGAACTTCCTCCTCATTCTTGTAGTTTAAGGTTGCAGACACACCAGCCACAAACTCACAGATGGACAAGGTCACAGAGATGCTCTTCAGTGGCACTGGAGACAGACCAGAGTTCAAGAGTTTAACAAAATTTAATTGAATGCCTCCTGTAGGCCAGGCAAGGTATGAAGGCAAGTAAGAGTTTTGAGTCAGACTTACCTGGCTTCTCCTGGGGGGTTAGGAGGCCTCCTGGGTGTACCATGGTGACACAGGGTTACTGTGGAAAAAACACATGATGAACAGAGTAACATGCTGGGAACTATTCACTCAGAAAATGAAAGTGAATGTTGCTCAGTTGTTTTTGATCTTTGCGACCCCATCGACTATATAATCCATGGAATTCTCCAGGCCAGAATACTGGAATGGGTAGCTGTTCCCTTCTCCAGGGGACCTTCCCAATTCAGGGATGGAACCCAGGTCTCCCGCATTGCAGGCTGATTCTTTACCACAGGAAACACCAGATAAGTCCAATCACTCAAATACCAGCATTTTATGGGCTTGTCTCTGGCATAATGGTGGAGGGAGAAAGCTAGAAAAAGACTGGATAGGTGAAAAAGTTGCTAATAGTAAGAAAGAATTAGTTGCTCAGTTGTGTCCGATTCTTTGCAACCCCATGGACTGTAGCCCACCAGTCTTGTTCTATCTATGGAACCCTTCAGGCAACCCCTTCTGGAGTGGGTTGCCATTCCCTTCTCCAGGGGATCTTCCTGACCCAGGGATGGAATCCAGGTCTTCTGCACTACAGGCTGATTATCTACCATCTAAGCCACTGGAGAAGCCCCAGTAGTAAGGCTCCTTCTAAATGCCAGACCCAGGTGGGGAAGCTGTAAGATTCAGTAAGTGTCTACTAAATAGGAAATCTCTGAAAAACCCTGAGGCTTTTTAAAGGCTGGCTCCAATTTTTTCAAAAGCATATTTAATACACCACTTGTTAGATGTATTGAATCAGTGTAATTAGCTTAACCCCTCTGAATCTCAGTATTCTCTTTCTAAAATGAAAACCATAATACCTGTATATCATATATGCACAAATGAATTAGTACATGTGAAGTTCCTAGAACAGTGCCTGACTTATACAAAACAGTTAATCAATGCTAATAGACATGAGTATTGCTCCTATTATTGCTTTTACTATTATTAAATAGACTTCTGCCGTTACTTTGATCATGCTATTCAGATATCTGCAAGCAGGAAGCTGCCAAATTCAAGATGGACCCCCTTACAATTTGGAGCAGTTACCTTGTAGCTTTTCTTTTGTGGCTCATAATCAAAATTCCTGATGGATTCTCCTGTTGAAAATATATTTATATATGTGTGTGTGGTGTGTACACATGTATGTGTCCAGTTGTGTCCAGCTCTTTGGACTGTAGCCTGCCAGGCTCCTCTGTCCATGGAATATTCCAAGCAAGAATACTGGAGTAGGTTGCCATTTCCTTCTCCAGGGGATCTTCCCCACCCAAGGATCAAACCCTTGTTTCCTGCATCCCTGCATTGATAGGTGATCCTTTACAACTGAGCCACCTGGGAATCACCTATGTGTAATGTATATATATGTATATTACATGCTACATGTAGCATGTCCTCTATTTTAAATTAGGCCATTCTAAACATATCTTCCAAGTTTTACCACAACCTTAGACAACCATTTCATGTGACATGTTAACAAAGAAATCAATATATGTACATACATTATGATTTACATTATGATTTCTTTATGTGGAGAAGTAACAGGTGGAGCTGGTCCTACCCATTGAAGATGCCCTGGGACTTTTCTGATCCCAAGCATTTGTGAGATTGCCTGTAAGTATTCTAGGCCATCTATGCTCATCCCAATCACCATTTAAAGCATACCACCCACTACCCCCAATCCAGAGCAAAGTCCAGATTGCTCCTCCAGCTAATGGCAATCATGTTTCTTATCACAGTGCCCCACCTCACAAATCAGGGTTAATAAAACAGGCTCTTCCTTCCGTGTCTGTTTTTATTTTGAGCAACTGAGTAAAAACTGAGGGTGGTAAAATGGCACACTATCTTGACAGAGAAACACAGAGGGCAGTAGCAGCTGTGGGGGAGGAGAGGTTTCCATGCAGACCCCTGACTGGGCTAAATTCCCCGGTAGAAACAGGCTGGAGCTGGGGGCAGGAAGAATTTCTAATCACACCAGCAGGGAGCTTAAAGCAGGAGAAGGACACAGGGTACAACAGCTGAAGAAACTGCGTCAGGTGTCAGGCAACCCAAAATTAGGTAATACTCACCCAGGGTGGTTTTCAGATGGCGTGAGAGAAGCAGAGGGGCGTCCCCTATAAAGAAACAACCCTAATTCCTGATTATGATCCCAGAACAAATCCCTCTTTGCCGGACATTTGATTTCCTGCACCCTCTCCCCTACCCTTCCCCAAACAAAGGATGCTGCGTCAGAATTAGTTCTTCCTCCAAGAAGGCACTTCAGAAATGCACCCAGCAACAGGTAGGCACAGCGGCTGGGCAAGGTCAAAGCCTTGAATCCCAGGCAGCAGAGAGAGCAGAGGATGGCTCACTGAGCCAGGGGGGCCTCAGTGCTAGGCGGACCCTCAGGAATGCAGGAGCCCTGGCACAGCGGGGGCGGGAAGGAGCAGCTGGCGTTGGCGCAGTGGGTCACACCCCTGCAGCCTGCTGCAGGGGAGAAGTGGAGAACCCGGAATCCGGAGGAGTGGGTGAAAGCGGGACTCCTCTAGAAACGGAGAGTGACTGAGTCCTTATTCAGTCCTAAAATTTCAGCATCCAAATACTAACGGAAGGGATCTGAGTCAGTCCTGAATTTCTATATAGAAAGCTTTAGGGGCAGCAATCAGACTGGGGCGGGGGTGGGCGGGGGTTAGCGGGGAGGGGGTGGGGGGTACTTGGAGGGAGAGGGCTTGAAGCTCCACTTCCCCAGCATAAAATCACATAAAATTGAGGAAGCATCAAGTGTCCACAGGAAAGAAAGGAAGGAAGAACGAGAGAAGTTGATCAAAAGTAAAATGAAGTAAAAGAGAAGTGAAGTAGAAAGAGGGGTCTTGGGATTATCCGGAGATGGCTACATCCCCCTTCCACATTGGGCAAGATTCCCCTGAACTACCAAACCTGCAGAAACCCTCAGGGCATCGCACTCCAGGACTAAGTTCCCTACCCTGGGCTTGCAGTTAAAACGAGCCCCGAAAGATTTAAAGATGGGGAAAGGGAGTTGGAAGAGGCATGTCTCAATCCTCAGGAGCAAGGAGTGCCATTCAGCCCCGGCGCGGGCAGCCTGGTCACTTACCTCCAGCTGTTCCCAGCACTCGGCGTCGCTGCAGGCAGAAAGCGGCTGCAGACAGAATTTCCAGGAAGCCACGCCCCCTCCTAGGGACCGGATGTAAGGTAGTTGACTACGTGACAAAGGGATCGACGGAAAATTCTTACACGGAATATTGAAACTTTCACTTCTCTCTGGTTCAAATCATCAACCCTGGAACGTTTGCTTTTTTTTCCTTTGTCTGGTCTCAGTTAAGGAACAATCAGAGAGGAGACAAAGGGAAGGGATTTTTTTTTTTTAATGAAAACACTGTAAGGAACTACATTAACATCAAAAATTACATGTTCTTGTAATAGACTGAATTACCATTTCTTCATTCTTACTGTGCTAGGCCCCGAACTCTGTTGGCTTTATATCATTGATTCATTTTGCATTTGAGTCCTTTGTTCCAAGATTGTATCCCCTCCTGCAGTATGTGGGGAAAATGAGGAGCCAAGGAGAGGCACCCAGGGACCAAGTCTTCCAGTCGAGTCACTTGTGGGTTTTTCATTCTGACTATAAAATCAAATGTTGGGGGCTAACAGTGCAAATAACTGAGAATATTTGTGCTCATTCAGGCCTTAGGTGCATTTTGGAATTCAAAAGCAATTTAGCAATTTAAAAGCTATGTTTTTAAACATTTCCATGCACTACATACTACTCTTAAAACTATGAGAATTGAAAGTATTTTTTCAAAGGTGGAGTTTAGATCAGCATTGCTCAATAGAAAGATTATGCAGGGTCTTTCCTGGTGGCCCAGTGGTTAAGACACCACCCTTCCAGTGTAAGGTGTTCAGGTGTGAACCCTGGTTGGGGAACTAAGATCCCACATACCACATGGTCAAAAAACTTAAAGAAACATTTTAGAAAAAGAAAGATAATACAGTCACATGAGTGATTATAATGTCCTAGAAGCCCATTTTTTAAAAGCAAAGAAAAAAGTAGCTGAAATCAATTTAATACTGTACTAATCTGGTATATACAAAAACTTATATTTTAACATATAGTGATGTAAAACTCCTTATGAAGCATTTTGCATTTTTTGTACAAATCTTTGAAATTAATAATGTATTTATATTTACACTACACCTCAAATCATACTACATTTCAAATGCTCAGTGACCATACATGGCTAGTGGCTATAATATTGGACAGCATGGGTCTAGAATATAATTTTTTAAAAATCAAAGTTGATTGTCAAATAATTGCCTCCTTTTAAAGAAGGGAATCATTAACACAAAAGTGGCAGAAAGAGCACTGAATCACAAGTCAAATACATTTTGTTTCAGTGCCAGCTCTAACACAGGGTACCATCTGATCCATCAGAGAAGCTCTCTGAGCTCATGTTTTAAACTGTAAAAAAAGTAATAAATACTTCTAAGAATTGCCATACAAATTAAATAAGACATTTTGTGCACTGTCCATTGTGTATAAAAATATTTCTATTATTAAAATTCCTTTTTTAGAGGCTGATGATGTCACAGACTAATTCACACATTAGACACTATGTGACTTAACTAAGCATAAGTGGACACTACACATCGGAGTCTAAGACAATTGTCCACAGGCTCTTCTCTCCACTCCTGTGGCTCGGTGGCCTGCAAACATCAGAACCTCTAGCTTACGGGAAAATCAGGAGTTAATTTAGAACCCGTTTGTTATAATTCCTATACAACATGAACATTGTGGCTGTGAAACTCAGCTTCCTCCTCTGAAACTAGCTGAGTATCTTTTCTTTCCCTATTCTCATCACTTTCAGAGGAAAGATGTCAGTTATTCCTTTTCATCTTTACACTAAGAAGAAGCAGGTTTAAATGACTGTGACTTCTGTTCTCAGTTCAAGTATTTTATGCCTAGAAATATAAAAGCAAGTGTTCCTCAAGGGATTCTGATCTCTGGGGTTTAGTGACCTGAATATTTGTAAGAATATATCCTATAATATTCTTTTTACAAGTGGAAACCTGTGTAATATCATATTCCCAGAACAATGTAGTTAATATAGCCTAATATCAGATACATATTTAGAACACAATGATGAAGAAATAGAATGTGTAAAGGAAAGAATGTAATATTCTCTTAAGAAGTGTTTTAAACTATAGTGGTAGATTTCCAGTCATATTTTTAATTAAGACATGGATAAAATTTTAATTAAAAAAATATAAGAATAATTCAAATATTCCATAAATTTATTCCTATCCCAAAATTATATAACTACTCTTTCTCCCTTAAAAATTTTTATTGACATGTAGTTGATTTGCAATGTTGTATCAGTTTCAAGTGGACAGTAAAGTTATTCAGTTATATATATGTCTGTATATATGTATTCTTTGTCAGATTCTTTTCTTTTATAAATTATTACAAGATATTGAATATTGAATATAGTTCCCTGTGTTATATGGTAGGTCCTTGTTGTTTATCTATTTTTATATGTAGTAGTAGGTAGCTGTTAATCCCAAACTCCTAATTTATCCCTCCCTCCCTTTTCAAACCTTTGGTAACCATAAGTTTGTTTTCTATGACTATTTCTGTTTTGTAAATAAGTTCATTTGTGTAGTTTTTTTAGATTTCACATATAACTGATATCATATTTGTCCTTTTCTATCTGACTTACTTCACTTAGTGTAATAATCTCTAGACCATCCATGTTGCTGCAAATGGTATTTTTCATTCCTTTTCAATGAATGAGCAATCAGTTCAGTTCAGTCGCTCAGTAGTGTCCGACTCCTTGCGACCCCATGAACTGCAGCACGCCAGGCCTCTCTGTCCATCACCAACTCCCGCAGTCCACCCAAACCCATGTCCATTGAGTCAATGATGCCATCCAGCCATCTCATCCTCTGTCGTCCCCTTCTCCTCCTGCCCTCAATCTTTCCCAGCATCAGGGTCTTTTCCAATGAGTCAACTCTTCGCATCAGGTGGCCAAAGTATTGGAGTTTCAGCTCCAACATCAGTCCTTCCAATGAACACCCAGGACTGATCTCCTTTAGGATGGACTGGTTGGATCTCCTTGCAGTCCAAGGGACTTTCAAGAGTCTTCTCTAACACCACAGTTCAAAAGCATCAATTCTTCGGCACTCAGCTTTCTTTATAGTCTAACTCTCACATCCATACATGACCACTGAAAAAACCATAGCCTTGACTAGAATGAGCAATAGTCCATTGTATATATTATATATACCACATCTTCTTCATATATTCATCTGACAATGGAAATTTAAGTTGCTTCCATGTCTTTTTGTTGTTGTTTAGTCACTAAATCATGTCCGACTCTTTTGTGACCCCATGGACTGTAGCCCTCCAGATTCTTCTATCCATGGGATTTCCCTGGCAAGAATTCTAGATCAGGTTGTCATTTCCTCCTCCAGAGGATCTTCCTGACCTAGGAATTGAACCCACATCTCCTACTTGGCAGTTGAAATCTTTACCACTGAACCACGTCTTGGCTATTTTTAATAGTGCTGCTATAAGCATGAAGGTGCATGTATATTTTCCAATTAGTTTTTGTCTTTTCTGAATATATGTCCAGGAGTGGAAAAAAATTTGGTCATATAATTTTAAGTGACAAATGATGGAATCTTTTAAATTTATTTATTAAGTATTTCTGGGAGTTCTCTCACAGTCCAATGATTAAGACTCAGTGCTTTTACTGCTATGGCTTTTGGTTTCAATCCCCGGTTGAGGAACTAAGATTCCACAAGTTACAGAACGTGGGAAAAACAAGTATTGAGGGTATCTCCTACAGATGAGCACACTGAAAGACCATACAGCATCAGTCCCTTCACAACCTTGCAGTCTAGTGTGTTGAGGCCAACACGTGCCTCATCCTGACCAACTGCTGAATGAATGAAGCACCCTATCCAGTGCTCTCTTTGACTTAGAACCATCACTCCTAATATATCAAACCCATCCCTGAGGAGACCAGCAAGTGATTATAAAAAGTGGTAGGAACTGGTTGAGTTTCAGAGATGAGGCAGAACACTACTGTCTATAGCGATAATAGCAGTCTTGAGGGAAGGGTACATTTTAAACTATCTTCAGAAGTAGGGAGATTTCACTTAGGCTGAAGGACACAAAGGGATATTCAGATGTAAGATAAAATAATCACCACCAGATACCTAATTCAATCAGAATACTTTGTTTTTCTCCAGCTTAGAGATTCATGGCCTGAAAAAGAGGTAAGATACACTAATTTATACAAGAAGTTTTTCATTTCCTACAAAAATCACAAAATGAGATTGGGTTTATCCCCCAGATTTACTGACATATAACCGACAAATAAATATCGTGTATGCTTAAAGTGTAAGTTTCCCAGGTGGCCCTAGTTTAAAATTATCCCTTGCCAATGCAGGAGACGCAAGAGTCAAGGGTTCAATCTACAGGTTGGGAAGATCCCCTGGAGAAGGAAATGGTAACCCACTTCAGTATTCTTGCCTGGAAAATTCCATGGACAGAGGAGTCTGGTGGGCTATGGTCCATGGGATCTCAGAAAATCAGACACGACCGGGCAATTGAGTATACACACATAAACATACTTAAAGTGTACAAACTGATGATTTGATATATTTTGAGATGATTATCACATTAACACATCAATCACCTTATATGGTGACTGTTTAAAAATTTTTTCAGTTATAAGATAAACTCCTGGAATCTGATATATAGCATGTGAATCTTATTCATAATACTATTTTGTATACTTGAATTTGGCTAAGAGATCAGCTCTTAATGAAAGGAAATGAGTCCTCAAAGATATGGTTTATGGTACTAGAAGAGTAGATATTTGACACAGTATTCTTGCTTATCCTTAAAATAAAATATTTTAGAAAGCTTCAAGCATACCCAAGACCTATATGAGCCCTCTACCAGCCCACGAATCATGCATATTGTGAATAATGTTTAGTAAAAGAAATCTCAAATCAGACTATTATGATCCTGTGAGTGTGTGTGTATGTATGTGTCACTGTCTCACCATGCAAGTAGCTTGTTTGGAACTAAAAATTGTTTGTAATTTGCTGCAAAATTATCTTGAGAGGTGATACCAGATTGCAAAAAACAATAAATGTAATTCAAAGGCAAGGAGAAGTGTTCGAACTATCTCATATTCTTTTTGTAATGTGGATAAATCAAAGTTAAATGAGCTAAAGCAATGTCTTCACAGTTATGCCAGGCATCCCTCCCAATGTGGAAGGAGATAATCTAGGTGACTCGCTCTGTGTTCTAACTTATGTTTGTTGAATTAAAGGTGAGCTGAGTCCCTATACATAATTGTTAATGTGTTATTTGACTTAGAATAATTATCTCAAATATATCAAATCCTTCTCTCTGGGGCAAAGCAAATCACTGATCTTATCCTTATACAGATAATTACATAATTTATTTTGGAAATAAATAAATAAATTACCACCACAGTTGGAAATTCTTCTGGAGGAGGGCATGGCAACCCACTCCAGTATTCTTGCCTGGAGAATCTCCATGGACAGAGGAGCCTAGCGGGCTACAGTGCATGGGGTTGCAAAGAGTCAGACATGACTGAGCAACTAAGCACATATTCCACCACTGGCATGGTGCAGTCATCCCCAAAAATACTAAGGGATACGTGTACCTTTGGAGATATTTTTCTTTCATCCTTAGACAGAAAATAATATAGGACTTGGGTTATTAGGATTATGTGAAATAACATGTGAAAATCAATTTGTCTGCTGCTTTGGGGATATCAATATAGAAGATTTTATTGACTTTATACCTGTCACTCTCCTTTGCTTCCTTGGGGAAAGTTTCTGAAGTGGAATAAAACAGAGATCAAGAAGTTACACAGAGAGACAAGCATTAAGAGTAAACACAGAGAATGACTTGGATGCCATCTCTCTTCTTCTTATTTTCCTTTATCCCAAAGCCATGGTTTAGGTGCTGTCTCAAGGTAGAGGAAAGAAGAATATTTAAAGTCATGTGAGCTAGTGAAAAGCCTGGACACTAGAGAGGTCATTTTTGTTTTTTCATCTTGTTTTTCAACTTTTTAGCTCTTTTTAAGCTATGACTTTCTGAAGCTTTCTGTTGGGGCATTCAGGTTTGGAAAGAACCGCTGCTCCCTCCAAACCCTGCTCTCATTGTCCTAAGTACAAGCCACCAGGGAGAGTCCCCTCTCCACCACCATCCACAGTGCCTGGGAGCCCCCATGGGCAACCTGGGCTTGCTGCTGCTCCACCAGACACGGCTGCTTTAGCCTGAAGGGAGCCGTGGTCGGTGGAGTGAAGACATGTTCTTATACTTGGTCTGCATGACTGTTATGCTTTGCTGGTATTTATCCAACAAGTGGTAATGTGCAGCAACATCTTGTAGAGATTTCTACCAAAATCAAATGTGGGTTTTTAGATCCCTCAGATACTATGAAAATGAGAAAAGGAAATGGTCTAGAGTCCAGTCTCAATGAGAGCTTCACAATGTCCTCAGGTTTTACCTGTCGGAGGGGAGAGAGAGCTAAAGTGGCTCCCTCTAACCCCAGTTGTCTGATTATGCAAATCTGGGGTTGGAAAATGAAATTTTTAATTTCAGTAGCATTCCAGTTCAGTTTAGTCACTCAGTCATGTCCAACTCTTTGCGATACCATGGACCACAGCACGCCAGGCCTCTCTGTCCATCACCAACTCCCGGAGTTTACCCAAACTCTTGTCCATTGAGTCCGTGATGCTATCCAACCATCTCAGCATTCCAGAGAGGTACATAATCAAGAAATCCTGGGCTAGAATGTAGCAAAATGCCACCACCCAGTTCTGCAGATCAGAGTCTGTCCTGAAAGTCAAAGTTCACACCTCAGAAAGAAGGGAATGGGGAAGCCAAGTGACGTGAAAAGTATCTGAGTGGAAGCACAGACATAGACCATAGAGATACTGTATAGAAACTCTCCACCCATAAACACTGCAATCATCACCTTTGCTAACTTCCAACAGGCAGAAGGGGATCTTCTGCCTATATATGTGTGCCCCAGGGTTCAGGTTGGCCCTCTGTGCCTTTCTCTTCAAGAAGATGTCAGGAAGAGCTATTTCAGCTACAGGGATCATGATAAAGAGCTATGTATTCAGTTGCCTAGAATACATATCCTGCAGGCAGGAATCAGACCATCCAGGTCTCAGGTAGTGAGGACTATTAGCCTATGGTCTCTCACTCCCAAGCTGAAGGGTATTCCAAGTAGAGAAGATGAAGGTAGCTATCATACTTTCATTGGAAGTAAACGAAAATAAGTATCCAGGAGGGAGGCCCAGAAACAACACAGTCCCAGACTTGTCCATGGTACCCCAACCCGGGGGACAGAGTCTTAGAGGATACGCTTGTCTTAAAATTGTTTGGCTCACAGAGGCACCTAATCAAGCTGATAAGTGACACAGACACTGCTTTAGATGAATAATTATTCCATTTTTTTTTTTGATCTTCAGAGTTCCTGGTGTTTAGGAAAAGATTCAGCTTTTTGAGGGGAAGTGAGAGGGGAGCTGGGCTCCAGGGAGGTAGGGGCAAGGGAAGCAGAGAAGGGCAGAGAAGGGAGGCCCAGGTGGTCTGGGCACTGATCTTCCTGCCCAGCTGAGAACCTGCATTCACTTCCTGCCCTCCGGTGTGTGAGAGGAGCTGGTTTCTTTCTTTCTTTTTTAAAAATAATTCATTTATTTTATTTATGGCTGTTCTGGGTCTTTGTTGCTGCATGCGGGCTTCCTCTAGCTGCAGGGAGTGGGGGCTGTTCTTCACTGCAGTGGACGAGCTTCTCATTGAAATGGCTTCTCTT
Organism: Giraffa tippelskirchi; assembly: GCF_054371585.1. Taxonomy (NCBI): domain Eukaryota; kingdom Metazoa; phylum Chordata; class Mammalia; order Artiodactyla; family Giraffidae; genus Giraffa; species Giraffa tippelskirchi. Next base: position 21,571,436 of record NC_137284.1, read on the forward strand.
GTTTCAAAGCATGGGCTTCAGTGGTTGTACTGCACTGGCTCAGTGGTTGCAGCTCATAGGCTCTCAAGGGCAGCGTCAGTAGTTGTGGCTCACAGGCTTAGTTGCTCCTCAGCATGTGGGATCTTCCCAGATCAGGGATCAAACTCATGTCCCCTGCATTGGCAGGTGGATTCTTATTCACTGTACCACCAGGTAAGTCCCAGGAAAAGCTTTAATTGTCCCAGATGGGACTATGTTCAGTTATTTACTAGTGAATCTTGCAATCATGAATGCTACAATACTATAGTTCCTACTTTTCAAGATACGTTCAAGTGGGAAACATTTGTACATGTGAACACAGTCCCAAATAGATTTCAATGGTGAAGTCAAAATTAACATCAAGAAATGTCTAATGTGGAAATATATGAGACATAAGCCAAGAGTGAACCCTAACATAAACCATGGACATTGGACAATAATAATATGTCATTGTAGGTTTATAAATGTAACAAATGTACCACTTTGGTGTGGATGTTGAGAACAGGGAAGGCTGTCCCTGTGTGGGATATACAGGTAGTATATGAAAACATCTCTGCATCTTCTGCTCAATTTTGTTGGAAAAACATAACTGCTCTTTAAAATATTATTTTCTTAAACTTGTTTAAATAGGAAAAATTATATGAGATATAGCAAACTCTGTGCATAGATAAACATGGGTCACCTTAAATCCTGGCATATTAAAGAAGTTTAAACTGTTTTAAGAAATTTGAAGGATAAAAAATTAATTGGAAAGGGAAATAATCAGGTAAAAACTTAAAGTAGTAAAATCTATTTAAAAGAATATTTTCAAATGGATAAATATGTAAAGAGATCTTGAAAATTATCAACAAATTGATAACCCTCTAATAAATCAGATTAAGAAAACAAAGAGGGAGAGTAAGTAAATCTATGAGAAAAACTTAATCCTCATCTTTTAGTGATACCAACAAATATTTAAAGATGAAATTCTCTGTGTTTGTTTCAGAATAACTCAGGGATGAGCACTGAAGCCGGGTAAAGGGTCCATGAGAATCATCCCACCAGTCTCTTTTTCAAAATTGCATACTTCCCTTTTGAAACTAAAATTCTGATTTTCTTTTTCCATTTATTGTTATTTCTTTAATCTAGTTGTCTATTTTTTTAACAAAAGGAAAACATAAAAACTAACAATCTCCCTTCTACTTTCACTTCTCCCATTGTTCTGCAAAGAATGCCTTGCCCAAAACCACCAGTGACATTCTAATCATCAAATCAAGTGACATATGTTCAGCTTCCACCTAATTAGATTTCTCTGCAACATTAAGAATCTAACTCTCCTCAAAACTCAAGCTTCTTTAATTAGACAGCAGCATTTGTATTTTTCTAGGTGGCTTTAGTGGTAAAGAACCTGCCTGCCAATACTGGAGACATAAGAGACAGGAGTTCGATCCCAGGGAAGGGGAGATCCCCTGGAGGAAGGCATGGCAACCCACTCCAGTATTCTTGCCTGGAGAATCCCATGGACAGAGGAACCTGGCAGGCTACAGTCCATAGTGTAGCAAAGAGTCCGACACGACTTAAGCGACTTAGCACGCAAACACACACACGCAGCCTTGCTCTGACCTCTCCTTCTTTGCTCTTTCTCATAAGTGATGATGTTAATCAGAATTTCCTTCACTGCCTCTTGTCACCTTCTGTGTGATATCCTCTCATGGTGATGTGCACACCTATGTTTCAACTGCCATTCCTAGGTTGATAATTCTTAACCTACTATTGAGTTTCAAGACTAATTCTATCATATGCCTTCAAGGCACCTTAAACTTAACCAAAACCAGTACTTACTAAATTCTTTCTCATAAGCAGGCTTGTGCTTGCTCCCATGGTTTACATCTTATTTAATGGCATCTTGACTCCTGTTTTCCCTAACTACATATATCATTTCTTCTCTGACCTGTGTCTCACTAATCCCTCACCTATCTTCAAAACACCCCAAATTTTGAGTGGGCATTCTCTTTTGTGATGCTAGCTACCTGACATCTCACGTAGTGATCCAAGTACCTTCTTCATTTCATTGATCCCTATCTAATGTTCATTAATCCTGGAACATATAATCCTAATGTCTTCCATCATACATGTCTAACTTCTTTCAGGACCTCTAGTTGCTCCTATATCTGATAGTGTTCTCTGTGTGTAACATCATATCTTCTTCTGTATCTGGTTCTTCTTTCAGGGCCTCTAGGCCCTAGGTGCTTCCACTGTAGTAGGTCTCAGGGTCAAGGGTCAGACCAAGATGATTCCATGGCAGTTGGCAACCACGACAACAGACTAGCCCAAGTGGAGGAGTGGGAAACAGTAGGATTTCTCTTCTCTGTTCCATAGGCTACTTCAGCTTCTGCCACTGCCATTGTGTCAGCAATCACTAAAAGATTGTGCCCTCTTTCTTGTGACTAATCCTATCTGAGAAGAAGCATGTGAGATATTGGTGATGGTCTCCGCTTGGAAACCCCAATCACAATGGTGCACATACTGGTCAAAAAGGTCAAGGCCACCAACATGTTCTTCTCCTCCTGGGTCTTAGTCTTTGTGGCGGTAGGACTCATCATAGAAGAATGGGCTGAACTGAAGTTGGGACCCCAAAAACCTACAATAAGCCACAGTCCATGGATATGTTGTACTTCCCTGTGGCCAGCAGGTCAGAGCTATTATATGGAAAGAGATGGGTGGAGAAGGAGGGTTCATCCTTCCTTGACTTCTGTTCATCTCACTGTTATCCTCTAATGCAACCACCCGTGGTTGCAGTGTGCCCACTTCCATAATCAACACAGTCAAGGCCTACCCCAAAAGCTCAGCATTTGCACGTTTTGGAGAAAAGTTTAGAAGCTCACAGACTTAATTGATGGATCTATGAGAAGCCCTGACGGTAGCTACAGGGTATCGAGCACATCTAGAGTGTGAGGATATAAAAGAAAGGTGACTGGCAGTAAAGAAAACACGTTACGTTGCCACTAGAGGAAGACAAGAGTGTTTAGCAAGAAATATATTTTGAAAAAATAGAGGAGAAAGAAGTTTACAGAGATACAAAGATAGAGAACAGTTTCTTTTGGTTCTGTCTCCCATTTAGCTTAAGACCCCTACCTCTTTCTTTCCCCACCTCTGCTCTTTATTATTTAACAAATGTTTCACCTCATTCATGTTTACCTAGAGATTTGTGTGCCCCAGGTAGGAATGAGCCTAGAAGAAATATCTGTCCTTGCCTCAATACAGCTTCTTCTTTTCAACAGAAGGCCTGGAAGTGGTCAGGAACATTCTGATTGTGGTGATCAGCCTTTCTTTCATGCATAACTTGCTCCTGGGTTTTGAATTCACCTATATGATTCCTCAAACCAAATATACTCTCATTATGACTGCCTGCCTCGCTTTCCTCACAGGTAACTTCCTGTCTTCAGTCACAAGTAACTTCCTGTCTTCCCTAACATAGGATTGGAGGCATACTTGGTTTGTAGGTCCAGGCTGTGGTCTCTGACTAACTGAGCCCTCCCAGTTCTTTGGCTTAGATACGCAGCTGCCAAATGGATCCACCACTCAAGTGGCATTGGCCTTTGGACAAGGTGCAGTTGTGTGTGGTAGGGGTTTGGAAGTCAAGCATATCTCGGGTGAAGACTTAAGTACAAGAGCCAGGGTCCGTCAGGAGGGACTTTTCTTTCTCCTTTTATCTGGACATCAGGCATCCTTCTGCTCAGTGCACTTCTACTGTATCACCACATGCTAAATCAAGGTGAATCCAGGTACTACTCGAGTTACAAGATCGGCTGGATCCTTTTCACTGCATACTTAAACGTTTTATTGTTATTCACCTCTGGTGAGTGTCTTCAGGGCACCTGATGGGAGCTAAGAACCAATCCATCTCTGATAGGCAGGAGAGTGAGAGGACAGGAAAGAAGGTAGAGGGAAAGTTACCAACCTTTGCATTTTAAAGGGCTAGTGGGGGAGTTAGACCTACTCTGAGGATGGTTCCTGCAAGGATGTGGGCTGAGTGAGATGTTCAATATGCTTGCCTCCAAGGGAACACTTCCTTCCCACCTTTCCTTTCATACCTGCCCCATTCAGAGTGGAGATAACCGCTAACTTCAAGACTAAAGAGAGTAACTGATAGGGAATATTCACTCATGTGGAGGCAGTGACCCTGGGGGCAGAGTGTCATGCCAGGACAGCCTGAGGCCAGAGAGAATCAGTGTCTGATGCACAGTGACCACCTACAGACACCAGAGACTCTCCTAAGAAGCCTTTAAAACTTCCCTTGGAATTAAACTTCCTAACTCAGAAGCATGTCCTCTGTCAAAAGAATTCTCAGTTGTGTTGAGTTAAGCACTGCCTGTGTGTGTGCTCAGTCACTCAGTCATGTCTAACTCTTCCGAGACCCCCATGGACTGCCAGGTTTCTCTGGCCATGAGATTTTTAGGCAAGAATACTGGAGTGGGTTGCCATTTCCTCCTTCAGGGGATCTTCCCAACCTAGGGACTGAACCCAAGTCTCCTGCATCTCCCACATTGCAGGTAGATTCTTTACCTGCTGAGCCAACAGGGAAGCCCCAAATCTTGTGCACGTGTGCCCAGTCAAGTCCAGCTCTTTGTGACCCCACGGTCTGTAGTTGGGCTGTATTTAAGCTATTCTGCACACACATTTAAAGTGAAAGAAAGAAAGTGAAGTTGTTCAGTCATATCCGACTCTTTGTGACCCCATGGACTGTAGCCTACCAGGCTCCTCCATCCATGGGATTTTTAGTCAAGAGTACTGGAGTGGGTTGCCATTTCCTTCTCCAGGGAATCTTCCCGACCCAGGGATCGAACCCGTGCATTGTAGGCAGATGCTTTTACTGTCTGAGCCACCAGGGCTCTTCTGCTAAAGCATCCCCCTCCTGAATGGCTTGGGACAGTTCAAAGGGAACCATTAGGCTTTAGATCTGGGCCTCTGGCCCATAGGGAGGGAAGTGTTTCTGTGTTTTCCTATTGTTCCTTCATCACCCTCCCCTGGCTTCTCTTTTCCCCAGGATTCCTCTCTATCTTACAGTACAAGCAGTCCATCAATGGCAGCCTGATCATCATCCCCAAATCTGCCAGAGAAAGTAAGGTTATGGAGCAACATGGGGCTTCTATCAAAGTTGTCTCATTACCAGCAGGTGATGCAATGCCTCGTAGTATTGTCCAGGTACACTCTGCCCACATGAAAGAAGATTCTTCAGAAAGACCACACGTCCAAGCACGTCGTGTAACCTGGGCTCTATGATTTGACAATTTATCTTTCAGTATATGTTCATCTTAATGGCAACAGCTTGTGCATATGTGGTGTGTGAAGGTCCAGCTGCATGGTCTGGTTTGGAATTATGTAAATGACTATAACTGGATTGGGGTCTATAAGAAGATCCAGAAGCCTTTAAAAAAATTGTTTTACCCTGACCATCTTTTATTTGTTCTCACCATTTAATATCATCTGTTATTAATATAATAAATATCATCATATAACTGATACTTGCTGTATTAACTTTATATATCACAATGATTTAGAATAATGTATATTACCTTTTTAGTCTCATTGATTTTATTGTAAAATATTTCAACCCTTCAGAAAAAGTACAAAACATGATAAACACATGTGTATACATCACCCAACTGTCACATTATAGACATAACTGATATCCCCCTAATTGTTTTTCTAATCTTAATTCCCTCATTTGTTTCACTGTAAAATACCTTTAATGATGCATTGTTGATAATTTTACATTCATGTCATCTTTCCTACAACTTTATGCGTCTATAAAAATTGTAGAGAGTAGCTATCCAAGCATTGAAAAATCATTAAATATTTTACTGTACAGATCATTTTCAGCAACTCACTTTTTTCACTCGACTCTATGGTTTTGTGATTCATTGATAAATTTTGTTCTACTTCATTCATTCAGACTACTGTTAAGTTTTCCCCTTTAGGGATATAATGTGAAATACTCTTTGTCCAGTTGATGAAAAGCTAGCCGTTTTCTTTCGTTGTTGTTTTGTCGCTAAGTCATATGCGACTCTTTTCTGACCTCATGGACTGTAGCCCACCAGTCTCTTCTGGCCTTGGGATTCTCCAGGCAGGAATACTGGAGTAGGTTGCCATTCCCTTTTCTAGGGGATCTTCCTGACCCAGGAATTGAACCCATGTTTCCTGCATTGGCAGGCAGATTCTTCACCACTGAGCCACCAGGGCAGCCTTGTTTTCTTTATTCTGTTAAAAATAGTGCTGCTATGAATATTCTTATACACAGTTCTCTCTGACCATGAGCTAGAGTTTCTCTTGGGTGTTTAGGACTAGACCAGCTGTATCAGAGAGAGTTTTCAATATGATAACTACCTGTGTTATTGTTCATTTGCTGTCATATCTGACTGTTTGCAACCCCATGGACAGCAGCACACCAGGATACCCTGTACTTCACTATCTCCCACAGTTTGCTCAAACTCACGTCCATTGAGTCAGTGATGCTATCTAACCATCTCATCTTCTGCCGCTCCCTTATACTTTTGTCTTCAATCTTTCCCAGCATCACGGTCTTTTCCATTGAGTTGGTTCTTCACATCAGGTAGCCAAAGTATTGAGCTTCAGCTCCAGCATCAGTTCTTCCAATAAATATTCAGGGTTGAATTCCTTTAGGATTGACTCATTTGATCTCCTTGCAGTCCAAGAGACTCTCAAGAGTCTTTTCCAGCACCACAACTCAAAAGCATCAATTCTTCCACACTCAGTCTTCTTATTTGTAACAAATACTAAAGTGTTTCTTTTTATGTGTATTTTTCTTAAACCATAAGCTCCTAGAAGGCATAAGATTGTCCCCTAATAATTCCTCAGCATCTGAAATAGTACCTATCAGAAACCCACAAAAGCGTAGGGCCTAAAAACTGAGGCCCCCAAGCATAACTTACTGATGTTTTTCCTGCCCCACACTCAGGTCTACAAAGAAAAACATTGACTTAATGCTATATAGGCTTTTGCCTGTTGGGTAATAATTCTATTGTAACATCTAAAATTGGTCCCAAGAAACATGGGGAAAAGGGATTTTCATTCCTTCAGTGTTTATTAAGCAAATATTTATTCAATACCTACTGTATATGCCTGGTGTTACTCTAAGTTGCTACAAAAATAGTACTGAACAAAATAGACAATATCTCTGCCCTTATGGAACTTAGATTCAAATGCACCTGAGCATATCAATGTGTGTATGTATTGTGAATAAACAAACTAAGTGAACAAATAAGTGACTAGTATTTCATAGAGGGGTAGGTGCTGTGTATTCAGGGAAGGTCACCTGCTTTTCTATTTGAGGATGTGCCCCATTTGTCAACAAACAAAGATGTATGCAAAATGGTTTACTTCCAATACATCACTGATATAGTAAACTCAGCTTAAATGCAGAGTAGGTAATTTCTATTTGCTACAAATCATTATCTCTGGGGAAAACACAATGAAAACCTAAGACTTCTAAGTTTTAATCAGGTCCCTAGGATTTCCCAATTCACAATAACCCCTGGGTCGTATTAGCAGGTGGCTCCTTGGGTACTAGCAGATGCTATTTCCACTCCCTAGACTGTAGTTGACACTCTGGCAGAGCCACCATCAGAAATCGTGACCTGTAACTCGTGGCACCTCAGAGCCTGGGGTACCGAGGTCTGTGCTCTGACTCTCTCAGTCCAAAACGCACTCAAAACAGAAACAATAGCAAAGAAGAAGAAAAATCTCTGCTCTGGGCTATTCATCTCTAAAATTCATCAGAGCCACTTGCTCTTCCTTGAGAATAAGGAAGCAGAGGTAGCAAGTCCCAACACTGAAGTCTCCATACAGAAGGGTGAGTGTTGAATTTTATCTGTCCTATTACTCATCTTCCAAACCTCATCTGTGGAAGCCAAGGATTCCCTGAAATGCTGAAATGACAGCTTTCTCTCTGCTGAAATGACCACTGATCATTGAGTGGGCCTGCTAAACTGTCAGAGCAGAAGTGGAACAGAGATGCTGTTGTCATGAGTCCACGGATTACTGAATCTTATTCCAGGAGAACTTGCCCATTAGTGTTTTTGATACATATCTTTAAAAATTCCCTCAGCCTTTATACAGAGGAGAAAAAAAAGGCACACAGAAGGGTGGGTGGGGGTTTCTTCTCAAATTCTGGGACTGTCTCAATAGAGTGGGATTGGGTGGAGAGAGTGCGGTACTCATTTTAATGTTACCCTCTGTCCTGTTCCTACAGGTATGTCCTAGGGAAGAATGGCCCCAGGGAATGAATCTTCAGTGTCTGAGTTTATCCTGCTGGGTTTAACACAGGAGCCAGAACTCCAGCTGCCTCTCTTTTTCATTTTCTTAGCAATTTATGTGGTCACTGTGGTGGGCAACGTTGGCTTGATTATTCTTATTGGTCTGAACCCTCACCTGCACACTCCCATGTACTACTTTCTCTTCAACCTTTCCTTCATTGATCTCTGCCACTCCTCTGTCATTACCCCTAAAATGCTGATGAGTTTTGTAAGCCAGAACCTCATCTCTTATGCAGAGTGCATGACTCAGCTCTGCTTCTTCTCCTTCTTTGTTATTGATGAGTGCTTTATTTTGACGTCAATGGCCTATGACCGATACGTGGCCATCTGTAAGCCGCTGCTCTACAAGGTCTCCATGTCCCATCAGGTCTGCCTCATGCTGACGGTAGGTGTATATGCGATGGGGCTTGTGGGTGCCATAGCCAATACTGGGTGCATGCTGCGACTTTCCTTCTGTGATGGAAACATCATCAATCACTACATGTGTGACATTCCTCCTCTCCTCCAGCTCTCCTGCACAAGCACCTCCATCAGTGAGTTGGAGACTTTCATCGTGGTGGGTGTCAATGTCATAGTGCCCAGTGTCACCATCTCTGTTTCTTACACCTTGATCCTCTTGAACATCCTTCGCATCCGTTCTGCAGAGGGCAGGTCCAAAGCCTTCAGTACCTGCAGCTCCCACATAATTGTGGTTTCTCTTTTCTTTGGATCATCTGCATTCATGTATCTTAAGCCTTTTCCTGCTCGGTCTCTGGATGAAGATAAAGTCTCCACAATTTTTTACACCATTGTGGGGCCAATGGTGAATCCTTTCATCTACAGCTTGAGGAACAAAGATGTCCAAATTGCATTGAGAAAGACCTTGAAGAAAAGAGTATTCTGAACGGAAATTTTGTTAGTTATTGATTCCACATCTTAGTATGGACATGCAATGTATAAAGACATGGAGAACATAGAAATTAAAGTAGAAATGCAAGTGATTTAAATCATAGCATAAGTTAAGATCGTTATATAAATCACTTCATAAGAAAAAAACACTGTATGGAAAAGGAGAATCAACCCTTCATCCTTTCATAGAAAGTAGGGGAAGTAGTCACTGTGTCATTGTTCAGCTTATTTACAGAGACTATAAGCTTTTAAATTGAGAAAGTTGAATGGTAATGTATCAAGGAATGGTAAGACTGTCAGATTTTTCATGGGGAGTAGGGAAGGAGAGAGTAGGAAGAATTGAGAGAGTACCACTGACATATATACACTACCGTGTGTGAAATAGATGGCTAGTGGGAAGCTGCTGTATAGCACAGGGAGCTCAGCTTGATGTTCTGTGATGACCTAAAGGGGTGGGGTACAGGGTGGCAGGGAGGCTCAAGAGGGAGGGGATATATGTATACACATAGCTGATTCATGTTATTGTACAGCAGAAACTAACACAACATTATAAAGCATTTATACTCCAGTATTAAAAAATAAAGAAAATGAAATAAAACTTTAAATAAAGATTTCAAAAGTTTCTCTTTTGAACATCAGGTACATTGGGGACATCAGGTCCAAATAATATAGTTTATTTAATCAACAAATTGAAACTGAGTACCTATTCTGTATCAGTTTATGTTTTTCAACAGCAGAGATACCATGGTGAACAAGGCAATGTTTGTGCCCTCATAAGGCTAATTGACTATGGGAAGGTGGAGGTGGGGTGCAAGTGGGCAGCAGCAGGAGTCAGATTATGAGCAAATAAACAGATACATGTGTAGAGATGGGCAATGCCATGCAGAGTCTTGAATTAAGGAGCTGGAACAGGAAGTAACTATGGTTACTTCAGACTGGGTGTTCAGGAAGGATTTTTCTGAGAAGGAGGCATTTTAGCTGAGAAGAGGAAAATTGGACACACCAAGAGATAAGAATGTTCTTCACAGGGGAAAATCCACATGAGGACACAGGGACAGAGTGGCCATCTGCAAGCCAAGGAGAAAACAAACCTGCCAACACCTTGATCCTGGACTCAAAGATTCCAGAACTGTGACAAATAGATTCCTATTTTTTAAGCCACCTAGAATGGCATTTCTTTATAGTAGCCCTAACAAACTAATGCATGGACTATTTACTGAACACTATGAAATATTTTAAAAAGAGTTGAGACTCATGATATAAACATCTCTTTTTAATGCTAAATATAGTCACATCAAATTTGATGGTCAAAAAGCCGTACCTAACAAACTTACTTTTACTGAAAGACTAGTCTCTCTTTACTTGAGACTTTTCCTTAACTCACTGAATTTCAAGACTATATTAAAAATAATACTCATCAAGATGTCAAGAAGTGAATAGTTTTATGTTTGTGCAGAGTTAGTGCTTTTGGAGCAAATTTCCCTGGAATTCAGGTCATAGGACAAGTCTTGGAAAGGTCAGGATGGAGGAGGCAGGCTCTACTTTGCCCCCGATTTCCTGGGGGGGAGGCACAGGAAGGCCAGTCTCAGAGCCAGCTGGCTGCAGCAACTGCCTTCCTCTTTCTGCTATTCTTAGCTACCACAAGCATCCAGGCTGTGGATGAAAGAGAAACCCATTTGTTGTTCCATGTGAGCTTGAAAAACATGTACTATTGTCGGATACTGTCAGATGCTATTACATCTCCCAATTTCAATTGGATCCTTACAGTGTTTCTGCCTGCTTAATTATTATCATTCTGTAATGCCTCTTCTTTATTAAAGATTAAATGTCCCTGGTAAGCTTCCTATGTCCTTAATGTATGTTTTCTGAAATTAATATTGTGACCCCAGCTTTCTTTTCAGTGTTACCATGGTATGTATTTCCCTATCCTTTAACTCTTAACTTAAATCTTTACATTTAAAATGAGTTTCTTCTAGACAGTGCATACTTAGTGTTTTTTTCATTATCCACTATGGAAATTTCTGTCTTTTTATTAGTGTATCTTTATGACATACATTTAAAGTGATTGCAGAGCTTTCTCAACTCACGATGGGGTTCTGGGGCAATGTTACGGCTTAGCCTAGCCTCCCTTCAATGTGTTAGCATACTTACATTAGCCTACAATTGGGAAAATCATCTAACATAAAGCTAGAATGTTATTTTGATTAAAATATGCAAAGAAAAAAAGCTATTTATAATAAAGTGTTGCATACCTCATGTAATTTATTGAATACTATGCTGAAAGTGAAAGGCTTTGCAATTGGAAGGGTATGGGCTGTTTACCCTCATGGTCAAATGATTGATGGGGAATTGCAGCTTGTGGCTTTTGACCTATATTTGCTTTAGACCCATGGTGAAGTTGAAAAATCGTAAATCAAACCGTCCTAAGTTGGGGACCATCTGTAATAAACCTGAGTTAATATCATGTTTATAAGTGCTTTTTACTTGTGCACATGTTGGTTCTTTGTTTCTTTATCTTCTCCTTTGTTTTCTTATTCTCCAGATTTAATTGAGCATTTTCTATTATTTCATTTTATCTCCTATCTTGATATATCAATTATCCTTCTTTTAAAATATTTACACTTGTTATCCTAAAGTTTGCAATACACGTTTTAATTTAATCGAATCCACTTTCAAATAACTCTATATGACATCATCTGTAGTCCAGGGAGCTTGGACAGTTTCTACTTATTTCCTTCTGTGCTCCTATGACACTGATGTTATTCATTTCACAGAACCATGTTGTAATTACTAATGCATTGTTGCTACTATAATTTTAAACACACAGTTATCTACTAGATAAATTAAGAAGAATAAGACAAACTTTTTACGACTATTTTTTCCCTCTGATGCTCTTTTTTAAATGTCAGTTCAAGCTTCTGAACTACATTCTTTTTCTCTTGCCTAAAGAACTTCTTTTAGTATTTTCTGCAAGGCAGTTCTGTTGACAACAGACTCTCTCAGATTTTGTTTGTCTGAGAATGTCATCATTTCACTTTCAAGTTGAAGGATAATATTATCGGATTTAAAGTTACAGATTGGTGATTTTTTCAACACTTTAAATATTTCACTCCATTCTTTTTGATTGCACAGTTTCCAATGAGAGTCCCTCTGTAATTCTTATCTCTGTTCCTTATGGGTAAAACACTTCTCACGCTTGGCTTCTTTAAGATTTTTGTTGTTGTTGCTGTTTTGTTTTGTTGAAATATACTTGATGCACATATTATATTATTTTCAGGTGTACAACACAGTGATTCAATATTTAAACACATTATGAAGTGATCAGTATGATAAGTCTGGTAACCATCTGTCCTCATAAAAAATTATTATAGTTTTATTGACCATTTTTCTTATGCTGTGTATTCCCATGACATTTATTTTATAACTGGATGTTTGTACCTCTTAACTCCCTTCACCTATTTCTCTCATCCCCCACACCATCTCCTCTGGCAACTGCTCATTCGTTCTCTGTATGTGTGAGTCTAATTTTTGTTTTGTTTTTTAGAGTTCACATATAAGATCATACATTATTGTCTTTCTCTGACTTATTTCACTTAGATGCATCCATAACATAAATGTCAAGATATCATTCTTTTTTATGACTGAGCAGCATTGCAGTGCTCCATACCAATCTTTATCCATTTGTCTGTCAGTGGACACTCTGTCACTATCTTATCATTTTTTCTATTTTAAACTTCTTAATTTTATATTTTACATGAGTACCTATGATTCATTTTGTGACAATTTTGTTAATGTTGTGAAGTACACATTGAATCTCTTTGTATATTTGTTTGCTTTTTATGTATATAATTATTCCTGCCTCACTGTGTAAAAAGCCTGTCATTTCTTCTTTAGATTGCTTTTGTTTTTTGTCAAAATTATTGTTTCTGATGTATGTGGATCTATTTCTGGACTCAGTATTTCATTCCATGGAACTATGCATTCTTTGGACTATTTGCATTTTTTTTTATTATTGAGTGAAAGAGTGGTTTATGCATTTTGGATGCTAAAAACATGTGCATGCATGCTCAGTTGTGCCCCACTCTTGCAACCCCATAGACTATAGCCTGCCAGGCTCCTCTCTCCATGGGATTCTCCAGGCAAGAATATTTGAAGAGGATGCCATTTTCTCCTCCAGGGGATCTTCCTGACCCAGAAATTGAACCTGTGTCTCCTTTAAAAAAAAATGTGCTTCCCAGGTGACACTCAGTTCAGTTCAGTTGCTCAGAGGTGTCCGACTCTTTGCGACGGCATGAATTGCAGGACGCCAGGCCTCTCTGTCCATCACCAAATCCCGGAGTCTACCCAAACCCATGTTCATCGAGTCGGTGATGCCATCAAACCATCTCATCCTCTGTCGTCCCCTTCTCCTCCTGCCCCCAATCCTACCCAGCATTAGGGTCTTTTCCAATGAGTCAACTCTTCACATGAGGTGGCCAAAGTATTGGAGTTTCAGCTTCAACATCAGACCTTCCAATGAACACCCAGGATTGATCTCTTTCAGGATGGATTGATTGGATCTCCTTGCAGTCCAAGGGACTCTCAAGAGTCTTCTCCAACATCACAGTTCAAAAGCATCAATTCTGCGGCACTCAGCTTTCTTCACCATCCAACTCTCACATCCATACATGACCACTGGAAAAACCATAGCCTTGATTAGATGGACTTTTGTTGGCAAAGTAATATCTCTGCTTTTAAATATGTTATCTAGGTTGGCCATAACCTTCCTTCCAAGGAGTGAGCGTCTTTTAATTTCATGGCTGCAATCACCATCAGCAGTGATTCTGGAGCCCAAAAAAACAAAGTCTGACACTGTTTCCACTGTTTCCCCATCTATTTCCCATGAAGTGATGGGACCAGATGCCATGATCTTAGTTTTCTGAACATTGAGCTTTAAGCCAACTTTTTCCCTCTCCTCTTTCACTTTCATCAAGAGGCTCTTTAGTTCTTCTTCACTTTCTGCCATAAGGGTGGTGTCATCCACATATCTGAGGTTATTGATATTTCTCCCGGCAATCTTGATTCCAGCTTGTGTTTCTTCCAGCCCAGTGTTTCTCATGATGTACTCTGCATAGAAGTTAAATAAGCAGGGTGACAATATACAGCCTTGACGTACTCCTTTTCCTATTTGGAACCAGTCTGTTGTTCCATGTCCAGTTCTAAGTGTTGCTTCCTGACCTGCATACAGGTTTCTCAAGAGACAGGTCAGATGGTCTGGTATTCCCATCTCTTTCAGAATTTTCCACAGTTTCTTGTGATCCACACAGTCAAAGGCTTTGGCATAGTCAATAAAGCAGAAATAGATGTTTTTCTGGAACTCTCTTGCTTTTTCGAAGATCCAGCGGATATTGGCAATTTGATCTCCGGTTCCTCTGCCTTTTCTAAAACCAGCTTGAACATCTGGAAGTTCACAGCTCACGTATTGCTGAAGCCTGGATTGGAGAATTTTGAGCATTACTTTACTAGCATGTGAGATGAGTGCAATTGTGCGGTAGTTTGAGCATTCTTTGGCATTGCCTTTCTTTGGGATTGGAATGAAAACTGACCTTTTCCAGTCCTGTGGCCACTGCTGAGTTTTCCAAATTTGCTGGCATATCGAGTGCAGCACTTTCACAGCATCACCTTTGAGGATTTGAAATAGCTCAACTGGAATTCCATCACCTCCACTAGCTTTGTTCGTAGTGATGCTTTCCAAGGCTCACTTGACTTCACATTCCAGGATGTCTGGCTCTAGGTGAGTGATCACACCATCGTGATTATCTGGGTCGTGAAGATCTTTTTTGTACAGTTCTTCTGTGTATTCTTGCCACCTCTTCTTAATATCTTCTGCTTCTGTTAGGTCCATACCATTTCTGTCCTTTATCGAGCCTATCTTTGCATGAAATATTCCTTTGGTATCTCTGATTTTCTTGAAGAGATCTCTAGTCTTTCCCAGTCTGTTGTTTTCCTCTATTTCTTTGCACTGATCGCTGAGGAAGGCTTTCTTATCTCTCCTTGCTATTCTTTGGAACTCTGCATTCAGATGGGAATATCTTTTCTTTTCTCCTTTGCTTTTCACTTCTCTTCTCTTCCCAGCTATCTCTAAGGCCTCCTCAAATAGCCATTTTGCTTTTTTGCATTTCTTTTTCATGGGGATTTTCTTGATCCCTGTCTCCTGTACAATGTCACGAACCTCTGTCCATAGTTCATCAGGCACTCTGTCTATCAGGTCTAGTCCCTTAAATCTATTTGTCACTTCCACTGTATACTCATAAGGGATTTGATCTAGGTCATACCTGAATGAACTAGTGGTTTTCCCTACTTTCTTCAATTTAAGTCTGAATTTGGCAATAAGCAGTTCATGATCTGAGCCACAGTCAGCTCCTGGTCTTGTTTTTGCTGACTGTATAGAGCTTCCCCATCTTTGTGAGAGGGCATCAGAGGGCAGACACACTGAAACTAAAATTACAGAAAACTAGCTAATCTGATCACTCGGACCACAGCCTTGTCTATCTCAATGAAACTAAGCCATGCCGTGTGGGGCCACCCAAGACGGATGGGTCATGGTTGAGAGCTCTGACAGAATGTGATCCACTGGAAAAGGGCATGGCAAACCACTGCAGTATTCTTGCCTTGAGAACCCCATGAACAGTATGAAAAGGCAAAAAGATAGGACACTGAAAGATGAACTCCCCAGGTCAGTAGGTGCCCCATATGCTAATGGAGATCAGTGGAGAAATAACTCCAGAAAGAATGATGGGATGGAGCCAAAGCAAAAACGATACCCAACTGTGGATGTGACTGGTGATAGACACAAAGTCCGATGCTGTAAAGAGTAATATTGCATAGGAACCTGGAATATTAGGTCCATGAATCAAGGCAAATTGAAAGTGGTCAAACAGGAGATGGCAAGAGTGAATGTCGACATTCTAGGAATCAACGAACTAAGATGGACTGGAATGGGTGAATTTTACTCAGATGACCATTATATCTACTACTGTGGGCAAGAATCCCTTAGAAGAAATGGAGTAGCCATCATGGTCAACAAATGAGTCCAAAATGCAGTACTTGGATGCAATCTCAAAAACGATAGAATGATCTTCGTTTCCAAGGCAAACCATTCAATATCACAGTAATCCAAGTCTATGCCCCGACCAGTAACGCCGAAGAAGCTGAAGTTGAATGGTTCTATGAAGACCTACAAGACCTTCTGGAACTAACACCCAAAAAAGATGTCCTTTTCATTATAGGGGACTGGAATGCAAAAATAGGAATTCAAGAAACACCTGGCGTAACAGGCAAGTTTGGCCTTGGAGTACAGAATGAAGCAGGGCAAAGGCTAATAGAGTTTTGCCACGAGAACGCACTGGTAATAGCAAACACCCTATTCCAACAACACAAGAGAAGACTCTACACGTGGACATCACCAGAGATGATTATATTCATCAGATTGATTATATTCTGAAATCAGATTGATTATATTCTTTGCAGCCAAAGATGGAGAAGCTCTATACAGGTGACACTAGAGGTAAAGAATTTGCCTGGCAAAGTATTTTGGATACCGTGGTGGTTTAGTAACTAAGTAGTGTTCGATTTTTGTGACCCCACGGACTGTAGCCTACCAGGCTCCTCTGTCAATAGGATTTTCCAGGTAATAATACTGGAGTGAGTTGCCATTCCCTTCTCCAGGGGATCTTCCAGACCCAGGGATCAACCCAGATCTCCTACACTGCAGGCAGATTCTTTACCGACTAAACTACCAGGGAAGCCCATTTGATACTAGGTCCTTGTCAAACATATTTCTCTCATTCTATTTGCTGTTTTTGGGGTTTTTTTTTTTAACCATCTTGACAATGTGTTTTGTATTTTGAGCTGTGTGAAGAGTTAAAGAGCCTGGCACTTTCAGACTAAGAAGGCAAACTTCTCTATTAAGTATAGTATCTCACTTGACTTTTTATTTACTTTTATCCAAAACTTAATCATAGTTTTGATAGTCATATTTTTATTACAGTGTTCCAGTGTGCCTTTATTACAGTATTTCAATTGCCCATTGGGTAGCTTAAGATCATGGAACATTTTAAACTAGGAAGGAACAGACCTGTGCTTTCAGAACTTATTCTAACAGCTGTGTTCATAGCCAAATAAGAGGGAATATTGGGAAAATTTAGAATAACAGCTGGAGTAACCATATTTCAGCATGTAGTTCAATAGTTCAATAAAAACCTAAAGTCAGTGTGGCTGTAGACCCTAATGCTGAGCATGTGAGAAACACTCAGAAGGCTTTCACCAAAGAACAATGTAACTTATAGAGTTATTTATGCAGTGCCTACTGTGTACTCTGCACTATACACAGCACTGTGAGAAAAGTAATAAGACAGAAGACATGTTTGTCCTTATAGAACTTATATGTCTAAGGGGACACAGGAATTAAAGGGGAAAATGCCTGGTGAGTGCTATGACGGAGGATCTATTGGAAGTTTTGACAACATATATGATGACAGCTGATATTGTTTGACTATATACCACTTGACTGGTATTATTCTAACCAAGTTTTGTACATTTTTTAATTTCATCATCAAGACAATGCAATGAAAAAGATGCTATCATTATCATCACTATTTTAGAAATTATGAACCTGAGGCATGGAGTTTAAGCACTGTGCCCAAGTTAGTAAGCATCACGGTAGGACTCAGCCATACCCTAACTCCGTATCTCCGAGTTGTTTCTATGATGAGAAGGAATTGATGACCTCAGTTAATGAAATAGCTTAATACATTTAAGGACTCAGCTAGATCCTCAGCTAGAAATTTCCAGTAGGGGTTTAAACATAAAAACTTTAGAAAGGAGAAATTCACTCAAAAATTTTTGACATAACTCATGAAAGACAGTAACTGAAATTAGTTACTAGGGTCTTTGCAAAATTTATAGTAAAGATATGAAGAAACCTATAAGCACTCTCTGGAAATTTTCCATTTAGGATGTGGAAAGTCACAGAATGAGAATCTGTAAATAGATTTTTCTAAAGTGATGAAGATGATAGGAAGATGGTAGTCTACTTTTGCCTCTGCCTTGGGGGATGTACAGTCCCTGGAGTGATGTGTAAACTGGATTCAAATACTAAGTCCCTAAAGAACTAAACAGAGAACATGGTCCAGAGTGTAAACCCAACTCCCTTATTTCTTTGCATACACACAGACTCTATTCCCTGGGGAGAGACTAAGCAAGCTTCCACCATGTTTATAATCAAGCACTCTACATCATTAAACTCACATTCAATCTTCTGTGTCTTATCGAGTGGCCAACCTGATAACAATGCTGTTAATTTTTCCTTGCTGCTTGAGAAGACTCAGAGTCATAATCTGAAATTATTATTTGTAGGTCAGAAAGATTTCCAGGGCATATCTGAACTTAAGTCTGAGCTGCACCCTTTTAGAATCAAAGGAACTAAAGCCTCAAACCTGAAACTGCCTTTCCAGGACTACAGAGGTAAATACCAAGGGAGAGTGCCCAAGAGGGAGAGTTTCGAAATTCTGTTCATTTAATGTCTGTCCGTCCTATTTTGAGATGGAAGGCCAGAGGTATAAGATCTACCACTTTCATTCCCATTCAAGATTCAAGTGAAACTGCCAGGAGAATATGTTCACGGGAGATCAAAGAGTGTTCAGAGATTAACAGGCTCAGAAAATGCGGTATCTCAGTCAGTAAGTTCCTTCTCCCTCAATGGACTCTCACTTATCTACATTTATGGATTTTATTCTGTGAAATGGAGCAGTAACTTTACCTCCTCTGGCCTTTTGTCCCTTAGGTTTTGTTTAGAGATAATGTGGTTCCCACTCTACCATGTCTATAATGTATTAGAGGTCAGCACCAGGGAGCTAGGGTCTCTGCCTTCTAATTTTACTGGTGAGGGGAGGGCTTAAGTGAATGAAGAAACAATGAGATGTGAGAAGAAAGATTCTTTCCTGGCACATCCCTCTCTTCTCTCCTTAGTTTTTTCTGGCATATTTTGCATATGGCAAGTATGTAGGCTAAGTTGTGATGCTCTTTGTGTAATTAACTTCTTAGGACTCTGGTAAGGGAAAGTTCGTGTTACTATCATGATAATGGTAAAGGCACGTTCTATGGGTCCAGATTGGCTAGTCTCAGAGATGAGACTCAGGATATACACTTTCATGTAGGATGAGATATTGTCAGAAGAGCTGAGTTGTTCGCTAATGTTACCCTTTCTCCTGTGTCCACAGATTCCCTTAATGAAGAATGACTCCTGGAAATGATTCTTTTGTGACTGAATTCATTCTGGTGGGGTTAACAGACCAACCAGATCTTCAACTTCCCTTGTTCTTCCTGTTTCTAGTAATGTATATGGTCACTGTGTTGGGAAATTTTGGCTTGTTAACACTAATTGTGCTGAATTCACACCTACACACCCCAATGTACTTTTTCCTCTTAAACTTGTCCTTCATAGACCTCTGTTATTCTTCTGTATTTACACCCAAAATGCTGGTAGGTTTTTTATCAAAGAAGAATATGATCTCTTACATGGGGTGCATGACTCAGCTCTACTTTTTCTGTTTTTTTGTCATTTCTGAATGCTATGTGTTGACATCAATGGCCTATGATCGCTATGTGGCCGTCTGTAACCCACTCTTGTATAACATTGCCATGTCCCCTAAAGTGTGTTCCAGCCTTATGCTTGGTTCCTACTTGATGGCTTTTTCTGGTGCCATGGCTCACACTGGATGCATGCTGAGACTGACCTTCTGCAATGCAAACACCATCAACCATTATTTGTGTGACATCCTCCCTGTGCTCCAGCTCTCCTGCACAAGTACTTACGTGAATGAGCTGGTAGTTTTCATCGTGGTGGGCATCAATATCGTTATGCCCAGTCTCACGATCGTTGTCTCTTATGGTCTCATCCTCTCCAACATCATCCAAATATGCCCCACAGAGGGCAGGTCCAAAGCCTTCAGCACCTGCAGTTCACACATCATTGCTGTTTCTCTCTTCTTTGGATCAGGGGCAATCATGTATCTTAAACCGTCATCTGCTGGGTCCATGCATGTGGGGAAAATCTCTTCTGTCTTTTACACCAATGTGGTTCCCATGATGAACCCCTTAATCTACAGCTTGAGGAACAAAGATGTTAAACTTGCTCTGAGAAAAACCCTGGGGAGGAGAAAAGTTTGATTAGAATCAATGTCTATGTGCAGGTTGCCATAGGACAGGAGATTCCATGTGTTTATTTTTAATAATTTTAGTGGCAGCTTTCTCATCCTATTTCTCACCAAGGGGAAGGAAATCTGAGTCTTCTCTCAAATTGTTCCAATTTTTAGGTCTTTTCATCTCCATTTTCACAATTTTCTTATGTTTTCCTTATGTTTCTCATTTAAGAAAAGCATTAAGAAACAAGTTATTCTCTTTTATTTTAAAATTATCATTATGGATTTTTTTCACTTGGAAGATGAACAGTACTGCTAACAATCAATAAAGCAGCACTAGTGTGAGTTTAAAGTCTTTTTAAAGTCTGATTTTGAATGGTCAATAAAGTAACACCTTGCACATTGGGGGTTTCTTAAATGCCATTAGTGCCACTGGAAGCATGAATCAGATAATCTGTCCTAAGTCTTTTCTTTCTCCCTACTGTGGTCAGGACCATGACTCAAATGTCAGTTCCACAATTATAGCAGATTCCATAAAAACTATGCAATATACCCCACTTTGTAGCTGTGAACATCATTCATTAAGCAGGTTTCATATTTACCTCAGAGATTTCATATTTACCTTCTACAGTCAAAGAAGCATAACAGATTTTCAAAATATATTTAACATATGGATAGAATACTGAAAGAAATATCATTTAGTTAAAATCACACAGCTGCTTTATTTAAAAAAAAATGTCTAGAATGGACTATAAGCCTCGTATTTCAAGTCTACCACTCTATCTATTATACTATTTGCACAACACATATGAGAAAACACTTGTTTTGAAAGCTGACTTTTTATATAAAAAATGAAATATTTTGGGGGTCTTGCAATTTAGAGAACAGAGCATGGGAGGAAAATTTTTCATGAACGTGTCTTTTGTCCATGATCCAAAGAGACACAGTCAGTAAGTAAGAAGTCCCTCAAGAGAATGGACACTGAGATTTAGATTCATTCATTCATTCATTCTGAATCTGTATCTTGAGCTGTAGAACACTTTAATTATCCTCCACTGTCCATAAAACTTCCATTATAACTTATAATACACAATGACCACACATTAACAGTGATTTTAGAATGAAGACCAATTAGTGGGGAACCAAGAAGAGAAGGATGACCTCTTAAAAAGATAACATTGTTAATCAAAACTCACATTAGGAAGAATGAATAGAAAGTAAATGGTAAAGAAAAAACAAACTTTTTCTATGACTCTCTTCTTTCTGGAAGAGTCTCAAAATATTATGAAGGAAATCTAGGATTTCTCTAGATAGGATAAAAGCTTAAGTTATTTGATATTAAAAAGTTAAACTGAAAGGCCTTGTGGAGCCCAGGAAAAACAAAACCATTCCTTGTTTTGTTGGCTTCTTTATGCTACTCTTACATGGATGTTTTGAGTACAAAATCCACAAATGGCACCTGGAAGAGCAATGGCAATTTGAAAGAAGTATTTAATGAATAAGCTAATTTTTACAATATCTTTTTTAGAATTAGATGTTGGGTTTTGTTTTTTTCTTTTGAGAAAGTAGGCAAAAAGATGATCACTCAAAAATCCTTATTATGATGCCAAGAGAGAATTTAAACATGCAAGAAATCAACACTGAATATTCATTGTAAGAGTGGATGTAAAGCTGAAGCTGCAATACTTTGGCCACCTGATATGAAGAGCCAACTCATTGGAAAAGACCCTAATGCTAGGAAAGATTGAGGGTAGGAGGAGAAGGGATAATAGAGAATGAGATGGTTGGATGGCATCACCAACTCAATGGACGAGTTTTCGCAAACTCCAGGTCCTCCCTGGTGGCTCAGATGGTAAAGAGTCTGCCTGCAGTGCGGGAGACCCAGGTTCGATCCCTGGGTCAGAAAGATCCCCTGGAGAAGGAAATGGCAACCCACTCCAGTATTCTTGCCTGGAAAATCCCATGAACAGAAGAACCTGGCAAGCTACAGTCCATGGGGTTGCAAAGAGTCAGACATGACTGAGCAACTTCTCTTAAGCAAATTCTGGGAGATGGTGAAGAACAGGGAAGCATGGCCTGCTGCAGTCCATGGGGGTCACAAAAAGTCAGACACGACTTAGCAACTGAACAGCAACAAGAGAACATAATAACATTTATTACTTTGTTGTTTTTCTAGTCTGCACTCAATATTTAGATATTTTGAAATTTAGCATATCTGGATTGTTGGCTTGCTTGTTTGTTTTTAGATGTTCAGCACTGCTAAATCCTTGACTTTTGGTTCTAAATGACCACTCATATCTCATTCCCTGACTCCAATATTAACATGCTTGATCTTCACTTAACTAGTTCTAGGTATATGAAATAGTTGATCTTGGTTGGATTTTTTCTTTTTGCTTTTCTTTTAGTAACTGTTCTGAAAAAATTGTTTTCCAGATTGAAAGAAAAGTGTATCTCAATAGGCAAACAGTATCTGTGCTGTTTGGGAACCTTGGTAGACATCACAGAGTGTGTTCAACCTGCCATATATTTCATTAGTATTTGAAGTGACCCAAAGTGTGGGTTGAAGTTGTCATTAATCTTTTATTTGATGAGACTCAAAATACAAATGAAACCTGTTTAATCTTAGAAAAAAATTTTTTATTTAAAATTAGGTTTCATTCTTTGGATTATTTTGCATAAGATTAATCAGAAAAACAGACATGCATGGAGATTAAAAACCTTATGGCAAAGTTTCAGCAGAGGCAGTTTGATTTTTTAGTGTATATAAGTACTATATGGGTATTTGGACTTCTTTCAAAAGGAAGGGATGTGTCAGGAAAAAATAGGTCAGTTGTTTTACATGCACAGCATAGAACTGTCATTTGTCAAGGGTTTTTTTTTTTCTCTATTATGAAATGGAGAGCTATGAGGGAAAATATGATTCTGTCAAAGCTGGCACAGCTGAGAATCAAACAGGTATGCCATAGGATCCTCCTGTGCCTATGTACCAGCCTGGTCAATTTGAAAGCTCTGGTTTTCAAGACATAACAAAGTCTTCCTCCTCGTTAAGGACAAGAAAGTTCCCTGAGGATATTCTGAATGTGTTTAATGTTCAGTAGCTCTAAGTGAGCTACTGTTGTTGTCAGGATCAGCTTTAGAATGAGTATGACCAGAGTGCACTGTGGCTAAGGGCTGAAGAAAACTGGAAGTAAAAGGCATTCTGAGTTCTATGTCCCTTTAGTTCCTGAACCCCCAACTTTATTGAACCCCATTATACTCTCCTCCTTATTCTGCCTCCCTGAACACACACACACACACACACACATACACACACTCACAGTGCCTTCAAGCCTTACATTTTATTAGATCACTGCCTACCATCAATTGCATGACACACAACCCACCTTTTTCCCTTTTATTAAAATTTATATTTTAATTGGAGGAAAATTGCCTTACAATTTTGTGTTGGTTTCTGCCATACGACAATACACATCAGTCATATATACATCCACTCCCTCTTGAGCTTCCCTCTCCCTCCCCATCCCACCGCTGTAGGTCATCACAGAGCTCCTGGTTGGGCTCCCTGTGTAATATGGCAACTTCTCACCAGCTACCTATTTTACACATGCTAGTGTATATATGTCTATACTACTTTCTCCATTCGCCCCACTCTCTCCTACCACCACTGTGTCCACAAGTCTGTTCTCTATGTCTGCATCTCCATTGCTGCCCTGCAGATAGGTTCATCAGTACCATTTTTCTAGATTCCATATATATGAGTTAATATACAATATTTGTTTTTCTCTTTCTGACTTACTTCACTCTGTATAACAGGCTCTAGGTTCATCTACCTCACTAGAACTGACTCAAATTTGTTCTTTTTTGTGGCTGAGTAATATTCCATTGTATATATGGACCACATCTTCTTTATCCATTCATCTGTTGATGGACATCTCAGTTGCTTCCATATCCTGGCTATTGTAAAGAGTGCTGCTATGGACATTGGGGCATGTGTCTTTTTCAATTATGGTTTCCTCAGTATATTTACCCAGTAATGCAATTTCTGAGTCATGTGGAAGCTTTATTCCTGGTTTTTTTTAAGGAACCTCCATACTATTCTCCATAGTGGCTGTATTAATTTATATTCCCACCAACAGTGCAAGAGGGTGCCCTTCTCTCCACATCCTCTCCAGCATTTATTTTTTTGTAGATGTTTTGATGATGGCCATTCTGACTGGTGTGAGGTGATACCTCATTGTAGTTTTAATTTACCTTTCTCTAATAATTAGTGATGCTGAACCTCTTTTCATATGTTTATTATCTATCTCTATGTCTTCTTTGGAGAAATGTCTGTTTAGATCTTCTGCCCATTTTTTGATTGGTTTTTTTTTCCCTGGTATTGAACTGTATGAGCTGCTCTTATATTTTGGAGATTAATCCTTTATCAGTTGTTTCATTTGCAATTATTTTCTCCCATTTCAAGAGTTATCTTTTAATCTTATTTATTGTTTCCTTTGCTATGCAAAAACTTTTAGGTTTCAAGGTCCCATTTGTTTATTTTTGTTTTTATTTTCATTACTCTAGGAGGTGGGCCAAAGAGGATCTTGCTGTGATTTATGTCAAAGAGGACACACAACCTACTTTTAATCTTTGCAAGCACATTCAAGTACATGGTCCTTGGTTTCAGCACCTGCGAGACAAGACCAAGCAGGAAATATGCATTGAATCCAACAATAAGAAATGGCTATTGATTCAATCATCCATTTAATTGTGTAGTAGCTACAACAAACGAAACATCCATTTTGTATGCATTTTTGGTGATTTGTGCACTGGGCTGAATGTCACAGCTGAGAGAAAGCCATCAGGTATTTTTTTCTCATTACAGCATAGTGGAGTTGCATGCAACCCATAAACAGAGGGAGAAGGTGAGGGTGGGACGTTCTGGGAGAATAGCATTGAAACATGTATATTATCATATGTGAAACAGAACACCATTCCATGTTCGATGCATGTGACAAGGGCTCAGGGCCGGGGCAATGGGATGATCCAGAAGGATGAGATGGGGAGGGAGGTGGGTGGGGGGTCCAGGAAGGGGAACACATGTAAACCCATGGCTGATTCATGTCAATGTATGGCAAAAACTATTACAATATTGTAAAGTAATTAGCCCCCCCCAAAAAAAAATTAAAAAAAAAAAAACAGAATCTAAAGTCAGTCATATTTACTCAAAATTATTACTCTATTCTGAAAATTTTTACCAAAATTTGACTCTGGTGAACTGATGTCCATGTTGAGGACAGACACACTGTTTTCCCAAATCTGGCACAATTGACTTTTCTCTCATGCAGTGGGACATTTACCTGTATCGTCAGCCTGGCACCAGATGAAGTTGCTGCTTTATATGCTGGGTTTGGTATATGAAATCAGTTCAGTTCAATTCAGTCACTCAGTCATGTCTAACTCTTTGTGACCCCATGGACTGTAGTATGCCGGGCTTCCCTGTCCATCACCAACACCCAGAGCTTGCTCAAACTCATGTCCATTGAAGTAGGCATCTTTAAATATTAAAAGCTCGCTCAGTGGAGAAGTTTTACATTCTAAGGCAGAGACTTTCTCTTCCTCAATAAGTGGGAGACTGGTGGAATCACCTGGGCTGTTTGAAGTCCCCCTGCGGCATGAAGTTCAGTAGACCCATCTCACACGTTAATAGAGAGACCACATAGGGTGTCACGATTGCTCTTAGAGGTCGTGTTGCAGTTTTCTCTGCACTGTTCCATCTGTCAGGCTGTGCATTCCTCAGGGAAGAACAGTGAGGGAATTAGGGAAGGGGATCCTAGTTCCCATCTCATGGATGATGAACTGAGGCTCAGAGATGTTCATGCTTCTAAATTACAATTTATAAGTGATAGAGCTGAGACTAGGACTTGAGTATTTTGATTCTAAATATATAAAGTTTAAAAAATATATACAAAGTTAACCGTGTTTTCAAGATTCAGTGAAACATGAACAGCAGTCTTAATTAATAAAATGACTCGACACAAAGGCAACATTCTAAATTAAGAAAAATATAGGAGCTTCCTTGCTGGTCCAGTGGTTGGGAGTCCAGGGGAGGATGAAATCAGATGACAATGACAGCACTATGATGTCAATGACAGCACTGGCAACACGGTTTTGAAAGGCAGGGCTGACTTCATGACAACAGGGCTTTAGGGGATTTATGTTTTTGGTGATGGTGGCCCTCTGTGGGGCTGAGCTGCATGGAATCAGCAGTAGACCCTCACCAGATATTCATTAGGCATGATTTTGCAATAATTTTACCTGATTCCTATTCCTTTTACAAGTTTGGTTCTTTGGCTTTTCTGGATTGTTTGCTATGTGAGGGTGTGTATGTGGAAGAGTATGTTTTAACTGAAATATGAAATTTTGTTTAGCTTACTTTTTTCACTTAAATTCTGTATAATGGACTACCTTCCAAGTCAGTAGATCAATATACAGTTCATATATTTTCTGATTTCTTTATGCATGCAACAATGCACATGATTTAAAAGCAACTATATTATTAATGTTATATTATTATTTTTGTAGGTTTCAACTTTTTTTAATCACTCACACACCTCAACCCCAGATTAGTTTAATAAGCTCATTTATATCCTTCTGCTCTGACACAGAGAACAAACATATGGATACCAAGGGGAGAAGGGAGGGTGAAATGGATTGGGAGATTGGGATTGACATATATACACCATCAATACTGTGTATAAAATAGATAACTAGTAAGAACTGACTGTATAGCATAGGGAACTCTACTCAACACTCTGTGGTGACCTAAATGGGAAGAAAATCCAAGGAAGAAGGGATATATATACACTTACAGCTGATTCACTTTGCTTAATAGCAGAAACTAAAACAGCATTGTAAAGAAACTATACTCCAGTAAAACAAATAATATATCCTTATGCTTCTTTCTCTATGCTTCAATGACACATAAATTGTCTTTCTTGTTTTACAAAACTGACACAATGCTAATTACACTTCTATATATCACATACCCTCCCCAAAGAAAATATCGTGATATCTCCTGAAAACCACTCCAAGTTAACTGCTGTTGTTATATTTCAGTATTTTAAATAACTGCTTTATATTTCATGATGTAGCAGTACCATATTTTATTTACCCATTTCTCTTTAGGAATATTCACTAGATTTTCAGTTATCTTGCCATCATAAATCATTTGTTAACATAGGGGTTTGAATATATCTACTTATGTACTACTGCTTTGGTTTTCATGAGATAGATTTCTGGTATGGAATTACTGGATTTGAGAGTGTATATAAATATATTTAAATTTGGTAACTATCAACATTTTTTTTTTCCAAAGAGTGACCTACAAACAGATGTCAGATGAAACGTTTCTTTCATCTAAGTCAGTAAGATGTTGATATTTATAACTTGAATTAGTACTTTTCATTTGAAAAAGTTCAGATGAATCAATAAAATGATTATTACTCTAAAAGAAAGTTCATGAAAAGCTAATTTGCAAAATAAGATACACTTAAAGAATATCATGTGCTTTAGTCATGCTTGTAAAAGCAGTGAAATGACAGCAATAGAATCTGATTATTAATTGTAAACTTGGAAATAACTATGCTTCTTTAGGTTTCTTTAGGAAAAGCCACACTACAATTCTATATATAAACAAAAAAGAAATTTGGAAGATGTTTTAAAACACCTGAAGAAGATGGTGGAAGAGAGTGACAGTGAGATGGAAAGTGCCAGCTGGTGATGAATATTATGGATGCTGGGCCATTTTAAATTGAGAGGAAGCTGTTATGAGTCTACTTGGATCACCTTTCTTCTTAGATATAAATATTAGCTCCAGAATGACATGAACTCTTCTAAAGAAGGTTCAAATAACAAACACATAGAAAATGTAAGTATGATTATTAAAAACCTTTTATTAATCTATTTTGTTTTTCTGCTCATCAAGGGAACCTGAAGACCCAAGAGTAATTCTATCCCCTGAGACACTAAATCCAGTTAATCTCCTACCCATCTAGCTGTGTCAGTTTCCATTCTCTGCACATAAACTAGTTGGGGCCTTGAACAGAGAGTAACCACTCTTTCTCACCAAGCAAATAGAAGAGTGCCTGTTCTTTTATTAGTAACCTGCAAACAAATACCTCAACATAGCATATAGAAAGCTTAAAATTTTGGTTAAAAAAGAACTAAAAAGGGACATGAGTTTTATGATGAAAGACATCACATACTGGAAGGTAAGTTCTTAGAAAGGTAGATTTCTCTTGTTTCCCCTTATTTTCCTTGTTAAGCTTTCATTGACAGATAAGTTACTTGGGAATTGTTAGACTTCCACCTAAATACATTTATCAAGTAACATAACACAGTATATTACACAGTAATATAACTGTAATACTATATGACATAAGAATTTTGTAAGAATTCATTCATTAATATATGGGCCAGGCTACCTTGAAGCAATCATATAGCTGCTTCTTTCTTATTAATGCATGAATTGTTACTGTTTTGTTTGTTGTTTTAGTCACTAAGTCAACTCTTACTCTTTTATGACCCCATGGACTGTAACCTGCCAGACTCCTCTGTCCATGGGATTTTCCAGGCAAGAATACTGGGATGGGTTGCCATTTCTTCCTCCAGGGGATCTTCCCTACCTAGGGATTGAACTCATGCCTCCTGCATTGGCAGGTGGATTCTTTACTGCAGAGCCACCAGGGAAGTCATAAGTTGTTATGCTGCTGCTAAGTCACATCAGTTGTGTCCGACTCTGTGCGACACCATAGACTGCAGCCCACCAGGCTCCGCCGTCCCTGGGATTCTCCAGGCAAGAACACTGGAGTGGGTTGCCATTTCCTCCTCCAGTGCATGAAAGTGAAAAGTGAAAGTAAAATCACTCAGTCATGTCCGACTCTCCACGACCCCATGGGCTGCAGCCTACCAGGCTCCTCCCTCCATGGGGTTTCCCAGGCGAGAGGACTGGAGTGGGGTGCCATTGCCTTTTAGCTGTAAATAAATACGAATCTTTTCACTTTATCTTTTTATCTTTGAGATCTAGTGTTAGTAATATGTATAACATCTACAGTGTCTTCTATTCTATAAGACTGTTGATGTACGTGGAGACACACAGATTATTCTTTCTGTAAACATTTGACATACACTTATAGTACCCATAAACACAGTACAGTAAGTGTATTTTCTCATCCTTATGATTTTCTTTATAACATTTTCTTTTGTTTAGCTTACTCTATTATAAGAATATAGTATATAATACATATACAAAATATGTGTTAATTGACTGCTATGTTATCTATAAGGCTTCTGTCAATAGTAGGCTATTAGTAGAGAAGTTTCTGGGGAGTAAAAAGTTATATATGGATTTTTGGCTGTGAAGGAGCTGAGTGAGAAGTTGATGCCACTAAGCTGTGCATTGTTCAAAAGTTGACTGTATATACAATGTCAACACATAAATATATATATACTGTCTGTAAGAAGGACCTATGAAGAGGAACTAAGTTGCTATTACATGAACAAACAAGTCAAACATTGATAGCTTTCATTGATACTCCTGTTTTAGGTCTCAGGTTAACTTGCAATTCACCTGATGAAAATTTTCATACTTTATCTAATCTAAATGTGATGTATTCTGGTGGTGGAATCCCACTGGTACAGTAAACATTTCTGTTTTTTGAGTTCTGATATCCATATAGGTGATTAGGATAAGCCTATATTATTTATTCTTTTATTTGAAAAAATATAGCTTTATTGTAGCTCAAGCCACATTGTCTGGAGATATGATCATTTTTATGGGCTTTGCTAAGAGCAGAGAACTTTATTTCTCCCATGTTGGTGAGTCATTGCTCAAAAAATAATAACAATCTTGATCTCAACAATATTTTGCATTAAATTACAAACATCATCTCTTCTTCACTTCCCATTGTAAACAATTCCTACTTTTCTTGACTTCAAGATGGCATAGGCCCTTTATTCTTTCATTGATTCTGTCTTTCTTGTCACAGGTAGTAGGTCTTAAATATGAATCAGATATTTGATGGAATTGTCTTCTGTTATGAGGGCATCACAGCTGTGTGGTCCAGCTCTACTCCTTCCACTTCCGGGGCAGCACTGAGTGCTTCCTCGACACCGTCATGTCCTATGACTGCTTCCTGGCCATCAGTTACCTGCTCAGCTACGCTGGCATGATGAGTGGGAGGACATGCGCTCCTGGCCACAACCACGTGGCTCAGTGGCTCTCTGCACTCTGCTGCCCAGACCACACTGACATTCCGTTTGCCCTTCTGTGGGCCCAACCAGATGAAGTATGAAGAGTGGAAGATGGGAGAGGGATATCATCTCTAACAATACTTTCATATTAAGACTGAAATACGTATGTTAGAAACCAGCCCCTGCCCAGTGGATTGTAGTTGGGAGAACACATATGAACTCTGTTCTTAGAGCCTCATAAAGCATAGTCTCACATAAGACAAGCACATACCAGCAATCTTATGAGGGTTGGTATTTTATTGATCTTATTGGAGATCGTAGAATTCTAGATTGGAGTTTAGATTCTTAACCTGCTTTAAGAGTATTTCCTATATAAGCAGCTAGTGGTGTTAATGAGACACCAGTACCAATACCAGTGATGAAATTTTCCTCGAAGTTGTATCTTTTGAAATTGAGAAGTCTCTATAGCACAATGAGAATTTATTCATCTTTTCTCTCTATATATACGATATGTATTATATGTATATATAATATATATTATGCATGTATATATCATATATTAATATATGGCAATTTTGTAATAAAAGGCACAGTGTTGTGTAGTTCACTATCATTTACTGAGCAGTCCCAAAGCTTCAGGAAACTGAATAACAACAACTTCAGTAAGTTTGTAAGTGGATTGTGAGCCTCAGACAAGATTTCAGACTCAGCTGTTACTTTGATTTCAATGTGAGCAGGAAAACCCAGCTAACTTGATTCAAAAAACCTTTAAGACAGTAAATTTGAATTGTTTTATGCTACTGAATTTATAGTAATTTATGATACACCCATAGATGAATGCATAGAATTTCTCCACTTCCTTTTGCATATCTGTGTGAAAGAGAGAAGATGATGATGAAATCATTCCATTACTTTTTTCAAAGAAGCTTCATAATAAACAAAGTTGAATATGACTCTAGAATTATCTACCTTGCATGATGCAGCTTCTATCTAGAGACTAGGTTCTCAGTTCTCCCTTGATGCGGGGTGCTTTTGATACTCCCCAAAGAGCAAAAACGTGGAGAAATGACAAACGTGAGCCTAGTGACAACGTTCATCCTCATGGGCCTTCCCCATGCACCAGAGCTGGACACGCTCCTCTTTGGAATCTTCCTGGTGGTCTATGTCCTCACTGTGGTGGGGAACCTTCTCATCCTGCTGGTGATCACAGTGGATCCCTGCCTGCATATCCCCATGTACTACTTCCTAACCAATCTGTCCTTCATTGACATGTGGTTCTCCATGGTCACTGTGCCCAAAATGCTGATGACCCTGGTGTTCCCAGAAGGCAGTCCTATCTCCTTTCATAGCTGCGTGGCCCAGTTTTACTCCTTTGACTTCCTGGGTAGCACTGAGTGCTTCCTCTACCCCATCATGTCCTATGACTGCTTCCTGGCCATCAGTTACCCACTCAGCTACGCCAGCATAATGACTGGGAGGACGTGCGCCCTCCTGGCCACAACCACGTGGCTCAGTGGCTCTCTGCACTCTGCTGTCCAGACCACATTGACGCTCCGTTTGCCCTTCTGTGGACCCAACCAGATCCAGCATCACATCTGTGACGCACCACACATCCTCAAACTGGCCTGTGCAGACACGTCCACCGTGGAGATGGTGATCTTTATCAACATTGGGGTGGTGGCCTTGGGCTGCTTTCTCCTGACAGTGCTGTCTTACATGTCCATTGTCCATTCCATCCTGAAGATCCGCACCTCAGAGGGGAGATGGAGAGCCTTCCAGACCTGTGCCTCCCACTGCGTTGTGGTCCTTTGTTTCTATGTTCCCCTTGTTTTCATTTACCTAAGACCAGGCTCCAAGGAGGTTGTGGACAGGATTGTGGCTGTTTTCTACACTGTGATGACACCTCTTCTGAACCCTGTGGTCTACACCCTGAGGAACAAGGAAGTGAAGAAAGCTCTGTTGAATCTTGAAGACAAAGTAGCATATTCACAGAGCAAATAATCTCTGCACTGTACATATGCTTATTTAAAAAATAGTAATAAAATAGTATAATATAGTAATATAATTCATCAACATGAAATGTACTATGTATATAGTTCTCAGTGTTAAACTTTATTCAAACTACTTAGTCAGAAATATCTGTTTCACAGATTTCTCTGAGAATTTTAAAAAATTAAAAAAATTTTATTTACAATGCTGCTGCTGCTGCTAAGCTGCTTCAGTCGTGTCCGACTCTGTGCGACCCCATAGACTGCAGCCCACCAGGCTCCCCACCCCTGGGATTCTCCAGGCAAGAACACTGGAGTGGGTTGCCATTTCCTTCTCCAATGCATGAAAGTGAAAAATGAAAGTGAAGTCGCTCAGTCGTGTCTGACTCTGAGCAACCCCATGGACTGTGGCCCACCAGGCTCCTCCGTCCATAGGATTTTCCAGGCAAGAGTACTGGAGTGGGGTGCCACTGCCTTCTCCGTTATTTACAATAAACATGCTTAAATTTTGATCTATGAACTCATCTCTCTGCAGTACATTTATGTTACATTTTTTCCCACTCTTACTGACATGTAGTTGACATATAGCATTGTTTCTGCCTTTTTAAGGGCTTCCCTGGTGGCTCAGATGGTAGAGAGTCTGCCCCCAGTGCAGGAGACCCAGCTCGATCCCTGGGTCAGGAATATCTCCTGGAGAAGTAAATGGCAACCCACTCCAGTACTCTTGCCTGGAAAATCCTATGGACGGAGGAGCCTGGTGGGCTACAGTCCATGGGGTCGCGAAGAATCGGGCACGACCGAGTGACTTCACTTTCACTTTTCACTTTCAGGCATTGGAGAAGGAAATGGCAACCCACTCCAGTGTTCTTGCCTGGAGAATCCCAGGGACGGCGGAGCCTGGTGGGCTGCCATCTATGGGGTCGCAAAGAGTCGGACACGACTGAAGCGACTTAGCAGCAGCAGCATACAGTATACTAATTCAGTATTTTTACAGATTACATGCCTTTAAAAATTACAATTTTTTGTAATTTCTTGTTGCTTATTTATTATATATAGTAGCTTTTATATTTTAATCCCATTTCTTTTGTTCATCTGCCTTTTCCTCATTCATCTGTGTATTTGTACATAGCAATAATTCATTTCTCACTGAAGGGTAGTCTATTCTATAAATACATCACAATTTATCACCTATTGTTTAACATTTGTGTTGCTTCCAGATTGGGTATATTATTAATGATGATGTTATGTACATTTATTTGCAATTATTTGTGGGCATTTGTTTTCAATATTCCTGGGTAAATATCAAAAAGTAGAATGGCTAAGTCAAATGTTAAGTCAAATTACAAGTCAGTTATACCATTTTATATACCCACTAGCAATATATGCGTTCCAATTGCTCTGTATCCTCACTAATATTTGATGTTGTCACTTTTAAAATTTTAACCAATTAGATATGTGTGATAACACTTTATTATGGTTTAATTTTACATTTTACTATTGATTAATGATGCTGAGCATTTTTCATCTTTGACCATTCACATATTTCCTTTGTGAAGTGTGTAGTCAAGTCTTTGTCCATTTATCAATGAATTGTTTGCTTTTGATTATTGACTTGTGAGATATCTTTACACATTTATTACAAATGTTTGCATCCAGTGTGTGTCATACCTACCCATGTTTTTATTAACATCATTTGAAGAACATTGTTTTCAATTTAAGCAAAATCCAATTTTTAATTTATTTTTATGGCTCATGCTTTTGTGTCCTTTCTAAGAAATCTACACCAACTCCATGTTTATGAAAGTTTTTTCTCACATTCATCATGGAAATGCTTTTACATTTAGATCAATAATCCAATTTAAAATAATGTTTTTTTATAAAGAGTAAGGTAATACTCGAAATTTGGTTTTTACTGATGGATAGCCAGCTCTTTCTGCTTTATTTGTTGAAAGCACTATACTTTCCCCTTTGAAATGCTCTGGCATTTTGATTAAACATTGTCTGAGTGACATGTATGGGTGAGGATCTACATTCTGCTCCATTGACCTACTTGTCAGTACTTCATGCCAATTGTGCAAACTCTTGATTACTATGATTGACAGTATTTATCACAGTCTTTAAACATGTGGGTTTTATGTTTCCATGGCTACTATATGCACCTTCACTCCCAAACCATCCAGCTGCCCCTTTGTTATTCAAATGAGTGCTTTCAACTCCTCATTTTCTTTTAATCACCTACAAATATTCCATGGTTGATGTTTATATGTCATCTCTGCAGTGAAATAGTTCAGCGGCATGAAGAAACTAGAAGAGCAACAGCTTTGGCCCTTGAATCCTTTGCTCCCAGGACCATGTCACTGAGAAGTAGCCACTTTCCTTAAGTGCCTTATCTGTAAATTTAGGGACTCTAAATTTACAGTCTCTGTAAAGGTCTTTTCGTGTTATTGTGAGAAATGATTCTGTAAGGCACAATAGCAGATTTGTGTAAATCTTCTTGGACTTACTTTGGAAACATAGGAAGGATGGTGGTTTCCCTTTACTGATCTAGCCCCTTTATTCTGCTCAATAGAAGCTTTCTTCTCCATGTTTAGAAATCGGATGTTTAAAAAGCTATGAGAAACCGAAGAATGTTGTAGCTAGTCTCCTTGCTTACTAAGTCTGTAGGCTTTTCCTGCCTTGTTTCCTAGGCTACACCATCAACAAGGTGATTTTACCTGAAACTTTCATGGGTATTTCATCCAAGTAATTCCAGAGTTAGATGTTTCATTCTATCCTAAGAACTTACCCTTATTACATTCTCTGTGTGTTGAGTTTTATCACAACTACCAAAGCATATTAACCTTCTCTAGCAGCTTTACCTTCTTGTGAAGTTCGCCCTTCGCCATCTATTACACCATCTTGATTCTTACTACTACTGCCTGAAGGTAAAGAATCTGCCTGCAATTTGGGAGACATGGGTTCTATCCCTGGGTTGGGAAGATCCCCAGGAGAAGGGAAAGGCTACCCACTCCAGTATTCTGGCCTGGAGAATTCCATGGACTATATAGTCTGTGGGATAACAAGGAGTTGGACACAACTGAGTGACTTTCACTTTCACTGCCTGAATCTGGGTTTTCATGTCTGTTTTGTTGTTTTTTTTTTTCTTTTCCTGATATGGCGATTGAAAAAGCTCTTTAGTTGATTTTTCTGCCTTAAGGCTTACCTTCCTCCCATCTGTCTTCACACACTGATTACATCTCTAAATATAAAAGTGATCATATGACAATTACATTGGCTGTATTTCAATTACTCTCCCAATTTTGAAAGATAAGACTCCTTCATCCTAATATTGTATATATGTTCCTTCATATTTAGTCTGATTTTTATGACCATTTCTTAAACACCTTATTCTTCTTATATAATTATAAAGACTGCAAGCTCCTTGAGGTCTATGTCTGTTTACTCTTT
The DNA here is from genome assembly GCF_054371585.1 of Giraffa tippelskirchi. Classification (NCBI taxonomy): domain Eukaryota; kingdom Metazoa; phylum Chordata; class Mammalia; order Artiodactyla; family Giraffidae; genus Giraffa; species Giraffa tippelskirchi. The sequence continues at coordinate 21,607,505 of NC_137284.1, forward strand.
GAACCCACAGTGCATACCTCATAGTAGCCACTAAATACATATTTATATACTGAATGAATATTGATTCACTTAGAAAAGCAAAAAAAAGAACATAAAAAAAACTGTAAACAAAAAACCCTTCAAAGTTGTTTTATCTAATTCTTTAACAAAATAGTAATATTTGATACCTTTATTCAGTGGTCAATATTCACATCAACTAAAACATCTCATATAAGAGATCCTTATGGTCTTGGAACTGTTCAATATATTGACTGTGATGGTGGATACACAAACCTACAGGAGTTGAAACTGTGTACAACTTAACATACACACACATAAGTAAATCTGGGAAAATCTGAATAATCTCAGGCTTATACCAATGTCCAAGTCCTAGTTGTGATATTATGGTGCAGGTTGCTAATCATTAGCATTGGGGGAATCTGGGCAAAGGTTCTCTCTGTATACAAGGGATCTCTCTCTGTATTATTTCTGACAACTTTATATGACAGTTAGACCAATAAAAATTTCAATTAAAAAAGACACTGACATTTATTTACCTTTTGTGTCTTCATTAAAAATCTAAATTACTTTCAACATGGTTTTGTTTCATACATATTATTACAGTATTTTAAATCTTCCAGTGAATTTCCAAGTTAAAACAATTAATGAGTCTTCCTGGGCACCCATGACACCTATCTCAATGTACCTTGTTTGATGCTACATTTGTTTTTCTCCCTTACCCAAAGATGACCTTTGTGAATGTAGAGATTTTGGTCTTTCTGTGTTTCTATTGTTTATAACGTGCTTTGTGCTATATATGTGTGCTCTGTGCTAAGTTGCTTCAGTTGTGTCGAACTCTTTGTGACCCTGTGAACTGTAGCCTGCCAGGCTCCTCTGTCCATGGGATTTTCCAGGCAAGAATACTGGAGTGGGTTGCCATTTCCTCCTCCAGGGATCTTCCCTTAAATTATTGCCATTAAAAGGCTGTTTAAGCCGGAACTCTGCACAGGGAGAAAAAGTTAAAAATTATTGTTTTCATTAAAGAATTAATTGAGATGTTGCTTAAAAGTATAAATTCTTTTTTTTTTTAGTATAAATTCTTGTTGGTGTTTAACTTAATTATAAATAAAACAAAAATTAGCCATATCTGGTCTTTGTTGATTGTTTACTTTGAGTAAATACTGACTCATTTTTTCAGTTTCAGCAGAGCTTTCTTCACTTCCTTGTTCCTCAGGGTGTAGACCATAGGGTTCAGAAGGGGTGTCAGCACAGTGTAGAAAACAGCCACAATCCTGCCCACAACCTCCTTGGAGCCTGGTCTCAGGTAAATGAAAACAAGAGGAACATAGAAACAAAGGACCACAACGCAGTGGGAGGCACAGGTCTGGAAGGCTCTCCATCTCCCCTCTGAGGTGTGGATCTTCAGGATGGAATGGATGACAGACATGTAGGACAGTACTATCAGGAGAAAGCAGCCTGAGGCCACCACCCCAATGCTGATAAAGATCACCATCTCCACGGTGGACGTGTCTGCACAGGCCAGTTTGAGGATGTGTGGTGCATCACAGACGTAATGCTGGGTCTGGTTGGATCCACAGAAGGGCAAACGGAGCGTCAGTGTGGTCTGGACAGCAGAGTGCAGAGAGCCATGTGGTTGTGGCCAGGAGAGCGCACGTCCTCCCACTCATCATGCTGGCGTAGCTGAGCAGGTAACTGATGGCCAGGAAGCCGTCATAGGACATGATGGTGTAGAGGAAACATTCGGTGCTGCCCAGAAAGTCAAAAGAGTAGAACTGGGCCACACAGCTGGGAAAGGATATAGGACTGCCTTCTGGGGACACCAGGGTCATCAGCATTTTGGGCACAGTGACCGTGGAGAACTACATGTCAATGAAGCACGGGTTGGTTAGGAAGTAGAACGTGGGGGTGTGCAGGTGGGGATTCACTATAATCACCAGCACGATGAGAAGATTCCCCACCACAATGAGGACATAGATCACCAGGAAGATTCCAAAGAGGAGCGTGTCCAGCTCCGGTGCATGGGGAAGGCCTGTGAAGGTGAACGTTGTCACTAGGCTCACTTTTGTCATTTCTCCTCTGTATGGTACTCTGTTCCTACAGGAAGGACAGCTAATCCAACACTGACATATTTCATATGAGAATGTATTTCAATATGAAATATACCAACGCATCTTAGCTGATAGAGAAAGCAACGGATAAATTTTTCTTTATCTTTTACAAAGATAGCAGATAGCACTTCTGCTTCATCGTGAGGCTCTGAGGAGGAATGGTTATTTCTCTATTGTAGAACCTAAATCGTCCCATAGAAAAGAATCAGCCAAATTAAAAAGAGGACTAAATTCATAAAAAATCAGCTAAATAGAAAAGAGGAGTAAATTTTATACTCTATTTTCTGTGGAATTAGGAAAGATGTACCCAAACTAGCTACTTTTCAGAGTTGGTAGCTACTCTAAGAATAAAGCCTCTCTCTCTCTCTCTTTCTCTTTTTCTTTTTCTCTTTCTATTTTTCTCTAACACATATGCCTATACAGACACCATAGAGACAGACAGAAATATGCCCCATATACACACATACTTCCAAACATGCAGATTTTGTCTCTTGATCATTAAAGAGTTTCCACGATAAATATAAGTTTCCCCAGTGGCGCAGTCAGTAAAGAATCTGCTTGAAATGCAGGAGACTGGAATTTGATCTCTAGGTCAGAAAGATCCCCTGGAGGAAGGCATGGCAACCCATTTCACTATACTTGTCTGGGGAATCCCATGGACAGAGGAGCCTGGCGGGCTACAGTCCATGGTGTTGCAAAGAGTTGGACACGACTGAAGCGACTGAGCACACACAGAAAGCTTCATCCTTGATTGTGGAAAGAAAACTGCCTTCCTAAAGCTCACTGGTCAGCCGTAGATGTGTCAAGGCAGGAGCCCAATACTGGCCCAGCATTAGTTGCAGCCAGATTCCTCCGTCCCACCCTAGACCATGCTCGCCTGTTTTGAAGTGAAATCTGACACCAAACTTATGCACGAGTGGTCAGAATATCACTGCTTTCCTCAACTCCTCTTATACAATGTTTATTTGTATTTATAAATTTTTATTTTATCTCCTTTCCCTCCAGGATTTTAAGCAATCAATCAACTTCCTTAAAAAGTGTGATCAAATCATCTCATAATGTATTTAGAGATGCCCATGAAGGTTTCAATCTACTTAAATAGGATTTGAGTTCTAAGACTGAATATTTGTATTTGCTATAAAACAGACACAAATGTGCTTTTAAAAGTAAAGGATAATAAGTAGTCTGAAATAATTTTAATTTTTTTCTAGGATTTCTATTATTCCAGGACTCATACTGTAAGTATTTTTGGCTTGTTTTATTTTGTTTGAGTGATCTGAGTGAACAATTACATTCAAAGAGAAAAGGAATAAAATGAAGAAATGAAGAGAAATTTGGTTGGACATCTGGACCCCTCTAATAGAAGAGGAATATTTCTCCATGAATTTTGAAGATGTTAATGCCACAGAGTCATATCAGCAACACACTTCTATTCTGGAGCATGTGATAAAATCAGAGTTGTTTTTTTTTTTTGTCTAGAATGTAGTGTTGTAAGGCTATGGTGTATAAAGAAAGCATTTTATTGACTTGTAATTTTATGGAATTTTGTATTGTTGGTTTTTCTTATAAAATGACACAGAGTTGGTTCCATAAGCCATGACAAAAGCAACATCTGCTTACACTGAAGATGTAAAACAAAACTAAGACCATGAATACATTGTAATCACCCCAAAATTCCAAACAATGAAAAACACTAAGATTTTGCCAATTTTTGCTACTTACCAATCTTACAACTAGGATTGGGATCATTAAGTAAAATTCAAAATTTAAAGAAACTGTCCATCTTTGATGAGTAGAGCACTTCTTTTTCCCCTCATAGACAAAACCACAAGAGGAAAAGCTAGAGAAACATCGATTTTAAATAATATAACTTTAGATTGACTTGATATCTCAAGAGATATTGTTTTGGCCCTTGAATCCTCATGGATGAGAATGTTCCACATTATGATAAATAATTGGCTTGTTTTTTTTTTTCCAAATGCCTTTCTTTGCATCTGATGGGCCATCATTCCATAAGACTTTTTACTTAGCCCAAAATTAAATTCCAAGTTAAATAACTATGACACTCTTGGTTAAAAAATTCCTTGTGCTGGGGATGATTTTGTTGTAATGTATTGGGTTTTTTCTTCAATTTCTTCTTTAAATTCAAGGTGAAAAATGTAGGCTTTAAACCCCAAAAGGATAATTCTCTGGTGAGGTTCATCATCTCTTTGATGACTTGCACTGTCTGGTGATTAGGGCCATCACAAAAAGACGTTCTGGGGCTTCTTTGCTCTGGGAATGATTTGAGACTTACTTCTAGATAAACAGCTTGCTAATTAAGCTTCTTCCCTTTGGGACCTAGCAAACTGCAGGCTCCTAGTCAAGAATGGATGGTCTCTTACCTGGTCTGATTCAGAGATTTTCTCTCTTTTCTGAGAGTTCTGCCTTTGTATCTTCTATCATTTTGTTGTTGTTGTTCAGTTGCTCAGTCATGTCGGACTCTTTGTGACCCCATTCCTGTAGCATGCCAGGCTTCCCCTGTTCTTCACCATTTCCTGGAGCTTGCTCAAACTCATGTCCATTGAGTTGGTGATGCCATCCAACCATTTTGTCCTCTGTCATCCCCTCCTCCTCCTGCCTTCAGTCTTTTCCAGTATCAGGATCTTTTCCAGTAAGTCAGCTCTTCACATCAGATGGCCAAAGAATTGGAGCTTCAGCTTCAGCATCAGACCTTCCAAAGAATATGCACGGTGGATTTCCTTTAGGATTGACTGGTTGGATCTCCTTGCAGTTCAAGGGACTCTCAAGAGTCTTCTCCAATATCACATGTCAAAAGCATCAATTCTTCAGCATTCAGCCTTCTTTCTGGTCCAACTCTCACATCCATACATGACTACCAGAAAAACCATCAGTTCAGTTCATTCGCTCAGTCGTGTCCAACTCTCTGCGACCCCATGAATTGCAGCACGCCAGACCTCCCTGTCCAACACCAACTACCGGAGTCTACCCAAACCCATGTCCATCCAGTCAGTGATGCCATCCAACCATCTCATCCTCTGTTGTCCCCTTCTCCTCCTGCCTCCAATCCTACCCAGCATTAGGGTCTTTTCCAACGAGTCAACTCTTCGCATGAGGTGGCCAAAGTATTGGCGTCTCAGCTTCAACATCAGACCTTCCAATGAACACCCAGGATTGATCTCCTTTAGGATGGATTGATTGGATCTCCTTGCAGTCCAAGGGACTCTCAAGAGTCTTCTCCAACACTACAGTTCAAAAGCATCAATTCTGCGGTGCTCAGCTTTCTTCACCGTCCAACTCTCACATCCATACATGACCACTGGAAAAACCATAGCCTTGACTAGATGGACATTTGTTGGAAAAGTAATGTCTCTGCTTTTAAATATGCTATCCAGGCTGGCCATAACCTTCCTTCCAAGGAGTAAGCGTCTTTTAATTTCATGGCTGCAATCACCATCAGCAGTGATTTTGGAACCCAAAAAAATAAAGTCTGACACTGTTTCCACTGTTTCCCCATCTATTTGCCATGAAGTGATGGGACCAGATGCCATGATCTTAGTTTTCTGAACGTTGAGCTTTAAGCCAACTTTTTCACTCTCCTCTTTCACTTTCATCAAGAGGCTCTTTAGTTCTTCTTCACTTTCTGCCATAAGGGTGGTGTCATCTGCATATCTGAGGTTATTGATATTTCTCCCAGCAATCTTGATTCCAGCTTGTGCTTCTTCCAGCCCAACGTTTCTCATGATGTACTCTGCATATAAGTTAAATAAGCAGGGTGACAATATACAGCCTTGACGTACTCCTTTTCCTGTTTGCAACCAGTCTGTTGTTCCATGTCCAGTTCTAACTGTTGCTTCCTGACCTGCATACAGGTTTCTCAAGAGACAGGTCAGATGGTCTGGTATTCCCATCTCTTTCAGAATTTTCCACAGTTTCTTGTGATCCACACAGTCAAAGGCTTTGGCATAGTCAATAAAGCAGAAATAGATGTTTTTCTGGAACTCTTGTTTTTTCGATGATCCAGCGAATGTTGGCAATTTGATCTCCGGTTCCTCTGCCTTTTCTAAAACCAACTTGAACATCTGGAAGTTCATGGTTCACATATTGCTGAAGCCTGGCTTGGAGAATTTTGAGCATTACTTTACTAGCATGTGAGATGAGTGCAATTATGCGGTAATTTGAGAATTCTTTGGCATTGCCTTTTTGGGGGATTAGAACGAAAACTGATCTTTTCCAGTCCTGTGGCCACTGCTGAGTTTTCCAAATTTGCTGGCATATTGAGTGCAGCACTTTCACAGCATCATCTTTCAGGATTTGAAATAGCTCAACTGGAATTCCATCACCTCCACTAGCTTTGTCTGTAGTAATGCTTTTTCACTTGACTTCACATTCCAGGATGTCTGGCTCTAGGTGAGTGATCACACCATCGTGATTATCTGGGTTGTGAAGATCTTTTTCGTACAGTTCTTCTGTGTATTCTTGCCATCTCTTCTTAATATCTTCTGCTTCTGTTAGGTCCATACCATTTCTGTCCTTTATCGAGCCTATCTTTGCATGAAATGTTCCTTTGGTACCTCTAATTTTCTTGAAGAGATCTCTAGTCTTTCCCAATCTGTTGTTTTCCTCTATTTCTTTGCATTGATTGCTAAGGAAGGTTTTCTTATCTCTCCTTGCTATTCTTTGGAACTCTGCATTCAGATGGGAATATCTTTTCTTTTCTCCTTTGCTTTTTACTTCTCTTCTCTTCCCAGCTATCTGTAAGGCCTCCGCAGACAGCCATTTTGCTTTTTTGCGTTTCTTTTCCATGGGGATGGTCTTGGTCCCTGTCTCCTTTACAATGTCACGAACCTCTGTCCATAGTTCATCAGGCACTCTGTCTATCAGATCTAGTCCCTTAAATCTATTTGTCACTTCTACTGTATACTCATAAGGGATTTGATCTAGGTCATACCTGAATGGAGTAGTGGTTTTCCCTACTTTCTTCAATTTAAGTCTGAATTTGGCAAGAAGCAGTTCATGATCCGAGCCACAGTCAGCTCCCGGTCTTGTTTTTGCTGACTGTATAGAGCTTCTTCATCTTTGGCTGCAAAGAATATAATCAGTCTGATTTCAGTGTTGACCATCTGGTGATGTCCACGTGTAGAGTCTTGTCTTGTGTTGTTGGAAGACGGTGTTTGCTATTACCAGTGCGTTCTCATGGCAAAACTCTATTAGCCTTTGCCCTGCTTCATTCTGTACTCTAAGGCCAAACTTGCCTGTTCGCTAGGTGTTTCTTGACTTCCTACTTTTGCATTCCAGTCCCCTATAATGAAAAGGACATCTTTTTTGGGTGTTAGTTCCAGAAGATCTTGTAGGTCTTCATAGAACCATTCAACTTCAGCTTCTTCAGCATTACTGGTTGAGGCATAGACTTGGATCACTGTGATATTGAATGGTTTGCCTTGGAAACGAACAGAGGTCAATCTATCGTTTTTGAGATTGCATCCAAGTACTGCCTTTCGGACTCTTTTATTGACCATGATGGCTACTCCATTTCTTCTAGGGGATTCTTGCCCACAGTAGTAGATATAATGGTCATCTGAGTTAAATTCACCCATTCCAGTCCATCTTAGTTCGCTGATTCCTAGAATGTCGACGTTCACTCTTGCCATCTCCTGTTTGACCACTTCCAATTTGCCTTGATTCATGGACCTAACATTCCAGGTTCCTATGCAATATTGCTCCTTACAGCATCGGACTTTGCGTCCATCACCAGTCACATCCACAGCTGAGTATCGTTTCTGCTTTGGCTCCATCCCATCATCATCAACCTGGGGAGTTCATCTTTCAGTGTCTTATCTTTTTGCCTTTTCATACTATTCAGGGGATTCTCAAGGCAAGAATACTGAAGTGGTTTGCCATGCCCTTCTCCAGTGGACCACATTCTGTCAGACCTCTCGACCATGACCCATCCGTCTTGGGTGGCCCCACACGGCATGGCTTAGTTTCATTGATATAGACAAGGCTGTGGTCCATGTGATCAGATTAGAAAAACCATAGCTTTGAATAAACGGACCTTTGTCAGCAAAGTAATGTCTTTGCTTTTCAATATATAGACAATTTACTCTTTCAAATTATAATATAATTGTATATTTATTTACATGGAAACAGAAATATGAATGAAATAAGTGAAATAGAGAGCAACCATACACACAATTTAAATATATATTCTCATTAAAGTTGAAGATATATGAAAGTTGAATCTGAAGGAACTCCAACAATATTTCTCAACTCCTAAATCTGTGTTGCAATGACTGGTATTGCAAAAAAAATTTAAAGCAGTTTAAATCTTTGCTGTATTTAAAACCTTGATATAGCACATAACATAAAATTTTACTTAAAACACATGTGCACACACCCACACACACTCCAAATTTTAAAATCTTACTCCATAAACAACAAAAACAAGAAATAAGTTGATTAAAAAGAGGGTAAAGGGCTCATCTGGACATTCTACAAAGAAAATACAACAAGCATATAAAAAGATGGTCAATGTCACTAATCATTAGGGAAATTCAAATCAAATTCACCATGAGACATCACCTTACAACCAAAGGAAAAAAGAAAAGAAATGTGGAGGAACTGGAACCATTGTGCATTGTTGCTGGGAATTCTAAAATGGTGTAGCCACAATGGAAAAAACAGTATGGATATTCTTCAGAAAATTTAAAAATAAATTTACTCTATGACTCAGCAATTCTACTTCTGAGTATACACCTCAAAGGATCCTGAATATTCATATTTATAGAATGTTACCAGCAGCATTATTCAAAATAGATAGCAGGTGGAAGCTATTCAAGTGTCTATTGATGATGAATAGATAGTCAAAATGTGATGTATACATACATGGAACATTACTTACACTTTAAAAGGAAAAGGAATTGACACAGATGGATGCTTCTAGATGGGTGAAACTTGAGGAGATTGTGTTAAGTGATTTAAGAAGCCACAAAAGACAAATAATGTAGAAATCAAATTATATGAAGTTTTTAGAATAGTGAAATGATAGAAAAAGAAGGTAGAATTGTGGTTGCCAAGGGCTGGGGAAGGGGAAAATAGGTAGCTATTTAATGGATATAAAGTTTCCTTTTGCTATATGAAAAAGTTGCAAAGTTTGGTTGCACAATAGCATGAATATACTTAACACTATTGAACTGTATACTTAAAATGGTTAAGATGGTAAATTTAAGCTTTGTATTGCTTTTCCACTATTTAAAATGAGGTTCATTTGTTATGGACATGTACACACTGTTCTATTTAAAATGGATAATCTACAGTATAGCACAGGGAACTCTGCTCAAAATTATGTGGCAGCCTGTATGGGAGGGGAATTTGGGGGAGAATGGATACATGTGTATATATGGCTGAGTCTCTTTGCTGTTCACCTGAAACTATCACAATATTGTTAATCATCTATAATCCAATATAAAATAAATAATTAAAAAGAAGCCTCCTTATCTGGTTCTCACATATCCTGGGATTTTTGAGTTTGCTAGTTCTCTTCTTTTTCTTATAACTTCATCTACTTTTGAACCCACTCAAATTACTGTTAAATTGTTGAATACCACAGTTTGCCGTGGGCAGAGAAGAGTCTGAGAAATGCAGCCTTAGATAGGCTTCAGGGGGTCTGCCTGGAGTTATCATTTGTGTCCTTACTCCTTACCAGACAGTGTGTAATTCAGTTGCTTTACATGTTATATCTCGTTTATCTACAAAAAATGCTGAGATCACTTTACAGAAGGTGAAACAAGGCTGAGGGATATTGGGTAGATTTCTGTAAATTACAGTTTGTGCATAGAATTAGGATTACCATCTCAAATCTTCATGCAGCTCTACTCAATATAGCAGTTTTGCCAAAATTTTGAAAATAAACACATGATCTTCTACAGACACACAGCAAAACATCTTATCTCAGCTTTTTTTCCTTTCAATAACGCTGATACATGAGTGTTAGTCACTCAGTCATTTCTGACTTTTCGATCCCATGGACTATAGCCTGCTAGTCTCCTCTGTCCATGGAATTCTCCAGGCAAGAATACTGGAGTGGGTTGCCATTCGCTTCTCCAGATGTATGAGAGTATTCCCATATTATTTATTATTCCTATCTTCAAACCCTGCAAACACCCCTCCTGTTGTTATTCCTTCTTTTTATTCTACAAGTAAACTTACAAGTAAACAATTAAACTTCTACAAGTTACTCCATGTCTTTTCTACTTTTTGTTTATTTATCCTTCCTAACCCTAACTCTGAACACACTTTTATAGACCAAGGTCAATTCAATGGTGTCTATTTCCTAATCAAAGGCATCTTTTTTTATTTATACAGCCTGTACAGGTTTTTCAAGTAAGTCATCATGCTTCAAAATATTAAAGATAATCAAAGATAAATAGGATGGTAGAATTATTAACATTTTTTACAATATTTTTTTAATAATCTGGGGTATTTATGGATTGAGGGCAGGAGGAGAAGGGGACGACAGAGGATGAGATGGTTGGATGGCATCACCAACTCAATGGACGTGAGTTTGAGTAAACTCCGGGAGTTGGTGATGGACAGGGAGGCCTGGCATGCTGCGGTTCATGGGGTCACAAAGAGTCGGACACGACTGAGCAACTGATAGATTTATTTGGCTGTGCTGGGTCTTCATGGCTGCTCCAGCTTTTCTCTAATCATGGTTAGCAGGGGCTACTCTCTAATTGCAGTGGTCAGGCTTCTCAAGACGGTGGCTTCTCTTGTTGCAGAGCATGAGCTCTAGGGAATGCGGGCTTGAGTAGCTGTGGTGAACAGGCTCAGTGGTGGTGTCCCCGGGCTCAAGAGCATTGACTCAGTAGCTGTGGTACACAGGCTTGGTTGTCTCACACCATGTGGAATCATTGGACCAGGGATCCAACCTTGGGTCTCCTGCATTGGCAGGCAGATTCTTTACCACTGAGCTACCAGGGAAGCCCTAGCATTATCAACTTTTACATCTTTTTTAGGAGCTTCCCTGGTGGCTCAGAGGGTAAAGCATCTGCCTGCAGGGAGACGTGGGTTTGATCCCTGGGTCTGAAGGATTCCCTGGAGAAGGAAATGGCAACCTACTCCAGTATTCTTGCCTGGAGAATCTCATGGATGGAGGAGCCTGGTAGGCTACAGTCCACAGGGTGGCAAAGAGTTGGACACGACTGAGCGACTTCACTTCACTTCACTTCACCAGAGAAGTCCTAGAATTATCAACTTTTACATCTTTTTAGCATTAGTTAGATGTGCAACAAAAATAATGTTTACTTTTTAAATAGAAATTCTAGATGTACTTGGAATAATGTAACTACCTCAATGCTCTTTAAACCCTGAAATCTGATGATGAGAAACTTTAAGGCCAAAAGTTCTAAAGAGAACAAATTCCAGTTCCTTTGGAGTAAACTCCATGATTTTGGGCAAATAAAGTCCTTGGATCCTAACTTTCCTTCTCTGTAGAAGACTTCATGAGAGTTTTAAAGGGTTTAAATAAGACTATCAAGCACACCTTCCCTTTCAGATAAACTCTAAGTGTTTTGAGCAGAGGGGCTATAATTAACCACTCTGCCCTCTTAAAACTTTCTGGCTCTCGGAAAATAATTAATACCCTGCCTGATATGATTGGGACTCAGTATTTGTGCAAATAAATGGATCCACATACACATAAATAAGCAGGTTAATGAATATGTTCAATGACGACTTTGACGTCTAGCCCCCCAAATATTTATTGAGTATTCTAGGCATTTATCTTAGAAGTTTGAACACATATCAAGTACTAAAAGACACACACTTCAAGTTACAGCTAAAAATTCTTTTTGACTTAGCATGTTTCCTACCACTTCTCTCCTAACAACAGGCTTTTATCTCCCCTACACTTTGGAGAACTTTCCATCTATCCCATTGCACCCTGTACCCTGGCCACAGAGGCGGGCAGGTGAGTCAGCCAAGGAAATTAGATTTTAATTCGGAGCTGAGGCTCCCAGAAACAATGGGCAGCTGAGGCTGAACCACGTGACGGCAGGGCCCTGAGGATGTGCCACAAGTTCTTACTACTGAGGAGCTGCCCTAGTTTCTAGCCTTCCACGAGCCTAGTTTTTCATCAATTTCATTCATTTTCTGAGCTGACCCAGTTACTAGTCCTTGCAATAAATCAATCTTATTGACACAAATAGTAAAACAATTATTCGATTAAAACAACACATACACATGAAAAAACGTAAATATATAAATGTACCTATAAATATGTGATATATGTGTCAAATGAATTTTTAACTTATAATCATTCTACTGAAGTATATTTTACAAAAATTATCATAAAAGATTTCCTGTTGAATCAGTTTCCTCCTCTCTCTTTCTCTTTCTGTCTCATTGCTAAGGGCTAATTATATTAAGTTAATTGCTCCCTTGTTTAATAAGGTCCCTGACTTGTGGGATTAGTACCCAAAGGAAGATCAAGGTTACTAAAGCTTGTCTGGGAATCATTGCAGTTCCTAGAGTCAGAGAGGAAATTACTATAAGAAAGAAAACACACTGAGATTTTTGACATTCTATTTGAAAGTAATCAGAAAAGAGAACTCTGGAGGTCTGCCAGCAGACTGCAAAAGCTGATGGGAATTCAGCAGGACAGGACTGCTTCCTTCTCCTGCAGAAGAAGAGAAAAGCAACATTCAACTCAATAGCACCAGCCAGTTATGTTGCCTTGTAAGTGCCCAAATTTTATCCTTCATTTAAAAAAAACAATAATTTGACTCTCACCCTCTCCTTTTCATTGTAATCACCAACATAAAAGTAAAGTAAAAATAAAAATAGAGCTAGAGCTCGATAGGGTCTTAGAATTCATGGGTTGATCTATGATTTGAAGACCTCACTGTGTTGGAAAAGTTAAAACAAGTTGAAAAAGATATGAGAAATATTTAAAAGATGAAAATTGGAAAGGAGCCTCTACTATACCTACCTCTGGGCTGTCTGCTGCCATAAAGTTGTTACTTAGCTGCTCTGTCATGTCTGACTCTTTGTGACCCCATAGACTAGCCCTCTAGACTCCTCTGTCCATGGGATTCCCAGGCAAGAATACAAGAGTGGGTTGCCATTTCCTTCTTCGGGGGATCTTCTCAATCCAGGGATCGAACTCACTTCTCTTGCACTGCAGGCAGATTCTACACCACTGAGTCACTGGGAAGCACTTACTAGACCCTCAATATTCTTGGCAGAATTTCTAATTCTCATTTTTAACATCATCTTTGTGTTTAAACAGAGGTGGTGATTGTTGTTCAGTTGCTAAGTCATGTCAGACTCTGCAGACTCTGCCATCCCATGGACTGCAGCATACTTGGCTCCTCTGTCTTCCACTAACTCCCAGGGTTTGCTCAAATCCAAGCCTATTGAGTTGGTCATGTTATCTAACCATCTCATACTTTGCCCACCCCCTTATCCTTTTGCCTTCAATCTTTCCCAGCATCAGGGTCTTTTCCAAGGAGTCAGCTCTTCATTCAGGTGCCAAAGAATTGGACCTTCAAATTAGCAACAGTCCTTCCAATGAATATTCAGGGTTGATTTCCTTTAGGAGTGAATGGTGATGAATGTATCCGTATTGTGTCTGTCACAGTCAGCCTCCACATTCATGCTTTCTGGTCTTTTGTCTCCCCTAGACCTTCCTCCCAGGAATATGAGGAACCACACAGAGCTGAATGAGTTCATCCTACTGGGAATACCTCAGACAGAGGGACTGGAGACTGTGCTCCTTGTCATCTTCTTGTTCATTTACCCCTTGACCCTGCTGGGCAATTTGCTCATCCTTCTAGCAATTGTCTCCTCCTCGACTCTTCACACTCCCATGTACTTCTTCTTGGGACTCCTAGCGATTTTGGACATGCTGTTCCCCTCTGTCACCTGTCCCAAGATGCTATTCTATCTCTCTGGCCAGAGCCGAGCCATATCTTATAAGGGATGTGTTGGTCAGATCTTCCTCTATCATTTCCTGGGTTCTACGGAAGGCTGCCTCTATTCTGTGATGGCTTATGATCGCTTTGTTGCCATCTGTCACCCATTGAGGTATATGCTCATCATGAGACCTGGAGTCTGTGTTGGTTTGGTCATGGCAGCTTGGTTGCTAAGTTATCTTCATGCCACCATCCTGACATCCTTTACCTTTCAGCTACCTTACTGTGGCCCCAATAGAGTGGACCACTTCTTCTGTGACATTCCTGCTGTCTTACCCCTGGCTTGTGCTGATAGCTCCCTGGCCCAGAGAGTGAGTTCCACTAGTGTTGGCTTTCTGGTTTTAATGTTTTGGTTGTGTGTTTGTGTCTCCTACACACGCATTGGGATTGCCATTTTGAGGATCCGTTCAGCAGAGGGCAGGCAGAAAGCTTTCTCTACCTGCAGTGCTCACCTCACTGCCATTCTTTGTGCCTTTGGACCTGTAATCATTGTCTATCTGCAGCCCACATCCAACCCCTTGCTAGGTGCCACAGTGCAAATATTAAATAATACTGCCTCACCCATGCTGAACTCATTAATCTATTCCTTAAGGAACAAGGAAGTGAAAAGATCCCTAAAAATGGTTTTCTACAATGTAGTATTTACTGCTCTGAAATAAATTGTGAATTCTGTAAAGGATTTTAGAAACTTCTTGTCTTTTAACATCATTCTCTATTTCTTTTTCTTTTTCAAACATTTTTTATTGGAATGTAGTTGCTTTACAATGTGTGAGTTTCTTCTGCACCATAAAGTGAATCAGCCATACCCAACCATATATCCCTTCTTTTTATTTCCTTCCCATTTATGTCACCGCAGAGCATTGAGTAGAGTTCCCTGTGCTACCCAGGAGATTCTCATTAGTTATCTATCTTATATATAGTATCAATAGTGTATATATGTCAGTCCCAATCTCCTAATTCATACCCCCGCTTTCAGGCTCAATATCCATACCTCTATTCTCTACTCAATAGCCATACGTCTATTCTCTTCTATTCTCTGTGTCTCTATTTCTGTTTTGCAAATAAGGTGTCCATTTCTTCTTTTTTGTTTTTTATTTTTTTACCTTTTATTTTGTATTGTTAACTGGAGCATAGCCAGTTAGAAATGGTGTGACAGTTTCTAGTGAATAGCAAAGGGACTCAGCCATGTATATACACGTATCATTCTCCTCTAAACTTCTTTTCCTTTTAAATAAATAAATAGATAATAGAAAATGCTTCCTCTAAAGCATTAGATTTTGTTTACCTAATAAGACTTTCTATCATTGTGTGTTGCGGCTGTGTGAGCCCCAACAGTAACTCTATAACTAATACTATCCTTGGTACCTTAATCCTAGGAAAGAAGTCCAAGAGGCATACCAAGGAGCTGGAGACAGATTTCTTGTCCTTAGAATGGGCAGCCAGTGTTGCCTGGCTGGTCACAGTGAGAAACTGTGACAATCCAAGAAGTATCTTTAACAGCCATCTCTGTGCCAAACCACCCTTCATTCCATTTTTTTTTTTCTTCACTCCATTTAAGATGTAATTGTTCCCCTTTTCTGGCTATAAACATTTCACTTCCTCCATGTTGCTAAGAATAGTTTTTATTACCATTGACAGAACATGATCTGTTTTCCAGGCTCTGTGATGGATGTTTCACAGAAATCATCTCATGTAATCTTCACATTGTGATCCTCCCCCCATAAAGTTGTTCCCATTTTGTAAACAGAACTCTGAAGATTAGAAACTTCAGATGACCCCAAGTTTGCACATTAAGTGGAAAACCAGGCCTGAAGCTCAGATCTTGTTAATTACGTAGCTCTTACCCCATGACTGCCCTAAAGGACCTACTTGGCAATTTACTCATCCTCATTACCTCTCTCCAGAGTTCATGATACTCAGAGTGTTCAGTAAATAACTGGTAACATATGCACTGACACAGGTCATGTTTACATATTGACTTTGTTATTATCTTCACTAATTCTGTGCCATAACCCATCATACCCCTCTGTACACGGTGGCACTGAGATAGAGCAGTAAGTATCTTGCCATTCATAACACATGCTTAGTTATGTAAATCCAGGTCTAGTCCCAGCCCTCAGTTCCTATTGTCACTGTTTCCTACACTACCATACTGACAACATCCCAGATTACTCTCTAGTATAAGAGGATTAGGGAAGCCCTCTGTCCAGGTCTGTTTGAAGAGAAGCCGTCCTGATCACTGAGTTCAATCACCATGCTTATCTGGTTCTCCCACCAAGTTACAGTGTCCAACTCAGTCTCCAACAATATTCCAGTTGATAATTATTTCTCAGTTTTCTCCAGAATCCAGGGAGAAAGAGTGAGTAATATTTATTGGAGATCCCACAGACATGTCAGCTCTTAGTTTTTATGACATTTTAGTGATTTGTAATTTCTGTATTCCACTTTTACTCTCAAAAGTTTCCAAGCTATTTGAAACCATTAAAACAAAAAAAGTGAACATTCCAAATAAAATAAATTGCTGCCATTACAAAAGGCCTGAGACAAAAGAACAAAAGGAAGTTCACTAAAGCATAGATAAACATGATAGTTCTATGGCCCCTTTTAACCTGACTTGCAAAATCTAAGATCACCTAGAATTTTATTCCTGTGCTATGGGAGTGTAACCTAGACAATATGCTGGATTTAAGCAGTTCTAGTATTAGTTCTCTGTCCACTTAATACTGGATACTGCTGGAAGAACCCATATGATGTGAGATCTGGTAAACTCTGGAGACTGATTATGGACAGATACTTATCACACTAATACTTAAACTTGTTCAGTAGATGTCTTTACAATGGAAAATTCCATCACATTTGCCTTATTCACTGTTATTATATTCACAGGACAAGGACCAGTGACCTAGTAAGTACTGAATGAGTTTGTTGAACAAATAAATGAATCGATACTCCCTCGCCTTTCAAATTATGATGTAATTGCTTATTTATTTACATGAAAACAGAATATATGCATATATGGATGTGTGCTCAGTCCTGTCTGACTCTTTGCAACCCTGTGGACTGTAGCTCTCCAGACTGCTTAGTCCATGGGATTTCTCAGGCAAGAGTACTGGAGTGGATTGCCATTTCCTTTGCAAAGGGTCTTCCAGACCCAGAGATCAGACCCTCATCTCCTGTGTCTCTGGCATTGCAGAGGGATTCTTTACTGAGCTTGAGCCAGCAGGGTCAAGTGAAATCAGAAAAATGAGTGAAGTAATTGGGATACAAAAGAACTACATTAATTTTAAAAATATATTCTCTTTAAAGTTGAAGATGTATGAAAACCAAATCTGAATGAATATCCACTTTTCTTGACTCTTAAATCAGTGTTGTGATGACTGGAATTGCAAAAAAAAGAAAAATCAGTTTAAATCTTTTCTGTATCTAAAACTCTAGTATAGCACAAAACATAAAAGTTTACTTATATGGGCACACACACATGAAAACACCAATTATTAAAATCTTACTCCGTCATCAACAACAAAAACAACTTGATTAAGAGGAGGGTAGAGGTCTGACATAGACATTCTGCAAAGCAGACAATAAGCAGATGAAAAGATGCTTAATATCACTACCATTGGAAAAATGCAAATCAAGTTGACAAGGAAATGTCACCTATCATCCACTAAAATGGCATTCACTGAAAAAAAAGGGAAAAGGGGAAACAATATGGTGAAATTGGAACCTTTGTGCACGTTCATGGGAACTGTAAAATGGGACATTCACTATGGAAAATAGTTTGGAGATTCATCAGTAAATTTAAAAACAACATTACCCTATGATTCAGCAATTCTACTTTTAATATAGATCCAAAAGGGTCCTGAATATTCATATTTATAGCATGTTCATAGCAGCATTATTCACAATAGGTAGGAGGTGAAAAGTATCCACATCCATTAATCATAGAAGGATAGTCAAAATGTGGTATATACATACATAGAATATTGCTCCCACTTTGAAAAGGAAGGAAACTGACATAATTGGATGCTACTTGATGGATGAACCTTGAGGAAATTATGTTAAGTGAAATAAGCCACCACAAAAAGACAAATACTGCAGGATTCCAGTTATCTGAGGTTTTTGGAGTACTTAAATGATAGAAAAAGAAGGTAGGAAGGTGATTTCAGGGGCTAGGGAGGGGAAGATAGGTAATTTAATGAATATAAGTTTCCTTTTACAGGATGAAAAAGTTCTGAAATTTAGTTGCACAACACCATGAATATACTTAATACTACTGCACTATATTCCAGAAGCAACAGTTAGAACTGGACATGGAACAACAGACTGGTTCCAAATAGGAAAGGAGTACATCAAGGCTGTATATTGTCACCCTGCTTATTTAACTTATATGCAGAGTACATCATGAGAAACGCTGGGCTGGAAGAAGCACAAGCTGGAATCAAGATTGCCGGGAGAAATATCAATAACCTCAGATATGCAGATGACACCACCCTTATGGCAGAAAGTGAAGAACTAAAGAGCCTCTTGATGAAAGTGAAAGTGGAGAGTGAAAAAGTTGGCTTAAAGCTCAACATTCAGAAAACTAAGATCATGGCATCCAGTCCCATCACTTTATGGCAGATAGATGGGGAAACAGTGGAAACAGTGTCAGACTTTATTTTTCTGGGCTCCAAAATCACTGCAAATGGTGACTGCAGCCATGAAATTAAAAGACACTTACTCCTTGGAAGGAAAGTTATGACCAACCTCGATAGCATATTAAAAAGCAGAGACATTACTTTGCCAACAAAGGTCTGTCTAGTCAAGGCTATGGTTTTTCCAGTGGTCATGTATGGATGTGAGAGCTGGACTATAATGAAACGCTGAAGAATTGATGCTTTTGAACTCTGGTGCTGGAGAAGACTCTTGAGAGTCCCTTGGATGGCAAGGAGATCCAACCAGTCCATCCTAAAGGAGATCAGTCCTGGGTGTTCATTGGAAGGACTGATTTTGAACCTGAAACTCCAATACTTTGGCCACCTCATGCGAAGAGCTGACTCATTGGAAAAGACCCTGATGCTGGGAAAGATTGAGGGCAGGAGGAGAAGGGCACAACAGAGGATGAGATGGCTGGATGGCATCACCGACTCAAAGGACGTGGGTTTGGGTGGACTTAGGGAGTTAGTGAAGGATAGGGAGGCCTGGCATGCTGCAGTTCATGGGGTTGCAAAGAGTCGGACACAACTGAGTGACTGAATTGAACTGAACTGAACTATATACTTCAAATGATGAAGATAGTAAATTTTATGCTTTGTAATCTTTGTGTGTGTGTGTGTGTGTGTGCGCACGCGTGCTCAGTCCTGGTCGACTCTTTACAATCCCATGGACTGGGGCCCTCCAGGCTCCTGGGTCCATGGAATTTCCCAGGCAAATATACTGGAATGGGTTGCCATTTCCTACTCCAAGGGATCTTCCCAATCCAGGGATTGAACCTGCATCTCCTGCATTGGCAGGCAGATGCTTTACCACTGCATCACCTGGGAAGCCCTTTCATATGCTTTGCTGCTGCTACTGCTGCTGCTAAGTTGCTTCAGTCGTGTCCAACTCTGTGCGACCCCATGAACTGTAGCTTACCAGGCTCCTCCGTCCATGGGATTTTCCAGGCAAGAGTACTGGAGTGGGGTGCCATTGCCTTCTCCGTTCATATGCTTTACCACTATTTAAAAATAACGCTCCTTATCTAGTTCTAACATAACCTGTGATTCCTGAGTTTGCTAACTTCACTCTTTTTTTTAATATAATTCCATCTACTGTTGAATCTCTCCAATCATGTTTAGTTGTTAAATACCTCAGTTCTAATACCTTAGATTCAAGGGATTAGATCTGATAGACAGAGTGCCTGAAGAATTATGGATAGAGGTTCATAACACTGCATTTGAGTCTGTGATCAAAACCATCCCCAAGAAAGAGAAATGCAAGAAGCAAACAGTTGTCTGAGTAGGCCTTACAAATAGCTGAGAAAAAGAGAGAAGCGAAAGGCAAAGGAGAAAGAAAAAGGTACACGCTTTTGAATTCAGAGTTTCAGAGAATAACAAGGAGAGATAATAAGTCGTTCTTCAATGAACAATGCAAGAAAGTAGAGGAAAACAATAGGAAGGGGGAGGTTAGAGATCTACTGAGGCTAACTGGGGATAGCAGTTGCAAATTAGTGTGTGTTATGTTGTTTACTGTATGTGTTATGTTGTGTTATGTTGTTATGCATTATGTTGCTGACTATAAAGAAAGACGAGCACTGAAGAGTTGATGCTTTTAAACTCTGGTGTTAGAGAAGACTCTTGAGAGTCCCTTGAACTTCAAGGAGATCAAACCAGTCAGTCCTAAAGAAAACCAGCCCTGAATGTTCATTGGAAGGACTGAGGCTGAAGCTGAAAATCCAATAATTTGGTCACCTGATGGGAACAACTGATTCATTGGAAAAGGCCCTGATGCTGGGAAAGATTGAAGCCATGAGGAGAAGGGAACGACAGAGGATGAGATGGTTGGATGGCATCACTGACTCGATGAACATGAGTCTGAGCAATCTCCAGGAGTTGGTAAAGGACAGGGAAGCCTGGCGTGCTACAGTCCATGGAGTTGCAAAGAGTCAGACACGACTGAGCGACTGAACTGAATTGGTGTTGTTTATAAATCATGCCCAAACTAATTTTCAATGTTCTAATCTCAAAAACTGAGGTTCTATTATTCTCATTCTTATATTGTTACTCTCCTTTGTTGGTTCCAATCTTCTGGGTGTTTCCAGGAGATACTTGTGAGGGAGCTTTACCTGATTAAATATCCTCGGTGGCTCAGATGGCAAAGAATCTGCCTGCAATGCGGGAGACCCAGGTTCAATCCTGGGTCAGGAGGATCCGCTGGAGAAGGGAATGGCAACCCACTCCAGTATTCTTGCCTGGAGAATTCCACGGACAGAGGAGACTGGTGGGCTACAGTCCGTGGGATCGCGAAGAGTCGGACATGACTGAGTGACTAACACTTTCACTTTCACTTCACTTAACCTGATTATTAGAATCTAAGTCCAGTTCTCAATGTACATTCAGGTACAGAACCTTAAATGCAAAAATGAAGTTCTGTCCTGATGTTATCATATTAGGCTAAAGCAGGACGTTAATCCACATACATTCCCAATAGCATTTCTCTGACCTCATTACTATCTTTCCTCCTTTTTTCCTGACCAGTGATCTCAAAGTTCTATAGTTTTCAAACGTCTTCCTTATTTGGCTCCCTTAATGTATTCTAGCTCCTCCAGTCACTCTCCCCATGATAGCCAGAATCGTCTCTTCATATGTCCTTTCTCCCCTAAATACTCAAGCACTTTGCTACCGAAAACCTTCTTAAAGTTTCTTAAACCTCCTAATATGGAGATCAAAATCTTGACAAAGACCAAATGGGCCTTAGTAATCACATGTTTCAGGGCCTCTTCAGTTTTATCTCACAGTTCTTTTCCTCTCTTTCTCAAGTTTATCAACTGTGCTGTGCCCTCTTTCAGAGCCTGTGCACTTGCTGTAGCCTCTGCCTAGAATGCTTTCTCCCTTCCCTTCCCTACACTCTTAATCTCTCTTTGGGTCTCAACTCAGATAACAGTTTCTCAGGGAAGTTCCCCTGGACCTTTAAGGAACACTACCTAGTACTTCAAATAACAATAATAATAGATATTAATGTGGATACTTCTCATTGGAAAAGACCCTGATGCTGGGAAAGATTGAGAGCAGGAGGAGAAGGTGGGGGACAGAGGATGAGATGGTTGGATGGTATCATCCACTCAATGAACATGAGTTTGAGCAAACTCCAGGAGATAGTAAAGGACAGGGAAGCCTGGAATGATGCAGTCCATGGGGTCACAAAGAGTCAGACATGACTGAGCAACTGAACAACAACAAATATTTATACACATGAAAGAGAAACATAATTTCTTTGAATACAAACACTCTCCCATTATAACTTTTGAATACACTGAACTCTTCTTTCTAGCATTTACTGCATTAAATAGTTATAACTTGCATGTATGATTATTTGATTAATGCCTTTCTGGGTCTAGACTGCAAGCTCTATGAGACTTGAGACCATGACTATTTTCTCATCAGAGCATAGCAGTTTGGTACATCACAGCAGCTGTGAATAAATTTGGGAGAAATGAATAAATGACTTCACTGAAACCGCTAATTTGTTTCACATCACTTTCTCCTCTGTCAGCCTTTTCTTGTCTTTACTTAGCTTCTTATCTAGTTTAGATTCTTTTGACCATTATTATTAGTTTTAAATCACTCAAATCCTTCTCTCCATCATGTCTTCCTGCCAGGTCTTTGGTGCACCCACGTGCCTACTCCATTCCTCCACCTGTTCTGTTAAGCTTTCCTGGAGAAAAACCACGTCAAGCAGCAATAAATTCATCATCACCTACCTCACGTGTTGCTGCACTCTTAGGACTTTTCTTTATTAGGACTGTGCTCATGATCTATTGGAAGGAGTGTTGATATGGAGTTGGTGCCTGGACTTCTACTCAACTCCTGGGGTCTAAATCATAAAAAACAAAAGCAGGATTCACCAGCAAACTGAGGACTAAAAGATCAGTAAGATCTCAGTATCTCCCACCACAGGACTCCTTGGTAAGTCAGGTGGAACTCTGAGCCCAGGGAGACTCTTCCTCTTTACTGGCTGATTTGGTGACAGTCAGGCTTCCCAGGTGGAGAATGGCAACCCACTCCAGTACTCTTGCCTGGAAAATCCCATGGACAGAGGAGCCTGGTAGGCTGCAGTCCATGGGGTCGCGAAGAGTCGGACACGACTGAAGCAACTTAGCAGCAGCAGCAGCCAGTGCAAGACATCTAAGAGCCGCGAGCTCAATCCCTGGGTTGGGAAGATCCCCTGCAGGAGGACATGGCAACCCACTCCAGTATTTTTGCCTGGAGAATCTCACGGACAGAGAAGCCTGGATTGCTCCAGTCCACAGGGTCGCAACAAGTCAGACATGAGTGAAGTGACTTAGCACACATGCAAGACAGTCCAGGACCTGCCAGAATTATCGTCTCCTCACCCCCACCCCCTTCACAGGAGGGAAAGCTGAAATAACGAGAGCAAGGGAGAATGGCTTCCTTCTCCCACTAATGTTTCTTATTCCTCAGACTCTCTCTGCTCCATACTGAGAATCCAGGTCAAGTATATCATTCTACCATTTAGCTTTCTGCATGACCTTTCCTATCAAACACAGTGATACATGCCTTGCAAGCCATTTTGAACAAATGTTAGTCTTTAATAAATTAAATTTACTAAAGGCTGAGATGCTTCTTTGTATAATTGTTTTTTGATGTGCTTTTCATCAATTAAAGAAAATTAAAATCCTGAGTACTTGGCTTTGCTGGGTAAAGTGTAAATAAAAGACTAATACTAAAAGTTCTATTTTATTAAATGTAAATATTTAATATATTCTAGACATGAGCAGAATCTACATTTAACACAAATAACTTGGGTATAAGGCTTTGTTTACTCAAAATGAAGAAATTCTATAGAGATGATGGGCAGCATGTCCACTATAGTTAACCATACTATATTGAATAGTTGAAGTTTCCTATGATAGTGTCTTAAGTGTTCTCACCAGACATACAAAAAAAAAAGAAGAAGAAGAAGGAAAGAAAAGAAATATGAAAAAAAGGAAAGAAAATGGTTACTCTGTGAGGTGATGGTAATGTTAATTATCTGATTGAGGTGATCATTTTACATCGCATACATATGTGACAGCATCAAGTTGTACACCTTACATATGGACAATTTTTAACTGTCAATTATATTTTAAGAAGCTGCTTCAAAAAGGATGACTGGACCCTGGGAGGGCACGATCCAGGCCGTCCAGCCCCAGACGGCCCCTGCTGGGCAGTCTGGAAATTAAAAAAACAAAAGATGACTGAAGGCTGTCTTTACAGGTTCAGCTTCAAGGCCAAGAATTAATGTATTAGTGACCTATTGCTACATGAAACACAAAGCTTAGTGACTTAAAAATAACAATTTATTAGTATAAAAAGCAAATTGAAACTTTGATGGAAAATGCAGGTAAAACACAACTTGCCATTCATCCTTTGTTGAACATTTTTGTACTTTGTGGAGAAAATTTAAAAAAGAAAACTCACTTATTGAACTCTGCCCTCTTGAGATCTGATAACTATTTATTCTGCAAAAAAAGTATCATCGCTGAATGTAGAATATTTGTGTTTTCAGTTTGTCTGTGATGTTGATTTAGCACATGCAACCTTGGTTCAGAAACATCTGGGTTGGTATCTAAGATAGTCCACGACTTATGACTCCTCTGAAAACACTCTTATAGACTAAGGTCTGTTTTACTGGGTTTACTTCCTAGTCAAAAGTATAGTTATCATTTTTTAATTTACACAGCCTCTCACTCTCTAAAACTTTTAAAGATAATCAAGGATAAATAGGATGGCAGAATTATTAACTTGGACATCCTTTTATTATTAGTCATATGTGCAACAAAAATATTGTTTAATTTTTATATTAAAATCCAGAAATACTTAGAATAATCTAGCTACCTAAATGCTCCTTAAACACTGAAACTTTATGATCAGAAACTAGGGGCAAAAGTCCTAAAAAAGAGACCAAATCCTAGTTCCTTTCACAGTAAACTCCATGATTTTGGGCAAATTAAGTCCTTTGACCCTAACTTTCCTCATCAGTAGAAGACATCATCAGAGAATTAAAAGGTTTAAATAAGACTGCCTATATACTCTTTTCCTTTCAGACAGACTCTAACTTTCTTGAGCAGAGGGAGTATGTTTAACCACCCTGCCTCAACAACATTTCTGGCTCTCCTGGAAAATAATTAATGCCCTGCCTGGTATAATTGATATCCACTGTTTGTGGGATTAATGGATCAGTGTATGTATAAACAAGCAAGTTAATGAATGTGTTCAATGAGAAATTTGAAATCTGTCATCCCAAATATTTATTGAATATCCCAGGCATTTATCTAAGAAACTTCAATAGATGCTGAGTACTATGAGACACACATTTCAAGTTACAGCTAAACGTTCTTTTTGACCTCAGTTTGTTTCTTACCCCTTTAGTGAAAGGCTCTCAGTCGTGTCCAACTCTTTGCAACCCCATGGACTATGCAGTCCATGGAATTCTCCAGGCCAGAATACTGGAGTGGGTAGCCTTTCCTTTCTCCAGGGGATCTCCCAACCCATGGGATCAAACGCAGGTCTCCAGCATTGAAGGTGGATTCTTTACCAGCTGAGCCACAAGGGAAGCCCAAGAATACTGGAGTGGGTAGCCTATCCCTTCTCCAGCAGATCTTCTTGACCCAGAAATTGATCCGGGGTCTCCTGCACTGCAGGTGGATTCTTTACCAACTGAGCTATCAAGGAAGCCCTTACTCCTGGCAATAGGCCTTTATTTCCCCTACCCTTTGGAGGACAGCCCATCTGTAATCCATTGTACCATGTACCATGGCCACAGAGGTGGGCATGAGATTCAGCAGATTTGAATCTGGATCGGAGGCTCTCAGAAGCAATGGGCAGCTGAGGTTGAATCACCTGCTGGCAGGGCCCTGAGGATGCACCACAAGTTCTTACTGCTGAGGAGCTGCCCTAGTTTTTAGCCTTCCATGAGTTTAGTTTTTCATCAATTTCATTAATTTTCTGAGCTAACCCAATTACTATTTCTTGATTATATCAAACTTTTTGCCTCAAATAATAAAATAATTCATTAATTAAGGCAACACATACACATGAAAAAGCAGTAAATACATAAATGTACCTATAAATACATGATATATGTGCCAAATGAATTTTTTAATTATTATATTATTCCATTGAAGTATATTTTACAAAGGAAATCATAAAAGATTTAGTCTTTAATCAGTTTCCTTCACTCTCTTTCTGTCTAGTTACTAAGGTATAATTATAACAAGCAGTTAATTGCTTCCTTGCTTAATAGGCTCTCTGACTTGGGGGATTAATACCCAAAGGAAGACCAAGGTTACTTAAAGCTTGTTTGGGAATTATTGCAGTTCCTAGAGTCAAGGAGGAAATTATTGCAAGAGAGAAAAGCACATTGAGATTTTTGGCATTCTATTTGAAAGTGATCGGAAAAGAGAATTCTGGAGATCTACCAGCAGACTGCAAGCTGATGGGAGTTTAGCAGGACAGGGCTGCTTCCTTCTCCTGCAGAAGGAGAGAAAAGCAACATTCAACTCAATAGTATCAGCCAGTTATGTTCCCTCTTTGCCTTGTAAGTGCCTAAATTTTGTTCTTTAAATTAAAAAAAAAAATACTAACTCTCACCCTCTCCCATATATCATTACCACCAAAATAAAGTAAAAATAGAGCTACAGCAAGATAGGGTTTTAGGCAGTAGAATTCATGGATTGATCCATGATTTGAAGACCTCAGTGTTGGAAAAGTTAAAGCAAGTTGGAAAAGATATGAGAAGTGCTCAAAAGATAGAAATTGGAAAGGAAACTTTACTATGTCTACCCCTGGGCTGTCTATTGCCATAAAGCTTTAGTTTAGTGGCTAAGTCACATCTGACTCCTTTGCACGCTTGATAGACTATAGCCCACTGGGTTCCTCTGTCTGTAGGATTTTCCTAGAAAGAATACTGGAGTGGGTTACCATTTCCTTCTCCCGGGGATCTTCCCTACCCAGGCATCCAACCCTAATCTCTTGGTTCTCCTGCATTGCAGGCAGATTCTACACAGATGAACCACCAAGAAAGTATTTACTAGAACTTCAATGTTCTTGGCAGAACTTCTAACTCTCAATTTTATTTTATTTTTTTTAAATGTAGGGAATTTATTAAATAAATTATAATACAGCCATTATATGGAATATCCTATAGTTGATTAAAAGTGAACAAGACTTACAAGATATATTAATCTGGAGAAGTTACAGAACAGCTTGTATAATATTTGTGTAAAACAATATGGTAAAGTAATATATACTTGTATTTGTTTGCATATGTATAAGATTGCATGGGGGAGATATACAAGAAGCTAATAATAGTTTTTCTATCTGGGGCATAAAAACTTGGCAGATGGGTGACAGTGGTGGGAGATAGATTTTTCACTGTATATTTTTGTACTTTTCAATTTAAGAACTTATAAATCTATTATCTATTTGTGAATAGCAAATACCTTTAAAAAGCAATACCTTTAAAATGAAAATATAAAAGAGAATACCAATTTATTGGAGCTGGGGAACTATAAATCTATGTGTGAGCTAACTCTCAATTTTAATATCATCTTTATATTTAAACAAATGTTGCTGTTGTTAAGTCCCTAACCATGTCGGACTTTTTGCCACGCCATGGACTATAGCATGCCTGGTTCCTCTGTCCTTCACTGTCTCCCAGAGTTTGCTCAAATTCATGTTCATTTGTCCATTGACTCGGCAATGCTTTCTAATTATCTCTTCCTCTACCACTCTCTTCTTTTTCCTTCAATCTTTCCCAGCATCAAGGTCTTTTCCAAGGAGTCAGCTCTTCAAATCAGCTGGCCAAAGTTTTGGAGATTCAGCTTCAGAAACAGTCCTTCCAATATTCAGTGTTGATTTCCTTTAGGATTGAGTGATGATGGAAGAATGTATTGGTGTTGTGTCTGTCAACAATCAGCCTCCACATTCGAGCTTTCCTGTCTTTGGTCTCCCCTAGACCTTCCTCCCAGGAACATGAGGAACCACACAGAGCTGAATGAGTTCATCCTACTGGGAATACCTCAGACAGAGGGACTGGAGACTGTGCTCATTGTCATCTTCTCATTTATTTACCTCTTCACCCTGCTGGGAAATTTGCTCATTCTTCTAGCAGCTGTCTCCTCCTCAACCCTTCACACTCCCATGTACTTCTTCTTGGGACTCCTAGCGATTTTGGACATGCTGTTCCCCTCTGTCACCTGTCCCAAGATGCTATTCTATCTCTCTGGCCAGAGCCGAGCCATATCTTATAAGGGATGTGCTGTTCAGCTCTTCTTCTATCATTTCCTGGGTTCTACGGAAGGCTGCCTCTATTCTGTGATGGCTTATGATCGCTTTGTTGCCATCTGTCACCCATTGAGGTATATGCTCATCATGAGACCTGGAGTCTGTGTTGGTTTGGTCATGGCAGCCTGGTTGGTGGGGTGTCTTCATGCCACCATCCTGACATCCTTTACCTTTCAGCTACCCTACTGTGGCCTCAATCGGGTGGACCACTTCTTCTGTGACATTCCTGCTGTCTTACCCCTGGCTTGTGCTGATAGCTCCCTGGCCCAGAGAGTGGGTTCCACTAATGTTGGCTTTCTGGCTTTAACACTTTGGTTGTGTGTTTGTGTCTCCTACACACGCATTGGGATTGCCATTTTGAGGATCCGTTCAGCAGAGGGCAGGCAGAAAGCTTTCTTTACCTGCAGTGCTCACCTCACTGCCATTCTTTGTGCCTTTGGACCTGTAATCATCATCTATCTGCAGCCCACACACAACCCTTTCCTTGGTGCCATGGTGCAAATTTTAAATAATATTGTCTCACCCATGTTGAACTCATTAATCTATTCCTTAAGGAACAAGGAGGTGAAAAGCTCACTAAAAAGAGTGTTCTATAATATAGTAGTCACTACTCTGGACTAAATTATGAGCTTTGTGAAAGATTTTAGATTTATTGTCTTTTAACATCATTCTCCTAATTCTTCTGGGTTTTTTTTTAATTTTTATTGGAATTTGTGCTTTATAATGTTGTGTTCATTTCTTCTATCCAGTCAAATCCACACATATATCCCTTCTCTTTTGGATTTCCTTCTCATTTAGGTCACCACAGAGCATTGAGTAGAGTTCCCTGTGCTACACAGTAGGTTCTTACTTTTTATCTATCTTATACATAATATCAATAGTGTATATATGTCAATTCCAATCTCCCAATTCATCCCACCACAGCCTTTCTGGCTTGGTATCCATACTTCTGTTCTCTACATCTGTGTCTCTATTTCTGCTTTGCAAATAAGATTGTCTATTTCTTTTTTTGTTTGTTTATGTTTTAATTTTTATTTTGTATTGGAGTATAGCCAGTTAACAATGTTGTGAGTTTCAGGTGAACAGCAAAGAGATTCAGCTATACATATACATGTATTGTTCTCCTCCAAACTCCCCTTTCTTTTAAATGAATAAAGAGATAGAAACTGCTTCCTCACACTTGTCTTATTCAGACCTAGTAAGCACTCTGTATGAGTTTATTAAAAGTATGAATGGGTACCACTTAGTGTTTTAAATCATGATGTAATTACATATTTGTTTAATGAAAACTGAAACATGATCCAAACAATTGGGGTACAGAACAACCACCTACACTAATTTAAATATATATTCTCATTAAAGTTGAGAATATATGAAAACCTATCCTGAATGAACTCTAACAACTTTTCTCAACTCAAATCAGTATTGTGATGATTGGCCTTACAAAACAATTAAATCAGTTTAAATCTTTCCTGTACCTAAAACTTCAGTATAGCACACATCATAAAATTTTACTTAAAAATATGTGCACACAAATACATGCAAACATCAATTATTAAAATCTTTTTCTATCAACAACACAATAATAACAAAAACAAAGAACTTGATTCAAAAAAGTGGACAGAATATCTCAACAGATATGTCTTCAAAGAAGACATACAAGTGGTAATAAACACATGAAAAGACATTCAACTTTGCTCATTATTAGAGAAATGCACATAAAAACTACAATGAGATATCACCTAACACTGGTCAGAATGGCCATCATCAAAAAAATCTACAAGCAATAAATGTTGGAAAGGGTGTGGAGAAAAGGGAACCCTCCTACACTGTTGGTGGGAATGTAAATTGATACAGACACTATGTACGACAGTATGGAGATTCCTTAAAAAAACAAGGAATAAAACTACCATACGACTCAGCAATCCCACTACTGGTCATTTCCTGGAAGAAACCATAATTGAAAAAGGTAGATGTTCCTCCATATCATTGCATCACTATTTACAACAGCAAGGACGTGGAGGCAATCTTTATGTCCATCAGGAGATGAATGGATAAAGAAGCTGTGGTACATATATACAATGGAATATTACTCAGACATAAAAATCAATGCATTTGAGACAGTTCTCATCAGGTGGATGAACCTAGAGCATGTTATAAAAGTGAAATTAGTCAGAAAGAGAAAGACAAACACCATATATTAGCACATATATATGGAATCTAGAAAGATGACACTGATGAACCTATTTGCAGGGCAGCAATGGAGATGCAGACATGGAGAGCAGACTTGTGGACACCAGGGAGGGCAGGAGAGGGTGGGAAAAATGGAGAGAGTGGCATAGAAGAGTATACTAGCATATGTAAAATATCCAGTGGGAATTGTTATATGACACAGGGAGCTCAAACTGGGACTCTGTGACAACCTAGAGGGGTGGGGTGAAGGGGGAGGTTCAAGAGGGAGGGGACATATGCATACCTATGGCTAATTCGAGTTGATGTATGGCAGAAACCAATACAACATTTAAAGCTATTATCCTTCAATTAAAAACAAATACATTTAAAAAAACAAACAACTTGATTAAAAAGGGGGTAAAGGACTTAAAGACATTATGCAAAGAAAACAAGAAGCATACAGAAAGATGCATAATATCACTGCTATTCAGTCAGTTCAGTCACTCAGTCATGTCAGACACTGTGACTCCATAGACTACAGCACTCCAGGCTTCTCTGTTCATCACCAGCTCCCACAGATTGCTCAAAGTCATGTCCATCAAGTTGTTGATGCCATCCAACCATCTCATTCTCTGTCTTCCCTTTCTCCTCTTGCCTTCAATCTTTCCCAGCATCAAGGTCTTTTCCAGTGAATCAGTTCTTCACATCAGGTGGCGGAAGTATTGGAGTGTCAGCCCTTCCAATGACTATTCTGGACTGATTTCCTTTAGGATTGACTGGTTTGATCTCCTTGCAGTCCAAGGGACTCTCAAGAGTCTTCTCCAACACCACAGGTCAAAAACATCAATTCTTTGCCTCTCAGCTTTCTTTACAGTCCAAGTCTCACATCCATACATGACTTGGAAAAACCATAGCTTTGACTGGATGGACCTTTGCCAGTAAAGTAATGTCTCTACTTTTTAATGTGCTGTCTAGGTTTTTCATAGTTTTTCTTCCAAGGAGCACGTATCTTTTAATTTCATGGCTGCAGTCTCCACTTGTAGTGATTTTGGAGCCCCCCAAAATAAAGTCTCTCAATGGGTTTCCATTGTTTCCCATGTTTTCCTATTTGCCATGAAGTTATGGGACCAGATGCCATAATCTTAGTTTTTTGAATTTTAAGCCAGCTTTTTCACTCTCCTCTTTCACCTTCATCAAGAGGCTCTTTAGTTCCTGGTGTCATCTGCATATCTGAGGTTATTGATATTTCTCCCGGCAATCTTGATTCCAGCTTGTGCCTCATCCAGTCTGGCATTTAGCTTGATGTACTCTGCTGCTGCTGCTAAGTCGCTTTAGTCATGTCCGACTCTGTGCGACCCCATAGACGGCGGCCGACCAGGCTCTGCCTTCCCTGGGATTCTCCAGGCAAGAACAGTGGAGTGGGTTGCAATTTCTGTCTCTAATGCATGAAAGTGAAAAGTGAAAGTGAAGTCACTCAGTCGTGTCCGACTCTTCTCGACCCCATGGACTGTAGCCTACCAGACTCCTCCGTCCATGGGATTTTCCAGGCAAGAGTACTGGAGTGGGTTGCCCTTGATGTACTCTGCATATAAGTTAAATAAACAAGGTGACAATATACAGCCTTGACGTACCCCTTTTCCAACTTGGAACCAGTCCACTGTTCCATGTCTGGTTCTAACTGTTGCTTCTTGACCTGCATACAGGTTTCTCAGGAGGCAGGTCAGATGGTCTGGCATTCCCATCTCTTTAAGAATTTTCCACAGCTTTTTGTGATCCACACAGTCAAAGGCTTTAGTGTAGTGAATGAAGCAGAAATAGATATTTTTCTGGAATTCTCTTGCTTTTTCTATGATCCAGTGGGTGTTGGCAATTGGATTTCTGGTTTCTCTGCCTTTCCTAAAACCAGCTTGAACATCTGGAAGTTCTCGGTTCATGTACTGTTGAAGAGTAGCTTGGAGAATTTTGAGCATTACTTTGCTAGTGTGTGAGATGAGTGCAATTGTGTGGTAGTTTGAACATTCTTTCACATTGAAAACTCAGCAGTGGCCACAGGACTGGAAAAGGTCAGTTTTCATTCCAATCACTGCCATTACGGAAATGCATATCAAATGCACAAGGCAATGTCACCTAACACCCATTAGAATGGCTTTTTGAAACAAAAAAAGGAAAACAAATGTGGAGAAATTTTGGAACCATTGTGTGCTATTGGTGGAAACTATAAAATGGTGCAACCACTATGGAAAACAGTAAGGAAATTTCTCAATAAATTTAAAAACAACATTACCCAATGATTTGAAAATTATCCTTCTGAGTACACATTAAAAAGTTTCCTGAACACTCATACTTATAACATGTTCAAAGCAGCATTATTCACAATAGGTAGGAAGTGGAAGTTATTTGTGTCCATTAACTTTAAATGGATAGTCAAAATATAGTATACACATACATGGAATATTATTTCCACTTTAAAAGGAAGGAAATTGCTGAGAACAAGATGGCGGGGGAGTAGGTGGATGTGGAGTACATCTCTGTCCATGGATACATCAAAAATACACCTTCAGACACAGAAGTGTATTTAGAACACCAGCTGAGAGCAGACAGGAGTACTTGACCAGTGGAAAAGAAGATATAGAACCATGCAAAACTCAGTAGGACAAAGGAACTGGGGGGAAAAACAGGAGTGTTAGTAGGACTGGACCTGCCCTCCTCGGTGGGTGGGGGAACTGAATCATGAGTCCGACCCTGCAGCCGTGGAAGCAGCAGCCATGGAAGCAAGGCAATACTGCTGAGTCACACGTAGGGTGTGAAGCCATCACCATAGCTTCTCTCTCTCCGCACGCCAGAATCAGCAGCTGAACAATAGAGAGCCTAACCCATCAAACGCCTGATACACTGAACTACAGAGTAGGACCCCATCCAGGGTGCTCTTTTAAGTGCCTGCTGCACCCATCTACAGAGTAGGACCCCAGTCGGGGGGGGCCTCTATGTGCCTGATGCGCAGAACAGCAGAGAAGGACCCCAGGCAAGGGAGCCCTCTAAGTGCCTAAACCTGTGGAGCTACAGAGAAAGACTAGCCAAAGAGGCCCTCTGATCACCAGCTACAAGAGGCTTGAAGAAAGACTCTGATAGGGCTGTAACTCCCACCACAGAGGCAGTCTGTGTCCCTGCACACTTGGAGCTGCCAGGGTCCCCACAAGCCAAGCAGCTGTGCCACCTTCATGCTCAACTCTCACTGGTGCAGAGCTGCCTCAGGCAAAAAAAAGTCTTATGTTTATGCGCGCAGGGTCACTTTGGTCATGTCCAACTCTTTGCCACTCTGTAGATTGTGGCCTGCCAGGCTTCTCTGTCAGAAAGGGGGTTTTCCAGGCAAGAATACTGGAGTATATTGGCCAATAGTGGTTGCCATACCCTTCTAGAGCACTATATTTCCTACTACCTTAGCTGCCAACCCCTCTGAGTACCTGGTGCTGCCAGAACCCTTGCACCCAAGCATCTGCACCACCTCCACACCTGGCCATCATAGGGACAAACCCAAGCCCTTCAGGGCAGCCTCAAGAGCTAAACCCCAGTGGACGACTCACCTACAGAGGTGGAAATAAAACCACAATTGAAACCCAGAGGTAGTGTGACTAAGGAAGAAGACCCAAAACCTTCCAACCAGCTGTACAAGATCAACCAGGCAGACTCTGTGTCTATGGAATATATAAAAAGTC
This sequence comes from Giraffa tippelskirchi, assembly GCF_054371585.1. Lineage (NCBI taxonomy): Eukaryota > Metazoa > Chordata > Mammalia > Artiodactyla > Giraffidae > Giraffa > Giraffa tippelskirchi. Next base: position 21,641,497 of record NC_137284.1, read on the forward strand.
ATTGAGAGCTTCCACAAAAGAAAACGCACTAGCTCTGATAGCTGTGGACATTGGAGGCAAGAACACACAGGAGTAGGACCAGATTGGAATCTGAGCTGCCCCCACAGCAGGTACAGAGATCAGTACACTGTTGGAGGGCATCCTAGAGAGGTAAGGTGGACTGTGATTCCCAGCACGGGAAAGGACTCTGATAGCAGTGACTCAATAAAAACACTTATTATTCTTATTTTTTGACTTGCTCTGTAGATTCTTTTGGATTTTTTCTTTTTTTTTCTCTCTTTTTTTCCCCCTCTGTTGTAGTTGTCAATTTTATTAGTGCTAAGAAATCCAATTAAGCTTTCGAGCTTTTTTTTTCCTTTTTCTTCAGTCACATTTTTTATTGTCATAAACCTCTCCTTCTCCCTCTATATTGGGCTTTTGCAGTTCTGTGGACTTTTCCTCTTTTTTTTTCTTTTCTCTTTTTTTAATTTTAATTTTTAAGCCTATTATTATTATTCTACATTTATTCATTTGTTTGCTTTTCCTACTGTTCTTTACCCCTTGCAGTTAATCTTTAACCTATATAAACCTTCTTTATCTATCTCTATTTAACTTTGTATATTTATTCTTTCTTTCTTTTCTTTCTCTCCTTTCCTCTCAATGTATTTGTTAGTTTTATTTTCATTGCTTTATTTCCCAATTGGCACCTTGCTTTAGTTATGTTTTCCAGTTTGTGCTTTAATTAGTTTTGTTCTGGTAGATAAAATTTTTGGTTTCCTTTGTTCACTGGGTCAATCTATTGTACTTAATTTTTGTTGAAATGTTTTGATTTTGTTTATGATTTTGAATATGTGTATATTCAGTCACACTTTCTATTGTTGTTATAAAACTCTATCTCTACATTGGGCTTTTGCAGCTGTGTGGAATTTTCCTTTTTTTCCCTTCTTTCTTTCTTCTTCCATTTTTTTCTCTTTTCTCTTTTCTATAATTTTAATTTTTTTAAACCTATTGTAATTGTTCTACATTTATTCCTTGGTTTGCCTTTCCTACTATTTTCTCCTTGCAGTTAACCTTTAATGCATATAAACCTTCTTCATCTACTTCTATTTAACTTTGCATATCTATTCTTTGTTTCTTTTCTTTCTTCCTTTTCCTATCAAAAAATTTGTGAGGCGGGGCTAAGATGGCGGAGGAATAGGACGGGGAGACCACTCTCTCCTCCACAAATTTATCGAAAGAACATCTGAACGCTGAGCAAACTTCACAAAACTACTTCTGAAGGCTGGCAGAGGACGTCAGGCTTCCACAAAGACAGCGCATTATCTTCAAAAGAGGTAGGAGAAATTATAAAAGATAAAAAGAGAGACAAAAGAGTTAGGGACGGAGACCCGTCCCGGGGAGGGAGTCGTAAAAGAGGAGGAATTTCCAAGCACCAGGAAACCCTCTCACCGGCGGGTGTGGGGGAAGATTTCTTATCTCGGAGGGCAACGTAACTGGGAGGAAAAAATAAATAAAACCCACAGATTACGTGCCTAAAGCAACTCCCAGCAAAGAACCCCAGACGCTCGCATCATCCGCCACCAGCAAGTGGGGGCTGAACGGAGAGGAGCGGGCGGCACTGCCTAGGGTAAGGACCGGGCCCGAGTGCCCTGAGGGCAATCTGAGGGAGCTAACGTGAGATAGTAACCTAAACTGTGGGACAGCCAGAGAGAGAGAACTATCTCGCGAAAAGCCCAACTCTAAGGCACTGCCGGCCCGCTCACAGAACAAAGGACTGAGCGATACCAGAGGAGAGCTAGCCGGCTGCGGACCGCCCCATTCCCCGCCGGACACAGCGGGCAGGCGGGGCCGCCCAGAACTGGAAAGGGGCAAACTCGGCCCCAGAGAGGGCACCCCCTACCAAACTGCAAACAGGCTCCCAGTTTCTAAGCAAAGACTGCCTGAGATCCCGGAGGGTCGACAGCCGCCGGGAGGGTCGCAGCCAGAGACCAGCTCCCCAGAACCGATACAAAGCACACCGGAGCCGGGCGCGCTCGTAAACCGAGGCGGGGACCAGGGAGGTGATAAGCCACACCGCCCCAACAGGGGGGAGCGCGCTCGCCAAACTCCTGGCCGCCTGAGCAGCTCCGACCGGGAACGGCACAAGCCGTGGGCGAAACCGAGTCTGCGCCTTTGTGGAGTAACCGGGAGCCTGAACCTGAGCGGCTTAGACCTGGGAAGTGCACGCATCTCAGGGCCCACTCCCCGGCCCACTCCCCTGCTGAGTAACCTGAAGCCTGAGCAGGGTACACGGGGAAAGCACACACGCCGTGAGCGGGGGCGAACCCAGTGCGGCCGAGACACTGCGAGCTCACCACACACGCCAGGTTGGCAGTGTTCCTTCCTCCCCACAGCACGATTGAACAAGCGAACCTAAAGAGACCACCTCCACCCCTTTGTTGCAGGGCGGAAATTAGATACTGAAGAGACCTCCAAACAGAAGCCAAATAAACAGAGGGAAGCGCTTTGGAAGTGACAGGCCAACAGATTAAAATCCCTGTAGTTAATACCAACTGCATTGAAAAGGACCTATAGATCTTGAAAAGTATAATCAAGAACAAGGATCTATCTGAAACTGAGCAGACCCCACACTGCTCACAACAGCTCCAGAGAAAGTCCGGGATATATATATTTTTTACTATTATTATTATTTTTTTTTAATTAAAAAAATTTTTTTCTCTTCTTTCGTTTTTCTTCAAGTCCTCTATTACACCTTTAACTTTCATTTTCATAACCCACTATTAACTTGCAAAAAAAAAACCCTATTTTTGAAGCAAACTGCATACGTATATCTTATACCTTTTGTGTTTTCTTTTTTTAATGTTTTTTTCCTGTTTTACTTTTTTATTGTTTCTTTTTTTTTACTGTTTTACTGTTTTACTGTTTTTTTTCTTTTTACACTGTTTCCTTTTTCTTTTTTTTTTATATTGTAAGTTTTATAAGAGTCTAACCTCTACTCTAGATTTTTAATCTTTGTTTTACATATTTGATATCAATTTTGTACATTTAAGAACCCAATCTTTAGGACCCATTTTTACTCAGGAGTGTGATCACTGGCCTGATTACTCTCTCCCCCTATTGATGCTCTTTTTTCTCCCCCAGGGAACCTCTATCTCCCACCCTCCTCCTTCTCTTCTCAACCCAATTCTGTGAATCTCTGAGGGTGTTCTGGGTACCGGAGAACACTTCAGGAACAGGATACTGCCCAGATCTCTCTCTCCCTTCTTGATTCCTCCCTTTCTACTCATGCTCACCTCTATTACCTTCCTCCCTCCTCTCTATGTATCTCTGTGAACCACGCTGAGGGTTCCAAACTGTGGAAAGCACAGAGGGAAGTGCTTACTGGCTAGATTGCTCTCTCCACATTTGAATTCCCCTCTTCCCCTCCTGGTCACCTCAACCCCCCCCCCCCACCTCATCTCTCCATGTAACTCAGTGAACCTTTCTGGGTATCCCTCACTGTGGAGAATCTTTTCACCATTAACCTAAAAGTTTTATTATTGAGGCTGTATGGAAGGAGAAGTCTTGAGGCTACTGCAAGAATAAGACTGAAAGCCAGGCGAAACGTTAATTAATAAGAGACCATCCAATAGCCTCCACATATACACTGAAACCAAGCTCCACCCAAGAGCCAACAAGTTCCAGAGCAAGACATACCACACAAATTCTCCAGCAACGCAGGAACATAGACCTGAGCATCAATATACAGGCTGCCCAGAGGCACACCAAATCCATAGACATCTCAAAAATTAATACTGGTCACTCCATTGCACTCTAGAGAGCAGAAATCCAGCTCCACCCACCAGAACACCGACACAAGCTCCCCCAACCAGGAAGCCTTGACAAGCCACCTGTCCAACCCCAACCACAGTGAGGAACCTCCACAATAAAGAGGAACTTCATACTACCAGAATACAGAAGGACCACGCCTAACACAGCAATCTAAACAAGATGAAAAGGCAGAGAGATACTCAGCAAGTAAAGGAAAATGAGAAATGCCCACAAAACCAAACAAAAGAGGAGGAGATAGGGAATCTATCTGAAAAAGAATTTAGAATAATGATAATAAAAATGATCCAAAATCTTGAAAGCAAAATGGAGTTACAGATAAATAGCCTGGAGACAAGAATTGAGAAGATGCAAGAAATGTTTATCAAGGACTTAGAAGAAATAAAAAGGAGTCAATATAGAATGAATAATGAAATAAAGGAGATAAAAGACACTCTGGAGGGAACCAACAGTAGAATAACGGAGACAGAAGATAGGATAAGTGAGGTAGAAGATAGAATGATGGAAATAAACGAAGCAGAGAGGAAAAAAGAAAAAAGAATCAAAAGAAATGAGGAAAACCTCAGGGACCTCTGGGACAATATGAAACGCCCCAACATTCGAATCATAGGAGTCCCAGAAGAAGAAGATAAAAGGAAAGGCCATGAAAAAATACTCGAGGAGATAATAGTTGAAAATTTCCCTAAAATGAGGAAAGAAATAGTCACAGAAGCCCAAGAAACCCAGAGAGTTCCAAACGGGATAAACCCAAGGCGAAACACCCCAAGACACATATTAATCAAATTAACAAAGATCAAACACAAAGAACAAATATTAAAAGCAGCAAGGGAAAAACAACAAATAACACACAAGGGGATCCCCATAAGGATAACAGCTGATCTTTCAATAGAAACCCTTCAGGCTAGAAGGGAATGGCAGGACATACTTAAAGTAATGAAAGAGAATAATCTACAACCCAGATTACTGTACCCAGCAAGGATCTCATTCAGATATGAAGGAGAATTCAAAAGCTTTATAGACAAGCAAGAGCTGAGGGAATTCAGCACCACCAAACCAGCTCTCCAACAAATGCTAAAGGATCTTCTCTAAACAGGAAACACAGAAAGGATGTTTCAACACGAACTCAAAACAACAAAGTAAATGGCAACGGGATCATACTTTTCAATAATTACCTCAAATGTAAATGGGTTGAATGCCCCAACCAAAAGACAAAGGCTTGCTGAATGGATACAAAAACAAGACCCCTATATATGCTGTCTACAAGAGACCCACCTCAAAACTAGGGACACACACAGGCTGAAAGTGAAGGGATGGAAAAACATATTTCATGCAAATGGAGACCAAAAGAAAGCAGGAGTCGCAATACTCATTTCAGATAAAATAGACTTTAAAATAAAGGATGTGAAAAGGGACAAAGAAGGACACTACATAAAGATCAAAGGATCAATCCAAGAAGAAGACGTAACAATCATAAATATATATGCACCCAACATAGGAGCACCACAATATATAAGGAAAATACAAGTATGAAAGGGGAAATTAACAATAACACAATAATAGTGGGAGACTTTAATACTCCACTCACGCATATGGATAGATCAACTAAATAGAAAATTAACAAGGAAACACAAACTTTAAATGATACAATAGACAAATTAGATTTAATTGATATTTACAGGACTTTCCACCCCAAAACAATCAATTTTACCTTTTTCTCAAGTGCACATGGAACTTTCTCCAGGATAGATCACATCCTGGGCCATAAATCTAGCCTTGGTAAATTCAAAAAAATTGAAATCATCCCAGCCATCTTCTCTGACCACAATGCAGTAAGATTAGACCTCAATTACAGGAAAAAAACTATGAAAAATTCCAACATATGGAGGCTAAACAACACGCTTCTGAATAACCAACTAATCACAGAAGAAATCCAAAAAGAAATAAAATTATGCATAGAAACGAATGAAAATGAAAACACAACAATCCAAAAACTATGGGACACTGTAAAAGCAATACTAAGGGGAAGGTTCATAGCAATACAGGCGTACCTCAAGAAACAAGAAAAAAATCAAATAAATCAACTAACTCTACACCTAAAGCAACTAGAGAAGGAAGAAATGAAGAACCCCAGGGTCAGTAGAAGGAAAGAAATCTTAAAAATTAGGGCAGAAATAAATGCAAAAGAAACAAAAGAGACCATAGCAAAAATCAACAAAACTAAAAGCTGGTTTTTCGAGAAGATAAACAAAATTGACAAGCCATTAGCCAGACTCATCAAGAAACAAAGGGAGAAGAATCAGATCAACAAAATTAGAAATGAAAATGGAGAGATCACAACAGACTCCACAGAAATACAAAGGATCATAAGAGACTACTACCAACAGCTATATGCCAATAAAATGGACAACTTGGAAGAAATGGACAAATTTTTAGAAAAGTATAACTTTACAAAACTGAACCAGGAAGAAATAGAAGATCTTAACAGACCCATCACAAGCACGGAAATCGAAACTGTAATCAGAAATCTTCCAGCAAACAAAAGCCCAGGACCAGACGGCTTCACAGCGGAATTCTGCCAAAAATTTAGAGAAGAGCTAACACCTATCCTACTCAAACTCTTCCAGAAAATTGCAGAAGATGGTAAACTTCCAAACTCATTCTATGAGGCCACCATCACCCTAATTCCAAAACCAGACAAAGATGTCACAAAAAAGGAAAACTACAGGCCAATATCACTGATGAACATAGATGCAAAAATCCTTAATAAAATTCTAGCAAACGGAATCCAACATAATATTAAAAAGATCATACATCATGACCAAGTGGGCTTTATCCCAGGAATGCAAGGTTTTTTTAACATCCGCAAATCAATCAATGTAATACACCACATTAACAAATTGAAAGAAAAAAACCATATGGTTATCTCAATAGATGCAGAAAAAGCCTTTGACAAAATTCAGCATCCATTTATGATAAAAACCCTCCAGAAAGCAGGAATAGAAGGAACATATCTCAACATAATAAAAGCTCTATATGACAAACCCACAGCAAACATTATCCTCAATGGTGAAAAATTGAAAGCATTTCCCCTAAAGTCAGGAACAAGGCAAGGATGCCCACTTTCACCACTACTATTCAACATAGTTTTGGAAGTTTTGGCCACAGCAATCAGAGCTGAAAAAGAAATAAAAGGAATACAGATAGGAAAAGAAGAAGTAAAACTCTCCCTGTTTGCAGATGACATGATCCTCTACATAGAAAACCCTAAAGACTCTACTAGAAAATTACTAGAGTTAATCAATGAATATAGTAAAGTTGCAGGATATAAAATTAACACACAGAAATCCCTTGCATTCCTATACTCCAATAATGAGAAAACAGAAAGAGAAATTAAGGAAACAATACCATTCACCATCGCAACAAAAAGAATAAAATACTTAGGAATATATCTACCTAAAGAAACAAAAGACTTATATATAGAAAACTATAAAACACTGATGAAAGAAATCAAAGAGGACACAAACAGATGGAGAAATATACCGTGTTCATGGATTGGAAGAATTAATATAGTGAAAATGAGTATACTACCCAAAGCAATCTATAGATTCAATGCAATCCCTATCAAGCTACCAATGGTATTTTTCACAGAACTAGAACAAATCATCTCACAATTTGTATGGAAATATAAGAAACCTCGTATAGCCAAAGCAATCTTGAGGAAGAAGAATGGAACTGGAGGAATCAACCTGCCTGACTTCTGGCTCTACTACAAAGCCACAGTCATCAAGACAGTATGGTACTGGCACAAAGATAGAAATATAGATCAATGGAACAAAATAGAAAGCCCAGAGATAAACCCAGGCACATATGGACACCTTATCTTCGACAAAGGAGGCAAGAATATACAATGGAGAAAAGACAATCTCTTTAACAAGTGGTGCTGGGAAAACTGGTCAACCACTTGTAAAAGAATGAAACTAGAACACTTCCTAACACCATACACAAAAATAAACTCAAAATGGATTAAAGATCTAAACGTAAGACCAGAAACTATAAAACTCCTAGAGGAAAACATAGGCAAAACACTCTCCGACATAAATCACAGCAGGATCTTCCATGACCCACCTCCCAGAATATTGGAAATAAAAGCAAAAATAAACAAATGGGACCTAATTAAAATTAAAAGCTTTTGCACAACAAAGGAAACTATAAGCAAGGTGAAAAGACAGCCTTCAGAATGGGATAAAATAATAGCAAACGAAGCAACAGACAAACAATTAATCTCAAAAATATACAAGCAACTCCTGCAGCTGAATGCCAGAAAAATAAACGACCCAATCAAAAAATGGGCCAAAGAACTAAACAGACATTTCTCCAAAGAAGACATACAGATGGCTAACAAACACATGAAAAGATGCTCAACATCACTCATTATTAGAGAAATGCAAATCAAAACCACAATGAGGTATCATTTCACACCAGTCAGAATGGCTGCTATCCAAAAGTCTACAAGCAATAAATGCTGGAGAGGGTGTGCAGAAAAGGGAACCCTCTTACACTGTTGGTGGGAATGCAAACTAGTACAGCCACTATGGAGAACAGTGTGGAGATTCCTTAAAAAACTGGGAATAGAACTGCCATATGACCCAGCAATCCCACTGCTGGGCATATACACCGAGGAAACCAGAATTGAAAGAGACGTGTGTACCCCAGTGTTCATCGCAGCACTGTTTACAATAGCCAGGACATGGAAGCAACCTAGATGTCCATCAGCAGACGAATGGATAAGGAAGCTGTGGTACATATACACAATGGAATATTACTCAGCCATTAAAAAAAATACATTTGAATCGGTTCTACTGAGATGGATGAAACTGGAGCCCATTATACAGAGTGAAGTAAGCCAGAAAGAAAAACAACAATACAGTATACTAATGCATATATATGGAATTTGAAAGATGGTAACGATAACCCTATATGCGAGACAGAATAAGAGACACAGATGCATAGAACAATTTTATGGACTCTGAGGGAGGTGAGGGTGGGACGTTCTGGGAGAATAGCATTGAAACATGTATATTATCATATGTGAAACAGAACACCATTCCTTGTTCGATGCATGAGACAAGGGCTCAGGGCCGGGGCAATGGGATGACCCAGAGGCATGGGTTGGGGAAGGAGGTGGGTGGGGGGTCCAGGAAGGGGAACACATGTAAACCCATGGCTGATTCATGTCAATGTGTGGCAGAAACTATTACAATATTGTAAAGTAGTTAGCCCCCAACTAAAATAAAATAAATAAATAAATAAATAAATGCACAATGAAAAAAAAATTTGTTAGTTTCTTTTTTCATTGCTTTATTCCCCATCTGGCACCTTGCTTTAGTTTAGTTTCCCAGTTTCTGCTTGTTAGTTTTGTTCTTAACAGGTAAATATAATTTTTTATTTTCTTTGTTCAACAGATCAATCTACTGTACTTTATTTTTGTTGGACTGTTTTCACTTTGCTCATGGGTGTGTATGTATATTCCATTATTTTAATTATTATTTGCCTGATTTTGTAACTGTCATTGGTCTGGGGTTCATCTTTGGTTTCTCATTTTTTGATATTTGTTTTACTCTCCCTTAATGTCACAACAAACCACTTGTGGAATCTTCATTCCTGACCAGAGATCAAACCCTGAGCCTTTGGAGTGGGAGCACTGACTCCAAAACCCTACACTACCAGAGAACTAGCCCTAGGAAGTATCAAATAGTGAGAACTCACACAAAGGACACCACTTGAATACAAGACCTGGCATCACCCAACCACCAGTAGTACCCCATGTAGGACACTTCATCTAAACAACAAACAAAACAAAACTACAAACCTATTCATCAACAAACAGAAGTACCACCACACTGAGCCTTGCCCATCAGATGAAAAACAAACAAACAAAAACTCAGCACAAATATTACCCTATACAAATCTCACACAAATCACTGGACCAACCTTAGGAGGGCAGAAACCAAAAGGAAGAAAGAATTCAACCTTATTCAATGAAAGAATTCAACTTGCCTTGAAGCCTGGGAAAAGGAGACCTCAAACACAATAACTTTTTTTTTTAAATGAAAAGGCAGAGAAATACTGCACAAATGAAGGAACAAACTAGAAACACAGAAGTCCAAATAAATGAAGAGGAAATAGGAAAATTACCTGGAAAAGAATTCAGAATAATGATAGTAAAGATGATCAAAACCCTTGAAAACAAAATAGAGAAAATGCAAGAATCAATTAACAAAGATCTAGAAGAATTAAAGAATAAGCATACAGAGACAAACAACACAATTACTGAAATTAAAAATACTCTAGAAAGAATCAATAGCAGAATATCTAAAGCAGGAGAATGAATCAGTGAGCTGTAAGATAAAATGGTGGAAATAACTTCTAAAGAGCAAAATAAAGTAAAAAAATGAAAAGAGCTCAGGACAGTCTCAGAGACCTCTGGGGCTATATCAAACACACCAACATTCGAATTTTATGGGTCCCAGAGTAAGAACAGAAAAACAAAGGGCATGAGAAAATTTTTGAAGAGATTATAGTTGAAAATTTCCCCAACATGGAAAAGAAAATAGCCAATCAAGTCCAGGAGGCACAAAGAGTCCCTTACAGGATAAACCCAAGGAGAAACATGCCAAGACACACACTAATCAAACTAACAAAGACTAAACACAAAGAAAGAATATTAAAAGCAGCAAGGGAGAAGCAACAAGTAACATACAAGGGAAGCTCTATATGCTTAACCACTGATCTTTCAGCAGAAACTCTGCAGGCCAGAAGGGAATGGCAAGATATATTTAAAGTACTGAAAAGGAAAAATCTACAACCAAGATTCCTGTACCCAGCAAGGATCTCATTCAAAATTGATGGGGAAATAAAAAAATTTTCAGACAAGCAAAAGTTAAGAGAATTCAATACTTCCAAACCAGTTTTACAACAAATGTTAAATGGACTTTTATAGTCAAGAAATACAACAGAATAAAAAATATCTACAAAATCAACCCCAAACAATTAGAAAATGGCAATAGGAACATATATATCAATAATTATTTTAAATGTAAGTGGATTAAATGCTCCAACCAAAAGACACAGACTGGCTGAATGGATGCAAAAACAAGACCCATATATTTGCTGTCTACAAGAAACCCACTTCAGACCTCAAGACACATATAGGCTAAAAGTGAGAGGATGGAAAAATATATTCCATTCAAATGGGAAGCAAAAGAAAGCTGGAGTAGCAATCCTCATATCAGACAAAATAGACCTTAAAATAAAGAAGGTTACATGAGGTAAGGACAGACACTATATAATGGTCAAGGGATCAATCCAAGAGGAAAACATAACAATTGTAAATATCTATGCACAAAACATAGGAGCACCTCAATACATAAGATAAACACTAACAGACATAAAAGGAGAAATTGACAGTAACACAATAATAGTAGGAGACTTTAACACCCCAGTCACACCAATGGACAGATCATCAAAACAGAAAATTATTAAGGAAGCACAAGTCTTAAATGACACATTAAATGAGATGGATCTCATTGATATCTTCAGGACATACCATCCAAATGCAGAAGAACACACCTTCTCAAGTGCACATGGAACATTCTCCAGGATAGACCACATCTTGGGTCACAAATCAAACCTCAGTAAATTTAAGAATATTGAAATCATATCAAGCATCTTCTCTGACCACAAAGCTATGAGCCTAGATATCAATTACGAGAAAAAACTGTAACAAACACAAACACATGGAGATTAAACAACATGTTTCTAAATAGCTAACAGGTTACTGAAGAAATCAAAAGGGAAATCAAAAAATTTCTAGAAACAAATGACAATGATAACACGACAACTCAAAATCTATGGGATGCAGCAAAAGCAGATCTAAGAGGGAAGTTTATAGCCATACAGCACTACGTCAAGAAACAAGAAAAACATCGAATAGACAACCTAACTTTACACCTAAAACAACTGGAAAAAGAAGAAGAACAACAACAACAATAAAAAAACAAAATTAGTAGAAGGAAAAAAATCATAAAGATCCAAGCAGAAAGAGATGAATAAAACAATAGTAAAGATTAATAAAACTAAAAGTTGGCTCTTTGAGAAGGTAAACAAAATTGACAAATCCTTAGTCAGACTCATCAAGAAAAAAAAAGAGAGAAGAATGAAATTAACAAAATTAGAAATGAAAAAGGAGAGGTTACAACAGACAATGCAGAAATACAAAGGATTGTAAGAGACTATTATGAACAACTACATGACAATAAAATAGATAAAGTGGAAGAAATGGACAGATTCTTAGAAAAGTTCAATCTCCCAAGACTGAACCAGGAAGAAGTAGAAATTATAAACAAGCCAATTACAAGCACTGAAATTGAAGCTGTGTTGAAAAATCTCCCAAAAAAACAAAAGTCCAGGACCATATTGCTTCACAGGAGAGTTCTATGAAACATTTAGAGAAGAGCTAATGCCTATCCTTCAGAAACTATTTCAAAAAGTTGCAGAGGAAGGACCACTTCCAATTTCATTCTACAAGGCCACCATCACCCTGATACAAAAACCAGACAAAGACAACACAAAAAAAGAAAACTACAGGCCAATATCACTGATGAACATAGATGCAAAAATCCTCAACAAAATTTTAGCAAACAGAATTCAGCAACACATCAAAAAGCTCATACACCGTGATCCAGTTGGGTTTATTCTAGGGATGCAAGGATTCTTCAATATATGAAAATCAATCAATGTGATACACCATATTAACAAATTGAAAGATAAAAACCATATGATCATCTCAATAGATGCAGAAAAAGTCTTTGATAAAATTCAGCACCTATTGATGATTAAAGCTCTTCAAAAAATGGGCATAGAAGGAACTTATTTCAGCATAGTAAAGGCCATATATGATAAGCCTACAGCAAACTTTGCTCTCAATGGTGAAAAACTGAAAACATTCCCCCTAAGATCAGGTACAAGACAAAGGTGTCCACCTTCACTACTATTATTCAACATAGTTCTGGAAGTCCTAGCTACAGCAATCAAAAAAAAGAAATAAAAGGAATCCAGATCAGAAAAGAAGTAAACCACTCACTGTTTGCAGATGACATGATACTGTACATAGAAAACCCTAAAGACAGTATCAGAGAATTACTAGAGCTAATCAGTGAATTTGGCAAAGTTGCAGGATACAAAATTAATACACAGAAATCACTTCCATTTCTATATACTCACAATGAAAAATCAGAAAGAGCATTTAAGAAATCAATCCCACTCACCATTGCAACAAAAAGAATTCAATATATAGAAATAAACTTACCTAAGGAAATGAAAGAACTGTACACAGAAAATTATAAGACACTAATGAAAGAAATCAAAGATGACATAAACAGATGGCGAGATATTCCATGTTCCTAGGTAGGAAGAATCAATATTGTGAAAATGACTATGCTACCAAATGCAATCTACAGATTCAATGCAATCTCTATCAAATTACCAATGGCATTTTTCACAGAACTAGAACAAAAAATTTCACAATTCATATAGAAACACAAAAGACCCCTAATAGCCAAAGTAGTCTTGAGAAAGAAGAATGGAGCTGGAGGAATCAACCTTCAGGACTTGGAAACAATGGAAACAGTGTCAGACTTTATTTTGGGGGGCTCTAAAATCACTGCAGATGGTGATTGCAACAATGAAATTAAAAGACGCTTACTCCTTGGAAGGAAAGTTATGATCAACCTAGACAGCATATTAAAAAGCAGAGACATTACTTTGCCAACAAAGGTCTGTCTAGTCAAGGCTATGGTTTTTCCAGTGGTCATGTATGGATGTGAGAGTTGGGCTATAAAGAAAGCTGAGCACTGAAGAATTGATGCTTTTGAACTGTGGCATTGGAGAAGACTCTTGAGAGTCCCTTGGACTGCAAGGAGATCCAACCAGTTCATCCTAAAGGAGATCAGTCCTGGATGTTCATTGGAAGGACTGATGTTGAAGCTGAAACTCCACTACTTTGGCCATCTGCTGTGAAGAGCTGACTCATTTGAAAAGACCCGATGCTGGGAAAGATTGAGGGCAGGAGGAGAAGGGGATGACAGAGGATGAGATGACTGGATGGCATCATCGACTCGATGGACATGAGTTTGGGTAAATTCCGGGAGTTGGTGATGGACAGGGAGGCCTAACGTGCTGTGATTCATGGGGTCGCAAAGAGTCGGACACGACTGAGTGACTGAACTGAACTGAAGAAGGTAGGAAGTTGTTTGCCAGGGGCTGGGAGAGAAGAAGATACGTTTGTTACTCACTCGTGGTGTCCAATTCTTTGCGACACCAGGGACTGTAGCCCACCAGGCTCTTCTGTCCATGAAATTCTCCAGGCAAGAATACTAGAGTGGGTTGCCATTCCCTTCTCCAGAGGATCTTCCCGACCCAGGGATTGAACCTGGGTCTCCCACATTATAGCCAGAGACTTCTTTACTGTCTGATCCACCAGGGAAGACCCAGAGGAAGAGAGATTATTGTTTAATGTATATAGTTTCCTTTTGCAAGGTGAAAAAGTCCTGAAGTTTGGTTGTGCTATTGCATGAATATGCATAGCACTACTGAACTGTATACTTAAAATGGTTAAGATGATAAATTTAATGCTTTGTAGTGCTTTTCCACTATTTAAAAATGAGGCTCCTTTGGGATAGACATGTACACACTTCTATATTTAAAACAGACAGGGAAGTCTCCTCAATGTTATGTGGCAGCCTGGATAGGAGGGGAGTTTGGGGAAGAATGGATACATGTATATGTATGGCTGAGTCCCTTTGCTGTTCACCTGAAACTATCACATTGTTAATCAACTATACTCCAATATAAAATAAAAAGTTAAAAACATAAAAAAAGCCTCCTTATCTGGTTCTCACATATCCTGGGATTTTTGAGTTTGCTAGTTCTCTCCTTTTTCTTATAACTTCATCTACTCTTGAACCCACTCAGATCACTGTTAAATTGCTGAATACCTCAGTTTGGCGTTTGGCGTGAGCAGAGAAAAATCTAGCCTAAGGTAGGCACCAGTGGGGTATGCCTGGAGTTATCATTAGTGTCCTTACTCCTTACCAGACAGTGTGAATTGTGATTGCTTTAAAAGTATTATCTAGTTTACCTAAAAAAAAAAAAAAATGCTGAGATCACTTTACTTAAGGTGAAACAAGGCTTAGGGATGCTAGATAAATTTCTGTAAATTTCACAGGTTTTTGTAAATAGAGTTAGAATTCCATCTCAAATCCTCTTGCAGCTATCCTCAATATAGCAATTTTGCCAAAATTTTGAAAGTAAGTATTTGACCATTTACATACATACACCAAGGCTTCCCTACAGCTCAGTGGTAAAGATTCCACCTGCAGTGCAGGAGATGCAGGTTTTGTCTCTGGGTCAGGAAGATCCACTGGAGGAGGAAATGGCAACTCACTCCAGTATTCTTGCCTTGGAAATCCCATGGACAGAGGAGTCTGGTGGGCTACAGCCCATGGGATCAAAATCAGTCAGACAGTACTGAGTGACTGAGTACACATGCACAGAGCACATACATACACACACACACACACACACACACACACACCCCAAAACATCTTACCTCACTTTGTTTTTCCTTTCAATACCTCATATTATCTTATTCCTGTCTTCAAAGCATGCAAGCACCCTCCTTTTTTATACCTTCTCTTTTTCCCACAAGTTACTCAATGTCTTGTCTTTTTTATTTAATTTTCCTTCCAAGGCTTCCTAACCCTAATTTTAACCTTAACCCTGAATATACCCTTACAGACCAAGGTCAGTTTAAAGGTGTTGACGTCCCAGGCTTGATTCTGCTGACAAAGATACATATAGTCAAGGCTATGGCCTTCCCACTGGTCACATATAGTTTGAGAGCCAGACCAGAAAGAAGGCCGAGTGCCAAAGAAATGATGCCTTCAAATTCTGGTGCTAGAGAAGACTCATGAGAGTCCCTTGGACAGCAAGGAGATCAAACCAATCAATCTTAAAGGAAATCAACCCTGAATACACATTGGAAGGACTGGTGGTGAAGCTGAGGCTCCAGTATTTCAGTCACCTGATGCGAACAGCCAATTTATTGGAAAAGTTCCTGATGCTGGAAAAGATTGAGGGCAAGAGGAGAAGGTGGCAACAAAGGGTGAGATGGCTGGATGGCAACACAGATGCAATGGACATGAACTTTGGCGAACTTTGGGAGATGGTGAGGGACACGGAGGTCTGGCGTGCTGCAGTACATGGGGTCACAAAGAGTTGGACACGACTGAGTGACTGAACAACAACAGCTTCATAGTTGAAGGTATAGTTATCATCTTTTTTTATTTGTACAGACTGTACAGTTTTTTCTAAGTCAGTCTTCATGCTTCAAAGTATTAAAAATAATCAAGGATAAATAGGATGGTAGGATTACTCACTTTAATAACCTTTTATCATTAGTTAGATGTGCAATGAAAATATTGTTTACTTTTCAAATTGAAATTCCAGATGTACTTGGAATAATGTAGCTACCTAAATACGAACTGAGATGCTACATACTATAAAAAGTAAATTTCAAATTGTAGCTTAAAATTCTATATGACCTCTTAGAATGTTTCTTCCCCATTTTCTCCTGGCTTAGGCCTTTATTTCCTCTACCCTTTGGAGGACTGCCCAACTCTATTCCATTGTACCCTGTACCCTGGCCACAGAGGTGAGCATGAGATTCAGCCACAGAAATTGGATTTGAATCTGAGACTCCCAGAAGCAATGGGTTATTGAGTCTGAATCACCTGACAGCCGGGCCCTGAGGATGCACCACAAGTTTTTACTGCTAAGGAGCTGCCCTAGTTCCTAGCCTTCCATGAAGCCCAATTTTTCATCAATTTCTTTAGTTTTCTAAGCTACCACTGTTACTATTTCTTGCAATAAATCAATCCTATTGACACAAGTACCAAAATAATATGCATGTATGTATGTATGTGTTAGCCACTCAGTTGTGTCCAACTCTTTACAACCCCATGGATTGTAGACCACCAGGATCCTCTGTCCATTGGATTCTCCAGGCAAGAATACTGGAGTGGGTTGCCATTCCATTCTCCAGAGGAAATCCCAACCCAGGAATCAAACCTGGGGCCTCCTGCACTGAAGGTGGATTCTTTACCATCTGACCCACCAGGGAAGCCCCAAAATAACATAATTCATTAGTTAAAACAACACATACAAATGAAAAAGCAGTAAATAAATAAATGTACCTATAAATATGTGATGTATGTGCCAAATGAAATTTTCAATTATATTATTATTCCATTGAAGTGTATTTTACAAAGGTAATCATAAAAGATTTCATCTTTAATCAGTTTCCTTCTCTTTCTGTCTCATTGCTAAGGTGTAATTACACCAAGCAGTTAATTGCTTCCTTGCTTAATAGGCTCTCTGACTTGGGGGATTAACACCCAAAGGAAGACCAAGGTTACTTAAAGCTTGTTTGGGAATTACTGGAGTTCCTAGAGTCAGAGAAGAAATTATATTGCAAGAAAGAAAAGCACACTGAGATTTTTGACATTCTGTTTGAAAGTGAGGGAAAAGAGAAGAATTCTGGAGGTCAACCAGCAGACTGCAAGCGGATGGGAATTCAGCAGGACAGGACTGCTTCCTTCTCCTATAGTAGGAGAGAAAAGTGACATTCAACTCAAATAGCACTAGCCAGTTCTGTTCCCTCTTTGCCTTGTTAGTTCCCAAATCTTGTCCTTTATTTTTTAAAAAATATTGGCTCTCACCCTCTCCCATCCATCATAACCACCAAAATAAAATGAAGTAAGAACAGAGCTATAGCTAGATAAGGTTTTAGGCAGTAGAATTCATGGATTGATCTATGATTCGATGACTTCACTGTGTTGGAAAAGTTAAAGCAATTTGGAAAAGATATGAGATGTGTTCAAAAAACAAAAATTAGAAAGGAGTCTCTAATATGCATACTCCTGGGCTGTCTACTGCCATAAAGTTGTTGTAGTTTAGTCGCTAAGTCCTATCTGACTCTTTTGTTACCCCATAGACTATAACCTGCTAGGTTTCAGTGTGTGTGGAATTTTCCCAGTAGGAATACTGGAATGGGTTGCCATCTCTTTCTCCAGGGGATCTTCCAGACCCAGGGATCAAACTCAAGTCTCCCACTTCTCCTGCATTGCAGGTGAATTCAATACCATTGAGCCACCAGGAAAGTACTTCCTAGCCCCTCAACGTTCTTGGTAGAATTTCTAATTAACTTCAACATCATCTTGATGTTTAAACAAAGGTTGTAGTTGTTAGTGTCACTAAGTCATGTCTGACTCTTATGTCATCCCATAGACTGTAGCATGCCTGGCTCCTCTACCCTCCACTATCTCCCAAAATTTGTTCAAGTTTAAGTCTATTGAGTCATTGATGCTATCTAACCATCTCACTCTCTGCCACCCTCTTCTCCTTCCTCCTTCAATCTTTCCCTGCATCAGGGTCTTTTCCAATGAGTTGGCTCTTCAGATCAGATGGCCAAAGTTTTTCAGCTTCAGCAACAGTCCTTCCAGTGAATACTGAGGATTGATTTCTTTTTGGATTCAGAGTGATGATGAACATATTGGTATTGTGTCTGTCACAGCCTCCACATTCATGCTTTCTGATCTTTTGTCTCCCCTAGACCTTCCTCCCAGGAACATGAGGAACCACACAGAGCTGAATGAGTTCATCCTACTGGGAATACCTCAGACAGAGGGACTGGAGACTGTGCTCCTTGTCATCTTCTCATTTATTTACCTCTTCACCCTGCTGGGAAATTTGCTCATTCTTCTAGCAATTGTCTCCTCCTCAACCCTTCACACTCCCATGTACTTCTTCTTGGGACTCCTAGCGATTTTGGACATGCTGTTCCCCTCTGTCACCTGTCCCAAGATGCTATTCTATCTCTCTGGCCAGAGCCGAGCCATATCTTATAAGGGATGTGCTGTTCAGCTCTTCCTCTATCATTTTCTGGGTTCTACGGAAGGCTGCCTCTATTCTGTGATGGCTTATGATCGCTTTGTTGCCATCTGTCACCCACTGAGGTATAAGCTCATCATGAGACCTGGAGTCTGTGTTGGTTTGGTCATGGCAGCCTGGTTGGTGGGTTGTCTTCAGGCCACCATCCTGACATCCTTTACCTTTCAGCTATCCTACTGTGGCCCCAATCGGGTGGACCACTTCTTCTGTGACATTCCTGCTGTCTTACCCCTGGCTTGTGCTGATAGCTCCCTGGCTCAGAGAGTGGGTTCCACTAATGTTGGCTTTCTGGCTTTAACACTTTGGTTGTGTGTTTGTGTCTCCTACACACGCATTGGGATTGCCATTTTGAGGATCCGTTCAGCAGATGGCAGGCAGAAAGCTTTCTCTACCTGCAGTGCCCACCTCACTGCCATTCTCTGTGCCTATGGACCTGTAACTATCATCTATCTCCAGCCCGCACCCAACCCTTTCCTTGGTGCCATGGTGCAAATATTAAATAATATTGTCTCACCCTTGCTGAACTCATTAATCTATTCCTTAAGGAACAAGGAGGTGAAAAGCTCACTAAAACGGGTATTCTATAATGTAGTATTTACTGCTCTGGACTAAATTATGAGTTTTGAGAAGGATTTTACATTTATTGTTTTTTAACACCATTCTCCTATTTCTTCTTTTTTTTAAAAAAAATATTGTAGTATAGCTTTTCTACAATGTTGTGTTCATTTCTTCAGTACCTTAAAATTAATCAGCCATACCCACGCATGTGCTAAGCTACATCAGTCATGTCTGATTCTTGGCAACCCCATGGACTATAATCTACAAGGCTCCTCTGTCCATGGGATTTTCCAGGGAAGAATACTGGAGTGGGTTGCCATTTCCTACTCCAGGGGATCTTCCTAACCCAGGGATCAAACCCGTGTCTCCTGTATCTCCTCCATTGGCAGGTGGGTTCTTTATACCCACTCATATATCCCTTCTTTTTTGGATTTCCTTCCCATTTAGGTCACCACAGAGCAATGAGTAGAGTTCTCTGTGCTACAGTGTAGGTTCCTATCTGTTATCTATCTTATGCATAGTATCAATAATATTTATATGTCAGTCCCAATCTCCAAATTCATCCCACTACCACCCGCCATTTTCAACTTGGTATCCATCTGTCTATTCTCTACCTGTGTCTCTATTTCTTCTCTGCACATAAGATAATCTAGTTCTTTTTTGTTTGCTTAATTTTTTTTTTATTTTTTTATTTTTTTTTTATTTTTTTTTTATTTTATAAATTTATTTATTTTAGTTGGGGGCTAATTACTTTACAATATTGTAATAGTTTTTGCCATACATTGACATGAATCAGCCATGGGTTTACATGTGTTCCCCTTATTTTTTTATTGGAGTATAGCCAGTCAGCTATGTTGTGATAATTTCAGGTGAACAGCAAAGGGACTCAGCCATTCACATACACGTATCATTCTCCTCCAAACTCTGCTCCCTTTTAAATGAATAAATAGACCATAGAAAATGCTTCCTCACATTTGTCGTATTCACTATTGTATCCACAGGACATTGCTCAGTGATCTAGTAAGCGCTATGTGTGAGTTTATTAAGTGAATGAATGGGTACCATTTAACCTTTTAAATTTGGTGTGATTGAATATTTATTTACTGTAAACAGAAACATAATTTCAATAATTTGGAAACAGAACAACCACATATACTGATTTAAATACATATCCTCTTAAAGTTGAGGAAATGTGAAAACCAAATCTGAATGAACTCTAACCACTTTTCACAATTCTCAAATCAGTGTTGTGATGACTGGCATTGCAAAACAATTAAATCAGTTTAAATCTTTTCTGTATCTAATACTTTAGTATAGCACACAACAAAAAATTTTACCTAAAGTATACATGCTCACATACACAAGCAAACACCAGTTCTTAAAATCTCACTCCATCAACAACACAACAACAAAAGCAATGAACTTGATTCCAAAAAGTGGGCAAAAGACCTCAACAGACATTTTTCCAAAGAAGACATACAGGTGGCTAATAAACACATGAAAAAATGTTCAACATCGCTCATTATTAGAGAAATGCAAATCAAAACTACAATGAGATATCATACACCAGTCAGAATGGCCATCCTCAAAAGATCTACAGTGAAGGCTTGAAAGAGTGTGGAGGAAAGGGAACCCTCTTGTACTGTTGGTGGGAATGTAAACTGACACAGACACTCTATAGGGCAGTATGGAGATTCCTTTAAAATTATGAATAAAACTACCATATGATCCAACAGTTCTACTACTGTGTATATTCCCTGTGGAAACCATAATTGAAAAAAAGACACAACTTCTGAAATATTCATTGCAGCACAATTTACATTAGCATATGGAAGCAGTCTTTATGTCCATCAACAGATGAATGGATAAAGAAGCTGTGTTACATATATGCAATGGAATATTACTCAACTAACTATAAAAAGAATGCATTTGAGACAGTTCTAATGAGGTGGATGAACCTACAGCTTGTTATACAGAGTGAAGTAACTCAGAAAGAGAAAAACACATATCATATATTAATGCATATATATGGAATCTAGAAAGCTGGTACTGACGAACCTATTTGCAAGGCAGCTATGGAGATGCAGACATAGAGAATAGACTCGTGGACACAGAGGTGGGGAATGAGTAGTGGGATGAATGGAGGGAATAGCACAGAAAAATATACATTATCATGTGTAAAATAGATAGTGAGAATTTGCTGAATGATTCAGGGAGCTCAGAAAGGTGTCTGTGACAACCTAGAGAGACAGGATGGGGAGGGAAGTGGGAAGGAGGCTCAAAAAGGAGAGAACATATGTACACCTATGGTGATTCATGTTGATGTATGGCAGAAACCAACACAATATTGGAAAGCAACTATCCTTCAATTAAAAATAAATTTTAAAAAAACTAGTAATTTGATTTAAAAGGGTGTAAAAGACTTAAAAGACATTCTGCAAAGAAGACAACAACATACATTCTGCAAAGAAGACAACAAGCATATAAAAAGATGTTTAATATTAGTACCACTAGGTAAATGAAAATCAAATTCACAAGAAGATGTCAC
This sequence comes from Giraffa tippelskirchi, assembly GCF_054371585.1. Taxonomy (NCBI): domain Eukaryota; kingdom Metazoa; phylum Chordata; class Mammalia; order Artiodactyla; family Giraffidae; genus Giraffa; species Giraffa tippelskirchi. The sequence goes on from NC_137284.1 coordinate 21,663,479, forward strand.
TCACAGCCATTAAAATGGCTTTTACTGAAAAAAAAGAGGGGGAGGAGAAAAAAATGTGGAGAAATTGGAACCACTGTGCACTGTTGGTGGAAAATATAAAATGGTGCAGCCACTATGGAAAACAGTGTGGAGATTCTCAATAAATTTAAAAATAACATTACCTTATGATTCACCAATTATACTTTTGAGTATAGATCCAAAAGGGTCCTGAATATTCATATTTATAGCATGTTCAAAGCAGTATTGTTCACAATAGATAAGTAGGAAGTGAAAGCTGTTCGTGTTCATTAATGATAAATGGATAGTCAAAATGTGGTATATACATACATGGAATATTATTCCCAATTTACAAAGGAAGGAAATTGACACAGTTGGATGCTACAAGATGAATTAACCTTAAGGAGATTATGTTAAGTGAAATGTGAAATAAGCAGCTACAAAAAGACAGATACTGTAGGATTCCAGCTATACTGGGTATTTAGAGTAGTTAGATGACAGATAAGAAGGTAGGAAAGTGATTCCCAGGGGCTGGGGAAGAGGAAGATAAATTGTTGTTTAATATATATAGTTTCCTTTTGCAAGATGAAAAAGTTCTGAAGCTTGGTTGCACTGTAGAATGAATATATATACTACTACTGAACTGTATACTTAAAATGGTTAAGATGGTAAATTTTATGCTTTGTATTGCTTTCCACCATTTAAAAATGAAGCTCCTTTGGGAAGGACATGTACACATTGTTATATTTAAAATGGATAATCTACTGTATAGCCCAGGGAACTTTGCTCAATGTTATGTGGTAGCCTGAATGGGACAGAAGTTTGGGGGAGAATGAAAACATGTATATGTATGGTTGAGTCCCTTTGCTGTTCACCTGAAACTATCACAACATTGTTAATCAAATATACTCCAATATAAAATAAAAACTTTTTCAAAAATAAATAAAAATAAGCCTCCGTATCTGGTTCTCACATATCCTGGGATTTTTGAGTTTGCTAGTTCACTCCTTTTTCTTATAACTTCATCTACTCTTGAATCCACTCAAATCTCTGTTAAATTGTTGAATACCTCAATCTGGTGTGGGCGGAGAAGAGTCTGAGAAATCCAGCATAAAGTAGGCTTCACGGGGTCTTCCTGGAGTTATCATTTGTGTCCTAACTCACTACCAGACAGTGTCTAAAGTAATTTCTTCACAAGTATTACCTAGTTTATCTACAATAAATGCTAGATCACATTACAGAGGTAAAACAAGGCTTAGGGATGTTGCGTAAATTTCTATAAATTAGTTTTCTTGTGGTTAGGATAAGGATTCCATCTCAAATCATCATACAGCTATACTCAATATAGCAATTTTGCTGAAATTCTTAAAATATATATTTGACCTTTTACATAAACACACCAAAACCTCTTACTTCAGCTTTTTTTTCATTTCAGCATCTCTGATGTATGAGAATGTTCCCATATTATCTCTTATTTCTGATTTATACCCTCCAAGCACCCTTCCTTTTTTATACTTCCTTTTTTTCCCTCCAGTTATTCAATGCCTTTTCCATTTTCTATTTATTTTTCCTTCCTAGCCTTCCTCACCCTAGTGAAAGTGAAAGCTGCTCAGTCAAGTCCAGCTCTTTGTGACCCCGTGACTGTAGTCTGCATGATACTCTTCTGTCCATTGAATTCTCCAGGCAAGAGTACTGGAGTGGGTTGCCATTGCCTTCTCCAATGCATGAAAGTGAAAAGTGAAAGTGAAGTCGCTCAGCCGTGTCCGACTCTTCACGACCCCATGGACTGCAGCCTACCAGGCTCCTCCATCCATGGGATTTTCCAGACAAGAGTACTGGAGTGGGGTGCCATTGCCTTCTCCGGAAAAAGATATGAGAAATGTTCAAAAGATGGAAATTGGAAAGGAGTCTCTACTATACCTACCCCTGTGCCTTCTACTGCCATAAAAGTATAATGCTTTTTAGCCTGGATCTGGTTAGACTATTACAGGTTTTGGAGACTGAAATGAAGGCTATTGGTTACTGATGTGTGCTAAAATCCAGAGCATATGCACCCTGTTAATGTAATTTTCTGTTCATTAAGGGCTGTCTGAGACCCCTCTTTTGGCTGGTTTCTCATTGTTGACCCTCATACCCAGAGAGATAATGTGGGAAAGAGTCAGTCTGTCTTTTGTATGTGTGGCTTGCATGCATGCAGCTAATCACCTCAGTCGTGTCCGACTCTTGAGACCTGATGGACTATAGCCCATCAGGCTCCTCTGTCCATAGGATTCTCCAGGAAAGAATACTGGAGTGGGCTCACATGTCCTCCTCCAGGGGATCTTCCCAACCCGGGAATCACATCCAGGTCTCTTCTGTTTCCTGTATTGGCAGGTGGGTTCTTTACTAGTGTCACCTGGGAAGCCCCTAAAAGTGAAACTGTTAGTTGTTCAGTCCTGTTTGACTCTTTGTGACCCCATGGTCTATAGACACCAAGCTCCTCTATCCATGAAATTCTCCAGGCAGGAATATAGGAATGGGTAGCCATTCCCTTCTCCAGAGGATCATCCTGACCCAGGGATCAAACCTGCATTACAGGCAGATTCTTTACCATCTGAGCCACCAGGGAAGCCCATGTGTGACTTATATCATCAGAAATGATTCTGGACATTTCAGTCAGTTCAGTCGTTCAGTCATGTCCAACTCTTTGTGACCCCATGAACCGCAGCACACCAGGCCTCCCTGTCCATCACCAACTCCCAGAGTTTACCCAAACTCATATCCATTGAGTCGGTGTTGCCATCCAGCCATCTCATCCTCTGTCGTCCCCTTCTCCTCCTGCCCTCAATCTTTCCCAGCATCAGGGTCTTTTCCAATGAGTCAGCTCTTCACATGAGGTGGCCAAAGTATTGGAGTTTCAGCTTCAACATCAGTCCTTCCAATGAATACCCAGGACGGATCTCCTTTAGGATGGACTTGTTGGATCTCCTTGTAGTCCAAGGGACTCTCAAGAGTCTTCTCCAACACCACAGTTCAAATGCTTCAATTCTTCAGTGCTCAGCTTTCTTTATATTCCAACTCTCACATCCATACATGACTACTGGAAAAACCATAGCCTTGACTAGACAGACCTTTGTTGACAAAGTAATGTCTCTGCTTTTTAATATGCTGTCTAGGTTGGTCATAACTTTCCTTTCAAGGAGTAAGCGTCTTTTAATTTCATGGCTGCAATCACCATCTGCAGTGATTTTGGAGCCCCAAAAAATAAAGTCAGCCACTGTTTCCACTGTTAATCTAATTGTCTCAGGTGAATATAGGAAACTTGGATAGGACTTTCTTGCATCTTTAAATTTGTCCTTTTAGAATCACAAAGCAGCATTCAAAATTAATACAATTTAACAGTGTATATGAAGCATGGGAGATAGGAGAGTTGTCATGTAAGGATTTCTTGGGGAAACTGCAAGTAGAACCTGCACTGCAGAGACATCCAGCATGGAGAGAAGCGGGCCAATCAAGGCAATTCTAAAGGGAAGCACTAGTCTGTTTACATTGAGATTATTTGCTCCTTTTCCATTTCATTGTCTTAAACACAGCCAATTCACATGCATATTCACCTTAACCACAGATTTCTTTTCACAGACACCCGAGATCGATCCTTCCATAAACATGAGAAATCACACAGTGGTGACTGAATACATCCTGCTGGGAATCCCTGAGACAGAGGGCCTAGAGACTATGCTTTTTTTCCTGTTCTCATCATTATATTTGTGCACTGTCTTGGGAAATGTGCTCATCCTTACAGCTATCATCTCTTCTACTCGGCTTCATACCCCCATGTACTTTTTCTCGGTGAACCTTTCTGTGTTTGACCTGGGTTTCTCATCAACAACTGCTCCCAAGATGCTGTCATATCTTTCAGGACTGAGTCAAGGTATCTCTTTTCAGGGTTGTGCTACCCAGCTCTTCTTCTACCACTTCCTGGGATGTACTGAGTGTTTCCAATACACGGTGATGGCCTATGACCGCTTTGTTGCCATATGCTTTCCTCTGAGATACGTGGTCGTAATGAATCACAGAGTCTGCGCCATCTTGGCCACAGGGACCTGGATGGGCGGCTGTATCCATGCCATTATCCTAACATCCCTCACCTTCCAGCTGTCCTACTGTGGCTCTAACAAGGTGAGCTATTACTTCTGTGACATACCTGCCGTCTTACCTCTAGCCTGTGGGGATACATCTCTAGCCCAGAGGGTAGGTTTTACAAATGTTGGTCTTTTGTCTCTCATTTGCTTTTTTCTCATTCTTGTTTCCTACACCCGCATTGGGATTGCCATATCAAAAATTCGCTCAGCAGAGGGCAGGCAGCGAGCATTCTCCACCTGCAGTGCACACATGACTGCAATTCTCTGTGCTTATGGGCCAGTCATCATCATCTATCTACAGCCCAATCCCAGTGCCTTGCTTGGTGCTATAATCCAGATATTGAATAATCATGTAACCCCCATGCTGAACCCATTGATCTACAGCCTGAGAAATCAGCGTGTTAAATCAGCTCTGAGGAACGCATTTCCCAGGAGAGGCTTCGCTCTGAAGAAAAACTGAGAAAAGCTCAAGCTTTGCTGGACAAAGTTTGAGTCTCCATTTCTCAGGACTAACTCTCTTCTGCAGCTTCCAAGGCATGTTGAAATCAAATGTACTCTGAATGGATCTACCACTTAACGTCACGAAGTTTTAAAAGCCATGTCTGCTTTCATATTTTCCTGTGTTTGTAATGAAATATAATTACTAGAGTAACTACTGACGTCGATCTTATTCTTGGGCTGCCTGGATTCACTGCCAGAACTGCCATCCTTCCCCAAACATTTCCTCCCTCATTAAATCTTTGAAAGAGTTGAGAGAACATATTTTCTTTCTCATAATCTCAGTTGAACATATTTCCGTATAGCTCTAAAGGGAAGGGACAATGGAAAAAAATTCAAGCAAACCCAGCTTAATACAGAGTATCAGAACTCAATATCCTTTCTGTAGAGTATAACCTCCAATTCACTTCCACTCAACACCAAAATTCTAACTTGAGTAATATTTAAGGTAAGATCTATCTCATGTGTGGTCTGGTTTGATTTTAATATTTTCCTTGTGTACACATTCCTTTGGGATGCAGATATTCTTGTATTATTAGATGACTAGAAGGCTGTGAAGTTGAATCATGTCTCATTAGCCCCTACAAAAATTAGCTTTAGTTTTGTAAAGAAAAAAGGAAACAAAAAAAGAAAAAGAAAAAAGGAAACAAAAAGACAAAAACAGTCAAGTTTAAATGTGGTACTACATGTTTTTCTAAAACAACAACATTGATTGATTTGTCTGTCATAAAAAGCAAGCTGGTTAGAATTTTCCTTTAAATTCAGGTAACAATAAACTTGCCTTTCCATTGAAAATAATAAGGTCTACATAATTTATTTTGATTCTGCTGATCTCTAGGTTCCCTAATGCTAAGAGAAAAAATAGGTAAATTTATTATAGAAACTATGTTAAATTTTATAACATAGTCTCATTCTTCTTTTGCTGATTTTATTTTGTTTCCTTTTATGTTTTACCTACCAGATGTTTATGACTTTTCTTGTAAGCCACCTTAAGTCCTTTTGGGAAGAACCAGAGAATAAATAATGCACTAAACCAAGTAACAATAATGATACTAATAAAGCTGTATTTCAGTAGTTAAGTAGTATTTTTCATTATGGATTTATTATTTTCTTCCTTCTCTGGCCTTCAATTCCTGTCTGTCAATGCAAATGATTGAGAATAAGTTCTCCAGGTAGAAACTGTAAGCATCGCAATGAATGTGGAGTGAGCTGTTAGAAAATATTAAATGGGCTCCCATGGCAGGAGATGCCAGTGCTCTGAATTTGTTGTAAAAGAAGCTCTAATGGGAGATACAGTAATTGCACCTGACAAGTAATTCTGGAGTCACTAGACATTTCTGGCTAGAAATCCAGAGGACATTAACCAAGTAACCTTAATTACATGGAAGTTGTTTCCAGGTTAACAACAACTGAATTGAAATATTAAACATATCAAGTGTTAAAGGATAAAATGTAAATAATGGTTGGATTTTCACTCATTGCTTTAATATAAACATCAAAAACTCAGTATCTTCCATTATAGCAAGGTTGTTTTTTCAATGTTCTCTTAACAGAGAGAGAACCACAGTAGTTCCACCCTGATCTGCAGTTCATTTTCAGTGGTTTCAGTTCTCTGGTTTCAGTCACCCACAGGTCAACCTTGGTCTGAAACTCTTAAATGAAAAATTCCAGAAACAGATCGTTCCTAAGTTTTAAACAGCCAGCCTTTCTGAGTAGTGTGATGAAATCTCGAGCCCTGTCTGGCCACGTTCATGAATCACTGTCCCAGGAATACAGTGTTTATGTTCAAGAAACCTTTCTTTTACTCATTAAGGGCCCAAAGCTCAAGAAAAGTGATGTTGCCAGTTCAGATAAGCCATAGTGAAGCCATAAAGTGCTTCCTTTAAGTGATAAAGTTAAAGTTCTCGACTTAAGAAAGAAAAAAAATCAGTTTTGTATTGAGGTTGCTATGATAATAATGAATCATATACCCATGAAATTGTGAAGAAAGAAAAAGAAATTTGTACCAGTTTTGTTGCCACACCTCAAATTACAAAAACTATGACCATAGTGTGTGGTAAGTGTTTAATTAGGATGGAAAAGGCATTAAATCGTGTAGTAAAATATTTTAAGAGAGAAAGGGAGACCACATTAATATAACATTTGTTATAGCATATTGTTATTATTGTTCTGTTTTATTATTAGTTATTGTTGATCTCTTACTGTGCCCAGTTTATAAGTTAAACTTTATCATAGGTTTTTATGTATAAGAAAAAACATATATAAAGTATTAGTCACTCATTCGTGTTCAACAATTTGTGACCCCATGAACTGTAGCCCGCCAGGGAAACTGTCCTGTCCACAGGATTTCCCAGGCAAGAATATTGGAGTGGGTTGCCATTTCCTTCTCCAGGGGATCCCCCCAACCCAGGGAATGACCTGGGGTCTTCTGCATTGGAGGCAGATTCTTTACCGTCTGAGCCACCAGATTCAGGTTTGATGCTGTTTGCAGTTCCAGGCACCCACTCAGGGTCTTGGAACATATACCCCAGGATAATGGGCATCTACAGTAGTCACTTCTGTTCTTTAAGCCTTGTCTTGATGCTGTCAGCTGCATTCTTACCCTTCCCATTAATCTCATTCTTCCTCTGGACTCCAAGGATTTATACTAACTGCTTTCCATTTCCCTAAACATAAATATCCATATTTTCTTTCCTGATCTCCCACTTTGATGGGCAGATGCTGAAATAGGTTTATGTTTTACAGTCTCCACTCTTCTGTTCTTTAAACACACACACACTTTTTTGTTTTAAGGATTTTACTATTTGTCACTACAAAGAAACACATGATGATACTAAAAAATAATAAACGCTTGAAAAGTTACAATGGTTTAGAAAATTTCTTTGTATTTTATCCTAACAGTTTTCCTCTAATGTGTATTAAAAAATGTAATTTTAACTATTCCTATCTTTCTACTCACTTCCAAATTCTTCTCCTTCCATTGAAGGGCCAGGTTCACAGGCTAAGAGCCTGGATACAGAAATTTCCTTAGTTAATGGCAGAACCAAAAATATAATCCTGGTCTTCTGGTTTGCAGATCAGTGTTTTTCTGTTGCACAGACTTATAAATGCCAACTGAGGAATTTATGGATGATCTTGATGCTACATAACTTTCATTAATTTCCAGACAAGTCATCATAGCTATAAAAACACTAAATAGAAAAATAATTCAGTATTTTATTGAAGGGGTCACCTCTGATTCAGAAATTTTACTGCTTCTGACACAAAACAGATAAAAGCTTTTAAACATAAAAAAGAAATAATGTCTAGTTCTTACATTCTCATGATACAGTCCTAAAACTTCATCAAACAGACTTTTAAAATTTAGAGATTATTTGAAACTACCAAAAGAGTTACGAAAGTAGTACAAAAAAATCCATGTATACCCTTTATTCAGATTTCAAAAATGTTATCATTATATTTATTACAATTCTCCTTCTCTCTCTCCCCATACACACACACACAAACACACACGCTTTTTTTTTTTTCTAAATCAGAATAAGCTGTTGCCATGATGAGTTGCAGACATAATTACCCTTTTCATTACATTCCTTACTTAGAGTGCATTTTTCTGAAAATAAGGAACCTCCTTATATAACTACAATATAGTTATCAAAACTAAGACATTAACATTGATACAATACTATTACCTAATCCTGAAGCCTTACTTTAGGTTTTAGTAATTATTCCAATAGTATCATTTATAGCAAGAAAAAAATGTCCAGGATCATGCACTGCATAAAGTCATTTCTGTTCGGTTTATGTTCATCTACTATGTTTTCTAAGTCATGCCTTGTATTCTAGGACAGTAAAGTTTTTGAAGATTTTAGTCTGAGTATTTTGTGAAACATCCATTAATTTGAGTTTGTCTGATGTTTCCTTCTCATTAGCTTCAGGTTATGCATTTTGGACAGGACAAACTCAGAAATGATGTTTTGTTCTTCTTAGTATATCATATCAGGAGGTGTTTGCTATACATTTGTCCCTTTAGTAGTGAGGTCAATGCCAATCATTTGAATAAGGTGATGTTCTGCCAGATTACTCAAGAATAAAGTTATAATTTTACTTTCAGAATTAATTGTGATCTTTGTGCGGAAGAGGGGTACTTTGTGATTATATAAATATCCTGTTACTCCTCAAAGTTTAAACTGATAATTGTAAACTATCATGGATGATTCCTGTCAGAATTGATTATTATGGTAGTTGAATGATTCCTGTCAGAATTGATTATTACGGTAGTTGCCAAATAATGTTTTTCTAATTTAATTATTCCTACTATAATTACCAGCTGGCTTCCTACTGTAAGGGAGAGCTTTCCTTTCTATTTTTAATATAAAATTTATATTTAAATGTATATAAAATGACATTTATATTAAAATGTCATGCTAAAAAACTGAATAAAATATATGATCCTATCTTGTTGAGAATGTGACAAAGGATGTTAGCTGGAATCACATGGGGGTGAGACCTTATCTTGTAGGAAGGAGAACCGCTTTTTAGTAGAGGAAATGCAAAAGATAGCAAAACTGAACTAGATCACGTCTAAGTTCCCTTCCAACTCTGAAATACTAATTCTGTGTCTCTATAGAGATGCCTCAGAACTGTGGACCAACCCTTCTAGTTGGGAAAATGGGAGTATGGGTAGAGGAAAAAATGCAATCGGGAGATGATAATGGGACAGAAAAAAAGGCATTTCATTCTTGCCATGAAATCTTTGCTGAATTACCCAACAGCAAAAAAAAAAAAACTTCTTTCTGTGTAACACAGGGAGCTCAGCTCAGTGCCATGTGACAACCTAGAAGGGTGGGATACGGTGGGAGTGGGAGGGAGGTAGAAGATGGAGGGGACATATGTATACTTATGGCTGATTCACCTTGTTATATGGCAGAAACCAACACAACATTGTAAGGCAATTATTCTTCAATTAAAAACAAATTTAAGAATACAAATTATTTCTGCTCAGCTAGTTGCTTGATCTCAGCTAGCTGCAAACACTAGATATGAATCAACAGACAAAGACACCAGTCCTCCAAATAACAGGATGTATTTATTGTAAGGATATAGAAGAAGAGTGGACTATCAGGATAGATATATTACAGAGACAACAGCAACATTTTTCAAGACAGAAAGCACAAAGTTCTTGGACCTAAATTTCACCATTGGACACAGGATTGTTTATGATATTATGGGAATGGATAAGTTTACCTGTGAAAATGTTATTGATGCCCTTCAGACCCAGACTGGTGGGCATTAGAACATAAGACTAGACCATCCCTGTGTATATATGTGTCATCAACAACCTCAGCCTGGGGCAAAAATATGTCATCAATCTCAGTACTACACAAGTACACGATATGATTACAAGACAGATGACACAGTAAACGCAGACCTCTGAAAAGTCCTCAACCATTGCTCTCAGACTCTGCAGTCCATGGAGTTTCCTATGAGTACATTCCTGAACTAGATGCAGCAGAATTAGAAAGGAACTGTTTCCCAGAATTCTTAGGGGACCACATCAAAATTTCCTTTCTCCATCTCATTCACCACTTAGCCCCAATCTACACTCTTACACCACCTGGGCTGTTTTGGGATTTCACATCTTCTGCAACACAAGATTTTCTATGCTCTGTACTAGCCAGCAGTCCTGAAGGCAAATGGCCTGCGACCAGAAAACTTCTAAACATGATGGCTTTGCCCAATAACATATTAATATTAACTCTTCATAATTCTCTTTAAACTGTCACCTGTGAGAACATGATATGAAATAACTTTGTCTTAAGCTCACTTAAATAGGCAAGGAACAATTAAATAGCAAACCCTTAACAGAATGGGGAGATTTGTAGAGGGTGGGCATGGAGGAGTGTGTTGTACAATCAAATTTAGAGCAAGTTAGAGGATGAGATGGTTAGACAGTGTCAGTGACTCAATAGACATGAATTTGGGCAAACTCCGAGAGATAGTGAAGGACGGAGGAGTCTGGTGTGCAGTTCAAGGACTGTAGTCCCTGGAATTGCATAGGACATGACTTAGTGACTGAACCTGGTGGCTCAGAGGGTAAAGCGTCCACTTGCAATGCGGGAGACCTGGGTTCGATCCCTGGGTCAGGAAGATCCCCTGGAGAAGGAAATGGCAACCCACTCCAGTACTCTTGCCTGGAAAATCCCATGGACAGAGAAGCCTGGTAGGCTACAGTCCATGGGGTCGCAAAGAGTCGGACACGACTGAGCGACTTCACATTAGTGACTGAACAACAACAGCACCTGTGCAGAGGGGAGGATATGTTCTCAGGGGGACATGGGTTACAGTTATTCATGTGGGTACCCTGTTGGTAAGGTGAGGTAGAAAGACTGTGCTTCAACACAAACCTCAGAAGAAATAGAATTTAATAGGTTAAGCATATGCTGGAGTATGTGTTATTAAGTCCACACATATTACTGATCATATGTAAATAGTAAATCTGTACAATAGATGGGGCTTCCCTGGTGGCTCAGTGGTAAAGAACTGGCCTGCCCATGCAAGAGACATAGGAGATGCGGGTTCAATCCCTGGGTCTGGAAGATCCCCTGGAAGAAGAAATGGCAACACACTCCAGTATTCTTGCCTGGAAAATTCCAAGGACAAAGGAGCCTGACAGGCTAGAGCCCATGGGGTCATAAAGAATACAATAGTTAGGAAGTAAATAAAATGCACATGGTTTCTGTCTTTAAATAAAATCTGGAGACTCTGAGGTCACCATAGTAAATTTCTGAATACTGAAAAAAAAAACCCACTAAGGAAAGTCAAAATTAATTAAAAGATTTCATGTTAGGGCAATTAAAATTGGGAAGTGCTAAGGGAACCTCACCCCATTCCATCAGGAGAAAGCCCAGACATTAGGCACGGAAGAAAAAATATGACCCCAAATAAAGCCCCTCAGCCTTAGAATAAGGTGGGTATGAAATAGTGAAAGACAGAATTTTAGACCTGCAATTCTTTGGACTTTAACATACAGTGAAAAGATATTTCATATTTATATTTAATTCTTTATGAAATTTTAATAAGAAAATTCATATTCAGAATTGGTATTCATATACAATTTAATTTTGTTGGCAGTATATTATTTGGCACGTTTTCACACTATTGTGAGTGCTTACTTTAGAGCTTCTTCTGTTGAGCTATATTGAAAAATGTAGACATAATCTGTGATGAGAAATTGAATAGAGTAGGCATTTTGGGCTGCGAGTACAGTGTGTCCTTGATATTGAATTAATTTATGTTTTGTGCTGAAGAGAGACCGAGGAGATGGACTGCTGGATGATGCAGGCAGATCTCCCTGGGTTGCCTGGCAACCAGCTGTCTGAACTGAGTGTTCTGCTTTTCCCCAGACCTCAGCAGATGGGGGAGGGCAAATCAAGATGCTACTGGCTCCAAGGTTTTGGAGGGAGAAAATTAGGATATTCTTTTGCATTTTTATTCCACCTTTATTAGTGATAAAACCAACATTTTATTTTGACTCTCAGTTTATTCATCAATTTTTAGTATGCAGAGACGTGGAAGTGGGCAGAAAGGTGATTGGTGAAGCTTCTTCAACATACATTTTTACATTATTTTATCCTCAGGTTGTTATGATATTTCACAAACCCAAGTTGCTTGTAGATGAACTGATGGTTTATGAAATATAGTTCAGTAACTTCGCTTAAAATTCTTCCCAACTTCAGCCTAATACAAAGAAGCATCATAAATGCTTTCCAAGTGCATATCAAGCCAGGCTTTCTATAGAGCACAAGACAAACAATGTAATTCTTTATCAATTATCAGAGCCTTTTTAAGCAATTGAGATACTACACAAAGGAAATTACAATCTCCCCTCCCCCTTCCATCTTTTAAGTAGTGACTTTGTTATGTAATTAAATGCCCTCATCAGCAACCAAGAGCACTCCTTTTTTCTCACACTCCACTCAATAGATCATTTATGAAGATCCACTACTCTATTTATTTATTTTTCCCTAATTATCATCCGCTCTCCTTCCTAATTGCCAACACCTCTTTTCACACCTCAGTCACACACTGATAGCCTTCTAAATGAAATCCCAGTCACCACTGCAGCCGAGGGCATCCCCCTGTTTATAATGGTTCATATCACATTTTCAGAAAAGCATCTGATCCCCACGCCTGCGATATGAATGTTTGTGTTTGTATGTGTGTGTGTGGGTGCTCAGTCATGTCCACCTCTTTGCAACCCCATGGACTGTAGTCTGCCAGGCTCCTCTGTCCATGGGATTTTCCAGGATGAACACAAAAAGACATATCATAAAAGACCCTTCCCAGCCTGTCTCTTGCAGACCTATCTATTCATGGGCCTACATATGAAACCATGCTGTGCTGGGGGTCCAGGAATGTCAGATAAACCACGACTAAGCTCTTCTGTCAGATGGCTCCCAAATAGTGCCTCTTCCATGAGGCTAGCCTGGGAAAGTTGATTTCTCCTCCTTTAGCTTGCATGCATTTTTTTCTGACAGGCCTCTTTCAGCAGCGCACTTTGGACATACAATAGTAGTGAGAAATAGACTTGAGTTGAATTCCTACAAATACTACTTTGTTGCCTGTGACATTGGGTGTGTTGAACTTCCTAGGCTGCAGTTTCCTCCACTTCAGTTCTGAATAATACCTCCTTCCTGTGGATACTGGCAGCACGAGATAATACTCGTTAAACAGCCATCATTATTCTGGCTCTGAGAGCTAAAACAGGAATTTTTAATTCTTCCCCCCACCATCCCTGTCCTTTCCACATAGGTCGTAAGGATAGGCTATCTTTGCCTGAACATTCCCGAAGTTAACCTACTACCTATTCAAATACGTACTAAGCCTAGAGAGTAGGTTTTCCTAACGTTCGTCTTTTTTCCCGTCTCTTCTTTTTCCATTATTCTTATATTTGCAATGGCATTGTCACACAAAAAATTCTCTCAGCAGAAGGCATGCATTGAGCTTTCTCAGCCTACCTCACCCACAGGCTGCAATTCTTTGTGACCAAGAACAGAAGCCCAGAATCAGAGCCTTCTTTGATTCTTCGACTCAGCTACTGAATTTGTGTGACCCTGTCATTAAACTCTCTGATCTCCAGCATGAGAAGCAAAAGTGTTCCAAATAAAAGATTTAAAGAACAAACTTAATTCATAAAAATAAATGAGAATACTCAGAATTTCTAGAGGAAACATATTTTTTCTTTAACCACTTTCAAGGAACTGTGCCTTAATCTAGTACTATGTCTTTAACTTCATTCCTAAATCCTATGCCCACATGTAAAAATTTGCTATTAATCACACCTTAAAACTAGAGTTTATTATGTAAATAACAGAATTTAATTGCTGTTTATCATTTGATTTGCCCCTGACCTAAACAATTTTTCACTCTTTTCTCATCTCTATGGAGAAAACATGGGAAGGGAAACTTCATCACTGCAAAAACATTCACCAAAAAGGATATTTCCCTTATCTAAAAATAGTGATTTTCAATCAATTATAGAAGAAACTCTACTTACAATTAAATCTTTTCAATTCCTATACATGAAGTAAAAATAGATGACAGTTTCTAGATAAAAGGATTCTTTTCTTTTTTTTCTTTTGGAATAAAGCCAAACTACACATAGAAAAACAGGAAATTGGCATAATAGGGTAGTCTTTTGTGTTCACACGGTGAAAATTATCTTACATTATCTTCTACCCAGATGTTTTTTTACTAAAAAGAACAAAATTCAAGCAACATTTTTGTTTATTTATTTAAACAATATTTATTGTTTAAATGCTACCTTTTCATACACACTGATTCTACTATTGAAATAATTTAGCTACTGGTACCAGGAGGTTTAATCTTATATTTTCAAAGCAGCCTTATGAGGCAACTGAAAATCTTGTGACTCATTGTTAATCGTGTTTCTTACTTTCATGGAAAATGAAGAGGCAGAATTTATAGAGAGAATGTTGGGGGTGGGGCAGGGGAAGGACTAGTGTTCTGCTTGATTATGAAAATACTAACTCTGTCGTAAGAGAGAAAATCTGGCAAATGATCATAGTTTAAAATATCTTTTTTCCTTGTTATCAGTTGGTTCTGGGTAATATTTCTCAGAGCAACCAGAGCCTGGTTATTGAGATTGTCTATGGTGTAACATAATTAATGTGATCCAGCTGCATAAAACCAACAACAACGAAAAGAAAACAAAATTGAGAGCAAATCACACACCCACGAAGCTTCCACGTGACTGACACGGGATCCCAGCTTCCTTGTGTTCGTTTGCTTCATGTCTTACAGACAAGCATGGCCGCGCAGTGGTGGCGACCGGAAGCCTATGCTTGGGCTGTCTGATGAGTTCTCACTAGGGATGCATGAGCTGTGAATGCTGTACCTCCTCTCTTGTGTCAACGTTTGAAGCTAGATCAGCTCAGTATTGAATTCATGGTGTCCTGAGAGTCAGCTTATCCAATTGTGAAGTCCTTCGAGTTCCTCCAGTGACATCACTCACCCTCTCTCCTCATGGATACCCACCAAGAAACAGCCTCTCTAGGGGGCTCTGTCCAGAAGTTCCAGGTGTTGAAATGACCAGACAGCTCAGGAGCAGCAGGAAGTACACAGCACTGGACTGGGCGTGTGGAGGTGGGGCTGGGGGACAACTTCCAGGGAGATAACTGAGAAGGGATATTTGATAAAACTTCCCTTTCCTAGTACATCCTAGGGAGTGTGTGCTCAGTCACTAAGTCATGTTTGACTCTTTGTGAACCCATGGACTGTAGCCCACCAGGCTCCTCTGTCCATGAGGTTTCCTAGGCAAGAATACTGGTGTGGGTTGCCATTTCCTCCTCCAGGGGATCTTCCTGACCCAGGGATCAAATCTGCATCTCTATGTCTCTGCAACACCTGGGAAGCCAATATTCTGGGGAAGATGGCGGAAACAGGAAGTGAGAGGGTTGATGCATAAGGTAGTCTGTGGCCTGAGGAACACAGAGCACAGCACAGTGAAAGAATGTTGAGGTGAGACTTTCTAGGCCCTTAATTTTCCCTTTTTTTCTCTTCTTATCACCTAGTCAACAGATTTTCAGTTGGGTTTCTCAGTGGAAACTGGATTGCCTCCACTGAAGGAAGGGTGAAAACTCAGACACTGTTAATGACAGTCATTAGGCCAACAGGAACAAATCACCAAGAATTCAGTCATTGTAGCAAAATCTATATAGGAGCAAATAACCAGAGAGATGATCAGAAATGAAGATTTACCTCATTTAAGTGACATTAAAGCCACTAAAATGTCCTGAGATAAAAGATAATATGATGGAAAGTGAGCTATCTTGTGAAATAGAGAATGTTGAAATGAGGGTTGGTTTGCTCTTATCTGTTTAAGATACACGCAGATGATCTCACAGCCGTGTGATTAGAGCACAGTAATTATGTTTTCCTGTGATCTGCTCTCTGGGACATGTGCTGGCCTCTGACTCACTGGTACTGTCTTGTGTCCACTTCCAGATCTTGACAATGATTACTGTACACCCTTTTAAAATTATTTAGAAGTCCTATAGAGTCGTCCTCTTGTCAACATTTCTTCCTATCTCTTACTTTTCACTTTTCCCATCTAGGCTTTATTCTCTTTAGGCAAAGAAAGTGAAAAGACACAAATTTTTCAGTGTATTTATGCTCCAGTGAGTCATACCCACCCTTTCCTTTAAAGTTGAAAGGTTTTACCACTGGTCATTACAAGGTGTTCAAAAAGCAAATGTATCAATAGCTTATTAAGATATAAAAAATAATAAATCTTGGGCTTCTGATTCTAGAACAAAGAGTAAGTACATACTGAAAGTGTGATCTCTTTCTCTACACACAGAAATAATAGGAAAAAATATAGTAAGTATCCATCTTCAGATGAAAATAATGACGAATTCTCTATAAACAAGAAACAGCCAGGATACCCACAGCACCCATCTGACCTGGGGCCAGAGCTCCACAACCCAAACAAACTCCAGGCCAGAGCCACATTTCAAAAAGGACCAGTATTAATATTACAAAATCATCACCATTCAGGAAAGAGTCACAACTGAGAACTGTTTTATTGGTATTCTCATCAGCTATTCAAAGAAATCAATATTCTGAAAAGACACACACAAAAAACTTAAAAATCAGAAGTACTTATAAATTAGGAAATAAAAAAGAGTAGGGCATCAAAAAGAATTTAAAATATAAATATCAAAGAGAAAATTAGACAGATAATATTATTAGGAAATTAAAACAGGAAATTCTAAACAAGGGAAAGAAAAGTTATGCAAAGAAATCATCAGAAATGTTATATAAATAATATTATTGAATTTAAAAATTCAATAATATATGACTGAATAAAGGACTAAAGAGAAAAAATTACTGAACCAAAAGATTTAACTTGAAAATGATCTAAAATGCAGCAAAAATTGAAGAAAAGAAAATATAAAAGCTGATAACTTCTAAACATTTTCTTTTAGAAGTTATTTCCCAGTTTTCTGAAATTTTTAGGACTACATCTGCCATTGTTCTCCCATCCTCTGATTTCAATCTTAGGACTTTCCTTAGAAACCTCTCTTTTTATTTTAGTACTTTTACTGCTGAGAGTATGTTGAGAGCTCTCCACACTTCCTTCTCTTTAATCTATCTTTATCTGTGGGTTCAGGAGAGTACAGTATCAGGTGTTCTCACATCAGGAGAGAACAATTACTAGAAGATTCATTCAAGAGAATTACTGTTTCTCTCTTTTTTAAAAACTGCGTAATGGTCTTATGAGGTGCTAATGATGAAATAAGTAAAGAAAAACACAAAATATTATTTTTAATCCAGTAAAAATTCCACTTCCCAGAAATGACCACTGATAATTTTGGTGGGCATCTATCAAGCACACCTATATATGCCCACACTTACACAGATTTACACACGTGAAATAATATTATAGTTATCATCCTGTACTCTAATTTTTCTATTCCCTGAACTATTTTTTTCACATCAATAAATCTAATAGTCATCTTAATTAACACGGTTATCAAAAAATCCATTTTATGGCCACAGAATGTATTTAACTCACTAACAGAAAATGTAGGAGATGCAGGAGACCCAGGTTCAACCCTTGGGTCGGGAAGATCCCTTGGCAAAGGAAACGGCAACCCACTCCAGTATTCTTGCCTGGGAAATTCCATGGACAGAGCCTGGCAGGCTAGAGTCCATGGGATTGCAGAGAGCTGGACATGACTGAGCACGCATGCACATGATCATGAACTATTCAGTTCAGTTCAGTCACTCAGTTGTGTCCGACTCTTTGAAACCCCATGAGCTACAGCACTCCAGGCCTCCCTGTCCATCACCGACTCCCGGAGTCCACCCAAACCCATGTCCATGGAGTTGGTGATGCCATCCAACCATCTCATCCTCTGTCGTCCCCTTCTCCTCCTGCCCTCAATCTTTCCCAGCATCAGGGTCTTTTCCAATGAGTCAGTTCTTCGCATCAGGTGGCCAAAGTATTGGAGTTTCAGCTTCAACATCAGTCCTTCCAATGAACACCCAGGACTGATCTCCTTTAGAATGGACTGGTTGGATCTCCTTGCAGTCCAAGGGATTCTCAAGAGTCCTCTCCAACACCACAGTTCACAAGCATCAATTCTTCAGTGCTCAGCTTTCTTTATAGTCCAACTCTCACATCCATACACGACCACTGGAAAAACCATAGCCTTGACTAGATGGACCTTTGTTGGCAAAGTAATGTCTCTGCTTTTTAATATGCTATCTAGATTGGTCATAACTTTCCTTTCAAGGAGTAAGCGTCTTTTAATTTCATGGCTGCAATCACCATCTGCAGTGATTTTGGAGCCCAGAAAAATAAAGTCAGCCACTGTTTCCACTGTTTGCCCATCTATCTGCCATGAAGTGATGGGACCGGATGCCATGATTCAGTTTTCTGAATGTTGAGCTCTAAGCCAACTTTTTCACTCTCTTCTTTCACTTTCATCAAGAGATTCTTTAGTTCTTCACTTTCTGCCATAAGGGTGGTGTCATTTGCATATCTGAGGTTATTGATATTTCTCCCGGCAATCTTGTTTCCAGCTTGTGCTTCCTCCAGCCCAGCGTTTCTCATGATGTACTCTGCATATAAGTTAATGTTTAACCACCCTCTCAATTGAGACCCTTATTTCATAAGGGTATTTCATCCATATGCATATAATCTCAGTTTCTTCTCTGCTTTAGAAAGGTAATATAGCATAGCAATATTCTCACATTTTGTCCTAAAGTATTTTTGCTTTATCTTAAAAGGAAGACCTCAAATTTTATTTTTTTAAAGCATTTATTTAGGTTAAAAGTTTGGGCATGAACTTTTTTAAATGCAAAGAAAAGAAACTCATATTTTAAAATCAAGCAGTTGAAAAAAGGTGTTTAGAAGGCAGCCTGAACTGAAGAAAATTACAGATCCCCTTTCCTACTGGGGTATGAGGGGTATTTAAGAAGAAATCTCCTATTTAAGAAGATGAGAAGAGGAAGACAGAGCGCCACCCCTGCTTCTTTGCTTACACAGTTACTCGCATCCTTACAAGAGCAAAAGGAGAAGTATGTAGGGCTCCATAGCGACCCATTAGGACTTGTGTTTATTTAAAAGAGACAAAGTATTTCAAAGCCTTTGTTTAAATGGGGAACACATTGGAATAGTAGGTTTATACTATATCTTCATGACTATGGGGAGAAGCAAGCAATTCTGCCTAATAGTATATATTTAGAGTAATTTATATTTCCAGAAGAATAAAAATTCACACTTAAATACAAAAATGAATATAACAAATTATCAACTAAAAGCCAATTAGAAAACCAAACATTTTAGACATTAAAGGTTGCATTTTAGAGGATAGGAAAATTTCTCCATTCCAGATGGATGTCCTAAACATTTCCATTATTAAAGTAATGCTTACAAGAGAAACTTTATAAAAATCAAAGACAGAAATGCAGCACTATGCATTTTCTTAAGACAGAATTTTGTGAATGTTTTTATTTAACATTTTGTCAAAAGGGAGTTCACAAAACAGAATGGTATCAATTACTACAGTTAAAGAAAAAGAGGTAACCTTTTCTCCTTTTCATTTTTTTGAGATTCCTTTTGCTAGTGATTGCTAATAGAAGCAGCAAGATTTTCAAGGCTAAACTCAAAAATTTAACCAGTTACCACAAAGAAAATCTTAAAAGTTTGAATATGAGAAATAGTAGGAGAGTAAATGAAAGTAAATGAAACAAAAATATAATTATTCATACTTGCAACCCAGGATTACAGTGGAGGAAAAATTATTAAACTGTTTCTTGCATTTATCAGTTTCAAGTCTACTCAGCACTTTGAGCTTGGAGAATAGAAAGATTTATACTTATGTCAGAACTGTTTTAGAAAAAAAAAAAAAAGATGAATTATTGAAACCAGCATAGAAAAGGAAAAGAGAGTGATAAAAATAGAAACAGTTCAGTTTCTACCTCTGAAACTAAATAAGACAAAAGTACAGGTGCTTCTCTCCTTCCAAAACACAAAACTTTCCGATTTAGTATAAATTTTATGAATATTTATATCATGAAATAGTAATAATATTCTGTAGCTACCAAAGTCCCTCTGTTGTTTCCTTTTGTTGAAACTAAAACTTGGTATCATGTTATCATCAACACAATTTCTATGCAAAGTTAATTCCCTGGGGCTTCTTAATAAAGGAGATCAAGTCCTTTTCTATGACAAGGAAAATGGTCTGTTCTCTTCTCAGTTAGCTGGGAGTTGGAGGGGTAATACACATATTAATATCAGAATGGGAGGTTTTTGGCTTCTGTAAACGGAATGCAGGGCCCTGTGACTTCTGCCAGCCATATTTTCATCAAGACTTTCTCTCTTACCTATAATATCTCTTGTATCTAATCTCTATATACAAATAGTGCATATAGTGACACCAACATGTAACAATCATTGATTTGAAACCACTGCTTCAGAAACATATTCACACATGGTAATGTCACTAGGGAGCCATGAGCTTCACAGACCTCTCTCCTACAGTTGTAATCATCATTTCAACCATTCTTTATCTTATCAATTCAGTTCTGAGATCTTTTTTTTTCAGACTATCTCCTTTTTTTTAATTTTTCTTTTTTGACACCAAAAACACTTTGTATTGGGGTATAGCCATAAATGGAGAAGACTCTTGAGAGTCCCTTGGACTGCAAGGAGATCCAACCAGTCCATCCTAAAGGAGATCAGTCTTGGGTGTTCATTGGAAGGACTGATGTTGAAGCTGAAACTCCAATACTGTGGCCACTTGATGCCAAGAGTTGACTCATTGGAAAAGACTCTGATGCTGGGAAGGATTGGGGACAGGAGGAGAAGGGGACGACAGAGGATGAGATGGCTGCATGGCATCACCGACTCGATGGACATGAATTTGGGTAAACTCCAGGAGTTGGTGATGGACAAGGAGGCCTGGCGTGCTGTGATTCATGGGGTCGCAAAGAGTCGGACACGACTGAACGACTGAACTGAATTGAACTGATAGCCATAAACAATGTTGTGGTAATTTCAGATGAGCAGCGAAGGGACTCAGCCATCTTTGCTGCTGCTGCTGCTGCTGCTAAGTCGCTTCAGTCGTGTCCGACTCTGTGCGATGGCAGCCCACCAGGCTCCACCGTCCCTGGGATTCTGCAGGCAAGAATACTGGAGTGGGTTGCCATTTCCTTCTCCAGTGCATGAAAGGGAAAAGTGAAAGTGAAGTCGTTCAGTCATATCCGACTCTTAGCAACCCCATGGACTGTAGCCTACCAGGCTCCTCCATCCATGGGATTTTCCAGGCAAGAGTACTGGAGTGGGATGCCATTGCCTTCTCCATTGCAGCCTAAATCAGTGCAGAGAAGAATCTAGCTTGTCAGTGCCCCAACACTGCCATCTTTTGGCCAATATGAGGAATTTTACCTTGCTTCATAAAGTGCAAGTCGCTCAGTAGTTGATTCTTTGTGACTCCATGGACTATACAGTCCATGAAATTCTCCAGGCCAGAATACTGCAGTGGGTAGCTGTTCCCTTCTCCAGGGGATCTTCCCAACCCAAGGATAGAACCCAGGTCTCTCTCATTGCACCCGGATTCTTTACAGCTGAGCCACTAGGGAAGCCTTGCTTCAGAGGCCAATCTCAAGGGCCAAATTCTAAACAGAGAGCACAGTTGTTCTCACCAGGAAAAAATGAAAGGATAGTTAAATGACATGAGAGAAGTGTTACTTAATGCTATCATGGTGATCATATTGCACTATATAAATGAATCAAATCACCACATACACCTTAAGCTTACACAGGGTTGCATGGTAATTATATCTCAATATTTTTTTATTTAAAAAAAATGCAGTACTGCAAATGGTAGTCATTGCCTCACCAAAATCAGAAACTAGGAGGCCTCTGGGCACCTTTTCTCCCCTCAACCCATGACCACATGCTTCTAAATAATAGTTCCTATGATGGTACACAATTTCAGATGTGAAAGAATGCGTAAAGATAATCTAGTCCAACATCTTCATTTTATAAATGTTGGAAACCAAGGTCACAGAATAAAAGGACTTGTTCAGGATCACACAGGGTATTATTATTAGTGGAGCCAGGTAGAATCCAGATATTTTTCTGGGTCCTCATTAAGTGCTTTTTCACACTTTGCTGTATGAGTAAAAGGACGTTTCTATTCTTTCCTATTTCCTCATCCAAAATGACCATGAAAAAAATCCCCATTATTATTACATTCTTCTGCCTTAGGAACAGTAATGGGTGTCGCATACACACATTTCCACAAAAGGATGTGGTCAGGGAAAGAATCTGTCAAAGTGAGCCCTGCCAATGCCAGTATTGAGGATGGCTGTGGGCATGCTCAGGCTTTTACCTCACCGTGAGGAACAACATCCTGAGAGGTTTAACACTGCAGGGGAAAGGAAAGAATTCATTAAAATTATTCAGTCAGCCTCTAACCGAAAAACTAACATGCTCTGGAGGGCGGCAGGGACTAGTACCTAGTGTTGCTAAAATCTATTATCTGAAATATCCAGTTTTCAGCAAAAAATTAACATACAAAGAAACAGAAAAGTATGATATCCGTAGTGCAGGAGGGGAAATGCAGGCAAAAAAGCTGCCTAGGAGACTAATGAAATGTCAAATTTTAATAGGAAAATATGTCAAAACTGTCCTTATAAATATGTTCAAATAACTGAAGGAAGCCATAATTAAAGAAGCAAAGGAATGTGTGATGACAATGTTAGATCAAATAGAGAATATCAACGGCTAGAAATCATAAGAACCAAATGGAAGCTCTGGAGTAGAAAAGTACAATTACTGAAATAGACAATTTATTAGAGGGAATCAACAGTAGACTTAAATTGGTGAAAAAAGAATGAACAAACTTGAAGATAAACTGATACAGGGTACATAAGTCAAAGGACAGAGGAAAAAGAGTGAAGAAAAATGAACAGAGCCTCAAAGAAATATGGGACCCCATTAAGCGCAGCTACACTTAATAGAAATGCCGGAAGAAATAGGAAGGAGTATTAAAACTATTCAGGGAATTAATGGTTAAAAACTTCCCAAATTTATAGGAAAACAACCATTTATGCATCCAGGAAGCTCAACAAACTCCATGTAAGAGAGGCATAAATAGACACATAATAATGAAAGTGCCAAAAGTCAAACAGAAGGAGAAGATGTGGAAAGCATGCAGAGAAAAATGACTCATCACTTACTAGGGAACCTCAGTAAGAACTTATCACTGACTTCTCATGTGAAACAACGAAGATTAGAAAGCACCAGGATAACTATTTAAAGTACTCAAAGGCAAAAAGTCCAACAAGATCCCACATATTTTGAAGATATCGTCCAAAGAAATATGATGTAAAGACAAGACATCCTAAGAAAAATTAAAGTGATCATTTGTTTCCAGTGGATGTGCCTTACGAGAAAAACAAAAATTAAGTCCTTCAGGCTAAAAGCAGGTAACCCTAGATGGTAATCCAAATCGAAGTGGAAAACAGACAGCACTGGTAAAGGTAAGTATGTAATTTTAAAAGGTAGTATAAATTTATATTTTCTAATTTCTATGAACCTATTTTAATACCACTTATATAAAATAATATACATATAAAGTATTATATGTGTATATACATATATATATATGTTCAAATAACTGAAGGTAACCATAATTAAAGAAGTAAAGGAATGTGTGATGACTATGTTAGGTCAAATAGAGAATATCAATGGCTAGAAATTTTAAGAATCAAATGGAAGTTCTGGAGTAGAAAAGTGCAATTACTGAAATAAACAATTTATTAGAGGGAATCAATGGTAGACTTAAATTGGCAGAAAAAAGAATGGACAAACTTGAAGATAAACTGATATATATACTGATATAAACTGATATATATATATATGCATGCAATATATATATATATAATTGTAATATACTTGCCAATAATAGCAAACAAGAGTTGGGTGGGAGAAAGTCTGTCCTGGGCAAAGAAAATGACATGATAATTCAAAAGCACAGAAACGAATGGTGAAAGCCAAAAATAAATAAGAAGCTTATTATAACAAAAGCTATAAATACACAGTTGCTTCACATACTTCCCCCAGCTTCTTAAAAAACATAAAATTATATAAAGCAATAATTATAACATGTGTTGTCGGAATTGTAGCACTCATAGATGCAATATGTCTAACAATAATACCACAAAAAGAGGGGAAAATGAATAGAAATATGTAGAAGTAGTGTCTCTATATTGCTCTGGAATTTATTTAGTATACATTTGAAACTGATTGTGATAAGTTAAGATATAAGATGGTAAGCCCCAGAGCAACTATTAAGGTAATAACTCAAACAAAATAGTGAAAAACTCATTAAGTAAATCAAAATACTATTTTATAAAGTAATTTTTTAAAGTAAAGGAGAAATAAAGGAACAAAAAAGACACAGAATGAGGCATAGAAAACAAACACAGGTAAAATAGCAAATATAAATCCAATTATATCTATATTACCATTATAATGCAAATGAATTAAAATTCAACCTAAAGGCAGAGATCATCAAACTGGAGCAGAAAAAAACTTTTCCTAATACATTCTGCCTACAGGAGACACCCTTTGATTCAAAGATACAAATAGAAGGAAAACAAATGCATAGAAAAAGAGATGTCATGCAAACAGCAACAACAAGGGAGTTGAAGTGGTTTGACTAACAGACAAAATAGACTTTAAAACAAAAAATGTTACTAGAGATAAAAGGGAATATTTTATCATGATAAAAGGCTTAATCTGCTATGAAGATAGTACAATCATAAATACATATGTATTTAATAATATATAGTGACCTCAGAAATCATAGGATCTAGGGACATTCAGAGACATAAGGTAAGAGGTGGGGAGAAAAAGGAACTTGCTGCAACATGGATGAACCTTGAAAACATGATGCTAAGTTAAACAAGTCAGTCACAGAAAACACATTTTATGTGATTCTATTTATACCAAATGTCCAGAACAGGCAAACCTGTACTTATAGAATGTAGATTAATGGTTGCTTAGAGCTGAAACTGATGGAGGTAATGAAAAGGTGATCTGTAAAAGATACACGATATCTTTTTGTGATGATAAAAATGTTCTAAAATTGACCGTGGTGATTGTGGACACTCTGTGAATATACTAAAAAATACAATGACTCCTATAATTTAAATGGGTGAATTCTTTTGCATATGAAACATATCACAATAAAACTGGTTAAAAATTGTGGCAATTGAAAAGGCTCGATACACTATTGAAATAAACCAGGGTTATATACATATATATATAATATGATTTCAAATGTAGAAATACACATATGTAGATAGATATATGGATGACATAGGTATACATGAAATAGTTGTAAACAGGATTTTAGAAAATTTAGTTCCAATTTAGTCACTCATTAGAGAGCAGAAATGTCGGAATGTTAATGGTGATTATTATTTAGGTGGTAGGATTAATTTGTAATTTCTAGTCACTTTACTTTTTTACAGTTTTCCTATTTACTTCAAATCTATTTATTTTCAAGGGGAAAAAAATGATTACTATTTTTGAGGGTCCAGGAACTCTGGAAGTCAAACTCAGTCTTTGATTTAATGAAGAAAATCTGCATTCATACTACAGAATTCAAACCACGGTCGTAAAGAGCATATACACTGACCTAAGCCTAGAGAATCTATGAAAATACATGTCACTAGATATATTAGCACATTTCTGGTTTCTGAAATGTAACTGAATTTCTTCATATCATATCAGACTTAGTAACAGTTATCACAGTATAGATGACGAAGTGATAAATTTAATGGAATGAATTGAGTAGACAATAGATTTTTTTTTTTTGAAAAATGAAAAATACTCCATGCAAATTGAAAAGAAGTTGCTGGAAGAGGTAAGCATGTGTGTTCTAATTGTGACAATACAGAGGCAACATTATTAGCAGAAGTTAAAACCCTTGCATTCACATCCTAGATCACCAAATTTCTATCTCTGAGACACTGCAGAAGTGTCTTAACCTCTCAGTGCCTTAATACACTCCTCTGTATACCAGGATAATAATATCTACTTCATATGATAATTTTCATAAAAACATATGTCAGTATTTATAAAGTGCATAGAATAGTAGCTGGCACATGGTAACTGCCATAAATATTTTCTTGAAAACAAATTTATATAAATATATATATGTTATGACAAAAAAAAAAATCCATTCAACCTATTTATCCCAAATGCCACTTAGCCATTCACCCCAGCTGGTTTCAGAGACTACATGCCCCATATAAATGCAAAGCAAATCTGTAAGCACAGATAAAGACATAGTATTTTATGCTCCACAAGTATGTACTCCTTGGATTAGTGTTTTTCTCAGAGCCAACTTCACATCCTTGTTTCTCAAGCTGTATATCAAAGGATTCAGGGAAGGGTTAACAATATTATTGAACAATGGAACCACAGAATCCAGCCAAGGGCTGGATGCAGGCCGGAGATAAATGAGGACCACAGGTCCATAGAAGAACAGGACAGAAGTCAGATGAGCACTGCAGGTGGAGAAGGCTCTGTGCCTGCCTTCTGAGGAGCTGATTCTCAATATAGAGATAACGATGCGAGTATAAGAAGTGAGGACAAGAAGGAAACACAGAAGTGCCACAACACCTACATTGGTGACACTTACTGTCTGAGCTAGAGAGGTGTCTGCACAGGCCAGGGGCAGCACCACCGGGATGTCACAGAAGAAACTGCCCACTTCCTTGGGGCCACAGTAGGGTAACTGAAACACAAGAAATGTGAGGACAGACGCATGCACACTGCTCCCCATCCAGGTGCTCAGAGTCAAGATGGCGCACACCCTGGGGTTCATGATGACCGTGTACCGCAAGGGGTGACAGATGGCGGCAAAGCGGTCATAGGCCATCACAGTGTACAGGAAACACTCCGTGCAGCCCAGGAAGTGATAAAAGAAGAGCTGGCAGGCGCAGCCCTGGTAAGAGATGGTCCGGCTCAGCCCCAGTAGGTAGAGCATCATTTTAGGGGAACTCACGGAAGGGAAAAAGATGTCAAACACTGACAGGTTGCCCAGGAAGAAATACATGGGGGTGTGGAGGTTGGAGGAAGTGAGGATGGCCAGGAGAATGAGCAGGTTCCCCACAAGAGTGAGCAGGTAGAAGGTGAGGAAGAAGACAAAGAGAGCGTGTTCCAGCCCCTGTGTGTGAGGGATTCCCGTGAGGAGGAACTGGGTTACTGGAGTGTGATTCCTCATCTTCACATCTAGTCACACCTGGAAGATCAGACAGTGGTCTCACTGAGATGGGCTTTCCCCAAAACAGTAACACCTGCACAAGACCCATGGGAAAGGGATAGCATCTATATATTATACATAAAATATTTCTGGATGGGAGTCAGTCCAAGTTCCCACTAATTAATGTGCAACATCCAGTCATTTTTCATCTGTATCCTCTGAAGGATAATAGATGGCACAAGGGAAAGAATAGAGCAGAGGGTAGAAGATAAATCCTCCCTCAGATTAAACTGAATTTAAATGCCCAATCTAATTCCCACTCAGTGATTTTGGACAATTTAAAAAAACAAATCTGCATATCTCCTCAGTATCTGTGTTAATAGTTTAATAATATCTTATGATTATAAGATTTAATAATATCTCATGATTCTACTTTGGCCACCTGATATGAAGAACTGACTCATTGGAAAAGACACTGATGCTGGGAAAGATTGAAGGCAGGAGGAGAAGGGGAAAACAGAGGATGAGATGGTTGGATGGCACCACCGACTCAATGGGCATGAGTTTGAGTAAGGTCCAGGAGTTGGTGATGGACAGGGAAGCCTCATGCGCTGCAGTCCATGGGGTTGCAAGAGTCAGACATGACTGAGTGACTGAACTTGATTCTAATGAGGCATAATGCTTTAATATATATAAAATCCCTAATATAATGCTGCAAATTCCTACCCTCATTAGAAAATTCCCTCAAGGTACTGAATTTTGATTTCAATGCTCCTTTACTCCATATAGTATTTGACTTAGGATGATCTGCATCTGCAGCACTTTGGAATCATCTATTGATGTCAGTGATTCACAAAAATGCTTTCTCGATCATCAAGTTGAAAAATGGACAACTAAGAACCATCTAGTATAAATACAGTGAAACAATGATGGAAATGGTAATACTTACTTCAGGAAAAAGCAACAGGCAGTTAGCAATAATAAAAACAACTATCTTATTTCAGTGTTACAGTCAGTCTCTCAGTAGAAATTATGTCTGCAATATGGCAATGTATGCCATCCCGATGAAGGTTTTTAAGACTCAGCGTCATTAAATAGGGAATATCGTAAGACAATCCATGGAGTCAGCCATGTCCATATTTAGTCCAAACTCCAATAGAGCCAATTTCCATCTTCTCTCACATGCCTATGGTGTGTATAACCCATCAGATGAGGAGAGAGCATTCTAGAAAGGCACCTACAGATGGAAGGGAAAGAGTCGACGTGGGCTGGAATCCAGGCTCCACATCCACCCTCCTGCTTTCTTTCCTTTAGATGCTGTGAAACAGAAGACCAGACTCTGAAACCAGAGAAGCTGAATGCACCTCTTAGTCAGATTCCGTCACTCAGACCTGATAATCCAGACCAGCAGTGCCTGTGTTCCCTGGGAAAAGGAGTGGCATTCGTTCCCTGCAGAGTGAATAGATGTTTTGAGTGTTCCTTTGAGACCTCCTCCCCATGTGGGATGTCTGTAGAACAGGGAGAGCAATTAGACGGGAGACTTTCCCCTCCTTCCTTCTTCTCCCCACTGTCTCTACTTCATTAAATCTTAGACTAAAATATAATTATGTAAAAGCATTTACTTATTTTCACTATGAATGTATGTTCCACATTTTGATTATTTGTCATTAATGGACACAAATAGCTTCCACCTCCTACCTATTGTGAATAATTCTGCCATGAACAAACTATAAATATGAATATTCAGGACTCTTGGATGTATACTCAGAAGAAAAATTAGTGAATCATAGGGTAATTTTATTTCTAAATTTACTGAGAAATCACCATACTACTTTCCACAGAAAATGTACCATCTTGCAATTCCTACCAACAGTGCACAATGGTTCCAACTTTTCCACATCTCTTTTCTATTTTGCTTTTTTCCCCAATAAGAGCTATTCTAATGGGTGTAGGTCATATCTCAATGTGAATTTGATTTCTATTTCCCTAAAAATTACTGATATTGAGCATCTTTTCATATGCTTGATGATCAATTGTATATCTTCTTTACTGATGTCTATTTAAGTCGTTTTTCCCCCTTTTGATCAAGTTATTTGTTTTGTTGTTGTTCTTGTTGAGGATGATGGAATAAGATTTTAAGAACTGGTGTGTACATGTGTATGTGTGGGCACATGTGCTTTAAGAAAAGATTTATGTTCTGTGCTATACTAAAGTTTTAGATACAGGGAAGTTTTAAGAAGCTTTAATATTTTTGCAATGCCAGTCATTACAACACTGATTTCGGAGAAGCCAAGAAAAGTGGTTGGAGTTTATTCATATTTGGCTTTCTTCAACTTTAATGAGAATATGTATTTCATCTTTAATGAAAATATATATCTAAATAAGTTGTGTGGTTGTTCTGTATTCCACATGTTTCACTCATGTTTCTGTTTTCATATCAATAAATTTGCAATTACATCACAATTTGAAAGGCTAAGTGATACCCATTCATTCATTCAACAAACTCACACACCGTGCTTACTAGGTCACTGGGCAATGTCCTATGGGTACAACAGTGAATAAGACAAACATGATGGAAATTTGTCTTGCATAGAAAAGAAATAAAATGAACAAGTTTAAGTATTAGTGGTGATAACTATTAGTCATAATCGCTATATAAGTTTTACCAGATATTATAGCATGAGGGTTCTTCCATCAGTATCCAGCATTAATAGGACAACAGATTAACACTAGAATTGTTTGAATCTAGCATATAGTCTAGGACACACTCCCAAAGCATAGGAATAGGATTCTGTATGATCTTAGATTTAACTTGTCATGTTAGGAGGGGACATGGAAACTTCACATTGCACATCAAACCATTGTCTGCGGTGTAAACGGACTTCATTTTGTCCTTTTTGTCTCATGCTTTTTATAAGGACAGCAATTTACTTTATTTGTGATTTTCACTTTTTGTTTTGTTTTAATGGTTTCAAATGGTATGGATACTTTGGTGAGTAAAACTGGAACACAAACCTACACATCAGTAAAATGTCATAGAAAATAATGACTGATGTGTCCATGGGATCGCCTGTAAATATTCTCCTTCTTTCTCTCTGGATTCTGGAGAAAAGTGAGAAATAATGAACAACTTGAGTATTTGGGGAGGCCAAGTTGGAAAATGTAACTTGGTGAGAAAACCAGATACACATGGTAATTGAACCCAGTAATCAGGACATCTTCTCTTCAAACAACTCTGGACAATATGGCTTTCCCAACCCTTTCACACTAGAGGGTAAACTGGGATGTTGTCAGTATGATACAGTAGGAAACAGTGATAGTAGGAGTTAAGAGGACATGAGACTAGAGCTGTATGTACCCTAACTACATGTGTAATGAAGGGCAAGATACTTACTGCTGTATCTCAGTGCCACCAAGTACAGAAGGGTGCAATGGGTTGTGGCACAGGATTAGTGGAGGTAATAAGAAAGTGAATACATAAACATGACCAATGTCCCTCTATATTATACCACTTATTTATTGAACACTATGTATCATGAGCTCTGAAGAGAGTTCAATAAAGGACATGTAGGATAGGCAACATTCCAAGGGAATATTTCATGCAAAGATGGGCTCAATAAAGGACAGAAATGGTATGGACCTAACAGAAACAGAAGATATTAAGAAGAGGTGCCAAGAATACACAGAACTGTACAAAAAAGATCTTCATGACCCAGATAATCATGATGGTGTGATCACTCACCTAGAGCCAGACATCCTGGAATGTGAAGTCAAGAGGGCTTAGGAAGCATCACTATGGACAAAGCTAGTGGAGGTGATGGAATTCCAGTTGAGCTATTTCAAATCCTCAAAGATGATGCTGTGAAAGTACTGCACTCAAAATGCCAGCAAATTTGGAAAACTCAGCAGTGGCCACAGGACTGGAAAAGGTCAGTTTTTGTTCTAATCCCCAAAAAAGACAATGTCAAAGAATGCTCAAACTACCGCACAGTTGCACTCATCTCACACGCTAGCAAAGTAATGCTCAAAATTTCCCAAGCCAGGCTTCAGCAATACGTGAACCGTGAACTTCCAGATGTTCAAGCTGGTTTTAGAAAAGGCAGAGGAACCAGAGATCAAATTGCCAACATCTGCTGGACCATTGAAAAAGCAAGAGAGTTCCAGAAAAACATCTATCTCTGCTTTATTGACTATGCCAAAGCCTTTGACTGTGTGGATCACAATAAACTGTGGACAATTCTGAAAGAGATGGGAATACCAGTCCACCTGACCTGCCTCTTGAGAAACCTGTATGCAGGTCAGGAAGCAACAGTTAGAAGTGGACATGGAACAACAGACTGGTTCCAAATAGGAAAAGGAGTACGTCAAGGCTGTATACTGTCACCCTGCTTATTTAACTTAGATGAAGAGTACATCATGAGAAACACTAGGCTGGATGAAGCACAAGCTGGAATCAAGATTGCCAGGAGAAATACCAATAACCTCAGATATGCAGATGACACCACCCTTATGGCAGAAATGAAGAACTAAAGAGGCTCTTGATGAAAGTGAAAGAGGAGAGTGAAAAAGTTAGCTTAAAGCTCAACATTCAAAAACCAAGATCATGGCATCCGGTCCCATCACTTCATGGGAAATAGATGGGCAAACAGTGGAAACAGTGGCTGACTTTATTTTTCTGGGCTCCAAAATCACTGCAGATGGTGATTGCAGCCATGAAATTAAAAGACGCTTACTCCTTGGAAGGAAAGTTGTAACCAACCTAGACAGCATGTTAAAAAGCAGACAATGTATGGCAAAAACTATTACAATATTGTAAAGTAATTAGCCCCCAACTAAAATAAATAAATTTATAAATAAATAAATAAAAAGCAGAGACACTACTTTGTCAACAAAGGTCCGTCTAGTCAAGGCTATGGTTTTTCCAGTAGTCATGTATGGATGTGAGAGTTGGATGGTGAAGAAAGCTGAGCGCTGAAGAATTGATGCTTTTGAACTATGGTATTGGAGAAGACTCTTGAGAGTCCCTTGGACTTCAAGGAGATCCAACCAGTCCATCCTAAAGGAGATCAGTCCTGGGTGTTCATTGGAAGGACTGATGCTGAAGCTGAAACTCCAATACTTTGGCCACCTCATGTGAAGAGCTGACTCATTGGAAAAGACCCTGATGCTGGGAAAGATTGAGGGCAGGAGGAGAAGGGGACGACAGAGGATGAGATAGCTGGATGGCATCACTGACTCGATGGACATGAGTTTAGGTAAACTCCGGGAGTTAGTGATGGACAGGTAGGCCTGGTGTGCTGTGATTCATGGGGTTGCAATGAGTCGGACACGTTTGAGCCACTGAACTGAACTGAGGATAGGCATAAATAAACACAGAATAACAAAAACGCCAAATACCAAATACCAAACAGAAGGAGAAAATGTGGAAACCATTCAGAAAAAAATTACTCATCCCTTACAAGGGAACCTCAGTAAGAACTTTGACTGACTTTTCATATGGAACAGCAGATCTTAGAAGGCACCAGGACAAGTATTTAAGTACTCAAAGGAAAAAAAGCCAACCAGGATACTACTGACATTAAAGAAATCATCCAAATGAAAATGAAACGTTAAATAAAGACATTCTATGAAAAATTAAAGTGGAAAAAATTTGCTCCCAGCAAATGTACCTTACAAGAACTACTAAATGAAGTCCTTCAAGCTAAAAGCACTTGACTCTAGATGGTGATCCAAATACAAATAAAAGACAAACACCATTGGTAAAGGTAACTATGCTATTTAAAAAGGCAATATAAATTCATATTTTCTGATTTATATGAACTTATTTTAATATCAAATATATAAAACAATACACATATAAAGTATTACAGGACATGCAATATACATAAAAATGTAATATACTTGCCAATAATAGCAAAAAAGAGGTAGATGGAAGCAAATCTGTATTGAGCAAAGAAAATGACGTGATAATTCAAAACCACAGAAACAAATGGAGAAAACTAAAAGTAACAAGGTTATTATAACAAAAGCTATAAATAGATAGTTGCTTTACATACTTCGTCCAGCTTCTTTAAAAGACATAAAATTACACAAAGCAATAATTATAACAATGCATTGTTGAAATTGTAGCATTCATAGGTGTAATATGTCTAACAATAATACCATAAGGAGAGGGCAGAAGGCAGAGAGCTAAATAGAACTAGTGTCTCTCTATCACTCTGGAGTTAATTTAGTATATGTCTGAAGCTTATTGTGATAAGATATAAGATGATAAGCCCTAGAGCAACTATTAAGGTAATAATTCAAACAATATAGTGAAAACCTCATTAAAGAAATTAAAAATGCTAAAAATTATTAATTACAAATTAATTTTTAAAAGTAAAGGAGAAATAGAGGAACAATAAAAGACATGGAATGACACATATAGAAGGCAAAAAGTAAAATATCACATGTAAATCCAATTATATGTATATTAACATTAAAATGTGAATGGATTAAAATTTAATCAAAAGGCAGAGATCATTGAACTAGACCATAAAAATGATCCAAATGCATTCTGTCTATAGGAGACACATTTTAGTTTCAAAGACAAAAACAGGGGACTTCCCAGGTGGTCCAGTGGCTAAGACTCTGAGCTCTCAATGCAGGGGGTCTGGTTTCATACCCCTGATCATGGAACTAGATCCCACATGCCACAACTAAGAACCAGGGCAGCCAAATAAATTAATTAAAAATAAATACTTTTTTTAAAAAAGGATACAAACAGAAGGAAAATAAGAGTGTAGAAAAAGAGATGTCATGCAAATAGAAACAACAAGGGAATTGAAGTGGTTAGATTAGTAGATAAAATAGACTTTAAAACAAACATGTTACTAGAAATAAAAAGGAATATTTTGTAATAATAAAAGGGTTAATCTGGTATAAAGACAAAACAATTGTAAATACATATGCATTTAATAACATATAGCTGCCTCATAAATCAAGAGAACTAGAGACACTCATATCACATATGAAGTGGGGGGGAGGGGTGCAGAGGAAAACATTATGCTAAGTTAAAGAAGACAGTCACACAAAAAACACACTTTATTTGATTCTACTGATATAAAATGTCCAGAACAGGGAAATCTATAGACACAGAAAGCAGATTAATGATTACTTACAGTCAAAGGTGACAAAGGTAATAAGAGAATGATAGCTAAATGGTATAAGATATCTTTTTGAGATGATAAAAATTTTCTAAAATACACCATGGGGATGGTTGCACATATCTGTGAATATACTAAATAAACACTGACTCATGTACTTTAAATGGGTGAATTATTTGGTATGTAAATTATATCTCAATAAAACTGGTTAAAAATCGTGGCAATTGAAAATGCTTGATACACTATTAAAATAAAACAAGATTGGTGGCTCAGTGTTAAAGAATCCGCCTGTCAATGCAGGAGACACAAGAGACCCACTGCAGTAGAAAATGGCAATCCACTCCAGTATTCTTGCCTGAAACATCCCATGGACTGAGGAGCCTGGTGGGCTACAGTCCATGGGGTTGCAAAGAGTCTGACATGACTGTGCAACTGAGCACAGTTTATACACTTATTTATATACATGACTGCAGCTGCTGCTGCTTAGTCACTTCTATGCGACCCTAAGGACTGCAGCCTGCCAGGCTCCTCTATCCGAGGGATTCTCTACGCAAGAGTGGGTTGCCACACCCTCCTCCAGGGGATCTTCCCAACCCAGGGATAGAACCCGGGTCTCCTGCATTGCAGGCAGATTCTTTACCACTGAGCCACCAGGGAAGACCCATATATGCGACTACAACCACATAAATACACATATGTAGATAGATATATAATACTACAGATATAAACGAAATAATTATAAACAGGAAGTCAGGAAATTTAGTTCTAATTTAGTCAGCAATGAGAGAGATAGAGCAAATGCCTGAATGTTAATGGTGATTATCATTTCAGTGGTAGCATTAATACATGATTTCAGGTCACTTTAATTTTTACAGTCTTCCTGTTTTCTTCAAACCTATTTACTTATATAAGGGAAAAAAGATTATTATATTTGAAGGTTCAGGAATTCTGCGATTCAAACTCAGTATTAATTTAATGAAAGAAAATCTGCAGTCATTATTATAGAATTCAAATCACAGTAGTAAAGAACAGATATACTTAACTAAGATTGACGATCTATTAAAATACGTATTAGTAGATACATGGATATCACCCGGCTTCTGAAATATAACTGAAATTCTTTATATCAAGATGAAATACATAACATCTATTAAAATAAATACTAAAAAGTGATAAAACTAATGAAACAAATTTAATAGACTACAGATTTTTTTTTGGAAAATTGGAGAAAACGCAATGTAAATTGAAAAGAAGTCCCTAGAAGAAGTAAGCATTTATGCTGTAATTCTGACAATACAGTGGAAGCATTAGCACAAAGCTAAAAGCCTTGCATTCACATCCTAGCTCAGTGACTTTCTATCTCTGCGACACTGCAAAACTGTCCTGACCTCTTGGTGCCTTAATATCCTCCTCTGTAAACTGGGATAATAATGTCTACTCCATGTGATGATTATAATAAAAACATGTGTCAGTATTTGTAAAGTGCATAGAATACTGCCTGGCACATGGTAAGTGCTGTAAAAGATTTTGTTGAAAAACATTTTACATAAATATATACACACTAATCATAAAGAATTAATTCAACCTACTTGTCCCAGATCGCATTTAGCAGTCACACCAACTATAAGAGACTAGGTGCCCCAGATAAATACAAGCCAACATTTTAAGGACAGATAATGACAGAACAGCTTATACTCCTCAGGTATGTACTCCCTAGATTAGTGCTTTTCTCAGAGCCAACTTCACATCCTTGTTTCTCAAGCTGTATATTAAAGGATTTAAGGATGGGGTAACAATATTATTTAATACTTGAACCACAGAATCCAACCAAGGGCTGGAGGCAGGCCGGAGATAAATGAGGACCACAGGTCCATAGAAGAGCAGGACGGAAGTCAGGTGGGCACTGCAGGTGGAGAAGGCTCTGTGCCTGCCTTCTGAGGAGCTGATTCTCAATATAGAGATAACGATGCGAGTATTAAGAAGTGAGGACAAGAAGGAAACACAGGAGTGCCACAACACCTACATTGGTGACACTCACCCTGTGAGCTAGAGAGGTGTCTGCACAGGCCAGGGGCAGAACCACCGGGATGTCACAGAAGAAACTGCCCACTTCCTTGGGGCCACAGTAGGGTAACTGAAACACAAGAAATGTGAGGACAGACGCATGCACACTGCTCCCCATCCAGGTGCTCAGAGTCAAGATGGCACATACCCTGGGGTTCATGATGACCGTGTACCGCAAGGGGTGACAGATGGCAGCAAAGCGGTCATAGGCCATCACAGTGTACAGGAAACACTCCGTGCAGCCCAGGAAGTGATAAAAGAAGAGCTGGCAGGCGCAGCCCTGGTAAGAGATGGTCCGGCTCAGCCCCAGTAGGTAGAGCATCATTTTGGGGGAACTCACGGAAGGGAAAAAGATGTCAAACACTGACAGGTTGCCCAGGAAGAAATACATGGGGGTGTGGAGATTGGAGGAAGTGAGGATGGCCAGGAGAATGAGCAGGTTCCCCACAAGAGTGAGCAGGTAGAAGGTGAGGAAGAAGACAAAGAGCGCGTGTTCCAGCCCCTGTGTGTGAGGGATTCCCGTGAGGAGGAACTGGGTTACTGGAGTGTGATTCCTCATCTTCACATCTAGTCACACCTGGAAGATCAGACAGTGGTCTCACTGAGATGGGCTCTTCCCAAAACACTAACACCTGCACAAGACCCATGGGAAAGGGATAGCATCTATATATTATACATAAAATATTTCTAGATGGGAGTCAGTCCAAGTTCTCACTAATTAACGTGTAACATCAATTTTCATCTGTGTCCTCTGAAAGATAATAGATAACACAAGAGGCAGAATAGAGCAGAGGGCAGAGGATAAATTGTACCTGTGGATTTATCTGAGTTTAAATGTACACTCAGTGATTTTGGACAATTTTGAAAAAGTCTCCAAATCTCCTTGGAATCTGGTTAATAGTTGAATAATATGATTCTTATGAGGAATAATGCTTTAGTGTATATAAAACTCCTAATATAATAGCTGCAACTACCCACCCTCATTAGAAAATTCACTCGAGGTAGTAATATTCTGATTTCAATGCTCCTTTACTCCACACACCACTTGGCTTTAGCTGACCTGTGCCTATAGCACTTTGGAATCACCTATTGATTAAAATGATTCACAAAAATGCTTTCTCCATCATCAGCTAGAACAACGGACAGCTAAGAACCACCTAGTGGAAATGGAGTAAAACAGGATGGAAATGATAATATTTAATGCAGAAAAAGCAACAGGCACTTAGCAATAATAAAGACAGCTATCTTACTTCAGTGTAACATTCAGTCTCTCAATAGGAATTATGTCTGCAGTATGACAATATATGCCATCCCGATGAAGGTTTTTAAGACTCAGCATCATTAACTAGGGAATATTGTAATCCATGAAGTCAGCTAAGTCTGTATTTAGCCCAAACTCCAATAGAGCCAATTTCCATCTTCTCTCACCTGCCCATGGTGTGTATAACCCATTAGATGAGGAGAGAGCGTTCCAGAAAGAAGGTACCTACAGATGGAAGGGAAAGAGTGGACTTGGTTAGAATCCAGGCTCCACATCCACCCTCCTGCTTGCTTTCCTTTAGATCTTGTGAAACAGAAGGCCAGGCTCTGAAACCAGAGAAGACGAATGCACCTCTTGGTCAGATTCAACCAGTCAGAACTGAAACTCTAGACCAACAGTGTCTGTGGTCCCTGAGAAAAGGAGAAGCATCGGGTCCCTGAGGAGAGATGTTCGGGGTGTTCCTTTGGGACCCACTCTCTCCCCACGTGGGACAGCCTTGCAACAGAGAGCAATTAGTCAGAGACTTTCCCCTCCTTCATTCTTTCTCCCCAGTGTCTCCACCTCATTAATTTTTAAACAAAAATGTAATTACGTAAAAAAAATGTACTTATTTTCAGTTTTCAAACCCTTTTGATTAACAATAACTCTTGGGCTTTCCAGATGGTACAGTGGATAAGAATCTGCCTGTCAATGCAGGGGACACTGGTTCGAGTCCTGGTCTGGGAAGATTCCACGTGCCACAGGGCAACTAAAGCCAGCACTCTGGAGCCCTCGAGTCACTACTACAGAAGCCCATGCACCTAGAGCCTGTGTTCCACAACAAGGGAAGCAACAGAGTAGCCCGCTAGAGAAAGCCTGTGTGCAGCAACAAAGATGCAGTGCAATCAAAAATAAATTAAAAAAAAAAGACTCCGAGCTTCCAAGTGGGGAGCATGAGCTTGACCCCTGGTCAGGAACCAGGATCCCACACACTGCACAGCCAAAAAAACCCCAGTAACTCTTGGGCATATTTTTCCTGTAGTGGGGAGCCATCCTTTGAGTTAGATATTTGAAACTGCCCAGTGATTCTGTGCTTGGAAGAACTGGGTTTAAAGAAAAAGCTGGGATTAGGGAAGTTATTAACAAAACCGCTTTTTTCCCATAATTAGCTGTATAGTCGTCCAATATCAGGTTCTCATTTTCCTGAATCAACATCCTTTTCTAAAAATTCACTTGTTTATTTTTTCATTTCTTTATTTTTGTTAAAGATTACTACTTGTGTTTATCTCAGCATGTTTTTACTACTGTAACTTGATTCAACTTAACGTTTTAAGAATCAGTCTGCTGACTGCTGTGTAGAGAAATGATCAGAGCAGAAAAAGATAGAATTATGTAGGGCTGTGAACATGTTATTTTTACTGGCTGCTCAGTGCAGTAAGCATGTGGAAGAGGTAGTACATACATACATGGACTATTACTCGGCCACAGGAAAGAATGAAATTGGGTCATTTGTAGTGTTGTGGATGAACCTGTGCTGGGCTAAGTAGTTTCAGTCATGTCTGATTCTCGGCAACCCCATGGACTGTAGCCTGCCAGGTTCCTCTGTCCACGGGGTTTCCCAGGCAAGAGTACTGGAGTGGGTTGCCATTTCCTTCTCCAGGGGATCTTCCCAACCCAGGGATCAAACCCATGTCTCTTATGTCTCCTGCATTGGCAGGCAGGTTCTTTACCACTAGTGCCACCTGGAAAGCCCTAGAGTCTGGCATACAGAGTGAAGTAAGCCAGAAAGAGAAAAACAAATATTATATATTAATGCATATATATGTAATCTAGAAAAATGGTCCTGTTGAACTTATTTGCAGGGCAGGAATAGAGATGCAGGTCTAGAGAACAGTCTTGTGGACATGGGTTGGGGTCGGTAGGAGAGGGAGGACAAACTAGGAGATTAGGATTGACGTATATACACTACGATGTGTAAAATAGATAGCAAGTGGGAAAGTGATGTATAGCACAGGGAACTCAGCTCAGTGCTCTGTGATGACCTAGAGGGCTGGGATGGGAGTAGGATGGAGTCTCAAGAGAGAGGGGATATACATATATGTATAGGTGGTTCATTTTGTTGTAAAGCAGAAACTAACACAACATTGTAAAGCAACTATATGCCAATAAAATCTTCTAATAGAAAATTTGTTATAGCTAGAATCACTTTGTGATAATACAAAATGCACTAAAATGGTTTAAGGATTTACAGCTTTCTAATCATCATTGTCTTTTTTTCATGCTAATGAATTCAGAAGAGTCTTCTTTCTCCATGGTTTTGAAATTATAATTACATTTTACTGAGACTCTCCTATTTTTTTTATCCAAACTCTTCAAGGCTCCTTTATTTCATTCTGGCATCAACCCTATGAGTAGATATTATTTTCTTTTTAAAGATAAAATAATTGCCAAAGTTAACTCCAAAAGTCAATCACAAAACTTAGATTTGAATGTCAGTCTGTCTGCATTTAAAGCTTTTGGTCACTTGTAACAAAGTGGAATAAATGATTTGAGTCCTAATTTAAAAAGTAAATATGTTATAGTCATATATTACTACTCATTTTCTTATTCATTAGCTTTGTTTTCAAAATAAAGATGTTAAGTCAGATAATCATAAACCTTAAAACTTTTGGACTAGCATTGATTTTTTTAGTATTTTAACAAGTTTATTGAGATATAATTTGTATGTCATAAAATACCTATTTTATGTGTACAACTCAATAAGAATATACTTACAAAGAATATGCATTTATGAAGTTGTACAACTATAATCACAATCTAATTTTAAAATATTTCCCTCATACTAAAAGAAAAAACATGTCCATTTACTATCATTTCCATCCCTACTCCAAGCTCTAGGCAACCATTAATCTACTTTCTGTCTCTATGAATTTGCCCTTTTGGGATATTTTTTACAAATGGAGTCACAAAATGTGTGTTCTTTTTTGTCTGTATATGAAAAATAGAACAGCAAATAATATTCAGAAAGCAAGATGTAAGGATAGCTATAATTATATAGAATTTATGATTCTTCAGTACTTTTTATAAGCCAGTAACCATTCAGTTCTAGATTCAGACTGTCTGGGAGTAAAAACTTCTCTGGCCTTAGATGCTTCGCCTATGAAAGAAGGATATGTATGTCTATGTATCTGTGTCTTAGGATTTTGTGAGTTAAATTAGTCAATACATGTAAAGTGTATCATATACATTGGACTATTTTAAGTGTTAGCTTTTATTCTAGGTGTTTGAGTGGATAAATCTAAATAGATAATCAACCTAAAACTCATTTGATTAAAGATTAAAATTGAAATGTTGAAAGATTCAAACACAAGTAAGTTATTTTTTTAGTGGTTCAATTTTAACTAATTACAGATCTATTGGATTTTCAGGAAATGGACCAAACCTATAATGAATAGAGAATGCTGGCTCAGAGAGACTTTCCTCTGCCAATTTACAGAAATCCAGTCTCCCATTTTATACGAATAGATTAATGGCCAACTTCTCACTTGAGACATATGAGTAGAATTTTAATGCCAAATTTCTCTGATGGCCAAAAGCATAAAGCTTCAAATGGGACTGTTTTGTACTGAGAAGACATGATTAAAGCCATAGAAGTTATAAACCAAGTTTAAAGTTAAATTTACCAAACTGTGCAATTCTACTCTAAAATTTCATACTTTGTTGACCTGGTTTTATTAAATGGCCAGAAAGAGATTGTAAGAAAGTAGAGTAAGGCACATATTTTGGGAAAGAAGGAAGGAAGCCAGTCTGTGTTCTCCAGAACCTTGCTTCTTTATGGTAATCAATCAAAACACTGTTCCAACGAGAACAGACTGGGTAAAGCAGAAAAGATACAGTGTTTTGGCAAATTAAAATCGAGAAAGGCTGAGTTAATTTGAAAAGCTTCCATGAAACAGTACATCGTGGCTCAGTCCACCAATCCCTGACCACATGACTTGGGACTCCCAAGAGATGTCACATAGCATCTTCACCCAGCTCACTATTTCGGCAGCAATCCTGTTGTACAAGTAGTGTATCTGAAGCAACTCCTCAAAGAATTTCAGAGAGGAACTGCTACCATACCTTATGCCCTAGAACATGCACCACTTGAGTTAATACTTTCCTCAGAGCCAGCTTCACATCCTTGTTTCTCAAGGCATAAATCAAAGGATTAAGGGAAGGGGCAACAATATTATTTAACACTTGGATAACAGAGTCTAGCCAGGGGCCGAAGATAGATGAGCACCACAGGCCCATAGAACAAGATGATTGAAATCAGGTGGGCACTGCAGGTTGAAAAAGCTCAGTGCCTGCCTTTGGAGGATCTGATTTTGAAAATGGAAAGGACAATGAGACCATAGGAAGTAAAGATAAGGATAAGGCATGTAAGAGTCACAAAATCCACGTTAGTGAAGCTTACCATCTGAGCTATAGAGGTGTCTGCACAGGCCAGGGGTAGCACCACTGGGATGTCACAAAAGAAATTGTCCAACTCATTGAGGCCACAGTAGGGTAACTTAAAGACAAGAAATGTGAGGATACTTCCACGTAGGCAACTACCCAGCCAAGAACCCACTGTCAAGCTGATACACACTCTGGGGTTCATGATAACCATGTGTCGAAAAGGGTGACAAATAGCCACAAAGCGATCATAGGCCATTACAGTGTAGAGGAAGCACTCAGTAGCACCCAGGAAGTGGTAAAAGAAGAGCTGGGAGGCACAGCTCTGATAAGAGATGGTCCGACTTTGCCCCATTAGGTAGAGCATCATTTTGGGGGAACTCACTGAAGGGAAAAATACATCAAAAACTGACAGGTTCCCCAGGAAGAAATACATAGGGGTGTGGAGGTTGGAAGAAACCAGAATGGTGAGGAAGATGAGCAGGTTTCCCAGTAAAGTGAAGAGATAGAACATCAAAAACAGGATGAATAGCAAGTTCTCCAGCCCTCCAGTTAGGAATTCCCAACAATATGAACTCTGACACAGAAGTGTAGTTCTGCGTGTCTATGCACCAGGCAGTCCTGGAAAAGCAAAGCATTCGTGATATAAGACCACAAATAACTCAGAAAATATCTTCCTAGTAGAGTTATTTCTTAAGCAGTGACTGTGAGCAAAAAAAGGTCAAAGAGGAAAAGGAAACCAGTAATAAATCTGGGCCTGCAGCTAAGTAATGTGTTGCATTTGGCCTCAGTATTTTTCATATGCAAAATTACATAGAATAATTTATCTCTACAGTTGACAAACCTCACAGTAATCAACTCTTATTATCAATTTTAAGTAGTTTCTCCCAATCCAGTTTATCATCAAACAAACTGGTATATTACAGAAGCATCTTCTCCAAGGAAAATTTGGCATCAAATGGCAAACTGGTTTTGTATTACAAGTCAAGTCATAATTAGTTGCTTAATAGACCAACTGGGCTTCTCTAGTGGCTCAGCTAGTAAAGAATTTGCCTGCAAATCAGGAGGCCCTGGTTTGATTCCTAGGTCAGGAAGATCCCCTAGAGAAGGGATAGGCTATGCACTCCAGTATTCTTGGGCTTCCCAAGTGGCTCAGCTGGTAAAGAATCAGCCTGCAATGTGGGAGACTTGGGTTTGATCCGTCAGTTGGGAAGATCCCCTGGAGAAGAGCGTGGCAATCAACTCCAGTATTCTTGCCTAGAGAATCCCAAGGAAAGAGGATCTTGGTGGGCTACAGTCCATGGGGTCACAAAGAGTCAGACACAACTGAGTGACTAAGCACAACAAAGCAATAGACCAACTATCCAAGTATACACATACAAAAATGTGAACCTAAACAGAAATGATATTCACTTACCTATTTATTTTTACTTTCAGCAATAGTGTTTTCCATTGTTTAGCATTTACATTCAAGAAATGATATACAATTAATATTTATAACATGCTCAAACACACACAGTAATTACACTGAGTCTAGAAGAAAGCCTCATGTAAGTAACAGAAATAACTATTGCATCCCACTAGAAATATATCCCTCCTCAGAAAGACTTTATTTCTATACCACAGATCTCATACATGTAAGTTTCAATGATATTATTATTTTTTAACTTCATTAATTAATGTCAGTCAGATAAGCCTAAAGACCTTCAATTATTTTTTTCTGAAGGCCCAATATCTTCTTTTGTTCCTTTGAATCAAATTTTATGTTAGCCCTCCACATGTTGTCACTTGGATATAACTGATTTTTCTCTGCCCGTGATCGATATTTGCTCATAGGAAATAATCTGATAGATCTATTAATATTAATTTA
Source organism: Giraffa tippelskirchi (assembly GCF_054371585.1). Taxonomy (NCBI): domain Eukaryota; kingdom Metazoa; phylum Chordata; class Mammalia; order Artiodactyla; family Giraffidae; genus Giraffa; species Giraffa tippelskirchi. The sequence goes on from NC_137284.1 coordinate 21,707,674, forward strand.
TAAATTGCTAATCTCTTACCATTTCCTACATTGTTTCAATTTTATGAGAATAAAGGCTTATAGACATACAGGAAAAAAAGCTCAATAAGTAGAATTTATGGCAAAGAATGAAGAAGTGGAGAAAATAGGAGCTCTTCAGAATAATCTTGAAATCAATCTATAGAGCCAGGGCCCTGTATAGAGCTTGTCCTGCACAAAATGTTTGAGTAGATTGTGATTCTGACAAAAATACAAACAGGAAAGCAAAAAAACTCCTTTCCAGCCCAAAATATAATTTACACATTGAGTTTAAGCCTCAGCAATCAATTTAATCTCACAAACATTAATTTTCTATCCACCTGCTAGAAATATAAAGATGAGTAAAATAAAGTGTTATCCCCTAAAGAACTTACTCTAATAGAAGACTGGTTTCTAACTCTGACCCTGACTCTGAGCCATAAGAAATTCACTTAATCTACCTGAGCCTCAACTCTTACAAAAGAATAGTGGATAATCATATTGTCTGCCTCATAAAGTCTTTGTGAGGATTGAATGAGATAACAAAAATAAAATTCCTTGCCCAGTGCTTGGCACTTAGTAGTAAATGTTCAGTATTAAAGACTAACCTCATGCATATAAGACAATGGTAATGTAGTTAAAACAAAAGCATTGAAGGTGTGATGAAGATATAATTAGAAATGGACTTGAAAACGGATCTGCAAGATTTGAAACAAAGTAAAGTAAACATAGTCAACTGATCTTTGACAAAAGAGCAAAGGCAATGCAATGAGAAAAGATAGTCTTTTAAAACTAATGATTCCGGAACAACAGGACATCACACACACACACACACACACACACACACACACACACACACACACACACACACACACACACACACACACACACACACACACACACACACAATGTATCTAGACATAGACCTTACACCCTCCACAAAAATTAACTTCAAATGAATAACAAACCTGAATGTGAAATGCAAAACTACTGAACTCCTAGATGATAATTTAAGAAAAAATCTAAATGATCTTGGATATGGCAATGAGTTTTTAGATATAGCACCAAAGGCACAATTCATAAGAGAAATAACTGATACACTGAACTTCATTAAAATTAGTAAAAAAAAAAAAAAAACTTGTTTTGCCAAAGACAAAGCTAAGAGAATGAGAAGATAAGCTACAGAATGAGAGAAAATATTTTGTAAAAGACAACATCTGACAAAGGACTAATGTTATGAAGAACTCTTAAAATTCAGTAATTAGAAAACCAACAACCCAATTAAAAATTAGCCCAAAGACCTTAACAGATACCTCACTAAAGAAGATAAATATACAGCTGGAAAATAAGGACATAAAAGGATGTTCCACATTATGTCATCAGGGAAATACAAATTAAAACAAATAGATAACACTACAAACCTAGAATGCCCAAAATCGAAAACACTGACAATACCAAATACTAGGGAGAATGTGAAGTAACAGGAACTCTCATTTCTGGTAGACATGCAAAATGGTGCAGTCACTTTGTAAGACAGTTTGGCAGTTTCTTTTGAATCTCAATATATTTTTACCATGATCCAACAGCCATGGTCCTTGATATTTAAACAAAGGAGTTGAAAACGTATATTAACACAAAGGTCTGCACATTGATGTTTATATAAACTTTATTCATAATTGCCAAAACTTGGAAGCAACCAAGATGTCTTTCAGTAGGTGAATGGATCAACTATGGTACATCCAGACAATGGAACATTATTAAGTGCTATAAAGAAATGAGCCATCAACCTATGCAAAGACATGGAGGAATAATAAGGCTGTATTACTAAGTGAAAGAAGTCTATCTGAAAGAGCTACAACCTTTATCATTCCAACCATATGACATTCTGGAGACAGTAAACAATTACTGGTTGGCAGGGGATGGATAGGTGGAGCACAAAGGACTTTTAGGTCAGTGAAAATACATTGTATGGAATGGTAGATAGACGCTATTATATATTTGTTCAAATCCATTGAATGGACAAAACTGAAAGTGGACCCCAAAGTAAACTATGAACTTCAGGTAATTATGATGTATCAGGGTAGATTTATCGTTTATAACAAGTGTATCCTCTTGGTGGGGATGTTTGATAATGGGACAGGCTGTATATGTGTACGGGCCTAGGGTATATGAGAAATCTGTACTGTAAACCAAAAACTCATCTAAAAAAAATTAAGCATTTTTTAAAATAGCAAAGAAAAACACATAGGTCAGGAAAAATGTTCTTTTCATCAGACCTTCAGCAGAGGATTATGTAAACATCAGAATTAAAAGATATCTCGTAGGCTAGAAGTGCATAAATTCTCCCTTTACCTGAAATTTTTTTGTTTCTAGCTCAACAGTCAAATTCACAAAGGTGTTTGTTCCAAACATGCCATCAGCAAAAGCGTAAATTTCACAAATTACCTTAGATTGACTTTCATAATTCTCTTTCCTCCTCTGTAGTTAGCACTCAATGCCTTATCTCCATCCAAAACTATTCTCAGGAAAGAATCTGACATACCAGGAAAAAAAAAAATTCTAAGAACAGATAATAACAGAAGATTTTCAAGCAGAAATTTTTACCTCTTACGGAAACAGAAAAAGGAATTATTTTGCTGCAAAGGAGACTAAACTAGATGTTTTCTTCCAACTTTGAATTCTAAAATTTTATATTATTAGCATTTTATAAATTTTGTGACTTTCACTATCACCACATTCAAAGATATTTTCATTTTAACCTTCAGGGTTCAATGACAGAAAGAAAGTGCATATGCCTGCTAAAGGAAGTTCTCATATTGATAAGAGGAGTAGATTGATATTGATTAAAAGAGTAGATGTTAAGAGTGGGGATAGTTTTTATTTTTTTATACTAACTGCAAAAGGGAATTCATAAACAAAGAATCTATCTGCTTCAATCTCATCCACCTTCCTCATACAAACCATTCTCCTACCACATGAGCACACTTATCTCTAAGTCTCCCCCACTTCATGTCCTTTTCAGAGCTGACTTACTTATGAATCACAGGACTCAGCAACATATAAGAATTTTCATAACTTCCATAATTCTCCTTCTTCAGTTGGTTGAACAGGGGAAATGACAAGGAGAAGTAGAGTTAAAAGCAAGACAGAGAGAAAAGGAAGAAGCATAGTGTAAGCAGAACAAGAGTTGAATAGAAGAAGGTAAAGTTTTAGACAAACACCAGCTAATGGAAAACATACCTAACATGGGCAGAGGGATTTTTGTCAAGTTTTTAGGCAAGAATATGTTTCTAAAAACAAAAGTCCATATTGGCGTAAGATGCCATGACATAGAGACAAGGTTCTGCACCTTGTACTCTTGAGTCCAAGACACAAAGTTTCCACACTCAGCCCTGTCATGTAGTCTGGTCCTGAAATGCTGGATTTATGATATTTTCAAACCAGAGAGTTTCTGTTGAGACACTATCCCCAGTGGCCCAATGTTAGACTTGAGAATCGTGAATGAGCAAAGGGAGTAATTAGAGGTCCTCCTGTCTATCCTAACACCCGTTTCCCATTACACATCTCATTATTTCATAATATAGTAGATACTCACTGTAAATGTAGCATTACAACTTTATAAACTATCTGGTAAAATATTCAAAAGAGCGAGAAAAATACCAGTATCTTTCCTCAACCTTACTTAATATGCTCTTTTCAATTGTTATAAACACATAGTTATACTTTTAACTATTTACAATCATACCCTATATGTAGTTTTGCATGATTCCTTTTTAATCTTAACTTTTTGATTAATAATTTTTCTTATATTTCTCAAAATAAACACTCATAGGTAGGTAGAGAGATGGGGCTGTGTATGTGTTAGTCGCTCAGTCATGTCCAACTCTTTGTGACCCCATGGACTGTAGCCCACCTGGCTCCTCTGTCCATGAGATACTCCAGGCAAGAACACTGGAGTGGGTTGCCATTTCCTTCCCCAGGGGATCTTCCCAAGGATCAAACCTGCATCTACTGCATTGCAGGCAGATTCTTTACCAACTGAACCACCAGGAAAGCCCGAGATAAAGCTTGAGAGCCCACATAAGAAATGATTAGCCAGGGCTGGATTGGTCACTTTCAATATTGTGGTCTCTATATTAGGAAGTTTAAAAAACTCTAAGAGGGTTTTTAGTAGCCTTGTATTTGAGTGTATTATTGGAAAGAGGGCATATGAAGAGAAAACACCAGCTATCATGGGGAGAGTGGCTGCAGGAGCTCGAATACATTGAGGAAAACAAATAAGGAAGGTCCTTGGACTGTAGAAGTTTGAGATACTTGGTCAGGAAAAAAGGAGAAAAGATGGTAACTAACTCAGAGAAATGCTACTGGGAATGTATGTGGATTAACATCCTGCTTTAGCCTAACCAGATGACATCAGAATAGAACTTTTTGCATTTAAGTTTCTGTACCTGAAATTTTGAGAACTAGACCTAGGCTCTAATAATCAGGTAAAGCCTCCACACAGGTATCTCCTGGGAACACCGAGAAGATCAAAACCAACAAAGGAGAGTAACAGTATGAGAATAAGAATAATAGAACCCCAGTCTTTGGGATCAGAACCTGTTTTTACAAATTAGTTTAGCATAATCTATAAACAACATAATATATAATACACCATGGTTTTAGAAATGACTGTCCCATTTTTCTGTGAAACAATTGCTCTCGATTTTTATCTCAAAACTTTCTGTTCAGATATCTTGCCTCAATAATTGCATATTTAGATGTCTCTAAAAAAAAAAAAGGCTTATTTTAAAAAAGAAGTGTTATAAAGCCCTTGTAAAATTATTAAGGTAACAGAAAAACATGGGCTTCCCTGGTGGCTCAGACAATAAAGAATATACCTGCAATGTAGAAGACTCAGGTTCGATCCCTGGGTCAGGAAGATCCCAGGAGAAGGGAATGGCAACCCATTCCAGTATTCTTGCCTGGAGAATCCCATGGACAGAAGAATCTGGCTTGCTGCAGCCCCTGGGGTCACAAAGAGTTGGACACAACTGAGCAACTGAACTGAACTGAACTGACTGAACTGCAGATGGAGTTATAAGAAAAAGGGGAGAACTAGCAAACTCAAAAACCACAGGATATGTGAAAACTAAATAAGCAGCCTAATTTTTAAACTGTGCTAAAAGACATAAAGCACAAAATTTACTGTCAACCATTTTCAGTATACAGTTCAGTAATGCTAAGTATATTCATGCTGTTGTGCAACCAAACTTCATAGCTTTTTCATCTTACAAAAGGAAACTCTATATCCATTAAACTATTTTCCCTTTCCCAAACCCCTGGCAACCACCATTCTACCTTCTTTTTCTATATTTTGACAACTCTATAAACCTCATATACTTAAATCATACAGAAATCACATAGTATTTGTCTTATTTTGTGACTGCTTATTTCACTTAACATAATCTCTTCAGGTTTCATCCATCTAGTAGCATATGTCAATTTCCTTCCTTGTAAAGATGGGAGTGCTATTGCCTGTATGTATGGACCACATTTTGATTATCTATTCATCAGTAATGGACACCTGAATTGCTTCCACCTCCTGCCTATTGTGAATAATGCCGCGATGATGAGCATGCTATAAATATCTATTCAAGACCCTTTTGGACATAATTCAGAAGGATAATTGCTGAATCACAAGGCAATTTTATTTTTAAATTTTTTGAGGAACCACCACACTGATTTCCATAGTGGCTGCACCGCCTTATATCCCCACCAATAATGCGTAATGTTTCCAACTTCTTCACTTTCTTAACTTTTCCTTTTTTTTTTCAGTAAGTGCCATTCTAATGGGTGTGAGGTGATTTCTCCTGAATTTGGTTTGAATTTCTCTAACGGTAGAGATTGAGCATCTTTTCATATGCTTATTGGCCGTTTGTGTGTCCTTTTTGGAGAAATGTCTGTTTAAGTCCTTTACCTCCTTTTTAATCAAGATACTTGTTTGTTGTTACTGTTGATGGAGTACAATATTAAAAAGCAATGTGTGCATGTGTGTGTATGTACACATCATTTAAATAAAATTTTATGTTGGGTGCTGTACTAAAACTTCACTTATAGGAAAGATTTAAACTGCTTTGATTTTTTTTCAATGCTAAGCAGTAATTATTAGAAGGAGGCAAGTAGTTGGAGTTCATTCATATTTAGCTTTCATACATCTTCAACTTTAATGAGAATATATATTTAAATTAGTGAATGTTGTTTTTATGTATCCTAATTATTTCACTCATGTCCCTGTTTTATGTAAATGAATAGGTAATTACATTTGATTTGAAGGTCTAAGTGGTATCCATTTATTCATGCAACAAACTCACCCACAGTGACTAGTAGATCACTGGGCCACGTCCTGTGGGTATAACAGTGAATAAGACAAACATGATGGAATTTTCCATTGCATAGAAAAGAAATCTACTGAACAAGTTTAAGTATTGGTATGATAAGTATCTGTCCATAATCCATATCCAGGTTTTATCAGATATTATAACATGTGGGTTTTCCACCGATATCCAGCACTAATAGGACGTCAACCTAATAATAGAATTGCTTAAATACAGCATATTGTCTAGGATACATTCCCAAAGCACAGGAATTTTTACTGTGATGTTAGATTTTACTGGTCAGTTTAGGAAGGGCCTTGGAACTCTCACATCATACATCAAACCATTGTCTACATTAAAACGGGCTTATTTTGTCCTTTTTATCTCATGCCCTCTATAAAGGCAACAATGTATTTAATTCAGGGTTTCATTTTTTGTTTTGTTTTTAATGGTTTCAAGTAGAATGCAAACTTTAGGGAATAAAAATGGAATACAAAATAACTATAAATTAGTAAAATGTCATAAAAACTAAGGGCAGTAAATATTGCTCTCTCTTTCTCCCTGATTTCTGGAGAAAATTGAAAAATAATGATCATTTTGAGTATCGTTGGAAGCCAACTTGGAAAATGTAACATGGGAGAACCAAATAAGCCTGGTCATTGAACCCAGTAATCAGGACATCTCTTCAAACAACACTGAACAGGAAGGCTTTCCCAATTCTTTCACACTAAAGAGTAATCTGGGATGATGTCAGTATGGCAGCGTAGGAAAAAAATGACAACAAGAGTTAAGAGAGCCTGGGCTAGAACTGGCTTTACTGTAATTAAATGTGTTATGAATGGCAAGATACTTATTTCTATATCTCAATGCCACCATGTACAGAGGGACACAATGAATCGTGGCACAGAATGAATGGAGATAATAATAAAGTCAACATATAAACATGACCTATGTCCATGCATATTTTACTAGTTATTTATTGAATGCTCTCTGTGTATCATGAGCTCCGGAGAGAGGTAGTGATGTTGAGTAAATTGCCAAGCAGGTCCTTCAGGGCAGTCATGTGGTAGAGGGATTAAGACTAAGAGCTATGGAATTAACAAGATCTGAGTGTGAGGTCTGATTTGCCACTTACTGTGCAAATGTCCATTATTTGAAACTTCTAATCCTCAAAGTTTTGTTTTTTGAAATTGAAACTCCTTTATGGGGGTGATATGAAGATTACATAAGATGGTACCTGTGGAATATTCATCACAGACCATGTTCTAGCAATTGCGATTAATACTATTGTTAACAACATGGACAAACTGCAATGTGTATAGGTAGAACCAAAGAATGATTACATTCTAAGTGAAGTAAGAAAAACTAATTTGCCACAGAGATGGCTATTGAAGGATGATTTTTGGATTGCCATAGATCTTCACTACTTTCAATCAGGCAAAATTGGCTGTCTATTATAAAAAATTTGTCTCAAGCTTCTTGCAATTTCCCTTGGATTCCTTCCCCAGGATTAATGCACTGAGAATAGTATGAATTATGAAGTTACTTATGGGGCCTCAGGGTTTATAATTACACACAAAAATAGAAAATCTTATTAGGCAAACAGTGCTTTAGAGAAAGCATTTTCCATTGATATTATTTGATTATTTATCTGATTAGTTATTTGATTGAGTAGGTGGGTGATGTTAAGAGTCAATACATTTTAAAATCCATTATAAAACCTTTAATTTATTGCAGAACAGTAAATACTACATTGTGGAAAATCCTTTTTAGGGAACTTTTCACCTCTTTGTTCCTTAAGGAATAGATTAATGAGTTCAGCATGGGTGAGACAGTATTATTTAATAGTTGCACTGTGGCATCTAGCAAGGGGTTGGGTGTGCGATGCAGATAGACAATGATTATAGGTCCAAAGGCACAGAGAATGGCAGTGAGGTGGGCACTGCAGGTAGAGAAAGCTTTCTGCCTGCCCTCAGCCGAATGGATCCTCAAAATGGCAATCCCAATGCATGTGTAGGAGACACAAATACTCAACCAAAGCATTAAAGCCAGAAAGCCAACACTAGTGGAAGCTACTCCCTGGGCAGAGGAGCTGTCAGCACAAGCCAGGGGTAAGACAGCAGGAATGTCACAGAAGAAGTGGTCTACCCGATTAGGGCCACAGTAGGGTAGCTGAAAGGTAAAGGATGTCAGGATGGTGGCCTGAAGACAACCCACCAACCAGGCTGCCGTGACCAAACCAACACAGACTCCAGGTCTCATAATGAGCTTATACCTCAGTGGGTAACAGATGGCAGCAAAGCGATCATAAGCCATCACAGAATAGAGGCAGCCTTCCGTAGAACCCAGGAAATGATAGAAGAAGAGCTGAACAGCACATCCATTATAAGATATGGCTCGGCTCTGGCCAGAAAAATCGACTAGCATCTTGGGACAGAGTACAGAGGGGAACAGCATGTCCAAAATCGATAGGAGTCCCAAGAAGAAGTACATGGGAGTATGAAGGGTCGAGGAGGAGACAATTGCTAGAAGGATGAGCAAATTTCCCAGCAGGGTCAAGGGGTAAATGAAGGAGAAGATGACAAGGAGCACAGTCTCCAGTCCCTCTGTCTGAGGTATTCCCAGTAGGATGAACTCATTCAGCTCTGTGTGGTTCCTCATGTTCCTGGGAGGAAGGTCTAGGGGAGACAAAAGACAGGAAAGCATGAATGTGGAGGCTGATTGTGACAGACACAATACCGATACATTCATCATCACTAATCTTTGTTTACACATAAACATGATGTTGAAATTAAGAATCAGAAATTCTGGGAATAATATTTAGGGGCTAGTAAAGCAGATGTATATCACATTCCTTTATGAATAGGGATTCAAAGCAATATGAAGCTTTAACAAAGTGAAATACTGGATGTACTAGGAGAACAAAGGCATCAATATTGAGCAGATGAGCATAGTTTGAATTAAGTCCACAACCAATTATACAACAACAACAACAAAAATGTCCTAAATTTAAGATCAACCTGAAAACATGTGGAAGCCTGACCCTCCTGACTCCTTTACAGAGCTAGTTACTCAAATATGTGTTCAAACACCCTAAATATTCATCAAAGGTCATTTTGAGCACCCACACCTCTGTTGATAAGAATGGACTGTGATACAGTTTAAGGAGCAGTAAGATTTGGGTGTATGATATCATTCTAATTAGATATATTTCTTAGTCTGAGCATGGGGGTCTCAAAGAGCCGGACACGACTGAGTGACTGAACTGAACTGAAGGTTATTTGCCTGAAAAGAAATTGACAGTGACAAATTTGATTATTATCCTAGTGTTTAGTTTGTTTAGAGATTAGTAGATGTTTAGAGACTGCGTAGATGATAGGTTTTAGTGAAGTCATCATATATAAAGATGAATTTTTGGAATATTTGATGTTTGCTAAATACTGAAATTTTGAAATCCAAAGTATTTCAATTTTGCAGACTTTTCTGTGTCTTCTGTCTTAAATTCTAGTTTTAATTTTATTGTGGTAATAAAACTTCACATGAGATCTACTCATGTGAAGTGTACAAGATAATATTAACTATGAACATAATGTTTTACAGCATTAGTGAAACTATATACCTATTAATTAGCAATTTCTCATTTCCTGTTGTCCCCTAACCCTGGTAGCCATCATTCTGTGTTTTGCTTTTAAGAGTATAATTGTTTTATTTTAAAGGAAAAACTCATTATGTTGAGAACATGAAAGGGCCAGTAGGGAGTGCTGTGGTCGGCTGTCTGCTACAATGGTTGAGCTTCTGAATTTCTCAAGAAGAGATGCCATGATACTATGCATAAAATAGATAACTAGTGAAAACCTATAGTATAGCACAGGGAACTCGACTCAATGCTCCTTGGTGACCTAAATGGGAAATAAATCCAAAAAAGAGGAGACTTATGTATATGTATAGCTAATTAACTTTCCCGCAGTGTAGAAACTAACACAATATTGTAAAGCAACTATACTCCAATAAATTAATTTTAAAAAAGAAGAGAGATGTCTTTTTTGCTTACAGTTTTTACCATTATAATTTGCTTTTTTGAGATGCAAAATGTATTTAAAATGTCCAATTATAATGGTTTGAACTTCTAATTATAATTCCTGGTCAACTTCTCTGATCTTCTTTTATAATTAATATTATTAATAGTTATTGATTGATAATTTTTTCTTCTAAAAAACCTGAAAAATGGTAAGATAATGCTCTCCATCTACTCAAGTTGTTTGTAATCTTGGAATCTCAATTTCTCATCTTTATATAAGCAGAAAGTATTCCCTGCACCAGTAGTCTTAAACTTAATCAATCAGTTAAATATATTATTCCAAGCAGGACACTTTTGAGAATCAAAGAAAGCATTATTAATAATTAAGGAAGGATAAGAAGAGTAAAATAGGAACATTTCTGTTCAACCATTGAATAGACTCCTTTCCCTCATGTGTGTCCTACAGATCTTTATTTTGACATGTTCTGATATAACTGTGCCCCTTGAAGATGTGGGATATTCTTATAATTGTGCTGGATAAATGGAAGGTACCTATTGAATATTTTTTTCCTGATTAACTGAGATAATATTTACCTACCAGAATTGCTGTAAAGATTAAATGTGATGATGCTCAGGAAAGATTTTGATACACAGTAAGATGCTATATAATGGTTTGTTATAATTGTATTTTCTATAGAGATATCCATGCTAAAGAATTTGGGAAGGAGTTACCTATGTGAAAATCAGAGTTAGTATCTTAAGCCTGAACGAAGTCACCAGGAGAGACAGGGTAAATTATGGACAAAGAAGGAATAAGAGACCAAACTTTGAGAAATACTATTTTAGGAAAAGGAGAAGAAAAGGGAGCCATTTAATAAGAAATATATACATTTGTCATATGATTTGGAAGAGGTCAGGAGAATGTCTTTTGCATACCATTTATCATAAAAATTATTATTTTCTCCATGTCTTAGAAATGTATTTTATCCATTGTCAGGGAGAATATGCAATTAATTTTTATTCCTAAGCAAGTGCGTGGTTCTTTAAAAGTGACAGATGCTGAATTAATGATTAAGAAACAACAAAATAAATAATAGATGAATGTATTTCTGCCTGCTATTTTGTGGGGTGAATGGAGGAAAGGACTCTAGTCATTGCACAAAATGGGAAGGAAGCTCTTAGTCATGATTGCTTCCAACAATGCTAATCAGGAGTCCATAGTGAAGTAAAAGTAAAAATTAAAGAAGATGGGAAAATGCTCTGAGCAGTTACATGGCTCAGTTAAGGAAAACAAATGTTGTTTTTCCCACCTTTAAGTTCATTTTCTTCTATAGACTTGTGGGACTCACCATTCTGAACATCTCTCTTCCCTGGGTGCCATGGAAATGGATTTGGGCTCTCTAAGTGTAGACCCCAAATGGTCTTTTCCATTCAGGATTACACAGAGGATGGTATATGTCTGATGGCTCACCCGTCATCTAGGGTGATTTCTTCAGAGTTAGCAGAAGTAAGATTTCCTACATTCATAGGGTTTTAAATGATCTCTTACTCCCTCTGGAGACCCATCCATGATTCATCCCAGGACTCAGGGAGCAGGAGCCCTTGAGTACAGGGAGCAATCAAATGCTGGATGTTGAGAGAGCTTATGACTGAGAAAAGACTACACGGTAATCAAAATAATCTTCAAGCAATTAAGAATCAAAGAAGTTGTGGATCTCCTGTGGCCACCCTAAGTTTCTATTCTGGGTAGACATCCAAGAACCCTTTTTGTTCTTCATAGATCTCACAGATTTGACTTCCTTCTGTGTCATTTTTTGAGTCTCTACCTATTCCCTTACTTTTTATGGTTGTAGAAGAAATTGTAACATAATGAAAAGATCATTCACCTTGGAAGTTTCTGGTGTGAAGAACAAGTCTGTTTCTCGTTAGCTGTAAGTCCTTGAGCAAGCCAGTGCTCTTCTCTGAACCATAATATAATCCTTCATAGATTGGAGTTATTTCATAGGAAAATTGGAGATTAAATGAGGTAACGCATATAAACTTCCTGGCACATATTACTTAATTATTTGTATTGAAATTGGATGGAACATAGACTTGTATTCACTGTTAGAATCTTTTTTTGTTCTTTTACCCCTTGTCTTCTTAATGTAAGATGAGTTTTTTCATTGTTTTGTTTTTGTCAGTTTAGTCAGTTTTGTTTCATTTATCAACTAGTAAATACAGTGTGGTGGCTCAGACAGTAAAGAATCTGCCTGCAATGCAGGAGATCTGGGTTTGATTCCTGGATTGGGAAGATCCCCTGGAGAAGGGAATGGCTACCCACTCCAGTATTCTTGCCTGGAGAATTCATTGGCAAGGATGGAGGAGCATGATGGGCTACAGTTCATGGGGTCACAAAGAGTTCAACACTACTGAACAACTAACACTTTCACTGTAACTATAGTGAAAGAGATGGTGAGAAACCAAACCAAAATGAAACAAAACAAAAGAAAATAATAGGTATAGAGTTACAAAAAAAATAAGGAATATCAGAATGTTTTTCATAATAATGGATTGTTTTCTATGGAATCTAAATAAGATTTTCCAGGTTCTCAGGATTCAACAGGCCAATCCAAGACAGGGAAAGTGGAACTCACATTTAAAGAGAGCCTACTTGTGAAAAAGGTCTTTTATTTTTTTTTATTTTTGCTAACAAAGCAAGAGACTTTATTGGGAAGGGGCGCCCTGGCAGAGAGCAGTAGGGTGGGAGAACCCAGGAGAACTTCTCTGCCATGCAGTTCACAGTCTTAGGTTTTATGTTGATGGTGTTAGTTTCTGGGTTGTCTCCACCCAGTCATTTTTTTTTATTATTATTTTTATTTATTTATTTATTTGGCTGCTCTGGGTCTTAGTTGCGACATGTGGTATCTTTAGTTGTGACATGCAAACTCTCCGTTGCAGCATATGAGATCTATTTCCCTGACCAGGGACTGAACCAGGGCCCCCTGCATTGGGAGTATGGAATCTTAGTCACTGGACTACCAGGGAAGTCCCTCTGGCTGATCATTCTGACTCAGAGTCCTTCTTGATGGCATGCACATTGCTCAGCCAAGATGGATTCCAGAGAGAAGGATTCTGGGAAGTTGGTAGGACATATGGACTGGTGTCTTCTCTCTCCTTTTGACCTTTCCCAACTTCTTCCTGGTTGGTGGTAGCTTGTTAGTTTCATGTTCCTTCCCAGGACCTCCTGTTATAACTCATGCAAGTGGTTATTATTGGGTCTGGCCAGGGAGGATGGTTTCAGTCAGTGCTTCTCCTAACAACTGTACGAATAAGAAAAGAGGCTTAAGAGAGGTTAAGTGACTTGGGGCCCAAGGCCACACAATGAATAAACAGCAGAAGCAGAATTCTTACCCAGCTCTTTCTGATTCTGGATGGTGAGGAAGCATAGTTCAGTGGCAGAGCAAGTGAGCTTTGGAGCTAGGAATGCTTAGTTTTGAATCCCATACTGTTTGCTGATGGTAAATGGATGGACGTGTGTGCTCAGTCGTGTCTGACTTTTGCGACCCCGTGGACTGTAGCCTGCCAGGCTCCTCTGTCCATGGAATTCTCCAGGCAAGAATACTGGAGTGAATTGCCATTTCCTTCTCCAGGAGATCTTCCTGACCCAGGGACCAAACCCGCCTCTCCCATGTCTCCTGCACTGGTAGCGGATTCTTTACCACTGAACCACCTGGGAAGCCCAGGTGTTCGCTAAGCTTTCCCTAAAACAGTCCAGGGTTCAGGGCCACCCAACGAGCGTGAAGCTAGGACAACTGCCACAGTGTTGTTAGTTTTCATAGGTCCCTTGAGATATCACCGAAAAAGAAACTTCTAACTTGAGTTGTATTGATGTTTAGAAAAGAGAAGTCACAACATCCTCTGGCCCCTTAGCCTCAGGCAGAGTGGTCCGGAATGTGTGACTTCAGGGAAGTTCCTAAAACTCGCTGAGCCTCAGTTTCTCATCTGTAAATTGGGGAAAACATCAGATTAAATAAGATAATATCATTAAGACAGTTTCTAGTCTGTAGGAAACACTGGAAGATGACTAGCTATTATTATTACAATTCTGATAATACTTCTGAGCCACCAAGGAAGCCCCAGAATATTGGAGCAGGTAGACTATTCCTTCTCCAGGGGAACTTCCTGACCCAGGAATCGAACCAGGATCTCCTGCATTGCAGGTGAATACTTCTTTTTTTTTTTTTTTAAATAAATGTATTTATTTTAGTTGGGGGCTAATTACTTTACAATAAAAAGGTCTTTTAAAATTTTATTTTATTTACTTCTTACAACATCCACAGAGGGTAGTTATTAGTCCACTTTATAAATGATGACATGGTCATCAGAGAGAGTAATTTTTCCCAAGATTACACAACATTGAGTAGAAGTAGGAATCGAGCCACAAATTTTTTGAATCTAAAGCTCACAGACTTAATTCTGGGGACAGAGCCAAGTTGATACTAAAACATCAGAATCTGGTTCCTAGTTTTCTCCCCAAGTTTGACCCTCTGGATGAGCGAGGTATACCCTTTCCTAGTCCTCAGAGAGTAAGACCCTTGAGCTTTACCCTGTCCATCTCCTTTCGCATCTCTTTATGACTCTGTTTTGCCCAAAGCGCATTTGCTTGTAGTTGATGACAACTGTCACTCTTAAGCAATGATTAGTATCTTCTAAGTAATTTCTGACAAGCAATTAAATGTCTTTATGATGACACCCATTATTCTTGTCTGAAATTAAAACTCTCTATCTTACCATGTAGAATACGTACCACTGATTTATAATAAGAGCACATGTAGAGTAGTAGCTAGACATGTATTTTTTAATTCATTCTATCTACTCTCCATCTATCCGTGATACATCTCTTCTGAGCCCAGTTTTCATGTGATCTCTCCAAACATAAACTTTACAAGTTATTAGTAATTATGTAAAAATGATGCTTATTGTTTGTAACTTTGATCACAGATAGGTGAGGTAATAAAAGCTTATAAGACTGTGTATCTTTTTAAGCATTGTCCATTAAATGTTTTTGAAATCTATTTAATAATATCTATAGTAGATAACTGACTTAGTGACTAAACAACAACAGCATGGCTTCCCATGTGGCGCTAGTGGTAAAGAATCGGCCTCTCAATGCAACAGATGTGAGAGACATGGGTTCGATCCATGGGTCAGGAAGATCCCCAGGGAAGGGCATGGTAACCCACTCCAGTATTCTTGCTTAGAAAATTCCATGTACAAAAAAGCCTGGCGGGCTATAATCCTGACGGGCTATAATAGCAAAGAATCAACACGACTGAGCATGTGCGCACACACATAGTAGACAACAGACTTAGTGACTAAACAGCAACAACACAAGAGGTAACAATCAAAAGGCCTAACAGTATGCAGAAATTGGGATACATATGTATTTATTCTTGGGGCCTCCCAGCTGGCACTGGTGGTAAGGAACCCACCTGCTAATAATGCAGGAGACAGAAGTGAAGCTGGTTAGATCCCTGGGTCAGGAAGATCTCCTGGAGGAAAGCATGGTAACCCACTCCAGTATTCTTGCCTGGAGAATCCCACAGACAGAGCAGCCTGGCGGGCTACAGTTCATAGGGTCACAAAGAGTTGGACCCAACTAAAGCCACTTAGCATGCACACATGTGTATTTATTCCTAATTAACATCTTAGGCACTTATTTACTTATAGGTTTTTAAGTTTTAAAAACACATAAAGGGCAGGAAGAGAAATCATGATGGCAGAGTAGGATGACTTGGAGCTCACAACCCCCACAAACACATCAAAAATACACCTACATACAGAACAATTCTCACTGAAAACTAACTGGAAACTGTCATGAGGATTTCTGTACAATAAAGGATATAAGAAAGGTACACACATAAAAAGACTGTAAAGTCCCATTAGTCTTACTTTATTTATCATTAGCAGAATCATTCATCTTTTCCAAGTAGGAAAAAAAAACAAATCTCATAACAACAATTAAAAAAAGAGATGATATATTTCTTAATGATATTCTTACTTAGGAATAGGAAAAGGAAATTGTGAAAGTGGTAGGAAATAAAGAAGACATACTTTTAAAAATTGAAAAATACTTGAGAAAAAACTCAAATTTCCTTCCCCATGGTGAGAAAGAAATAGAATGAGAAGGCTACCGAAAAAAATATTGTGAATAAACACACTGAAACTCTTCTCCTATGACTCCTTGCACCCTGATTCTAATCAATACTTTCCAACTGGGTCCTTAAATGTATTATTTCATTAACTGAGGTCATCAAATCCTTCTCATCCTAGGAAAGAGTGGGGCCTATTCAATTAGAGGGTATGAGTTTCAGTCCTACCCCTATGCTTACTAACTTGGACATGGCGCTTAAATTCTCTATGCCTCAGGTTTGTAATTTCTAAAATAGTGATGATAATAATAGCATCTCTTTCATTGGGTTGTCTTGATGATTAAATGGAAAAAACACATAAAATGGTTAGAACAGTACATGGCACGTGGTATGTAATCAACACTGTCAGTTGACATCACATATGTTCTCAAAACTTTCCGTAACATTCACCAGACATTTTTCCCTTTAATTCCTGTGTCCCCTATACACTGTAAGCTCTATAAAGACTAACATTTCTTCTGTCTTCTTTGCCACTTCTCTTGTAGTGCTGTGAATACTTCAGAGGACACAGTAGGCATTCCATAAATAACTGTAAATTGCATTGTTCTCTGGTGAAAGCCTTCCAAATGTTTCTCACATTTCTCACATGCTCAGCATTAGGATCAACAGACACACTGACTTCCATCCTTTTCCCTCAGCCACCACACAAGTTCAGAGCTTTTTAGGTTTTTATTGAACTATATGCTGAAATGTAATGATGCCAGTTATAATTATAGCTTTTCCCATATACTCCCTCTTATTTGGCCATATACATAGCTGGAGAATATGTTCTGAAAGCATACATCTGCCCCTTTCTAACTTAAAATTTTTCCATGATTTTCAGTTACCCAATGGGCTACTGAAATATTGTAATAAAAGTATACTGGAACATTGTAATAAAAATACAACTGTCAAAACTATGGTTAAGTTTTGGATAAAATTAAAGAAAAAGTCAAGTGAAATTGTATACTTAATCTGGAGGGTTTCCTTATTAGTTAGAAAGTGCCAGGTTCTTCAGATGTTTCCACTGCTCATATAAGGAGTGCCTCCAAAAGACATAGAGAAGGTAAAAGAACGGCACACAGAATGAGAGAAATGAGCAAATCATCTATTTGATAAAGACCTAGTATCCAAAATACTTAAACCACCTCCACTCAACAGTAAAAAAAAAAAAAAAAAAAGAAAGAATCCAGGGAATACATAGCTCAGTGAGATGAGGTACAGAGTCCAGAAATCGATCTGCATTTATCAGATCAATAATTTTGACAAAAATACAAAGGCAATTTAATGAAGAAATGATGGGCTTTACAATGTGGTAGGAATGCTTAGATATTCATATCAAAAACAAATACACAAACAAAATAGAGACTCAATCTGTACCTCACATTAACAAAAACTGTCACAAAATGAATCATAGATATTAATGTAAAACAAGAAACTTAAGAATTTTTAAATATAAAAAAGATTGTGACAGAGTGTCCATTTACAGATGAATGGATAAATATTGTCGTGTACGTGTGCAAAATTGCTTCAGTCATGCCTGACTCTTTACAACCCCATGGACTGTAGCCCACCAAGCTTCTCTGTCCATGGGATTCTCCAGGCAAGAATACTGGAGTTGGTTGCCACACTTTCCTCTAGGGGATCGTCCCCACCCAGGAACTGAACCTACATCTCTTATGTCTCCTGCACTGGCAGGCAAGTTCTTTACCACTAGATAGTCACAATGGAATATTGCTCAGCCTTAAAGAATAAAACAAAATCTTGCCACTTATGATATAAATGGATCTAGGTGAAATGAGTCAGAAAGAAAGGCAGATACTGTATGATCTCACCAACTTGTGATCTGTAAAAAAACAGATAAACCAAAAACCAGACTCACAGACACAGAGAACAAGTGGGTAGTTGCCAGAGGGGATGGTGTTGGGGGAAGAGAGAAATAGGTGAAGGGAATTAAGAAATACAAACGTCCAGTTGCAAAATAAAAAAGTCATGGAAATATACAGCATAAGAAAAATGGTCGATAATATTATAATAACTTTGTATGGAGACAGATAGTTACCATGGTGATCAGTTCATAATGTAACTAAACATTAAATTACTATGTTGTACACATGAAAATAACATAGTACATCAAGTATATGCCAATAAAACAAAACAGCAAAAAAAAAAAAAAAAGAAAATCTTGAAAGAAACCAAGAGCAAAGGATATTTTACTTATAGGGAACAGAGATAAGAATTACAGAGAAACTCATTGGAAACTGGACAATCAAAAAAGAGTGGAGTAAAATATTTAAAGTGTTGAAATACAAAAATCACCAGCTTAAAATTTTAAATCCAATAATGTTATCCTTCATATTGAAGGTAAAATGATGACATTCTCAGATAAACAAAATCTGAGAGAATCTCTTGCCTGCAGGCTTGCCTTGCAAAAAATATTAAAAGTAGTTCTTTAGGCAAAAGAAAAATAATCTAGGTCAGATGCTTGAAATGACATTTTAAAAAAGCATCAGAGAAAGAATAAATATTAGTAAATTATTATTTTTCTTATTTTTAATTTATCTAAAACATAACTGTGAATTTAAAATAATAAGAGTAATACTATAAAACAATTAGAAGAAAAAGTAGTCAGAAGACACTTTGCCATAAGTTGCAGCAAGATCTTTTTTGATCCACCTACTAAAATAATGAAGAATAAAAAAAGGGACCTAATTAAACTTAGAAGATTTTGCACAGCAAAGGGATCCACAAGCAAAAAGAAAATACAACCCTCAGAATGGGGAAAAAATATGTAAATGAAGCAATTAAAAAAGGTTTAATCTCCAAAATATGCAAACAGCTCATGTAGCTCTATGTCAAAAAAAAAAACAAAAAAACGAACAGTTCAATCAAAAAATAGGCAGAAGATCTAAATACACATTCCTCCAAAGAAGACATACAGATGGCCACAAAGTACATGCAAAGATGCTCAATATCGCTAATAATTAGAGAAATATAAATCAAAACTACATTGAGATATCACCTCACACCAGTCAGAATGACCATCATCAAAGAATCTGCAAACAATAAATGCTGGAAAGGGTGTAAAGAAAAGGGAACCCCCTTACACGGTTGGCGTGAATGTAAATTTGTGCAGCCACTATGGAGAACAGTACGTAGGTTCGTTAAGAAACTAAAAACAGAGCTACCATATGATCCAGCAATCTCATTCCTGGGTATATATCTGGAGAAAACCCTAATTTGAAAAGATACATGCACACTAATGTTTGCTGTAACACAATTTACAACAGCCAAAACATGGAAGCAACCCAAATGTCACTGAGAGAACTCAAACAGGGGCTCTGAGACAATCTAGAAGGGTGAGATGGGGAGGGATGTGGAAGGGAGGTTTGAGAGGGAGGGGACAGGGGTCTATCAATGGCTGATTCTTGTTGATGTTTGACAGAAAACAACAAAATTCTGTAAAGCAATTATCCTTCAATTAAAAAGATTAATTTTTATAAAAGATGATGTGATACATGTATACAATGGAATATTACTCGACCATTAAAAAGAATGAAATAATGCCATTTGTAACAACATGGATGGGCCCAGAGATTATCATACTAAGTGAAGTAAGTCAGACAAAGAAAGATAAATATCAAATGATATGACTCATTTGTAAAATCTAATTTTTAAAATGATATAAAGGAATTTATTTACAAAACAGAAACAGACTCAGATTTCAAAAATAAACTTATGGTTACCAAAAGACAAACATGATGGGGGAGAAGAGGGAGAGGGAAGACCCTGGGTTTAACAAAAATACACACTATGTATAAAATAGATAACTGACAAGGACCTACTGTATAGCCCAGGGAACTCTATACAATATTCTTTAATAACCTAAATGGGAAAAGAATCTGAAAAAGAATGAATATATGTATATGTATAACTGAATCACTATGCTGTACACCTGAAACTAACACATTTTAGATCAATTATACCCTAAAAAATAATTGTAATTCTTCAATTTAAAAAAAAGATTAAGTCAAATTATATTATAAGGAGCTATGCAGTTACATGTTTTCATTTTACTAAATTAATAAACTGGAAAATCATCTTTAAAATATAATATAGTTTTTATGATAAAATTCCTCAGAAACATTAGTCAAACAAATATTCCAGAGTAGCAGGTTTGGATAAAGTTTAACACTGAGAAATATAAATGTAATACATTTCTTATTGATCACTAATTTATATTACTAACTTTGTTAAATAAGTGTATTTTCATTACAGAGATTATTTGCTCTGTGATTGCACTACTTTATCTTTAAGTGTAAACAGAACTTTCTTCACTTCCTTGTTCCTCAGGGTGTAGACCACAGGGTTCAGAAGGGGTGTCAGCACAGTGTAGAAAACAGCCACAATCCTGTCCATAGCCTCCTTGGAGCCTGGTCTCAGATAAATGAAAACACAGGGGACAAAGAAGCAAAGGACCACAATGCAGTGGGAGGCACAGGTCTGGAAGGCTCTCCATCTCCCCTCTGAGGTGCGGATCTTCAGGATGGAATGGACGATGGACATGTAGGACAGCACTATCAAGAGAAAGCAGCCCAAGGCCACCACCCCAATGTTGACAAAGATCACCAACTCATTGGCAGAGGTGTCTGCACAGGCCAGTTTGAGGATGGGTGGTGCATCGCAGAAGTAATGCTGGATCTGGTTGGGTCCGCAGAAGGGCAAACGGAACGTCAGTGTGGTCTGGACAGCAGAGTGCAGAGAGCCACTGAGCCACGTGGTTGTGGCCAGGAGGGCGCACACCCTCCCAGTCATTATGCTGGCGTAGCTGAGCGGGTAACTGATGGCCAGGAAGCGGTCATAGGACATGACGGTGTAGAGGAAGCACTCGGTGCTGCCCAGGAAGTGGAAGGAGTAGAGCTGAGCCACACAGCTGGGAAAGGAGATAAGACTGCCTTCTGGTGACACCAGGGTCATCAGCATTTTGGGCACAGTGACCGTGGAAAACCACATGTCAATAAAGGACAGGTGGGTCAAGAGGTAGTACATGGGGGTGTGCAGGCGGGGATCCACTGTGATCACCAGCAGGATGAGAAGGTTCCCCACCACAGTGAGGACATAGATCACCAAGAAGATTCCAAAGAGGAGCGTGTCCAGCTCTGGTGCATGGGGAAGGCCTGAGAGGATGAACGTTGTCACTACACTCATGTTTGTCATTTCTCCACACTTTTGGTCTCTCTCTCTCTCTCTATGGGAACATCAAGAGCACCCAACATTTTATTGAGAACTGAAAACTGCATTATACAAGGTAGGTAATTCTAGAGTCATACTCAGCTTTGCTTACCACAAAGCTCCCTTGAAAAAGGAGATAGAAGGATTTCATCTTCTCTCTCTTATTTCCCTCTCATTCTCTCTTTCTCTGTCACACACACACACACAAACACACACACCATACACACAAGCATACACAGATAGATGAAAAAAAGGGAGAAAACCACACAAATTTCTATTGATATATCATGAATACTACTAACTTAGCACCATAAAACAAGCCAGATTTTCTAGTTTATACTTTCTGTGGATCACGTTAGCTTGTTGTATGCTCCAGGTCTCACAATGTTGAAATCAAAGTTTCAGGTTGGTCTCTCATCCCATCTGAAGTTCAGGATCACCTGCCTCATTGATGATGTCAGTGTGAAGTAAGGTACTAAACAAAAAGTGTTTAGTAAAGTAACGACATTCATAGGTACTCAGTAAGTGATAGCAAATTATTTGGAGCTGTTGCCTTGCTTTTTTAAATGTATAGATATAGCTATGGAGAGAGCGAGAGACAGAGAGAGAGTAGAGGGAGAAAATAAATTCTCATTGTGCCATAGAGACTTCTCAATTTCAAAGCTACAATTTTGAGGAAAATTTCATCACGTATTGGTACTGGTGTCTCACTAGCTACCACTAATTTGCTTATATAGGAAATAATCTCAGAGCAGGTTAAGAAACTATAAACTTCATATAGAATCCTAACAACCTCTCATGTGATCCAGAAAATACCAACCATCACAACACTGTTAGCCTCAAACTTGTCTTATTTTATGCAGTCATTTATGAGACACTGAAAATATAAACTTCATATGTGCTCTCCCAACCACAATCCACTGAGAAGCGGCTGGTTTCTCACATACAGATCTCTATCCTAAACATTTAAATATAATATTTTCTCTTATCAGCTTTGTTAGAGATAATATTCTCCCCCCAATCTTCCATTCCTTATACTCATAAATCTAGGAAATGACCTCAAAAGAGAAGACAACTAACTCTATGAAGCATGATTCTTGTGTAAAACCTACTACCTGTAACAAGAAAGAACAAGAGAAAAAGATCTATGTTAACTTAATATCAAGAAATATTGGACAAATAACATCAGAAAGAAAGAAGAGATGGAGCCAAACCGAGAACAACATCCAGTTGTGGATATGACTGGTGATGTAAGTAAAGTCCGATGCTGTAAAGAACAATATTGCATAGGAACCTGGAATGTTAGGTCCAGGAATGAAGGTAAATTGGAAGTGGTCAAATAGAAGATGGCAAGAGTGAACACCGGCATTTTAGGAATCAGTGAACTAAAATGGACTGGAATTAGCAAATTTAACTTAGATGACCATGATATCTACTACTCTGGGCAAGAATCCCTTAGAAGAAATGGACTAGCCATCATAGTCAACAAAAGAATCTGAAATGCAGCACTTGGGTACAGTCTCAAAAATGACAGAATGATCTCTGTTCATTTCCAAGGCAAACCATTCAATATCACGGTAATCCAAGTCTATGCCCCAACCAGTAATGCTGAAGAAGCTGAAGTTAAACAGTTCTATCAAGACCTACAAGACTTTCTAGAACTAACACTCAAAAAAGATATTCTTTTCATTATTGGGGACTGGAATGCAAAAGTAGGAAGTCAAGAGATACCTGGAGTAACAGGCAAATTTGGCCTTGGAGTTCAAAATGAAGCAGGGAAAAGGCTAACAGAATTTTGCCAAGAGAATGCACTGGTCATAGCAAACACCCTCTTTCAACAACACAGTGAAAACTCTACACATGGACGTCAACAGATGCTCAATACTGAAATCAGATTGATTATATCCTTTGCAGCCAAAGATGGCGAAGCTCTATATAGTCAGCAAAAACAAAACTGGGAGCTGACTGTGGCTCAGGCATGAACTCCTTATTGCAAAATTCAGACTTTTAAATTTAAGGAAGTATGGAAAACAGCTAGACAATTCAGGTATGACTTAAACCAAATCCCTTACAATTACACAGTGGAAGTGACAAATAGATTCAAGGGATTAGATCTGATAGACAGAGTGCCTTAAAAACTATGGATGGAGGTTCCTGATGTTTTACAGGAGGCAGTAATTATGACCATCCCCAAGAAAAAAGAAACGCAAAAAGGCAAAATGGTTGTCTGAGGAGGCCCTAGAAATAGTTGAGAAAAAAAGAGAAGCTAAAGGCAAAGGAGAAATAGAAAGATATACGCGTTTAACTGCAGAGTTCCAAAGAATAGCATGGAGAGATAATAAAGCCTTCCTCAGTGATCAAAGCAAAGAAATAGAGGAAAACAATAGAATAGGAAAGACAAGAGATCTCTTCAAGAAAATTAGAGATACCATGGGAATGTTTCATGCAAAGATGTGCACAATAAAGGACAGAAATGGTAGGGACCTAACATAAACAGAAGATACTAAGAAGAGGTGGTAAGAATACAAAAAGAATTATACAAAAAAGATCTTCATGACTAAGATAACCACGATGGTGTGATCACTCACCTAGAGACAGATATCCTGGAATGGGAAGTCAAGTAGACCTTAGGAAGCATCACTATGAACAAAGCTGGTGGAGGTGATGGAATTCCAGTTGATCTGTTTCAAATCCTAAAAGATGATGCTGTGAAAGTGCTGCACTCAATATGCCAGCAAATTTGGAAAACTCAGTAGTGGCCACGGGACTGGAAAAGGTCAGTTTTCGTTCCAATCCCAAAGAAAGGCAATGCCAAAGAATGCTCAAACTACCACACAATTGCACTCATCTCACACACTAGCAAAATAATGTTCAAAATTCTCCAAGCCAGACTTCAGCAGTATGTGAACCGTGAACTTCCAGATGTTCAAGCTGGATTTAGAAAAGGCAGAGGAACCAGAGATCAAATTGCCAATATCCGTTGGATCATTGAAAAAGCAAGAGAGTTTCAGAAAAACTTCTACTTCTGCTTTATTAACTATGCCAAAGCCTTTGACTGTGTGGCTCACAACAAATTATGGAAAATTCTTCAAGAGATGGGAATACCAGACCACCTGACCTGCCTCTTGAGAAATCTGTATGCAGGCCTAGAATGAACAGTTAGAACTGGACAGGGAACAACAGACTGGTTCCAAATAGGAAAAGGAATACATTATGGTTGTATATTGTCAACCTTCTTATTTAACTTACATTACATGCAGAGTATATCATGTGAAATGATGGGCTGGACAAAGCACAAGCTGGAATCAAGATTGCTGGGGAAAATATCAGTAACCTCAGATACAAAGGTGACATGACCCTTATGGCAGAAAGTGAAGAAGAACTACAGAGTCACTTGATGAAAGTGAAAGAGGAGAATGAAAAAGTTGGCTTAAAACTCAACATTCAAAAACTAAGATCATGGCATCCGGTCCCATCATTTCATGGCAAATAGATGGAGAAGCAATGAAAACAGTGACAGACTTTATTTTCTTGGACTCCAAAATCACTGCAGATGGTGACTGCAGCTGTGAAATTAAAAGATGCTTACTCCTTGGAAGAAAGGCTATGACCAACCTAGACAGCATATTAAAAAGAAGAGACATTATTTTGCCAACAAAGGTCCATCTAATCAAGGCTATGGTTTTCCCAGTGGTCATGTATGGATGTGAGAGTTGGACTATAAAGAAAGCTGAGCACCAAAGAATTGATGCTTTTGAACTGTAGTGTTGTAGAAGACTCTTGAGAGTCCCTTGGACTGCAAGGAGATCCAACCAATCCATCATAAAGCAAATCTGTCCTGAATATTCATTGGAAGGACTGGTGCTGAAGCTGAAACTCCAATACTTTGGCCACCTGATATGAAGAACAGTCTCATTGGAAAAGACCCTGATGCTGAGTAAGATTGAAGGCAGGAGGAGAAGGGGATGACAGAGGATGAAATGGTTGTATGGCATCACCAACTCAATGGACATGAGCTTGAGCAAGCTTGGATTGTTGGTGATGGACAGGGAAGCCTGGCATTCTGCAGTCCGTGAGGTCGCAAAGAGTCGGACACAACTTAGAGACTAATCTGAACTGAACTGAATATCAAGAAAAGCTTGAATTGTGTACAATGGAAACTGAGGCAGAAATGATGTTTTTAGTTTAATCCAAAATATTGTTGAATTCAAGATTGTTACTATTTTTCAAGGAAAAATTCACCAATGTGAGAGAAATGAGGTTCTCTGCTCTTAATAAAGCCCACACAGAATAGATACTATCTCCAGACAATCTGGCTTAAGCTACATTAAAGCTATATTCTTCAAATGAGACAGTAAATAGCAGTGACAATTACTCTAATATCCTATGTGGGTATCAGAACCAAAAAAATGAAACAAACATATCTTTAAAATTTCTACTGTACCAGTGGGATCCCATCACAAGGATAAATCACATAGATCACATAAAGTATGAAGTTTTTCATCAAGTGAATTGCAAGGTAGCTTGAGACCTAAGGCTGGTGTTATCAGTAAGAGATACCAGGGTTTGACTTGCCTGTTTATGCTGTAGCAACTTTGTCCCTTTTCGTAGGTCCCTATTACTAATTGCACATATACAGATATGTATATGTTGTGTGTATATACGTATATGTGTGTGTATATATATATATAAGTGCCGTTTGTGTGTGTGTATTACACATACGGAGACAAAGAATAAAGAATAGAAACAGAGAGTGAAAGAGAGACAGTCAAGACTTGATAACCACAACTGGTTATCAATGTCTTATCTAACAATGGTAGATAACAATATCTTATCTCAAAATGGATGTTTAAGAGGGAAAGCCAGTGGAAATGAGAGAAATTTTTTTTTTAAGAACTCACCTTCACTGCATGATTATTTCAATATAAAATTCATGTGTTTACCCTTCACCCTGGAGAATGTTGAACACTCAACATGCTATGTCGAGGCACTTATTTGCAAGTTACTACTCAAAGAGCTGGTGTACCTGTGATTGCTTCTTGAGAAAGAGTGGTTCATTTCTGTTCAAGAACCCAACTAACTTAAGGGTGGAGAATGAAACTCACATAGCTAGAAAGGAAGAATGTAACCTGATGTGTTTTCTCAGGGAATAGGATTACTCTTGGGTGTTCAGGCTCCCTAGATGAACAGAAAAACAACAGAAAGGGACTAATGAAAGATTTTTAATAATTACCTACATATTTCCCTATGTGTTTGTTATCTGAACACTCCTGAGAGGAGTTCATGACTTTCTGGAGCTAGTACTCATGCCTAAGAGGAAAGAAGGACTCAGTTACCCTATTTCCTTATCAGTGATACAGATAAATTCACAACTGTTTATTCTAAACATAAAATTGCCCAGAACCCATGAACGGTCATCTCACTTTTCCCCCTTTTATTTGCCATGAAGTGATGGGACCAGATGCCATGATCTTAGTGTCTTGAATGCTGAGTTTTAAGCCAGCTTTTCCACTCTCAGTCATCCCTATTATAGAGTTGAGCCAGATTCTATGTTAACTATTTACTTCTTATAATTTAACAATTTACTTCTATAATTTAGGATCCTTTTCAAGTCCTAATAAGCTCAGAGAAAACAGCTTCAAGGAATCAATCATACACATCATGTTACTACAAACAATATATTAAAATTCAGGTTAACAGAGGAACAACACCATAATAATGTCTCCAAGAACAAGTTCAGTGCTCCACAGAAGTTATTTCAAGAAGAGCGTCAAGAGAATACATCAAAATACAGCACAATGTGTTGAAAGTTTCACTCAACTTTCATCATTCCTGAGAAACCTGTATGCAGGTCAAGAAGCAACAGTTAGAACTGGACATGGAAAAATGGAATGGTTCAAATTTGAGAAAGGAATACATCAAGGCTACGCATTGTCACCCTGCTTATTTAACTTATATACAGAGTACACCATGAGAAATGCCAGACTGCATGAAGCACAAACTGGAATCAAGATTGCTGGGAGAAATACCAATAACCTCACATATGCAGATGACAACACCCTTACGGCAGAAAGCAAAGAGGAACTAAAGAGCTTCTTGATGAAGGTGAAAGAGGAGAGTGAAAAAGTTGGCTTAAAACTCAACATTCAAAAAATTAAGATCATGGCATCAGGTCCCATCACTTCATGGCAAATAGATGGAGAAGCAATGGAAATAATGACAGACTTTATTTTCTTGGGCTCCAAAATCACTGCAGATGGTGTCTACAGCTGTGAAATTAAAAGACAATTGCTCCTTGGAAGAAAGGCTATGACCAACCTAGGTAGCATATTAAAAAGCAGAGACATCACTTTGCCAACAAAGTTCCATCTAGTCAAAGCTATGGTTTTCCCAGTAGTCATGTATGGATGTGAGAGTTGGACTATGAAGAAAGCTGAGCACTGAAGAATTGATGCTTTTGAACTGTATTGTTGGAGAAGACTCTTGAGAGTTCCTTGGACTGCAAGGAGATCAAGCCAGTCAATCCTAAAGGAAATCATCCTGAATATTCATTAGAAGGACTGATGTTGAAGCTGAAACTCCAATACTTTGGCCACCTGATGCAAAGAACTGACTCACTGTAGAAAACCCTGATGCTGGGAAAGATTGAAACAGGAGAAGGGAATAACAGAGGATGAGATGGTTGGATGGCATCACCAACTCAATGGACCTTAATTTGAGCAGGCTCTGGGAGACAGTGAAGGACAGGGAGGCCTGGTGTGCTGCAGTCCATGGGGTCACATAGAGTCAGACATGACTGAGCGACTGAACAATAGCATCATTCCCTAAGTGCAATGCACATACCAATTGTGAATTATTTTACTCTTTTTATTTTCCTGTTTTAAAAACAGCACGTGTAACTCTTAGGGCATAATAATGACATTAACAAGTATTTACAAATAACACTGTTCAGATTAATATTTGATAATATGGGCGTCCCTGATGGCTCAATTGGTAAAGAACCCGCCTGCAATGCAGGAGACCCTGGTTCGGTTCCTGGGTTGGGAAGATTCCCTGGAGAAGGGATAGGCTACCCAATCCAACATTCTTGGGCTTCCCTTGTGGCTCAGCTGGTAAAGAATCTGCCTGCAATGTGGGAGACCTTGGTTCAATCCCTGGGTTGGGAATATATCCTGGAGAAGGGAAAGGTTACCAACTTCAGTATTCTGGACTAGAGAATTCCAGGGACTATACAGTTCATGGGGTCACAAAGAGTCGGACACGACTGAGTGACTTTCACTTTCTTTCAATAAAAAGGATTCATTACTGAAGTATTTCAATTATCCATTATTTTACTTTATTTTCCAGAGCTTTTTCATGTCGTCCCATCTGTCTCATCTTTCTCTATCACTTCTTTGATGCTTTTGAACTGTGGTGTTGGAGAAGACTCTTGAGAGCCCCTTGGACTGCAAGGAGATCCAACAAGTCCATCCTAAAGGAGATCAGTCCTGGGTGTTTCATTGGAAGGACTGATGTTGAAGCTGAAGCTCCAATACTTTGGCCACCTCATGTGAAGAGCTGACTCATTTGAAAAGACCCTGATGCTGGGAAAGATTGAGAGCAGGAGGAGAAGGGGATGACAGAGGATGAGATGGTTGGATGGCATCACCGACCTGATGGACATGGGTTTGGGTGGACTCCAGGAGTTGGTGATGGACAGGGAGGCCTGGCATGCTGCGGTTCATGGGATCACAAAGAGTCAGACACAACTGAGCAACTGAACTGAACTGAATTACTGTTCTTTCAATTTTAAAAGAAGAAAGGTATGAGGAAGGATTATGGGCAGACCCTCTGAGGTTCAGCATACATTTTGCTGGGACAACCATAGTGCCTAAGAGGCAAATGTTGAATAAGAGGGAAAAAAGGTTAAACACATGAAATTTGATGCAATAACTTTATCTACTAATGGAAATATCTGACAAACTGAAGCTATTAGGGACTTGAACAAGGAAGGCAGGAACAGCATAGACAGAAAGAGAAGGCCCTTGTTTAGCTGCTGCTAAGTCACTTCAGTCGTCTGACTCTGTGCGACCCCATAGATGGCAGCCCACCAGGCTCCCCCATCCTTGGGATTCTCCAGGCAAGAACACTGGAGTGGGTTGCCATTTCCTTCTCCAATGCATGAAACTGAAAAGTGAAAGTGAAGTCGCTCAGTCGCGTCCAACTCTTAGCAACCCCATGGACTGCAGCCCACCAGGCTCCTCCGTCCATGGGATTTTCCAGGCAAGAAGAGTACTGGAGTGGATTGCCATTGCTTTCTCCCCTGTTTAGCAGTGATATCAAAAATTATGAGTGTGCATCAGAAGTTGAGTCCCTCAGAAAGTATAAACATACTGGGAAGTGGAGTCTGTAGCAGGGAGAGCATCTTAAAGAAATGAGACCAACAATTATGAAGGTGAAATACTACAAGAAAAGACAATATTTTTCCCTGAGAAGTCCACAACTTAATGTAGAGCTCACAAATAAATAGTGTTATAAAGCACTTAGAATCTAAGTCAGAAAGAGTTAGGGTAGCTAAAGTGCTTTTCATAGTATATGGGAGAAATTAGTTTTTTTTTTTTTTAAAGCCTACATTTGATATATAAACTACGCAGCCTGACCCTCATCACCATCCATAGTGAAATGACCTGGCATAGAATTGTTGTGCTAAATATGAGCATCTGGTCCATTAATACAGGAATTTAAGGTCAGATTATGTGATGGAGACTGGAGGTGTCTGATGGTAGCTTCCTCCTGATCACACTGACCAAACCTGAGAAACTTCAGGGCTGTATGGAGGTGGTGATGGTTCCCAGTCTCTGAAAGGAGCCTCTCAGATCCATAGCTTGTCCTGGCAGACCTACCTGGAGAGACAACAAGACTCTCAGACGTGTGGGACTCTTTCATTGTGGGAGCACTGACCAGGGTCAAGATGACCTGGGAAGTGTGGTGGTTACCTTGAGACCATCACGCAAACACACACACAGGTGCACACACACATACGCACACATGCAGCCACAAAAAAAACTGAGGAGGCAGGTGCACAGCTGCCTCAGTAAGTAACCTCTGATAATTGTTGCTATTCTTGAGCAGTGTCCCCAGTTTGTGTGCATAAGACATAAACAAAAAAGCATATTATCAGCTTAGGTATATATAAATAGCTCACTATTCTGCATCCAAGATCCAAGTTGAATATTCACTCTTTAAAAAGGTAAAAATCATGTTATATGTCAATTGTATATGAATAAAATTAGAGGAAAAGGTAAAATAAACATGTTGCAGAGAAATGACTTCATAGATCAAAAGTTAGCATGTTTATCATAAATAAAAAATTTGTCATTTTTCAATTTCAAAAAAATCCTTGAAACAAATTTTCCTCACTAAGAAGTTTGGATAAAGTTTAATACTGAGAACTATATACATAAAATGTTTCACACTGATAAAATCATATATTGTACTATACTATATTATATTTCTATGTTTCATTGTACTGTTCTATGACTATATTTGTTAAATGAGCAAGTCTACATTGCAGAGATTATTTGCTCTGTGAATACACTACTTTGTCTTTAAGCTTCAACAGAGCTTTCTTCACTTCCTTGTTCCTCAGGGTGTAGACCACAGGGTTCAGAAGGGGTGTCAGCACAGTGTAGAAAACAGCCACAATCCTGTCCATAGCCTCCTTGGAGCCTGGTCTCAGGTAAATGAAAACACAGGGAACAAAGAAACAAAGGACCACAATGCAGTGGGAAGCACAGGTCTGGAAGGCTCTCCATCTCCCCTCTGAGGTGCGGATCTTCAGGATGGAATGGATGATGGACACGTAGGACAGCACTATCAGGAGAAAGCAGCCTGAGGCCACCACCCCAATGTTGACAAAGATCACCATCTCCATGATGGACGTGTCTGCACAGGCCAGTTTGAGGATGGGTGGTGCATCGCAGAAGTAATGCTGGATCTGGTTGGGTCCACAGAAGGGCAAACGGAACGTCAGTGTGGTCTGGACAGCAGAGTGCAGAGAGCCACTGAGCCATGTGGTTGTGGCCAGGAGGGCGCACACCCTCCCAGTCATTATGCTGGCGTAGCTGAGTGGGTAACTGATGGCCAGGAAGCGGTCATAGGACATGACAGTGTAGAGGAAGCACTCAGTGCTGCCCAGGAAGTGGAAGGAGTAGAGCTGGGCCACACAGCTGGGAAAGGAGATAAGACTGCCTTCTGGTGACACCAGGGTCATCAGCATTTTGGGCACAGTGACCGTGGAGAACCACATGTCAATGAAGGACAGGTTGCTCAGGAAGTAATACATGGGGGTGTGCAGGCAGGGATCCACTGTGATCACCAGCAGGATGAGAAGGTTCCCCACCACAGTGAGGACATAGATCACCAAGAAGATTCCAAAGAGGAGCGTGTCCAGCTCTGGTGCATAGGGAAGGCCTGAGAGGATGAACATTGTCACTAGGCTCACGTTTGTCATTTCTCCAGGCTTTTGATCTCTTTTTCTCTCTATGGAATATCAAGAGCACCCAGCATTTAATTGAGAACTGAGAACCTATTCTCTATATAGAAATTGCATCATACATGGTAGATAATTCTAAAATTATACTGCACTTTGCTTATTACCAAACTTCTTTCTTTTTTCTTTTTAAATTTTATTTTTAATTGGGGGTTAATTACTTTACAATATTGTGATCATTTCTGCATGGAATAACTTCATTATCATCCTCTGTGTCTCTCTCTCTGTCTCTCTCTCTCTGTCTCTCTATTTCTGTCTCTCTTTCACACACACACACACAAATAGATAGATGATATGCAGATGAAAGTACAAGAAATCCATTGCATGTATCTATTGGTGCATCATTGATGTTGTTGTTCAGTCACTAAGTCTTGTCTGGCTCTTTGCAACCCCATGAACTGCAGCACACCAAGCTTCCCTGTCCTTCACCATCTCCCGGAGTATGCTCAAACTCATGTCCATTGAGTCGATGATGCCATCCAACCATCTCATCCTCTGTCGTCCCCTTCTCCTCCTGCCCTCAATCTTGGTCAGCAGCAGGGTCTCTTCCAATGAGTTAGCTCTTCTCATCAGGTGGCCAAAGTATTGGAGCTTCAGCTTCAGCATCATTCCTTCTAGTGAATACCACAAATTTAGTAGCATAAAACAATTTAAATTTACTGTCTTACAGTTTTTTGAGTAAGTTCAGAGCAGGTTAAGAATCTAAACTCCATCCAGAATCCCTACAACCTCCCGTATGATCCAGAAAATGGCAACCCTCATAACACTACTGGCCTCATGCTTGTCTTCTTTTAGATAGTCTTTCATGAGGCTCTGAGAACATAAACTTCATACGTGTTCTCCCAACCACAGTCCCTGGGTAGGGACTGGTTTCTAATATACTGATACATATTGCTATCTTAAATATGTATGTATTTTTTAGTGTTGGCTTTGTTAGAGATGATATCCCCCTCCATCTTCCACTCCTCATAAATCCAGGTGATACTCCCAGAAGAGAAGACAATTCCATCAAGTATTTGATTCAATGGGACCTAATTAAAATTAAAAGCTTTTGCACAACAAAGGAAACTATAAGCAAGGTGAAAAGACAGCCTTCAGAATGGGAGAAAATAATAGCAAATGAAGCAACAGACAAACAATTAATCTCAAAAATATACAAGCAACTCCTGCAGCTGAATCCCAAAAAAATAAACGACCCAATCAAAAAATGGGCCAAAGAACTAAACAGACATTTCTCCAAAGAAGACGTACAGATGGCTAACAAACACATGAAAAGATGCTCAACATCACTCATTATTAGAGAAATGCAAATCAAAGCCACAATGAGGTACCATTTCACACCAGTCAGAATGGCTGCTATCCAAAAGTCTACAAGCAATAAATGCTGGAGAGGGTGTGGAGAAAAGAGAACCCTCTTACACTGTTGGTGGGAATGCAAACTAGTACAGCCACTATGGAGAACAGTGTGGAGATTCCTTAAAAAACTGGGACTAGAACTGCCATATGACCCAGCAATCCCACTGCTGGGCATATACACTGAGGAAACCAGAATTGAAAGAGACGCGTGTACCCCAATGTTCATCACAGCACTGTTTACAATAGCCAGGACATGGAAGCAACCTAGATGTCCATCAGCAGACGAATGGATAAGGAAGCTGTGGTACATATACACAATGGAATATTACTCAGCCATTAAAAAAATACATTTGAATCGGTTCTAGTGAGATGGATGAAACTGGAGCCCATTATACAGAGTGAAGTAAGCCAGAAAGAAAAACACCAATACAGTATACTAATGCATATATATGGAATTTGAAAGATGGTAACGATAATCCTATATTCGAGACAGAATAAGAGACACAGATGCATAGAACAGTCTTATGGACTCTGAGGGAGAAGGTGAGGGTGGGACATTCTGGGACAATAGCATTGAAACATGTATATTATCATATGTGGGGCAGAACACCATTCCAGGTTCGATGCATGGGACAGGTGCTCGGGGCTGGGGCGATGGGATGGCCCAGAGGGGTGGGATGGGGAGAGAGGTGGGAGGGGGGTTCAGGATGGGGAGCATATGTAGGCCCATGGCTGATTCATGTCAGTGTATGGCAGGAACCACTACAATATTGTAAAGTAATTAGCCCCCAACTAAAATAAATAAATTTATTAAAAAATAAGTATTTGATCCTTATTTAAAACCTACTACCTGTGACAAGAAAGAGAGCACCAACGTAAGATAAAAGGGCCTATGCCAGCTTGAAGTCAAGAAAAGTTGGAATTGTGTACAATGGAAAGTGAGGCAGAAATTATGTTTGTAATTTAATGCAATACTGTCAAGGTCAGGGTTATTACGAATTATTTTTTGAGGAAAGACTCACCAAGATAGGAGAAATGAGGATATCTACTCTTGGCAAAGCCTATACAAAATGGATCTGATCTGCAGGCAATATGATTTAAGCTATATTTTCATATAAGAGAATAAATAACAGAATTAGAGTTACCCTATATATGTATAGATAGAAATCAGAACTCAAAAAATGGAACAAATGTATCTCTAAAGTCTCTCCTGTACCAGTGGGATCCCATCACCAGGATAAATCACAATCAGGTTAGATAAAGCATGAAAATTTTCATCATGTGAATTGTAAGGTAGCCTGAGACCTCAGGCAGGAATATCATTGAGAGGTATGCGTTTGACTTATCTGTTCATGCAGTAACAATTTAGTCCCTATTCGTAGGTCCTTATTACTATTTCATACATACATCTATGCATTTATGTTGTGAACAATGCAGGGCTTAGTGGCACCAACTTCTCACCCAGCCCCTGCACAGTCAAAAATCTGTATAAAAGTTTGACTTCCCAGAAATTTAATGACCAATAATCTACTGCTGACCTTCCATTACTGATAGCATAGCAATCGATTAACAAATATTTTGTATGTTATATGTACCATATACTATATTTGTATAATAAACTAAAGAAAAGAAAATGTTATAAAGAAAATTATAAGAAAATACATTTACTGTACTGTATTTATGGATATTCCAAGTTTATGTCAACTGTTTACAAAAGGAATCACCTGTTTTAGCACTATATTAATGTTGTCTTTTAGGATGGAAGACACTGTAGTTGTTACTCATATCACTAATATTAGACATCAAAATGAAAAGATAAATGAAAAAGAAATTCAGATTTATTTACAGCTATAACAATCAGGAAGATCTCCTGGAGAAGGAAATGGCAACCCACTCCAGTATTATTACCTGGAAAATCCCATGGACAGTGAAACCTGGTAGGCTACAGTCCACGGGGTCGCAAAGAGTCAGACACGACTGAGCAACTTCACTTCACTTCATAACAATTCATGCATTGATAATGAAGATGTAGCTAAATTATTGCCTCAAGGTAGCCTAGTCCATACACTAATGAATGAATTGTTAGAAAACTCTTATGACATACAGTATTATAGCTATATTCATTATACAATATTAACAAAATTGTTACTTTAAAAAAAAAACACATATCTGTGATGATAGGCTAATATAGTTTCTTCCATTATGATGAAGAGAGGCATTCTGTATGGGAATATAAGTCTTTGAAAGTAAAGTTATAAAATGGTACAAAAGCTAACACAATATTAGTTTTTGTTAAATGTCACTCATCTTTGCCTCTTTAAGGATATACTGGTATCTACATATGTTTTATGTATTTATGATGTACCTAACGGTTTCTTAATTTTTTTGATATTTCTAGGCTATGATTTCCAGGTGATTTTTTTCAAATTGTTGCAATCTCCAAAAACTTTCCAATATATTTATTGAAAAATCTGCAAATGGATGAGTGTTCAAATTTGTTTTATCCAAGTTTCAACCATATATGTGTGTGTGTGTGTACATATATGAGAGAGACTTGATGACTACATTTAGATAGAACTCTAACAATCCCCAAGTAACTTAATTCTGAATAAGTTTAAGAAGGGGAAATAAGAGAAATATACCTTTCTAAGAACTCACCTTCTAGCATGTGATTCATTTCAGTATAAAACTCATCTGTGCCTTTGGTTGTTGTTGTTTATACCAAAATCTTACTTCCTACATGCTATGTTGAGATACTTGTTTGCAGGTTACAACTAAAGGAACAGATAGATACTCCTGTGATTGCTCAGTGAGAAAGAGTGCTTGATTTCTGTTTAAGAACCCCACTAGTTTAAATGCAGAGAATGGGAACTAACACAGCTGGATGGGTAGGAGATTATCTTGATTTAGTGTCTCAGGGGATAGGATTACTCTTGGGTCTTCAGGTTCCCTTGATGAGCAGAAAAACAACAGAAAGGTTAATAAAAGGTTTTTAAATAATCATGCATATTTCTCCTATGTGTTGGTTACTTGAATCATCTTGAGAAGAGTTCATGTCTTTCAGAAACTAATATTTATGCCTAAGAAGAAAGAAGGATCCAATTACCCCGTCCCCTCAAAGGGGATGCAGGTAGACTCATAACTGCTTTCTCTCAACTTAAAATGGTCCAGAATCCATAACTCTCACCACCTGCTGCCACTCTTCACCCCACTGTCAGTCTCTTCCACCATCTTCTTCAGGTGGCTTAAAACATCTACATTTTCAAAGATTTTTTATTTTATAGAATTTTAGAGTGACTTTTCCTATAGAAATACCTAAAGATAATTATTTCCAAGTTGATAATTAACAATAATAAGATTCTATTGCTGACACATGGTTTATGGTGGCATGACAATTCAAAGCCAACGGAATATCCCTAAGGAGGAATGGATGAACAAAATATGCTACATTATAAAATATCAAGCAGCTATTTCAAAGATTGTAACAACAGCAGTTAATTTTGTAGGGTTTTCATGAGATATTTTCAGAGGGGCATATATGAGGCACAGAGTGTAGATAACGTTGTGCCATTTTTGTAAAGAAAACAATGACAGTTTATATGTTATAATAGTATTGATAAAGGAGCAGAAGAATATAATTATTAAACTAATCTGGGGTTGAGGGGTGGGAGTGAAGGAAAACTAAAAAAATTTTAAAATGCAAAAATAATAATATAGCATATATGATATAATGTAATTACATTTAAATTATGTACATTATCACATGCATAAAGAAAACAGAAAATATAAGAATTAGATATTGATCTACTGATTGCAGAGTGGCCCATAATATAATTTTTAGGTCAAAGAAAGAAGGGTAAACAAAATTTTATATGTCAGCTAAAGCATACCCTTATACTCTCTCATACACACACACACGTAACAACCCAGAAAAGCCAAAGAACCAAACTTGTAAAAGGAATAGGAAACAGGTAGAATTATTGCAAAATCATGCCAGTGAATATCTGGTGAGGGTCCACTGCTATCTCCATGCAGTTCAGCCCCACAGAGGGTCACTACAAATGTAAACCTCCTAAATCATGGCTGGCATGAAGTCAGTTCTGCCTTTCAAAACCAGATGTTGCCAGTGCTGTCACTGTGTCATCCAAATTCATCCTCCCTTATATGTGCTTGTTATTGTTGCTTGTTTCTGATCCAAAGTCAAGGTTGATAAATTCTGCTGTTCAAGTCTAGATAACACACCCGTGTTCTGTATTTACTATGAAAGTGAAAGTCACTCAGTCGTGTCTGACTCTTTGCTACCCTAAGGACTATACAGCCCATGGAATTATCCAGGCCAGAACACTTGAGTGGGTAGCCAGTCCGTTCTCCAGGGGATCTTCCCAACCCAGGGATCGAACCCAGGTCTCCCACATTGCAGGCAGATTCTTTGCCAGCTGAGCCACCAGGGAAGCCCAAGAATACTGGAGTGGGGAGCTGTTCCCTTCTACAGGGGATCTTCCTAACACAGGAATCGAACTGGGGTCCCCTTCACTGCAGGCAGATTCTTTACCAGCTGAGTACATGAATGGGAAACTGTCTGGTATTTTGGCTTCTATAGCAGAAAGCAGTACCACATACAGAGAGTGTAGACGATACACAGCCAAAATATATATGAATAAGCAAATACGTCAATAACGATCCACGACAGTCCACCACAAAGATCACATACCAGTTGTAAACATCCTTCCCCTTGGATTTATACACACACAATATCAGCACCTAAAACAATGCAAGTTAATTCCTCATGTCACTCCTTTCAGAGAAGATGTCATGCCAATATATCACCATTTATTTCATACAGATCAAATCTGGAGTCTCAAAAAATGTATAGATGCATTTTGTGCATACATCACACAATGTGACACGTGGATAAAATAATAAAGTTATCATGAATCTGTCTTATAAGTGACAATAGAGTGAATGGAGGGGAGAAAATCAAAACACAAAAATAAATATACACTGAAACAATGCATAAAACACATGGAGAAGGTTGGATACTAATTTTCCAAATGGTTAGGAGGTAACAGCTAATATTCATGACACTCTCTTCTTCAACACTTTATTATCAGGAAATTCAACATGTCAATGTTGCCAAAAAGGTGAATCAAACCATTATTTCTGCAACACACAAACATGTTTGAGCTCACTAAATTAGGTTAAAGTCGTTTACTATTAATTTTTCCTTCTGGATATAGTCAAATGCAGAGGTATCCCATGGAGTTACCTAGATTCACTGTCTGCACTGGGCTTCCCCAGTGCCTTAGTGGCAAAGAATTCCCCTCTATGCAGGAGATGCAGGAGATATGGGTTCAGTCCCTGGGTTGGGAAGATTCCTTGGCAGAGGAATGGAAAACCATCCCAGTATGCTTGCCTGGAGAATTCTATAGACAGAAGAGCCTGTTGGGCTACAGTCCATAGGGTCGCAAAGACTTGGACATGGCTGAAGCAACTGAGCACAGCACTGCACTGTCTGGGTAAGGAAGAGGGCAAAGTAGAAAATTACTGCCTATGAGTTAGTACAGTATCAGCATGTTGTTTAGTAGAGAGATAAAAGCCAGTCATTCTACAATTTTGTGTTCATATGACAGGCCAGATAACTCTTACAATATATTATGCCAAGGAAGTCTCTCCATATGAAAATAGGAAGGCATGTTTTCCCTTCTATATCAGGACCTCACTGAGATTATTTGAACTATTTATTTAGTGCTTCAAGAATAAAATGAAATAAAAAAAATTTCAGGATAAATTAAAAGTTTGTGGTTAACGTAAACACCATGCTATATATAAAATAGATAAATAACAAGGGCTTATTTTATAGCACAGGAACTGTATTCAA
The DNA here is from genome assembly GCF_054371585.1 of Giraffa tippelskirchi. Lineage (NCBI taxonomy): Eukaryota > Metazoa > Chordata > Mammalia > Artiodactyla > Giraffidae > Giraffa > Giraffa tippelskirchi. Next base: position 21,747,215 of record NC_137284.1, read on the forward strand.
TATCTTATAATAACCTATAATGGAAAAGAATTTTTAAATATATATATGTATATATGAGTACACATATACATATATATGTAACTAAATCACATTTTGTACACCTGAAACTACCAAAGCATTGTAAATTAACTATACTTCAGCACAAAGTGGTTAACTAAAAGAAACAAGTAAATAATAAGAATAATCAAAACAAATAAAAATAAATTAAAAATAAGACAAAAATTCTGGCCTCTCCTTACCTAGTTCCCCACAGATGTGGCCGCAACCATTGATATTCAGCCCCAAAACCACTATTAATGTGATCATTCTATATGATTTTAGACACAGCTTTATGGAAAACAAGGATAATTACAATACTCTACCATCAGAGTAAAAATTCACAATGAAGCGTGGTTTCTAAATCTCATTGACTATCCCCTACTGAGGGACCTCATGTATTGTCCTGTGTCTCTTTGGATTGTGGACTAATGATACATTCCAGGAATTATTTTTCTTCCATGCTCTGTTCTCTGAATTATAAGATTCTGAAAATACTTCATTTCACATTCTTTTTTTTTTTGTAGAAAAAGTCTGCTTTCAAAACAAATCTTTTCTCACATTTTGCCTTTACTAAAATAAAAATAAAATAAAGTAATGGCTCAGTGGGTAAAGAATCCTCCTGCAATGTAGGAGACAAAGGAGGCAAGGGTTCGATCCCTGGGTTGGAAAGATCTCTGGAGAAAGAAATGGCAACCCACACCAGTACCCTTGCATGGAAAATCCCGTGGACAGAGGAGACTGGTGGGCTACAGTCCATGGGGTCACAAAGAGTCAGACATGAGTGGACATGAGCATGAGTCATGAGACATAAAGAATACTAGAAAGAGGGACAGACTTGAAATCGAAAGGCTAATAGTCTGCTGTGGGGCTTCCCTGGTGGCTCAGTGGTAAAGAATCTGCCTGCCAGCGCAGGAGACGCTGGTTTCACAGTTCAGTCCCTGGGTTGGGAAGATCCCCTGGAGAAGGAAATGGCAATCCACTCCAGTATTCTTGCCTGGAAAATTCCAGGGACAGAGGAGCCTGGCCAGCTACAATCCAGGGGGTCACAGAGTTGGACATGATGGAATGACTGAGCACACACACAGGTAATTGTGAAACACTGGCATTTGGAGGAATCATACTCCTGACCACTGTAGGGCGACAGAAAAGGGTAAGACAGATTATCCGATTCCTACTTCCACTGGCACAAGTGGCATTTAAGAAATGCCCTAATGCCCCGAAGCAGATAGTATTAATTTTAACTTTATTGATAACTAAAAATAAATACTTTAAAAGGACTTTAAAGATACAACAATGTTACTTTTTCAATCATTAGCAGAACCATTTATCTTTTTCTAAGGGAAAAAAACAAAGACCATAATGACAATGGAAAACAAATGGAGATGAATGTATTTCTTTTTCTTTTTAATCTATTGTTTTACTTTACAATATTGTATTTGTTTTGTCATACATTGACATGAATCCATCATGGGTGTACATGTGTTCCCCTTCCAGAACCCCCCTCACACCTCCCTCCTCATCCCATCCCTCTGGGTCATGCCGGTGCACCAGCCCCAAGCACCCTGTATCATGCATTGAACCTGGACTGGCGATTCATTTCACATATGATAATTTACATGCTTCAGTGCCATTCTCCCATATCATCCCGCCCTCACCCTCTCCCATAGAGTCCAAAATACTGTTCTATACATCTGTGTCTCGTTTGCTGTCTCGCATACAGGGTTATCTTTACCGATTTACTAAATTCCATATATATGCGTTAGTATACTGTATTGGTGTTTTTCTTTCTGGCTTACTTCACTCTGTATAATAGGCTCCAGTTTCTATCCTTAAATAGGAAATAGAAAAAGAACAGTAAATTCTGAAAGTGGTGAAGAAAGAAAGAAGACCTACTTTTAAAACTGAATACAACTTGACAGGTGACTCCAATTTTCTTCCCCATGTGAGAAAGAAACAGGATAAGAAGGATGCCAATAAAACTATTGTAAATAAACACAGACACTCCTGTTCTATGACTGCCTGCACGGAGACCCTGATGCTAATCAATACTTTCTTCTCCTCAGGGTTTTACTCAAATCAATTTTAACATCTTTGTTTCTCAAACTAAAAATTAAGGAGTTCATCATGAAAACCAATTTGGTATAAAAGACAGAAGAGATTTCCCCCTCATCCATAGATCCAGTAGAAGATGGTTTTAGATACCTAAATGCCCCTGATCCAAAGAACAGAGAAACAGCAATGATGTGAGAACTGCAGGTGCTGAAGGCTCTGGGCCTGCCCTCCGTGGACTTGATGTGGAGGATGCTGAAGAGGGTGAGACCATAAGAAACAAAGATGGTGAGACTGGGCACAGTGATGTTGATGCCTCCCACAATGAACACTTCTACCTCATTGATGTAGGTACTTGTGCAGGAGAGCTGGGGCACAGGGAGGATGTCACACAAATAATGGTTGATGGTGTTCGCATCACAGAAGGTCAGTCTCAGCATGCATCCAGCGTGAGCCATGGCACCTGAAAATGCCATCAAGTAGGAACCAAGCATAAGACTGGAACACACTTTAGGGGACATGGCAATGTTATACAAGAGTGGGTTACAGATGGCCACATAGCGGTCATAGGCCACTGATATTAGCACATAGCACTCAGAAATGCAAAAAAAAAGAGAGAGAGAGAAAGTACAGTTGGGTCATGCATCACACATGAGAAATAATACTTTTCTTTGATATAAAGTTAATCAGCAAGTTGGGTGTAAATACAGAATAACAGATGTCTATCAAAGACAAGCTAAAGAGGAAAAAGTATATCAGGGTGTGTAGGTATGAATTCAACCCAATTAGAGTGATCAACCCCAAATTTTCCATCACAGTGACCATATACATTCCTAGAAACAGAAAAAACAAGGGAAGTTGGAGATCTGGTCAATCTGTTAATCCCACCAGAATGAATTCAGTCACAAAAGAACCAACTCCAGGAGCCATTCTTCTCTAAGGCAATCTGTGGAAACAGTAGAAAGAGTTCCATTAGAGAACAACTCAGCTCTTCTGACAATGTCTCATCCTACAAAAAAGTGTATATACTGAGCATATTTGAGACTAGCCCAAACTGGACCCATGGAATCTACCTTTACCATTATCATGATAGTGAGTGACATGGACTTTCCATTACTGAGGTCTTGTTAAGCTAAAGAAAGCAAAGAGCATTACAAACTTGCCTACAGAGGGAAGGCAGTGCTGCCATATGCAAACATGTCTGCTGGAAAAATCAAGGGAGGAGAGAGGGATGGAGAAGGACAGAATCTTCCTTCTTATTTATTCATTCACTTGAGTCTTCCCCCTGATCAGTATCATTGGAGGCAGACCCTAGCTCAATGGTGCTGGCTTCTAAAGCAGATTAGATTTGGTGTGAGTAGGAACCAAGAAGATTATCTCTAACCAAAAACAAAGGGACCAAAGGCTAGGAGAGGTTAAGTTACTGCCCCAAGTAGAAGAGTGAGAATTTGTCCATGGAGAGGGAACTTACTGACTGAGATATTTCACTTTCTGAGCTTAATCTCTGAACACTCTCTGATCCCCCTTGAATACATTCTCCTAAGAGTTTCACTTGAATCTCAGGACTGCACAAAATGGAGGCCCAGAGGAGTGGCAGATATTACACCCCTGAACTTCTTTCTCAAAATAAGAAGGAAATTAATATTAACAGAATTCTGAAACTCACCCTCCTTTGGCCAGAAACCTTAGAGTTCTCCCTTGGTATTTATCCCTGTGGTCCCAGAAAGGCAGTTTCTGGTTTGAGGCTTTGGTTCCTCTGATTCTAAAAGGATGCAACCCAGACTTAATTTCAGGCATGACCTGGAAATCTTTCTGACCTACAAATGTTAAGTTCAGATTATGACTTTGAGTCTTCTCAAGCAACAGAGGAAAATAAAGAGCATTGTGATCAGCTTTGCCACTTGATGAGACCCGGAAGTTTAAATGTGAGTTTAATGATGTGGTGCACGTGATTATCAAGAGTAGGAGCTTGTTAAGTCTCTCCCCCAGGGAATAGATTCTATGTATAAAAAAAAGAAATAAAGAAGGTGGGTTTACACTCCAGATCATGTTCTCTATTTATGTGCTTAGGGATTCAATATTTTAATCCAGTTTACATGTCACTCCAGGGATTGTACATCCCCAAGGTAGAGGCAAAAATAAACTCACATCTTCCCATCATCTTCCTCTCTTAAGAAAAATGTATTATACAGGTTCTGTGTCTTCCCACATCCTACATTGAAATTTTCCAGAGTATGGCTGCAGGTTTCTTCATATCCTCCCCTGAAATTTTGGTAAAACTCTAATGACTCATTTCACTTCTAATAACTCATTGTTATCTCAAAAAAATGCAATAGCTTTTTCCTTTCTAAAGGCTTATGTTTAAACATCTCCTGGAAATTTATACCTGAGGATCCAGGTGGGTCCTTAAATATATTATTCATTAATTGAGGTCACCAATTCCTTCTCACCATAGAAAAGAGTTTGGGCTATACAATTAGAGGGTATGAGTTTGAATCCTACCCCCATACTTACTGACTTGGACACTCATGCCTCAGATTCATAATTTCTAAAATACTGATGACAATAATAGCATCTCTTCTGCACTTGTGACCCAAGATATGATCTATCCTGAAAACTGATATAGTCACTATGGAGAACAGTATGGAGGTTGCTTTAAAAACTAAAAATAGGGCTATCATTACTTCCTAGGTGGCTCTAGTGGTAAAGAAACTGCCTGCCAATGCAGGAGACATAAGGAACATAGGTTCGATCCCTGGGTCAGGAAGATCCTCTGGAGGAGGGCATGGTAACCCACTCTGGTATTCTTGTCTGGAGAATCCCATGGGCAGAGGAGTCTGGCAGGCTATGTTCATGGGTCACAAAGAGTCAGACACAACTGAAGTGACTTAGCACACACACACATGACCCAGAAATTCCATTACTGAGCATATATACTGAGAAAACCATAATCCAAAAAAACACATGTACCCCAATGTCCATTGTAGCACTATTTACAATAGCCAAGATACAGAAGCAACCTAAATATCCATTGACAGATGAGTGGATGAAGAAGACGTGATGCATATATACAATGGAATATTACTCAGCCACGCGAAGGAGAAAAAATGGGTCATTTGTAGTGATGTGGATGGACCTAGAGGCTGTCATACACAGTGAAGTAAGTCAGAAAGAGAAATACAAATATTATATACTAATGCATATATATAGTCCATAGGGTTGTAAAGAGTTGGACATGACTGAGTGACTAACACATGAAATCTAGAAAGATGGTGCAGATGTGACATTTTCAGGGTAGGAATAGAGACTCAGATGTAGAGAATGGACATGTGGACACAGTGGGGGAATGGGAGGGTGAGAAGAATCGAGAAAGAAGCATTGGTTCACCACCCTGTATGAAACAGATAGTTAGTGGGAACCTGTTGTATAATACAGGGAGCTCAGCTCAGTGTTCTGTAATGACCTAGAGGGATGGTATGTGGGGCTCGTGGGATGGAGGCTCAAGAAGGAGGGGGTATATGTATACTGATAGTTGATCTTCAGTTACCCAATGGGCAATTGAAACTTTGTAATGAAAGTACACTGCAACACTGTAATAAAAATATAACTATCAAAACTACGATTAAGTTTTAGATTAAAAAAAATTTTTAAGTCAAGTAAGATGCTATACTTAATAAAGTGTTAGAAAGTCAGAAAGTGTCAGGCTCCTCAACTTTCCACACTGCTCAAAATAAGACATCCTCCAAAAGATATCATGAAGAAGGTAAAAAACAGCACATAGAATGAGAGAAATAAGCTCAAAATATGTTTGATAAGGACCTGGGATTCAAAAGCATAAAACACTCTCAACTTCAGAGGAAATATGATTAGAAACCATACAATCAAGAAGAGAGTGGAGTTAAATATTTAAAGTGTTGAAAAAAATTATCACCTTGGACTTCTAAATCCAATACCATTATTCTCCAACTTGAAAGTAAAATAATGACTTTCTCAGACAAACAAATTTGTTGCCAACAGACCTACCTTGCAAAAATTATCAAGAGGATTTCTTTAGGCAAAAGAACTATTGTTCGGAAGATATTACCTGATATTTTCACATTGTTGTTTAGTGTGAAAAGAAGAGAGAGGAAGTACAGAAAAGCAGAGAAAAAAATTTATTCATAAAACAGATACTACAGAATTTTTAAAAATTTTAAGTAACTACAGACACCAAAGTCAAATATTTTAAGCATAATTTTTAGGTTAAAATGCTGCTGCATGGTTCCATTTATATGAGTTCAAAACAGGAATGAAACATAGTTGGTAAATTTATTAGTAAAAGAAAATCAATGGGAGTGCTAACAGTAATGTCAGGGTAGTTATTATCTCTCATACAGAGAGAAGAGATTGTTATGGGAAAAAATCACAAAGGATGCTCCAGTGGTTCAGGCAACATTTTGTTTTCAAATTGGATCATGTTCACACATATCTCATTTTAGCATTACGAAATATGTGTGTTATGCATGTAACTATTATGTATATGAAAATTTTTTATGCATGAGATTGTGTTTTGGAAATTTTCACAAATTCGAAGTGATTAACAGCTGGAGATCACCTTGGTCATGGCTGTCCTAACACACACTAATCAGACCACATCTAGATCAGGAGCTGTGACTTTAGTTACTACACCATTAAATGTATATGATTCTGTATCATTCTGCACCTGTGGAGTTAAATAAGAATGTAATCAAAATTTTCATCCTGAATCTTTCTAATTTTTGATAGCAGTATTAATCTCTATGAGTCTCCTCAAAAGCCAAAAGTTTTTATGACTCTTCTTGAAAGTGGGAAGACCAAGGGCTTCCACATGGCCTAGAACAGCTCCTACTTACTCCATGGTCAGAAAGCCAACAAGAAGACTCTCTCAGATGCTGAGATATCAGTTCCTACTCCACACTTATGAACTAGGAATTAATTGCAGGGTAAAGTGCTTTTCCAAGGTGGACTTGGTTCAGCGCTCCATTTATCAGCTGGCAGAGCCAAAATTTAAGAAATTTAAAATGGTATGGTATTTTCCTTCACTAGTTACTCTATGGAAAGAACACAGATCCATTTGAGGAAGGCTAGGAAAAATGTTCAGAGTACAATGCTTATGTTGTTACTGTAGAGAATATCTAATCTTTCATTCTTGACTGTGATAGATAGATAGATAGATACAGATATATATATATAGGTATATCTCACCACAGTATATATATGTGTATATATGTGTACACACACACACGCACACACATATATATAATGGGATATTTAATATAAGTTCACAATGAGAAAGAAGGCAATCCTGCCATTTGTGACAACATGAACAGACCTTGAGGACATTAAGCTAAGTAAACTAAGTCAAAGATACATATCTTATGATCACGCATATATGCAGAATCAGCAACAACAACTAATGATCAAGTTTATAGATATAAAAAACAGAATAGTAATTGCTAATGTGGTACTGGCAGGTGATGGAGAGTGAGCAAAGTGAATGAAGGGGGTCAAAAGGTGAAAACTTCCAGTTATTAAATAAATAAGTCATGGGACAGCACAAACAATGTGGTGATCATACTTAATAACATTCTATTATATATTTGAAAGTTGCTAAAGAACAGATCTCAAAAGTTCTCACAAAAGAAAAAAATTTGTCACTATAAATCTTGACAAATGTTAACTAGACTTACTGTGGTATTTTGCAATATATACAAATATTGAAATATTACTTTGTACACCCATGACTATATGTCAAAAGGCAATCTACAGATCCTTAGCAATCCCTATCAAATGACCAATGACATTTTTCACAAAACTAGATTAAAAAAATATTTACATTATAAGGAAACAGAAAAGACTCTGAAGAACCAAACCAATCCTGATAAAGATAAATGAAGATGGAGGTATCAGGATCCCTGACTTCAGACTATAATACAAAGCTACAGTAATCAAAACAGTACAACACTACACAAAAACTTAAATTTAGACCAGTAAAACAGGATAGAAAGCCCAGAAATAAATCCACACACGTATGGCAAAGTAATCTATGACAAAGGAGGTGAGAATATACAGTACAGAAAAGACAGTCTCTTCATAAGTGGTTCTGGGAATACTGGAAAGCTGCATGTAAAAGAATTAGTTTAGAACACTCTCTAATACACAAAAAAAGTAAAAATTGTTCAAAAACCCAAATATAAGGCTGGACACTACAAAACTCTAAGAGGAAAATATAGGCAGAACACTCAGACATAAATCGCAGAAGTAGCTTTCCTATTCACCTACTAGAGTAATGAAAATAAAAGCAAAAATAAACAAATAGGACCTAATTTAACTTAAAAACATTTGCACAGCAGAGAAAACTATAAACAAAACAAAAAGACAACTCATGGAGTGGGAGAAAATACTTGCCAATGAAGTGATTGTCAAAGGATACATATCTAAAATACATAAGCAACTCTATGTCAAAAAAACAACAGCAACCCAATCAAAAAATGGGCAAAAGATCTAAATACACATTTCTCAAAGGAAGGCCTACATACTGCATTCTCAGTCACTCAGTTGTATCTAACTCTTTGCAGCCTCATGAATTGTAGCCTGCCAGGCTCTTCTGTCTATGGGATTATGCAGGCAAGAATACTGGAGAGGGTCACCACTTCCTCCTCCAAGGGATCTTCCACACCCAGGGACTGAACCCACATCTCCTGCATCTCCTGCATTGGTAGGCAAGATATTTTAAAGAAAACAAAGAAGGCTGACCATAAAAAATGATTCATTGAACTATATTGATTGCATTTTATTTGGTTTTGAAACTTTAATGAGAAAAAAATATATTAAGCTCAAGAATACTGTGTGGCGGGGGTTGGTTTCATTTTAAAATACAAATTTAGATGTGACATGATAGAGGTGCTAACTATCGATACAATGGCAATTATAGTATATATCAGGTCAACATGCTGTAAACCTTAAATTTACACAATGTTATATGTCAAGTATATTTCAATAAGAAAGAACCCTTTTGATGTAAATAAATGAACCTTTGAAGAATTACTTAAAAACAAAACAAATTAAAAAAATAAAAATTATGTAGCTAATTTTCTTTGATCTTATATAATACAGCTAGAGCTTAGTAACCATTCTACAGGTAGAGAAAAGAGTTGAAAACTTAAACCAATTTTCTAAATACCACTTTAGTTAATAAGATAATTACAATTATGGTTCCTTATTTTGCAGAAAATACTGACAGTATGCCATATCCAAAATGAAATTAATTCCAGATGAAGTAAAGATTTAAATAAAGAAGGAAAAAACAAAGCATTAAGACAACATATAAACAAAACCAAAAAATCTAGAGAAAATCTTCATAATGAATTTTGATATCTGGTCTTTCAAATCTTCAAGGTTTTCCTTCTCTGGATTATCTATGCCATTTTGTGAGTCCCTCTCCATTTGAAAACACACTATAGGGTCCACATATCTACAGAATAAAGTGATGAGATTATATCTAGAATTTCATTGAATCTGTTAGCAATTTGAGGAGAATAAGAATCTTTAAAATTTTGTCTTTCTAGCCATGAGCAATTAATGATCCATCATTTATTCAGCAACTTTTATATATCTCTCAAAAAACATTTTTCAGTTTCTATTGTTGTGGTCTTATACATCATTACTTATATTTTCATCCAGATCAAGGTTTTTTCAACCTCAGCACTATTGACATTTGGAGCAAGACAAGTCTTGTGGGGGTCTATCCCGTGCATCATAATATGTTTAGCAGCATCCATGATCTCTAGCCACTAGATGCCAATCTGAGACAATCAACAACTTCTACAGACATTTTCAAATCACAGTTGAGAGCCACTGATCTAGATATTTAATAAACATTTGCTTTTTATTTTGAACCAAAACAGCTGGGCACAAATTATAAGTGCATAAACCATTTTCACATGTGTTATAGAGCACAGATTCTCTTTGCTATAATCCAGTGTGTGGCTATACCACAATTTATTTTTAATTCAACAGTACATAGGCTATTTAGCCTGTTAAAAATAGTGCTACAAAAAATTAGAATATATGTTCCATGTGTATGTACATATGAAATTTTCTTTGGCAAATCTATATATAATTTATTATATATAACATATATAATCTTATATATGTTATATATTGTAGGTTATATGTTATATGTCTTCATTTTGAGGCTTCCCTGGTGGCTCAGTGGTAAAGAATCTGCCTGCCAATGCAGAAGATGTGGGTTTGACCCTTAGGTGTCAGGAAGATCCAATGGAGAAGGAAATGACAACACATTCTAGTATTCTTGCCTGGGAAACCCCATGACCGGAGGAGACTGGTGGGCTACAGTCCATGGGGTTGTGAAAGAGTTGGACACGACTGAGCGACTAAACAAAAACAGTCTTCCTTTTGGATCCACATTCAGATTGGTATAAGCACACACATGTATTTCTATCAGATATATACCTAGGAATGGAATTGCTGAGTCACAGAGAATGTTAATCATTGTTTTAGTAGATTCTGCCACGGAGTTTTACCAGTTAATTCTACCAGTGTCAGTGCATGAAATTTCCAGTTGTTTCACATATGACCATCATTTGGCATCATTGGTCTTCTCCACTTTGGCAGCTAATGGGTGTGAAGTGATATTTTATTGGGGTGGAATTTTTCTCTTCTTGATGAAAATTGAAGTTGAGTATCTTTTAGTTATTTGATTTTTGGATGATATTGTGAATGTTATCCTTTTCAAATTTCACTACTATCTTTCATTCTTAAATTTATCATTTCTTTTATTACCACGTCACATTAAGAGGGTGAAAGGCAAGCTACAGAGTGGAAGGTGGTAATTTTAATACATATTTTTCACTAAGAACTTAGGTCCAAAATAAATTGTATTCTCAAGTCAACAAAAAAATAGAGAGCCCCCTCTCAAATTGGAAAACTGAGCAAAGAATACAGATCAGCAATTCACAGTTGATGATTAAAATGACCTTGGAAAGGTGAGTAAACTCATTACTAGTCAGTAAAATGTCAAATAACAGAACAAGTTACTAATTCATACTCGTTAGATGGACAAATAGTGAAAACATCTATTGGTGGCCTGGACGAAGGAAAAAGCTTTATCTTATATATTGTTGGTATGAATATGAATAGTTATAAGAAAGCAATTTGGTAATCATTATTGAATTTATATATATATAATTTAATCCAGTAATTCCAGTCCAGGAAGCTACATCATAAAAATAAAAGCACCAGTGCTAAGCATTTATTCAAATATGTGTTAATAGATAGCTTATATCTGCAAAACAACTGAAAAAGAGTGAAAATTCCTAAAAGGAATGGTTGAATATATCATGGTACTGCTACATCATGAAATACATAGCAGCTAATAAAAGACTTATTTATAACCACACCAATTAACCTTGAGGGATTTTCATGATGTTTTTTAATAGGAGGGGGTGTGGCTATCATTGTGCCATTTTGTAAAACAAACTGACAATGTGTGTATTATGGGAGCATAGTGAGAGGAGTAAAAAGATAAAATCAGGTTATTAAATATAGGCTGAAGAGTAGTGATGATAAAAACAAGCAAATATACTTTTAAGGATGAAATAATAATATGACATGGGTAATATAATCTAATTACTTAATAATTACATGCATATATATGTAAAAAGAAACCAGAAAATAAAATAACTGGATATTGATATGTAGGGATGATTACAATACATATTTTAAGTGAAAAAAGCAAACTTATAAAAGGTATATATCAGTTAAAACATACCCCCACATGCACAAACCCAGGTAAAAAGAAACTCAAAAAGCCAAAGGGTCAAACTTATAAAAGGAATAGGGAACATGAAAGCCAGGCAGAATGATTGCAAAATCATGCCAAAGGAATAACTGGTGAGGGCCCGTGGCTGTCTCCATGCAGCTCAGCTCCTCAGATGGCCCACCAGTACTACAAACATAAACCAACCTCCTAAAGCATAGCTGCTACGTTGTTAGCCCTTTCAAAATTCTATGTTACCCTTGCCATTTCATTTTGGGTTTATTTGCCAATGAGGAGATGTGGGTTCGATTCCTGGGTCAGGGAGATCCACTAGAGCAGGAAATGGCAACCTACTCCAGTATTCCTTCCTGGGAAATCCCATGGACAGAAGAGACTGGTGGGTTACAGTCCATGGAGCCACAAAAGAATCAGACACCTATTGAAAAGACTGTATTTTCTACATTGTATAATCTTGCCTCTTTAGTCATTGTAGAGATGTGGATGGACCTAAAATCTGCCATATTGAGTGATGTCAGAAAGAGAGCAAAAACTATCATATATTAATTCATATATGTGGAATCTAGAAAAATGGTACAGAGCAATCCATTTGCAAGACAGGAATAGAGATGCAGATGTATGAAACAGACTTGTGGACACAGTGGGGAAAGGGGAGGGTGGGACAGATTGAGAGATTAACATATACACACCACCATGTGTAGTACATACAACCTGTATGCAGGTCTAGAAGCAGCAGTTAGAACCAGACATGGAACAACAGACTGGTTCAAAATTAGGAAAGGAGTAGGACAAGATTGTATATTGTCTCACTCTGCTTATTTAACTTACATGTAGAATACATCATGTGAAATGCTGGGCCATATGAATCACAAACTGGAATCAAGATTTCCAGGAGAAATATCAACAACCTCAGATATGCACATGACTGACACCACTCTAATGGCAAAAAGGAACTAGAGTCTCTTGATGACGGTGAAACAGAAGAGTGAAAAAGTTGGCTTAAAACACAACTTTCAGAAAACTAAGATCATGTTATCTGGTCCCATCGCTTCATGGCAAACAGATGGGGAAAAAGTGGAAACAGTGACAGATTTTATTTCTTGCTCTCCAAAATCCCTGTAGATGGTGACTACAGCCACCAAATTAAAAGATGCTTGCTCCTTGGAAGAAAACCTATGACAATCCTAGACAGGGTATTAAAAAGCAGCTAGTTAAAGCTATGGTTTTCCCGGTAGTCATGTACAGATGTGAGAGTTGGACCATAAAGAAGGCTGACTGTCAAAGAATTGATGCTTTTGAACTATGGTGCTGGAGAAGACTCTCAAGAGTCCTTTGGATATCAAGGACATCAAACTCATCAATCCTAAAGGAAATCAGTCCTAAATATTCATTGGAAGGACTGATGCTGAAGCTGAAGCTCCAACACTTTGGCCACCTGATGTGAAGAGCTGACTCATTGAAAAAGACCATGACGCTGGGAAAGGCTGAGGGCAGGAAGAGAAGGGATGACAGAGGATGAGATGGTTGCATGGCATCATTGACTCAATGGATATGAGTTTGAGCAAACTACAGGAGAGAGTGAAGGGCAGGGAAGCCTGTTGTGATGCAGTCCATGGGGTCACAAAGAGTCAGACACAACTTAGTGACTTAACAACAACTACTATGCATAAAACAGCTAGTGGGAAGCTACTGTATAGCACAGGGAGCTCAGCTTGGTGCTTTATGATGACCTAGAGAAGTAGAATGGGGATGTGAGGGTGTGATAGAGGTCCAAGAGGAAGGGAATATAAGTAAACATATAGCTGATTCAAGCTTCCCAGGTGATGCTAGTGGTAAAGAACCTGCCTGCCAATGCAAGAGATATAAGAGACACAGGTTCGATCCCTGGGTCAGGAAGACCCCCTAGAGGAGAGCATGGCAACCCACTCCAGCGTTCTTGCCTGGAAAATCCCACAGACAGAGGAGCCCAGCAGGCTACAGTCCATAGGGTCGCATAGAGTCAGAGATGACTTAAGCGACTTACCAGGCAGGCAGGCATAGCTGATTCACTGTGTTATACATTAGAAACTATCACCACATTGTAAAGCAATTACACTCCGATTTAAAAAGAAAGAAAGAAATTCAAAGAGCTTTTTTACAGTAATTAACATATGATATTCATATAGCGTCTTTTGGGTTCCATAAATGTTTCTTTCAAACTAATAAGCATGACCCCTGGTCACTTTTGATAGGATGGGTATCCAAAATATGAGAACAATGTTCCTTGAAAATATTTTGCTGATGATAACCTTGAATGTAGAAAACGTCCCCCACATTTTACCAAGGAGCAAGAGATGTATTTTTGTCTTCATTTTGCCCACAGTGAGAAAAAAGGATCACACTGTAAACATTTCAGTTAACACCTTAGTGCAGTTCACCTAATGTCTCCACATGTCCACCACAGGGACACGGCAGGAACGCGCCTACTGGCTTCTTGTGGTTGGATGAGGCAGATCTGGGGCAATATGTATGCATGGTGTGGGCACTGAGATTATCAGAGAAAGAAAGAGATCTGAAATGTTTTGAATTTAGCCTCTTGTGTCCAAATTTTCTTCTAGAACTAAAAGACTCAGAATACATTATGATTTGGCCTGAAAAGTAGAAGCTCTGTGAATTTGGGGCAGATGCCAAAACACATAAACTGAAACAGACTTTGTATTATTCATGCGCTACCTCTTATTATTATGAGTTATATGTTCGGAGCAATCTTATATCTTCTACGTAAGTTTATTTTCAGACTGTGACTCACTCAACTACCTAGCTTAGATGCCATGTGGTTTACTATAGCACCACGTACACACTTTATGACATTCTAAACCTCACTTGCTTACTTATGTGTTTTACATTTGGTGGTACACAGTACCAGAGTTTTTGGAGCACAAATAGAGTCTTGATGTTCTGTATTTCCTGTTTCTTAAATATAGTGTGTGTGTGTGCGTGTGTGTGTGTGTGCACGTGTGCTCTCGGTCACTTCAGTCGTGTCTCACTCTTTTCAACCTCATGGACTATAGCCTGCCAGGCTCCTCTAGATACAGGGGATTCCCCAAGCAAGAATATTGAGGTGGGTTGCCATTTCCTTCTCCATAGGATCTTCCTGACAAAGAGATCAAACTCGTTTCTCCCACATTGGCAGACAGATTCTTTACAGCTGAGCCAAAAGGGAAGACCTGTTAGCTATTTACTTTTTATAATTGAACTGTTTACTTCTATAATTTAAGATCCTTTTCAAGCACTAATTAACACAGGAAATATAGCTTCAAGCAAGCAATCATACATATCATGCTACTACAAACAATATTTTAAAATTTCAGGTTAACAGGGGAATGACACAATAATGAGACTCAGAGGACAAATTCAGTGCTCCACAGCAGTTATTTCAAGGAGGGACTCAAGAGAATACATCAAAATACAGTATAACACATGAAAGTTTTGCTCAGCTTTCATCATTTCCTAAGTGGAAAGCAAACATCACTCTGAATTATTTGATTCCTTTTTATTATTAATGACATGGTGAAGTGTTTATACAATAAAGTAGCTCCAATTCATATTTGATAATATAAAGGATTGTTGAAGTATTCTAATTATCAATTACTCTTTGTTTTCTGAGATCTTTCATTCCATCCCACCTCTATCATCTTTATTTATCTCTTCTCTTATCCCTTTTTCAATTGTATAAATTAGAGATGTACAAGGAATGATTATGGGCAGACCCTCTGAGTTTTAGGGTAACTTTTACTGCTTCAATCATAGCACCTACAAGCCAAATGAGGAAAAAGAGGGGGAAAAATTTAGACATAGGAAATTTGATGCAATAGCTTTATTTCCCAATAGAAATACCTGACAAACAAGGATTTGAACAAGGAAGGCAGGAATAGCATGGTGAGAAAGAGAAGGCCCCTGTTTAGGAGTGATATCTAATATTATGAGTGTACATCAGAACTTGGGTCCCTCAGAAAGTATAAACATCCTGGGAAATGGAAAGAGCTTGTAACAGGGAGAACATCATAAAGAAAACAGGCCAAAATTTATGAAGGTGGATTACTATAGAGGATAAGACAGTATTTCTCCTTGAGGAGTCCACAACTTAATGTGGAGCATGTAAATAAGCAGTGTGATGAAGCATTTAAAATCTAAGTCAGGCAGAGGTAGGGTAACTAAGGTACTCTTCACAGTATATGAGGGAAAATTGCTTCAAAACCTACATTTGATATACAAACTACACATAACTGTACAAAATTCTGTGCTTTTTATTTCAGTGGTTATTGACGTCCATTGATATTGTCCTGCTCCCCAAACAGTTAAAAGTTTCCTGATATTTAGTGATAGCAATGCAGGGTAGAATTTAACACAATGGGCTTTGGTGTCAGATATCTGGGGCTAAGCCTTGACCAAATTCCTTACTAACTGTGCGAATCTGAGTAGCTGTCCTAATCTTCAGTTTTGACATCTTATGTATCAACAGTACCTATTTTATAAGGTTCCTATAACGGTTAACTTATAAAATGTCCAGTATATCCCAAGCTCAAAAACATCTATGCTTTTGTCTCTGAATTATTCTGGAATAATTTAAGAACATATAATTTTAATGTTTCATGGATTTTATTATGGTTGAATCACGTGAAAACTGGTAAATATGGGAATGTCAAATTTATCAAAATAATTAGAAAAATTACATTGTCAGTAATGGTGTTAATCATGAAAGTAATTTATTATCAGTGATTTAAAGAAAGTTATAGTCATGCATCTTTAAAATATTATGTTAGTGGCTAGGGAATCATTGAAATAACTCATAAAAAAAAAGATTCTGAAAATCATGCTATCTGGCTGGTAGTCCCAGGTTTGAATTTTAAAACTTTAAGAATTTATTGTGAATCAGTATCACTCAAAGCACTTTTACTTCTCCTAACTCATTTAATCCTCCTGAAAGTATTGTGAGACAAGATCTTTCACAGATGAGAAATAGAGATATAGAGCATAAAATTACTTCTAAACTTATTTGAGCCAATACTTGCTTTTGTCTGCATGTAGTTATAGCACTTCATCCATTATACATGGAAGCCCACTTGTATGGGCTGTGTAGCTAGTCACTGAGTTTTTTAGAGTGTTTTTTCTTTATCAGGCCTCATTTTTCTAACTTGTAAAAGAAATATGTTGAAATCCCATGATGCCAAGTGATTTAATTACACTTTAATTTTTCTACTTTCTTTCTAAATAGGAAGTACCCTTGGCTCTCTGCAATGTAGGGTGTCCTTGTCCTAGAGAAGGTTGAGGTTTGGTGAATCTGAATTTCCAAGACTCTAAAATATTGAGAGTAGGAGCTCTGTCTGCAGCATGACCATCACCAACATCCATAGTAAAATGACCCAGCATAGAATGGTTGTGCTGAATATGGGCACCTGGTCAATTAATAGGAATTCAAGGTCAGATTATGTGATGGAGACTGGAGGTGTCTGATGGTAGCTTCCTCCTGATCACACTGACCAAACCTGAGAAACTTCAGGGCTCTATGAAGGTGGTGATGGTTCCCAGTCTCTGAAAGGAGCCTGTCAGAGCCACAGGTTGTCCTGGCAGACCTACCTAGCGAGACAGCAAGCTGCTCAGAAGTGTGAGACTCTCAATGTGGGAGCACCGACCAGGGTCAAATGTGCTGGGAAGAGGACTAGTTACTTTGGGACCTTCAGGTACAACTCACACATACATACACACAGACACACACACACACACAGAGCCACAAAAAGAATTGAGGAGACAGGTACACAACTGCATCCATGAGTAAGTCACCTCTGATAATTCATGCTATCCTTGAACAGTGTCCCCAAAATTCTATATCCCCAATTTCTGTGCATAAGATGTAAACAAAAAAGTATATTGTCAATGTAAGTATATAGAAATAATTCATTCCTCTGCATCCAAGATCCAGGCTGAATATTTCCTCCCTAAAAAGGTAAAAATGATGTCATAATCAATTATAAGTCAACAAAACTAAGGGAAAAAAGTAAAAAGAAACATGTTACAGATGAATGAGTGAATAGCATGTTCACTGTAACTTTAAAAATTGCAATTTTTAAATTCCTCAAAAAAAATCTGTGAAACAAATATTTCTAAGTAGTTTGTTAAAAGTTTAATATTGAGAACTATTGACCAAATACATTTCACATTGAAGAAATTATATTACAATATTATGCTATACTATATTTCTATGCTATATTACACTATTTAATACTATATTTTTAAAATGAGCAAGTCTACATTGCAGAGATTATTTGCTCTGTGAATACGTTACTTTGTCTTTAAGCTTGAGCAGAGCTTTCTTCACTTCCTTGTTCCTCAGGGTGTAGACCACAGGGTTCAGAAGAGGTGTCATCACAGTGTAGAAAACAGCCACAACCCTGTCCACAACCTCCTTGGAGCCTGGTCTCAGGTAAATGAAAACAAGGGGAACATAGAAACAAAGGACCACAACGCAGTGGGAGGCACAGGTCTGGAAGGCTCTCCATCTCCCCTCCGAGGTGCGGATCTTCAGCATGGAATGGACAATGGACATGTAAGACAGCACTATCAGGAGAAAGCAGCCCAAGGCCACCACCCCAATGTTGACAAAGATCGCCATCTCCACGGTGGACGTGTCTGCACAGGCCAGTTTGAGGATAGATGGTGCATCACAGATGTAATGCTGGATCTGGTTGGGTCCACAGAAGGGCAAACGGAACGTCAGTGTGGTCTGGGCAGCAGAGTGCAGAGAGCCACTGAGCCACGTGGTTGTGGCCAGGAGGGCGCACGTCCTCCCACTCATCATGCCGGCATACCTGAGTGGGTAACTGATGGCCAGGAAGCGGTCATAGGACATGACGGTGTAGAGGAAGCACTCGGTGCTGCCCAGGAAGTCAAAGGAGTAAAACTGGGCCACGCAGCTATGAAAGGAGATAGGACTGCCTTCTGGGGACACCAGGGTCATCAGCATTTTGGGCACAGTGACCGTGGAGTACCACATGTCAATGAAGGACAGGTTGGTTAGGAAGTAGTACATGGGGGTGTGCAGGCGGGGATCCACTGTGATCACCAGCAGGATGAGGAAGTTCCCCACCACAGTGAGGACATAGATCACCAGGAAGATTCCAAAGAGGAATGTGTCCAGCTCTGGTGTATGGGGAAGGCCCGAGAGGATGAACGTTGTCACTAGGCTTATGTTTGTCATTTCTCCACACTTTTGATCTCTCTCTCTCTCTATGGGAACATCAAGAGCACCCAGCATTTAGTCAAGAATTGACCACTCATTCTCTACATGAAATCTGCATCATACATCACACATAATTCTAGAGTTATATTCCACTCTGCTTATCACAAGGCTCCTTTGTAAAAGGAGATAGAATGTTTTCATCTTCTCTCTCTCTCTCACTCTCAATGACATAGAGGCATACACAGTTGTACACACACAAAAACAATTGGTAGAAATTCATTGTAAATTTCTCTTGGTGTATCATAAATATCACTAACTTAGCACCATAAAACAATGCAAGTTTTCTATTTGGTGTTCTCCGTGGGTCATGTCAGCTTTGTCCTCTGCTCCAGGCTTCACAATGTTGAAACCAAGGTTTCAGCTTGTTTTCTAATCTCACCTGAAGCTCATGATCACCTGTCTCAGTGAAGATGTCAGTACAAAGTAAGATAATAAATGTAAGGTATTTAGTAAAGTGCCTACATTAATAGGTACTCAATAAATGATAGCAAACCATATGAAGCTGCTGACTTATTTTTAAAAATGTATAGATACAGATAAATGGAGAGAGAGACTGAGACAGAGAGGTGAGAAGAGAGGGGAAGTAAATTCTCATTGTGTTGTAGAGACTTCTCAATTTCATAGCTACACCTTTGAAGAAGATTTCACCACTGGTATTGGTACTGGTGTCTCAGTAAAACCACTACCTGCTTTTATAGGAAATACTCTCAGAGCAGGTTAAGAATCTAAACTCCATATAGAATCCCTACAGCCTCTCATACGATCCAGAAGATAGCAACTCTCATAACACTGCTGGCCGCATGCTTGTCTTATTTTAGATAGTCTTTCATGAGGCTCTAAGAACATAAACTTCATATATGTTCTCCCAACTACAATCCACTGGGTAGGGACTGGGTTCTAGTATATTGACACATATTGTTGTCTTAAATATCTAAGTATTTTCTAGTATTGGCTTTGTTAGAGATGATATTCCTCCCCCCACCTTCTACTCCTCATATTCCTAAATCCAGGTGATGCCCTCATAAGAGAAGAGATTCCATCAAGTATCAGATTCCTATTTAAAGCCTACTACTTGTGACAAGAAATACAGAACCATTGTAAGAGAAAAGGACCTATGTTAGCATAACATTAAGAAACATTGGAATTGTGTACTATGGAAAGTGAGGCAGAAATGATGGTTTTAATTTAATCCAAAATATTGTCAAGGTCAAGATTGTTAGTATATTTCAAGTGAAGACTCATCAACATGAGAGAAATGAGGTTTCCTGCTCTTAGCAAAACCCACACACAACGGATCCTATCTCCACACAATGTGTGTTAAGCTACATTAAAGCCATATTTCAAATGAAAGAGTAAATCACAGAGACACTTACCCTAATAACCTATGTGGATATCAAACCTCAAAAAACAGAACAAATGTATCTCTAAAATTTCTACTGCACCAGTGGGGTCCCATCATAAGGAAAAATCACATTTAGATTAAAGTATGAAAATTTTCATCAGGTGAATTGCAAGGTAGCCTGAGACCTAAGGCAGAAGTATCAATGAGAGGTATCAGTGTTTGATTTGTCTTTTATGCCATAGCAACTTAGTAACTAATCATAGGTCCTTATTACTAACTGTGTATATACAGATGTGTATATATATGTGTGTGTGTGCAATTTGTATACATACATACATACATACAGAGAGAAAGAATAAATAAGAAACAGAGACGGAGTAAAAGGCAGACAGACAGGACTTGATAGCCACATTTAGAAGGAAATCTAACAATATCTTATCTCTGAATGGAAGCTTAAGAAGGAAAGCAAGCAGAAATGAGAGAAATCTACCTTTGTAAGAACTCACCGCCACTATGTGATTCATTACAATATAAAACTCATTTGTGTTTACCCCCCAGCCTGCCAAAATGTTTAACTTTCTACATGCTACATCAAGGCACTTGTTTGCAAGTTACTACGCAAAGAGCTGACATACCTGTGATTGCTTCTGGAGAAAGAGCAGTTCATTTCCATTATAGGACCCAACTAGTTGAAGGGCAAAGAATGGAAACTAACATAGCTAGACAGGCAGGAGCTTAATTTGATTTATTTTCACAAGGAATTGGATTACCCTTGGGTTTCCTGAATGATCAGAAAAACAACAAAATGAATCTAATTAAAAGTTTTTAAAAATTACATGTATATCTCCCTGTATGTTTGTTATTTGAACACTCCGAGAAGAGTTCATGTATTTCTGGAGCTTGCAGTTTTACCTAAGGGGAAAGAAGCACTGTTACCCTATTGCCTCATCAATGATGCAGATAAACTCACAATGGTTTTTTCTCAACTTAAAATTGCTCAGAACCTACAAATTATCATCTCTTATTTCTGCACTCCATCTCATATCTCACTCTTTCTTTCAGCACATTTTAAGGTGATTTAAAACAACTAAATTCCCAAACTGTTTTACAGCTGTTTTTAGATATTTGTGGTAGTCATTACTACATTTGTTTAGGTAAAGACATTTTAAAGAAAATAAGCAAACAAACCAACCATAAAAAATAATGCTCTGAACTAAATTGATTGCATTTTAAAATACAAATTTTGCAGCTCATTCTGTTTGATCATATGTTATAAAGTTAAAGAGCTTTATAATCATACTATAAGAGAGAAAATAAAACAATTGGGAACTTAAACCAATTTTCTAAATACCACTTCAATTAATGAGATAATTACAGCTATAATTCCTAATTATTATAAAAT
Source organism: Giraffa tippelskirchi (assembly GCF_054371585.1). NCBI lineage: Eukaryota > Metazoa > Chordata > Mammalia > Artiodactyla > Giraffidae > Giraffa > Giraffa tippelskirchi. Next base: position 21,769,140 of record NC_137284.1, read on the forward strand.
AATGGCATCTTTATATCATATCTAAAATAAATCTAATCCCAAATGAAGTAAAGATTTAAATAAAGGGGAAAAACTCAAAGCACTAAGATAATACATAAATAAAACTTGAGAATCTAGAGGAAACTTTCATAGTGACTTTTTAAAAATATTTTAATGTACTTATTTATTTATTTTTGGCTATGCCAAGTCATGTGTGGGATCTTAGTTCCCCAACCAGGGTTCAAACTCTGGTCCCCTTCAATGCAAATCCAAGGTCTTAACCCACTCAACCCCCAGGGAAGTCTGCATGGTGACTTTTGATATCCAGTATTGTGAATCTACTAAATTTTACTTCTCTAGATTATCTTGGCCATTTTGAGATCTCTCTCCATTTGAATATACACTATAGGGTCCACGTGTCTATAGAATAAAGTGCCGAGATTATATTTAGAACTATATTGAATCTATTAACAATTTGAGGAGAATGTGTATGCTCAGTGGCTCAATTGCGCCCAACTCTTTGCGACCCCATGGACTGTAGCCCACTAGGCTCCTCTGTCCGTTGGATTTTCCAGGCAAGAATACTGGAGTGGGTTGCCATATCCTCCTCCATGAGATCTTCCCCGCCCAGGGATCAAACCCCAGGGATGGAGACATCTCTGGTGTGTCCTGCATTGGCAGGCAGATTCTTTAACACTGAGCCATCTGAGGAGCCCTTGAGAATAAAAATAATCTTTAAAATCTTGTCTTTCAAGCTGTGAAAGTGAAAGTGTTAGTCACTCAGTTGTGTCCAATTCTTTGCGATGCTATGGACCCGCCAGGCTCCTTTATCCATAGGATTCTCCAGGCAAGAACACTGGAGTGCGTTGCCATTCTCGTCTCCGGGAGATCTTCCTGACTCAGGGATCAAACCTGGGTTTCCTGCACTGCAGGTAGATTCTTTACCATCTGAGCCACCAGGGAACCCCAAGCCGTGAGCAATTTATAATCCATCACTTCTTCAGCAACTTTTATATATCTCTCAAAAATGTTTTGCACTTTCTATTACTGTGATCTTACACATCTTTGCTTACTTTTAGATCCAGATCAAGTTTTCTCAACCTCAGAACTATGGACATTGTGGGCAAGACAAGTCTTGTGGGGAACTGTCCTGTGCATTCAGAGATGTTTAGCAGCATCCATCACCACCAGACACAGACACAAGTACCAGAGACAATCAGCAATTTCTACAGACATTTTCAAGTCACAGTTGAGAGCCACTGATTTAGATATTTAATAAACATTTCCTTTTTAAATTAATTTGTTTTAATTGGAAGCTAATTACTTTACAATATTGTGGTGGGTTTTGCCACACATTGGCATGAATCAGCCACAGGTGTACATGCGTCCCCCTCATCCCAAACCCCTCCCCCCACCTTCCTCCCCATTCCATCCCTCTTGGTCGCCCAGTGCACCTACTTTGAGTGCCCTGTTTCATGCATCGAACTTGGACTGGTCATCTACTTCACATATGGTAATATACACTTTTCAATATTTTGAACCTAATCATACATAAACAAATGGACACAAATCATATGTGCATAAGCTATTTATACATGATGTTTCAGAGCACAGATTCTCTTTGATATATTACTATACATTGTGTGAATATACTACAATTTATTTTTAATTCAACCATAGATAGGCATTTGAATTGTTTCCAATTTTGCTTATTAAAAACAGTGCTAAAAAATCAGAATATATATTTTGTGTGTATGTATATATGAAATTTTCTTTGGCAAAACTATATATAATGTATCATGGTGGTAGTATAGTCGTTAAATCATGTCGGACTCTTGCAATCCCATGAGCTGTAGTCCACCAGGTTCTTCTGCTCATGGGATTTCCCAGGTAAGAACACTAGAGTGGGTTGCCATTTCCTTCTCCAGGGGATCTTCCCATCCCAGGGAAGATCTGCTGCTTGGCAGTTGGTTTCCTGCATTGCAGGCAGATTCTTTATTGCTGACCCACCAGAGAAGCCCCCATAATGTATTACATATAATATTATATATTATATGTTATATACTATAGGTTATATATAATATCTCTTCCTTTTGGATACACATTTGGAAAGGTATAAACATATACATGTATTTCTATCAGATATATACCTGGGAGTGGAACTGCTGAGTCACAGGGAATTTTTATCATTGTTTTAGTAGATTCTGCCCCAGAATTTTACCAGTTTATCCTCCTACTATCAGTGCATGAAATTTCCAGCTGTTTCACATATGACCATCATTTGGTGCCATTGATCTTTTTCACTTTGGCCCTGTTAATGTGTGTGAAGTGATATTTTATTGGAATTTTTCTCTTTCTGATGACAACTAAAGTTGAATATCTTTTCATTGTTTGACTTTTCAATGATATTGTAAATGTTATCTTTTGAAATTTCATTACTATCTCTCATTCTTAAATTTATCATTTCTTTTATTACAAAGTCTCATTAAGAAAGTGAAAGACAAGCTGCAGGGTAGGAGATAGTATTTGTAATACAGATAATTGACAGAGAGCTTAAATTCAAAATAAATTATGCCTGCAAATCAATAGAAATGGAGAGCCATCTCTCAACTTTGAAAACAGCAAAGAACACAGATCTGCAATTCACAGTTGATAATCGAAATGGGCCTTCAAAATGATTAAATCACTACTAGTTAGTGAAGAGATAAATTGGAAGATTGGAATCAACACATACACTCTACCATATTAAAAATGGATCATTAATAAGCACCTACTGTATAGCACAGGGAAGTCTTCTCAATACTCTGTAATGCCCTGTAGCATAGAATCCTCCTAAGAGAGTGTACTTGATCAAGAGTTAGGAAGGACTCCTTCCATCTCTCTGTGTTTTAATTTCATCATGTGTCAATTGAAGATAATGCTGCTATATCCAGTTATCCTATAGAGGTACTAGTGTTGGAATTTGAATGAACTTTAAAGCCAAAGATGCTATTAATACATGAAAGTCACATACTAATTATTGTAAAATCCCCTTTGAATTTAACTCAGATTAAATAGAGGTGGCAAAAATACACAGAAGAACTATACAAAAAAGATCTTCGTGACCTAGATAACCACAATGGTGAGATCACTCACCTAGAGACAGACATCCTGGAATGGGAAGTCAAGTGGGCCTTAGGAAGCATCACTATGAACAAAGCTAGTGGAGGTGATGGAATTCCAGTTGAGCTATTTCAAATCTTAAAATATGATGCTGTGAAAGTGCTGCACTCAATATGCCAGCAAATTTGGAAAACTCAGCAGTGGCCACAGGACTGGAAAAGGTCAGTTTCCATTCCAATCCCAAAGAAAGGCAATTACGATGAATGTTCAAACTACCACACAATTGCACTCATCTCACATGCTAGCAAAGTAATGCTCAAAATTCTCCAAGCCAGGCTTCAACAGTATGTGAACTGTGAACTTCCAGATGCTCAAGCTGGATTTAGAAAAGGCAGAGGAACAAGAGATTAAATTGCCAACATTCGCTGGATCATCGAAAAAGCAAGAGAGTACCAGAAAAAAATCTACTTCTGCTTTATTGACTACGCTAAAGCTTTTTACTGTGTGGCTCACAACAAACTGTGGAAAATTCTGAAAGATATGGGAATACCAGATCACCTTACGTGCCTCCTGAAAAATCTGTATGCAGGTCAGGAAGCAACAGTTAGAACTGGACATGGAACAACAGACTGGTTACAAATAGGGAAAGGAGTATGTCAAGGCTGCATATTGTCACCCTGCTGATGTAACTTGTATACCGAGTACGTCATGCGAAATGCCAGTCTGGATGAAGCACAAGCTGGAATCAAGATTGCCAGGAGAAATATCAATAACCTCAGATATGCAGATGACACCACCCTTATGGCAGAAAGTGAAGAGGAACTAAAGAGCCTCTTGATGAAAGTGAAAGAAGAGAGTGAAAAAGTTGGCTTAAAGCTCAACGTTCAGAAAACTAAGATCATGGCATCCGGTTCCATCACTTCATGGCAAATAGACAGGGAAACAATGGAAACAGTGAAAGACTTTATTTTTTGAGGTTCCAAAATCACTGCAGATGGTGACAGCAGCCGTGAAATTAAGTCACTTGCTCCTTGGAAGAAAAACTATGACCAACCTAGACGGCATATTAAAAAGCAGAGACATTACTTTGCCAACAAAGGTCTGTCTAGTCAAAGCTATAGTTCTTCCAGCAGTCATGTATGAATGTGAGAGCTGGGCTATAAAGAAAGCTGGGAGCTGAAGAATTGATGTTTTTGAACTGTGGTGTTGGAGAAGACTCTTGGGAATCCCTTGGACTGCAAGGAGATTCAACCACTCCATCCTTAAGGAAATCAGTCCTGAATATTCATTGGAAGGACTGATGCTGAAGCTGAAACTCCAATACTTTGGCCACCTGATGCAAAGAACTGACTCATTAGAAAAGACCCTGATGCTGGGAAAGTTTGAAGGCAGGAGAAGAAGGGAATGAAAAGGGATGAGATTATTGAATGGTATCACTGACTCGATGGACATGAGTTTGAGTAAGCTCCAGGAGTTGGTGATGGACAGGGAAGCCTGGCATGCTGCAGTCCATGGGGTCACAAAAAGTCAGACATGACTGAGCGACTGAACTGATCTGAGGATATTGCACTACTACAGCAACACTATTTCAGGCAGCACCGTCTAGATCATCCAGTATGCAAAGAAGAGACTAAGCTAGATGGAATTTGAAAAACTTGGCAGTCCCTTAAAAATCAAACATATTTAGAGTCTGGACAGCCCTTTAGAGGAATGACCTAGAGCACACCTCATATTACCCTTGAAAAAAAAGCAAATTCTGTAGAGAACATGGACTTTTCCAAATACGAAAGGACATACTGCTTACTTAGTGGGTAAAAATCCCACATGAGGCTATGTAAATGCATTATATGGAATCCTCTAATTATGATAACAGAGGAATTTGTAGTTCTGAAATAATACTGGGCAATGAATAGATCAATAAATAATTGTTACATATCTTTTTTAGTATGCTTTATTTACTTTAAATCATCGTTGGTGTGCATTTTTTAAATAAGTCATTTTATTTTATTATTAATTTTTCCTTCCAATTTTATTGAGATATGATTGCATATAGGACTGGGTAAGTTTAAAGTGTACAGCACTGGTGAATAGAGTTGGGTCCTAAGGTGGCTGGCTGGAGTTCTAGGGGGCAGAAACTGTGTAAGCCAGGGGGTTGGCAGGGCTGGGTCCCTTGTCTTCTGTTGAACAGAACCAAGTCCTAGGGCAGCTTGGGAGCTCAGAGGGGTCTCCTGAGAACTTTCATGTGGTAGACCTGTGTCCCTGTGAAACTGGATGGTTGGCCAGAAGTGGTATCAACTGGCTGATGAGATGGGTCAAGTCCCAGCCACTAATAAACTAGAGGCAGGACTACAAAATGACACTCACCAGCATCAGTGTCCTCAGGTAGAGTGAGCTCCTCAAAACAGCTGCCACCACCAGCAGGTCCTCAATAGCTGGGTGAGTCCCACTTGCCTCCCACCTCTCCGGGAGGCTCTCCGAGATCAGCATTTGGATCTGACCCAGGTTCCTTTCCAATGGCACCCCACTCCAGTACTCTTGCCTGGAAACTCTCATGGATGGAGGAGCCTGGTAGGCTGCAGTCCATGGGGTCGCTAAGAGTCGGACACGATTGAGCAACTTCACTTTCACTTTTCACTTTCATGCATTGAAGAAGGAAATGGCAACCCACTTCAGTGTTCTTGCCTGGAGAATCCCAGGGATGGGGGAGCCTGCTGGGCTGCCGTCTGTGGGGTCGCACAGAGTCGGACATGACTGAAGCGACTTAGCAGCAGCAGCAGCAGCAGCAGCAGGTTCCTTTCAAGTTGTTGCTTCTGCCCTGGGTCTTGAAGTGTGTGAGATTTTGTGTGTGCCCTTTAAGAGTGGACTGTCCATTTCCTACATCCCTCTAGCTCTCTGGAAAGTAAGTCCCATTGGCCTTCAAAGCCAGATGTTCTGGCAGCTCATCTTCCTGGTGCCAAGACCCCTAGTCTGCAGAGCTTGATGTGGAGCATGAAGCTGTAGCTTCTTGGGGAGAACTTCTGCAACTTTGATTATGCTCCCTTTTATGTGTTGCTTATCTGGGGGTATGGGTATAGGTCTACACCCTGCCTACACATTTCATTCTGGTTCCTTTTTTACATCTTCAGTTGTAGAAAATCTTTTCTTCTAGTTGTCAGGTCACTCTGATCAATAATTGCTCTGTAGATGGATGTAATTTTGGTATGCCAGTGGGAGGAGATGAGCTCTGGGTCTTCCTACTCCACCATCTTGCCCACTCACCTTTTTTTACACTTTTTGTTTTTTAAAATTTTGTATTGGAGTATAGTTGATTTACAATATTGTATTAGTTTCAAGTATATAGCAAGGTGAATCAGTTATACATATATCCAAATGCTCTTAGGAGGATTCTATGCTACAGGGACACTACAAGCAAATAAGTAAACTTCCTGAGTAGCCACAGTTCACGTTTCACTGCTAACAAAGCCCACTGAAGCTTATTTCTGGGCAAGTTAATAGCCTCTAGAGGGTGAAGCGGAAGTGACATCAGCCCCCTTCCTCCACCCCATGGGGACTATAGGAAGGAAGAGCCTGTTTGCCAGAAAGAGAGACTCCAGAGGTCAAAGCCTAGGGAGATTGCTGCCAATATCTTCAAAAAGCTAAAAAGAGGATAGTGAGCCAAGAAACATGCACCAAAAGAGCTCAGTGACAAAGCCAGAAAGGGCATGTCACAGGAGGGGACCAGGGAACCTGCTGAGCTCAGAAAGGAGCCTCTACAAAGAACAGCAAAGAGTGTGAAAAAGCTGCGGCAAGCAATACACAGTGTCCTCGGGAAGGAGTCACATCCAGGTAGTGGTCATCAGCAGAGAAGATTTGGGGAGGGAGATAGAGGGTTAGTAACAGAACTCCCTGGGAGACATGCATTTATTAGAAGTATGTCAGAGACTTTGGAAACAATGCAGACAGCTGAGATCTCTTCCCAGCATTAGGCTTTACAAGTGAGGGAGGGAGGGACCTTATGTTCTACTGATTGAAGGCCAACTTACCTCTCAGTTTTGGATCCTGGTAAGCTTCAGGATCTATTTCAAGCCTAGTCCAGTTCATACAGAATACAAATGGCCAGATAAAGCTAGTATATGGGTACTCATGTCCTTTTCCCCAAGACTGCTTGTGGAAATTACTTCTTTTCCCATTACACAGATGAATATAACATATGCTGATAATATAATGTAGTACTAACTAAACTGTTTACACTGGAGCAGTTTTAGCTTTCAATAGGAAAACCACCGATAGGGTATTCTCTCTTTCCAGGGGGAAAATAATTATTGTGCAGTGAGTAAGTCACTCAGTCATGTCCGACTCTTTGTGACCCCATGGACTGTATACTCCATGAAATTCTCCAGGCCAGAATACTGAAGTGGGTAGCCTTTCCCTTCTCCAGGGGATCTTTCCAACCCAGGGATTGAACCCAGGTATCCTGCATGGCACAGAGATTTTTTACGAACTAAGCCACAAGGGAAGCCTGAGCACACACGCATGCATGTACATTATGGGGAATCTGATGGGGTTGGGAAGAGGATCTGAGGTAAGAATCAGCACAAACTCCTCCTTTCTCTCTCTCTCTCTCTCCCTCCTCCCCCCACCACTTCTCTTAAAAATGAGACGCCAACACTAGGCATATTAAGAAATTTGCTCAAAACAATATAGTAAGTAGTGACAGTCTCAGTATTGGAATTCTTATGATTTGGGGACCCAGATTATAAGACATAACTGATTGTCATCCTAGATTAAGGGTCTGGATAATAGGGAATCCAGACAAGACAGAGGGGAGTCCTTGTATTCAATAAAACATAAAAATCTTTCTGTGCAAGGTATGCTATAAATTTGGGATGAAAAGAAAAATGAGACAAAGTCCCCGTAGGAATTCACAGCCCGATGGGGTAGATCAGGCACACAGAGGGTAAATTGCAACTTGCTTAGTAAGCCCATGATAGAAATGTGAGTGAAGTACTGTGGTGGCCACAAAGAATGAAAGGCCTTTGGTGGGAAAGGGAGGCAAGGCTTTACTTAGTGCATCACACATGAATGAGATCTTGAAAGATTAGTAAAAATTTTTCAAGCATCAGTGGAACAGGGCCAGTACATATTAAAGGGACTAATGTATAAGGAAACGGGGGAAAATGTTTGACTACAGCACAGATTTGTGGGATGGAGCACAGAGAGAGGAGGCTAAAGAAGTATGTGGACATCAGGTTATGAGTGACTCTGTTCCCATCGAGCACGCCAGTGTGTTTGAATTTTCACCTGGGCACCGTGATGCCAGTAAAGGTTAATAGTTGAGGAAATGCACAGGAAACCTCTAAGAATTTCCTCTGAAGTTGCTTCAGAATAGATTCTGTAGCTACATGTGGAGAGATTATTCAGGTTCTATGTGGTTTGAAAGAAAGAGAAAGTCACTCAGTCGTGTTCTACTCTTTGTGACCCCATGGACTGTAGCCCACCAGGCTCCTCTGTCCATGGAATTCTCCAGGCAAGAATACTGGAGTGGGTTGCCATTCCCTTCCTTCCCCAGAGGATCTTCCTGACCCAGGGATCAAACCTGGGGCCCCTGAATTGTGGGCACATTCTTTGCTGTCTGAGTCTATGTGGTTTAGACTCTTACTTAAGGTGCACACCTGTCTTAGTTTGCCCTGGGCTGTCTTAGGTTTAACAAGGAAAATCTCATGACCCAGGAAATTGCTCAGTCCCCAAAACAGCTATTTTCACTGATGAGTCATCTCTGTGGCACTGATGAAGACTGAAAGGAATAAGGTTATGGATACACAGTGATTCACAGTGTAGAAGGAGAAGATGAAGGGGTCAGCCACAGCTGCCATCTTGGTCCTTTTGCCTGCTAGCCATCCTGCTGGAAGCCAGATTTCATTCCACACTTTTCGAAGCCTTCTGAGTGATTCTGGGTGACCCCTGAATTCTCAAGAAGGTAACACGCTATTTCAGATACTTGCTTCCAGATGGTAAAAAGACTATTAGAGTTAATATTGGTGGGGAAAAGGGGATAGTTAAGAAGGATACACTTCCCATAACACCTCAATGTCTGAAAAAGCTCTACCATCCTCTTAGCCACCTTCTTGATTTCTTCATTTCACTGTGGTTGATGCCTGTCACCAGTAGTCCTGGGAGAAAAGCTTCTTTGTGATGATGCTGCAAATTCTGAGAACTCAAATCTACTATTTGACAACTCACTGGAAGTTACAGGTTCACTTCAGACCTGAGGCACAGATGCAATGTCTGAATGTTTCTAATACACAACCCTGACACATAACAGCTAAAGTCATTGAGGGTTACTGTGAATTATGTAAATTTATTTAATTCTTACAAGAGCCCCATAAAGTAGACACTACAGTTGTCCCCATTTCTAGAAATAGGCAGAGAAAGGTGAAATGGCTTTTCCAAGATCGTTGTTTAGTCATTTAGTAGTGTCTGACTCTGTGTGACCCCGTGCACTGTAGCCCGCCAGGCTCCTCTGTCCATGGGATTTCCAAGATTTTCAGTGAGTCAAAGTGGAAAAGCATGGATGTTTAAACCACATCTGACTTCAGCATCCATGGTCTTAAGATACAGTATATGGTATATTACTGAATGCTATATTACTGAACAGACAGATGCATGGTGGATAGATGGATGGATGGAAGGATGGATGGACAGCACTTAGGCAGAAGCAGAGAGAAGAGATGACAACAGGTATTCTGGGGCTGAGATTTTGTATCGCTTCACTAACCTGAATGATTTTAAAGGGCTTGTGTATTTTTGAAATAGAATTTATAAAAATAGATATTCCTCACATAATTTCAAAGATTCTAAATATTTTATGTTTGATGTATAAACCAGATAGTGCATTTTTAAAAATACACACAGGTTTTTATTTGGCAAACTTGCATTAAGAAATATAATTCCAACTCTCAGTAAATAAATAAGCTGTAACCTAACTCTCTAGTATGTAGATCAGAGGTCAAACTGAAGGAAAACAATAGAACAGTCATTTCTTATTAGACTGGTTTAGATATTATATGATTGTTCTTCTTTCTGACATGACTATCTCTGTGCATGGTCTTTGCTTCACTCTCCAGAACTATATACACATAATCTGTTGTGCAGGTTTTAACCTTGGAGAGAAAAGCTGCTGTCTGGAACCAAGCAGAATCTCAGAATCAGGGGTTGAGGAGAAAGAATGATTATGAACAAGAGCTAGAGAAGATCTCTCTTTTGGAGATCCTTTTTGATCCATATTTGCAGTGACATAGAATATATATCCCAGTGCCTACAGAACTTACAGAGCATCGCTTTTTCCCTTCTGCTGCTTCTTTTGGCAGATGTGAACAGCAAGGAGATGCAACGTGGAAATCAGACTTCCGTGTCTCACTTCATCTTAGTGGGGCTGCACCACCCACCACAGCTGGGGGTACTGCTCTCTTCCTAACCTTCCTTGTCATCTACACCCTCACCATCTCTGGGAATGGGCTTATCACCCTCACGGTCTTGGGGGACACCCAGCTCCACCGCCCCATGTACTGGTTCCTATGTCACCTCTCCCTCTTGGACATGACCATTTCCTCTGCCATTGTCCCCAAGATGTTAGCTGGCTTTCTCTTGGACAGTAGGATCATCTCCTTCGGGGGCTGTGTCATCCAGCTTTTTTCATTCCATTTCCTGGGCTGCACTGAATGCTTCCTTTACACACTCATGGCTTATGATCGCTTCCTAGCCATTTGTAAGCCTTTACATTACGCCACCATCATGACCCGCAGTGTCTGTAACTATCTAGCCATTGGCACCTGGCTGGGAGGCACCCTCCACTCACTTTTCCAAACAAGCTTCATATTTCGGCTGCCTTTCTGTGGTCCAAACAGGGTAGACTACTTCTTCTGTGACATTCCTGCCATCCTTCGTCTAGCCTGTGCTGACACCACCATCAACGAGCTGATCACCTTTGTGGACATTGGATTCCTGGCCCTCACCTGATTTGTGCTTATCCTCACTTCCTATGGCTACATAGTGGCTGCTATCCTGCGAATCCGGTCCGTCAACGGGCGCCACTACGCCTTCTCCACCTGTGCTGCCCACCTCACTGTTTTCATTGTCTACTATGTGCCCTGCACCTTTATTTACTTGCGCCCTGGCTCTCAGGAACCCCTGGATGGAGTGGTAGCTGTCTTCTACACAGTCATCACTCCCTTGCTTAATCCTATCATCTACACACTCCGCAACAAAGAAATGAAGGCAGCCTTATGGAGGCTGGGAGGTCGCAAGGACGTGAAGCCTCACTGATTCCATGCATCACAGACATGCAGGAAATGCTAAAATTTAGGGTATCAGATGAGACACCAGATAATCGGGGAGCTTTAAGACAGAAAGAGAATGAAGAATTCATACAGAGAATTGAAGACTCCTAGATATGGAGGTGGGAACCTTGGAAAGCTCTACATTGTAACCTACTTTCGAACATGATTTTTCATGTTTCCTCCTTGAATAGCAATGGGAATCGATCAAAACAACTTAACAAGGATGATAACATGCAGAAAAAATCTAAGATAAGTAAAATGTCCACATAAAAACTCTCTCCGTGGCATCCATCTACATGTGTATTATTGCTTCTAATCCCTGAGTTGATACCCATATAGCTTTTAACAGGTTACAAGTAACCTTCATGCAAACCATATAATTTGACCTTGACAACAGTTGTATGAGGTAAGCATTATTTTTCCCATGTAACTGTGGGAAAACTGAAGTTCAAGGAAGTAAGTGGCTTTCCCATACTCACTCTCTGCCTTTTACTTTGATTAAAAATGGTCCATGAACTCTAGCTTGAGAGGGCATTTTCACTGCAAAGTAAGGGAGCCACAATATGTGCACTGCATCATGACCTGAGTGGTTCTGGCCTTCTGAGCTTGCACAGAACTCTGCTGCTGCTGCTGCTAAGTCACTTCAGTCGTGTCCGACTCTGTGCGACCCCATAGACAGCAGCCCAGCAGGCTCCGCCGTCCCTGGGATTCTCCAGGCAAGAATACTGGAGTGGGGTGCCATTGCCTTCTCCAGTGCATGAAAGGGAAAAGTGAAAGTGAAGTCACTCAGTCGTGTCCGACTCTTAGCGACCCCATGGACTGCGGCCTACCAGGCTCCTCTATCCATGGGATTTTCCAGGCAAGAGTACTGGAGTGGGGTGCCATTGCCTTCTCCGGGCACACCATCTCATATGGTCTGTTTAATTAATATCCAGGAAATCAACAGGGAGATCTAGTCATAAGGAAGTTTATCCCTGATATACTCATGTCAATTTTACCAAAGCACAGAACTCTACTTTGGTAAAATTGACATGAGTATATCAGGGATAAACTTCCTTATGACTAGATCTCCCTGTTGATTTCCTGGATATTAATTAAACAGACCATATGAGATGGTAGAAGAATGCATGCTACCATATCCTGGCATTTTCCACAATTGAGTATGAGTGAGGAGATGCAAATGGGATGGGGCATATACCTATTTGCAAGAAGATGAGGTCTCCTCTATTAGTCTTTTTTTGTGATAATGTTCCCAGGGTCCAAGGAGGGCCCCTCAGTCCCAGAATAATCAAGATGATTTGTTTTGATGTTTGAATGTTTGATGTTTTGAATATACATGGGTAAGTATAGCCCACGAAATATGATGATATTCTATTCCAAAATCAATGCTACTTGTTAAAAAGTTGGCAAAAGGAAGAACTGATTTATGTGTACCAGACATTTTCTGAGCCTAGATGTGTGCGTTCAGTGATTTTTCTTGCTGTCTGCTCTAACAACAGAGATGTAAGGTTGAACATCAAAATATGCATGAATAGGCAATTCCATTCAAATCAACAAAAACATATTCAGTGTAACTCCAAAATTATAACATTGTTGTCTATTCTAAATGCATCTATGATCTTATGAGAAGAAAATACATTTATACATGAGCATGTAGATAAACTATCAATATATGACTAGAAAGGGTTTCCCAGGTGACACCAATGGTAAAGATTGTGCCTGCCAATGCAGTAGACACAATAGGCATGGGTTCGATCCCTGGGTCAGGAAGATCCCTGGAGAAGGAAATGGCAACCCACTCTAGTATTTTTGCCTGGGAGATTCCATGGACAAAGGAGACTGGCGGGCTACAGGCCATGGGGTTAGAGTAGGACACGACTGAGCACTCATTCCATTCCATGACTAGAAATTGAAATTTAAAATTGGTTTATAATTCAGTGTACAATAAGTACTGCAGTAGTTCAGTAAAAGGAGTTAGAGAAAGATAACCGGACCTTGAATTTATAAAGCTGGTGCCCTGGAAAGTATAGGATGATTTACAGTTTGCAGGTCTTGAAAAATCTACTCAGAAAAAAAGAGTAAGTAGATAGAATTTTTCATGTGATAGGCACAATATAAACCCTAAGGATAATCCTAAGTGAAACCCCTAGAGACGTTTAATTAGCTATCGTGGGTGAGGGGCCCTGGGGATGGGAAAAAGCAGTTACAAACTCTATTTGACAAACATAAAACACCACAGTGCTACAGGCACCTCAACATCCCACCGCACAAACAGAAGCAGAACTCAGTTAATAAGCCTCCTGGGTCAGAACAGAGATCTGGAAGTTGGATTAAAGCAAACATGGGCATCTCTTTTCTCATCAAGACCAATGACACATCATGCAAAAATGAAGGGTTACATAAAAAACTTAATTTTTTGTTTAACTGTTAATCGAGAAACATAAAATATATCTCATCACTCTAAATTAAGAAACCTACCTCATAAAAACAGCAACCAACAAATTTTACTTTATCCTCTGTGTGTGTGTGTGTGTGCACACACACAAGTGTGCATCTGACTCTTTGCGACCCTGTGGACTGTAGCCCAGCAGGCTCCTCTATGGATTGGATTCTCCAGACAAGAACACTGAAGTGGGTTGCCATGCCCTCCTCCAGAGGATCTTCCCAACCCAGGGACTTTATCCTCTATTCACAATTAAAACAATTGCAGAGCCAGTAAGTGAACTTAAGTCTATCTGAGTCCAAAACTTGAACCCTCCATTAGAAAGAACTATGTAGGTTAGTATATACTTTTTATGCAACTTCAATTCTTAAGAGGAAATTTCGCTTTCAAGTTCATTTTGAGGTTCTCTAGCCTTAGAAATGAGAAAAAATAAAGCAGAAGAGAAAAAGTAGTTAATCTGAATGTTCAACCAGTATTGAAAACAGTAATTAAGAACAAGGTCCTGTTTAGAGTTTGAATAAACTGTGCTTAATATTACTTTGGAGAAGTCACTTTTTTTTTTTCTTTTTACCAAGTTGGTGTTTAAAAATGGACGAAAATATATTTGACTTTTTTTTTTTTAATTTTAAAAAATGTGACGATATTCTAGTTTCAGAACTTTGTATGGGCTATGGTAGGAGTGCGCCTTCTAGTGACGTCAGCATGACTTGCAAGTGAATAGGCACCTAAGTCTTGCACCTTACTTGAGGAATTTCCAATTTTCCTCTAAAAGTGAGAAAAGAATTGACCTATCTGATTTTAACCTTAAAAAAATAACCTATCTTTCAAACGCTTGTACCAAAAAATTCAGTTTAACTTTTTTAAATTAATTTATTTATTTTAATTGGAGGGCAATTACTTTACAATATTGTGGTGGTTTTTGCCATACACTGACATGAACCAGCCATGGATGTACATGTGTCCCACCATTCTAAACTCCCCTCCCACCTCCCTCCCCATCCCATCCCTCTGGGTTATCCCAGAGCACCAGATTTGGGTGCCCTGCTTCATGCATCAAATTTGTACTGGTCATCTATTTTAATATGGTAATATACTATTGGAAATGCCATTCTCTCATATCATCCCACCACTTTTAAAGAAGTTTTATTTACAGGAATCAGTGCAGTACTCTGTTACTATAATTGCCAATTAGCTCAAGTTAGTGGATAGCATTGTTTCGGTCTTCTATATTCTCCTGATTTATTTTTACATTTTTGATTAATAACTGACGAGGGAGTGTTAAATTCTTCAAATATAATTGTGGCCTGATGAAAATGGAATTTATGCTTTTGACTGTCTGAAAAAGTCTTTACTTCACCTTCATTATATAAGATATTTTAGCTGAATATGGAATTCTAGGTTGATAGTAGGTTTTTTTCTTTCATTGCTTTAGAGATGCTCCCTCTTCTTCTGGTTGGCTTAACAGGTTTCTAAGGTTTCTTGTCATTCCTATCTTTGCTCCTTTAGCATAACGAGTCTTTTTTGTCTCTGTCTTCCTTTTCGATTTTCTCTTTTTCAGCAAATTCAGTAGTTTGTTTGGGGTGTGTGCCTTCATGTGGCTTTATTTATGTTTGTGCTACTTGTTGCTCATTGTGTTTCTCTTATCTGAGGGTCTATTGTTTTCATAAAATTTGGAAAATTTCAGGTATTATTTATTCAAATATTATTTCTACTTACCTCTCTCCTTTTCTTCTGAGACTCCAATTACATGCAAATTAGATTGCTTAATACTACCCTACAGTTGATTGAGGCCCTGTTCTTCTTTTTAGTCTCTGGTTTTTTTCTGGTCAATCTTGATAATTTCTAACACTTAAATTTCACTGATCTTTCTCTTCCACAATACCTAAGCTACTGTTCATCTTACTCTGTGTCTTTTTATTTCCATTGTTATACATTTCACCTCTCAGATTTCCATTTGGTTCTTTTTACGACTAGGTATACAACAGCTTCTATTCTTGATCTCATAAGTCCTCAAACTAAGGCACTAACGTTTGAGGATTTTAACCAATAGTCTATGTATTATGGGTTTCTGAATTACAGAAACTGTCTCCAGGTATTAAGTTCAGGCAATCTCAGGACTTACTTCATTTGTTTCCCCTATTCCAGGAATCATATTCCTACACTGCCTTTTCTCCAATGTCTAAAAAGAACTAATGTATAGATTTTTGTCTATTTTTCTAGACTTTTACAGTTGGAATGCATTTCCTGTAGCAGTTAATTTTGTATTAACAAAGCAGACAAAAAAAACAAACTCAATTAAAGAGACCAGTAATAAAAAGGGATTTAATATGCAAAAATCAAAGTCTTCATATACACAAGCCATACAAAATTAGGTCCATATCTCTTCCACCACAGAAAAGAATAAACTGCAAACAGATTTGGAATCTAAATATAAAATGTGAAAACTTACAAACATGGGTGAATTATTCTTCAACCACGATTTAAGGTAATAATTTTGTATTATGACTCAATATCCAAAAGCAATTAAAGAAAATAATCTAATATGGAACTGACAAATTTAGGTAATGAGAAGTAGGTTTCTCACTGTTGGAAAAAGAAACAACAAATAAAGAGAGCAAAAGTGGTGTTGGATTGGAATTTGGAAGTATCATTATAAATAAATGGCTTTTAAAATTATGATGATAAATTGATACAGAAATAAGTATAGATGCATATGTTTGGATGGGTTAGTATTCATACATATATTTCCTATTTGTTGAGGTTCCCTAGGAATAAAGACATCTCAGTAGCAAGAAGTGCACTTAGAAATCAGATTTGGTTTCTAAATTTTAATGCAATTCTCCAATAGAAAGGCTCTTTAGAGAAGTTGTGGCTTCTAGGGTTGGAGAAGGGAAAATACAAGAGCAGCCTGGAACATCCTGTTGTGTCAGGAAACAAGGACATGTATGAAAAAGATGAAGCATATCAATAAGATACTGATGATAAACTGAAGGAGCCCCAAATGGTCAAAATAGAACAATTTGAATAACAAAATAAATATTGCATTGCATTATGTTTAATCACAGAATAAAATACATATTTATGAATCTCTACTGATATAAATAATTGAATAAATAAACAAACAGGAAGAAGACATTGTTCTTCCATACAGAATAATTCTAATTATTAATAATAATGTACAGGATTGATGGAATTTTTTTAAAATCACCATTAGACAAACAACAAGATAATAATGTTCCTGACAAAATGGATGATTCTAAAATCGTTGAGTGAAAATTTGAGGAGATACAAAATATAAGCATAGTCTCAAAGTATCTCCCCTGCAAGATTTTAACATAACCAATAATAAGACATACTGACATCACATACACCCTGAAATGATGTATACCTGGAAAAGGATACAATGTCACTTCTATGGTATTATGCCACAACTGCATAATCTCAATCTACTCAAGAAAAGACATCATACATATCCAAATTGAAATATGTTATATAAAATAATTAATTGGTAGTCATCAAAAGGGTAAAAGTCATTAATTACAAGGAAAGAATGAGGGACTGTCACAGATTAAAGGAGACTAAGATCCTCTGCTGGGTCCTGGAAAAGAAAAGTGATATTGGAGAAGCACCGGTGAAATTTCAATGTGGTCTATAGTTGAGTTTATGGTATGGTACTAATGCTAATTCCCTGATATTTATAATTTTACAGTGGCTTATAAACTGTCAACTTTAGGAGAATTTAACTCAATATATGTCATCTTTTCTATTTTTTTTATTTTTTATTTTTTAATAAATTTATTTATTTTAGTTGGGGGCTAATTACTTTACAATATTGTAATAGTTTCTGCCATACATTGACATGAATCAGCCATGGGTTTACATGTGTTCCCCTTCCTGGACCCCCCCACCCACCTCCCTCCCCATCCCATCCTTCTGGGTCATCCCATTGCCCCGGCCCTGAGCCCTTGTCTCATGCATCGAACATGGAATGGTGTTCTGTTTCACATATGATAATATACATGTTTCAATGCTATTCTCCCAGAACGTCCCACCCTCACCTTCTCCCTCAGAGTCCATAAAATTGTTCTATGCATCTGTGTCTCTTATTCTGTCTCGCATATAGGGTTATCGTTACCATCTTTCAAATTCCATATATATGCATTAGTATACTGTATTGCTGTTTTTCTTTCTGGCTTACTTCACTCTGTATAATGGGTTCCAGTTTCATCCATTCACTTTATTCATCCATGAAACATATAGTATTTAGGATAATTATTAATAATATATAAGCATGTACTTATGTATAATTATTATTAATAATTATCCTAAATACTACATATTTCATGAATGAATAAAGTAGTGTGAGATAAAATATTATTTATAAACAGCTACTAGAGGAATTAGTGTTCAAAATTAGCCACAGAGAGTAGATTAGTGAAGGCAGAGACAAAAGAATGCCATTCATGTTCTAAGATGGAATGCTGTGATGAGATCAGGGGGAGATTATGGCAAATTGAGAAGAGCTAGACAGCAACCCTAGATAAGATAAGGAAGCTGTGGTACATATACACAATGGAATATTACTCAGCCATTAAAAAGAATACATTCGAATCAGTTCTAATGAGGTGGATGAAACTGGAGCCTATTATACAGAGTGAAGTAAGCCAGAAAGAAAAACACCAATACAGTATACTAATGCATAAATATGGTATTTAGTCAATCGGTAAAGACAACCCTGTATGCAAGACATCAAAAGAGACACAGATAAATAGAACAGTATTATAGACTCTATGGGAGAGGGTGAGGGCGGGATGATACAGGAGAATGGCATGGAAGCATGTAAATTATCATATGTGAAACGAATCGCCAGTCCAGGTTCAATGCATGATACAGGGCGCTCGGGGATGGTGCACCGGGATGACTTGGAGGGATGGGATGGGGAGGGAGGTGGAAGGGGGGCTCTGGAAGGGGAAAACATGTACACTCATGGTGGATTCATGTCTATGTATGGCAAAACAAATACAATATTGTAAAGTTAAAAATAGAAAATAATTAAATGAGATCTCACTTGAAAGAAAAAAGAGAGAGAGAGAAGTTTCTTCCTGGGACCGTAGAAGATAAAGATTTTGTGCTTATAATGTAATCAGTTTGCAGATAATTTTGCATATTGAACAGAGAGTCAATTTATGCCTTAGAGAGGAACAGTAAAGGGGAGAGAGAAATTAAACATGTTTTAAGAAGACTGACAAGTGGAATACAGAAATATTTGATATATTAGAGAATTGAGAGTTGGGACATAAAACACCTTTGTGTAAATTTAGGTATGAAATATGCAGAGGAAGCCTTAGGTAAAATCTACAGGAACTGAAGATACAGCAGAAATAAGCAGTTTAAAGAAAATTTTCATATAGTTTAACATCTAATTAGGTTTAAGAGTTAACAGATTGAAAGAATTAAAGAAAACTTCAATTTTGTTTTAAGCTTAGAAACAAAGGAAAAGGAAAACATCTCCCAAAAGGCTGAAATAAAGGTTTACAGGAAGAGCATGAAATGGAACTGAACAATTTGTCCTGATAATGATTAACTCAATTCTCTAAGGCTGCATTGTCCTACGCTTGAGAGTTGATTGTGGGTGGCTGAAATTCTAAAGAACCCCCTCTGGATGAAGAATGCATGGGACTGCCATTTTCCTGGCTGATGTAATAGCTCCCAAACTCTGGGCAAGTCTCCCAGAAGATGAGATGCGACTCCCTGATGACTCAAAGCAATAAGAACCTGGTCATCCACATATGCAGTATGGCAGAATAAATCAGGGGAACAGAGGCATCAAGGTTCCCAACTCTGCAAAATAAAAAAAAAATACATATATATATGTATGTATACTCCATGAGAGTAAGATTTATAATCTGTATTTATCTTGCCATTGTTAGGGAGTGTACTTTTTCCAAATAACCCTTACAGTTCTTTATGTGCCTCAAAAAGATTGTGTTTCCCATACTGAAGGACTCATTTTGAAAGGGCAGCAAGAAAACACCAGAACAGGCCAAAAGAGTGAACTGAACATGTATATCCATGACATGGACCAATTGGCTAATGACACTTCAGGGACGGCAAATGGCTACTTATTCTGTCTGCTGATGTCAGTCCTCTCCTGCCTGAGAAGATGATCAGGGAGACAGAAGACCCCAACCAGACCGTGGTGGGCTACTTTTTCCTGGAGGGTCTGATGTACACAGCTGAACATCCCAGCCTGTTCTTTCTGCTCTTCCTCCTCATCTATAGCATCACCGTGACTGGGAATCTCCTCATTCTCATCACCGTGGGCTCTGACCCTCACCTCTGCTCCCCCATGTACCACTTCCTGGGGCACCTCTCCTTCCTGGACGCGTGTCTGTCCACAGTGACAGTCCCCAAGGTCATGGCAGGCCTCCTCACTCTGGATGGAAAGGTGATCTCCTTGGAGGGCTGTGCTAGCCAGCTTTACTGCTTCCACTTCCTGGCCAGCACCGAGTGCTTCCTGTACACAGTCATGGCCTACGACCGCTACCTGGCTATCTGCCGACCCCTGCACTACCCGGTGGCCATGAACAGGCGGGTGTGTGCAGGGCTGGCTGGGATCACTTGGACTGTAGGTGCTGTGCACGCCGCCCTCCATACCTGCCTCACCTTCCGCCTGCTCTACTGTGGGCCTCGTCACATCGCCTACTTCTTCTGTGATATCCCGCCTGTGCTGAAGCTGGCCTGTGCAGACACCGCCATCAATGAGCTTGTCATGCTTGCCAACATTGGCACTGTGGCCGCAGGCTGCCTGATCCTCATCGTCATCTCCTACGTCTTCATCGGCGCGGCGGTGTTGCGTATCCGCACAGCCGAGGGCAGGAAGCACGCCTTCTCCACTTGCACCGCCCACCTCACAGTGGTCCTCCTGTACTACCTGCCCCCGGTCTGCATCTACCTGCAGCCTCGCTCCAGTGGGGCAGGCGTCAGGGCCCCTGCTGTCTTCTACACCATAGTCACACCCATGCTCAACCCTTTCATTTACACCCTGCGGAACACAGAGGTGAAGCAGGCTCTGCGAAGACTTCTGGGCCAAGGCTCCAGAGACTCTCCAGCAGGCAGCCCACTCCGCTAACCTACACTGCGATTCTCTTCATTTGCCTGCCAAGAAAGCGTCTATTCCCACGTCAAAATGGGAAAGGAGCATAATTCAAGTGGAAATCAGAAAAATCGAGTTTCAGCTGAACTTTTTTCCCCTCCCTTCAGCCAGCTGACTTGTGTCAGTGTCTGTCACAAACTTTTCATCTTTAAAACCGAAGGGCTGGGAGATTTCCCTGGCGGTCCAGCAGTTAAGACTCCACTTCCACTGGAAGGGGTGCGGGTTCAGTCCCTGGTCGGGGAACGAAGATCTTGCCATGCCTCCTAGCATGCAGAAAACTAAAGGGCTGGATTGGGTGATCCACAGAAAATCTCCACCACCTAGGTTTTATGGCTCAGAGGTATGTGAAATGCTATTCACAGCCTCATTAATTTTAGCAAATGTATCTTTTTTTAACTATAAAATAGTTGTATTAGATATAATACATATTTTTAAATGCTGATAACGAAAGTATAGGTATAGACAATTAATGTTTGTCTATGTATCTCCCAGTTTAAGAGAAGAAGCCACAGTTTTTACGATGATAAAATACAACTATTAGGAGAAAAGCAACTTTCCCAAGGTCAATTATCATTATCTTTATTTTCCCACTCCAGGTGGTTTATAAGTAAGTGGCAGAAAGACATGGATCTTGACATCAGGTGGATCTACCAGTACTGGAATCCTGATTCCAATAGACATTTGATATAAAATCTTGCACATATTTTATAATAACTTGGTGTTTCAGTGTGTTCTTCTAATATAGTAAGATTAAAATTAATTACTTGGTACAATTTTATGCAGGCTAAATAATATATTTATGTTAAGTGCTTGCTGCAAAATGGATGTTCCCATTTCTTACAAAGCAAACTAAAGAAGTCAAAGACTACTTATTATACAAGCCAAGGTTTAAACTAAACAAAAAAATGCAACTTACCAAAATTTATGGGGTGCACCAAAAAACAAGATCAAAGTGAAATATTCAGCATTAAATGCATATGTTATTAATAGGAAAAGAAAAATATCTTACTAAGCTTCCAATTTAAGAAACTAGAGAAAGAAAAGTAATTGAAACCTAAAGCAAGCACAAGAAAATAAACAGCAAAAGTTAAGATCAGAAATGAATGAACTTAGAAGCAGTATAGAAAAAAATTTTCAATCAAAAGTTGATTCTTTGCAAAAATCAATAAAATTGATAACTCTTTAGCCAGGATAACCAAAGGAAGACAGAAATAACCAATATCAAAAATGAAGGAGATATTGTCACTACTGATGATACAGATATTAAAAGAAGATTATACACAACTCTTTCCCCACATATTTGATAATGTAAATGAAATGGACTACTTCATACATAGACACAAAATACCAAAACTCATATAGGACAAATGGATAACCTGAAGAGCTCAATATCTGTTTTTAAAATTGAATTCATAATTAATAACCCTTCCAAAAAATCATACCTAGATGGTCTAATTATTAATTCTATCAAAACAGTTAAGGAATAAATAGCATCAATTATCTTCAGTCTCTTACAGAAAAGTGGAAGCAGAGGAAGTACTTCTTAAATAATCCAATGAGATCAGGATTATCCTAATTACTAAAGTCAGATAAAGACATCAAAAAAAAGGAAAACCACAGACCAAATAACTCTCATGAATATAAGCATGAAAACTTCTGAACAAAATATACCAAATCAAATCCAACATATATAAAAACATATATATACAATGATCAAGTAGGATTTATTCCAGATACGCAAGACTAGTTCAACATGCAAAAATCAGTGTAACAGGATACAGAAGAAAAATCATATAAAATCATGTATCAAGTGACTAAAAAGGCATTTAACAACAATCAAAACTGATTCACACACACAAAAAAAAACCTGATTCATGATAAAAACTCAGCAAACTAAAAATTAAGAGAGCCTACTTCTCTATACTTGATAAAGAACTTGATAAAGCACAGACACAGGAAAACTAAAGCTAGTGTCATAATTACTGGTGAAATAATGAGCTTTCCAGCTAATATCTGGTGGATATATGACACTGGTATTTGTCAAAACCCATAGTGATTTACAGTACAGAATGAAGCAATGTGTACAAATATACAAGTTAATTTAGGAAACTGGAGATTCTAGGAAGGAATCCACAGCATGACAAAACAACCTCCGTTATAGATGTACACGGCAGCTCCACGGAAGGGGACAGTGACAAAAGATGCTGACCTCAGTAACTTTGGGAACAAATGTAAGCTGAAGGTTTAAAGTGAAAATTAAAGTTTCGTGAGCACTGTACTCTGGTTGACAAGGTGATTTCTCACAGGAGTAGAAGTTAACAATTCTGAAACCACTATACAGGCATACTGAGATTGAACAAATTGATAAATCAGTGGCTGATGGTGAGTCAGATATCCCACCATGAGAATGGCAGAATAAACAAGCTAGGGGAGAAAGGATGTGGTAATGAATTATAGATGGAGTCATCAGTATGAAGTCATGTTTAACTTATTATAGCTACAAATGATTGCATATAAACATACTGATAGACATGTATATATACATACATTTCCTTGTTCTCTCAATTTAGAGGGCTTAAAAGCAAGAAGTACATCTAGTGCTCAAGATTGAAGTTTCTAATAATGTTCTCCAATAATAGAAACCAGGACAGGAACTGGAGAAAGAAAGGTATAAGAAGAGACTGGAGCATGTTTGATAGAAAGCAAAGAAGCACTAAAGTACGCACACACACACACACACACACACACACACAAAGATGGGATTATGACAGAGAAACAGGAGCCAGTTGAAAGGGTTCTCAATGGTCAAAACCGGAAGAACTTCCACCAATATATTAAATGAAGTGGTAATGGATTATTATTTAAAATATAAAATAGCCATGAGTCCATAGTGATATAAATAAATAATTGAATGACTAAGAAAGAAAAACAGACAAATCCCTTTTGCAGAAGCTTAATGAAAATAGAAGAAAAGAAACAATAAAGATAAGAGCAAAAATAAGTGAAAAATATAAGAAAAAATAAATGAAAAATAAGTGAAAGGAACTCGCCAGGCTCCTCTGTCCATGAAATTCTCCAACACAGGGATTGAACCTAGGTCTCCCACATTGCAGGCAGATTCTTTATCATCTGACCCACCAGGGTAGCTCAATCAAAACTATACTGCAATATAAAAAAACAACAGCATATATGTATATATAGACAGAATTATATGCTACAACCAAGTAAGGTTTATTTTAGAAATTCAAAGATGTTCGTATTTGAAAAAAATCAATAAATATACTCTATCATATGAATAGGCTAAAGAAGAAAAAAATATATGATCATATCAGTTGAGACAAGAAATATCTCAAACCAACAGCAACTTATAATTTTTTTTTAAATTATCAAAAACTAGCAATAAAAGAAAATTTCCTCAACTTGAAAAATAATATCTACAAAAAAATTCCTGTGAACATTATACTTGATGGTGAAAGACTGAAAGCTTTCCCATTTTGACTGGGAATAAGACAAGGATATCCATTTATCACTTTTATTCATTATACAGAAAGCATTGCTTTTATGCATTCTACATAAAGCATTGCTCAATGCAATAAAGCAATAAAAGAAAATGGATTACATACAGGTCAGAAACAAAGAAATGATATTGTCCTTAATTTCAGGTAACATAAGTTCCTGTGAAGAAAATCTCAATGCATCTGTTTTAAAACTCTTAGATTTTCCAAAGAAAACAAATACTGATTTAAAAACATATATATATATATACCCCTGTGTTTATTGCACTACTATTTACAATTCTCAATATATGAAAATAACCTAAGTGTCCACTGACAGGTGACTGGGTAAAGAAGATACGTATATACACATATATTCAATGGCGTATTATTCAGTTATAAAAAATAAAATCTTGCCATCGTGACAGCATGGATGGATCTAGAAGGTATTATGCTAAGTGAAATAAGTCACACAGAGAAGGACAAATAGTGTATGATCTCATTTATATGTGTAATCTAAGAAACAGGACAAAATGAACAAAAACCACAAACAGACTACTAAATACAGAGAGGTGGTTGCCAGAAGGGAAAAGAGTGGGAGGGTTGATCAAAATAGGTGAACTGGATTAAGAGGTACAAACTTCCAGTTATAAAATAAATGTCATGCACATATGGGCTTCCTTGATGGCTCAGGGGTAAAGAATCTGCCTGCCAACGCAGGAGATGCAGCTTCGATCCCTGGGTCGGGAATATCCCCTGGAGGAGGGCATGGCACCCACTCCAGTATCCTTGTCTGGAGAATCCCATGGACAGAAGAGCCTAGTGAGCTACAGTCCATAGGATCGCAAAGAGTCGGACATGACTGAAGCAACTTAGCATGCATGGATGCAGGGAATCGTAAAATATGTTCACGTATTCTAAATTGGGCAATAAACTTTGAATGAAATGTGAAGATATTTTACATTTTTCTTAACTTAGAATTTTGCCTTTATCTGTGTTCAGATGCATTTTACTCACTAATATTGTTGTTCATGTGTCACTGATTTTTCAAAGTATATAGTAAATTCTGTATATTTTTTTAACTTTACACATTTAGAATCAAAACAAAACACCCAAGTCCTAGTCTCAGCTCTACCACTTATAAATTGCAATTTGGAACAAGCATGAACATCTCTGAGCCTCAGTTTCATCATCCATGAGATGGGAACTAGGATCCCTTTCCCCAGTTCCCTCACTGTTCTTCCCTGAGGAACACACAGCCTGACAGATGCAAAGGTGCAGAGAAAACTGCAACACGACCTCTAAGAGCAAGTGTGACACCCTGCAAGTTCTCTCTATTAATGTGTGAAGGCAGTCTACTGAACTTCATGCCACAGGGAGACTTCAAACAGCCCAGGTGATTCCACCAGCCTCCTACTCACTGAGCAAGAGGGTGTCTCTGCTTCAGAACATAAGACTTCTCCACTGAGTGAGCATTAATGTTTAAAGGTGCTTATTTTTTACCCCAGACCCAGCATGTAAAACAACAACTTCATCTGGTGCCAGGCTGACTACACAGGGAAATGTCCCAGTGCTTGAGAGAAAAACCAATTGTGCCAGCTTTGGGAAAACACTGTGTCTGTCTTCAATATGTACATCAATTTACCAGAATCAAATTTCAGTAAGAATTTTGAATACAAACAACTGATCTCACATTCAACCCATGGGTAGCCTGCAACTCCATTACATTTTAAAGAGAAAAACAGCTTCAGTGACTTTCTCTCAGTTGTGACATACAGCTCAATGTTCAGTTCAGTTCAATTCAGTTCAGTTCCTCAGTCGTGTCCAACTCTTTGAGACCCCATGAACCGCAGCACGCCAGGCCTCCCTGTCCATCACCAACTCCTGGAGTCCACCCAAACCCATGTCCATTGAGTCGGTGATGCCATCCAGCCATCTCATCCTCTGTCATCCCCTTCTCCTCCTGCCCTCAATCTTTCCCAGCATCAGGGTCTTTTCAAATGAGTCAGCTCTTCACATGAGGTGGCCAAAGTATTGGAGTTTCAGCTTCAACATCAGTCCTTCCAATAAACACCCAGGACTGATCTCCTTTAGGATGGACTGGTTGGATCTCCTTTCAGTCCAAGGGACTCTCAAGAGTCTTCTCCAACACTACAGTTCAAAAGCATCAATTCTTCAGTGCTCAGCTTTCTTTATGGTCCAACTCTCACATCCATACATGACTACTGGAAAAACCATAGCCTTGACTAGACAGACCTTTGTTGGCAAAGTAATGTCTCTGCTTTTTAATATGCTATCTAGGTTGGTCATAACTTTCTTACCAAGGAGTAAGGGTCTTTTAATTTCATGGCTGCAATCGCCATCTGCAGTTATTTTGGAGCCCCCAAAAATAAAGTCTGACACTGTTTCCATTGTTTCCCCATCTGTTTGCCATGAAGTGATGGGACCGGATGCCATGATCTTAGTTTTCTGAATGTTGAGCTTTAAGCCAACTTTTTCACTCTCCTCTTTCACTTTCATCAAAAGGCTCTTTAGTTCTTCTTCACTTTCTGCCATAAGAGTGGTGTCATCTGCATATTTGAGGTTATCAATAATGGATATTAAATGGGTGTTTTGTTTGTTGTAATCACATAATCAAATGGGTTCCTCTTGCTAGATTCAACAAGTAGTTTCCGCTCAGCCTTGTCCCTCAGGCACTGGAGTAAAGAACCACGTACCTGAATGAGCTTGCAAAGATTAAAAGTGGATTGTATATCATGAATTGATGTTAGGCAGTGATCTCATAAAATACAAAACTTGAAGACATTGTGTGTGTTGGGGGGGAGGCCATGTAAGGAGAAGTGTATAATGGGGTTCAGTAAAGTTGGGGGTTCAGGAATTATCAGAACCACTTTTACTTCTGGTTTTCTTTAGCCCTTAACCACAGTGTACCTTCATCATGCTCATTACAAACCTGATCCTGACAACAACAGTAGCCCACTTAGAGAAAGTTCACATTAAACACATTCATGATGTCATCAGGGAACTTTCTGGTCCCTAACTAGGAAGACCACTTTTGTTAAGCCTACAATATCACAACTTTTGTACTGACCTAGAAACAGCTCCATCCTAGTATACAGGCACAGGAGAATCCCATGGCTTACCTGTTTGATTCTCAGCTGTGCCAACTTCAATAGAATCATACTTTCCCTCATAACCCCTTTTATCCCATTTCAAAATTCTATGCTGTGTGTATAAAATAACTGACTTGTTTCCTCAGACATATCCCTCCCTGTTAAAAGAAGTCCACATAGCTATATAGTACTTAAATGCACTAACTAAAAGATTAAATTGCCTCTATTAAAACTTAGCCACCCTTAACTTTTACAATCTGCAGGTATATCTGTTTTTCTGATTAATCATTTGCAAAATAAAGTGAAGGAATGAGACAATTTTTTATTGAAGTATAATTACTGTAAAATGTTGTGTTAGTTTCTGCTATACAATGACGTGAATCTGCTATATGTATACATATTAATATGTCTCCTCCTTCTTGAGCTTCCTCCCTCCCCACCCCATCCCACCCCACCCCTATCTCACCCCACCCCTATCTCACCCCTCTAGGTCATCACAGAGCACCAAGCTGAGCTCCCTGTGCTACATAGCAGCCTTCCACTAGCTGTCTGTTTTAAACATGGTGTATATATGTCAATGCTACTCTCCCAATTGGTCCCACCCTCCCCATCCCCCACTGTGTCCACATGTTCACTCTACATTTGGATCTCTATTCCTGCCCAGCAAATAGGCTTATCGGTACCATCTTTCTAGATTCCACATATATGTGTTAATATATGATAGTTGTTTTTCTCTTTCTGACTTACTTTACTCTGTATGACAGACTCTAGGTCCATCCACATCTCTACAAATGACCCAATTTCATTCTTTTTTATGGCTGAGTAATATTCCATTGTATATATGTACCACATCTTATTTATCCAGTCCTCTGTCAATGAACATTTAGGTTGCTTCCATGTCTTGGCTATTGTAAATAGTGTTGCTGTGATCATTGAGGTGCTTAGTTGTGCAGTCGTGTCCAACTCTGAGACCCATGAACTATAGCCTACCAGGCTCCTCTGTCCATGGGATTCCCCCAGTAAGAACACTGGAGTAGGCTTCCATTTTCTTCTCCAGAGGATCTTCCCAATCCAGGGATCAAATCAGTGTCTCTTGCATCTCTTGCATTGACAGGTGGATTCTTTACCACTAGTGCCGCCTGGGAAGTTCAAACATTAGGGTACATGCATCTTTTGGAATTATTGAAACCTAATTTTAAAGATTTTTTTCTGAGATTGAAACGGGTTTCATTTGTATTTTGAGTCTCATCAAATGAAAGATCAACCACCAGTTTTAACCCACTCTTTGAGTCGCCTCAAATGCTAGTAAAATATATAACATATTGAACACAATCTGCAATGTCTGCAAAGGCTCCCAAATAGCAAGATACTGTTTGCCTATTGAGATCTATTTTTCCTTCAATATGGAAAGTAATTTTATCAGAACAGTTACTAAAAGAAAAACAAAATGAAAAAATCCAACCAAGATCAATTATTTCATATACAAAGAACTAGTTAAGTGAAAATCAAATATACTAATATTGAATCAGGGGATGGGATATGAACAGTCAGTAAAACTATAAGTCAAGAATTTAGCAATGCTGAACATCTAAAAACAAGCCAAAAATCCAGCTATGCTAAATTTCAAAATATCTAAATATTGAATGGAGACTGGAAAACAGTAAAGTAGTAAATGTTACTACAGTTATTTTAGAACATGTTTAAATTGTCTCAACACATCATAGTAAGGATTTTTGAGTGGTTTTCTTTTTCCTAATACCTCAAAAGAAAAATACATCTTGTTCAAAATTTAGTTTACTCCCCAAATATTTCTTTCAAATAGTCATTGTTCTCACAGCTGAAATTTGAGGCTTTTGTACTTTAAAATCCACATAAGAGTAGCATGTGGAAGCCAACAAACAGGAATGTGTGTTCAACATTTCATAAGTACCAAATAACTTAAGCTAAAAGCTTTCCAGAGAAATCCTGTGACCTCCATAATATTTCTAGAGCCTTCTAGAAAGGAGAAGAAAATCATAGAAATAGCTTTCTTTGCTCATAATTTTATTTTCTATTTTTTCTTTCTAACTTGAGTTTTGATTACCAATCACTATGCTATCTCCTTAAGATACTGTCGTCTCTCTACCTGGTTCCCAACAGATGGGCCATAGCCATTGGTCTTCATCTTCCAAACCACTATTAATGTGTGCTCATGGTGTATTACGGAGAAGGCAATGGCACCCCACTCCAGTACTCTTGCCTGGAAAATCCCATGGACGGAGGAGCCTGGTAGGCTGTAGTCCATGGGGTCGCTAAGAGTCAGACATGACGAGTGACTTCACTTTCACTTTTTCTGTTCATGCACTGGAGAAGGAAATGGCAACCCACTCCAGTGTTCTTGCCTGGAGAATCTCAGGGATGGCGGAGCCTGGTGGGCTGCCGTCTATGGGGTCGCACAGAGTCGGACACGACTGAAGCGACTTAGCAGCAGCAGCAGCAGCAGCATGGTGTATTATAAGTTTTAATTAAAGTTTTATGGAGGAGAAGGAAATGGCAGCCCACTCCAATATTCTTGCCTGTAAAATCCCGTAGACAGAGGATCCTGGCAGGCTATAGTCCATGAGGTCGCAGAAGAGTCAGACGTGACTTAGCAACTAAACAATAACAAGGGATAGCTAGTACTCAATACTGTTTAGCCAAGACTAGCTTGTGTCTCCAACTCTTAAATTAAAATTCTTTGCAGTGCCAACTTTCCTTCTTTGCCTCTAAAAGCCTCTGATTTTACTCCTGAGCTGGGACACTGTTTGGGCTGCTACCAGAATCTATTTGCCCCAAGTTGCAATTTTTTATTCAAAATTAACACTTTTTTTGCTTTAAAAAAAAAAAGCTTTATGGACGATGAAGGATAATCAAAGTACTCTACAGATAAGGAAACAAATTCAGGACGAAGTGTGATTTCTAAATCTCGTCCATTTCCTACTAAGAGACCTCTTATTTACTGGCCTTTTGTGAGGTACCTCTTATTTATTGGCCTTTTCTATTAGACCATGGACTAATGACATATTCCCAGGAAATGTTTTACTCCCATGCCTGTTCTCTGAATTATAAGATCCTGAAAATATTTCATTTAACATTTTTTTTTGCAGAAAAAGTCAGTTTTCAAAACAAATGTTTTCTCATATGTTATGTTTGCTGTGCTATGCTTAGTCGCTCAGTCATGTCCGACTCTTTGTGACCCAATGGACTGTAGCCCGCCAGGCTCCTCTGTTCATGGAGATTCTCCAGGCAAGGATACTGGAGTGGGTTGCCATGTCCTCCTCGAGGGAATCTTCCCAACCCAGGGATCGAACCCAGGTCTCCTGCACTGCAGGTGGATTCTATACTGTCTGAGCCACCAAGGAAGCCTTACCTTATGCTTATTAAAATAAAAATAAAATTAAGTAAACAGAAAGTATACTAGAAAGAGTAGTACGTTTGAAATCAGAAGGCTAATAGTTTATTCTAGATTTTTTTCATAAAGAAATTGTATGCCTTTAAGTAAACCATTACACTTCTCTGAGTTTCAGTATTCAGTATTGCATTCATGAAATAAATATATATTGAAAATCTGATGTGCTACTTTGAATATAGAAAATAAATATGAAATCTCGTATTTTATAATATGAAATCTCTTAAGTAGCTTAATGCATAGTGTTTACAGCTGCAAACTAGATTATCTTTGATAGTCTTTATGGAATCCCCTATAAGGGTGAAACAATGGCATTTGGAGAAATCATATGCCTGACCACTGTAGGGAGAAAGAAAAAGATAGGACAGATTGTCTGATTCATGCTTCCAGTGGCATAAGCGGCATTTAAGAAAACCCCCAATGCACAAAGTGTTACTTTATTGAATATTCAAAATCAATGACTTTAAGGACTTTAAAGTCACACTAGTGTTACTTTATTGATCATTAGCAGAAACATTCATCTTTTTTCAAGTAAAAAAAAAAGGTCCATAATAACAATAAGAAAAATAAATAGAAGGGAATTCTCTGGTGGTCCAGCGGTTAGGACTCTGCACTTCCACTGCGGGGGGCAGGGGTTCAATCACTGGTTGGGGAGCTAAGACCCCAAAAGCCATGCTGGGTGGCAAAAAAAAAAGGTTAGTTTATTTCTTTATGTTATTCTTAAATGGAAAACATGAAGAAAAGGAAAGGATATTGCTAAAGTAGTAATGAAAGAAAGATGATCTACTCTAAGAAACTGGAAACAACTTGAGAGAAGACTAAACTTCCTTCCCTATGATGAGAAATAAATAAGGTAAGAAGGCTGCCACTACAAATATTGTAAATAAACACACAAAATCTCTCCCATCCTATGACCTGGACATAGAAACTGATTCAAATCAATACTTTCTTCTCCTCAGGGTTTTTCTCAGAGCATTTTTAACATCTTTGTTCCTCAGACTGTAGACTAAGAGGTTCATCATGGGAACCACATTGGTATAAAAGATAGAAGAGATTTTTCCCTCATCCATAGATCCAGTAGAAGATGATTTGAGATACACAAATGCCCCAGATCCAAAGAACAGAGAAACAGCAATGATGTGGGAACTGCAGGTGCTGAAGGCTCTGGACCTGCCCTCCATGGACTTGATGTGGAGGATGCTGGACAGGATGAGACCATAAGAGACAAAGATGGTGAGACTGGGCACAATGATGTTGATGCCCGCCATGATGAAAACTACCAGCTCAATGACGTAGGTACTTGTGCAGGACAGCTGGAGCAGAGGGTGGATGTCACAGAAATAATGGTTGATGGTGTTTGCATCACAGAAGGTCAGTCTCAGCATGCATCCAGTGTGAGCCATGGCACCTGAAAATGCCATCAAGTAGGAACCAAGCATAAGGCTGGAACACACTTTAGGGGACATGGCAGTATTATATAATAGTGGGTTACAGATGGCCACGTAGCGATCATAGGCCATTGATGTTAGCACATAGCATTCAGAAACGACAAAAAAACAGAAGAAGTAGAACTGAGTCATGCACCCTATGTAAGAGATAATATTCTCCTTCGATAAGAAATATATCAGCATTTTGGGCGTAAATACTGAAGAATAACAGAGGTCTGTGAAGGACAAGTTAAAGAGGAAAAAGTACATGGGGGTGTGTAGATGTGAATTTATCCCAATTAGAATTATCAGGCTCAAATTTCCCATCACAGTGACCATATACATTAATAGAAACAGGAGAAACAAGGGAATTTGGAGATCCAGTTGGTCTGTTAACCCCACCAGGATGAATGCAGTCACGAAGGACCCATTCCCAGGAGCCATTCCTCCCTAAGAAAATCTGTGGACACAGGAGAGAAGATTTACATTGGGGAACAGCTCAGTCCTTCTGACAATACCTCATCCTACAAGAGAGTGTACATACTGAGCATGTCTGAGACTAGGCCAACCTGGGCCCATAGAATCTGCCTTTACCATGGGCTTTCCCTTTCTAGAGTCTTGATAAGCTAAATAAAGCAAAGAGCATCACAAACCTAGCCTATAGAGAGAAGGCAATGCTGCCATACGGATACATGCCTGCTGGAAAAAATGAAGGGATAAGAGAGAGGGATCAAGTTAGAAAGTCCTTCTCTCACTTCACCTTTTCTTCATTCACTTGAGCCTTCTCCTCATCAGTAGAATTGTAGGCAGAGACCCCAGCTACATGGTGCTGGCCTCTGGTGCAGATTAGATCCGGTGTGAGTAGGAACCAAGAAGATTGTCTCTAACCAAAACCTAAGGGACTGAAGGCTAGAGGAGGTTAAGTTACCATCCAAGTAGAAGAGTAAGAGTCTGTCCATAGAAAAGGAACTTACTGACTGAGATACTTCTGCACCTCCTAACCTCTGAATACTCACTGATCCCTCTTCAAAATAGTCTCCTAAGAGTTTCACTTGAATCTCATGGCTGCACAAAATGGTGGGGAGAGAGGGAGACAGGAAAGTGGCAGATCTGATATCAACAGAATTAAGAAACTCACCCTTATGTGGCCAGAAACCTTAGAGTTCTCCCTTGGTATTTCTCCTGAAGGCAGTGTCAGGTCTGAGGCTCTGGTTCATTAGATTCTAAAATGAAAAGTCTGAGCAGCCTGGACTTAATTTCAGATACGCCCTGGAAATCTTTCTGAACTACAAATATTAATTTCTAATTACGACTTTGAGTCTTCTCACTCAGCAAGGAAAATTTCACAGCATTGTTATCAGGTTTGCCACTTGATAATACATGGAAGATTGACTGTGAGTTTAATGATGTAGCACACTTGGTTATAAACAGGGTGGAAGCTTGCTCAGTCTCTCCCCAGGGAACAGATTCTATGTGTAAAAAAGAAGTAAGGGAGTTACATTTACCATGTTCTCTATCTAGGTCCTTAGGGACTCAATATTTTAATCCAGTTTACACATCACTCCAGGGACTGTACATCCCCCAAGGCAGAAGCAAAAGGAAGCTCCCATCTTCCTATCATCTTCATCACTTTAGAAAAATCTGTTGTACAGTTTCTTTCTCTGTGTCTTCCCAGATCCTAAGGGAAATTTTCCAGAGTCTACCTATGGGTTTCTTCATATCTTTACCTGAAATTTTACAAAGCCTCTAGCAACTCATTTCACTTGTTGTCTCTCATGGATTACCTCAAAAAGAAAATGCTAAATGCCTTTCTCCCTACTTAATTTTTTACATTTTAAACACTAACTGGAAATATCTACCTAAGTTTCCATCTGGGTCCTTAAATGTATTATTTCATTAACTGAAGTCATCAATTATTTCTCATCATAGAAAAGAGTGAGGGTTATACAATTAAAGGGTATGAGTTTGAGGCCTACCCCCATGCTTACTAACTTGGACACAGTGATTAATTCTCCATGCCTCAGGTTCATAATTCCTAAAATACTGATGATAATAATAGCATCTCCTTCATTGGGTTATCTTGATGATTAAATGAAAAAAAATACCAAAAAATGGTTAGAACAGTACCTGGCAGGTAGTATACAGTCAAATAATGCCAGCTGTCTTCATATATGTTCTCCAAGTTGTCTGTAAGTCCTCCATCATAACACTCACCATTTTTCTCTTTAATTCCTGTGTCTCCCTATAAATTATAAGTTCTATGAGGACTAACATCTCTTCTGTCTTGTTTACCGCTTCTCTTGTACTGCTGTGAATAGTTCAGGGACCTCCCTTGTGGCTCAGCTGGTAAAGAATCCTCCTGCAATGCAGGAGACCTGAGTTAGATTCCTGGGGTGGGAAGATCCCCTGGAGAAGGGAACCCACTCCGGTATTCTGGCCTGGAGAATTCCATGGACTGTGTAGTCCATGGGGGTCACAAAGAGTCGGACATGACTGAGCAACATTCACTCACACAGTAGGCACTGCATAAATAGCTCTGTTAAGTTTATTGTTCTCTAGTGAATGCCTTCTGAGTGTTTCTCAAGTTTCTCACATGCTCAGCATTAGGGTCTACAGCCACACTGACTTCCATCCTTTTCCCTCAGGCACCACGCAAGTTCAGGTACTTTGAGGTTTTTATTGAACTATATGCTGAAATGTAATGATTCCAGTAACAATTCTAACTTTTCTCACATACTCCCTCTTATTTAGCCATATACACAGCTGGAGGATAAGTTCTGAAAGCACAGATCTCTCCCTTCCTTCTCTAAAAGTTTCAGTGACCTTCAGTTACCCTGGGACATCTGAATCACTGTAATAAAACTATACGGCAACATTGTAGTAAAAATATAAGTATCAAAACTATGAATACTGGCCATATACCCCTTTGAAAACCTAACTGAAAGAAACACATGTACCCCAACGTTTGTCACAGCCGTTTTTACAATTGCTAGGACACGGAAGTAACCTAGATGTCCATTGACAGATGAATGGATACAGAAATACTGGTACATATACACAGAATAGAATATTACTCAGCCATAAAAAAAGAACACATTTGAGTCAGTCTTAATGAAGTGGAAGAACCTAGAGCCTATTACACAGAGTGAGGTAAGTTAGAAAGAGAAAGACAAATATTGTGCATTAACACATCACATGGAATCTAGAAAGATGGTACTAATGAACGTATTTTCAGGGCAGCAATGGAGATGCAGACATAGAGAACAGACTTGTTGACACAGTAGGGGAAGGAGAGGGTGGGACAAATTGAGAGAAACATGGAAACATACACATTAACATATGCAAAATAGATATATTTTACATAAAATAAAACATTACCTTCTTCATTCCTGACTGCTGTAAATGGTTATCTTAGTATTTTTGTCCTTAGGAAGTGAGATCAAAAGACAATCTCCTTTTACCATGTTTTCTTAAGACTAAATTGAGAAATAAGAGACAATGGTGAGAGAAGCATTTTCCTATTCTTCTTTTCTGAGAAACAAAGGAATCTACCAGACAAAATCCCCTCCACCATTTTCAATAGAGGTTTATTAAATAAATGAGTAACTTACTGAATCTGAAGTCCACAAAGTCCATATGTCCATGACAAAGCTTCATAGGAGCTCTGGACATACCTTAGTCAAAAATCTCACAACCTTACTGTTTCTGGATTCGTCACCATTTACCTTTTTCTACCTAAAACCTTATAATCTCTGAAAATAAGCTGGAGCATGACAGAATGAATTATAAGGTTGGACAAAAAGTTCATTTTCCAAATGAACTTACTGGCCAACTCAATGCTTTCCTACTTTCTATGAAAGGATGAATGGCTGATTCTCCTCTTCTTTATACTGTCTTTTCTTATAAAGTGGTTTTCATAAAAAAATTTAGCTTCTCTTATTATTTAAATCACCTGCTTTTTTATTTTAATTCCTTTCTCTTTTCTCCATATCATCATACATTGTGTGTTCTTACTAAAATTTGACATCAACAGCTAACAAAATTTCTATTCAGAACACCCTTTTCCTCCAAGTCTTACTCAGTGCAACTTGGACATCTTTGTTCCTCAAACTGTAGATGAAAGGATTCACCATTGGCCCCACAATGGTGTAAAAAACTGTGGACACTTTATCTTCATCCAGAGACCCAGCAGGAAAAGGCTTGAGATACATGAATGTTGCTGATCCAAAGAAAAGAGAAACCACAATTATGTGGGAGCTGCAGGTACTGAAGGCTTTGGACCTGCCCTCTGCAGAACGGATGCGAAGGATGTTCAAGAGGATCAAGGTGTAAGAAACAGAGATGGTGACACTGGGCACTATGACATTGACACCCACCACGATGAAAGTCTCCAACTCACTGATGGAGGTGCTTGTGCAGGAGAGCTGGAGGAGAGGAGGAATGTCACACATGTAGTGATTGATGATGTTTCCATCACAGAAGGAAAGTCGCAGCATGCACCCAGTATTGGCTATGGCACCCACAAGCCCCATCGCGTATACACCCACCGTCAGCATGAGGCAGACCTGATGGGACATGGAGACCTTGTAGAGCAGCGGCTTACAGATGGCCACGTATCGGTCATAGGCCATTGATGTCAAAATATAGCACTCATCAATAACAAAGAAGGAGAAGAAGCAGAGCTGAGTCATGCACTCTGCATAAGAGATGAGGTTCTGGCTTACAAAACTCATCAGCATTTTAGGGGTAATGACAGAGGAGTGGCAGAGATCAATGAAGGAAAGGTTGAAGAGAAAGTAGTACATGGGAGTGTGCAGGTGAGGGTTCAGACCAATAAGAATAATCAAGCCAATGTTCCCCACCACAGTGACCACATAAATTGCTAAGAAAATGAAAAAGAGAGGCAGCTGGAGTTCTGGCTGCTGTGTTAAACCCAGCAGGATAAACTCAGTCACTGAAGAGTCATTCCCTGGGGCCATTCTTCCCTAGGACATACCTGGGGAACAGGACAGAGGGCAATGTTAAAACGAGTACCCTGCTCTCTCCACCCAATCCCACTCTAATGAGAGAGACCCAGGATGCGAGAAGGAACCCCAGCCCACCCCTCTGTGTGCCTTTGTTTTCTCCTTTGTATAAAGGCTGAGGGAATTTTTAAAGATGTGTATCAAAAATACTAACAGGCAAGTGCTACAGGGATAAGATTCAGTGACCCTGAACCTCATGACAACAGCATCTCTGCTCCACTTCTGCTCTGACAGTTTACCAGGCCCACCCAGTGATCAGTGGTCATCTCAGCAGAGAGAAGACGTGTCATTTCAAGGAGTCCTAGGCTTCCACAAATGAGGTTTGGAAGACGAGTAACAGGACAGATAAAATTCAACACTCACCCTTCTGTACGGAGACTTCAATGTTGGGACTTGCTAACTCTGCTTCCTTATTCTCAAGGAAGAGCAAGTGGCTCTGATGAATTTTAGAGATGAACAGCCCAGAACAGAGATTCTTCTTCTTCTTTGCTATTGTTTCTGTTTTGAGTGTGTTTTGGACTGCGAGAGTCAGAGCACAGACCTTGATATCCCAGGCTCTGAGGTGCCACGAGTTACAGGTCATGATTTCTGATGGTGGCTCTGCCAGAGTGTCCTCTCCAACCTAGGGGGTGGAAATAGCATCTGCTGGTGCCCAGGGAGCCACCTGCGAATACAACCCAGGGGTTATTGTGAATTAGGAAATCCTAGGGACCTGATTAAAACTTAGAAGTCTTAGGTTTTCATTGTGTTTTCCCCAGAGATATAATTTGTAAGAAAGAGAAATTACCCACTCTGCATTTAAGCCGAGTTCACTAGAATAACAGCGTGTATTGGAAGTAACCCAGTTTGCATATATTTTGGTTTGTTGCCAAATGGGGCACATCCTCAAATAGAAAAGCAATGACTTTTCCTGCATCCACAGCTCTTAAGAAACACTAGTCACTTATTTGTTTATTTGGTGTGTCTTCTCACAACACAAACACGTACATTCATACATTTACATGCAATTGAACCTAAGCTCCATAAGGGCAGAGATTTTGTCTGTTTTGTTTAGTACTGTTTTTGTAGCAACTTAGAGTAAAACCACACATATATGGTAGGTATTAAATAAATATTCATTTAATAAAAAATGAATGAATTTAATAAAAAATGAATGAATGAAAAGTTTGAACAAACTTTTCCCCCTTTTCCTCATTTCCCTAGGGACCAAGACTGGATATCACAACAGAAGTACTGCCCCACAGGCAAAGGCATATAGTATCAGTGATTTTCCTTGTAGACCTGAGTGTGGGACTGGACAAACACCAGTGAGCTATGTGAAGGTCACAGGTAAACTCTTAGTGGCCATCTATAAGCCTTATAGATCAAAGTTACTGAACTCAGAGAAAATACATAGCTTCTGTCCTCCCTGAATGTCACACAGACGACTTCCATGGCTCTTAGAGAGGCCCCGGTGCCTCTTCTCAAAACTCTGCAGCATAGACTCAGATCGGAAGGCAGATTTGGATCAGTTTGGATCAGTACAGGATGCTTCCAAATGCCCAAATCAAGTCAGCTCACTAGGGAGGCCATTAGGAACCATTCAAAGTCATTTCTTTTTTGGCACCAGGTTTGAAATAATCAAAATGCCGACTTAGAAAGAGTAATAATGTGGGCACTGGCAGGATAGACTAGAGTAAGAAGGACTGAAGGCAGGTCAGCGATGGGAGGCAATTACAATAGTCAGTAAGTGATTTTACATGCCCTGAGTTAATAGTGCTACTGTGAAAAATTCTAAAATATAAACAAGTGAGACAGATGTTGCAAGAGAAGGTTCATCAGGACTTCTCACAAAGGGAATAGAAATAGACAAAATATTCCCAAAGACACTAGGCCAGGTGTTTGGATATACTATGGTGTTACTACTAACAGAAGAAAACTCAGAAAAGAGAGAAAATATTCATAAAAATTATACATTTAGTTTCAAACATAGTGGGCTTGAGCTTCTAGCAGGACATCCAAGTGAGTGAAAGTCGCTCAGTAGTGTCTGACTCTTTGCGACCCCATGGACTAACATGTCCATGCAATTCTCCAGGCCAGAATACTGGAGTGGGTATCGTTTCCCTTCTCCAGGGGATCTTCCCAACCCAGGGATAGAACCCTCGTCTCCCGCATTGCCGGCGGATTCTTTACCAGCTGAGCCCCCAATGGCTGCTGCTGCTGCTGCTGCTAAGTCGCTTCAGTCGGACATCCAAGTAAAAGTGTACAATTGGGCAAATGCCTAACTAAGGCTAAAGTTCTTTGTTGGATGGCATCATCGACTCAATGGACGTTGAGTTTGAGCAAACTCCAGGAGATAGTTAGGTACAGGGAAGCCTGGTGTGCTGCAGTCCATGGGGGTAGTAAAGAGTCTGACATGACTTAGCAACTGAACAACAAAAGCTGAAAGTAAGAAGAAAGGTCAGAACATGAGAAGGTTTGAGAACTGTTTCCATAGAGATTAAAGCCATGGGATTAGGTAAACTCAATAAGAGAAAGTAAAGCGAAAAAGAGCAGAGGGTAGAAAAATACTTGGGAAATTCCCCAAATTGTATTATACTTAGGATAATCTCTTAAACCCAACTGTCACTAAAATGAGTCCCAATCATTTTTCTCAGACCCCTCACAATTACTAGGGGACCAAAAATTCCTCAGGCCAAAGTTGAACTTTATCCCACAAGGTAGACATTCCTTGACCTCGGCAGTGATAAAGAACTTGGAAATATATTAAAATGTGTTTTCTATGGAAAGTTAAAAAATCTTATTTAGGCAGTGCAATAGACAGAAACACTTCCCCTGATTTTATGTTATATCAAATCACATTGCAAGAAGAATTATATGCCAGGGTTCTAAGCTAGAGTTGAAAAATCATTCTTTCATCTTTGCCACTGTAAATATAAGCAAACATGGGATTAATATAGAGCAATTCTGAGCTTATCCTTACACAGCAAAATTCTCATTCCCTTTCTTTCTTCTCTCTCCATAACCATCAGGTTAGCCTCATTCAGGTGTAACTCTCAAATGGTCACCCTTGCACTGAGATACATTCCAAGGAAAGATTCATCAGGACTTCTCACAAAGATAATAGAAATAGACAAAAAAATTCCCAAAAGTAGTAGCCTAGATGTTTGGATAAACTTTGGTGTTACTACAAACAGAAGAAAAACTCAGAAAAGAGTGGACATATTCATAAAAATTATACATTCAGTTTTACTCATTCTTAACTCCTTTTTAAGTATCTCAACCCCAATATGTTCTAACTTGTCAAAGTTAGTGGTAATATAAAATTTATATTATACCATAAAGATGTATTTTAACTAAATGGATTTTTAATTGACAGGATTATGTGACACTAAGCTAACAAGCTACAATCACCCAGAAATATTAACTAATATATTCTCAAAAGTAAATGTATAACTGAAGTTATAATTTTTAAGCAAAATAAAACAAGTTATCAGATACTAATTTTATACAGATGACTGCTACTAATTTTTTTTAAATATCACAACTATTGTCACTGACATTGATTCAGTCAAAATACTGTTTCTACCATTGCCACAAGGCTTCTTCAGGTTCCCTTTGATACCCACTTTTTCTCTCATCAGTTCAGTTCAGTTCAGTCTCTCAGTCATGTCCGACTCTTTGTGACCCCATGGACTGCAGCACACCAGGCCTCCCTATCCATCACCAACTCCTGGAGTTTATTCAAACTCATGCCCATTGAGTCAGTGATGCCATCCAACCACACCCATTTTTCCTTTCATAGCCACACCTACTTTCCTCCTATCCTATTCTTCTCTAAACCTTTGGCAACCATGACCAACCATGTTCTCCGTTTCTATAAATTTATCATTTCAAGATTTA
The DNA here is from genome assembly GCF_054371585.1 of Giraffa tippelskirchi. Taxonomy (NCBI): domain Eukaryota; kingdom Metazoa; phylum Chordata; class Mammalia; order Artiodactyla; family Giraffidae; genus Giraffa; species Giraffa tippelskirchi. Next base: position 21,810,502 of record NC_137284.1, read on the forward strand.
TGTTATATTAATTAATAGAAGTATACACAGTATAACATTGTATCTTCTATTTCTCGGCTGAGATTTTCTGTTTTAAAATTTTGTTTCACACGCTTGTAATTGTTCAGTGAAGAATTTCTACAATGGCTGCTTTGAAATCTTTGTCAAGTAATTCTAACTTCTCTGTCGGGTAACATGTATTTCTTGTCTTTTTACACTGAATTTGAGATCTTCTTTACTCTTCGTATAAAAAGTGATTTTTTTTTGAGACCTGGGCACTTTGCAAATTATATTATGAGACTCTAGATTTTATTTAAACCTTTTGTTTTGCTACTTTTCTCTGATATTGCTCTGGCTGGAGGAACAAGTCCACTCACGGCTGAGTGGGGGTTGTTCTGCTTCCCCACATGGTGTCACCTGACAGGCAAGGGTGTGTGCATTAGTCACTCAGTCATGTCCAACTCTTTGCAACCCCATGGACTGTAGCCTGTCAGGCTCTGCTGTCCATGGGATTCTCTAGTAAAGAATGCTGAAGTAGGCTGTCATTCCATTATTCAGGGGATCCCCCCCACCCAGGGATCGCACCCAGCTCTCCTGAATTGCAGGCAGATGCTTTACCATCTGAGCCAACAGGCCATGGGGTGTCATTGCAAGCAGACAATGATTAGAGGCTTGATTCCCCTTAAGTCCTCCTCTGACATGACTCATGGAGGACAAGGGATCCCTCACTACTGATGGGTACTGATGGAAGTTCAGACTCTCTCAACGGCCTCCTGTCACACCACGTAGGGAGCTCTTGTCACCCAGCAAGAATGAAAGCCCTGACTCTCTACATAGCATTCTCTGATTCCGCCGCCAGAGAAAGTGTTGGGGCAATCATTACCTCCTGTGAGGGAGGGAGTCTAAGGATTCCTATTTGAACTTTGCTGTCATGGAGGGGGAGCTACAGGTTTTCCCTGGGGTTGGTCTATGGTATGATGGCTAGTGTACTAAAATTTTCTATCTTACTTGGCTGCCCCTTTCCTGGTCCTTGAGCTAAAAAAGAGTAGACTTGTTTTTCCAGCTTTATTGAAGCATGCACAAGTGCGTGCTCAGTCACTCGGTCATGTCCAACTCTGCAAGCCTGTGGCCTGTAGCCCACCAGGCTCCTCCGTCCATGGAATTCTCCAGGCAAGAATACTGGATTGGGTTGCCATTTCCTTCTCTGGGGGATCTTCCTGACCCAGGGATTGAACCCACATCTCTTAGATCTCCTGCACTGACAGACAGATTCTTTACCACGGAGCCAACTTCTTTTGTTGTTGTTGTTGATTTTTTTTTTAACCAAGACTTCCCTCTTTAGGTTAGGAAGAGGGATTATTTCTAACCTACAGAGGGAAGTCTTGGTTAAAAAAAAAAAACACCTTATGACAAGATAGGGGCTCTGAACAGCCCAATCCAATGTGGCTCTCTGGCTGATTAAGAAAAATAAAATCTGCAAAGACGCTGAAAACCCAAGCTTTTATTCTATTATTTTATATTAAGCCAGGACACAGAAGGACTTCAAACACTAAAAGAAGAGTTCTTAATACCAATAAGATTTTTTTCGAGGTGCATTTATTCTGTAAGGTGTTCTCTGACCCCTCTACTCTTCCGGATTCCCCTAAATCCACAGTACCCATGGGGTCCCCAGCCTCAGTGAAACAGGTCCAATAGTATGTGTACTGGAGCCAGAGACTAGGCATGAAATCGTGCCTCTCACTCTGAGTGATCATAAAAGAGCTCCTTAAACTTCAGTCATCCTTTCCTTATCTGCAAGATAAGCACAGCACTACCTGTCTTTAAGGGCAAATGAGAGAGGAGATACTGGCTGTAAATTTCCTAATAAATAATTGGTGCTCAATATCATCTGTGTTATTACTGGTATTATGGTTGCTATCACAATCTGTTTCTCTTTTTGTAAGTAACCCACAAGAGAAATACAGATTAAGTGTCAGAATGTAAGAAATTGCTAGGCATGCAACATTATGTCACTGATTGATTGAAGGATTGGTAGCTGTGGACCAGTTATGAATTTCTGTTCCATTTACCCTGTGGATGACTGGAAATGAGCCCTAAAAACTGGACTCAGGTAACGGGGTTTGTCCCTCTGGGCTTCCCCAGGAGCCATATTCTGCAGTTCCTGTTTTCCTAAGGCTGCTGGTGGTCTACGTTGTAACTACCACAGGCAACCCACTCATCACTGGATTCAGCTGGATGGACCAACACCTGCACACACAGGTATCCTTCTTCCTGTGGAACCTGTCCTTCCTGGAGCTGCTGCTCATGTCTGTTGTGGTTCCCAAGATGCTCGTTCTCCTCCCGGGGGACCATTCCGTCTCATTCGCCAGCTGCATCATCCAGTCCTACCTCTACTTCCTCCTAGGCACCACCGAATTCTTCCTCTTAGCTATCATGTCTCTGGATCGTTTCCTGGCAATCTGTAGACCCATTCTGCTATGAGACCCTGATAAGTGGTCATGTCTGTTCCCAACTTGCACTGGCCTCCTGGCTAGATGGGTTTCTCTGTGTCCTTTGCCCCTCCATCCTCATGGCCAGCCTACCGCTTTGTGGCCCCAGTGGTATTGTCCACTTCTCTTGTGACAGTTGGCCCTCCTGAGGCTCTCTTGTGGAGACACTTGCCTACTGGAGCTGCTGGCTTTCATGCTATCCACGTCAATGTTGCTGGGCTTGCTGGCACTGACCTCAGTTTCCTATACCTGCATTCTTTCCACTGTTCTCAGGGCCTCCACAACCGCTGAGTGAAAGAAAGCATTCTTCATTTGTGCTTCACACCTTACAGTGGTGATCATCTCTTAACAGCAGCTCCATTTTTCTCGACATCCATCTGTCAGAGACTCAGTCCATGCTGTTCAACAAAGGGGCCTCGGTCCTGAACTATATCATCATGCCCCTCCTGAAACCGTGCATCTTCAGTCTCTGCAATGAGAAGGTGAAGTGAGCCCTGAGAGATGCCCTCAGGTGGAACTGACCCATGGCTGCAAGACGCCATGAGGGTCACATGTAAAAGGAAATATTCCTACTAGATTGGGAAAATATTTGAAGTTCAGGTCACACAGGCAATACCTTGTACTTTTCTCAGATAATGAAATAGGTCTTCATAAATATGCAATGTGGGGATCAGCCTTCACTTTCCTCCCTCGAATCTTCCTTATGCCTCCACCTTCACACAGAGAAAGCTGATCCATTTGGTTAAGTTTCAAACTTCTGGTGATGACATGTTTCTTTTGAGGTGCTTAAACATGTAGCTTCCATTCACGGAGACTGCTCCTCTTTTTCCTCACATGTGTGTGCTTAAGCACACCTATTACTACTTCAAGATTGTAGGTCATAAAGCCAAACGGAAATGCCAAAATATGGAGATTCAGATTTGGAGCTTAGAGGGAAGTAAGAGACCCTCTGAGGCCTTGCATCTAGACTGGGTATGACAAATAAGATTACCCAGGATCCCTGTATCGGAAAATCAAATTCTGGCTGCAATAACAAATGTTTATTAGCTGTTTGATTCTCTGTGTTATACTCTTTGTAAGACTAGCAGCTCCTGAAACAATCTCACATAGGAAAATTTCTGAGACCAAAGAACTATTTGTTGTTGTTTTTCAGTTGCTCAGTCATGTCTCTTTGTGAGCGCATGGACTGCAGCACACCAAGCTTCCCTGTCCGTCACCATATCCCAGAGCTTGCTCAAACTCATGTCCATCAAGTCAGTGATGCCATCCAACCATCTCATCCTCTGTCATCCCCTTCTCCTCCTGCCCTCAATCTTTCCCAGCATAAGAGTCTCTTTCAGTGAGTCGGCTCTTTGCATCAGGTGGCCAAAGGATTGGAGCTTCAGCTTCAGCATCAGTACTTCCAGTGAATATTCAGGGTTGACTTCCTTTAGGATTGACTGGTTTGATCTCCTTGCTGTCCAGGGGACTCTCAAGAAGTATTTAGCTATCTCTAATTCCCAAGTCAAATTCTACCTAATAGACTCCAAATATGGGGATAAACATTTATTTAAGAAATATTATTAAATAATATGTTTTAGGCAGTGAACTAGGTAGGGATAGGACTAGGGTGAGCCAAGGGAGATGTCTAGGGCACACATTTTAAAGAGACACTTGCCCACATGACTGGGCAAGGCTAGGGTCAGGCTGTGCACAAAGCTGAGACTAAACGACTCCTCACTGCTGCACCAGAGCCACCTCTGCTGCTGCTCCCTGATCTGGGCTCTGCACTAAGCCTTGGGGTGTACTGTAGAAAACAAGGAAGACATAGGTTCACTTTGATGGAATTTATAGTATCATCAGGGTAGTTGACAAAAAAAATCTTAAATGCATAAGTCAATATGTAGTTGTAAGTTGTGAGGAATGTTTTTGAGAAAAGGGCTGAGTTTTGTAAGAGAGACTAATAGAGATAAATAATTTAGATTAAAGATCAGGGAACAGCACATCTCTAAAGAACTGATTTTTAAACTGAGGCCTGAGATTGAGAAGGAGTTAACCAGGAAATAGAGAAGGAAATGGCAACCCACTCCAGTACTCTTGCCTGGAGAATTCCATGGACAGAGAATCGGGACAGTTGCAGTCCATGGAATCGCAGAGAGTCGGACACAACCCTGCAACTAACTTTCACTTTCATTTTAACCAGGAAAAATTAATACAGGAGTATTCAGAGAAAGCGAGCAGTATTTGCAAAGAAAGGAGTGGCTGAGAGTAAGAAATGTTGTAAATGAGGAGTGGAATTGGGGAGGTGGGTTGAGGTCAGTGCAGACAAGATCTTACCAGTAAAATTTATAGGCATCTTTCTTTTTAAAGGACATATAGAGCCTTTGAAGAGTTTTAAACAAGGGACTGATCACATCATATTTTAAAAGATCAATCTGCATTGTGGGAACCACTGATTAGAGGGAGGCAAACGTGGATTTTCAAGAATTAACTATGCAACAACTGCACGGCCCAGCCAACAGGTGTGCTAGTTAAGACTGTAGACTTGACAATGGAGGTTGAAAGAAATGAGCGGTACACATGTAATTTAGAAGAGAGTTGATAAATACTCTTCCTGCCCACAGATCTTGCAGTCAATAGTAGAACCCAGCTAGTAAAGGGAAACCACAGTGGTTACAAGCATTAGAATGTGAAAGGCAAGAGTTCTATGGGAAAAAGAAGGAGAAGAGACGGGCACTTAATACAGAGCGAAAGGAACAGTGAACACTTCCTGAGGTGTTATCTCACCTTAGATCACAGAGAAGTAAGCCAGGTTAAGAGGGGTGTTGGGTGGTCCCTATAATACTTCTGCACATACAGGGTCCCAGAGGTGTTTCAAGCATATTCAAGAAAATGAAAGATACACAACATGATAGACATGGGGCAAAGAGAAGGAAGACCTGAGAATGGAAAGATAAGTAGGAGCCAGTCAATGCAACTCTGCTCTTACTGTTTTTAAGAAGTGCTGTTTGGGGGGTTGGGGAGGAAGTAGAGAACCAGAAAGCAGATCAGTGTTCCTGTTGTTCCAACTTACTTGCCCAGTGCACTTGAACAAATGATTTTCTCATTTTCCTTATTTTCCTCATGTATAAAATAGAGAAACTGAATCAGATGGTTTTTACTATTTGCAAGAATCATGCATCTGTTTGAGAATCTCTTTTTAAATCTATACCCTCTTCACTCCAAATAATTTATACAGACATAAAATCTAGTATGTAATTTCAGATTGTTTATGGAGCACTTAAGCCCATCTCTGGAACAGTAAATTAGATAGTTTCTAACACTTAGTCAAGGCTATGGTTTTTCCAGTGGTCATGTATGGATGTGAGAGTTGGACAGTGAAGAAAGAAGAGCGCCGAAGAATTGATGCTTTTGAACTGTGGTGTTGGAGAAGACTCTTGAGAGTCCCTTGGACTGCAAGGAGATCCAACCAGTCCATCCTAAAAGAGATCAATCCTGGGTGTTCATTGGAAGGTCTGATGTTGAAGCTGAAACTCCAATCCTCTGGCCACCTCATGCGAAGGGTTGACTCATTGGAAAAGACCCTAATGCTGGGTAGGATTGGGGGCGGGAGGAGAAGGGGTCGACAGAGGATGAGATGGTTGGATGGCATCACCGACTTGATGGACATGGGTTTGGGTAGACTCCGGGAGTTGGTGATGGACAGAGAGGCCTGGCATGCTGCAATTCATGGGGTCGCAAAGAGTTGGACACGACTGAGCTACTGAACTGAACTGAACTGAACTGGACTGAACCTGCAACTGATTCACTTTTGAAATGCAGAAGGTACCTATCTCATAAGAATGTTGAATGAATGTAAACAATAAAACTAAATCACTTGGTGCAATGCCTGGCACGCAGTAAGCTCTTAACAAATACTACTTAATGATGGAGATGATGATGACTCAAAGAAACTGTGAGGAAGGAAGAAATTAGACCAAGACGATTCCCTTTCTCTTCATTGACATTAAATTCAATCAGTCTCCTGAAATCATGATTTGACTTCTGACATTTATTTTAACCTACAGATCCCTCCCGCCTCCTGGAAGTTTAGAATTATTTTGAGCTCCTCAAATGTATTTTGTGTCCAAGAAGCAAAATCAGAAAAGAAAACCCAGATGCACCACCTCCATGCATACTGCGGTTTGAACGTTCTCAGTAGGGCCAACATCATAGGGGAAAGTGCCATTGGAGCTAAACATCATTTCTGTATAGCTCTTGAGGCTCTTTCTCTAGGAGAAACTTGAGAGCAGTTCTCAATTTCACTTTCTTTTTTAAAATTTTTTATTTATTTGTTTGTTTGTTTGTTTTTGGCTGTGCTGGGTCTTCGTTGCCACACAGGCTTTTCTCTAGTTGTGGAGAGTGGAGGTTATTCTCTTGTTGCAGAGTATGGGTTTCCCATTGCAGTGACTTCTCTTGTTGCCACACGGGCTTCCATAGTTGTGGCACATGTGCTCAGTAGTTGCAGCTCTCAAGCTCTGGAACACAGGCTCAATAATTGTGGTGCATGGGCTTAGTTGCTCCATGGCATGCGGGATCTTCGCAGATCAGGGATCTAACTCGTGTCTCCTGCATTGGCAGGCAGATTCTTTACCACCAGGGAAGCCCTAAAATCCATTTTCTAGCTTTGTTAAAAGTTCAGGTCACCAGAACTTAACTGAGGTTAAAGCAGTAAAGAAGCAGTAGACTTACTTATAGCTCTGGCTACTTCATGGGTCTTCTCAGGCAGGCGGCTACACTGAAGCATAGCTCAGATTCTCAGCTCCCTGCTTCTGCTCATCTGGAGGTCAGTGCTCCAGGGGACCCAGAAGGCCCTTTTGCCTCCTCCACAGCTTCTTCATGGCCATGATCACTTCCTTGTTTCTCAGGGTATAGATGGCAGGATTCAGCATGGGAGTGACCATTGTGTACAGCACAGAGACCACCTTGTCCATGGGGAATGTCTGAAATGGCCGTGCATAGATATAGACACAAGGCACGAAGATTAAGGTGACCACGGCAATATGGGAGGCACAGGTGGACAGGGCTTTGCTACGGCCCTCCCGCGAGTGGCTTCGGAGCATGACTAGCAGTGATGTGTAGGATCCCAGGAGCACCAAAAAACACATCAGGGTCACCAGGCCATTGTTAGACACCATCAGAAGCTCCAAGACAAAGGTGTCTGTGCAGGCCAACTTGATCAGCTGAGGCACATCACAGTAAAAGTTATCCAGCTTGTCAGGCCCACAGAAAGGCAGCTGGACAGTCAGTCCAACCTGTGCAATGGAGTGGATGAAGCCGCCTACCCAGGAGGCTGCCACGAGGAGCCCACAGACTGTCGGATTCATGATAAGCATATAGCGCAGGGGCTGGGAAATGGCAACATAGCGGTCATACGCCATGACCGTCAGCAGGAAGATCTTGATGCCCCCGACGAAGTGGAAGAAGAAGAGCTGAGTCAGGCAGCCACCGAAGGAAATGACGAGCTTTTGCAAGAGCAAGTCAGCCAGCATCCTCGGCGCCGTGGTGGACGAGTAGCAAAAGTCCAGGAAAGAAAGATTGCCTAAGAGAAAGTACATGGTTGTATGCAGGCGTGGGTCAGAGGTCACTATGGCCACAATCAGGAGATTTCCAGTCATAGTCATAAGATAGACAACCGAGAAGACAATAAAGAAGAAGAGCCGGAGCTCCCATACCTGAGAGAGCCCCAGGAGGACAAAACCTGTCACCTGGGAATGGTTCGTTGCGGTCATCTGCTTGGTGTGGCCTGGTGAGTGAGCCTGCTGAGGAAAACGGGCATATTCACTGCAGTCATCTGCTTGATGTGGCCAGGTGAGTGAGCCTGCTGAGGAAAACGGGAATATTCACTGTGGGCTCCACAAGCTTCTCTGAGACAATGTCTTCTGGCCTCCCTGGGGAATAGAGTGTTCGCCTGTCACTTAGTACAAGAAGAAGGTTGTAAGTGGTTCTACGGGACACCCAGCATTTGAACATCATGTACTGGTATAACCAAACACCAAGACCATAAAACACAACATAGAACTGATGGTATTTATAATTCATGAGGATCACAAATCATTAGTCCTCAACAATTAAAAACTGGTACTAGAAGCAATATTGCCAAACTGGGAGTGAATTTTGATTCTTTCAGTAACTAGCTGTATAAACAATAACAATCTTCAGAAATTCTCTAAACCTCACTTCCCACATCTATGATATAAATTAGCCATAATCTCTGCAAAATATCCTATAGTTTATGTATATATGGCATATATAGTATATGTGGCATTTATGTAGGAAACCTGATAAATTCCCGTGGCAGATATTTAGAGTTTCTATGGGGTGACAGATTGCTCATTTATATCCCTAAACAAAAAAAAGTGCAAGTTCCCATCATATCCTTGGAAAAATATTCGATTTCCTTTTGAGTTAGCTCTAGCTTGGACATATATTTCCTGCTTTAGGATTTTCATCCTAAAAAAGGATATTAAATCATGCACAAGGGACAAAATAGAAAACGCTGTTCCTCATACTCACAGACTTAGAAAACGAAGTTAAGATGACTAGAGGGGAAGGATGGGGGAAAGGAGAGTTAAGGAGCTTGTGATGGACATGTACACACTGCTATATTTAAATGTACACACAACAGTATCCTACTGTACAGCACACAGAACTCTGCTCAATGTTATGTGGCAACCTGGATAGGAGGGCAGTTTGGGGGAGAATGGATTCATGTATATATCCGGCTGAGCCTCTTTGCTTTTCACTTGAAACTATCACAACATTGTTAATTGACATACTCTATATACAAAATAAAAAGTTTTAAAAAAAAACCACTGTTCCTGCACATTATAAAGATAATGACCTACTGCTTTTCTAACATCTGATTAGAAAACATGTGGAAGAAAAGCTTTCTATCATGTGTCTCTGGGAAACCCAGAGAAGTGATAGTCCCCTGGGGAAACAAAAAAAGGGTGACTAGAACAGAGTGTGATTATCAATATTAATCTCAGGGTACTTATCTAAAGTGTAATTTCTTATACATATGAAAAGTTTCAAGAGAAGAGCATAAAATAGTGATTTAAGTTTTAAAATCACTATTAAAATACAGAGCTGCCTCAACATTTGAAAACCTTGGAAATAAAAGAGATATTTCATATATTTAAGCATTTTAAAAGATACTAAGAAAGCTAGCTATTTACAAGAAACCTGGAATGCATCTCTTCACATCCCATAACAGAATGGTCACTTATCAATTCAAGTTTAACTTAACTAGTTTTGCACTAGTATACATGATCTTGGGAAAGTTACTTAACCTCTCTCAACTTTAATTTTCCTGCCAGTAAAATGAAAATGATGGCAATATACCCAGTTTGCCTCACTGAGGCATTTTAAGCATAATATGTAAATTAATATATAGGTATGATTTTTCCCCAGCCTTTATATAGTTTTAAGCAGATTCTGTTACCGATGAGCCTAAGATAGGAAAGAGTTTACTCTTGTTTGTCATACCTGAAACGTTTCTAAATGGGAAATTCACTGTAATATATCTTATATCTAGCACTGTAAATGTTAAATTTTAGATTTTTAACTGACATAGTGGATTGTTCTTCAGCATACATTTTTAGGTATTTTTAGGTATAATTCTAGTCATACATGCAATGCAGGGGAACTGGGCTCCATTCCTGTGTCAGGAAGATCCCCTGGAGAAGGAAATAGCAACCCACTCCAGTCTTCTTGCCTGGGAAATCTCATGGACAGAGGAGACTGGCAGGCTACAGTCCATGGGGTCACAAGAGTCAGACACAACTGAGCGACTAAACCACCAAACCACCACTAGGCATACATTTGTGAATTTTCCATTCATTCCAATTCAGTGATCATTTATTCTCAGAATATTTTATGTAAGCAAAGAGTACTAGCAACTACAAAAATAGTGAAGAAGTAATATGTAATATCTCTACTGTCTTGTATCTTATTTTAGATGGAAAGATAAGAAAATCATTTTGTAAATTAAGAACAAAATAAAAATTTTAAATAAATTTAAAATGTTATACATGTCTCTAAAATGTTATAGATAATAGTGCTATTTGGAGGGGAAAAAATTCTTTCTCCTTGAAGGAATGAGCAACTGTGAGACCTCAAGGAGAGAAGTCTATTTCATTCATTTTAGGATCTCTACTTCCAGATACCTATGGTGCTCAATAGCCATAACTTTTGCCAACACTATAAAAACCAGCTTGGATAGAAAGGAAAGCATGTTCCCAGCATCACCAGTAGACCTTGGCTTTTGGACTCATAAACTGTGATCTCCTGGTTTTAGAATCTGAATTGTTCTAAATCTAGTCTATATGGTGTGGGCAATGGTGCCTACGTCGCAGTTTTCAATATTGCAAAATGAAGACAACAACACTTCCCCTGTAGGGTTGATTTAAGCATGAAATTAGACAATGTATAGAAAACTTTTAGCCTAATACCTAGAAGAACACTAGATAACAATATCTTGAATGTAAATAAATAGCTGTATCTTGAAATTTGGAAAGTATTCTTAACTCAGAAACAGGGAGGGAGAGAAATGATGCATTTCACAGGGAAGAGACTTTAAGAAAATAAACAGAATGCTCACTTTGGCAGCACATATACTAAAACTGGAACAATACAGAGATTAGCATGGCCCCTGCGCAAGGATGACATGCAAATTCGTGAAGCATTCCATATTTTTATACAATAAATTTTGTATAATAACTGTGTAACTGTTTTTGTTTGGCTTTTTATATTTTTCTAGGAAGCTAACTAGAGAAATAATTTTGGAAAATCTACTCTAGAACTTCCCTTGTGGTCCAGCAGGTAAGACTCCTTGCGCCCAATGCAGGGGACCCCTGATCAGGGAAATAGATCCCACTTGCCACAACTAAGGGTTCCCATGCTGCAACTAAGACCCAGTGCAGCCAAGATAAATAAATATTTTTAAAACAAAAATCTATTCTAAAGATTTACATAATGTTGTCGAATACAAAGATGGTAAATGGAAAACCACAAAAAAAAAGAGAGAAAAAGAAAATACACAGAGATGTAACAGTAGAGGGAATGTTGGGATAGAGTCAGAATGTCTTTCTTGAAATATAAATAGTGGTAAGAGATAACATAGAAAAAGTAGACAGAGGACTCAGATCATAACTTCAGCTTTAGGTAAATGTCAGGTTAAGAAGTTCCTGCTTTAGATAGAGTTTACAAGCAGGGGAGTGATGTAATCAAACAGGCATTAGTACTGCTTAGCTGTGCCATTTGAACATCCTATTTAAGTAAATATTTAAAATTTGTGAATCTGCTTGGTCAGTGGAATTACAGATCCTTAAACCTTTTGTTTACTCACTCTATTTAAGTGAACCTCCAAGAGAGAGGGAATATATGTATACATATATAGCTGATTCACTTTGTTGTACAGTAGAAAATAATATAACACTGTAAAGCAATTATATTCTAATTAAAAAATAATAGAACATACAAAAAAAAAGGAAATAGTCTAATTTTAAATTTTATTTCTGATCCTAAAAGTAGGAGACCATAGTATGAAAAATGGTCTTAGACTTTAATGCAAAGTCACTCCAGCAGAGTTGAGGCTCAGAGAAGAGAAATGACTTGCTAAATTCTCAAGGTTAGTTAGTAGCACAGACTAGACCATGCTTTACATCATGTCCTTCCAATGGAAATTTCAGGATCTACACCTCCAAATGGATGAGAAAAAGCCAAATAGTGGTGAAATAGTGGTGGTTCACTTACCTGCAGCTTCCCATTTAAGATATGCCAATAACAAATATAGATATATAAATAGAGGTCAAAATATTTGACTGTAATGATTCTGCCAGCCCTTGAGAGGGCTTTGGGGAACTGAACTTAACTAATTTTAGTGCTCAGGGATTATTGGCAGAACAGGAGGCCAATTCCAGGTATGGGGCAGGCAAACATGCCCGGTACTCTCCAAAGTCAAATGTCATTGGAGACCACACCAAGAACTGGAGCATGGAAGGGCAATGGCTTGAGTAAACCATCCCTGTAGGATAAATTAACTGCTTTCCCACTGGCTTGAAAGATTTTTCTGCATCACCATATCATGGCACCATAATTCAAAAATTAAATTTGCAATTATTTGTCTCCAGTTATCTGTTTTCCTATCTTTCTCCTATATCCTATTTTATAATTAATTTCTTAATTACCATACAGATCAAAGATTTAAATGCACAAAATAAATCAGTGCAAGTGTTCACTGAGAAAGGAAGAGTTCAGCCAGCAACCACAAACCTGCCCCTCAGTCTGACTTTATTGTTCTCAACCAATTGCTTTTTGTGTAATTGTTCTTGTTAAAGATTTTTAAGGTCTTCTGTGTATTGGACAATATTTTATGCATATCAATAAGGCAAAGTATATACTGTGTAAAATTCTCAACTTTGTAGATGTCTTAGAACTCTCAGATATGAAAATTTTACTAAATGCTTGCCATATATTTATTTTCAAAAAATTTATTCCAATTAATATATGAAATACATACTCTCAGATATGAAAATTTTATGGAATTTTTTTTACATATATATGTTATATATTTCTTGTTTATATTTATTTATGCTATTTATTTATTTTCAGAAAATTTATTCCAATTGATGTATGTGAGATGTTTATTGTCACCATATTTTTGCCAACAATAATTATCAATCTTTGCATCATTTTCAATTGAATTTTCTAAAAGTCTGATTTTAACATGCATTTTTAAAATTATTGAAGATGATTATTTTTTTACCTTAAAAATTCTTCCATGACATTCATATTGATAGTGATGTTTCTTTATTCTTTGCCCAGATGTTCCATGCATTAATGTTTTTGTTGTTTTGTTTATCTTATTTGTGAATTATTTATTAAGAATAAAAGTTCTAACTTTTACACTGTTGGTGGGAATGTAAATTGGTACAGCGCTATGGAGAACAGTATGGAGGTTCCCTAAAAAACTAAAAATAGAGTTACAGTATGATCCAGAAGTCCCAATCCTGGGCATATATTCAGAGAAAATCACACTTCAAAAAGATACATGCACCTCAATATTTATAGCAGCACTATTTACAGTAGCCAAGACAGGGAAGTGACCTAAATGTCCATTGACGGATGAATGGAGAAAGGAGTAGTAGTACACATACACTTTGGAATATTACTCAGCCATAAAAAATGAAATAATGCCATTTGCAGAACATGAATGGACCTAGAGAATATCATTCAAAGTGAATTAAGTCAGATAGAGAAAGATAAGTATCATATTATATGACTTGAATCTAAAACAAATGATTCAAATGAATTTATTTACAAAACAGACATAGAAAACAACTTATGGTTACCAAAGGAGAGGGAGGGATAAATTAAAAGTTTGAGATTAACAGATAACTACTACTACATATAAACAACAAGGAACAGGGAACTATAGCACAGGGAACATATTCGATATTATGAAATAACTTATAATGGAAAAGAATCTGAAAAAGAATATATTTGTATACACATATAATAACTAAATAACTGCAGTACATTTGAACCTATCACAACATTGTAAATCCACTATATTTCAATAAAAGAATTTTAAGGAAAAAAAAGTAGTTTCAAATATCTTAAATTTATGTAATATTTGAATTATTCTTATACCTTTCAAATTAAAATTTTATCCATGTCTTTAAAAAATATGACTGGAAATCTATCACTACAGTTTAAAATACTTCTTATGAGAGTATTACATTCTTTTCCTCATACATGCTCTAAATATATTTCTGATTTTGGGCTACACTAATTACATTGTTCTGGAAATGTGATATTACATGGCTAGGTTTCCTTATGTAAAAAGAATATTATAGGATATATTCTTACAAATATACCAGCCACTAAACCCCAGAGATCAGACTCCCTTGGGGGATGCTTGCTTTTTTTGTCTCTAGGCATAAAATAATTGAACTGAGACAGAAAGAAGTCACATTCACTTAAACCTTCTTCTTCGTGTCAAAATGAAAAGGTACAATTGACTCATTTTTATGCTTAAAGTGATGAGAACAAGAAAAGACACTCAGCTAGTTTCAAAGAGGAAGGTGAGTTTCACAATTACAATGCTCATGTTGTATAGGTATTAAAATAAACAGGTTCTAAATTAACTCCTGATTTTCCTGCAAGCTGGAGGTTCAGGCCACCAAGACACAGGAGAGAGAGAAGAGCCTGTAGACACCTATCTCAGACTCAGACTCCTTATCTGAGTAGCCTAGGGTCTAATGTGTGAATTAACCTATGAAGTCATCAGCCTCTAAAGTAGGGATTATAACACTAGAAATATTTTTACACACAATGGACAAGGCAAAAAATGAGTTATTTAATTTGCATGGCCATCTTTAGAAGTATTTATTATTTTTTATAGATTAAAACATGAAACTCGGAGACTCTCTACTGAGTCAAACGTTACACTGTGTTAGAGTTAGTATTGAAACAAAACGTATTTGACTCATGATTCAGTGCTCTTTCTGCCACTCTGTGTTAATGGTTTCCTTCTTTAAAGGGGGGCAATTTTTGAAAATCAAATCCAATTTTTTAAAATTATATTCTAGACCTGAGCTGTCCAATGCTGTAGCCACTAGCTGCATGTGGCCACTGAGCATTTGAAATGTAGTGTGATTTGAGATGTATTGTTAAGACAATCAGCGTTACTCCATCATGGACTTTGCGACCCTATGGACTATAGCCTACCAGGCCCCTCTATCCATGGAATTCTTCAGGCAAGAATGCTGGAGTGAGTTGCCATTCCCATCTGCAGGGGATCTTCCCAACCCAGGAATCAAACCCAGGTTTGCTGCATTGCAGGCAGATTCTTTACCATCTGAGCCACATTATTAATTTCAAAGATTTATACAAAAAATATAAAATACCTCATAGGAATTTTTATATCATTACATTAAAAGTAACTTTTTTGTATATACTAAATTAAATATAGTAGTTAATTGACTTTAGCTATTTGCTTTTGCTTTGTAAAATAAAAGGGCTTCTAGGACATTATATTAATAAATCACCCTTGTGACTGCATTATCTTTCTATCGAGCAATGCTGACCTAGGACTTTACCTTTGAAAAAATACTATCAATTGTCATAGTTTTAATAGCACTGTATGGTGCATGGAAATGTTTAAAAACTTACCTTTTGAGATGCTAAACTGAAAAAAATAAAATAAATTGCTAAGTTACTTTTGAATCCAAAATTTACATAAGGCCTGAATCAGCCATGAGTCAGTGTAATAGATTATTTCGAGGGGGGTCAAACATACAACATAAAAAACTTTAACCCAGGCCTAGTAGAATTTACTGCTTAGTTAATGGTTAAATAGAGTCAATACTGGTTAGCATTATTCATTTTTATGTGAATTAAGAGGTAATCTGTATAAAAATTCTTCCTATAAACAAAACATCCCAATTCTATATGTTGTAATAAGCCATTGGAATGCATATTACACTGCCATGGAATCTCTGAGACTACATAAAGGTGGAAAAACACTGAAATGTAAAATGGTACAGCTCTATCCTCCATCCAAAAGGCTCTTCTTGAGAGGATGTTTTAAGAATGGGCTTTAATTGATCTTATAATGCTTTCTGGCACAAAAAAAGAAGCAGAGAGAGGCTCAGAGGAGAAAATAAGAACAAAGTGAAATGGTTCCAGTTCTAGGAAAGAGTAACCTAAAATAGCACCTCTCCAACTTTAACGTGCACACACATCACATGGGCATCTTGCTAAAATGCAGATCCTGACTCAACTGGTGTGGCTTAGGACCTGAGACCATGCATTTTAACAAATCCCAATGGTGTTAATGATGTTGCATGTTGAGTAACAAGGACCCAGAGGACAGAAATGTTTAGGAAGGAGCAAAGACAGGACAGAGAAGTGAGCTGGCTTGAGTAGAGTGAAGACAGGTGCAGAGCCCTGGAACAGAACAAGGAACGTGGGCAGAAAGGAAGACACTTCACTGTGATCGAGAGCCCAGTAAAAATCAGGGGGCATGCGGGAGAATTAGACACACGAGGAGAGAGGTTAGTGAGTTTGTGACACTCGGGGCATTCTGAAGGCATGCTTGAAAAGACTCTATAGGCAAAAAGCTGAGTATTGGGTCTTCTTGAACATTCCTTTTATATTTCTGTGCATGGTCTTTAGGACTAGACTACACCTGTGTGTGTTAGTTGGCAAGAATTGAAGGGAAAGGAGGACTCATGGATGTTTCATCAACAGACTTGCGGCAATTGGACAATCTCTCTTCTGCACGTGGTTCCCTGTGTCCATCTCTCAGGACAGGAAAAGAAGAGCAGATGCAAAAGTCACGTGTTCTGTAAAATCTGGCCACCTTGCTCAGAGGACAGCTGTTCAGTGTTAGGAAGCTCCTTTGTTTTAAACAGATTTGGGGATGCATGTGGCCAAAGGAAGTGTGCCCTGTCCTAATATGGCAGTAATGGATGGAGGTAAGAGACACAAGAGTTTCTTTAAGAGCCAGGGAGAAAAGTAGATCTGTGCCTGGCAGGTTGAAAAGATGCTAAACCAGAAGTCTGAGCACTGCCCTGTATAACCTCTAGGCAGATACAAGACTGCAGACAGTGAGTAGCCCAATACCAAAAGAAAACTGGTCTGATTTTTCAAAGGTAAGGTCTCTGTTGACCCCAGGACAGGCATCTCTGAGTCGAGTGCCCTCTTTGCCCCCTCCTGGAGGAAGTGCGGGTGAAAGACAGGAAGCACTACTTGAAAGCCTCCAGTGAAAACTGAAATCCCCAAGTGGCAGCGCTAACAGTAGTGCATTGTCTTGCTCAGTGATACAGGTAGGCTTAGCTCAGAGGATTGACAGAGGCTCACAAGGTAGGAATATTTGTGGGAGTGCTGCCATTCCACCATCATCAAGCTTTACTGAAGCGTTAGAAGAATATGCTTTCTGCTTGGAAATCAGCTTGTGATTAGATGACAATAGAACAGCAGAAATGAAAATACAGTTTCCTGAAACATGTTCTGAGCCACACTGGAGCTACAATATGATTGTTTTAAAGCGGAAGGGGGATTCTATCATCAATTTAGTTTGTAAAAAATTGTTGGTTGTAGAGCTGTCCAGGAGAATCTGAAATAGTTACAAAACCTGTTTAACTTATATAACTCTAAAACAGTTACAAAACCTGTTTAACTTTATATAACTCTACATGTCTGAAACAGTATGATCCTAACATACTTACTTCATGTACACCCTCGAATTAATACTCTAGAACACCCTGGAAAACCTTGATATGGACATTATAATTAATTTTAACAAAAAATACCTTCTCTATAGGAAATCCTGGAGGCAGTTTCAGCCCTGGGCAACTGTTATTAACAGAAGTATTTTCTAAGCACATAGCTCTTCTTTATCTGCCTTTTCAACTGATTTGCTTCAGAAAAACTCTCCAATGTTCTTTAGCATTAGACTTATTTTTAATGCTGAAATTAAAGGTTTTATACTTTGCTAAAAGAATTGGAGACAGTAGGGAAGATGGGAAAATTTATATACGGTTCCTAAAATCTATGGGTGTTTCCACAGTGGTTCAGCAGATACAGAACCCACCTGCAATGCGGGAGACACAGGTTCGATCCCTGGGTCAGGAAGATACCCTGGAGGAGAGCATGGCTACTCACTCCAGTATTCTTGTTGGCAAAACTGCATGGACAGAGGAGCGTGGCAAGCTATAGTGCATGGGGTCGTAAAGAACCAGGCACAACTGAAGCAACTGAAAATGGCTGTCGGAGGAGGCCTTACAAATAGCTGTGAAAAGACGAGAAGTGAAAAGCAAAGGAGAAAAGGAAAGATGTTCCCATTTGAATGCAGAGTTCCAAAGAATAGCAAGGAGAGATAAGAAAGCATTCCTCAGTGATCAATGAAAAGAAATAGAGGAAAACAACAGAATGGGAAAGACTAGAGATCTCATCAAGAAAATTAGAGATACCAACGGAATATTTCATGCAAAGATGGGCTCAATAAAGGACAAAAATGATATGGACCTAACAGAAGCAGAAGATATTAAGAAGAGGTGGCAAGAATACACAGAACTGTACAAAAAGATCTTCATGACCCAGATAATCACGATGGTGTGATCACTCACCTAGAGCCAGACATCCTGGAAGGTGAAGTCAAGTTGGCCTCAGGAAGCATCACTATGAACAAAGGTAGTGGAGGTGATGGAATTCCAGCTGAACTATTTCAAATCCTGAAAGATGATGCTGTGAAAGTGCTGCACTCAATACGCCAGCAAGTTTGGAAAACTCAGCAGTGGCCACAGGACTGGAAAAGGTCAGTTTTCATTCCAATCCCAAAGAAAGGCAATGCCAAAGAATGCTCAAACTACTGCACAATTGCACTCATCTCACACGCTAGTAAAGTAATGCTCAAAATTCTCCAAGTCAGGCTTCAGCAATACGTGAACCGTGAACTTCCAGATGGTCAAGCTGGTTTTAGAAAAGGCAAAGAAACCAGAGATCAAATTGCCAACATCTGCTGGATCATCGAAAAAGCAAGAGAGTTCCAGAAAAACATCTATTTCTGCTTTATTGACTATGCCAAAGCCTTTGACTGTGTGGATCACAAGAAACTGTGGAAAATTCTGAAAGAGATGGGAATACCAGACCACCTGACATGCCTCTTGAGAAACCTGTATGCAGGTCAGGAAGCAAGTTAGAACTGGAGATGGAACAGACCGGTTCCAAATAGGAAAAGGAGTATGTCAAGGCTGTATATTGTCACCCTGCTTATTTAACTTATACACAGAGTACATCATGAGAAACGCTGGGCTGGAAGAAGCACAAGCTGGAATCAAGATTGCTGGGAGAAATATCAATAACCTCAGATATGCAGATGACACCACCCTTATGGCAGAAAGTGAAGAAGAACTAAAAAGCCCCTTGATGAAAGTGAAAGAGGAGAGTGAAAAAGTTGGCTTAAAGCTCAACATTCAGAAAACTAAGCTCATGGCATCTGGTCCCATCACTTCATGGGAAATGGATGGGGAAACAGTGAAAACAGTGGCAGACTTTATTTTGGGGGGACTCCTGAATCACTGCAGATGGTGATTGCAGCCATGAAATTAGAAGACGCTTACTCCTTGGAAGGAAAATTATGACCAACATAGATAGTATATTAAAAAGCAGAGACATTACTTTGTCAACAAAGATCCATCGAGTTAAGGCTATGGTTTTTCCAGTAGTCATGTATGGATGTGAGAGTTGGGCTATAAAGAAAGCTGAGTGCTGAAGAATTGATGCTTTTGAACTGTGGTGTTGGAGAAGACTCTTGAGAGTCCCTTGGACTGCAAGGAGGTCCAACCAGTCCATCCTAAAGGAGATCAGTCCTGGGTGTTCACTGGAAGGACTGATGTTGAAGCTGAAACTCCAATACTTTGGCCACCTCATGCAAAGAGTTGACTCATTGAAAAATACCCTAATGCTGGGAAGGATTGGGGGCAGGAGGAGAAGGGGACGACAGAGGATGAGATGGCTGGATGGCATCACCGACTTGATGAACTTGAGTTTGGGTAAACTCCAGTAGTTGGTGATGGACAGGGAGGCCTGCCGTGCTGCGGTTCATGAGGTCGCAAAGAGTCAACACGACTAAGTGACTGAACCGAACTGAACTGAACTGAACTGAAGCAACTGAGCATACAAAATCTATAGGGAGAGGATACTTACTCTCTTTTA
This sequence comes from Giraffa tippelskirchi, assembly GCF_054371585.1. Taxonomy (NCBI): domain Eukaryota; kingdom Metazoa; phylum Chordata; class Mammalia; order Artiodactyla; family Giraffidae; genus Giraffa; species Giraffa tippelskirchi. The sequence continues at coordinate 21,830,718 of NC_137284.1, forward strand.
TCTGACACCTGACTTTTGATGGGTCTCTACCCATCAGTGGAAGCACAGGCTTAGTGCCAAAGGGTAAGATAACCAAGGTTCAGTGTTTTCACAAATAGAATATCTGGGTTGTGAAGAACTAGAGAGAGACTTGGACTACCTGTCTAATTTGACTCTTTCCCTTATCTCCACAGATTTCTCAGAGGAGAATGGGTGTAAGAAATCAATCCACAGTGACTGAGTTTCTTTTTGCAGGATTAACTGACCAACCAGAGCTTCAGCTGCCTCTCTTCTGCCTCTTCTTAGGGATTTATATAGTCACAGCAGTGGGAAACCTCGGCATGATCTTGATAATCAGGTTGAGTTCTCAACTCCACAAGCCCATGTACTATTTCCTTAGTAGTTTGTCTTTTATAGATTTCTGCTATTCTTCTGTCATTACCCCCAAAATGCTGGAAGGGTTTTTATGCAGAGATAAAGCTATATCCTATTCTGGATGTATGACCCAGCTGTTTTTCTTCTGTATTTTCATCATTTCTGAGTGCTACATGCTAGCAGCAATGGCCTATGACCGCTATGTTGCCATCTGCAGCCCCCTGTTCTACAATGTTACCATGTCTCCCAGGATCTGTTCTCTGCTGGTGGCTGCTGTCTTCTCAGTAGGTTTTACTGATGCTATGATTCATGGTGGCTTTATGTTAAGGTTGACTTTTTGTGAATCAAACATCATTAAACATTATTTCTGTGACATTGTTCCTCTCATTAAACTCTCCTGTTCCAGCACTTATATTGATGAGCTTTTGATTTTTGTCATCGGAGGATTTAACATGGTAGCCACCAGCTTGACCATCATCACTTCATATGCTTTTATCCTCTCCAGCATCTTCCACATCCATTCTAAAGAAGGTCGGTTCAAAGCCTTCAGCACCTGCAGCTCCCACTTGACAGCTGTTCTTGTATTTTATGGGTCTCTCCTGTCCATGTATCTCAAACCTGCTTCCAGCAGTTCACTCACCCAGGAGAAAGTGTCCTCAGTATTTTATACCAATGTGATTCCCATGTTGAATCCTCTGATATATAGTCTGAGGAACAAGGAAGTAAAAAACTCATTGATGAAACTCTTTAGAAGAAAAATATCTTCATAATGAAAATGTTTTTTAAAAATTTACTGGGGTGTAGTTGTTTTCCCATATTGTATTGATTTCTGCTGTACAAAGTGAATCAGGTATATGTTTACATATATCCCCTCCCTCTTGGATCTTCCTCTCACCCCCAATCCCACCCATATTAAGATTTATTTATGTATTCATAATCATATGTGTTTGCTTGTATTTATGTCCTGAGTCTTTAAAAATAATTTGAAATGAAGTAAAGTGGTTTTTCCAGTAGTCATGTGTGAATGTGAGAGTTGGACCGTAAAGAAGTTCAGTTCAGTTCAGTCGCTCAGTCATGTCTGACTCTTTGTGACCCCATGAACTGCAGCACACCAGGCCTCCCTGTCCATCACCAACTCCTGGAGTTTACTCAAACTCATGTCCATCGAGTCGGTGATGCCATCTAACCATCTCATCCTCTGTCATCCCCTTCTCCTCCCACCTTCAATCTTTCCCAGCATCAGGGTCTTTTCAAATGAGTCAGCTCTTCGCATCAGATGGCCAAAGTATTGGAGTTTCAGCTTCAACATCAGCCTTCCAAAGAATATTCAAGACTGATTTCCCTTAGGATGGACTGGTTGGATCTCCTTGCAGTCCAAAGGACTCTCAAGAGTCTTCTCCAACACCACAGTTCAAAAGCATCAATTCTTCAGCAGCTGCGCAGCACTGGAGCGGCCAAGAGGAGATACCCCACGTCCAAGGTCAGAGAAACCCCAGTAAGACGGGAGGCACTGGAGTGGCTGTGAGGAGATACCCCACATCCAAGGGCACAGGAGAAGCCCCAGCAAGATGATAGGAGGGGCGAATTCACGTTTAGAATCAAACCCCATTCCCACCAGAGACACTCAGAGGGCTCAAACAAACCTTGTGCACACCAGGACCCAGGGACCCCACAGAGACTGAGACAGAACTGTGTTTGAGCATCTCCTGTGGAGGGATGGGTCAGCGGTGGTCTGCTGCAGGCACAGGGGCTCTGGGTGCAGCAGACTTGTGTATGGCATAAGCCCTCTTGGAGGAGGTCACAGTTAACCCCACCATAGAGCTGCTAGAACTTACACAGGAATAGGAAATAGACTCTTGGAGGGCACAACAGAATCTTGTGCACCAGGACCCAGGAGAAAAGAGCAGTGACCCCACAGGATACTGTCCCAGACTGTAAAGAAGGCTGAACACCAAAGAATTGAAGCTTTTGAACTATGGTGTTGGAGAAGACTCTTGAGAAGAGTCCCTTGGACAGCAAGGAGATCAAACCAGTCAGTCTTAAAGAAAATCAGTCCTAAATATTCATTGGAAGGACTGATGGTGAAGATGAAGCTCCAATCCTTTGGCCATCTGATGCGAAGAGCTGACTCATTGGAAAAGATCCTGATACTGGGAAAGATTGAAGGCAGGAGAAAAAGGGGATGACAGAGAATGAGATGGTTGGATGGCATCACCAATTCAATGGACGTGAGACTGAGCCACCTCCGGGAGATTGTGAAGGACAGGGAAGGCTGGTGTGCTGCAGTTCATGGGGTTTCAAAGAGTCGGTCACAACTTAGTGACTGAACAACAAAGATTATATATACATATAATATATATAAATGTATGATATTATATACATTCAGATTACTAAATATATTTACACACAAAACTAATAAATTGTAAAACAAGTATGAAAGTATGAAGTAACAAATATTTTCAATTTGAAGTTTAATATCATTCCTGTGATTGAAACTCAATTTCTATCCTTTAGAAATTCAGTTCCCTGAATCTAAGCAAAAAGAAAACAAAATCTTGAAATACTGTATAGTTATATCAGAAACAAAAGCACACTAAATTCTTTTAGTATGACAAAGTCTTTCCTCTTATTTATTTTACTCAAAAGATTGTTTAATAGAAATATGCGTAGGAAACATTGAACAGTATGGTAAAAATCATTACAACAACTTTGTAAAAAATGAGGAAGAACTTTAATAATTGGCTTATAGAAGGCCAATATTAAATCAAAATGCAATTTAATGAAGAAGACTGAGCAAAAGCAAAGCTAATACAGTCCTAGTATTTGGCCTCTGGTGATCAAAGGATAAAACTTGGAACATCTAGATTAAGAGATTATATCTTTACAAACTTACCTAAACATCCTGCTTTTTCCTGTGTGACCAGCACACATGCAGTATTTTACAACTTTATTTGAGTTGTTTTTTCTTTCTAGGCTGTAAACCAGACGCCTTTAATTTCTTCCTTAGAAAATGTTTTGAATTAAACATAATGAAAAACTTTATGGTTTTCACTAATAAGCTCATATACAGTAAACCAAGATAATGCACTGTATGGGGAAAATGTGTAGAATTTCTGATCTTTTAAACTTGTTAAGGTGTGTTTTATGGTCCAGAATGTAGTCTATCTTGAAGAAAGTTCTATGTGAGCCTCAGAAGAATGTGTATTTTTCTGTTTGGGGTTGAAATAGTCAGTAGATGTAAATTATACCTGGTTGATTAGTGGTGCTATTGAGTTCACCTATATACTTTTTCTGGGATTGTTGGATTTCTTCATTTCTCATAGAGGGTTTTTTAATTCTCCAACTATAATAGTGGACTCATCTATTTCTCCTTGCAGTCCTGTTGGGTTTTGCCTCACATATTTTGACACTCTGCTGTTGTAGATAGACACATACACAATAACATTTGTTATGTATTCTTTAGGTGTGACCCCTTTATCATTATGTAAAGCTCCTCTTTATCTTGTCACTCTTGGTTGAAATATCCTGTATATTAGTTGAATCAAACTATTAATTGTATTATTCAAATCTTATTTATTGTTACTATTTGTTTTGTCTGCTTTCTCTTTCTTAAGAAGCCATCTTATCTCTTAAGTATTATTAAACTTCCCTCTACAAATACGAATTTGTCTTTTTTTTCCTACAAGCACTGTCAGCATTTGCTTTGTATATTCTGATGTCATAATTTTGGTAGGTACAGATTTAGAATTGTTATATTTCAGAATATTCCAGTATAGGTCTGGTAACTTCTTGTCATAAAGTCTAGTTTAACATTAATATAGCTACACTTACTTTTTTTCTTAGAGTTTGCATTATATATCTTTTTCAGTTCTTTCATTTTCAACTAGCCTGTGCCTCATATTTAAGGTCTCTTGTAGCTGTGTAGCTGTGTATCGTTGGGATTTGTATCCAACCTGAAAATTTAGATTTTTAATTAGAAAATCAAACATATTTACATGTAATATCATCACATATTGACATAGGTATGTCCTTAATTCCATTTCACATTATTATTATGATGAGTTTTTATTATAAATATATTTAAAACTTTATGAAACCACTATAATTATTTTGTAAAGTCTAACTTAATTCACATTGCCCATATATTTAATTTCTATGTTGTTCTTAATTTCTTTATGCATATCTAAATTTCTCTTCTTTGATGTTAATAATAATCTTTAGTTTTTTATGCAGATGCGCTGACAATAAACATGTTCAGGTTACTTTTTAGTTGAAAATATTCATATCTCTATTTCATTTTTTTGATGAGTTTTTTTTTGGACTTGGCCTCTAGGTTGGCAGTTGCTTTTCAATAGCATAGGAGTCAATTTGATTATGTTATAATACATTAATAAACAAGCCCCCAGATTTCATTGGCTAACAAAAAAATAAGATTTAGAGACTTCCCTGGTGGTCCAGTGGTTAAGGCTACAAGCTTCCAATGTGGGGGGCATGGGTTCCATTTTCAACTGGGAAGTAAGATCCCACATGCCACACAGTGCAGCCAAAAGATGGATAAAGAAAGATGGGTTTCTCGACCACATTGCATGTTATCGCTCCCTATGTTCTTTGTCTCTGCCCCACATATGCCCTTATTCTGGATTCAGGAGAAAGCAGCAGCCCCTGCCTGGGACATGCCAATCTGTGACAGGGGGAACAGAGCAATAGCTCAAACTTTAGCTCAAGCCTCGAGCACTGCAGGTCCATTCATCTGCCATTTTCTAAAGCATGTCACAAGGCCAGTGTGAGAATGGGATGTGTAAGTGGAGACATGTAATCATCTATAAAGAAAAGGGGTGCAAAATGATTAACAATAATGCAATCTACCAAAGTTGGTTTGTGTTGCCTTGTGTATCTCTCTTCTTTCCCTTTATTTTTCAATCACAATTTCTATGTCTATTTTAGATGTGTCTCCAGTAATTAAAATGTAGTTGGATTTTTTTTAAACTAATCCAACAATTTCTGACTTTTAATAGGTAGAAATATTAAAGAGTCTAGGCTTTGACAGAAGGAAATGGATGAGCCCCAGAAACTAAGCTTGTGATGTGAGCTAAATGGAGTGAACAAGAGGTACAATATGAAAAAACACATGCAAGAGTCCACTGGCTGAGAGTAATGCCACATGGACACCTCTCTATTCCATGTCTGGCCTCTTTGGAGGGTTTCTACCCACTATCTTTTAGAGATTACATTTGATCAATCTAGAAAATGCCTGTGCTCACTTACTGGCACCTAAACTTACTCCAAATCACAACCTAAGGATTTTCAGGCTAATTTAAGAATGCTGCTAAGTTGCTTCAGTCATGTCCGACTCTGTGTGACCCCATAGACGGCAGCCTACCAGGCTCCGCCATCCCTGGGATTCTCCAGGCAAGAACACTGGAGTGGGTTGCCATTTCCTTCTCCAATGCATGAAAGCGAAAAGTGAAAGTGAAGTCGCTCAGTGGTGTCCGACTCGAAGCGACCCCGTGGACTGCAGCCTACCAAGTTTCTGTCCATGGGATTTTCCCGGCAAGAGTATGAGGTATACACAAAGAGGAGAGGGAAAAGGTGGCTTAAAGTTCAACATTCAGAAAACTAAGATCATGGCATCTGGTCCCATCACTTCATGGTAAATAGATGGGAAAACAGCGGAAACAGTGGTAGACTTTATTTCGGGAGGCTCCAAAATCACTGCAGATGGTGACTGCAGCCACGAAATTAAAAGACGCTTACTCCTTGGAAAAAAAGTTACAACCAACCTAGACAGCATATTAAAAAGCAGAGACATTACTTTGCCAACAAAGGTCCATCTAGTCAAGGCTATGGTTTTTCCAGTAGTCATGTATGGATGTGAGAGTTGGATTATACAGAAAGCTGAGCACCGAAGAATTGATGCTTTTGAACTGTGGTGATGGAGAAGACTCTTGAGAGTCCCTTGGACTGCAAAGAGATCCAACCCAGTCCATCCTAAAAGAGATCAGTCCTGGATGTTCATTGGAAGGACTGATGTTGAAGTTGAAACTCCAATACTTTGGCCACCTGATGCGAAAAGCTGACTCATTTGAAAAGACCCTGATGCTGGGACAGATTGAGGGCAGGAGGAGAAGGGGACGACAGAGGATGAGATAGTTGGATGGCATCACTGACTCAATGGACAGGAGTTTGGGTAAGCTCCGGGAGTTGGTGATGGACAGGGAGGCCTGGCATGCTGCAGTTCATGGGTTTGCAAAGAGTCAGACTTGACTAAGCGACTGGACTGAACTAATACACAAAGATGCTTCACAGGTGGCTCAGTGGTAAAGAACCAGCCTGCCAATGCAGGAAATACAAGAGACAAGTGTTCAGTCCCTGGGTCAGGAAGATCCCCTGGAGTAGGAAACAGCAACACACTCAAGCATCCTTGCATGGAATATTCGGGATTCCATGGATAGGAAAGCCTGTGGAGGGCTACAGTCCATGAGATCACAAAGAATTAGACATGACCGAATATGTGTGCATAGTCAAAAATAATAAATGAGGACAAAGTTATCCTTTATAGGTTCTGGTAAGAACAAAAAAAATTTTCTACCATTTTAACAGAGAAAGAAGGACACACTTATCATTTTCATTTTCAGAGCATTGGAAGTACCATTATTGCCCCATTCTTGGGAAATGAAAACCTGGCATAATTTTGTCAATTATTTGAAAACATCATAAATTATTCAGCCTTTAAAGAGAATGAAATAATGCCATTTGCAACAACATGGATGGACCCAGAGATTGTCACACTGAGTGAAATAAGCTAGACAGAGATGGAGAAATATCATATGTCATCCATTATAAGTGGAATCTAAAAAGAAATGACACAAACGAACTTATCAAACAGAAAGAGACTCACAGACTTGAGAGCGAACTTATGGTTGCCAAGGTGAAGGATAAGGGGAAGGGACAGTTAGGGAGTTTGGGATGGACATGTACACACTGCTGTATTTAAAATGGACTATCAGCAAGGACTTTCTGTATAGCACAGAGAACTCTGCTCAAGGTTATGTGGCAGCCTGGATAGGAGGGGAGTTTGGGGGAGGATGGATACATGTATATGTATGGCTGAGGTCCTTCCCTGTTCACTTAAAACTATCACAACATTATCACAACATTGTTAACCCCAATACAAAATGGAAAGTTTAAAAAATATATTTTTTTAATATCTCACTGTGGCTTGCGGGATCTCAGTTCCCCAACAAGGGACTGAATCCAGGCCATGGCAGTGAAAACTTCAACTCCTAACCACTAAGCCACTAGGAAAGAAAGAAAGAAAGTGAAGTCGCTCAGTCATGTCCGACTCTTTGCGGCCCCATGGACTGTAGCCTACCAGGTTCCTCCGTCCATGGGATTTTCCAGGCAAGAGTACTGAAGTGGGTTGCCACTTCCTTCTCCAGGGGATCTTTCCAACCCAGGGATCAAACCCAGGTCCCCTGCATTGTAGGCAGACGCTTTACTGTCTGAGCCACCAGGGAAGTCTAAGCCACTAGGGGACTCCCTCAAAAGTTTTCTGTGTTTCAGTTTCTCTGAAACTCTAAAGCAGGCCACCAAACTTTTATTAACTGAATAAAGCAAAAACATGGTGTAATTCCCCTAGAGGCCTCAACATGTGTATTTGGCATCTCCAACTAAATTTGTAATTGTGATTGATTTTCAGGGTTAAAATTCTTTGATTATCATAATAATAATTAACCTCTTTTACCTCATATTCCCAAGAGTCATTCTCAATTAAATTCTTAAGAGTAAGCAAGAGCTTCAAATATCACAGCTTATTCATGGTCTGTTTTCATAGAGAAAAGGACACATCACATCTTAGATGCAAGAAAAGTTCAAAGTTTCATTTATTTTATAAAGGATTTGGAGTTTCAGAAAACAACTGGTAAGCAGATTTCAAGTCAAAGTAATGATGGATTTTGTGACAGAGCTTAACAAAGATATAACAGGCGATCCACAGTAGGTCTCAGGCTAGAAAAATAGTTGAAAAGAATGTTTATATTTAGCCTTTGGTAGAACTGTGTGTGTGTGCTCAGTCATGTCCAACTTTTTGTAACCCCATGGACTACAGCCCACCAGGCTCCCCTGTCCATGGAATTCTCCAGGCAAGAACTGGAGTGGGTAGCCATTCCCTTCTCCGGGGCATCTTCTTGATCCAGGGATCGAACCCAGGTCTCCTGCATTGCAGGCAGATTCTTTATCGTCTGAGCCATCAGAGGTTGCTTTGGTAGAACTACCTCATCCTAAATATCCCTTCCAATGCTAAGACTTTTCTGAATCTAAAATGTCCCAGTTACTCAATTATTCAAAGTAGTAATGAAAGAGGAAATAGACAAAACAGGCTCCATCTTGAAAGCAGGACTCCATCTTGGGCTGGACTGTGGACTTTGAGCTATATGCCCAGCATCTATGGAAACAACATATCAACTGGAAAACCAGGCCCCAGGAAGGAAGAGCCCCAGAGCTCGTACCTAGACTCTCCATTGCCTAAAAGAATACCCTAATTATCTGTGTAACCGAATAGAATCATAAATTCTATTATGCTTATTGGGGTATGACCACAGGCTTATTGATAGTTGTCCACTGTTAACTACCTAAGCTTAAGGCATATGAATCACAGGTTAACTTTGATTGTATTTTTCTTTTCCTTTGTTCAGACTAGTTTCAGGGAATTTGGGGAGGTGGGTTTGGGCACGTACACTTAGGGTATATAAGGTTTTCACAAAAACTGGTCGGGGTCCTTGGCTAAGAGGAGACTCTGCCTTGGGCCTGCCGGTGTAATAAACTGCACTCCACTATCTGCATTGTCCTTCTGAGTATCATTTAGACCGTGACTAGGGCCTCTCTGATCTTTTTTCCCTCTCTACAAAAGTGGGAATAAGAATCCAGATTGTGACTTTTACTAAAGAATGATTCTTTGGCTCAGATAGAACTGGAACTGAATTTGGCTTTCTCACACACTAGCTATGTGACATTAGGAAAATTATTTAAATACCATAAATTTCAAGTTTTTCATGTGCAAAATGTAAATTGCAATATCTACTCCCTACTTCAAAAGGTTGCCAAACATGCAGGTATAAAATAGCAAAACCTTGAAACAGATTAAAACAGCTACTGACAAAATGCAAGAAAAGTATGACACATTCAACATCAATTATAGAGATGATTTAATAGTCACCCATCACAAATTAATAGATCAAAACAAAAGATGATGTGGAAACAAACACTAACAAACCTAAAAATCAGCAAGAAAATTTTGCATCTAAGTAGGCAATACACTTTTTGTTTTCTTGCTGTTGTTGTTCAGTCAGATCCAACTCTGCAAACCCAAGGATTGCAGCACACAGGCTCTGTCCTCCACTGTCTCCCAAAGTTTGCTCAAATTCCTGTCTGTTGAGTCAGGTGATGCTATCTAACCATCTCATTCCCTGCCACTCCCTTCTTGCATTCTTTTTAAATAGAATCTACATTTTTAAAACACTTAGCATATAATGACTAGGAATTCAGTGTGTGTTAAGTAGTATCACAGCTACCCCTCGTGGCTCAGTGGCAAAGAATCCACTGCACTGCAGGAGATGAGAGTTTGATCCCTGGATCAGGAAGATCCCCTGGAGAAGGAAATTGCAACCCACTCCAGTATTCTTGCCTGAGAACTCCCATGGACAGAGGAGTCTGGTGGGCTACAGTCCCTGGGGTCGCAAAGAGTTAGACACAACCTAGCGACTAAACAACAACAAAAATCACAGCCATTACTTAAAACCCAGAAATAGAAATGAAGTCCTTTGAGAAGAGTGACTTCATCTGTATAACACTGATTATACAGTACTGAGACCAACTGGTGAAAGTTACTGGAAAAAAAGGTTTCACCTCAACTTAATAAAGAATTTCTAAGGGTTAGAGATGATTAAATATGAAAAAAGATACATGAATAAGCAACTTATGTGTTTTCCAAAAATGAAGGATGTTAGCATAGATCCTTCACTTGTGGAAAACACCTAAGTTGCTTACACGAAATTCCAGATGTTCAAGCTGGTTTTAGAAAAGGCAGAGGAACCAGAGATCAAATTGCTAACATCCGCTGGATCATCAAAAAAGCAAGAGAGTTCCAGAAAAACATCTATTTCTGCTTTATTGACTATGCCAAAGCCTTTGACTGTGTGGATCACAAGAAACTGTGGAAAATTCTGAAAGAGATGGGAATACCAGACCACCTGACATGCCTCTTGAGAAACCTGTGTGCAGGTCAGGAAGCAGCAGTTAGAATTGGACATGGAACAACACACTGGTTCCAAATAGGAAAAGGAGTACATCAAGGCTGTATATTGTCACCCTGCTTATTTAACTTATGTGCAGAGTACATCATGAGAAACACTAGGCTGGATGAAACACAAGCTGGAATCAAGATTGCCGGGAGAAATATCAATAACCTCAGATATGTAGATGACACCACCCTTATGGCAGAAAGTGAAGAAGAACTAAAGAGTCTCTTGATGAAAGTGAAAGAGGAGAGTGGAAAAGTTGGCTTAAAGCTCAACATTCAGAAAACTAAGATTGTGGATCCAGTCCCATAACATCATGGCAAATAGATGGGGAAACAGTGGCTGACTTTGTGTTTTTGGGCTCCAAAATCAGTGCAGATGGTGACTGCAGCCATGAAATTAAAAGACGCTTGCTCCTTGGAAGGAAAGTTATGACCAATCTGGACAGCATATTAAAAAACAGAGACATTACTTTGTCATCAAAAGTTTGTTTAGTCAAGGCTATGGTTTTTCCAGTGGTCATGTATGGATGTGAGAGTTGGACTATAAAGAAAGCTGAGCACCAAAGAATTGATGCTTTTGAACTGTGGTGTTGGAGAAGACTCTTGAGAGTCCCTTGGACTGCAAGGAGATCCAACCAGTCCATCCTAAAAGAGATCAGTCCTGGGTGTTCATTGGAAGGACTGATGTTGAAGCTGAAACTCTAATACTTTGGCCACCTCATGCGAAGAGTTGACTCATTGGAAAAGACTCTGATGCTGGGTAGGCTTGATGGCAGGAGGAGAAGGGGATGACAGAGGATGAGATGGTTGGATGGCTTCACTGACTCGATGGACATGGGTTTGGGTAGACTCCAGGAGTTGGTGATGGACAGAGAGGCCTGGCGTGCTGCAATTCATGGGGTCGCAAAGAGTCAGACACGACTGAGCGACTGAACTGAACTGAACTGAACTGATGCTGGGAAAGACTGAGGGCAGGAGGAGAAGGGGGCAACAGAGGATGAGATGGTTGGATGGCATCACCAACTCAATGGACATGAGTTTGGGTAAACTCCAGAAGTTGGTGATGGACAGGGAGGCCTGGCATGCTGCAGTCCATGGGGTCGCAGGGAGTTGGACACGACTGAGCGACTGAACTGAACTGAACTGAAGCATAGATAGTTTGACTTTTTGGAGAGGAAGATATGACAGGTTTGGACAAGTAGCCCCTGGACTGTGAAGCTTTCAAAAAAAGAGCAAGAAAATAGTGCATCATACTGCATTGAGAAGGAATCAAACAAATACAATTCTGAAAAGTTAAGGTTCTTTCTATGTCTAAATATACAAAACACATGCCTAGAATTATGGGGTCAGTTTTGAATTGCCCACAGGGTATAAGAATGTGTGTGTTTATCTTCCATTTTATTATGTGGTAGAAGCATATGCTGGAAGAAACATGACTTACAAGGTCAAATAGCTTCAGGGTCTTTACACTATCAAAGATTTTATTGTGGACAGAAGTCAGGTAGATGAAGTACAAATCTGAGTTTTCACATCCACACTTCATATTAATATTTTCACATTTTTATTACTCATGGAAGGGCTTCCCAGGTGGCTCAGTCAGTAAAAAAAAAAAAAAAAAATCCACCTGTCAATGCAGGAGCATGGGTTCGATCCCTGGATCAGGAAGATCCCCTGGAGAAGGAAATGCCAACCCGCTCCAGTATTCTTGCCTGGGAAATCCCGTGAACATGAACAGAGGAGCCTGGCAGGCTACAGTTCATGGGGGTCACAGAAGAGTTGGACATGACTTAGCAACTAAACAACAACAATATATTTGGTTTTGCCAGATCTTAGTTGTGACATGTGGGATCTAGTTCCCTGAGCAGGGTTGAATCTGGACCCCCTCCATTGGGAGCAAGGAAGTCTCAGCCACTGGACCACCAGGGAAGTCCCTATTTCTTTATTCTTGAATTGTATGATCAAAATAAGTTGAGTGATTTTCAGTTAATTATATATTTCAGCTAGTTTGAATAAATTTGGGTTTAAGGAAGGAAATAAAAAGAAAAGAAATATATTAAATAAAAATCAAAGAGTTAAAGTTTAAAGAATTCACAGAGTTGCTGATTTGGGGGTTTTTTTTCCCTAGCCCGTCAATTACATAGATGAAAACTGAGGCCAAGTGATTTCCCCGGAGCCACGTAATAGAGTCACAGACAGGACTAGAACCCACTCCCTCTTGAACATTCTCTTCTATATCTAGCAAAATCACAAAACATTTGAAAGACATCTTAAACTGTTCTAAACTCCTTTGTTTCTTCTCCTTCCACACAGAAATGGCCACGAGAAACCAGACCACCATCACTGAATTCACGCTTATCTCTTTTCCTGCTGTCCAGGGGCTTCAGACATTGCTTTTTGTCATTCTCCTGCTAGTTTATACGCTCACCATAACAGGAAACATTGTCATCATTTCCTTAATATGGACCGATAATCGTCTCCAAACGCCAATGTACTTCTTCCTCAGTAATTTGTCATTTTTGGACATTTTATTCACAACTACTATTGCTCCAAAGTTGCTAGCTTGCCTATTAGAGGAGGAGAAAACCATATCTTTTGCAGGCTGCATCATCCAAACATACTTCTACTTCTTCCTGGGGACAGTGGAGTTTATCCTGCTGGTGGTGATGTCCTTTGACCGCTATGTGGCCATCTGTAACCCCCTACGCTACACCATCGTCATGAACAGCAGGCTGTGTCTCCTGCTGGTTCTGGGCTGCTGGGTGGGGGCCTTCCTGTCCGTGCTCTGCCCTACTATTGTGGTGTCCGGGCTGCCATACTGCACTGCAGAAATTAGTCACTTCTTCTGCGACATCGCCCCTTTACTGCAGGCGGCCTGCACAGACACTCATTTCATTGAAATGATAAGCTTCCTCTTGTCTTCTCTCATCCTCCTGACCTCGCTGGTGATCACCACCATATCCTACACCTACATCATCTCTACCATCCTGCGCATCCCCTCGGCCCAAGGACGTCAGAAAGCCTTCTCCACCTGTGCTTCTCACATCACTGTCGTCTCCATTGCCTATGGGAGCAACATTTTTGTGTATGTGAGACCCAATCAGAACCACTCCCTGGAATTTGACAAGATAGCCACTGTCCTCATTACCATAGTGACTCCTCTTCTGAACCCCTTCATTTACAGCTTGAGGAACGAAAAGGTAAAGGAAGTCTTGAGAAAATCAGTTAGCAGGATAGTTCTACCACATTCCAAAGGAACATGACACTCAGCAGTTTCAGGACATCTAAGACGTGCTTCCTCTATATGTCACTTTGCTCTGCGTGAAGTGAAGAATGACAGAATCGTGACCGAAGTCTCGCAGTCCATAGGCGGGATGAGAAAGCATCACACATCACCAAAAGTCAAGCATTATGATCTTGCTATGGAAAACCAGGAATAAATAACGACTCTTTGGCTCCTTAGTCCTTGAAGTATTTTGCATAAATCAATGTAGAAAGGCAGAAACATTCCAGACTCTGAGTTCTAGGAGCTGATGTCTAACATTTGTTCAGACACTAATTTCAATGGACTTCGGTTAGTTACTTCTTTAAGCTGCCACTTGCTCATCTGTAAAATGGAGGCAAGAACTTCTGCTCTGTTTATCTTTCATGGCACTTGTGGCTACAAAATGAGATGATTTTTGTAAAAGTAACATTGTTTTCACATGGAGAGATTGTTGAGATAGAAAAGGAAGCTTTCATCAACCCTGAGATGCTGGAAGTTCTGACCCTGTTGCTGAGTATCTTAGAAGATAAGAAGCCCAAGGGGCTCAACTCAAAGCAGATTTGTCCTAGAGAAGGGAGCCTCACATTGCCACTGTAAGGAGGATTATATGAATAATAACATTTAAAAAAAAAAATCAATCCTTGACCCAGAACTCATCTGATGTTCACAAATAGGTCTGTGTTACTGCAAACTGATACAATGCTTACATATAGTCATGCTTTTCACTTGTTGGACAAAAGCTGACAAAACATCCATTTTGCACAAGGTCACTGTGCAACACAAAATACTAAACATCCTCCTTTTTTGCCAAATGGAATGACTGCTACCTCTTTACCAATTACATCTTTTACATACCAATTATATACCAACTACATCTCACTCTGTCTACCCTCATTGCAGGAAAGATTTACTGAGCTACCCAGTTCTAGAATTGCCACATCTTTCTGATAACACCTAATCCAGAACAAGCCCCCACTTCCTTAGGTTCATTGTTTCACTGAGACATTCCACATTCTCCGAAGTGTGAGTTCTTTCTCATAGGCAGTGAATAATAAACCCCAATTTTTCAACTATAGATGTGTGTCTGGCAGTCTTTTTTTAATTTTTATTGGAGAAGAGTTGATTTACAATGTGTTAGTTTCAGGTGTACAGCAAAATGATTTCATTATACGTATACATATTTCTGTTGTTTAGTCTCTCAGTTGTGTTCAACTCTTTGCAGCCCCATGGACTATAGCCCGCCAAGATCCCTTGTCCATGGGATTTTCCAGGCAAGAATACTGGAGTGGGTTGCCATGCCCTCCTCCAGGGGATCTACCAGACCCAGGAATCAAATCGTCCTCTCCTGCATTGGCAGGAGGATTCTTTACCACTGAGCCACGAGGGAAGTCACATATATACATACCCACTTTTTTTTAGATTCTTTTTCCATATAGGCCATTACAGAGTATTGACTATAGGCCATTAAGGTACCAAAATATGCAGATTGTATTAGTTATGTCTTTGCATACCTCAATAAAAGGTATATAAAACTGGGTTTTGTTTACACATAAAAAGAGTTTTATTCTCTCAGTTATCAATAATAACTATGTTATTAAATCCTTGGCTTAAAAAATCCATTTAGGTACTGTTCATGCAGAGTGTGTAAACAGAAGTGAGCAGAGTCATTATCTGCTTATGAATTTGAGGCCAAAGTTCCATGAGAGCACCAGTTACCAAAATACTTTTAACTCATCTGCTATGAAAAGATAATAGATCTAATAAGAAACTGCAGATAAATCTATGTTATACTGAATACTCTGACATCAGAAAAGCCCTATTTTTATTACCTCTTCCTCAAATCCTATTTAGATTTTTATTTCTGCTTTGGAGCTGCCCACTTTTTAAATCCTACTATATTTTGCTTGCACTCTACACCCAAAGAGATCTGATGGAATTCATTACAAATCCAATTTACTAGATTTTCTCATGCAATTTTGTGATAATTGGAAAATATTAAGTTATCTAAGGCCTTGCCAGTTATAAAATCAATCATTTTTAAATGTCTTTTCTTTCTATGTTTCCCTCCATATTTTCAACATTTCATCATTGTTCTAAGAGAGCTGTTAGACAATTACCCCAAATTTCTTAGAGATCAGTTCTATAAACACAAGCTTCTATTCTGTACACTAAAAGCCTGAGTTGAAATTATTTATTTGTTGTTGTTGTTGTTCAGTCGCTAAGTCATGTCCAACTCTTTGTGACCCCGTGGACTGCAGCACACCAGGCTTCCCTGTCCTTCATCATCTCCCAGAGCTTGCTCAAACTCATGTCCATTGAGTCAGTGACACCATCCAACCATCTCATCTTCTGTTGCCCCCTTCTCCTCCTGCCCTCAATCCTTCCTAACATCAGGGTCTTTTCCAGTGAGTTCGGCTCTTCACATCAGGTTGCCAAAATATTGAAGCTTCAGCTTCAGCATCAGTTCTTCCAATGAATATGCAGGGTTGATTTCCCTTAGTATTGACTGCTTTGATCTCCTTGCTGACCAAGGGACTCTCAAGAGTATTCTCAAGCACCACAGCTCAAAAGCATCAATTTTTTGGCTCTCAGCCTTCTTTATAGCCCAACTCTCACATCCATATGTGACTATTGAAAAATAACATAGCTTTGATTATATGGACCTTTGTCGGCAAAGTAATGTCTCTGCTTTGTAATACGCTGTTTAAGTCTGTCATAGCTTTTCTTCCAAGGAGCTAGCATCTTTTAATTTTGTGGCTGCAGACACCATCTGCAATGATTTTGGAGCCAAAGAAAATAAAATACTGCCACTGTTTCCACTATTTCCCTGTCTATTTGCCATAAAGTAATAGGACCAGATGCCATGATGTTTGCTTTTTGAATGTTGAGTTTTAAGCCAGCTTTTTCACTCTCCTCTTTCACCCTCATCAAGAGACTCTTATTTATGGTGACAGGTTTTTTTTTCCTATTTATGGTTTTGACATCTTGGTGATAATTGGGTTGATGTAGCAGTATCTAATTTCACTCATGCATTTAAAAATGTCCAGGATGGTCTTCCTTACTTTAAGAAGGCTTACATCCCATTTAACTTATATAGTAGAAGCCTGGAGGAGGGGCTATGTTCAAATGAAAAGAGGAAGGTGCTTACGCTTTCACTAGAGAAAGCCTATGAGTAAACATGAAACTAAATAGAATAGGAAGTTTCAAAATTCTTTAATTCATTCATAGTTATCTTGCACATGAAAATTTCGTAAAGGTTGAAAGAAAATATTCCAAATAATCAATACTGATTAATTTGAGTGATGCTTTAGGTGACATCTTTTAACACTCTGCTGTTCTACATTTTCTATGCCTGGAATGCATGTTTTAATTTTAAAATATTGGAATGGGAATTTTTCTGGAGGCTAAAGTTATCTCTATACTAATGCACTGGAACCTAAGAAGTGAATCGCATATTTGGTATTTGGTATATAAATAGGAAATTATTTTATTCAATCTGTTAAACTCAGGTCATGATCTTAAAGTTAATGTCCATTTTAGAAGTAGGAACAAAAATATCTAAAACTTTCTTTTAAAATCCCAATTATTTTCTGCCTTATTATTAAAGTTAAACACTCTAAGGAATTCCTTTTTTTTCCCTTAAGTTTGAAAATTAATCCTGAGAGAAATGTATTAAGACAAACCAAACTGATTGCAACATTTACTATTTTCAGACTATCTCCAACTGAAGTTAGCAGTGAAGTTCTGCAATGACCATAGTAACTAAAAGTGAAGCTTGCTCAGTTGTGTCCAATCCTTTGTGACCCCATGGACTATACAGTCAGTGGAATTCTCCAAGCCAGAATACTGGAGTGGGTAGCTGTTCCCTTCTCCAGGGCATCTTCCCAACCCAGGGATCGAACCCAGGTGTCCCACATTGCAGTCAGATTCTTTACCAGCTGAGCCACCAGGAAAGCCCAAGAATACTGGAGTGGGTAGCTATCCCTTCTCTAGCAGATCTTCCTCATCCAGTAATCAAACCAGGGCCTCCTGCATTGCAGGTGGATTCTTTACCAGCTGAGCTACTAAAGAATACAGTAATTAATCCAGGACTCTAGACCCCATATCCAATATTAATAAATCATAGCTACAAAGTAGAATTGAAATTAATATAAAAGTCAAACCAATCCTTCAACAAAGAATGATTATCATGATATGCAGCATTCTACCTCAAGTGGCAATCCTGTAAACTTTTGAAAGTATGGTATTTTTTATGATTATTTATGAAGCACAATCTGATACACTGGAGTTCAATGTGCAAAGCAGCACACCAAGAGAGAATCTAAAGGGACTTCCCTGGTGGTTCAGTGGTTAAGGATCCACCTGCCAATGCAGGAGACATGAGTTCCATCCCTTGTCTGGGAAGATGGAGTAACTAAGCCCATGCACCACAACTACTGAGCCCATGTGCCCTAGAGCACATGCTCTGCAACAAGAGAAGCCACTGCAAACAGAAGTCTGGCACACAGCAACTAGAAAGTAGCCCCTGATTGCTGCAATTGAGAAAACCCAAGCACAGCAGCAAAGACCTGGCACAGCCAAAAATAAAAATAAATGAAAGAATACACCTGAAGATAGCCTCCAGTGATTTCATGGTCCAAATTACCTCTATGTGATGTCACAGGACTTTATAAAGATTTAGTCTGCCTAAGTGTGCCCTGCTGAAGTCACTAATATCATCTGAGAATCAGAGCATACAGTGCCTTGACAAGGATGTGGAAAAAAGGGAAGCTTTGTGCATTGGTGGCGGTAATGTAAATGGATACACGTACTATAGAAAACAATGTGAAGTTTCCTGAAAAAAAATTAAAAATAGAACAATCATAAGATTCAGCAATTCCACTCCTGGGTATATACCCTATGGAAATGAAATCAGCATCTCAAAGAGATATCTGGACTCCCATATCCATGGTATCAATATTCAAAATAGTAAAGATATGGAAACAGCTAAGAGTCCAATGATGAATGAACAGATAAAGAAGATGAAACATACGTGTATGCAATGGTATATTATTTATTCACCCTTAAAAAAGAAAATCCTGACATTTGCCACAACATAGATGAAACCAGAGGACATGCTAAATGCTAAGTGAAATTTGTCAGAAAGAGAAAAATAAAAAAAACTGCATGATCTCACTTTTATACAGAATTTTAAAAATCTAGCTCACAGAAATAGATAGTAGAATGGTGGTGAACAGGACCTGAGGAAAAAGGGAGATGCAGAGATGCTGGTCAAAGGCTAGAAACCCTCAGTTACAGGACAAATAAGCTCCAGTTATCTAATGTACAGCACAGTGACTATAGTTAATAACACTGTATTGCATGCTTGAAATTTACTAAAAAGAGAGATCTTAAGCACTCTCGCCAAAAAAAAAAAAAACAAAACTATAACTATGTAAGGTGAAGGAGGAGTCTTCCCAGGTGGCACTAGTGGTAAAGAACCCACCTGCCAACGCAGGACACTTAAGATACACAGGTTCGATCCCTGGGTCAGAAGATCCCCTGAAGGAGGGCATGGCAACCCACTCCAGTATTCTTGCCTAGAGAATCCCATGGGCAGAGGAGCCTGGTGGGCTACAGTCCATGGGGTCACAAAGAGTCAGACACGACTGAAGCGATAAAGCACGCACACAAGGTGAAGGATGTGTTAATACTTAACCTCTTTGATGGTCTTTTCACAAATACATGTATGTCATATCATCACATAGCACACTTTATATACAATTTTGTCAAGTATTCCTCAATAAAGCTAAAGCAAAAGTTAATTAGATGATCCCACTATATATGATCTAATGGCTAAAAATAAAGATTTACAACACCAAGTATTAGCAAGAATGTGGAACTATGGTACTCACACACATGGCTAGTAGAAAGGAAGACAATACATCAACCCTGGAAAACACTTTGTCAGCTTCTGGTACAGTTAGACATACTTACCAAACAATAGAGTAATTCTACTCCTAGGAACATGTCCAAGACAAATGAAAACAAATATTCATGAAAAGCATAAATTCAAATGTTCAGAGAAGCTTAATTTGTAATAACTAATAATTGAAGACAATTCAGGTGTCTATCATGTGGGTGAATATATACACTCATATAGCTACACAATCTGTAGAGTAGATAAATCTTCAAATACCACAAAGGAAGAAACTATTCATGCCTGAAACACTCAAATTAATTTCAAAGCATCAGATTAAGTGGAACAAATCAAAGCTATATGTTGTAATTTAGAATTTATACATTAGCCTAGAAATTCAAACTTATACTGACAGAAAGCAAATCCATAGTTGTCAGGAGATAACGAGGGGAGAGGACAGCAATTTACTTCAAAAAGACATAAATGTTTAAGGTGATGTTAAATATCTCACACCGCTGATCTACTGGTGGTGGTGGCTACATGAATGCATACATTTGTCAAAACTCAAAAAGTTACATGTTTAAATTTATCTGTTGTCTATAAATAATAGCTCAATAAAATATTTTCCCCAATGGATATTGTTTTTTATTGAAGTATATTCAATTTACAGGTTTTTAAAAATATGTACATAGGCATATATCTATGTAAATAGTTTCAGTTTGAAAAGCAGTTTATTTTAATATATGATGAATATTTTTTTAATTTAAATTATCCAAATTTTTAGTTTCCAGAGACTTTAAGCAGAGCTATAAGTTTTTCTTTAAGTAAATAAAATAAACACCCAGGAGAGTCTCCCAGGGGACCTTAACTTTCTGTGACTAGTTACTTCACTTCTAACATCCTGGGATTGCACTAGTTATAATTAAACATTTTTTATGCTAGAATCCCAAGAGCCATTCTAAAGTAAACTTTCAAAAGTGAATTAAAGAATCATTAAATATCACATTCATCTAGTCGTAACCACATTAATACGCACAAGGTAGTATTACTTCCAGGAGAAAGTAAATTAGGTGGATATATCTGAAATCAAGTTACAATACGAGTGATGAATGAACAGGAGTGACAAAAATAAAAGATGAAACTTCAGAGAGATAGTTCAGTCAATACAAATGAAATTTTCTATCAGGACCAGTAAAGCAGAATGAGATCCTTTAAGAAACAGTGAGTTTCACGTGATTAGACAACAGAGACATTACAGATTATTTTAGCACCAGACTGTCTCATATGCCCTTTAGTTCTCATCTAATCTGATAGTCTATGATTCTGAATAGCTCCAAGTTTCTGAATGGATGCACAGAAGACATAGAAATTATCAGAACAAATATAAACTTACATGTCTATAAGTGAAAGAAAAAGATCTGAAACTTGGAAAGATTTCAGTCAGAAAGTCTTTCAGTCTTCCTGCCAGAGACCTAAACTAGAAGTCGGAGGACCTACTCTTAATTCATTGAATCATCACCAAACTCACCATTCTGGCTTTTTTTTTTTTAATGTGATCCAAAATACATACTACTTAAAACCTAGAGAAACATTCTAAGATTAAGATTCACTGAATGTATAAAATATAAGATTAAATGATAATATAACACTTGGAATTAATCTTAGTGTGAGTCGAGACAGATTTTTTTCTGCAGGAATAAGAAAAAGAATTGGGAAAAGTAATCAGAGTTTATAAAAAGACAGGTTATGTTTTATCTGTTTGTTTCTGTTTTTCATTCAAGTGAAGAAGATGAAGTACTTCAGCAAAAACTGAAGAACCATTTGATGTGGTTTGTAAAAGGGGATGTGTTATCATACAGGGAAGAATCTCAGACTAAAACTAAGAGTTATATGGAATTCAAATGAAGCAGTAAGAGAATTCAAAGAAAATGGACAGAAAGCAGTAGGAATAGCCAAAGTTCATGGTTCTTAACATATTTGAGTGAAGAAAATCCCAACTGTTCTACAATCAAAATGATGTAAGTATATCTATTCCACAGTCATCTATGCGTGAGTGCATGCTCCATAACTTCAGTCGTGTCGGACCCGTTGCAACCTCTTGGACTGTAGCCCATCAGGCTCCTCTGTCCATAGATTTCCCAGGCAAGAATACTGGAGTGGGTTGCCATTTCGTCCTCCGGGGGATCTTCCCGACCCAGAGATTGAACCCGTGTCTCTGGCATCTGCTTCATTGGCAGGTGGATTCTTTTACCACTGAGCCACTATAAAGTACCCAGCACTGGTTTATATTTGGTTTGCTTTAACTTGAAACTAAAGGATTAGCCACTAAATTATACACCAAAGGAGTGGGTCAACTGTATTTTATAGACATGCTATAAATGCTCAGCAAAGCTGAACAGTATCCAAAGATTAAGTTGAGGGCTTCGAACACCATCTATCTGCATCCACTTTTTCCACTACTATTAATAACCTGATCTTCAAATGGCTGAGAAGAATATAAGGTATCAGAGTCCTCTCTGAGAGAACCTACAAGAATCAGTTGGGAAATAGGAGGTGAAAGTTACTCCACTGGATGCTGCCATAGATTTAGAATTGCAAAGAATAAAAAGACACACATTGATCATTTTCAAGAAAACGTGTTTCAAAATATATAAAATATTTTGCAAATAATGAAATATGCATAACTGACCTCCTTGTTCTATAAGAGTGTAGACATAAAACTTTCTATCATTATAGAAAAAACAAAGAAAAATTATACACCTTAACCGAGAACTCAACTACTATTATATCAAAAACACTTGGGTACCATCTGATACTCAATATCAATAACAAAAGTGAGGACAGACATTACAGATTCCCTTTCATTTGACTGTCCTGGTTAGTTTCTATTTTTCTGCTCTTTGATTTAGTTCAGTTCAGTTCAGTCGCTCAGTCGTGTCCGACTCTTTGCGACCCCATGAATTGCAGCACGCCAGGCCTCTCTGTCCATCACCAACTCCCGGAGTCCACCCAAACCCATGTCCATCGAGTTGGTGATGCCATCCAACCATCTCATCCTCTGTCGTCCCCTTCTCCTCCTGCCCCCAATCCTACGCTGTTTAGACAACACCTGAAAATTTGAAATAACTTTGAAAAAAGTAACTCAACTTTTATTAACATTCTCTCCATTTTCCAAACTGACTGAAATCACAGTGAAGTAGATTTCTCTTCATAGACACAGAACTTAGCTAAGAAAATGGAACTTTAGGAAGAGTGAAATAGAAAAGGGAAGGACTGTTGTATAAAAAACAACAAAATCATTAAGACTAGAGTTATATGGAACCATTAAGACAACTTAATACAAAGAAAAACTTTAAATGCCAGAATACTGAGCTTAGAAGAAGTCATGTAATTTATATAAGATGCTACACTTATAAGGGTAAGAGGCAGAATGAAAATAAATCACTCAACTCTATTCAGATGTTTTTCTACTGCATTTTATGAATGATATTTCGTGAGTGCTAAGTCACTTCAGTTGTGTCTGACTCTTTGCGACCCCATGGACTGTAGCCTGCCAGGCTCCTCTGTTCATGGGATTCTCCAGGCAAGAATACCAGAGTGTGTTGCCGTGCTCTTCTCCAGGGGATCTTCACAACCCAGGGATTGAACCGTGTCTCCTGTGGCTCCTACACCACTTGGCCACCAGGGAAGTCTTATCAATGATATCAACAGTTGAAAGTTTAAGTTGAATTTGATCTTTATATATTATTATTTTCTCAGACACATGCTGCCGACCTTGCAGCGCACTCAATGGACGTGCAGAATCAGACCACGGTGACCGAATTTATCCTGACTGCCTTCCCTGCTCTCCAGAAGCTTCAGATTTTCCTCTTCTTGGTCCTCTTGCTTACTTACTTGCTCACTCTAACTGGAAACGGTGTCATCATTTCCCTAATATGGACTGATTATCGCCTCCAAACCCCAATGTACTTCTTCCTCAGTAATTTGTCATTTTTGGACATTTTATATACTACTTCAGTTACCCCAAAACTGTTAGCCTGTCTCCTAGAAAACAGGAAAACCATATCTTTTGCAGGCTGCATCAGCCAAACATACTTCTTCTTCTTCCGGGGACAGTGGAGTTCATCCTGCTGGTGGTGATGTCCTTTGACCGCTATGTGGCCATCTGTAACCCCCTGTGCTACACCATCGTCATGAACAGCAGGGTGTGTGTCCTGCTGGTTCTGGGCTGCTGGGTGGGGGCCTTCCTGTCCGTGCTCTGCCCAACTATTGTGGTGGCCAGGCTGCCCTTCTGCCATAAGGAGATTAATCACTTCTTCTGTGACATCGCCCCTCTGCTGCAGGTGGCCTGCATAGACACTCATTTTATTGAGATGATAAACTTCCTCTTGTCTTCTCTCATCCTCTTGACCTCGCTGGTGATCACCACCGTGTCCTACACCTACATCATCTCTACCATCCTGCGCATCCCCTCGGCCCAAGGGCGACAGAAAGCCTTTTCCACCTGCGCTTCTCACATCACTGTCGTGTCTACTGCCTACGGGAGCAATATCTTCATGTATGTGAGACCAAGTCAGAGTCATTCCCTGGAATTTGATAAAGTGACTGCTGTCCTCACCACAATGATGATCCCTCTTCTGAACCCCTTTATTTATAGTCTAAGGAATGAAAAGGTAAAGGAAGTTTTGAGAGATGCAGTCAACAAAATTATATCCTTATTGCCCAGGAAACCTTGAAAGTCTGTTTCCCAAAAATGACACTTTCAGGATTTGCCTGGTGGTCCAGTGGCTAAGACTCTGTGCTCCCAATGCAGGGGCCCAGGGTGGATCCCGGGTCAGAGAACTAGATCCCACATGCTGTAACTAAAGATCCTACATGCCTAATGCCTAATAAATAAATAAATATTAAAAAAAAAAAAAAGCAAAATGACACTTTAAAATCTTGGACACAATGTGGAATAAAGTATGCTTGAAGACCATAAAATCAAAGATGTGTAAGAAGAAATGAAAAACTTCATGCCACATCGGATGCAAAGTCAAGGTCTAAAGGAGGTAATTCAGCCACAGAGGGAAAAAAAAACTTGCTCTGAGCTCTATTACTGGACTGTCTCACACACAGAATATCACTGATTAAAGAAAAATACCATCCAGGGTCAGAAAACCTGAATTTTAAGCCTGACTCTAACGTGTTTTTTTAAGCAGATGACACAGCCTCTCCGACCTTCATTTCCTATACAGCTTGTGCTTTTCCTTTTTGTTAAAAGAAGCTTAACTGAAATAGTCTAAGACATGCAACCACATGTAATTAAAAGTGAACTCTTATTACTGGGCATTTCATCATTTGCAATACTATTGGCTTCATCCCTCTCAGCCAAATACTGTAGATAATAATTGCAAAAAATAACAACAAAACAAGAAAATAACATATCTCAGTGTTGTACAGTGTACTTAAATGTACATATATATATCATTTAATCCTCTTAACAACCTTGAAAATCAGGTATTTTTATTTCCATTTTACAGTGAAAAAACTGAAGTTCACTGAGCATCTTGTCCCAAACTACATCACTGGTTTTGACTATGTATGTGCAGATATATGTGAACTCCAGCCTACTTCAGCACTTCCTTATATCATGAAATATTAAATGGGAAGAAAGTTAAGACAGGAAACAAGTTAACATGGAAGTTATCCACTTTATCTGAGATAAGAGCATTCCCTGCCAGTCCTCATTATCTAGAAAACCTGCAAACCAAGAAGTATCAGGATGAGTGAGAACAGACTTTGAGAAGCGGCGGACTGAAAGGAAAACCAATTATTCAAGGGCAGTAACTGACAGTGTAGACTGATCATCTGTGGCAACTGGCCAATGTGGTCATCATCTATAGAAGAATTAATATCCTAGAATTCACCTGGTTGGGGGAAAACAAATGGGGAAAAGTAACCAAGCGAGCTTAAGTAAAATGGGTACTTATTATAATAAGACTACCGAATAAAACGCTAGGAGGTAAGAAATAGCAAGGTCTGCAAAGGAGCTAGGATCAGGATCTAGAAATCCTTTAAAAAACACAAGGCAGATACTCTCTTCCCTTAAAATCTCTCTCCAGCTCGGGGGTGGGTGGGGGGGCTTAAATGATCTCTGCATTATCAGATTTTTTCCAAATATCTTGTGGTAGGCAGAATGAATGATGAACCCCAAAGAACCCCTAATACCTGATACCTGCAAATGTAACACACAGAGCACATAAGTAAAAGGGATTTTGCACTTTGTAAAAGTGAATAAGAACTTGAAATAGGGAGAGGATACTGGATTGCCCAGATGGGTACTAACTTTAATCACAAGCATCATTATATGAGAGAGCAGACGGGAGATTTTACCACACAAAAGAAGGTAATGTGATCGTGGAAGCAGACATTTGAAGATGCTGTCCTGATGGCTTTGAAGATGGAGAAAGGAGCCATAAGTCAAGGAATGCACCTTCAAAAGCTGGAAAAAAAGCCAGGAAATGAATTCTTTCTCCCCTAAAGGCTCTGGTATGGCATAGCTGACAACCAAGTTTAGGCCCAGTGAAACTGACTGGATTTCTGTCCTCCAGAACTGTAACAGAACACATTAGTGCTACTTTAAGCCACCAAGTTTGTGGTAATCTGTTATGGCATCACAGAAAACTAGTACATACCTGACTCATGTTTCTTTCTCTGCAGACTATTTACTTCCATTTCTCTCTGCACATAGAAAGTAATGGCTGCTTCAGTCATTCACAAATATATATATATTTCAATCATAAATATATTCAACAAATATATAACTATATATATACATATATATAGGATACATTCAAACATTTGAGATATACATTATTTATTTGTTGTTGCTGTTGTTTTTTACTCACTAAGTCGTGTCCGACTCTGTGCAACCCCATAGACTTTAGCCTGCAGGCTCCTCTGTCCATGGGATTTTCCAGGCCAGAATACTGGAGTAGGTTGCCATTTCCTTCTCCAGGGGATTTTCCCCACCCAGGGATCGAACCTGAATCTCCTACGTTGGCAGGCAGATTCTTTACCACTGAGCCACTTGGGAAGCCCCATACATTATTTATATCAACATTTACTTGAAATTATCTGAGTTCTAAATCAAAATTTCTGAAAAGAGGATCAGATTGGTCTAATTGAGGTTCATGATGTCCTCACCTGATTCACTTATTTGTAAGAGGAAGGGGTTGGCAAGAGTTAAACTGCCCTCTGTCCGCACAGTCACTGAGCAGGTGCAATGGGTACAAGCATCCAAAAGAGAGCTTAGGAACAGGGAGAAAACAAGAGGCATCAGAAGACAAAATAGGTCACTACCAGTGTGGTCCTGGGTCATCTAGCTTCATAGACAAAGATGAAGACCTTAAGAATTAGCAGGAAATCCGTCATGGGAGAGCAGGTAGAGAAAGTGCTGTCTTCAGGATAGATTCAGGATATTATAAAAGAATATTGTCCATCAAAAGATAGAGCAATGGACAAATGTGTAAAGATCAAAAGAAGGTAAAAAGGATCACCAGGAATGAAGCATTCATATAATTTTCTGATCTATACTCATAATCAAACACTAATTAAGATGGAATTTTGAACAATGCTATCCTAGTGTCCTAAGCTACCATAACAAAATTAGTAGCTTAAAACAATATAGATTCATTATTTTATATTCTGTAGGTCAAGAGTCTAATACAGATCTCACCCATCTAACATCCACAGGCTGTATTCCTTTCTAGGAGCTTTAGGGGAAAATAAATTTTCTTCTCATTTGGGTTGTTGACAGAATTCATTTCCTTGAAGTTTAGGACCAAGGCCCTATTATGTTGCTGGCTATCAGCCAAGGACCAGTCCCAGTTTCTAGAAGGTGCTGCAGTCCTTGGCTCATTCCTCCACTTCCTCCACCTTCAAAGCCAACAACAGGGCGGCAGGGCTCTCTCTGATGTGTCAGATCTCTGTTCCTTCTTCTTCCATCTCCTCTCGGACTCAGCTGGAAAAAGTTCTTCCTTTTTAAGGATTCATCTGATTGGACTGCGCCCACTCAAATAATCCACTACAACATCACCAACTCAAGGTCCACATCCTGAGTTACTTCTGTAAAGTCCCTTTTGCAACTAATGTAGTATAGAGCTGACCCTCCACATCCTTGAGTTCCACATCCTCTGATTCAACCAAATGTCAATCAAAATCATTGGAAAAATTAAATTCCAGAAATTACCAAAAAGCAAAATTTAAATTTGCTTCACGCTGACAACTGTTTGCATAACATTTACATTATTAGGTTTTATAGGTAGTCGAGAAATGATGCAAAGTTTCAAGAGTGTTGTGCACAGGTTTAGAGGCAAATAAAAAAAAACCTGAAAGTTGCTCAGCCATGTCCGACTCTTTGTGACCCCCATACAGTCTGTGGAATTTTCCAGGCCAGAATACTGGAGTGGGTAGCTGTTCCCTTCTCTAGGGGATCTTTCCAACCCAGGTATCAAACCCAGGTCTTCTGCTTTGCGGGTGGATTTCTTAACCAGCTGAGCCACAAGGGAAGCCCAGGAATACTGGAGTGGGTAGCCTATCCCTTCTCCAGCAGATCTTCCCAATCCAGGAATCAAACTAGGGTCTCCTGCATTGCAGGCAGATTCTTTACCAACTATCAGGGAAGCCCTTACTATGCCATTTTATATAAGGGTCTGAAGCATCAAGAAATTTTAGTATGGGGATCCTGGACCTAATCTCCTTTGGATACCAAAGGGATGAGTTTATTTACAGTTCATGGGTATATTATATTCACAGGACAAGGATAACTTTAGGTGCCATTATTCTGCTTACCAATGTTAAATTGCTAGTAGTAATGATGCAGAATGTAAGAGTAAACAAGAGGACACAGTATGCTTTTTTCTAAAGCAAATACTGAATCTTAAACTGTCTTTCATCACTTGCAACCAGAAGAATTTACAACCCTCAGAGGATAAAGAAAGACTGAAAAGCAGCAAAATTATTGGGAAGTTCCTATTTTAATGGAAGTGTTTGCTTTTATTTAAATTATTGTCAAGTAAAGATAACTATAGTTGGCCCTATGTGCTATTTTAACTTTTCATTAATTCCATTAATTCCATAAACCCATTCTGGTATCGTTTAAACAAAAAAGAAAATCCTGAACAAATGAAGTCATTTAAATATGATGTAGGTACCCAAATAGAGCGAGTCTCCAGTTGGACCAGTCTTGAAACTGAAAGTACAAGAAAACTTCATAAGCTCTGAGAAATCATATAAATATACTGTTTTTTATGTTGTTTGATATTATTCTTAAGATCAATTCTTACAATACCAGATAATGATATTTATTTCTACAGTGATTCTAATTAGATTAACTTGGAGAATGGGAACTGCTTGCCCCAAATTTTAAGACAACTAGAAAATTCTTCCCTCTTCCTATACTCACCTGTAGCTAAATGCTTCAAACTATTGTTTTTCAATATGGGAAATGGAAACAGAAAATATACCAAACTAACTTGTAGACATTTTAGACTGTATCCACCTGCTTGAAAATGTATATCCTTTTAACTATGGAGAGGGGCTTCCCAGGTGGGATTAGTGGTAAAGAACCCGCCTACCAATGGAGGAGATGCAAGAGAGGCTAGTTCCATCCCTGGATCAGGAAGATCCCCTGGAGAAGGAAGTGACAACCCACTCCAGTATTCTTGCCTGGAGAATTCCATAGACCAGGAGTCAGAGGAGCCTGGAAGCCTAGTCCATGGGATCTAAAAGTGTCCGACAGAACTGAGTATGCAAACATAGGCAACTATGGATAAAGTCCATCTTAACCAGAGAACCACTGTGTTATGTAAGGAACTCATCTATCCATTTATCAGCTAATTCTCACACATTCCTTCCTCCAGACTCAGCTGTAACAGATTTCTCAGTAAGGAGAACTGTGAACATACATCCCAATCAAATCACAAAAATTCTCAAAGGACTCAGTGAACTATACCAAGGCATTTATCTGGGGTGTGTCCAAAGTTTAGCTAAGCAGTAGGCCCTCTGGGCGCGCATGACTCTGATTTCTATGGTCTCCGCTCCCTGCCCTGCAGTCCCACCCGGACCTGCGCCCCAGATGCTGCGCTTCACGGGGGCCCCACCTGCTCTGCCTGCCCCCCTGGAGCAACCGGGCTCCTCTCTGAGGCGCATCCCCACGGTCCCTGCCGTCCACCCACCCTCTTCCTCAGAAACCTGCTCCTGTACCTGGACGAGCAGTCGCTGGGCTGCATGATGCTGGAGCTAAAGGCAACCATCCTCAGAGATAGAGAACTTCAGAGCCATGTTCACTGGGCAGAAGAGCTTCAGCTACAAACGCTGAGCCTTTCCAAGAGCAATTCCATCCTTCCTGCACCAGGCTGGCGACCTCTCCCGCAACAAGGGCACAGGCAAGAGACGTCCATGCTTGGAAGCCACTTTTCTGCAGAGAATTGCAAACTGAAGCACCTATGGGTTCAGGTGTCCTGTCCACCGTACCTGCAGGCCCCACCACCAGTGGGCTCCCAGGTCTTCATTAAACTGACTGGAAAGCAAACTTTGTGTTGTCAAAGATGGCGTGAAGAAGATAGAATCTCAGCTCCAACAATGGGAATGAGGTAGGAGACGGATGGGCCTCTGGGCCAGACACCCGGTGTTTGTCACGTGGAGTAAAATTCAAACTTTGTTCTCACCCAGAAAGTCCAAAGACAAGCTAGTGGCAAAAGCTGAGCTCAGTTAAGGTAAAGAGATAAGATGTCTACCCCCAAAGGTCAAGGAAGACTTCCCTGTCTGCACATGCGCAGGAAGGCTTCTGGCGGGTCAAAAAGGGAGGGGGCCCCACCCCATAGTAAGTGTGGAGAGGAACCCACAGGCCTCTGCAGTGGGATCCATCCTAGAGAAAAGCTGCTCATATATATTGAGGACAGTTCACAGACCAGTCAGGAGTGAAGAAAGAAACAAGATAATTGGTCAAATGTAAACGAAGACCCAGAAGGACTGTCGTAAGTAGGTGATTTAAGTCACCTTACTGGGATCCTCATTCAGGTCTCCCACACTCCACCACAGACTGTGGCCACTTGAGCTAACCTGCCCCCTCTGAGAAAGGCTCTCAGAATCACTGGACCTCACCGGACCTGTTATAGCCAAGAACACAATCTGACTACAGGTAGGATTTTGTTTTGTTTTGTTTTACTTTAACCTTTGCTTCCCATTGGTTTTGTTTATCAAAAGGATACTGTCCAAACTTAATGGCCTGCCCCGAGGAACCCTACCTCTCTGCCTGAAGGTTAAACCAAAGTGCCTTTGTTCAGGACCCTGTACACCTGTGGGTGGCTGCAAGAGAGAAGAAATTAACACCTCACCCCCCACCCTTGCCTCAGGGCTGGCCATTCCAGGAGATATTTGCAAGATTAATAGTCTTTTTACTTTACTTCCTCACCTCCTCCTGCTTTGTGTTCAGTAAAAGAAACTGGCATCTAGACCCCAGTAAGGTGGTTATTTTGATCAACTATCTTCTTGGTTAGCTGGCTTTCCAAACAAAGTTCTATTCCTTTCCTCAAGACCTCATCTCCTGACTTACTGGACTGTTGTGTCACCAGCTGACAGAGTGAGCTTGGACTCAGTAACAGACCTCCCAGGCTGCTTTCCCAGGACCCCGTTTCTGGACCCCCTTCTTGGACACTGTCACCACCCTTGTCAGGCACCACCTATGATCACCTGGCCCCAGTTCATCTGTGCCTTGGACACCGGGATGGTGGTGGGTTAACTTAGAAGGCAATTTCTAACTTATCTTTAGCAGAGGGGGAAGGCCAGTTGCTGCAAAGGGCTGTGATATCTGTTTAATGTTGTCTTCCTAAATTAGAGTAATTTAACAAGACTGCCTGGAGGACTTCCCTGGTGGTCCAATGGTTAACACTCTGTGCTTCTACTGCAGGGCATATGGATTCTATCCCTGCTCTTGGAACTAAGATCCTACATGCCATACAATATGGCCAAAAAAAAAAAGTTAACTGAAGCTGTGGCACTAACTGCTCCATGCTTTGGTCTGACCTGAGTTGATGAAATAGAACAGATTCCGAAAACTTGGCCTTTGGAGCACAGTTCAGGCTTTTTTATCACATAGGAAGTGAAGTCGCTCAGTCGTGTCCGACTCTTTGCAACCCCATGGACTGTAGCCTACCAGGCTCCTCTGTCCATGGAATTTTCCAGACAAGGGTACTGGAGTGGGTTGCCATTTCCTTTCCCAGGGGATCTTCCCGATCCAGGGATTGAACCCAGGTCTCCCGCATTGCAGGTAGACACTTAACCGTTTGAGCCACCAGGAAGCCCTTTGGGTTACATGGCTGAATCCTTTTATCCCAGCACCATGAATCCTGATGGTTTGCAGTGAGTCCTTGGGGATAGAAGCAGCTGGAACCTGGAAACAGACCCACTACAAGCTGTGCATGGTCAACATGAGTTCCCAAGTTGAGAACAGAAATGGCCTATAAGTGCCTGGTACTCTGGAAGGAAGACCATTCAGAATCTGCCTGCAATGCAGGAGACCTGGGTTCAATCTCTGGATTGGGAAGATCCCCTGGGGAAGGGAACAGCTACCCACTCCAGTATTCTTGCCTGGAGAATCCCCATGGACAGAGGAGCCTGACAGGCTACAGTCCGTGGGATCACAAAGAGTCGGACACAACTGAGTGGCTTTCACTTTTCACTTTCACTCTGAAAGGAACTCAGTGTATATTTTCTGGTGGGCTTTGATTTTTTTGTGTGTGTGAGTTTAATACATTAAATCTACTGATTATATACACAATATACTTAATTTAGTTTTTCTCTGAACATCTCTCTCAGGTTCCATTTTCAAATTCATAACTAAATTAAGTATTCTTTGACTTTTTAAATTTTTTATTGAAGTACACTTGATGTACAATATAATGTGAGTTCCACGTATGCAACATAGTGATCACAATTTTTACAGCTATAGTTAACTTATATTTTTTATGAAATGTTGGCTATATTTCTTGTGTTGTACAATATATTCTCATCGCTTATTCATTTTGTATATAGTAGTTTGTACTTCTGAATTTTCTACCCCAATATTCCTTCTCTCCCAATCCCTCTCCCCACTGGCAACCACTAGATTGATTTCTATATCTATGAGTATGTGGCTTTTTTTCTTAAATTCACTTTGTTGTATTTTTTCAATTTCACACATAAGTGAAATTATACAATATTTGTCTCTGTCTGACTTGTCTCACTTAGCATAATGTCCTCCAGATTCCTCCATGGTGTTGCAAAAGGTAAAATTTCTTTCTTTTTTAAGGCTGAGTCATATTCCAATGTGTGTGTGTGTGTGTGTGTGTGTGTATCACATCCTCCATCTGCTGATGGGCACTTAGGGTGATTCCATATCTTGGCAATTGTAAATAATGCTACTATGAACTGTGAACATGGGTGCATGAGATTTCCTCAAACATCACAGTGAAAGCTATTCACTCTTATAAGGAAGGCTGAGAGTGACCTGGGGGTTCAAGATTGTCCGTTTCATCTAGATACACCAGATGTCTCCACATCAAGTTGCCATAAAGGAAAAATTCTTTATGATCCTGATCCAGTGTCACAGATCAGATGATAACAGGTAGAGATGGAGCCCAGTTCAGTTCAGTCGTGTCCAACTCTTTGCGACCCCATGGACTGCAGCACACCAGGCTTCCCTATCCATCACCAACTCCCGGAGCTTACTCAAACTCATGTCCATCAAGTTGGTGATGCCATCCAACCATCTCATCCTCTGTCGTCCCCTTTTCCTCCCACCTTCAATCCTTCCCAACATCAAGATCTTTTCCATTGAGTCAGTTCTTTGCATCAGGTGGCCAAAGTATT
Source organism: Giraffa tippelskirchi (assembly GCF_054371585.1). NCBI lineage: Eukaryota > Metazoa > Chordata > Mammalia > Artiodactyla > Giraffidae > Giraffa > Giraffa tippelskirchi. The sequence continues at coordinate 21,864,423 of NC_137284.1, forward strand.
GGAGTTTCAGCTTCAGCATCAGTCCTTCCAATGAATATTCAGGATTGATTTCCTTTAGAATTGACTGGTTGGATCTCCTTGCAGTCCAAGGGACTCTTCAAGAGTCTTCTCCAACACCACAGGTCAAAAGCATCAATTCTTCAGTGCTCAGCTTCCTTGATAGTCCAACTCTCACATCCATACATGACTGTTGGAAAAACCATAACTTTGACTAGACAGACATTTGTTAGCAAAGTAATGTTTCTGCTTTTTAATATGCTGTCTAGGTTGGCCATAGCTTTTCTTCCAAGGAGCAAGTGTCTTTTAATTTCATGGCTGCAGTCACCATCTGCAGTGATTTTGGAGCCCAAGAAAATAGCTGAGAAGTATAAATTGATAACTGAAAGACATGTAATTAGAAATTCAGAAAGAGAGGTGATAGAAGGAAGAAAAAAAAAGGCAAGTGCAATACTTTAAAGTGATAATGGCCAAGAATTGAAACTGCTCCAAAGAGGTAGGGGTAGAGTCCAGTATATACATGATTTTTGGCTATGTACAATCCAGTATATATTATAGTAGAAGGTGGCTAGTGACTTAATCCTTGTAGAACTGGATGACAAGTGACACTTCTTGCTTTATCTATTTAAATAGCCAAGGAAAGCATACAAATAACCAACAAGTACATGAGAAGGTGCTTGACATCACTAACCAACAGGGAAGGCAAGTCAAAGCCACAATGAAATAACACCTAACACCTCTTAGGATGGCTGTCATCAAGAAAGACAACAGGTAACAAATGCTGACAAGCATGAAGAAAAAGGGAACCCTTGTGTATTGTTAGTGGGAACGTAAATTGATATAGGTACTATAGAAAATAATATGGAGGTTCCTCAAATTTTTTAATAGAATAATCATAAGATCCAGTAATTCAATTCCTGAGTATATATTCAGGGGACAAAATTGGTATTTCAAAGAGATAGCTGTAATTCCATATTCACTAGCCAAGATATGGGAACAACATAAGTGTCCACTTATGGATGAATGGACAAAGAAGATGAGATAGATGATGTATAGATAGACAATATTATTTATTATTTATTCAGACTTTCAAAGAAGAAAATCCTGACTTTTGCCATAGAAGGGATGAAACTAGAGGACATTATGCTAAATGAAATTAGCCAGAAAGAGAGGCTGAAACTAGAGGACATTACGCTAAGTGAAATTAGCCAGAAAGAGAAAGAGAAAAACTGTATGATCTCACTTGTTACATGGAATAAAAAATAAATCAAGTTCATAAAAACAAGAGAGTAGAATGGTGGTTACTAGTGTCTAGGAGATGGGCAGATAAGAAGATGCTGGTCAAAAGGCATAAACTTTCCATTATAAGATGAATAACCTCCGGGCATTCATAGATCATAGTGACAGTAGTTAATAATACTGTATTATGTGCTTGATACATGGTAACATGGTAGACTTTAAGACCTCACACACACAAAAATCATAACTATGTGAGGGGAAGGATCTGTTCAAAACCCGACTGTGATATTCATTTCATAGAAGATGTGTATGCCAAATCATCACATTGTACACTGTAAACATGTACAATTTACTGTCAACTATACCTCAACAAAGATGAAAAATGAAGATAAATTAGGTGATTCCACCATCTATGCACTTAAAAAAGGAAATAACTGAAAAGACCAAGCATTTGCAATGGTGTGGAACTATGGGACTCACACAGTGGCTGATACAAAAAAATAATAGAACAACTCTGGAAAACACCTTGACAGTTTCTTACAGCATTGAACATATTTACCATGTGACTCGGTAATTAAACTCCTAGGAACGAGTCCAAAAGAAAGGAAAACAAATATTCATATAGAAGCAGAACTCAAATGTTCATAGAAGCTTCATTCATAATAAAAAAAAATTGAAAATAATTCAGGTGCCCATTTTCTGGTGAACTAATAGGGAAACTGTGTGATGAACAAACTACTGATGCCTAAAACACTCAGATTAATCCTGAAGCCCCAGATTAAATGAAAACTATATTCTTCAGGTTGAATTTATGTTCAAAAAGCTAGAAAAATCAAAATTACATGTACAGAAAACACATCAGTTGTTGTCAGGTGCTGAGGTAGGGACGTGACCGCATAGACCTGCAAAAGGTCACATGAAATGTTTGAGGTAAAATAAATATTTTAAACCATTTATGTAATGGTGGTGGTGGCTATGTGACTATAAATTTGTCAAAAATCAACAAATTATATCCTTAAAAGTTCCTATTGTGTATAAATCACATCTCAATAAAATACTTTCTAAAAATATGTATGTAGACATATAGCATATAAATAATCTCAGTTTGAAAAGCATCTTAATATGTTTTCAATACATTGTGAACATTTCTTATGCAAGTGTTCCAGCTTTTAGTTCATTAAGGCTTTAAGCATATCTCTAAGTTTTACTTTAAATAAACACCCAAGAGAGTCACTCAGGAGACCTGAACTTTCTAACTGTGATTAGTAACTTGAGTTCTAACATCCCAGGATTGCAATAATAATAATTAACCTTTTTTTAATCCCAGAATCCCAAGAGCCATTCTAGACCAAATCTCTAAATGTGACGGTAAAATCTTTAATACTGGAATCACTTCAATATCCAGAAACTAATGTTATTTCCAGGGGAAAGAAAATAAGGTAGATATGTCTAAAATCAAGTCACAATATGCCTGATGAATGAACAGGAGTGACTAAACAAAATGGAGGAAGTTTTTAGACAGTTCAAATGCAAATATGAATTTTTTGATGATCAAGATCATTGAAGTGAAATGATGTGCCTTTAAAAATAGTTTCACATCACTAGACAACAGAGACAGTACAGAATATTTTAGCACCAGACTATCTCATATGCCCTTTAGTTCTCTTCTAACCTAAGAGTCTGTGGTTCTGGATGGAGCCACAGAAGATATAAAAATCAACTGAGTAGACAGGAAATTACATCCCTACAAGTGAGAAAAAAAAATCTAAGATTTAGGAAATTTTCAGTCAGAAAGTCTTTCGTCTTTTTGCCAGAGATAGCAACTGGAAGTCAGAGAATCTGCTCTTAATGCTCTGGGTCTGACTTTATCACGAAACTCACCATTCTGCTTTGTTGGCGAAAATGTGATCCAGACAACAGACTGCTTGAAACTCAGGAAAATATTCTGGATTAAGATTCACTGAATGTGTAAAATAGATGATTAAATGATAAAATAATACTTGGAATTTAGTATTAGTCAAAACTTAGACTTTTTTCCTGGGAATAAGAAAAAACTGAGAAAAATCATCAGTTTATAGAAGGACAGATTTTCATTCAGTGGAGGTGGATGAAGTACTTCAGCAAAAACTGAATAACCATTGGGTGTGATTTTGAAGAAAGAAATGTATATTATATGGAGAAGAGTCTCAGAGGAAGACTGAGAGGAATTTATATGGAATTCAAAGTTGAAGCAATACAAGAATGTAAGGAATAATGGATTTTGTTCTTTTGCAACATTTGACAATTTTCATTTCTCTGCTCTTTGATTTAAGCAATACCTGAAAACTTGAAAAAATCTCAGGAAAACTAACTCAGCTTTATTAGCTTTCCGTTTTCTCCATTTTCCAAATTGATTGACTGGATTCTCAGGTAAGTTTCTCCTCTTATGCTCAGAACTTAGCTTGGAAAACAGTAGGTCAGGAAGAGGGAAGTAGAAAAGAAGCATTGTATAAAAAAGAATAAAAAAGTCACCAAGATTTATGGAACTATGAAGATAATTTCCATCAACCAAAAATTTTTAATATGGGAAGACTGGAGAACGCGTGTGATTTATCCAAGATCCTACATTTATTAGGGTCAGAGACAGGATGGAAACAAATCACTCTTGATTCTCTATTCAGAGCTCTTTCTACTGCATCTTCTCGATGATATTGGAGTTTAAAGCTTATTTAATCTGACTTTCATCTTTATATTCTGGTTTTTTCTTTTCAGAGACATGCTACCCACCTTGCACTACACTCAATGGATGTGCAGAATCGGACCACGGTGACCGAATTTATCCTGACTGCCTTCCCTGCTCTCCAGAAGCTTCAGATTTTCCTCTTCTTGGTCCTCTTGCTTACTTACTTGCTCACTCTAACTGGAAACGGTGTCATCATTTCCCTAATATGGGCTGATAATCGTCTCCAAACCCCAATGTACTTCTTCCTCAGTAATTTGTCATTTTTGGACATTTTATTCACTAGCTCAGTTACCCCAAAACTCTTATCCTTTCTCCTCAAGGACAGGAAGACCATATCTCTTGCAGGCTGCATCAGCCAAACATACTTCTTCTTCTTCCTGGGGACAGTGGAGTTCATCCTGCTGGTGGTGATGTCCTTTGACCGCTATGTGGCCATCTGTAACCCCCTGCGCTACACCGTCATCATGAACAGCAGGGTGTGTGTCCTGCTGGTTCTGGGCTGCTGGGTGGGGGCCTTCCTGTCCGTGCTCTGCCCAGTTATTCTGCTGTCCAGTCTGCCCTTCTGCCATAAGGAGATTAATCACTTCTTCTGTGACATCGCCCCTCTGCTGCAGGTGGCCTGCATAGACACTCATTTTATTGAGATGATAAACTTCCTCTTGTCTTCTCTCATCCTCTTGACCTCGCTGGTGATCACCACCGTGTCCTACACCTACATCATCTCTACCATCCTGCGCATCCCCTCGGCCCAAGGGCGTCAGAAAGCCTTTTCCACCTGCGCTTCTCACATCACTGTCGTGTCTATTGCCTACGGGAGCAACATCTTCATGTATGTGAGACCAAGTCAGAGTCATTCCCTGGAATTTGATAAAGTGACTGCTGTCCTCACCATAATGGGGACCCCTCTCCTGAACCCCTTCATTTATAGTCTAAGGAATGAAAAGGTAAAGGAAGTTTTGAGAGATGCAATCAACAAAATTGTGTCCTTATTGCACAGGAAACTTTGAAAGGTTGCTTGCTAAGAATGGCATTTCCAACTCTTGGACACAATATGGAGTAAGGCATGCATGAAGACCATAAGATCAAAAATATGTAAGAAGAAATGAAAAAGCTTTGTGCCTCATCTGATGCAAAGTATTATAGTCAAGGTCCAGAGCAGACAAGTCAGACATCAAGAAAATAACATGGTCTGAACCTTAATTGGACCGTCTCACACACAGAACTGCATGAATTAAAGAAAAATACTGAACTAGAGTCAGAAAACCTGAATTTTATCACTTTTTTAATCAGGTAACAAGGAACCTCTCTGATCTTAGTTTCTCATCTGTGGAATGGGGAATATGGTTTGTGCTTTTCCTTTTACTTTTTTTTAGTTAAAGTAGGATTAACAGAGATAATCTAAGTCACGCAACTACATGTAACTAAAAGTGAATCTCCTGAGTGTTTTAAGAATTTACAAGATGATGGGAATCATCCCTAACAGCCAAATACTGTAAATAATAATAATACAAAAACAGGGAAGAGGAGTAACATAAACTTGTCTTTGTATATGTAATTAAGTATGTACATTTAACCCTCTTAACAACTTTGAGAAGCAGATTTTTTTTTTTTTTTTGGCCATGCACCACCTCAGCTTGTGGGCTCTTGGTTCCATAACCAGGGATTGAACTCTCGACAGTGAAAGCATGGAGTCCTAACTACTGGACTGTCAAGGAATTCCTAAGAAGCTGATGTTTTTATCTCCATTTTACAGAGGAGAAAACTGAGATTCACTGAGATTAAGTGTCTTTCCCCAACTACATCACTAGTTTTGAAAGAAAAAAAAATTATATATATATATATACACACAGGCACAATGGGGACAAGCATCTAAAAAGAAAGCCTAGGGGACTTTCTGAGCAGTTCAGTGGTTAAAACTCTGTGCTCCCAAAGCAGGGAACAAGGGTTCAATCCCTGGTCAGGGAACTAACATCCTGCATCCTGCATGGGGTGGCCAAAATAATAAAAATTAAATTAAAAAAAAGAGAGAGTTTAGGAAGAGAGAGAAGATGAGGCATCTCAGAGATCAAAATTAGGTCATTACCAGTGTGGTCATGAATCTTCTAGCTACATAGACAAAGGTGAAGACCTTAAGAATCAGCAGAGAATCTGTCATGGGAGAACAGGAAGAGAAAGTACTATCTTCAAAATGGATTCAGAATATTATAAAAGAACAATATCCAAAAAGAAAGAATATTGTCTGTCAAAATATAGAGCACCGTATACAAATGTTTACAGATCACAGGAAGATAGAAGGGACATTTCCTGGTGGTCCAGTGGTTAGGACTCTGCACTTTCACTGCTGAGAGTCTGGGTTCAGTCCTGCAAAAGTACAACAGTATCACCAGGAATAAAGCATTCACATAATTTTCTGCTCTGTATTCATACACAGACATTAATTAATATGGGGTTTTGAAAGCTGCTACCTTTGTGTCCTAGTGACACCGTAACAAAATTAGCAGCTAAAAAGATACAAATTCACTATCTTAGAGTTCTGCAGCTCAGGAATCCAATACAGGTCTCACCAAACTAACATCTGCAGACTGCATTCCTTTCTAGGGGCCCTAGAGGAAAATCCATTTAGTTCTTATTTTGGGTTGTTCTTGAAGTTTAGGGCCAAGGCTCTAGCATGCTGCTGCTGCCAGCTATTAGCCAAGGACCAGTCCCAGTTTCTAGAAGGTGCTGCAGTCCATGACTCATGGCCCCCTCTTCCTCCACCTTCAAAGCTAACAGTCGGGGCAAGCCTCTCTCTGATGTTTCAGATCTCTGCTCCTTCCTCTTCCATCTCCTCTCTGACTCAGCTGGAAAAGGTTCTTCCTTTTTAAGGACTCATTTGACTGAACTGAGCCCAGGCAAATAATCCACAATAATGTCACCAGCACAAAGTCCACATCCTGAGTTACTTCTGTAAAGTCCCTTTTGCAACTAAAGTAGCATACAGCTGACCCTCCACATACATGGGTTCTACATCTACTGATTCAACCCACCGTCAATCAAAATATTAGAAAAAAAATTAAATTCCAGAAATTACCAAAAAGCAAAAGTTAAACTTACCACACACTGGCATAGCATTTACATTATTTGGTTTTATACGTAATCTAGAGATGATGCAAAGCTTCAGGAGGATGTGCACAGGTTTTTAGGCAAATACTAAGCCATTTTATATGTAGTGGCTTCCCTGGCTCAGCAGTAGAGAATCTGCCTGCCAATATAGGAAACAAAAGAGACACAGGTTCAATCCTGGGTGGGGAAGATCCCCTGGAAAAGGAAATGGCAACCCACTCCAGTATTGCCTGGGAAACCCCATGGACAGAGAGTCTGGTGGGCTACAGTCAATGCGGGTCACAAAAGAGTCAGACAATAATAAAAACAACAACTATGCTATTTTATACAAGGGTCGTGGACCTGACCCCTTCAAATACCAGGGGACCAATGTACTCATAGATTCTGGAGATTGAACAAGGATTACCTTTATTGTGCCATTATTCTACTTACCAGGGCTTCCCTGGTGGCTCAGATGGTAAAGAATCTGCCTGCAATGCAGCAGACCAGGGTTCAATCCCTTGGTCAGGAAGATTCCCTGGAGAAGGGAATGGCTACCCACTCCACCAATGTTAAATTGCTAGTGCTAATAATGCAAAAATGTAAAAGTAAAGAACAATTTTTTTTTAAAGCCAATACTAACTTCTAAATTCTCTTTCATCACTTGAAACCAGAAGAATTCATAAGCCCCAGAATATGAAAGATTAGTGAAAAGCAGCAAAATATCTGGGAAATTCATATTGTAACCATTATGTTGTTTATACTTAAATCAGGGTTAGGTAAAATTTTATAAATTCATATTGACCAATATTTGAGAAAAACTTTATCTGTAAATTTTTGATCACCTTCTAATTGATTCATCATTTCCAGTGGCCTACATTTATGCTTTTGAAAAACTTAATTTATATGCAAAATGGAAATTAATTTTATATAATGCTATTTTAACTGAGGTGTTAAATCAGAAAACCAAAGGTAAATACAGGTAAAAGATACCTGAATGAAGGTTGGAGATCAATTCTTGTAACTCTGCTTATATCCTAATTCACTAGTAAACCCATTGCCATTATTTAATCTGAATTGTTATTAAAATACAATGATTTTGCAACAACAAAAAAATCATTGTTAGGTGACAATAAACATAGTTGGCACTTTTCGCTGTTTTAACTTTTTAATTCCCATGTTACTTAAAAGTCCCATTCTGAGATCATTAATATAGCAAAGAAAGTCTTCAACAAATAAGGTAATTTTAACATAATTCAGGTATCCAAGTAGGGCTTGCCTGGGGTTGGACCAGCCTTGAAACTGAAAGTACAAAGATTTCATAAGCTCTTAAAAATAGTGTAAATATACTGTTGCACTTTTATGTTGATTATTATCACCAACATCGTTATAATTGCAGGTAATATTTGTTTAATCAATGTGACAGTACATTGATTTAGTTAGTTCAGTTACTTGGAAAATGGGAACTACTTGTCCCAAATTTGGAGACAGCTAGAAAATTCTTCACTCTTTTTATACTCGCCTGTGAATAGATGTTTCAAACTATTGTTTTTCATTATCAGAGATAGAAGGGGAAAATATACCAAAATAACCTGACCTGTAGAGATTTTAAACAGTATCCACTTGCTAGATAAATTATATCCCTCCAACTATGGGTGAAGGGCATCCAACCAGAGAACCACTGTGTTATGTAATGAATTCATTGATCCTTCCACTTACCAGCTAATTCTCACATATTCCTTTCTCCCGACCCAGTTGTAATAAACATGATCATCTGTCCCACAAGATCACACGGATTCTCAAGGACTATAGCAGAATGTGCCAAATAATTTATTTTGGGGTTTGTCAAGAGTAACAGTCTTCTCCATCAGTCTTCTCTTGCCCTTGGAATGGGATTTATGCTATTGGCTCTCAGATCCCCAGGCCTTCAGACTTGGTCTAGAATTATAGCACCAACTTTCATGGGTCTCCAGCTTGCAGTTAGCAGAATTGAAATTTAACCTCCATAATCACACGAGCCAATTTTTCATAACAAATATATATATACATATATATGTGTGTATAACAAATATATATATATACATATATATGTGTATGTATAACAAATATAAATATATAACAAATCTATATATATATATAAAACAAGTCATCATATATACACATAGATATTTATATGTGTGTGTATATATATATATATACACACACATGCATACCCCATTGGTTCTGTTACTCTGAAGAACCTTGTCTAATACAGTAACTTTCCCTTTATTTAGAGCTTTTAAATTTTTGGAGCTTTTAAAATTTTGGAATCCTGTGTTAATTTATAATATAGAAAAAAATAATAAACATAATTTTCACACACCATAAAATATATATTAGAAGGATAATCAAATTCAGGTATTCCCTGGAGCAGAAGTTACATTTAATAACTTATTTACAATTAAAGAGAAAAATTCTGAGTTTATTTTTAAAATAGATTCTGAAAAAAAAATTATTATTGAGATCCCCTTCATAAAGACCGATAACAAATCCTTGAAAATTTCTGCATCTTAAGAGCCCAGTTATTTTTAAATTATTAATGTGATTAAATGTTTCAGGAATTGAATGTTTTTATTCTTGAAGTTATGAATTAGAAAACAGAACTTGAGGAAGGTGTTCTGAAAAGACCTAAATGGAGTATTCTTTAATGGCCATTTCCCTTTTCTTGCATTGCAGAAAATATGTGACAGTTATTGTGTTGATACATAGTTTAAATTTTTTACAGTAATCTAGGACACTATTTCCAATAATACAGCCTGCAAAGTACCATCACTGGAAAGGAGTTAGCCTCACAAATGAAAGGCTGAAATTAGACATCCATCAAGAGAAGACTGTCCACATCTTGGTTAATTTAAAACAATAAGCGGACTTCCCTGGTGGTACAGTGGTTGGAAGTCCGCCTGCCAATGCAGGCAACACAGGTTGATCCCTAGTCCAGGAAGATTTCACATGCCTTGGGGCAACTCATGCACCACAGCTACTGAAGTCTGAGAGCCTAGAGCCTGTGCGCTGCAACAAGAGAGGCCACTGCAATGAGAAGCTTGAGCATGGCAAAGAAGAGGAGCCCCCACTCGCTGCAACTAGAGAAAGCCTGAGAGCAGCCTTGGCGACCCAGCACAGTCAAAATAAATAAATAAACTTTGTAAATGGCATGAAAAGGGTGAGACAATAGATGGAGTATCTACTATTTACTTTATCCCTGTAAGATGTTAGGTAACCTCGATATTCTACCAACTCCTCAAACTTGTAAAAGAACCACGATGGATTCCCTCAATTTATATTAACTTCGACAAGATTTTAAATGGGAGAAAATGTATAATATCTTCAGTACTAGTGCTGATTAACCCGGTATGAGGCAATCTGACTGACAGGAAAACCAAGGTCTCTTGGCACAAAACCCAGCAGAAGATTGGAGTCAGTTTGCATCAGCCCAAGTGAAACAGCCTGATGAAGAAGATTTGCTGGGGCTGTGAACATTGGTACAATGTGCTGTCAGACCTGGATGTAATAATGAAAAGGTAAAGGATATTCCCATTCTGACCAATGGGACAGAACAGAGAGCATGGAGTTAGGGCCACATGTGTAGGATGTTAGTATGTGATGGAGGAGACATCACAAATCACTGAAGACAGGATGGTTTGTTTATTAGTTTTGGAAAGAGGAAAAACTGGATCCTAATTTACACATAAATGTAAACTCTATTATAGAAGTGTTAAATATGTAAATGTGAGGGTAGAACTATAAACTTCATAGAAACGAGTATCAACGTATATATTTGTGATCCAGAGATGGGGAAAATTCTTAAATAAAACTTCAAAAGCACAAAACATAAGGCAGAAAATGGTGAATTTTATGAAAATTAAGAATTTATTTTCAGATAGAGAACGGGAAAAGACAATGTCTAAAATATGGCAAGGGATTAATATTTCAAATATACAAGGAATTTCCATGAGTCGTTAAGGAAAAGACAACAACCTCGAAAGAAAAACGGGTGAAGGGATAGAAAAAATAGTTTACAGACCTCACATAATAAGCAATAAGCTTACAAACAGATGCACAAATCGTTAGCAACCATAAAAATGCAAATAAGCAGTTACATTATATGAATTAGACCAGAAAAAAATGATATCTGCACCATGCCGTGTGTATCAAAGGAGGGATAGGGCTGGTGTGCACCACCTTAGTTTCACAGTGAAGTGTCACACTACTGTCCAGGAGTGAGCCCAGCCCACTCCCTGCCCTTGCCTGGGCATGAGCCAGCTCTCTGTTTTTCCAGTCTAATGTCGTTGTTGTTGCCATTTAGTTGCTCATTCGTGTCTGACCCTTTCACCATCCCATGGACTCTAGCTTGCCAGGCTCCTCTGTCCATGGGATTTCGCAGGTAAGAATCCTAGAACAGGTTGCCATTTCCTTCTCCAGGGGATCTTCCTGACCCAGGGATCAAACCCATGTCTCCTGCATTGGCAGGTGGGTTCTTTACCACTGAGTTACTTAGGAAGCCTTTTCCAGTCTAACAGCTTCCATCAAAAAATAATTTTGCTTCAAGTACACAGATTAATGTCTAAATAAAATTAAATCTTTTATTACAGGGTTGCTCTCACAGGACATAGTGACAATCTCTGATATCTCTTTTGTTGTTGTTCTAAAAAACAAAACCTCCCTAGTTAGAAATAATTTTTGTAGATACAGTTTTTGTTCTATCTGCTATTCTTGCAGCTGCAGGAGAGACGGGACATTTCTATTTCTTATCTTGAGGAAACTTCTTTCTCCAAAGATTAGTAGGGCCTATAGTCTTTGGAGAAGGCAATGGCACCCCAGTCCAGTACTCTTGCCTGGAAAACCCCACGGACGGAGGAGCCTGGTAGGCTACAGTCCATGGGGTCGCTAAAAGTCGGACACGACTGAGCAACTTCACTTTCAATTTTCCCTTTCATGCACTTGAGAAGGAAATGGCAACCCACTCCAGTGTTCTTGCCTGGAGAATCCCAGGGACGGCGGAGCCTGATGGGTTGCCGTCTATGGGGTTGCACAGAGTCGGACACGACTGAAGTGACTTAGCAGCAGCAGCAGCAGCATAGTCTTCAATGCTAAGTGCTAGAAACACACTGTTCAACCCTGAAAGAGATTCAGTCCTGAGAGAAAAAGAAATCATATAGAAAAGAAAAGGTCAGAATAGGATTATTAACAGATAGAATATGGAACATTTACAGACAGAATATGGAATGTCCTTTCGAGAGCAGATCAAACTCCTTTAATCAATCCTTTGATCAAAGGAGATCAAACCAGTCAATCCTAAAGGAAATCAACCCTGAATATTCATTGTAAAGACTGATGCTGAAGCTGAAGCTCCATACTCTGGCCACCTGCTGGGAACGGCTGACTCACTGGAAAAGACCCTGATGCTGGGAAAGACTGAGGGCAGGAGGACAAGGGGGCCACAGAGGAATGAGATGGCTGAATGGCATCACAGACTCAATGGACACAAGTTTGAGCAAACTCCAAGTGATAGTGAAGGACAGAGAAGCTTGGCATGCTGCAGTCCATGGAGTCCCTAAGAGTCGGACATGGCTTAGAGACTGGACAACAGCAACAAAACAGGGAATGTGGAACATGAAGATTACTTACATTCATTCCCTTTTATTTTCCACTATGAATTTTGCTTGTGATTCTGCTACATTTATCAATTTTCATTTTATCACAATCTCTGTAATTCATGTGCATTATTTATGTGTATGATGTGTTTCCATATTCAGTACTGTTATGATTCACAGAGTCACTCGTAATTCCTGTGCTCTAACAGACCCAGACGCCTTCCATAAGAGACAGTTTCCCTCAATAAGAAGTAACTGCTGCTGGCGTCCCTGGGTTGAGAAAGGACCAGGAGGGGCAAATGACTTCCTCTCAAGGACGTGAATCATATCCAAAGCAAACAAAGCCTCCTGACTTTGAATTTTGATGTTGTAACTATTCCTCCACTTCTTGACATGTTTGTTCCTAGGAACTTCTATAAAGCAAGGAAAATAGAGTAAAGGGAAGCAGCACTGGAGGCGGTTCTGGATGCACAGACAGAAAGTGGTTCATAGTTGGACTTGTAGGTGCTGCTGAGTGATGAACAGAAGATCAAGGTGGCAGTTTCTGGAGCAGGATCCCACCGTCCATCCTCCTGTGGCTGCATCCATGCCCCGACACAGAGAGCACCAGGGACAAGCTAGGGGACTAGACCCCGGGACAGAGAAGGTGATAGGACACAACTGCAGGGAGTGAGAAGGCCTGACAGAGAAGGGCCTGGAGATAGCCCCAGTGTAACCAGAGGGGCCTGGAGAGGGAGCGGGTCTGATTAGAGGAAGGCTGGAGAGGGGGTCTGTCCTGAATGATGCTGAGATTGTGTCTGTGAACCAAACACACAGCCACAGGCTCAGCCTTCACGTGGGTGTCCTGCCATCAGTCCTGGAACTAACAGGCTGTCCTTATACCAAAGAATGACACACAGTTCTCAATATTCCATCTCTTAAGCATTTATTAGATCTGCTGTCTTCTGTGGACAGAAAACTCTCCAGGTCAGTGTCCTGCCCTTGAGGACTCACAGCCCTGTCTCCTGAGCAGACAGAGACGCAGCTCAGTACTTGTCAGGCAGGCCAGCAGGTCTGAAGTGGTTGGGGTCTTTGCCGCTCCGGCCCCATTCGTTGGCAAACTGGTCGGCCTTCGAGTCCTTTCGTACCTGCTCCCTGGTCATACCCTTAAGCAGAGGGTCTGTGATTCCCTGAATAGTTTCTCTGGCGTTACTGGAAAGGAGGAAGGCAGGGAGGGGATTAATCCAGGACTATGAGCCACAGCCCCACCCTCCCCATCTCTCCTCTTTCCAAGGGATCAATGACCCTGAGAGGAGCCGAGGAAACAGGGGCTACAACCCTGAGGCTCCCTGGGCTCAGCCCACCTCAGCCCTGTGCTGGGTGAACAGCACCCATAGGGGGAGGGTGGAGAGTCGCCTGTCCCACCAGCCTTGCTCTGCTCCTCAACCTCTCAGCCCTCACACTGGGCACAGAGCAGGAGGGTGTTTAATAGTAGGAGGGCCCACAGCCCTACAGGAAAGTTCTCCAGGGCTTGGCCCCTCCAGGTTGTCCAAGGCAGCCGAGCTCTGCTCACCTATCCCCGCAACCCAGAGGCCCTGGTACCTGATCACTTTAGCAGCCCAGGCACCCCCTGGTCCCCTTTGGGCAGCATCATAGTTTCCGCGGGCGTGGAAGTATTTGTCTGCACCTTTGTAGTTGGCTTCTTTCATGTCAGAGTAGGCTCTCCACATGTCTTTAGCCCCTGGGAAGAAAAGAAAATGATGAGATGAATGTGATCATGTTTTGGTGAGAGAGAGAAATAAGTAATTTCTCCCACTGATTCTAGGTCTCAGCCTTCGACTAATCCCTTGGAGATTGTTATATTGGCTTGAAATGAATGTTTCCTTACTTCTCACTTACCTCCCTGGTCTGAAGCTGTGAGTATCACCCTTGGTGCAAGTTTTATGCTGTTTGATTTCATTCTAAGTCTGTTGGAACTTTGTTTCTGGAGGTGTGTGGTGTGTGAAGAGAGGTCAACGCTCTTTCTTTAAGGGATGTTTGCTTATACAATGAACCTCCACCTGGAAAGATGCAGGAAAGGCTCTGACCAGAGCTTGAGAAGAAGGACGATACTGAGAAAAGCTGTGGATATAGGATACTCCCAGCCTGATCAAGGGGAGAAATCCAGCCCTGGGGACTAACTCGGGCCTGAGTACATCTGAATACTCAGGACATGTTTGCACATGGGCAACCGTCAGAATTCAATCAGCAGGTGATAAAGGTGAGTTCCCTAAGAGGGCTTTGAAGAAACAGGGTAATCAGATGCAGAAAAAGGGCAACTTAATCACCAGCTCTAAAGTTCAGTGTCCTCTCCAGTAAAGTGGAGGAGTAATGCCTCCCTCAGGGTGGTTATGCAGAAGAACTGGGGAAATACAGGTTGAGTTTATAGAACATTGTAGGTGCTTACTATACTATCACCCCTCTGGCCCTTAGAAGAGTAGGGCAAAAAATAAATAAATAAAGTAACTAAAGTAGGATGAAGATCAGGGAGACATGGGCAGAAAACCCAACCTAGATAGAATAAAATGGCAAAGGTTTAGAAGATTCGCTCATTAGGGAAAAGAGGAAAATAAAACATGGATTATAATCATAGTTTATGTAATATCTCTGAGATAACTTATCTTTATTTTAGGTATTAGCTATTTCCAGCGTTCAGAAAAATAGTTTTGTTGAAAGAAAGAAAGTGAAGTCGCTCAGTCGTGTCCGACTCTTTGCGACCCCATGGACTGTAGCCCGCCAGGCTCCTCCATCCATGGGATTTTCCAGGTTAAAGTACTGGAGTGGTTGGCCATTTCCTTCTCCAGGGGATCTTCCCAACCCAGGGATCGAACCTGGGTCTCCCAGATTGTAGGCAGACACTTTACTGTCGGAGCCACTAGGGAAGTTCGTAGTTTTGTTAAGGGGTATAATATTCTTTCTATAGCTATTCATCCTGAGTTACAGATTTAAATAGTTCCCGGGAGTCTAGAGTCACTTAATAAGTACTGCCAAATGCACAGTATTTGTCCCTTGGGTGCAAAACCAGGTAGTGATTCTCAATATTTACTGTGCACAAAATCAAGTGGGGTGCTTAATAATGGACAGATTTGCAGAGAGCCCCAGGGACTGTGGTTCAGGGAAGGAACTGTGTGTGCATCCAGGCACCTGCATTCCACAAAGCACCCAGACCAAGGGTGATTCTCATGCAAGTCATCCTAGAGGGCCCCTTGAACAACACTGACCCAAGAGATGAAAAGATATTTCTATCTGGGTCTGTGTGAATTTAGACAGAATTTAGAGCAAACTCTTAAAACAATTATTCAGTAATTATCAGAAAAATAACAACACCAAATAGTTTTGGGAAATAAATTACGGCCAGTTTGCTCTGTCTAGTCAGGTCTATGTCTCTTGCTGTAGGGTTCTCGCCAGGTCTCGGCCTCAGTAGTACCATCATTGAGGAAACTCATGGTGCCATTTACTGTGGGGAGGGGAACTCTACCGGGTTTCCTTCCAAAGGCACCAACGCCCATTCTCTGCCATTTGCTCAGATAAAGAGCAGGACGCGTGTTCACAGACCCCTCACCCTCCACACGTACTCTTGTCTGGGAGGCAGTGGAAGGGCCGAGGTTAACAGCAAGGTCTCAGGATGCTGGGTTCAATCCCGCTCTGCTGGAGGACGTTGGAACTTATCTTAATCTCTTGGGGCCGCAGCTTCTCTGATAAGGGGTAATGGTCTCTACATTGCAGGACTCAAGGATTAAACCCTGAGGAGGAAAACGAGTCGATTCCTGCTTGTAAAGCCCTTAGACAGTCCGGACTAGCTACTAAAAAATCAGGTATTTTAGTTATAAGTATTCCGCGGTTGCTCCCACTTCATGGCTACAGGAGACTTGGAAATGAGCCATCTCTAGTTGCCCGCGAGGGGGCAGCAGAGCCTTCCTGGTATTTTGGGAACATGCACCCCGCCCCCCAGATGTCTTCCTCACTCCTACAGAAAGTCAGGCTCACTCCTGCTGAAAGTTGGGGCTCAAACTTTATATGGCCTCTGGCTTGGAGATCCCCAAAAAGAGTGCAAAGCTGACCAGAAAAGCCTCGAGAAGTGCTACCATGAAAACTAAGCTCGTTTTCTGCCCACCTGTGGCCTTTGCCTTGTGGGGATGTGTCCTCTGCTAAGGTGAATCCTGGGAAAGCAGACACAGTCTCCCCTGGCCCATCCTTTGGTCCTTACCTTGACCAGCTTCCTTGAGGAATGTCCCCCATGTCTGGCTGCTGACGCCCAGGATCAGGAAGCAGAAAATGATGCCCGTGGAAAGTTTCATCCTGCAACAGAGAGATGAGCGAACTCAACCAAGAATGATAGGGCTTGGGGCTGGGTTGTAATGTGGATACACTCTTACATTTCAAACATAAATCCCTCTGAATTTTATCTCGATAGATAGATGATAGTTTGTAACACAGAGGATCCAGCTCTCATTTTCACTGAATCCTGGGAATCCTGGTGATTTCCTGCATGAAGGATTGCAACGTGCTTTTAGCATAAACCACTTTCCAGTCCAGTCATCCTCTATCAGCTGGAAACACAGCTGCACTGCAGGTTTCCCAAAGCCATGAGCAGTGTGTTCATGCCGCCTCTCTGTGATGTGAGACGAGGTGAACAAGGCACAGGTGTCTGTGGACCGCGTACTCACCTCATCACTGCCTTCACAGAAGAAGCAGACGAGGAGAGCCCTACTCCCTGAAGTGCTCATATCTGGTGGATTCTAATGGTCAGAATGAATAAGTCAGATTCAAGAAGGAAGCAGAGAGTTGGGCTGCAGCACAAGAATGCTGGTGCAGAGAAAGTCTCCGAAGATGAAAAGTGTTGGAAAGTTCTAGCACCTCACCTTTGGCCGTGCCCTCCTGCTGAGGCTCCTGTTGAAGCTGAGCTGCCTGTGCTGCCTGCCTGGGAGACAGGGCCGGTGCTTTATATACTGACACTCGGCCAGTGGAGCAAATGAGAAATGGGGTGGAAGCAAAAAAAGAGAAAGAAGGAAAGAAAGTTTGGGAAATCCCCCCTGACCAGAACACAATATCCAAAACAACAGAGTTATTTTTCACTCACGTCTAATTTTCCAAGATTGTGCAATCTGGAAGTTTTCAGAATGTAGCATGTTGAGCTTTTCTTTCCATTTCAAGTCTCATTCCAGTGGCAAATGTTTTTTTCATCTCCCACAGTAGTGTACTGACATTTGTTGTGAAGGGTGTTTGTGCTTAGGTGCTCAGTTGCATCTGACTCTTTGGGGCCCCATGAACTGTAATCCACCAGGCTCCTCTCTCCATGGGACTCCCCAGGCAAGAATACTGGAGTGGGTAACCATTGCCTTCTCCAGGGGAGCTTCCTGACCCAGGGATCGAATCTGGGTCTCTTGCACTGCATGTGGATTCTTTACCACCTGAGCCACCTGGGAATTCTAAAGACTAACATTAGAAAGAGAGAGTTGAGTAAAGAATGTGAGCAACAGGGCAAATGGAACAGCAGAACGGATCCCTTATAAGGGACAGCTCAGGATGAAGCTGGGATCTCAGGCTACAGCAGCAGGAAAGGAAGGAGACACAAACTCGGGAAAATCAAACTTCCAGCACCCACATGGGGTGTATTCAGCACTGGAAAAGGGAGTCTTCCAAATTCAAGGGTATTCATGATCAGATGCTGTTGATGGTCGTAACAGTAGGTCATATTGAGAGGTCATTGTAATCCCAGGAAGGATGAACTATAGTGTAGAAATCTGCTGTGATACTGTATAGAAATGACACCATAAAAATGAACAGGAAAAGTTCAGGTGTCTGTTAAATTACCAGGATAGAAGATTCAGGAAGGATACAGAGAAAACTGATTTATCACAAGAATACTGGAGCATATGATGGCAGAGAATAGCTGTATCAATCAGAAAAGCAGGACTGGGCTTTATTCTGTGAGTTCAGGAAGATAATCTTGGGAGGAAATTTCATGCAGGTGCTCTCACAGGGATGGCGTCTCTGATGAATTCCTTGCCCCATCTCTGCCTCTTCATCCAAAAGGGAAATCTCAAAGGTCACTGGATTTCCCAGAGGAGAAGGGATGATGCATGTGTAATATGTCAGAGATGGTGGGGACCCAGAGGACATGGAACTGCTCTTCCTGACAGTGGGACCCTGGATTGGAGGCCTGAGGACAGCAGGAGGGCAAGTAAGGCCCAGCCCAGGAGCACCGCCTCAGGATTCTTGCCTGGAGTGCTCACAGGAGAGAAGGATGTGAGCCGTGCGTTGGAGACACAGGGAAGCGATCTCCAAGACAGATGCAAGCAAATCTCGGGGACGTGCGAACTGAGACGTGGGGAGATGGTAAATTAGAGTCTGGAAGGACATGGGACTTGTGCTCAAGTAGTAATCCCAAGAGGAAGGAGGGTGAAGCATTTCCAATTTGTTACAAGACTCAGGGAAATATGAGCAGGGCATTAGAAAGAAGAGCGCTGGCCCAGGAGGAAGATCACCAGGCGAGGATGACACATGGGCTGGGAACCGTGGTCTTAGATTTGTTGTTTGCTGAGTCACTAAGTTCGTGTCCAACTCTTTAGTGACTCCATGGGCTATAGCCCCTCAGACTCCTTTGTGGGATTTTCCAGGGAAGAGTACTGGAGTGCGTGAAGATTTCCTTCTCCAGGAGATCTTCCTGACCCAGGGATCGAACCCACGTCTCCTGCATTGCAGGCGGATTCTTTACCACTGAGCCACCTGAGAAGCCCTGTCTTAGATTAGAACTTCTCAGAAATAGGATGATGCCTCTTTCTGTGTCTGGGACATATTTTATTTCCTGTAGGTGTAGTGAGATGAACGTATAGGGCAGATAACTGTCTAAAGGATTGCTCTGTCTGTTTGGTTTTTATCCAGGGCAAAGCTAAGCAATATTTAAATTTTCTGAACAGAACTTACACTCCTTGGGAAAGTTGGGGTTCCCTGAGGTCAGGGTAGTCTAGGTCCCTGAGCTGGCTTAGCTGACTTGGTCCCAGGAGTAGACATGGTGGGGAGAGGGGATGTTGTCAACCATCTATAGTCATCGGCCCTGGACGTGCCCTGGGGCTGCTCCATAGAGCCGGGGCTGTGATGTCCACATCCCTTCTACCTTCCTTGGGGCAGAAATCATGGGCCAGTGATCACATTCTTTTGCAACTCTTTGATTCTATTTGGAGCCATTCAATACTGGAATTCCACTTCCCACTCTCTTGCATCATTACGGTCATTTGTTCTTTGATTAAATCATTAGAGACAAAGCAAAAATTTCTAGACACCAAGTCAAGCATTGCAAGTTCTCTTCCTTGTCACTTACGGCACTCAGTCTTCCTGGAAGGAACACCCAGTTCATTGTAGGGCCATGCTTAGAACAATAGACAACAGGGGAAGTCAACTCTTTTCACTTGTTTGTCCCACAGAAGAAAACCATCCTGTCATGGCGATTTCAGAACCTTCAGGCCTTAAAGGGATTTCCCAGGAGTCTCCATGTGAAGTTGTGTCCTGGTTTGCAGAGATGGACTCTGCTAATGTCTGTTGTCTCCAATTAATAGTTAATAGTGAGTGACAATTAGCAAATTGTTTTATTTTTGGTGTATATAATAAATTAGAAAGTACCCCTCCCCTAATAGCCATGTGTGATAAGACTACTGAGAGGTTTAAGAGACCTTCATTTTCTGTTATAATTAAGTGGAAGAGAAGAACACCAAAGCTTTGCAACAAAAACCACAACCCCACAGGATACCCTGATCATGAATAACACTTGGGGCCTAGGTCCCAAAGTTTATGGTATAGAGAAACCTCCTGTATTTGTTGCAGCTGCAGGAGAAGAGGGGATAGTCTCTCCTCACATTGACAGTGCTTCTTTCACCAGCAGTTGGGAGGACGGGTAGCTTCTCTAAAGCCAAACCCTGGAATTCTACTACATAGCCCCGAGAGAGAGACAGGCCTGTGAAGTTCACAGTTTACCAAAGGAAAAGAAACACAGCTTTAGGACTAGAAAGGCTGGCTTCCCTCCTCTTCATCCTTCAGTTCACCAGGGAGATTGAAAGAAAATAGCACTGAAGAAATTATTAATGCTGTGTATATTATTGATTACATGGCTTCATGTTTTTTTTTCCTCAAAAAAAGAAAAGACACATGAGTATTGGAATCGACACATCAGAAGAAGGAAACATACTACACAGCTGCTCAGAGCTTCCTGAGGATCTCTATGTTTATCTGGTAGAGGGCAGCAGACCCTGATTCTGAGGTGACCTGCTAGGAGGGGGTCATCTCTGCTTTGGGGGGCTCCTCACTCTGCCCCTGGTCCAAGAATGTAGGAAAACAGCCTCCACTGACTTCTGGTGTCATAAGGAAAAACCGACTTCCTAGAATCGCACACAAATCTGACGCCCGTCACTCCAAACCTGGAAACAACCGTCTAAGAGACCAGATCCACCACGTTTCTCCTCTCAGCCAACTGCTGGCGACTCACACCTAGGACAACACCTGCATTCCACGCCTGTACACCCAGTGACTTCTGGCAGAGGCCACAACAGTCAACACCAACAACAGCTACAACACAGCACAACATGAAACCCTTTGCAATGACTCTAGTATCTCTCAGCATAAAAGGTCTTCAGCAGCATTATTCTGAGCTGGTTAAAACCAGTTCACAGAGGTAGACTCTCCACACAGACCCAAGTGAGTCAGATTAATCTGAATTCCTCTTTTCCCGGTTCAAAGTTAAACTTAATATGGAGCCTCAGATCTCCATTTAATCAACTCACAGTGACACATCATTTGCTAATTTAGATGAAGGAACAGCCTCAAACTTTGAGTAAGCACCTTTTTTGTTGTTGCTGTTGTTGTTGCAAAGAGACATAGATGTCTTTAGGGAGTTAGTTAAGTATTAAATAAGCAAAAGTGGCTGTCACAGATCTCTTCTCCCCAATACTCTCTACTAAGACCAGTGATTTTCCAGGAGAGTTTGCTAAAATCTCAGGGGACAGTTAACAGTATGTTACACAGGTTGGTGTAGAAAACTAATCAAGGGTAAAAATACACAGCTCATTTTAAAGAAGTAGAGTAACTTGATTCTAAAGTAAGAGATGGGCAATACAAGAAAACAGTAGTCCCATTTTACCTCTAAAGGTGCAAACAATTCAAACAGAGCATGGTGTTACCAAACCAAATATGAGCATTAAAAATTCCTCATAACTGAGTGAGGTTTCCTCTTAGAATTCAAGAATTGATCAACATTATGACTACAATTAATGTAATTCATCACATTATTAGCCTAAAGGAGAAAAATAATATTATCTTGATTGATCAAAAAAGAGTTTGATGAAGCCGAGGTTATGTTTCTTTTAAAAAATCCTTTAAGATAGAGTCACAGATGTAGGGAAAAAACCTCGTATTGTCCAGGGGATAAAGCAAGGGGTGGGGAGGAATAAATTGGGAGACAGGGATTGACAAATACATAATTGTATATATAAAATAGATAAATAAGGACCTACCATATAGCAGAGGGAACTCTTCTTAATACTCTGCAATGACCTATATGTGGAAAGAATGTAAAAATTAGTGGTTATATATCTAATTGCTATACTTTCTGTATACAGAAACTAACATGACATTATAAATCAACAATAAGAAGAATTTTTTAAAAGAGAAAAATCCTTTAGAAAATTACATTTCAAAGGGAACTTTCTTAATTTTATAAAATTAAGATGAAGTAAAATTAAAATTAAATTAATTACATAACATTAACAGATTTTATAATGGAAAAACTTTTAGCCCATCACTTGAAGAATCAGGAATGAGCAAAGAATGCCCACTGTCACCACTATTGTCTAACACAGTTCTGGAAGCCCTGACCAATGCATAGAAAATAAAAAGAAAGAAGAGATATCAGGATTGGAAAGGCAGAGATAAAACTGTCATCATTTCCATTACTATAATCATCAACTCCCCAAACCTCAAAATCAACCAATTACTCCAATTAATAGGAAAATTTAATAAGATGGCTCACATTTGATCCAAAAACCAACAGGTTTTTCCATAGTAGAAATACCCAAATAGAAAGCGTGACCAAAACAATAAACTATTTATAGTAACAGCAAAACTATAAAATTCCTAGCAATTACTTTCACCAGTAATTCACAGAACTGCAATGGAGAAGGTGTCAGACCTCTAACAAACACCTTTAAAGATGATTCAAACATGGAAAGAAGTTTCTAGCTCACTTATGGGATGACTTAACATTAAGGATGTTAATTTGACCCCAGATTAATCCACACATGTAATATTGAAAATTTCCATTGAATTTTTCTGGAACAGAAAATGATTACTCCAAAATTCACATACAGAAATAAAAGTCGATGCATAAAAAAGTCAGCCTCAAAAACAGAAGGTATTAAGAGGAGGAACTTACCACACCAGGTGTTAAGATAAACAGCAAAATACAATAATATAAATAGTATTTGCTCAACTAAAGACACATCTACCAATGGGACAGAATAGAGAGTGCAGAGCTAGGGCCACATGTATAGGACCTTAGTATATGATCAAGAAGACATCACAAATCATTAAAGATAGGATGGTTTGATAGTTTTGGAAAGAGAAAAATAAAGCTGGGCCCTTACCTAATAGGGCTTCTCTGATGGCTCAGATGGTAAAGAATCTGCCTGTAATGCAGGAGACTCAGGTTAAATCCCTGGGTTGGGAAGATCCCCTGGAGAAGGGAATGGCAACCCACTCCAGTATTCTTGCCTAGAAAATTAGATCCTTACCTAATACACATACGTAAGTCGACTTCAGATGTGTTAAATATGTAAATGTAAGATAAACTGTAAAGTTAATAAAAAATAATGTCAAAGAATATATTTGTGATCTAGAGATGGTGTAGAAATTCTTAAATTTCAAAGGCACAAACCCAAAATCAGGAAGTGGTGAATTTGATTACATCAACAATAAGAACATAGTTGTAGATAGAGAATGGGAAAAGATGATATTTAAAATATGGCAAGGGATTAATATTTCAAAAATACAAGGAACTTCTATGAGTCAGTAAGGAAAAGATGGCAGCCCCAATAGAAAAATGGATGAAGTGTTAGAAAAAAAATAGTTTACAGACAACATGCAATAAGAGATAAATTCACAAAATAACCAGAGAAATAAACTGACAAGCGGCCATGTTGTAAGTGTCAGATCAATACAAACGATATCTGCGTTGTGCCATGTGTATCACAGGAGGGACAGAGCAAGTGTGCATACCCTTAGTTTCACAGTTAAGAGTCACTCTGCTGTCCAGGAAGGCAGCCCAGCTCACACACCCTACAGCAATGGTGAGGATTTCTATGGCTCTGTGCTGTTACCTTGGCATGAACCAGCTATCCACTTTTACAGGCTAACAGCTTCCATCAGAAAAGAATTTTGCTTCAAAGACATAAATTAATATCTAAATTATAAATAAAATATTAGAGGGTTGCTGTCACAGGACATAGTGACTATCTCTGACATCGCTTTTGTTGTTATTTAAAAAAAAAACTCCTTTGATAGAAATAACCTTTGTCGATACAGGTTTTGTTCTTCTATTTGCTATTCTTGCAGTTGCAGGAGAGATGGAACATTTTCTACTTCTTATCTTGGGGAAAATTCTTTCTCCAGAGATTAGTAGGGCCTGTTGTTTCCCAGGCCAACTGCTAAAACCACAGTGTTTAACCATAAAAGAGGTTCCTGAGAGAAAAAGAAATCATATGGAAAACAAAAGGTCACAATAGGATTATTAACAGATGGAATATGGAACATGAAATTACTGATATCCTTTCCCTATTATTTTCCATTATGAATTCTTACTTGTGATTCTGACACATTTATCAATTTTTATCTTATCATAATCTTTATTAATTCATGTGCATTATTTATGTGTATATATGTGTTTGCACATTTAGTGATGTTGTGGGGTTGTGTGTAGACAGAGAAGCATATATGTGTAAACTATAGTGTAAATGGACAGATGCTGTTTTTCCGTATCTCATCCCAATGAGGACAGGAAGTAAGTTGTTGGTTTTCTCCACCACCATACCCTGTGCCTAGGAAAAGCCTCAACACAGCCAGGCTTGATGAATCTCACTGAATGAACATCTTCAGCAAGGAAAATTGAACAATATAAAATAAGTATAAAGATGAAAATAAAAGCAATACTAATTTCCTGAGCCTGGATGAGAGGGGGAGGGGCAGGAAGAACCTCTGTAGAAACTTTATGTTTCCAGTCCATTATCTAAGTGGATGTAGACATATGAACACATATGAACAATACTATCATTTTATGTTCTGCTTTCTCACTGCACAACTTACCATGATGATGTATGCATTTTACTACCCTTACCTGTCACAGTGAAAGCTGAAATTCAGATCTAGTCTGTGAGGATGGAGCCTTGGGATTCTTAGCCTCAGGTCACAGAGCACACATTGCATGTTTTGGCACATAAATAAATATACGATATATTTTAATTCAGTTCTCTTAAATCCTGATTAGCTTAATCATAACTCTCCAGTGGAATGTTCCTCACGTGAGAGCACTGGTCTTGTCTGTCTCAGATCCCCAGGACCTGGCCCAGCTCCTGCCGTGTCCTTGGGGAGCATGAAGTGGGAGCTGAAGAGTCAACAGAAGGATGAAGGAGTTCTGTCCACATCTTTACTGGAAGGGTAAAGTGAGGTTTTTTCAGACGCCACGTGAGACTATTTTGGAGAGTCCTAAGTCCACCCTGCAGAGAGTAAAGGAAGGTCTCAGTGCACTGGCTCCTCCCAGGTCAGATGGTTCAGGAACAAGGCACTCTGGCCAGCCCGAGTTCTTGTCCATTTGCCCAATTCTTTCAGGAAACATACGAGTGAATCATTCACAGGAGGGTTTGCAAACATGTGTTACACAGTGTGGTTTGACAAGACTCCATCGATACTAAATGTGTGTGTAAACTGAACACACTGTTCTCAGAGAGGACTGGGCTCTTTTCCATAATTACAGATTCCAAAAAGTGAACCTGGGAAACTAGAGAATTGTGCAAGAGCTCCCTTGGCACCCAGGTGTGAAAACAGGCTTTTGAGTGCTGCTTCTTTTCCATCACCCACAGCTGAGGACAGTGGCTCTGAGTACCCCATCCCCTAGAGAGGGCATCCAGGAAGCAGCGCCAGACGTGGTAAGCTCCCAAAGCTGAGGAAGAGGCAGCAGCGCCGGCCTCCACAGTCAACACCCCCCCTCCATCCCACCTCTGGTCCACGCAGGAGATGCCCAAGGAGGGGGAGGGGAGACGGCAGGGTTGTCAGTCTCCTGGGGAGTACGGTATTTGTGGAGGCAGGTGATTTCTGGAGATTGATTCAGAGTGCCAAGAAGAAAACAAAAATGCCTGTTCATCTCTCAGCCCAGGTGTGTGCTCACTGCAGACACTACCAGCTCATTCTGATGCCCCTCTCCAAGCAGAGGGCAATGTGGTGAGTTCTTGAGAGAGTTTACATGTGTAGGAGCTGTGAATATTCTGGAAGTTTCTAAAGATGGAGCACCCATGCCAGTAGAGTTGAAAAGGCAGTGGTGGAGTGTGACTAGGAAGGAGATGGGGTGAGCCTTTTCCCCTCTGCCATCTCTGCAGGAAGAGAAGAGGCCCCCGGACATTCTGGGGGGGTCCACTGGATTCCGCTGGAAAGACCAGTGAGGTTAGAGAAAAGGCAGTACTGGGCCAGGTGAGGTGACACCTCAGGTAGGGAGGGGCCTTGGAATGTGCACTGTCATCAGAACCCATTGTGGATAACCTCCTCTCTGGGAAGGTTCCCCATGGCTTATGGGTGGTGTGAAGCTGGACTTCACCTCAGGAGCACCACCATGTCCACCACCTCTGAGAGGCCCTCACCTGGACAAAGAATATCAACATCAGTTAGAAACACATCTCACCTTTACGAACCTCCCAGTGCAGAATCTGAGAGGTGTGGTGGGAAGATACCTCAGAACTGGCCTTCTATGCACGCCTCCTCATTGCTGGAACAGGAGGAATAGAGAAAGAGCTGTCTGTACCCTCACCCTCCAAGTGCCTCCAGCTACAAATCTAGCCAACAAGGAGGTTGGTAGGAGGGGGAGGGATGGAAAACATTAAAGCAGATAGAATGCTGAAGGTTGAAACAGTGCTGCAATGACTTGTAATGAAAATGACCCAAATGATAAAGATCAAGACGAACGTTTGAAAAATCACAGTGGAAAGCAGAGTTTGGAAAATAAATCCACTAGTTAAAAGTCCCCTAAATTGAGAATCCTCTGTAAACTGGGTATATGAAGATAATACGTACTCTTGAAGAACTAGAGTGTTTTGAATCTGTACATAGTAAGAGTTAGCCTTAGTTGCAGGGCCATCCAAACAATAGCCACTCTTTCCCATGTCCTCCCACCTTGCCCTCTGATTGCACTGCAACACTGGGAACATCTGTCAGCATTGGACTTTGTGACCTGGGAGGGGAGGGTGGGCAGGCAGTCCTCACATCACTATTATGCTGCAAGAGAGTCTTGGACACAAGTTCATTACCCTAAATCCTCCAGTTGTGAAATCAGCTTTTTCAGCTGTGTGGGCATCTCCTGTTTGCCCCACCAATCACTCACTCTCCATCCCGCTTTCTACCCTGGCCTGTCCAGACTAGGTCAGCTGAGCCCTTTGCTCTGGCCCTGGCTGGATTTGGACAATAGGGAACCTGGCCAGGAGCTGGGGAGAGAGGGGAGGGGCTTTTGTTGATTCAGTCTTACAACTTCTTCAGGGAGGGATCACCACAGACTGGCTGCGCCCCTCAATCAAAGGCACAACTCCTGTCAAGCACCCCTCTCCACACACTTCTCTGTGTCCTTGTCTCTGTCTCTCTCCTTCTCCCACTCCCCCGCACCCACAGAATCTGTAATCACTCCCTCCTCTAGCCCTTCAGGACTAAGGGAGATTACACCAACCCCACCCCACCCCCACAGGTAATTTCTGTGCTCTGCTTAGTCACTCAGTCGTGTCCAACTCTTTGCGACCCCATGGACTGTAGCCCACCAGGGTCCTCTGTCCATAGGGTTCTCCAGGCAAGAATACTAGAGAGGGTTGCCATGCCCTTCTCTAGGAGATCTTCCCAACCCAGGGATCGAACCCAGGTCTTCCGCATTGCTGGCGGATTCTTTACCGTCTGAGCCAGCAGGGAAGCCCACAGGTAATTTCTAGATCAAGGAATTGCACCATCTCTTCTGATCTCCTGAGGCTGTACCGACGCCTTGGGAATAGACTCTAATTAATCTCTCCTCAAGAAGCACTGATTCATTGAAAAAGACCCTGATGCTGGGAAAGATTGAAGGCAGGAGAAGGGGACGACAGAGGCTGAGATGGTTGGATGGCATCACCGACAAGATGGACATGAGTTTAAGCAAGCTCCAAGAGTTGGTGATGGACAGGGAAGCCTGGCGTCCATGGGGACGCAAAGAGTAGGACATGACTGAGCGACTGAACTGAACTGAAACTTTCCTCACATTACCCTCTTTGAAGGTGTCCTCTTTTCCTGCCAGGATCTTGAAGATACAGCAGCCTTAGAGAGCTGCACAGAATCTGGATTTTTGTGCCTTATAAAAGGAGTACAACTTTGTACAGCCACCAATCAATGAATCAAGACCAGTTATAGTAAGCAAACAAATTCCACATTCTATAACCGATGTTCTCATAGATGAGGTAAGCACTGCAATGCTTGCCAAGCTGACAGTCCTCACATGCTTCAAGGATAATGGTTAACATTCCTACGAGATGTTTAAACATTTTGTGATTAATAGTAGTTTGAAGCTTATTATTTCTTCTCAGTAAATGTAGTGAGAGAGAGAAACTGTTTAGGTTTATTACAGTTTCATAATTTATAACACACATATTACATAATTTATAACACACATTTATGTTTTTTTAAGACACACATCTCTTGATTATTTCTGAAATTAGGTCGTGCCTTACATTCACTAATTACCAGGAAGTGAAAAGTGAAAGTGAAAGTCGCTCAGTCAGATCCAACTCTTTGCAACCCCATGAACTATACAGTCCTTTGGAATTCTCCAGGACAGACTACTGGAGCGGATAGCCTTTCATTTCTCCAGGGAATCTTCCCAACCCAGAGATCGAACCCAGGTCTCCACCATTGCAGGCAGATTCTTTACCAACTGAGCCACAGGGGAAGCCCCAATTATCAGGAAGCACTGGTGAAACAGTTGTCATTGCTTTAGGATTAGTGTTTGTGTATACTTTCCTTTTTGCTTATACACAAGAGTGATGTAAGATTAAAATCTAAGTCCAAAAGAACCCCTTCAAAATGTGTAAAGTAAAAATTCACAGTGATAAGAAAACATTATGTCTGAATTTAAATGGTAACATTTTTCTTGGTGGTATATAAATAGTAACACATCTTTCAGTCTAAGGGTCTCAGTGTCAGAGAACCAGTGTGTGCTTTTGCCTTTCTTTAGTCTCACAGTGTTCTCTGCTAACTTGCCCCTCAGATAGTTGACACAGAACCTCAGACATTCAAAATATTTATTCCTTCTTTAAGACTTCTCATCAGCTACCACAATGACTACTAATTTCTTGCATATAGGATTCCTAATTTTCATATCTGTGAGGGAATATGCAAAGCATCACTAGAAAAAAATATTTTTCAGTTCAGTTCAGTTCAGTCGCTCAGTCGTGTCCGACTCTTTGCAACCCCATGGACTGCAACACGCCAGGCTTCCCTGTCCATCACCAACTCCTGGAGTTTACTCGAAGTCATGTCCATTGAGTCGGTAATGCCATCCAACCATCTCATCCTCTTTGTCCCCTTCTCCTCCCACCTTCAATCTTTCTAGGCATCAGGGTCTTTTCAAATGAGTCAGTTCTTCACATCAGGTGGCCAAAGTATTGGAGTTTCATCTTCAGCATCAGTCCTTCCAATGAATATCCAGGACTGATTTCCTTTAGGATGGACTGGTTTCATCTCCTCGCAATCCAAGGGACTCTCAAGAGTCTTCTGCAACACCACAGTTCAAGAGCATCAATTCTTCGGCACTCAGCTTTCTTTATGGTCCAACTCTCACATCCATACATGACTATTTTTATGATGAAGTAAAATTATATCATTTTGGCTGGTATTTAGTATGTTTTCAGTACAGATTTAATAGTCACTTCAAAGTGACTCATTACCATATTCTGCACATCCAAATTTGTATCCAACATCCATATTCTCTACAACTCTCAAACCCCTCTACCAGTTGTGACCTCTTTTGAACCCTACCTTTTCTCAGACTTCATTTATTCAACATATATTCATAAAGCAACGACTATCTGTGAGGCACTGTGACAGGCACTGTGGATACAAGGATGACACACAGGAGGAGAGACATGCCTTTGGCTTTGGGTTTCCTACCTACTTGCTCTAAAGACAGACAAGAAAATGGGCAGATATCCTGGAGTGTAACGAGTCCCAGGGAGAGTCACCTGCAATAAGAGCAGCTACAAACGGCTTCTCACAAGTTCCATGTGCTCCTCTCACATGTGCCGCTTCCCCAACCCCAGGATCTTCACCTTGGTCTCTTTCTCAGAGCCAGAGAGGTTTCTGCTCCCCTGGGGGTCCACCATCCCTTGTGGGCTTGATCCCCTGCCTCCTGCTTCCCCTGGCTCTACTGTTCCTTCTTCATCTCAGCGTCTCCCTCTTCCTTAGCTCCTTCCTGTTTCTTAAAGCTAGTCTGACCTTCTTAGACAGAAAACTTCTAACTAATAAACAATACATGAATTCAATTATTCATTTATTAATTTCCAATAAGCACTCGTTGAAATTCCATTCTGTGCCAGGACTGGATATTCAGATATAAACAAGAAAGAAATGGTCACTTCTCTCACTGATTCTATAATAAAAGGGAGGAAGATGGACCAAAACAAAGTCCAAAAGAAATCAGGAGAATGAACCAAAAAATTAATAAAAGATTCCACATGTTGAAATTGGCAAAAAGTACAGAATAACCAGTGTAGATCAGCCAAGATGATCAGAAAGGCCTCTCTCAAGAAAGAGTGATCTCAGGGGACCTCCATAGGTGAGAAACACCCAGTCATGTGAAGAGCAAGCAGAAGAATGTTCTGAGCAGAGAAAATGTCATATGCAAAGGTCCTGTGCCAAATAAAAGCTTGGCTTGTTGGTGAGATGGAAGGACAGGGAGCCTGGGAGGGTGTGGCGTGAGATGATGCTGGAGGGTGGCCAGGGACAGCTCACGCTGGATTACATTCTGAGGGAAATGGGGACCCATGGAAGAATTTTAAGCAGGGAAGAGACATGATCTGATTTGTTTGCTAGACTGAGAGGTAGAGTAAATACAAGCTCTGTTTTACCCAGGCAGTTTCAGTTTATTCCTGCCATCCATGTATAATCATCAGTAATGCCCTTTTCCTCACAAGAAAGTGACTTGGTTTAGATGAAAAATGATACAGTCAACGTAAGCAGAGTGGGAAGCCACGAAGATGGGGACACTGGTTAGACAGCTGTTGCAGGAACCCAGGTGAGAAATGGTGTGTCCAGGAGCACGGAGATGCATATGAGAGCAGGCTGATGGACTAGAGATGAATTTTGGAAGTTGAATCACAGGACTTGTTAGTGGACTGGATGTGGGGTAAAGGGAAAGGAATCATCAAGGACATTCCTCCATTTCTGGGCTGAGCAACAGAGGAAACAATGATGTCATCTGCTGAAATGGAGGGGCCTGCGGGGGAAGAGTTCTGGAGGCAGATGAGAGTTCCCTTTGGGACACATTGAGTGTGAGATCTCTGGAAGCCGTCCAAGCAGAGGTGTCTAGAGGCCAATCGAATGTATAAGCACAGATCTGGGAAATCAGGTTCTGAGCGGGGAGGTGTAATTTTCAGAGCCATCAGCATATAGGTACTATTTGCTATACTTGTTGGGGAGAATATAGACATAAAAAGTGAAAAAAAAGGTAAGAACCCCTAACCAAGTCTGAAGTACCCTTAGGGTTTGGGGAGATGAAAAGACCCAACTAAGGAGATAAAGGAAAATTAAAGGGAAACAAAAGGAGGGTAACAAAAGCCAAGAGAGAACCTACCAGAAAGGAGGGAGAAGACAACTGTGCTGAGCGTGTCTCAGAGCCTTCGTGATACGAAACAGGAGCCTGTCAGTTGGCACCATGGAGGTCAGCGGTGACCAGAGCTGTTTTGCTGAGTGGTGGGGACAGAGGTGAGGCTGGTGTGGGTTCTAGTGTGAGTCAGAAGTGAGGAAGCAGAACATGCAGGTGAGCAGACTTGCAAGTTTGATGACTAAAGGAAGAGGAAAACATGTAAGAGTGAGAAGTGATGTGGATTGAAGTCTGGGTTTTCAATGTGGGAATTTATTAAGGAAGCAGATACTGAGGGTAAGGACTCTGCAAGACACTGTTCACGTGAGGAGAACAAGCTGTGGTGTGTCTGTAACCAGTCAGGCATCTCTTGAGCACAAGGGCTCTCATGCTGGAGATCCGTGGAGGAGAGTGTCCCCACCTCTGAACCTCTCGGTCTTGACAGCACATCCCTGTTCTCCTGGGGTCAGACACACCGGCCTGCAGTCCTGGCTGCTCACCTACCTCAGGTGTGACCTTGAGCAAAGTCCAGATCACTTACCTCTAAGCCTCATTTCTTCAACTGAGAACTGCAAAGCCTTTGTGGTAAATCAAATAAAGCATGTAGAGTTAGAATATTTGCAATGAAAGAAAGTGGTGGCCTCTATAATTACTATTCTTCAGCTTCCCACACCCCAGCGGAGTTTGGATCGCCATCGGTCTGTGTTCTGAGGAGGCTCCTCTTAAATTGCATTGGAAATATGTATCTTCATAGCTGACATTCACTCTAGAAGGGAAAATAGTGTTTTGTTTGACCCAAAGATAGTGAGGATAAAGGTAAGGGAAACTCATCTGAGAATGATTTCTTAGATAAAATGAGCTGAAATTAATTAACAGTTGAGTCAGGGGTTGGCTCTGGTGTTGATGAGAAATAATTGGAGTCAAAGATGCAGTTTCCAGGACAGGTGTCATGAGACTGGGCTTCCTAAAGCAAATGTGCCTTCTTGATTTGGGAAGAGATCTCTGGGGATAAGGCCTTGAGTGAGGTGGGGTCAGGATGCCACCGGCTGGGCAGTGGAGAGTCTGGACACAGAGAGGCCTGAAGCAGCAACACAATGACTGGGGAGGAAGAAGTGGGCAGTGGGGCTGCCCAGGCTTGTGCCAGAGTCAGGCTCCCAGCCACTGAGGAGCCCAGCGTGATGGCCAGTGCTCTCCCAGCTCAGGCTTACTCAGGAGGAGAAACTGGAGTCCTGAGAGTACCGGGGCTCAACGGGGTCATGTGAGCACAGGGAAGGGGTACAGGTGACCGGGGATTCCTGGGACCCTACAGTCACAGGCCCACCCTCCACAGAGCTTTAACCTTCCATATGGTGCAGGAGGCCTTTCTCCCCAGAGTCTGACTTGAAGACTCCAGTTTCCATCAACATGTTCAGTTCCACAAACATTTATTGGGCACCTCTGGGTACATGTCTCAGTTCCTGGGGTGACAGAACTCAGTGACACTATTTCCCTGTTTTTGGAGAAGTGATGGGTGGCTCATAGCTTAGTCCCTGGAGAATAGCGGGAGCAGGACTCAGTATTTCTTCGGCAGGCCTGCAGGTCTGAAACGATCTGGATCTTGGCCACTGCGGCCCCATTCCTCAGCTCTCCGGTTGGACACCTGGTCCTCCAACCCATAGCTGTCTCTTCCAAGGTAAATCTGGTGTAAGAATCCTTGAAGGTACTCCCCGACATTGCTGGAAGGAAGGGAGACAGGAGAATTTCAGCTGGGTCACTTGAGACAGCTTTGTCCTCTGACTCCTCTCTCCTCTTGCAGACAAAGCAGTGTCTTTGAGAGGAGGCTAGAAAAGCCCATCCTCAGAAGAAGGGCTAAAATATGCACCCTCTTGGCCAAAGCCCTGGTTCTTTGTTCTTCAAATGCCCTGAATCTGGCTTTTTTAGTGACCCCTCGCTTTCTCCTTAGCAGTAAGGGAAGACACCTCCGCATCTATATCCTGCCCTGGCTCTGCTGGCCATGCGGATGCCAGGAGAAGGGGCAAGCGGAGGAGGGGCCACAGAGCCTTCTGACTCTCTGGAAACAGACAAGCTCCGCTCAGCGCCCTCAGGAGCCCCTGTTACCTGATGATTTTTGCAGCCCAGACGCCCCCAGGGCCCCTTTGAGCAGCATCATAGTTCCCTCGAGCGCGGAAGTATCTGCCTGAATTCTGGAAATTGGCTTCTGTCATGTCCATGTAGGCTCTCCACAAGTCCGAAACCCCTGTAAGGAGACAAAACAGCAGTAACATAGGCACATATTGGAGAAGTGGGGGAATGAGACTTCTCCCCTACTTTTCAGATTTTGACTCTTGACAAAGTGGTTCTTTGAAATCATAGATTGAGATGCATATTCCTTACTGTGGATCGGATCTCGGTGTAACTGTAAGGAGAGACCTTTTCAGTGAGTTGGGTCGGACTGAGTAGGAGAATGGTGCTCTGGGCTGTCTGATACGAGGTTGTGTGTGCAGTGTACAAAGAGGTGATGGTCATATAAGGCATGTGATGATGGAGAATGATGCTTCATATGTACGATCAGGGACTATGTGAAGGAAGAGGTGAGAGGAGAGGGTTTTCCATTTTTTACAGCTACCACAGTCCAATAGAAAAGCGCAAACTCTGAAATATACTGACCTAAGGGATGAAATATTCTTTACTATGTACAGAAAAACTTTGCAATGGCCCCCCAAAACTCTTTTTTAAAAACTGACATTCAGGATATCTCTGGTGGTACAAGCATGGGAGTCCACCCGCCAATGGAGGGGACACGGGTTCGATCTCCGGTCTGGGAGGATTCCACATGCCACGGAGCAACTACACATGCCTCAACTACTGAGCCCAGGCTCCAGAGCCTGCAAGCCACGGCTTCTGAGCCTGTGTGCCTGGAGCCTGTG
Organism: Giraffa tippelskirchi; assembly: GCF_054371585.1. Lineage (NCBI taxonomy): Eukaryota > Metazoa > Chordata > Mammalia > Artiodactyla > Giraffidae > Giraffa > Giraffa tippelskirchi. The sequence goes on from NC_137284.1 coordinate 21,899,127, forward strand.
CTCAGCAACAAGAGAAGCCACCACAATGAGAAGCCTGTACTCGGCAACAAAGAGCAGCCCCCGCTCGCTATAAAGAGAGAAAGCCCTCGTGCAGCGGTGAAGACCCAGCGCAACCAAAATACAGAAATAAATAATTTTTAAAACCTGATAGTCAAATAAAATAGGTAAACAGCAAGGACATACCATATAGTACCTGTGTGTGTGCTCAGTAGTGTCCGACTCTTCGTGACCCTGTGGACTGTAGCTCTACGGACTGTAGCCCAGCAGGCTCCTCTGACCATGGGATTTCCCAGGCAAGAATACTGGAGAGGGTTGTCCCTTCCTCCTCCAGGAGATCTTTCTGAGCCAGAGATCGAACCTGCCTCTCTTGTGTCTCCTGCATTGGCAGGCGGATTCTTTACCACTGAGCCACCTGGGAAGTCCCACTATATAGCACAGGGGACTATATTCAATATATTGTAAAACCTATAATGGAAAAGAATCTGAAAAGGAATATATATATATACACACACACACTACTGAATCACTTTGCTGTATACCTGAAACGCTGTAAATTGACTATACTTCAATAAAAATAAAAAAAAATTTTTAAATGGAAATCTTTTTTTAAAAAAAACCCTGGAATTCAGAGAATACAATGAAAAATAGAATAGCACATGGGTTCAAAATCAGAAAGATTGAATTTGTCAAATATCAACACAAAAATTACCAAGAATTCAATTGCAAAATTAATAGCATCACCTCCAGTCCTGCACAAGGAGCTTAAATGTCAGCACCCCGTCGTAACAATTAAAAAGCTGAACAGATTGAAAATGCAGCAACTCTTCTTGGATCCATAAGAGGGGGAGGACACAGGGCATAGCATTGCTTCCAAGGCTGGAGAGACGAACAGGTGGACGTAGAGAGGGGAGGCCTTTTGGACCAGAAGCTCAGGAGCAGAAACTGGTGAGGGAACCCGTGTGGAGGTAGAAAGACCCAAACCAGAATTGACAAGTTGTGGGAGGTTCGGTGGACACAACTCTGAGAGTAAACCTCCTGGGGGGCCCAACCATTATTGGGCCCCATAATATTGTGAGAGTTACCTTCAAGAGCTCAACCAGATTCTCACAGAAAATATTGTTAAAAAATTTCCCAAAAAAAAAATTTCCCTTGGGCTTCTCGCAGAAGGAGAGGAAAAGGAACCGTTTTGAAACATGCCAGAGTTCTCTGTTCTCAATAGGCCTCCCTCAAAAAACTCTGTATTATCAGAATCTAAGTGACCTGGTGAAAGGAAATAACCAGCTCCAGCCCACTCCTGCCATCCTGCCCCAGTTGAAGGGTAGAAAAAGCCACAAACACCTGTGAAGTTCACAGTCTAGAGCCACAGGCTCATCAAAAAAAACTAAGACCTAGTCATAGGACTGGGCTTCCCAGGTAGTGCTAGTGGTAAAGAACCCACCCGACAATGCAGGAGACATAAGAGACAGGGGTTCGATCCCTGGGTCAGGAAGATCCCCTGGAGGAGGACATGGCAACCCACCCCAGCTTTCTTGACTATTGGAATCCCACGGACAGAGGAGCCTGGCGGGCTACAGTCCATGGGGTCGCAAAGAATCAGACACGACTGAAACGACTTAGCACACGGCACACAGTAATGCTTCCCCAATCTCCAGATAACTAAAGGCCTATTTAGAGCAGTTCTTTCTATCAGGTACATCGAGTCTGGCTTTTAACAAAAAATTACAAAGCATACCAAAAGGCAAACAACACAGTTAAAAGAGACATAGAAGGCATCGGAACCAGGCCTGGTAGGGATGTTGGAATTACCAGACTGGGAATTTAAAGCACGTATGATTAATACTCTAAGAGATCAAAAGACAAAGTAGTCAACATGCAAGAATGGATGGGTAACGTAAGCAGAGAGATAGAAATGCTAAGAAAGAAAAAACTAATGCTAGAGATGAAAAAAACACCGTAACAGAAATAAGGAATGCATTCTATTCTATTCTTATTAGCAGAATAGACACAGTTGAGAAAAGAATCTCCATGACAGAAGATATCTCAATAGAATCCTCAAAAATCAAAGGGCAGAGAATGAAGATTGCCAAAACCAGGACAGAATACACAAGCACCATGGGACAACTACAAAAGGTATAACATACATGTGTGGGATAACCAGAAGGAAAGAAACAGAGAAAGGAAGACAGGGAATTTTTGAAATGATAATGACCGAAAAGTCCCCAAATTAATGTCAGAGACGAATCACAGACCCAGGAAGCTCAGAAAACACCAAGCAGAATAAATGGGAAAAAAAAAAAAAAAAAAACCCTTTCAACCTCCCCTGCAAAAAATCCTCACTTGGGCATATACAGAAAAGCAATGATTTTTAAATAAATTCTGAAAGAAGTCAAAAGAAAATAAAAGTTACCTATTCAAGAACAAAGACAAGAATTACATGACTTCTCCTTAGAACTCATGCAAACGAAAGAGAATAGAGTGAAATATTTAGTGCTGAGAGAAAAACCACCAACCTAAAATTCTGTACCCTGTAAAGTTACACTTCGAAAGTTAAGGAGAAAGAAAGATTTTCTCAAAAAAATGAAGGAAATTTGTTGGCAATAGACCTGCCTTGCAAGAAATGTTAAAAGAAGTTCTTTAGAGAGAAGGAAAATAGGTCAGAAACTCAGATGTACATAAAAAAAAGGAAGAGCACTGAAGAAGAAATACTGAAGATAAAACAAAATTAAGAACAATACATGCAGATCAAAGCATTACAACAATTGACCGCATAATTTTCAAGTAGCCAATAAGCTTCATTTCCCATCAAGAATGGCAGGTTGGGGGCTTCCCTGGTGGTCCAGTGGTGAGGAATCTGCCTGCCAATGCAGGGACCCATTGTCCCCACAAGTATCCCTGGTCCAGGAAGATCCCACATATCTCAGAGCAGCTAAGCCCCTGTGCCACAATTACTGAAGCACGCGCACCTTCAGCCAGCACTCTGCAGCAAGAGAAGCCACCGCAATGAGAAAACCTACACACTGCAGCAAAGAGGAGCCCCCCGCCCCTCACCACAACTAGGGAAAGCCCGTACAGCAGCAAAGACCCATCACGACCAAAATAAGTAAATCAATACATCTTTAATAATAATTTGAAAGGAATGGCAGATTAGTTTTGCTTCCTGGCCCTATCTCAGTTCTAGTGTGGCAGATCACTGGGAATTTGCTCTTTTTATTGGGTGGATAGACATTAGGGCTTCATTTCCATGAGCTCTGCCTTGCAACCATTGGTCATTTGCTTGGGTACAGGATGGGATCCTCTTTCCAAGCACAGGTCTTCTCTTTCCCAGGCACCCTCTCTCCCTGGAGTAGGGCATGACGTTTATTCAGCTTGCCCTTTCACTGGACATTCCACCCTTGGGGATGTACCGAGTTCACAGGTAAACTTCAAGACTGAAAAATTTGTCATTTATGAGTCCCCACAAGTATTCTTGCCCAGAAAATCCCATGGACAGAGGAAGCTGGCAGGCTACAGTCCATGGGGTTGCAAAAGAGTTGGAGATGACTTAGCAACTAAACAGCAACAACAAGGAGCTCACCCCTTGGAAGTCCTGGCTGCCTTGGAAGTCCTACTCGCTGCCCACTACAAGCAAGGACAGGCTGGGTTCAAAGCGTCTTTGACCTGGGATCTGGAGAAGCCCATGGCGGGTGCTGAGTCAGACCAGCATGGAAGGAGAAACCCTCCAGTTCTCACCCATTTGTGGTTTCTCAAAGGAGCATCCACATCCGTGTTGTGTGGCCTCTGCTCAGAGTGAATCCTGGGGTCAGCTGGGTGTGCCCTTCATCCTCCGGGGCTCTTACCTTGCACAGCCTCCTTGAAGAATGAATACCAGCCTTCACCGGTGACTTCCATGATCAAGGTACAGAAAAGAATGCCTATGAAAAGCTTCATTGTGCTGATATGAAAGAAAGAGAAGATCAGAGACACACAACTATGATATATAAGATAGAGATATGTTTTGTGATTTTGAATTTCAAAGATAGCTTAGTTCCCAATTCCTATTTACTCTTTTTAGAATTATTACTGTAGGACAGCTTGAAATGGGTTTTAGGAAGAAGCATAAACCCTTAATTCTCAGTCCAGATCTCTAGAAAGACTAAGAGGGTTCTATCAGTGTTTTATTTGCTCGTGGCCAATCTGTCATCCAATAAAGCAGAATAAAGTAGATTCATAGCATTTCCTGCTCTGCCCAGCAGACCCAATAATGAGTAGAAAACACTTCTCCCCAACTGAAATTTATCAGTTATGGGAGAAAAGACTCTCCAAAGAGAAAAACGACAGAATTACTCCCCAGAAGAGAGTCTCACCTGTGCCCTTTCTCCAGCTGAAATTCAGCAGTTGGTATCTCTCCTGGCTTTGGTGATAGTGGGAAGAGAGGTCTTAAATCCAGTGTGCATCGGTGATGTCCCTCTTGCTCAATTCTTCTGTGTAAACAAATTAGCATATTGAATAATAGTATTTTCCTTATTCTCAAGCAGCTTTTTTCGAATGAGTCATTCAAGACATTTGTGTTCTGGCAGTTTTTCCTAATTGACTTATTCTCTTTTCAGTCGTATTTGAACAGAAGAGAGTTGTATTTGAAGAATCAAGTGTGGGAGGACACAAGTCCTTCTCCACTTTACTCCCTTCTCATCCCTGTTTGGAAAAGGGATCTCCCCCTTCCCCAACAGGATTACACGTAGGTATTATGCTGTTAAGAGGTGATCAATATGATTAGCAAAGAAAATGTTTACTTCTTTCTTGGGGTTTCTGTCTAAGGTACGTGAGGACACAGGACAAGCAAGATTTGTCAACTCCACCAGCAATGATATGAGGTAATGATTAATTATTCTGGGAGAACAGAAGGATAGGCATGAAGTAGGGTTTCTAGGCAGTACCCTTGATACAGATTAAAACAAAATAACAAAAAAATCTGTGTGTGTGTGTGTGTGTGTGTGTACATCCCTTTCGTACAAATATACATTGTTTTGTACTCTTTTAACTAAATATATATTGGAGGGCCTCACTGGTTTTTTGCTTATTTTAAAAAATAGCTACACAGCATTCCATTGTATGGATGGGCCATAATTTATACAATACTGCTGGCCATTTTAGATGTTTCTAGTCTTCTGTTAATGCAAATAACCATGAATTTTTAACTCGGTGTGTGCGTATGTGTATATATATAGATAGATAGATAGATACACATATGCTGCTGCTGCTAAGTCGCTTCAGTCGTGTCCGACTCTGTGCGACCCCATAGACGGCAGCCCACCAGGCTCCGTCGTCCCTGGGATTCTCCAGGCAAGAATACTGGAGTGGGTTGCCACTTCCTTCTCCAGTGCATGAAAGGGAAAAGTGAAAGTGAAGTCGCTCAGTCGTGTCCAACTCTTCGCAACCCCATGGACTGTAGCCTACCAGGCTTCTCCGTCCATGGGATTTTCCAGGCAAGAGTACTGGACTGGGGTGCCATTGCCTTCTCTGAGATACACATATATACATGTATATATGATAAATTTCTAAAAAAGGAATTATAGGGGAAAAGTGTGGCTCTTTACATTTATTTATATATGTTGCAAATCGCCTCCTGTCAGTAGCTCTATAAATCTTCACTCCCACAAGAAAAGTTCCACAGCATCTCCCAAACAACGCTCTATCAAACTTCTTGGTCTTTGAAATTTTGGTAAATAAAATATAATTCAGTGTAATTTAATTTGCATTTCTATTGTTATGAGTTTGGTTTCACAGTTTTTCCTCTGTATAAGAACTATTTGTATTTTCTAGCAAATGTGAATTCATTTCTTGTATTTTAATATTTGTATTGGTTTATTGGATTTTTTTTATCAATTTGTAAGAACTTTTTTATATAGAAAAAATTAGAACTTTATGAGTTACAAACACTTTCCCAGCTTATTATTTACCCTTTGATTATGGTTGCTCATGTTTACCAAAATTTTCTTTATGTTCTTGTCTTTTTTTAATCTTTTCTTTAGTGCCTTCTGAATTTTGTCCTATAGCTGGAGAGGCTTTCCTTGCTTTGATTTATAAAATAATTTTTCTCTATGTATTATATATTTTCTTTTTATTCAAAAATATTTAGTACATTTGGAACTTGACCTAACATCATTTCGAAAGTATATTTTCAATTTTATTTTAAGATGGCCACCCAGTTGTCTCAATCCCATTCATTGACTAGTCCCTGGTTTACCCATTAGTTTGACAGGCAACCTTTAATGCTAAATTACCATATACTCTTGTGTCTAATTCTGAGTTGCAAGAATCAATTTTTCTATGTTTGGGTCAGTACTACCTCGTTCTATTTATTGAGGCTTTATTCAATGCTCTAAATGCCTTCATCATTCTTCCTTTTCAGAGGAAGTAGTTGGGATTTACTCTCTATAATTTTTTTAACTTATTTTTGTATCCAGAAGCACAGCTGATTGATTAAACAATATTTGTGGCTCACGCAGCTGTCCCAATGCTCTCCTTGACTGTAGCGATGTTTCAACTGGTATCTGGGGTGTCCAGGAGTCCCATTCCACAGCTATATTCTCTCTTAAACCCACTCCACTTAGTCCTTCAGGCCACTCTTCATTGCAGCCACCTTGGTGAGATTGGTAAGGATTCCATTCTGCTAATCCAAAGGTCATTCTCTCCACTACTTGGCAGCATCTGACACGGCTGATCAATAACTGTGTCCACCGGGATTTGGATATGCCACATTCCCCTTGGTTCCTTCCATCCACAAAATCTGTTCCTCCTCAGTGTTTTTGTTGGCTCCTCCTCCTCCAGACTTCTAACAGATGAAGACCCTTTGCTGCACCTTCACCTCTTCTCTTTTCAGCCTTTCACATTCTGAGGGAGCTCAGCCAGGCCTTTGAGTGTAAGCTCCATAAGGCCAAGATCTTATCTGTGATTGCTCTTCACACCAAAAATCCATTGCTTGAAACAATGCCTGGGACACACAAGTACTTATTAAATATTTGCTGAATGAATGCATGGAAGAACTTGTTTGAATGTTTGAAACAGTTCCTAATTCAAATCACATGTTTAAAAATGATAAGTAGTTCAATAAGGCTATAGGATGGATTGAAGTCATAGGACATAAGGCTGCAAAGATTGGATACACAGACTATCTTGTCTAAAAAAATAGCAAATACTGTGAATTGGAGGGAGGAAGGAAAAAGACGTGTTATGTATGCTGCATTCTTCACATTTCATAAAGGGAGCCTCGTTATCCAGTTGTTAATATTGGTAAATTTAAAAATAGAAATATAATTCTACTATTCAAAGTTAATAATACTTGAAAGAAGTAAGAAGAATGGAAAGTATAACAAATGGTGGCCTCTGGAGAGTGGGATTTGGGAAGACTTCCCTTTGCATACATTTCTCAATCATTCTGAAACAATGCATTACTGCTATAACAAAGAAAACAAAAAAATGGGGTCAGGCCATGGTGAACTTTCAATCATCCTACAATAGACTGTATTCTCTAGTTGTAAATCCTCACTGTGCAAGTTCACATTGATTGACATTGCTACCCAGGCTCACGGTTGTCAATGACAGGTTTCAGAACAGCAATGACTCACTGGAAAGTGGACCAGGTGGGGCAGGATGAGGTGAGTGGAAGTGGGGCAAATGAGGAGATATGTCTCAATCAGGGATCACATCTCAAACAGCTCTGGTCTCTGAATGGCTCCCAAGCCCTGTACAGGAAATCACAAGTCTGTCCGGCATCTTGATAAATCTTGCTTGGTCTCCACTCCAGCTTCTGACCACATCTTCTAGTTTAGAGGACAGAGACGTGTCCTCTGGCATCGCTCAATTCCTAAGAGGCTATCCCCTTCAGCACAGGTGGAGGTCAGTTCTCCCCCTCTGGCCAGAAGAATAGAAGAAAGATAAGGATAAATCCCAAGAACTGTCTTATTGCCAAAGCCAGTCATGGGTTCTGCTCTAAGTTTCCATGTCTCTGTTTCACATTGGGATGCTACATGCAGAGGATCATGGTGTTTCCTTCGTCTAAAAGCAGGGGACATGGAGCTCTCTACTAGCATCTCTGCTTGCTGGCAGCTCCGATGGTGGGAGATCCAAATGGGGTCAGCCAGAACCTTTCTCCCTTCTCATCCATCTCCCCACACTCTCCCCTTCATTCCAACCATTCAGATCTGCTGTCTTGGAGAGAATGTTGCCTCTTCCATTAATTTAGGGAACAAGGTCACACGCAGGTGTTGTTTCCTGGAGCTGGACTGCTGGTACCCAGATTCCATTGTTTCGTGGCTTTTCAAAGTTTTCTTCTCTTGTGGATCTGGCAGGGTCCAGGAGGAAACAGCCCAAACTAGAATAATTGAGGAGTGTTGCATGAGGGGGCTAATTGCAGAGACAGGCAGGGGTTAGGGAAAGTGACAATGCATGGAGAAGCCCCCTAAGGCAAGCAGTCGTGAAACATTTCCACCTTGAGGTTTAAAGGGACCAAGGAAGGAGCAGTTAGCCAGAGAGTATGTGACAGAAGAGGAGAACAGGTTTTGGGGGCATATTTGAAGAAAATTCTTACATGAAGATTTTTCTCAGGCGCTCCTCACAAATAATGAATGACGGAGCAGGGAACAGTAGGAAAGCCTGGGACAGGGTTGCAGGAGACGGGGTGGTGTTGGGCCTGCTCTTCGCAGTGACACCCCAGGAACATCCTTTGACTCCTTAGGTCTCAACTTCTTCCTCTGTGAAGTGAGGCTATGACAACAGATGATCTTTAAGGAACATGCTAAGTGCCAGGGGTACAATAGTGAACAACAGGCGAGACTTAGTCCTTACGGAGCTTCCGGTTTGGTCTATATACATATATATATAAGTTCTCTCTATATATATCACACCAAAGAAAATAGATTCACAAACCATTAAGTGCCCTAAGCGGGGATGGCAGAGGTTCTGGCTTCCCCCCAACATCCTTCCATGGTCAGCCACTGCTGTGGGATCTTGTTTCTCTAAGAGAGGGAAACACGGATGATTCTGCCCTTGATTTCTCTCTGGGCCACAGCAGAGGACATGTCCTCTTCCCGCTTGGAGGTCTCCTGCCCCTATGAGTCTTCTGGATTCCAGAGCCTTTGTGAAGCAAGAAAGGGCTTCTGCATTCTGCTATCTGTTCCTAAATGACTTCCACTCACATCTTGTGTTCTCTGTTTGACTGCCTTCTCTACCTCTGTGTTTTGGAGTTTGCTTATGTTAGTCATTTTTCGTTTTGGTTTTGGTTTTTTTAGGCCACAATATTGAGTGCCATCTTGGATTTCCTTTGGAAGTCACTTCTCTGCTTTTCCTCCACATCCACGTATAATCAGCACCATAGTGGTGGTGGGTCTGGAGGGCTGATCAAAAGTGTAGACCCTGAAGGAGCCCTGCTGGGTTCAGATTCACCCTGTGTGAGACCAGGAGCAAAACACTCGTCATTATTGTGCTCCATTCCATCCTCTGTAAAATGGGAACAATACCAGTTCTTATCTCAATAGGACTCTTCATGGGATTAAAGGAGACCATACCTGATAAACTCAATCAGCTCTCCGACCCCCAGAGGTGAGCTAATGCTCTTTCTCTGGGTGAATTCTGCAGCAGCGTCTCTACATTCCAAGCCCTGCAGCTTTTTCGCTTCCCCTCATAGACTCACAGACTCATCCTGCACAAAAGCTCACTCAGCAAACCAAACTCTCCCAATGATCCCCCAGGAGAGAATATGGAGTGGGTTTCTGCTGCTCACACCCTGCACCCCACTTCACAGTCCCCCCAGACATCCCCAAACTTCAGATTTCTCTTTTCAGTGGCCCTCTGACCTCCCCTCACTTACTCTTCCTCCACTGTATGCAGCTCAGCCCCAAATCCTACGCCTAAATTGTGCACTGAAATGATTCTAGGTGCTCAGCAAAGCCTTGTGGAGTCCTCACTTGGAAGGTACCTCAGTGATCAATGTAGGTTATTTGGGCAGAAATATCATTCTAAACACACACAGCTCTCCACAAGAATGAGATCTTCATCGTGTTACAAATGTGTGTCCTAATGCCTTTAACCGTACATCTATACTAACTTTTATTCCAAATCCTCAACTTCATTAGGCTCCTGCATTCATTCATTCATTCACACACTGAATATTTATTGAGAACACACTGTGGGGATATGAAAAGCTCTCCCGTCTTCATGGAGCTGACACCGTGAGCCACTGCTAACCCACCTGGCCTGGCCACCCCTGCACCTCTCCTAGCAAGAGATCACATTCATCTCATGTCCCTAAAGCACAGTCGTCTTTCTCCCCAGTGGATGGACCGCTCATAGTCATGAGGGTGGCCTGCAGTCATCTCTATGTCTTCCTGACTTCATGCACCTGGGAGGAAATTTCTGGCCCAGGACAGAAGTAATGATCTGGCCCATTGCCCTCTCCTCTCAGATTCTATCTCAGACATTTATCTCTCCTCTTCAGGAAATTCTGGGGACTTGGCATAACCTCTGCGCAGTGAGTTCTGTTGTGGGTGGGCCTCCATAACACCCCCATGTCAGTAGAGGGCTTGTGTTGTAATAGAGAGAGCCCAGGCATTTGACTCAGAGAGAACTGGGTTTGAATCCAGGTTCCAGATTTCCATGGCTATACAGACTTCAGTAAGTACCTTAATCTCTGCAAACCTCTGGTTCTCTCCTCTGTGACACAGGGACAGTCACTCCCACCTAACAGGGTGGCCTTGAGAGTAAATGATCACACAGCAGGTGCTCATGTCTTGTTTGTGTTCCCAGGGGCACAGTAGAGGGTTTCTGAGCTTGGATCCAGTCATCCCAGCCTAGGGGACCAAAACCACACCAACGAATGGAAGTGACCAGGCCCTTCATCAAATCCTAGACATGCAGATCCCAACCGTGACCTTGCTGCCCTCATATCTGCCCTGGTCCTGGCACGAAACACCATGGTGCCCTGGCTCCTGGGCTTCTGTGTGCACAGGAAAGCCTTCTTCTCTACATCATAACGAGGCAGGGCTGGTTTCCTCTCCCTCACTTTCCAGATTACACATTTCCTGGAGGCACTCCTCACCTCCTTCCACTCTGTCTCCAGCTCCATCACGAACTGCTTCACCACTGTGCTGACCTGCGCCTACCTCGAGGGCCTGACCTTGCTCAGCACTATTAGCCCCGAGCTCTGTCTGTCTGTCCTGGGCCCCATCTGGTACCACTGCTGGTACCCAAGACACACATCAGCTCTCAAGTGTGCTGGCCTTGGGCCCTGTGTCTGCTGCTGAATCTTCTGGAAGAGAACTATTGTGGGTTCCTTTTAGGGATTTTGGCTGTGATTGGTGTCCAGTATTTGATTTCATCATTGCTGGGTAACTGATGTTCTTATTGGTAGTTCTTGTTAGCTCCAACCTGGCCCTGCTGGTCAGGATCCTCTGTGAGTCCCAGCAGGGACAGCTGACCAGGCTCTGCATGGTCATCCTGCTCACAATGCTGGTCTTCCTCCTCGGTAGCCTGCATTTTGGCATCCAAAGTTCTCTGCTGCACCAGCTTCAGGAGGATTTCAACATGTCCTTACATTATTTTAAGACAGGGATGGTCCTGTTAATAGCAGTGTCATCCCCATCATTTGCTTTTTTGTTGGCTCCACTAAGCATCTGAAGCAGGGAAGGCTGGCCCTCAAGTTGGCTCTTTTGAGGGCTTTGGATGACAGAGCTGAGGTAAAGAAAAGTAGAGGAAGTCTTCCTCAGGAAACCAGGGAAGTGTCAATAGTTTCATGTAGTGATTCTGTATTAACCAGGGTTCAGTCAGAGAAGTAGTACTTACAGAAGATTCTCTATATCATTGTGTAAATATGTACATATATCTGATCATACACAGTTGTAGGTTCTGGTTAGACTGTTTCTACAAGGCTGTTGCCTGTTTGTCTGATGCTAGAGCTTGAAGCCCACAGGACAAGCTAGAACTCAGGAGCATGAGCTAAAACCCATGAGAACCAACCAGAACTTGTGTCAGTCTCTCTCAGCACCTGCGGTTTTGCTGAAGTCTGCAGAAGTTGGCTCCCTTTCTATGGAGCTAACTACACACCTAGTCCAGGATTCAGAGAGGCTGCAGGAGTGTCAGGGGAAGGTGGAGGAGCTGTAGGCCCAGCTGCTGCCTCGTGCCAATGAGATGAACCAAGAGAGAAGCCACAACGCACATGAACATCCTGGTCCCCCAGCACCGACCTTCCACACATAGAAACAGTACAACTGCTGCTTCCTTTCCAGCCACCACATCTTTTGCAAACTGGTTCTTGATGCCCACTTTAAGTAGAAGCATAAAGGGAAAGGAGTTGTGGGAAACATTGTTCAGCCTAACCAAAGTGATACGTCAACTTCAGACCCATCACAGACCACTCCCTGTCAACTTAGCACCAGTAACCACCTCCCTGACCCATAGCTAATTCCGAATAAAGACAATAGCAAAGTCAAGCTTCCCACACATGATGTACTTATTCCATATACCCCTGAAACATACCAATGTTTTTCCACAAAGAGGATAAAGTCTCTTTTTGCTTTTCTAATATATTATGCTTATTCTTCTTCTAGTGAGTTATACTTCCTTTTTGAAATCCTATAACTTAAACACTGAGCTACACAGTTAACTGCTGTTAGTACATATTCTGTATGATGATAAAGGAATAGAGAAGAAAAATATTTATGAGATATATATGTGTATATATACATATAAACATTCACATTACAGAAATACTCACAATAGATGCTGCTGCTACTGCTGCTACTGCTAAGTCGCTTCAGTCATGTCCGACTCTGAGCGACCCCATGGACTGTAGCCTACCAGGCTCCTCCGTCCATGGGATTTTCCAGGCAAGAGTACTGGAGTGGGGTGCCATTGCCTTCTCCTACTCACAATAGATAATCCTTTCCAGTTGGTCACATAGCTGCTATTGCTGTGAACATATACCTTCTCCTACCAATTATTCCATCTCACATTTGCACCTCACCTTTGCCTACAGGGGTAACTGCAATCTGTATTTCGGAACGGTCTGGGTCATCACAGTCTTCTTATATGGGTGTTGTCCCCTTCCATGACTTTTGCTCACAAGGCCTGTTGGCGATGTAATCACAGGGCAGAGGATAGCCTCTGCTTTGAGGTCCTAGAGACGTGGTTTTGTATAGTATGGTCAGTTTTCTTAACAGTGCAATCATCCTGATAATGATTAAGTAAGACAATGCTTGTTAAACAAAGTGCAATGTCTGAAGGATTACCTTAATTCCGGGACCTTCACCCCATCCCCAGGGGAACTTTGCCAATTCTGGGGTCCAGGACCGTTTCCACTTTTGAAGAAATCCACTTCAAGCAGAGGGTTGAAAGCAGTACAGGGAAAGCGTAAATATGTTTGGTCACTGCATTCAACCAAGAGGACAAATTAAATGTTTCTGACAACTCTTTCCCTAAATGTCCTACAATTTCCATCTCAAAACAACTGAAAGAATTAAAATTCAGTCTACCCCCCAAAAAGGGAGTCATCCCTAATTTTGACAAGAAATATTCTAGCTTCACCCAGGGCCTGTCATAGAGTAAACACAGCAAATATTTGTTAAATAATTATTGAATAAAGGATTCAGTAAATAAATAAGTCAGTGAATTTTTAGTTCAAGCCTGTGATAAATCTCTATTTAACAGATTTAGATCACTTATCTTTAAGTTTATTACTTTACCAATTTCGTCAGAAAAATCAACTACAAAATGTATGCTTCATGAAAGAGTTCTTCATGCAGTTTCCTTTCCTTACCCTCTTAAAGCCCCAAGTACAAGACTTCTGCCTGCTCTGTGCCTTCAACCTGATTTGACCTGATGCTCCCTCTCCTCCCTCATTGCAATTTTCCACTGATTATATATAGACGACATGTCCCTTTAGGGCAAGGCTATATAAGATTTACTTTTATATTCCTAAATGCTTCACAATGTATATTTTACTAATTTAGTTATACATCCATATTTTAATTATTATAATATATGATACATTTTTTTTATTGGGGATGCATTTTCTATTTAATAATTGTTATGTTTAAATTGTTGCTATAGACTGAATGTTTCTGTCCCCCTAAAACCCACAGGTTTAACCCTAATTCCTAATGTGATGGTATTTGAAGGCGGAGTCTTCGGGAGGTGATTAAGTCATGAGAATGGAGCCCTAATGAGTGGGATTAGTGTCCTCATAATACAGACCCCAGAGAGCTCCCTTGCCTTCCTGCCACATGAGAAGACAGGAATAAGACGGCCATCTATGAACAAGGAAGTAGAGTCTCACCAGACACAATCTTCTAGCACCTTGATCTTGGGCTTCATATCCTCATGAATTGTGAGGAATAAATTTCTGTTGATTATAAGGTACTCGATTAATGATATTTTGTTATAGCACATTGAATGGACTAAGAGAAAAGTATAATTTCCATACAATGAATTTCACACATCTTAATTTACCTGTCAATGAGTTTGGCAAATCAATACACCTATGTAACCCACATCCTCAAGAGATTTTGAAGGTTTCCATCATTTCGGAAATTCCCTCTCAGCCCCTCCCAGGCCATTCCTTCTGCCTCCAGGGGCAACTACTGTTCTTTATCATTAAAGATCAGTTTTTTTACCTGTTCATGAACTTCATATAAAGTATACACTCTTGTGTAAGTCTTCTTCTCAATATAATAATTTGAGAAACAGTCGTGTTTATTCCGTCCCCTTTATTGCTGAATAGAAGTCCATTGTACAGATATGTCACAGTTTGTCTATTCACTCTTCATTTGATGGACATTTGGGTTGTTTCCAGCTTGAGGCAACATTTCTCCTGTGCCAACTGGGCCTGATGTTAATCTGTCAGTAGAGGGCTCTGGAGGGACAAGCAGGATGTACCGCCATCTCTTCTAGGTCCCGTGTCCTTCCTTCCATCCAGCTCCCAGGGTGCTCTTCTCACACACAGGACACCCACTGGCACTCTGGAGTTTTTATGTTATTCCCAGCTGCTGAAGTTTCCTGGCAATTGCTGTGGCCTCGCAGCTGGATTCCCAAGGTGTTCAGCAACGTTCTCTCTCCCTAACATCTCATTGTGTCTTTGCAGGAGAAAGAGAAAGCTAACTCTCTGATGTCTCTAACATTATAAGGACCCTAATCCTTCCATCCCAGGTTCCCACACTTTTGACCTCGTTTAACCTTATTTACTTCTTTCATCTGAACAGTTCCATTAGGAGCTGGGCTTCAACATAGAAATTGGGGTTGGGGGGGGACACCTTCAGTCCGTAGCACTGCCCTTTCCACGGCTGGCTTCCAGGGAGCTCAGAGGCCTGCTAACCCCTGTCCCACGTGTGCTGCCTTCAGGTGAGTTTGCAGGAAACCCCAGCTGCATGCCAGGCAAGTTCAACTGCACCCCTGAGCAGCTCCATACTTCATGGGTACTTCAGTGGGGGACGTCTTGCTTGTCAGCTTTGTCCTGGGACACCCAGCAATCTTTATCAGCCTTCCCATGGGCTACAGCCTTCCCAGAAAGATCAAAACTTCAGCTTACTGTATTTCTTAATCCCTTAGTAGTTAATCCTGCTGCTGCTGCTGCTATAACCAAGTAATAATACCTCATATGAAAATTTCCCTTTATAAATCACTAACTGGTTTCTGGACGCTCACTTACAGAAGTAGACTCCTCTGTCCTGCTCTCTCCCTACTATCATTTCTGCAAGTGAGCTAGTTAAAATAAGAGGCTATGAGGAAACAGTCACAAGTGAGGAGGCCCTACGTCTTCATTTTGGCTTCAAATAAGGCAAAAAAAAAAAATAGACTGGCAGGAAACAGTGTTGGAGGCAGTTCTGGATGGCACAGAAAGAAACTGGCTCATAACTAGATTTCTAAGAGTTGCTGAGAAATGAACAGGAGATCAAGGAACAAATTTCTGGAGTAGGATTCCACCGTCCCTCCTCCTGTGACTGTGTTCCCTGACCCCACACAGAGAGCACCAGGGACAAGCTAGGGGACTAGACCTGGGGCAGAGAAGGTGACAGGACACAACTGCAGGGAGTGAGAAGGCCTGACAGAGAAGGGCCTGGAAATGGCCCCAGTGTAACAGAGGGGCCTGGAGAGGGAGCGGGTCTGATTAGGGAAGGCTGGAGAGGGGGTCTGTCCTGAATGATGCTGAGATTGTGTCTGAGAAGCAAACACACAGCCACAGGCTCAGCCTTCACGTGGGTGTCCTGCCATCAGTCCTGGAAATAACAGGCTGTCCTTATACCAAAGAATGACACACGGTTCTCAATATTCCATCTCGTAAGCATTTATTAGATCTGCTGCCTTCTGTGGACAGAGAACTCTCTAGGTCAGTGTCCCTGCCCTTGGGGACTCACAGCCCTGTCTCCTGAGCAGACAGAGACGCAGCTCAGTACTTGTCAGGCAGGCCAGCAGGTCTGAAGTGGTTGGGGTCTTTGCCGCTCCGGCCCCATTCGTTGGCAAACTGGTCGGCCTTCGAGTCCTCTCGTACCTGCTCCCTGGTCATACTCTTAAGTAGAGGGTCTGTGATTCCCTGAATAGTTTCTCTGGCGTTACTGGAAAGGAGGAGGGCAGGGAGGGGGTTAATCCAGGACTATGAGCCACAGCCCCACCCTCCCCATCTCTCCTCTTTCCAAGGGATCAGTGACTCTGAGAGGAGCCAAGGAAACAGGGGCTACAACCCTGTGGTTCCCAGGCACTACCACCTCAGCCCTGCAAGTCCCCTGATGTTGGGTAAACAGCACCCATAGAGGGAGGGTGGAGAGTCGCCTGTCTCACCAGCCTTGCTCTGCTCCTCAGCCTCTCAGCCCTCACACTGGGCACAGAGCAGGAGGGTATTTAATACTAGGAGGGGCCACAGCCCTACAGGAAAGTTCTCCAGGGCTTGGCCCCTCCAGGTTGTCCAAGGCAGCCAAGCTCTGCTCAACCATCTCTGCAACCCAGGGGCCCCGGTACCTGATCACTTTAGCAGCCCAGACACCCCCTGGTCCCCGTTGGGCAGCGTCATAGTTTCCCCGGGCATGGAAGTATTTGTCTGCGCCTATGTAGTTGGCTTCTCTCATGTCAGAGTAGGCTCTCCACATGTCTTTAGCCCCTGGAAAGCAAAGCACGTGGAGTAAGGATTACCAGGTGGAGAGAAAACTGTGACACAGCTTACAGAAGAATCAAGGGAGGAAAAATATTCTACTGACTCAGTTTCAGCCTGTGGTCATAGCACCACAGATGCTATAGGGTGAGAAGAGCGTTCCTTATGCCCAGTTGCCTGCTCGTGGTACTGGAATGAGAGTCATTGGGGTGGGGTGGGGGGGCTACAGCTGTGGGACGTGTTTGTCTGACCCCTGTGATGCTTTCTCTGTGCTGCATCTCAGTGAGGGCTATATCTGATCTGTTTAAGGGCAGAGGGAGTTATTACAGGACAGGATTCCTCAACAGCATTCTACTGAAATTTGAGACCAGGTACATTGTTGTTGTTCAGGGCTGTCCTGGATATTATAACATGTCTAGCAGCATCCTTGACCTCTCAAACTATTCCCCAGTATGACAACCGAAAATGCCCCCAAACATCACCAAACGTCTCCAGGACACAAGGTTGCCCTGGGTCCAGAACCACTGTTGCAGAGGAAGCTGCATATGATAAGCTCTGGGGCACGTGGGTGAGTGAGGAGGTGACATGGGAGACAGATTCTGAGAAAGCGGCAGACATACAGCTCCTCTGCTCTGATGCCTAAGAAATGTATTCCTGCCTCAGGAAAGGATCAGTTGTGGCTTGATTCCCCTGCTTGTTAGGTGAGTGAACGGAATCCTGAGAACTTTCTAGTGGACGGTACTGATGATGTGGGCTGCTTGAAGAAGTGGGTCTTTTCCTCAGCCTGGCTGCACTTTCCAATAATCTGGGGAGATACTGAAAATCCCCTGAGGCCTCACAGCCCAGGCCAATCACCTTCCCGTCTCTGGGCTGGTCTCAGGCAGCAATAGTTTTCATGGCTCCCCAGGTGACTCCAAACTGCAGCCAAGATTGATCAGCCCCCGGCTTTAGGAAGTGGTGCTGGGAGAAGGCTGCTCGGTGAGAGCCTTGGCCTCAAGGGCAGCGGGGTTCCCACCTCTGTCCTGCCTCCTGCTGACGGGCACTCAGTCCCTGGGCGACGGACTCGGCTGCTCTAAGCCTCGGTTTTCTCCCCTTCAGGTGGAGGAAGATGCCCCCTCACAGAGGTGTTCTGCAGGTAAGTAGGTGACCAACTGTCCCAGCTTGACCAGAACTGCCCCTGTCTTCCTGGAACTGCCCCAGTCAGTGCTGCTAGTGTCGTGGAAAACTCCCCAGCCCTGGGCAGAGTAGGAGAGTGCTGCTGCTGCTGCTGCTGTTGCTAAGTCGCTTCAGTCGTGTCCGACTCTGTGCGACCCCATAGACGGCAGCCCACCAGGCTCTGCCATCCCTGGGATTCTCCAGGCAAGAATACTGGAGTGGGTTGCCATTTCCTTCTCCAGTGCATGAAAGGGAAAAGCAAAAGTGAAGTAGCTCAGTCGTGTCCGACTCTTAGTGACCCCATGGACTGAAGCCTTCCAGGCTCCTCCATCCATGGGATTTTCCAGGCAAAAGAGTACTGGAGTAGGAGAGTGGGTCCCTCTAAACTGCGTTAAGAGCTGAGTTCCTTGTGGAGGCTTTCATATGCTATTAGGTTCCCACACACATGCACACACCTTTTTTTTTTGTCAGTTTAAAGGCTAGGAAAGGGTAGGAAACAGACTAAAGCAGGGACAGTGTCACTGAGTATAGGAAGCACAAGCAAGGTGCTCGGAAGGTCTCTGAATTTTCCAACTAGGAAATGGAAGGACGAGAAGAAGGGAGGGAGGGAGGAGTAGGGGTGGAGGGACAGGAGAGGAGAACATGGATTACACACATGCTTTCACCCTACTTCATGCAGTTGGTCTGAGGGAAATTTCATTCCATTTCAGACTTGTTTTGTGTCTTCCACTCAAACTGCTATTTCAGCTGGAAATGATGCTTGTTCTTTCTCTAGTACCTGATGGACATAAATCCTGTGCTTTCCAATCTGTCTGAAAATACTCCCCTAACACCTGGCACATTCTACCACATAGGGCAACATCTCCTAGGACAGCAGCTCCAACTCTCAGGGGTGTTTAGGGTGAAGTCTAGAGGCCCAAGGATACCATCGCCCCTCCATTGGCCTTACCTGCATAAGCCTCACCAAGGAAGGAAAGTATGCTGTGGACTCCCAGCACCAAGGAGCAGAGAATGAGGCCTGTGAAGAGCTTCATTGTGCTGAAAGGAAAGGAGAGGGTCAGGGAGACACGGACAAGCCTTGCACCCTTCTCTGCTTTGGGGTTTGTATGTCGAGGAGAGACTGGGTGTTCATTTCCAGTGGACTCTCAGTGGTCCTACTAGGAAACACTGCAGTAGGACCTCACTCACAGCCTCAAGCCCTCAATTCTGAACCCACCGACCTTGAACCCAAGGCTCTCTAAGAGGTCACCCAGATGGCTTTGGTGGAAGAAGAGGACAGTTGGGTCCAAGCAGTGTCTTACTAAAGCAGCCTGTTGTTAATCTAAAAGCATTTCCCATGCACCACTCAGCCAGCACTGACCGCATATAGGAGAAATAGAAATCAGAAAAATTATGTTTTAAAGCAAATGTTTTCAAAGAAATGGCTCCTTGAAGTGGTTCCTCACCTGATCCCCAGTGGAGCAAAGTGGGTGGTCCCTTCCTGCTGCGGAAAGGTGGCTGTATTTATACTGAGCCATCCCTGGTGGGGTCATAGGGTGAGGAGAACAGCTGTTCTGGTGCCCGGGAAGAGTCCCTGTAGGTCATTTCTCCTACATATCTGCAAAGGGTGACTTACTGGACATCGATGACTGTTCTCATCCACAGGTCATTTCCCTGGTTGTGTAATCCTGAGGAAATAAGCAGTTCTGATCTGCCTGGTGTCTGCTGTCAGGGGTAGAAGGGCTGAGGCAGGGTCATCTGGGCTATGGAGATGAAGGGTGTGGAGCTCCAGGATGGAGGCCCCCTGGAGGTTGGAAGATGTGTGATTGAAGGATGCTCTTCCAGCCTAGACCTTGGTATTTTCCTGGTCATTCCCTCAGGATGGTCCCTGCTGAGCCAGACAGCAGATGTGTCAGAAATTAAATCCTTTGAGCTCATGTCCAAAGCCCTTGCACTTCAAAACCGACAGACCAGCCCCACTGAATTGCATGGGTGGTGGAGGCTCCTTCCACCACCCTGAGTGGCTGTGCTGAGCTCTCAGCTCCAAGGCGATCGAAAGCCCTCTCAGCCTCGAAGGCAAGAGGTATATTATCTAAGCTGGATCCTGAGAGAGGGGCAATCCTGGTAGAGAGGAGTTTGTGCTTCCCCAAGCCAATCCTGGAGATGCCTCAGAGTGGGAGTGAGAGTGTTTGGTGCAAGGGGCTAGTGTGTAATCTCTAAGAAACCCATAACAGGACACAGAGGGAGGTAACAGCTGTTATGGAATATGGGAGCCCAACGGGGAAGTGCCAGGCTCCCTGTCTGGGGTTGGTGAAGGACAGCTCTTTGCTGTATTTTCCCAGCTGGGGCTTGGGGTGTCACCGTCTGCCCTCTTGTCACTGTGAGTCAAAAATATCAGCAGTGTCATCCTGGCCAATGAGGCCTGTATGTGTGTGAACAGAGCCTTTAGCTCTCAAGAGAAAATGTTGCTTCTTCCTCATCCTTACCAGAAACATTCTCTAAAGAGAATCCTGGAGACTGTAGTTCAGTCAAGTTGACATTGTTCTATGTTGTCTAAAGACAGAGCAAACAAACAAACAAAAAAGGCTGATTCTCTGCCTGAAACCAAAGGAAGCTGATTCTTTTTTCCTTTGCTGGATTTCTTTGAACTGGCCAGCAAGTACTACCTTTTTTGACTCTCAGCTCTCTGCCCGTTTAGTTAAATGTTATCTCATCATTGTTTGCTAATATAAGTGAAAGACAGAGTCTCAGACTTGGTTTGAATTAAAAAAATCTAGCATCTGGGAGAAGAGAGACATGCCAAGATTTTCTTTTGACTTCACAGAGCTTTCTTGTATGTATTTATACCACTTAGGACCGAAGACTGTCAATGACATCCATAATGACATAGTTATCAGGGCAACAAATCATCAGTTAAGACAACGCAACTGATGTCTCTTTTGGAGATTAAAAAGTAGAGGAAATGCAAACAACTTAAAAGCCCGGTTGCCTTATGTGACTATTTTTAAAAATCCCTTCCAAGGACCGATTTAAACTTAAAAGAAACCATGTCCGTCTCATCACATTTGTACCTGTAGTGCTTATCACGCTCTTTGGTGAATAACCAGCACTCTTTCATGACTTTATTCATTCTACAGGTACTTGCTGAGCTGTTCCTATACATGCTGGATGTCTCTAGCTCCATAGTGTTTATATTATAGTCATCAGTAAATAAGTATATAACACAAATAGTGACATCCTCATTATTTAAATCGAATCCTTCCCTGACAGTATGTTGGTTGGAAAACAGTAGTTTTTGGAGGATCAGGGGTAGAAAAATTTTGAATATCAATTATTTTAATCATTTTACAAGAGAAAAAATATTAATATTTTAAATAAATAAAAATTAACTAAAAATAGCTTATTTTTACAGGTAATGTCAGAAATATTTGAAAATCTATTTAACAATCTATCAAGGATACTTATACAATATAAAACAAAACAGCAGTTGCCTAATTATTTAAAAATTAAATAGCCCATTAGTGGGTGTCTTGTGTGAAATCTACACTAATACTTTAGAAAGTCGGACATGAATTCTGTTTTCTTTCGTATTGCAACAAATATGCCTATAAATTGTAAAAATTAAAAAATTTGTTAAAGATAATATAAATAATTTTGCATAATAAAGTATACAGGAATGTTGGTGACAGAATAAGTGAAAAAAATACACATCTAAGATTCACCTCTGTCCAAATTCAAGGAGAGGGTGACAGTCTTTCTACCTGCACTGGAAATTCTGTATACAGATGGTTGTAAACAATGGTCTGAAGTTATAGATGATGCGATTATTGCACACACAGGCATGTCAAATGGATGTCTGTTTATATTGCCTTCACTTTCTATCACCCTGATAATATGAGACTATGTTTGTAGTAAAATTTTTGAATGGATATTAATGTTTAGTGTGACTTGATCACTCACTGGAAATGGGTGTCACTGTTTCCTTCAGGATCTAAACCTAAGTTTGGCCTTAGGTAGTGATATGAACCAGAGAAGGCAATGGCACCCCACTCCAGTACTCTTGCCTGGAGAATCCCAGGGACGGCGGAGCCTGGTGGGCTGCCATCTATGGGGTCGCACAGAGTCGGACACGACCGAAGCGACTTCACAGCTGCAGCAGCAGCAGTGATGTGAACACACACCACACACATTACATGCAGAAGAGACAGCCAGGTATCTGGGAATAAACGCAGGTAGGTCAGTGTGTTCAATGGTGGAAGCTTGTGGAAGTTTATTTCCAATCACTTCCATTTTTCAGTGAAATAGGGAGCAAAGTCATCAACTAAGAGGAGGATGGAGGAGGAGGTATTGAAAGTTTCAGGATAGAAGTGAAAAATTATCGTCTAGGAGACAGCACAGGGAATGAGCTAGAAAGTGTAGTGGATTGCAAGGCAGCTCGAGGTTAATGACCATGAATTGAAAGTGAGACTTGTCACCGTGGTTGTGTTTTTCTCTGATCACATTCAGTTGCCAAAGTACAGACCTGAAATAAGTGGGGAATTGGATATCACCACTCATTAAATACTTGCTGAGTTACTAAATGAATTAATGCATGCAAATGTCAAAGGAGGAATCATTTGAAGATGAGGGAGTGGGCCTTGCTGGTGGTCCAGGGGTTAAGACTCCATGTTTCCACTGCAGGGGGGCATGGGTTCAATCTCTGGTTGGGGAACTAAGGTCCCACATGCATGATCAAAAAATAAAATAAAGATTAGGGAGGGTTAAAAGATAGAGGGAGAGAGTTAAAAAGGGAAGGTAACTGCAAGTGAAAGATGGGCATAATATATATGCCAAGGTCCAAGACTCCATTAGGACCACTAAGGATGTGGTTGCCCTGGTGTAGTAGAAGCAGATCTTTTTCTGATAATGAAAGGAAAGGAGAGAGGATGAGGAAGATGTATTTTGAGATGGAGGACAGAGAACTGAGGAAAACCAGGATCACCTGTCCTTTACCGGTCACTCATCACTCTCTGCCTATTTGCATTTCTGAGTTTGGCAGCACAGTGCACAAAACCTAGGGGTGGGAACCTAGGTCTGGCTTACTGACAATCTGCTGTATCTCTAACACCTACTGCAGCACCACCCCCATAACAAGTTGTTTTTTATTGACTGAATCAATGAGTTTATGAAAGAGGAGACTGATAGAGGTCATGTGAAGGTGGAGTTTGGAAGTTAGGAAGAATGGAAAAGCTTTGAAACAATGATACACATGGTATAGGGTCAGTCATTTAGAGATGAATATGGACATTGTTTATAGGTAGTGAAATCCCAGCCTACCTGAATGGCTGAACTTACTGTCACATATATCCAGAAAGCAAACACCTCTCCAGCTTCATCCTATTATTCTTCACCATCAACTGGATTATGTGATGAATCCCTAACTGGCTTCCACATTTCCACCCTTGTTCCCCAATATAGCAACCAGAGTTAAAATACAAGACAAGTCATGTCTCTCTCTGCTCAAGAGGATCTCGGTTTTACCCATAGCTGAAGCCAAAGCCCTGCGATGGCTTTCTGCTCTGTCTCACTCACACCTCATGACTTAGGTCTGTCCTCTCACTTGCTTCACTCCATCCACCACCCTGGTCTCCCTAATCTTTAAGCCCTCCAGGCACATTTCACCCTAAGGGCTTGGTTCTTTTCATCTGAACATTCTTTCCCCCAGATATTTGCATATTGGGACTTCAGCAAGAGCAAGATCTTAGATTTCAGGATGTGGGAAGGTTCAGTACAGTCAATATCATTAAGAGTGTTGGCAGCAATAAAAAGGAACGCATTTGAGTCAGTTCTAATGAGGTGGATGAAACTAGAGCCTATTATACAGAGTGAAGTAAGTCAGAAAGAGAAAAACAAATATCATATATTGATGCATATATATGAAATCTAGAAGGATGGTACTGGTGAATCTGTTCACAGAGCAGCAATGGAGACTCAGACACAGAGAACAGACTTATGGACAAGGATGGGGAAAAAGAGGGAGAAGGCGAGATGAATGGAGAAAGTAGCATGCAAGCAAATACATCAACATATGTAAATAGATAGCTAATGGGAATTTGCTGTATGACTCAGGGAACTCAAACTGGGGTTCTGTAATAGCCTAGAGGGGTAGGGATGGGCGGGAGGTGGGAGGGAGACTTAAGAGGGAGGGGACGTAGGTACACCTATGGTTAATTCATGTCGATGAATGACAGAAATCAAAGCAATGTTGTAAACCAATCATCAATCAATTAAAAATAAATAAATGTTTTTTAAAGAGAAGCAGCAGCAAATACGTAGAAATGAGCATTGTGAGTGACATGAGATCTATCAGCAAATATAATGGAGACATGCTTTGTCCCCAAACATTGCTAATCGGATTGTCTATCTCAGAAGCATCCTGTGAGCATTTTAAATATGCAGATTCCTGGGCCAGAATCTTGAAGGTTCTGATTCAGCAAGTTTGGGGTAGACTTCAGGAATACCTGTGTTAAATCTCCCTGTTTTGGAAATCAATTGTGTAGATAACATTGGTAAGGCTGGAGGGAGAGCAGGAAAGAATTTCCTACGACTTAGGAGAAAACACTCCAAAGAACATGGGGCATAAAATCTGTGGAAAAAACAGTGAAGGAAAAAAAAGGGTGGAGCCCCTTCTTTCCCATTCTATTGTTCAAGATTGCAGGAGGTGTGCCCCATGGGAGAAGGTGACAATAAAGCAGAATCGACATGGGAAAGGCAAGTTTCAGGATTTTGTAATGGGGAAAGGAAATAGGCAAAAATAAAGGGGAGTACTCTCTACAGAGCCTTCTCGCCCAGGGCTCAGAGGAAGGGTAGTATAAAGAGGTCTGAGGCTCTTTGCTCAAGAAGTAAATAGTTTTTGTGATGTGAAAACAGGGACGGGAGGACAGGGGTAAAGGAAACAGCAGTTTAGACAATTGTTTAGTGACAGCAAGCCAGGATCATTTATTGCTTTGGGCTGAGGTAGGTGCTGTGGAAGGCAGATACTTATGAGCCCGTAGGAAACCACCCCCCCACCAAAGTCCAAAAGGACTGTAAAATGAAACAATGGGGATGCCTTTCTAATCTCCCCCTCCTCCTATTAACAGAAGTTCTAGAGCAGGGGTCCCCAGCCTCTGGGATCTTTAATGCCTTATCATCTGAGGTGGAGCTGATATAATAAAAATAGAAATAAAGTGCCTGATCAATGTAATATGCTTGAATTATCCTGAAACCACCACTACCCTGCCTTGGTCCATGGAAAAATGGTTTTTCATGAAACTGGTCCCTGGTGCCAAAAAGATGGGAGACCATTGTTCTAGAGAGAATGGAGCAACAGAGGAGGAAGATAGAAAAGAGAGATCAATGAGGGCAGGTAAGGTATACTCCCAACACATGTTTACTATGAAACATGTATAAGTAAGAAGCTGTCTTTCAAACTGACACACAGTATTCAAGCTTGTTGTCCATAAGTCTAATTGGCAAGGTGTTTCTACCTTTTGAGATCTCTAATTACTGGGAAGGGGATCCCAATTTTCTCCTTAGGACAAGGGTGCTTTGTTTATCTATGAATTCATCTTTTATAGAGTCGGAGTCAATTCATTCTTTCTCACATATATACCAGATCTCCTGGGAATGTCTCTGCTTTACTCATTAAGAAACAACCCACTTCCATACAAATAAACTTGTCTACAAAACAGAAATAGAGTTACAGATGTAGAAAACAAACTTATGGTTACCACGGGGTAGAGGTGCGTGCGTGCTTAGTCGCTCAGTCGTGTCCAACTCTGCGACCCCACAGACTGTAGCCCACCAGGCTCCTCCGTCCATGGGATTCTCCAGACAAGAATACCGGAGTGGGTTGCCATGTGCTCCCCCAGGGGATCTTTCCAACCCAGGGATTGAACCCAGGTCTGCCGCATTGCAGGTGGGTTCTTTACTGTCTAAGCCACCAGGGAAGCCCAAGAATACCAGAGTGAATAGTCTATCCCTTCTCCAGGGGGTTTTCCTGACCTCAGAATTGAAATGGGGTCTCCTGCCCTGCAGGCAGATTCTTTACCAGCTGAGCTACTAGGGAAGCCCAGGGATAGAGGTGGGGAGGGATAAATTGGGAGATTGGGACTGACATATAAACACTACTGTATATAAAATAGGTAACTAATAAGGACCTATTAATAGCATGGGCTTGCCAAGTGGCACTCATGGTAAAGAACCCTCCTGCCAATGCAGGAGACATAAGAGATGTGGGTTCGATACTTGGGTCGGGAAGATCCCCTGGAGGAGAGCACAGGAACCCACTCCAGTATTCTTGCCTGGAGAATCCCATGGATAGAGGAGCATAGTGGGCTACAGTCCATGGGGTCATAAAGCATCAGACATGACTAAAGGTACTTCACATGCACACACACACATATAGCACAGGGAACTCATCCCAATACTCTGTAATGACCTATATGGGAAAAGAATCTTAAAGAGTGGATATATGTATAACTGATTCACTTTACTGTACATCTGAAACTAATACAACATTGTAAATCAACTATCCTCCAATAAATTTTTTAAAAAAGAAACAGTCCACTTCCAAACTTCTTTCTATGGAGAAGCTTTAGAGACTATAAATGGCTTACTCAAGTACCAAAACCAAGGATGCATACAATGTCTCGGTCAATGCTCTTTCTACTCCAGCCCCTTGCCTCCATACCTGAGCAATGCTCTCTTCTGAGAAGTGGTGTACCTCTTAAAAATATAAAGGATAGGTTACTGTAATTCCAGGCTGGATGATTTGGTTTGGGAGAACACCATTGGACACAGCAACCTCAGCTTCAGACAGCAGAAGCCAGAACTTTGCCCCTTCCATTTCCCATGCTTATCTCTGATAGAAAGTCTCATTACAAAACACCGGTATACCTTCCCAGCAGAGACTGTGACACCGAGTTCCCATCACAGGCCCTAAAACCCAGCCACCTGGGCCTGGAAGCAGGATTAAGAGCCAAGCCCTGGATTGGGGCACACCTAGAATGACTTCTGCTCTGTCAGGTACTCATACTGTGGAAGAGCATTTACTGACCTGGAGAAGCATAATTAACATCTAAGGGGAAACGAGTGAAATAGAATATGGTCCCATGTTTGTTAAAAGACATTCTCTCAATGTGAAACAGAACCTAAGAATTTGAACATAAAACAATATCTGTGTTTCTAGGTACTGGTAAACGTTCATTTTATTCTGGGTTTTTAGAATTTCTACAATGACATGTTCATTCTTTTATTCATTCATTCAACCTTCAATGCAACAGCCACTACACTAGATGTTGGGCACATGTTGCAGGGAGAGGGAACAAGAAATAACCAGATCCAGGCTATGCCGTCATGAAAATGAGACTTGTACTTGGGGGAGATGATTATACATGCGTAGAGAGAAAGCTCTTATTTATTTGATGATAAAATCAGTTAGATTCCAATTAATAAAAGGGAAAGACTATGTACAAAAAGTATAGTGAAAGAAAAGAGAAGGCAAGGTGTCACTAATCCTCATCAGATTATCTCCTCTCAAGGAACAACAGTCCTCAGATGCTAACTTCATTACTCATTCCCATCCTGTCTGCCTTAAAATTCATAAAATGAGAAATAGCTCAGCTGTCAGAGGTTTCCTGCCCCTTTATTTCCTCCAGCCAGCAGGCTCTCCATTACTGCAGTAGGGAAGATGGGGGAAATTATTTTCTTCCTGTTTCTTCTACTTAGCAAGTTCACCATTATACATATAAAAAGATCACCAACTTAATTAAGGATATGGACTCCTAATTCTGTTTGGTGTACATCCCTTCTTGCCAAGCCCACACACTCTCATGAAGAGAGAACATGTTCCTACTAGCATAGAATCTGCCTTTTCCAGGCACCAGGAACTTCCCATTCGAAACTGTCTGTACTTAATTCTGAGTCTCTTCCCCCAAAGGCTGCTGCTGGCTGAGGTTATTGCTCTTCTGAAGCCTCCTGGACTCTAACTGATGGAACGGATCAAGATAAAGAACATGTATTGAGGAGCATCCTGGGATTATGTCACCAGCCCACCGTCAGCAATAGGCCACGATAAGAGTCAGCAACTGGTGCTGTCTCTCAACATACAATGTACAAAAAAGGCTCTGATTGTGTTTTAAGATACTTTATTTTCTTTCTTTTTAAACACTTGCAAAAAGGAGTACTGAGTTACCGACAGTTCAAAACCCCAAATCTCTCATGGAATTGTGCAGTGTTGGTGAGACAAAGAACTCATTTCATGAGGGGAAATTTTGTTATTGTTTTTAGTGAAGTAGAGTTGATTTACAATATTGCATTAATTTCTGGTATACAGCAACATGATTCAGTTATATACATATATGTATATATTTGTGTGCATATATATATACATTTTTTTTTGTATTCTTTTCCATTACGGTTTTTTATGGGATATTGAATATGGTTCCCTGTGCTATACAGTAGGACCTTGTTGTTAATTTTATATATAGTAGTAGTTGTTGTTGTTTATTCACTAAGTTATGTCCAACTCTTTGCTACCTCGTGGACTATACACCGCCAGGATCCTCCATCCATGGGACTCCCCAAGCAATTATTCTGGAGTGGGTTGCCATTTCCTTCTCCAGGGGATCTTCCTGACCCAGGGATCGAACCCACATCACCTGCATTGGCAGGCAAATTCCTTACCACCGAGCCAACAGGGAAACCCAAAATATAGTAGTGTGTATCTGCTAATCCCGAACTCCTAATTTATCCCTTCCCCCCACCCCCTTTCTCCTTTGGTAACCAGGTTTCTTTTCTATATCTGTGAGTCTATTTATATTTTGTAAATAAATTCATTTGTGTCATATTTTAGATTTCACACGTAAGTGATGAGAGGGGAAATTTTTTAAGTCCCAATAATTCATCTTATTTTTAATTTAAATTTCAAATGTTTAACGCTAAGTACATCTTATGAATCATATTAAACCTTCTGTACTTGCTAGTCTCTTCAAATATCTAGATTATTAAGTATGTTTTTCAATTTTATAAGATAGAAAAAGTTTTAATTCTAGATGAACAATAAAATGCTATTTCAAAAAGAGACTCCTTTCCCTTCTATATTCATTGGCAGGAAAATCTAACGTGACATATACTGCTTATGATTGAACAAAGTCAAACTTTTACATTTACTGGAAGAATCTGCCTCAATCTCATTAATTAGCAAAACACAGAGTGCTTGTTTAGCTCCCTGTGTCCTGAACATCCTGGAACTCCCTGGTTTCCCTTAATCTTTCTTCTGAAAAACATGATTTACAACACAGTGGTTCAATAAACAAAAAAGTACATCCAGTTCCAAGCAATTGGCCATCCAATTTACTTTGAACTAAGTTGATTCCCAGCCTAAACAGGGACTCACATCTCTCTTGCACAAAGTGTCTTTCCATATCCCGAGTAGTGCATGCTCAGTAGACTTGCTAGATGGGCACACTGCCCAAAGTAGAGCCCCCACTTTTCCGAACCCCCCAGCCTGATTCAGGAGCTCCAGGCTCCTATACCAAGAAACAGCCTCTATGCCAAGAGTCAGCTGAAAGTGTTCAAAAAAGCCAACAGTTGCTCCCAAGGATGGGAAACTCACAGCAAGGGGACCTAACTCCAGGTCGGAAGAGAAGCTGAGACAGGCGCCACTCAAAGAAAGATGACGTGAGCTTCTGCTTGGCATACCTGCCCTTCTTGGCACACAGAGGTGCCCACCTCCAGGACATGTACACTTGAGAAAGACCTGGAATCGGCAGCATTTGGACAAGTGAGAAGGTCTCAAGATTAAGGAAAAACAGCCCAGGGCTTCCTGTGGTCCAGTTGGCTACAGCATCTGCCAAATTTGGTTCCCAACTTCCCCGAGGACTGTCCCTTTCCCCAGCTCTAACCCTGTGGGAGTCCTCAGACAGACAGGGAATCATCAATGAGGCAAGGAAATACTTTGTGTTTGCTCAGACCTTCACCCTAACCCCATCCCATCTCCAGTGAGACCTGACTTCCTTTAAGGCCTCAGGGCTAACACCTCACCCTCTCTCAACCAGGATTCCTGGCTGGTTGACTCAAGAGGTTTCCCTTCCCACTGATGATGTGTGCAGGGTTTTTTGTTGTTATTTCTTTTCTTTTTTTTCCTATTTTCAACATTTTGACTCTTTTTCCTGCTTGAAATACTTGTAACAGTAAGTTTTTTGTTTTAAAACATAGGTTTTATTATTATTATTATTCAGGTATGGTTTATTGTTATTCAGTCATGTCTGACTCTTTGCAACCCCACGGACTCCAGCATGCCAGGCTTCCCTGTCCTTCACCATCTCCCGGAGTTTGCTCAAACTCATGTCCATTGAGTCAGTGATGCCATCCAACTATCTTGTCCTCTGTCATCCCCTTCCCTCCTAACTTCAACCTTTCCCAGCATCAGGATCTTTTCTAATGAGTTGGCTCTTCACATCAAGTGGCCAAAGTATTGGAGCTTCAGCTTCAGCATCAGTCCTTCCAATGAATATTTGGGTATGGTAAGGCCAACAGATCAGAAAAAGAGTTTGTTACAGATCCCTGAAGAAGGGGGCTCACCACCCCAGGTGGGAAGAGGGTGACCACACAAGAAAGCACCCAGAAGTCAGGGGACAGAGAGAGTGGGGGAAAACATGAGCAAATGCCTTTATTGTGGTTCTGTGGAAAGAAAATGAAACAGGGTGAGCAGGTTTAGGGTTAGCTAGTTTGAACACCTCCAGCTGGCTCTTAGCATAGGGGCTGGTTCCTAGTTGTCTAGTTTCTGGCTCTAGAGCAATTAGGGCAGGTGGATAGAGGCCCAGAGTGTGAGAGCCCCTTAGAGGAGGTGGTTGAGGTATGACTGACTTGGTTAGTTTCCATAGAAAAGGCTCACTCACAGGTTAGTTTACTATCACAGATTACTTTACTGATCTCTAAGAATTGGCTACCTCTGGAAGAAGCAGTCCCTCCAGGGGCAGGGAGTCCCCAGGATGTGAAAGCATCAAAAACACAGATACAGAACAGAATATTGCAATTAACACAACTTCTGAGGCACCCTTGGAGTGACTCGGGCCTCCTGCTGCTGTCAAATGAGCCAGGCTGCATGCGGCCCTTGCCAGTGGATGTTGGAGCCTTGCCTGGCTTGCTTTGTCATGTTATAAATCCCTGGAATCTTGCTTCCTTGACCTAACTGTCTCCAGTCTCAGTCAACCCAGCAGTCCATTCTTCCTCCTCTGCAGATTGGTCAAGAACCTAGTGGCCTCTCCATGGCAGGTTCTACTATGTTCTAGAGTTCTCATCAGTCAAGTACAAGTGCCTCCTCTTTTCTCAACTTTTACACCTTTTTGCCCCCAGCCTGCCACTCCACAATCACAACCCAGACAGTACACTCTCTAAGTCCTCCACCACCTGCTTGTATCCATCCCAGGGAAATTTTCACTCCCTAGTGTGTTCCATTCACTATTCACACTCCTCTTTCCCCAGCCTGCTCCCCACCTCAAGTAACAAACCTGTTCCTGGACCCCACAGAGCACTGGCCATGCTGCTTCCACTGGTGCAGGGAGGATGAGAGAGGATGTCCACTGGGTCCTCACCTTCTCTGTCCCATCTCTTGTGAATCATCCCCAGGTGTGGCCCAACATCATTTTAACATTCCCCATAGGATGGTGAGGCAGAGGATGGTACACACACTGCTCCATGGGCACCCGTTACTTGATGTGAGATTATTTCATCCAGACCTGGGGTGAGAAGGATCTTTAAAGCTGTGTGGATCCCCTTCCCTGATGCCTGTTTTGAACATAACTGGTACTGCGAACAGCTCTCAGTTCTCACAGCCCCAGGGATGCCCTCTGACCTAAAGACACAGACACAGTATTCAGAGTTGTCTCCCCACTTGGGGTAAATCTCAAGCTCATGCAACTCAGAGACTAGAGCATGTCCCCTTTTGGCTCTTATTTTTTAATTGATATCATTATTCATGGCTCTTCATTCATCCATAGAGAATAAATCTGTTGGGTTCCTAAAAAAATTCCACTGAGAATTTTTGATTAGCATTGAACTGAATTTATAAATTAATCCAAGGAGAATTGACATCTTTACTAACATCCTCTCCATGAACATGACATTCCCACATCCTCACTTTTTATCCCTTAACAAACTTAAATTTGTTCTGTAAATATTCGTGTATTTTTAAACCTTTTTCCCTAGATAGTTAATGCTTTAATGTTATTTTGTGTTGTATTTTTTAGCTGTTAAAAATTAGTGTAGAGAAATACAAGTGATTTTTTTATGTGAAACATGGCAATCTCACTGAATTCTCTTAAAGGCTTTGTTGTGCACACGTGCTCAGTCATGTTCAAGTCTTTGCAACCCCATGGACTAGAGCCCACCAGCCTCCTCTGTCCATTTTATTCTGATGGATTTTCTATGTAAAAGGTCGTATCATCTTGAAATAATGATGGTTTCATTTCTTCTCTTCCATTTCTTACCCTCCTTCTGTTTCTTGTCTTAGCAGTGGGCAGGTCCTCCAGGAGAATGCGAAACTAGTTGATCTGAAGAGGAATCCATGTCTTATCCTTGGCCTTCTTGAGAATGCACCTGAGGTTTCTTTTTTACACATAATATTTGCTGTAGAGCAACGATTCTCAAACTGTTTGGCCTCAGGGTCCCATCACACTCTTAAAAATTATTGAGGACCTCAAAGAACTTTTATTTATGGAGACTCTATCAGGATTTATCACACCAGAATGAAAAAAATGTTTAAGAATATTGAAACACAATAATTTATCATGCATGCTGTTATGAAGTTTTATGATGACTGAGTTAATTTATGAAAAACTCTTTGCATTGTGTCTAATAAATGGCCAAATCAATATAGATAATAATAAATCCATTATGTTAACATAAATAATATATTTTAATGAAAATAATCTCTTTCTAAAACAAAAAAATAATAATAACAAATATAGTAAGTTTACATTTAAAAAAATTTTTAAATATCTGACTTAATCAAAGATAGTTGGGTTCTCACATCTGACCCTGAACTTGATCTGTCATAATACATTATTTGGGTTGAAGTATGAACCCAAGTAAGGTGAAAAAATTCAACCTTACACAGAAACATAGACGGAAAAGGGCAGAGCATTTTAACAGGGTTTTAAGATAATTCAGGCTATTCTTTGCTATGATACCAAAACTTGACAAGTGGTAGTTTCTTAAAGGTCAGTTGAATGCAGAAATCTAAAACTGTATCAATAAACCTTTCACACCCAATACATTCATGAAAAAATGAGACTGAAAAAGGAAAAGAATATTACTGTGAAAATAGTTCTGATATCATAGACTCCCCCTGAAAGACTCATAAGAGATCCTCAGGTTTGTGACAACTGCTGCTATAGATTATTGACTTAACCTTTATCAAGCCTTTATCAAAAGGTTCTCTTATTTTATTATACTTCTTTTTCAATAATCATTAGAAAGTGTTGACCGTTATGAAACACATGGCCGAGAGACTGAGAGGGCTTTCTGTGCCCTGGAACTGACAGCTCAGCACAGGCGCACGGAGCAGTGGAAGAAGCTCAGGGCACCCATGAGGTTCCCTGGGGCTGGTCTGTCGGTTTTGAAGCTCAAGGGCTTCGGACATGAACTCAAAGGATTTACTTTCTAGCAAGGACCACCCTGAGGAAATGACCAGGAAAGCAAAGTCCAGGCTGGAGGAGTTATCCCTAACCACATACCTTCCAGCAGCCTGGAGGCCGCCATCCTGGAGCACCACACAGCCCAGGTGGCCCTGCCTCAGTCCC
Source organism: Giraffa tippelskirchi (assembly GCF_054371585.1). NCBI lineage: Eukaryota > Metazoa > Chordata > Mammalia > Artiodactyla > Giraffidae > Giraffa > Giraffa tippelskirchi. The sequence continues at coordinate 21,933,195 of NC_137284.1, forward strand.
TCCACTGCTGACAGGACAGCGGTCTTCCCGATAGTGGCCACCAGGCAGATCAGGCCTCCCTCATTTCCTCAGGGTTGCACAACCAGGGAAATGACCTATGGATGAGGACAGACATCAGTGTCCGGTAAGTCACCCTTTGCAGATATGTAGGAGAAATGACCTGCAGGGACTCTTCCCGGGCACCAGACCAGCTGTTCTCCTCACCCTATGACCCCACCAGGGATGGCTCAATATAAATACAGCCACCTCTCCGCAGCAGGCAGCGACCACCCGCTCTGCTCCACTGGGGATCAGGTGAGGAACCACTTCAAGGAGCCATTTCTTTGAAAACTTTTACTTTAAAACATAATTTTTCTGATTTCTATTTCTCCTATATGCGGTCAGTGCTGGCCGAGTGGTGCATGGGAAATGCTTTTAGATTAATGACAGGCTGCTTTAGTAAGACACAGCTTGGACCCAACTGTCCTCTTCTTCCACCAAAGCCATCTGGGTGACCTCTTAGAGAGCCTTGGGTTCAAGGTCGGTGGGTTCAGAATTGAGGGCTTGAGGCTGTGAGTGAGGTCCTACTGCAGTGTTTCCTAGTAGGACCACTGAGAGTCCAGTGGAAATGAACACCCAGTCTCTCCTTGACATACAAACCCCAAAGCAGATAAGAGTGCAAGGCTTGTCCGTGTCTCCCTGACCCTCTCCTTTCCTTTCAGCACAATGAAGCTCTTCACAGGCCTCATTCTCTGCTCCTTGGTGCTGGGAGTCCACAGCCAGTGGTATTTCTTCCTTGGTGAGGCTTATGAAGGTAAGGCCGATAGAGGGGCGATGGTATCCTTGGGCCTCTAGGCTTCACCCTAAACACCCCTGAGAGTTGGAGCTGTTGTCCTAGGAGGTATTGCCCTATGTGGTAAAATATGACAGGTGCTTTTTTCAGACAGATTGGAAAGCACAGGATTTATGTCCATCAGGTACTAGAGAAAGAACGAGCATCATTTCCAGCTGAAATAGCAGTTTGAGTGGAAGACACAAAAAGTCTGAAATCGAATGAAATTTCCCTCAGACCAATTGCATGAAGTAGGGTGAAAGCGATCCATGTTCTCCTCTCCTGTCCCTCCACCCCTACTCCTCCCTCCCTCCCTTCCTCTCGTCCTTCCATTTCCTAGTTGGAAAATTCAGAGACCTTCCGAGCACCTTGCTTGTGCTTCCTATACTCAGTGACACTGTCCCCGCTTTAGTCTGCTTCCTATCTTTTTCTAGCCTTTTAACTAATTAATACAAAGTGTGTGTGTGTGTGTGTGTGTGTGTGTGGAAACCTAATAACAAATTTCAAGCCTCCAGAAGGAACTCAGCTGTTAATGTGCAGTTTAGAGGGACCCACTCTCCTGCTCTGCCCAGGGCTGGGGAGTTTTCCAGGACACTAGCAGCACTGACTGGGGCATTTCCAGGAAGACAGGGGCAGTTCTGGTCAAGCTGGGACAGTTGGTCACCTACTTACCTGCAGAACACCTCCGTGAGGGGGCATCTTCCTCCACCTGAAGGGGAGAAAACCGAGGCTTAGAGCAGCCGAGTCCGTCGCCCAGGGACTGAGTGCCCGTCAGCAGGAGGCAGGACAGAGGTGGGAACCCCGCTGCCCTTGAGGCCAAGGCTCTCACCGAGCAGCCTTCTCCCAGCACCACTTCCTAAAGCCGGGGGCTGATCAATCTTGGCTGCAGTTTGGAGTCACCTGGGGAGCCATGAAAACTATTGCTGCCTGAGACTAGCCCAGAGACGGGAAGGTGATTGGCCTGGGCTGTGAGGCCTCAGGGGATTTTCAGTATCTCCCCAGATTATTGGAAAGTGCAGCCAGGCTGAGGAAAAGACCCACTTCTTCAAGCAGCCCACATCATCAGTACCGTCCACTAGAAAGTTCTCAGGATTCCGTTCACTCACCTAACACGCAGGGGAATCAAGTCACAACTGATCCTTTCCTGAGGCAGGAATACATTTCTTAGGCATCAGAGCAGAGGAGCTGTATGTCTGCCGCTTTCTCAGAATCTGTCTCGCATGTCACCTCCTCGCTCACCCACGTGCCCCAGAGCTTATCATATGCAGCTTCCTCTGCAACAGTGGTTCTGGACCCAGGGCAAAGTTGTGTGAGGATATTTGTTGTGGGGATATTTGGTGATGTTTGGGTGCATTTTCGGTTGTCATACTGGGGAATAGTTTGAGAGGTCAAGGATGCTGCTAGACATGTTATAATATCCAGGACAGCCCTGAACAACAACAATGTACCTGGTCTCAAATTTCAATAGAATGCTGTTGAGGAATCCTGTCCTATAACTCCCTCTGCCCTTAAACGGATCAGATAGAGCCCTCATTGAGATGCAGCACAGAGAAAGCATCACAGGGGTCAGACAAACATGTCCCACAGCTGTAGCCCCTCCCCCACCTCACCCCACCCCAATGACTCTCATTCCGGTACCAGGAGCAGGCAACTGGGCATAAGGAACGCTCTTCTCACCTTACAGCATCTGTAGTGCTATGACCACAGGCTGAAACTGAGTCAGTAGAATATTTTTCCTCCCTTGATTCTTCTGTAAGCTGTGTCACAGTTTTCTCTCCACCTGGTAATCCTTACTCCACGTGCTTTGCTTTCCAGGGGCTAAAGACATGTGGAGAGCCTACTCTGACATGAGAGAAGCCAACTACAAAGATGCAGACAAATACTTCCACGCCCGCGGAAACTATGACGCTGCCCAAAGGGGACCAGGGGGTGTCTGGGCTGCTGAAGTGATCAGGTACCAGGGCCTCTGGGGATGCACGGATGGGGGAGCAGAGCTCGGCTGCCTTGGACAACCTGGAGGGGCCAAGCCCTGGAGAACTTTCCTGTAGGGCTGTGGGCCCTTCTACTATTAAACACCTCCTGCTCTGTGCCCAGTGTGAGGTCTGAGTGGCTGAAGAGCAGAGCAAGGCTGGTGAGACAGGCGACTCTCCACCCTCCCCCTATGGGTTGCTGTTTACCCAACATCAGGGGACTTGCAGGGCTGAGGTGGTAGTGCCTGGGGACCACAGGGTTGTAGCCCCTGTTTCCTTGGCTCCTCTCAGAGTCATTGATCCCTTGGAAAGAGGAGAGATGGGGAGGGTGGGGCTGTGGCTCATAGTCCTGGATTAATCCCCTCCCTGCCCTCCTCCTTTCCAGTGATACCAAAGAAAATATTGAGAGAATCATAGACCCTCTGTTAAAGGGTATGACCAGGGAGCAGGTACTAGAGGACTCTGAGGCCGACCAGTCTGCCAGTAAATGGGGCCGGAGCGGCAAAGACCCCAACCACTTCAGACCTGCTGGCCTGCCTGACAAGTACTGAGCTGCCTCTCTCTCTGCTCAGGAGACAGGGCTGTGAGTCCTCAAGGGCAGGGACACTGACCTAGAGAGTTCTCTCTCCACAGAAGACAGCAGATCTAATAAATGCTTAAGAGATAGAATATTGAGAACCGTGTGTCATTCTTTGGTATAAGGACAGCCTGTTAGTTCCAGGACTGATGGCAAGACACCCATGTGAAGGCTGAGCCTGTGGCTGTGTGTTTGGTTCACAGACACAATCTTAGCGTCATTCAGGACAGACCCCCTCTCCAGCCTTCCCCTAATCAGACCCACTCCCTCTCCAGGCCCCTCTGTTACACTGGGGCCATTTCCAGGCCCTTGTCTGTCAGGCCTTCTCACTCCCTGCAGTTGTGTCCTGTCACCTTCTGTGTCCCAGGTCTAGTCCCCTAGCTTGTCCTCAGTGCTCTCTGTGTGGGGTCAAGGGACACTGTCCTAGAAGGTAGGACTGTAGAATTCTGTAGAATTCTCTTGGGACTAAGCTATGAGTCACACATCACTGCGCCAAAAACAGGGAAATAGTGTCACTGAGTTTTGTCACCCCAGGAACTGAGACACGTACCCAGAGGTGCCCAATAAATGTTTGTGGAACTGAACATGTTGATGGAAACTGGAGTCTTCAAGTCAGACTCTGGGGAGAAAGGCCTCCTGCACCATATGGAAGGTTAAAGCTCTGTGGAGGGTGGGCCTGTGACTGTAGGGTCCCAGGAATGTCCGGTCACCTGTACCCCTGCCCTGTGCTCACATGACCCCGTTGAGCCCCGGTACTCTCAGGACCCGTTTCCCCTCCTGAGTAAGCCTGAGCTGAGAGAGCACTGGCCATCACGCTGGGCTCCTCAGTGGCTGGGAGCCTGACTCTGGCACAAGCCTGGGCAGCCCCACTGCCCACTTCTTCCTCCCCAGTCATTGTGTTGCTGCTTCAGGCCTCTCTGTGTCCAGACTCTCCACTGCCCAGCCGGTGGCATCCTGACCCCACCTCACTCCAGGCCTTATCCCCAGAGATCTCTTCCCAAATCAAGAAGGCACATTTGCTTTAGGAAGCCCAGTCTCATGACACCTGTCCTGGAAACTGCATCTTTGACTCTAATTATTTCTCATCAACACCAGAACCAACCCCTGACTCAGCTGTTAATTAATTTCAGCTCATTTTATCTAAGAAATCATTCTCAGATGAGTTTCCCTTACCTTTATCCTCACTACTTTTGGATCAAACAAAATACTATATTCACCTCTTGAGTGAATGTCAGCTATGAAGATACACATTTCCAATGCAATTTAAGAGGAGCCTCCTCAGCACAGACCGATGGCGATCCAAACTCTGCTGGGGTGTGGGAAGCTGAGGGATAGTAATTATAGAGGTCGCCATTTTCTTTCATTGCAAATGTTCTAACTCTACATGCTTTATTTGATTTACCACAAAGGCTTTGCAGTTCTCAGTTGAAGAAATGAGGCTTGGAGGTAAGCGATCTGGATCTTGCTCCAGGTCACACCTGAGGTAGGTGAGCAGCCAGGATTGCAGGCCAGTGTGTCTGACTCCAGGAGAACAGGGATGTGCTCATGCACGGAACAGAAGTGGGGACTCTCTCCTCCACGGATCTCCAGCATGAGAGCCCTTGTGCTCAAGAGATGCCTGACTGGTTACAGACACACCACAGCTTGTTCTCCTCATGTGAACAGTGCCTCGCAGAGTCCTTACCCTCAGTATCTACTTCCTTAATAAATTCCCACATTGAAAACCCAGACTTCAATCCATGTCACTCTTCACTCTTGCACCTTTTCCTCTTTCTCTTTATCGTCAAACTTGAGAGTCTGCCCACCTGCACGTTCTGCTTCCTCACTTCTGACGCACACCAGCCTGATCTCTGTCCCCACCACTCAGCAAAACAGCTCTGGTCACCAGTGACCTCCAAGGTGCCAAGACAATTGACATGTTTCTCTTCCTGTATCAGGAGGACTCTGAGCCATGCTCAGCACAGTTGTCCTCTCCGTCCTGTCTGGAAGTAAACAGTATCTCTCTGTTGATGGCTCTGAAAATTATCTCTCCTCCTGAGAACCTCATTTCCGAGCTCCGTGCTTATATAACTGATTGGCCTCTAGACATCTCTGATCAGATGACTTCCAGAGATTTCACACTCAATGTGTCCCAAAGGGAGCTCCCATCTCCCCCACTGGAATTCTTCACACTCAGGCCCCTCCATTTAAGTAAATGATCCGATTATTCCCACTGTTCCTCAGTCCAGAAATTGAGGAATGTCCTTGATGCTTCCCTTCCCTTTACCCCACATCCAGTCCACTAACAAGTCCTGTGATTCAACTTCCAAAATTCATCTCTAGTCCATCAGCCTGCTGTCATATGCATCTCCGTGCTCCTGGACACATCATTTCTCACCTGGGTTCCTGCAACAGCTGTCTAACCAGTGTCCCCATCTTCGTGGCTTCCCACTCTGCTTAAGTTGACTGTATCATTTTTCATCTAAACCAAGTCACTTTCTACTGAGGAAAAGGGCATTACTGATGATTATACATGGATGGCAGGAATAAACTGAAACTGCCTGGGTAAAACAGAGCATGTATTTACTCTACCTCTCAGTCTAGCAAACAAATCAGATCATGTCTCTTCCCTGCTTAAAATTCTTCCATGGGTCCCCATTTCCCTCAGAATGTAATCCAGCGTGAGCTGTCCCTGGCCACCCTCCAGCATCATCTCACGCCACACCCTCCCAGGCTCCCTGTCCTTCCATCTCACCAACAAGCCAAGCTTTTATTTGGCACAGGACCTTTGCATATGACATTTTCTCTGCTCAGAATACTCTTCTGCTTGCTCTTCACATGACTGGGTGTTTCTCACCTGTCTCTCCTGAGATCACTCTTTCTTGGGAGAGGCCTTCTTGATCATCCTGGCTGATCTACTCTGGTTATTCTGTGCTTTTTGCCAATTTCCATATGTGGGTTTCTTGTACTAAATTTCTGGTTTATTCTTCCGAATTTTTTTTTATTTTGCTTTGGTCCATATTCCTCCCTTTTATTATATAATCAGTGAGAGAAGTGACCATTTCTTTCTTGTTTATATCTGAATATCCAGTCCTGGCACAGAATGGAATTTCAACGAGTGCTTATTGGAAATTAATAAATGAATAATTGAATTCATGTATTGTTTATTAGTAAAAAGTTTTCTTTCCAAGAAAGCCAGACTAGCTTTAAGAAACAGGAAGGAGCTAAGGAAGAGGGAGAGGCTGAGATGAAGAAGGAACAGTAGAGCCAGGGGAAGCAGGAGGCAGAGGATCAAGCCCACAAGGGATGGTGGACCCCCAGGGGAGCAGAAACCTCTCTGGCTCTGAGAAAGAGACCAAGGTGAAGATCCTAGGGTTGGGAAGCGGCACATGTGAGAGGAGCACATGGAACTTGTGAGAAGCCGTTTGTAGCTGCTCTTATTGCAGGTGACTCTCCCTGGGACTCGTTACACTCCAGGGTGTCTGCCCATTTTCTTGTCTGTCTTTAGAGCAAGTAGGTAGGAAACCCAAAGCCAAAGGCATGTCTCTCCTCCTGTGTGTCATCCTTGTATCCACAGTGCCTGTCACAGTGCTTCACAGATAGTCGTTGCTTTATGAATATCTGGTGAAATGAATGAATGTAGTCTGAGAAGAGGTATTGTTCAGAAGTGGTCAGAACTGTGAGGGGGGTTGGGAGTTGTACAAAGTATAGATGTGGTTTGGATCTGCCAAATGTGGTAATGGCTCACACTGAGGTGACTGCTAAATCTGTACCAATCTCATTCTAAGATATCAGTCAAAATGATATAATTTTACTTCATGATATAAAATATTTAATTTTCTCTAGCAATGCTTTTCACATTCATAGAAATAAAAATTAGAAACCCCATATGCAAATAAACTATTAGTCACTGTAGTAGCTGAAGAGAAGCCTTGGGAGAAAGGAAAGAATATTTTGAATTTCCAAAGTATTTTGTTGACTATCAGAGGGGCAAGTTAACAGAGAATATTCTGTGAGACTAGAGGAAGGGAGAAGGGTCACACTGCATGTCTCTGACTATAGGACCTCTAGATTGAAAGATGCATTAATATTTATACACCATCAAGAAAAAAGATGTTACCATTTAGATTCAGGCATAATGTTCAGACACAACATTTTCTTATCACTTTGTATGTTTATTTTACACTTACTAGGAGAGTTCTTTTAATGTAGACATAGATTTTAATCTTACATCACTCTTGTGTGTAAACAAAAAGAAAAGTATACACAAAATTAACCCTAGAACAATGACCTACTGAAGTGTCACCTCACCTGGCCCAGCACTGCCTTTTCTATAACCTCACTGGTCTTTCCAGCGGATTCCAGTGGACCCCCCCAGAATGACCAGGGTCCTCTTCTCTTCTTGCAGAGATGGCAGATGTAAAAGGCTCACCCCATCTCCTTCCTAGTCACACTCCACCACTACCTTTGCAATTATATTGGCATGAGCGCTCCATCTTTAGAAACCTCCAGAACACAGCTCCTGCACATGTCAGCTCTCTTAAGAACTCCTTACCACACTCCCTTCTGCTTGGAGAGGGGCATCAGAATGAGCTGGTAGTGTCTGCAGTGAGCACGCACCCGGCTGAGAGATGAACAGGCATTCTTGTTTTCTTCTTGGCACCCTGAATCAATTTCCAGAAATCACCTGCCTCCACAAATACCGTACTCCCCAGGAGACTGACAACCCTGCCATCTCCCCTCCCTCTCCTCGGGCATCTCCTACGTGGACCAGAGGTGGGATGGTGGGGGGAAGGCGGGGGTTGACTGTGGAGGCCAACGCTGCTGCCTCTTCCTCAGCTTTGGGAGCTTACCACGTCTGGCGCTGCTTCCTGGATGCCCTCTCTAGGGGATGGGGTACTCAGAGCCACTGTCCTCAGCTGTGGGTGATGGAAAAGAAGCAGCACTCAAAAGCCTGTTTTCACACCTGGGTGCCAAGGGAGCTCTTGCACAATTCTCTAGTTTCCCAGGTTCACTTTTTGGAATCTGTAATTATGGGAAAGAGCCCGGTCTTCTCTGAGAACAGTGTGTTCAGTTTACACACATATTTATTACCATTGGAGTCCTGTCAAACCACACTGTGTAAAACATGTTTGCAAACTCTCCTGTGAGTGACTCACTCGTATGTTTCCTGAAAGAATTGGGCAAATGGACAAGAACTCGGGCTGGCCAGAGTGCCTCGTTCCTGAACCATCTGACCTGGCAGGAGCCAGTGCACTGAGACCTTCCTTTACTCTCTGCAGGGTGGACTTAGGACTCTCCAAAATAGTCTCACGTGGCATCTGAAAAAACCTCCCTTCACCCTTCCAGTAAAGATGCGGACAGAACTCCTTCATCCTTCTGTTGACTCTTCAGCTCCCACTTCATGCTCCCCCAGGACACGGCAGGAGCTGGGCCAGGTCCTGGGTATCTGAGACAGACAAGACCAGTGCTCTCACGTGAGGAACATTCCACTGGAGAGTTATGATTAAGCTAATCAGTATTTAAGAGAACTGAATTAAAATATATCGTATATTTATTTATGTGCCAAAACACGCAGTGTGAGCTCTGTGATCTGAGGCTAAGAATCCCAAGGCTCCATCCTCACAGACTAGATCTGAATTTCAGCTTTCACTGTGACAGGTAAGGGTAGTAACATGCAAACATTATCATGGTAAGCTGTGAAGTGAAAAAGCAGAACATAAAATGATAGTATTATACCACCCTGTTTCGTTTATGTGTTCATATGTCTACATCTACTTAGATAATAGACTGAAAACATAAAGTTTCTACAGAGGTTCTTCCTGCCCCTCCCCCTCTCATCCAGGCTCAGGAAATTAGTATTGCTTTTATTTTTGTCTTTATACTTATTTTAAATTGTTCAAGTTTCCTCACTGAAGATGTTCATTCAGTGAGATTCATCAAGCCTGGCTGTGTAGAGGTTTTTCCTAGGCACTGAGTATGGTTATAAAGAAAACCAACAACTTACTTCCTGTCCTCATTGGGATGAGATAAGGAAAAACAGCAACTGTCCATTTACACTGTAGTTGACCTATATATTCCTTTCTCTCTACACGCACACCCCACAATAGCACTAAATGTGCAAACATATATACGCACATAAATAATGCACATGAATTAATAAAGATTATGATAAGATAAAAATTGATAAAGGTGTCAGAGTCACAAGTAAAAATTCATAATGGAAAATAATAGGGAAAGGACATCAGTAATTTTCATGTTCTATATTCCATTTATTATTAAACCTATTCTTAGCTTTTCTTTTCCATGTAATTTCTTTTTCTCTCAGGACTGAATCTCTTTCAGAGTTAAACAGTGTGGTTCGAGCACTTGGCCTGGTAAACTATATGATCTACTAATCTCTGGAAAAAGAATTTTCCCCAAGGTAAGAAATAGAAAATATTCCATCTCTCCTGCAGCTATAAGAACAGCAAATAGAAGAATAAAACCTGTATCAACAAAGGAGTTTTTTTTTTAATGACAACAACGAAAGACACATCAGAGATAGTCACTATGTCCTGTGACAGCAACCCTCTAATATTTTATTTATAATTTAGATATTAATTTATGTCTTTGAAGCAAAATTCTTTTCTGATGGAAGCTCTTAGCCTGGAAAAGTGGAAAGCTGGTTCAGGCCAAGGCAAGAGCACAGAGCCAGGGAAATCCTCACCATTGCTGTAGGGTGTGTGAGCTGGGCTGCCCTCCTGGACAGCAGACTGACACTTGACTGGGAAACTAAGGGTATGCACACCTGCTCTGTCCCTCCTGTGAAATACATGGCACAACACAGATATCATTTGTATTGATCTGACACTGACAACATGACCGCTTGTTGGTTTATTTCTCTGGTTACTAATGATTTGTGCGTCTCTTTGTGAGCATATTTCTCATTGCATGTTGTCTGTAAACTATTTTTTTTCTAACACTTCATCCATTTTCCTATTGGGTCTGCCATCCTTTCCTTATTGACTCATAGAAGTTCCTTGTATTTTTGAAATATTAATCCCTTGCCATATTTTAGATATCTTTTCCCATTCTCTATCTACAACTATATTCTTATTGTTGATGTAATCAAATTCACCACTTCCTGATTTGGGGTTTGTGCCTTTGAAATCTAAGAATTTCTATAACATCTCTAGATCACAAATATATTCTTTCAAATTATTATTAACTTTATAGTTTATCTTCACATTTATGTATTTAATACTTCTAGAGTTGACTTGTGTATGTGTATTAGGTAAGGACCTAATTTTCTAGGCAAGAATACTGGAGTGGGTTGCCATTCCCTTCTCCAGGGAATCTTCCCAACCCAGGGATCAAACCTGGGTCTCCTGCATTGCAGGCAGATTCTTTACCATCTGAGCCATCAGGAAAGCCCTGTTAGGTAAGGGCCCATCTTTATTTTTCTCTTTCCAAAACTATTAAACCATCCTATCTTCAATGATTTGTGATGTCTTCTTGATCATATATTATACATGTGGCCCTAGCTCTGCACTCTCTATTCTGTCCCATTGGTCAATATGTCTTTAGTTGAGCAAATACTAATTTTATTACTGTATTTTGCTGTTTATCTTAATGCCTGGTATGGTAAGTCCCTCTTGTTAATACTCTCCTTTTTTGAGGCTGACTTTTCTATGCATGGACTTTCATTTCTCTATATGAATTTTGAAGTAATCATCTTATGTTTCAGAAAAACTCAGCTGAAATTTTCAGTATTAAATGTGTGAATTAACCTGGGGTCGAATCAACATCCTAATGTTAAGTCATCCCATCAGTGAGCTAGAAACTTCTCTCCATGTTTGAATCATATTTTATGGTGTTTGTTAGAGGTCTGACACCTTCTTCATTGCAGTTCTGTGAATTACTGGTGAAAGTAATTGCTAGGAATTTTATAGTTTTGCTGTTACTATGAATAGTTTATTATTTTTAGTCATGTTTTCTATTTGGGTATTTCTACTATGGAAAAACCTGTTGGTTTTTGGATCAAATGTGAGCCATCTTATTAAATTTCCCGATTAATTGTAGTAATCTGTTGATTGTGTGGCTTGGAAGTTTATGATTATACTAATGAAAATTTTTTTTACACTTTTAAAAAATTTATCTATTTTTTAATTGAAAGATAATTGCTTTACAGAATTTTGTTGCTTTCTGTCAAACCTCAACATGAATCAGCCATAGGTATACATATGATGACAGTTTTATCTCTGCCTGTCCTATTCTTATATCTCTTCCTTCTATTTACTATGGCATCGGTCAGGGCTTCCAGAACTGTGTTAGACAATAGTGGTGAGAGTGAGCATTCTTTGCTCATTCCTGATCCTTCAAGTGATGGGCTATACAGAGTGAAGTAACCCAGAAAGAAAAACACCAATATAGTATACTAATGCATATATATGGAATTTAGAAAGATGGTAACGATAACCCTATATGCGAGACAGAAAAAGAGACACAGATGCATAGAACAGTCTTTTGGACTCTTTGGGAGAAGGTGAGGGTGGGACAATCTGAGAGAATAGCATTGAAACATGTATATTATCATATGTGAAACAGAACACCATTCCATGTTCGATGCATGAGACAAATGCTCAGGGCTGGGGCAATGGGATGACCCAGAGGGATGGGATGGGGAGGGAGGTGGGTGGGGGGTCCAGGAAGGGGAACGCATGTAAACCCACGGCTGATTCATGTCAATGTATGGCAAAACCCACTACAATATTGTAAAGTAATTAGCCCCCAACTATAATAAATAAATTAATTTAAATTTTTTTAAAAAATTTTCCATTATAAAACATGTTAATTTTATTAAATTAATTTAATTTTAATTTTATTTCATCTTACTTTTATAAAATTAAGAAAGTTCCCTTTGAAATGTAATTTTCTAAAACATTTTTTCTCTTTTAAAAAATTCTTATTGTTGATTTATAATGCTTGTTAGTTTCTGCTATACAGCAAAGTGTATCAACAAGATATATATCCACTATTTTTTACATTCTTTCCACATATAGATCACTGTATTGAGAAGAGTTCCCCCTGCTATACAGCAGGTCCTTATTAATTATCTATTTTATATATGGTATTATGCGTTTGTCAATCCCAGTCTCCCAATTTATTCCTCCTCACCCCCTGCTTTATCCCTTGGTAACTACAAGATTTTTTCCTTACATCTGTGACTCTATCTTAAAGGATTTTTTAAAAGAAACATAACTTCAGCTTTATCAAACTCTTTTTTGATCAAACAAGATAATACTGTTTTTCTCCTTTAGGCTAATAATGTGGTGAATTACATTAATTATAATCATAATGTTGACCAATTCTTGCATTCCAAGAGGAGACCTCACTCAGTTATGAGGAATTTTTAATGCTCATATTTAGTTTGGTAACACTATGCTCTGTTTGAATTGTTTGCACCTTTAGAGGTGAAATGGGACTATTGTTTTCTTGTATTGCCCATCTCTTACTTTAGAATCAAGTTACTCTGCTTCTTTAAAATGAGCTGTACGTCTCTACTCTTGATTAGTTTTCTACACCAACTTGTTTTTTTTCTGGTTTTTTATTTTAATTGGAGGTTAATTACTTTCCAATATTGTGGTGGTTTTTGCCACACATTCACATGAATCAGCCGTGGGTGTACTTGTGTAGCATGCTATTAACTATTCCCTGAGATTTTAGCAGACTCTCCTGGAAAACCACTGGCCTTAGTAGGGGTACTGGGGAGAAGAGATCTGCGACAGCCACTTTCGCTTATTTAATACTTAACTAACTTCCTAAAGACAAATATGTTTCTTTGCACCAAAAAATAATAAATAAATAAAGGCTGTTCCTTCATCTAAATTAGCAAATTATGTGCCACCGTGAGTTGATTAAATGGAGATCTGAGGCTCCATATTAAGTTTAACTTTGAACCAGGAAAGAAGAATTCAGATTAATCTGACTCACTTGGGTCTGTGTGGAGAGTCTACCTCTGTGAACTGGTTTTAACCAGCTCAGAATAATGCTGCTGAAGACCTTTTATGCTGAGAGATACTAGAGTCATTACAAAGGGTTTCATGTTGTGCTGTGTTGTAGCTGTTGTTGGTGTTGACTGTTGTGGCCTCTGCCAGAAGTCACTGGGTGTACAGGCGTGGAATGCAGGCGTTGTCCTAGGTGTGAGTCGCCAGCAGTTGGCTGAGAGGAGAAACGTGGTGGGTCTGGTCTCTTAGACGGTTGTTTCCAGATTTGGAGTGACGGGCGTCAGATTTGTGTGCGATTCTAGGAAGTCGGTCTTTCCTTATGACACCAGCAGTCAGTGGAGGCTGTTTTCCTACACTCTTGGGCCAGGGGCAGAGTGAGGAGCCCCCCAAAGCAGAGATGACCCCCTCCTAGCAGGTCACCTCAGAATCAGGTCTGCTGCCCTCTACCAGATAAACATAGAGATCCTCAGGAAGCTCCAAGCAGCTGTGTAGTATGTTTCCTTCTTCTGATGTGTGAATTCCAACCCTCACGTGTCATTTTTTTTTTTTTTAGAGGAAAAAAAAGTGCAACCAAATAATCAACAATGTACACAGCATTAATAACTCCTTCAGTGCTATTTTCTTTCAATCTCCCTGGTGAACTGAAGGATGAAGAGGAGGGAGGCCACCTTTCTAGTCCTAAAGCTGTGTTGCTTTTCCTTTGGTAAACTGTGAACTTCACAGGCCTGTCTCTCTCTCTCTCTCTCTCTCTCTCTCTCTCTCGCTCGGGGCTATGTAGTAGAATTCCAGGTTTGGCTTTAGAGAAACTACACATCCTCCCAACTGCTGGTGAAAGAAGCGCTGTCAGTGTGAGGAGAGACTATCCCCTCTTCTCCTGCAGCTGCAACAAATACAGGAGGTTTCTCTCTATCATCAACTTTGGGACCTAGGCCCCAAGTGTTATTCATGATCAGGGTATCCTGTGGGGTTTTGGGTTTTGGTTGCAAAGCTTTGGTGTTCTTCTCTTCCACTTAATTATAGCAGAAAATGAAGGTCTCTTAAACCTCTCAGTAGTCTTATCATACATGGCTATTAGGGGAGGGGTACCTTCTAATATATTCTATAAACCAGGTCTCTTTCAAAAATAAAACAATTTGCTAATTGTCACTCACTATTAACTATTAATCTGAGACAAGAGGCACCAACAGAGACCATCTCTGCAAACCAGGACACAGCTTCTCATGGAAGACTCCTGGGAAATCCCTTTAAGGCCTGAAGACTCTGAAATCACCATAACAGGACAGTTTTCTTTTTCAGGAGAAACAAGTAAAAAGAGCTGACCACTACTGTCGTCTATTGTTCTAAGCATGGCCCTGCAAGGAACTGAGTGTTCCTTCCAAAGACAGAGTGCCGTAAGTAACAAGGAAGAGAACTTGCAATGCTTGTCTTGGCATCTAGAAATTGTACTTGCTTTGTCTCTAATGATTCTATCAAATAAGAAATGACTGGGATGATGCAAGAAAGTGGGAAGTGGAATTCCAGTATTGAATGGTTCCAAATAGAATCAAAGAGTTGCAAAAGAATGTGATCACTGGCCCATGATTTCTGCCCCAAGGAAGGTAGAAGAAGGGATGTGGACATCGCAGCCCCCCCTCTATGGAGCAGCCCCAGGGCACGTCCAGGGCCGATGACTATAGATGGTTGACAACACCCCCTCTCCCCACCATGTCTACTCCTGGGACCAAGTCAGCTAAGCCAGCTCAGGGACCTAGACTACCCTGACCTCAGGGAACCCCAACTTTCCCAAGGAGTGTAAGTTCTGTTGAGAATATTTAACTATTGCTTAGCTTTGCCTTGGATAAAAACCAAACAGACAGAGCAATCCTTTAGACAGTTATCTGCCCTACATGTTCACCTCATTACACCTCATTACATAAAATACGTCCCCGACACAGAAAGAGGCATCATCCTATTTCTGAGAAGTTCTAATCTAAGACAGGGCTTCTCAGGTGGCTCAGTGGTAAGGAATCCGCCTGCAATGCAGGAGACGTGGGTTCGATCCCTGGGTCAGGAAGATCTCCTGGAGAAGGAAATATCCACGCACTCCAGTACTCTTCCCTGGAAAATCCCAGACAGAGGAGCCTGAGGGGCTACAGCCCATGGAGTCGCTAAAGAGTCGGACACGAACTTAGTGACTCAGCAACAACAACAAATCTAAGACCACGGTTCCCAGCCCACGTGTCATCCTCGCCTGGTGTTCTTCCTCCTGGGCCAAGGCTCTTCTTTCTAACGCCCTGCTCATATTTCCCTGAGTCTTGTAACAAATTGGAAATGCTTCACCTTCTTTCTTCTCAGGATTACTACTTGAGCACAAGTCCCATGTCCTTCCAGACTCTAATTTACCATCTCCCCACGTCTCAGTTCGCATGTCTCCGAGATTTGCTTGCATCTGTCTTGGAGATCACTTCCCTGTGTCTCCAACGCACGGCTCACATCCTTCTCTCCTGTGAGCACTCCAGGCAAGAATCCTGAGGCGGTGCTCCTGGGCTGGGCCTTACTTGCCCTCCTGCTGTCCTCGGGCCTCCAATCCAGGGTCCCACTGTCAGGAAGAGCAGTTCCATGTCCTCTGGGTCCCCACCATCTCTGACATATTACACATGCATCATCCCTTCTCCTCTGGGAAATCCAGTGACCTTTGAGATTTCCCTTTTGGATGAAGAGGCAGAGATGGGGCAAGGAATTCATCAGAGACGCCATCCCTGTGAGAGCACCTGCATGAAATTTCCTCCCAAGATTACCTTCCTGAATTCACAAAATAAAGCTCAGTCCTGCTTTTCTGATTGCTACAGCTATTCTCTGACATCATAACCTCCAGCATTGTTGTGATAAATCGCTTTCTCTGTATCCTTCCTGAACCTTCTATCCTGGTAATTTAACAGATATCTGGCCTTTTCCTGTTCATATTTATGGTGTCATTTCTGCACGATATCATAGCAAATTTCCTCACTGTAGTTCAAACTTCCTTGGATTACAATGACCTCTCAGTATAACCTACTGTTATGACCATCAACAGCACCTAATCATGAATACCCTTGAATCTGGAAGACTCCCTTTCCAGAGCCGAATCCACCCCCTGTGTGTATTGGAAGTTTGCTTTTTCTGAGTTTTATCTCCTTCCTTTCCTGCTGCTGTACCCTGATGTCGCAGCTTCATCCTGAGCTGTCCCTTATAAAGGATCCGTTCTGCTGTTCCATTTGCCCTGTTGCTCACATTCTTTACTCAACTCTCTCTTTCTAATGTTAGTCTTTGGAATTCCCAGGTGGCTCAGATGATAAAGAATCCACATGCATTGCAAGAGACCCAGATTCAATCCCTGGGTCAGGAAGCTCCCCTGGAGAAGGCAACGCAGTATTCTTGCCTGGTATCCTTGCCTGGAGAATCCCATGGAGAGAGGAGCCTGGTGGGTTACAGTCCATGGGGTCCCAAAGAGTCGGACAAAACTGAGCAACTAAGCACACACACACTTCACAGCCAAAATCAGTACATTACAGTGAGGGTTGAAAAACATATTTTTCACCTGGAGTGAGACTAGAAACGGCCAGGAAAAAGCCCAATATGCTACATTCTGAAAGTTTCCAGATTGCACAATCTAGGAAAATTAGATGTGAGTGAAGAATAACACTGCTGTTTTGAATGCTGCATTCTGGTCAGGAGGGATTTCCCAAAATTTGTTTCCTTCTTTGTTTTTTTTTTGCTTCCACCCCATTTCTCATTTGCTCCACTGGCCGAGTGTCAGTATATAAAGCACCGGACCGTCTCCCAGGCAGGCAGCACAGGCAGCTCAGCTTCAACAGGAGCCTCAGCAGGAGGGCACGGCCAAAGGTGAGGTGCTAGAACTTTCCAACACTTTTCCTCTTCGGAGACTTTCTCTTCACCAGCATTCTTGTGCTGCAGCCCAACTCTCTGCTTCCTTCTTGAATCTACTATTCATTCTGACCATTAGAATCCACCAGATATGAGCACTTCAGGGAGTAGGGCTCTCCTCGTCTGCTTCTTCTGTGAAGGCAGTGATGAGGTGAGCACGCGGTCCACAGACACCTGTGCCTTGTTCACCTCGTCTCACATCACAGAGAGGCGGCATGAACACACTGCTCATGGCTTTGGGAAACCTGCAGTGCAGCTGGGTTTCCGGCTGATAGAGGATGACTGGACTGGAAAGTGGTTTATGCTAAAAGCACGTTGCAATCCTTCATGCAGGAAATCACCAGGATTCCCAGGATTCAGTGGAAATGAGAGCTGGATCCTCTGTGTTACAAACTATCATCTATCTATCAAGATAAAATTCAGTGGGATTTATGTTTGGAATGTAAGAGTGTATCTACATTACAACCCAGCCCCAAGCCCTATCATTCTTGGTTGAGTCTGCTCATCTCTCTGTTGCAGGATGAAACTTTCCACGGGCATCATTTTCTGCTTCCTGATCCTGGGCGTCAGCAGCCAGAGATGGGGATCATTCCTCAAGGAAGCTGGTCAAGGTAAGGACCAAGGGATGGGCCAAGGGAGGCTGTGTCTGCTTTCCCAGAATTCACCTTAGCAGAGGACACGTCCCCACAAGGCAAAGGCCACAGGTGGGCAGAAAAGGAGCTTAGATTTCATGGTAGCACTTCCCAAGGCTTTCTGGCCAGCTTTTCACTCTTTTGGGGGATCCCCAAGCCCGAGGTCATTTAAAGTTTGGGCCCCAACTTTCAGCAGGAGTGAGGAAGACATCTGGGGTTGGGGGGGAGCGGTGCATGTTCCCAAAATACCAGGAAGGCTCTGCTGCCCCCTCGCGGGCAACTAGAGATGGCTCATTTCCAAGTCTCCTGTAGCCATGAAGTGGGAGCAACCGCGGAATACTTATAACTAAAATACCTGATTTTTTAGTAGCTAGTCCGGACTGTCTAAGGGCTTTACAAGCAGGAATCGACTCGTTTTCCTCCTCAGGGTTTAATCCTTGAGTCCTGCAATGTAGGGACCATTACCCCTTATCAGAGAAGCTGCGGCCCCAAGAGATTAAGATAAGTTCCAACGTCCTCCAGCAGAGCGGGATTGAACCCAGCATCCTGAGACCTTGCTGTTAACCTCGGCCCTTCCACTGCCTCCCAGACAAGAGTACGTGTGGAGGGTGAGGGGTCTGTGAACACGCGTCCTGCTCTTTATCTGAGCAAATGGCAGAGAATGGGCGTTGGTGCCTTTGGAAGGAAACCCGGTAGAGTTCCCCTCCCCACAGTAAATGGCACCATGAGTTTCCTCGATGATGGTACTACTGAGGCCGAGACCTGGCGAGAACCCTACAACAAGAGACATAGACCTGACTAGACAGAGCAAACTGGCCGTAATTTATTTCCCAAAACTATTTGGTGTTATCATTTTTCTGTGATAATTACTGAATAATTGTTTTAAGAACTTGCTCTAAATTCTGTCTAAATTCACACAGACCCAGATAGAAATATCTTTTCATCTCTTGGGTCAGTGTTGTTCAAGGGGCCCTCTAGGATGACTTGCATGAGAATCACCCTTGGTCTGGGTGGCTTTGTGGAATGCAGGTGCCTGGATGCACACACAGTCCCTTCCCTGAACCACAGTCCCTGGGGCTCTCTGCAAATCTGTCCATTATTAAGCACCCCACTTGATTTTGTGTGCAATAAATATTGAGAACCACTACCTGGTTTTGCACCCAAGGGACAAATATGTTGTGCATTTGGAAGTACTTATTAAGCAACTCTAGACTAGAGGCAACTATTTAAATCTGTAACTCAGAGTGAATAGCTATAATAAGAATATCATAGCCCTCAAAAAAACTATTTTTCTGAACAACAGAAATAGCTAATACCTAAAATAAAGATAAGTTATCTCACAGAGATATTACATAAACTATGATTATAATCCACATTATATTTTCCTCTTTTCCCTAATGAGCTAATCTTTTAAACCTTTGCCATATTATTTTATCTAGGCTGATTTTTCTGTCCATGCCTCCCTGACCTTCATCTTACTTTAGTTCCTTTATTTTTTTTTTTTCCCCTACTCATCTAAGGACCAGAGGGGTGGTAGTATAGTAAGCACCTACAATGTTCTATAAACTCAACCTGTATTTCCCCAGTTCTTCTGCATAACCACCCTGAGGGAGGCATTACTCCTCCATTTTACTGGAGAGGACACTGAACTTTAGAGCTGGTGATTCAGTTGCCCTTTTTCTGCATCTGATTACCCTGTTTCTTCAAAGCCCTCTTAGGGAACTCACCTTTATCACCTGCTGATTGAATTCTGACGGTTGCCATGTGCAAACATGCCCTGAGTATTCAGATGTACTCAGGCCCGAGTTAGTCCCCAGGGCTGGATTTCTCCCCTTGACCAGGCTGGGAGTATCCTATATCCACAGCCTTTCTCAGTATCGTCCTTCTTCTCAAGCTCTGGTCAGAGCCTTTCCTGCATCTTTCCAGGTGGAGGTTCATTGTATAAGCAAACATCCCTTAGAGAAAGAGCATCGACCTCTCTTCACACACATCACACACCTCCAGAAACAAAGTACCAACAGACCTAGAATGAAATCAAACAGCATAAAATTTGCACCAAGTGTGATACTCACAGCTTCAGACCAGGGAGGTGAGTGAGAAGTAAGGAAACATTCATTTCAAGCCAATATAACAATTTCCAAGGGCTTAGTCGAAGGCTGAGACCTAGAATCAGTGGGAGAAATTACTTATTTCTCTCTTTCACCAAAACACGATCACATTCATCTCATCACTTTCTTTTCTTCCCAGGGGCTAAAGACATGTGGAGAGCCTACTCTGACATGAAAGAAGCCAACTACAAAGGTGCAGACAAATACTTCCACGCCCGCGGAAACTATGACGCTGCCCAAAGGGGACCAGGGGGTGCCTGGGCTGCTAAAGTGATCAGGTACCAGGGCCCCTGGGTTGCGGGGATAGGTGAGCAGAGCTTGGCTGCCTTGGACAACCTGGAGGGGCCAAGCCCTGGAGAACTTTCTTGTAGGGCTGTGGGCCCTCCTACTGTTAAACACCCTCCTGCTCTGTGCCCAGTGTGAGCGCTGAGAGGCTGAGGAGCAGAGCAAGGCTGGTAGGACAGGTGACTCTCCACCCTCCCCCTATGGGTGCTGTTCACCCAGCACAGGGCTGAGGTGGGCTGAGCCCAGGGAGCCTCAGGGTTGTAGCCCCTGTTTCCTCGGCTCCTCTCAGGGTCATTGATCCCTTGGAAAGAGGAGAGATGGGGAGGGTGGGACTGTGGCTCATAGTCCTGGATTAATCCCCTCCCTGCCTTCCTCCTTTCCAGTAACGCCAGAGAAACTATTCAGGGAATCACAGACCCTCTGCTTAAGGGTATGACCAGGGAGCAGGTACGAAAGGACTCGAAGGCCGACCAGTTTGCCAATGAATGGGGCCGGAGCGGCAAAGACCCCAACCACTTCAGACCTGCTGGCCTGCCTGACAAGTACTGAGCTGCGTCTCTGTCTGCTCAGGAGACAGGGCTGTGAGTCCTCAAGGGCAGGACACTGACCTGGAGAGTTCTCTGTCCACAGAAGACAGCAGATCTAATAAATGCTTAAGAGATGGAATATTGAGAACCGTGTGTCATTCTTTGGTATAAGGACAGCCTGTTAGTTCCAGGACTGATGGCAGGACACCCACGTGAAGGCTGAGCCTGTGGCTGTGTGTTTGGTTCACAGACACAATCTCAGCATCATTCAGGACAGACCCCCTCTCCAGCCTTCCCTAATCAGACCCGCTCCCTCTCCAGGCCCCTCTGGTTACACTGGGGCCATCTCCAGGCCCTTCTCTGTTAGGCCTTCTCACTCCCTGCAGTTGTGTCCTGTCACCTTCTCTGTCCCGGTGTCTAGTCCCCTAGCTTGTCCCTGGTGCTCTCTGTGTCGGGGCATGGATGCAGCCACAGGAGGATGGATGGTTGGATCCTCCTCCAGAAACTGCCACCTTGATCTTCTGTTCATCACTCAGCAGCACCTACAAGTCCAACTATGAACCACTTTCTTTCTGTGCATCCAGAACCGCCTCCAGTGCTGCTTCCCTTTACTCTATTTTCCTTGCTTTATAGAAGCTCCTAGGAACAAACATGTTAAGTGGAGGAATAGTGACAACATCAAAATTCAGAGCCAGGAGGCTTTGTTTGCTTTGGATATGATTCACGTCCTTGAGAGGAAGTCATTTTCCCCTCCTGGTCCTTTCTCAACCCAGGGAAGCCAGCAGTAGTTACTTCTTATTGAGGGAAACTGTCTCTTATGCAAGGGGTCTGGGTCTGTTGTTGTTGTTTAGTCGCTAAGTCATGTCTGATTTTTTGTGACCCCGTGGGCTGTAGCCCATCAGGCTCCTCTGTCCATGGGGTTCTCTAGACAAGAATACTGGAGTGGGTTGCCATGGGTCTGTTAGAGCACAGGAATTATGAGTGATTCTGTAAATCATAAATTCCTAGAAAACCAAGAAACTTCTTCCTCAGATAAAAAGTTTTGTTTTGGTGTTCAGTTTGTTTTGTTTTGTTTTCAGATTTGATGTTTAGGAATTTTTCAGATTCCAAGAAGTAAAATGATCTAAAATCTTAAAGAATGGTGAATAGACTTCTGTATCCAACTTTCATGTCAAGTAATAATACACTTATTTTTCCCTTTTACAAAAATTTGGAAAGCTTCTATATCCAACCCTGCCAATCATCCACTCTCTAACGTTTCCTTTCTTTCCCCTCATTTTGCAAAATTTTAGACCTTCAGCACCTGGGATAGAAATCTAATAGTGAACAATCTCATAACAAAAGGCTGCTTACAACCTGGGTCCATTCAGACTCTACCATCGAAACCCTAAACTCAGCAGAGCATTGAGCCTGTTCTCATCAGCTGATGGGCAGTCATATTCTCCTTAATCCCAGTTAACTTTCCCCTGCTTTATTTTGTCAGAGACTCACTTTTCTGAGATACAGCCACAATCCTCCTTAAACTTCTACCTACATCTCTGACAAGCCCTTCTGATGGGACCTGTATGAGAAAGCTCTCTTGTGACTACCTTATATCCACACTTTTTCTTCCTCCTTGACAGGGAAATTCAACATGTCTTTCCTCTCTAGAGATCATTTTCTCATTAATCTTCTCCCCTCGGGAGTGCTCCTCAGTCCCATGTTCAGAGTAGAAGTGTGTGTGTTTATTTACTCTGAGCTCCACACCTACCCTTCTTTGCCTGGCTTGTGATTCTGGAGCTGGACCCTGTGAACACATGCCCAGTGCCAGCTGGGTACAGTGCTAATCTCTGTCTGTTTGGGGTGCTGGAGGGACGTTGCAGGAGAAAACAATTCCTGGTTAATGGTTCCCTTCCGCCCAGCTCCTGTGGTGCTCTTGTCCTGCACAGGACACCCGGGGACATTCACTCAGTGAGGAAAAAGTGCTTGCTCCTCATGATACATGCCACACACCTCAGAGTCCAGACCCTCTGTATCTGCTTCCTTAATAAATTCCCACATTGAAAACCCAGACTTCAATCCATGTCACTCTTCACTCTTGCACCTTTTCCTCTTCCTCTTTACCGTCAAACTTGAGAGTCTGTCCATCTGCTCTTCCTGCTTCCTCACTTCTGACGCACACCAGCCTGATCTCTGTCCCCACCACTCAGCAAAACAGCTCTGGTCACCACTGACCTCCATGGTGCCAAGACAATTGACAGGTTCCTGTTTCGTATCAGGAAGTCTCTGAGACATCCTCAGCACAGTTGTCCTCTCTCTCCTTTCTGGAAGGTTCTCTCTTGCCTTCATAATACCATACCCTCCTTTTGTTTCCCTTTAATTTTCCTTTATCCCCTTAGCTGGGTCTTTTCGCCTCCCTAAACTCTAAGTGTCCCTCAGACTTGGTTCTGGGTTCTCACTTTCTTTAAGGTTTTTTTTTTCTCTCTCTTTTTTTTCCCCTAAACTTAATTGAAGGAAAACTGCTTCACAATATTGCGTTGGCCTCTGCCATACATCAGCATGAGTCAGCCATAGGTATACATGTGTCCCCTCCCTCTCTAACCTCCCTCCCACCTCCCACCCCTTCCCACCCCAGGACTCTCACCTTTCATGTCTCTTAAGTTTTCTCCAAATGCAGGAGATAGCACCTATACACTGATGGTTCTGAAAATTACACCTCCCCCGCTCAGAAACCCGGTTTCCCAGTTCTGTGCTTGAATATCCGACTGACCTCTAGACACCTCTGCTTGGATGGCTTCCAGAGATCTCACGCTCCCAAAGGGAAGTCTCATCTGCCTCCAGAACTTTTCACCTGCAGGCCCCTCCATTTCAGCAGATGACATCACTGTTCCCTCTGTTACTCAGCCCAGAAGTGGAGATATATGCTTGATGCTTCCCTTCCCTTTACCCCACATCCAATCCACTAGCAAGTCCTGTGATTCTATTTCCAGATTTCATCTCTAATCCATCAACCTGCTTTCATGTGCACCTCCAACACCATTTCTCACCTGGGTTCCTGCAGCCGCTGTCTAACTAGTCTCCCCATCTTCATGGTTTCCCCTTCTGCTTAAGTTGACTGAATAACTTATCATCAAAACCAAGTCACTTTCCAGAACGAAAAGAGGCCTTAGTAATAATTATGCCAGGATGACAGGAATAAACTGGGACTGTCACAGGCGAAAGAGGCCTGTCTCTCTAGCACACAGACTAATCGTTGCAAACCATAATCTGATCATGTGTCCCTTCTACTTAAAACTCTTTAGCAGATCTGGTCCCTGGTCATGTTCTGGCATCATCTCATGCCATACGCTCCCAGCTCTCTGCTCTCCAGCCACACTGGTCTTCCCTCAGTCCCACCAATGAGTCAAACTGTAATTTATAGGTATGTGGTATTGCCTTTGCCCGGAACATGCTTCCTACCCATCCTTCACAAGGCTGCTTCCGTCTTCCTGAGCCTCTCACTTGAAATTCCTCTTCAGGATGGCCTTCTCCGGCTACTCTGGGTGGCCTACCATGGTTATTACTTCTTTCCTAACAATTATCAATATGTGAGATGATTTTATTCATTTCTCGGTTTATGTTTTCTGTTATTTGGTTTTTTGGAGGGGGTTGTTTTGATGGTTTTCTTGGTCTGTCTTCAACCCTAGATTGTAACAATTTCTGTCTTATTTAACTTTAAATATCCAGCACTAAGCAAGGTATCTGACATGTAATAGGACTTCAACACTTATTGAACAAGTGAATGAGTGAAAGAATTAATTTTTTTAACTAACTAGTAAAAAGGGAATTTTTTCAAGGTAATACATTACAAAAATACATTACAATACAATACATTATACCACATCATCTTTATCCATTCACTCACTGATGGACTTTAAGGTGCTTTAGATGGCTTCCATATCTTGGCTGTTGTAAATATGCTGCAGTTAACACAGGCGTGCATGGATATTTTCTTTTTATATATATTTTTTAATAAATTTATTTATTTTAGTTGGGGGCTAATTATATTTTTAAATTGAGGTATAGTTGATGCACAATATTTCATAAGTTTCAGATGTCCAACACAGTGATTCACAATTTTTAAAAATTATACGGCATTTATAGTCATTATAAAATACTGGCTATATTTCCTGTGCATCCTTGTAGCTTATTTCATACAGAGTAGCTTATTTGTACCTTTCAATCCTCTACCCCAGTCATGCCCTTTCCTCCCTTCTCTCTCCCTACTAGTAATCACTAATTTGTTGTCTTTAACTGTGAGTCTCTTTTTTTTGTTGTTATACTCAGGTTTATTTTATTTTTTAGATTCCACATGTAAGTACATCAAAGTTGTCATCACACACACACAAAAATTGTCATTGTGTATGTTGATGGTTGGTAACTAGACTTATCTTGATGATCATTTCACAGTATATACAAATATCAAATCATTGCGCTGTATACCTGAAACTAATGTGATGCTATATGCTAATGACATCTCAGCTAAAACAATAATAAAAGCCATTCCAATCATCGCCCGGTATCACTGGAAGAGAGGAACCAGAGAGCCTGAGCTTGTGTTTGATCCATGTGGAGTCAAGTCCCTAGGCACCCCTCACAGAAAGTTCTTTCTCCAGAGAAAGTTTATTTAAGCCTAAATAAACTGAGAACAGAACAAGCTGTAAAACGGTCATCACCTGGGATTCGGCCAGAAATGCAAAATCTCAAGCTGTACCTCAGATCTACCACGGCAGGCAGGACCAGTTATATAATGTGTGGTACCAGTCCCAAATAAACATGTTCAGAAATTCTTAAAAATTCCAAGATGGTGAAAGCGGGGCATTAAACCAAACACAGGGCTGTGCTAGGCGTGGGGCTCTGCATGGGTGCACAGCCTCATGCCACGAAGAAGGGCGGTTTAACTAGGAAAAGCTCCACAGCAGAGGAATTCAAAACACTGATATAAAGCCATGAAACCCAGGCTTTGCCTATTAGTATCAGATAAAATCATGCCTAGATCACTAGTATATGTCATTTTGAATATTCAGATGGATTCAGAGTAGTCCATCTGGAATAATGTATTATTACCTGGGCAAGATGGGAAAACCCCAGTCCAGGAAAACAGTCTCTGTATTTAGGACACAGCAGTGCCAGTATTTTTCTGAGTCCTCTGGGAAGAAATACCAAGCAGGAATTTTCCAGCCTCTCTTGCGGTTTGTATTTGATCCACTAGACCAAGGTTGACTGGAAACTCCAGGCTAGTTATCTCTGCACAGCAGCGTTGTGTTGTAATTCTGTACTGTTACTCAGGAAGTTTCATGGTACCCAGATTTCTTTTAAATGAAGGGGTGAGAAAAACTGGGGTTTGCTCTAAATTTTACCCTAAAGTTACTGTTTCTGGCAAAAGAGGCAATTTCAGTCCCTTGTTGAACCACAAAACAGTTAAGATGGTAAATTTTATATTATCTGCATTTTACAATTAAAAAAAAAAAAATACTTGCCATGTGGAACCGGAAGGGACAGAACCCTGGTGGAATTTCAGCAGATGGGCCCTGGGGCAAAGGGCAGGTCAGGGTTGAGCAGGGGCACGACCAGAGGGCAAGTGCAGAGCGTGTCCATGAACAGCGCCCAGGATGAGACAAATCTGGGCTCTGAAACTGAGAACAAGAATCTAGTAACAAGTCATAGAGGGCTTTGTCAACAACTTTCAATCAATACTCAATCTGAGAGGGGGGTCTCCCCTGGCAGACCAGTGGTTAAGATTTCACCTTCTAACGCAGGAGTATGGGTTCAATCCCTGGTCACGAAGCTAAGATTCCACATGCCTTGCAGTCAAAAAAACAAAACATAAAACAGAAGCAATATTGTAAGAAATTCAATAAAGTATTGTTTTTTAAAATTGCCCACATTAAACAAAATCTTTGTAAAAAGAAAGAGAATTTTATTTGAGCCAACATGATGATTACAACTCAGGAGACAGTCTTTCAGGAAGTTCTGAGGGGAATTCCCTGGTGGTCCAGTGGTTAGGACTCTGCCCTTTCACCAGTGAGGGTGCAGGTTCGATCCCTGATCAGGGAACTAAGGTCCAGCAAGCTCTGAGATGTAGCCAAAAATAAACAAATTATTAAAAAAAAAAAAAAGCCCTGACGACTGTTCCACCCATTAGAGGTCAAAGCAGTTATGTTTTTGAGACAAAGAGTTATACATTAAAGTGTCACACTGACAGTTGACATAGTCCAACAAGGTGAGTAATGGGTCATTGTGACTCCTTACAGGATCAAGGAAGGAAACCTTAAATCCTAAGAAGTTATCTTGCTGGTGCCAGGAGGAAATTGCTTTTTCTTTTTGGCAAGTAGGTATTCCCGTGTCTTTTAAGGGAATCTAGTTAACGTAATACAGACACACAGTGTACACTAAAGGGAAGAGGATAGTAGTTTAAAAGGCAGAGAAAATTTTATGTTAAATTTTTTTCTTGTCCTGCCTTAAAATAATTTTTTTCATCAGTTTTAAATACCAAGCTCAAGGATTTGGGCTTTATTTGGAAAGCAGAGGGGAGCTACAAAAGTTTCCAATTGGGAAGGGGTTGAAGGCTATGCCTCAGAGGATAAGGATTCTGATAGAGGGTCTCCAGTGAACTTCCACGAGACCCAAAGAACCAATCACTCTGAGGGGCCGAGGTTTCTCTACCAACTAGGATAACCTGAACAATGTGGGGATAGCAGACAAGTTAAAGGAGGTTAAACTAGTCTTAGGTCTACAAGTTCAGGTCTGGGGCAGGATTCCCACATTCGTATTTGTAACAAGACCCGTGATGATTCTAATATGTGGCAAGTTTGTGAATCACCTGATACTGAAGGTTGGTTCCATTGTGATGTGCTGAGACTGCGTGGTGGTGGTAGCGGCCAAGGCAGTGTTTAGAAGCGTTTAGAGAAAACCACAGGACCCAAAGGGTGCCACTTGTGCGAAAGCCCATGGAACCGAGACTTTAATAATCAACCAAGTTGCAGTTTCAACCCTCCCCAGAAATGTAATCTTAACCAGTGGAATTTTCTGGTCAGAGGTAATCTGCGAGTGGGCCTTCTCCATTCATCCCATCTCACCACCTTCACCCCCAAGAGGTAATATGCATGATAACAGTCTTAATGGTCCCTTTTCCACAAAAAGATATCCTAACCTACAAATAATTCTTTTCTTTTGCTAATAACTCCCTTGTCTCACCCTTCTTTCTATAAAAGCCCTCCCCTTCGTATACCCATTCAGAGCACTCTTCTAGTTATTAGATGGGATGCTGCCTGACTCATGAGTCATTGAATAAAGCAATTAGACCTTTAAATTCACTGTTCAATTTTGTTTTTCAACAGAAGTGGAGGAAGTTCCCTACAAACTGATGTAACTGTCTCAGTAAGAAGTAACGACAATGGGGGCTGGTGGCAATAAAGAGAAAAATAACTGTTGGAAACAATCACCAACGTTGAATTGAGGGAACTTACCTATTAACTGAAAGTGAGGGTTGAGGAAGAGGGAAGAGACAAGATAACAAGATTTTGAGCCTTGATCAGGGCAGTGACAAATTAAATACAGACAAGGAAATTATTTCAATTTTGGGCTTCCTACTTTCGTCCATTCATGAAAATCAATTACACAGGTCTGATCATTACTGGGTAAAATGATATTCCAAATATTTCAAATAAGAGCCAGTATTTATTACCCAGACACAGGCACTATCTTCTGCATTTTGTAGGTAGTTTTGCTTTACACTTATCTCATTTAATCCTCCGCTACCTAAGGCAGGGCTACTATTAACCCCATTTCACAGATGAGGAAACTGAGACCTGCAGAAACAAAGCAACTTACCTGAGGTCAACCAGAGAAAGAGCAGACATTCAAAGCCAGTCTGCCTCAGAACATGCCAACTACACACTGGCACTTGTCAATTGCTGCTACGAGGATTAAATCATGAACTGCTGACCTTCACCATGCCCCGAAAGGAATTCAGGGTGGAGATCAAGAATGAAACACTCCAGTGATCTGGGAAAAACTGACTGAATAAGTCTTCAGATAGCTATTTTCAGAAGACTTTATGAGCTCAATGCTTGCCTCTCCTCTAGAAGAGCGCTAAAATCATTAACGGTGACATCTGCTCCTCCTGACCAGTAGCAAGGTTCTGCCCAAATGTGTGCTTGGCTGCAAGCACCGTCCTTCACTGAAGTCATTTGTAACACTCCTCATCCCTACCTCTTTGCAACAGTTTCTTAGATCTATCTGAAATGCCATCTCCCAGATTATAGTCCTCATTTTGCCTCAAATAAAACAACTCACAACTGTCACATTGTGCTTTTTTTTCCCCACAGTGGACAAACCCAGGCTAGCAGCCACTATGCTACCCTGAAGCCCTGTTAAACACCAGTCAGGCCTGGGTGCAGGACTAAAAGTGAGACAAGCACAGGGCAAGTGAAAGATTACAAGTTGTACTTGTAAACACTATCTAATATCCAAGTAGACTATTCAAACATAAATGTTTAACTGACAGGATTTTTGCCATCTGAATTGATTGTGGCTGTACTGGGTTACTGGAGATGAGTCTCTACTAACGTAAAGGGTGAAGGCCCTCCTGTCACTGTCAGATTTCGTCACTACACAATGCCCATGCAAAAGATGGTCTAGAGGAAATCCCAGGAGGAAACTGCTTGAACTGGTACAACTGTGCAATCTTTTATGGCATATCTTTCTAGGGCACGTTACATCTATCCTCATTTATCAAAAGAGTACAGAGAATTTTCTAGCATTAAAGGAAAACAAATTTCACCTAAATTTATTTTCCAAGGAAAACAAGCAAAAATCCCACTCAGTTGGTAATGGAGTGAGGCCTGGCATGCTGCAGTCCATGGGGTGCGTGCAGAGTCAGACACCACTGAGCGACTGAACTGAACTGGTAAGAAATCTATTATATTTGGTCTTCATCCCCTTTCTTGGGCACAGAGTTCCTAAAACCCTTGGAATTTCCAGTGATAGGTGTCTTTTTGATGTTAATGAGGTGACTTTTGACCACATCTAAGGATGGGGGCCGGCTGCCAGTGCAGCCAACCACGGGATTACAGGGCTGGAACTTTCAGTCCTGACACTGGCCATTGGCCACTGAACTCAACCTCCTCCTCCAACAGGAGGCTGCTGCTTTGTGACCATGTAGTGATCCATCTGAAGTGGCACTAGGAGAGGGCACAGAAATTCCTTGTCCCTTCCCCATACCATCCCCTCCATCCAGCTGTTCCTGAGTTATAGGCTTTTATAATAAACTGATAAATCTAAGTAAGTAAAATGTATCTCCGAGTTCTGCAAGCCACTCTAGCAAATTAATCAAACCCAAGGAGTGGATCGTGGGAACCTCTGGTTTATAGCCAATTGGTCAGAAACAGGCACACATGGGCAATACAGTGGGTTCAGTCCCCAGACCACAGCAATAAAGCGAGTCACATGAATTTTTAGTTTTCCAGTGCATATAAAAGTCATGTTTATATTCTACTATAGTCTATTAAGCGTGTAATAGCATTGTCTTAAAAATCAATGTATAAGTCTTAATTTAAAAACACTTTATTGCTAAAAAAGTGCTAACCATCATCTGAGCCTTCAGCAAGTTGTAATTTTTTCCTGGGAGAGGGTCTTGCCTCCATGTAGATGGTAGCTCACTGATCAAGGTGGTGTTTCCTAAAGTTGGGGTCACTGTAGTGATTCCTTAAAATAAGACAACACTGGAGTTTGCCACGTCACTGACTCTTCCTTCCTTTCACAAAAGACTTCTCTGTAGCATGCAATACTTTATAGTATTTTACCCATAGTTCTTTCAAAATTAGTCAATTTTCTCTCAACCCTGCCACTGCTTTGCCAATGAAGTTTATGTAATATCTTAAATCCTTTGTTGTCATTTCAACAATCTTCCCAGCATCTTCACCAGGAGTAGATTCCATCTCAAGAAATCACTTTGCTCATCCAAAAGAAGATACTCTCTTCATCCATTACAAGTTTTATCTTATGATTATAGTAATTCAATCATATCTTCAGGCTCCACCTTTAATTCTAGTTTCCTTGCTCTTTGCACATGTGCAATTACTTCCTCCACTGAAGTCTTGAACCCCTCAAAGTCACCTATGAGAGTTGGAACCAACTTTTTCCAAATTCCTATTAATCTTAGTATGTTGACCTCTTCCGACGAATCGTGTTCTTAATGGCATCTAGAATGGTGAATTCTTTCCAGAAGGTTTTCAATTTACTTTGCCCAAATCCATCAAAGGAATCATAATATATGGCAGCTATAATCTTACAAAATGTATTTAAGAAATTATATTTGAAAGTTGAAATTATTCCTTCATCCATGGACTGCAGAATGAATGTGTTAGCAGGCATAAAAACAATATTAATCTTGTTGTATATCTCTATCTTGGGCAATGCAGTACACTGTCAGTGAGCAGTAACACCTTGAAAAGAACCTTTTTTTCTGAGCAGTAGGTCTCAACAGTGAGCTTAAAATATTCATGAAACCATGTTGTAAATACGTGTGCTCTCATCCAGGTTTTGTTGTTCCACTTACAGAGCACAGGCAGAATCGACTTAGCCTGACTCTTAAGGCCCCAGGAGTTCACCATGGTAAATAAGCACTGGCTTCAACTCAGTCACTATCTGCATTAGCCCCCAACAAGAAAGTAACCCTGTCCTTTGAAACTTTGAAACCAGGCATTGACTTTGCCTATCTCAGTTCAGTTCAGTTCAGTTCAGTCGCTCAGTCGTGTCCGACTCTTTACGACCCCATGAATTGCAGCACGCCAGGCCTCTCTGTCCATCACCAACTCCCGGAGTCTACCCAAACCCATGTCCATCGAGTCAGTGATGCCATCCAACCATCTCATCCTCTGTCATCCCCTTCTCCTCTTGCCCCCAATCCTACCCAGCATTAGGATCTTTTCCAATGAGTCAACTCTTCGCATGAGGTGGCCAAAATATTGGAGTTTCAGTTTCAACATCAGTCCTTCCAATGAACACCCAGGATTGATCTCCTTTAGGATGGATTGATTGGATCTCCTTGCAGTTCAAGGGATTCTCAAGAGTCTTCTCCAACACCACAGTTCAAAAGCATCAATTCTGCGGCGCTCAGCTTTCCTCACCGTCCAACTCTCACATCCATACATGACCACTGGGAAAACCATAGTCTTGACTAGACGGACTTTTGTTGGCAAAGTGATGTCTCTGCTTTTAAATATGCTATCTAGGTTGGCCATAACCCTCCTTCCAAGGAGTAAGTGTCTTTTAATTTCATGGCTGCAATCACCATCAGCAGGGATTTTGGAGCCAAAAAAAATAAAGTCTGACACTGTTTCCTCTGTTTCCCCATCTATTTCCCATGAAGTGATGGGACCAGATGCCATGATCTTAGTTTTCTGAACATTGAGCTTCAAGCCAACTTTTTCACTCTCCTCTTTCACTTTCATCAAGAGGCTCTTTAGTAGTTCTTCTTCACTTTCTGCCATAAGGGTGGTGTCATCTGCATATCTGAGGTTATTGATATTTCTCCCTGCAATCTTGATTCCAGCTTGTGTTTCCTCCAGCCCAGCATTTCTCATGATGTACTCTGCATAGAAGTTAAATAAGCAGGGTGACAATATACAGCCTTGACGTACTCCTTTTCCTATTTGGAACCAGTCTGTTGTTCCATGTCCAGTTCGAACTGTTGCTTCCTGACCTGCATACAGGTTTCTCAAGAGACAGGTCAGATGGTCTGGTATTCCCATCTCTTTCAGAATTTTCCACAGTTTATTGTGATCCACACAGTCAAAGGCTTTGGCATAGTCAATAAAGCAGAAATAGATGTTTTTCTGGAACTCTCTTGCTTTTTCGATGATCCAGCGGATATTGGCAATTTGATCTCTGGTTCCTCTGCCTTTTCTAAAACCAGCTTGAACATCTGGAAGCTCACGGTTCACGTATTGCTGAAGCCTGGCTTGGAGAATTTTGAGCATTACTTTACTAGCATGTGAGATGAAAAGTACTAGATGGTATTCTTTTCCAATATAAAGCTGTTCAATCAACAATGAAAATCTGTTACTTAGTGTAACCACCTTCATTAATGATCTTCGATCTTCTGGATAACTTGCTGCAGCTTCTACATCAACACGTGCTGCTTCACTTTACACAAAAGTTAAGAAGACAACTTCTTTCCTTAACCTTCATGGACCAAGTTCTGCTAGCTTCAAATATTTCTTCTGCAGCTTCCTCATCTCTCTCAGCCTTGCTGTGGATTATGCTCTGGCTAAAGGGAATCCTCTGGTTGGTTTGAGCTTTCTGTCTAGACTACTAAAACTTTCTCCATATCAGCAACAAGGATGTTTCACTTTTTTCTCATTCTTGTATTCATCAGAGTAGCGTTTTTAATTTCCATCACATACTTTTCCTTCACATTCACAGTTTGGCTGTTTGATGCAACAGGCCTAGCTTTCAGCCTACTCCAGCTTTCAACATGCCTTCCTCACTTAGCTTAATCATTTCTACCTCCTGATTTAAAGTGAGAGATGTATAACTAGTTCTTCCTTTCACTTGAATACTTAAGAGGCTGTTATAAGGCTATTAATTGGCCTATTGCTGTCTGACAGAGAATGGAGAGACCTGAAGAAAGGGAAAGAGATGGGGAATAATCAGTTGAAACAGTCAGAACACACATTTCTCGATTAAGTTCACTGTCTTACGTGGGTGCAGTGACGCCACAAAACATTTACAGCAGTAATAATAAGGATCGCTGACACAGATCACCATGACAAATAATAGTGAAAAACTCTGTATTTTGCAAGAATCACAAAAATGTGAAAGAGACACAAAGTGAGGAAATGCTGTTGGAAAACTGTACTGATAGACTTACTGGATGCAGGGTTGCCACAAATCTCCAATTTGTTTTAAAAAATAAAAGAACAGTATCTGTGAAGCACAACAAAACAAACTGCAATAAAAAGAAGGATGCTTGTACAGTTAACAACCTGGACTTGTGACTGGCATCTTAAGTGCTGGCAGTTTTGTGGGAATGAGCCTTAACCTGTAGAATTCAATGCCATCTCCAGATTGAACTTTCAAATGAGTGGAAAGAACACTCAGCTGGTACTGGAGAATTGCTTGGTGTGGGGAAACACACGACACACACACCCTGCCACACACTGGTGACCAAAACTGCTAGGATTTCCTAACAGTGAGGAAGGAACTAACTGTCTAACCTGTTAGACGGCAATCTGTGTCTCTAGTTCTCTGGCTGTGTCATAAATGAAGAAAAAAGAAGTGAATCATTCAGTGTATCCAACATTTTGCTTATTCCGCACTGAGTTTACACAACACTTTCCTGCAAATTACAATGAGCCTCATGCCTACATTCTAGTCAAATAACATTTTAAATCAGATTTTACAGTTATTATTAATAAAACATGCTGTGTAAGTATACAGAAACCTGAAAATGGTAATCTAGTACTTGGCTTAAATAATACAAGTACTTGCTGCAGTCTTTATCAATACTCAGCCTGCCTTTATTATGGCCTTTAAAAAGCAAATTTTAAAAGTGCATGATTCCTTTGGGCTACTTTATTTAGGAAAGACTGGAGTAAAACATCTCTAGTAATGAATTAGTTTTATATAGGTTTGGATTAGAAAATGTCAAGCACTAGAAAAAAATATATTCTAAATTAGCTCAATTTAAATATGAGGCCATTTCATTTATACATTTAATTTGAATCTTCAGTGTTTCACTTATTTTATGTGTTAGTTACATTCTACCGGGTCTTACTTTGGTAATTTCTCAAGTATCCCAGAGAAGATAAGAAAGGAATTCAATTTCTATCAACTACATTGCATGTCTTCATGTAACCAGGCTGAGAAACTTTTGCTCCCTGCATGCCAGTCATGATAGGAAAAGAATTCCCCCAGTCCACCAACAAGGAACCAATCATACTGTTGTCCAGCATAAGGGCTGCACAGCTGGGAATATTCACATTCTGCTTCCTTCCAGAGCATTTCGTTTTAGCAAACAAGGACTGATTCCTTTCAAAATTCAACTTTGGTTGAAAAACACTGAGGTCACAGATAGAGCTACAAATGCAGAGGTAACAGACAAGGATGAAGGTGCTCCCAAAAAGGTGCTGGGATCTCCAGTGGGGCCTTTCCTTCAAGAACAAATGCATTCAGGAGGCTCAGGAGCACAACTCAGTCATTCTCAACATGTCGTGACACCCTGCTGCGTCTTCTTCAGCTAGGCCTGCTGAGACCAGAGAAACCGATCACATTTTTCGAGCATGCTTTGTATCAAGGCTCTGAAATCCCAAAGAAAAGAAACAAGCAAATTTAGTTGTCACTGTTCATTCTTTACAGAAGTAAAGGATTCAAAAAGCTGACTGACTCTGTGCATCAAAAGACAAAACTAACAGTGTGAAAAGGCATCCTATGAATATGGCACCTTGTCCTATACAGAAAGGGAAAATATTTGCAAATCATATATCTCAAAGGTTAATATCCAGAATATGTAAAGAATTCATGACAAAAAACAAATAACGTAATTTAAAAATGGACAAAAAACTTGTACAGGTATTTTTCCAAAGATAATATTCAAATGGCCAACAAGTATATGAAAAGATGTTCAACACCACTAATCACCAGGAAAATGCAAATTAAAAACCATAATGAGATATCACCTCATGCCCATTAGGATAGCTAACTATCAAAAACTAATAACTAGTGTTGGTAGGGATGCGGAGTAACAGGAACCCTTGTGCAGCACTGGTAGAAATGCAGAATGGTGCAGGATCCATGGCAATTAGTACAGGAGCGTCTTAAAAAATTAAAAACAGAAGTGCCATCTGATCCAGCAATTTCACACCTGGGTATACACCCAAAAGAAATGAAAGCAGGGTCTCAAAGAGAGATTTGTATCCTCATGTTCACAGCAGCATTACTCACAATAGCAAGAGGCGGAAGCAACCCAAGTGTCTATTAAGAGATGAGCAGATAAACAAAATGTGGTTATATACATACGACGAAATATTATTCAGTATCAGAAAAAAAAGGAAACTCTGACAAATGCTACAAGATGGGTTAAGGACATTATGCTAAGTGAAATAAGCCAGCCACAAAAAGACAGACACTGCATGGTTCCAGACAGAAAGAAGAACAGTGCTTGCCAGGGAGGGGACAGAGGGGGGAGGGCAGAATCATGGGGACAGAGTTTCAGTTTCGAAAGATGAAAAGGTTCTGGAAATTAACTTCACAATGACACGAATATACTTAACACTACTGAACCAACTACTTAAAAATGGTTGAAAGTAAATTTCATGTTATCTGTATTTTACCACAATTTAAAAAAAAAAAAAATTTTTTTAAACTGACTGAGCTGATCAGGGGTGTGTGTGTGTATGTGTGAGTTGTTCAGTTGTGTCTGACTCTTTGCGACCCCATGGACTGTATAGCCTGCCAGGCTCCTCCGCCCATGGGATTCTCCAGGCAAGAGTACTAGAGTGGATTGCCATTCCCATCTCCAGATCTTCCTGACCCAGGGATCAAACCCTGGTCTCCTGCATTGCTGGTATTAGGTATATGGTACAAATAATCTTCTTAAAGAACTGAGTATACATCATATTTGGGTATTCACATTAACCTACAAGTGTCTTGGCTACGACTATGAACAAAGTATTACTTTAGCCTCTTCCCTTAATCACCTAAATCAACAAAGGAGTCTCTGTCCCCCCATCTGTGAGGGGTTGGGACTATGTGACCTATACAGTCCCGTCCCCTCTGAAAATCTGTGGGATTCTATACTCCCCAGGTGCTTGTGGACAGAGCAGGACAAGAGCAGGACAGACAGACATTACCTCTGCCTTTTCTCGGCAATTCTCAGGATATCGCAGGTTCTGGTAAACCTCTCTGACAGCTCCAAGGTCAAACCACATTCCTGGAGCAGTGACCAGGCCCGATCTGGGCCCATGGCCTTTGCCAACAGGAGGG
The DNA here is from genome assembly GCF_054371585.1 of Giraffa tippelskirchi. Classification (NCBI taxonomy): domain Eukaryota; kingdom Metazoa; phylum Chordata; class Mammalia; order Artiodactyla; family Giraffidae; genus Giraffa; species Giraffa tippelskirchi. The sequence continues at coordinate 21,969,984 of NC_137284.1, forward strand.
CCACATTCTCCACAGTAATAGGGGAAGGCCCATCGCTGGAGTTTCCATCTGGTGACTGCTGGGGGGCTGGCTTTGTGCTCGTGTTCTGCACCAGATGTAGGAGAAGCTTCCATTCTTCCACAGTTTCTGGGATCCAACCTACTCAAACACACAGAAACAACGTGAGCTCTGAGCACTCTGCCTGCATACAGGAGACACCATTTGGAAAAATGGTTTCATACCAAAACATAAAAATATTAAAGAACATAATCTCACCACCCCGACACAAAACTGTTTTCTGAATAGTTGTTGAATAAATAGCTCATGACAAGGAGAAGCCATGAAATTAGCCTCTACATTCTTTCATTTGCTCATGCAGTAATAACCCAGGGCACACTCCATGCTAGGCACTAAATAGGAACGTGAGACAGACAGACATGATGAGTCCTGCACTGCTGTGGAGCTCATGGTCTAGTAAAGGAGAAGGAACTTGGTAAACACGTAAACAAATCTATGCTTATAAATTGTGCTAAGTGCTTGCTATAAAGGAAAACATCAAAGAGCCATCAGAGAGACTGGCAAGTTTTGGAGAGTTTTTCTTTTTTTTTGAGGATCAGAGCAGGACTCTATGAGAGTGACATTTAAGCAAAGAGCTGAAAGGTGAGACAAGTTTACCGCGCGTGTGCATGTGACCCATATGCATGTGACAAACATGCAGGGAAGGTGTTAGGAAGGAGGAGCAAAAGAGCTTACGTTTCTGATCAGGGAAACATGGAAGATGACACAGGAAGAAACTAGGTGAATTCAAGGAACTCAACGGTGGCAGTGGGGATTGAGAATGAGATGACAGGGCCAGGCCATAAGCGAACAGCTTAAGAATCTAGACTTCCAGTCAAGTGTAAGGAGTTTCAAGGAGGAGAGCCACATAACCCAATTTTTGTGTAAAAGAACCATTCTGAGAGTCAGTAACACGGTGGAGTGAAAAGCTACCTTTGTCTCTCCCTTTCATCCTACAACCAGTAAAACATTCACAATGCCACAAAGGTGCCTGTGTCCAACACACCGAGACACTGGAATATTTCTCACACAAATGCACAACTAAAGGTGGTGAACTGGAACACACGGAGGTGGCAGAACCAAGGGAACAATAGAGATGGTGCCCACAGTGCCCAGACCTCCAGCCCCAGAGAGGTTGGTAGTAGCAGCGGAGGTGGTGCCCATGACTCCAGTCACCCACACCCCCACCTAAAGTCGCAGAGCCCATGAATCTTACAACACTGTACATGGCTACTCCTCCCTACTCCCTGCTTCCTCCACAACAGCAGTGGAACCTGCCACTCAAGGGATCCTGAACAGGAGGTGCACCAGGCGGCTATGCCAGCAACACTGGCAGAAGTAAGGCATCCATGGCCCTGCAGGTACAAGAAATGATAATGAAGGCCACAAGGCAGACTGAGATGGTGGAGGGCACCAAGTGCTGACTTTCAAACATAAACAGAAGCAGCTGAGGGAAGACAAACCCAAAACTTGTGCTATGGTGCCATCTGCTGGAAAACAAAGGAAAGGCCTCTAATTTCTAATCTATTGTGTTATCAGAATCAAGCAGACAGGTTACTTGCTACTTGAAATGTGCCGGCAGAGGAACAATTTCATCAAACAATTTCTCCTTATTGAAGAACCATAGTAACACTTTATCACAAAAGGACAATGATAACTCTCCAGTAACCAAACTTAAAGTTACAGAATATTGTGAGCTAACTGATAAGAGAATTCAAAACAGCCTTCATGAAGAAAGTCAAAGAGCTACAAAAAAAAAGCAAAACAGAAAGGCAGTTCAATGAACTCAGGAATAAAAGCGAACAGAGGGGAAAAAAATGAATGAACAGAGGAATACTTTACAAAAGAGTTTCAAACTCTAAAAAAGGAGGACTTCTTCTGTGATCCAGTGGTTGACTCTGCATTTCCAATGCAAGGGGCACAGACTTGAACCCTAGTCAGGGAACTAAGATCCCACCCGTCATGGGATGCAAGGAGGGCTGTGTCCACAAATCAATTCACATGAACACCACATTAACAAAATCAAGGACAAAAACCATATGATCAGTTCAACAGATGCAGAAAAAGCATATGACAAGATTCAATGCCCATTTATGATAAAAAAAAATTTCAATAAAGTGGGTATAGAAGGAACATACGGCAACATAAAAAGGCCATATATGACAACTCCACAAGTAATATCATTTTCAACGACGAAAAACTGAAAGCTAGTCCTCTAAAATCAGGAACAAGACGAGGATGCCCACTCTCACCACTCTTATTCAACATAGTACTGGAAGGCCTAGACTTCCAGTAGAGCAATCTGGCAAGAAAAAGAAATGAAAGGCATCCAAGTTGGAAAGGAAGAAGTGAAACTCACTATTTGTGGATGACATGATTTTATATACAGAAAACCCTGAAGACAAGAACTGTTAGAAATAACAAACGAATAAAGTTGCAGGGTACAAATTAACATTCAAAAATCTGTTGCAGGGGCTTCCCTGGTGGCTCAGTGGTGAAGAATCCATCTGTCAATGAAGGAGTTGTGGGTTCGATACCTGGGTCAGGAAGATCCCACATGCCACAGAGCAACCAAGCCTAAGCACCACAACTACTGAGCCTGTGCTCCAGAGCCCGGGAGATGCAACTACTGAGCCCACATGCTGCAACTCCTGAAGCCCGGGCACCTAGAGCCTGTGCTCCACAACAAGAGAAACCCACAATGAGAAATCCATGCAGCAATGAAGACCTAGCCCAGCTAAAAGTAACTAAATGAAAAATTTTTTTAAAAATCTGTTGCATTTCTACATGTTAGCAATGAGCAAGCAGAAAAAGAAATTAAGAAAACAATTCAATTTACAATGAAAACAAAAAGAATAAAATATTTATGAATAGGTTTAACCAAGGAGGTGAAAAACCTGTACACTGAAAACTATACGACATAGTTGAAAGAAATTGAAGGCACAGATAAACAGAAAGATACTGCCTGCTCATGGACTGAAAGAATATTGTTAAAATGTCCATATTTCCAAAGCATGCTATAGATTCAATGCAATCCTTATTGAGATCCCAGAAACATTTTTTCACAGAAATAAGACAAAAAAGTCTAAGATTTGTATGTAACCATGAAAGACCCCAAACAGCCAAAACAATCCTGAATGAAAAGAACAAAGCTGGAGATATCACACGCCTTGATTTCAAACTATATTACAAAACCATAGCAATCAAAACAGCATGGTAGTGGCAGAAAAACAGATACATACATCAACGGAATAAAACTAAGAGCCCAGAAATAAACCCATACATGTATGGACAATTAATACAAAATAAAGGAACAAGGCACATCCAACGGAGAAAGGATAATGTCTTAAATAAATGGTGTTGAGGACACTGCTGGGGACATTTTTTTGCATGAGGCAAAAAAATGAAAGTAGACCACGACCTCACATCATACAAAAGACCTCGCATCATACAAAAGAATCAACTCAAAATGGACTAAAGACATAAACAGACTCAAAACCATTAAACTAGAAGAAAACATAGACACAGCTCTCTTTGACATCAGTCTTAGCAATATCTTTCTAGATAGGTCTCCTCAGGCAAGGGAAACGAAAGCAAAAATAAACAAACAGGACTACATCAAACTAAAAAGCTTCTGCACAGCAAAAGAAACCATTCATAAAATGAAAACATGTTCTACCAAATGGGAGAAGATACTTAAAATCGTAAGGGGTTAATAACCAAAAATACACAACTAGATGAAAAACTGACCAAAGGCGCTAAATAGGTGTTTTCCCAAAGATGACATGCAGATGGCCAACAAGCACATGAAAAGATGTTACGCATCACTGATTATTAGAGAAATGCAAATCAAAACCATACAAGATACCACTTCACACATGTCAGAATAGCTATCATCAAAAAGTCTACAAATAGCAAATATTGGCAAGGATGCAGAGAAAAAGGAACTCTGTATACTGTTGAGAATGTAAACTGATACAGCCACTGTCGAAAACAGGGAGGTATCTCAAAAAACTGAAAATAGAACGACCATCTGATCCAGCAATCCCACTTCTAATATTTATCCAAAGAATATGAAAACACTAATTGGAAAAGATATATGCACCCGATGTTCAGTGCAGCACTGTTTGTAATAGCCAAGATGTGGAATCAACCTAAGTGCCCCTCAATTGATGAATGGACAAGGAAGATGTGATACACACACACACACACACAGATTACAGAATACTTCTCAGCCATAAAAAAACAAAGAAGAAATCTTGCCACTTGTGGAACATAGATGGACCTTGAGGGTATTATGCTAAGTGAAATAAGTCAAAGACGAACACCACATGATTTCACTCATAGGTGGAATACACAAAACAAACAAACAAAAAACCAAAATAAATGAACCAAACAAAAACAAACATGTAGATGCAAAGAATAGAGTAGTAGTTACCAGAGGGGATGGAGCTGGGGCAAGGTGAACTGGGTGAATGGGAATAAACTTGATGACAAAGGGAAACTAAATTTTTAGCAATAAGCACTCTATAGATTATAAAAAAGTGAAAAATGTGGTACACAGAAAACTTATGTTATAAACCAATGTTACCCCAATAAAAAAATTTCAATTAAAAAAATAAGACCCATTCTGGCTGCTGTAAGGAAAATGAGTTAAAGATAGGCAAGAATGGATATCTGATGGCCAATTATAAAGTTATAGTATCTAGACAAGTACTGGGACCAGAATGATGGTGGTAGAACAAAAGAAAGTAAGCAGGTATGAGATATATATTGGGCAATAAGATCAACATGCTTTAAAGTGATAAAATGAGTTAGGAGAGAGAAATGTCAAGAAAAGATCCTCATTTAATATACTAAAAATAGGAATAGCTATCATTATTATTATATTAACAAATCATTAAGAGTACTTTTATCTGGGTGGGAAGAATTTTAGGTGATATTTTCTTCATTCTTCTTAGATTCTCAATTTTTTTCTATAACAATCACGCTGTAACTTTGAAAGCATAAATACCATTTATATCTTAACTTTTCTGGCTATTTTTCAGAAGTGAACACAAGTCTATAGTTCCACATCTACAGAACAGTCTGACCTCTTGTTTCAATTCTGAAACAAAGGTGATTCAGTTATTATTGCTATAGTTGTGACATCTGAAGCTAACCCTTGCCAGGTTGCTTGGTTCTAACTTTCCTTCTTCTATACCAACAGCACTGAAAAAGCCAGTAGGTCAAATTGCTACACGAAGGATCCTGATGTCAAGCTGTGGGTAACTCTGCATTGAGATGAATAAAGCAACACTACAAATCAGACCAAGACCATCTCTCTGAGTGTAGGATAAACTCTCAGACTTCAGTGTGTCAACATCCTGGCCTCCTGTCATTTTATCTGTACTAAATTGATGAAAATTGAAAAAAGCACCTAAATACTTGTAAAGGCTTAGGAAAATCTGACTTGCTACTCTAAGTTCATCTTAATGATCTCTAACTTTGGGCTGTGTAAAAAGGCAACATGATGCAGAGAAAAAAACCTGAACATGAGCTTTAGAAATGGTTGGACCTGGCCTGAACAACAGTTCTAGCATTAACCAGTTGTATGACTGTGGGGAAACTAATTGTCCTTTTTCTGGGCCTCAATTATAGCTTCTACAAAATAGAAGTAACTATCCCACAGGTTTGTTATTTCATTTAAATTAGATGGAAACGCATCTAGTCGAATGCCTTACACATCAGGCACTCATGAAATAGAAAAGTTGCCTGCAGTTTATTTCTAGTTACGATTTCACGATATACCAAGTAGTACGGATCAAAAAAACGCCACGAATTTGACAAATAGCTAGAATAAGGAATATGATCATTGAAATGTTTACCACATTTCTTTATCGGAAAGTCTGTAGTGACTTCTAAAATACTATAACCAAGAGTAACCAGTTGGAATTTACATACCATTGTCCCCTTCCATCAGGCTCATATCATTCAGATACACAATGTTAGTGAAGGCCTCTCTTCTTCTCTCCAGCTCCAAACAGAGAATAAGATATCCAGGCCAGAAACTTTAAACAGACCAAAGTTGGTGAGAAGAATAAAAGGCAGTGAATTTATATGGCATTGTGCTGTCCAACACAGTAATATTAGCCACGTGTGGCTATTTACATTTATTTATTTTTGGCTGTGCCATGAGGCATGTGGGATCTTCGCTTCCCAACTAGTGATGGTACCCATGCTCCCTGCACCTTGGAAGCACAGAGTCTCATCCACTGGACTGTCAGGGAAGTCCCTGTTTACATTTAAATTAAGGTTATGACCAACCTAGATAGCATATTTAAAAGCAGAGACACATTACTTTGCCAACAAAGGTCCGTCTAGTCAAGACTATGGTTTTTCCAATGGTCATGTATGGATGTGAGAGTTGGATGGTGAAGAAAGCTGAGCACCGAAGAATTGATGCTTTTGAACTGTGGTGTTGGAGAAGACTCTTGAGAGTCCCTTGGACTGCAAGGAGATCCAACCAGTCCATTCTAAAGGAGATCAGTCCTGGGTGTTCACTGGAAGGATTGATGTTGAAGCAGAAACTCCAATACTTTGGCCACCTCATGCGAAAAGTTGACTCATTGGAAAAGACCCTAATGCTGGGTAGGATTGGGGGCAGGAGGAGAAGGGTACAACAGAGGATGAGATGGTTGGATGGCATCACTGACTTGATGGACATGGGTTTGGGTAAACTACGGGAGTTGGTGATGGACAGGGAGGCCTGGTGTGCTGCGATTCATGGGGTCGCAAAGAGTCGGACACGATTGAGTGACTGAATTGAAATAAACTGAACCCATGCTCCCTGCACCTTGGAAGCACAGAGTCTCATCCACTGGACTGCCAGAGAAGTCCCTATTTACATTTAAATTAAATAAAATTTAAAAGCCAGTTCTTCAGTTGACCAATACGTATTTCAAGGATTTAATGGCCACATATGACTAGTGACTACCATATTGGACAGCGTGATAAAATATTTTTAGAATATTTTCATTCCCTCAGAAACTAGAGCACTTATGAAAAAACAAAAATTAAAGTTAGTGATAAATACTAATTCCCTGGAGGCTCAGACAGTAAAGAATCTGCCTGCAATGCAGGATACTTGGGTTTAATCCCTGGGTTGGGAAGAACCCCCAGAGGACAAAATGGCAACCCATTCCAGTATTATTGCCTGGGAAATCCCACAGACAGAGGAGCCTGGCAGGCTATGGTCCATGGGCTCACAAACAGTCAGACACAACTGAGCGACTAAGCATGCACTCAAGGCCAAGCCACAGCTATGAGACTTTTAAGCTTATATACTTTACAAACTTTAAGGTTCAATACAAAACGAACATATTTCTTACCCAAACATGCAAACTTTGGCAGTTTTCCCTGACTCTCCCCGCCTTCCCTCATTTCCTATACCCAGTACCTATAGCTCCCACTGTGTGTTCCTCTGAAATGTCCCGCTGGCCGTGCTCTTTCTGTTGCCCTGGAATCAATTCAGTCATACCTGAATTACTGCACCAGGTTCCTAGTTGGCCTTTATTTCTTCTCTCCAATCTTTCTCGTGTATGAAACCAGAAATGATTTCCAGAAACCTTCATTTTATCATGCCATTTTTGTACCAAAAAGTTTAAAAGGGTCCCCACTGATCATAAATTCTTTTAACCACCTTTCAAGGTCCTATATGATCTCATGACCCACCACCTGGCCAGTCTCACCCCTCATTATCAATGAACAAATATGCATCAAGTGCCTACTACTCTATGAATTATGCACCGAAGGAAAAAGAAGACGCATGTTCCTATCTCCAAAAACTATAATCCAAGGGAAGCCAAAGATAACATGAGATAACACCTTTGGGCTATAAATAACTAATACGCGGTACGGATAAAAAGTCATGTCAGTTTTCATGGCCTTGATCTTGCTGTTTGTCTCAGCTGACCTGCCCTCTACCTGGCTCATTTTTAAATACAAACCCTCCCCATTCTTAGGGCTTACCTCCAAGTCTCACCTCCTCCCTGAGTCCTTCACCAGGAGTTCTACTGAGCCCATTCTGATCTCTCCCTTCCCAGAAACTGTATCAATTATAACTTGTATCACACAGCCTGGTCCTTAATTACATACACCTGAAAACTGGAGTGACCAACTAAGCAGAAGGGGGAGAGAGGAACAACCAAGGACCAGTCTCATGTACACACAAAATAAAATATGCTCAAAATTTAAAACAAAAAAAGATGCTTATTATCACTTAAAAAAAAAAAAGCACTGTAGCCAAAAAAAGACAAAGCAGATACCTTCAGTCCCTTAACTGCTGCTGCTGCTGTTAAGTCACTTCAGTCCTGTCCAACTCTGTGTGACAGAGATGGCAGCCCACAAGGCTGCCCCGTCCCTGGGATTCTCCAGGCAAGAACACTGGAGTGGGTTGCCGTTTCCTTCTCCAATGCATGAAAGTGTAAGTGACGTCACTCAGTCATGTCCGACTCTGAGCAACCCCATGGACTGCAGCCTACCAGGCTCCTCTGTCCATGGGATTTTCCAGGCAAGAATACTGGAGTGGATTGCCACTGCCTTCTCCACAGTCCCTTAACTACAAAGTTATTAACTAAAATGACTCTAACCTTAACTTCAGCTTCTAGGAAAATTTTCACTTACCCATAAGACCTACAGATGTCAGTCATTTTCTCTTTTGTTGTAAAATCTGCAGGAAGTTTAATCAGATAAAGGATAAGCTGACTGTAACCCCAGGAAAACAAGTGGGAATGAGGCCTGAGAATTGAAAAAATATCAGTAAATTAGATAGAAAATAAACTCTACAAAAATGCTTATTCATCAGCTAATAGGTAAGAATAGAGTTTAATTATATTTTTTCCAACATTATATCTTTCAAACATTTCTACTTGGCTTTCAAAACATTAAAATCGCTATTTTTTCTATGACAAATACCTGTTTATTTTTTTTAATTATACATTTTAGAAATCAAAAGAAAATTCAAAATCCTATCATTCACAGATAGCCATTTTATATCTTTTCAGACCTTTATTCTAGGCATGCAAGATAGACAATTTGGGAACTTTTAAAAAGTTTCTTTAGGAAGAAAACATAAGGAACATATCTGATATATTACAAGCATCAATGTGTATTTTTTCTGAATTCTGGTTTTTTTAAATACCTTATTCAAGACTCTATATTGTATTTAGTTGCACTGAATAGCTTCAGCTGCGTGCAACAAATGCTGATAAATTCACTTTTCATTTCTGTTCTGTTACAAATGTTTTCTAATTTTCCTTGTTATAGATTCTTAGATACACCCATTATTCCAAAGTGGACATTTAATTTGCAAATACATGGGGCTTTTAAAGTATCCTTGATATTAATTTCTCATTTTTATATTAATTTCTCATTAAATGCTTCTCCTCTGCAACCACCATCTATGTCTTTTCTGTCTCTTAACTTTATTAAGGCTTTCAATGGCTGAGTCAAAAATCTCTCTCGATAAATGTCACATTGCACTTGAAAATACAGGGTTATTTTCAAATTCTTTTGATATTGCTTTCTAACACAATTTCACAGTGATGAGAACAGACTCTATGATTTCAATACCTTTAGACCATGAAATTTTTGCACCTTGTTTTATGTCCCTGGATATGTCCCAGTGTCTCCTGGTTTATAATCTTTTGGAACTTGAATAGAATTTGTACCCTGCTGTTGTGTGAAAATTGTATAAATCTTAACTATGTTGAATTGGTTTATAGTGCTTTTCAGGTCTACTAAATCCTTCTACTTTTCTATTCATTCTATTAATTATTCTGAGGTTGATATTGAAACTCCAACTAAAAAATAATTGTAACATACAGTGGAACTATATGTAACTTTGTTCTGTATTTTACAAGTCTCCCATAAAGGTGTTATCGTACTTTCACAATTTTAAAAAGAAAAAGAAAAAAAATTCCTAGATTATGTATTGTCTAGAAATCCCTTGGCAAATTTCTAGGAAGAAAACACACAAACAAATCCACACACACTTTTCCCTCTAACACAGGTTCAATCACCAAGAGTTCTGAATGTTGGTCCATGAGAGAGTTTCAGAGGCCAAGTTTAATTCTCTGAAATCATGTGCAAAATTCTCCATGAATGTGTATTTTTCTGACAGTAATCATCAGATTCTCAGAGGGTCTGTGATTCAAACAAATGTTCAGAACTACTAGGCAATACACTCAATCTGATTACTAACATGACTTGGGTAACTCTCTTCCACAGCTGTTCCTAAAGTAAGCCCAGAATGCTCTATGTGAATAAACTAGCTCCATTCCAAAGGACCAGCCAAGCTTAGAAATGACTCCTTTATACCTGGGGTTTCCTTCACCATCCATAGTGCTGGTGCTTGGGGGAGCATCATGGGACACAGCCAACAGCAGCCAATCCAACCTTAAAGACTCTGGTTGGAGAAGGGACTCAAGGAAGGATGGCCTAAGAGAAAGTTGGAGAGAAAAATCACCAATATTCATGTCAAGAAAGGAAAGATAAAATGTGCAGATGTGAAGAAAATGTTATTAAGGGATCAATACAGTGGATGAAACAACTTGAAAAACCTTCTGCTACAAAATGTATAGAAATGCTGGTGAAAATCTAATAGCCTTTTAAATGAACAGTTGAGCCTTAAGATAATAAGGAAAATACCAAAGGGCCAAAAGAGAAAGAAAGAAAGAAATACCAGTATATCAAATGTGAACCAATCAGAAAAGGGAAGAGGGGAAGTTGACATTCTTAATAATCTAGGGACATGTGTGTTTACTGCCATGTAGAGATAGGAAAAGAGGCCTCAGCCCAAAGAAGCTGAGAGAGTCGGAACTGAGAGCCACCCACAGAAAGCTGGGATAGCATCACAAAAAGGTGGCAGAAAATCCACTCGCTGGCAGGGACAATTATAAGTTTATCAGTCTTAGCCTAGGCCCTGAAGCAGGAGTTTAATATCACACTGTTGATCTCAGAATCTCTGAGAGGGAGAGAGGCAGGAAAGAGAGTGTGGTTAGGTGCACATTTGTGATGCGTACTGTGAATCGTGAAAGAGTGGTACATGACTGCCAAAATCCTCCTCTTCTACTGCAAGTACCTCAATTCTGTGGCAGTTAATAGTAAAAATGCTTCAACTGATTATATGAGAGAAACAACGCTCTATCAAAAGAAAGTGAAAGTGAAAGTCACTCAGTCCTGTACGATTCTGTGAACCCATGGACTATACAGTCCATGGAATTCTCCAGGCCAGAATGCTGGAGTGGGTAGCCATTCCCTTCTCCAGGGGATCTTCCCAACCCAGGGATCGAACCCAGGTCTCCCACATTGCAGGCGGATTCTTTACCAGCTGAGCCACAAGAGAAAGGAAAGTCTTTGAAAAAAAAAAGAAAGAGAGTCTGCAAATATTCTCTCCTTCTCACCGTTGATCTTGAGGCCTTGATTTCACCAGACTGTCTAAATAGGCCAAAAACTGAACAGGATTATGACGACAAAGTTGCATGACATCTGAAGGCAAAATGGATGGGTAAAACCTGATTAAGGATCGAAGGGCTGATTCTCCAAATTTCTCATACAATCTGCATTTAAAAACAAAACACATTAGTCTCCAACTTCAGTAAGATAATATAACTTGGTTACATTATCTACATATTTATTAGAAATGAAAATAAACATACTAACAAGAAGCTGCTCAACACGTGATAGAGGAAAACTTTAGAGACTAAGACCAAGAAAATGCCTGGGCTTTAGTGCATATGAACAACATATGGGACCACTCACCGGGTAGCATATGCAATCAACAAAGGACTGTCAAAAGGAACCGAGTCCTCCAATAACTTTAATCTTGTTGGAAGGTCTCCTTCTTCCACCTTTATATATGTAGGACTGGAACTCACTGTTTCTAAAAGACAAAGCACACCCTTTTCCCTTCATCTCATAGCTGAAAAAACTTAATTCATGAACACATTAATCAACAATCATTAGTCATCTATCTACTGTGTGCAAGTCTCAACATTTGTAAAGCATTACAGGAGAGACAAAAAAGATAAAAGAGACAATCTCTGCTTTTAAGAACCTTAAAATCAAATTGGGAGACAAAGCATATTCAACAAGACAAAGGAACAGATAACCAGTATGTAAGTGACTATTACTATTGAAAAAGCCTTCTTTTTATATGTGTCATCCATATTACATATATAAGCTATTATATATACTATATACATATGGTACATATACATAGTACACATGCACCATTAATGCCAAATTCCTTATTTTTTTTTTTTCTAGAACTGGTATCCCTAATCCATCTTTTGGAACATCTGTCCTGGGTGGATATATTAGCAATAAATAAACTACTCTATCTGCATTACTATGAAGGATCACAGCACTTGAGCCTACTCAGCTATTATGATCTCTCTGTGCCTTACTTTCCTCACCTACTAAATAGAACACCACCATCCACTCCAAGTGTTGGAAGAAGGAAACGAAACGATGCCAGAAAAGGGTTTAGCGTTAATATCTAGCACGTGGTAAGTACTTAATAAACAGGACATACGATCTCTCTATCAGTAAGTTACGTTAGGGATTTTGTGGTTTTCACATATCAGCATTTAGGAAAATTTTGCTTAAGTACAACTTCTCCAACACTGCTGTATCATTTTCTCAATGACTGTGAGAAAAATAAAACCAATTTCTTATAACAGCTGCAAGAACTATTAAAAACTAAATTGAGCTGTAGATCAATTTTTTAAAAAAGGAAACAATCTCAACAGAAAAACAAAATTAAACTGAGTAAAAAACTAAATGGATGGTTGACCAGAACAGAGATGATTTTCTACTTAAATATGTTTCTTTAAACTTAAAAATGTCAACATACTATTGTCCTCTATACAAATTTTTATCTTTAGTAAGGCAATCTGATTATTACCTTTCAATCCTTCAATAAAAGTATCCCAAACACAAGGACTTTTAGGGTAACTCAGCTTGATGCTCTCCTTTGCTCTTTTCAAATCCAAAAGAAAAAAGTACTTCTTTAGGAACTGACAAGTCAGCATTTCAAGAGAGCACTGTTGCAAAGTGTGGTCACCATGTCCACTCGCACTTTTGATCTCAGAATTCAATACACTCAGTTCCAAACACAATGTTGTCAATTCAGCCAGATCCTTCTGAAGACTGTCTGCTATACTCCAAGGAGAACATACTTGAAAAAGGTCATCATCCAAGGGCTCCCTCAGACTATTTACAGATTCACCTGCTGTTTGATCAATAGCTTCTTCATTGTCTAAAGAGTCCCTTTCTTCTTTTTCATATTCTTCATCTAATATTTCCTTTTTTGACTCATCAAGCAATAGCATATCCTGGTTTGATTCCACGGATGAGCTGCCAGTATCTGAAATGCCTGAAAACTCTTTCATGGCAAATGTCTTTTCTAACTGTGAAAGCCACTCCCGTAAAACCATTCTCAGGGACTTCGGTTCAAACAAAACCAGTGGGTCCTGTAGCTTGGTCCTATACAAGACAGGCAAGTATGAAACTTATGTTTTATGTGGTTTTCAAAAACAAATTGTTTCACGTTAAATAAGCCTAACAGAGACAACATTACGTATCTGAATAAATGTTACTTTTCAATATTTTTTTCAACTCTTTAAACAAAAATGATCTTGGTATAAAGACAACACAAAGAACATTAACTTAGCACTTATTCTTGAATATCAGTTCCCAGCAAAGCTACCTCTGCCCCATACTGTCTCAGGACCATTACTGATGATCTCAAAAAGTCATTCTCACTTACTATAAAACTTCATTCACAAATACTCACATTGCTTCTGCTGTTGCAATTTTGAGCTCTTGGAACTTGTCCTCTTCTGGAGGGTGACTAGTTATTTCTTCTTTTCCTCTAGAAAAGTATGAAAAAAGTTACAGGGGATTAGAACTTCCTTGGGTAAATATTTCTAAGTGCTCACTATATGGTAGCTATTGTACTTAATGTTACACAGAGCAAACAGACAAGTATAAAAAAAAATGGTCAGTGGCTTCAAGATGAGTAAGCTCAAGTCAGAAAGAAAGGCATGAAAAAAAAAACTCTATTACAAAAGAGAACAAAATAAATGCTAAAGAGCAGAATAAGCACTGTGCTCTGGGCACAGAAAAAGGAATATTTACTCTGACTAGGCAATCAAGAGGCTTCCCAGGTGGGGCTAGTGGTAAGGAACCTGCCTGCCACTGCAGAAGACATAAGAGACACAGGTTCAATCCCTGGGTCAGGAAGATCCCCTGGAGAAAGGCATGCAACCCACTCCAGTATTCTTGCCTGGAGAATCCCATGGACAGAGGAGCCTGGCAGGCTACAGCCCATGGGGTCACAAAGAGTCAGACACAACTGAGCAACTTAGCACAGCACACAGGCAATCAAGAGAAGCTTCCCCGAGGAGGTAGTATTTCCCTTAGGAAATAAGGGGAGAAAATACTGCAGGGAGAAACGGCATGAAGAAAAGCAGTTGAGGTGTACACACCCAGTTCTCTGAAAGGACTAGAACTTCAAGTGCTTAGAAGGATGTGGCTAGAAATGAGGCTGGAACGGTGGGCTCAGGTCAGACTGAGGGCTGCCTTAAATACAAATGCCACAGCACTATCTGTACTTTTTTCCGATATTTATATATATGGTTTCATAACTAAGTTAATCTAAGGGTAACACCCTTTTATCTCATCTGTCTGTCCAATACACACTGGCCCCATGGGTCTATCTCAGTTTCTGGGGATGCTGAGCTCGTGTACTTCCAATGCCCAGATCACCTGAACTATGAGAAAAACCAGAGAAAAGATAAGATACACTGTGCCAGTCCAAGAGCTCTGCTGCAACTCCATAACACAAGGACTATGCCTCCAGCATATCACGGGAAGACACACGACGACATCGATGGCAAAGCTCTCATCTTACAGGCCAGAGAGCATTCGTCACCAATGTCACTGCGCTAGTCAGAAGCAGAATCAGAACACAGCCTAGATCCTTGGTCACCCTATCCTAATACTCCTTTGTTAACACCCTAAACGTGTGAGGAGATTTGGAGGGGAGGGAAGTTGTTCAGGGGAAAGACAGAAGAGGCGCTCAATTAAAATTCTGTCTCGGGAATTCTTTCCTAGCGGTCCAGTGGTTAGGACTCTGTGCAGGGGACATGGGTTTGATATCTGGTCAAGAAACTTAACATTTTGCATGCTGCACGGCACGGCCACAAAAAAAAATCTCGTCTCAACAGACTTGCTATTGGTTGATGTTATTTTCCAATACTTACTTTGCAGTATTTACAATTTTTATAAGCTACACAATCTACAATGAAGAGAGTTATTGTGTGCCTTCTTCTTTAAAAAAATGTAGTTTATGGTTCTCTTCAAACTGACAACTATGTCCTCTAGAATTTATACAGACTTCTAAGCAACAACTTACTCAGTGTCTTCCTCCTTTGGGCAAGTGACTGGACTTACATCCTCTTCACAGGACTGCTCATCACCCCTAGGTTCTCGTCTCACTTTCAGATCAGGGCTTGTATGAAGGGTGCCAATCTTCTCAGTAGTTTTACGCACAAAGCTGGAAACGCTGGAAGTCAAATACCAATAAACTAACGTGAAAAAGGTTTCATTACGGCCAAGAACGAAAATTTCAGTACACGAGTTCTCTGTGTTCCTATTAGTCTCTGAAGGGAACTGGGACTTACTAACAAGACTCTGTTTATTGCAACTTCCCTAATCAAACTACATATTTCATATAAGGCCCACATAAATTTTATAATATAAAAAGGATGCACATCATTTACTAAACTACTTTGATTCAGCCCTAAAGAAAAGGTCTTTAATTCCAGCTGTGCCTGCAATGTTTCTGCATGTGATCATCCTAGCCATAGAATTTCTTCATGAAACTCAGCTGCTAACTTGTCACATTTATCCTTCTTGGAAAGCAAATATGTATCCAGTAGAACTCAGATTAGCAGCCCTGGCATAAAGTCTTCTCTTTCATGGTCAATCCCAGGCCCACAGAGTAGTTAGAAAGATTTCTCAGGAGTCTCCAACTCTGAGCCCAAACTGAGAAATGATTAAGAAATGACTAATGCTATGTGGAAACTTTTCCTATCAGGGATGAGGGGGAAAAAAAGATTTTTAAACTTTTGCTCAGTCTGGGGGGGAAGGTGGGGGTGGGAAACACATTTGTAACAACTCAAATATCCAGCTGCTCAAACAATCTTGAGGGTAGTTAAATTCCCCAAAATTGAAATGAGAAGTTAACAACTTCATATAACAGGTTATTATGAGGAATAACCTAGTGACTTCCTTTTAAATCATTTAAAATGTCTTTCTATTCTCAGCACAGACATGCCTAACACGACAACAGAAATAAAACCAGAAATGGGGTTAAATGACAAGACTAATGAGCCTACCTTTCCTTGACAGCCTGAAGAGACACAAGAGGAGACGGAGAACGAAATGATAATGGAATGCCAAAGGGGAGAAAAGTTTCACTTTTATCCGTCTCAAACATCACTGATGCGTGAGAAACGTTGTCTGGATGAATGGAATCAGGGAAAAGAAACAAAATCTAATCACATGAAGAGTTTTTTAATCTTTAAAGAAATTCTGAAATGAATAAACCAAAGGAAATAAAAGATTCAATACCAAAATCACAACTGACCCAAATACAAATGAGTGGAACACAGGTTTACAAGATGCCCAAGATGGTCCACATATAAAACACTTAGACAGGTACCTTAGTTTTTCCTACTAACCCTGAATCCCCATAGTCATAAAGGAAGTTTAGAGTCTCTATTAATCTCTTCTCAAGAGTTCGGCCACAGGAATACTTGAACATCGAAAAGTGAAGGCAATGACCCCCAAAACTGTAGTAATTTTTCATTCCTAATGAAAAATAATTCGGTTAGTCAGGATAAAATTGTTCCACTCTTTTGGTTAATGACTTCCTCTCTTAACCTTTCCCGCACTTTAATACAAGATCAAAATTAGGAACTTTACCAAATTAAGCTTAAACATGAGAGGGAAAAATTCCAACTAAACATAAACCCATTCCTCTAATGGTGAAGAGATCAATAAGTCTGGATGGAAAGTCTATCAACTTAGTAAAAATTATTAACACCTTGTAGAGAAAAAAAAAGAAGCCACAGAAAATAACTGCTTCACATCAGCAATCAATAAAAACACTTTCCTTTCCTCACCTTCACTTTCCTGGGAGCCACAGCAATGATCTGGTTGGTCCTCTTCTTGATGTGAGGCAAACTCTTTAAGTCTCTCATCTTCTGAGAGCGTTTGGCTGTGAAGGGAACCAGAGTCTTCATCTGACTGACTGCCTCTTCTACTATTAATGATACGATAAATACCAGAGTCCAAGATGCTGAAACTTTCCTAAAAAGAAAAAGAATTAAAGAAAAATTAAAATGTTTAAAACACGCTATAGCTCTTTAAAGAAAAAAATCAACACTAAAAGAAACAAGTCATTAATAACAATTATGGCTGAGTAGAACAAAATGGTGAGCAAGGTCTAAGCACCTGGCAGCCAGGTCCCTCTCACGTGCCTGCGGCATCATGCGACCAGATTTCTCTAGCCGGTCTCCACGAAGAATGGCCGCGAGAATGAGGATTAAACGAGACAATCCTGAGCTGCCCTGAGACTCAAGCTAACATAGAGCATCTGAAACCACATACTAGGGGCAACTTAACTTGTACTAGAGGCTACATAATGTACATTTTCAAACAAGATATAATAAACAATGACAAAACAAAACGCAGCTCTAAGACACACACAAAAAGTGCTTCAGAAAGCTGTCCAAGAGCTGAAAGAAAGCCCCCTCTTAACACCCGCCGCCTCCCCTTCAGTATAATCATTGGAAAGAAGCTAAGTTTTGGGATCCTGGAAGTAAGTGAGGACAACCTAATGGAGAACATCTCACTGTACAGCAAAACCTTTCAAAAAGTGCAAATACCTACATGTGATGAAATGGAACTTCTTCTACTGCTACAGGCTGAATCCAAAGGTTCCAATTTTAAGATCAACTCTTCCAGTTGGGAAATTAGATCACCATAGGTTGTTAAGTCCAGCTGAGATTTCAAGTGTTCCAATTTATCTACAGTTAAAGTTTTTCTTCCCTAATAAAAACGACAAGTAGAAACCCAATAGGAGAGCTTTCCATTTGTAACTAATTCCATATTCAAGTTGCCAATACATTGACAGAGGTCTAACATAGAACATAAAACCTCAAAGGTGCTTTAAAAGGGCTTTAAAAGCTAGTAAAAGACTTTATGAGAATTTTCTTAGGAATTAACCATTTAATTAAGAGTTACTGCACACATAATAATTTCACTTAATACAAGGACTGAAACTAAAATAAATTTGTGGGTATATTTTATTTTGGGGCTTCCCTGGTGGCACAGATAGTGAAGAATCTGCCTGTAACATGGAAGACCCAGGTTTGATCCTTGGATCGGGAAGATCCTCTGGAGAAGGGAATGACTACCCACTCTAGCATTCTTGCCCGGAGAATTCCATGGACAGTGGAGTCTGGAGAGCTGCAGTCCGTAGGGTCACAAAGAGTAGGACATGACTAAGTGACTAACACACACACATACAGTTTTTCTCACCCCCACTCCCCACTCCAGATTTATAGGTCATGCTTCCTTTGGGGATTTATTACTGCTTAATCTGCAGGCTAATGTGCTGTTCACAGTTGCACAGTTGTGTCCAGCTCTTTGCAACCCTACGGACCATAGCCCACCAAGCTCCTCTGTCCATGGGATTTTCCAGGCGAGAATACTGCAGTGGGTTGCCATGCCCTCCTCCAGGGGCTCTTCCCAACCCAGGGGTCAAACTCACGTCTCTTGCATTGGCAGACGGATTCTTTACCCCTCAGCCACCTGTGAAGCCCCCTGCAGACTAATAAATACAAGCAACTGTGTAGCATAATCCCGCAAGCCAGAATGATCTTAACGACCCAGATGAACATGTAAGCTCCTGACTCACTCTGCTGGCAACGACAGAATTTTGGAAAAGACAGCAAGTTCGAGCAGCCAGGTTCCACAGGCCTCTCCTTATCAGACGTTCCACACAGCGCTCCACAGACAACAGGGAAAGATGTGAGACCTTCCCATTCAGGTGGAGACAGTACAGCTCATTCTTGCAAACAGCCACATCCTGAATATCTACAAAAACCACAGGGGTAAACATGCAGGATGCTAACCAAATATTTCTTTTCCATTTTTGTGACTGAATGAAATTACTTTAATAAATTCATTTTATACGGTTTGGTTTCATCAAATTTCCCCTCTATTTTTATATTTTCATTTCTATGAGAAAATCATATTTTAGACACTATTCTAAAAAGATCAAGAATAAGAGGAACATCTGTCTGATCTAAAATCCTATATTTAAAAATGCTATTTTTTGTGAAAAGAAGGGCACTTAAAAAGAGGGCACTTTTGAGACCAGACTATCACATTTCTGAGAGTAACAAACTTGAGGTCAATGAACAGATTTTAATGCATATGTAAATCAACAAACTGTTCCTAAAAATATACCTGTCTTGGCAGAACATCATGAAAGAATCTAAAACACTAGCTTTTAGGAGACCCTCAGGAAACTTAATTTACAAGAAATCAATGTTGATCAGATCATGAGATAATGGTTCCTTTATCTTTTTTATGTTTTTACAAAGTACAAAATGACTTGTAAATCAAGATACAATCTCTGGGCAATCATCCTAAAAATGCTAGATTTATTTCCTCCATTTCTGGTTTAAACCAGAAGAATACAGCGACTGATAGTCTTTGCCTCAGCCACATAAAATAGCTACTGTTCCCACAAGGACTTTTCAAACTCCCCCCTCCCCTGCCCCCCACCGTTTTTTGCACATGCTGCTGCTGCTAAGTCACGTCAGTCGTGTCCAACTTTGCGCGACCCCATAGACGGCAGCCTACCAGGCTCCGCCGTCCCTGGGATTCTCCAGGCAAGAACACTGGAGTGGGTTGCCATTTCCTTCTCCAATGCATGAAAGGGAAAAGTGAAAGTGAAGTCTCTCAGTCCTGTCCGACTCTTTGCGACCCCATGGACTACAGCCCACCAGGCTCCTCTGTCCATGGGATTCTCTAGGCAAAAGTACTGGACATGAAGAGTGTTTATTAACTCAGGGATTCCCCAATATGTCAACCCCAAATTATTAAGCCACAGGAGTTAAAGCAAGGTTTCTAACAGAGATAAAGATTAAGGGTAAGTAGAGGGGGAAAATTAACCCATTCAATCCTTAGCAGTGGTTGCTAATACTTAAGAATAAATGAAAATTTTATTTAAAATAACTAACTATAAATTCACAAATGTATACTTGGGAAATACCTTATAATGGAATACATCTATGATGTTAATCTTTAAAAGAAATGTCACCTCTTTCTACTTTCTACTTCTTACACTGCAAGAGAATCCTCCTACAATAATTAAATCTTTCACAAGCATGCAATTAAAAATTATGTAAGGAAAAAAAACATAATTACCTTTGACTTCACTCCAAAGAAGAACTTGAACATTCTGAGGGATGAAAATATAAATTCCTCTTTCTGTCCAAGTCAGCACACAATGCTCACTGCAAGAAAACATGGAAGAGGTCAAGAGAATTCTAGTTTGCTTGGAATCAGAAGTTTATGATATAATTCCCTGAATTCAGACCCTCTTATTAGCTATTAAAGCAAAATCTGCCTATACAGAGAAAACCCAACAGTTAATTCAGCTAATCATGTCCTATCACCTCTTTTTTGTCTGTGACAAGAGCCCACTGAAAGATAACATAACGTGATGCCAAAATGGGAAAAATTCAGATACACTAAATACCTTCTACAAAAATAAAAGGCTGATATCTTACCTGATGTTTGTTAAAATAGCTAAACCTCCCATATCTGGTATGACAGGGGCCCATTTAAAACAAAGACTTAACATAACATTTTACCATTCCTCACTGCTCTAGTGAGCTACTTTTAGGGAGGGAAATACTTTGATGTCCTTAGTCTTATGTGAGCAATAAAAGGTTGAAAACTTCCAGTCAACTCTGGGAGTTTTTTTTTTTTTAATTATTATTATTAAAGGCTATACCTGCAATATCTAACCTTGCAGCAACTAATCAAGATAGAAGCATTATTCTTATCTTGTAAAAAAGAAAAACTGAAGCCCAGAGAGATAAATAATATGTCGAAGGCCACTCAGCATGAATATACAAGAGTCCATATGTATCCCAAGGAGTCTGGGTCCAAATTCTGGACTTTTTTCTCCACACCTCACAGAATCTACTTCTACCCTCACTGATCTTCAATGACGCACCCACTGTTATCTGGAATCTTGAACATTCCACTTATCTATAGTCTTGAAAAGTCACAGATTTTCGAGCTGTCAAACCCAATAACCTCCTTCTCCATTTTCCTTCTGGAGCCCCAAGCAGGGGCCAAGCCTGCATAATTGTTCCTTCCTTCCTGAATCTCACCTTCCTAGACTGGACACTGCTTCTTCATCCACCTCCCCTTCCAGTCCTCAGGCACTCTCCATCTTGGCTTATTTCCTTCTATACTCCTTTGCTCATAGATCTCATTTACTCTCTCCAGGCTGCTATTGCTTTTTTATACACCACTGGTAATCCCTACTTCTTGTTCCTGGTCAGAGCATTCTCCACATATAACATTCTCATCCTAACCACCTCTCAAGGATTAGCAGCAGTTTTACTCCCCATTGAAATCCTCCCCAATAGCCCTCAGCCATCACTCACAACTCTTACTTTTGATTGCTGTTAAACAGTTTCTAGAAATAAACTATATCTCTCCAAAAATTATGATCTTGAGAACAGGGACTTTTATTTAGTTTATGCCTCCAAGTGCACTACAAATGGTAGGTACCAGGTGGTTACGAAACCAAAAGTGATATTTAACAGGAACTGGGTCATCACACAAATATGAAACATTTTGCTAATATAAGATCACATCACTGTCCCTACAGGAAAGTAATCTTTGTCACAAAGAAGAAAGAAATGGTCAGAACCATAGTTAAAACTAAAATTGGAAGGTTGCCTTTAGGAGCCAGAGGGGGGAAAAATCAGACCAGAAGATCCTTGAATACAGAGATACAGGATCATGGTTTTGATACTGAACTTCATACTCAGCTTGGAAAAATTCCGTAAAAATAGGTATGGGCTGGGGCAGGGGAGGAGGACTTACATAAGAGCTGAGACTTTGTCATTTATACAGCCTTCACCCCCTTAAAATAAACACAAAGCGACACAAGCCTAACAACATTGTTTAAAAAGTTAAAGAAGGGAGGGACTTCCCTGGTGATCCTGTGGCTTAGACTCCAGCTCCCAATGCAGAGGCCCCAGGTTCAATCCCTGGTCAGGGAGCTAGATCCCACATGCAGAACTAAGAGTTCACACGGTACAACGAAAAAGCCCGCAATGCAGAGCAAAGATCCTGCGTGCCACAACTGAGATACAGCACAGCCAAGTAAATAAATACAAATTTTTTTTCTTCAATATTTTTAAGTTAAAAACAGGAAAGTGATTATCAGTGCACCCAAAAGGAAATTAAATATACAAATTTGCTTCCTTCTGGGATTTCCTAGTGAGATTCGTGGGTGTAACAGTGAAAGTTCAGTTTAGTTCAGTTCAGTCACTCAGTCGTGTCCAACTCTTTGCGACCCCATGAATCGCAGCACACCAGGCCTCCCTGTCCATCACCAACTCCCAGAGTCCACCCAAACTCATGTTCGTCAAGTCAGTGATGCCATCCAGCCATCTCATCCTCTGTCGTCCCCTTCTCCTCCTGCCCCCAATCCTTTCCAGCATCAGGGTCTTTTCCAACGAGTCAACTCTTTGCATGAGGTGGCCAAAGTATTGGAGTTTCAGCTTCAACATCAGTCCTTCCAATGAACACCCAGGACTGATCTCTTTTAGGATGGACTGATTGGATCTCCTTGCAGTCCAAGGGACTCTCAAAAGTCTTCTCCAACACCACAGTTCAAAAGCATCAATTCTTCAGCGCTCAGCTTTCTTCACAGTCCAACTCTCACATCCATACATGACCACTGGAAAAACCATAGCCTTGACTAGATGGACCTTTGTTGACAAAGTAGTATCTCTGCTTTTTAATATGCTATCTAGGCTGGTCATAACTTTCCTCCCAAGGAGTAAGCGTCTTTTTTAATTTCATGACTGCAATCACCATCTGCAGTGATTTTTAAGCCCCCAAAAATAAAGTCTGACACTGTTCCCGCTGTTTCCCCATCTATTTCCCATGAAGTGATGGGACCAGATGCCATGATCTTAGTTTTCTAAATGTTGAGGTTTAAGCCAACTCTTTTTCACTCTCGTCTTTCACTTTCATCAAGTGGCTCTTTAGTTCTTCTTCACTTTCTGCCATAAGGGTGGTGTCATCTGCATATCTGAGGTTATTGGTATTTCTCCCAGCAATCTTGATTCCAGCTTGTGTTTCTTCCAGCCCAGCATTTCTCATGATGTACTCTGCTTATAAGTTAAATAAGCAGGGTGACAATATACAGCCTTGACGTACTCCTTTTCCTATTTGGAACCAGTCTGTTGTTCCAAGTCCAGTTCGAACTGTTGCTTCCTGACCTGCATACAGGTTTCTCAAGAGACAGGTCAGGTGGTCTGGTATTCCCATCTCTTTAAGAATTTTCCAAGGTTTATTGTGATCCACACAGTCAAAGGCTTTGCCATAATCAACAGTGAAAGTTATCATGACACAAATGGGGGGGGAAAGTAACAAAAAGTCCTCTTACTGATTTTTTTATTTAGTCATTATTTGAGAACTTTCTATGTGCCGAGCACTGTGCCAACAGTAAGAAGCTAACAATGTGGAGCTGGGGTGGATATGCACAGTACAGTGAGAAAAGATGGTGATGGAGGAATGAACAAAAGTGACTACAGTGTAAGGGAGCAAGTGTCTAATGTAAGCCACTGGAGGAGTCAGGAAAGGCTTCAAAGTGGCACTAATTATTACTTAAGCTGAGGAGTAGGCAGAGCCAGATCATGCAGGGCTTTGTTAGCCAGGCAGGAACTCGAACGGGAGCTTTAAATAGCTTAACTCAAAAAACTAACACTACCAGGAGAACCAAGCAGACTGTGGCCTTACCATTAAGAAACACACTCTTGGGTAAGGGACTTCCCTACACCCCACACATCACACCATAGTCAACAAATGTTTAAGTGTCTATGATGTGCCAAGCATTATGCCAAACACTGAAAAAAACACAGTGAATAAAACAGACACCAAGCCCTCATGGACCTTACTGTCTAGGAATAAGATAGGCATACATATGTTTGAATATGTAATTATAAACTGTGATAAGTGCCATAAAGAGAGAGTTTTTAATATGCTTCATCTATGGGCAAATAAATAGCTTTCTCCAATAACTTTCAGGATGAATTATGGATTTATCAGAGTTACACTTTTTACAATTGACTTCCAAAATTTCATTGTAGGTAGTGCAACATATACATACATTAGTTAGGGGCGGTTAGTTGACATTTCAAGTGTTTTGTTTTTTGTTTTTTTAATTACATTCAAAGAGAGGTTAGTTAGCCTTTGAAAAAACTCAATCAGGAGCCAAACTCCAGACTATCCTATAAGAGCTCTACAGAATGTTTCCTGAATCTGCATTAAAGATCCTGTTAATTAGCCTAAGGGATATTAGAAATAATATCCCATTGCTGAAATAAGAGAAGTTCAAGACATACAGACCATACACTGGGCACTCCCATGCTTGTAGAACAAGCTGTAAGAACTGGCGAGCCCAGCAGCTGACAGCTCTAAGTGCCACTCTGTGCTACCACTTAATAGTAGGCTTTTTTGTACCTAACCCAACTAGAAAGCTGGCTAAACTCTGATGTTAGAATATGGCTGGCTGGATCCAACTTGAGCAGATCTTTCATGCAAAGCACCTGAAAAACAGGGAGCTGAAATTTCACATTTACAAGAACAAAATTCTACAACTACTTTTGCACCTGCTTGCTAAGAAACATACATATGCTGCAGATTTCAGTCTGAGGCTTGCTTTCATTGTTGTATCCCACCAGGGAGGGGAGGTTATGAAAGAGTGTGTATCTATAGCTCTGAGCTCTAACTGTCAGATGTACCCAACAACTATAAAGTGTTCAAGTGGTTTAGGCCAGTTCAAAACAGAAAGGGAAGTGTATTGCTATGCTTTTTTTTTCATTCCTCTTATATATAGCACTTTACACAGTCGTTTCCTGATATTCTAAAAATGATTTAGTACAAAAACAAACTTAAAAAGCTAACTGCCTCTGAACAAGAAACAGATGAAGTTTTTGTTTGTTTGTTTGTTTTTAAGGATCAAAGGGAGAAACTTACCTAAGATGTAAGAGTTTGGGGAAAGACAAAGCCTGGGAGGATCCAACTGTATGATCATATTGAGGTTCTGATCTAGGAAGTAAACATGATTAATGATTGAATCACAATATAAAAGTATCTTTTTCGATACACAGGGAAATTTCTGCCTGCAAAACAAATTCAAGAGCCAGTTCACTGCATTTGCTCTTGTTCAATTTGCTTTAACCGTATAAAAAATAATTGATTAAAGACTTTTAGGTTTCTCTGAACCTTTTAACAAAAATTCTACTTCACTCTTAAAAGGCATGATAAAATCTTTACTATGGTAAAGCGTCTGCCTGCAATCTTTACTGCATATAGAACGTCAGAGGTTTCAACCCAACCCCTACCCCATGTAAGTTCCTCAAATACATCCTACTGAACATACAAGTCATTACCTTAGATTAATCACAGGAAGAGGTGGTGAGGAGAGGAGTTTCTTAAACTGATGTGTGCTTAAAACTTCTCCATCAAAGTTCACCTCCCACATCCTGGAGCCAGGGCGAGCACAGTATATTAGGGGCTGCTGGCCTGCAGAACACCTTCCTGGGAAGAAGCAAGCTCCATATTCTCCATCTCTTTCCTTGTTTCCAATTTTCCAAAATTTTTCTCTAATACCCCCCGACAAAAAAAGAGAAATCATGTTTACTGACAGAAACGTCCAAAGCACTGGCATTGCAAATCCTCATGGCCATAATAACCCCACCCACAACGTTCTTCCTCTCTTCATATTAGCAATTTACTGGAACGAACAACAGAATGGAAAGATCAAAACAGGGTTCCAACTCTCGTTTGCCATTAACTATTTCTGTTACAGGAACCAAAGCACTTCAGGTTAGTGCTCAGTTTATTAGCCACAGAATGAGGGGTCAGAGTTAATGTGGAGGCTCTTTTTCAAAACTAAAAGATGAGTGCTACCAAACCATTTCCTACATCCTTAAATCCTACTGATTGCTTCCCCAAATCACCTTGTTTTTCAGCTACCCCATGGAGGCCACTGATCTACTCTCTAATCCTGTCTACAGGCCACTTGTCTGTCACAAATACCCAAAAAACGCCTCACTCTTTCCTCAAAACGCTAAGTCCTTCTGAAAGTCTGTACCTTGGAACATTCCATCCCCTTAGGATTACACGAACTAGATATATAAAAGAACTGCACATACAAAACTGCCTGAGAACATGGAGGGTGAGAACGAGTATGGCTCTTCCCAAACACTCCTTTATTTTTCATGAGCTAACTCCATCCTTCCTCCTCTGACAGTCTTCTCTGATTCCTACAAGCAGAATTTCAGGCTTCCCACGTCATGTTTTCAAAGCATTCACCGCATTATATGTGGTAATGTTGTCTACTTGAACAGTAGTAGGTGCTAGTGGTGAAGAACCCACCTGCCAATGTAGGAGACATAAGAGACTCTGGTTCAATCCCTGGATAGGGATTTTGATCCCTAGGTAGGGAAGAGCCCTGGAGGAGGGCATGGCAACCCGCTTCAGTATTCTTGTCTAGAGAATCCCCATGGATGGAGGAGCCTGGCAGGCTACAGTCCATAGGGTCGCAAAGAGTCAGACACGACTAAAGCGACTTAGCACCCATGTACACACCCTGCACTTAACTTGCTTCATGAATAAAACAAAACATCAGCTTTACTAGAACAGTTTTAAGGATTAACTAAAATAAGCCAGAAATGTATTTTATTTCCCAAATAAGGAACATAAGTAATGAAACCATAACTTCTTGTATTGCTCTGTATGCACTTTAAAGCACTTTCACATCCATATTCTTCTAGTAAAGCTCATTAACAACACTGACAGAAAGTAGCAGGAAAAGCAACCTCGTATCTCACTTTGGTTAGTTATCAGCAGCCTTGCTTTGAACAAAAAAAAATGTTTATTTGGAAAGGAACATAACTTGAAACAAACAAAACTTTAACATAAATAAAAAATTTTAATTATTGTACTATCCATGTTCACCAAAACTGAATTCTAGCTAATGAAGAAGGCATTTCTAAAACATGTTATTTTTGCAGTTGGCTATCCTCATAACCAACTCTAGTCACAATCCTGTGAAATGGGAATTAGCAACTATATTACACAGAGATAAAAATAAACCTCCATTTATTTAGCTCTTTATACCATTTCACTAGATTCTCAAAACAACCCCAGGAAGGTGTTAATTCAGTCCAGTATTCTGACCACTTGTCAGAATGTTAGTCAAATTTCTGAACTGGACTGTGTGGTAAATAGGAAAAACCACAGATGAAGAATATTTAAGAAATCTGTGAGGTTAACTAATATTTTATCAAAATCTCAAGGGTAGATTTAATAGCTAAAAGGTCCAATGTCAAAGGATATACTAGAAGTGACTGAGGTACAGAAAAAGAACAAAATCAAGACAGAAAGATTCTAGTCGGCCTCCTCCAGCTGCGTGATGTCAGGCAAGCTCTACTACTCACTAGGTCTAGACTAAAAATGCACACTAGATGATGTCCAGTTGTGTAAGTCTAACTTCATCACTGATCCACAGTCTGAAATAAGTCAGAACCAAGTACATCCCCCTTCCTACTAATTCCAGGTAAATGGATCCTTTGCATCTCAAAGCCTTGCTCCACAGCTGTATAGCTAGGTTCTGATACCAGACACCTGCAACCTGCTATTACTGGTCTCATTTCCACAAGTCTTTCTCATCCCAAGAAAACAAAGTGCAACCTCTCCTCACCTTCTCACTGAGATAAAAGAACCCCCAGAAAGACATAAAAAGTTTCCAATCCTGGATAGTTCTAAGAGGACTAATTTCCAAACCCTGATTTTCCACAAGTACGCTTCCTTAAAATGATCTGAGAGCCCATGTACTTAGTTAGTTAGAGTGACATTTACAGCTGTCACTCTCGGTATGGTGCAAACTTACCAACCAAACCTACCAAACAAACCAAACTTACCTCCAGCAACTCCCATCTCAAGCCAGATGGACACATCTTGGAATATGTCTAATTCTTTCTCCCTGCTCCCCAAGAGGCTGTACCTTCCTACTAGAACAGCCTCTCCCCTCCTACCCCTCTGCCTTCAAACTTCACCTACTAAACCTCCTCATCAAATTACTGAAGCTGGTTAACGGACTCACAGGGGTTTATTAAGCAATTCTCTCTTCTTTTGTATGTGCTCAAAATTTTCCATAATAAATTTCTAAAAGAGGGGATGGGTTCAGAGGAATATGGTAGCTGGCCAGGGCTACTGGAAGGGAAAAAGTGGGGTGGGGGGGAAGCAGTGAATATTTCTATGCAGTGAGAATGACTGAGGAACTTAAGCACAGTGATACACAAGATTTATTCATCTCAAGCCATTTCCTGTTCTGTTCTGGTACTTCACAGCCACCACCCATACACTCCTTTGCCATTCACTGGCCCTTTGGCTCGACCCTTGAGATTTCATTAAATATTTGTCAGCTTCACAAAGTTCTTAATTATTCTTCACCCAATTTTACCTTTTAGTAAAATTCTATTAAATACACAGCAAAATCCTCCATCACCATAAAACCTAAGACTCAGCCATATGGGAGAGCAGTTCTCCTGGGCTTCATTATCCTTGCTCTCCACCTGGGCACCTTTCCCAAAAAGTCTCTTGCTTTTCCAGCAAAAGAAAAAAAAAAAAAACTACACAGCCAATTTCAACAACAACAACAACAACAACAAACTCAATCAAAGAAGACTCCCTGATTCTCCATATAGCAACAGGCCTTTGTTCAGCCTTCCTTCATGGCACTTAGACCAGGCTTCTTGGTACAACAGAGTATTTGCCTTAGTCACCCACTGGACTGTGTCACTCTCCTCTATATCCTCTCTGCTCTCTAACATCAACTTGCACAAAGCTGGTTCCTTATTAATATTTGTATAACTGAATTGAAGAAATTGGGCGAGATGACTTCTAAGTCCCTTCCAGTTCTGAAATTCTGTATTTCCAATGACTCATGGTCAGTAAGTATACCTCTCAGTGTCACACAAGAAGGATCGAGTAAGTGAAGATACAAGTAGTCTTCCATCCAAATAATCTAACTGGACAACACAGGAATCAACGGTCGTTATTGTCTGAACAGGAAACATCACAAAGGCAGCAGCTGCCTAAAGGGGATGTGACAAGAAAATAAAATTTATCTTTATGTATACACATAATCCTCCTCTCTTTACCTTTTAAACGAAAACAGCTTAGATAGCAAAACAAAAATTTTAAATGGACCAAAATTAATTTGCCTGTTAGAATATCAAAATTTCATCCATTCGTTTTGTGAAATAATTTTCTATGTAACTGCAGAGGAGAATTCTTAAGGCTCTGTTTGTGATTATCTATTCTTAGAAGTTGGAATAAAAAAGACGAAATAAGTTTTGGAATATGTGAGAGAATTGTTCACCTGTAGACAGTACTTCTCCACTTGGAAAAAAAGACAAACTAGGGCTAAGAATCTCAAATGTATTTTGGATGAAAAATACGTTATGAATCAAGTGGTAACTGTGATGGGTCATCGTGAATATTTCATTAACACATCAAGAATACTCTGCTGTGTTAACCAAAATAATTAGGCAACAGTATTTAGATTCCTTCCAATCTGCAACAATCCTCCAAGGAAATAAGCCAATGAGAGACAAGTTCTCCACTTCTGATGTAACAGCTTTGGAAAAGGAGGACAGTGAGAAGCAGGTCTGCTGTCTTAATGACAAACTGGAGCATTCCAAGAAGCCTCAGGACCCACACTGTTGAGCCCAATCCAGGGGGTGCCTTTAAGATTCCATTTACAAGTTACATCCATCCTGAAAGAAAGTGTACCTGCACTCAAGAATTTCTTTAAAATGGGGACCAGGAGAATAGGAGCCTGGGCAACTGGTACCATTCCTCCATGTCTGCCATTTTATTCACATAACTAATGAACAGGCATTTGTTCTTCCTTGACAGTTAACAATTAAAGAACGCTTTAAGTGGGCTGTCCAGGTGAATTATGGAGTAATGTGATAGACAACGTGCAAAAGTTAGCTCACAGCCATTCTTCGACAGGACCAAGATAAACCAGGGTACCATAGATACTACACGCAAACAAGTTTTCTCAAAATTAATAGTCTGGGCTCTAGATAACCCCACAAGACATACAGGAGATCAAACTGTGTTCTTTAATTGAAATTCTGTAAGACAACACCTTATATATTCACCCACTTACACAAAGTACCGAACTGGTTCTCACCTTTGCTTGCTTAGAAGTGTTGAGTTTGATGGCAGAAACTTTCCCCAAATGATCACCTACAAATACTCTAAGAATAGCGGTATCCCAACAGAGAGCTGTAACTTTTCGGCCTTTGTGTTCTGAAGACACATAAATTTGTTCTGGTTTCCCACGACGCTCTTGATTTAATTCCCAAACAACTACAAGACCTTGACTGCAAGAATGGAGACACAGAAGCAAATTTTTGGCAGTGGTGAAAAAGGTACAATTTCGCTGCATCACAGTATCAACTGTATTAAATATATAAGCATACTCTTATTCTTCACAAAAGAGGAAGTAGAAAGCCAAGACATTAATCTCCTTGCTTTCGTCCACCAATCCAATACAACAGAGAACTCTGAGATTCTAAATTATGTTTCCCTTCTATTTTGAGGTCTCAGAAATGTTGCCTCATATTAGTCTTTTCCACAAATCCTATAGTGACCAACTGTCCATCTTGGTTTGCTTGGGTCTAAATGGTTTCCCAGGTCACAGGACTTTCAGTGCTAAAAAAGG
The DNA here is from genome assembly GCF_054371585.1 of Giraffa tippelskirchi. Taxonomy (NCBI): domain Eukaryota; kingdom Metazoa; phylum Chordata; class Mammalia; order Artiodactyla; family Giraffidae; genus Giraffa; species Giraffa tippelskirchi. The sequence goes on from NC_137284.1 coordinate 22,001,215, forward strand.
GTGAGGCCCAGGCACACCAGGATGGTTGGTCACCCTAATAAACACACAACTACCTTTTTCAATTTCAGATGCATTTGGGAAAGATCAGATAGTTTCAAAACAGTTTCTCACCTGGTAGCCACAGCAACATAATCATCATCATGTAAACAGCAGGCGATCTGAGAAATTGCACCTTCCTAGAGCACAGAAGGAAAAATATTACTCAACTTTTACCTTCTTCTTTTATTCCAAATGATATTTACAATGGAGAACTCACATTTATGACAGATACTCCAGATGGTACATGACAGGGCAACCCTTAATCTTACCCTGTGAGAAAGAAAAAGCCTGTGCTTCCAGCCTTCTTTCTGAATGAGGTTGAGTCCTCCTCCTGAACTGCCCAAAGCCAACCATTTTCGAGACACGGCTATGCTTGTGCACTAGAAACATGGAAACAGACAAGTGAGCGACTCTCAGTCACTTAGCAAACAAAACTATCTACTGGAAATAAGATACTGAGAATCTGTGTCAGGTTCCTCCCTACCACCCACCCACTGCCCAGTTAGATACCATACAATGGGACTCAAGCTCTTATTCTAGCATAGTGAAAGATACAGAAGAAAGGACACTTCACTTTTAACTTTTTAATTGAATCTCAAAATGGCTGAATAGGCTCAATCGTATAAATGAGTAATTTCCCCTTGGCAGAAGCCCGTTACTAGCCCATTCATCTTCTGGGCAATTCAGCTAGGTCATTCCAATGCTGACCACAATGATGGAAGATCAAGTACCCCGGGGATAAAGCAACCACTTTAACCATCTGTTCAGGTAAATCCTTTCAAGTCTGTATGATGAGCACAGAAAACCCACAGCTCTGAGAGCAAGTGAGACTGTAGACGACGCAAATACAAGTCAAATACAAGTCGCTGTACTATTACATCTCCCCATACCTTCCTCTCCTTATCCATCAGAAAAATCAGTGGCCATTCTGTGCCCAGTACACTACGGTAAAAATTACTGGTTGGCAAACAAACATATTCCCAATCCTCTTCAACCTTGTTTCTTTCTACTACAGAAGTTGGAAAATCCAAATCTTCACTTACCCAGTTTCTTTTGCAGCTAAGGGGAGCCCTGGGACTCAAGTCCAGCTAATGAGACTAAGCCCTGCAGGGGCTTCCTGGAAAACTCTGCCCTCTCAGATAAATGGTAGAATCTGAAGGGGAAAAAAGCCTTTGTCTCAGGCACCTCCATCTCACTTGAGCTGCTACTGGAGATAATCAAGACTGAAGCCATCCCGCTTATCTTGCAAACGTGACCAATGGTCAATATACAGAAGCTAGCAGAACAGGAAAGATAGAGAGCCTGGGTCCTAAGGAATAGCAGCGGCCACCACACTAAACCCAGAAACAACGACCTCCAACCAGGTTATGAACACCTTTATTGCTTGAGCCATTACTGAAAAGATTTTCTGTAACTTGCAGCTAAAAAAATATCAGCTATCAACCCTCATAATTGTTGCTCATATTACTCTGAAGGGTGCTCTGGGGTGAGGAATTGGTTATGAGACTGTTCTTTACCATGTCATTACTGAGTTTATCAAATGAACTCAGAGTTTGAGAGATGCACATACTCCTTCCCACAGAACTAATTTTTGGCTAATTTTGTAATGCTAATTTTTAGCTCTGTTCCCTAAAACAGAGGAGGTACATCAAATTCCTTGTTTTGAAATGAACTTCATATAACTGCAATGGTTCTTGTTGTTCAAAAGGCAATGAGGTATACTCATTTAAACTATGTTATTTTCAATCAAATACATTACTTTCTGAGAGAAGGCAGTAAGATTTGGGGGTGGGGGGGCGTGGATTCAGTAATCAATATCACAATTTCCAAGGATGGGAAAGAAGAATTCAATCAACTGCTTGAAAAATAAATCAAGAAAGTGCTAAGAAAATACTACTTCTATGCAAAATATTACAGCACAGGTAAGAACACCCAGGATTCTATAAAACATAAAAAATGGGGGGGGGGGGACACACGTAATACAGAGAGCACTAAAATATGAATGTGAAAATAACATTGATATAAGGATCAAGAAAATCACCTTTAGACGAGTGGAGTCCAGCCTCAGGGCTGAAAGTAATGGATCCAGAGACTCAAATTCTGCAAGAACATGGCTGTAGGACTCTGGTATCACCGGCACAAAAGTCATTTACCCAGAAAGATGAAACTACGTTGAGGGACAGGCACAGTGATCCTGAATAAAACCTGCAGAAATACAATTTAAGAAGCTCACCACTCTTTCAGCAAGCATTAAATGAACAGGTGTTACAGAGAAGAACAAAATCTGACTCCATAATGGATGTGTTCCTTTTAACCTTTGCTCCCCATTGCTGTTGCTGTCCATACATAATGGCCTGCCTCAAGGAACCCTGGAGAAGGCAATGGCACCCTACTCCAGTACTCTTGCCTGGAAAATCCCATGGACAGAAGAGCCTGGTAGGCTGCAGTCCATGGGGTCGTGAAGAGTCAGACACGACTGAGCGACTTCACTTTCACTTTTCACTTTCATGCATTGGAGAAGGAAATGGCAATCCACTCCAGTGTTCTTGCCTGGAGAATCCCAGGGACAGCGGAGCCTGGTGGGTTTCCATCTATGGGGTCGCACAGAGTCGGATACGACTGAAGCGACGCAGCAGCAGCAGCAAGGAACCCTGCCCCTCTGCCTGAATCTTAAACCAAAATACCTTTGTTCAGGACCCTCTCCACCTGTGGATGGCTACAGGAAGGGAGAAATTAATAGTCCCCTCCCTGACGTTGGCCATTCCAGGAGATATTTGCAAGATTAATAGCCTTTCTACTTTACTTCCTCACCTTCCTCCCCACCCCTATAAAACAACCTGGTATCCAGACCCTAATAAGATGGCTATTTTGAGACACAAGTCTGCCATTGTCTCAGTCAGCCGCCTTTCCACATAAAGTTATTCTTTGCCTCAACACTTCTGTCTCCGATTTACTGGCCTGTCATGCAGTGAGCAGAGCAAGCCTGGACTCAGGAACAAGTGGAGAAAACAAGGAAACGTGAGAAAGGGATAAGGGTTCCCTACTCTGGAGGTGCCTGGCATCTAGGTGGAAAGAAAACATGTACAGGTAACATTATATGTGACAGTCCGCTTGTACTGTATCATTCCCTGACTCTAATAAAACTCCCAGAGAAAGAAATCCACATTCTCAAGGCTCTCCATAATCCTATCCTACTCTATTTATCTAACAGTATAGAATCGACACTGCAGAATATAAGGGGAAATTTTGTCATGCTCCTCTGTGGTAAAATAGCAACTCTAGCTGCAATTCTTTGAGTTGAAATCATTTGTCTTTAAGTCTCTCACTACCTTCAATGGTTATGAGCCCACAATTCAACAGTATTTAACAGGAAAGGGCCTCTGGATGGCTTCCTCCAGCCTGTAAGTGAGACGTCGGATGCCGAGAATTAGCACACCAAGGGGAATGAGAGCTTCAATATCAGACCTGATAGGAAAAAACAGGAGTAAGAATTCACATCCCTCGGATCGCAAAGTCAAGACACAACTTAGTGACTAAACAAAAGAATACAAGGGAGCAAATGCCAACTACCCAGTGAAGACTTTGTAGACTAACACAAGCATTCTTACCTGTTCAACAACACTCAAGTGTGTTTCTGTCAAATTATACCAGTTTCCAGAAAAAAGAAATAGAATTTAAGAAAATTCTACCCATTAATTTTAACTTTTCCTCAATCTTTTGTTACCTACCAAGTTGAGAATAAAAAGCAAATACCACGGAAATATTCAGAAATAATTGTTTATACTTGTACCTTGTGGGGTTTTTTTTCCCCCCAGAAACACATGTATTCACTCACTCATTTATTCAACAAATATGTACTTAGCACCAACTATGTGCCAGGCATCCTTTTAGGTCCCAGAGATCCAACAGAGGACAAAACAAGTCCTAACGTTCATGGAGCATAGTTTCTAGGGGCAAAACACATACAGAAGCTTAAAATACTTTTTACTGCCTTCACATAACATAGTTTTATTTTCTGCTATTAATGCTATTTTTAACACAGCTTGATCTCTGCAAGAATGATGTTCTGGGGAAAAAAAATCTTTAGTAGTTCTCCTATACTCAAAATATTATTTAAGAATTTTCTTTCATTCTTTCACCATTCATATTATTAAGTATTATAGACACAGAAAAATCAGGATCACTAGACAAACAGCTCTGCTCACCATCCAGTTCTACAAGGGTTAAGTCGTAACCCGCTGCAGTTGCTGACCACCAGGGCACTCTGAGAGGAAATTAAGTCAACAGGATGAGGCCAGCTGCTCTGGACAACAGGCCCCTCGAACAGTTAGATACATCTACTTCCTATCTCAGGAAGAACTGTAATCACCTCAGATTTTTATACATCCCCATACATAGAAAAGCTGTTCTTTGTGATTAGCAGTTGTCTTTTACCAATATATAGGCTTGCCTGCACTTATTTTCTAGCTAAAATTCATATGTAAACTGTCTTCTCTCCTACCTCTTTAGAGCAGTTTCCTCAGAGCTAACTGAGTGGCTATCACCCAGGCTCAAGTCCTCAGCAACCCCCTGAGTAAAATTTAAACTCATAATTCTTGTGTGTTTCTCTCCAAATCAACAGCTTCTCGTAAAATATGAGGCACAGTGGTGCTAACAAGACAAAATAATTCCAGAAAGCAGTCATTTTATACTCAACTAAGGAGGAAAGACAAATCACACACACACACACAAATCACACACACACACACCCTCATAAGGGGAACAAAAGCAAAGGAATACGTTGGAACACAGGACAGACGGATCTCATTGAGTTAAAAGTAACCACAGAAAACTTTCTAAGGGAAATAGCACTAGAGCTGAGGAAAAGGTAACAAGGCAGCAATAAGCCAAGTATTTACTGTTGTTTAGTCACTAAGTGGTGTCCTACTCTTTTGCAACCCCATGGACTGTAGCCCGCCAGGCTCCTCTGTCCATGGGATTTCCCAGGCAATACTGGAATGTGTTGCCATTTCCTTCTCCAGGGGATCTTCCCAACTCAGGGATTGAATCCGTGTCTCCTGCTTTGCCAAGTCAGAGGATATATTTGGAGAATATAAGTTTACTCTTTGGTTGAAACACAGGATACAAGCAATGGAGTAAAAAAAAGATAAAGCTGGACATTAATTCAGGTATAAGTTACAAAGCACTATGAATCTCAAACCAAGGAACCTGAACAAATTATAATTTGGTAAGCAACAGAAAGGCATTGAAGGATTTAGTACTGGTAGACAACATAATTTCTGTGAAGTGCTGTCGGCAGACACTAGAAACCAAGGACTTGAGGAAAGGGGTTAGAAGTGAGAAACTAAAAATAAGGCCTTTTAGTTACTCAAGACATCTTGTGGAGAAGGAGAAAACCTCTCTTGACCTTATGAGCAGGGGAGACTCAAACAGACATGCAGGTAGTAAACGAACAGAATTTAGAATGATAGGGACTGCAGATACAAAAAAAAGAAGATGAATCACTGTGTAAGATCCTAAGGAAGATAGAAAGGAATGACATCAAGACCACAGTGGCTATCTCTTCCACTTGCAAACTTCAACTCTGATATGGATAGACCATTTGGCATTGATCTCAGTGAAAAGAATGACCTGAAAATTATGACCTAATTGGGTAAAAAACCCAGTTTCTATTTCTCTGAAAAAGACTTAATGAAGATGAGAATGAAAAGGGAACAGTATATACAATGTCAGTTCTCAAGAGAAGTTGCTGGGTGTTGGTGAAAGTGAAAGTCACTCAGTTGTGTCTCTTTGAGACCCCATGGACTACAGCACGCCAGGCTCCCCTCTCCATGGAATTTTTCCAGGCAAGAATACTGGAGTGGGTAGCTGTTCCCTTCTCCATGGGATCTTCCCAACCCAGGGATCAAACTCAGTCTCCTGCATTGCACAAGGATTCTTTACCACCTTGAGCTGTCAGGGAAGCCCAGTGATAGTGTTACACCCATTCCAAATTTGGAGAAGGCAATGGCACCCCACTCCAGTACTCTTGCCTGGAAAATCCCATGGACGGAGGAGCCTGGTAGGCTACAGTCCACCAGGTCGCTAAGAGTCAGACACGACTGAGCGACTTCACTTTCACTTTTCCCTTTCATGCACTGGAGAAGGAAATGGCAACCCACTCCAGTATTCTTGCCTGGAGAATCCCAGGAATGGCGGAGCCTGGTGGGCTGCCGTCTATGGGGTCGCACAGAGTCGGACACGACTGAAGCGACTTAGCAGCAGCAGCAGCATTCCAAATTTATACCTTCCCTTGTGCTTACTACCTCTGAATAGACTTCTAACCTCCCAGACCTACTTACCAAAATCTTCCCAGGCTTTCAGGTCCAGCGTAAGTTCCACTTCTCATAATTCTCAAAGTGGAAAACTCATAGATAACTCGGTGCACACATCCACGTAATTCAAAAATTAATATGAATGAATGTTCTGGATCCCTGAACATATTCAGGAAGGGAAAGGAAGTGCTCCCTCTCACGAAGCTGCACAGTCCACTCCTCCACAGCTCATACTATGATAAGGTACTTTTTTACTACTGGGCTGAAACCTGATGACTTGGAGCTTTTATTCCCAACTGTGGCTTCTACAGTTTAAGAAAATGTCTGCATGCGTGCTAAGTCGCTTCAGTCGTGTCTGACTCATTGCAACCCTATGTACTGTAGCCCACCAGGCTCTTCTGTCCATGGGATTCTCCAGGCAAGAGTACTGGAGTGTGTTGCATGCCCTCCTCCAGGGGATCTTCCTTACCCAGGGATCAAACCTGTGTCTCCTGAACTGATAGGTGGGTTGTTTACCACGAGTGCCACCTGGGAAGCCCAAGGAAATGTTTACTTCTTACAAAACAGTCCTTCAGTATTTGAAAAATGTCATGAGGTCTTCTAAAAATTTAACAACACCAGTTCTTCAATCATTCTGATCTGACAATTTTCCAAATTCTCAGTTCTGATAAGCCTTCCACATAAGACCTTTAGTTTGCCTGAACATGTCCTGTCCAGAATTTAACATAAACTCTTCAGTAGTTTGATAACCAGAATAGAGTAGAAACACTAACTTCCTTGACCTGGACACTAAGTTCCTATATTACATCTTAAAATAGTATCAGAGGCAGTTTTTTGGGTCTTTTTTCCAGGTATGTTTTTAAAATAGCCATGTCACACTTCTGATTCAACAGAGCAAGAAGCTAACTAACACCCAAAGAAATTTTCAAACAAAATTAATATAATCTTCCTAGCTAGTACCTGGGCTTCCCTGGTGACTCAGTGGTAAAGAATATGCCTGCCAATGCAGGAGACACGGGTTCGATCCTTGGGTTGGGAAGATCTCCTGAAGAAAGAAATGGCAACCCACTCCAATATACTTGCCTGGGAAATCCCATGAACAGAGGAGCTTGGCGAGCTGTAATCCATGGAGTCGCAAAAGAGTTGGAGACTACTTAGCAACTAAACAACATCAGCCAGTACCTAGATACAGTACAACCGAGCTCAAATTGAAAGCTGCTATTAATCAAATTCAACAATGGATATAAAAAGTATCCAGAAATTTTTAAGCTGTTCAAACAAGAACAGCAGAATGTTGATACTCGTTAAGGTTTGGTTAGGTATACATGAGAGTTCATTATACTATCCTGTCTATCTTTGTGTTTGAAATTTTTCTGAACAAGATTTTTTATTGAGGTACATATAGTTAAATTACAATGCTGTGCTAGTTTCAAGTGTACAGCAAAGTGATTCAGTCATACACATATGTGCATTCAAGACTTTTAAGTAAATATTTAACAACAAGAATCTCTGTACAAATCTTTCCTCTATAAACTTTCTGTACCTCCATGGTTTAATATATGATGTTCCTGGAATCTTCCTCCACATAAAAAAATCTGTCTCTCCACAAAACTGAGTTTAACTATTACTTCTGTCACCGTTAGCCTAGCAAAACACTAAGCAAACAGAAGGTGGCCATAAATGCTTACCAAAGTCAATGAAAAAACCTTTTGAAGAGTTGGTTTACCAAAGGTCACCGAGCTCATAACCAGAGGTGAGACTAAAATCCACTAATCTGGAGTCCAAATCTAATTACCTTTCCATTTCCCCTACTGCTTGATGGCAACATAAAAGAGCAGTAGGATCAAAAAAAAGTTTTTCTCTTGGCCTAGTGCTCATTTTACTGAACCAGTGTTTGCTGTGCGAACACCCAATGCAAATCACAGCATTCTCTTCTCCCCACTAGGTCCGTGGAAGGAAGAAGAGGCAAGAGAAAAAAGGAAGAAAAACTAAAGATATTATGCCAAGGGGAAGTTGGGGATTCCCTCATAATGGGATCTTTCTATAAAGAAGGCTGAACGCCAAAGAATTGATGCCTTTCGAACTGTGGTGCTGGAAAACACTCTTGAGAGTCCACTGGACAGCCAGGAGATCACACCAGTCAATCCTAAAGGAAATCAACTCTGAATATTCATTAGAAGGAGTAATGCTGAAGCTGAAGCTATAATACTTTTGCCACCTGATGCGAAGAGCCGACTCTTTGGAAAAGATCCTGATCCTGGGAAAGACTGAGAGCAGGAGGAGAAGGGGCGACAGAGGATGAGAAGGTTGCATAGCATCACTGACTCAATGGACATGAGTTTGAGCTAACTCTGGGACAGAGTGGAGGACAGCGAAGCCTGGCGTGCTGCAGCCCATGGGGTCGCAAAGTGGGACACGACTGAGTGACTGAACAACCACCCAAGTAATAGAGAACTCCTCTCTACCTTAGACCAAGAAATGGCGACTCACTCACTCATGCACTCAACATGCCTTGCACGCACCACTGCAGACATCTGACCACAAGCTCCCTGCCTAGCGGAACTCCTAACTTAACAGCAGTTAACTTGAATACTACACTCAGATCTCTTGAAAGAAGCCGCGGTAATCAAGTTTTCAAAGCCGGGCTCACAGCCTATAGCTCTCAGCCCCACCACCTCTAGGCCGGCAGCCCCCGACTTTCTGTGGGTCACAGCCGCTCTCCCGGTTAGGCGCCCGCACACTCACCGCACGCTAAGGGCCGCACCTGAGCTTCAGTCTTCCTTCCTACTCCTCCCCTCCCAGGCAGACGTCATCCCGGAGCGCCGGGGACGCCGGGACAAAGCTGTTAAAGGTACTTCCTCGTCACGTGACGGGTTACGCCCTGCTTGCGCGTGGTCCCTCCCCCTCCGGCCGCGGTCGCGATTACGCTCTCTGCGGCCTGCCCGCTGCCGGCCGAAGACGCAGCGCCGAACGGGACCGGAGGAGCTCTAGGCCAAAGGGGTGAGACAGCCAAGTTCCTGGGACCTTTCACCGCCTGAAGCCGGCGAGGGGAAATGAAACAGGAGGGCACCGGCGGAGGAGGGAGGGAACTAGCGGAAGGTGTCATGGCGGCCGCGCTCTGGGGGTCACGTGCTCCGCAGGCCCGCCTTGGTACTTCCGGTCACGTGCCCTCAGAGTTCTCGCAGCCAGCGATGGAGGCGAGACCCCCTGGTAACAGAGGCGGTGGCTGCGGCGACGGCGGCTACTGGGTTTCAGCCTCTTTCCCGCAGCGTCTCTAAGAAGCTCAGCAGAACTCGAGTCGACCTAGCGCAGTAACTTACTCCCTGCCCAGGGCCGTCTCCCACCTGGTAAGTTTAGACCGAAAAATGGGGGTGGACGGGTGGGTGATGAGCTGACAGGCCTGGGGGCCGCAGGATGGCACGGAATCTGCCCCTTTTTCCTGTATCCCTGTCGCCGTTGCTGCAATTCCTAATTCTGCTGTCTCGGTTAGCCCTTTATTATTCTGAAGAGAGGAAGAGGCGACCCCTCATCTGCTTGTCTGTAGGAAGCCAACCCTTCCACTGAAAGCAGGGGACTCAAAGATGTACCCAAAGCTGATACGAGACTTGGCTCATGAGGGTGAAGGACGTGGAGGCCTCTCTTTGGCTGAGGAGCCCTTCCCGTTAGAAAATGTGCTATTGAGTCTTTCAGTTTCTGTAAGGGAAAAGCTTTCACTTTAGTTCCACATACCTTTTGCGTCGCTTGTCAGTCCTGTCCCTCTTAAAACGACCATAACCACGTGTGCCAGTTACCCCATCCCCGCCACTCACACACCAAGTTTTGATCTATGCCCACTTGATCATGTTTAAGCACCAAGACATGGAAATATATAATTATTTTAGAAATTCGCTTTTAGAAGTTCTCAGAGGCTAAATTGTGTAAGGAAATGTTTTCGGTTGACTCTTAAACACCTGTTTTAGGGTCTATAAAATGGGGGAGGGGAGGGGAGGGGAGGGGAGGGGGGACGGGAGGAAAGAGATAAAAACTTAACCTTTTGCTCATTAGCAGACCCAGTTTTAAAAACATACCAAAACTGTGTGGTTTAAAGTATACCTTGCAGTAAGTACTAACTCCATAAGGAAGTGGAACAATTTTTTCTCATGAATTCTTACCAGAAACCCCAGACATATAAAGCAGCATGCCATGGTGGAATTGCATTTAGGAGCACCCGTGCTACCCACTCAGCCTCCCCTCTTGGAACACAGTTTGAAAACCACTGAACTCGACTTTGGTAACTAAGGAAGATTTTGAAAAATCAAAGGTAGAAAAGTGAGATGGAGCGGTCACAGCAGAGGGGAGGGTAACCTCTAGTGTCAAGCTTATGGCTTACGAAAGGACGAGGCTCTAGAAGGAACGTTGTACCTTTTAGCAGACCAAAATCCCTGATTTGGAAAAGAGGGAGAGATAATTTGGAGCCATTAAACCTGTTCTGCTACTCTCAGCCAACACTTGGTGGAGCATATTGAAAGACTGGAGTGTCCTCTGGGTGACAGTAATAATAAGTACGTATGGTAGTGCTTGGAGAAGGAAATGGCAACCCACTCCAGTACTCTTGCCTGGAAACTCCCATGGATGGAGGAGCCTGGTAGGCTGCAGTCCATGGGGTCGCTAAAGGTTGGACATGACTGAGCGGCTTCACTTTCACTTCACTTTTATGCATTGGAGAAGGAGATGGCAACCCACTCCAGTGTTCTTGCCTGGAGAATCCCAGGGACGGGGGAGCCTGGTGGGCTACCGTCTATGGGGTCGCACAGAGTCAGACACGACTGAAGTGACTTAGCAGCATGGTAGTGCTAATGTGGGGAAAAAAATCCACACAAATGCAGAGAGAGCTGTTTTAAAATACTAGGAAGGTTGATGCAAAGAGAAGAATCCGTTAAAAACAGTGCACCAGACGATCAGCTTCAGTCAGTTGTGGCTGCTTCCTATACCTCCTGCTCTAAAGGCTTATATCTTCTTCCTGATGGGCTGTCTGTACAACTTTTCGCCCTGCTTTTCTGTTTTTCGCTCTGCTGGTTTTTCCCTCACCATCAGAAGTTGTCAAAGGTGTACCTTGAGCTTTCCAAGCATTTTGCCCACTATTTCTACTTCATGGATACTGCTACTAGAAGTGTCTTTAGTTCTTTTCCTCCTTTCTCCACTTTGATTACCAACTGATTGTTCTCTCGCTTTTGATATCCTACTATTGTTGGCATGCAGTATTTATTAGTGAATGCAAGCATACACTTCCCTCTGTCTTGCATCTCTGTCGCATTTGCCTCCTCCTCCCTCTCCCTGCACTGCCGTAGAATGAAAAAGTGCTTGGTCTTAAAATTGCTACCTCAGTTATTCCATTTAATGTCATCTTTACATATGTGACTATCCTTAAAACAGTACATTTTGGTCACTCTTTACGTACTTCCAAGGTCTTATTCCCTGTAGTGCTGAATTGTTAACATTTTTTAGGATTGCCTGACGGCAAGCAGCATTCCAGATCTCCATTTGGTATGCTGGCAGACACAGAAGCACTTTCTTTAATAATAATCCTCCTTTTAGAGAGTGATACGGAATTTATTTCATGTGTCGCCTATTTTGTTTTCCTGCACCATTTATCTCTCACATTGGAAAGGGAATGGAAATGCAGAGATACAGGATGTAGGAAATGGAAAGTTAAAGATTTGTGCCAAATAGTTTCAAATTCTTCTTATCCCTGTTTACTTAGAAGCCAGTTATTGAAATCTATGAGGAATGGGAATGGTACTCTGATCTGCGAATTGAGTTCCTGACATTTAGTCCAGAATGTATGTACAGAGGTTTCTTGTTTCTTAACCAAGATTGTATTTAACAGCAGAGATCTTACATAGATGTCACAGGTGTTTGTTGGACTGTTCCCTCGGGCTTAAATATGCTGCTGGGCTCTGTATTGCCATGAACAACATATGCAGCCTCTGCCCTTCTTTATGAAGCTTGCAGTCTTTCCAGGAGACAGAGGTTAAAGAGTTACTTTAAAAATTAATTACAGTAGTGATAAGTGCTGTAAAGAGAAGAACAGGAAACCTTGCCTGGTGACTTTGAAACTTAGAGGAGACCAAAAAATGAGTAAAGCAAGTTGATAGAAAGGGAGGAAACTGTGTCAAGCCTCAGTGCAAGTAAATATTTAACTGCAAGTGAATTAATGCCTTTGCTGGAGGATTTTTCTATTTAAAGAAGTCTTGTGGCAGATTATTTCATAAAGTAATCTTTTAAGTAAAGCTAGATCTTCATCAAGCCGCTTTGTTTAAATGTAACCGCATCATTATTTTTCCTAAACAATATTCTGTTGCTCTTACAGGGTTCTACTAGAAAGAACTTTTTGCCTCCCCAAGGAGCCACTTTTAAGAAAAATCTAGAAATCTTAGAACCAGTGGTACCGTCCTGCAATGGCGTCTGTTAAACTTCCTAAAACTGGTCCTTCTATAGTTAAGGTGCTGCAGATGAGCAGGGAAATTTGCCAAGCGAGTTATCTGTAAGACAATCGACTAGTTATTCCCAGTGTTCAATAACTTATCTCTGATGCATTTTTAAAGCTCCCTATAAATGGATTTTAATATGAATGATTTTACCTTTTGTTTTTCCAAATTGATTTAAAGTAGCCAACTAATAGTTCTATGAATCTAATTTATCCTCCACTTTACAGTTCCTCTGTCTTCATTCATCTTTCTTCCTTACCGTCCCATCTCAGAAAAATTTTTCTGTTCTTTTCCAAAGCTAACATTTTTACTTGTGCCTGTAAGCCCAGTTAATTGGGGACTTTCTCTATCAGCTTTTCCTCCATACATGGACATACTTACAATTATCCTGTCATTATTTGCTTATCCCCCTCCACACACCCTCCCCACCTGTCTTTCTCAGATTTTAATTCATGTTTCCTAAAACATGGTTCCTGTGGTATGCAGTTTAATTTTACAAAGTATAGATAAGTTTTTTTAAAATTTTGTAATAATTAATGTTATAATATTAATGTTAAAATATTTAATGGTTCCATAGATGTTATAAAAAATTATTATAAGTTAAAGTTTTAATACTAAATAAAAATAATATGCATATTACAAAACTTGAAAATAACAGTTGTTTTAATTCTTACCCACACTAACCACCCATAACATTGTCCCATGTTACCTTATAGATATAGTTTGATAGAACATAAACTCTTGAAAAGACTTTTTTTTTAGGTATTTAGTTATTTGAGTGCACTTGGTCTTAGTTGCAGCATGTGGGATCTAGTTCCCTGACCAGGGATCAAATCCGGGCCCCCTGCATTGAGAACCCAGAGTGCAGAGAAGTCCCTGGAAAGACATTTTTAATAACTTTTTCTCATTACAAAATACAGTGTTTATTGTAGATAGTCAAGAAAACAAAAAGAACATTCAGATCATCTGTAGTCCTGTCACCATAGGTAACCACTGTTAAATTGGGTATATGTCTCTCCTGTCATGTATATTTGCAGAGTAGCATGATGGAACTCCAAGGTCAGACTGACCCAGATTCAAACCCAGTTCTACTTCTTGATGCTTTGGGAAAGCTTCTGGATTTCTTAGACCCAGTTTCCTTTATCTGCAGAATGAAACTAATAATAGAACCTACCTCAGGATTGTTAACTGGGGACTCAATGAGATAATGCCTGTAAAGAACTTAGCCCAATTCCTGGATGTATTATAAGCATTCAATAAATTTTAGATAGGTTTTTTAAAATTTAAGAATATATAATCAAACTGTAGGTTTTTTTGCTCGTTTTGAGCACCTAACAGAATTTTTTTAAAGTCATTAAATAGTTCTTTAGGGACTTCCCTGGCAGTACAGTGGTTAGGACAGTGTGCTTTCACTGCCGATGGCCGAGGTTCAAGCCCTGGTCGGGGAACTTAAATCCCACAAGCTGCAGCACAACCAAAAAAGGGAAAAAACAAAAAACACTTCTTTAAAACCATGGTTTTTCAAACTTTTTAAGCAACAGTAATCAAAATCTTAGGAGGACATCAAATAGGTAAATCAGTTAAAAGATGGCGTTAAGAATTTTGATCCTTTATCATAAATGATGTATATTAAAGCTGGAAGTTGTAAGGTAACATGGGATAATGCTTTCAATCACAAGTAAACAAGATGATTAACTTGGGGCATTTTTTAAAATCCTTATTTGTTACTGGACTTAAGGAAGCTCAGTCCCAGCATTTATAAATGCCTGCATAATACAGACTAGCTCTATCTGCATGACTTAGTGGCACCTCAGACTCATTTTCAGAGCTGAGTTGCTTGTCTTCACTTACAAACTTGTTTTTTCTTCTTACTGTTTCAGTAAATGGTATCGCTATACTCCTGTCAGTAACGCTTAGAAGTGGAGTGTGAGTAAGCAGTTCTGACATCTTCAGCACAACATCTATTAATTCTCCTTCCTCAGTACTCCTCCTGTCTCTTCCTCTGCATTCTCACTGCCCCCAGCCTGGTTGAGACCTTCCTGGTCCTTCTCTTCAGTCTCTCTCATATTGTCTCAGATTAATTTCCTAAAATACAAATTGCTCCTCCATTTTAATCTTTTAGAAGTTTTCTGTTGTCAACCACACAGTGGAGTATTTTCCATCATCTGCCTCCATCTTAACTGTTCAATTTCATATCCCACTGATCCCCATTATGAATTTTGTGCTACATCCAGAGCAAACTAGTAACCATCCCTAGCCCCAATCCTTGAGTTCCAAACCTTTGCCCCAAGCCATTCCCTTTGATTACAATGTTTATTTTCTTTTCTCTGTCAAAACCCTCATTTAAGACCCAATTCATGAATAACTTATGTATTAAAAAAAACTACTGATTCATGTAATAATATGGTGAATTTCAAAAAGCCAAAAATGAAAGCATACGTGCTGCATGATTCCATTTCCAGTGAAATCCTGGAACAGACAAAAACTAACCTGTGGTGATAGGAATCAAAACAGTTGCTGGAGGGTAGGAGTTAAGAGAATTGATTAGAAAGGGACAGGAGAAAACGTAGTGGGGTGATGGAAATGTTCTCTCTCTAGTTTGGGTAATGGTACATGGGTGTAAACAGTTGTCAAAATGCATCAAACAGAACACCTAAGAACTATGCATTTTGTTGTTTTGTTAATTATAACTGCATATTTCTTAGTTGCCCTAAAGGTATCTATGCCAAAGCCTCTTGTGTGAAGAAGTGCTTGAGTCCTAAATCAGAATGTTTTTTTAATCTCCCTGAACTTTACACATTCTAATTTGTATACACTCACACTCCTATCTTGCTCACTAGACTGGAAGCTTTCTGAAAGCAGAAATTGCCACCGGCAGACTTTTGTCATAATTCCTAGACTCGTTGGCTCAGTACAGAACTGTTGAATGAATGTGTTCACACTGACTCTTTTCCATTTGGGGGTGGAGTAACCTATAAGGAAACTTACAAAAGGGAAGATCTGGCTAATCAAAATTCAGGTAGTCAACTTTAGAGAAATTAAAATTTCAGTTTTTTTAACTTGTGTTTTTGGTATTTAAATCACTGCCTCAGTGAGTAAGAAATATTACAATAAAGCTTCACTTTTTTGCTCATATTTAATTCTTATGACACCTGTGTATGTTAACTTCTCTGAAATTATAACTTATACCTGAACAGATAAATCTTTTTGAGCTATATTTTAAGTCATTGCCTTGAGAATGAAAACTAAAGTCATAACTTCACCAGAAATGGCATATATGCCCTTTGTGCTACCAGTTTCCCCATCCCAGCCCATGGCAGACTTCATCAGTTGTGGCATCTTTCCTGCTGAACCCAGACTCATTCTAGATAGCCATACGCAGGGTGCTAGGATTTGGGTTGGGTGGTTCAGAATCCCAGAATTGGGGAGAAGTTGGGGGAATCGCCAGGCTGTTTCCTAGGTAACAGATTAGCCATATACAAATGAAACTAGCAGTTGAAGACATTTGATTGTTGAAAGATGGGGGAAATAGCATCTGAAGTGTTAAGTGTTAAAAAATTATTTCAGTTTTATTTTTAACCACACGGAAAGAAACTTAGACCAAGTTTTAGGTCTGGGAGTGGGTTCAGGAAGGCTGCACGAACCCTGTGGCTCTTGGTTTTTTCAGTTGAAACAGTTTGAACTGAATTATCCAGCAGTATAATTCTAAAGTTCTACAATTCCAAGAATAGGTTATAGACCACATATTTGTAGTCAAATCATACGTTTAAGATTTAAGAATATAACTGAGGAAAATAAAAGTAAATCAAAAATACTTTGATTAGCATATGTAGAAACGATTTGAAAACTGGCAGGTGTGTCAGTTTTAATTGTATAAATTCACACCTGTGGTATGAGCAAAATGAAATTTAATTTTAAAGGAATAGCGCAATACTTCAGCTTTGAATGAGGGAAATGACTTCTTTTCCCTTTCCTTATTACTCATTATAGGTTTAGAAGGGACTCAAAATCAAGAAATCCAACCCTAATTGAGATGTGAAATCTTTTTTTTAGCACCTTCTAGCCATCATGGCAACTTCATCTGAAGAGGTTTTGTTGATTGTAAAGAAGGTGCGACAAAAGAAGCAGGATGGAGCTCTGTACCTTATGGCAGAAAGAATTGCTTGGGCACCTGAAGGCAAAGATAGATTTACCATCAGCCATATGTATGCAGATATCAAATGTAAGTCAGCTATACTAAGGTGTGATATATGTTGTTTTTGTTAGTAATTTTATAAGGAGGCAGCTTATACAATCTTTGTGGAGTTTTTTATTGTAATGTCAAAAAATCAATTGTATTGACATAATTACAAAATGGGGTCACTGAATGTATATTATTCTATCACCTGCTTTTCTACAGTAATAGAGTATGTACAACTTCACATGTGTAAATCTATCTCATGTAAAGATCTCCACACATACCTTCTTTTTAAGAGTTGCCTAATAGTCCACTGAATGGATTTAGTCATTTATTTAACCTATTAAAGGATGTTTAGGAAGTTTCCAGAATTTTGTTGTTGAAAGCAGTGTTGTAGTATTGACCTGTGCACTAATATCTTTTTGAGTAGGTCGTGTGTATGGGATACACCTCTTCAGTGGACTTACTGGTTCAAATGGTTCATGCATTTAAAATCTTGATAGATGATGCCAGATTGCCCTTAATAAAATTGTATCATTAAAGTAAAGTTGTCTAATCTTTGGTAATGTGGCCGTCATCTATTGAGAAAATAAGCTCAGTTTTATATAAAATGTAGATGGGAGAAATACAGAGCATAATATATCCTTTTTATGATTTTCAACTATGAAAGCTAACATCAAAACCCCTTCTCTTTTCTGATTAAATTAACTTTGAATTTATTACCCAAAGGGTATGGCACTTTGTGACTCAATAATTAAGTTTAAAGGCACCAAGTGAATTTAGAACCTTTACTCTGAAAGGAATTTCTGCAGTTCACCTAACTAAAACATCTTGAATAGGAGGGACCCCAGGGGAGTCTAGGCAACAAAGTCCTTGACAAATTGTGGCATCTTAACTGTGACGGTTAATATGAATTCATTTATCTTCCTGGATATGAGATTCTTCTCCTAGATAAAATCCTGTGTAGATTTCAAGAAATAGGACACCTTAAAACATAGATAGTCCTCAACTTGCGAGAGGTCAGTATACAAAGGTCCTTTGTATATGAACAGTTCCCAGAAGGGCTTACCTCTAATTTGTTGCTGGAAATGACCAAGATCTTCATCTTTCTCCCCTGAAATAACTTAGTATCTTAATTTCCAAAAGGAAATAGTGTTTAAAATTCATTATATTAATAATTCAGTACTGCCTGAGCTGTCTGGTCTTTGTCCACTCTCCTGCCAACACTACTTCCTTTTAAAACTTTGTTTCTGTGAAGAAATGCCTCACCAAGTCTCTAATAATAATCTTGCAAACTAGCATTGGTTCTTCAATAGCCTCACGAAATAGGAACTGCCTGTATTGGCACTTCTCTTAAATGGGAAGCCTGCTCTATACCTTTGCAAAACGTAGACTTCCTGTGATTCTCACAGCATGCAGTAGAGAACATGCCTATACCCTATGTTGGGAGGAGAGCACATATCCAAATCTAGATGTGCATGAAATCAGTTTTCATTTTAAGGTGAACATTTGAAAGAATGCTCATTTCTGAAAGAAGCCATTGGAAGTTTACAGTAATAACATTACTAAGCTAAAAATCAGCAATTATGTTAGTTAAAAAACTTCAGAAGTAGGCGTCTCAGAGGCATGAGCTAAGATAGAGCAAGAATAAAGCAATGACTAAGAAAAGATACCTAGAAAGGAGTGATAGTTCGTTTTGGAGAAATGGAATAGTGGAACAGGCTGGCTGTCAGTGTAAATGGCTTCATATTGCTACTTTTAGCAGTAAGATATTTTGTCTAAACTATTGGTTTGGAAGCAACATCTTCATTGAAAACATTTCTCTTTATTTAAGTGTTAGTAGATTGCTTTACAGAGACTCTAAGTTATGTGTTCACACTACTCTGAGTTACGCATTTAGTGAGACAAAGCCCCTTCATCTGTATCCCTCATGAAGAAGACAAGCCGTGAGGCCCACTTTTTAAGAATACAGGATTTCTATTATGGAGGTATATTTTGACATTTCCAGCCCCAGCTTATTTCAAAAATCTTCAAAGTTACAGAAAAGTTTAAGGAATGGTGCAGTGTATACCTGTAATTATATCCTATCTGTTATTATTTTGCCATATTTGTTTTATTATATGTGCATACACTTTGACTGTTCATGACATTATGACACCAAGAAAATTTTAATATATCCATACCATTGTTGGATTTTTTTTTTCCCCAGTTGTCCAGACATTGTTTTTTTTATAACTGTGGGGGTTTTTTGTTTTTGTTTTTAAATCAATATCTGGTCTAGGTTCATGTATGTAGTTGTAGTCTCTGTAGTCTCTTCTTTAGGAGTATGGACTTGTAGAATATCATACATTCTGATTATGACAGATCAAGGTTTTATTTAATTATTTCCTGTATTTCTTATAAACTAAAAGTCAAGTCTACAGTCTTGATTTTACTGAAGTTAAACATTTTCAGCAAGAAGAGCACCTAAGCGGTGGTGCTAGCTTCCTGTTCTGTTACCTCAGAAAGCCCATAGTGTCAGGTTGTTCATTTTTAATGTGGCTAAGTTTGATCACTTGGTTAAAGTGTTGACACCTGATGTCTCAAATGTAAAATTACATATTTCCCTTTGCGGTTAGTAAATAAACCATGAGCTATGTTTTGGAGTTTTTTGAATTGTGACAAATCATTTTTATTAATGATAATGTCAGGTGGAAGCAGCTGCTGGTGGATTCAGGACTCCCGAGTTGGCTCTTTAGAAAGTTTTAAAGAAATCTGCTCAGTTGAGTGGAAACAAAAGCCCTTCAGCATCCAGAGGTGGAATAGTGGGTAAGACATGCCACACAAAAAGAATACTTAAGAAGGAACCTGAGTGTTACCAGTGAATTTGTTGAACCGTGCTCTGGTAATATGCAATTATTTGAAAAGAGTGGATTTCTTAAGCATCAAGATTGGAATAGGGCAGCTAAAGCCCAGAGAAAGCCTGAGTCTTGTTGGGACGAGAAGTAACTTATTGTGTGACTGTTTGCACAGTGCGAGCGTCCTCATCTGACCAGCCTCGTGCTTCTTTTTAGGCCAGAAAATCAGTCCAGAAGGAAAAGCGAAAATTCAGCTTCAACTGGTCCTGCATGCAGGGGACACAACTAACTTCCATTTTTCCAATGAAAGCACAGCAGTGAAAGAGCGAGATGCAGTGAAGGACCTTCTTCAGCAACTGCTTCCCAAATTCAAGAGGAAAGCAAATAAAGAACTGGAAGAGAAAAACAGGTGAAGGAGGAAAAGAACAGCCTTTTAAAGAGACACTAGATTCTTACCAGTCAAGTAATAGTTTGTTATTTCTCACCCTTTGTGCTTTGATAGTGTAGTCTAGGAAAATACAAGCTTTGTTATCTTTACCTCTGTGTTTGGTTTGTTTTTTTTTTTAATTGGAGGAAAATTGCTTTACAATGTTATGTTGGTTTTTGCTGTACAACAGTGCAAATCAGCCATAATTATACATGTATCCCCTCCCTCTTGACTCCAGCTACAGGGAAGGAATGGAGACGCAGATGTAGAGAATGAACTTGTGGACACAGTGGGGGAAGGAGAGAGTGGAGAAAGTAGCGTCAACATGTATACAGCATCTTGTGTAAAATAGCTAGTGGGAAGCGGCTGTTTAACATAGGGAGCTCAATTGGTGCTCAGTATGTTTGGTTCTTAACTTCAGCATCTTAACTAACTGGCTTTCAGCAAATGCGATGAATTAGAAGTTAAACTAACTGCCTCAAGCCGAATATCAGATTAGGAATAAAACTGTAATCCAAAGATGTCAAGGTTCCTTAATTCTCTGTCACAGAGAAGATACTAAGAAATGTGTTTGTGAATGAGAAACCTAAAAAAAGTCATACTAACAGTTTAGAAAACATCTAAAATAACAAGAATTTCTGGGACTTCCTGGCAGTCCAATGGTTAAGAATCTACGCTTCCATTGCTGGGGCATAGGTGCAGTCCCTGCTCAGGAACTAAGATCCTGCATGTGGCGTGGCATGGTCAAATAAATAAATAAATTTAAAATAATGAGAATTTCTGACAAGATGAATTATCTTTCTGTGCTTATAGCTCCAAGTGTTTATCGCCATGAAAAACTTAGTTGGTAGAAAAATCCCTCTTCCCCATTCAGCTTTTTGTGAGAGAAACCACAGTACAGTACAAATACAGCCTTTGTATCACTGGAATATAGGGATGAATAGGACCAAATCCAAGCCCTCAACGACTTTAGCCTTTGCTTCTTCAACTGCCTTCCATTTATCTGCACTGGATTTCTTCCTCCAAAAATGGTTTTTTGCTTTTAATTACTAACATGAAGTAAATGACCTCTGCTGCTCAATCATCACAAGATGAAAATTGGGTATTTTGTGTAGCTAAGGTCTTTTTAGAATGCTACCTAAATGGTGTTTTATTCTAAAAGTTCAATATGTTGATATATTCTATCACCAGAATGCTGCAAGAAGATCCTGTTTTGTTTCAGCTTTATAAAGACCTTGTTGTGAGTCAGGTCATCAGTGCTGAGGAATTCTGGGCCAATCGTTTAAATGTGAACACAGCAGAGAGTTCTTCCACGTCTAATCATAAGCAGGATGTTGGCATTTCTGCAGCATTTCTGGTATGTGACCCTTCTAGATTTCTAAAGAGGGAAAAAACCCTGGTATACATGCTAATGATGCCATTTTTTCTGTAAAATTTAGTATTTCCTTAAAGTAAATTAACAGATACTTCAGTAGCCATGATACTCTTCTAAAATGGACTTTTGAACATGAATCTTCTAGCAATTGGACTAATGCTTATTTCCCCTAATACTTTTAAAGTAAGGGCTTTTAATGATTTCAGTATTTTACCTATAATGCAAGTTTAAATGTAAAATGACCATCATGTAATAAAAAAGTAAAATTTGGGAATTTCTCTGGCAGCCCAGTGGTTAAGACTCTGCAGTTACAATGCAGGGGGCACTGGTTCAGTTCCTCGTCAGGGAGGTAAGAGCTCACATGCCATGTCACGTGATCAAAAAGTTTAAAAAATTTTTTTAATTAAAGATTTGTAAAATGTGTCTTGAGAAGAAAGTTGAGGATACCGTATGTACAGAATTAGAAAGTGAGTTTCAGTCTATACTCTGGTAAAACCAAAGCATTATTTATACACTTAACAAAAATTTCAGTACCGGTTACATGTTTGGCATCTTTCTGAGTGCTTAGCAGTGAATTGAATTAATAGGGCCTTTCTTAAAAAAAACAATCAGATAATATGTTGTAAATAGTTAAATATTTGGTAACTGTAAGCTTTATGTTAAAAGGTATCTGCCTTTGGCCACACTTAAATGTGTCTGTTTGACCATGTTGTGTTTTCAGAAACACAGATTTTACTGGTCACTAAAGTTCTGTGAAGCAGATCAGATTTATTTGACCCGTCTCTGTGCCAAAAGTAAAGGCAAAGGATTTATCTCTGTCTCTATTTCATTCAGAGAGTCTGTTTTTCCTCCTTTCTCCAGTGTCCTTTGGGTTCTTAGAAATCTTGGCCCAATACTCTTAACAAATGTCTTTATTTTAGGCTGATGTCCGACCCCAGACAGATGGTTGTAATGGTCTGAGATACAATTTAACATCTGATATCATTGAGTCCATTTTTAGGACCTATCCAGCAGGTAAGAAGAATCAGTTCTTTCATATAGTTAAAATATTTGTTTGAATTCAGTGAAATATCTGAAAAACAAAAAACTTACCTTTTATTCCTGATGAAGTGCCATAAAATATGTAAAGTACTTTATCCAGTGCCTGACATGGTAGTACTAAGAGCTTAGCATATAATGTACTGACATCGATCCATGGGTATGATGACTTTCTCATTTTTTCCACCAGTGGTTCTTAAACTTTATTTACCGTTTAACATAACCTGAGTAGGATGACATACTCCAGAGGCATCAGTAAATGAGTGTCTACAGCACTAACTCAGATCATCCTTCATGCTGCCTACAGAATGACTTTTCTAACCCACAAATCATTTCCCTTGGAGAAATCACCTAAAGTATAAATGGTTTGATCCTACTCGAGTGATGTTGATGTGCAGCCAAGGTTGAGAGCAGTTACTTCAGTCATTGTTCTAACCAAACAAAGCTCTCAAGCCATTTTGTTCTCTATCCCTGCTTCCTCAGCTTCTGCCCCTTTACTCCTTAGGAGACAGTCTCCTGTAGGATTCACCTCAAGCATCACTTCATTGCCACTTTTGTAAAATCTGACTTCCTTAGGCAGATGTAATCCCCCTCCCCATTCCATCTACAGGGCTGTGTGTCTTTACATTACATTATAATGTAACTATTTTCTATCTTTCTGATAATAATTATGTAGTGTTTACTCTGTGTCAGACACCATTCTGAGGCCTTTATGTGTGTTAACATTTAATTGTCACAAATAGTACCTATGAATTAGGTTATCATTACCCCATGTTACAGATGAAGAAACCAAGATAAAGAAAGATTAAGTAATTTGTCCAGGATCACATTGGATAATAAGTGGTAGACCTAGAATTTTAAACTCAGGCTCTGTTCGTTTCCAAGGCAAACCATTCAATATCATGGTAATCCAAGTCTATGCCCCGACCAGTAACGCTGAAGAAGCTGAAGTTGAACGGTTCTATGAAGACCTACAAGACCTCCTAGAACTAACACCCAAAAAAGATGTCCTTTTCATTATAGGGGACTGGA
This sequence comes from Giraffa tippelskirchi, assembly GCF_054371585.1. NCBI lineage: Eukaryota > Metazoa > Chordata > Mammalia > Artiodactyla > Giraffidae > Giraffa > Giraffa tippelskirchi. Next base: position 22,024,921 of record NC_137284.1, read on the forward strand.
ATGCAAAAGTAGGAAGTCAAGAAACAACTGGCGTACAGGCAAGTTTGGCCTTGGAGTACAGAATGAAGCAGGGCAAAGGCTAATAGAGTTTTGCCACGAGAACGCACTGGTAATAGCAAACACCGTATTCCAACAACACAAGAGAAGACTCTACACGTGGACATCACCAGATGGTCAACACTGAAATCAGATTGATTATATTCTTTGCAGCCAAAGATGGAGAAGCTCTATACAGTCAGCAAAAACAAGACCAGGAGCAGACTGTGGCTCAGATCCTGAACTGCTTATTGCCAAATTCAGACTTAAATTGAAGAAAGTAGGGAAAACCACTAGACCATTCAGGTATGACCTAGATCAAATCCCTTATGAGTATACAGTGGAAGTGACAAATAGATTTAAGGGACTAGACCTGATAGAGTGCCTGATGAACTATGGACAGAGGTTCATTCGTGACATTGTACAGGAGACAGGGATCAAGAAAATCCCCATGGAAAAGAAATGCAAAAAAGCAAAATGGCTGTCTGAGGAGGCCTTACAGATAGCTGGGAGGAGAAGAGAAGGGAAAAGCAAAGGAGAAAAGGAAAGATATTCCCATCTGAATGCAGAGTTCCAAAGAATAGCAAGGAGAGATAAGAAAGCCTTCCTCAGCGATCAGTGCAAACAAATAGAGGAAAACAACAGATTGGGAAAGACTAGAGATCTCTTCAAGAAAATTAGAGATACCAAAGGAACATTTCATGCAAAGATGGGCTCAATAAAGGACAGAAATGGTATGGACCTAACAGAAGCAGAAGATATTAAGAAGAGGTGGCAAGAATACACAGAAGAACTGTACAAAAAAGATCTTCACGACCCAGATAATCACGATGGTGTGATCACTGACCTAGAGCCAGACATCCTGGAATGTGAAGTCAAGTGGGCCTTAGAAAGCATCACTACGAACAAAGCTAGTGGAGGTGATGGAATTCCAGTTGAGCTATTTCACATCCTCAAAGGTGATGCTGTGAAAGTGCTGCACTCGATATGCCAGCAAATTTGGAAAACTCAGCAGTGGCCACAGGACTGGAAAAGGTCAGTTTTCGTTCCAATCCCAAAGAAAGGCAATGCCAAAGAATGCTCAAACTACCGCACAATTGCACTCATCTCACATGCTAGTAAAGTAATGGTCAAAATTCTCCAAGCCAGGCTTCAGCAATACGTGAACCATGAACTTCCAGATGTTCAAGCTGGTTTTAGAAAAGGCAGAGGAACCAGAGATCAAATTGCTGATATCCGCTGGATCATCGAAAAAGCAAGAGAGTTCCAGAAAAACATCTATTTCTGCTTTATTGACTATGCCAAAGCCTTTGACTGTGTGGATCACAATAAACTGTGGAAAATTCTGAAAGAGATGGGAATACCAGACCATCTGACCTGTCTCTTGAGAAACCTGTATGCAGGTCAGGAAGTAACAGTTAGAACTGGACATGGAACAACAGACTGGTTCCAAATAGGAAAAGGAGTACGTCAAGGCTGTATATTGTCACCCTGCTTATTTAACTTATATGCAGAGTACATCATGAGAAACACTGGGCTGGAAGAAACACAAGCTGAAATCAAGATTGCCGGGAGAAATATCAATAACCTCAGATATGCGGATGACACCACCTTTATGGCAGAAAGTGAAGAAGAACTAAAGAGCCTCTGGATGAAAGTGTAAGAGGAGAGTGAAAAAGTTGGCTTAAAGCTCAACGTTCAGAAAACTAAGATCATGGCATCTGGTCCCATCACTTCATGGGAAATAGATGGGGAAACAGTGGAAACAGTGTCAGACTTTATTTTTTGGGGCTCCAGAATCACTGCAGATGGTGACTGCAGCCATGAAATTAAAAGATGCCTACTCCTTGGAAGGAAGGTTATGGCCAACCTAGATAGCATATTTAAAAGCAGAGACATTACTTTGCCAATAAAAGTCCGTCTACTCAAGGCTATGGTTTTTCCAGTGGTCATGTATGGATGTGAGAGTTGGATGGTGAAGAAAGCTGAGCGCTGAAGAATTGATGCTTTTGAACTGTGGTGTTGGAGAAGACTCTTGAGAGTCCCTTGGACTGCAAGGAGATCCAATCAATCCATCCTAAAAGAGATCAATCCTGGGTGTTCATTGGAAGGTCTGATGTTGAAGCTGAAACTCCAATACTTTGGCCACCTCATGTGAAGGGTTCACTCATTGGAAAAGACCTTGATGCTGGGAAGGATTGGGGACAAGAGGAGAAGGGGACGACAGAGGATGAGATGGTTGGATGGCATCACCGACTCGATGGATATGGGTTTGAGTGGACTCCGGGAGTTGGTGATGGACAGAGAGGCCTGGCGTGCTGCAATTCATGGGGTTGCAAAGAGTTGGACACGACTGAGCGACTGAACTGAACTGAACTGAACTCCAGCTTAAGAGACCTTAACCTCTTAATCTCTTTCCTTATTGGACAACACAGGCTTCTGGAGTTCTGAACTGATAGTCCAGTGGGTTATGGAGATCTTTATTACCCCAGCATACAATATGGTGCCTTGGACTAAAAGTGTCCATATATAAATGATCAAACAGGCAAACTCAGGTCTCCCTCTTAATCTTGATATTCCCAATAAAACTTTGAAACTTCAAGCTTATTAATTTTCTTGGCGCAAGGTAAGGTTTTGTTTGTAATTTAAGATTCATAAAGGTAATGTCTCACATAATCTCTCAAGTGATACTTAACAGTTAAATTATATATTGTTTGTAAAGTTGAATACTTTTATAATTTGGTTTTGCTCTTGGACTATTTTTAAACTAATTTGAGAGGTTTTAAGAATTGGAAATTCAGTAGGTAACTATTGTGGTTTTTATTCACAGTAAAAATGAAATATGCAGAAAATGTTCCCCACAACATGACAGAAAAGGAATTCTGGACACGTTTCTTTCAGTCCCATTATTTTCACAGGGACCGGCTGAATACAGGGTCAAAGGACCTCTTTGCAGAATGTGCCAAAATAGATGAAAAAGGTAATTGCTTATCCCTGTCACACTCTAGCATTTAATCTGCTTCTCTCTAGTCATCAGTGCCATTAGTGATTTTTTTGCTTTCTGAGAAAGGTAAAAACTTAATCAGCTTTTTATTTCATTGATTCTCTAGGGTTAAAAACAATGGTTTCATTAGGAGTGAAAAACCCTCTACTTGACTTAACAGCTTTGGAAGATAAACCATTAGATGAGGTAAGTAGTAGTACAAGGATTTACAAGAGAAAACAGTCTTTTCCTGGTCTTCAACATTTGTATTTTAAAATTGCCCGAAGTATAGATGTTCTGCTTGTGAGAAGGTAAAACAGAATAATGTTATTTGGAGTGGTTTATCAAAAGTGCTTTTTGATAGCACTGTTCATTATTAAGATTGCATGGGAGAACTGAAATTCCTCTGTAGAATTGGTAGAACATTTTTTACAAGAATTTTTTAGCTCCCTTATCAATAATTGTCTAGGTATTAATAAAGGTTTAACATATGTTTTATGCTGTATCTAACATTAATCTAAGTAAGTGTGAAAAAATATTAGTAGATGGGAAAAGATGATAAACATTGTTGGTTGCCCGCTATTTACCAAATGTTGAGCACAGTCATGACCCCGCATTAGCCCCATTATGTTTCAGTAGCTGGACCATCAAATACTACCTACCTACCTCAGCATCATGACTGCAGACTTAGAAATTTATCCAATGCCAGAGAAATAGTTGATCCATCCTGATCAAGGCTAATTCTATCCCTGCCTCTATCTTCTAGGCTACAAACGAACCTGCCTTCCTCAGTTACTCTGGATACTGTTACCTTTTAGTGCCCTTCCTTTCATTGAATTTTTAATTTTCTTGGTTTCCTTTGGCTCCTTTTCTGTTGACTTGTGCTCCTGTCTTTTTTTCTCTTAGTGTATACATGCTCCAGGTGAGAAAACCAATGTTAAAATTTCATCTATAGTCTAAATTATTAAATTAACAGAAAATAATCCTTGGTGCCCCAGTGAGTTGTTTGCCTAATGAAATTCAGTTGTTTTCTTGAAAATTCAGTCACTTACTTGGTGAATCTCAACACATTATAAACGTGATCTCTTTAATTACCCTGAGAAAATGAAGCTAAATAAACCACACAGCTGTTAGTACATTGACTTTAAAACCAAACTACTTGGATTAAACTGTAGTTTTTTTTAATGTTTCTAATATCAGTTTTCTTGTAAAATGAGGGTAATAGTTCTGACCTTGAGGAGGGGTAGGAAATTTGGAGAGGTGTTGTTTAAGGATACAAACTTACAGCTAGTAGATCATTTTTGTAGACCTAAGCACAGCATGGTCAACAGTAGGTAAACCTCAGGTTGCTCAGAAACTAGATCTTAGTTCTCAGCAAGAGAAATGATAATTATGTGACAAGATAGAGTTATTAGCTACACTAGTAATCATTTTGCAATCTGAAATCAACACATTGTAAACCTTAAACTTACACAATGATCTATTATTTACTTTTTTTATTATTTACAGTTTTAAAACTATCCATGTTGTATTCCCTTGCATGGATATATAAAAATTTATAAAACCAACCTTTTTAGTAAAAGTGTTGGTTGATTGAATTTTTCCCTCCTCTTTCCCTATCATCCTCTAGTAATTCTATCCAAGGATATGGGCTTGGGGCTCCTTGTAATTACATTCTTTCCATTCCATTGCTAAAAATGTCAGTACTAATTGTGTGATGATGACTCCCAATTAGTCCTGGTCTGGCTAACCCAAGACGTCCAAAATCACATGTCCAACTCCCTACTTGGTATCTTCATTTAGGTTGTTTCCACACACCCCTCAGCATAACATGTCCAAAATGGAGTTTTTGATTCCCATCCTCAAACACCTATTTCTTCCTGGCCCTTCCCTATGTCAGTTAAAAAAAAAAGAACAACAACATTACCATGGACTCAGTTCTTCAAGCCAAAACCTAGTAGTCTCCTTGATCCACCCCTTTGTTGACCTCCAACATTCAGTTGCTCAGCAAGTGCTGTACATCTCAAAACTATCTGCACAGACACATTAGCCTCCTAATTGATCTTCTTGTTTCTTTTTCTTCCCTATAGTTTATCTTCCCTACCAGTAAGAGTTATAAATCAGATCATAATGTTCCCCTATGTAAAAACGTCTCAGGGGTTTCTCATTGAATTTAGAATAAAATCAGAACTCCTACCAGGCTCTTCTTAATTTGGCCTCTGCCTACTCAGTTGGGGCTGTTTCCTGGCCCACCCTTCATTCGAGCTACACTGAACTACATACAAACCTATGACACAACATGTGTTACATTACTCCTTTGCCTTTTGTTTAAGCAGTTTCTTCTTCCTGAAATGTTGTCTCAGTGTTTGCCTTGCAAGCACCTACCTATTCATTTCATGGTGCTCCATAAAGCTCTTTTGAACCCACCCTCCCCGCCCCCAACCTCTAATGGGATTGACCACTTCTTTCGTAGCACCTGTAAGTTTTAGCTTAAGTGTAATGGCTTACAGCCCAGCATCCCACTAACCAATATTTTAATGTTTTGCTAACTAGTCCAAAATTGCTCCTTAGGGAAAAAAATGCAGCACTTAGCAGTTAAGATATTTTTGTGATACTAAAAGCAGTTAGTAGTATTTGTTCATTTTTGGTGTGTGTATGTTACTTATTTTTAAATTTTTACCTGTAAATATTTTTTAAGTCCTATATCCAGAAAATTTTTTCAACTCAACGTATCTCTACTAAATTGTTCCTCGCAGGGCTATGGCATTTCCTCCATGCCATCTACTTCTAATTCTAAATCCATCAGAGAGAATAGTAACGCTGCCATCATCAAGAGATTTAACCATCACAGTGCCATGGTCCTGGCAGCAGGTCTCAGGAAACAGTTAAGTACACACGCAAAGGTGCAGTAACTGGGTTTTCCATGATAGCCAGATGGAGTTTTGTTGTTGTTCTTCCTGTGGTATTTAACAATAATTTTTTTCCCTTTGTTTTCAGAGAAGCACAAAAGGAGCAAAATGGAGAGCCCAGCAGCATTGATGGAAGTTCCGGAGATGTAGATTGCTTTCAGCCAGCAATCAAAAGGGTATGAGTAAAAAGGCTGGAATGCTTATGGCTCAGATTTCTCCAGATATATGTTAGTAACTGCCACTACCTTATGTTGACCCTTGATAAGTTCAGATGGCTTTAGTTCTTCTGACCAAGCTGTTAAGTATTTGGCTCAAAGAACTCTTCAATTTTGGCGTGCCAGCCTACTTTCCATGGACTCAAGTCTGTTAACTGTTTTTATTGTTTTATTTTTCTCTTTCACCTGTAAACACACATAAATGTTAATGCATAGTTTTATTTTCTGGAAAAGAGTACCCAACAAAAGCAATATGATAGAAAAAACTAAAGGTTTGTGAATTTGATTTTAAAAGATAAGACTTGGCCCTCATGTTAAACCTAGCATTTTAGAACTGGAAATGTCTTTCATTAAATACTGAAGATGGATTGTGAGGGAGTATGAACAGTTGCCTACTTGTATATTTCTTCTCTCTCTGCAACTTTGCCAAGCTTCTACATCCCTCAATTTTAAGTTCCTCCCTTGTTATAAAAATTATGATAAGGCTTTCTTAGAGGGCAATCAGACAGTATAGTGTATTAAATTTTTAAAGGTTTATACCCTTAATTTCACTTCTGGACAGTATTCCACTTGGGACTTTTTTTTTTAAGATACATGCAAAGATTTAGATACAAATATGCATGACAGTGCTATAATTGAGAAAATAGCAAACATCCTGATATTTGTGATACATCCCTACAATGGAGATTGATGCATGCAGCAACTAATGAGTACTTTAAAGGATTAATGATATGTTGAACTAAAATGAGTTCACATATACTGTGACAATAGTTCACATCATTAAAATTAAAGAAACCATTTTTTAGTTGCCTTACATGCCATATTACGTGGTAGGAAACAAAAATGAGTAAGACTGGGTTTTTGTTCTCAAAGAATTTAGTGTCTATAGGTAAGACAAAATGAAAAGAATAATTATAAAACAGAATTTAAAGTATAGTAATTGTTTATTTATAGTAGGAACCAGAGAGTGAGTAAGTAGATAAAGTTTGTAGAACAAACTAATATGATACAATTAAGTGTATGAACTTTAAGAGATTATGGGTCCTTTATGTATTTCAGTCACCTAATATATTTCTACAGGGATATACACCTTTAAAATTAACAAAGTAAGATATTTCTTTTCTGAAATAAGCAAAGTGAAGCTAAAATATAAGTTAGAGATGCTAAAAAGAAATCTAGAAAGTGATTCTTTGCTTTGCAGTATTGCACTGAGTACCCTTGATTCTTGGTAGTGATGAAATTGTCAAAAATCACCGTGAATTTTCGCAATATTCAATGATAAACTGACTCAAGATGTTCTTTCACGTCAGTAGTTGTCTGCTATGTGTTCTACAAGGGATTTATAGAATGAGAGATCCTGGAATAATAAAAGACAGAGTCCTCATATGGAGCTTTCAGTTAAGCGTGAAAGTTAGGTGGATGACCAGGCCTTGGCAAAGATTTAGGATTTGGATTTATATAAGAGGTTGGGTCAGGACGTGACTTAAATCAGGCAGCAGCAGGGGTAGAAATGAGCTTGACATATGAGAACGGTAGTGAAAGACATCAGTATGCCTTGAAATTGACTCAAGGGTATAGAGATGAGAAAGTAGTAAAAATACGCTGAGTCTAGGTGAGCTAGGTGAGGTGAGACTGATTGATATAGTACTCTGAATAGCATGCTAAGGTCAGATTTGTTCCTATACAGTCCAGGAGAAAGCACATTAGTAAAACCAAAATAAAAAATGCAGACGTAAACCCAAATACATGGAGGGATTAAATACATATATGATAAACATGGTATTTCAGAATCAGTGGGGAAAGATGTTATTCTACAAATAGTGTTGGGGGACTGATTAATAATACTTTTTAAAAAACTGATTCCCTACCTTACTCCTTATTTTAAAATAAATTCCGTTGGATCAAAGTTTAAGCAAAAAAAAAAATCCACAGAAGAATAAGGGAATAATTAAAACTGAAAAACACCAAAGTGGGGGCAAAAAGTGTTTGCAACACAGGTAATAAAATTAATTTTTTTAATTTATTTCAAGTAAAATACACATTTTCATCTATCAAATTTTCAAATATTAAAGGTTTAATGATGCATAGTATGGTCAGAATATAGGAAAACAATTACTCTGTTAAGTGGTTAGTGAAAAAATAGATTCAGCTATGTGTAGAGGGGACACATGTAGGAAGTGTGGCAATAAAAAGTGTTGTGTTGATAATTATAGGCGAAGTTACAAGAATCCATTGAATATGAAGACTTGGGAAAAAATAATTCCATAAAAACAATTGCACTAAACCTCAAGAAGTCAGATAGGTAAGTTTGGTGACTGTTAAATTAATTTGAAGCAAAATAGTTTTATATCACAAGTTGGTACAGAATTTACTCTGCAAGTATAGTACTCAAGTTTTTATCAGTTTGTTACCATAAAATATAGTAGTGTATTTCCTTAAAAAGTTTCTTTGTCCATGTCAGGAAAGGATCCTAAATGATTGAAGCAAAGAAAATAAATTTTGGCTATCTGTGCTGATCTCTTCCTATTACCCTTATTGGAATTAAGTTATTTAATTGAAATACCTTTAACTCTTTACTTGGGGGGAATGTTGTATGGAGACTGCTAAAATATTTGAAAGACAAATATTGAGCACCCTTATTCTGTGTGATTAGTAATTTTTTCTTGGCTGATCTGCAGGTATTATCATGGTCCAACTCCAATCCAGTCACTGCAGTATGCAACAAGTCAAGACATTATTAATTCTTTTCAAAGTATTAGACAAGAAATGGAAGCTTATACACCGAAATTAACTCAGGTAGGTGACTTGTACAGTTTGAAAAACAGAATTCCCAGTTACTTCCTCAGTGTATGAACACATTCAGATTTATAAAACTCATACTTTACTTGGGATAAAGACATATTTCTGCTTAATAAATTGAAAAAGTCAGGTAAAGAGAAGTATTTGGCATACCTGAAGTTCAGATGATAATGAAAATAAGATAATGAGTTTTGTGGTTGCTGCTTTTTTTTTCTTCCATATATACAGTTTTATTGGAAAAATCTCCCAGATTTCCAGAAAATTTCTATACATCATTCTGTAGATGTTCTTTGTTTTTCCCTGCCCTTAGACATACTTCAGTTGATCAGCAAGTTCTGTCAGTTCAGTAATTCTTGACTCCATCACCTTGACTTATATAAACGGGACAGGTTTTCAGCACGGCCACTGCAAGTTATTTTAATAAAAGCATGATTCCAGCCACATCACTCTGCAACTTAAAAACCTTTGCTGCCTCCCTTTCTTCTCATGGTAACTGTCTGGATGTTCTTTGACTCACCAAACTCTACAATCTGATCCTAACCCACATCTCTAGTTCCAACTCAGCCATATCTCGACCATTTCCTTCCCTACATAACTTAAAAAGAGTCCTGTACTCAAGCCTAACACACTATAAACTACCCAGAGGTTTTTAATCGTATCATCTACATGCTTCCTGTGCTTTTTCTCATGCTTTCTCTCTTAAGAGTGTCCTTTGCCTGTTTCTGTGTCAAGGAGCAAATAGTAATAATTCAAAATAGTTCAAATTCCATTGCCTCTGTAAAGCAGTCCTCAGCATGCCCAGTAATGAGTTATTTTTTCCCTTTTCTCTGTTTTCATAAACACTCAGACACTGAATTGAAACCTGAATTGTAGTGCTTATCACATATGGGGACTTAATTTTTAACTTTTAACCTTGAAATAATCTTAGATTTACAAAAAGTTGCAAAAGTTTTCTTACCCATTTTGAAGGTTGATCCTTTTGTGAGCATGCTGAGTTGCTTCAGTCATGTCCAACTCTTTGCAACCCTATGGACTGTAGCCCAGTAGGCTCCTGTCCATGGGATTCTCCAGGCAAGGATACTGGAGTGGCTTGCCATGCCCTCTAGGACATCTTCCTGATCCAGGGATTGAACCTTAGTTCTAAGGTCTCCTGCATTGGCAAGTGAGTTCTTTACCACTAGCGCCACCTAGGAAGCCCTAGATCCCTTTACATCTAAATTACACAGTACAGTTATAGAAACAATAAGTTAACATTGTTTAAGTCTAATTATCTAACCTGTATTCTTTAAAAAAAATTTTTTTTTTTCTTTATTTGGCTGTACATGGTCTTTGGAGAAGGAAATGGCAACCCACTGCAGTATTCTTGTCAGTAGAATTCCATGGACAGAGGATCCTGGCAGGCTGCAGTCCATGGATCACAAAGAATTGGACATGACTGAGCAGCTAACACACATGGTCTTAGTTGAGGCACTCAGGATCTTAGGATCTTAGTTGTGGCAAATGGGATCTAGTTCCCTGACCAGGGATCACACCCAGGCCCCCTGTATTGGGAGCATGGAGTCTTAGCCATTAGACCACCAGGGATGTCCCTAACCTGTATTCTTGGGAAAATTTCACCAATTGTACCATTAATGTCTCTGTACCAAAAGAAAACTTTTTTTTTTTGGTCCAGCATCCAAATCAGGTTCATGAATTCGGTTCTTACATCTCTTTAGTTTCCTTTACAGTGGAGTAGTCTTTCAATCTTTACCTTTCATGACCTTGATGTTTGAAGAGTACAGGTCAGTGTTTTGTAGAATGCTTTCAACTTCAGTTTCTCTAACATTTTCTCATGATTGGATTTCATTTTTGGCAAGAATTCCACCAGGTTGATGTGTAAGTAATATGTCATCCTTTGTGCATCATATGAGGAAGCACATGTTTATTTGTCCTGCCTTGCAGTGTTAACTTTGATCACTTGGTTAAGGCACTATCTGATTTCTCTGCGAAAAACTTAACTGTTTTCCCCTTCTTAATTAGTATCTTCTGGGGAGATACTGTGTAACTGTTTTGTTTCCCGTCAAACTTTTACCCACTAATGTTTTAGAATCTGTTTATGATTCTTGCTGAAAACAGTTATTACCATAGTGGGAGTTAAATGGTGATTTTCTAATTCTATCCTCCCATCAGTTGACCTTCTGAACCTCCCTGTCTCATTCATATTTATTTTTCTTTATAAGCATGGATTCTTATATTCTATGGGTTGTAAATTGTTGCTATCCTTTTTTTTTTTAACTAAAATATCTTACAGTAAAATTTACCTTTTCAGTGTATTCTTTTGAATTCAGTGTGTATATACAGTCATGTAATTACCAACAATCAAGATAAAAAGCAAGTTTTGTCACCCCTGAAAAGGTACCCTTGCACCTTTGTAGTTAGACCCTTTCCACGCCCTTTATACTGGCTCCTATGTCTTTCTGACAGTATCTTCATCAGTTTTGAGCACCTCTTTACTTTATAGCACAATGAGATAGATACTCCAGATTCATTTTACTCTTTCCCTGCTCTGCCACAGAATTTTCCTGCAAGTGTTGAGTAGGTTTAGAAACCAAGATCTGAGTTATTTGCTACTGTTCTCCTTGTCCTGTCATTGGACAAAGCAAAGAAATATGTGATGTACATACTTATGCTCACATAACAAATGTGGGATTATTTGACTACATCTTTCCTTTTAGACTATAATTGTCCAACATTTGGCCCTTGGGCCAAGGTAGTTCCACCTAACTTTTTTTTTTTTTTACGTTTATTTATTTTGTTCAAGTTTGAAAAAGCATTTATTTTGTACAAGTTCTTTTTACTGTATATAGGTCAACACTAACATTTTTAAGCTGTGGTTTAGATTTTTCCCTCCAAAAAGTGATTTAATTATCTGAGACACATGAAGAGATTATCTGCCATCAGGTGTGTATACCTGAGTGTAGCCAGTGATTAGTCAGCAAGTTTAGCAATCACAGAAACTTCTGGTTATAGTGCATTATAACACTTTCTGACAGAAGGAAATAGGAATCAAGTGAACTTTCATGTCTCGTTGACTTTCAGTTGACCTGTAATGTGCTCTTTACACCAAGTTAAGTGTTTTGTTTTGTTTTTCATCCAGCCCATATATACCTGGATTTCTACTTGCAAAAATTTCCTTGAGACACACTAACCCTGTGCTTGAGCTGTTCAGCAAATGATTTGTCCCTCGCCATGGCGGGTCCTTGGTACTTGTTAGGCACTCATTGAAGAGATACATCAGTTATGTCCCTGAATGTTCATGTGGATACAGTGGGGAATGTAGGGGTTTTTTTCCCTTTTGGCAATGTGTATTCACTTCCTTGAAAAATGACAAGTGATATATTTCTACTTCGCTGGATTTTCTTATGTCAGCTGCCAGCCATGGTTTATCATTTGTTTTTGTGACATTTTTTCTTTCCTTAAACTCAGTTTTACCTTCAGTGCTAAGAAGTTGGTACTTAAGAAAGAGCTTGGCTATATCACTTATATGTGGACTCTAAAAAATAGTACAAATGAACTTATTTACAAAACAGACTCAGACATAGAAAACAAACTTCTGGTTACCAAAGGGGAAAGTGGGGGCGGGGGAGGCAGGAATAAATTGGGAGTGTGGGACCCACAGATGCACACTACCACATAGAAAATAAACAATAAAAATTCACTGCACAAGGAACTGTATTCAGTACCTTGTGATAAATTATAAAAAAATACAAAAAGAATATGGTTATATACATATATATGTTTAACTAAATCAGTTTGCTGTATACCTGAAACTAGCACAATATTATCAATCAGCTATACTCTTTAAAAGGTGAGGAAGCTTGACTAGACAAAAGGGTGTGTATTTTGAGGTACCTATGAACTTGTCTGGTATTCCTGGAAGATTAGTAGGTATTCTTGTAGCCTTATGGGAAATAGTTCCCTCTGGTTGCTATAGATTGTGTATTTATGGACATGTGCTGTTAAACTGAAATGTTTTCTTCATTCCTTTCAGGTTCTCTCAAGTAGTGCTGCCAGCAGCACCATCACAGCCCTGTCACCTGGAGGAGCACTGATGCAGGGAGGGACACAGCAAGCCATAAACCGTATGTGCTGGGCCTCCTGTTGCTAATCCCTTTACCTAAATCAGCTCTAAAGAGCAGTTTGAGAAGAGTGCTAAAGTTGTATTGGTTTTCCTTGGGAATGTTTCTGGGATCTGTGTTTCGTTTTTATGCATCCAGATCCTGAAACATACCTAGACAAGAGCTTAACATTTCAAGACTGTTTTAATATTATAAACAGTGGTGCATTGCTGTGTCATACTAAAAGGTTTTTTCCCTCTCCTACCTCTTAAAGCAAAACCCTAAAAAGCCCTCTGAAACCCTGAGGGAATTTAGTGTCAGCCACAAAGTCACTAACTTAGACTAGCACATCTAGGTTTAACATTGGCAGAGTGCACATTCACATTTATACTGTGAGTGGTCATTCTCTCAGACTACACACACATGGGAAAATAGCTTTTACTCTTTTTGTTTTGCAGAGATGGTGCCAAATGATATTCAGTCTGAATTGAAACACCTATATGTGGCTGTTGGGGAACTTCTACGGCACTTCTGGTCCTGTTTTCCTGTTAATACGCCTTTCCTAGAAGAAAAGGTTAGAACTGATCCCAAATACAGCCAGTTGTTGTGATAATGTGAATTAGTGAGGTGTTATCTTGAAGTTAGAAAACTGTATTGAACGTTTGTTTACCATGTGCCAAACGCTACTTTGCCTGTACTGTTTTCATTTAAGCCTTACGGCATCCTCATGGAGTAGGTATTGATACCCATTTTGTAAAGAAACTTGAGATCCAGACCAGTTCCATAAGTATTAATTGTACATCTTAAAACTTAACTATCATTTTGCTGTACACCAGAAACTAACACAATATTGTTAAGTCAACTATACTTCAATTTTTAAAAAATAGTAATAGCTTTACTATATTAATCATCTTGCAGACCATCTTTAGGGACTTACCTGGTGGTCCAGTGGTTAAGAGTTCACACTTCCAATGCAGGGAGTTTGGTTCATTTCCTGGATTGTCTTTAAAGCTACAGAAAAAGTGCATTTTCATCTATAATTTGCAAAAGAATAAAAAATTTGAAATAATTGGTATTAGCCAGGTTGCTGAGAGTCCTTTCTTCTACTGCTAGTACTACCTTTTTAAAAAATGCTTTGACCCAGAAATTCAACATTTAGAAATATAAGGAAATAATTAAGAATGAGCATATGCAAATATTGAGCCATAGAGATGTTTCTCTACCACTGTCTATGTTAGAAATGGTCTGATATCTTGTCAGAAGGGGATTGGTTAAAGATACATCCATTTTAAATGATGACCTAATATTTAATGACTTAAAGATGTTCACATTAAACCAAGTGGAATTTTGTAATAGTATATACTGTATGTTTTCCACATACACATTTATACACATGCACAAGAAAAAATATCAGGAAGGATAGAAATTATGAACCAAAAAAACCTAAGCATATTAGATACTGCTTCTCTGCCTGGTAGAGCTAGTAAATCTTAAAGACAGAAAGTAACTTGTATGGATTTTTCCCTTGATCTCTGTAGGTTCTTGAGAGTCTAATTCATTATTTCTCTCATCTTTTTTAGGTAGTGAAAATGAAAAGTAATTTGGAACGATTCCAAGTTACAAAGCTCTGCCCATTCCAAGAAAAAATTCGGAGACAGTATTTAAGCACAAATGTAAGGCAAGAATCTAATTTGGGCCTAATTTTTTTTCTCTGTAGTAAAATGATGAAATTAACTTTGTTTTCCTGTAATTGAGTATATGTGTTGTTTTTCCTGTCACTGTGAATCCTGTTTTTTAATTGTAAAATGTATCATACATTCATAAGTGTATAAAATACAGTTGCTTTTTTAAACAGTAAAGCAAGTGTCTGTGTGCTCACCAAGCATGGTAAGAAATAGAACAAGTACCTTGAGTGCCCCTGTCCAGTTGCCCACACCTCCTTCACACTCGCTCAAGGCCGTGACTAACCCAGCATTTGTAATAATCATCTTCATGCTTTTCATTATAGATTTACAACCTATGTATATGTTCCTAAAAATGTTTATTTTGAAAACCTGAGTAACAAGTTAAATTCTAGCAGTACAAAGAAAGGCAGAATTGCCATTCTGTGAAAGTGAGCTGGAAAGTTCCTGGGTTGTGGCCTGCCTTCAGCTTCCCTTGTTGACAGCAGGGCAGCAGTGAGGTGATGAGTGAGAAGTGTCACCTTGCACCCAGGATTTTTAATGTTTTTAATGCAAGGCTAGAGCAGCCACACACAAAACCACACACACGCAGAGCAACCACACAAGATTGTTTCTCTGTGTGTAATGCAAGTCTTCTCAGAGATGACTAGGAAAAAATAACATATAAAACTATTTTTGTTCAGTGTGTAAGTAGGATAGTCAAAACAGGAAATTTCACAGTTGGAAGCTGAAAAATCTTCATCAGTAATATTTTTAGTAAGTTTTTATTCCCTAAACATTGTTTTTTTTTTCCTCAAAACATATTATTTGTAATCAGAAAAGAAGCTTGAAGTGTCTTCTCACAGCAGAGCAAGGATCTCAGGTTTTAGTTCATGTGCCTTCTCCATTGGTTGTAACTGCCTGGAGCACTGTAAAAAGGGTTCTGGTAAAAAGAATTCTGAGGCCCTGAGCAGCCTTACAAGAGGCTGTGGTGTTCATCTCTTCTAACTGGTACTGTGGAAACATTGTGGCCTGTCAAGCAGAATAAATGATTTTTATGTAGTTTACAGACAGAAGTAAAGAACGTAACACTCCCCTACACAAACACACTTAGTGGTAACAGATGTGGTAAATGGGGTTTGTTTTGTTTGTTTTTAACTCTACCTCAGATTGAATCCAAATTGTTGGCACGCTATAAGGATTTAAGCCTTCCTGTTCTCTGTCTCCATACTGCCAAAATTGACTTAGAGACTTTACAAAAATTTTACTTCCAACCATGTAAATTACACTGTCCACTTCCAAGGAAACAGATAATCCAAGGACATTCTACCTCAGGAGTCTTTATCAGCTTAAATCAGTGTGGTCCTGTTGACTTCTAGTTATGTCTATGATGAGCGCAAAAATTTTTTCTACTCAAGGTACATAGTCCTGACCTAAGGGGTTTCATAGTACTTGTGTGGAGCTTTAAGACCAATTACATTTTTCTATAACCTACTGAATTATGTGGAAATCCTGAAGTGTTAAGAGCTGGAAAAGACCTAGAGAACGTAGAAAAGTGCTTCTCAAGCTTGGCTGTTCAGCAGAATTAAGCTCAGAAGCTTTTGAAAATCAAGATTCCTGGGTATCATCTCAGACCTGCTGCCTCAGAATCTTCAGGGGAGTAGGGCATTTTATATTTTCTCTCAGATAGTGTTGATGCCACCATCTGGATCTTACTTAGAAGTCTACTGTTTAAATCTCAAAATCACCAGTTTAGTTCACCTCTCTGATTTGACAGAAGAAACTGAGGCCTGTAACACAGGCTTTCCTGTTGTTCTGTGGCTGGTTAATGACAGGGCAGACATACAGCCTAGGCAGAGCAGGTGAACTTCAGCCTCTACTGTACACCGCCCCCATCCCTCTTACCTTTCTGTACAAAATGTTCACCCAGGGCCTGCATGTTGCCTCATTGGGGAAATAAAAAAAGAGCTTTGCAACTACGCTCTGAAATATGTACCAGATCTGAATCAGAAGCGTTAATCTCGCCAGCCATTAGCCCATTGTTGCTTAAGGGTCTTGCATTTGTCTTTCAGTTGGTAAGTCACATAGAGGAGATGCTCCAGACAGCCTACAACAAGCTCCACACGTGGCAGTCACGGCGTCTGATGAAGAAAACGTGAAGTGTCGGCAGCTCTCACAGGTTTTGTGAGACTGAAAGAACTGTGGCCTGCAGGAACTCTGGAAACTCGGCTTGACAGACATGCAGGTGATCACACCGAAGAAACAACACCTGCAGCACCCCGGCTCTTGGAGCTGGGGCTGTTGTACTTGCACATTGAGAACTGAAAGGAAAGGAACTGTGATTAAACTAAAAGCTGGGGAAGTAAATTAAGGCAGAACCAAAATGAGCTAAGTTGCAAATATATATATATATATATATATATATTTTAAAAAGACACTGTTTACTGCAGTTACTCAGGAACTGCTTTTGATTCACATTAAGCTGCTTTCAAAAATTAAAAAAAAAAAAACAACACTTTTTAAAAGGGTGCATTGATAAATCTGAGGTTTTTTTCTTCTGTGTAAATTTTTTTCCTAAGTTTATGGCACAGGGTACACCTTAAGTATTTCTCCTCCATCTTCCACTTGGATCCTCAAGTTTTGCTGAATTCTAGTTGTACCTTACATCAGCAAGTTAAAGAGAGTACTTTAAAATAAAGCAGAGGGAGACTGTTGCTCAGCCATGCAGAAACAGTTGTAGTCAGAAGACATCATTGGTCCTGTGTTTCCTACGGAAATAAGAAACAATAAATATTGCACTGAATGTTTGTGGTTTGGAGTCCCTAAATGATAAAGAGGGGACATGTTTGCAGAAAGTCGTGTGAGGTTTTTATGCAGAATTTTGTCAGAGGACAATGGCGCTGCATGTTTTTCTTTGAGTGCAAATGTACATTGCTAAGAATTTTTTTTAAGATGGCATGTGCTTTGAAAAGAGGAAATTGCATTTTTAAGAATTTAAAAATCTTATGAGTGAGAAATATAAGAAATCTTACTTATTTTCACCTCTTTAGAAAAAAAATAAAAGATGTTTCTCATATCTCTCTTTCTTTAGTATCTGACTGTTGGCAAAGTGATAATCATTACATAGTGACTACAAAGCCTAAATGCAAAGAAAAAAAAAAGATGTGTTCATGTTTTTGGAATCCGTGCCATATTTTGTTCCTAATAGGATCAACTCACTGTTCATCTAAGACTTTAGACGTCTTGTATTAAAATTACAGGAAAAAGTAAAACTTTTTATAGATACTCTTTTTAACTGCAACACATCTTGTGGATTCTCCTTATGTGCGGTGCTTATTTGGGTGGGTTGCTCAAGGGCTACTCATTACTTTTTTAAGCCATTATACAAGCTGGTTATTTTCCATATAAAGTGGCTACAGTAGGTCAAAAACCTGTTCAGACTTCGAACCAGTAAAAGGAAAGCAACAACATCACTCCTCTGCTTCAGTCCTGCCGTTTTTCTTCCAGACCAGTATAGTGATGGTCTGCTATACCTTACAGTTTTACAAAGTACATTTCAAATGTATTATTGTCACAACTACTCTATAAGCAATAGCAATGGAACAGATCAAAAAATGTTTGAAATAGAAGAAAGAGTATGTCTGGGGTAAGTTCTCTGTTAAAGATTAAGTGATAAGTATAATGGAACATGAAGGAACCATTGGGGGAATTGGGTAGGCTTCACTAAAGAGGTGACGTTTTAGCTCAGCCTTGAAGATAGAAGAGGGAAGGGCGTGATGAAGGTGTGAAGGAAAGGAAAGGCATTTTGGGGCAATAGTGTTGGAGAGTTGAAAGTGATAAGAGGCTGAAGAAAATCAGTTTAATTCAAGATGCAAATGGCTTTGTATGCCAAGGTAAGGAATTCAGGTCTTGGAAGGAATTCAGGTCTTGGGACTTCCCTGGTGGTCCAGTGGCTAAGACTGCAAGCCTAGTGCAGGGAACTCACATTCCATCCTTGATCAGGAAACTTGATCCCACATGCTGCAACTACGAGTTCCCAGGCTGCACCTAAAGATCCTGCATGCCACAAAAAAAAAAAATCCTGAATGCTTCAACAAAGACTGAGTGCAGTCAAGTAAATAAGATTTTTTTTAAATAAGCTATTTTTCAAAATTCAGATCTTACCCATTAGGTGTGGGTGAATCTTGGAGAAAATTTTAAGCAAATAAGTTGTTTTTGTGAGGGAATTACTGTTGGTTGGCTTGTAGATAAGTCCAGCAATTAGAAATGCCAAAACCTACAAGGCTTTGGAACAATCCAGACTGGAAAACTAGGCCCAAATTAAGTGGAATTCTGATAAATAGAAAGGAGGGAAATAAAGACTTTCATAAGATATGAGATGAAGTCTTACAAGGAATGAAGGACTTAACAGGAGATTTCACCAAAGGTAGCTCTCAGTTTCAAGTCCAGCTTACATCTGATATACTTGATCCTTGCTGCTGCTGCTAAGTCACTTCAGTCGTGTCCACCTCTGTGCGACCCCATAGATAGCAGCCCACCAGGCTCCCACCCGTCGCTGGGATTCTCCAGGCAAGAACACTGGAGCGGGTTGCCATTTCCTTCTCCAGTGCATAAAAGTCAAAGTGAAGTCACTTGGTCGTGTCCGAGTCTTTGCGACCCCGTGGACTGCAGCCTACCAGGCTCCCGTCCATGGGATTTTCCAGGCAAGAGTACTGGAGTGGGATGTCATTGCCTTCTCTGACTTGATCCTTGGAGTCCTTTCAAATTGAACTTGGGCAGCTGTTCAGGCATACCATGACCCCACCTTCCCATTGTGGAAAATGATAGCAGCTACTGGTGATCGAGAGCCGTGATAAACCAGCACTGTGCCAAGCACCTTTAGAAAGGGTTTTGATGTTAAGTAATTTACCCCAGTAAGTGGCAGGGCTTTTCCTAGACTGCTAAACTCCAGTAGATACTGGTGAAGTTGGAAGATTTTATTGCCCAGCCCAGGCTTTTATTGCCCAGTTTTTCCTTTACCCTGACAGTCATTCCTGCCTCCAGTTCTACTGTGTGCTGCTTTTACGGCAAATCACGGTATGGGGTTAGTCTGCTTAGCAGGGTGCATTAACCTGGAAGGCTACAAAATGTCATAGGTTAGGGAAAGCATGTCGTGCCCCAGAAGAATGAGTTTCTCCTGGAAAAAAGCGTAGAATCAGTAGTCTAGTTTACTTTGGACTTATACTACAAAATGAGTAGGATACCTTGTGTTGCCTGCTTAAATCTGAAAAAACAAGATTGCTTAAACATCCGTAACTTAGAAAGGTAACCCACTCATCGAGGCCAAGGGTTTAATCCAGAAAGTGATTTCCTATTGGTACATATGTCATCTGGAGCCACAGTGGCCCTGGGATGGAAAGCTGCCCGTTTTAAATTTAGGTTTGCTGTTTCCAGTGTCAGAACTTGCATGGGATTCCTCAGTGCATTACCTCTGCCCTTTCCCAGTTTAGCTTCTTCAAGACTCAGCTGTTCTCCCAGTTCTTAAGGCCAGGGGAGTCTTAGTTATTTTCAGCTCTTTAGTTATCCAGAGCTGGAGCAGTTCCTAAAACTTGGTTCAGGGATGATCAGACTTGGTTTGTAGTCCATATCCTCAATCAGGTGTGTATTTAAGTCACAGAAATGACTTTGGAAACTAACTGCACAGTCTGGTTTTCATAAGTCTTTCCCAGAACCCCTAATATGACAAACATGGAATTAATTGAGGTAGAGCCAGAGGTCCAGGTGTTCCCATTTCCCCTAACAGTACAGCTTGAAAAACTTGTACCCTCTCTGGCCACCTAGTAACCTGCTGTGTTTTGGGGGATGGATAACAGAAGTAGGCTGAAGGGAATTCCCTGGTGACCTAGTGGTTAAATCTTGGCACTCACTGCCGTGGGCCCAGGTTTAATCTCTGGTCAGGGGACTGAGACCCCATAAGCCCCGTGTGTGACCAGAAAATAAAAATTCTCTTTAACAAGTAGGCTGAAGTTGAAGCATAAGGTAAAACTGGCTTAATCTTTAAATTTTACTCATCTGTAGTCATATAAATAGCAAGATGGTAGGCTTAAACCCACCTTCTTGTTCAGTCGCTAACTCTTGTCTGACTCTCTGACCCCATGGATGGTAGCCCGCCAGGATCCTCTGTCCATGGAATTATCCAGGCAAGAATACTGGAATGGGTTGCCATTCCCTCTCCAGGGGATCTTCCCCACGCAAGGATTGAACCCAGGGATCGAACCCAGGTCTCCTGAATTGGAGGCATATTCTTTACCATCTGAGCTACCTGAGAAGCCTAGCATGCACGTTAGCAATTAAAACAGACTGAACACTCTAAAAGATAAAGATTGTCAGATTGGATTGAAAAACAAGGCTCAACTATACGCTAGTTGCAATTACAGAAATGTCTATACTTACCTCACTGGATTTGCCCTCCCCTCACGTCAAATTCAGGTTCACTAGGTGTTAGAATTCACAGACCTCCTTTACTCAAATGTTAATCTTTCTGATTCAAGTAGCTGAGTGGTGAACTGAATAGTGAAAAGGGAATGACAAGATCACTGACCATTAATGTCCATTTTTTAATTACAAAAGTATAATTTTTTAAGGTTTGAATAGTACTGATATATATAAAATAGAAAATGTTTCTTTATCTTTACCCCAAGTCTCATTCTCTTGAGGTAGTGCTTAGTGCATTTTCTCCCAGACATTTTTTCAATGCACTTAAAATTATTTTTCTAACCTACAGTCAGAGATTTTTCTAGCAAAGAAACACCTGTGAACACATTTATTCCCTTTAAGATAAACCCTGACAGTGGGGCTTATTTCCTGAGAGAATCCACTCATGGTCCTCTTTGTGTAAGCTAAATTTTGTGAATTTTGGTCTTACCCTTTAGTATGCTACTTCTGGTACCCAGTTATCTGTAAGAACAGGCTATGTCTGGCCTGAATACAAAAATTCCTTGGAATTTTACTTGTACAATCAGATTCTTGTCACCTAAGACTCACAGATGTAAAAAGCAGAGAAAAAAGAGTGCTATATCGGGCCCTCCCAGGATGGATTGCTGCCTCAGCAGTGGCAGACACATGGTGTAGCTGAATCATTAGAGCCCAGACTTTGAACTTACACTGTTGGACTCAAGTCCCAGCTGCAAAGCTCTCTAGCTATGTGACTTAATCTGTGCGTTGGTTTCTTCTTTAAGTGAGTGTTACAGTGGCACTTAGCTGATAGGATTGCCGTGAGGATAATAGAGTATACAGGGCACTTGGGACAGAGTCCAGCACTTGATATGTGTCAGGTGAGTGTCTGCTGTCCTTAATGCTGATACAGGTTTTCACTGAGCCATGCAGTAAAAGGCAGCATCGTCTTGAGTTCCTTGTTTAGAATCCTGAATGGAAGAAAATTCCCTCAAAGAACAGTAAAGGTGCTTAGTTTTGTACTTTTACTCCACCCAAAACTGCCCCCCAAAACTAATTTTCATAGCTTATCTTTAATAGACTTATTAATAGTCACTTCTTAGTGGTGCCCTGCATTCTCCAAATTACATATATGAAATTGCTTATAACTAATTGCACACTTCAGTTGCAGTATTTATGAAATAAACTCTTTCCACTCTTGAGAACCTGAAGAGAACGTTTCTATATTCTTCCCTGGGATGTAAAATATAGATTAAAGGACAACTGTAACTTAAACTATAAATTAGAATCCAAAATTTGTTTGAAATGAATATTTCATTTCATGTCTTGTGTTTTATATTTAGGGAAGAAAGCTTTCCTTTTTTTTATTAGTGGGAATGGGAAAAGAAGCACATCTTATTATGTTTTAACTACTTGCTAAGATTCTTTCTTAAAGACAGAAGTTGAAATCTATGTAGAAAACAAACTTATGGTTACCAGGGGGTAAGCAGGGGGAGGGATTAATGGATGGTTGGGGTTGACATATACACACTACTATATATAAGATAGATAACTAATAACTAATAAGGACCTACTGTATAGCACAGGAAACTCTGCTCAATACTCCATAATGGCCTATATGGGAAAAGAATCTAAAAGAGTGGGTATATGTATAACTGATTCACGTTGCTATACACCTGAAACTAACACATTGTAAATCAACTATATTTCACTAAAAAAATATTTCGAAAAAGGAGGTCGGGGGCTTCCTTGATGGCTCAGTGGTAAAGAACTGGCCTGCCAATGCAGGAGACACGGGTTCAATCCCTGACGGGAAAGATCCTATATGCCACAGAACAACTAAGCGCCACGTGTCACAACTACTGGGCCAGCACTCTAGAGCCTGCGCTCCGCAACAAGAGAAGCCACCTCAAGGAGAAGCCCTCAAATCGCAACTAGAGAGTAGCCTCTGCCCTCCACAGCTAGACCGAGCACAGCCAAAACTAATAAGTAAATAGTTATTTTTTTTAAAAGAAGTTTGAATCAAAGAAAAAGATATGCTGAGTTAGCAAGAGAGCAACCCTGAAGCTTGATGAAGTACGTGAATGGGTTTCTCTTCAAAACAAGGTCACTAACAGGCTTCGGTGAACACATCCCCAGACCCAAAAGTGGTGACTTTGTTGTCTGGATGGTAGCATATCACAAGCATTGCTTAGGCAAGAAGGAATTTCCTGAAAAACCTGACGGCGATCCATTTTCTGGGTTACATGAATAGGTTGTTAACAATCTAGTAAATGAGTAAGTGCTTAAGCTCTAAAGCTGAGCTGCCTGTGTTCAAATCCCAGGCCACTGCTTACTAGCTAGGCCATTCAGTTCAATTCAGTTGCTCAGTCGTGTCCGACCCTTTGCGACCCCATGGACTGCAGCACACCAGGCTTCCCTGTCCATCACCAACTCCCAGAGCTTGCTCAGACTCATGTCCATTGAGTCGGTGATGCCATCCAACCATCTCATCCTCTGTTGTCCCCTTCTCCTCCTGCCTTCAATCTTTCCTAGCATCAGGATCTTTTCCAGTGAGTCAGCTCTTTGCATCAGGTGGCCAAAGTATTGGAGTTTCAGCTTCAGCGTCAGTCCTTCCAATGAATATTCAGGATGGATTTCCTTTAGGAAATCTCCTGGTTTGATCTCCTTGAAGTCCAAGGGACTCTCAAGTGTCTTCTCCAACACCACAGTTCAAAAGCATCAATTTTTCAGCACTCAGCCTTCACTGCTTATACCTCAGCATCCTCATTTGTAAAGTGGGCATAGTAAGAGTACTTACGGAGTGAAAGTTGAATAAGCTAATATAAGTTTGCAAGGCACAGATTAAGGACTCAATAATAGGTTCTTTGTACCGTTTATTATTACCTCTATCAGGCTGCAGTCCATGGGGTCGCTAAGAGTCAGACACGACTGAGCGACTTTACTTTCACTTTTCACTTTTCACTTTCATGCATTGGAGAAGGCAATGGCAACCCACTCCAGTGTTCTTGCCTAGAGAATCCCAGGGACGGGGGAGCCTGGTGGGCTGCCGTCTATGGGGTCACACAGAGTCGGACATGACTGAAGCGACTCAACAGCAACAGCAACCTTTATCAGACTTCAGCTCAAAGCTGATTGATATCAACATTGATAGGGAACTGAGGCAGAGAGTAAGAGGGAAAAAAATTAATGTTTATTTGATCTATTTACCAAACATTTGCCATGCTATATGTACATTCTTAATTAATCCTTAGGATTCACTCAGTTATTTTTTTTTACAGTTTTTTAATTAGAGGATTATTACTTGACAGTATTCTGATGATTTTTGCCACACATCAACACGAATCAGCATTAGGTGTACATATGTCCCGTCCCTCTTGAACCCCCACTTCCACCTCCCTCCCCAACCTGCCCCTCTAGGTTGTCACAGAGCACTGACTTTGGGTTCTCTGAGTCATATATCGAAATCATCAGCTATCAGTTTTACATATGGTAATAAATACATTTCAATGTATTCTCTCATATCTTACCACCCTCTTCTTCCACCACTGTGTCCAAAATGTCTGTGTCTCCTTCGCCACCCTGCAAGTAGGATCGTCAGTACTGTCTTTCTAGATTCCATGCATTAATATACGATAAGTCTTTCTCTTTCTGACTTATCTCACTCTGTATAATAGACTCTAGGTTCATCCACCTCATTAGTACTGACTCAAATGTGTTCCTCTTTATAGTTAAGGATTCACTCAATTATTTATCAAGCTCCTACTATGCATCAGCCTACAGCCCCCACTATATAAAGTCTCTGGTCGAGAAAAGATGATGGTTATAATAGACTGTGCCCTCATGGAACTTAATAAACAGGATTGATTGGAGAGGTGAAATAACTTGCCTAAAGACCCTGACTCCCACTTGAGAGTGGAGAGCTAAGATTCAGGCTCTGCTCCTCAAAGCAAATCTATGCATCTGCGAACTATTGACCTCTCTCCCTAATCGCCTTATTGTCTCCCCACCCTGCTGTCAGGCCACACACACTGTCAAGCACAGATGGCTTCATTTTCCTGAAGTGCAGTGACAGACTCAGATTCTTGGACCTGAAGCCCTAAGAGAGACCACTTAGGGTTCAACTCTGCTGTTGGTACCTAAGCATCCATTATGCACTAGGTCCTCAGAAGAATTCAAAGAGTTTTCACTGTCCTGTTTTCTCCTGAAATTTTACTTTAAAAAAATTAAATTTTTTGCAAATTTATACATGCTCATAATTTAAAAAATCAAAAGCACTAAAAGGTATATACCAAAACATCATGTCCATCAACTTCCCTCTTCACAGATTTCATCACTTTCAACTCCTTTAGCTTATATTATACCATTCTCAGTTTATCAATTTTGTTATTCACTACTATTATGGCAGTTAAGGATTTGGTGTTCTTACACCGTTGTTCCCATTTCTCCTTCTCCAGCTTCCCAATATAGTTATTTCACAGGTTTCTCTGGTAATCAACAGTCAGTTTTCACATTTTGATAATGTAAATATTGTTTGGTGCTTCATGTCAGGGTCCTGGTAGGAAATAAATGGCACCCTCAAACTGGGTAATTTGAAGAGATTAATAAAGGAATGGTTTCCCAATGTGCAGGCAGAGTACAGAGAAACCGTAAGTTATAGTGTGGTATCCTAGTTACCAGTCCTAGGCCTAGATGCGATCACCCCTAGGCCTAGGGGAGATAGAAAGAAGTAGTTACCAGGAAAGAGAGGAGTTCAGGGACACAGACAACTCAGTTCCACATGGAGGGTCCCATCTCACTCGCCCTCTCCCCTAGTCTCCAGGGAGGCAGAGGGATGGGGGCACCATTACTGTGTGTTTCCTTCAGGTCAGCCCCTCAGAGCCCAAAGCAGGATGGAGAAGAGGACAGTGAACCTGCAGACCAAATAGATGTCAAAAAAAAAAAAAAGATGCTCTGCACCACAGCCAAGCAGGGTACCTTAACTTCCTTCCAACTGTTTGTCCTTCACCACAGTTTTCAGTGGGCTTTCCAGGTGGCACTAGTGGTTAAAAAGAAAAAAAACCTGCCTGCCAATGAAGGCGGAGAAGGCAATGGCACCCCACTCCAGTACTCTTGCCTGGAAAATCCCATGGACGGAGGAGCCTGATAGGCTACAGTCCATAGGGTCGCTAAGAGTGAGACACGACTGAGCGACTTCACTTTCACTTTTCCCTTTCATGCGCTGGAGAAGGAAATGGCAACCCACTCCAGTATTCTTGCCTGGAGAATCCTAGGGATGGCGGAGCCTGGTGGGCTGCTGTCTATGGGATCGCACAGAGTCGGACACGACTGAAGCGACTTAGCAGCAGCAGCAGCAGCAGCCAATGAAGGAGACATAAGAGAAGCAGGTTTGATCCCTGGGTCAGGAAGATCCCCTGGAGGAGGGCATGGCAACCCACTCCAGTTCCAGTATTCTTGCCTGGAGAATCCCCATGGACAGCAGAGCCTGGCGGGCTACCGTCCATGGCATCACTGCGTCAGATACGACTGAAGTGATATAGCAAGCATGCAGTTTTCAGTTGGCTCCATCTTCTAACATTCCTATGGCTATTTTACTCCAAACTCTGGACGGACTGTAAAACCCCTCAGCTGGCACTTATATCTGAGCAAGTTGCTTTAAAGTGGGTTAGAAGCTCAATGTGCACAGGCAGGTCTGTCAAAGGGCTATAAAGGGCTTCCATGAGGGTAAAAAAGGGAGGCGGCTTTGCCACCCGAGTTTCTCAAAAGTCAGTATTTGGGGAACTTTTCTTTGAGGCCATTCATCTCTCCAGAGAAGGAGCTCCACGTCTCTACTGGGAGTATAAGCCTGATGCTAACTCTCTGGGAACTGCCTCAAGAAGGGGCTTCTCTGTTTGTATGCAGACATGCTCTTGTGCCCCTGTTCTTTAGCCAGTACCTCTCGCCACTGTACTTCATCCTGATTGCATTTCCCCAGAAAATAGACCCCCTATTTTCAGTGAGGGTGGAGGCAGGAGGCAGTCACTTTGTCGCACGTATAGGGATAGGAATCTGGGTGTCTAAGAGTTTCATATCCATTGTTTCAGCCCCACACTGCACTCCTTCCATTTCCCAAGCCCATCTAGTGTTTTGCAGGGCAGATCAGCTTCCATCTCTTCACCATGCCCCTCCACAGGCACTTGAATTTCATCTGGTGCTGGTCACACTAATTTCGACCTTCTAAAAGATTGTCAGCAGACGTCATCTGCAGTTGTCTCCTCTTCCAGTCTCTGGGTCTTTGTATGATTATACTTTTGTATGTTCTTTTCCCATTACTTTAGTGGGATCTAGGGAAGTAGCTAAGATAAACATGTGAGTTCAACCCAGCATGTTTAACCAGAGAGTCATTATTGAATTTTGGTGGTTTGGTTTTAGAATCAAGATGAATGCTCACATTTCATGACTAGAGGCCCCATAAAATGATTGCTTTAAACTGGAGGAAAAAAAAAAAGCACAACCAAAAAGCTTGAGAATTATGTTTTATTCAGCAGAGATACCGAGGACTTAAGCCCAAGAGATAGACTCTCAGCTCTGAAGGACTGTCCTGAAGAGGTCAGGGAGGAGGCAGGATATATAGGAGTGTTGCAAAAAACAAACCAGCTAGTTGAACACGAAAAGATTTCTGCTAATTAAAGAAAAAACAAATATCTGAAGTTAATGAATTTAGCACTTTGTATGGAAAGCTTCACTTTGTCCGGGCTTAATGAAATTATTCCTTTGACATGCACCTAGCTGTCTGGTGTCAGCACCCTATTCTTTTTCATCTGCTCAGGGTGCACCACTGGGAGTGGCTACAGTGGCTGATGACTTGACAGCCACAACATCCTTTGTTTACCAATTTGGCCAGTGGAATTCTTTGTCCACAACCCAAACCCCTAGTAGCTATCTTCAGGTCCTTGTGATAGAGCAGCAAAGTTCTAAGCTCGTGCTTTCACCCCTGATGTGTGTGTGAGCTTGTCACGCGATCCCAATGCTAGGTTGTTCACTAGCCCAGTGTTTTGTACACTGTGGTTAGCACCCCTCCAGGGGGTTGAGTAAGGATCAGATAACTGAGCGTTTCAAAATTCTGATGGTATAGTGATATACTTTTTTGTAAATTAAACGAAACTGGTTTATCAGGCACATATTTGTTAAGGATGAAACTGTGTAAAATACAGTGGGTTTAGAGAAGCACATTGAATAGAGTAGTATAAGTGCTATTTGCAAATGGCAAACATTGTGACAATGACTGATATTTGCTGAACACCAGCGCTGCTCAGTTGCAGTTGGCTAGTGCTACATGATTCAGAAAGAAGACTTAAGAAACACATTTCTTTCCCAAAAAAGCCTTAGGGCCTGTGCTCTTCCTTCAGCTGGAATGGAAACTAAGGATTGTCCAGTGTGGACATCTCACTGTTTTTTATTGTGGAATGGGTGCAGAAATCCTTCCAGCCTGACTGGAGTTAGCCAGTTGTGCATTGCGAGAGGGTGTCTGCAGAGTGTGGGAACTAGAAGAGCAAAGCAGGCCTGTGGAGACGGCCTTCCTCTTAGAGCTGGGTTTCTGTCCCCAGAGACCTCCCCTCCTCGGCACCTTTGCTCCCGTAGCTCTGAGATGCAGCCTTAGCACATGGAGGGGCTGGTACCTGACAGTTAGCTGGAGTGTCTGGTTCTCAGCCTCAGGGAGGCTGCTCACTTGTCTCAGAACGGCCCTGGCCCAGCTCCCGCTCAGAGGAGCCAGCGCAGGTGGGGAGGCAGGTGGTATCAGTGGTCTCCCCCAGTTCCTGGCGACCTTCCTGTTCTTAGCTCGTGGCTCTCGAGAGCTTCCTAGTGCTAGTCCCTCAGTGGTGTCTGACTCTTTGCCACCCCATGGACTGTAGCCCACCAGGCTCCTTTGTTCCTGGGATTTCCCAGGCAAGAAACCTGGAGTGAGTTGCCTTTTCCTTTCTCTGGGGGATCTTCCCAACCCAGGGATCAAACCTGGGTCTCCTGCATTGCAGGCAGATTCATTACCATCTGAGCCACCAGGGAAGCCCCTAGGAAGTGTCTTCAGTTCAACATTCCTGATTGCCCCACAGGAATTGAAAAGGGAGCTAATATTTATTTGGGGACCTACTGGATGCTGGGAGCTTTACATTTAAACCTCACAACCTATGAAAACAATATTATCCCCATTTTACAGAGGCTCCATGAGAGGAAGTAATTTGCTCAAGTTCTCACAGTGAGTGGCAGAGCCAGGAATCAAACCCAGGGCAATGTGAGGCCAAAGCAAAGAGCCTCCCTGAAGGAGAGACACCAACAGGACTGTCCCCTGGAGACAAGGGCCTTACCATGCTGCTCTCTCTGGACATTGCATGGCTGCGTGCCTTTCCAAACTGTGAGAAAAACACAAGTGAGGGAGGCCAGGGTCTCATGGGCAGGGGCTGCCTTTCTGGATCCATGCAAAGTGCAGAGACCAGCCAGTGTGTGGCAATGACCAGGCAGTATGGCCAGTGTAGAGTGGCCAGAAACAGCCATGTGCTTTACACCATAAGCTAAGGATTATGCATAGAAGAATTAGGAAAACTGTAGCCCCTCCCTGACCAGCCCAGACTTGTATATACAACCAACTGTAGTACTAAGTAATAAAGTATATTTAAAAAAAAAAAAAAGGTTGGATAAGGCAGGTGTGCACAGGTTCTGGAAGAGCTTCACCTAGGGAAAGGGTCGGGCTGTACCTGGGTGCAGGGCCAAGAAGAATGCTCAGAACCAATTAAGAGTCCAAAGTAGATAAAACACACTGTCAGACCAGTGACCACAAACTCCATTCTCTCTTCGGCTCATTTCCTGAGATAGGAATACGGCCTATTGAGCAATTTTCTTGTGCCAAGTCATTTTGTTTGTCTTAAACCTATTAGGTGGGTACTACTGTTTTTCCTATTTCACCAAGGTATGAGGTTTAGAAAGTGACTTGTCCAGTGGAGTCACCTCAGGGTGGTTTGAACCCACTGACTCCCAAACCTGAGGTTCCCACAGACACCCTCTTCCTGAGGGACAGTAAGTCTGGCAGCACAGAGGAAGACAGTACGGACAGAGGCTCTGCCATCTGCCCCTCCTTGTCCCGCAGGAGGTGTGACGAGCATCTCTCCAAGTGCTGGGAACTTGCAGGGGGATGTCTGCATTCTGAAAGGCCTGGACAGAAAGGTAGACAGGGCCCTTCTCAGAGGGGTTAATCTGGGCTGTGTGTTTCCCCACACGTCAGTCCCAGGACTCACAAGATGGCAGGAAAACAAACAGGCTGACAGGAGCTGTCCCAGATGATCACATTAGCTCCCAGCACATTCCTGACACTCAGAGCAGAGGAGGGGCAGCCTCCACGGAGCCATGCCTCATGTCAGCTTGTATTTTCTGCTTTGTTGGGTCAGTGAGAGGCGGCGGCTTCCACAGAGAGCCCTCTTCAGCGCGGCCTAGAAATTTCCTGAGAGGAGCTCCCCATCGTCCTTGCTGCACCTGGCCTCCCTGCAGAAACTTGCCTGGACACCACCCGGATTTCATGCCTTCGAGGCCAGGTGACAGCACATCTGGCTGTGTGACTTCAGGCAAGTGTCTTTACCTCCTGTGACTCAGTTCTGTTTCTGGAAAATAGGAATAATGATGTTCCCTTCTCCACAGGGCAGTTGGGAAGATTAAATCAAACAGTGCCTTCAAAAGTTTTAGTAGGAGTGCTGGGGGGCTTCCCTAAGTGGTTCAGATGGTAAATAATCCACCTGCCGATGCAGGAGACACAGGTTCGATCTCTGGGTCCGGAAGATCCCCTGGAGGAGGGCATGGCAACCCACTCCAGTATTCTTGCCTGGAGAATCCCATGGACAGAAGAGCCTGGAGGGCTACTGTCCATGGGGTCACAGAAGAGTCAGACACAAATGAGCGGCTGACCAACAACAACAAAAAGGACTTCTGGGTACATACATATTTAGTGTTCCATAAACATGAGAGTGATTATTATTACAATTCTCACAAAGTCTGGATCCACGAGGTTTGGTGTCCTAGCACTGACTAGGAAGCACCATTTAGCCATCGCAAGTAATTTCCAAATAGCTTAAACCTGAGACTTGCCCTTTGGCAAAGTGAGAGGGGAGATGATGGTGATGTCCATGGCAGCACTGACCATGAATTCTCTGTCCTGTCAAATCTCCTCTCATCAGTCAGCACAAGTTAGGGCAACTCTCTTCCAATCTCCCACCTCCACTGCCTCCAAAATTTCCTTGTAATATTTTCTATTTCTCTTTACTATATAGACTATATCCTGTAGACCCAAATCCTTCTTTCCATTGCCAGTCCAACCACAGAATGAATTCTCTGTCCTGTCAAATCTCCTCTCATCAGTCAGCACAAGTTAGGGCAACTCTCTTCCAATCTCCCACATCCACTGCCTCCAAAATTTCCTTGAGATATTTTCTATTTCTCTTTACTATATAGACTAATATCCTGTAGACCCAAATCCTTCTTTCCCTTGCCAGTTCAACCACAGAATCTTCCCCAACTGGGTATTGATTCTGCATTATAAAAGCCCAACGAACAAGATGAGCAAAAACCAAACTCCCCTCCCCCAAGAGTGGGAAAAGAAGTTGATGAGGAGAAGGAATCCCCCAGGGAGCAGAGAAAGCTGTGAACCGTGCCTGTACAGTATCCGCACAATTGAATTTCAGGTTCCCTCCCGGAGATTCACAGAGGGCAGAGAGGAGAAGCAGGTCGAACTAGGCACAGTTCCACTTTGCATTCTGATTTGGTTTTCTCCTGGAGATAGAATCTCTAGGAAGAGGCCTCCCCAGTTCTTGACATTGTGGTGGTGAGCTTCAGCTACATCTACGCTCCCGGGGTGCCCACCCCACCATCCCTTTCACTCTGGAGTCTTTGACTCCACATGGATAAACACCCACCTGGTTAAGATACCGCCAGGTCCTCAAATGCCTCAAAGGTCATTTATTGGGTGGGGGTAGCAAGGATCTGGGATTATTGGCTAATCCATTGCAAACTGTGTCCTGCTCCCCCACCACCACCCTGTCTGCCAGGGAGAGCAAAGTCTAAACCCAACCAGCACACTGTGAAATTGTCAACTTTCACCCATTACCCTAAAGAAGGTTTACAACCAGAAGCCCCACAGTCTGCCCTGAGCAATCAATTCCATGTGGGAGGGAGAGGGTGGACTCCAGTGAAGAGCCTCCCCAGCCTGCCCCGTTCCAGGACTTTTCTCAGAAAACTCCCAATGGGTCTGCAGTCTTCCAGGGAAACGCAGCTGGGCTTCCTCCCTAGGCTGTTCCTAAGTTCCAGGAATGTCAGCAGGGTGTGATGGGCCCGCAGCAACAGTCAGCCCCACTGGGGTCTCCCTTGCAGACCCCACCCTTGGAGGGTGTTGGCTTTGGATCATTGCCCAAGGCAGAAAATAGTGGCCTCTGGTTGCCATGGAGATCTTGGCACAGCCTGTACCCATCTGTAGCTGACAGGCAGCCTCCCTTAGGAAATGAGGAGGAGAAATTTGGTTGCTTGAGAACTAGCTCAGCTGAGGGGAAGGGTCTGTGACATCATGAGCCTGCAGCTGAGGGAGCTGTGGAGGAGGCTGAGGCTGGGAGCTCTGCGAGAACTGTGCTCCACTCAGATGGCCTCCTGCCAAACCTCAGACTTTAATGGCTGGGGTGTGGCCTCCTGCAGAGCGAGGTCTCTCTGCCAAGCTGCCAATCGCAAGCCAGGGCTATTGCAAGAGGCTCTGGTACAGTGGAAAAACCCCAGAAGTCGAGCTGGGAGTGGAGCCACACCCATTGCGCTAGGAAAGAGCCCAGGCTGGTGGAGAAGGCCGTGGTGTCTGGTGCAGAGGAGAGAGCGCTAGTTGGGAGTTTCCTGTTTCTTAGTCAACACCCTGAAACACTAGTGTCAAGAGCAAGTCACTGCCCTCCCCTTCTCCCAGCCCTACTTCCCCAACAGTAATGATGGCTTCCCTGTAGGCCGATCCTATTGAGAGTGTAAGCAAAGAGTGTGTGTGTGTGAGGGGCTGGTCTCCCTCTGATTCGGGGGTAAAGGAGGGCCGAGGCTGCGAGGGCCTCTCCTAAGCTTTCATCGCTTCTGTGGCTAAAACTGGTAGATGAGCTCAGTTAACATGTCCTTTAAGATGCCTGACGCTGCAAGTGTGTTTGTGCAAAGGGCACAGCTTAACCCTGCACACACGTGGGCTTTTCAAGGCTAATGGAGCCCCGGGAAGAGGGAGGCTTTATTAGAAAGGCCCTGAAGCAGTCCTGGGGGCAGGTGAGCTGTCTGGACCTTCCGGCAGCCCTGGATGGGGTGCCTTGCAAAGGATTTATCACAGTCACTCTTTGATATTCAGGGAGCAAAGGGTTAACTGCTCTCCAGTCCGTGAGCCACCCCAGGAAAGACTGAGGCGCAGAGTAGTGGAGGAGAAGGAAGACTAGGGCAGGATCCTAGAGATCCACCTGCCTATCTTCCATCTATGAGGCCTGAAGTGGTTACACTTTTGAGGTTGGGCAGTATCACCAGTGAAATAGAGGTAAAAATTCTTGTTCTGCTTTCCTCTCTTGGTTGAGCTGAAAACCTTGAGAGAATGGATACGAAAGCCTGCCCCCTTCCCACAAGCTACACATAAAAGAAGGACCCAACAAGCTTTATCCTCCTGCAGGGAGGCCTTCTCCACATCCGGACCCATTGTGGCCTCTGGTCCCTCCTGGATTTCAAAGGAGCGCTCTTCTGTTCTTCTTAACACAAGTATATGTGTTAGTCACTCAATCATGTCCGACTCTTTGCGACCCCATGGACGGTAGCCCGCCAGGCTCCTCTGTCCATGGGATTCTCCAGGCAAGAACACTGGGGTGGGTAGCCATTTCCTTCTTCAGGGGAATCTTCCTGACCCAGGGATCAAACCTGGGTCTCCTGCATTGCAGGTGGATTCTTTACCATCTGAGCCACCAGGGAAGCCTTCAACACAATCCCAGGCTCCCTTCTTGTACCCTAGAAAAATGAGGTGGGTCTACCTTTTAAGCTCAGGGTCCTCTGAGCAGGCTCAAACGACAGGGCAGAGACTCAGCTTTGTGAGGTGTAGCTAGATGAGTGCCTGTGTACCCCAGTTTAAACAAAATCCTAGGACCCAAATTTCAGTGAAGGTGCCCTGCAGTCAGCAGCTGCACAAACAAGAAGACCTCCATTCATTTCCCACACCTTGCCCCAGGAAATTACCAATAAACTTCCCTGGCTGTATTCCTATTTACAATTGGCTTGATCCTCTTGGAATTTTAGAGGAAATTGTTCTTCTTTTTTGAGATAGGCTTTGGAATGTAATTCTCCATTTGGTAAGATTTAAAGGTTTGAAACATCTACCCGGGAATCAAAGAAAGATGGGCTCCTGTTATCAGTGATTCACTTTCAAAGCCCTGTGAGACTGTTTTTATTAACAAATCCAATACCCACCAGAGCCTTAGGAATGTTGGATCCCATTTTGGAACTACTATGGGGACAAGAGAGTGCCAGGCATGGATTTCCTGTTGCCACAAGTGGAGCCAGGAGCCTTGAATGTCTGCCTCTAGTCCCAAAGCAGCCCCAATCACTTTCCAAAATAGGGGGTGGCCTTGTCGTTGAGTCTTGAGCAAAACTGTAAAAATGAAGGTGTGTGTGGAGCTCAACTCCCTAGCTCTGAGCCTCCCTGGATGCTTGAACTGAAACAGACAGACCCTGTTCTGTTTACAGTCAGGGATGCTGGGACTACAGAGGGAATCTGATTGCCACGATATCTTCATGAAAAGCTGGAGTGAGAATCCCAGGTCAGTGTTGCCTTTCTATCAGCACTCATCTTTGCTAAGCCATGATTGTCACTGTCCTTGCCACCCAACCTGTCAGAGGGAAAGGCTATCAAATGTTCCCACAATCTTCCCCTGCTGTGATTAGATAAGGGACACGTTCCATTACAATGAGAATTGTCTGGCTTGGAGAGGTCCTGGGGCTCCCTCTGCAGCACCGATTTCTGAAGGTCTCAGTTTGGAAGCCACTTACATTCTGGTGGCAGTCTTGACCTTGGAACCCATCAGTGGGATGGAAAGCTTGAGGCCTAACTCGCTGCCTCTTCATACTGTCCATGGGGTTCACCAGGCAAGAGGATGCAATGGTTAAATAGAACTATTGACTCAACTGGCAATGAATTGAGCATATTCTGGGAGATAGTGGAGGACAGAGGAACCTGGTGTGCTGCAGTCCGTGGGGTTGTACAACAACAACAACTCCCTGCCAGGGAAGTATGAAGATAAAAGGACACAGGTCTAATCTCTTTCCTGGGGTAGAAAGTGGCTAGAAGGGTAATGCTTTAGTCTGTTCAGGCTGCTATAACAAAAGACCATAGACTGAATGGCTTATAAACAACAAACGTTTCTCACAGTTCTGGAGGCTTGGAAGTTCAAGAGCAAGGTACTGGCAAGTTTCTAGTGAGGGTCTGCTTTCAAGTTCATAGATGGCAATCTTTTCGCTGTGTCTTCACGTGGCAGAAGGGATAAGGAATCTCTTTAGGGTCTCCTTTATAAGGGCACTAACTCCATTCATGACGTCTCTACTTTCATGACCTAATCACCTCCTAACAGCCCCACTTCTAAATACTAGCATCTTGGGAATTAGCTTTCAACATATGGCTTTTGGGGAAACACAGATGTTTGGTATACAGCAAAGGGAATCAGGAGTTTCTGAGAGGATTCTGTTAGGGGGTCAAGTGAGGAATGAACTCTGGAGGGAATGACAGTCTAATTCAAAAAGGGAAACAGAGGCAGCATCCAGCGCCTGAGGGTGAGCCCAGCCTGAAGGAGAGGAGAAGGAGTCAGGGGTAGGGAGCCATCAGGGTTCCAGAAGAGATGGTACCTAGGGAACTTGAGGAGTCAGGGCAGAGTCTTCAGCTTCCACTCCCATCGTGAGAGAAGTAGACAGGGTCGGGAGGATGACATGCAGGGGTCTCCCACATCATGAGCAGGGAGGCACCTGCTCTCTTCCCAGAGAGAGGAGCTTCCACTTTGGCACATACACAGCAGGCCCTGGCCTGTCAGAGAAGGAGACCAATAAGGCAGACTGCATCTTGGACCCTGCAGCTCTGGAAAGTCATCAGCTTTGTAGCCATGGAAAAGGTGAAAAAAAAAAAAAAAAAAAGTCAGGCTGTCAGTGAGTCTTCAGAGGGGCTGTGGGGGCATGCACAGTGTGTCAGAGAAGTCAATGTTTCGTCCAGAGTTGGTCGGAGGTGTGTATGTCCTAAACTTTCTGTTGTGTATATGCAACAATGTCCTTATTCAGGACCCTCAACCATCCCCTCTCAACCATCTTGCTTTCACCCCATCTCTCCCATTCCCCCAAAACTTCGGTGACCTCCAGTGACCACCAAAAACCAAAAGAGCAAACTGCCAAATCTCTTAGCCTGACATTTAAAGCTAAAGATTCACCAGATATACCTTGAATTTCCTGTCTCCAGGCATTTGTTTTCCACTTTCTCAGCACTTGATCTTCATCGGTTCAAGTCTCTCTCTCTTTCTCTCTCTTTTTTTAAGGCTGAGTTCAGATCCTACCTCTTCCAGGAAGCCCTCACAGGTATCCCTGGCCAAAGGACCTCTCTCATTTGAATGCTAGAGCAATATTTTCTACCTCTTTTGTGTCAGTGCTACATTTTATCTTGCATTTTATCTACTGAGTGGGATGTTGTTGGTTTTCTCCGTTAAACTTGTGGAGAAGCCTTATAAATTTGTCTTATTCATTTTTGTGTTCCCAGCACCTATACTGATACTCTTTACATAGCAGGCATGTAATTTGAAATATATTTATTAAACTAAATGTTGGTGATATGGAGATAGATAAATGAGAAAGTTTCTGCCCATTAGGAGCTTACAATCTAATGAGAGAAAGAGATGCACAGCAGTAAGAACTAATTTAATATAAAGCCAAAGGAACAGCACTTGACCTACGGAGGTATAGGGTTTGGGTGGGCAGGGATGGTGGCAAGGGGGATCATGCAGGTTGAAGGAACTGCCTAGGTGGAAGTGAATGGCATATTTGGGGAATGTGGTTAAGTACCCTTGGGAATGGCATGCGAGAAAATAGGAGATAAGGCCAGAGAGGGGACGTGGGCTTTGAATCATAGAAAGTCTACTGAGCCTTTTCAAGGAATTTGGATTTTATTCTGGAGGCCATTGACTGAGGGGCCACTGAATGCTCTTAAGGAGGAAGATAATATATACTTACTGGATGAAGGAATGACGTGTGTTTTGGGTAGACACCATTCTCTGACCAGGGTCACTTTAGGAAAATCTTAGGTTGGATGTGGAACAGCACCCATTCTCTGCTGAACAGCCAGCCTGTCCCCTGATGAAATCACCTCTTTGTGAGATTTTCCCTTTTAAAGAAACTGCCCCCGCCCCCCCAAAAAAAACCATTTCATCAGGGTGAAAAGTCTGTTCTGTCTTCTGAAACAGTTTCCTGCTCCACCCTCAGCTTTGACTTTAGTACAGAAATTCTTATGTTTGGATTGCATTAGTCAGGATTCTGTATTAGTCAGGGTTCTCCAGAGAAAGCGAATATTTATATATAAAATGAGATGTATTATAAAGAATTGGCTCATGCGATTATGGAGGCTGAGAAGTCCCACGATCTGCTGTCTGCAAGCTGGAGATCCAGGAAAGCAGGTGGTATGCATTCCAGTCGCAGCCAAAGGCCTGAGAAGCAGAAGTGTCGGCGGTGTAAGTCCCATGAGGATCAGAGACCCATGTCTGGGCTCAAGCAGATGGGCGTAGACATCCATTGACACCCACTGCCTCTCATTGGAAACTGAATTTTCTGAACCTGGGACTGGCTTGGGCCCCCTATATAATTTCTTGGCCTTTGTGGAATTGGTGGGGGGTAAGGGATAGGAGGGGGACAACATCCTATAGAGGAAAAACTCACAGTTTGGAGTCCTCAGCCTGGATTAAAGTACTAGCTGAAATCAATTATTAGCTGTAGAACTTTGGCAAAACCAGTAATCTCTTTGTGCCTCCGTTTTCTCATCTGAAAAATGGGGAAAATTATTCCTACTCCAAAGAATTAAAGTGAAGATGAGGATGGGGACTGTCTAGCTTGCTGCCTGACACACAGGAGGTGCTGAGTAAACAGTATTTGTTTGATTCATATTTGTAGAGTTAAATAGAAGCTCCAGTTCTACATAAACAGAAGGAAGCTGTGCTTGGAATGAGCTGTTGTTAGGTGCCTTAATTTAGAGGAATGCAAACTCTCTACCTAGATTATCTTCAGAGGTGGTCCCAAAGCCCAGCTGTTGAAGATTCCTAACTGTCTCCTCAGCCTAACCTCTGCTCTCAGGGCTCTGCCCTTCTCCTCCTGACAGCTGTGGTTGCATTCATAGGAAGGCAGGGGCCCAGCCCTGGCTGAATGAGGCCCTTGTTGCAAAGGTTGAGGAACCACAGACACTGTTGCAATTCACCCTGCCCTGAGGAACCCTGGAGAATCTGTGGCTGGCCCTCAGTCCCTCCAGCTGTGTGTTTGGGGAGACAGCCTAGATTTCTGAGCCTCCTGGAGTGATGGGAAAACTGTTTTTGTTGTTTAATTGTTAAGTCACCTCTGACTGTTACAACCCCATGGATTGTAGCTGGCCAGGCTCCTCTGTCCATGGGATTTCCCAGGCAAGACTACTGGAGTGGGTTGCCATTCCCTTCTCCAGGGAATCTTCCTGACCCAGGGATCAAACTTGCATCTCCTGCACTGGCAGGTGGATTCTTTACCACCAAGCCACCTAGGAAGCCCGGGAAAACTGTTAGGATGTTCTAAAAAGCTGCCCTGTTTTTTGGAGCTGAGGTTAGAGTTTTCCCTTCAAAACCAAGGAACTCACCAGTAGGGATATTTTTCACAGCTGGCGGCTATTAATCGGTGCCCCAGGTGCATGGAGGAAGTGGATTCACCTGTACCCTTAAAACATTCACAGGCAGGTAGGACAGCTGAGTCACACACACACTTCTACTGCAAAGCGGTCGGCAGGATGTACAGACTGGTGTGGTGCAAGCAGACAGGAGGGGGATACAAACTCTGTGGGTGTGTGGGGTTGGGGGGAGGGCGGAGGGCGAGAAGATGGGTATCGTTGAAAGAGACAGCAGAGGAAGGCCGGCCAGGAACCAGCATGAGCCAAGGCCTGGAGGTAAAATATCATGTTAAAAACATAAAACCTAGGCAGTTCTAGGGCGTGGCTGGGACACAGGTGCTTGACCGGTAGGGCAGCAGGGAGTGCAATCAAGAGGCTGAGGTTTTACTTTGAGTTGTGAGACTTGCAAGTTTTAGCCGTAGGGGGACAGGCAGGGTCACGTTTTGGAAATCACTCGACTTGGGTTAAGTAGACTGACGCTGTGCTGAGAATTTTCTTTTTTTTCAACAAATATTCTGTCGAGTGTTGGCTACGTGCTAGAAGTTGGGCGGTGGGCAACAATGGCAAAAATTCAGGTTGAGCCTTCCTTGAAAGTAACTTCCACATTTTATGGAAGAGGAAATGGAGGGTCGGCTTGATCCCGGCTTACGGCTCTGTGTTTTGTGCCAGAGGTAGCTTGTCTCTGCGCAGTCCTTCTGAAGTCTCGGCACACGTGGGGCGGCCCGCCTGCGGGTCCTCCGCCTGCGCGCGCCGCCGGGGCATCTTCACCGCCCCGCCCGGCTGGGAGCCCGCCCCCAGCCCAGCGCACACGTGGGTTCTCGCACGTCCGCCCGGCTCCCCCTTGACGTCAGCCTCGCCGTTCCATTTAAGGCCCCTCCCGCGCCCCACTCCGAGTACCGGAGCCGCTGCCCCCAAGTCCGGATCCCACGCCGCGCGCCTCCGACGCCCGCCCGCTCGACGGTCACTCCCGGTACGGTCCGGCCCGGCGCGCTCTGCGCCCGAGGGCAAGGGCGATCGCTTTAGGCTTCACTGGCCCAGGCGCTGCCCATGGCCGCGAGGGAGGGGGGGTTCCCCGCTCTTGGGAGCTGTAGGCGCTGCTTCCCAAGGGCAGAGTCCTGAGACCTGGGCGATGGCCCCACACGACCAAATGGTCTCGAGGGCCGCCCGAACCCTGTTGCTGCTCTAAGTGGGCACAGTGGCCTCTGGCCGGGCTGGGAAACCAAGGAGGTGGTCGCACCTAACCTGGGGTCGAAGGTCCGGGTGGATGCAGACGGAATAGGAGACGACTGGTTGGGGGTCGGGGGAGGAGTACACCTCCCGGCTTGAAATGAGCAAGCCGCACGGAGCTCGAAGTCAGGTTGCTGGAGTCCACGGAACTGAAAAAGCCTCAGCAGTCTTCCGGATTCCGGGAAGCCGGAAAGCTGCTGGGTGCGCTCGGATCGCATTTTAATCCTGGCACTCTCGGGAGGTGGGCTCCTTGGGGCAGCCGCTGCCTGCAGATGAGAGGAAGCTCTTGGCGCAAGTTACTTTTGTTAAGCAGCTGCCGCTGTATCGGTCGCTGAACTAGACGTGGTGCATTCAAATACGAAGGAGAAAGGGTACCAGCCCTCCCGCCTCTCAATAGAATCAGAGGAGGATCATCTGGTACCTTCATCTTCTTTTAACAAACGGGGAACCTAAGGCCGATTAGGGCATCTCTAAGGTCACAGTAAGTGCCTGGCAGAGTTGGGCGGAGGTAGACAGACCCTGTTTCTTCAGGGCTCCACTCCCATCCGTATCCCCACACTGAAGGGAGCGCTGGAGCCCAGAGCTTCGGTTTTGGTGAAACCAGGATATGTCTGCAGAAAGCACTCCCTTCCCCCTGCCAGGCTGCAGAAACCTTTCAGGGCTGTCTAGAAATAGCAGTGATTTGTCAGGAGAGACTCGATTCCAGCTTGGTGACTCTGGGCTGCCTGCCTGTAAGTCCTCTCAGATATTTTTGCCCTTTGGAGCAGCGTCAAGATTAGACGTAGTGCTTTCGGGATGCAATCTATGAAAATCTCTCCAGTGAACGCAGAACCACCCCTACCCCACCCCACCCCGACCCCCTACCCTCCACCCCCCACCTCCCTGGCTTTGGAAATCGAGGCTTCCACCAAGAGGAACTTTATTGATGAATTTTAGGGGTCCAGGCTTCAGGTCTCTGCAGCTACTGCTTCATTCCCTGTAGTAACAGATTTTCCTTACGAGGCCTCACGCCTTTGCAACAAGGATCACGGCAGAAGCCACGCGAGGTGCCTCCCTGTGGGTTGGCTAACAGTCCCAGGTGCTTGGTATCAAGATTTAAACTCTGGTTCTGGCACCACGCCAGGCCGGGGAGGCAGCCAGCCGCGCTTCACGAACAAGTGTGCTTCAGAGCACGAGTTCAGTCTGAAAAAGTCCGAGCTCATTCAGATCCACAGAGCAGTAGACTTCCTCATCAGGTCCGCTTACGGGCGGGGCTCTGCAAGCCAGCGCTGGGCTGTCGAGGCTAGTGCTCACCTCTCGGCAGCCAGCGGCGCCTAGGCACACGGCTCTTGCCTCCGCCTAGCGCTGTGAAGTGCGCTTGCGCACAAGATGAGCGGCGCCGGGCGGGGGCGGGGGCGGGGGCGGGGGCGGGGCGGCCGCTAATCTTCCGGGTCTGGGCGGGGCGTAGACTCCGCGGGCTCCTGCACACTGGCCACTGGATGGCCACTGCTGCTTCGGGGGCGGGGGTTGGGGACAGGGAGGTGAAAACTAGAGCTGCGCATGAGCAGAGCTCCCATGGGTTCTGGCTAGTGCTGTGTGGCCGTTAGAGGCGCTTTACGCACGTACCTGCGGTCCTTGCGGGGCTTGGCAAGAGTCCTGGGGATTGGAGTAGAGCTGTACCTGTGGTCCTTAAGGGCTTGGCAGGAGTCCTGGTGACTGCAGAAGTGTTGGGCCGGCGGCTCATAGTAATCTTGTTTGAAGAAAGGCTAGCTCCTCTTGGAGTTAGTAAGTCAAGATGAGTGAGCCTTCAGGAGGCTATACTTATACCCAAACTTCAGTATTATTTTTCCATGCCAAGGTGAGGATCTTTACACCAAGACCCTAGTGAGACCAGAGCCCGGCATTAGGCCTTTCAGTTCTTTGTCTGTCTGTAGGTTTCTAACCCCCTCCCCGCTTTTAGTCATTTCTTGTGATTTTTAGGGGCAGGTATCCCAAAAGCAAGCAAAAGAAGCTTTTTCAGAACAGTTTTCAGAAGGATGCAAGTGACAGGCATGTTTTTTCGCTTATAGATTCCTTTAGGTTCTAAGTCCAAGATGGCAACTCTCAAGGATCAACTGATTCATAATCTTCTTAAGGAAGAACATGTCCCCCAGAATAAGATTACAGTTGTTGGGGTTGGTGCTGTTGGCATGGCCTGTGCCATCAGTATCTTAATGAAGGTAAGTGAGAGCCTTTCACTTTGCAGGTGCCTTAAGGATACCTTGACTCCATCCATCTACCATTTGCTCTCCAAGAATTGCATTATCACATTGTATATACAAATATATAAGCTCATGCACTCACTGAAAGAACTTTATGTGAAACAAACTTTTAAAACCTGATGCTATACCAAAAGGGTATCTAAACTACAAAAATTAAAGGTTTCTAGGTTGGAGACACAGTTCCTTAAATTCGCTGTGCTTTATTAACCTCATTAGTTGCCTACAAATGAAAAAGTAGAGTCTATGCCTTTAAGCAAGCTAAAATTATTTAAAAGTAATTTTTGAATTGAAATTGACACATATACATAGTAAAATTAAACTGAATGTGGGAAGTCTTTTGCCCATGGTAATCCCCTCTGCCCCGCTCCTTAGATAGCAGTTTTGGTATCAATTATGGAACTAACATTTAATTAGAAAAAAGCATTCAAGCCTGGTTTATATTAAAAAGAAATTGAGAGAGCTTACAATATTAAAATATTATTAAGTTCAGATTTGGAGTTACTATAAGAGAGTGAAGTAATGAATTCTGGATTCTGAACAGAAAAGGACTGAAATGAGAAGGGACTGAAGGCGGAAATGAGCTCTGCAAAAGTCTTGTAACCACACAGGTTGCTCTGTGTGTTCTTAAAAGAGACCACATGTTATTCAAAGTCTTTATTCCTTTCCCACTGCATCAGACATTGATGCCATTTATTTGTCCCAAACCAGTGAACCACCTGTGGTCGTTTTCTGTGATGCTCCCTAACTCAGATGTGGCTAAGAGTAACTGGCAGACCACTTATTACACCGTAGATGATTAGGGGCAGATCTGCACCTCAGCTCTTATAATCTCTTTGGTTATGATAATCCACATTCCATTTGTATTAAAGCTATTATTGGTGCTCCTTGTCTGAGATGCACCTATGAACTTCTATAGGTTTACCTGAAAGGATATTTTTCACCAATATTTTGTAATGCACAAATCTGTCTATAAGTAAAACTTTATGTTGGTTAACATATGGAAAACATGTAACCAGAGAATGAGCTAGAATACCACTTTTTAGGCCTTAATACTAGTCAATATCATCTATTTAATGACTAACAACCTAAAATCAATGTGTAAAACTGAATTTGAGAGGCTAAATAGAGCAG
Organism: Giraffa tippelskirchi; assembly: GCF_054371585.1. NCBI lineage: Eukaryota > Metazoa > Chordata > Mammalia > Artiodactyla > Giraffidae > Giraffa > Giraffa tippelskirchi. The sequence goes on from NC_137284.1 coordinate 22,068,565, forward strand.
TTTTACATAACTGGGTGGTACTCATTGCAAATTCAGTGTTCTGCTTCTGTGCAGTGGTGGTGGAGCTCCTGCCAGGGGTGCTCCAATGAGGAGAGAGGGGGTCAGTTCTTTTTCCTATGTATATGTCATCTATGAGTCAGCTCTTAAGTGGGGCCTGCCTCTACTTTGAGGTACTTACTAATAATAAAGTAGCAGAATTCTCTTATATGAGAAATATGGATATTTTGCATGCTTGTCTAAAAATTTGGAAGTGGCTCTTTTCCATTGAACTGAAATTTTATGTCTTTCAGGACTTGGCAGATGAAATTGCTCTTGTTGATGTCATGGAAGACAAACTGAAGGGAGAGATGATGGATCTCCAACATGGCAGCCTTTTCCTTAGAACACCAAAAATTGTCTCTGGCAAAGGTTGATTTCAGCAAACTTATATTACATGCTATGTTTGGCTTAATTCTTTATCAGGCTTGAAAATCCTATCAGTTCTTCAAAGATTATTTCTTTTTACAGGATAAGAGAGCCTTTTGAACAATTTTGCCTTGATATCTATAGATATCAATGTTTGAATTTCCAAAAGTGTTTTTAAATGAAAATCCAGTTTGTCCATGATGTGGAAAACATCTGAATTATAATATAACTAGCAAAGCTTCTTTAGGTTCATAGTTTACCACATTGCTTCAAGTATTTAAATACACTTACTTCCATTACTTCCTTTCATACACTAACACAAGGTTGAGACTAGGGTAAATGAGCCTGTTCAGCAGATATTCTTGGCTTGACCCTGTCACACTTTACAAACACCAGCCAGGAAACAGACATGGGCCGAAATAAGTCTGTTTTGACACTTGAAAAACCCATTTATCTGATAGATTACTCTTTTCATTGTCTTCAACCCAGGATTAACCATCCTGTGCCATAGAATATATAGAAGCAAGACATGCTTGATAAGTGTGAAGTTGCCTCTGCTAAAAAAAAAAAAATCTCTGAGCTGATATGACCACAATTAAGTAGAAACAGGAGTGTGGAAAAGTGTGAACATTAAGCTCAAGTGGCAAAAAATTGGGGTCTGTGTCTCATTTGTTATGAGTATGAAATAAATTTGATTCCTTTCAGCTCCCCCCAGTCATTCTATAAAGCCACAACATAATTACATAATACAAGGAAGGTGTTGATGTAGTCTTCCTCCATGTAAGTGGCCACAGTGATAAAACTCCAAAAAAGTAGAGGAGGAGTCTGGGCATACATATGCCACATACACAAAACACTGATAAAACTGTGTATTTAAAAAGTTAATGGAACAAATTTTTGCCAGAGTTTTCTTAAAAGCCTTAATCTAGTTATTGTTTCTCTTTTGTCTAGACTATAATGTGACAGCAAACTCCAAGCTGGTTATTATCACAGCTGGGGCACGTCAGCAAGAGGGAGAGAGCCGTCTTAATTTGGTCCAGCGCAATGTGAACATCTTTAAATTCATCATTCCTAATATTGTAAAATACAGCCCAAATTGCAAGTTGCTTGTTGTTTCCAATCCAGGTGAGACTTTTAATGGCATAAAAATAAATGAGCTAGAGTAAAACTGATAGTATGTATCATAATCTATATATATTTCTCATATTTTTCATTTTCCTCCTGAGAGTGAATTTGTGTTTTTGTAAAATAATTAAATTTAAAACATCAAGGGGCTACAATGGCTTTAACGTAGTTGGCACTTTAAAATGTGTAACTTGCCTAGGAAGATCTTGGATAAGGAATAATTATGAATAATGTGTTATTGATGTACAACTTATTTTCATTAAACTATACTTCTTGAATAATGTATTTGTTATACACAATATAGAGGCTTAAAAATATTAACAGAAATATTGATTGGTCATGATAAATACCAAGATCTATACAGAGCCATGAATCTTGAGTAGTCAGTCATTAGCTCATAATTCACATAGTGAAAATGTTAGTCGTTCAGTCTTGTCCAACTCTTTCTGCCCCATGGACTGGGGCCTACCAGGTTCCTCTGTCCATGGAATTCTGCAGGCAAAAATACTGGAGCGGGTAGCCATTCCATTTTCCAGGGGATCTTCCCGACCCAGGGATCGAACCTGGGTTTCCTGCATTGCGGGCAGATTTTTTACCTTCTGAGCCACCAGGGAAGCCCAATTCACATAATACTTCTGCCTAAATATTTTCTCCACAGTCGATATTTTGACCTATGTGGCTTGGAAGATAAGCGGCTTTCCCAAAAACCGTGTTATTGGAAGTGGTTGCAATCTGGATTCAGCTCGGTTCCGTTATCTCATGGCAGAGAGGCTGGGAGTTCACCCATTAAGCTGCCATGGGTGGATCCTTGGGGAGCATGGCGACTCTAGTGGTAAGTATTTCTTTTATTGTTTGCAAAAAGATTCTGTAAAAAAATTGACAGGAATATCATTACTGAATCAGAGTCTAAATCAGATATCCATTTATTAGAGTAGATGGTTTCCAGAAATCTTATCTCTTGGTATAATTATATGCTAGAATTGTTAAGATTTTAGCCATTTTGTGTGACATATTTTGGTATAAGGGATGAGGAATGAAATTTATTACAATGAACATATTAAATAAGATGATAGTTCTTAATATCACAGCTGTTTATAGGCAAACTGCTTGTCCCTGAAAAGGTCAGCTGATCCAAATGGAGTGTATGAGAAAAAATCTATTATCACAGTTGAAAGATGTTATAATTTGTGCCGAGTTCTCAGTTCCTTATGGCAAGAAAATTCCTCTTATGATCTCATAATATCCCGTCTCAATATTTCCATTAGGAAAAAGCAGATTAGCATACAGTGAAAATTTTTAGCTTTACATAATCTAATCAGTGAAAATCTAAGAGTATTGGTAGTCTTGACCACCTACCAAGAGGAGATAATCTTCCCCAGATAAGAAAACACAATTTTTGGAGAATGGGTCAGAATTACTAGTCACCTAGGTAGTGCTTGGGAGTAAATATATTCTGTACTGTCTTGTTCAGTGCCTGTATGGAGTGGAGTGAATGTTGCTGGTGTCTCCCTGAAGAATTTACACCCTGAATTAGGCACTGATGCAGATAAGGAACAGTGGAAAGCGGTTCACAAACAGGTGGTTGACAGGTAATAGATCTCATAGTTTGTAACACAGAAGGTTAAAATTTATTATTTTCATATAAGAAATTAAAAACGTTTTGGAAATTCCCTGGTTGTCCAGTGGTTAGGACTTGAGCTTTCACTGCCGAGCTTGTGAGTTCATCCCTGGTTGAGGAACTGAGATCTGGCAAGCCCCGCACGTGGCCAGAAAGAAAAAAGATTAGAAGTTTAATAACCTTTGCATTTGGTAACTCTGTCAGAAACTAAAGCTTGTTAAAACTCATACTATAAAACAGGTAAAGGTATTAGATATTGCAGGCATTTATTAATGTTACAGTCTACTTTTATTTGCCATAATTCTCAATTTATAGTATGATAACTCTTCCTGTATTTGTAAACTAAGATATAAAACAAGTTAGATTAAGTCGACCTGATTTGAGATTCGGTCTTTACTTCAAAAGCATGTATCATTGATTTAGTTAGGAATAAGAATTTTTTAATCTAAATTCTTATAATAATCTATGAATAGAAACACAACTAGCTGCTTGTTTACTCAGATGATTATAAAGTTTTAAGCAAGATACAGATTCATCATGGTACAAAAAATAATTAACTGTTAGAAATTATTCAAATAGGGAAACTTGCAACTTACTGGCATTATTTACTTCAAATAAGGTAGCCATGTGTAGACCTCAGGTCTATGGAATTGAAGAATGAATCATGATTGGTCTAAGCAAGGCCCTCTGATTTGTATTTGTTAAAACCTGTGAACCCATCATCCAACCCAGGAAATGTTGACAGTTGCTGTCAACTAACTGTAGTGTTTGTTGAGTTGGAATTATTAGTCTGCTGGTGCTTGGAAATGAGTGGATTCTGTGCTCTTCCCGCTTACCCCTCTACCCCTAACCCCTCACCCCCACATAAACACTCGTGAGATAATCCCAAGTCAAGCATGAAATATGCAGTCTCCTCAGATCTGCTTTTTTAAATTTAGTATTGCATTTATAAGAATCATCTATTTTGTTGCCTGAGCCATAGTTATTTGTTTTGACAGCTATGTATAATTTATCCATCCTCCTGTTGAAGAGCACTGGGGTTGTTGCCAGGTTCTTGCTGTTACCAACAGTACTATTGTGAACATCCCCATACATAATATCCTGGCATACATGTGCAAGGGTTACACTTAGGTATATAATGCAACTTTATTATTTATATAGTATTACTTATTATATCAGTGATTTCTTATAAAGCATGTGTTCAGTGAAAGCTTTTTCTTTGTTTCTCCTACCCTACTTTTTCCTGTCCTTCTCTATCCTACAGTGCTTATGAGGTGATCAAACTGAAAGGCTACACATCCTGGGCCATTGGACTGTCAGTGGCCGATTTGGCAGAAAGTATAATGAAGAATCTTAGGCGGGTGCATCCGATTTCCACCATGATTAAGGTAGGTCTGTGTAGTAAAATGTACTTGAATGCCATTATTTCCTGTTTTGTTTTGTTTTTTAAACTCATTTCAGAAAGCAATTCGATTAAGGTAAGTCCTCAATCATTGATTTAAGTGAAATAAATTAGTGCGCCTGCAGCTTTCTTTTTTGAAAGACATGGTTGAGCTTTAGGATTAATGTCTACTAGTCCTGTGGTTATTAGCACATAGATACTTGAAAATAACCTGTTGACTGAAAAACTTGATTCAATTTTGTTGAGATGAGTGGAAGACTATAAAAGATACAAATTTTTCTCCCTTGGGGAAAAAATAGAAATCACACTCAAAGTTACCAAAGTGTCAGACAATAAAAATTGGAAAGTATGAGGGATAAAAGCAATAATGTAGATTTTCTTTTAGAATGGAAGTCTTGCTGCTATTTTAATGACTTTCTTTTACACTGTTCATTACATCCTAACTGAAAATCTGGGAAGGAATTCTAATTGCCAAGTTGTATTAAGTAAGCTTCATGATTGTAGAGAATAGAAAGTCTTGGGAGATCCCAGAATGCATAGAAAAAACATAACATATTTTTCATTTCATCCTCAGGGTCTCTATGGAATAAAAGAAGATGTCTTCCTTAGTGTTCCTTGCATCTTGGGACAGAATGGAATCTCAGATGTTGTGAAAGTGACTCTGACTCATGAGGAAGAGGCCTGTTTGAAGAAGAGTGCAGATACACTTTGGGGGATCCAGAAAGAACTGCAGTTTTAAAGTCTCCTAATGTATCACTTCACTGTCTAGGCTACACAGGATTTTAGTTGGAGGTTGTAACTCATATTGTCCTTTATATCTGATCTGTGATTAAAGCTGTAATGTTAAGACAGCCTAGGAAAAAATCAGTTTCCTAATGTTACAAATAGGAATGGTTCATAAAACTCTGCTGGATGGCAAGGAATGGTTCTGTATCCTGATGCTGGATGGCACTTACCTTGTGTGGTCCTAAATTGGTTTGTCAAATAATTCTACTTCCTCAAGAGATACCACTGCCCATGTTGCAGATGCTGCAGTTGCCCTTCAAACCAGATGTGTATTTACTGTGTTATATAACCTGTGGTTCCTTTAGCCAAGGTGCCTAGTCCAACTTTTTTCCCTCCAGTTAATCACATCCTGGGATCCAATGTATAAATCCAGTATTGCATGCCATGTGCATAACTGTTCTAAAGAATCTTATGTACTGTATGTATCAGAATAGTGTACATTGCCATGTAATGTAAAAAGGAAAAATTACATAAATAATGCAGCCAACTAAGTGTTACACCAACTAAAACAATAAATAAAGCTTGAACAGTGACTACTCTGGTAATTAAGATACAAAGTCATAAAGCTGTTATTTGTTCATTATATAAATGGAAGCCATTGGGTTATTGGGCTACATTACAATGATTTTTTTAAGGAGTACTGTTTACTAATGACCAGACTTTATTAAGAATTAACATATTAAGGGTGTGATTAGATTGGCTAGACTGTTTTGTTACCATTTCCATTGTAATCATTTTAATATACTAAGCCCTCAAATATGAGATAATTTGATTAGTGCTAATCATAACTGGTGCTTTACAGTTCACATAGGTAACACCCTATACGTAGATGTAAAAAACATTATTTGCCAACTGAGCACAAACAGTGGTTCTGTGCCACTACAGAGAGATTTTTAAGAACCTTCACTCTCTGGAGGCCAGTAACATAATTGTTTTTCAGTCGCTAAGTTGTGTCTGACTGTGACGCCATGGTCTACAGCATACCAGGCTTCCCTGTCCTTCACTATCTCTTGGGAGTTTGCTCAAACTCATGTCCACTGAGTCAGTGATGCCATCCAACCATCTCGTGGTACTTAGTTTTAAACCAAATAGTCCTGGTGATTATCTATTCAAAAATTTTCTTTAGATCTCCCGCAAAATATTTCTATAACTATGACCTTCCAGAGGTTAACTAGAACAACTTTATGGTCATCAATTCCAGGATTTTTCCCCAAACTTTCCTACTTGAGAGACAGTTAAAGAACTACGTTTTTTAATGGGTCTCAAGCGTAGAAGGATAAAACAAGCCTACATAGGCCTGACAATTAGCTGTTAAAATAGGATTTGCTTTCCTATAGACTTTAATAGCCTTAAGATAGGTTGCTGCTGCTGCTGCTAAGTCGTGTCAGTCGTGTCCGACTCCGACCTCATAGACGGCAGCCCACCAGGCTCCTCCGTCCCTGGGATTCTCCAGGCAAGAATACTGGAGTCGGTTGCCATTGCCTTCTCCATAAGATATGTTACACAGCACAAAATTCACCCTTTTAAAGTGTGTAGTTCTATAGATTCACAGTTATGCAACTATCACCACTAAGAACTGTTAATTATGCCCCCAGAGAAATATGAGTTATTCCTATACCCTTTTGTAGACTCTGATGCAATCTTTTAAAAAACATATTCCGTGTTGACACAATAAATTAAGCTGATATCAACGTGACAAAATGCTTAACAGATTTAATTATTTCATGAATATTCAGGTTTAATCTCGTAAAGCTTCCTTTCTGGCACATATGTTCCATGTTCACCATGTATCTTCCTGCCCTAGGCAAGGGTAGGCCAACTCTGCAAGGAGCTCTGATTGTTTTTAATGGACTATGATCTCATTTTTAATAACCTTGGGAAGTGGACAAAGCAGGCCTTAGCCCCATCTTAAAACAAGTTGCCGGTTAGTGGGAGAAGCAAAAGGGATGTTGAGAATATGTGCCTTGGGCAGATATGAAGAGCCTCTTTCTTCACCTACAGGAGGAGTTTGATCACTATGAAAATGACCCTTCTTTTGGCATGCAGGTGTAGAGCTTGGATCTGGAGGTCATCCAAGTCAGCACTATCTCACAGTCTCTAGTAAATGAGGTACAAGGGCCAGAAGATGTTGTGGAAGGAAGTACACAAGCCAAGTGGTAGTATAGATTCAATAGCCACTGTCACACCTGAGAAGCCCTTGCCTGGGGCCAGTAATAGGTTGTGAAAAGTGCCATAAGAAAAACAGGAGAGATGCTGGGAGGGGATAGTAGTTGATACATTTCTCAAGGAAAGTTAGAGGAAGTGCCATTTTTGTTCAAAACTGAAAATGAGGAATCAACTTTTGACAAGGGCTGGGGACGAACTTAGCAGACCTATGGAACAGCAAAAAGTCCTGAAATGGGAAAAAGCTGTCCAAAAGCTGGAAGGAAGTGTGGTGTCTTGGGAAGAAGTTGGAGGGATGAAAGGAGGCCACGTATTGACCATTTCTTAGATTGTAGTAAAAATTAGTTAAGTGCATCGGAAAGCCATTGAAGGATTTTAAGCAGACTTATTGCATGATCTAAACTACATTAGAAAAGGCAGAGGAACCAGAGATCAAATTGCCAACATCCGCTGGATCATCGAAAAAGCAAGAGAGTTCCAGAAAAACATCTATTTCTGCTTTATTGACTCTGGCAAAGCCTTTGACTGTGTGGATCACAATAAACTGTGGAAAATTCTGAAAGAGATGGGAATACCAGACCATCTGACCTGTCTCTTGAGAAACCTGTATGCAAGTCAGGAAGCAACAGTTAGAACTGGACATGGAACAACAGACTGGTTCCAAATAGGAAACGGAGTACGTCAAGGCTGTATATTGTCACCCTGCTTATTTAACTTATATGCAGAGTACATCATGAGAAACACTGGGCTGGAAGAAACACAAGCTGGAATCAAGATTGCTGGGGGAAATATCAATAACCTCAGATATGCAGATCACACCACCCTTATGGCAGAAAGTGAAGAAGAACTAAAGAGCCACTTGATGAAAGTGAAAGACGAGAGTGAAAAAGTTGGCGTAAAGCTCAACATTCAGAAAACTAAGATCATGGCATCTGGTCCCATCACTTCATGGGAAATAGATGGGGAAACAGTGGAAACAGTGTCAGACTTTATTTTTTGGGGCTCCAAAATCACTGCTGATGGTGATTGCAGCCATGAAATTAAAAGACGCTTACTCCTTGGAAGGAAGGTTATGACCAACCTAGATAGCATATTAAAAAGCAGAGACATTACTTTGCCAACAAAGGTCCGTCTCGTCAAGGCTATGGTTTTTCCAGTGGTCATGTATGGATGTGAGAGTTGGACGGTGAAGAAAGCTGGGTGCCAAAGAATTGATGCTTTTGAACTGTGGTGTTGGAGAAGACTCTTGAGAGTCCCTTGGACTGCAAGGAGATCCAACCAGTCCATCCTAAAGGAGATCAGTCCTGGGTGTTCATTGGAAGGACTGATGTTGAAGCTGAAACTCCAATACTTTGGCTACCTCATGTGAAGAGTTGACTCATTGGAAAAGACCCTAATGCTGGGAAGGATTGGGGGCAGGAGGAGAAGGGGACGACAGAGGATGAGATGGTTGGATGGCATCACCGACTCGATGGATGTGGGTTTGGGTAAACTCCGGGAGTTGGTGATGGACAGGGAGGCCTGGCGTGCTGCGATTCATGGGGTCGCAAAGAGTCGGACATGACTGAGCGACTGAACTGAACGGAAACTACATTAAAAAACAACAACAAACTACTAGCTTTTATACAGAAAATGGATTATCCTTTATATTTTGAAAAGGATTCAGATGCAAGTGATGACAAAAGATGACAGGTGAGGTTGTGTCCCAACCTGTGAGTTATAAATTCCTGGGGTAAATTAAAAAATCACCTTAGAAAACTAACCATGCCCTTTCCTTTTCATTACTACCTTGTTCTCTCAGTTCAGCATTTCGAAGCATCGTCCTCAGGATGCTGGTTTTAGCTGGCCCACTGGTGAACAGGAGGTGCTCGCAGGAGAGTTCTTTCCCATGAAGGCTTCGAGCTTGCCCCCTTGCCCACCAGGTGGGTCTGGTCTCCAAAGAGTTTCGGCTTTTAAATCAGTCTGAGGCCTAGACCAGCCGAAAGAAATGAAACGACACACCAATATCCCTCTCTTGCACGCTCTTCGAGACCAACTAGAATTCCTTACACGGACATTACAAGAACACGACAGCAGATACCCACGAACCCACTCTCACCAGAGGACAAGCCCCTCCCAATGCGCCTGCGCCCGAGGCCACCGTGGGGGCGGAGCTTGCGTGCTGACGGAGGAGAGGTGTGCGTGCGTAGGAGCGTGCTTGACTAACGGTTCCGACAGTAACGGTCGCCTCTACTGACGTCGCTGTGTGTTTTTTGGTGGTGTAGCTTAAAGAGCGACTTAAAGGTCGTGCGTTGTGCATTCCTGCCGTCTGTACTGACTTGGGCCACACGATAAGTGTTTGTGAGTGACTGGGACTGGAGCGAAAGTGGTGGCTTGGGGCAGGGAGAAGTTTTAAAAACCCCTTGGTGCCCCAGTCCCTAACACTGATACACTCGTCGGTTTTCTCCCCCTCCACATCTCGCGAACAGGTATTTTTTCCTTTGGCTTCCCTCTTCTGACATTCTGCAAATTCAAGAGGTACTTCCATAGGTATGAGAGTGATTAGTTCAGGGAGATTGCTTCCTCTGAAATTACATTATCTCTGTCAGGTTCTCAAAATGTCATCTGTCAAGGAGCAGCTTATTGAGAATCTAACTGAGGAAGATCAAGTCTCCCAGAGTAAGATCACCATTGTTGGAACTGGTGCTGTAGGCATGGCGTGTGCGATTTGTATCTTGCTGAAGGTAAGTAATAAGCCTATACTGTGACTGAAAATAAGTGAGCACTGATAGGTCTTGTAGATGTTGAGCGCAGGGTTGCAGGGTTAACCCCTTGACAGCAAAGAAGTATCAGCTGATTTTTTTTACTTAATTTAAGAAACATTTATTTAGAGTTTACCATGTGTGAAACATTGCCAGGCTGTTTAAATTTATTCATAGGAGACACATTGATTACATTATTTTGTTAAGATTAAAATGTAACCTTAGCAAAATAACTTTGCTAATATTATGGGCTTCCCCGATGGCTCAGCTGGTAAAGAATCCACTTGTAATGCAGGAGACACAGGAGACTGGGGTTCAATGCATGGATCGAAAAGATCCCCTGGAGGAGGAAATGGCAACCCACTCCCCTATTCTTGCCTGAAAAAATCCATGAACAGAGGATCCTGGCAGGCTGCAGCCCAAAGGGTGGCAAAGAATTGGACATAACTGAGTGACTAAGCACACACACGTGTTTAGTCAGACTATTTAAATTTATTCATAGAAACATTGATTATATTATTTTGTTAACATTATATAACATTTTCTGTTAAAGTGATTCATCACTTTGCCTTTTTTGAAGAGTAATGTGTGAAAATCATATTTCCCAGTGGCTTATATTTAATTTTTTTTAATTATATAAGCATTACATGCTCATTATAAAACAAAAGCACCAAATTTGATAAAATAACAATGGAACTCCTTTAATTTTCCTTACTATTTCCAGAATATCTTTCCATGTGCCTGTTGGCTATTTGTATAGCTTTGAAGAAGTGTCTGTTTCAAATCTTTTGCCCATTTTTAAATTGAGTTTGTTGTTGAGTTGTAGGAATACTTTTTATATTCTAAATATTAACTGCTTATTAGGTAAATGGTTTTCAAATATTGGGTTTCCCTTGTGGCTCAGCTGGTAAAGAATCCACCTGCAATGCTGGTGACCTGGGTTTGATCCCTCGGTTGGGAAGATCCCCTGGAGAAGGCAAAGGCTCCCCACTCCAGTATTCTGGCCTAGAGAATTCCATGGACTGTATAGTCCATGGGATTGCAAAGAGTCAGACATGACTGAGTGATTTTCACTTCACTTTCAAAAGTTTTCACCCATTCCTTGGGTTTCCTTTTTGTTCTGTTGGTTGTGTTGTTTGATACACGTAAGTTTTAAATTAAAAAATTTATTGGAATATAGTTGCTTTACAATGTGTTGCTGAGTGAATCAGCTATATGTATACATTTTTGTTGTTCAGTTGCTCAGTTGTGTCTGACCCTTTGCCACCCCTGGATTGCAGTACACCAGGCTTCCCTGTCCTTCACCATCTCCCAGAGCTTGCTCAGGCTCATGTCCATTGAATCAGTGATGCCATCCAACCATCTCATCATATGTCATCCCCTTCTCCTCCTGCCTTCAATCTTTCACAGCATCAGGGTCTCTTCTAATGAGTCAGCTCTTCACATCAGGTGGCCGAAGTATTAGAGCTTCAGCTTCCAATGAATAGTCAGCGCTGATTTCCTTTAGGCTTGACTGGTTTGATCTCTTTGCAGTCAAAGGGACTCTCAAGAGTCTTCTCCAGCATCACAATTCTAAAGCATCAGTTCTTTGGTGATCAGCTCTTTTGGTCCAACTCTCACATCCATACATGACTGGATGTAAGAAAAACTATCCAGACCTTTGACTACTTTGTGGGCAAAGTAATGTCTTTTGTTTTTTAATATGCTGTCTGGGTTCGTCATACCTTTTCTTCCAAGGAGCAAGTGTCTTTTAATTTCATGCCTGCAGTCACCATCTGCAGTGATTTTGGAGCCCAAGAAAATAGTCTGTCGCTGTCTCCATTGTTTCCCCAACTATTTGCCATGAAGTGATGGGACCGGATGCCATGATCTTAGTTTTCTGAATATTGAGGTTTAAGCCAGCTTTTTCACTCTCTTCTTTCACCTTCATCAAGAGGCTCTTTAGTTCCTCTTTGCTTTCCACCATAAGGATGGTGTTATGTGCATATATGGGTTATTGATATTTCTCCTGGCAGTCTTAATTCCAGCTTGAGCTTCATCTAGCCCAGCATTTCCTGTGATGTATTCTGCATATAAGTTAAGCAAGGTGACAACACACAGCCTTGACGTACTCCTTTCCCAATTTTGAATCAGTTCATATTGTTCCATGTCCCATTCCAACTCTTGCTTCTTGACCTGCATACAGATTTCTCAGGAGGCAGGTAAGGTGGTCTGATATTCCCATCTCTTTAAGAATTTTCCACAGTTTGTTGTGATTCACACAAAGGCTTTAGCATAGTCAATGAAGCAGGTGTTTTTCTGGAATTCTCTTGCTCTTTTCTATGATCCAATGGATGTTGGCAATTTGGTCTCTGATTCCTCTGCCTTTTCTAAATCCAGCTTGAACATCTGGAAGTTCTCAGTTCACTGTACTGTTGAAGCCTAGCCTGGAGAATTTTGAGCATTACTTTGCTAGCTTGTGAAATGAGTGCAATTGTGTGGTGGTTTGAACAGTCTTTGGCATTGCCTTTCTTTGGGATTGGAATGAAAGGTGACCTTTTCCAGTCCTGTGGCCACTGCTGAGTTTTCCAAATTTGCTGGCATATTGAATGCAGCACTTTTAACAGCGTCATCTTTTAGGATTTAAAATAGCTCAACTGGAATTCCATCACCTCCACTAGCTTTGTTTGCAGTGCTTCTTCCTAAGGCCAACTTGACTTCTTAGGCAGAACCCATTTGAAGAAAGGCAGATTCCAAAGCAAATACATAGTTTCACTAACAGCTTAAGAAAAACATTTCCATAAGAAAAACGCATTGGTTTGCAGAGCCATTAGCAGCTCAAAGTTAAATTCAGGTGTAACCAAGTGTCCTGACAACACAGGATTAGAAGAGAGAGAAAAAGACATCTGCCACTTGCGATTGATTTCCTCCTGCCCCTTAGGGCGGAGAAGGCAATGGCAACCCACTCCAGTACTCTTGCCTGGAAAATCCCATGGACAGAGGAGCCTGATAGGCTGCCGTTCATGGGGTCACGAAGAGTCGGACACGACTGAGCGACTTCACTTTCACTTTTCCCTTTCATGCACTGGAGAAGGAAATGGCAACCCACTCCAGTGTTCTTGCCTGGAGAACCCCAGGGACGGCAGAGCCTGGTGGGCTGCCTTCTATGGGGTTGCACAGAGTCGGACACGACTGAAGCGACTTCGCAGCAGCAGCCCCTTAGGGATCTCTAGCCTTCCTACATGACTGTCATTCCTAGCCCCTCTTTTTTGGACTTCCTTCCATTTAGGTCACCACAGAGCACTGAGTATAGAGTTCCCTGTGCTATACAGTAGGTTCTCATCAGTTATCTATTTTATGCATAGTATCAATAGTGTATATATATCAATCTCAGTTTCCCAATTCATGCCACCTCCTTCTCCCCCTTGGTGTCCATATGTTCTTTACATCTGTGTCTCTTATTTCTGCTTTGCAAATAAGAGTTCATATGTACCATATATACCATTTTTCTAGATTCCATATATATGCATTAACATGCAATATTTGTTTTTCTTTTCTGACTTACTTTGTAGTTCAATTTATCTTTTTACTTTTGTTATTGTGCTTTTGGTGTTATATCCAAAAATCACTGCCAAACCCAATGTCATGAAGTTTCCCCTCTATCTTTTCTTCTAAGGGTTTTATAGTTTTGGGTCTTACATTTAGCTCTTTGATCCATTTTTGGTTAATTTTATCTATGGTATAATATAAACAGTCCAACCTTATTCTTTTGCATGTAAATGTCCAGTAATCCCAATACCATTTGTTGAAAATGCTGTCCTTTCCCTATTGAATGATCCTGGCACTCTTGTCAAAAAATACCTGACCACATATGTGGGAGTTTTCCCCCCTTGACTCTCTTCTGTTCCATTGGTCTATATGTCTCTTTGTGTCAGTACCACACTGTTTTGATTACTGTAGCTTTGTCATAAATATTGAAATCAGGAAGCTTGAGATCACCACCTTTATTCCTTTTGAAGATTGTTTTGATTATACAGAGTCTCTTAAGAGTCCATAAGAATTTTAGAATGGAATTTTCTAATTCTTGAAACAAAAGCCATTGGGATTTTAGTAGTGGTTGCATTAAATCTGAAGATTGCTTGGAGTAGTATTGACATCTTACTAATACTTTATCTTCCAGTCCATGAACATAGGATGTCAGTTTATTTGTTTCTTCTTTAATTTGTTTCAGCAGTTTGTAGTTTTCATTGCTAAGTTTTTCACCTCTCTAAATGTTTTAAAGGTATTTTTTAACCTTTATAACAACCTTAAGAGGCAGGTACTGTTATCTCTATTTATAGATGAAAATACTGAAGCATATGTGTTAAAGAGCTTGCTCATGGTCAGATGCCTAGAAGGTGAAAGGGCCAGAATTCACTTCCATTTTCTAAGCTCACAGACACTGTGCTCATTTGTTATGCCTGAGCCATAAGCCCATTTGTGAAGTACCTTCTGAATCCAGGAGGAAGGATGAAACAATTGGTTGGGTCTGAGTATATGCTTTCTTACCTACCCCTAAGTTGGAGGGCCAGAGTTAATTGTTATATACCAAGCCACATGATGTCGTTTCCCAGAGGTGCCTACCTTTCATTTTTGGCCATAAGGATTCATACTAAAAACAGCTTCAACCAATTCAGAAATTAGGCATAAGGGTTAAATATAATAAAATCATTTGAAAGGATTTCATAGGTTTTCATTTGTTTTAAAGCTATCATCTGAAGTGGAAAAAAAAAAACAGTTCTAAAAAACTTAACAATTACATGAAGGCAAAACAATTAATACTTTTTGCTGCATTCTGTGGTTTACCTTAACTTCTGGTGTTTTTAGGTACATTCAGTTCAGTTCAGTTGCTCAAGTCGACCCCATGGACTGCAGCACGCCAGGCCTCCTTGTCCATCACCAACTCCTGGAGTTTACTCAAACTCATGTCCATTGATCGGTGGTGCCATCCAACTGTCTCATCCTTTGTCGTCCCCTTCTCCTCCCACCTTCAATCTTTCCCAGCATCAGGGTCTTTTCAAATGAGTCAGCTCTTCGCATCAGGTGGCCAAAGTATAGACACATTAAAAAACTTTTTTTCTTTTTGGCCAAGCCTTGCAGCTTGCAGGATCTCAGTTCTGACCAGGGATTGAGAGATTGAACCCAAGCCATGGCAGTGAAAGTCCAAAATCCTAACCACTAGGCCAGCAAAGAACTCCTGTAAAGAATTATTATTTTTATACCACTTTTTCTACTAAAAATGTAGCACTTCTTTGCAGATTCTTTACCACCTGAGCTATAGGGAAGTCCGATTATAAAATAATCACATAAAATTTTTTCTTTTTCTCTCAAAATTGAAATGGGAACATTTTATTCAGATCTTTCATGTATTTTAGGATTTGGCTGATGAGCTTGCCCTTGTTGATGTTGTAGCAGACAAACTGAAGGGGGAAACAATGGATCTTCAGCATGGCAGTCTTTTCTTTAATACTTCAAAGATTGTCTCTGGAAAAGGTTAGTTTTATAAAATTATTTTCAAAACTTAAAAAAAAAATAGTGAAGTCTATCAAACTTGTCAATAAGTATAAAATTTTAAATGGCCCCTTTGTAATTAGGACATATAATTTAGAAGGTTGATATTTTTAAAAAGGAACATTCCATTCTGATTGGAGAATATTTGATAAATACAAAAACAGTTTTAAATTTTTTGAATCTCTCTTGTTAATGGTTTTGTGTATTTCTTTACTTTTTTCTATTCATTTGTTTTTTATACAACTGACACTATATTATATAAATGCTTTTTAAACTTGTCATTCAGTTGTATATATTTTCCCAAAGATATGCAGTCTCGAATAGTTTTTGTAATATTATTGATACATTTATCTATATTCTTGTTTTTTTTTGATGTGTGTATCTATATTTTTTAACCTGTTTTTTAGACAACCAGGTTTCAGGATATAGTTTGAAGCTACAGAAGAGGAAATGGAGAGCTTGGCCCCATTAGCATTAGCATTATGTTTTGGCCAACTAAGAATGCTTAGAGAATTAGGAAAAATAATTATTTTATCATAAAGTGTTATATATAGTGTGCTTTTTGGTAATGTGATTCAACAGATGTACTTTCTACTAGAAGCCCTCTTGTCTAACATGATTGGAACTGAAAGTGATTACTTACTTTTAAAGTGCCTGTTAGAACCATCATAAAATTTTATATTGACCTGAAACATGTAAATGTACAAGAACTTCATTTTGCTGATTTTCTGATTGGAGGGTAAGACCTTTGAGCATGGCTCAGCTGATTGGAGTTTTTGCAGTATTTTTTTTTAAATAGCATACCAGTAATAATCATTTCTATTTCTTTAAAGTACTATAATTAGTTTAAAGATACTCATGAAGCAGTCTAATCACAAAACACTAATAAATTTTTATGGTTTTTCTTCATTTTTATTTCTCTTATAACTAAAAGGAAGATTTTTAAACAGCTTTATTTTAACATGTCTTTCTAAAGCATTTAACTTAATTTTCATAGTAACAGTCATTAAAAAATTAACTATGAAATACTTGAGATGTAAAAAAGAGCTAGAGCTTAAGTATAACAAACATCAATGCAGCCAGCACGTACCAAAAGAAGTAAAACATTACCAATTCACTTGACACATTCTGTGTGTTCAATCTATTCACATCTCAATCCTGAATGTGTTTACTCTGTATTTCTTTCACCCTCATATTTTAGTGATTTATGTCATATTATGTAATTAATATATCTGGCATAAATATGTTTGGGTAGAAACATGACAAATTCTTGATATGCAGCAACTCACAAGCACAGAAGTATACAGACATATTAGAAGTCTGCTATTAATAGTTGAGAGTGTTCAGTGTACCTTGGGTATCAGTATGTTTTATATCAGTTAATCTATTGAATTTGTTGAGCAGAGTCAAGTTAAAAAGCTACTCCTATATTAAAATACTTTTAAAAATCATTCAGCTTTTAATTTCTAATAATGTGCCAGGATAAGTACCTGAATCAATCCTTTTGCTATGAATAACAAAACTTCTGCAAAAAATATGAAAGAATAAAAATCAGTACTTAAAAAAAATTGATATGCTCTTAACAAAGTTAAGACATTTTCAGAAAAGGCACTGAATGAAGGCAGGAAATTATAGAGTGAAACAACAGTTGCTAGTTTTCACTAGCTAGTGTTAGCCAAACCTAGTGAACTTGAATTTTGATTTTCCCTGCCTCACAGAACTTAGCAGACTGGAGACAGCCTAATTTGAGGAGGTGCATAGGAAATGACCCCATAAAGCAAGATCCCAATGGACTACACCAGGGATCAGTAAACTTTTTTCTGTAAAGGGCCACATAGTAAGTATTTCAGGCTTTGTGAGCAACATGCTGCTGCTGCTAAGTCTCTTCAGTCGTGTCCAACTCTGTGCGACCCCACAGACGGCAGCCCACCAGGCTCCGCCGTCCCTGGGATTCTCCAGGCAAGAATACTGGAGTGGGTTGCCATTTCCTTCTCCAGTGCATGAAAGGGAAAAGTGAAAGTGAAGTTGCTCAGTCGTGTCCAACTCTTAACGACCCCATGGACTGTAGCCCACCAGGCTCCTCCATCCATGGGATTCTCCAGGCAAGAGCGCCGGAGTGGGTGCCATTGCCTTCTCCTGTGAGCAACATAGTCTCTAGTCTCTGTCAAAACTTGCAGCCCTCCTGTTGTATTAAAGCATCCATTGACAATACATAAGCATGTGGGTGTGGCTATGTTCCAATGAGACTTTATTTACAAAAACAGGTAGTAGAACAGATTTGGCTTGCTGGCCTTAATTTGCCAATTTCTTAATGTGAGAATAACCTGGAAATAATTCCCTTCTCCCTATCTCTGGGAACTGCAAGTAAAATTGACTCTCAGAAATGCTTTAGTAAAAGAGGGAAATGGCTGCTAAGGATTTGGAGCTACAAGTTGGCCCTTAATTAAACTCCAGTAAAAGCTTAGCAATCTTAAGATAGTCTCTGGAAGAAATACATTTTATTTAAGGCCTCAAAGAACTTCCCCAAATAAAGTTTCATGGAAGGTAAACATCTCACAGTATGAATAATTAAATCTACAAGAAAAAATGAGCAAGAACCAACAGAGGCCACAGTAGATTTCTGATAAATTATAAAACAAATTATAATTTAACTGTGATTATTTAAAGAATAAAGTCAAGCTTGAAAATGTCAGTATAAGATAGGAAACTATAAGAAAAGGAACAGATTTTTAGAAATAACCAAATATTAATAAACTTCTGAATATGAAATGGAATGAAATAAAAAATTAATAGATTTAATAATAGAGCAGACATATTTGAAGAAACAAGTGGTGAATCTAAGGCAGTTACCCAGAAGATGGCAAGAAGTAGAAAATATGACAGGTTAAGAATCATGGAGGATAGAGTGAGACAGTGTAAAATACTTCTACTTAGAAGGCAGTGTAAAATAATGCCTTAGAATGAGGCAAAGGAAATACTTGAAAAGATTTTGATTCAGCAATTTGGAGAACTGATGAAAAACAACCCATGGATTCAAGCCAAATAATCTCAAGATGGATAAATAAAAATCCCCATCTAGACACAGTCTTGTGAAATTAGAGAATGTTAAAAACAAAGAGAATTTTAAAATAATCAGAAAACAAATTACCTACAAAAAAGGGAGGAGGAGGCAGACTGACTTGTAAATAGTAGCAGTGAAAGCTGAAAACAGTGGAATGATACCTTTAATATGTGCCTGAACTTAGTTGCCCCAGGCATATGGGATTTTAGTTCCCACACCAGGGATGGAACCTGACTCTTCTGCATTGGACCTCGGATTCTTTTTTTGTTTAAACCCTTATGTGGAGGTCTGATTTTCAGTAGATCGCAGTGAGGGAGCTGCTCTGCTACCTATGAAACCCAGACCCAGAAGCAAGTCCTCTAGGATCGGTTTAGCATCAGGTTCCCAGGAAACATGCTGTGCGTGTCAGGGGAGGGGGCAACCTCCTTTCTGGGCTGTACGCTGCATTCTGGGATGAAGCACTCTCTGCACCGGACTCCAGTCCCTATGTTGTAGGTGCACAGCCCCAGGGGACGTGGGTAGCCCAAGGAATGCAGATGCTTAACCACTGGACCACCAAGGAAGCCCTATAATACTTTTTTTAAAAGTCCAGTATGGGATACTGAACATCATGTTGTTGGGTTTAATAAGTGAAATATTTTACAATCGGTCACCAAATTTAGAAGGTTAATTTTCTTATGTGAATGAAGAACTTTTTTTATGATCTTAAGCATAGCCCTCATAATAATTGTAATACATTCTCACTCTTCAATCCTCAAACACACATAAATTCTCAGAATTTTAAGCTTCTGATTCATATGGTATTTCTAAGAATCCAGAGAGTTGACTTGCATTGCCTCGGGCTTTAATAAGAAATGGGAATGTGGGCTAAAAGGGATGGTAGGTTCTATTATTTTACTTTTTTAAATTGATGTGAACATTGGTAAATCATAGTGACAAGATTTCCTTCAGGTTATACTAGATAACACTGTTATTCAGTCGCTCAGTTGTGTCCCACTCTTTGCAACCTCATGGACACCATGAGCAGGCTCAAGCACGCCAGGCTTCCCTGTTCTTCACCATTTCCCTGAGTTTTCTCAAACCCATGTCCATTGAGTCAGTGATGCCATCCAACCGTCTCATCCTCTGTCACCCTCTTCTCCTTCTGCCCTCAATTTTTCTGAGTGTCAGGGCCTTTTCCAGTGAGTCAGCTCTTACTATCAGGTGACCAGTGTATTGGAGCTTCAGCTTCAGCATCAGTCCTTCCAATGAATATTCAGGGTTGATTTCCTTTAAGATTGACTGGTTTGATTTCCTTGCTTTCAAAAGGGCTCTCAAGAATCTTCTTCAACACCATAGTTCTAAAGCATCAATTCGTCAGTGCTCAGCCTTCATGGTCCAACTCTCACATCAGAACATGACTACTGAAAAAACCCTATCTTTGACTATACAGACCTTTGTCGGCAAAGTGATGTGTGTGCTTTTTAATACACTGTCTAGGTTTGTCATAACTATTCTTCCAAGGAGCAAATATCTTTTAATTTCATGGCTTCCCTGGTGGCTCAGACAGTAAAGAATCTGCCTACAATTCAAGATATCAGATTTGATCCCTGGGTCAGAAAGATCTCCTGGAGAAGGGAATGGCTACCATCTCTAGTATTCTTGCCTGGAGGATTCCATGAACAAAGGAACCTGGCAGGCTATAGTCCATAGGGTCCCAAAGAGTCAGACATGACTAAGATAACATTACTATGTGGAAAATCTCTTCATTTGCAAGTGTGAGCCATGACAGTAGTGGAGTACTTTAATACCATCACCATACAACAGACTTTTAAAGAATTAAGGCACAGAGGTCATAGCAATCTTGACCCAAATATTTTCTTTTGTTTCCTTCTTTAGATTACAGTGTATCTGCAAATTCCAGATTAGTTATTATTACAGCAGGTGCACGGCAGCAAGAGGGAGAAAGTCGCCTTAACCTGGTCCAACGTAATGTGGATATCATGAAGTCAATCATTCCTGCCATAGTCCAAAATAGTCCTGACTGTAAGATGCTTATTGTTTCAAATCCTGGTGAGTCTTTTCTATTCCCTTTAACTGTATAAGGATGATATTTCCATTCAGTTCAGTTCAGTCACTCAGTCATGTCTGACTCTTTGCGACCCCACGGACTGTAGCACGCCAGGCCTCCCTGTTCGTCACCAACTCCCAGAGCTTACTCAAACTCATGTCCATCACGTCAGTGATGGTATCCAACCATCTCATCTTCTGTCGTCCCCTTCTCCTCCTGCCTTCAATCTTTCCCAGCATCAAGGGTCTTTTCCAGTGAGTCGGTTCTTCGCATCAGGTGGCCAAAGTATTGGAGGTTCAGCTTCAGCATCAGTCCTTCCAGTGAATATTCAGGACTGATTTCCTTTAGGATGGACTGGTTGGATCTCCTTGCAGACTAAGGGAATCTCAAGAATCTTCTCCAACACCACAGTTCAAAAGCATCAATTCTTTAGTGCTCAACTTTCTTTATAGTCCAACTCTCACATCCATACATGACTACTGGAAAAACCATAGCTTTGACTAGACAGACCTTTGTTGGCAAAGTAATGTCTCTGCTTTTTAATATGCTGTCTAGGTTGGTCATAACTTTTCTTCTAAGGAGCAAGCGTCTTTTAATTTCATGGCTGCAGTCACCATCTGCAGTGATTCTGGAGCTCCAAAAAATAAGGTCTCTTGCTGTTTCCATTGTTTCCCCATCTATTTGCCATGAAGTGATGGGACCAGATGCCATGATCTTAGTTTTCTGAAAGTTGAGTTGTAAGCCAACTTTTTCACTCTCCTCTTTCATTTTCATCAAGAAGCTCTTTAGTTCTTCTTCACTTTCTGCCATAAGGGTGGTGTCATCTGTATACCTGAGGTTATTGATATTTCTCCCAGCAATCTTGATTCCAGCTTGTGCTTCATCTAACCTGGCATTTCGCATGATATACTCTGCATGTAAGTTAAATAAGCAGGGTGACAATATACAGCCTTGACGTACTCCTTTCCCGATTTGGAACCTGTCTGTTGTTCCATGTCCAGTTCTAACTGTTGCTTCTTGACCTGCATACAGATTTCTCAGGAGGCAGGTCAGGTGGTCTGATATTCTCATCTCTATAAGAATTTTCCACAGTTTGTTGTGATCCACACAGCCAAAGGCTTTGGCATAGTCAATAAATCAAAAGTAGGTGTTTTTCTGGAACTCTCTATTTTTCAGTGATCCAGCAGATGTTGGCAATTTGATCCCTGGTTCCTGTGCCTTTTCTAAATCCAACTTGAACATCTGGAAGTTCACGGTTCATGTACTGTTGAAGCCTGGCTTGGAGAATTTTGAGTATTATTTTGCTAGCGTGTGAAATGAATGCAGTTGTGCGGTAGTTTGAACATTCTTTGGCATTGCCTTTCTTTGAGATTGGAACGAAAACTGACCTTTCTGTATCATTTCTTTTTTTTTCTTTTTAAAACAATGTCATTTAGGCAAATTTATGATGATAAACCACACCCATCCAAAGTACATGATACTTTTTTTTCCCAGCATTATTGATATGTAAGTTTTATGCATTGTTGTTTAGTCACTAAGTTGTGTCCAACGCTTGTGTGACCTCTTGACTATAGCCTGCCAGGTTTCTCTGTCCATGGTATTTCCCAGGTAAGAATAAAGGAGTGGGTTGCTATTTCCTTCTCTAGGGGATCTTCCCAACCTAGAGATCAAACCCGTGTCTCCTGCATTGGCAGCTGGATTCTTTACCACTGAGCCACCATCATATGCTATTTATCATATTTATGTGTGAAATCTAAAAAAAAGAAGGTACAGATGAACTTATTTACAAAACAAGTAGAGTCACGGATGTAGAAAATAAACTTATGGTTTACCAGGGTAAGGGGAGGGAGGGATAAATTGGGAGATTGGAATTTACGTATACACACTACTACACATAAAATAGACAACTAATAAGCACTAATGTATAACATAGGGAGCTCTAATCAATACTCCATAATGGCCTATGTAGGAAAAGAATCTAAAAAAGAGTGGATATATGTACGTATATATATTGTTTTGTGACTTTTTTGAGTCAATTTTGTCAAGTCTGTATTCTTTATTATACATGGATGCGGAAGTCTTTGTTTCATCTGTTTAGTGATCCACCAAGAGTGGATATATGTATAACTGATTCACTTTGCCATATACCTGAAACTGACACAACATTGTAAATCAGCTATACTCCAAAAAGGGGCTTCCCAGATGGTGGAGTGGTAAAGAATCTGCCTGCCAATGTAGGAGACACAAGAGACACCAATTCAGTCCCTGGGTCAGGAAGATCCCCTAGAGAAGGAAATCACAACCCACTCCAGTGTTATTGCCTAGAAAATTCTGTGGACAGAAGGAGCCTGGTGTAGGCTACAGTCCATGGGGTTGCAAAGAGTTGGACAGGATTAAGCACACACACAGAATACTCTAATAAAAATTGAAAAAAAATATTTTAATTTAAAGGAGAATAAAAAGACACAGTAAAGTGAAAATAAAAGGATAGAAAAAGATATTGCATTCAAACAGGAGCTAAAAGAGATCTGGAGTTACTATACTGATATCACAGAAGTTAGACTTTAACACAAAAATTATTGTTGCAGACAAGAATATTATATAATGATAAAAGGTAATAGATGCAGATAAGGCAGTAAACAAAATTCCACACTGAATTATAATTTTAAAAAATAATTTACTAACCCATAAATGAAAGGAATTTTCTTCAACCTCATAAAAAAATATTTATGAAAAAACCCCAGCTAGCCTTATACGTGATGGTACTAGACTGAATGATTTTACTTCTAAGACCAGGAATGAGGCAGTGAGACTTTCTTTTGCCACTTCTGTTTAGCAGCATGCTAGAAATTCTAGCCAGAGTAACTGAATAGAGATTTATCAAATATTTTAAATGAACTATTTTAACTATGTTTAAAGAACTAAAACACAGCATGTCTAAAGAACTAAAGGAAATAATGAGGCTGATCTCTCACCAAATGGTGAATATTACTAAATAGATAAATATTATTTTTTAAAAAAGAATAGAAATTCTGAAGTTAAAAAGTTAAATGAACATTAACTGCTGCTAAGTCGCTTCAGTCGTGTCTGACTCTGTGCGACCCCATAGATGGCAGCCCACCAGGCTCCGCTGTCCCTAGGATTCTCCAGGCAAGAATACTGGAGTGGGTTGCCATTTCCTTCTCCAG
This sequence comes from Giraffa tippelskirchi, assembly GCF_054371585.1. Taxonomy (NCBI): domain Eukaryota; kingdom Metazoa; phylum Chordata; class Mammalia; order Artiodactyla; family Giraffidae; genus Giraffa; species Giraffa tippelskirchi. Next base: position 22,092,633 of record NC_137284.1, read on the forward strand.
TGCATGAGAACATTAACTAGAGGGACTCAATAGCAGAGTGAGAAGGCAGAAGGAAGAATCAGTGGACTTGAAGACAGGGTAGTTGTTTAATGCCTGGACTTTCTCAGGGACAGTTTCTGTTGGTGTTTTTTTCTCTTTGTATGATCTGTATTTCCTTATATTGTTTCGTGTCTCATAGTTTGTTGAAACTTGAACATTAAAAAAGTACGATAGGAAAACTCTGTAAATGAAATTCTTTCTTCTCAGCGTTTGCTCTGCATCAGCTTGTTGTAGTTTGTTTTGTAACTTTTATGAGTTAGTTCTGTCAAGTCTGTATTTTTTATTAAATGTGGACACAGAAGTCTATGTTTCATCTGTTTAGTGATCCGCCATTGATTGGACAAAACTTTCCTTAAATGCTTGGAACCAAAAGATACTTCCCAGTCTTTGCTGCAGGGCCGTGTGTACAAGTTGGGGCATGCCTTCAACACTTAGCCAGGCAGTTTGTAACTGTGCCTTAGCCTTTACTTCCTGCTTTCATAGAACCTCATGGTTAGACAGAGCTAAAGTTTACAATCTTCTCATGTTTGTCCTGAGCATGCACACAGCTGCATACAGTTCTAAGCATGCATGTGGCTTTATTCTAGGTAGGAGACTCTGGTAGTTTACATGAGGCCGTGGTGATGGAGAGGAAAAATATAGGTAATCTTAAAGAGGTATAATTCACTGATCATTAAATATACAGATAGGCACATATGTTATTTCAAAAAAGAATCTTTCATTTTAAAATTCTGATGGTGAATCATTTAATCTTTTAAAACCCATCTGAGAGATTATCTTTTTTTCTTTGTTGACTTGCTTCATTTTGAACTCTAATGAATCTATATTTGACTCTAAGACAATTGATCTGTCTGTTCAGAAAATCAAATTGTAAGAAGTTACTATGAATCTTTCTCTAACAAGAAATTTTTCTTCCTAGTGGATATTTTGACATATGTTGTCTGGAAGTTAAGTGGCTTACCTGCAACTCGTGTAATTGGAAGTGGTTGTAATCTAGACTCTGCCCGTTTCCGTTACCTAATTGGACAGAAGTTGGGTGTACATCCCTCAAGCTGCCATGGTTGGATTATTGGTGAACATGGTGATTCTAGTGGTAAGTGTAAACTCATTACCATTATATAATCGCACTTCTTATCTTTAATAATGCTATTTTCCTTAAAGTGTTGGCATTGTACTGTTTGTTTTCCTTAACTTTCAGTCTTTTGTGTCATTGATTTAGCTACCTCACACAAAATAGTGCATAGAACATATAGCTATTTTAAAAGTCAATGAGTGTGGGTTTTTTTTTTGTTTGGGGCACTTTCATTGTGGTTTTAAGGACAGAATTATTAAGATATAATACACATCCCATAAATTTTACCCATTTAAAGTGTGTAATTCACTGGATTTTTATTCACAAAGTTGTGCAGCCATCACCAAGGTCTAATAGTAGGAAATTTGCATTACCCCCAAGAACTCCCATTCCTACACTCGCCCCCTGCCCTAGCCACAGGAAACCATTAATCTACTTTGTGACTCTTGAGATTTGTTTTTCCCTGACTTTTCACAGAAATAAAATTTTTTAATATGTGATTTAAACTACTACTTAGGTCATAGGTCTTGGCTCTTTTCCTAACTTAAACATTTAATCTCTGCTACACAATTAGAACTTCATGCTTATAATGCTCTCTAATTCTGTGATGTGTATCAATCTTCTTTCCATAATGCCCATAGATCCATTGAGAATAGGCATCATTTATTCCTTTATTCAATCATCCATTTGTTCAAAACATTTAATAAGTACTACTCTTTTCTTCATACTTCAGTGGTCATAGTATAATAAGTATTTTTTATTTGATTTAAACAAAAATTTTTTTGACCAGTGCCTTAATTTGACCCTGTTGGTTTATGTTACTGTCTTAGCTTAAAAGATAATAATCATTAAAAATAGTTTTCCCAGATACATTTTAATTTCTCCCATTTAATATTCCATGATTTTATTTTTTAAAAAACTCTGTATGGTTTAATAGTATGATATTAATTTATTGCTCTTTGCCCTCTTATAATATTTTTGTTATTTCTTATAGATTATTTTCTTTGTGGATTCTATATTTGTATCTTGCTTTAACATGCCTCCTTACCACAAATTACAAATAAATTCTACTGAATATTTTATGATACTTTATAATTTTATTTTTTACATTTCTCTCTTTTGTCTATTTGAAACTTATTTTTATATATGGTGTAAGGTAGTAACCTAACTTTATTCTTAAAAAACCCCACTGAACTTACTATATATGTATAAATTAATAAAATACGATAAAGCCAACACCTGGGTAAAAAAAATCCACTGCACTTAAACAACTGAAGTACTGGGAAGAAGAGTTCATTCTGAGATTTATTTCTTTTAGTGCCTTTATGGAGTGGAGTAAATGTTGCTGGTGTTGCTCTGAAGAGTCTAGACCCTAAGTTAGGAACTGATTCAGACAAGGACCACTGGAAAAATATCCATAAGGAGGTTGTTGGAAGGTAACATTAGTTATTCACTTTCTTAGTACCTTAATAATCAGTTGTAACAGCATATTTTACAGACAAAAGTATAAAAGTTGATTTTTGCTTTTTGTGAGGTAAATAACATTCTGAAAATTCCCAAAGTTGGACTCACATAATGCATAGCTTTCTTTTGGGAGACATTTTTCAAACAGAAAAGAAGACAGTAAGTACTTTCTGTTTCTATGATTTTGACTAAGTATATCATATAGGTAGAATCATTCAGTATTTGTCTCTTTATGACTAGTGTATTTTGCTTAGCATAATGTCCTTAAGGTTCATCCATATTATAGTATTTGTCAGAGTTTCCTTACATTTTAAGACTGAATAATATTCTGTTGTATGTAAGTATACCACATATTGCTTATTCATTCATCTCTTGATGGATTCTTGGGTTGGGTTGCTCCCATGCTTTAGCTATTGTGAATAATGCTTCTATGAATATGCATGTACAGATCTCTTTGAGACTCTGTTTTCAGTTCTTTTGGGTATATACCCATAAATGAAATTGCTGCTGCTGTTGTTCAGTCGCCCAGTCATATCCGACTCTTTGCAACCCCATGGACTGCAGCACACCAGGCCTCCCTGTCCCTCACCATCTCCTGGAGTTTGCCAAAGTTCGTGTCCATTGCATCGGTGATACCATCCAGCCATCTCATCCTCTGATGCCCTCTTCTCCCTCTGCCCCTTGTTTTGAGGAACCACCATACTGTTTTCCACAGGGGCTATCCCATTTTACATTCCTACCAATACTGTAGAGAAATTCCAGTCTCTCCACATCCTCACCAACACTTGTTATTTTCTCTTTGACAGTGGCCATCCTAATGGATGTGAGGTGGTATCTCATTGTAGTTTTGATTTGCATTTCCTTGATTAGTGATGCTGAGCATTTTGTCCTGTGCTAATAGGCCATCTGTATATCTTATTTAGAGAAATGTCTATTCAAGTCTTTTGCCCAGAGTTGAATTGGATTTTTTGTTGGTTGTTGAGTTTCAAGAGTCCTTACTATATTCTGGGTATTAATCTCTCATCAGATAATTTACAAATATTTTCTTCCATGCCATAGGTTCTTTTTTTAAACCCTTTTCATAGTGTCTTTTGATGTACAAAACTTAGAAATTTTCATAAAGTCCATTTGTCTGTTTTTTCTTTTCTTGCCTTTTGTGTTCTATTGCAAGAAATTATTGCCAGGTGCAATGTTATGAAATTTTGCCCTGTGTTTTCATGTAAGAGTATCATAGTTTTAGGTCTTATATTCAGATCTTTGATTCATTTTGAATTCGTTTTTGTAAATGGTTTTAGGAAAGGGTCCAATTTTAATCTTTTGCATGTAGATATCCAGTTTCCCCAGAATCGTTTGTTGAAATGACTGCCCTTTTCCCATTCAGTGATGTTGGCACAATTTTTGAAAATCAGTTGAACAGATTTTCAGATACGGAGGTTTACTTCTGAGCTTTCTATTCAATCGCACTGGTCTATATGTTTATCTTGATGCCAGTACAACAAAATTTTGATTACTGTAGCTTTATAGTTAGTAAGTTTTGAGGTCAGAAAGTGTGAGTCCTTCAGCTTTCAAGATTGTTTTAGCTATTCCAAATCTCTTGAGATTCTATATGAATTTTAGGGTGAGTTTTTCAACTTCTGCAAAATCTACCCTTGGGAATTTTATGGGAATTTCACTAAATCTGTAGATGGTTTAGGGTAATATTAGCAACTTAATAATATTAAGTCTCCAATTCATAAACATAGGTTGTGTTTCCTTTATGTCTTCTTTAATTTCTCTTATCAGTGTCTTGTGGTTTTCATTGTACAAGTCTTTCACCTCCTTGGTTAATTCCGAAGTACTTTTTTTTTTGGTACTATTGTAAATGGGATTGTTTTACTAATTTCCTTTTCAGATTGTTCATTGTCATTAAATAGGAATGCAGTATTTTAATGTTGACTTTCTACCTGCTACTTTGCTGAATTCATTTATTAAACGTTTTTTGTTGTTGTTATGTGTATGGAATCTTCATGGTTTTCTGCATGTAAGATCATGTCATCTATAAGCAGAGATACTTTTATTGCTTCTCTTCCAATTTGAATGCCTTTTATTTGTCTTTCTTATCTAATTGCTCTGGTTAGAACTTTCAATGTTGTGATGAATGGAACTGGCAAAAGTGAGCATCTTTGCCTTATTCTTGATCTTAAAGGAAAAGCTTTTAGTTTTTCACCATTGGGTATGACCTTCACTATGGGCTTTTCCTATATGGCTTTTATTATGTTGAGGTAACTTCTTTATATTCCTAGTTTCTAAGGTGTTTTTATCATGAAAAAGTGTTCAGTTTTATCAAATAATTTCTCTGTGTTAATTGTAATGAAAATGTGATTTTCCTCTTTTATTCTCTTGCTGTGATATATTACATTGGTGGATTTTGGCATGTTGAACCATCTTTGCTTCCTAGGACTGAATCATGGTGTATAACCCATTAAATACTGTTGAATTCAGTTTGCTAATATTTTGTTCAGGATTTTTGCCTCAGTGTTTGTTAGGGATAATGGTCTGTAGTTTTTTCTTTTCTCTCTTCCTTTTCCCCCGCCTTTTTAAATTATTTTAATTTAAAAAAAATAGTGACTTTGTCTTTCTTTGATATCTGCGTAATGCTTAGAATCGATAATAATGTCTTCACTTTAATTTCTGATTTTAGTAATTTGGGTCTTCTCTCTTTCTTGTTAATTCATCTAGCTAACAGTTGTCAATTTTGGTGATCTTTTCAAAAAACTGTTGATTTTTTTTCTATTGTTTTTCCATTGTCTATTTTGTTATTTCCACTCTAATCTGTATTATCTACTTCCATCTGCTAGATTTGGGTTTAATTTGTTCTTCCTTTCCTAGTTCCTTAAGTTGTAATGTTAGATTGTTGATTTGACATCTTTCTTGCTTTTTAATGTAAGCATATATGGCTGGCTATAAGTTTCTCTTTAACACTGCTTTCTCTGTCTAATAAGTTTTATTTTATTTATCTTATGTTTTCATTTCTATTCATCTCTTAAGTATTTCCTAATTTCCATTGTGATTTCTTTTTGATCCATTGGGTTGTTATAGAATGTGCTTTTTAATTTCTGCAAATTTGTGAATTTTTCAGTTTTCCTTGTATTATTGATTTCTAAATTCCCCTTATTGTGTCAGAGAATATAGTATGATGCCTGTCTTATTAAATCTGTTGAGACTAGGGATTTCCCTAGTAGTCCAGTGTCTAAGACTCCATGCTCCCAATGCAGGGCACTCAGGTTTGATCCCTGGTCAGGGAACTAGATCCCACATGCTGCAACTGAGAGTTCACATGCTGTAACTAAAGGGTCCTGCATGCCACAGTGAAGATTGAAGATCCACGTGCCACAACTAAGACCCGGTGCAGCCAAATAAATATTCTTTAAAAATGAAAAAAACTAAATCTATTGAGACTTAATTTGTGGCATAACATTTGGTCTACTCTAGAAAATATCCCATGTATACTTGAGGAGAACATAGATGCTGTTGTTGAGTAAAGTGTTCTGCTAGATCTAGTTGGTCTATTGTGTTGAATTCTCAGTTTCTTTCCTTACTTTCTGATTGAGAGTGGGCTATTGAAGTCTTAATTTATTATTGTAGAACTGTCTGTTTTTTCCTTCAATATTTTCAGTATTTGCTTCATATATTTTGATGGTCTGCTATTAGATGCATACATGTTTATATAATTATTGTTTTATTTTCTTGAACCTCTGGTTAGTATATAATGTCATTTGTCTATTGTAAGCTCTTTGATTTAAAGCCTGTTTTGTCTGACATTAGTGTAGCCACCCCTGCTCTCTTTTGGTTACTATTTGTATAAAATATCTTTTAATCTATTTGCGTCTTTGGCATTACTTACTTTTTAAGTAAGTTTCATGTGGTAGGTTGTACTTGGTTCACGTTGTTTTTATCCATTCTGTCAATCTCTTTTGCTTGGAGAGTTTAATTCATTTACATTTAAAGTAGTTACTGATAAGGAGTGGCTTCTGTCATTGTGCTCTTTGTTTTCTATATGCCATAGAGCTTTTTGGTCCTCATTTCCTATATTACTGTTTTTTGTTTATTTTTCATAGTGGAATATTTAAATTTCTTTCTCATTTTCTTTTGTATATATCCTACAGCTATTTATGATAGCTGTTTTTATTCTGATTGCCATGGGGGGTTACCTTTAGCACCCTAAAGTTATAATGCTTTTAATTGAATTTCTACCAGCTTAACTTCAGTAATGTACAAAACCTCTGCTTCTTCATAGTTCCATCCTCACCCCTTTTGATCATTAATGTCATAAAATTGCATCTTTATATACTGTTTGCCCAAAAATATAAATTAATAATTCTTTTAAGTGCACATATTTCTTAAATTTGAAAATGAGAGTTACATACCAAAGTCACAGTGATACTACCTTTTTGACCAATTATTCTTTTAAATGTATTAGTCTCTAAAATTATGCAGAAAACAAAAAGTGAAAGTAGAAACTATTGTTACCCTATTACTAGCTTTTATAAATATCCATGCACTTACCTTTATTGAGATCTTTATTTTTTCACATGACTTAAAATTACTGTTTATTTCACCCTGCAGGACTGCCTTGAGTAATTCTTGCAGGGCAGGTTTAGTGGCGATGAACTCCCTTAGCTTTCGTTTCTTTCGCAATGTCTTAATTTTTCCCTCACTTTTAAAAAATAGTTTTGCCAGATATAAGATTCTCAGTTGACATTTGTTTTCTTGTTTATCAGTTTAAATATATCTGCCCACTACTTTCTGGCTTCCAAAGTTTCTGATGAGAAGTCAGCTGATGATCTTATTTTTCACTTTTCTTCAATCTTTTTTCTTTCTGTTTCTCAGGCTCAGTTATTTTCACTGTCCTATCTTTAAGTTTGCTGATTCTGTCTTCTGCCTGCTCAAATCTGTTTTTTCATCCATCTAGTGATTTTTTTTTTTTTCATTTCACTTATTGTACTTTTCAGCTCTAGCATTTGGGGCATGGGGTTTATTTTTAGGTTTTATGTTTCTTTATTGGTATTTCCGTGTTGTTTACTCATCATTTTCTTGACTTTCACTATAGCTTCCTTTAGTTTCTTGAGCATCTTTAAGACAGTTGTTTTAAAGTCTTTGTCCAGTATATCTGCCATCAGTTCCGCTCCCCCCCGCCCCCCCAGGACAGTTTCTGTTGATTCATTTTTTTCCTTTGAATGGGCTGTACTTTCAAGTATCTTTGTATACCTTGTGATTTTTTGTTGTTGTTGAAAACCAGATGTTTGAATCTAATAATGTGGCAACTTTAGAAATCAGAATCTATCCAGTCCCCAGGGTTTGCTGAGTTTTTGTTCTTGTTGTTATTGCTTTTGTTTTTTGATTGTTGAAAGCTGTTTCTGTGCCAAGGACAAGCCTGAGTTGTAATCTTATGGTCTTTGATGTTGTTTCTAAGCCTGTGCACATAGGTGGTTACTTTCTAATTTCCTCCAAATATGCAATTGCTTTTGTATATTCTGGTTTTCAGTGTCTGGCTCCCAAGAGGAAAAAAGAAATATTAAGGGAAGAGGAATATTAATACTTAATATTAATATTAAGTATTACTTACTTGCCCTTTACATTCCCTAGAGGCCACCTTAGTCAAAAGGGGAGAAGCTTGCAACAGTTGTGGGGAGATGAAACAATAATAGTTTTGCCCTCTTTGTCTCCACCTCTGTTATCAGAAGCAGTAATCATTCATTAGAAAACAGATCTCTGATATTTGAAGAAAAGAGTCCTTTTCACAGGCTATGCACAAGCTACTTTGGGTACATGTGAATAGCTGCTACTGTGCTAAGAGCTGAAATTAACTACAATTTAATATACAAGCCTTCCCTTGGAAGTTTAGAGCTTTCAGAAGACTCCAGAGTTTCCCCAAAAGTTATATCAGACAGAGTCTGGCATTGCATTTATTGTCTAGGTGGAGAGAGAGATTCCTGGTGCTTCCTACTCTCTATCTTCCTAGAGCCCTCCAGTACTTGAAGGTGAAAGTTGCTCAGTCGTGTCCATCTCTTTGTGACCCCATGGACTGTAGCCCTCCAGGCTCCTCTGTGCATGGAATTCTCCAGGCAAGAATACTGCAGTGGGTGGCCATTCCCTTCTCCAGGGGATCTTCCCAACCCAGGGATCAAACCCAGATCTCCCACACTGCAGGCAGACTCTTTACCGTCTGAGCCACCTAGGCTTTTAAACCTAGACCACTGTTTTGTGAAAAAGCATACTCAAAGTCATCTTTCCAGATACTTCTACCTTTTTGGAAAAGATTCATACCTACAGTTAACCCTTTACCTTGATATCTCATCATGATCTGGGTGGTTATCTTTGTGTTATACGTTGCTCATAATTCTTATGACAAACATGTCCTAATATTTTATACATAGAAAAAAACAGGCTTTGTATACCTATAATCACCAGAATGTATAAGATCAAATAGGTAATCAAAATCCCTCACCAGAGGTTTTGATAATTCTTAATTAATTGGACTATCTTATTTTTCCCTTTTATTTACCAGTATTATTACCTTATTAAAGTTATTTGATAGCTGCATTTAATTGTATGTTCAGTTTCTCTGAACCAAACTTATTTCCTCTTCTGGTCAAACTATTCCCACATCAATTGGAAATTTCAGGTTAATATCCCCAAATATCTTTTCTTTGATGGTTGTTACTGGTATGTTTCATTTTCTTAAATTTTCTTAAGAGGACCTACAAATGTTTGTTATGCCATATAGCTTTGGATAAGAGATTAAATTAATGCCTACCAAATGAAACCTATGTTAATATTACAGAATTATTTCATATCATTCTCAACAAAAATGTCCCTTTCCTCCTTCTACTATATACTTCCCATTATAGGGGCTATTAGGAGCTGTTTCCCAGTAAATGCAGGAATATATCTGATCTGGCAGGACAACTATAACCCAGACACTAAGGAACGTGTTTTAGCCAAGACTGGTTTCCAGACATCATGGAGTAGCCCCCCCTTTATAGGGATGTCACATTGTTGAACTTTTGTCTGCCCAGTCCCTGATAATTGTACTACAGGGACTGTTAGTTTCTTTTTCATTTGAAACACTGTTGCTATAAGGGAATAGTGATTAAGATCATGTTTTCCACCGAAGTCCTGTGTGATTTGAATACCAAATACTGCAGCACATTACAGATCAGTACTCATTCCAGTTAGTCCTCAACAATGCAGTGTCCAAAATTAAATTATTTACCCCTTTTTCATTTAGCAGAGGATCTATAGTTATAAAGACTCCTCAGGATACTGCTAGTACTTTCCTTAAAAACATCTCAACTCTTATAGCCTCTAATTTTCCAGTGCCTAACTAACAATTGCAGGGGAGTGACAACATGATTCAATAGGATGTCCTTCCGGTTTCTGAACGGAGCATTTACTTTACAGTATGGGTCAGTTTTTGTCTTAAAATACCTGCCTTAAAACTGCTTTTTCTCGATTCTCCCTTTTATATCAACAGTTTGAATTTCATTAGGATAGTTAACCACAACTAAAGGATTATGTTCTTAGCCATTTTCTTCTCAACCCTCTTCTCCAGATTCCACTATTAAGATTTGTTCTCAGTTACCTAACACATAGCTTTCTTCAACTCTAAACACCACCAATCAGTCAGTCACTAGGCTAAACTTCCTTTCCTTTTTTTTTACTTACCCCACAGAGTCTTGGTTATATTGAGAGTCTGAAAGTTAATCTTAATTTTGATACCAATCTTCATGGCCTCTGATAATGCCCTGGTTTTGTATTGATAGTCAAATCATAGGACACCACAATAAGTATAGTCCATGTTGAGCTGATCCATTTACACATCAGTCTTATCTTTTGCTACTGAGTGTGTTGTGTGCAGTCCTGGAGCCTTGAAACTGTGCCTAGTTGGTTGCAAGAACCCCTGATACAAATAATGATGCTGTACATTCTGTGTTTCTTGTCCTGGATCCTTTTCTCAAAAATATATAAAATCTGAGCTAAGTTAAAACCTCTTTGTCCTTTAAGTTTTACTGTCAATCCAAACTCAAGATTGCTATTGGTGGCAATGCAAAAATAAAATACATGTTTATTACAGAAAATAAGAAAATTCGTAAGCATAAAGAAGAGGTCACCTGTGAGCCTGTTACTCGAAAATAATCACGTAATAATTTGGTAGATTGATATAATTCTAAAGTTCCTATAAAAGTACATTATGTTTTTTACAAGCCTGAGATAAGAAATTATATAATATTTAGGATTATGCTATTTTCCTTTGAAAAAATATCAAAACATTTCCCCATGCTTTAATATATTGTTGATTTAATAATATATCCTTAGGAAAAATATGTAACTTATGTTATAATTATGTAAAGTTTAAAGTTACATTGACAGCTTAACAGTTTTATGTGGTCAGCAAGATATATATGCTAATTTTCAAGGTGATCAGATTCTGTGTTTGGATATTTAAGCAAAAATACAAAAATTTGAAACTAAGTTTCATTTCAAGTGGCACAAATGACCTAGTACTCTGCCTTTATGGTAAACAAAGGGTAAATTACTACTTAAAGTGAATAATGAAGTTTGTGAGAATAATACAGAAATTTTTATTGCCTATTCAGAGATAATTTCAAGAAGAGATCTCTAAGAAAATTTGAAGAGTGTTATTGACATTGTAGGTTGCTTTAGAATGGATGCTTGAAAAATATGTTCTCTCTGAATCAGTTCTCATGAATTTGATTTTCTTACTTTCCACAACTGTAGTGCCTATGAGATTATCAAGCTGAAGGGGTATACCTCTTGGGCTATTGGACTGTCTGTGACAGATCTGGTAAAATCAATTTTGAAAAATCTTAGGAGAGTGCATCCAGTTTCCACTATGGTGAAGGTAGGCTTAAATAGAGTCTTATCATTCTTTTAATAATGCTGAGTCCTTACTATGTGCCAGGCATTACACAAAATGTTGAGAATATATTGGTGAACAAAATAGAGACCCTGACCTCACAGTTTAATGAAAGATAGCAATTTAATAAAACAGTTACAAAAGCAAATAATAACACATTTTGTTAAGTGCCATGATGACAAACTACAGAGTTCTTAGAATATACAGGAAAAGAATTTAACTGCTCTGGGGAGGGGGCATTTTTGGTACAGGTAGGCAAGATTTTCTAAGGAAGTAAAATGTGACCTAATCTGAATAATGAGTAGGAGTTAATTTGGAAGGCTGGACTAATATTCCAAGCAGAGGGAGGAACACATGTGAAGGGGACCTGAGGTAGATATAAAAAGAGGGCACTTGAGAATCTGGAAGGAAAAAAAGGTCAGTTATTGAAATGCACAGAGCAAAGGGAATAAAGGGAGGTGTATGATAAGGCTGGGGGAAGTAGGCAGGGTGGGGCCACTGAAAGTCTTATAAATCTTATAGAGGGGTTTGGGTCCTTCCATAAGAGCTATGGAAATCCACCAAAGAACTTAAGAAAGGGACTGGTTTTACAGTCTTTGTTTTTGTTGTTAAAAAGATTCCTGGGGTTGTGATAGACTGAACAAATTTGAAGGGGACAAGAGTACAGGTGGATAAACTTGGGAAGAAGCTGTGTATTACAGAAAAGAGAGGACAGTAGTAGAGATGAAGAGATGGGGACAAATTTGAGATACACTGTATTTAAGAAGTAAAATTCATAGGTCTTGGTAATGGAGTGAGGTGGAAAATGAGGGAGACAAAGGTCATTCTTAGGTTTCTGTTTTGCACAGTTAAATGGTAGTATAATCCACTGAGGGAGGGTATATTCAAAGAGAATCAGATTTGAAGATCATGTTTGCAAGTAGAGAGAAATTGAATTTGAGGTGCTTTTGTAATGTCTGAGAGAAAATAGGCAGTTGGGTACAAGCTTCTGGAATTCATAAAAGAGTTCTGGGTTGCAGTTATAAATGTGAGCATCATCAGCATGAAAACAGTAAGCCACAGAAGCCAGCTCAAACTAGCTTAGGCAAAAGAAGATATGTTGACTCATGTAACTTAAATGCCAAGGAGGCCTGAACCACATGCTCAAATTGTATCATTAGAGCTATTTTTTCTTTCCACAGTCTTTGCTCATCTTTTCACTCTTATTGGAGTTAATATCCTGTGGACATTTTTCATGGAGCAACAAAGATGGTTCCCATCAGCTGCATGCTTAGAGCCAACAGTATCAGTACCCTGCCTCTCCATTACCCATATTAATTTCTTGATAATTGGCCTTTTTGGGATCACTTGTCCATTCCCATGATGCTTGTCAGTTGGGGAGAGGAAGTTACCAAAAGGAAAAGAGAGGTTCTGTCAAAAAAGAGAAAGAGATACTTGACAGGCAAAGATAATAGATATCCCTTACACATGGTAACTGCAATCATGAATTTCAATGAGCTTGCCTAAGGAGCGAGTATAGAGTGACAAGACAGATTGAGTCTTGAGGAATCTCAGTATTGAAAGCTGAGTTTATAGTATGAGTCCACCAAGGTGACTAAGTGGTGGCCAGAGTTAAAAGAGAAACCAAGAGAACACAAAATCATGGCAACCAAGTGAAAGGAGGATGCCTTAAAGATGAAAGGATTGGTTTTCTGTTGTTGATTGATGTGAAGTCATGTAAAATGAGGGTTTTAAAATGCCAGGAGGATAAAGTGACATATGTCATTGAAAGCCTTAGCAGGAGATGTTTAATAAAGTAATAGGAATGAAAAAGTCTGATTGGAGAATACCAGGGTCGTCTTAAGTTCAGCAGTATTGACTTTCAGACCAGGTAATTCTTCATTGTTGGGGATGACCTTTGTGTTGTGGGATTTTAGCAGCATCCCTGGCCTCTACTCATTAGATGCCAGCACATGCCAATTTTGACAATCAAAAATGTCTGCAGACATTACCAAATGTCCCTTGTGAGGCAAAATCATTTCCACCTGACAGAACCTCTTAAGTAGCTGGGGAAATTAAAGCCAGTGTGGAAGTCGCTCAGTCATGTCCAACTCTTTGCGACCCCATGGACTGTAGCCTGCCAGGCTCCCCTCTCCATGAAATTCTCCAGGCAATAATACTGGAGTGGGTTGCCATTCCTTTCTTCAGGGGATCTTCCTGACCCAGGGATTGAACCCAGATCTCCTGCATTGCAGGCAGATTCTTTACCATCTGAGCTACTAGGGAAGCCCAAAAGCCAGTGTAAGCAGCTCTTTTGAGGTAAGTGACTGTGAAAATACAGCAGTAATTGGTGAGGAAAATCAGGACAAGGCAAGTTTTTTTCTTTTAAAAGATAAGATGTAAAGAAGATATTGGAGATAGAAATAATAAGCAGAGAGGGTTGGTTAATAAACAGAGCATTGGTGAAGATATTAGCACCAGGAAGGAGGAGGGACAGATACCTGTTTTAATAGGGGGTAACAAAGAAAACAGATAGTGAATCATAGATTTGTAAGTTTGGCATTGGAAGCATCTGATGATGTCTATCTTTTTAGTGAAAGGAGACAAAATCATCTGCTGAAAGTCAAGGGAGATAGAGAAAAGTCCGATGTTTGAGAAGATTTGAAATCACCGTTGTAGATAGTAAGAAATAGAAGTTAACAGAATCAAGGCAGAATTACTGTCAAGTGGACTCATTTGAAATTGATAAGCATTAATTTTAACATGTTAACAACTTTGTTGTGTCATTTTCTCTAGGGATCTGAGTGCAGGAATGGAGAAATAGATAGCTGAATTCATTGGGGTTTGGGTTTTATTTAGGGAGTGTTAAAAGAGGGAGAGAGAGGAAGACAGAGATAGATATAGGTAGTTTTGGTTTCTACGTATGTTAAAAATGAGTCTGACCTTCTAGTAAAGGGTCATAGTCAAATTCAAGACCTTTGCCCTTAAATGTTATATACATACAAATGAATAAATTACAAAAAACATGATTAATAAAGATTTAAGAAATATTTATAAAAGCTAAAAATTAAAATAGGCAAAGGGTCTTAGAGTATGTCAAAAGGGTTACAGAATAGACCCAAGAAATGAATCTTAAGTTGGAGGAATCTCATAACAAAGTTCAGAGTGGGATACTTGGGGTGGGAAAAGAAGGTCTCATGAACTAAAGAAAGAAGACAAGAAACTGGAAAGAAAGGGAATTGGTTGATTTATCCACATGGACAATGAGATCACCAAGGATAAGGGCAGAAACTGAGAGGGAAGATTATTAGGTGTTAGAGTCTTTTATGAATAACATGGAATACTCACTAGGTTTGGAGATGGTGATTAGAAAGAGAAGAGCTAAATAAGATGAGCCTCAAAAAATAGGGGGAATTTTTTTAAGAGGGCAAGGGATTAATAATTTGGAAGAGACAGTGAGGAGTATACAGCGGATTCCACACACTGTTCCTCTTTTGAGGATACAAGGGGCTCTGGGAGAATAAGCAATTACCTTCAGAGGGCTCCTGAAGAAGAGTTAGGTATCAAATGAAGGCTCCTCAAAAGAAATTGATTGAGTAATCTGGGAATTTCTTAGTCATTACTGAACAAATCAATAGATGAGTTATATTTTATAGGAAATACTTAAACATTTGACATTAAGAGCAGAATCATTTGTATGCTGTTATTCTTTTTTCCCGGTTCATTTTTATTACTTTACATTTTCAGCAAATAAAGTTGGCAATAGAGTTTATTTAATATTACTATATTAACTTAATTTTTTCATCAAATAAATAGAGAATTCTCTTTAAATAACCATTTCCTCACTTCATGGCCAGTCTAGGAGAAAAGGAAGCAAATTTCAGCACATCCAGGGGTCATATTGCCAGCCAGGCATGATGCTTAAAGGGAAAGAGGGTAGGCCAAGGGGCTGGCAGCAGGTCATGGTCAGCACACAAGGATAAGTCAGCGTAGGGCCCTTATTTCCAGTCCATCCAGCAGCCCCTAAGTGGGATGGACATGCATTTCCAGTTCTAAGAAGCCCCTTCTAGTAGGAAGAGATACAGTGAAAGTAGAGGGAACAGATTCCTGAATCGCTAGCAGGGAAGGAGAATGGCTTCTGCTCCAGCCACACTAGCCTTGTTCCTGATGCCACCCAACCAACCCCTGCAGCTCATGTTCAAGCTCCAAAAGGCATTGTGCTACATAGAGGTAGCACCAGAAGGACCAAGGACAGGAAAGGGAAGTGGGAGGAGGTAAGTGTAACTGGAGCTGGAATGTGACTGGGAAGGGAATGTGCACTGACAGTCTGGCCACAGTCATGGAAGCCAGTGGCCTTCCATGGCTAGCCATAGACCAGAGTGAAGTGAATGTGAGTAGAGCCTGGTAGGGAACCCTGCCAGGAGAAGACATGTAACTAGTCTGAGGAAATCATGAGGTTGAGTATAAAGTGGCTACCAAAATGAGGGAGTTGGACTGCAGTGGAGGAGATGGATAGGGAGTCCTTCTGTGGGCCACTAGAATAAAACAGGAACACTGAGCTCCTGAGGAGAGCCCCAGAGATGGTGAGAAGGAGACTTGGTTGAGTAGTGCCAGTGGACTCTGGACTATCATGGGAAGCTGGGAGGCACCACTCCAGCATCAAGGAGCCTCTCCCTTGCTCTGTGCTAGTTCATGGCAACTTTACAGTCAGATCTGGAGGAAGAACAAGACCATTGCCTCCTCCAACCCCACGTTCAACCCCAAGGGGTGGGGTAGGAAAATGCAATGGGTAGTGGGAGGCAGAGAGGTGTGAGAGATATACTGAGTCTTCTTATCTTCCAGGGAGGAGGTGGAGGCTGGTGTGTAGTCATGTAGGCATTGTGTGAGTAACCCAGGTTGTAATAGGCTCTGGCAGCTGCCTCTACGGCCTTGGCTTTAGCTCCAGGGTTGGAGGGAACATCAGGGTTGCTGATGGAAGGTTCCATGGCCCCATGATAGGGTGGTGGCCACGGCTGCACGTATTCCATGGCCCTGTCCGTCATGGAAGGACCTGGATAGAAGTCAGGTGCCAGCCAAGAGGGCAGGGGTGCATTCCATTAGTGACTGGCAGGGAAATTACATAAACCCTGCTGGGCATGTGAGAGGACCTTGTAACCTTAGGCTCTACCTCTGGAAACTTGAGAAGCCACCTGTTAGCACCTGTTGTCCAAACTTAATGGCATCCCCTGGTGTAGAGATTATGCAGAGCAGAGCCTTTCTAGCTACTTCCTACTTCCCTTCACTGTTCTCTTATTTTACACCAAAAAACAAACACAGGCTGCTTGATCTCACAGGCTGCACAGTCCTTCATCAGACTGCATGACATCCTTTCCCTTAGACAGAAATATGACAAAGGTTAGGGATAAAGTAGACAATGCCTTTCTTGTTCCTTTGAAGTCCTCTGGAATGTTCTTCATGTCATTAAACACAAGTTCTTACATGGTCATAAGACATTAGGATGCTTTTGATGGTGTTCTCTCCACTGCCCTCAGTGATTCTTCTTAAGTTCCATATTCTCTCTATATGTTCTAATTCTGAAGCTGTCTTGCATAGCAGCTTTTCCATATCACATTACTGAATAATAACTTAATTTTGCCTTTTAGGGCTCATATGGAATAAAAGAAGAAATCTTTCTCAGTATCCCTTGTGTCTTGGGGCGAAATGGTGTCTCAGATGTTGTGAAAGTTAACTTGAATTCTGAGGAGGAGGCTCTTTTAAAGAAGAGTGCACGCACACTTTGGGATGTCCAAAAAGACCTGAAATTTTAGAACTTTTTAATGTTCTGTGTTTTAGAGAACAGAAGATAGTAGAATGTATATTTTATATTTTGAAAGTATTCTCACCTGATCTGTAAAAAATAAAAAGAACATCGGACCTGTGACATAACTCCAGTCTCTTTAAGACTAGAAAAAGGAAATGGTAAAGGAATTTCTCCCCTTTAGGAATCTCTTATAGCTCTATTCTAATGGGCTCAACCTGTACAAATGTAACTTATACTTCCAACGTATGTCATATATGTAAAAGTTGGCTTCAGGTTTATTAGAATATTTATAATAATCCATTTAATACAGAACTTAATGATTCTTCTCATAAAACAATGGGATTTCTAGTATTGAAATTTCATCTTGTGCTTTCTTCCATTAGGGCACCAGCATATTCACTTTATATTGCTTCAGTAACTTCATGCATTTACATATAGTCATTACAATTAATATCAATGTATATCAGAAGGAAAATAGAAATAAAACTTTATGGCATAAAAAAATTAAATGAAGTATCTTCACCCTGCAAGTATTATACCAATTAATATAAACTCAGATAGTTGATTTGGTCCCACTGTTGAAATACCACACAGGGAGTTTAGACCAGGTTATTAATTTAGCAAACTACTACTCTGCTTGGTGTATATGGTTATGAGGTCAGTATGACATTTCTGCCTTCAAGTATCTCACAGTGAGTATTTAGGATACCTCATCTAACTGGTTATTGATGGATGCTTGAAACAGTCAATTGGTAGCTCCCTCTTGGTGTCCAACGTTAGGAGTACATGTGCTTCATACAAAAATATATATTTCCTTGATTCCACAAAGAATTTAAGGCAGCTATAGGAAATAGACAATGAAACAAAAACTGAAAAATCAGGACCAAGGTAATTTATAAATTAAACTAGGACAGGACCAGTGGGAAAATTAGAAGGCATATATATAAGCCCTGAGGACCCACATGGCTCTAGTGCAGGCAAACCCATTTGGTCAGAGAGTTATGGTTCACTCTCTTGTTATTCTTGCTGTTTAATAGCTTTCAGTCATCTACTACTGAATATGGTTAGTTTCCCGTTATTTTGTTCTCTTTCCTTTTTTTTCACCTCTTCCCTTGAATGTACAAAATACGATCATGAGTGAGAGTTTCATTAGGATGGGGAGGAGGGGAGTCTAATGTGGGCTTTGTCTTTTTTTTTTTAAAGTTCCT
The DNA here is from genome assembly GCF_054371585.1 of Giraffa tippelskirchi. Taxonomy (NCBI): domain Eukaryota; kingdom Metazoa; phylum Chordata; class Mammalia; order Artiodactyla; family Giraffidae; genus Giraffa; species Giraffa tippelskirchi. Next base: position 22,111,115 of record NC_137284.1, read on the forward strand.
CTTATATACCAAATTAAATCTTCATTTTGGGAAAACCTTGCAGAGATCAAAAAGGCTGCAAAATATACTTTCTACGGGGAATATTCTAGGGAATAAAATTGATCTACATTGTGTGTTCTCAACTGGACCATTATTGTCCCAAGGGGTGAAAATTAGTTCTTGGGTGGGAGGTTGGTGAAAAAAAATCTTTGATATTACAAAGGTTTGACTCGCCAAAGCTCAATCCTACCAGACAAAAATCTCATTCTATAATATTTAATTACACGATGTGGGGACAGGTGAGGGAGCTGAACAATTAGGGATAATGTCTGAAAAAGCTTTTGAGGAAAAGATAATGAAAAAAAAAGGTCGAGAAACACTGCTCTACATTTTGTAAAAGAATTTGTCATATGTGTATTATGTATTATGATTCACAAGTGAGTTAGGAAACAGTCGAGTAGAATGTGGTGGGAGAAGTAAGGAATGAGGGGGGATTTTATTAGATTCTACATGTAACAGACTTCATAAATAATGAGTTGTAGAAATGGTTATCGGTTGTGTCTATGGTTATCAATTAGCACTGCCCTGATAAAAGTCTTAGTTTTGCATCTCATTTAAAAAATCTCTTGCATAGAGGGTTTAAGATTTTTTTCTACTTCACTTCAGCTCATATTTGTGGGTGGTAAAAAGTAGCCCTGAGATTCCTTTCTCCCACAGCCCTGGTGAAAAATTCCCAGTGAAAAAGTGAAAGTGACAGTGTTAGTCTCTCAGTCAAGACTCTTTGTGACCCCAAGGACTATAGCCTGCCAGGCTCCTCTGTCCATGGGATTCTCCAGGCAAGAATACTGGAGTGAGTAGCCATTCCGTTCTCCAGGGGAACTTCCTGAATCAAGAATCAAAAAGCCCTTATCCTATACATTTAGACAAGGTTTGTTAAAAATAAATTTACTTGGGCTCCCCTGTAGGTGGATTCTGGGCAATGAATATTCTGATGGCTGAGGCCTTTTAGTTCAGTGTGCCTGCTTCACCCCGTGTGCTTGGAGCCCAGTGAGCCTCTGAAGCCCGCCAGCCAGAAACATCAGCCTGCAGCGGGCGTGCAGGTTGCAGGTAGCAGGTGCACTGCCTCAGAGCTGAGTGTCTCAGCGCCTGCACCAGGTGTCCTTGGCCTCGTGAGGTGCGCACGGGCTGGGCGCTGCCTCACGCGGCCTCAGTAGCCAGCGGCTTTCCTCCTTTGAGCTTCAGCCAGCTTTCTCCATCTTCCTCTTCCTCTTGCGTGGGCAGCCTGAGTTGGGCTGCGGGAGTCGTGCGCACCCGTGGGAGAATGGGGGGGCTGTGGGAGTGAATTTCTGTTTCCTAGCATTGACTCTGTGTTCCCTGCGGGCTGGTGGTGTGCCTGTCGCTCAGGGGAGGCTGGCCCTGCATCCATCTGAAGGTGGGCCGAGGTACTGCATACCTAGTCCTTCTGGCCTGGGGCCTGTGGACTCCCCGTGGATGCTGGGCTCCAGCCTGGAGCTAAGAGCTGGGGAGGGCAAATGCAAGGAAGAGCTTTCCCAGTGGTAAGTCTCATTTTTGGTGGAGCGGCCCCTTTTCCTTCCTTCACTCCCTCTTAATTCCTCTTTACTGCACCTTTTTCCTCCCCTTCCACTTGATTTGTCTTCTGGATTATTCCCTAAGTGTCTGCAGCACCTCCTTCCCCACTGGTGCCCAGGAGTTCTGTATATGCCCCCTCTCACTACAGACCAATTCCAAATCAGAACAGGCTTTGCAGTTTTTCCTCAGGATGGCCACCATCAAGTGTGAACTTCAGAAGAGGAAGAGCTTCGCTATAGGAAGTGGATTGGTTGCCACAGCCTGTGCAGTCAGCATCTTAATAAAAGTAAGTTGTACACTGTTCACAAGTCAGTGCAGTCAGCCTCTTAAGAAAAAAATTAAGCTTAGGGGATCATATATAAGCTAATATGTGATAGTAGAAATTAGCTATGCCAGAGAGCCATTTGAGTATGTTGCCTTTAAAGAGAAAGTTTTCTCATCTGCCTGTGCTGCCTTGCTCCACGGCTGCTTCCTAGCACAATCAGCTGTAGCTCCAGGAAAGCAGCTGTTGTTCAAGAGGAGTCAGTTGCTTGCTGCTTCAGCTCTGAACAAGTCTGTCAGGTGCCTGGACACATTTAAGAAGCAGGTAGGTATATGGCATTTTCAGAAGTGGCGAGGTCCTCAAGTGAGTTATTACATCAGCAAAATAGCTCAATTTTTGACAGATTATGAACAAACCAGAAAACTTCTCTTCATGTACTTTATTCTTCTAGAATAAAATAAATACATGCTGCTTTAATAAAATTTCCTTTAATCACTTAACAAGCCTAACCTTGACTCAAGCAGTGAAGCGTGTAAACATAATAAATGAAAAATAAAAAAGTGTCATTTATAGGCCTGTCATCTCTTATTGTCTTCCAGCAAAAATAAACAGCCTGGTGGAGAATTGTTATCTTCATACCTGCAAATGATGGAGGCTGTTTTTGTTAAGGCTGTCAGAACACAATTATGACATAGAGTCCAAAGAATGAAGTCACCTCCTTATCATGTTAATTAATTGTTCTCTTTTGAAGATCTATTGTGTTGACTAATTGAACAATTCAAGTAGAGTGTCCCGGAAAAACCACTTGAGCTCCCTCTTTGGAATCTGGCTGGTGGCTCTGAGACTACCAAAGGCCCTGACTTGCCCTGATTTGTGTCTTCTTTTAGAGGCCTCATGTTCTGTGCATGGCTTCTTTCCCAGTGGGCTGGAAACATCCTGAAGTTGTATTTTTTTGGCCAGGGCCTTTAGAACAGTAGTGTCCCAATGAAGTACTAGATACTTATTTATGTAAGAATGAGGTGTGTTGGTTTTTTTTTTTTAAACAGTAATATCCTTTCAGAAATTTCTGACTACTTTGTAACTACGTGATTTAACCTGGTGATAAAAGCAGTTATTAAGTCTGCCTCCTCTCCCCCTTCTCCAGATAAGTTATGTGCTCTGAGCCCTGGCAGGTCAGACGGTAAAGAATCTGCCCGCAGTGCAGGAGACCTGGGTTTGATCCCTGGGTTGGGAAGATCCCCTTGAGAAGGGAAAGGCTACCCACTCCAGTAATCTGACCTGGAGAATTCCATGGACAGAGGATCCTGCCAGGCTACAGTCCATGGGGTTGCAGAGTTGGACACTACTGAGCAACTTTCATTGATTCATTCATTCTGTGCCATTGGGTTAAGCAAACTTTCCTCAGGTGGAGGCAAGTCCACTGCATATGGTTGTGCAGCTTGTGTCTAGTTCAAGAGGTGAGTGGGGGGCCTATCCAGCCCCTGCTGGCTTACGCCAGAGGAACAGGTGCTGTTTTCTAATTGTTCCATCCAGAGGGGGGCTGCTTTTTATAGTTCTTATGATGGTATCCTCTGTGTTAGAAACATCTCTGTGTGAAAGCATGTTGATATTTCACTTTCACTCACGTAGTAATAGTATGAGGTACCCCTTTGCTTGACTAGGAAACTCAGCTCACTAGAACAACTGGAGAAGTAGGTTGCAGAAAAAGAGTGTGCACCCTGTCAGTTGACCACTGGGTCCTTTTGACATACCTCCAATCAACATAGAATTTTTGTTTTGAGCACTTCCTTAGTTTCTGGCATGTAAGATGTCTCAGCTTCTTCATCTCATATATTTCCTGCCTCAATCATAAATCAGCCTTTTTTTCAGGGAGCCTGATTCCTTTTCTTAAGAGTATGATATTACAATCTGAGTGCTAGGTGTGCTCATTTCTACACAGAGCATTTTAAAAACTATGTTTCAGAGGTAGTTTTGTCAGTTCTGCTCCATGCTACTAAATCTCTTTACTAATTCAGAGTATCTAGAAAGCATTGGCATCTCATTAAGCAACAACCTTTTCCTTGTGATACAGTTTCGACTTCTAGGCTAGTAAGTTATAGTCTAGCTTAAAGTGCTTGACCTTGAAGTTCCACTAATTAGAATACAGGAAAAAGATCCAACAGTGTAAGTTGGACATGTACTTTAATTATGGATACTTGATCATTTATTTCTAAGTACTAGCTCCAATCATTAGTTTTTTTTAAGTGCAAATTTTAATGATTATACTAAAGATAATATGTAGTTATCTACAACATTTTTCAAAAGGTGATACTTTCACAAGGTTAAAAAATAAAAGTAATATAAAAAGATATGCATATGTCATAGTTCCATTCTGTTTCCATCTAACCTTTCCCCTAAATTCCACTTTAGGAAACCATTTGTCAATTTCCTGTATATCTTCTAGAGTTTCTTTTGCAAATACAAATATATAATTTCCCACCTTTATTACAAACAGTGTAGCATGCTAGAAATATATAGTACTGATTCCTTTTTGCAAGTAACATTGCCTGATTGAAGAACTATAAAATTTTAAAGTTGGAAGGGGCCCTGTATTTTAATATATTTATTCAAAAAACTTACTGAGCTTCTGTGTGCCAGGTTAATGCTAAGCACCAGATGAGTGAAAATGAATGACTTCCTCTTCTCTAGGAAGATGTCATTAATTTGCTCTATTGACTTTTAAGCTGCACCCCGTAAATTTTGGTATGTTTTGTTTTTGTTTTCATTTGTTTTGGATATTTCTAAATTTCTCTTACAATTTTTTTCTTTTTTGAGGAACAGGATTGTTTTTTATTTGTCATTTCTTAAATTTGAAATACTCCTTGATGAGATCCTTGGCCTGAGATTCTTTGCCACAGTTCTTAACTATCACAACTTCAACGAAGCTCTTTATAGACTTTTTTCTTCTCTATTAATTTTACAGAGGCTATCCATTACCCTAGTTTCTTGTTTTCATCAAATTAGGTTGCTTTGGTGTTAAACACAGAGGTCTCCACCAATTTGACATATATAGACTCATAACTGGATGCAAACAAGCAAAGATGGGTTTAGTGCTTTTCGAAGGCTTTGGAAAATAGTACCCAAAGAAAGTGTCTCTTCTAGAAAGCAATATAGATCTCATTTTATGCAGTGTGAAAATCTCTGCATTTTGAATGGCTTGTTTATTCACATTTAATGTTATTGTAATGTTTGGATTTATGCCTGCCATTTTGCTATTTTTCATTGTCTTCTGTCTTTTGTGTCTTGGTTTGTCCTTTACTTTTTTTTTTTGCCTTAAGGGGATAGTTTCTAAAGTACCATTTTAATTATTTGTTGTTGTTTAGATGCTAAGTTGTGTCTGACTCTTTGCAACTCCATGGACTGCAGTGCGTCAGGCTTCCCTGCTCTTCCCTATCTCCCAGAGCTTGCTCAAACTCATGTCCACTGAGTTGGTGATGCCATCCAACCATCTCATCCTCTGTTGCCCCTTTCTCCTCTTGCCCTGTCTTTCCTAGCATCAGGATCTTTTCCAGTGAGTCGTCTCTTCTTATCAGATGGCCAAAGTATTAGAGTTTTAGCTTCAGCCTCAGTCCTTCCAATGAATATTCAGGACTGATTTCTTTTAGGATTGACTGGTTTGATCTCCTTGCAGTCCAAGGGACTCGCAAGAATCTTCTCCAACAGCACAGTTCAAAAGTGTCAATTCTTCGGTGCTCAGACTCTCACATCCATACATGAGTACTGGAAAAACACAGCTTTGACTAGACGGACCTTTGTTGGCAAAATAATGTCTCTCCTTTTTATTTTATTTATTTATTTTTTTTACAGTCCAGGTCTTTATTTTTACACCCATCAGGCCATGAATTCATAGGGAATGGGCTCCAACAGTTTGGGTTCCTTTCCATTGGTGCTCACGAAGTGTGTTTCTCTGGGTGGAGCAGGCTGGCGCTTCAGCTGAACCCAAGTCCCTTTCTCTTTGGCTTCCTTCTTTTTCTGATCATTTTCCTTCACACGTTTCAGGAAACTATCTCGGCTCTTAGAGTGCTTAATATGCTCGATACGTACATTAATTCTCTTGGCAAGAATCTTGCCCTTTACTTGTTTATTTACAATGATGCCAACAGCATGCTGGGTAACATTGTAGACTCTCCCAGTTTTGCCATGGTAACATTTGTGGGGCATTCCTTTTTGAACAGTACCCATTCCCTTGATATCTACAATATCACCCTTCTTGTAGATTCTCATGTATGTGGCCAAAGGAACAACTCCATGTTTTCTAAAAGGCCTAGAGAACATGTAGCGGGTGCCCCTCCTCTTTCCCTTTGTGTTGGTCATTTTGGTGAATTACTGGAAGATGGCGGTTCCTGTCTCTCCTTTTTAATATGCTGTCTAGGCTTGTCATAGCTTTCCTTCCAAGGAGCAAGCGTCTTTTAATTTCATGGCTGCAGTCATCATCTGCAGTGATTTTGGAGCCCAAGAAAAGAAAATCTGTTACTGTTTCTACTTTTCCCCTTCTATTTGCCATGAAGTGATGGGACTGGATGCCATGATGTTAATTTTTTGAATGTTGAGTTTTAAGCCAGCTTTTTCACTCTCCTCTTTCACCTTCATAAAAAAGCTTTTTAGTTCCTTTTTGCTTTCTGCTATTAGAGTGGTATCATCTGCATATTTGAGAAGGTTATTTCTCCTCGCAATCTCGATTCCAGCTTGTGATTCATCCAGCCCAGCATTTCACATGATGTATTCTGCATATATGCAAAGTTAAATAAGCAGAGTGACAATATATTTAATACATATTAAATTATGTTTTTTGAGGGTCTTTTTTTTTTCTTTAGGGTATTCTTTTGCAGTTACAATATCAGCTTAAAGTTCCAGGACATACTTCATAATTTTGCACACTTAGTTCTAATAAAATACAGAAACTTTGCTCCATTATAGCTTCAGTCTCTCACCACTTTTGTGTTACTGGTTTATATGTCTATATGTATTAAAAATGTAATAATAAAGTGTTATAATTGCTTTATATAATCTTGAGTCTTTTGTAGAAGCTAATAGAAAAAAATATAAAGTTTTATATTAACCTTATTTTTCATTTTTTGGTATTCATTTCTTTGTCTAGATATGAGTCACTGTCTGGTGTCACTTCCATGCTCTACTAGTGTCTTTCCCTTCCTCCTTTGGATTGCTGTTGTCAAATACCTTCTATATCTTGTAGGCCCCAAAATAAATTTTATAGTTTTATGCAGCTGTGTTTTAAATAAAAGAGGTGTGTGTATACATTTTCTGCTAGACACATCTACCACCTCCAAATAAGGCCTTTTTTCTATATTTTGTTAAGACCTTTTTATCTTTTTCCTGTACTATTGCACTGGCTGTAGGAACTCCAGTAAAATGTTAAATAGAAACAGTGATAGTGGGTATCTTTGTCTTGTTCTTGGCTGCAATGGAAATCCTTCTAATTTTTCTTCATTATTTGTGATGTTTGTTTTGGATTTTTGGTACCTTTTCAGGTTGGTTCCTTTTCTTCCTAGATTGTTGAATTTTACTTTTATTAAACTCTTAATTCATTTGGAATTTCATCAGGTTTTTCTACAACTCAAATGATCTTTTTCTTTAAATCTCACATGGTCTGATACATTAGTAGACTTTCTGATATTGAACCATCTTTTGCATTTCTGGGTAAAACTTTCTTGGTCATGAACTAGTTTTCAAAAACCCCAAATATCTGTAATATTTTATTTAGTATGTGTGTATCTGTGTAAATAAGATTTACTATTTTTCATGTGCTCTTTGCTCAGTTTTGGTATCAAGGTTTTAGTATGTCCCCACCAAAATTTTTTTCCTATTATCTAATCAAATAGGTTGCCTGAGATAAGAATGAACTGTTCTTGAAATTTTGATAAAACAATTCAAAGGGTGAGGGGCTAGATTTTTGATAAAACTTCATCAATGTAATTTGTTCAGATTTTCCATTCTTAAGTCATTTGAGGTTATTTTTTGAGTTGTCCCTTTCATCCAAGGTTTAAAATATATTGGCATGTGTTTTATATTTTATGAGTTTTTAAACCTCTACTGTATCTGTGCTTACATCTTCTGTTTCCTATTTGTTGGCGATGTTGTGCCCTAGTTTTGCCAGTTATTTTTCTAATTTATTAGTCCTCCTTTCCCTGAGAATTAGCTATTTTATTGATGCTGGTGTTTTTAATCTTAGCACTTTCTGCTCATTTTTAAAAACGTCCTTTTACTTTATGATTAATACTCTTATCCTTGATCTTTCTTGTTTAAAAAATGCATTTAAGAATAGAAACTTTAACAGTACCACATTTTGTTTTGTGGTACTTTTATTGTCAGTTATAAATATTTTGTAAGTTCCTAGTTTTATTTTCTCTTTAATTCAGTGAGTCATTTACGAGTATGCTTTTAGCCTTGAAACATTTTTAAATGTGTTATAGTGTGGTTGATTCTAACTTAGCTGAATTGAGATCATAGAAATGTGGGTTAACATTCACTCTGAAATCTGTTAAGGCTTACATTGTGACCCAGGTAATAGACAATCTTTATAAATGTTCCGTATGTATTTGGGGGAGGGGGATGGACTTAATTGGATGATCTTTCTGTATCCATTCACACTTACTGACTTTACTATTTAGTTTTACTAAATTACTAATTTTTAATGATCTATCAACCTCTAATAAAAGTAGTTAATCAAATCCACTTAGCATTTCCTAGTTTTTTTTTTCCAGTATATTTTGAGGGCATTTCATGAGTTGTGTCTTCATTCATTATTATTATGTACTGTTGGATTGTTTCATATATTGTTACATAGTACCCATCCTTATTAATACTTTTTTATTGTTGAAAATTCTCTTTTGTTTTCCATTACTATTATCTCCACTAACCTTTTGGCTAATAATTACCACTTTTTAAACTCAAGAAGAAAAAAAATCTGATAAAATAATGTTTAAAACATCAGACTATGTCAAATTTTTTTCCCTTGTCTAGTGGGACTAAGGCCTGATTTATGTTTTGCCTGACAGTTATATTCCATGTTTTCTTGTTTCTGTTTCCCTGTTAGCTAAGCTTTTGATCTAAATGGATTATTCTCTGAGAAAAATTATTTCTAAGACTTGATAAAGGAATATTATTTCCTAAATGTTTTATGGAATGAATGAATATGTTTTTTGCACAATAGTCTAGGCGAAGTAGCAACAAAAGTTTTTCATAATTTATTCTTATTGGGTAAATATTGTTGAAACTATGGTACACAGCTGGAGCTGGATAGAGAACTATGTTTTTTTCCTCCACGAAACATCAGACTTACCAGTTTTAATTTAGATAAGTGTAAAAAAGTTTATCATTTAAGATGAGAACTTTTTCTGACTTGAATTTTTTTCTGTCAGTGGCTATCTTAACTTTGTAGCATGGAAGTTAAGAGCATTTCCCCCAAAACTATTGTTATTGGGAGCAGCTTATTACTGACCAGTAATCTGGCCACTGCTCCTTTGTGTTTCTTGACTGGGCAGAGGCTTGGTGTCCAGTCTGAAAGCTATTGTGGTTTTTGACCTTTTAGAGCACAGAGACTGGAGTGGTAAGCCTAAAAATGCCACTGAGCCATGCACACACTGAAATATATTTAGTATATTGATCATATATTTAATCACAACATACCTCTTGAGTGGGGAAAAAGGACTTTTATTCTACCTTAGGCCCTTTTAGTAGTGTTTAAAATTTTAGCAAATTATTTTTATAATAAAATAACTTACCAGAAATACAGGTGTGAAAAAAATGTTACTATAATCCTGCGTATGTATGATTAAGAGTATAGGCTTTCTTATTAACACAGCATTAAGTAACAAAATGTAGTTTATATTTAACTTGGGATACTCTAGTTCAGAAAGGTCAGAATTATAATTCAGTTAACATGAATTCTATTTACTGGAGAAAATTAAAGGGAAAAGGAGGAAGGGGTGCTAATATGATAGCAGTCCTTATTACTATCTTAATTTCTTCTGGCTAAGAACCCTTGAAATCTAATACAAACCCTGGGCTTTGGAAAAGGACTTGATAAAAGTTAAAACTTATAGTTGGCAATTTCAAACTGTCCCTTTCTTGTCTGGCGTATCTCTGCCAAGAGGATCAAATTGTGGGCTCCATCCCTGAAGATTTACATTTAGCTGATTTGGGATAGGGCTTAGACATCTGAATTTGTTGAGTTTTGCTAAAAATTCCTAGTTGTAAACCTCTCAGGGCAATTATAACAGTTTTGCTAAGATTTTTTAAAAAAAGCAAAACACTTGTTATGTAACACTATGTAATAAATGGATTTGGGGGTATCTTTTCCTTAGTTTCTCTGTGGATTGGAGTGAACATTGCTGGGGCCTCTCTGAAGGATCTCAGCTCAGATAAAGGAACTGATAAAAGATCTGAGTAGTAGGGAAATGTCCACAAAGAAGTGGTTGCCAGGGCAATGTTAGTTTTGCATCTTCAGTACCTTGGAAGTTAGCGACAAGGCTGAATTGTGCCAGAGGGATGAGATTTGGGTCCCTTAAAAGTACGTGTTGTTTTGTCTCCAACATTTTTCTTTCATTAGCACTTTTTATTTTTGTGTGATCATAGTCACCAGATGATAAATTCTTAGGCAGTCAGGGACTATGTCCTTCTTGCTCCTTGCTGAGCCTAACTCAGTATCTACCATATTGTAGGCAGTAATTTGTTAAATTCTTGTTTAAAATAATATATTTTTAAATTATTGCTATAAATTCTTTACTGTTAATAGTGAAATCAATTTCACATTAATTTCTGGGTCTCATAACTCTCACTTATCCTCATAACTCTTTTCTGCCTTAAATAACCAACTCCTGTAAGAAATTCCTAGGAAAAATTACTGATGGAAACAATTCAGATTTGTGGCATTGTCAGGCTGCCACATATGGATGTTCAAAGACACTTATAGTATACAGAAAGAGGAGCCCTCTCTTGGGTCCCAGCTAATCATGTAACTTATGTTCATCATTTCTTCCAAATCCTCAGTGGCTGTCAGATGATTAAAAAGAAATGGGGTGCTGCCCTATCTGTGCTGATGTAACAGCAAGTATTTTAAACAATCTTAGGAGTGCATCCAGTTTCCAACATGACTAAGGTAGGATGTTTATGTTTGAAAAAATATTTATCATCAACATAAAATGAGATAAAACAGCATTTATGGGGGATAACTTTTGAAGTTGATTCTGTGGAAGCACCTCTTCCTAAAATATATTCTTTATTGCTGTTGAAGAGAGACAAAGGGATCAGTGATAGAGAAGAGACCTACCTTTGTAGACCTTTCTCCTGGCCTAGTGTGATATGTCTTACTATATTTGATTAGATGAAAGTAAAAGTCTTATTGCATCTTTGTTATTTAACTAAGTGAACTAGCTCTATAAATATCTAGTAACATTGGGAACCACTGTGTGGGTAGGTCTTGTAACATTTTGAGTTGTTCTCTAACCGTTTTCAGTTGGTCCAAGAAGAGACCTAAGAAATCAGCACTGGTCACAAAGATATTAGCAGTTAAGTCTCCTGGGGCGGGGGAAGTTGGGGCCCACGTATGAAGCCTCTGCTAGTTTGAATGGGAGAGGGTAAAGTAAAATAGAATTAAATCACTGGGAATAAAGTAATAGGAAGTTTTAAAGTAGTTCCTTATAAGGAAGTGGATTGTGGGCAAGGAGATAGGAAAAGAAGGGTAGGTCCCAGCAAACATGGCAAGAGGTTGGGGCCTGTGTGGAAAGATGGCAGATGAATTTGAACAATAAATGTCTAATCATCTGTCTTAAACTGTTCTTTCCTGGTCGTCTTTTTTTCTGCCACAATTCATACTACAAATCTGTTAAATACTCATTCACCCAGCAACTGTTGTTTCTCATACCTTCCTCCTCAATTGTGGCCAGGTCATCCTGCCGAGTTAACATAAACTCTCAGATGTGTAGCTTGGCACTGGCTACTCTGCTACTTTCATGATGAAAAAGATCATTGACTGCCCCATCCTTATGGTTATGGTTATGTCAGGTCTGGAAAGGAAAAAATCTACACAGAATTGGCAGGAGGATATACGGACCTTTCACAGAAAAAGTCATTCAAATCCAAACATCTGAACATTTAGATTTCTATGTATTATATCCCATATTGAGTAGAATCCACTTTATATGCTAGAGAATAATGTTAAATTTCAACTCATGATGGATATTATACTTTGCTAACGTAGAAGCTGAGCTTACTAAGGTGTCACATATTTTGTTTCATATATTCTGTTCAGTAAAGAAGAGAAAAATTATGCAACAAATTTTATTTAGCATAGTCAGTCCCAACATTCAGCACAAAAAGAGTTTACAGAGGATAGAAAGTGCATTAATAAAAGCCAGTCTTTACCAAAAGAAAACAGAAAATATATTATTGATTCAAAATATTTTACACTTGAATGATAAACTGCAATAACTTATTTTGGGCACCTACTGATATAAGAGAAAGGAAGAGAAGAAAAGAATACTTGAGAAGAGTTCAGTCTCCATCTGGTATCAGAGAAGTCAGTAGAGGTCACTGAGACCCGCAGTCTTTCTTGCTTTCTGCATTAGTGCCCTCAGCTGGAACTGTTTACGGGACAGAAGACGTACATGCTGTGAGGGGGAAGAAGTTTAAACAGTTTAGACTAGCCCATATCCAGGTCCAGGCATAAACTAGCAGACAGTTTGTACCCTAGAGGGGAATTAGGAACCCTAAACTCATCAATGTTCCCTTGGAGCCCAATACTACATTTTATCTGGCTGATGAAACTCACTGGATTGATGCTGGCAGGCTGTGTTAAGGAACCTGTGGAGGCTTTCCTAGTGACTCAGATAGTAAAGAATCTGCCTGCAATGCAGGAGAAACGGGTTCAATCTCTGGGTCAGGAAGATCTCCTGGAGAAGAGAATGGCTACCCACTCCAATACCCTTGGCCTAGAGAATTCCATGGACAGAAGAGCCTGACGGGCTACAGCCCACGAGGTCACAAAGAGTTGGACACAACTGAGCAACTAACACACCTGTGTTCAGGAAAGTAGTCTTCTGAGACCCTACAACGTGTCACAGGGAAAGCACCCCATGCAGGATTGGCTCAGGAGTTCAAGCTACATCTTGAGACAACCAAGATGCCAGGGAAACTTGTACTGTGATCCTAACAAAAGTTAACAAAAAACTTTTAGAACTGACTGTTTGTCCCTGCTGCTGCTGCTAAGTCGCTTCAGTCGTGTCCGACTCTGTGCGACCCCATAGACGGCAGCCCACCAGGCTCCCCCGTCCCTGGGATTCTCCATGCAAGAACACTGGAGTGGGTTGCCATTTCCTTCTCCAATGCATGAAAGTGAAAAGTGAAAGTGAAGTCGCTCAGTCGTGTCCAACTCTTAGCGACCCCATGGACTGCAGCCTATCAGGCTCCTCCATTCATGGGATTTTCCAGGCAAGAGTACTGGAGCGGGGTGCCATTGCCTTCTCCGCTGTTTCTCCCTACTTAGCTAAAAAAGGGGAAGGGCAGGGTTGAGTAGCACAAGGTCATCTTTGGTCCAATGCCTAGCAAACAGCATCCTTTCCTCACCTCTCCATGTTCACCTTGCCTAAGTTATGCCACCCAAGCAGAGGAGAGCCTACAAAAAGGGAGCCCTCTCTTGGGTCCCAGCTATTCATATGCTTATACCAGGTCCGAGAGTGGTTTGGCCACACACTCAGTGAGACAGGCAGGATTAGCAAGCAGCCTGACCAGCCTCGCAGGTACACTGAAGCATCAGAAGCAGCCGTACTGAATATCCAAAGGGTGGCTATTATCCCTAAAGCCACGCTCTTCATGACCCAACAGAGAACAGCAGCCAAACTTGGCTTACAGATCTTCCATGTCTATACAGTAGCATTAAGCCTGGAATAATCATTTAGAAGGGCTCTACTGCTAGCAGGGCAAGCCCAATACTCTACAAGGGGAAACAGGTATAAAAGTATGCAAGTCTAAGCAAATTAACAGAGGGGAAAAAAAAAAGCAACAAGGATGGGGCAGTCAATGATCTTAATTTAGATGGTGTGACCTGAAAGAATGAAATCTGACTGTGCCTGCTGATCCACCCGGGTGCAGTAGTAAGAAGAATTACATTCAGCTCGATGCCGCTTTGGGGTAGGAACTGCAGCCACTAAGCCCAATTTTCTTCCCATACTCAGATTATCCTCAGTCCTCTGTGTAGGTGGGAAGACATTGCTCACAGCCATTTACCCCACCTGCTCACTTTTGGAAAGAAAAAGAATTTTAACTCATCCCCTACAGACAAACCCTCTTGATTTGTGGTTTTCAGCAACAGTGGTTCTAAAACAAGTTCCAAAACTCTGGAAAGCAGAGTGAAGAAGACATACCTTTAGGAAGACGTCTAGGTCTATTACTCCCCGCCTCAAGGCTTCTCCCAGGTAAAAAATAGTGTCTTCAATAGCATTCTCCTCTGCATACAGATTTAGGATCTGTTTGTACAGTGGGGCTGTGGGAATGATAACTTCATCAATATCATTGTTTTCAGATTGATTTTCCATTTTCTCCAGAGCAGAACTGAGTTCTTCATCCTTCTTTCTCAAAAGTTCTATGTTTTTATCAACCTCAGCCTGAAAATAGAATAGTCCAAGCATGATGATTTTACACTAATTGTAATTATCTGTTTGTCAGACATCTACAGCTCAACTTCATAGCAGCAGACTTGCTAATAAAACAATGCTTAAACAACTCATGGATGAGATTCACGTTTCAAATATAACACATTTCAAAGTTAGAGGAAAAGGTGTGCTCTAACATGCTAAGTGCAAACAGGAGATGCTAAGCCGAGCACTTTTGGTGGCAGTGATAAGCCTGTCACTTACCAGTGATAAATATTGCAAAGTAAGCCATCAGACAAGACACTTTCCAGCAGGAGGTTTCTTACATTAAAATCGTAAAGAGGCCCTTCTTTCAAAACAAGTGGACATCTGTCTCAGAGGAACAACTTTCCCCAGTCTATACAGATGATTCAACACACAGAACTCCAAAAACACTTGAATTTTAGTCCCAAGATATAGCGGGTGGTGGTTGCGGGCTCGGAATTGTACTGGTGCCACTTTCCTGAATGTTTGAAAATAGCTGACTATTGAGAAGCTCATTTTACACACTAGAACCATTTATTAGACTAATGTGTACATACAAATCACTTTCTCCAAAGCCCTCAAACACTCAATAACTATCTTTTCATCGAAAATGCACACTACTGGAACAGATTCTCCCTCACAAGAATGAAAGTGAAACAAAGAGTCCTCCTATGGGTCAAAACATTATCCCCAGCATGAAGGTGCAAGCAAAAAATCCTCTAAATACATCCACTTCCCAGTCAAAGACTATATTTCAACCATAGGCTCTGTTTTTTATGTAGAGGAGCTATGTTCAAGTGCTTAAAGGTGTGTACAATCATTTGAGCTCTTAACTTATACCCACAGTACTCAAGGTAGCCATAGAACATACAGAAAACTTTGCCATAGCTACAATTAAAATAGTGCAGTTATGCAATGAGTTACTTACTACTTCTTGATCTAAACGGGTAACCATCTCTTCGAGTTTCTGGTGACCTTTTTTCAGGTCTTCCTCTGTTCGTTTCAAGGCGTTGAGTTCTGCCTGGGCACGATCCATCTCCTCCTTCATCCGCCATCTCAGTTTGTCACTGACCGCTGAGATGAGAGAGGCTCGGATAGTGTCCTCGCTGATTGTGCCATCCCTGCTGGGACCTGCAGGAGGAAAAGGCAAAACACTTGCTTATTTCCCAATCTCTCTCTATTCCTCTCACGGGAATCATCACAAAACAGGACAAAATACAAGTCAACACTTTCAAAGTGTGAGGAAAGAAAATGTATGCCATAACTTCATCAAACATAACATTAAAACAGGAGTTGATTCAGAAATACTCTCCCCATGAGAGTTTACTTCTTGTTGCTCAGTCACTAAGTCGTGTCCGACTCTTTGCAATCCCACAGACTGCAGCATGCAGGCTCCTCTCTCCTCCACTACCTCCCAGAGTTTGCTCAAATTCATGTCCATTGAGATGGTGATGCTAACCATCTTATCCACTGCTGCCCACTTCTCCTTTTGCCTCAATCTTTCCCAGCATCAGGGTCTTTTCCAATGAGCTGGTGCTTCACAAAAGGTGGCTAAAGTATTGGAGATTCAGCATCAGTCCTTCCAATGAATATTCAGGGTTGATTTCCTTTAGGATTGACTTGTTTGATCTCCCTGCAGTCCAAGGAACTCTCAAGAGTCTTCTCAGTACTACAATTTGAGATTACTGTTTATCCATATTTACCCATTTTCTTGGCTTACAGCTGAAACAATTAGCTATTTTCTCAATGAGGCAGAGGCTCATTGAGAGCCTCTACAGACATCCCTACCGATTACAAAGATCCCTAAATCTCCAACAAATGGAACAACAAATTTATACCAAGGAAAAAACATCTGATTCAGGTCAAGTCCATTCTCAGGCTTTACTGCTAAGCTGAAGGAAAAAGGTACCACCCACTCTAGAGGCCATTAAGATTGAGAATGGGCAGTTTCCTTAAACTAATGTACAGGTTAGTACAGCTTCCCTTCTGTAAGATGCTTATTCCTTTACCAAAAGAACAGGAAAGAACAGATGTGCAAAAGAGAATGCCATCCAAAAAATTCAGCTGATAAAACTTCTGTTCTCAGATTCTTTACTCTTTACCTACCTTCCTAATCAGTGTCTTATGTAACACTTACCCCTCACATATTTTCTTCAAAAAGGTCCTCCCTTTAATGTAGTATAGATCCTTTTAATGACTGTCGGTGTTCTTCAGTTAGGGTCATAAATCAGCAAACGATAAACGGTATTTTGACTTTCAGTTATGTTTGATAACAGAATACCATGTGGGGAATTATACTTACCTTTACTGCTTACAATGAATAAAGAATGATTACAGACTAACAGTATCACTTCCACTCTGAGCTGAAAATTTTTATCACCTTGATGCTGAGTTCTACTTACCGGTGGGGGGGAATCTTTAAGTCAGTTTGTAAAAATGTACCCAGAATCTCACCACTCATGTTCTCATCCATTATAGGCCCATTCCTGGTCCCATGCAAAGTGCGCTGTTTCTAAAAGGAAACTGCACTGTTCAAACTACATCGCAACCAGCGCCACCTGTGCTCTCCACTGTTCCATCTGATCACAACTCTTGCTATTCCATACACTGATCTGGTCACTCCACTTTTTAGTTTTTGATTAGTAAAGTTGTTTTCTCCCAGAAGCTGGTCCATACCCAGGATACCCTGAATGCTTTTCTGGGCTTTTGTAAATGACACTGGGAGACCTTGGCGTCCTCAGATATTACTGGTTTCAAAAATAGAGTCTAAGTCTACAGTTCTGTTTTCCCCCCTTTTTTGTTTCTACCACAGAAGAACTTTTTTTGTGACCTGGGTTCTATTCTTGCCAGTGAAAAGGAGCAAAAACAGTTATCTCCCATGGCCAGGTTTCCCTGAGGAGTGTCCTTCGTCCATCTGTGCTAAGGACACTGCATTTATACAGTAAAAAGAAAAGCCCACCATCAGACTCTCCTGCTAAGTCTCCGTCTCTCCTGTTAGGAACCTCCTGGTAAGAACCGCCCAAACAGCACCCATACTCCAGCATTTACAAAGAGGCAATTAATACTTTTGATTGATTACTACCATATAAATCCATATATGCTTTTCAGAATTTACTTCTGATTTTACAAAAATATGTCAGCTTATTATTTCACATTTCTGAGAAGCAAAACTATTAACTTTCAGATGTGTGCTTTGGAATTCAGAGTTGTAAAGCCAGAGGGTAACTTGAGGTCTTATTTTTCACATCCCTGACCTCTTCATACCTGACTTTTCCAAAGTGTTCTCATCAATTTACCAGTTACTGTATCATCTCTGGGCCCATTCCCCTCAAGTTTTCCCATAATCTTCCTCAGTGACCACCTCTCTATTCACATCCTCTTGTTATAGACACTGGGATGACTCTTAGCAACCTCCCCGAATTCACCAATTCATATCTCCACTCATTCCTTCTCGCACCTTTGACCTCTTCTTCCACTCCTGTTTCCCGTGAGTATCTCCCCTCAGTCCTAACTCCTTGCTCATCTCTTAGTCCTGAACATAGGCTGCCTGCCGCGACAGCCTCTCTCTCATTGTGTCAGATCACCAGGCATCTTCCAAAGGCCTTGTCTGCCATAACCTAAACCAAAACCTTGATCCTTTGGATTCTTTCCTAGAGCCCTAAGCCCTCTTTTACCATCTTCTCATTAAAGAAAAAACAAAAACAAAAGTCCTCAGAACATGTTCAAAGACTGAAACTAGGAGATGGGAGTCTTCCACTCTCTTCTCCCATTCTGCTTTGGAACAAGAATCTTAATCCTTTAATTATGTGCCTGACTCCTCACTATTCAAAAGCACTCACTTCCCTTTCTCAGGAAGACAGCTTGCTTTCCTCTCAGTATGACTTAAAGACAGCTGTTTTAGACAAAACATTTTTGACATAAATTGTACCAATGTTCTCTTAGGTCAATCTCCCAAGACAATAGAGATTAAAAATGAAAAGCAAATGGGACCTAATCAAACTTACAAGCTTTTGCACAGCAAAGGAAATCATAAACCAAATGAAAAGACAACCCACAGAATGCGAGAAATTATTTGCAAATGATGCGAACGACGAGGGCTTAAATTTCCAAAATACACAAACAGTTCATCCACCTTGACAACAAAAAAAACAATCCAATTGAAAAATGGGCAGAAGACCTAAGTAGACATTTTTCCAAAGAAGAATACAGATGGTCAACAGGCACATGAAAAGCTGCTCAACATCGCTAATTATTATAGAGAAATGAAAAAACTACAATGAGGTAACACCCCACACCAGTCACATTAAAAAGTCTACAAATTAACAATGCTAGAGAGGGTATGCAGAAAATGGAACCCTCCTACATGGTTGGTGGGAATGTAAGTTGGTGTAGCCACTGTGGAAAACAGCTTGGAGGTTCCTCAGAAAACTAAAAGTAGAATTACCGTATGATTCAGCAATTCCACTCCTGGGCATATACCTGGAAAAAATTATAGTTAAAAAAAAAAGACATGTACCCCGATGCTCACAGCAGCACTACTCACAACAGTCAAGCCATGGAAACAACCTAAATGTCCATCAGTGTGAGTGGATAAAGAAGATCTGGTGTATATATACAACAGAATACTACTCAGCCATAAAAGAACTAAATAATGCCATTTGCAGCAACATGGATGCAATGAGACATTCATACGAAGTGAAGTCAGAAAGAGAAAGACAAATACCACATGGCAGTACTTGTATCTAAAATATGACACAAAGGAACCTATCTATGAAACGCCATCAGTGACACAGAGAGTAGACTGGTGGCTGCCAAGGAGGCGGGTGGGAGAGAGACGGACTGAGAGTTTGGGGTTAGCAGACACAAACTGGGGAGGTCCTACTGTACAGTAGCACAGGGAATTATATTCAATATCCTGTGATAAAGCATAAAAGAATATGAAAAACAGTATGTGTACATACATGTATAACAGAGTCATTTTGCTGTACAGTAGTAATTAACATTATAAATCAACTATACTTCAATTTTTAAAAGACTTAAAAAAAAAAAAGACTTTATTTAGACAGAATTTATACCAAATCAAAATCTCTAGTTTTTTATTTTGCACTAATTTATTTAAGTCCTAAGTGACAGCAAAAAAGGGTACAACAGTTTAGAATTTTGTGCTCAAAAGGTGATTTACAAAATAATGACTAGTAGAGATGGTATTTCACTAAGCCCTCACTTTATGATAGATGTATTAACAATAGGAATTGTAAAACTTTTTTTCTGGAAGAACTTTATTACGCCCATCTGAAATGTTACTATGATTCCTGTGAGATACAACAAAACTATTCCCAGAGATTAGGAACCCAAATGATATGAATATGGTTAGGCATTCAAACGTGTGGTCAGTCACATGCCATCAAAGTGTCCCATTCATCTGTGCAGAAATTATCTGAACTAATACAAACTTAAGGGTCTTTTTATAACTAGTTTGGATGTTTTACACACAAACGCATCAACAAACTTTGTTAAAATTATTACATTAAAATGGATCAAGTTACACTGATGCTAAATTTTCAAATCACAATTAAAAAAATTTAAGTCCTGGAATTTATATTGTTTCTCTTATAAAATACATTAGGGCAAATGAAATGCTACCATACAGGACCAAATAAGTCCTTCCAAATAAGTCTCCAGCTAAAGCCACTAACATTCAAAATGGGAAGGAAGCTGAGGCAGCAGTCACTTGGCTTTCAAGAAAGGTCACAGTTCACCCAAGGAGCCTGGAAATGCCAAGGCTAGACCTAGTCCTCTTCCTTATCACACACAGACATGTTCAGTACATCTGAACATGTTAACATCCATCTACTTTCTAAACAGAAGAAATGAATTGTAATTAAGTTGTGAAATGTGAATGCCAAGAGAAAAGTACAGATTAAAGTTCAAACTTAAATGAACCATGACACTTAAAGAGACTGTTTATGGGGGGGTGGGAGGAAGTTCTACAGGGAGGGGATATATATATATACAGTGATGACTGATACACAATGTATAGCAGAAACCAGCACAATGTAAAGCAATTATCCTATTAAAAATAATAAAATACATTAAAAAAGAGATTGTTTATATAAACAAGTAAGAAAAAAGTTTGGTAGAAAATTCTTTTCTTCTTCCTGATCACTTTTCAAAAAATCTTTTTTTCTTCTCAAATGTCTTAAGAGAAATTTTAATTTCTGTTATAATGAGCCTTGGATAAATAAGAGTTTGTGGCAAACTGGCAAACCTCAAGTCCCTACACATTGACCTTTACTCATGCAGAATCAGATTTCAGAAGTGCCCTTCAACTCCAGATTAGCAGCAGTTGAAAAGGTAACACAGATTTTGAGAAGCAATCCTAAAAAAAACTTCATTTAAATGTCAGACAAGAGTCAATCACTAACCTTAATCCTTAAGAAGTAAGATAATTTTTCTACTATTAGGAAACCAATACTCTACTCTGTGAATCTGATAATTCAATGAATAATTTGGGCCAGTAAAGTGCACTTCCTGATTTAGAACCATTTTTTAAACACTTAAAGATAATCAGTTTTATTTATCTCCAAACAATACTTACCGATGATCACTACTTCCTACAACTCAAAAAGAAGCTCATTTATATTAGACAAAGAATCCATGGTAACCCCAAAGAAAAATACAAAATAACTAGTAACTTTTCTGACCTCACATCTAACCAGCAAAAGTGAGTCATTTGCCCCCCAGCATTTTTACTTCTGATGTTACCTGCCCAAGACTCACATAATGATCTTCAGTAATAATGGCATTTGTGCTACAGAGCAAATTACGGAGCCTAAGCAATCTGAAACAGAAGCTTATTGACCATCTACTCAGAAACTAGGTCAAGCCCCTGGGGATCACCGGATGGAGCCCATATTAGTTCCTTTTATAATAAAAACAAAAAAACAGGTCACTCTGAAACAGAAACATTTCAAACAACTATATGAGCAAAGTCGTTCTGATTTATGCTATTAAACACAAATCAGGCAAATTCATTAAGCTGCTTACAAAGGGCTTTTTATTTATAGTCTATGAACAAGTAAGCTTCTAATACTACTGGCCAGGCTCTGGGCAGGTCATGGAACTTTCTTCCAAAGAAATCAGGGGACCTTAATTTTTTTTTTAAATCTTTTAAATACTATTAGAACAATACTCTAAAGTTCCTATAACCACAACCAATGAGAAAAAAGGAAAACATGAGCAGGTTAACACTTCTTGAAAATAAACACACAGCAGAAAAAAAGATTTAATTTACATAATAGTTCAAGTATTCAAAAGTGAAGGTTAAGTATAGACCTTATTAAAATAGGATGCCGAAGTAGTAACTATTTAAAAAAAAAAAAGGTGCTACTGTCATAATAATGAAAGATGCTACTAGCAAGGTTTAAGCACAAAGGTCAATTAATTTGAGGGACAGATTCCATCCTTAAAAAAATGGGTCAGAATCAGTCATTCCTCAAGATTATTTTGTGAAAGAGCACAATTAAAAAACCTATAATACTAAAGAACAAAACCAGAGGTATCCTCCTCCACTACAAAGCCTTTCAGTAATCCAAACACTATGGTGCTGGCATGAAAACAGACACATAGATTAATGGGACACAACAGACAGCCCAGAAATAAACCCACACTCACACAGTCAATTGATCTCTGACAAAGGAGGCAAGAATACAGAATGGGAAAAAGCCTCTTCAGTAAGTGGTTTTGGAAAGACTGGACAGCTTCACGTAAAAGAATCGAACTGAACTACTTTCTCACACTATATATAAAAATAAACTCAAAATGAATTAAACTTAAATGTTAAGACCTGAAACGTAAGACTCCTAGAAGAAAACACAGGCAATACTAGGGATGAAACATACAACATGATTAATGTAATTAAATTGCTATATAGGAAAGTTGTTAAGAGTAAATCCTAAAGAGTTCTTATCACAAGGAAAAGTATTTTTTTCCTTTTGTATCTATAGGAGATGACAGATGTTCATTAAACTTACTGTGGTAATCATTTCATGATGTATGTAAGTCAAACCATTACACTGTACATTTTAAACTTATACAGTACTATATGTCAATTATATCTAAATACAACTGTAAGAAAGAAACTTAAAAAAAAAAAACATAGGCAGTACTCTCTTTGACACTGGTCTTAACATTTTTTTGGATACGCCTCCTCAGGTAAGGGAACCTAAAGAAAAAAAAAAGCACCCCTCCCCCCAAAAAAACCAAATGGGTCTACATCGAACTAAAAAAGCTTTTGATTAGCAAAGGAAACTATCAACAAAACGAAAAGGCACTGTACTGAATGGAAGAAGATACCTGCAAATGATATGTCTGAGAAGGGGTTAAGATCCAAAATATACAAGAACTCATACAACTCATGATCAAAAAAGACAACCTGATACAAAATGGGCAGAGGACATACAGATGGCCATGAAAAGAGTTCAACATCACTAATCATCAGGGCACTGCAATCAAAACCACAGAGTCAGAATGGCTATCATCAAAAGGAGAACAAGTGCTGGTGAGGATGTGGAGAAAAGGGAACCCCCAAATACTGCAAACTGGTACATCCACTACAGAAAACAGTATGGTGGTTCCTCAAAAAAATTAAAAATAAAACTACCACGTGATACAGCAATTCCACTTCTGGGTATTTTTCTGGAGAAAACAAAAATAATGATTCAAAAAGATATATGCACCCCTATGTACTGTGGCATTATTTACAATAGTCAAGATATGAAAGCAACCTCAGCATCCATCAACAGATGAATGGATACCCCTCTTCAGCACATGTGACCACCTCTGTCCTCACACAGGCCCAAGCCACCATCTCAGACCTGGATTCTTTTAATGGCCTCTTCAAGGAGGCCACCATTCCCTCCCAGGGTCTTGCACAGAGGTATCTGTTAGAACAGCAAATCAGATCAGATCACTCCTCTGCTCAAAGCCTGCCCATGGCTCCCCAGATCACACAGAGGAAAAGCCACAGGCCTCACCCAGACCCACAAGGACTTACCTGAGCCAGCTCTGCTTCCTCTCCGACCCCATCTCCCCACGCACCCCTAACTCACACCACTGGCCTCGCTGCTGTTCTTTGAACCAGAAACATATTCCCACCTCAAAGTATAAGGCATAGAAGCCTTTTTCCAGGCTTGGAGAGAACTCTTCAAGCAGAGGTAACAGCAGTGAATAGATCTCCAGATCACCATACAAGCAAGCAGAGCACAGATGAGGCTGAAAACAGCAAACCAGTGTGTTTGCTGCTCAGGGGGCTGCAGGAGGCCAGTGGTGTAAGCAAGGTGGATGTAAAGGAGGTGAGAACAGAAGGCAGTCCTCATCCTCCAGGTCTTCCTGTGCCCCTCTTCAATTTGAATGTTTCTAGATAGCATGTATCTCCACCTGGAGCACTGTGTATTTTCTGTAAGTTTGTTTCCTGTCTTCCCTCACTGGAATGCAAACTCCATGAAGGCAGTAAGTTACTTTGTGTTGCTCCCAGTGGGGTTCTTACTGCTGGTATGTAGCAAGCACTCAGTAATGATATACTAAATGACCAAATTAATAAACAAATAACTGAAAAAACAAGGGCTTCCCTTGTGGCTCAGTTGGTAAAGAATCCGCTTGCAATGCAATGCTCAGCTGGTAAAGAATCTGCCTGCAATGCAGGAGGCCTGGGTTCAATCCCTGGGTTGGGAAGACCCCCTGGAGACGGGAAAGGCTACCCACTCCAGTATCCTGGTCTGGAGAATTCCATGGACTGTATAGTCCATGGGGTTGCAAAGAATTGGACACGACTGAGCAACTTTCATTTCACTTCAACTGAAAAAACAGATGAATAGATAAAGAAAAGGTGGTATGTGTATGAATGCGTGTGTCTGATGTACTGACAGTACATCCTCTAATGAACTTCATAAAGGAGCTGGTATGTTGACTTTCTTCACATGTATATTCAAAACATGCGGAGGTTTCATTGAGTGGCACCACACTTTTCTGGGTACCATATGGGACCACACTTCAGTAACATTCTTGAACATTTGCTTGAAAATCTTAAATCTTTCTTAATTTGGACAGTAATATCCAACAATTCATCACTCCTAGACGACTGCCACCTGGGTGCATCACCAGCACACTGGAGTCTGACAGAGAGTGCTACGCGTGAATCAAGGTGGAAGTGACTGGTCCCACATCACGCCATTCCTTATTACCCAACAGAGTTTAGCATTCTCCATGGGCATGCCCTGCTGGGGACCAAAGCTTTTCACGGTGCCTGTTTTTCAGCCCTGAAAACATACAAATGACCATATATTCATACCTGCTTCTGCTTTTTTCTGGGATCTGCTATTGCTGCTACTGCTAAGTCACCTCTGTGTCCGACTCTGTGCGACCCCATAGATGGCAGCCCACCAGGCTCTGCCATCCCTGGGATTCTCCAGGCAAGAACACTGGAGTGGGTTGCCATTTCCTTTTCCAATGCATGAAAGTGAAAAGTGAAAGTGAAGTCGCTCAGTCGTGTCCGACTCTTAGCGACCCCATGGACTGCAGCCTACCAGGCTCCTCCATCCATGGGATTTTCCAGGCAAGAGTACTGGACTGGGGTGCCATTGCCTTCTCCCAGGATCTGCTATTAGAACAAACAAATACTAATGCTGTCTCCTAAACTTACTCTTTATAATTTGGTGATGGTCAAGTAATTTTCAGCCTTTAAAATCTGAGTTCAAGTTCTCTTATAGTTTTGGCAATGCCAACCTGGTAAAAGTTATATGCCCAGTCCTAATAAAAATGTTTCAGTCTTAAGAACTATATACTTGAATCTGAAGAAACAGAAATGAAAAATTTTAAGCTTTTTTAGATATCAAGGAAAGTTTAGCTTCCTTCTGATGCTTTGTTGATAAATAATGGGCAGAAAATCTCAAGAAAACCATCCAAATTCCTCATCTTTTCCCACTGATCTTCCAGTAGAAAATGTTTTTGATAGTCAAGTGCAAAGATGACATCCAAAAAATAAACCTGATCTTACAAGAACTTTAAGGAAGAATTTAAGTTACAGATCATAATTTTCCCCTCATTAAATAATATAAATGTATTAAAATATCACTACAGTTGCCCAGATCTGATAGAAAAGCACCATCAAAAGGTTTTTCATTATTCAACAGCTGCTGTCACTGCTTAGTCAATGTCCTTAGTGAGCACCAATCTCGAATGTAGTTTTAAAGGTCAGGTTAGGCCAGAAGCTGTCTGAGAGGTAACAAAAAAGGTATAAAATGAGATGACAAAGCAAATTCTCTTATTTTCTTTTAAATGGTGTTCAAAGTCTACATGGAATGGAGTCAGAAAGAGCTGTTTTAAGCCCCAAGAGCTGCATCAATCCTCAGTCTTCTGAATTATTTCAGAAGAGATTGCTATAAAGAATGTAATCTCGCTCTTCCAGTAAGCAGCCTAAGGTGACCTCTAAAAATGATCTGCTATGCACTTGACCCAGAAAACCCCACAAAATCAAGCAAACCAAGAAGTTCAAATCTTCATGTTCACTTTAAGAACACTCGTGAAACTGACCAGGCCATTAAAGGTATGCATATCCAAAAAGCCACCAAATATCTGAAGGATGTCATTCTACAGAAGTGATGTGTGCCATTCTGTCATCACAACGGTGGAGCTGGTAGGTGTGCACAGGCCAAACAGTGGGGCTAGATGCAGGACTGACGGCCCAGAAAGAGTGCTGCATTTTTACTGCACATGCTCAAACACACAGAGAGTAAAGCTGAACTGAAGGGCTTACATGTAGATTCTCTGCTCACTGAGCCCATCCAGGTGAACAAAGCCCCCAAAATGCGGGGCAGGACTTACAGAGCTCACAGTGGGATCAAGCGGTACCTGAGCTCTCCCTGCCACACTGAGACAATCCTAACTGAAAAAGAACAGACTGTTCCAAAACCAGAAGAGGAGGTTGCACGGAAGAAAAAGATATCCCAGAAGAAACAAAAACTTACAGTCCGGGAATAAATGTCGCAAAAAATAAATGCAAATAAAAGTGTTGGTTGCCTTAAAAAAAAAGTAATCTCTATCATTTTAAGTGGTTCTTTTACTTCAATATTGTTCAATATTGCACAAGCATCCACACTTATAATAAGATATGAGTTAATTAATGATGCCTTGAAACAAGTCTTTGTTTTACACCGTAAGATCAAAATCTTTAAACTATCAAGTTCCACAAAGGATAAACACATGCCTTAATAGCACAAAAATAATAGCACAAATCCTGATGACCACTGACAGACTGAGAAAATGTTGACTACTTGTGAACTCTAATAGTCAAATGATACTTTTATGTTTCTGCTTTCCTTTATGACAATTTTGAAGTTCAAGAGTGTTTTTCACAATGTACTACTAAAATATGATGAAAAAAAATCAAGTAGATAAGCAACAAAGGGTAGAAAAGCAACAAACATTAAAGGATATTCTAGATTATCATAAAATGATAATTTGTTTCTAGACTAAGAAAGTACTCTTAGAAATACAATAAAATATTGCTTTGATAACTTGTTCTAAAAACAAACATTAGATTTGATTCAAAATATATCATTCTCCCCATATTCCTATTTCTTGTTATATGGATGTCATTTATTCTAAGCTATAAAATGCTTCATACCTATTGCATTGAAATAGGTTAACATAAAAGATCTTTGGAAACTGAGGTTCTCTACAAATCAAATACCATCATCTCAACCAGAAATATAGGGTTAACAAACAGCACTATTAATTTATTGATGATGCCTGAGCCAAAATGGAGAACTTAACAAGAATTAGTACGTTTTGCTTATTGGATTAAAGATCTCCCATCATCAGGTTTCTAACTCAAGCATTTAAATTACATTGTAGGACTTCCCTGGTGCTAAAGGGTAAGAATCTGCCTGCCAATGTAGAGGATACAGGCTCGATCCCTGGTCCAGGAAGATTCCACATGCTGCAGAGCAACTAAGCCAGTGCGTCACAACTACTGCACCTGTGCTCTAGAGCCTGCGAGCTGCAACTTCGGAGCCCACTTGCCACAACTACTGAAGCCCGTGCGCTCAAGCCCATACTCCACAAGAAGCCACCGCAATGAGAAGCCCGTGCGCCACAACGAAGAGCAGCCCCCGCTCACCACAACTAGACAAAGCCTGCACACAGTAATGAAGACCCAGCACAGTCAAAAATAGATAAATAAAATTACACTGTAAAAAAAAAAAAGACCTGTATTACAGAAGGATGAGACATGCGGATGAGAATATTTTTAAAAAACAAAACCAATGCCACTAGAATCTCAATAATTAGAATGTATCAATGACAAAAACAACTGAAGAAAACACTTTTGCTGGGAGGGAGGGATTTTATAACGGATATCAGGATGGTTACAATCTATCAGAAAATGTAATAGAAAAGTCAACTTCACAAGAATCTACTGGGTTGGCCAAAAAGGTCATTCGGATTTTCCCATTTTACAGAAAAACTTGTATGAACTTTCTAGATGTTCCACATTTGTATATGTGTGCAGGGTGGTGGTGAGAATAGATTGGTCAGGGTAGGCCTGGCTACTCCTTGCAAAGGAAACAGGCAGTGGACAAATCCTAAAACACAAGAGTAGTAGGAGATGAGGAGATGAGTAGGAGATGAGGTCAGAAGTAATGGGGAGGAAAGCAGGATCATAAAGGGCCTTCTAAGCCTCAGAAATGTGGAATGAATTCTGAGGGAAACTGGAAAACCTTGGAAGGTTTTGAGTAGAGAAGTAATATAATTTATTTATCTTTTAATAGGATCATTCTAGCTGTTATGCTAAAAACAGATGTAGGGGCTAAGGACAGAAGAAGGCTTTTGAAGTAAATCAGATGAGAGAACAGTGACTTGGATCAGCACTGGATATGATCCGATTCTAGATGTATTTTGAAAATAACAGGTTCCTGATGAAAAATCAAGGATGATGCCAAAATCAGAGTATTAAGTAGGCATTATGGAGACGATACCTTCAAGGATCACAGCCCTGTCATGGCGAAGGGGCCTGCATAACTCATTGAAGCTATGAGCTGTGCTGTGCAGGGCCACCTAAAACAGATGGGTCACAGTAAAGAGTTCTGACAAATCGTGGTCCACTGGAGACATGGCAACCCATTTAAGCATTCTCAACACAGGAACCCTATGAGCAGTATGAAAAGACAAAAAAGATATGACACCAGAACATGAGCCCCTCAGGTTGGAAGGTGTCCAATATGCTTCTGGGGTAGAGAGGAGGGCAATTACTAACAGCTCCATGAAAGAATGAAGCAGATGGGCCAAAGCGGAAACAACGCTCAGTTGTGGATGTGTCTGGTGGTGAAAGTAAAGTCCACAGCTGTAAAGAACAATACTGCATAGGAACCTGCAATGTTAGGTCCACGATTCAAGGTAAATGGGAGGTGGTCAAGCAGGAGATGGCAAGAGTTAACATCAACATCTTAGGAATCAGTGAACTAAAATGGATGAGAATTGGCAAATTTAATTCAGATGACCATTATATCTACTACTGTACGAAAGAATCCCTTAGAAGAAATGGAGTAGTTCTCATAATCAACAAAAGAGTCGAAAATGCAGTACTTAGGTGCAATCTCAAAAACAACAAAATGATCTTGGTTTGTTTCCAAGGCAAACAATTCAACATTAATGGTTTAATGTTGGACATTAATCCAAGGCTATGCCCCAACCACTGATGCCAAAGAGAGCTGGTAGAGAGTGCCTGAAGAACTGTGGACGGAGATTCATAACATTGATGTACAGGAGACAGTGACCAAAATCATCCCAAAGAAAAAGAAAAGCAAGAAGGCAAAGTGATTGTCTGAGGAGGCTTTACAAATAGCTGAGGAAAGAAGAGAAGTGAAATGCAAGGGAGAAAGGGAAAATATTTACAACTGAATGCAAAGTTCTCAAGAATAGCAAGGAGAGATGAAAAGACCTTCTTAAATGAACAGTGTAAAGAGAGGAAAACAAAAGAATGGGGAAGACCCATTCTCTTTTAAGAACAGGGAAAAGGCAAATACAGTGGTACAGGTGGTGGCAGATAGTCAGGAAGGGTGGTGGGAATCTGCAGAAGTTCCTGTATTGCTTTCATTTTCTCAGTTGAAGAAAATTACACTTCAGGTAACTACTAATAAGCAACATAAAAAAGCAAGAACTACTGGTCAGAAATAATAGGTCTTACCTGACCCACTCATATTTCCCAATGGTGCTTTCTTCTCCTAAAAATGCACATCTATCTTTACATATAACCAGGCTGGAAAACCTAAGAATCTGTTAATAGTTCAACACAGACAAGGTTCACAAATAAAAACACAGGAAAAAGTAATTAGGAATCAATCAAATTTATTTCTATGCTCTGGTAGAAGGCTCATTTATATGATGATAAATCACTTCAAGATTCAGAGTATAGGGCACTAACCATTAAGAGTTTTAGCTCTAAAAAGAGTACTCTAACAATTCACATGTAAAAGTGAAATGGGAGGAGGGTGATAAAACTGATGGTATTTAAGGGTACAAGTCTGCAACAAGTAATAAACCATAGGGGTTTCCCTGGTGGCTCAGTGGTGAAGAATCCGCCTGACAATGCAGGAGATGCGGATTCAATCCCTGGGTTGGGAGGATCCCCTAGGGAAATGGCAGCCCACTCCAGTCTTCTTGTCTGGGAAAGCCCGGAGGCAGAGGAGCCTGGTGGGCTTCAGTCCACGGGGTCACAAGAGCCAGACATGACTTAGTGACTAACCAGCAAAAGCAGCAGCAGTAAACCACAGTGATCTAGTGCACTATATAATGGATATAGAATATAACAGTGTACAATAATTATGTAATTAATACTGCTATAATGCAATCACATTATAATATATAAATCTATCAAAACAACACACTGCACTCCTTAAACTTACACAACGTTACATGTCAAACTTACTCAATAAAAAAGAAAAGTGAGATGCACCTTTAACAACAGGAGCCTGAATTTCCTTCTGAGCAGAAATACAGTTTTGAAGGGTGCTTACCAACAGTGGTCACAGGAGGCTGGGAAGGGTACTGGGAACTTGTTGTGGCAGGATACTGACCGCCAGGTGGGTAAGGACAGCCTGTGTACCCACTAAAAAACAGAACAGAAAACATTAAATACTGTGATGGCCCAAACTCTACAGTATCTTTAAGAACCCCAGGAAGCTAAGCTGGATACTCCATTGTTTTACCAGTTAATGACTTTCCAGTTTTAGAGCTACAGTCGTCTATTTAAACGAAGTTCTACAGAAATTCCATTAATGATACTGTATTTAATGAAATACTCTTGCTTGGCCATGGTTTTTGTTTGCTTTTTCTTGGCCCACAGCATGCAGGATCTTAGTCCCCCAATCAACTATGCCCCTTACAGTGGAAGCACAGAGTCTTAACCACTGAACTGCCAGGGAAGTCCCTTGGCCTTGGTTATTTGAGGGCCACTTTCACAGTAGCAGAAAGCAACTTGAGTTTTTCTAAAGGCAATGCAACAACATCAGAACTGAAAGTAACAGATATTTTGTGAGAACTTTTCCATTCTGATTTCCTAGCATGTAGTACTCATATTCCATTAAAGTTGTGAGCGATTTCAATTTCACTTTTCACTTTCATGCATTGGAGAAGGAAATGGCAACCCACTCCAGTGTTCTTGCCTGGAGAATCCTAGGGACGGGGGGGCCTGGTGGGCTGCCGTCTATGGGGTCGCACAGAGTCGGACACGACTAAAGCGACTTAGCAGCAGCAGCACCTTTATTCTTTTCAATTCTTCTACTCATAATCCTGTATTTTCCTGCCATATTAGGGTGTTCCCTTATTCTTTGCTGGGATTTTTTTTTTTTGGTTTTCATATCATACCTGTGACTGCATAAAATGAGTTGCTGAACTTGATGACTAATAAGTTTCCTCTCAGCTGTAAAAGGTTATTACTGTTTGCTGCTCCCTCCACCTGTAAATGTTTTTTTTTCTTCTTAAGGTCATCCTCATAAATCAGTTCCTTCATTTATGAAGCCACCTCTGAGCTCCCACCTCCAAATCAGATGTGACCGCTCCTTTAAAACTCAGTTTATCACAGCATTTACCATTTTCTGTCTTTTATGATATCAGAAACTCTTTCTAATAATACTTGCTTGCTAGTATATATACCAAAACTGAAACAACTATTCTTGACATACTTTTTAATATCCTTGTATACATGCTGCAGGTGCTAAATAAAACTTTCAAAAGATCTTAAAATTTGAAAGAGACATTAGAGGTTATCTAGTCCAACTTTCTATAACAAGAATAAATACTCTCATATTCACTGTTTTACAAATACAGACTCTTGAGTCACTGACTTATTAACTCTCCTTTAGGATAAAGGGAGAAGGGAAAGAGGTTCTCAAGCTCTTCTGCCAAGACTTTCACATGCCGAAAGATATACATAACAATTTGAATACAGTTACTCTTAACAACTCATCAGCATGTCATGAGATTAAAAGTTACATCACACACACACACACACACACACACAACCCCATTAAATCTTTGAAAAACAGCTGCCTCAAAAAGCAACTTCTTACAAATAACCTTACAAAAGACACTTTGAAGGTTATGTAAGATTGAGTGAATATGATTCACATTTCTGTCAATATTTTCAGCCTTCATTTTTATCTATGAGTCTTTTCTGAAGTGGCTTTATTGTTCAGAAGTCCATTTCCTTATTGTGCTTCTAATAATCATTCCCTATATACCCAAAGTTGATTCTTACTAGCAACTGTTGATTATAAAGGCTTATAATTTCAAGGTTTCAGACAGAATTCCATTTCTGTAACTTAATCAGAAAATTAACAGCCTTAAGAAATCTAAAATTGATAACCTGTTACTGTATATAACAACCATAGGAATCTGTCTCTCTTGTCTCTGATGGATGTTCATCTAGTCTCTGCTTACTCATCTAAATGTAAAAGAATATTTACTACCTTATTAAGCTAGTCCCTGAAACTAAGAAAGGCCCCCAAATAAATATGCTTGCTAAATTTAACTTATAAGAGCTGGCATATTATATATGTACATACATACGTTTATTTATGGCAAGTGTTGAGAAAATTCAGTTGCATTTATTTGTGAGGGTTTTTTGAAGCTGAAAGAATTGAGGGTTAAAATTTTCTTGTTAATTCTTATTAATTTCTAGTAGCTGTAAATTTCATCCAGGCACCAAGTATAGGCCTGTCTTGCATTCTAAGTTAGTCCCAAGACCACACTGGATTCTAAGTTAACCCCAAAGAGTGGAAACTACTCCTAGATCACCAATGAAACAGGCACACATTTAAAACATGGGTTAATAATTATTTCTTACTGATTTTTCTCACATGTATTATTCACAGACTGATTTCACTATTAATTTACTTCTATAATTATCGTATGGATAATGAAGGTTGGCAATAAACTGAATAAACAGTAGTGTATGAACTGAATAAATATCATGGGGCCAAGAGTGACCCCATCATATGACCTATTAATTCATTCCCTCTAGTTTACAGAAAAGGTTAGTTTCTTAAAAAGGATATTAAAATATTTTTCTCCGTGGCTGAAGTCATCATAATTAGTATTCCATTAATCTTTCAGCTATTTACAACAGATATACAGAGTTCTCAAAAGGAAACAAGCAAGGATTTCAAGGTCCAAAACTAATCAAGATCATCGTCATTTCCCAACCCCTTTTCTCTCTGTAAATAGAATAGAGCTGCATTTCCTTAGAATGGAAAAAACTCCTGTTCAACTATGTACATACCATAAAATTTCAACAATAAACTGAGTTTCACCTTCCATTAAATTGCAACCAAATTTACTTTAATGCCCTAGTTAGCACCCATTATTTTATTCTAGATCTAACAATTTCTAAAACAATTATTCAAAAGATATTTTTTCATTACCTGGGATTGGGAGGGTACCCGGATGGGTATGCAGAAATCCCACTTGGCATGCCTGGTATGTAGGAAGCTAAAAATAATTTTTAATATTTTAAAATAATATGCACAGTCCTAGATATACAGGTTATTAAATAAAACTGTTACATCACCATCAAACCACAGCAAAATTTCACACAGTTAAAGAATTCAAATCTTGCCAACAAAACAAACACTCCATCCGTATTAGTTCTTTACTACAGCTAATAAATATCTTCAAATCACATAATTCTAAAAGCATTAAACATGAGTTATGACAACACACATGACAATCCCAACAAGGAATAACTGGCCAACAGGTCAACTTGGTTAGCTGTTCAAGCCTAAAGCTGATCTACAGTCTGAGACAAGAGTCAATTCAGTTTGGAATTTGGAGGAAGGGGTCCAAGGTCAGCCTCTTACAAAGTGACCTCTTTATTATATCTAAGGTATCTTTTTATATTTCTTACAAGATTATGTTGACCAATTAGCACATCTGGTTTTGTTGGCTTGAGTGAAGATTTTAAAGGATTTCAGATTACTATTAAGAAATCCTACACAAAACTTATATTCACCTAGATTAGTTAAAACAAAACAAACAAAAGCTTGGAAATACCAAGGGGGAAGGGTTCAAAGGTAGTATGCTTAAAGAATGTTTTATATATATTTTAAAGAGAACACTAATGATACAGAAGCTAGTCAGTGGTGCCAAGAAGTTAACCAACAGTGAGGAAGAAAAAGAGAATTTCAGCCTTAACTGGAACTGACATGTTTGAGAATCAAATTATCCTCAGTGAAATTTTTCTCACTGAATATAATGATGAATTAGCTATTAATTCAATCAATAAATATTTTAGTGCCTTCCTGTGAAAGGTACCAGATTGGAAAAAAAAAAAGTCTTCCTGGCCTCAAGCTGCTTATAGTCTTATGAGGAGATAAACAAAGGAATATCAATACAGAGGGACATGTGTTATGACAGGGTGAGTACAGAGTGTTATATTCGGGATCATACAAGAGGTAGCTAATTTCAACATAGGATGTGGTGGTAAACACCAGTGATCGAGTAGATGAATAGTATACAAAGGCTTGAAGAGAGGCGGAACCTTCGAGAAATAAATTTTTGGAGTACATAATGCAAGCAGATGGGAGAAGCTTGCTGGGCTCTGACTATAGGCCTTAAAAGTCTTTATCAGAGTTGCTGAGCTTACATCCCCAAATATCAGTGTTCATAGTCTTCTTGTTAAGATGAATCTATAGGTGTCATAAGTAAATATTTTCCTAAGAAAAATGAAGCTAAGGATGATGTTTAATGCTATTTCAGAAAGGGAAAACACCTTCCAAATGTCACAACTGCTAAATCTCATAAAACACTGCTTCTTCCTGGGTCAAAACACAGTTGATCTTTATGAACATCAAAAGATGAGGCTGGCCACTATAAGGTATCAGCAACATGTACAGTCACTTACCAGTTTCTCTCCCCATGCTAGTTTCTCTCACACACATATAAACGACATTTCACCATTATAAGCAATTTTCTCATAATTATAAGTAATTTTCCTTTTCTAAGGTTCTGCAAAGCTAGTAATTTGACCAAACTCTTCAAATTTTTATTTTGGGAAACAACAAAAGTTATCTGAGTCCAAGACTGATAAGGAAGCAGATAATGAGGTGAAATAATTTCAGAGCTAGAATAAAATGGAATACAAATAAGCATAACATATATAAGGATTAAATAAGAACTAATACGAAGTGTTTAGCTGTGTCTCACAGTTACCACTGAGTGTTGACTATTACTGACAAAAAATGAAGTTTGGCCATAGCACACTTTACTTTTTTGGTGTGACTTCTACCTAACTCAAAAGTCATCCTAAAACCAAAGATCAAAAATGTTTAAAGATAATGATGATAATAATAATAGAAGTACATAATTTTTCAACTAGAAGATCGTATTTGTTTAAGTATGGATCCAAATTTGTGGGCTATTCCTTGATGTGTATGTGTAGGACAGAATTCAGACCTTTATTTCTTTGCAGTCATACCTAATAATAAAGAATACTGTTTAAATGTATAAAAAGTATTGAAACTGTAATGGGTAGACAGTAAGTTGGTCTCTTTTAGTAATTTACATATATTAGCTCTAGACTGTTTAGTGATTTACAGCGAGTGAGTACAAAATGGAACTGTAACAGTAATCTGTTTAGTGAGATCTCTTTCTAGAATGCTGCACTTCCAATGTTAATATAAAACTAGAAGAAATTTAGGAAAAACATGTTGCTTAGGAGACTAACTTTCTTATCTTTATCATAGGTGGTCACTGGCTGTGTTATTTGAGCAAATAAATATGAATGATGAGCTAGGAAACACTTGGCATTTCAAACTTAGATGGGCAAGATTAATCTTGGGTATTAAAGTCAACAGAATTTATTAAGATGAAAACAAATTTCTGGACCAAAAGAATCCCTAGAATCTACTTGACTAAAAGAGCTACAAAATGCTACAACCAAACTTTTTCTGGGAAAGTGGGGAAGGAAGAGGATTCAGGAAATTCTGTTAGATTCCCATTCAGCTTTTGAGTCAAGATGTTCCTCAAGATAGAATGAATTAAAGAGGAAGAGGATAATTTTCAGCAGAAGGAAAATGAAAGTCCATGTAATCTAACTTATAAGATAAATAAGTTTATATTAAATAAAATCTGTTTAAAAAAAACAAACCACAGCTCAAAACACAATCAACAGGTTTAGTAAAGTCAAAACAGTACAACCAACTCTCAATTATCTATGGTGATTTTAAAGGATCAGTAAGAATTATTTAAAAAAAAAAACCCAGAAATAATAGAGATAATGTATACCAATTAGGGGAGAATTGATACTGACTCCATGCCCCACTCCCTGGACTCAAAGTAAAATGAATTGGCTGTACTCAAGAGAAGAAAGCTGAGAGCTAGAAGGTCATTGTGTATACCCAGAATAGCTGAACATGAACGATATAGTTGATTTTATAATTGATTATTATCTACAACACTGATCCTGGAGCTGCAAAGAAATGGAGAGGTCAGATTGCCTTTCAGGTTTTATCTGCCTCCAAATTGATCAAATAAAGCTATTCCATGGCATGCATAATTAAAAAAAATTCCAGCTCTATTCCAGCATTCTTTCTCTTCCATTTTGGAATCCAGCACACCCATAGTTAAGATTTCTACCCACAAACGAAAGCCCAAATGCCAGTCTTTGTTGGGAATCTGTACATGCAGATGTGGGGCCTCAGAATACCTCCAAAAAATCCACTAACTTGATAAGCTAAAAAAGCAAAGGGAAGTCATTAAAAAAAAATTCTTTTACAAGATTTTCTGTTTTCTTTTATGTGATTTTATAAAAATCAAATCTCAATTCTACTTACTATTTGGTGGCCCTGTTGCCGGGTATGGTGGATAGGATGCTGAAACAGTAGGACGAGAGAAGACTGGAGGTTCATCTCCAAACACCACAATCATGACTTGAATAAGCCCCAACAAGTCTGACTGTGGCTAAAAATGGAAAACAAATCCAAGGCAGTTACAGATTTAATTTTTGGTAACCAGGAAATGTCTGGCCAGTTCTTATCTGTTTTCAACTGAGCTCCACAATTTTCTTTGTAGGACTCCAAACATGAAAATTACATTTAATTAACAGAGCTATGTGATTTCTTATTATTTATGTGTAGCAAGGCTGCTATTTCATGTACAGAAAACCAGCACTAGCGAAAGCACTATACTACAAAATTCAGATAGTATTGTTCTTCATGTGACTCCACACAGCTAACCAAAATTTATTATATTTCCAGAGAACAAATTAAGAATTCTGGTACAAATTTAGGGACAGATGTAAGCACTAATCACAAATATTATTTAAGCCCTTTAAAAAGATAACCAAGTTTTCTTTGAAAAGATAACTAGTTACCTTGAAAACACATGTTCCTCAACTAATTCTTATTACAGTATTGTAATTTCTTAAATTATAGGTAGAATCCATTTTAGAAATTACTAGATTGTTGTACAAAAGATACAAATTGTTAAAGGACCTTTCCTTCTAATACCACAGTTATAAAGAGAGTGCTGTATCCCATAAAGGCTGCTAAACTTTTTTCTCAAATATCTACTGATTCCTAATTTAAGACAAACTATGTCAGGCAAAGTTGTTCAAACTGACTTATCTGATGATCCCATTTCCACCCCTTACTATACTTTGTGTGTAGCTCATCTTATATATTTCATTCATGAGTTCATCAAGTTCTGAAGGA
This sequence comes from Giraffa tippelskirchi, assembly GCF_054371585.1. Taxonomy (NCBI): domain Eukaryota; kingdom Metazoa; phylum Chordata; class Mammalia; order Artiodactyla; family Giraffidae; genus Giraffa; species Giraffa tippelskirchi. Next base: position 22,148,881 of record NC_137284.1, read on the forward strand.
TTACTCAATGATCTTGATCAGCTAACCGTCTTCATAACTTCCCTTCTTCTGACAGAAGAATTTACCAGCTGTTTTCAACTTTCCGAAGCACCAATTTTGTTTACTTCTGTCCCAAAGTATGGTCAATGACAACAGATAACATTTCAGAAAGTTTCTTAGGAAAACTTACAGATTCTCACTATTCCAATATCTTTCTTATGTATGTCTGTGAACTTACACGCTGAGGCTGGGAGCGAGCATGTAAAGTATCTGTGTGGCACTGAAGAGAGTGCGCTAGAGATCATGGCTGGTGTGTGGGGAGGGTTGCTATTGAGAACCACAAAATTTAATCTCTTATTTTTAGTTCAAGAAAACTCCCAAACTAACTCATAAAATGATTTAAAATCATGCAACTTAAAAACTGAGATATAGCATAAAATTTACCATCTAAAAGTATACAGTTCAGTGGGGTTTTTTTCCCCCATCATCACTATCTAATTCAGAACACTGCCATCATCCTCAAAAGAAATCTGTACCTATTAGTGATCCCTTCCAATTTCCCCCTCCCTCCAGCCCCTGGTAACCACTAATCTATTTTGTAAATGGATTGCCTACTCTGAACATTTCATGTAAATGCAATAATATAATACGGGTCTGGCTTTTTTCACTTAGCATATTATTTTCAAAGGCTCACTCATGTTGTAGTATGAGTAAGTACTTCATTTATACAGTCTCATAACCATCATTTTGTCAAGACAAGTTTTATTTTAATTCTTTATCATACCATTCCTTTCATGTTAGTTTTTAAAGGAAGGAAAATGAATTGTTTATATCTACTTCCAGGCCTATTAAAAGCAACAGGTCATTAATATTTCAGAATGACAAATGACTAATTCAGAATAATACAGGAAAGATACCAAAAAAAAATAGCAAGAATGTTAGTTTATTTTAGCTCAAATGCCTAAAGGTCAACTGAAACATATCTTTATAAAACTGCTTTCCTATTGAAAACCCTGCAAAAAGCAAAACTGCTTCCTTCCCTATCCTTTTGTTTGCTTTTCCAGAAAGCAATAAAAAGGTTAATTTTACATTCCAAGCAGTACATATGTTCAGAATTAAGATTAATAAGCAATTTAATTGGTAAGATCAAGATAAATGACAGCAGCCCTCATTCATCTTCTGCATCATGCTAGATTACTGCAATAGCCTTCTGTGTGGCTTCTAGTTTTACTTATTTGCTATGATTGAGAGCATTTTCTATAGAAGAAGTTCATGCTCCCCGCCCCTAATACAGAGTTGTTGCTAAGAATCAGTTGCTTATGCAGTAACTACATTTTCCAGTCTCTCTTGCAACTAGATTTTACTAATGGACCATAAGCAGAAGAGATTTAACTTCTAAGCCAAGATGCATAAGGAAGGCAGTCCTTCACTATTCCCTCTTTGCTTGTCTTCCTTGATGTAGAGGAAGCCCTGGCAGATGGTGGCACCACAAACTGGAAAGAGCCTGGAGCTTCAGGAAAGCTGCCTGCCAGCAAGGAAGACTCCCAGTAGACTATTATGTGGGCACGAAATTTCTAGTGTTAAGTCTCTAGAATGTTGTAGAGCAGCTAGTGATTTTTCAGTGAGAAAGCTAATTAATGTATTTATCTAGTATACTTCAGATATTATACCTGATAATCACTGTATTTAATACCCTGCTGCTGCTGCTGCTAAGTCGCTTCAGTTGCGTCCGACTCTGTGTGACCCCATAGACGGCAGCCCACCAGGCTCCCCCGTCCCTGGGATCCTCCAGGCAAGAACACTGGAGTGGGTTGCCATTTCCTTCTCCAATGCATGAAGGTGGAAAGTGAAAGTGAAGTTGCTCAGTCGTGTCCAACTCTTCGCAACCCCATGGACTGTAGCCTACCAGGCTCCTCCATCCATATGGGATTTTCCAGGCAAGAGTACTGGAGTGGGGTGCCATTGCCTTCTCCGATTTAATACCCTACTCTTGTTCAAACATCTAAAATGACTCCCAACTGCTTATTAAAGGACAAAATCTATAGCTAAAAATCAGGATCTTCCATGATATAACCTTGAATACCATGCCAAAGTTAGCTACCGTTATGTCTCGTTAGATCTGCGGAATATATCATAGATAAATGTATAAAACAAATGTAACTTTAAAGAGTAACCATAAAGGAAATATTTTTGTAGCCATCATCCAAGTTAAGAGGCACAAGATTGCCAGTAACTTATAAGTTCCGGACTGCATCCCCATCTATCTATAGTTACCCACTTCTCTGACTTAGTGGATGATCATTCTTTTCTTTAAACATATTACATCTTATAAACAATTCTCTAAACAGTATGTTTAATTTTTCCTATTTCTGAACTTCATATGAATTAAATCAAATCTAGTGTATTCTATTCAGACTTATTTCAGCAATGTTTGTAAGGTACATTCTTGTTCAAGAGTATAATTATAAATTCATTTTCATCGCTGTATGGTATTCTACTGAGTGAATATACAACTTCTTTATTCATGCTTCTATACTGCTAACAGTCATATGGATTGATTATTTATGTTGTCATGAACATTCTTGCTATGCTTCCTTATATGTGCAAGGTTTACTCTTGTGCAGTGGTTTTCAACTGGGGGTGCTATTTAGCCTCCTAATGAATATTTAGAAACGTCTAGAGACATTTATATTTGTCACAAGTGTGTCATGCTACTGGCATCTTGTGGATAACGGGCAGGGATTCTATATCCTGTAATGAACAGGACAGCCTTTCTATAGTAAAGAATTATCCAACCCCCAAACCACAATGTCAGTAGCACTGAGGTTGAGAAACGCTGCTCTAATGTATAAAGTAGAACCAAGGAGTAGAACTGCTAGGACATAGGGCATGGGCACTTAACAACTAACTTTACTAGGTAAAGCCAAACTAATTTTGAGTAGCTGTGTAAATCTCCATCAGCCGTGTCTAAGAGTTCTCTTTGTTCCACATCCTCTTTAACTCTTGGTATGGTCAACTGGGAGTGAAAATTTAATAGATATGTAATGGTATCACATGATTTTAAATTATTATTTATTTCCCTCTCCACTAGCAGGATTAAAATCTTTCCATATATTTATTGGCCATTAGGATTTTTTGTGAAATACTTATCCAATAGTTTTCATCTATTTTTCTATTGGGCTTCTTTCTTTTTATGATTCCCAAAAGTTATTTTTATGTTCTAGATATTATACTGTAGGTGATGAGTATATTCTTTCAGTTTATGGTTAGTCTTTTCACACCTTTTACTGTGTGTTTAATAAACAGAAGTTCTTAATTTGCATAAACTCAAGGTAAAATTTAGTCTTTTCCTTTTAGTAAAAGTTTTGCATCTTCTTAAAAAAAAACCTCACCTATTACAAGATCATGAAGACAGTCTCCTATATTGTTTTATTTTTTTGCTTTTCACAATCTATCTGAAATTAATTTTTGTATACGATATAAACAGGAATCTGTCCCAACTCCACTACTGAAGTTCTTAATCTTATTCCCGCTGATATTCTATACCATCACTGTTATACATTAAGTGCATTAAGTGTTTATACTTAGGCATAACTTTTTTTTTTTTACTGTGCTTAGCTTTACTGTGTTTTGCAAATATTGCAATTTTTACAAATTGAAGGTTTGTGGCAACCCTGTGTTGTCAGATAATAGTTAACATTTTTTAACAATAAAATATATATTTTTTAATTTTCTTAAAGTATACTTGATTTACATTGTTCTGTTAATTTCTGCTGTACAGCAATGTGATTCAATTATACATATTCTTTTTCATATTCTATTATGGTTTTTACAATATACAATAAAGTTTTTTTTTTAATTAAGGTATAAACATTGTTTTTTTAGACCTAACACTATTGAACATTTAACAGACTACAGTACAGTGTAAACATAACCTTTATATGCGTTGGGAAACCATGCAATTCATGTGACTCATTTTATTGCACTATTTTGCTTTATTGCTATGGTCTGGAATCAAGTCTGCAATATCTCCAACATATGCCTGCATAGTGGATCTTTTTTCTGGTTTATTTATTATGTTCCATCTATCCATTTGAATACTTCTCTGACAATTCCAAGCCATCTTAATTACTTGTTTTTTAAAAAACATTTTGATACCTATAGGGCAAGTTCTTTCCATCTTATTCTCCTTGGCTATTCTTAATCTTTTGAATTTCCATATAAATTTTAGATTCAGCTTATCAAGTTCAAAAAATTAAGAAACAAATACACAAAGAAACAAAAGCTTCTCTTAGGAAATAGTTCAGTTTGTAGATATACTACAAACTGAAGAGTCTATATAATACTGAGTCTTTCAATCCATGAATAAGGTTCTCTTTCTTTTGACGTAAGTCGTCGGACACGACTGCAGCGACTTAGCAGCAGCAGTAGCAGCTTCTTTAGTATCTTTCAACAAAATTTAAAATTTTCTCTGTAATGCATGTGTACATCTTTTGTAAGGTTTATTTCTAGGTCACTAGCATTAAAAATATAAAGTATTCATATGCCAGTTCATTGATTCTCTATTCTGCTGAGTCCAATCTGCTACTAACCCACCTACTGAGTTTTAAAATTTCTATTATTCTATTTTTCAGTTCTAAGATTTCTATTTGGTTCATTTTTAATAAAATTATATTATACCTACTATAATTCTCCACCTTGAACACATTAATCATAATCATTTTCAAGTCTCTGTCCGATAACTGGGTTACCCGAGGGTGGTGCCTGCCTGTTTCTAGTGTCTTTTCCCCCCACTCTGTGCCCTATCTCTTGATGCACTTAATAATTTTAAATTGTATGCTTGACACTGTTCATGAATAAGTACACAGGTTCTATATACTATCTTCCTCCAGCCAAAGTTCACTCTATCTTATCACTGGCAGATAAGTGTGGAAAATCACCTTAACATAATCAGGGGCTGAGCTGATTCAAGGTTGGAGTCTTACAGGGCTCATTCTGCCTGAGTTCTCATTCACAAGGTGTGTTCCTCCAGCATGCCAACTAAGAATCTAGGGTATTTACTTCTACCCATCCTCCTTGATAAGGTTTCGAACTCCTACTGCTTCCACAAGCTAAGACTGCTGAGAGCTTGCTTGGCTGTGTTTTTCAGAGGCTTTCTGCTTAGTTTTTTTTAACATCGTGTCTTTGAAATTTAGGAATTCAGCATATGTCTTTGAGGGGGAAACTCAGATTATCTGGCTCACTTCTTTGTAGCTTCCTTTTCTCCTAAATTCTTGGCTCCTAAAATACTGGGTACCTAGCAGACAGAACAACAACTGTTTTCTTTTGAGCTCTAGGAGACTGTTAGAAACTTTGCAATCTACTTTGCCTCTAGCTAAGGCCTTCTGCCAAGATTCTCAGCCTCTTACCTTGCACCAACAATCAGTAAATACTCCTAGGGAAAACTGGCAGAAGGTTGATTCATCTTTTTGTAGTTTCCTTCTTCATAGGATCTTGGCCCTTCAAGTCCTAACTGCCTCACAGTTCTGCAAAGCATTCCACAGATGTTGGTTCTACTTTGTTTGGCTTTTCTAGCAATATTTTGGATAGAAACTCAGAGCTAAACCATCAAAAGTTTCTTCCTATAACTTCTTGATTGGAACACTTTGAGTAATGAGATTTGAACAGTTTCACAATTATATGCCAAAGAATACTACTTTTTAAAATGTATTCCCCATGTGTAAATTCTATCTATTCTTAAAGGATCAACTCAAGCAAACAAAATAGTGGCTACATGTATTCTGTAAACTACCAACCTCTATAAAAATATAAGACATGTTTCTTTCAAAGAGCCTTTTTCAATTACCCAGCTCAGTGATTAGTGATCTTACATGAATTTATCCTCCTTTAATCCTCCTTGAGTGTTAACATAAAGTAGATGCTAGTGAACAAAATATATAATACAGCAAATTCACAGAACACCATTAATACTTACGTGCTTCCATTCATGTAGATAAGGAAGATATATCTTCCCATTAGCATCCACATGCTTTCCTGTTTTAATAGTCATTGAGCTAGTAGGCTTAACGAAACAGATAGGGGGATTATACGGATATGTGTCCAGCAGCCACAGGCAGATTGGAATATTGTATGTATTACCTGAGAGAAAGAGAAACTTCAGTTACTTTAATTTTTATTGTTTTTCAATAATGGTTTAGCAGGGAAGCAAAAAAGAGCTACAACTAAGCAACACTTTAAAAAAAAAATCACACACAAAAAAATCACAAGAAATATTTTATGTTTCAGAGTCTGTTTAAGATCAGTTTCTCAAATTTTCAGTTTGTAAAATACAAGAGCAGGATTAAGGAGTTAACTGATCTCTACTCTACCAGTGTGAGCTTACTGCTGTAAACATATTATTCACAAATTATCTTTTGGTTCAAGCCATTCTTTATTATTTGACTTCTGTCACTTCAGTTACTAAAATTTCCTGGAAGACTGGAGGCAACGGTGTTCTACCAGAAAGGGATATACGATGGACTTGAAACTCCCGTGCCAAAAGTCAGACTGTGTAAGACCTAACCCAAATGTCAAACAGATGCTGACTGTTGGTCACAGCCTCACCAATGGCTTTTCAGAGGTAGTTTCAGAATCAATGATGTCATCTCCTTCTCTTTGCTTTATGTAATAGAATCTCTCTCAGTTGAGAAATTTGCCTACAAATACTCAAAATGAACAGTGTTTCAAAGGATCCAATAGAGTTAATATACTGAACATAAATCAAAGACTTTCTTTCTTACTAAGCTCAAAGCCCAATGTCCCAAGCAATCATCTGAATCACCTAACAATTCAGATACATCTCCCCTTCTTAGAAACACTGTTACTTCATACAAGTATAACACATACATTTCACTTGAAAAAATCAGTGATGGGACTTTGCATTTATTTTTTTTACTCAAAAGTACTTCTACAATGAACCGCCCCCCCCAAAGGATACATCTTAATACATAAAACATAACTTTATTTCCACCACCTAGAATTCTTTGCTTTGTGAAAATGATGCTTTCTCCAGAATTGCTCAGGCTTAAGAGCTGTGCCATATAAAAAAATGGTGAGGGAACAAAAGTTTAGCTTAGATAAAATGTACATTAAAAAGGGAACCCTTGTGCACAGCTGTTGGGAATATAAACTGGTGCGGCCACTGTGGAAAACAATATGGAGATTCCTTAAAAATGAAAAACAGGAAAACAGAACAAAATATGATTCAGCAATTCTACTTCTGAGTATTTATCTGAAGAAAAGTAAAATACTAATTTGAAAAGCTGCAACAATAGTTACAATAGCCAAGATTTGGAAGCGCCCTAAGCACCTACTGATAGATGAATGGATAAAGATGTGGTATACAGATACACAATGAAGTAGTACTGAGCTATAAAAAAGAATGAAATCTTGCCACTTGTGACAACATGGATGGACCCAGAGGGTATTATGTTAACTGAAATAAGTCAAACAGAGAAAGACAAAGTATGACTTCACTTATAAGTGGAATTGAAAAAACAAAACAAATGAACAAACAAAACTAAACAGAAATGGATTCATAGATCCAAAGAACAAATAGGCAGTTGCCAGAAGGGAGAAAGGTGGGAGGAGAGAAATAAGTGAGGGAGATCAAGAGGTACAAACTTCCAGCTGAAGAATAAATGAAATGTACAGTGAGGGGAAACTCAATAATTACGTAATGATTTGTATGGTGACAGATGGTAACTAGACTTCTCATGAGGATCACTCTGAAATGTATAGAAATATCAAATCACTATGTTGTGTTAACAAAAACTGACATAGTGTTATAGGTGAATTATCCTTCAAACACGCACAAATAAGCAAACATAGAAAAAGAGATCAGATTTGTAGTTATCAGAGGTGAGGGCTGGGGGGAGGGGTGAATTATAGTAAGGTATCAAAAGGTACAAACTTCCAGATATAAAATAAGTACTAGGAAAGTAATGTATCATATGATAAATGCCATGAACACTGCTTTATGTTATATATGAAAGTTAAGAGAGTACACATCACAAGGGAAAAATATTTTTTTCTATTTCTCTAATTGTATCTATAAGAGATGATGGATGTTCACTAAACTTATGGTAATCACTTCTTGATGTATGAAATCAAATCATTACACTGTATACCTTAAACTTACCAATGCTATTATCAATTACATCTCAACAAAACTGGAAGAAAAAATAATGCTTTTAATTATGTCTACAAGAGTTTTCTGCCTCCCACTTTCACTCACACACCTATTTCCTCACCAGAGCTTACTTCCTGGGGTCAAGGCAAAGTCAGTTATCCTGCATTTTGCTCATACTTGCTCTATGAAATGCTGATGCTCAAGTGTTTTTTCCCTCTGAATGGTTGACTCATCCCTTAATATTAAGTTTGAACATCATTTCTTGGATGACCTTCCTATATGTTCCTGTTCTCCTCTATAATCTCACAGCACATATTTTATTCTTCTATAGCAGGTATAGGATACTATAAATATCTATTTATTCCCCATTTCCTCTATTTGTGTATGTTCTTCCAGAGACAGTACATCCTTTATTCACCTTTGTATCCTAGCCCTCAACCTCTACGCATGGCAGGTACTATATAAGATCAGTGGGTAGGTTATAGAGACACAGGCCTTAGCTAGTTACAAGCAACAATTAACCAACAAAGCCGTCCAAAAACAGAACAGCTGCTTATGAAGCTGAATGCTCCATTATCGCTTTAAGTATTCCAGCAGAGGGTGGCTGATTGGCTAAGAGATGTAATTATTCATCATCAGCATTACAACCATAGATAATAGCTAATTTTGGTATCTCTTTATTATATACCAGCCTCTGAGCTAAGTCCTTTACAGCATGTATTATTACAAATTAATTATCCTTTGAGTTAGGACCATTATCCAAATGCTATAGATGCCCACTACCACAAAGCTAATCGATTACAAAGCGAGAACTAAAATCTTAACTCTGTCCTGACTGTAAAGCCTCTGTCTTAGTCACTACATTACACAGCTTCCCATTGTCAGATAAGTTTGAATAGGATGGGAGGCTGAACTAGGAGGCAGCCAAGATCCCTTTCTAGTTCTAAGATTCTCTGAAACAAAACTCTCCCAGTGCTCCTAGGCACTTACTTGTTGATATATCTTTGTAAGGAAGGTGGTGCGAGGAAGCTTTGTAAGGAAGCTGAAAATATTAGGTGCTGCTGCCAAATGAACTTCAATTAGAAGTTAAAGTCACAAGTTATTGTCACAAGTCATGAGAAAGCAAGCTTAATCTACTTACAATTCTTTGGCAACTAAATATGAATTAAAATGCATCTATGCTAGAAACATAAATCACACAAGACATTTACCTCTATAAGGCACAGGAATTGTTCCAGTAAGGTTCATTAGTTCCCTGGAACTGCCATCATTAAAAACTGAAAGGTGAGAATATTGAGTTAATCAATAAGCATTTTGACAGATACTCTTACATAAGTTATTCCTTCAGAAACAATGGCTACAACGCCTTACTACTCTTGAAAGGGACAAACCTGCTAATGTTCAAACATTTTGTCCAATAAAAAATTATCCTTTGTTGACTTAATGGGATCAGCTTTTGAATGAGTAAAGATACTATGAATTACTTGGGAAAATATATGTGAATGCTATAGTATCAATAAATAAGAGCTCTGGGTCTCCAACCAACATGATCATAAGATTACTTAAAAATCATTATTAATTGCTGCCCTGGTGGCTCAGATGATGAAGAATCCACCTGCAGTGCAGGAAACCTGGGTTCGATCCCTGGGTCAGGAAGATCGCCTGGAAAAGGGAATGGCTACCTATTTCAGTATTCTTGCCTGGAGAATTCCATGGACAGAGGAGCCTGGTGGGCTGCAGTCCACGGGGTTGCAGAGTGGGACATGACTGAGAGACTAACGCTTTCACTTCCACAAATATTAACCTAATAGCATTAAATTTAAGATTTCTCAGATGTTCACTCCCACTCACTGTCATTCTCAATCCCAATGCAGTATCCCACAGTTATAAAAAGGAAAAAAGATTTCACAAATACAGACATCTTTTAATACAAGTATTTCTCACATCACACAAGTTTTCTTATCTACAATTGATTAAATAACTAGGGCACATAATCTGTAATCCATGGACAGCTATTATTTGCAACAATTTGGAATTAACACTGTACTATATGGGGAAAGGGGTATAATGTACTGTACAAGAACACAGAACTATACTGTTGACCTCAGATCTTTTATCTACTATTGACACTTATACACTGTGATGTAATTTACTCTCATTTTGTGTTTTAAAAAGACTTCATTAAATTTTAGGACTATAATTTACTCTAAGAGCATGTTGATGACAATGGTTTAGACTTGGTCCAGTCACAGAAAGCTATATAAGATTTGTTCAATGAGGCTGCAGTCTTTGTCAATTTTGATCATTTATTCTTTCAGTATTCAATAAAAACTACACACTTATCATAACTTTCTAGCCTTAGTCACTTTATTCTCCCAGAGAAGGCATTTTAAAAGTAGCTCTAACTTTGGAAAGCTGGGTATTTTTTGCAGATCTAAATACCACAGTGCAGTATGTGGACAGGAGGGAGAACTGTGCGCTAGTGTGGGAGAGGACTTCTGGTTCATGACTGTTGTTCAGGAAATTCAGGATTGATTCCCTCTCTGCTGCTTCCCACCTCTCCACCAGGCTCCCGTTTACAAAGCCCTTGGGGTGAGTGGAGTTTACAGTGAGAGTCTCAGCTACAAATTTCAGCTCTTTGCACTTACTGCCAGGGGCCTCACAACAGGCACAAGGTAGCATGGTTCCCCTTGGCCCTGGCACGTTGTCTACAAGGAGACAGGGCTGGAGAGATTACGCTAGGGTTGGTGGGCCAAAAAGACTATTAAAAACATCTCTAAATATTGTCATTTCTTACTTAAATCACAACTTCATTTCATCTCAATAGAGAGTGGACAGAAACCATCACCTACATACTCCAGAATTAAGGACAACAGTTTTTAAGTGTTTTCTTCATCTATAAAATGAAAAGAACAGTCCAGAATATAATTTTACAAAATGTGCTCCTAAGAATACAAAGAGATGCTCTAGAGAGAAAAAACTGTTCACTAACTCTAGAATATACTGAACAATGTATTATCTTCTCTCCCCTCTTGGTGAGACAAAATACATAAACATATTAAAGGTTCTGAGAAATATTGCTCCAAAGAAATCCATTTAATTTTGTTTAACCTGTAAGTATTCAAACTTAACCACAGAATCCCCTCCATCTCCCCACCCCGCAAAGCAACATTCTTCACAACTATGGATACTATGTCTGGAAATGGTGGACTAAACTATCTGTAACATTTGGTCTAAATTTACACTGTTTTTGTTAGAGTAGTATTTTAAAACTTAAAATAACTAAACAAAGATAAGATGTTATTATGAGATCTTGTAATTTTCTATCCCCTCAACACCATTTTTAGGTGAAGGCTCAGTCCTAAAATGAAAAAAACCAAGAGACTTAAAAGGAAAATGGAAAACCTACAATATTAACAAAAGAGTAAGCTCTGACTTGATATTTTTATGCATAAACTCACCATATGAATCCAATACAGGTTTGAGATCTTTGTATAAAGTAATAACGTTAACAGTTTCACGTACAGTTAGGTCTCTGTATTTGTACTGAAAAGGAAAATTAAAAATGTATTTAGTGTAAAACCAATGCACAAATCATACTGCTAGTTTAATTTTTTAAAAACTATTTTCTTAATAGCACTTAATTCTTTAAAGTATAATGGTTCTGACTAATCAATAACAATTAAATAAAGACTGAAAGAACCTCAGTAGCTTTCTCTGTCACCTCTTCACACCTTTACCTTCATTTTAGCTCTTTTTTCAACTTAAAATATGCTCTCCACCAATCAAATCTCATTCTCAAAGACCTACCTCACCTCTCTTTCCCTATCAATGTATTCTTTTCCAGACTTCCCTTTAGCCCATACCAATCCTTCCCCGCTCCAGCATTTACTGTCAATATCGACTCTTTCACAATTTATCAGGTGCTATATTGTATTCTCATACCCCTGCCTTGTACCACTCAAGTCCAGGAAACCTAGGAACCTTGCTTACAGCTCTGAGCAGATTAGGAAACCAGGAAATGGGAATCTCCCTGTGTTCACAACACCCTGAAGCTCCAGTTGACAAGCTCCACTCATGCACACAAAGCTTTCAATCAGCTTTTAGTGCTCCTCTCTTAAAAAGGAACCGTCAGCTATTCCAAAAAGAAAGTCTCCAAGAAGCATGTCACAGACCTAAACAAACAGAAAAGAAAGAACTAAAAATAAAAATGGGTGTTGCCTGATAGCTCAGTTGGTAAAGAATCCGCCGGCAATGCAGGAGACCCCGGTTTGATTCCTGGGTTGGGAAGATCCGCTGGAGAAGGAATAGACTACCCACTGCAGTATTCTTGGCCTTCCCATGTGGCTCAGCTGGTAAAGAATCCCCCTGCAATGCAGGAGACCTGAGTTTGATCTCTGGGTTGGGAAGATCCCCTCAAGAAGAGAAAAGCTACCCACTCCAGTATCCTGGCCTGGAGAATTCCATGGAATGTATAGTCCATGGGGTTGCAAAGAGTCGGACAGGACTGAGCGACTTTCACTTTTAAGAATAAAAATAATGCAAGGAACAGAAGAAAACTTCAAAAACAATCAGCATTAAAAATTTCAAAGAAAGAAGAAATGATATTGTAGAGATGAAATAAGAACTCAGAAAAGACTCTTGGACATTTAAAAAAAAAGTAACAAAACATTCTTTTTCCTCTTCTCTGTCTGCCCCTTCTCAGTGTTTTTGCTGGTTCTTTCTCTTCTCCTAATCTTTGATCTTAACATCATTGAGCCCCAGGGCTCAGTCCCTGGTCATCGTCTTTGTCTACACTTACTCAGGTGTTGACCTCCATGCACGGCTTAAAATACCATTTATACACTGATAACTTCCAAATTTAAAAAGTCCACTTTCCTGAACTCCAGACATGTATATCCAATTTGATACCTCCACTTAGAAATCTAACCAAAGTCAAATATAACATGATCAAATTGAACCCTTTGTCTTCCCCCCAATTCTACACCTCTTACATTCTTCCATATCCCTATCCTTCTAGATGCTCAGCACAAAAACTCACACATTATCCTGGATGCCTCGGTTTCCTACACATCCACAGTGAGTCTGTCAGAAAATCCTGTTAGTTCTACCTTCAAAAATCTCCAGCATCTGAACACTTCTCACTACCTTCATAGCCACACTTAGGTTATTATTATACAACAGCCTTTTTACAGGTGGCTATCCCTCCACTCTACTGAACCCCCTACGGTCTAGCCTCAGTACAGCAGCTTGAGCTATACTGTCAAAACATCCCCACCACACTGCAAGGACATGCCAAAATGCTGACAGTGGCCTGCAAGACCCTCCAAAATCTACCACCCCTTTATTTAGCAGCACTGTTTCCCTTTTCTCACTCCAGTCCAGCCCCTTTAGCTCTCTTCGCTGTTTCTCTATCATGTATGACAAGAGGGTCCTTGAGCTTGTTTTTCCTTCTTCCTGGAATGTTCTTACTCTAGACTGTTCCAGTTTGCTTCCTTACCTCTTTCACGGTCTCTGATCAAACAGACCTCAGGAAGGCATTCCTTTACTACTCTATAAAACTGCAACCTATCCTACCCTCACATTTGAGAACTCTATCACCCTTTCTTGCTTTACTTTTCTCCAAAGCACTTAACATCCTCCAACATGCTACTTAATGAACTTACTGAGTTGTTTATTCCTTCTATGAGAATTTAAACTCCACAGGTATAGAGTTTTCTGTTTACTATTGTATCCCTAGAATCTAATAAAACAGTGTGAAGTGCGTTACAATCACTCATGTATCAGCTCTTTCCTAACTAGCTGGTAGTGACTCCACTGTTAGGAATGCTGTTACATACAGCATGAAAGAATACAGACAGTTGTCTGTATGAAAAATCTAAGTCATTTGTATAAAACAAGATGGAGTATAGATACACCTCTCTTAATTACAAAGATGATGACAGAAAAGGATGTTAAACTAAAAGCTATATTTAAATTGGAAGCTAAAAAAGTTGCTTTAAGGAAAAAAATAACTGTAGTAATATATAAAAAGATAATATAATGTTGTATGTCAATTATACTTCAAAAAATATATAAGTCAAAGCAGGTGGCCCAAGTAATATGATGGGTGATGGAAGTCCCACAAACAGATAAGAGTAAAGGACCATCACCCTAGCAATGTGTCCCAGGTCCTGGCTACCAATTCCTTCATTGGGCCATATCTAACCGAAAGGATAACAACTGAAGCTAGTCCTCCACCAGAAGGAAAAAACTCCACAAATACCTCTATTTCTACATATCTACATATTAACAAGCTGGACAGAAAAGATGTCAGTACTCAGAAGTGACATCACCACTTGTAAGAGACTCAGTTTTTCAGGTATTGCGTCAAGAACTAGATGAAAGACAAATGTTCCCTTCCACCTCTGCTCTATGTCCTTTTTTATAAAAAAAAATTATTTATTTTTAATTGAAGGATAATTGCTTTACAGTATTGTGCTGGTTTCTAACAAACTATGTCCTTTTTTGCGCTTCGGATATAAAGAGGATGGAGGGAGGAGTTGGCAGGTGTAGGTATAAAATATTTTTTAAAGATGTCCTGCCTCTGTCTTCGAAGGCAGGTTCCTCAACAGAAAGTTTATGAAACTTAATTATGGTTTCTAAAATTCCAAACCAATATTTGAATATTCTTGTCCTTATATATAGATACTTTCATACACATACATGAAGGAATAAACTTTAAGGACAATGTAATGAATTAAAAGACTTTTTAAAATGGTATGGAACAGATATCCTTCAGTTACATAGCATATAAAATAATGTACTTTAAAAAATTAAATGCTACAACATAGATCCAGGCCAGTTTCCTAAGGCTCCCTAAAACTTTCTCTGCAATTAAAGGTAAGTTTACTCTAGCAAAAGAAAATCAACTATATTTTAATTAGAAAAAAAAAAATCAGAAGCCTAGAAGATATGATTAGAAAAATCAAAGAGAAGCTTTATTTCAAAAAGCATCAATTTCTCCTTAGAGATTATTTGCTCTTCAATCAAAGACTATAGGGATGATTTTACTGGGCGAAAAAGTATATTTTTCAAAGAAATAAGTTTACACATAATAATGTGTTTTAATAATACTGAAAACTGTTTAAACTACTTCACTTTCTACCACTCTTATTTTGACAATAGTATCTAAAGCTAAACCTGTTTAACTGGAGAATATTCAACTCTCAACCACTTCACATACATCTTATTCCCATTAATTAGCTTTGATAAATTGAAAAAAAAACATAAAGCAACAAACAAACCAAAAAGCAACCAATTCACTCTGGTATCAGGTGCCATATTTTAAGTAGTTGTTAAAATAATTCACGGCTTTAAATACAAAATGCCTACAGGTTTTTTTAAAAAAGGAAAAAAAATAAAAAACAAACCCACACCGGTCTTGAATTGTTTAGATTAAAAAATTCAAAGTAAATAAATTGGCTTTATAAGCAGCATCCAGTTAAAAGGGAGTCACTCTGAGCAAATCAAAGTCCCTTGAACGGTAACAGAATTCTATTTCACCAGAGGTAATGGGTTTCTCAGGACGTTTCTATTTATAATTGAGCCAATTCAACCAACAGTTAACGATTTTCCGCGGGGTGGGCTATTGAGCTGCGTGAAGAATACAAACTGAAAAGGACACAACCTCAGGAAGCCGGGAGGGAAGGGCGAAGAAGAATGAAGAGCCCTGCATTGGGACATGCGGGGAGGGGTGCCCACGACCGAGTTTTAAGTACAACCCCCTCCTTGTGTTGATGAAAACTATGCTGCCCCACAGACTGCTCCAAACTCTCTCTCCCCGCAAAGAGGAGGGCGGGCGGCAGGTGGCAGGCGGCCTCGGCTCCGCTCTATTGTTGACCGTCGCCGCCCCCCGCCGGCCCCGGGCGACCGGCATCCTGGAGCCGGCGACAGCAGAGGCGGCCGGGGGAGGCCCGGGGCTTCGGGCCCGCCTTGGGGGGCTCGTTGGGCTAGTCGAGCAGGCCCTGGCGGAGCGGGGGGGAGTGGTGGGTGTGCGCCGAGAGGAGAGCGCGCCGCAGCCTCACCTTGGACACCATTTTCTTGAGCTGGCTCTCCGACCCCGCCATGGCGGCCGCCTCGCGACTCCGGTCCCTGCAAGCAGAGGGTCAGCCGCTCCGGGGCCGCCCCAGGCTGCCCCACACAACCGCACACGGACAAGCTAGCCCCCCACCCCCCCGCCTCTAGCAACAGGAAGTCGGCCTCCACGCCAGAACTTCCGCTTCCGCTTCCCTTACCTCACTTCCGAGGTCGGCAGTGGGTAGGGGTCAATGGGCTAGGTCAGGTCCGGGGAAACCCGTTCCGAGGGTGGAGTTGCTGAGCCGGGATAATAAGATCGGCAGCTCTTTCACAGTTGCCCTCACACTAAAGGAGCAGGTGCAGGGAGGGTAAGAGGTAGGAAGACCTTTTGGTGAGCTTTAATGACTGATGCGTCAAGTGAGAAGACTGGACTGAAGTCAGAAAACTGTTCTGCCACTGACTTGCCCTTCTGATAATTGCGCGCAAGTGCACGGCTTGCTCGGGTTTGTTTTTTCCAACTCCAAGAGGAAAGGCTTGCACTAGGCGATGCCCAGGATCTCTCTGGTTATCAGGTTGTTTTTCATTTTTAAGCTTCATATTACATTCACAAGGGCAAAGTGCAGAGCTCTCATTTCACAGGAAGCCAGGCAGTAATTTCTTTACAAGAGACCATTCACTTAGGTCAGAACTCCACTGTGCCCGACATGGATGATAATATAGGCTAACTTCTTCCTTGAACTTGGTGTGTGTACCAGCCTCTCCACTATCAAAATCCAAGTCTTTTAAATCAGGCTCAGCTTCAGATCCTCATGGTCTTCTACAGTGCAAGAGTAGGTACTCTTTTTTTTTTTTTGAAATTTGACAGAATTTTTATTTCACAGTACCCTAATATTGATGCAAGTGAACAGGCAGTTGAAAATGGTGCTCTTAAGTTCTGACATGGTACTTAACAGCTGTAAGTTGCTAGTTTACAAGCGAGGTGTACACAGATGGAAATGAACAAGTAATATAAAAAGTTTGGGGAGATAGGAGAGTCATATTTTATTTCTCCACTGACATATTTACAGTTGAATATAAATTAAAGGCCTGCTTACACACCAAACCCAGGTCCTTTTGGTGGTTCAGTCAAAGAGGTAAGACCTCCAGCTGGCTCACCAGAGAAGCGTCACTCCTTGGCCTAGTTTTTGGGATTTTGCCAGCCTTGAGTTGATCAATAATTTCTTCAATACCCTTAGGTGTCCGATCCTCATAGTAGTTGTCATTTATTTGAACTATTGGTGCATTTACACAGGCCCCTAAACATTCCACTTCTATAAGAGTGAAAAGTTTGTCAAGTGTAGTCTCTCCAACCTTTATTCCAAGTTTTTTCTGAATGGCCTCCAGAATGCTGTTGGAGTTTCGGAGCAAGACCTGGTAGTGCAGACTTGAATGTGATACAACTGGCTTCTGATTATACATTGTATAAAAAGTTGCTATTTCATACACTCTCATTGGAGGTACTTGTAAAATTTCTGCAACCTTGTTCATAGTGGAGATGGGCAGCCATCCATTCTGTCTCTGGGTTAAATCCAGAATTGGAAGCACAGCTGCTGCCTTATGCCCTTCTGGGTAGTTTTTCACAATGGCCTCTAACCTATTCCAGTTTTCTGGTGTGAAATCAAATGGAGTTTCTGGGTTATTCTCAGGAGTATCTCTGTGCACAAATAAGCCTCCTCCAGCTCCATTCTGAACAGCTGTCTTATGCAAATTTCTTATATGTCTTCCCCAGTGGGCGCCGTGGAGAGGAACATGGCTGGCCAAACTGCAGGCCTTCGGGCCTCACTGGGCACGGTCCTGAGCGGTTGGCACACACAGCGTGCACGCCCAAGAGTAGGTACTCTTAACTGAATTTCTACTACCCATTAAACTTCCTCATGGTCATTTATATTAGTCATTATTGCACCTCACTACCGGTTTTGTAAGTACAATGCCATTCAGGGCACTTGGGTTTGAGGGGGTGTGAAGTATGATTATTTGGATAATTTTAGCATCGTGGTACTGAGGAACAGGCTGTAGTATTAATTCTCTTCTAAACTGGCATCTAAATAAAGGTCACATAAACAAAGAGGGCCTAATTGAAGATACATGGAAGCATCATTATATATTGTTGCCAACACACACAAATAAAATATTCTAATAGGTATCTTTCTTTGGACACTATATACTAGTTAACCATACAGCTTCGGTCAAACCAAACTATCGGACAGTCTGTCTATCCTCCCCTATACCTCTTGTTTGTCACTTAAAAATATATGGTTTTCAAGCTATTCTTAAAGACACAGCTTATTAGCCAGAAGCACCTTCAATTAGAGCAACTCTCCTTTTATCAATTGGAAGAATGTAGGTTATGTATTTTTCAAAAGGTTTTGTTAAAAATAATTTTTAAAAGTTTGATGACAACAAAATCCATTCTCTTCATTTTGCAGTTAAGCCACTTAAAATGAAGTAACCAAATATCCTGGGGACTTATGAATCATATGAAAGAATCTTTCTCTTCAATATGAATAAATTTCCTTCCACTCAATAAATTAGGGATCTCCTGGTAATTTTCAAGTCAAAATTTATTTTATTCATTATTCTTGATATTTAAGAATAATTATTTGATACAATGTAAGTTGGAAAATAAAATATTTATCTCTGTTACAATATCAAAGAAGCATTTTAATCCAAGCCCCATTAAAAACCATAATAAGTAGAGGGAATGCATGATTTTGGAAAGATGAAAAAAAAAATGAAGGTTAATAGAAACATCATAAATGTCAAATTATCACCAATTCACACTGAGATGGTGGTGGTATTACTTCTTATATGTGATTTATAATACTCAACACTCAAGAAAATATGTGATAGAATTACTTCTATATTGTGGGTTTCTACAAGGCAAGGACTATAACTATTCATCTTTTTTTTTTTGCTTTTTTATTCCCTCCCCCACCCCACCCCACCCAATTTTTTATTATTCATCTTTGACTACTCATTCTAACACAGTTCTTGGAATAACAGTACAGTCAGTAAATATTGTACTGACATGTTCTTTTTATAATGCAGTTAATTCTTAGCAATTCCTCTATTTATATAGTATCTTGTAATTAGGTTATTGTTCAAGAGCATAATTAGGTATCTGATATTAGAAAAGGCTAGTATAAAAACACAAGCAATGGTCCTTTTAGTTTTACTTTCCTATTTCATACAAAAGGACAGTGAGGATACACTTACAGTTAACACCAAAATAACCTATTCATGTAGTGAAATTACACAGAACTAATGCTCATTTCTTCAAATGTCCAATGTTTTTACACCTTTCCAAGCATATTAAATACTTTTCTTTTTTCTTAAACATGGAACATTGACTAAATTTCACCTTTCCTTTATGATTTAAGCTCATCATTATAAGCATCCATTATTATGCTAAATCAGCATTAGTTTGACTACTTCCTCTCTGCCTAAAATGTGTCTGCTCTTATAATCCATTGGCTCCCATCTCACTGACCAGGTTTAGGTTCATCTATAATATGCTTTCAAAGCACCTGGGACTTCCTCATATTACAGTACTACACTTGGAATTGTACATTTATTTGTG
Organism: Giraffa tippelskirchi; assembly: GCF_054371585.1. NCBI lineage: Eukaryota > Metazoa > Chordata > Mammalia > Artiodactyla > Giraffidae > Giraffa > Giraffa tippelskirchi. The sequence continues at coordinate 22,168,707 of NC_137284.1, forward strand.
AGATTTGATTACTACGTCCCTGTACTAGATTATAAGCACCATGGGGGCCTGTACCTAGTCCAGGGTTTGCTCATCATTGTATCTGCAGTGCCTAATATGGCACCTGGTGCATAGGAGGCTCCAAGTCTAGACTATCTGAATGACTAAATAACTAAACACCTACTTCTGTGCATACAGCTCGCCCCCCTGCCCCCCTCCCCCCACCCCTCCCACCAAGCTATTTGCTCAGGGAAGTCAAAGAATCGGTGTTTCTAAAAAATATGTTGAAGAAAAAAAGCCCCTACATGAGAGTAAAAGAGTACAGACCTCAGCTTTAGGGTCTTGTGGTAACTATTTTGACTCTTAAGCTTTTTTCCTCTTCTAGAGTTTAGAAAGAGTAGAGGCTGTATGGCTAAGTGTCCCTTAGTCATGAGATCTTGGGCATTAAACCTCAATTTCCTCCTCTATAAAATGATGATAATAGTCCCTACCTCAGTGGGTTACTGTGAGGATTAATAAATAATCCTGAGGAATAAAACAATAAAGTGCTTATCACACTGCCTGAAATATTGAAGTGTTGATGCTAGCTGCTGCTATTAGTTATGTGTCACATTCATAATAATATGCTGTCTTTCACATATGAAGATGTTATTGACCCATCACCAAAGTGTATGCACCCTGAATCATTTCTTCAGTAGTTAAAAGATGCACCCTGAATCATTTCTTCAGGAGTAGTTAAAGGATGCACTGTGAATCATTTCTTCAGGAGTAGTTAAAGAATATGCTCAGAACAATCACCTCATTCAATCTCTCCCCATTAAGACCAATGCCTTTATGAAAGCCTCATATATTAGCTTTAAAGTAAATGCTTGGCTTTCATTCATAACCTATTTCCACTAAAAATATGCATGTCTCTATGGCTCTACTTATGGCATGGTGTGTTCTTGAGATGTTGGAAGTCTTATATAGCCCAGAAGAGATGATAGAAAATTGCGGAAAGGACAGTCCTGCTGGATATTAGACTACACTTCTTGTTCATATATTTAAAAATTTCATTTTCCTTTTTACTATATTAAAGTATGTGTACAAAGGAAAAAAAAATATGTATACAGTTCTTTTCCATTTTTATAGTAGCTAATTGATTTGAAGAGGGAAAACAAAATGCTTTATTGTTTATTATTATGCATTTTAACCAACATTATTTTAAAGAAGAACTGTAAATAGCATAAACTGGATCCTTTGAATATAGAGCTAGCACAGACTTTGAAATACATACTGGGCCTTCAGCTTATGATGTTTATTGTAACTGTTGACGGGTAATTTTCTTTTAAAAAGGTATGATTTTTAAAATATTCCCAAAGTGCTAAATGTGCTAATTGAGGATACGTAATTTTTAAATGATGTATATCGCAGATGAATGTTTATCTCTGCTTAGGCTTAAAGAACAGTACAGATAATCTCAATAACAGAGAAAATTAGATTTTTGTCCTTCTTATCTAACTACCTAAGGATTTAAATTAAAAAGCCAACCAAGAACCACCGACCTTAACCAAGCAGTTTGTAAGGATAAATAATAAGATACAGAAGTTCTCCACCCTATATATATGTGTTGGTAAAATTAAACGACCTTTCCTTTCAGGTAACTCTGAACTTTAGAATCAAAGTTTTAACTGTTGCTGGAGATCATGGATGGAGGATGCACTGCTTTGGAGTTTCCCAGTCACTGTTTCTTCTTTCACTGTGGTCTTGAAGACTTCAGACACTCCACTCGTTCCAAGGATGCAAGGCAAACTTAAAAACACTTCACTATTTATATCATAATATCCCTGAAAGGAAAAAAAATGGGATTAGAGCTGAATCACTGCAAAAAAGTTAATACCATAAATATGGATATTTTCTTCCTTTTCTGGTCCTAGCACTACAAAGTGATATAAGCTGAATTTTAAAAAAATTTGTTCATTTATTTTCTAAACTCCAGTTACTGTTTCAGAAAATTTTTGTGAGATGGGAAGAATTTGGTCAAAGATACCCCCTTTATGGGGAGGTAAGCTAGCACCCTCCAATATGGGTAACAGGCTGGAGGTAAAGAAAAAAGACTGTCATTGGTTTGATACCTGTAGCACAGAGGGGAAAGCCCAAGGATGTAGTGGAAGGAGGTGACCTGTTGTGTCCCAGGGACTAACTTTCTGAGCTCCCAATCCAAAGCTGGCTTTATTCCATTAATGCTGGTGCTCCTACATCTCACAGGTATATCCTGTGTGTCTGTCCTCTCCTCTCTGTATTTCATTGTCCCCATTCCCCCTCCTGGACATGGGGAAGGTCAGCACTAAAAGGGTTAAGCAGCAGGCTTTGGTTCATGGTTTTAATTCCTTGGTAAAGTAAATTAGGCAATGCCAAAGGTTGTGGATTTGATCCTTGGAGGAAATGTGGGCCTTACAAAATGGGAAAGTGAATTTTGAAGGGTTTTATTAAAAGATTTTTTTTTTATCTCTTTCTTCCCTGGAGACCCTCATTTTCATAACTTTGTTCCTGTTGGTTTAGTTAAACATGGAAAGTTAAGATGTTGTGTCCACCTGCCTTGGAGCAGACCCAGGTCTGAACTTTTTCAAATCCTTGATGCATTTAACTTGAAGGATCTGAAACATGCAAGCACAGGTTACATAGTTCAGATTTACGTTCTACTGGATTAAGTTTTTCTTTAATGTCTGAAAGCATAGTTTTATGGTAGTTCTTTCTGGAAAGAACCCAGTATTATCTAAAATTATTGGCAAAGTTAAATGTATTTTATACAACAAAGTTTTTAGAATGTTGAGAAGTAACTGAAAAGAGAGTGATGAGTAAATGTTTAGGCTGAGATAATTTATTTCAATAAATCTTTCAAAAGCCTTATTTTAAAATGCTGTTAATAAATTTCTATGATTTTTTTTCTTTTTAAATTTGTTTCCCTGAGAGCATAGCTATTTGTTTTTATTGTAAAACAATAATAATAAAGCAAACTCTCAAAAAAAAAAGAGAAAGAAAGAAAAAAGATTGCTAGAGTGGATTCCCAGGGGAGGAGCTTAACATGGGCTCTGAGTGCAGTCAAATTTGGTAACCTGTTTTCAGTTTTCCCTTCCATGTTTTATTTCCCTTCCGGTATTCCTAAGGTTTTGTGAATATTTGGTTAAGCATTTGTGCCTCATCTTAGCTGTGCTTTAGGGACTTTATACTTGGAATAAAGCAGTAAAGGACAACCTGAACTGGAGAAACAGACTGATGACCAGCTAAGACCAGTTGGCATGTCAGCCTGGGGTGACCTGGCTGGCTGAGGAGATAAATGACAACCAGAAGTTTATGGAATATATAAATGCTTCTTGGGAATTCCAAAAATTAATGGGGGTCAAGGGCAACCTGGTAGAAGTCCAGACTTCCCACAGCCAAGCAAGATAGGAGTTAGACCAAACTATCTTCTCCCATGTGTTACTCTAAAAGCTGGTGATACTGAAGATACCAGGTTACAGTGTGAACAGTACTTTTTTTGTTATATTAATAATATAAATATTTAAAACTATGATGAGAGAATGAGAATAGCAATTACCTTTGCTAAAACTGATACAGAATGTACTTTCTTTTTATCATTCACAATACTGTCAAGCAGGTCAGCTACTGATAGTCCAACAGACCATGATCTTTGACCTTTTACCCTTAATAGTTCCATGGCCCTAGGTTATAAAAAACAAAACAGACAAATCATGATTTCAGAAAATGCACAAAATATGTATGTTTAGTTTTAGCTTATGTATAAGGTATTAATTAGATATTTTTATGACACAGAAGGGTTGTATGACAATTGTTAGGAAAACCAACAGATAGCCCAGTAATTAAGCTTTTCTTAAAATATTAGGCAGTCCACAGTGAGTCAATACAAATGGGCTAATAATATAAAAAGATGCTTACCACCACTAATACTTACTAAATATGAGCTAAAACAATAAATACATCAATTTTTCCCATCAAAATTGGCAAAGAATAAAACGACTAATGGGCTTCGCTGGTGGCTCAGCTGGTGAATCTGCCTGCAATGCGGGAGACCTGGGTTCAATACCCCTGGGTTGGGAAGATCCCTGGAGGAGGGAAAGGCTACCCACTCCAGTATTCTGGCCTGGAGAATTCCATGGACTGTATAGTACATGGGGTTGCAAAGAGTCAGACACAACTGAGCGACTTTCACAAAAAGACTGATAACTACCTCTGCAGAAGCTACAGAGAAACTGGCATTCCCATAACTGCTGTTCAGAGTGCAAAATTATTCAAGTTTTTAAGAGGAAGATTTGGCAACACCTGATCTAGAAATTACTCTTCTAGGAACTTGTCCTATAGCAATATGCTCAACTGTGCAGATATACATATAAGTATGTTTGCTTTGTTGGAGACAGAAAAAATTTTGGAAACAATTCATCCAAAGAGGACTTGTTAAATAGATCACTACCAAATGTAGCACCATATAGCTGTTGAGAAGAACGTAAAGTACATTTATTTGTACAATATGGGGAAATATCCAACATTTATTATTAAGAAAATAAAGCAAGTTGCAAGATAAGACGAATAGCACAAATTTATTATAAAAACAACAATAATGATGATAATCCTTGCAGAAGCATGAGAAAACAACGTTTGGACACATGGACGCTAAACTGTTAATAGCGGTTGTTTCTGGAGAATGGAATTACCCCTGCTTTTCACTTTTCACTCTATAGATATCTGCAGTATTTAAAGCTTTATCTTTGCTGTACACCAGAAACTAACACAACATTGTAAATCAACTATACTTCAATTAAAACATAAAGTTTTATGAGTGCATACATTCTTTTTGTAACTAATTAAAAATTATACAAATTAAACAAACATGTTTGAATTCATTCCTCTTGAAAACTATAAATGCGGGATTATATAGAGAAGCAGATTAGAATGGATTATACAACATACTACTATTCTCAATATGAGACTATTCTTTCCAGTTGTTACACTCTAAAAACCATAAACTGAAGGTTTAAAAAGCTAAAATCACCTGAATCAGAATTCAGAAAAGGATGTTATATTATGAGACAGTAAAACAACAAATGGCATGAAAATATATAGTATGTAGAGTCCAACCTATGGGGTCCAGACCCCTGGAAGGCCTCTGAATAAACACAAAAGATTCAAGGATCTGTGCATTATACTTGGTTTCTGCCTGAAATTATAATGGGGGTTATCCATCCACATTAGACTAATTTCCAAATGTATTTAACTATGATTAATAAATACATATTGATTTTTAAGTGGTATAGGCCAATTCTCCTCTACCTTTAAGAAAATAGCCAATATCCTCAGATACAGGATCCTATATCCTAAATATAGAAGTGGTAAATCACTGCCTACAAATAAGGAGTCTATTCCACCCTTTAAAAAGTCAACTGCGTATCTAAATATAGGCTTGCAAAACAGTTTGAGATAAGAAATCAAAGAAGAGAAAATACTGATCCCATGCACTCTGGATTTGTCCATACTAGTTAGTTTTGTTTGCAGAAGCCTGGTAAGTACATGCCATGCAAATAGCCATTATGTTAGCTATGAAGTGTATGGTTTTTAGTTGGATAAATGCAAATCTACATTCAGTGTTACCTGTTGGACAGCTGCATCTGAGAGTCATGATTTGTTACTTCCTCTTGGCCACTCCATATGGGCACTAAAAATTAAAGGAAAAATTGATTATTATCTTGTCAATAACTCTCTTAGGACTAAGATGTGATAAAGGATCATTTGCAGTCAAGGGTACCTATATCAAACTTTATAAACATTTCCCCCCTTCTGGATAGTTACATACTTCCACTGGTGGCGCTAAATGTGCCGTACTGATTGCCTGGGGTGAGAAGTCATAGAGCTGTAGTTCCCTCAAAACATGATCCCAAAGTCTATTTGCAGCCTGTTACCTGTTCTCTCTCAACAACACTGGGCCATTTTACTGACTGAGTAGAAAGTTTTTCTCAGCAAGCAGTGTATAATAGGCTCCCATGTGCTGTAAGCCCTTGGCATTTGCTCCACTGGGAACCACACAGACTAATTTCTATCACCAGATGACGAATAATTTGGTCACCTACGGCTTCCCTGGTGGCTCGGGTGGTAAAGAATCCGCCTGCAGTGCAGGAGACCTAGGTTCGATCGATGGGTTGGGAAGATCCCCTGGAGGAGGGCATGGCAACCCACTCTAGTATTCTTGCTTGGAGAATCCCCACGGACAGAGGAGTCTGGCAGGCTACAGTCCATGGGGTCGCAGAGAGCCAGATACAATTGAGCAACTAAGCCCACAAACTCTGGATGAGACTTCCACAGCTGTTAGAGAGCAGGGTCCTGTTTTCTAAGAGCATATTTGGTTTTCCATTTCCTCTCACTACACCATTTATAAAAACAATTTAAAAGCTCAAAGCTATACATGTGAGATGGATATTTATACCATACTTTAATATGAAATTTAAAGTAACATTCTGAAACCGTTTTAATAGTCATTGGTTTCTCATCACTGTGAAGACATTCTTTGATACAAATCTTTGGGTAGGCAAAATAAAAATACATTCAGATATGTAAGATATATTTTACGCTTAAGATACACGTCGTCTTTTTCTTGTTTTATTTTCTTGCTGTGCCACGCAGCTTGTAGGATCTTAGTTCCCTGACCAGGGACTGAAACCAGGCCCTGGCAGTAAAAGTGTCAAGCCCTAACCACTGGACTGCCAGAGAATTCCCACAGCTCTTCTAAACTGCATTAAAAATTAGGCCACTTAGTGATTTCTCAGCATCAGCAACAAATGACACTTTGCTTCCTCAAACTGATTGTAAGCTTCCAAGGGGCAGGGAAAATGTGTCCTCCTTCTGTGTCCTCTGGCACAGATTCTCTACCAAGTCAAAGAATGCACAAGAGGTAATATAGAACCGACCTCACACACAATCCATAATTATATTAAACAAAGAGGAAAACATACTTGGAACGGTTAAGTTGGAGGACATGGAAAAGTTTTAAAGTTTTTTTTTTTTTTGCTTTTATATACATATATATTTGTAGATATTAAAAATCAAAATCAGTTTTCTTATTTCCCTATGGTTCCCTTATTATTTAATGTTAATGGGGTCACTAGAGATTGCAGTTTAGATCTTTAAGTTTCAAGATACCCGAGAGAGAATGATTGAGCTAGAAAAGAAATGAACACTATCGAGAGGAACAGAATGGCATATGGGATTTTGTATCTCCCCTTTTGGGAGAAGATGATCATGGCTTTGACTTTACAAAGATTTTCCTATGAGAAGAATTCAGGACATTTGGAAGGCTGAAGTGAAGGGGAAGTCATTATTCCCTGATAGAAATGAAGTTCATAGTAGTACCACGGCAAGCTCTTAAGGACTACCCCTTTCACTGTAACAGACTGGATAATTTGTGGGAGAGCCTCAAAAGTCCTCAAAGAATGCAGCAGCTTCCAAGCAGACACTTGAGCATCTCTCGTTCGGTTAATTAAGATTAAAAAAAAAATCTTCAGCATCAGTGTCTATGTCAGTGACAGCTACTGAAGGTCATAGAAGTTTTTATATTAAGTTAAAAAAAAGCAAAACCAAAAATTGTTACATGAACAATATAAATGCATGTGGACAAATTAATAAGGGTCTTTTTTTTAATGTTTCACTTGAATAGGACTATACATGAATTACTTTCTTAAAAAAGTTTGGTACTAATAATGTACTAATAAGGTAACATTACTAGTATAGTCACGATAAGAAAATTGCAGGGAAATGTCTGTTAGATGAACAAGCATTTACAGACCTTAGGAAGATAAATAAAAAGGGAAAGGTAGGTACGGGAAGAGAAAGGACACCAAGAAGTCTGGAATTTAATTATGAGTATTACTGCTATTATTACTAATATAATCACGTTTCATCTTTCCTCTCTGAGTTTAGACTTTTAAGAGCCATGAGAAAACAATGTTCAGAGAGATGGAGAAAGCGTCACTATGTTCAAATTTGCTTCTGACACAGTCATTAGGATTTTTAGTTAAGTTTAGATAGACTTAATTAATTTTTTGTTCCCTTATTGCCCAACCATTCACACTTCCTAAATGTATATTTATCCTAGTTTAAGGATCCCTTTCAAATACTGCATCTAATCAATCCTTATCTTTCTGGTTCTATTCCTTAAGAACAGTAATCCTCTGGTCCCAGAAATTTTAATAAAAAATGACCATGGGATATTTCTTTTCCATTACACATAACACCTACCCCTTAGGTAAGACTGATGCACACAGCAGATGAGTTAACACTGTTTTGAGATCCAGTCCTTGGATTTCTAAAACATCACTTGAAGGAGTTACCTGCACTTTACATGACTTCACTATCACAGCTAAAAACAGCAGCTCCAAATCACATGTTGTAACTAATTTGGTGGAGCATAGTATCAATGACCTATGGTTGCAAAAAGATGGTATCAGGATCATTCATTCATTTCAAAACATATTTACTGAGGCCATTTCAAGTTCAAGGAGTTTACAATCTGGTGGAGTGAAGACAGGTAAACATGCAATTATAACACTGTGATAAGGAATATAATAGAGGCATGAACTTACTTAACCTGGAGAATTAAGGAAGGCTTCCTGGGAGAGGTGGCACTCAAGCCCAGTCTTGAAGGATAAGCAGGAGTTAGCCAAATGAATGAATGTTCAGGGAAAGGAAGTATCAGGTGCAAAGGCAAGGAAGCATGAGAGTGCATGAGTTCCTCAGGAAGCTGCAAGCTGATCATGTGACTAGCATAAAATGCTTGTCAGAATGGCAGAAGATGAAGCTCAGGAAGGAAGCACGAAACAGATCCTAAAGGGTCTTACATGTCATGGAATTCCTCCCCATATCATGCTGTAATTGTCATTTGTCTCTGAAATAACTAAAGAGAATAATTTTACTTACACATATCTGTTATTCTTATAACTGTTTCTAAATCTTAATGTTGCCTATTTCAAAGTGTCGTTTTCCATGTCCCTTTGCCAATTTTCTATTCCTCACCATCTTGCCATCTTGATCACTGTCATAATAGCTATCATTTACTGAGTGTTTATCTATGCCAGACACTATACTAAAGGCTTAAGAGAAATTATCTAACTAAGTCACTGCAAGAAAAGTACAGCTTTGCAGTCAGACCCAGGGTTCAAATCTCAGTTCTGCCCTTACTAAATGTATAATCTTGGACAAGTTGTTAAACTCACCGAGTCTTAAGCTTCCTTGTACATTGATTTGGAAAAAACTACCACCTCCTTTTTGGGGTGTTTATAAATTTTAAATGAGACTGCAAAGCATTTAATACACACACTAAGCACTCAATAAAAAAATAATTCCAATTTTGCTATGGTGTCATCAATACAAAGACATAACCAACTGGTGTCTACACATGAAACCACCAGAAAGTGAGTCGCTCAGTCATGTCTGACTCTTTGTGACCCCATGGACTGTACCCTGAAGACTCCTCTGTCCATGGAATTCTCCAGACAAAAACACTGGAGTGTGTAGCCGTTCTCTTCTCCAGAGGATTTTCCCAACCCAGGGGTCGAATCCAGGTGGATTCTTTACTGTCTGAGCCACCAGGGAAGCCCAGCAGAGGGAGCCTCTAATCCAAGGGAAGACTACCTATCAGTGCATGCATGCCTGCTAAGTCGCTTCAGTCGTGTCCGACTCTTTGCAACCATATGGACTGTAGCCCACCAGGCTACTCTGTCCATTGGATTCTCCAGGCAGGAATACTGGAATGAGTTGCCATGCCCTTCTCCAGGGGATCTTCCCAATCCTGGGATCAAACCAGCATCTCTTATGTCTCCTGCATTGGCAGGTGGGTTCTTCACTGCTAGCACCACTTGGGAATCCCAAGAATACTGGAGGGTGTAGCCATTCCCTTCTCCAGAGGATCTTCCCAATGCAGGGATGGAACCCGGGTCTCCTGCATCACAGGCAGATTCTTTACCATCTGAGCCACCAGGGAAACCCACCAATCAGTGGATATAGTTATTTCTGAAACAAAGTAGAAGACATGATAAAAAGTGATCTGACAGCAGTCCAAGGCTCAGTGGTAAAGAATCCGCCTGTAATGCAGGAGGTGCAAGTTCGATCCCTGGATTGGGAAGATCCCCTGAAGGAGAAAACGGCAACCCATTCCAGTCTTTCCGGGAAAATTCCATGGACAGAGGAGCCTGGTGGGCTACAGTCCATGGGCTCACAAAGACTCAGACACAACTGGGCATGAACATGGGACAAGACTAGACATAGGGAGATGGGTTGGGGAGTACATAAGTAGCTTCATTGGCATTCATAATGTTCTTAATTGAGTATGGATTCATGAATGTTTGGTCAACTATGTTTTAAAACATATATATACATTATATATATATTCTATGTATCAAATATTACATAAATTATATTTAAGTAATCTCAATTCACATCCATCTACATTTATTTCTAGTTCCTACTTGAGAGTTCCCTTCCTTGCACTTAAAAAAAAAAAGATTTATTTATGTATTGGCTGCGATGGGTCTTTGTTGCTGCACGTAGGTTTTTCCTAGCTGCAGGGAGTGGGGGCTACTCTTCCTTGCAGTGCATGGGCTCTCGGTGCGAGGGCGTCAGTAGTCACAGCTCTCAGGCTTAGTTCCTCCAAGGAATGTGGAAACTTCCTGGACCAGGGATGGAACTGGTGTGCCTTGCATTGCAAGGCAGATTCTTAATTACTAGACCACCAGAGAAGCCCAGTTCCTTGTGCTTTTACCCTACTTCTCTTGGACCTCTCTTAAGGCTCGTCAATACTGCCTGTTATAGTCACTTTCTGTATCAGTCTCTAACCTGCCTGAAGACAGGGTCTTTATTCATTTATGTAGCTCCAACAGCATTCAGCAAAGTGCCTTAGGTTCTTATCAAGTCACACCATCCTTTATTTTCTCTTTACAATTTGAGATATTCATATAGCCATAATGTAAAATATTCTTATTCATTCAAAAATTATAACTTAGGGGATTGGTTACATTTTGGTATTCCAGTACTTAAAAAGAATGAATGATATCTATATATGTTATTATGCAGTCATTTCCAAGTCATAACAATTAGAAAGAGGGTAAGGTGGAGAATGATGTACGATGTATATTTCATATGCTTGTCCTTATACAGAACATTTCTAAACGGCAGCATTGCTTCTAGAGAGAGGGACTAGGTGTCTGGCATAGAAGGGAGACATTTTTCACTATATTATCTTTTTGTACTATTTAATTGTTTTGCAATGTGAATGTACGACTTTTTCAACTAAAAGAACAGCTTAATAATTTACACTTTCAATAAAGAGAAGGTACACAGAAAAAATTCAAATTGGATCAGAATAAACAGCAGCTTTACAAAAGAATAAACATCTTGAGACAATATATGGTTAATTACATTTAGCTAGCAAAAGCTTTTAACTCAAAGGAATGAAGGAATCTGTGCGATGATGTGATCAGGAAAAACTTCAAAGTGTAAGTAAGAGGGACTTGACTGAGACTTTGAAGAATAAGATTTAAATATGCTAAGCGAGAAGGAGAAGGGATTATGAAAAAAGTAAACACAATGGGCAAAGATCCCTGTGGCTGAAGAAAACCTGTGGGGCAGGGCCAAGATGCACAAGACCTGGTTTTAGTCCTTCTTTGACCTGAAAAGGCTCTTGGAGCGGTCACTCCTATTATTCCCGCATTCATTGCTGATTCCCTACCACAAACTGTAATCAATGACCCTTTGAGCGGCTTCCAGCTCTCTAACAACATGATTGCCTCCATAACTATAACTGGGAAGGAAGATTAAGGCTGTATTTTGGGACTACTTGAATGGCAAGTAAAAGAATTTAATGATTTGGTCAGAGGAAGCCTGTGAAAGTTTTTGAAAAGAGTAATGTGATTTAGGAAGACTGAATTAATATGTGAAACATACTGCAAACTGTAAGTTTTAGCTAATATCATTATTAATTTGGCATCACTTATACAGTACACTCGGAAAAGGCAATGGCACCCCACTCTAGTACTCTTGCCTGGAAAATCCCACGGACGGAGGAGCCTGGAAGGCTGCAGTCCATGGGGTCGCAAAGAGTCGGACACAACTGAGCAACTTCACTTTGACTTTTCACTTTCATGCACTGGAGAAGGAAATGGCAACCCACCCCAGTGTTCTTGCCTGGAGAATCCCAGGGACGGCGGAGCCTGGTGGGCTGCCGTCTATGGGGTCACACAGAGTCGGACACGACTAAAGTGACTTAGCAGCAGCATAGGGTACACTAGAGGGAAAAGAGCAAATTAACTGGGAGATTTACAATGATCAGAGAAGCAAGAGATTAACATGGACCAGAACTCAAATGGTAATAATGAGTAACATTTGGGGTCTTGGGTTTATTTGAATCCCTAGACATGTTACTCAAATACATCTGCTCCAAGTTCTTATTTGCTCCCCTTTTCTCGTTCTATATTGATTAGTCTTTAGTGTCAGGAAGCATTTTGAGCCTGAAAAGCTATGTCTGCTTGAATCACATAGTCAGGTTTTATAAAGGTTTATTCTATTGCCTGAGTCTTTCTAGCGTTGAACTTTCTAGGTGGCAAGTGCATATTTATACAGATTTTAAATCTTCCTCCAGTTCTTGAGTTAAATGATCACTTCCTCACAGGCAGAGTAGTTCTTTTCTACATTGTGCTCTACACCTCAGCACCTATAGGATGAATAAAGTAGTAATAATACACTTGAAGAGTCAGACATGACTTAGCAACTGGAACAACAACAATAACAACAATACACTTTAAAGGAGGAAGCAATCATTAATTTTCTTCAGATTACCTTTTCAACATAATCACTCGCATGCTCAAACACCTTTAACAGTTCCCCTCTGCCTGACAATCCTTCCAACCCTTTATGAGGTATTCAAGAAAAAAATACCTCCAAAATGAGTTATCAACAAGTTATCAACCAAGCTTATCTGGTTGAAACTCTGCAACAACCAGTCTAGACTTTTTTATCCCATGAACATGTCATACCTAAGGTGTGTGCCTTTGCCTGTTTTTCCCATTCCTGGAAAGTCTCTCTCACTCTTTGCTATTTATTTGAACCCTATTCATTCTTTCAAAGTGCAGTTCAATGATGGCCTGCATAGAATTTTCTCCAGTCATTTCAACCCATGTTAAATGCTCACTCGTAAGTGTCTGAACACTGTAAGTCTAAAATATATTCATTCTAGCCCTTAATCAAAGAGTTCCCTATACTTTTACTGTCAGCCAAAATAGCTTTATTAAAAATTTTCTTATTGCTCTAAAATAATTTTTTAAAAGATTTTTTGATGTGGACCAGTTTAAAAATCTTTTAATTTTTTACAAGATTGCTTCTATTTCATGTTTTGGTTTTCTGACCCCAGGCATGTGGGATCTCAGCTCCCCGACCAGGGACTGAACCCAACCCTCTGCATTGGAAGGCAAAGTGTTCACCACTGGACTTCTAGGGAAGTCCCTAGAATAATTTTTAAGAACGGTGAAGGAAGAGGCTGTGCTCTGTGCCTCTTCTGGATCACACTGACATCTTACAGTAGTGAACAGATATACTTGTTTAAAATGAATAAAAATGAGCAAACTTAGGATAAAGCACTTTTATCACCAGACCAACCTGACTTTACAGCATGAGAGAAATAATAAAGAAAAAGATATTATTGAATTAAATAGGGAAAGCAATCTTATGGGATAGGAAAAAGGGCTTTCAAATCCAGGGGGACTAGATTTTATGAATGGTTTCTATGGTAGGGACAGAGCACAGAGCAAGTAGCTGGTTAAAAGAAAAAAAAGGGGGGAGGGCCATAAGGGTAAATAAAGAGTGAATATTCTGTTTAAAAGGTGAGAAAGAGACAGGAGGTATGCACCTAGGGAGAAAGTCTGGACTTAGGAAAGGTAAACAAGACTGCAGGATGTGAAAGTAAAGGAAAGAGTTCTGTACATGCTTTGTGTGTGTGTAAAAGTCGCTCAGTCGTGTCTGACTCTGCGACACCACAGACTGTAGCCTGCCAGGCTGCTCTGTCCATGGGATTTTCCAGGAAAGAATGACAGAGTGGGTTGCCATGCCCTCCTCCCGGGGATCTTCCAGACCCAGTGATTGAACCTGGGTCTCCTGCATTGCAGGCAGATTCTTTAATGTCTGAGCCACCAAGGAAGACCGGTGTATGCTTTAGGGTTTATCTAAATGTTGCTCTCCAGAAAATTAAACTTTTAAATTCATCCTGGATGCTGAAATTCAAATACAAAGTATAAAAATAAAAATACATAACCTAAGGAGTCTTGCCTTTTATTTACAGAAAAGTAAATACAACCAGAATGACACGTTTGTAGAGTCTATTCACAATACAGGGTCCCACACACAAAAGGCACTCAAATGTGGAAGGAAAACCAACTAGGCTCCACAACTGGAGTCCCCAGAACTGTGCATATATGCATACCATGGCCTCTGGTGATGTAGATTATCAATATACGTAACTAATAAACATGTACAGTATGAAAAGGCAAAAAGATAGGACACTGAAAGATGAACTCCCCAGGTCAGTAGGTGCCCAATATGCTAATGGAGATCAGTGGAGAAATAACTCCAGAAAGAATGATGGGATGGAGCCAAAGCAAAAATGATACCCAACTGTGGATGTGACTGGTGATAGACGCAAAGTCCGATGCTGTAAAGAGCAATATTGCATAGGAACCTGGAATGTTAGGTCCATGAATCAAGGCAAATTGGAAGTGGTCAAACAGGAGATGGCAAGAGTGAACGTCGACATTCTAGGAATTAGCGAACTAAGATGGACTCGAATGGGTGAATTTAACTCAGATGACCATTATATCTACTACTGTGGGCAAGAATCCCTTAGAAGAAATGGAGTAGCCATCATGGTCAACAAAAGAGTCCAAAATGCAGTACTTGGATGCAATCTCAAAAACGATAGAATGATCTCTGTTCGTTTCCAAGGCAAACCATTCAATATCACGGTAATCCAAGTCTATGCCCCAACCAGTAACGCCGAAGAAGCTGAAGTTGAACGGTTCTATGAAGACCTACAAGACCTTCTAGAACTAACACCCAAAAAAGATGTCCTTTTCATTATAGGGGACTGGAATGCAAAAGTAGGAAGTCAAGAAACACCTGGCGTAACAGGCAAGTTTGGCCTTGGAGTACAGAATGAAGCAGGGCAAAGGCTAATAGAGTTTTGCCACGAGAACGCACTGGTAATAGCAAACACCCTATTCCAACAACACACGAGAAGACTCTACATGTGGACATCACCAGATGGTCAACACCAAAATCAGACTGATTATATTCTTTGCAGCCAAAGATGGAGAAGCTCTATACAGTCAGCAAAAACAAGACCAGGAGCAGACTGTGGCTCAGATCCTGAACTGCTTATTGCCAAATTCAGACTTAAATTGAAGAAAGTAGGGAAAACCACTAGACCATTCAGGTATGACCTAGATCAAATCCCTTATGAGCATACAGTGGAAGTGACAAATGGATTTAAGGGACTAGACCTGATAGACAGAGTGCCTGATGAACTATGGACAGAGGTTCGTGACATTGTACAGGAGACAGGGATCAAGAAAATCCCCATGGAAAAGAAATGCAAAAAAGCAAAATGGCTGTCTGAAGAGGCCTTACAGATAGCTGGGAAGAGAAGAGAAGCAAAAAGCAAAGGAGAAAAGGAAAGATATTCCCATCTGAATGCAGAGTTCCAAAGAATAGCAAGGAGAGATAAGAAAGCTTTCCTCAGTGATCAGTGCAAAGAAATAGAGGAAAACAACAGATTGGGAAAGACTAGAGATCTCTTCAAGAAAATTAGAGATACCAAAGGAACATTTCATGCAAAGATAGGCTCGATAAAGGACAGAAATGGTAGGGACCTAACAAAAGAAGAAGATATTAAGAAGAGGTGGCAAGAATACACAGAAGAACTGTACAAAAAAGATCTTCACAACCCAGATAATCACGATGGTGTGATCACTCACCTAGAGCTAGACATCCTGGAATGTGAAGTCAAGTGGGCCTTAGAAAGCATCACTATGAACAAAGCTAGTGGAGGTGATGGAATTCCAGTTGAGCTATTTCAAATCCTGAAAGATGATGCTGTGAAAGTGCTGCACTCGATATGCCAGCAAATTTGGAAAACTCAGCAGTGGCCACAGGACTGAAAAAAGTCAGTTTTCATTGCAGTCCCAAAGAAAGACAATGCCAAAGAATGCTCAAACTACTGCACAATTGCACTCATCTCACATGCTAGTAAAGTAATGCTCAAAATTCTCCAAGCCAGGCTTCAGCAATACGTGAACCGTGAACTTCCAGATGTTCAAGCTGGTTTTAGAAAAGGAAGAGGAACCAGAGATCAAATTGCCAATATCCGCTGGATCATCGAAAAAGCAAGAGAGTTCCAGAAAAACATCTATTTCTGCTTTATTGACTATGCCAAAGCCTTTGACTGTGTGGATCACAATAAACTGTGGAAAATTCTGAAAGAGATGGGAATACCAGACCATCTGACCTGTCTCTTGCGAAACCTGTATGCAGGTCAGGAAGCAACAGTTCGAACTGGACATGGAACAACAGACTGGTTCCAAATAGGAAAAAGAGTACGTCAAGGCTGTATATTGTCACCCTGCTTATTTAACTTATATGCAGAGTACATCATGAGAAACGCTGGGCTAGAAGAAACACAAGCTGGAATCAAGATTGCCGGGAGAAATATCAATAACCTCAGATATGCGGATGACACCACCCTTATGGCAGAAAGTGAAGAAGAACTAAAGAGCCTCTGGATGAAGGTGAAAGAGAGTGAAAAAGTTGGCTTGAAGCTCAATGTTCAGAAAACTAAGATCATGGCATCTGGTCCCATCACTTCATGGGAAATAGATGGGGAAACAGTGGAAACAGTGTCAGACTTTATTTTTTTGGGCTCCAGAATCACTGCTGATGGTGACTGCAGCCATGAAATTAAAAGACGCTTGCTCCTTGGAAGGAAGGTTATGGCCAACCTAGATAGCATATTTAAAAGCAGAGACATTACTTTGCCAACAAAAGTCCGTCTAGTCAAGGCTATGGTTTTTCCAGTGGTCATGTATGGTTGTGAGAGTTGGACAGTGAAGAAAGCTGAGCGCCAAAGAATTGATGCTTTTGAACTGTGGTGTTGGAGAAGACTCTTGAGAGTCCCTTGGACTGCAAGGAGATCCAATCAATCCATCCTAAAAGAGATCAATCCTGGGTGTTCATTGGAAGGTCTGATGTTGAAGCTGAAACTCCAATACTTTGGCCACCTCATGCGAAGGGTTGACTCATTGGAAAAGACCCTAATGCTGGGTAGGATTGGAGGCGGGAGGAGAAGGGGACGACAGAGGATGAGATGGTTGGATGGCATCATCGACTCGATGGACATGGGTTTGGGTAAACTCCGGGAGTTGGTGATGGACGGGGAGGCCTGGTGTGCTGTGATTCATGGGGTCGCAAAGAGTCAGACACGACTGAGCGACTGAACTGAACTGAATAAACATGTATTTCTTACCTTTGTCTTCTCCCTGCTCACCAATAACCCATACTTCTTTTCCTGAAGTCTGTGCCTTCAAGACATTTGTAATAATATATTGTAATCTCTGTGAATCCAGATTGCACCCAATTCCAATCACTCGGTTTGCAGGAAATGCACTCAGTTTCCAAGTCACATAGGTCATGATTTCCACTAAACATGACATGCAAGGTGAAAATATAAATTATTTTTTAAAATATACTTCTAGCCTAGTTCCTAAACAAAATATTTTAATAAGTATATCAAAACCTGTGTATATTCTTCTTAGGTCTTAAATGCACTATGAAGCATTATTTATTTTTATTATATATTATATAAATTTATTTTATTTAACAACTAAAAACAACTAACCAGGTTTCAGCATCATTTTACATAACTTTGTATTAAACATAAATTTTTAAGAGTGAAAAACAGATCATGTCCTAGAGCAGTTAAGGATGAAAGATGAAAACTTGGTACAGAAAACCAGAAGATAATTTTTTTCATTGATCAAGTTCTCTTTTACATCTAGCTTAAGGTGAATTTCTACCTTGAAATTAAAATACTGATTCATACACCACCACCATGTAGTACAGCATTACCAACAAAAATACAACTACTTTTTTATTCTGTGCCAAAAAGATGTCAGGAATTTAAGACCAACGTCTTTCAATCAATTACTATTAAGAAAACAAGTAAAATGCATATCATACTCCTCTACTGGGAACATTTTTAAAAAAAATCTGTTCACCAATTTGAGTCCAGTACCATCTAATCCTTTGAAAAAATTTCTCAAGTAATTTGAGAAACAATTTAAAATAAAAAATGTTAAAAATGCACTCTGGTGTGTTCACTAGCATCTTATGACACTTCAGAGTTAACAAAAGATCCTTCCTATAAGATACTGCATCTTTCTCTTGGGCGTTTAACCATTTTCTCACTGAGAAAGGCATGGCTAACAACCTGGAACATATTAAAAGTAGTACTGCATAAAAAATTGTAAGTTGTAACCTTCTAGTTAATGCCAGTCAGTAGTGGTAACTGGCTGACAGGATATGGAAAGTACTGCCTTATTCATCAAAAGAGCAATTTAACTGAATACTTTAGCTGTCCCTTTATAACCCTGTTTTATGACTTTTGTCAGAAATGGCAATTCTACCGAGGCACTGGGCCATCAAATTGGTTTAGAATAAAACCTTATACCTGGTTGAGATGCAACGAGCAGGATGCTGTGCTGACTATAATGTCCCAGAGCTGGGACAAGGGCTCTGAACATGTCCACATTGTTCTGCACCACATCGAGGTAGGACTGAGAGCTACCCAGAGAGTTGACTGTGAAGATCACCACCTTGGAATGAGCAGAGGCAGACAAATCTAATGAATAAAAAGAAACAGTCTGAGCTCAAGATAAAGGTTTTAACCCAGTTCTTGTTCATGATGATCAGGTTTTTCTTTTCTACAATTACACAGCTTTTAGCAGAGTTGCCTCCAGATCAACCCTGTCTCCGTAGGAAGGATATAAAATGCTGAGATCTGCTCCAGAAAGAGAATTAGAAGCAACAGTGTATCCCAAGGGAGGAAAGAGCAGAAAAGATAAAATAAATTACGGGATCCAGAATTCACAAGCAGGGATTTGGGTTTTTATGTAATTCACAATTTTCTTAGAAAAAATAAATATATGCTATAGGCAGAATGCACCTATAATCACTTACATCACTAATTTTTAAACTGTAAGTTTAGGAGTCCTAGAGTTCCTTGAAAGTGACTCAGAGACCATCCAGGAATAGTAAAAAGTGGGAAGATGGCTGGCAGGCACAGCTTCATGCTATTTACTTTGACCTCTGCAAGCAGTACAGTGCTGCTTATATCTGCTTTATTAAGGATTCTGCTCCAAAGAGGAAAAAAATGATTTGAAAATCTTTAAATTAAGATAAAATGTGTTGGCTCATTTTCTACTTTTTATTACGTTGAAGCCCAGTATCTTGGTTTTAGGTTCTTCTAATGGGACTTACATATAAGCAACTGTTATGACGTAGGAAAAGCTGTTCTCCAGAATTCACACCTCTGACCCTTAAGCACACTTAAGCTATTTTACAACTGCACTACTCTCTATTACACAGTATGTTTGGCAGTAAACTGAAACTGAAGTCGCTCAGTCGTGTCCAACTCTTTACAACCCCATGGACTGTAGCCTACCAGGCTCCTCCATCCATGGGATTTCCCAGGCAAACGAACTGGAGTGGGTTGCTATTTCCTTCTCCAGGGGATCTTCCCGACCCAGGGATAGAACCCGGGTCTCCCGCATTGCAGACAGCTGCTTTACCGTCTGAGCCACAAGGGAACCACTGTCTTACAGTAAGTACATGCCAAAACAGTGGCCAGAATTATCAGCATCAGAAACAGCAGAAAAATAATAAAGTAAGTAGTGAGATAGCAGTTCAGTCAACATGTATAAATCTTTATTAGCATCCTAGTGAGACAATGAGTAGATTCCAGGGTTTACAGTCTTAATTAAGCCTCTCAAGGCCATTTTTCTAAACAAGTTGCAGAAGGGAATCTGTGTGCAATGTGTCTGTTAGATGCATTATCCAATTTTAGTTCATATTCTGACATAATTGTCGGGGTATATCCAAAAAACTGAAGTCCTAGATTTTAATTATGTTTCTTCATGAGTACTCTTAATTCCTATGTTCTAATGCTCGGAGGAAAAACCTGGTGATGAGTCTAAATCTCAGTACTGGAAGACATTAGAAGTGAAAGGTATATAGGAAACACTCCCATACCACTTCTATGTGCCAGGTACTGTTCTAAGACCTTGACAAGTACACAGTCATTTAATGTAATCCACAACACACTGTGGGGTCCATATCATCCCCATTTTACAGATGAGGAGTTTGAGGCATAGAGAAGTTTAGTAACTTGCTCAAAGTTATGGAGCTAGTAAATAGCAGAGTCTGAATTCAAGCCCAGGGATTCTGGCTTCAGAGTGCTGTTAAACATTATGCTATATTTAGTTTAGAAACTCAGTCCTATACTCTCATAAAATTGAAGAAAATTGTTATCTGGAAGGACAAGGGAGCTTGTCCATATTATTAAATATCAGTGAATGGTTGAACTATGACCCTACAACCAAGACAGGCCCCAACCTATCCTGCCAGGATTTTTCTTTTCCTCCTGTAGCTTCCTCTACTT
Source organism: Giraffa tippelskirchi (assembly GCF_054371585.1). Taxonomy (NCBI): domain Eukaryota; kingdom Metazoa; phylum Chordata; class Mammalia; order Artiodactyla; family Giraffidae; genus Giraffa; species Giraffa tippelskirchi. The sequence continues at coordinate 22,189,477 of NC_137284.1, forward strand.
TGAATGATGGAAATACTCTCACCCTCAAGAATGACTTAGAAGTAAACAGAGTAGCAGCAAGTGCAAGAAAGGCTTCCTGCTTCAAAGCTTTTTACACTCTCCATAGGCCTGGGGTGGACACCAGGCTACTGTAAGTTTAAAAAGCACACAGGTGATTCTCACACAAGTGATCAACCTATAACCTGCTGACTATTGAGCAAATTTTACTTTGTTCCGTATGTCAGCAACAACTTAGAATATTCAACTACTGAACATTTTTTTCTCCAGGCACAGACATACTCATACACACATTTTTGCTCATGTATGCAGAGACTATTTCTGGAGTGAATCGTAAGAAATTGGTAACAAACTTATTTGAAATGCCAGCTCAGCTGCTCACTGTGTGACTAAAGCCACAATCTCTCTGAGCAATCTATAAAATAAACTAACAGCAGTAATGGGATATGAATACGTGTCAATTAGCTAGCATATATTACTGATTCCCTGAAAAAACATGGCATTTATAATTTTTATTAAGGAATAAGAGACCAACATAATAGTGTCTTCAGCCAGGAAATGACATGATCAAAATAATATCATAGGATAATTATTCTATTAGCTCTGTTTAATATAAAAGAAATCAGCAAGAAGGAAACAGGAACCTTCTTATACTGCTGGTGAGAGTATAAATTAGTACAACTCAAAAATATATATTTTAAAAAACACCTTTTGTGAATTCCCTGACAGAGCAGTGGTTAGGATTCTGTGCTTCCATTGCAGAGGGTAAGCACTGAATCCCTGGTCTGGGAACTAAGATCCTGCATGCCTCAAGGCACAGCCAAAATTAAAGAAAAAATTTTTTACTTAACATAAAGAGAAACAACTTTTGCCCCAGTAATTCTACTTTATCCTACTGGGTAGAGAAATACACAAAGATTTTTACGTTACAATGTTCTCTGTACCATTATTTGTAATCACCAAAAAACAAACAAACAAAAAAACCAAAAAATTAAATGTCTACCAATAGGATATACTCATCCATATGATGGAATATTATTAAGAAGCTGTTCAAAGAAATACAGGTATTTAGATCTCTGTGTGCTGTTAATAATGATCTTCAAAATGATACTATAAATTCATCAATAACTTAAACACAGAATTGCCATATGATCTGGCAATTCCACTTCTGGGGACATCCCTAAAGGAACTGAAAAGAGGTGTTCAAACAAATACTGTACATACATGCTCATAGCAGCAATAGCAAATAGCAATAGCACAAAGCAAAAAGATGCAACCCAAATGTATAGCAACTGATAAACAGATAAATAAACTGTGGTATATCCACACCACAGAATATTATTCAGCCATAAAAAGGAGGGATACACTGATACACGCTACAATATGGATGAACCCTGAAAACATTATGCTAAGTGAAAAAAGCCAGGCACAAAAGGCCACGTGCTATATAATTCCATTCATATGAAACATCCAGAAAAGGCAAATCCACAAAACAGGTCAGTGATTGCCAGGGCCCTGGGGAGAGGAGAAAATAGGGGAGTGATTGCTTAAGGTATGGAGGGTTTCCTTCGGGGGTGAGAAAAATGTTCTGGAACTAGATAGTGGTGATGGTTGCACAGCACTGTGAAAGTGCTGACTGTCACTAATGTAAATTTACGCAAATATATTTTAGCACAATAGGAAAAAAAAAGGGATAAAAATATTAAGTGCAAAAAACAAGTGCAGAACCAGTTTCCCCAATCTGACTCCTAAAGCAACTACTCTTTTAACAGTTTCTCTCCAGATTTAGTCTATGCACACACTGTTTGTTTACATATATATAGTATGTATATTTGCAGGGTTATTTTTTGGGGGCTCTAAAATCACTGCTGATGGTGATTGCAGCCATGAAATTAAAAGACGCTTACTCCTTGGAAGGAAGGTTATGACCAACCTAGATAGCATATTTAAAAGCAGAGACATTACTCTGCCAACAAAGGTCCGTCTAGTCAAGGCTATGGTTTTTCCAGTGGTCATGTATGGATGTGAGAGTTGGACGGTGAAGAAAGCTGAGCGCCAAAGAATTGATGCTTTTGAACTGTGGTGTTGGAAAAGACTCTTGAGAGTCCCTTGGACTGCAAGAAGATCCAACCAGTCCATCCTAAAGATCAATCCTGGGTGTTCATTGGAAGGACTGATGTTGAACCTGAAACTCCAACACTTTGGCCACCTCATGTGAAGAGCTGACTCATTGGAAAAGACCTTAATGCTGGGGAGGATTGGGGGCAGGAGGAGAAGGGGACGACAGAGGATGAGATGGTTGGATGGCATCACCAACTCGATGGACATGGGTTTGGGTAAACTCCGGGAGTTGGTGATGGACAGGGAGGCCTGGTGTGCTGCGATTCATGGGGTCGCAAAGAGTCAGACACGACTGAGCGACTGAACTGAACTGATACACACATGTATATCCTTCTCCAAAGTATTTTAGCAGCTATTTTAAAAAATCCAAACGAAGCAAAGTACAACTCTAGGATGATCATCAATGCCTGTCATGATGGGGTATTAGTGAAATGTCAAAATGAGCTTACTTTACAATAATTATTAATGAGCTTTTCCATATCATAGAACATATCTGGGATGTCAGTGACATTAAATCACTTCATATAATAGTAATTAAATTGTTATCAGGAATATGCAATCAAAAATAACAAGGGGAACATGAAAGTTACCCTACAATAGTACTCATTCATTCAAAACTCCTTACTTGGTGGCAAGCACCAAACCCTATATATCTACTCCAAGGATTGAGGTCTTCAATGATCTGAAACAACAGTTACTGATGGTTAATGAGACACACAGGAAGGAACAATTTCCTCAGGTCCTAAGTGGCCTCACAACCTCTAGAGTCCATGTACTAAGCAGTCTCTCCTGGAGAGATGTGGAAGGGTTAAGAGGTCCCTTAAGAACTTCAGTACCTGGAAATGGCAGGCACAAGAGAATACTCAGCTCCCCAAAGGATCCTACAAAAGTATCATTAAGGCAACTATTGCACTCTTTCCAGAGAAGGAAAATAAATCCATTGTATCTTATAGGGATCAAGAGACTTGCCACAACTACTATATCCAACCTCTAGATACAATTTCAACTTTTCTGATCCATTGTGGTTCTTAGTACATTCAGGCTTGTGAAATCATGTCCTGATATTTCACTTGGAAAATACGGTTAAGAATACTGGAGACCTGCTTCAGGTAAGGCAAAGGAAAGCTAAGCAACTATAACATATTACAACCTGACTCTAGCTATAATCTGGTTTCTGAGACTAAACATTCTCTAGTTCAATGGTCTTCCAATTTTTTTGATCATGCATCCCTGGTAATAAAGTAATTTTAATCCCCAATCATATTTATATTCATCTACATATATGCCGGGAGCCAGCTCACGAGATCCCACCCATGACAGAGTCAAGAGGAGAAGACCTGATGAGCAGAGCAACTCAGGCCTCAGGGATTCTTGGGAGGCTGCCTCAGTGCTCACCTTAAAGATGATATCTCACTTTCTGATGCTTGCTATAATGAACCTCTTATTTTCTGTGACTTACGTAAAAGGCCTTTCCTGATCTCTTCCTAAACAGATCAAACTGGAACCCTGATCAATACGGCCCCCAAATGGTGGCACCCTATTAGATTATCTAGGATATAGTGTATTTTAATCTAAACTCCTCTTGCTAGCATATTAGTTTGTTTAATAAATAAGCCTGTGCCTTTGGAGCTAATGTGCATGACTGCTCCTTAATAATGAAACAGCATTGAGAGCCTCCACACAGAAAGCCCCTATGGGCACAAAACCCTTCGTAGGAAAAAAGGCTTGTTAGGAAATATAAAAAATATTGCTTTATGAAACTGTTACTTAGTCTATATTTACTCACTATGTTTTTACTCTTAACGTATTTAGCCTATATAATGAAAGCATAATAGTTAGAAATTTATATAAATAAAAGTTTAGCTTTAATACAAATAACAAGACAATTGTTGATTTAACTGATGATTCTTACTTGATTCTTACTTAAAGCTGACCTTCAGCTTGCTGTTCTATGACTTTATGGAACCACATTCTTTTCTGTTAAGCTCAAGGGTAGAGTAAATTACCGAAAACAGGTTTTACCTTAAAACTTTCTATTGATGAATTCTTTCCTGCTGTGCCTGATACAAAAGTGTTCTGACTGATCAACCCTTATCAATGGAGAGTCACAAGATGTTAGCAGGCCCCCAGGCCGGAAGATGATGTAAACAAAATGAGGCTTTTTGTAACTAAAGACATGCAAACAGTTTCGATGAGGGTCAAAACTGCTGGCCCATTAAGCTGAATTGATATGCCCATTAAGCTGAATTAATATGCCCATTAAGCTGAATTGGTATGCCCATTAAGCTGAATTGGTATGACTCTATACTTTACATTTGTTTCTATGTACCACTAAAAATATAAAAGCTGTCTTAAAAACAATAAAGTTGGGAGACACTTGGAGACGCTAAGATTCGCTGTGTCTTCTCATTTCGCATAGCCGACGCCGTCCTTCCTGAGGGAACCCCTGGACCAGCTGGAGCTGGATTCCGGCACATATATATGTGTCTATACTAATATATTACACACATTGTTAAATAGATGCAAATCTTTTGAATTAAAAAGAGGAAATAAAAATTACTTTTTAACATTTTAAATTTAATTTATTAATGATATAAGCTCTCTTTTGGTTCCTGTTAAAATTCACTTTAACAATATATTTTTAGTGAAATCAATGTGAATTTAATTTTTTTTAAAAAAGTCTTGGGTTAGCACTTTGCTATATACCAAGAGGTATATATTAATTCCCATTTTACAGATAATAAGATTGAACTTCGAGAGATTATATAATCCGACAAATGGCAAAACTAGTATGCAAACCCCAATCTGTCTAACTCTAAAAACAGTGTTGTTAACAAATATATTATGAAAAAGGAAGCAATTAGAGAAAATAATTTATACTAAGGTGTAAGTCAGATACCAAGAATAAATCCTTCCAACCAATATGAATGTTACCTGCTTATCTCCTATTAACATCATTAGTTGTAATCTCTCTATGACTTAAGGTTAAGTCCCTTAATTTATATGAATCTTAGTTTCCCAATATGTAAACTGAGGGACTTGGACTAGGTGATCTTTAAGATGCTTTCAGCATTAAAATTCTAGGACTCCAGGCAGAACACAGAGAATTTTTAGGGCAGTGAAATACTGTTTGATACTATAATGGTAAATACATGTTTGATTTGTCCACATTCATAGAATACACAGACAAGAGTGAATCCTAATGTAAACTATGGACTTTGGATGATAATGATGTGTCTAGGGAGGTTTGTCAATTGTACTACTCAGGTAGGGGATGTTGACAATATAGAGCCTATGCATGTACAGGGCAGGAGGTATACAGAAAACCTCTGTACCTTCTGCCCAACAGCACCCTGAACCTGAAACTGCTCTAAAAAGTATAGTCTACAGAAAAACTGACTCAAATACAGCAGCAAACAAGGCACAAATCTTTGAAGCAGAAGCCAGACCTTTGCTGATCTCCACATTAGGCAGGTTGAAGATGTCAAGGTCCATCATCCCTCCTTTAGTCCCTTCTGAGAAGTCTAAAAGGACCAGTTTGTCTGCAACACCCTGGACAGTGCAAAAAGAAAAAGAACAGTATTACACTGAACATGGCCAGTTAACTCAGTTGAAATATTATCAGATATGAGAGCTAAAGAATGTGTTTGTGTGTGTGTGTCTGCTCAAGTCCTCAGTTGTGTCCAACTCTTTGCAATGCCATGGAGTGTAGCCCGCCAGGCTTCTCTGTCCATGGAATTTTTCAAGTAAGAATACTGGAGCAAGTTGCCATTTCCTATTCTAGAGGATCTTCCTGACCCACATCTGTTGCATCTCCTGCATTGGCAGGCGTATTCTTTACCACTGAGCCACCTGGGAAGCCCAAAGAGGAACATACATAGGCCTATGTACACCCTTATGAAGGAAGTAACACAACAGCAATAAAAGGGATATGCAAGCAAGAAAACAATATCATGCACCTGAATGATGTGATCCTTTGGCTTAACTAAAAACTGTTCTAACAGGGTTTAAATAGAAAGTCACAAATTGCAGATATCTTTTGATGGGATAATGAGTAATAAAGAGGACATGGTGCATTCAATACGTTTGCTGTTGGTTTTGAGTTTGTTTTTGTTTTGTCATAACTTCCATTCTAAAGAATCTAGAGTGATTTTTTTTGGTCTATTTTAGCAACTCATTTCTAGCATGAAAGTCAACATTAATGCCAAGTTTCTCTAAAGAAAACAAAAAAGATAACAGACATAGAGCTAAAACAAAACCAATTATCACGCAGTTCTCTCTCCCAGAGATCTCATGTAAAATACTCCACATGCTGGTAGACAGCTCCCTGGATGCCACAGTGGGTTGACTGTACATGACAGCATAGAAACTCCTGAGAGTCAATTTACCTTTGTGAGAGTCCTTTTTCCAAAAAGTAAAGGACCTAAGCATCTCTCCTAACTTAGAGCTTCTCAACCTTTAAGAGGTCACCATTTAATAGGTCAGTGAAGTACACTGATCACAAGGGATATTTTAAAACTGCAGATCTGGAATAGGGCCTGAGATTAGGCATTTCTAATAAGGTCTCAGATGATGCCAATGCCACACACTGGGTAGTAAGGATCTAGAATACAGGATCCATAGACAGAATGTCCAGCCTCAAAACCTGGCTCCTTTTATTAATAGTATGATTTGGGGCAAATTAGGTAACCTCCCTATGCCCTGGTTTCTCCACTTGTCAAATGTCAGTAATGATAGTACCTAAGCCATAAGGTTGTTATAAAAATGAATCAAGTGTTTAGATGAGTGGTACCTAGCAAACATTTAGTAAAGGTTAGTTATTGCTGTGACCATCACTACAACTACTGCCATTATTATGACTACTACTGCACTAGTCAAGTATTGTTGCACTATTTGAGTACTGTACCTTGTATCAAAATATTAACTTTTTTTCCTTTTGTTTTGCTTTTTTTGGGCCACATGGGCTTGTGGGATCTTTGTCCCCCAACCAAGGATCAAACTTGTACCTCTGCATTGGAAGTGCAGAGTCTTAACCACTGGAATGCCAGGGAATTCCTCAGAATACTAATGTTTAAAAGAAAAAACAGAAAAAACTTTCCATCTAGACAGTTCACAAATACTGACAGTGAGACTTCTAACCGTTAAAATATGACTTTAAGAGGCCTTCTTGTGCTGTGCTGTGCTGTGCTGAGTAGCTCAGTCGTGTCCAATTCTTTGCAATCCCATGGATTGCAGCCCACCAGGCTCCTCTGTCCATGGGGATTCTCCAGGCAAGAATACTGGAGTGGGTTGCCATACCCTCCTCCAGGGGATCTTCCCAACCCAGAGATCGGACCCAGGTCTCTCACATTGCAGGTAGATTCTTTACCATCTGAGCCACCAGGTAAGCCCAAGGACAGGGTAGCCAATTCCTTCTCCAGGGGATCTTTCTGACCCAGGAATCGAACCAGGGTCTCCTGCATTGCAGGAGGATTCAGCTGAGCTACCAGAGAAGCCCACTTACTACACTTACCAAAAGCAAGTAAAATCGATAAAACTCAGTACTATTAGGGATGCCAAAATGATGCTGATGTGTACATTGTTATTAGGAGCATAAATTACTTCTGCCTGTCTGAAGAGCAATCTAGCAATATATAATAAGTACCATAAAAACTATTCATGCCCTCTGACTCTTAGCACTATTTCTGAGATTCTGTACACCTAAAAGAAAATTGAGATGAGAAAATAAGCAACTTCTAAGGCAATGTTTATAGAAATACTCTATTTAGTAACAAAAGGTCTGCAAACATTTCAAATTCCAGTTAAGAAGGAAGAGTGCATTCAGATGGAGGATGGAGGAAAGGAAACTATAATGTGCTACAAGTTAGTATATATTGACCTGAATAGTCAGCTTTTAAAATCTTCTAGCTCCCTGGATACAATTTCACTCTTTGCTGAAGTGGAACCTACCTCCAAGACATAAGTGAATCTTAAATAGAAAGAGACGAATTTACATGTCAGTCAAATTTTAATAGAACAGAAACTCAAATACCAGCTACCAAACAAATATATCAAGGGAGAGCCACTCTATTTTGGGCTACATTGCTCAAATGACACAGACATGCTATTACTACAGACACTGGGCCCAGGAGGGTCTTGTCAACCTCCCTGGAGAGAGAGTTAAGCCTTTCTAAAAATAATTTATATAGAAAAGATCCAGTTAAAAAGGACTGATGAAAAAATAGACAAATCTCAGACCTCTGTAAAATATCAAATCAGGAACTATGATCCTACAAGAAAGTGGAGTAATAACACAAGAAAAGGCAATTTAAAAAAATGTTAATTTTAGAAAGAGCTAAATTAAGCATTATATTAATAAGAGTTTAATTAAAGCACCATGACTCAGAAAACACAAAAGCATTTGTGACTAAGTCAGATGAGTGTCAACCTGAGGTTCCCTTGGATTAGGATGATGAGCCCATTGTTCAAACCAGGTTTTCAAAGCCTAGTCCATGTCTAACTACTAATTATGAAACAACATCACTAATGAGAGCTTTCAGCTATTTTTTTGTCAACTTACTAAATATATTTTAAGGCAAATGAGGTTTTCCCACATGACAAAATGAAGCCATTATTTCTTGTGTGTTAAAATAGAAACTGCCTAAAAGTGCAGCAGTATGACGTGTATTTATAACCACTATGCTTACGTACTTTGGCTGAAATTGCTAATGTGCAGGCAATTCCCAGTTCTCCACCTCCAACCACCGTAATTTTATTGACTGTTTTATTCTCACGATTTGCCCAGTTCTTTGAATTTATATCTGAGACACCTAAAAAGAAAAGCAGATTATCATAACTTAAAAATAATATCAAAAGTCTTTTTAGCATTAAAAAAAATACCAAACTTTAATAACTTGGACAGAAAAGACGGTACTAGGCACTCCATATAGGCGTTCAAAAATATTTTTGAACAAATGAAATGCAAGGAAGACAGGAATCTCATATTAAATACTTTACTAGAGGCTACTACTTTAAAAAGAAAATATCTTTCTAAGCTTTAAAAAAATAGGATTTCCATAATTTTGAAAAACATTGTGACTCTTACTGCTCTAGTCTACAATGCAAAAAAATGTTTAAAACTTACTAAATTGTTGCAAGCATGATTATTTTCCTTTGTCCTCAATGAAAAACAATGAGAATCACAGATTCTCTGGTCCAATATACTGAAGGAGGCAAAAAGCTACATACACATATAACGAAAAAGGTTTGGGATCATTAATACATATCAAGCGGTTTTGAACAAATTATTTTCTGTCAGGATAAAAGTAATCTTTTACATTTTAAGAAACCATATTCATTGGAACTATATGGTAATACCCTATGATAAATATACAGGAATTTTTTGATCCAACACAATTATGTATATATACAAGCATGTATTTATTTACAGAAATCAAGTAGCAGAAAATAAAGGATATTAGTGAGAAACTGTAAACTCATATGCTATTATTAACAAAAATACAAACCTTCAGTGATTTTTGCAATATAGGCTAGCAAGTCTACCTGCCGTGCCTCCTCAGATGATGACAGAGAATACAGGGGAAGTTCCTCTTGAAATTTGGCAATCATTTCTTTAATTAATCCAACAATGACAGATTTAGGCTACAGAATACACAAAGGGAAAAGTTATGCAAAAATTTTGCTAAGGAATACTACTTTATTAATCTATATATAGTTAGAGTCAGCCAGAAGAATATTGCATAATGCTCTCATTTTTTGAAAACCCATACAAACCCATACAAAAATTACATAGTACTTTTAACTGAAAAACTTAATTCTTTTAATTAAAAAATACAAGGAGAAATGCTAAAACTACATCTTCAAAAAGTGCAACAGCATAAACGTGTTTACTAGTAGAGTACCTATATGTGAGAACAGTCTTGTCTATCTGCCTTTTTAAACTTTTTTTATTTATAATAACTGCAGATTTACAGAAAACCTGGCAAAAAAAATAGTACAAAGAATTGTCATATGTTCTTCACTCAGATTGCTCAAATTTAAACATTCTATCACATGTGCTTTCTTAGTGCCTTTTCCTGTATTCTCTAAACCAACTGAGAATAAACTGAAGATATGATACCCCTTCACCCCAAATACTTTAGCATATATTTCCTAAAAGAAAAAACAAAACACTGTCCTATATAGCCATTATCAAATGAGAAAATTAATGCTCATAAAATATTTATCTAATCCATTACCACTTATTTGAACTGGTAAAACAACTTTAATGAAATGCACTTAACTTCTCTGAGCTTCAGTATTATTAGCAATATAATGTGAATCATAAATTCCAATAAATATGAGAAACAAATGAGCTAATGTATGCAAATTATGTTGTGAGTGTAAAATATATGTTTATTATTATTATAAGGAATACTTAAAGTGGTTTGCTCATTTTAAAAATTGCTTAATTCTTCAATCTGAGTTTCACTCATTATAAAGACAAAGAAGTCATTAGAATAAAAACACTCAAATACTTTTAAAGACCAAGCAGATAATATAATATGTGAAGTTGTCAAGTGTAAGAAAATTTGGGGAGATGGTCATTGTGGCAAATTGGAAACAGTACATGTACAGTCACTCAAATTTATATTAAGAACATAACAAGACAAAGCAAAACAAAACCTCTTTGCTGTTCAAACAAAATTCTGTAGGCCTAATGCGGCACACTGACTCTCTTGGGGAAAATGTCTGCAATCCTTAGCCTAGGTGACCTCCAGATTCCTTCTAGCTCTAAAACACTATATAATCTATTAATACTATACAATTTCAACTGCATGTGGGACTTAATGCAGTACTTTTTTTTTATCATAACTCATACTTTTTTGAAGTAAAACATAGCTGATTTACAACGTGGTGTTAGTTTCAGACATACAGCAAAGTGATTCAGATACAGATATATAGATACACAGATTATAGACATAAGTATATCTCTCTATCTATCTAGTCTCTTCCAGATGCCTTTCATTATAGCTTATTACAAGATATTGAAATATACGGCTTTCCTGGTGGCTCAGTGGTAGAGAATCTGCCTGCCAACGCAGGAGACATGGGTTTGATCCCTGATCCAGTAAGACCCCACATGCCATGGAGCAACTGAGCATATGTGTCACAACTATTGAGCCCATGCTCTAGAGCCCGGGAGCTGCAACTACTGACCACACGACACAACTACTGAAGTCCATGTGCTGTCGAGCCTGTGCTGCGCAACAAGAGAAGACACCGCAATGAGAAGCTCGTGCTCTGCAGCTACAGAGTAGCCACTGTATTAACGAAGACCCAGCACAGCCAAAAATGAACAAATAAATGAACATTACAAAAAGGATTTTGAATATAGTTCACTGTGCTATCCCGTAGATCTTTTTAATCTATTTTATTTCTGTATTTTTATTTTTTTGCCTCATGGCGCTACATGTGGGATCTTAATTCCCTGACCCACATACCCTGCATTGGAAGTGCAGAGTCTTAACCACTGGACCACCAGGGAAGTCTCTACGTATTTTATATATAGTAGTGTGTATCTGCTAATCCCAAACCCTTAATTTATCCCTCCACTCCCTCTAAATGTAATTCTTCTAAATAGGGCCATTTAAATAATGTATCTTCTTTAAGACTAGTTTTTGCTTATAATAAAGAGGTGCAGAATAGTAAAGTGAAATCAACACTGTCTGAACCGAAACCAAGCACAACCTTGACTAGATTATAGGACTACCTCTGAGTATTTATTAAACAAACTATGAAAAGAGACGCCAAAGTAAACCAGAAAGAGGAAATAGGGAAGATAAGTTCACACAGCAGGACACAGATGTAAAAAATATATATATATAGTTTTTTGATTAAAAGAGAGTGAAAATGGATGAAGGAGATAGACAATTCAAAAATGAAGAAACATACATGATAAATAAATGATGAGATTTCAATTTCTAAAGTAACCAAAAAACTAACCGCTAAGGTTAAGACATCAATTTTGTCCTTCCAACTAACAAATTTTTATCATGCCCTAGGGAAAACCACTAGACCATTCAGGTATGACCTAAATCAAATCCCTTACGATTATACAGTGGAAGTGACAAATAGATTCAAGGGATTAGATCTGAAAGACAGAGTGCCTGAAGAACTATGGATGGAGGTTTGTGACATTGCACAGGAGGCAGTGATCAAGACCATCCCCAAGAAAAAGACATGTAAAAAGGCAAAATGGTTCTCCGAGGAGGCCTTACAAATAGTTGAGAAAAGAAGAGAAGTGAAAGGCAAAGGAGAAAAGGAAAGTTATAAACATCTGAATGCAGAGTTCCAAAGAATAGCAAGGAGATAAGAAAGCCTTCCTCAATGATCAATGCAAAGACATAAAGGAAAACAATAGAATGGGAAAGACTAGAGATCTCTTCAAGAAAATAAGAGATAACAAGAGAATATTTCATGCAAAGATGGGCACAATAAAGGACAGAAATGGTATGGACCTAACAGAAGCAGAAGATATTAAGAAGAGGTGGCAAGAATACACAGAAGAACTGTAAAAAAAGATCTTCATGACACACAATACCATGATGGTGTGATCACTCACCTAGAGCGAGCCAGACAACCGGGAATGCAGAGTCAAGTGGGCCTTAGGAAGCATCACTATGAACAAAGCTAGTGGAGGTGATGCAATTCCAGCTGAGCTCTTTCAAATCCTAAAAGAGGATGCTGTGAAAGTACTGCACTCAATATGCCAGCAAATTTGGAAAACTCAGCAATACCCACAGGACTGGAAAAGGTCAGTTTTCATTACAATCCCAAAGAAAGGAAAACCAAAGAATGCTCAAGCTACCGCACAACTGCACTCATCTCACACCCTAGCAAAGTAATGCTCAAAATTCTCCAAGCCAGGCTTCGACAGTACATGAAACGAGAACTTCCAGACGTTCAAGATGGATTTAGAAAAGGCAGAGGAACCAGGGATCAGATTGCCAACATCCACTGGATCATCGAACAAGTAACAGTTCCGGGAAAACATCTACTTCTGCTTTATTGACTATGCCAAAGACTTTGACTGCGTGGATCAAAACAAACTGAAAAATTCTTAAAGAGATGGGAATACCAGACCACCTTACCTACCTCCATAGAAATCTGTGTGCACGTCAAGAAGCAAGTTAGAACTGGACATGGAAAAACAGACTAGTTCCACATCAGGAAAGGAGTATGTCAAGGCTGTATATTGTCACTCTGCTTATTTAACTTATATGCAGAGTACATCATGAGAAACGCTGGGTTGCATGAAGCACAATCTGGAACCAAGATTACCAGAAGAAATATCAATATGCAGATAACACCACCCTTATGGCAGAAAGTGAAGAAAAACTAAAGAGCCTCTTGATGAATGTAAAAGAGGAGAGTGAAAAGCTGGCCTAAAACTCAGCATTCAGAAAACTAAGATCATGGCATCTGCTCCCATCACTTCATGGCAAATAGATGGGGAAACAATGGAAACAGTGAGAGACTTTATTTTGGGGGGCTCCAAAATCATTCCAGATGGTGACTGAAGCCAAGAAATTAAAAGAAGCTTGCTGCTTGGAAGAGGTGGCAAGAATACACGGAAGAACTGTATAAAAAAAGATCTTCATGACCCAGATAATTACGATGGTGTGATCACTCACACTCACCTAGAGCCAGACATCCTGGAATGTGAAGTGGGCCTTAGGAAGCATCACTACAAACAAAGCTAGTGGAGGTGATGCAATTCCAGCTGAGCTATTTCAAATCCTTGCTGTGAAAATGCTGCACTCAATATGTCAGCAAATTTGGACAACTCACCAGTGGCCACAGGACTGGAAAAGGTCGGTTTTCATCCCAATCTCAAAGAAAGGCAATGCCAAAGAATGCTCAAACTACCGCACAACTGCACTCATCTCACAGGCTAGTAAAGTAATGCTCAAAATTCTCCAAGCCAGGCTTCAGCAATATGTGAACCTTGAACTTCCAGATGTTCAAGCTGGTTTTAGAAAAGGCAGAGGAACCAGAGATCAAATTGCCAACATCTGCTGGATCATCAAAAAAGCAAGAGAGTTCCAGAAAAACATCTATTTCTGCTTTATTGACTATGCCAAAGCCTTTGATTGTGTGGATCACAATAAACTGTGGAAAATTCTTCAGGAGATGGGAATACCAGACCACCTAACCTGCCTCTTGAGAAACCTGTATGCAGGTCAGGAAGCAACAGTTAGAACTGGAAATGGAACAGCAGACTCGTTCCAAATAGGAAACGGAGTACGTCAAGGCTGTATATTGTCACCCTGCTTATTTAACTTATATGCAGAGTACATCATGAGAAACGCTGGGTTGCATGAAGCACAAGGTGGAATTGCCACAAGAAATATCAATAACCTCAGATATGCAGATGACACCACTCTTGTGGCAGGAAGTGAAGAAGAACTAAAGAGCCTCTTGATGAAAGTGAAAGAGGAAAGTGAAAAACTTGGCTTAAAGCTCAACATTCAGGAAACTAAGATCATGGCATCCGGTCCCATCACTTCATGGCAGATAGATGGGGAAACAGTGGAAACAGTGTCAGACTTTATTTTTCTGGACTCCAAAATCACTGCAGATGGTGATTGCAGCCATGAAATTAAAAGACGCTTACTCCTTGGAAGGAAGTTTATGACCAACCTAGACAGCATATTTAAAAGCAGAGACATTACTTTGCCAACAAAGGTCTGTCTAGTCAAGGCTATGGTTTTTCCAGTAGTCATGTATGGATGTGAGAGTTGGATGGTGAAGAAAGCTGAGCGCCAAAGAATTGATGCTTTTGAACTGTGTTGTTGGAGAAGACTCTTGAGAGTCCCTTGGACTGCAAGGAGATCCAACCAGTCCATCCTAAAGGAGATCAGTCCTGGGTGTTCATTGGAAAGACTGATGTTGAAGCTGAGACTCCAATACTTTGCCCACCTGATGCAAAGAGCTGACTCATTTGAAAAGACCCTGATGCTGCGAAAGATTGAGAGCTGGAGGAGAAGGGGATGACAGAGGATGAGATGTTTGGATGGCATCACCAACTCAATGGACATGGGTTTGGGTGGACTCCGGGAGTTGGTGATGGACAGGGAGACCTGGTGTGCTGCAGTTCATGGGGTCGCAAAGAGTCGGACACGACTGAGCGACTGAACTGAACTGAACTGCTGCTAGGAAGAAAAGATATAACCAACCTAGACAGCATATTAAAAAACAGAGACATTACTTTGCCAACAAAGTCCGTCTAGTCAAGGTTACAGTTTTTCCAGCAGTCATGTATGGATGTGAGAGTTGGACCATAAAGAAAGCTGAGTGTCGAAGAATTGATGCTTTTGAACTGTGGTGCTGGAGAAGACTCTTGAGAGTCCCTTGGACTGCAAGGAGATTCAAGTCCATCCTAAGGGAAATCAGTACTGAATATTCATTGGAAGGATTGATGTTGAATCCGAAACTCCAATACTTTGGCCACCTAATGCAAAGAACTCACTCATTGGAAAAGACCCTGACGCTGGGAAAGACTGAAGGCAGGAGGAGAAGAGGCCGAAAGAGGATAAGATGGTTTGGATGCATCACCAACTAGATGGACATGAGTTTGAGCAAGCTCTGGTAGTTGCTGATAGACAGGAAAGCCTGGCACGCTGCAGTCCATGGGGTCGCAAAGAGGCAGACACAACTGAGCAACTGAACCGAACTGAATTCATCACATTTAACTGGTAATTTTATTATTTAAATCACCAAGCAATGCAAAAAATCTACAAGTTCATCAAGTAAACTCCCCACCTAAACTCCATCCACTACTGACAATTTGGTGTGCATCTTTTCCTTTTCTTACCCTTTTTTTTTCTTCTTTTTAGAAGTTTCCTTTATATGAAAAATATAGAAAACCATAAAACAAAGTGAAATGCATCCACAGTCGCACACCCTTTTACAGTACATATATAAAATAAGAAATGATAATTCTAACACCACCCTATACTTCAACCTCACTCCTCTCTGACATCCCTGTCCTACAACTTTCTTAGTATATACAAATATATTATAAATTATCTTTTCATAAAAGTTTTACTTAAAAAAATGAGAGCATATTCTATATCTATTATAAATAATAATAATAATAATAAATGAACCGTAGGGATAAGCCAAAGCTTGTTTTGTGTTATAGCACCTTTTAGAGCAAGGGTGTTATAAACCAGATACCCTCCTCCCCTGCAGAATCACAAGACTGTGTCTACCTCTCGGAAGCCAATTTGGGAAAATATAAGAATAGCCTTCAAAACATTTTAAAACTTTGATCCAATAATTCCATTCGTAGAGATTTATCATTAGAAAATTATTAAAGATTTAGAAGATGTACAAACATTTTATATTTATAAATGTTTATATTTAAGGATGCTCATCATTAAATTTCTAACAAAGCAATTTACAAATATATCATGCAATATCCTAATGCTGGATCATCAGGCAACCATTTAAAAGCCATGTGTTTTGAAAATACTCTCTAATATGGAAAAACGCTCAATATAATGACAGATGAAATGTGCAGAATGCATAATCTGAGGGTTGCTTTTTGTGTTTTAAACCTGGGCCATATTTTTTATTTTTTTACTTTTATTTATCTATTTATTTGTCTGTGTCCCATGGCATGCAGGATTAGTGCCCTGAAACTGTGCTCCCTGCAGTGGAAGCTTGGAGTCTTATCCACTGGACTACCAGGGAAGTCCTTGTGAGGGCTTATAAAATATATAAACTAGTTTCATACATCACTGGGGTGAATTTTTAAAACTTAACGCTCAGTTAAAACAAGGCATGTAATAGAAGATTATATACAATATGATTAAATGTACATAAAGGTTAAAAACAGGCAAAGCTACAAATAAATACACCTATTACACAGGAATCTATACTGGGGAGGAACTAGGAAATAATGCCTCAATATTTTGCTAGTAGCTCTTCATTTGCTTTATCAAACAGCAAACGACGGTAAAAAGACAGGGAGTAAACAATGGTTGGCTCCCAGACCTGGAGAGAGCAGATTCAAGCGGGCTGCTGTCACCAGGGTTCTGGGACTTGGGTGACCCCCAGGGAGTTCAATTTCAAATTATGTTTAAAGACCATGAGAAGGATATCACTGAAAGAAAATTTAGTAACTTATTTGTACCATTAGTATCAAAGATAAACATTCAGAAAAATAAAAATTTTCAAAACAAAATCCAAGTTGATCTTACATGGCTCCAGTTTTGGAGATAGGGCAAGTATATTCTGCCTTGAGCATCCACATGCTTTCCAACTAAGATTCCCATATTTGCAGTTGGTTTTAAGAAGCAAATGGGGGGAGCAAAAGGGTGAGAATCCAAAATCCACAAACGAATAGGTATGTTATACGTATTACCTATTTGAGACAAAACAAACACATCTTCAAACAATAATGAAAAGCACACATTATATTTATGGTATAGCTATGTGGCATTTTAAGACACAAGTCTAATCAAATATATAGGTAAAGTATTTATGTAAACTGAGGCCTATTTCCCTATATTCATCCACATTCATGTTGGAAATATATTCCCATTAAACCACCAGCATAACATTTGAGGAAAATTAATCAAGAAAATGGCCAGCTTATTCAATTCAATTCAGTAAATATTTATAGGACCTATTGTACTAGAAGTATGGGATACAACTTTTTCTCTATGTAACATTCTTTGCTCCACCCAAGTTATTCGTCTACAAATCTATTTCCCCTTTAACACTATAAATGTCTAGAGGCGATTATATATTATTCATTTCCATGTCCCCTACTACCATGCCTAAGATATTGGATGCTCAATAAAAGTTTCTTATATAAATAAGGAATGAATAAATGAACAAATGAAAGATGAATTTGAGACTAGCCCTCAAGTTGCTCATTAATTAAAGATACTGTAACATACAAGCTGGGTTAGATACACAGAACTCAGAGCTGAAAATAACGTTAACAGTCACACGGTTCAGTGGCTCTTAAATTTTAGCACACTGAGATAGGAACCCAAGTGAAAGCTTTTCCATGTACATGTATCATGTAACCATGTACCATGTGCTATACCATGCCTCATTTCAGTTCAGTTCAGTCGCTCAGTCATGTCTGACTCTTTGTGACTCCATGGACTGCAGCATGCCAGGCCTCCCTGTCCATCCCCAACTCCCTGAGCTTACTCAAACTCATGTCCATCAAGTCAGTGATGCCATCCAACCATCTCATCCTCTGTCGTCTCCTTCTCCCGCCTTCAATCTTTCCCAGCATCAGCGTCTTTTCTAGTGAGTCAGTTCTTCGCATCAGGTGTGAGAGCCAAAATCTCTGATTGTTTTGGTTTACAGGAAGCCCAAAGCTAAACCCAAGTGCAAAACCTAACCTTAAACTAGAAACCTGATCAATTACCTTAACCCTTCTATTGGATCTCCCGATATTTGTTCCGGCTTTCATAGTCTTACTGCATATATTTTTCAATGTATTTCAAACATGGCTGCTCAGGAGCAAGAATGCCTAGGTTCAAATCCTAGTTTCACACATTACTAGCTATATGATTTTAGGCAAGTTACTTAACTTCTGTGTGCCTCAATTCCTTCCTCTACAAAAAAGAGTAATAAAAGCTCCTACTTCATAGGATTGTTGTGAGGCTAAAATCAGTTAAGGTACATAAAATGCTTAGAATAGTACATGACATGGTAAGTACCATGTTGTGCTCAGTTGCTAAGTCATGTCTGACTCTGCGACCAAATTGACTACAGTCCGCCAGGCTTTTCTGTCCATGGGATCCCAGGTAAGAATACTGATGTGGGTTACCATTTCCTTCTCCAGGAGATCCTCCCAATCCAGAGACTGAACCCACAATTCCTGCATTGGCAGGAGGATTCTTTACCATCGAGGCATCTGGGAAGCCCAGAAAGTACCATGATGGTTTGGCAATTTTTAAAATTTTCTTCAAACCCATTTTGGAAATAAGCAAGGTATAAAGAAAAAGTTTTCTCCTCTACTGCAATCTTTTCTCACTAAGGAAATCCTCTATTTTTTTCATCTTGCTTCCTTCTCCCCTAAGCACAATGATACTCAGCTCTGCTTGTATATTAGAAACTCTTTAGGAATTCAGAAATATACCAATACCCAGTCCTTGCCCCCCAACTTTATGATTCAATGGGACCAGGTCTGGACAACATTTTTAAAAAGCTTCCCATGTAATTCTAAAGGATTGAAAGTCAATACATAATAGAAATGTCCTGGTATGATTTTTACTATTTTATATCAGCAGTTCTCAGAACCATATTCCTCTTCTAACTTTATCGAAGTATTTTAAAATTTTGTTTTTATCTGGGTATAACTGAAATATAACATAACTGTTTCAGATATACAACATGATTCAATATTTGTATATACTGCAAAATAATCACCACAATAAGTCTAGTTACATCAGTCACTATACACAGTATCTAAGTACTTACAGTATGGGAACAGACATAGCTGTTAGTCCAAAGTTAACTTTATGATTATAAAGTCATGTGATCACAGCACCACAAAATGACTGACAAGTACTGAGACACATTGTCACATTCTTCCAGAATTCACTCTAACATTATATACTCTAGACCAGTGTTTTTCAAATGCTGGTCACAATCAATACCTCGTGAAATTAATTTAGTGGACTGCTGCTGCTGCTGCTAAGTCGCTTCAGTCGTGTCCGACCCTGTGCGACCCCATAGACGGCAGCCCACCAGGCTCCGCCATCCCTGGGAACTGCAAACAATAAAATTTTTAAATGAAATCAAACAGAAAAATACAATGGCAGGTAGTATGGAATTTCAGTTATATACCTATGTAACTATGCATATGCAAGTATTTCTTATTTTGGGTCACAATCAAACATTTAAAAGCCACTCTTTAGGCCATGCAATTTTTTTGTTTTGGAGTGGTAGTCCCAATCTCACTGGAGCTGTTTTCTAATGTTAATCGCTACCCATTAAAGAAAAGGAAAGTAATGTCTACTGAAGTTATCTTCCTTGGTTGATTAGGGATCTGCTGCCTCCATCAATACCCCTCCCCAGCAGCATTTATGCATGTTAACATCACACTCATGACAAAGCACGTGGTGAGCTTGATTCCCATGGCATCTGGTCCCACCATTTCATGGCAAATACATGGGGAAACAGTAGAAACAGTGACAGACTTTATTATTTTGGGCTCCAAAATCACTGCAGATGGTGATTAGTCATGAAATTAAAAGACACTTGCTCCTTGGAAGGAAAGTTATGACCAATCTACACAGCATATTAAAAAGCAGAGACTACTTTGCCAACAAAGGTCCATCTAGTCCAAGCTTTGGTTTTTCCAATAGTCATGTATGGATGTGAGAGTTGGACGGTGAAGAAAGCTGAGTGCGGCAGAACTGATGCTTTTGAACTGTGGTGTTGGAGAAGACTCTTGAGAGTCCCTTGGACTGCAAAGAGATCCAACCAGTCCATCCTAAAGGAAATCAGTCCTGACTATTCATTGGAAGGACTGATGCTGAAGCTGAAACTCCAATACTTTGGCCACCTGATGCAAAGAGCTGACTCATTTGAAAAGACCCTGATGCTGGGAAAGATTGAAGGTGGGAGGAGAAGGATGAGATGGTTGGATGGCATTACCGACTCAATGGACATGAGTCTGGGTAAACTCCGGGAGTTGGTGATGGACAGGGAGGCCTGGCATGCTGCAGTCCATGGGGTGGCAAAGAGTCGGACATGACTTAGTGACTGAACTGAACTTGTAAGATTTCACTACTGGTAGTATTCTCGGTGCCCTTCTTCCTTACTCCTTTTTGTGAGCAAATGCCCTGCCTCAGCCTGCCCATTTACTTTCAGTAATTCATTACCCAAGATTCAGAACTCCTGGTAAAGTCCTCAGATTTAAAGTAATTATATCATAAGAAAATAATTTGAGTTAGCTGTAAATAAAGTTCAGATGGGTATCATCTTACTAAGATGATACACATCTCTAAAGAATGGGTGAATGAAGAAAAAGTGTATCACAACTTTGACACAATCTGCAGGGATAAGAAATAATCCAGAAAATTTCTGCAGGTGTATATTAGGAAATATAAACAGAAGATTCACCTGGGGAATAGGACTGGGTAATGGGAGGTTAGATATAAGCTTAACCTCATCTTTTCTCAACTGTTTGAATTTTTTTTAGCATGAAAATATATTTTTAAAAATTATAGTTTATTTTGACAAGACTTGGCTTCTATTTTTTAATTTTTTATTTATTTATTTTTGGCTGTGCTGGGTCTTTCTTGCTGCACAGCTTTTCTCTAATTGCTTTGAGCGGGGGTTACTCTCGAGTTGCAGTGCACGGGCTTCTCACTGAGGTGGCTTCTCTTAGAGCACAGGCTCTAAGGCGCTTGGTTTTCAATAGTTGTGGCACATGGGCTCAGTAGTTCCCAGGTTCTACAGCATAGGCTCAACAGTTGTGAGGCTTGGGCTTAGCTGTCCTCGGCATGTGGGATCTTCCCTGATGAGGCATCAAACCCACGTCTCCTGCATTGGCAGGCAGATTCTTTACCACTGAGCTGCCGGGGAAGCCCAGTATGTGTTATTACACTAACAAAACTAGTAACCAGAAGAGACCAACAAAGTCAAAGAAATAATAATGGGCAACATTTAACTGGGCACTTACTACGTGCCAGGAACTGTAACAGCCAAGAGCTTTACTTAAGAGTAGTGCATTTAATCCTCAAAATTCTAGAGTTAGGCTCTACCCTTGGCCCACTTTACAGATGAGAAAGATATACACTCTGACCTCCTCCTATCAGCTTAGAAATAACTAGTGTGCATCACAAGGAGTTGATATAATTCCAGTCAAAAGCAAAAGGGAAAAAAGGGTGCACTACAAAATGAAAACGTATTGCATTACTATCTTGGAATTACTACCAGCCTAAGAATCAATGACTCCACAGCTCCAGGAAGATGCAGAGGGCCAACGAGTGACATCTTAAGATAATTTTTATGCCATCTTGTTACCTCCCTACATGATTTAACAAGCAATGATTCATTTAAATCCGTAAGTTCCTCTGTCAATATGCAACTACCCTTGAAATCAC
The DNA here is from genome assembly GCF_054371585.1 of Giraffa tippelskirchi. Classification (NCBI taxonomy): domain Eukaryota; kingdom Metazoa; phylum Chordata; class Mammalia; order Artiodactyla; family Giraffidae; genus Giraffa; species Giraffa tippelskirchi. Next base: position 22,211,730 of record NC_137284.1, read on the forward strand.
AGGGGTTGGTAAGAACTATGAAATCATTCAATCAATCCATCATAATTAAGAATTAATTACAGGTAAGTTAGTGATTTTTTTTTTTCTTTTTGGGCAAACACTTAACTATTTTAACCTGTCAGGTCATCTGAAAATATGTTGCTTTTTTTGAGTTTTAATGGGCTCTGTGTTTTTAAATTTTCCTATTGGAGTTCTAAGTTCCAGTCTGATATCAGCTGTGAGGGCTCAGGTAAACCACGTGACCAAGATTCAGTTTCACCTATAGAATGGGGATAATGCTACATCACACAGAGGGAAAGGAAGAGGAACAAAACATGCAATGGGAGAAAACGGTGGAACCCCTGCAGTTCTCTATGGAAAGCAGAGTAAACTCTCCACAAGCACAGGTATATGTCTGTCCAGATCACTTGTGTACCTCAAAACCTAGCAGGGTAGTGGGCAGACAGCTGACATTCAATAAATAAATATTCATCGAACTGAATTGAATTTGCTGATATTAACATCTAGGCCTTCCTTCTCTGGGACAGCATTCCGCTATATCCAGTAAGGTTCAGCATAGATCATATACATGTTAAGTGAGGGAATTCCCTGCCAGTCCAGTGGTTAGGACTCCACGCTTCCATTGCTGGGGGCTGGGATTTGACTCCTGGCCAGGGGAACGAAGATCCCACAAGCCACGTGATGTGGCCAAAGAATTAATTAATTAAAAATAAATAATTACTTAATTAAAAATCAACCAGCTTTTTGAGAATGTTATGGAACTAAACAAATACAAGTTCTAATTAAACTGCTCTTTTAGAAAATTCCCACATTTTCTTAACTTCCATACTTACCCTGATATATCACAGGAACAGTACCAGTGAAATTCAGTAGGTCTTTCTGGGAACTATCTTTGAAAACTAGAAGAAAAAAAAAAGTCCCAAAAAGTACAATCAGAAGTAGGAAGAAATGTATTATTAAAGTGCGTGCATATACATACACACATACAGAAACTTGTAAATACCATCATCTAGGAATCAGTAAATACATTGACAAGGGCAAAGTACTAAATGATGTTCTCTTAGACAGCAGAGCACATAGCTGAAAGAACACAGGACTTTGATACTAAATCCCAAGTTCTTGGCCTGCTGTCCCACTTAGAGGTGATGGAAGAAACTTTACATATTGAGATATGGGGAAGTCACCCTGGCTCATGCATTATTTAACTTAAGCTTCATGCTAACTAGAATAGCCAGTTTTGCGGCCCCTTCAACATACATTGTGTTCAATTTGCTTTAACAATGAAAGAAAAAGATACATTGTCCAAAAGCAAAGAATGTTTGTTTTGAAGACAGAGATAAATGCCTGTTTCCTAAATCATCAATGCTAGCACTCCTTCAATGATCACCTTCCCTTCACAGGCGTCAAGGCAATGTTGACTCACTGTGTGTATGCTCATGTGTTTTTTTTGAAACCTTGAAGGAATGAACCCCTGTCACGTTTGATGCTCTTTGTTCTGACATATAGGAAGGGAAGTCGCTCAGTTGTGTCCGACTCTTTGCGACCCCGTGGACTGTAGCCTACCAGGCTCCTCCGTCCATGGGATTCTCCAGGCAAGAATACTGGAGTGGTTTGCCATTTCCTTCTCCAGGGGATCTTCCCGACCCAGGGATCGAACCCAGGTCTCCCGCATTGGAGGCAGACGCTTTAACCTCTGAGCCACCAGGGAAGTCCTTCTGACAGATAAAACTGTGCTAAAAACCATGCTTCTTCAGACTAGCCCTTCAGAACTTGATGAGAGGCTGTCTCCTAAGCTATGATCCTCAGCTTGGCTTGAATAAAACTCCCTTCTGAACTTCCCTGGTGCCTCAGTAGCTAAGAATCCACCTGCCAGTGCAGAGGACACGGGTTCGATCCCTGGTCCAGGAAGATACCGCGTGGCGCACTGCAACTAAGCTTGTGCACCACAACTACGGAGCAGGCGCGCTAGAACCCTCAAGCCACAACTACCAAGCCTGAGTGCTCCAACTACTGAAGCCCGTGTGCCTAGAGCCTGTGCTCTGCAAAAAGAGAAGCCACCACAGTGAGAAGCCCGTGCACCACAATGAAGAGTAGCCCCCACTCACCGCAACTAGAGAGAGACCACACAAAGCAATGAAGACCCAGCACAGCCATAAATACATAAAATAAAATAAAAAAACTCTTTCTATTCCAATTACAGATTGTTTATTGATCACTTCCATCAACAGAGGCATGTGACTTTTGGTTACTTTAAACTCTTTGACCTTCAGTTTCATCATCTGTAAAATAAAGACTGCATCACAAAGTTGTCACAAGGATCAAATGAGATCATATGAAAACCCATTATAAGAAGTAAAGGATTATAAAATGTGTGGACTCTATCAAATAATTGTCACATCTAAGTAACATCAGTTAAATAATCACTTTCAGATATCAGATTATAAATTTTATAATCAGAAAAAAGTTTTATTTTTGAAAGTGACCTTCCAGAAAGATTACTAACAATCTTTGACTTCTCAAATTCCATTACTCTCAACCTTTTTTCAGTCTTCACATTCCTGAAATTTCAATTTATCCATCAATAATTAGCACACACTGATGGAGAGCTAATGCCCTAATTTCTGAACTGGATACAGAAAACACTACATGTGGTTTCAAACTGTCAAACTGCCTTAGAACTCTGTCCTTTTAGGACCTCAGTAGCTAACTATCCTACTTGGGCAGTGCAAGAAAAAAAGTCGAAATAGATTTGATGATTTATCAGAAAGGGAGAAGAGGAAAAGCTAGGCTAAAAGAAAACTCAAGGCCAAGAGTATACATAAGTACACATATTTACCTTGAACTCTATGAGTGAAAGATAACAATGGGTGAAGGAGTCACTCTCAGGCAAAAACTAAAATGGACAGAGGAGTAGAACAGAGATTGTTTCTCGGGGACACAGAACAATCTGGAAATGTGGTACAGAAACTACAGTCATTGTCCAAGCAAACTATTCAAAAAGCGAAAAGAGAAATGATTATAACACATGACCAACACTGTCTTCAATAACAAAATGTACATTGGCAATATTAATCCTATAGCTTGAGGGTTTAATGGCACCATAGCTCACTTCTCTAGATGAGAGAAAAGAGATAAAGAATTAACTGGTATAACAAAGCTTTAAATCTATAAGATGAAGGAAGACATTGTAAAAGAACATGTATTATTTATTTAAGCACAGGGCAAGATGAACACGAGTACAAGCTCTAACCCCATGCCTAACTAGCTGTGTAATCTTAAGCAAGTTATTTACACTCTCTGAAAACTGAAGATGCTAATACTCACCTCACAGTTCTGGTTGTAAAAGAGTATGTAAAATAATATAGATAAAACATTTGGAAACATATTTGGTGTTCAACAAATAGTAGCTGTTAAATCCCCCATCGCAGGCATTTATGTAGCAGATGCCAGGGTGTTATTCAAGAAAGGCAAGAAACAGATGGGCCAGAATCTGATCATTTCTTCCACACATAAAATTAGCTATTCTTTGGCCATCATGAAAAAATCCACAAACAATAAATGCTGGAGAGGGTGTGGATAAAAGGGAACCCTCTTGCACTGTTGGTGGGAATGCAAATTGATACAGCCACTATGGAAGATGGTATGGAGATTCCTTAAAAAACTAGGAATAAAACCACCATATGACCCAGCAATCCCACTCCTAGACATATACCCCGAGGAAACCAAAACTGAAAAAGACACGTGCACCCCAATGTACACTGCAGCTCTATCTACAACAGCAGGGACATGGGAGCCACCTGTCCATCGACAGATGAATGGATGAAGAAGCTACAGTACATATTCACAATGGAATATTTACTCAGCCATAAAAAGGAACACATTTGAGTCCATTCTAATGAGGTGGATGAACCTAGAGTCTATTATACAGGTAAAGTAAGTCAGAAAAACAATTATCATATACTTACACATATATATGGAATCTAGAAAGATGGTACTGACGAACCTATTTGCAGAGGAGCAATGGAAACCTAGTGGAAGTGATGGAATTCCAGTTGAGCTATTTCAAATCCTAAAAGATGATGCTGTGAAAGTGCTGCACTCAATATGTCAGCAAATTTGGAAAACTCAGCAGTGGCCACAAGACTGAAAAAAGTCAGTTTTCATTGCAGTCCCAAAGAAAGACAATGCCAAAGAATGCTCAAACTACCGCACAATTGCACTCATCTCACATGCTAGTAAAGTAATGCTCAAAATTCTCCAAGCCAGGCTTCAGCAATACGTGAACCGTGAACTTCCAGATGTTCAAGCTGGTTTTAGAAAAGGCAGAGGAACCAGAGATCAAATTGCCAACATCCGCTGGATCATCAAAAAAGCAAGAGAGTTCCAGAAAAACATCTATTTCTGCTTTATTGACTATGCCAAAGCCTTTGACTGTGTGGATCACAATAAACTGTGGAAAATTCTGAAAAAAATGGGAATACCAGACCACCTGACCTGTCTCTTGAGAAACCTGTATGCAGGTCAGGAAGCAACAGTTCGAACTGGACATGGAACAACAGACTGGTTCCAAATAGGAAACGGAGTACGTCAAGGCTGTATACTGTCACCCTGCTTATTTAATTTATATGCAGAGTACATCATGAGAAACGCTGGGCTGGAAGAAACACAAGCTAGAATCAAGATTGCTGGGAGAAATATCAATAACCTCAGATACGCAGATGACACCACCCTTATGGCAGAAAGTGAAGAAGAACTAAAGAGCCTCTGGATGAAAGTGAAAGAGGAGAGTGAAAAAGTTGGCGTAAAGCTCAACATTCAGAAAACTAAGATCATGGCATCTGGTCCCATCACTTCATGGGAAATAGATGGGGAAACAGTGGAAACAGTGTCAGACTTTATTTTTTTGGGCTCCAAAATCACTGCTGATGGTGATTGCAGCCATGAAATTAAAAGACGCTTACTCCTTGGAAGGAAGGTTATGACCAACCTAGATAGCATATTTAGAAGCAGAGACATTACTTTGCCAACAAAGGTCTGTCTAGTCAAGGCTAGGGTTTTTCCAGTGGACATGTATGGATGTGAGAGTTGGACGGTGAAGAAAGCTGAGTGCCGAAGAATTGATGCTTTTGAACTGTGTTGTTGGAGAAGACTCTTGAGAGTCCCTTGGACTGCAAGGAGATCCAACCAGTCCATCCTAAAGGAGATCAGTCCAGGGTGTTCATTGGAAGGACTGATGTTGAACCTGAAACTCCAATACTTTGTCCACCTCATGCGAAGAGTTGACTCATTGGAAAAGACCCTAATGCTGGGAAGGATTGGGGGCAGGAGGAGAAGGGGATGACAGAAGATGAGATGGTTGGATGGCACCACCAACTCAATGGACGTGGGTTTGGGTAAACTCCGGGAGTTGGTGATGGACAGGAAGGCCTGGTGTGCTGCAGTCCATGGGGTCGCAAAGAGTCCGACATGACTAAGTGACTGAACTGAACTGATATGTAAAATAGATAGCCGAAGGGAAGTTGCTGTATGACTCTGGGAACTCAAACTGGGCTCAGCAACAACCTAGAGGAGTGGGATGGGGAGGGAAGAGGGAGGGATCAAGTTCAAGTGGGAGGGGGTATGGGTAAACCTATGGCTGATTCATGTTCATGTTTGGTGGAAACCAACACCATACTGTAATTTTCCTTCAATTAAAAATAAATAAATTAAAAACAAAACAAAAATTAGCTATTCCTAAGAAATACTTCAATTAATACCCCAAATTTTCCAATATACGAAGCTGAATTAGATATATTAACTCAAGCTAATTCAAATACAAAACATACTCAATATAGAATAAAGTTTTCAAAACTGTGTGCTTTGACTAATTCATAAGTCCTGAAATCAATTTAGTCAGTGTTAATCACTGTTTGTGTTTAAGTGGGATGGAATAGAAAATGCCAAAGTGTACATAATATTTTAGCTATGTATACATGGGGTCATGATATAAAATGTATTTCCAAGTGTGGGCTGCAGTCAGAAATTTTGAAAGATGAGGACTTAAAATCTTTCTCAGGTAACCAGACTCTCTACATTAAGCTAAAAAGATAACTAAAATGTTATTAATTTATTATCAACCATATATGTGATAGGCAAAATAATGGCCTCTGAAGATGTCCAAAACTCTAATCCTTGGAACACATCTATATATTACCTTGCTTGGCAAAGAAACTTTTTTATATGCAATTAAGTTAAGGACCCCGACAATTTCCCTGAGGAAATTATCCAGTATGATTAAGAATGGGCCTAAGCTAATCACATTTGGTTCTTTCTTTTTTATTATTTATTTATTTTTCACCATGCTGGATCTTCATTGCTGCACAGGATTTTCTCCAGTTGTGGCCAGTGGGGGCTACTCTCTAGCAGCAGTGCACGGGCTTCTCATTGCAGTGGTTTCTCTTCTTGCAGAGCATGGGCTCTAAGGCATGTGGGCTTCAGTAGTTGCAGCAAGTGGGCTCAGTAGTTGCGGCTCTGGGGCTCTAGAGCACAGGCTCAATAGTTTGGTGCATGAACCCATGCCCCCTGCATTGGCAGGCAGATTCTTTACCAACAAGCCACCAGGGAAGCCCCACATTTGGTTCTTAGAAGCAGAGAACCTGGGTTTCCCCAGTGGTCCAGAGGTTAAGAATCTGCCTTGCAACACAGGGGACATCAGTTCAATCCCTGGTCTGGGAAGAACCCACATGACACGGGGCAGCTAAGCCCACATGCCACAACTACTGAAGCTTGAAAACGCCAGAGCCCGTGCTCTACAACAAGAGAAGCCACCACACAGAAAAGCCCAAGCACCACAACTGGAAAGCAGACCTTGCTTGCCGCAAGTAGAGAAGGCCCGCATGCAGCAATGAAGACCCAACACAGCCAAATAAAATAAATCAAAAAAAAAATTTTTTTTTAAAGCAGACAACCCTTTCTGTGGAGATTTGTGAAGGATGGTCAGAGAGATGCAAATTGCTAGCTTTAAAGATGGAGGAAGGTGACCCTGAGCCAAAGAATATGGATGACCTTTAGAAACTAAAAAAGGTAGTCGTTTTTGCCTTTTTTTTTTTTTTTTAAATCTCCCAGAGCCTCCAGAAAGGAATCAAGACCTGCCAACACTTCCAACCTACAGAGACTTATGCTGGGCTTCTAGCTTACAGAACCATAAGATAGTAAATTTGTTTCAAGACATTAATTGTGTGTTAATTTGTTACAGCAGCAATAGGAAACTAATACAATACAAATTTTATTAACTTCAAGTTTCCTTAAAAACCACAGGTCATAAAGTGTAGCTCAGAATCAGGGGATAAAAGAGAGAAATGAGAAATTATAATACAGTTATAGCTCTCTAAAAACAAATAATTAATAGTTTAATAATGCAGCAAACACTAGAATAAATGATTCTTACCATAGGTATCCATGGAATATCTGAAATGTGGGAAAAACATGTTTACGTTCTTCAGTTCTTCCACAGTTAGATCCCTGAACTTGTACTGAAAAGAGAAAAATGAACACAGAATAAGAATAACACTACAGGCAATGGAACAATTACAAATTAACATTTAACTGAACACTTACTATGGGCTAGGCCCTGGGCTCTGAGTTTTACAACCATGAATGGTATTTGATTTAATCTCATTAATAACAACCCTGTGAAGTAGGTAGGGCTTATAACTGCTCGACTGTATAGAAAATGAAAACTAGAGAATCAAAATAACTTGCTGAGTTAGATAGCAAGTGAAACCAGAGCTCAAACCCAGCGCCCGGGCCTTTAATATCTATATGAAATTACACTCCTGACATCACAGTTAAAGATCCACCTCTCATGCCTGAATACCTCATTCACTTGAGAAACCTTGAATTTCCCTTCCTGGTACTACAACTGGGTTTCAAAGAAAGAAGAGAAAGCACGCAAAGGTTTGCAGTCAGGCTGAGAGAATTGCCCCCTCATTCATCCAGATGTAGTCTCAGAAACACTACCTTGGTTGCCCTGTGGGCAAAATCATTTAACTTCCTTGATATTTTCTCATTCGCAAAGAGAAGGAGACTCCTAGACTCCACCTCTTAGATTTGTGCTGGGGATTAAATGAAAAAAAAAAAAAGTATATTAAGAGTCTATTACCATTCTGAAAATGAAATTGAGAAAACAATCAAAAAGAATAAAATACTTAGGAATACATTTAACAAGATGCAAAACAGACTCTAAAAACTACAAAACACTGTTGAAAGAAATTAAAGTGAGTCTAAGTAAATAGAAAGACATCCCTTGTTGCTACATCAGAAAACTTCATATTGTTAAGACAGCAATAGTCCCCAACAGATTCAATGATCAACAATCCATGTTAAAATCCCAGCTGACTTTTTTTGCTCGTTTGCAAAAATTCACAAAGCGATCTTAAAATTCATATGGAAATTCAAAGAACACAGCCAAAACAATCTTAAAAAAGAACAAAAAAATCAGAAGAGTCATACTATAATCAAAAGACAGGCTACAATAAGAAAGATAGACAATAATAAATGTGGGAGAGGATGAGGAGAAATCAGAACCCTCTACACACACACCACTGCTGGTGGTAAAATGGTGCAGCTGCTGTGGAAGAGTCTGGCAGTTCTTCAGAAGAATAAAGAAGAGTTACCATTGTTGTTGCTTAGTCACTAAGTCATGTCTGACTCTTTGTGACCCTTAGGACTATAGCCCACCAGGCTCCTTTGTCCGTGGGATGTCCCAGGCCAGCATACTGGAGTGGGTTGCCATTTCCTTCTCCAGGGGATCTTCCCAACACAGGGACCAAACCTACATCTCCTGCATTGGCAGGCAGATTTATTACCACTGAGCCACTAGGGAAGCCTGTTAGAGTTATCGTATGACCCAGCAATTCCACTCTGAGGCATACACCCAAGAAAAATGAAAACATGCCCACACAAAAACTTGTACACAACTGTTCACAGCAGTGTTATTTATAACAGTCAATAAGGAAAACAATCCAAATGTCCAGTATGATATATCCACAAAATGGAATTCACCCATAAAAATGAATAAAGAACTGATATATACATGGATAACCAATGAAAACATTATACTAAGTGAAAGAAAACAGACAAAAAGCTACATATTATATGACTTGCATATAAAGTAAAAAAAATAGGCAAATCCATAGAAACAAAAAGTAGATTAGTGAGTGCCTAGGGCTGGAGGTGACTAGGAGAAAATCAAGAATAACTTCTAACAGATCCTGTTTCCTCTCTCTGAATCTTTTTTTTCATGCACAAGATCAATTTTTCATGTGCAAGAGATGTAGCTCTACCACCTGGCAACTTCAGCAGGAAAGTATGAAAATCTCATGATTAACATTTGTAAAAGTGAGGTATTAAACAAAATGTGTGTACAACAATAAGTGCAGACAGGAAATGATGAATCGACAGCATATCTAAGTTACAGAAAGGCCTCTGAAAAGAGCGGTCTACAATTCACATTACAGCCTAGAATGGTATAGAAAAATAGAGGGGAGGAGGAAGGTCATTTTAGGAGAAGGTCATTTTGTTTTGGGGAAAAAATTTGGCAGAAGAAAAAGCGTATCATTTATTAACAACTTGAAAACAGAAAACTCTTACTCATCTTTGTATTTCCCCACAGCAATTTGCACAGGGCGTGCCTTCAATAAATGTAGGCTAACTGGATGGCAGCCAGCAAAGAGACAGAGTCATACAAGCAGAGTGGATGTAGAAAGCAATTATGATCCACAGGAGCATCAATCACTAAGATCACTAAAATAAAGGGCAGACCAGTATTAACCACAGCAGGGTAAACATGAATCCCAGATTCAGTGTTCCTGCTTCAGTGAAATCAAAAGTGAATGAAATCATCCCAACTCTAAACACTAAACAAATGGACAAAAAGCTGCACTGACGTCACTTGGGTTACGCATTTATTACGAATCATATCACTTTTCTTTTGTTTTCTATTTGATATTATATGCTGTCTTCTACATTCTTCACATCCTCTGAGAATATAATAATTAATGGCTGCATAGTGATATATACTAGAATTGATCTAATTGCAAAGTAATATGAAAGTCTGTTGAAAAAGGGCAAAAGCACTCTTTGTTAGGGCTTGAAAATCCGAATATCACTACTAGCCAAATAGGTGATTTTCATTCTTGACGAAAAAGATCTATTTTATCTTAAAAAAAAAAAAAAAAATTATGGAAAAATCCCTAGAGCTCCAGTGGTTAGGCCTCCATGTTCTCACTGCCATGGGCCCAGGTTCAATTCCCTGTTGGAGAACTAACATCCTGCAGGCCTTCCAGCATGGTCAAAAAAGAAAAAAAAAAAAATCATGTCACTTTTAGTCTATATGAAATAGAGTATCTGCTTAGTGTAATATTAACTATAATCCATGACTATTAACATATAATCCATTTCTATTCCTATACCACCTAGAAGTCTGTGAAACATTCTCTAAAGATATACCTCAGACAATGCCATTTGCTAAAAGGGTGCAAGCAGCAAACTAAAGAGGAAAACTGGCCCATGAAATCCTAAAACTAAAACAATTATACTATCATAAAAATCATTATGACTGGGGCTTCCCTGGTGGCTCAGTGGTAAAGAATCTGCCTGCCATTGCAGGAGACATGGGTCCGATCCCTGATCCGGGAGGTTTCCACATGCCACGAGCAACTAAGCCCACGTGCCACACTATTGAGCCTATGCTCCAGAGCCTGGCAGCCACAGCTACTGAACCCACGTGCTGCAACTACTGAAGCCCACGCGCCCTAGAGACGTGCTACGTAACAAGAGAAGCCACCTCAATGAGAAGCCCATGCACTGAAACTAGAGAGCAGCTCCCACTCACCACAACTAGAGAAAAGCCTGTGCAGGAATGAAGACCCAACACAGCTAAAAATAAATATATAAATAAAATTATATATTAAAAAATGAGTAAGACTGAAAAATTGAGAAGTTACTAAAATTCAATCTTAATCTGCTCCACTACAGTATGTTTATTTAGTAGACTGATATTTATGAACATCAGAGTACTCCTGTATGACACTGCTCCAACGCGGGACACTGAACAGTATTTTATGGCATCATTTCATTTTTCTAAACAAATTAAACATTAAGGACCCTTACAAATTAAGTCCAATACTATTATTTTATGAGTGAGCAAATCTAGGTTAAGTTACCTATTCAAGGTAACTCAGCCAGGGAAGGCAGAAATAGAAATTAGTGAATCAGAAAATCTTTCTAAACCTAGTATTTAATATATACTAAAGAATATATATATATATATATATACACACACACAAACATATATGTACATATACACACATTTTGAAAAATAAACACTAATAAACCAACCTACCCTCTAGTGCTGTCCAGCAAAACTTTCTGCCATAATGGAAAAGATCATTGTGTTTGCTGTTGAATACAGTAGTCACATGTGGCTACCGACACTTGTGGCTGGTGTGACTGAGAAACTCAATTTTTAATTTTATCTAATTTTGATGAATGTAAAAAGCCACATGTGGTGAGTGGCTACCATACTACTGGACAGCATAAACCTTTCCAATCCCATTACATCTGTCTGGGTTTTCCTTCTCTCAACCATTCAACTGCCTACCTTAAATTGTATAGTCATATTCCTTTGCCTTTCCCCCTCCATAGTTTTTATCATATTTGTGTACATCCTTAAATACCACTCTCTATTGCTTAGCTGCTTCTTGGTTTAATTAAAATATAATTTTGTATATAACCTCCAATTTTTTTCCTAAACATACTGTTTCTAAGATTCACTCCTATTGCTGCATGTTGTAATATTTCATTCATTTTCACTGCTGCAGAGTAGTGTTTTCCATTGTGTGAATGAGTATAGAACAAACTATCTTTCCATCAATGAAATCTGGGTTGTTTCTAATTTTGAATTATGATTAATTCTGCAAATGTCTCTTGCTTCATATATTATGAATCATCTATGGTATCTACTTAGATGTAGAAGTACACAAAATACACATAATCAAATTAATTTTAAAAAGCCCCAGCTGTTTCCCCAAATGGTTAAATAACCATTTAACCACCTACAGTGGGGCTTCCCAGGTGACACAGTGGTAAAGAATCAGCCTGACAATGCAAGAGACCCCTGGGTCAGGAATATCCCCTGGAGGAGAAAATGGCAACCCACTCTAGTATTCTCGCTGGGAAAATTCCACGGACAGAGGAGCCTGGTGGGCTACAGTCCATGGGGTCGCAAAGAGTCAGACAAGACTAAGCAACTAAGTCACCCAGATAGTGAGAGAAAATGGTGTTTTACCATGGTCTCAATTTGCTTTTCCATGGCTACTAATGGACTGGGCAAACACTCATTTCCCTGTTGTCTTCTTTTATTTTTCAAAAAATGATTATTCATAACTTTTTTCCAATTTTGTATTGGTTTTAATATTGATATGTACGCTAACTTATATACTCTGGATACCAATGCTTTCTCAATTATGCATTACAATATTATTCACCAAGTTTGTATTTTGCCTCTTCACTCTCTCCATGGTGTCTTTTTATACATAAAAGTTCTTAATTTGAATGCAGTCAAATCCATCAGTCTCTTCTTTGAGTACTTTACATCTTGTTTAAAAAATGTTTGCATATTCTGAGTCCATGAAGATTCTTCCCTCCATTTTACCTCTGTATGTTTTAAAGCTCATCTCTTACATTTAAATCTTTAATCCATGGGGAATTTTTAGTTAGTACGGTCCGATTTCATTTTCTCCAAAATGGATAGTCATTTGTCCCTGTATTCTCCTTTCTGTAGTTTTCTGCAATGCCTCTTCTGTTTTATATAGCATTTTCAAAACATATGTGAACATGATTCTAAGCCCTCTAGTCTGTTCCCCTGGTTAATCAGTCTATCCTATGCCAATACCACACTAAGTCTTAATTCAGTTCAGTTCAGTAGCACAGTCGTGTCCGACTCCTTGGGACCCCATGAATTGCAGCACGCCAGGCCTCCCAGTCCATCACCAACTCCCGGAGTTTACCCAAACCCATGTCCATCGAGTCGGTGATGCCATCCAGCCATCTCATCCTCTCTCGTCCCCTTCTCCTCCTGCTCCCAATCCTTCCCAGCATTAGGGTCTTTTCCAATGAGTCAACTCTTCGCATGAGGTGGCCAAAGTACTGGAGTTTCAGGTTCAACATCAGTCCTTCCAATGAACACCCAGGACTGATCTCCTTTAGGATGGACTGGTTGGATCTCCTTGCAGTCCAAGGGACTCTCAAGAGTCTTCTCCAACAACACAGTCCAAAAGCATCAATTCTTCGGTGCTCAGCTTTCTTCACCATCCAACTCTCACATCCATACACAACTACTGGAAAAACCATAGCCTTGACTAAGATGGACCTTTGTTGGCAAAGTAATGTCTCTGCTTTTAAACATGCTATCCAGGTTGGTCATAACCTCCCTTCCAAGGAGTAAGCGTCTTTTAATTTCATGGTTGCAATCAGCATCAACAGTGATTTTGGAGCCCCCCCAAAAATAAAGTCTGACACTGTTTCCACTGTTTCCCCATCTATTTCCCATGAAGTGATGGGACCAGATGCCATGATCTTAGTTTTCTGAACGTTGAGCTTTACGCCAACTTTTTCACTCTCCTCTTTCACTTTCATCCAGAGGCTCTTTAGTTCTTCTTCGCTTTCTGCCAGAAGGGTGGTGTCATCTGCGTATCTGAGGTTATTGATATTTCTTCTGGCAATCTTGATTCCAGCTTGTGTTTCTTCCAGCCCAGCGTTCCTCATGATGTACTCTGCAGGGTGACAATACACAGCCTTGAGTACTCCTTTTCCTATTTGGAACCAGTCTGTTGTTCCATGTCCAGTTCTAACTGTTGCTTCCTGACCTGCATACAGGTTTCTCAAGAGACAGGTCAGGTGGTCTGGTATTCTCATCTCTTTCAGAATTTTCCACAGTTTATTGTGATCCACACAGTCAAAGGCTTTCGCCTAGTCAATAAAGCAGAAATAGATGTTTTTCCGAACTCTCTTGCTTTTTCGATGATCCAGCGGATGTTGGCAATTTGATCTCTGGCTCCTCTGCCTTTTCTAAAACCAGCTTGAACATCTGGAAGTTCATGGTTCACATATTGCTGAAACCTGGCTTGGAGAATTTTAAGCATTACTTTACTAGTGTGTGAGATGAGTGCAATTGTGCGGTAGTTCGAGCATTCTTTGGCATTGCCTTTCTTTGGGATTGGAATGAAAACTGACCTTTTCCAGTCCTGTGGCCACTGCTGAGTTTTCCAGATTTGCTGGCATATTGAGTAAAGCACTTCACAGCATCATCTTTTAGGATTTGAAATAGCTCAACTGGAATTTCATCACCTCCACTAGCTTTGTTCGTAGTGATGCTTTCTAAGGCCCACTTGACTTCACATTCCAGGATGTCTGGCTCTAGGTCAGTGATCACACCTCGTGATTCTCTGGGTTGTGAAGATCTTTTTTGTACAGTTCTTTTGTGTATTCTTGCCACCTCTTCTTAATATCTTTTGCTTCTGTTAGGTCCATACCATTTCTGTCCTTTATCAAGCCCATCTTTGCATGAAATGTTCCCTTGGTATCTCTAATTTTCTTGAAGAGATCTCTAGTCTTTCACATTCTATTGTTTTCCTCTATTTCTTTGCATTGATCGCTGAGGAAGGCTTTCTTATCTCTCCTTGCTATTCTTTGGAACTCTGCATTCAGATGGGAATATCTTTCCTTTTCTCCTTTGCTTTTCACTTCTCTTCTTTCCACAGCTATTTGTAAGTCTCAATTACTAGTCTTGATATCTGGTAGAGCAAGCCCCACACCTATTCTTCTGTAAGAACGTCAAGACTATTCTTGGCCTTTTGTCCTTGCAAATGAGTTTCAAAATCAGTCTGAAAAACTGCATTGGAATTGCATTGACTCTAGAGATCAATCTGGAGAAAACAGATATCTTCATATCCATGAAGTTGGAATATTTATCTAGGCGGGAATATTTATAAGGTTTCCTTTGTTTTCAAGAAGATTTTTCACTTTCTCCATACAGTTGCTTGATTTTAATGTACTGTTCACAAATGTTGCAGCACTAAAATTATTTCTAACTATTAAGTTGTTATATTATTTGCCTACTTTAAGGACTAAGGAACTTTGGAAATATCTGCTAGACTGACTTGTTTCTAACTGGTTTCCTTAATTTACATATCCAACAGACATTTATTAAGCACCAATGTGCCAGACTCTATCCTATGCACTGATAAAAACAAAAACCTTCCTCAACTAATCTGCTCCAACCCTTGAGAAAATCACTCTATCTTTTTCCTGCATTCCAGTCCCACCAAAATTATGAAGTTTTTTTTTCTTGTCTCAACTTCAACAATTCTTGCCCCTGGACAAATACATCATGCTCCCCTCATTGAAAAACTTGATAGAGTGGTTCTTTTAATTTAATATTCGCTGAAAAGGAGCCAGAAAGCCTGTAACCCTGGGTACGATGATACTTCTTTTCCTACAAGACTTACACATCTGTCACAATAGATAAAATCATCCAAATCAGGCATATAAACAATTTCATAAAAAAGACACGAACCCGCAAAAACGTCACAAATATACGCTTTCTGCATAGGGAAATCTTAAAAACCGTTATTAATCACTGAACTAAGAAACTCGTGGAAAAGATTGCCTCAGACTGTACACTGGTGGGGAATCAGACAGCCTAGACTAACAGCCTGGAGTAAAAGGGAAACTGACCTTAGTCACGCCCTAGAATTGCAGGTCAGGCTTCTGGGTCAGCCCTCCCAGTCAACCTTTCAACGTTAAGAAGATCTCTTCTGGGCCTTCCAACCCTGTTTTCATTCCCAAATCTACATGAGTCTTTCATTTACCGCAGTTACTTAGCACCCCCGTATTTGTCAGGCACAGGACTAGATGAGGGGATAAATACAGCACTGTCTGTACCGCCATGAAGTTCACCTTCAAAGAGTAAGGTCTGTATAGAAATAATTACTCCACGATGTGAAAATCGATATATCTGAAAGCAAGGAGAGAGGAGGGAGTGATTCTATCTCCTAGGGAGTAACATCTGAGTTGAGTCTTACGAAGCACGAACACTGCAAGTCAAAAACAGAGGGGCGTGGGTGGGGGTAGGCCATTTCTGCCGAGAGAAAGGCGTGGTTAAAGGGACAGGCGAGTGCTGGAAGCTGAGAGAGAAGAGAGAGAAGCAGGTGGCGTGAGAAGGTCTAAGAGCGGGTGGAGGTTGCGGGGGGATCTCGGAACTGCGGGCGGAGCCAGAGCCGCGGCGCACCGCACCCATTCCCCGTAGCCGGCTTCAGACCAGCCCACCCTGGCTCCGAGCCTCGAGAAAAGCCGGCAGACGCCCCGAGGAGGTCGGCCAGCCACGGGTGGACGCCCCGGGACCCCGGCGCCCCAGACCCTGCCCGGCCGGCTGCCCGCACCTTGCCAAGGAGTCGCCTGAGAGCCTCACTGTCGAACTCCATCTCCAGCCAGGACCGCGAGGCCAGTTCCGCGACCCCAGCCCAGGGATCTCCTTCCGCACTTTCCCCGGACGGAGGCTGCCGAAGACCAAACTTCCCGAGCGGCCCTAGACTCCGCCCCTTCCCAGGCTCGAAAGTCCACCCGCGTCCAACGCCCGGGGCTCAGCCAGGCTCCGCCCGCAGTGTGATCACCGTTCCGCTGAGAACCGTGAGCGTCCAGGAAACCGTGACCCGGCTTGCTGGAGGGAAACTAGGGGACATCTGTGAAGAAAGGAATAGAAAGGACCCGAGGAGAGGCAGTAAAGGAGGTAGAAGATAATTGGCGCTGTTCTGGGGAGAGAGTTTCGAGAAGGATGTGTTAAATTCGGCCGAGTATCGAGAAAGATCAAGACCCCGAAGTTGTAGTTGCATTTAGAAAGGAAGAGGTAATGGAACTTCAAAAGCAAATCCTCGGGGAGCTAGACAGGAAAACGGAACAGGTCTGGACCCTTGTTAAAACTGGGAGACAAGACAGCTGAGTGAGGGTTGTGCAACGTGGGGGAAGGGGTTGGCTTTGCGCGGCGGGGCAGGGCGGGGCAGAGCATAACCACGCTGGTGGCAGAGGAAAAAGTCACGTGACAAAAAGATTTTTGAAGACAAAAATAGGAGATTCGTGGATAAGGTCTTCTGGAGCAGTAAGATGAAGAGATACAATTTGCTGGCCTTGTTTGATCTTGAATGAGTTACTTACCTGCTTTGCATCCCTGGTTTGAGCCAGTCTCCAGAGCTTGCTATTGTAACTCTCAAGAGGTTGTGTGGGCAGGAGGGTGATTGTATTTGTAGAAAGAGCCAAAGGTAGGAATACTGTGACTCTATCAGTAGAACATGAAAGGCTGGAAGGAGCACTTATTTGTTTATTCAACGAACTTTTTTGAGCATTGGCTATTTGCTAGATATTGTTGGGGAGGAAGAAATTTTCCTCTATTCTTGTAGCTTCCTCTGTCTAAAAAGTAAACTGACACCAGACAGAAAAACAGGAGAAAATCAGACTAAAATTAATAACAGGTATACCTGGGAGAGACCCAGGAGAACTGTGAGTAACCATAATGGCTGAAGCCCCCACCTTAAATACCATCTTCAGCTAAAGGCAAAAGAGGATGTTGGGGGTTGTGGTTTGAGACCTCAAAGGGGAGAAAGTCAGTTTTCATGGAGGTGAAAAGTAAATGTTTGATAAACAAATATTTGCTGAGCCTTGCAGAGCCTAGGAGACTCTGACTTCTAGGCTCTGCCCAGTTACTCCCACCACACCTAGCTCATATTCCTTGCAGGTGATAGCTTAACTGGGGAACAGACCCTCTATCTAAAACCTTTGAGGCAGTTAGGGTAAGGTCAGAGATTCTTCCTGAGTCTTTTGGGTTTTAAAAGTAATCATCGTAAATTAATGCTCCTACCAAAGGGACACATTTTAGAGTGGTAAATTTTGCTCCCCTAAGATATTTTTCTAGGTCTGACAATAGAGAAGGAAACAAAATAGACAAAAGTATCGGCAGTGCTCAGGATGTCATTCTTTTATTAGTAAGAGCAGAACAATAAATATACTAAGTAAATGAGACCATATGTTAGAAGTGATTACGTGTCGTGAGGAATAAATTTTTAAAAGGCAGGGTAAGAAGGTAAGGGTAGGTCTCCCTGAGCGGTGACAGACTTAACCATTCCGTGTTAGAGACCATCCAGGGCCTTTAGACAGGTGTGCGCTTGGGGAAACTCAAAACTGCAGGGAGGCCTGTGTGGCTGGAGCCAAATGAACAGGTGAGGAAGCAGAAGTAGGCAATTCAAAGAAACAGGGGGGAGCCACAGATGGTTTAGGGCAATGATTCTTCCAGTGTGGTCCCCAGACTTCCTCTGCGTCACTTGGATCTTGACAGAAATACGCATTCTAAGGCCCCACCCCAGACTTAAATCGGAAACTCTGGGGATTGGGTCAAGCAGTCTTTTGTTTCTTTGTTTTTGTTTTTAATTGGACTATAACTGCTTTACAGTGTTGTGTTAGTTTCTGCTGTAAAGCAATCTTTACAAGCCCGGGTGATTCTAATGCATGATAAAGTCTGAGACCCACTAAAGGGATTTTGTGGACAATTGTGACTCTGGCTTGTTAGTGCCCTTCCGCTAGAGACCATCAGGAACACACCCATACTCAAGTAGGGTTGATCCCTCCTTGTGGTAAGGGAGCAGGTGCTGTGGAGAACCGCCAGGACGACTGAGTAAGAGCGTGGAAAGAAACTATTTCAGGATTTGGGCTCTGGGTAATTTGGGAGAGGACTTAAGGAATCAAAGCTTTACTTTGGATTGGGTGTTTTCAGAAGCCAGGGACAATTCTGAGATTGGATATCTCAATAAATATTATCTGGAGCAGGGGTAAGGGTCTGTAATTGGTAAAGCAGCAGTAGTCACATTAGCAGAGAGAAGAGGATGTTTGATATTTCCCGGGTTGCACAGTAACCTTGTTTTTGTCTCTGCTTAGATGAAATTGTGATGAGGACTTGTTTTATCTCATCTTATCATGGTCTGTGCTGTCTGATGTCAGTGTCCCGGAGAGATCGTTTATATCCAACAAGAGATGACGGAAACCTGGCTGTGAGGCCAGGTCATCTAGCAGCACTGAGGCGTTTCTGGGTCAGTCCAGTTCTCAGATGTCAGGGGCTGCTTTTTTCTTCCTTAAACTTTTGCTCTGAGAAAAACAGGACACCACTGCAGGGTTTTGAACACAGGAGTAACATGATCTGAGTTGTAAAAGAAGTCTGACTGCTTCACTGTGAAGAGAGGAGGTGGGGAGTGGAAGCCAGGAGACAGGTAGGAGGTGAGAAGGTTGAAGGATGAGGCCTCTTAAGAGCACATCACCCAGATCTAACACACCTCAGGAACTGTGGAACTTCCAGGGATTCTGAGGTCTTACAGATCCTGTCACAAATCCATTAATCAAGGAAAAGGTATCTGGTTAAAAGGAAAGCCTGAGCAAGGTTCTTCGATCTTTCATGAAAGAGGCCTTCATATCAGGAATTCTCTTCTGATTTAATCACTGTGGATGGATCATAGGCAGTAGGAACACTGTGCCTGTTTGTGTGTGCACACGTGCTATCATTTCCTACATGGAGGATACATTGCTCAGAGTTTTATGCACTCTATTGCATAAATTAACCTAGATGGAATATTTATCAATTATTATCGATAATAATATTATCGATAATAATTATTCCAATTATTATCAATTATTATCTCTTTTACTGATGAGCAAACTGGGGTTTAGTGAACTATTTATTATCTATTTCCTTGTTTCTGAGATCTTGTTGAATAAGAGACATATCACTGACAGTGTTTGGAGGGAGAAAAGATTGCAAAATTAAATATGCACTAGTTTTAACCCCACTTTGGGGAAAATTTGTCTTACAAAAATAAAAGTACCCAGGATGTTTGTGCAAAGATGTTCATTATATTAAAAGGGAAAAAAAAGTCCCCAGGCTAAGACATGGGTAAAGTGTCTATTTCTGCACCTTTGTTTATAGCTTGAGAAAAATCACAAGAATGGCTTGTTTAAAATCATAATTTTTTTTATTGGTGCTCTGCTTCTGATCTCTGTTTATATTCTGCTTTCATAGTTATGGGTCCTACCAGACACATTGTTTAGAGATAAAACCTTGGTATTCTGACTATCAAACAAATGTATCCTGATCATTTACTTCTTAAAAAAATTTTTTTTAATTGTAAAATACACATAAGGTACAATTTACTATCTTACTCATTTTAAGTATACAATTCAGTGGTAATAAATACATCCGTAATGTTTTATAGGCATCACTACCATCTGTCCCCATAAATCTTTTCATCTTATGAAACAAAGGCCATACCCATTAAACAATAACTTCCCATTCTTCCCTCCCTCCAACCCCTGGAAACCACCATTCTGCTTTCTGCATCTATAATTTTTACTAAGTATGCCACCAGTGGAGTAGAGAGTCCAGAAACAGACCCTCACATTTATAGTCAATTACTTTTGACAAAAGTGTCAAGACCATTCAATGGGAAAAGAATAGTCTTTTCAGCAAATGGTGTTGGAAAAACTGAATATCCATATGCAAAAATGAAGTTAGATCCTTATGCAATACCATATACAAATATTAACTCAAAATGGATAAAAGACCTAAATGTTAAGACCTAAAACAATAAAACTCTTAGAAGGAAATATAGAATATAGAAAAAAAACTACCTAAGATTAGATTTGGCAGTGATTTCTTGGATATGACATGAAAGATATAAGAAAAAAGAAAATAAGACAAATTGGACCTCATAAAAATTTAGAAATTTTGTTCACCAGAGGACAGTATCATTTACTTCTTAGATGTGTGAAGATTGTGCTGTTGTTCACTGACTGACAGCATTTGCTGCATCTCAGGCAGTCCTTCCACAAGTGTCCTTTGACCTTGTGAAATGAAACTGTAATCTTTCTTTTTTAAATTGGTTCTTTCTTTATAAGGATTTTATATAACCTCTCATGCTCTGCCTGAACCAGCATAACTTTTTGAGGGTCACTTTGCCTTCTCCAGTGAAGTAAAAAACACAATACTCAAGAGAAATTTGTCCAAGAAAACTTTGTTTTTAGCAATCACAGTAATGTTTATGGTGGTAAAAAGTTAGGGAAAAAAAGAAGTCTAAACTCACGTTTTGCCTGTTGCTTGCTTATTACCTTTCAGTTCCAAGTCCACCATTCATTGCTTGATCTGCTGTAGTGGAACTGGACCTTTTAAGCATTTTTCCCTTGCTAGTGGGCTTCATATTAAGTTCTGTCAATAGAGGGCCCAGGGTGATACCCGGGAGGAAGAAATTTCCTCCCTCCAGTGTGCTTTTTTGGTCCTACTATGTGGCTGCCAGTGGTATGAGTGGGGTGGTGGTGCTCACTCTGTCCAGCGCCGGTGGCCCCTCTGTAAACTCCTCCTCATTGAGTTTCAGTGGTACCAGTGGTAATCAATCAGTTCTACCCGCCCCCCCCGCCCCCCGCAATGAGATGGCTTTCTAGTCCATTCTACTGGCATATCCCCAGAAGGTAGATTCTCAGTGAAGATCAGTAAACCTGACAAACCATCCCCCCACCACCTCCCGCCACCAGAGACTTCCAGCAAACTCCACCAGCATCTCAGTGAGTCGTTCCCTATGTACCAGCTCCAGCCTACAGCAGCTCATTAGATTTTCCCTACCATCCAGCTGGTCCTGACCATCATTTCTCCAACAAGTTTTAGATCTCCACCCTGGAGAGGAAGGCACTCTTTCCAGTTTATTCCTATCTTGGATACTTTGCCTCAGTTCTAGTGGTGGTAGCTGCTGTCTATATATGCTAGTCCTATGATATGTACAGCTTTCAACCTCTTCCATTAATCTCCTGTTCCTAGTTACTAATTCTTTTTGTTGAACTTTCTCTGTCCAAATTATTGTGGTTTCTATCTCCTGACTCGATCTTGCCTGATATATATATCATTGGGATAAAGATGAGGGAACTCTGTGACAGTGCAGTGGTTAGGAGTGGCACCTTCACTGCTGGGGCCCATCTTTCATCCCTGGTTGGGGAAGGTGCACAGCACAGACCAAGCAAAAAGAAAGAGCAAGAGAGAGGGAGAAGGAGGACATACACGTGGAATACTATACAGGAATAAAAAATAAGTTAGACTTCTGCTTCTGTCTATGAATGATCAGCCTCTACAGGAGTTGCCTTCTCTCCATAAACAAATAGAAAATTGCACAAAATGTATGAAATAATTATTTTCAGGTCTTGCACAAGGGCCAGCACCAGTCTGTGAACTTTGAAAGACAGGAAACAAAAGAGTTGAGCCTTCCAGTTGCCCCAGCCTGCTGCCTCGAGGCAGCGTTCAGCCTGCAGCACAGACATGGGTTACCCGAACCAAGCTGAGTCAAAAAGAAAGATAGTGGCGTGCCAAGAAAACCAGAGTGCCAGGAACTTGCAGGGTGGAGTCCTGAAAAGAGGCGATTCCACAGAGGAAGCACTCTGGAGATCTCCACAGGGACCCCTGTGAGTCTTTGGCTGAGTTCTACCTGTGCATACGTGGGGTAAAGACTCCGTGAGGCTGGGAACAAGAACCACCCAGAAACAGTAGGCTGAACACTTCAGGGAGCTCCCAAAGGGGCTGGGGATGTGGAAAATGCCACACACTGGGAGACCTAACACCATAGGCATCAGGGAGAGTGTTCAGAAGGGTCATAGTTCAGTAATAGGGGTGATTATTCTTTGAGTAAAGGCTGCTCTTGATCCACCATCACAGAGCTTAAAACACACCTCAGAGAACCAGACTGACTCAGAGAGCATAACTGAATCCCAGAAGAAAACCCAACACTACTGAGTAGAATACAAAAAATTCCTGCACTCAAGTGTAAAATTCCCGATGTTGAACATCTAACCAAAGTTGCCAGGCGTTCAAAGAAGCAGGAAAATATCATCCATGACAGAGAGAAAAAACAACCACCAAAACAACCCCAGAAGTAACAGAAATGGGCCCTTAAAATGTTTATTATAAATCTCATAAATATGCTCAATGATGTAAAGGAAAACATGAATATGATATGGAGAAAACTGAAAGATAGCATTTAAAAAAAAGAAATTGAACTTCTAAGAGATGAAAAATACAACATCAAATTTAAAATATACTGTATGGGATTAACAGAAGCTTAGAAGATTAGCAGGAAAGGTGAATGAACTTGAAAAAGACTGCAATAGAAAATATCCAAAGTGGAATATAAAGAGAAGAAAAATGAACAGAGTATCAGCAAGCGGTGGGACAAAATCCACATGTAATGGGGGTCACAGAAGAGGAATTGGGGAGACAGAAGAAATGTTTGAAGAAACAGTAGCCAAACATTTCTCCAATTGTATGAAAACCATAAACACACTGATTCAAGAAGTTCGCCAAACCCCAGGTAGAAAAAACGTGCAGAAATTTACACAAAGCAACCTCAAAATCAAATTGCTGAAAATTAGTGATAGAGATTTTTTTAAACAGGCACTTTCCCTATGATCCAGCAACCCTCCTGGGATTTACCCTAGAAAAATTAAAACTTCTGTCCCCTTTAAAAATTATACGCAAGTATTTATAACATCTCTATTCAAAATAGTGCAAAACTGGAAACAACGCTAATGCTATTTGACAGGGAAATGGACAAACTGATACAACCATACAATGGAATAATATTCAGTGAGAAAGAACTGACTGTTGTACAACATGAATGAATCGCAAAAGCGTTAATGCTAAGTGAGAGAAGCCAGTGGAAGAAGGTTATGATTCCATTTACATGAAGTTCGGAGAAGGCAATGGCACCCCACTCCAGTCCTCTTGCCTGGAAAATCCCATGGATGGAGGAGCCTGGTAGGCTACAGTCCATGGGGTCGCTAAGAGTCGGACACGACTGAGCGACTTCACTTTCACTTTTTACTTTCATGCATTGGAGAAGGAAATAGCAACCCACTCCAGTGTTCTTGCCTGGAGAATCCCAGGGACGGCGGAGCCTGGTGGGCTGCCGTCTATGGGGTCGCACAGAGTCGGACACAACTGAAGCGACTTAGCAGCAGCAGCAGCACATGAAGTTCAGTGGTTGTCAGGGACCAAGGGATTTAAGGAGAAGGGATTGACTTCAGAGGGGTATGGGGAGTTTTTTGAGATGATCACAATTTTCTCTGTCCTAATTGTGGTGGTAGTTACAAGATTGATACATTTTAAAAATTGTGTCAATTGTACACTGAAAATGAATTTGTGTTTTATCCTATATAATTTATACCTCAATAAAGCTTCTTATTAGAAATGGAAAAAGGAATGTGTTTAGATTTTTTTCTCAATTGACCCAGGATGTATTGCTATAGGAGAAAAGCCAGTTATGAGTTAGCAAAAAGTTCATTCAGGTTTTCCAGTAACAATTTAGAGAAAAAATCTAAACAAACTTTTTGGACAACCCAATACATAGTAGCATATGTGGTATGATCACCTTTAATGAAACAATGCTAAAAACCCCTCTGTGTATCACTGTGTATCCCTGTGTACCTCTATATGTACATCCCTCTGTATGTCTAGTGATGTTCACAAGCTCCTGGATAAGCCTTTGGCAGAAGGATACACACTAGACTGTAACACTTGTTACATCATGGGGCTAAGAAGAGGAAGAATATTACAGTTTTCTTTATACATCTTTGGATGATTTCATGTTTTACAATGAACACCCATTTTATGATTTCATGATTTAAAAAATCATGAAAATAAGGGAGAGGATATCAGACTAACAGGGGGATGTGTATGTAGGAAGAACTCTGGTGGGGGGAGGAACGCACCATGTCAGTGCAGGGGTGGTCATTAAACTTGACAAAAAAGGAGATCTTTGGTAACCTCAGAGAGAGCATCTGGTTAGTGGGGTTGGGGCAGAAGTCAGGGTGTGAAGTGTGGAAGCAAAGCATGGACTAGAAAGAAAGGCTTTATGAACCACTTGTTCAGGAAGTTTGGTCATAAAAGGCAATTTAACAGACAGGACAGTTAAGAAGGGAGCCACAGCATTAACTGGAGTTTTTTGTGAGAAGAGGAAAAGAATGCTTGTGGCTTCTTGAAGGCCAAGAAAAGAGAACCGGTGGACAGGAACTGACCAAAAGTGTTAAAGAATGCTATGAAATGATGATGAGGGGAGGTGGGAGGGGAAGGGTTGCAGGGACAGAAATAAAGACTTCTCATTTCCCTAGAATTCAGTTATGTTTCATTCACAGTTGTCATAGACCTAGGAACGCATCTTTCCCAACCCCTGCCTTAGTGTAAAGAGCTCAACTTCCTAACAGGCAACTGGGCCCTGATCTGGAGCATCACCTGTGTGACCTAATGCAGATCACTTGGGACCATACAGAAAGCTGAGCACTGAAGAATTGATGCTTTTGAACTGTGATGTTGGAGATGACTCTTGAGAGTCCCTTGGACTGCAAGGAGATCAAACCAGTCCATCCTAAAGAAGATCAGTCCTGAATATTGGGAATACTGATGCTGAAGCTGAAGCTCCAATACTTTGGCCACCTGATGCGAAGAGCCAACTCATTGGAAAAGACCCTGATGCTGGGAAAGATTGAAGGCAGGAGGAGAAGAGGACGACAGAGGATGAGATGGTTGAGATGGCATTACCGACTTGATGGACATGAGTTTGAGCAGACTTTGGGAGTTGGCGATGGACAGGGAAGCCTGGAGTGCTGCAGTCCATAGGGTTGCAAAGAATCGGACACGACTGAATGACTGAACTGACTAGGCTTTGTAAGCCTCAGTTTTCTCATTGGTAAAATGGAGTAAGTAATAGTACTTACCTCACATTGTTGCCATGAGATAACGCATTCAGAGAGCTTACATTGCTGCTCACTGCTCATCTGGGGGCAGTCTCTCTGACCTTCTGTGGTCCAGCCCATGTCATCGTGATGTCACAATGCCCTACTAGACTCCAACTTCTCCACTAGAGAGTTGTGAATGCTTTGGAGCTAAGGACTGGAACTGACATGCGAGACCTCTACCAACTGAGGGTTTCGTGAGCACACTCCTTTGTCAAGATCTTGGTGAATAGTCTTTCACTGTGCAATCGTGTCTTAG
Source organism: Giraffa tippelskirchi (assembly GCF_054371585.1). Taxonomy (NCBI): domain Eukaryota; kingdom Metazoa; phylum Chordata; class Mammalia; order Artiodactyla; family Giraffidae; genus Giraffa; species Giraffa tippelskirchi. Next base: position 22,237,882 of record NC_137284.1, read on the forward strand.
AAATTGTTTTATTTGTTACCATGATTGTGCTTGGCTGGATGCTTTTTGTTGGATTTGCATGTTACTTGGGCACATTTCCAGAGTTCATGGTAAGTAATGACCTTGCCTGTTAATTCTTGGTAGTCAGTCTTGGCTCTGGCTCACCCTCCCAGCTGGGATTTCTGACCAAACAGGAAAGATGGTTGAGGTCTCACCACTAATAAGAGATCAGGATGTGGTGGGAACAAAGTTAGTTTCCCAGGCTACTTCCCATCCCATTGGGACATCTTTAAGCCTTTATCCCTCCCCTTGGTTACTTAATAACCCTTATTTCAAAGCATGATGGAATCTGTAAGGGCACTGCTAGAGACATTGCCTGACTTCTGGATTTCAGGCCAAGTAGATCGGTGGTTGCTGGGAGGAAAGGGAAGGTGGGTATTGGCGGATGTTTCAACAGCCCTTCCAGTCACATACAGGGGCAGTTACCTATGGGGACAGCCTGGGAACAGGGCCAGCTCTGCCTTTAATTTTCTTTTTGCCTCAGCCTCCAACTCTCAGATGGAAAGAGAGGTGGGTTGTTCAGGAGAGCAAGACACACCTGAGGAGCCAGCCTTTGGATGAAGATCTGCAACTGTGAGCGACTGTGACGGTGTGTTGAGCTGGATTCCTCCCTTTCAAGAGAACTTGGTGGCACCTGGAAACGTCAATGGAAAGTTTACTTTCCTCTGGAAAATAAAATGAACTGTGAAATGGGAAAGAATTTGAGGAGCACTGCTGAGGACAGCAAGCCCTGGTTCAAAGATTTGTTAATAACTACACCTCCTGGGTATTCTTTTCAATGACTGTTCCACCTATTATTTTTTCCATGCAGACTCTATAATAAATTAGACCAGCATTTTTAATGCCCCTTTGGGCAGTTTCTGAAACTTGAATTAATGTAAATTTGAGTTCAGGTCCTAACTTTGCAACTTCCTGGCCGTATGACCTTGGGAAAGTTTAATCTCTCTGAACCTCAGTTTCTTTATCCATATGATAGAGATAGTCCAGGATCTTTCTGTTTTTGTGAGAATTACACTTGGAAATTCATGTTAAGCATTTAATGCAAAATTTGACAAGTTAGTAAATGCTAACTTTAAGTAGTAAATGCTAACTTAACAACTAGGCCAAATAATGCACTAGTCAACAGACTTACCGGTGACTATGACCTTAACTACTTACCTAGGGCCACAAAAACCAACCCATTTGTGAAGCTGGCATGCAAACATAGATCTTGGGACTTAATACTTCACTCATTCATTCCACTTGAACAGCCTGTCTATAGGAAACATTAGTAACAGTGTCCTTTTGGCAAACCATCTCCTGGGTTTCTTGAGCCCCACCCATTTCATTCAGACTGGTTTTTACAAAGATGTTCCCATTGTTAAAGAAACTTAACTCTTAAGAGTCTTAATATTATAATATGCCAATTACAGGAGCAGGTTTTCTGGGAAGCTTCTCCCAAGAAGGCATCGGTATCAAGCAAGTCCCAGCCCTAGGTATCCTAGGAGCAGGGCATGATGGTGGTTCTTTTTTTTTTTTCACCATATGCTCCAGAATTTCTATGAAAGTATCAGCCCAACAGTCAGACCTGTGTGAGATGGGGTTGCAGATGGAGTCACTGGGCACCTATTTAGCTTGAGCCGCCGCCACAGTGTGATCCCGACCAAACCATTGAAATTGTGTGTGCCTCGGTTTCTCCAGCTGTGAAATGAGCAGAATAGCCCATCTTCCTCCTCTTCCCTTTTCAGGAAAGTCGAGAGGAGGCTTTCTCAGCATGATGAGGGTTTGACTGTACCATTTCTCAAAATGCAAGACTTTTCTTCTTTGAGTAGCCTGACAACAGTTATTCAAGTTATTTAAGTAATTGCTTATAGTGTACATAGCCAGTCACTCCTCCCCATTAATCCATAGTATGTTGTTTTGTTCACAGCAATGCCTTGTGCATCTGATTGCATAAAACAGGTAGTCAAACTTTTGGCAGGTGATGAGTTAATAAAGATAAGATGCCAGCTAGATCCTAACCACACAGTCACCAAAGAACAGGGCCCTCCTACTCAGAGTTCTTTAGCCCCTACACACCTGACACCCTGGCCAGCTGTCCCATACCTTCTCACTCTGACTGGTCCTCAAGGTCACAAGAGTTGATGTCACAATTGGTGTCTGAGCTCTGCCCCCCAGATAGCCATGGCGAGCCACTTCAGGTCAAACTAGACCACGAAGCTCCTCGGCCAGGAGCTACTATGCTGGACCATCCACCATCTGGTCTTGAATGAAGACATCCCAGTTTCCAGGGTTCGGAATAGACCACCACACCTTTCAGAACCACCTGTTTCGCTCTGCACACACCACCAGCTAAGAAGCCCTGCAATGATTGTTGTCTTATGGATGCTTCTCATTGCAGGAACAATGTGGAAGGGGTACAAATATCCCCCAGGAGGGGTAAGTGTGCCTTCAGCTTTTTCTCTGTTCCTACTTTGAAAGTGTATTCCCTGGGATACATGAACCAAGCACCAAAATCCAACTTTAGAAACACTCTCTTTCTTTAAAAAAGTTACTGTAGCATACCTACTTCAATTGTTATTCAGTATCTATCTATTTAGAGTTGAGAGAGTTCCCTGTGTCTTTCATGTGATCTTTTATACATCTTTTCCTGAGTCTTTACTCTTAAGTTCTTTAGTGTCTTTCCAAAAACAAAAAAGGAGGTAAAGATATTTCAGGCCCAGAGGCAAAGCTGTCTGACAGGCATGACCTGTTCTCATCCTTACGGGACACTTCATATGCTCTGCCTCCTATTTCCCTTCTTAAATTAGCCCACATCAGCAACCCAGGCTTAACTGTCCCTCATCACATAAACACTGGGTTGTAAAACAGTCCTGTTGGCAGATGTCTTTCCTCTCTTCTGTTAGACCCTGGATGTTTGTCTTTTCTCTACCACTTGTCTGCTCCCACACTGCTAAGTCCCAGTGGCAGCTGGGCTTGGAGGCGTTAGGTGAGACAGAATGGGACACAGCTACCCCTGCCTGCCCTTGGGAAGGAGGGCAGTTCCCCCAGCCCCACACCCTAGCCAACACTAGTCAAGACCCACCTGACCTCCTTTTCTCCCCCTAGACCCCAGTGGAAATAAGCAAAGATGATCCTGGTGAAGTGATGCAGCTCTGAAGCTTTCCCACCCAGCTGTACAGTTCCTGATGGTGTCACATATAAAGTAATTGCACATTATTTTGTCACACTTTATGAAACAAGTTACCACACTTCTAAAGATGAATGAAGACTTGGTATTCCGTTAGCTCAAAACAGGGAGATGGAGGGTGGGGAGTAGTTGGGGGAATGGGAGGGATTGCGTCCCCTGTTTAATAATCTGTAGGGAAAGGGAAAGGGAAGTCGCTCAGTCGTGTCCGACTCTTTGCGACCCTGTGGACTGTAGCCTACCCGGCTCCTCCGTCCATGGGATTCTCCAGGCAAGAATACTGGAGTGGTTTGCCATTTCCTTCTCCAGGGGATCTTCCCGACCCAGGGATTGAACCCAGGTCTCCCACATTGGAGGCAGACGCTTTAACCTCTGAGCCACCAGGGAAGTCCTTAATAATCCGTAAGACTGGCATTAAAACTAAGATCCTTAGTTCAGTTTGTCCCCTATTCAGTACCTTTGAGGAAATTCTGTAGAGCTCTTTAGACTTGTTTCCCACATAATACCTTTCTCCTGGGTCCAAGGACCAGGGTCCAGGCAGAGGTGAAAAAAAAGGTAAGACTGCAGCAACTTTAAGCCTGTACTCTGGGTGGGGCTATTTCTCTGTGGCCTTTTCATGGCTATCATTAAGAACCCAAAGCTCACACCAGATGGGGAAAGGGGATTTTAACATTGGGTGCTAGATACTATTCAGTATATTTTAATCCTTGTAGTAACCTTCTTAGCCACTTTCACAAAGTGGCAAAAATGAAGTTGGGAGGCTTAAGTACATTACCAACCCACACAGTTCTGTGTAGCAGAGATTAAGATCCAGGCTCTCTCCTTGGCATGCTCTCATATGCCAAGGAAAAGAGCTGAGCAACAGAGACTGGGTTTTCCAAGATCTTGACCACCTTGGTTCAAATGTCTTCTTCACCTGAATAGCCCAGCTTTTGCCTTTTCTTTTAGCAGTGACCACTGCTGAGCCCAGAGCATGGGTAGAAACAAAAGCTAACTGCCCAGCCCTCAACAGGATGCAGTTTTGAGTTCATGAGACCCAGAAAAGGTTCCCATTCTTGTGTAGAAGACCCATGCTATTAATCTGGGTGTCTGAGCCCTAGGATATTCCTATTAAGCCCTCTAAAAGTGGTTTGAGTTTTCTGACCCTAAAAAAGAAAATCTAAAAGGAGCAAATATTTTTAAAGTAAATTATATTGAACTGCTCCCATTCTGTGGCTGCTTGGGGATGACGAACGGTTTCATCATTCAAAAGTGCACCCTTACCAACAGAGTACATCTTTTGGTTATATAGACAGCATTTTGTTAATGACTATAGTATATGTTTGCCAAAGTATTTTTAAGTGCCTCTATGCACTGAATGGGTTACCCTTTTTAATAGAGCAAGTGAATTCAAAATTTATACGCAGAAATAGGATACTAGTATCTTTTATACTTTTATGACCTAGAGTCAACACATTACACTGAGTACATACATTCTCTGGCTGCATGGCTGCACCCAATAGCCTCATATATTCCTAAGGACTCATCTTCCCAGCTATCTCAGGCTCTTTTTATTATAGGGGATCAGAACTGCTCAATTTCTTGAAAAGAGGTGCTATATACCCAGTTCTTCTTCCCTGACTGTATCTCCCAACTGTTCTCCTAACTTGTGTGTCTGACACCAGAATAGTTCTCTAAGCTGGCGGGGCGAGAGGGAAGAGGTGTCAGTGGCAGGGGCTGAGAGGACAGAATGTTTAAGGGAGAGGGAACAGAGGTGTGGCCGTGTGTGTGTGTAAGGAGGTAAACCCATCTAAGTGTGATGAGTCTGCTGGAGTTTCTAGCTGGAATAATATTCATGGTGATGAAATAAGGAATATGAGTTTTGTTAAATAAATGCAAACCAGTGAAAATATCAATAAAATATTTTTAATGCCTACAATTTCTTTTATACATAATTGCAAAACTTTTATCTGTATATGCAAAAGTAGATTCTCTTGCAGATCAACAGCACCAGAAAACAAGCTATGCTATGTAAATGTTTCTTTAAACTTGATTTGTCCATTATGTAAAAGACATGAATTTAATAACTTCAAAGAAATCTATATCCCACTCTTAATCATACACTAACACCTGAATATTTATTTCATCACATCCACTCACAAAATAAATAGTAGTCTAATATATTCAGCACATTGAAAATAAAACAACCAGTCTCTCTATATATTTATTCTCTTTCCAAACATGTTTTGGTCTCCTGTTATATCTCAGAAATGTACTAATAGCTGCTTTTAAATTATAAAATACAAAACAGTAATTTATTTCTTGGAGAAGATCTTGGGGATTACATTAAAAAATGAAATTTCGAGTTCCCATAGACTTTCTTGATAACAGTCTTTGAACCTTCTCACGGCACACATGTAAGGCTGCCTGTGACATGTGGTACCCTGGCCTCCAAATGGACATAATTGCATTTGTAGTTTAGAGAAAATACAAAGACAAGTTCTGAAAGTAGCTTTTAAAGAAAAAGTGCCCCCTGCTTTAATATAGCAACATCTAAAGCAAGTGGGACTGTGCAATCAGAGCTCTATTGAGTTTTATGAAAACTACTTTCCCTTCACATCGTGTTTGAGAATGCTGCATCCATGATCATGTAACATTATTACAATAGTGAAATAACATTACTACATTCATGACTTAACATTACCCAATAAAAGGCACATCTTCAAATATTAATAAAATCTGAAAATCAAAACAGGGGATACATTAAAAATCAAGCACTTAATTTGTAAACCTTGATAAAATAACAGCCTATTCCAGTTTCTTTAAAGATTTGTGAGCTGTTTAAGAGTGGTCAGGAGTTGCAGAACAAAGTGGAAGACAGGATTTGGAACAAGGCCAAGATTAAAAGATTCAGAACCTTTTTTTTCCATGAGCTACATACAGAAGTGCTCTTTTATAATGTTGATGCTGAATAAAACTGAAATCAACATCTGTATCATAGCAGAACGCAACCAGAGTGATTACATGTAAGGACCTTTTCTACCAAGTTCTGTAAATTTTAGCTAGCACAATGGTGCCTTTCTGTACAAGTAACTCTTGCACAATATCATTGAGTAAAGTGCTAGTAAGCTTTAAGCCACCAGAAATCTTTCAGCTATGACAAGCACTTGATTGTAATTACATATTTCAGAGTCTGAATATTAAAATACATATATATATTTAAGCAAACTTGTGAAGGGGGAAAAAAAATCACATAAGGGACAGCAAAGGAAATAATGTTCCAAATAATGTTCCTGTTTTATTACATGGACTATCACACTACTTTTGAAACATTAAAAGTATTTGAGATAGGTGAGAGGCAGTCTACAGGCTTTTCTGCCACCAGTGTTTTAACAGTTATATGTGATCATTAATAGTGGTTATCTATAACACCCCATTGTAGAGAAAAAGCAAGCTCTATAGATAAGAATACACAAAAACAACTGTCAGATCTTCTGAAGAGTAAATCTTCCTGTACGATAACCTCTCCTACTTCCTGATCCCCACTGACGGATGGCTTAGGACAGCCACAAGGTTTATTATAGAATTTTCTACAAGCTTATGTCCCATTGTCCCCAGTCCTCCACTCAGAGTCAGGGACACATGCTCTCTGGCATCATCACACCTCATTTTCTATTGCTGACCTTCCTTGAGACTTGGCTTCTCTCCAGCCAGAACCTAGGTCAGCCTGATTGGAATTGCCTGGACTTGAGGCTTAAGAGATATAACAAGTCTATAGATACGACTTGAAGAAAGGTAAGAATGAAGACGTTCCACAGCGTAGTAAACACAGTAACAGGAAACATCCTCTCTTCTACCTGGGAAAAAAATCTCTTCACAGTGCATAGTTTGAAATAAAAGTGCAATATGGGCAAAAAGAGGAAGTGGTGGCCTTGATACACATGAATTTAGTTTTTGGTTTTTTACCATTAATCGCTAAAGAATTTAAGATAAAAATATAGAGTCATTAACACAAAAAGGTAAAGGGCACCTTGAATTCCAAAATATCCTTACAATGGGGAGTGGAATGAGGCGGAGAGGAGCCTCACATGTCACTTCCTTACATTTGAAACTATTACTCTTCCAAATCTAATGTTTGAATAAAATAAGTATTTTTTCTTCAATATAAAAATGAAATTTTTAGGTAAAAATCAAACAGCACAGTGACCTTGTCTATTTTACACCAACAAAACAGTGACTCTGAAAGTAAAATCTGGAAGAGAATATTCTTAAACAAAAATGGCATAACTTGTATTTTAACTTGGAAAATTCTGTTAATTGCCTAATCACCTAAATTAGTGAATAAGAATGCTCAGCATCCAATCCATGAATAATGCAGAATACAATTTATTCTACTTTTTACTTCAAAGTCACAGAAATGACATCCATATAATTAAAACACCTACTCTACATTTTCAAGTTCTCAATCCAAACATAGAGATTAGGACTGGTCATTTTATTGCTGGCAGCATTCCTGGAAGGGCCAGGTTCCTCATCAAAAGACAAATCTGATTGGGAGCCAGGCAGTGCTGTACTCACACATCAGCAGAATTATGGAAGTAAAGGAGCAATCCTTTCTTTTCCTTTTTAGAGTAGCAAAGGAATAATACAAGATTGGCTGAATTGTGAGTGGCCCCACATGAGAGTGCATAGCTCATGAGGATCAAGGCTGGCTCCTGTGAACAGTTAGCTTCGTAAGAGCGCTCACTGGGCGTTATGTCATCTGCATTACGATTTCACCCTGCAAAGTATGTGAAAATACTTTATGCTCTAACGACAGCCTGCAGATAGATGACAGTCTGCATTCCTTCTCCTTGAGTACCCAAGTAGGATTCTAAAATGATAAGGGGCTTCTTCATTCTGAAGGCAGGACTTCCTTGCAGCAGTCTTCAAAGGTTCACAAAAATAAAAGCAACAGCTAACGCTTCTTCAGCTTCTTGGCCTTTCGACGTCTCATTTCTTCTTCTTCACGTCTCATTTCCTCTAAATCTTCTTGCATACCTAATCTTAAGCTGTCAGGAAAAAAAGCAAGTATTTGTCAACATACATGAAATCATCACGTTCTTTAAAAAGCAAGACTGAAATTTCAACTGGGAGCTTACATGGAATGCGCTGATGCACTAAAAAGGCCTCAAGACGACCACTGAAAACAAGACTAAGCAGGAATATTTTTTACCAGGAGCCACTGCCTCAAGTTATAGTGGAAAAAAGACCTTACATACAACTCAACAGAAAACACCTGAATATTCCCATTACACTAATAAATATAAATTATCTCATCAGCTTTAAAAAATAAAGAACAAGAAAAATTTATGCAATAGGTAAGATTCTATTCTTGTCTCTTCCCAACACTCTAGTTGGCTATTTTATCTAGTTAGAAGACAGGGCAAGAGGGAGAGAGAGGTTTAATATTTGGGTTGAGAATGAGGTGAATTATTTCACCAAGTTAACACTATAAATGAAGTCATCACTTGTTACCCCTACACAAGAAATGATTGTTTCTTTGATGGCCACACAGGAACCCAACATTAGGAATACAGTATCCCTCATCAGGTCCTTGAGGTCAGTGGCAGTACAGGTCAGCAAGACTGAGATGTATCTCATGTGGACAGGGAATTAAGGATGGGAAAAGAAAAATAACAACACACAACAGCACGATCTGGGGAGCTCTCGAGCACTGACTGTGTGCCTACATGGTGAGGCGTTGCAATGGACAACAGGCACACATGATCTGAGTCCTCACAAAACCTCAGTGAGGAAAAACAGTACATTCCCAGTTTACAAATGGGAAAACGGAGTTAAAAGGCTAATTTGTCTGAAGCCCACAGCAAGTAAGCAGGATTGGAATTTAAACTGAGTGGCCCAAATCCTGGCTCTCAAGGATGCAACTGAAGTGCAGGGAACAGAAATTTTTTAGGAATTTCCACACATGTTATAGCTTGTGCTTACTTACCTCTTCGCTTCTTCTTTCTGCTGCTCCTTCCAACTACTCTCCATGTAACGTAAGGCATAATCGCTTTCATCTTTGTATCTGGTAAGAAAAAATCGAAGTTGTTAGGAAAAAATAAAAACCCCAATTTTCTAAAAGAACTACATCTTGTCTTTAAAAACCAACATCTTTATAACTAAATCAAACACACATTTAGGATTATTCTTCCTTGTTTGCAGGGAGTGGGGTGGGCAGAGGTTGGGTAAACGGGAGTTTCTGAAGATAAATTATATGAGCCCTTAATACTTCCAGAAGGCAACTATTCCTGAATCAAATATTGATGAAAGTATCAATCCAATAATGTTTGCTCAACTCACTCACGTCTATTTACATGAAAGTTTATATATTAAAATCATAAAAGCGTAATTAACATCATTTGAGCTTCATGGATTCAGAACAGAGACAAACAGTATAATGGCTTGACCAAAAACATATTGCTATCTTATGACACGACTAAGATCAGGTTTTTAAATCTGATTTTTAATCCAGTTCTTTCTTCTACTGAATTTTTTTAAAGACCTTTTTTTTTTTTTTTTTAACTGTTGTGCTTAGTCACTCAGTCATGTCCAACTCTGAGACCCATAGACTGTAGTCCACCAGGCTCCTCTGTCCATGGGATTTCCCAGGCAAGAATATTGGAGTGGGTGGCTATTTCCGGGGATCTTCCCAATCCCGGGATCGAACCTACCTATCTTATGTCTCCTGCACTGGCAGATGGATTCCTTACCACTGAGTCACCTGGGAAGCCCCCCTTTTCTAACTATTGCCTTCTAATTTCTCATATCTGTACATCAAAGGGGAAAACAAGTGCTGACTAATTTACACGTACAGTTGTAGTTCACATGGGTGTGAACTACATGGGTCCTCTTACACAAAGATTTCTTTTTCATGCTACAGTAGGACACAATCCATACTTGGTTACATCTGCACACATGGAACTGCAGAGAGGGAGGAACTTGTATTCAGAGGAATCATACATACAGAGAGCTGACTCTAAGTTACACGTGGATTTTCCCCAACCCTCACACTGGTGCAGGTCAACTGTATGTTACCTCATTTAATCCTCCCAAATGTCATTTAAAAAATAACTGACTCAAGTTTACCCAGCTAGTAACCTGTGGAACTTTAATCTAAACTCCGATTTTTCCTCTCCATCAGTGCTTCTCAATCTTTAAGGTTGCTGTGAACCACTGGGGAACCTTATAAAGCTAGTCTGGATTTAGATCTAAGCTGGGGCCTGCAAGCCTGCATTTCTAACAAGTTCCCAAGTGATGTCAATGCTGTTGGTTCCATGGTGCTGTTCAGGCACCACACTTCTGCGTAGCTTTTACACCAAAGAAAAGCAGGTGTCAGATTAGACTTTCAACATAGCTCTGTGGATGGTTTTCTGATTTCAAAGCCAATCCATTTCTACTACACCAAGCTGCTTCACTCTTACCAAATATACATCTTATAAGGACAACAGTTAACTAGGGATTCTTATTGGCCCGTATACAAGTAACTACATAATTTTGCATTAATTTTTAAATACTAAGTGCCAAAAAAGTAAATCTAAACAATATCGAGGGATTCCTAATTAAGAATTGTATTCAATGCCTCTACTATTAATGTTTATTTTTTCCCCCACAGAATGGATTATTCAAAATAAAAGTATATATATATATATATATAAATCTTCTTTATCCTTACTTTTTTCGGTCATAGCCAAAGATTTCTCGAATGTGCTTGGATATTTCTTCCTGAGGTTCTCCTTCATCTTCAATAAAGTCTTCCATTTCAGAGTCATATTCTTCATCATCATCTTCCTCCTCTTCATATTCTCGCTGCCTTTTGTAACCACTAGGAAAGGGAAGCCTTTGAGGACCTAAGAATAGAAAGGCCATTATTTATATGCGTATTAAAATTTAATAGTCCAAACAAAGCCCTATGCAAGCTGAGATACTAAGAACTCATTAAGATGGCAGCCTCAAAAACCAGAGCCAGCAAGCTGGCCCCCAGTGTGAATTCACTACTACATCCTCTCTGTTGCTTCATGGTACTCAACAAGGAATAGAATTTCTGTCTGTCCCAAGGCTTACCAGAACTGTTGCATTTTTCTAGCTTAGTAGTTTCTATTCTTTTGGATTTAAAAGACTAGTAAAATTTCTTAAAAAGAAAAAAAAAATTACAAATCACTGAAGGAACACAAATTTTAATCTTGCCAAAAAAAGACACCAAAGGTAACAGTCTACTATCTATTATCATAATTCCATTACAATTTTTAAAAATCCAGTGAAGTATGAAAGATTCTCAAAATGGATCATTGTTCGAACTAAGAAGTCTGACTAAAACGAAAAACTTACCACACCAACCTTATTTTTGTCATTTGGCCAAAAGACTGATTTAAAATTTTGCAAAAGACAGGCACTGATCGATAGACTAGTACCTGGGAACAACTGCTTTCTAGTCCTTGATTATAGACACTCCCTTTGTTGTTCTACAGTTGTTTTTAATATGCATGTCTTGTCTCCTTAGCTCAGAGTTCCCTAACTTCAGCACTCTGACATTTTGGGCCAGCTGTTTGTTGGTTGTGAGGAAGCTGTCCCATACAATGAAGCGTAACAGCATCTATGGCCTCCATCTACTAGATGGCAGTAGCATCCTATCCCCACTTGTGTCAAAAATGTCTCCAGATTGCCAAATGTTCACCGGGGATCGAAACCGTCCTTGGTTGAGAATCAATGTTTTGATGAAAGTAGGAAGTTTAACACATGGAATGGCATCTTTTGTTTCTTTTTATATTCTCCACGGTGTCTAGTAAGTGCTTCAACAAATCCTTACTACCGTGTAGAAATGACGACCTAGCAGTTAATAGGTGCCAACAATGATCCCATACCTTGGGACAGTAGATTCCTAAAGAACTGGTAGCTAGGGCCACTATGAGGAACACACAAGAACAGTCTGAAATCATTCCTGGCATATCATGGGTGCTCAACAATATTTGATGGAATCAATTATGCACCAAAAGGCTTCAAGCTTATAAATACACTCCAGTCCCTGAAGACAGGCACGTACAGTCTTCATGAAGAGGTAAAGATGAATTCATTCATTGAACCACAAAAGGCATATACAATACACACTGATCCTATCAAACCACAAAAGGCATATACAATATACACTTATCCTATCATATAAATTCCATAGCTAAGCTTATTGCACTTGGAGACATTACAGAGGTGAACAAACAAGGCTCCAGATAAGTCTCTTTCTAAAGACTTTTCCAAGCCATAGTCACGAAAAGAATTCTCTGGCAAAGGACAGACAAAACATTAGGATTCTATCAACACAAGACTACATTTAAAAGGCACAGAGAAGAGTTCACAGCATCTTTGGTTGTATAAAACATTCTTTCCAATTTCCTAGTGACAAATAAATACTTTTAGGATAAGGGGAAATCTTACCATGGGCAGATCTGTAGCCAGATAAGGATGGCTTCATTCCATTTATCTGTCCATTGCTGGGCCGGCTGATTATATTCTTGGAAGAAATTGTTTCTGAGACAACAGTGCATTTCGGCTTCAGAGGGGGACCTGAGGTATTAACTGTTCGCCCAGGTCCCAAGCTGCTCACTGGTCTACCAGGGCCTGAACTGCTGACAGGTCGTCCAGCTGGAGCTGGGCCACTGACTGACCGCCCAGGGGGGCCTGAGCCACTCACTGGTCGTCGAAGGTCATGTGGACTGCTTACAGGCCGCCCAGGGCACCCAGAGCTGCCCACGGGTCGCCCGGAACCACTGGAGCCACTGACAGGTCGCCCAGGGCCACCTGAGCTGCTTGCAGGTCGACCAAGGCCACTTGTACCACTGACTGTCCGTCCTGGGGGATTGAAGTCACTGGTTGGCTTCCTGTTCCCACTGACTGATCGCTCGGGTCCTGAGTTGGAGCTGCCATTCTGGCGCTTGGACACGGGGCCAGAACTAACCGTGGGCTGGGCAGTCCCTGTGCTAGGCCGCCCAGGGGCTGAGCCGGAGCTGCTGCCTGGCAGCCTGACACCCGGACTCTTGGCCTTATTGTGTGGGGTGGCCATGGGTCCAGGCCTGGAATGGCTAGGATGGGGAGATTTTTTGGCTTTGTGCTCGGTAGCAGATTTCTGAGGCCCTTTAGAAGTCTTTGGGACACTTGGTGAATAAGTGCTGGGGTGGGGCTTTCCAGCCCCATTGAAAACAGGTCTATCACGGCCCTCATGAAGCGAGGGTTGGGAGCAATTGCCAGGGGCTACTTTGGTCCTCTCCCCTGGCACGGATTTGGATGAAGAAAAATGCAAGCGTTTCTCATCAGCTGTGCTGGGTCTGGGTTTCTTCTCAGGATGAGGAAGGACAGTACCCTTGGAAGGAGGATGCGTGTCCCCAGAGCCTCTGCTAAGCTTTGTGCCCACACTTTCTTTCTGAGAGGGTACTCTTCTGGTTGGCGGCAGTCTGGCATCTGTCTCAGGTGTCCTTTTCCTCCGCTTTCGTTCAAGGAATTCTCGCTCCCTAAGTTCTTCTGCAGTCATAGGCCGCTCTTCTGTCTTCTTCACTACTTTTATCTCCACCGGTTCGTACTGCTTTTTCTCAGCCAGCCTGAGTAGATCACTGAAGTTCATGACTGGTGGGGCACTTTTAAGGGGGACCTTTGGTTTGCTTTCAACTTTGGGAGGTTCTTGCTCTTCCTCGTACTCCTGCTCTGACTCTGCTTGATTGTATTCTAAGAATTCATCCTCGTCTTCCATCTCGTACTCTTGGTCTGTTCCCTGGCTAGTGTTACTTTGCATTGCCTGCCTCTTCTTTGACTTTTCCTCGACAGGAATCCCATTGTAACCGTGGAAATTATCCTTTGTCCTCTTGGCCATAGCTCTTGCTTTCTTGTCATGTTTTAGCTCAATTCGCTTTTTCACTAGTTCTTCTTTTCTCCTCTTCTCTTCTAAGGCTGAAAAAGACAAAATGACACATTATTTCAAGGTCTTGATAAAACTGTACGTTTATCTGAAATCAGTAGGTGGCCGAAACCAAGGAACATTCAAGTTACGGTTTGAAGAAATTTGAAAACTTCTAAGAATCAAATGAGGAAGTCATTCAAACAAGTATCAATGAGTCATCTTTACACAATGAGTGGGTCACATATGGGTTTTTCTATATGACTAAGCAAGGGAGAGTCTTGGCTTTTAGCTTTAAATACAGAAAATAGTTCATACTAAATAAATATACCAAGTTAAGAGAATATTAGTACCCACTTAATAGTTGTTATTAATTATGAATCAATGGATACTCAAACTTACTGAATCAGTTTCCTTGTCATTTGCATGAAGTAAAACTACTGCTTGAGTTTACTGGTTTTCAAAAACTATCCCTATTTTAACCTTTTAGATAGTACTCTGTATATTCAAAAAAATTAAAATGCAAAGTAGGTAGAAACAGATTCAAAACTAAGGTTGAGAGGGAGTTTCCTGTGCGCTGGTGGTTAGGACTTAGCACTTTCACTGCCATGGTCCCAGGTTTAATTCCTGGTTGGGAAACTAAGATTCCACAGGCTGTACAGTACAGGCAAAAAAAAAAAGGAAGGAAAAAACCAACAAAAATAAACAAACAAAAAACAACCATAGTGGAAAAGAATATTTTTTAAATGTCTGTATGTGTATAACTGAGTCACTTTGCTGTAGAGCAGAGATTGATACAACACTGTAAATCAACTACACATCAATTAAAAGTACAAAAAAAAAAAAGAACTAAGGTAAAAGAATGGAATTCTTCCTGGAGTTGCTACTATGATCAGTTAGAAGATATGGTCACTATTCCCCCAAAAGGTTTTAATTTAAGAGGAAATAAAAGATAATATCTATACAAATGACCAACATAAGAACATATGTAATGCTATGAATACAGCTGACTCAGACACATACACAACAAATCCATTAGCCTCTTACGATATTACCAGCATCCCTTGGTTAGTTACAAGCCAGTTGTGAAGACAGATGACTTTAAAACTGAGAATAAGGTTATAGATTCACACCTTTTCGTCTGAGCTCCTCTTCTTTCCTTCTGAGAAAAGCCTGGACAGCTGCTGACTGGACACCCTTAACTTTTGGGTCTTTTTTGGGAGGTCCCACTGCCAAACTGTATCTTTTCTGAAAACAAAAACAGAGTAAAAGTTACATGCAATTAACTCTGAAACAACAGAGAGGTCTAAATGTTGACTAAAAAACCTATTCTAAATAATTAAGGGACCACATAACCCCCATGAAAGCTCAGCTATAAAATTTCAGGCTAAAAATGATTATATATGCCTGTTTCCAGGTGTAGTTTCTTTAAACATCTTCAACAATACATAAATGAACAACTCACAGAAACATCATTTTCAAGCTGTTTTCCCAAAAAGGTACCTGGACTGGGGGAATTGAAAAAAAATCACCACTAAAACAGACTGTTCTAGAATTCTGATTTAAAAGAGTATCCTTCTTCAGAACTTTCCAAGTCCATGGCAGAAAAAACTATCACAACTGTTTTCCTCCTGAGTACTCAACTCCAGGTGGTTTTCATAGCTGCTACGTTGGTTATTTTGCCTACAACATTAAATACCGAGAGTCTACTCTGATCTCAGGCAAAGTCGATGGCAAACCATAGCTAAAAGACATTTCAAAGAAATTGAAGCAGCAAGAAGGGTTGAAGTCTCTGTAACCTTTAAGTGTAGCTCTATGTTCATTAAATATTAATTTGCCACACAAATCCTTCCAGACAAGTTTCCAGATCACCCAAAAAGTACTAACATCATCCTGGAACAGATGGTATTTCTCTGGTCTTTGATTTTCATGCAATCGCACTGGGAAATGACTAAAACTAGAATAACGCTAATGTAAACCATAAAAGGAAAAATATTTTCATTTTATAACTATCATTAGAGAAATATAATTAAACAGAGCTGATAACTCAGACCAGGATGATTAATCTCTAGGACCATTTCACATTAAACTTACGGGCTAGGAAATAAGAATTTAATGCCCTTCTTTCAGCTTAGGCAGATGACATTCTTATCCACTCAACCTTGTTGCTGTGCTAGTTTAAAAAGAAATGTTAACCTATGAGAACAAACTGAGCTACTAAGGAACCGAAAGAGTGACTCCCAAAATGTGTATGAAATTCCTGGAGGAAAGCCAAAGGACTCCTGCTTACTATACAGCTGCCAAACAGAAGGCATCTTGCAACAGGCTGGAAGTTCCAGCAGCTAAGTTAGTCTACCCATGAAGCAGCTGGCCAAGAAACCAGGCCCTAATCCAACCTGAAAATCCTGTGTGATGGCAATGCATGAGACCTGACACGTCCCTCACACAGGGAAATCCTAAGAGAGCATCCAGATTCCTTTCCCAGTCACCCTGGCTGCCACAGTGAAATTCTTTAACAAGTCCCTATCTTTGTACATTTAGTTGCAGGCCCTTTCCATAGTGGATTGGGGCCCAATGTTTAAAGGAGAAAAGGAGAGGGAAAGGAAGATAGGAGAAAGAGAATACTGCTTACCTAATTATACAGACATAAAATCTGTCGTGGTTACAAGAACCTCAAACACAGGCCTTATTCATAGGAAACGCACATTTTCTTAACAGAAGGGCTACCGTGAAGATGATTCAAGTTGCCTAAGACATATAAACTCATAAGCAGAGGCGCACACTCACATCAGGTAGATATATGAGAAGAAGAAGGGTACATTTGTGCTACCAAGGCTCCAAATATTTCTCTCCCTGCCAACTATATAGCCCAGATTCACCTGCCAAATCAAAGCTTAATACAGGGCTCCCCCTGCCCCAAAATACCAATCTTAATGTTAATTACTTAAAATAGGATTAGTTTGTTATCTAGGTATTACAACAGCAAGTGAGCACTTCCTAATTTGATTTCAGGTTCGGTATCTTTCTTCCTAACCTGGCACTTGAACAGGTAGGTACTGGGTTATGTATTCTTGACTAAATACAGACACCAAAAGAGAAAAATAGTGTCAATGGGATATAGTTTAATACCGTGTTTAGTAAGCTTCAGTCACTCCCATATCACGGTCATGACTTTTGCCCTTTTAGTACGCCAACTGTATTATTATTTACTAATTTTAAGAAAATATGTAGATTGAACACTGTGACTTATATTGCACCTTTACCTCAAGCAATAATACTCATGAAATGACAGGCTTGAAAGGCTAGTTATATTTTCCTAAATTCTATCAAAATATATGATTAAAAAAATATGCATCTATGAGAATAAAAAGTATTTATGAATCACCTAAAATCATGGTGACAGCCAGAGCTATGTGTACTGCACTTTGGGAAACAGCAACTGAGGAACATAAACACAGGAAAAGTGGAACACAAGAAAGAAACACGGGAGGGGTCCGGGAACTCGGATTCACTCAGAAAAGAACCCCGAAGACTACACTTAGCTTTTTTCAAAGTATACACCTATTTTCATCAATTCACATGCCAATTTCCAATTCAGCTTTTTTTCAAATAAGACCTCCAATCCTTAAGGATACTTACTAAGCTGGCCTCACATTTAACTCAACAATTTTGCTGTCCTAGTCCTGTCCCTATGATGGAGAAGGAATTCAATAAATCTATAAAATGTCTTATTTTGTAGGTCTGCTGGGAAACAATTTAAGTAGGACAAGGTCCTACTTGATGAGGCTTGATCTTATTTACTGACTTGAGCTGAGTCATAATTAATAGTTTCTTACATCCTCTGTAGCTTGATGCACTCAAAGGCAGATACCAGGAGAATATTAAAATATTCTCTTAGGCAAAATTTAGATCAAAACGTAGAAATTTGGAGCAGAAAAAAAAAGGGGGGCTAGGCCTCCAGAGATAGTGATCTTTTTAAAAACATTTTTAATGAGATATAATTCACAAACCATAAAATCCACCCATTTAGCGTGTACTAGTGTATTCCCAGAGTTGTACAACCATCACCCCTATCTATTTCCAGAGCATTTTCACCTTCCCCAAAAGAAATCCCGTAACCTTCAGCAGTCATTCCCCATCCCCCTCACTTATGGCCCTGGCAGCCACTAATCTTCTTTCTGCTTCTATGGATTTGCCAATTCTGGACACTTCATATAAATGAAATCATGCACCCAGTGTACACACATAGTGATTGATAATGCATCATAAAATAAAATCTAGAAGCCATAGATGCTATATAGATAAGTGACTATTCAAAGTATCTAAGATTTTCCAATTCAAAAAACTTTTTTTTTTCTCCATCTGCTCCAAAATTTCTATGAGAAACTCTATGCCATCAGACTTTACTGGACACTGAGAAGTGTCATCAAAAAACCAATAGTTACTGCCCAAGGCTTTATTAGGCTGGGGTAGAGAGATGGATTCAGGTTTTATAGATGGCAAACCTTATTCACATCCCATTCCTGACGGACTCCAGTATTAACTACAGTCTGAGTTTCCAGCCTGTCCTACAAATTTCAGACTTGCCAGTCCCCACAATTATGTGAGCCAATTTCCTAAAACAGATCCTACTGGTTCTGTCTTTCTGGGGAACCCTAACTGCTACAGTGGTCTTTTGTATTAATATCTTACCACTTTCACTTAATGTTTTAAAGGTTCATGCTGTAACATATGTCAGTACTTCACACCTTTTCTGGATGAATATTTCATTATACGGATTATATCACATTTATCTAATCATCAGTTAATGGATATGTAGATTGTTTCTACTTTTTGGCTATTATGAATAATGTTCTGTGAACATATGTATACAAAGTTTTCTGTGAACGAATGCTTTCCTTTCTCTTGGGTCTATCACTATAGACCTTCTTAACATTGAGCTCGCTAGACTTTTGAAAAAGGGGTTGCAGTCAGACCCTGGTATTAGAAGATTTGCTGTAATAGAACATTTTATTAAGACAGTTCCCTTTTCCCTCAGGGGGTGCCCAGCAGAGAACCATGTTTTTAAAAGAAAGCTTCAGGCTGGGATTACACTGTATGCCATTTAATAAGGCAGGAGAACTATTTGGCACTTTCTCCCACATCAGATGGTCACATTTAGCTCTAGCGGCAACACATCAAGATGTACCCATCAATTCTGAATCTGAATCAAGGCACCAGGCTGTTTCATTGTTTGAGCTTCATGAAAAGCAGCTGGACAAGAGTTTCTTTTATCCTAAGTGTATCCATTTTATTACACTGCAGGCCAACTCAGTCATTCTGCTGGGCCTCAGTGAATGATCCACAACAGTGAAGCTTATGCCATCTAAACACGGTATCAGAGATTTTGCCAAGATTTGTAATTCTGAAGCCAAGAGACCTAGAAAACATTAAGTCACTTTAAACATATGTGTTCCTTGCACTGAAACCACACTGTCACAGTCAGATTAAGAAAATCAGGAGCTTTCAGTGTGGAAATACATATTCACCAAATATGTTATTAATATATAGGAATCAACAGCAATTCCTTCTTGAAAGTTCTTTACTTGGGAGATAATATATTGTTGTAACTGTAGAAAATAAATATTCTGATGATTTTATATAAATTAGAGATTTATCACTGGTTAGAAATCAGAGTTAGAAATATTCAAAGGATATATCCTTAACTTGAATGACTATACAACTTCTACAATCCTCTCAATACATCATAGCCAAGGAATGAATGCAAGCCTGGAAAACCACTTATATGCATTAGGCTTGCTTAGCTGGGTGGCTAAGAGAGTGAAAATAAAACCACCAAAACACATGCTATTCAAGACTGCTAAGAGGTCAAATATAAATTTTACTATTACTGTTTATAAAACTATACGTGATTATAAAGTATAGTATCAGATAGATACCTCAGAGTCTCTAGTTCAACCTCATGTTAGAAATGGCCCAAAAAGGACAACTGTATATTTACTGGCTATCACTCATACTGTTTGTAGCAAAGACTGAATTAGAATCTAGATCTCCTGACTCTGGGGCAGAAGTTTTCCCATTACGATGTGCCTCACTTCTAACTTAATCCCAACACTTTCATCTCTAGCTCTAACCTCACTCTTAAATGTCCTTAACTTCTACCTGCTTCCTAGACAATGCCATTACTCCAAACAAGTCCATCACTGAACCTTCCCGCAACCTCAGACTCTATTTCTGTTAACCATGCTGGCACTCTCCTAAACAGCCTGTAAATCTCTATTCACCAATTTTCAAATGCTGTTAGTTTAGCCTTTAAATTTCTCTCCCATCAGACTTTACTGTACAGTGAGAAGTGTCATCAAAAAAACAACGGGGTTATTGCCTAAGGCTCTATCACGTTGGAGTTTGGGGTAGGGAACTAGATGGATTCAGGCTTATAGATGACAACCTTCCTCATTACCCCATTTCCAAAAGACTCTCCTCATTCAACACAGGGTCATGATTAAGAAAGAACTCTGGAGCCACTTTGCCTGGACTAGATTCTCTGCTCTGCCATTACTAGCCCTGCCATTTATTAGCTGTATGACTTTGGAAACATTTCTTCATCTCCCTGAACCTCAGTTTCCTTATCTGTAAAACCACCTTCCTTATATGGTTATTATGATGATTAAATTAATTAATATATAGAAAGTGCTTAGAACAGTGCCTGGCACAAAGTAAGCACTATAAATGCTAACTGCTGTTGTTATTATCCTTACTATTGATAAAGAGATTGCCTAGGTAGTGATGGGAAAGAGAACAGAATCTCCGTGGGGCAATATTACAGATGGACAAAAAGCACATGAAAAGATGCTCAACAGCACTAATTATTAGAGAAATGCAAATCAAAACTACAGTCAGGTATCACCTTATAGCAGTCAGAATGGCCATAATCAAAAAATCTATAAACAATAAATATTGGAGAGGGTATGGAGAAAGGGGAACCCTGCTACACTGCTGATAAGAAAGAAAATTGGTACAATCATTATGGAGAACAGTATGGAGGTTCCTTAAAAAAACTAAATATAGAACTACCTACCATATGATCCAGCAATCCCACTCTTGGGCATATATCCAGAGAAAACCATTATTTAAAACGATAACATGCAAAAAAAAAAAAAGATATATGCATCCTATGTTCACTGCGGCACTATTTACAACAGCCAAGATATATGGAAGCGACCTAAGTATCCACTGACAGAGAAGTGGATAAAGGAGGACTGGATACAACAGAATATTACTTAGCCATAAAAAGAATGAAATAATGCCATTTGCAGCAACATGGATGGACCTAGAGATTATCATACTGAGTGAAGTCAAGACAGAGAAAGACAAATACATGATAAATGTGGAATCTAAAAAAATGGTACAAATGAACTTATTTAGTCACAGATGTAGAAAACAAACTGATGGTTACCAGAGGGAATGGAGAGGAGGGATAAATTGGATGATTGGGGCTGAAATATATATATTATTATATATAAAATTGATAATAAGGACTTACTGTATTGCACAGGCTTTTCTGGTGGCTCAGACGGTATAGAATCCGCCTGCAATGCAGGAGATCCAGGTTCAATCTATAGGTCAGGAAGATCCCCTGGAGAAGGGAATGGCAACCACTCCAGTATTTTTGTCTGGAGAACCTCATGAAAAGAGGAGCCGGGAAGGCTACAGTCCATGGGGTCGCAAAAAGTCGAACATGACTAAGTGACTAAGCATGCATATATAGCAGAGGGAACTCTACTCAGTACTCTGCAATGACCTATATGGGAAAAGAATCTAAAAGAGTGGATATATGTATATGGAAAACTGACTCATTTTACTGTTCACCTCAAGGGTCCATAGCCCCCCAAATCCTTATATGTCTAATACCATAGGAAGGCTTCCTCTTTACTTTTTGATTTGAGGGTCACACCACAGTTACAGTATCTTGCCTGGGACAGTTTTTAGTCTGACTGTGAGAAAAAACATGTATCTTGACTTGTGCACCACAAGACATCAATTATAGTTACTTGAAACCTGCTTTTGCTAGAGGAACTCAGTGAGAAAAATATTAAGAGTAAAGTTACCAAAAATATCTTTTGTCCTTTATATATATAAACAGAGCTAATAACAGTGACTTGTTACATCACCCTGATCAGCTGTGGTTTTTTTGGATTCAGTTTTCCACTGGGAAAAGACAGCATGCCTGGTATTTCTAGGCATGATGCAATCCTCCTTTTGTTTTAACCAAAATCTTTTACAGATAACTATTTCTCTTAAAAAGAAACAATATGAAAGAAAGCTGTCCCAAATGGGAACTGTTCATTGCTTTTCAAGTCAGATATAGTAGACATTTCTTTAAATAGAGAGTTCAAAGTGGCTGTACAGGTGTTTCAGATTTTAGCCTCCCTTGGATTTTAGTCTAATCAATGCCAGTTTATTTCCTTTCTGTAACAAAGGTGTGACAAAGGAACTTGATGACTGAAATTGAAAGTCAGCTATGACAGGATCCAAATGGAAGGTGGGGACAAAGATGGCTAAAAGAGAAATACAAACTAAGCCCTAGAGAAGGATGGATAACTCAATATTTGTGAAGTAGGCGGGGGTGGGGTGTGTGTGTGTGTGGTGTGCGTATATTGTAATGCTGTTTGACTTGGATGTTGGTTTATAAGGATACTTGCTTTGTAGTACTCTCACACTGTGCAATATGTTAGATTTCAGAACTCATAGTGTGAGCTAAAAGGTTTCACTTGGAGCTGATAAAGAAAATAACTTAATCAGACGACTTGAGTTAAAGATCATGGATGAAATTTAATACAATCTTGCTCTATTCCTCAATAATTTCTTTTGTGTTTTACTTTCATCTGAAGTAAAAAGATAAGGATTATAGTGCTGATAACTAAATGAAACCTCCAGGCTTACTAGCTTTTGGGGTGAATGGGAGGGAAAAACATACTTTCACAAAGTATATGCCTATATTTATCTATTAAATTTTAAACGACCTCACCAATTTACCCATTTTCCTTTTTGCTTCCAATCTTTATTATTTCAATCATAGATCAATAATGTATATATTCTGAAATACCGACATATTTTGAAATCTCTCACTATAGAAATATGTACTTCTCCATCAGCAATCTTTGGTTTTTAGAATAAGAAACGACTAACTTGGTTCTGATTCTTCCACAGGATAGTCCTGGGCATCAGGGCAAGTATTATCTTTCTTTGACCTCCACTGAAATTGAGGAGGATATAGAAAGAAATATGGACCTAATTATGCAAAGATGAATGCTACTAAATCCAATATTGACTTGTCTAGGAAATTTACAGAGGCAGAAAATAATTCTTTCTTTCAAGGTTTCAAAACTTCAAGATCACTCACGAGGATTTGAGATGGGATCTGAATACGTATAATAAACTGATCAATATCGGTTTTTATTTACCAGTTATTTTTACATCAATATCTCCAAAAGAGTAAAAGAATGAGCACAAATACTGCAAATATACAAAAATCTGACAAATGCAGAACACATCATGAGAGCTCAATAAGATCTAGCTGAACTGACTTAAAAAGAGCGCCGTTTGAGCTCCACACCTCATCGCTCAAACCACAGGTATCGCAATGCAATTTATCGGTTTACAGCTGGGGCTGTGGTACCATCTGAGGATTCTGAAATGATTAGTTTATGCAAAACAGCTACACCCTCGCAAACCAGGCCCTCACCACCACTACCGCATTTAGATACTCAAGTCTTACACCGCTCAGCGAATTAGCAAACTTCACAGAGCAAATGGGACCTAGATTTCAAACAACAAATCTGGAAGACCACAAGTAAACGGAAGCTGAGACTATTTCTCTCATTCTGTTGGCCAAAATTTCGTGGAATCCACTCACACTCCCTTCCTTAGGGAGGTGGTATTTCAATCACCTGTTTGGCTGAGTGGGTGGGGGACACAAGTCAGAAAACTTGTTCGGGAAATCACAAAACGTTTGACCCAAAGATCAGCGGAAAATCAGCTCAAAAACTATCAGGCCAAGCCCCTAATATTCCTGAACTCCCCAACCTCTGGGTTGAAGCTTATGCCGAAGCTAGAAACTACGAGCATTAGATTCCACTACGTGCCAGGCACGGCTCTACTCACCAGCCTTCACGCAACTCCAAAATACCCTAAACGCAAAGTTCAAGCTGTAGGGGTAACTAAGCCGAAACAAACCAAATCCGCTCGTCAGCACGCTCCCGCTTGCTTATCTCAAGCCCCAGTAACTTCACCCCCCAGCACTCAGAAGTACATGTCCAAAAGGAAAAAAAAAAAAAATACGGCGTCCAGATCTTTCCACTCCTGGAGCCGATATGCTGATTCCTGAAAGTTCCAAGGACCACACACTCGGAACTTGAAGACCAGGATCTCCTACAGTTGCGCCCCGGCTGGTACTTACTGGCACGTTGTTGACACCCTGCGCTTTGGAAGCTATCAGGAGAATTTCCCTGAAGTCCATTCTGGTCGAGGAGGAGGACTGGGCCAGCCTCTCGGAGAGGAGGGAAAGCGCGCCTTACCGAGGCGACCAGCAACAGCCTAATGATCGGTCTGGCCAGCCTCTCTCCCACCCCTCCTCTGCACGACCACTTCCGGCGCTTTCCAATGCCGTCTTCCCGCCCACTTTCCTCCAGAGGCCAGTATCCTTTCAGGCCCTCCGCTTCCCTCGCGAGTCTTTGGCGTAACTTCCGCCTTCAGGCTCGAGACACGTAGAAACGTGGTACGTGGCTGCTGGCGTCGGCTCGAAGGGGCGGGACTAAGCCCTTTCCGGACCAAGGAGACTAGACCTGTAAGCTGGGGGGCGTGGCCAAAGGAAAGAGCCGCTTCCCTGAAGGCGCTGGCGCAAGGCCTGTTTTCGTGCTCCGAGTGCGCTCTCGGGCGCGAGAGCGAGCTGGATGAGGCGTTATCTACGGGTTCTCTGAGTGTCACGGTTAGACGCCCAGGTCCGAGACAGCGGTACCACAACAGCAGAACCGACAGGTCTCGAGCAGGGGGTTACAGTTAGGCGTTTGTAGGCACTCGCCAGGCTGCGCAGATGCGAAAGACACAAACTGGTCCCCTGTCCTGGAAACGCTTGACTCTTCGCATCCCGGCAGAGGGTGTATGCTCACCTCCTACACAGATGCACGCGTGTGATGTATAGAGGCGCCCGCTTACTGCTTTTGCTTCATTTTCGATAGTAAGCCCCACGTAGGGCAGCCAACTGTGCTTTGTGTAGTGGATGAACGGAGAAATTTCTCACAGATCCAGCCTGGATATATTTGGTGCACTGATCAAAATGTACATATTTGCCCCACTTTCACATTTGTTGGGAGTCCAGTCCTGGCTTCCTCTTAAGGGTTATTTGGGGTCTGTAAGGTCATTTCTAACTAGTGTAAAGCACACTAATTAGGCAGACTGGCTGTGGCTAGGAATAGGCGGGAATCCACCGCAGCCAAGCAGTAGGAATCTTCTGGTGTGATGAAATTGCTCCAAAACTGGTTATACTGATGTCTGGGCTATAATTTTACTAATCATCGTACTCTTAAAGCAAGTCAACAGTGTGTAAATTATCTCAATAGGGGCTTCTCTGGTTGTGGTATATTCGTTAAAAATCTGACTGCCAATGCAAGGGACAGGGGTTGGATCCCTGGTTTAGGAAGATCCCACGTGCCACTGAGCAACTGATCCTGTGCACCACAACGACTGAGCCCGTGCTCTATAAACTGTGTTCCGCAACAAGCAATGAGAAACCTGTGCACCTGCAAGGAAGAGTAGCCCCTGCTCACTGCAACTAGTGAAAGCCGATGGGCAGCAATGAAGACCCAGAATAGCCATAAATAAATAAATCTTTTAAAAAATCATCTCAATAAAGCTGTTTAAAAGTATTAGGCAAAGCCACTCTATCTTCCTCTTCCAATCTAAGTTTTAAGGCTGAGGTGTGGCCCTGACTATATTTCCCTGTTGAAGTTTGCCCAAACAACAGATCGAGATTAAATCTTTGTCCAGTGGCAGAACTGTAGTTCGCAATGTTTTTATTCCATCTGGGGAGACCGGCAGAGCCCACTGTAGCCTATACCATCTTGTTGTTCAGTCAGTAAGTCGTGTCCAATTCTTTGTGACCCCGTGGACTGCATCGCAGCAGGCTTCCCTGTCCTTTACCATCTCCCAGAGTTTGCTCAAACTCATGTCCATCGAGTTGGTGATGCCATCCAACCATCTCATCCTCTGTCCTCCGCCCCACCCCCATTTTTCCTCATGCTCTCAATCCTTCCCAGCATCAGGGTCTTTTCCAATAAGTCGGCTCTTCGCATCAGGTCACCAAAATATTGGAACTTCAGCATCATTCCTTCCAATGACTATTCATGGTTGATTTCCTTTTGGACTGACTGGTTTGATCTCCTTGCAGTCCAAGGGACTCTCAAGTCTTCTCCAGTACCACGAATCAAAAGCATCAATTCTCCAGTGCTCAGCCTTCTTTATGGTCCAACTCTCACATCTGTACATGACCACTGGAAAAACCATACCTTTGACTATACTGACCTTGGTCATATTTCCTTTCAAATACATATCAATCTGTTTTTAAGCAGTTCACTTGCAGAAGGCCAACCTACAAGTATTTCACCCTCATGGGATTGTGGGTTATAGGGAAGCTTGAGTGTAATATCAATATATTGAAAAAACTAACATGTCAGATTCCTCATCCATTAAGAGTTAAAGATTTTAAAATTTTCTCCTAGTGGTTCTCTATTCAGGAGGCAGAGTCATCCTTCAGTGGTTTCCCATTGTTCTTAGGATAAAGAACAAAATCTTAATCCTATCATGGCTTGAAAGGACTGCTGTGATTTACCTGCACCCTCATCTTTAATGTCATCAGATAGATTATTTCATTTTGTTAGAAGAACCAAGCTCTCTTCTATTCCAGGCCTCTTCCCTGTAATCTTATCTGCCTGGTATGTGACCTCTAACCTTTGCTGGGCCAGCTCCAACTCGTTCAGCACTCCATAAGCTGATGGTGATGGATATCAGGGTTCAAGGGCCAGTTTTGTTGATTGCTAGGTATTATATGAGGCAAGTGCTTAACCTCTCTCTGAACCTCAGTTTAATCTATGATAGTAAAGTAGCAATGATAGGATTGCTGTAAAATAATTCATATAAGGACTGTAGAATAGTACCTGGCTGTTATGGGATGTAGTGTGTGCCCCCCCCCCCAAATTTCATTGCTGTTGACAGAAATAAGCAACAATCTAGAATGGGAATGAGAAAACTCTTGAGAGTCCCTTGGACAGCAAAGAGATCCAACCAGTCCATCCTAAAGGAGATCAGTCCTGAATATTCATTGGAAGGACTGATGCTGAGGCTGAAACTCCAATACTTTGGTCACCTGATGCAAAGAACTGACTCACTGGAAAAGACCCTGGTGCTGGGAAAGATTGAAGGCAGGAGGAGAAGGGGACGACAGAGGATGAGATGGTTGGATGGCATCACCAACTTGATGGACATGAGTTTGAGCAAGCTCCGGGAGTTGGTGATGGCCAGGGAGGCCTGGCGTGCTGCAGTCCATGGGGTTGCAAAGAGTCAGACATGACTGATTGACTGAACTGAACTGAATAATAGGAATAGAAAAGAATTTTACTTGAGCCAAACTGAGGATGATAGCCAAGGAGACAGTCTCTCATGTAGCTCTGAGGAACTGTTCCAAAGAAACATGGTTTTTAGCATGGTTTTATATCTTGTCAGAACAATGAACATGAACCATCACAGGGTACATCCCTTCAAAGTTTCAAAGAAGGTAGATGAGCACGTATACAGCAAGTCAGCCTGGCTCTGGCCCCTGGGAAGGGAGCCTTATCATTAAAGGAGAACCAGCACTGATGTCCCAGGAAGGGAGGCATTTGTCTCTATCTTCAAAACAGACATCCTTTGCATCTGGACAATGTACCCTTTTCTTGAATGGTTAGAGCAGATGTACAGTGTATGTTTAATAGGCTACAAAACAGGCTATTCTAGTTGGCATAAAGTTTAAACTGACTTGTGCCTGCTAAATTGCTTCAGTCTCTTTGCACGCCTGATGAGCTTAATTGCTCCATGGCATGTGGGATCTTCCTGGATCAGGGATTGGACCCATGTCTCCTGCTTTGGCAAGCAAGTTCTTCACCACTGAGCCACCAGGGAAGCCCTTAGATAGGGTCCTTAAAAACCATTTTTTTTTTCTTTAGCCACTCCACATAGCTTGTAGGATCTTAGTTCTCTGATGAGTGATCCAACTTGTATCTCCTGCAGAAGAAGCATGATGTCCTAACCACTGAACCACTGGGGAAATCCCTGTAGATAAGGTCTTTAGAGACATAACTAAGTTAAAATGAGGTCATTAGAGTGGGCCCTAATCCAATATGATGGTTGTCCTTATAAAAGGAAATACGGACACAAGTTCAGAGAGAAGACACAAGGAGAGAAGATTATCTATAAGCCAAGGAGAAAGGCCTCAGTAGAAGTCAGCCCTGCTGACACCTTGATCTCAGACTACTAGCCTCAAAATTGTGAGAAAGTAAATTTCTGCTGTTCATGCCATGCAGCCTATGGTTCTTCATTATGGTAGCTCTAGCAAGCTAATACAATGGCATATAGTGAGTATTCAATAAATGTCAGGTATTATTTCTCAAGAAAGCTCTCTGTGAACTAGTTCAGGACCAGTGTTGTAAATTCTTACAGCTCCCGGCATTTTCCTGTGTAGAACCTTTCACAGTTTGTAATTACATATTTGTGTTTTTTCTTTCTAGTTGCTGACTGTCTCTCACATTAGATTGTAAGATCCATGAGAACAGAGTCCAAGCCCAGTTTATCCATTATATTCGTGTCACCAGCACAGTTCCCTGCACATAAAAGCTGCAATAAACACTTTGGTATACATAGTTGAAAGCTGCTAAGAGAGTATATTTTGAAAGTTCTCATCAGAAGAAAAAAATTTTTGTAAGAATGTATGGCAATGGATGCCAACTAGACTTAAGTGCTGATCATTTCACAATATATACAAGTACTGAATCATTATGTTGTACACCTGAAATTTTACCACAGTTTGAAAAGAGATCTACCATTTTAAAAAATCACATTTTGGGCAAATTAATGAAAGCCCTCAATATTCAATATGATAATACTTGATTTAACCATAAGTGCCTGTGGTAAGGCATTTGATCCCATTTTAGAGATGAAAAAACTGAGGTTCGAAGAGATGAAATAACTAGGCTAATATTGTATGCCTGGTCAATAGGAGAGTCAAAATTTAAATCTGTGAGAGACTGGCCACCGTGCTAGACTGCCTCTTTATTTTTTTAATTATTTAATTAATTAGTTAGGCTGTGCCAGGTCTTAGTTGCAGCATGCAGAATCCAGTTTCCTGACCTGGGCCCCCTGATTTGGGAGTGCAAAGTCTTAGCCACTGGATCACCAGGGAAGTCACTAGACTTGTTTGTATTTCAATTAATCCATGAACATTTTATGTAAAAACCCAAATGAACTTTTTAGCCAACCCAATACATGTGAAATTATAGATAATTTCGTAGGAGAGCTTGCACTAGATAATTAATATATGGTTACTCAAAACCACCAAAAATAACTACTGGATGTGGGAATGAGGTAAGGAATAAGAGGAAAGGAAATTTTCTTGTACCCAAAGAAAATTTATATCACTGGATTCAGCAAGTATCTCCTGAGAAACTGTTGTGTGCTCAGCCTTATGTACAGTGCAGAGAGGAAAGGCCCAGCGCTTGCCTGGCTGGGGCTCTCGTCCTTGTATGAACACTAGATACAATGATCTAGTCAGACAAAGTATTACTGCATTAGGGGCACAAGGTACTGAGGGTTGGGTCACCAGATTTAACAAATAAAATGTTTATCTTAAACACTAAAAGCAATTTGTTGTTTATCTGAAATTCAAATTTCACTGGGTGTCCTGTATTTTATCTGACCACTCTAGAGGTGATGTAATTCCAACTAGAACATGAGCAAAGGCAGAGAGGCAGGAAAGCATATGAAAGCATATAAAAGCATTCAGGAAACAAGTAGGAGATGCATTTAGAAGAATATAAAGTGACCCTGGTTGGATCCAAGGGGTGGAAAGACCCCCCGGAGTAGGAAATGGCAACCCACTCCAGTATTGTTGCCTGGAGAATTCCATGAACAGAGGAGCCTGGTGGGCTATCGACTAATACACACAAAGTCAGATAAATAGGTGAACCCATGTTGAGAAGGTCTTGAGAGGAAGGCAGGAGAGAAGGAAGAGGAGCCAGTAAAAGGCCGATCAGAAGACTTCCCCTGGTTCAGGGGCTAAGACTTCAAACTCCCAATGCAGGGGTCCTGGGTTAGATTCCTGGTCCGGGAACTAGATCCTGCATGCTGCAACTAAGACCAAGTGAAACCAAATAATAATTAATTAATTTAGAAAAAGACCAATCAGAGAGGCAGGAGGAGGACCACAGGAGTGCAGTATTCCAAGAGGCCCTAGGGAAACTTGCCTGGGAAGAGAGGATAATCTAGTCAGTCTAGACTTCAAATGTCAAATGCTGTGAGGAAGCTCAGTATGAATAAGACTCAGAAGGTCACTGAATTCATAATTGAATTTTTATATGAAAATTTAAATCAATGTGATATCATTTATATTGTTGTTTAGTCACTTAGTTCAGAAAACTAAGATCATGGCATCTGGTCCCATCACTTCATGGGAAATAGATGGGGAAACAGTGGAAACAGTGTCAGACTTTATTTTTGGGGGCTCCAAAATCACTGCTGATGGTGATTGCAGCCATGAAATTAAAAGACGCTTACTCCTTGGAAGGAAGGTTATGGCCAACCTAGATAGCATATTTAAAAGCAGAGACATTACTTTGCCAACAAAAGTCCGTCTAGTCAAGGCTGTGGTTTTTCCAGTGGTCATGTATGGATGTGAGAGTTGGACGGTGAAGAAAGCTGAGCACCGAAGAATTGATGCTTTTGAACTGTGGTGTTGGAGAAGACTCTAGAGAGTCCCTTGGACTGCAAGGAGATCCAATCAATCCATCCTAAAAGAGATCAATCCTGGGTGTTCATTGGAAGGTCTGATGTTGAAGCTGAAGCTCCAATACTTTGGCCACCTCATGCGAAGTGTTGACTCATTGGAAAAGACCCTAATGCTGGGTAGGATTGGGGGCGGGAGGAGAAGGGGACGACAGAGGATGAGATGGTTGGATGGCATCACCGACTCGATGGACATGGGTTTGGGTAGACTCCGGGAGTTGGTGATGGACCGGGAGGCCTGGGTGCTGCAATTCATGGGGTCGCAGAGAGTCGGACACGACTGAGCGACTGAACTGAACTGAACTTAGTCACTGGGTCATGTCTGACTCTTTTTGTGACCTCACAGACTGTAGCTCACCAGCTTCCTCAGTCCATGGGATTTCACAGGCAAGAATACTGGAATAGGTTGCCATTTCCTTCTTTAGAGGGTTTTCCTGACCCAGGGATTGAATCTGCGTCTCCTGCACTGCAGGCAGATTCTTTACAGCTGAGCCAGGGAAGCCATCAATTAAATATGGAATCTTAAAAAAAGAGAGAGAAATGGATGCTAATGAACTTACAGAAGTAGACTCACAGACATAGAAAACAAAGAAGATGTGAGGGATAAATTAGGAGTCTGGGATTAACATACACACACCACTATGTATAAAATAGGTGGACATCAAGGACCAACTATATAGCACAAGGAACTATCTTCAATATCTTATAATAAATTATGTTTATGGGAAAAATATGTTAATATATATATGAATCATTTTGTTGTACACATGAATACAACATACTATACTTCAGTTTTTTACATGGACAAAAAATAAATGAAAATAAAAATTAAAATCACAGTGAGATCCCCTTTTCACCCATCAGATTGACCAAATTCAGAAGTTTAAAAATGAGCAGTGTTGGTGAGTGAAATTCGCTCAGTCATGTCCGACTCTTTGGACTTACAGTCCATGAAATTCTCCAGGCCAGAATACTGGAGTGGGTAGCCTTTTCCTTCTGCAGGGGACCTTCCCAACTCAGGGACCGAACCCAGGTTTCTCGCATTGCAGGCGCATTCTTTACCAGCTGAGCCACAAGGGAAGCCCCAAAATACTGGAGTGGGTAGCCTATCCCTTCTCCAGTGGATCTTCCTGACCTAGGAATTGAACCGAGGTCTCCTGCGTTGCAGATTCTTTGAGGGCCAGGGAAATAAGACACTATGGTGGGAACATGTTACTTTAACCTCTTTGAAGGCAATATGACAAAGAATTATAATGAAGGCTAGTGCTATTTTTTATGTGCCAGGTACTCTTCTAAGCAGTTTTTTTTGGTATATTAACTCATTGAATTTTCACAACAACCCTATGGGGGAGGTCCTATTAGAGCTGGAGAAACTGTGGTTTTAGAGATGGGGTGGTTCAGGGCTTTGTTCAGTTCATCCAACTAGTAAGAGGATAAGCCAGCACTCGGCTCCAGTTCGTGCTCTACTACAATATCCTAGACCCATCAGTCAAAAATCTCAAATGCAACTACTCTGACACAAAAATTCCCTTTCTAGGAAAATGTTCTATCAGAATATTCACATGTGTGTGCAAAGACACTTGAATGACGTTACTCATTGTAGCATGGTTTGAAAAGCAATCTGAATGTCCAACAGTGGGAGACTAATTAAACACATTTTGGTACGGCCTTTAAGTGGAAAACTATGCAGCCCTGATGAAGAGTAAGACAGAGGGAATGAACACAGAGGGAATGAACCCTGAGCTAAGTGTTAGGTGAAAAGAGCAAGACTTAGAACAATGTGTGCCCCTGCTGGGGTTAAAAAAAATAGTGAATATAAATATTATACACACATATCCTTGTATATGGAGAAGGAAATGGCATCCCACTTCAGTATTCTTGCCTAGAGAATCCTGTGGACAGAGGAGCCTGGTGGGCTGCCGTCTATGGGGTTGTACAGAGTTGGACACGACTGAAGTGACTTAGCAGCAGCAGCAGCATGCTTGTATATATAAAGAGTATCTCTGAAGGGATGGGGGTCAAGAAGATGAGTTAGAAAATGATTGCTTTGCAGCTCCCCTGGTGGTCCAATGGCTAAGACTCCATGCTCCCAGTGCAGGAATCCCAGGTTCAATCCCTGGTCAAGGAACTAGATCCCGCATGCCACATGGTGCAACTAAGACCTGGCGCAGTCAAAAAAATGAATAAATAAATATTAAAAAAAAAAAACAGTTGCTTCTCTGGAAAAGTCAGTCACTGGTGGGAGGATGGAAGGAAGGTTTTCTTTCCAACTCATTCTATTTGGTAGCATTTGACTGTTTTTCCTTACACATGTACTACTTTTTCAAAAATACACCATCTTTTTTTTCAGATTTTTACAATACATTAAAATAGCCAATAGTTTTGTAGCATTCTCCCCTTTCTAACGTGTACTCAAACGCAGGAATGTCTTTGATGCTCAGAATGTCTTGGAGGAAAGCCTTATCAACCCCCTTCCAGAGAGTCATGTTACAAACAGGAGATAACTCTTTCAGGAGCCTTTGTCTGGAATGGCCTCTCTGGAGCTCTGCGCTATTGCAGCGGTGCTTTTATTGTCGTTCTTGAGAGGCAGAGGCCTGAGCAGGGCAGGCCTGTGCATTTAGCTATCTCAGCACTCAGAGTTCCTCTAGTAAATAAAGAAACCCAACCTAACAGCAGGGCTTTAATAGGCAGTTTCAGGAGTGTGACCTGAGGAGAACAGTGACTGGGGGTTATTAAGGTGGGAGGAAGAACGGATGACTTTGGGATTTGAAGACATTTGGTGATGAAGTGAAGGTGAGACACATGCAAGAAGGAGGGTGGGGGCTATTGGGAGAAAGGAAACTCAGATTGTGTGAACAGGGAATAATGGGATGAACTGTCTTTGCCAGTTGCAGGTCTAGGCTGTCATCTCAGCTCTGCCTTGCCAGGGCTACATGTCCTTAGGCCAGTTACTATTTTACTATTTCTTTTTAATGCATGTATTGCACAGTATTGGGGTTTAAAAACATTTTTTTTAACTTGATTTTTATTTTTACCTTTTTATTTTGTATTGGGGTATAGCCAATTAACAATGTTGTGATAGTTTCAGATGTACAGAGAAGGGACTCAGCCATACATACACATGTATCCATTCACCCCAAACTCCCCTCCCATCCAGGCTACCACATAACATTGAATAGAGTCCCATAATCTATGTAGTAGGTCCTTATTGATTATCCATTTCAAATATAGCAGTGTATACAGGTCCATTCCAAACTCCCTAGCTATCCCTTCCAGCATTCTTTCCCCACCCACCCCTGCTTGCATAGTATTTGAATCCAGTGCTTGATGTGAAAAAATTTCAAATAATGTAAAAACCCCCATCTGCCCTTCTCGACTTCCCCTCCCCCTTACCAGAGGAATCATGTTGCTGGAAATTTTTTGATATGTTTTTATACACACAATTATATGTAAGGTAAAATATATGGATAATACACATATTTAGGGTACAAAATAGATATCTACATAGAATATATAATATTTTCATATCAATACAGATCTAGAATAGATATATTTGGAAACATATGATTTGATATATTTATAGAAATAAGATCATCCTTTGTGTGAATGTATGTAATATAAAATTTTTTTCAGTTTAAAATACATTGTAGAGTTCTTTTCATGCCAATACTATTAAAAAAATTCAACCAAATCTAAGTTTGAAGATCTAATCAGCTTTAATCAATAATTCATCCATCAGGCAGAATCCTATCTTATGAATAGATGGACGTTCTAAGGGGGGTTGTCACAAACTGTAAGGTTCTTATAGGAAGAAAGGTAGGGCAAGGGAGATGTGTTATTGTTATTCAGTCACCCAGTCGACTTTAAGAATCTTCTTCAATACCACAGTTGAAAAGCATCAATTCTTCAGCCCTCAGCCTTATTTATAGTACAACTCTCACATCCATACATGACTACTGGAAAAACCATAACTTTGACTAGACAGACCTTTGCTGGCAAAGTAATGTCTCTGCTTTTTAGTATGCTGTCTAAGTTGGTCATAGCTTTTCTTCCAAGGAGCAAGCGTCTTTTAATTTCATGGTTGCAGTCACCATCTGCAGTGGTTTCGGAGCCCCAAAAAATAGACAGGTAAGATGGTTTGGTATTCCCTTCTCTCTAAGAGCTTTCCACAGTTTGTTATGATCCACACAAAGGCTTTAGCATAGTCGATGAAACAGAAGTAGATATTTTCCTGAAATTCCCTTGCTTTCTCTATAATCCAGTGAATATTGGCAATTCGATCTCTAGTTCCTCTTCCTTTTCTAAACCCAGCTTGGACATCTGGAAGTCCTTGGTTTGAATAATGCTGAAGCATAGCATGCAAGATTTTAAGCATGACCTTACTAGCATGGGAGATGAGTGCGACTGTCCAATGATTAGCACATTCTTTGTTACTACTCTTCTTGGGAACTGGGATGAGAATTGACCTTTTCCAGTCCTGTGACCACTGCTGGGTCTTCCAGATTTGCTGACATAATGAATGCAAAACCTTGATGGCATCCCCCTTTCAGTTCAGTTCAGTCGCTCAGTCGTGTCCGACTCTTTGCGACCCTATGGACTGCAGCACGCCAGGCCTCCCTGTCCATCACCAACTCCAGGAGCCCACCAAAACTCATGTCCATTGAGTCGGTGATGCCATCCAACCATCTCATCCTCTGTTGTCCCTTTCTCCTCCTGCCCTCAATCTTTCCCAGCATCAGGGTCTTTTCAAATGAGTCAGCTCTTCGCATCAGGTGGCCAAAGTATTGGAGTTTCAGCTTCAACATCAGTCCTTCCGATGAACACCCAGGACTGATCTCCTTTAGGATGGACTGGTTGGATCTCCTTGCAGTCCAAGGGACTCTCAAGAGTCTTCTCCAACACCACAGTTCAAAAGCATCAATTTTACAGCACTCAGCTTTCTTTTAGTCTAACTCTCACATCCATACAAGACCACTGGAAAAACCATAGCCTTGACTAGACGGACCTTTGTCGGCAAAGTAATATCTCTGCTTTTTAATATCCTCCTTTAGGGATTTGAATAGTTCTGCTGGAATTTCATCTCATCCACTAGCTTTATTAACAGCAGTGCTTAGCAAAAGAAAAAAAAATTTAAGGCCAAGATGTCTTCTTTTGGGAGTTGGGGAATGGGCAAGGTCTTTATCATGCAAACTACCTCTTCTTCCAGGAGGAGGATAGGAATGAATAGGGAAAAGTGACAGGTCACCTTTGTGCGCCAAACAGAAAATTCCAAAGACTAGTTAAGATTTCATTTCTGGTGAAAGTCAAAACCACAGTTAGGTTAGGTATTAAATCTAGATTTGGTGTCATGGGCACAAATGACGCCATTTGGGGCTTTTCTCCTTAACAGTACATATTGATCTTTTAAGTTTTTATAGTAAAAAATCATATTTCATAGTATGTATTTTGTAGAGTTTATTTAACCACACTTAATGAACTGTAGGGGTTTCCCTGGTGGCTCAGCCTGCAATGCAGGAGACCCAGGTTTGATCCCTGCATCGGGAAGGTCCCCTGGAGGAGGGCGTGGCAACCCACTCTAGTACTCTTGCCTAGAGAATCCCATGGACAGAGGAGCCTGGCGGGCTGCAATCCTTAAGGTCACACAGAGTTGGACACAACTGAAGTTACTAAGCAGCAGCAGCAGCAATGAACTGTAAGGCTTTTAACAAATTTTTAATATCACAAAAAGTGCTGCAGTGAATATCCTCATATGTGCTTTAATGTGTAAATAAATATTCCTCATGTTTTCCTGTGATACATATTTAGATACCTAGAAACTGAATTGCTGGGATGAAGTGTATGCACAATAAAAAGTTTGATAGCTACTATTTAATTGTTCTCCCTACTATTTAATTTTACCTGCCAATTTAGATGGGCTTCCTCGGTGGCTCAGCAGTAAAGAACCTGCCTGCAATGCAGGAGACACAGGAGATGCAGATTCAATCCCTGGATAGGGAAGATCCCATGGAGGAGAGCATGGCAATGCTAGTGTTCCTGCTTGGAGAATCCCAGGGAAAGAGGAGCCTGGCAGGCTACAGCCCATAGGGTTACAAAGAATTGAATGACTGAAGGGACTTACCATGCACGCACCAATTTAGATTCCCATCAATAATATATTGAAGCACTGTTTTCTCTATACATCAGATCTGAATAGTATTTTTTTTATTCTTCAGCTATATGCCCAAGAGTGGGACTGCTGGGTCATATGGTAGTTCTGTATTTGTTTTTTTTTTTAATTAGTTTATTTTCTATTTTTTAACTTTACAATATTGTATTTGTTTTGCCATACATTGACATGAAAAAAATATGGAACGCTTCATGAATTTGCGTGTCATCCTTGCGCAGGGGTCATGCTAATCTTTTCTGTATCGTTCCAATTTTAGTATATGTGCTGCTGAAGCTAGCACTGAATAGTATTAAACTTAAATTTTTGCCAATTTGATGGGTTAAAAATATTTCATTGTTGTCTTATTTTTACTATCCTCCATTACTAGCTGGGGTCTTTTCATATGCTAATCAAGCATTCGTTTTTATTTTTCTTCTATAAATTGTTCACATCTGCAATTGATTATTTTGCTGGCATCCATTCCACTCACTCTCCTATAGTATTAACAGAGATTCCATCTGGGTGTGACCCTACTATCAGCTTTACTGAGTGCCACAACCCAGTCAGCACAATCTCACCTTTGTTTTCCATGTGATTAAATTAAAAGGCCTAACCCAATCAAGCTGGAGTCTGTATTCCTTAGACTGAGTACAATGCCTAGGGCCCACAGTCTTTTCATGAGCACATAAAAACATTTTAATTTCTTCTAAAATCAAAAGAAAAAAAAAACTTTTAGGTTAAAGAAGGTGTTTTAATAAATGTTATGGGAACTTCCCTGGTAGTCCAGTGGCTAAGACTTCAAGCTCCTAATGCAGGGGGCACAGGTTTGATTCCTCGTCAGGCTTCCCAGGTGGCTCAGTGGTAAAGTATATGCTTGCAATGCAGGAGACACAGAAAACCTGGGTTTGATCCCTGGGTCAGGAAGATCCCCTGGAAGAAGGCATGGCAACCCACTCCAATATTCTTGCCTGGAAAATTCCATGGACAGAGGAGCCTGGTGGGTTACAGCCCATGGGGACACAAAGAGTCAGACACGACTGAGCAGCATGTATGCACATGTGGCATTTAGATTCCACATGTGGCAACTGACAGATTCTGAGTGCAGCAACTAAAACCGGGTGCAGCCAAATAAATACATATTTTTAAAAACAAATGTTCTGGACTGAATCGTGTACCCCCCCCCAACTCATCCCAAATCTTCAATATGAGTGTATTTGGTGATAGGGCCTTTAAGGAGGTAATGAAGGTTAAATGAAGTTGTGAGAGTGCAATCCTAATCCCATAGGACTGGTGTTCTTAAAAGTAGAGATTGAGATACCAAAGAGTTCTCTCTCCATGCCTACTTAGAAGAAAGGCTATGTATTTCGCCATGGCCACTGAACAGAAGAATACAATGCATAATATTTGTGTATCCATCTTAGCTTGCCAAGAGTCAGACACGACTCTTAGCATGCATCCATCTTTGCTATCAGTGAAGTCATAAAACATAATTAAAAAACATTTTTAGTGCAGGAAGGGAACCATGAAGGCAAAGGTGCCTAGAGCCCATGAAAGCCATAATATGGCCCTGAAATTAGGCCCTAACATCTCTTGGTGCAGGCCTTTAGAATAATAGTAGGGAAAGAGGGTTTCCTAGGCAGTTCAGTGGTAAAGAATCCACTTGGCGATGCAGTAGACGCAAGTTCGATCCCTGGGTTGGAAGATCCCCTGGAGAAGGAAATGGCGACCCACTCCAGTATTCATGCCTGGGAAATCCCGTAGAGAGAAGATCCCATGGAGGGCTATAGTCCATGGGGTCACGAAGAATTGGATGCAACTGAGTACAATGCATGCATGCATTTGGTTTTAAATTTTATCATAAAATTATTAAATTAAATATTAATTAATATTAAAATTAAATACTAAGATTATTTTTAGTAAGAATAGTTTTTATTCCACTCCTCTCCATACTCTTCAGAGTGCACCTCCCCCGCCCCAAGCAATCATACTCCATCCTTCTGGATGCCTCCCTAGTATTTAACTTTTAAATGTCTAAATAGTATCTTTTTAATTTCTATCTTTTTAAAAGTATTTGTGAAAAGAAGTGAAAGGCAAAGGAGAAAAGGAAAGATACACCCATCTGAATTCAGAGTTCCAAAGAATAGCAAGGAGAGATATGAAAGCCTTCCTAAGTGAACAATGCAAAGAAATAGAGAAAAACAATAGAATGGGAATGACTAGAGATCTCTTCAAGAAAATTAGAGATACCAAGGGAACATTTCATGCAAAGATGGGCTCAATAAAGGACAGAAATGGTAGGGACCTAACAGAAGTGGAAGATATTAAGAGGTGGCAAGAATACACAGAAGAACTGTACAAAAAAGATCTTCACGACCCAGATAATCACAATGGTGTGATCACTCACCTAGAGCCAGACATCCTGGAGTGCGAAGTCAAGTGGGCCTTAGGAAGCATCACTATGAACAAAGCTAGTGGAGGTGATGGGATTCCAGCTGAGCTATTTCAAATCCTAAACGATGATGATGTTAAAGTGTTGCACTCAATATGCCAGCAAATTTGGAAAACTTAGCAGTGGCCACAGGACTGGAAAAGATCAGTTTTCATTTCAATCCCAAAGAAGGGCAATGCCAAAGAATGTTCAAATTACCCTACAACTGCACTCATTTCACATGCTAGCAAAGTAATGCTCAAAATTCTCCAAGCTAGGCTTCAACAGTACGTGAACCGAGAATTTCTAGATGTTCAAGCTGGATTTAGAAAAGGCAGAGAAACCAGATATCAAATTGCCAACATCCGTTGGATCATTGATAAAGCAAGAGAATTCCAGAAAAACATCTGCTTCATTGACTATGCTAAAGCCTTTGACTGTGTAGAGCATAACACACTGGAAAATTCTTAAAGAGATGGGAATACCAGACCACCTTACCTGCCTGTTGAGAAACTGGTATGCAGGTCAAGAAGCAATAGTTAGAACCGGACATGGAACAACAGACTGGTTCAAAATTAGGAAAGGAGTACGTTAAGTCTGTATAGTGTCACCCTGCTTATTTAACTTACATGCAGAGTACATGCGAAATGCTGGGATGGATGAAGCACAAGTTGGAATCAAGATTTTCAGGAGAAATATCAAACCTCAGATACACAGATGACACAACCCTTATGGCAGAAAGTGAAGAGGAACTAAAAAGCCTCTTGATGAAGGTTAAAGAGGAGAGTGAAAAAAGCTGGCTTAAAACTCAACATTCAAAAAACTAAGATCATGGCACCTGTTTCCATCACTTCATGGCAAATAGATGGGGAAACAAAGGAAACAGTGATAAACTTTATTTTCTTGGGCTCCAAAATCACTGCAGATGATAACTGCAGCCAAGAAATTAAAAGATGCTTGCTGCTTGGAAAAAAAGCTATGATAAACCTAGACAGCATCTTTAAAAGCAGAGACATTACTTTATAGTCAAAGCTTTGGTTTTTTCAGTAGTCATGTATAGCTGCAAGAATTGGACCATAAAGAAGGTTGAGCACTGAAGAACTGATGCTTTTCCACTGTGATCCTGGAGAAGGCTCTTGCAAATCCCTTGGACTGCAAGGAGGTCAAACCAGTCCATCCTAAAGGAAATCAGTCCTGAATATTCATTGGAAGGACTGATGGTGAAGCTGAAACTCCAATACTTTGGCCACCTGATGAGAAGAGTCAACTCATTGGAAAAGACCCTGATGTTGGGAAAGATAGAAGGTAGGAGAAGGGGACTACAGAGAATGAGATGGTTGGATGTCATCACTGACTCAATGGACATGAGTTTGATCAAGCTCTGGGAGATGGTGAAGAACAGGGAAGCCTGGTGTGTTGCAGTCCATGGGGTCTCCAAGAGTCACGGACACAACTGAGAGACTGAACAGAAACAAAAGTTGTTTGTTTATTTGGCTGCACCACGTCTTAATTTCACCAGACAGGAGCTTTAATTGTCGTTGCAGCATATGGAAACTTCAGTTGCAGCATGTGACCTCTTAGCTTCCACTCGTGAGATCTAGTTCCCTGACCAGGGATCCAACCCAGACCCCCTGCTTTGGGAGCTGGAAACCTTAGCGACTGGACCACCAGAGAAGTCCCCTAATTTCTATCTTTTTTACTCTAACAATGATCATAGGCGGCTTCTGTAGTGCCTCAGATGGTAAAGATTCGCCTGCAATGCAGGAGACTTGGGTTTAATCCCTGGGTCAGAAAGATCCCCTGGAGAAGGGAATGGCTACCCACTCCAGTATTCTTGCCTGGAAAATAGAAATTAACACATGTAAAGTGTTGAGTGCTCAACAAATTGTAGCTTTAATGTTATTAGTCATCAAAACAGCACAATGAGGCAACCATTCTTCTGATGAGGAAACAGAGGCACCAGAGCGGATGCTACTTTCACGAGATTTCACACCTTGTAAGGGGCTGGAGCTAGGATTCTAAATCCAGAGCCACGGTAATTCACGTATCACCTGCAACCACCATCTTGAAAACCCCTGGGGTGGAATGTGATACAGTAGCACTGTCTGAGAATAAGGGAGGAAGGTGTGGTGAGGCTGGGAACTCAAATTTTTCAAAGTTCTGGAATAGGATTGAAGGATAAATTATGCAACACCTAGTTAAATTTGGATTTCAGATAACCAGGAGTAATGTTTTAGTACAAGTATGAAAACCAGCTAAAAAGTTTTTTGTCATTTGTCTGATATTCATATTAACTGGAATCTTGCATTTTAAATTACTTAAAGAGGTATCTAGGAACCGAGGGTGTTATTCCAGCACAGGGACCTGGCCCCAGCGAGGAGTAGGCAGAGCCGGTGGGGGTGGGTGGTAAATCCAACCCCTGTCACTAGGGGGCAGTGGAGGACTGAGTAGGGCGGGCTGGGGATCTGAGGGTGTCTGGAGAGCAGGCCTGGGAAAAGGCTTTGGGACTGCTGTCCATCAGGACTAGAATTTTAAATCAAATCACAAAAGAAAGAGCATGCAGGTCACAGAAAAAGAACAGCTTATTCATGACTAATAAACATGAAACGAAGCTCAATCCCGTTCATAATTAAATGAATGAGCCTGAAATAAAATGAGGTATTTTCCAACTCTCAAATTGGCAAAAATGAAAATACCAAAGGATTAAAAACTCAGTGTCATGAAAGTATGCGGAAATGCTATGTGAGTGGAGTCTAGCATATCATCTTTGGATAAGTATAAAAATTAAAAATGCATGTAGCCTTTACATGCCTTTAAAAATGCTTGGACTTCCCTGGTGGCTCAGTCAGTAAAAAAATCTGCCTGTAATGCTGGAGACCTGGGTCTGATCCCTGGGCTGGGAAGATCCCCTGGAGGAGGGCATGTAACCCACTCCGGTATTCTTGCCTGGAGAATCCATGGGCTGAGGAGCCTGGTGGGCTGCAGTCCATGGAATTGCAAAGAGTAGGACACAACTGAGTGACCAAGGACATGTAGCCTTTAACCAATGATTTAACTTTTAGTGATCTATCAGACAGATCTGCTTTCACATGTAGGTGGAAACATATGAAGATGTTCATTGTTGTATTAGCTAAAACCAAGGCAAACAAACTGCCTAAACATTCATGCAAAGGAACACGATTAATAAATGATAACATATTCAGATAATGTAATACTATGGAATCATTTAAAGAATGCTGTAGATCTATATGTTGATAAGTTTTAAAAATCCAGGGTATTTTGCCAAGTGAACAAAGCAATGTGCACACCATTATACAGATTTTTTCAATTTGTATGTAACAGAGAGGGAATGAGATGTATTTATAAATTCATAAAACATTTCTGAAAGGATATCCAAGAAACTGTCCACAATAGTTCTGTGGCAGAGGGACACAGAGGGTCTGGGATGAGAAGGAAATTTACTACCCACTGTATCAGGTTTTACTTGTTCGTTTTTTTAAATCTCATGTCGGTATAGCCTTTACCAATTTAAAATAAAGTAGAAATTTGGGAAGATACCCTGGAGAAGGAAATGCCAACCCACTCCATTATTCTTGCCTGGGAAATCCCATGGACAGAGAAGCCTGATGGACTAGTCCATGGCAGTTGCAAAAAGAGTCAGACATGACTTAGTGACTAAACAATAACACAAGAAATTTGAAGGAACAAAGAATGTCAAAGTCAGGCTAAGCGATAGAAGGCAATGTGTCCAAAAACAAGATAGGAAAAGAAAAATGGTCTAGCCCCTGGGGAACGCGTGAGTCATGAGGCAGCAGCAAGCTGGGAAGGTCTGACCAGAAAACATGGAAAACCTCTGCCTCCTAGGATGCCTGGCCTTCCGTGCTGTGAGCTAGAAAAGTGCCCACAATCTCCGTACTCAAGAGGCTACTGTGGAGGGACTCTGCCCATTGGTCGCTTCTTGGGCTGCCAGAAAGTAAGATGACTAATACAAACTGTGGATGAGGGAGGCCAGCCCAGGGCAGAGCCTGAAGCCTCTCCTCACCTGGGTACTTTATTTCAATTAAGACAGTCTGAGTCATCACTTTTCTGGTTTCACAAAGAGCTTGTGATCATGTTAGCCACTGGCTTGTTTCTTGTTTTTAAATAATTTTATTTATTTATTCGTTTTTGGCAGTCCTAGGTCTTCACTGCTGTGCTGGCTTTTTTCTAGTTGTAGAGAGCCGGGCTACTCACTAGTTGTGGCCCACAGCATCTTATTGCTGTGGCTTTTCTTGTTTTGGAGCACAGGCTCTTGGGCATACTGGTTTCAGTAGTCGTGGCATGGGGGCTCGGTAATTTCAGCTCCCAGATTCTAGAATGTTCTCAATAGTTATTGTGCACCGGCTTGTTTGATCTGTGGCATGTGGAATTTTCCTGGATCAGTGATCGAACCCATGTCTCCTGCATTGGCAGGCAGATTCTTTATCATTGAGCCACCAGGGAAGCCCAGCCACTGGGGTTTTTGATGCTACTGACAGGAGGGACCTAGAATATTATGGATAAGAGAGTTGGACCATAAAGAAGGCTGAGCACCGAAAAACTGAAGCCTTTGAACTGTGGTGCTGAAGAAGACTCTTCAGAGTCCTTTGAACAGCAAGGAGATCAAACCAGTCAATCCGAAAGGAAATCAGTCCTAAATATTCATTGGATGGACTGATGCTGAAGCTGAGGCTCCAATGCTTTGGCCACCTGATGTGAAGAACTGACTCATTGGAAAAGACCCTGATGATGGGAAAGATTGAGGGCAAGAGGAAAAAGGGGCAACAGAGAATGAGATGGTTGGATGGCATCACTGAT
The DNA here is from genome assembly GCF_054371585.1 of Giraffa tippelskirchi. Classification (NCBI taxonomy): domain Eukaryota; kingdom Metazoa; phylum Chordata; class Mammalia; order Artiodactyla; family Giraffidae; genus Giraffa; species Giraffa tippelskirchi. The sequence goes on from NC_137284.1 coordinate 22,282,478, forward strand.
TCAATGGACATGAGTTTGAGCAAACTCAGGGAGATAGTGAAGGACAGAGAACGCTAGTGTGCTGCAGTTCATGGGGTCACAAAGAGTTGGACACAGCTTAGCGATTGAACAACAACAACAACTGAATATTAACAATAGCAAGAAGAGAAAGACAGAGAGGCCAGAAGTAGTGGAAGGTGCTAAGTGGGAAAATAGGAGGACGTTTAGTCCAGGAGACAAAATTTAGAATGAGAACAGTGGTTCTCAAAGTGTGTACTGCAGACATGGCCCTAAACTTTGAAAAACACTGACCCCATCTCCTATCACATTTGTAATTAAACAATGAAAAGGTATGGGAATCCAATAAAGTTCTGAATTTTCTCATTGTGACATTTTCCCCATGGTTTTGCTCTTTTAAATATCAAACAGAATCCTTCCCTCATCTTTTTGCCTCCCTTATTTGCTAATTCATGAAACTTGTGATTTAATCTCTGTACTGGATAATTACTACTATTATCAAACATATTGGGTTGGCCAAAAAGTTTGTTGGGGTTTTTCCATACCATCTTACAGAAAAACCCAAACAAACTTCTTGGCCAACCCAATATCTGGCTTTTTGATAGCTACTTCAGCACTACTGCATTGGAAGGTCTAGAGGTAGGGCCAGGAAATTGAATTTTAACCCGATGAAGAAATAATAATAAATACTATAGTAACCAGCCTTCAAGATGGCCTCACGACTCCTGCACTATGATAGCCCACCCTTGTGTAGTTTCCTCCTACATGGTACTGGGGTTAGCATCTGGCGGATGCAGAGTGATTTCATTTCCAAGATTAGGCTATAAATGTTTTCGGCTTCCACCTTGGGTGCCCACTTTCCCTCTGTTTTTGGAATCTGTCACTCTGGAAAAGCAAGTTTCTACTCTGTGAACTGTGTTTTGGAGAGGCCTACAAGACAAGCACTGGGGCTTCCCATGTGGCGCTAGTGGTAAAGAACATGTCTGCCAATGCAGGAGACATAAGAATCAGGGGTTCTATACCTGGGTCAGGAAGAGCCCCTGGAGGAGGGAATAGCAACCAACTCCAGTATTTTTTGCCTGGAGAATCCCATGGAGAGAGGACCTGGCGGGCTATAGGCTATAGGGTCGCACAGAGTGGACACGACTGAAGCGACTTGACGTGCACGCACACGCACTCACACATAGGCAAGGACTAGAAGCCTATGAGTAGCTAAGAACTGAAGCTTGTGAGAGTGAGAGTGAAAAAGCTGGCTTAAAACTCAACATTCAAAAAACTAAGATCGTGGCATCCCGTCCCATCACTTCATGCAAATAGTTGGGGAAACAATGGAAACAGTGAGAGACTTTATTTTCTTGGGCTCCAAAATCACTGCAAATGGTGACTGCAGACATGAAATTAAGAGACACTTGCTCCTTGGAAGAAAAGCTGTGACCAACCTAGACAGCATATTACAAAGCAGAGACATTACTTTGCCAACAAAGGTCCGTCTAGTCAAATCTATGGTTTTTCCATGTCATGTATGGATGTGAGAGTTGGACCATAAAGAAAGCTGAGTGCCGAAGAATTGATACTTTTGAACTGTGGTGTTGGAAAAAGACTCTTGAGAGTCCCTTGGACTGTAAGGAGACCCAACCAGTCTATCCTAAAGGAGATCAGTCCTGGGTGTTCATTGGAAGGACTGATGCTGAAACTGAAGCTCCAATACATTGGCCACCTGATGAGAAGAATTGACTCATTGGAAAAGACCCTGATGCTGGGAAAGATTGAAGGCAGGAGGAGAAGGGGACTACAGAGGATGAGATGGTTGGATGGCATCACCAACTCGATGGACATAAGTTTGAGCAAGCTCTGGGAGTTGGTAATGGGCAGGGAAGCCTGGTGTGCTGCAGTCCATGGGGTCGCAAAGAGTTGGACACGACTGAGTGACTGAGTGACTGATCCGAACTGAACTGAAGCTTGTGAACAACCATGTGAATGACATTGGTAGAGGATTCTTCAGCCCCATTTGAGCCCTGAGATAACTGCAGCCCCAGGCTTGACTGCAACCTCATGCAAGACTGATTCCAATAATCTCTGCTAGCTACTTCTGCATTCCTGACCCTCGGAATCCGTGAGATAAGAAATACCTGTTGTTTAAGTTTAGACGTAATGTGTTCTGCAGCAATAGTAAACTAATACAAGTACCTTTTTGGGGAAGCTTACTATGTATTACACTCTCTTCCAAGTGTTCAACACACATTATTCTGTGTGAATTTCTCAACATATTTATGGAGTAGGGATTATTGTCCCCTTTTTACAAGGGAAAAACTAAAGTTCAATGAGAGCGCTGAAATACCATCATTTTGCTTACAAATGTTGTAATAGAATATCCAAAATGTTAAGTGAAGATATCACAAGCCAGTTACTTTAACAACAAATAAAAAAATTTTTTTAACTAAAACTTTGCTTTGGTTTAATTATCAGACAAAATCATTTATATTTCTTCCCCCAAATGTACTCCCAAATGTACCCAGAGTAGCTAAATTAGTTGGCCATTCAACATAATATTTTTCACTTACCTTTTGGAGAATTCCTGCCAAGTTTCAGCATATTAAAATTTAGGTGTAATTAATGCTAAGGCAGCCTTCTGACAATTAATTGGTATTAAAATAGTACTCCCTTTTTGCTGAGTTTATCAACTTGTGTCAATAAAATCATGCCATTAGCAGAAATGATAACAAAGAAAAAGAAAGATTAAGAGAGTTTAAGAGGCATATTCTCAGGAATTCCCTAATTCCAGCCATTAAGACTTACTTAACTGAGTGAGCATTCACTGCTCAGGGCGTTGGTTTGATCCCTGGTAGGGGAACTAAGATCCAGAAAGTTGCATGGTGTGGCCAAATAAAGAAATAAACAATTTTTTAAAAATGATAGAAATTCTATGATAGGATATCTCAGTAAATCTCATTTTCAGATACAGTGGACTAGAACAATAATAAAACTGTCATTGATAAACAAGACAAGTAACAGTCACTCATCTTGGCCAAGAGAGAAGGATGAGTGGTAAAGATCCTACAAGTCTTGACATGAGCCAGAAAAAAAAAGGCATGCTCTCACGCTGGGTAGTTGCTAAGCTGGGATTTAGCCTAGGCCTCTGCACTCCTGAGCTGGGGCCACTCCTATAGCTTGAGGCTTTCTCTCTGTGAAATCCCACACAGGCCTCTCACAGAGGCAAGGTGGAACTGGGTCACAGGTCCTGAAGGCCGCTTGACGTGAACATGGACTTTACTGGCCATGAAGTGTAACTGGACCTAAGGGAAGAGATAGGGGAAGCTCTGATTTACTGAGCTGAATGTTAGCTAACTCCCTCCCCCCAACTTCTTCCTCCAACAGTGCTCATCTCTGCTGCAGCAAAGACAGTACAGATTTTTAGAACCAGCTGGACCTGATGTCTAAGCCAGGCTCTGCCACTTTCTTGCTGTGTGACTGTGGCCTAGCAATTTCACCTCTCTGTGCCTAAGCTGCTTATTTTCATTCATTCATTCATTCAATCAATCAATTGCATATTTATTAAAAAATATTTATTGAGAACTTACTAGGTACTAGAATCTCGTGGTGAACAAGACGAAGTCCCTTATCTGCGAGAGCTTTCATTCTAGCAGGTATGAAGGGGTGTTTGGGAGACAGAAACAAACAAGAAAACTAATATATAATGTCATATGAGAAAGGTAGTAGATGCTATAAAGACAAGAAAACAAGTAAAAGGATAGAGTGACCAGGCGTGCTTCTTTTATGTAGGGGATGGTAATCCATACTTCACAGGATTGTTCTAAAAATTCTGTAAGATATACTATACAAAATACCTAGCACTGTGCCTGGGACAGAGTAGTAATAATGGTAACAATTATTGAGTCTTTGTTATGTACTAGATACCATTCCAAGTATTATAGATATACTAACTCATATAATCACTTCGTTTTATAGATGTGCAAACAGGCACAGGTAGGTTATTACTTGTTTCAAGGTCAGGAGGTTAACAGATAATAGAATTGGGACTTGAACCCTAACATTCTGGCCTCAGAGCCTATGATTTTAATTGATTTGCTAAATCTTAGTGGCTCTCTCTGTCATCCATATTTTGATTTACGGAGGTGTGAGAACTGCAAAGGAGGGCATATTCAATTTTGTTGGAGTTGGCAGGGATAGATGCCAAGTGGGACCTAGGGTAGCTTGTGGAGCAGAAGCAGGGCATCTGGAATTGAGTAACCATGTAATCTGATGATGGGACTAGATAACAAAGAAGGGGAGAGTTGGAGATAATGGAGATAATGGAGTCATGAGAGAATGGAGTAAAGGAGGGTGTCTCAATTGGCTTAGCCTACTGTAACCAAAGGTAAAGCATCTGCCTACAATGCAGGAGACCCCAGTTCAATCCCTGGGTCAGAAATATCTCCTGGAGAAGGAAATGGCAACCCACTCCAGTATTCTTGCCTGGAAAATCCCATGGACAGAGGAGCCTGGTAGGCTACAGTCCATGGGGTTGCAAAGAGTTGGACACGACTGAGCGACTTCACTTCACTTCACTGTAACCAAATGCCATAGACTGTGGCTTACAGAGTAGACATTTATTTTCTCATAGTTCTAGGGGTTGAAAGTCTGAGATCAGGATGCCAGAATGGTCAAGCTCTGGGAAGGGCTCTCTACCTGGCCTGCTGATTGCCTTCTTCTAGCTGTGATATCAGTGGTGGGCAGAAAGAGAGGGAGAGGCCGAGGGCAATGTCTCTTCTTATAGAGGCACTAATCCCATCAAGAGAGTCTCACCTGCATGACTTCATTTAACCCTAATTACCTCCCCAAAGCCCTATTTCCATCTACCGTCATACTGGGGGTCAGGGCTTTAATATTTGAATTTGAGGAGAGACACAATTCAGTCACTAGCAAAAAAGGATGGGCAGAACGTATGGAACTTACTGCCAGAATCTGGATCCACAAGGCTGCCATGGACAAGAATCAACAAGGATTAAACATAGTAGGAAAAATGCCAAGTCCTGAATTTAGATACAAAAAAATTACAAAGTCAAAGGATGGAAGAAGATATTTCTAGGTAATTAACTAGAAGATTAACCCAAGCTGGTGGGACAAGATGGTCACCGAAAAAGCTGACTCTTCTCTGGTCAGATGTAGGCACTCCTGGGACAACATTCTATCTAAGCATCCCCCACAACACAGTTCTAAGGTGCTTTGAAGCTTTAGTGTGGGGTTTCCCAGCCCCTGCCACCTAAAAACAAATCCTGCCATCCGCAACCCACTTTCCCAGATTTTTTTCAGACTGTCATATTGGTATTCATGAACTTTAGGGAGCATTGATACATTAAATTTTAGCGACTATATGTTATATAACATGCCACAGTATGCCAGGTCTTTGTATAGATAATGAATAGTGGTTATCAAAAAGTTGAAAAAAACACATGAAAATAAAAATTTAAGTTGAGAAAATTAAAATTGAGAACAAGTCTAGGATTATTTTACGTGGTACAAAACCATGTTAAGGGCAACTTACAGAACATTAACAAACAATTTGAGAGTGACTGCTTTACTGTATAATTGCTTCCATTTTTGTCAGCCCCTTAAGTGCCTTGTTACCAGTGGGCTTTTATACTGTGCCCACAATACCCAGTCCTTCTATTTCTCCCTCTTCATCATTTTTAGCTCTCCTCCCTCAGCGGCTATATGGCATGTTTAATCAGACATTCATTCATTCATCTGACAAATATTTATCGAGCACCTACTATGTGCCAGGCTCTGTGTTAAACATTGGTGATGCAATATGACCAGAAACAGGCATGGTCTCATCTCTTAGGAAACTTCTAATCTGGTAGAGGACAAGTTAATTAAATAGTCTCATTTAATTGTGCCCATAATTATAAATTGAGATGACAGCTATAAAAGAACAAACTGATGTAGGCACTATGGGAACAGATATCAAAGACAGTCGTCATCGTGTTGTTCAACAAACAAGTTCAGTCAACTTTACTAGCAAATTTACTTAATTAAGTTAAGGAAGTCATAGGGAGTTAATTATGACAGATCAATACAATGCCTTATGACAAACACAGTCTATTGTCTTGACTAAACAACCCAGTTTCATACAAAAAACATCTTAATAAAAGTAATTTCTTTAAAAAAGATTTATGGGCTAAATGTTGTTAGTCAGCAATCCTTGAAACCATGAAAACCAACCTATCATATTACAAGGAAGTTCTTTTGCCTCTTAGTAAGCAAATTTAGAAGCTCAACTTTATAATGACAGGCTATAAGTTAACATAGATTTAACATAAATTTCATGATAATGATATGTAAATATTCTTGAGTCTTTCAATTATCTATCCAAGATGTAAGGCCGCTGAAAACTTTCTCTCCAAGCAGCTGTGTCAACAGTCATCTTATTCTTTTCAAGATTCCTCATTAAATGGGAAATTAAAGTTTGTGGCCTCTGGCTTCAGATATAATTTTTGGCCAATGTTAATTAAAGAATTCCGGGAGATTTATAATTTCTGTTTCCTTGTACGTGATCTCAGTCAAGTCTCTTAGCCTCTCTGAGCCTCAAGTTACTCATGGAGACAATAATAGTGCCTATATAAAAAAGATACTATAAGAATTAAAAAATACATAAGGAGGGAATTCTCTGGCAGTCCACTGGTTAGGCCTGTGCGCTTGCACTGCAGGGGGCATGGGTTCAATCCCTGGTCAGGGAACTGAGATCCCACAAGCTACGTGGGGCAGCCAAAAAAAAAAACCCCAAAAAACCAACAATAAATAAACAAATAAACTGAATTATTATATAATATAAATATAAATAACTTAGTTCAGTTCAGATCAGTCACTCAGTTGTGTCCTACTCTTTGTGACCCCATGGACTCCAGCACACCAGGCTTCCCTGTCCATCACCAACTCCCAGAGCTGAAGTCCATCGAGTCACTGATGCCATCCAACCATGTCATCCCCTGTCATCCCCTTCTCCTCCTGCCTTCAGTCTTTCCCAGAATCAGGGTCTTTTCCAATGAGTCAGGTCTTCGCATCAGGTGGCCAAAGTATTGGAGCTTCAGTTTCAGCATCAGTCCTTCCAATGAATATTCAGGACTGATTTCCTTTAGGATGGACTGGTTAGATCTCCTTGCAGTCCAAGGGACTCTCAAGAGTCTTCTCTGACACCACAGTTCAAAAGCACTTATATACATATATTATAAATATAAAATATTATATAATTCAGTTTATTTATTTATTTATTTTCCCTGTATATATACAGGGAAAGTACCCAATACAGTGTCTGGCATATAGCAAACACTAAAAACATTTGTTAATTGATTTTTTAAAAAATTTTTCATTTGTTATTATTAATACAGGAAGTAGAGCTTCTAGGAAATTAATTAAACAGAAATGTGATCTTTATATCAGGCTTAAGTGAAGAATTTATATGCTTATTTCCCAGCTGAACTACTGTGCTTCATAGTCATCAAAAAAAGAAAAAGGTTTGTTTGGGGAGTAATTTTGGAATTACTAAATGCTGAGAGATGTTTATGAATCATATGTATAATACTTTGCTTTGGCTTAATCATCTTACTTCTAAGAAATTTTCCTAAAAAAATAATCAAAGATGTGGGTAAATATTTATGTGGAGTATTGTGTGATTCATTACAGCATCATTTATAGTAAGGAAATATCTACATATTCAGCAATATGGGAAAATTAAATTATAGTGAATTTATAGTTTAAAACTTAAAATATGCATGTCAAACAATCGGAAGGAAATATACCAAAACATTCAGCTGTGATTATCTCTGGATTGTGACATTATAGGTGATTCTTATTATTTATGCTTTTCTATATTTTCCATATTTTTCATAACGAATATATGTTACTTTCACAGTCAAAAGAGATTCTTTTTAATAGCCTCATAGACAAATTTGCCCCACTTCCCATCCAGTTAGGAGGAAACTTTGGGAAGGTCCCGCCAGCCCTTGCTGTCCCTGCTCAATTTTCTGGTCTTGGAGACCTAGGGAAGAGGCGTGGGGTGGAGGTGGCAGGCTGAGGCTGTGGTCCTTCGGCTTGTCTTGCTGGATCGTGAGTGGTACAAGGACTGGAAAGGTCTGTTTGTTCATATCTGTGACTCCGATCTAGCCTGGCTAGCTGGTTGATAAATACCAGCTTCATGAATGAATGACTGTATCTCTCAGCGAAGTAACTAGACAAAGAGTCCAGTGAAAGGAGTTCATCTGTCTGGGAAGATGGAGTCTTTGAGAGGAGGAGACTGGAGGGTCTGCTCTGGATGGTTAGCCTAAAGGAGCTGAGGTTGCGGACAGAACTACTCAGTGTCCTGAGGCTTGATGAGTGGGATCTTCTAGGTTTTTGCTTGTTTCTCCAAACCATCCTCCTGCTCAACCCCCAGGCACTTCTCTCTTCTTGCTTCTGCTTCCTCATACTAACTTACTGACACTGAGGAAGGAGCCACCCAAAGGCACATGCCAGACAGCTTAGGGTCTGGATGGAGGGAACATGTCGGGTGGTGGGGGAGGGACTGAGGCTGTTGATGAGACAGCTGAACTTGGATGACCTCAATACAAGGAGTGACTAAAACACTTGGACTTCCCATAGTTTGGAACAACACACCCTCGGGTGTTGGTGGTCATCTAATCCCGCATATCTCACCAAAGTTAGGTATCCCTCCTAGGCATCCCTGCATTGAACCCCATTAGGAGAGCCTTGATTTGGTAGTTTCACAGTTAGAGAAATCCACTTACGTCTAAGGTCAATGATGTCCCTGTCAAAAGACAAAGGAAAGGAAAGAAGGGTAAGAACCCAGGTTTGTCTGGCCCCAAGCCCAGAAGCCAAAGAGCCCAGAATGTCCTTAGGGATACTGACCCACAAGTTATCTCAAGACAGCATTAAAATTTAGCCCTAATGGAGGGTCTGGAAAGGTGAGTTTTGCTAGAAATCTTTGTCCTTTTCCTAAAGGCTCCAGGAGCAGACCATGAATCATGGGTTGTATCAGCTACTCCATGGCTCACGGTTCAGGTGAGGTCAAGCAGGAGAGAGACATTCTGGAACCAGTGTCTTCTGACGATGGGTTACACTGGGATTTGGTCCACCTAGGTTGACTCCTATAAGCACAGAGGGCAGGAGAGACCTTCAGGAATGCCCCAGGCACAGTGAGGAATGAAGATGTGTCATTGTCTTCAGTCTTCAAAGTTTCTGACCTACTCCAATAAGGAAGCAGAACCACCATCTATCACCTGTTCTGGAAGGAGGGAGCCAAACCACAAATACCATAGATCATCTGTGTGAACATACACTTCTCTGGGTGTGTCTGTGTCTTCTGATACTGGAGGTGTCAGAAACATCTTTGACATGCCTGTTGACCTGTGTGTTTCTCTCCTTCCCGGTTCTCCTCTATTTTTTTTTTCTTTACCCTGAAATATGACCTTCAGGGCTTGATCTAGTCCCCCTTCTCTCCTTCCTCAAGATCTCCCTGGTTAATTGCTTCTATATAGTCTTCAGAATAGCTTTGGCTTCCAAGTCTCTGTCTTTTTACCTTGTGTTCTGAGCTCCAGATTTGTAACTGAGTCCTCCCAAATGCCTCCACTTGGCACACACATTCAGCTCACTTCTAACAACGCACCAAGTCACTCCCCCTGCATCGCTATAGGAACATCTGAACTTATCACACCCTCCTTAATATTTACTCATCATTGTCCGATTTTCCTCCCCAGATGTCCAAGTGGGGCAGGGATGGGATGGGGTGGGGTGGCTGTGAGAGTTGGTTAGAAGTGTTCTGGGGATCTGAAACAGTCATGGAGAAATTAGCTGAGATCCAGCAGTAGGTTAGGAATCAGGTAAACAGGTTAGAGCTGGGTTACAATGCCAAGTGGGGCAAACCAAGTGAGCAGAAAATATCCCAGGGCAAAACTATGGTGATCAGAGATGGAGAAGGCTACTGGTGAGAAAAAGCCCCACAAGAGGAAGAAAGGCAAGCCCATACTAATGATCAGTCACCATTTCTGTGTTTCCTCCATGTGTCTGGTGTGTGAGAACAGAAAACAATCATAGAAACTAAGGAACAGAACACAACTGGCTTCTTGTCGTCTGTTAGGTCAGGTCCAAACTGGCTGGCAGAACATTCAGATCCTTTCTGACCTGGCTACTTCTTACTTCTCCAGATTCACCTTTTCCACTCCCCAGCTCTCCCCAAGATGATAGCTATTTCCCTGAATTCAGTGTCTCTTATGCTTCTGTGTACACACGCAATTCCCTCTATCCTATGTTGACCGAAAAAAAAAAAAGCACAGTATGAGAATTGTGAGTTAAGTTTTATTTGGGGAAAATGAGGACTATAGTCTGGGAGACAGTGTTTGAGACAGATCTGAGGAACTGCTCCAAAGATGTGTGGCAGGGGACAGTATTATATATGATTTTAGTGAAGGGGGATACATGAATATATTGGGCAGAGGGTTGCTGCTAGTCATGAGAAACTTACTGCTAGTCACGAGGAGCAGATATCTCTGTTAATGAGTTTAGTGCTTTTCTAGATATGAGAAGATGCAAGAAACTAGGGTCATAAAATCTCCTGAAAATATCTAACTATCTGAAAGCCTGTTCTGCCAGTTTTTTTCCAGAGCACAGAGGGCCTCATTCCTGGTCTCCTCCTTGATCTCCTTTCACAGTGTGTTAAAGGTCAGCAACTGCAGTGGCTAGTGACCTGGTAGAGGTAGAAAGCAAGTGACAATTTTTAGTTGGCACCTAGAACATTGGTGTCTACTCAGTGAAGCCCAGCTCATCTCTATAGATTTAGCCTCAACTTTCTTAACTCCTCAAGGCATGCTAAAAGATTCTTTTAGATGTTTTTTTGATGTCGTAGGAGAAATACCTTCATACCTCAATTATTTCAATTGCCACACTCCATAATTATTGTTTACTTGTCTGCCTGAACTGAACTCCATGAGGACAGAACCTATATTTATTTTTCTTTTGGTTGCACCGCCCGGCATGTGGGATCTTATTTCCTGGAACAGGGATTGAACCTGGGCCCTCAGCAGTGAAAGTGCAGAGTGCTAACCACTGGACCACTAGGGAGTTCCTAGAACCTATATCTTACAGAAGGTTTTAGACCCCAGCATCTAACATAGTGGCTAGGACATATTTGGTGCACAATAAACATTTGTTGAATGAAGGATGAACATGCTCAAACTTTGATAGAGGAGACAAGCAAACAAAAAGAAAATTACCAAGTTGTGTGAAATAGGTAGTTTTGGGTACAGAGAGGAAGGGATGTCTAATTTTAGGCAGCCCTATCCCATTTTCTGCCTGTTATACTCTGTAATCAACATAAAAACACTACACAGTACATACAATTGCATTTTTGAAGCAACTGAGAAATCTTATTCATAGGAATGAAATTAGATAAGCTCTTTCTTTAGGGGAAGGGGGTAGTGCCTCTGCTTCATTGATGACTGTATCAATCAGGTTGCTGACACATTCAAGAATATAACTCATGAGATGGCAGAGATGTGGGCAGGGTTAAGGAAACCAGTCAGAGCTGAAGAGCAACAACTAGCCACAAATCAGTCAGGGTTGAAGACTAGCAACAAGGGGAAGCTGTTGCCAGCCCTAGGTCTGAGGTCCAGGGTGGAAGCCTAGAGTTGTAGCCATGGAAGAGCACAGTCACTATTGGAAATTCAGTCTCACTCAGCAGACTAGTGGCGGGTTGTGGGGGGGCGGACCTCAACCATGTTCTCTTCCAACCACAGATCAGCTTCTGCATCTTATTAGCTGAGCGCAGAAGCCAGAACACAAGTGAATCCTGGTGATACAGTTCATAGGGGTCAGCCTACAGGGGCAAAGTGGAGAAGGACCAAGAAAGGATCTGGGTGGTAGAAAGGCAAACAAAATAATCAGCACAGAGGGGAGATGCCTCTGCTTTGTGGAGGACCTATATAATTGATTCTTGGCTATTTAGTAATCAGACATTGATACAGCCCTGTGGATTGCAATTCTAGGTCTCATGTTTCATCTATTTGCTGTGCTTAGTTGCTCAGTCATGTCTGACTTTTTGCGACCCCATGGACTGTAGCCTGCCAGGCTCCCCTGTCCATGCGGATTCTCCAGGCAAGAATACTGGAGTGGGTTGCCATGCCCTCCTTCAGGGGATCTTCCCAGCCCAGGGATCGAACCCAGGTCTTGCACATAGCAGGTGGATTCTTTGCCATCTGAGCCACCAAGGGAAGTCAAAGGTGTTGATATGTTCAAGTTTATTACAATCTGTGCCACCTAATTAGTAAGTCTGGGGTGGGACAAGGGTATCTATGTTTTTAAAAAGCTTCCCAAGTAATTTTGATAGGCCCTACTTGTTGAGAACCACTGTGATAGTCCTCTCATTTTTATGGATAGGAAACTAACATCCAGAGAAATGAAAAATACCCTAACTTGGCCACTCTCTGAGAATTATCCCTTAGGTGACATTAAAGGGTTTAGGTCAAAGGCTGACACATTTGCACATATCTTCTGGCCCAATTCCTTCATTTTACCGATAAGAAAACAAAAATGGAGTGATGTGCCCAGTTATATAACTAGTAAGTCACAGAGGAGGAAGGGCTAGTACTGTGTTTATAACTTTTAATCCAGTGTTCATTACAGGCAGCACTTGGTAGGAGTGTTTGTGTGTTTGTGTGTGAGACAAGGTGGCTGGGGGCAGCAATTCTAGTCTCCCATTCTGGTAAGGTGAATTTCCCCACAGCTCCTGACTAGAAAGAAAGAAGAACAAGGGGAGTTCATTATCCACTGAGACTCTGTAGGATGAGCCTGGAGGGGATAGGGAAAGCGTGTGAGTGAGCCTCAGCCCCAGTCCTTGCCTCTCACTTTTATTTCCCTGGCCCTGAATCTCTGTCAACTCTTTCACTAGAAGAAGGCTGCTCCTGGCTTTGAGAGAGTGTCATGTGGACCACACTGGCTTTAGGGAAAGTAGGCAGGGTCCAAAAAACATAAAAGAGGCCTATTGCGGGAGGGGCTTACAGGAGATCTCAGTCTGTGGGTTTTTCCCCAGCCAGCACAAGGAAGAATTAAGTACTATGTTGTCACTATTCCATGATGCTGAAAATTCCTTTATGGCTGCTAATTAGAGATAAGTAGGGCTGGTTACCCCACCCCAATTCCCAAAGGCTGACACCCAGCTACTTTCCTCTTTGTTGTTGTAGTTCAGTCACTGAGTCGTGTCTGACTCTTTGCCACCCCTTGGACTGCAGCATACCAGGCTTCCCTGTCCTTCACTATCTCCCAGAGTTTGCAGCAGATCAAAGACCACTGGGACATCCTTTAAGATGTTTCTCAAATCTGAAATTAATGCTGATATTACACAGACTAAAGGTACATGGACACATTTGGAACCAAGCATGTTAGAATCATGGGAATTACATGAGAGAAGTGGGAGGCAGTCCAGTGGACTGGGACCTAGTCCCAGTTTTACCACTCCAGGACGACCTCTAGACTTAAATTTCCTGACACCAGCAGCCCCTGCCCTTCCCTATCCTACACATGTTGGGCTTGGGAGGAACACTGGCGATCATCCACTCATATATGAAGAAATCAAGATCAGATAGGGGAAATGATTCACCCAACCACACAGCATGGAAGTGGTAAAACTGGGACTAGGTCCCAGTCCATTTGATTGCCTCCCACTTCTCTCATCTAATTCCCATGATTCTGCATGTGTTTGGTTCCAAATGTGCTTGTGTACCTTTAATTTGTGTTCTATCAGCATTAATCTGCTTAAGTTGCATTTTTGGCAGAGTTTGTTCATACTCCTTTGGGTCCTTAAGTATGCTCAGGTATGCCTGTCTATCATTACCAGTGTGTTCTTGTTGGTGTTAAGGTGTCTCTGAGTTGTGAGAGATGTGTGTCTAAGGGTGATTGAGTAACTGTGTTTATTATGGGTCTATAGGCTGTTGCATGCCTATATATGTGTCTCTCTTTTCGCCTTGAAGGATATATGTGCATCTGGGCCTGTCAGTTTTGTGTCTACGTATTTGTTTGGTGCTTAAGGGTAATTGTGATCCTGTATGTGTTTGCGCATATGTATGGGTCTCTGGAGGGGCTTGGGGCTTCCCCAATGGCTCAGTGGGTAAAGAATATGCCTGCAATGCAGGTGACACAGGAGACGCTGGTTCCATTGCTGGGTTCGGAAGATCCCCTGGAGGCCGGCATGACAACCCACTCCAGTATTCTTGCCTGGAGAATCCCATGGATAAAGGAGCCTGGCAGGCTACAGTCCAAAGGGTCACAGAGAGTCGGACACGACTGTGCAACACACACACACACACACAGTCTATGGATTGCTATATGTCTCTTTTTATGTTAAAAAGTTGTATGTCTACGGACCATCGTGTGTCCATTTCGATATGTATTTGTGTACAATGAAGGTTGTGGGTCTAACCAAGTGTGTCCATGTGGACTGCTGAAGGGAATCTGTCTTTGCATTTTACCCCGGTTTATGAGGAAAATGTGTGCCCTGTGTCCGGGACAGGAATGTGTTTGTCTCTCGGCCAACCTCTGTCGTACCCCAAAGCCTGGGGTCACAGTTAGGTTCCAGGAGGCCTTGGCACTGACTCCTAGAGGGGCGCGGCCTGAAGAGCCTTTCTCTCTGGGGCAGTAAAGATGGGGTGTGGGGGGGTGGGGTGCGGGGTGGGGGAGGGGAGGAGCCTCTCCCGACTCGCCGGCCGCCCTCCTGCCCTGCGCCCCCGCCCCGGCCGACTCCAGCCGTCTCATTGGCTGTGTCTGCCGTGACGTCGCGGGGATCGCAGACAGAAGCTCCGGCGGCGCGCGGGAGGTATCATCGGTCACCGGGGCTTCGTTACTTCGTCGCCTCCTCACCTGCGGCGCGTCCCGGGCCGCTGCCGCCCAGAGCCGGGTGCCAGCCGCCGCCGCCGCCGCCGCCTCCGCCGCCATGGTGTCCCCGGTCACTGTGGTGAGTGTGTGAGCGAGCGAGCGGGCCAGTGTCCGGCGCGGCCGGAGCCCACCGGCCTGGGGACTGAGCTGCGGCAGGCCAAGCCGCTGCGGGGAGCCGGGGGGCGAGGAAAAGCAGGGATCCTGCGGCCGCCCGCGTCCCCCCGGCGGGAGGCGGCGCGGTCACGGCCCTCCGCATCCCCGACCCCGTGCCCCTCCTCCGCGCTCCCCACGCCGGCCCGCGGGAGGGAGGAAAACAGCGGGCACGTGACTCGGAAGCGTGACTTTGTTGATCTCCGTGTGTCTGGCGCGGGTCGGCCGGGTGGCCGCCTGGGAGAGGAAGGGGACTGCAGCGGGCCGCCGGCTCTGCGTGGGCAGAGCGCAGAGAACGGGGAGAGCGGGAGCGGGGCTGGGATCTCCTGGAAGTCTTGTTCCCAATTTGTTCCCTCCCTTTCCTCATCTTTACAAGAAGTCTCGGGCAGTGTAGGTGACGCCTCTGAGTCTAGGCAGCCTGGATCACGCGCAGAAGGGAAAAGGGGTCGTTCTCTATTGACACCCCTTGTTCAGACTTTGTCACCTGAACTTTTGTCTCTTCTCCGCCCCTCTCCTACTCCTAGCCCTGGGTTCTCCAAGACTGTCAAAGCCTCCCCAGCTACTACTGCTGTTTCTTCTTCTAGAGAATAGGGGGACTGGGGGAGGGCTGTGGAGTAGATGCTTCCAAGGGCTGGCAGGTGAGGCTGGGAGATCTGGGGACTGTGAGGATAAGCTATCTCCTCCTCTGCCCGTGTCCCTGCCCTGACCAGACTGCATGGGGGAAATCTCCATAGGAAGGAACTCTGTCATCTCTTCTCACTGCTCTCACCCCTGGCAGAGCAAGGGCAGGCTTAGCCCCTGGATCCACATCTGCCTCTTCCCAGCCTCCTTCATCGCAGTCTGCTCAGTGCCAGGTAACCACGGCCTAGAGGTCTGAGAGTCTGATTGTGTACCCGTAGCCCTGTGCTGGGCAGCTCACTGGACCAGAGACCTGTGTCTTGGGCAGAGCATGAGTATAGTGGGAACCTCAGCTCCTTCGCATCACACTCTGTGCCGCAGTACCAGATGTCCAAGAAAAACAGCTTCAGGGGATCCCAGATTCAGAATATCTGCAGCAGCTCCCTCCCTGAGCTTGCAGAGTGCTTGCATGGCCTGGGAAACAACCCTTCTTTAGCTGCCCTCCCCCCTAATCCGGCTGAGACCCAGTCAGCTGCTCTAACTTCCCCCTCTCAGTTCCTCATCTCCTCCCAGCCTGGCTGCTGGCTTCAGATCAAAAGCTGGTGAGAGAACCCTGCCTCCCCTTCCTGCCTCTCTTTCTGATGTTCCTGAAGTTGTTCTTGTTCTCTGGGAAATGAGATTGACTGACACCCTCTCCAACCCCCCAACCCCTGAGATGGCTGGTATTTCAAGGACAGTTTTCATGCTCCCCACTCATGGGTCCATTTCTCTAGGCAGCATCCCTGTCTCTTCTCCTTACCCTTGATGGTACCTTAGGCTAGGGCAGCTAGAGTGGAGGCTGAGTTGCAGACTGGCTGTGAAGAGAGCCTGTGGAGGCTGATAGTGCTCATTCTCATGCATTCCTGGCACTCACCTGGTATCGCCCGGCCTGTGTCCTGGCCCCACTGCTGAGGATCACGAGTTGGCCAGCTGTGGCATCTCTGTGGTTTGCTGCTGACTCCACTCTATTCCAGACAGCTGGGGATTGATGCTGCCAGAGAGAGGCTGAAGGGGCTTTGTAGGGGGAGAAGGAAGGGGCAGAAAGGGAGAAGCCTTGGGGTGCAGGACGGCACACTATCCCAAAGTCTGCTTTCTCCCCAGTGACTATTCTGGTCCTGCCCCAGGGCCAAGAACAGTACAAGAGTAGCAGGCGCAATGGAGCCCTTTGTCTTCCTAATCATTTAAGCCTCAAGTTAATGATGGGCTCTTTCATACTGGCTGCTTGGGGCAGGTCAAACTGGGTTTCTGGGTCAGTCCTCCCTGCTTTGGAGGTGGGCCTGTCTTTAGGGTGAATGCCTGGGCTGAGGGTCCTGCTCTGAGCCCCACTCTGGGCTCCCACGCTCTGAATGCTGCCTTTGTCCCGTGTCTTCCAGGTGAAGAGTGAGGGACCCAAGCTGGTGCCCTTCTTCAAGGCTACCTGTGTGTATTTCGTGCTCTGGCTGCCCTCGTCCAGCCCGTCGTGGGTCAGCGCCCTCATCAAGTGCCTGCCAATCTTCTGCCTCTGGCTCTTCCTTCTGGCCCATGGCCTGGGATTCCTGCTCACCCACCCCAGTGCCACCCGCATCTTCGTGGGGCTTGTCTTCTCCGCCATAGGCGACGCCTTCCTCATCTGGCAGGACCAGGGTTACTTTGTGCACGGTCAGTCATCACACTAGCCACCTGGGAGGAATCTTGGGGTAGGGGGCTAGAGGACCCTGGGGAGGGGCCAAGGATTTAGGAAAGAGAATTGTTTTTTAAACAAGAACATGGGGAATTAAAGGGGTTCTGAGGCCAAAGACTGTTGGGGCCCCTGTTGGCGGACGACCTTGCCAGTGATATGGTGATCCGTTCTGGAGTACCACAGGAGAGTTTGGAGGTATCTTTGCCTTCGTGGATTTCTTCCCACCCATGTTACTCCCTGGAGAGAGCTCCTGGGTTATTCCAAGCACTCCACTCCTACCCCTACCTCCTGTTACTCGTTTCTCACCTGAGCTTGCCTTCAACATCCCATCATCCCCTCTCACTCCCAGGTCTGCTGATGTTTGCCGTGACCCACATGCTCTACGCCTCGGCCTTTGGCATGCGGCCATTGGCTCTTCGGACAGGTCTGCTGATGGCAGTACTGTCGGGCCTGTGCTATGCCCTCCTCTACCCAAACCTCACTGGTGCCTTCACCTACCTTGTGGGGGTCTATATGGCCCTTATCAGCTTCATGGGCTGGCGCGCTATGGCGGGGCTACAGCTGGTCGGGGCAGCCTGGCGCTGGACTGAGCTAGCAGCAGGCAGTGGTGCACTGCTATTTATTGTCTCAGACCTGACCATCGCCCTCGACAAGTTCTGCTTCCCTGTGCCCTACTCACGGGCATTCATCATGTCCACCTACTACGCCGCCCAGATGCTCATCGCCTTGTCAGCTGTCGAGAGCCGGGAGCCAGTGGAGGACTACCGACTGAGCAAGGCCAAATAAGGGTCAGGTTCTGGTCACCCTCTCCTCCTGGGACTGGAGTCCAGAACCTGGGAGTCTGCCAGAGCTGGATTGAGATGACCACAGTACCAACCTGGGGCAGCAGGTACCACCTGTGAAATGTGCAAGTTTGAGGGATAAGCAGAAAAAGGATCCTTCTAGCAAAGCTAGTGGTCCAGGACCATGCTGAGAGCTAAAAAAAGCCAGCCTAATGCTCCTTGCTGGAGCCAGGATCTTCCCACCTCTACCCCATCCGAACTGTCAGAGCCCCTCTGGAGGGCTGTGGTGCTCAGCCTCTTGACCTCCCCTACTTCTGCTAGATGGAAGAGTCTGACTCACCCACTTCCACTCTTTTCGATTTACACAGAGTTGAGGGAGGAGGGGAAGAGTCTGTGCTGAGATGCCCAGGGCTTGAAGCCCCTTTCACAGGCCCCTAGGTGGAAAGACTGGATGAGGGTGGAGTCTCCCTTTCCTGCATCTATCCTCGTTACTTGAACAATCTTAATGTCTAAGTGTTGGGTGGGAAGGTGGAGGGGTGTCTGTCCAGGTAGGCAAGACTATGGACTACTTTGGCCTTGGGAGTTCTGCGTACCAAGGGTTCAAGTTGGTCCCATCTCTCAAAGGGCATCCCAGAGCTCAGGCCCCACACCACTACCCTCAGACCCTATCCCCAGGGCTAGGGTGAACCATGCCAAAGGAAGGGGCCAGCCTGTGTGTGTGTATGTGAGTCTTGTTTGTATGGTCTGTCTCCCAGCCTACCTATGTCTTACTCTGCCAGCTGTCTCTGACCTGCTGTGTATCAAAGTCTTACAGGGAGAGGACCTCAGGGAGCTGCTGAGGGGTTACTGAGCCTGGCTCAGAGAGCTGGGCCACCCCCCACATACACACCCACTCTCAGTTCTTTCCTCCTTGCCCCTCCTGCACTGGGAGCAAGAGGAAGGGGCTCCAATGACACTCTAGGGTCATAAGACCCAAGGCACATTCAATGCAAGGGGAGCAAGGATGGGACTACTCCATCCTGTTGCTCACATGAAAAAAAAATAAAAAAAAACCAAGAGTCACTGGCTGTCCTGCTTGTCTGCCTGTGTGGCACGTGCCCGTCCTGGAGAGGTGGGGCTGGGGGCATGGCACCAGGGGCCCTGGGTGTCCTCACAGCTAGGGTCCCAGTCCTGGCCAGTGCACGTTGGCGTCAGGCTGGCTCCCTGGCTCTGGTGACACTGTGCTGGTTGGAGTAGGTCTCACTTCCTGGTCACGTGTATGGGTGAGGCTGTAGTTCAGGAGGATGGGGGATGGGTAGTAGTTGCCACTATCCAAATTTGTCCTTAATGCCCTCCCCTGTGCACAGGTGCCCCACATCTCATTACTTGGTGTCCTCTACTGCTACCTACCTCCTCCCCTCCCTAGCCCAGATTTGCTGCCTGCTCCAAAATAATCCAGATTCCCTTCATGCTTGTCCTCCTCCCTGGAGTCTGGGCTCAGCTGAACAGCTGGGAGGAATGAGATTAGATTGTATGATTCATGCTTTAGATGTGAAGCTCTGGCAGAATAACGTGTCACCCTACTCCAGGGGCATTTTCATCTTAATGGGCAGCTCCCTGACCCAGAAGTAAAAAGGGAAGTTATGGATGGTGATGAATACTCCATCAGTAGAGGGGTTGTACAGTTGTGGGGATGTGATAGACTCAAGCCCCGTATGGGTGTTGGATAAATCAGTAATTTTCAAACTAGCATCTGTACAGAGATCAGCGTTGGGAGCTGAAAGTGAAAGTCGCTCAGTCCCATCCGACTCTTTGCGACCCCATGGATTATACAATTCATGGAATTCTCCAGGCCAGAATGCTGGAGTGGGTAGCCTTTCCCGTCTCCAGGGGATCTTCCCAACCCAGGGATCGAACTCAGGTTTTCCCACATTTGCAGTCTGATTCTTTACCAGCTGAACCACCAGGGAAGCTCTGCTGGTGGGAGCTTGCAAAAGAATAAAGTAGAAGAGGGAGGTTCAAAGACCCCCATCCTTGTTTCAAGTCCAGTAGGTTAAGATTTTTTTAAGGAAGAGTTTGCTGCTGTCAAACATAGTGAGCTGGATGACCAATCCCTTCTAGCTTTCAGATTCTCTTAATTCTCAAAGAGTAGGAATATGCATGAGTGTGTGCTTAGTTGCTTAGTTGTATCCTACTCTTTGCAACCCCCTGGACCGTAGCACGCCATGCTCCTCTGTCCATGGGGTTTTCCAGGCAAGAATACTGGAGTGGGTTGCCATTTCCTTCTCCAGAGGATCTTCCTGACCCAGGGATCAAACCTGTGTTCCTGCATTGGCAAGTGAATTCTTCACCGCTGAGCCACCTGGGAAGCCCAGACAGTAGGAACCCTGGACACTAAAGAAGCAAGGTCCTGATCCCTTCAAATCCCGGGCCTGAAGACATACCTACTTGTAGTCAAGAAATGGGAAGGGCAGGCTGGGGAGGAAGTTGAAAACTTCCCTGCTAAGCCCTGAGGGAGGGCAGGGTACAGTGTAGTTGCAGAGGAAGGGAAGGCAGGACAAGGCCCAGCCAAAAGGGGACTGGTCACTCCCCATGTGGGTGGGTTTGGACCAGGCTCTCAGGGATTGGGGTTCTGAGTATCCCCATCGCGCTCCCAAGTCCATTTTCTTGGTCCCTGCTGCACACCATGGTCAGGAACATGCAAAGGCACACTCAGTCAGTTTATTGTCCCATCCCTTCAGTGAATGTTTATGTTGACAAACACCACAGAGCATACAGGGCCTCCCTCACTGGGGCCACACAGAGGACAGGCCAAGAAGCCCCACATCACAACATCGTCCTGATACCTGGGCTGGGCTGGAGCTCACATAAGGTACTTTGATTTTTTTCTGCATACTCTCAGTGACAGATGCTAGAATTGACTTGTCATCTTTGTCTGAAAGAGCAAAGAAAGTATTTGTCAGTGTGAATGACCCTAGGGACAAGGGAACCTCCAAACTCCTGGACTTTGAGTCACTATGCAGAAACCAGGGGCTGGACCCTGCCTAGGATCCTCAGTCCTTCCCAGCTGCAGTCTGCCAAGGTCTGCCGAGTGTGTGGGGCCAAGAGCTGCCAGTTATTCA
This sequence comes from Giraffa tippelskirchi, assembly GCF_054371585.1. Taxonomy (NCBI): domain Eukaryota; kingdom Metazoa; phylum Chordata; class Mammalia; order Artiodactyla; family Giraffidae; genus Giraffa; species Giraffa tippelskirchi. The sequence goes on from NC_137284.1 coordinate 22,303,738, forward strand.
TTTAATGTATGCCATGCATTGTGCCAGGCACTTCTATGCAGTATCTCATTTAATCCTCATAACAGCCCCAAGAAGTAGATGAGAAAACAAGCTTAGAGTGGCTTGCCAAGGTCACGTGGCCGATTAGTGTTAGAGCCAGGGCCTTGTGCCCATGTGCTTACAACCAGAATTAAGTTGTCAGGGATCTCTCTAGCTGTGGAATGAGAGCTGGATGTCTCCCATGGTGCCTTCCCTGGCCTAGTTCTGTTACACAGTTTAGCAGCCACTGTGGAGGCATCATCTCAGTGCCAGCCACTTAGCTGAGTACTTGAGAGACAGAGCAACAGGACACAGTCCTTTCCCCAGAGAAAGACATCTGTAACAGGGTGGTTACCGTCTGTAAACATGGAGACTATGGACACCAATACATGCCATGGAGACTTCAGAGAGTGGCAGAGGAGGAGGCTGGAGAGGTAGGTGGTGGGGGGTGATTTTTATCTAAAGGATCATGACAAAGCTAGGAGGCTTAAAGCAAAGGGGGAAGAGCAAGGTAGGTCATCTTTGCATTTAAAGAGTTCATGCAACTAGCTGTCTAGCTGTGAAGACAGTAGAATGTGTAGGAAGAAATAAAACATTTCCCCTACCTGTGCACACGTTATAGAAACATGGCACACCTGTGTGCAGAGGGCGGGCCACCCTCCTATCATTTCTCCCTCGTGTGCTTCAGTCATGTCTGACTTTGCGACCCCAGGGACTGTAGCCCACCAGGCTCTTCTGTCCATGGGATCTCCAAGCAAAAATACTGGAATGGGTTGCCATGCCCTCCTCCAGGGGATCTTCCCGAACCAGGGATCAAACCCTCCTCTCCTGCAGTGGCAGACGGGTCTTTACCACTAGCGCTACCTGGGGGGAAGCCTTTATTCCCTTCAGCGCCTCCTGTCTATCCTTATCCTGGACCAGTATAGTTTTGTCTTGGTTGCACATCAAAATATTTTGAAATTTTGTCAATATTAAAGATTCCTTTTAGAACCCTGCCAGGGAGATTGTGCTTGGCAAGTCGGGTTTAGACCTGATCACTGCTGTTTTTTTCAAATGCACGTTTAGGCCCACCAAGGGTTGCAAACGACCCTGATGCTGGGAAAGATTGAAGGGAGGAGGAGAAGGGAACGATAGAGTATGAGATGGTTGGATGGTATCACTGACTCAATGGACATGAGTTTGAGCAAGCTCTTGGAGTTGGTGATGTACAGGGAAGCCTGGTGTGCTGCACTCCATGGGTTTGCAAAGAGTCAGACACAACTGAGCCACTGAACTGAACTGAAGGGTTGCAAACTACAGACTCGTGAGGGATTGCCAGCTCCCAAGTCTGCAGGGGCCAGGTACATAACAAATGATATGGAGACGATGGCAGAGTGGTTCCAACTATGGTCAGTTAGAGAATATTTACACCACCCCATGGCAGATTAAATAAAAGATTGTGTCAGCCTTAGGAAAATAATAGATCAACCTCCCACAAGACTGCCATTTTGTGCCTGCGCCCCAGGTAGGACTCAGCCTGGGCGGCCACCACCTCCAGGCCTCCTTGGCGGTGGGCTCACTGTAGACGTGAGCTTGCAGCTGCTGTGGTCCTTGCCCAGCTTGTTCTCCACCAGCACGTTGTACTGGCTGCTGTCCTTGAGCGTGCAGGTGGGGATGACGATGGTGCACACGCCGCTAGTGGAGTTGTACCAGAACTTGGAATTGGCCGTGATGTTGACATGGCCCTTGTAGAGGGTGACGTTGGGCCGCGGGTTCCCCAGGAAGGCGCGGGTCACAGTGCAGTTCTGGCCACGCAGCACTGTGTGCTTCTTGAGCGGGGTCAGGAAGCGCGGCACGTGGCGCCAGTCCTTCTGCTGGTATGGCTTCAGCTTGGCGCTCAGGTCCTCGACTGTGTGGGGATCGGGTAGGGGTGGGGGATGCGGCGAGCAGTGAGCACACCCCAAGGTCCCCACCCACCGCGCTCCCGCCTAGAGCTTGGAAGACGCCCCGGAGACCCAGCTCGTGAAACCCCGGAGACCCAGCTCGTGAAACCCCGATGACCTGGGTTAGATTCCCACGCACCGTCAGCTCTAGGGCCCTGACTTCATAGTGGTTCCTGAAATTCTCCCTTCGCCACTCTCCCACCCCCACGCCACTGCTGGTTCCAAGAGCTAAACCAGGTCCCTGGGCTTTTGCGCTTTTCCAGGCAGACCTGGACATCCTAGACTTCTTTCTGGCCACCAGCTTCCAGGACCGAGCTGTTGGCTGGCTTTCCTACCCCCCCCCCCAATTAATTATTTTAATTGGAGGCTGATTACTTTACAATATTGTGGTGGTTTTTGCCATATATTGACATGAATAAATCACAGGTGTACACGTCTGATCCCCGCCCCCTGTCCAAGCTTTCCCCAAGGCCATCCCAGCCTCCACCGTCTCTGCTTTCTCCAATTTAGATTCATATTTCAAGTTTCCTGCAGCTAGCCCAATCCTTAATACCCTCCCCCCGGGGTTTCTGGATGTCATCCCCGCTTCTTGGACCATCCCTGAATCCTCAATCAGGATGTCAGTTAGCCCCTCGACTCGAACAGCTTCTCAGCTCCACATCCCCGCCCCTCCCTACCGCCATCCCCGCCTCCCACCGCCATCCCCGCCCCTCCTTCCCGCCCCCAGGGGGATCTCCCCACCTCCACGTTAGTCCCACCCCTCCAGAGTCATCAGGGATCACAGATCTGAACCCCTAAGTCCCCAGACTCACTCTTGTCCTTGTTGACGAGCCAGGCAGGTATCATTGGAGTCACCGCTTCGTTCTGGGCCAGCACTCGGAAGTCGAAGTCGTACTTCCCGCCAGGGAGCGAGTCGGTCACCGTGTACTTGTTGCTGAAGACGCGGTCGACCGCCGTGAACCAGGTAGCCGTGCTGGCATCCCGCTCCATGATGGCGTAGTGGGCCTCGCTGCCCTCCTGCAGGTCGGGGCTGTGGTTCCAGGTCAGAGTCACCGTGTTGGTGACCTCCTCAAACAGCTGTAGGTTTGTGGGTGGCCGCGGAAAATCTGGAAGGGTCCGAAAATCCATCAGCCTCCCTGGGGAAATATCGTGCCCGAATGTCATGCTCCACATCCCCGCCGAAATATCGTGCCCCCATGCCAACCACCCGCCTAAAGAGGATGGGATGGGGCACCTTCACCATCTGTCTCAGGCAGCCAGAGTCTTGGAGTCAGAACTATTTATGAAGTGTAGCTCTAGCTCTGTCATTTACTAGCCCTGTGAACTTAAGCAAGTTACTATTGGAGACCCATTTCCTCACTTGCAAAAAAAAGGCTAACAATAACTATCATAATAATAGTTTGGGTAAAGTGCCCATTTAATAAAAGTTCACCCCTTCATCCCTTGGGAGTTTAGGGCTTTATTATAAAGCTTCCAATTCTCTGTAAGAGGTCACCCCAATTTGGAGGGGCTGTTACGCTTTTAACAGAGGGAAGTACAAAATGGATCAATGCAAAAGAATGTTTCACATACTCTTTAGCATAGTGATTAATGTAAATTTAGGAATACACAATGTGTTAAACCTCAAAACCTGCAGTTTCCTGCAACTTAAGATGATGAAAAGGCTCTTTCTTAGGTTTTACCCACCATCTTTATTATTAAAGTTCTAAATGGTATCTGCAGGGAAACTAAAAATTAATAGGATGCTCATTTCAGCTGTGGTTCAGGAATTCTAATGAAGCTATATGGCAGTGACACTGTGGGATTGTGAAGTTTCCCCAAAAGGGCTTTCTAGGTGACCACATCACACGCTTTGAAAGTATTTCCAATAACATACAGGCCAGTTACCCTAATTCTTAATGGACTCATTTCTGTCTGTCTCTGCTGCCTCTTACCTATTCTCGCCTCTCTCTCTGCTCACTGACCCTACTCTGCATATGCCCTGAAGCTCTCCAGATATGATTGCAGAAACTGAAACAAGGGCTTAGTCCTAGTTCAATGCCTCTGGGGTTTCAAGACACTGAGAAAAAGTGGAAACAACTCTGCCCATTAAGGCAAAAGCTAAGAGTCTTGCTCTGTGGTGCCAAAGGAGCCTGACTACCTTAAGGAATGCTGTTACAGTGGTAAGACTCCAGCAGCAGAGGGGAGTGTCAGCAGGGATGTCTACCCAGGCTTCTACTCATTGTCATACCTGCCACACGCATGTGGAAGTCGTGGTACACCTCTCCAGACACATTCTGGAGCTCAATGTGGTACACTCCTGAGTCAGAGCACTTGGTGCTGTTGATGAGGAACTGGGAGTGGTTTTTGCTCTTGGTGATAATTTCCCGGCCCTTGGTCGGGATGCCATCTTTCAGCCAGATCACGTTGGGTGGTGAGGAGTCCTGGGTAGTGACAGGAGATGGCACCATGGGTCACCTGGGTGGTATTTGGGGGCAGGCCCCCTCCCATTGTCCAGGAGTCTCCTATCAGGCTCTGGTGCCAGGGGTCTGGCGAGGGGCAGAGGCAGAGGCTATGGCAGCTATGGTAGCCATCTGGGTTTAATGGTGGGCATCTGGGGGTCAGGGTCAGGAATGACTCACAGAGAAGGCCGCGTGGATGCAGAGGGCTGTCCCAGCGCAAACCACCATGTGACTCCTCAACCAGGCACTGAGGTCAAACTTGGGGGCAGGTGAGATGGAAAAGACAAAGATGGGAGCAAGCAGCACTCTATCCAGAAGACTCAAGTTTAAGCCACCCTTCTGAAGCCTTTCCCAATCTTTTCCCCTTCATGCTCTCACTGCAGGCCAGACAGGCAGCTAGGAACCCTGCAGTGCTGTGAAGCACTTATTTTTTTCTCATCTGTCCCCTCTATTATTATGTAAGACTCTTTAGGGCAGATCCTGTGTAGTTTTTTTCCCCTATCTCCCTACCACCTCCTTTGACACACACTATCTGGCACACAATGAGTGAGATTTTGGTTTTTTGGGGTATTTTATTGTTTTGTTTTTGGTGGAGAAGCCCCTGGGGTTACCCTTAGCTCCGTCCAGGCACGAGTATGGATAACTTTTTCTTAATCACAGCATTGCCCAGTTGTCTCCTACGGGATGGGGTCCCAGAGAGGAAGGGGTGGAGCTAAGATGTTGGGGCCTTGACCCCAGCCCTCTCTGCATCTCCTCACCTGGTGGTGGTATGGCGCAGACCTCCTCGTCCAGCTCCACTGCCTCCCCAACCGCAGCCTCATTCACCGCCAGGATTAGAAAGAAGTACTTCTGCCTCTCGGTGAGGACTCCCACTTTGTAGCAGGTGCCTGAGATGGGGATCTATGTGTACTTGGACCACTCCATGGTGTCTTCAGCCCTCATCTCAAGGATGTAGCCAGAGGGTGGGTCTCCCTCTGCAGGCTCTTGCCAGGCCAGGGAGATGCTGGTGTTGGAGGAATCAGACATGTGCAGGCGTGGCACCAGGCCTGGGGTGTTCTGGGTGACACAGACAACTCGTCAGCACCCACACTCTTCCCACTCAACCCCAAGCCCAATTCCCACGCTCAATACCCCTGAAAACTTTCTCACCACCTCTACTTTGAACACTCACAGTTGACATGTTCAGCACCCAGGCTTGCACCCTCAACAACCTCCAAATTTAATTTTCTCACTGACTCAACACATTCAGCCTTGAAGTCAGTACCCTCCAAATTCAATATGTGCTATGTACTCAAACCCTCTGCATTCAAAACTCCAGCCTTTAGCCCAACCATCTCCACCACATCCATTCATGAGCAGTGTCCCCATCTCACCACCTGAGCTTAGCACCTGCCCAACCATTTCCCCACCACGGTGCTCAGTCCTCACACATTTCTCTACCATGTCACCTAACCAGACATACTCAACTTTTGATAAAAACTTTTTTTCCAGCTGCCTCCTTGCTGTCCCTAACACTCAATCTTTATTTGCTGGCTTTCTTGTCCCTCTATCAGGCTGGCAGCTCCCCGAGAGTAGACACTGTGTGACACCCTCCTGTTAGACTTTCCTAAGAAGAAACCCTCTTTCTACCTCAAATGACTATTTCCTCTATGTGCTGGCAGCCCCATACTCACTCACTGGGTGCTTGGCTACCACTGAGTTGGATGACATACTGGATGTCCAGGGCCTGCTTTAGTCACAGCTACAACTCGGAATTCATATTCTGTGTCCTCCAGGAGATCATCCACAGCATACTTGGTGCCTAAAATTGGAATTTGAGGGGTCATGAGGCCGGGGTGAGGGGTGTCCGTGTGATAGGAGACCACAGAGTGAGTGGATGTGGAAGAGGGTTCATCGGTTTGCTCTTAAAAGCCGCAAAAAAATGTGAGGAGGAATTATGTTCCGAGCAGCAGGGGTCCATGGGTCCACCCGGCAAAATCTCCCTTGGGCCCTCCTGGGCCTTTTTCTCTGGGACCTCACTCTGGATGGGGTCCTTGTTGACTGGCACCCACAGATGCCTTTCTTCCTTCGCTCCACAACGTAGCGGAGCACTGGGGCTCCCCCATCTTGGGTGTGGGCATTCCATGTGACGGTCGGGGCCTCATTGGTCATGTCAGTCACTTAAGGCTGGGAGGCAAGACCGGGGGCTCTGTGGGAGACCGAGGGGGAGAGGGAGGGTACAGGTTAGGAGGGGGAGCATGTAGACAGTTGTCCACCTCATGCTGAGCTCTGGTTCCCTCCTTAAAAACCTCAAGCTGATGATTCTTAACTAATTCTGGTTGTACATTAATGTCAAGTGGGCAGTAAAAAAAACCCAAAACACCCCTCCAACAACTAGTGTCTGGGTCGTATCTCTTGATTTAATTGGCCTAGGGTGGAGTCCAGGCATCAGCATTGTGTTAGAGACCTCAAGTGATTCAAGCCAAGATAGAGAACCACGACTTGAATTTTCCATCCTGTGTCATCCCCAGTGGCACAATTTTTAATGTACTGTCTTGACACATAGAAACATGGAGATCAGTTGGGAGGCCTGTAGCAAGTAATTAACTAGGGATCATAATTAAAACGCCAACGTTGTCAAGAGTTTTCTTTGGAAAAAGCAATTAGAATGGGTTCAAGGTCATCCCTAAAGTGACATCGCTCTCCCTTGGATGAGGGATGATTTCTGGAATGGAGGAACAAGTGGAATTACTTTTCTGCCGTTGTGCATAATTCTGGATATATACACAGGAGTATGTTGTACATGCGACCTCACTGGAAAACGTTGAGAATTTCTGTCCAACACGGTTTTGCTCTTACTTTAGACTTCATCTATCTCATAGGGCAGCTAGAGATGACCCTGTGGAATCCCCCACTAGCATTTCTCACCAGCTGAAGGCCCCCACGCTGGCCTCTGGAGTCCCCAGTGAGCTATCTCACTGACCAATAGCATTTCCTGCAAACACTTCCTCTGTCTCCAGCGGGTAGCTCACTCCTCCTGAATTGACAGCCAGGATAGGAAACTGGTAAGCTTGCCCTGCTTCCACCTTGTTGGTGGAGAATTTGGTGACTTTGCTGCCCACCTCCCCAATCTTAATCCAGGACTTCTTGCTGACTGCCCTCGGTTCCACTATGAACTGTGTTATAAGCCGCTGGCTGTTGTCCTTAGGGGCCTTCCACTTCATGTGCACACAATTACCCGAAAGCTCCAAGAACTCCACCCGGCCTTAGGGAGGCTTGGGATGGTCTCAGGACAGAAGATAGCATCAGAATGGGGCTTTGGAGCAAAGGACCAGAAGGGCTTCATCCCACTGGTTGGAGTCCACCAGACTGGAACATAGCTAGATCCTGAGCTTTGCAGCTCTCTTGTCCTTCTCTGTGTCACTGTCTGCCTAAGACCAGCTCAAATAGCTTGATTCTTGCCCTCACAAAGATTCTTATCTGCCTAGAAATGGGTGAATTGGAGACCTGAGGGGCCCCTGCCTCAGCTGATTCCCACTTGTCCTCTTCTAAGGTCTCCCCTCCTCTCAGCTTCCAGAACTCCAGTATAACGGTTTATTTTGTAATTCCATGTCTGCTGGTTTTTTTTTCTTTATCCCTTTTAGGCTGGGGGACTGCTGGGGATAATTCATCCCTGTGTCCGCAGCACTGAGAACACAGAGGAGGTGCTCAGTCATGCTGCCAAACTGAACTGAAACCTACTCCATCCCAGCCCACCACCTGATGGAGATGCAGGTGGGGGAGGTGGTGATGGTATGTATGTGTTGCACATTGAATATGAGTTCACTAAGGCCAGTTCCGCATCTCTTTCCTTAATGTTATGTTCAGACCATCCCAAATCCCATTTCTACCTGCATTCCAGCTTTCTCTCCAATTTCACTTTATCCTCGACCCTATCTTACTCTCTTCACTCCGTTTCACTTCCAACTCCAAAATGCTTCCCAACGAACCTCACTTTCATCCCTAAACCCCACCTCTCTTTCACCTCATTTTTACCTTACTTCCAACTGTGTGGTCATCTCCAAGTCAATTGCAATACTTCAGTAACATCTGAAGATCAATAATGTGCTGTGTACTCTTCTACAGTCTTTAAATTCACTCATAAAAAGGCACTTTAAACAACCACCCTGTCACAGATGAGAAACTGAGGCTCAGGAAAGTTAATTGACTTGCCCAAGGCCACCGAGTTAGGGAATTAGGAAGCGGTCGTCTTCTGGCTGTAAAGCCAGCACTTAGTCCCATTCTCAACCCAGACTCCAACTCTGTCCTCAGCCTGCGTGGTGCCCTGGGCCCAGGGCAGCGGGTGTCCCCAGCCTGGCCAAGCCGGTGCCCTGTGCTCACCCAGCACGCTGAGATGCAGAGTGGCTGTGGCGGAGCCATGGTCATTCTTGAGCCTGAGCAGGATCGGGCCGCTGTCCTCTCGCACGCACTTTGAAATGGTGAGCAGCGCCTGGTCGTCGCCGCGCTCCATGGACACGCGTTCCTTTTCTGTCATCTCCCTGCCTTCCTTGTACCACGTCACTTTGGGCAGCGGCTTTGCCCGGAAGGGCACCTTGATGTTTGCGGTGTAGCCTACCCTCACGGTCACCGGGTGCGCGGCCAGTGCCTGCAGGACGGACCGGTAGACGGTTGGCGGATCTGCAGGGAGGAGTGGCAGAGAAGGCACGCCTAGCAGGGGTGGGGGAGGAGCGCACGGGGTTGGGGGAGGAGTTACAGGGGTGGGGGATGGGGGAGGGGCTAGGAGTAGGTGGACGGGCCAGGCGTGGTCTCGCTTTGTCTACAGCGGGCAGCGACCTTACCTGCAAGAAATACCGAGGCGTCCCTCTCTACACCCTTGGCCCTGAAGGTGTACTTGCCCTCGAGCTCGATCTGGCCCCATACTGAAGAAGATGAGCTCGTGTACCGCATCCTGCTTCAGGATCCGCACGCTGGACAAGTCTGCAGGGGTGAGGGCTAGTCTTGGGTGCGAATGTGTGCCTGGTCGGTCCCTTCGTCCTTCACTCCCTTCCCTGGCTCCTGCCTTGGACCTCCTTGCCATCCTCCAGTCGCATGCCCTCCACCTTCTCATCGCACTATGCACAGCTCAGCTGGGCTCCTGGTGGCCGCGTGCACGTCGGACATTGCGCTCTTGACGGTGGCCAGCTGCCCTGGAGAGAACTGGGCGGGGCTGCGTTAGGGTATGCGGTGGAAGGGACTTATGGGAAAAGGGCTGGTGGCATCTATCAAAGTCATTTATGATGAGCAGGATGTTTAAAAATGGGCACGTGGGTAATGGGTCAGTGGGGGGATTAGGGCTGATAGGTAGGGTTTGGGGGAAAGTCAGTGGCATTGGGAAATGGTAACCAGGAATTCTGGGAGATGGCTAATGGGGGGCTGATCGTCAGAGCATATGGCCAGTGGGAACTCAGGCTGCTCAGGTGAAGAAGACTAGATGGTGGGATGCAGATGTTTAGTGGAGCTGGGGTGTTTAGCTGTGGTTATGCTGGCCGGTGGGACGCCCAGGGTTTATTGGGAGTGGAGGGTGGCCAGAGTCAGTGAGAAATGGCCAGGGATAGTGAATAGGGCCTGGTCAGGGTCAAAGGGTATGGGATAATCAGGTTTGCTGGGGGTGGTCAGAGTCTGGAAGTAAAGGATGGACGAAGTCAAGGGATTTCAGATAGAGTTCAAAAGATGAAGGACATTTAGGGTCTAGGAGGTAGAAACTGTCAGAATTTGCGAAATGGGGATGGTTAGAGTGGGGAGGCAGAAATAGATCAAGGTCTGGAGGAGGGTTGATGTCATCGGGGGACTGGTGTTCACCCCATGGTAGGAAAGCGCAGGGTTAGTCAATGGGAACTGACAGGGTTGGTGTATACCTTCCATGGTGACCATAGCAGTGCTGTAGTATTCAGTGGGGTCCCCATCCTGCATGGCTACCACAGTGTACTTCCACCGTCAGTGAGCTGTGCATCCTCAATGAACAGCTCTGCTCGTTTGCCCTCATGGTTCATGCTGTACTTGGAGCTTCGCGCCAGCAGCTGCCCATCCTTCTTCCAGTACAAGGTCACATCCTTGGATGTCAGCTCACACTCAAGGCAGGCACGTCTCCTGTCTTTCATACGCACATTCTTGAGGGTGCTCACAAGCTTTATAGGGATGCCTGTGGACAGACAAACAAATGCTTGCTTCTGCTTCCAGCCTCCTACAACTCTTCCCTGCAGCTAGATGCTGCCATGGTCCTCTTTTTGACCCCAGAAACTACAGGGCCCTGTGACATGAAATGTGTACCCAACTCACAGAAGTGCCCGACATGGAGATTCCCAGATCTGCTTCTTATTTGCTAGCTGACTCTATGCAGGGTATTCACTTCCTAAGTCTGTTTATTTGCTCATATGTAAAACAGGACAACAGCTGTAACCTCCTCACAGCACTGCAGTCAATATCTCTAATGCCCCTTGGCCCTCCAGCCATAACTGCATTGTCTCTCTGGTGTCTGGACCTTTACACATGTTGTTCCCTCTGCTGAGAATGTTCTCTTCTCTTGCGCCTTCTCTGAAAACTGAATGCCTTTTCATTTTTCTTGGTAGAGCTTTGCCATCATCTTACCACATCCTTTCTGATACTGCAAGGTGGTACCTCTTCTCTGGGTTCCCACAGCCTCTGTGTCTCCCTCTATCACAGCAATGATTATTCCATGTCACATGTGACAAGAGTGGTTCACATGTGTGACCCACCATCATGTGTAACTCTCCAAACTAGCTATAAAATAATTTATGTAGTCAAGATGTAATATATGATATGTGCTGTGATACATGACACTAGAGGCCATAAAGGCTAATAATTTCTTGGCTCATGATCTCCCAGCTGATAGTAAGATCCTAGTGTGTCTTGATTCCTTACTTAAAAACTTTTGTTCTAATTCCATTTCCACACCTACGTCTCCCACCAGGCTAGGAGTTAGCAGAGAGGAGAACTCTATTTTTCTAGTATCCATCGAAGGACCTTGCAAGGAGGAGATGGATAGATACATGGATGGATGGATAGATGGATGGATGGATGGATGGATGGATGGATGGATGGAGGGAGGGATGGATGCCCACATGGAGGTTGCTGTGGCATGAAGCCCACCACTCAAGCTCTGGCCCAACTACTCATGGTCAATAGTGAGCTGGGTCTTCTGAACTAGGTCTGCTGCCTTGGCAGAGAACTCACCACTATCCCTGAGTCTGGCATCCTGAATCTTAAACGTGTGGGTCAGACCATCCTCAGACATGGTGATTTCATACTTTTCATCCCTCTTCAGCTCCTTTCCATTGAATTTCCACACAAAGTCGGGCACTTTCCTAGAGAGCCAGATCTCAAACGCAGCTGTCTGGCACTCTTTCACCTTCACTAGATTCATCTCTCCCAAGAACTTTAGTGACTTATCTGCGGCAAAGAGTAGGAAGGGCAGTCCTGGGGCTGATCCTTGATCCCTCCTAAGAGGTAGGATGGTGAAGGGGGCATAAAAACTCAGGTGTCATTAGCCTCTTGTAGCCCACAGCTGGGGAAAACATATTTCCTTTTGTTCTGCTTGTGAATCTTGAAGTCCCGTCCCATGATGTTCATATGGTCTCCTTCCCAATAACATTAACAGCAAGTTTAGAAAGAATATGTTTCTGTGTGACTTTAGATATGTGCCAGGCACTATTAAGGCATCCAGTTCTCACACAGGAAGATTCTACTATTATCTCCCATTTTACAGATGGGAAAACTGAGGCAAAGAGAAGTTGAAGCACGTGTCCCAAATATACAGCTCATAAGTGACAGAAGGTAGGATTTGAACTCCAGTAGTTCCACTCCAGAGGCTGTACTCTTAACCACTGTGCTACATTGCCCCACGGCACTTTATCTCATAGTCCTCTCCATAGACCCCATGTTTCTCTCCTCTGGTAACTCCCAACCCCATGCAATCTGTGCTAGCCCCACAGTCCTTCCTCCCATATCCCCATGGACCTCATCCTTGGTTATTCCTTTGCCCTGACCCTGACCATGTCCTCCTTGTGGCCCCTGGTGCCCACGCTCATGCCCAGCACCATGAGCTCTGCATTCATCTGCCTGTTGGCCATGGCCAGGCTGTAGGTGCCTGCATCACTCATGTTCACATTGGTAACGGGCAGTATGTACTCGGTGCCCATCTGCTTCACATCATACTTCCTCATGAAGTACTGGATCCTCCGTGGCTCATTATCCTGCCTCAGGGATAGGTAGAAAAACTGATGAAAGGATTTAAGAAGAGATTTCTCTTCCATTCCATAAGGCCAGTCTAAGCTGAAAGGTGCCATATCTACCTTTCTAAGACTCTCAAACACAGTCAGAGGCCCCTAACATCTTTCTAGCCTCATTATCTGGCTCAGTGGGATCCAGGGTTCCTACCTCCCCCAAAGCCTGAACTCTTAATATGCATGAGTTCACTAGATGCTTTCTCTTAGAGGTCCAGATTGTCAGTAATCTTCAGGACTGTCTAATTCAGCCTTTTCAGATGGGTAGGCTGAGACACCGAGAAAGGAGAGTAATTATCTCAAATCAAACAGCAAACCAGTGGAACACCTAAGAATAAAGCCCAGCTCCCAGCCCATTTCAGCCCTGCCAGATGGCATCCTTTTGATGGGATGGAAAAGAGGACAGGGCTTATGGGTAATGAGAGGGTCTTGGAAGGAAAGGGGTGAAGAGAAAAAATGATATTCCAATCATATCCCTCCCTAGGTGCTCTCCCCACCTTGACCCACAGCATTTTGGAATTGGGGTCCTTCAGCTCCATGATGCAGTCAGAGACCATCGTGGTGTCTACCTTGGCTGTTATGTCTTCCAGGGGTTTCAGAATTCAGATGGCCTGAGGGAGTGTCATAACAAGAAGGCAGGGGTCAGATGCATCTGGAATCTGCTCAGTCTGTGTCCCCAGGCCTGGAGAAACCCTCTGAGCTTCTGGGGACAAATGACTAGGCTGATTAGTTAGATAGCTGCATTCCCCTCCCTCCACACAGAATACCTTGAAGGTCGAGGGGGAAATGGACATGATAAGGGAAGAAAAAGGAACACCATTCGAGGAACAGTTACTGAGTACAGAGGTTCCAATGTATAGGTCCTCTAATTCTGGTGCAGATGTTTCACAATGACAAGCTGATTGAATGAATGAGTGAGAACAACAACATAAAAACAAATGAAAAGGGCAAAAACAATTTTCATTTTGCAGATGAATAAACAGGTTTGGCGAGACCCCCAAGTTCACTCAGTTAATAAGGCAGTAGAACTGGACTTTGAACCCAGGTCTGTCAGATTCCAAAGTCGATGCAAATATATTAGGGAGCAGTCAAGAGAAAAGAGGTGGAAGGAAGGTGACCTGAGTTCCTCACTGCCCTGGGAGTAGAGAATGCCCTTGACTAGGCATGGGCAGAATGGGGAGACCTTGCCACCAGGAGTCCCAAAGGCACTAGCCTTTTGGTAAGGCCCAGCCCCCGGCCTGCAGCCCCCTTCCCCCTGATGGCCACTGACCTCCATCTCCACTTTCTTCATCCCTTTGAGCTTCTTGAGCAGCCCCCGGAAGTCGGGGAAACCATACTCCATGCAGACCTTCTCAAAGTCCTTCTTGGGCACCTTGGAAAAAATCTTCAGCCTCTCTTCCTCATCTGTCACCTTTTTCTGCTTCTTCTGGGGAGCAGGGGGTTCCACTAGAAGGAAGGAAGTGGGTGCCAAGCCTGGATTTAGTGCCTTTCTCTGAAGATAGAGGGAGGCTCTCCCAACCTTGAGATGCCCCTCCCTACTCCATGGGTTCTTGGAGCCTGGGCCATTAACTCAGGGCCCTGTTGAAAAGCCTTCTAGAAGCTCCAGTCTGGAGGGTGGAGGGACCACACCCTGGAAAGAGGAGCCTCCCAGTCTCACCTCTTCTTCAACATCTTTTTGAAATCCAATTTTTCTTGACCTGAGGACAGACAGAGGGACAGGGTCAGACAGGGGTAGTTTGGTCCCCAAGAGGAAAGGCCAGGAGAATTGGACTGGCTCACCCTCGGTCACCAGCAAGGACACGGTGTAGATGGTGTCTGCATGCTCATTGCTTGCTATGCACTTGTAGTTGTCAGAGTCATCCGAGGTCAGTGACTCCAGCTGGATCAGTCAGACCATTAGTAGGGGGTGGGGGAGGGAACCACAGGGCAACAGGATGTTTTGGGGGGATGGGGAGGAGCTGAGTGTTGGATGTATGTGTAGAGGACTGAGGCGTCTCTATGATTGGAAGGTGCCAGGGAGCAGTCAGTGAGTATGTCTGTTTGAAGCCTGATTCCACATTGGATTCTCCCCCTTGGTTGGGAGCTCCCTGAAGACAAGGACTTCCTCTGAGTTGCAACTTTATCTGCAGTTTCTGGCACTGGGCTGAGTGCTTCTTTATTTAACATAGACTTACTCCTCTGTGTCAGGTATTGGGTTGAGCCTGAGGAAATCAGGGTGAACAAGGCTGTCTTGGCACCTATAGAAAGATGCTTAGGTACCAGTGGGTTTCCTGAAAGGGCTTGCTGACTGAATGAGCTCGTGTAAGGAGTGGCTGGCCAGTAGGGGGCTCTGGGGCAGCTTGGGTGTGCTGTGGGTGGTGCTAAGGTCCAATGATGGGTCTTTGGGAGGGGAAGGAAGCAACTGGCGTGGGTGGGGAGAGGGGAGGCTCTGTCCCTTTCACAGTGGGAAGTCAGGGTAGATCCAGGAATAGAAGTAATTATAGGCCTAGTTCCCCCAGGGGCCCATTCCGCCCTTTCCTCAAAGGGTCTGGGCCCAGGGGCTGCAGAAGATGTTTAGACCTTAGGATGATCGGCCCTTGGCATTGCTCTTCTGGAACGTTCCCTGGAAGAACCCAGGAATCCCCACCCTTACCTCCACTCTATGACTAGCCCTTCCCTTCGTGCAGGTCGCACCTCACCTCAGCCTGGTTCCACACACCATGGTCTCATTCCCTTCTAGCCACACACATAGCTTTGGTCTCACGTTCCTTTGGGGCTCATTCACCTGCTGGAACCTCTCTCTTTTCCATTTTGTCCTGCCCTCTCCTTGTTCTGGCATTGCCCTAGCTCAGCCTTGCTCCGCCCCTAATTTTGGCCCCTTGCTCACTCTGGCAAGGACGCCCTAGCTCCTGACTCGGCCTCTCTTATCCTGCCCCTCCTCTAGGGCATTGAGAGCCCCTTTTCTCATCTCCCAGCTCTTGGGTCTCCATTGTGGACCTCTTGGCTGTGAGAGGACCTGGGGCCCCTCCCAGGCTCTTGGCCTCTGGCCTTAGGGGTCACTGGACCTGACACCTTCAACACGTGCTCCTTGTTCATGCTGTTGTAGAAGATCTTGGCAGACTCTTTAATGGGTATGCCGCTCTCTCTCTCCCAGGAGACGTTGGGTTTGGGGTTCCCCTGTGCCCAGACTCGGAACACAGCTTCATCCCCTGCTGCTGCTGCTGCTGCTAAGTTGCTTCAGTCGTGTCTGACTCTGTGCGACCCCATAGACGGCAGCCCACCAGGCTCCGCCGTCCCTGGGATTCTCCAGGCAAGAACACTGGAGTGGGCTGCCATTTCCTTCTCCTGCAGTGGGCACCTATTTTTGCCTCTTTGCCTGGAAGCTGCACCTCTACCTGCTCCCAGCTCTGGGCTGGGGAGAGACCTTTAGCCTGTCTCTGCCAGTGATTGTGTATTGGGGGGAAAACGGCGGGGGTGGCAGCAGCAGCGAGGGGCTGGGGCACTAGGATAGAAAGGGAAGCACCCGGGGCCTTGGGGAGACTCGGGGAGGGACATACCGTCGGGTGAGGCGACCGGCTGAGGCTTCTCCAGGAACTCCAGGACGTTCTTGCCAGCAGAGATGTTTGAACTTCGGGTCACGAAGCTGAAGAACTCTGTGGAGCTGGAGAACTTCCTCCTCACGACTTCCTCTGTGCCGACGACGGGCGAGAGAGGTCAGAATGGACTCCAGGCAGAACTTAGCCTGGGGACCTTTTCTCGAGAGGACGGTGGAGCATTCTAGGTCAGCGAGAACAGGAAACGCTTTGGCCAAGAAACGAGGACCTTAGAGGTCATGGGTCATTGTGTTATGGCAGATGCCAACCACTAGGGGAGCCAAAGCCTCATCCATCCCTCAATGGCCAATTTTTACGATCTTGACTGGGTCAAGGTCTTCCATTCTACTCCCCACCCCCCGCCCTTTTTTTAGAAGGAGATTTCTTTTTTGGATTTTATGGGTCTCTTTGGATTCCTCTCCTGGACGTTCTGGTCCCCCAGTAGCATTAAATAGTGACCAGAGGTCTACAGGCTGCAGCTGGTCTACTGATGTTTTTTATTTGACCTTTCCAACGTTTAAACGGGCTTCCCGGGTGGCTCAGAGGGTAAGGCATCTGCCTGCAATCCTGGAGGCCTGGGTTCAGTCCCTGGGTCGGGAAGATCCCCTGGAGAAGGAAATGGCAATCCACTCCAGGTATTCTTACCTGGAGAATCCCATGGACGGAGGAGCCTGGTAGGCTACAGTCCACGGGGTCACAAGAGTCGGACATGACTGAGCAACTTCACCTTCCTTTCCTTTAATGTTTAAACAAAAAGGAGCCCTACATCTAAAAATTGAGAGATTTCACATAAAAATTCTAATTTGTGGATCCTTAACACTGGACGTATATTTCTACATGGCAACAGTCGGTGGGAGGTGGAGAGGGACTGTCCCTTTTGATGGGCTACATTCTGGGCAGTTCACCTCAGACATTTTTTTTATGCATTTATGTTCCCTGCTGGACGCTATCCGCCAGTGGTTTTCAAGTCTGGCTGCAAATCAGGGTTCCTGGAGATCTTAAAAACACTACCAGATTTAACCGTCTGAGGTGAGACTCACATGTCACTGTTTTTTTCACTCCCCTCTCCTCCTACCCGTACACTAAAGTGGTTCTGGTGTGCCATCAGGGCTGAGAATCACAGATTATAGTCACTTGAGTTTGCAGCTTCTGGTCTGAGTCCTGGCTGTTCCACTTGCTGTGCCTCACTTGGCCAGGGGGAGTTGCTGCTTATCTGGCCTTGACCTCTGTGCACAGAGGACTGACTGAGGAGGAATGACTGGGAGGACAGGTATTTGATATCCTGGTCCCTGGCCATCTTTGAATCACTTTCCTCTAGAGACATGGCTAAAACAATCTGTTCTGTTCTGAGACCATTTCTCAGCTTTCCCTTGGATCTTCCCTCCCTTAAGTCTGGTCCCCAAATCTGAACACTTGGAAGCTCAAGTCACTTGTTTATGTATTCATCTTCTCTCCATTGGCAGCACCAAGTCTTTTCTTTCTTAAGTGGAGCAGGGCCAGCATTATTCTTAAGTAGATAAGGTGGGTACCTCCCTACCTTCCTCCATGCCTGAAATTCTACCATCAGGAATTTGTGCATTTGCCTATGGCTTTGATCTCCTGCAATTAAGAGTTCAATCACTTATACACATCCATGTGATTGATTTTTCCTAAGCTGTTTTCCTTGAGATAGCATTTGTGGACAAGCATCCGGCTGGCTTAGCTTTATCAAATCACAGATTAGAAGCACAGGTTGGGAAGGTTGCTGGTGGTATCTTGGGCTTTTGAAGGGCCCGTTGGTCTCAAAGATGAGAGGAAGAAAGGCTGCCTCTACCTAATTCCGCCCCCTTACCAGCCATCCCACTCTATTTGCCTCCCATGATCTTGGTTGTCTAGGAGAAGGTCTGCATGTGGGTGGTAGAGCTGGAGAACTCCATGGACACGTGCCCCTGAAGCATCTGCTTGTGGTCGTCATGGTGACAAGGCGTGGGCACTCACCTGGGACGACCAGGGAGGGGATGAGGCCATGAAGGACAAGGAAGGGATTGGGAGGGAGACTCAGAGATGTTTGTGTGGAGGGGGGGCAGCAGGGGGGGTAGGGGAATGGACAGAACAGGTGAACACAGAGAGAGATGACTGTTTACAGGGAGGGTGAGGAGAGGCTGGGTGGCAAGCCTCTTCCCTCTGGCCTCTCTTCTCTTCCCTTGGTATCTCCTTTTCCCTGGTTGGCTACAAGGACCAATGGGCCTATCTCTCACTGAGTAACCCCAAACCATTCCAGATTCTTGGAGGGGGGACGAGATAGGGTTTGTACTTACCCAGTGAACCCAGCAAGGCCCAGAGGGAGCTGAGGATACCTTTTGATAGCTACATGGAACTGCTGGGTGGGGCAGTGCTGGAGGCTTCATCAGGAGGGAATGAAGTCAGACCTGAGAAGGAACTTCCTGACTAAGCCATACTGGAGCTGGCCTTGAAAGGAAACTGTGGATCTTCTTGCTGGGCCCTGGGGAGCCCTGGCATTGGGGGAATGCTAAGACAAATGACAGCACCTTCCCACAGCTCTGCTTTCCTTTCCGATATGATAAAGACGGAGGTTGAGTCTTTATTTCTCGTAATTTTTGAATTGGTAATTCAATCACATGGTTAAAAAACAAAACAATAGAAACATCTATGTAAAGAGGCTCCCTCATGCTCCCGAGGCCCTCCATCTCCTAGCCCTCCCCCACAGGTAACCACTTATGGTCTTTATGCTCCTTCTGGAGCTCTTTCATGCAAATTTGAATATGTTTTTGTCTTCATCCCCCCTTTTTTTACATATAAGGTAGCCTATTATACATGCTATTCAGCCCTCTTTTCACTTTGTACATCTTGGAGGTCTTTCCATTCCTGTTTATAAAGTTTTCCCATTCTTGTTAACACCTACACAGTATTCCATCAAATAGGTATACATACCATCTTCTATTTAACCAGAGTTACAGTTTTTTTTTTAATATTTATTTTTAGTTATTTGGCTGCACTGGGTCTCAGTTGCAGCACATGGTATCATTGCTTTTTGTCATGGCATGTGGGAATCTTTAGGTACAACATAGTGTTAGTTGCCCAGTCATGTCCAACTCTTTGCAACCCCATGGACTATATAGCCCATCAGGCTCCTCTGTCCATGGGATTCTCCAGGCAAGAATATTGGAGTGGGTTGCCATTTCCTTTGCCACAGAGGGGCAGTTTTTAAACCCCAATTTTTTCTATATGAGAAACTGACATCTGAGAAATAACCTATCCAAGGTCACTCAGACTAGAATCCTGGCCCCTTGACTCCCAGTCCAGTGCTCTTCCAGAGGACCCCAAAGCCTTCTTCCAGGCCAGAAGGTTTGGGGCTAAACTTTACCCCTTCAGCTGATGACATCTCTCTACCTGGTCCCTCTGGGTTCAGAGACATCTCCCCAGCCCCAGCTCCTGCTGTCCCCCTCTGGGCTCAGAAAGCACACTCTGCCCCTTTCCTCAGGGAAGAGGGAAGTCTTACCTTTGGGTCACCAGTCCCTTCTAACCCTCAAAGGCTGTGTCCACCCACGACTTTGGAGACCCAGCTGGTGCCTGGGCTGTAGACTGACCAGTCTCCTTCTTCTTTTGTCCCAGCAATGTGGCCACCAGGAGTCACTGGTTCCTTAAATGTCTGGCCCCCTGGGGGTGATCCCTTACTCAGGCTCCACAGCTGCCCCAGCCAGCTGGCACACTGCTTTGAGGGGCAGCTGGGGCCAGGGCTGGAGGAAGTGCAGGGGTCTGGGCAGGCAGGTGGCGGAGCGTGGTGGTCCCGGGGTACTTTTTCTGTTCCTTTGTGCAGAGGTATGGGTTCTCACTGCTGCTCGGTGGGACCTCTCTGAGCTGAGGGGCTCAGGGTCGTGTGTGTGTCCAACAGGGCTTGGGAAGCAAAACAACAGGTCTGTGTTTTCCAGGGACCAGGAGGGGGTGAGTGGGGGAGAGTCCAGGGAGCACCGTTCATGCCGTTCTTGCCGTGCTCTGCACTTGGTACCTGCCCAACCTGAGTGGCCACATGGGGCCGCCCCCGGGAGAGAAAGGGAAATGTTAGCTCTTCCTCCCCATCCCACTCTTGCCACTCAATCCCCTGATCTGGGCCGAGGGGGGTAGGAGGGTCCATCCTTTGTTGGAGGGCAGTTGGAGAGCAGGCCCTCTCCTCTGGGACCTCCATCCCAGCTGTCTAAGCCACTCCCCTGTTCCTTCCTCATTGTCTGCAGTGAACCTGCAGCCCAGACCCTCGACCAGCCCATTCAAGGCTCTGCAACCTTGTAAGGACCTGCTGGTTGGTCAACAGTCCTGCCCTGGACTCCCTCTTGCCCTGGGATGACCCACACCGGTCAGCAAGGGCAGGACAGCTACATTTGCTGCATCCGTGGGAGCTGGGGTAAGAATAGAGTGGGAGTGTCTGGAAGGCACAGGATCTTGGTCTAGGGGCAGATTCTCCAGGTTCCTTGAGTGGGACTACTCTCAGCCCAGGCCTTAAAAGGCAAATTGCTGGGCTGCAGCTGCTGTTGGGACCTGCAGGGCAAATAAGTGGGCTGGGCAACAGGGAGGGGCCTGTGTAATCTGAAGGTCCCACTGTTCTTGCCTTGACATCTCTGGCCCCTCTGTCGAAGCTGGTGGCCTGCCAGACACTTTTCCTTCTATGAAAGCCTCCAACATCTGTCCCTGTGGCTCTGCAGGGCCCCTGGCTCCTGGCTGGGTGCGAGGGTGCTGGTGTGTGAGAATTCTGTGCAGTGGACTTTGGAATTTCAAATCTGGATTCACGCCATCTCCCAACCTCCACAAGGGGGCACTAGGGATCTCAAGGGCCTGGAGGTGTGTGGGTGTGTGTGCGCGCGTGGGTGTGTGTGCGCGCGCGAGTGTGCGCACATCTGTACTAGTAGGAGGGGCAAGAAGATGGGGGTCCAAGGAGGCAGGAAGTGGAGGGGAGAGGCAATCACACAGACCCAGGAGGCTAGTTTTGCTCAAAATGCTCCATTTATTGCTCTATTCAATGACCATGAGCAAATTATAAAAAGACACCAAATGTCTCTGTCTGCCATGGAATAAATATTTAAAGTCACCAATAAAAACACGTGGCTCCAAGATAACACATGTTGCCAAAGAGTCATGCATGCCCTGCTGACGGGCTCTCAACACACGCATGAACACGGGGACACACGCAGAGCTACACACGGTGAGACTTCTGGGAGGGGTTTCCCACAGCAACACAGAAAAATGCTTCACACGGACGGGGGGCTGAGTTCCCACCCTACCCTCGGAGCTCGCCGTCTCCCACTGTGGCCCAGGTCCCCTGGGTTCATTCTCCCCTATGTGTCCCCTTTCTCACCATTGCCCCACAGGCTAGTCACTGCCTGCTGAGGGCGTCTGATACCTGGGGGTCCCCCTGGATGCAATCCTCCTCCTCCACCCCCACCCAGAGACCTCTCCCCAGCAGAGATCTTTCTGCCAACCTCTCAGGAGCTCCCTGTGCCTGACCTCTGGGTCTTCAGGCCCTTCCTTCCTTCCCATCCTGGTCCCGGGAGCTAGGGGCAAAGTGCAAGCTGTCTGCTGGGAGAAGCGGGGCTGGGGGCCTGAGGCAGGCACCTGTGCCAGGGCCACTGGGGGGCTGGAGCTCACGACCCCTCTCCCGGGCTGAGGAGACACAGTGTTCGGTACAGACAGCAGAGACGATGGACAGACAGAACACGCTGCGGCAGGACACGTGGGATTGCAGCAGGGAAACGTTTTGGATCAAGTAGCAGTGGAACCATCGTTAAAAACTGAGGCCCCAGGTCACGCGGTTTGGGTCAGGCCCTGGGGCCCCAGGCCTGGCCTGGCACACCCCTCCCCCACCCTCCCCACTCCCCAGGATGTACAGTAGGAAGAGCTATGTTGGGGTGGGGGGGCAGGGTTCCGGCCGAGGCAGCAGGGGAGGGGGAGCAAACTGAAGAGGAGGAAGCGGGAAGGACGGGGAGCAGGCCGGGACCTGAGGCGGGGCCCCGGGTGTGGCTGCGAGGAGGGCCCCAACTCAGGCTGGGAGGTACCAGAGGACCTCGGGGAGGTGTGTGGTCACTCTGGGGGCTGGCGGGACAGCTGCTTCTCGTAGAGGCTCATGACATGGTGCACGAACTGGTACTGCTCGCACGTCTGGATCATACCGCCCCTGCCAGGCAGATGGAGGGACGGGGTCATGGAAGAACGGCTGCGGAGCTGCCCCCAGACCCACAGAGTGCCAGTTCTCTGGGATGCACATCAGGGCCTCTGTGCAGCTTAGAGAGGCCAGCCCTGGCCAGCCAGCCACTTCCACCTGCCCTTCCTGTCCCTCCCGGCACTGGCATAGACAGCAGGGACAGAGGTGGCATGACCCTCCACTCTCAGCCTCTGCTCCTCTGTCCACCAGCTCTGTTTCTCTCCCCTCTGCATCCCAGCCACCAACTGCCTGGATCCGGCTTCTCTACCCATCTGTCCACAGGTCGGTCCCCGTGGGGCGTGTCCTAACCTTCACCCTATGCACGGTTCAGTCTCTCTCTGCTGCCCACCTCCCCCACCAGCTCCCTGCGGGCCCCGCCCTCGGCTGACCTGTCCTGACGGAGCTGGCATGTGGTCTTCAGGATGTCCACCACGCCCTCGTGCCGCAGCTGCTGGCAGCAGATGCTGGTGGCGATGAAGCAGCCGGTCCTCCCAATCCCTGCGCTGAGGGCCGAGGGCACGGGGGTGAGGGTCGGGGCCGCCCGGGAGCCCCGTCCCGCCCGAGGGGGTGTCTAGGAGGACCCACCTGCAGTGTACCACGATGGGGGCGCAGCGGGGCCCCTCCTGCTGGGCCGCCTCCTCCACCTCCCGCACCAGGTGTAGGAGTGGGGGTGCGCGGTCTGGGGTTTTCTGGTCGGGCCAGGACGTGAACCAGTAATGCTTCAGGCCTCGCTCTTCTGTCCCGCTCTGTCCAGGAGACAGAGGCCCACCCCAGATATACGTGAACTCTCTGAGCCCAGAAACCAGCCCAGAGATGGAGATGGGAGGGGAGAAGGAAGCACAGGAGGGGGGCCACA
Source organism: Giraffa tippelskirchi (assembly GCF_054371585.1). Classification (NCBI taxonomy): domain Eukaryota; kingdom Metazoa; phylum Chordata; class Mammalia; order Artiodactyla; family Giraffidae; genus Giraffa; species Giraffa tippelskirchi. Next base: position 22,326,992 of record NC_137284.1, read on the forward strand.
GGGAGTGGGACCTCGGACCTCTGCCATCTACACCGTACAGCCCAGCGGCACCAGTCAGAGACCCGAAGCCAGCTGGGCAGCGGGGACTGGTGAGCAGCGTCAGCACTTGTCTTCACGTGGGTTCTGCCCTGGCGACTCGAGGATCATCCAAGAGAGGGGAAGAGCCCCTTCTCCATTTCACTCCTGTCTCTTGGTTGCTCCTTCACAGACAGCCCAGTCACCGCCACGACAGCCCTGGGACCCTTCCTCTTGCCTCAGTATACTTTCCTGCCTACCGCCACCCCTGGTCCCCCCACCAGTGCCCCAGTGCTATCCTCTCCACCCCCGCCACCTTCACTTTGTTTTTTACCGTCTCTTGACTGTGCGGGACCCTCCCCTCCCCCTCTCTGATTATGCAGATCCACAGTGGTCCAAAGGGTCTGTGTACAGCCCATGCTGTTCTACTGCTCAGAACCCTTTGATAGCTCTTGTGGCTCTAAAACTAAAACCCACCCTCCCCACTCTTCAGTCCGGCAAATAAGACACATGGTACAGGGTCTACCCCTCCAGGCCCAAGTCCTCCTCCAGCGAACTTGTACTTGATGCTTTTGTACTCCAAATAGTTTGTAGATCAAACCTCTGCTTCTCACATCTCCTGTACATTTATACACAGAGCTGTTCTATCTTCTGTGCCCTTTCTTTTAGTTTCCCTTTGTCTGGAATGCTCTCTCCACATGTCTGCCCCCCGGCCAACTCTTATCCTTTGAAATCCCATTCAGCACCATCACTTCCAGGAAGCCCTCCCTGAACACCCTAGCTGACAACATGTCCTTCTTCTGTGCTTTTACTGATTTCTAGGTCAGTACTTACCATTTTATAGGTGCTCCTTGAGGAGAGAGTCCAGGCTTTGGACAGCTCTGTGTTTTCCCAGTCCCCAACCCAGAACCAGGCTCAGGGCAGTTGCTTGTAAAGGTTTACGGACAAAAGTAAATCCTAGTTCTTCCCTGATGAGTCCCACAGCACTGAGAAGATGAGGCAGCTCCAGCCTCTCTTTCAGGGGAAAAAGGAAGCTGCTCCATGAGTTACCTGGCTGTTACAGCTACCATGGACTCAATCCTGCACCTCTGAAATGCCCTCAGTGGTATTTGCCCTTGACGTAAATGCTTAGTGGGCACTGCCCTTGAGGGGCTGAGTTCTCCTGAGTTGACATCCTGTCTTTCACCTTCTCCAGCGGGAGGGGGCAGCTAGGAGGAACAAGTCTCATGCCCTTGACATCCTATCCAGACCCTGTGGCTGCCAGCATCAGTGGACCTCCCTGGCTGTTTCTGGATAGGATGTCAGCTTTCTGGCACCTAGGTCACCTCTTGCAGACTTTGGGATAATTACAGTGGTACCACTTTCCCCAAACAGGGGTCATAAGGTTTCTCAAAAGCAGAATGCACTGATTTTCTTGACTCCAAAGGAACAATCTCCTCTATTATGCTAATCCTGGAAGACGTACTCTTCAGGGTGGGAGGATACCTCCCCAAACTCTTCTGGGCCGTTCTGTACTGCTCCTAATTTTTATCTCTTCTCCTTTTCGGTGTAACCACAACCTCCCTGTGCAGCAAAAAGCGCCTGTCCTCTAGTGGACGTATTCGGTACTACAGGTCGGAAGCCCAGCATCCCAGGTGAAGGGATGTTTCCAGGCAGAATATGGAAGCTGCTGAAGCTTCCTCTTCCAGACAGTCCTGCCCTTGGGTACATTTGAAGCAGAGCTGGAAGACATTATGAATGACAGTGTGGATGGACAGAGGCCAGCGATATGAAATGCACTAAGAGTTTGGTCCTGCCTCTGATCTCCAAGATCACTCACCCCTTTTTCCCCTCTTCCCTGCTCATCAGTAAAGCCTGGAGTGACACATGCCTTAATTTCAGCTATTTTGGCCTCTGGGACCCTGTTGGCTATGAAGTGCCCCCTTCTCCCAGCCCAGCCCACCCTAGCCCCAGGCCTCACCCTGAGGGCAATGAGTCGGAGCCGGTAATCCTCAGTGTGGATGACTTTCTGCACAGTGATCTCCACGCCGTCGTGTACCACCTGCTCCTCCGGCCAATACTCAGTGCACTTCTGCAGGGGCCCAGATCAGACTGAGATATGCCCAGCGCCCCAACCACGCCCTCCCCAGTGCCTGTCCCAGGCCAGTGAGGAGACAGATAACAAGGCAGTAGGTTTGCAGTTAAAGAGCTCAAATCTCAGCTTCAAATCTCAACTCAACTTGTTAAGTTACTTCCCTTTTCTGAGTCTCAGTTTCCTTATCTGGGAAAATGGAAGTAATACTCAGTATGAAGGACCTTCATGGGACTTCAGTTAAATGGGCTGTGATGAGTATGGAAGTAGCCAGCATCAGCCCTGGCAGGCTGGGCAGCAGCGAAGCAGCATGTTTAAGATCCTGAGCCCTGGAGGTGGAGAGGCCAGCTCCAGGCCCTGCCTCTGACTATTTGTGTGGCTCTGAGTAACTGACTTAACCTCTCCGAGCCTCACATTTCCTTCCCTAGGCAAGGCAGCAAGGTGAGCATACCAACCTCCCAAGATTGCTCTAAGGATGAACACGGAAACAAGATGCTTGGCGCAGGGCATCAAGCAGCAGACACCTGGTAAGGTCCGGCGGGGCCTACCTCGTTCATCTCCTCGATGTTGGTGATCATGACGATGATGGGCGTGTGCTCCTGCCACACCATGCGCCAGAAGTCGCCGACCGTGCTGACGATGGGTCCCTGAGTGGCGATGTACACCTTCTCTTCCCCACCGTAGCCCTGTGACCAGCCAAGTCCAGGCCATCAGGGTCCCTTGTTGTGCTTGCGGGGCCCATTTCCCCCACTCAGGCTCTTCCCTGGGGGCTGGCAGAACCGCACGGACTTAGGGACAAGCCTATTGGATGGACCCCATTGACTTGGGCCTCCCTTTTAGGGAGAGACTGTTGGGATGGGGTTACATACCCGAATGTAGTTGGCGTTGATGTAGGAACTCAGAGGGTCGTCAGGGTCTGGTGAGGTCAGACACACTCTGCTGTGAGGGTCTGAGGTAGTGGAGACAGGTGAGGCTGGGATTTGAATGTGCAATCCCTCTTGTGTGGGCCCACCTTCTCTGGCCCATGTCAGGGCACCTACATTTCTTCTGGGACCGGAAGTTCCTTCTTCCCTTGCCAGAAGCAAAACACTGACCCATCCCTGTAGCCCACTCAGGAAGGTGAGGACCCAGGCTGAAGAGAATGGTACAGGGAGGCCTTGGCTCTCTCCCTCTGTAGGATCCATGCCACCCTGCCTACATTCTTAAGCTGCCCGGTTCTCTCTGTGCTTCACGTTCTGGGGAGGAGACAGCTCAGACAGTACGCAATTCCCTAGGGGATACATCCTAGACAGCAGGGCCAGCAAGAGTTTGAGTATACATTGTCCCCAACCTGCTGTGTAAGCTTGTAAAGCACATGGCCTTTTTAAGCCTCAGTTTTCTGATCTGTAATAGGGGGTAAAGATACCTAGTTCCTCGGATTGTTGGGAAGACAAATGAGAAAACATATGGGAAGTGCTATGTCAACTGTAAAGCACTTTGTAGCTAAGATTTGGGTAGGACACCAGGGGAGAGTATCACAATGAAAGGAATAAAGTCTTCTGCGCCTGAGATGAGACGACACACAAGTCTGTAAGGGTTCACCTCCACCCCAATCTAGTCACCTGTCAAATCCCAGAGCAGCAGGTTCTCATTACATCATGCTCTGCCTCCTAGAGTAGGGTTTGTTCTGTTCCGCTAGAGCTTCCCTGTATTGATTTAGTCTGTTCTGGAAACTCGCAGAGGCTGGGACTGAGCCAGGAGCTAGTGGGGTGGGGCCTGGGGGCCTGGGTTCTGGGGCTCTGTCTAGCTTTGTCACTAGCTCACATCTCCTCCCTTCTCTGGCCCCCAGGGTCCTTCCTGTGGAAGGAGGGCTGGACTAAAGGCCCTGCCAGTGTGCCCCGTACAGGGCTCTCAAAAGGCTGCATGGAAGCAGTCAGGAGTCCGCACTGCCGACCAGCAAGCCTGGGTTCAAGCCCTGGTGGTGTCAGTGCAGGCCATTCACTGAGTACCCCTGTGCCTTCTCCGTAAACTGGGAACGTTCCTTCCGTCACAACCTCACTCATCCCATCAGGGTTCAAGAGTGGCCGTTAATAATGAGTCCTGAGACCCATAACTTAGGCCAGCACACAGTCACTATAGAGCAAGTTGGTGCTGTTACTGATATCATTGCAAGTATAAATTGAATCAATTTATAAATTAACAGGTCAAAAGGAGGATCCCAAACCTGGAATATGAAATGGAAAGGGATACCCACAAACCTCCCCTCTCCAGCCCTTTCATGCCCTGGCCCAAGTGCCTGAGGTCTGGGCAGGTGATTTGTGGAGGGGAAGGTGGGGGTGAGGCAGCTCTTGTGGCGAGGGGAGTGGAGGAGACTCAGGTATGGGGAAGAGCGAGGGTGAACGGAAGGGGGCTCTGTGTGACCAGGGGAGAGGAACGGGCAGCCCTGCATGGGCCCCCTCCGTCTTCTCATGGTACCGAGATTGGTATCCAGAAGTAGCCTCCGAATGAATGAGAAAGCAAGCCTCGGGGTGTCCTGAGGGGCCTCTACCACCCACCCCAGCCTAGCCTCTGAGGGCACAGGGTCAATTCTTGCTGGCTACAGAGAAGATTCTCTGTTGGGCTTGGGGGCTGCAGGCGCAGGGGATGGCTGGAGGCTGGATTCCTCTCAGGAATCCAGTGGGGACCAGATGGAGTGATGGCCTGGCTCTCATACTCCCCCAGTGGCTATTCTGAGTGGCCGGCAAAGCCCGAGACTGTGGGGTACCCAAAGCCCTTTCTCCAGGTAGGGCTGGGTGGGTGGAGGGAGGAGCAAGGGGAGGGAAGAGGTGAGCAGTCCCGAATCCTGGCCTTAAATGGTGCTTTGTTTAACTGGAACTACCTAGACACTGTGTAACCATAGCAACCACAAGTCGATATTTTAAAAGTTAAAAATAAGTCATGACATCTTACATGTTGTTGGAGATGCTGATGGCAAAACTGCTTTTTTAAAGCCTCCTTACTCCATAAACTGAGTGGAGTAGGTTTGTGGGGATTTGTTTTCAATAAGTCACCCCCCAAGCTAGTCCTAGGGCCTTGGCAGGGGTGACAGGCAGACAGGGGCCCGATGAAAGTTACCTGAAAATGACATCCCAGGCTAAAAGAGGAATATCAGGTTACCTGGTCTAACCACCCCCAAAGGGGGAAAATCCCTATCAAACCTTCCAGGGGGACCACTCATGCATTCTAGCTTGAATGCCCTAGCCAATGGGGAGCTTCCTACCTGACAGGCAGCTCGCTCCCTTGTGGGGTGTCTCTGCCTGTTAGAGGACTCATAATCTAGGCAAACTGAACTCCAGGTAGACAAAAGATCTCAATTTTGAGGTTACAGAGGCCTAGTTTCAAACTTGGTTCTGTACATCTTAGCTGTGTGATAGTGGATGAGCCACTTAACCTCTCTGAGCCTTAATGTCCTCTCTTTAAAACCTGTCCAGTCTGAAGAGACCAGGGATGTGACCACAATTTTCAGCCACCATGCACCGTCTAGGAGCTGCTGTTATTGTTCCTCTTTTTCTCTGGGTTTCCACAGAGCCCAGCACAACGCTTGTCCAGGGCAAAGATCTGGAGAGTGCCATATGAAGGAACCAAGAGCCCTCTGCCCTCTAAAGGGGGTGTTTCCCTTCACTGGGCACCCCCACCTTCCATCCCTTTGCCTGGTGACCCTGGAGGCCCATGCTGGAGTTAGTCTCCCTCAGGGTTTAAGGGCACCCAGGTGAGGGGCAGCGAGTACTCACTGGGAAGGATGGTTTTATATCGGTTCTTCCGCACCAGCCCAGGGATGTCATATTCTTTCGGATCCACAAAATTCATGGGGATTTCCTGTAGGAGGAAGACACAGGGTTGAGAGCAGCTGTGGGCTGGCTTGATGCATGCATTCATTCAACAAACATTGACTATTAAATGAGTGAGTGCACATGAAAAGCATCTAGAGCAGTCCTGGCAAATGCTGAGTGCATAATAAATGTTATCACCACCACTGTTTATGGAGGGGCAGCCTGGCACATAGTCAGCACTCGTTTGATGAACAGAGAAGAAGTGACCCGGCCAATCACTGCCTTCTTCTGCACCCTGTACTGCAGCCACATCGAGTGGCTTTGCTGACTGACGTTCCTACCCCAGGTAGGTAACCCCCTCAGGACCTTGGGTTGTGCTGCTTGCTTGGTAGTAACATCCATCCCATCCTCATCTTCTCATGTCCTCCTGGCCACCGTAAATGCCACCTCCTCCAAGAAGCCTTCCCTGATTCTCCAGCAGGGAGTCAGCCTCCTTCTGGGCCTCCCAGAGTTGTATTTGCACCTCTCAATCACTCTGCAAGTCAAGAGCGCCAAGTATGAACTTCTCTGCCTGGAATGTGAGGTCTTGGAGCTGGCCTTTCTTTACCACCAGCTGCTCTCAAAAGCCCCACCCTCCAGTCGTGCCCATCTCTTCCCTGTAGCTAATTTGCCAGTCTCCGCCTAGCTTCCACATCTGAGTTCGTGGCACTCCACTTGTGGGGAGCACTGGTCGCATCCCTCTTCATCACCCCTAATCCTTCTCAGATTTTAAGGTTCACTGCTACCCCTGCCCCCAGGCCCTTTGGGATGACTCCTCAGTGACTGTCCTCTTTGCGCCCCTTCCCTCTGTCTACACACTTTAGCACCCTTGTCATCTCTCATCGTCATGAATCACAGTGTTCACTGTGGACACACTAAGAATGCACTTTGTACAATGAGGATCATGATACTCACTTTCTAGGGTGGTTGTGAGAATCAGAAGAATAAAAAGCAGGTGCAGAAGTGCTTGTGGGGTGGGTGTGTGAGCACCCCCACTTCCTTTCTCTCTGGGCGAAACTGACAATGAACTACGAAACCAGAGATGACAAGGACATGCCACACACCCTCAAGAAGAGATGTGGCCATAGGGATGGCACTGAGGCTGAGTAGCCCAGGAAGGCATCCTGGGGGCCTCCAAGGTGAGGGATGATGACTGTGAAGGCGAGGGGGTGGGGGTGGGGCGAGGGCCAAGTTTGAAGTGGACAGTCCTGCAGGGATGGGGGCCTGAGTCTGGAAAAGGCGGCTGGGGCTGGCTCAACTCAGGTAAGGCAGGCTGGGCCACATGCTGGAGACTTTGGAGCCGCAGGTCAGAGGTGATGGAGGGCTGGCCAGAGAGGAGAGCCATCCAGTTCTGCTAGGGAGCAGGTGGCCTGGGGCAAGGGGAGCTGCGAGGGAGGCACGCAGTTTCCCCATCCCTCAGGCTTCTCCCAGGAGGGACTCTCTCCAAATGCTCCTGGCTCTTGTCCATTTCTGCCCCCAAGGTGGGTGAGTTACCGGATGAGGTGTTTGATTGAGGAACTCGGCTTTGGGGCGCTAGCCCCTTCCTTCCTCCTCCTCCCCGCTCCCGACCCTCCTGCTAAGAAAGAATTACAGGGCACCCCCATGGGGTGAGGCTGACAATGTGCCAGCACCGCCTGGGGTGGCAGGAAAGTTGCTTCATTCTGGTGGTTGGTATTAGGAAGCTCACTAGTGCTACATACGTAATCCTCGTGTTAAACCTAGCCTTGGGACTTCGCTGCTGGTCCATTGATAAAGAATCTGCCTTCCAATGCAGGGAATGTGGGTTCAATCGCAACTCAGGGAACTAAGATCCTACATGCCTCCAGGCAACTAAGCCTGCGTGCCACAACTAGAGAAAGAAGCCTGTGGTCTGCAGCAAAGACTCAGAGCAGTCAAAATGGAAAAATAAAAAACAAATAAGAACAAAAACTACCTAGCCTTTATCAGCAAAAATAAAGGTGGTTTTGTGATCTTCTCTATCTTAGCTCTTAACTGGTTGAGTGCTCGGGCAGGTAAAACAGGTGGGTCATTTATAGGCCCCTCAAAGTCCAACAGGAGGCAGTTGGAGGCTGCTGTAGGAGTCTGGAGGGAGAGGTGATCAGGACCACCCTAAGCTGGAGCCATAGAACTGAGAGATTTCAAAGGAGGATGAACATTGTTTGGTGATGCCAGGCAAAAGGAGAGTGGGAAAACGGGAGAGTCAGAAGAGCAGGCTTTCGGGAATTGTCTGGCGGGCCAGTGGTTAGGATTCAGCACTCTCACTGCTGGGCCCCAGGTTTAATCCCTGGTGCCACACAGTGTAGCACCCCACGTCTCCAAATAAAAAAGAGAAGGCTTTCTAAGGCTTTTGGAAGATAGTCCTAGGTGATGATGACTTAAGAATGCCACAAACACCAATCACCTGATGGGCACTTTGCACACATTCTGCATCTTTCGAATCCTTACAACACCCCTGTTATCTTTATCCCCATTTTCTGGATGAGAAACTGAGGCCCAGAGAGGAAGCAGCTTGCCCAAGACAGTAAGAGAGGTGAGAATGAAATGATGTTCATCAGATGCTGAGTTTGGGGTACCCTGTTCCAAAGCCTTGCTCGGGGGACCAACATGAGCATAAAGGGCTGGCCCCTGTGGGGACGCTGGCTCAGGGGGACTCACAAAGAATTCTGCCTGCAGCAGGAAGGGGTCCAGGGCCTTCTCGTGAAGCTCTTCGGCCTGGAGCACGCGGGAGGCGCTGAGCAGGTACTCTCGGGCTGACTCCTCACGGGGGGACATGAGATAGCCAAAGCCTTCCTCGTTGCAGCCCGGCGTGCACATGTCCAGGGTCAAGGAGACATTGGAGCCCCTCCTGGAAGGACCGGGAAGGGGGGCGGTGAGTATCAGGCGCAGGAAGGGCCATTAGCTGGGGGCCTTGGAGCAGGAGGATGAGGGAGCAGGAGATGGGGTGGGAACCTGATGGGTCCCAGGGAGAGGACTGGGCGTGATGTCACCCCAACACAGACAGTGTGAGGCTCAGCCCCAAGGCTTAAGCCTGCCACCTGCTCCTGCCTCATGCAGAAGAGTAGCTAACTGAGTGTGGGCTCAGGCCCCAGTCCCAAAGAATCCATGTGAGGCCCCTCAATACAGTCCTTCCCTGCACTCTCCTGTGCCCTTGCCAGAGGCAGCTCCCAGAGCCAGGGGAAGCTCACCGAGAGGGCACCTGCCTGGGGCAGAGAAGCAGGGATCCACCCTCTGTACCCCAGCCCCCGGGGCTGCAGCCTCCAAGGACATCTCATCCAGGAGAGGCTCAGGGAAGACGGGATCCCAAGGATAAGCGGACCAAGCAGACCCTGCTGTGTTCAGAGTCTAGTGGCCCATCACCCTCATTACCTAGAAAGGGAAACTGAAAGCCACAGAGGGGGTAAGTAAGAATTGCCCAAGCACGCACAGTAAGGGGGTGGCAGAGCCGAAACAAAAACCTAGGTTTTCTGACTCCTCCTCCAGTGCTCTTTCCATGACATCATGTGGACAACACAACCCTGGTGGGATCTAGCTAACCCAGCCAGGCTCTGCAAAGAGGGTGCTGATCCCTCCCAACACGTGCTTTGTGGAACTCTACGAGACACTATGAAAGCAGGCTTCTGTGGTCAGATGACTTTGAGGAAGGCTACACACAACTCCTTGTCAATCTAAAATGACTACAAGCATGTTAAAGGCTTCCAACAAGTCCTACAGTAAAGAAACCTATCCGAGCCACAGAGTTGTGTGAGTGCTCACGTGTGTACCCCTGTGCATGCCTACATGTCTGTGTGCAGTAACACTGTTTCTTGGTGTTCACCTTGGGGCATTCAGATCTACATGAATCAGACCTGAAGAGCACACGTCTGCGCTGGTGGGGCTATGAGCTCAGCTCTGCCCTGGGCAATGGGAGTCAGAGTCAGGCATCTGCCCTTCCGACAGGGAGCTGAGAGCTCCAGGTTCACAGCGCCATGCGCCTCTGCCGCACCCACCTCTCCTGCAGACCCATGGCCTTGACAGTCAGGGAGGTGGGGTCGGCCTCCAGCTTGATGTCCATCACGCAGTCAAACACAGGGGTCTCGGGGACGGGGTCCAGATCCAGGAAGTCATCCTCGACCTTCTCCTCCATCCACTCCGAGTAGGTGAAGGAAGGCTGACGGCTTACTGACTGGCGCCTGTCCTCGGGGGGCAGCGGGCTGGGTGGTTCTGGGGGAGTCCTCAGGAGGAGCCACACCTAGTTAGGGGCATAACTGGCATCATGGATCATGCTGGCAGCAGCCCCCGGATGATGGCGTGCCCAGGGGCTTGAGCTCCCTGCCCCTCCACGTGTCTGGAGCAGGCTTGTTCTCCTGGGCACTGTCTGCAGGGCACCACCGCCCACCTAGATGGGAGGCTACCTCTAACCATGTCCTCCCAGCCCCTCTCCTTCCCCAACCCTCAGGTTCTTATGCTTTGAAGCTTTCTTGGTGGGGTGGGGTGTTCCTACTCCGGTTTTCACACTGCCTCAACTCCTTCCCCAGCCAAGAACACTGCAAACCAATTTTGAGAAAGAAGGTGCCTCTCCCCACCCCCACCCCAGCCTGGGCACATGAGTGGAAGAAGACAGGTGCCCCTCCTCAGCCCTACCCACAACGTCTAGTCCGGAGGTCAAATGGGACAAGGTGGGGACTGGGTCTTGGGGTCACAGGAGGGGAGCAATGAGGTCGGGTCAGGAGGAGCCTTACCAGGGTGGTGACGAGGATCACACAGAGAGAGATCAGCAGAAGACTGGGGACATCCCAGGTCCCAGTGCCCAGCCAGGCCTGGGGAACATCAGACAAACAGCTCAGGGTGATGGGGGTGGGGGGCGGGGGCGCGTTCTCCTATTTCAATAGGGATAAGATTGAGGCTCTGAGAACTTTGTACCTGGTCCTGGGGAGGGGACAGGAAAAAGCCTTTCAGGGCTATTGTCTGAACTCAAAGAAGCCCCAGGCAGGGGCTGGTGGGACTGGAGGCTCCCAGGCGCTCCCTCCTACCCTGGGCTCCCTGGAGCTTACTCACCGAGGGTCCCAGCTGCTCCAGGAACTTGAGCGCGGAGGAGACGACGTCTGTGGTGTTCTGCGTCCAGATGGGGCCAAAGCCGCTGAGCCAGAGCATCCCACAGGCGAGCTGGGGTGGCCGGGGCCAGCGCACTGAGTTCGGAGTCTGGCCTCCTTGCCCCCATATCTCCCCATCCCCCCACCCTCAAGAGCTCACTTGGAGCCTCAACCTACCACCTACCCGCCCCCTTCCCCTCTACTCCCCACCAAGGTCTAGACTGTGCAGCAGAGAGAAGGGCCTGGGACTTTGCCTGGAGAAAATCTGACTTAAGGGAGCCTTCGCAGGGGGAAGCCCGCCACCCCACCAGGTATACACATCACAGGGAGAGTCTCCTAGAGGTGCCTCCAGAGACAGGAAGTCCTCAGAAGGACCCCCGCAGGGCCAGGGGGGGCTGGAGGCCCGGCCTGCATTCCCGCTCCTGAGCTCAGAGCATGAGGGGCTCAGCCCTCAAGGCTGTGGTTTGGAACTCCAGCCTTTTCCTCACTCCAGCCTTTTCCTCACTCCAGCCGGAGGGCCGCAGTCACGAGGGAAGGCCCCTCATTCCTCTGTGTCCCCAGGCGGCCATCTTGGGGAGGAAGTGGAGGCCGTCCCTCAACCCGCCCTCCCTCCAGGCCCCGCGAGGCCTGTGATGTCCTTACCAGGAACTGGGAGGCAGCCAACAGGCACAGGCTGCTCCTGGCAGTGAGGGAGTGGCTCCCGGCGCCTCGAGGTGGCGGCTTCTGAGCTGGCTCTGAGGGCGGTGAAGCAGGTGGGGGCGGTGGCATCTCTCTCTGTGAGGCCGCGGGCCCCTCGGCCTGGTCCAGCGCCTCCATCCCTACCGGCTGGGGGACACCTGCGGAAGGTGACAACGCGGCCGGTGACCCGGGCCCTGCCGACCCCGCGGACTGCTCCTTCTGGGGTTGCCGTGGCTTCCTCTCAATCCAGGATCAGTCAGCCTGGCTCCACTTCCAGCAGTCACCCTCGATTAGCAAAGCAATATTCACCTACCTTCGTCAGAAAGAGCTAAGTGTGGGTGGACAAATTATTTCTCTTTTATTTCTCCAGTAACAGAGTTAAAATGGCAGGAGGTTTTTCAGGGAGTTAACATCGTGGTGTTTACGCAGCTTCATTCTGTTCCCATTTCTTAAGGAAACAAAAAAACAACCACCTCAAACTCAATTAAAAGAGAGAGACGGAGAAAAAAGGCATGGCATAACCAGGCCGTGACCCTGAACAGCTCACCCACGCCTGCCCTCCAGGTTTTTCTCTCTCATGCTCTGTACCTTGACTTGACAAGGTCACAGCCGCATGCCCCTGCCCCACACTGAGGGGAGTGGGGGTGGTCAGGTGGCAGTGGAGCAAAACCTTGGGGTAGCAGAACTGATGTCAAATGTCTGGGATCGAGTTCTGGGTCTGTCCCTGGTTGTGTGACCTTGGACGAGTCGTCCCCTCCTCTCTGGACCTCAGTTTCCACACCTCAAAAACGGGGGCAAAGTTCCTCCCTTGGCTTTCTAACTGTGTTTCAGGGAGCCCTGGCATTTTTCTTGGGTGACTCAGCTATGCCCAGGTGCTCTGAGTCCCCATGCCCAAGCCTCAGTCATGGAAGCTGTTCAATGGCATTCTGTATACTGGGTATCCTCTAAGATCATTTCAACACAAGAGGCCACCACCAAACAAGTCTAAACAGCACTGGGCTAGAGCTGAGGCCCCAGTGGAGTGGGGGATTCCGGCAGCACCACCTTACTGAACTCCCCATCCAAACTGACACCGTCTAGTCTACTGCCAAGAAGAGAGGGACCACAGGACTTCCCTGGCAGTGGTCCAGTGGTTAAGACTCTGTTTCCAATGCAGGGGGCGTGGGTTCAATCCCTGGTCAGGGAACTAAGATCCCACGTGCCATGTGGTGGTGTGGCAAAAAAAAAGAGAGAGAGGGACCAGCAAAACAGATGTGTATGGCTTGACAGTGAGGGGCTGGGGCAATTCACATATCATGTATACGGGACAATGGACTCCTTTTCTGGATGGGGCACTTGGAACTCTCATAGCTAAGACACCATGTCTGCATGCTCGATTGCTTATGTGACAAATATTTACTGAGCATCTCCCATTGCCTGGATCAACAGTGTGGTGCAGAGAGCTGGGTCCTGGAGACGCCTGTACTTCTATGCCAGTATTTCCCTCTTTTCCCAGACCTGACCCTGTATGGCTCCCTGCCTGCTGTGGTCCAGGCACACTTCTTGGCAGTTCCTCAGGTGAGCCCACACCCTGTGTTATGCGTATCTTGTCCTCTCTGCCAGGAACATGCCTCCACCATCCTGCTCCCCTCACCTGCCTCCAAAACACTTTGCCAAGTTAACTCCTACTCATCCTGTAGAACTCCATCATTTGTCTCCTAAAGCAGGTCCTCCCCATCATGCACACCTGGCAACCCACGTCTCTCCTTCATACGGCCAGCAGAACAATACACTTGGAGCATAGCCCTGCTCCGAGTGCTTTGCGCATGTTAATCTATGCACTCTTCATGGCACCCGATGAAGTTGGCACTCCTGTTTTCCTCATTTTACAGAAGAGGAAGATGAGGTGCAGAGAGGCTAGTAAGTGGTGGGTTTGAACTAACCCACCTGGACAGGGATTTGATTTAGGTCACACCTGAATGGTTGAGTGGTTTTCCCTACTTTCTTCAATTTAAGTCTGAATTTGGCAATAAAGAGTTCATGATCTGAGCCACAGTCAGCTCCCAGTCTTGTTTTTGCTGACTGTATAGTGCTTCTCCATCTTTGGCTGCAAAGAATATAATCAATCTGATTTCGGTATTGACCATCTAGTAATGGCCATGTGTAGAATCTTCTCTTGTGTTGTTGGAAGAGAGTTTTGCTATGACCAGTGCGTGCTCTTGGCAAAACTGTTAGCCTTTGATCTGTTTCATTTTGTACTCCAAGGCCAAATATGGCTGTTACTCCAGGTAGCTCTTGACTTCCTATTTTTGCATTCCAGTCCCCTATGATGAAAAGGACATCTTTTTTGGGTGTTAGTTCTAGAAGGTCTTGTAGGTCTTCATAGAAATGTTCAACTTCAGCTTCTTCGGCATTACTGGTTGGGGCATAGACTTGGATTACCATGATATTGAACAGTTTGCCTTGGTAATGAACAGAGAGCATTCTGTCGCTTTTGAGATTGCACCCAAGTACTGCATTTCGGACTCTCTTGTTGACTATGAGGGCCACTCCATTTCTTCTAAGGGATTCTTGCCCACAGTAGTAGATACAATGGTAATCTGAATTAAATTCGCCCATTCTGGTCCATTTTAGTTCACTGATTGCTAAAATGTTGATGTTCACTCTTGCCATCTCCTGTTTGACCACTTCTAATTTACATTGATTCATTGACTTAACATTCCAGGTTCCTATGTAATACTGTTCTTTACAGCATCGGACTTTACTTTCATCACCAGTCACATCCACAACTGGGCGTTGTTTCACTTTGGCTTTGTCTCTTCATTCTCTCTGGAGTTATTTCTCCACTCTTCTCCAGTAGCATATTGGGCACCTACTGACCTGGGGAGTTCATCATCATATATTTTTGCCTTTCCATACTATTCATAGGGTTCTCAAGGCAAGAATACTGAAGTGGTTTTCTATTCCCTTCTCCGGTGAAATAATAAATAATGGTTTTTATGTGTTCAAATTTATAATGTTAGTAGAGTGCTTAGCATAGAACTGAAACAAATAATAGGTATCTAATAACAATCGGCTGATTGTAGTTAAGAAGAATTAGCTATAGTATGTGAACTGTGAAATTCCAGATGTTCAAGCTGGATTTAGAAAAGGCAGAGGAACCAGAGATTAAATTGCCAACATCCTCTGGACCATCGAAAAAGCAAGAGAATTTCAGAAAAACATCTACTTCTGATTTATTGATTATGCCAAAGTCTTCATGTAGATCACAACAAACTGTGGAAAATTCTCCAAGAGATGGGAATACCAGACCACCTGACCTGCCTCCTGAGAAATCTGTATGCAGGTCAAGAAGCAACAGTTAGAACCAGACATGGAACAACAGACTGGTTCCAAATTGGGAAAGGAGTATGTCAAGGCTGTATACTGTCACCCTGCTTATTTAACTTATATAAAGAGTATATTATGTGAAATACCGGGCTGGATGAAGCACAAGCTGGAATCAAGATTGCAGGGAGAAATAACAATAACCTCAGATATGCAGATGACACCACCCTTATGGCAGAAATTGAAGAAGAACTAAAGAGCCTCTTGATGAAAGTGAAAGAGGAGAGTGAAAAAGCTGGCTTAAAACTCAACATCCAGAAAACTAAGATCATGGCAACTGGTCCCATCACTTCACGGCAAATAGATGGGGAAACAACAGAAACAGTGAGAGAATTTATTTTGGGGGGCTCCAAAATCACTGTAGATGGTGATTGCAGCCATGAAATTAAAAGATACTTGCTCCTTGGAAGAAAAACTATGACCAATCTAGACAGCATATTAAAAAGCAGAGACACTGCTTTGCCACCAAAGGTTCATCTAGTCAATGCTATCGTTTTTCCAGTAGCCATGTATGGATATGAAAGTTGGACCATAAAGAAAGCTGAGTGCTGAAGAATTGATGCTTTTGAACTGTGGTGTTGGAGAAGACTCTTGAGAGTCCCTTGGACTGCAAGGAGATCAAACCAGTCAATCCCAAAGGAAATCAGTCCTGAATATTCATTGGAAGGACTGATGCTGAAGCTGAAACTCCAATACTTTGGCCACCTAATGCCAAGAACAGACTCATTAGAAAAGACCCTGATGCTGGGAAGAATTGGGGGCAGGAGGAGAAGGGGACTACAGAGGATGAGATGGTTGGATGGTATCATCGACTCAATGGACATGAGTTTGAGCAAGCTCCGGGAGTTGGTGATGTACAGGGAAGGCTGGTGTGCTGCAATCCATGGGGTCACAAAGAGTTGGACACGACTGAGTGACTGAACTGAACTGAACTTGGACAGGCCCTCGAGCTACATTACACTCCCCTCAGTGAGTCCAAATTATTTGTTGAATATCATCTTTCCCAGTCCTCTGTAAGTTCCATGACGGGAAGAGCAGTATCAGTTTCGGTCATCATGATTGTCCACAGCATATAGAATCAGTCCTAGCATGTAGGTCTACAATAAATATTTCCGTGGTGAGTAAATGAGGATGGACAAGTGATAGACAAGGATGATAATACATTTGAAAAGTTGTGATGGGAACTTCCCTGGTGGTTCAATGGTTGAGAGTCTGCCTTGCAATTCAGGAGACGCGGGTTCAATCTCTGGTACAGGAACTAAGAGCCCACGTGCCTCGAAGCCCGCGTGCTGCAACTAGCAAGCCTGTACACCACAACTGGAGAGCCAATGCGCAGCAACTAGAACCCGACACAACCAAATAAATAAATGAATACATAAATAAATTTAAAGAAAAGAAAAGCTGTGATGACGACAGTAGATCCTATAGATGAAACATCCAACTTGGCACCTGGCATCCATCTTGGCACTAAGTGCTCAAGACACATCAGATAATAATGATCAAATGTAACTCCTGCCTTTAAAGGCTCAAGTCAGCTGGCTGAAACAGACCAGTGGATCCGTATTTACCATACAGTGCATTAAGTGAAAAATCTAAGTGCTGGTGGAGCCTAGGGGCCTCTGTCTTTGCCCTGGGAGGCTACTGTTACTAACCACATGAGCAGACACCTCAGATCCTGGCCAGCAAGGTGAAAAAGGAAAAGCCGCTGTTAAGAGATGGATCACATAGGAAGTCGAAAGTTTCCACGACTGATAAGCAGAAAGTCAGTTACTCAAGCTGCAAGTCTTCCACCTACACCTTCAGAAACAGTGGTCGATACGTGATGGCAAATATGGATGGGTGGGACAGGTGCAGCTCAGAGGCCACCGGGCTTGATTTGTGACACACACTGGACCCTGCACAATCCTTTCTCTTTCCTGGGTCTCAGTTTCCTTAATTATAAGAAAAGGGAGAGCTCAGAGCTTCTCAGATGTTTCTCCCATCTTCCGAGTGGAGGGGACATGGGTCTTTGGGGAAGAACTGCAAGTCGCACACTCTGGACTTCGCTGCTTTGTTTTAGAATTCGTGGGTGTTCTTTATTCTATTCTGTGGCATATCTGCGCTTGTTTTGATTTTAATGTTTTTTTCCCCTCCCAAAGCTTGGAATCAAATTTATGCTTCAGGAAAATGTTCTACATTTATCCTGTGGCTTTGCCCTCAGGGGTACATGCACCCCAGTCTGAGAAGCCTGGAACCTGCCTGCAATAAAACATCATCATGCTGCCGTTAAAAATGACTCTGTAGATGAATATTTAATAACAGGGGAAGAAATTTCGATGGTGTGGAGTAAGAAAGGCAAAGTTACAAAACAGCCTGCTCTGCTTGGCCTCAAAAACTAAGGAAGTATAAACATGCATATCAAAAGGTGGAGAATCCCCGATGAATGGAGAGAGGTGGGGGACTTCCCTGGTGGTTCAGTGGTTGAGAATCTGCCTTCCAAGGCAGGGGACGAGGCTTTGATCCCTGGTTGGGGAACTAAGGTCTCATATGCTTCGGGGAAACTAAGCCCATGCGCCATAGCTAGAGAAGTTCATGCAATGAAGACCCATTGCAGGTAAAGTTAAACAACAACAACAACAAAATGACAGATTAACTCAAGTGGTGCTCAGAGAGCGTGAAGCACAGTGGACGCTGGGCACATAGTAAGTGCTCAATGAACCTCATACATGGTACATGGGAAGAACAGAAGTAGGGTAGTAACAATAGTTTTTGGAGGATGGTGAGAATAGAGTGATATTTTTCATTGTTACTTACTCTAAATTTCCTAGAATAAGTAAATAGGCACATACATATAGAGATAAATATACATGCATATACATATATATTTATTAATATTTGTAATGTGGAAAAATATTTTTAAAAGGAGGGTACCATTCTGAGTTCAGATATTACAAGGTCTGGTTAATATTCCTGGGTTCAGGGCCCTGACTCTCACCTGTCACATCTGAATGCAAGTGGAGGGACTGGAGAGATGGAGAGGAAGTGCAAGGCTCTGTGAGACCCACCTAACAGGAGCGCAGCCACTCAGAACACTGGCCCCGTGACGATGCTCCATCATCACTTTTGCATATGAAGATGTCAGGTTAACTGCCTGGCACCTTATGGGGGTGGATGAAAAACTGTAGGCTTGAGGGGTCCTGTATGTACCTTTCAGAGACGAGGGTGGAGGCTGGTCTTTTTTTTTTTTAAAAACACAGGGTACCTGGCAGTCCTGGAATCCAGGTGAATCCGACTGAGCTCTCTACCTTTCAGGGCTGGGCTTATTTAAAACCTTTCCTGGGCGGAAATCTAACATATCTTTACTCAGGAAGATGCCTAAACACACACACACACACACACACACACACACACACACACACACACACACACACTCGGTTCTATATATAGTTCTGAAGGGGATCCATGGACCTCAGGTTAAGAACTTCAGATCTCAGGGGTGGGGAGCGAAGGTATGTGATCAGGTGGCAGAAGTGGGGAGGTAGAGAACTGGGCTGATTTTAGTCTCTGCTCATTCATGTGTGAGTTCAACACACGTTGAGCACCAATTATATGCTGTGCCAAGCAACGGACTAGGTTTTGTGGATACATACAGCAGTGAACAGGCTTCCCTGGTGGCTCAGATGGTAAAGAATCCGCCTGCAATGTGCGAGACCTGTTTGATCCCTGTGTTGGGAAGATCCCCTGGAGGAGGGCATGGCCACCCACCCTAGTATTCTTGCCTGGAGAATCCCCATGGACAGAGGTGCCTGGCGGGCTACAGTCCATGGGGTTGCAAAGAGTCGGACACGAATGAGCAACTAAACACACCACATACAGCAGTGAACAACACAGTGCCTGCCCACATGAACCACTGAGGTCTTGAGCCACTTTGTCCTTTGGGTTCTGCTGCTAGAGTTCACACGGGCCCTTCTCCTCTCCCTGTCCACCCTTCCACTCGCTGTCCTGCTCTGGAATGAGAGTGCCAGCTCTCTGGGCAGGCCCCATGCAACTCCCGGAGCACCTGTGTGCACGCAGCCCTTTTGCTTCTCTCGGCAGCCCCGTGAGATAGGCATTAGCATCATCAGCCCCGTTCTGCCGGTGAGAGGCGGGTGCTTGTGTCAAGGACTGGCTTTTCAGTAGTTCACAGTGAGGTAGCTCCTCTGTCACGCACGGAGCCCTGACTCAGAGGCAGCTTGCTGACAGCGACAGAACACCCAGCTCCTCGCCGGCTTGCCTCCTGCATGGGGTGAAGGGGATTTTTCAGGCATGGAAATCGGGCTGAGCGAACTGAAGTGGCTTGCCCAAGTACAGGCAGACCCAAGAGGCAAACCCTGGCCTTCCTGATACTCAGTGATCTTTCTGCTTTTCCCAAACCGCTTCTTAGGAAAAGGCCACTACGGCAAAGGCAGGGAGAGGCGAGAACCTGGGAGGGAGGCAGTCCCTGTGTCTGGGAGATCCTTGAACCCTAACCAGCTGCATGGGGGTGGTGGTGTGGCTTTTGTGCCTGATCCTGGCTGATGGCTCCTCAAAGCCTGCCTCATATGAAAGGGAGGCACATGGGAAGGCAGGGGCTCTGTACCCTGGGCCAAAGCTCTAGGGGCTCTGGGTAGGGCATGCAGGCAAATGGCCTTGAGAGTTTACTTGGCAAGTGGAAACACCACGACCCCTCTCCTGTCACCTGGCACCCAGGTCCCACCACCAAACTGTGCAGCCAGGGTGTGCCCTGGGGCTGGCAACACCCAAGCCCAAGAACCCACAGCTGCTCCTGCTGGTGACTCATCCTTGGAGCTGCCAGCTGCCAGCCACCAGGACTGGAGCCGGCAGCTGGCTCAGCCTGTTCCTGTTGACATGAGGAGGAAGCATCCTGGCCCATTCAGTTTTTCTTCCCTTCCCAAACATGGCCGGGGGGACCTCCCCACCATGCCCACATAGTCACAGGGCTGCTGACCAGCAGAACACCACACTTAGCCCTGCTAGGGCTTCTAGAACCACTGATGGGCAGAGTCTGACTGGCCCTGAGGGGCATCTGGTCTAGTCCGCTGCTTTCTCAAATGGGGAAACTGAAGCTGAGAGGGAAAGTGGCTTGCCGTAGGTCAGCAGCCAGCCGCAGGCAGAGCCAGGACCACTGAGGGCTAACGCCTACCGAGTGCTCACCACATGTGGGCGCTGCTCTAAGTGCTTCATATATATTAACCCATTTAATCTTCAACAGTCCTAGGAGGTACTGCTCTCACTCCCATTTTACAGATGAGGAAACTGAGGCACATGGGCGCTAAGTCATTTGGCCAAGGTCAGCTAATAATGGGCAGAAGCTAAGACCAGAAACCAGGCAGCTTGCAGCCAGAACCCTACCACACACCAACCCACCAGATGAGACTAGCTCCGGTGGTCTGCTCTCCTTACCAGGGCATTCTTAAGAATGCATGCCTGACCCTTCATGCGTTCACAAGTATGGCCTCATCAGCAGTGAACAACACAGTGCTTGGAAACTGTTCTTGGTGCCACAGCCCATCACTGCGTCTGAAACCCCACCCTCAGACATGGACACTTGTTTATAGGATTGCTGCTCCTACCTCACTGTGGGGAGGAAGGGAGTAGAGGCTGGAGGGGAGGAGGCTGAGTGCAGTTTGCAGACCCCAGAGGAGGCTGTGCTAGGGGAAAGGGGCCCATCAAGAGATGAGAATAGGACCAAGGTGTGGCTGCTCTTGGGAGGTAGATTTCCAAGTACCTCAGAGACACTATGGGTTCAGTTCCAGGCCACTGCAGTAAAGCAAATAGCGTAATAAATCAAGTCACACTAATTATTTGGTTTCCCAATGCATACAAAGTTACGTTTATACTCTCCTAAAGTCTATTAAGTGTGCAGTAGCATTATATCTAAAAAAAACACAACGTACAACTTTAAAAAATAATGCTGTTGTAAAAATGGCACTGACAGACTTGCTTGAAGCAGGGTTGCCACAAACCTTCAATTCGTGAAAAATGTAGTGTCTGTGAAGCTGGATAAAGCGAAGTGCAGTAAAGGGCAGTACGCCTGTACCAAGAATCAGCTCTTGGACCTGGCCCCACCCAGTCAGGACTGCAGCCCCTGCAGTCCCTCCCAGGGGCTTGTTTCTGGACGGGAAGCTCGTTCTGTGGGGACTCCCAACAAAAGCTCTGGAGTCACCCAGACTTAGGTTTGAAGCCCAGTGGTGCCACTGACGACCTGTGTGGCCCTGGAGAAGCGACTCAATCTCTCCTCTGGACAACAGATCCACTAAGCCTTGCTAGCTGGGGTCTGAGGATGCCATTAAGTAAAAAAATGCCCAGTGCTTTGCCTGGCTCCTGGCACACGGTGAACACTCAGTAAACAGCAGCAGAATTTAGAGAGGAAGGGGAAGGTGGGAGGAGAGCACGAGAGGCAGGCAGCAGGACTTCCCTTTCCTCTGCCAGGTGAGCACCTCAGGAGGACAGTGGGGGCCCCGCACTCCATGTGGGCAGGGGCTTTGAGGCTGCCAGTGGGCACCTGGGGTCGGTGGATGCAGTGGGCATGGGCTGGGGCTGGCGGAAGAGGGGCAGCTTTGTCCCTGTCAGTTAATTAAATCTGAAATGCTAACAAGCTTCCAAAACAAAAGGCAACTCAAGTACTCTTTGGATAGGATATAATAAAATGGTTCTATCTGAAACTGCAAACAGCTTTGTTGCTGCAAACAAAGGCTCGGTTCTTTGTGCCTCTCTGGAGCAGAGGCCCAGAAGTACAAGGGTGAAAAGGGTCAATGAAACTCTGAGGGTGCAGTGCCCTCCTCCCTCAAGCCCATGGTGAGAACCAAAAGAACAGATGGAGAGGCCCTGGGAGGTGGGTACCAGAGGTTCCAAGTGCCTGAGACTAAAGTAGCAACATGGAGCGAGGTGGGGGACAGACTTGGGAGAGCCTCTTGCTCCATGCTCCCACTTCACAGATGAGGAAACTGAGGTTTAGAGAGTAAAAGGCAGAACCAGGATTGGAGTGCATGACTTTAACCCTCTGTTTTGGTTCTCACTCATTGAGCCAGCAAGGAATGTTTCACAGGGCTGCCTGTGGGTGTCTGATGGTCTGGGGCCTCCCTCCCTGGAAGCAGGAGGCTGGGTCCTGACTTGGGGTTCCTTGGTGCATCCTGGTAAGTGCCCTCAGAGGTCTTGGAAAGTCCAGGGGATAGAAGGTGAGCAAGGCCAACCCAAGATCCTGCCTCCCGTGTCCAGGGACAGATATGCTGACAAACCCCAGCCCAGCAGAGGCTGCTGCCTTCAGACAGCCCTCGGCAACCAGGGAGGCTCACAACACTGGCCAAGTGTCAGGGGGCCTGGGTAGCAGTTCTGGCTCTGTTAACTAGTGGGCTGTGTGACCCTGGGCATCTCATGGCCTCTGTCGGCCTCAGAGGCCTGCTGTAAATTCAAAGTGTGCCTAGCGGTCTCTAAGGGTCCTTCTAGCACTAAAGATCCACTGTTTCCTTAAAAAAAAAAAGCAAACAAACCCGAGTCCCTGCTATAGTTTTGTTCAATGGCTTCCCCTTGTTCTTGGGATAAGGACCCAGATCCCTGCCAGGCCATCAATAATAGCCCAGCATGCTCCTGTGTATCTCCCCAGCCTCCACCCACACCACTTCCTCCTGGTTTTCTGTGTTCCAATTTCTTTCAGATTCTCTGCTGGAACCAATCTGGGATGTAGAAAACTCTGGAAATGAGTGCTTCTGCTCAAAAAAAGAAAAAATCCTCACACCGTCCTAGGAAACACATGAGCCAAAGTTCCCTCCTGTGCTACCTGTGGTGGGCTGGGAGGAGGTGGGCACCTACATGCCCATGACTTGGGGGAGCTGGTAGGCCATGTGCAGACCCAGAGACACACTGGGGAATACACTGCAGGCCTCGGAAGCAGAGGGTCAGAGGGCACACGGCGCTGGGGAAGGATCTCAGAAACACGGCTGCTGATGAGAATGAGGCTGAATGCAACGGACACAAATTTAAAATACACACACATGCACAAAATATTGCCCCCTGTTCTAAAAGAGCACAAAGAAACAAACGAACAAAATACACATGAAACATTAGAGCACATTTACTACAGGAAGAAGGGACACAGCAGTGGGAGACAAAAAGAGAAAAATAAATGAATGAAACCAGCGAGGGGCCTTGTGAGGACCTCTGAAGATGACCCGGCTGCACACAGGGGAGTATGCCTGGCAGTACTCTAAACCTACCAACCGTCATTACCCTCTCCTCTCCTAGGTCTAGACAAAACCAGCTGAGCGGGAAGTGGGGCCAAGGGCCAGTGTGGAAAGAATGAACGAAAGCAGAGGACCCTTCAAGCTGTCTGCGTCCTGGAACTCGGAGAGTTGTAGAGAGAGGACTCCGCCATGATTCATAGACTTAGTGAAACAGAGCTGACTGCCAAGGACCCCTGAGTTTCTCTTTGTCTGAACGGGTTCACCAATGTGCCATAAATAATTTCATTGGCTTTCTTGAGGGAGATTGCATGCCTTGGTGATTGTCTCCATAGATGCCCCTGTAGGATTAACCAACTCCTGTTAAGATCCTTGGGGTTGGGGCTTCTCTAGTGGCCCAGTGGTAAAGAATCTGCCTGCCAGTGCAGGAGACATGGGTTTGATCCCTGGTTCAGGAAGATCCCACGTGCCACGGAGCAATTCAGCCTGTGCACCACAACTCCTGAGCCTGCGCTCTAGAGCCTGGGAGCTGCAACTATTGAGCCCATGTGCCACAGCTACTAAAGCCCGAGTGCCCTAGAGCCTGTGCTCCACAACAAGAGAAGCCCATGCACCACAACTAGAGAGTAGCTGCCACTTGCTGCAACTAGAGAAAAGACCACACAGCAATGAAGAACCAGCACAGCTAAAAATAAATTAGGGAAAAAAAAAGATCCTGGGGTTTGTTTAACCCTAGACTGCCAGGCTGAGCAGGGCCTTGCACTCTCTCCCTTCTGGCCATACCACTCCCCAGGAGACGAGAGGTTCCACTGGGCCCGGGATATGTGCCCATGCCCCTCTTTTCAGGTCATGCTCTGGCGGTGAGGACTCCAGGACCCTCTGTCCATATGGACTGAAGCCTCTAGGAAGGCAGGAACACCCTTCCGAGGGGAGACACGGCCTTCCACAAGGGTATCTTTAGGTCTGAGGGGTGACCGAGGGTCAGCTAGCAGGGTGGAGTGTGGACTATGCTTGCACGCATGGACTGACGTGCCCCTACGCATGCACACAAGAGCCCTCACCGTGCAGGACTGGGCAGGGGGTGGCACCCCACCTGCAGCCTGACCTTGGTCCCTGCCAACGTCAGGAACAGACCTGCCCATGAAGCTGCCTGCTGGAGGTGCTGTAAACCACACATGGTGACATCATGCCATCATCAGCACCTACTGTTGTCTTTTTTAAAAAATTATCTATATTTATTTTTCGCTGTGCTGGGTTTCTGTTGCTGCGTGGGTTTTTCTCTAGTTGTGTCAAGCAGGGACTACCCTCCAGTGGCATTGTGTAGGCTTCTCACTGCAGTGGCTTGCCTTGTTGTGCAGCATGGGCTCTAGGGTGCTTGGGCTCAGCAGCTGCAGCTCCCCAGCTCTAGAGCGCAGGCTTAATGGTTATGGAGTATGGGCTTAGCTGCTCTGCGGCACGAGGGCTCCTCTGGGATCAGGGATCGAACCCATGTCTCCCGCATCGGCAGGCAGATTCTTTACCACTGAGACGCCAGGGAAGCCCCTACTGTTGTCTTA
Organism: Giraffa tippelskirchi; assembly: GCF_054371585.1. NCBI lineage: Eukaryota > Metazoa > Chordata > Mammalia > Artiodactyla > Giraffidae > Giraffa > Giraffa tippelskirchi. The sequence goes on from NC_137284.1 coordinate 22,351,769, forward strand.
TTCACCTCCTTCCTCTGCCCCACACCCCTGAGGAAGCTGCTGGTCCCAGGCCAGGCCTGCACTGGTGCTATTCGGCAGGAGCTGAGGCCCCAGCATCAGCAGGCTTGCCTGGTTCCTCGCAAATGTGAACACCTACACACAGAAGGGGGGTTGGGGAGTGTGAGTTTGCATGTATAAATGTGTTTGGGTGACTGTGAGCAAGTAAATGAGCAAGGAAGTGAGCAAGCAAAGGGGAGTACAAGAGAAGGGTGAGCATGTGGAAAAGAGTGTGTGCATGCTGGAAAAAAACCTATGTGTGCATGTGCACAGAACTGGGGACACGCCCTTGCCCACCACAGCACCTAGGAAGTGCGTGCAGTGAGGGCTGGGGACAGGGTGGAGAAGCAGAGGAAAGAAACGAGCCTGCTTATCTGCACGTGCAAGAGAAGGGGGCGTGGCTGCAGGAAAGAAAGAGACCTAAAGAAGAAACAGTGAACAAGCAAGTGTGTCCACCTCTAAGCAGCATCTCTAGTGGAAAGGGCTGGATGACAGGGTGATGGAGCTGAGAGGTCTTGGATATGCAAGAGGAAGAAGACTCGCAGGTGTGGGAGCTGTGTGTGCCCAGGGGACTGAGTGTGGGTACAACATGCACGTGAATACACGAGCATGAGGCTGTGACAAGTGAGAGCCAACACGAGCGTGTGTGCGCCTGCGTGGAACGCCTCCGGGCATGGCATGCGAGTGAGAGTGCCTGTCCCGGGGGCAGCTGTGGGCTGCCTGCAGGTGTCGGCGATGCCTGATGATGTTTTCACCCAGAAATCTCAGTCTGGGAGGACTGGATGACCTGCTTGGCACCAGCTCAGGTCTGGGTGACCGCGGCCCCAGGAATGTTGGCCATGTCATCCCCACCTGGCATCGCATGCAGGAATGAGTGAGTCACCCAGGCATGGCTGGTCCTCACTCTGCCTTGCCTCTTAGTCTTGCCCAGTGGGGAAGACAGCTGGGAGGGGGAGAGATTACTCAAGGGCTGTATTTTTATACCATCGTTATGCAACTGCTTGCCATGCCCATGGGCTCATTCTAAAGGCCCAGCATCCCAAGTCTCTGGGCCTGTATATCTCCAACTCCTTTTAGGTCCAAGTGGAAACTTAGGTCAGTGGTTTTGGCTGATGAACACTGTGGAAGTCTACTCCTTATCCGGTTTCAGGGCTACCCTATTTATAATGCCAAGCCCCATCCCACCCTACCCCCCCCCAGTCCCAGTCCTTTCCAACCCTTCCTTTCTTGGCTTTAATTTCTCCATAGCACTATCACCATCCGCTCGACTATATATTTTCCTTATTTATAGTCTATCTTTTCCTTAATAGCAATGCCAATGTATTTTTTTTTTACCATTTATTTATTTATTTGGTTGTGCCAGGTCTTAGCTGTAGCATGCAGGATCTTCAATTTTTACTGCAGCACGTGGAATCATTTTTAGTTTCGGCACGTGGGACATAGTTCCCTGACCGGGGATCGAGCCCGGACCCCTGCATTGAGAGCCTGGACTCTTAGCCACTGGATTATCAGGAAAGTCCCACAAATGTTTATGTAATACTTGCTACATTCCAGGCACTGTTTTGAGCTCTATTCATTCATTTCATCCTCCAACAATTCCACATAGGAGTGAATGTTATTCTTGCCATTTTTGTAAATGCAAGGCACTGAGAGGGTTAAGCAGCCTGCCCACAGTCACCCCAGTAGTAGAGCCACGTTTGGGTTCAGAATGCCTGCTCTTAGCTAGTTCACGATCCTGTCCTGTGAAGGGGAAATTTTCTCAGGTTGGCTCATTGTTGACTATCTAGTACTTACAGAGTGGCCAGCACATGGAGGTGATCAATGAATAGTGAGTAAACAGATGAAGAGATGAGTGAATAAATGCTGCCATGGAGGATGGAAGAGAAAGGCAGTTGCCTTCAAAGAGCTCATGGCCTCACGGAGGAAACAGACAAAAAGTTATTTCAGTATCAGTCAAGATGTCTAGAGGGGTACATAACTTGCCTGGGCCCTGGCAGGCAAGCTTCCCAGAGGAAGAACACAAACGGAGACAGACACAGTGACATCACCAACTCCTCCTAACTCCTCCCTGGAGACATACACACCTTAGTTATTTCTGCCTCAGTCCACAAGGTGCCGGAGAAGGCAATGGCAACCCACTCCAGTACTCTTGCCTGGAAAATCCCATGGATGGAGGAGTCTAGTAGGCTGCAGTCCATAGGGTTGCAAAGAGTCGGACAGGACTGAGCGACTTCACTTTCACTTTTCACTTTCACGCATTGGAGAAGGAAATGGCAACCCACTCCAGTGTTCTTGCCTGGAGAATCCCAGGGACGGGGGAGCCTGGTGGGCTGCCGTCTATGGGGTCGCACAGAGTCGGACACGACTGAAGCGACTTAGCAGCAGCAGCCACAAGGTGCCAGGAGAAGATGATGGCTTAATGGTGACAAGGAAACAGAATGGGGTAGTGGCTCCTGGGCTCTGGAAAGAAACTGCCTGGAGTGAAGCCTCCCTCAACCAAACACTAGCTAAACGAACCTGGACAGACTCTCTAACTTCCCTGGACCCTGGTCCTCTCTTCTATGAGAAAAGTGAAAGTGTTAGTAGCTCAGTTGTATCTGACTCTTTGCGACCTTATGGACTGTAGCCCACCAGGCTTCTCTGTCCATGAAATTATCCGGGCAAGGATAATGGAGTGGGTAGCCATTCCCTTCTCCAGGGGATCTTTCAGACCCAGGGATCAGACCCAGGTATCCTGCACTGCAGGCGGATTCTTTATCATCTTAACCACCAGGAAAGCCCCTTTCTTCTATGAGATGGGGGATAGTGAATAATATCTGATTTCTTTGGGCAATCATTGTGTTTCCTAGGGAAATAATACCTAATTTCCCAGGGCAATCATTGTTTCCTAGGGAAACAATGGAAACAGTGACAGACTTTATTTTCTTGGGCTCCAAAATCACTGCAGATAGTGACTGCAGCCATGAAATTAAAAGACGCTTGCTCCTTGGAAGAAAAGCTATGACCAACCTAGACAGCATATTAAAAAGCAGAGACATTACTTTGCCGACAAAGGTCTGTCTAGTCAAAGCTATGGTTTTTCCAGTAGTCATGTATGGATGTGAGAGTTGGACTATGAAGAAAGCTGACTGCTGAAGAACTGATGCTTTTGAACTGTGGTGTTGGAGAAGACTCTTGAGAGTCCCTTGGACTGCAAGGAGATCCAACCAGTCAATCCTCAAGGAAATCAGTCATTGGAAGGACTGATGCTGAAGCTCCAATACTTTGGCCACCTGATGCCAAGAACTGACACATTGGAAAAGACCCTGATTCTGGAAAAGATTGAAGGCAGGAGGAGAAGAGGATGACAGAGGACGAGATGGTTGGATGGTATCACCGACTCGATGGACATGAGTTTGAGCAAGCTTCAGGAGTTGGTGACAGACAGGGAAGCCTGGCGTGCTACAGCCCATGGGGTGGCAGAGAGTCGAACATGACTGAGCCACTGAACTGAACTGAACTTCCTAGGGCAGCAGAGAGGATTGAGTGAGATATGTTACGATATTATTATTCATAAGAAATTTATAATTGGTCATTCAGATGACCAAAATATATATTTCTCATATATACTTGGCCTTTATCCACAGTTCCCAACTCACACCTTCCAAACGCTTTGGAATTTCCTGAGCTAGAAGAGCAATGGGATAATATCTGGTCACATCTTTAGTTCTTGAAAATGCTTCAGGGAAGGTGACTTTTGGATCCCACCCAAGGGTGGGGGCTGGTAGCCAGTAGAACCATGTGATTAGGGTACTGGTTCCAGTCCCAGGCCCAACCTCAAGAGAGAGAGGCTGGGGATGGAATCATTTCCTAATGGCCAATGATTTAATCAATCGTGTTTATGTAACACAGCCTCGGGAAACATCCAAAAGGACAGGACCTGGAGAGCTTTCGGGCCAGTGAATACTCGGATGTGGGAACAGTGGTGCTGGGAAAGGATGGGGCCTTCGAGCCCTTTCCCAACACCCTGCCTGAGCATTCTCTTTGGTCTGGGCGGTCATCTTTGCATCCTTTAATATCTTCTTATAATAAACAGGGGATCTAGTAACTAACATGTTTCTCTGAGTTCTGAGAGCCATTCTAGCAAACCTGAGGTGGGGGGTGGGGGTTGTGGGAACCTCTGATATAGAGCCAATCATAGGTGAGAAGTACAGGTGACCTTCAGGACTTGCGACTGGCATCCTGAGTTGGAGCAGGTTGTTGGAACCTCCAATTGGTAGCGGGTCACTGAAAAGCACAGGTAACAACCTGGGCTTGCAACTGGCGTCTGAAGTGGAGGGTGGACTTGTGGGTTTGAGCCCTTTACCTGTGGAATCTGATGCTGTCTCCCAGTAGACATTGTCAGGAAAGAGCTGACTCCTCACATACCCTGTTGGTGTCCCCGCCCCTTGGCATACATGTAAAGCATCTAGTACAGTGCCTGGCCCTGTGGAGGTGATCACTACTCCCCTTCCATTCTCTGCTGGTTGTTGGCTTTTGGGGAGGAATGGGAAAGAGGGTTGGAACACATTATGCTTATTACTGCAGCCTCTCTGCAGTGGCTTCATTCTATTTTCCAGAAGCAGCTCAAAGCAGGGAAAGGACTATGTTATTCCTATCATATTCCACTATATTCCTAGCATAGCATCTGACACACAGTAGGTGCTCAACAAGTATTTGTGGAATGACTGCTCATGTGATTACATTTATTTCATCCTGGTGAGGATAAATGTACATATTGTTGTCTCCATTCACACACAAAGGACTAGAGGACCAGCAAGGTTAAGTGACTTGTCCATAAACACACAGCTTGTATACAGAACAGCGGGATTCTAAGGCCAGACCTGGTGCTCTTTCCTCCACACTATGCTACTCTGGATTCCTATACACTATGTCCTATTTTCTGTGGATTTTTTTTCTAGCCAGTGGGGCCATCCCTGGTTGTAGAATCATCTCTGAATTCTATGACTCATATCTGAATCACAGAACTGTTTAATAGTTGCAAGGACTTGTGATGTCATCTCGACCTCCCACCCTTTGCGGAAATTTCCAATGTCTATCCAGACAATACTTAAATGCCTCAAGTGACGGAACACTCATTTTGTCTTGCATTATCAAGTTCCATGACTGGATTTCTTTTAGAGTCAAAAAGAAAGCTCTGTATCCTGTGGGCCAACAAGGCCTATTTTTTTTAACTTCTATGTATTGGATTTATGTCCTCTTCCGGAGACATACAGAATGGATATGCTGTCCCCTTCACAAGACAGCCTTTCAGATGTTTGTAGACAGCTCTCATAGCCCCTTGGAGAATTCTTTTCCTCAAGATAGCTGTTTTGGGTTCCCACAAGGACTCTGGGGCGATGGCATCCATCCTAGCCCATCGTAACAGGCCATCAAGTGTTTTGAGCAATGGCACCCCCTACTGGACAAGGTATGAATTACATCAAAGGGCCAAATGCTCATTAGGAGGCTGGAGGAGCTTCATCAGTCGCTGGGGCCCCAGCTCCTGGCGTGAATAAAACAACTGCTTAAACAGTCATCGTTTTAGAGTCATACCTAGTTATTTTCTGTGTCTGTCTTAAAGAGGGTTGCTGAAGACTCAATACTCTAAGTTTCCTTGCCAATCATGCGATTTCTGACAAGCTATAGGTCTGAGCCAAGCGCCGAAGAATTGATGCTTTTGAACTGTGGTGTTGGAGAAGACTCTTGGGAGTCCCTTGGACTGCAAGGAGATCCAACCAGTCCATCCTAAAGGAAATCAGTCCTGAATATTCATTGGAAGGACTGATGCTGAAGCTGAAATTCCAATACTTTGGCCACCTTATACGAAGAACCGACTCATTGGAAAAGACCCTGACGCTGGGAAAGATTGAAGGCGGGAGGAGAAGGGGACTACAGAGGATGAGATGGTTGGATGGTATCACCAACTTGATGCACATGAGTTTGAGCAAGCTTTGGGAGTTGGTGATGGACAGGGAAGCCTGGTGTGCTGCAGTCCATGGGGTAGAAAAGAGTCGGACATGAGTGAGCTGAACTGAACAGGAGGACTTCAAAATTAGAATTCAAAAGCTGTTGTTTTTCCCTTAACAAAGAGGTTTGGCAAGGGAGGGGCCTCCCTGGTGGCTCAGGTGGAAAATAATTCACCTGCAATGCAGGAAACCTGAGTTCGATCCGTGGTTGGGAAGGTCTCATGGAGGAGGAAATGGCAATCCACTCCAGTACTCTTGCCTGGAAAAATCCCTTGGGCAGAGGAGCCTGGTGGGCTAGTCCATGGGGTTGCAAAGATTTGGACATGACTGAGTAATTAACACTAACACTTTTGGAAAAGGAGATATGAAAATGTATGAGGTGTGATAGGATCATGGTGATTTTTCTTTTTCTTTTTTCTTTTTTTAAACTGGTCTTTATTTTCTAATATTTCTACAATGGATATTTGTTATTAGGAGGGAAAAATCAATAAAAACTTTCATAAAAGGTAAAAGCACACAGAAAACCTCCCCCACCCTCCTTCCTTCCTTCCTTCCTTCCAAGGTGGTTTAGCATGACTTGGGTATCTGGTCTATAATTGGGACGGGCTGGCACCTCATGGGTGGGAGTGCCTTGGTAATTCTCTGTGGTGACAGCAATGGCCATGGTTCACACTCCATGCAAGAGCAGTCAATGGGATTCAGGCATTATAACTGGACATTCACAGCCAGGCTTCTCCCCAGTACTGTTAGGGAGTTTCTCCACATTCTCCCCCCTACCCTTGATTCATGCCACAGTAAGGCTGTGTTTCCTCATCTTACCCTTCAAAGTCTGCCCAGTATACCACTGGCCAGTGGTCATGTCCCAGTCAAGCCTGGAATCCCTATAGCTCTTCACCCATCTCTCCACTCTCCCACATATCCTCAGCTGCCTGCTCTTCCCTCCAGCTGAGCCTAGAGCAGCTCCAAACAGTATCAGAGAGACATCAGGGATTCAAAAAACAATTCTTCACTGAAATAAAGACCTACGGACCAGCCGAGTCACTCCCCTTGAGCTGATTCACAGCCACCCAGGTTCTCCTCCAGCCCCAGGGTCCTTGGGGGCTCTCTGCCTCCATTCAGAGCTCTGGGAGCACCTGGGTGCTGGCAAGACTCACCGGGCAGCCTCTCGCTGCAGCACATGTCCAGGGCCCCTCCCTCGGAGTCATCAGCAGTGTGGTTCTCTCTCTCTCACTCCTGCAGCAGGACGAAAAATGGGAGGTGAGGCTGTTGATGAGTGGGGATCAAGACAAAACCCTGAGCAAAGAGAAAAAGACTTCCTTTCTTGCACTGGTCCTTTGGAAAAACCCTGTCCCATTAGGGGGACCTGAGGAAAAGACCAATCTATGGAGGAGTCAAGCGGGAGAGGCAGGGGCAGAGTTTTGCAGGTGTCTTTCATGTGGAATAATCAGCAGCAGCATCACTAAAACCACCATCAGCACCATACCTCTACCATGGAAAGAGGGCTTACTTCATGCGAAGCACTTTGCAAACTTTATCACACTGAGTCTTCATCAGGACTCCATGAATTAGGGATCATTCCACTTGGCTCAGAGAAATTAAGTAACCTGCCTCAGGTCACACAGCACCTTCGGGTAGGGCGGGGTATGAAATTACAGTCTAGGACTTCAGGCTCACATTTGCACTGCTGTGCCATTCTGCCTCCTAGTTTCTGGGGGTTTGAACCATGGGTGATCAAGAGGGATCTGGGTGACATACAGTCTGTGTCCAGCCCTCCCCCATGTCCTGCACATTCCCTGTGGCTCAGGCAGTACAAAGTGGTATGCAAAACTCTTCTCTAGAAATAGCTAGAAAAAGTAGCTGTCTGTGTATTTGCATATTCTAAATGTTCTATTTCCTTCTGAAATCAGAAAACCCTCTTTATCAGGGTACCTTTCAGGACTATGCTGGGGTCTATAGTTTCTCCTTCACCCAGTAAGCTGGAAAAAGTTTGCTGGAGATTAGCCAGACCCCAGGGAGTTTCTGTGGACTTTCCTGGTGACTCAGATGGTAAAGAAGATACCGTCTGGGTATCTTCTGGGTTAGGAAGATACCCCAGAGAAGGGAATGGCTATCCACTCTAGTATTCTCGCCTGGAGAATCCCATGGACAGAGTTGCCTGGTGGGCTACAGTTCGTGGAGTCACAGAGAGCTGGACATGACCTTCCCTTTTCACTTTCATTTTTCAGGAAGTTTCTGTAGTCTGACATATCCTGAGATAACTGCTCTGCTCTCAGGGCTTCCCTGCTCTGGGAACGGCCTGCTGTGTAGCGTGGCTCCAGTAGCTCTGCCTGCCCTTTGTGTATGACCCCAAGCAGTAGCTGACTGATCCACAGCTGGACAAGCCCACCAGCCTGGGAAAATCAGAACCTCTCCCCTGCACTTTTCTTTTTTTTTTTTTTTTTTTTTTTTTTTTTACATATTTCATGTAAATTAAACTTTAATAAGGCTATTTTATTTTATTTTATTTTTTTTTTTTTAATAAATTTATTTATTTTACTTGGGGGCTAATTACTTTACAATATTGTAATAGTTTTTGCCATACATTGACAAGAATCAGCCATGGGTTTACATGTGTTCCCCTTCCCGAACCCCCCACCCACCTCCCTCCCCCTCCCATCCCTCTGGATCATCCCACTGCCCCGGCCCCGAGCCCTTGTCACATGCATCGAACATGGAATGGTGCTCTGTTTCACATATGACAATACACATGTCTCAATGCCATTCTCCCAGAACGGCCCACCCTCACCTTCTCCCTCAGAGTCCATAAAATTGTTCCATGCATCTGTGTCTCTCATTCTGTCCCGCATATAGGGTTATCGTTACCATCTTTCAGATTCCATATATATGCATTAGTATACTGTATTGTTGTTTTTCTTTCTGGCTTACTTCACTCTGTATAATGGGCTCCAGTTTCATCCATCTCAGTAGAACCAATTCAAATGTATTTTTTTTAATGGCTGAGTAATATTCCATTGTGTATATGTACCACAGCTTCCTTATCCATTCATCTGCTGATGGACATCTAGGTTGCTTCCATGTCCTGGCTATTGTAAACAGTGCTGCGATGAACATTGGGGTACACGCGTCTCTTTCAATTCTGGTTTCCTCGGTGTATATGCCCAGCAGTGGGATTGCTGGGTCATATGGCAGCCTGCACTTTTCAAATGTATCCTGGGGGCTGAACCACGGTAGCCACAGTGCCCTGGAGAGAAGGTCCAGAAACATCTGTCGCTGAGGGCCTTGGAGCTGCTTCATTCCTGCCCATCCTGAACCTTGATTGAGCAACATGCCTGTTAAGACCATCAGCTGCCCCAGGATCCTTCCAATTGTTGTTGTTGTTCAGTCACTCAGTCGTGTCTCTTTGTGACCCCATGGACTGCAGCACACCAGGCTTCCCTGTCCTTTACCATCTCCCACAGTTTGCTCAAACTCATGTCCTTTGAGTCGGTGATGCCATCCAACCAATTCATCCTCTGCTGCCTGCTTCTCCTCCTGCCTTCTATCTTCCCAGCATCAGGGTCTTTTCCAATGAGTCAGCTCTTCTCATCAGGTGGCCAAAAGTATTGGAGCTTCAGCTTCAGCATCAGTCCTTTCAATGAATATTCAGGACTGATCTCCTTTAGGATCGACTGGTTGGATCTCCTTGCAGTCCAAGGGACTCTCAAGAGTCTTCTCTGGCACCACAGTTTGAAAGCATCAATTCTTCAGTCCCCGGCCTTCTTTACGGTTCAGCTCTCACATCCATACATGACTACTGGAAAAACCATAACTTTGACTATACAGACCTTTGTTGGCAAAGTAATGTCTCTGCTTTTTTATACGCTGTTTAGGTTTGTCAAAGCTTTTCTTCCAAGGAGCAAGCGTCTTTTAATTTCATGGCTGAAATTAATGTCTATAGTGATTTTGATCCCTCCAATAAATTCCAATATTTTACCTTAAGATGGTGGGATTTGAGTTCTGAAACTGGCAGCCAGAAGAAACTTTAATACACCCTTGCTAGCATGATACTTCCAAGAAGTTCAAGAGGTCAACTACCTCTCCACCCACTAGCCCTGCAATCCTGCCTGTTGGACTGGTCCTGAGGCCGACTTCAGGCCCAGCTGCAAATCTGAAACAGTGAAGGGCACAGAGGTCGGGGTAAGGATGTCCCTTTTGATTCTGACATCTTCTGCTCTCAACTGGCAATTGTTTTACTCTTTCCTCACTCCAGTTGGCAGGATCTCTGAGAATCCCAAACCCCAGGGCCCGGCTCTCTTGCAGAGAGATGACTGCTATCTTCAAGGCCCTTTAAATGTCTCTGGAGTCTCTCCACTTTTCCCCCTCTCTGCCACCTATATCTTGGTCCAGGGCAGCATCTCTTGCCTAGATTACTGAGGCAGTCTTTTAATTGGTCTCTGGCATCCACTCAGGCTGACCTCCGAAACATGCTCCGTATAGTTCGGATTTATATGGCTTTGTACGTTGTGCAGTTTACAGCCTGCACAACAGGATAGGGCAGGCCTGAGCTAGAATCAACTCCTTCACACTTACCATAGAACTTTCTTCTTTAAAAAAATACTTGAATGGCATCCTATTACACTCAAAACAAAGACAATAATCCTTAGACATGGTCTACTAGATCTTGAATGTTTTGTCCTCCATTCATCCCTCTAGCCTTATTTCATGCCCCTTTCCTTTTTAACCTCTGCACTCTAGCTACATCAGGACAGGGGTTTTTCTACACAGTGCCTTTGCACATGCTTTTCTCTTGCCTGGAGAGCCCCGCCCCCTGCCCCCCGAGCTCTACTTCCCATTACGCTTTACTCACAGCCTTTGACAGAGTTTTAAATTTCACTTTACCTTATGCCATTATTTGACTAACATTAGATTATAAGTGACAAGAGGGCAGGGACCACCATTTGGGTTTCATTTATCACTGTAGCTTGAAAGTCTTGCCTGGTGCCTGCTTCATAGTGGGTGTTCAATAAATAAAGAAACACTCGTTGAATAAGTGAATGTTGCCTTGACCTTCTTGAAAAAACCTCAGGCCCCTCAAACATGGCCATTATCTGAGCTGCCTTTGTGAAGGCAGGTCTTCGTGAAGGCACTTGGAACCCTTCTCCCCCACTGCAGTCCACAGCAGGCCAGTATCATGGAGCTGGAAGCCCTTTCATTTAGCAGAGCAGGAAATGAAGACACAGAAGGGAGGTCTTCCTGGCTCCAGGTTATATGCCAAGTGGGTAGCCAGCGGATGGGGATGGAGAACACCTACCCCCTACCTCCTGATCCAGAGCTTTTGCTTTCTTTACCTTGAAGAACGCTCTGGCTGGAGGGCAGCCCCAAACGTCTGACCCCTGGCTCAGTGCAAAAAGGTAACTCAGGTATATCCAGAGACCTCTGCAAGGGGACCACAAGTGAGTCACAGCTGCTTTCACACCTCAAGCCTCCCAGGCCCCAAGTCGTGTTCAGAATAGCTCAGCCCTGCATGTGTGCAGCAGACTCTATAAATAAGCTTCCTAGAAAATGACTAATTTCATCATCAGGAAAGCAGAAAGAGTAGCACCTCTCATCTGGAGAAGACAATGAAGCAAGAGCCTGCTCTGGGCCCTGCAGTCGAAGGACTCCAGGCAATCTCACCAAAACCTGCATGTAGAGGCTGTTCAGGGGAGGGTTTGAATTAGATTTCCAAGGAGCAGAGCTGGTGCATTCAGGCTTACTTGAGAAGTCCAGTCTCTGGGCACTGCCCTCCTTCCTTCCAGCCAAGAGAGAAATAGCTGCTTGCTGTAGATGACTGCAAGCTCCTTCTCTCCCCTTGTCCACTTCAACCAGCCGAGGACACAGGAGAAGAAAACTGGCCTGTGACCATAGGCAGCCACTTGCTGGACTGGCCCCTCACTGCTACTCTTAGAAACCAGAGAACCTCCGAGATAAAGGGACTTGGAGATCACCCGGCCTGTCCCTCCCTCACTGATGGAGAATGTCTGGGAGGGGAAAGAACCTTTCCAAAGCCAGTGCCCCATTCAACAAGCGCTCACTGAGCAGCTTCGGGGAGCAAGGCAGCAGCACTAGGAACACAGTGACGAACACGCCAGGTCCTTTCCCCTGCAACTCCCAGTCTTCTGGGGAGACACACAGGCAAACACGATTGCTCCCACACCTGCTTTAATAGGTTGCATGCATGTGATATCTTGGGGAGCTCAGCTTGTGGTGAGGGGTTGGAGGGGATGTCTTCGGCAAGGGGAATATAGGAGCCGGTTCTTAAAGGATGTTTCTAGGTGGATGAGGGGTCACAAGGAGAAGAACTTCCTTCACGGTGCAGACATAGGAGCGCATCCCGGAGGCTTGAGATGGATAGAGTATTTGGCATTAACTGGAAGCAGTTGGTCAGTAGGCTGGGGAAGTGATGTAGGCCAGGACCCAGCAGAGGCACCTGAGCAGAAATCCTGCCAACCGGGTGGGGCTTCCCTTGAACCAAGTGGTGCCACGGGTTCCCCCATCCCTGGGCTGAGGAGGTCTGTTGTAGGAAGGGTGATTAGTGGCATATGTCTGAGGAACAGACATTAGACCCAGCTGGTGGTTACCTGATCTGGTCCCAAACTACATTTGGGGTAAAATTCACATAACATAAAATTCACCATTTAAACCATTTTAAAACATACAGTTCCAGGGTACTTATTACATCCATAATGTTGTGAAACCACCACCATCATCTAGTTCCAGAAGTTTCATCGCCCCCAAAAGAAAAGCCTGCACCCCTTAAGGAGTCCCTCCCATCTTCCCCTCCCTCAGCCTCTGTTAACCACTAATCCTCTTCCTGTCTCTCACGGATTTGCCTGTTCTGTGTATTTCAACTAAATGGAATCTTACAATATTGTAGCCTTTTGTGTCTGGATCATTTCACTCAGCATAACATTTTCTAGGTTCATCCCCGCTGTAGCATGTGTCAGTACTTAATTTCTTTTAACGGCTGGATGATATCCGACTCCACGGGCAAACTACATTTCACCCATTCATCATTTGATGAACTTCTGGATTGCTTCCACCTTTTGGGTGTTGTGAATAGTGCTGCTATGATCCAAACTTACCTCTTAAACTCCTCTCCCACTTGCTTATGACTTTGGGCAATCCTCTTTCACTCTGGACCCCTGAGGCTTCATCTATAAAATAAGGTGGTTTAGATCCTGGGCTCCTGGAACCTTAAATGTCATCAGCGTCATTCGTCCGTTCGTGTGTGAAGGTAATGGTGCACCTGGAGGGGTGCTGGAGACTCGGCCTGGACCAGCCCACCTTATCTTCCAGGAGCTCATGGCTGATGGGGGAGACAGATCAGGTAACGCTGGGGGCTGGGGGAAGCGTGCTAACAGAGGCCTGCCTGGGATGGGCTGTGGGCACAGGGCACATCACCTCTGCCTGGAGGGTGGGATGGTGGATGCGTGGGTGCTCTTAGGAGGCATCCTGGAGTGGATGCCAGCTTTGCCCAGGATGCATGCAGAGAAATAGCTGACAGGTTTGGGGAGGGAGGCAGAGGAGTCTGCACTCTCTTCCCAGGTGGGTGAGGAGGAGTTGGGATGCTGAAGCCAGCATCTCCGGGTGGGAGGCTGAGCCCCCAGGAACCTCCTGACCCAACCCCAGGCAAATATACCCTCTACCTTGGGTTTCCTGCTCCTGGGGCTCCCAGGGCTCACCAAAGCAGGGGTCTCCAACATTTGGGATCTAATGCCTGATGATCTGAGGTAGAGCGGATGTAATAAAGGACACACAGAAGTAAAGAATAAATAGGAATAAAGTACACAGTAAATGTAATGTGCTTGAATCATCCCAACACCATCCCCCACCCCGTCCGTGGAGGAACTGTCTTCCATAAAACTGGTCCCTGGTGCCAAGAAGGTTGGGCATCACAGCTCTAGGCTCTAGACGCCCCGACGTGTCCACACGGAGCCTCTACCACCTCCCAAAGCTTGAATCCCACTACACGGCCATGTCCTCAGGACCAAACCTGTCCACTCCCACTTCCAGGCCTGTTTGTGCCGTTGCCTTAGCCTGATGTTTCTTTCCCCCTCCTGTCAAATTTAACTAATTCTCCCCATCCCCTCTTCCATGAAGCACCTCCTGATCTCCCGGGAAGAATTAAGGTCTCCCATCTCCGTTCCCACCCCGCACCGGCTCATACTCCTGTCTGCCTCTGACTTTGTTCTGCTGCTCTAGTTAGCTGTTTGTGCACCTGCCTCCCCTAGCAGTGACTTGAGAGCACGTTCACCCCGGCAGCCACCCCTGCATCCCAGGTGTTCAGGGCCCAAGCCTGTTGATGTACCTGTTAAAGGTCAGATGGAGGGCAGTGGCAGGGTCTTAGGGGTAGTGGTTTTGAGGGTTCTTAGGTGGGCAGAACCTAGCCAGGAGCTTTCCAACCTGGAGAAGATGGCCATGTCATGGCCAGAAAGGGACCCAGAATGCCACCCAGGTTCTTATCAGCACGTTCAATCTGCAGGGGCAGAGGACATGCTTGCTTCATGGAGAACCAGGCTGACCGCCTCCTGCAAATGAGCCATGTGCTTCAGAGCCTGCAGGTGGAGTGGCCTCGCCCTCCTTCCCGGGGCGGTGGCAGGGAAGCACGTAGGTGCTCAGTCACCTCCTCATTACCATCCCCAAATGTCCGGATGGGAAGAGGTGCCATCTGGGGCCAGGGCAGAAAGTTTTCTCTGGACAAAGCACAGGAGAGGTGAATGGAGGAGAGAGGCCGGCTTTAGGATGTCCCCAAAGGGAAACCGAGGCAAGGAAGATTAAGTACTTGCCTCAAGTCACAAAGGGTGTGAACAATTGTTTTCAGGTGGTTAAAAATCCTGATTCCCTTCTGGAAGTTGCCTCTCTCTTCCCCAGGTGCTCTGCCAGTCCCCTGTCACAGGGAGGGCCCAAGACCAGAGGTCAGTTACCTGTCATCCTGTGTCACACCCCAAAGCCTTCTAACAAGCAGCTTTCTTGCGTAAGTTTGTCAGTTTCTGTTGCTGCCAACCACAGTGCTCAGACTGATGCGTGCAGCAAACTCGTGGAACAGATAGGCTCTGAGCCCAGGACTCCCAATGCTTAGTTCACTGCTATTTCCATCCTGCCAAGCTGCCTACCCTCCCTGCCCAGCTGTCCACTGTCCAGCCATCTGTCCCCACGTCTGAGCAGACTGCAAACTCAGAGAGCTCTGGATCCCAAACACAGGGTCTGAAAGTTCTCTGCTTGGGACGTGCCCTGATGAATGACGACGGCTTCTCCACCTTGCTCTGCTGGCGGGAGACAGTGGCGTGGGCGTGGCAGGCAGCCAAGGGAAGGGGAGATGAAGGGGTGCTGGAGAGGCCCAGGCTGCAAAGGGGTGGGGGCTGGGCAAGACGGAAAGAGTTTTCCATCTTTCACGTGAGTCTGATTCAGGGTCTGGAACACTCATGGGTTTGACTCGTGATGACCAAACACTAGTGCTTACCAAACACCTACTATGCGCGGGCCACAGGGTGAGGCCCTGGGGATACAGCGAAGTACAGGCTGTCAGAGGGGGAGTACAGGGAGGCAAAAGGCAATGGAACACAGGCGGCCTGTTTGACGTGAGAAGTGCAGGGTGTGGGGGCTGCTGGTGAGGCTCCGAGGGAGGCAGCAGAGTCAGGGAAGGTTCCCGGGAAGGAACCGACGAGCAGACATGAAGGCGCGGTGGGGGTCAGGAGTTGTGGAGTGACAGAGGAGCGGCGGGGGTGCTCCAGGCAGAAGGAAGGCCCCGTGAAGGGGCCTGCAGTTGGGAGGAAGCGGGGCACGCTCAGCGCCTGGAAAGAAATTCAATCCGACAAGGGCATGTGGGAAGGCAGTGCGAACAGGGACATTTTCTGAGGTGGCTCATTTGTCATGTTCTTCCTTCTATGTTTTCCTCCTCCCTCCCCTTCTTTCCAGAGACATGAGGCAGACCTTAATCTTCATAGCATCCCTAGAAGGAACATACGATCATTACCTTGTAGTTTCTAGATGAGGAAATGGCGATTCAGAGAAGTCCAGTGACTTGCCCAAGGGCACACAGCTAGTAGTAACAGGTCGGCCTCTTGCTGCCCATAGTCCTCAGCTCTCTTCTCTTCTGGCTTTTGGTCTTCGTTGAAAACAACACTCTGAAAATAGGAAGAGAGTCAACGTGAATGAAACGGCAGACTACAGCAGTTACCTTGTACGTGTTCTTTGAAAACAATCCTCACCTAGGTCTTTGGGGGCAGCACTCCCATTTTACAGATGAAGAAACTGAGGCTCAGGTGGTGAAGTGACTTTGATAGACTCATACAGCAGGTGACTTAGTGAAGGAGCCCGAGGGAGACTCCTGTCCCCAGGGCTCCGAAGGAGTTCACAGCCACAGGGCCGTTACCTCGTATGTCCTCCCAGGAACAGAAGGAAGCCCTGCCCTGGACCCTGGCCTCAGGTTGCTCCACCTGAAGCAGCAGCCCAGAGAGCTCACCTCGGGAGACAGGCTGGAGTGGAGAGTGTGCGTGATAATAGCAGCCGTGCTCCATGACTGGAGGAACTCATGCACTCCATGGCCAAGGGCACAGCAGCCCTGGGCTCTAGTCCAGCGTGTGACCCTGGACCAGTCATTTCCTCTAATCCGAGTCACAGCATCCACAAATGAAAATTTAAAAAAAATCAATTTAATGACATTTAATGGCCTTTCCTTAAGGTCTCAAGTTTTGATTCTTGGGGTATCAAGGTTTGATGAGGAGGAGCTGGTGGAGCAGCAGGGAACCAGCAGAGGGCGCTCCCAGCAGCAGGGAAACAAGGCTTTGGTCCATGGGTGGGGCTGGGGGGGTGGCGGTTGGGGAGTGGGGGGGTAGAGGGTGGGGAAAGGGGAGCTTTCCCACCCCAGTCAGTGACTGACGCAGGCCCAGTTCCCCCGTGTGGGTCAGTATCTATTGCGGACAGTTGTATCTGTGTGGTGGACAGGAGACGGTAAGATGTTCAATCGAAGAGTGGGATTTCAGGGCTGAAAGGTCATCTGGTTTAATCCTCTGCTCTCCAAGATTCTGAAAACACCCCCCTTCCGTCCCCTCCTCCTCCACCCAAGGTATGCAGTTTAACTTACAAGGAGGAAACAGACAATTACAAAGGTGAAGGCGTGATGACATCTCTTGGGAGGGGAGTGTTTCTATGCTTCCATTCCGTTAGATGAGAGCTCCTACTCAGGATGCCTTGGGATGCACCTCTCCCTTCAGGGAAAAGCCCCCATTTCCCTTCTCTCCTTGGAAAACTCTCTAAGACCCTTTCAAGACCCTGTTCAAATGTGACCTCAGCAGCACCCTCCCTGACTCCCTTAGAAAGAGCTGGGTACCCCCTCGGTTCTCATGCTCTATTCAGTGATTATTTTTTCACTTAATTATTTTATATATTTTTTGGCCATGCCATGTGGCATGCAGGATCTTAGTTCCCCGACCAGGGACGGAACTTGTGTCCCCTGCAATGGAGGAATTTTAACCACTAGACGACCAGGAAAGTCCCTCGGTGGTTATCTACTGATGCCTGCATCCCCAACTCATGCAGAGCTATCCAAACACAAACCTGTGGACTGTAATCAAGGCAGCTTCCTTTTGTCGAGTGCTTAGGGAGTGCTGGATATCGTGCCAATACTGGGCATGTGTTACATCACTCATCTCTCACCATAGCCCTATGAGCTAAACACAGTTGTCAGCCCCCTCCTACACATGTGGAGATGAGGACTTGGACAGACTGAGTCACTTGTTCAAGGTCACCCAGTTGGTAAGCGTCAGAAGCAGGCTTCAAATTCAGTTTGCCTCCACCCCAGACCCAGGCTTTACTGAAACCACCAGGTGCATGGCCTCTGATGTGGATGTTCCTATTTCCTCACTTAATACTCTGGCACCAGGAAGATATTCAAGATCTATTCTTGAAAAAATAAGTGAAAATAGGGCTAGGGTTTGAGTGTGTATAAATGGCTCATCAAAAACGCCACAAAGCACAGGCTTTGGGATTGGGTGGCCAAATCTGAGTCAAGGCTCCCTCGTTGACTGCCTGATCTTAGATAAGATACTTGACTTCTCCGCAGCTCAGTTTCTTCATCTGTAAAATAAGGAAAGCAGTGTCTACACTTCAGAGGGTTCTCATGGAGATTGAATGAATGCTGATCCTTACACGAAGTTTTTACATGAGATGCATGTAAAATGCTTAGGCAGGGTCCAGTAAGCTCTTAAAAAGGCTATCATCATCTAGTGTGTCAGGTGTTGCCTGCTTTTCAGTTAATACAAGCCTTCTCACCCATAGGTGAGGTTCATGGAGGCTCTGGAATGAGCCTGAAGTGAAGTGATAGTCGCTCAGTCGTGTCCGACTCTTTGCGACCCCATGGACTGTAGCCTGGCAGGCTCCTCTGTCCATGGATTTCTCCAGGCAAGAATACTAGAGTGGGTAGCTGTTCCCTTCTCCAGGGGAATCTTCCCAACTCAGGGACTGAACCCAGGTCCCCTGCATTGCAGGTGGGTTCTTTACCCTCTGAGTCTAGTGGTATGCTACTAAACTGGTTCTCAGAGAAAAAAAGAAGTAATAACAATTTAAAAAGCCATAATTTGTGGCATTTGCCAATTTCTCTGGTGTAAATGCTCCCACCATGGCTGATGTCAAGCTATGAATGTGAGGGGCCATGCTGCCAGTCTTGGTAGAGATCAGGAGTTTGACCTAAACGCTTGCTGCCTCAGTTTTCTTATCTGTAAAATGGACCAGTAGCACAGAATGCACTGCGTAAGTGTTGTTGCTGCTTAGTCACTAAGTTGTGTCCAACCCCTTTGCGACCCCATGAACTGCAGCCTGCCAGGCTCCTCTGTCCATGGGATTTCCCAGGCAAGAATACTAGAGTGGGTTGCCATTTCCTTCTCCAGGGGAATCTTCCTGACCCAGGGAGCAAACCCGCATCTCCGGCACTGGCAGGCAGATTCTTTACCATTGAGCTACCAAGGATGCCCATTTAAGTGTTACCTAATACTATTATTTTCACAACACTCAGTCTCACTCTTGCTCATCCGGCTCTGACACTGGCCCCATCCCAGCACCTGGCCTTCCGCCTGAAGCCCTGGCAGGCAGAATCTCTGTCTCGGTCATCTTCCTTCTAGGACTGAGGCCTTGTCCACTCTTGCAGCTCTGCCCCCTCCAAACAGAACTAGAATCCTGACCTAGCCAGTGCTGGTGACATACACACCCTGATCATCACAGTTGATTCTGGGCTTCTGATCTCTACCTGCCTCTGGTTTTAGCCCTAGATGTCCCTGATGCCAACCTTGGGCCTGAATGCCAGGGCTGCCTGTGCGTTGCTCTGGATTGCCCATGAAGATCCTGTCTGGCATCTGCTCCTTTCTCCGTCACCTACAGAACCACCTCTCACAGGGCTCGTACGCACTTGGAAAGGAGGAGGCCGGGGTATAGAGCTAGGTCTGTTCCCACCTGCGGCTAGGGAGAACTCTTGGGTCCTGCCACACCTTACTGTGGGGTCCAGTCCTCCATCAGGGCCCCCACCCTCAGCCTCTCAGGTAACCCTTCTGAGCTCGAGCTGGGAAGATGCTGGCACTTCAGGGTTTGGTAAAAGAATCAGGCAAAACAGAGACACAGTCAGAGCCTGGGGGGACGTAAGATGCAAACAGTTTGGAAACGTGAGCTGGGTCTGAGGCACCTTTGCTAGGAGAGAGGATACTGTGTGAGCCAGGAAGTTGAATGGAATAGGAAAGAGAAAAAAAGAAGCCAGGAGTCAAGGCTGAAAAGGGTCTAGAGACCCAGGGCCAGGGGAGGGCTGTCACTGAGTCGTCAGTCGCTGGGAGAATCCCTCAAAACACAACAGATTGGACTTTCTGAGGTCACACACCTTAAGGCAGCCACGGTCCTCTGCAAAAAGGATGGATTCAGAGGCCAAGACCGAGTCGTCAGTCGCTGGGAGAATCCCTCAAAACACAACCGATTGGACTTTCTGAGGTCACACACCTTAAGGCAGCCACGGTCCTCTGCAAAAAGGATGGATTCAGAGGCCGAGAGACCTGGCTGAAACGCTGTCCTCTGCCCTAACTGTCCCCACGGGGCCCTGGACCTGTGTCCTAACTTCTCTGAGCTTTGGTTTCTTCCTCTGGGCTGTGGAAGCAATAGAAGCTGCCGGTCACAAGCTTGTGGTAAAGACGGCGGAAGCGACTGAGGCAGAGAAAGTACAAGGCCACCCGGGGCTGACAGCCTCCCTGTCACCATGCTGATCTGCTTCAAAGCTGCCTCTCCCAAGGCCCTCCAAGTCAACCCCACACGGGAGCCGCTCCTGCTCTCCATACCAGGCGGTGCCATCAGCTGCAAAGCTGTTTCCTTTGTCCTTAGGCTCTGCCAGGTGTCCTGGAGCTAAGGAGAGCAATGCTGAAGAGGCTACCTTGAGGATGAACGAGGCCTCTCCGGCAGAACTGCTCTCTCCCCTTTGGAGAGCCCTGGGCGGTTTCGGGGTCCCCTGGGTCAGACACAGGGCCTGGAGGAAGGCGGGGCACAAAGAGCTGAAAACCCAACTTCGTAGGGTTCCCCAGATCCTTTTCCATCATAAACACCACCCCACCCCCCAGCTGTGCTCACTGTTGCTTCTCAGCCCGTGTCTCCCCTGGTCCTCCTTCCTGGACAGGCTCCCCTGCTCCTCTCCCCTGAGCTGTGGCCAGGGCCTGCCGAAGCTCACACTGCCTCCAGGAAGCCTCCCCAGGGAATCCAGCACACACTGACCTCTCTTCCAGCTGAATTTTTCCCCTAGTGTTTTGATCTATAACTCGGCACCTGGCAATGGACCACACCCCAGCCTTGGCTGCTCCCTCGTTCTCTTGTCCAGAACCTCGACTGCTGTGAGCTGCCCAGGCTGGGGGTGCGGGGACAGGGGATGGGCCTACTTCTATCTCCTCCAAGAAGGGGAGTTCAGTACACCAAGAACGGGATGGAAGGCCAAGCAATGTACATCCAGCTCCTTCTGCACATTCAGGTTTGTAAAGAAGATACAAAGGAGATGAAATAGGAGAAAAGAGGGAAGGAAGAAGTGAATGAAAAGGAGTGAAAGGTGCGGGAAGGGGACCTATGTGAGACTCAGGACCACAGTCACAAGAAGACAGATCAGACCATCATCCAGGCTGCCTTGGCTCATGCTTTAAGGCTTTCTACAGATTACCCTTGATTATGTAACTCTCTGGCTCAACAGACTACTCTTTGAAAAACCTTTGGAACTCACCTCCTCCAGGCAGCCTTCCTTGATTGGCTTTACTCTTTTGCCCAACCCCTTGACTCCCTGAGCTGTATTACTTTGCACTTATTAATGCCCATGGATTTCTGATGAATCCAGATCCTCTGGGGAAGGGCTGGAGGTCTCTGCCTCACTGGTAGTGAGTTTAATGCTATATTTATCATTTGTAGTCAGAGACTACAGTCTTTTTTTCCATCACCTTTCTTTGATCAATTTCAGAGGGTGGTTTGGGTTATTTTAGACCCAATTTGCCTCTAAGTAATCTTGAGACAGGACCTGCTATAATCTTAAATCTGTTTCTTTACTATCAGGCTCTGTGTGTTGGACCTGCGAGGATAATACAGATGACTAAGCCCCAGTCCCTGCCCTCAACCAGCTTGCAGTCTTGTGAGTAGAGCTGAATATGTGCTAAATGTCAATGGAGGCTGTGGGACATGGGTGCCTGGGAGGGCACAGCAGGAAAATCCAGGAAACTGCACAAGAAATTGATGTTTGAGCATCCCAAGGACCAGCAGAATTCACCAGACTGTGCAGAGAGTGTTCCAGGCAGAGAACACTACAGCGGCAAAGGCCAGAAGAGGTGAAAGGGAGAGATGGGCTGGGAGAAGGCCCGTCAGTGTGGCTGGACAGAGGGCAGGAGGGGGCCCTCATATCTCATGGCTGAGGGCTTCGTGCATCCTGTGAACACACACAGACTAACTCACAGCCCACTTTCCCTTGGTAGGATAAAGGCGAGGACTGCCATTCTAGCTGGCATTTAGAGATCTGCATGTGTCGGGGAGAGTGGGGGTGTAACAATACAGATGGATTTCAAAAACTACTTATGACACAAAGACCACACGCTACCTGAGTTTGTTTATACCAAGATCAAGTACAGACAAAAGTCATCTTCAGTGACAGAAATGGCAAGGACAGTTCCCTCTGAGGGCGGGTACTGACTGAAGGAGAAAGAAGGAACTCTGAGAGGTGATGGAAACGTCCCATATCCCAATCCTGGTGATGGTTATTCCACTTCACATAGTCATCAAAACTCGCTGAATGCAACACTGAAGGTCTATACATCTTCCTGCTCATAAAACAGACTTTCAAATGTGTGTGAGCATTCTCGGTTGTCATGATGACTGAAGGGTGCTCCTGGGAAATATTCAGGGGAGTGGCCAGGGATGCTGTCATAATAAAGAACTCCCCACCTATAGACCAGCAGGATCCTTGTTGAGAAACACTGCTGTAGGCCACAGGGAGCTACAAGGGGTTCAAAGAGCAGAGAGAACTGGCTGCTTCTGGGATCTGGGAAGGCGGGCTTTGGGGTGATGGGAGCCCATGGGTCCTGGTATTTTGGGTGTGAAGTGACACAGGTGGATACGTGACTTCCATCGCCACTCCTGGGCCTTGTATTTGGCCAGCGCACTGGCCTGATGCTGCCCAGACCCGGGAGGCACCCTGGGCTGTCCTCTAAGGCATCCCAGAAGGGGTTGGAAGGAGGGCAGCTAAGGGAGTCAGAGGCAGCAAATGTCAGAGGGAAAAGGACAAGCCCCATGCTGGCCTCCCTGCCTCGATCGGCACCGGGAATGCTGACTCTGAGCATCTTCCTCTGAAATGTGGTCACAATGGAGCTGGAGTGGGATAGGGGTGGGGGCGCCCTGAGAGACCAGAGGCACAGGAAGTGGGGCTGGATGCTGCCACTGCTCCTACCAAAAACCCTGTTCTGAAGTCATGAGCCACAGAAGAACACAGCCAACTTACAACAAAATGCTCACCTGACCCCTTCCTCCAGGAAGCCTTCTCTGACCTCCATGCTGGGCAGGTGCCTCTCCTGGGTCCCCATAGTTCTCAGCTCATCACCAGAGCATGGTTACACACCTAGGTGTGAATTCCTGCTCTGCCACTTGCTTGCTGTGTGTTTCTGGCAAATTACTTAAGCTCTCTGAGTCTTTATCAATACACCGAGGACAATAAAAACTTTTCTGCAATGAACCGTAATAAAAGATCAGTGAGATAACGTAGTAAGCACTCAGAAATGTTAGTACTTATGACTACCATAGTGAGCATCTGTACAGACCACTGTTGCCTGGATACTCACTGGTGACAACAGACACACACAAGCTCCTTGTGGGCAGGGTCCTCGTGGCAGGTTGATTTCCTGGCGCAGTAAATACCTGCATGTGTGAATGAATCCCAACTCCGAAAGATCTCTCCTGAGAGCTTTCTTTTTCCACCCACGATGCCTCTAAATCACAATAATTCTTCAGAAATGGAGGGTGGATTCATTTGTATTCTGTTCCCTTTTCTCTCTTCCCTCCAACGCCATGGAGAAACCTACACAAAATTTACTTAGAAAAATTAATGGTTTCTTCCTGGACCCTCCACTCCTAAGACTTCATTTAGTCGTCTTTTTCGATGAGTACACAAAAATGCTTAATAAAAACCACCCTGTTGTTCCTCAAAAAGTTAAATATAGACATATTATTTGATCTAGCAATTCCACTTCTAGGCATGTAACCCAAATAATTGGAAGCACGGGCTCAAGTAGGTACCCGTATGTCAATGCTCTTAACAGCATTATTCACAATAACCAAAAGGTAGAAGCAACCCCAGTGTCCATCAACAGATGAATGGATGAACAAATGTGGCATATACATACAATGGACTATTATTCAGTCTTAAAAAGGAAGGAAATTCTGACACATGTTACAACATGGGTGAACCTTGAAAATACGCTAAGTGAAATAAGCTAGCCACAAAAGGACAAATGGCATATGATTCTACTTATACAAGGTACCTAGAATATGTGAATTTATAGACAGAAAGTAGAAACAGATTATCAGAGACTGGGGTAGGGGGAATGAGGAGTCATTGTTTAATGGGTACAGAGTTTCAGTTTTGCAATGTGAAGAGTTCTATGGCTAGATGGTGATGATGGTTGTACAACAATATGAATGTATTTAATGCTACTAAACTATATACTTAGAATGGTTACAATAGTACATTTTATGTATTGCTTCCTAATTTAAAAAAGGCACCCCAAGCCAAATCACCAAAATGCTGGAGGGACTCTATCTGAAATCTGACACCCCTCTATCACATCCTCAATGCCTGTGACTCTGGCCTCCTGGCCCATAATCTCCCTCTCCAGCCTCTCCTTGGCTCCAGCTCTGGTATCCACTCTTCTCTTTCCACCTCTGAATCCAGGGCCATGTCATCAGCATCCATGAAATCAACCTGCATCTGTCGACACGTTCTTTAACCTTGTTCTCCTCTTCCCCGTCCCCAGCACCCCCGTCCTGTCCACCCTCTTGGGGATGGTTAAATCAGAAGCCTTGAGAATCTGAGGTGGAAGAGCTGCGTTTATGAAGATGTTCACTACTGAGTATGTCCACCAAATAAGAAATGGCTAAGTAAAGTACTCTAAAGCCACTGAGGATGGAAGAAGGTCATGCACAAGCACAAAATTTATGAGAAAATGTTAAGTAAAAAATGCTGGGTACAAAACTAGATGTGGACTGATTTCAACTATTAAATGATACAGATCTATAGAAGAAACAGAATGGGACAGATAAAATCATGGTTCATCTTACATTTAATTCTACAGTATGGTTCTGTTATTTTTATGGTATAACTTATTTTTTAAAGACCGGACCACTCTCTTAGGCAGATGATGAAATATACAATCTTTGGGTGCACTCCAGACAGCCACATGCTGCCCACCACTGAAGTCCACTGACTCCCTCCTGAGTGGCTTCCAGAGAATTGGGGGGAGAAAAGGAACATTTCCACTCTTAAGAAAGACATCTTAAAGCTTGGTACAGTATGTCTCTCTAGGTCTCTCAGCCAATCATCTCATCACATGAAGGTCTGTATGTTGCCATCACAGTAACCAGATATGGTCAAGAACAGTCAATGCCCCTCATTAGGCCAAAGTCAGGAATTCTTACTAAGACATTGCTCACTTACAAATTGTGGATCCCCTGTGTCTAGCTTGAGAGGATCCCTTCCCAACTCAACGTGCTGCACCCTAGCTATAGAAACTTAAGTCTAGACTGTGTCAAGGGGGGACACAGGAAGGAAGATGGCTTTGATTCTAAGTGCCACAGTTGAATGGGAAAAGCTTCCTTCTAAGAGTCTGGGATTTCTGGAGCTTTGCCAGACATTGCTGGCCAAGGTACTCATCCCACATCTCACCAGATGCAAAAAAGATGGAGATAATATTGAAGAATGGGGGAAGACCTTATTTTCCACAATGCCACGGTTTAAGGTAAGGAAGAGCTTTTTAGTGATGGTACTGTGCAAAAATTAAAAGGGTTAAGTGTTTTTTTTCTTCAGCTGACCTGAGTTTCCAGTTCCTAGAAGTGACAAGACATGCAGAAGTCAGATGGAATTTGGACCAAGGCACCTAGAGAGAGTCTATACTTCTCAGATTTAGATTACCTGTCAACTTGCCCCCTCAGAAGGTCTGGCCTAGTATCTGGTTCTGTCTGCTATGGAAGCATCTCATCTCCTCTGTGACAGGACCACCTGTCTGCCTCCCATACATCACATCATCTGAGGGTCACAGGGAGCCACACCCCCACACTGCAACACTGGTCACTGTTCTCCGGGAAGATAACAGTGTGGGCCTACAGATATCACAGACCACCACGCTTAGTGCCTCAAGGGCCCTAGAAACCCAAGCCTTACCTCCTAGAGACAGGGAAACAGTTTGGCAGAGGGGAAGGACTTTGTCCCAGCTCACTTAACCACAAGTAAGCTTTGGACTGATCTTTCCTGGTCTGTGGGTTAAATTTTAGGTAAAAGGTGCTATATATTTTGAAATGTTCACACATATCCTGTGTTCACCTTAATGCAGACAAAAAGCTTTAAACGATTAGCCATCTTCTGGAGTTTTTCCATTCCTACTTGTAGATCCATTTAAACAATTAATTAGGTGCTTGAAGAATTTATACTTCTATAAATAGTTTCTCTCTTCCCACCGCCCTCTCTGCCTTCTTTGGAATCTGTCAATTTATTGAATATGATAACTCCTTGTCCTGCCAATACAGGCCTTTGTGCTTGGGATGAGTTTCTTTAAAATCTCTACAAGGGAAATGGCTGAGGGCAAGAGTTGCACAAGGGAAAATCTGAAATGAAACCAAAAGGTTGTATATTTGTACTGGAAAGGGGATGAGGGAAAACCATAAAAGGTTACCATTTTAACTGTATTACAATCATTTTAGGTATGTTTTACTATTTCATCTTAGTCAACAGTCACACTGAATATGCAGACGTGACTCAAACTTTCATACCTGAATGATATCACAGATATTCAGATCATCTGAGCTTTACCATTTTGATCATACACAGCTTACTATGCCCTTACCTTACTATGCTACAAAATCTTTATTTAGTCCACAATATGAGGCTTTAAGAGACAGAGAAGGTTAGACAGCATCATCAACTCAATGGACATGAATTTGAGCAAACTCCAGGAGATAGTGGAGGACAGAGGAACCTGGCGTGCTGCAGTCCATGAGGTCACAAAGAGTCGGACACAACTGAGCAACTGAACACCACCACCACCACTATAAAGCTGCATACATAAATGGTGGTTTCCTACTCATTAGACAACTATTTAGGGAGCCACTGCTGAGTGTCAGGCTTGGTTCTCTGGGCATGAAACACACATGGAGAGTGGGACTTCAGTTCTCTTGGACCCATTAACATCATGCGATTTGTTATTACTCAGGCCTGTGTGATCTGGACCTGCCCCTCTCTCCTCCATTTTTCCTTCCCACCCTCCCTCTTGACCTATGTTTTATAGCCACACTTGCTGGTCCCTGGAAACACCAAGCTATTCTTACCCAGGGGCCCTTGCACTTGTGGTCTCCTCTTCCTAGAATCCTCTTCCCCAAGGTCTCCTCCTCACTCCATTCAGGACTTTCAAATATCACTTCCTTGAAGATGATTCTATTTAAGGGTAAATCTCTTCCCCCCAGTCACCCCTCACTGGGTTTTATCTGTCTCCAGAGTATTGCTCACCTCTTGACATGTTATACTTTGCTTATGTTTTCTTTTCTGTCTCCGTTGGCAGAGGTAGTTCATCTTTTTTAGCAATGCATCTCTATAGAGTCTAGAACAACCTCGTGCAACAAATGTTTCTATGTGAATAATGAATGAAGCAACGGGTTCTGGACAGTTTGGGGTGCTCGGTGAGCCAGCTTTGCAGGAGTTGTTCTGGTGCCCTGTCAGATCATGGCCCTCCACTCCTGGGCCTCCCCATCCCCTTCCTGTTGGACTCTGTCTGTGAGTGGATGCTCAGCCACTCAGGTTCCAAGCCTTGCCATCATTTCTCATTCCTCTCTCCTCTCCTCCCATATCCAGTCCACTGCTGATTCTGGTGACACTGTGCCCCCTGCATCAAATTCTCTTTCTCCTCATTCTTACAAACCCTCACCCCCACTCCCACCACCGCCCCGCCCAGACCCTCCTTATCTCTTACCTATGGGACTGTCATTGTTTCCTACCAGAGCTCCCTGCCAGCAGGCTCTCCTCCTCCAATCTGTTCTGTGCAGCCAGAGTTTCCTAATGGCCATGTCTGATCAGGTCTCTCCCCTATTCAAAAACTAAAGGTCGAACCCTTGGCTTGACACTCCTGCCATAGCCACTGCCTCCATCTTCCTACCCAGCCGTCCTTCTCACAGCTCCTCTTTTATCCTTTTTGCTCCAGTGGGAATGAACCACTTTCCAGTTTCTACACTTGTCCTAGAAGCCCCTACCACCAGCTCTCTGCTCTTGCTGTTTTCACTACTTGTAATATTTTCCTCCTTCCTTCCCCCATACAAATCATGTAGATCCAGCTCTAATGCTACTGAGCTTCTCCAAGAACCCACTTCCCATCTTCCAGAAGAATAAAGCCTTCCTTCTCAACTTTGCCCAAGGGGTCAGCTGTCTCTTTCAGGACAGGTTTCAGGAAAGGATAGGCAAAGTGACACAGAAGAAAGAGTTCAGGTTAAACTCTGAGTTTTAACTTCCTCATCTATAAAATGGGAATAATAACACTATTGATATCATAAGATCAAATACATAAGTGACAGCCTGTAAGAAAAACTTTGACTGTATATAAATGATCAAATTCAATCACCCTTAGGCGTGAAGTAACTGATAAACAAAAGTGCGACTTCTCCTAGGAAGCTTCATGGATGTCCTATGCTGGCTGAGCCCTAAGTCCAGGAATAGATCAGTGGAGGAGGGATTTTTTGAGAGACAGGGCCTTTCAGGATCTAAAATCTCATGTCCTTGAGCAATCTTTAAGAAGAGAAGAAGTGGAGGGTATATCCATAAGGCCAGGGCCTAAATGGTATTAATAGCTACCTATTCAGAGTTTTTTCTATGCCCCAGGCACTGTGCTAAGTACCCTACATAAATGATCTCATCATAGAGTAATAGAAGAGGAAAACCAGGCCCACAGCAGTTATATAAATAAGTGCTTCCTCCCTCCCCCAACCACACTAACAGTTCAGACCTGAAAGCTATCCTGTAAATCTCCAATCCAATGATCTTATTTTTCAGATGGAGAAATTGAGACCCAGAGAGGTTATAAGCATTCACTGAAATTGTCCAGCCAGGAAGGAGACCTGGAACCTAGATCTCTTCACTCTGAGGGTGAGAGATACCGCACTGCAATTGCAACTCAGGGGCCACCGCTCATTATGAAGTCTATGCAAATAGTGCTTCTGGAGCATTATGCCATTTACATACACAAGAATATGAGTGGTGGCTCCTGGAGTGATGCCAGCTGGTCACCCTGTCTCTGCTCCTTGCCAGGCTGCTCCCTCAAGAAGGAAGCTCTTGAGACAAGAGCCTCAGGCCCCTAGAGACTGAATACTGTCCTCCTTGCCAACTTCCCCATCCAACACAGTCTTTTCAAAGGTGACTGACTTTATCCATTCACCATCCACCTTGCACTCACTGCATCAACATACCTCTCAGGGCACCTCTCTGCATCAGGCACTGGGTTCAGCTCTGGGGATGCCCAGCTGCCTTTGAGGGAGCCTTGCCCTGAGCCACCACCCTAGCCTGATGGGGCTGTAACTCAAGCCTCCCCAGCAGCTCCATCAGCAGTACCAAGAGGCTGCATGCAACAAACACCAAGGAGAGAGAGATGGCCCGACAGGAAGGCCTTGGAGACCTCTGCAAAGGGATGATGAAGGGAGCTCGGCTGGATCAGAAGGCTGAGGCCCTTAAGGAGCAGTAGAGAGTGAGGGGGAAGGCATGTCGTCAGGTCCAAGTGTGTGTGGGGGGGTGATGGCTCCTCAACCACAACATCACCTGGTCCAATTGAGGACATTGGTTCAGTGATTTCTGGGCAACAGGACTGACACCCTGGAATCTGATCTCCCGTCCAGGTCTGCTTCATTCTCCCAAATTAAATCTCAAACCTGAAGTACCTGCTTAAGAGAGATCTCCTGTGAGGCTGAAAGATGCAAATTGAAGACCAGTCTTTTTTTTTTTTTTTTAACAGTAAACATGGTAGCCAATGAATGGCACCTGCCACTCCAAGGGGGGGTGGGCAGGGCTGGAATTACAAAGACTTTCCTGATACACTGGGGTAAATTTTTATGTTCTAGGGTTTTGGCGAGGATAAGGATGGAATTGTGTAGGAGAGGAAGTAAGTCTGAAAGCCAGGGATGCTAGATTCTAATCCAGGCTTTGCCTTGAACCCTCCTGTGACCTTGGTCAAGCCACCTCACTGGGCCTCAGTTTCCCCATCTGTAGAATGAGGGGTCTAAATGAATTCCCAAGGTTCATCGGGTCCTGACCCTCAAAAGCCACACGATCCCTGGTAACGTAAGCCCCTCAGAGCTCTGACCCGAGCAATCACCAGGTTTTGCAGGAGTCTGGGCCTCAGCCGGCAGAAGGGGCACGCGGGGGGAGGGGAACGCGTTGGGCTTTTATTTTGGGGGTGGGTGGAGGAACTGGTGGTTTAAGCTACATGGTCGGGGGAGGCGAAGCGAAGGCTGGGAGCCACGGTTAACAGGCCAGCAGGCTAGCGGCGATCTCCAACCTCCCCCCCGGAGCTTCGGACCCCGGAGAGGTAATGCAGCCAAGAGCCGCGTACCCGCCACAGCAGCAGAGGCTCGGACCCGGGACCGCCATCGCGATCCCTCCCCTCTCGGGAACCGCGCACGAGCTCCGTGGGGAGTGGCTGCTTCTCCCTCCCCTCTACCCAGCGCCGGATCCCCTCCCGGGCGTGGAGGACCCCTCCCCCAGTCCGGGGGCGTCGGGAGCCCCATGGGGGCGTGGCGGGGGCGGGCGCCGGCTTCTCCGCCCGGGGGTCTGGAGGAGATCTCAGTTGCCGGGCCTCCCTGGGAGGGACCCTGCGCCCTCC
Source organism: Giraffa tippelskirchi (assembly GCF_054371585.1). Taxonomy (NCBI): domain Eukaryota; kingdom Metazoa; phylum Chordata; class Mammalia; order Artiodactyla; family Giraffidae; genus Giraffa; species Giraffa tippelskirchi. Next base: position 22,382,412 of record NC_137284.1, read on the forward strand.
ACCTCCCAGCTCCCCACACAAAGGCGCCGAGCGAGGCGCCGCACTTACCGGCCAGAGGGCTCCGGGCGCCGGCGAGCGGGCGGGCAGGCTGGCGGGAGGATGTGCGCGCGCGAGTGTGCGTGTGTCCCTGTGTGTGTCAGCGCGAGTGTGTGAATGTGTGTATGTGACGGGGACCTCGCCGAGCTCTGCGCGTCTGCGTGTGCGGGGGCGTCCGTCCGTGGGTCCGTCTGCCCTGAGCTCTGTCCCGCGCTCCGTGCGCGCTCCCTCGCCCGGCCGCCTCGCCAAACGGGCTTCGGCTGCAGAGTCTCGGGCGCAGCCGCCGGGTCGGCTCGGCACCCTCGGCCCCGGCTCCGCCCCGCCCCCGGGCGGGCTTGCGCCGCTCCCCGGGAATTGCGCAGGGACCGCGGGGCTGGCGGGCGGGGGGCGGGGAGCTCCCGCGGCGTCCGGGGCCCAAGTCGGGCGGGCTCACAGACCCTTCATCCCTGCCTGACCCTGATCTCGGGCGCCTGCACCCGGCAACTCCGCTTGGAGTCCCCTCAGACACTGCGCCCGCGCCGAGGTTGCCTGGACAGGGAGGGCGGGGGAGCGGGAGCACCGCATCCATTTCATTCATGATTTTCTCCTCTCGGGAGCCCCGAGGCCCGGGCTGCGCCGCTACGACGGCCGTCAGAGGGACCCCGGCAGGGCCGTGAGCACCGAACCCGGTGCAGGAGGGACAGACAGACAGATGGGGGCAGAGGAAAGCGAGACAAAGGGGTCCTAGCCGGGGGTGGGAGGAATTGTATGGAGGGGGTGCCGTGGTGCTCCCCGCATGACGCCCGCAAGATGTCATTGCCACACCTGCACAAGCAGAGTGGTTGTAAACCCGGGGCGCACGCAGTGCCGGGTGCCCAGGACCTGCTCCTGTACTGTCGGTAGAGGCACTCGCCTTACCACCCTTCCCAGTTCAGTCGCTGAGGAGTAAAACCTTCCTCCCCCGGATCTCCCCCTCCTGGCGCGCGTCATGGGGCGTGCATCTGTCTAGGCTTTATGGGGAGGGCAGCGGGGGGCCGGAAGTTCAAGGAGCTGCCCACGCACCCCACCGTCCCACGTTCCTCAGGCTGGCGCCCCATTCTGTCCCGACTTTTTGAGATATTGGGAGACACACAGGGCCGGGATCCTAAGCTTCGTTTTTACAGGGGGATACCAAGGTGCACCATCGCAGAGCTGCCGCCCTGATCCAACTACCGCCCTCTTTCGCCTGGATTTCTACAATAGCCTCCTTCCTGGTCTCCCCGCTGCCACCCTCGGCCCCCTGCAGTCGATTCGCTACTGTCAGAGCTAACCTTTGTAAACGTAAGTCAGATGGTGTTGCTCCTTTACTGGAAATCCTTCAATGGCTCTCCGCTCATTCAAGGGAAAGCTGCAGCCCCTGTAATGGCCTACACGGCCTCTCATGAGCTGGCTTCCTTTTGTTTAACTCTGTGACTTCACTTCCTACCACTCCAGTCACAGGGGCCTTTCTAGTGCCTCACCAACATGGTAGCCACCCTGTGGCCTCAGGGCCTTTGCACTGCTATTTTCTCTGTCTGGAAACTTGCCCCAGATAGTCACATGGCTTGCTCCTTTACCTCTTAAAAGTGTCGCCTCAGACAGACTTCTGTGACCACTCTATTTTAAATGCAGACCACTCCTTCCATTTTCTCCATGGTAGTCATGACTTTTGTGTTCCCTGCCAGTAAGGTTCGCTGGCCCTTCAGTTCCAGCTCTCACTTTAGTCCTCTGGCATCCTAGTTCTCCAGCTTTACCACACTGTTCTCTAAACAGACTGCACTTCCCCATTTCTAGCCTTTGTTCAGGCTGTGCTTTCAGCCTGGAATTTCTCCGTCCTTCAGCATAAGGCTAATTTTCCCTAGACAGTGTCAGTGTAACATTAGCAGGTACCATAATTGAGTATTTAGTATGTGCTGGGCACTGTTTTGTATGGAATACCATCCCCTCCATGTCTTACCTAATTTTTAAGTTCCAGTTCAAACACCTCCTTCTCCATGGAGCCTTCTCTCATCTTCCCAAGTACTCAGCCCTCATTCCTCTGTTTGCTGAACCAGCGGTGCCTTGTCTATTTTTTTGTTGTTGTTTTCTAGGAGGGGCACAGAGCCCAGCTGGGTCTTATTATCCTCAAGTAGTTTCTTGTGGGACAAGGGGAAGGATTAAACGTCCAGCAGGCGACAATGCTGGCTTTGTCTGAAAGCATGGGTACATGTGTCAGCCAGTACTCAAGGACCCTCTTTCTCTCCCAGAAAGCATCATCTCCGTCATTCACCATAAGGCTAATTTTCCCCAGACAGTGCCAGTGTAACATTAGCAACTACCATAACTGAGTGTTTAGTATGTGCTGGGCACTGTTTTATATGCTTCCAATGCTCTTCATGGTGACTTCGTGAGGCAGGCATTTTGATATCACCGTTTTCAGAAGAGGAAAGAGATGACTTCCTTACAGTCCCACAGTTGTTGTATGAGGGGTATGTGTATGTGTTTCAAATTAAGATCTAGCTGATTCCAAGGCCCAAGCTCATAGAGCAGAGATCCTGGTGGCTGATGCGTCAGGGAACCTCAGTAAGGTCACCAAGGCCCAGGTTTTTGCTGAAGCCAGCTCGGGAATCACAAGGGCATGGCTCTGGAGGTGAGAAGAGACCTTGCTGACTTCTGTCAGTGGTACCTGGGATGTCCTATGGTGGAGGCTAGTTGTTGCCCTTCATAAAGTCAACTTTAGAAGGCCAGAGCTGCCGCCTAAGCATTCCTACCTGTGTGCCCTGGGTTCATAGCCCAGCCCCAGCTGTCAGGTGTGGCTACCAATGCCTATGTCAAAGGGTTATGGTGAGGAAGGAGCGTGATAATATACTTACAGGATAGGAGGGGATCAAAAATGGTCTTTCTCCTTTGGTTCTTATAGGGAGTTTCTGTCACTTAGAGATAAACCCAAACTTGTCTCCTCACCCCGTTTCTCCCCTGTGCATCCTCTTCTTTAAATTTTCCAGATTCCTGTAGTCCATTGAGCGTTGCCCTGGGGTACAGGTAAGGAAAGAAAGCAACATTTATTGTGAGCTAGCCTTGTTACTTGCATGCACGCTCCATTCTTCTTCGCAAACCCTTGAAAAGGGAGGTTCTGTTGTTACCAGTGAGGACATTGAGGCACAGAGAGCTCAGAGGCCTTCCCTATGGCTACAGCCCTCACTAATTAATAGCAGTAATGAGATTCTAACCTCCATCTGATGCTGCACTTAGCCACCACCTGTCTTCCTCAATCTCATCACCATGAAAAGCAACTCCATCGATTTCCTTTCTCGTCTCTGATGGGGAAGAAGGAGTGTTCTCTGAGGTCCCCAGCAATGAAGTAGTTGTGAGGTTGGGAGGATTGAGGCTTCCTGAGTCATTTTGTGTGACTCACTTACCCTCTCTTGATGGAGAGAGGAAGAGGGGTTTGGGAGAGAGAAAGATGGGCTGAGTAACCAGAGAGCGTCTTGCTGGTGGTTTGTGATGGACTGTTAGAGTCAATATTTCTTGCTTTTGACTTCTCTTCCTATTCACTCTATCAGTAATGAAATGTTTTGCTTTGGTGAAAATGTTCCCCTATCCAGATTTTTATTTATTTACTTACTTATTTATAACCCGCCCCAACCCACGAAGGATTTGAGGTTGCTTACCACTGGAGTAGAAACCATAAAACAATGTTAAAATATCAATAGAGACAGAGAAGCAGGACCAGGGAAGATGTAAATAAACTTTGAGAGACAAGACCAAGGCTTAACCATTACAGCTGATGTTTATTGAGTTCTTCCAGTCTACAGAGGAACTTGTGTACATTATTTCATTTAATCCTTAAGAGAGTCCTACAAGGTGGGTGCTTTAATTATCTTTATTTGGGGATATAGGGAACCAAGGCTCCGAGAGATTAAATATGATGACCAAAGTCATGTAGCTAGTCAGTCATAGAAAAAGTGAAAGTTCATTCACTCAGTCGTGTCCGACTCTGCGACCCCATGGACTGTAGCCTACGAGGCTCCTCCGTCCATGGGATTTTCCAGGCAAGAGTACTGGAGTGGGTTGCCATTTCCTTCTCCAGAGGATCTTCCTGACCCAGGGATTGAACCTGGGTCTCCCACATTGTAGTCAGATGCTCTACCGTCTGAGCCACCAGAGAAGTCAGAGAGCTAGTACTTAAATCTAATTTGGCTTTGGAACGCATGTCCTTAACCACTGTCCTGTCCTGCCTCTGCAAGGGACAAAAGACTACACATTTGCTGACCACTCTGGATTCCTCTAGTGTACTGGATCTGAGTCTCATATTTGGTTCTGATTTTCTTGGATATCAAAAAGGAAGGGAAACAGCAATTTAAATAGCACTAATACCCTCACAACCTTCAAGTCTTTGCTCAATGTCACTTTCTCTATGAGATCTAGCCTGACTCCTCTTCCTAATTTATACTGGAACCTGCTTCTTCCTGCTCCCTTCAGCAATCCCAATCTCCTTTTGTCTTTGCTTTTATGATGGCACATTTTATCTTCTAACATATTGGATGCTTTATTAACTATATTATATATTTCAAATATTACATACTTTTTGCAGCACATAGGCGGTTCTACAGTATAGTCTATAGTGATAAATTCATTTATGAATTGCAAATTAGATACTTCATCTGTTTAATACGTTCATTGTTTAATTGTCTGTCTTCTTCCACTAGAATACCACGGGGAGCATCATTTTCTGTTTGGATTACTGTTGGATCCAAAGTGTCATGGACCATGCCCAATATATAGCAGGTACTCAATAACAGTTTTGTCAAACACTTAAATGATAATTTCAGAGAGGAAGGACAGAAACATATATCTGAAGTGGCAAAGTAGGTCATTTTTTTTACCGGCTCATATTTTCTTTCTCTTTATTTCTTTTCTCATTTTCTTCCTTTTTCTCTACTCGTTTCCATGATGAACTCGAGGGAGCTCTAGCACTTAACTCTCAGAGCAAGTCTTCAGGAGGGTTTTCTGACTGTAGATCCTGACCTTACTGTCATTGTTATAGCAAATGCATCAGGGTGTTTCTTGATGCTGGTTTTGATAGAATCTTTCAATGAGAGATGGACATTTTCCTGACATCTAAATCTGCAAAGGCAATCCTTTTAGGGGTCTAAGAATAGTGTCTAAGTACCATTCCAAATGATTCTGGTTTTATAGCAGTTCCTGTAGGGATGGAGATGGGAAAATAAAAAGTGGAGTTGTTGTGTGAAACAATTGATTTAAAGGGAGGACATCCTTTGTGTTCCAAGGAGCTCACCTCTGGAGTTGTATTTCCTGGCTGCAAGCCTGAAGGGTGAAAAGCCAAGGTCGTTAGTGAGGTTTAAGAGAGGAGAACCTGAGCTGAGACCAACTGCTGGGGTGCGTGCGGGTGGGGGTTTATGTGAGCTTCTGTAGGAGCTGGCCACAGATTTCGGCCAAGGCTCTGGGAGCTGCAGACACTGGTGTCATCTCAAGGTGAAGGCCAAGGGCACCTGGCTGCCAACCCCAGGAAGAAACATCGGAAACACTTGTGTCAGGAGGAGTGAGAGTTGGAGCTTTGCCTCTCCCATGGTCCCTGCTCTGGGCACCTGCAAAGCAGATTTATTCAACAAATATTTTCAGGAGCGCCTACTCTGAGTTAGCCATTGTTTCAGAAGCTTGAGTACATGTTAGAGAACAGGACGGTCAGCTTCTCTGCCCTCATGGAATTTACATTCCGGTGGGGACAAACTGCCAGGGAACTGGGTGAAAGCAATGAATGAAAGGCTAACTTCAGACAGTGGTGAGTGCAGTGAAGAAAAAGAAAAGAGAGTTGGGGTGATGGAGAGTACAGGTGGAGAAGGGACAGACTTTGGACTTTGGGGGTTCAGGGAAGGCCTCTCAGAGGAGATAACCCTTGAACAGGGACTTGAGTTATCAGAAGGAGCCTGCTGAGCAGGGAAGGGGAGAACCTACCTGGGCAGGACTTTCTCCTCTGGGCACAGCAGGAAGGCCAGGCTGAGCGATGAGGTGGGAGAGGAGGGCAGGAGCCAGGCTGCAGGAGGCCTTGAAGGCTGAGAGGACTCTGGGTTTTATTGTGATGTGCTGAGAAGCTACTGGCAGTTCCTAAGCGGGGAGAGTGATGAGATCTGGACTCGGACCATGTGTGTCCGGGACAGCAGCAGCCTTGTAGAAGCGCTGAGACTCCCGGCCCTTCTGTTTTCAGAGGGCCCCCCAGAGGCTGTGGACTCTGAACTCGCTGTGTCCCAGAATCATTTGGGGGAACTGTTAAAAATATATATGGATTCCCAGGCCTTTCCCTGGAAAATCTGGCTCAGTAGGATGGAAGAGATGCTCAGCCTTAAGGAAGCTCCCCCAAATGCTTCTGGCTGATGGGCCAGGGTTGGGGACTTCCCTTCTGGTCAAGGCTGTCACATTAGGAGGAGGGTACTGAGGTTCAGGAAGAAGAAATGCCTCTCCTGAGGGCACACGGTGAGTTCAGGGCTGACCAGTATCCTGACCACAGAGCAGTGCATGGACGGGGTCTCTGGAAATAAGTCATAGAAATGACCGTTGGCAAAGAGGGATTAATTGGAAGGCCATGGGGAAGTTCATGGATGGAAGGGAAGGCTGAAGAACCATGCTTGGGAAGGGAGAGTGGTCAGGAAGCTCTGGAAGTTTGCAGGGTTGGGAGCCTCTCCACAGTGACATTGAGGTGGTAACCACCAAGGAAGCATGAGCTGCCTTTCCTACCTCTCAGAGTCCTGGGAGAGTGAGAGGTGGATTGGCTGAGTTCTGGTTGGGGGCTCACCCCACTGGCTAGGGGGAGGGCACACCTTGATTGACAGTCCCATCCAGATTTCACCCGAGATTTCATCCAAAAGGAAGTCAGAAGGCTGTTACCAAAGTGAAGTCGCTCAGTCATGTCCGACTCTTTGCGACCCCATGGAGTGTAGCCTACCAGGCTCCTCCGTCCATGGGATTCTCCAGGCAAGAATACTGGAGTGGGTTGCTATTTCCTTCTCCAGGGGATCTTCCCGACCCAGGGATCGAACCTGGGTCTCCCGCATTGGAGGCAGATGCTTTAACCTCTGAGCCACCAGGGAAGTCAACCCAAAATGTCCTCTACCTCTGGCACCTCAGACGGATGTAATGACCAGTCATCATTGCCATCATTGCTGGGATCATAGTAATACTTACTCGTTTAATAATTATAGTGTGCCAGGTAGTATTCAAAGCATGCTATATTTATTAACTCATTCAACTCATACTCTAAGGCTGTGGGGCAGGTACTGAGCTGGGAAACCGGAGCAGAGAACATATGTAGCAACTAATGCCTAGATCCTGCTTTTATAGGTTCCAAAGCCCATTTATACCTGTTGTCTAATTTACCCCTCACAACAGCCTGTAAGGACGGGGAGTTTCACAGATGGAGAGTGTGTGCACATGCTCTAGAGTCACACAGCTAGTTAGTAGCGGAATCTTTGGAGTCATATAGTCATTCATTCACTCATTCATCAAATAGCAAGTGAAGTGGCTGTCAGGGGTCAGGACTGGGTTGAGTTCTGGGAGCTCACTGGTGAACAGCTGCAGTGTCTTCTCTCCATGAGTTCACCAACTCCAGGGGCAGAGGCAGGAGAAAAGGCTAGAGCACCGGTGAGGGTCAGGAACCAAACCAAACCAAGGGCCTCGTCTTAAGGAGGCAACTGTGGAAGGATTTTAAAGCTGGGTACTTGTGTTTTATGAAGACAACTCTAACTGCAGTATGAAGACTGGCCTAGAGGGGGGTAAGAATAAAGGGAGGGAGATAGTTAGGGGGCTGATCCTGTGGGATTGACAAGACTTGCTGATTGGATGAGGGGAGAGGGGGAGGGAGAGATTTAAGGTGAGGGCAAGGTTTTCGACTTGGGCAACCAGGTGAGAAGTGGTGCTGTATACTGCGGGTAAAGCCAGTTGAGGGGCCATTGGGTGGGGGGAACGATACGCTCCATTTTGGACAAGGGATGTTAGCAGTTCCAGGGGAACAGGGATGTGGAGAGAGACAGGAGTCAGCTTGTGTACACCGGAAACCTGTAGCTCAGTTCAGACTCCAGAAGGGCTCTGTTTGGCCTATCACTAATTCAAATTAGTTGTCATCATGAAAAAAAAAATGAGGACAAGTACAAATCCATATTTAAAAAAACCCAACAAAACAGATCTGATAACTTCAGGCCCACATGCCTACATGACACTGACCGATGAATGGGGTAGCACTGAGCCCCGAGGCAGGCTGTGTCCAGTTTGCCGTGGTCTCCACTCTTCCTCCTTTTACTGAGGGCCTGTGTTATTTGCCATTTGTCAGGAAGCTTGCTCTGTTGTTTTTCTTAAAAGGGAAAGTCACATATTTCCTGGAACCTATCTAAGGGATCTCTTATCTGACCCCAGCTTGCTCCCTGTTTCCCTCGTGTCTGTGAGCATTTGAATTATGACCCTTCCCCTCTGTGAACCACAGATTCCTCACATGTAAAGCGAGGCATTTGAATATGATGATTCCAAGGTCCTTTCCAGTTCTGGCTGGCAAGGCTCTCCAAGTCTGCACTTCAGAAATGAGTTGTGCTATTGACAATACTTAATTGTTCTGCAGATGGTTTTTGAGGGATTGCTCACCCTTGACTCTTTTGTCCTTGAATTATGATTTATCTAAGCCCTTAGAAGAAAAATGCCTTTTGTTTTGGGAGTTTATCCTTCATCTTTTGATTTGGGGGAAAAATTGAGTACTTCAAACAATGCAGCATAGCTGCAGTTGCTAGGAAGGGCACGCAGCCTCAGTGGCTGCCTAGCTACAAGGCCATCAGGAAACTTCAGTCTCCCTGCCTCACTTCCCTCCTCCCTCCCTGCCTCTTTCATTCTCTTGCTCTCTTTTTATCTTTTGAGCAAAGATATCAAAATCAATTTGTTGTTGTTTAGCCACTAAGTCATGTCTGACTCTTTTGCTACCCCATGGAATATAGCCTGCTAGGCTACTCTGTCCATGGAATTTTCCAGGCAAGAATACGGGAGTGGGTTGCCGTTTCTTCCTACAGGGGATCTTCCCAACCCAGGGATCAAACCTGGGTCTCTCTTACGTCTCCTTCATTGGCAGGTGGATTCTTTACCACTAAGCCACCAGGGAAACCCTGTCATAATCAATAATCCCTTCTAAAAACACCTGTCTTAATCACTAGTAGAGTTTAGGTTGCCCTGAAACCAAAAGGTAATTTCTGAAGACCATTCCCCACCAGCCAAATATTGAATACTCAGTGAAATGACCTTCAGGGTTTTAGTTCTGATTCTACCCCTCAATTGTCTTCTGACCTTGGATAAGTAATTTTTCTCTGGGCCCGAGTTCCTCCTCTGTAAAATAGGTTGGAAGAAATGCCTGGACCCTCTTGTATTTCCTTGCGAGCCCTAATGTTTTAGGAGACTGCCAGAGATTCAGAGAATAAGTAGCACCATCAGGTAATGTCTCTATGACTTTCCTTCCAGGTTAGCAAGGCCCTGGCACCCCTTCACCTTGAAACCATAATATTCAGCTGTAGGTCTTCGGCTTTCTCTCCTCTGGTTATTTAATCAGTGGTAAAGGAAGGATTTCTATCCACCCGTCTCAGTAGATATGATGTGCCCCAGGCATCTGCCTTTTAGCATCTTACGTTTACCATCATTCCTTTATTATGTAAGGGGACAGTGACAGAATCTAAATGTCTCTGGTTAATTATTTTTCAAGTCCAATATCACGCTTCAGACTCTGCAGGTCTCCAGCGTCAGAGAGGATTGTGACAATTTAAGTAACAAGTTCGCCCCCTGGTGACCTTTGTGAAAATTGCCAAAAGACTCAGCTATTCAACAAATACTGAACTTAAATCCTGCCTCTCCCTAGCTTTCAAGGCAGGATTTAAAATGTGGATATATCATGTCCTGTAAAGTAATACATAGCTTAAAAATGAGAAGGTTATATATGTGAAGCTTGTATTTCTACTTTCAGAACCAACTTTTGCCCATTTGGCACTTGCATGCTTTTGCCTTTCAGTTCTTGACTTTGCAGTTGGGGTAGAAGATGTATTGAATTTGACATGGCTATCCTTTAGTTACACCTGTCTCTGTGCAACAGTGGAATTGGTTACTCCAGGAGATGATCAGCTTTCTGTTGCTGGAGATGCAGAAGCAGGTGTTGTGGGGGTGCTTCTTGTCCTTCCAGTTGTTAGAAAAGTATAGGGATGAGATTACATCCACTGACCTAAATGAGCAAATATTTGTTGAGTACCTATTATATCCCAGAAAATTCCTAAAAGACAGGATGCACAAGTTGTGAACAAAACAAAGTCCTTGTTTTATGAGCTTAATTTTATTGGGGGAATAACCCCCAGTGTTATTTTCTAATCAGAAGTTCTAAGATTCATAATTCCAAGGAATAGTAGTCTGGTTTGGCAAACATTGGTAACAGATTTTGGCCAGGGACTTGGGGCCCTAAGGAAATTTTGTGTATCATAGTGAGAGCAATTGAGGCTTGTGAACATCACCCTGACAGACAGGAGCCCTACCACTAGGAGCTATTCTGGGTCCTGAAAGTGGAGAGGCTAGTTCAAGGTTTTCATTCTCCAAGGTACAGTCAATCCTGGGTGCAGCCTGTAGATGGGAGGAGAGAAAAGAGAGGAACTTGTATAGACATCAGGAATTGCATATATTTACAGTTCTCTAGAGCTGGAAGCATCTTTGAGATGATCTCTTCTAACATCCTCATTTTATTTATTTTATTTTTTTAGTTTATAAATTGAAATATAGTTGATTTACAATGTGTTAATTGCTGCTGTAAAGGAAATTGATTCAGTTATATATATATGTTCAATATATAATATATATTATATAATATATATCATATGATATATATATTACACACATATAATATAATATATTTATTGTACACATATAATACACACACACACACACACATATATATGGGCTTCCCAGGTGACTCAGTGGTAAAGTACGTGACTGCCAACGCAAGAGATGCGGGTTCAGTCCCTGGGTCAGGAAGATCCCCTGGAGGAGGGCATGGCAACCGACTCAAGAATTCTTGCCTGGAGGATCCCATGGACAGAGGAGCCTGGAGAGCTACAGCCATAGGGTTGCACAGAGTTGGACACGACTGAAGCAACTTAGCACACACACAGCGCATGTACAGATATATGTGTACATTCTTTTAAAAATATTCTCTCCCATTATGGTCTATTATAGGATATTGAATATAATCTCTGTGCTATGTAGTAAGACTTGGTTGTTTATCCATTCTATATATATAAAAACTTACATCTTCTAACCCCAACCTTCCACTCTATTTGTCCCCCAGCCCCCTCACCCCTGGCAACCACCACTCTGTTTTCCATGTCTGTGATTCTTTTCTGTTTCATAAATAGGTTCATTTGTGTCATATTTTAGATTCCACATACAAGTTATATCATAGTATTTGTAATTCTCTTTCTGACTTAACGTCACTTAGTATGATAACCACTGGTTGCATCCATGTTGCTGTAAATGGCATTATTTTGCTCTTTTTAATGGCTGGGTAATATTCCATTATATATATAAATATATACACACCACATCTTTTTATCCATTCATCTGTTGATGCACATTTAGGTTGCTTCCATGTTTTGGCTATTGTGAATAGTGCTACTGTGAACATAGGGGTGTGTATATCTTTTTGAATTGTAGTTTTGTCTGGATATATGCTCAGGAGTAGGATTGCTAGATCATATGGTAATTCTATTTTTAGTTTTCTGAGGAACCTCCATGCTGTTTTCCATAGTGGCTGTACCAAGCTACATTCCCACCAACAGTGTAGGAGGGTTTCTTTTTCTCCACATCCTCTCCAGCAGTTGTTATTTGTAGACTTCTTAATCATGTGGTGTGAGGTGGTACCTCATTGTAGTTTTGCTTTGCATTTCCCTAAAAATTAATGGTAACATCCTCATTTTAGAGATAGAGTAACTCAGCCCCAGAGAGAAATACCTTTCCTGAAATCATAATCAATGATCATTAGCAAATGGGAATTAAAAATTGAATCTGTATGTGTTGACAGGAGAACAAACATATTACAAACTAGTGTGAATAGCATGATTCTAATTTTGACTAAAAATCATGTGTGATTATTTTTTGGAAGTGAGATTGCAAGGGTTTTAAATTTTCTTTGGTATGTGGTGGTATATTGTAAAAGTATTCTCTAGTGAGGATGCAGAATTGTAAAAAATAAAAAAAAAAACCCATTATTCAAAAGAACTTGTATTTTCAGTGACTCAAAGGAAATAAACCAAAATCCAAAACCCAATAGAACACACACACACACAATTTTTTCTTTTTTCCATTTTCATGAATTTTCCACATTCTAAAAGTAAGTGTTGTAGAAACTCTTAGTCTTCCCACTATTCAGTTCTTCTCTCCTCTGGCCTTATAGCAGGATTAACCTTCCTTGTAGTAGGATTACCCTGCTCTTCTTGGCTCTCGCGCTTATTGTAGGATCATATGACTAATTTTGGCCAATAAGTAGGGACCCATGTGATCAGAATAGTCAGGATTGCCTCAGGGACATTGCATTTAATTTCCAGCGTGAGTCTTTCTAGCACCAGGGAACTCCAGGTCTTGTGTTGAGATTGAAGTGCCTTAAGATGGGAAGCTTCCTACACTGCTGAGGAGTGGGTCAGAAGGACAGCTGCACTGAAGAGGTGCCCAGACATGCTGTGGACTTTGATGAAAAGGAAATAAACTTTTACTGGGTTATGACACTGAGATTTTGGTGATGTTTGTTGCCTCAGCATTGGTGGTTTAGTCGCTAAGTCATATCTAACTCTTGTGACCCCATGGACTGTACCCCACCAGGCTCCTCTGTCCAAGGGATTCTCCAGGCAAGAATACTGGAGTGGGTTGCCATTTACTTCTCCTGGAGATCTTCCCAACCCAGGAATCAAACCCAGGTCTCCAGCATTGCAGGCAGATTCTTTGCTGACTGAGCTACAAGGGAAGTTAGTCTATTTTGACTAATGCAGTAGCATGTATAACTCATATACTGTATATAACTTATGTACTAAAAAGAATTATTACCATTTCACAAAATGTAATCAAACATATACCATAATCAGAAATGTTTATGTCCAATTTTATATTGAATTAAAGTTTTAATGGGCTTCCCTTGTGGCTCAGCTGGTAGAGCATCCACATGCAATATGGGAGACCTCGGTTTGATCCCTGGGTTGGGAAGATCCCCTGGAGAAGGGAAAGGCTACCCCCTCCAGTATTCTGGCCTGGAGAATTCCATAGATTGTATAGTCCATGGGGTTGCAAAGAGTCAGACACGACTGAGTGACTTTCACTTTCACATAGTTTTAATGAAAAATCATACTGAGATTGATTTAAAATCAAGATCACTGATTTTTTCTTTTGGCTGCTGTTTGGCATGTGGGATCTTAGTTTCCTGACCAAGGATTGAACCTGTGGCTCCTGCAGTGGAAGCATGTAGTCCTAACCACTGGACTTCCAGGGAATTTGCACACTTTTTTTCCAATTAAGGGATGTTGGTTTGTAATGAAAAGTTAGTCAAATCATAGACATGTAGTATTGGGAGGGACCTAAAAATTTTATCTTGTACATTCCACAAGTTCGTATAGAGAGAGGTATATAGCAACTATCCAAAACAAGTAAGTTGTCTAAACCAGTGGCTTCTAAAACCTTGTTGTTGTTGTTCAGTTGTTAAGCCATGTCCTACTCTTTGCAACCCCATGGACTGCAGTATGCCAAGCTTTTCTGTCCTTCACCATCTCCCAGAGTTTGCTCAAACTCATGTCCATTGAATCGGTGATGCCATCCAACCATCTCATCCTCTGTCATCCTCTTCTCCTCCTGCCTTCAGTCTTTCCCAGCATCAAGATCTTTTCCAGTGAGTCAGCTCTTTGCATCAGGTGGCCAAAATATAGAAGCTTTAGCATCAGTCCTTCCAGTGAATATTCAGGGTTGATTTCCTTTAGGATTGACTGCTTTGATCTCCTTGCTTTCCAAGGGACTCTCAAGAGTCTTCTCCAGCACCACAATTCGAAAGCATCAGTTTTTTGGTGCTCAGCCTTCTTTATGGTCCAACTCTCACATGCGTACATGACTACTAGAAAAACCATAGCTTTGACTATACGGATCTTTGTTGGCAAAGTGATGTCTGTTTTTTAATATGCTGTCTAGGTTTGTTATAGCTTTTCTTCCAAGGAGCAAGCATCTTTTAATTTCATGGCTGCAGTCTCCGCCCGCAGTGATTTTGGAGCCCAAGATAATAAAGTGTGTCACTGTTTGCATTTTTTCCCATCTATTTCCCATCTTTCCAAAACCTTGGTGAGCTGAAATATTGTATTGTGCTCATGCTCAGTCGTCTCAGTCATGTCCGACTCTTTGTGACCCTATGGACTGCAGTCTGCCAGGCTCCTCTGTCTATGGGATTCTCCAGGCAAGAATACTGGAGTGGGTTGCCATGGTCTTCTCCAGGAGATCTTTCCAACCCAGGGATCAAACCTATATCTCTTATGTCTTGTGCGTGGGCAAGTGGGTTCTTTACCACTAGCACCATCTGGGAAGCCCAAAATATTGCATTGGGAGAACTGTAAAAAAAATTGAGACTCCTAAGTCACACTTGTGGAATTTTGGTTAAGGAGGTCTAGGATAGGACCTAGACATGCCATTTTCAGAATTTTGCCATGTGATTTCACTCACAAACTTGGGAATTGCTAGTCTCGAGGATGACTTCCAAATTGCATTTGCCATTACTTCAAATTGAGCTTTATTTAAATTCTGTATTCCCATTAAAGCTAAATCACTTTTGTAAATGCAGGTCAGATTCTTTAGAAGCAGAATCCAAAACGGGGATTCATGGGCACGTAATTTATTAAGTTGTGCTCTCAGGAGAAGCCTGTACAGGAATGGGGAAAGCCAGGCAGGAGAGGAGAAGAAGCTGAGCAAGAATTTATTTCAGCAAAGTCAAGCTTCAGCCAAATCTTGCAGAGAGCTTGGATGTGCAAATTGTACTACAGAGCTTGCCTAACCTTGAGGCAGGGAAGCTGGGCTTCGGCTCACTATCCCCGAGGCTGACTCTGGGCAGTCACTGGCTGGAAGCAGCCTGGGTGGGGGGTAATGTAAATCGTGAGGTGATCGTAGTCACCGAAAGACAATTTTTGGGTGGAGTTTGGTGATCTCTTAGCAGGAATTCAGTTGGTAGTTGGGGAATACGTGTACCAGACTGGAAAAGAGGAACTTGGGGGCACCAGTAACTTCTACTGTCGTCTACCTCCCCCACTACTCAGATCCCCTTGCATCTCAAGTTGAATTTACTTTGTCTTGTCCCAGCTTCTCCAGCAGTCTGGATGGCCACAATTTGTAGTGAAAGTTACAAGAGAGGGACGGGATGAGCTACAGCCCCCCCATTCTGTGGCTGGCCCCCAGACTGCCATTGATACCTATCATCTCCCTTCTTGCCTACCCTTTAGAGAGTCTCTTCACCTCTGTTGAGCATTTCTGCTGGTCTAGGTGGCTTGACTAGACCCTTAGGGGGTCTGAATGCCTTATTAGCATGTCTTTATCAGGCCTTGGTTGCTCTCTTTTGCTCATTTACAGTTAAACTTGACATGAGACTAAGAAGAGACACCCCAGTGGCAAACATTCCTCCCTGCCCCCGCCTCCTCATGGTGGTAAGTGTCAGTCACTCCTGGAAGTCAGGTGAGGCCTTGCTTGGACCGCTGGTGTATTTGCACAAGGAGCAGAAAGTGTCCAGGAGGCAGCCATAGCATTAGGTTCACTGAGACTCTTATTTTGTCCCCTGGTGTAAGCTCTGGATACCAGGGCCTCTAGACTCCCAGAGTCCAGGGTGGCAGGTATGGGAAGAGCAAATTCCCTAAGTGGGTCACAGGTGAGCAGAGACTCTCTTATTTCTATCTCTTGGTTCTCAGATGGAATATTCTGCCCATGGAGGATATTTCATCTATAATAGCCATTGGTTTAAGGATGCCTGGCACCTTGCTTGCATCTTTAAGAGGCCATTTAACCAATATCAGATTAGCCTCTTTTGGATGATGTTGTGTGTGATAAGATCAGTGGATTCTGTGTGCCCGTTGCTTTCTTCTTTGGTCATTGATAGGGTTCCTTGGTCCAAAGCAATATTGTCCATGGTTTCTTGTTGATAAACTAGATACTCTGTACAGTAATGGGACAAGAGTGACAAAGGTGAGTTGCCTAAGGTGCAAACCTTAAGATAATAGTCACTCCTTTTTAAAAAAATGTCTTGAGTCTTTTATTTATTTATTTAAACATGTATTTATTTGGCTGTACTGAGTCTTAGTTGTGGCCTTTAAGATCTTTAGTTCGGCATGTGGGATCTAGTTCCCTGACCAGGGATTGAACCCAAACCCGGTGCATTGGGAGCATGGAGCCTTAGCCACTGGACCACCAGGGAAGTCTTGTACTGCCTCACCTTGGTGCTGGCCCTGACTCTGTGAGCCTTAAAATAATGCTGCTACTGAAGACACTCCAGGCAGGAAAGGCAAACAATACACCCAGAATATGTGCCAGTCCTAGAGGGATGAATTGCTGCCATTTCCAGGATGGAAGGTTCCACTTGTAGCCTGAATGGCAATAGGTGGCTGGTTGGCCTCCTTGAAGGATGGTACCGTATTGGGGGCCCGAGCATGGGTCTTTGTTGCTGACACATTGGACATCAGCAGCAGCAGTAGCCAGATCATAGAGAATTCCTCTCAAAACTGGCATCCTTCCATATCACTCAATAAATAGTTCAGAGCAGTGTGATATATGCTGCTTCCAAAACCCCAAGGGGCTTATCAATGCTCTTTCTTGGTAGCAGTAGGTATAATGTACAGTATCATGTATTTTACTTTGAAGGGAATGTCCTGGCAAACCACTGAATCCCTAAACTTCATCAATGGGGGAGGCAGACCCCTGAATTTTTGTAATATTTATCTCCTGGATATCCAGAGTGGTGCCACTTCACAGTTATCAGGTCAAATTAATATGTTGTCATCAATATAGTGGACCAGTACAGTACTTCCTGAAATGTCCAGATGGCCCAGGTCCCTTCAGAATATTTTGGGACAGAGAGTGTACTACTCTGCCCATACCACCTGAGGCAAACTCCTTCCAGTCCTCTTTCCTATGGATATTAAAAATAATGCCAGATGCAAAGCAGCACCATGTACTGGACATCACGTTATTGTGTTCTAGTAAAGATGCTAAGTGTACAGCAGCAGCTGCCCTTGGTACGACCTCTTGGTAGATGTGAGTAGTCCACTGTCACCTACTGTATTCATTTGCTTCTTGCAAGGGCCAGAGTTGTGAATCAAATACATATGGTTGAGATAATGACCTCTGCATCATTTAAATCTTTGAGGGTAGTACCAATCTCTGCTGTTCCCCCTGGAATGCAGTGTTATTATTATTGTCTAGAAGAGGGTATAGTTTCAGGGACTTCTACTTGATCTTTCATACACAGTAGCTTTTACTCCATGGGTCAAGCAACCAATATGGGCTTTTGCTAACTGCTGAGTAAGTCCATTCCAACTATATATTTAAGAGCTGGAGAGATGGCTCCAGTTAGTCTGTGGACTTGGTAGATTCACTGTGAGATGGATTTGGTCCAGGACTGTGTTTATTACTTGATCTTAATCTGACACCTCTCTAACAGGGGACAGTAATGGGTCCTTGGGATTCTATGTCAGCTCAGACGCTGTAAATAACAGCCCTCATAGATCTAGGTATTTCTTTTTACCCAAGCATTGGCACTACAGTTATCCAAATACTTGGGGAAAGGACTGGAGGAATTACTACTATACACACGTATGATCCCTGGGTCGGGAAGATCCCCTGGAAGAGGGCATGGCAACCCACTCCAGTATTCTTCTTTTCTTCTTTCTTTTTAAAATTAATTAATTACTTTTTTAGTTTATTTATTTTTTAGTTGAAGGATGATTGCTTTACAGAATTTTGTTGTTTTCTGTTAAACCTCAACATGAATCAGAATCACATGGACAGAGGAGCCTGGTGGGCTACAAGTCCATGGGGTCACAAAGAGTCAGACACAACTGAAGTGACTGAGGAGGCATGCACCACACACCTGGTATTTCAGGGTACTTCCCGCAAGAGAACTCGGCCTTTCTTTTGAAGAAAGAAATACAGGTTTTTGTTTCTTTTTTTAAAAGGTTTTATTTTGAAATAATTTCAAACTTACAGAAAAGTTTCAAGACTAGTACACAGGAATTTTGCATACTCTCTCACAAAAGCCCCATTCAAGTTTCATCAAGAATGTCTTTTACAACATCTTGTCCAGGATTACACGTCCCATTCACATGTCAGGTTTCTGTGATCTCCTCCAGTCTGCAGTAGCTTCCCCATCTTCCCTTAATGTTCATGACTTTTATATCTTTTTTGAAGAGCACAGGCCAGTATTTTTGTCAAAGGTCCTCCAAAATGGTTTTGTTTAATAGTTACATATGATTGGACCTGGGATATCCATTTGGGCCAAAATATCACAGAGGTGATGCTGTGTTTTTCTGATTGCAACCCTACATGGCGTGGATTTGTTCTGTCACTGGTGGTATTAATTTGATCACTTGATCAAGATAGTGTCTGCTGTGTTTCTCTGTAGCTACTCTCCCTTTTGTAAATAGTAAGAATTTTGCTGGGAAATGCTTTGAAGCTATCATAAACTCCATTCCTCATCCCATTTTAGCACACTAGTTTTAGCATCCTTTGCTATTTCTTGCCTTAATTATTACTTCAGTGGTTGCCAAATGTTGATTTTCTAATTCCATCAATTTTCACTTGGCATTCAACTGTAAGGAAACACTTTTTCTTTTCCCCATTTATTGCACTTACTTATCTATTTGTGTCATTGTGGACTCATTGATGTTTATTATTCACAAGTTATAATCTGGTACTATCAATTATTTATTTTGGTGATCAAATTGTACAGTATATTTCCAGTGAGAGTCCCATTGAGCTGGCTTCTGTGTTCATTTTACACGTTTCCATGATTCTTTGAACATTTTCTTACTTTCTAGAATAGTAAGACTTTTCCAGGGTCACTTTGTTCTTTTCCTGTTTTAGTCCTGAAATCAGCCACTTTTTCCCCCAAGCAGTCTTACATTCTTTAAATGGACAGTGGTATTTAGAAATATCTATTAGAGTATTACTGCTTCCAGGCCCCCTCAGTTGTCAGAACTAGACATGTACCTGCATTTGTTGTGGGTTAGTCACTTAGTCATGTCCTACTGTTTGCAATCCCATGGACTGCGGCACACCAGGCTTCCCTGTCCTTCACCATATCCTGGAGCTTGCTGAAACTCATGTCCATTAAGTCAATGATGCCGTCCAACCATCTCATCCTCTGTCGTCCCCTTCTCCGGCCCTCAATCTTTCCCGGCATCAGGGCCTTTTCTAATGAGTCACCTCCTCAGGTGGCCAAAGTATTGGAGCTTCAGCTTCAGCATCAGTCCTTCCAATGAATATCCAGGATTGATTTCCTTTAGGATTGATTGGTTTGATCTCCTTGCAGTCCAAGGGACTCGCAAGAGTCTTCTCCAGCACAACAGTACAAAAGCATCAATTCTTTGGTACTCAGCCTTCTTTATGATCCAACCCTCAGATCCGTACATGACTACTGAAAAGACCATAGCTTTGACTAGATGGACCTTTGTCAGCAAAGTAATGTCTCTGCTTTTTAATATGCTATCTAGGTTTGTCATAGCTTTTCTTCCAAGGAGCAAGCATCTTTTAATTTCGTGGCTACAGTCACTGTGAAATCATGTACCTGCATACACGCATACATATGTATGTGTGTGTGTGTATATCTATATATACATCTGTGTGTGTATATATGTGATTTGTGTGTGCATGCATATATACACAGATAAATATGGATATTTCCATTTGTATACATTGAAAACCATTAGTTTATATCTATACCTCCAATTCCAATCCAACACCAGTCCAACAGCGTTCATAGCTGGCTCTCATTATGCTTAATATATTTACTTATTTGCTAAACCTCTGGAATATAACCCATAACCTGACCCCACTGGGCCAGCTCTCTGCCTGGACACCCTCCTCGTGGAGCCCTGATCCTGCTGCTCTGCCTCACCCCCTGCTCTGATGTCATCCTTGCATGGGCTCATCAGCCTCCCTTCCAGTTGATGGGCTCTGGGTCTGAGACCAAGCTCATTGTCTGAAAACAAGGTGAGGCATAATGACACTCTATTGTGGTGACTGACCTCAGCCTTCTACTCATTCATTCTTGATTTCTTTTGGTTATGTGTAGTAAGTGATATCTTTGATGCCTGAAGATCTTTATTGCCCCAGGGAATACTGTGCCCTAGAGTCCTTCAGGTTGGGCCCATCTCCATAGAGTCCTCCAGGTTAGGTCCCCTGGCTGCTGTTCTGATGTTGTTGCTCATTGTGGTTAGTTAAGGCTCTCTTGCCTCTAATGTTTAATGCTGCTGTTTGGTCTCTGCTACTCCAGAATCCTACTGTCCTTGTTGAAACCAGGGAACCCAGTTCTGTGACAGCATCTCCCATTGCCAACTCTGGCCTCCAGAGGACAGCCTCCACGGAGCTTCTCAGCTACCTGATGTCCTCCTCCTCATTCACTCCTTCTCAGTTTGGTAGAGGTAGCACCCTATGGGCTGTTCTGAGGAGCGGAGCCTGAAATGGGGATTCCTGGGATTCGTTAGTGAAATGTTCTCAAGAGTAATCTGTAAGAGCGAGGGAAGTGAATAGGGAAGGGGCAGAGCTAAATATGGCAATGGTTTCAGGAAAAGTCAAATCTGATCTTGACCTTGAGTATAAGCTATCAGATGGAGTCTGTCCCATCTTGAGGCAAGAAAGAAAAGTTTTATTTTAACTTCCCCTTTAGCCAGGAATCTCCTAGTGAGGTGGCCCCAGTCACCCAAGGACAAGCTTTTGGAGAAGATTTCAGATGTGAGCTACTAGCAGTGGCTACTGCACTAGCTGGTGGATGGACAAATAAAACCAAGACCACAAAAGAAGTTTCAGGGATCTAGACAGGTCACCACCCGTGTCTGCTCTACCTGGAAAAATAGGTTGGCACATTTTTATAAGGATAAACACATACTTTCCATTTGGCCCTACAATCCCACTCCTAGGTATTTACCCAAGAGAGGAGAAATTGTATGTATGTTTGAATATATATGTTCATATATACACATATTCCGTATATGTATATTCATGAATGTTCAAAGCCATTTTCTTCACAATTTCCAAAGATTTGAACATTTCCAAATATTTCCAAATATTCAACAGCAAGTGAAACTGTTAGTTGCTTAGTCGTGCCTGACTCTTTGCAACCCCATGGACTGTAGCCCACTAGGCTCCTCTGTCCATGGAATTCTCCAAGAACACTGGAGTGGGTTTCCATTTCCTTCTCCAGGGGATCTTCCTGACCCAGGGATGGAACCCCAGTCTGCTGCATTTCGGGCAGATTCTTTACTGTCTGAGCCACTAGGGAAGCCCAACAGCAAGTAAATATATACACAAATTTTGGCACATACAATGGAGTACAACCTAGGAATAAAAAGAATGAAGTATAGATGCATTCAATGAAGAAGACATAGAAGATTACACAACGTAATCAGTTCAGTTCAGTCGTGTCTTTGCCACCCCATGGACTGCAGCACACCAGGCTTCCCTGTCCATCACCAACTCCCAGAGCTTGCTCAAACTCATGTCCATCAAATAGGTGATGCCATCCAACCATCTCAGCTTCTGTTGTCCTCTTCTCCCCCTGCCTTCAATCTTTCCCAGAACCAGGGTCTTTTCAAATGAGTCAGTTCTTCGCATCAGGTGGCTAAAGTATTGGAGCTTCAGCTTCAGCATCAGCTCTTCCAATGAATATTCAAGACTGATTTCCTTTCTGACTGACTGGTCTGATCTCCTTGCAGTCTAAGGGACTCTCAAGAGTCTTTTCCATCACCACACAATGTAATTGTCCCTTCTAAATCAGGAAAAATTATTCTTTAGTAACACAATATAGATCAATGGTTGTCTGGGGCAATGGACAGGGTTGGGAGATTAATTACAACAAAGCATGAAGGAACTTTTTGGAGTAATGGAAAAGTGCTGTATCTCAGCTGGTGGTGGTGATACATGTCAGAGTTCATTTTGATGATACATATATACATAAAATGGATGCATTTTTGATTTATAAATTTTAGTTTAATGTTGATTAGAAAAATATGGAAAGGACAAACTAAGGATAAAAGTTGTCCTTTAAATGGACTAAATACCATTTTATTGACTAACAAAAAATAATATCACAGATATATAACTCATTCATTTTATACTAGCTCAGAAAGTTGTTAGGGAATTAAATGTCTTCATCTATATGGTGATTAGAACACTACTAGTGATACATACATGTTAGCTGTGATTATTATCACCATCAGAATCATCATCGACAACATCAAATTATTGATACATTTTAGCTCTTTGCTACCTGATGAATAATGGAACAAATCCCCAGAAACACCAAAACTAAATTAAAGTTTGTTACACTAACCAAAATTTTGTGATAGCTTATTACACATGTGAGTTGATATGTGAAAACCAGAGGAAAAAAACTGAAAGCAAGCGCTCACAGGACAACATAATCATGAGAACAAAAGCACAGTATGACTCAGAAATTAAAAGTACAATAAAAAAGGCAGAACACCACTTAATCGATATACAGGTCTATTCCATCATCAGAAAGATCCCTTGTACTATCCTTGTAGTCATAGATCTCCCCTTCACTTCCCCCTACCTTGTTCTTGGTAACCACAGATCTATTATGCACCTCCATAATTTTGTCATTTCAAGAACATTATATAGATGGCATCATAAATAGTCTTCTGAGATTGGCTTTAAAAATTTTATAACTAAAGTATAGTTGATGTCCATTATTATATGTTACAGGTGTACAATATAGTGATTCACAATTTTTAAAGGTTATACTCCATTTATAGTTGTTATAGAATATTGGCTGTATTCCCTGTGTTTTACAGTATATCTTTGTAGGTTACTTTATACATAATAGTTTGTGCCTCTTACCCCCACCTCAGTATTGCCCCTCCCCCCTCCCTCTCCCTACCAATAACCATAGTTTGTTCTCTATATCTGTGAGTCTGCTTCTTTTTTTGCTGTATTCATTAGTTTGTTGTATTTTTTAGATTCCACATATAAGTGACTTCATATGGTATTTGCTTTCTCTGTCTGACTTAATTTCACTTATCATAATACCACCCAAGTCAATCCATGTTGCTGCAGTTAGCAAAATTTCTTTCCTTTATATGGCTGAGTAATATTCTATGATATATCACATCTTCTTTATCCAGTCATCTGTTGATGGGCACTTAAGTTGCTTCTCTATCTTGGCAATTATAATTAATGCTGCTAGAAACTTTGGGGTCAATGCGTCTTTTTGAATTCGTGTTTTTGTTTTTTTCTGATATATACCCAGGAGTGAAATTGCTGAGTCTTATGGATAGTACTATTTTTAGTTTTTTGAGAAACCTTCATACTGGTTTTCACAGTGGCTGCACCAGTTTATATTCTCACCAACAGTGTCCGAGGGTTCCCTTTGCTGTACATCCTTGCCAGCATTGTCATGTACATTCTTTTTGAGGATAGCCATTCTGCTAGGTGTGGAATGATATCTCATTGTGGTTTTGATTTGAAGTTCCCTGATAATTAGTGATGTTGAGCATCTTTTTTTGTGCCTGTTGACCAGCTACCTTTCTTCTTTGGAAAAATATCTGTTCAGTTCTTCTGCCCAATTTTTAATACAGGTGTGTGTTTTTTTTTGATGGTGAGTTGTATGAGCTGTTTATATATGTTGGCTATTAACCCTTTATTGGTCATATCATTTGCAAATATTTTTTCCCATTAAGTATGTTTTTTTTTCATTTTTTGATGGTTTCCTTTGCTGTGCAAAAGCCTCTGAGTTTACTTAGGTCCCATTTGTTTATGTTTGCTTTTATTTCCTTTGCTTTAGTAGACAGGTCCAAAAAAATATTGCTGTGATTTTTGTCAGAGTATTCTGCCTATGTTTTCCTCTAGGAGTTTCATGCAATCCCTTTCAAAATGCCAATGGAATTTTTCACAGAACTAGGACAAATAGTTTAAAATTTTGTGTGGAAACACAGAAGATCCTGAATAGCCAAAACAATCTTGAGGAAGAAGAATAAAGCTGGAGGAATCACATTCCCTGACTTCAGACTATAGTACAAGCTGCATTAATCCAAACAGTATGGTTATGACACAAAAAAAGCTCCACATAGATCAGTAGAACAGAACAGAGAGCCCAGAAATAAATCCAGACACTAATGGTCAATTAATCTATGACAAAGGAGGCAAGAATGTACAATGAAAAAAAAAACAGTCTCTGTGATAAGTGATGCTGGGAAAACTTGACAGCTACATAATTAGGACATTCTCCAACACCGTATACAAAAGTAAGCTCAAAATAGATTAAAGACTTAAATGTAAGACTGGATACCATAAAACTGCTTGAGATTGGCTTTTTCCCCCAGTATAATCACACTGAAATCCATTAAAATTGTTGTGTATATCAGTAGTTTATTCTTTTTACTTCAGAGTATGGATGTACTATAGTTTGTCTAACTATTCACCCACTGAAAGACATTTGGGTTGTTTCCAGTTTTTGACTGTTATAAGTATGTTGTGTACATGTTTTTGTATGGTCAGAGTTTTAATTTTTGTAGGATAAACCGCCAAATGTGAAATTACTGGATTATGTGATAAAATTATGGGATTATTAAGTAACTACACTTTTTTTTCCCCTGAGTGTCGATGTATGAGAGAATGGCATTGTATTTTAATTTCATATTCCAGCTGTTTGTTGATAGAATATAGAAACACAGTTGACTTTTTTCTCTTTGACCATATAGCATGTTATTTTACTGAACTCAGTTATCTTACTAATTCTGGTAGCTTGTTTGAGCTTTCTTAGGAATTTCTACCTAAATAGTCACATTGTAATAAAGAGAACTTTACTTCTTCCTTTACATTTGTATGCTGTTCATTTATTTTTTCCCCCTTTCACTGGCTAGGATCTCCAGAACACTGTTAAATTAAAGTCACAAGAGTGGATATTCTTGTCCCTTAAATTAGAAGTAAAAATTCACTCAGTATATCACCACAGAGTATAGTGCTAGCTATAGATTTTGTGTACATGGCCTTTATCAGATTTATTTAGTCATTTATTTATTTATGGCTGTGCTGTGTCTTTGTTGCTTTGTGGGCTTTCTCTAGTTGCGGCAAGTGGGGGCTACTCTCTCATTGTGATGCATGGGCTTCTTATTGCAGGGGCTTCTCTTATTGTAGAGCAGGGGCTCTAGGTTCAGTAGTTGCGGTAGATAGGCTTAGTTGCTCTGAGGCATGTGGGATCTTCCTGGACCAGGGGTCAAACCCATGTCCCTTGCATTGGAAGGCAGATTCTTTAACCACTGGACCACCAGGGAAACCCCCTTTATCAGATTTAGATGTTCTATTCCATTACTGTTTTTATATGCTTAAAAATAAGTATATAATTATTATTATCATGAGATGGCATTAAATTTTGTTAACTGCTCTTTCTGTATTAAGACATTTATGTGATTTTTCTCCTTTAATTTGATAATTATGTTGATTAATTTAAAAGTGATTAAAATTTTAAAGACGTCTTATATATTTACTCTGACATTTCTAATACCCTTCATCTCTCTAGATCAAAATTTCCATTTAGTGTCATAGGAATTTTATATGGACTCTGGCTGTTGACAATGAATTATCTTAGCTTTCAATTGTTTGAAAAAAATCTTTATGTTATCTTCTTTCTTGAAAGCTGTTGTCAAAGGATGTGGAATTCACGGTTGGCATTAAAAAGAAATTCAGTCCTTTAAGAGTGTCACTCCATTGTCTCCTGGTTCTCTTAGTTTCTGAGAAGTCGTGTAAATTTACCTTTGGTTTTGTTTCTCTCTCTGTAATCTTTGTGTATTTCCTGGCTGTCTTCCTAGGTGGCTCAAGTGGTAAAGTATCTGCTTGCCAATCCAGGAGACGTGGGTTCAATCCCTGGGTTGGGAAGATCACCTGGAGAAGGAAATGACAACCCACTCCAGTATTCTTGCATGGAAAATCCCATAGCCAGAGAAGCCTGAAGGCCTATAGTCTATGGGACCGCAAAGAGTCAGACACGACTGAGCACACTTGCAAATAAAAAATAGTAGCTATGAAGAATTGAATTGTATCCCCCAAATCCATAAGTTGATGTCCTAACTTCCAAGGTGATTGTATTTGGAGATAGGGCTTTTAGGATGTAATTGAGGTTAAGAGGTAATGGGGTCATGAGAGGTGAGGGGTCTTAATTTTAAGCCTCTGGGTTCTGCCATTCTCAGAAAGTTCTTCTCTATCAGCATGGTCTGCTCACCCTCTCTGGTGAAAAGAATGGAGGAAATAGAAGAATTTGCTTAAGAGTGATCTTATTTTCAAAGCCAGTGATAGTTTTTGCAATTAGTCCACATCTTTATGGCTCCACCTTGGGGTGTGCTATGTGGGGGATCATGGCCCACCCTCAGGAAGAGACAGGGAACAGGAAGCTTCCCCTCAAAAGCTTTGGGAGCTTGCAACCTTGACTGGCATCGCTGTCTCGATGGACATGAGTTTGAGCAAGCTCCGGGAGTTGGTGATGGACAGGGAAGCCTGGCGTGCTACAGTCCATGGGGTTGCAAAGAGTCGGACGTGACTGCGTGACTGAACTGAACCTTGACTGTGGGAGATTTGATCAGGGTTGACAGTACCTTTCTCGATTCTGGCCCCCTCTTCTATATGGTTTCGTTCTCCCCCAAGCATTCAAATCTGTGAAATGGGAACAGTGATAGACAATATTTCGTACAGCAGATAACCAACTATTATTTGTGCTCATGGGGACATCAGAATATTTCTGAGCATGTGTAGACACTCTCAGGCTGGCTGAACAAATTCACACGGCGGAATGTAGCTGAGCAGGGCAGGCCTCTAAGAAGTGAGCTTGTCTCACCAAGAGAGCTCATAAAGCGCCCTTCACTGTCTCTGCCAACTGTTGGGCCTCAAGCTCTGTGATATTCTTTCCACCCAAGGCTTCCTTCCTATGACAGTCTTTTGTTGATTGCCTTCATGACTGTGTTTCTAGAGAGAGGAGAGTCCTGGACACTGTTTTCTTTTCCCCATCACTTGCATTCACCTATTTCTCTATTTCTAGCTCAAGACTTTATTGACCATTCTTCTGTGGTACGTCTGAAATTTACCTTTTGGTAGATTCAACATCCTCCCTCCACTCTCTTACCCTCCCCCACGTGCTTACATACTCACACACAGACACTCATAAACACTCAAATACATACACACCATGTAACTTTTGGTTGTCTATTTTGCTTTATTGTGGACTAGAAATGATAACATTTTTCCCTTTATATGTAGCCTAGCTGAAGGGTTGTTGGGGAAGCAGGAGAGATTCATGCTGACCATCAGGGATTCTGAAGATAAGCTGTTTGGGAATAAATCTGGGGTCTGAATTTAGAGCATATCTTTTAAAAAATATTATTTATTTTTGGGTGCACTGGGTCTTCATTGCTGTGCACGGGCTTTCTCTAGTTGTGATGAGCAGGGGCTACTCTCTAGTTGTGCATGGGCTTCTCATTGTGGTGGCTTCTTTTGTTTCAGAAATTTTGTTAATACAAATCCCAGGGCTTCCCTCGTGGCTCAAACGGTAAAGAATTTGCCTGCAATGTGGGAGACCTGGGTTTGTTCCCTGGGTCGGGAAGATCCCCTGGAGAAGGAAATGGCAACCCACTTCAGTATTCTTGCCTGGGAATCCCATGAACAGAGGACCCTGGTGGGCTATAGTCCATGGGGTCACAAAGAGTCAGACATGACTAAGCATGTACACACACACACAAATACAAATACAAATACTTCTTCTGAAAAGAAAAGTACAGAGGGTGATTGAAACATCATATTAATACAAAACCTGAATGAGGACAGCATTGTAGTACTGATCTATACATAGAACAACTTACAGTGGAAAAATCTCAGAATTGGACACAAATGCATATGGAAATTTACTGTATGACAAAGGGTGTATGTTAAAGTAGTGGGTAAAACATATACTATTCAATGAATGAGATTGAGGCAACTGATAATCATCTAAAATAAAATAAAGTTGAAAACATACTTTGTATACCATGTTAGGATAAATCCAAGTATACAAAATACTTAAAAATAAATAAAGAAAATATAAAAACAATAGAATGGGAAAGACTAGAGATCTCTTCAAGAAAATTAGAGATACCAAGGGAACTTTTCATGCAAAGATGGGCACAATAAAGGACAGAAATGGTATGGACCTAACAGAAGCAGAAGATATTAAGGAGAGGTGGCAAGAATACACAGAAAAACTATCCAAAAACGTTTTCATGACCCAAATAACCATGATGGTGTGATCCCTCACCTAGAGCCAGACATCCTGGAATGCGAAGTCAAGTGGGCCATAGGAAGCATCACTATGAACAAAGTTAGTGGAGGTGATGGAATTCCAGTTGCACTATTTCAAGTCTTAAAAGATGATGCTGTGAAAGTACTGCACTCAGGCAGCAAATGTGGAAAACTCAGCAGTGGCCATAGGACTGGAAAAGGTCAGTTTTCATTCCAATCCCAAAGAAAGGCAATGCCAAAAAATGCTCAAACTACCTCACAACTGCACTCATCTCACATGCTAGCAAAGTAATGCTCAAAATTCTCCAAGCCAGGCTTCAACAGTACGTGAACCAAGAACTTCCAGATGTTCAAGCTGGTTTTAGGAAAGGCAGAGGAACCAGTGATCAAATTGCCAACATCCATTGGATCATTGAAAAAGCAAGAGAGTTCCAGAAAAATATCTACTTCTGATTTATTATTGACTATGCCAAAGCCTTTGACTGTGTGGGTCACAACAAATGGTGGAAAATTCTAAAAGAGATGGGAATACCAGACCGCCTGACCTGCCTCCTGAGAAATCTGTATGCAGGTCAAGAAGCAACAGTTAAAACTGGACATGGAACAACAGACTGGTTCCAAATAGGAAAAGGAGTATGTCAAGGCTGTATATTGTCACTCTGCTTATTGAACTTATATGCAGAGTACATCATGAGAAATGCTGGATTGGATGAAGCACAAGCTGGAATCAAGATTGCCAGGAGAAATATCAATAACCTCAGATAGGCAGATGATACCACCCTTATGGCATAAAGCAAAGAGGAACTAAAGAGCCTCTTGATGAAAGTGAAAGAGGAGAGTGAGAAAGTTGGCTTAAAGCTCAACATTCAGAAAACTAAGATCATGGCATCTGGTCCCATCACTTCATGGCAAATAGATGGGGAAACAATGGAAACTGACAGATTTTATTTTTTGGGGGGGCTTCAAAATCACTGCAGATGGTGACTGCAGCCATGAGATTAAAAGATGCTTGTTCCTTGGGAGAAAAGCTATGACCAACCTAGACAGCATATTAAAAAGCAGAGACATTACTTTGCCAACAAAGGTCCGTCTAGTCAAAGCTATGGTTTTTCCAGTAGTCACATACAGATGTGAGAGTTGGACTATAAAGAAAGCTGAGCACCAAAGAATTGATGCTTTTGAACTGTGGTGTTGGAGAAGACTCTTGAGAGTCCCTTGGACAGTAAGGAGATCCAACCAGTCCATCCTAAGGGAAATCGGTCCTGAATATTCATTGGAAGGACTGATGGTGAAGCTGAAACTCCATTACTTTGGCCACCTGATGCAAAGAACTGACTCATTTGAAAGACCCTGATGCTGGGAAAGATTGAAGGCAGGAGGAGAAGGGGATGATAGAGGATGAGATGGTTGGATGGCATCACTGACTCAATGGACATGAGTTTGAGCAAGCTCTGGGAGTTGGTGATGGACAGGGAGACCTGGCGTGCTGCAGTCCATGGGGTTGCAGAGAGTTGGACACAACTGAGTGACTGAACTGAACTTAATAGTATCTGGTTAAACTCTAGGAAAATTCCTTTTAACTCAAAGTGGAGAAGATTTTCAAAGTTATGGCACAAAATTCAGAAAAGATTAATGAAGACAACATAATGAAAAATTTTGGCATGGCATGAACCACCATAATCAAGAGATAAGTAATAAGTTGAGAAAATATTAGTTACTCATATCAAAGATGAAGAACTAATTTCTCCTAATTGCAAAAGTTTCTATAAAATTATAATTCTAGGTCTAATAAGCCAATAATAAAATGACTAGGGGTCACAAATTCACAATTTCTAGAAAATAAAAATGGCTCTTAAACATATGGAAGAATGAGAAACCAAACATATAATGAAACATGCAAATTAAAATTACACAGTTATATTTTACTCATTGAAATATGAAAGGCCCCACAGTGGTCGTGTGCTGTTTGGGAGATAGCGTGGGGACAAGGCACTCTCACGTGTTTCTGGTGGGAGTGAAGGCTGTTCGAGTCCCCAGGAAGGGGAACTTGCAACAAAGATCAACATGTATAAAGTGTCACCTTTTTTCTATCTGTAATTGCTCATCTAGCAACTTATCCTAGAGATATTTGTCTCTTGCACATGTACAAATATAAGTTCATAAATGTAGAACCATTTGCAATAAAAAAGATTGGCAACAGCCAAAATGGCCATCAATACTGTGTAAATTAGTGGTTATTAGTCCATCCATACAATAGAATACTGTATAGCTGTATAAAAAGAACAACAAACCTGATATGGAAGGACCTCCAAGATATATCAAGTTAAAAAAAAGACAGAACAATATGTGTATGCATGAAAAGGAATAAGTACATATATTATAGTACTGGAGTGGGGTGCCATCGCCTTCTCCGATACATATATGTACATTAGTATAATACATGTATTATATATACTATTCCTTCTCATATATCTATATACATTTGTTTTAGCATTTAAATATCTCTGGAAAGATTTAAAAAGCTAATAACCATCATAACTGTGTTTGTCTTTGTGGAGAAGGCTCAGATGCCTGCAGGCTTGGAATGGAATGACCGTTTTCAATGAATGCTTTAAAATTTTTTAAGCTATGAATGTATTGCTATTTCAAAAATAAAAATTTTAGAACAAGGAAAATAAATTTAATGATATAGCCAAGAGGATGAGACAGAGATGTGAAGAGGGAGGTGAAGGAAGAAGAGTAAATGGAGGAGGAGAAGGAGGAGAGAGAGGAGGAGAAAGATTGAGAAATAGATTGAGAAAAGAGATGCGCCATAAAGGCAAGCAGAGAGATCAAGCTGCGGATGGAGGGGGAATGGAGACCTGGTGGTCTTTAAATTAGGAGATGGAAGACCATGATTGTGGTTGCGGAGATGATCCAGTAGAGAAGGATCATTGCAGAAGCAGGTGGAGAGGTAATCACTGTCTACACTGTTTCTGTGTAGGAGAGGGGTGGGAGCTGGCACTCGGGTAGAAAAGATGGCTTAGGCTAGGAGTGTGTAGAACTATTCCCTGCCATGGCAGGAAAGGCAGAGAAATGAGCTCAGAGGCAGACTGGCTGGTAGATTTGGTGTGAGGAGATGGAGAAGTTTTCAGCAGAGCATCATCTGTGAGTGTTAGAAGAGTGAAGAGGAGGTTTCAGGGGAGAGATGATGTGAAATGTTTCCCTTGGAGAAGGGTAATTATGGAAACGTTACATAATCACTCAGCAGAGCCAAGTGGATACCTGAGGTGTGTGGACCTACATTGCAAGTGAAACCTCTGGGTGTGGTTGGATGTTGTTCTTCACCCATACTCAGCTCCCTGGCAACAGGCATGGCGCTAGTGGGAGTCAGATTCAACCAGGGCAAAAGACTTGGCACATCATATGGAAGGCAGGTAAACACATGAAAAGATGTTCAGCATTCCTCACCATTAGGAAATGCAAATTAAAACCACAATGCCACCACACACTACACACTTCTTAGAATGGCTAAAATAAAGAAAATACTGATAGTTTCAAATATTGATAAAAGATTTGAGAAACTGAATCTTTCATATCATATGTTCCTGATGGAAACGTAAAACGGTATAGCCTCACTGGAAAACTCTTGCGTTTTCTTAAAAAGTTGAACATACACTTAACCATATAACCCAGCAATCTATTCCTGGCATTTATTCTAGAAAATGGAAAACTTATGTTCACATAGAAACCTATATACAAATGTTCATGACAGGTTTATTTATAATAGGGAACTGAAAACAAACCTGATATCCTTCCACTTGTGAATATTCAAACCAAATGTAGTACATCCACACCTTGGAATACTATTCAAAAATGAAAAAAACAACAACATCAAACTATTGAAACATACAACCACTTGGGTTGAGGACATATGCTCAGTGAAAAAACCCCAAATCAAATGGTTTGACATTGTACAATTCCATTTATATAACATTTCTGAAATGACATAACTATCGAGATGGGGAACGGATCAGTGGTTGCTGGTTGCTAGGGGTTTGAGAAGGGGGATGGAGTGGGTGTGACTATAAATACAGAGCTGAAGGGAGTTTTTTGGTGGTGAAGACTTTCATGAAAGTATTGGTGGTTATACAATAGAAGATGTGATAAAATGCCCTAGAATTATATATAATGGCATGAAAAATGAGTGCATGCAAAAGTGGGTGAAATCTAAGTGAGATCTGTAATGTTGATAGTTATACTATGATCAATTTCTTGGTTTTGATCATGTACTTTATGAGGATGTCACTATTGGCAGAGGCTTGGTGATGGATGAAAAGGACTCTTTGTACTATTTTTTGCAACTCATTAGTTGATAATTAATTCAGTAAAGTGAAAAAACTGAAAGGTTAGTTTGTTGGATTGACTCCCTACGTGGATACTAAAGACACAGCGAGGACAGGGTTATGCTCCAGAGAAGTCTATAAACCAAGTGTACAGCTAGAAGATAATGTAATAAGCATTCACATACCCACTGTTAAAATTAAGCATATATTTAGAATTTTGTCATATTTTTTCCAGTCTCTCCTTAAAAATGAGTAAAATGTTACAGATAACAACTAAAGGTTCAAACCTGTATCTCTTCTTTCATTGATCTTTTCAGAACTTCCGAAGATGACACGTTATTCTTTCACGTGTGTAACAGGATATTAAAACAGAAGTTTTGCTCTAAATATCAAGATACTATGTTGTTGTTGTTCAGTCACCCAGTCGTGTCCGACTCTTTGCGACCCCATGAACTGCAGCACACCAGGCCTCCCTGTCCCTCACCATCTCCTGGAGTTTGTCCAAGTTCATGTCCATTGCACTGATGATGTCATCCAGTCATCTCATCCTCTGATGCCCTCTTCACCTTCTGCACTCAATCTTTCCTGGCGTCAGGGTCTTTTCCAATGAGTTGGCTGTTTACATCAGGTAGCCAAAATACTGAGGCTTCAGATTCAGCGTCAGTCTTTCCTATAAGTATTCAGGGTTGATTTCCCATAAGATTGAATGGTTGGATCTCCTTGCAGTCCAAGGGACTCTCAGGAGTCTTCTCCAACACCACAGTTCGAAGGCATCAATTCTTTGACGCTCTGCCTTCTTTATGGTCCAGCTTTCACAACCGTACATGACCTTTGGGAAGACCATAGTATTGACTGTACAGACCTTTGTTGACAGAGTAATGTCTCTGCTTTTCAACACTGTCTAGGTTTGTCATAGCTTTCCTGCCCAAAAGCAATCATCTTCTGATTTCATAGTTGCAAACACCATCCACAGTGATTTTATAGCCCAAGAAGAGGAAGTCCCTTCACAGATCACTGCCTGGTCATGGCAAAGGGGCTGACTAACTCAATGAAGCTATGAGCCATGCTATGTAGGGCCACCCAAGACAAGTCATAGTGGAGAGTTCTGGCAAAACATGATCCACCGGTGGAGGGAAAGGCAAGCCACCCCAGTATACTTGCTATGAGAACCTCAAGAACTGTATAAAAAGACAACAGGCTATAGATACTACATTTTGAAAAATGGGACTTCCCCATGGCTCAGATGATAAAGCATCTGCCTGCAAAGTGGGAGACCCAGGTTCAATCCCTGGGTTGGGAAGATCCCCTGGAGAAGGAAATGGCAACACACTCCAGTATTCTTGCTTGGAAAATTCCATGGATGGAGGAGCCTGGTAGGTTACAGTCCATGGGGTTGCAAAGAGTTGGACATGACTGAGCAACTTCACTTGCTTGCACAGGATGATATGCAGAAAATTTCTGATAATTACTTACCAACTCTTACATCATCATCCATGTCAAAGTTGTTAAAATTTTTAGAGTTGAATTTTTATGTGAGGAATAAAACATCAAATTCAATTTAAAGATGAACCATCTGCCCTGCTCCCAATTTGACTCTTGCAGGCAAAAAGATTGCAGCAGAGAAACGGGTACTCTCTGTTGCTTCTCTCTTTCTCTCCCCCACTTTCTCCTTGTTCTACCTTCCTACTGTTTCTAGTTGTGATTTCTGACCCTAGAGGGTTGGACATATTCCAGGGAGGAAGATGAGGAGAGGAGGACTTGCTTTTTATGGTTTATCCTGTTGGGGTAACTTTGTTGGCTCTCTCTGGACTTGACAATATTGTAGAGTTGACTCCAGCTGATTGTGAAAAACTTATGCCAACCTTTATCCCTTCAGGATCATGAGAAGCACTGCTCATTGCTCATAGCATTCCAGTCTTAAGAGGGATCTAGCAACCAAGACCAAATACTTGGGGTGTCACAGGGGATAAAACTTGTTTGCATACTGATCACCATTCTCTAAACAACCTCTGTGCTTTTATTAGCAATGCCACTATGAACTACTTTTTCTCCCATTTTCGTTTGTCCAGATCCTATTGATCTTTCCTTCCCTACTTTAAAGATTGGTGTGGTTGGCAAAAGTGACACAGGTTACTTGCTTGGTAAATTGTAGAATCATCAACTGTAACTCCAAGTATTTTAGGAAGCCTTCCCTGTTCCATTTACCACCATGTACATCCTTATTAATGAGATCATATCCCTCTTTGTGTGCGTATCCTGGAAGAATTCAAAGCCAATCATAACAGCATGTTAAATATGTATAAGAGCCCTTCTTCTACATTCTATTATAAGCTCCTGGAGAACAAGAATCAAATTTCATCCATTTGTATAGGTAGCATTGGTAAACATTGACAATATTGGTGTCTAATACATACCCTACCATCATACAGAAAGAGCATCAAGCAACCTTCCTGAATTCCAAAAAGTGAAATTGCTCAGTCATGTCCGATTCTGTGACCCCATGGGCTATAGCCTACCAGGCTCCTTTGTCCATGGGATTTTCCAGGCAAGAGTACTGGAGTGGGTTGCGTTTCCTTCTCCAGGGGATCTTCCCAACCCAGGGATCAAACCCAGGTCTCCCTCATTGCAGGCAGGCAGTTGCTTTACTGTCTGGGCCACCAGGGAAGCCCACCAGGTAGCTGCCAAATACAGCTTCAGATGAGAATGTATGTG
The DNA here is from genome assembly GCF_054371585.1 of Giraffa tippelskirchi. Lineage (NCBI taxonomy): Eukaryota > Metazoa > Chordata > Mammalia > Artiodactyla > Giraffidae > Giraffa > Giraffa tippelskirchi. The sequence goes on from NC_137284.1 coordinate 22,418,027, forward strand.
CTCATGATTATAGTCAGAGTATAGAGACGTGAACTTCTGAGGCCGCCTGACTTGTAACTGAAGTTACTTTCCTGTCTATTGTGAAGTCAAACCCTACTGCCTTATTCTGAAGACAGGTGCCCAACAACAAATGGCATAAAACTCAGACTGGTGCAATCCTGTTACCTCACTATCTGCTTGAGTTGCCTTGTGACCCAAGTTGCTCATGAGAATCTGGATTCCCTGACTCCAGGTCCAGTGCTCTTCCCAGCCTAGCACTTGCAGGTTCTATATTCCTGCATTTTCTTTGTTTAGTCACTAAGTCATGTCTGACTCTCTTGCAATCCCGTCGACAGTAGTCTGCCAGGCTTCTCTGTCCATAGATTTCCCAGGCAAGAGTACTGGAGTGGGTTGCCATTTCCTTCTCCAGGGGATCTTCCTGACCCAGGGGTGGAATCCCTTGGCAGGAGGATTCTTTACCACTGAATCCCATATTCCTGCATATCCCAGGATATTTGGATGCTGAGGTGGGCTTGGCTGGAGGCAGGGACTTCCTCTGCTGAAATAGAGGATAATGAGAATAAGTAAAGGTGCAATGCCTGTGCCTTAGCACCTGCAGGGACCCTTCTTAAAAATGCTTTATTGAATTGTGCCTGGATGTGATGTCAGAGTGTGGACTAAAGACTGCTAGAAGGTTCAGCAGAGTGAGTCGAGTGATTTAATCAATTGTAGACCTTTTCCTGAGGATGTTGTCAATCATGGGAGCCACTTGGATTCATATTGCCATGCTTTACCTGGGTGGTTGGGTATGACAATCTGCTTCAGAATTGAAGCAATTTATGCTGTTTTGTTATTGTATTTGCATAGTATATTTTGAAGTTAGGAAGTGTGTTGCCTCCAGATTTGTTCTACTTTCTAAATATTGCTTTGACTGTTCAAAGTCTTTTTGGACCTACATGGATTTAAGAAGATTGTTTTCCAATTTCTGCAAAAAAAACACTATTTGTATTTTGATGGAGAGTGAATTGAATCTATAGATCTCCTTGAATACCATGGACGTTTTAACAATATTAACTTTTCCAGTTCCTGAGCATAAAATGTCTTTCCTTTTATTTGGCTACTTTTAAATTTCTTCATCAATGCTTTATAGTTTTAAGTGTACACATCTTTTACTATCTTGATTAATTTCATTCCTAAGTATTTTCTTATTTTTGATAATAAATTATAAATGAGAAAAAACAGAATTTTTAAATGATCCTTCTTCTGGGGACTCTTGACTCCCAAACAACTCTGTGATAGCATGGATCACATTATGTGGCAGTCTGTCCCACACTAGGCTCCTTCCTTCCACAGACTGTGAGTTCCTTGAAAATGAATACATTGTCTTTGAACCTCTAGTGCCTGGCACAGGGACTGGAACATTAAAGATGTTCAGTTATTATTTATGGAAAGAACAGAAGAATACTGAGTGACTCTGCTATGAGAAGCCTGTTTAGTGATATCGTTAAGAGTAGTAGAAGTAGATAGGTTAATTGCAACAGTCTGTTAAAGGGCAATTATAAAAAAGGATACATTTGTAATAGGAATATTTTATTTTAACCCAAAATTCATTCACCAAAATAAAGGAGCAAAAAAAAGACTTTCCTTTGACTGTGGGTCATAAAATATAGTTCTAGTCTTTCTTGCAGAGAGCACATCCATTCAGCCTTGTCTATGACTTGCAGTTTGGATTTATTAGAGATCTTAACATCATGTGTATAGCATTCTGCTTGATGATGTTTTTCAATATTGCTAAATTTTTTTCAGTTTTGTAGAGTTTCAGGCTCATTCCTAATTAAATTACAATAATCTTGAGACTAGCTTTTATTGCCCTTTTAAGCACTCGTTAGTTTTCATCAAAAATTCTCTTTCTATATTCATATATCATTGATTTATAATGTGTTTTGATAAACTTGATAAATTAGGTAATTACATGAACAAGTCTAACTGGCTAAGAAAGGTTGGAAATGGGCCCAATCGTTTCCTGTGAACCAGCTAACTCAGTGCTGTAGTGTCCAGGTATACTAGATAATCAATGAATGGTCCTGAGGACTCAGTGTTTACTGGACGTCAGTCAATATATTTTCTTAGTGGAATGGACAGGTTTGGTTAAACAGATAGGGGTCTGTTAACCAGAGATTTACATAAAAAGTGTTTGCTCCCTAAAGAAATAGCATAGTGCTTTATCAAGTAGGTTTAGATAATGTTTGTCAAATTCATGCATGAATAAACAGTTGTAGGTGACAGCTCCCAAAAGGTGCCACGAGGGACTTTCGTATCTTTTTTCTCTTCCTGAAGAAAACTCCTGAATATCAAGCATGATCCACCCTAAGGCGAAGCTAGGAGGAAAAACCATTACTGGTTTTGGAAAGAAGACAACTCATGAGCAAACCCTTTCCTTTTCCTCCATTCTTCTCCCCAGAGGCAGTAAGCAAACCTGCAATGAAAGGGAAGCACCTTCTTCAGATTGACCAGCTCCAGGGGACACTGTCTGTCCTCTTGAGTGAGAGGTGCCTGAAGGATACCTGGTGACTGAGCCAGTCTTTTCAAGATGCTAGACAACCATGAGTTTCAGATGGGGAGCTATTAATAACTGAGAATAGTCATTGGTCCAGTCCCATACATTATGGATTCAAAGGCATACTTTTTTTCCTTGACGACCTCACAGTGTGATGAAGAAGGGACACATGTCAATGAATCATTATAGCATAGTATTATAAGTGCTATAATAGAGGAATGTTGGGACTGAGTGAATCCTGTAAGTTCAGGGCTGCCGGGACTGAGCTTAAGCATCCATCTCTAAGTTATCTTGCAGCCAACATGAAGAGGAAAGCCGATGACTTCAAAATAACCAGTTGCCCAGATGAAACCCAACAGTCTTTGGTTTAAACACTAGATGACATTTCTCTACAGGATTCCCTATGCTGGACATTTTCAGCCAAAAACTGTACATATGATGAAATCACAGCTCACAGCTCACAGAGTTAGGAAATCTAACTCTCCTAAGAACCCTCTGTCTAAATTTGTCTCATCACATCAAAGCACCCTGCTTGGTGCTTAGGCTACAAGTGCTGTCTTCCTGCCGCCTCCATCACCCTGCATCCTAGTTTGATTAAGACGTCACATACAGTCTAACCCTACTACAGCATTTGGAAAACAAGGGGTGCATCTAGGATATAGAATCAGCAGAGTGCTGGATTGGGGAACCACCGGATCTGGAGTCAGGGTACCTGAGTTCTGAGTACTGAACTGTGCTATAGAAATGAATGATTAATCTATAAGTAAACTTGGGGGAGAACTGACATCTTAATATTAAGTCATGAACAGGGACTATCTCTCCATTTATTTAGTTCTTTTATTTCTTTCATCAGAGTTTTGTAGTTTTTCTTATATAGATCTTGTATAGATTTTATAAAATCTTATATAGATTTTATAGATAAAATAATAAAGCATATTTTATTAGATTTATACTTAGATATTTCATTTTGAGGGATGCTAATATAATAGTCGCTCAGTCATGTCCAACTCTTTGCCTGGTGGACTGTAGCCCACCAGGCTCCTCTGTCCATAGGGATTCTCCAGACAAGAATACTGGAATGGATTGCCATGCCTTCTTCCAGGGGATCTTCCCAACCCAGGGATCAAACCCAGGTCTCCCGCATTGCAGGCAGATTCTTTACATTCTAAGCCACCAGGGAATATAAATAAATACTGTGTTTTTAATTTCAAGTTCCACTTGTTCATTGTTGGTATATAGGAAAACAATTGACATTTGTATATTAACTTTGTGTCCTGTAACCTTGCTATAATTTGTTCTGAGTCCCAGAGGACGTTTTTTTAATTCTTTTAGATTTTCTGTGTAGACATGTCTATCTGCAAACAAAGACACTTTTATATCTTCCTTTCTGATCTATATACATTTTACTTACTTTTCTTACTGGATTAGCAAGAACTTCAAGTGTAATGTTGAAAAGAAATGGTGAGAGGGGACATTCTTGCCTCATACCTGATTTTAGTGGGACAGCTTCAGGTTTCTTTACAGAAACGTTTTAAGTATGCTGTTAGTTGTAGAATTTTTGTACATCTTAACAAGTTGAGAAAGTTCTATGTTTCTGTTTTACTGAGTTTTTATCATGAATGGCTGTTGTTTCATCAAATGCTTTTTCTGCATCTATGGAAATGCTCATGTGATTTTTCTTTGTTTACTCTGTTCATGTTATGAATTACATTAACTAATTTTCAAATGCTGAACCAGCCTTGCATATCTGGAATAAGTTCCACATGGACATGGTACGTAATTTTTAATGCCTTCTTAAGACTCTATTTGCTAACACTTTGTTGAGGGTTTTTCATCTATGTTCACAAGAGCTATTGGTCTGTAGTTTCCTTTTCTTGTAGTGTCTTTGTCTGGTTTTGGTATTAGAGCAATGCTGACGTCATAGAATGAGTTAGGAAGTAGTCCCTCTTCTATCCTCTGAATAAGATTGTAGAGAATCGGTATACTTTCTTCCTTAAATGTTTGGTAGAATTCACCAGTTAACTCATTGGAGCCTGGCGCTTTCTGTTTTGAAAAGTTATTATTGCTGCTAAGTCGCTTCAGTCATGTCCGACTCTGTACGACCCCATAGACGGCAGCCCACCAGGCTCCGCTGTCCCTGGGATTCTCCAGGCAAGAATACTAGAGTGGGTTGCCATTTCCTTCTCCAGTGCATGAAAGGGAAAAGTAAAAGTGAAGTCGCTCAGTCATGTCCGACTCTTAGCGATCCCATGGACTGTAGCCTACCAGGCTCCTCCGTCCATGGGATTTTCCAGGCAAGAGTACTGGAGTGGGGTGCCATTGCCTTCTCCGTATTATTACTGATATAATTTTGTTAAAAATATATATTCAGTATATATACTCATATTGTCTCTTCCTTCTGTGAGTTTTGGTAGATTGTGTTTTTCAAGGAATCCATCCATTTCAGGTAGGCTATCAAATTTGTGGGCATAGGGTTGTATAGTATTCCTTTATTGTCCTTTATTGTCCTGTTAATGTCCATGGAGTCTGTAGTGGTGTCCCTTCCTTTATTTTTGATATTAGTAATTTGTGTCCTCCTTTTGTTTCTAGTTAGCTTGACTAGAGACTTATTAATTTTATGAATCTTTTCAAAGAAACAGCTTTTAAAAATTATTTTATTCAAGTATAGTTGATTTACAATGTTGTTATTTTCTGCTGTACAGCAAAGTGATTTAGTTATACATGTATATATTCATTTTCATATTCTTTTCCATTTTGGTTTATCAGAGGGTATTGAACATAGTTCCCTGTGCTACACAGTAGGACCTCGTTGTTTATACGTTCTCTATGTGATAGTTTGCATCTACTAATCCCACGCTCCCAGTCCATCTCTCCCCCTCCCCCCCCAAACCTGGCAACCACAGACTCATGTCTGTGAGTCTGAGAAACAGCTTTTGGCTATATTGATTTTCTCTATTGATTCTCTATTTTCAATTTCATTGATATGTGCTTTAATTTTTATTACTCCTTTTCTTCTGCTTACTTTATTTTGCTTTTTTTTCTTTTCTAATATATGCATTCAGCATTTTAAGTTTCCCTTTAAGCACTGCTCTTACTGAATCCTGCAAATTTTGATAAATTGTGTTTTCATTTTAATTTTAATTGAAAATATTTCAGAATTTATCTTGAGTTCTTTTCTTTGACCCATGTGTTATTTAGAAGTGTATTATTTAATCTCCATGTATTTTGGAATTTTCCAGTTATCTTTCTATTTGTTGATTTCTAGCTGAATTCTGCTGTGGTCTGAGAACAGACACTGAAAGTTTTCTGTCCTTTTACATTTGTTAAGGTGTGTTTCATGGCCCAGTATGTGACCTATCTTGATGAATGTTCCATGTGAGCATGAAATGAAGGTGTATTCTGTTATTGTTGGATGAAGTAGTCTACAGATGTTCATGATAGCAAGTTGGTTTATGATGTTGTTCAGTTCTACTATGTCTTCACTGATTTTCTGCCCACTGAATCTTTCCATTTCTGATAGAGGGGTGTGAAAGTATCCAACTATAATAATAGATTCCACTGTTTATCCTTGAAGTTCTATCAGTTTCTGCCTCATGTAGTTTGATGCTGTTTTTAGGCATATAGATATTAAGAATTTTTATGTCTTCTTGGAGAATTCACCCCTTTATAATAATTATGTAATGTCCTTCTTTATCTCTGAAACTTTCCTTGCTTTAAAGTCTGCTTGATCTGAAATTAATATAACTACTCCTGCTTTTAAAAATTTGTGTTAGCATGATATATTTTTCTCCATTTCTTTACTTTGAATCTGTATGTGTCTGCGTTTAAAGTGAATTTCTTATGGACAACAGATAGTTGGGTCTTGTTTTTGATACAATATGAAGATCTCTTTTAATTGTGCATTTGTATCATTGACATTTAGGGTGATGATCGATGTAGTTGGATTAATATCTACCATATTTGTTACTATTTTCTATTTGTTACCCTTATTCTTCTTTTCTATTTTTGTTAACTACTTTTTCAACCTTTTGTGGTTTCAGTCGAGCATTTATGTGATTCTGCTTTCTTAGCATGTCAGTTAGCATGCCTTTCATAGCATTTTCTCTCCTTTCTTAGCATAGCAGTTACACTTTTTTTTTCCTTCCTTTTTAAAAAAACCTGTTTAGCGATTGCTACAGAGTTTGCAATACACATTCCCAACTAATCCAAGTCCACTTTATAAAAACAGTATACCACTTCACAGCTAGTTTGAATAGCTTATAATAACAAAATAATTCCAGTTCTTCAGTCCTGTCCCTTGTGTCACTGCTGCCATTCACTTCACTTATTTATAAGTATATATAAATATGTATGCATGATGACATATACTTATGCATACAAAATTGAACATATTATTGTGTTATTATTTTGAATAAACTGTGATGTGTTAGAGCAATTCAGAAAAAAGAAAATAAAAGATTTTATTTTGCCTTCACTACTCCTCTTAAGTGCTCTCCCTTTCTTTATGAAGATCCAGGTTTCTGACCTATATTGTTTTTCTTCTCTCTGAATGATTTCTTTTAACAAGCTAAGCTTACGGGTAGGAAATTTCCTCAATCTCTGTTTGTCTGAGAAAGTCTATTTTCTCCTTCACTTTTGAAAGATAATTTCACAGGATACAGAGTTCTAAGCTAGTGGTTTTTGAGGAGAAGTCAGATGTGATTCTTATCCTTGTTCCTCTGCGGTAAAGTTCTTTATTCCTCTAGCTTATGTCAAGATATTTATCTTTGCCTTTGATTTTTCTACAGTTTGGAAATAATATTCCTACATGTACGTTTTTGGGACATTTGTCCTGCTTGGTGCTCTCTGATCTTCCTGGATCTGTGGTTTGGTGTCTGACACAAATTTGGGGAAAATTTTCATTACTGTTTCAACGATTTCTTCAGTTCAATTCTCTCTTTCTTCTCCTTCTGGTATTCCCATTATGTGTATGTTACACTTTTGTAGTTGTCCCAAAGTCTCTGGATATTCTCTCTCTCTGTTTGTTTTGTCTTAGTTCTCTTTGCTTTTCAGTTTTGGAGGTTTCGATTGCTATATCAAGGGAACACTTCATGCAGGAATAGGCATGATAAAGGACAGAAAAAGTAAGCACCTAACAGAAGCAGAAGATATTAAGAAGAGGTGGCAAGAATACGCAGAAGAACTGTACAAAAAAGGTCTTAATGGCCTGGATAGCCATGATGATGTGGTCACTCACCTAGAGCCAGACATCCTGGAATGCCAAGTCAAGTGGGCCTTAGGGAGCATCACTACAAAAAAAGCTAGTGGAGGTGATGGAATTTCAGCTGAGCTATTTCAAATCCTAAAAGATGATGCTGTTAAAATGGTGTACTCAATATGTCAGGAAACTTGGAAAGCTCAGCAGTGGCCACAGGACTGGAAGAGGTCAGTTTTCATTCTAATCCCAAAGAAGGGCAAAGCCAAAGAATGTTCAAACTATAATACAGTTGTGCTCATTTCACATGTTAGTAAGTTTATGCTCAAAATCCTTCAAGCTAGTATATAAATGGAGAACTTCCAAATGTACAAGCTGGGTTTGGAGAAGGCAGAGGAACTAGAGATCAAATTGCCAGCATCTGTTGGATCATAGAGAAAGCAAGGGAATTCCAGAAAAACATCTACTTCTGCTTCATTGACTAGGCTAAAGCCTTTGACTGTGAGGATCACAACAAACTGCAGAAAATTCTTAAAGAGAGGGGGATACCAGACTACCTTACCTGTCTCCTGAAAAACCTGTATACAGGTCAAGAAGCAACAGTTAGAACTGGACATGGAACACTTGACTGGTTCAAATGGGGAAAGGAGTATGACATCTTGTCATCTTGCTTATTTAAATTCTAATCGGAGTACATCATGTGAAATGCTGAGCTGGATGAAGCACAAGCTGGAATCAAGATTGCTGGGAGAAATAGCAACAATTTCAGATATGCAAATGATACCACTCTAATGGCGGAAAGCGAAGAAGAACTAAAGAGTCTCTTGATGAGGGTGAAAGAGGAGAGTGAAAAAGTTGGCTTAAAACTCAACATTCAAAAAACTAAGATCATGACATCTGATCCCATCACTTCAAGGCAAACAGAATAGGAAAAAGTGGAAGAAGTGACAGATTTTCTTTTCTCAGTTTCCAAAATTACTATGGATGGTGACTGCAGCCATGAAATTAAAAGACGCTTGCTTCTTGGAAGGAAAGCTATGACAAACCTAGGAAGTGTACTAAAAAGCAGAGATATCACTTTGCTGATAAAAGTCAAAGCTATGGTTTCTCCAGTAGTCATGTATGTATGGGATAACTGGGCCATAAAGAAGGCTGAGTGCTGAAGAGTTGATGCTTTCAAATTGTGATGTTGGAGAAAACTCTTGAGAGTCCTTTGGACTGCAAGGAGGAAGGTCACACCTGTCAATCCCAAAGGAAATCAACCCTGACTATTCATTGGAAGGATTGATGCTGAAGCTCCAGTACTTTGGCCACCTGATGCAAAGAGCCAGCTCATTGGAAAAGACCCTGCTGCTGGGAAAGATTGAAGGCAAAAGGAGAAGAGGGCGACAGTGGATGAGATGGTTAGATACGATACCATCCCCAACTCAATAAACATGAATTCAAGCAAACTTCAGGAGATAGTGAAGGACAGGGAAGCCTGGTATGTTGCAGTCCATCAGATTGCAAAGAGTCAGACATGACTTAGTGACTGAGCAACAAGAACAAATTGATGTATTCTCAAGAATCAGAGAATTTTTTCCCTCAGCCACGTTCAGTGTACTAATAAGCTTATCAGAGGCATTCTTCATTTCTGTTACAGTGTTTTCGATCTCTAGCATTTTTTTTTAGTTCCTTCTTAGAACTTCTACCTCTCTGCTTACGTTGTCCATCTGTTCTTATATACTGTCTACATTATCCATTAGAGCCCTTAGCATATTAATCATTGTTGTTTTAAATGCCCAGTTTGATAATGCCAACATCCCTGCCATGTCTGGTTCTGACGCTTGCTTTGTCTTTTCAGTTGTGGTTTGTTTTTTTTTTCCTTTTAGTATGCATTGTAACTCGTTTACTTTTTGGTTGCCAGACATGTTGTGCTGTAGTTCAGGTTTTTCTATCTTGGCACTGGATCTTGTGGTGATTTTTTACCCATTATTCTCTGCTCCAGTAATTCGTGACTCCCTGTATTTGCCTGTCTGTCTCTCCAGTCTTGGGGGTGACATTTTGCCCTGTGTCTTTCTCCCTGTTACTGATCAAAACGGTTGTTGATTTTTCAATTTATTCAGTGTTTACTTGTTTTTAGTAGGATGGAGTGGTGACTTCCAAGCTCCTTATAGCCAAAACTGGAAAGTGGATGTTCTCTGGAATATCTTTTTTCATCCTTTTACTTTCAACCTATTTGTGTCTTTCAATCCAAAATGAGTTTCTTATAGACAGTGTAAAGTTGGATAATAGCTTTTAAAAAATCCATTCTGCCAAGCTCTGTCTTTTGATTGGACAGTTTAATTCATTTAAATTTAATATAGTTACTGATAAGGAAGGGCTTATTTCTGTCATTTTGCCTCTCTTGCCAGCTGGAATGCAGATGTGGCAATAAAGATTGAGGCCATTAAGGACTATTAAGATGATAGAACCTATTGAGGGATCGAGGAGCAACAAATTGGAAGGAGCCCTCTTGTCTAAAATTGCTGAACCACCATTTATAGGCTATTTCAGGGCAAATAAACTTTTCTCTTTTCACTGTTTTAATGAGTTTCTGTTAGAGCAGCCAAAATTAAAAATTAGCTCATAAACCAAAAAATACCTAGAAGAGCATGTTTCTGTTTTCTTAATGATTCATTTTTTAAAGGTATGTATATTGATAGTGTGATCATTCCAATAAAATTACACTAAAGAAAGAAGGTGCAAAGAGATATAAATAAGACACTGAAGAGATAAAATTAGAGATTGAACACTGAGATAGAGAAAGTCCCAGGAAATACAGGCTGTGTGGTGGGTATAAGAAGGTGATGGATGTTCTCTACTTGCCATCAAGGTCTACTTTCCATCCTTCTCTACCCTAATTTGCACTCCAGTAGGATACATCTCTGTTCCTTAACAATGAGCTAGCTCCTTTTCCTGTGGCTCCTTGTAGAAATCAGTCAAAGTTCAACACTGACAAGAAACTGGAAAAAGCCTTTGAGGGATAGAAAGTGAAAGTGAAGTTGCTCAGTCGTGTCCGACTCTTTGCGACCCCATGGACTGTAGCCTACCAGGCTCCTCTGTCCATGGGATTTTCCAGGCAAGACTACTGGAGCGGGTTGCCATTTCTTCTCCAGGGGATCTTCCCGACCCAGGGATCGAACCCAGGTCTCCCGCATTGCAGGCAGACGCTTTACCCTATGGTTTTTAATCTACCCCAGCTCTCTGCCTGCTAGGCTGTGAGTTGGCAATAGCAGTGTCACTCTACTTAAGGACATAGTCTGTTTGGAGGCCCATTCCTACAGTCACAGCTCCAACTGCTGTTGCTGCTGCCAAATCGCTTTAGTCGTGTCCAACTCTGTGCGACCCCATAGACGGCAGCCCACCAGGCTCCCCCGTCCCTGGGATTCTCCAGGCAAGAACACTGGAGTGGGTTGCCATTTCCTTCTCCAATGCATGAAAGTGAAAAGTGAAAGGGAAGTCGCTCAGTCGTGTCCGACTCGTAGCGACTCCATGGACTGCAGCCTACCAGGCTCCTCCGTCCATGGGATTTTCCAGACAAGAGTACAGGAGTGGGGTGACATTGCCTTCTCCCACAGCTCCAACTAGTTATTAATATAATTTCAGCCCTCTCTGAGTTATGGTAACTCATACTTCCCCTTGTCCTTTCAGCCTAGGGTTAGTAAAAGCTCCTTTTAGTTGATCACTTTTGGAGGTCTCATCATTGCTTTTAAACTTCCCTTTATGTACCCATCTTCATAAATAGTTATTTAATTAAGCTGTCCTCATTTCTTCCATCTAGTTGGGCCATTTATTTTCTGTGAGGACACTGCCAGATACACAAAGGGGAAAACATTTGAAAAGCAAAGAAATGAGTGAAATCTGGGTTGTTAACAGCACTTTAGCATTGAGATGCATAAGCATTCCCTATCTTGCTCCTTAAATTAAGGAGAGCAGGAGATTCCTCACCATGATAGCAAATATGAATGGTTGGGATGGAGAGGAGAACAGGGAGAGGACCCAGGAAGGGGGAAACAGTGTTGTTTTCCCAATTCAGATCTTTCCTAGTGGAGGCTGCCGGGACTCAAAGTTGCCAGGAGGGATCTTATGTCTTTTTTCCCTGTTTCTTCTTGCTGGAGCCCTTATGGTTCCCTGAATACCCCACCACTAGGTGGAGTTGCATGAATGGATACAAAGAGAAAAACTCAACAGTGGCTTTGGAAATAAATACTTGATAAATGTACGTTTCCTCCATTCTTCTTGTTGGAATTGACAAACTGATCTGTGATGAAGGGAAGAGCTTCCTGGGACTGATGGTCGCTAGAGGGCACTTCTCTGTACCAGCAGGAGGAGGGGTGAATCCTGGTGCCCAAGCGAGGTTTATGGAGATGCTGCACAGGCCCTGTGATTACCTGTACAGCAACCGGCTGGAAAATGAGTGTGTGTTCTCTGAGTCATGACCCCTCCTGAGATGTTCCTCAACATTTGGTCCAGCTCTTCTCCTGTGTCTCAACCTCTGTCCATCCCCACCCACCCCATTCAGTGCCGGTCCCTGCAAAGGATTGTTCTTGTGAAGCCTTTTGCTGCCTGTATGGGCAGCAATGCCAAGCAAGATAAGCCTGCACTGGGTGGCTTTATAACTAAGAATAAAGCACACCCTGCTTACTTATCATTCAAGGCCCTCCATAACCTGTCCTCTCCTTTTTCTTTATCATAGTTGTAATGCACGCACATTTACAATTTCTTTCCAAATGGCACAGAAGTGTATCAAATGAAAAATGAAAGTCTTTCTGCATCCAGTTCTCCAAAAACAGTACTTTGTTAGAGCTTTTGTTTTTTAATCTTTCATTAGTTAAGATGATTACTTTGAACGATAAACTTTGGTTTCTATTTTTAAAATTGATCTGTGTTCAGTCAGTTCAGTCGCTCGGTTGTGTCTGACTCTTTGCGACCCCCTGGACTGCAGCATGCCAGGCCTCCTTGTTTATCACTAACTCCCAGAGCTTGCTCAAACTCATGTCCATTGAGTCAGTGGTACTATCAAACCATCTCATCCTCTGTCGTCCCCTTCTCCTCCTGCCTTCAGTCTTTCCCAGCATCAGGGTCTTTTCCCACGAGTCAGTTCTTTGCATCAGGTGGACAAAGTATTGGAGCTTCAGCTTCACCATCAGTCCTTCCAATGAATACTCAGGACTGATATCCTTTAGGATTGACTGGTTTGATCTCCTTGCTGTCCAAGGGACTCTCAAGAGTCTTCTCCAACACCACAGTTCAAAAGCATCAATTCTTTGGTGCTCAGTTTTCTTTATGATCCAACTCTTACATCCATACATGACTACTGGGAAAACCATAGCTTTGACTAGATGGACCTTTGTTGGCAAAGTAATGTCTTTGCTTTTTAATATGCAGTCTGGGTGTGTCATAGCTTTTCTTCCAAGGAGCAAGCATCTTTTAATTTCATGGCTGCAGTCAATATGTGCAGTGATTTTGGAGCCCAAGAAAATAAAGTCTGTCACTGTTTCCATTGTTTCCCCATCTATTTGCCATGAAGTGATGGAACTGGATGCCATGATCTTTGTTTTTTGAATGCTGAGTTTTAAGCTAGCTTTTTCACTCTCCTCTTTCACTTTGATCAAGAGGCTCTTTAGTTCTTCTTCACTTTCTGGCATAAGGGTGGTGTCATCTGCATATCTGAGGTTATTGATATTCCTCCTGGCAATCTTGATTCCCGCTTGTGCTTATCCAGCCTGGCATTTTGCATGATGTACTCTGCATATAAGTTAAATAAGCAGGGTGACAATGTACAGCCTTGATGTACTCCTTTCCCAATTTGGAACCAGTCTGTTGTTCCATGTCCGGTTCTAACTGTTGCTTCTTGACCTGCATACAGATTTCTCAGGAGGCAGGTCAGGTGGTCTGGTATTCCCATCTCTAAGAATTATCCAGTTTGTTGTGATACACGCAGTCAGAGGCTTTGGCATAGTCAATAAAGCAGAAGTAGATGTTTTTCTGGAACTCTCTTGATTTTTTGATGATCCAATGGATGTTGGCAGTTTGATATTTGGTTCCTCTGCCTTTTCTAAATCCAGCTTGACCATCTGGGAGTTCTCGGTTCATGTACTGTTGAAGCCTGGCTTGGAGAATTTTGAGCCTTACTTTGCTAGCATGTGAGATGAGTGCAATTGTGCAGTAGTTTGAACATTCTTTGGCATTGCCTTTCTTTGAAATTGATCTGTGCTAAGTCGGTTAAATTTAATTCCCTTTCAAATGTAAAGAAGTTAGCACATATACCAACCATACTTAGGTCTTTAGGAGCAGGTATGGAGTGAGTGAGAGATGGATTTAACCAGAATCGGGTTTTGTCTGATAAGTGTGGCCGAGGGAAGTGTTACAAGGACCAGGGGGGTGTATGCAAAGTAGTGATTACAGTAACAGGTCATGGAATCTAAACATGGCAAGACTGGAAGTGAGGGCATGAGGAAATGGTGGGCAATGATTGTGTTGAGTCAACAGATGAGAGGTCAGGGTAGTATTTGCCAGTCATTGGATGTGGGGTATCAAGGAAAATAAGCAGTGCAGATCAGAAGTGAGGGGTAAGCAGTGCAAACTTGAAACATGTTTTGGAGGTGATGCTATTGTGGGTGATGGCAAGATCCAGGACAGTATGATTTAAAAAAAGTGGGAGACAAGGTTAAAGGAGGGATGTGTTTAGAAAACTGAGAGGCTATAATGTTGGATTGACCATAATCAAGTCTCCAGGAGTGAGGATGGAGTGGTACTGGAGATAACTATAAACCAGGCACTTAAGCCAGAAAATAATAAGCACTCACATACCCACCTCAACAAGCAAGCATTTATTGAAGTTTTATTATATTTGCCAATCTCTTTAAAAAATGAATAAGTAAAACTAAAGATACAACTATGGCCCAACACTGCAGCTCCCTTTGATCTGTCACTCTTCAGTTCTTCTGAAATTGATGTGTATTATTCTCTCATATACATAACAGGATGTCATAATTGAAGGTTATATCTAAATATTCAGATACTGCACAAAATACATTTTAAAAGAGGATGCAGCATGATTTATAGAATTTGAAAGTAACCAGCTGTCATCCATGTCAGGCTATAAAAATGTTTAATATTGACATTTTATGTAAGGCTTAAAATGTGGAATTTAAAGGTGAGCCATCTTTCCCTCTCCCATCTTTGGCTCTCCCCACAGAGCTCTTCATCATGTATGGAGTCCTTAGCCAAAGCTGTACAGTTGATAAAATCTCAGGACTCACAGAGCTGACTCTCATAAGAACCCCAGTCTAAGTTGCTGACACGGCATCAAGGCACCCTGCCTGGTGCATAGGCTGCCAGTGCTGTCTCCCTATCTCTTCCCACCACCCTGTGCCCCAGCCCAGGAAGCCCTCACCTGCAGCCAAACTTTAACACAGCACTTGGAAATCAAGGGTTGCATGTAGAATACAGAATCATTTGGATTTGAGTTCCTAGCATTGAACTGTATTCTAGGAATGATCAATATATTTGATTGGAAAACCTGAAAACTATGAACAGTATTATTTTCATAGTTACTTTGTATTGTCTCCTGAGTATCAAGAATTTATTTGTCAACCCTCCTCTCGGCGGGGTCAGTCAGTCTGAGCGGAAGCCTGTAGTGTTGTCACGCCATCTGTTGGCAGCCCCTTCCTGTCTGTCTAAGTGCCTTGGGGAATGAGTAACCACTGACAGAATAGTTGAGAATTCTGTACCGAACCTAAAGTTTTTATCAGTACGATTGACATGAATATAGAAGATTCAGATGTTTTCAACCCTGCTCCTCCTGGGGACTGACCATGAAACTGACTAAAAGTCACAGCCAGAACGATCGGTACCAAATCTTGAGGCTACAGAGTGTTCCAAAAATGAATATCTGTAAGCTAATAATAAATGGTTTCCAAGGTACTTTCTATTTTGAAGTTGACACTGAAGTTGCAGTGGCCAAATTGGAACTGGTGCGCATATTTTTTGACTCTACATTAATTGGAACACAAGCTAAATAACTACTCTTAAGTTCTCAAAGGTAAAGGTCATGCTTTTCATTCCTAGAAACCATGGCAAACTTGTCACCATGTCAGGGACAAATACCTCCAGAGGCCTTTCCTAAACCTGATTTCCTAGACTATTCTTATGCAGGCAGAGTCTAACTCTAAGGATATTATTTTCCCAAAGACCAAAGAACCCAAGGAGCTCTAGACACTCATTTGTGTGTTAGCCGCTCAGTCATGTCCAACTCTTTGCAACCCCATGGTCTGTCCATGGAATTCTCTAGGCAAGAACACTGGAGTGGGTAGCCATTCCCTCCTCCATGGGATCTTCCTGACCCAGGAATCGAACCTGGGTCTCCTGCATTGCAGGCGGATTCTTCACCATCTGCACTGAGTCATTTTATATGCAGAAGGCTTCCAAACACAGGCCTAAACATGAATCTTAGGGAAACAGAGTCTCAGAGAAAAATAAGGATTTTCTTTTTCTATATCATCAGGTAGAAAATCGGAGAAGGCAATGAATGGCACCCCACTCCAGTACTCTTGCCTGGAAAATCCCATGGATGGAGGAGCCTGGTAGGCTGCAGTCCATGGGGTCGCTAAGAGTCGAACACGACTGAGCGACTTCACTTTCACTTTTCACTTTCATGCATTGGAGAAGGAAATGGCAACCCACTCCAGTGTTCTTGCCTGGAGAATCCTAGGGATGGAGGAGCCTGCTGGGCTGCCATCTGTGGGGTCGCACAGAGTCGGACACGACTGCAGCGACTTAGCAGCAGCAGTAGCAGTAGCAGCAGGTAGAAAATGATTATGAACAGGGTTTTATGATTTTAGGCAAATATTTTTTCTGATTGAAAAGAAACTAGAAGTAAAAAGCATAGAAAAGATTCAAAGAAGATAACATGAGAAATTTATTTATAATATACAGAGGGATATAGATATTCTACTTTCAGCTGAGAAAAACAGAAAAGCCAGATTAAAAAACTCTCCATTTGAAAACACTGGGGAGTCACTGAGACATTTCAGAGGCACAAGGCTGAGAGAAGAGTGGATAATTGCCAGGTCTGGCAGGGCAGCATCGCTTCTCAGAGTTGCTTCTGACTGACCAGGGAAGATTCTTCCTCATTGCCCCAGTCTGCTTCCAGACCTCTCCAGGGTTTTCTGGGGAAAGCTTCCTTCGTGTTCATCCATCTCAGAAATATCCTGGAGAGCCCTTGGTAGAACCAACTTGAGGGCTTACCATTACTGCCTCTACCTAAAGAAGCCAGTGGAGAAGTAAATGATGAGGTTGGCACAGCCATTAACACAGGGCAGCACGATGCCATGGAGGCAACAAGAGAAGGAATTGTAACCAGTTTCAATCCCCCACCCAAGGAATGAGTGGATGCCAGCAAGCAGGCCACCAAAAGGTGGCGACCATTGTGCTCAGGATGGTCACATACCACATACTCTGTATCCAGTGGGAGCCACACAGGAATATGATTAGCAGGGTCAGGCTGGCCCCGGAGAGAGCCACAGAGAAGAAAATCAGAGTGATGTCAGCACCTGTTGGCATAGGTGTGCCTCTGTGTACCTCTCTCTCTTTTTTAAGTCTTTACCATTTTTATGTCTCTCAGTCTACTGTTCACTTTACAGTGGATGATGCATCATATTTAATGGCAGCATCTTTTCTTAAAAATTTTTTTTATTTTTATTAAACATTCCAAGGTTGCTTTCCATTTACAGTTTCTACAAAATATTTGCTATGCTGCTGCTGCTGCTAAGTCACTTCAGTCCTGTCTGACTCTGTGCAGCCCCATAGATGGCAGCCCACCAGGCTCCCCTGTCTCTGGGATTCTCCAGGCAAGAACACTGGAGTGGGTTGCCATTTCCTTCTCCAACGCAAGAAAGTGAAAAGTGAAAGTGAAGTCGCTCAGGCGTGTCTGACTCGTAGCAACCCCATGGACTGCAGCCTACCAGGCTCCTCCGTCCATGGGAATTTCCAGGCAAGAGTACTGGAGTGGGGTGCCATTGCCTTCTCCATTTTTATGAAACATTCAAAGGCTACTTTCCACTTACAGTTTCTACAAAATATTTGCTATAGTCCTCATGTTTACAATACATCCTTGAGCCTGTCTTAGACCCATTACTTTGTACCTCCTACTGCCCCATGCCTATACTGCTTCTCCCAACCTCCCTGCTGGTAACCACTAGTTGGTTCTCTATACCTGTGAGTCTGCCTCTTTTATGTTATATTTACTAGCTTGTTGTACTTTTTAGATTCCACATCTAAGCGATATCATATAGTGTTTATCTTTCTCTGTCTAACTGCTTTCTCCCAGCATAATGCTCTCCAAGTCTATCCATGTTGGTGAAAATGGCAAAATTTTTATTCTTTTTTATGGGCTGAGTAGTATTCCAATATACATATGCATATACACACACTACATCTTCTTTATCAGTTCATCTGCTGATGAACACATACATTGTTTCCATATCTTGGCAATTATAAATAACACTATGGATACTGGGTTGCATATATCGTTTTGACTTAGTGCTTTGTTTTTTTTTTTAAGATATATACCCAGGAATGAAATTTTTTGGATATATGTCCAGGAGAGTAGTTCTATTTTTAGTTTTACTACTATATGGTAGTTCTATTTTTAGTTTTTGAGAAACCTCCGTACTATTTTTCACATCAATTTATATTCCCACCAACAACATTTGAGGGTTCGCTCTTCTCTACATCTTTGTCAACATTTGTTATTTGTAGACTTTTTGACTGTTAGTCTGACAGGTGTGAGGTGATCTCACTATGGTTTTGATTTGCATTGCCCTGATGACTTGTGATTTTTTTTTAATGTTTATTTATTTATTTGACTGGGCAGGGTCTTAGTTGCAGCATGTGGGATCTATTTCCCTGACCAGGGATCGAACCGCGGGCCCCCTGCATTGGGAGCATGGAGCCTTAGCCACTGGACCACCAGGGAAGTCCCGATGACTTGTGATATTGAGCATCTTTTCATGTGCCTGTTGGCTGTCTGCATTTTCTCTCGGAAAAATATCTATTCAGTTTTTGTGCCAATTTTTAAAATCAAGTTGTTTTTTCATGTTGAATTGTATGAGGTGTTTATGTATGTTGGATATTAACCCCTTTTTGGTCATATTATTTACAAATATTTCTCCTATTCAACAGGTTGTATTTTCATTTTTTTCAACATTTTCCTTTGGTCTGCAGAAGCTTTTAAGTTTAATTAGGTCTAATTTGTTTATACTTGCTTTTATTTGCTTTAGGAAGTGGGTCAAAAATATTACTTTGATATTAAGTATTTATGTCAAAGAGTGTTCTGCCTGTATTTTCCTCTAGAAATTTGACAGTATCCAGTCTTACTTACTTTAGGTCTGTTAGTTTGTTTTGAGTTTATTTTTGTATATGGTATTAGAGAATCTACTAATTTTATTTTTTTATCTGTAGCTGTCCAGTTTTGCCAGCACCACTTGTTAAAGAGACAGTTTTTTTTTTGTTGTAGATTAATTGATCATAAATGCATGGGTTTATTTCTGGGCTTTTGTCCCGTCCCACTGATCTATGTGTCAGTTTTTATGTCATTACCATTCTGTTTTGATGGCTGTAGCCTTGTAGTATAGTCTGAAGTCAGGGAGTGTGATTCCTCTTGCTCTGTTCTTTTTTTTTCAAGATTATTTTGGCTATTCAGGGTCTGTTGTATTTCCATACAAATTTAAAACTTTTTGTTCTAGTTCTGTGAAAAATGCCATTGGTATTTTGAAAGGAATTGCATTGACTCGGGTAGATTGCCTTGGTTAGTATGGTAATTTTAACAATATTAATTCTTTTAATTCAAGATCATGATATATCTTTCCATCTATTTGTGTCGTCTTCAGTCTCTTTCATTAGTGTTTTCAGAGTACATGTGTTTTGCCTCCTTGGGTAAGTTTATTCCTAGGTATTTTTTTCTTCTTTTTGATGCGATGGTAAATGGGATTGCTTAATTTCTCTTTCTAATAGTTTGTTATTAATGTATATAAATGCAACAGATTTCTGTATAGTAATTTTGTATCATACAGCTTTACCAAATTAATTGACCAACTCTAATAGTTTTCTGATGGAATGTTTAGGATTTTCTATGCAAAGTATCATGTCATTTGCAAACAGTAACAGTTTTATTTCTTCATTTCCAAATTGAATTTCTTTTATTTTTCTTCTCTGATTGCTGTGGCTAGGACTTCTAAAACTATGTTGAATAAAAGTGGTGAGAGTGGAAATCCCTGTCTTGTTCCTGATCTTAGAGGAAATGCTTTCAGCTTTTCAACAGTGAGTATGATGTTAGCAGTGGATTTAACATATATGGCCTTTATTATGTAGAGGTAGATTCCTTCCATGCCAACTTTCTGGAGAGTTTTTTGTTGTAAATGGATGTTGAACTTTATTAAAAGCTTTTTTCTGTATCTATTGAGATGATCATATGATTTTTATTGTTCAATTTGTATCATTTTTTTAGATACAGTATATAAGTGATATCATATGATATTTGTCTTTCTCTGTCTGACTTACTTCCCTTGATATGATCACCTCTAAGTCCCTCCATGTTGCTGTAGATGGCATTATTTCATTCTTTTTAATGGCCAAGTAATATTCTATTGTATATATGTACTTTATCTTCTTTATCCACTCATCTATCAATGGAGATTTAGGTTGCTTCCATGTCTTAACTATTGAAAATAGTTAAGCCTGCAATTAAGCCCTGCTGGCCATCAAAGCCAAAGACTCTGAAGACTTGTCTTCCCAATGCCAGACCCCCAGACTGGGAAGCCTGACATGGGCTCAGAACTCTCACTGCTGTGCAAGAACTTCTGCAATATAATTATTCTTCAGTTTGCAGGTCGCTCACCATGGGATTAGATTAGATCATGAGTCTACCCATCCTACCCATCTCATTGTGGTTGCTTCTTTATGTCTTTAGTGGTAGAAGATCTTTTCTGGTAGGTTCCAGTCTTTTCCTTTGATGGTTGTTCTGCAGACAGTTGTAATTTTGGTGTACTTGTGAGAGGAAGTGAAATCAGGTCTTTCTACTTTGCCATCTTGTCCGCTCTTCCCCATGTGCTTTTTATTCATGGCACTGAACAGGTAGGTTGCAGTTCTAACTTTTAAGTGTATGTCTTTTGGTTTCTTTTGTCTCCCTGTTATCAAAGCTAAATAATGCTTAGATGTGCCTGGGCTTTTTTGGTTGTTATTGCTCACTATTGTATCCCCAGCATGTAGTACATGTCCCTTAGAGACTACATACTGTAATGCCCCCATTTAACACAGGACGAAGCCCAGGCTTCAAGAGTCAAAGGGTTTCCCTGAGATGACATCATGAATAGCAGGCCCAGTACCAGTTCTAGGCTCCTCAAGCCCTGCCTGAGGCTTCCCCACTGTTCTCCACCACATCATTTATTATGGGAGGAGCCCCAAGAAAAATCTTTGGGTGAGCTCGCAATGTGAGAGACTCAGAGGTGCAGAAACTGATAGTTGCTCCAAATACCCATTATTTCTCTCACATAATAATTCTGAGAGTTTTAGACAAGAAAAAGGATCCTTATCCAAGCCTCCCTTAATGCTGTATGGCAGGATGTGATTAGACGCTGGCCAGTGGGAGGTGAGCAGAAGTGATGTAGCCAACTCCTGGGTTGTGCATTTTCTCCTCCTCTTCTCTGGATGGAATGCTTATGTGTCCAGGAGCCATTCAGAATCTCAAGGATGAAGTCATCTCTCTAGGTATGGGGAGTAGCAATTTAAAAGATATCTAATGCCTTGAAGGCATCAGTCCAGTCCTATTAATAGTAACTTCTCTCTTGTTTAAGTCACTCTTTTTTTTCTTCTGCAATGTGTGGCATGCAGTATCTTAATTCCCAATCCAGGGATTGAACCCATGTCCCTGTATTGGAAGCTCTGAGTCTTAACCACTGGACCACCAGGGAAGTCCCTGAGTCACTTCTATAATGAATTTCTTTCTAGAGAAGCCCAAATCGCAAACTTAAAATAGTTTAAAAATCCTTTAAAAAAAAATCTGCATTTCATGGTTAAGGAGTTCATGATGATAGTGAGAGATTATTCTAAAGAAGTGATACCAGATAGGGATGCAAACAGGCAAGCAGTCAAAGAAACAAACTGTGAGATACAATGAGAGATTGATCCAATCATGCTGAGATAGAGAAGGTTCCATGAAATAGCAACTGTGAGGAGGCTGTAAGACTTGTCATCAAATCTCATTTCCATCTTTTGTGCCCTTCTCTCTGTCCCGGGAGAAGACATCTCTGTGTCTCATGATGGCCTCCCTCTCCTAGCTCCTGGATGCTCTCAGTGAAAGGGGGATATTGACAGGTGATTGGAGGGAAGGAGGAAAACAATCTGGGTTTTTTTTTTTGTTTTAGCATCCTGGCTTTCTCTTGCCAGGCTGAGTTGGCAGTGGTGATGTAACTCTACTTTCAGGGATGGAACCCCTGTCTGGTGGCCCTTTCAGACAGTTACAATGATAGCTATAGCTAGAGCCCTCCCTGACTTCTGGTAACTTCTTCTTCCCTTGTCTTTCAAGGCTAGTGAAAGCCTATTATAGTTAAAGCCTATTTCAAACCTGTTTCCCCAGTGGAAAGAGGTCATCGTCCCATGTACCTTTCTCTAACCTGCTCAAATTAGTAAACTGTCCCTTAATTAAACTCTTTTTAACCATCACATATTAGGCCATCTGTTGTCTGCTGGAAGCCTGGGAGCTACAGAAAGGAAAAGCACATTTGAAAAGGAAGTAAAACAAATGCCTGGGTTTTTCTCATAACTTTAGTTTTGAGATGCATGCATGTGCTCTATCTTGTTCCCTGAATTAAGGACAGAAGCAGATTTCTCATGGTGATGGCACATTTGAGTGGTTGAGAAGGATAGGAGAATGGGGATAAGGTCTTGATTCATCAAGGGGATGAATCCCCTTGATTCATCAGGGGGAACCGTATTGATTCATCAGTTCAGATCTTCAAGGTCAAGGCTGACAGTCTCCAAAGTTGCAGGAGGAGACTTCCTTTTTCTGTTGATCCCCCCCCCCCCCACTGTGGCTTCCTGAATACTCCACCCTAGGTAGAGTTATGTGAATGAGCACTAAGAGGAAAAACCCAACAGTGGCTTTGGAAATAAATACTTGATAAATGTAGCTTTCCTCCTTTCTTCTTGCTGAATTGCCAAGCTGGCCTGTGCTGAAGGGAAAAGTCTCATGGGATTGACAGTCTCTAGAGGATGCTTCTCTGCCTTGGAGAGGTGCCAGCAGGAGGAAGGGTGAAGCCTGGTACCCAAGTGAGACTTATCAAGGAGGCAGCACCATCCCGTGATTTCCTGTATAGGGACCTGCTGGCAAATCAGAGTGTGGAGTTTTCTGAGTCATGACCCATCATGAGATGTTACTCAACATTTGGTTCACTTCTTCTCCTGTCTCTCAGTAATGGTTATACATTTGAAGAGTAAACTTATATTTCTAATTTTTAATTTATCAGTATTAACAACAGAACCAAAAGATTCCACATATGATACCCCATATAAGATTCTCTATATAAAAATTTAGAATCTAGCTGAGATACTAGGAATTGTCAGGGTGAGAATTTAAAATAACTGTGATAAATGTTCTGTGTGTTCATTCTGGAGACTGAGAAGGTATTCTGTATGATACTAAAATGGTAGATGCATGATATTCTGCATTTGTCAAACCCACTGAACTTTATAACACAAAGATTGAACCCTAATGTAAACTATGGAATTCAGTTAATACTATTGGCTCATCAATTTCAATAAATGTGCCTCATTAATGGAAAATGTTGGTAATAGGAGAAACTATGTGGGGGAGTGGGGTGGGGAGAGGGAGTATATGGGAACCCCCTTTACCTTCTGCAAAATTCTTCTATAAATTTAAATGTGCTTTGAAATGTAAAATCTGTTATAGGCAAAACCACCAATTGGATAAATATTTATAGTACACATAACTCGCAAAGGACTCATATTCAGCACATAGAAACTCCCGTAAATATTGAAAAAGGGAAACACTTAATGAAAATGGGCGAAAGGTAGACAGACACTTCAAAGAAAAACAAGTAGTCAATAAGCACATGAAAAGATGTTCAAGTTCTTAAGTCATTTGAGAAATGCAAATTAAAACATAACGAGATACCACTTCATACTCATCAGAATGGCTGAAACTCCAAAGACTGACAGTACCATGCTTATCAGGAAGCGTGCAGAACTGGAACTTCCACACATCGCTGGGGGGGAGGGGGGATAGCACAACCCCCTAAGAAGGGTTCGACAGTTTCTCATCAAGTTGCTCCACGAGACCCAGCAATTTCAGTTCAGGTTATTTACCCAAGAGAAATGAAAACTTATGTCCCAAAAAAGATTTGAATAAGGATGTTCACAGCAGCTGTATTCACAATAGTCAAAAGTGTAGTACTCCACATATATCTATCAGTATGAAAATAAACTGTAGACACCCATCCAGTGAAGGAGACAAACGACTGGTATGTGCAATGCAAGGTCATAAGTAAATCCCCCAAATATGATGCTGAGTGAAGGAAGGCAGGAACAAGAAAGTGCATTGTATGAGTCAAATTTCAGGCAAAAGTAATCTTTGGTGACAGAAGTAGACATGATGGCTGCCTCTGGGACAGGAAGAATGACTGGGAGGGACACAAGAGATCTTTCAGAGGTGATGAACATGTGTTATGTTTTGATTGGAGCTTTTTGTTACATGGGTGCATATTTATTTATTTAAAAAAATTTTTATTGGAGTGTAGTTGATTTACAATATTGTGTTAGTTTCTGCTGTACAGAAAAGCTCATCAGTTATACATATATCTTTATATACACAAAATATTTTTTAGATTTTTTTTCCATATAGATCATTGTAGAGTACTGAGCAGAGTTCCCTGTACTTATGAGTTATCCAATTTACATATATTGAAGTGTGTATATGTCAATCACATGGGTGTGTGTTTATTGCCAAAACTCATTGAACTGTATCCACTAATGATCTGCGCAATCACTCTGTCTTAATTATACTTCAGTTAAAAATTATTGAAAGATGCAACCCTTAAGCTTAATATTTTATTTTTATAGAATAGGTAACAAAGGTATTTTGTGTGTAACTAGATTACTAAAATCAGTGCTGTGAGCTCTTTGAAATTGAAGGTAAATCTGACACAGATCCTGTTCTCGGAGAACAGAGTCTAGTAAGACACATTGGAAACGTGCAGGAAGGATTAGGAGTGAGAAGGCGTGCATGTAGGATTCTTCTGGAGGGTATTCGGAACGAAACCACAGGAAGCTGACCCACCTCAAACCTCAGATATGCTTTGATACTGATTTATTTGATTATAAAACTTCATGCTTGAAAAAGTTGAAAATGGTGAAAGCAACAAACTTAAAGATGGGATTCAAATCTGGTAAATAGAGATTTAGCACAGGCTGGACTTAAAAATTCATCATTTTTTTTCATTCGTTAAGTCATTTATTCAATAAACACTTATTCAGCTTGGGAGTCATTCTGAGGCCTGGCAAAATCAAAGACTACTCTTTGGGGCTCGATGGAAATTGAATTCTTTTCATTGTATAAAAACTGGTTGTAAGAAAGTAACAGGTTTTAAGAAACTGGTCAAAAATGTCGTGTTTAATCCCTACCAAGTGCAGTGACCAAAGAAATTTAAGACCTTTCTTGCACTGCGTTCAACTTCTGCTGAAAGTGGGATTCTTCATAAGAGGAAATAGTCCTGGAACCCAGAGTTGGAGAAGCTCCCGTGGGGTGAGGTGAAGACCCCTGGGTAAGACAGTCCTGAAGACACTGCACGCAGTGCTTGTACGACAGCCACTGTCTCACTTAATCCTCACTACCCAGATGATTTGTTTAACTGTTTTATAGTCAGGGTGGGTCCAGAGGCTGAGAGAACTTAAGAAATCCTCCCGAAGTGATAGAAAGTTGTCACTCAAAGCCACAGTGTGTCTGACCAAAGCAGAGACTCTGAATCAGGACACCAGACTGCTTCCCGACACCAGGGTTGCCTGAGGAAGCTAGCCTTCGCTTTCACCCACTTCTGATACGTCCTCCAAAGCTGCTGGAGGGCCACCTTGGGGGTCTGCTGCCCTCGCTTCTTTGTCTGCCTTTGCCTGAAGGAGCCCACGAAGAAGTAAATGATGGGGTTGATGGAGCTGTTGACGCAGGACAAACCAAAGACAACCAGGCAGTGGTGACAGGGGTTGGCAAACAAATCACCCTGAATCCAGATTAAGAGGAACCAGAGGATGCCGTAGGGCAGGCCGCAGAGCAGGAAGGCCAGCACCGTGAGTATGACGGTCACATAGAGCCTGGTCAGCTGCATGCGCTGGGACTTACGGAGGAGCCTGAGCATCAGGGCCAAGCTGGACCCAGCGGGGAGCCCAAATAAGAACACCAGCCACCCGGCGGCGATGAAATCAAACACCCAACACCAAAGATGGCTAAAGCTCGTTAAGAGGAAGCCGCAGTACTTCCCTTCCAGGACACTCAGCAGGAGGGCCAGGGCCCAGAGCACAGCGCACACGATGGCTGATAAGTGTGTGGGGCGGTGGCAGCGGTACCAGACGGGGCAGAGGACAGACACGCAGCGCTCGGCGCTAATGGCACTGAGCAAGCTCAGGCCCGCCAGGTAGGCAAAGGTCATCACAGTGATGAAAAAGCTGGGGATGGAGCTGGAGCTGCAGCAGGTGATGAGGGCCTCCAGGGAATCTATAACTTGGCAGCAGAGGCACAGGAAGTCGGCTGCCGCCAGGTTGAGGATGTAGATGGTGAAGGCATTCCTGCGCAAGTGAAAGCCCGGGAGCCAGAGCACAAGTGCGTTTCCTGCCAGTCCTCCCAGGGCAGTGATGGCCGTCAACAGGAACAGGGTCATGGTCACCGCACTGAAAGTTGGAGGATGGGCCTGGCCAGTGTGATTCATGGTTGTGAATTCTGTTTCCCAGGCTGCGGTGGTTGGATCCAAGCTCAGAAACCCTCCCCTGCTGTTCCTGGGAACACACACAAAGATGTGAAAGCACCTGCTGTGTGATCATCCATTCTCATGGCCACCCTGCTAGGTGGGAGTTACTGTCCCTGTGTCACAGAGGAGGGAACTGGAGGCTTGCAGAGATTCAGATGCTTACTGCAGTCCACACAGCCCTGGAGACCTGGAATATTTAAACCCAGTTTTCTCTGACTCAGAAACAATACCTGGAGCTGGCTATGGCTTAGATCATGAGCTCTTCATTGCAAAATTCAGGCTTAAACTAAAGAAAGTAAAGCAAACCACTAGACCATTCAGGTATGACCTACATCAAATCCCTTATGATTATACAGTAGAGGTGATGAACAGATTCAAGGGATCAGATCTGATAGACAGTGCCTGAAGAACTATGGACGGAGGTTTGTAACAATGTACAGGAAGCAGTGACCAAAACCATCCCAAAGAAAAAGAAATGCAAGAAGGCAAAATGGTTGTCTGAGGAGGCCTTACAAGTATCTGAGGAGAGAAGTGCAAGGCAGGAGAGAAAGGAAGAGATATACCCAACTGAATGCAGAATTCCAGAGAATAGAAGGGAGAGATAAGGAGGCCTTCTTAAATGAAAAATGCAAAGAAATAGAGAAAAACAATAGAATGGAAAAGATCACAGATTTCTTCAAGAAAATTAGAGACATGAAGGGAACATTTCATGCAGGGATGGGCATGATAAAGGACAGAAACGGTAAAGACCTAACCGAAGCAGAAGAGACTAAGAAGACATGGCAGGAATACACAAAAGAACTATACAAAAAAGGGCTTAATGACACAGATAACCATGCTGGTGTGGTCACTCACCTAGAGCCAGATATCCTGGAGTGTGAAGTCAAGTGGGGCTTAGGAAGCATTACTATGAACAAAGCTAGTGGAGGTGATGGAATTCCAGCTGAGTTAGTTCAAATCCTAAAAGATGATGCTGTTAAAGTGCTGCAGTTAATATGCCAGCAAATTTGGAAAACTCAACAGTGGCCACAGGACTGGAAAATGTCAGTTTTGATTCCAATCCCAAAGAAGGGCATGCCAAAGAGTGTTCAAACTACTGCACGGTTGTGGTCATTTCACATGCTAGTGAGGTTGTGCTCAAAATCCTTCAAGCTAGTTTTCAGCAGTACATAACCAAGAACTTCCAGATGTACAAGGTTTAGAAAACACAGAGGAACCAGAGACCAAATTACCAACATTCACTGGATCATAGAGAAAGGAAGGGAATTTGAGAAGAACATCTGCTTCTGCTTCATTGACTACGTGAAAGCCTTTGACTGTGTGGATCACAACAAACTGTGGAAAATTCTTGGAGATGGGAATACCAGACCACCTTACCTGCCTCCTGAGAAACTTGTATGCAGGTCAAGAAGCAATAGTTAGAACCAGACATGGAACAAGTAGTTGGTTTAAAATTGAGAAAGGAGTACAACAAGGCTGTATATTGTCACCTTGCTTATTTAACTTAAAGTACATCATGTGAAATACTGGGCTGGGTGAAGCACAAGCTGGAATCAAGATTGTTAGGAGAAATATCAACAACCTCAGATATGCAAATGATACCATTCTAATGGCAGAAAGTGAAAAGGAACTAAACAACCTCTTGATGAGGGTAAAGAAGGAGAGTGAAAAAGCTGACTTAAAACTCAGCATTCAAAAAACTAAGATAATAGCATCTGACTCCATCACTTCATGGCAAACAGAAGGGGGAAAAGTAGAAGCAGTGACAGATTTTTCTTTTCTTGGGCTCCAAAATCACTGCAGATGGTGACTTCAGCCATGAAACTAAAAGACACTTGCTCCTTGGAAGAAAAGCTATGACCAACCTAGACAGCATATTAAAAAACAGAGACATCGATTTGCTGACAGAGGTCCATATATTCAAAGCTATGGTCTTTCCAGTAGTCACGTATAGATGTGAGAGTTGGACCATAAAGAAGGCTGAGCGCCAAAAATTGATGCTTTTGAACTGTGGTGTTAGGGAAGACTCTTGAGAGTCTTTTGGACTGCAAGGAGATCAAACCAGTCAATCCTAAAGGAAATCAGTCCTGAATATTCATTGGAAGGACTGGTGCTGAAGCTGAAGCTCCAATACTTTGGGGCCCTGATATGAAGAACTAACTCACTGGAAAGACCCTGATGCTGGGGCAGGTTGAAGGCAAAAGAAGAAAGGGGTGGCAGAGGATGGGATTGTTAGATAGCAATCACCAACTCAATGGACATGAGTTTGAGCAAACTCAGGGAGATAGTGAAGGGCAGGGAAGCCTGGTGTGCGGCAGTCCACGGGGTCACAAAGAGTCAGACACAACTTAGCAACTGAACAACAACAGCAACTCTCTGACTCTATTGCCTGGGTTCTCTCTACTGCAACACGACCCTCTAATGACATGAGAATGTCACCTCCAGTCAGCCTCCCAGGCCATGTCATGTCCACAGAGAGGCAGGAGGAGAAAAATATGGACAAATTATGTGAGAGTGACCAAAGGACTCTGAGCTCAGTATTCCTTCTGCCTGGGACCTTCTAGGGCCAGGAAGTCATGCTGTGGGGGCCATCTTTGTGACTAAGAGGAATGCATCCCCTAGGAAGAAAGGAGATCATGAGTTAGGGTCATGAAGAGCTCTTGCTATGACAGGTATGAGTGGGTCAGGAGGGCTTTTGAGCTAGAAATGGCCTCGTGTGTGAGCTTTGTAAGGACAGACAATGCTTTTCCTCATGCATTGGTATGTGCCCACTGCCTAGCTCTGTGTAGTGGTCACAGTTTAAGTCACTCTTATTATGGATTTTTCTGTAGAGAAACCGAAATCACAAACTGAAAATATTGGGTTGGCCAAAAGGTTCATTAGAGTTTTTCCATAAGATGGTATGGAAAACCTGAATGAATGTTTTGGCCAACTCAATACTTATAAGTACCTGTGTACCCCTACCTCAAAACAAAAACCCAAAGAATACATTCTCAAGGCATTTCTGATGATATGTGCATGCTAAGTCACTTCAGTCGTGTCCGACTCTTTGTGACCCCATGGACTGTAACCTGCCAGGCTCCTCTGTCCATGGAATTCTCCAGGCAAGAATCCTGGAGTGGATTGCTGTGCCCTCCTTCCTGACCCAGGGATCAAACCTGTGTCTCTTGAGTCTCTTGCATTGGCAGGTGAGTTCCTTACCGATAGATAGTGCCACCTGGGAAGCCCATCTCTGATGATGGTGAGAGATTATTCCAAAGAAGTGACACTAGATAGAGGTGCCAGCCAACAGTCAAAGAAACAAACTGAGGAGATATGATGAGAAACAGACCCAGTCCCAGGACTGTGAGGAGGCCTTGGGAAGAGAGAGGTTTTCACCATTGGCCATCATCTCCCTTCCTTCCTATGTACCCATCTCTGCGTTCCGGGAGGAGATGTATCAGTGCCTAGTTGATGGCCTCCCTCTCCCTCTGCCTCCCGTTTGTTTCCAGTGAAAGGGTGATGCAGACAGGAGGCAGGAGGGTGAGGAGGTAGAAGAGAGTGATTGGGGTTTTGAGCTCCCTGGCTGCCTCCCTGCCAGGCTGTGAGTTGGCAGCTGGCAGTGTTACGCTACTTGAGGACATAGCCCCTGTCTGGTGGCCCTTTCCTAAAACCACAGTGACAACTACAGCTCCAGCCAGAGCCCCGCCTGGGCTCTGGAAGCTTCTTCCTGTTCCCCATCAGGCTCAGCAATAGTAACAGCTCCCTATGAAGACTTGGTCTTGGTTGGGGGTGGGAGGCGGGGTCACGCCCTTTAGAAATAGCCCTTAGCTGTGCGCACCTGTGTTAAATTCTCCTAAATTACCATCTTAGATTATGCCCTGTATTTTCTGTTGGGACAAGGCCAGATACAAAGATACAAGAAACAAAACAAACAAAATAAAATAACATTGACTAGCAAGCAAATCAGTGACGCCTGAGGTTATCAGCAGCAATTTAGCTTTTCCATGCCCGCATGCCACCTCCCTCCCTAAATTAGAATTCACAAAATACTTCTCTTCATAAGCAGATTTGAATGTTTGAAGAGGAGCATATAGGGAAGTGGAACAGAAGCAGAAAGAACCTGCTTGACCCTGTTGGGCTCTCCCATAGTCCAAGCTGCCAGCAGCCAAAGCTTCCACTGGGAGCTTCCTGTCTCCTGACTGTTGCTGACGGGTGCCCGTGCCCCCTGCCTGCCCTACCCCGAAATGAACTCATGAGAGTGTGGACTCAAGAGGAGACAAATCTGCCTTTGATCGGAGATAGTTCTTGAGTAAATTCTTACCTTGACACCATTCTTCTTGCTGGAGGTGGTGAGTAGAAAAGAAATGGCTTTCCTGGGATTGAAAAATGGCAGAGAATGCTTTACCACCCTCTGGATGGATGGCTGCCCGCAGGAGCAGGAGAGAAGCCTGGTGACCCAGGGAGGCTTATCAAGATGCTGAAAGGGCCTACGATTTCCTGCAGGAGGGGAACTGGCAAATGAGAAGTCCTGGAAATGAGAGAGACAAGAAAGCTCATGAGATGTTTTTTATTTGCCCTGACTCCAATCACTTATCTCTGCCTCTGTACCCATCCTGCCCCATTTGGTCCCCCTCCCTTTGAGGAAGGGCTGTCCTAAAGCCTTTTGCTGCCCGCTGTGAGCCTGTGCACGTCACCGACCCACCAAGTAATATAAGCTTCTGTAGCTAAAGAACGGTTTGCTTGGCATTCAAAGCCCTGCATGGCGTGGCTCACTTGACCTTTTAAATTTAATCACAGAAGTAGTGAAATTTATTTCAAGTGATACAAAGGTGCATAAAATTACTAGATTGGGCGCATTTAGGATGGTGTGGCCATAGACCAAGGTGCAAAAATGAAAAGTAATGTCTCTCCTAGTCTCATTTCCCAATAGCAACCAAGGTCCAATTTCCATTCTTAATTCTTTTAGATGTTAATGTTATAGCTTTATACAGTAAAAAAAAAAAAAAAAAGAAACCCCTACATTTATATTTTTGATTTATGAATATCAGCAACAGGGTATATTGAGTTCCCTTATAAAAGATAAGGAATTTAGCATACCACCTGTACTCTGTGTCAGCTTTTTCCCTCTACGTCATGATATTTGTAAGCTAGATTGTATTTCTTTTTTTATTAAAGGCTTTAAAAAATAGTTTTCCTATATGTTTTATTTATTTTTTAAAAATAATTTTATTTATTTTTGATTATGCTAGGGCTTCGTTGCTGTGCAGGCTTTTCTCTAGTTGCAGTGAGCAGGGGCTAGTCTCTAGTTGCTGTGTGGAGGCTTCTCATTGTGGTGGTTCCTTCTGTTGCAGAGCACTGGCTTTAGGGCATGTGGGCTTCAGTAGTTGCAGCTCCCAGGCTCTAGAGCACAGGCTCAATTGTTGTGGCACGTGGGCTTAGTTGCTCCACGGCATGCAAGATCTTCCCAGACCAGGGATTGAACTCATGTCCTTGGCTTGGCAGGCAGATTCTTATCTACTGCACCACCAAGGAAATCCAGCTAGATTTTTTTTAGATTGTCTAGAGCCCAACCAGTATTTTCAGCCTTAGCTCCTGTGACTTCATGTGCCCATCCTTGCCACCACATTGAGTTACTTGTGGTTTCCTTTGAAAATTTAACTATGAAGCATTTAAAGCAACCAGAGAAGTGTATTCACTCATTCATTCATTTACCCAGCACGGTTGTGTGCATATGCTGTGCCAGGGCACTGTTCCGGGCATGAAGATGTGATGATGGTGACACACAAGACTGTGCCCCTTACATTCCAGAGGAGCCGGGGAGCTCATCCCTGGGAGGGAGTGTTCGTGGAGGAAAGGTTTGAGACTCAACACGGGGGCCTCCAACCTCCCGCGACCCAGAAGAAGAGGAGGACTCGGCCAACACAGTAGGGAAAAGCAGCTACTGAAGGAGTGGTAAACTAGGAAAGTATCCCAGAGACAGAACAGAGAAGCTATTCTAGAAGGTGTGAGTGAGCCACAGCATCAATCCTACCCAAGAGATTGACTTAAGATGAAGACTAAGAACTGACATAGGGAGTCCTGGCCGATCCTGGCAGGCATGGTTCCAGCGGATGTTGAGGCTGGAAGATTGGAAGAATGTGGGTTTTGGAGAGAATGGTGTGATAGCAGGTCTGGACAACCCCAGAGAGTCATCTTGAGATGCTACCACAGAGACAGGTCGCTCAGAAGGGTGACTGGGGACAAAATTACTCTACAGAAAATAGTAGCTTTCCTAGGTATGAAAAAAAGGGAGAAAAAAAAATAAGAAAATGAAACCTTAACTACTTCTGGAGAGAAAAAGAAAGAAATGAGGACTGGTCAGCCCTACCAGATATTAGAACATACTCGAAAGCCTCGGTGAATACAGTGAGGTGCTAATATGAAAACAGGCAGAGAGATTGAGGCAGCGGGACTAAGAGTCTCAGGAATCAAACATTACATGGATGTGGAATCCAGTGTATGATAAAGGGGCCATTTCAAATGGAAGCGGGTAGAGATAAAATAATAAAAATCAGTAAAGGTTACTGAGCAACTGAGAAGCCATCTAGAGTAAAATGCCTAGGGATCATAGCTCATACTTACACCTTGTTAACTTTTTTTTTTAGTTGAAGGATAATTGCTTTAAAGAATTTTGCTGTTTTCTATCAAACCTCAACATGAATCAGCCATAGGTGTATGTATAACCCCTCCCTTTTGAGCCTCCCTCCCATCTCCCTCCCCATCCCACCCCTCTAGGTTGATACAGAGCCCCTGTTTGAGTTCCCTAAGTTAACTTTGTTATGTTTTTCTTCTACCCTGGATGTCATTTATTAGTCACTTGTTCTTTCAGCCAAACCCGAGTGCCTGCAATGTACCAGGTCAAGTTCCAGTCCCAGATCTTTGCTCTAACTTTAAAATGGATTGTGTATTTAAATATAAATAAGAGAAGCAAAAAGAGTCGGAAGAAAACATGGGAAAATTCTTTTTTTTTTCTTCTGTGTTCAAAGAATTTTATTTTAACTATAAATACTCTGGTATTCTCTGATTGGTAGGGGAAGAATAGTAATCCTTTTTTAAAAAAATTCAATTATAGTTGATTTACCATATTGTGCCAGTCTCTTCTGTACAGCAAAGTGACTCAGTTTCTTTATTTTCTTTTCCATTATGGTTTTAAACAAGGTATTGAATATAGTTCCCTGTACTGTACATTAGGACCTTGTTGTTTATCCATTCTAAATGTAATGGTTTGCATCTATCAATCCCAAATTCCCAGTCCATCCCTCTTCCTTCTCCCCTCCCTCTTGGCGACCACAAGGAAATTCTTTTATAACCCTCAATTGGGGAAGATTTTCCTAAACATGACACAAAACTCAGAAATCATAAATATGCCATATGACCCAGCAATCCCACTGCTGGGCATATACACCGAGGAAACCAGAATTGAAAGAGACGCGTGTACCCCAGTGTTCATCGCAGCACTGTTTACAATAGCCAGGACATGGAAGCAACCTAGATGTCCATCAGCAGACGAATGGATAAGGAAGCTGTGGTACATATACACAATGGAATATTACTCAGCCATTAAAAAAAATACATTTGAATCGGTTCTACTGAGATGGATGAAACTGGAGCCCATTATACAGAGTGAAGTAAGCCAGAAAGAAAAACAACAATACAGTATACTAATGCATATATATGGAATTTGAAAGATGGTAATGATAACCCTATATGCGAGACAGAATAAGAGACACAGATAGAACACACATAGAACAATTTTATGGACTCTGAGGGAGAAGGTGAGGGTGGGACGTTCTGGGAGAATAGCATTGAAACATGTATATTATCATATGTGAAACAGAACACCATTCCATGTTCGATGCATGAGACAAAGGCTCAGGGCCGGGGCAATGGGATGACCCAGAGGGATGGGATGGGGAGGGAGGTGGGTGGGGGGTCCAGGAAGGGGAACACATGTAAACCCATGGCTGATTCATGTCAATGTATGGCAAAAACTATTACAATATTGTAAAGTAATTAGCCCCCAACTAAAATAAATAAATTTATAAAAAAATAAAAAATAAAAAAATAAAAAGCAATTCTATTAAAAAAAAACATTGAATAAAAATAGTTGAAAATTAAAAATAATTTTTCTTCATGGAAAAGGCCACTGTAAGCAAGTCAAACAGCAAACTGGGGAAAAGTATTTATAATGCATATTTTGGACAAAATTATCTATTGTATATGTCTATATTTCTGACACATCACTAAGAGAGAATTTTAACAGCCTAGTAAGAAAATGACCAACTCCGTTCCTATGAAACCCAGTTTCTTAATCAAGCATGAGAAAAAATGTCATATTCATGATGATGAAGGTTCACTGAAACTCTTCCAAGATATCTTCACCTTCAGATTTTCAAATATTCTAAAGTTTGGTACTGAATGTTCGAGAGTGAGTAAGGAATGTGGCACTCTTGTGTGCTTGGCACTCCCAGGCAAAACTTGGCCCCCAAAGGGAAGCTGCTTATAAGACTTTACAAATCTATGCTGGCTGGAGATGTGGCTGAAACCCTGAGAACCTGGCCAACACTCATCACAGTCACCAGCTTTGTAGGAACAGGTCTCTAAACCTCCCCATTTGAAAAGGATTTCTCAAAAGATGGGAGCAGAAGATGAAGTTGTTTGGTACTGCCTAGAATGTCACTGGCTTTACAGAAGATGTTTTTTTTTTTCTAATTTGTCTGAAAGTTTTATGCTCTGTTTTCCAGGCAATTACTGCAGCTACTTAACATACTTACGCATAATCTAAAGGCGGCCTTCAGGGTGCTGTCTCTGTAGTCACAGCCCTGCACCTGGACACAGGGTTGACCAGCGGGCTCTGTCTTAGCACTCATTCCCTCCTTTGCCCTGTTCTTTGTTTGGTGCGGTGGACAAACTGTACAACTGTCTTTCCTCATGAACCACACCAGGACCTTAGAAAGCTTTAACCTCTGTCCCCTTCCTCCCAATCAACTGTGCTCCAGTATTCCTCCCCTCCAAGACATTAAATATTTATTAAGAGTTTTAAATAGTGAGTGTTTGTTCAAGTGTATCCCCATAAAACTAGTGTGTTTTTGCTCAACTTCTCATTTCACCCCTGGTGGCTCAGCAGTGAAGAGTCTGCCTGCAATGTAGGAGACTCGGGTTTGATCCCTGGGTCGGGAAGATCCCCTGTAGAACGGAATGGCTACTCACTCCAGTATTCTAGCCTGGAGAATCCCACGGACAGAATAGCTTGGCGGGCTACAGACCATGCAGATGCAAGAGTTGGACGTGACTGAATGACTAACTCTTTCTTTCTTTCCTATTTTGCATCTCTTATCTTCCATTCCTTGAAATACATTCTTCAGAAGTTCCTTTTGTGAGAGTCTTTGTGGCATTAATGCCCTAGTTTTTTTTCTGTCTGCAAATGTCATTGTTTCACCCTCATTTTCTGGAGGTGGTTTTTTCAGGCTGACATTGCAGGGTGACCGTTACTGTCCTCCAGCACATTGGAGATCCACTGTCTTTGGTCGCCAATGTTATTCTTGTGAGATTGGCCATCAGTCAAGGTGCCAGTCACTTACAGTGATCTGCCTTTTTCCTTCCTAAGAGCTTTTCTTTTTTCTCTGATGTGGTACACTGTCATCAAAATGTGTCTAGTGGCTTTCTCTTTATATCACGTTTGGGGTTTATGATGTTTCCTGGATTTTAGGGTTACTGTCATTTAGTATTTCTGGATGATTTTCTGCTATTATTTCTTTGTATATTGCATAGTGGTTAAGACCACAAACTCTGGAGCCAGGCTACTTGGCATCTTATGAGAACTTGGACAAATGTTATAACTTCTCTGTGTTTCAATTTCCTCATGTGTAAAGTGGGGATGATATTATTACTCATCTGTAAAGTGGGGATGACATTATTGCCTACCTATAGGTTTTCTCATGAACATTAGTGAGTTAATTATATAATAGTTTAGAACAGGGACACGTGGTAAATACTATATGCTTGCTAGCTCCTATAATCATTTTTATTATGACCTCTTTCTAGAAGTTTCATCCAACATATGGTAGTGTTTCTCTTTCTAGTCTCCATATCCCTTAACATCTCTTTCTTGTTTTCTGTCTGTTGGGCTCCTAGGTCGCTTCCTTGATAATTTCTACAGATGGATCTTCTAGGTTTCTAGTCTCTTTTCCTCTGTGTCTAATCTTCTGTTTAATTCATCCGCTGAATTTTAAATTCAATTTTTATACTATTTCTAGATAATCTGCTTGAGACTTTGTTTTGATATTTGCTTGGTCAGTTTCTGGCTTGGTCTCGATGCTGAGTCACATTGTCAATTCTCTTTTATGTCTTTAACCCTATTAAGCACAGCAATCTTAAGATTCTCTATCTGAAAATTCCAGTCCGGAGGTCTGTGTAAGCCTGATTTTACTGTCTGTTGTTTCCTCTGTCACTTTGTGATGCTGCTTTGCTTCTTTGTGTATTTGTAATTTTAGACTGTTAGCTGCTTACTTTCCCTGGGACTTTATCTGTGGGGATTCTTTCAGGTCTGAATTATAGTTGAGTTCCTCCAGAAAAGAACTTGGGGTTTTCTTTTGCTGATGGATTGGGTGAACTTCCCAGCATGGCTCTCATCTCTCAGGATGTCCCCAGAAACCTCACCTGTCATTTGTAGCTTTAGCGAGACCATAGGTTGTGTGAGTTTGGACCACAGTCTGTCTTGTGGCGACAAATTCTCAACAGAAAATTTCTGTTTGCCTAGATCCAAGCTTGGTCAAACAATTTCTTGGTGGTTTTATTTGTTACTAATGAGAAATGCACAAAGGTTTAGTCTTTTGAGGTCCCAGTGTTTCATAGGGCACCTTTGTTAAACTTCCCACTTTTGGGTTATCTAAAAACTTTATTTTCTAGCCCTGCTACGTCATGCAGAGCTTAAAGTAGCCATAATAGGAAATATGAGTTTCCTTTTGAGAGCCAAGGGGGTTGATTTAAAGAATTTAAGTGAGGAAGTAACTTTGATCAGCTCTGTGCTTCAGAAAATCCTCTCAGGCTACTGAGAGGAGAATATACATAATATAGATGAAAATACATCTCTCTAGTCAGACCTCTACATGGAAACAACTGCATGAGTACTTTGATACATGCACACAAAGATCCAACTATTTATGCTGTTTTGTAACATGTAATATATTTCTAGTTTGATCCTTTTAACTGTGGAATCTGTTTTGTCCTAATCCCTTATCTGTAAAATGAGACGGTTTCTAGCTGTGATGAATCTAAAATGAAAATCTTTGGTACCTGTGGAGGCTTCTTCATGTACCCTTCTCTCTCCTTGGATTTGTTTTGTACCAAAGAGAGTGGAGGCCTCAGATGGGGATCTCTGACAGGCCAAGCTTCATCCCAGGATGGCTCGCATCCATTAGGGCCTTAATGGTTCCCAGAGGCTCCCCTTTCCATAACTGTGATATGCTCAGCAATCTAGGCCCCTCTCCATGGCCCTGAAGTTTATGTTATGAATTCTTTCCATTAGAATTGAGAATGCAGGGCAGTGTCATTTAGAGAGTCCCTATAAAGGACAGTTTTGTTGGGGAATATGTGGTAGGGGGAGGGTGTGTGTGTGTGTAGCTGATTTTACTACATGAACTCGCACAGATATATATTTTGGAAGAGGGTGGCTCATCCCTGGATCTCATTCCATGCCATGCAATTATTACCAGCCACTGAAAGCCAAGCAGTTGCAATGAAACCAGGAGAGGGGAAATATCCTGATGATGTCATTTGAACTCTGGATCCCACTATTCCTGGAGCCAGCCTCTCTTGCCAGCTCTAGGAATAGTTATTTGAACCAATAATGTCCAATAATGAATCTCATTTGGGTCTGTCCTCTGCTCACACACCCACGAATATGTCCACAGCCACAAATATCTCACACAGCCACAAATATCAAAGCTTTTATCACACTGTACTGTAAGTATCTGAGGACATGATTCTCTCCTGTCATACTACAAGGTCTTCGAGAAGAATGAACACATTTTTGAGTCCCAGGGCTTGCGATAGTACCTGACCCAATGCTCAGCAATTTTTTTTTACTAGAAGTGCATGCATTTGTGCCTGCAGGCATAAGTGAATTAGTGATTGAATAGACAAGTTGGAGAGATGAGGGTTGGGAAGTGATTCTGGGCAGAGAACTTTAAAGGCTTCACTGTGAGAAACATCTGGAGAAGGCAATGGCACCCTACTCCAGTACTCTTGCCTGGAAAATCCCATGG
Source organism: Giraffa tippelskirchi (assembly GCF_054371585.1). Classification (NCBI taxonomy): domain Eukaryota; kingdom Metazoa; phylum Chordata; class Mammalia; order Artiodactyla; family Giraffidae; genus Giraffa; species Giraffa tippelskirchi. The sequence goes on from NC_137284.1 coordinate 22,457,096, forward strand.
ATGGAGGAGCCTGGTAGGCTATAGTCCATGGGGTCGCTAAGAGTTGGACACGACTGAGCGACGTCACTTTCACTTTTCACTTTCATGCATTGGAGAAGGAAATGGCAACCCACTCCAGTGCTCTTGCCTGGAGAATCCCAGGGACGGGGGAGCCTGGTGGGCTGCCGTCTATGGGGTCGCACAGAGTCGGACACGACTGAAGCGACTTAGCAGCAGCAGCAGCAGCAGTGAGAAACATCTGACAGTGGAAGAGCAAACCAAAATGAAGGCAAAGAGTATTTGACAGGTTAAAATCCACTTTAAAACGCACCCAACATGAGACTTCCTTGGTGGTCCAGTGGCTGAGACTTGCATTCCCAATACAGGGGGCCAAGGTTCGATCCCTGGTCAGGGAACTTAGATCCTACATGCTGCAACTAAGAGCCAGTACAGCCAAATAAATAAATATATTAAAAAAAAATAAAATGTACCCAACAGTTAAGAAGCCCAGCCCTGTGGGGAGTAGAATGTACCTGGAGTTGACTTAGATTAGTTGCCAAGTCCTGTACTATTTGGGAAGCAGCATATTGAGAGAGTGGAGGACCAGGCTGCCATGAACACAGAGAATCCCAGGGGGATCCAAGAAAGTGGAAACAGAATGTGCTGGACTTGGGGGTTGGAACAGTTTCTGGGTTTCAAGATCCTTTCTATAAAAACCTTTTCGGAGGGTGGCCTTTGCCAGTCTTGGCTGTTCTTGACCAGGGATGGAGGACCATGAGTGCATAATCAGAATGACCCTTGATCTGTGGTGGCCCTGCCTTGGGATGCTGGATCAAGGTTAGTCTGAACTGGTTGGATGGAGGGAGAAACAGTTGCAAGTCTTCAGTGAAGGAAAGAGGCTTCAGCAAGCTGGGGAGAGCTTGAGGAGGGCAGGAGGTGTGGGACTCCCTCATGAAACTGCCATGATCCTTGCATAGGGAATCACGCAGCTTCTCAGACTCTTGGTAACACCAGGTAAGGCAGGAGGTGTGAAGAGCCCTTTTCCTGGGCTATCCCAGACAGAGGACCAGAAATCTACTACAGAGTCAGGGGCTCCAGGAAGGGCCTCCTGCTTCAAGGCAGCTCTGAGCTGACTTTCTACTGGAGTAGAGAAGAAAGAAGGCTTACTGAATTCTTTTCTTCCCATTCCTTTGTCTTTTACGTCCATCTGTTCTTGCTCATTCAAGGGTTAGGCTCCTCCGAAAGTCAACAGATCATGGAGACAAGAGTCCCAGGGCTCCTGAGCAGCTGTGTGGTCAGGAAGCCTGTGGCCAAGATCATCTGAGTGGGGAGAGCCAGCCTCTGGTTGGCTCCTTCATTCATGTCTGGTCCTTTATTCCGTGTCCTTCCAACTGTCAGCCATTCAGATCTTCTGTCAGGGAACATCGCCTGGGGATTCTAGAAATGAAAAAGCTGGGACAATCAGTGCTCTAGTTTTCCTCATTTGGAATTTCTTTTTCCTCCGAGCATCATGTAAATTCATCCACAGATATTTATTGAACGGCTGCTTTGTGCAGGGCACTGTCATGGACCCTGGTTATAAGGAATGAGCATCACAGAGTAAAGTCCTCAGTTGTGTTCAGTTCAGGGGCTCAGTTGTGTCCACCTCTTTGTGACCCCCATGGACTGCAGCACGCCAGGCTTCCCTGTCCATCACCAACTCCTAGAGCTTGCTCAAACTCATGTCCATCGAGTCGGTGATGCCATCCAACCATCTCATTCTCTGTCGTCCCCTTCTCTTCCAGCCATCAGTCTTTCCCATCAGGATCTTCTTCAGTGAGTCAGTCCTTCACATCAGGTGGCCAAAGTATTGGAGTTTCAGCTTCAGCATCAGTCCTTCCAATGAATATTCAGGACTGATTTCCTTTTGGATTGACTGGTTTGATCTCCTTGCAGTCCAAGGAACTCTCAAGAGTCTTCTCCAACACCACAGTTCAATAGCATCAATTCTTCAGTGCTCAACTTTCTTTATAGTCCAACTCTCACATCCATGCATGACTACTGGAAAAACCATAGCTTTGACTAGACTAACCTTTGTTGGCAAAGTAATGTCTCTGCTTTTTATTTTATTTTTTATTTTAAATATTTTTATTTTTATTTTATTTTTTTCAATTTGTTTCAATTGTTTATTAACTGACCAGATTACAAAAATAATCCTGGTAGATACCTTAGTTCATCCTTCTAATAAGCCTGTTGATCTGGTCTTCCCTGTTGCCAGCATCTCCACCTTCTACAAAATGGGTGGTCTTTTTCTTCATTCCACCTCATGGAGAAGACAATTTAAAGGGCCACAGGAAGTTGTTTGCTTCTTTGAAACGTTTTCCAATGGTATAGATCTCATGAATCAGATCCTCCATGCAGATGATTCCATATTTCCCAAGAGATCGAGCAATCAATGCGTTGTCTGTCAGGGCAATTCGCTTCTTGTTGATTTTGCCATAACCACGCTTATAGATCAATTCATTTACAGACTTCAGATTTGGGTACCCCCATGCAATGTATGGCTCCACAATTCTCAGCATGTTAATTGATGCCTTGTTGGGTTTCACAAAGGTGCCATTGAAGATCTGCGGAGGCGAAGGAGCTGCTGCACCTTTCGAAACTTCGGGCTCACACCGTTGATACCTCTGATCCTGATGACAAATGCCAATTTGGGTTCCATGGGTACATAGAAGTTGCCGGCTTTTCGTGCCATCCTAGCCATTCGAATTTCATTTCTGTACATCTGCCTGTATTCCTTGTGGTAATGCTTAGCTTTTTCATAGATAAGCTTCCTCCTTGCCTTTCGAAGCATCTTTTGGGCAAACTTCTCTCTCAGGTGCTTGATGTTAAGCTCTGCGAAATTCTTTCACTTTTTCTTAAGGGTTTCTGGCACAGCAGAAACCTTCTTTTTCTTCTCTTCTGCACCCTCCACGGTTCCAAATGGGAAAGAGGCATCTCTGCTTTTTAATATGCTGTCTAGGTTGGTCATAGCTTTTCTTCCAAAGAGCGAGTGTCTTTTAATTTCATGGCTGAAGTCACCATCTGCAGTGATTTTGGAGCCCCCAAAAAATAGTCTGTCATGGTTTCCATTGTTCCCCCATCTATTTGCCATGAATTGATGGGGCCAGATGCCATGATCTTTGTTTTCTGAATGTTGAGTTTTAAGCCAACTTTTTCACTTTCCTCTTTCACTTTCATCAAGAGCCTCTTTATTCTTCACTTTCTGCCATAAGGGTGGTATCATCAGCATATTTGAGGTTATTGATATTTCTCCCAGCAATCTTGATTCCAGCTTGTGCGTCATCCAGCCCAGCATTTCACATGATGTACTGTCTATATAAGTTAAATACTCAGGGTGACAATAAACAGCCTTGACGTGCTCCTTTCCCGATTTGCAACCAGTCTGTTGTTCCATGTCCAGTTCTAACGGTTGCTTCTTGTCCTGCATACAGATTTCTCGGGAGGCAGGTCAGTTCAGTTCAGTTCAGTCACTCAGTCGTGTCCAACTCTTTGCGACCCCATGAATCGCAGCACGCCAGGCCTCCCTGTCCATCACAAACTCCCGGAGTTTACCCAAACCCATGTCCATTGAGTCGGTGATACCATTCAACCATCTCATCCTCTGTCGTCCCCTTCTCCTTCTGACTCCAATTCTTCCCAGCATTAGGGTCTTTTTCAATGAGTTAACTCTTCGTATGAGGTGGCCAAAGTACTGGAGTTTCAGCTTCAACATCAGTCCTTCCAATGAACACCCAGGACTGATCTCCTTTAGGATGGACTGGTTGGATCTCCTTGCAGTCCAGGGGACTCTCAAGAGTCTTCTCCAACACCACAGTTCAAAAGCATCAATTCTTCGGTGCTCAGCTTTCTTCACCGTCCAACTCTCACATCCATACATGACCACTGGAAAAACCATAGCCTTGACAAGACGGACCTTTGTTGGCAAAGTAACGTCTCTGCTTTTAAATATGCTGTCTAGGTTGGTCATAAGCTTTCTTCCAAGGAGTAAGCGTCTTTTAATTTCATGGCTGCAATCACCATCAGCAGTGATTTTGGAGTCCCCAAAAATAAAGTCTGACACTGTTTCCACTGTTTCCCCATCTATTTCGCATGAAGTGATGGGACCAGATGCCATGATCTTAGTTTTCTGAACATTGAGCCTTAAGCCAACTTTTTCACTCTCCTCTTTCACTTTCATCTTTTAGGATTTGAAATAGCTCAACTGGAATTCCATCACCTCCACTAGCTTTGTTCATAGTGATGCTTCCTAAGGCCCACTTGACTTCACATTCCAGGATGTCTGGCTCTAGGTGAGTGATCACACCATTGAGATTATCTGGGTCGTGAAGATCTTTTTTGTACAGTTCTTCTGTGTATTCTTGCCACCTCTTCTTAATATCTTCTGCTTCTATTAGGTGCATACCATTTCTGTCCTTTATCGAGCCCATTTTTGCATGAAATGTTCCCTTGGTATCTCTAATTTTCTTGAAGAGATCTCTAGTCTTTCCCATTTCTGTTGTTTTCCTAGTGCGTGTTATATTTTGGAGACACATGCATGCGTCGTCAGTAGGCTTGGATTAACTCAGTGCTACTCTGGTTGATTTTTCCTGTTTGATATGATTGTATTCAATCGGTGACAAGAAGATTCCAATGCATTTGCACATTTTTTTGTGTGTTCTAAAGGATGCCCAGGAATGGTTAGAAGGTCCCTGACTGTGGACCTAGCCACTCTGGGCTGCCTGAGCACTCTGGCCTTAGAGGAGTTCTGTGATGGCTTCTGCTCTAACCCCAGGGGGGCTCTATATCGAGGACCCCTTCTGATGGCTTTCCAGGGGGCCCGAGCCTGGGTTCTGCTGACTAGCTCATCGTGTTAGTGGCCGAGTGGCAGATGCAGTGGGCTTCTCCATCACTGTCCTCTGCTGACGGCCTCCTCCTTTCCCATAAACCTCTCCGAGCCTTTAGCCATGAAGTCTTGGAGGAAAATTGTGCTCCTAGTGCTCCGCCTTGTCATCCGTGCCACCTTCTTCTGCGCTCTGGACCCTGTCAGCCTCAAGGGCCGCCTCTCCGTGGTCCTCCTCTTCTGGTTACCCTGTCACTCCAGCCTGGGACTCGTTACTGTTGCTTGTCCTAAGTGTCTGTTTCTGCCGGTGGCTCTTGTCAGAGTGGGGCAGCTGTAATCTGCACAGCTCCCTCGCTTCTGGGTGCCCAGAGCCAGAGCTTGTGTGTGTGTGCATGTGCATGCGTGTGTGCATGTCCAGCCTCAGTCTGATCTCTGGGGTACAGCCCAGCTCCAAGTTGTGGCTGCCTGGCAAGCTCTTTATGGCCACGTGGCTCTGTCCCCGTCTTACCTCTGTGGCCCACCCCTAAGCACGGCTGTGTTCCTTGTATGGTGGATGGATATTTACAGTGGTGAGAGCAGAATCTATCTTGTCTTGGGATCTTCTGTCCTGAGTAAACGGCAGTGGCCCCTACTTCTTCATGGGCTGTCTTATACCATCAATGCAATCTATGAGATCCGATAACATGCTGTTTATGAGATATTAATTTAAAACGTAAGGCTACAAAGAGATTAAAAGTAAAGGAATGGAAAAAGATTCACCAGGTAAACAATACCTGAAAGATAATGTAGTTATATTAGTATTTATGGTTATAAGGAGCTCTTTATTATAAAATGATTATTATATTTTTATATTAGTAGAAAAATATTTAAAACATAACTTTTAAAAAGAACCATTTATAGTATCAAAAATGTTATTAGGAATAAATCTAAAGCAAAGCATATACAACCCTATATGTAGAAACAGAAAAAAATTTTTGAATGACATTAAAGATTATTCAAGTAAATAAAGTTCATGTTCATGGACAGGAAAATCTAACATTATAAAGATGTGAATTCTCTTTATTTTCTCTACTATATACTCAATGCAACTCCAATAAAAATCTCAGATAGAATTATGTGAAGCTTGATAAACTGATTTTGAAATTTAAAAATAAACATTAAAAATAGATAATATGCTTCTGAAAAAGAAGCTTAAGGAGAGGGGATCTGCACTTTAGTATGAAGCTGTAGCAGTTAAGACTATATGGTACAGACCTACAGAGAGACAGATTGACCAGTAGATTGGAAAAGACAGCCCAGAAAGATTCACTCAAATACGAAACTGAAATATAGTAGAGCTAGCATGGGAACTGAATGGGTAAAGGAGGAACTTTTTATTAAATAAAGCCAAGAAAAATTGTTATTGTAGCAGAGGGGGGGTTTTGGTGTCCACCAAAAATAAATAATAAAATGTCTTACTCAAGGTCATACTTTCAATAAATGATTCTGATCCTTTACTTCTGTGTAATCCTTATCCTGTGACCTTCAAGAAGCTGCTTAACTCCCTTGGTTCTGTATTTTATCATTGATAAAATTGGAATAACATCTACCTGCAGTTATTCTTGGGGATGTGGAAGCAGGGAAAAGCAAAAAGCAAGCTTTTAACATTTTGGTTTTTGAAGTATCCCATCTGATGAAGCAGAGAAGTCAATGAATGGCACCCCACTTCAGTACTCTTGCCTGGAAAATCCCATGGACGGAGGAGTCTGGTAGGCTGCAGTCCATGGGGTCGCAAAGAGTCGCGCACGACGGAGCGACTTCACTTTCACTTTTCCCTTTCACGCACTGGAGAAGGAAATGGCAACCCACTCCAGTATTCTTGCCTGGAGAATCCCAGGGACGGTGGAGCCTGGTGGGCTGCTGTCTATGGGGTCGCACAGAGTCGGACACGACTGCAGCGACTTAGCAGCAGCAGCAGCAGCATCTGATGAAGTGCAAGAAAAGAAATGTGACATTCCTCACGGCGCCACTAGGTGGCAGTCGATGATTATTGTGGGGCTCGTGTTACCCTTGACCGGCCAGCAGGGGGCTCACGTCCATGAAGTCTGGAAAGAGGTCCAGATTAAATAGGATGGCAAAGGGACGCATGTTGCTTCTGGATGGTTATTCATGGATGGCAGTGAGGACAGCTATTCCTGCCAGTTTAGGGCACTGTCTATGAAATCAACCGCTGGAATGGTTATTCCCGGTCTCAAATCCTGGATTTAAGGATTACTAACTGAAATTTGCTACCAGTTAAGTTGCTTAACCTCACTGACCATCCATTCCCTCACATGTGAGATGGTTGTGTCCCCTTATAGGGTTGTTGCAAGGTCCTCAAACACAAATGAGTGCTCAGCACAGGAGAAAAGCCCTAGGAATGTCAGGGACATGCTCATCTTCGAGCCCATCATCTTTATTATCCCATTCCTTTCCCACGACATCAGCGCCTCTGAAGCTTAGCCTGAAATCCAATCCCCCAAGGCCAGCAGAGTCTGGAGCTGCTCAGGCCATGTCTGCCCCTGTAAGTCTCTGGGGCAGAGCAGTGGGCCAGACCCGGCTCTTCAGGCAGAGTGTGTTTCCACTGCTGTTGCTGCGTCTCTGTTAGAGTAGATACATTGTGTACACATGGGCTGTAAAGATGTAAAGGGTTGTTACCTGCTGTGCTGTGCTTAGTCTCTCAGTCATGTCTGACTCTTTGCATCCCATGGACTGTAGACTGCAGGGCCCGTCTGTCCTTGGGGATTCTCCAGCAAGAATACAGGAGTGGGTTCCCATACCCTCCTCCAGGGGATCTTCCCTACCCAGGGATCCAACAGAAGTCTCCTGCATTGCAGGCAGATTCTTTACCATCTGAGCCACCAGGGAATCCCCCAAAAGGACTGTTATAGCTGATGAAATTCTCTTAGCTCTCACAGGGTCATTGGATGAGGCACATAGCCCTTGGGTCCCCGCAGACACCAGCTCCCTTGCACAGCTTTCTAGCTCACTCACTCACTTCAGTCGCTCAGTCGTGTCCGACTCTTTGTGACCCCATGAAGCGCAGCACGCCAGTTCTCCCTGTCCATCACCAACTCCCAGAGTCCACCCAAACCCATGCCCATTGAGTCGGTGATGCCATCCAACCATCTCATCCTCTGTCGTCCCCTTTTCCTCCTGCCCTCAATCTTTCCCAGCATCAGGATCTTTTCAAATGAGTCAGTTCTTTGCATCATGTGGCCAAAGTATTGGAGTTTCGCTTCGAAATCAGCCCTACCAATGAACACCGAGGGCTGATCTCCTTTAGGATGGACTGGCTGGATCTCCTTGCAGTCCAAGGGACTCTAAAGAGTCTTCTCCAACACCACAGTTCAAAAGCATCAAATCTTCTACGCTCAGCTTTCTTTATAGTCCAGTTCTCACATCCATACATGACCAATGGAAAAACCATAGCCTTGACTAGACGGACCTTTGTTGACAAAGTAATGTCTCTGCTTTTCAATATGCTGTCTAGGTTCGTCATAGCTTTCCTTCCAAGGAGTAAGCGTCTTTTAATTTCATGGCTGAAGTCACCATCTGCAGTGATTTTGGAGCCCAGAAAAATAAAGTCAGCCACTGTTTCCACTGTTTCCCCATCTATCTGCCATGAAGTGATGGGACCTGATGCCATGATCTTAGTTTTCTGAATGTTGAGCTTTAAGCCAAGATTTTTACTCTCCTCTTTCACTTTCATCAAGAGGCTCTTTAGTTCTTCGTCACTTTCTGCCATAAGGGTGGTGTCATCCGCATATCTGAGGTTATTGATATTTCTCCCGGCAATCTTGTTTCCAGCTTGTGCTTCCTTCAGCCAAGCATTTCTCATGATGTACTCTGCATATAAGCTAAATAAGCAGGGTGACAATAGACTGCCTTGACGTGCTCCTTTTCCTATTTGGAAACAGTCTGTTGTTCCATGTCCAGTTCTAACTGTTGCTTCCTGACATGCATACAGGTTTCTCAAGAGACAGGTCAGGTGGTCTCATATTCCCATCTCTTGAAGAATTTTCCACTGTTTATTGTGATCCACACAGTCAAAGGCTTTGGCATAGTCAATAAAGCAGAAATAGATGTTTTTCTGGAACTCTCTTGCTTTTTCGATGATCCAGCGGATGTTGCAATTTGATCTCTGGTTCTTCTGCCTTTTCTAAAACCAGCTTGAACATCTGGAAGTTCACAGTTCACGTATTGCTGAAGCCTGGCTTGGAGAATTTTAAGCATTACTTTACTAGCATGTGAGATAAGTGCAATTGTGCGGTAGTTTGAGTATTCTTTGACATTGCCTTTCTTTGGGATTGGAATGAAAACTGACCTTTTCCAGTCCTGTGGCCACTGCTGAGTTTTCCAAATTTGCTGACATATTGAGTGCAACACTTTCACAGCATCATTTATCAGGATTTGAAATAGCTCAACTGGAATTCCATCACCTCCACTAGCTTTGTTTGTAGTGATGCTTCCTAAGGCCCACTGGACTTCACATTCCAGGATGTCTGGCTCTAGGTGAGTGATCACACCATCGTGATTATCTGAGTCGTGAAGATCTTTTTTTGTACAGTTCTTTTGTGTATTCTTGCCGCCTCTTCTTAATACCTTCTGCTTCTGTTAGGTCCCTACCATTTCTGTCCTTTATTGAGCCTATCTTTACATGAAATGTTCCCTTGGTATCTCTAATTTTCTTGAAGAGAACTCTAGTCTTCCCCATTCTATTGTTTTCCTCTATTTCTGTGCAATGATCGCTGAGGAAGGCTTTCTTATCTCTCCTTGCTATTCTTTGGAACTCTGCGTTCAAATGGGTATATCTTTCCTTTTCTCCTTTGTTTTTCACTTCCCTTCTTTTCGCAGCTATTTGTAAGGCCTCCTCAGACAGCCATTTTGCTTTTTTGCATGTCTTTTTCTTGGGGATGGTCTTGATTCCTGTCTCCTGTACAATGTCACAAACCTCTGTCCATAGTTCATCAGGCACTCTGTCTACCAGATCAAGTCCCTTTAATCTATTTCTCACTTCCACTATATAGTCGTAAGGGATTTGATTTAGATCATACCTGAATGGTCTAGTGGTTTTCTCCACTTTCTTCAATTTCAGTCGGAATTTGGCAATAAGGAGTTCATGATCTGAGCCACAGTCAGCTCCTGGTCTTGTTTTTGCTGACTGTATAGAGCTTCCCCAGCTTCAGCTGCAAAAAATATAATCAATCTGATTTTGGTGTCTACCATCTGGTGATGTCCATGTGTAGAGTCTTCTCTTGTGTCGTTGGAAGAGGGTGTTTGCTATGACCAGTGCATTATCTTGGCAGAACTCTATTAGCCTTTGCCCTGCTTTATTCTGTACTCCAAGGCCAAATTTGCCTGTTACTCCAGGTGTTTATTGACTTCCTAGTTTTGCATTCCAGTCCCCTATAATGAAAAGGACATCTTTTTGGGGCGTTAATTCTAGAAGGTCTTGTAGGTCTTCATAGAACTGTTCAATTTCAGCTTCTTCAGCATTACTGGTCAGGGCATAGACTTGGATTATCGTGATATTGAATGGTTTGCCTTCGAAACGAACAGAGATCATTCTGTCGTTTTTGAGATTGGATCCAAGTACTGCATTTCGGACTCTTTTGTTGACTCTGATGGCTACTCCATTTCTTCTAAGGGATTCCTGCCCACAGTAGTAGGTATAATGGCCATCTGAGTTAAATTCACCCATTCCAGTCCATCTTAGTTCGCTGATTCCTAGAATGTCAATGTTCACTCTTGTCATCTCCTTTTGACCACTTCCAATTTGCCTTGATTCATGGACCTAACATTTTGGGTTCCTATGCAATATTGCTCTTTACAGCATCAAACCTTGCTTCTATCACCAGTCCCATCCACAAGTGGGTGTTGTTTTTGCTTTGGCTCCATCCTTCCTTCTTTCTGGATTTGTTTCTCCACTGATCTCCAGTAGCATATTGGGCACCTACCAACCTGGGGAGTTAATCTTTCAGTGTCCTATCTTTTTGCCTTTTCATACTGTTCATGGGGTTCTCAAGGCAATGCTGAAGTGGTTTGCCATTCCCTTCTCCAGTGGACCACATTCTGTCAGACCTCTCTACCATGACCCGACCATCTTGGGTGGCCCCACATGGCATGGCTTAGTTTCATTGAGTTAGACAGGGCTGTGATCCATGTGATCAGATTGGCTAGTTGTCTGTGCTTGTGGTTTCAGCCTGTCTGCCCTCTGATGCCCTCTCTCAGTGCCTACCGTCTTACTTGGATTTCTCTTACCCTGGATGTGGGGTATCTCTTCATGGTTGCTCCAGCAAAGCACAGCCGCTGCTCCTTACCTTGGATGTGGGGTAGTTCCTCCCGGCCGCTGCCCTTGAGCTCGGGCGTGGGGTAGCTCCTCCTGGCCTTGGCCCCTGAGCTGGGGTGTGGGGTAACTCCTCCTGGCCGCCGCACCTGAGCTGAGGCTTGGGGTAGCTCCTCCCGGCTGCTGCCCCTGACCTCAGGCCTGGCGTAGCTCCTCCCGGCTGCCACCCCTGACCTCGGGCGTGGCGTAGCTCCTCTCAGCCGAGCTTCCTGCGCCGTCGCAGCCGCAGTGCTTCTGCGCCGTCGCAGGCAGCCACCGCGCTTCTGTGCCGTCGCAGCCGCCAGGCTTTCTAGCTCCAGAGAACCCAAATGACTCCCTGGTCACCCTGTCCTCCCCGAACTGCTGTTGAGGCCTGGCTGCCTGCCAGTCTGGTTTTCTCTGGCTTTCCTCTGCCAGTGCTTGGCCAGGGTGGGGCAGGGAGAGGTACACAGTGGGATCTGTCCTGGGCAGGGTGGGTAGGGTGTGTGTGAAACCCGTGGTAACAGTTGGGGCAGCCGGCCGAGGAGGAGGAGGAGGAGGGCAGGGTGCAGGCCTGGCCTGGGGTCAGCTTCAGCCTGCATCTCCCTGAGGGGTGGGGTTGCTGGATGAAGGACACCTGTGCGCCCTGACTCTACAGTTCTCTGTACTCAGCCAGCTCCTTGTATGGGGCTAGAGTTGAGGAAACCAGGGCTGCGGAGCTGGGCTCATGCCCAGTTTACAGATAACTGTGCCCTTTGGGAGAATGGCGGGCAGGGCCTTGCTGGAGCAGAGTACGTTCCAAAATACAGAGATGTGTGCAGTGTTAAACCTCCTTCTCATGTGCCTTTCAAATGCTATACTGGTGCTGCATCTGAGACTCTGAGCGTGCAGGCCTCCTAATGCTCTGCGCTCAGCCCTCTTCTCTGCCTCCTGGAATCGCCTTTATCCTTTAGGACCATCAAACTCCCTTCTTGGAATGTATCCCGGCTCACGGGGTGCTTTCCTTGGCTGACTCCTGCAGCCCCTGAGCACTGCCCCTAGAGTGGACAGAGCACACCCTGCTCTGTAGTAACATTCATGGGTCTGTCCTCCAGGTGGGAAACCCCTCAAGAGCAGGGACCATGTCATGCAGCCATGGGTTCATTCATCTGTTTGTTCAACAAGTATGGAATTGAGCACCCGTTACTTTGAGGGCATTGTTCTGGGTGCCGGGGGTTGGCACAGGGAGCCAGGCCTGAAATCCAGCTCCTGACTCCCACCTGGCCTAGTGCTCTTTCCAACAGACCCTCCCCCCTCCCATCTTCCCCAGAGCCCAGCCCCCTAGGGTGTACCTCGGGAGCGGGCGGGAAGTGTTCAGGACCCACCATCCTCTCAGCCCCAACAGGCAAGCCCCTGTGTTGGGGGGCTCTGGGAGGCCCCCCTCCACCTTCTCTGGACACTCCTAATCAGGGAGCAATAGGGTTACATCTTTTTCCTTTTTTTTTTTTTAAACCGTGATTTAATGTACATTTATTCTTAACATGTGGAACATGTAGTATAAAGATTTCCTAGTGAATAAGTGATGCTCATTAAGCCAAAAAAGGAAATAAAAGGAATTTTTTAATCAAGTTTTAGCTGTATTGTTTGAAATACAAATATGCAGATTTTAATCAGTGAAAAAAATCTCAGTTGTGTTTTTTCACCAGGAACTTCAAATGAACCTAGAACTTTTTCACACCTCAGTTAGAAAGAAAATAAAACAGAAATTCAGAAAAAAAAAAAACAAACTATAAAGTTGGCTGCTGAGAGAGCAAAGACTTTTTATAGAGACCTGTACAGCATCATGCCAAGAGGGGCAAAGTCTGGCAAGAGTTGAAATAGCAGTGTCTTGCTTTGTGCGGGTCAAGCACTGGTATAAGCATTTCACGTGTATTAACTCATGTAATCTTCACTGCCACCATATGAAGTGAATACCTTTATCACCTCCCTTTTCCAGATGATAAATGTGAAAGAGAGAGGTTAAGCAACTTGCCCAAGATCATACAGCTAACAAGGAGCCATCAGAAAGCAAAAGATATTCTGTGAGCTGTTATACCCCTGACCACCTCAGCAATGGCCAAGGTAAAAAGGTGAGCCTTGGATATGTGAAGTGGAGCATAAAAGACATCTAACATACCCAGGCACCTTCCCAGGACGCCCAGCCACCCTGTGAGCCAGGGCGATGTTGTTTCCTGCTCCATTTGGGCCCACTGGGCTGTGCTGCCTGGTTTTGCCTCTTGTGTGTGTGCCTCTTTTGCACACACAGGGCTGCTGGGGGAGTTCTCCCAATTTGCCTGAGCCCACAATCACTTGCTGCTCTTTGAAGTAAAAACCACAGCCCTCACACACACCCCAGATGTGCATCATCAGATTCCCAAATATGTTTCCATGTGTAAATTTCCTCCAAAACATTTAACTCTAACCTCTTGCTAAACAGCTTACGACCATTCAGAATGCCATGTCCCATCCTGCTTCTGTTCTGAGGGTCAAAACAGAGGCAAGCATCCAGAGAAATGGTGGGGCTGGGGGGCAGTTGAGGACAACTCAGCCACCTGGGGGGATTTCTCAAGAGCCCACAACATCACTCAGGGCTCTTGGTGGTATAAACATAGAACCAGGAGGGCAGGATTCATGTCTGCTGTCTCACCTCTGAGATTCTGCATAGGATTCCATTTGGAAGGAGGTTCTGTGTTCTAAAAATAAAATTTGAAAGGTACTGGGCTAGGTTATGCTAAGATCTTCATGGGCTCCCATCTCCTGGGGCTTATTTGTTCATTCCACAAACATCACTTAAATGCCAGGAGCTCAGAAGCACAGAAGATCCAGTGGTAGATAAAAATGTTGTGGTCTCTGCCTCATGGAGGTCCAAACCCACTTGGAAAAACAGCAAGAAGACAATGACAAAATAAAATAATTATACAGGGTGCTGGGTACCATGAAGGAAATCTATATGGTGCTGGGATCTGCGGAGAAGGCAATGGCACCCCACTCCAGTATTCTTGCTTGGAAAATCCCATGGACGGAGGAGCCTGGTAGGCTGCAGTCCATGGGGTCGCAAAGAGTCGGACACAACTGAGCGACTTCACTTTCACTTTTCACTTTCATGCATTGGAGAAGGAAATGACAACCTACTCCAGTGTTCTTGCCTGGGGAATCCCAGGGACGGGGGAGCCTGGTGGGCTGCCGTCTATGGGGTCGCACAGAGTTGGACATGACTGAAGCGACTTAGCAGCAGCAGCAGCAGCTGGGATCTGAAGTAAACTGGGGGCTTCTTTAGGAAGTTTAAGCTGAACCCTGGAGGATAAAAGGGAACCAGACCTGATAAGAAGCAGGGGGAAAGCATTCCTGTTGTAGGGAACCACAAGTGCCAAGGTCCTGTGGCAGAAAAGTTTAGCTTCTAAAGAGATGGGAATACCAGACCATCTGACCTGTCTCTTGAGAAACCTGTATGCAGGTCAGGAAGCAACAGTTAGAACTGGACATGGAACAACAGACTGGTTCCAAATAGGAAAAGGACTACATCAAGGCTGTATATTGTCACCCTGCTTATTTAACTTATATGCAGAGTACATCATGAGAAATGCTGGGCTGGAAGAAACACAAGCTGGAATCAAGATTGCTGGGGAAATATCAATAACCTCAGATATGCAGATGACACCAACCTTATGGCAGAAAGTGAAGAAGAACTGAAGAGCCTCTTAATGAAAGTGAAAGAGGAGAGTGAAAAAGTTGGCTTAAAGCTCAAAGTTCAGAAAACTAAGATCATGGCATCTGGTCCCATCACTTCATGGGAAATAGATGGGGAAACAGTGGAAACAGTGTCAGACTTTATTTTTGGGGGCTCCAAAATCACTGCTGATGGTGATTGCAGCCATGAAATTAAAAGACGCTTACTCCTTGGAAGGAAGGTTATGACTAACCTAGATAGCATATTTAAAAGCAGAGACATTACTTTGCCAACAAAGGTCCGTCTAGTCAAGGCTATGGTTTTTCCAGTGGTCATGTATGGATGTGAGAGTTGGATGGTGAAGAAAGCTGAGCGCCGAAGAATGGATGCTTTTGAACTGTGGTGTTGGAGAAGACTCTTGAGAGTCCCTTGGACTGCAAGGAGATCCAGCCAGTCCATCCTAAAGGAGATCAGTCCTGGGTGTTCATTGATAGGACTGATGTTGAAGCTGAAACTCCAATACTTTGGCCACCTGATGCGAAGAGTTGACTCATTGGAAAAGACCCTAACGCTGGGAAGGATTGGGGGCAGGAGGAGAAGGGGACGACAGAGGATGAGATGGTTGGATGGCATCACTGACTCGATGGACATGGGTTTGGGTGGATTCCGGGAGTTGGTGATGGACAGGGAGGCCTGGCGTGCTGCGATTCATGGGGTCACAAAGAGTCGGACACGACTGAGCGACCGAACTGAACTGAACTGATGGCTGCAGCTGAGACAGGGAGAAGGATGGCCTGAGTGGGGTTTATTCTAAGTGCGCAGTCATTGAAGAGCTTAAGCAAGAGGGAGACCCTATCCGTTGAAAAGATCACTTTTCTGCTGAGAGAAGAATGCCTTGAGGAGATCCATTAGGAACCTGCCGTCGGAGTAGAGGTGGATGATCTTCATCAGAGCTGGCTGGATTTGCTGAAGGATCTGGCATGGGGGCAAGTACAGGGATGAGAATCGTTCTGAAAGTGTACGAGAGACCTCGTTTTCCCACCTGCACGATATGGGTGTTCCCAGACATGTCTTCCCTGATGGCTCAGACGGTAAAGAATCCACCTACAATGCGGGAGACCTGGGTTCGATCCCTGCCTTGGGAAGATCCCCTGGAGGAGGGAATGGCAGCCCTCTCCGATATTCTTGCCTGGAGAATCCCCACGGACAGAGGAGCCTGGCAGGCTACAGTCCATGGGGTGGCAGAGAGCCAGACACGACTGAGCAACTAAGCACAGAGGTGTCTACGCCTTTACTCTCACTACCTGGAGTTCTCTCTGCTCTGCGTCACCTGCACGCTGGTTTCTCTGTGCTCAGGTGTGCCTGCAGACCTTTGCAGTGCAAGTCACCTGGCCCCTGATCTCCGTGCGGTTCAGTACCTTCTTTTCATGTGGGCTTAGCTCAGCCATCCCGTCCCCTATTGTACCCATACCCAGACCCCCTCCACCCAGACAGTATCACATCACCCTATTTTATGTTCTTTACTTTCACTCTCTGAGAGGAGCTTGCCCGTTTATCTGCTCGTTCCTTGCCTCGCCTGCCTCCCCTGGAAATGTAAACTTCACGAAGGCAGCAGTCTTACCCAAGGTGCCCAGGTGGCTGGGGGCGGCCCTGCAATGCTAGATCTCCCCACACGAGGGCGCCTGTAAATTTCCTTTTCAGTTTCTGGCTGGAAAACTCTCCCAGGAGTGAAACTAACAGAACCTTGACTGAAATTTCACAGTTTGCCCAGGATTTGTTGCATTTATGCATACTGTCATGTATCGTGGTCTTTCGTGTCTCTGACAGTCCAAGAAAAAAAAGTTTTTCTGTGGGATTTTGAGATATTGCCTTGAGACGGGGAAGGCAAGTGGCATGGGACCCTGTCTCCCTCCCACACCTCTTCTTGTCTGCTAAGCTTAACACCGACTCTTGCTTGGGGTGACTTGTTCATATGTCTCCCCTGACTGAAGCCAGAGACAGATTATCTTCAGACAGATGGCATATAAATTAACATTTTCTTGATCATAAATATGTATTTGGCCATTCTCCAGAGATTTCCTAACCGACTGGGTAAGACTAAGAAGATGTCTGTTCAGATCGATGAAGGCTGGGAAGGGTTTGACATAACAAGGGAACAGAGAGTGTTGCCTGGTAACTGATCGTTGCTGTCATTAGGGGCAGCCGCAGAGTAGTAGAACGTCCGCGGGGCCGAGGCAGGGTCATGGGGGTGAGCCCTGTTTTGAATCCTGATTCAAAAGAGCCACTTTGTGATGGCTCTGAGCCTACTCTGTCTGTGAGAAGGACAGTGCTTTGGCAGACAACGAGAGGTGCTTTGTCAACAGATATGCAGGTGGTGATGGTAGAAGGGGGCAGGATTATTAACTGCTGCTAGCGCAATCACGTTTGAGACCCCTCACCTGGGACGGAGGGTCCCACTATGAAAGAAGGGCTCTTGTGGAGCTGAGAGGGGATGCGAGGAATGTCTAGATGTGTCACTTAAATGAGGAGGGCCCAAAATAGGAGCTGGGAGCTGGGGAAGGAAGGTGGGGAATCCCAGAGCTGGGAGGAGTAGCCCAAGACAGGATGGGCCAGGTGGAGAGATGATTCTGGAAAAATAATTTTCAATAACGTTCCTTGCTGCTGACACAGGGCAGGTGTGAGCAGGGTGCATTTAATGGCCAGGAAGGGGGTGGACATGTTTCAAACATTTTTCTATCGGAAAACGTGTTGTTGGCTTCAATACAGGAAGCTGGGGACACTTGTTCATCATTAGTAGCACTTTTTAAAAAAAAATTCTGCCTGGTCATTTTTATAGTCTCTTACTCTTTACTCACGTTTTATTTCCTTTTTATTTCTTTAAGCATGTTCAACATAATTGTTCATTCGTCTCTGTCCCGGTATCTGAAGTCTTTGTGGGTCAGACTCTGCAGCGTGCTGTTCCCGCTGTCTCTCGTTCATGGTGGTCTGTCTCCTTGGATGCACTGAGATTTGGATGGTGAGGCCTTTTTTGGAGGTGGTTTCCTATGATAACTCTGTGTGGTTTGGCTTGAGATGCATTCCTGCAGGAGGGCGTGTGACTGTTTCCAGGCATCTGGACAGACAATAGGCCACGGTCCGCTTGAAATTTAAAGGATCACTGGAGGGGTTTTAAGGGCAGGCTGCCTTGTCATTTCAGACTCCTGCGTCAAGGATCAGCCTGAAGCTCTCAAATCTCAGAGGACAATTTTTTTTCTCCAGCTCCCCCAAATCAAGACTGACCCAGACACTTTTCCTAGTTTTTGTTTCTTTTTGTTGTTGCTGCAATTCTTCTCTCTCCCCAGTGTTCCTCAGGGTAGCCCTTCTTGAATCCTGGCTTTATGTGGAAGGGTCTCCAGTGTGACTCCCCAGCCTGCACGGGTACAGAATGAAGGCTGCGTATCATGCTCCTCTCTTCCTAGCACAGTTGTGTGCGTGGCAGTTCTAGGCCATGAGGTTGTGCTGGGCCCCCCTGAGAATGTGACCATTTTTTCACATGCATCTGCTCAGACTTGGGTCTGGCTTCACTCCTGGCCTTGGGTTTCCCTACCTTGATTTAAAGATATGATTTAAAATATTTTCTCTAACATTTTGACATGGTTCATGAGTGGGGGGTTTCAGGAAGGCCTCAGCATTACCTGGCAACTCATTAGAGGTGCAGAATTTCAGGTTCCATGTGGACCCACAGACTAAGAATCTGCGTTTTTATATAACCCCGGGAGACTGGGTTGAGAAGCATGACTTTACTGTATTACCTGAAACAGAGGGAGGTCAGGCACTTTGTACAGATATTCCAGGATAGGGAGAAAATGAAACTATTCTTTTCCCTCCCCCCCCAGCTTCTCTCTGGATCAGTGGCTCAGATGAAGAAAGGCTATGATTAGTGTGATGTCTCTGTCAGCGGCTGCCTTTCTCAGGCCTGCAGAAACCCTGGGTGGATGGACTCGGCCCTGAGCAGTTCCTGAGCTGGGCGTGACTCCTGGGGGTGGGCTCAGAGGTCCCAGAGCTGTCCCTGCCCCGTATCTGCAGGGCCAGGCAGCCCTCATGCCTACCGAGTTTTCTCCATCTGCCCCCCAAATCCCCACTCCGGCTCCCCTCCCTGATGTCCCATCTGTACCACTGAGTTTCCCCACTCTGAGCAGTAACTGGATGGAGCTGGCCCTGCACCCCAGCCTTGACCCCCTTCTACCCTTAAAGACAACACAGTGAATCTAAAAGGACAGGACTTTTCCCCTCTATGTTCAAGGGTCTATTTCCCTGGGGAAATAAGTGGACAAAGGAAATAGCCCATGGAGTCCAGGGTGAGAAACCATAGCCTTAAATAAGATTACTTGAAATTCTCCATAATAAAATGTCCACTGAACTGCCTGAACTTGGCCTGGCACTAACTTCTTCACATAGTCAGCATCCCTAACTCTTGCAGTGTGGCTCCCACTGCCTCAGGATTCATGCTGAGTGAGGCCCTGGGCTCAGCACGTGGTGTCCATCGTCTCATTTAACCCCCACACCATCCCCGTGCAGAGATGAGATGAGGGAGGCCCAGTCTGCCCACTGTCCAGGGACACCAGGTTGGTAAACATTTGGATTAGAACCCGGATCTTTGAGACCAAAGCCTACTCTCTCTTTTTTAAAAAAAAAATACTTATTTTTATTCATTTATTTATTTGGCGGCACCTGGTCTTAGTTGCAGCACACAGGATTGTCATTGCAGCACATGAAATCGTTCATTGTGGCATATGGAATCTTTAATTTGAAGCATGTAGGATCAAGTTCCCTGACCAGGGATTGAACCCAAACCCCCTGCATTGGGAATGCCATTTTAGCCACCGGACCACCAGGAAAGTCCCCCCTTGCTCTTTCTGTTTCTCTATTTTGCTCTCCTATATGCAGCACCAGCAGAGCAACTGACCCAAAGAAAGCCCTCAATGCATGTTTCTAAAATGACTGAATCTTGCCATGTAGAGACTACTGATATTGAATGCCTACTATGTGCAAGCACGTTCTCTGTGTTAGTTTGGATCTTTACAACAATCCAGAAAGGTACTGATGATTATTATTTGTTTTAAAGATAAGTGCACAGAGAGGTCAATTAAATTTCCCAAAGTCACACAGCTGATGAGTTTTTGATCCAGTTTTTGTTCTTGAATTTTGGAAATCAAACCTTTCTTTCTGATGTCTAAAGCCATGTCTTTTTGCTTATATCATTTCATGCCCCTAATATGGGGGATTTAGTCTTGGGAAGGGGTGTCTTAGAGTTGACACGATACCAATGGTGCTGGAGACCCTTGAGTAGTCAGTGAGAAGCACCTGGAGGCAGACGGTGCTTGGAGGGTGTCTAACAATGTGAGGGGGTGAGTGCCCCATATCTGGGGTATTATATGGCTCTCCCTTCAAGAGGCCTGGAGGCTGACAGAGGGCAACCTGGGTGTTCCCTTATCTCTGACAGTCTGAGGCACAGTCATCTTCTCAGTCAGCCCTGGAAATCCCTGGAGAGGATGACTCTGAGCCATCCATCCGGAGCAGGGTAATTCAGAAGAACACAGTCCTGGTTATTCTAGTTTCTAGGAGGTATTAGGGAAAGTCTTGATTGATGAGGAAATCACCCAGAGTAATTAATGATGCTTGGGTCATCTTCTTTCCTCCTTTGCCTGCCTCACCCAGTGAGTGGCCTTTGGCAGGGGCTGTTTTTTCCCATACATAGAAGCAAAGAATGTGACCCAGCAGATTCTGACCTTGGGTCTCAGCTCGGAAAAAGTTGAAACCTGAAATAAATGGAACCCATTATGTTTACAGTTGAATTTCAAAGGCCTGGTCCCCTAAAGTGCCCTCTTCTAGCCAAATAATACGAGCTCAGAGCTCTGAATGTACTGAACCGTCCTTCAAAGGCAGATAATATATATGTCCCTTGCCTGCCATGGGTGCTAAGTCAGGCTTCCTGAAGTCCACCACCAGCCTGGGACTTCCAGCCAGTTCCTTTATCACACTGAAAATCTTCAAAGCTATCAGTAGAAACAGTAATGATTTGTATATGTATAGAAAGTTGTAGTGACAAAGTACTTCCACGTTCATTCCCATTTGAATCTCTAAAGACCCCTTTTGCAGTAAAGGGGTAAAGTGAGAAGTGTCATCTCTGTTATCCAGACCAGGAACACGAGGCTCTGAAGGCAGAGAGCTTAAGGGACTTGAGCAAAGGTACCTGGATTCTGAGAAGCAGATCCAGGACCCCAACCTAGATTTCTTGATTCCAGATTCAGCTACAGCTACTGACCTCCCTTCTTGGGGGAGATCATGTGCCTTGCATCGGTATAGCCCCTCAGAATAAATAATCTTACACAAGGAGAAGTGTAACCTTCATGACCTCGAAGGTTAAAGTCCTTCAGCGCATCATCTTAGGCTATGACTGTCCCCACACCCTCCGTCACTCGTTTCCTGTATCACAGCAAAGACTCCACTGTGGTTGTAACGACGTTCACGTCTCTTTTCACAAGAGAAAGCGGTGTCTCATAGTGACTGGGAGCTCGGGGTTCAAGTCTCACCTCCTCTTCAGCTGTGTGACCTTGGACAAGTTAGCTAACCTCTCTGAAACTCGATTCCTCATGGCTGACCTCATGGGCATGGTGATGATGATTGAATAAGATAAATCCTGGAGAGCTTAGCATAGTGTTCAGCACAAAATAGGGGCTCATTAAATACAGATTGAAGATACCAATACAAAGCAAGGACTGTCAGTCAAACCCTGGCACTGCCAGGCTCATTCTTGCATCATGTCTTCCAGCAGCATTGACTGAACACATGCTCCATGCCAGGCGCTTCTGCATGCATTGCTCACTGGCTCCTTTTAGCACCTCTGTGAAGCAGGCATCGTTATTCCCATTTTATGCATCAGGAAACTGAGGCTTACTCGCCAGCTACTGTCTTTCATATGTGTCAGAGCTAAGATTTGTACTCAGCTCTCTCTGACTCATTCCACGGCTCTTCTGTGCAATAGAAAGTGATCAGTATACAGAGATGAGAAAAGGTACTTTATTGATTAGGAGTAGGGTGACAGAAATCCCCTAATCGGGGTGGACGGGGACTGGACATCTCAGGCTGTGGCTCTCGCACTAACTGTGCAGCTTTGAGTTGGTCACCTTGCCTCTTTGGGCCTCCCTGCCTTCATCTGCATACCAAGGCGGTTGGACAGATCATCTCAAAGATACTTTCCAGCTCTGGACGGCTACAATGTGCCTCAGATTCTAGTCTATGACCCTAGACTGGAGCAAGCATAACAGTGGCCCCTGAAATCTCAGATCAGTTTAGCCTTGTGAACCCATGTGTTTCTGCATGAATTCAGAATCTGCCCGAGGAAACCTCTCTAATTATCCCACAGGGACTAGGCCAGCTGGTAATTACCCCTATTATTTTTAATTGTATTTTATAAGGTGCCTTTCATCCAAGATCTCAAAGGGCTTCTCAAACACTCATTAGTGGAGCCCTGCCCCCTTCTCTGTGGATATGAAAGACAGAGACAGATTTTAATGTCAGAAAGAAGAGGTAGGGGAGAGAGAAGAGGACTGGCATCCCAGGATTAATTTCGCTTCTGAGTTCAAAGGAGACAAGAGCAGAAATTTGCCAGAGAAAGCCTCCCCTTCAGGAGTTCAAGAGATACTCAATGAGGAGCAGATGGATCAGGAAATATTCCTTATTAAAAAAAAAAATCAGTGCCTGTGTGCCTAGGGGAGATCATTCCATTTGACTCTGTTCAGTTTGGCTGCTTCATTTCAGTGTGGACTTGTCCACAGTTGTCCTTTGAGCTGGTCTCCAGCAATCAGGCCTGTGCTGATGTGAAAGCTAGAAAGGGAAGCACGGGTTTCTGAGTGCACCCACTGTAGACTTGGGCACATTGGAGTAAGCAGTAGGGCACAGGAACCTCCCAGGAAAGTCCTGATGGATGCTTTAAACAAATAGCTAAGGCCAAAGCCAAGATGCCCCAGCATGTGGCCAGTGGCTGCCCTGACACCTCCTGGGCAGTAGGTGAGGGAGAGAAGAGTTTGGGTCCATATGCTAAGTCCAGGGACCTGATTGACAAATGACATGAACCATTGTGAGCAGTGCATCATGAGGCCACTCTGTTCCTTTCCTCCCCACTCCCCTGCCCCATAACCAAGATACTTGGGTACTTGTACCAAGTTTATCCCCATCCCATTGACTGGATAGAAGGGAACACGAGGGAGCATGAAAAACTCTCCCAGGGTTGGGGGAGGGGCCAGTGGTCTTTCCTGCTGGTGTGTGAGCTCCTGGGGGACAGACTGCCTGGACTGCCGTTCACCACTTTCCCCAGTACATGTTCTGGGCACCGAGTGGTGGATGCTCAGAACATATCTGTTGACTGCAGGCATAGATCATGAAGCTGCCACTCTGTTTCTGGCCTTGCAAGATGGTCCGATAGAGAACAGAGAAGGAGCCTTCCTCTCTTTGACTTGGAAATGGTTGGATCCAAGGGACAGCCAGGGTCACACGGTTCCAGTGACTTCAGACTAAAAGACGTAAGTCACCGATAAGCTAGGGGTGAAGGTGCATATGGTGTGGTGATCAAGGGCCCAGGGTGAGGTGTGTGGGAAGCAGGGCCCGCAGTGCGAGGTGACAAAGAGGAGGGCTGTCCTGCCTGCTGGGAGCTTGCGCATCCTTTAGCAAGAAGCCTGGGACCTGTGGGGTAAGGCTGCCAATGCTTCTGCTGACGGGGGCTCCCAGGCCCTGAGACTGGTCCACTGGAGATGGTGCAGCTTGGAGGGATGCAGAGACAGGGGGAAAGGATGAGGCCTGGCCTCGCCCGCAGGGAACCGGTAGTTCTGTTTCGGAGATTAGACTCACACACAGCAGTTCAGAGAACAACGCAGGGTTCATCACTGACTAGACTGTGAGTTTCCTGTGTGGGAAGAAAGGGTCTTATTCAGGGCAGTCTTTCTTGTTGGGCCAGACAAAGGTCTAGGTACTCTTTCTGCTCCAGATACACCTTAATGATTGGCTGTCACATCGGATGACAGGAACGTTATGTGGCCAAGGTCAGAAACAGGGAGGAGTCTGGAGGCCAGGATGTTGGGGAAAGCTTCAAGAGGGAGGAGGAGCCGCAGTGGTTACTATTAAGTGACCAGTGAAAAGAATTACTGTCCCCCTACCACCTTGTTAGAGGGTGAAGTCTGTGGTGGGTGAGAATGGGAGAGAAGTGAGAGGTTCTAAGCAGCAGAGGCACTGCCTTAGAGCTCCCCAAAAGTGAAGTCGCTCAGTCGTGTCCGACTCTTTTCGACCCCGTGGACTGTAGCCTACCAGGCTCCTCCATCCATGGGATTTTCCAGGCAAGAATACTGGAGTGGGTAGCCATTCCCTTCTCCAGGGGATCTTCCCAACCCAGGGATCGAACCCGGGTCTCCCTCATTGTAGGCAGACGCTTTACCATGTGAGCCACCAGGGAAGTCACAGAGCTCCCCAATGAGAGGGCATTTGAGGACTTGCCTGCTGGGAATCCATTCCCTTTCTCCCTGTCCTCACTAGACTTTGTGGGTGGCCCAGAATTCAGGCTCAGTGCTGGACCCTCCTGGCTACAGGATCTGTCCAGGAATGGGCACCTGACACCTTCTGACCCAGTGAGAATCCCCTCAAGGACTTCTAGAATTCCTGGGGTAAGGCACTCTCCTCTTTGGATTTGCCAAGCTAGAAGAATGTAAGCCCGGAGCTGCTGGGGGTGAGCCTGGTCACTGGATGTTGAAAGATGAAGCTAACACAGAAGAAACCAGAGCTTTAAGATAAAGAGGGACTTTTGCAAACTCTTGATAAGTTTTCACATACAGAAATCAATGTACTTCTTTTTTTTCTCTCTCTCTCTTAAGCTGTTAGATTTAAGTTTCTTTCACTTGTAGGAGAGAAAATCCTACCTCCTATGCCCAACTGACCAGTGAACCAGATCCTGGGTCTCCTGATCCATCCGTCCATTCACACACGTACATTTAATAAGTAAGGCAGTTGCTCAGTGCATTTTTTTGGATAAATTAACAAATGACTAATTTGTCATGATGTGTTTGATGACAAAGATACATCCAGCTCCCTTTAATCCTGATGGAGATTGGTCAACAAAGGGCAAATCTAATTCTGAACTCAGAACTTGGAAATCACCCAGGAATTCAGTCCCCCAGGGCAGTACTGACTTTCATCGGTGTCTTCAGCAACACAATCGGACATGATCTTTCCTTTGCTAAACACGATTCGGCTGTGCTGGTGCCACAGCCCACATGGGTGGGCCCAGGATGTCACTGACAAGCATGTGGGTTTTCCTGTTGGAGCTGATGCCAGTACTATGAGCTCTGCAGTGACATGAGTGTGAATTGCCAGGGAGGACTTATTTGCTTTGCCTCATGGGACCTGTTTTGCTTGTTGTACATGGTGATCACACCAAGGGCAGAACTGCTCAAGAACCTCAGAGATGGTGCCAACTCTCTCAGGATGACTCTGTAAAAAAACTCGAGTCAGAGGACGTGGAAGTAAACCGGTCACAGATCTCAAAACTCCTGTTTTTCCCAGGAAAACTGTAACTCGCAGAGAAGAAGGGAAGTGGTCAAGGGCACTAAGAGAATAAGGAGAGACTAGATCTGGACTCCAGACTCCCAGTCTGCTGCTTTTCCTACTAAACCACTTTCCTTCCTTGGGCCACGGCCCCAAGCAAGTCCTTGCTTTGAACAGTCTCCTGTTCTCCCTGTCCTCATCCCCCTAGGAAGGGCTTCTGGAAAAACCACCTGAAGGGGAGCCAAAACTAGGCCAGCCGTATGCTCCCCTGGGTTCCCTGGATGACCTCCTGAAAGGGTTTTCCCCTCCTGGGCATCCTGGAGTCCTGTCTCCTGGGCCAGCAGGGCGCAGGATTCATTATTAGTTTTGCCATACCCACTCCCCAAACACTCACCACTTTAATCATCTCCATCTTTGGTTCAAGAGCCCTTGGCCCCTCCCTACCTGGAGGAGAGTCTAGCCCGATATGGTTCCAACCTACCTTTAGAGCATTTTCTCTCAATGTTCACATGCAGAGAGTCTCTGCTGTGACCACAGAGTCTTCTTTTCCTTCCCTGGGTCCACCTTCAGGACTCTTGAGTTCTGCATCTTTCTTTGCCATCCTAATGCGCGGCCTTATTCTTCTCACCAGCAGACATTCCCCCACCCTTCGAGGTCTAGCTGTAGCCCTGACTCTTCCGTGAAGGCCCACCTCTGACCACCCATTTTATATCCTCTCTTCCAACAAGGCTACATGGGTTCTAAAGATGGAGCCAGAATCCCACCTCTATCTTCCACACCAAGCCACACACCCATCATGGGCCAGTGAATAGTCCCTGGTGCTTGACTCTCACCAGAGGAGAAAAGGCAGGCGATCCATTTGCTGGTGAAGCTGGGTCATGTGTTCCCAGACACAGCTTGTTTGTGATTGGTAAAGAGTCAGCAAGGGTCTCATCAAACCTGTTTCCCCAGCTGAGGCTCTGGCCTAGGCTTGTCCCCAATGCCCAGGGCACCCCAGATGCCACTGAGGGGGTGTTGCCTCAAATGTTCAGGGAAGAGAGACAGCTTCCTGGCAAGACAGAAGAGTATGGGCATGCTCAGAGTAGACTGTCAGGCTCCTGAAGAGGATGCTACTGTCCTCTGGCTGATTAGACGCTCTCCAGAGTTCAGGCATTGTGTGATTAAAGGTGGGAGGGGGCTTCTCTGGTGGTCCGGTAGTTAAGACGCTGAGCTCCCTCTGCAGGGTTCAATCCCTGGGTGGGGAACTTAAGATCCCACATGCTGCAAAGCAGAGCCAAAATATTTTCTTAAAAAATAAATAAGTTAAAGGTGGGAAGTGGAGGGACTACCCGGAAGAGGAACCCATGCCAAGAGGGAAGTGGTTGTAGGAACTAGGGATGAGTAAATTGAAGTAAAAGCTTGAGAGAATGTGATCTGTGTCTTTAAAATGGTCAAAGGGCTAGTGTGACCAGCAGAGGTGGACCCATCCAGTGTGGTCCCTCAGGGCCGAAGTTGGACCGGGGCAAGGAAGTTACAGGAAAGCAGGATTCTGCTCAGACAGGACTGTCAATCATGGAAAGATCACAATGGGGAAGGAATAAACGGGCTCCTCCTCAGCAGGAATGTCCAAGAAAAGGCTGCAACCTCAGCTGGCCCCTCAGTTCACCTCTGCTTCTCTGCACAACTTATCTCTCCATTTCTCAAAGCGATCTTTCAAACCTCATCTGCTCTCCTTGAGGGTGGGATGAATGGCGAGTAGCATGGAAAGATATGCACCCCCATATGTAAAATAGATAGCCAGTGGGAATTTTCTGTATGACACAGTGAACTCAAACCAGTGCTCTGTGACAATCTAGAGGGGTGGGATGGGGTGGGAGGGAAGAGGGAGGGCCAAGAAGGAGGGGACATATGTATACCTATGGCTCATTTGTGTTGATGTATGGCAGAAACCAACACAGTATTGTAAAGCAATTATCTTCCAATTAAAAGTAAATTAATTAAAAAAAAACCCACCTCATCTTCTCTCCTTAAGCCTCAGCACCTACTCTGGTGTAAATGTATCGGCCCATCTCCATTTTCCCCATTCTAGTTCCCACAGCTCTTGCAACAGTCTCGTAACTAGTGCCCCAGCCAGCCGCTTAGGTTCCCACCAACCTGCTCCGTGTTGCCAGAGTGAGATTTCTAAAACGCAGTTGCGAATCTCTCAGGCTCCTGCCCAGAGCCCTGCAGGGGATTCCTGGGGTCCTTAAGAAATGGCTGAAATTTCAAGGCCCCTCTTGGTCTGATCTTGGTAGCCTCATCCCTTGTTTTTTCCCTTAAGCACCAGCAGTTTTGGACGATTAGATCCCTGCCCCACCACACCCACTCCCACCTCTGGGCCTTTGCACATGCTGTTCTTCCTCACCTGGAAGTGTTTTCTTTCTTGTTACTGTTTCTACTTCACCCACTTCACACCACCTGGCTCTCAGCTACTAGGGTCTCAGGTTCAGTGTCACATCTTCCAGGAAGCACTGCTTGGCTTCTGAAGTCTGGGTTATTTGTACCTGCCATGTATTCCTTCAGCATCCCATAGGATCCTCAGCTTTTGGCACATGATAGTGCATGTGCGAGCACACGCGCGGGTGTGTGTGTGTGTGTGTGTGTGTACTCCACAACTCAACTGTCCTTCAATATGTGAAGGTCAGACAAACTGTAGTACATCCATCTCATGGCACACTACCCAGCAAGAAGGAGGAGTGAATTATTAATAAATGCAACAACTGGGATGTATCATGAGGCTATTACACTGAATGAAAAAATGGCAGTCTTGAAAGGTTAAATACTGTATTATTTCATTTATAAAACATTCTCAAATTGACGGAATTATGGGGAGATGGAGAAGAGAAAAGTGCTTGCCAGGGGCTTCGGAAGGGGAGGAGGGATATAATTATAAAAGAGCAACAGTATACAGCTGCTTTGTGGTTCTGGGCAGTTCTGTGTCTTGATGTGGCAGGGATTATACAGATTAATACATATACAAGTTTTATAAAAAGAGTGAGTGCATGCAGACACTGGTCAGACTTTTGTGCTGATCAATCAGTAATGCACTGGAGGTGTGTAGAATGTCACAGCTGCGGGTGGCTAGAGATACCAAGTGAACATTTCATGAAAAGATGGGCTCAATAAAGGACAGAAATGGTATGGACCTAACAGAAGCAGAAGATATTAAGAAGAGGTGGCAAGAATACACAGAACTGTACAAAAAATATCTTCATGACCCAGATAATCAAGATGGTGTGATCACTCACCTAGAGCCAGACATCCTGGAATGTGAAGTCAAGTGGGCCTTAGAAAGTATCACTACAAACAAAACTAGTTGAGGTGATGGAATTCCAGTTGAGCTATTTCAAATCCTCAAAGATGATGCTGTAAAAATGCTGCATTCAATATGCCAGGAAATCTGGAAAACTCAGCAGTTGCCACAGGACTGGAAAAGGTCAGCTTTCATTCCAATTCCAAAGAAAAGCAATGCCAAAGAATGCTCAAACTACCTCACAATTGCACTCATCTCACATGCTAGCAAAGTAATGCTCAAAATTCTCCAAGCCAGGCTCCAACAGTACATGAACTATGAACTTCCAGATGTTCAAGCTGGATTTAGAAAAGGCAGAGGAACCAGAGATCAAATTGTCAATGTCCACTGAATCATCAAAAAAGCAAGAGAGTTCCAGGAAAACATCTACTTGTGCTTTATTGATTATGCCAAAGCCTTTGACTGTGTGGATCACAACAAATAGTGCAAAATTCTGAAAGAGATGGGAGTACCAGGCCACCTGACCTGTCTCCTGAGAAATCTGTATGCAGGTCAAGAAGCAACAGTTAGAACTGGACATAGAACAGACTGGTTCCAAATCAGGAAAGGAGTACGTCAAGGTTGTGTATTGTCACCCTGCTTATTTAACTTATATACAGAGTACATCATGTGACATGCTGGGCTGGATGAAGCACAAGCTGGAATCAAGATTGCTGGGAGAAGTATCAATAACCTTAGATATGCAGATGACACCACCCTTATGGTAGAAAGTAAAGAACTGAAGAGCCTCGTGATGAAAGTGAAAGAGGAGAGTGAAAAGTTGGCTTAAAGCTCAGCATTCAGAAAAATAAGATCATGACATCCGGTCCCATCACTTCATGGCAGATAGATGGGGAAACAGTGGAAACAGTGGCTGACTTTATTTTGGAGGGCTCCAAAATCACTGCAGATGTTGACTGCAGCCATGAAATTAAAAGACACTTACTCCTTGAAAGGAAAGTTGTGACCAACCTAGACAGCATATTAAAAAGCAGAGACATTACTTTACCAACAAAGATCTGTCTAGTCAAAGCTGTGCTTTTCCAGTAGTCATGTATGGATGTGAGAGTTGGACTATAAAGAAAACATAGTGCCAAAGAATTGATGCTTTTGAACTGTGGTGTTGGAGAAGACTCTTTAGAGTCCCTTGGACTGCAAGGAGATCAAACCAGTCCATCCTAAAGGAAATCAGTCCTGAATATTCATTGGAAGGACTGATCCTGAAGCTGAAACTCCAATACTTTGGTCACCTGATGCGAAGAACTGACTCATTGGAAAAGACCCTGATGCTGGGAACGATTGAGGGTGAGAGGAGAAGGGGACGACAGAGGATGAGATTGTTGGATCGCATCACCAACATGATGGACGTGAGTTTGAGTAGGCTCTGGGAGTTGGTGATGGACAGGGAAGTCTGGCATGCTGCAGTCCATGGGGTCACAAAGAGTTGGACAAGACTGAGTGACTGAACTGATGTGCCCTTAGTTTGTCCATTCATTCAATACGTTTATTGGAAGCCTTCTGTATACTACACGCTAGGCCTGAAAATTAAAAGTAAACAAATGATTTTGCCTTTCTGATAATTATAGTCTCTCTCAGAAAGATTAAATAAGTTGTCCAAGGTCACACAATGGTAATAGATGGAATTGGATTCAAAGCCAAGGCTGCCTCTAGAATTTTTTAAGTACCATGTGACCATAATATATTTATGCTATTGGTTTTGTCACTTGAAAAAAAAACCTATCTGCAAAGCAATTATATTTGGAGGAGACTTTTCATCGATTCTCTAAAGGGTGTTTTTTACTCTATTAGAAGATTTCATACCGGGTTTCTTTATTTAAAAGACATTGAGTTGTTGGGAAATTAATCAATGTGTCATCCTTTTTTTTTTAATTATGGACTCAAAAAACACTAAGAAGAAAGGAAGTGAAAAAAGGAAACTTTCTCCTCTCAGTAAGTTCACTTGGGTGTCTAGTTATTTTCTGGGCTCCCCTGACCTGGATCGTTGTGGGAGGATTGGCCTCTCCATTTCAGCCCCAAGATGGTATTGCAAAGCCCCTGTACCTACTTATGCCCACTTCCCTGGAGGTAGCAGGATTTCCGAAGGGGCAGTAGGACTGTGGGGCTGCCTGGGGACTAAGCACAAAGCACCATGCCTTTGGAGCCATGTGAAGGCCGAAAGTGTCCCCGGGGTGGTGGTGGGGTCGCCAGTGGAGCCGCTTCCTTGAAATGGATCACACACATGCCAGTGTGGCCATCAGCATCTGTGGGCTCCCTGAGGATCTACATCTCTCTTCTGAGTTCCTGGATCACGCAAATCCAAATTTATGTACCATCACAGCTGATGGGAAGCAGCCCTCAAAATGACCAAGACTGTGTCTCCTGGCCTTGCCAACCAGGCAGATGGAAGCCAAGCAGGATTTGTGTTAATTTAGAAAAATATGAAAAGTGATGCTTCTTCTGTTTGAGTCTTGTGGTTTACACTGACTTTATGTGTGTAAATATGTGAGAGAGGCAGAGAGAGAGAGAGAGGAAGAAAGGTACCCTTCATGCATTTAACCCAGTACTTGCTCTACATGTCACCTTGCTGGGACATATCAATTATGTAAAATAAGGGAACTATTGATTGGATTTTAGCACAAGTGCCCTCCTTGTGCTAAATGCTAAAATCCGTACCCTCTATTTTGAATCTGTTTTTAAAATATCTGTGTTTGAGAACTTGTATGTGGTGAAGCCAGCATGTGCTTCAGGTCTGGCTGACCCCAAAGCCCATCACTAAGCATTAGAGTGAAGTTAATTCTTGGGGCTCTAATCCCACGCTGAGAGATGCCTGCCTTTGCTCCTGATGGGAGACTGGAAGGGAAGATGGACTCTTCCTCATCCCTGCTCCATCGCACATGCCTGGGCTCCAGCCCCACTCTGTTCCTTAAGGCCAGGGTCGCTGTACCAGTCCCAGCTAGACTGAGTACAGTGGCTCCCGTTTGCTTTCCTTCCTTTTTTTTTTTTTAAAGAAAGTCTTTGTTTTTATTTTATTTATTTATTTACCCTGGAGGAGGGCATGGCAATGCCCACTCCAGTATTCTTGCCTGAGAAAGCCCTTGCAAAGAGTCTGTGCTGGGTCTCCATTGCTGCACACAGGCTTTTCTCTAGTTGCAGTGAGAGGCAGCTACTCTCTAGTTGTGGTGTGCAGGCTTCTCTTTGGGGCGGCGTCTCTTGTTGCGGAGCACAGACCCTCGAGTTTAGGCTCAGTAGTTGTGGTGTATGAACTTAGTTTCCCTCCGGCATATGAAATCTTGCCAGACCAGGGATCGAAACTGTGATAAGGGATTCTTATCCACTGGACCACCAGGAAGTCCCCTGTGCTTTCATACATGACTGCCTCCATTGACAATCATTCCATAAAGATCCCTAAGTCTTTGCCCTTTGAACTGATGTTAAACTCCATCTCCCCAGAACATACTGGCACAATTAATATTGCTATTGCCGAAGGCAGGACTTCAACACTGTCAGGTTTGCCTTTTCTCTGACCAACTGTCCCAGCCTTTCTACCACTG
The DNA here is from genome assembly GCF_054371585.1 of Giraffa tippelskirchi. Classification (NCBI taxonomy): domain Eukaryota; kingdom Metazoa; phylum Chordata; class Mammalia; order Artiodactyla; family Giraffidae; genus Giraffa; species Giraffa tippelskirchi. The sequence goes on from NC_137284.1 coordinate 22,489,376, forward strand.
AAATAGAGTGTATTGTGGAAAGATGTTGGAATAAGAACAGATTTTTGTTTCCATTTTTTTATGCAGGACTTTGAACCACTTTATTGTAATTTTAGAATTGTTACTGTAGTTGGAAGTTGGTTTTCAACAAATAGTTCTGTAAGTCAAGAATGAATAATTATTTTACAGTTTCTATGCAAACAATGTATTTATTTAAAAAATAAAGATTGTGGGTTTTTTTATGCAAGGATGTTGCCCACCTTCATGCAAGTCTGCATCTGCTAGTGTGTGACCTTTAGCAACTTGCTGTAACCTATATGAATGAGAGTAACCCTAGGTGCTCAGAACTGCTTCCCTCTATTTGCATCCTGATCTGGCTTATTCATGGAGCCCTCAACTTGCATCATCTGGGAAGGTCCACTTCTCCTCCTGAGACCTGCCTGCCTGAGCCTTGAGCCCCCTTTCCCTGATAATTAAGTGTGTTGAGATGTCTGAGTGCTGACGTCAACCTGACACTCTGGATGGGGCAAAACCAAGGTGGTAAACTCATTAACACCATTAGGATTTATAACAAAATAGCTCAAACAGTTCCAGTCATCAGGGGAGACGGAAAGGGTGTCCTGGGCCACCTACCAGCATCAGCACGTTGTTTCCTTCATCCTGAAGTTTCTCTTTCCGTTTTCCTTCCCCAAAATGGTCATAGCTTTGTGGTATTTCCTGATTATAATGCAATAGACATTCTTATTTTTGAAAGTGTAGAAAGGCACAAATAAGAGATAAAAATCAACCATAATTTCACTATTGGAGGAGGAAATGACAACCCACTCCCGTATTCTTGCCTGGAAAATTCCATGGATAGAGGAGCCTGGTGAGCTTTCCCTGCTGTTCTCTTCCCCTTGCAGTTAAATCTTTAACATATATAAATCTCCTTTATCTACCTCTCTTTAACTCTGCATATCTGTTTTTCTTTCTTTTCTTTCCTTCCTTTCCTCTCAGCTTATTTGTTAGTTTTATTTTCATTGCTTTATTCCCCACTTGGCACCTTGCTTTAGTTTTGTTTTCCACCTTGTGCTTTAGTTAGTTTTGTTCTGGTAGACATAATTTTTGGTTTCCTTTGTTCGCTGGGGCAGTCTATTGTACTTCATTTTTGTTGGACTGTTTTGATTTTGCTTATGGGTGTATATGTATATGTGTATATTCAGTCACACTTTTTATTGTTATAAACCTCTGCATCTACGTTGGGCTTTTGCAGTTCTGTGGAGTTTTCCTTTTTGCCCCCTATTTTCTTTCTTCTTCCATTTTTTTTTTCTTTTCTCTTTTTCAGAATTTTAACTTTTAATTTTTTAAACCTATTATATTTTTTTTCTACATTTATTCCTTTGTTTTCCTTTCCTGCTGTTCTTTTCCCCTTGAAGTTAATCTTTAATGTATATAAATCTTCTTCATCTACCTCTATTAACTTTGCATATCTATTTTTTCTTTCCTTTCCTCTCAACATGTTTGTTAGTTTTGTTTTCATTGCTTTATCCCCCACTTGTCACCTTGCTTTAGTTTTGTTTTCCACTTTGTGCTCTAGTTAGCTTTTTTCTTAACTGGTAAATACAATTTTTGATTTCCTTTGTTCACCAGGTCAAAAACACAAACACATGGAGATTAAACAACACGTTTCTAAATAACCAACAGGTTACTGAAGAAATCAAAAGGAAAATCAAAAAGTTTGTAGAAACAAATGACAATGAAAACACAACTCAAAACCTATGGGATGCAGCAAAAGCAGTTCTAAGAGGGAAGCTTATAGTAATACAATCCTACCTCAGGAAACAAGAAGAACATCGAATAGACAACCTAACTTTACACCTACAGCAACTGGAAAAAGAAGAACAAAAAACCCCAAAAATTAGTAGAAGGAAAGAAATCATAAAGATGTGAGCAGAAATAAATGAAAAAGAAATGAAAGAAACAATAGTAAAGATTAATAAACCTAAAAGCTGGTTCTTTGAGAAGATAAACAAAATTGACAAACCTTTAGCCAGACTCATCAAGAAAAAAAGAGAATAAAATCAACAAAATTAGAAATGAAAAAGGAGAGGTTACAACAGACAATGCAGAAATACAAAGGATTGTAAGAGACTATCATAAACAACTATATGGCAATAAAATGGATAACCTGGAAGAAATGGACAGATTCTTAGAAAAGTTCAATCTTCCAAGACTGAAACAGGAAGAAATTGAAATTATGAACAACCCAATTACAAGCACTGAAATTGAAGCTGTGATCAAAAATCTCCCCAAAAACAAAAGCCCAGGACCAGGTGGCCTCACAGGAGAATTCCATCAAACATTTAGAGAAGAGCTAATGCCTATCCTTCTAAAACTCTTTCAAAAAATTGCAGAGGAAGGAACATGTCCAGACTCATTCTACAAAGCCACTGTTACCCTGATACCAAAACCAGACAAACACAACACAGAAAAAGAAAACTATAGGCAAATATCACTGATGAACATAGAAGCAAAAATCCTCAACAAAATTTTAGCAAACAGAATTCAGCAACACATCAAAAAGCTCATACACCATGATCAAGTTGGGTTTATTCCCGGAATGCAAGGATTCTTCAATATGCAGTAATGAATCAATGTGATACACCATAGTAACAAATTGAAAGATAAAAACCATATGATAATCTCAACAGATGCAGAAAAAGCCTTTGACAAAATTCAGCACCCATTTATGATTGCTATGCTATGCTATGCTAAGTCGCTTCAGTCGTGTCCGACTCTGTGCGACCCCATAGACGGCAGCCTACCAGGCTCCTCCGTCCAAGGGATTCTCCAGGCAAGAATACTGGAGTGGGTTGCCATTTCCATCTCCAATGCATGCATGCATGCTAAGTCGCTTCAGTCTTGTCTGACTCGGTGCAACCCCATAGACAGCAGCCCACCAGGCTCCTCCGTCCAAGGGATACTCTAGGCAACAATACTGGAGTGGGTTGCCATTTCCTTCTCCACATTTATGATTAAAACTCTTCAAAAAATGGGCATAGAAGGAACCTACCTCAACATAGTAAAGGTCATTTATGAAAAGCTACAGCAAACATTATTCTCAATGGTGAAAAACTGAAAGCATTCCCCCTAAGATAAGGAACAAGACAAAGGTGTCCACTCTCACCATTATTATTCAACATAGTTCTGGAAGTCCTAGCTTCAGCACTCAGAGAAGAAAAAGAAATAAAAAGAATCCAGATTGGAAAAGGAGAAGTAAAACTCTCACTCTTTGCAGATGACATGATACTGTATAATAGAGAACCCTAAAGATAGTATCAGAAAATTACTGGAGCTAATCAGTGAATTTAGCAAAGTTGCAGGATACAAAATCAATACACAGAAATCATTTGCATTTCTATATACTAACAATGAAAAATCAGAAAGAGAAATTAAGGAATCAATCCCATTCACCATTGCAACAATAAGAATTAAATATCTAGGAATAAACTTACCTAAGGAGACAAAAGAACTGTACACAGAAAATGATAAGACACTGATGAAAGAAATCAAAGATGATGTAAACAGATGGAGAGATATTCCATGTTCTTGGGTAGGAAGAATAAATATTGTGAAAATGACTATAATACCAAATGCAATCAACAGATTCAGTGCTATCCCTATCAAATTACCAATAGCATTTTTCACAGAACTAGAACAAAAAAATTTCACAATTCGTATGGAAACACAAAAGACCCCAAATAGCCAAAGAAGTCTTGAGAAAGAAGAACGGAGCTGGAGGAATCAACCTTCTTGACTTCAGATACTACACAGCTACAGTCATCAAGACAGTATGGGACTGGTGCAAAAACAGAAATCTAGACCAATGGAACAAGATAGAAAGCCCAGAAATAAACGCATGCATCTATGGGTATCTTATTTTTGACAAAGGAAACAAGAATATACCATGAGGCAAAGACTGCCTCTTTAGTAAATGGTGCTGGGAAAACTGGACAGCTGTGTGTAAAAGAATGAAATTAGAACTCTTCCTAACACCATACACAAAGATAAACTCAAAATGGTACAGACCTAAATGTAAGACCAGAAACTATAAAACTCTTAGAGGAAAACCTAGGCAGAACATTCAGTGACATAAAGCAAGATCCTCTATGACCCACCTCCTAGAGTAACCGAAATAAAAACAAAAGTAAACAAGTGGGACCTGATTAAACTTAAAAGCTTTTGGACAGCAAAGGAAACTGTAAGCAAGCTGAAAATATAACCCCCAGAATGGGAGAAAATAATAGCAAATGAAACAACTGACAAAGGATTAAGTTCTTAAATACACAAGCAGTTCATACAACTCAATGCCAGAAAAACAAACAACCCAATCAGAAAGTGGAGAAAAGACCTAAACAGACATTGCTCCACAGAAGACATACAGATGGCTAACAAACACCTGAATATATGCTCAACATTGCTCATTATTAGAGAAATGGAAATCAAAACCACAATGAGATATCACCTCACACCAGTCAGAATGGCCATCATCAAAAAGTCTACAAACGATAAATGCTGGAGAGGGTGTGGAGAAAAGGGAACACTCTTGCACTGTTGGTGGGAATGTAAACTGATACAGCCACTATGGAAGACAGTATGGAGATTCTTTAAAAAACTAGGAATAAAACCACCATATGACCCAGCAATCCCACTCCTAGGCATATACTCTACTCTGAGGAAACCAAAATTGAAAAAGGCACGTGTATCCCATTGTTCATTGCAGCACTATATACAGTAGCTAGAACATGGAAGCAACTTAGATGTCCATTGACAGATGAATGGATAAAGAAGTCGTGGTATATATACACAGTGGAATATTACTCAGCCATAAAAAGGAATGCATTTGAGTCAGTTTTGATGAGGTAGATGAACCTAGAACCTATTACACAGAGTGAAGTGAGTCAGAAAGAGAAAGATAAATATTGTATTCTAATGCACATATACAGAATCTAGAAAATGGTACTGAAGAATTTATTTAGAGGGCAGCAGTTGAGAAACAGACAGAGAATAGACTTATGGACATGGGGAGAGGGTAGGAGAGGGTGAGATGTATGGAAAGAGTAACATGGAAACTTACATTGCCATGTGTAAAATGGATAGCCAATGGGAATTTGCTGTATGGCTCAGGAAACTCAAACAACCTAAAGGAGTGGAATGGGAGAGAGATGGAAGCGAGGTTCAAACGGGAGGGGGTATATGTTTACCTATGGCTCATTCATGTTGAGGTTTGACAGAAAACAATAAAATTCTGTAAAGCAATTATCCTTCAATAAAAAAATAACAATAACAAATGTATATTCTTTAAATTTTCTATTTCACTTAGAATATATCAGTGTTTTAGTATAGCTTTTTATGTTACTGTTACTCTGCTAAAGGGAGTTCACCTTTGTCTTTCTTATATAGACACCAAAATATTTTACCTCCAAATTATTGTTTTGGCTTCTTTGAAGAAGAAAGAAAACTTTAAAGTATTTGGAAGCATTCTGAGAGCAGACTCCTGAACCTTGACCATTATCCCCCTCCCCCAACCCATTATAGCTACCTCACTACAATAACACTTGTGTTCTTCAAAGCTCTCAACTTAATTTTGAAAATACATTTATCTGTGTTCACTCATTTTTCCAACTTATGTAACATTTAACTATTAATAGACTAACAAGTAAATTGGAATAAAGAGGCTAGAGAACTATAAAACTGACTCCTGCTAAACACATGAGCTATCTGGTGGGAACGCAAGTGGGTGGGCACAAAGGCACACAGCCTTCCATCCAGAACCTTCAGTGGGTCTGAGCATCAGTCCTGGAGGTTTTCCAGGCAGAAGGGGTGTATTGACTCAACTGATAAGTCAGCTAGATGGTTGGATATCAATTAGGAGAGTTGACACTGTAAGGAAATACACACAAACACATTAATATAATCTATTTACAAAATGTGAAATAATACTGCCCATATGGCCCATTTTTTTTTGTTGTTTACCATGTTGTTTATTTAGATGGTAATAAATGTAGTCTGACATTATCACTTTGGGTGATTTCATAGTACTCCATTGTATGGATATGCATCTTTACCCAATCCCTTACTAAGACCTTTTAGACTTTGTTTTCTTTTCCCTTTTTCTTTTGCACTTGTTTGTATTTTTATATGCTTGTTTGATTATTCCCTCAGGATAAATTTCTAGGAGTGAAACTGCTGCATCAAAGCATATCCATATTATTAAGATTTTGATACATATTGCTACCAACACTCCAGAAAATGTGTACCAACTTACATACCTCCAGTAATGTCACCCCCAGATTTTCCTCTTGGCCCCATCGCTGCTCCCCTCCTCACCCAGCCTCTCAGTGAGCAATGAGGACTCTCGGAAGGAAAAGGCTTGACGAATGTGAGATGAGGCTTCCCCATAGAGATGCCCACTGGGCTGAACAGTGGTACCAAAGTGGTGAATCCGTTAGAGACAGAAAATGCTCAAGGAGGGGAGGAAGTGGTGTGTGGGACTACCGCTTACCTTCATGGAATCTCGTGTGGCAGAGAGCGCCAAGGACGAGACCCCCCCCTCCCCAAGGACCTGGTTCTGATGGATACCTCTGTCACTTACAGGTTGTGTGACCTTTAGGCAAGTCATTTAACCTCTCTGAGCCTCAGTTTCTCTATCTATACAAGGATATATCCTCGTATATCATCTATACGAGGATAGCATTATCCTCGATTACAACGTTTATCTCAGTTTGCCTTACATACAGCTGGACAGGTTGCAGCCTCACTCTCACCAGCGAATTGCTGCCTTAGTTCAAGGAAGATGACCTTGGAGTTCCGTGCTTACAACCTGGGTTTTGTTTTGCTTCTAAGAACAAGTCCTTGCTTGCTACCATGGTTAGGGTCTTCGCCTTGAATTTGATAACCACATTGCCCATATTCTTGATTCCTGTGAAACTGGGTCCAGAAACAGCTGGAGACTGAAGTAGGGGTGAGGGGGACAGGAAGAGGGATACAAAGGCTTAGGACAATTTCATCCTGTGTGTCGATGATTACCATTAGATTTATTTCAACACAACCTGCCTAATCTTGAACCTCAGACTGCAAGATCGCCCTTCCTGAACCTGCCTACTCTTGGACTCCCTGTCTGGTCTTACCTGTCTCTGTCCTGCCTAGTGCACTTCATTTGACAATCCCATTTCTTTCAACTAAAGCAGTTCCTTTAACAACTCCCACTCACAGGTTGTGAGCACATATTAGATGTCAGGTACTGTGCTAAGAATTGTACCTGTATTATCCCTACTGACAGTCCCAGAAGGTAGGCATTCCCATTTTACAGGTGAAAAAACCATCTCAACAAATTCAGCAGCTTTACCACACAGCTAGACTGTTAATGAGCTGAGATCTAAGCCCATTTATGTAGTAACCAAGCCTGTGTTGTTAGTCATTGCCAACAACCAGGAGAGGTGGGGAGAACAGTGTTCAACTCTCTTCCCATTTTATAGAGGAGCAAGTTGAGTCTCAGAGCATGTCAGAATCACACAGCTGGTCTATAGCAGAGCCAAGCCTAAAGCCAGATCCCAGTAAAGGCAATCTGGAAGGAGCTGTCACTCAGAGAGGTCACTGAAACTTTGAGGGATGGTCTTCTGGTACCTAAAGTGGGAAAAAACAAGAGATACTTTGAAATCTTGCAGAGGGATTTAAAATATTCACTTACAGGCTTTTTGGCACAACCCAAGAAGCATCTGTGGAGACAAGGATGAGTTGTCCCTGTCCCTGTCTACGGGAACCTTGAAATGCAAATGCAACGTGACAGAGTTGCAGATGGAGTTGGCAAGGAGCACTTCCTGTTATATCAAGGAGACTTCCTAGAGGGATGCATCTTCATTAGTCCTTGAAGGGTTGATATAATTGGAACAGAGTCGGTGGTGCCTGCATACCTGGTGAGCATACAGTCCTGACTTCAGACTGACACGTACCAGATGGCTCTTGTGAGCCAAGCAAACAGTAGAGCAAGCTTTACATGCTTCATGATGTTATTTTTAAAGTTATCCTTACTAATGTGTAGGCTGTGTTTGCTTCTTATGTTGCTGGATGAAATAAAGAGAAGAATGTTCTATGTTGCAGACCTGTGCTCACTACCCTGAACTTGAGTTTCACGGTCTCCTCATTTTAAGAGCCCTCTACGAAGCTCTTTAGGCAGCGATCTCTTCAATAGTCTTCCCATGAGTTCCTGTTGAGGACATATCTTCTTTAGTCACCTGCTTTAAGTGTTCATTAGTGCTTTCCCATCCATTATGTCATTTAATCCTTACACTATTCTCAGGAGGAAGATGTGCAGAAAGTATTCCCATTTCACAGAAGAGAAAATTGAGGACTCAACATAGGGGTGACAAGTAGGCTTCAATTCATATCAATTTCCTGGACCACTGTATTGAGGGTTCTGAGGGGAGGTCTAGGGGTTCACTGAAAACTAATGCTGTGATCAATTAGTGATAGCTTACAGTGAATGGGGTCGGATTCGTGCTCTTCGAAGAAGATTTAACCTCGGGACCGGGGACCAGGCTTGATTACTCAAGAGCTTTGTATAGCAGAGTTTTATTAAAATATAAAAAGGGAGAAAGCTTCTGACATAGATCTCAGAATGGTGACAGAGAGTGCCCCCCTAGTGTTAGCAAGGGAGTTATATACTTTTTAAATTAGTTATTACAATAAATCAAGAGAATGTCTCAAGGTTGTAAAGATCTTACTAGATCCACTCCTATAATTTACATTTTAAGATAATAGGCTTAGCCAGAAGATTTTCAGGAAGGAGAAACTGTCCTCAAGCAGGATACATCGTTGTTATATAATCCTTAGTACAAAGTTTAAACTGAGTTGTCTGTTGTGTAATCATCAGTTCTAGGCTTAAAGAGAAAAACGTTTTATGAGACTAAGGAATGTAAAGGAAAAAAAAAGATGTTTGTCCTTTGCTTCTCCTTGAGAATTTCAGACCCCTATCTCCTCCTTGAGAGCCCCAGACCCCTTTCTTCTCCTCAGGGACCCCGGACTTCTTATCAACTTGCCTAGGAACTGAGTCTCTCATTAGCAGTGTCTGCCCTGGACATAGATAAGGAGGCAGGCACCTATGCTGGTGAGTTAAAGGTCTTAGATTTCCTAATTCCCAACTGGGATTTTTTCCCACCACATGTTCCTCATAGAGGACTTGTGGGAGGAGGCACAGGTATATAGATACAGGTAGGAAATGGTACAGAGTAAATGCCCAGTGTAGTAGACTAAAAATGGTCTTCCAAAAGATATCCATGTCCTAAACCCTGGAATCTGTGTTACCTTATACAGCAAAAAAAGTGTGTGTTGGGGGTCCTTTGTGGATGTGATTAAGGATCTTGAGGTAGGGAGAGCATTCTTGATTATCCAAGTGAGCCCTAAATGCAATCATGTGTATATTCATAAGAGGGGGCCAGAGAGAGCTTTCACAGAGGAGAAGGCGAAAATAAGGCAAAGAGAGTTTTAGATGTTTCCACAAGCCAGGGAATGCTGACGAGAAGTTGAAAGTGACAAGGAATGGATTCTTCCTTAAGTCCTTTAGAGTTTGTGCAGCCCTGCCAACACCTTGATTTTGGCCCAGTGGTGCTGACTTCAGATTTCTGGCCTCCAGAACCATGAGAGAATATATTTCTGTTTTTTAAAGCCACCAATTTTGTGGCATATTGTTACAGCAACCACAGAAAATGGATATACTCAGTTATATATTTTTATTGAGGTTTAGTTGATATGCAATACTATATGTTTCAGGTATGCAACAGTGAGTCACCATTTTTAAAGGTTATACTCTGTTTATAATCATAATAAAACATTGGCTATATTCCCTGTGATGTGTAATATACCCCTGCAACTTATTCATTTGGTACATAGGAGTTTGTACCTCTTAATTCCCTACCCCTCTCCTGCTCCTCCCCTACTCCCTCCCCGCTGGTGACCGGTGGTTTGTTCTCTATATCGGTAAGTCTGTTTCTTTTTTGTTATATTCACTAGTTTTAGTTTTTAGATTCCACATGTAAGTGATATCACACTATATTTGTCTTTGACTTATTTCACTAAGCATAATACCCTCCAGGTCTGATCTATGATGTTGCAAATGGTAAAATTTCATTCTTTTTCTTGCAACTGAGTAATATTCCATTGTGTTTGTGTGTACCCTACATTTTCTTTATCTACTGATCCACTCATGAGCACTTAGGTTCCTCCATAGTTTGTCTTTTGTAAATAATGCTGCTATGAACTTTGTATACTCAAAGTAGTATTAATTTTCCCTCTTTGCAATTTTTCTGAGCTCTGGAAAATAAAGTGCACATATATTGTGCAACAAATAATATGTATTTCCCATATAAATCTCATTGTCAATAGAAGAGACCTCCACTGTGAGTAGATACGTTTAAAGCAGAATCTAATGTCTATAAAGATCATGCTTATATGTTTACTGTACAAGGATGTTTACATGGATACTAATTAAAAATTAATTAGTCTGCTCCATTTTCTACCGGAACAATTATTTGTCTGACATTTTCTGCAGTTTATCTTCAATAACCCATGGTTGGGATAATAGCTTTGTGAACAAATGTGAACCTTTCATTCCAAGGAAAAGGTTTGCCTCTGTATTTTAAGGGTTTTTTTTTTGTTTGTTTGTTTTGAAGGCGTTAGGGATTTTCCTCCTTCAGGAAGAGGCTGGTAAAGAAGCAAAAATTTGGCCTGCCATGAAATTAGCACACAGGCAGGCTGAATATCCAAGGTCAGCAAACTGAAGGCAATAAATCATGTCATCTCAGCACACAGCCCATGGAGCCTAAATTAGAAAAAAACATCCATTATGAGAAATGAAATTCTTAATAATGAAATCCTCTTCATGAATGGATGTATGTTGGGGAGGTTATGAAATGTGACTTGGAAGAGGTTTGGAATGTTAATATCTGAGAATTCAGAAGATGACTGTCATAGATAATTGCAGTGCAAATAATAAATTGTGAGTCACTGTGCCACTTTTTTTTTTTAATATTCTACTCATGTCACACTCAGGAGAAAACACCTGCTACAGGAAGATGCGGAAGACATGGACCTATCAGGAAAATCACTGTCAAAAGAGCCTCAGTGAAGATTTCCCCCAGGCTGGACACCCTGGATGGGTTCTGGGTGCTTCACTGGGCTGATGGTATTTAATCCCATCCCACCCCCATCCCCTTGCAGAGGAGCCTGAGGCACTGAGTTCTTGTGCAGTAAAAACCTTACTCCTTGTCCTCTGCCCTTTCTTAGTGACCACACTGCTTCTCGGGACATACACCGCTGCCTTGTCAAAGCCCAGCATGGGCTTCATCTTCAGCCTCCCTTAGGCACGTGCTGAATCAAGTTAATCTATAACTGGTATTTATTGAGTGGAATTAGGAAATGGGCTGCTTTACCCTTGGCTGGGTAAGAAAAAAGCTGTGTTTAGAGTGTGCTGATCTGGTTTCTTAGGCCCTACCTGAGTTACCCCGGGGAAACTAGCTTCAAATTGCCTTGGGACCAGAACAGACTGGACTGAGCAGGATTTCTGCAGCCCTTTAGTTAAGCTAAACCTTCTCTGGCATAGAATAACCTCAAATAACTCCTGTCTTTATTTACAGAAAGCCTGGAGGAGTCCCATGTGAGCTAATGTATCACATTACACACTTTCATTACTATCCAGCACCACCGAACTCTAGCCTAAGCAAGTGCAGTATTTAATGCCATAAACAAAACAGGTGGGTTTCCTGTTTTTGAGACTGGGTAATTTATTTTAGTAGCTGCAAAGTCCTGAAAAAAAAAAAAAAGATTCCTTTCTCTGAGTATGGCTCTGAGAAGCCCCGTGGAGGTGTAGCTGGTGAAATCCCTGCCTGCCAGCACAGGTGGTGCTTGTGGTCAAGAGCCCACCTGCCAATGAAGGAGACGTGAGAGATGCAGGATCAATCCCTGGGTCAGGAAGATCCCCCAGAGGAGGGCATGGCAACCCACTCCAGTGTTCTTGCCTGGAGAATCCCTATGGACAGAGGAACCCGACGGGCTACAGTCCATTCAGTCACACAGAGTCAGACATGACTCAAGTGACTTAGCACACTCAGGCAGACTAAAACCTACTGAGCTTCCATGTCTCGTCAGAGGCAATTCAGCTAGTAATTGGCCAAGCAAAGACTTGAAAGCTGTACCTCTTGACTCTTCATCCAGCTCCTCACACAGACCCACATGTCCCCTTAAAGGCTGCCCGGCGTCAGCGCTGGTGGAGGAGGAAGCTAAAACAGGGAGGGATGGGGCTCTTGCCTCAGACCCTCTGTGGGGCCGATCACAGCTGGAGGCCTGGCCTCTGGTGCCCTGGATTCAGTCACAGGTCTCTATTCACCTTTCTGAGTGTGCCCCACCCTGGGGGTATCCCAGCCCTGTGGGCAGTTCCTGGTTGGGTTATGTGTGGCCTCCATGGCCTGAGATAGAGCCCGTGCCATGGGCTACACCACTGCTCTCCACAGCAAAGGCGACCCGGGATGCTGTGCTCCTAAACCCGTCCTGACAGAGGCAGGGCACGTGTGAAATGTGGACACGAGTCACGTGACTAGCTGAAATTAGGAACCGTGATGCCCTGGGTTAACCTCCGATGTATCGCCTTTTCTCCTCGGTTCCTCCTCAACCTCATCGGCCCAGGCCTTTGGCTGGGGCTCCTAACAGTCTTTCCTCCCTCACCTGCATGGAATCATCAAGAGGAATTGTGTGCCCGCGTGTTGTACGTTCTGCGCTGGCTCCGGGGTTGCAGCAGTGAACAGAAAGGACGCGGCCCCTTCGCTCAGACAGTCACAGACCGGAGGCACGGGCAGTTACAATACGGTAAGGGAAGCGCTGAGCTGTAAAGCTGTGGGGTGTGGACAAGGACAGTCCTTCCAGCCTTGGGGTGTGGGGGGATGCTCGGAGACTTTGCAGGGCACATGCCCTCTTGCTCCTCCCATCCCCCCACCTCCTCTCTCACCAAAATCTCCTGCTACTGCTAAGTCACTTCAGTCGTGTCTGACTCTGTGCGACCCCATAGGCGGCAGCCCACCAGGCCCTGCCATCCCTGGGGTTCTCCAGGCAAGAATACTGGAGTGGGTTGCCATTGCCTTCTCCAGTGCATGAAAGGGAAAAGTGAAAGTGAAGTCACTCAGTCGTGTCCGACTCTTAGCGACCCCATGGACTGCAGCCTACCAGGCTCCTCCGTCCATGGGATTTTCCAGGCAAGAGTACCGGAGTGGGGTGCCATTGCCCTCTGAGTGCCTATTATTTAAGAGATGTTGTCCCAGGTGTTATGGGGAGTTGGCTCCAGATTTCTGTGACCCTCGGTTCTGGACTACTTTTTAAAACAAGTAAATCTTATCTTCTCCCATTTCCTGATGCATTTGTTTCCCCACTACCCAGGAACCCAGTTCCCTTCACTGCCTCCAGGTGGTCCAAAGTCCTTTATCCCACCTACCTGGCCTCTCCCTCCAAGAGGTGCCCCTGATCTCAGCATTTCCTCCAGCTCATGTCTGCCTGTTCCCAAACCCAAACTGCTGTTTTCTCAGACAGAAGCACTGGAATTGGATGAATTCTGTTTATTTTCCCTCTGTTGTGGGTTGAATATGTCCCCCTGTGAGGTATGTTGAAGTCTGAACTCCTGGCACCTGTGAATGTGACCTTATTTGGAAATGGGGTCTTTGTAGAGACAGTCAAGTTAAGATGAGCTCATACGGAATCAGGGTAGAACCTAATTCAATGTCTTTATAAGAGGAGGGATGCTTGGACGCACAGAGAGACACAGGGAGAGAATGCCACGAAGAGGCAGAGATTGATGTGCTCACAAACCAAGGAATAAGAATTGCCAGCAACTACCAGAAGCTAGGAGGAGGCAAGGAAGAATCCTCCTAGAATGCTCAAGGAGATCATGGCCCTGCATACGCCTTGATTTAGGACTTCCTCAAAGTCCTAAATTAGGACCAGTCCTGATTTAAGACTTGCCTCTAGAATTAAACCAGACAGAGGATGAGATGGTTGGATGGCATCACTGACTCAATGGACATGAATTTGAGCAAACTCCCGGAGATGGTGAAGGGCAGGGAAGCCTGGCTTGCTGCAGTCCCTGGCATCGCAAAGAGTCAGACATGAGAACAACTGAACAACAACTAGAATTAAGTCACCCAGTCTGGTGTTTTGTTATGGCAGCCCTAGGAAACCAATACATCCTTCTGAATGTGTTTACTTGTAAGGACAAAGGCATCTCTAATTCGTGGAATTTCAGGTGGTGTTATGTCCCCTCCTCTGTGAATTGTCCCCATATACAGTCCTTGCTAAATCCCTTCATGATCATGGCAAAAACAAGCTACTCCATCACCACCAACTGGTCAGGGTAGATAAGCAACCCAGAGCCATCTAAGCCCTTGAACAAGAACAACCAAATGGATTCTCTTTTTCAAAATTCTGAATGAGGAGGCACAGAGACGATGATAAGCAGGTAGTGGGTGCTGGGACTGTAAACTCTTACAGAGTCAGGGCTGGAGTCAGTGTCACCTGCAAGCAGAAGTAATGGGGAAGCAGGAACCACAAGAAAGCAGAGGGTACCTTGCTCTACAGAGAGAAGAGGACCAATGTCCAGAGGCACAAACACGAGAGAGAAAATAGTGACCATGGTTACCTTAGTTTTTGAGAGTATCTCACTGCTTAACTCTAGTCTCACAAAAGACTTGGCAGCAGGCAGTAAGGAGCCACAGAAGATTCAAGGGAGTGGCAGGGTTTCTATCATTTTATTTGATGTTCTGCCTCTTCTACCATCTCACCCACTCCCGCCCTAGCCAACTATCCATATCTCTACTGGTCAGATTCATCAGAAACTCACTGGCCTTGGGAATGAACTCAGTCCCTCCTGCTTAGGAGATCCAGATTTTGTCTGGATTCACCATCCAATCAAAGCACAGTGTGGAATTTTTTCATTTAGAAACTGAGATGACAACCAATTCAGCCTCTTATGGTCCCTTCTATATTCTTGAACAACTTGCACCGGAGCAAGCCAGCTTAGCCAGTTACCATGGACACCACTCTGTCACTATAATCAGAGCCGACAGGCAGCAGCTAACAGCAGATTTAACTAGTGTCTTGTCCTCTAGGGAAGGCACAGCTGAGGGAAATGTAGCTTTTCTCACTAACGTAAATAGTTTAGTGTGCAGAACAGGGAGGTGAAGGAAAGAGGAGGACAGTTCTATCAAATGGCACAACCCAATGTCCTTTTTGAAACAAGGAGTAAATACTGGCTGGGAGAACCTTGATCATATTTGCTATGAAGTCAGGAATATTCCAGAGTTGGGTCATGATCATTGTTTAGGCTGAGTTTTCCCTATAATCTCAGGTTTTCTCAGTTTCCTTTGTACCTAGTAACATCCAACATTTATACAGTACTTATTATATGCACATTTCATACATTCGTTAATTTAATCCCTACAACTACTCTGTGGAGTAGGTTTTATTACTAGTCCCATTTTGCAGATGAGAGTGGTAAGGTCTCTTCCATAAGCTCTAGCCTGATGCCCCTGGGGGCAATTGGCTTTCCTCACGAAGTGATGTTTAAGTGTATTCTAGGAGCACAGAGGCTAGGGGAGGTGGATATGTAAAGCAACAAGTACAGAGCTCTTATGGATGAATATAGAAGGTAGAGCAGGGGTTCTTGCTACCCTAGAGTCAAGGTAGATGTATTACCTAATCCTGAGTGTTGCTGTCATGATTTGGATACAACCAGAACATTTTCCTTAGGAGCAGGTATTCAAATGTGGGACTGCAATCAGGTGACTAAGACTCAAAACAGCAACCAGCAAAATATACTTCCTGCTTCACCTTCTTTCTCTTCCTCTCTCTACCCCTCCCCGCCCCCACACACACATACACACACACCTGTATGAATCTGGTTAATCTGGCAAGTAAAATATAAGATGTGTACCATGTCCTCCTAACCCAGATCATATTAACTGAGGTTTTTAGGGTACCTCATCACCAGATCTTGATAAATAGTATATAAAAGGAAGTGAAAGAATCACTTTCAGTTTTTAACTGTGAAGGTTTTTCACAGATAGAAGACACGTAATCGAGCAAGACTTCTAAGCAATCCCTGCCCTGTCCCTCAACCCCCAGTGCTGAAAATCTGTGAGATTGGTGGTACTTAGAAAGCTGAGACTGCCAAGGGCTGGTGAGATAGCCGTGATGGGTCAGGAGAGTTGCCCTAATCCTATCTCCATCAGTAACTTGCAGGGTGATCTTGCTCAAGTCACTTCCCTCCCCAAGCCCGAGTCTCCCCATTTATAAACAGAGGAAGTTAGAAAAGTCCTTTGAGCTAGTTTATGAATTATGAAAACCACCCTCTATCCTACCCTACCCTACCCTATGCCCACGCCCCACCCCCGACCCCCTCCCAGGCCCCCCTCCCAGGCTAAAGCAGGTCCCTAGGTTATATTCTTGGTACTTTTCCTTGTTAGCACTTATCGTTTCACTTCTTCTTCTTTTTTTTTAAAAGTCTGTTTATTTGCCTCTATCAGTATTTGCCCTCTCCAAAATACTTGAACTCCAGAAAAGCAGCGATTGTACTGTTCACCACTATCCTCATATGTTTTAGCCTGTGTCTGGCACATACTAGGAACTCAATAAACATTTGTTGCCTGAAGTGTTCCTAGCAAATACTCCTCCTCACTCCAGCCCTGCTGGCCTGGTACCAGAGAGGACTGGGGATTCCTAACTGGTGTCTGTGGGAATATCTGTGCTAACAAATGTGTGGGTTTTTCTGTTTGTTTGGTTGGTTTTTTTTCTGTTGTTATTGACATTGCAAAGGGTCACTTTGGTGCCAGCATTGAAATGATTACAATGAGCCCCTGTTTCAAAAAAATTGCCCCGTCCTTTTCAGGGCTATGGAAGAAACGAGAAGGCCGGATTTAAAAGTTGAGTCAGAATGAAGTCAGTTGGTGCCCATAGTGTGGCAGTGAGGATTACCAAACCATAATGTGGAAATTTTTTTCAAAGCCAAGAATTGTTAAGCATTGTGCAGTCATCACTTCTTAGAGTGATTTATGAAGTTGAACAACTTTTGATTTCATTTTGAAAACCATCACTTGAGCTGTATTCATTCATCAGTTCATTTGTTTGGACAGCACTTCTTTTATAGGCTTCAGCACATGCCAGACCTGGTGCAAAGCATGGTGAGGGACGTAAAGACAATGAGTGCCAGAAGCCCATGGCCAAGTAGAGGGTCTACCCAAGGACTGCAAGGCTAACTCTAAGAGGGCAGTGTCTGTGAGTCCATTTGATTAAAGTCTGTCTCTTGCTGCTAGACAGTAAGCCCCAGGAAGCCAAGGGATAGCATTTTGGTCTTGCTCCATACTGAATCTCCAGCTCTAAATGGTGCCTAATCTGTAGTCGTTGTTGTTCAGTCGCTCAGTCATGTCCTACTATGCAATCCCATGGACTGCTGCATGCCAGGCTTCCTGGTCCTTCACTATCTCCCTGAGTATGCTCAAACTCATGTCCACTGAATTGGTGATGCCATCTAACCATCTCATCCTCTGTTGCCCCTTCTCCTCCTGCCTTCAATCTTTCCCAGCATCAGAGTCTTTTCTAGTGAGTCAGTTCTTCACATCAGGTGGCCAAAGTACTGGAGTTTCTGCTTCAGCATCAGTCCTTCCAATGAATATTCAGGACTGATTTCCTTTAGGATGGACTAGTTGGATCTCCTTGCAGTCCAAGGGACTCCCAAGAGTCTTCTCCAACACCACAGTTTAAAAGCATCGATTCTTCAGCACTCAGCTTTCTTTATAGTCCAACTCTCACATCCATACATGACCACTGGAAAAACCATAGCTTTGACTAGATGGACCTTTGTCAGCAAAGTGATGTCTCTGCTTTTAATATGCTGTCTAGGTTTGTCACAGCTTTTCTTCCAAGGAGCAAGTGTCTTTTAATTTCATGACTGTGATTACTGTCTGCAGTGATTTTGGAGCCCAAGAAAATAAAGTCTGTCACTGTTTCAATTGTTTCCCCATCTATTTGCCATGAAGTGATGGGACCGGATGCCATGATCTTAGTTTTTTGAATGTTGAGTTTTAAGTCAGCTTTTTCACTCTCCTCTTTCACTTTCATCAAGAGGCTCTTTAGTTCCTCTTCTTTCTGCCATAAGGGTGGTGTCAACTGCATATCTGAGGTTGTTGATATTTCTCCTGTCAATCTTGATTCCCGCTTGTGCTTCATCCAGCCCGGCATTTCCCATGACATACTCTGCATGTAAGTTAAATAAGAAGGGTGACAATATACAGTCTTGACGTACTCGTTTCCCAATTTGGAACCAATTTGTTGTTGCATGTCTGGTTCTAACTGTTGCTCCTTGACCTGCATACAGGTTTCTCAGGAGGTAAGTAAAGTGGTCTGGTATTCCCATTTCTTTACGAATTTTCCATGGTTTGTTGTGATCCACAGGGTTGAAGGCTTTAGTGTAGTCAATAAAGTAGGAGTAGACGTTTTTCTGGAATTCCCTTGCTTTAGTGGATGGTAGCAATTTGATCTCTGGTTCCTCTGCCTTTTCTAAATCTAGCTTGTACATCTGGAAGTTCTTAGTTCATGTACTATTAAAGCCTAGCTTGAAGGATTTTGAGCATTACCTTGCTAGCATGTGAAATGGGTTCAATTGTACAGTAGTTTGAACATTCTTTAGCATTGCCCTTCTTTGGGATTGGAATGAAAACTGACCGTTTCCAGTCCTGTGGCCACTGCTGAGTTTTCCAGATTTCCTGGCATATCGAGTGTAGCACTTTCACAGCATCATCTTTGAGGATTTGAAATAGCTCAACTGGAATTCCATCACCTCCACTAGCTTTGTTTGTAGTGATGCTTTCTAAGGCCCACTTGACTTCACATTCCAGGATGTCTGGCTCTAGGTGAGTGATCACACCATCGTGATTATCTGGGTCATGAAGATCTTTTTTGTGCAGTTCTTCTGGTCTGTAGTAGGGACCCAATATATATTTGCAGAATGAGAGAAGGAGTGTCATCTAAAAGAGATTAAAGGGATCTCCCTGGTGGTCCAGTGGTTAAGAATCCACCTTCCAATGCAGGGGACACTGGTTCGATCCCTGGTCGGGGAACTAAAATCCCACATGCCCTGGGGCAACTAAGCCCACAGGCTGCAACTAGAAAGAAGCCATTGCCTTCCACAATGAAGATCTGGCATGCTCCAACTAAAAACCAATGCAGCCAAAAAAAAAAAGAGAGAGAAAGTATCTGGCCCAGAAGATCCCATAAGGAAATACTACCATATACTTAAAGGAGTGTTTTTTAAAAATGAAAGAGGTTTTAAAAACATGTTATGGGGATTGGAGAGGTAGAGCTTAGTCTCAGCTGGAGATATCACCTGATCAAAACTGGGGGGGACTGTCAAAATTAGGGTTAGTGTTCCCACTGTTGCTCTCAGACCCATTTTACAGATGAGGAAACTGTCACAGAGAGGGAGAGGGATTTTCCCAGGGTCACACAGTGTTATTCTCTCTGACTGATAAGGATAAGAGGCTTATGGAAGCTTCCTGATGGGAGAGACTGACTGTGGGGGAAACTGGGTCTTGTTCTGATGGGTGAGGCCATGCTCAGTAAATCTTTAATCCAATTTTCTGTTGATGGGCGGGGCTGTGTTCCTTTCCTGTTTGACTGGAGACCAAACTATGGTGGAGGTAATGAAGGTAATGGCGACCTCCTTCAAAAGGTCCCGTGCACGCACTCCCACACTCAGTTCTCCCGACACTGAGGCAGGCCACCGCTGACCCACACCTCTGCCGGAGACTCCTGGACACTCACAGGCAAGCCTGGGTCAGTCTCTTGTGGGGTCACTGCACATTTCTCCTGGGTCCTGGTGCGCACAAGGTTTTGTTTGTGCTTTCCAAGAGTCTGTTTTCCCAGTCCTGTGCAAGTTCTGTAATCAAATCCCACTGGCCTCCAAAGTCAAATTCCCTAGGGGTTCTCTGTCCCTTTGCCAGAGCCCCAGGTTGGGAAATCTGTTGTGGGTCCTAGAACTTTCTTAACAGTGTGAGAATTTGTTTGGTATAACTGTTCTACAGTTTGTGCGTCGTCCGCTCAGTGGCTCTATGGTGGGGTTAATGGCTACCTCCTCCAAGAAGGTTTATGTCACACCCAGGACTGCTGCACCCAGAGCCCCTGCCCCTACAGCAGGCAACTGCTGACCTGTACCTCCACAGGAGACACTCAAACCCTCAAAGGCAGGTCTGGTTCAGTCTCTGTGGAGTCTCCTGGTGCACACAAGGTTTTGTTTGAGTCTTCTGAGCATCTTTGGTGGGTATGGGGTTTGATTCTAAAGGCAATTTTGCCCCTCCTACCATCTTGCTGGGGCTTCGCCTTTGCCCTTGGACGTGGGGTATCTTTTTTTGGTGGGATCCAACATTCTCCTGTCAATGGTTGTTCAGCAGCGAGTTGTGATTTTGGAGTTCTTGCAGGCAAACTTGCCTTGTCTAATTCAATGAAACTATGAGCCATGCTATGTAGGGTCACCCTAGACGAGTCATGGTGGAGAGTTCTGACAAAATGTGGTCCACTGGAGAAGGCACTGGAAAACCACTTCAGTATTCTTGCCTTGAGAACCCCATGAACAGTATGAAGAGGCAAAAAGATATGACACTGAAAGCTGAACTCCCAAGATTGGTGGGTGCCCAATATGCTACTGGAGAAGAGTGGAGAAATAACACCAGAAAGAATGAAGAGATGGAGCCAAAGCAAAAACAACACCCAGCTGTGGATGTGACTGGTGATGGAAGTAAAGTCCAATGCTGTAAAGAACAATATTGCATAAGAACCTGGAATGTTAGGTCCATGAATCAAGGTAACTTGGAAGAGGTCATACAGGAGATGGCAAGAGTGAACATTGACATTTTAGGAATCAGCGAACTAAAATAGACTGGAATGGGCGAATTTAACTCAGATGACTATTATATCTACTACTGTGGGCAAGAATCCCTTAGAAGAAATGGAATAGCCCTCATAGTCAACAAAAGAGTTGAAAATGCAGTACTTGGGTGCAATCTCAAAAACGACAGAATGATCTCTGTTCGTTTCCAAGGCAAACCATTCAATATCACAGTAATCCAAGTCTATGCCCCGACCAGTAATGCTGAAGTAACTAAAGTTGAATGGTTCTATGAAGACCTAGAAGACCTTCTAGAACTAACACCCCAAAAAGATGTCCTTTTCATCATAGGGGACTAGAATGCAAAAGTAGGAAGTCAAGAAACATCTGGAGTAACAGGAAAATTTTGCCTTGGAGTACAAAATGAAGCAGGGTAAAGGGTAACAGAGTTTTGCCAAGAGAATGCACTGGTCATAGCAAACACCCTCTTCCAACAACACAAGAGACGACTCTACACATGGACATCACCAGATGGTCAATACTGAAATCAGATTGATTATATTCTTTGATTAGATCTCCTGGAGATGGGAAAGGATTACCCACTCCATTATTCTGGCCTGGAGAATTCCATGGACTGTAGAGTCCATGTGGTCATAAAGAGTTGGACACAACTGAGCTACTTTGACAACATATTGTTTGCAGCCAAAGATGGAGAAGCTCTATACAGTCAGCAAAAACAAGACCGGGAGCTGACTGTGGCTCAGATCGTGAACTCCTTATTGCCAAATTCTGATTGAAATTGAAGAAAGTAGGGAAAACCACTAGACCATTCAGGTATGACCTAAAAAAAAAAATCCCTTACAATTATACAGTGGAAGTGACAAATAGATTCAAGGGATTAGATCTGATAGAGTGCCTGAAGAACTATGGACAGAGGTTCTGACATTGTATAGGAGGCAGTGATCAAGACCATCCCCAAGAAAAAGAAATACAAAAAAGCAAAATGGTTGTCTGAGAAGGCCTTACAAATAGCTGAGAAAAGAAGAGAAGCTAAAGGCAAAGGAGAAAAGGAAAGATATACCCATTTGAATGTTGAGTTCCAAAGAATAGCAAGGAGAGATAAGAAAGCCTTCCTCAGGGATCAGTGCAAAGAAATAGAGGAAAATAACAGAATGGGAAAGACTAGAGACCTCTTCAAGAAAACTAGAGATACCAAGGAAATATTTCATGCAAGGATGGGCACAATAAAGGACAGAAATGGTGTGGACCTAACAGAAGCAGAAGATATTAAGAAGAGGTGGCAAGAATACACAGAAGAACTATACAAAAAAGATCTTAGGACCCAGATAACTAGGATGGTGTGATCACTCACCTAGAGCCAGGCATCCTGGAATGCGAAATCAAGTGGGCCTTAGGAAGCATCACTATGAACAAAGCTAGTGGAGGTGATAGAATTCCAGTTGAGCTATTTCAAATCCTAAAAGATGATGCTGTGAAAGTACTGCACTCAATATGCCAGCAAAGTTGGAAAACTCAGCATCATCTGGTCCCATGAATGATGGTAAATAGATGGGGAACAATGGAAACAGGGACAGACTTTATTTCTGGGGGCTCCAGAATCACTGCAGATGGTGACTGTAGTCATGAAATTAAAAGACGCTTGCTCCTTGGAAGAAAAGCTGTGACCAACCTGGACAGCATAGTAAAAAAGCAGAGACTTTACTTTGCCAACAAAGGTCCATCTAGTCAAAGCTATGGTTTTTCCAGTAGCCATGTATGGATGTGAGAGTTGGACTATAAAGAAAGCTGAGCGCCGAAGAATTGGTGCTTTTGAACTGTGGTGTTGCAGAAGACTCTTGAGAGTCCCTTGGATTGCAAGGAGACCAAACCAGTCCATCATAAAGGAGATCAGTCCTGAGTAGTCATTGGAAGGACTGATGCTGAGCTGAAACTCCAATACTTTGGCCATCTGATGTAAAGAACTGACTCATTGGAAAAGACCCTGATGCTGGGAAAGATTGAAGGCAGAAAGAGAAGGGGACGACAGAGGATGAGGTGATTGGATGGCATCACTGACTCGATGCACGTGAGTTTGAGGAAGCTCTGGGATTTCGTGATGGACAGGGACGCCTGGCGTGCTGTAGTCCATGGGGTCGCACAGAGTCAGACGTGATTGAGTGACTGAACTGAACAGAAATGAACTGAACTGGTCACAGTGTTATGGGCTGCATTTTGCCCCTCCCCCCAATTTATATATTGGAGTCTTAACTCCTAGTACCTTAGAATGTGACTGAATTTGGAAGTAGTCTTTAAAGAGAGAAGTTCAAATGAGGTCATTTTAAGGCCCTAATCCATTATGACTAGTGCCCTTATAAGAAGAGGAGATAGGGTGCAAATAACAGGCACAGAGGGAATGTGAAGACACAGGAAGGAGATAGCCATCTGAATCCAAGGAGAGAGGCCTTAGAAGAAATGACCCCACTGACACCGTAATCTTAGATTCTTGTCTCTAGAATTGTGAGAAAAATAAATATCTGCTGTTTAAACCAGGCAGCCTGTGGTATTTTGTTATGGCAGCTCTAAGCCAACTAATATAGACGGTAAATAATGGCAAACTTTGGACTAGAAGCCAGGTCTGCTGAGTGTGTGTCCTCAGACCTTTACATGGCCACATCCAGCTGATCCATTTGGTACTCTCTCCACCACCCACTGCTGAGGAGGACAGTGACAATGACAGCAGCAGCTAACCCATATACAGTGCCTATTAGGTTCCATGCACTCCTCTCAGTATTTTACGTACAATGGCTCATTTAATTCTCCTAACAGCCCTGTGAAGTAAGTACTATTATTTTACCATTTTTATATTTTACAGATTAGGAAACTGAAACACAAAGAGATTGAGCAACTTGCCCAAGGTCATATGACAACTTAGTGGTGGTGCTGGGATTCGGGCCCAGATGGTCTGCTCCAGGAACATGTCCCCTACCATTAGGCTATTCTCCAGTGCTATGTCAACAAGCTAAGCCAGAGGCATTTTCAAAGATGAGAGGTAGGGATGGCATTTCGAGGCCTCACGGGTTTGCTTTCCTTCAGCCCCTAGCTATAGATATACCCATCCCAGTCTGAAGTAGCTCAGCAGAGGCATTTTAAAAAAAAAAGTGAATTTGAAAGTGAAACAACCAAACCACTTCTACCAAATCAGTTTGCGGTTAAAGACATAGGTTAGAATCTTTTC
Organism: Giraffa tippelskirchi; assembly: GCF_054371585.1. NCBI lineage: Eukaryota > Metazoa > Chordata > Mammalia > Artiodactyla > Giraffidae > Giraffa > Giraffa tippelskirchi. Next base: position 22,513,537 of record NC_137284.1, read on the forward strand.
TCTACCACTTACCAGCTGAGTGATTTGTGGTTTATGGAATCAGTCTGAACTCCAGTTTTTCCTTCTGGAAACATAGTAAGTGATTAATAAACACAGCTCTTGTTAGGTAAGCGAAATGACTATGCCCAAAGGCTCTCTCCTCTGTGAAACTTTGCCCAGTGTCTCATCCTAGTGTGTCCAAATTGATTGCTTGCTCCACTGGCTCTCAAGGGAAGTTGCCTGCATTTCTATCTGACACTTAATTTGTCCTTCCTTGTATCATAGACGTTGATGACACACCTATCCATCCACGCATCCACTCAGTAAAATTGTACCAAGCATTTTCCATGTCCCAGTGCTATGCCAGGCACCAGGAGTTCACAGGTGGATACAATAAGGCCCCAGCCTTGCAGATCTTGGGCTTTTGGGGAAACTCAGGACTGAATGTTCCCAATAGGTAGTGGCACTATAATAATAATAATAATAATAATAATAATAACAGTAAAGCTTTACAATTATACTGTATTACAATATTTATCACAGGAAAAACCACTTTGTTTACTTTCTAGACATTTATTTTATGGTTTAGAACTATTTTAGTAGAATGGAGGAGACATAATTCTTTCAATCCTTTTCCAATTTAACCTCCAAAGGTTTGGTTTGGCAACAGATACATTAAGGAATAATTGCAAGTTCAGTTCAGTTCAGTCACTCAGTAGTGTCCGACTCTCTGCGACCCCATGAATTGCAGCACGCCAGGCCTCTCTGTCCATCACCAACTCCCGGAGTCTACCCAAACCCATGTTCATCGAGTCGGCGATGCCATCCAACCATCTCATCCTCTGTTGTCCCCTTCTCCTCCCACCCCCAATCCTACCCAGCATTAGGGTCTTTTCCAATGAGTCAACCCTTCGCATGAGGTGGCCAAAGTATTGGAGCTTCAGCTTCAACATCAGACCTTCCAATGAACACCCAGGATTGATCTCCTTTAGGATGGATTGATTGGATCTCCTTGCAGTCCAAGGGACTCTCAAGAGTCTTCTCCAACACCACAGTTCAAAAGCATCAATTCTGCGGCAAATAATTGCAAAGACTGTATTAAGTCCTGGGCTAGAAGAAGCCCTAGTGTTTTCTGGAAACTGAGGTAGGAGAGCCCCATTGCCCCAGTGGACTCCCAAGGGCAGAAGCTAAGTCTTCACCTAGCTTCATATCTGTCCTTCAGGCTGAATAGAGGTTAGGTGTCAGCTGCTTCAGTGGAGTTCACAAAAGGGCATGGGGAGCGCGGATGGGGGCTCCTCCCAATCCACCTGAGCGATGGAACTCATATATTTTTTCTTTTGCTGAGGAAACAGAGCCCCGGAGGTGAAAGAGACTCGCCCAAGATCACAGGAACAGAGGGGCAAATGTTTTAATAGTTGACATTTATTGGTTCCTTCTTATGTCAAACATTGGCTAAGGGGCTTTACATGCTTTATTTCGTTTAATCCTTCTGACAATTCTGTGAAATAGGTACCCTCGTTTTCTCCATTTCACAGATGTTGAAATTGAGGTAAAGTTAAGAGACAGTTTCACAAGGCCATCTAGCTATTAAACAGCCAAGTCCCGATTTGCACTCGGCAGATGGTGGTTGACGTTGGAATAACAGCCAGATCCTGGACCTGTACTAGCGGCAGGATGAGGCATGCGGACAGGTGGACACCTACCTGGGCAAGCAAGCAGTGCACAGCCTTGGCCAGCAGCCCTTAGCACCCGGCGGGGGCGGGGCGTGGGCGGGGCCTCCGACTCAGTTCTCCACTAGCCTTCCTGGCGGCGCGAGAGTTCCGCCCCCAGCCGAGAGGAGGACAGGGATTGGCTCTTTCGAGGCCGATTGACGGTGCAGGGCTCGAGCCAGGGACGCGGTGGAGGCGGAGTCACAGAAGGAAGTGGGAGTAGAGACGGCTCGAGGCGGGCTGGCCAGCGGGCCGCCGGCGCCACTTTGTCGAGTCGACGCCGCCACTGGGGAGATGGAGGGACCGGGACTGGGCTCGCAGGTGAGTGCGGTTGGCGCAAGCGTCTCAGGGGCCCGACGGGTGGCCGAGGCGATGAAGAGATGGAGGGCTTGGGTGTGAGGTAGCTCCCAGAGGGGCCTCAGGGAGCGGAGGGGCAGGGTCCAGGGAGGGGGAAGCCTGGAAACGCCGAGAATGATGCAGGGAATTCTCTCCGAGGCGACCGGGAAGAAAAGGCGAAGACATAGGAGTGCCATACCGGCTCTCCCGCATCCACCTTAGGGCTGGGACCGCTGTGGGTCCTGGGAGGGGAGGGAAGCCGTTCCTGGAAGAGGTGTCAGGTGACACACCTGAGTTGGACCAGCCCTTCGTGACCTTGGCCTGAAGTCTGTGAGGTTCTATTCATTTCTTTTTCGGCCGAGGCGCCTGGGAACCTGCCTTCGCCCCACCCAACCCTGTTCTAGCTCCCTGTTTCGATATCCTTGCTTACTCCTTGAAAGATCTGAGGCTGTTTGTTTAGGCCAGAGAAAGCGGGGTGGAGAGGGAGGTGCGTGATAGCTATCTGCAAAATCCCAAAGGACTCTGTGTGTGGTGGAGGTCGTGCTGGAAGCCAGATGTAGTTTCAGAAAGCAGAAGGGGCCAATGGGGAGTGACAGTAGGTACATGTTAGCCCCAGGAGAACTAGATTTTTGTCCTTTTTGTTTATGGTCCTGACTGGCATATTATAGCTGTTTACTTAATATTTGTTGAATATATGAAAAATACTCAGGTTCAGCCAGAGTCTAGTGAATTCTTAGCATATATATGCCAAATGCTTTTGTGTGCATTATTTAATTACAGAATTGAAGCATCCTTAAGAAGGTGATAGAATCCCCATTTACAGATGAGAAAACGGAAGCTGTCTCTGGCTGGAGTGAATTGGGTAGTAGATTTTTGTGTCCCTAAGTGGGGTTCAAGCAGTTTGAGATGACTGGCTTAGCTGGCCTCTCTAAAAAAAAATTCTTTGCCATCTTGAGAATGTTCCTCATGCTCCCCCTTTCCCTCTGTTCTTTCAGCAAGCTGATGTAAGATTAAGTGAGGGACAAAACAGGAGGGAAGTTGTCAAATGTTCTTGCATTTTGATAGAATAAAAAAGGTTTGGAAGCAGACCAGATATTACAAAAGAGTGTAGAACCTTCACATGGAAACTGTCTTGTTTGTTTGTTTTTTTCCCCCTTAGAGTTTCAAGGAAAAGTTAGTAGGAGTAATTATCATATCTTAATTACTACCACTCATTTACAGAAGCCTTTAAGTGCTTAAAATTCATTACCTGGTGCTTCAGGAAAGATTGCCCTGCTTGAATTCCCCGCCACATGGAGGGAGAGCATGATTCAGAGGTTGAGATTAAGTGGAACAAGGTAGAGATCATTGTTGTTGTTAATAATAATTGCTATTAACTTTTTCAATAGTAACCTAAAGATCTTACCTGTATACGATGCTCTACAGTTTGAAAAATACTTCCGTATTCTTAATTCTCACTGTGACTCTGTGAGGTGGGGAGGGATTGTTACTACAGTTTTAAAGATTAGAATTAGGCTCAAAAAGTTGGGAGTCATGGAATTTCCCTGGTGGTCCAGTGGTTAGGACTCTGTGCTTTCGCTGCCGTGGCTCAGGTTCATTCCCTGGTTGGGGAACTGAGGATCCTGCAAGCTTTGTGGTGAGACCAAAAAAAAAGGAGGAGTCATTTGTTAAAAGTCAAATAGCTGCTAAGTGACAGAGCCAAGACCTCATTTGTCCTCCCAGGGGTTAAGTATTGTTACAGGTGCTGGAGATTAATTGATGAACAAAACAGACAAGAACATTCCTGCTCTGGTTGGATTTGGTTCCTCTGATTCCAGCTGAAAGGTTTTTACTAGAATTTGCCTTTACTCTCTGGCCCCCAGTTTCCTCTCTTGACCTCATTTTTTATTAATACTGCTTTCTTGCTCAATCAACCAAAGCCACACTGGCCCCAAGGCCTTTGTACTTACTATTCGCTCTATCTGGAAAACTCTTTTCTCATATATTTACATGGCTTACTCCCTCCACTTTTGTAAGGTCTTCACACAGATGTCACGGCAATGTTGGCAGGCCCTCCCCATCATAACCACTATCAGCAACATTCCCTAGCCTCCTTCCTTCCTTCATATTTCTTCTCAGCATTTAATGTCATTAACATACTCTGTAAATAATTGCCCAGTGAATAAACTTGGATACTTAACTCTGTTAATGCAGAGTACTTGTTAATGCCATGAGAAATTTTAATGGCTATCTGTCGATCTCTCTTTCTGCCTTTGTTTTATTTGATAATCGTCAGGATTTTGTGGAGAAGGCAATGGCAACCCACTCCAGTACTCTTGCCTGGAAAGTCCCATGGGTGGGGAGCCTGGTAGGCTGCAGTCCATGGGGTCGCTGAGAGTTGGACACAACTGAGCGACTTCACATTCACTTTTCACTTTCATGCACTGGAGAAGGAAATGGCAACCCACTCCAGTGTTCTTGCCTGGAGAATCCCAGGGACGGTGGAGCCTGGTGGGCTGCCGTCTATGGGGTCGCACAGAGTCGTACATGACTGAAGCAACTTAGCAGCAGCAGCAGCAGCAGGATTTTGAGCTTCATGGGAGTTTAAATACAGTTTGCTAGATCTTGGTTTTCTCTTTAGTTAATTAACTTTAATGGTACTTATGTACTATTTAGAAAAAGTAATTGGATTCAAGATATCTCCATATGAGAAATACCTCTTATATCTTAACTGTGTTCCAGTCATCTACTACTGTGTAACAAATCATCCCAAATCATAGCAGTCAGGATTTTGGCCAGGGCAAAGCAGAGATAGTTTGTTTCTGTTCCACCATGTCTGGAGCCTCTGCTGGAAAAACTTGTCACCTGGGATGACTCAGGCTGGTATCATTTGGCGGTATCCTCAGTCACATGTCATGATGATTTTGAGCAGGGACACCTGCACGTGGCCTGGGCCTCTGGACAGCATGGCAGCTGGCTTCTAAGAGTGAATATTTCAAGAGACAGAGGAAGCTGCCGGTTTCTGAGGCCTGAGCCTGCCGAGTATCACTGGCCGAGTGTCACTTCTGTGGTATTTTATTATTGAAGTAGTCAAAGAGCTCAGATTTGAGAGGGAGGGACGTAGATTCTTTCCTCTTGATGGAGAAGTATCAAAGAACTTGGGGACTTTGTTATAATAATCACCACAGATGTATTCATAGCTGTCTTATAGAATCTTATTCTGCTTTTTCTGCTCCTGGTGGAGGAGACTATTCAGATAGCTACAAGTCTTTTTTTTTTATATCCCTGCCCCCCCTTTTCTTTTTCTTATTTTGGACTGTGTCTGTTGTGGTCAGGGCCATATCAAGGTGTTTCTCGAACAGTGACTGACACATAGTAGGCATTCAAGAAACACCTGGTGAATGAATGAATGGATTGTAGCAAGAATTTTGTCTTACTCATCCTTTATCCCTAATTACCTAGTACCCTCTTTAGTATATTCAGTTCAGTCGCTCGGTCGTGTCCGACTCTTCACGACCCCATGAATCGCAGCACGCCAGGCCTCCCTGTCCATCACCAACTCCCGGAGTTCACCCAAACCCATGTCCATCGAGTCAGTGATGCCATCCAACCATCTCATCCTCTGTAGTCCCATTCTCCTCCTGCCACCAATCCTTCCCAGCATCAGGGTCTTTTCCACTGAGTCATCTCTTCGCATGAGGTGGCCAAGGTACTGGAGTTTCAGCTTCAACATCAGTCCTTCCAGTGAGCACCCAGGACTGATCTCTTTTAGGATGGACTGGTTGAATCTTCTTGCAGTCCAAGGGACTCTCAAGAGTCTTCTCCAACACCACAGTTCAAAAGCATCAATTCTTCAGCACTCAGCTTTCTTCAGCGTCCAACTCTCACATCCATACATGACCACTGGAAAAACCATAGCCTTGACTAGACGGACCTTTGTTGGCAAAGTAATGTCTGTGCTTTTAAATATGCTATCTAGGTTGGTCATAAGCTTTCTTCCAAGGAGTAAGTGTCTTTTAATTTCATGGCTGCAGTCACCATCAGCAGTGATCTTGGAGCCCAAAAAAATAAAGTCTGACACTGTTTCCACTGTTTCCCCATCTACTTCCCATGAAGTGATGGGACCAGATGCCATGATCTTAGTTTTCTGAACGTTGAGCTTTAAGCCAACTTTTTCACTCTCCTCTTTCACTTTCATCAAGAGGCTCTTTAGTTCCTCCTCACTTTCTGCCACAAGGGTGGTGTCATCTGCATATCTGAGGTTATTGATATTTCTCCCAGCAATCTTGATTCCAGCTTGTGTTTCTTCCATCCCAGCGTTTCTCATGATGTACTCTGCATATAAGTTAAATAAGCAGGGTGATAATATACAGCCTTGACATACTCCTTTTCCTATTTGGAACCAGTCTGTTGTTCCATGTCCAGTTCTAACTGTTGCTTCCTGACCTGCATACAGGTTTCTCAAGCGACAGGTCAGATGGTCTGGTATTCCCATATCTTTCAGAATTATCCACAGTTTATTGTGATCTACACAGTCAGAGGCTTTGGCCTAGTCAATAAAGCAGAAATAGATGTTTTTCTGGAACTCTCTTGCTTTTTCGATGATCCAGGGGATGTTGGCAATTTGATCTGTGATTCCTCTGCCTTTTCTAAAACCAGCTTGAACATCTGGAAGTTCACGGTTCACGTATTGCTGAAGCCTGGCTTGGAGAATTTTGAGCATTACTTTACTAGCGTGTGAGATGAGTGCAATTGTGCGGTAGTTTGAGCATTCTTTGGCATTGCCTTTCTTTGGGATTGGAATGAAAACTGACCTTTTCCAGTCCTGTGGCCACTGCTGAATTTTCCAGATTTGCTGGCAGATCGAGTGTAGCACTTTCACAGCATCACCTTTGAGGATTAGTAGGTGTTCTTTACATTTCTCTGAGTGAATGATTAATGAAAACTCTTATGAGTTTGCTGTTGTCATAAGAATTTGCTCAGTCTATTCTGTTAGCTTAATATTGTAGGCAGCCATATAGCAGTTAGGCTTCCACTGCCACGAAGGGTATTTGTTTATGCGGTGATGCCTTTACCAGTACACCTGCTCTTCTTAGAACCGTAAACATGGATTTGGAGATAACTTTACAGCTACATTGATCTCCTCCTTTCATTTTACAAATGTAGAAACTGAAGCCCCAAATCAGGTAGATGATTAGCTACCATCATACAGCCAACCTGAAATCTGAGACTTGGACCTTGTTCTCAAGGAGATTACCTTTCAACATGGTAAAAAGGAAACAACTAGAGAATACTTAAAAAAAACATTTTATTTGCTAGCCAGCAAGTAATTTCTGAGAAGGATGTAGGATTTTGACAAACTTTGCTTTAACCTTTGTGTTGGGACTACATGGTTGTTTTCTGTAAACATTTTATGTGACTGTCCCTGAAGTTAACCTCTCCCCAAAGCAGGTCATCTCCTTTCTCACCTGTAGGTCTTACGGCAGAATTTTGAGAGGGAATAATATCTAGAGCAAAGAAGATAGCTTACAGCTGTGTCCTCTAAGCTTTTTTGATCATGCAGTCTTGTCAGTAAAGCAGTTTTGGGCTTGCACCCCTAGAGTAAACCACCCCGCAATGTGAAAAGCAGAAATTAAGGTTTTCATTGTTGTAAAATGTCCTGTATTGTGAGATTAAGGGAATGATGAGAGGCACGTGCACTGCACGCTGGCTGGAAGCTCAGGCCTCCAGCTGCAGAGTCCAGATCATCCAGATACTACTGACTGCAGTTTGCTGTCCCTTGTTGGCCCCTGACCAGTTAACTTACATGTTAACAGGGACGATCCTGGGCCATGTGGTGAGCTGGGACATAAAAAGTTCAGCTCCCTCTGTTTGATGTACCTGGGGCCTGGGAGAAGGAGCCAGTCTCCAAATCCATATTATCATGTTATTACCGGATTTGACAGTATGTTTCTAAATTGTACTCATAAGTGAATAGCTCAGTATATACTCATGGTAAGGTTTTGAATTAAAAATACTAATTATAAGTCTGCTTCAGATCAGCCTTTTTGATAATTTGAAAATTTTTTTGGAGGAAGCCTGACCTTTTGTTAGATCAGATTAGACCTTCTCTGTTTCACTTCTTGCGGCCAGTGAAGAGCACCTGTTATGACAAGTGTCAGCTCTGCCATTTTCTTGTTTGCTTGTACTTATATCAGTACTACTGTTATTATTTCAGTTCATCGTTTCTTTGGAGTAATCAGTGTAAGCCACTTGCTTACTTTGGGAAGGATAGTTTTAAAATTAGTTAGTAGTTTAAAATTAGGTAATATACCTTGAAAATTACTTAGCCTGATGAATACTGCAATATGGTGATGGTCCCATTGTAACCTCTCTGGGTGTGGACTTTTACACGGCTCCCAAGTTACCTTGTAAACAGACCATGAGGTGTGACCTGCTTGATATACAGATCACGTGAGTCTTCCAGGACTAAAAACTCGTAAAAGCTTAAAGAAGACAAATTTATAAACTTTTGTGGCTTTCCCTCCCCACTTTCTAAAAAATACAGAAGTCATTATAATAGCAGCTTTAACATTTTCTTCTGTTACTGAATGGGTCACTTTGGAGACCGTTGGCTTTGAAACCAGGCTTTGAGTTTATGTAATCATCTTTAGCTTTTATTATGATTTGGATTTAGGCAAAAACGACATGAACACAGGTACCTCCTGTTGTCTACTCTTGGTCACCAATTTTTGCCACGACATCACATACTGCTTCAGTTATCACTTGAAGTATCTCTTTGTCTCTGACTTAGCTGCCCCATTAGACTTAAGCTCCTAGAGGATATGCACTGATGTCTTGTGTTCTAACATAATGCTTTGCATGTCATAAAAACACAGTAATTAATTGCTGAATAAACTGTTCATAATAAATGCTCTTTATATTGAAATGTGTAATCCTCCTCAACTTTCTGCATGAAAAGTGAAACTGATGTCCTTAAAGCCTTAAGGCATAATGAGAAGTAACACATTTGTATCTATATAATATACATTTGTTTGTGATGAAAAATCTGTATGTAAAGAAAGGCTTAATCTTCTTAAGGTAGAAATATAAATGGAAAAAAGATACATAATCCACTAGAAAAACAGACTATGAAAAGGCAACCCACAAAAGAGAAAATATGAGACAATAAACAACTAGGGGCATGCGAAATGCAAAGCCAAATGCCATGTTTTTTAGCCATCAGATTGGAAAGATTGTAAAAAGATTGATAATATTCAGTTATGGGGAGGTTTTTGGGGAAAAGAACACTTATACTTGCTGCTGGGAATGTGAATTAGGGAAGATAATTGGTCAGTATCTGTTTATGTTTAAAATACATAATTTTTTTTTGACCCAGCAGTCCTGCGTTGGTGAATCAATGTTAGAGAATGTATACGATGTTAATTATAGGGTTGTTTAGAAACAACAGACATGCAAGAAATCAGCTTGCACGTCTAACGTCTAATTATGCTGCTGCTGCTGCTGCTGCTGCTGCTAAGTCGCTTCAGTCGTGTCCGACTCTGTGCGACCCCATAGACGGCAACCCACCAGGCTCCCCCGTCCCTGGGATTCTCCAGGCAAGAACACTGGAGTGGGTTGCCATTTCCTTCTCCAATGCATGAAAGTGAAAGGTGAAAGTGAAGTCACTCAGTCTTGTCCGACTTTTAGTGATCCCATGGACTGCAGCCTACCAGGCTCCTCTGTCCATGGGATTTTCCAGGCATTTATGCTAGATCTTTACAATGGAATAATATTCAACCATTGCTTACTGACCTGCAGGGCTGTACATGATATATTGTTAGGTGAGACAGGCAAGTTGATGAATAATTATATATTCAAACCCCATGTTTGAAGATGTTTTGTTAAATATAAGAAGACAATCATAAAAACCTGTGCATACTATATGACGTTACATATATTAAAGTATATACAGATAGTGAGGAAGGATATATACCAAACTGTTAATAATAGTATCTCTACTGGTACAAGATTGGGAGGGAAGGAGTCCAGAATATGAGCTAAAGTGTTCGTGTCTGTATTACTGGAGCTTTAAAATGAGTGTGAATTACTTTATGATTTAAAAAAATTTAAGTTTTATGTAAAAAGCAGACTGATTTCTCCGTCTGTTATCTACATCTGCTGTTTATTGAGACTATAGAAATTCTGAGTAGAGTTTAACTCTTTCCTTGATCCCTTGTCTTCTTTCAGTTGGAGGTAGTTATAATTACTGTGATATGGTGAAGAGAATCCCAATGTCGTTTTGATGTTTTAATCTCGCTATGTATATGTTTATTTTTATCTGTGTGAGTGTGTGCATGTAAAATAAGAGTGTCATGCAGTGAGGTTGAATTTACCAGAGAAGTCAGAACTTGTATATTCAAAAAACATTTGTGATTCTAGCTCTGGCTAAGAAGGAGCAAAGAACACTCCACCCTGTCTGTCCCCTTGAATGGACTGGATAGAATAGAATACTCTTTAAGGATTCTTAAAAGAAAATTGTAGCAGGTAGAGCAGGGGGTCAGACACGACTGAGCGACTTCACTTTCACTTTTCACTTTCATGCATTGGAGAAGGAAATGGCAACCCACTCCAGTGTTCTTGCCTGGAGAATCCCAGGGACAGCGGAGCCTGGTGGGCTTCCGTCTATGGGGTCGCACAGAGTCGGACACGACTGAAGCGACGCAGCAGCAGCAGAGCAGGGGGAAAGACCAGAATTCGAAAAACCACTGAACCAGGAATTAGTTTGCCTTCTTCCCATCTGAGTCCCCTCCTCTCCTCCACCCCCCACCCCGGGGCTTGAACTCTGGCAGTGAGCATCCCTGCAGACAGGAGTGCTCGTGGAGAAGTCCTCTAGTTCAGGTTCAAGAAGCAGGAAAGTGGTCTCCTGGCAGCGGAAGCACCTGAAACCCTGAGAGAGGAGAACTTCCTCTTGAGCAGAGGAGTTGTGGTCCCAAGGCAGTGGTTGTTAGAAGTGACAGCAGAAGCATGATCCATGAAAGAAAAAAAAAAATCGCTACATTATACTTCATTAAATTAAAAGTGTTTGCTGTATGAAACAGTCTTAAGAAACGGAAAGATAAGCTACAGATGGGGAGAATATATTTACAAATCACATATCTGACAAAGGACTTAACTTTTGTTTAGCATGTGTAATGTAAGGAACTCTCAAAACTTAGCAGTGAGAAAATAGCCCAATTAAAAAAAAAAGAGTAAAAAGACAGTTCAACAAAGAAGATATACAGATAGCAACTAGCACATGAAATGACACTCAGCCCCCATCAGCCATCAGGGATATGCAGTCTGAGGCCCTGATGAAACACTACTGCACGTCTATTATACTGACGAGAGAGTATCAGCGCCAGAGGGTGCAGAGCAAGTGGAACTCTCGTAATTTGCTAATGGCAGTGCAAAGTGGTCCAGCCGCCCCGGAAAACGATCTGGCAGTTCCTTATACATTTAACATCTACTTACCAGACGGTCAAGCAGATTTCACCGTTAGGGAAGCAAAACATATGTTCACACAAAATGTATGTTTATAGCCGCTCCATTTATAATTGCCAGAAGCTGGAAACAACCCAGGTGGGTTGTTTGAATGGATAAACTGTGATACATTCATGGCATGGAATACTCTATAGCAGGGAAGGAGCTATTAATAACATACAGTAACTTGAATGAGTCTCAGCATTATGCTAAGTGCAAGAAGCCAGTCTTAGATTATATTCTGCATTGTTCCCTTGTGTGACAGTCTGGGAAAGAAAAAAATAAGTAATGAAGAACATATTCGTGGTTGCCAGGAGCTGAGGTGGTTGAGGTAGGGATGTGGCTTAAAAGGAATATCCCAAGGGAGTCTTTTGAGGTGTTGGAACTGTTCTGGATCCTGATTCTGGTAGTGGTTACAAGACTCCACATGTGTTAAAATCCACAGAACTATACACCAAAAGGTCAATTTAACTGTAAGATAACTTAGAACAAAAGTACTGACCCCTTATGAGTAACCTGTTGTGGGATTATGAACTTCTTTCAGTAAAGCTATCATTTCTTTAATCTTTTTTGGAACTCCTGGAGAATTGATATAAGCACATTTCACGTATCTTCAATTTTCTATTCTTGTTGTGTATTCATCCTTTCAGAGTTTTTTTTAAACAATGAGAAGTTGTTCAGAGAGACAGGTCTGGTGAATAAGGTGGATAAAAGCCTGGTAACAACTTTATGGTAAAGAACAAGATGGGATTATAAAATAATAAGCCAGTTTGGATTTCTAGGAATGACTTGCTAGATATTTGATGTGAACCTCTCCCTTAAATGCAACTAAACATGCTGGATACAGTAGAAAATCTTTGTAAGTATTTTATATTGTTGATGCTATTGTAAATTTTAAAAAAGATCCCTTTGGGTTTTCTGTGTATATGATCATGTTGTCTGCAAATAAAGGTTGATTTGCTTCTTTTCTAATGTGTATGCATTTTTTCTTTACTCTTATAAATCCAGGACTTCAGTACATTGTTGATTACAAGCGGTGATAGTGGGCATTCTTGCTTTGTTTCAGTCTTTACAGTTAAAGCATTCAGTCTTTTACTGTTAACTGTGTGGCAGCTGTAGATTTTTAAAAAATAGTTTATTTATTTTTGGCTGTTCTGGGTCTTTGTTGCTGCATGTGGGCTTTTCTGTAATTGCGGAGAGCAGGGAACTACTCTTTGTTGCAGTGCGTGGGCCCCTCGTCGCGGTGACTTCTCTTGTTGTGTTTAGGCTTCAGTAGTTGGGCTGCATGGGCTCAGTAGCTGTGGTTCCCAGACTCTAGAGCACAGGCTCAATAGCTGTGGTGCATGGGCTTAGCTGCTGGCGGCGTGTGGGATCTTCCCAGGCCGGGGATCAAACCCGTGTCTCCTGCATTGACATGTGGATTCTTTACCATTGAGCTACTAGGGAAGCCCTGTAGATTTCTTATAAATGCTCTTTATCAGGTTGAGGAAATCCCCTTCTTTCCCTAGTGGGCGAAGAGTGTTTGTCATGCATGGGTGTTGTATTATGTCAAAGGCTTTTGTTCTGCTGAATTGAGTATATTTATTTTGTGAAGATGGTGGATTGTATTGATTGCTTTTGAAATGTTTAAGCTTGGTTGTAATGTATATTATCCTTTTTATATTTGAATCGCTGAATACAATCTTGCTGACATTTCATTAGGATCTTTACATGTGTATTCATGAAGGGTATTAAGTCTGTAGTTTTTGTTACTGCGAATGTCTGTTGGTTTTATTTTTGGGATCATGCTGCCTTCTAAAATGAGGTAGGAAGCAATTCTTCTGTATTCTGAAGGAGTTGGTATCATTTCTTCCCTGAATGTTTTCATAGTGTTTGCCGGTTAAAAGTTATGTGGGCCTGGAGTTGTTTTGTTTTTGTTTAATGGGAAGTTTTTGTTTGTTTAATATTTTTATTTATTTACTTGACTGCACCAGGTCTTCACTGTGGGATGTGAACTCTTCGGTGTGGCATGTGGGGTCTAGTTCTGTGACCAGGGATCAAACCTGGGAGCACAGAGTCTTAGCCACTGGACTACAAGGAAGTCCCTATTGGAAATTTTAAAATTATGAACTCAATTTCTTTAATAGATAGAGTGCTACTCATTTCTTTTTAATTCCATTTTGATAACTTGTGTGTTCCAAGAAAATTTTTTGCATTTCATCTAGGTCATTGAATTTAATGGCATAAACATGATCACAGAAGTCCCTTATTATTTGAGGGCAGGAGGAGAAGGGGACGACAGAGGATGAGGTGGCTGGATGGCATCACTGACTCAATGGACATGGGTTTGGGTGGCCTCAGGGAGTTGGTGATGGACAGGGAGGTCTGGCGTGCTGTGGTTCATGGGATTGCAAAGATATTTGAGAATATTCCATATATCCTTTGGTTATTGATTTTTAATTTAATTCCAGCTGTGGCCAGAGAACATACTTCATATGAATTCAACCCATATAAGTTTGTTGAGACTTGTTTTATGGTCCAGTATATTAAATGTCTTGATGAATATTCCATCTGTACTTGGAACACATATCTATTCTGTTGTTGGGTGGGATTTTATGAAAATGTCAGTTGGATCCAATTAGTGGGTAGTGTTAAGTCTTCTTGGTGGCGCAGTGGTAAAGAATTTGCCTGCCAGTGCAGGAGACAGAGTAGACGTGAGTTTGATCCCTGGGTCGGGAAAATCCCCTGGAGTAGGAAATGGCAACCCACTCCAGTGTTCTTACCTGGGGAGTCCCATGGACAGAGAAGCCTGGTGGGCTACAGCCCATGGGGTCCCAAAGAGTCGGACACGACTGAGCACGCACACATGCATCTGTTTCTGATTTCTCTCCTTTTCTAGTAGCTGAAAGAAGTAGTAAAATACTCAACTAATCAATCTTCCTGTTTTTCTTTTTTGCTTCGTGAATTTTGAAGTTCGTTTTGGGTGCACATGTATTTAAGATTGTTATATCTTCTTGATAAATTGCCTTCTTTAATATTTTGAAATGTCCCTCCTTATCTCTGGTAATATTTCTTGTGTTGATGTCTACTTTGTCTTATATTAATATAACCATTGAATTCCTATGCTTATTTTTTTTTGCATGGCGTATCTCTTTCTATCCTTTACTTTTAACCTATGTATGTTTTTGTATTTAATGTGAGTTTCCTGTAGACGACATGTAGTTTTCTTGGTGTTTACTTTTTTAAAAATCCAGTCTAACAAACTGTCTTTCATTTGGTTTTCTTTAGACCACTAGTATTTAATGTGATTATAAATATAGTTTAGTATAAATGTATTACCTTATATGTTTTATTCCTTCTCTGTTCTTTGTTCATTTTCCCTCTACTTTTCCTGCAGTTTGAAAAACACTGAGTATGTTTTAAGTATTTTATTTTATTTCTGCTATTGGCTTATTGCATGACTTTTTTTAGAAGTTGCTCTTGGGTTTACTTATCACTGTTTATCTGCAAATACTATTTTAAGAATCTCCTGTAACAATATACTTCTGTTTATTGTCATTAAGAAATTAAAAAATACAAGAAAGTCTGTTATGTTGACCCACATAATTGTATATACTTACCCATGTAGTTCTGTCATTCTTTATTTCTTTGTGTTGATTCAGAACTCTATCTGGTATTATTTTCCTTTAGCCTGAAGAACATCCTTTGTTATTTCTTGTAAGATAGTGTCTGTTGGAAGTTTTCTTAGCTTTGATTTGTTTGAAAAAAGTGTTTCTTTCATTCCTATTTTTCAAGAATATTTTTGTTAGTGTTTGAAGGTTAAGTTTTTTCTTTTAGATTTTTAAAACTGTCTTGCTTTTGTCTTCTGGCTGGTACTTACTGATAAGAAGTCAGAGTTCATTCTTATCTTTGTTTTTTGAACATTATGTGTCTTTTTCCTTGGACTGCTATCTTTATCATTGGTTTCGAGTAGTTTATTATATGCTTTGGTGTAATATTATGAGCTTGGTGCCTCTTGGGTTTGTTGAGCTTGTAGGAGCCGTGGGTTTATACTTTTCACCAAATTTGGAAGATTTTGGCTGTTGTTTAGTCAAATATTTAAAAGTATTTCCTCTTCCTCTTCTGGGATTTCATTTCTCCATTCCCATAGCCTTAGGGTGTATTCGCCATGACTTCCTGAAGCAGATACCTGGTGACCTTCCTGCTGTCAAGAGCCATGACCCTCCACCTATTACAAGTAACAGAATACTTTGGTGTCTTTTGCAGATGGCCTTTGTTTTATGACAGAAATATTTGGTTGGTGCCAATGTTATTGCAGTTTCAGACCATGAGTGTTCTATCATTAAAACTAGGTTCGAGCACATCTTTATTAATCAAAATATGAACCATTACAGTCAGCACGTTTTTGCCAACAAGAATAAATTTGTTTATTCCTGTAGTGTAAAAATTTGTGCTTTGCAATTCAACAAACTCTTGAAAAGCATTTTCTGTCTCCTGCTGGTTTTGGAAGGGTTTTCTCTGCAAAAAGTTGTCGAGATGCTTGAAGAAGTGATAGTCATTTGATGAAAGGTCAGGTGAATGAGGGCTTCCCTGGTGGCTCAGATGGTAAAGAATCTGCCTGCAATGCAGGAGACCCAGGTTCAATCCCTGGATTGGGAAGATCTCCTGGAGAAGAGAATACCTACCTGCTCTAGTATTCTTGCCTGGAGAATTCCATGGACAGAGGAGCCTGGTGGGCTAGAGTCCATGGAGTTGCAAAGAGTCAGGCACAACTGAGCAATTAACACTTTCACTTCAGGTGAATATGGTGGATGAGGCAAAACTTTGTAGCCCACTTTGTTCAGCTTTTGAAGTGTTGGTTGTGCGACGTGTGGTCAGGCATTGTCATGGAGAAGAATTGGGCCCTTCATGTTGACCAATGCCAGCTGCAGGGGTTGCAGTTTTCTGTTCATCTCATCAATTTGCTGAGCATACTTCTCCGAGGTAATGCTTTTGCTGGGGTTCAGAAAGCTGTAGTGGATCAGACTGGCAGCAGACCACCAGACTGACCACGACCTTTTATTTTGGTGCAAGTTTGGCTTTGGGAGGTGCTTTGGAGCTTTTTCTCAGTCTATCCACTGAGCTGATAGTCACCCGGGGTTCTATGGAATCCACTTTTTGTCGCCCATCACAATCATAATCAACAAATGGTTTGTTGTGTAGAATAAGAGAAGATGACACTTCAAAACGATGATATTTTTGATTTCCAGTCAGCTCATGAAGCACCCACTTATTGAGCTTTTTCAGCTTTTCAGTTTGCTTCAAATGCTGAATGACCATAGAACGGTCAATGTTGAGTTCCTCGGCACATTCTATAGTTGTAAGAGGATCAGCTTGATGATGGCTCTCAGTTGGTCATTGTCAACTTCTGACGGCTGTCCACTGGCTCTTCATCTTCAAGGCTCTCGTCTCCTTTGCAAAACTTCCTGAAGCACCACTGCACGTACTATTCATTAGCAGTTTCTGGGCCAAGTGCGCTGTTGATGTTGCGAGTTGTCTCTGCTGCTTTATGATCCATTTTGAACTTGAATTAAAAAATCACTGGAATTTACTTTTTGTCTAACATCATTTCCATAGTCTAAGATAAATATAAACAGCAGATAAGTCATTAGCAAAAATACATAGTGAGAAGTATGCATTAAAGTAATGTATAACATAACCACATTTATTTAAGAATGTATTCCAGTGTTGAACCACAGAGTTCAACAATGCAAAACCACAATTATTTTTGCAGCAACCGAATACATAATTTGGAATTTTCTAATATTAAGCATCTAATCCTAGTGAATGGAATTAAAATGAAAATCTTCTATAGGCTATACCTCTAAGAATGAAAAAAAAATCATTTAATTGATAGATATTGTTGATAGTACCAAATGCTTTATGATGTAGTTGAATGTGACATTGATTCTCTTACTGTGTCTTGTCAAATTACTGTTACTCTTCAGTGCAGGAATCACAGCCACGGCCCCTACCCTCCAGGATTTGGTCGACATGGAGTCTGTGCACATGAAAACAAAGAACTTGCCAAGGCGAGAGAAGCTCTTCCTCTTATAGAGGATTCTAGTAACTGTGACATTGTAAAAGCTACTCAGTAAGTCTTCCTGATGCTTTGTTTTCTCCTTAGTTTCTGTTGAGTTATAATAACCTATGTGCAGTTCATGGCACTCCCGTGTACACCTTCCTCCCTTCATACTCCAGTGATAGTATGTTTGTCATACCAGCATCAGAGCATTTGGTACAGTGCACCTTAGTTTTTCATTAATGGTCTCTTCCCTTAGATTGTGAACTTCTGAGCAAAAGCATGTCTTTGTCATCTTTGTAACCCCAGTGCTTTTGCACACTTTCTGTCTTGTATTAGGTGCTCAATAAATGTTCACTGAGTGAGCAGATGGTTTTAAATGACACTCATGCTAGACTCTGAGTTTGAAACACACATCTTAGGCTTTTAAAATGTACTGTAACCTAAATATGAAGATAAGATGGAAGAATACAACTCACACATTTATGGGTATTTTAAACATTTATTGATACTTGCTATGTAGCTATTTTGTTGGGTGCACTAGAAGAAAGTCAGTAAAATAGAAACAAGTTTTCTGACCACTTGAAACTATAGTCAGTTGTTTTGCTTTCACTGAAAATGAAATATGTTTCGAGTTTCTCCTTAAGATTTCCACCTGTGGGTATTTGCATTAAATCATTTCCAACATTTTCACCCTCATGGATCTCTCTGATTGTTAACATCTACCACATCTCTTGCCTTTGAATATGTTTTGAAATATTTTGCCTGTCAGATTATGTTAATTAGTAGGCCACTTTATTGGTAATCAAATATAGGCCTGCCTGTCAGAGCTTCTAATCTGCATGAAAGAAACCAATGTTATTGCACAAACTTGATATAATTTCTGTCAAAAGTGAAGATGTTTGATGATTAGTTAACCTGTTTGGTTTTAATATAGACTAATAGATTGCTCATGTTTGCTAAAAAGTAATTGACAATCATTTGAATATTCTAATTACTAATTTACATGAATTCTGGAGGCCCTGGGAACCACTACTTTAGTTGAATATTATTTGAGAATGTTTGCATTGTTATATTTATGTGAAGATGAGAGTGTTCTTAAGTAAATAGATACTTGCTTTAATTAAAATGGAAACATTTAAATGTTTCACTGCTTTCAATAAAGCTCTGTTATAATAAGTGTAAAAAATTAGGCTACATCACAGGGAATCTCAATAATAACTCATATATCTTTCCTAAAATTTTCTTCAGGTCTTGGACTTTCTTAAGTGGTTGTGAGAAGATATTTAGGTAGTATTTGGGAAGGGTGAAAAAGATCTAGTTAAGATAGGTGTTTTTGTATTTTCTAAATCATCAATACCCTTAAATAATTTGTACTCTTTATGTTTCTCATGTAAAGGGAGTATCTATCTTTTTTTGATTCCCAATTATTTTTTATTAATTAAAAATGTTTTTTAAATGGTGGAAAATTGGTTTACAGTTTTGTGTTGGTTTCTCCTGTACAGCAACATGAATCAGTCATAATTTTATATATATATATATCCCTTCTGTCCTGAACCTCCTTCCCATCCCCATCCCACCCCTCTAGGTCATCACAGGGGAGTATTTCTTTTCCAATAAAATGTGAAAGTTGATATTTAAAAGATGGAGGACATAAATATATATATATATATATGTATCATTATCAACAACTCATTTTCTCATTAATATCTTCACTTCGCATTGTCAAATGGGTATCTCTATCTTTTAAAAAATGCCATAAAGACAGGCATGTACACATTTTGATGAGGTGGAAGTTATTTAATTTAATAGTGTGGGAAACAGACATTCTGCCATTTGATTTGATTTTGACCCTTTGAAGGCATAGTGAAACATTCAGGTCCCTCTAAATAAAAGTAAGTTTCAAAGAAACTGAATGGTCTAGTAGGACTTATTAGTTTCTATTGAAAAGAAATAGAGCTAACGAGTGATTTTGAAAATTATTTTAGCATTAAAAAGAGATATTTCTCTCCTGCTTTTCATTCTGATAGTTAAATAACTCTCTTAAATGTCCCTTCAATCTTTGCCTCCTTTTCCATTCCTTTTACCTGAGGCTGATCACCTGTCTCTAATACAAGAGCCTCTAAACTGATCTCTCAGTCTTCACCTCAAATTAGCTTCTATACTGCACTAATGTGATCTTTCTTACAGCCCAAAGCTTGAGTGCTTTCTTCTTTAAAACCTGCGCTGGCTTCCCCTTGAGCCGTAAAGTCTAAATTTCAAAGCATGGCAGAGAAGGATCATGCAGGCTTTGCCTGCCTCTCCTAGCCTCATCTCCTGCCATTGCCTTTCTTATGCTTTATGCTTCTTTGGTGCTAAATTGCTTATTATTTCTCCAAACATCTGTGTAGTTTCATATCTCTGGTTTTCGTACATGCTATTACCTCTGCTTGAAATGTCTTCCCTTCATAGCTTGTGTATCATGTTCCATCTACTTCAGGAAGGGCTAATCATTCCTTCCTTTTCTGTACCTATACCATGTCCATGTTTTATTGCCAAATTTATCCCATTCCAGTTTGCTTTTAGTCTCGCTCCCTTATTGTGAGGTCATTGCTTGGGCTTTGTTTGATTTGGGGATAAGATTATTGTCCAGAATCAGCACCATGCATTCCTGGTGCATAGTGGAAGATCCAGTGAAACTTATTGAAAGAGGGAAACTGTGAATGTTAAAAGTTTATTTCAGAAAATCAGGTTCAAGTCCAAATAGATTCATCTATGTGATCAGCTAGTAGCCAGGTTTACTTCTGTTGCTTGTCTTTACACTCCATCCACTTTGTGAATATCTTTGCTAATTATTATATTTCTGTGTTGGCTGAAAGACACACTGGATAAAGACATGGTAAAAGAAAGACATTTTGATAGCTGAAATTATTTTAATGGTGTCAGTTATGCCTTTTATTTTCCATCTTATTGCAGATACGGAATTTTTGAACGATGTAAAGAGTTGGTAGAAGCAGGATATGATGTCAGGCAACCAGACAAAGAAAATGTGTCTCTTCTTCATTGGGCTGCCATTAATAACAGGCTGGATCTTGTAAAGTAAGATGGGATATATGTGTGTTAATTAAGTGTGTGTTTTATAATTCTAAACCTTTCCTTTATTTGTCTTTTCTCTTTTCAAGTGCAAGTATGTATGTTGAGCCATCTCTAATCCTTTATTATAAATGAATGCTTGAATTTTGTGCCATGCACTGTGGTTATCATAGTATTGAAAAGGACCTCAGAGATCATCTGGACCAGGACTCTCATTGGCCCAAAAATAAAAATTAAAAATGAAGTCACAGTTTAGGCAATGAATTTGAACATTTTTGGACATGGAACAATGGGCTGGTTTGAAACTGGGAAAGGAGTACGTCAAAGCTGTATATTGTCACTCTGCTTATTTAACTTATATGCAGAGTACATCATGCAAAATGCTGGGCTAGATGAAGCGCAAGCTGAAGTCAACATTGCTGGTAGGAATATCAATAACCTCAGATATGCAGATGACACCACTCTTATGGCAGAAAGTGAAGAGGAACTAAAGAGACATTTGATGAAGGTGAAAGAAGAGAGTGAAAAAGTTGACTTAAAACTCACCATTCAAAAAACTAAGGTTGTAGCATCTGTTCCCATCACTTCATGGTAAATAGATGGAGAAACAATGGAAACAGTGACAGACTTTTATTTTCTTGGACTCCAAAATCACGTCAGATGGTGACTGCAACCTTGAAAGTTTTAAAAGACACTTGCTCCTTGGAAGAAAAGCTATGACAAACCTAGACAGCATATTAAAAAGTAGAGACATTACTTTGCTGACTAAGGTCCGTATAGTCCAAGCTATGTTTTTTGCAGTAATCATGTATGGATGTGAGAGTTGGATCATAAAGAAGGCTGAGCGCCGAAGAACTGATGCTTTTGAACTGTGGTGCTGGAGAAGACTCTTAAGAGTCCCTTGGATGGCAAAGAGATCCAACTAGTCAATTCTTAAGGAAATCAACCCTGAATATTCACTGGAAGGACTGGTGCTAAAGCTGAAACTCCAATACTTTGGCCACCTGATGTGAAGAACCTAACTCAATGGAAAAGACCCTGATGCTGGGAAAGATTGAAGGCAGGAGGAGAAGGGGACAACAGAGGATGAGATGGTTGGATGGTATCACCGACTCAATGGACATGAGTTTGAGCAAGCTCCAGGAGATGGTAAAGGACAAGGAAGCCTGGTGTGCTGCAGTCCATGGGGTCACACAGAGTAGGACATGATTGAGTGACTGAACAATAACAACACATTTTTCAGAATAGAACAGATCGTTTCACCGAGTTTAAAAGAATCACTGAAATTATTATACTGTAATAATGCCAGGAGGAATGGATGGGTAGGGGAATAATTTAATATCAAAATTAAATATGGAATACATTTTAGATTAGGCATGTATTGGATTGTATAAAATTATTCCCCTACATAAAGCACAACTGTGGGTTTTTTTGTTTTATATCTTAGCATGTAAAATGTGTATGTGTACATGAATGTGTATATGTTTTGTATTATACACATTTAAAATCCTTGAGGTTTAAGAAAGTAAAAATATACTGAAGGTTAGAATAACGAGATATACTCACAGCCATACTCCTTTTCTGTGGAAATACACTGGTGTATTGTTTAGATAATATATATGAAGCACAACTTTGAAATAATGAGACTGATACCTGTAAACCACAGAAGAAAATAAGTCTCTCTACCTTATAGTTTCACTTTATACAATGTATCCCATCTATGCCTCCAAAATAGAGAATGAAATGCTCAAAATGTCTTAACTTTTCTGGAAGAATTTTGAATTATTTTTTTGCTACCTACTTTTAACATCATTGTTTCCACATAGTAATTCTGACTTTAAGCTGTTAGTTGTGACATAGTTTCACCTTTCTTCTTGCAAGTTAAGAAGAACATCTGTAATAGAAACCTTTTAAATATAAACCATTTCAAGAATTTTGTGGTTAGAATAAGCAGAAGTAGCTATTATGTGTTTAGTGTATAGTTGTAAAGGAATACTCATGACAGCAGGAGTAATTACTTACATGATGAGAATATTTCACCGGGGATCTGTTTGATGCTGTTATGTGCATCTTTCAGACTTGTGCCGATCTGAGTGTTTTTAGAGAGGGGCATTATTATGATTTCTGTTTTCAAATGTATTTATTACTAAGAAAAATTGATATTTTCTTTCTTAGTGTGAATTTTAAGTTTTAAATCTTATTTTCATTTATATCTGCTCTTAACAGGTTTTATATTTCAAAAGGAGCTGTGGTAGATCAGTTGGGTGGAGATTTAAATTCAACTCCTCTTCACTGGGCCATCAGGTAAAGGTTTCTTTAAATACTGAAACTGCTGTTCAGAATCAAAACTGACTTACTTTCTGAATATTACAGACCAGCACTTTGCAATAGAATTTTCTGTGAAGGTGGAAATGTTTGTGCTGTCCAGTAAGGTAGCGCCACTAGCCACATGTGAAATGTAAAAGTGTGGCTAATGCCACTAAGGTATTGAGTTTTTAATTTTAGTTAATTTTAGCTAATTTGCATTTAAATAACTATATATGGCTAGTAGTTCATATTGGAATTGCAGTTACAGACCACTTGAGAGACTTTCTTTTGTTTTTACCCCTTCATTAAAAAAAAAAATACAGTTTTAAAGAGTTTCTGTAGACGATGTTTTTGTGTTTAATTGAGGGCCCAAACTAAATTTATATGTATTATATTTTATAATCAAAGTAAATATTTTTAATATTTGGTCACATGGACAAATGTGGTAGTTTCGTGAGTGTAAACTCCATCAGTTCTTTTCTCTGGTATGTGTTGGCATCTGAAGCTGAAGTTAGTAAATGTCTATTTGGATATTTAGCAACTTCTTCATCTTTCATTTTAACTCCATTCTCTCTGATCGGTGGAATTGATACGAACCTGAAAGTGGAGTGGATAATTGTTAATTTAAGGCAAGGAGTTGAATCTTTTCTCTGGAGTCAAGAATTTGGAAAAATCTGGGGGTTAGCTCATCCCCTTAAGCTACAATGCTTTACATAAAAATGACCCGTATTCAAAGAGAAATATGTAGTTCCTAAGAACAGTATTATCTCCTGTTGTCTGGGAATTGTTACCCTTCATTCAGCATACCAGTTTCATGATTATTTTTTGTTTTTAAAATAACAATGACAAAGTTCAAGTGATTTTTAATTTCTATTTTTATTGTTAGTTATGTAAAATTATTTATACATGGTAGTAGTCTTACACGTAAGATTTAAGGTAGATAAATAGATGGGGAAACAGTGGCTGACTTTATTTTGGGGGGCTCCAAAATCACTGCTGATGGTGATTGCAGCCATGAAATTAAAAGACGCTTACTCCTTGGAAGGAAAGTTATGACCAACCTAAATAGCATATTACAAAGCAGAGACATTACTTTGCCAACAAAGATCTGTCTAGTCAAGACTATGGTTTTTCCAGTGGTCATGTATGGATGTGAGAGTTGGACTGTGAAAAAAGCTGAGCACCGAAGAATTGAGGCTTTTGAACTGTGGTGTTGGAGAAGACTCTTGAGAGTCCCTTGGACTGCAAGGAGATCCAATCAGTCCATCCTAAAAGATATCAGTCCTGGGTATTCTTTGGAAGGACTGATGTTGAAGCTGAAACTCCAATACTCTGGCCACCTGATGCGAAGAGTTGACTCACTGGAAAAGACCCTGACGCTGGGAGGGATTGGGGGCAGGAGGAGAAGGGGCGACAGAGGATGAGATGGCTGGATGGCATCAGCAGCTCAATGGACATGAGTTTGGGTGAACTCCGGTAGTTGGTGATGGACAGGGAGGCCTGGCGTGCTGCAATTCATGGGGTCGCAAAGAGTCGGACACGACTGAGCAACTGAACTGAACTGAACTGGGAGGTTATTATTAATAAGCTTATTACCTGCACTCAAGAAGGACCATCCAGATAGTTCTAAGTTTGGAATGTCTATGTAAAAGATATTTAGAGAAGCTCCAGTGTTTTAAAAATCTGTGCACTGTTAAGAAATACTCTTTATATCTAACCACAGTCCCTCATGTCTTACGAATATTAGTTTCTCCCTGAATTTTTCTCTTTTGCACTATAGAGTACAGTATAATTTTTGTTCTATCTTTTTCCAGACAAGGGCATTTACCTATGGTCATATTATTACTGCAGTATGGTGCAGACCCCGCTCTCATTGATGGAGAAGGATTCTGCGGCATCCACCTGGCAGTGTTATTTCAGCACATGCCCATTATAGCATATCTCATCTCTAAAGGACAGGTATGTTTTGAGAAGTATTTTGTATTCCAGCTGTTGTAAATCTGAAAGGACTCAGAGGATCATTAGTAAGAGTCCTCATTTTTAAGGTATAAAAATAATTTGTACAGATACCTGAATGTTCAAATACTAGCCTCAGTAAGTCTAGCTATTGAATACTGCTTTTCCAGCTTCACTGGAGCAAAAAGGATAGGTCATTTAGCTCAGTAACATATAATAGTTGTTTCTGAAACTTGTAGGCTTATAATAAGTTTTTCTTGTGATCCCAGTAATTTTCAGAGTTTTTCAAAAACATGACTTCAAAGCCTGTATTTTTCTTCTGGTTGAATGTGGAAATGGTAGTGAGATCACTAAATTAACCCATCATTTGCTTTCATTATTTGAGTCCAAGTGGAGACCAATTTGAATGTATGTTTCTTATTGTTCCCTGAAGTAATCCCATGAAAAATGACTTGCCTTAAGAGACATTCATTTATGGCACTGGCTAAATTATGGGTTGTTGGCAGTGGGAGTTTCACTGTCAGTTCTGCTTGCCTGGGATATGCTTTCTGGTAACAACTAGTTTATATATCAGTAGTTTCGTCTGTAGCAGGCATGGAAACGTGTTTGCACAAATGCTGTTGGAATGACTGTATTCTCTTTAAATAAGCACTTTCTGTTAGACTTAGCCAATTCAAGTAGAATAATTATAACCTCTTGGTTCTCATTTTGGAAAGCTGTATGAAGAGTCATCTTTTCTACTTCACTTTGGGCTTCTTCCTCGAAGACCTGTAAAATATTCAGTCACTGACTCTTTTTGCAGGGGTTGGGGGCCCTTGGTTGAGGTATTGTATACCTCAAATCTGGACCCATTTTTTTTAAGTGGACTGTATCTTCTTGGAGATATGATTTCCTTTTTATTTCCTGTATTCTCAAAAATAGAAAAGAATTTTTCATGTTTTACCCTTTGAAACATAGTAAGTCCAAAAATACAATATACTTTGTATTCTTGCCTCAGAAGGTAGAGTTCACTCTTACTGAAAGTGTTTAAGTAGAGACTGGATGACTTTGTCCAAGAGGTGATAGTTTGAATTAATGTGTCAGTTAAAGTCTAAACTAACTTCTAAGGTCTCTATTGTCTCATATTTGATGGTGATTATCAACATTTTTCTGTCCCTTAGTCTTCTTCCACTCACAACATAACAACATTTAAAATCATATATTCAGATTTTTCCCTTTAAAAATATTTTGTAGGAATCAGTGGATTTTTACCCTATGGATGTGGAACAGAACATTATGTTATTCAGATGATATTTGAACACTTCTTGTAGTCACACTGGTGGTGTTGAATGTATTAAAGAGATACTTCTACTAAGAGAGGAAGCAGAAACTTGACTGTGTTTACAGTTAGGCTGATCAGCTCTTCTTTTTTAACAGAGTGTAAATACGATAGATGTAAACGGGCAGACACCTCTCATGTTATCAGCTAACAAAGTACTTGGGTAAGTAAGTTTAATTGAATTGCCTTATTCTGACTCTTGATTCCAGCAACTTCAGTATCTTATTCTATGTGAGGTGACACAACATTCTGAAGAAAGTAAGATTTTCCGTCTGGTGACTGTGACATGCACTTTTAATGTAGTTGTAGTTAGAAAAGCAGCATTGAAATAAATTTTCTCTTTTCTGATAGCTTTGGGGAAAAGTTTGAAAGCTACTAGTAAGAAAAAAATTTCCTTACAGAACACCTGAGATTCCAGAGCGTATACTTATTAACAGGATTTGCATTTCTTAGTTTACATTTCTCAAGAATGGCTACAGGTTTAAATGCTCCCGTAATTTGAAATCTAGATGATAAATATACATTTCAAAAAACAATAAATTTGAGGGTTCTCTGATACTGTTGACTGCTCTGAAAATATTAATTGTAATTGATGAAAATTGTAGTTGTGAAAATAGCGTGTTTATTATGTTCATATCAGTTACTTACATATTTAAGTTTTTCTGTGTTTTATCATTATTACTTTGATTGCTGGTCACCTTCTGTTATTCTTCTGTTCAAATACATGCTACACTTCGTCCTTTATCAATTTTGTTTCCCGTGTTGTACTTAGTTTCTGAGTCTGCTTTTACTTAGGGTTTGCTCCTAGGAACTGAGTTAGTTCTGATGCTATTCCCTTTTAGTTCATAGAGCGATAGGGCTCGAATTTGGGGTAGAATTTTGTCAAAAAGCACTTTGTCATCTTTGTTAGTAACTCTCAGGTCATGTATAATGTTAAAAATCTAGAATGAGTAAAATAGATTATTATTTTATTAAAGGAATCTCTTGAGTAGTCATGAAAGAAGTAAAGGTGTTGAAGATGAAGAAAAAATATTTCATTGAATTCTGCTTTCAAGTCCATGACTTTCTATGATAAATAATTTAGGGCATTTTTATACCAGTTTATGTAGTAAGTGGTTGGAGGG
Source organism: Giraffa tippelskirchi (assembly GCF_054371585.1). Lineage (NCBI taxonomy): Eukaryota > Metazoa > Chordata > Mammalia > Artiodactyla > Giraffidae > Giraffa > Giraffa tippelskirchi. The sequence continues at coordinate 22,540,858 of NC_137284.1, forward strand.
AGAATGTGAAGTTAGCTTTTGGTTTATCTCCTCAAATATGTTGTACATTTAATTTTTTAATTGGATAAATAACATAGCATTTAACATTGGCCAAAGTAAAAAAAAAAAAGTTAACCGTTAGATCAGCAGCATGAAAATAAAAACTTGAAAAACAAAAGCAATTATTCCATTGTATTGATGTTAAAATTACATTATGTAGCAGACAATTAATAGATTTCTCTTGGGACAGCAACGTGGGCCTCATCAGTATTAGCACCTAGAATAGAACTCTGCACAGAGAAGTTCTGCAGTTTTCAGAATACTTACTGATTGGTTCATTGATACATTATCAAACAGGTTCATTATTTACATTTACCCTTCAAATCATTCTAATAAATTATCCTTGGTGTTTTATTGTTTTGAGACAGGCCAGAACCAACTGGATTTCTTTTAAAGTTTAATCCTTCTCTCAATGTAGTTGATAAAATACATCAAAACACTCCACTTCACTGGGCGGTTGCAGCAGGAAACATTAATGCTGTTGATAAGCTTTTGGAAGCTGGTTCTAGCCTGGATGTCCGAAATGTTAAGGTATGGCCAGGTGTTTATCTCTCTTAGTTTATTATGTCTTAGTTACCACAAGATACATAGAAACAATAATAGTTGGCTACCCTTGGAATAAATACATTGAGTCTATGATTCTCCTGAGTTTGTAAAACTTGTTTAGCATTGGGACTTCCCTGTGGCTCAGTGGCTAAGATTCCACGCTTCCAATGCAGGGAACCCGGGTTCAATCCCTGGTCAGGGAACTAGGTCCCACATACCCCAACTAAGAGTTCGCATACCATAGCTATAAAAGATCCTGCATGTGCAACTAAAGATCGCATATGCCGCAACCAAGATGAGGCTCAGCCAAATAAATAAATATTAAAAAAATGTTTAGTACCTATGCTATATCAAAAATAAAATTGAACTTTTTCTTTCTTTTTTAGGGAGAAACCCCTCTTGACATGGCCCTGCAAAACAAAAATCGGCTCATTATTCATATGCTAAAAACAGAGGCCAAAACTCGAGCCAACAAAAATTTCAGACTTTGGAGATGGCTGCAGAAATGCGAGGTATTTTCATACAGGGCCTATCCTGTGGGCTCTAAGAACTGTTTTATCCATTTGTTTTTGTGTTTGAAGGCATCAGGGAAAACCAAGGAGTTGGCCTGCTGCTGCATTTTTCTGCCGATTTTATCTTTCCCATACATCCGGTAACCCAAAGTTGGAAATTTGGCACTTTTACTGGTTCTCAGCTAGGTGGCTCGACAGCTCCATGTTACCTTGTGAATACCATAGCATACTTCCATGTTTATTTCATGAGTGAATTGAAACACAAATAGTTTAGATTCTTAGAGAAGCAAAAGGAAAAATCCTTGTTGCAAGGAATTTTATAGGAGTTATTCTTAAAGAACTTGTTCCTATTAAAATTTTTTTCAAAGGGAAAATAATAACATTCAAAACATTTTCTTAGAATCAGGAGGAGTTAAACTTAAAAATTACAATGTTGCAAGCTTCAGGCATTTGATGTCACTTCATAAAATCAAAAGCATTCACAATTTTGAGATATGAAACCCAACCTTTATTCTTTTTTTAACTTGGCAGTTCTTCTGAGTGGTGGTCTTCTAAAGTTAAATGTGAACAGCAACAACAAAAAAGTGAATGGAATGACAGAAAAAATTAGAATGGTCAGCTTGCTCTTATGTCCAGCAAAATCTAAGTTATAATAGAGAATGTAATTAAGATTGTTAAAATGGATATTGAATTGATTTTACTGTTTAATGTCTTCACATACGATAGCGTTGTCTTGAGAATGTATAGAATACCTTCAGATTCTAGATTAACAGGCGTGAGATTTCTATGCAGAGGATCCCCACGAACACTACACCAATTTTGCATTTAAGTATGGGAAGGGAGAAAAAAAGAAATAAGTCTCCTTTGCCATCTCCTCTGCTCCCTCGCCTGCTTTATTAGTAGAGTGTCCCAGGATTTTGTCCTTGGACCTCTTTTCTGTCTAGTCATTCCTTTGATGGTTTCATGTGCTTCCATGGCTTTAAATGCCGTCTATATGTTGACAACTCCCAAATGTATCTCTAATTCAGACCTATCCAGTTACCTACTTGATTTATCCATTCATCATCCAAAAGGCATTGTCAGTATAACATCCAAAACTGAACTCCTGATCTCTCCTCCCCACTGCCTCCAACTATTCCGTCTAGAGCTTCCCCATCTCAGCAGGTGGCAACTTACTCTCCAGTTACCTTTGCCTTTTTGTCATATCGCGTATACAGTCTGTCAGAAAAACATTTGGCTAGTTCTGCCCTCAGTGTATATCCAGCATCTGACCCTTCTTACCACTTTACCATGACATTTTGGTCCAGCCACCTTAATTTTTTATATGAACTCCTGCAGCTCTGACATTTTCCTGCCTCCACTCACCTCTAGTCTCTTCGCAGAAAAGCAGTCAGGTGAATCTTAAAATGTAAGTCAAATCCTATCATTCATCTGCTCAGAATCCTGTGATATTTCCCCCTTTCTCCCAGCATAAAAACCCAAAACCTTAAAATAACTTCCATCCAGCTTTCTGTATACTATAAAATACACTTAGTACGTTTGTCTGACTGTCTTCCCCTGCTAGAATTTAAGCTCCATGAGAGAAAGACTTTAAATTCATTTATGTGTTCCCAAGTGCCTAGAACAGTGCCTAGCATATGATGTACACTGGAATATTTGTTGAACAAAGAAATAGTGTGGCTCATCCGTGAGTGTTGTATCTGCGATTAAAATTGTGAGATTCACATTTAATTGTTATTTCTGTTCTGAGATTATATTGCATGTAAATTCTAAGTTTACCTTAAAAAAAAAAAAAACCTAGACTTGCTCGTTTTGTGTTATCGTGCAAATTAGAATTGGAAGCATATTAAACACTTCCTGTCATTTGAAATTATCCATCCTCAGAACGTGGTTTAGAGGAGTAAAGATTGAAGAAGATAGAGCAGGATATAAAGGTCATGCGTACTGGAGTTAAGGGACCGCATTGCACAGATGTGGTGTCCAGCGTTAATACAGACAGCCACAGTGTTGGTTCCTTCTTTTAACTTTGTGGAATAAACTCATATTATTAGCATCCTGAGGATGTGTTTCAGACTTTGACCTCCATGTGACATATGACACGGAGAACTACTCTCTTCTTGAAACTCCCTTCCCTGGCTTGACTGGAACATTTCTTCTGGTCCTCATTCTGCCTCTCTGGTCATACCGGTCACACTTCATTACTTACCTTTTGGGACGTAGCTTTTTTCCCCTTGAATGTTTCTGTTGGCCAAGCTTCTGCCCTATTCACCTACCTGCACACAGTCCTCAGGATGCTTTTCATTCCTGTCTTTCCAGTCGGTGTACTGATTAAACACTAAGTTTTGTCCTGTATGGTAGATCTGCTTTTCTGACTGACTCCTGGCTATCTCCTAGATGTCTGCAGTTCCACATGCCCTAAATGAAAGTCGTCTTTTCTGCAAACTTGTTCCTTCTGACCTCCTTTATTAGGGCATGGCACCATGCAGTGCCCAAATTGGAACTCTTGTACTTTCTTCTTTGAGTCTTGGGTATATTGATTTTCATGTGGTCTTTTTGTCCTGCTTTATGCCTTCTGACATATAATACTGTTTGAAAGAAATTATTTTTTTTAAATGTCAGCTATCATTAACATGTTTCTAGAAGATCAACATTTCTTGGAGTGGAAGACAGAAAGACTACACATGTTTAAGCAACATTTTATTAATGCAAGATTTTAAAAGATTGCTTTCAAGATTTGTAATTTCTTAAAAGTTCAGATTTATCTATCAGCAATTTTGAAGAAAAACTGTGTTGTGCTGTTGTATTAACTCACTATATATTTAGGAAATAGTTTTTCTTTTGAACTATTATTAGGTGCTTAGGAGGTAAAATCCATTAAGTTCTAAAATTCTGAATCTCTTAATAGGTCTTCCTGCTGCTGCTACTTTCTGTGATTACCATGTGGGCTGTTGGATACATATTGGACTTCGATTCAGATTCTTGGCTTTTAAAAGGATTTCTTTTAATAATATTGTTTTTTCTGACGTCTTTATTTCCAAGGTGTGTATTAGTCTTTGCAAAGCTGGTTATTGCATTTCCAATTTGACTACTCTATTTTTACTGTTGTTACCTGAAGCCACAGATTTTTATTGAGCTATGAATGTTACTTATCACATATAGTGATCCTCAAGGTGGGATGGCAGGGCTTTGGTGGTATATGATTTGACTGAAAGCAGATTGGTCAATCCAATACATTGACAATTGGTAGAAAATAAATATCCTAGCTCACTTTTTTTTCCCTAGGTCACTTTTTGAATTGTTAATGAATAATAGGAAGATTTTTGTAGCTATTTTGCATCTTGAAACATTTTTGCCCATTTTTCAGAAATTGTTTTTTTCTATTTTAAATTTAAATTTATTTTAAGCTAGTTGTTTTTAGCTCTTAATGTTTTTTAGGTAAGAAACAACCTAAGTAAATCATAGGAAGTTATAAGATAGTAACTGTGGTATAGTTCTATTTTTAATAGAATATTCATATATATATAATACATATATATGATATCTATATATATATTTATATATATATATATATGTAGTCACTAGTTAAGAGTCTGATTGCCTGGGTTCAAGTCACGCTTTACCACATGACAGTCTGACCTTGAGCAAGTTGGTTTACCTCTCTGTGCCTCAATTTCTTCATCTCTAAGATGAGGATAATGTTTATGACAATACCTGCCTTGTGGTTAGTACAGATACCATGGTTAAAACCGTGACTGATGCCCAGTACTCAGTACCCAGAGCTTCTTTTCGTCTCCCTTTCCCAGTGGAGTGGCATCCAGTTTCTCACATGAATAATGGGTCGCATCCTCGGATTGCTGCCCCCTCTGTTCTTCCCTGCTCCTCACCCTCCACACCCAGTGCCCTCCCAGGTCCTCCCTGCCCTGCCCCAGTTGGTCGGCTCTCGGCTCTCGCCCTCTCCTCAGCTGGCTCCTTAGGCCAGGCCTCCTCACTGATCTCCTGATTACCCCGCTGTAGTTCCTCCTCACTCAGCAGTCAAGGGTGGGCTTTGAAAAAAGCAAACCAGTTTCTGTTTTCTCTCCCTGCATAAAGCATAAAGCCCTCCCGTGGCTTCTCCTTGTTCTCAGAATGACATCCAGACTGCTTGCCTGTGAGGTGCTATGTAATCACCCCTTTCCCTCTGGCATTATCTCTTACTTTCACTTCCCTCCAGCCTTCTTTCTGTTTCTAGAACATATCAAGCTCATACCCACCTGGGGCCTTGGCTCTTGCTTGCGTGTCTGTCTGAAGGGCTCTGTTCTGTACCGTGTTGTTAGGTAGTAGGAGACGTCTCATGGACCTCAGTTCCCAGCAGCTGCTCCTTAGCCAAGCGGTGACTGGCTCTGCTGTATCCTCCCCTGTATTTTCTTCATGGCACTTAATTACTGTTTCCTGGAATGTACGGCCCATACAAGCAGTACACTTGTCTCTCCTGTCGAACATTTTCAGTCAGTGAATGAAAGGAAAATGTAACGATGATGATCTATAAGAGAATCTAAAAGAAAGTGCATGTTGCTGTCCTCAGGGTGTGATTATGAGTGTTCCTATGTCTTTTGTCTGCTTACCAGCATTTTGTGGAATAAGCATGAGTTGCTTTTGTCATTTAAAAAAAAAAAAAGCATTAGCGGAATTTTACCACCTAGTCATTCAAGAGCAGGACAGTAGGCTGGAAATGAATTTAAAAGCTCAAATTTCTGAAAAATAGTAAAATGCCTGCAATTGCCTGCTATTCAGAAAATTTGTAAGTTAGAGATATTCATTCATTTTCCACTAATTGGATTGACTTGGTCTTCAAATAAATTTTAAGCCAAATTGCAATCACTTTTTTTCTTTTTTCCAGAGAGAAGGCAAAGGCTGGCAATGTCTACTCACCTAGGATAGGGGCATTTGAGATTTTGTTTTAATAGAAACTCACATTATAAAATATTTATATGGAAACTTTGTGAGTTGATGGCTTCATATGCTAGGCTTAGCATATGGACACTACTCAAATGAGAGACAAAAGCATATGGCAGCTTTGTCCAGTCTGCTTTTATTTCTCCCACTCCTTTTTAGAGTCCCAATTTCATGGAGGTAAGCAGCTATAAACTTCCACTGTTATTAGGCTCCACAGGAGTTTGTTTGTTCCAGGCTGCTATGTGATACCTGTCAGAAGTAGACAGGTTGTAGTAGCAGGCTGTTACAAATAAGATAGTTCACTGCACCACTTAATTAAGTCAAACAAATTTTGCTTCAGACAAGCCATGCCATGAAGGTTACATGGGCTCCAGTTGACCTGTTCTGGCAATATGTTGAGAGCCTGAGGTTTGGGATCTTTACTTGTTGCCAAGTATTATTTTATCATAGTTGTGCTTAGGATCTTGATAGCTTTTTAAAAACCCTTTAATATGTGTGTTCAATCGTTGTTTTATGATATAAATTCAAAAATAGATCTAGGTAAACTATATGCATGCATAGATTTACTATATTATTTAATGTAAAAGATTTTTATTTTCTTTTGAAACTATAATAGTAAACATTTGAGTAAGTTTTATGTGGACTTCCATGTTGCTTGTGATCCAAGCAAGATGGTTTGGGTTTGATGACTGGAGCCACCGTTAACCTGTATGTGTCTTTTTATGTTACGTGTCTGCTTCACAAGCTGATTGTAGGATAAAAATGCTCAAGGTTGTGTGCCTCTGTGTGTTTCAAAAATCCACTGCTAGCCTCACATTTAGCTTGTTAAATGTGAAGATGACTCTCCAGGGATTTAAATTTTTGCATTTTGAAAATATAACGTGTATTTGAAAATATAACATGCCAAAAATACAAATATGTGTTTCAATAGAAATAAAAAAGATTCATTGAAAATATAACGTTATTGGGAGTGAAATAACATGTAAGTTAGTTACAGGAACTAGAACATTCACTTTTTGAGAGTCCCAGTGCTTCAGTTTTCTCACATGTAAAATGAAGCAATGATGGTGCATAGCTCTTACACATGGAAAGTGGCACATAGCACTTGGTGAAAGCTGTTGTTATCTGAGGTCTTTATTTTCACTATTATTATTATTTAAGGGAATTTAGAATGAAAATGAATATGATTCATACTTACTTTCACTAATACCTTATGTTTGTACTTTTTTTCTTTTAGGTTCTTGCTCGGGTACAAGAGCCTTATATACTTACCAACAGTCTTTCTGCTGAGTTCCATTTTTTGGATGTTTGTGACTTGGTTCATCTTATTCTTTCCTGATATCCTTCAAGTTTACATTTAAATGCATATCTCATTTAGCTTTTAAAAATGACTAAAATTTAGATACTAGAGATCTAGGGAATGTAAATCAAATTTATATTAATCTAATGGTCCTGATTGAAGGTGTTTAATGTTGAATATCTACTGAATTCTGGACATGATCTCAGGGTACACTATGGAAACAGCAGGTGTTTAGTATTAATTACACATAGGAAGGAAACGGTTTAACAATATATTAAAACAGTGAATGAATTATAAATTATTTAGATCCATAAAAAGTACTGTATTGCCTTGAGGTTCTCTTTAAGGTCAGATGGTTCTTTTAACTTGATCAGTAGTTATAGTCTATTAATAAATCTGGGTACCAAGATTACCTCTATAGGCGGAATACTGAAGGAAATGTGTCCTCCTCAGCAGTAATCAGTGCAGTGTTATTATCCAAGGCAGTGATTTTCAGTGCACAATAAAAATAAATTTGCATTGCCACCCAAAATATATGTGAAACAGAAGTACATCCTAATACGTGCTTTACTCTAACATTTTTGTTTTTTATTCTATTTCCTTTTTTAAAAATGCGAGTCATAAGCCACTTAAATCTTTCATGATCTACTAGTGGATGGCAACTCATAGTTTAAAAAAACAACTCATCCAAGGGCTTGCTTTATCACTTGAGAAGCAGGGCCCAGGCCAAATCCAGTCACCTGAAAGTGAGGATAGGGGTTACTTCTTAGTTTATAGCTATTTATAGGTCCCATTAGGAAGGATGCATTTTCTCCAATTTTCAGAGTTCCCACCTCTTTCTAGGCTCCTTTCTCTCCCTCAAAGGGCCCTAGGAAGCCATTAAAAGCCTTGCTTTCCTTACAGGGCAGGAGAAGAAGGGATGTGGTGGATAGACGTGTACCTTTAAGCCATATTCCTTTAACATTCTGTTATTTCTCTTTCTGGGAGTGATACACCTGAAAAGAAAGAATACTGATTATAAGAGAGATGCGTTCATTCAGTTTATTTTTTCATTGGAATAAATGTAAAGTGAGAGGGGCGTATGAGTTCTGAGTGCATTTATCTCCCTTCATGATAGCATGTTTTTACTTGAATGATGCTCTTTATCTCTGAGCGTTATCTCTAGTACTTCTCAGATTCCTTTAAATAAATGGCACAGTATACCATGGGGGTCATTTTGACTTTTCAAAGGATTTTATTGCATTAACTTTCATCTCAATTATTGATTTGAGGGCAGCTTTTTAAGCACTGGCCTTATGACCACCACTTAATAAAGGCTTGGGTGATATCATTATGTGATACAAAAGTGCTTTATCACTTAGTCCTGAGGCTAGTAAATGTTTTGGTAATTGGAGTAATACTGAAAGGGCTGACTGATATTTTTATTTACCAGTTCATACGCAGTGGAGTAAACATAGTTTAAAAATTGTGTTTCTTGATGACTTTTTAAAATGTGAGTAACTCATGCTCTTTTAGATTTTTCACCAAAAAAGTGTGGTAGTTTTTACATTGAATTATTTCAAATTTGCAGTGTCAATATTAACAAAAATGTTACTCCACCATAGTTTGAAAATCTCAATTACAGAGGTATTTAGTTAGTATTCAGCTGAGTTTACTGCTGTTCAGTATTTGTGAAGATGTCATAACATGAGAAGAACTGATTCAATTTCCATAGCTGTACAGAATCTTAAAAGATGTTGGAGTTGACAGGAAGGTATTTTACTGACATGTACAGCATGAAGCCAGTTGTAAGCACCCAGGCTGCTGCTGGTGGGGCCAGATCAGTCAGTAGGTGGCGCCATCAGATCAGTGTTTTCCAAGCTTAATGCTAAATGCTATCTGAACTGCCTTGGGTGTGCACTGAGGTGCTGCCCTGGAAAAACCCATTCTGAGGGTGTAGACTAGTCGTGTTGCTGTGTGGATTGCATGGGGCCTCCACTCCCACAGCCGCTTTGCCCATCACGGGAAGAAGGCCTGGGAACATTGCGGAAGGAGTGTGGTCTTTGGAATCAGACAGAATGAATTGAGTTCTGGCTTTTTTGTTTTCCTTACTAGTTATTATGTGAAGTGACGTGGAAGTCGTTCAGTTGTGTCCGACTCTTTGGGACCCCATAGACTGTAGCCCACCAGGCTCCTCTGTCCGTGATTATTCAGAACAGAAGCCCCAAATTTGTTCCACTCAGTACATGAGATTATCCTGTGATTCAGTTGTCATGTGTGTTGATCAGGATTTTAGAGGAATTCAATTTCAATTTCACCCAGCTTTTTTTTTTTTTTTTTTTTCGGATCCTGTCTCTTTCATAAAGCCAGGCCCATCTGCAGATAAACCAATAAGCTAAATCAACAAGATCCATTCCTGCCTACTGGAACCAGATGTGGTTGTGCTGGTTTTTTGTGGGTAAGAGCAGTGCTTCTCAAACTATAGTGTGTGTGTGCATCCCCTAAGGATCTTGGTAAACTCCAAAATCTACTTCTGCAGGTATAGGGTGAGTTCTGGAGCTCTACCCTTCTAATAAGCTCCCAGGTAAAGCCATTGCTGTGGGTCCATGGACCACACTTTGAATAGCAAGAGTTTGGAGTTTGTTCTGTGGCTACATTTTTCCACTCTGAAGTTTAGCACCAAGCAGCTTGGCAACACCTGGGAAGGCAGATACAGTTACTGTGTCAGTTTAATGATTTTAATTGGACAAGGAGAACTGGTTTTCTGCTGGCTTATTGGTTCATTATTGCACAATCATTTGTCCTTCCCAGGAGCAAAATTTTCCTTTTGTGTAGAAAGGATTTGAACCACTTTAAAAGCACTTCTAAGTGGGTAATGTCTATCTTTGAAACACTTTATCTTAACTTATCCATAATATCTGCCTTTTACATAGTATCTAATTTGTAGCCACTTTGCAAGGAGAGCAGTTTGTTTCTGAATTAACTCAGCCTAATACAACTACAAGAATTAGGTTATTAAACTTCCATGTAAGAAATGTTTGCTAACATTAATCTAATATATAGGGAAATATTTTTAATTAGAATCTCTGAATTCAGTGATTTGTTTCTTTGAATAGTTTTGTTAAAATTTATTAGATGATCAGAAAATACTATTTTAGATGCACACAAGAGAGCCACAATTACACCATTAGATATTAATTTGTTTGGATCTGGAAGGTTTTTAAGTATTTAGGAGGTTCTTCATATACCGCAACTATTCCTTTCAGTCTTTTATATGAGTTTCAACTAATGAGAAGAGATAATTATTAGCCAACTATGAGCAAATTCCTATAGGAGTAGAACATAGGGTAGGACCAGATTTTAGGGTTAGTCTACATAGTAATATGTGTATGTAGGAAAGGTAAGGGTAGAGTGCAGAGTAAAGAGACTCTTAAGCACCAGTGATGAAATGTACCTACATCATAATTAAGCTGTTCTTACTGGAAGTCTGATATGTTCCTTAATTTGGCTTTCACATGTAGCAGGCACCCCTTTATATTTCATTTTCATTATCAGCATAGTAGCCTTCCTCTATTTTTTCTACAAGACTTGGACAACTGATCCAGGGTTCACTAAGGCTTCAGAAGAAGAAAAGAAAATGGTGAGTTTTCTCTGTAATGTTACTGATTTGTTTTATAGAAGGGCATGTAAACTATGTTGGTTTTTATTGTGACTGCATCTCTAGTGCCTGGCAGCTAATCAGTGTTTTAGTCGCTTCAGTCATGACAAACTCTTTGTGACCCCATGGACTGTCGCCCGCCAGGCTCCTTTGCCCGTGGGATTCTCCAGGCAAGAATACTGGAGTGAATTGCCATTCCTTTCCCCAGGGGATCTTCCCAACCCAGGGATCAAACCCGAGTCCCTCATTACAGCTGAATTCTTTACCATCTGAGCCACCAGGGAAGCTTGGCATAATAGATGCAGCGTAAATGTGGAATAATTAAATCAGCAAACAGATTTCTTCACTGTCATTTATTTATATGAAAGTTTAAAAAATGTTTTTATTTTCCATTACAGTAATATACCACCAAGACTTTTTCAGCTATAATTTCTGTCAGTAGATATGAGCTCCTACTTCTTTATAATAATACTTAGGTAATGATCATACAGCTTAAATTCCCCTATTAAATATATGGAGAGTATCTAGGACAGGGCCAAGGGGAGTCTTTCTCCTTACTGGCTGAGGAGATACTCTTTTTTGTCCTCAGACTGAAATTGTCAGGAGTCATGGTGTGTCTCCCATTGCTCGTGAATGTTAGAAGTTGGGGAGATTGTTGTCTTCTTTGTTACCTAAAGCCAGTATTCCTGAAAGACTGCCTTTGGCACTTATAACCATCAATTCTGATGTATAGGTGGTTTTTTGTTCCTTTTTTATGAGTTATAATGTGTGTGTTTATTTTTCTCTAGCATATTATAACTGAGAGATCATTGCCATTCATGGAATACAGGGAGGGGTGCAATTTTTGTGCATTCTAATTTATTGACTGTGGTTAAAAATGCAGCCTTGAAAAGTCACATATTTCAGGCACAGAATGATATGGTGGCAGGCCTTCTAAATTGCTTTTCTAGCTATTGCAGTTTGGAGAGAGAACTGTGAGAATGGTATATAACCATGCCTCATCCATTCCCCCAGTAAAAAGCAAGTGTAAGGTCAAACTTAATGTCTTTCAGAGTATCATCACCCTTGCAGAGACTGGCTGTCTAGACTTCAGAACATTTTGTACATCCTGTCTTGTGAGTGAGTCTTTTCCTCTATAATTCTTTTCCCATAGTAAAAGCAAATTCTTTGTTACAATGCCCATGTAAGCATTTTTCACATCTTCCTGGTATATTTTACATCTTTCTTTTTACCAGGTATAAAATTGGTTTTTTTAAATTTCACATTGCTGTCAGAACAATTTTCTGCCTTGAACATATAAGAGAATGATGTTTATAATCTCTCAAAGTTGCCTATGGTTAAATCCCTTTATGTGTCTGGTTTGCTTTTTCCTGCCATGAAGCTTATGTTAGAACTAACTTGGAGTCTCAGGATCATGGTGACCCTAGAAACCACCTAGTGAAACTTTTGATTTAGCAACTGAGGATTCTTGGCCTAAAGGGAGGAAGTAACTTTCCCCAAATTACTGACAGAGCCAGAAATGTAACTCGGGTTTGCTTTTTCTGAGTCCAGTACTCATCCTGCTGGGTAGTGCTGCCTCATTTCCCCTTCGGCAGTGTCAGTAGGCTCTGGACCCCAAATCCTCCTTAGTGATGGAGTAATTAAAGTAGACACCTGGAAGTAAGAGTAACAAGGCCTTCCAGAGCCTAAGTGAATTGATGATCAATATAGGATTATTTGTGCCAGTGTGTCTTTATAATTTAGAAATAAGATTTTGCTTTTGATTTGTGACCACTCTGGGATTCTGATGACTGCTTTTCACTCTCTTAATTGTCGCCTTAGATAAGGAAGCCATTAAGGTCACTCCACTGCCACGTGTGCAACTCCTGTGTGGCTCGGTACGATCAACACTGCCTGTGGACCGGACGGTGCATAGGTGAGAGTGTCAAGTTTCCATCTGAAGTTCAGCTCCCTTTCCGTTAATGCGTGTGACTCAGAAAAAGCAGGAAGCATCTAAGCATCTGCAGCTCTTGCTTGTCAGAGGATCAGCTCTGTGGTCTAATACTTTCGGAACACTGTTGAGTTTGATAATAATTTATAAAGCACCTTTATAGATAGTATCCTATTTGATCATGAGAGGTTGGTATTACTATCTTCATTTTAGAGTTGGAAAAAATACTAAAGGTCAAATTATTTGCTTGAGATCACTTTAGTAGTATCGTCTTCCACTTCAGATAGCATGTTCTTTCCATAATTTGTATCTTATCCCTTTTATTCACCTTTCGCCTTGCCTCCCAGGCTCAGGGAGGCACCAGAGCCAAGGATGGCAGAGGTCTGGGGTCTGCCTTCCACCCTGGGAGTATTCCTTGTCCTGATCTGCAGCCCTGGGTTTCCTCTGAGCCATTACAGTAAAAGGCAGGGCTTTGTTATGAGGAACTTCAGCATCTCATGAGTCTTCAAGGGGAGGCTGTGGTTGTTGAATCTTGATGAACAAAAGGCACCTTTCTGTGGTGCATGTTGATGTTCTCTACTATCGGGAAGATCCCCTGGAGAAGGAAATGGCAACCTACTCCAGTAGTCTTGCCTGGAGAATCCCATAGACAGAGCCTGGCGGGGGAAAAACAGCCTGTCTGTGGTCACCTGAGTGACTAACACTTCTGTGAGCTTTCATGTCTTCAGAACAGGTGAAGAGATCATTCCTGTGTTCCCAGGCTTTATGGACCCCATCCCACCGTAGAGATGAGATGAGATGAATGGCATTAATAACAGGCAGCTTCGAGTGGCGGTGGGAAAACAAGAGTATAAGCCCACATATTTTTATCATACTGCGTTTATGTAGTAGTTTCATTTATATCATCCTCTTTGGTTGCCACAGGCCTGTGAAGTAGGCAGAAGAGATGTTTTCCTCATGTTACAGGAACACTGAGTCAGAAGTTAAATGACCTACCTATAGTCACACAACTTGTCATTTGTAAATCAGGGTCTCCTGGCTGCAGTGGGTGTTGCTGCTTCTGCTGGGCTTTGAGAAGCTGGGAACATGATGGTGGCTGAGGCGCTTTGTGTCATTAGCGTCAAAATGCTGCCATTTCCAGCATGGGGAGGGGCAGCACATGCAACAGTGGGGCGTGGCTACCTGGCACCCTCACCCTTTCCTTGCTTCTGTAGACCTTTCTCAGGTCACAGGTTGCCCCTCTTCTGCAGTGTCCAGTTCCCTGCAAGCTATCTGTTGCCCCTGTTTGTTTTCTGGGTTCTCGTGACTGAGTCAGTCCTTGATGTCCAGAAGTTGTACTTGTATGAACTCATTACATGGAAGGAAGGGACAGGATATGATTTGCCCCAAGTCCTGCCCGCTCCCCTCCCTCCAACACTGTAGAGGCCATCCTAGGGCTCTATAGGATTTACTTAGTAAGCTTTGTTCTGTCCAAAAGAAGTGTCTTCATTTAGTAAGTAATGAATAAATATTAGTTCAGTTGATGTGGACATTTGAACAGGACATAGCAAAGCTTTTTGGTTTGGGTTTAATAGCATTTAAAAGCAAAATAACAGCTTAGTTCTTTTTTACTTTAGTGGAAGCTTTTGACAGGAAAGTGTTTAATAAGACCTTGTTCTGGAAAATCATTGTAAGAAAGTGTTAAATATGTTGTTTTTCTTTTTTGATGTAGGTTTTGGCAACCATCACTATTACATATTCTTCTTATTTTTCCTTTCCATCGTGTGTGACTGGATTATATATGAATCTTTCATCTGTAAGTATACATTTTTCTTATAGCAGAGTTAACACACCCAAACTCGATACACTGTTTCTTGTAAACTCTTATATCACATTGTGGCTGGATGACTATAAACCATATCCTGATAAAAGTGAAACGAATGCCCTTAAGACTCTCTCAGCATCGAGAAGCTGTAAGAAATGCTAGGAGAGTTTAGTTGTCAGTAGTTTGGAAGAGATTGAACTCTGAAGTGACCTTGATAAGTTTGAGAAGTGGTCAAAAATAGATTCATTTAAGTGCAGATTTATCCCTCAGTGAGATGAGTAAAAATCAGTTGCTCAAGTACAAAGCAAGGGGAAGCGATAAGTAAATAAATTAGGGGGGAAAAGTTGGTGGTAGAGAGGTTGAGGGAGTGGGGTGGAGGTGGTCATAGTACTCAAGGCACGGAACTCTGAAAGCTCGTACCATTTGTTAAATATCAAGTCAGGACTTAGAACTGATGGGAAAACAGTGACAGTGATTGAAAGGTTGGAAATAATAACCTGGAAGAAAACAGCAGATCACTTACTCTGCTTCCCTGAGAAAGGAAAACAACTTTTCAGTAGCCATGTAGGAGGTCAACGATGGCTGGTAGGGGTAGGGGAGCTCATGTAGGAAGTGATGTCCAGCTGTTCCAAGGTGATCGAATAAGAACAGGGTTTAAATTGAAGCAAGAAGGGTTTTGGTTAGCTCTTAAGAATTGCATGACTGTGCTTTTCAGACTGAGGAATAGGCTACCTAACTGGAAAAACTTACAGAGTAGCTTATAGTTTATTTTGATTTTATTGGTTTAACTGTTTATTATTTATTTATTCTGAAGGTTTTAGGAGCATTTGGTTCTAGAGGCAGAGGCTTTACTGTTGATCTGTTTCCATGCACACTCCTTTTATATTCATGCTCAAGTCTTGGATTTTGCCAGTACAATACAAGTCTGTTGCTTGAGCTAAAATGTTGGAATGATTCTAGAAGACGTGGAAAATTTATTCCTACAGTTTTTCTTTTCCTCTTTAGCATCCCAAGTCCCACCACTCCCTACTCTCCCCACCCGACTCACTAGCTGGCTTTCTCTAGGTTAAATTTAGTTTAGTTTTTGAAAGGTAATTTTCCCGTGCTGTCCGCAGCCTCTCAGATCTCCTTCCAGAAACATCCAGTATCACAAGTTGCGTTTTGTTTGTTATTGTTCAGTTGCTCAGTCATGTCAGTTGTTTGCGACCCCATGAACTGTAGCACACTAGGCTTCCCTGTCCTTCACTGTCTCCTGGAGTTTGCTCTAATTCATGTTTATTGAGTCAATGATGTTATCTAACCATCTTATCCTCTACAACCTCCTTATCCTTTTGCCTTCAGTCTTTCCCAGCATCAGGGTCTTTTCCAATGAATCTGCTCTTCACATCAGGTGGCCAAAGTATTGGAGCTTCAGCTTCAGCATCAGTCCTTCTAATGAATATTCAGGGTTGATTTCCTTTAGGATGGACTGGTTTGATCTCCTTGCAGTCCAAGGGACTCTCAAGAGTCCCTTTTTTGTTTTGTTTAGAGATTGTTAATTGATATTCATGAAATGGTCTGTTTTTAGCCCTGCCATAGGCATGGAGAGGACCTCAGTTACCTTGACAGCCCTGTTTCTACCAGACACCTTTGGTGTCTCTGATCACTAGGGAATGCTTTTGGAGCTTAGCGTAACCGCCACCATCTCAAATGGAGCTGAGTCAGAAGGTTGTGATCCCTGATCTCAGTTCTTGTCAAAGACCATCAGTAATCCTGAGCATTGAAATTTTAAAACTGCTTAGATTATTATGTCCTGTGGTATAAGAAATAAAAGATTATTTTTAAAAAATGCTTCTTTCTGTTGAAAGAGCTGCCCTTTAAAAGGCCTGAAAATAAAGCATATTCCTGGAAAACCTTTTGAAGCTGGGCCCCTGGACCTGCTTGTCCCCTGGACTTGATCCTCAGGGAGAGAAGCCAGATTTTACGCCACTCTTGTCTCTCCGCACCCTCTCTTGTCACTAAAAATAGTCACCTTTGTGCGGTGGCTGTGTCCAGCATAAGACTGTATTGATAAGGACAGAAGTAATTTTCCATCACATTCATTCTTTCCAAGTTGCTTTCTTATTACATGCATTTGGTTCTTCCCTCCTCTTTGTCTTTATTCTCGGGCTCCAAACCAGTGTTTGTATTACGTTTTTTGTTTCTTAGAAACAATCCCACCTTACATTAACTAACAACTGTGTAGACTAGCTGAATATGTTTTGTTACTTTAATTTATTGTTTGGTATTTTGTGACGGTCACAGTATTTCTTTACACTGAACGAGAGCATCATGTCCGTTTATCATTATTTCACAGACAGCAAAAGTGAACTTTCACCCCATTTTTCTAACAAGGCCTCACTGCCATCCCACCTTCTTTATCATTAACACTCCTGGTGCTAGAACACTGCTGCGTACCCTCCTCCTCGTCGGATCCAGTTCTGGCTACTCTGGCTTTGAGCCGCTGCCATGCATTTCCCCTTTTCTGAGGTCTGTTTTCAGGGTGGACAGTAAGTCACTCAAAGTGTCAACATCTTATGAGCTACAGGGACAAAGATTTTTAGATCATTGTTAGAAAGAACACCGTAACTGTCAGAGCTATTTAAAGATGAAAATGATTGATCTGGAGCAATACAAGTTCCCTGTTATTAGCCAGTGGCCACCTGATAAAAATGTATTATTAGTACACATTAAAGTGTTGTATTGCATAACATAATGTATGTGGCCATTTGCAGCCGTATCTTCGATAAATCTGAAATCAGTCCTGTGAAAATTCCTGTTCGAAGTCATGCTGTGTTATCAAAAAATTCCCAGAAGGAAGCAGTAGACATTCAT
The DNA here is from genome assembly GCF_054371585.1 of Giraffa tippelskirchi. Taxonomy (NCBI): domain Eukaryota; kingdom Metazoa; phylum Chordata; class Mammalia; order Artiodactyla; family Giraffidae; genus Giraffa; species Giraffa tippelskirchi. The sequence continues at coordinate 22,558,411 of NC_137284.1, forward strand.
AAGCAGAAAGAAAGTAGATACTCTTTCCCACCCAGCAGCTGTTTCCTAAGCCTGCTGTTGGAAATTATATATATATATTTTTTTTGTCGTATCAGGTATGTATGTGGAATGCATCTTTGTTTGCTGTCCTAATGAGCAGCTTTAAAGAGAGTGTAATTTGCCTTAAAGATTTTTTTACCTTGATTGTTGCTCTGTGATGATTGCCCTTAGAATGCTTCTGGCATATGTTCGTGAAAGATTGTTGGAAATCAAATGAGACTCAGAAAAAAAAAAAAGAGATTTTCAGAACTAAAATGGTCAGACAGTTGATGCTTAAGTCATGGACTCATTTTCTTTCCGTCCCAGGATCTCTTAAGTGCTGCTTTGGGAAAATGTCTGAAACTACTTAATGAATTGTCAGAGGCATTTATAAAACCTCAGGGTGCACATCTACACAATTCTTATTTCCTTGTCCTTTGTGAATGCTTGTGATGCCTGTTTGAAGTCACTGGTTTTTATATTGGGCTTCCCTGGTGGCTCAGTTGGTAAAGAATTCGCCTGCAATGTGGGAGACCTGGGTTTGATCACAGGGTTGGGAAGATCCCCTGGAGAAGGGAAAAAGTTACCCATTCCAGTATTCTTGCCTGGAGAATCCCATGGACAGAGGAGCCTGGCAGGCTACAGGCCATGGGGTCACAGAGTCCGACATGACCAAGTGACTTTCACTTTCACTACCTGGAAGGTCTGTTCATTTTTTTTCTGCCGATTCCTGCCTGTGTTCTCCCTACTGATGCTCTTGGCTTCCTGGGTTAGGGGGTCAGTATCATGAAGACCTCACTTTTGATTGACATATGAGTAGATGTTCCTGGGGAGAAACTGAGCTGCGACCATATGAATCTTGTTCTTTTTTTTTCTTAGGGGTGTCTGACTCATGAATTTTCTCACCTGGCTTTTCTCCCCTGGCAGGATTAATTGTGGTCCCAATGCACAAGTACAGTCAGCAACTGCATGCTCTAAGTTGTGTTACAGTGATACCCAGGTGCTTATAGGATTTCTTGTGTCCTCAGCAATGGCCTGTTGAGCTGAGCCCTTAATAAGAATTTATGTTCAATTCTGTAATAGACCCTATCTTGCTGTAACATGGATAAGACAGAGAATTTTCTCAGACAAATATTTATTGAATATATAATCATTCTCAGTTATCAAGTCCTTGAATAACTAACTTCTGGCTAGTCTATTTTATGCTGAATATGTTGATTTTAGTGATGGTTTGATAAAGGTTTTGGCTTTTATTCCTTTGCTGCCAACTACTAATGCAGTATTGTCATAGCCTTAACAATACCATTTTTAAAAAAATCTTTGGGTAAGTGGCCTGAGGTGACCCCTAAAAATGGTGCGCTATTCACTCGACCCAGAAAACCCCACAAAATCATGCAAATCAAGAGGTTCAAATCTTCATGTTCACTTTAATAACACTCGTGAAACTGCCCAGACCATCAAGGGTATGCATATCCGAAAAGCCACCAAGTATCTGAAGGATGTCACTTTAAAGAAGCAATGTGTGCCATTCCATCGTTACAGCGGTGGAGTTGGTAGGTGTGCACAGGCCAAACAGTGGGGCTGGATGCAGGGTCGGTGCCCCAAAAAGAGTGCTGAATTTTTACTACATGTGCTCAAAAATGCAGAGAGTAATGCTGAACTTAAGGGCTTAGACGTAGATTCTCTGGTCATTGAGTACATCCAAGTGAACAAAGCCCCCAAGATGCGGCGCAGGACTTACAGAGCTCACGGTCGGATCAACCCCTACATGAGCTCTCCCTGTCACATTGAGATGATCCTTACTGAAAAAGAACAGATTGTTCCTAAACCAGAAGAGGAGGTTGCACAGAAGAAACTGAAGAAACAAAAACTTATGGCCTGGGAATAAATGCCGCAGAAAATAAATGCAAATAAAAGTAAAAGTGTTGGTTGTCTTAAAAAAAAAAAAATCTTTGTTGAGCTGACATTTATTTGGAAGATAAAGTCTTTAAGTTGAGTTCTGATCTGTGCCATTATGTGTTACTTTCTCTTCTCCCTAAATAGAACTGCAGCGGTTTTTATCTTCCTGAAGAATGACCACTAGCTTGTTACCTTTTTAAATAATGGATCCCTCTTTTGTGAATTCACAGATTGGTCAAATCATTGTACCACAACATTCAAAGAAGATGGACTGTGGACCTACCTCAATCAGACTGTGACCTGTTCCCCTTGGGTCATGTATATTTTCATGTTAGCAAGTTGTCATTTCTCATGGTCAACGTTTTTATTAATAAATCAACTTTTTCAGGTACTCATTTATTCTCTTATAATCCATATCCAGTAACATGTAGTGAGGTAGAAGGACTTAAATTTCAAATCAGAAGACTTAGATTTGAGTTCTACCTCTGTCACTTACTCTGTGGGTCTGGGCATGTCATTTGACCCCTGAATTGCAGTTTCCTGTAAAATGGTGGGGGTGGGGGGTAGTAATTGCCATCAACTCTAACAGAATAGTTTAAAGGTTAAAGTAATAAGGTGGTAGTATGGTCGTAAGAGTTATCGAAGCTGACCTCTTTAACAGATAGAGGTCAGGGAGGTGAATTGAACTGCTCAGGGTCACCCACTGAATGGCAAAAATCAGAACTGGTAACTTAGGTCTTCTGACAATTCCATTCAAGGGCTTTTTCCATCATATAATTAAACTATATGGTGTGTAAAAGCATGGTATAAACTGTAAAGCATTGGGCAAATGTGAGATGATTATGTTCCCTCCCTTTTCCTAGCCCTGTTATCCTTATTATTATGTGGTACTTAAGGGCATGGAAGTGGGGAAGAAATGAAGGATGCATCGCTAACCAATGGACATGATAATTACACTTGCAGAGAAGGTCATGACCGTTAGAAAGGTCACGCTCCAGGGCAGTAGCCACCACCTTCAGCTTTCTGTGAAGCTTCTGTTCCTTCCCTGCTGCGTGCCTGCCTTTAAGACTGCCTTTAAGAGCGTAACCTAATTCCCATTGTTGCTATGGCCTCCCTCATGGAATGGACAGCCATGATCAGTCTGAGCCAATTACTGCCAGACCTCAGATAATTAGAACATTACTCAACAAAAGCAAAATGTATTCCATTTTTATGAAGAAGTAACCAATTCTGCAGTAATAATAAAAAATAAAGAAAGAGAAAGGGGGAAAATACTGAAGAAAGGAATTAAGCTGATAATACTGGCTGAATTGCTGCTAAGTCACTTCAGTCGTGTCCGACTCTGTGCGACCCCATAGACGGCAGCCCACCAGGCTCTGCCATCCCTGGGATTCTCCAGGCAAGAACACTGGAGTGGATTGCCATTTCCTTCTCCAGTGCATGAAAGGGAAAAGTGAAAGTGAAGTCGCTCAGTCGTGTCTGACTCTTAGTGACCCCATGGACTGTAGCCTACCAGGCTTCTCCATCCATGGGATTTTCCAGGCAAGAGTACTGGAGTGGGGTGCCATTGCCTTCTCCGACTGGCTGAATTGAGGTTTCTGAATATTCGTCCTAATCTCCTATCCGACATCTGTAGACTCCGGCAGTAAGAATGGATATTAGCAGGACTTCCCTATTGGTCCAGTGGTTAAGACTCCTTGCTTTCACTACACAGGGTGTGGGTTCGATCCCTGGTATGGGAACTAAGATCCCACATGCCATGTGGTGTGGCCAAAAAATTATTTAAAAAAAGAATGAATATTAGCATCAATGATTATTAATATTATAATAATCATTTATAATGTGTGTCCAATTCTTTGTGGCCCCGTGGGCTGTAGCCCACCAGGCTCCTCTGTCCATGGAATTTTCCAGGCAAGAATACTGGAGTGGATTGTCATTTCCTACTCCAGGGGATCTTCCTGACCCAGGGATCAAACCCTTGTCTCTTGCGTTTCCTGCATTGGCAAGTGGATTCTTTACCACTCGCACCACCTGGGAAGTCATAATCATTTCTAAGTTTGTTCTAAGAGTCCAGGAAAGGAGAAAGAAAATTAGAACTCATGTCTCAGATCCTAAGTTCTGCCTCTAACTCCACCTCTGACTAAGTAAATGTGTTAGTCACTCAGTCGTGTCCTACTGTTTGCGACCCCATGGACTGCAGCCCGCCAGGCTCCTCTGTCCATGGGATTCTCCAGGCAAGAATACTGGAGTGGGTTGCCATGCCTTTCTCCAGGGGATCTTCCCAACCCAGAGATTGAACCTGGGTCTCCTGCATTACAGGCAGATTCTTTAACATCTGAGCCACCAGGGAAACCCAGCCATAAGCAAAGCACTCAACATCTCTTAGGCTTAGCTTTCTCATCCGTAAAATGGACACACGACTTCGGCACAGTCTCCATCTCAAGTGTTTGTGAGCCCATTGACCGGAAGGTGTTTTGGAATATGTAAAGCATATATAAATATTAGGTATTATTAATGCAAATGATTATTTATATATGTTTTAAGTATTCCAAAGCACTTTCCTGTGAGTGGCCTCACAAACATATGAGATGGAGACTGCCGAAGTCGTGTGTCCATTTTATGGATGAGAAAGCTAAGAGATGTTGAGTGCCTTGCTTATGGCCATAGGGCTCAGTTAGAGGCAGAACCTAAGGTGTGAGATATCAGTTGTAATTTTCTTTCTTCTTTCTAGACTCTTAAAAGAAGTACAAGTATTTGAGGATATAATATCTTTGCTTTTTAAAAGAAAGTTTGTTTATACTCTCTAAGGCAGGAAAGTAGGCTCAAAGTTTTGGATAGCTTTCAAATATGAGAATTCAGAGTAAAGTTGTTTTCTTAATAAACAAAATAGTCCAATTATTTGAAGTCTTTCATTTCCTGAGTGTTCTGGTGAGTCATGGTTTTGACTGTAGCAAGTCAAACTGAGAGTGTAGACTGCTGACAGGGACCATGGACTTTATTCTCATGCTGACTGAGGTGTCCATCCCAGTGCTGTCATTTTCTAAGCTGTGTGGCCTTGGACCAGTTGCTTCACCTCTATCAACCTCTGCACTAGATCATTTTAAACATATTATCGCAAGTCCTTAGACAAGCTGAAGAGGGTGCTGTGATAATCTGTGTTTTACAGATAAGGAACTTGATGTTTGAGTTGTTTTGAAGATTGGATGCCATATCTCAGTGAATAATGTTGGTTTTAATGATTCAAGAATTTTTTAAGTTTCTTTAATTCTTACCCTTCCCCAAATTTATGGTTGTCCTTATAAAGGACAATTTTCAAGTGTCCTTCACTTCAGATTAACTTTATTTGATCCTTTTCAAAGAGATACTAAGAAGTATATAGAGGCTGAGATAATTGCAGTAATACTGACATTATGTTGTTTGATTCATTCTGAAATTTGAATGCTGAATGTGTTGAGAATTTAAACATGGCCATAAGCCACGGCCTGAATTGCTACAGCAATCATTTCACAACTATCAGTCAATGCCCTCTGCTTTCTTGAAGGTTAATAAAAAGCAGACAATCCAAAAAAAAAAAAAAAATGCCCAGCTACTAGATTTACATAGGAGAGTCTGGTTTCGAGCTGTCAAGTCCTTGCTCTTACCACGATCCTTGGTTAGAAGGCTTGGTGATGCTGTCTTTGGCGAAGAGCTGATTATTTATCAGTGTCCCGTGATGCTCTGCCAAGAGTGATGAGCCTCAGTGTGGTGGCGGGGTTGTTGTTTTTTTTTTTGCATACCTTCTAATATTCTTTTTCAGATTGCTTTTCTGGGCCTGACCTCCTATGAGAGAACCAGCCTGCTGAAGCAGAGCAAGCACATGAAACAGACATTGTCCCTCAGGAGGACCCCATACAAGTAAGTAAGACCTGTTCCTCCCGCTGGGCCTGTGGAAGGTGCTGGCCTCGCCATCACCACCCGTGGCCCTGCTGCCATCCTCCCGACTGGCTTTCTGATGGAGTTGAACCTCTTCTTGCTTGGAAGCCTCAGTGACAGCAGATGAGTGGTAAGGTCATGAGCCCCAAGGTGGTAAGAATTTGGGATTTAGTCTGCTGGACCGAGCACAAACAGTAAGTGACTTTGAAGTTTTGCCAAGCTGGGGGATCTTTTCAGTCAAGCCACATGGTCACAAGGTTGCATATTGCTGGCATGAAGTCAGTGTGAGATAACTGAGCACGTGGCTGAGAAAGCCAGCCACAAGGCTCTCTGCAGAAAGCGTTAGATTGCGAGCTTTGCCAGGATTTTCAACCTGACTTTCTATCACCAGTAATTCTTTTAGCCCTGTGGTTTAATGAGCCCACCCGTGTCAAAGAAAAGCTACTTTTTCAGGTTTGGGATATGTTTTCCCCAGAGCACCAGCTGTGTAAAACCCGTCCTCCGTCGAAAATGAGGGTGTCTGTAGGAAGGCCATCCTCTTATGATGTGAACGATCAGGCTTTGAAGCTTATCTCCCTGTCACATATATCGGGATCTGGAGGCTGGGAGCACTGCAGAGGTGACCCAGGGCCCTCCAGGGATTTGCACGCTTACTGCATATCTCATGAGCAGTCTATTTTAAAGCACACTCAAGGTACAAGATGAAACTGTTAGGCTGTTAGACAGGGAAATCAGAGCCCGTAATATGACTGTGATGTGTATTTAGAGGAGAGAAATTGACTTAATTGGGAAGAGGGAGCCAAAGTGATGGAGAGTAGAGAGTGGTGTTAAGCTTGTGTTGATTGCTTGAGACTGGCAGTGGTAATAAGTCCCTTTCTCAGGGATGTAACCAGAGGAATAAATATTTAGTCCACCGAAGTATGGACCTCTTTGTGATAGAGGTGGAATTTTAAGCTGAGCCTTGAAAGACATGGGGAGAAGGAAGGAAGGGCATTCTAAGCCCTGGAGAAGAGTCTGAATAAAGGGTCAGCGGTGAGCGAGCTGGGGCATGACGAGTAATGGCGGCATCCCTGGCGGAACTAAAGATAAAGCCTTGGAGCCACTTTGAATCTGGCTTCCAAATGCTGCTCAACCCCAAGTTTGTCTTATTTGTTCTCCCTAAGTTCCTTTTACTCATAGCCAGCTCTTGAGCTGGGCCCTGTCAATCTCCAGCATGCCTTCCCGCTTCTACCCCGTCAATTCCACATGGGCAGCCCTCTGCCTGGGAAGCTGCCTTCTGAGCAGCCTTGGAACTCTTCCTCATGGCTATCACTAACCAGCAGCAGCACACACTCATCCTCACTCACAGATGTGTTCTCATGTAAGATGGGGCACATGCATAAAAATGAATATTCATGGTAACTGGAACAGATAGTAGCATTCAGGAATTTAATGGAGGAAAATAAAGATGCTGAAGATATATGCAGTCAGGATGGCTCCAAAGGCGAAATGGGCCTTGCCCTAGGCCTTGAGTACTGGTAGGACTTAAGAGGATGAGGGTGTTACCTGAAGATTAGGGAAATGTGGGTTCCACGGTAGGAGAATGGCCCATGCAGTTGTGATCACGGGAAAAGTAAAGCCAGGGTAGCTATCACAAAAGGTATGTTTGGAGCATCAAAACCCAAGGAGTCTTGGGGCTTTATTGTGTAGGGCTGTGAGTACAAAGATAAGGAATTTATATTTGAGCCTCCGGGCAGAGAAATGTCTTTAAAGGATTTTGATTGGGAGGTGAGGAGCTATGATGTATCATGTTTTTGGAGGCCCAGTCTCCAGTATGTAAGATGAATTAGAAAGAATTGAGACAGAAACATCATTTAGAAAGTTTCTTAGAAGAATCCCATCTTATTGATTGTGGTGTTTTTTGTTTTTTTTTTTCTGGCCTGTCTGGCCTTTGAGATAGTCCAGGTCTGAATTAGAGCAATGGGAATGAAAAAAAAGAAACTTAATAGTGGTGGTGACCCTTGTAGTGAATGAGGATCCAAAATGAACTTAAGTTGCCAGGAATCGCAAAATAGGGATTCACGTTCAGAAATGGAGCCAGGCTTCAGTTTTAAGGGTCACAGATTCAAGGAACTGTCTAATTCACCTCTGGATTTCTGTGGGATCTTAGAAGGATGTGTATTGTAAATTCTCTGTGCATATTTAGGGTTTTAATGAATGTTTTTCAAATGCTAACAGGAAATGTAGTAAGATGTGTTCTGTTCCTTTCTTGGCAGCCTTGGGTTCACACAGAACCTTGCAGATTTCTTCCAGTGCGGCTGCTTTGGCTTGGTCAAGCCCTGTGCAGTAGACTGGACATCACAGTACACCATGGTCTTTCACCCGGCTAAAGAGAAAGTTCTTCGCTCAGTATGAAGAAAAGCAACCTGTAACTCTCACTTTGATTTGTTTGTTCTTATGTCGATGCTCTGTGGTCTGCAAGTGAAATGAAGATTTAGAGTTCATCTAAGCCCAAAGGAAAGCACAGGTGGTTTTTAAAGCCATTTGGTAAAAACAGAAGTTCTCAAGAAAGCATTTACACTTTTTCAGGTTTAGTAAGATGGACTGTTCCTGAACAATCTTAGCCAACGTCTAAAAAGAACTTTTATATTTTTCACAAGAAAATGCAAGTTCCTTTTTTTTTTGGCGATGATATTCACCAATTATGGAGAAAGTGTGGTATTTTCAGATACTTTATTGGCTGTTTCAAAGTAGTACTATTCTTTAAACTTGTAATTTTTAATAAATTATTTGTCTTGTTTTATCTATAAATATGTAAAAAAATATTTAAATAGATGTACCTGTTTTGCTTTCACATGTAATAAAACAATTTTTTTGTAGCTGAGACTTAGTTTCTGAAACTTGACACTTCTTGAATCTTAAATTAAGAAAAGGTGTATTTAGGACTGAAGAAACATTCCCAGTTCCAGGAATGAGGTGAGATCATTGTTAATACAAATAAGCAACTTTTTATTTTGTTTTCTGTTTTACTTAGAAAATTGAACATAGGAAGTATTAAAGATTAATTAGAATTTTTACTTAGTACCTTCAAAATATTAGATGGATGTGATTGTAAATGCTGATTTCTCTTGTTCTGGAGGAAATGCTAGCTCAACTTTAACTCTTGGTATTATTTATATGTAAATACACACACACACTTAAATATATACACACACACACAGATATATATACACCCCTGGACATGGCACCTACCTGCTGAAATCCCTTCCTTAGCTTCCCATTGCTCTGGGGGTAAAAGCTGAATTCCCATCATGTCCTGCTGGCCCTGTACTGTTGTTGTTTAGTCGCTAAGTCATGTCTAGCAGCTTTGCAACCCCATGGGACTGTAGCCCGCCAGTCTCCTCTACCTGTGGGATTTCCCAGGCAAGAATACTGGAGTGGGCTGCCATTTCCTTCTCTAGATAGCCTTGCATGATAGAGCTTTATTTTGTTTACCATCTTACTTTGAACCACACTTTGTCCTCTAACCACATAGATCTTTCAGTTCCTCAAAGATCTGTTCTCATTTTTTCTACAGAGCTTTTGAGATAAAGGAAAGTAAAGCCTAAAGAAGTTTGCATGTTCTCCAAGGTCATGTGGATCCTAAGTGGGCTACCCACTCTAGAGTGCCAGCCTCCTAGAATACCGCCTGACACGTATGTGTTCAGTAAATATTTGAGTGAACTTGTTAAATGTATGGTTTTAAAGCAAGAAATGATGTGACCAGAATTGTGCTTGAAGGCTGATTCTCATTTGAGAGGCAGAACGACTTTTTCAGGCTATATCCTCTCTCCATTCCTTTCCTATCAACTCCTGCCAAGTAAATATTCTCAAATTGTAATCCATAGAGCATTTAGGTCAGAACCACTGGGATAGGGCAGGGACCTGGAGCTCACTTGTTTATGATTCAGATTCCCAGAGCCACTGTATTCTAGCACATCTAATTGATATGTAACATGGAAAGCACATTTCATTCATTTTAAAATTACCCCACAAATATTTATGGAGCACCATGTTAGGTATTGTAGGCCAGAAAACATTTAGTTGGGCATACTAATCTTGGCATTTACAGTCTAGAGGGGAAGCTAAGATAAATGAAACTATAGTATAATGTAGAAACTACTAAAAGCCATAAGAGGGATACAAATAAAATATTGTTAGAGTTTAGAGGTTGGGGAGAGCCTCAGTGGTGGGATCAAGGAAGTGTTTACAGATAACAGGGTTTAGAAAGTATTAGAAAGTCTTGTGTGATACTGAGTTTGGAAGTAGATAGTTGGAATTGAAAGGCATTCTCATGGAGAGAACTTTGAGCAGAGACAGCAGAAAACTCTGTAGTCAGAACGATGACACCCTGGGCCCACGGAGTACTGGAAGTGGGGAGCTTGGTTAATATGTTGGAAAGGTGGGTGGGAGCTATTAGTAGATCACGAGGGGCCTTGCATGTTAATTTAAGGAGCTATAAGATTAAAGTGAGCAATAAGGAGCTAAATATATATATATATTTGGCTGCACAGGTCTTAGTTGTGACATGCGGGATATTTAGTTGCAGCATGCAAACTTAGTTGCGGCATCAGGGATCTAGTTCCCTGACTAGGTATCGAACACGGGCCCCCTGCCTTGGGAGCTTGGAGTTTTAGACACTGGACCACTAGGGAAGTCCCAAGGAGCTATTTCTTTACTCTCACGTCAGTAAAGGTTCTTGAAAACCTTGTCAGTATCTCCAGGTTCTCTCTCGCATCTTCCTCCTAACCCATCTGCAGTCAGGCGTTGACCTCCAGTACTTCATGGACGCTGCTCTTGTCAAGTACTCCGTTGTTAATTCAGCGTTAGCTCCAAGTCCATCTTACAGAACCTACAGCAGCATCTGACAGTTCCTCACCCAGCCTCCAGGAGTGAGCACTCCTGAGTTTCCACTTCATCTCGCTGGTTGCTCTTGAGAGCCTAGCATCTCCTTGCTGTTTTTCCACCCCTACTATTTCATGCTGGAATGTCCCAGAGGCGAGTCCTTGATCTCCTTGCTCTTACCTAAACTCACTTCCTCTTTCTTGATAATCTCATCCGATTGTGTGGTGACATACACTCCAGGTTATTAACCCCAGTTCAGACTTCTCAAACTCCAGACTGTATACCTGATGTATCTACTTCAACATCTAATAGTAGACATATTAAATTTACTTGTCCAAATTGAAACTAAACTTCTGATTTCTATCCTAGCTCCACCCACATAACATAGATTTTTAAAAATAGATAAAAAATAAAACATAGAATGCATTTTAAAATAAGTGAATAAAAAGTAAACAACCTTATTCCCTACCCTCAGTGTTCTTTGTACCCGTTGATCAGAAATTTAATCCTTTCCATTACTGAGGCCAAAACTTTGGAATTTTTTCTTGATCACTTTTTCCCATAATACTGCATATTCATTTCTTTGAGAAAATCTACTGGCTCTATCTTCAGAATGTATCCAGAAGTGACTCGTGGCCACTGTTGCTGCTGTAGCCCTGAGTTACATCACTTCTTGCCTGCATTGCTACAGCCCTCTTATCTGGTCTCCTTGCTTCCACCCTCACCCAGTTACAAGCAATGGAGTGATCGCTGTACAAGGCAGATTGAATCACAGCACTCCTGGGCTCAGGAGTCCTCCAGTGCCTCAACGTGTCACCAGGGGAAGAGGCGAAGCCCTGACTGGCCTGCAGGATCGGGCTGGCCGCCTGCCCGGCTTCCCCCTTGATCATCCCACACACCCTGCACACTTCTGCCTCAGGCCTTCCCCTGCCTGTTCTCTCTCCCGAGACTGCTGTAACCCCAGAAATCCACAGTGCTTTTCCTCCCAGCTTTCTTTGAAATGTCCACTTCTCAATGAGGCCTGCCTTCATCCACATTTTGAAAGTTGTAACATCCTTTTTTTGCCCTTTTCCTCCTCTTTGCCCCGCACTACATTTTTCCTCATAACACTTAACGCCTTCTAACATACTGTGTTATTTATTCATTGTGTCTACTGCATACTGCCTCCCTCTCCACCCCATTAGAATATAAGGTCCATGAGGGCTCTCTATTCTGTTCACTGATGTATCCTAAACACCTAGAATACTGTGTAGCATGTAGTATGTATTCAATAAGTATTTGCATGAATCTCTTGAGTGGAATTGAAGGGATTTTGAGCAGAACATGATGTGATCTGAGTTGTGTTTGAAGACTGATTCTCAGTTTGGGGGCAGGTGGACTTTTTCAAGTTATATCCTCTCTGCTTCACTCACCAACCCCTGCCAAGTTCGTGTTCTCAAACGGTGGTCCACAGACTGTTCACATCAGAATAAGGGGCTAGGAGTGGGAGGAAAGGGTGGTGTCCAGGGATAGTGTGCTGAAAATTCAGATTTCTCATCTCAGACCTTTTAAATCAGTCTCTGAGAAAGAGAGTCCTGGAATCTGAATTTTTGTCAGGTTCCCCAGGCAGTTCTCACATAGACATGCTACAGTTTGAGAATCATTTACTTAAGGAATCTTACCCCCATTCTTCTATTTTGGCATCTCCCTCAGGTATACGTGGATGTGAAAGTTACAAAAAGCTTGGGCATCTGTTTTATCCTGGGCGCCCTGGGTTTGCATCCTAAGTATGTCAGTTGTAAGTTACTTTCGCCTCTTTGGGCACATGCGTTCCTAGTGCCTCAGTTTCCTCGTTTGTATTCTGATTAGTTATACTACAGTGCATACCTCCAAGTGTTATTATGAACACTTAAGTGTTATGGTGAGGATTAGCAGAGTTAATCATATAAAATGCTTAGAATTGTAACTGACATGTAGTAAGGGCTCAATCAATGCTGGCTATTCAGAAATCCTTGTAAGGAGAGAAGCTTTTCATAGGGAAATGTGCCCAGTCTACCTCTCTCCTCTACACTGTGCGTCCACGTTAGGACTCTGAAAATGATAATCTCTTTGCCAGCTGACTTGGTGTTAAGTTCTGCCAGTAGGCTGGAAGGAGGAGGGGAGAAGGGACTGACTCCATCCTGCTCACCAGCTGTTCCCCTCAGTGTTGTTCAAACAATGGCCCTTTACCCTGACGATGACAGCTGGAATCAGTGTCTGACTTTAGCTCCATGGTGCTCCTTGGAAGCACCAGCCGTCTGCAGGCCGAGCACTCTCCTCAGAGATCTGACTCCAAGCCCCTGGGAGAGCTGTCCTTGAGGCATGTAGATGAGGGTACCACCATCTCTTCTCTTTGTTTCCCAGCCCCAGGGGTACTGGAGCTGTGTCCTGTATCTCTGTGTTAAGTCAGTGTGTGCCTTGTTAATTTTTCAAAAATTTTAGCACCCATTTAGCCAATTACTGCTATTATTTTGTCTCTTTTAAAAAAAAATAGTGTGGTTTGTTTTTCTGACTGTACCCTGACAGATAAAGATTGTTAGAGATAAACTTTTAATTGTAGTCTAGGCAACAAATAATGAAGGAGCAGGAGAGATCCAGCCAGCTCCATTACTGATTAAATGTGGGCAGAAGAGGAGGAGCCAAAGATGGCTTTGCAGTGTTGAATCCAGTGAATGAGAAGGGAGATGGTGCAATTTTGAGAAGTAAGGAAAACAGCGTGGAGAGACCGGGGGGTGAGTTTGGTGGTTGGGTCTGTTTGAGGTACTTGCAGACTATCCACTGGAAGAAGTTAAGACAGTTGGAAAGAGGCGAGGGCATGCATGTGAGTCACCTGTGCAGATGGGTGAGATTGTCACAGGCTGCTGCTGCTGCTAAGTCTCTTCGGTCATGTCCAACTCTGTGCGACCCCACAGACGGCAGCCCACCAGGCTCCCCCGTCCCTGGGATTCTCCAGGCAAGAACACTGGAGTGGGTTGCCATTTCCTTCTCCGATGCATGAAAGGGAAAAGTGAAAGTGAAGTCGCTCAGTCGTGTCCGACTCTTAGCGACCCCATGGACTGTAGCCTACCAGGCTCCTCCGTCCATGGGATTTTCCAGGCAAGAGTACTGGAGTGGGGTGCCATTGCCTTCTCCAGATTGTAACAGGAGAGAGGTAGAAAAATGAGACGACAATAAAAAGGGAGTTGGCCTCCCAAAATGGGAAGGTCAGTTCTAAAAATGGACCGACCAAAGATGAAAACCAATGAAGACAAACAGAAAAGAGAGAGGAGAAGGGCAGGAACATGACCTTAGGGAATATGGATCTAGGGAGTTGGAGAAGAAGGGGATGGGCTGAGAGGAGGTTGGGTAGGAGGGTAATCAAGAGACAGTCATAGCATTCAAGGGTTGGGGAACCTTCAAAGAGAGAGCAGTGGTCAGGAGCTAAAGCGAGGCTGAGAAGAACAACTGAGGCAAGACAGTTTGTGATTAGTACTGAGGGGGTATCGGAAACCAAATACCGAGATGTTAAGGAATAAATGAGTCTTAGCCTTAATAGTTTGGCTCTGAAAGAGAGGAGAAGGTGGTAGGTGAATAGTAAGGCTTTGTTTTTGTTTGGTTTTAACACCAAAGCAAGCCCCATCATGTGACTCTTATGCTATCTTCCCATAGCTTCATTTCTTTTCCCAAATGCTTATATAGTCACAGTGGAGATGACACATCTGAATCATTTTCACAAATATTAGGCAAAATCCTGATGATGCTCCCTGTGACTTAAATGGATGAGATGGACACTGACAGTGAACGTCTTGGATGCAGCACATCCAGTATTTGAGGTACGTATTAGTCAAGGGAGTTAACATGATAATGCACATCCCCCAAGTCTCAGCGGCCTAACACAACATCAGGTTTATGTCTCCCTCTTGTCACAGTCTGTTTAGAATTAGCGGGTGTTCTTCCATGCTGGGACCCAAGCTGCTTCCCAGCTAATGGCTCCACCGTTTCCTAGGGCCTCAGTGTCCACCAGACTTTCTGTATCCGCAGATGTGTGAAGAGAGAGTGGAGACTTTCCTGGGGGTCTTGGGGGCTGGGCCTCCATTGGCCAACTCCGTCATGTGTCTTAGTCGCTGACTGGGAGCCTGGGAAGTTCAGTAGAACCACCTGCCCAGGAAGCAGAGGAGAAACACAAACCCTGCCAAACCACGATAAAGTTCTTGCTTTGTTTTTTCATTTCCAAGCTCCTTTGCTCCCATGTATAATAATATCTTCTTCTAAATTTTAGCAGAATTTGCTTTTAGTTCAGCCTACAATCTCTCACACATCACTCACTCCACACATGTTTATTAAATGCCTGCTATGTTTTAAGCACTGTGAATGCAAGTGTGTCACATTCTAACAAGGAGGCAGATCGAAGTTTAAAAATTCAATGCAGTGAGACAAGTACTATGTTCATTACATACTGGCTATGGGAACACAGAGGTGGATTAATTGGCATTTGATCTGTGGCTTGATTTCTAGGAGTTCACCAGGCTAAGGAGTTGGGAGTGGGTTCCATGTTCTTGGCATTCCAGGCAGAAAGAATAACATTTGCAAAAGCATGATGGGGTGGGGAATTGGTGTATTCAGAAAGCTTTGCATCTTTGAGTGTAGCTGGGCTCGCATGGAAGAGATCGTCTAAAGCTAAGTTGAATGAGTTAAGTCTGAGGCAGTTCTTGCCCTTTATATGACATACGGTTACAAACGGAACTGTGCTCCCCATCCTGCCCCCCAAATTCTGTGTTCAGGTGCTAACTCCCTGTATCTCAGAATGTGATGTATTTGGAGATGGGGTCTTTACAGAAGTAAGTTTAAATGAGATCATTCAGGTGGTCCCTAATTCGAAATGACTTGTGTCCTTATAAGAAGAGGTAGTAATGATAATTATGACACAGACACACAGAGGGAAGGCCGTGTGAAGACACAGGGAGAAGACAGCTATCTACAAGCCAGGGAGAGAGACTTCAGAAGACAGCAACTCTGCTGACACCTTAACCTCAGACTTCTAGGTTCTGGAGCTGCAAAAAACACTTGCTGTGGTTTAAGCCATCTATTCCATGGTACTTTGCTACTGTAGCCCCAGCCGACTGATACACGTATCAAAGAATGGGGATAGAGGGGGTGTATTCTAGGGACATTTTGAAGTAGAATCAGGGAGGCTTGGGGAATGAGGCAAGGAAGGATGTTGGAGAGGGCAGAGCTAAGTAAGGATGACTGAAGTTTTTAGCTTTTAGTCTCCCAGGTGGATGGATAGTGATGCTGGTAGCTACACTGCAGTGGAGGAGAAGGTTGCGTTGTCTGGTAATCATTTCATATGTGTGTTACCCCTCAGCAAACCTGGAAATCCCTGGTATGGGGGACCTCCTAGTGAAGGGCCAAGGTAGTGTATAGCTTTTAAAGTCACTTCAGATTAAAGAGAACTTGGTTTAATTAATTCAGTTCATCACTGGCATTATTGTTTGATTGACAATGATGGGAACTCGGATTGAGCTTTGGAAAAAAGTTTACAAATCAAAAATACGCTGTCCTGGGCTTCCTTCCCAGAGAATTTGGAATGTACAATATTTCTATCCTCAGGCTATTTGAGAGTAACTCAATGGCTGAATCACCCCAGCAAGAATCTCTGGGTGAGTGAAGCATACTTATGTATTATTACTTGTTTGAAAGTGTAATGGGGCGCAACCCCTGCCTGCTGTTTTTCTTTTTTTCCTGAACCATTCTTTTTATGCCAATCAAACAAAATGGTTAAATGTATTTGCATTTTGAACATCAGAAAATAGATAAATAGGTAAATAATGAAGTCAGTATTATGAAAAGCTGGCTTAAAACTCAACATTCAAAAAACTTAAGATCATGGCACCCAGTCCTATCACTTCATAGATGGGGAAACAATGGAAATAGTGAGAGACTTTATTTTTTTTTGGACTCCAAAATTACTGCAGATGGTGACTGCAGCCATGAAATTAAAAGATGCCTGCTCCTTGAAAGAAAAGCTATGACCAGCCTAGACAGCATAATAAAGAAGCAGAGACATTACTTTGCTAACAAAGGTCCATCTAGTCAAAGCTATGGTTTTTACAGTAGTCATGTATGGATGTGAGAGTTGGTCTATAAAGAAAGCAGAGCACCGAAGAATTGGTGCTTTGAACCGTGGTGTTGGAAAAGACTCTTGAGAGTCCCTTGGACTGCAAGGAGATCCAACCAGGCAATCCTAAAGGAAATCAGTCCTGAATATTTATTGGAAGGATTGATGCTGAAGCTGAAACTCCAATACTTTGACCACCTGATGTGAAGAACTGACTCATTGGAAAAGACCCTGATGCTGGGAAAGATTGAGAGTAGGAGAAGGAGACGAAAGAGGATGAGATGGTTGGATGGCATCACTGACTCGATGGACATGAATTTGAGCAAGCTCCAGGAGTTGGTGATGGACAGGGAAGCCTGGCAGTCCATGGACAGGCGTGCTGCAGTCCATGGGATTTCAAAGAGTCAGACACAACTGAGCGACTGAACAGAACTGAATGAAGTCAGTGCAGGGCCTTGCCCATGACAGCAAGTATGCAGCCCCGAACAAATGCTCATGTTAAAAACATCTCTGGGTCTTGGAGCACAGAAAACCCCACAGTTTAGTCTTGTGTTTCATAATTTTTATCAATAGATTTTCATTTGCTGCAAAGAATTGAGAATTGCATGGTAGTGGGAGAAATGCTGTGATTGTTAAAAGCGGAGGTGAGAAGAAAATACACCCGCTTGAGCCACCGAGGTCTTGCTGAGGAGACAGAGGCAGACATTTTTAATTGGCTGCATTTTCATTTGTGAGGCTGGCAGTTTGACAGAGGAGAAGTTTTAAGAAAATTGCTAAACCTTAGGGAATTGCCCCGGAATGAAAGAAAATCATGCTCATGTTGTGTTTACCACAGAAGCAGACTCCACATTTTGTTGCCATGTCTGAGTCTTCACAAAATGTTTAGTATTGCAGAGCCCATGGTAAGGAGAAAAGGATGAGGTCTTCAGCAGTTTGATTAGTTTGATATTCCTTTTAGAATTCGCTGCCACATTGTCAGTTTCCTCGGGGACCCCCTACTTTCTTCTCCATTTGTTCTAAATAGAAAGAAGCTTAGCCGACAGATTCTAGAAGACTACTTCCCTCTGCCTGTTGCCTCCTCCTCCTCCTCACTCTCCTCAGTTGACACCAAAATCCTTTACATCCGCTGCACAACTTTTTAAAAAACTTTGTTGTTGTTGTTTTTTTTAAGATGTCCCCCTATTCGAAAGAAAAGATCCAGAGACATACAAGGTGTCACTTAAATTTTATTTCTGGTCTCTCCCACCCCAGGTATCATAAATAGTAAAGCATTTTGTTTTGGACTAGACTGTTAATAATTTTCTTCCGAAGACTCTTCCAACTTCGGGTAAAGACTGTGGTCACTTCTGAGGAGAGATACTGTTCAGCTACCAATGAAGGGAGGTTGGGAAGGGGTTTCCATCTGGGCAGGATTACTTGGGAAATGCTTTAGGCCGATGAGAGACCTGAGACACGTTTCAATCTTTCTTTTCCACTTGGTGTGTAAGGCCCCCAAACCCAATACCTGTAGGGCCAAAGTTCTTGGCATAGCACACTGTGAACGAGAGAGAAGAGAACAGGGAGAGGATGGGTCTGTCGGCACCATTATTTCAGTTTCCTCCATCTGAGCCCAGTTATTTTACCTGGGTCAAGCATCCTTTTTTTTTCTTTTTTTTAGGCATCCTTTTGATAACTGTGTTTATAAGTTACCTTTTAAACAAATTGAACTGCTTTTAAAACTGTTTATGCTTCTTTGTACTCTCCTAAATGTGTTCAGAGACGTTTTCTCTGAGTCACCATAATCTGCCTGCCAGTTGCTTGCCCAGCCCTGTCCCTTCCCACCTCCTGCCTCCCTCCCTGCACTCTAGGTACACACAGCTACTCGCAGTGCCTAGAGTGAGCCACGATGTCCCAGCCTCAGTGCCTTTGCACTGACTGTTCCCTGTTCCTGGGACACCCCCTCCCAAAGCCAGAGGAAGCTTCTCTTCTAAGAAAGCTTTCCTGAATCACTTTCCCCCTTGTGTGCTCTGCATTGTGTGGTGTCCTCTTCTAAAGCTTGCAGCACTTGGGAATGCAGTTATTAATACTTCCCTGCAGGTTGATCTGCCTACCAGCTGCTACAGCAGTTTAGAGTTTTCTGGCCCGTGAATGCTGAGGACCCTCTATATCCTCTACTACCGGGAGCAGGCAGTCCCTGTCAGATACTGTGTCAGCTTCCACCCGGTCTCCTCCTGGGAGAAGCTGGGCCACCTGCAGTCTTGGTTAGTAATGTCCTCCCTCTTGCCCTTCCCCAACTCTAACACACACGTTCGGAGATCCTGAGACACCATCATTGAGTGAAAAGGGTGAGAGGACCCTGCAGAGAAGCAGAATAGGGCTAGGAGAGGTTCTGAGGATGGGAACACAACTGCCATGGCCCTAAAGCATCCCTCTTCTCGGCGTCGAGAAGGAGCTAAGCCTCTCTTCCTCTCTGCAAGACAGAGGGATGATGGAGGCAGTTTGGGGCAGACCTGTGAGGACCAGAAGGCAAACCAGCTTGTCAGTTCTGCATGATCACTAAGTGATGTGTAACTTCAGAACCAGACATGTCAGGAAGGAAGGAGGGAGGGAGGAGACAGGTGTGTCTTGACAAATTCATCAGAGGCCAAACGGAGTTCATCCTCCCCAACCTCCCATCACCCCTATCTGCCAGTCAGGTGGACAGAGCATTCAGGTTTTTGGAAGGGAATGTGATGATTTTGCCCAGACCTGAGGCCCCTTCCAAGGCCAGTCAGGACACTGCTGCCTCCTTGTCCTCCCTCCTGCCAGGTGCCCAGCTGCCCTGAACTGCCCTGAGCATCTATTAAGTATCAGATCCCCCCACATGCTGCTATGGAGGGGGCCAGAGGCGGGTCAAGTGCTAATTTACTTTCCCTTTGGTGACTGGCTTTGCTCTGCATCCTGGGAGCCCAAACCTGGATCAGGCTTAGAAGCTACGCCTCTAGGCAGGCACCAGCCTCTCAGCAGGGACACAGCTTTCCCTCCCAAGGACTCTCCCTGGGAAAACATCTCAGGTGAGTCTCTGGAACCACTCACCTTTGCAGTAAAGTTCCCCATCTTTGTCAGTGACGTTTGTGGACTCTAGACTCTTCCCACAGATGGCGCAGCGGAAACAGGTCTTGTGCCAAGGCTGTGGGGCACAGGAGAGCAGGGCAGTTGGATATTTAATAGGGCAGGCAGAATATTTGCTTCCTTGTTAAGTCCCCTGACCAGCAGCATATAAAGGAGTGCCCTTGTCTTAATCATCGGCCCACCTAATTGTCCCCCAGAATCATCTTTCCAGGGGTTTGAGGAAAATGAGATGCTATGGGCTTGGCCAGAAGTTCTTAGAACCCCTAAAGCTGAATTTATCAAAGTGATTTCCATATATATCCCTTCAGAACAGATTAAATAGAAGAGAGATTCCTCTCTCTAGAAGATCAAAAAATAAACTGGACAGAGGGGAACTTGGACTTGAGGCAGTGGGTAACATATTGAATATAAAATGAAAAAGAAAGGTGAAGAAATGGGCAGTCATCTAGGAAATTAAGCCTCATATTTAACTCGCTGTATCTCCTTTTTTTTGCTGAAGCAAGTTGGTTTAGTGTTGGTTTCAGATATGCAGCTAAGTAATACATGTATGTATGTGTGTGTATTCTTTTTCAGATTCTTTTCCATTATAAGTTATGAGATATGGAATATAATTCCCTTGTTGTTTATACAGGTAGGTCCTTATTATTTATCTATTTTATATATAGTAGTGCGTGTCTGTTAACCACAAACTCCTAATTTATCCCTCCTCACCCTTCCCCTTTGGTAAGCAGAAGTTTGTTTTCTGTGTCTGTGAGTCTATTTCTGTTTTGTAAATAAGTCTGTTTGTAACATTTTTTAGATTCCACATGTAAGTGATACTTGTCCTTCTCTTTCTGACTTAGTATGATAATCTCTAGGTCTATCCATGTTGCTGCAAATGGCATCATTTCATTAGCTGTCTGAATAATATTCCATTGTGTGTATGTGTATACATTTGTTATCCATTCCTGTGTCGGTAGACATTTATGTTGCTTCTGCATCTTAGCTATTATAAATAGTGCTGCAGTAAACTTTGGGGCAGATGTATCCTTTCAAATTAAGAGTTTTCATCTTTTCTGACATATGCCCAGGAGTGGGATTGCAGGGTCATATGGTAATTCTATTTTTAGTTTTTTAAGGAACTTCCCTACTGTTTCCCATAGTGGCTGTACCAATTTACATTCCCACCAACAGTGTAGGAGGGTTCCCTTCTCTCCACAACCCCTCTAGCATTTGTTATTTGTAGTCTTTTTGGTACACTCCTTGTATTTCTGATGGAAGAAAGTTGTGTGGCTTAGATGATCCAGAAGATTGCCTGCCTTCTGGGTATCTGCATGTCTCCATGCACAGCCCAGGGTCCTCACCTGTATTTAAGTGGCCAGTCCTGGGGTGGAGACAGTCCCTATATTTGAAGTCAGACACTCTCTATGGCCTTCCTCCCCTTGTTTAGTATAAACAGGATCTTTGTCTGTCTTCAGGCTCAAATCCTTGGGTGAACACCCTGGCTTCAGGACTGAAACTGGAGCTTGTGGACAAGTGTGTGTTACTGTCTCAGATGTCGAGGACTCTCCCTGTTGCCACAACATTTCTGAGTGAGGATACTTCTAGCTGCTGTGGGGTGTTTGCTTTGTGCATCAGTGTGGTGCCAACAGCAGGCTGAGTTATGCAGTGGCCTCGGCTTCCAGAACCGACACTTGGCTGGAAGGATTGTGGACACTGAAGACGAGGGAGCTTGTATATCTTTACATCTCCAGAGCTCCTAGCTAGGTGCCTTCCCTCTAGTGAGTTAATGCATATTGCATCAAATTCCACCAGTTCTGGTTTCCTAGGGCACTGCAGGGTGACAGTCACAGTCCAGGAAGGCAGGTGAGGATGAGTGGCTCCTAGGTGGTTCCTGGGAGCTAAGAAGGGTCTGCCTCCACCTACTTTCTTCTCTCATTCCTCCCAACCGAAGGAGTGGAGGTGGACACATCCCCATCTGGCTCCTGTGGAAGTCCTTACCTTACCACCTCCCATCACCTTCTCAGCAGCATAGACTGACTTTCCACATCGAGGGCACTTCTCTGATTCTCCAAACTTCGCGAACTTGGAAGGGTTGCTGCTGGTGGTGGCTGAACGTGCCTGCTTTGGGGACCTGGTGGAAATAGACAAACGAATGAAACCTATAGACTTCCCTTGGCAAATAGTACTAGCTGTGTGACCTTGAGCAAGTTACTAAATTTCTCTGTGCCTTAGACTCCTCATCTGAGAGTGGGAATAGTTACAGTGCATTCCCCACTGTAACCTTCCTCACTGTTGAGAAGGTTAAATGAGGCCAGGTAACTAAAGCACTTAGAGCAGCACCTGCCTGGCATGCTGTAAGGGCTAATGAATGTTAGCCGGAATTCATTTACATCTTTCCTTTCTGTTGTAAGGCACTTAGCAAGTGTTCCATATATGTTAGCTTGTATTATTGCCACTGTTTGTGTTATTATCCTGATTGCACATTTAGGGTTATCTGTACCATCTGGAAACCCACAGGTCTGCTTTCCAAAATGAGTAAAAATATTACAAGGCAAAATGCCATCTTGACAGTTGATACTAAACAAGCCATAGTCCAATGAGCTGATGCATTCCTTGTCACAGTTCAGGTTGTCACCCTGCATTCAAAGGTCACCTGCCCTCTTGAGAGTCATGTCTAAGATAGAGGCACAATAATAACCGTGCGTTTCCTTATCTTTTGGTGTTTCCTTGTACATTGATCATTTGAGTCTCATCATAACCCTCTAAAGTAGGTAGGAGAAGCTGGAGAGTAAGGGCCAGAGGGGTAGCTGCCCAAGGTCAGCAGCTCATAACTGGGAGCTGGAATGAAAGCCAGGTCTCCAGACTCTCTCTCTGTCTGTGCAGCACCCCAGAAAAGCCCTAGCATAGAACAGTGAGCTTTGGGTAATGTGAAGCAGAGATTGCAGCTGGTAGCATCTTTCTTTTTTAAATAGCATCTCCAGTTGGAGTTGAGTGATGAGAAAAATTTAAATAACAAATCACGCATCCCTGCACTTTTACAGGCTCTACCATGGGCTGCGCTCTTTGAAAGGGACCAGATGACTCTTCAGATGCTCTCACTGATCTCTGGGGGACGCTGCCTCCACTTGGCTGGGCCTTTCTGCCAGTCCCACTGCAGAGCTGAGCCCGGGTACCAGCTGGCCAGACAGCAGCTGCAGGCCAGTGACTGTCAGTCTATATACTCAGTTTTGGGCTGGAGGTCAGCGTGATCATCAAGTAGAACAGACTGGTAGATGGAGGTGGCACAGTGTGAAATCCCTGCTTCCCTAGGATAATGCTAGGGAAACCTCAACACTATCCTGGTAACAGACAGGGCAGCCAGGAGACCTGCAGAACAGTCATAATTGATTGTTTACTCAGCACAGTCCATCCCCACAGACCCACTCCCCCCCTACGATGCAGACATTAGTCATCTTACAACCCAAAGGGAGAAACCTTTCAGCAACAAAAACACAGAGAAGGGCCACTGCGTCCCTGCTGTATATATGTAGTTTACACAGAAATACTCAAAAAGGAAGGAAAGAGACTCCGTGCAGTTTTACAAAGGTCAAACAATAGGACATCTGTACATTCTGGGTTTTCTCTTGACATGCAAACCAAGAGCCATGGTGTAAAAGTAATTGCCCTTTAGAAAGGCAGATAATTTAAAGAGAGTCTTCGGAGAGATGACACATTGTTAGAACTTGGTCAGACTGAGTATTCCTGTTGTTGGCAAGTCAACAATGGAGTTCATTCTCCCATCTCCAGAAAATGTTGCCATGGGAACAGAATGAACTACCCTGAGATCTGGGGCTTTACTGGCAGGGAGAAGCGGGGCAGTAACTCACTGTTGGAACTGGAGGCCCAGGTGTTCGCCTGTGTCCGTGCTGAGGCAGCCAGCTCCTTGTCCATACCCGATCCCTTTGGGGCCGTACCTGCGCCCGTAGCAGACCTTACAGTAGATCTCTGACTCGTGAGCTGCCACCGTGGTGCTGTCCAGCGCCTTCCTGCAGGCCACTGCCGGGAAAAGGAGGGTCAGGGAGTGACGGCTGCAATTCTTCCCTCCTTCCCTGCACCACTAGTGCAAGGGGCCCCCTTGCCAAGGACCAAGGGGCCCAACACAAGGGGCCCCCCAAGCCAAGCACACAACTTGGATTCCTGACCTGTGCATCTGTCCTAAGACAAAGATTTCCAAGACAGTCCTGTTTCACAGATGAGGAAATGGGACCACAGAGAAGGGAAGTAGTGTTTTCAGCGGTGCCCAACTAGAAAGAGGTGGCAACCAGGACTGGAACTCAGTGTGTGATCTCAGACCAGCTAAGAATAGTTGTCCTTGAGCGTGGACAACCTGCATTTCCGAGTGTCTCACCCCAAATGACATTGGGAAGTGTGAGTGTATATGTGTGGGGGTAAGCAGGGGGTGCGGAGAAGGCAATGGCACCCCACTCCAGTACTCTTGCCTGGAAAATCCCATGGATGGAGGAGCCTGGTAGGCTACAGTCCATGGGGTCGCTAAGAGTTGGACGACTGAGCGACTTCACTTTCACTTTTCCCCTTCATGCACTGGAGAAGGAAACGGCAACCCACTCCAGTATTCTTGCCTGGAGAATCCCAGGGACGGCGGAGCCTGGTGGGCTGCCGTCTATGGGGTCACACAGAGTCGGACACGACTGAAGTGACTTAGCAGCAGCAGCAAGCAGGGGGTGAGGTGGGGAGGAACTTATTTTTCTCTTAATCACATCAGAATTGGCACTGAGCAGTTTCTGTATTTAAAATGGACTCTGAAGAGTACTGTGATATTCAGGGAGATAATTACTGCTGAGACTACTTTTGATCCAGTTCTGGAAGCAGGGGAAGTAATGAAAGGGTAGACCTGCTCTTAGGCTTCCATTGACTCAAGTCACTGTTTATCACCTAATGTAAAGTATGGGTGATACTATACATTAGTATAGTTATTACATATATTATACATAGTACGTAACACTATTTTTCCAAAAAGAAGATTTGCAGAAAATCTTCTATTAATTAAAATTTTCAATTGATAAAAAAAATTTTTTTGTCAACTTGAATAAATAAATGTTTAAGGATGTAAATGAAGGTGTCAAATACCCACTTATAATATTTAATAATATAAATAAAAAATATACTGCTTTGGAGATGTTATCTTTTTTCTAATCTAACACAAATTCAGGAAACAAATTGCATCCAAATTATTTCTCTGCATCTTCAGCTTCAACATCTCCCTTCTCAACAGTGTCTTCCTGAGGCAGCTGACCCAGCTCCCCAGAGCAGCTCATCCCCACGTCTGTCTGTATCTGAGAGGCAACCCTGTCTCCTTGAGGAGGAGGCTGTCACCTTGAAATCTGGGTCTCAACAAGAAGTAACTAATAACAATAATATTAGGGCAGCTTTAAAAGTGTGTAGGATTTCCACAGCTTAATACCGTGCTGTACGCGTTGTAATGATGAGCCTTAAAGACTGTTTATGGTGATACGCAGTGCTTATAATAGTGAGGTCATATCCCCAGGAATAATAATACATGTGCATTCAATTTGTTTGCCTCCTTTTTAGAAAACCAGTTCCATTAAGTAACCTCTATAAGCAATCCAATGTGTAACGAGGTTGTTTCAAGCTAATATGCCTTTCTCAAATGGTAATTTATTATTTTTTTTTAAGTAAGTAATTGAATACAAGAGACAGAGAAGAAGAAAAGGTTGTAGAAGAGGTGGGGTTGGCCAGAGGTCGGTGCTTATGCAGCTGGAGAAACAGGCATATGGGAGTTCATTAAACAATTATGTCAATATTCTGTGTGTTAAATTTTCTGATTAAAAAAGTTTAAATAAACTGAGAGACTGTTTTGTAGCATGAGAGACTTTATAAGGCTTTGAAGCCAAGGTGAACACTTTTTGTGAGGAATAATTTGGCGGGGGGGGGGGGGAATGCCTTATATTTCAGCGTGTTAAGTATATACCAATCTCTGCCCATCTTGTCGCTGTCATTCCTAATCTCCAGAACAACTTGTTGAATATTTATTGATGTTATAGACTGAGTTCTTTGAGGGAAAAACTGTTTTAATATCCCCAGAACACAGCACAGAGCCTAATCCAAAGTTAGTCCTCTGTAAACATTTGCTGAGTGAATGAGTGAGTGAGTGAATTGATGCATGCATGCATGAATATCAGTGACTTGTCTGTGATTATACAGCAGTAAATTGCAGAGCCAGCCTCAGATCCCTTTGACCCTACTCCAATGTTCATTCCCATCACTCCAGGACTTCCTGGGCCCTGTCTTGTCCTGGCCAATTCTGTAGCCACTCCCTGGCTTCTAACCAACTTTCACACCCAGGCATAGCCACCTGCCCACCACATGAGGTAATAATGTGTGTATTGGTGAGACGTTGAAATTATTATTTTTTATATGTTGGGTTGAATGTTTAAATTTTTTACCTGTTTCTTTTATGTTTTTAAAAATAGAGTTACTAGAAAAATTTTCTATATGCCGCTTGCATTATATTTTTTTGGACAGCGCTGGTAGGGAGGATTAAGATTTGTCTAGAAGTTTAGAGAACACTGGCCAAGGGACAAACTAAGGTAGACTCTGCCTCTATTTCCAGCAATTACAGGGTGACGTGTGGACAGATCAGTCTTGTGATGAAACTATAGAAAAGCATGCTCTGCTCCAGAATCCTTCTGTCCACTACTGCTGAAACCTGCTCAGACCCCCGTCCCACCCATGAGTTCTAAGGAGAATATTCAAGAGTTGAAAGGGATGTGAATGCTCACATCCTTTCTACACGGTCCATTAAACAGGGCATCTTCCTGCTTCCTGGGAAAGACAAGACATCCCTCACCGTGGAAAGCATCGCTATCATTGCCTGCTCCCACTCAGATATCCAAGTTAATGAAAGGAGAAAAAAGGCCTAGAGAACTGGACTTCAGGTGAAGAACCCCAGCTTTCTTCTTATAACAACTTGTGTGGCAGGTATAACCATCTCTGTTTTATAAATGGGGAAATTGAGGCTCATCATGGTGAAATGACTTACATAGTCACACAGTTATAGTGCATGGCAGGGTTCAGACTCAAACCCTAGTCATTGTTACTCCAATTCCAATGTTCTTTCCAGTATTTCTTATCCCTACTCTTTTAAAAGAACACTTGCTATTTTGGGACAGAAGTCAGAGGGTTATGGAATAAATCCTCTTGAGCAATGACTTCTGGATAATTGTGATGATAATGGTGAATCTGATGCATGTGTATGATGACTTAAAATTAATTACCCATCATTAAAACCTAAAGCATTGGTAAATTCGCCAATCCAATCACTGACAGCAGCGTTTTCCCCTGTTCCTCGGTGAGAATTATGTTTGTTGTGGGAGGTACAGGATAATGGAAACTTCTGCAGCAGATAAAACATTACTGTTACTGGAGGATGAAGGGTCTCCATGCCCTAACAGATGGAGCCCAGCCCTTGAAGTTCTGTTTGAAACAGTTTGAGGCAGCGTGATGCCTTGTGGCTGCTGGTTAAGACATGGGGGTGGATGGAGCACTAGGCAGGAAGAGCGTCTGCCAAATGTCCAGTAAGACTAACCCTAAGCCAGACCTACTGGAGGGAAGCAAAGAATGTAAGTGCCCAAAACAGAATTGCTCTCCTAAAATAGGAAAAAGCTGCTAGGAGACTAGAAGGCAATCGGGTTGAGGAGTCTAGACTGGGAGTCTGAAGGTACAGACTCTGCTCCTGGCTCTGTTGCAGATGCCTGTGACCCAGGCTTAGAGATGAGAAATGACTTGTCCCGAGTCACATGAGTTGGGCAGAGCCTGACTCCTGGGTGGACCACAGGTCTTAAATGTCCCCCTAGTTTTGACATTTGTGAAACTGTGTCCAGCAGGGGATGGTAAAGATTCCCCTTGTCAAGTTGATGGTGCCCCAAATTCTTCCCTTTCTGACCCTTCCAGAATCGGCCCCTGCTGTCCCCTTGCCTGACACCAGTTTTTTCTTAGGAAAGGCCCATTGCAGCTGGGCTTCAGCTACTGCTGGCCTATGGGAACAACCCATTGAGCCAAGTCCACCCTGCCTGCAGATAAGTGGTGACTTCCTTTCTCTGCCAAGTCACACTTTGTAAATGTCACCACAGGGTCAGGGTTTTCACCACTGGGAGCTTGTTCTGATTCTGAGCTGCAGGGAAACTGCCTCTGAGCCAGGCACGTGGTTGGAGAGGGGGTGCTTAGGAGAGCACCATCCCTTCTTTAGGCCATGCCTGAGAGTGGTAGGCCTAACAAGGTCCCAGGGGATGCTGATGCTGTGGGTCCTGGGGCCATCCGCTGAGAATGGCTGATACACAGTATCTGTGGCTAAGGGTGAGCTTTGGCGTGCCCTTGGTACGCTGAGGGACTGTCATGGTTGTTCCCATCTAACTCACTGCAGTGGAAACAGGTCTTGTGGAAACTCCTCCCATTGCACTGGATTTCTTCCGCATGGTAGACGGTCTTTCCACAGGCTCCGCATTTCGCTCCTCCACCCCAGTTTGGCATCTTGAAGACTCTCTGATCAAGGTCAAGTCTAGCAGGATATAAAGCAAATACCCTCAATTTAGGTGGCCTCCAGAGTGAACCAATCATGGTCGACATATACACACTACTGTATATAAAATAGATAACCAATAAGGACCTACTGTATAACACAGGGAACACCACTCGATACCCTGTAATGACCTGTATGGGAAAAGAATCTTAAAAAGAGTGGATATATTTATAATGGATTCATTGTGCTGTGTAGTAGAAAGTAACACAACACTGTAAATCAACTATACTGCAATAAAAATTAAAAAAAAAAAAAGTGAACCAATCCTTAGTAGTGCTATGGTCTGCAGACCAGGATCAAGCCCCAGTTTGTTGGTGGTTCATTCATTCCTTCAGCAAATTGTTACTGTGTGTAAGTCAACGGATAAGCTCAGACACTCAGAGCAAGCTCTGAGCCAGTCACTTTGCTACTGTGGGTCTCAGTTTCCTCTTTTGTTAAAAATTGATAGTCCCTGCTCCTGTGTACCTCACGGTTCTCAGAAAGAATGGATAAACTGGTTTTGTGTATCTGAAATTGTATGCAAATATTCAGTATTGTTATTTTCTTCCATGTAGGTGTTTTTAAAACTGTTCCATCAGAAGTGGGAATAACCTATGAAAACAGTATCTTATCTAACTGTGTTTCTTGCGTCACCTTGGATCTTGCTAAGATGCAGATTCTGCTTTGGTAGATCTGAGGAGGGGAGGAAGTTCTGCATGTCTCAGACTCCAGGATGGGCTGATGCTGCTAGGAGTGAACCACCCTTTGGTTAGCAAAGCCTTCGCCAATCTTGCGTGCATGCTGAGTCACTTCAGTCTTATCCAACTGTGTGCGATCCCATGGACTGTAGCCCGCCAGGCTCCTCTGTCCATGGGATTCACCAGGCAAGAAGACTGGAGAGGGTTGCCATGCCCTCCTCCAGGGGATCTTCCCCACCCAGGGATCGAACCCACGTCTCTTAGGTCTCCTGTATTGGTAGGCAGGTTCTTTACCACTAGTGCCACCTGGGAAGCCCTGATAAAAATATATATACATATGTAATATTTTAAAACTCTCTTCAGATTCATTTCATCTATCCATTAATTCCTTTTTAAGAAATATCATTGCCCAGGCAATGAGCTATGTTGGCACCAAACTAGATCAGTGGTTTGGAAACCTACCTCCTGCCTTTAGAGCTACCGGCAACTTGCCGTGTGCATGGAAATGAACTTCATAGCGTCTCTTTACATCTGTTTTCCAACCTGTGCTATGAAGAGAGTCCTTCTTTTCTTTGCTGCTTCACAGTGTTGTTTAGAGGATGTGCAGGAAGGTACTTTGGAGAAGGCAATGGCACCCCACTCCAGTACTCTTGCCTGGAAAATCCCATGGATGGAGGAGCCTGGTAGGCTGCAGTCCATGGGGTCGCTAAGAATCGGACACGACTGAGTGACTTCACTTTCACTTTTCACTTTCATGCATTGGAGAAGGAAATGGCAACCCACTCCAGTGTTCTTGCCTGGAGAATCCCAGGGATGGCGGAGCCTGCTGGGCTGCCATCTATGGGGTCGCACAGAGTCCGACACGACTGAGGTGACTTAGCAGTAGCAGGAAGGTACTTATCACTGCTCTCAGGGACAGGTGTGATTCTAGGAACCAGGTGATATTCCCGTGAGTCTGCCCACATCCTTTAAGTACCTTCTGTTGCCAGGAGCTGCTGACATCCAGCCCCAGGCCGCTCTTGTCTCCTCACTAGAGAACTGTGTTTAAGAGATACCAGGCTAGGAGAGGCATTAAGAATTTTTTTTTCTCTTTCCTTCTGTGTCTAAGAATGAATCCAGTTTTCAGTTTCCCCAGAGCAGAACTAAAATAAGCTATCAATGCTCGGTGAAATCTCTGAAATCCTGTCAGTCCCAGGGGGCTGAATTTTCTCTGGGATCCTTTGGTTTGTAAAGAAGCCTGATGTGTCATCTTGTCATTGGCACCAAGCACTATCAGACCATTCCAAGTGGCTGCTTCGACTTTCTCCTTTCCCTTCCAGGAAGCCAGTCACCTTCTTATAATAGTTGGCGATTAACACTAAGCCTCCTGGGTCACCTGGTATGGATTGTGTCTTCCAGCTTCATAACAGAGACAGATTTTGCTAAGAAACAGAAGGTAAATAGCAAACAGATCATGGAACCCAATACTAGGACAAAAGGGAAACTCTCCATCTAAGTGCTTTACAAAGAGTTTTCCTTGCTTCCAAAAATGGGTTAGGTTAGCCAGAAACATCCTACCCTTCCTGTCAGAGAAACAGCCTCTTCTTTTTATCTAATAAAATCTTAGGAAATATAACCACACCATGAGGCTCATGGGATCTGCATTCCCCAACCAAGGATTGAACCCTGAGCCCTTAGCAGTGAAAGCGCCAAGTCCTAGCCACTGGCATACATTCATGTTCAGTTGCTTTAGTCGTGCCTGACTCTTTGTGACCCCATGGACTGGTAGCCCCACCAGGCTCCTCTCTTCATGGGATCCTCCAGGCAAGAATACTGGAGTGGGTTGCCTTGCCCTCCTCCAAAGGATCTTCCCAATCTGGGGACTGAACCCACGTCTCCTTTGTCTCCTGCATTGCAGGTGGATTCTTTACCCACTGAGCCACCTGGGAAGCCCTCTAACCACTCCTCCAGAAAATTCCCCCAAATGTTTTTTTAAAAGGAAACCTTTAGTGCTATTTCTATAGTTCAGGTTGTTTAGTATAGTGGCAAGAGTAATGGGTTTTTAATTGAAAGGCTTGGGGTCAAGTCTGCATTCATTCATTCATTCATTTAATCACCATGCATTTACTACCACGTATCATGTGTCATGTATTGGGCTTCCCAGATAACTCAGTTGGTAAAGAATCCACCTGCAATGCAGCAGACCCCGGTGTGATTCCTGGGTTGGGAAGATCCTCTGGAGAAAGGATAGGCTACCCATTCCAATATTCTTGGGCTTCCCTTGTGGCTCAGCTGGTAAAGAATCCGCCTGCAATGTGGGAGACCTGGGTTCGATCCCTGGGTTGGGATGATCCCTTGGAGAAGGGAAAGGCTACCCACCCCAGTATTCTGGCCTAGAGAATTCCATGGACTATACAGTCCACGGGGTCACAAAGAGTCAGACACAACTGAGGCCACTTTCACCTTTCACTTTCTGTCATGTGTCAGACACTGCACTAATTTCTTGGTGAGGGAATCGAGGAGGAGAAAGCTTATAAATATGGATTCTTTATGTCCCATTCCCTAGCCTTGAGAAGCCTACATCCTAGTGAGGAAGATAGGCAAGAACCAGAATACTCTGTACCAGAGAAGAATCTTTGGGGATGTGCTATGCAAATTTAAGGGAGGAAATGGCTTACCCACTTACCTACATTTAGATTGGGGAGGAAAGCAGTGAGTTGTTAAGAGGATCACAGAAAACATACCATCTAAATGGGGATTTGAAGGTGAATAAGAGTTTATCAGACAGAGAAAAGGAAAAAGGACATTTCAGGCAGAGAAAAGAGCACACAGAAAGGATTGGTGATCTTAAAACACCCTAAAGAGCTCAAATTGTTTATATTTTACTTTCAGGGACAGAATAGATTTTTAATATTGCGACCTCATGTACACACAAGATGAGGCATAAAAAGTTGACATTGGGGGGTAATATTTTAGCCAACTTCTTTTTCCAAGATCCATCGTTCTCTGACTAAAGATGATACATTTTTGGAAAAGGGTAGAATCACGTAATTTTGCTCGTGTTCATTTTGATCCTGAGTTTCAACATAATATAAAATAGAGAAGAAATGTAATACATATCTAGAAATGTGACTTGTGAAATTAATGACATGAAAATTTTCAATGAAAACCACCCCAGGTCAAATTTCTCATTTCACATTTTCAATGGAGACTTCATTGGCATGTCTTGCAATTTAATGGGAGACAGAGATGCCTCTTAGGGGATTGTACGCGTGTGTGTGTGTGTGTTCAGCAGTTGTCTACACATGGTACTTTTCAAAGTAAGTATAAGATTATAGATAATAGCTATTCACAAGGTAATGGAGCCTGCACAGGTTGTTTTTAAGTGATCATAAATATCTGACATACATTTATCAAGACGTCAGGACACAAAATAGAAATCCATAAGCATTCAATTAAACAGGTGCTCAGTTCCACTTCTAAAGATGGAAGCGTAGCTATGGGGGCTTAACGCAAGAGAGGTCTCTGATTTCTTCTTTGGATGCTCAAAGGCCAAAAGACAGAGTGTGTTGTAAAGCAGCCTGAATGAGAAGACACAGGTTTTAATCTTGACCTTGCGGCCTTGAAAGTGGGTGAAAACTGACAATGTTATGTCTTGTACTTTCCTCACAGGATCCTTGTGAAGGTCATGGAAAGATGATGGAATTTAAAGCAGCATTGAGATGCTGTTCAATAGTAAGTCATTGTTACTCACTTTATTTCAGGTTATTCAAATAGCACCCATCTGCTAATTAAGTCACTATGATTTGAAAGAACCTTTAGGTCTTGGCTTGCATACCTAACCTTCTCAGCCTCTTGCGTGGCTTTGGAATTCCTGTGTCTCAACATTTCCCAAGCCAGGCCTGGAGTGCAAGTTTACTCTGGCAAGGTACAAGGGATGGGCCACTTGTTTATCAGCATTGCCTGGCACAGGCAAGGGTCATTGAAGGTGGGACACCAAATATAGGCTTGCCCGTCACTCAGCCCCATTTGTCACCTGGATCAGAGTCTCCACCACATCACCTGGCGCTACTCCCTGGGCCAGTCCCAGAGATAGTCTTGTCTGTGAGTCAGGATTAAAACAGGGGACAGTCCAGGATTTAGGAGGATGAAAGAGAATGCCAGACCCTGCTATGTCAACTAGGGAGAGGGTGGACTCCAGACTGCTGAATACCCAGTTCCCAGTGAGAGCTACCTGGGTGGATTTCCTAATGAATAATGCTGTGGAAGAGATTATACTGGGAATGCGCTATTGTGGGAGCTGGAGAAGAGAGTAAACCAGATGTAGGAGGTCAGAGTTGTAGTTCTGCCTGGCATTTTCAAAGCTGTGTGATTTGGGAAAACCATGCAGGCTTCTCTGAACTTCAATATCTGTAAAATAGGCAGAATAGTCTCATCTATTTCACTATTTTTGGGAGGATGGTAGTTGTTTGAGTGAGTGAAATTGCAGACTATTATAAAATGTAAAAGCTGATGAATCCTGTAATAACTTTAAGTTGTCACATATCAATCTTCATTTTTAAAAAAATACTACTGTACTGTGTATTTGGGGCACATTCTTCCTAATTCAATACTTTTTCTTATTTTAAACTACCAACTATAGAGCTGAAAGGTGATACCTTAGGGCAAAAGTGGGTGAGATAGATAGAATGGGTGCTCAGTGATTCTGCTTTTTTTTTAAATTAGGGGTCCATTAAAGAACCAGTGAGGGGGAACCTTAGGCCACAGGCTTTGAGCAGACACCACCAGTGACAATGCTGTTTTCATCTCAGTGTTGGTTGTTCTGTTAGAGGCCTGATTCCACATAGTGAGTTAAATTGTCTACACTGACTGAAGCAAAGATTTTGGATCATAGAAACACATATCTGGAATCTAAGTGATAATCAGT
Source organism: Giraffa tippelskirchi (assembly GCF_054371585.1). Lineage (NCBI taxonomy): Eukaryota > Metazoa > Chordata > Mammalia > Artiodactyla > Giraffidae > Giraffa > Giraffa tippelskirchi. The sequence continues at coordinate 22,592,469 of NC_137284.1, forward strand.
ACTAATATAATCATGTTGTTATTGAGTCAAAGTGTCTAGAGCCTGGCCCTTGGACCAGGCCCTCTGGCAAATCTCATTTAATCTTTATAGCCACGCTTCAAAATAGGTGCTTACAACATTCACTTTAGAGACAGAGACAAGGAATCTTAGGGAAATTACGTTGCTCAGGTGGCTAGTGGTTCTGGCCATACTTGGCTAGTTTGTGTCACATGGCTAGGTTGGAACTTAGATGGCTCTAACTCCAAAGCTGTGTTCTTCTGTTAACCTTAGCTACTATTTATTGCTTACTGAGTGTCAGTTGCTTTCTATATACTACTTTTAATACAATAGCCGTGTAGAGTAAATGTGATTCCCATTTTGTAGATGAGAAAACCGAGGCACAGAAAGCTAAAGTGACTTGTCTGAGGTCCCATAGCTAGTAAGCAGCAGAACCACAGTTCAAACCCCAGTTAAGCTGATCATGTGTCCCATGTCCCTGCTTACAACACACTGGAGAGGGGTCCAGGGTCAGCAAACTCCATTAACCAAACTTCGCAGGTGATGGGAACTGGGGTCTTACTGACCTGTCATCTCTCCGTGAGGCAGAGAGAGTACTCACTGGTGGGAGTAACGGGGCAATGGAATTCAATTCAGTAAACTAAAAGACTTTCTTAGAGTCAGTGCTCCTCACACATGGAAAGGGCTCCTTTGGGACTGAAGAGTTCTTTCTCCCTCTTGACTTAGCTTGGGATGGATGGCCAAGTGGCTGCAATGTAGTGAAGCCCTTTCAAGGGTACTTCAAGCCCTGAGACATATTTAGGGATCTGATTGGTGACTGGAGCCTCACCTGGCAGAGAAGCTGCCCGGAGGTGTTTCCTCTTAAATACTGCCTCTTCATTTTCTTCATCCAGGTAAAACAGATAATGTGGGAAAGCATAGCTTTGGAAAGAACCAAGCCAAGGTTCAAGAAACACTATCTATTCAACTGTGGGCAAATTACTCAAAATCTTTGAGCTCAGTGTCATCATAAAGAGAGGATGAGAAGGCTTTTCTTAGAAGGTTGTTTTTAGTTAAATAAGACAGCAGTAATAGCAACGATACTATATATAAATGCTTACACATAGCAGGTGTTTAATAATTTTAGTTGCTTTCATTATTACTGTTAGTGTTTTTAATCTCCACTTTTAAAATCCGTTTTTTTTCTTTTTAAAAAATGTATTTATTAGGCTGAGCCAGATCTTCGATCTTTGTTGCAGCATGCAAGATCTTTAGTTATGGGTTGTGGGATCTAGTTCCTCAATCAGGGGTTGAACCTGGGCCCCCTGCATTGGGAGCACAGAGTCTTAGCCACTGGGCCACCAGGAAAGTCCTAAAATCCATTTTCTTAAATAAATCTTTCCCACTCCTCCATGGCTCTTCTGTTCAGACTGTGAACCCACTCTGTTTTTCAGCCTTCAGAGTGTGCTGTACCCAAGAACAGATGAAGCCTCTTTGAGGGGCAGGGGGCAGGGGGTCAGGATGCCTGGCACCAGGGAGAGCACATTGGCAGGGTCCTGAGCCTGTGCCCTGGGTCACCCACTTCCTCACTTTGGCAGTTCTGGTGCCTAATACCTGCTGACCTTGCTGGTGTTCTGGACTTGGAAGGCAAGCAGTGAACCCAGACAGAGTCCCTGTGGCCCAGGGAGACTGTGGCTCCCCCTGGGTAGGACATTCAAGGTCAGCAGCTTCCTGCTAAGCTTCTGAAGAGATATATGAAGTCCCCCTTCCAGAGACCCTTTCTCAAAGCCTGGGAAGCACAGGTCACTTAATCCCAGTACACAAATAAACCCAGCGCTTTTAAAATTCAAATGGAGTAGACACACCTGCCCCTTAAACTAAGGCTGCAGCGCACAGGTCATATTCTATCTTTTCTGAAATCGTCTCTAAATGTGGCCGACTGTTACTCTCAGAAACTCACTTGGTTTTCTCTTGACCTTTATAATTTGTTTTTAAAGACCATGTTGCACCCTAGTTTGCATCCTGATTCAGCCACTTCTAGCCATGTGACCCTGAGTGATTACTTTGCTTCTTTGAATTTTTGTTACTTCCTCTGTAGAATGACGTCTTGCAGGACTTTTGGTGACAGTTAAATAGGCTAACTTTGTTCCACACCTGCACAGGGCAGTAAACAACCAACAAATCATGATCCCCCTTCCCGTGATGAGGCCCCTGGTGAGGCTCAGAGAAGCTTCTGTCTTCTTTGGCCCCAATAATAAGACAATGATTGTCTCTTCTCCTGCTTTCCTTCATTGCAATGAATAACTGCGATTCTTCACAGTTGAAGGCATCCCATTTCTCTTTGGCTGTGAAATCCAGCTCTTGGATATAGTACTCCTGAAAATCTGAGTGGCACACTTATAACTAGAAGTCTGCCTGCCTCAGGAGTTCTATTTCCTGTATATTATATTCCTTGTCTGTGTCCTTCCTCTTGTAAAACAGGTTAATCATCTAACTCTTGGTCAGCTTGTTATTTGCTCCGACCTCTATGATCACACTTGTAGTGGCTCAGATGGTAAAGAATCTGCCTGCACATGCAGGAGACCCAGGTTCGATTCCTGGACAGGAAGATCCCCTGTAGAAGGGAATGGCAACCCACTCCAGTATTCTTTCCTGGAGAATTCCATGGACAGAGGAGTCTGGCAGGCTACAGTCCATGAGGTCGCAAAGAGTCGGACACAACTGAGCAACTAACACACTTGTACTTAGCAGGAAATCCTCTTGCGGCCCATGGGGTTTAGCCCTGTGCCTTTTCTCCAAGGCCTTGACTATTTGTACAGTTTTACTAAGCTTGCAGACTAGTTTCTTATACTTTATTCCATTTGATTCTAACAAACGCCCTTGGGATAGGTGGCCTAACTTGAATTTTTACCGTTCAGAAATGGAAACTCAGAGAAGTGATATTCAAAGCTAGAATTTGAACTGCCCCTATGGCTGAGGCTCTTCATTTGTTTCTATTTCCTTTTCAAGTTCGAAGAATTTCTTTCTTCTTTTTTTAAACATGAGCTTTTTTTTTTTTGGCCGCGCTGGGTCTTCTTTGCAGCACGCAGGCTGGCACAAAGGCTTAGTTGCCCTATGGCATGTGGAATCTTAGATCCCCAATCAGGGATCAAACCCATATCCCCTGCACTGGAAAGCAGATTCTTAACCACTGGACCACCAAGGAAGTCCCCCAGGATTTCTGAATTTGTATTCTCCCAAGAGTCTGTCTCCTCTTCTTCCAGGAGCACTGTAGCAATTTGTCTGTTGAAAGATCCTGCTCGCTCTTTCCTTCTCTCTCTCTGCCCCCCAACCCCCTACCTCCTCCACCTCCAGTGGATGGCTTGTGTGGGGGGCTGCAGAGCACCTGTTTGCCTGTTTGAGAGGGTGCTGAGCCTGGGGGTCACCTGTACCCCTACCAACAGGCAGGGCTCGTTTTAAGGACTGAGTTGTTCAGAATGGAACCGAAGTCAAGCCAGAAGAATCTCTGACATTTTCTGGGTCATAAATAAGTTTTACATACATTGTGATGAATTGAATGTACTCAGCATTGCAGTTCAGTCCCCAAAGTATTATAAAATGAGGACACAGGTTTTCCCCATTTTACTGCCCTTTTTGTATCGATGCCCACCCTTCCTTGCATTCAGGAGATGGTCAGTACAAGCTCATCAATGGCAATGAATTGTAAATTGTGCTGCAGAGACAGGGGTCTTCAGACCTTTTCGCCAAGCCCTCCTTCTTGAGGAGTCACCACCTTGGCTCAGTGAAGGGAACAGGAATTGGAGGCGGTGGCTCTGATCCTTGGGCAGCATTTTCACTCGTTTCTCATTCCCAGTCACACTCATGCCTGTCATTCACTGGGATGTAACAACAACAGCAACAACAAAATCCTGTACTGAAATCTAGAGGAAACAATGGGAATCACCCCTCAAGCCCCAGCTAGGAATTATCTTCCCAGGAAACAGAAATTTTAATGGATTTTCAATATAGCCATGTCTTTTTGAGGGGCTTGTTTTGATTAGTTTCAAATGATTAAGAGCAAGCCTGTTGCTGAACACCCTTGGGATATAAAATCAGTTTTAAATCAATGACTCTTTTGAGTTTTACCAAAGTGCAAGACAGAATAAGGTGAACTGTAGCAATCTGAGTCACTCACTCACACCTTTTGAAAAAGAACAAATCCTTGTATTTCAAGCATTGGAAAGGTGGCTTCTGCTGTATCGTGCCTATTGTTAACTACTTTGTGCAGTGCTTTACAGTTTAGGAAAATGTGACCACATCCATATTGATCCTGGCAGAGGAGACCAAGACCCTGAGGGCAGGAACTTTCTCAAAGTCACTCGTCATTCATTATGGGATCCTAGGACTAGAGTGCACTTTGTCTTCTGACTAAGACAATAAGAAACGTTATTCCATCAAGATAGTTTTAGACCAAAAATGATCCCCTACTCATTCTCTGTGAGCTTTCCTTGCACCCCCAAATGCTAATCACCCTTTGAGGAGTGTTTTAGACAACTGGGTCTACCCCAGAATCGAGCATAACTTGAGCCGCCTCACACAGAACCAGAGTGGCTGGTGGCACTTGAAAGAGATACACGCTTGCTCTATGAAACACACCCTTACTCTACGGGACCCCTCCTAGTCCCAGCGGGCCCCCAGGCCAGCCCACCCCCAGGCCTGATGCCCTTCGCTCCACTCACCTGTCTGTGTGATCTCTGTCGGCTCAGCTGCGTAAGGGGGCTCACGTCCTCTTTAAATACGTGGGGGCCGTCACCAGCCTTGGCTCGCGGTTCAGGGAAGGGGAGGGAGGCTTAGGGGAGGGGGTGAATGAGACATGAGTAACGCAACTGCTATCAGAGGCCGAAAATAGCTTGTGACCAAAGCCCTGAGTGTCGTCCCCCCACACCAGCTGCGAGGCCCTTGGAGAACCGTATCGCCTGGGTTTTGTTGTATTTGCCAGTCGCCTTTGGCACACAGGGATCAATTTGTGGAGTGTGCATTTCTGATCAAGTGGTGGGAACAGAAACAAAAGCAAAGAAGGATTTTACACCTAAAGTCATTTTTCCAGGCTCCCACTCCCCTGACCTTCCTGGAAATCAGTGCAAAGTACCTGCACATGAATCATGAACCATATCTGGGTGCCCTCTGGAACTCTAAGACACAGGTCACTGTTCTCGTGAAGGAAACTCAGAGCTAAAAATAAGAGTGATGGGTGTCTGGAATGATACTTAGATAATCTCTTCAAAGCAGCTTGGGAAAATAAGGTCAGCTAATCATTAAAGTCCTGTCACTTCATGGCCCCCTATCCTATGAGGAAACGTTTTCTCTCCAGAGTTTTCAGTTACTTTGTTATCTTTTTCAATTTAAGAATTTAACATGGCTGTGCATCCTATTTAAAGTAAGTCTTGACAAATCTCTGTAAACCCACATCTTTTTTTGGAGGTCTAATTTCTCTCTGCCTGAAGTGCAAATATGTTTTGATCAAGCATCAAGGACTTAATGAACTATAGAATTTGATAGCTGACAAGAAGTTGAGAGGTTTAATAGACATATTGCTTTCTTTTTTACGAATTATATATATATATATATTATATATTATATACATATATTTATTTGGCTGCACCAGGTCTTAGTTGCAGCATATGGAATCTAATTCCTTGTCCAGGGATTGAACCTGGGCCCCCTGCATTGGGAGCACAGAGTCTTAGCCAATTTGACCACCAAGGAAGTCCCAATACACCAAGTATTTGTTATGGCTAAAGAAACAGGTGCCTAACTTGTTCAAGGCCAGACGATGATGTCTGGCCATGAGGTCAAGGCCAGATCTAGGACTTCAGTTCAGTTCAGTTCAGTTCAGTCATTCAGTCTTGTCCGACTCTTTGAGACCCCATGGACTGCAGCACGCCAGGCTTCCCTGTCCATCACCAACTCCCAGAGCTTACTCAAACTCATATCCATTGAGTTGGTGATGCCATCCAACCATCTCATCCTCTGTTGTCCCCTTCTCCTCCCACCTTCAATCTTTCCCAGCATCAGGGTCTTTTCACATGAGTCAGTTCTTCCCTTCAGGTGGCCAAAGTATTGGAGTTTTGGCTTCAACATCAGTCCTTCCAATGAATATTCAGGACTGATTTCCTTTAGGATTGACTTTTTGGATCTCCTTGCAGTCCAAGGGCCTCTCAAGAGTCTTCTCCAACACCACAGTTCAAAAGCATCAATTCTTCAGGGCTCCGCTTTCTTTACAGTCCAACTTTCACATCCATACATGACTATTGGAAAAACCATAACCTTGACTAGATAGACCTTTGTTGGCAAAGTAATGTCTCTGCTTTTTAATATGCTGTCTAGGTTGGTCATAACTTTCCTTCCAAGGAGTAAGCGTCTTTTAATTTCATGGCTGCAATCACCATCTGCAGTGATTTTGGAGCCCCCCAAAATAAAGTCCGACACTGTTTCCATTGTTTCCCCATCTATTTGCCGTGAAGTGATGGGGCCAGATGCCATGATCTTAGTTTTCTGAACGTTGAGCTTTAAGCCAACTTTGTCACTCTCCTCTTTCACTTTCATCAAGAGGCTCTTTAGTTTTTCACTTTCTGCCACAAGGGTGGTGTCATCTGCATATCTGAGGTTATTGATATTTCTCCTGGCAATCTTGATTCCAGCTTGTGCTTCATCCTGCCCAGTGTTTCTCATGATGTACTCTGCATATAAGTTAAATAAGCAGGGTGACAATATACAGCCTTGATGTACTCCTTTCCCTATTTGGAACCAGTCTGTTGTTCCATGTCCAGTTCTAACCGTTGCTTCCTGACCTGCATACAGATTTCTCAAGAGGCAGTCTGGTATTCCCATCTCTTTCAGAATTTTCCACAGTTTATTGTGATCCACACAGTCAAAGGCTTTGGCATAGTCAATAAAGCATAAATAGATGTTTTTCTGGAACTCTCTTGCTTTTTCAGTGATCCAGTGGATGTTGTCAATTTGATCTCTGGTTCCTCTGCCGTTTCTAAAACCAGCTTGAACATCTGGGTTCACGTATTGCTGAACCCTGGCTTGGAGAATTTTGAGCATTACTTTACTAGTGTGTGAGATGAGTACAATTGTGCAGTAGTTTGAGCATTCTTTGGCATTGCCTTTCTTTGGGATTGGAAAGAAAACTGACCTTTTCCAGTCCTGTGGCCACTGCTGAGTTTTCCAAATTTGCTGGCATATTGAGGGCAGCACTTTCACAACATCATCTTTTAGGATTTGAAATAGCTCAACTGGCATTCCATCACCTCCACTTGCTTTGATCATAGTGATGCTTCCTAATGCCCACTGGACTTCACATTCCAGGATGTCTGGCTCCAGGTGAGTGATCACACCATCATGAATATATGGATCGTGAAGATCTTTTTTGTACAGTTCTTCTGTGTATCTAGGACTTGGCAGGTCCTAGATCAAAATTCAAGTTTCTTAGGGAAAGGTACTTCCCACTAGTGTTGACCTGGATGTTGAGATTAGGTGTGGGTAATACCCAACCAAGAGTTGTGTGAAATCCAGCCCTCCAAATCAGTCGTATTGGCCTGTTAATTAAATGACCTAAAGCTATTTGTTAAGTGATGTAATACTTCACAGTAAAGAAGCTTGCAATAATTTCACAAATATGAATACAGCAAAACCCAATATGAGATTTCCCTAGTCCCTGTTTTCATACAAAAATGTATTTGCTATCGAAATGGTAAGTACTCTGGGATGTTCAAGTTAGAAGGAACTTTGAAGTCATCTAGGAAAGCAGCTTCCAGACTTTGGTGTGTCTTTTTTAGAATTATAATACTATTTTCTATAAATAGTGTTAAATGGGACACAAATATAGTGAGTGAGTGAGTGAAAGTCGCTCAGTCGTGTCTGACTCTTTGTGACCCCATGGATTGTATAGATCATGGAATTCTCTAGGCCAGAATACTGGAGTGGGTAGCCTTTTCCTTCTCCAGGGGATCTTTCCAACCCAGGGATTGAACCCAGGTCTCCCACATTGCAGGCAGATTCTTTACCAGCTGAGCCACAAGGGAAGCCCAAGAATACTGGAGTGGGTAGCCTATCCCTTCTCCAGGGGATCTTCCCAACCCAGGGATCAAACCAGGGTCTCCTGCACTGCAGGCAGATTTTTTACCAACTGAGCTATCAGGGAAGCCCCAATGGGACATAAATATATAAAGCAAATAAAATAGGAACTTCACTGCTTGAAAAACATAGGTGATCTACTTACATAGCCTTTCTCTGAACCTCCAAAATAGCTTCTAAAATATTACTTTGAGACAAAATTTGAAAGTCACAAATGTAGCCCACAACTTTCATTTTATCAGTCCAAATATTAAGGCCTAAAGAAGAGATTTAGTTTGCTCAAGGGGAAATGCAATGTGTATAGTAGAGTAATTTCTGGAGCCAGAAAATATAGGTTTAACTCTAATGTTTCTGATCTTAAAAAAAAAAATAATGACACGAGTAACACAAAAATGTATTTTTATTGTGAAAGACTAAATGATAAAATAGTAAAAGTGCCCTCCGAGGACTTCCCTGGTAGTCCAGTGGTTAAGGCCCTGTGCTTCCACTGCAGGGGGCACAGATTCTATCTCTGGTCCAGGAACTAAGAGCCCACAAGCTGTACTTGTGGGACAGAGGCCAAAAATGTGCCCTCCCACAATCCTACTCTCCTTCCCAGAGTTAACCCATGACAATATTTTGGGTTTTACACATAATTGAAAAGGTCTCTGTATTAGTTTGCTAGAACTGCTGAAACAAACATACGCTGGATGGCTTAAACAACAGAAATGAATTTTCTCACAATTCTGGAGCTAGAAGTCCAAGATCAAGTTGTCAGTAGGGTTGGTTTCTTCTGAGGCCTTTCCGCTTGGTTTGTTGACGGCCGTCTTTCTCGCATGTCTGCAGATGGTCTTCCCCCTTGTGTGTCTGTATTCTAATCTTCTCTTTTTAAAAGGCTACCAGTCATGTTGGATTTAGGGTCCAGTCATAGCACCTCATTTTACTTTCAAATGCCTTATCTTCAAATACAGTCTCATTCTGAGGTTCCAGGGGTTAGGTCTTCGACAGAAATTTGGGAAGAACAATTCAGCCCATAACAGTCTCAATTTTGCCTATACCTGAATGCTAGCTCAGCAGTCTCCAGAGTTGTACTGTCCAATACAATAGCCAATAGTCACATGCAGCTAAGTTGAAATTATTTAAAATTAAACAAAATGAAAAATTCAGTTCCTCAGTCACAGTAGTCATAGTCCAAGCACTTACTGCCCACATGTGGCTCCTGCCTACACCTTGGACAGTGTAGCTATAGCATGTTGCCATCAGTGTAGAAGTTCTGTTAACTAGCACTACTCTAGAGTTTCTGAAAAATGAAGCAAATGCCTTTTGGATTCTACAAGGACTAGATAATATTAAGCATGCGTTGGACACACGGCAGGATGTCCAGTCAATGCTAGCTGAGTGTTGACTCAGCAGATGAGTAAATAGTAATACAAGGTTCACACCCCATTGTCCCCCAGAACAGTCATAAATGAGTCACTTGTGAAACATAGAACACAAAGAAGATCAGGCAAGAGAGTGAGATGGGACGATGAATTTAAATACACGCCTGAAAACACTGTCTTTACACCCAAATCAGAATAAGAATAAGCTGTATTTAATTCTCTCAATGACTTTGTAAAGAAGGTATTTCTGTACCCGTTACTATACCCATGAGTGAGGAATGAAATAAATACAGCTCTTGAAAGCTAAGTAACTCCCTCAAGGCCACACAGCAGAGTCAACAGTGAGTCAGTAGCAATATCAGCACTAGAATCACTGTTTTGTCCCTTCTGTTCACCTAGGATAACCAAAAACTGAGAAGTCATTGGGAAACACAGATCTCTAAGGAGACAGGAAATTCAAAGCCAGATTGAATTTCAAATCCCTTCTACAACATTGGTTCCCAGATTCATTGAATCACTGCCCCCTCAGTAAACATTTTTGTTTATATGCTTATACACGCGTGTATATGTACATATAGATGTAAATTATAGATGTATTACTGTAATATACAATATAAAACACACTCCATGAAAAAGTGTTAATCAGTCAGTAATGTCCTACTCTTTGAGACCCCATGGACTGTAGCCCACCAGGCTCCTCTGTTCCTGGAATTCACCAGGCAAGAATGCTGGAGTGGGTGGCCATTCCTGGTCTTCCCGATCCAGGGATCAAACCCAAGTCTCTTACATTGCAGGCGGATTCTTTACCTTCTGAGCCACTGGGGAAGCCCCAACATATGACTGTCATATATACTATAAAACACACTCCATACCATGCACTATGCTATGCTATGCTATGCTAAGTCGCTTCAGTCGTGTCCGACTCTGTGCGACCCCGTAGACGGCAGCTCACCAGGCTCCGCCATCCCTAGGATTCTCCAGGCAAGAATACTGGAGTGGGTTGCCATTTCTTTCTCCAGTGCATGAAAGGGAAAAGTGAAAGTGAAGTCGCTCAGTCGTGTCCGACTCTTAGCGACCCCATGGACTGTAGCCTACCAGGCTCCTCCGTCCATGGGATTTTCCAGGCAAGAGTACTGGAGTGGGGTGCCATTGCCTTCTCCGTACCATGCACTAACAAACATAAAAATAAATGTTCTAATTCTTTTCTCATGCTCTAGTATTTCACATGCTCTCTAGGATGCTGGCCTCCCTTCCACTTTGGAAACCACTGTTCTAAACCATGTCAGACACAGAGAAAATAAGCAGTGGGAGAACTTACAGGCCTGGGAATCTTAGCTTCCATCCGCTCCTCCAAACCACTCTAAAAAGAAACCTAATTGGACTATAATGTATTCAACGTCAGCCGCATTCTTAGAAGAAATAGGGCTTTTCATTGTTTCTCCTGCACCAGTGGTCTGACATTTGTCATTGGCTCTTATTTCAAAGAGAGAGTTAATTTAAAACTACCACTCAAAGGTTGCCCCTAGCCATGTGGTTCTTTCATGAAAGGCAGAGAAATGGGCAAAGCAAAACTTAAGGGCACCAAGATGGTTCTTTTTTCTCAAGATATATATATATATAGTCATCCTCACTGCAATGAAGTGAGACTTGGAGAAACAAATAATTGATGTACTTGCATCATTCAGATATTTTTTTACTGGCCTCTTTGTTCTTATAACCATACATCACTGCTGACTGTAGTGATGACAGGGTTCCTTACATAACACCTTTAGCTTAAAGGCATTACCAAGTGTTTGATTTTCTCTCAGATGTGATTCTCCTCTCTCTGTCACTTTCTCTCTGTTTATCAAGCAATGGGAGGGTATAGATAGGCGTTATTATTCCCTTTTCTCTTTTTTTAAATATTTATTTTTATTTATTATTTGTCTGTGCTGTGTCTTACTTGCGGCATGCAGGATTTTTGATCTTTGTGGCAGCAGGCAAAGTCTTAGTTGCATCATGTGGAATCTAGTTCCATGACCAGGGATTGAACCTGGGCCCCTGCATTGGGAGTGAGGAGTCTTAACCACTGGATCACCAGGGAAGTCCCTATTATTCCTTTTTTTTTTTTTACAGATGAAGAACCTGGTTTGAGAGGTGAGGTCATATAGCCAGTAAATGGTAAAGTGAGAACTTGCTCCAGGTTCTCTGCCTCAGAGCCAATGCCCTGAGGGAAGTTTCAGCCGATCTGATCACACTGTGTAGTTGGGAGAGAGGACAGTGCAGGGGCAGGACACCGCAGGTCAGAGCAACCCTGCCGTCAAAGTACCAACTCAACTTCATCTTGCCCTGAGAGATTAGCAGGGCTTAGTTTGCATCAGTGGTCCCCGGGGATCAGTAGAGGCTGTTTTTGTATTCACTATTCAGCCAGGACAAAGCCTCTAGGAGGAGCCCGAAGCAGTGCAAACCTTTAGGTAGGTCTCACAGGGCTGGCAAATTGACAAATGCAGATTAACACATGGAGGTTCAGGAGAGGATCAGTGGGATCATTTTAGGAGTGGTTGCTTTGGCTTGAGTGGCATCTATCACTGTTCACCTGTATCAACAATTTATTGTTGCTGTTGCGTCTCTAAGTCATATCCGACACTTTTGCAACCCTCTGGACTGTAGTCCACCCCTGCTCCTCTGTCCATGGAATTCTCCAGGCAAGAATACTGGAGTGGGTTACCATTTCCTTCTCTAGGGGATCTTCCCGACCCAGGGATCAAACCTGCATCTCTAGCACTGTAGATGGATTCTTTACCACTGAGCCAGCAGCAAAGCCCTTGTATCAACTATAGAAATGCTTTTGAATCCAGTCTTTCTTTTTATCCCTGCTTCTCTTACTGCCTTAACTCAGATGTCTTGCCTAGATTTTTTTTTGGACGTGTCCTGCTCAGTTTCCCCCACCTCTCTTCCATCTCTCACACTGCTACAAGAATGTCTGTCTTTGGAAACACAGAACTGAGGATGGCAGCTTCCAGCTTAAAGACGCCCTCCCCCTCATTAATACCCCATTAGTATACAGTCATATTAAAAACTTTGACATAACATTTAAGTTTCTTCTTCTGGCCGCAGATTAACATTCCAACTTTTTCTCCCACCACCCTACTTTCCTTTATCCTATCTTCCAGCCTCTCCAGGCTAATCACTGTTCTCCAAAAATAGCCAGCCTTCTATCATGCCTCTCTGCTTTGCTCACACTCCATCCTCTGCCTGGAATGTCCTCCCCTCCTTACCTACCCCCTGGGGTGGAATCTTCCTTGGCCTTCCATGAGCAGCTCAAATGCCACCTCTTCAGTGCAGGCCTCCTCACCTGCCCCTTTCCAGGTGGGATATGCCACTCTCTGTGCTGGCCCCCAAACACTCCCTTCACATGCCTCCTTCAAGGAATTTTGGCTGGTTTGTCATATGTCATTTTGGCTCATGAGATAGTGAACTCCTTAGGGGAACAGAGAGCATCATATTTATCTTTGTGTCCTCTGTGTTGGCACCTACAGGCATTTGAAAATTTTTGGTTGAATTTATTCATCTAACTGAATGGTTTTGAGAAGTCTTGAAAGAGCTAAATTCCTTCCATATCTTAGATAAACAGCAAAGGAGACAGCACAAAATCAGCAAGAAGAAGTTCCTTATTTAAGTATGTAGCCACTCCATGCAGCCTGAAGTGGAAATAGCACCAGGTGGGACTGGACAGAAATGGGTTTCTAGTCTTACCTCTGCCATGAACTGAGCTGTGTGCCCTTTTGCAAGTCAGTCCCCCTTTTGGATTTCTTTATTTACAAAATGTTCATGCTGGGAATTCCCTGGGAATTCAGTGGTTGGGTCTCCATGCTTTCACTATCGAGGGCAAGTGTTCAATCCCTGGTCAGGGCGCTGGGATCCTGAAAGTCGCACAGCACAGCCAAAAGTTCATGCTGGACAAAATGACTTTTAAGGTGTCTTCTAATTCTAAAACTTGAGCATCCTTATTTTCTAGTTAGGGAAAGTAAGTCTTATTTCCTTTTGTGTGTGATGGTCCCTTAGCAATAAGAGCAGGCATTCTATATTGTCATAGAAACACCTTTCTCCTACTGTGGACCTATTACATAAAATGTAGGTATTAGAGATAGTACCAAATATTTTATGAAGCAAGAGTTCTTGATATAGGGTAAAAAAAAAAAAAAGCAAAATTAACTAATAAAAAACTCCTTACTGACACAATGTTAGGGCTTTAGTCCTTTAAATTTGAAAGGGCGTGCATAAGGCCAAGAAAAAGACCTCAGAAAGATTAGTTGAATCTGATGGGTTCAAAAAGATGGAGGAGAGAATAAAGTGGTTGCGTCATACACGAAGATGGTTTGGAGGAGAAGGAGAAGATGCTTGGAGGTGGGGTTTTAAACTCAAGTCTTTGGGGAAGGCAGTCTACAGTATGTCACAGGGACAAAGAGAACTGGAAATCGTCAAGGTGGTGAGTGAAGTGATGTCACTGGCACCTGTTAGGTGCTGTGACAATTTCCTTTTGTGTACAGGAAACTTGAAAGTCCTCTAGTATTCTAAAATGCTATTTTTTTAGTTTCACGATAATGTTGTGTGGAAGGTACAGAGAATTTTCATATACATGCACAGCCTCTCCTGGTATATGTCCTGCACAGAGTGGTGCATTTGACTGAATCAATGGACCTGCACTACAGATCATTATCATCCTAATGCCATAGTTTTACATTAGGGTTCACTCTTGGTGTTTTATAATCTATGAGTTTTGACAAATGTATAAGGACAGTTCCCACAGTCATATTTTCATACAGAATAGTTTCGATGTCCTATAAATTCTGTCTGCTATGTCTATTCAACCTTTTTCACCCACTAACCTCTGAAACTTTTTATTGCCTCCATAGTTTTGCCTTTTCTGGAATGTCATATGGTTGGAATCACATAGATGTAGCCTTTTCTGATTGGATTCTTTTACTTTGTAATATGCATTTAGCTTCTTTCATGTCTTTTCATGGCTTGATAGCTCTTTTTTTTTTAGCGTTGAGTATTATTCCATTGTCTGGATGTACCACAGTTTATTTAGCCATTCTTCCACTGAAGGACATCTTGAGTGCTTCTAAGTTTTGGCAGTTATGAGTAAAACCGCTGTAAACATCCATGTGCAGGCTTTTAAAGTTTTCGGTTCCTTTGGGTACATACCAAGGAGTGCGATTGCTGAAGCATATGGTAAAAATACGTTTAATTTTATAAGAAACTGCCAAACCATCTTCCAAAATGGCTGTATTATTTTGCATCCCCACCAGCAATTAATGAGAGTTCTTATTGTTTTATATCCTTGTCAGCATTTGGTGTTGTCGGTTTTCTGGATTTTGGCCATTCTAAAAGGTGTATTGTATTGATTTTCAGTTCCCTAATGCCATATGACATTGAACATCTTTTCATATATCTATTTGCCATCTGCATGTCTTTATGGTGAGGTGTCTGTTCAGGGCTTTTGCCCATCTTTTATTTGGGTTGTTCATTTTCTTACTGTTAAGTTCTAAGAGTTTTTTGTATATTTTGGATAACAGGCCTTTATCAGATATGTCTTTTGCAAATGTTTTCTTCCATCTGTGACTAGTATCCTTATTCTGTTTTCGGTGTCTTCTGTGGATCCAGTCTCATTTTTAATAGATCCATTCAAGCAAAACTCTACTTTTAAACTGTTTAGCAGAAATCCTTTTTTATCCAGATATTTCTTTCTAACCTATAGAAATAGACTATTTTTATCTGTATTTCATTGATTTAGGAGTTATAAATAGAAGTTGGGAAAATCGTCTGTCATTAGATTTGAGTTATAACTTGCAGGGTGTGTTTCAAAGATCCATTGAGGGGATGACTTGGGCTTGGGAGACTTCAACCCAATTTCTTTTTCTAGAAGATTGTATTTATTTATTTTTAATTGATTGGTGATTGCTTTGTAATACTGGTTTGATTTCTGTCATACAATAACATGAATTAGCAATAACTGTACGTATGTCCCCTCCCTCCCACCTCCTACACTTTCTCACATCTCTAGGTTATTACAGAGCCCTGGTTTCAGTTTAGTTCAGTTTAGTCGCTCAGTCATGTCTGACTCTTTGCGACTCCAGGGACTGCAGCACACCGGGCCTCCCTGTCCATCACCAACTCCTAGAGTCCACCCAAACTCATGTCCATTGAGTCAGTGATGCCACCCAACCATCTTATCCTCTGTCGTCCCCTTCTCTACCTGCCCTCAATCTTTCCCAGCATCAGGGTCTTTTCAAGTGAGTCAGCTCTTTGCATCAGGTGGCCAAAGTATTGGAGTTTCAGCTTCAACATCAGAGCCCTGGTTTGAGTTCCCTGAATCATATAGCAAATTTCCATTGGCTATCTATTTTACATGTTAGTGTGTATGCTTCCATGCCACTTTTTCCATTCATCTCACCCTCTCCTTCCTCTCTCCTGCCCTTATCCATAAGTCTGTTCTCTAATTTGCGTCTCCATTGCTGCTCTGAGAATAGGTCTATCAGTACCATCTTTCTAGATTCCATGTATGTGTATTAATATGCGATATTTGTTTTTCTCTTTCTGACTTACTCCACTCTGTATAATAGGCTCTAGGTTCATCCACCTCATTAGAACTGATTCAAATGTGTTCCTTTTTATGGCTGAGCAATATTCCATTGTATATATGTACCACAGCTTCTTTATCCATTCATCTGTTGATGGACAGCTGGGTTGCTTCCATGTCCCAGCTATTGTAAATAGTGCTGCAATGAACATTGGAGCACATGTGTCTTTTTCAGTTTTGGCTTCCTCAGAATATATGCCTAGAAGTGGTATTGCTGGGTCATATGGTGGTTTTGTTCCTAGTTTTTTAAGGAATATCCCTACTGTCTTCCGTAGTGGCTGTATCAATTTACATTCTCACCAGCAGTGCAAGAGGGTTGCCTTTCTTCCACACCCTTTCCAGCACTTGTTGTTTGTGGACTTTTTGATGATGGCCATTCTGACCAGTGTGAGGTGATATCTCATTGTAGTTTTGATTTGCATTTCTCTAATAATGAGTGATGTTGAGCATCTTTTCATGTATTTGTTAGCCATCTGTATGTCTTCTTTGGAGAAATGTCTATTTAGGTCTCTTGCCCACTTTTTGATTGGGTTGTTTATTTTTCTGGTAATGTGTTGTATGAGCTGCTTGTGTATTTTGGAAATTAATCCTTTGTCAATTGTTTTATTTGTTGTTATTTTCTCCCATTCTGAGAGTTGTCTTTTCACCTTGTTTATAGTTTTCTTTGCTGTGCAAAAGCTTTTAAGTTTAATTATGTTTATTTTTGTTTTTATTTCCATTATTCTAGGAGGTGGGGCATCACTGACTCAAAGGACATGAGTTTGAGTAAACTCCAGGAGTTGGTGATGGACAGGGAAGCCGGGTGTGCTGCAGTCCAGGGGGTTGCAAAGAGTCAGACACGACTGAGCGACTGAACTGAACTGAACTGTTTATTTTTGTTTTTTATTTCCATTATTCTAGGAGGTGGGTCATAAAGGATCTTGCTATGATTTATGTCATACAGTGTTCTGCTTATGTTTTCTTCTAAGAATTTTATAGTTTCTGGTCTTACATTTAGGTCTGTAATCCATTTTGAGCTTATCTTTGTGTATGGTGTTACGAAGTGTTCTAATTTCATTCTTTTATGCTTAATTGTCCAGTTCTCCCAGCATCACTTATTGAAGAGACTGTCTTTTTCCTATTGTATATTCTTGCCCCCTTTGTCAAAAATCATCTGGTATCCATAGGTGTGTGGGTTAATTTCTTAAATCCATTTTTGCTATATCTGAGGTCATAGACCAAGGGGTTTATAAACTAATGTCCCTAAAACCCACAGTAGATAAAATTTATTTCTGACTAAGTATATATAATATTATGGCAATGTCTATCAGCTGGAATGTGGGTTAAGTAGATGGTGAGTTGATGTGAGTGAGGAACAGTTTCCTAAGAGGATTAGCTGGAACCCAAGAAGGTCTCCTGTTTCCTGGACGAGAGGAGAGCTTTGCCCCATGAGTATTTGAAAGAAAGGGGTCAGAGCAATAAGGAGTTCTAGTTACAGAATGACGTGGAGGTGGAGGGTCGCCAAGTATATGGTGTGACAACTGTGGATCTTTTTATAGATGTGGATCCTTTTATAGATGCTGAGATATGGTGCTAGTGGTGGTGTTGTAGTTATTGTTGACTTGCTTGGTGATATTTTGAGTCTATGAATTCCTTCTAGTGAGTTGTCTCCAAATGCTAGAATTTGAAAGTGCTCCAAGAACTCGTAGAGGCCATAGAGCCAGTACGGTTAAACCACAAAACTCGAACATCGTGAGACACTTGAGTATTTTCAGTCTGCAAAGAAAGATTGCAGTATTCATTTTCTGATGGATATGGGAAAGTAGATAGCAGGGGACCAACCTGAGTAAAAAATGTTTTCCTTATAGATCCTACGCTAGCTGAAAATTGAATACCATGTTCTGGAGATTGAGAAGCAATACTGAAAATAAAAATCATGTTCCAGGAGGTAATAAAGAATCTTAGAATGTGCCATATGAGGAACAGCCCAAGGAACCAGAGAAGAACTGGTGATGGTGGGAGCAGGAAAACGTAGAGCAAATCTTCAAATACATGATGAGCTTCAATATATATAAGGAAACAATACATTTGTTTCAAGAAAAAATTAGGACCAATAAGAATAGACATTATAGATAGCCTGATATTGTTTCAATGTATAAAAAATCTAATAACAGTGCATTCTTTTTAACTTTATGGCAATTATGGAAAATGAAAGAATTTTTACAGCTCATTGTGGAAAAGAGTGTTTCAATGACTCCTGCCTGCCTGAGGGCTGAGATGTTTAATATCTTGATAACCTGTAATCCAGTCACAGCACATTTATGGGGAAATTCTTTAATAATATGATCAATGGTCTCTGAAAAAAGTAAATTTCTCATCATAGGAAACCTTCAGGCAGAGTTTGGAAACAATCTAGATGGGCTGCTGTAATGGCAATTAAAACAATTCTTTAAAATGTATGAACTTTTTATTGTATTGTTTTATGAATTCTGACAAATGCATAGACTCCTACAACTACGACAACAATCAAAATAGAGAGTCATTACCATCCTCCAGAATTATTTTGTAATTCCCCATTGTAGTCAAATCAACACCCATCCCTAAGCACTGGCAACCACTGATCTGTTCTCTACCCCTAAGTTTTTACTTTCCCAGTGAAAGTGGAAAGAAAGTGAAAGTGGAAGCCACTCAGTTGTGTCCAACTCTTTGAGACCCCATGGACAATACAGTCCATGGACTTCTCCAGGCCACAATACTGGAGTGGGTAGCCTTTCTCTTCTCCAAGGGATCTTCCCAACCCAGGGATTGAACCGGGGTCTCCTGTATTACAGTTGGATTCTTTACCAACTGAGCTATTAGGGAAGCCTGGGACTTTCCCAGAATGCCATGTAAATGAAATTATACAATATCCAGCCTTTTGGAACATGTTTCTTTCACTCAGCATAGTATATTTGAGATTCATCCATATTGTTGACTCATCCAAGGTTTGTTCCTTTTTATTGTTGAGTAGTACTCCGTTGTATAGATCTACCACATTGTCCCTCCATTCACCAGTTGAAGAATATCTAAGTGACTTCTGTTTTCCAGTATGGCATGTAAGGAGCTTGGAAGTCATGTCTCCATCCTAATAACAATTTAAAAGCTGAACAAACTGAAAATCAACAACTTTTCTTATATTCATCAGAGAATTGAGATCACAGGAAAGACTACTGCCCCTGAAATTGAAGAGAGAGATAGGTGGATACAGAGAATCACAATTTATTGGAACAGAAACCTACAAGTAGTGACCTTCATGAGAATGATTACTAGGTTTCTTTTACTTAGTACATCATATCCAGCTTTCAACAAAAATTACAAGGTATATCAATAGGCAACAAACAGAGTTTGAGGAGAGAGAGCCAAACTTAGATATGGCAAGAATGTTAGAACTGTCAGTCCAGGAATTTAAAACAACTATGGCTCAGTGGCTCAGTGGTAAAGAATCTGCCTGCAATACAGGAGATGCAGGTTCAACCCCTGGATTGGGAAGATCCCCCCTGGAGGAGAGCATTATAACCCACTCCAGTATTACTGCCTGGAGAATTCCATGGACAGAAAAGCCTGGTGGGGTTACAGTCCATAGGGTTGCAAACGTTAGGATGTGACAAAAGTGACTGAGCACACATGATTAATGTGCTAAAAGTTTTAATGATAAAAGTAGACAACATGCAAGAACAGATAGGTGGAAATCCAGAGACAGAAATCCCAAGAAAGAATCAAGAAGAAATGCTAGAAATCAAAAATACCAAAATAGAAATGAAGAATGCCTTTAATGGGCTCATTAGTAGACTGGACACAACTGAGGAAAGAATCAGTGAGCATGGGAACATGCTAACAGAAATTTCCAAAACTAAAGCAAAGAGGAAAAAGATGGAAAAAAGCTGGAACAGAATATCCAAGAACTGTGGGATAACTACAGAAGATATAATGTACCAGAAGAGAGAAAGGAACAGAAAAAATATATTTGAAGCAATAATAACTAAGAATTTCCTAAAATTAATGTCAGACACCAAACCACAGATCTAGGAATCTCAGAGAACACCAGTTAGGATAAATTTCAAGAATATTTGGGTTGTTTCCAGTTTAGAATGAATAAACTACTAATACTACAAACATTAGCAGCATATAGGTTTTTGTCTGAATGTAACTTTTCATTTTTTGGAAAAAATAAACCAAGGAGAATTTCTGGTCATAAAGTAAGTCCATATTTAATTTTATAAGAAACTGCCCAGTTGTTTCCCAAAGTGTCTGTATGATTTTGCATTCCCATCAGCAATAAGTAAGAACTCCAGATTTTACATCCTTACTAGCATTTGGTGTGATCAATTTCTTGATTTAAAAATTTTAGTCATTCTAATAATGGTATTTTAATCAGTTATTCTAATACGTGATTTTAATTTGCATTTCCTCAGTGAATAATGATGTTGAAAATCTTTTCATGTGCCATCCATATATTTTCTTTGGTAAACTGTTCAAATCTTTTGCCTATTTAAAAAATTGGATTATTTTCTTATTGTTGAGTTTTGAGAGTTCTTTATATGTTCTGGATACAAGTTCTTTATCAGTTATGTGATTTTCAAATATTTTTGCCCAGTCTGTGATGTTCTTTTCATTTTAAAAACATTTTAAAGCCTTTTATGAATGTGTGTGCGTGTGCTCAGCTGCTCAATCGTGTCCAACTCTTTGTAACACCATAGACTGTAGCTCCTCTGTCCATGGGACTGTCCAGGCAAGAATACTAGAGTGGGTTGTCATTTCCTCTTCCAGGGGATCTTCCCAACCCATGGATCAAACCCTTGTCTCCTGCATTGCAGGTGAATTCTTTATTGCTGAGCCATGGGGGAAAGACTTTTTTGTCTCAAAAGCCTTTCGTGATTCCGTATTTTTCATTTTGATGGAGTCCAAGTTAACAATAATGTCTTTTGTTACTTATGGATGTTTTGGGGGTTGTATTTAAGAACTTTTCCTGACTCAAAATAACAAAAATTTTCTCCTATGGTTCCTTCAAGATGTTTGATAGGTTTATACTTTATATTTGGGCATATTATCCATATTGAGTTTATTTTTGTATATGGCATAGGGTGTATCTTGAGGTTGACTCTTGTGGGTATTGGTGTCTAACTGTTCCATCACTACTTGCTGAAATGACTATCCTTTCTCCATTAAAACTTTTTTGCACCTTTATAAAAAAATTGTATTGAGTTAAATTGACCATATTTGTATGGGTCTATTTCTGATCTCTCTATTGATTCTGGGTACCTCTAAAATCTCTGGAGAATGTTAATTTTTGTTTGTGTTATTGAGCCCATCCAGTGAATTTTCTCTGTTTCAGAAGCTGTACTTTAAGGGTCTAAAATTTCAACTTTGTTCTTCTTTATAATTTCTGTTTTTCTGGTGAAAACAGCTATATTTCCATTCATTTCAAGAGTGTCCAACTTCATGGATCATGGTTATAATCATCACTTTAAAATCTTTATAATTCCGACACCTGGATTGTCTTGGGTTTGGCATCTGTTGACGCTCTTTTCCTTTGAGAATTAGGCAGATTTTCTCTTTTATTTGCTGCTTTTTTTGTTAGTCAAGTTATTTTGAATTGTATTTTGGAATTTTGAATATTATGTTGTGAGACTCTGGGTTGTATTAAAATCCTCTGGGGAACATTAATTTTTGTTTGTTTATTTTAGTAGGCAACGTACCTGGTTCGGCTCATACCCCAAGCTGTGTTTTGCCTTCTGAGAGTGGTGGTTTCAATGTCAGTTCAGTTTTCAAAGCTTTTGCTGTGCTTCGTGTGTCTGCCCAACACATACACCATTCAGGTGTTTACCTGTTCCTTGGGCAGTGATTTATATCATAATTTAGTTTTCAAAATCTTTTCCATTATTCTTTGGGTCTGTGTTATACAATGTGTAACCCAGGAGTGCGTCTGAGACTGGTAATAGTTCATATTCAGAACTAATGGATTTCTTCTCCATCTTTCTCATCCTTGGACTTTCCCGGACTCTCTCTGGCTCCCAAGGGTCCTTTTTGGTGGTCTTCTGGCTAGAAACCCACTGTTTCTCCCAGAATTTTAGCCCATGTTCTTTCTGAGCACCTGTGGTGTTTCCTAGGCAACATGAAGAGAAAGAAGAGAGAAAAATAACAGGAATCCTCCCACACTCTTCAGACCATTGGGACTTCCTTGCCCAATTTTGTGTAAACCGAGAGATGGTTGTTGGAGTTTAAGGTGCCCACACTTCTGCAGCCACCATCATGACAGTGAAGCTTTAGGGCTGTGGCTGGCATTGAGGTCTGGGAGGGAAAGAGAAAGAAAAAGGGATTCTCTCCCATCTCCTTTGCTTGACAAGCCCACTTTCCTGATCCTCTGGTTAGAAAAGAGGGTTTCTTTTTGATTTTTTGTTGCAGTCTATACCTGGTGGACAGTTGCAGGACTTAACCCATCCTTGAATCAAAGCCAAGAGATACAGGAAAGAAAAACCAAGTAATCTCACTGCCATACCAGTTGCTCTTCAGATTTTGACTTACTTCTCAATCTACGTGCTACTGTTCATTTTTCAGGGTCCTCAGCTAGTTTGTATTGTGTTCTCTTTGGAGGTTTTAGTTATAATCACTGGGAGAGAGAGGCTATAATGGGCTCACTCTGTCTTGATAAGCACCAGAAGTTCTATAATGACAATTTAAATGCCGAATGATGGTCCTTCCAGAGAGTTATTCTCAAACCTAGCAACAAATTTGAATTAGCTGGCAAGCTTAAGAAAAAGAAAATTCCAGAGACACAGACATAGAGAACAAATGTATGGGTACCGAGGGGGAAAGGGAAGATTGGGATTGGTACTATTGCTACTATGTATAAAATTAATAACTTATGAGAACCTAATCTACAGCACAGGGAACTCTACTGTGCTCTGTGGTGACCTAAATGGGAGGGAAATACAAAAAGGAGGGACTATATGCAAACATATAGCTGATTCACTTTTCTGTGTAGTAGAAACTAACTCCAATAAAAATGAAAAAAAAAAAAAATCCCAGACTCATCTCTTGAAGATGGGAATCTAAGAATTTGTAAAAGCTGCTTCTGAGTTTCTGATATAGCCAAGCTGGCACCAGTTTTGGGGATAGGGCGCTCAGACTTAGGGTCTGAGCTGGAAGTGTGAGAAGCCCTGATGAGATGATTTCTAAGGTCCTTTTCAACCCTGAGATCCTCAGGCTCTATGTTGAGAATATTCCATTCAGAAAGCTGCTTATTAAGAGAGGTCTATCCATTTCCCTCAGATATGTAACTGTTGCTCTGGATCACATAGGTCGTCTCAAATAATGCCACAGAGCAGACCAGAAATATGTAGAACTGATAGGCAAAATCAAATAATAATACCAACAGGAAAACGAACAGACTTTCAACCTGTAAGATGAGTTTCATTGGAAATGAGAGCTTCATGTAATAACAGCAGCAACAAATTCTCAATCTGCTTTATGTGGTATTAGCCAGGAGGGAAGACCATGTATTTTCAGGTCTGAGGATTAGTGGTTTCATTAAGTGGCTCCTTTTCTCTCTAGGATTATCTCTTTCCCATATATTTGACAAACTTATTTTGGTTGAGTGCAGTTTCTGCTTATGTGCTAGGAATTGCTAGTGACTTTAAATTTGCTTTTCATAACATGCTTTCAAAATTTATTTCTAAGGGACCTCAGAAATCATTTCCTTGGGCTTATACCTCTAATGATACAAGAGGAAACCAGGCCTGCACAGTTATGTGTTTTAATTAGGGGGTCAGAGCAAGCCACGTATTTTCTGTCTGACTGAGCTGAGGCAGGTGAGATCTCGGATGCAAAGTCTCCTGGCATCATAACTGAGCCGGGTCAGATGCTGCAGTGGATGCACAGTGACTAAGTTACACGCAGTACATCTGTAAAGGGCACGTTGACATAAAAATGCTTTAGCTCCTGGATTTGCAGTTACGAAAATCTTGGCAACCAAAACGACCCACAGCTTATAAAGTGCCAACATACTGGCACATCCTATTCTCTGCACACTGGACACTAGACAGCCCTTGGTCACCTCTGAAACTCCCCCGACCCCATTTCCTTTCAAATGTGCTGCATAGTGTTTTATAGTCAGGGTTAAATCAGAGAAGCAGAACCTCAATAAGGGATACACACACACACACACACACACACACACACACATATATATTTGTTGTTGTTGTTGTTACAGGAATTAGACCTTGCACCATTGTAGAAGGAGCTGGGAGAATGAAGGTTTGAAAGGGTGAAATGGAGAATCAGGGCTGGCACCAACCAGTCAGTCCAAGGAGCCAAGCACTCCTCTTTTGGTGAACTCAAAAGCATAGCCATTACATGAAGGGGTTTTTATGAAATGGTGTTTTGGCTTAAGCAACTTGATACAGCATTAATCACTATAGGTAGGGAGCCTAAAATAGAAATAGCTGTCATGCTTTGAGAGTAATGTTCCTGGCTCTGTTCTCATTTGTCGTGAACAATCTGGAATCAGCCTGTTCCACCACAGTCTGAAAACATGTGACAGCTTTAGTGTGATGGAGCGCTGGGACGTGGGGCCCTGGCATCAGAATAGCTTTGTTGCCAGGCTGATCTGCACATGCATGCTGGCTTTGCACACTTACTGTGGAATTGGAGCTATGCTTTCTGAAAAACTACATATTTGCTTTCTCATTTGTAAATGGGGCCAATAGTAACCACCCCGTAATACTGTTTTGGAGTAGGTAATACTAGTAGATGCTCTAATAAAAATGATTCCTTTTATTTATCTAGTCCCCTCCCTTTCCCCTAGTATATCTAAGACATGTACTATTTCTCAGAATATCTCCATGTAGAAATGCCCTTATTGTCTAAGTATTGGATTTTGATCATGAATCTAGGTATATAATTTATATTCAGCATTCCTGGCACTCCATCATGTCCCAGATTCCTAGTATCAATTTTCGATTTGTATCGATAGTGGAAAGGACCACTGTTTGGAAAGAGAAACATCTGATGAAGCTCATGGACTTTACCCCACAGGAGAGAAATAGAGCTCTGTAAGTAGTTAGGAATCTATTGACTTGGCTTATTTATTTTTTAACTTTTTATTTTGTATTGAAGTATAGCCAGTTAACAATGTTGTGATAGTTTCAGGTGACCAATGAAGGGACTCAGCCATACATATACATGTGTCCATTCTGCCCCAAACTCCCCTCCCATCCAGACTGCCTCATAACATTGAGCTGAGTTCCATGTGCTATATAGTAGGTGCTTGTTGGTTATCCATTTTAAATATAGCAGTGTATACATGACCATTTCAAACTCCCTAACCATCCCTTCCCCCTGGCAACCATAAGTTCATTTTCTAAGTCTGTGAATCTCTTTCTGTTTTGTAAATTAGTTCATTTGCATCATTTCTTTTTAGATTCCACATATAAGGGATGTCATGTGATATTTCTCCTTCTCTGTCTGACTTACATCACTCAGTATGACACTCTGAGTTCATCCATGTTGCTGCAAATGGCATTGTTTCATTCTTTTTGATGGCTGAGTAATATTCCATTGTATATATGTACCACATCTTTATCCATCCCTCTATATTGATTTGGTTTATAAAGGTGAGTGGGGTGACATCAGCTCCCCTGGAATCCTTCCATTTTACTGGGTTAGGAGAGAGATTCATTAATCATGAAGTTAGAAGCAACAGGCAAGTTGAAGCTGATATCAAAGTTGGAGAAAGAGAACCAGAAAAACAGAACTTGAAAAGCATAATTATTCTGTAGCCATTAATTTTAGGAAGGTACAGACATATATTTGATATATATATTTGATAGCCATGTATTTGATAGCCCTTGGGGACATTTACCGTATTATAGATGCCCAAAATGATTTGTTGAATTTGAATTTGATAAAATAATGCTCATGAACTTCTGAAACATGAAAAGTTTTAGTTATATTCAAAGTACTCTGTTTAGGAACCTGGAAAGCTATATTATCATTTTAGAAAGACTTTAATTAGTAGTAACTAAAATAAAAAATTTATGCAGGATAAACTTTTAGAAGAGTCACAGAGGATATTTTATTATCAAAAGTAGGATAATTGGCATTGTTTTACCATAACAATGCTGAGCATATGGTAAAAATTGAATAAATGCTTTTTTGGAGGGGGATGAAACCTAAGATTGAGCTAGAATAATGCTTTTAAAATAAAAATCAGATTATACAGGGCAGTTTAGACTCTGAACTTAACTCATGGAATATGGAAGATTCTCTTGAAATCTCTCAGAAATGTAGTTAATTATCTGACTGTTGAAGGATACTGATAATATATTCCCTACCTACTTTTCTACAAATTGTTGACAATCACAACAAATCTAATTTAGTTACTGATCCAACTGAGCAAGTAATTGACCTGAATGCCCTCAACAGAACATTGAGATATAAAATCACTCTCTATAAATTGATTAAAAGGTTGATACTTTTTTTTTCAACCTAGAATAATGACAATTTTCTTTCCAGCTTATCTCTTATTTTAGGTTCTCAAGATTTAAAAACTACCAGTCAGTGGTAAATACAGTAAAGAATCTGCAGTCAACCCACACTCTTCTGTATAATTAATAGGATTGCTCAGGCAGCTTATTTGCTTAAATTCTGAAAATCTCTTTATCCTTTATCTGCAGAAACACTAATCGCTTGAAAAGGACAAGGCTGAGGAAACTTGCTTAAGCTGGGCTTGAACAATTTTTGTTTTTTTCTGCAGCAAATTCTGTTGCTCTAATTCCCTGGGTTAGTTGCATCTCTTCTTCATACTATTACTACCCTTCTAGGTATTTTGAACAGCATGTTGCATTCATTTGAACATACGTGAATTGCTTGCGTTTTCTGGTGAGATAAGCGTTTCTTAAAGTGAAAGTGTAGTCGCTCAGTTGTGTCCAACTCTTTGTGCCCCTGTGGACTGTTGCCTACCAGGCTCCTCTGTCCATGAAATTCTCCAGGCAAGAATCCTGAAGTGAGTTGCCATTCCCTTCTCCAGGGGATCTTCCCAACCCAGGGATTGAACCTAGGTTTCACACATCGCAGGCAGATTCTTTACCAGCTGAACTACCAGGGAAGCCCAAGGATTTCTTAAGGCCTCTTCTATTCAGCCTTTGGCTGAATTTCACCAGGCCCAGGGAACAGGGAACTAACTGGTCTGGAAACTGGGAAACCTTGGCTCTGAGTTTCACTCTGTGATTTGGTAAGGGTCTTTTGTTTGATCGCTGATTACAGTCACAGGTGTGATCAGCAACTTGCAGAAAAAGGAAATTTCTTGGAAGGATAGGGAAGATGTGCAGAATCAGCAGATGACTGAAAATCAGGCTTGAACTCCAGCAAGTGCCATGGCTTTTCCAGAGGCTGGGAAGCAGGAACCCCAGCAACAGTCTTGCGCTGGGGACAGAGTAGTAAGAATGCTACCGCAAGGATGAAATGAATATCAGATTCCAGGGAGGTTGGTTTAGACTGGATGACAAGCCCACTCTTACTCGATATGGGTTTGGAACCCCAGTTACAGTCCGCTGGGCTCCACCCAGTAATTCCTTAAGAGGAAATTCAGGAGGCAGTTTGAGGAAGAAATTTCGTGCTGGGCAGGTAACTTTGTCCACTCTACTATCTGGCATCTTTAAAGTTGCTTCCAGCTTTAAAAATGGAGAGTGATTCTCCCATGAAACCCTTTGGGGTTTCCATGTCCCAGTGATGTTTGTTTCTATGAATGCCTATAAAACCAGTGAACAATAATAAGATAAACTGGAAGAAGACATTTATGAAGACCAGTGGGTTATGTAGCTGTGTTGGTTATCTACTGCTGCATGACAATATCATTGCAAACTTAGTGTCTTCAAACAGTGTGAATTTATTATCTCTTAGTTTCTGTGGGTTCAGGAGTCTAGGAATGGCTTAGATGGGTTTTCTTATAAGGCTGTAGTCAAGGTGTCATGGCTGAATATTCACTGGAAGGAATGAAAGAATTGGACATGACTTAGTGACTGAACAACAATGCATATGTATAACTGACACACTTTGCTATATACCTGAAACTAACACAACATTGGAGATCAACTATACTCCAATAAAAATTAAATAAATGAAAGAAAATCTGCCCTTAGCTGTACTTGGTTGTTCGAACAAAATGTATTCAAAAGGGGTGAGTTTATAAACATTCAGATTACCATGAAATGATGTGCCTCGTTCTCCTAGAGCTGCTGGGCATGCATCTGGAGGCAGATGGGTAATAAATGGGTACAGACATGGGTTAAGTCCTTGCATAAACTCGCAATGTGACCCTGGACTTGCTGCTTGAATCTCTGGTAGCCTCAGTGACCTTGTCATAGTAGCTTGTAGAGGTAATGCCTTTAAAATGTGTAGGGTGATGCCTGGCACATAGTAAACATGCAGGAAATAGATATTATGATGATCCTTTAAGAACCCCAACCAGAGAAGGCGCGTGTCAATTCTTAAGGTACAATTCGTCACATAACCAGAGGATCAAGAAAATACATGCTGAACACATTGTAGCTCATTTCTTTCTTCTCTTGAAGCTCACGGAGGGTTTGATGCGGTAATTCCTTGTGCGTGAATGAAATCAGAATCCTATTTGCCCATCCCTGAAGCTGGGCCATTTGGAAAGAGGACTGTAGCTGCAGCCCCTCTTCTGTTGACAGTGGGAGGCCTGGGGTGGATGCTGGCCATGCCAGGGCAGGGCAGGGAGCACTCCAGCTCCCACTTCTCATTTCCAACCTCCCAGGGTGTGGTGGAAAGCACATGGGACTAAGCTGGTTGTCCTTGGCCAAGCAGCAGCTTCTCTGAAGCCATTCTCACTTCTGTAAGAGTGGAGCCATATGCAGGATCAAAAGAGGGGAAGAACATAGGGGATAAGCTTGGCATATCTAAGGGGACACGGGATGCATGCTCCATACCAAGACTTCCTTCCAACAGGCCAAATGAAGATGTTAAATACATTTTAGAAAAGTTTTAATTTGAACAGCTTATGATTAAAAATACATTTTATAAATAATTTTTCCATAGACTTGATTAAGGATTGTTGCGAACTTTACAAAAAGACATACTGCAACAACAGCGGAAAGAAATTACAAAAAAATATAGCTACAGTCCTCCCATTTAAAAATACATTACATATCACAGCGTTTTCTTTGTGCAAAGTTGAAGAGAGCGCTGTGTTAGGCCTGTCACAGGTTCACCCAAAGGGAAGTAAACTTTAACACAGTTACTCGGCATAATAGGATAGGCACAGCTGAAAAAACGAACCCCTACCCCCAGAAGTTAATATACCTTAGTTCAACATTTTATTTTGTAGGACTGATGGCTGAACTTAGCTTAATACAAATATATATTTATATGTCTGTGTGGATATATATATATATTTAAGTATGAAAATAAGTGTCTGTTTTGCAATTAAGTAAACCCTCAACGTATTTACAGTATCTTCAGAGAATGTGTTCTCCAAATCAGTCTGAGGCCATCTTCTCTATTAAACAACTCTTCAGAAGATTAAACGAAGCCAAATATGTCAATTAATGGATATCCTCCGTTGAGACTTCCAGTTTTCTCTGTGGGACGAAGAGAGTTCCTACGGAGGTGTGATTAGCACCATCAAAATCCATGCAGGTGGAGCCTGTTGGCTTTGTTGGTCCACCTGGAGTACGGAAGAAGCTTTCGGCCACTGGCTGGGACCCTTTGGGTGTCACAGGAACAGGCTGATTGGAAAGAGAGGAATGGAGAAAAGTCAGACCCAGACAGACAGGTACACGTCCTGGCAAACTCAGCAGACTAGACTGGAAGGACATGTCACATGATGGGAACCTCGAATGCCCTGAAATCTGCTAAGTGAGCCTGCCTGAGTTTCACACTCTCAACTATTTTTGTTAAGGGGAAACAAAAAGCTCATGATAACCCCATAATCTGGACTCCTTGAGCACTCTTGCTGGATTTACAAGGAAGGCAGGCCTTTAAGCATTTTCTTCTCCTATCCTTCCCTTGTCCGAAAGCAAAAGTGAGTCTCCCATGATACTGCTATTTGGGACTTAAGAACTGAAAGAGAAAAAGACATCAATGAATGGACACACTCTCACCTGTTGTGCCCCTGTCCCTGCAAATGATTGTCCATTTGTTTGGTTCTGGCTCAGGATGGATGCGTCATACTTGGTAGCCCTTCCTTGCTGAGTGCCTGCATTTTCGGGTGTGACACTAACAGCCTCTATTCTTGGCGACACGGCAACGGTTCCAGGCGCAGGGCTGGCAGACACCTGGACACCAGGGGAGATGAGGCTCAAATGCTGCAGGGTGAAGTTTACAATGGCTGAGCTCGGGTTCTGGATGGGGACTGCGTGGCTCGAAGAGAGAGCCGGGCTGTTCCCGACAGGGACGGCTGCCATGGGAGTTGGCGAGACCATTAGCTTCAAAGGTGTTACATGAAAAGAGGGAAAATTAACAGCAGTGAGTTCAGATGATGTCGCTGGAATAACACCTGGAAAGAAAAGGCAGGAGAATATGTTAAAAGCACAGGCATTTGTCCAAGAAGTATATAAGGCTCAAGTGAGCTGGAGAATGTGTTTGAAGGATGTTTTTAAGTATACTCACCTGCAATCGGGGAGCTGTAGATCCTGCGATTTGGGGAAAGTGTACCTGAGTTTTCATTATTAGACAGAATGGACTCTGCCCCCAGGGTTGAGCACTGGGTGAGAGGGATTAGGTATCCTGATGGGAACAAGGTCTAGAAAACAAAGAGGAAGGGTTTATTTTCGCACGGATACAGAAAGAAACAATGAAAACAGTGACAGACTTTATTTTCTTGGGCTTCATAATCACTGTAGATGGTGACTGCAGCCATGAAATTAAAAGGTGCTTGCTCCTTGGAAGAAAAGCTATGACAAACCTAGACAGCATATTAAAAAGCAGAGACATCACTTTGCTGACAAAGGTCTGTCTAGTCAAAGCTATGGTTTTTCCAGTAGTCATGTATGGATGTGAGAGCTGGACCATAAAGAAGGCTGAGCACCAAAGAATTGATGCTTTTGAACTTTTGGTGTTGGAGCAGACTCTTAAGAATCCCTTGAGCAGTCTTCCTGGGTTTGCAAGGAAGGCAGGCCTTTAATCACTTCACTCTCCCATCCTTCTCCCAAAGCAAAAGTGAGTGCCTTCTTTATGGTGAGACAAACAAGTCAATCTTAAAGGAAATCAATCCTGAATATTCATTAGAAGGACTGATGCTGAAGCTGAAGCTCCAATACTTTGGCCACCTGATGCGAAGAGCTGACGTTAGAAAAGACCCTGATGCTGGGAAAGGTTGAACGCAGGAGGAGAAGGGGATGATAGAGGATCAGATGGTTGGATGGCATCACCGATTCAATGGACATGAGTTTGAGCAAGCTCTCGGAGATGGTGAAGGACAGAGAAGCCTGGCGTGCTGCAGTCCATGGGGTTGCAAAGAGTCAGACACAACTGAGCGATTGAACAAAAACAACAACAGGAAGAAAAATGACCACGTGCTTCTTCTGGGACTAATATCCCTTAGTGGTTGTTTGTCTCATCAGACCAAAGCCTACAGTGGTATGGGCCACGGGCAGGCCAGCTCTATGGCTCTTTGAAGACCCTCCTTCCCATCCCAACAGTTGTCCTGAATAACCATGTTTCTTAAATGCCAGTCGGGGTCTTAGGAAGTGTCCTAAAGTTAGCACTGAGTCTGCTTAAGGGCAAGATTTACCTAGCACTCCCCCCCGCCCTCAACGTCCTAAGTCTGCTTCCAGACTTCTTGGTATGATGTGGTGCTGTCAGAACAAGCTGAATGCAGCTGGACACTGTAGTGGCACTGCTGTGTTATTATCTGATTGTCCTTGAATTATGTGGGATGGTATTTCCCAGAGACTATTCTGAGGGACCCTAGTTCTTTCTATGGGATGCAAGCAGGTACTACTTGAGTCATAGTTAAATTATGTTTGGGGAAATGCTGAATTCAACAAAGGAAAATGGAGTCTTTATGACAGAATTTCTGAGGGACTTTCATGACGGCATACAATGTGAATCTCCAAGAGAGTGTTTATCGTGTAACATTTCCCAGGCTATTCAGCAACTAAATGTTTGGTAGTATTGGTATTTAAGGAAAAAAAAAACATGTCAAGAAATGTTGATTTAGAGAAAGGGAATGTCAAACCACAGGCCCAAAATATAGCCTCTTGGCTGTTTTTGCAAATAAAATTGTACTGGAACATAGCCATGCCCATTCATTTACATATTGTCTGCAGATGCATTCCTACTTTTTAAAAAAATTTTTACAATGGCAGAGTTGAATAGGTGTAACAGAAACCATATGGCCCACAGAGCCAAAAGCATTTACTCTCTGGCCCTTTACAGAAAGCTTCCCTTGTGGCTCAGTTGGTAGAGAATCCACCTGAAATACAAGAGACTGCCTGCAAGGCAGGAGATGCGGGTTCAATCCCTGGGTCAGGAAGATCCCCTCGAGATGGAAATGGCAACCTACTACAGTATTCTTGTCTGGAGAATTCCATGGACAGAGGAACCTGGCAGACTACAGTCCATGGGGTCGCAAGAGTTGGACACGACTTAGTGACTAAACCATACAATCTGCACAGAAAAGTTTGCTGACTCCTGATCTGGAATAAGGGAATTATACAACTATAGATTTTTTTCCTCCTAGTACTTTAGGTTCCAATGATACCAAGCTAACACTCTTATAATATACAAATGAAAGGGCAGGGTACTAGGTTTCAAAAATGATAGATAAGAGAACTGATTAATTCATATTAGATGCCCAAATATCACGCAGAAAAAGCTTTAGAGAATAAAGTTATATTCCACACGGAAATGGCCAGAGTGTTGGGCTGTGTGTGTCTGCCTCATGCCTGTTCATCACTGTACTTTTCCAGCAGAGCCTACATGGGTGGCTGAGCCACCTGAAAAGTCTCATCGGTCTTACCAGGAACAGGACTGACTGGTAAAAGTGAAAAGCAGCCCTTGTAAACCAGAGGCCCACCTTTCATCTCCCTGCAGATCTTTCTTCTCACCACTGTCAAAACAATGGTCTATGCTTTGATCTAGCTGTTAATAGGTCTGGTCAGAATCCCCAGTGCTAAGGGGTACCACAAACTTTCAATTTTGTGTCTTAGATGCTTGGTTCTGTTCAATATCTTTACTAGCAGGTTCCTGAAGTTTGTAGGAATAGAGAATTTTCAAGGGGTAGATTTAGGTGTTTTACCAACAGCTGTTCTTTGGCATCTTACAGTACAATGTTTTCTGGTTTAACTCCCTTCAAATCTCCAGCAAAACTCTAATAATAATTACTTTTCCTATAAACTGTATTCATCACAAAATTGTTTCATCTATAATGCCAATTCCTTTTTTAAAATTAGAACTATTAAAGTAGCAGGATGAAAATAATTTGACATATTGCCACTTGTATGTCTTCTCACCCAGACTATATCAGCACTCCTACCCCTCTTCCTAGGACACTATCCTCTTTTGTTTTCACCATATTTCTTATTATTCACTACCTGATATGCTTGTGTTTGTTTGTATACTCTCTTCTCTCCAGCCCTAGAAGTGTAGATTCTCAGTAAATGTTTGTTGAATGAATTAACACGTGAATTTCTCCCTTTCTTTGTTCTGCTCCGTCCATGCTAAAAAGAAATGGTCAAAATGAAGTCAGAGATGAAAAAAAGAGCAGGGGGTGTGAGGAATCTATCCAGTGAAAACCCTAATCCTGAATAACTAAGTGAGCAACAGGAGACCATTATTAAATCATACCCATTGCCCCAAAGAGATTATGGACCTCCCAGAAAATCAAGTCAAGCTGAAGCCTTGTGATTTTCCCCCTAGCATGTATATTAAATGCAAAATGATACTATGCTAAGATAATGGATGTTTTGAATGGTGATCATGAGGCCATCCTCAGGGAAGATCTGACAAACTCTAAAGCCTCCATAATAACAACAGTTACAGATAATACCCTTCAGCTTCTACAGTTCCTTGAAAGGATCACAAACCCCTTTATGTATACCATCATGTAATAAATTCACTTAACCTCACAAAAACTGTAATATGGCCCTGGGGCAAGTGCTCAAAAGCAATCATCCCCAAAGGCAGGTGCTGATTTGATCCAGAGCACCAGTGCTTCCTACCCAGTAGACAATCAGGAAAAACTGGCAGAACAAATTCTTTATAGATGTGGGAAAACAAGATGTAGAGAAGTAAAATAACCTAAGTTAACAGCAGGGACAAAATGAGAGATTAACTTCTGCTTCCATGTTTAGTGATGCTTGTTTATCTGGTGATGCTGTCTTTGATATACAATTGTCCCGAGAGTGGAAAAAGAGATAACGTATGCAAAAGCGCCTAACACTTCTGCCATCTAGTATGTGGGTAGGCAGCCAATACATGTTCTTTCCTTCCCGAATTAAACTCTATCCAGGAAAAAAACTGTCTAGAACATCAAAACATCTAGAAACCAATGCATCAAATACACCTAAACCTTGCCAAGCTAAGCCTGATTTTTCTATTTGCACAACATGGAAATTTTGGTGTAAATTTGACGTAGAAAGTAAAAACAGGAGGGAGCCATTTCTCTGCTAGGCCACAGATGCCAGTTACATGATGTCAAACAAATATCAAGTAATGACTCAGAAAGCAGGAGTTAGAGGAACCCTATGCGTCCACCAATTCATTTGGGGTCATGTCTGCTTGTAAATTATTTAAGACTTTCATGGCAGGTGTTTGCATTCCAGTGTGGGACAGAGAAATGGACTTAAGGACAACCACCCACGGTGCTTTAAAAAGAGAGCAGATAATCCCTTCCTCCAAAGGTTAAAAATGCCCCTGCCGCCATCCCAGTCAGGGGATTAGCTGTCTGAGGCCTTGTTTGGATTATGGGACGCTAAAGAACAGTTCCCTGTTTTCTGGGAGACTGCTCTTTGCTCTGGTAAATTTCACAAGCTAGCAGAGTCCCTCCTAATTAACTGGGGAGTACCTAAAGCTTTGCACAGTT
This sequence comes from Giraffa tippelskirchi, assembly GCF_054371585.1. NCBI lineage: Eukaryota > Metazoa > Chordata > Mammalia > Artiodactyla > Giraffidae > Giraffa > Giraffa tippelskirchi. The sequence goes on from NC_137284.1 coordinate 22,627,615, forward strand.
CAAGGCTGTACTTACTGTGGAGACATTTTCAGGTGCTTTCAGGTCTTCTTTAAATTTCTTTTTGGAACCACTGTCCTCGAGCATGCTCGCCCTCTTGGAGCCTTTTTCTCCAGCTGGCTCCCTCTCTCGGTTCTTTGCACTTTGTCTCTCCGGCCCTGGCAGCAAAGTTCCAGGCCTGGTGGATGCACTGGTCTTTGGGGCGTCACTGTCTGCATTCTCACCGGTGGCATCGGTGGAGTCTTTTGCTCTCATAGCGTTAGAAGAGGTGGTCGGGCAGACCGTGGGGCTCAGGCCTGGGGGTGGCGTTATAGTCTGGGCCTGGGCAGGCTGCAAGTAGAAGGCATACGATGGGCCCGAAGGGGCCTGAGGTAGGATCACGGGCACTGCCGGTGACAACGGGCTGGGGAGGAGGGGGACCACCCCCAGGGGCTGGATGAGGGACGGTGCTGTCATCTCTAGCTCAGCATTTGCTGGAGTGTCCAGAGGGGCCACTGGTTTGCAGTGCCCAGATCCTGCCAGCTGTACTTTCACTTTCTTTCTGGGTTCACTAAAAGACAAGATTGAAAACATGAGACAATGGAAACACATGTTCTCTAAAATATTCTACCATTTTAGATTGCCCCAGATTGAAGCTACGTTTTTATGAAACTAGCAGATAGTTTCTGTAATGATTCTATATTATGAGTTACAGAGATTCTCACCAGTTTCCAAGGTTATTGCCTATTCTTACATGAAATAAGTAATCCTAATGATGCAACGTAAAGTAATGCATCCTGTTACTGAAGAGCATTGCCCACCTACCTTGATTGCTCTTCTAACTGCATTTTGCAGATAGCTGCAAGCTGAGCCATTTTACTCTGGAAAGGTGCAGAATTCTGAGTGCTCTCAGCTGGTAAAATAAAAAGAAGGTGGGGGAGGGAGTTGGTTGAAGCAAAAGAATGAATCTTCACACAGATGAAACATCACTGAGGTCAAAGGAACAGAAAACGTGCACCACCACCCCTCCCCCAAATCACACAGCAATTAAATGATAAACCCCACAATTCACATTTTATCCTTTAATTCATATGTAAGTTGGGCTTCAAGTGTGTTTGGGACTATGGAAACAAACAATTCTCTAGCAAGTCCCAAGGGATCAAGGGAGCTGAAAGTCAGATGAAGAGGGATTCTTTCAAGCAGAGCCCTGACATGATAGCAAACATACCTCTGTGGGTTTTGATAGGGCTACTGGGAGCAGAATTTATCTTTCTCCGGTCACTCTCTATGCTCTTTACCAGTTTGATGAGAGATGGGTGTCGAGTGAAGTTTGGTTTCCCACGTGTGGAAAAGAGGTTTTTGGCACAGTTCTCTTTTGAAGACCGCCTCGCTTCCAAATCAGAGGCAGCGAAAGGAAGGACTGGGCTGAGACCTGAAACAGGAAAGGGCAGTGTGTTAAGACATGAGTGGTTCAGCCTCCTTCTGGGGTATGAGGTCAGTGCGTGCATGCTCAGTTATGTCCAACTCTGTGCGATCCTATGGACTGTAGCCCACCAGGTTCCTCTGTTCATGGGGATTCTCCAGGCAAGAATACTTGCCATTTCCCCCTCCAGGGGATCTTCCTGACTCAAGGATCGAACTGGCATCTCCTGTGTCTCCTGCATTGGCAGATGGGTTCTTTACCACTGAGCCACCTGGAAACGGTTCTAAAATGATTTCAGATTAAAGTGGCAATAGTTATGTGCCTACTATGTGCCAGATACCATTTAAAGGGCTTTACCTAAAAAACCTTGTTCATCTTATTCTGAACGAATTCTGAGATAATTTACTTTAACATCTCTGAAAGACTTTGTCATCTTATAACCAGTGGTGTGTGTTCAGGGTGATTGTTAATGGTTTTTATTTCTTATTGAGATATAAAACATTGTGTCTCTCAGAATCAGTGGCGACTTCATCTGATGAAACAGGGTGACTTTCCCTGTGGTGGACTGAACGTTTGCATCCCCTACCCCATCCCATTTCCCCAAATTCACATGTTGAAACCTGATGTCCAATGTGATGGTACTGGGATGTGGGGCCTTTGGGAGATGTTCATGAGGGTGGAACCCTCTTGAATAGGATTAGTGCTCTTATAAAAGGGACTCTACTGAGCTCTCTAGTCTTCCTCCACTATGTGAGATTACTATGAAAAGACTAGAAAAGTCTAGAAAGCAGGTCCTCACCAGCCACTGAGTCTGCCAGTGCCTTGATCTTGGACTTCCCAGCCTCCAGAACTATGAGAAGTAAATATATTGTTTATAAGCCAGCGAGTCAATGGTCCTCTTTTGGGGCAGCCTGAACAGACTAAGACACTCTCCACAACTCAGGCAGGTACTTCTCAGGAAATGCACCCCCATTTCAGAGACGTTTCAGACATTAACTAACTGGTTCAGGGTCTCTCAGCTAGAAGAACGTGGGCCTCGGATATGAACTTGATCGTCTAGCCCAGAGCCTGTCCTCCAAACCCCTGTACTGGAAGACCTCTCATTGAGGTTATATCCAAAACCACAATAACCTCGCAAAGGCACTGTTGTTCTTCCTACTAGGGGTGAGGAAACAGTCTTAGAGAAGTCACCTGCCCAAGGCCACACAGCTGGAATAAGTGACAGAGTTGGGACTGGAACCTAAGCTTCCCTCTGCTTTCGTGGCCCGTGTTCTTGCCATTTTCCAGAACTTCTGTGTGTGGGGTCTTAGTAGAACACAAAATGTCAGAATCCCAGAGTTGAGATGTAGACAGAATATTCATTCTGGAATGAATCCATTTCATATTCTCCACATGCACAGGCTCTGTTTCAACTTTGTCAAATTCTTTTACACACAGATTCTACCTCCTACAGAGGGGTGTGATGGTTATGGACCTTGAGTTCCTGATGGAACCAAGGGCCAAACTTTCCATACTGGTGCTCATCTTTGTCTTTTCAGTCACTTATGTATGCTCTTCCCATGTGGCAGTATGGGTAGGAAGAGAAAGGAAGAATATTTCCAAATGTGCATCAATTCAAAGTAATGAAGCAACGAATAAAAGGAAATAAATACATACCACTGGGATTTGGACTGATTTCTGGGCCTGTCCATTTAAAAGCTGGTTTTCGGCCTCTTTCCTCTGTAACATGAACTTTCTTGATAAGATCCAGGCTACTCAGAACATTAGCTATATCATACAACCTCCTAATTTTTGCTGGGGGGAGAAAGTATATATATCACTTAGTGGAATAATGAAAGATCAAAGGACTTTGCTTCCTAAGGACTTCATGTGTACAGTGTACACTCAAAGAGCTATCCTAACCATCAATGTCAGAGAAAAATGTGACTTTTCTTGAGTTATTCTAGTGATACTGCTTTAATTAAAACAAAAAAACTTTTAAATATTGAGACTCAATTACTGCTGATACTGGATTTTGAAACAAAAGCACATGTTGAAAAAGGAAAAATGACTCAATGAGATCACCCTACTGGGAAACATGTTACAGATTTTCTAATAAAAATTTACCACTGCTGGGTATCTCCTAATGAGGATTCAGAATTTTAGGAACAAATAGAAATAATCAATGATAAATGTATTATTTTTCTGCTTGTGATAGTTTATGAAAATAAATGTATTTAATTTCACAAGCATGGAAAATTACCTACCAAAATTTATAATCATTTATACTGTCCATATGTATATGCATAGATTTGCTTATTCTATAAGTCTTACATATCATGAAAAGTTCTGCTACAGAAGTCTGCCTTTACTTCAGCTTGATAGTACAAAGCTACAAATTGAGCCCCTCCTTCACAGCCATGCCAGAAGGTTCTGAATTCCCTAGGGATTCAGCCAATTACACATCTGCAGTTCCTGGAATAGTTTCCAAGGCTGTGACTAACCAGTGAAATAGAGAGCTGAAAACTGGTCACTCAGAGAAAGCAGGCAGCCCATCAGTAGGACTGGGATGTGTTTTCTGAAATGACAAATCTCCTAAGCCAAATGCTAGCCTTACTGCCTTAATCTCTACTAATTTTGTCTTTATGGAGACACCATCAAACTGGAGGTGTCTCCATACTTTTTTGGGACCAGTACAGCTTCACAGGGATGGGAAGGAGTCTGCATGACACCTCCCAGGCATTCCCTCAGCCTCTGCTATGCCTTGGGGTCACCAGTCAGCTGGTCCCTTGAGTGATCCATGTCCAGGCCAGCCTAATGCCCTGCTTGGAGGTCAGCTAATGCCTTCTACGCTTTCTCTCTGCTCCTCTGTGTGTGTGCGTGGGGCAGTTCCTGCAAAGTCTTTTCTAGAGGCAAGGGCAGAGCTGTTTTAAGAATCCAATCTATGATTTCTTCCCAACAGAGAGCAGATATTCTGGCTAAAATCATGCTTTTTTTTTTTCCATAGTGAAATCAAGTAGTTTTATTTAAGAATTGGAAATAATCAGTAGCCATGAAAGAAAATCCAATATTTAAATAAACATTTCTGCATGTAAAAAGAAGAGCAATTACTCTGTTAGGTTACTCTCTTCGCTTAGCTATGGGACAGACTCTCAGGAGCAAGCCCTTGGGACCGCTCCTGACGGCGGTCGTCCGTGCACAGGATAGGGTGTCAGGCTTTGGTTTCAGGGCAGAGAGAGCAAGCCTTGCCTACCATGCTAGACAGGCTGGGTTGCCTGGCCCAGCCGAGTCACCGTGGAAGCAAACTGTCTAAGGCAGTAAGTGCAGAGAAGGGACACCGTAAAATCACTCTTTCAAAATGTCCAATCCACTGTGCTGCAGGTCACTTCTGGAGACAGCGTTAGAACTTATTTACACCCTCAAATATGAGAGTCTGGGGAGAACAGAGACTTGGGTTCCAGTCCCACTTTACTGCTTAGACTTCAGACACTGTAAAATGGAGACAATGTTACAGTATCAAGTGAGGTAGATAAATCAAAGTGTCAAGTAAGAGTAGCTATATACATATCTTTGAATCCTACAAGCTAGCTCAAGCAGTATCTTCATGAATTCTGGGGAGAAGTGAAGATACAAAGCCTAACTAGAGATGATCTGTTTATATAGCCAATGTATTAGAAAGTAATTCAAGAGTAGGTCCAAAAGTCCAAGGCAGTTGGGCCACTTACTTTTAAACTTGCTTTTGTCCAAATCTTCCACATGGTCCTCCCCAGTTAAAATCTTGGCAGCAATTTCCAGGCTTACTGTCTGAGGCATTGACACCAAAAACAGCATCACAAATTTTTGGCTCATCACTCTTAAAGACTTGTCTTTGCGGCTGTTACCAGAGGCTTTGGAAAAGGAAGAGGATTAAAGAAATAAAATCCATGAAGGGACAAGTGCTTTCTAAAGTAACAAAGCTAAAAATACCGCAACCTGATCCTACGGTTGACATGCAGCATTTTCATGTGAAAAGCAGCAGTAGCTTTGAGCTGGGTTCCCTAAGGAACCTGGTCTCTAGACCTTTGGAGAGCTTCCCTGCCACCTGAGCTTTTCAACACCAGCTCTCTCACCTGCCCGAAATTCCACTCCAGGGAGTTCGACAAAACACATGTCGGGGTGTCCATTCTGGCCAGTGTTTGATTTGATGATGGGATCCTCTAGACTGTAACTCTTACTAAAGTCAAACTCTTGTTCATATTCTTTCTTTTTGATCATCATAATCTGCTCGGCGTACTTGTTCTCCTCCCCGACGCTTTTCAAAGTCCCAAGGGTCTGGTTGAGGTTGTGTCGCCCGTGCCAAGTGTATCTGTTTTTGGCAAGCCGGCTAACCATGTGTAGACTCTCTAGGACGTTGACGATATCATAAATGCGTCGGCGCTCGACATCTGCAAACAAGCAGTGGCACCTTACTAGGATCAGACATTGTAATGTGGATAGAATCGAATACCTTTCTTTTCCCCAGGGATTCCTAGTCCGTAGGTTCTGGATTAAATAACTTTAGTGGCTTAGATGGTGAAGAATCTGCCTGCAATGTGGGAGACCTGGGTTCGATCTCTGGGTTGGGAAGATCCCCTGGAGGAGGGCATGGCAACCCACTCCAGTATTCTTGCCTGGAGAATCCCTATGGACAGAGGAGCCTGGCGGGCTACAGTCCATGGGGTCACAGAGAGTCAAATACAACTGAGCGCCTAAGCACAGCACATGCTAAACAGAGTATGAAGATAAGAAAGGCATGTCCCTGGTCTCAAAGGGTACAAACAGTTCATATAAATTAGAAAGGTGACGTTTATTGAGGGTCTTTGATGCATCATACAGGTTTAGGAAGATTTTACCCTAACTTGTGAGGTAGGTGATTATTATCCATGCTTTTTTATTTCTTTAACAATAGTCTTTACTTTTACACAAAGCAGTACAAAATGAGGCAGTGCCTCAAACAGTGACTTGGAGCTGGAAAAATCCGTCCTGAGTGTGAAAGTTAGTGTTAGTTGCTAAGTCGTGTCCAACTCTTTGCGACTCCATGGACTGTAGCCCACCAGGCTCCTCTGTCCTTGGGATTTCCCAGGAAAGGACGCTGGAGTGGGCTGCCATTTTGAAACTTCTCCTTATTATCCATGCTTCACTGATGAGGAGATAAGAGGGTCAGGCTGGCTAAGCTGCTTACCCGAAGGCACAGAGCTAGTAAGTGACAAAATCAAGTCTTTAGAGCTCTAAATTCCACACTCTACACTCCATTTCTTATATTAGTTCCCAACACACACATGCAAACATGGCTGTCATATGATGGGTACAAGGTGCCGAGATTCCTTGCAGTTCCTGGAACTTGCCAGAGATGCGCTTGCCTGAGGGCTTTTGTGTGCTAGGCTGTCCCTTCTAGCTGGAATCCCTCTCCCAGATGTCCTCATGGCTCCCCACCTCTATTGTTGAGTCCTTGCTCAGATGTCACCCTCCTAACAAGGCCTGACCTGACTACTTAATTTAAAATTAAGTTTAAAATTACAGAGCACACTTTTAGCATTCTGGATCCCCATCTACCCTGGTCTGCATTTGCTTTTCTTTAGCACATATTACCTTCTTACATCCTAATTACCCACTTATTATGTCCTTTGCATATTGTCTATTGTCTCCACTGGAAAGCAGGTTCCATAGGAGCAGGAACTTTGTTCTTTCTGTCCACTGATGTTATCCCAGCTGCTATGACATTGCCTGCCACATAGTAGGTAATCCATAGATACCTGCTAAATTAAATGGTACACCCTCCATAGCTATAATGAAGTGTATGTGGAGAGGAATCTAAATGGCATTTCTTAAAGTAGATACGTATAAACATGTATTAGAAGGGCAAAACTTTCTTCGTGGGGTGATAGCTATATACTAAAATGTCTTGTATTTCTCTTCAGTTTCAGGTCATAGTATATTCATGACTCCAAAAGTATCCCACATTTGCCACGGATTCCTTTTTAGCTCTTACTAGATTTGAGTCCATGAAGAGAGGAGGAAAAGTGGGTAAGGGGATACAGTAACTTTTGGCAAACACAAAACATTCAGAAAGTGCTGAATGGCAGTGGGGGCTAAAGCCTGGCTCCCATGCCCAGAGGCTGATCCTCATGTCAACTGTGAAGAAAGCATTTGGCAGCCTGGCTCCTCAATGAGAAACAAGATGGAAGTTTGGAGTTGTAGCTGTTTGTGAAATAAGTCATAAAACAATGCTGCCTTAAAGCTTCAGAGCTTTCACAGTGCAGTCAGAGCAATCTCCCTGTGATTTTCTGCTTCTGTTTTAAGACTTAAATGTGACTGGGAACTACATGCTGTTATTCTGAAATTAATAGGGCTTGATAGATGGATAATTTCCATGTGGCCTTATGTCATTACAAACACTAGCTAGAATGAGCGTGGGTCTGAAGGACTCAGTCTGTGAAGTGCCTTTAATGACTGACCATTTCAGCGAGCTCTTTGCATACTTACTAAGTTCTTCGGCTACTTCGTCAAGACAGATGTCATTATTCACAGCAGGGTTGGGATAGTTAGGGTATCGAGCTAAGAACTTATGACACAACAATCCTAAACTTTTCTCTTTTCGACTGGGTTGGGATTTCTCATATTCATCTCCAGAGAAGTGTTCCTACAAAGAAAGATGTAAAAAATGTCTTATTCAGAAAGATTTATTGGAGGCATTAGTGCTCAGTGACTAACACTTATATACATAGTTTGCTTCAGTGGCTGCAAAATTGGGAAAATAAGTGGGGAGAAGTCAGGATAAACTGCTTGATGGATATGAAAGGGAAGAAGCTCATAAATAAGTGACAGGTTCAGATTTCCCAGGGCTGTATTTGATGGGGTCCAAACCTTACCAGTGCTCTGACCGGGGTGATGCTTTATATTGCTAGTTCCTCCTCAACAGCCACCCCCATCCCTAGCTCCCCAAACCCCCCAGTTTCCACCCAGTCCTCTGCAAACAAACCTACATGTAAACAATCTTTGACCTCAGGTAATCCGTTTCTGTTATCAAACAAACCCCTTTTCTGATCCCTGTTGCGGATCTCGGGGCTCACAGCACTGATGAGCATTTTTAGGTTGGCTGTTGGTGTCCACGGTTCTCCCTGGGAGATCTCCTTGGGCTTGGTGGGTGTGGTTAAAGGGCCAAAGTCAGGCTGGACTATATTTGCTGCAGTCGATTCTTTCAGAGGTGTTTTCATCAGTCCCCTTTTATGTGGCTCGAAAAAGAGATTTTCCTGGTTCAAAACAAGTAAATTATTAAATCCAGTATATAAAAAAAGATTTATCAGATAGCTTTTGACTCTAAGAATTGTATAAATAGAAATAGTACTTAGGAAACATGCTCAGTGAGGTTGTAGAGATGATTAAATTAGTGACTATATTCCAATGACCACTTTGATATTTGCCCATAACAGCTAAATTCCCCATTTTTAATTCTGCAACAATGCATGGATTTAAAATTTTCATCTTATGTTCCAAGAATTTAAAAAGAAAACTTTAAGACTTACAACTTTAAAATTTTTATTTTGAAATAATTTTAGATTTAGAGTTGCAAAGATCCTCCAGAGAGTTCCCATATACCTTTTACTTAACTTCCCTTAAGAGGACTGATAATTTTAAGTGACCCCAAACTCCTTGGAGTGACTTGACTCATGACACTGAAATAAGTAACGGTCTCCATGGCAGAAACCATATGCCATTCACCTGTGTATATACCTAGCACATCAGTTGCATGCAGTGGGTACTCAATAAAATACCACTGATGAAGAAAAGTCAGAGAGCCAAGGAAACAAGGGCGAGGGCTAGCATGTGGTCAGACTTGTCAGGAAAATTCACTGGGGAGCAAAATCCAGAGTGGCTACAAGCAGAAAATTCTGCTCTTTGAATATTTACCCTTTTCACTTTACAGATGGAGGAAATGGAACCCAGAGAAGTAAAATTAGTTAACCCAAGACCACAAAGCTGGTTCCTGGCAGAGGCTGGGCTGCCACTGAGACATAAGAGGGTAAATTAACAGCAGTTCATACCTAAGACTAAAGGAGACTATGTTTCTTCTACTTTTGGCCACTGGCAACTTCACACATTCTTGCCATCTGTATCTATTTTAAAGAAAATGCTTGGGATGGCAGGTAAATTCACCGAGATAGTACACTTGAGAGGTTCTGATCCAAGAATGGGATTTTTCTCAGGGCTGCTATCCTTTGCCTCTGACCATCAGAAGCAACAGCAGTTCTCTTATTTGTTTACACCTGAAATTTTTAGGAAATTTGCATATTTCATTTTTTAACCCTATCAGTATTTAGACATCAATAAAGATATCCCCAGTGACAGTGGCCCCTATAGTTAAAAGAAACTGGTGATTTGGTAGAAAATTATCTTAACAAGAGATCCAGTGTCAAATCATGTAAATGCCCTTTCTGAATTCTGTCAAATGCCTTTCTTATAGTTTAAGAATTCTCAGAAATATCACAAAGCAGCTAACACATTTTATTATTCTTAAAAATATCTTTTCTCTCTACTTATCTCTTTGAAACTTCCACCAAATCACTAAAAACTAGAAAGATTAATCCTGGGTAACTTTTCCCCTCTTCAAAAATTAAATTTCCCTTCCTTCTAGTTTTTTATAGGAGTTAACCAAAAAAAGAATGTGGCATTAGTAAGATGTTGGATACTGAAAAATTATGCAGTAAAATCAGGATGATGTTGCATTTAAAACTGCAAGGATGAATACTGAAGCTAAAAAAGTACCTTTTCGTTCTCCATTCTGTAAATTTCTCATACATTTAGTTTCTTTAAAAATGAAAAATCTGGAGTTCTTTATCCTGATGGTTCAAGTAGTTCAGGTAGTCCAATTAAAAAGGTTAATATCCTTAAAGAAAAAAAAGAAAATAGAAAAAGTTAAAGAAAAATGCAGATCTGTTGAAAATACCTTCACGGGACGCCACAGTCTGCTGAAACAAAGGCTAAGGTAAAGAAAACTGACAAACTACACTTAACATTTCATTCCCGACCGGAGATAGCCCCACAGGGCAGAGAACTCCCATCAAACGCCCGTAAATTACTTCAGCAAGCCGATCTGCCGTCAGTAAGACTTCAAGCAACCTACAGAAATTACAGTGACAGCCCTTGCCCACCTTTAGAGAGGGCAAATCATTCTCCGGACCCCGCCGAATGGACTCCAGCGAGCACAAGCACCCACCCGTTCACAGATCAGAGTTCCGGACTCAAGCGCATGAGCCCAGGTTCCCGCTAAGGAGGTACAACCCCAAGTATCTGGATAAAAGTCTACATCTAGATGCTTGCATTTCTCCCTTGACACACACGTGCATGGGATCAGCAGTAAAGTCTTGGGGGAAAAGCTTGATAGGTAACTTCCAAATTCAGTCCTTAAGCTCCAGGGCATTTAAAGAGCGCCTTAGAATTAAAACTTTTTTTTTTAAGACTTCCTTAAAGATGCGACTTTAAAAAAAAAACAAACTTTATGTACTTGCTATTCAGGTGGCCAGTTCACGCCACGATCCTGGACCCTACCATGGAAGTCTGCATTTGCTCAGCAAGGCAACCAGGTACAGCCGCCACCGGCTCCCGCGCCCCGCGCGCTTCCCCTAGCTCCGGGCCAACTCCCCTCCCCCCTGGGCCCAGTACGCGCGCCGCCGGTCAGGCAGTTCCTGGACAGCATCCTCGCGGTTTCTAGGGCAACGATTCCCAACCAATCAGAGCGTTGGCTGCAGGCCTGCGATTGGCTGGCGGCGCCAGGGGCGGGTCTGGACCTTCCGCCTTCGATTTAAAAATTTGGCGCGGAAAGCCATCCCGTGGTCAGCGCCGCCCCTTGAGCTGCGCGGGGCTGGAGCGCGGGCAAACCCGCGCCCGGAACCACGACGTCCCCGCCCTTCCCCCTTGCTCGCCCCCTCCCCTCTGCGCGGGATCTCGGCTCCTCCCTCCACGGCCCCCGGCGGAGCGAGAGGCGGGAAACGGCCGCCGCTGCCGCTGCCTCCCCGATCCCTCTCCCGGTGCCGGTCTGGCCCGGCGCCGCGCCCCTCTGCGCCCCGCTGACCTGTCAGTCCACCTCACTCTTGGAGCCGATGGGGGCTGAGCGGGGACGCCTCTGCACCCCTTCCCCGTTCAGGCCCGGGAGCCCGCGTGTCGGGCCGTCAGTCGGTCCTTAAACGCCGCGCTGAGGTGGGTGCCCGAGGGAAACGCCGGGACCGGGACTGGCGGGCCGGCGGGCGGGCAGAGTGGACGTGACCGTCCAGGAGCAGTCAAGCCCCCGATTTGAAATTAACCCGCTCCCGGCGCGAGCCGATCCCGCGGGCGGGGAGGGCCGCTCCCCTCCCCCACGCCCGCTCTTCCCGGCCCCAGACCACGCGCGCCAATCCGAGTCTCCAGACGGGAGCTGGCGGCGAATCAGGGTGCAGGCACCGCCCTCCGGTGCCGCCTCCACGGCAGAGTTGGGGGAAAAGTTCAGAAACTTTTTTTTTTTTTGGGCAAACACCCCCTCCCCTTGCTCAAAGTTGGGGAGTTAAGTTTAGTCCACCGAAGACACGCGGGTTGAGACGCGGGAGCTCCGCAATCCCCATCCTGGGTCCGTCCCACGGCTTGCCCAGTCCCAGGTCCGCTCACCTGTGTTGGAGACCCCAGCCAGGACCATTACCCCTTCCATCCATGGCATGCATTACTGTGCTGCTCACCATCTGCCCATGGCTTCTAAGAAACTGGGGCGTGGAGGGAGAAGCTTGGCTAACTGGTGCTCCCATTCGATGGGCGCGGGGTTTTGGCCCAAACGTGAGAACTCAGGTGTAGGAGGAGGAGGAGGAGTAAGGTTGAAAACCCGCCAAGCCTGTTTCGGGCGTCCCCTGTCTTCCCTCTCCAGGTCTCCCACCGGCTCCTCCCTTCCCCCCTCCCCGTGGTCTTCCTTCGCTTTCCTCTCTGTTTCAGGTTTCCAAGCCTCGGGCAGCTCCAGCATGGAATATTGTTGACTTCTAGATTAATAGGAGTTTTGGGAGACACTCTAGTCCAGCGCTCTGCTTTGCAGATGGGGAGACCGAGACGCCGCGCGGCAGCGCTGCCCTTGGTTGCGCCCGGATTGTTTGCGCCCGCGCTGTCTTGCTTGGCTGTACTCGGCTTTCTAGCGCTTCCCTTTTTTGGGCACTTGTGCCGTAGTTGCCGGACCGCACGTGTTGCCCAATAGCGCCCAGATCAAGGGGCCCATCTATCGACAGTTTGGTTTGAGCTCTTCCTCCTCTTTTGTAATCTCGCATCTTTTAAGCTCCAGCAAAGCCCGGGGCCGCGATTCCCTTGTCCTGTCTCGTATTCATGTGTGTCAATGACTTGCAGCGCCAGGTAGTTTTATATTCCCGGTCGCGACATGGCCAAGGTCGCCGTGCTCTAGCTACAGGCTGTAGGGCCGGGGTGGGGGTGGGGGTCCCGGTGGCAAACGGTGGCTCTTTCTCTTCGCCGAACGCAACCTCAGGGCGCGCAGGGTGGCTGCCCCGAACAGTTAGCGCCGCGCTGTCTCCGTCCTTGCCTCTCCGCTACCCGGCTTCAGGCAAGTGTCGCTCAAGAGCGCGCCGCCACCTGAAAACTGGCCTTAGGATCAGTGCTGTGCAGAAACCAGCGGTCACCTAGAGCCCTCAGATTTAAAATAAAGTGCGGTCACCGGGCAGGGCCCCACCCTAGACTGCACAGAGCAACTTTTTCTTACTGAGAGCAACTGTTTCTTACTGAGCCCCGTGCACCTTTTCTGGAGCAAGGTGTGTTTTTAGATACATCAACAAAAAGTGGGCAGTTGGCGCTTCTGAGTTAGCCTTTGTTTCACCGATTGTTCCCCTTTCCTCACCAGCGTTTATAGCAGTGCGTGGTGTCCGCCTCTGCCCAACCTATCTTAATTTTTTATTAATGCAAGCTGGGAGTCCTCTTTAAAGCGACAGTCTGGTACCACTGTGTTCAGAACCGGTGACTGCCGTGCTCATGTCTGTGACTACAGGGGCATTCCTTCTCCCAGGGGTCTGAGTGCCACAAATAATGCTCGAGCAGCCACCTCTCACTAGGCTGCACAGGTGGCATCGCATTCAGTACTCAGCATAGTTGTTAACTGTGGATTACCTTCTTGAAAGTGAAATAGCTCTTTTTTTTTTGAAATTTTAATTTCTTAATTGAAGTTTAGTTGATTTACAATGCTGTGTTAATTTCTGCTCTACAGTAAAGTGACTCAGTTATACACATATATACATTCTTCCTTATATTCTTTTCCGTTATGGTTTATCCCAGGATATTGAATATAGTTCCCTATGCTATCCAGTAGGACCTGTTGCTTATCCATTCTATAATAGTTTGCCTCTACCAACCCTAAAGTAGAGCATTTTTAACTAACAAACCCCAGTCTTAAGGTAAGTGGCTGGTCTGGGATTTGAAGCCAAGTCTCTTTAACTCTTCGGAGAAGGCAATGGCAACCCACTCCAGTACTCTTGCCTGGAAAATCCCAGGGACGGAGGAGCCTGATGGGCTGCCGTCTATGGGGTCGCACAGCGTCGGACACGACTGAAGCGACTTAGCAGCAGCAGCAGCTCTTTAACTCTTAAAGGCTTTCCACTGAAAGCCATGTTCTCCACTGTGCTTGGCTTGGTCCTTACTTGCTTTATGGGATAGTTTTGCCTCATTTTATAGGGAAGAAAACTAAGGCACCAAAAGTGATGGCCAAGTTAGCTAGAGAGTCAGGATTATAATCCAGGTCTACCTGCCCCCACGTCATATATCCCATTCCACGGCCTCAGAAAGCTCCTAAGAAAGCAATGTTGGTGACACTTTAGACCACTCTTATAACCACATAACCCTTCCTCTGACATAACAAAATATAGAAAAAATGGGATCTGTAATCCTTGTTTGAATGACAATTGTCTTACTGAAGCGTGCCAAATATAATCCAGCTCACTGACTAGGATGGAAAGTGAAAAAAGTGAAAGTCGCTCAGTCGTGTCCAACTCTTTGAGACCCTATTGACTATACAGTCCATGGAATTCTCCAGGCCAGAATTCTGGAGTGGGTAGCCTTTCCCTTCTCCAGGGGATCTTCCCAATCCAGGGATCGAACCCAGGTCTCCTGAATTGCAGGCAGATTCTTTACAGCTGAGCCACAAGGGAAACCCAAGAATACTGGAGTGGGTAGCCTATCCCTTCTCCAGGGGATCTTCCCCACCCAGGGGTCTCCTGCATTGCAGGTGGATTCTTTATCAACTGAGCCATCAGGGAAGCCCGACTAGGATGAAAAGTGACCCTATTAAGAGGGAAATGATGTAGTTTTAAAGTTTTAATAACTCTTTCATGGGTTGAAAGGAAATAAAAAAAGAAACCAAGCTGAAACAATTCTACTCAACACTGTATCATGTATCTGATTTGAAATTCAGCCTGAATGGAAAGGAAAGATATAAGACTATTGAAAACTGATGTTTACTGCACAACCATGAAGAAAGGTTGAAGGGACAGATTTGAAATCTGTTTTTCTTGTGTTACCATCAGTTGTGTTTTCCAGTTACGTAGTCCAAGGGACTATTTGTGCATTTGTTTCTGGTCTTTTGTTTATCATGTTTGTAATCTGTGTCTTGCTGAATGAGGCCTGTCTCTTTCGATTTTCTGCTGCCACCATTATGCTAGCATAACTTGGAGGGTGAGATATTGTGTAACACATTCAGCATTAAACAATGTAAAAAAGAGATCCACAGTAAGGGGGAGAGATGGGGGCCACCTGAGGTGTCTAGATTCAAAAGTAACATTGTGGATTTGGAATCATATCCCTTTTCATTATCACCAGAGCCTCACAGAGTGTGAACAGAACAAGTTCTTCCCTGTTGACTGGGACAGGCTAAGGGGCTAAGAAAAACGTTGCTCTAGCCAGTGGGTTCCTAGGACCTCCCTCTTGCTCTCTCACTGCCTCCACTCCCACGTGCTTCTATCACCGGTTCTACTTCCTGACCCAGAGGGGAGCAGTTCGGGCTTGTGCTTTTCTGCAGCACATGTTGGCACAGGCTCTGCAAAACAGCTGTCTACAGCTTTCAGTTGCACAAATCCCCATGTGCTGGGTTAGATCGCAGCTGCTCCCAAGCAAATCTCAGCCCTCCCTGGGCTTTTTAACTAGTTGGTTACTCTTCCTGAAAATGAAAGGTGCTGCGTCCACTTTGGGCAGAGTTTAAGGAGGGTTGATTTAGCAAGGGATGCAGGAGGGTAGGAGAGCTTGGAGCTGACTTATGCTGACCACGGGGTGGAGCCGGAATTGGTCAGAGCCTGCGGGGCTGTGTGTGACGTTGGTTCCAACTCTCCTGTGACTTCCTGCATGGAACTCGACTCAACTTCAAATCCTGCAAGGATATTTGCAGTTCTAGATTCAGCTGCTGCAGCAACAGTTGCTGCCATTTATTGAGCAATTATTGCACCTAAATTTTTACAATGCTTTGGGAATAACAACACAAAATACCAAGGACCGTTTTTATAGAACTGGAGTCCGAGTTCTGTCCTCATGGCCTTACTGCATTGGGTGCGCACATGCCAAGTCTCTTGAGTCCTGTCCAACTCTCTGTGACCCTGTGAACTGTAGCCTGCCAGACTCCTCTGTCCATGGGATTCTCCAGGCAAGGATACTGGGGTAGGTTGCCATTTTCTTCTCCAGGGGATCTTCCCCACCTGGGGATTGAGCCCATGTCTCCTGCATTAGCAGGCGGATTCTCTACTGCTGAGCCACCAGGAAAGCCCCCTTACTGTATCATCTGATCTTAAAGTAGTCGTAAAGCTGAGGGTCTTTATGTTTAGCACTTATCCTGGATTGGAAGAGCCCATTTTCCAGGTTCCAGACTATTGGAAAAATATGCTGATTCCTGGGAGTAGGGGCAGGAATTATTACATGAAAAAGTCCCAGTCAATGGAAGAATTCCATAACCTCCCTGATGAGCGATGGCTACCCTTCGCTTGAGGTCTGGTAGGGAAGGGTAACTGTGTTGGCCCCTTTTAGGTAGGTTCCTCATGCCCCATCCTGACCATAACCCTGTGTGTGTGTCTCTGTTACACACACCCCATCCACACCACTGTGAGCTCCTGAATGGCAGGGAGAGGAACTTCCTTATATCTCTGTCCCCCTAGTGCCCTGCTGGATGCCTGGCCCAGAGCAGAGACTTGATAAGTGTTGGTTGATTGAATAAGCGCCAGCTCACCAAGCCCAGAATATACCTTGTCTTAATCTCTATCTTCAGGGCCAAGTTCAATACCTGGCACTTAACTTGGTGCTCAATAATGTTAGAAAAAAATGAGCTCATAATTACCATCCTTTAATTATTTTTTTTTTACTTTTAGCTAAATGCTATTTCCACCTCCCCTCCCCTACCCATGACTTCTGTTTTATCTGTTCATTCATGAAAGCATAGTATCCTGAATGCCTATTATGGCCCCAAGGCCTGATGTAGGTACTTGGTATATACAGGTGAGTGAAAGAGGCAAAGTCCTTGCCCTACTGGAATTTACAGTCAAGTAGTAAAACAGTATTTGGCACAAAGTGTTAACTACTCTTATTATTACTACTATCTTATTTTTTTTTCCTGTAAATGTGAGACTTCCCTGCCACCCCTCAGTTTACCAAATATCTCTTTTTCTGTGTCCTACCTCTATAGTACTTTTTTAAGTTTTCTGTAGATATTTTTCTTCCTTAGGAACCCAAGTTCTGATTTTTCTTTCAGCTCACATGTATAGGTCACTTGATCTGGGCCTAGGGGCCATGCTGGGCATGGGACTGCTATAGGACCCAGTGCCTGCCCTCGGATCACAGTGACAAAACCAACCTTCCACTTACTCACCACCCTCCTTTCTCTTTCTCTCTCTGTCTTTTCCAGGGACACAGACTTCATCTGGACAGGTTGTCTGCTTTTCTGAGGCTTTCAGTCTGCTGCTCCAGAGTTCCTGGAGGCAACGCAATTTCTCCTGGAATGGTCACTGAAGTCAAATTTAAGTGGGTTAGTTAAATCTTGGCTTGCTCCTGTTTGCCAAGTCTTGGAGATGGGAGCCAGGAAGACAGGCCAAGTTGGGCTGGGGGCATCTCCTGCACTGGGTTACGGGCAGTCACCAAGCCCTCTAACAAACCACTTCTTCCCCTTACACATTTCTTCTAACTCACTGGTACTTGTGAATTCCCCTCAAGTCATGATTTTTAGGCTCTGACTTGACCTAATATACCCCGGTACCCTGACATATTATGGTTTAATGGCTCACTACACTGCTTCATCATATAGTACAGAGATTGGATAGGACGTACGTAATTAATTTTGTTGACAAAATACTTAGTGCATAGCTGTCCTCTCAGCTTTAATTGCAAATGCTCAATAAAAGCTCACAGTGTTTTTCAGTATGGAAATTGGCTGGAGTAATTGCATATGAATGTGCCCACAAAAGGGGTAGTTCTACATATGCATTTATAAATAGAGCTAAGCTTTAAAGTTTAACTCTTTCTATAAATAATAGAGCTAAGCTTTGTTTCAAATTCAGTCTTTGGAATAAAAATGTACAATTGTTTTAAAGTTAATTTGAATAATATGAAATTACACTACTTCTTATGAAAAAAGGGAAAGGTATTTGGTAATCAAAGTTTTTAGATGCTGGTTATCTTGGTATCATTGTGATATGTATATGTATTTGTGTGTGTGTGTGTGTGCTCAGTCATGTCCGACCTTTTGTGACCCTGTGGACTGTAGCCTGCCAGGCTCCTCTGTCCATGGAAGTTTCTAGGCAAGAATACTGGAGTGGGTTGCCATTTCCTTCTCCAGGGGTATCTTCCTGACCCAGGGATCGAACCTGCATCTCTTATGTCCCTTGCATTGGCGGGCAGGTTCTTTACCAGCTGAGCCACCATCATTGTGATAATTATGTCCTATCTGTAACATACCATCCGTGGCCGCTTCTTAGTGAAAGTCAGGGTTTGGAGAATGGAGCGGCATCTTCTAGTCAGTCACTATCTTCCTTGAGAGAGGATACAATGTGGATACAAGTTAGGACTTTGGAGTGAAATAGACTGTATAACCTTAAGCAAATTATTTAACCTCTCTGAAACTCACTTTTCCCTCCTCACTAAAATGGGGATCAAAATACCCACCTTGAAGGGTTGTTGTGAGGATTAGGTGAGGTGATAACTGTTATCAAGTACTTACTTAAAGTGCTTAGCGCAATGTTTAGCATTTTACAGTAAATACTCAATATCAGTTATTATTGTTGTTGTTGTTCAGTCGCTAAGTCGTACCCAACGTTTGCGAACCGCAGCACGCCAGGCTTTCCTGTCCTTCAGTATCTCCCAGAGTTTGCTCAAACTCATATCCATCGAGTCGTTGATGCCATCCGACCATCTCATCCTCTGTCTTCCCCTTTACCTCCTGCCTTCATTCTTTCCCAGCATCAGGGTCTTTTCAAATGAGTTGGCTCTTCGTGTCAGGTGGCCAAAATACTGGAGCTTCAGAATCAGTCCTTCCAATGAATATTCAGGACTGATTTCCTTTAGGATTAAATAGTTGGATCTCCTTGCAGTCCAAGGGACTCTCAAGAGTCTTCTCCAATACCAGAATTCAAAAGTATCAATTCTTCAGTGCTCAGCCTTCTTTATGGTCCCACTCTCACATCCATACATGACTACTGGAAAAACCATAGCTTTGATTATACTGACCTTGGTGGGCAAAGTGATGTCTCTGTTTTTTAACATGTTGTCTAGGTTGGTCATAGCTTTTCTTCCAAGGAGAAAGTGTCTTTTAATTTCGTGGCTGCAGTCACTATTGATAGTGATTTTGGAGCCCAAGAAAATAAAATCTGCCACTGTTTCCACTTTTTCCCTGATCTATTTGCCATGAAGTGATGGGACCCAGATGTCTTGATCTTAGTTTTTTGAATGTTGAATTTTAAGTCAGCTTTTTCACTCTCCTCTTTCACCTTCATCAAGAGGCTCTTTAGTTTTCTTTGTTTTCTGCCATTAGAGTGGTATCATTTGCATATCTGAGGTTGTTGAACAGTTATTATTCCATATTATTATAACACAAACAAATCCAGACAGAGCAATATTCATTTTCGGTTTTTTCCTGGTTTTAATCACTCTGGGGAAGGAGATTCCCAGTAACCAGATGGTTTGGCCAGGAAATTGTTCCTTTTTACCAACAGAGTCTGCATCTTCCCACCCTGTTCTTCCTCCCGCCGCCACTGCCGGAAGGGCAGCTGGTTATGTGCTCATTGTCGGGGGGGGGGCACGTCCAGTGTTCTTGGAAGCCCTAGAACTTGAGGCCTTTTTTAAGGACTTGATTTATAGAAATGCTTGAGAAAGATACTTGGAAGAGGAAAAATACTCAAAGATAACACACTCTTATCTCTGATTAGAATCAATAAATACATCATCATTGAAGGTTTACTATCTAGTTTATTGGCTCTGCTAGTATACATTGTGTCTCCTGCTCGTTGTTTTCCTGTCTGTCTGCTCCCAGCACACAAACATCTTAAAGGCTCTTATCCTAGGCCTGGGCATAGAGTTTGCCAACTGGATTAGAATACAAGGACTCGGCGCTAGCCTTGGCTGTGGCACCTTCTGCCTCTGTGCCCTAGTGTAGACCGCTTAACCTCTCTAAGCCTCAGATTCCTTCTCTGAAAGGGGCTGGTAATGTTTGTGGCCTAAATTTCACTGATTGTGAGAGACCAACCAAAGCAATATATGTAAAAAATATTTGAAAACATGAATTGTGATTTGATTACAAGGAAATGGTCTTATTAATATGAGCAAATCTCTTGTGAGCTTATTGATTTCTATAGTAGGAGGTACCATGCACGATGTGGTCTTAAGCAAGTCACTCAACTCTTCTGAACTGTAGTTTTGGATAGAGCGTAACCTGCGATATGGACAGAGCAGACTTAATTACCTACATCTCCCAATGTTGTATAATTTTATGCTAATGTTGAACTTCCTTTGGGAACTGGAAAAAGTGCAGGCTTTGAAGGCTGATAGACTGGGGTCAGTCCCCTATTTCACAGCTTGCTATCTTTCTGGACCCTTAAAAATTGTCTCAGAGAACTGCAGTTTGACTGGAGGGTAGTTTAGCCTGCCGGAGAAGGCAATGGCAACCCACTCCAGTACTCTTGCCTGGAAAATCCCATGGATGGAGGAGCCTGGTAGGCTGCAATCCATGGGGTCGCACAGAGTCCGGCATGACTGAAACGACTTAGCAGCAAGAGCAGCAGCAGTTTAGCCTGCAGGAAGATGTCAGCTGTGAGCCGTGCTCCACAGTGGTGAAAAGGATCAGGCCAAAGTTCAGGTCTGGAATTTCCAAAAGCCAGTGGCCCATTTGCTAGGACCAGTTTGCTTTTTTGCATGTTGAATTTTTTTGAATAAATAACAGTGCTCCAAGAGCTGGGATGGTTTGTTGGTCCCCTTGCCATTGGTTCTTCTGCTCTCGAAGAGTAACTCAAGCATTTCAGACAGGCCTGTCTCCCACCATCAACCCCCAGCCCAGGCATGTGCCTGCAGCTTGTCAGCAGGCTTCTGAAGTCCACACACCCTAGCGGATAGGTCAGCAGCCCTGAATCACCTCTACAAACTTTGTCCCAGGAAATCAGGAGAAACATGTCAAAGCTGGCATTGCCTGAGAGGCAAGAGAAGGAAATGATGAGGTCCTTGATGGAAACTTCTCACGGGAGAAGTTTACCCAAAGTCATGGTCTGAGTCCATCAGCAGGATCTGGGATTGGTGCTCACTGCTCTTCCTCTTTCTGGCTCAGAATCAATACACTGAGCTAGTTTATCTTTACTCTGACCCGTGCCCACCACGTGTCCGTGGGGGGATACGTGAGACTCCTGCACAGTGATGGTACCTTTCCAGAAAGAGCTTCTGAACTGTCAAAACGTGAACAAGCTACGTTCGGAGAATTTCAGGATTATGTAGGACTTTTTATTTTTGTCTTTGCTAGTTTGGGGCATTGGTTTCCTTTTTTTTCAGCATGTAATGAGAGGTCCCTGAGGGGGTAGCCATTTTCCAGGTGTTTTACATTATCATCACATTATCTCATTTAATCTTTACCACATCCCTCAGAGGGAGGTTGTTTTTAATCCCTATTTTGCAAACGAGGCAAGCTCTAGGAGGTGAAGCCTGGCTGAGGCTGAGGCAGCTAGCAAGCAGCTGAGCAGGGACCCTCTAATGTGGCCTCTCAAACCTGCATTCAGAGCTTCTACTCTACGCTCCCTCCTACTGGTAGAGCTTTGCTTGGTTAATATGCTGGGGGACTAGGAATCAATCTTGGCTTGCCTAGCAAGCCCCCTTTTCTGTCCATGCTTCCCAAGTTCAAAACCTTCTGTTCTCTCCTCCTCTCTATCCGTGGTCTGCATGTCCTCTTGGTCACTGAATCCTGTCACTTTGTCCTTCTCTTGCATTTCTTTTCATTTGTATCATTACTTCGCACTTGGACCATTGCAGTAACCTGTCAGCTCCCATTATCACCATTCTTTCCATTTTCCATCCTTTTGGCTCACCTTGCCAGGTTCATTTTCCTTTAATACTGCTTTGTCCTAAACTGTTTTATCTAAAACATCCCAAGGATTCTTTGTGGCTCACAGGACAAAGTCGATACTCAGACCTTGACATTAAGACCTCCCCAGATGGTTGGATGGCATCACCGACTCGATGGACATGGGTTTGGGTAGACTCCGGGAGTTGGTGATGGACAGAGAGGCCTGGCGTGCTGCAATTCATGGGGTCGCGAAGAGTCGGACACGACTGAGCGACTGAACTGAACCCTTCCCCTGCCACGATTGACCTTAAAACTCCTTGCCAGTCTTACCCATCACTTTCTGCCATGACTTGATGTTCTGACCTTGGCATCTTTGCTCACAAACATATTCTCTGCCTTGAATGTTATGCATCTTTCCACCCAGCCTGTCATCCATTAAAATATCACCACGACCCACCCGAAAGTGGCCTGTCTTCAATGAAACTTTCCCCAGTCGCCTTGCAGAAATGATGCGCCCTTGAGCATTTCATAACACTTAGGCAGTGTACCTACATGTGGCTTCACTGCTATTATCTGTGTGCCATTTCATCTCTATTCCCAATGTGAGGGTGGAACCCGTGTGTGTATGTCCCCCCATCCCACCCTCGTGATCATTCTCATTAGCATAGTGCCTCACAGGAGATCTCGGTTCTATTCCTGGGTCAGGAAGATCCCCTGGAGAAGGAAAGGCTATCCACTCCAATATCCTTAGGCTTCCCTGGTAGCCTGGATTCTTCTCAGCAGGTAAAGAATCCGCCTGCAACGCTGGAGAACTGGATTCGATCCTTGGGTTGGGAAGATCCCCTGGAGAAGGGAAAGGCTACCCACTCCAGTATTCTGACCTGGGGAAATCCAGGGACTGTATAATCCATGGGGTCACAAAGAGTCAGACACGGCTGAGCAATTTTCACTTTCGCCCATGGGGTCCTTATTTGGTTGAATGAATGACCTAATGAGTAGGGGAAACCAGAGGGTAAGAAACAAGGTACTAATTGAGTGTGTACTATGTACCAGCCAGTGTTCTGTTATTGGTTGTAACTCCTCTAATCCTTGCAACTACCTCAAGAGGTAGGTGATGTTGCTGTCCTCCTGACAGAGGTGAGGAAGCCAGGGCACAGCAAAGTGAGCCAACTTGTCAGAGAATTAGTGGTGGATGCAGGATTCAAAGCCAAGCAGTCTGCCTCTAGAGCCCAGGCTTTCACCATAGCTGCCTTTCCAGGACTCTTCGCCCCTCCTTGAAATGTCCCAGCCGGCTGATAGATCCATTTTTGTAAGAGCCACTTGATTGGCTTACAGGTTTATGACTTGCAGCAGCTGCAGGAGAGTCTGAGAACCTTTAGGATCCAGCTTTTCTTCTCTGAGTCAGCACACGAAGCCTGGCCCACCTTGGCAATGTGCACTGGGCATATTGGCCAATGGAACCAGCCCCGAGTGCTGGGCTCCCTCAGGTGACTGGTGCTATGTAAAAATGAAGTGTGTTTTCCATGTCCTGTGACACGTGGTAACTTGTGCGCTGTAGTCCGACAATGGGCCTGGGACTCCTGTACCACTCCACTTTTGGTGTGAGATGATTACTTGGTTAATAATCCTAATCGGCCTAGTGCACGTACCCTATGTTTATCACTCCCATCTCATAATTAACTTTTATATTTTCCTTAACTTTACAACTCAATCTGTGCACCAGAGGGACTGCAAACCCATATTTATCTAATTTAGCAGACATTTGCATGTGCTGTAATTAGACTCCCATGTTCTGTGATCAACGTCCTTTGCAAATTGCATAATTCCTTTTGCATTTAATCGTTGGATGGCATCCTTTTTTTTTTTTTTTTTCCTGTCTCCATGGTTTGCTGCTGGTTGTGAGCTGTGTGTAGAATTTCTGGCTAAGGCACCTGCAATCACAGCACCAAAGATATTCTGGGAGGAGCTGCCTCCTTTGTTTATAGGTGAAGAAACGGAGGCTCATGCAAGTGAAGGGACTCACCTATACAAATAGCTTGTTATTAAGAGTTCCTGCAGACATGAAAGGATGAATACGTCTGCAAAGGACATCTCCCAAACCATGTCAATGTAGAAATTCCATGAATAATTCAAACTGGTCTTGACAGCATGGAGCCTGGTTCTGGGCAAGATTAGGCTGAGCCTGAAAGAAATCAGGTTAGAGGCAAGGAAGAATTCTTGTATATTCTGAAGTCATAACCCTTATCATTTGTTTTTTAGCTTCTTCAGGCTGCTTCTTGCCAGCAGATGCTTCATTGGAAGGGGGGCTTGCGAAGCTCTTCCCTTCCTTCTGCCTTTTTGTGGACATTTTTTTATTCCTCTATGAAGCTAGATTTTAGAAGAGAGTGGAGGGTTTATCTATGAATTCAGGATTAGCACAGAAAGAATCAGAATATTAGAGTTGAGTGGGAACTCAAAGATCTGGGCTACTCAGCTTGTTTTACAGGCCATTGAGAAAGTCACAAGGTTGCTTGGTCGCAGATCTGGGACTCAAGTCTGGATTTCTATCCGTGTCCAAGTTTTACTCACAACGGTGCTTTGCTAATGGAGAGACCAAAAGTACAAGGTGTACCTTAACTCCCTTCCTTCCTTCCCTCCCTCTCTTGGTACCTTTACACAGTACCTGGGGGTACCAAGCCAAGGTATGAGGAAGCAGAAACTCTGAGCTTGATCCTGGCTGGGATGAAAGGTCTAGGGAAGGGGATCCACCCACATGGAGAAGGCACCCGCTCCCCTGTCTGGAGATTTTGAACTCAGGATTTCAGAGAACACAGCAATGCCCAACAGTGCTGATCTGTCATAGTAACCGTCTGGGTATTTGCAGAATGGATGTGTGTACTGGCAAGGGGATGAGGATGGGGTGGTGAGGTTAGATGAAAAAAAGCAAGCTAGCTGTTGCCAACCTGCAGTTTCTTTGTTTGGAAGGCAGAAGAAACCATGAGAAGCCTGTCACAGTGGACTTCATCTCTTTATCTGCCTAGGGAGAAAGATGTGGTCATTAATGTAGAAGCATCACAAATTGTCAGGGCTGGAAAATACAGTCCAGTGGTTTGTTCAGAAAGAAGAGGTGAGTGGTTAGTGGCCTCCACCACAGCTCCTGAACTGGGAAACCTTCCCATGCTGCTGATAGCAATAGCATGCCCTGCTCTCTGAGCCTCTACTATGGCATTTGCTACCCTCCACTAAATATACCCACTGAATCTCCTGGTTCCTAACAGTGTCTAGGGAATAGTAGCTGCTCAGTAAATGCATACTGAATGAAGAAACGCATGGATTGCACACTGTTGAAACGTATGATTCTCACCAAGTCAGCAGGGAGAAAGATGGCCAAGGTAGTAGTAAAAATATTTTAGTAGCCTATATAGACAGATGAGAGCAATAGGATTAAATTTTCCTAGTGTAAGTATGGGCTTCCCCAGTAGCTCAGATGGTAAAAAAATCAGCCTGCAATGCAGGAGACTGAGGTTTGATCCCTGGGTTGGGAAGATCCCCTGGAGAAGCGAATGGCTACCCGCTCCAGTATTCTTGCCTGGAGAATCCCATGGACAGAGGGGTCTGATTGGCTACAATGCATTGGGTCACAAAAGAGTCAGACACAACTAAGCACTAACTGTAAGTGTAACATGAAGTCTACACTTAGTGTGAAAACTCAGTGACCCAAATAGGGAGTAGATGATGCTCAAAGGGGTGCAGTCTGTATTAAAAAAGCCAGCGGGGGTAGGTACTGGTGAGCCATAACTGTGATGTAGAATTGGATTCCACTAGAAGAAGCCAGGTCCAGATCAATGCAGGTGAGGCTCCCAGCCGTTTGAGCTCATATCGGTCACCCAGGTGTGATGCTCATCTGTGGTTTCATTAATAGCCACAGATTAACTTGGTCCAGTACTTTAGTTTACAATGTTTTTCCAGGCATTATCCCGTTCACTGTCCTAAAGACAGTTTATGTACCAGTAAGGGCAAGCTAACTTGCTCAAGGTCACCTGGCTAGTAGGTGACTGAACCCAGCCTTCTGACCTCTTGTCTGTATTCTTTCAACTGCACCAGGCCACTTTTTTTTTTTTTTTTTTGCAGAGCCCCTGCTGGGTGGTATGTAAAAGCAAGGCTGGCGTGACGCTTGTCAAGCATTGGCTGTCAAGAGTGGACACGCTCAGATGGGCACCTCACCATCCGGCAGCCTGACAGTGATGGCTCAGAAACCACTTTTCCTGACGCGGGGCTTTGACAGGCCAGCTCACACTGCGAGCACAGTGACCCTGCCCTGTTTCAAAAACTGACAGCAGACAAACCTGGAACATCACCTCCCCTCTGAGTGAGCCCAGGAAAGAACAAATCTCCATCCTTAGCTCCTCACGTCCTGCTCAAGGATTTGTGAGCTGGGTTGTACGGAGGAGGAGGGAAGGGGAAAGAGCTAACACCTGGCAGATGCCTGTTGAGTGTCTGGCTCAAGACATTTCCCATTTCTTTGGGTTTCCTGTTTCTGATGAAGCACCTGTCTCTGCAAACTCCCAGCTCACTCTGGTCAGTGCTGGACTTCTCCACCCCCTGGCATTGGGTCGTCTTGATAATCCCTCACATTCGTCTGGTCTCCTCCAAGCATTGTCTTATTCACTCTCCCAAAAAAGCCTTTGAGGAAAGAAAAAAAACTGCAGGCTCTTATACATGGACTCTGAAACAGTTGAATACGTAGGAGCAGACAGTAGAACAGTGTTTACTGGAGGTGGGAGGTGGGGGAAATCAGGAGACATTGGTCAAAGGGTACAAGGTTGTTGTTATGTGGGGTGAGTTAGTCTAGAGATCTAACGCATGGCATGATACCTATTCTAATAGTGCTGTGTTGAATACTGGCAATATGCTAAGAGAGTAGAATTCCGGTGCTTTCATCACAAAGGTAACTGAGATGATGTGTTAGTTAGCTTGACTGTGGTAATCATCTCATTATGTGTATCAAATCATCATTTTTATTAAAGACAGAATAAGCCAAAAAAATCCTGTGAGCTGAGGCGAGCAGAGATTATTTCCTCATTTCACAGTGACCCATAAGAGTGTTCGTCTATTTGATCATCCTTCTATCCATCCCTTCATTCATTCATTCAATAAATATTTATTACACTATGATATTCTTGGACCTTTGCAAGTCACTAGTGAAGCAAAGGTATCTAGTAAGCTCTTGGGAGAGATATATAAACTCACAAGAAAAGGAGTTATCATTTTGAGGCTTTTAAGTAAAAAGCCATATTTGGATGATGGGGTAGTGGGTTGTTATTGCAGATTGTGACCAGTAGGTGGCACTCTGGATCACAGGAGGCTTAGAGCCCTTTAGCCTTCCGTCGCTCAGCTTTCATTTTATATTCATTAGTGTATTTAAAATCAAATTCTAAGTCATAGCCCTGAAAGGCTGTATTCAATTTGATTTTAATTCCATTTATTTGCCATTAATTGTTCCATGCTCTTCTAAAATAGTCAAATTAAATCTACTTGTGTCAGGGCTTTGTGGGTAAATGAAAGGTGTCCAAGAAATTCAGACTCCAAAATAAATGAGCACCTCCCATGATTGATTCTAGGTCCAAATTCCTTTCTTAGGAAATGCTAATGAAAAGTTAATGCTTTTGGGAAAAGATATGGAAAGGTACACTCTAAGGTGTTAGTGGTAATATCTCCCAGTGGTGGGAATACCGATGGTTTTGTTTTGTTTCATATTGGTTTGTCCTTTATTCATTTTTTACAATGAGAATGTATTAGTTTTTTTTGTTTGTTTGTATTTAGTTTTTCATTGAGGTACAACCTACAAAAGGAAAATATGTAACTTGTAAGCAGTTTGGATTTGTATGTTTATAACATACAAATAACCTCCACTCAGATCAAGATAAACATTACCTAAGCCCCTCACATTACCCTTGACCCCTTCCCAGCGACCCCTCCCCTGCTAGGAACCCCTCTTTCTATCACCATGGGTTAGTTTTGAGTATTTTGCACTTCATATAATTGGAATCATACAAGCTGTATTCTTTTGTGTCTGACTTTTGTTCAACATTATTTAAGTTGATGTATGTAAATACAGTAAAGACTCACCAGTCTTTTCTATTGTTTTGTGTAGCAGAAGTCTATTCTTCGTTGGTGTGCAGTATTCCACCGTAGGAATATATTGCAGGTCTGTATTTTTATAATCAGAAAAAGATTTACTTAACATGCTTACATATAGACACAGAAACTTGCTGGAGGCCAAGGAGACATTTCAACTGCAAGATAATCTTCACAGTATGCGGGTTTAGACAGCCATCCAGAAATTGGCTTAGGCCCAGAAGTGCATGGCATCATCGACTCAATGGACATGAGTTCGAGCAAACTCTGGGAGATGGTGAAGGACAGGGAGGCCTGGCATGCTGCAGTCCACGGAGTTGCAAAGAGTCGGGCATGACTGAGTGACTGAACAACAGCAACAGAAGTGCAGGGTCTTTGAGTGCATGCGGACATAGCTAATTGTGGGGCAGCAGATAAGGCTAGTTCTGGTTCTCCCACTGGCTGTGTGCCCTTGGGGCAAGTCACTTAAGTCACTTGTTCTCACTGAGCCTCAGTTTCCTCATCTGTAAAATGGGTAATGTTACCAGGCTTAGAGGAAGAAAAGAAGGAAAACCCCAGAACATCCAGTCAAATTTGAATTTCAGATAAACAGTAATTTCTTAGAATAAGTACGTCCTGACCATCCTAAAGAATCACTGTTTATTTCCAATTCAAATGTAATTGTGTTTTATCTGACAAACAGGTGTAAAACATTCCCTGCTACATGTAACACAATTGTGACAAAGGGTGGGCAGAAAGCTATGTACAGGTGAAAGGAACTAGAGAGTGCCTTAGGAGTGCCAGAAAGGCAGGGAGGAGGACCCCTGGGTTTGGAAACTGAGCCCTGTGGGCCTCCGTAGGACAGGGACCTTGCTCTTACCGGCCCAGCATCCCCAGCGCCCGGCCCCGTGGCTGACCCTGAGAAAGAGGCGCAGACACGTTATCTGTTGAACTAACTGAATGGATTTGCTTTCCAGTTCCTGCTCTTACTTGATTTTGACCTTAGGTAAGCTAGTTAACCACGCTGTTTCTGTTGTGTTTTTTTTTTTTTTAATGCGTTCCTTCAACACTTCTTTCAGGGAGCCTAACTCTGTGCCAGCTACTAGGCAGAGACAATGAACCGAGGAGGTTTCTGCCCTCCTGGAGTTTGTTTTATAAAGAGGGAAGAGGGAAAATAAACAGGTAAAGCACATAGGAAAAAAGCCACTTTCTGATAGTGACAAGTGCTATGCTAGAAATAAATAGGATGTGTAACAGAGAGGGTCAGAGGTGCTATTTGGATGCGGTGGTTGGGGGAGGAGCATCCTGAGAAGGGGATGCTGAGCAGAGACCCCACGACCCCAACCCCGGGGCTGATGAGGAGTCAGTCCAGGGAAGGGGCCTTCTGGGCTGAGGGAAAAGCTGGTTTTCTTACCTGAATATCGAGGATGAGAAAACCTACTTCCCACCTCACAGAACTATAAGGGGTTGGATGAAGGAAGGTTGATGTGTGAAATCTTCAAGTTCTCTACGTCTGAAAAGGATTATGACTTTTCTCATGGACCCTTAGCCCTGCTCCCCAGGCTCCCCAGAAGCTCAGGCCTGTTTGATTCTTTGGCTGTGGGTGCAGACCTGCTCAGTACCATCTGGATGGCACTGTTTCCTCCAGTCTGGTGAGATATGTACAAACTCTGAACACGTTCGAAAACTCGGACACTGCGGCGACATCCAAGTGCAGATGGTATCTTATAATTTTTTTTTCATTTTATTTTTCTATTATCAGTCTGGGATGGACCAAGGAAGAAACAAACACCCTAGTGGTCCTTCATCACAGACAGTTTGAAAAGCATTGGTGTAGAAGCGATCAGTTCAGTTCAGTCGCTCAGTCATGTCCGACTCTTTGCGACCCCATGAATCGCAGCACGCCAGGCCTCCCTGTCCATCACTGACTCCCGGAGTTTACCCAAACCTATGTCCATTGAGTCGGTGATGCCATCCAACCATCTCATCCTCTGTCATCCCCTTCTCCTCCTGCCCCAATCCTTCCCAGAATCAGGGTCTTTTCCAATGAGTCAACTCTTCGCATGAGGTGGCCAAAGTATTGGAGTTTCAGCTTCAACATCAGTCCTTCCAATGAACACCCAGGACTGATCTCCTTTAGGATGAACTGGTTGGATCTCCTTGCAGTCCAAGGGACTCTCAAGAGTCTTCTCCAACACGGATGAGAAAAATCTGGGCTTTATTGCAGCTCAGTCGCTTACTAACTGGTTGATGTTAATTCAAGTGTATTATCTCCCTGTGCCTTGGTGCCTTCACCTATAAAATGGTCTTAATAGTGCACATCTGTTAAAGCTTTGAGATGTCAATGAAGAAACAAATATAAAGCACGCAGTACAGTGACTAGTACCAAAATGTTCATTCCTATTACTATACTACTAGTATTACTGCTAGTACCTGACACTAATTTATTTCATTCATTTGATCAACAGATATTGAGTGCCTAGTGAGTGCCTAGCATGGGTTAGGTCTTCTTTTAGGAATGGGGGATAAAAAAAAGATAAAAATCCCCTTCTTTTAGCTTCTGTTGGGAAAGATAGCAGTAAATGAACAAGTAAAGTGAATGATAAGTCAGATGATAATGGCGAAAGAAAAATGAAGCAGAGGAGAGAGTCGAGAGATGGGTGAGGACAGGAAGAGAAAGCCTCACTGAGCAGAGAGGAAAGGGGTGATGGAGAGAGCCACTGTCTGTTGGGAGAAAGAGTTCTAGGTGGGGTGGCAGCAAGTGCCAAGGCCTTGAGGTGGGATCATACCCTGCCTGGTGCATTCAAGGAAACAGAAGGGAGGCCAGTGGGACAGAGACAAGTCAGGGACCGGGGGCAGGAGATAAGTCAGAGTGGGAGAAGGGGCCTTGGCCTCCAGGCCATCCCAAGAGCCAAGGGTTTGGCACAGACTTGAGGAGGGCTTGGTCCTTGGGAACTTTCCCCAGGGGACAGAGGAGCCTGTGCCTGACGTGCTGATGCTCCCCGCCCCCAAATCCAAGTGGGGGGCCTTTAACTCTCCTTACTGCCATTCTCAGCCTGAAACACCCATTGGTTCTCACCAGGCAAGCCCTGACTCTGAGATTCAGGTGGATCTTTTTCAGCTGAAATGGGATCTGTTCAGAAGGTACTTGTGAAATCAAGTCTAGATTTGTGTCACCTGTCCTTTTCGAGGTACCTGCGCTTTTTAGGTTCTTAATAGATACCGTGGCTCCTCATTTTTAGTGGATTTGCAAATTCACCTCCTGCTACAATTTGTTGGTAACCTCCAAGTCAGTGCTTGCTGGGCTTTTACAGTTATGCACTGACATGCACAGAGTGGAAAAATTTGAGTCTCCATCAGACTTATTTCCAGCTGAGATGTCCTGCCTTCTCATTTCCTTATAACGTAAGTAAGTATCCTTCACATGGCCTGCTCAGGGCCATGCGTTTGGGGGGTTTTTTGTTGGTGATTTTGCTGTTCAAAGTGTCCCCCACCTGTTGTGCTGGTGTGCTATCTAGCGTTTGTAAGCACAAGAAAGCTGTGATGTGCTTTACACAGAAAATGCTTGTGTTTGGTAAGCTTCACTTAGGCCTGGCTTATACTGCTGCTGTGAGTCCAGTACTAACAAGTCAACAATATCCAGTATATTGAATGAAAGTGAAATCAAAATGTTAGTCGCTCAGTCGTGTCCAACTCTTTGCAACCCCTTGGACTGTATCCCTCTAAAACCTCTGTCCATGGAATTGTCTAGGCAAGAATACTAAAGTGGATAGCCATTTCCTTCTCCAGGGGATCTTCCTGACCCAGGGATTGAACCCAGGACTCCTGCACTGGCAGGCGGATTCTTTACTGTCTGAGTCACCTGGGAAGCCCAATATTGAAAGCGATATCTTTAAACAAAGACACATGTAAAATATGTTACGTATTGACTGGTTGACAAAAATGTCATGACCAGAGGCACACAGTAACCTAACCCTGTATTCCCTCTAGGAGCTATGGTTCAGTATTCACTATAATTCAATGTTCGTGATGACTTTATAAAATTTAACTATGGGGAATAGCAAGAATTGACTGAACAAGGCCAAACTGTTTTCCAGAGCAGTACAATCAATGCACCCTGTTACCAGCAGGAGGTAAAGATGGCTGTTTTACTGCACACCTGCCAGCGTTTGATATTATCATTTAAAAAAAAAATCTTTTCTAATTTGACAGGTGAAAAGACTAATTCTAATTTGTGTTTTCCAACTCTCAGCGAGGGTGAAGATTTCTCCTGGCTTGTTAACGTCTCTTTGTGACTGTCCGTCACATTTTAGGACGAATTTCCTTTGTGAGAGAAGGGGAAGGAGGGAAGTGTTTCAGGTCATCCCAAGAGCAGGAAGCCAGGACAGGGCTGAAGATGGTTAATTTGTTTTATCACAGGATTTTCTTCAGGTTAAGGGAATCCACAGTCGATTGCATCCTTGGCGTGTACAAGCCTTATGCCAGGCTTCCCGGGGGTGGCATAGTGCTTCTGCTCAGGTTTCTAGAGCAGAACTTTGCAGTAAGACATCTCAGTAGAGAAATATCACCAACCTCCTGGCTGGGTGATACGGGCTGGTTTTTTAACCTGGACCTCAGCTGCTGCGGAAAAGGCAATGGCACCCCACTCCAGTACTCTTGCCTGGAGAATCCCCAGGGATGGCAGAGCCTGGTGGGCTGCCGTCTATGGGGTTGCACAGAGTCGGACACGACTGACGCGACTTAGCAGCAGCAACAGCTGCCGCACCTGTAATAATGGAGATAATAATACTTTACCTGATAGATTTCACAGGTAGATAAATGAGTTAGCGCAGGAAGATCCCTTAGAACAAAGCCTAGCCCCATTTAACAGCTCCATACGTGTTGTCTTTGTTGTTAAATACCCAGAACCGTGGAGAGCACATAATCCTTGTCCCAGAGAAGCTTGCTGAAGAGACAAGATATGCAAGTCTCTTTACATGTTGGTGGGCGTGGTTAGGAGATAGCACTGAGGAAGGGTCGAGAATTCTGCTTCTGTTTCCCTTTTGCTGATTTCTTGGGCTAAAATCAACTTCATCTCGCAACCTCAGTGCCCTCACCTGTTAAAAATATAGGCACACGCCCAACCTTTCTGATGCAGTTTTGCATCTCTGATAGAAGCTTCCCAACAGTCATGTTCTATCGACCTCACTCTTCCTGTATCCTCGATGAAGATATTGCCGCTTAGAGGCTGAGGGGACTAGTAGCTAGTGACAGGAAGCAGTTTTGACTCCCAGCTTATCCTACTATGGGGCTTCCCTGGTGACTCAGATGGTAGAGAATCTGCCTGCAATGCAAGAGCCCCAGGTTCGAGTCCTGGGTTGGGACGATCCCCTGGAGAAGGGCATGGCAACTCACTCCAGTATTCTTGCCTGGAAAATCCCATGGACAAAGGAGCCTGGTGGGCTACAGTCCGTGGGGTTGCCAAGAATCGGACACGACTGAGCGATTGACACTTTCCCTTTCATCCTGCCACATCACCGTGTCTCTTGTGGAAGATAAGGGATGGGTTTGATCTGCAGGACTGTCTGGCCCTGCCAGCTAGAAGTCAGTGACCACTTCAAAGGAAGAGTGTGGTTTAGGGGACCTAATTCACTTAACGGGTGCATCTTCACAACCTGTTAAATCTACACATTCACCTTGACGACCCCATCGCTTGATGCTTTACCCCTTCTGAGTGTCACCTCTCTCTTCATTTCTACCCAGTAAGTGGCTTTCAGCCACTGTCTTTGCACGGGCTTGTTTTCTGGCTGGAGGCTCCTCTGCCTGCCTGTGTGAGCAGAATCAATACACTTCTCTCTTCCCTCGTGTGCGCACCTCTCTCTGACGTCTGTCTTGAAGCTGTGATAAATGCATCTTCCTTGGGAGTTGTTCTACATTTTGAACACTTACGCAGGTCCCATCTTTTTATTTGCAGCCACCTGGGCGACCGGCTGCGGTGTGTGCTGCCTGCACCAGCCTCTCTTCCCTTGGAGAATTAACTTCCCTCCTTTGCTCCCTCTCTGATCCTTCGCAAACCGAGCTCGCCGTGGCTGACACGTTCTCGTGACACAGTCTGTACCCTTTGGCAAGGTCAGATGTTACTTTGCCATTTGATACTTGCAGACCCAAGGCCCTGATTACCTCTCTGGCTCAGGAATAAGTGATAAATGCAGTGTTAAGGTGTACACTTCTCACTTCACTTCCAAGTAATGGCTGTTTGATTGTCTTGAGATTCCCCCAACCTAAGCCCCTGGAATTGGAAATGAGCGTTATTGGCTCCTATCACTGCCTTCCAAGTGGCGGCTCTGTAAGAATGGCCTTCTGGGCTCTGCAGCTGTCGCCTTAGCCCGTCCGGGGGCCTTGGCTTGTCAGGGGAGGAAGGTTTATGGGTGATGTCCACCTGACCTTTTTCTGCGGTGTTTTTCTCACTGTCTGGTTAATGCATTTGCCCTATGGCTGGTGCCAGCCTGCTCTGTCTGCCAATTTCCAGGCAAATTTAGTGCAAAAATTGAGTGTGTGTGTGGGGTCGGGTGGAGTGGAGAGTCTGAACCCTTCCAAAAAATATGGCCACTTAAAAAGCCTCAGCTACAGCTCCCTGTTCATTGTCAGATAACTTCCTCCTTGGCAAACCCCCTACCCACTGGTTTGAGCAGCTGCCCATTTCTGAGCCAGCCCACAGGATTTCTCTCCCAGCGTCAATGGGCACCACCTTCTTTGTCCTTTTTGACTTAATTCCTCTAAGTGAGAGCTTTGAACATGCTGTGCTCTTTGACAGCAATAGTCCTATAATTCATTTGACAAATATATGCCATTCATTGTTCTATGTTCTAGGGGATGTAGCAGTGAGACCAAGTCCCCCACCTCACTGTGTGGGTATCCTAGTACTCTGTGTACACTGGTGCATACACACACATGTGCTTGTGCAGAAATAAACACACTGGTAAATAAGAATCAGAATGTAGTTAGTGTCGTTTAGCTGGTGAACCTCAACTTATCTTTCATGATACAGACTAGGGGCCCCCTCCTCCATGAAGACTTCCTGGACTGCACCGCTACTTCGATTCTTTGTCCTGCTTCATGCATAGGCCTTGACCATCGCTCCTGACATGCTAGGTTGTAATATATTTCACTACAGGCTTGTTTCTCACCTGACCATGAGATCAGAAACTAAGTCTTATTTTCACTTTCCTAGCATTAGGGAGAACGCTG
This sequence comes from Giraffa tippelskirchi, assembly GCF_054371585.1. Lineage (NCBI taxonomy): Eukaryota > Metazoa > Chordata > Mammalia > Artiodactyla > Giraffidae > Giraffa > Giraffa tippelskirchi. Next base: position 22,662,840 of record NC_137284.1, read on the forward strand.
GCACAGTGGAAGTTTAATAAATGTTTGTGAATGAATGAAGCAGTGGGTGAGTGCTTGCCCTGTGTGTCTGGGTGAATGGCTCTGCAGCTTATTTTCTTAGTAGTCATAGCCAAATCTGAATGTCATCTATCACATGGATGCTGACTGCAAACACTAGAAAAGCATAGTATGACGAGTGTCACTTGCTCAAACGCCATTACAAAAGGCTAGGAAACCCCAAATGTAACAGATCCTAAACCCAAACCAGGGCAGACAGTCCTCTGGCTTGGAAGCTTAACTTAACACATATATCTGCCACCTATTGAAATTTGATTTAAAGTTGTCTCTGTGCTCCCTGCTGGGAAAGATTGAGGGCAGGAGGAGAAGAGGGGATAGTGGATGAGATGGTTGGATGGCATCATGAATTCAATGGACATGAGTCTGAGCAAACTCTGGGAGATAGTGAAGGACAGGGAAGCCTGGAGTGCTGCAGTCCATGGGGTTGGCGCAAAGAGTCAGACACGACTGAGCAACTGAACGACAACTGTGCCCCCACCTTCCCTGACAAGTCAAATTTCACTTGATAAAATCACAGGAAGTTATAATGGGACTCAAACCTCTCTTTCATTCCAGAACAAAATAAGGCATTTTAAAGTATGTTCAATTCTGCTCATGTCAAGAATTCATGTCACTGCCTGCCCTCCTGAGAAGTCTGGTTATCTTATAGGTCAAATGATGTCCCTTTTGACAAATTATTACAGACACTGAGGTGGGCAGGACCATGTCTTCACTTTCGCGGTATCCTTGCCGTGATACCAGGTGTCATCAGGTGATGGTGGTTAACATCTTGTCATCTCAGACTCCCACTTCCACAGGAAGCTTCGTTGTTTCTGGGGCACATTCACAGCTGCCATCTCATTTGGCCCCAACAACAGCCCTTTGTGCTGCGCAAGCCCAGGATATGATCCTCGCTTCTAAGATGAAGAAACAGAGGCCAAAAGAGAATAAACGACTCTGCCCAAGGTCACACACTCACTTGTCCGAGGGGTTAAAGACAGGGTTCAAACTGTATTTGGGAGTCTCACCTCTGTGATTCAGCCACATGCTGTGATCGAGGATCAAAGGGGCACCACAAGCTGCCAGCTTCCTGCTCACTGGCATTTGCAGAATTTGGTTCCCCAAGCAATTACATCATCTCTGCATGAATTTGTACTCCAAGAAAACTGTTCAATAGGGGATGATTTCATGCCATGCCATCCATTCCCCACCTGTCTTGCCTTCCATTGTCAATACAAGACAATCCTTGGTTTTATAATGAAGGGCCTGGTGCAAGACAGGGGGATGTGTGGTGGGGAAACACCTGGTCTGCAATGTGATGCAGCTGCAGAGGTGTGGTTTACGCCCATTAGCCTAAAAACTCCTCTGGCAGGGTAGCAATGCCAGCACCCACTCTCGCCTACCCCAGCACCTGCATTTGGGGCTGGCGTTCCCTGAAGGGCCCCTGTGGACCAGGGACAACTGCAAGTTGTCCATTACTCTGGCAGGAGGTTGGGCACATCTCCAGTGATTTGTCTTTTGAGAAAGCAGAGTGCAAAAGGAGCCGAGGGCTGGGGCATCACCAAACCCTGAGTGGGAGCTTCACCCACGGAGGGAGGAGGCAGGTGAGTCATCAAAGCTCCGAATTCCCTGGAAGTCCTCAGAGTGTGTGCAACTGAGTGGAATCCAGTAGGTGGGAGAGGAGGGCTGGAGAGGAAAGGCTGCCTCCAAGGCCTCCTCCTGGGAAAGCATGCAGTGCCTGGAAGTGACAGAGATCCCAGTGTAATGGGGCTGGAAAGGCCATTAGCACGTCCCCTCCTAGGTGTGTCTGAGTGTCCCCTGGTGGTGTGAGAGATGATCTTAGGAGTCACATGGAGAAATACTGAGTTTTTAAAAATTGAAGTATCATTAATTTACAATGTTGTGTAAGTTTCTGGTGTACAGCAAAGTGATTCAATTATGCATTTATATACGTGTGTATGTGTGCGTGCATGCTCAGTCACTTCAGTCATATCTGACTCTTTGTGACGCTATGGACTGTAGCCCGCATGGCTCCTCTGTCCATGGGACCCTCCAGGCAAGAAGACTGGAGTGGGTTGCCATGCTCTCCTCCAGGCGATCTTCCTGACCCAGGGATCAAACCCACGTCTCCTGTGGCTCCTACATTGCAGGCAGATTCTTTACTTCTGAGCCACTGGGAAACCCTTATGTTTGTATATATGTATATACATTTGTTTTCATATTCTTTGCCACTAAAGTTTATTACAACATACTGAATCTAGTTCCCTGTGCTATACAATAGGTCCTTGTTTTTTTTAATAGGTTTACATCTTACATATTACAGTAGCTTGCATCTGCCGATCCCTAACACCTCCCTCACCGTTCCCTCCCTCACCTCCATTTTCCCTTTGATAACCATAAGTTTGTTTTCTGTGTCTGTGAGTCTGTTTCTGTTTTTTAAGTAAGTTCATTTGTATTGTATATAGATACCATATGCTGTATAAGTGATATCATATGGTATTTGTCTTTCTCTGTTTGACTTATTTCACTTCGTATGATAATTTCTAGATTCATCCATGTTGCTACAAGTGGCATTATTTCATTCTTTCCTGTGGTTGAGTAATATTCCATTGTACATATATATATATGTATGTATATAATATATACACCATATTCTTTATCCATTCATCTGTTGATGGTCGTTTGGGTTGCTTCCATATCTTGACTGTTGTAAATAATGCTGCAATGAACATTGGGGCGCATGTGTCTTTTTGAGTTAGAGGTTTTTCTGGATATATGCCCAGGAATGGGATTTCTGAATCATGTGGCACCTTTTAGTTTCTTAAGGAATCTACATACTGTTCTCCATAGAGGCTGCACCACTTCCCATTCATACCAACAGTGCAGGAGGAGTCCCTTTTCTCCACACCCTCTCCAGCATTTATTATTTGTAGCCTTTACTTTTGGCTGCACGGCACAGCATGTGACAGTTAGTCCTGGTTAGTTCCCCAACCAGGGATTGAACCCGCATCCCCTGAAGTGGGAACCTTAACCACTGCACTACCAGGGAAGTCCATTTGTAGACTTTTTAATGATGGCCATTCTGACTGCTGTGAGGTGATACCTCGTTGTAGGAAATATTGCATTTTAAGTGTAATAATCATGCATTTTTATCTCTTCCACTTATGGCAAGTCATATAGCTTTTCAATTGAGAGCCATGACACCAAGTTTTTAAAAAAGAAGTTGACATAAAAGTGAATTGGTTTAAAAAAAATATTCAGAGAAGCAGCAAACCCTAGTAGTTAAGAGAGTGAACTCCGAAGCCAGATTTCTTGGATGGGATTCCTAGATCCACCCTTATTGTCTGAGGAGCGATGGGTGGAGATCTTCACTGTGGAGCAGCTTCCTTATCTGCAAAATAGGAGCCGTTTCATAAGGGTGTTCAGATGGTTATATGAGTGAATACTTATAAAGCATTTAGAACATTTTTCCAGCTCATACTAAGTACTGTATATGTAACTGTCAGATAAAATTAAGGGAGTTGAAGGTGGAAGGGGTGTATGGGCACAAGTCATGAGGATGGTTCAAGGAGAGCTGAAGCTTTAGGAAAGCTTGGCTTCTGCTGCCCTTCCTGTGACAGACCGGGGGCCTGAGACCCAGAGGGTGGAAGGCATGTGTCCAGGGTCACGAACCAACCTGGCATGGCACAGCCAGGACGGAATCCCTGGCCGCCTGGCTTGCTGTCTGCTGCCGGGCGGCAGGGGTGGGCACTTCTATGGAGAAAGGCAATTTGTCCCATGGTCCACTCCACAGAACAGCAAACGTGATCTTCAAGAGAGGGGAAGCAGACATTTCCTCAGAGGAGCGCTAGCCAACCCTGACCCCTTGGATGGAAACAGTTGAGATTTCTGGGTGCTGATAAGCTGACCACAGCTGTAAGGCCAATACATTTGAGTAAGTGCCCCATAGGCCAGGGCCAGGCCTGCATGCTTCACTGACGGAGCCTCGGGGCCTAGCATGGAACCTGGCTGAGCTCAGAGAAGTCTCTAAGCAAATGTTTGATGACAGACTGACTGAATGAGAAAAGGAAATGATTCTCCATCATCCCCACTGCATGGATCAGCTAAGCAGAGGATAGGGGTGTGATTAAGGGCTTTCTTGACTTGTACATGTGTGTGGGGTGTGGGGGCTGTGTGGGTGAGGCTGTGGATGAGTTTGTTGAGGTGAGTATCTGGAGGAGGTCCTAGCATACCACTGGATGTGTGAGACACTCAGCAATGCCCTAACATGTCATAGATGTCCCCTGTGACCTTTGAGGTCACAAAGGTCACTATTTCCTAGATGTTTGGAGGAGTTTGGAGGAGAAAATGGAGGTGAGACAGTCCTGGGGCCCAGGACCCAGGGAAGTCAGGAAGGATGGTGTGTATGAAGGCACTTAGCTGCCAGGGCGAGATCCTATAGGCCGGCTCAGGGTTGAATGATCATAATGAGGAGCTGACATATATACATTACTCTATAGTTTACCTGACGTACTGTCACATGGGATCCTCACCCCACATCAGATGAGCAGAGCAGTGGTTACAGTTGCCATTTAAAGACAAAGACCCACAGGGAACTCCATTCAATACTCTGTAGTGACCTATATAGGAAGAGAATCTAAAAAAGAGCATCTATATGTATAACCGATTCACTTTGCTATACAGCAGAAATGAGCACAACATTGTAAATCAACTATACTCCATTAAAAATTAATTTTAAAAAAGATAAAGACAGCCCAGAGAGATTAAGTAACCTGTGCAAGGTCACACAGCTATTAAATGGCAAAGCTGAACTAGAACCAGCTCCTGTGATCCTGTGTCTGGTACTGTCTCTACCAAACCAGGCTTTCTTTTGATTATGTTTATCTGAGCACCCAACCTCAGATATGGCTTGGTGCTTGGCAGGTGATCTCCATTGCCTACTTCCAGCATGGTTTGCTAATGAGTCAGTGACCACGTGAGTAATGGGAATGGGAGGCCACAAGAGACCTTACAAGGGTGGGTGAGAAGGATGTCAGGTGGGGCTGGAGGATACAGGAAAAAGAAAAGCCTGGAAGGAATTCTCTGAAGACAGGCTGCCTCTTTTATTACTTTGTGGTTGGTTGGTCAGGCCCGGCTTCAGATCCTGCCTTCCCTTGCTTTTCATTTATCAGAAATTTTCCTATTGATTCCCTAAATACTCAGAATAAATCCACAGCCCTCACAATTGTCCACCAGGGCCACATGAACTGGTGGCCCATTTTCCTTGCTCTTGCCAATCTACAGTCATCCAGGTCTCACTACTGTCATTTCTAAAACATTCCAGTGTGCTTGGGCCTCAGGGCCTTTGCACGTGCTCTTCTCGCTGCCTGGAATGCCTTTCTGCCTCAAATGTTACCTCCCCAGAGAGGCGCTCTCTGCCACCTTACTCCCTGTTCTGCTTTGTCTTCATAACACTTCTCACTCCCTAGCAGTATATCATTTACGTGTTTGTATCTGTCTATCAGAAATCGAGGATCATGGGGGTAGGTATTTTGCTTCTTTGTTCATTGCCATATGCCCAGTGCCTCACACCAAGACTGGTGTGTATCAGGAGCAAATTAAATTTATTTGCTGAGTGAAAGAATGCATCTGGAAGCTTTTACTCCTCTGCAAGCTTTTACTCCTCTGCAGCTTCTAGGTAGGTAACTTTAGGCTTCTAAGAGCAACAGTGGTCCCTGGCCTAGCTCTCTGGTGCCTGACAGGCCTCAGGACTTGTGCTTCGCTGGGTTCCTGGGAGCTAGGAGGCATGCATAGCAAGAGGCAGCCCCAACCCCCACATCCTTTGCCCAAACCAATGTGTTCTGTTCCCGGAAGAAGATTCCAGTGGGTGGGGACAGTGGAGGAAGAACCCTGAGCTTGGATAGTGGACCCAGAGGCCAGAGCAGGTGAGGGCGGGCAGGGCTGAGAAAGGTCAGGAGTGAGAGGGCTGGGGTCAGGGAGCAGGGGTTTGGGGGCTGCAGCCACGGGAAGCCAGGGTGGCCCTGATGGCCTGCATGTCTAGAGTGATAGTGGGGTGTCAGTTCACGTGGCTCCCTGTAGGCACTATAGGGCTTCCTATCTGGCCCTGGTGGGGCCAAAATTTCCATTTCCTGGTGGAAATCAATGACAACAACAATATTGAAATATATCAGTGGCCTTTATTACCTCAAAACCATTCCTTCATTCAGTCAACAAACACTTCATTGAACCAGGCACTGTAGCCATTGCCTTAGTCACGTACAACAAACCTCCATATTTATAGGGTTAACACTCTTTCAACTAAATTGATTAATTATTTATTAAAACACACCATCTCCTTTATCATCAGTGCTAAGAATAGCACAGAGCAGTGCTCAAGTGCTATTTTTGAATTGCTGGATTAATATATAGGTTAATCAGTTTTATTACTTAATAAACAAGGAAATAGCCCAGAAAAATCAGATTTGGAAGTCTCTAGGCTGAAGGGCTCTGATTTAAAGCAGAGGTTCTAGGACTTTGGGGTTTCACAGACTGGTCAATTTCTAAACGAAAAGTGCCCCAAAATGTTAGAGTTGGCCAGTTGTTCGTTTTCTAGGTACAGAGAGGGAGAACAATATGACCAATGCTCATTATTTCACAAAAGGATGTTTTGAGCACTCCAATTGTGTGAAAGATCTTAAAATTTTTAAAAATTGGGGTGTGTTTTGGCTTGCAGGAAAGTTACTGCATAGTTTTGATAGATCTCATTTTGCTGAGGATTGGTGAAAACTTCACTGGTCGATATGAAAGAGACAGGCTGGGATTCAGATGGGGCCTCTGGCCTGGAAGAACCCATCCTTCAAATTCTTGCCCCCATCTTTTTCTGTCTCTCCAATTCCTCTCAAGTTCTCCCTTTCTCTCCTTTTACCTACCTACCTACACACACACACACACACACACACACACAGGCGTGCGTGCACATGCATGCATACACACACACACACACACACAGGCGTGCGTGCACATGCATGCATACACACACACACACACAGGCGTGCGTGCACATGCATGCATACACACACACACACACACACAGGCGTGCGTGCACATGCATGCATACACACACACACACACACACGTTTCAAAGCTCCAGAGAGAGCTGTGCTATGTATCAGAATCGGGTCTTGGGCAGAAAAGAAAGGCAGTCTCTCCTATTCCAAGTCTGGAGTTCCTAACTCTGAAAGGAGAAGGAGAGAGGGGATGGATTATGGGAGAATCTTTCCTGCCTCCCCAACTGACCCTCTTTATTATATTCTCAGTATTTGTTTATGATTCCTATTAATCACATGGAATAACCCTCCCAATTATCCAATGATAGAGACATGCATTCCTTCAAACAGAATAATTATTTACTAAAATGAATTAACATGTAGAAAAGCCTTAGTTCTGTGGAGGCTGGAACTTAGCATAATGAGTTTATCAGGCTTAAAAAGAAGCCCAGACAGGCATTTTTTGGGCAAAATAAATACACTGATTACAGTGAGATTCATACGTTCTGGCATCATGCCATTGGTTATTTCTTTAGTAAGCACAGCTCGAGTTGATCATCTGTTTTCAATATAATTTATTGAGGCTACCCTTCATAATTAACAGCTGTGGTGGGGGTGGGGGCGGGGAGAACATGTTCTCACCAGCCTCCTCCTGCAGGTCCCCAAAGTTGCTCATTTGGGGCGTTCTTTGTGATTCAGTAGGCCTGCCAATCAGTGGGCCTGGTGGATGGATCTGATCTTGTTCACAATATACTTGTCACTCGGAAAAGCGTCTCCAGGAGATCAGCCCTAGCTGTGAGGGGAGTTCAGTGAAGAGGAAATAATTATGCAAATTTAAACTCTCCCGAGCCCCTCCCCTGAACTGGCAAGAGGATCAAGGTCAGCCTTCTGTCCCTTTCTCTACCAGCAATAGACCCTCTTGCCACGTATCTTCCAGAGAGATCCCTAGGTAATTTAAGCATCTTCAAGATGGCCTCATGGACACATGGTTGGGAAACAGGATTTATGGGTGACTAGGACTGAAAAATGTTAATTGTTCATGGTACCCTCTAAGCCACTCAGTCTATTAAATTTATTTTTATTTTTATTTTTTTTATTTTTTTATTTTTTTTTAAATATGGAACGCTTCACGAATTTGCGTGTCATCCTTGCGCAGGGGCCATGCTAATCTTCTCTGTATCGTTCCAATTTTAGTATATGTGCTGCCGAAGCGAGCACTAAATTTATTTTTAATAGTGATAGTGTTGAGTGTTCACCAAGGGACATTCAGATCATTCATTCATCCATTCATGCAACGAGCATGCATTCTTCAGTGCAGTGCTGGGAGTACACAGGGCTTGGAGTATACCTTGTTCATTCATTCAAATATATATGCTGAGTATCTACTATGCGTCAGTCCCTAGGGTAGGGAGGGGAATAGAGCAGATGAAATACTTGCTGTCACGGACCTTAGCTCTGGGATGGCAGCTGTGGCTCCTGCTGGTCCCAGCCCTGTGTGATTCCCATCTCTTCTTCAGTGTGGCTGGCCTAGCAACTCACTTCGAAGAAACAGAACAGAGCCAAAGTGGTGGGATGTCACTTCTGATTAGGTCACAAAAGACTAACTTCCAAAGAGTTAGCGTTCTCTCTCTCTGTCTCAGTCACTCTCTCTCTTGCTCACTCCAGTGAAGGGAGCCATCAGCGCCATGAGATGCTCTATGGAGAGACCTCCACTGCAGGAAATGAGGGTGAACTCCAGCTAGCAGCTTCTGAGAAGCTGAGACCTCAGTCTCTCACTGTGAGGAACAGAGTCCTGCCAGCAACTGCATGCTGGAGCCAGAAAGTGGACCCACCCTTTTGAGCCTTGAGGGCTCTGCAGCCCCAGCCAATACCTTGATTGCAGCCAGTGAAGCTCAGAGCCAGAGGACCCCACTGCCTCTGGATTCTTGAGCCACAGAAACTGAGATAGTAAACACTGTTCTTAAGCCGCTGAGTTTGGGGACAGTTTGTTATGCAGTAAATGAAGAAAATATGGGGGAAGAACTTATAAACTAGTAAATGAAGACGAAAATCTCAGCTAGTGCTAAGGCAATGCTGAATATTAGTGAAGGGTGACAGGCTGAAGAGGGGTTTCTCTGGTGGCTCAGATAGTAAAGAATCCACCTGCAATGTAGGAGACCTTAATTTGATCCCTGGGTTGGGAAGATCCCCTGGAGAAGGAAGAGGCTACCCGCTCCAGTATTCTGGCCTGGAGAATTCCATGGATTTCCATGGAGAAGGGAAATGCTACTCCAGTATTCTTGCCTGGAGAATTCCAATGACAGAGGAGCCTGGCGGGCTACAGTCCATGGGGTCGCAAAGGGTGGTTGGTGAGAATTGATGTCTCAGGGTGGAATGGACCCTAAAGGTCCTTTGGTCCAGTGCGCCAGGTGAAGCTTCTGTGTGCTCTCCATGTCCCTTCTAGAAGGTATCCAGCCTGGGGTCAAATAAGCCCCAGTGATGGGAAATATATACCTTTCCAGTTACTCTGTCACATCTTTGGATATGAAAAAATATTTGCTGCTGCACCAAAATCTTCATCCCCCCACTCTGGTTTATTTCCCTCGTCCTGGCTCTTCCTGTGGAACCCACATGCCTGTTCTTATGTTGTGAGCCCTCCTCTCTCTTGGATGATCGGCCAACCCTTCCCTGCTGTCCTCTCATTCCCTGAGCTGGCTCTCTCGCCTTCCCTTCCCAGACTCCTGGTTTCGTCTGTTTTCATCCGGATTTTGGCTTTTATGATTTGACTAGCTTTCTAGCTCCCCTCCCTCTACGCCCTGATCTCACTCTTGTGATCTTGGTGTCCCTGTAACTTTAGTAGGAAACCCTACACCCCTGGGGTGGGTTGACTGCCCTCAAATGCATCATGCCAGACCAGGCACTCACAGGGGAGGTCCTTCCCTTAGCTGAATGTGGTGCTCTCCTGGCCAGGAAGCTTGCTCCTTGGTGTTCCACCTCCTCCCGGGTGACTTCCTCCCCGCCTCTTGCCTCCCCCAGCCTCAACGATCACTTCTGCAGATGACTCACTGAAAGATGGCTTCTGTCTCGCCAGCTACCTGCTGGACAATTTCCTGTGGCCATCCTTCTGGTCTCTCAGGCTCAGCACGCCTTCCCTGCCTCCCTACAGCAACCACGTGCTGAGCTCTCACGCTGGGTTCCTCCAGTCAGCATCTCCCGTCCTCTGCTACCTGATGGGCCAGAGCCTCCTGCACCTTCTGGTGTCCCAGGCTCTGAACTCAGGAACAGCCTGGCCTCTTTCTCCTCCCTCCACCTTCCATACCAAATCTGTCATCTGGTCCATCCATTTTTTTCCTTCTTGGGTCTTTTTCATCTGCCCCTTCCTTCTGCCACCCCTGAGACCTAGGTGCTCACTCCTGGATTATAATAATCCCTATCCTCCAACTGTGAGTACAGTGGTGGGCAAAGCGGACTTGGAGTCCGTCCTCATGAAGCTTACAGTTTAGTGTGTTCATCCATGCATCCGATCAAATAATTTCTGAGCACCTACCGTGTTGACTGTGTTGACCCAAACTGTTGATGGTTGGAGGTAATTTCCTTTCAGCTTAGTTGGATGAGGGGGACAGTTTCCAATAAACAGCTTGACACCTACTTGGGTGGTTGGTGGCAGTAAATGAGAAGGACTCTCTGGAGAGATAGGCAGACTGTCATTCTCCACCCCAGGAAACGTGGTTCTGAGAGTTTCTTGACTGGAGCCTCACCCGTGGGTTGGCCTGACGATGGGAGCCCCATAGTGACTTCCCAGGGAAGGCCAGGGCCGGGAAAGCACCCTCAGAGAAACTGCATCTACATCCTCTGTTCCCTTATCCCAACCCATCTTCTTCCCATCACCTTTAGTTGATCCACTTCCAGGACCTGCCTCATCCCAGGTAGCCTGGCCATTGGGGAGAGGGGTGTCCTGCCTGCTGGGTGGGGACCAGGCAGCAGTGGAGAGATCTGTGTCCAGACAGCTGCCTGTGGAATCTCAGATAAGGACTCCAGGCTAGAAGGAAGAGGGAGGCAGTGGGGAATGACCTGATGCAACTGCAGGCTGTCGGGTGGGTGTGTGCATGCCCCAAAGGCCAAGAATGGTGTCAAGGTGAAGAATATGCAGACCTTAGGGGTCCCAGAGCCTTGACCACTAGTTTGTTGGTAAGGTGGGCTTGTGCTCTTGGACTAGTGATATGATTTCTCCAAGTGGCATGTATTTCATCTTAAATGGGACCAATGGTACCAACCTCGGATGATTATTGGAGGTTTCCATGGGATAATGTGAGGAAGAGCCTGGTATGGAAGGTCCATCAATGGTAGCTACTCTTTATTAGTATGGTTAGGCATGTGTTGAGGGGGGTGTTGAGCAGAAAGAACCACAAAATGGGAAGGAACCAGAGTCCTCAGCGTTTAAGTTCAAGCTGGGGAAACCGAGATCATTCTACAAATGTAAAGAGCAGGTACCAAAATAAAAGTGGGACAAAACTCAGGGCAGGAGCAAGCGGGAGGGCAGGGATGTGGGGAAGCTCTAAGGCAGTTGCCAGGAATTTTTCAGGATTCTCAGCATCTGCCTTTATTAGCTGTCTACTGAGGAGGCCGGACAGAGTAGGCAGCAAGGGGGGCATCTAATTCCTCTTCCTCTGGCTTAGGCCAGAATTGTTTCCAGAGTGAAGCCGAAGCTCTGGATGACTGTCAGGTAGCCACTGGGTTGGAGCTGCAGTGATGTGGGGGCAGGCACCCAGGCAGGCCCATCCAGGCTCACAGCGGGGGCACTGCAGAGAGGTCACTTTCTGGGTCCACATGGAAGCCTTGCATTTTCTCTCCTATGGTCCCAACTGCTCAGGGCCATGCACATCTCATCTCTTTCGAGAATGCTCTTCAAACATTTTTAGCTCCCATATTGCTGCTGCTGCTGAGTCACTCAGTTGTGTCTGACTCTGTGCGACTCTCTGTGCTCCTCTGTCCTTGGGATTCTCCAGGTGAGAATACTGGAGTGGGTAGCCATTTCCTCCTCCGTCGAGCCCCCATAGTGACCCCTATGCCCAGTCTGCTCACAGCAATTTCCCTTTTTCCCATGGTATGTAATAGTTGCTTTATATACACATGGTGGCATTTATGCCTCATAGCATCCACGTGAGGTAGATGTTATTCCCATTCTACAGAGAGGAAAAGTGAGGCTCAGACTGATTAAGTAACTGACAGCTTCCCACAACTGGGAAAGGGCAGGGTGGGGATTTAAAAACAGGTCTACCTGGCTCTAAAAACCCAAATTCTGCTCAGGAGACTAAGATATTCCAGTTATTATGACTGTGTAACAGATTTCTCCAAAACATAGTGGCATAATCAGTTCAGTTCAGTCGCTCAATCATGTCTGACTCTTTGTGACCCATGGACTGCAGAATGTCAGGCTTCCCTGTCTATCACCAACTCCTGGAGTTTGCTCAAACTCAATGTCCATAGAGTCAGTGATGCCATCCAACAATCTCATTCTCTGTCATCCCTTTCTCCTCCTGCCTTCAATCTTTCCCAGCATCAAGGTCTTTTCCAATAAGTCAGTTCTTTGCAGCAGGTAGCCAAAGTATTAGAGCTTCAATTTCAGCATCAGTCCTTCTAATAAATATTCAGGGTTGATTTCCTTTAGGATTGATTGGTTTGATCTCTTTGCAGTCCAAGGGACTCTTGAGAGTCTTCTCTAACACTACAGTTCAAAACATCAATTCTTCAGTGGTCAGCTTTCCCCCAACTCTCACATCCATACATGACTACTGGAAAAATGATAGCTTTGACCAGACAGACCTTTGTCGGCAAAGTAGCATCTCTGCTTTTTAATATGCTGTCTAGGTTTGTCATAGTGGCATAATACAACTATTTATTGGACTCATGTATAAATTCAAAGAGGACACCTCAGGGATGGCTTATTTCTGCTCCATGGTGACCAGAACCAAGGCTGGAAGACTTGCAGGCTGGGGTTGTGCTCATTGGAAGGCTTGTTCATTCCCACATCTGCCAACTGAGGCTGGCTTGAGGCTGGGGGCCTCAGTTCTCCTCCACGTGGGCCTCTCCATGACCTCTGTCTCCATGGACTAGTTTGGATTTCATCACAACATGGTGGCATTGCCTCCCCCAACCCATAAGTGAGGGTCCAAAAAAGAGATGGAGAACCAGGATGAAGTCACAGCAGTTTTTATGACCTTCCCCCAGGAATGGGCGGTATCAGTTCTGCAGTATTCTACCTGTCAAGGCTGTCACAAAGGCCCGTCTGGACCCAAAGGAGGAAGAAATAGACTCCACGTTTTGATGGAAGACTGGCAAGGTTTGGAAAGGAAATGTTAAAAAATATAATTAGCCTGAAGGAACACATCCTTGAGATGGTGACCTCACCAGGGCTGACCTTGTCTTCATCTCTGTAACCCTCATAGATGAAGCCCATGTAGATACACAGGATATGTGTTTATTGAGTTAAATGAGTAAATCCAGAATATACAAGTCAAGCTGTTTTGAGGGGTTTTGTTATTACTCTTCTCATTTCCTGTTTACTGCTTTCTCTTTTACCTCTGCAGCTGAAATGTTCCATTTCATAGTTGTTTTGCTTCAGGGTTTGTTTCTTCAACCAGAGGTTCTCCAGGATGCCATTTCATTATGGGCACCTGCTCATGCTGTGTAGAAGCCTCTGGAAGAAAGCTCAAAACACAAACTTCCATCAGAACCTTTGACTCTTAGGAGAGTATCACCCTTCTGCTTTGCCTGGCTAGGCTCAAAGACTGTTTGTTTTTCCCCCGTTGAACTTTCCGTGGACTGTGCATGGAACCCTGAAACCATGGTCTTGAGGTTTGTCATGGGACTAGTTTAGGCTTGAGTGGATATAGTGTGGGTAAGACTTGAGTATGATCTTTTGCCCATGTGTGCTTTTTCTTGCTTGTCTGTCTTTCTTCCTTTGCTTCCTCCCTCTCTCCTCCCATGCCCCTCCTTTCTTCCTATCTTGACCACAATGCAAGTCTGGTTTTGTTTGTAGCTCAGTACTCCCCAGATGGATCCTAAATTCTGTGAAAAATCACACCTCTGTTTTTGTCTTGTGGTACAGTGTGCTGCCAGTGAGAGTTGCTGCGGAGGGAACTTTGGCCTGTTGGCCTACCTCAATAGGAAGGGCGTGGCATTAAGTATCAAGAGACCTGGGTTAAGATCTTCACCTCTCAGCCTCATCTCACTTTCTTCATCTGTAAGATGGGGAAACAGCATGACCTTTCTCCCCACCAAGGGCTCTTGTGAAGATTGAGGAGAGCCTAGATAGAAGAGAGTTTTGCAAACTGGGGCTTCCCTGGTGGCCCAGATGGTAAAGAATCTGCCTCCAATGCAGATTGGGAGACCTGGGTTCCATCCTTGAGTTGGGAAGATCTCCTGGAGAAGGGAATGGCTACCCACTCCAGTATTCTGGCCTGGAAAATTCCATGTATCCATGGGGTTGCAAAAAGTCGGACACAACTGAATGACTTTCACTTTCTTTTGCAAATTACACAGAGCTGTATAAAATTCTGTGGTTACTCTTTTGAGTCAGAGCTTCTAACTTCCCACTGAGGTGAAGGATGAAGAAAATTCTTGGCCCAAACCTTAACTTTGCAGCAGTTGACTGATCACTGGGCCTTTCAGAACTAGGATAATTAAGTGGGTGGATGTCGGCGAGAGAGGAAATTCCCTCAATCCGTGAGGCAGCACTCTTTGCCAATGCAGACACTAGCATCAGGACTGGAGTCCAACACAAGTGGAGAAGGCAGCTGCTAATGGAATATTTGGGGGTTCTCCAGGCTCCCTTCTGACCGAGTCTTCTTTGCTGGCTTGTAGCATTCTGAAGGTAGAGGTTGAAAACTCAAATAATTCAGCGGCCAGATACCATCCATGGGTGAAGCAGGCTTGGTAGGGATTGGAGAACTCAGGTGCCTGCCCCTTTCCAAAGTGTGCAGGCCCCCTCTCAGCCACAGCCAGGTGCTGTCACACAGAAAAACAAGCAGCTGGGGTTTTCCCCAGAGAAGCCAGATTTCACCTTTTAATTTTTATTTATTTATTTTTGGTTGCACTGGGTCTTCGCTGCTGTATGTGGGCTTTCTCTAGTTGCAGTGAGTGGGGACGACTCCTCACCGTAGAGCATGGGCTTCTCATCGCGGTGGCTTCTCTTGCTGTGGAGCCCGGGCTCTAGGGCGCTCGGGTTTCAGGAGTTGCAGTCCTCAGGCTCAGTGGCTACTGCGTGCGGACCCTAGAGCTCGGGCTCAGTAGTTGTGGCGCACAGGTTTAGCTGCTCGATGGCCTGTGGAATCTCCCTGACGAGGGATCGAACCCATGTCCCCCGCACTGGCAGGCAGATTCTTATCCACTGCACCACCAGGGAAGTCCTCACCTTTTAAGGTGAAAATTTGAAATACAGAGAGTCAAAAGGAGAAAATAAATGCTCAAAAAATTTCTGATCATAATTCCAGAAATATTTATATATGTGTGCATATATATATATATTTTATACACACACACACACACACACACACACAAAGGTAGAAAGTATTTTAAACAAAATAGATAGAGCTTATATTTTATAAACTGGTAACTGACTTCCTACACCTTGCCACCCCCATCCCCATGTTTTCATCAATAAACATTTTCCTTTGACATCCACTTGGAAGAGTGATTAGTCATTTATTGGTGTACCATAATTTATTTTACCAATTTGTAAAATAAGTTTAGGAATTTATACAGGTTCCTTTTTTTCTGTTAGAGCTAATAGCATGGTGAACATTCTAACACACAACTGTTTTCCATACAGCTCTTATTCTTTAGTATGTATTTCTGAAAATGGAACACACTTAGTTGACACTATTTAAAAACGGCTTTTGAAAAACCTGAAAAAACTGTTTTCTGAAAAATTATAACTCATAGGGGAGTGCTTGGTGCTAATAAACCATCATCCACACTTGGTATTTTCCATATGACAAACACTGTAAAGGTTTTACAGACATCATGTCAATCAACCACTCACTGACCTTATGAGATTATTATCATCCTCATTTTACAGATGGGAAAATTGAGGTCCAAAGGGACAAAGTACCTTGCTTAAGGTTATGCAGTGGGAAATAGAGCTGGGATTTGAGCACAGCTCAGACTACCCCAGAGCTCCTGCTCATATTCTTATGCTACCCCTCCAGCCACTGGCACATTCACAAAAATTGATGTCTTAAGAAGTACCTGATTGTTTTGACTACCAAGCTTAGTGTTCCTGTCTCTTTTGGCTGCTATTTCCATAGGCTGCAGAGGCTCTGAATGACTAGAAACAGGTTTTGATTAATTAGATTTTTGTTGCCAAGGAATTAATTTGGTCCCCCCCCGCCCCGCCACTTCTTGCTCAAAAAGCACACAAGAAAATGATTTTAGCAGCAGGGATACTTGAACGGAATGCAAATATTTTAGGTTTTTCATTGTTCTCCAAGAATGGAAAGAAAAGAGTGAAACAGGCCTCAGCAGACATTAGAAGCGAGCAGACTCCAAGCTGGGAAGCTCATTCGCTTTCTGTGGATGTCCTCTGACAATCTCAAAGGGAAGCCAGGATTATAGTGGGAGGGCTGGGGCCCACGGGAACCCCTAGGTGGACTCACGCAGATAGGAGAGGCCCAGCAAAGACATGGGAGAAGCCAAGTCTTTCCTTTTTTGTGGCACTTTATTTGCCTGGTTGTGGTAGTTTTTCTGACGAGTGCACATACATGTCAGCCCTGAGCAGGGATACACCTGTGGGGTTAAACATGAGAGGCTGCAGGAGAAACCTGTTCAAAGACAGGGAGGAGTGTGTCACAAGGGGACCTCTCCCATCAGAGGTCCAGGTTGAAATGGACAGATGGGGACTCCATCGTTTCATTCCTCTTGATTGGACTTGTCTTAAACTTTTCTGATTTACTCGTTTCATTTTGCTTGAATATCTCTTAGTACTTCCTGGGGAAGGAGTTAGGAAGATAAGTTGTTTTCACTTTTGCAAATCTCAGTATTCCATCATTCTGCTCTCATCACGATTGATAGCTTGGGGCTCACTTCTGGGCTGACACCTCAAATCTTAAAATGCATTTCTTCTACTGCTTTGCTACTTAAAGTGGGGTCTGTGTACCAGTGTCATTCTGAAAATTATTTGTCATTCATCTGGGGTGAAATGAATGCAGAAATTGAAAGTAAGCAGTCCAAAACATTTATACTGACTTGACTGTATCTTTATATGTTTATTGAAGCTGATAATAAATGTTGGTGGATTTTAATTTGTGTGTCTTTTTTGAATTTCTTTTTCCTACTAGTTCTTTTCTACTCGATTTTATAAAAGTGGCAGTCAATGACAGATTGAAATAAAGTCCTTCACCCCATATTTTGAGAAGCACTGCTGTAGTATACTATATTCTTGGGAAGTCCTTTGTCAGTCCGCTGCTGGAATTTTCTAAGTAATCTCTTTTTCTCTCTGACACATTTTGGGTTTTCTCTTTATCCTTAGGGTTCAGAATTTCAGCCCATGAAGTCTTCGTGAGAACTTCTGTCACTCATTATGCTGGACGCACAATGGGTCCTTCAACCTGGAGACTCATTCATTCATTCATTCATATTTCTTCCCTCTCTTTTTCCTCTGTTCTCTTTTTCTGGATTCCTCAGCAGGTGAATATTGGGCCTCCTGCTTCATATGTTGGATCTTATATTCTCTCTCTACATTTTCAGTCCCTTTTCTTTTTTCTACCTCATATAAGATTCTTTAATTTTTCCTTCCAACTCTATCATTTATTTATGTAGACTATCACTTATTTATGTATACTATCATGTTTTTAATTTCAAAATCTTATGATTACCTCTTTTCTGTAATCTCTTATTTTTTTGTATGCAGTGTCAGTTTTTTTTTTTTTTCAGAGAACTGACTAGTTGTACTTTTATTTTTTTAACTGAGTTTTTACTTCCTGTGTTATATTGATGTTTTCTTTTTTCTATTGATTGAATTTGGCCTCTCTTCACGCTGATAATTCTCATCAGATCCTGGTAGGGTGGTCCATTCCTGTCTAATAATAGGATTAAAAAGCTGATGGGGGGCTCTGTGTATGAGTATGGATATAGGGGTTTGTAATTTGGCAGATTTCACTCCTGTGATGGGGTGGGAAGTGGCACTTGAGGAAAAGCCAAATATCAGGATGTGACATTCTTTTCTTTGGGACTGTTCAGATTATCTAGAGAAGAATCTCCTGATATCCTCCCCGGGGAAGGGTGGTGATGAGTGAGGGCTGTGTGCCTATCTAGTTGCTGGTGTTCTGCATGCTGCGTGCTTGCTAAGTCACTTCAGTCGTTGTCCCTAGGGACTGTAGCCTGCCAGGCCCCTCTGTCCATGGGATTTCCCAGGCAAGAATACTGGAGTGGATTGCCATATCCTTCTCCAGGGGATCTTCCTGACACAGGGATCGAACCTGCATCTCCTGTATCTCTTGCATTGGCTGGTGGGTTGTTTACCACTAGAGCCATCTGGTGTTCTGCATATCTGGTGGGAAAGATTAGGGATCCCAGTGTTCCGAAACAGATGGCCTGCAGCTCTGTACTGCTCCTGCCCTTCTCCTTGGCAGTTTGGGTCAAGTCTTGAGCATTTCCAAGGTTGGAAAATCTTGAAAAATTTCCAAACTGGAAATCTTTTTGCCTTCTCCTCCTCTGCAAACATTTTATTTCTTAAGGTTTTTTGTAAAGATTTTTTTGATGTGGACTATTTTAAAACGTTTTATTGAATTTGTTATAATATTGCTTCTGTTTTATGTTTTTGGCGTTTTGGCCACGAGGCATGTGGGATCTTAGTTTCCTGACCAAATATTGGACCCGTACCCCCTGCACTGGAAGGCGAAGTCTTAACCACTGGACCGCCGGGGAAGTCACTGCAAGCATTTTGATTTGTGCCTTTCTCTGCCCTGCCACAGCATTCATCACTCTTTCAAAAGTTTTTCTTCTTAAAATTTGTTGAAATCTCTCATTCACTGATGGCTCTGTTCCCCATTCTCTTTGCTTGAGAGAGAAAGGAGATGTGTCTGTGATCCACTGACAACTAGAAGTCTACAACCTGTGCTATTAGAGTTGTGCAATGTTAAACATTTATTCACATTCAGTTTCTTTTCATTATCTTCAGCCCATTTTAGACTTCATTGTGTGATGCATAGGTTTATAGCCATGCCTTTCATATCTTCATCCTACTTAGTAATGTTGAACAGAATAGGATCAAGGGGAGAGCCGGTGGCATATTCCTAAAGACCTCCACACAAGTACACATACACTGTGTCTGCCTTGTTTACTGCCATAGCCCTGGGATGAGAACTTAGTTGTTGTGTAGTAAATATTTGTTGAATGTAAGCATCCTATCAAAGAAAGAAATGAGGGTGGCCCTGTGAGATTTGTTCCTAGCAACCCATGCTGGTTGTCATGCTCACCGTTTCCCTCTTGCTTGTGAAATGTTGTTATTTGTTTATTCCTTATAGGATTTTTCTAGGGACTGGTATTCAGATCATGGGTTGTGGCTTTTGGAATATGCCTCTTTAGCTCTTCTGAGAAGAGCACCATTACCTTTTCTGGCTCCTCTCTTGGTCTCACAGATTCCAGTTGGTTATCACACTAGTCCCAGAGATGCCTCCCACCCTGGATTTATTGGTGTGGGCTTGGCTCATCCATCGAAAATAGTTTAAGACTGTCTTGCTAGTCCTCGTTGCCTTGTGTTTCAGTGTCTTTCTAAACATGTATTCTATGTTTTCTAGTTTGAAGATTATTGTCCTTGATAGACCTAAAGGAGTTAAGTAGTTCTTTTTTCTTTTGAACATAGCCCTGAAGTATCTAGCCAGTCACTTCTTATTCTTCTTGGTCTGAACACTCATTTTAAGAAAGAGGGATGCTAAGAAGACTGATCAGGTGCCTAAAATCTCGTAGTTGCCTGAGTTTAATCTGTCTTCTGTTGGTTCCAGTGAAAACAGTTTTTTTTTTTTTTCTTGAAAGGGGGACCTGTTTCATCTACCTTTAGAATACCTCCAGGACTAGCCATACCTGATGGAATCGGGGGAACTGAGGAAGGTCCAGAGCCTGGGAGTGCCCAGGTGAGGTTACAGTGAGAGTCAGGACAGCTGGATGGTGGCAGAAGGTGAGGTCAGGGTGAGGCCGTGTGGTTCAGAAGGCCCTGCCTGCCTCCACCCTGGACCACGTCTTTAGCCTCATCTCAGACCATACTCTCCCCTGTTCATTATGTTCTAGCTAGACAGGCCTTTCTGTCCCTCAAACCCACGAAGCCTGTTCCTGCCACTGGGCTCTTTGTGTTTGCCATGTCTCCACCTGCTAGCCTGCTTTTTGCCCAGGTCGATACATTTACAGCTGCTTCTCTTCATTCCAATGTGAGCTCAGAAGCACCTGCCTCCGGGGCCTTCCCTGACCTCCTCATCCCCTCTCCCACTGAGGAAAACATTACCTGTATTTGCCATCTTTATGTCACTCATTGTTACCAGGAAGTTTGTTTTCTGGTTACTGGCTTAGGATGTCCTCCTCTGTCAAATGACTTGATTTGCTTTTCTGCTTCTGATTCAGCCAGAGCCTGACTCACTGAAGGAATGAAACCCATGTCTATTAATAATAAGTGAGTTTGAGAACAACTTGGCCAACTTTCCAGTTCTCCTGAGTGGAGAGCCTTGACTCTTGCAGAGGCACTTGAGGATTCTCAGGCTACACTTTAGAGCAAGGGTCTGCAAACTATGGCCCATGGGTCAAGTTTAGCCCACCACCTGCTTTTCTTTCCTTATTTATTTTGCTTTTGGCTGTACTGGGTCTTGGTTGCTGCAAGGGCTTTTCTCTAGTTGTGTCTGGCAGGGGTCACTCTCTAGGTGTGGTGCACAAGCTTCTCATTGCAGTGGCCTCTCTTGCTGAGACGCACAGGCTCTAGGGCCCACAGACTTCAGTAGCTGCAGCATGTGGGCTTAGTAGTTGCAGCTGATGGGCTCTAGAGCACAGGCTCAATAGTTGTGGCACAGGGACTTAGCTGCCCTGCGGCATGTGAGGTCCTCCTGGATCAGGAACCAAACCCGTGTCTCCTGAATTGGCAGGTGGATTCTTTCCCACTGAGCCACCAGGGAAGCCCCTACCACCTGTTTCTAGAAATAAAGTTTTATTGGAACACAGCCATGCTCGTTCCTTTCCTTATTATCTACGGCTGCTTTTACCTCACAGCGGTAGCTGAGTAGTTGAGACAAAGACCACATGGCCTGCAAAGCTCTCTGTCTGGCCCTTGACAGAGAAGATCGCTAACTGCTGCTCCAAAGGGAAGATTCCCGGGATTACATCAGACCTTCCTCTCACGTGAATTGATGCTGCGATGGCAAGAGGCTTTGTTGCTTCCCAGCTCAGGAGCCTCTTTCATGTCACTGTCTTTAGAGATGGGACTAAATCTTCCTGTTCATGAAATTGTTGGCTTTGGCAATCCGCTTAATTCAGGTGGAAAACTACTTTGACCTGAATTGTCTGGAGAACAGCCATCAGTGTGTTTTCTCTAATTGTTAATTATCAGGTTGACACATGGTATAAGCCACCACTCTGCCTGTCTGCCTTTTTATCTAGAGGAAAGGTTTAGCAACGTGCCTTGGTGGCATGAAAGATAGACTTCAACTGTAAGATTTTATTATTTTTATTATTTCCCTTTGCTTAGATCTCTATAAGAATCATGATGTTTCCAAGGCAACACATGGCTTGGGGAAATTGGAGAGAATACTCTTGATGCAAAGGGATAACATCATAGCTACCACAACAATGCTACCCAGCACGCAAATGTCAGGCGTTCAGAGGAACCAAGTCATCTTGATTAGAATCTAGGCGGCATGAGTTTCAAAGAGGCATAACCATGCTTATGTTCTGTAAATTTGCAAACCCTCCTTACAGTGCTGTGGAGAAGGGAACCCTCTTAAAACAATGCTTGGGACTTGACTGTTGGATGATTGTCAGGGAGCATTTTATCACCTTGCCAGGATGAAGTAGGTGCTTTTGAATCCCTTTTCTGTTGTACCTGTCTATTGGGAACACAAATTTCTTTTTCTTAACCACTCAGAATATTAGAAAGATTTTCAAATGACACTGAAATGACACTCATTTCTTTAAAAAAATTCTTAAAATACTTTTTAGAAATGAACATGTTTATTGTAGAAAAAACAGAACATACCATTGTTTAAAAATAAGAAAGCAAAATATCAAACTACTGCCCTGAGATAATCAGTGTTAATATTTTATTATAAACACTTCCAGACTTTCCCTTGTGGTCTAAAACATAGACATGTGGCAAAATACTATATACACTCACCTGTAATCTGATTTCTTTTTAGTGAATGGTATGCCATGAAGATTTTTACACTTTGTTAAGAGTCAGAATAGTGTGGTGTCTACATCATGTGCTCTGCACCCTGACTACCTTGTTTCAAATACTGATTTGATCAGTTATTAGCTTGAAAGAGAAAGTGAACGTCGCTCGCTTGTTTCTGATTCTTTGCGACCCCATGGACTATATGGACAGTGCATGGAATTCTCCAGGCCAGAATACTGGAGTGGGTAGCCTTTCCCTTCTCCAGGGGATCTTTCCAACCCAGGGATTGAACCCAGGTCTCCCACATTGCAGGCAGGTTCTTTGCCAGCTGAACCACAAGGGAAGCCCATTAGTAATAAGACCTTGGACAAGTTATATAACCTCTTTGGTGCCTCAATTTCCTCATCTTTAAAATGAACAGAATAATGATGGAATCTACTGCACAGAGTTGTGAGAATTAAATATGTTAATACAAAAAAAGCTCATAATACAGTGCCCAGTGCATGAGAACCTCTCATTAAATGTTAGCTATTATTATCTTTCCATGTCAGTCCATGTATTTCTACATCATAACTTTACTATCTGCATATTAATATTAATATATAATATAATCACATAATATATATAATTATATAATATTAATAATATAATATTACAATATTACACTGGAAGGTAGGTACTCTTCTGCTTTTCCTTTGGTTTTGTGGTTGTATGTATGTGCTTTAATACTATGCATCAATTATTACTGTGTTTTTATATACCATGGGGTTGGAGCTGTACAGTGCATCTGAGCAGAGAGCACTGAGGATCTGTTAGCCCTTTTGCAGGATGAGCTCTTGACAATATTAGTGGAAGGAGAGAAGATGGAAGACTTTTTAGTTATGGTGTCCAGTAGATAAAAGCTGATGCAAAGACTGGGCTTCCCCGATGGCTCAGCGGTAAAGAATCCACATGCAGTGCAGGAGATGCAGATGATGTGGGTTTGATCCCTGGGTCAGGAAGATCCCCTGGAGGAGGGTGTCGCAACCCACTCCAGTATTCTTGCTTGGAGAATCCCTTGGACAGAGGAGCCTGGCAGGCTATAGTCCGTGGGATCACAGAGTCGGACATGACTGAAGCGACTTAGCACTCACGCACAAGATGCAAAGACTACACATGAATTTTATGGTCTCTGGTCTTAGATCCACTGCTTTCTGAGCATCATAAGCAAGCTACTTAGCATCTCTAAACCTTAATTTCCACATCTTTAAAATTAAAATTCTTTTGGCATCTACACTCGTGTTTTTTTGAGTGCTGAATTAGATCATTGATGTGGAGAGCTTAGTACTTGACTCATACCTGGTAACCTAGTAAATATTAGATACAACTATTAGAAATGAGGAGTCTCCAGCCAACATGACATATATTCAGAGATGCTTGTTATATCCATACACTCACACATGTGAGTACAATCACATAGTCTACCTATGGATAGTCATTCGGTAAATTATAAATTCATATTTCTACTTCCTTATGTTTCTACTGTTAGGCTATTGGGTTTCAGATTCACACCTACTTGCTTTGTGATGCTGGGTTTGGGCCTAGGTCTCTAACACTCTATCTCCTTTGCCAGCTGGATGCATTTTAGGCTTCGCCAGTAGGAAGTGCTAGATGGAGAATGGGAGGCTAGAGCAGGGAAAGGAGATGTACTTCTTCCTATTTGATTTCAGTTTCTGAAAGGCTACCCACTTCAGTACTCTGGCCTGGAGAATTCCATGGATTGAATAGTCCATGGGGTTGCAAAGAGTCGGACATGACTGAGCAACTTTCACTTTCTGTCCGCATCACCTGACAGTGGCAGGTGATTTAGGCAGTGGCAGCTGATTTCAGTATGGCAGCTGACTCTGGTTTTCCTTTTTTTCTCCCTCTTAAAACTAACCTCATTGTCCCTTCTTGGAGATCCCAGCCCTGGCTCTTTGGCATGCCTTCCTTGGAGGTCTGCTTTCCTGATAGCTCAGTTGGTAAAGAATCTGCCTGCAATGCGGGAGACCTGGGTTCGATCACTGAGTTGGGAAGATCCTCTGGAGAAAGGAAAGGCTACCCACTCCAGTATTCTGGCCTGGAGCATTCCATGGACTGTATAGTCCATGGGGTTGCAAATAGTTGGACATGACTGAGCGACTTTCACTTCACTTCCTTGGAGGTCTGGGTTCCATCTCTGTAGGGGTCTCCTTAGTATTTTTAGGTCCTAGCAGCCCCAAACTCTTCCCTTCATTCATTCCTCCAGCCGTGGTGGCAATAGCTGCTTCCTGCGTGCAGGAACCTCTATATTCCTCTTCGCGTTTTTAGTTTTCTAGTTCCTGGTACACAAAACGTATATAACACTGTTTAAGGCTAAGGTACAGGGGCTTTCAAGGTGGTGCAGTGGTAAAGAATCTGCTTGCCAATGCAGGGGACGCAAGATTCGTGGGTTCAATCCCTGAGTCAGGAAGATGCCCTGGAGAAGGAAATGGCATCCCACTCCGGTATTTTTGCCTGGAAAATTCCATGGATGGAGGATCCTGGGGAACTACAGTCCATGGGGTCGCAGAGAGTCAGACATGATTGAACACACAGCACATACAAGGTATACAATATAGTATTTGATATATATATATATAGTGTATATATATACTATATATATATATACACTATATATAATATGTAGTATATATATATAGTATATATAGTGAATTGATTACCACAATATATTGTGAACAATTATACTACATTGTCTCTGCTAAAATTACTGATGTGGGTTCTGCTTTCTGACCAGACCCTGTCCAACACTGCCTACAACCCCACTTTCCCTGAAGTCATTTGATGAATGGAGGTGTAAGCGTCTCTCTGGATGAAGGATGCTGAGATTCTGGTCTTTACCAGGATGCCCTGTGCAGACTCTGCAGAAGCGCCTCGGCGGGAGGGCCACCTGGGCCCTACCTATGACTGTGGGCAGAGTTGAATCCCTTTCCCCACAGTGGGGGTGGCAGGGAGAGGGCTAAGGCTTCAGTGTGAATGGCTGCATTGGGGAAGTAGAATGATCCTTGAAAACAGGCCGAGAGGAGAAGGACAAGGAGAGGCAAGTCTGGTAGAGGAAGGAGGTTGGAGAAGTGTCACGGGGGCTGACAGAGGCTGGGGGTGGGGTGAGCAGGGAAACAGGAGACTATTAGTCTCTGGAAGGACGGGTCAGCCTTTCATTTATTTACACACAGTGAAAACGGTCTGCACAATAGCTTGGTCAACACCACTTTCCTGCTTCATTGGTTTCCAAAAGGACTCGCTGCGCCCCTGCTGAGCGATTCTTTCCTGGAGCCTGTTTCAGGTCACTCACCCTAACCCCCTCCTCAGTGCTCAGTTCAGTTTGTCTCCCTGTCTGTCTCTCATTCTTGCACACACACACACAGGCACACACGCATGCACACACACTTTGTTGCAGGGAGCCCTGGAAATACCCTGGCCTCAGAGGGGGCACCCCTCCCCATCCCCCTGCCCAGCATTGGTCCTGGCCAGAGCCCATCTAACCAGTGGGGCTTCAAGAGAGCAGTCACCGAGGCTGCTGGTGCCCTCTGCCTCTTAGCTGTCCAGATCCATCCGTGACCAGGATGCCTTTATTGAGTTCAGACTGCTGCTGGTTCTGCTGATGGGGAAAAGGCTCTAGTGGGGGAAGGGTTGGATGACCTCCCCCTCCAGGCTGCCCAGTGTAGGGTGTTATGAGTCAAAGTGGGGAAGTTCTTGCCCTCGGCTTGGAAATTAATTCTTGGCTAAAAAATGAAATATACTCTTTGCTTCTTAGGAAAAGATTCAATAGGAAGGAAGAAAAGCACCTAGGGCCTCCACTAAGGTTAAAAAAAAAAAAAACCCAAAACTTTATTTTGAAATGATTTCAGCGTTACAGAGAAGTTGCAAAGATAGTACAAAGAGTTGTCATCTCCTCCTCTCCTCATTTTTCCCCTTGTTAACATCTTACATCGCCGTGCTATTTCCATCAAAACTAAGGTATCGGCGATGGTACATCACTGTTGTTAATGAAACTTCAATCTTTATATAGATTTTACTAGTTTTTCCACCAACGTTCTTTTTCTATTGCAGAATCCCATTCAGGATATCATATTGTATTTAGTTGTTGTGCCTCTTTAGTCTCCTCTGGTCTGTGACAATTTCTCAGTCTTGCCCCTCCTTTGTTTTGATGACTTTGACGGTTTTGAGGAGTACCGGTATTTAATAGAATGTTCCCCAGTTTGGGTTTATCTAATGTTTTTCTCACGGTGAGACTAGGGTTCTGGGTTTTGGCGAGAAAGACCACCAAGGTACCCTCCCTCCTCCAAATTCCCTCATGTTCCTTTGTCCTCACTCTTTGCCCCTATCCCAGCCCCTGGCAACTATTGATCTTTTTTTCTTTGCTTCTCTTTTGCCTTTTTCAGAATGTCATTAAATTGAATCATATAGTATGTAGCTTTTCTTTTTTTTCAGTTTAAGAAGCACTGTTGAGCTATATAATTTACATACAATGTACTATACATACTGAAAATATACAGTCTGATAAGTTTTGACATATAGACATGTAATATATACTGGCGATATCATCAATATACACTTAAGATGGGGTACATAGCCATCACCCTAAAAGTATCCTCATGCTCTTTGTGATCTTTCTCTTCCTTCTCTGATCCTAATGTATTTATATACACAGCCTCCCAACGTCTTGCTTGTTTACTTGTACAACATTTGTTTCTTACTGTCCTGAGGTGAGGTGGCCCAGCGGTTGACAGCATGGTCTCTGGGGTTGATTATCTGGGCTCATATTTTAACCTTAGGCTCCTACTTAAGCTCTCCACACTTCATCTTTCTTATCTGTAAGATTGGGAAGATGATAGTACCTGCTACCTAGGGTTGTTGTGAGGATTAGCTGGATTTAACCACAAAAAGCACTTAAAAAAGGAATTTTTATACAGAGAGCACTTAATAAATGTCAGCTCTCATAATCGGCATCATTATTGTTGAGAGCCCTTGAAGGGCGGAAAGTACAGCTCTTACTGTGCTTGTATGACCATGGCGCCCAGCACAGTGGTAGGCATATGGAAGGGGTTTGGATATTTGCTGGATTTTTGACCCAGTAACCACCTCGGTGAGTAAAAAGTTCCCCTGCTTAACATACTACATGCTTGCTTGGATCTGTTGTTAGATCAAACAAAACCAAAACAAACCAGACTCCCAAATTGAAAAGCTGAGACACTTTTGTCTGGGTAAATATAGCCATGACATGTCTATTTCCATGGTTTAGAATATCACCAGTGGAAATCTACAGTGGAAAATTGAGTACAAGACTTTTATCACATGATTCGTTTTGCTTGTATCTGGATATGCCCCTGGCTTAGGAGTCGGGCAGCTGACCCCACACAGGGAGGAGCCTGTTCATAATGCATTTAACACAGAAGGCAAGCATTTAGTGAGCATCTATTTCAGTGGTGTCCTAGAGCTGGCTTCTTTGGTCAATTTTCAGGAGTTTTACAAGCTAGTTATTAAATGCAACCATTGTAAAAAAAAATTATATAGACTTTGTTGTTGTTGTTTAGTTGCTAAGTCGTATCCAACTCTTTTGTGACCCCAGGGACTGTAACCTGCCAGACTCCTCTGTCTGTGGGATTTCCCAGGCAAGAACACTGGAGTGGGTTGTCATTTTTCTCTCCAGGGCCATCTTCCCAACCCAGATATAGAACCTGTGTCTCCTGCATTTGCAGGTAGATTTTTTACCACTGAGCCACCAGGGAAGCCCAAAATTATATAGACTTTACAGCTGAGACTTACAGCTAAATCAGTTCAGTTGCTCAGTTGTGTCTGACTCTTTGCAACTGCATGGACTGCAGCATGCCAGGCTTTCCTGTCCATCACCAACTCCTGGAGCTTGCTCAAACTCATGTCCATCAAGTTGGTGATGCCATCCAACCATCTCATCCTCTGTTGTCCCCTTATTCTCCTGCCTTCAGTCTTTCCCAGCATCAGGGTCTTTTCCAATGAGTCATTTCTTTGCATCAGGTGGCCAAAATATTGGAGCTTCAGCTGCAGCATCAGTCCTTCCGATGAATATTCAGGACTGATTTCCTTTAGGATGGACTTTATTTATTTACAGCTAAATAAATTATGTTAAAAACAAAAATAACAAATACTCAATTGTACTCACATTGAGCAGAAATACTCAACTAATTATTTTACTGCTATCTATGCTCTTGAGGTTATTTACATTGATTGTATATGTATAGTGAGAATATAATGATATACAGATCTTCCCATCTGTGTTCAGTGATGTCACCTTGGTAGCTTAAAACTGGCCATAGTAGGAGTATTTTACACCACACGTATTGGCAAGCACTTCAAGTTGGGGCTTTTTATTCCCAGAGAGTTTACTGTTAATTATTTACCAGCCCACCACTAATATTGCTTACCAGGCATGACAGTTGCATGGTTTTGGTTGCAAGAAGCAGGGGCCCACTCAGGTTAGTTCAACTAAGTTGAAAAATGGTTTATGCTAAGGGTACTTATTATAAGAAAAGGGAGATAGAGTATCCTGAAGATTCAAGAATAGGCTCTATCCCAAGGCTTTGTGGAACTGGGGTCTTAGAGGGTGGTTCTAGATCCAAGGCTATGTTAGTGACCCCAGAACATGGCCTTGGGCTCTGAGCCCTGGTTCATGCTGTTCTCGTAATACCTGCTTCTTTCTTTCATGGTTTCAGCTGGCTTCTCCCCTGTCCCCTCACCAATCCTGGCCCTATATTATCTTTCACTTCTGCTTCTTATAATTTCTCATATCTTTGGCTTGTTTTGACTTACCATAGCCATTCCCACTTTTCATTATTTGCTCCCTTTGAAGACTGTGTTATTCTCTTTTATTTTGTTGCTTTAATTTCTAAGCAAGGAGATCTGATTGGTCCAGTTCATTTGTTTTATGCAAAGTGGGATCAGTCAGTAATTGGTCTATAGTTTACCTGACTTATGGTCAAATGGTTGTATTTGTCCACCATTGGCCAGACTTAAAGGTGGGGTTGCATAGTACAAATTTTGACCTAGTACATGAAGGATAAAAAGATGAATTGGCTAAAGTGAAATAAGCCAGATAGAGAAAGACAAATACTGTATGACATCACTTATATGTGGAATCTTAAAAAAAAAAAAAATCAAACTCATAGAAACAGAGAAAAGAAAACCAGTTGCCAGGGGGTAGATGGTGGGAGAAATAAAAGAGTACAAACTTTCAGCTATAAGATGAGTTAGATCTGAGGATCTGATGTGTTGATATAATGTGGTGATTATAGTTGGTAACACTGTATTGTGTAATTGAAATTTGCTAAGAGTCCCACTTATTGATGTCCTTTGTCCCTTCTCCAAAGAGCCCATTTGAAAATTACTATTGTCTCAGATCAAAGGTTGGCAAACTTTGCCAGTAATGAGCCAGACTGTAAATATTTAGTGCCTTCCAGTTCATATGGTCTCCATTGCATCTACTCAGCTCTGCTGTCATAGCCCCAAAGCAACTATAAACAATACAAAAACAAACAGCCTGGTTGGGTGCCTATCAAACGTTATGGACACTTCGAACTTTTACATCATGACATATTATTCTTCTGTTTAAAATGTAAAAATTATTCTTAGCTCATGAGCTGTGCAAAAAAGGCAATGGGCTGAATTTAGCCCACAGACTATAGTTTGCCAACCTCTGTCTTAGATAATAACATCGGACTTGTGGAAGTTTTCTTAAGATTTAAAATCCCCACAACCCGAGGATTGGAGAGGACCACAGAGGAGAATATGGGCTTCCTTGATGGCTCAGTGGTAAATAATCCACCTGCCAATGCAGGAGGTGCAAGAGACGTGGGTTAGATCCCTGAGTCAGGAAGATCCCCTGGAGGAGGAAATGGCAACCCACTCCAGCATCCTTGCCTAGAAAATGCCATGGACAGAGGAGCCATGCGATCGCAAAGAGTCAGCCACGACTGAGCGATTGAACACGCACCCACGCACAGAGGCGAATAGGCCTTAATTCCCACGATCATATCCGCTTGCCATCAATGCCTCACTGAGTTATCATCCAGTGCCTTCTTGAACTCCTGCAGCTGCAGGGAGCCCCACCTCCTGGGCCAGCTCATTCTACCTCCCAGACAGCACGGATTGCTAGAGTTCTTCCCCACGCAGAGCGGCACCTGTCTCCAGTGAGAGCGTCTACGGGATGCAGTTGGAACTCTGAAGCACAATATTAACACATCAGGTTAATTTCATGCTCCACTTGTCTTGGGCTGATATTAACGAAAATTAAATTTTGCACTAATCAGCCTTAGTGTTCAGCATGCACGACGCAAATTTGTGATTTCTGGCAAGGGTGGTTAAATCATATTTATGCTATTTGTGTGGTGCCTGAATAACAGGGGAATGCTATTATCAACCATTAAACTCCTAGATTGACAGATGTCCCCATGAGCAGACACAGCCCGGTGCAAGTGGAGATTCTTCTTAGCAAGTTGCAGTCTGGAAGGACACAAACCAGGGAACTGAAGTAAATTTTCAACTTCCTCCTTTCCTTTGGATGGGTAGTTTTGCATGTTTGACCAGTACAAATGGTTTTACTCTGTGCCCTGCTTTTTCTCCTTTTCCTTTTTTTTTTTTTTTTTTGCTTCAAAAAGTACATTTTAAGAGACAAACAAGAAGGAATATTTTTTTTTTCTTCCCTGGGTACCACAGATAGAGGTCTTTTGAGCACCTGAAAAGTATTCTTGTTAGTTGCAGCCGGCTTATTAGCTGAGAGCAGTTGAGAGCTTAGGGGGTGGTCTTGTTGCACTGGGTGGTCTGCTGCACTGGAGACAGGAGGAGTGGATGAGTGACACTGGTCTGAGTGTCTTCCCTCTGTGGTGGAGAGATGCTTGCCCAGCCCATGGCCAGGGCATCTGGCATTCGAGCTGTGTCTTTGCTTTTTAATACACTGTCTAAGGTATGTCATAGCTTTCCATCCAAGAAACAATCCTTTTGGTAAAGCCATACTGGCTGTGAAAAGAGTGAAAGGTTTTAACATTGTTGATTAGAAAGCCAGTGTCCTGAAGCCCTGGAGGTCCCTCCCATTTTCTTCTCCCCCACCATTTACTGCCTTGGCCACCTGCCCTTTCACCCCTCGACCTCAGGTTCTCTACGGCTCAGCAGACACAGGGATCATGCCTGGCACAGAGGTGCCACCAGCACTGTTCTGTTGGATCTGCTTCGAAATATCAGCACTTTCCAGTCTTATGTGATGTGCTATTCCCAAAGCCCTAGCTGTAACCTCACTCTTTCTCTCCCACCCGGGAAGGCATATCCGAACGCCTGTGACAAATACTACATATTTGCTGTTTGTATGTGGAGACCTCTACCATTGACTCCTTTACTAGTAGTAGCAAATAATAATGTGAACAAACACATTTATAACGTTCTAGACATTTAACATGAGCTAATTCATCCCAGCAGCCCCATTTTACAGTTGGGGAAATTAAGGCATGGAGCGGTTATATAATTTATGTAATTTGACTAAATTTATACTGCCTGTGAGTAGGTATTAAGCGGAAGTGATCAGAGACAGCCTCTCAGGGGCCTCACAAACTTACACAGAGCACGGAGAACAGTGGAACGTGGGTCTGTGGACCAGGCATGGAGACCTGGCAGGCCTTGGGCCAAGGCCGCAGGAGCAGACATTCGTGTGAACAGACAGCCAAAGACCATAAGGGCCTGGGGACATCCCAGTGGGAACAGTGGGATCGGTGGTGATTGAGACCAGACACTTCTTTCCCCTGTGTCTTGAGGCCCTCCAACAAAACACAATAAAAAGAAACAAATGAAGAACATAAAGGATAAGAGAAACTCCAGATGGAATAAAATTTCCCTGACATTAGATTTCTGCCTCTCTGGTGTGGAAGAACACAGGTTATATTTCTTGTAACCATTTCTACAGAATCTCCCCTTCCTGTGCAGGGTCTGGAAGGGAAAAACCCAGCTTACCCAGAAGTGAGCCCCAGGGTCTCTGCTCTCAGATGCCTGACCTGTCCTGCCCTTGGGGCTTGGCCTGGGTCATGGATTGGGGTGGGTAGACAGGGCACAGACCCCCTTCTCAGAGATCTCCCACATCTGCACTCCCTGCTTTCCTTTTCTGTTCTTCTCACAACAGTGTGTGGAATGATCCTGCCTGCAGAGCGGTAAGGAGTGCCTCGGACTGGTCACATTTTCTTCCAGATCTGTCATTTCTAGCATAAACTTTACAACGTGACTTCTGTGGGACTCAGACATCTGACACTCAAAAGCCCAGATCTTGTAACTTAAGAGCCTTGAAGGCTTTAAGACTATGGCTCCTCTTTGGCCTGCTGTCTGTCATCACCCAACCAGGAGGCAACAGGTGTCTTGTGGTCTAGTTTAGCTGCTCCAAGGGAGTGATCAGAAATCCTGGGGGTGATACATCAGTTAATATCCACATGCTCACTTACTTGCCATTCTAAGGCTCAGTAATGCTTATAAATCTTAACTTACTGATACTTTATCTTTAGTAAATTTCCTAATAAAATAGTCAATATATTTCAAGAACAGAAGCCCAGTGCTGCATTATCACAACTATTATGTACCCAGACCAAGTGGAGAAAGCTGATGCAGAAGCAGGCACAGAGCAGGAAGTTTTGGTCTACATCTTCCTGGCTGCAGGGCCCAGCTCTTGAGTTCCAACCCCCAAGAGGTAAAACAAGCTTAATCTTGTGCACCAACTCTGGACTGGCTGCTTGGTGTGCAGCTGTGTTAAGAAGGATGCTGAGGCTCTCTGTTCTCAGTTAGGAAGAAATGAAGTGATTGGATGATAATGCTTGACACTGGTCCTAGAATTGAGGGAAAGGCAACACTCCTGCTAGGTTCTTGCAGACCATGTTGAAATTCAGCATCTCTGGTAAATGTATCCAAGACCCTCCAAGTAGGTAAAGCATGGCCTGGTTTCCCCTTTATCTCAACGCCTCAGATTACAAGGTCACCTGAGCCATTAGCATCCCAAAGCAGCCAAGCATGGCAGGGCAGGACTGGCTTTGGAGCTCATGTCTATAAATCTCCGGAGCTTTTTTGTTTATTAATTTTGCTTTGTTTTTTAACTACCAGGAGTAGCCTTTCTACCATCATCCAGTAGAAGGTGTAGCCCTGTGGACAAAGCTGGCAAGTGGCTCTTTAGGCTCTAAGCCAAAAGGGGGCAGCAGAGAGCAGAGAAGAGCCAGTCTGGCTTGGGCAGCCCCAGAACCAGGTAAACTCTTCCAGTCTTCTTCCGCTCCCTGGTTAAGTGTGAATCCCGTGGACTCACACAGACTGGTAAGACAAGTTGTACACACAAGTGGTGTGCTTCAAGAGCAGAGTATGAAAGGCCAGAGGGCAGGAGGCTTTCTGGGGTTCAGCTAGAGAAAAGCTGTTGTTGGACGCCAAGCTGCTCTGAGAATAGGAAGGAAGAGAAAGAATGAGAAAGAAAAAGAGCAATAGTTACCATTTACCCACTCCTTATGGATCTTCCCAACCCAGGGATCGAACCTGAGTCTCCTGCATTGCAGGCAGATTCTTTACTGTCTGAGTCACCAGGGAAGGCCCCCGTAGAGGGCCGGGCCCCTGTGAATGTGTATCCTTTTCATTCTAAGACAGCTTGAGGTAGGCAAACCCCTCCTTACAGATGAGGAACCAGGGGCCCAGAGTGGTTAAGTAACTTGCCCAGGATCACATGACTGAGGAGAGGCTGAACTAAACTTTGGACTCTTGTCTGCCCGGGTGTTCATGTTACGGCGCCATCCAGGAAAAGAGGTAGAACGCGTAACTGGCATTAGGACGTCATGGGGAAGTTCTGTGGTCCTAAGAGAAGGCAAAGGGCCTTCTTTGTACAACTTCCTCTTTCTCAATGGCTGTGAATTCCCCACCATATTTAGCCAATTCATTGGCTCATGGGTTCATTTGCCATCCCAGACAGGGCCAGGGTGAGGAGCTGGACCACTTTGAGACTATCCATGAATAGCGGTATGGAGATGGTGTTCTCATGGAGTCTACTCAGGGGAACCCTCCAGCTGGGTGAGTTGAGGGAGCAGAGTGCCAGCTTGCAGGCAGGCCTGAGAAAGCACTCAGCCTCTAGCTAGCCATCTCTTAGACCCCTTATAACCTCTGTCCTACTAGAGGCTCTTATTTGCTC
The DNA here is from genome assembly GCF_054371585.1 of Giraffa tippelskirchi. Taxonomy (NCBI): domain Eukaryota; kingdom Metazoa; phylum Chordata; class Mammalia; order Artiodactyla; family Giraffidae; genus Giraffa; species Giraffa tippelskirchi. The sequence continues at coordinate 22,697,461 of NC_137284.1, forward strand.
TCTTGTATCCTTCATCCTGTGTATCCGTTTATTCTACACCCAGTGACTTAAATCATGCATCTGCTAAATGTAGGCCAGAATCATGGCAAAGCACAGCCTCAGGAAAGGACAGGGAGAATGATTGCAGAAAGTTGTGTGGAACTTTCAAAGCTCATCATGGAAGTCATTGATTTAAGCATGCCAGGTGCCGGCCTTCTCTTGCCAGTGTGTCTCCCCCACCCAGAAGTAGGATACCTGCCCTTCTGTCTGCCAACAGAGCCACGTGGCTGAATCCCAACAGAGGTCCAAGATGTGAATCAACTTTAGTTCTTAATTCACTCACTTTTTCGGTTGCTGCTTTTTTTAAAACTGTTTTTTCTTTCCTGATCACAAATATAATATGTATTTTTTAGAAAATGCATTCAAATCTAAAGAAGAAAGCAAGTCTCTCCCATCTTTCCTCCTTTCTTGAATCATTTCTCTTGACTGTGCTTACTTACCATCTGACACCCTGTGTCTTCACCTTATGTGATTATTGTCTGTCTTCCCCTCCAGAAAAGGAGCTCACCAAGAAGAGGGACTTTCATATTTTGTCCACTGCTTATTTCTTAGTGCCTGGAACATTGCCTGGCACCTTTGTAGAATGAGTGACTTAATTCATAATGCCATGAACTCAGCTCTGGTTTTATTTAACATTATAGAGGGAGCATTTTTCAATGTCTGTAATATTTTTCAAAAGCATCATTTTATATGGCTGGGTAATAATTTCTGTATGAACACATAAGCATGTGTTGACTATTGCTGTGGATTTTGACATTGAAGGATTACACAGGTTTAAGGGATTCTCCATTTATCAAGTGATGACAGGGCCAGGTTCTGCTTTGTGGTGTGGCTTCTTGGTTCCTTGTTCCTGGTTGAATGAGCAGATGTGAAGGTCTGGTGTCTTGTGGAGGATTCCTGTCACTGCCCTCTTTAATCGGGCACAGCACGGCGGCATCTCTCTTCAGACTTCTGAGTGAGCAGCTGACTAGGCTCCGTGTCCCAGGGGAAGGTACCCTGGGGTAAGCCGAATGAACGACTGTTCTCACAGTAGCCACCCATGTGGCCTCCAGCTTGGAACCTTACCTGTGTTCATGTCCTCCGTAAGATGCTGGTTTCACCTCCCAAGGGTTTCCTGGGAGCAAATAAGAAAGCTGTATGTGAAAACATTTTAAAAATGACTCAGAAATCTACCACCCCCGTTCTCTTTCATCTCCACTTACTCTAGAACAGTCCTTTCCAAGAGCAAAGAATTAAGTGCTGAAGTGGGAAACACTGTAGATTGGCACCAGGTTCAATATAAAAAGTACTCCTGAGCTTATTTGGTGAGATGTGACCCAAGAGGAGCACAGGGACTTGATTCCCCGTGGAGTCTCCCACCTTTGAACCTTTACTCTGGCTGGTCCCTCAGTCTGGACTGCCCTTCCATCCATGTCAGCCTTGAAAGATCCTTGCCTTCAGGATCAGGCTTGCAAGAAAACCTTTTGGAACTCTCGTCAAGTTGGAATGAAGCTTCTTCTCAGGCACTGCACACGACTGTGGCCTTCACCATGGACAGCTTTCCTTCAGGGCTCTTTTGGCCTTTGAGCCATGTAGCTTTTGATTCCATGTTTGCATTTTGTTCTCAGCCCTGACTGCATGCTGGAAGCACCTGGCCGTGGGGAAACCAGTGTCAGGATAGTTTACAAGCTCTCCAGGAGATGCACATGTGTGGCCAGGGGTGGGAGCCATGGGGGAGACTTCCTTCCACCCTCAGAAGGAAGGTTTCTTGCAGTCTGTTCCTGCAACCCACGGCCCCCAGGGAGGTGAGTTTCCACTAAGTGGCCTTCCTTCATGAGAAGCATCACTGAACGATTTTTCTCAGTCCCAAGGGCACAGCTGACTTGGCTCGAGGCCACGCTGCTCGCTGTGACTTTGTGTGATTCCAGCAGAGAAGGAGCCGAAGTCCAGCCCGGGCTCCCCCAGCAGGGCCTCCACTGTGGTCACCATGATGGATCCTTTGAACAGATGCTGGGCTGTGTGGCATTAACTCTGGCCAGAGTGGAAGCTTAGGCAACAGATGGCTTCTGACTTTAAGCCCAAGACCTTGGAGGTCCCCTCCTCCATCAAGGACAAAGATGGGACCTATAGCCAGTGGTGCAGTCCTTCCTTGCAGTCAAGACCAGACCTTCTAGCTGTGTATTCAGGACCTCAGAACAAGGCTCACTTGAGTCCCATCTCCCTTGCCCACCTCTCTCAGGCAGATAGCCCTGGGAAGACCCTGCGTGTACACCTTCCCCCTCACACCCCCCTCCAATGAACGCTGTGCCTTCTCCCAACCTCCATCATTCCCTGCTCCTTAACTGGGATGTTCTTCTCACTCCTCTCTGAACCAAACCCAACCACCTCCCAGTTATTCCACCAGCTCTTTCATAGACTTAGCAGTTGTGAGCCAGGTCTCGAGGGAAATGTCTTTAGGGCACAGGTGAATTTAAGGCCAGACTTCCTGGTCAGGATTCTGGACTTTGGCATTTGACATACCTCGGATTGGGCTTCCCTGGTGGCTCAGACAGTAAAGAATCTCCCTGCAATACGGGAGACACTATTTCAAACCCTGGGTCAGGAAGATACCCTGGGGAAGGGAATGGCTACCCACACCATTATTCTTACCTAGAGAATTCCATGGACCGAGGGAGGAGCCTGGTAGGCTATAGTCATTGCATAGGGTCAGACACGACTGAGTGACTAACACTTATGCCTGTGTACATGCTAAGTTGCTTCAGTCATGTCCAACTGTTTGAGACCCCATGGACTGTAGCCTGCCAGGCTCCTCTGTCCATAGAATTCTCCAGGCAAGAATACTGGAGTGGGTTGCCATGCCCTCCTCCAGGGAATCTTCCTGACCCAGGGATCGAAACTGCATCTCCTGCGACTCTTGCATCTCAGGTGGATTCTTTACTGCTGAGCCACCTGGGAAGACTGACTAACCCTTATACCCGGAATCAAAATCCAGTTCTTCCACTCTCTGGCTGAATGACCTTGGGCAAGAACTTCTTTTGTTCCAGCCCTCATTTATTCTATAAAATGTAGGTACTGGCTGACTCCTGGACTGTGGAGAGAATTAAGAGATGTCAAATGTAAATAGTGTCTTGGGGCCGTAGCCAGCACTTAGTAAATGAAGTTCATTTGAATGTCTTCTTGAAGAGCCAAGTCTTCAGACCACTGGTGCTTTGGAGGGTCTATGTGCTCAGGTCCCCATCTGCTTAGGCCTTCCAAGGATGCTGGGATGTCATTGATACCCTAACTTTCCTGGCAGCATCCCATGGAAAGCATGTGGGGATTATGGTGTGATGCTTGCCCATTTCAGGGAAACTGGGGAGGGGACACGTGAGTTGAGAAGTTCAGCAGAGCTGGCACCCTACTCTGTGCTGGTGTCTACCCTGTAAATGTTGGTTGGATGTGTGAGCTCTGTCCCGTTTTATACGATGGGAGAGTAGTACCTATCGACGCTGGTGTGGACACTAAATGAGTGAGGTGTCACACCTTAGCGAGCAGAAGCCTGGCCTGATCCTAGAAGGAGACTGCCTGGGTTTAAATTCCAGCTCTTTCAATTACTAGCTCTGATGTTTTAAGCAAGTTAACCACCTTTTGGTTTGAGTTACTCTAATGGAAAAGTAAGGCTATGTTAGTAGCTATCTCACAGTGCGGATAAATATGTTTTCATATGTAAAACACTCAAAATATAGTTTGGTAATAGGTAAATACTTAATAAAGAATAAGTATTTTATTTAAAAAATATATCTTGAAACACCTGTTTCAAGATGGTAGGACCATCTGGTACAGTACCTGGCATATATTACATTGCTCAATAATGAATTCCCTTCATTCCCTTCATTCCCTTCCTGACTCTGAGAGGGATTATGGTACCTGAGATTCCACCAGAGTCAGAGATTCTGATTGCCCAGAGTCTGAGAACCATATGGAAATATCCTAATTTGGGGATAGTAAGACCCTGTGTATTATTCAGTTCTTTGTGTGCTGTGCTTAATCACTCAGTTGTGTCCAACTCTTTCTGACCCCATGGACTATAGCCCGCCAGGCCCCTCTGTCCACGGGGTTCTCCAAGGGAGAATACTGAAGTGGGTTGCCATGCTCTCCCCCAGGGGATCTTCGCAACCCAGAGGTTGAACCCAGGTCTCCCGCATTGCAGGCAGATTCTTGACTGTCTGAGCCACCATTATTCAGTTCAGTTCCATAATATTTGGCTGTTCTATGCCAAGTGCCACTCTCATCAGTGATGTCAACTTGACTGAGATGTGATCCCTGCCTTGGGCTCACAGCTTAGCACAGATCTGTCCGTTTGTACTTCTGTCACTTGCACCTTTGTTTAGAGCTCACCCCAAGCCTGAGATACTCGTGCACACGTGTACAGAGCACAGCAGGTGTCCTGATCGAAGCTGTGGACGCACAGCGGAAGGGGCAGAGGAGCTTTCCTTTGAGGTGGTATTTGAGCTGAGCCTTGACATCTGAACTAGAGATGCCTGGGCCTGGGCAAGTGAGTAACAGCAAAGGTGGAAAGGACACACCGAGAAGCAGCAAAATTGGAACAAAAGACTTGGAAGTGTAAGTCCTTCAGTCGATGTCATTTATCAAATGATTGTCATGCACTGGTGTAGAGCCAGGTACCAGAGGAAGAATGTAAAAGCCCATCTCTGCTCTTCAAAGACTCACCATCTACTGGGGGACATTCTCCGTTGTCCAGGCTAGAAGGCCGTACATCTGCCTGTGACCTCCATGGTCCCTCTCAAGTCTATTAGTGGAGTCAGATGGCATGTTCGGTGTTGACTGGCCCACCATCACCAAGGATGGGTGTGGGGGCACCTATGAAATTCAGGGTAATCATTAGGTGTGGGAGGCAAAGGTCATTGTGCAGAAAGAGGGATCAAATGGAAGGATCTGGAGGTTTGTGCCAGCCTTGCACAGAGAAGCTGACCACGCAAGGTAGGAATTCTAATGTTTCAGTGGGGTTTTGGTGGGGGTCCATCCGTGGGCCTGGAGGAGGCCATCTGTCCACTGACCTGCACTTAGTTTGTGAGCCCAAGCAGAGTCCCACCTCCAGACCCTCCCCTTCTCACTCAAGACACCTGGCTTTGGAGAGGAATTATAAAACCCATGTCAGCCACTAGTCCCAACCAGCATGGGTCTTCATTTAGAATCAGGGAAAGACAAGAGCACATCAGAAGGACAAGGAAAATCAACAGCTCAAGGAAGGGGATCAGACTAAGGACCTAGAGCAAATATTTCTGACTGAAAAAGAATTAATGTAGGAAACAAAAGAAAAAAAAATCGTATGTCTAAAGTCTCAGAAGCATTTTTAGACTTTTTTAAAGATGATTTTTAGAGGTATTTAAAAGATATTGAGTAAATAAGAGAAGACTGACCCAAAATAGAGAAAATCAGGCAGCTCTTAGAAAAGAATTCTAAGGAAAAAACAAAAGAAATAAGGGGAAAATAAATTAACAGTGACTAGTAGAAGGGCCTCTGGCTAAAAGTGGGAGTGGTGAATTAGAAGATAACCTAGAGGAACTTTCCAGAATGCAGAACACAAAGACAAGAGAGGGAAATTATGAGGATAAATTAAAAATATATATACAGAATAGAGCTATCAGGTCTTTCAGCTCCAGGTTTCATAAAATAAGAATACTGAAGTACAGAACAGAGTGAATAAAGAAGAAACAATAATCAAGGAAACATTTAAAAAGTTCTCCTAGTAGAAGAAATACATGAGTCCAGATTAAAAGTGTTAGTTTCATCAAGGCACAAATCTATATTCATCTGAAATTTTGGAATTCTAACCAAGAGGAATATCCTACAAACTTTTAAACAGGAAAAGTAAACCAACTATAAATAAGAAAGGGTCATACATTATTGGATTTCTCATCTGCAACATTAAATGCTAGAATATGAGTTAGAGGAGAAAAGACAGGCACTCTAATATAACCATTCAAATTATTATTCTTATGTGAAAGCATAAGAAAAATATGAGAATGCATGAATCCCTATGTCCATCACAGCACTGTTTACAATAGCCAAAACACGAAAACAACCTAAATGTCCATCGACAGAGGAGTGGTAAAGATGTATATGTACAATGGAATATTACCCAGCCTTAAAAAGAATGAAATAATGCCATTTGCAGCAACATGTATGGACCTAGAGATTGTCATACTGAGTGAAATAAGTCAGGGAAAGAGAAATATTGTATGATATCCCTTATATGCAGACTCTAAAAAGAAATGATACAAATGAATTTACTTACAAAACAGAAACAGACCCACAGACTTGGAGAAACTTACAGTTGTCAGGGGAGAGGGAATAGTTAGGGAGTTTGGGATGAACATGTATGTACACACTGCTGTATTTAAAATGGGTAATCAACAAGGTCCTACTATATAGCACAGGGAATTCTGCTTAGTGTTAAATGGCAGTCTGGATGGAAGGGGAGTTTGGGGGAGAATGGATACATATATATGTATGGCTGAATCACTTTTCTGTCCACCTGCAACTATCACAACATTGTTAATCAGCTATCATTTTGTATTAAGAGGGCAAGGTGTGACCCTCTCTCAAGCTTAGCTGCTTAGCAGTGTCTGACTCTGCGACCCTTTGGACTCTACCCACCAGGTTCCTTTGTCCATGAGATTTTCCAGGCAAGAATACTGGAATGGATTGCCATTTCCTTCTCCAGGGGATCTTCCCGAGCCAGGGATCAAACCCAGTCTCCTGTATCTCCTGAACTGCAGGGAGATTCTTTATCTGCTGAGCCACTGGGGAAACTCTGGTATAAAATAAAAAGTTTAAAAAAAGTCTCTACTGCTGATAAGACAAGATCCCTGTTCTAAATGGTCCTTTTATTTCAGTAGCGAGATAGACGAAAGAAAAACCAAGTAAGTAAGTTTGAAAGCAAGATAATTTCAAAAAGTTCTAAGTTCTAAAAGTGGGGGGCCCTAAGGTGACAGTGAAGGCCTCTCTGCGGGTGTGATATTTGAGTTTTGACATTAATAAAGCCGAGGAGCCACCCGAGGGAGACAGAGGGAATGGCAGTTCAGGCAGAGGAAGAGCAAGAAAAAAGGCCCTGAGGTGGGAATGAGCTTGGTTTACCTGAGTTGCAGCAAGATCAGTTTGGAGAGTTCAGTGAGGGAAGGTAGTAGCATCACAAGTAGGGCCCTACAGATGGAGTAAAGGAGTTGGTTTTTTGTCCTATGTGCGATGAGACATCAAGATGTCACAGTTTCAGTGGAATCTGCACAGTGGTACCACTTGCTTCATCCTTTAGGAAAAAAAGAGGCAATGCAAGCAAGTTTCCCCCAGTTTTATTGATATATTATTGACATACAGCATGTATAAGTTTAAGATGTACAGCATAATAATTTAACTTACATATACTGTGAAATGACTACTAACTAAACCATAAGTTTAGTTAACACTCATTATCTCAGATAGCTACAAAAACAAAAACATTTTTTTTGGATGAGAACTCATAATATTTACTCTCTTAACAACTTTCAAATATACCATACAGCTGTGCTAACTAGTCGTCATGTTATTCATCACATCTCCAATACTTATTTATCTTATAACTGGGAATTGGTGCCTTTTGACACCTTCATTCAGTTCCTCATCCCCCACTCTGTGCCTAGTCTGATCCCTTTTTCTAGATCAGAGTTTTTTTTATATTTAGATTTTTAGAGTTCTTTTAGATTCCACAAATAAGTATTTGTACAGTATTTGTCTTTCTTTAACTTCACTTAACATAACATCCTACAAGTTCATCCATGTTGTCACAAATGGCAGGATTTCTTTTTTTGAATTACTGCATAGTATTCCATCGTTTCTGTGTGTGTGCATGTGTATTTACATATGTATGTACACACCGATGCACACATGTAACATTTTCTTTATCCATTCATCTGTTGATGGATATTTAGGTTGTTTCCCTGTTTTGGCTATTGTGACTAGTGCTGCTATGAGCATGGGGATTCTCTTTGGCACTGTGCTTGCATTTCCTTCAGATAAATACCTAGAAGTGGGATTGTTGGATCATCTGGTAGTTGTATTATTAATTTTTTGAGGAAACTCCATACTGTTTTCCATAGTGGTTGTGCAGATTTTTATTCCCACCAACGGTACACAAGGGTTCCCTTTTCTCCACATTTACGGCAGCATTTGTTACTTCTTGTCTTTTTGATAATAGCCATTCTAACAAGCATGAGGTGGTATCTCATTGTGGTTTTGATTTGCATTTCCTTAACAATTTGTGATATTTAGCACATTTTCGTGTACCTGTTGGCTATTCGTATATCTTCTTTGGAAAAAAATCTAACAGATTTGGAAAACGCTCTATGAAGGCCTTTTTGAACCAATCTGTGTTTGCTCTCCACCTGGTTTTGGGGCTGAGCTTTGCTGACTAAAGTCATTTAACAAGATTGCCACGGAGTGCAGTGTGTAAATGTTATGCAGAATGAATTACAGGTCTGTAGACATTCATTTCATTACCCTAGCTTCTATTAACAAAGTTCGCTTTATTAGCAGCCACAGTGATTTATCTTATGTGAGCTTCTTAAGAAATGCTTCAAGTCCTGTGCACTATAAGTGGCTGTTGAAATTGTAAGAGCTGTGCGTTTTGGTGACCAGGAGGTCTAGTTGTGATTATGGAAAAGTGCCACTGATTAGTCACTAAAACACAAACCAGACCAGTCGACAGAGCGCTGAACACAGTGCTGATGGAGGCAGGCAGGTATCAGTCCCCAGAGAGTCCTCTCTCCCTGGGCATGATTTGGAGGTGCTCCAGAAGGATGGAGCTGTATCCCAACACCTGTAACCCGCCTGGCCCATGACAGGCACTTGGTCAATGTCTATGAAGGCCTGAATGGGTGAATGGTGAGATTTTTCTGGACTTTAAGCACATTTTCCCACAGAATAGACCATCCTTCTATGTGGGACTCTTAGTTTGACAATGTTTCTTCAGAAAAGTGTGAGTCCCTGGACTGGACCAAGGATAAGGGCTGCTGGCATGGCACCAGGTACCTGACCGAGCTGGTGCTGCTGCCCACACTTCTGACCTCCTCTCTGTCCTCTAGTTTCACCCCCTCCCACTCCCACCCCCAGTGCCGTGCAGGAGCCCTTCTTCTGCATGGAAAGGCCCCACCTGTACCCCCACCCTCCCCTCACTGATCAGTCTCTTTAACTCCTACTTAACCTTCAAACCCCAGTTCAGATATCTCTTCCTCCAGGAAGTTCTCTGACCGTCCCTTCTCCCTTCGTAACTTTTATCAGTTTCTGCTGTCATGTACTCTTGTGTGCTATTTTTCAGAGTGATTGTCACATGTTAGAGTATTATTTATTTTTATGGAAATATAGTTGATTTACAATGTTGTACTATTCTCACATATACAACAAAGTGATTCAGTTATATATATATGTAGTGTGTGTATATATATTCTTCTTAAGATTATTTTCCATTATAGATTATTACAAGATGTTGAATATAGTTCCCTGTGGTATTCAGTAGGTCCTTGCTTATCTATTTTATGTATAGCAGTTTGTATCTGCTAATCCCAGGCTGCTAATTTATCCCTTCCTCCTTTCCCGTTTGGTAACCATAATTTGTTTTCTATGTCTGTGAGTCATAGTAATTTTTTTGTAATTATTTTAAGATAGTATTGTGTCGTGATTAAGAGCAGGTATGAATTTTTGCTGAACTTAGATGTCAGCTCTGCCATCTGCAAGCTGTAGGAACCTGTGCCAAGTATTTTCACCTTTCTACATCTGCTTCCTCACCCAAAGGAAGAAGATGATCACAGTAGTACCTGCTTTAGGACAGTTGTGAGCATTAAACTACCCAGTAGATGTACATGGCACTTAAAGTTCAGTTCAGTTCAATTGTTCAGTCATGTCTGACACTATGTAACCTCATGGACTGCAGCACGCCAGGCTTGCCTGTCCATCACCAATTCCCAGAGCTTGTTCAAACTCACGTCCATCGAGTTGGTGATGCCATTCAACCATCTCATCTTCTGTCATCCCCTTCTCCTCCTGCCTTCAGTCTTTCCCAGCATCGGGATCTTTTCTAATGAGTTAGCTGTAGTTATTTGACAACTATAGTTATTATTATAAATTACTTATTATTATAAAGCTAGCTATAGTTGTTTGATGACTGTGTGTCTACGCCATTAGACTGTAAGCTCCTTGAGGCTAGGGGTTGAGTCATTACTTTACTCACCATGTGTCCCCCATGCTTAGCAGTGCCTGGCCTCTGAAAGACTGCCGATAGCTTGTCATGAAAAGACAATGAAAATACATGAAGCTTTTATCCACCAAGCAGGTGCAATGCTGGAGGGGGTGTCCACCTTCAGTCTGGCCTCTTCTGTTAGGTGAAGATGATGAAGCCCCCTCTATGGGCCTGTAGGGAGGGGGCTCAGAAAGAAGGGAGACCCAGTTTCCCTCTGACCATCCTTCCGCCCTCCTTGTTGTTGCTGATGCCTCTAAGTCACAAGGTTGTTGGGAAAGAAAGCCTTTTCAAAGTAAACAGAGCACCTACCGTGGGACAGACTCTGAACAGCATCTAGTCCTGGCCTGGCAGGTCCTCCCAGCCAGTGATTTTCTTTAAACACATACGAGTGGATCTAATAAAATATGTTAGAATAAAAGTGCGCCAGACTGAGTGGCGGGATTTGCTAACAGAGGTGCTGGCCCCACCCCCGGAGTTTCTGTTTCAGTAGTTCCGGGTTGTGGTTCAAGAACTGGCATTTCTTAGGAACATGCTCTCAACAACATTTTTGTAAAAGAAAAACATTACTTTCCCATTCACATATCAAAAATAGCCTCAAAGACCCCACATCAAAAAAAAAAAAAAAAAGACAAAACCCACTTTTTTGGCCATACCACATGACTTGTGAGATCTTAGTTCCCTGACAAGGGATCAAAACCAGGCCCACAGCAGTGAAAGCACTGAATCCTAACCACTGGATCATCAGAAAATTCCCGAGGACGTTATTGTTTACTGGGACAAAACTTCAGTTTCAGATGATGAAAAAGTTCTGGAGATCAATGATGGTGATGGCTGCACAACATGAATGTACATAATGCCATTAAACTCTACACTTAAAAAAAGGTTAGAATGGTAAATTTTGTTATATATATTTTATCACAATTTTTTAAAAGACCAAAAAAAAATGAAAACAAACCACCTGGCTTTTCCAACAAGACCTAGGTACAGCTGACCCTGTTGGTCTCAGGTCTACATTTTGAGAATCACTGAAACTGAGGTCTGTTCTCTAAGTGACAGGCGAGACAGGATGATGGAATTTGGCTCTGGGAGAGTGGTTACAGAGGCTGTGGTATTTGTACAGGGCCTGGACATTCAAGCAGGATTTTGCAGTTTGGGGAAGGGGATTCCATGGAGAGAGAATGGTATGGAGAGATGACAATGCACACTGGCAAGTGATCCACCATGGGAAGGTCTGGGGTGGGGGTATGGGGGCTGCTGCATAGCTGTTCTCCTGCTTATTCTTCTTTGTTCTTGGTCAGCATGGGGAGAGGCAGCCTGCGGAGAAAACAAACCCAGGAGAGGACAGGATAGGCCAGAAAAGTTTAAGCGCTCCAGTTTGGGAGTTAGATAGATTTGGACCTGAATTCACCTTTCTCAGCCTCAGTTTCTTCCTCTGTGAAATGGGACTGCTTGTAATCGTTGCTGCTTCAGAGAGTTATGGTGGATGAAATGAGCTGATGGATGTGAAGAGCATGGCTCATGTCTGGCCCCTGGTGGATACCCAAGCGTGGAGACCACCATCAGTAGGTGAGTCTAATGCAGAAGAGGCACACCATAGCTGTTCATGTATATGCCTCCCACTCCAGGCTGGGTCCCTTTGGGAATACTCTGTGACATTTCGTCTGGGTCCTCCCACCCCTAACAGAGCCAGAACCGGGTTGGAGCCCAGATGCTCAGGACATGGACTTCGGGAAGTGATCACTGTTTCCCTGCAGGGCTCAACAGGCACCTGGAAAAGGAGCAGGATGGGGGAGGCAGATAAGCTGGAGGTGGCCTCCCCCTGTCCTGTGATGTGATCTCAACAGAAAGCCCAGCCCCGAGTGGCTGGAAGCCCCAGCCCAGCTGTAGGCTGGGTGGACCCCTCTCTCATTGGACCCTGAAGGGAAGAGGGCTTACTGTGATGCCCTTGTCACAGGTTCTCCAGATCAACTGGGCCTTGGCCTGGGTGGTTATGACCTGTGGTCCTAAAGGAGCAGGTATCAGGACTTCCCTGGTGGTCCAGTGGTTAAGAATCCACCTTGCAATGCAGGGGACATGAGTTCAGTCCCTGGTCAGGGAACTAAGATCCCACACGCCACAGAGCATCTAAACCTGTGCTCCACAACTGCTGAGCCTGTGCACTGAAACGCGAGATCCCACATGACCCCGTGAAGACTCTGCATGTCACAGCTAAGACTGAACACAGCCAAATAAAGAAATATTTTTTTAAAAAAAGAGAGAAGGTGTCACACGAGAAGCACTGTCCTTGGAGTCAGAGGGTTTGGGTCCGAGTGCCTTTCACCACCACTCCCTGTGACCTTGCTTGTGTGACCTGGTTGTTTAACTTCTCTGGGCCTAAGGCCTCAACTGTTAGGTGAAGATGATAATGTCTTTTCTCTTGGAATGCTGAAGGCTGGGTCACATCTTTAGGTGAAAGGACCAACCCTGGGGAACAGGGTTTGGAAATAAAGAAGAGTCATCTTTGCATCCTCGCTTCCTCCCTCTTTTCCTCCTGCTGGTAGAGGAGGAGGTGATTCCACCATTTCTTGTGTCAGATAGTGTGCTTGGTGCAGTGGACAGAGCGGTGAGCAGGACGGACAGTGTTTTGCAGGCATGGTGTTTAATCTAGGTGGGTTAGAGGTCAAGGAAGCTACACCATGTAAGAAATCAGCTTCATATTCAAGGAGATCATCGGTATTTATACTAAGACTTCTCAAAGGCTGGGAAGGATTAGAGATGACCATGACCCAGGCACAGCGCAGTCTAAGAATACAGTATTACTTTGAAGATGTGAGTTAAAAAGTCCCTCTGCCCCTTTATTGACTCCACAACTACTTGGTGAAAGCCTGCTGTGACCAGGCACAGTTCTAGGCCTGGAGGATTCAGGATGAAGCAGTAAACAAGCAAAGTGCTATCCTCCTCAAGTTTACGTTTAGTGTGGGAAGACACAAATCAACAAATACTGATGTAATGCATCAGGTGGTGACGAGAGCTCTAAAGATAACTAAGGTGGGGAGGGGGTGGAAGCCACATCTTCCTTCCTCCTCCCCCCTCCACGTGGGGGGAGGACCCACCCTTGCAAACACTCCTCCAGGGATGGGGTGCTGATTCACCTTTGGTGATCTGGGGATGAAGAGTGGGGTGTATGAGGTCCTACTCATCTGCCTTCCTTTCTGCTGGGTGTAAGCCTGCCCTCTGCAAGTGCCAGCCTGCTCTCTCCTCCAGCTTTACCTGTTAGGCCCCTGCTGTCTGGCCCTGCAAAGCCAGGGTCTATCTTCCTCATCTACAGGTCAGTTCCCAGAGGCCCACTTGCCCACGGATATAAGCCTCATTTTCCAATGTCAGTTCTACTGGAAATAAAGGTGACATTTTGTTTTCCCATCTGCCTTGCTTTTTTTTCCCCCTTATTTTGCTGTTTGATTAGAACTAATTGGAGTAGGAAGGTACTTTTCATTGGACCCTTAAACTTCCAGCAGAGAGTAAAAGAGTGATGCATGCATGTCTGACTCTTTGTGACCCTATGGACTGTAGCCTACCAGGCTCCTCTGTCCATGGAATTCTTCGGGCAATAATACTCAGAGAATTCTGGGGTGGGGTGCCCTGCCCTCCTCCAGGGGAACTTCCCAACCCAGGGATCATTTCTCCTACATTGGCGGGGGTTCTTTACCACTAGTGCCACCTGGGATGCCCCAAAAAAGTGATAGGAGGTGCTATTTTAGATAAGAGGGATGAGGAGGACCTCTCTGATGAAGTGAGAGAAGAGCATTCAAAGGAGAGGAAACAGCTTGTGCAAAGGTCTCGGGGCAGGCATTTGTTCAGAGTATGTATACGTGAACCAGCAAGGGAGCCGGTATGGCTGAAACATGGTGAAAAATAGAAGAAACACATCTTAAGGATTCCTGGCTTTCTGCCTCAGACAGTTATTTTTCTGGATTGGATAAAAGCAGCAGCTAAAGGACCCAGTACAGTTCAAATAACGAATCCGTGCTTCATTCTGAACCCTGCAGGCTATTGTTCTGACCAACCTGCAACTCTCTTCCATCCTTGCTCAGTGCCAGGACTCCTCTTTGAGTGCCAAGGGCTGGAGAAATGTGCCAGGGACCAGCCTGGAAGATGCATGAAGTCTCTTGGGAGAGATGGGCTGGAAGATTCACAAGACAGAAAACAGAGGCGACCCTCAAGTTGCAAGATTTGAACCTAGCTGGGTGATTGATTACCAGGAGACCGCCCTGATTTTGTTCTCTAATTATGGTGTTTATTTGATGCATCATATTGGGTCTAAAACCCTTAATACCAGCCGGTGCTGTTCATTGTTGCAATGTCCTAATTAAGCTTTGATTTATATGCTAATTTTATTCCAAGTGTGTTCAAAAGGGGGAAAGTTATTAGACTTTATTTTGAGATTACATTTTAATCCTGGGGTCTGCTGGGTGAGCACCATGTTTATTCTGTCAGCTTTTGTGTCCAGGATGTTGGTGGCAATTGTGATTATTTCCTTGGAGGGGAAAGATGATGAAGTGGTAAGGAGCTGTTTAGAGTCGGTGGGGCTTCTGCTAATTGGAATTATGTAACCTCTTGCCTTTGCCTTGACAGCTTTGCAATGAGGCTTGCTTTGACTGCCCAGCTGGTTAGGAGGGACAACTGGGGTATGCCTTGGGGATGTCACACAATGGGAAACACTTGGAAGGAAGTCCATGACACGAGGGAGTGATTGGATTTTGGAATGTGAGTGGAAATTGGGCTTTACCACATGAGTCTGTGAGATTTGGAAGGGTCACACAAAAACTCTGGTAAGGGGAGCAGCTTGTCTTTGCTATGGAAAGGAAGCATTGTGTGTGTGTAAGTGTTTACATGATCGTTTTTCCTAAGTAGATGTCATTTGAATTTTCCTGTCCAAAGATTAAAAAGTCTTGCCACAACTGTAGGTCTGTTTATTTCTGGCCCTTAGGTTCGTGCAACTTTATAATTACCCTGAAATAATATGTAAAATAGTGTACATGTCTGGACGGGTGCATTTTGCTGGTCAGGACCCAATGTTTTCATCAAACTTACAGGAATACCAGCGTTCTCAAATGTCAAGAATTACAGGTTTGGGAAACATTAGACTTAGGTCTGGTATTAAATTTCCTGAGATTGGCTGTGTGGCTTAAAGAATCCAGTTACCCAGATTAACAGATACAAACTACTACACATGAAATAGGCAAGCAATAAGGATTTACTGTATAGCACAGGGAACTATATTCAATATCTTGTAATAACCTATAATGGAAAAGAATCTGAGAAGACAATGTTTTGTTATTGTTTGATTACTTAGTTGTGTCCAACTCTTTGAGACCCCATGGACTGCAGCATGCCAGGCTTCCCTGTCCTTCACCATCTCCTGGAGTTTGCTCAAACTCATGTCCATTGAGTCGGTGATGCCTTCCAACCATCTCATCCTGTCATCCCCTTCTCCTCCTGCCCTCAGCTTTTCCCAGCATCAGAGTCTTTTCCAATGAGTCAGCTCTTTGCATCAGATGGTCAAAATATTGGACCTTTAGCATCAGTCCTTCCAATGAATATTCAAGGTTGATTTGCTTTAGTATTGACTGGTTTGATCTCCTTACAGTCCAATGGACTCTCAAAAGTTTTCTCCAGCACCATAGTTAGAAATCATCAATTCTTTGGCTCTTAGCCTTCTCTATGGTCCAGCTCACATCTGTACATGACTACAGGAAAAACCATTTATGTAACTGAATCAATTTGGTATACATCTGAAACTAACACAATATTATAATCAACAATACTTTTTAAACAAAGAATCCAATTATCCAGTGGCCCTTTCTCTTTGCTCATCTGAATCCTGTCTGTGCATGTCCAGGATGTTGCCCTGGGTGAGAGAGCCATGGGGCCATGTTGAATTGCAAGGGATGTTTACCTGACTTTGTTCTGCACTGGGTGGCATGGCGAGGACCCAGACTCTTTTCTCTGAGTGACCTGGAAGTTCTTCTGGTCTCAGCTCTAGGGAACAGAGTTGCTTATTAATAGATGAGGGCTTCTGAGTGAACACTTAGGGATGTCTGTTATTCAAAACCTTTTGTAACCTGGAGCATGCCAAGTTTCCCACAGTGTTTCAGTAAAGGGTCCTCCATTGGGTCTTCAGTTCTTCTGATTGGGATTTATGTTTTTTTATCCCTCTTCCTCACCCTGCCAGCCAATGGTGACCATCAGAAACATTTAACAGGAGTATGTTCATCTCACATTCTTCCGTCATGACTAGTACACCGTCTGTGGTTCATTAGACACCTTTATTTGATAAAATTAAACTTAAGGATTCTGATTTCAAAAATAATTAAGCAGCTAACATTTGTCAAGCATTAATGTCCTAAGCATTTTATCAGCCTTATCTTAGCTCCTACGCCCCCATATCCTTGAGGAAGGTTTATTATTACCATCTCTATATACAGAGGGAGAGACTGAGGCTTGGAGAGGTTAAGGGCCATTTTGGGGGTCACATATCTAGTATGTGGTTAGCTGGCCTCAGCCTGGGTCTGCCAGGCTCCAAGTCCATGCTTGGGATCACTGTGCTGGGTCATATTACTTTTTAAGTGTCTCTGTTTCAAAATTTTCTGTAGAGAACATTCCTCTATCCCTGTGGGTATGAAGACATGAAGTACGGTTCATCTCCTCTTGCCCAGAATCATATCTTTCAAGAGGATACCAAGGACTAGTTTGTGGGAGAGCAGGACTGTGTCTCTAAGCTCAGAGGGGAGATGATCCCCAAATTGGACAAACTGCCCTTGTATTCTCTAGATGCTTTGACCCTGCACCCCTACTCAGCCTGGTGTAATCAAAGCCTTCTGTCGACCTAGTTTAATTATGATGTGGCTTCAAGAAGATTCTAACATTTGCTTCTGATGCTTGTATCTTAGCACCTCTGCTATTCTTTGCTGCTTGCCTGTATTTTTAACTTTACACCTTTTATTCTGTCAACTTTCCGTATAGTGAAAATGTCCCCATTCACTTGGTGCTGCTCCAGAGGAAGAATCTTTACCATTTTCCACAGATGGTGACCCTGGGGTGGAGGAAATGTCTGATTTAGTAAGGCTCCCAGGTGACCCCTAAGAATTCCCTTTTGAGATTTTTAAAAAGTCATATATTCTCTTTCTATCCTATTACAAGGAATTTTTTTCCCTATTCCTTTCCTTATCTTTATCTACATGTACACAAGTTTTACTTATTTATGATGATGGCATACATTCATTTCATGTTCATACTTAATGTAGTGAGTAGGAATTTCACAAGTTACATATTCAAATATGGAAAGATAATCATTTTATTTTTCTGTAGCTTAAATTTCACTTTGAACTACCTTTATAGCTGATGGCTACAATGAAGAAACAGACCAAAAAAAAATGCTACCAAATTTAGTCAATTAATCATCCAAAGTTTTCCCAACACTTTTTTGGGGTAAATTCAGTTAATTCAGGATGTCCAACCTCCCTCCTTCCCTCTAGGATTGTGATAAATTCACGGCGGTCTCACATAGCCTCAAGACTTCAGTTGGGAGTGAGGGAGCCTTCTGTTCCAGATTAGTGAAAGTCCAGCTAGGAAAACAGAAGCCAAATGTGAGACAGGAAATTGGGCACATCAGTTATGGAAGGAATGAGAGACCAAACAGGGAACAGTGATGAGCTGCCAGGAAGCGATTATCACTGTTAGGGTTGGGGGACGTGAGTGAGATGGCAGTGTTACAGAGCCCAGGAGCCAGAACCTTCTAGCTAGAACCATGATAAAGTCTTCCTGGATGGAGCTATAGGGCTGCCTACGAGGGGCCATTTGGCAGAAGCTAGACTCAAAGGAGATAGCCACCAAAGGAAGTTGTGCTTCACCTGAGGCAGGCGGACTGAGAGAGGATAAAATACCCCAGCTTCTCTCCTGCTCCTACTTCAGCCTTCCCCCAGTGCCTCTCATTGGCCAAACCAGTTGGCAAGGGAGACTGGGAAATGTAGTTGCCCATGGCAGAGAGCAGAGATGGGGTACTCTAAGGGTGGGGAATGGATCTGAGAATAAACAGGTAAGTGACTAGGCCTGACATCATCTGGCTTACGTTGGCATCCACTGAGGAAGAACCAAGTCCCTCCTGCACTTTGGTGGCTAACATCGTTCATGCCACCCTCCTCCAAGATGTCCAACGCCAGTTGCAGTCTCTGGTCATTGTTGAACAGACTTTTTTACTTCCTTGTTCTCTCCATCCCCCAGACATGTTGTCAGATCCATTGGACCCCTCTCAATACTTGGACACCCTCCTTGGAGGTTATGGCAAACTTTGGAAAGTTCATCGTGTTTGTGGCTACACAGTGGGATACACAAGGGGTCGCTACAGTCTTGTTCTGTCTAGCACTGTCCTGCCACCATTCCTGTTCCAGGCTTGAGATTATGCTGGGCTGGGGTGGGGGCTGGGAACAACCTTCCTGATCCTCCCTAAGGAAGCAAAGTGTGGATCTCCCCACCTCTCAAATTCCTGTAACCATATTTTATTTATTTATTTTGACATCATTACAAATTGTTACTGATATTAGAAGGATAATAAGGAAATATTGTAGACAACTTTATCTCAACTATATGAAAACTTAAATGGACAAATTTTTAAAAGGTCAAGCTACCAAAGCTTGAACTGTGGTGTTGGAGAAGACTCTGACCCAGGGATTGAACCCTGGTCTCCTGCATTGTAGGCAGACGCTTGACCATCTGAGCTACCAGGGAAGTACTCCTTGAACTTCAAAGAGATCAAACCAGTCAATCCTAAAGGAAGTCAATGCTGAATATTCATTGGAAGGACTGATGCTGAAGCTGAAGCTCCGATACTTTGGCCACCTGATGTGAAGAGCTGACTCACTGGAAAAGACCCTGATGTTGGGAAAGATTGAAGGTGGGAGGAGAAGGGAACGACAGAGGATGAGATGGTTGGATGGCATCACTGACTCGATGGACATGAGTCTGAGCAAACTTCAGGAGATGGTGAAAGACAGGGAAGCCTGGTATGCTGCAGTCCATGGGGTCACAAAGAGTCAGACACGACTGAGGGACTGAACAACACCGAAATTACTCAAGAATAAATAGATAATTAAAAAGCATAGTCCTAACTCTAGTAAAGAAATTGAGATTATAGTTAAACATCCCTCCTCCACACAAAACAAAAATTCTGCAACCCTATTTAAAAAAATTATTTCTACTCCTCCCAAGGCTTGACCTTGGGGTTGAAATGAGAGGAAGGATGGTATAGGTAAGACCATGACACTTCCTTCTCCGAGTAGCCACTGATACCTAACATTCTTACCTAACGTTTCCAAGAATTATGAAGAAGGAATAAAACTTTAGCTAATATCTCAAAATGCTATCTGGTCATATTTGTATCAGTTCGTTTCAATTGCTGTCGTGTCTGACTCTTTGTGAACCCATGGACTGCAGCACGCCAGGCCTCCCTGTCCATCACCAAGTCTCAGAGCTTGCTCAAACTCACGTCCAACCAGTCGGTGAGGCCATCCAACCATCTCATCCTCTGTCATTCCGTTCTTCTCCTGCCTTCAATCGTTCCCAGCAATAGGGTCTTTTCCAATGAGTCAGTTCTTCGCATCAGGTGGCCAAAGTATCGGAGTTTCAGCTTCAGCATCAGTCCTTCCAATGAATATTCAGGACTGATTTCTTTTAGGATTGACTGGTTGGATCTCCTTGCAGTCCGAGGGACTCTCAAAAGTCTTCTTCAAAAACCACAGTTCCAAAGCATCAGTTCTTTGGCGCTCAGCTTTCATCATGGTCCAATTCTCACATCCATACATGACTACTGTACAAAAACATAGCTTTGACTAGACGGACCTTTGTTGGCAAAGTAATGTTTCTGCTTTTTAATATGCTGTCTAGGTTGGTCATAGCTTTTCGTCCAAGGGGCAAGTGTCTTTTAATTTCATGGCTGCAGTCACAATCTGCAGTGATTTTGGAGCCCCAAAAAATAAAGTCTTGGCGCTGTTTCCATTTTTTCCCCTTTGTTTGCCATGAAGTGATGGGACTGGGTGCCATGATCTTAGTGTTTTGAATGCTGAGTTTTAAACCAGCTTTTTCACTCTCTTTTACTTTCATCAAGAGGCTCTTTAGTTCTTCTTCACTTTCTGCCATAAGGGTGGTGTCACCTGCGTATCTGAGATTACTGCTATTTCTCCCAGCGATCTTGATCCCTGCTTGTGGTTCATCAGCCCAGCATTTCGCATGATATGCTGTGCATATAAGTTAAATGAGCAGGGTGACAATATACAGCCTTGACGTACTCCTTTCCCAATTTGGAGCTAGTCTGTTGTTCCATGTCCAGTTCTAACTGTTGCTTCTTGACCAGCAGACAGATTTCTCAGGAGGCAGGTCAGGTGGTCTGGTATTCCCATCTGTTTCAGAATTTTCCACAATTCGTTGTGATCCACACAGTCAAAGGCTTTGGAGTAATCAATAAAGCATAAGTAGATGTTTTTCTGGAATTCTCTTGCTTTTTCCATGATACAGCAGACGTTGGCAATTTGATCTCTGGTTCCTCTGCCTTTTCTAAACCCAGATTGAACATTTGGAAGTTCACAATTCACATACTATTAAAGCCTGGCTTGGAAAATTTTGAGCATTACTTTGCTAGTGTGTGAGATGAGTGCAACTGAACGGTAGTTTGAACATTCTTTGGCATTGCCTTTTTTGGGGATTAGAATGAAAATTGACCTTTCCTAGTCCTGCGGCCACTGCTGAGTTTTCCTAATTTGTTGGCATATTGAGTGCAGCACTTTAACAGAATCATCTTTTAGAATTTGAAATAGCTCAACTGGAATGGATAAGTATTAAAAGAACCTTAACTGGCTTAATCATTCTCTTATTGGGTATTTGGATGGTTTTTAGTGTCCTACTTGGAGACAGAAATGACAACCCACTCCAGTATTCTTGCCTGCAGAATTCCATGGACAGAGGGGCCTGGTGGGCTACAGTCCATAGAGTCGCAAAGAGTCGGACATGACTGAGCGATTAACACTTACGTCTTATTACTGATTCATGGTGGATGTATTTTAAGAAGCTGGCAGAAGCTGCCACCTGACCCTGTATCTTTATCCCCTGCTGACCTTCTGATGTACCTTAGAGCCAGAAGGAAGAGAGAAAGGTGGGCCTTCTGCTCCTTGGCCTCATTTTGTGCTTCCTCTTCCTCCCTCTGGTCTGAGCTTTGCCTCTGCTTCACCCAAGATCCTGGTTAGAGATGGGGCATCTTCTTTTCAATGCTGGTCCTGGTCTCACAGCACCTCTTTGGGTCTTGCCCTCTGGTTGTGCTGCTCTCGGTCACCCTGGGTTACTCCCACAGAGGTAGGAAGGACCTAAGAGGTGGGCTTTAATTTCTGAGGTCTGTGTTCCAACCCCAACCTGGGAATGATCTCTCCAATGTTGATTTTTTAAATTATGTTTAATTTTAAAGTAATTTAAAAAAGGAATATCTGATCAGTTTAGAAGGCATGGAAACAACAAATGGAAAAAATTAAAGTTACCCTAAAGTCTACCACTCAAAAGTAATCACCACAGATTCCACAAGGGGAAGGACCTGGCTGATCTTATTCTTTCTGTTTAACTCCAGGGCCCAGGCACATAGTAAGTGCTCAGTGCATGCATGCTTAGTTGGTTAGTCGTGTTCGACTCTTTGTGACTCCATAGATTGTAGTCTGCCAGGGTCCTCTGTCCATGGGGATTCTCCAAGCAAGAGTACTGGAGTGGGCTGCCATTCCCTTCTCCAGGGGATCTTCCCAACCTAGGGATCGAACCCGGGTCTCCTGCATTGCAGGCAGATACTTTATTGCATGAGCCACAAGGGAAGTGCTCAGTAAATATTGCTAAATCAATGATAACCTTTCATTTATTTTTTCCATCTATTTTATACAAATAGAATCATATTCTACCTAAAAGTTTTGTAATTTTTTTGTGTGTAGCAAAATATCATTGACATTTTCCCCAAATCAATAAATGTTCTTTTACATTATTTTAATAGTAGTATGGTATTCAGTTGTAAAAGCGGACTATGATTAATTTGACTCGTAACTTAATGTAATATGTTTAGGTTTTTTCCCTAAATTTTTTACTCTCCCAAACAACTTTACAGTCTTATATATATGTGGGTGCATGATTGTTCCGAAGGGCATGTACACATATTTTTAAGGCTTTTGATGCATTCTGCCTTCCGAGAGGCACACACATTTTCAGCACAATGAATGACACTAGAATGTGCATTCCATGAGGCAAGGATTTTGTCCATTTATTATACTACGACTCTAGCCTACAGCAATGCCTAACACAGATTATGTTCTTAACAAACTGTTGAATTTGTTTCTCCGTGCCGTCATCAATAGCATTTACTATTACTTTAATAAGTTTTTTTTTCAGTCTGATGGCAACCACAACAGTTTTCCCATTTAAAAATCATAAACTCATCCCATCCTAGATCACAACATGCTTAATAAGTCTGTTGGAGTTGGACCTGGGACACGTGGTTCAGTGATAAAGAATCCACCTTCCAATCTGGGAGATGCCGGTTCCATCCCTGGGTCCGGAGGGTCCCCTGGAGGAGGAAATAGCAACCCACTCCAATATTCTTGCCTGGAAAATCCCGTGGAGAGAGGAGCCTGGCGGGCTATAGTCCATGGGGTCACAAAGAGTCAAACAGGACTTAGCGACTGAGCTTGCATGCACACAGAGTTGGACCTAAACATTTAAAAATTATTTTCATAACAAAAGTTAATCAGAAATAGAGCTGAAGTCTCCGGATTTAGACTCCAAAGCTCAGGGTGCTTTTACCTGAACCTGCTTACAACTCACATAGAGCCAAGCATCCTATCTCCAGGGGAGATTTCTGCAGGTAAAGGAAGGCAAAGAGATTCATGGCAGCAGCACTCACACTGATAGATTTCTTCATAAAGGATTCATCTTTGTTTTTTTGTTTTTAAACACAAAGCTAACCTACTGACCCAGAAAGAAGAGAGTTTTTAAAATTTTCTTTGATGATTTGGAATATGTAGGCTTCCCTCACTCAACCCCAGGGAAGAAGACAATGGCATAGTGTGGTGACATCACCAGACTTCAAAGGTACCTTAAGAAGCCCTTAGGGGTGGGCCCTGAGGGCTTACTGTGCATGTGCCTGCATGCGTGTGTGTGTGTGTGTGTGTGTGTGTGTGTGTGAGAGAGAGAGAGAGAGAGAGAGAGAGAGAGCACTAGTTAGGAGGCAGCCAGGGATCCATCCAAAAGAACTGAAGTGGGGTTTTTCTTCTTTATATCCTTGCTCAGCCTGTTGGACTTTGAGTAGTTAGACCACTGGACACATTGCAGGATGAAAGGAATTTGCATTGATTTCCAGGCCACTTTCATCTGATGCCACAGGACAAAAAAAAAAATTCTAATGGGGCTCCCTTGAAACGGAGAAACAAGACTTTGGTAATGCAAATACTCCCAGTGTGCTATGCAAAGTAGCCAAGTCAGGGGCCCCACACCTGCCCTCCCAGGAAAGGTCGTGATCCACACACAGGAAGCTAGGGTGGGTGGCTTCATCATCAAAGCCAAGAGTCTTCCCTTTGAAGAATCCCGCAAAACAAAATGTCAACGGAGAGTCACACACCCATGAAACAAACACTATTCAGATAGGGGGTAACTGAAACTTTTACTCAGAATCTTGGAGGACACACCCATTCTCTTTTAGACAGTAGAGTTGCTCTAGACTTGAATGCAGTGTGGTCTGGGATTCCTCACATTGTCTTGGTGACACAGCTAAACAACGACTGCCATTGCCTGAGTCCGTATCCTCACCCTCTCTTGCTTCCTGCGCTGCAGCTGCCTCCTGTCTCTCTTTCTGCAGTCTTCCCTGCTCTAGACTATTGGTCACACTGGTCACCAGAGACATTTCTCTAAACAACTCACCTGACTACATCACTCCCCCTTCTCCAGCTTAAAATTCCTCCTGGTGACTCCGTTTGGGTTTTGGAAGGAAGCACGGTGCCTGAGGGGGCTTCCTCTGTGGCTCAGAAGTAACGAATTAGCATGCAGTGGAAGAGAGACAGGGGACTCGGGTTCGATCCCTGGGTTGGGAAAATCTCCTGGAGGAGGGCATGGCAATCCACTCCAGTATGCTTGCCTGGAGAATCCCATGGACAGAGGAGCCTGGTGCGAGGAGCCCCATGCGATCCCTGGGGTTGCGAAGAATCGGACATGACTGAAGTGATTGAGCGTGCATGTCCCCGTGGTGCCTGAGACCACCACTTCCACATCACTGGCTTGCCATTCATCTTACTTCTCCAGGATACAGAGTTGTCCTTCCCAGATCCCCTAGACCTCTTCTTCCTCTAATGTTCCTTGGCTCTTGGCTTCCAAAGAATCTCATTCTTACATTCATGGAACATAGATAACTCAATAAATATTCACTGGATTTGTTTTAAATTTTTAGTTTCAACTCCATTTCTAGTATGTATATGCCCCCACTTTCTTAAGATACCTTGAAAACCAAAACTACTAAAATCAACTTCTAGCTTGAATCTTGTTACCCATTCCAACCTCCCTAGGATGTTCCTCTCTGAGCCCTTTTCTCCTCCACAACCCAACTGATGTGCTCACGTTGCTCACGTGGGTGTTTCTCGGCAGGCCTGTTTTTAGCATCCTCCGATGTTTGCAGAAGTGCCAGCCATCGGGGACTGGGGAACCAGAGCCAGTCCACCCCCAGCTTCCACCCCCTTGCCGGCTGACAATAAACTCCCTCCCAGCTACTGTCTATTTCAGACAATGGGGCATTGTCTCAGCCCACTCTCTGTCGGGAAAACAGACTCCTTCCGTCTGCTCTAGCTGCTCAGTCATGGTGGTGCTGAGTGAAGGATGATGAAGGAAGAGTTTGAGGAGAACCTGCCAGGGGCAGGAGGGAGAACCAGAAGGTCAGAGCTCATCCCTCTCTTCCCTCCCTACCACCCCTGCAATGACCATTCTGCGATGAGGAGGACGAACTGGCTTCCAATAAGTGACTCTTTGAAGTTGCAGGAGGGACAACACAAAATGAGGACCGTAGGCTGCCCCAGGAATGGGCACAGTAGAGGTGGGGGTTATGAATTTTCTTCAAACATAAACTTCAGACTTTACTACAATCTGGCACTTCTTTTTTTCAAGAGTGAAACTTCAGCTGCTTCCAAAAAATCCAGAACGAGAGTCATACTTAATGGAATCACAGCAAATTGATTGTTTTCAAAACAGCGGAATAAACTCATCAGATCTTCATGCTGCACTGCTCTGAGGACAGGGTCTCTGCCTGGCCTGTTCTTCACTGTATCTCTGGTTGCTGGTACAATTCCTGGGACAAGTTTCTTGGCTGAGTGAGCCCTGAGCCTTTACTTTGAGAGCTTACTGTATCCCCAGATTTATGTTAAACGTTAAGAGAAATAAAAAAAAGAAGAAAGAAATATTGCTTATTCTCTCTTTCATCTTTTGATTTGGGTTGTAAAAGATCTGCCACTAAACCCCCTGAGCCTGTTTTCTCTTCTTTCCTCCAGAAAAACAGGGATGTTAGCAGTCCCAACTTTTAGCGTTGCTGTGGGGCTTGAATGAAGTCAAGTATTTAAAGCAAGTGGCAAAAAAAAAAAAAAAAAAATAAGCAAGTGGCACATCTTAGAGTTGCTCAATAAATTGTAATTAATAGTTCAATCAGTGTTAAATACTGGCTGTCCGGAATGCGAGTCATTTTTGACGGCTGAACTTTCTTAGAAGCTCTGGGTTTGTCCATTAAATTCTGTTCAGCCAATCTGTATGAAAAGCTTTCTAGCATACTAAGATCTTCCCTGCCTTATAAGACCTTTGTTGGATTCAGAGTCAGCATTATGAGGGCTCCATGTAGTTTAATGAATGGATGAGATGTTTGAGATTGATTGTCCATTCACTAAATGGTCCCAGATTGCCCAGACCTTTTGCTTTGGTTTTCATAGGTTTAATGGTCTCTTCTCTTGCTGACAGATGGTCTTCTCTTACTTCTTAGAGTTGTCAGTTTGCCAACTGTAGGGATCAATGCCTTCCTCTGATTTGCTGTGAGCCTGGGAATGGAATAACCAGTCCCATTAAAAATGTGAGTAAACCAAGAGCAGAGAGGCTTTGAATGAGGACTAGAGAGTATCTCCTTTATCACAAACCTGTGCGTCATCTCTTGACATATCAGAGATCTTTTGACTCTTCCTGTGTTCTAACCAATGAGTTCATACTGCAGAGGCATGTCAGTTCTTGGTATATGTGGTCACTCAATAAAACTTATCAACTCAATGAATGAAGGCGTTAGAAAACATAATCATGCAGATATAATATACCCCAAACTTAAGGGGTGTGTATGGAGGGAAAGGACGAGGTGAAGGAGCATAGAGTGAGATGTTTGCTATGTTGGAAGAGACAAACTGAGCTAAGTCTCAGAAAAAGGGGAATATGATGGGTGAGGGTCAAGCTGGTATCATGCAGGGGTACAGAAAAGAGGGGTGGATGCTTCCCTGTTCCTGCTACCTCCTTAGGCTTGTTTTTCCCCTAGACGGCTGTGAGTACTCTGTTCTAGTCACACTAACCTTCTCTTTGCCCCATGAATGCTCCATGCTTGTTGCTTTGCCATCTGCCTCATGGCCTTTGCACTAGGAGCTGCCTCTGTCTGGAATGTTCTTCCTCCTGATCCTTGTGTGGCTGTATCCTTCTTATAACTCAGATCCCAGTTTAAATTTCTTCTCAAAGAAGTCACCTAGTGCTACCTACCTAGTCACTCTCTGTTACACCATCCTATTTTTACTCCCCACAGAACCCTAATGATTTTCTCAAATAACCTTGACTAAATATTTCTTTCTTTTCCATTTTCATCCTCTCTCACCACAAGAGCAAGGACCTTTCCTACTTTGTTCACTGCTGTATCTCAGAATCTTTATTGACAATAAAATCTGTTGCAGGATTGAGTGAAGGATGAATGCACGAATGACTAGTCAGGGAGAGAAACGTGGAAAGGAATGATTATGGTGCGGTGTGGCAGACGCTAGAAAAGAGAAGAGTATAAAGTGCTATGAGATGCCCAAAAAGAGAACAACCAATTCTGACCAGGGCTTTAGGGGGAAATTCTTAGAACTGGGTCCCCAAATATAATGAAAGTTCACCAATCCAAAAAGATAAGGTGGAAAGGGACATTTTCCAAATTCTTTACCACTCTGCTAGCTAAGTGGCCCTGCGTTCAATTCACAGACAACTAAAGACACAAGAGAAGAACATTTCTGCACCTAAGATGCCACCTCTGTCTGATGTCACACATGTTAAGACTGTCTGCAATGAATGTATCAGGCCTGCCTGCTTACTAGAGGTCTAAGACCAGAGTCTTCTTGAAATAGGATGAAAGATATTCCTCAACTTATAGAAAAATAGAACCTACTTTAATTTCCTAAAGAGCCTCACAAGTCACTTGTTCAGGGGTTCCATGGCTCTTGCCAGAAAGGGCAACGTGGGCACTCTTGAAGACAAGCAAATAGGGGTGCAGGGGGTCAACATTAGGACTCAGAAGCTGAGTTAAATAAGTACCTTGGCATGTCCTCCTCTCACTTTGTGCTACAAATGTCTGACGTCAAATGATTGAAAGATTTCTTTTGCATTTGCTACTGCTGATTGAGTTCTGATCTGACCCAAAGGTCAGTGACCAATGAGATTCTGTCATGAGAATTTGAACAAAGTCCCAGAGGGTATTGGGTATTTGCACTGAGAGATCCTGATAGAGACACTGGGACTGGCAGCTGTGTTAGGCCACCAGGAAGGTGAGTGAGCAAAAAGGGAGACAAAAGAAGGAGCAGCCCCTTCCTGAAGGTGTCAGGGAAGCAGCTGGGTCCCTGGGCTTTCAGTTCTAGTCCCTGGGAGACCTGGTTATACTGCAGTTCCTGTTTTTCTGCATTGGTGAAATAGAAATAACCCCCTCCTCAGGTGATGGGGCAGATT
Organism: Giraffa tippelskirchi; assembly: GCF_054371585.1. NCBI lineage: Eukaryota > Metazoa > Chordata > Mammalia > Artiodactyla > Giraffidae > Giraffa > Giraffa tippelskirchi. The sequence goes on from NC_137284.1 coordinate 22,725,764, forward strand.
TGGGGTTAGGACCCTAAATGGGTGACTGGATGTAATTTTTTAAACTTTGTGCATTCTTAATAAAGGCAAAGGCAATGGCACCCCACTCCAGTACTCCTGCCTGGAAAATTCCATGGACGGAGGAGGCTGGTAGGCTACAGTCCATGGGGTCGCTAAGAGTCGGACATGACAGAGCGACTTCACTTTCACTTTTCCCTTTCATGCACTGGAGAAGGAAATGGCAACCCACTCCAGTATTCTTGCCTGGAAAATCCCAGAGATGGCAGAGACTGGTGGGCTGCCATCTATGGGGTCGCACAGAGTTAGACACAACTGAAGCGACTTAGCAGCAGCAATAAAGGCAAAAATGGTCTTGCAATTGGTAGAAGTTGTTAAGGCATTTGCTGCAACTCTCATTTGGGATTCCAGTGTGTGTGTGTGCGCGCGCATGTGTAAGAGAGAGAGGGAGGTTGGTCAGACAGAATCTCCCTAAAACTAACTCTATCTTCTTGGATCCTAGTGTGCAGGTGGGGACTGGGTAGGAGGCATGGTGGCAGGAGAGAAAGGGAGCTAGTTTAGAAAAATGTTCCCCTAGACGTCCACCTCTAGTAGGTGAAAGGCTGTTGTGTAGACTGGTGGATCAAAACCATCTGTGAAAATAAGTGAAAGCCCACTTGACCCAGACTTGGGGAAACACATCAACAACTTGTTGGCTTGTGATCAGACTACAAATCTGGCTACTTGGTTGTTTCCTCTCTTTGGATTTGCCTGGCAAATCCTCATAATTCTAGGGAGGGGCTGTATTAGTCACAGTTCTCCAGAGAAACAGGACCAACAGGATATGTATATATTTATGTATCTGTCTATATTATATAGTTCTTTCTCTTCCCCTTTCTGATAGATATGAATTTGTTAGAAGGATTTGGCTCATGTACTTGTAGGGGTCTGTCAAGTTCAAAATATGGAGGGCAGGATGGCAGGCTGGAGAGCCAGGGAAGAATTGATGTTGCAGTTGTGAGTCCAGAGCTAATCTGGAGGCAGAGTTCCTTCTTCCTTAGGGAGACCTCAGTCTTTCCTTTTAAGGTCTTTTATTAAATGAATGTAGATGAGGCCCATCCATAGTATAGAAGGTGATCTGTTTTGTTCAAAGTCTTCTGATTTAAATGTTAATAAAATGTTAATGTTAAAAAATCATTTTGTAGCAACATATAGAATGATATCTGATCAAAAACTGGGTACCACAATCTAGCCAAGCTGACACATAAAATTAACCATCACATGGGCATCACATGGGTTTATTGTAAAAGCCCTTCTCTTCTGCAAGGTACATTCTTGCTTACAAAGCATATACTCACCTATGATCACACCTGATCCTCAGAACTTCTCTGTCGGGAGGAATAATAACTTTTCTATTTTATAGCTGAGGAAATGGAGATTCAGAGATAAGATTGTATAGCTGATAAATAACAGAGAGAGGATTCCAGCCTAGGCTGTCTGGCTCAGACCTGTGTGTTCTTCTGACCATCTTACTCCCTACAACCGGGTACACAGTGTTACTTGTGTAACGTGCTGGTCGTATTCCTTGCATGACCTCAGAGAGACGCACAGGAATTGGCTAAGAAAGTGGCACGGTTTTCATCTTTCAGTTCTGTCTTGTGACCATTCTCAATGGACCCCTCTGGGGCAGGACCCAGGCATGTAATGTGTGTCTCTGTTGGAGGGACCATGAGCCCGAGGTGCCAATCCATCTCATCTGCGACTGCCTTACCCCTGCCATCTTGCAGCTGGGCCCTCTGCTCTCAATAGGAGGCTTCCACCCCCTTCTTACCACCACACCGGGGGAGTGCCACCCTCTTCCTGAGCCGGAATCTCCTCCCAGAACTCAAACAGGGACCCAGAAGCAGGACTGACCTTCTGCTTTGGCCTGTGCCCTGAGCTCTGGGTCTGTAGCACCCTGAGAATGCTGGGCCCACATGGTACTCATCAGCTGGTGGTGCAGCAAAACCTGCTTGTGACTGTGGACAGGCCTGCAGCCTGGTGGCATCCATAGACTTTGGAAGGGCCAGGCCACTCTTCTGCCAGAACCATTAGGCCTCCATGCTTTCTCAGCTTGGATGCCCCATATGAAGTAAGTATGAGAGTAAGTTTTGATTGGAGGATTAAATAGGAGGGAAATAAGAAGTCTTCAGAGATGGAGGTGACCACCCTAGTCCCTTTCTGGACATGCCTGTCTCTCCTCTTACTCCATATTTGGAGAACTGACCTGGGTTTAAGAGGTAAGAAAATGTTCGTTTTCTCCACTTTAGGTCCGTTTTGCAAATAGTGCTAGGATGCCGAGATTTCTCCCACTTGGGCATTGTATCCCAGACTGACACCTGAAAGAGAGGTGGAGGGACAGGGACGAGCACAAGCCTCTCTGATTTCAAAATGGCCCTGTGAAAAGACGAAAGAGAGCCTCCTGAAGAAGGGTCACCTGAGAAACAGGATGTGTGGTCTAGTTTCTGAAGGCCTGTTAGGTAGCCGGGGAACCTTTTTTCCTGCAGGTCCAAGAGAGAAGACCCGGGTCTTGGTCAGGGAGCAGGATCAGTTCTGTGTTGGAAAGAATTTGCTCCTAGTTAAGCTCTAAAAGGGAGAATGCACTAGGCATTGCCTTTGGAAAAGGCGAGCGCTCCATCCAGAGAGGTGCTCAAGGCTGGACAGCTCCCTGTCTGAAGGAATTCTGGTTTTAGTGGAAGGCTGAAGTAGGTGCCCTGGGCATTTTCAGACTCAAGTTCTCCAGTCTTGTGGGTCTTTCTAAAAGTGCCAGGTACTATGTCCCACAGAAGAATGGTCCCCGCGGAGAAACCAGATGACTCTCTCTGGCCCCAGAGACCCCACTTTTTACTAGCAGCAGCTCTAGTGAGAGCCCTGCCTCCCCGTCTGGTCCCTTAGCCTGGGAAGGGGCTCGGGACCCTGGAAGAGGACCGGAATTCCGAGATCACCCATTGGCTTAGAGGCGCCATGTGAACGGTGCTGGTTGGTTGGCGGGAGGGAGGGGGAGGCGGTTTCCCGGGTAACGGCAGGGCAAGGAGCGGCTGCAGCGGCAGCGGGCGCGACTGAGAAGCGCGGGCCGGAGCGCCGTGCGAGACCGGCTGGAGGCGGCGGCTCCGCGAAGCCGCGTGGGAGCAGGTAGGAGCTCCCGGCGCCATCCCTCGGCGGCCGGGCTGGGGCAGGCTGCCCCGCGCCTGGACCTGCCGGGCGAAAGTTTGCCCCGCAACGGGACGAGCGGGAAGGAGAGGACTTGGGGATGCTCTGCGCTGGGCTCCGGGGGCCGGGCAGGGCGGGGACTGCCGGCGGGGAGAGGGCTGGCCCCGCGTGCAGCGGCGCGGGGACCACACCTCCACTCCGGGACCCTGTCGGAGGACCCAGGCCTCCTTGGACTGGTGGCTGTAGCACGGAGACCCGGCCAGCGGACGCAGACGGCCGGCGGTCCCTTGTTTAGAGATGCGCTGGCAAAGTCTTACCGGGCAGATACTGGCTGGGGCGCGCGGCGAGGTGCTCCGTCCGAGGCGGTTCTGCGAGCGAGCTCCAGGAGCACTTTCCCCGGCCTCCGGCTACGCTGCATACGCCCCCATGCAGAGTGGGTGTGTGTCCCTCTGGGTGTGCGTGCCTGAAGCTGGGTGTATCTTCTTGTGCGTGTTCTTGTGTTTCTGATGTCTTCTGTATGTGTGTTTCTGTGCGTGATTCCCCCCTTTGCGTGATTGGATCTCTGGGTGTATGCTCACGTCTGGGCCCCTCTGACTGTGCTCTCGGCGTGGGTGTCTTTGAACGCCCTCTCCGGGTGCTTCTGTCTGAGTATCTCTGTTTGTGGATCCTTGTGTCCGCACCTCCATGTATTTTCGGTTTTTGTGTGTGTCTCTTTCCTCTGTGTGCCTGTCTGTGTATCTTGCGTGTGTGTGTTTTCTGTCTGTGCCTCTGTTTTCTAGACCCCTCTGCCTCTGCCTGTCTGATACCTGTCTGCGCGTGTCCCTCTCTGGGTGGGTGTGCACCCTCGTGTGTGTGATCTGAGCTTCGGTAGGTGTGTGTGAGTGTGAGTCTGCGTGTATGTCTGGACCTCTACGAGTGTCTACTATGCCTGTGGCAGACTGTGTCTCAGTCTCTTTTCTGTGTCTGTCCGTATCCGTGTGTGTGTGTGTGTGTGTGTGTGTGTGTGTGTGTGTGTATGAGTGAGTGTAGGTGGATCGAAGCTGGGTAAAGGAGGCCAGGCCTCCGGTTTCCCTGGCGCTCTTCTCCCACGCTCTGGGTAGAGCGGGCGGCGGCGAGGGCGTGGGCGGCGGGCGGGGAGGGGGCGCCTGGGTGTGCGCTCCGCTGAGCCGGCTCCTTTCTTGCCGGCAAAGGAACCCTGGTGGCGGTGGCAGCAGTAGCCCGCGCCGCCCAGCTGGGGCCCTAGTGACTTATTTTTGTGTGCGATCCTTTCTTTTCTTCAGGGAAGAGGCGGGAGCACGCTCCACTCCCTAGTCGTGCGCAAATAAAGGCTCCGGGGTTGGCGGCTGGGTCAGCCCTCCTCGGCAGCTTAGCAAAGTGGCCGACTTGGCCGGGCTCCCTTTGGTTGCAGAAAAAAAAAAAGCGCCCCCAAATAATAATAATAATAATAGTAATAATTACAAAAAAACCCAGCCCGGAAACCACCATGCCTCCTTGGCTCTCTTTCTTACATTTTATGTAACTTATTTATTGATTGATTAATGAAAGGCTTGATTGCCAAGAAGCTCCTCCGTTTCCCCTATTGGCACCAAAGACTAATTAAAAATGCTGTGTTGGTGGTGAGTGTTAATTAGACCATTCCAGAGGCGATGCACCCTTGTTTCAGAAACCTAACTCCAGTTAGAAGATGAAATAGGTCAGGCTGCCCTTTCTCACCCCGCTAACCTTTAATCCCGATTTAAAACCAGTTTCCCTAATCTTGGAGCCACCTGGGGGCAGGAGCAACTGGGGAGAGGGAAGGGGTGAGGAGAAAGCCAAAGGGGTTATGCCCAATTTTGAAAACTTTGGAGAATAAGAAGGATGCTTTACCAAAGCATATGAAATGGGTCCACAATGCCAGCACCCAGGCAGAAGGAAGGAGTGTGTTGTACGTGGGAGGCATTGGCCTGTGGCTTGTCTGGCACCTGGCATTCCAAATTGGCATTTCCTGGGGAATGTCACCTCCCTGGGCTTTTCGAAAGGATGCTTCTGCATTGGAGGCTAGACCCTGGCTTGGCTCCCCAAGTCCTGGGTTGTGCCTCCAAACCAGTCTTTAAAAAACGTTCTCCTGGGGGTTACCCAGAAGGCAGAGGGGATTGGGCATATGTGGAGTGGGACGTTGAAGACTTTCAGAGACTGTGTTTGACTAAGCAGAGGGAAGCCCTGGCAGTGTGTTCGGGATGTCTTCAGGATGGCTGGTCTTGTCTTCTGGGTTTTAAGGAGGAGCTGGGCTTGCCTGTGATGCTCCCCTATCCCTCTTACGGTCCAGTTTTCTTCCTCCCCTTTCCCTTGCACTGCTCCTGGCTGACTTAGGGAACGGAGAGGAGAAGCTGCTGCTATGTTGCTGCATTTAGGGATCAGTCCAGCAAACATATTGACTTCTCAACCATCCAGTGAAATAGCCTGTTAGTCCTGCCTTTCAGCTCTCTTTCTCTCTCTCTTTTTTTTTAATTCAAGTATGTTTGAAAACTTCCTGAGATTTCTCTGGGCAGTAAGAAATCAGAGCTTTTACATCAGGGTTGCTTTCATGAAGTCCTCCCCTGTCAGGAAGCTGATCGGACGTGGCAGCCAGTCGAGAGCAGCATCCTTGCTTCTCCCCTTTCTCGGGTGTCCCCTCCCTTCCCTGGCTGTAGCACAAGGACAGTGTCAGCCCCCAGAATTGGTGGAGACCGACTCCCAGAAAAAAAAAACAAAAGGCTCGCAGGAGGTATTGAGCATCCTCCCACTCCCCACGGACGGGGAGGTTTTTCTGTGGCAAGGATGTCTGTGCCCATGTGCACTTGGGACGTGTGCACCAGCTGGCGTGATGAGATGTGACAGGGTCTCACCCGGGAGAGAGCCAGGGTCTGGTGCACAGTGCAGAGCTCTTCTCAGAAACAAGCGCTGAGGACGCCACGGCCCCTCTGGAGAAGGCCTGTCCAAGTAGGAGATCCTTTGGGCGGGGTCTTTTTTGTTTGTTTTATTATTATTCATGAGGAGAGCCAGAAGCAGTAAAAAGTGTGGCCTCTGGACTCAGGCTGCTTGTGAAAAGCCAAATAACAAGGATCCTGCCAGAGAGGTGTGGCTACAAGCAAGGACTTTGCAGTCAGACATGGGTTCAGTTCCCAGCCCAATGACTTTCTAGCTATGTGACTTTCAGCAGGTTACTTCACCTTCCTCATCAGCAGTTGTCTCATCTCTAACCCAAGGCTGAAAGTGAAAGTCGCTCAATCATGTCCGACTCTTTGCGACCCCATGGACTATACGGTCCATGGAATTCTCCAGGCCAGAATACTGGAGTGGGTAGCCTTTCCCTTCTCCAGGGGATCTTCCCAACCCAGGCATTGAACCCAGGTCTCCCACATTGCAGGTGGATTCTTTACCAGCTGAGCCACCAGGGAAGCCAAGGACCTTGGAGCAAGATAACTGACACAGAGATTTGTTGAATGAATGAATATGTAAAGCAGAAGAGAGCTCCTAACGTAGAGCAAACACGTTAGCTTTCCATCACCTACTCTGTCAATAGGTGACCTTGACCTTCCCACTCCTATGTGCTGTCATTATCCCCACTTTATAGATGAGAACATTGAGACTCAGAAAGGTTAAGTTCCTTGCTCAGAGTCACACAGTGAATTAAGTTTCAAAGTTGGGATTCAAACCTAGATCTGGCTGAGTCCTCTAGTTTGAGGTCTCAGTTTAGATTCAGAAAAGGGTAATAATACTCCGAGCCCATTTGCCAGAGTTAATTTGCATTGTGATCTGGAGCTAAATAGAATAGAATCTGAGAGGTTTCACCTCTGCCAGGGATCCCTTGAAGGGGTTGTGGAGATGGTAGTGGGCAACCAGAGGGCTTTCTCTGGAAGCTCAGCTATTTCCTAGGCCAGCAGAGGGCTTCTTAGTTCTGCCACCCGTGGGTGTATGAGATGCTTGTCTTCTGGACATTAAGCTCTCATGGATGGACTCTTGCCAAATTCAGAACATTTTTGACCTGGGCATTCACTTGGAGAAATCTGCTCTTGCTGAGTGTTTCATGTGGTATAAGACAAGCCTTCAACCTTTCTGTAGCTTCTCTTCCAGGAGAAGCTGTTCTCTTCCTCCTTGCAAGCCCGTGTCTGGGTCTCTCATTCGCCTTTTAACCTGCTTTGGCGCTGAGCCGTGCGGAAGCCTTTTGTGACAGAGGGTTGCTTCGGCCTCATTCCAAAGTAGCCACCGGTCAGGACAGCTGCAAGGGAGGGTCTGAGGGCTTCTGTCTGATGCCTGCTGCGGCCGGATCTGGCCACAGCTCTCCCGGAGGCTGGCGAAGCCTGAATTGTGGAATGGCTAGTGCGTTGATTAGAAATGCTGGCAAGAGATGAGTGCCTTTTGGTAAGAGCCTCCCCCCCACCCCCTTTTTAGATTTCTTTCCTGGTGGTGCTGGTACTGCGGGAAAAGGCATTCATAATTATTTATTGGTGCTTCTTCGTGGGGATTCTCCAATATGTTCCCTCCCCTTAGATGTTCATGGAAGGTGCATCCCATGCAAAATGCTTTCCTTGGTGCAGAGGTCCCTCCTCTCCTCCCTCCCTCCCTGTGCCTCTGAGCTCTGTGACGTCAGCCTGGAGGTGACTGGGTGCCTTCTCTGCCTGCAGGTTCGGAGGCAGGGAACGCAGCTCTGGGGCACAGTCGCCTTCCAGCTCTCAGATGATCTAGTCTGCTCTTTTCAGTTCCCCAATGGACCCCGTTGTCTTGCCTGCCACACGCTGCCTCCGCAGCTGTAATTAGGGGAGAAATGTTGATGCCTTTTTGCTTCACAGACCATTGCTTCCCTGTCTTATCATATCTGGGTGCTTTATTCCTACGATGATGATGCACCCCACATAGGTTTGAGAAAGAATTCATTTCTGTCTCCGGTGTGTGTATTTGGAGAACAGGGTCCTCTGTGGTCTTTTCCTGGCGGGAGTGGGGAACCCAGGCAGCCCCTAGGTGCTCGTCCAGAGATGTGCTCAGAGGATGGCGAGGCTCAGAGGAAGATCACTGGCTGCTGCTGGGTGCGAACATCAGATGGTGGGCGAGGAAGCTCACACCTGTCCTCCTCCGCACAAGACGATTCTGACCGGTGAACCTTTTCTCCTCAGGTATGGGTCTTACTCCACAGAGGAAGATGACAGCCCGGGAAGGCAGCAACCTCGGTGATGAGCACTCTCAGGAACTGTGAGGAGCGGCTTTGTGAGCAGCTTTGTGGTGATTTATGGGAGTCGAGGGCTGCCGGAGAGGGATGTGGGTGCTATCAGCTTGGTGGATTAAATGCCCATTTACATTGTTATTGACATATAAATTATCGGTGCCAAGGAGACAGTGAGGGAAAGGATTTCTGGGGCAGTGATGTGGCACATGCCCCAGGATATGGACTCATCGCTGCCCAAATCTGTCCTCTGGGCACTCAGGAAGCCAGCACTGAAACTGAAGTAAAAGTCCCAAATCCCAGCTCTCACGATGCCGGAGCAGCCGCCCTCATTGCTAAGGCAGCGATGGCAAGAGAGGTCCCCGAGTGGGTTTTAAGAAGCCGGGGAGACCTTTGAGAAGGTCTTGTGGATTTCCTCGGCTGGCAGGAACTGTGTCTGGCCGCCTGCATGCATCACTTTTGCCTGGGTTCTTTTATTCCACTGTGGATTTGGAAGCACCGCTGAAGAAGAGAGGGGATTTTATTCCTGGGAAATGGAATCGGTTTCTGAGTCCAGCCAACAGCAGAAGAGAAAACTGGTTACCCATGGACTGGAAGATCAAAAGAGGGTAAGTGAGAAATTTGTTGCTTGGCTTATGGCGCCGGAATTGCTAAGCAGGATTCAGGTCACCCAGGTGGTTGTCCTCATTGTTGTTGTGTCATTGATGCTGCCGGCTTCTCTTTCTCTGGTTGGGGAGGCAGGATGGTGGCTTTTGACTTGCCAGGTGCTAGTGCTGAACTTGAAGTTTTGGCTTGTTGATGGGCAAGGGGAGAGAGAAAGGGCAAAAATCAGAAAGACAAAGATGTATAAGCCTTGGCTCAAGGAGTTAACAAAAAGTGCTGGTGTCCTCTAAGTCAAATATGAGCTTATTTTCTATTGAAGCCCCCTTTGGGATTCATACACTGTTAGCACCTTTTGGAAATGATACTCTTGACAGTGGTGGCTTCATTTGAGTTATTCGGCATGAGATCTGCTGGCTCTTGTGTTTATGGATCAAAAACATATCCTACTCTGTTCTTTGGCCCCATCTGTGAGAATGTCAAAGTCATTTAAAAAGGCCCATTGAGTGTAGGTCATTTGCTGTCATCAGTCTGAAAGCCGCGGTCACCCAGGACTTGTGTCGACCAGTTAAAGTTCAACTTGTCTTCAAAAGCCTTCGAAAGTAACATTGAGTGGGTGGTTGTTCAGGAAGAAAGTTGAAGCTGTGCTTCCTCACTCCCAGGGGAATTGCTAGGACCAGGGGGTGGCCAGGGCTAAATACAGCTCGAGCGGAGCCAGAGTCTGTGTTAATCTGAAAATAATTTCTGATATTTCCTTTGAAATGTTGCGGATGGTTGAAGGAAACCTTCTGCTATTCTGTCCATGTGGGGTGGAGTATCCCTTCTCTTCATGAGTCTAAAAAAAAAATCATCTCTTGTATGAAATACCCGTGGAGGTGAAAACTAGCCTTACAATTCTTCCCTATAATTTTCAATGGCTGTGCATGTGTTTGAAAAGGATTTAGTATGGGGCTTTGCTCTGACCTTAAAAAAATAAAGGTAAATGGAAACAAACTATATTTTAAAAACATGGATAGTGACGCTATCCCTAAAAAAAAGAAAGTTTCCGCTTCTGAAGCTGCACTCACCATAAAGCAGAAAGAGTGCCTACTATCTTAGGCAACTAGATAAGTGAAATTTGTTTTGTGGCCTTTGATTTATTCAGTGAATAACCAGCCTACGGGACTTCTCTGCTCCTGTTTCTGTGGGAGCTTTCTGAGAGATGGGAGGAAACCCAGTAACTGTTGTGAACAGGTCCTGGGATTGACTGCGTTTTACTAAGTGTGAGCCAGGTTTGACATCCAGACACTTTAGCAGAGGAACATTTGGGAACTCTGACCCTGTAGAAAATTTTAATTGGGCTGGTCCACTGAGATGATGTGCAATTATGACGGCCTCTCCTTGGCTAGGTATGCTTGTCTGCATTTCCCATCTGTCCCTGCGTTGGGTCCACATATACTGTGGAGCCTTTGGAAGCAGACTGGTAACCCCAAGTGAGGCTCCGTGGCAGCTGGGGTAACATCAATTGGTCATGCTCAGCTGACATTCATTTTAACTTGAACTCTAGCCGTCATGGCGATTATTAAATTTATAATGATATATGTAAGATCCATTTTAATGACTCTCCATGCTTGAGTGAGCTCTCACTTGTGCTGGCAAAATAAGGCTTAATAGAGTATTACATTTCATCTCCTACTGAATTTTCCAGGCAGTGGTTGGAACTTTGCTGGGGAGGAATTAGATTGCATTCTCTGATAGGCACCGCGCTATAGTTCCATATTGCTCGAGTACAGTTTTGGGTAATTCTTCTAGAAATACCGCCACCGCAACAGCTTCTGTTGGTGTGTGCACGTGTGTGTTTGTGGGTAAACACACACACCATTTGTGTCAAGTGTGAAGCTAAACAAGCTTCCGGGCACGCAGCCCAGAATGGTTTGTCCACGGAGCTGAAAAGGGGCTCTCCTGTGTTTTGGCTCAGATATCTCGGGTGAACTGGGAACCTCTCCTCAGGGGGGATTGGCTGAAAGTCCAGCAAAGGCACAATCGAGGCATCTGTTGGGGAGCTGGGAGGTCCCCACCAGCTTGCTTACGTTACCACACGTTCACGGGCACAAGATAGATCCTTGTGGCATTGTTGTCAGGGTGTGTGTGTGTGTGTGTGTCTGTGTCTGTGTTATTCAAGGAAGGACAATTGTGGAGGGCTGAGAAGACAAGGCAGAGGGAGACTGGCCGGTGTCATTTTGCTGTGTTTCCTACTGTCCTGAGCAGCAAAAGCCATTTTCTTTAAGGTTTGGTAGGTTTCATGCTCCTTGTAACTTGGCCCTCTTTTGGTTTCCATATGGATAGAGCTCCTGGTTGAGGGCTCCTCTAGGAATAGGCTTTTTTGGGGGGAGGGGACTTGCTTGTGCTTTCTGCGAGTGTGCCATGAGCTGCAGAACCAGAGAGGTGAGTTCAGATTTCGTTTGTGCTGTGCATTAGCTGCGTGGCTCTGAAAAAGCTACTTGAGCTCTCTGATTATTAATCTACATTTTCTACAGAGGATAATAGTATTTAATTATAGGGACATTGTTAAGATTAACTGAAGCAAATCTGGTAAGGAGTTTGGCACTTGGTAATTATTTAAGAAATGTTCTGTATATTCTTGGGACAGTTTGCAGTGTGGGATTTCTTGCTTTCTTTTTGTTCTTAAAGGGCTGCATGCGATTCTGTTTTAAATCTTAAAAAAAAAACTCTGGTAAAGCACTCATTACACATTCAAACATTACAGAAGAATTTGGAGTGTAAATCTTCTTTTCTCTAATTCTATTCAGCAGTAACTGCTATTAACAGTATGATGTATAGCATTCCTGACTACTTTTGGTTTGTGTTTCTTAATAAAAGGAAGTCACACTGCACATATTTTTAAGAACCTATTTTTTTTCACTTAACATGGTGTGGATGTCTGTCTGAGTCATTACATACACACCTACCTCACGCCTTTTAATGACTAGAGAGAATTCCACAATAGAATGTGCCAAAGTTTATTTAACTAATCCCTTGTGTGCACAGTTAGGATGTATCCAGGTTTGGGTTTTTCTCCATGATTTTTTTGGTATTACAAAGTTCCCTTGTTCATCTATTAAACAAGTATTTATGAAGTACCTTCCATGTGCCTAGCTCTGTTCTTGGAGCTAGGAATCAACTAGACAGACATGATGGCTTTCTTCCTGAAACTTACATTCTAGCCCAGCGCAACTTTCTGTGATGATTGAAATGTTCCATTCATGAGCTGTATGTGTCAGTAGCCACCAGTCGTATGTGACCATGGAGCACTTGAAATGTGGCTAGTATGACTGAGGACCTTCATTTTAAATCTCACTTAAGTTGAGAATTCCTTGATGGTTCAGTGGTTAGGACTCTGTGCTTCTACTATAGGAAGCATGGGTTCAATCCCTGGTTGGGGAATTAAAATCCCGCCTGCTTCATGGCTCAGCCAAAAAACAAAATTTCATTTAGTTTGAACTAATTTAAGCTTCAATAGACACATGACTCAAAGGTTACAGTGTCAGACAGTGCCTCTCTCGACAGCTATCTATTTGCAGACAATGGTCTATGGGCTAAAGAAAATAAATAGAACTGGATAGTGTTGTGGGCTCTGGAAGGGTGTATTTCACACTTGTAATTATTTTTTAATTTCCTTTTAATTGAGGTGTAACTTATATTCAGTAAAGTGCATGCTTCTTAAATTTTTAACTCGATTTTTTAAAAAAATCTTTAGTACACCTGTGCAGCCACCACACAGAGCAGGATATAGACCCTTCCTTGCCCCTGAGGGGGTGCATCGTGGCTGGGTATAAGGGAGGACTCCCCTGGGGAAGTGGAGATCTCAGTGATGAACACCAGCTGGCTGTGGGAAGATCAGATGGCAGACTTCAGATGTGAACGTGCCCACTCATACCCTGCAGCAGGGAGGGGTGCTGTTCAGAACTCCCCTTTGGACGACTTATCTTGGTACCACTTATGGACAGTAGCTTCCCACGCATCCCTAGCAACTTGGTTAATTCAAATTCTGTGCTGAAGTCAGGAAAAATCCAGAGAGGCATGGGCTGCAAATTGCCACGAAGAGAAATTCAGCGAGGTGTAAGTATTGTTCAGTGCTGTAAGGACCCACTTAACTAGCACAGATGGGAGAAGTAAAATTTCCCTGACAGACACCTATTGATCAGTCAAGGGAATGACTGTTTGATTGATTTTTTTCTCTACTCTTCCTTAGAAGTTTGTCCTTCACAGACGGAGCTTTCCCGCAGAGGGTGAACACTGTGAAATAAGAATTGCTCAGGGGTTTTCAAGATACTTGATGACTGAGTGGTGACAAAGATGGTTTAGTTTGAATATTCTCCTGGCTGTCAGCTTCTCAGCATGAAAGACTCCTGGAGATGGTGTTTTGAAATGACTTTGGAGAGGGTGAATTTGGGCTTTGTGTAATTAAAATATCTGGGGTTGGCTGAACTGTTCTGGATTGCCAAATGCTGACCAACAAAGGGGAAGATATTTTCATACTTGTCCCAGAAGCCTCTTCTCTTCTTTTTATTCCTGGCATCACTGACTTCCTCATTACCTCAGCATCATTTAACCTTACCTTGCCACGCATTCCCTAAGTCCACCACTTTTTTATCCTGTCCTCCGCAGGCTGGCTCCTCTGGCATAGTATATCTGGCCACTGTCTCTTCTATCTGGTCTCACTGCCACCACCCTCATCTCAGGTCTAGCAATTCTTGCTTGGTTAGTGGCATAGCCTCTCTGGGTAGCTCTCTTGTTTCCACGTCCCCTCCACTCCTGGCCAGATTCCTCTTCTTTAGAGTCTTCCTGAAGTGTTGTCATTATATTTAGAGATTTCCTGCTATGTCCTCAGGTTTCCCTGTTGGCTCAGATGGTAAAGAATCTGCCTGCAATACAGGAAATCCAGGTTCAGTCCCTGGGTCAGGAAGGAAGATACCCTGGAGAAGGGAATGGCTACCCACTCCAGTATTCTTGCCTGGAGAATCCCATGGACAGAGGAGCCTGGCAGGCTATGGTCCATAGGTTTGCAAAAAGTCAGACACAACTGAGCAACTTTAATGTTTTCTGCTGTGTCCTCACCCTCCCCAGCCCCTGGCACTTTACACTGTGCCCAACTTCTAGGGTATAATGGGTAAAAGCTCAAATTTTGTAGGAGTCTCGTAGACCTCAGCTTCATCCCTGAAAAAGTTCTGTAATGTCCCTGAGCTGTTTTTTCTCCCAGTGGTTTCTATTCATAGCTTATAAGATGCTTAACACTGTTCCTGGAACATGGTAAATAACCAGCAAATGAGAATTGCTGTGATGATTATAATCTCTGTCTCTTTTACCCAGATATTCTTTACCAAACTCTCTTTTCTGTTTCATGAACAACCCTCACGTTTCCCCCATCTCTGAGCCTTTGCTTATGCATGTGTCCACCTGTCTGCCTTGAGACCACTCATCTGTCCTCCATGAAGAGTACATCCCCTTCCTGTTTCTATTAATAATACCTTAGTCAAGTGCAAGTGGGATAGTAGTTCATGGCATTCTCCTGGTGGCCCAGATGTTTTTTCCATATATCACACCCTGTACCAGATTATTGGCTTATAGAAGAAGGAACTAGTTTTGTCCATCTCTTCATCCCCTGGCAGACAATAGGTACCAGTAAATATTGGCTGAATGAATGAATAAATATTACTTGATGCTTTGAGATTTCTCTTTCCCTGTGGTCCTTAAGCTGAATCTGACCTTCCAAAAGGACTGGTTTAATATGTTTTCCACTCTTAGAGAGAGAAGAAGGAGAAGTAGGATTCAAGCAGATGGTTAGGATTTCTCTGCAATGATTGAATACATTTGATTAGGGGCGGCTAGATTGGGTCTGGGGAGTGGAATAGAAAGTAGGGATATTTTGAAGGAAAGAGCAGGAAAATTTGGGTTAGTGACTAGACTAGTCACTAGACTGACAGAGAAGGTATAAATCTAAGATGTTGCCAAGTTTTTGGTACATCTGTGGCTGGAGAGGGCTTGAAGCCCTTTGGATGAAGTGAGTTGAAGTAATGATACCTTCTAATGCTTCTCAAGGCAAAGTGCTCCCTTACGTGGTTTGCACGAGTGGAAGCAGAGCAGCTATTATTTCTTTTCAGGCAAAGAAGGAATCAAGACACATATTTTAATATAATTTTCCCAAGTACGCAAGATTTAGATTTAGTGATTCTTTCAGAAAGGATTAAGAAATAGCTGAAGATAGGGAAATTAACTAATGTGTAGAACAACTGCTATGTGCCAGAGAGTGTCCTAGGCACTCATTTGATCTCATTTAGATCTTGCCCATGTTCTTGTTGGAGGTATTACTAACCCCTTGCACAGATGCAAGGGCTTTGATTTCTCCAAGTTTACGCAACTTATTTTGTCTGCTAGACTCCTGCATTTCACTGTAGCTTCACCTCACCATTAGGATTAGATCTCTAAAATTTTTAAACTGGAATTTACTTTAAAAATAGTTTCTTCTAACTATTTAGTTAGATTTAGTTGTATACCTGTATATACACGAAGCACACAGCACACATGTGAGTCATGCATACTGCATAGCGGGGTTGGCCTGTGTGGCATCTCACAGGTGTCTGTTCATCTAGGTCTTATGTCCACATCATTCCTCAAATCAGAGTTCCATGTCATCACCCTCCCCACAGTCAGTCCCTGGCCAGGGTGAGGCTGAGCTTCTGTAGAGAAACTCTCCTCCTAGTTATCTGAGCTCTGAGAGGCTGACGGTGCAGTCAGCACTCTGGACAGATGGATGCTCACACGTCAGGTAAAGATGCAGCTCTAGCCCCAGCTCCCCGAGCTCTTTCCAGATGAGCTGAGGTGCTTGCTCCTTGGCCTGGGCCCGTGTGCTGGTGCCACCCCCTTTGCAGCCTGCGGTGGCAGCAGTTACAAGTTGATCAGCCTCCTGACAGCTCTCTGCCTGCATGGCCCGCCTGTCTGCCTGGCATGAATGGAGGGGGTGTTAACCAAACGCTCTGGGGATGGACGCTGAGGCCTTACCACAGCACACTGCACATGTCATTGAGGGATGGAAAGAGACTGTAGCCGGATGCAACTCTATTCAGTAAGTTTGGAGCTTCTGTTCAGGTGTAGGGGGGGAGAGGCCAGCAAAGGGGCCAGGACGATGCCCTGTTTTCATTTCAGTGTGGAGAAGATCAGACAGCATGGGATCTGTCTCATTTATGCCTTCATTCTTCCCACATTTATTTATTAAGTCCCTACTGTATGCTGGCCAGCCACAGCGTGATGCTCTGTGGTCACAGTGATGAGATTAGAGACTGTCCCTTGGTACTTCTGTTGTCTTGAAGGAGTCAGTCAGTTTAACCAGCCGGGACAGTGACCTTAGATAAGTGTCTGTCTGGTTTGGAGAGGTTGGCAGGGGTGGGAAGGTGGGCAGAGAGTGCCTCCCTGGAGAAGGAGGAGCTTGAGCTCCGCTCTGAGAGGCTGAGAGAGAAGCACACTGGGGGAGGGCTGAGTGAGCAGCTCACAGGCTGGGCTGAATTGTGTCGCCTGCCCCGAATTCGTATGTTGAAGTAGATCTCAGAATGTGACTGAGTTCAGAGATAGGCCCTTCAAGGAGATGATTAAGGTTAAATGAGGTCATGAGGGTGGGACACTAAGCTGATATGACTTATGAGAAGAGGAAGGGCCACCAACGGTGTGTGTATACCAAGGCCGCCTGAGGACGGAGTGAGAAGGCGGCCATCTGCCAGCTGGAGGGGAAGCCTCAGGAGAATGCATATGTGTTGACACCTGGATTGTGGACTTCAAGCCTCCAGAACGGTGAGAAAGCAAATTTCTATTGTTTAAGCCACCCAGTCCATGGAGAAAGCAAATTTCTGTTGTTTATGCCACCCAGTCCATGGTATTTTGCTGCAGCAGCCCTAGCAGACACTAGCCCACAGAGAGAGAGAGAGTTGGCTGAAGGCATTTTACTTTAAACAGCCCAGACTGTAAGCTCTCTGAGGGAAGGTGCTACTTCAGTTCCCCAGCATCCAACGCAGTGCCTGATGCCTGGCCAGTCTTCAGCAAATATTTGTTGAGTGAGAAAATCCATGGATGAAAAAAGTGAGGACAGAGAATGGAGAAACTGGACTTGCCATGTGAACAGTTGAGATGTTGTCCTGTAGGCCCTGAGAAACCACTGGGGGTGTCAGAATAAGGGGATGCCCAGAATGTGGTGCTGGGGAAGATTCTGGAATAAACCGGGTTGGCTAGGAAGGGGTGAGAGTAGTAATCAAAGAGACCAGAGAGAGGACCCCTGTAGTGGTCTAGGCATTCATGATAAGCTTCTGTTCCAGGGCTAAGACAAAGGGAAAACAGAAATGAGCAGATACAAGGAATAGAATCTGAGGAGCAGAAACTGGCCAGCAACTGGATGTGGCTGACTCACGTGCCAGGTGGCATGAGTCCCAGGAGTCTCCGAGGTTCAGAACCTCCCCCTGTACCTATTAGAATGGGGTCCGATAGCCCAGGGGCACGTTTGCTCCTGACTAATGTACCCAGGATGCACCGTGATCTTTTCACTGGTCATGGCAGAGCAGACACTGTCTCCATTTGGTGGATGAGGTAAGTGCGGCATGGACAGGCGAAGTGACCGGCCGCGTGTCACACACCTTGTCAATAACTAGATGGTGGTGAAGATTCCTATTCTCTTTATCCGCCAGTTAGGATCACTTTCCGGGGAATAAAGCTGCCTTCCTCAATCAGCAGAAGTAAATATTGATATTTTGTTATTTTAGCTTAATTTTCAATGGGGGAGAAGATGGCCTTTTAGGGACCCTTCTTCAAAGATACTGAAAAAGTTATTTTCGGTCCTAAAGGTGCTAGTAGCTCAGTTGTGTCCGACTGAGGCCTCATGGACTGTTGCCTGCCAGGCTCCTTGGCCCATGGAATTTTCCAGGCAAGAATTCTGGAGTGGGTTGCCATTTCCTACTCCAGGGGATCTTCCTGACTCAGGGATCGAACCCAATCTCTTGAGTCTCCTGCATTGGCAGATGGAGTCTTTACCACTAGTGCCACCTGGGAAGCAGGTAGAAGTTGACCGATAACTTGGGCACCTCAGAGGTGGCCTCTCCCCATTTGTTTTAAAGATACACATAAATTGCACAAGGAGAGCTCTGCAGTAAGTAAAATGAATTGACATTGGCCTTCCAGCTCTGTCCCAACTTGCTTCCAGGAACCAAATTACTGTGTCCTCAGCACAAAAGAGGGCTGAAATTTAATAAGTAGTAAGCAGTGCCAACTCTCCAGCTGGCATCCTGTGTAGGGTTGGCATATATGTTAAAGCCTTTTACTTTCCTGATCTCTTTAGACTTTAACTTTTCCCCTTGGTCTGCCCTGTTTCATCATTCTTTCCTGTCTTGAACTATGTAGAGTGTGGTTGTATACTGGAGGGAAAGAGTGTCGGTGTCATCTAGGCTATTTGGTGTCTGTTAAGAACACAACTTAGGAACCTTATTACTTTGGATAATTTATTTATCCTTTCTGGCCTCTACTTCTTCATCTAGAAAATTAGGATGAATAATAAAACCTTTGGTGAGGATTATGAGATATAATGTACTTGAAGTATTTAATCCAGTACTTAGTACACAGTTAAGTATTAAATGGTATCTATTATAATTTTTACCTTATGTTTCCCTTCGCTAGCTTGGCAAAATCCTCTAAGTAGCATATTTGGGGAATAAAATGGTAGGGGGGTTGGGTGACTGCTGCTAATTCATGTGAGTTTCCTTTTCTGGTTAACTGAAGGTCATATATGATTATTTCTAATTTAAACTTTGTTACTGCAAGTCTTCCTCAGTGAAAGTCTGCTTTTATGCTTTAGAAGCACAGTCAATGAAAATAGCCAAGTCTTCCCTCATGTAGCAATCTTCTTGTTGACCTCATCATTCTGCACATTAATTGACAATTTGTAGGACTCTATTATGTAACTGCTGCTGCTCAGATGCTCAGTCCTGTCCAACTCTTTGTGACCCCATGAACTGTAGCCCACCAGGCTCCTCTGTCCATGGGATTCTCCAGGCAAGAATACTAGAGTGGGGTGCCATTTCCTTCTCCAGGGGATCTTTCTGACCCAGGGATTGTACCCATGCCTCTTATGCCTCCTGCTTTGGCAGGTGAATTCTTTACCACGAGTGCCACTTGGGAAGCCCCTGTTATATAGTAGATGAGGCTAAACCTCTTGTGTGATTACAACATCCCCCCCTACCACAAGTTGCATTTTTGCTTGAATATGTTTTATGAATTTCATTTATTACACTTGGTAGCATCCCCTAAAACTGCAGTACCAGGGAAAAAAATCTGGTTACCTGGAGGTGAATTCCAATTAATCAATGCTTTCCGAATCTTGTCCTAGATGAGATTTACTTTGCTTATAAAGCTTAGATCAGATTCCTCCGTGTCTGCAGTTTGAATCAAAATACTGACATCTCTGACTCTTATCCTCAGGGCATTAATTTTTAATCTTCCTTCTCTTTGGGATAATTAGAAAGGGATGTGGGGGTTGGGGAGAGAAAAGAGAAGAGATGCGGTTGGCAGAGCAGGAGTGGTTTGTTTGTTTTTTTTTTTTTTTTTAATAATGCAGCCTCTTCTGGGAAGAGGGGACATCTGAAATCTTGCATCTGCATTCCCAGTTTGCTTGAGGAAGATAAAGCAAAGGTTGGGATTGGGGCTGTGGCTGATCAGCCAGATCAGGGTGGTTCCTGATGTGGGAATGGGAGGTCATTTGGGGAAGGAGCCAGAGTTGTGTAACTGTATGTGTCAGCGAGGAAGGTCGAGAAATCCACTTGGGTGTATGTGGGGATTTCTCTCTTGGCTAGGCTAAGTAAATACAGACAAGGTTATTTAAAGCCTAGTCTATTTCCTACATCTGTGCTCCTTGGACCTCTGAGAATCACAGGGGGATGTGAAGGACAGGAGTCAGAACCTTGATTACAACTAGCAAGATCTTATGTTCTTCATCTCTTGTGAAGCTGTCACAGAGGTACCAGTCTGGACACCTGGGAGCAGGGTACCTTTATGCTCACAATCCAGGCTTTTTGCTAGCTCCTTACATAGTTGAGTTAGGTTCCTTCAGCAACAACCCCTCCCTTCAATAACTGGATTTTAGATGAGAGGCTCCCCCAGACTGCAAGGGTTTGTTTAAAATATATTTCTCTCCTTTTCCACTGATATCATTAAAAAAGTCAACAAGCAAAAGTCCTCAACGATATGGGCAAATCTTCATGGGAAAATGGCATGTTCTGAAAAGAACAAACAGTTATTGTTGTTGCATCTTGTACATCTCCCCGTATGAACTTCCAATCAATAAATGAAAGTCTCTTCACCAACCACTTGGTTTCTTGTTAATGTTGAGATTCCTAACTGATTCCACATTGTTTGGCACGTAGTCGATGATCAGTGCATATTTGTTGAATAAATGAAGGAGAGAATCAGGTCTGTCCTCGGACTCGCTGAGCTACAATCTTGGTGGCATTGAGCAGTAGCATCTTAGAAAGGAAGGTTTAATCGTCTTTGATTTTGTGATGGGAGAAAGAATGCCTGGGAGGACTGCTTAGAGCTGCACATCCTGCAGTTGCACATCTTTGTATATGTGGGTAGCCTTAGCTGTGAAGACCCAGTTTTGTTTTTTAAATTGTGAATCTGTTATTTCCTACCTGCCCTGGCAGAGATGTGCCTTTTTCCTTTGAGTGTCCATGGGTCCATGGTGATGGGTAACCTGGAAGTTTCCTTCATTGATGTCTACATGAGCTGGTCATTTAAAGGTGAGACAGTAGCTGAGATGTACCCAAAAGGGGATGTACTGAATGAATCAGTGCAAAGTGTGCCCTTATGTGTTGTAGCACAATGGGAGAAATGATGAGGGCAAGGAAGAGGAGTCAAGGAAAGAGAGTGTCCTGTCGGAGCCCATGGAATGTTCTGCAATGGAGATAAACAATGTAGCTGTTGACTGGAAATGGGAGAAGCTTCTTTTTTATTTATTTCTTAAGTTTATTTTTAATTGGAGGACAATTGCTTTACAACATTATGTTGGTTTCTGCCATACAACAACATGGATCAGCCGTAAGTATACATACGTCCGCTCCCTGCCTCTCCCCTCCCCATCCCATCCCACCTCTCTAGGTTGTCACAGAGTCCCGCCTTGAGCTCTCTGTGTTATACAGCAACTTCCCGTTAGCCATCTATTTTACGCATGGTAATGTATGTTTCAGTGCTACTCTTTCTGTTCATC
Source organism: Giraffa tippelskirchi (assembly GCF_054371585.1). Taxonomy (NCBI): domain Eukaryota; kingdom Metazoa; phylum Chordata; class Mammalia; order Artiodactyla; family Giraffidae; genus Giraffa; species Giraffa tippelskirchi. The sequence continues at coordinate 22,746,976 of NC_137284.1, forward strand.
CCACCCTCTCCTTCCCACACTGTGTGCAAGTCTGCTCTCTATGTCTGCATCTGAGAGAAGCTTCTTAATGTCTCTGAGCTTCCCTTCCTCCTCTATAAAATGTGGGTACTGGTCATTTACACCTTGTAGAGTTCTCTTAAGAGAGATAATGTATGTAAAGTACTTAGCACAATACCTGGTGTCCTGAATTGGTGGTGATCAAAAGTGAACTTCCCTTTACCTGTCTCTGAGCTCACATTAAGCCGTGAGAAACTGCACTTTGTTATTGAGGTGTTAGTGGGCCTACTTTGGGACCATCATCCCTTATCTATAGAAGCATGAGGAAAAGTCACACCGTGGAGAGGGCTTGGGTGACAATCCCAGCTCATCGCGTGGTGTGGCAGCTGTGACTGGGAGAGTCTTGTCCCTCCTTGGGCCTCAGCTCCTGCTGGATTTGTACACAGTTCTTTGACTCCTTGGTCTGGCCTTTTGCTAGTATTTGGCATTGGAGAGGCTGTAGGAGGGGATCTTCTGGTCGGAAGGCTGGGCAGAGTTCCCAGCTATAAAGCTTCTTTGTCCCTGGCAGCCTTCCATCATCCAGGGGCCGTTGCACCAAGCCCAGGGAGCCAACTCGCTGTGCCGATTGAAATCGAGGGCGCTTGAAAACAGGAGCCCTGCGTGCGTGTGTGCTTGTTTCTCGTAGCCATCAATCACTGGCAGGGCCCGGGCAGGACTGTGAGGAGGGAAATGGCAAATAAGCAGTTTGCATCACTAGAACAACGTGAAGCCCTTTCCTACAATAATTGAAAAAAATCTAATTTCTGCCCATGTCCCTGGAGTATCTTCCTATATAGATTCCTATGGAGTCCCCAGATATTATTATCAACACAACTGAGAAGGCAGAAGGGATTTGCCTGCTGGAGTGAAGTTGAGAGGAGAATCCCTGGGCCTCCAGAATGGTGCCTGGAGATCCTAGATCTCAGTGAGTTTAAGCGGGATGAAGTGGAGGAAATGGGGAAAGACATAGTGAGGGCAGTGCGGATGCCTGACATGGAGGTGGCCTGGAGGGTAGAGAAGTGATTGCTGGGATCTGGTGGTGCTGGGAGTTTAGTGTCTTGTCATCTTAGGTAGCACTGTTGTTCTCACTTTACAGATAGGGAAATAAAGGCTCGGAGAAGTTAGTAGCTTTCCCATGGTTCTAACAGCTGGAAACGGTAGCTTCTCAGTCTTGAAGCCAACTCTGCATGACTCCAAAGCCTATGCCATTTTTCATCAGGTACCATTATCAGACTCTGATATACCACTGACTTGATTTCTGCTATATTATTATTATTGCTCCATATCTGTTTTAAAATTGACTCATTTAAAAAGATTAGCCTTGTCACAAGAATATTATCAATGAAATTCCAGGTTTGATGTGCTACTTACTTTTCTTCCTGATTACTCATTAAAATAAAATCATGGGCATAAAGCTTTAAAAAATTTTATTGATGTACTATAAAATATACCCTTTGGGATACACAGGCCTCAGTTTGGAAACACTTCCCTGTACATCAGTAACAATATGACAACAGCAATAACACTGACTAATTACTGAATATTTTCCATATGCCAAGCCCTCTATAAAGCAATATGGTAGGTAGAACCTGGGCTCAGTAGTCAAACCTGGTTTCAAAACTGCCATCTGCCACTTCCTTGATATGTGACCTTCAGCAATTTAAGTTATCTTCTCTGTGCCTTGGTTTCCTCATCTATAAAATGGGAATGATAATAACACCTACTTTCTAGAACATTAAACATTAGACAAGTGAGTAACACTTAGACAAGTGCCTTGACGTATTAAGTGCTATGTTAAGTATTAGCTGTTATTCATTCATTCACTCATTTGACGATTAATTATTATTTGAGCATGTTCTGTATACTTGACACCATCCTATAATCTTTAAAATAGTCTGATGTTGGTATTAGCTGCATTTTACAGATGAAAAAGCTTAGGTTGAGCAGTTTCCCCAGAATTCCTGGCCTAAAATATGGTGAAACTGAAATTCAAATCCAGGTATGTCTGAAGCTCTACTGCTATGAATTTTACAGAACACTCCTGGACACAAAATTTGTGTATTCTGTGTGTTTGTGTGTGTTTTCCACATAGACCGATTTTTCAACAGCAGCTGGGTGTCCTACAATGCGATTCAATTAGATTCTGACACTGTCTACCTGGAGTGAGTGTCAGATCCTGCAAGTTAAGAACTCAGTCCCATAAACCTGCTCCGCGTTCAGATGCCACATGCAAGTCCGGACCACCTGTACTTCTGACCAGCCATTGCAGGTTCCCTCTACCTGCTCCTTGGGGTTTGCTAGAATGGAACCTAAGAAAAGAATTTATTTACTATTACTGGTTTATTATAAAGGATACAACAACCAAATGGAAGAGGTCCATATGGCACGATATGTGGAAGGGGACGTGGAGCTTCTTTGTCCTCTCTGGGAGTGCCACTGTCCTGGCACCTCAATGTGTTTGCCAACGCTGAATCTCCCTGTACCCCTTAACTTAAGAGTTTTTAGCGGAAGATCCATTATGTGGGCATGATTGATTAGATCTTTGGCCATTGGTGATTAACTCAATTTCCAACCCCTCTCTCCTCCCTGGAGGTCAGAGGATGTGGGTAGTGGGGCTGAAAGTTCCAATCCTCTAATCACGGTCAGCTCCTCTGGCAACCAGCCCCCATCCTGAAGCCCTCATCGAGGGTCATCTCATTAGCATAAACTCTGGAAAAACAGAAGACCAGGCTCATCTCTCACCCCTATGACTCAGGAAATTCCAAGGATTTTAGAAGCTCTGTGCCAGAACTGGAGATGAAGACTAAATATGTATTTGTTAATATGTCACAGTATCACAGAAGCCAGAGTTGGTCGTCTTATCTACTCTGCCGTTACTGCCTCCCCATGAAAGGAAGACTCACTTCCTGATGGAGGGATGCCCACCCACTTATTTCTCAGACATGTGGTCAGACTTTATCCTTTTGGGCCAACCAAACCTCCTCGGTTGGTTTTTGGAAAGCAGCCAATGTCACCCTGTCTGTCCATCTTCCAGCTTTGACTCTAGTTATGTGGGATGAGTCTTCAGCTCCCGTTAACCTGTTGTGGCATCTCTGTGTCCCCTGCAGTGTCGGTCCAGAGCCCCAGAGATCCTGCCGGCAGTGGGCAGTCAGCGCATGTTAGAATGCGGGACTGCAAGGCAGGGGGCACAGTGACCTGGAGCAGACAGACGCCACCGTAGCAGCAGCAACAACAGCATTTGTACACAGGCATCTTGTTTTGCAAGGTGCAGGAGTCAAGGACCTGTCTCCCATCATATAAAATAATGGTGGTTTGCATTATAGATGTCTTTGCGGAGTTCCTTTCCTTAGAGAATTTTAGAAAATGGCGATTGTTTGTTACAGTTTGTGAATTTGTTCACTATGCAAAGCTTGGTTTTCCCACACGATATTTTGACTTTTGTCATTTTCTACCTTCCATAGGAAGATCTCTTGGCCAAATTTTATTGTTAAGGGCAGCTGAGATTCATTCTGGAGGGCACCTCTCCCTCTTTGGACAAGGATGAGCTAGAAATAATGATCCTATCTGCTGTACTTTTGCAGATGTGTTGAGAGCCCAAGTTGCATGTATATTGGATGAGAGGATGGGGAGACGATGGCTTGTGTCTGGGCCATCTCAGGCAGGACTAACTGTCCTCCCAGAAACTGGCAGTGTCTGTTGATCTTCACCTTATTCTCCCCTTTCCTCCAACTAGCCAGCCTGGACCACTCTTCAAGACCGATTCTCCCATTCCTACCCAGTTGAAACCTTCCCTATCTCTTCTCTCTTCTTCCTTCTCTGATTTTTTAAACTCTTTCTCTATCTGTTTCCTGCCTGGTACATTATAATTTTCACTGAATCTCACATGAGTGAAGAGCATGAGCTGTGGAGTTGAAGGACGAAGCTCCCAGCTCTGTGACTTTCAGAAAATCCCTTCCCCTCTCTGTGCCCCTGTTCCCTTCATTGTTCAAAGGGGAAAACAGTAGCTGCTCTATCCTGGTCATCTTATGAGGATTAAATAAGATAATACAAGTACCTAGTAGATGGGAGAAAGTGTTAGTCACTTACTCGTGTCTGACTCTTTGTGACCCCATGGACTGTAGCCCACCAGGCTCCTCTGTCCATGGAATTCTCTAGGAAAGAAGACTGAAGTGGGTTGCCAGTTCTTTCTCCAAGTAGACGGTAACTATTCTGTAAATACTGTTAGAGAACAGTGCTAGTGGCGGTAATGGTGCTGTGTTCCTAATTAGAGTGTAAGATGCTAGAGGCTGGAGACTGAGACTTGAGTTTGTTTTTTATCCTCCAGAGTGGATTGTGGTGCTAAAGTCATAGAAGGACTCCATAAATACCCAGGGGATTTAAGGAGGTTTCATGCTCTCTCCTCTGTCTGCTTTATTAGAATTACATTTAAGTAACCTTAGTGTTTGGCTGGTCCTTAGACCCATTTTATAGAGTGTGTGTCAGTGATTAAATAAAGGGTTTTTTCATAACTGTTTATTTGCCTAAAGTGAAACTCCCTCAGTCAAACCTTGCCCTTTTAAGACTCTTGCTCTTGGCCAACTAATATGGTGAGGAGCAGAAGCCCCAAGGGAGAGCCACGCTTGCTCTTTTAGTGTGAACTGAAAGCTGGTCTGACTCGAGGAGCAGCCAGAGAGGAAGAATTAGGACGAGCTCTGAGAATGGGAAGTCCTGTGGGAGATGTCAATAGCCAAAATTATCTCTCATTTCAGCAGCCACTAAAAAGAACCCCACCTGGCCCCTTCCCCAGGGGGGTGACCTCTCCTCTGAGCTGGCAGGATGAGCCAGGCGGGGGCAGGAGGGGGCAGCCATCAGGGGTCAGGTTACCGGTGGGCATGACGTCAGGGCAGCTCCTCGGAGCCCATGCTGGCCTGGTGGGGAGGCAGCAGCTGTGCCCAGCATACCCTCCCCACCCTCCTCAGAGCTAGGCTCCATGTGTCTGAGGCTGAAGCTCTGTGTGGACGGAGGGAGAGAGCCAGGCTGCTCTTTCTGCTCAGTCCTCCAGGCACGGTCCCCTTTCTGCAACTTTCCCTGCAAGGCCTGTTTGCCAAGGAGGGGAGCCAGGAGCCCTTAGATGGGCAAGGATACAGGTGTTTGGGTTGAGAGAAGGCTCCAAGTCCCTGGGCTGGGCCTGCTAGAGCTGCCAGTGGTGGATGGGAAGCAGAGGGATATCCTGGGAAGAACTGAGTCTTCAATCAGCTCCCAGAGGAAATCTTGTTTCCAGCCCTTTCGACGGGACCATAGGAAAATTGTTTCTCCTCTCTGACCGTCAGCTCCTCATCTGTACAATGGGAAGGATAACGCTCTTGGAAAATATCTTCCCTCTTTGGAAAAGAGAACGTTGAGACTGCCTGGTGTGTAGTGAGAACTTGATATGTGGCATCTCTCTGCTGCTCTCCTCCCCATCCCACCACTCCCAAATATTAGACAGCTAGCTAGATTCTCATAGCTACCCTATAGTAGCTGCTAGAACACTCCAGTGATGACTCGGGTCAGCTCTTCACTTTTTGTGTGGATGCGGCCCCATCTAGATAGAGCAGATTTTTTTATATCTGGGTCAATTCTCCCTTTGATACCCGAGTCTTTAAATCCAGAGCCATCATGGTTCAGACAAGGACACTGAGGCCCAGAGTTGACAGACCCAGACAGGTAGAACCAGGCCCCGGCCCTCAGTTGAGGTTGTATAGCACTGTTTTATCTCCTGCCCCTAAGGGTCTTCTCATAGCCTCTGAGCATTCACATGCACTCTTTCCTCTGCCGAGAACAATGGTTGCATTGACTGTGCTGAACTGTTTGTCTTCCTTGAAGATTCAGGTCAAAAGTCACCTCCTCTGAGAAGTTTTCCCTCAGCACCACCTCCTGGCTGGTATGGAGACCCCTCCTCTGTGCTTTCAGAGCCCCTGGAGCAGACCTCTGTGGTGGGCTTCTCATACTCCATTGTGGAGTATGATGTCCTATCTCTCTCCCCCACTTGATAACGAGCTTTTCAAACATTTAGGTCAAGTCTCACTCATTCTTCTGTTTCTGCTGTCATGCCTGGCACCTTGTAGGTGCTCTGAGATGACCTCTTCGTGCAATGAATGAATGGGTGAATGAACAGATAGCAAGGAGATAGGGAGATGCTCATGGCTGTAGAATTTCCAGAAAGGTTCCCACTGGCTCTGTTAAACAAGATGGCAGACCTCCAGCCCTTTTGCAGGTAGAGACTTCACTGGGATGGTCTCCTTCCCAGTGGTCCAGAGTACAGCCACCCATTACCTGAGCTGTATGTCCATCTTTGCAGGCCGCAAGGACCAGAAACTCTCCCAAAGTGAGGCCCAGAGAAGCTGCTATTTAGGGTCTTTGTTTCAGACAGCCCCTGCAGCTTTCTTGTGACTCTGCCCTTGGCTGACATCTTCACAGAGGCTGAGTTCCCAGAAGATGTATTAATGGAGACATCACTATATTGCCCTCCAGAGCTTAGTGTAAATAAGCCTGGCATGCATTCATTCATTCACTCACGCATTCATTCAATGCCTTCCTCCTTCCATTAGGGCATATAGTCAGAAAGTGACTGTATATGACTTTATCACTCACCCGGCTCCAGTGTCACTCAGAGCAGTCAATTAGATTTTTCCCAAAGGCCAGATTTGGGGGTCAGGAGGGCAGGCTGATGGAGCATTGACAAGTACTCTGATGTCAGCTTTAAAATATGCAATAGACTCCTGAGGTCATACACCCCCTCCCCCACTTATACACACATCCCCAACATCATCCAGTAGCAGGTTTGGAGATACATCTGCTCTCTTCACTTCCCTAGGGCAGGGAATAGGCCACTAGAGCCAGAGTCCCTGAACGATCTGAAATCCTCAGTGGTGGCCACACTGATTTTGCTCTCGTGCAGACACAAACAAGCAAACTTCTTTCTGGCCTCCCTGTTCATCTCTGGGTGAAGTCAAGAAACCTGGGGGACATTGAATGGGACCAAGCACCCCCATGATTACCAGGAAGTGGACAGTGTATGTGTGTGACGGTCAGAAGAGTCATTTCACTATTTGAGTCTTCTTTTTCTCACTTGTATGAAGAGGCTGTGATCCCAGCCCTTTCTCTCTCATATGTTTGTTGTGAGAATTAAATGAGGTCAAGTTTGGGAAAATGAAAACAGCTAACAGCTAATGTTCCTTGGGTATATCCCAGATACTTTTATAGTCTCCATTTTATAAATAAAGGACCCGGAGACTAGGGAAGTTAAGTGCTTTGCTAAATGTCACAGAGTAAATAAGTGAGAGAGCCTGGTATTTGTCATCTGTCTGACCCCAGAGTCTAAGCTTTTCATCACCGTACCATATATTGTTTCAGATTTGAGCTGTGTGATATTGGACAAGTGACTTCCCTCTCTGGTCTTCTGAGGTACCATCTGAAAATGAGAGACTTGGCATGGATTAATGCTAAGGTCCCTTTCAGCTCCAAATTCCTGGTTGTATTTTAATAAAGGATACATACACCCACCGCCTGACAGCACTTCCTTCCTCCAAGTTTGGTCTTCTTTGAACATGGGATGACTTGACCATTTGCAGCCTCTAGCTGAGAGAGCAGGCAGATTGTAACGCACATCTAAAGAGCAGAGCCGAGCCTGCCTAAGTGGGAAATGGATGTTGTAATACAAAGGCAGTTACCCGGGTCCTTGGAGGTTTCAGCAGGATGTAATTATGGTTCTTTAAAAAAAGGCTTGCATGTGTTTTTGAGCAAACTTAACAGATGCCCGGATGTCATGTCTACTCTTTAGGGAGTCTAGGATGACTGATTTTCTACAGCAAGTTTGCATTGCACATGGAAACAACCCATTGCAAATCAATTCCTAGGGTGCAACTTAATGAAAGCTTTCATTGGTGATTCAGATTAGTAATCTAAAAAACTTAATAGAATGACCACAACGCCATCATTGCCTGATCTACTCTGTGTTTGATAAACTATATGGATTGTCCTCTCTGAAGTTAGAGCTTTATGGGATTCCTTTAAAAAGAAATCCTTAGCCATGCCTGTTTATAGGGATTGAGGGTTTTAATGCTGTGTGCTTCATTTCTGGTTCATCATCCTTTGCAAACTTCCGTGACTTCCTTAGAGATTTTCTTTGAGCTGTGGACCGTAGGGAGACCTTCTGGATGGTTTACTACTGCTTTGTTGTAGAATTAAATGCTCATTGATTCTCGAGAATCAATGTCCAGTTAAGGCAGTTTGGGTGCCATTTCTGTACCCCAGCACACTCTATCTGGAAAAGTCTCTCGGAAACACATGTTCTCCTGAGGCTGTTGAGAATATTGAGCAACTGCATAAGGAAATTGAAAGATAACAAGCCTAGTTTCCTTTGGTGGGCACCTTGACGTCTCTTTTCTTGCTGGAGCTCTAAGCCGTCTGATACATTTCCAACTGAATCTTCACACCAAGTGACTCTTGTTCTGAAGACCTGGTTGCAGGCTTCTGGATTAAATTCTCTGTACTGGCTGCCTTGGGGCCAAGAAGTCTTCCTCTTAATAACAGTTGAAGACAGTTGAAGATGGAAGCCTTGCATGTGTCTCGTTTGGGCAGAATGTCAGCCTTTCAGTTGCCTCCAACTATTCATAGCCCTCCATAATTTCATAGCCATCGATTTCTGCTCCTCTCCTGCACATTCTCATTGGCCTGTTGCCCATGTCCCGTAATTGTGCCAGTCACCCCCCGTGACCTTTCCTTTGCTGAGTCTGATTAGTAATGTACTCAACACATTTCCCTGTTGCATCAAATACCAATTTGGCCTGAATGGGTGAAAGAATGGCTAATGAGAAGATGGTTAAGTCTTCTTATTGGACAAACCTTTGCACTGAGCTGGTGTTGGGAGGTGGGGAAAGAAGGGAAGATGCCTTGTAACATTTTGCTCAGCATGTTTTTCTCAAACTCTGCAGCATTGTCTGATTCTAATTACCCAGATGCATAGGTTTGTGTGCAGGAGAGGGTGTGTCACCTGACATTGGGGAACTCTGAGCAGCAAAAGGCCTCATATGACACAGCTTTGTGGCAGGTGTTTGCACACTCCTAAAATGTTTCTGCTAAATATTTTGGACTGAGAGGAGAGTAATTACAACACAGAGTAGAATATTTATTTAGGCAGGAAGGAGGGAGGAGTAAACCATCCAGAAGTCCCGTCTTTCTGCAACTTTCTTTGTGTCCTGAAATGGCCCGGATGTGTGCTGAGTCAGAGGATGGACTTGGGTAACCGCAGAGGACAGTATGGCGGCTGCGCTTCTGGCTCCCCACCACGGACAGATAGCAGCACTTGGAGTTGCTTCAAAGGCCAGGTTTGCCATCAGTTAATGTTAAGGGGACCTGCGCCAGCGATGTGGCTTCCAAGCTGTATGACAGCAGACAGCTGGGCTCTTCAGCTCTTAGTTTTGGGAAGATTCCATGATTCTCTGGGAAAAGGCATCTCCTTGAGATGCCAGTAGCCTCATAGAACGTCAGAGGTAGAGGTTCCTTGAGACCATCTATTTCATGCCCCCATTTTACAGATGGAAGAAACTTGGGCATCTCAAGTAGACAGTTAACCTCTATAAGTCTTGCCATCAATGGGAAAGAATTGCAGAAAGGTGAAAGCAGCTGCATAAACCAAGTTTTATTAAACATCTATCATGGGCTATTCTGTATTATTCTATACTGAAACTTCTACATGCATTTCACTTAATCTTCAGAAAAATCCTGACAGGAAGGTACTGTTCATTATCTCTGACTGATGGCACAATGCAGTATCGAGAGGAGAAGTAACTTTTAGAGGAGCCAGCACTCAAATCCTCATCATCTGATGTCAGTCTGCTTTGTGAACCACTTGTGTTCTCCCACCTTCTGACTGAGTGTAATTTACCATGATCCTAGAAGAATGTTGGTATCGTTAGGTGAGGTAATTGAAGGATAGGGTGGTTAATAGTAACTTATCTAGTGCTGGATGTGTGTTAGTCACTCAGTCATGTCCGACTCTTTGTGACCCCATGGACTGTATAGTCCGCCAGGCTCCTTTGTCTATGGGATTCTCCAGGCAAGAATACTGGGGTGGTTGCCATTTCCTTCTCCAGGGGATCTTTCTGACCCAGGGATTGAACCCGGGTCTCTTGCATTGCAGGCAGATTCTGTACCATCTGAGCTATAGGGAAGTAGTGATGGGTATCAGGATTTAAATGAAAGTTTTGCAATTTGACTGTCTTAATTCTACTTTGTGAGGACTGATGTCTCAGAATCCTATCCACATGCATTTCTGCATCTCATTTAATCCTCCTATTAATGCTGTAGGCAATACTTGAGAAACCTGAATACAATTCTAACTCCGCTACTAAATACACTATGCATTCTTTGGCCAGTCACTTCTCTGTGTGCCTCAGTTTCCTTATTGGTAGAAGAGGATTGTTGTTGTTCAATCACTAAGTTGTGTCCAACTCTTTACCACCCCATGAACTGTACCATGTCAGGCTTCCCTGTCCTTCACCATCTCCCGGAGTTTGCTCAAACTCATGTCCATTGAATCGGTGATGCATTTCAACCAAAAGAGGGCTGGCAGCCTTGTTTATGCTACAGGGTCTTGTGAGATAGTAAATGTGCATGTTCTTTACTAGTGGAAAAGGGCTGAACAGAGGATTATTCCGGTTCTTTCCATGAAGTCCCTTTATCCATTGAGGTCTGGAAGCTTTCTCTGTTGCTTCATCCCTTCAGATCGTCACTGGAGGGTCCACATTTGTTGTGAGTTAGATGACAGCTGGGTTTGTATTTGATTTGGATGGAGTGTGGCCTGGGTATTAAATGGCTGTCAGCAAGACCTCTCTTCTAGCTGGCTTGGGGAAACAACAGAGCTGAGCTGACAGTGTTTCCTCCAAATGTCTGGGGACGCCTGCAGAAAGGAGCTGTGGGACCTCCAACATGGAGTCCCCACACCATCGTGCTTGAAGCACATAGAAAATATTGGTTCCAAACAGAAGCAGGATGAGCCCTGTTTCAGCATCCAGCCCCACTTGTGTGAGATGGCAGAGGAGATCAGGTGTGAGGGGGTTGGGTAATAAGTGATGCCGAGAAATGGCTGCAGAAACCAGATTTCAGGGCTTTGTGGCCTCATCAGCCATGGATTCTAATCATTTCACAGCATTTGGTCATTTGGGCTGTTGGGGTTTCTAGGAAAAATTCATTTTAACCTTAACCAGTCGTATTGTGTTCTTTTTTTATAGGGATGGGGAATAGTGTTCCTTTTTCCAGTCCAACTGATTTCTTCCTTATTTGAAATCCTGCAGTACTTAATTCTCTTTGAAACCAAGAGGAAGCAAACAACATTTTTGAGAGCCAGCCCTGATGGACTTTATGCTGAGACTTTTATACATATTACCCCGTATCATTCCTACAAAACAGATCCTTCTCTCCTTGCAAGGCTTATGCTCTCTTGTTTTTTCTCCTATATAAATGATTTTGTGTTTTTAATCTGCTGGCTCTTCTTCTGAATGTCAAGTACCTGGGCTCAATCCTTTGTCCTTTTTTCTCTTCTCTAGGCCTTTGCAGGGGGTCTTATCCAGCCTTTTGGTTTACTTTCCATCTCTATGCTGCTAACTCCCACGTTTCTGTCTTTAGGTCCAACTGTGCACCTGCGCTCCAGACTCATGCAGCCTGCTTGGACGTCTCCCAGGAAGGCTGCCTGTCTGCCGGCTCCTTTTATCTCCCCTTTAGCCCCAGTGAGCTTCATGCTGTTCCCTGAACCTGTCAGCGTATTCTCACCTCAGAGTATTTGCACCTACTGCTCCCTCTGCCTGGAAAATGGTTCCCCTGATATTCACTTGGCTGCCTCACTCTTCCTCAGGGCTCTTCCTCTGACCACATCATCTAAACCAGCCCCACCTCCCGCTCTCTCTGCCCTTATCCTGCTGTTTTGGTCATAGCACTTACCCTACCTGAAATGACATCGCAGGCTTAGTTACATTTTTGTTTATTGTTTGTCCCTTCTCCTGAGTTTTAAAATCCACAGTGGCAGATGTGTTTTCATGTTCATTGATGTAGCACCAGCATCAGGGATGTGGCTGCAAGTGGCTGGAGCCCAGTGAATGCTGAATGGAAGAACACTTTTAGTGGTAGGTATTGTTTCTCCTATTTTTTAGGGGAGGAAGTACAGGCTAAAATGCCCCATATCACAGGCCTTTTTTCCCCTCAGAAAAGATGTGATAACTTAACCAAGATCACTTACATGAAAGCAATGCATTCCTTTTGACAGAAATTTATAAAACGTATAACAAGGGTAGAGTTTTCTGAGTTTCTGTCTTAGATAATAAAACTCAGTATGTACATTTCACAGCAATTCCGAACATGTATTATGACCACAATTCACCACATATATGACTGGTCTGCTCCCCTCAACCCCAAACACATGCTTTTCTGACTTCACACCTCACCTTGGTGTCTTGTTATTTATTACGTTGAACAGTAACTTGGCACCATAACTCCCTGTCAGTTCCAGTAGATGACTATGTGAAGATCAAAATATTCAGTGCATCCAAGGAGAATTTTTCTTCAAAGATTAAGATAATTAATTGTCTGTTTTAAAGAACCCCTTACCACCGTCCTCACTAAAGGGCGCTTCATGGTGTCTGGTGCAAGATGATGGGTGAGCCGCCATCTACTGCTGGCCATGGGGCATCACATTGCGTTCTCCAGGGACTCATGGTTGGGAGAGTCTGTCGCTCGTGCTTTACCTGAAGTCAGTTGTTTTGAGCCTTTACATTGCAGTTGCACGGTGGATTTTACATAGCCATTTCTTCATCTGCGAAAGAGGAAGAAACACCAAGAGAATCCAACCAGAAGCTGTTGAGCTAGATCAGCTTGTTACTTTTTGAAAAAAATATTTTCTCTTTTTGATTTTAAGAAGTCTTAACTCTGGAAGTGTTATGAATCCAGCACGGTTCAGAATCTGGACGTTCAGGAGGCATAACCCTCCTCCCACCTTGTTCCCTGACTGTTTGGCCCACCCAGCAGTTTGGTGTCCATCATATCATCCAATTTCCCTGCAAGGCTTTTTCTTCTCTGTGGATCTGATGCCTGTCCCTGTCTCTTGATCAGAACTGTGCCCTGCCCCACCTCCCCTTGATTGGCATTCCTTTAGGCACACAAAGACCGACTTTGATTGTATCTGTCCCTTCTGGTAGGAGGCTGCCTGCCTGGCTTGCTCTGCCTCCAGGTCAGGACCCTGATGTCCTCCTCTCTAGCCACACTGAAATTTCCTCCTGGACAATGCCGGTTTGCTCTACTTCTAGATTCCTTCCAAATCCTAGCCCAATCCTGGTCGCCTGGAGCTACTCCATAGAGACTCGTTTGTCCAACTTCTTGGTTTGTGGCAGCCAGTTGTCCTCTCCATGATCCTCTCAAGGGAGGAGCTATTATTCCATACCTCTGGGTAGACTCTTTCTTCCGTGTGGTTATGGTGGGACACGTCCGCAGGAGCTCTGCTTCCCCAGTGCAGCCACCCAAAATCCAGTGTATCTGACTTCATCCCCTGGGAGGGCTGGGCACAGATCATGCAGTGAGAGACTCTCTTGGAGAAAGCAGGGCAAGGCCTTGGTGCTCCCCTCCCTCCTATTCCAGCAAAATTCTTCCTGGGGTTGTTTGTTTCTTAGTGCTTGAGTTTTAATATCTACCTCTTCCGCATTTCAGTATCTACCTCCTTCTCACCAAGTTCAGCTTTTGCTCTATATCAGTCTGAATTTACTTTTCTCCTAGCCATTCTTTCCTATTAAATTAGATATTAGAACTGTACATCAATTGGTGCTGTTCAGGAGTAGAGCTGGTTGTCTCTGTGTGTGAATGCCGTGACTTGGGTGGGCCTGGATTTTTCTGCAGGATTACAGCCAAGCCTTGTGCTTTCACCTCTGCAGGTGTTCAGGTCCCATTGCTCTACCTCAGGAAACACTAAACTCCCCTGGAGGGTCTCAACAGAAGAACCCCATGTTATTATACCTTGGCATTGCTATAGCTCTTTATGTCTTATCTTCTGGTGGTGACTCTGGGAGTGTGTGTGTTTATGATCATTTTATTAGCCTTTCCTCAAAAGATTCAGTTTTATTAAAAACACAAATATCACTAGAAATATCTTGGTAGGTTGATTGAAGGGGATTTCAGGAAAAACAAGGCAAGAAGATTGAGCATCTATAGTTTTGACCTGTTGCTTAAATGAATGACTATAATATAACTGTGGACTTTTTTCTTACAAGTAGCCTTTATCAATTCTCCTTCAGATAAGATGTGACAGCCAAGAGCTTGCTGGTTTAAAGACATGTCACAGGGAGAAAGGCAAGTTTGTGGAGATTAAGAAAAATCTTGTGTTTAGAAAAATCATGTTCTATACTTCTGTAGTTATTTCCTTCTCAAAAATTTCTTATTTGTGCATTTCTGATGGGTCAATACATTCCCTTGTTGTTTAAGCTAAGTTCAGATGGGTTTTCTTTTACTTGCTGTCCAAGCATCCTAATTGTAAATAGAGGTAGCATGCTCCCAACATTGGGTAGTTCACAGAATACCTTCAGGTTGATGGACATTTAAATCTCCTGACAGCCTTGACCTGGGTACATTTAGATTTCCCCACTACAGAAGATAGAACTGAGGTTCTGTGGAAATGAGAGACTCATCCAAGGTCACATTGCTAATGAGTGGCAGAGCTGGACTCGAACTCAAGTCTTTCTGTTTCTATTTCAAGTTCCTTCAACAATCTCACACTGCCTCTCAAAGAGACAGGTTTGTTCATTCATTCAATTATCTATTTATCCATCTATCCATCCATCCATCTATCCATCCATTCATCCATATCCATATCCACCCATAACTATTCATTCAGAACCTATTATATACCAGATACTGTCTGGAACTCCCAGTTTGGTAGGGAAGACAATAAATGTATAATTACATTGGTGTGACAGTTGCGTGGGCATTAGCACCGAGGCTCTGGAAAAACAAACAAGGAACACCTGGCTTGGGGCAGTGGTCAGGGACAGCTTCCTAGAGGGAGTGATGCTAAAGCTGAATTTTGATATTCATGTGTATTAATAATCACTTGTTTTCCTTAGTGCTACCAGCTTCCACTATGCTGCCCACCACATATATCACTCTTAATTGGGCTCAGTTGTCAGGAAAGCAGTGGGGTGGAGATAGTTCAAGAAGGAAGAGCGTTCCCACTGAAGGGACTTTGAGTGATAAGGAGTCTGGAGAAGGCTGGGAACACATAGGATGGGGAAAGTGCCCCAGAGGAGAACCATAAGATCTGGTATGGAACCTGGGAAAACTCTCTTTTTTCCAGGCCTTGCTTTCTCATCAGTGATACAAAGGGATTGCATCTGAAAAAAGCTTAAAAGTGCTGATTGTATGGCCCTAAGCAAGCACAAGAACAGGGCAAATGAGAATGTTGCAGGGAGCATGGAAGGGCGTATTGCAAGCCTCCTGTAGCCCCAGGCCTTTGTACTAGCTCTGTCTTCTGCCTGAAAAGCTTTTGCCCATATTGTCCATCCATTAACTTCAGCTCCTCTCTTGTCTCTTCTTCCTGTTCCCAGACAGATGTAAGGACCCTTCTTATCAACCACAGAGCCTTGGGCTATAACTGCCCCACTCCTTGTGTTTGGGTGTTTGTATTGGCCATGCATTCCTTGAGGGAGGGACTGTGACCTTGCATCTCTATGTTCCCAGACCATAAGCCCTATGCCTGGCATGACACATATGTCAAAGAATGGTGGAAGACGGTGGACTTGGTTTGATCATAGGTCTTTGAGTTGGCTCATAGGTCTTCCAAAATTGACTTGGGTATTCAGAATAAAGTACTTTCAGGCCCATTCTACAGATAAGATTCTTTAGGCCCTGCGAGGTTAAAAGACTTACTGGCAAGGACAAGCCAGGTCTCCTCTTCCTAGGGTAATGGTTCTGCTGTTTCCCCCAAGACTTCCAGGATTTGAATTTCATTTCAGTTCTTTGGGAAAATGGAAGAGACATTTTCACTGGTGTAAGTTAAAGGAGCCGGGAGTCAGGGTGTAACAGCCTAAGGAGAGGAGTGATATGAAGTGTGTGTAGGTTCATTTGGGTAACAGCGTTTTGAATAGATTAAGATGGTGAGGCTTGGCGGAGGCAGGTGGAGGATCAGAGGAGACAGCATTTGACAAGGCGGAGCTGTCTGGGCCCTGAACAAACAGCTCATCTCTGGGGAGAGAAGAGAAGGGTTTCAGAGAGAGTGTGCATGAGACAAGCTCCATGTGCAGTGAAGTGATGCATGTGGCAAACACACTTCACCCCCTCTGCTGGGGCTCTCACCGCCCCAGCCCTTCTACACATGTCATTTATCTTTCCACTTCCAAGTTGCAGTGGACTCTTCCAGGCCATCTGAAAATAGAGGCTGGGCATTTTGGGGAGGGTCCTGCTTCATTTTCACATCTAACCTTCATCGCTTTGAGATATTGTTTCTGTCTTCTTTGTTTCTCCTCCCAGAGTTTATTCCTTGGCAACACGCCTCTGGCTTGGTGGGGGCCCTGATGCATCCTCCCGTGATGCTGCTTGTCAAAACCCAATGAGAGGCACCTTATCAGTTCCCTGGCAGGCGCAGGGTGGTGGCGCCGTGTGCACGCACTGAATCGCTGATAGACGCCACTCGGAATCAGCATGCACCTTTAATAAAGAGCACCGCCTAGCTATTGGCTATGATAGGGCTGGTTGTAATAAAAGCATCTCTGTCCCATTGGCTTTTGAAATGGCAGATGGAGAGCTAGGTGGGGGTAGGGCAGGGAGTCACTTACCGAGGAGGAGATGGTGTGTTTTATACAATAAGCCAACTTCATCTCCACCAAAGCCTCCAGGATAGGTTTGATGACACCTTCGATTGTGTTTTTCTGCTCTTAAGGAAGAGATGGGTGATCAATACACACCTCCCAGATGCTGCTAAGGAGATTCTGTTTTCTGATCAGCATCCTGACCAGCCTCTGAGCTACTTGGGCCTTTGTTGATCTTCCTGGCACCCCCACCCCAGGATCGGTGTGTTTGTGGAAGCCCCTGGGCCTGAGTTCCAGCATCACCCCTCGTTCGCCATGTGATCTTGGGCAAATTTCTCAGCCTCTGTTCAACTTCTTCCTCAGTGTGATACAGGGGTTGAGGCAGAGATGTTTCCTGGAGATGCTGTTGCTGAGGCTGAGTCTTGAAGGAGGAGGGGGCAAGGCTTCTGGGGGACTCTTGGTGGGCAAGTGAGGTCTGCTTGTAGCTGGTGGTGAGAATGTCTGGGAGCTTGTAGTCTGGTTCAAGGTCAGAAAGGCTAAATGGAGTACGAGTGGGGAGCAGGGACAGTGAAGTCCTAGTGACTGGGTGGAGAAGCCCAGGGGGTCGGAGGGAGACCTGGTCAGAGAGTGAGAGCACCAGGGCCTGCCACCTGAGCGGAAGGACTGGGTAGTTGGGATGGGATGCTGTGAAGCCCTGACAGCGGACGGGAAAACTCCAAGTGAGAGCTGGAAGAAAGTCACACCCATACTTCACACTTGATTCACCAGAAAATGTCTGTCTTCTCTTCATTTCCCTGTTATGTCCTGAATGAGACTCCCAAATGGCTTCTGTAGAGCAAAGGGCAGAGATGGGAGGACACGAGAGGCTGGCAATGGCCTCAGGCTCCCAATACCTGCTGGGCATGGCCGCCTCCACTGCCCTGACTCTGCTCTTTCAGCATCACTTCAATCCTGCCTTGGCTCTGGAGAGCTGACCGGAGCCCCACATAGGCTTCTCCGAGGTTTTTTTTTCTTTTCTCTGTTTTCACTTCAAACTGCCTGCTTTGCCCGCTACTCCTTTGAGACTCCCCCCGCCCCACACCCGCCCCCACACACCTTCCTTCTTACTGCTTCGCTGTCTGTATGCAGAACTCCATCACGGCAGCCCTCTGCTCTCCAGCCCTCCATGTCTTCCCAAGAGGCACCTCCTGCTTCCACCAGCACCAGGAATTGAACCAGCTCCTCCAAGTCACCAACAGACCATTTTGAAAAACAGATTTAGTTAATATTTTGGATAGCTAGGGCGCCCGTAATTATAGACGAATGTAATAAAGTTATATAATTAATATCTTGCTCTCCATACAGTTACAGATGGGATAAGTACTGCCATGGTGGTTTTTACCTTCCAGGCTCTCCTACCAAGCTTCCCATAGGTCTTTTCCTCCTCACCCCCTGTGTGTTGAGTTACTTGCAATTAACCATGTAAATGGAATCTTTTTATGCAAACAAACAAAACTAATAAATAATAGAGGGCATCCTCTCTCTGTTCTGGCAGCAGTCTAGTCGGCCTTAATGAGGTTTGAACACAGTGCAGTGATGTTGATCTCCATCAAGCTTGTTGCCGTGGCAGTTTCCCCATATTGGATTTCCTTAGGCTGCTGCCGCTCCCTTGTGTTAGATATATCATCCCCATGCCTCTGACGGAGAAGGCAATGGCACCCCACTCCAGTCCTCTTGCATGGAAAATCCCATGGATGGAGGAGCCTGGTAGGCTGCAGTCCATGAGGTCGCTAGGAGTCGGACACGACTGAGCGACTTCACTTTCACTTTTCACTTTCATGCCTTGGAGAAGGCAATGGCAACCCACTCCAGTACTCTTGCCTGGAGAATCCCAGGGACGGGGGAGCCTGGTGGGTGGCCGTCTGGGGTCGCACAGAGTTGGACACGACTGAAGCGACTTAGCAGCAGCAGCAGCATGCCTCTGAAAGTCCAGAACACACTAGCCAGAAAATCTACAGTTCTGGGAAAATCCTGGTGTGCTTGAACCGTCTCTGGAATTTCCATGTTCTGTGATTTCACAGGTTGCCCAGGAAGTGGAGTGCCTCTGAGTAGGTAACCATGAAGTGTATGGGGGTGTGGAAGGAAGGAGCTCCCATCTCCAGTGATCTACCGTGACGTCCTCCGTGACAGCAGGCCAGTAGGGAGTGGCAGAGGCTTCAGTGTCACGACAAAGCATGGGTGGTCAGTGCACGCCGAGCAGTATGAATGACTGATGTGCTGTGGAGATGTTCATGGAAAAGTGTGCACTGTTCAGATGGCAGAAATGGTTGGAGTGGGTTTTCTGAATAAATTATAAATACAGATCTGATCATGTCACTTGTACACTTATGATCCTCTGTATACTCCTTGTCACCTTTGCAAAATGTCTAAGCTCCTCAGCCCGCCAAAGAGTTCCTTGACTCGGGAACTGCCTGGCTTGGCCCGGGATTGAGTGGGCTTCCTGGGATGTGGGACTTTCAGTGCTAAAACGGGAAAGTCAGGGCCAACTGGGCTGAGCTGACCACCCTAGAACCATGACGTAGGCCCACTCATTCCTCTGCAGCCCCAGCTCCCACCCCTGTCTTGAGAAATAAGCTCTAGTGGTTCTAAATAAGTTATAATGGTTCCCTGCTGTTTCTTTTTTAAAAAATTGAAGTAAAGTTGATTTACATTATTATATTAGTTTCAGATGTACAACATAGTGATTCAATATTTTTATAGATTATACCCCATTTCCCCTGCTGTTTCTTGCCTCTTTGCCTGGTCCTCTACGGTCTCAGCTGCCTGCTAGGTTGCCCTGGCTCCCCTTTGTTTAACTAGCTCTTCTCACATGTTAAGGCTCTGGAGGCATTGCCTCATGGGGAAGTCTTTGTGACCACCAGATTGGGGGAGCTTCTTTCCCCTGTGCTTAGCAGCTTGTCCCAGTCCTCACTCTGTCCATTCAATATGTTTCCTTGTCTCTCTCTCTCACTGGACTGGGAACTTTTTAAAGACACGAATATGACCTATTAGACTTTATATCCCTAGCACCTAGTACAGTGACCGGACATAGGCATTTGTGAAATATTTTATTTACAGATTTATTTAATGATTTAAATATTTAAGTGACTGAATGAATTAAAGGTGGATGATAAGACATAGCCCTGGTGTTGATGACCTTTCAAAACTTGTGTGCCTGTGTCTTGTTGAAAAACATGTACAGCGGTTCATGAAAGATGGAAGGGGGGGAACACTGACTTTCTGGGGATGAACAAGGGGAGTGTGGTGGTTCAGGGTCACTAAAGTTCCTGCCCAAGGAAAAGGGGACTGCAAATGAGGAGGGGCTGTGGGTGAGGGTGAGGCAGGTGGGGCTCTGAAGAGCAAGTTGGTGTCCTGGGAGGTCGAGGTGGGAGAGGGACAGGACAGCCTGGGCAGAAGTGAACCAAACACAACAGCAGGGCAAATGCAGGCTCACTGGTCAATTGATCATTTGGTTCTTGGGTGCTAAAGAGATATTCTTTTTTTATTTAGTTTTTATGGTGAAGAAGGCTGAGCATTTTCTTTTTCTACCTCCAGTTTTATTGACATATATCTCTGTATAAATTTAAGATGTATAGGTGAATGGTTTGACTTACATACATAGTGAAAGAATGACCACAATATGTTTAGTTAGCATCCATCATCTCATATAGATACAAAAAAGAGAGAGAGCAAAAAAGGGGAAATTTTTTTCTTTCTTACTTTTTCTTATGATGACTCTGTCAACTTTCATATTTACTCTCTAACAACTTTCATAGATACACACAGTGGTGTTGACTTTAGTCATCATTGTACAATACATCCCTAGTACTTATTTATCTTATAACTGGAAGTTGGTACCTTTTAACCACTTTTCTCCAGCCTACTCGCCATCCCCAACTCTTGTAACCATAAATCTGATCTCCAAAGAAATATTCTTGATCAAGATGCCTACCCAGCTGGGGGTGGGCCAAGGAGAGAGAGGTGGGACATTCAGGCAGGTGACCGGGACACAGAGCTTAGGAGGTTTCTTTCAGAGAGGCCCTGCTGGGCTTCTGAGGGCAGAGGGGAGCTGTGAAGGTGGAGGCCAGGCAGGTAGGAGCAGTGTGTTCTAGGCCAGCCTCCTGAGTGGTGACCAGGCTGCTCCGTGGGCCCATCACTACCTGGCCCCCTCGTGGACTTGCTGCCAGCAAGTCCCCTGAGCTTCCAAGGGAGGATGCCTTATGCACTGGAATCTCTGTTGGCAGGATGAATATTTCAGAAAGGCAGCTGGGAAAGGCAGTGCCTTTTTAATCTAAACTGAATAGAGCCCGAGGGGGCCAGGGCACGGCATCCCTGGGAGTGGAATAATGTGCTTGCAACACCGTGTTCCCTGTGTACAATGGGACTGGACGTGAGTGCAGGAGACAGCTCTGGTTATAGAATTCTCTCCCTTTTGGCCCATCCTGAATGAGAGCCTGGGATTGTCGCCAGTGACCTTTGACAGCAACCCCGGGGGCGGCAATTGTGCCGACCTCGATGAATTAGAGCCTGTGGGGGCGACTCGACTCGCAGTGCCTGCCGTCCATGGAGCTGCTCATTCTGGCCAGATGCTCACTGTACTTTCCATAACTAATTTCCCTTCATCGCAGCGACAGCCCTGTGGCAAGTGATTCTCTCTCCACTTTATGGGGGAGGAAACTGTGGCCCAAAGGAGTCCAATAACTTCCGAGCACTTAGGGCAATGTCCATGCACCATCCCGAAAATAAGAGCTAAAATTTCGATCAGGTTTGGTCTGTGCCAGGCATTGTGCTAAGTGCTTTAATAGATACAACACATTCATTCTTTACAACTGTGGAGGATATAGGACACGGATTCCATTATTCGCCTCATTTTACCGATGAGGAACTGGAACATAGTGAGGTTAAGAGCATGTCCAAGGTCACACAGCTAGTAAATGACAGACCCAAAACTTTAAAAAGAAATTTTATTGAAATATAGTTGGTTTACAGTGTCATGGTTGTTTCAAATGTACAGCCTGGTGATTCCGTTAAATATGCACACATATATATTTGTTTTTAGACTCTTTTCCATTATAGATTATTATAAGATAATAAGTAGAGTTCCCTGTGTTATACAGGAGGTCCTTGTTAATTACCTATTTTATATATAGTAGTGTGTATATGCTAATCCCAAACTTCTAATTGACCCCTCCTCCATTTTCCCCTTTGGTAGCCATAAGTTTGTTTTTTATGTCTGTGAATTTATTTCTGTCTTAAAAATTTGTATCATTTTTAAAGATTCTGCATATAAGGGATAGCATAATATTTGTCTCTCTCCACAGAGCCAAAACTTGAACATAGGTAGTCTGATTCCGAAGTTTAAGGACTTAACCATTTACAATACCCCCTCATATAGAGAGAACACTCAAAACTGTTAGCTACTGTTACTCTGAGTCATTACAAAGGAACACAGCTTATGAGGGCCGAACTGGGATCGAACACAGGATATCTATCTCTGAGATACCTGCACGGAACTTGTACCCTAGGCTAAGTGAGGGATTCATGGCTTTTTCTAGTTAGTTGAGGGTTAGTAGGAAAACCTAGTTGCCTTCAACCCAGTAACAGAGGCTGCAGGAGTCCCTGGTACCTATGCTCTCTTCCTCCTGGGCTCACAGCCTCACTACAAGTTCCTGCTTCCTTTGTAGCGAAGTCTGGCCACATCAATGAATTCTAGCCAATGGAATATGAACAGAAGGGATGTATGCCACTTACAAGCTTGTCGTGTCCCCCACCTCCCCCAAAATGACCCTCCCATTCGTGATCCCAGAGGACCTAAAGGAGGGTCACTGAGGGAAGGAGCCTGGGGACCTGAATGACTGCCTGGAGCAAAGCCCACAACCCCTGCTCCCACACTGGACTGTGATGCAAGTAAGAAATCATCTTTCTTGGGTTAAGTCACTTAGATATTGATATTATTATAATTGAAGCTCCCTCTACCCCCCAAAATATAGTGACTTTAAAAAAAAGCCCTTTGAAGTACCTGAGTCCACTTCTCTGTCACGGTAAACAGAGGCCAAGAGAACAGAGTCTGGAAACAGCACGGGCCTTAGGGTCAGACCAGCTCACCACTTGGTAGCCTGGTACCTCAACCTCACGGAGCTGCAGAGGTCTCCTCTGTCCAGTCCAGGCACAGTCTGTGCTGGGTTGTTGCAAGGAGTTGGAGGTGATGCAGCTAAAGCCCCTAGCACAGCACCTGCTTCATACTTGCCTCAATAAACGTTCAAGGCTTTTCCTTTCAGTGAGATGGCCATTGTCTGCTTTGTGTCAAAACCTAAAATGTTTGCATGTCTCTTAACCCAGCAATTCTATTTCCAGCAACTAATTTTAAGAAAATAATCTTGGATGCTCAAAGATGTAGTTATTGAAATGTTTATACTAATAATGCACTTGAGTGAAAAATTGGAAACAAGCTAAATTTTTAACAATTTGTCATTCAATTGCTCAGTGGTGTCTGACTCTTTGCAATCCCATGGACTGCAGCATGCCAGGCCTCTCTGTCCTTCACTATCTCCCGAAGTTTGCTCAAATTCATGTCCATTGTGTCAGTGATGCTATCTAACCATCTCATCTTCTGCCTACCCCTTCTCCTTTTGCCTTCAATCTTTCCCAGCATCAGGGTCTTTTCCAATGAATCACCTCTTTGCATCAGGTGGCCAAAGTATTGGAGCTTCAGCTGCAGCATCAGTCCATTCAACAGTAGGAAACTGGTTAAATAACCCTGGTGCATCTGTTCAACTGAGAACCATCCAACCATTAAACAGATGTAATAGAAGGTCGTGCAAGATAACCAATAAGGACCTACTGTACAGCAAAGGGAACTCTCCTTAATGTTATGTGGCAGCCTGGATGGGAGGGGAGTTGGGGGAGAATGAATACATGGATATGTATGCCTGAGTCACTCTGCTGTGCACCTGAAACCATCACAACATTGTTAATTGGCAATTGGTGGCGGCAGTTTAGTCACTCAGTTGTGTCGTACTCTTTCGACTGCATGGACTGTAGCCCACCAGACTCCTCTGTCCATGGGACTCTCAAGGCAAGAATACTGGAGTGGGTTGCCATTTCCTTCTCCAGTTAGTTGGCAATATTCTGATGTAAAGTTACAAGAAAGAGAAAGCCATGCAATGACATTAAAAAATATTCACAGCAAAAAGGTAGAAACAGCAGATTGTAAAACAGTATATATTCCATGAAACCATTTTAAAAAATAAAAATAAAAGGATATATATACAGAAGAAAAAGAGTAAAAGGATATATCCTGAAATATTAAAATATTTATCCCTGGTAAGTGGGGGTTTGTGAGATTCTTCTCTCCCTTGCTTATCTGCATTTTCTAAATTTTCTATCTTAAATAGGAATTATTTAGTTAACAAGGAAAAAAAAACCAAACTATATAAACTCTTTTGGGGAGCTTTGCCTGCATTAGCTGTGACATTGAACATCTCTCATCATCCTGTGTGGATGTTGACTTGGACAGTGTGAGAGACAAGGACAAATGTGAGTAGACACAGGGTGTCTGTGGGAATATCTTGTATAAAGTTGTGTTGCTGTCGTTCATGGTTTAGGTGGACACTGGTTGTTGGATGTTTATTATTGTGGGTATTATTCATGTGGACACGCGAGTTCACGGGCATCTCCTTTCCTCCCTTCCCTGCAAAAGTGCTGCTGCTGCCGATGAGAATCTTGTCTTTCACAGGACTAGGTGTCCCATGACACTATGCAGGTGCCCAGCGCATAAGATCTCTGAACAGACTGTGGACCACAAGATGAATGCTAACAATTCCCAGCCTTAATGTAACAAGGCATCTGGCACAACAGCCCTTGCTGGAGCAGACTTTTCTGGGCTGGTACGCTCACCACAGGTTTTCTTCTCCCAGAGCCAGGGACCTAATAAATGAGTGAGTTTGCTTCAGGTTTATTAGATAAGCATGCTTTTGCAAGAATAAGTCAGCCACAGACTGGAAGAAAGTATTCACAATGCATATACCTGACAAAGGACTCCCATCCAGAATATATAAAGACTTTTTACGAGTTGACAATTAAAAAGACAGCTCAATAAAAAATGGGCAAAAGATTTGAACAAGAACTTCACAAAAGAAGATCTAGGAATGGCTAATAAGCCCATAAAAAGGAGTTCCACATCATTAGTCATAAGGAACATGCAATTTAAAGCTACAATGAAATACCGTTTCATACCTATTAGAATGGCTAAAATAAAAAAGTCTGATGACTCCCAAAGTTGGTAAGGGTATGGGACAACCGGGTTCTCAGTTTATTGCTAATATGGGGTCAGTTTAAATTCTGTTCAAAATGATTTGAGTTATGTGATTAAATGGTTTCTAGATAAATATATTTCTTCATTCATGCACTAATCCAACCATTAAGTAATTATGTCATGATGGGTAAAACAAATTTCATGCCTTCAAGGGGAAATGTAGACAGTTTTTGAAATGAAGCTTTGTTGAGTCAGTCACCATGTAGCTAGTGTTATTTACCATATCTTCTTGATTCTCAGACACATGTGTTATCTTCAGCCAATTTCAAAGTAAGTGTGAAAACTGAAAACTTGTTTTTGCACCAAAAATAAGAGTCTTGAGGCTCTGCCTTAAACAGGAAAAAGATAATTTTTCTCCTTTTACCTTTTGCCTCTGCATTTTAGTTCTTTGAAAAGAAATGCATCGGAATAGATGGTATTAATAATGATCTTGTTGCATTTGTTGAAACGTATTCCTCTATCTCTTTTTAAATATAGCTACGTTTTGATCTCTCAGTGTAAGAAAATTATCTTAAGTTAATACAGTCTTAAGCCATAAATTGCTGTGGCTTTGTTTACTTGCCCAAAGGCAAAAGTTAAATCAATTCGACAAATATTTAGTTTGTGCCAAGCATTTAACCAGGCACTGTGCAGTAACACAGAAGGAGCAGTTCCAATGTGAGAAACCGATACTCTTTTATAATGAAAAGAGTCCTGGCTTTGAAGTTAGGGCACTGTTTTGGACTATGGCCCCATGATGTCTTATCTATGTCATTTTGGGAAAGTCCTCAGAGTTAAAATTTCTGAACCTCTGTTTTCTCCTGGGTAAAATGGCTATAATCATTCCTATCTCATATTATTGATTTAATGGATCATGTAAAAAAAAAATCTTGGCATGTGATAGATGCTCAGTGAATGCTTGTCAAATCTGGCTCTTAGTGGAGACACAAGACATGTTTGAGGAGGTTCTCAGCATTAACATAAGGCAGTGGGGAGCCTGTATTGTCAAGTTCAAGATCAAGATGGTACAACTCTTAGAATAACTCAGCATTTTCCAGAACCGTTCAGTGTGCTGTAATAGAACATCAGGAAAGTTTGTCTGTAACTTTGAACTCGGTTTGGTAGAGAGAAAATGTGACTTGGCAAACCTGAAGTGCATTAGTTTTATAGTTTGGGGTTAGAGAGCTTCCCAGGTGGTGCTAGTGGTAAAGAACCCACCTGCCATTGAAGGAGATGTGGGTTTGATCCCTGGGTCTGAAAGATCCCCTGGAGGAGGAAGGGCAGTCCACTCCAGTATTCTTGCCTGGAGAATTCCGTGGACAGAGGAGCCTGGTGGGCTACAGTCCATAGGGTCACAAAGAATCAGACACAACTGAAGCACCTTAGCATACATGCATGCATATCATCTCTGTGACTCAAAGGGGCAGCAGGTAGAGAGTAAAAAAAGTGGTAGGCAGGGGCATGGTGTTCAGAAATAATGTCCTGGAAAAGAATCAGATATGAAAAGGACTGGGAGTAAAAGTAGGAAAGAAAGAGAGAGAAGGAAGGCGAATGGAAGCTTCCCACCCTGTGGGAAGAGAGTAGGCCCTTCTTTGGGGTGAAGTGTAGGCAAAGAGGTGTGAGGGGTGATGAGAATGAGTTCCTGAGGCCACACAGGTGGTTACACCTGATTCAGGACCAGAAACTCACGCTTCGTCTTCCAAATATCCTTTTTTGTCCCATTGCACATTTTTCCCAATGATATTACTTTCTCATTCTCTCATTTACTAGGTGAGCACATGCATGCACACACACACAACACACACATACACTCACATTGGCAGGTCCTTTCTGGGGAGCAAAAGACGGATCATCCATTTGTGTTTCTAGTTTAAAATCTTCCTTGTCCCTTTGGATATGCTTTAAGCACTTGAGATCCAGGTCATGCAGATGCCCTGGGATGAGGTGGCTGAAGGAGAAGCAGCTGCCATGGGGAAGGTGCTGGCTCAGTGACCCAGAGCTTTCTGGAGCTGAGATTTGAGAATGAGAAAGAGCTCCTGAGCGCATGAAGAAAGTGAGGTTATCAGGGTGGGGAGTGTTGCGAGGAGAAAGGCCTGGGGACTGAGTAGCATGTAGTGTTTTAGGAACTGCCTGTGGCCAAGGTGAGAGTGTGGACTAGGAGCTGGGATGTGGAGAGAAGCTTCCGAGCCTTACAGAGCTTTCCTTCCAGGGCATGTCATCTTTTTCTTCCCACTTTTGCCAAGCACATGGAACAGAACAGCGTTTTCTTCCCCTCGTGAAGTGACAGGGAGGGGCTGGGTAGTGGGTGGGTGTTGAGTGAGGCTGTGAGGTCGTGGAAAGCAGGGTGCTCCGGCTGTCCAAGGAAGAGGTGGACACTGGGGTCTGGCCCCAGAGAGTCCCGGAGACTGTGAGTAGGAGACAGGAAGCTTTGTAATGCCATGAGATGGATGAAACCGGTTCACAGTAACTGCAGAGAAGTCATTCATTTGCTTTAAATCCTGTTCTTTGCTGTAATTTGATTTAAATAGACTTCTTTAATATTCAAGCCTCATTTAAGAGCTCCATTCTTAGGGGAAAAAAGCTCAGTGGAGAGGAAGAACTTGCTGACATTTGTCTCCGTTTGATGGACCCTGAGCGGGTGTCAGGCACCCACTAGGGTCCTCAAGTGCCTCTCCACGCCAAGTGTGTGATTAGCACCCACAGCCTGGGCTGGGAGCTTGTTAGAAATGGAGAATCCCAGGCCCCTTCCCATACCAACTGAATTGGAATCTGCATTTCCACGAGGTCCTCAGGTGACTTGAATGCACGTGATAGAAATGTAAGAAATAAATGACAGTGATGAAGAACATCACGTGCTTTCTGGGAGGTGAAACATTGAAAACTCCAAGCCAAAATATCTTCCAGTTTTGAAATGGAAGGAAAAGGGGTTAAAGATTTTCAAAATTAATGTGTAAATCTCTGTATGTTTTAGAGTACTTTAGAAAACATTGGGTTAATGGTTGCATGTTGGAGTTTCTCATGCTAATGGGACATGTGTGACTCTCCTCGCAAGCACATCACTTACCTCTGCCAGACTGTGCAAGAGGCCCCCTTTCTTCAGCTGCTCCCCATCCTAGAAAAACCGGCTTTACAGCCCAGGACCTGAGTCTGGCTTCCTTGAGGTCGAGCCTCAGTGGAGACGTTGAAAATTTGCCTGCTGATTTTCTGTCTTGTTCTGAAGATTTAATTGCTAGGTATTAAAAACACCCATGTAATATATATTCCATCTGAGAATCTGTTTTTCTAAACTTCCTGTAATGTCATCTGCATGGAAAGATTGAACTATAGATGGATGGGGGTTTTGCTGCTGGGAGGAGGTTGGGGGAATGGGTGGTGGGGTGGATGTGGGTGGGTTTGACAAACATCTGCTTTCTTGTGACTTATTATGAAATAGATATTAGTAGTGTGGACACACTGGGCAAAATGAAACCTATGAATTCTTATGATTCTGTCATTGCTGTCACATTCATAGTTTACTGAATACTTATTATGTGCTCCAGGCTTTACATCTATTGTGTATATTCCTGTAACAACTCTAGAGGCAGGTGGCACCGTCCCCATTGACAGATGAGGAAGCCATGCTTCAGAAAGGATAAGTACATTATTTAAGAGCACAGCATTGGCTGGGAAACTGGATTTGAACTCAGGTCCTTTTAATACCAGAGCTGTGCTCTTTCTGCTCTGCCCTCAACTTTCCGCTAGAGCCAGACTCACTTTTTTTGCCCTGAGATTCTGGTCTGGTTGCCAAGGAGCCCACCAGCCTGCTTCTTCAGTTGGTGCGAGCAAATCTCATAGACTTGTTCATCTGTGAACAAGAAGAGGGTGAGCAATGACATGGCCTGCTGTTTGGTCACAATCAATCCACCAGCTAGTCAACTCCACCAATGCTGGATCAATGGCTCCTAGGCACAAGGCACGGTTCTAGACTGCAGAGAGATAAAAGGCATGAAGACAGGACCTGTAGTCTAGTGGAACTGGAAAATAAACAAAATCACCACTCATCTGCACATGTTAAGCTGCATACTGGCAACACAATGTGCTTTTACAAAGTGTCTTGCATTTCAGAGGCAGCTGTTACCTGTCAGAAAGGGTATAGAATATGCTCTCAAAGTGCCTGGGTTTGAATCTTGTTCTTCCACCCACAAGATTTGTGCTGCTAAGCTGATCCTTTTTTTTCTCTGAGTCTCAGATTCCTCATCTGGACCATGAAGATCCAGGACAGCCATCTCATAGAGCTGTTGCGGGGTTAAATGCCAGAATGAATGGAAACTGGCCGGTGCCTGGCACACAGGAGTGACTTTAAAGACATTTTTGAAACTCTGAGGCTTCAGTGCTTTACTGTTTTCAAAGCCTGCTCTTTCCAAACATCTCATCTGTGCTTCTGTGGCATACACAGTTTGACCTGAGACACTTGAGCTTCCTTGAGAGCCTCCTGCCAAGCCCACAGGCCTAAGCTCCCAGCAGAGATATTCTCACATCGCCTCTCTACTGCAAGATGGTCAGACCAGACAGACTTGTGGCTTAGGGTCAAAGGTAGAATTCCCGCCCTCTCTTCAACAATCCAGGCTGCTCTGTGACCTTGGCCACATGTGATGTTTTTATCCTTTGGCCAGAGTTTCATAATCTGCACCATTTGTACAAACATTCCAGGAAACAATTGTTTGTACAGGCTTGTAAGTTTGTGAGACAGTTTATATATGGAGCCTCATTAAATGATAACCTCTGACCCTCAGAGCCCATTCTGGAGTCCTGCCTGTGGTTGTCCCTTTCTGTTGAGCTTAGCTATGCAGGTGCTGGTGTGCTGAGGCTGTGATGATCCCGCATTGGCCCTCTTGTCGCTTTCTCCCATCCTCTCTCTGTGGCTTTTCCTGATGGATGGCCCAAGTCCCATAATTTTCTGTCTCTCGAGACTCCCGACACAAGAGCTGATCATCCGCCTGCCCCAGTGTTTGATCCTTGGTGGGTAGCTCTCAGATCTGCCCTGAATGCCTAATCCTGCTTCCTGCCTACAAAGTCATAATCAAT
The DNA here is from genome assembly GCF_054371585.1 of Giraffa tippelskirchi. Classification (NCBI taxonomy): domain Eukaryota; kingdom Metazoa; phylum Chordata; class Mammalia; order Artiodactyla; family Giraffidae; genus Giraffa; species Giraffa tippelskirchi. The sequence goes on from NC_137284.1 coordinate 22,777,186, forward strand.
ATGAATTCCATCCTTCTGCAAACATCTATTGAGTTCCTCTTTTGTGCTGGCAGGGCGAACCAGTTGGTTAAAGCCCTAGTGAGAAGCAATATACAAGTAAAACAAAGAAATAAATCATAAAGTTTCAGTTAGGACAGGAAGGAAGCATCAAAGAAAATGGTCAGGGAGACCGGGCTGATGGATTGTCTCATCAGTGAGAACAAATGAGCAGCAGCTCCTGCTTGCCTGCCGTGAGGAAGGTCAGGTAGGGTGAAGGGTGGGGAGGGAAGTGGTGAGGGAAGGCCTCTCTAGGGTGAAGATCTCCAAGCAGATCCTACAGGCTGAGAAGGAGCTGCAAGATCTGGGGAGAAGGAGGCAAATGTATAAGAGGGCCTGAACGGGCAGTGAGGAGGATGAGTTTTAGGAGTGGTCACTATTTATTGTGTAGTGACTCCATGCCAGGCACCGTCCTTAACACGTCATATCTTAACTGATCCCATGTAGATGCTTCCCATTACTCGAGATGTAGAAGCTACTCCAGTCTCCCTGGAGGATACAGACATTGAGAGGTGGAGAGGCTGAGTAACGTGTCCACGGGCGTTCCAGACCATGTAAGTGGTGGAGCTGGCATCTCACCAGCTTCTCTGTGTCCCTAGGCCTTTGTTCTGTAGGACTCGCTGCACACACTGCCTCCTTTCAGGCCCCCTCACATTCTGATTGAACCCCACGTATTGCCTTCGTTACAGCTCGCTTCCAAGGAGGCACCGCGTCTGTCCCTTATCCTTGAGAATCCCTTCCAAGCTGTCTCTGGCTTGTCTCCCTGTCTTACACTCAGCACCTAGTCAGTGCTTCCTCAGCCTTTTCACGTCTGTCCCTTCCCAGCTGTCATCTCATCCATTCCCAAAGCCCTCAGCCTGGTTTCTGCCTGTTCTGTCCACACACCTTTGGCAGAATTGTCCTCACCCAGCACTTTCTCACTGTTCTCAAGTTAAACCTTCAGTGAATATTGATGCTCTGAATTTCATAGGTGATCAGGTTATCTGAAACCTTATAGTGATTTTAAGAATGACCCCTTGACTTGCCAGCCTCCATAATCTCATGAGCCATCTCTTTAGATTAAACCTCTCTCTAGGAAGATGGGATTAACATATACACATTACTCTACAGAAAACAGGAAACCAACAAGGCCCTACTGTATAGTACAGAGAACTATATTCAATATCTTGTAATAACTTATGTAATGGAAAAGAATCTGAAAAAGAATATATATATATCACCCTGCTATACACTTGAAACTAACACAACTCTGTAAATCAACTATACTTCAATTAAAAAAAGAATGATCCCTTGAATTTGAGGAGGACCTTCTGGTGAAGAAGATAGTCACTGTTACTGTCTGTCCCGAAAAGAGTCCTGTGCGTTTAAGTAGCAGAAACAGTGGGGGAAGATTTTGAATTTAGATGTTGCTAATGGCATCACAGTAAGAAAGTAATAGAGATTTTAACACTTATCAGTGGGTGAGGAGCAAGAACTGGAGAGGAAGAGGGCTTTTATATTGTGTTGTAATAGACACTGGAGTTCAGTCTAACTGCAGCTCTCCTTTTTTGTCTATTCTGTTTTGTTTAGAAAAATAATGAACACAGTGCTGTGCACATAGGTGATGCTAATAAAATGTTGGTTTCCTCCCCATGTCTCTGTCTATATCCCCAAGAAAATAATATTTAAATGAAGCAAAAAAATCGTGATAACAAATCATGGTAAAGGAGGGAACATGTTGAACTCGTGACCAGACTGCTCAGGGAATAGAAAGTCTGGATTCATGTTTTCTGGCAACTGAGGATTAATCTGACTCTGTTTAAGCCTTTGAGTTGATGATGGAGAATCAGGCTGGAAAGGTAGTATGGAATAGTGGTTTTGGCTATAAGCCTTGCCATCTGGGTTCAAGTCCTGACTGCCAATTGCTTGCTGTATGAGGCGTGTGACTTTATCTCTCCAAGTCTCAATTTTTCATCTGTTAAATGGATATAATAAGAATTTGTTCCAGGAATCTATTATTAAATAGCAAATCATCCCAACACAATGGCTTAAAGAAATGTCTACATTTATCTTGCTCACAAATCTATGATTGGGGCAGGTTCAGTGGGGATAGGTTTCTTTGCTCCATTCAGCATCAACTAAGGTGGCTTGAAGCTGGAATCACCTGAAGGTTCACTCACTGTCACTCACATAACGTGGTAGTTGGTGCTGGTAGTCCTCTACGGGCCTAGTTGGGCTACATGCAGCCTCTCATGGGACCTGGGCTTCCTCACCACATGATAGCTGAATGCAAGGGCAAGCATCCTAAGGTAAGGGGATGGGGAGAGAGAGGAGGAGGAGGGGAAAGGAGAGGGAGAGGGAAGGAGAGGACCAGGCATGTATTGCCTTTAAGGATCTAGCCTCAGAATTCACTCTGCATCACTTCTGCTACATTCTGTCCATTAGATATGAGTCTAGACATCTGGCCCATATAAAAGGCAGGGAAATTAGAGTCTACTTTTTGATGGGAGGAGTGGAAAATCATCTGTAGCACTGCTTAAAACCACCACATAGTTCCTACATCAGAGCTGTAGTGAGAATTGAATGTGATCTTGCAGGAAAGCCAGGCACAGTGCCTGGCACAAAGGTATAATGACAACATCCTTGTGAAGCATGTCACATTTCCAGTCTGCAGTGGAAGCAGTGGAGGCTCTGAGAGGTGAAATGACTTGCTCAGATTCCCAGTGACTGCCGCAGCAGGGATTTGAACTGTTCCTGTCAGGATTCTGTGTGGCTCCTCCAGTTCAGTTCAGTTCAGTTCACTCGCTCAGTTGTGTCTGACTCTTTGCAACCTCACGAACCGCAGCACGCCAGGCCCCCCTGTCCGTCACCAACTCCCGGAGTCTACCCAAACCCATGTCCATCGAGTCGGTGATGCCATCCAACCATCTCATCTTCTGTCGTCCCCTTCTCCTCCTGCCCCCAATCCTTCCCAGCATTAGGGTCTTTTCCAATGAGTCAACTCTTTGCATGAGGTGGCCAAAGTATTGGAGTTTCAGCTTCAACATCAGTCCTTCCAATGAACACCCAGGACTGATCTCCTTTAGGATGGACTGGTTGGATCTTCTTTCAGTCCAAGGGACTCTCAAGAGTCTTCTCCAACACCACAGTTCAAAAGCATCAATTCTTCGGCACTGAGCTTTCTTCACCGTCCAACTCTCACATCCATACATGACCACTGGAAAAACCATAGTCTTGACTAGACGGATCTTTGTTGGCAAAGTAATGTCTCTGCTTTTCAATATGCTATCTAGGTTGGTCATAACTTTCCTTCCAAGGAGTAAGCGTCTTTTAATTTCATGGCTGCAATCACCATATGCAGTGATTTTGGAGCCCAAAAAAATAAAGGCTGACACTGTTTCCACTGTTTCCCCATCTATTTCCCATGAAGTGATGGGACCAGATGCCATGATCTTAGTTTTCTGAATGTTGAGCTTTAAGCCAACTTTTTCACTCTCCTCTTTCACTTTCATCAAGAGGCTCTTTAGTTCTTCTTCGCTTTCTGCCATAAGGATGGTGTCATCCGCATATCTGAGGTTATTGATATTTCTCCCAGCAATCTTGATTCCAGCTTGTGTTTTTTCCAGCCCAGCGTTTCTCATGATGTACTCTGCTGCTGCTGCTGCTGCTAAGTTGCTTCAGTCGTGTCCGACTCTGTGTGACCCCATAGACGGCAGCCCACCAGGCTCCACCATCCCTGGGATTCTCCAGGCAAGAACACTGGAGTGGGTTGCCATTTCCTTCTCCAGTGCATGAAAGTGAAAAGTGAAAGTGAAGCCGCTCAGTCGTGTCCGACTCTTAGCGACCCCCTGGACTGCAGCCTACCAGGCTCCTCCATCCATGGAATTTTCCAGGCAAGAGTACTGGAGTGGGCTGCCACTGCATATAAGTTAAATAAGCAGGGTGACAATATACAGCCTTGACGGACTCCTTTTCCTATTTGGAACCAGTCTGTTGTTCCACGTCCAGTTCTAACTGTTGCTTCCTGACCTGCATACAGGTTTCTCAAGAGACAGGTCAGATGGTCTGGTATTCCCATCTCTTCCAGAATTTTCCATAGTTTATTGTGATCCACACAGTCAAAGGCTTTGGCATAGTCAATAAAGCAGAAATAGATGTTTTTCTGGAACTCTCTTGCTTTTTCGATGATCCAGCGGATATTGGCAATTTGATCTCTGGTTCCTCTGCTTTTTCTAAAACCAGCTTGAACATCTGCAAGTTCACGGTTCACGTATTGCTGAAGCCTGGCTTGGAGAATTTTGAGCATTACTTTACTAGCATGTGAGATGAGTGCAATTGTGCGGTAGTTCGAGCATTCTCTGGCATTGCCTTTCTCTGGGATTGGAATGAAAACTGACCTTTGGCTTCTCCAGAGCCTAGCAAATGGCACTGACGTCACTCAGCGTTGTCTACACATGGGGCCAGGTGTTAGCGAGAACAGGTCTGTGAATTGGGTGATCTAACCTCTGCAGCCTGAGCTCATCCTGCCTTCTTTCCCAGATCGTCTATCCCGCTTTCCTTTTGAAAAGGGACTTGGGACTTGATTAGGTGGGCACTGGAATATTTTGCTTTATACCCTGTGCATCCTGCTGTGGGAGTGATGCTGAGACCATCAGTTTCTTCTTGCTTGGGTTGTTGTCCAGAAGGCCGTGGAAAAAGGTGCCAGACAGGCCTTCAGTCATGTTTTCCCACTGTGTCCAGTCCCCTTTGGACCTTGGGAGGGATCTAGCCCTGCTGCTGGCTTGTCCTGGAAGCCTCTGCTCTCCACTTTAGCTGATAACTACTTGGGCTGGTTTGTAGCTTTAAAGCACTTCCATCCCACCCCATTTCTTGTGCTCCATTGACTTAGAGGGGAAGGTGTGGATCCCTTTGTCTGTTTACAGGGATTATAAAATATGAGCTGTATCTGTAGCCTGAAATTATTTGTGTGTCAATAAAATACAGTTAAAGAAAAAACATCTGACAAATGTGTTTTAATTTTGCAATGAAAATCCCATCAGCTGTCAATTTAAAATGTAATCCTTCTCGGAATGAAAAGTATCTTTTGTAGAGAAAAACCTGAGGAAGAAGGGAATGGAATTGGACTGCTACCTCCAGGCTTTTTAATTTGGACTTTTTTCCTTTGTTCTCCCCTATACACTTGGTTATTTTTCTTTCCCAGTAGTAATTTGCTTTTTTAAACTTGAAAGGAACTGCATTGAGAGCCATTTTTGCTCTATTTTATTATTCTGTTTTAAAAAGAATTTATAACCTAAGGTTTTTGAAGTAAGATCTCACCTACGAAAGGGTGAAATTCACGGAGACTGTTGTATCAGGAATTTCTCTTTCCATTTGGACTGTGAATCCTGAGCATTTTTGGAGGCAGTTAAATTGAAGACCTGCTTTACTCAGGGGTGGGTGGTGGGAGGTTGAAGGACATATCCTAGGTCTCTTAGTTACACTCTAAACTATCTAGTACGATCACCCTGCCCTTGGCCGGATCACAGCCAGAAAAGGAGCCGAGTCTCCTAGCATTCTCGGTACTTTGTGCAATGGACCGCATGAAGACTTCAGCTCATTTCCCTCACAGGGAGGTGTGTCTGCCCAGGTCCTGGCTCAGAAAGCACCATTGTTGCAGGAGCAGGAAGCAGCTGATGACTCACTGGGCAAGCGGCTGAGCCCCCAAAGTCTAGCTGCCAGCACTCCCCCGCCCCCTGAGCTCTTGAGCCTGCCACGGGTTTCTGGATGTGGCGTGGAGGCAATCCCAGCACACCGATTGCTCTGGTTTTTATTTCAGCCTCTGTTCTTGATGCTGTCCCTCTTCCTTCCCCTCCCTTTTAGTCCTGTCCTGTTCCTGCCTTTCCTCTGCCCCCACACCCCTGAGCGTTCCTGTAACAGAACCCTCTCATTTCCTACCTGTGCCAGCCCTGACACCCAAATACCAGCTTGGTGAAGTTTTAAGTTGGGAGAGTTTTGTGTTGTGCTCAGGGAGGAATGGAGAGTGTCCTCAGCTGCACAATGGATAAAAGTGCCCCCTCCTGGAGTTCGGTGAGGATTAGTTGAGAAGATGCATGTAAAGTGCCCGGAGCCCTGCCTGGCTTGTCCCTAATACATTCTTAGGAAGTGATACTGGTTATTAAGAATAGCCAGTCTCAGCAGCTTAGAGGGTGTAAGGGAGAGTGAGTGCCTTTTCCTCACGAGTGTTTGCTAAGCACCTGCTATTATGACTAGCTAACATTTGAGTATGTTATGCACGCTAGATGGGCACTGGACGGAACAATCACTGTTATTACCCAAGATCCCACAGCGAGGAAGCATGGAAAGTGAAAGTGAAAGTTGCTCAGTCGTGTCCAACTCTGCAACCCCATGAGCCCATGGCAGCATGGAGGCAGAGATCAAACCAAGCCGTGGCCCCACAGTGGGCACGTTGCCTATGTGAGACCAGGACTCAGCTCCAGTGGCGTGTGTGTTAGGTTGATGTGTAATGTGTTACTGCAACTATGAGGGTGTCTACTTAGTGCATTTTCTGTGAAGAGATACCGTTTATTCCGAATGTGCAATCACTGTTTTTCTGCTCCTGTCCTGGGCTTACTTGCGGCCACATCGTGAGATCCATGAAGTCCTAGGGTCTCCAGAAGGAAGCTGTGTTCCTCTTCCTGGGCCCCTCACCTGGCGGGAGGCGCCACGGTGTGTCACTTCTCAGGCTCCCCTCTATGCCCATGTACCCCTCCTCAGGGGTTCATCAACGAGGAGAGTTTGGCCAACATTAGGTGAAGGGGTGGCCTCGGAGTGGGATCCAGACACTTGTGTGGCAGTGAGTACTGGGTGATGCAACATTTATTACTTAAACTCCAGTGAAGCTTTTCGTGAACGCTGGATCTTCACTTTCCAAAAGAATTCAAATCATCCCAGCAAATCTTCCTTCGTTAATGGTTGGGCTTCTACACTGGGACTCAGGGACACTGGATTCTCTTCAATCCATCAAGGCTCACATCTCCCCTGGAGGCTGCTGCCTCGCTCTGCGGGCAATGGTGATAGGTGAGGGAATGACGAATGTGTGTGTCTTCGTGCAGTCCTCTGTGGCTCCGGGCCTTGGTGAAGCTCCTGAGTGGCAGGTGATCCTGACTGCATCCTTACAGAACCGCCGAACCAGTGACGGTTGGCATGGTGATGAGAAGACTGAGAGCGCTGTGGGCTCTGTTTTTAATTACTTGAAGGCCCCCATAATAGAGGAAGCAGATATGTTTGGGGTTGTCAAAAGGGTTAAACTAGGGTGATGGGTAGACAAGTTTCTGTTCAATTAAAGGAGGAGCTCTCTGACCACCAGAGTTATGGAAAAGTGGACAGGATGGTAATGAACTTTCTTGGTCCTGTAGGTGCACAAGTCAAGGCTTATTGATCACTTGGCAAGGCTGTTGTAGACAAGATTGCATTCTTGAGGGGTTGGTATGTGTGTGTGTCTTTGTGTCGGGGCTCCTGCCCTCCTATGTGCATTCTGAAAGGGGGCTGTTAACTCCTGATCTCTCGCATGTAGAATGGTTACCTCTGATGTGTGTGTTTGTGAATGGGTGAGGGAGGTCATCATTTCTATGTTTTACTATTATTTTTGCATGTATATTTAATGTAAATTTGTTACAACAAGCAAGTATTGATTTTATAATAAAAAATGGATTAAATTGCACCTTGACTCAAAATTAACTCCAGATTATTTGTCACCAAATAAAGGTCAGTGGGCTGCAAGTCAGGAGACATTGGATCTAGTCTTACTTTGGCCGCTCTCTCTCTCTGTATGACCAGGGAAGGTATATCATTTCCTTTCTGGGCCTCAGTTTGCCCATCTGTAAAATGGGAATACTGGACTGAATATGCTAAGCATGGGCCCAAATAGCTCTGATACTCAGGCTGGGCTGCAGTGGGAGCTGGGGGAGGGAGAAAAAGAGAAGGGCAATGTCTGTGCCTCTGTGATGGGGCTGGTGGTGGCAGAGGGATGTGTGTCCCTGGGCCACATCCACTCTGTTAGTCCTGCTGAATTCCTGACTCTCCTTGGCACCCTTGGTCTGGGAGATGTGTCAGAGGTGCTGACTGCATCCCTCGTGTCCCAGAAGCTCTGTGATGCCTAGAGGGCTGGCTCTTGAAGAGGCAAGCCTGGGAGAGAGCACTGCTGGTTTCCCCTTCTGTCGGCCAGTCTCTGTCCCTTTAAACACAGTTGGCTTTCCCACACATCAAGCCTCTGCCGCCACGGTGACCCTGTGATACTAGCCTTGCTTTTGCACTGGCTTGTCCTTCCTCTGAGCCCTCTCTGTGCTCCACTTGCCCCTCTGCTTTCCTATCCCTGAACTTCACACCCCTGCCTCCATTCTTCAACCTCTGGGGGTCCTTCCTTGGCTTACTAAAACCCAGTGTCCCTTTTGACGCTCAGTTCTACCCAGTCCCTTAATTCTGGCCAGATGCACAGTTTGGGGATTAAGAGGCGCCCTACTAGTCTCAGCTGCAGGAAGTCCCTCATCCTATGCAGAAGCCTGCCTCGGGCCCCCTCTGACACCCCCACTCCCACCAGCAAAGGAGGATGTGGACCCCTCCTTCACTCACAAACAATATCACCGTTGGGGTGTGAACAGTGCTTTTGGACACAGCCTCAGGCTCTGGCAAACACTTTTCCTGAACCCCAGGTTATTGTTGCTTAAGTCACAGCTGGAAGCTGGCTTCAGAACACACTGATTTCTCCCCGGACTTCAACAACCCCCAGCTTTAGTTTGCCTGTTGGCTCCTTCATAACGTCTCAGCCTCATAAAATGGTCACTTTCAGTTAAAAGATCTTATTACTACAAAAAGAGATGTTGAATCACACAATGAAGGTCGCTGGTGAAATGTGATCCTTGAGACTCATTGGCCCTGGTCCAGGGCGTGGGGAAGTGGATATTAAGAAGATAAATTAGAAGTCAAAACACAGTTCTGTTTTCCCTTGTGTCTTAGGCTGACTGTCTGTGATGAATTTTGCAAGGAAAAAAAAAATCAGAACTCTCTCCCCGCGCCACCTTCAGAAGTCAGATTCCAACCTAGAGAGACAGTCAGCAGCTCTTTATTTCAGCCCTGACATTACCAGAATGGTAATTTCACTGGGTGGTAACACAGAAGGTTTCTTTTTTCTACAAGTCCCTGAGGTTGGTTTTACCTTGCAGCCCAGATATTTTTTAATTCCGTGCAGTTCAGCAAATCCTTGTTAATGGGCTTGCTCTGGTCCAGCTGAAGTGGATGTGGGCGGGGGACACAGAAGGATGTGATAAGACTCCTGTCCTTGGAGCCTTAGTAGCCTTAGTGTCTGGGAGGTGGGGAGAGTTGTGAGTAGGAGGAATAAACTGATGTGGTTGGTATGCCACTGGGATAAGATGGCAGACCCTTTCTTTCTCTGACCCTAAACTCCAAGTACTATGATCAACTCCATTTATGGTGAGGAAATGGAGGCTTAGAGAGGTTAAAATGTCCAGGGTCAGTGGTGGAGCTGAGCTTGGGACCAGGTCTGACTGACTCCAAAGTCAGCTAGCCCTTTACCCCATATATGGTTCTGCCCTTCCTGGCACCCGTGAGAGCACCAGGTTCAGTGGCCAGAATATAGAGAAGCATCTCTTTCGTTTGTACAACCGACCCCCTTGGAAGCCATTTCCATTTCCCTAGACCATCCCATGAACAGTTCTGAGGAGCAGGTGAATGCTCTCAGATGACAGATTCCTGTGTCCAGATGTGGAAGGTCAGTCTGCATTGCGGCTTCATTCTGCGGTTGGGGCAGGAAGGTGCTGTGCCTTTTAGGAAGGGTGTGATGGAGGAGATCACTGGGGTAAGTCCAGTGACAGCTGTGAATTCAGGTCAAGTCAGCATTCAGGAAGATAGGGAGCTATCCCAAAGATCCACCTTCCCCCACCCCTACCCTAGCCTCATTTCCTTTGTTTTTCTTCCCCTTCATCCCTCTAGTAAACACAGATGCTGGCCACATAGAGCCGGTGTCCTCAAGGCTGACTTGCTCTTTGTTGTGCTGGTGTGGCTAGGCTTTCCCATCGGTGAGATGGCAGAGGAATGGAGAGAAGATGTCATTTCTCCCTCCAGAAGCCATGGACTAAATCTTCAGGCCTCCAGGTCTGTCTTTTATGGGGCACGCATGCCCCAGAGACCCCACCATTGCCGCATTTCACCTCTTTGCAAAGAAAACTCTGGATGAGGGCTCTGTAATAAAACCAGAGATTCCTCAGGGTAAATATCCAACTGTTTAAAGACAACCTCTGGGGAAAGTGCCAGGTCCTTCCCGCTCACTACTGGGAGAAGGCACAGGGTGGATGGGACCATGAGTGTGGTCTGCTGGGTGTTTCTAAAGCTTGTAAGGCTACTTAGGACTGGAAGTATCCTTGGCTAGTTTCCTGGGGCTCTGAGCATCTGCCTCTTTCCCATTTGTTCATTGGGAAATGACCTGTGGCATCTCTCCTTGGCACTGTCCTAGGAGAGTGAGGATACACTGGTGGGCAAATCAGACAAGTCTTGCCCAGCTGGAGCTTACACGCTGGTGAGGAGAGGGAATAATCAAAATAATGAACATCAAATGAGTAAAACATGGAGCCTGTCAGATGGTTATAAGTGTAGTGAACAAAAATGAAGTTGAGTACACGGAATGGAAATACAGCAAAAAGGTGCTGATGGCATGTTGCACAAGCTGGTCTGGGAGGACCTCACCAACACTGTTCACATTTCAGCAGAGTTCTGAGGCTAGGGAGTGAGGCAGGAGGGTATCTGAAGAAGAGAAAATAGCAAATGCAAACACCTTGCAAGGAGAATGTGTCTGGCATTTCTAAGGATGAATGGCAGGGATGTTGCCAAAGAAACTAAGAGTTAGGGGAGAAAAGTGATGCTTGGGCCTCATAGGTGGTCATAAGGACTTTGGTTTTTACATTGTGGGAAGTAAAAACCCAGCAGGAGGTTTTGAGCAAGAGGAAAGACAACATCAGGCTTACAATTTAAAGAAAACACTTGTTTGGGGCTTCTGTGTGGAGGATGGCTGGAAGAGGAGAGAGGACAGGAGGGTAAGAGCAGGTAGAAGGCGATGGCAATAATCCCTATGGGTAATGAGGGCAACTTCAACAGTGGCTATAGTCATGGAGGTGGAGAGAAGTGGATCGATTCTAGATACACTGAATATACAACAATCTTTGCTGATAGATTACTTCTGGGTTATGAGAAGAAAGGAAGAGTTAAGGAAGGCTTAAGTTTTTGGCTTGAGCCAGTGGAAAAATGGAGTTGCTATTTAACGAATCAGAGAAGGCAGTGGAAGAAGCAGGTGAGGGGAGAAGAAAATGTGGAGACTGGGTGTTGGACATGTTAACAGTGAGATGCTTATCAGACCCCCAAGTGGAAGTGTTGAATAGGCGGTTGGACATGAGGCTGAGGTTCACAAGAGAAGTCTAGTTTATGATATATACATTTGGAAATCATCAGAGAATAGATGGTGTTTAAGGTCATGACACTGGGAATAAGTGTGGATGGAAAAGAGACCTGAGGACTCATCTCTAGGGTACTCACTCCAACATTAAGCTGTCAGGAAGATGAAGAGCATTGGTGAAGGAGAAAGAAAGAACAGCTGGTGTGGTAAGAGGAGAAAAAGAGAGGTGTCCCAGTGTGATCGACATTAGAAAAATATGATTCCTTACCAATCTCTAATTCTTCCATCCTTTTCAGGCCTCTTACTTTGAGCTTTGCCTACAGAAGTAGCAGTCCCTTAAGACCATGTCACATCAGACTCAGAAATGCAGAGCCTTGGTTCCATCATATGTTCGAAGTGGGTTTCTAGAAGGATCCATTTGTCTTCAGCCAGGAAGAATTAAGACTACATTTCAGTTGGCAAGCAGCCTTAGACAAGTCCAATAGTTAAGATGGACAGAGGTTTTTTTTTTTTTTTTTTATGAATGGAAGGAGACTGAGATTTTTAAAAATGTTGAATTGCAAAGCAAAAACATCTGGACATCTTTCAGTTTGAAGTCTGTAATAGAGGTCTGATCTTGGCATAAATAGACAAACCTGGTGATATTTCTGGGGAGTAATTATGGAACCATTTCTTTAGCAGCTGTTGGCTATTAGAAACGGAACTGCTGCAGCTTCAAAAGAAAATGTCGGAAGGAAGAGATCATCATTTTGCTTAAGATCAAGATACAGTCTGGTGTCTTAGGAGCAAGAGACCTGAACTTGATTCAATTTCCAGATCTGCCCCTGATTGATTGTCCAACTGTAGGCCAGTTATTGAAGAATTCTGAGTGTCAGTTTTTTCATCTGTAATTTCTTCCTATCTGCAGTGACCTTGTGAGGATTCACTATGTACTTTTTTGTTATAGGCTTTAGTTAGGACTAGTTGGCTTTATTTGCTTTCTTCTAGTGAGGAAGAGGTGGGTCTGCTTAGGGAGGTTAAATAGTATATAACATAGGCATATGCATGTGCCTCCAAGGGACTTCCTTGGTAACTCAGCTGGTAAAGAATCTGCCTGCAATGCAGGAGACCCCGGTTTGATTCCTAGGTCAGGAAGATGCTCTGGAGAAGGGATAGGCTACCCACTCCAGTATTCTTGGGCTTCCCAGGTGGCTCAGATGATAAATAATCCACCTGCAATGAAGGACACTTAGGTTCAATTCCTGGGTTGGGAAGATCTCCTGGAGGAGGGCATGGCAACCCACTTCAGTATTCTTGCCTGGAGAATCCCCATGTACTGAGGAGCCTGGTGGGCTATAGTTCATGGCGTCACAAAGACTCAGACACAAACGAGAGACTAAGCACAGCACAGCACATGTGCCTACAACTCTCCAAGAACAGACCTCTCCCACAGGAAGGCTTTAATCCATTTGAAAACACAAAGCTGCTTCTGTGAGGGCATGTGGTGTGAGACAGTCTGAGGGGAGAGGGAAGCCTTCATGATGATGCTTGATCTGGGCTGAGCCCCAGATGGACAGAGTGTGGATGGGTGACTTGGAGAAGGGGTGGCAGCTCTGAGTTGAGTTCTGACTTGTCCAGAGGTGAGAGAGTTGAATGTAAATCCAGTTAATTTGAACTCATTTAAATCATCAGCGGCTATACTAGAGAAAGTCCAGGAGAAGTTCATGTCTCCCAAGCACTCTCTGGCCTGCAGGATGTTATAGACATTTATGATATGGAGTGGTGGGTTCTCTACAGGAGACCTCTTGTGCAAGAGACAAACTTTAGAAGCAAGGGCTTGATTCAATAAGAGCTTTGGAGAATCTGGTGACTGTGAGTTGTCAGGAATCCCAAGGGAGAGGGAGGTAAGTTGGTTTCATCAAAGGCATGGAGATCTCCTCGTCACTGATCCAGGTGGAGCTTCTGCTGAGGGGCTTTGTTTCCTCCGAAGGTTCTATCTGGGTGACCAGGAAGGAATGCCCTGGCTTTCCCATCTTTTCTAGCTGCTATCTTCCTTCAATCTCTTGGACTCACATTGGTCCCTCTCATCAGCCAGCTTGTATGTTGTGCAGGGTAGTGAAGGATTTGAAGTCAGGTGAGCTGGGTTTGAATCTCAGCATCTACCCTGGCTACCTGTGTGGCTGTAGTAAGTCAGTAACCTGCCTAAGTCCATTTCCCCAAATATAGAATGGGGATATGACCCCTAACTCACAGGTCCCTGGGGGATGAGGCTGTCACTAGCTTATATAATGGATATGTGAGAGTTGGAAGATGGTACCCCTCCCTCCGGGGCTTCCTTGGTGGCTCAGTGGTAAAGAATCCACCTGCAATGAAGGAGATGTGAATTTGATTGTAGGGCCAGGAAGATCCCCTGGAGAAGAAAATGGTAAGCCACTTTAGTATTCTTGCCTGGGAAATCCCATGGACAGAGGAGCCTAATGGGCTGCAGTCCGTGGGGTTGCAAAGAGTTGGATACCACTTAGCGACTAGGCAACAGCAACCCCATCCTCCAGACATTTTACATCCTCTTCCATGGTGTGATTGGTGCCCATAGGGTAGACAGGATATACATCATACACTGTATAAACCATAGCCATTACTATTATAATCATTATTATCACCTTGATGGAAAATAGCTCCAATCTGACCTTTTGATGAGTTATTTGGATTAGCCTGATGCCTGGTTACTCATATTTCATCACGGAAGAGCAGTTCTCCTTTGATGAGCAGATATATAATCTGACAATAGGCAGGGTTGTGCCAAGAGCCATGTGTTCTTACTCGACCTTCTTTAGAACTCAGTGTCACAAGCTGAGGGTCGTCAAAATGTTGGCCATCTCTAAATCACTGTACTGCCCAAATAATTCCTACCACAGAGCAGACTGTCTCCAGCCATCAGAGACCAAAATAGAGCCTAATGGATTTAGGAAGCAATCAATGCTTCTAAATATATTTGTGGGTTGTAGCTCATAAAATATTAATTCTTTCTGTTTGTCTTTAAGAATATATTTTATATGTTAATGCATTATTGAAAGGTGCTTGTAATGTTAAGTGCCTTAAGACTTGGGCATTGAATGGCCAAATTTAATTTTTTTGAAATCTAAATATAAAATAACAAGGCAAAACCAAATCCCACTGACCATGCTGGTAGCCATGAGTTGACAGCCATGGAATCAAACTGTACAAACTTGTACAATGAAGTTGTTTTATTCACATTTTGATGGGCAAATAAATAACTTATGTATGGCATTTCTCACCTAATAAAATGTTTCATTGTCAGATTTACTGGGCACATTTATGAAATCACAGCTCTGCAGCTCAGCTTTATTTGGCCTTAATAACATTAGGTGAGGAGAGTGGTGCCTGGGTCTTCAATGTACAGAAGGATGCAGGTAAAGGAGGAAGGATCAAAAATCAAAGGAAGCAGGGGCAGTTGGGGAAGATACAGGGAAAACTGTTTAAGGTGGACTCAGAATTCATCTTCTGAACAGAAAGTATTGTAGACATTTGGGTTCTTCTGAGAGTGGGCACGTATACACAATACAGAAGTACACAAGTTACGTTTCTCGGTACACTTCATGGAACGCTACCTTCTAGAAGGAATGCTTGAATGCACTTTTTTAGAGGGCCACAGATCACTCTGAAAAGTTAAACCATGGTGGCGCAGTTAAGAAACATGCTCGGGACTTGCCTGGTGATCCAATGGCTAAGACTCCACCCTCCTAATGCAGGGGCCTGAGTTCAGTCCCTGGCTGGGGAACTGGATCCCTCATGCCACAACTGAGACCTGGCATAGCCAAGTAAATACTATAAATAAAAATGAAAGGAAAGAAACATGGTCACATTTACATGTACACAAAATTCTTCACATGATATCTGAGGGTCCTTCACCCCTGACAGAAGAAGACTGTCAGGCTTTGATCTGGTCCAGCAGTCTTGTTTTTTGCTCTGGGACATTGAAACCCAAAGAGGTGGTGGCCCGCCTCGGGTCACACAGCCCCTGATACCTCATCCCAGTACCACCTCTCCAGGTGGTAGGAGGTATGAATGAGGCACAGAGGAGTGCAGACTCTGCAGCAAATGTGCCTTGCTTCATACCCTAGTTTTGTTACTTACTATTGGTTTGACCTTAAGCAAGTTATTTCTCTTTTTGTGCCTCAATTGTCCTCATATTTAAAGTGAAGATAACAGTAGCTCCCACTATACTGACTTGTTATGAATATTAAATAGACTGATCTATTCAGAGCTTGGTGCTTGAAACACAGTAAGCACTTCATAAGTATTTGTTTTCATTGTTGTGTGTCTAGATCAAAGGCCCCTGCATTATGCTCTCATAGCTCTTTGTATGTTTTCTTCTCAGTCTGTTTTTTTTCCTCCTTTGTTGTGCTTATAATGTAATTTATATGACTTTGAAACTATATTGATTCTTCTTGCTTGTTTATCTTTGGTATGTTTGGGTATAAATAGATAATGCTTCATCTTTGGCACCTACAATGGCTCCTGACACATATTAAGCCATCAGTAGTCATTCATTAGGGCTTCCCTTGTGGCTCAGATGGTAAAGAATCTGCCTGCGGTGCAGGAGACCTGGGTTTGATCCCTGGGTTGGGAAGATCCCCTGGAGGAGGGCATGGCAACCCACTCCAGTATTCTTGCCTGGAGAATCCCATTGACAGAGGAGCCTGGTGGGCTACAATCCATGAGGTCACAAAGAGTCAGACACGACTGAGCAGTTAGGTACAGCAGCACAGCTAACCTCTCTGTGCCTCTGTTTACCTGTCTGACATATGGAGTGATGTTAGCTCCTACCAAATAGGGTTGACAAAAAGAAGATGAGTTAATCTAAAGCTTAGACAGTAACAGGCAAAGAGTAAATGCTTAATAGACGTCGACTATAATGATCATTTATTTGCTAGTTTTTCAGCAAACCTTTACAGAGTATTGATTATTTTCCAGGGCCTTGCTGGGTGCTTAAGATATAGTTGGTACTTGAGAAAAAATAATATACCTCTTCCATGAGAAGGGGTGGAATTCAGCATCTCCTAGGGGAGCAAGAGAAACTGGTCCACAGTTCCATGCTGGTGTGCCAGAAAGAGCCGCCGTGGGCCAGAGAGCTCACCAGTTTTGGGCCCAAGGGGCAGGGACAAGGGCCTTCCCAGAGAAGGGGCATTAAAGAAAAGCAGGGGTTAGCATCGCAGTATCAATGGGAAGGGGACTTCACTGGTGGTCTTGTGGTTAAGAATGCGCCTTGCAATGCAGGGAACTTGGGTTCGATCCCTGGTCAGGGAACTAAGATCCCACATGTAGAAGAGCAACTAAGCCCAAGCGCTGCTACTAGAGAATCCATGCTCCAAAACAAGAGATCTGGCATGACATGAAGAAGATCCTGAGAGTGGCAACTGAGACCCAACACAGTCAAATAAATAAATATTTTTTTAAAAAAAGAAATGGGAGGAAGGGCCTTCCATGTGTGAATGGAGCAGCATGTTCCAAGATAGAGAGGTGGAAGCAGCAGCTATGTTTGTGGAATTGCAAACATCAGGATGTGGTTCATCCATTTAACTCATTCTGTCAGTATCCACTGAGTCCCAACAATGTGTGTGCTAGGCACTGTTCTGTGTGCTGAGGATAGTGCCAAGAATAAACTGGACAAAGGCCCTGGTGCCGTGAGGCTTCGATTCTAGCATGAGAAGGCACAGAATGAACAGGTGTGGGTATAACGTTTCTGATGTTTAGAAACACTATGGGAAAAACAAAGTCAAGTCAGGGATATAGGGTGTGTGGTTAGGAGAAGGGGTGTTATTTGAGATGGGATGATCAGGGGAGGCCTCTTTGATAAGTGACATTTGTACAGAACCTGAGGGAAGTGAAAGAGGAAATGTGGGACTCTCTAAGGAGACACCAATTAGTCCAGGTAGAGAAGCAGTCGTGTGCAAAGGCCCTGAGGTAGGAGCAGGCTGTACCTGTTGGAGATACAGTGAAGAGGCCAGTTTGAGGAGGGAACAAGGGCAAAATGGGAGGAGACCAGGCAAAGGGCTGGCCAGATGCCCCCGGGCCTTGTGGAGACAAATGGAGACCTTGAGACCTTGAGCATGGGTAGGAAGGAAGACAGAGAGGTTGAGGGGCCTTACTGCTCGGGACCGTAGCATAAGCTCTGCCAAGTGATTGAGCTTTCTGGTTGAGAGCCTTTCTTGTTGGGGAAGCATGGAAAAGTTTTAAGAGTGATGTGGTCACATTGTATTTGACAATAATAACTCTAGCTTGAGAGTTTAATGGAGTAGAAGGGGGTTAAGTGGGGAGGAGTTCAGGGGGTGACCTGGGGAAAGAGAAAGGAGGCCTGAACTGGGTAAGCTGATTGCACCCATATCTGTCTTCTTTACTGCCTGCAAGTTCCCCTCTTTCCATGGGCCTCGCCAACACCTCACTTGAAATCAGCCTTACCCTCTGAATTGAGCTGTGGGGCAGGAAAGATCAGAATTCAGTTGTCTGAGCCCATGAGGCCAAGAGTGAGAAAGCAACTTTCAGCTTTCTGCGGGTACAGATAAAATTTCTGCAGTTTGAAGCCTAGGTTTAGAACAGTGAGACATTTTTATGTTGTTACACTGCATCGCAAATCAGATTATTTTTTTAAAAATTAATGGCATCTATCACTTAAAAGAATTTTAAACGCATCTTTGTCTCCACTCTTGGAAAACACTAACTCTTAGTTTTTATGCTAAATCGAGTGATCACAACCCAAGAACTCAGCAGTTTTGCACTTTAAACATTTACTCCACAATTTATTTCCTTCCAATGAATTCATGATTAAATTTTAAACCCACACACCTATTCAGCAAGGAATCAGAGAACAGAGGGTAAAACGACTTTACTTTTTTCTTTCTTCTTTTAAGTTTTAATTTGGAAGTGCTCTCTGTTGGGTCTTCAAAACTCATCACTGAGCTTCTGCCTCCCCTTCCCCCCACACCATCCACCTAGAACTTGGGTTCCCCAGGGCGGTGGACAGGAGTGTGGACCAAGGACAGAGGAAATCGGCAGCTGACTTGTCCATCCTAGCTAGTTTGTCCCTTGGCCCCAGAAGGTAGGAATTGGTATCTATTGTCCTAGAAGCCCAGAATCCTGATGTCTCTGAATGTTCATGAATAAGAAGAAAAATACTCACTGACGTGTGTGCTGAAGACTGCTAGTCTGAGACCACCAGGGCCCCCCATATAAACAGGGAAGCAGATGTTTGGGAGGTGCCTTCCAGGATATTGATAGTTTTTCACCCAAATTCTGACATTGAACTGACTCCCTCCCCTTCTTCCTTCCCACCTGGGTCTCCATCTCCCTCTCTGTTAAATGATCCCTTATAGTAGTGGTTGTTTCTATTCTCCTCTCCGCAGAGTTCTTTCTGCAGCCAGCGCTGTGTTTTCCTGCTGTGTGAAGGAATGATGTTTGTGTTGTTTAGTCACTAAGTTGTGTCCAACTGTTGTGACCCATGGACTGTAGCTTGCCAGGCTCCTCTGTCCATGGGATTTTCCAGGCAAGAATACTGAAATGGATTGCCATTTCCTTCTTCAGGGGATCTTCCCGACCCAGGGATTGATCCCATGTCTCCTGCATTTGCAGGTGGATTCTTTATCACTGAGCCACCTGGGAAGCCCTTGAAGAAATGCTAAGACTATTAAAAGTGTTTGTTTGTCCTCCTCTCCCTTTGCACAAACCACTCTGCATCCCCCCGGCTCTTCCCACCCACCCTCCACATACCCACAGGTGCTTGAAAACCCCTTGACACAGTGGGAAAAGCTGTGTATGAGACATAGGCCTGGGCTGGAAGCTTTACTCTGCCACTTCCTACTTGTAACAGTGACTGTATTATTAAATCTTTCCAGGCTTCAGTCTCCTCATCTGTAAAATGGGATCAGCAGTACCTGTTGATTAATATCTGCCCGTGCCCAGCAGAGAGCAGGTGCATCAGGGAACAATGACATTTTCTCTATTGTATTCAGCCTTTGGGTGAAGACGTTGGGTCTCCAAAAAGAACATTTTGAAAATGCAAAAGGGTTATCTCAGAGAGACGCCATAATTACCCAGGTATGGATTGCTCGTTCAGTAAACACGATAGGACCACTGGAATAAAGGAGAAGCGTGGCCTTGGGGAGTGGAGTGGGGTACGCAGTTTGGTGCTGGGTACAAAGGAACAAATCCCAGGAAAGAGCTATGAGGTGCATGGTGGGGTGAGCAGAGGTGGAACACATTTTGCCAACTTCTTGCTGTCAGCCCAAGCTTGCTCGGCCCCTGTGTTCTTGCTTTCTGGCTCAGGGAAGCTGGTCCCCTTGGCAGCCTTCTGGGCTTAGGGGAGGGCACAATTTGGACTCATCCGATTTGAATCTGAGCTAGTCACCCACTAGCTAGGTGAGCTGGGACAGGTGATTCTATTTTTCTGATCCTCAGTTTCCTCATCTGCTAAATGAGGGGCTTATCTAACAGGTGTGGGAAGATCCTGTGGCAAAAATGGTGAAAGCGTTGTTTTCTGCAAGCTGCTGCTGCTAAGTCGCTTCAGTCGTGTCCGACTCTGTGCGACCCCATAGACGGCAGCCCACCAGGCTCCCCCGTCCCTGGGATTTTCCAGGCAAGAACACTGGAGTGGGTTGCCATTTCCTTCTCCAATGCATGAAAGTGAAAAGTGAAAGTGAAGTCGCTCAGTTGTGTCCGACTCTTAGCAACCCCATGGACTGCAGCCTACCAGGCTCCTCCGTCCATGGGATTTTCCAGGCAAGAGTACTGGAGTGGGGTGCCATTGTTTTCGGCAAGAGGAACAGGAAAGACAGAGACAGCAGACCAGTTGCCTTAAGTCACAGAGCAGACAGAACCAGGGCCGCAGGTCTCTCTACTCCAGGCTGGCCTGCTCAGATGCTTCCTGATACCTCTCCAGGTAGCCCCTAGAATTACCCATTCCGTCAGAATGGGCTCATGTCAGTTCAGTTCAGTTCAGTCTCTCAGTCATGTCCAACTCTTTGCGACCCCATGGACTGCAGCACGCCAGGCTTCCCTGTCCATCATCAACACCCGGAGCTTGCTCAAACTCATGTCCATCACATCAGTGATGCCATCCAACCATCTCATTCTCTGTTGTCCCCTTCTCCTTCTGCCTTCAATCTTTCCCAGCATCAGGGTCTTTCCCAATGTGTCAGTTCTTTGCATCAGATGGCCAAAGTATTGGAGCTTCAGCATCAGTCCTTCCAGAGAATATTCAGGACTGATTTCCTTTAGGATGGACTGGTTTGATCTCCTTGCAGTCCAAGGGACTCTCAAGAGTCTTCTCCAACACCACAGTTCAAAAGCATCAATTCATCGGTGCTCAGCTTTCTTCACCGTCCAGCTCTCACATCCATACATGACTACTCGAAAAACCATAGCCTTGACTAGACAGACCTTTGTTGGCAAATTAACGTCTCTGCTTTTAAATATTGCTATCTAGGTTGGTCATAACTTTCCTTCCAAGGAGTAAGAGTCTTTTAATTTCATGGCTGCAGTCACCGTCTGCAGTGATTTTGGAGCCCCCAAAAATAAAGCCTGTCACTGTCTTTATTGTTTCCCCATCTATTGCCATGGAGTAATGGGACCGGATGCCATGATCTTAGTTTTGTCACTTTGAGTCTATTTCTCTTCACCCCATCTTGTTCTTCTCTTTTTTGCAGTTAACCAAGCTTAGTTTTCTCTTGAAATGTCTACTGTCACCACCACTTTGTATAGGATCTGGGCCTCACTAGCCAATCACCCCATAGCCAAAAGAGTGATTTGTTCTTGGTCTGTAAACCATACCCATAAAAGGAGCAGCATGGACTCATGACTATTGGGGGAAATTCATTGAAATCGCCTCTTTCCCAGTATGCTCCTGATTCTCTGCACCCGCTCTCATCTCTCTGGCCCCAAGCTTCTGTTTCACATACCAAATTCCATATCTTCCTCTGCTCCCCTGTTTGGGAGTAACTTCCAAGCTGGGAGTAACTTCCACTGCCTCCTAGGGATTTTGTTTCTGATGTCATAGATGGTTTTCAACTTTGTTAACTCATTTGATCACTGTTTTCCAGTGCCAGGTGGAGGCTTATTTGGATGGGGGCGGTAGAGGAGATGGAGGTCCTGACCTGACCTTGACAGAGCATGTGGCTCACCTAGGATGGCTGCCTTCTGCCAGTGTGTAGGTTTTCTCTGCTAACTTACTCATTCATCTTATAAACAGTTTTGGATATCTACTTTGAGCCACACATGGGGCAGGGGACTGGAAATATTAATACCACGCACAAGACAGACTCTGCCCCCACAAAGCTGATAGAGACAAGTAACAAGGCATCAACAATACCGTTGAACAGGGCTGTGCTGTGAGAGGCTGGGGAGGAGCACTAAATTCCAATTTAATGGTGGTCAAGGAAGACTTCCTGGAGGAAGCCAATCTCATCTGAGATATGAAGGGTGACTAGGAGTTAACCAGTTAAAGGAGTGCAGAAAAGAGTATTGCCAGATAGCAAATGGCGTGTGCAAAGGCCTGCAGGCATCTGAATGAAGGAAGGATGGCAAGAATGTGGAATAGGTGGAGGAGTCAGGGTTAAGGTATGAGCAGAATGTGGAAGGGTTTGCAGGTGTGCTAGGGAGTTTGGGCTTTCTCCTGTGGACAATGGGGAGCCAAGCGATGTTTGTAAACATCAGATCTGCATTCTGGGGAGACTACTGTGCTACTGTGTGGAGGACAGAGCTAGCCACTAAGACTGTGGTGGTGATAGATGACTTTAGCCCTTGGAACTTGTGTTCTTTAAAGAACCCCACCCACCCACAGCTGCCCCTCATGTTCCCCTTCCCAGCTTGCCACTTGAAATCTCCAGCCTCCCTTCCCTTCCATGCTTGGCGTGCAGTATGTCCAGGCTTTGTCCAATCAGCACTGGCTGGCAGAGTGCCTCACTCGTTCCGGCTGGGGCCCGATAATGCGTGTCCTCCTTTGTTTCATTGTGCAAATATGTGTCTGCGATGTGGTTGGGACTGATAAGTAAAGAAAATTGTGTAGCTTAACAGCAGACATTTCATGACCTCAGGAGTCTCCCAAGATGCATGCTCCCAGCAAATTGTCGGCAAGCCCATTTATCACGGCGCTGACCTGGGACTCTGTGTGCATTTCCCTATGAAAATGGCCAGGCGCTGTCAGTTCCCATCTGCCCCAACGCCACCATAATGAAGCGAGCTTTAACTAACCCTGGTACCCACTGAGCGATCCCATCACAAATGGCTTTCGGGATGCAGACACCTGCATGTGGAATGCATCATCCTCCTAATGGTGGATTTGTGTGGAAATCCAATACACCCTTGAAGCTTTATTTATTTTTGGCTTAGGTAATTGGATACCATTAATTATTTATATTTTGTGTTGCAAGCAGGCAGGAAAAGGGCAGAAAAGGGGGAGGTTGGGAGAGGGACAGCCTACCAATTGCAATCCTGGCAAGCAGCTAAAATATTCTGAACCTTGATTACGTATGGGATGATTGTGTGCAGCCACTCCAAATAAATTTTGCTAGAAATATTGTATGTGATTTCCCAGAAACTATTTGGTGACTCCTTCAGGCAAAACTTACATTTTATCAGTGTTTGGGAAGTCCCTTGGTAGTCAGATTCCTGCTACCCCAAACCTCATCACACTACATAGCTGTGACTGTAATGATAAGAGCAAACTGCAAACTTTTACTGGGCGTGTACCACATGCCAGGCACGGTGCTTTCAGCACAAATGTTACAGGCATTTGAAACTCACAACAACCACATGAACTATCCATTTAATCGTTATCTCTGTTTTACATAGGGAACTGAGGTTAAAAAGATGATCTTGCCAAGGTCACAGCTAGTGAATGACAGAGCTAGAATTTGAACCGGGGCCTGGCTGACTTAGACTCCGGAGCCCCTTTTTTCAGAGGATGTGAATACTTTAAACTGAAGACAGGGACCCCCCGCCTGCCAGAGCCTGTGAGTCCCACTGGGGTCTTAAGCTGCCTGGTAGGATCAAGAAGGAGAAGTGGACAGAGCCCCTGCTTTCATGCTTGGCTTTCTTTATGAGTAGTGAAGCTAAAGGTTACTCTGTTAATTAAAAGGGGAGAAAAGGGGGCTGTTGGAGGATCAGTGGCAAAGTGACTCCAATTAAACCTTTAATGAGTATATTAAGCCATGTAAATCACACGCCTTTTTTTTCCCCTTTGGGAACATCAGCTTCCCTTGGCGAGCAAATCATTGGCCTGTCCCATGTTCGCTGGGGTCTCTGGAAGCTAGAGAGATGGTGGGTTTATTCCGCAAGTGCAAAAGCTGAATGATGCTAGAGCATTTAAAAAAGAGAAAGTAAAGAAGGATTCCCTCTTTAATCACTAGTCTTTTACTAAATGTGACTTCCAGAGTTAACAAAGCATGGAGACAAATTTAGGCATTGCTTTTCCTGATCTTTCATTGTGTGTGTGTTAGTTGCTTGGTTGTGTCCAGCTCTTGGCAACCCTATGGACTGTAGCCTGCCAGGCCCCTCTGTCCATGGGATTCTCTAGGCAAGAATACTGGAGTGGGTTGCCATTCCTTTCTCCAGAGAATTTTCCTGACCCAGGGATCGAACCCAGGTCGCCTGCAGCCTGGAGTAGAGAGACCTGCGGCCCTGGTTCTGTCTGCTCTGTGACTTAAGGCAACTGGTCTGCTGTCTCTGTCTTTCCTGTTCCTCTTGCCGAAAACAATGGCACCCCACTCCAGTACTCTTGCCTGGAAAATCCCATGGACGGAGGAGCCTGGTAGGCTGCAGTCCATGGGGTTGCTAAGAGTCGGTCACAACTGAGCGACTTCACTTTCACTTTTCACTTTCATGCATTGGAGAAGGAAATGGCAACCCACTCCAGTGTTCTTGCCTGGAAAATCCCAGGGACGGGGGATTGCAATGCAGGCAGATTCTTACCACCTGAGCTAAATGTGACTTCCAGATTTAACAAAGCATGGAGACTAATTTAGGCATTGCTTTTCCTGATCTTTCATTAACAGATCTTGATTTTCTTTGAAACTTCAAGTCTCTCCCAGTCACCTGCTGAGCTCTCAGCTTCATTCTTGGGTGGTGGGTGGGATCTTGGAACACTCCCCCGTCTTCTCATCACTTAGGTAAATAGCCCTGGACTGCCTAGAGGGACCTTGGCAAGGTTGAAAGTGGAAGTGATCCAGTGCTATGGTCTCCCCTTATCAGTGGAATGGTGGAAGCCATGAGCCATAGGAGTCTAAGACTCAGTTTTGTGTGACCATTCATTCACTCAGCAAATCTTTACAGAGCTTCTGAGCTCATGCTCCAAGATTTACCTTTCTATTTAACTTAGTTTTCTCAAAAACCCTTGGAGATGGGCTTATTATTGCACCCCCATTCTAGAGATAAAGAAACTGAGACTCAGGGTAGTTACTCACTCAAAGTCAAACAGATACTCTTACAGAGCTAGGATTTGAACCCAAGTCTAGTTGACTCCAAAGTTGGGATCCTGTTCAACCCCAGATGGAAGGAAATGACTGAATATTCTGGGCTGAGCTAAGGGCTCAGGATTCAGTGGGAAGGGGTGGGAGCCCAGGGCCAGACTAGAGACTAGGAGCTTCTCTGAGAAGCTGCCTTGAGTTGCTGGGCACAAGAGACTGGACCCCGCAGAGAGAGTCCAGGGTGTCCACAGACCTCTGTGCACCAGCATCCTCTGGGGGGTGTTCCCCCACCTCCCCGACCCAACTCTGGTCCAGGGGGTGCAGACAGAAGGGGGACCTTTCTGACGGCTGGGACCTTCCCAAGAGCCACACAACAGTTGGGGGCAGCCTTGGCTGGATTATAAAGGCGACACATGTTTTGTTTCAGACAACTCCTGCCCCACATCGGGGCCCTTCTCTTCATCCACTCACATGGAACCTCATTCTGACCCTCTGCTGGTTTCCATCTAATCCCTGCCTGATTCATGTTTTCAACACATACTTCAATAATATTAAGTGTGCCAGGCACTACTCTAAGCACTTTATACACAGATTCACTTAATCTCCGTAACAACTCTTCTAAGTAGATCTTATTATCCTATTTTACTAATAAGGACATAGGCAGGGAAAGGTTAAGTAACTTGCCCAAGGCCACACAGAATGTGGCTAAGCTGGGATTTCCTAAGTCAAGAGGGGCTTCCCTCATAGCTCAGTTGGTAAAGAATCCTCCTGCAATGCAGGAGACCCTGGTTCAATTCCTGGGTCAGGAAGATCCCCTGGAGAAGGGATAGGCTAACCACTCTGGTATTTTGGCCTGGAGAATTCCATGGACTAATTCCATGGTCGCAAAGAGTCAGACACGACTGAGTGACTTACACTTTCAAGCTGGGATTTAAACCCAGAGAATTTGGCTCCAGCATCTGTACTCCTGACTACTACCTTGTGCTGATGTTTCTGATAGCTCCCCAAAGGGATATTTTTATTTCAAAGAAAAAAAAACCACTTCCAGACATAAATAATGAAGGTGTGGGCTTCCCCCGTGACTCAGCAGTAAAGAATCTGCCTGAAATGCAAGAGATGCAGGAGATGTAGGTTGGATCCCTGGATCAGGAAGACCCCTGGAGGAGGGCATGGCAACCCACTCTAGTATTCTTGCCTGGAGAATCCCATGGACAGAGGAGTCTGGTGGGCTACGGTCCATGGAGTTGCAAAGAGTTGGACATAATTGAAGCGACTGAGCACGCAGATGGTGAAGGTGTAATGGATGGATCGTCATGCAGTGGCTGATTTGGGGTTGGGGCAGGGCTTCATGTGCCATTCTTCACATCATGCTTCAGATAGGATGAGGAGACCAGACTTCACTTCAGGCCAGAATTCCTTGACATAAGAAGGGCTCCTTCCTTTCATTAATCATTAAACAGATGTTTCCTGATCACCTAGTTTATGCTGGCCACCTAGTATATGCTGTACTTGGGGAGGTAAGAATTTAAATGAAAAAAACCCTTTTCTTAGGAATGTTAGGGTGTACAGGGCACAGAGAAGAGTGTGTGGTGGGGGTTGGGGTGGAGAGTCAGGAGAGCTTCTGGATAAGATAATGGGATTTGGTGCCCTTCTTACCTGGGTTCAAGCTGGCTCCACCACATGCCAGCTGAGCCTCAGTTTCCTTATCTGTAAAGTGGGAATGACATTATATTATTATGTAGCGCTCAGTTCTCTTTTAAACCTGGCCCATCTCTCAGTAAATGAGAGCTGAGATGCTGCTTCTGCTATGCCAAATAGAGACGAACACTGATGGAACATTATGGTTTTCCAAAGACCCTGACAGAGGGAGAAGAAGGCCAGATTTCTAGGTAAGAATTAGTATTCTTAGTAGGCATGGCCAAGGGTGAGCTGAGATGCCTTGGCACCAGCAAACTCCATTTAATAATTGTCCCAGGCAGCCAGAAATGTCCTGTTGGCCGGTCATAAATTCCTCCTACATTGTTGAGGCGACCACCCATCCAAAGAGGACCTGACTGTGTTCCTTGTCATCCAGTTTTCAGAGTGCTAATTGTTTCTGTGAGCTGTTGATCTTTTGCATCAAATTGTTCTTTAGAAATACAGGTCCTCTGTCATTTGACCAGGTGCCCTTTATTACCTAACTGACCTTTATTCATTCCCCCAGACCCAGAGATGATGTCTTCCTGATGGAGGAGCCTTCCCTACCTGACTGGAGTGAGTTGTGCACAGTACACTGTCCCTACATCTCTGTTGTAGTTCTGTAATTGTCAGCATACGCATGTAACCCTAAGAAGACTACAGGAGCACGTGATCCAGCTTGGGAACATTAGTGTATCCAAGGACTAACAATCAAAATGAAGAATTTAAAGTAATTATATTCAAATGAAAAACTAACTAAAGTCCATGTCAGTTCAGTTCAGTTCAGTTCAGTCGCTCAGTCATGTCTGACTCTTTGCGACCCCACGAACTGCAGCACTCCAGGCCTCCCTGTCCATTACCAACTCCCGGAGTCCACCCAAACCCATGTCCATCGAGTCAGTGATGCCATCCAACCATCTCATCCTCTGTCATCCCCTTCTCCTCCTGCCCCCAATCCTTCCCAGCATTAGGGTCTTTTCCAATGAGTCAACTCTTCGCATGAAGTGGCCAAAGTATTGGAGTTTCAGCTTCAACATCAGTCCTTCCAATGAACGCCCAGGGCTGATCTCCTTTAGGATGGATTGATTGGATCTCCTTGCAGTCCAAGGGACTCTCAAGAGTCTTCTCCAACACCACAGTTCAAAAGCATCAATTCTTTGGTGCTCAGCTTTCTTCACCATCCAACTCTCACATCCATACATGACTACTGGAAAAACCATAGCCTTGACTAGATGGACTTTTGTTGGCAAATTAATGTCTCTGCTTTTAAATATGCTATCAAGGTTGGCCATAACCTTCCTTCCAAGGAGTAAGCGTCTTTTAATTTCATGGCTGCAATCACCATCTGCAATGATTTTGGAGCCCAAAAAAATAAAGTCTGACACTGTTTCCACTGTTTCCCCATCTATTTCCCATGAAGTGATGGGACCAGATGCCATGATCTTAGTTTTCTGAATGTTGAGCTTTAAGCCAACTTTGTCACTCTCCTCTTTCACTTTCATCAAGAGGCTCTTTAGTTCTTCTTCACTTTCTGCCATAAGGGTGGTGTCATCTGCATATCTGAGGTTATTGATATTTCTCCCGGCAATCTTGATTCCAGCTTGTGTTTCTAAGTCCTTGTCATGGAGACATTAAAGATGCTCACCCTAACCTTCCACACTCCTTGGCAAAACTCCCTTTTCCCTCTTCTCCAATTTTCTTACACCCTACAGTTCCTCTCAATCTGTCTCTCTCCCCCTAAGCCCAAATCTCACTACACATAACGTGAAAGGGTCTTCTCTTTCTTCCCTCCATATCTTCTCTATTTCTTTCATTTGGCTATAGACTTAGTCCCTCTCCTAACAAGTGTGAAACTTTTCTCCTTAAGAGAGGGAAGTGAAAACCAAAAGGCAATACAGAATTCTCCTTAGCAGGTGGAGGCAAATATAAACCCTCAAACACTTAAAAGTCAACACATTTTTATCCATCACTCACAGTCTTCCCTTCTCTCAATTGTGAGACCCTCTAGATTGAATATGGACTGAGAGATTTATCCCTGTAGCCACTGTTTCCAGAGGTAGTGGAGGAGGAAGAAGGTCAGGCAGGCATAAATATTTGTTTGCTTTTGAGCCTCTGTTCTCAAGGCTCTGCTTAAGTTCCAGGATCCATTTTTTTGGTGGTGAAGGGATGCAAGGATGTGTGCACAGAACAACTTGGCATCAGGTCCTCCTTCGGTCAGTCTGAAATACAGGGAAGGCTGTGTTGGTGGTGCCAGAGGGGACATCTCTGCACCTACCAGTTGCTGTCCTATTTCCATTCTCCATCTTTGTCTGCCCAAGTAGCACAGTAGGGCTCAAACTTGATGTTGGCAGAATCACCTGGAGGGCTTGCTCGGGCCCTTGACAGAACTGATTCATTGAGGCTGAGTGAGCTTTATTCACTACACCAAAGCCTTTGACTGTGTGGATCACAACAAACTGTGGAAAATTCTTAAAGAGATGGGAATACCAGATCACCTGACTTGCCTCCTGAGAAATCTGTATGCAGGTCAAGAAGCAACAGTTAGAGCTGGACATGGAACAACAGATTGGTTCCAAATTGGGAAAGGAGTACGTCAAGGCTGTATCTTGTCACCCTGCTTATTTAGCTTTTGTGCAGAGTACATCACGAGAAATGCTAGACTGGATGAAGCACAAGCTGAAATCAAGATTGCCGGGAGAAATATCAGTAACCTCAGATGTGCAGATGACACCATGATTATGGCAGAAAGAGAAGAACTGAAGAGCCTCTTGATGAAAGTGAAAGAGAAAAGTGAAAAAGTTGGCTTAGAACTCAACATTCAGAAAACTAAGATCATGGCATCTAGTCCCATCACTTCATGGCAAATAGACGGGGAAACAGTGGAAACATTGACAGATTTTTGGGTTCCAAAATCACTGCAGATGGTGACTGCAGCCATGAAATTAAAAGACGCTCGCTTCTTGGAAGAAAGGTTATGACCAACCTAGACAGCATATTAAAAAGCAGAGACATTATTTTGCCAGCAAAGATCTGTCTCATCAAAGCTATGGTTTTTCCAGTAGTCATGTATGGATATGAGAGAGTTGGACTATAAAAAAGCTGAGCACCAAAGAATTGATGCTTTTGAACTGTGGTGTTGGAGAAGACTCTTGAGAGTCTCTTGGACTACAAGGAGATCCAACCAGTCCATTCTAAAGGAAATCAGCCCTGAATATTCATTGGAAGGACTGATGTTGAAGCTGAAACTCCAATCCTTTGGCTACCTGATGTGAAGAACTGACTGATTGGAAAAGACCCTGATGCTGGGAAAGATTGAAGGTGGGAGGAGAAGGGGACAACAGAGGATGAGATGGTTGGATGGCATCACCAACTCAGTGGACATGCTGCTACTGCTACTGCTGCTAAGTCGCTTCAGTCGTGTCCGACTCTGTGCGACCCCATAGAGGGCAGCCCACCAGGCTCCTCTGTCCCTGGGATTCTCCAGGCAAGAACACTGGAGTGTAATTGCCATTTCCTTCTCCAATGCATGAAGGTGAAAAGTGAAAGCAAAGCCGCTCCATCGCGTTTGTCTCGCAGCGACCCCAGGGACTGCAGCCCACCAGGCTCCTCCGTCCATGGGATTCTCCAGGCAAGAGTACTGGAGTGGGTTGCCATTGCCTTCTCCACAATGGACGTGAGACTGAGTAAACTCTGGGAGTTGGTGATAGACAGGGAAGCCTGGTGTGCTGCAGTCCATGGGGTCACAAAGAGTAAGGCATGACTGAGCAATTGAACTGAACTGAGGCCTGAGAACCTGAACTTTAGGAAGTTCCCAGGTGCTGCTGCTGCTGCTGTTGCTCTGGAATCTGTACTTTGAAAACCACTGCATTAGTAGAAAAAGGACTCTGTTCTGGACCAGACTATCATCTAACTTGAACCTGTGAAGGAATTGAAAACCACTGGGTTATGGGACATCTAAAGGACTTTCTGCTACTCAGAATGCATTTTCTACCCACATGCCATCAATACAATTTCCTTCCCTTTCCCATAAGTATTTAGGGTTTTTCTCCTTCATTATAAGACCTCAGAGACATGGAGGACTGGGAGCTGTTTTGTATGTGTGGCTAGGGTGTTTTTCTTCTGTCTCTTATAAATCTCTTTTGGCTTTCCCCCTTCTCATTGTGTCCTATTTATTATTTATTAAGAGGCTCTTAGCTCAATCCCAAGGTGCCCAGAGAATGTACTTAGGGGTAAAGAATGGGGAGAGGGTACGTTTCTTTCTATTTGGATGAGACGACGACCGAAGATGGGAATTCATTTAAAGCATGCATGCTTGCTTAGTCCTCAGTTGTGTCCTGACTCTTTGCGACCCTGTGGACTGAAGCCCACCAGGCTCCTCTGTCCATGGCAAGAATTCTGGATTCTCCAGGCAAGAATACTGGAGTGGGTTGCCATTTCCTTCTCCAGGGGATCCTCCCGACCCAGGCATCGAACCTGGGTCTCTTGCATTGCAGGCAGATTCTTTACCATCTGAGCCACCAGGGAAGCTATAATGAATTCTATGAGGTTGGTATAAAAGCAATTGCAGTTTTGGACTGTGAACTTTAAATCATTATAGCTAGGCTCAAACACATCTTTATTAATCAAAATAGGAGCCATTACAACCAACACATTTTTGACAATGGCATCTAGGTACACTTATTTCATTTTTTGGTTCAACATCTATGAGACAGGATGGACAGGTATTATATCATGAATGTAAAGATGAAGACCCTGAGGCTCGGAGATGTGAAGTCACCTGCCCAAGGACAAACAGACTAGAGTTTGGAAAGAAACCCAGGTGTCCCTTTTAAAACTTTCTTCTGACCTTCTAACAGGAAGTTCAGTGCTTGCAATGAATCAGTCAGTCTCTCTCTCCAACCACCAACGTTTATCAAGAGTCTCCTATATGGGAGGCTGCCTGTTAGGAGCTGAGGTTCCTCAATAGTGAAAGTCTATATATGCCTGCTTTAAGGGAGTCTACAGTCTAGGAGGGAGGCTGGACATGGAGAGGAGAATTATCAATGGGTTGAAAGTGAAAGTCACTCAGTCGTGTCTGACTCTTTGGGACTCCATGGACTATACAGTCCATGAAATTCTCCACACCAGAATACTGGAGTGGATAGCCTTTCCCTTCTCCGGGTGATCTTCCCAATCCAGGGATCAAACCCAGTTCTCCCACGTTCCTGGCAAATTCTTTACCAGCTAAGCCACCAGCGAAGCCCGTTAATGGGTTAAGCATCCCTCCAAAGGAAATGTGCCAGTGCTGGGGCCTTAACAGCAAAGGGGTTTCCCTCACTATGGGCTCAGACAAGTGTTCACTGAAGACTGAAGCTGAAACTCTTATTCTAGGATGAAATGGGGTGACTTAGGAGATAAAGCACAGGGAAAAGGCATATTTCAAGAAGAGATCAGCATGTGTAAAGGTCTGCTTTTAGGGAAGAGTAGGAGCATATTTAGGGAAAGACTTGTGCATTTGGAACAAAATAAGTCCAGAGAAGGAACTGAGATGAGGCTGAAAAGGGAGGTAGCGAGCAGCCAGATCATGGAGGGGCTTACAGGTCAACAGAAGGGCTTGGAACATTTCTCTAAGCACCATTGAAAGCCTTTGGAGGGCGATGTGATCAGGTTTGCATCTGTTATGTGGCTGGAAGGTCTGAGTAGAGGGAGGGAGACCAGTTAGGAGGGCTGATGTGGGAGTCCAGGTAGGGGGCTGACAGTGGGCTGGCCTCAGGTGGTGGCAATAAGGAGTGAGAGCAGTGGATGGATTCCAGAGCTAGAGGGATTAACTTGGTGCTTAATGGTGGTTGGTAGGTAAGGGAGGGGGAGGAGGTAAGGGGAACACCCAGCCACTGAGTGCACATAATAGGAGCTCAGAGAGTATTTATGGACCCGAACATATCTACTGGCAGGCACATGCCTTGAATGCTGGAAACTGAGCCCTGGAGGTTTGGGGGTCAGTATTACTGGGGGTGGGGAGTAGTGGCACTGTGTTGGAGTATGAAGTGTCTTGCACGTCTTTCATGGCTCCTGCCTGCCAGCTGCCCACCTCCTCTGAACTATGTTCTGCTCATCTTTGTTGTTGAAATGCTGACAATTATTTGCTTTTTATAAAACATGTAGGTATCCTGCTATCTTTAGAGAAAAAGCACTGCAGATGAGCCTCATTAAAAATATGCTAGCATTCCATCATTAGCCAATTAGAATACTTGGGAGACAAGTCTGATATGGAAGGATCTCATGAATAAGATTCTCCGGGGAACTTTGGCAGAACTTGTTGCCCAGCTGTTTGCATCCATCAGCATGACTGAGAAAGGAAGCTGGTGCAACAATCACCTGCTTTTTCTCTTTGCACTTTGGTTGGTATGCTGAAGGGAACATGGTAAGTGAAGCTCCAAGACCTGGTCTATTCTTAGTTCAATGAGGAGAAATGAGGAATGATAGAAATAAACACTCCAAATTCTTTTCCAGAATTCTCAGGGGTTAACAGGTTATTTGTCAAATGTGTCTTACCAATACTATGTATTGGGCTTAGCAATAGATGATCTGGGAATGACAGAGTTGAGATAAGGCCTTTGCCTCCTAGTAACTCAGAGTATAGAGAGGTATGTATAGAATAAGACACTTGCCTAGATGGAGAGTTTCTTCAGAGCAGGGATTGTTCCTGATTTGTTTCTGTAACCCCAGAAGCTGGTATGGGGACTGACACAGTAGGTGTTCAATAAATGCTCAGTGAATAAAAGGATGGGAGGATGGTTGAATGAATGGGTAGATAAATGGCTTATTGGTTGGATGCATGAATGAATGGATGGTTGGCTGCTCTTTAGGTGTAGGAAGTCCTGAATAATAAAATATGTCTGTTGAGCACATTTTTGTCATTTCAATGGCCAAGCTGTAACCTCTGTTCGCTTTTAGTCTTGCTGAGTCTCTGTCATCTCCAACAGCTGAGTCTTCACAAAGATTCTGCTTCATTTGGCATTTGAGTCACCAGCGGAGCTTGGCTCAGTTTCCTTTTAAGACTGAGCAAGGCTCTTCCACTTGTTTAAATTCTTAGTGAGTAAACCAGTCATATCAGAAATGAATTTTCTGCCATATTTAAACTGTAAGAAACATCAGAGATCATGCAGTTCAATACCTTCTTCTTAAAAATGGGGAACAAATTATAAGTCAGTATAAATCAGTATAAATGGGGAGTCAGTATAAGTTCAGTGAAAGAATGTTGGACTGGAATTGGAATTTTGTCCCTGGTTCTTGCTTGGCAACTTGTGTAAGCTCTGGAGAATAATTCCTGCCTGCCTGCCTTTATCAGTTCATCCTGAGAGTCAGATGAATGAGTGAGGGCTTTAGGAGGGGCTCGGTAAAGACCACTCGCAATTGTTTCCTAATGGCGTCAAGTTAGTTGCTGGAGAGCTAGCATTAGAGCGAGGTCTTCTGAGTCAGGGTCTAAGCAATGTCTATTATACCACATTGCTTCATTGCTTCTTAGAAACAGCATGCACCTGTGGGCTTGCTGTGCTGTTTGGACAAAACCAAAATATGGTTTTGGTATAAAACCATCAGAATGGCTGAAATTAAAAGGATTTTTAAAAATATCAATGGTTGGCAAGGATGGGGAGCAACTAAAACTCTCACACATTGCTGATGAGAGTAGAAATTGGTGTAACTGCTCTGGAAAACTGTCAGTATCCACTCAACTTGAACATGTACATTTACTATGAACTATTTCCTTCCTAGGTACATACCCAAGAGAAATGAAGAAAAAAGTCTTGTGCTGGAATGTTCATAGCAGTGTTATTCATAACAGCCCCAAACCGAGCCTACCCAAATACCCATTAGGAGTAGATGAATAAATTTTAGTATATTTATACAGCAGACTGTTATATACCAATGAGAGTGAATAAACTGAACCTATATATAATAATATGGATGAATCTTGCACAGATAATGTTGAACCAAAGAAGCCAGACATAAGATGACATAGGTATGTTTTCATTTATATAAAGTTCACAATAGGTAAAACCAACCTCTGTTATTAGGAACTAGGATAGTATCCACCCTTGGGACAAGATACAAACTAGAAGGGAGCATTAGAAGGCTTCTAGGATGACGCTGACATTATATTTATCTGGGTACTAAGTGCATAGGTGTATTCAGTTACTGACAATTTATTGAGCTCTGCATTTGTGATTTGTGTATTTTTCTGTATTATGTTGTGCTTCAGTGAAAAGCTAACAAGCAAAACAAAACAAACTTAAGGGTGAGCTCCACTGTATGTGGCAGGATGCTTGCCCCTCCTCCCCTCACCATGAAGAGACCCCTGAGGATGCCGTTGCCCTAATGGCCAGCTGCTCTCCCTAGCCTCACACCACAGGAAGCAGGGCTTGGGTTTGATGTGTGGCTGCTGGTGGAAGGGTTCACTACCCAGTGGGACTCTGCCCTTTCCTACTCCTCCACCTCTTAGGGCTCACCAGTCTCCTGCCCCAGGCACTCCAGCTGGAAACCACGCTTGGGTTCCCAGAGATCAACTTCCACCTCCTTTGCCTGACTGCTGCGGTCCAGTTTCCCATCACGCAACTGCCTCTTGCTAGTCTGGCATCTGCCATGGAGGACTAGACCACACAGCTGCAAATGACACAGGTCCAGTACACACACACACACAACTCCACGCATGGGGAACGGGGCAAAGACTCACAGAGCGAGAGCTGAATGGCAGCTTGGAAGTCCTTGAGCCCCCAAAGACTCTCCTGCCTCCGATGGGATGTTCCTAGGTGTCATCTAGATGAACAGTTTGTAACTTAATTCTCAATGTATTTTGTTGAGTATTGGGAAATAATATAATCAAAGCATTAGTCTCTTGCTTTCATGGATATTATTGCTTAGAATGATGTTGAGTTAAAAAAAGTCACTGATTTAAAGACAAACATTAAGTATTATTAGCACATGTGATATAAGGATATGGCAAAAATCATAGAAGTGGAAGTTTGGGAAACACTAATCTGGCTCCCTTGGGTCACAGCGGGAGAACTAAGACCTGAGACTGGGGGCGGGGAGGGGAGGAATAACGTAGTGATCTTCACTCCTAATGTTGATACAGCACTTGAGAGCCCATCAGTGCCTTAAGAGACAGGTTTTCTGAAGAGATACATTTGCCCCAGCATGGGAGGTTAAAATAATGACTATCATCGATTACCAAGAGTGAAGGAGCAGGGTCCCTGACAGGGCAATGGTGAGAACATAGGCTTCAAAGTCACATCCTGCCAGGAATCACGTCCCAACTCCCCATTTTTCTTGCTTTGTGACACTGTACCCCGTTGTTTAACCTCTC
Organism: Giraffa tippelskirchi; assembly: GCF_054371585.1. Lineage (NCBI taxonomy): Eukaryota > Metazoa > Chordata > Mammalia > Artiodactyla > Giraffidae > Giraffa > Giraffa tippelskirchi. The sequence goes on from NC_137284.1 coordinate 22,813,112, forward strand.
TGAGATGCAGGTTCCTTAGCTGTAATGAAAAACTTTGTACCTGTATCACAAGGTTGTTACAAGGTTTAAAAGAGATGATCCAGCCCCAAGCTCAAGTTGGTTAGTTGCTGGTCCCTAGAGAGAGGAGAGGACTCACGTAAAGGGGCACACGCAGACCTGGAACCTGGGGCTCTTTGCTCTCGGCCCTGTTCTCTTTCCTCTGAGGAGCCATCCCTCCTCTTTCTGGTTCTGCAGACCCTTGCTCCGGTGGCTCAGGGCCAGCTGGGAGAAGAGCGTGGCATGGTTTCCCCAGATCTCTGCTGGGCTGGCCCTACTTCCCGTGGCCAGAGCACCTGGTTTGAAGGGGACTTTACCAGTGAGCCTGGCGTTCAGTGAGCTGGGTCTGACCAGCTGTATGGAGAGCAACTAGGGGCCTCTGTCTTGGGAAGCAGTACCCCTGGGAGGCCAACCCCAACAGAGGGTGGCCACCCACACAGGACTCTAGGATGTGCCTATGCTGGAGAGCGCCGTTCTGCCTCCAACAGGAAACCATCCATGTGGCCTTCTGGGGTGAAGGGCAAAGCAGAGGCTGGCTCCTTGGTATTTTATGCACTGGCTGTGGGGAACTACAGGTTTGGAGACCTGCCAGGTCCCTACAGCAGGAATTATGAAGAAGATTAAATAGGAAAGATCTGGCCTTGTAGGAATTACCCAGACAGTTATGTTGAGGAACGTCTGCCCTCCTCATTCGTTTCCTCTCTCCCTCTCTTCTTTTTTTTTTTTTTCTAATTTATTAAATTGGAGGATAATTGCTTTACAATGTTGTGTTGGTTTCTGCTGTACAACAATGTGAGTCAGCTCTAAGTCTACATATGTCCCCTCCCTCGTGAGCCTCTCTCCCTCCTCCTGCCTGCTCTTTTCCCCCTTCCCTCTCCCCTCCTGTCAGCCACTGACTCATTTATTCAAGAGCCACAGCAGCACATCAGGGGCTCGGAGGCAGAAAGGTCTGAGTTGGAGCTCTGGCTTTCCCTTTTAAGATCAGGTTGATCCATTTGAAATGGCCATTGCAGTCAGTCTAAAATGGTTCAGAACTGTGGGTAAGATGCTTAACCCTTCTGAACCTCTCTTTCCATATCTGTAGTTTCTCTTATTTCACAGGGTTGTAATGCTGACATTATAATGCATGTAGGGTGTTTAGCTCAGTACCTGACATACAGTAAATACTCATTTGCATTTTTTGAAGATGATTTCATGTGGTTGACCTATTGTTTGTGTAATCTCTGCAAGATTGCCATGCCAGATCTCTTGGAGTGTTTGTATCCTTAACTGTAGAACAGTATCCACCTTCAATGGTTCTTGTATAGATTCAATGAACCAATGTGTGTAAGGGCTTCCTAGGTGGCACTTGTGGTAAAGAACTCACCTGTCAATCAGGAGATTTAAGAGATACAGGTTCCATCCTTGGGTCAGGAAGATCCCCTGGAGACGGGCATGGCAACCCACTCCAGTATTTTTGGCTGGAGAATACCCATGGACAGAGGAGCCTGGTGGGCTACAGTCCACAGGGTCACAAAGGCATGTGTGCTCAGATGTGTCCAACTCTTTGTGACCTCATGGACTATAGCCAGTCAGGCTCCTCTGTCCATGGGGATTCTCCAGGCAAGAATACTGGAGTAGGTTGCCATGCCCTCCTCCAGGGGGTCTTCCTGACCCAGGGATTGAACCCACATCTCTTGCATCTCCTTCATGGGCAGGCAGATTCTTTCTTAGCTGAGCTACCAGAAAAGCCCAAAGAGTCGGACACAACTGAAAGCAACTTAGCACAATGTGTGTGAAGTGCTAGAGGCCAGCACCCAACAACTAGTGATGATTTTCTTCCATTCTTTCAGTCATTTGTTCTACACGCATTTCCAGCCAAGATCCATGTGCCAGGCTCTGTCTGTGAAAGGTGCTGGGAACACAGAGTTGAATGAGGCATATCTCTTTCCTTCAAGAGATAGACTTGTCCAGTAGACTCAACTGGCAAGAGGTTTGTGGATACTTTATGATGCAGGGAAATAAATGGAGCTGGGAGCTGCTGGACTGAAGTTTGGGGTTTTATCTTCAGTGTGGGGAGCGGGGGCAGGGTAGGGGGCGGGTATATTCACTGAGCATCTGCTCTGTACCACGTGCAACATTCACATTATCTCATGTAGCTCTTGACAGAATGCTATAAGGTAGGTATTATGTAGTAATACCTATATGGTAGTGAAGAACTGTGGCTCAGAGGTGGAAGTTGCTTGCTGATGTCTGTCTGACTCCTGTGTTCATTATCTCTCTATTGGGTTTGCCAAAAAAGTTCGTTTGGGTTAAGAAAAGATATTACAGAAAAACCCAAATGAACTTTTTGGCCAACCCAATACTTCAGGTGGCTACCTGCAGGGAGCAGAGTCAGGGGAGAAGAATTAACTGGGACCTGAGAGGTAGGAGTCATCTTGACCTGACCTGCCATGGTTTCCTCCCTTTGAGTTACTCCAGAGTTTGCAGAGAGACTTGGGGTCGAAGAGACTTCTGGTAGGTTTCTCTATGGATAGGCCATTTGTGGTTCTGAAATAACTGAGCATGTCCCTGGGGGCTGAAGCTCAAGCTGAGAATCATAAAATAGCATCACACCCAGGACCTAATTCTCCTCCCCAAAGTCTGCATGTTAATTGTGGACTCAGAAAGCCAGAGAGCCCCCATTTCCTGTGAAAAGGGTGATCTGACATGCAGTTTTATGTTGCAATGTGATAAACTAATGCTCTTAAAATTTTAGCTATTCATTGTCTGAGCTGCTTTGGCAGGGAAATTATACATGCAGAATGTTGAACTCTGGTCTTATTCAATTTTTAATTAATTTTTGTGTAATATTCTGTAAGCACATTAATATCAATGAGATACTTTCTGTACTGTGGCTAATATACAGCTTTAAGGAGCCATGGGTATTGTTTTCCCCTTTATTTGTGTTGAGCAAAGATTACTGGTTCTGTAAGTATTATTTTCTTGTTCTTGGGAGGTGAGGCTGTAAGAGAGAAATTAAATTTTCCCAGCAGGCTTGGGCTGAAATGTTGTCACAGATGTGTGTTTGAGAGCAGTGATGAGAAGAACTCTAAATGTGGTGCTCATTGAACATTTGACTGTCAGAAATGAAAGGTTCTTTAAGAAGTGGTCCATGGTGGGATCGACCCATAACTAAATTAGAATTTGAAATGGGATTATTCCAGTTTTTAAATAAGATCTAAGCAAGAATTTCAAGATAAAAATATTTAAAGTATGTAGGTTAACTAGAGCAATTTTGTTCAGATATTATGGGATTCCATTCATTCACTCCACAGTAATTTGAACACCTATTGTGTAGAAAGTATTCTCCTAGGCATTATCAAGTATACAAATATGTATTCAGCCTATGTCTGGGACACTATGAAAGTGAAAGTGAAGTCACTCAGTTGTGTCTGACTCTTTGCGACCCCATGGACTATAGCCAGTCAGGCTCCTGTGTTCATGGGATTTTTCAGGCAAGGATACTGGAGTGGGTTGCCATTTCCTTCTCCAGGGGATCTTCCCCACCCAGGAATGGAACCTGGGTCTCCTGCACTTCAGGCAGATTCTTTACCATCTGAGCCACCAGGGAAGCTGGTGACACTATGGGTATCAGGGACCAATTGATGGGAAGCAGGGACACTATGGGTATGGGCTATTTTAGTATAAGACAAAGTGATAAGTATAAGACCAAGTGATAAGTGTCATCATAGAGGTGCAAACTAGTGCTGTAATAGTCCAATGAAGAGGTTATTTGTAATAGAAAGAATATGGAGATGACTTTCGAACTGGACCTATAAGGTTGCATAGAATTTAGACACATGCAAAAGAAAGGAAAAGCCATTTTTGGAGAAGGGAACAGCCAACCCATATCCAAGAAGAGCAGGGATAGGGTCCCCAGATCCAAGGGAAAGAACAGCATGCTTTACCAGTGATGTGCCTTTCACCACGCTCTGCCCTTCTTCTAGAGTACATTTTCCTTCTTCCAACTGGGTAGGTTGTCTGTGCCCTGCTGGTCTCTTTTTCCTCCCAGTAAGGTCAGCCTGTGCTAATTCAACTGACTTTTCTTTCAGATAAGGAAGCTCAGAGTCAGACAATTAGAAGGACGAATCCCAGCTGGTTACAGTCTTGGCTTGAACTGGATCTCCTGGGGTTTAGTGTTCTGTGCATTTTATGTAGTTCTGATCCATTATGTCTCAGAATAATGGTCAAGAAACCTACCCCCTGCAATGGGAAGTTACAGGGCCACTTCCATTAAGTGCTAAACTTAGGGACAGGGATGGAGGCTTAGCCAGAAAACCCTTTTGGTTTCAATCCTTGTTAGTTCTGAGTTCTTTTGATACTGTACTAGACAGAGTATAAGGCTCATATCAAATTCTTTTTTTGATGATTGAGGATATTAAAGGACTCCCAAGTCTGTAATTCTGAACATCACTTCTTATGACTATGTATTGTTCAGGTCAAGCCAAGATATCTACTAAACGTTATTGTCCAAAGCCCTGAGGTGAGACTGTTTTCTTATTTTTTGCCTTTTTGTTTTAATGACAGAGGGAAAGAGGGAACTAGACAGCTTTTGTGTTATTGGGGCTCTGATATAAGCAAGTTTGATTAACTGAAGTTGCACTATTTCAGAGAAATGCACAATTTTGACAACTCGAGCTCAGTGATTCTGAATAATGGTGAAAGGAAACACAAGTTTGGGTTTAGAGAGACTCTGAGAATGGTTTGGAAAGGTTCTGGGAATGTGGTTTTTTTGCAAAATTTGACAGCTTCCTGCCCACCCTCTCCCTTTCTTAGTGGTTTTAATCAGTGTTCAGAGCATCCCACAAAATCCATTTGCATCACAGCTCTAGATATATAGAGTTGTGTCTTCCCCAAAGAGGGGCTCCGATGGCTCCCAAGGGAGGTTTCTGGGATGGAGAGGTGCTGCTGGCAGGCTCCAAAGGAACTCAGCTTTCCCAGGCCTTGAATGACTTTCTTCCTCATCACTCTTCTCTGGGAATTTTTGCCATCACAACCTGATACTCCACGAAGGACTCTGTGAAGAAATAAATCAGGGATGCTCCTTGGTTACAGAAAAAATATTGGCCTTTTCACTCTAATCCCTGGTTTCCAAAGATATCCCTTTGCCAAGGATAACAACATCTACCCACAAGTAGTTCCATTAACAGGGAAGGACAGGTCAGCAAGAATCCTAGTGTCTCTCATGGTGAACTTGCCAAGAGAGGCATATGAGTCAGGCTACGGGGAGAGGGAAATCAAGTACTGTAGGCTGTAACCAGTGAGAACTTCTCCACTGTCTTAGGGTGCAGAGTCTTTTTCTTTTTTTTGTTGTTGAGAGTTATGTTTTATTTGGCGGGAAGTTTTAGGACCTCAAGCCCAGGGGCAGCATCTCAAGTAACCCTGAGAGAACTCTGAGGAGGCAAGGGTGGGGCGGCAGATTAGGTGCAAAGGGAAGGAGAGATTTCAGTGAACACAGCACAAAGTCTTGTCATTGTTTTCTAGTGAATTGATTGACTCCTCCCCCAACTGCTCTACTAGCAGGAAATTCCTGTCCCTCTTGAGGTCCTGTCTGACCCCCCACCCCCACCATATTGTCCAGGAACCTGATGATTTATGCAGTACAAAGGTCAGTTGTGCTTTCTTCGCTAATCAGAGGAAGCAATGGCATTTGAGGGGTTCACCACTGCTATTTTCTTTACACAGAGCAGCCTGTAAGACTGGTCTTGGCACCTCTCTCACTGAAGAAGAGGATTAAAGGAAAGCACAAATGAAAGCCCTGGCATGGCCCCCTGCACGGCTCAGCAGCTGACCAGGGCACCCGTAGCTTCTGGGGTTCCTTTCACTCATTCATCCAAAATGACCCATGTCAAACTTAGCTTCTCCTCCACTTGGACCCATGCTGTGGCTCCTTCGTTCGGCCCCGCCCTGCACACATCTGTCAAAGAAGGTCAGGTCCCATGGCTACTGTTTCCTTCTCTACAAAAAGAAGATTGCTATGCTCTTGGGCTTGTTGTGGGGAAGAAATGAGATGATAGGTATGAGGTGCACAGTGAGTGTGTATGAATGCACAGTGAGCTTGCAACGGTGCTAGACTTTCGCCTTCCCTCCTGCTTCTTCTCTCCTTCTTTCTCTCTTGTAATAAAAGAAATAGAAGAGCACATGCAGCTCAGGTTACTGAGGAAACCCTTCTATTTTTCACCAGAACCTTTGCCTAATTATTGAAGAGCAGCATGTTCAAGTTAAACGCTGAATAGTATCCAGACAAAATTCTTGTTTCCGTCTTCAGGATCCAGGTACGAAACTCCCAAGGGCATCTAGTCACTGGGACCCGTGATTAAAAGTCAGATGGTTTCTGGCCTGCAGTGGAAAATAGTTGTTGTTTAATTTCCTGGAAGAGGAGTTGTAATCTTCCACAGCCCTGCCAATGGAGGATATAATTATGGTCTTGGATATTTGCCATACCAGGATGTGAAAAATGGCATCTTGGTATAATTTAGCTTGTTTTTTTAAAAAAAAATATGAGTAGAGTTGAACATCTTTTCTATATTTAGAAATACAAGCCACTTGTATTTCACTGTCTGTGAACTGTCAGTTTATGCCATTTGCTTGTTTCTTATTGGGTTGTTGATCTTTTACTTATTGATTTCTTGAAGTCTCTGTATATCAGAGTGATTATAATACTCATGTAATATGAGTTGCAGTTTCTACCTTCAGTTTGTTTGTCTTTCTGACTTTGTTTTATTGTGTTTTTGATTTTTATATACTCAAATTTATCAATTATTTCCTTTATAAACTTCTGGATTCTGGGTCCAAAGTGGACAAGCGTTCATTATAAAAGAATTCTCCGATGATTTCTTCTTCTGTCTGTTATAATAGTTTCCTTCTTTGTGTTTAAATCTTTCAGATATTCCAAGTTTTAATAAAACCCAGAAGTCAGGGTTTTTTGTTAAGTATTCCAATATTTAATATTGGCAACTAATACAAACAACATGCATGCACATTGTATTGGCCTAACAAAGCACACACATGGGCGAGATTTGATTTGCTGACCCTTGATTTACAATCTCTGGTTTAAGACCTGACCGTCTTCCTGTGTGAAAACATTACATAATTGGGCAGCTAGAGGTCTGTTGTTTCTAGAATACATCTTCATTCTTATAGTGTCATTCCCATCCTTCCCCAGTTTGTCCTGAAGCCTTTGCCCTCTGCCTGCCAGTGCCTGGAAGCAGTTGTCCCCTGGCCAATTCTTCAGTCCTGAGCTTTCAGAGCCCTTGAAGGTTTTACCAGCTGCAGATCTGGGCTGATCTGATTAGCCGTCACTGAGAATTATTTCGTTGACACATTCGAGCCACAATAATGCCTTGGCTGTATTTAATTGGTTTTGTGCCTAAAGACATTAAGTGCTTATCCCCAGTAGTACTTACACAGACTCTGAATTCAGATTTGGATTACTTGATTTTTAAAAAAATGCAGTTCATGTCATTCCTTCTAAGTGCTTTGAGATCACTGGGTGAAGCGTGCTACTTGCATGTGAAGTTTAATACCTTGGTCAGGAACTAAACCTTGAGCTCTATTCACTTTTCTTTCTTCAGGAAGCCCTGTGCCTTACAGTCACCTTTCCTTGTGTTCACTCGGAGTTACCTTCCTGTTGTAAACACCTATAGGCAGAGAATCAGAGTGGGATGAGAAGGGTTGATCGGCCAGAATGTTAAATTATGAAACAAGCAGAGCTGATTGCTGGCAAATGCTTTCTCCAGTGATCCTTTCTTTGTCCATGTCAAAAAATCTCTTGCCTAAGAACCTTGACTCGTGTGCAGTGTAGGAAGGTACTTAGAGGCCAAAGCAAGATCAGAGAGGACTTTCTGCCAGCCTGACGACAGAGCTGGAGAGCTCAAAATTGAACCGTAAAAGACGGGTGGCCTGGGGAGATGGGGACAGGGGAGAATCCTGGGTGGACCTCTATCATTTTCCATCCACTGCACAAGCTCGTGGACCTCTCTGTGCAGTCTTTCCGGAATCTCCAAGGTATATTCACAGTCTTCTGCCTCTCTTGCTAGGTTGGGAGCTCAATGAGTACAGAGATGATGGTTTCCAGATCCATATCGAGCCCACTCACAGTTCTGGGGATAGGGTTGGTGCCTGGGGAAGGTTTGCTGGATGAATGAAACCTTGTACTCACACACCCATTTATCTGGCAGTTCTAGGCACTGCTAAGGACACCAGGTCAATCAACAGACATTTCAATCAACCAATCTGCAGACCTTCACTGAACTATTATGGAAATGCCCAGGGGCATGGTAGAAAGAAGACTGGCTTTGGGGTCAGGAGATTTGGGTCTGGATTTTGACTCTGCTGTGAACCCACTGGGTGACTCCAAGCAGCTTGACTCAAGCTTCTCTGAACCTCAGTTTAGTCATGAGTAACATGGGGATATTAGACCACGGCTTTCCACAGTCTCTCAGCTCTGCTGTTCTAGAAGTCTGCTGGCTCAGAGATTATAGGGAGGGACCCCTGTCAGCGATGGCAGACATTGGCTGGGCACTCCCAAGTGCTAGATGCTTCATACATTGACATAAACGCTTTCATCTCAATCTTCAAGACTTGTCTGGAAGGTGAACCTTGTTATCTCCATGTTACAAATGAGGAATCTAAGGTTTAGGAAGATTAAGTTCTGAGAGTGCCCAACCAGTTTCTCTCTAGTGACCTAGACTCAGTAGGGTCCCTTCACTTCTCTGTCACTTGGTGACGTTCATAGTTTCCACATTTTCAGTCATGAAGAAAGAAGAGGAGGAATGGGTGAAGAGAAAGAAGAAGGAGGAGGGGAGGGGAGGACGGAAGAGGTCTCATCTCATCTTGAGTTATTTGAACATTGCTGCTGCTGCTGCTAAGTCGCTTCAGTCATGTCCGACTCTGTGCGACCCCATAGATGGCAGCCCACCAGGATCCCCAGTCCCTGGGATTCTCCAGGCAAGAACACTGGAGTGGGTTGTCATTTCCTTCTCCATTGCATAAAAGCAAAAAACGAAGGTGAAGTCGCTCAGTCACGTCTGACTCTTAGCAACCCCATGGACTGCAGCCTACCAGGCTCCTCCGTCCATGGGATTTTCCAGGCAAGAGTACTGGAGTGGCCATTGCCTTCTCCGTTTGAACATTGAGTCCAATTTAAACGGAAAACCGTCACCTGCCCTTGAGGGGACAACTTTATCCCTCCCGTCAGCTCCACCTGGTCTGGCCCTCAGGGAGCAACATCGAGACGAGGCCCACCCTCTGCCCTTCCTTCTTCTTGTTCCACATCTCAGCTCAGCTGCCCTCACCCTCCTACCTTTACTTCCCCCATTCTGGCTGCTCAAGGTTGGGCTGGGGAGGAAGGATGGGGCAGGGGCTTTCTTGGGCAGCTGACGCTCTTTGCATTTCTTGCTCAGCGATCCAGTCACCTGAGTCAGAGCAGTTCCTTGAAGTCAGCTCTGCTGCGGAGCCTCTGGTGCGTCCTCTGCACTGCCCCGTCCCCTAGCGTGGACTGTGCCCCTCGGCCCAGCTGGTCTCCTTGGTTCTGCTCCCCTCCTCCCGTCCCCTCTCTCACAGCCTTCTTCAGGCTGTTGAGACAGTCCAAGCTCAGTTCTCCAGGGTTCTCTATCCCATGGGTACAGTGCCTTCTTGCCCAGCAGAAAGGCCAGTGAACAGCTCACTCCACTGCTGACCTCCATCTCCATTGCCCTGCCATCATGGCAGCCCCAGTGCCTGGGCTGCCCTGTTCATCTCACATACACTTCAAACTGCTGGAGGCACGCTGAGTTCCCAAGAACTTTCTCACTTCTGTCTACTCCATGTATACCAGGGAGTTTTTTTTTTTTTTTTTTTTTCCTGCAAGTTTTAGGAACTGAGTACAATTAAGGAGTGAGAAGCCTCCTGAATGGATCCTCAGTCTCTGGACAGTTCTTCTGTCCCTCACTCAGCCAGTGAGGGATGAGGGTGGAAAGCACCAGCTTTCTCTGTTCCCTCTTGTTCCTCCACAGATGTCCTTAGGAGGACCTGCTCCTCAGAGAAGTCCAACCTTCCTCTGACACAACCTGAATGGAGAAGGGGGTCTGAGAACTAGCTTTGCCATCTTCCAAGAAGTGTTGCTGGGATGTGTCAAGCCACCCTCCACAACACGGGCTGTTTGTTACCTGTGGCATGCATGCATGCTAAGTCACTTCAGTCGTGCCTGACTTTTTGTGACCCTATGGACTGCAACCCTCCAGGCTCCTCTGTCCATGGGATTCTCCAGGCAAGAACACTGGAGCAGGTTGCTGTGTCCTCCTCCAGGAGATCTTCCCAACCCAGAGATCAAACCTGAATCTCTTATGTCTCCTGCATTGGCAGGTGGGTTCTTTACCACTAGCGCCACCTGTTGTTACCCATTAACTTTCATTTAAGGCGTCAGCCAAGGTTTGGGTACAATACAAAAAAACCCCTTCCATAGCCTCTTAAGTCTTTACAAGGCACAGATGCCCTATTTTAGTTTTAAAGGTAACTTAGACGTGCCCATGGAGAAGGACATGGCAACCCACTCCAGTGTTCTTGCCTAGGGAATCCCGTGGACAGAGGAGCCTGGTGGGCTGCTGTCCATGGGGTCGCACAGAGTCAGACATGACTGCAGCGACTTAGCATGCATGCATGCATTGGAGAAGGAAATGGCAACCCACTCTAGTATTCTTGCCTGGAGAATCCCAGGGATGGAGGAGCCTGGTGGGCTGCCGTCTGTGGAGTCACACAGAGTCGGACACGACTGAAGCGACTTAGCAGCAGCAGCAGCAGCAGAAGTGCCCGTGGAGGGGCATCTCATCTCCTGCCTAGAAGCTGACAACAGCCAGTTTCACCCGGTGTCCCTCTGCCCATGGTGGACTCATAGTGCCGGGGATAAACAGCTCATCCCTTGCAGCTCTGCTGAGTGAATGCTGTTTAAAGCCTGAAGTGGGAAGCAGTGTAGCAGGCTGCTGCTCCCTGTAGCTGGGAAGTCAGCAGTCATATCCCAGCTCTTTGCCACATTTAATGACTGTGGGACCCGCAGTGGGGAGATGGAGTGTACCCGTCGGCTTCTGCTTGCCCCAGGAGGAGGCCCGGAGGATTGTGCAAGCCCTGCATCTCAACACACTGAACAATGAGACCATCCACTGAGTCTGGGAGCCCGGGAGAGGCCTGGCCTCTGGTTTTCAGATTTTATTTTTGTTTCAGAAAACATTGTTTCAACCAACTCTTACTTGAAATCTTATTGCATTAAAAACAATTTGGCCAAAGCGGGGCTGGGTTTGGGTCCAGAAACAAACCCCAGCATCCGTGGTCAACTCATCTCTGACACAGAAGGGGAGAATATCCAAATGGGAACAAGAAAGCCTCTTCAATAAATGTCCATGGGAAAACCAGACAGCTACATCTGAAGAACACTATTGGTTTTGATCTCAGACCACCTCAATATCGGGGAAAAACCTCACCCTAAAGACTAATGTCATGAGATAGCTAGAAAGAAGCGTAGGTCAAAGGCTCCTTAACATCAGAGTCTCCTTGCCATTTGCTGGGCGGAGGTAGAAATGGGTCTCTTCAAGTAAGGGAAAGAGGGAAACGAAGTACACCAATGGGTTTCCATCCAATGGAACCTCTTCACAACAGAGAAGCTAAGCATTCACAAATGCAAAAGATAGGAAACGGAACATGAGAGACTCCTTGCAAGTGGCGTATCTGAGAAGGGGTTCATATGGAAAGAGACGAAGAATGCACAGCACTCAGATTCCAAGAAACACCACCACCACCCTTGACCCTTCCCCCATGACCAACTCCGACCTAAAGCCTTTCTCTCCCTGTGCTGACTTTAACCCTCTCAATCTGCTGCTTCTCTTTATGGTTCTGAAGAGATTGTAAAGGTTGGTGTCAGAAGAATGCATTTGGATTAAGAGACAACTTGCAGGCTTGGACCTTAAGCAAAATTGACCAAGATGAATGTAAGAGGTGAAGATTTGTGCATACAGTTATTTGGTGGAGAGGAGAGGCTTAGCAGTGGCTAGTGAAAGCTCAACTTTGGGATTTTTCACTAAGCAGGAGGCTTAAGTGTAATGTGACCGTCAAATGTGTTGACAGCCTGGGATTCCCTGGTGGCCCAGTGGTTGGGACTTGGCCTTCCAGTGCAGAGGGTAGGTGTTCGATCCCTAGTTGGGAAGCTAAGATCTCACATGCCTCATGGCCAAAAAACCAAAACGTAAAACAGACACGATATTGTAACAAATTCAATAAAGACTTTAAAAGTGGTTCACATTAAAAAAAAAAAAAAAAAGTATTAACAAGCCTGGAGTCATGCATGTGGCTTAAAATAAGGCAAGCCAGCACAGGCCCATCTTACTAAAGACCCTCACAGAATTCCTTCTATAGAAATTGCCCATCTCATATCCTGTGGGCCACCCCTCTTCTTTTTGTTGATGGATCAGAGGAGAGTCTTTGAACTCATCTGTAGGCTGGCCAGAGGCTGACAGGATGACTTGCTGCTAAAACTTGGCATCATTGGGTGGATGGTGATTAAGTGGAAATATCAAGTTCTCTCCCTGTGGAAGGGTTGAATGTAAGTCACAGAGAATATTTTGGGGAAAGACTACGGACCACACACTCACAGGGGAGGCAGGCAGGAGAAGCCAGAGGCATGATGGACACAAGGAGGTATCAGCCAGGAGTAAGCAGATGCTAGAAAGATGGGAGGAATGGAGGGAGAGGGCCTGGTGGGTGGGATCCGGAGCAGCAGAGATGGAGCCAGGCCCCCTGAGGCGTCCCTGCTGTTAGCACTGATGTGATCCTGAATTACCCTGTGGTGCTAATCCATCCATTTCAGGGTTTCCATGAGACCCAAGTTCTTGCTTCCTTATCCCCATGTTAATCTTACCAGTAAACCTTCCTGGAGCTGAGGAGAGCCTTGCTAGCCTCAGAGGCAATCAAAAGAGTTCAAATCACTGGAAACATTAACGTCCTAAACACTCTGAATGGTAACCCCATCCTTCTCTGTATTTGTTAGACTTGTAACCGGCTCCTGGCACTTGAGTTTTCACAGAACATTGATGACTGGAGTATGTTCTGAGGAAGGGTCCTAGAAATTATGCTATTTGATGAAGAGAGGACTTTGGGACAGAAATAAGAAGATCAATGTTTAGCCTTCAGTTCTGTGTTCAAATGCCTGAAAGGTCCATACGTAGAGATGGGATTGTATTTATGGTGTGTGTGTGGAGGGGGGTGCCTTTAAAGGGCAGATACAGGACAGAGGATGAGATGGTTGGATGGTATCACCAACTCAATGGACGTGAGTTTGAGCAAACTCTGGGAGATGGTGAAGGACAGGGAAATCTGGTGTGCTGCAGTTCATAGGGTCACAAAGAGTTGGATACGACTGAGTAACTGAGTAACCACAACAGCGAGACTAAAGAATGGAATTTTTGTGGAAGCCATTTCAGTTCTCTAATTACAGTGCTCTTCAACACTAGACTGTGCTACTTCATCAAGTGGTGAGCTCCCCATCAAAGAGGGCAAGCAAACACAGGTTGGCTGCTCCATCTGGAATGGCCCAGAAATCACTATGTGCACTTCTAAGAACTGATGCAACTTGTATACCTTGAGAGTTTATTTTGGAAACGTTGACCTAAGTAATTCTGCACTTCTTTTAGTTCTTATTTTATAATTTAAAAATAATTTTCTTATTATCAAATCAATATATACTTCTAGAAAGATTAGAGATTACAAGTAATCCTGAAGATTTCTGCATTGATAGGGCAGCAACAAGGGAATGGCCAAGAGCCCTTGCAAGCCCACCATGCTTGGATCCTTCATTTCTGCCCTTTTCAATAGTAAGCAGAGGTCTGGTCCTGCTGACCCGCCTCAAGGAAGGGATTGGAACTTGCTGAGTGTTTGTTGCTTTTTAAAACTGATTTTGGAAGCAGGCAAAAACAAATCTATTTTCAGAGCAGCAAATGCCAGCACAATTTATGTCAAAACCCCCATCTATCTACTCAACTGAAAGGCGATGGTATGGACCATGCATTTTGTGAGCTGGTAACATACTTGTTTATCGAAGAGTGTTAGCTCCACCAGGGCTGCTCAGTTAGGCCCCTGAATCTAATTGGGACCTTTATATTAGTTCCTTGATGTTGTGACCATCCTTGACAAGTTGCATTTCCCTCTGACTTGAAGGCGAATCATTGCATTTCAAAAAATCTCAGGTCCAATTGAACCATTTAAGCTATCCCATGCACGAATAAAATCTGCATTAGAAGAGTTTTCAGAAATATGTTAATATGATAAAGTAGGTAACGCTAGCTGCTGTAACAAGTAAAGCTTAAAATTTCAAGGGCTTGATACAATCAAGGGATGTTTCTCACTCATGCCATGGTTTCAAATGGATTAGCATGGGACTCTGCTCCACATATGGAGAAGGCGATGGCACCCCACTCCGGTACTCTTGCCTGGAAAATCCCATGGATGGAGGAGCCTGGTAGGCTGCAGTCCATGGGGTCACGAAGAGTCGGACATGACTGAGCGACTTCACTTTCACTTTTCACTTTCATGCATTGGAGAAGGAAATGGCAACCCACTCCAGTGTTTTTGCCTGGAGAATCCCAGGGATGGCGGAGCCTGGTGGGCTGCCATTTATGGGGTCTCACAGAGTCAGATACGACTGAAGCGACTTAGCAGCAGCAGCAGCAGCAGCTGCTGCTCCACATAAACATTCAAGGACCCAGTTTCTTTCATCTTTGGGCTCTCCCATCATACATCACCCAGGGCCTCCATGCTCTGTAACAACTGTTGACATTATGGACCATTCTCCCTATAGCAGTCCAGGAGATCTTTTAGCATCTGGCCAATAGACAAAAGAAGGGAGAGCATGAAGTGTTACACAGGAGGTTTAGATGCCAGGCCTGGAAGTGATCTTGGTCACCTTGCCCACACTCCATTGGGTAAGCTAAACCAATCACATGGCTTCCCTTGGGTGACAGAGAACTAAGAAATATGTCAAAGAAGAGAAGATAACATGGATATTCTTCCAACCAGCCTCTACTATCTCATGAAAAACAGAAGCTATGACTTTCCATGTCTCAAGAGCTGGATACTCCAAGTCTGTCCATGACTTTGGAGCCAGGCATCTGATTTTATGCATAGAAGGTGACCAGTGGCTGTTGGTGATATGGACATTGGAGAGAGTGAGGTGTCTTGGTTCCGGAGAGAGGATGTATGTTGGGGGTCATTTCTGTGCCACTTGGTGGTGGAGAAATGAAACATTTTTCAGAGAAGAATTAGTATGTCAAAATGGCCAATGTTTTATTACTGATAGTTAGAAAAAGAAGGAGTTAAGAAACTTAGAGAGAAACAAGGGAAGTGAGGAGTTTTGCAGCACAGCCTCCGGAAGAAGGAAGCTGAGTTCCATCAGAGGCATGGAATCCAGAACTGACTGAGCCTTCCTGGACTTGACATGAAGTTCCCATGAAGGGATCCACAGTAGCATACCCCCAGGCTTGTAGCATATTTATTCTTTAGCTCCTTTAGAAGCCCAGTACCATTTGAACAGTTCTTGAGGTATTTTCCTACCTTAGATGATCAAACTACTCTAGACTGGGAGGTGGGAGCCAACACTTTGGTTTTGTTATAGATGAGCCATCCAGTTTAAAAACGATGTTCACTGACATGGGTGTATCTGTCACCATTTGAGTTCTACTTTCATAGTCAAAAGAAGCACAGGAAAGAAGCAAAAAGCTGGGGGGGATTTTTGCCAAGGTTCTTCTCAGAAAAGTTGAGAAGGTTCTTCATGTTTCCCAAATCTGTCTTGACTTGTGGTATTGGTCCCCAGCTCTCCTCAATCTTGATGGTACCAATCTGTTGATAGGGTAATTAGGTCGGTGAGAGTATAATAGGGGCAGCAATGGTATTGCAGAGCATGTGATTTGTTACAGAGAAGACAATGAGCACTTATGAGATGAAGCTACTACCATCACCCAACTCTCATTTAACTGGAATGTCTAAGTTTCATAAGTTCTAGTTACTTGAGGCTAACTAAGTAGAAAAATCTTGTTTCCAATCCTTGCAAATTTTTCTCAAAATCCACTTTCTTTTCCAAACATATGTGGTAAATATATTATCTTTGCCTGATGACTGAAGATTTCACAGTATCTTGCATCATCCTTCTAAATATTTACTGTTATCAGGATTGGCCCTGTGTATAAACTGTAAATGATACAATTTTTTGCTTTAACCTCACCCTACACTCTATCTCCTGCCTCTCTTTTCCATCCTTCCCTTCTTTGCCCTTTGCAATCTCATTTTCCAGCAAAATTAACTCTGGGAAATATTGAAGACATAAATATTGGGGACATAAAGGAGAACAGCCCTTTATACTTTAGAGTGAATTCCTTCTTTAGGCAGTTAAAACTCACAAATTGGTCATATACCAAATGTCTATTTGTGAGTTATAGTGTTTCATCAAATCTCAAATGCCATTGGTTATAAAATTCACTGTGATTTTATGTACCACTCAGGAAAAATATGACTGCCAATTAAACTATGACACAATGCAGTCTCATCACTTAGAATTTTTCTACTTATCAGAAGAGTTCTCTTATACTTAATTAGGCATGACTTTCTATCATATCACTTGCACATGCATAAAAAAGACTCAAGCAAAATAAATCGAGTAAGGTATTGCTAAAATGTCTCTAATTAGCGCTTGAGATTTCTGAATCACTTTTTGAGTCATTGATATGGATGTTTTCCCACATAGTATCATTTTCTGTCAGTGCCAATGTAAGCATTGGTGATTTAGTGATTCTGAAATGATTTTTTTAGAAGAATAAGAAGTTATTGGTGTTGGGCCCCTAGAAGCCTTGCATTTATATGAAGTGAGCCTACATGTCCTCCTGCTTTACTTGGCTTCTGGTTCATCACTGACTCCTCCCTTGTCTTATAACTATTTGATCCTCAGGGCTAAAAGAATCCTTCTCTGTAGTATTATTGTACCTTAGTGCACCTTGTCCCCCACCCAGCATGGATTATCTCATTGATCCTTACAGAAGCCCTATGAGGTAGGTACTATTTATCACCCCAGTTTACCAATGAAGAAGCTGAGATTTCAAAAGGCTCAGTAACATGTCTGAGATACAGTATGTGGTAAGTAAGAGTTTGAATCTCCTTTGTCTGTTTGCTTGTACCCTCCATGCTGTGTTAGTATTGTTGATATTATTTTTACCAGTCTCCCCATGTCATCTCAGTCATGAGATGTAGAAATCAGGAAGCTAGAGGAAGCACAGGTCTACATTCAAGCAGACCTAAACTCAAACCCCGTCTCTAGCCCTTATCAACTATGTGCTCCTAGGAAAATTACACAATTTCTCCAAGTCTGTTTTCCCAGCTATAAAAGAGACAGTGATAATATTGACCTCACAGAGAGGTTGTGAGGTCTAAGTGGGTAATCAATGTAACATGCCCAACATGGCACCATGTTTGCTTTCTGCCCCCTACACGTGCTCATTCACGTCTCTGGCCCTTAATCATTCACGCACTACATAATCAAGAAATGTATTTTTGTGAATGAATTCTGTGATGGGTGTAATTTCCTAGGTAACTGAGGGTTAATTAGAAATTCTCTTTTATTCCAACCCTTGTTAAAAATCCTTAGACAATGTCAGAATCTATTTTTCTTACATGTGGTGAACATGATTTAATCTTTGATTCATTCTGAACATCATTCCTCGTTACCCCGGCCTGCAGGTGTAGTCAAGAATGATGTAGAATATTGAGAATAACATGCAAATTGGTTTAAAAATTAATTCCAAATGTGAACTTAAAAAAAGTAATTTACCTTTTTGCTCAGAGCTTCAGTAAAATGCCCATATATTTGCAGTTACATAATTGAAGGCAAGAAATTAGAAGCATTCTGCCTTCATATGCAATTTCTACTCAAGTATTTTTATAATCACTTGCTTGAAAAAATTCATTCAGAGTCTACTATGTGCCAGGAAAGGGGCTTGTATACAAGATAGATGAAGCTACTGTCTAGGAGGGAACAGAGATAATTAACTGGGGGAGTCCAGGGAGCTACGAGAAGCCATGGCAGGAATCCCTACCAAGTCTGGGTTTAGCACCTGGTGAGGATGAAGGTTAGGGTTAGGTCGTCAAAGCTATGGTTTTTCCAGTGGTCATGTATGGATGTGAGAGTTGGACTATAAAGAAAGCTGAGTGCCAAAGAATTGATGCTTTTGAACTGTGGTGTTGGAGAAGATTCTTGAGAGTCCCTTGGACAGCAAGGAGATCAAACCAGTCAATCCTAAAGGAAATCAGCCCTGAATATTCATTGGAAGGATTGATGCTGAAGCTGAAACTCCAATACTTTGGTCACCTGATGCAAAGAACTGACTCATTTGAAAAGATCCTGATACTGGGAAAGATTGAAGGCAGGAGCAGAAGGGGATGACAGAGAATAAGATGGTTGGATGACATCACCAACTCCATGGACATGAGTTTGAGTAAGCTCCAGGTGTTGGTGATGGACAGGGAAGCCTGGCGTGCTGCAGTTCATGGGGTCACAAAGAGTTGGACACGACTGAGCGACTGAACTGAACTCAGGGTGAAGGTGGTGGTGGTCAGGACAGGGAAGGCATTCTGGGGGAAGTGGTGCTTACACTAAGAACTGCAAGATGAGCTTGAGTCAGACAAAGGGAAATGTTTCTATATAAGAGATGCAGCCTGTGCAAGAGCACACTTGGTGTTGTCCAAAGTTCTGGGGTCAGTGCAGCTGGAACAGAGAGTGGGGATCCCAGGGGGACTGGAGAGTGGGGAGGGAAAGGGGTCAGCTCATGGTCTTGATTGATTATGTGGCTCCACTATTCATTCTTGCATTCTTTCGTTGTCCATGTATTAGGCACCAGGAGGGTGTGAGGCACTGTCTTTGGCACTGGGTAGGCACAGTCAGCCCTCCAGGTGCGGTGCAGTGGGTACAATCAGTGGAGAAGACATTCGGGGCAGTCAAGCATGGGAGAGGCTGAGAGATGGGTACCAATCAGAAAGAAAGGAGCAGTACATCACTTGGAAGGTGGAAGGCTCAAGAATGACTCCATAGAGGACAGGTCACATGAACTGTGCCTTGTGTATGGTCCACACCTATCTTGTTAACTACCAGACACTGTTTGCTCAGCCAAGACATATCCTGGCATCAAGTAGGCATCCAGTGAGGACTTGGTGATTGACTGAGTGAATGAATGAAGAAATGGTTTAACCCTCCCTACTCAATAGCTTTCAGCATATTTTCTTTCGTCTGTGCTGCATACATGTCTGGAATACCTCTGTTCTATTGCAGTGCAGGCCAGCCCTCCTACATAGTGCTCTTGAAATCAGAAAAAAATGCAACTTGACCTTGCTGTCATGGAGCTTGCAGTAGAATGAGGAAGACAGGCATTAAATAACTAACCACACAAATAATTATGTAATTAAAATGGTGACACACAATACAAAGAAGATATACAGGGGGATGTAAGAGTACATAAAGGGGCCAAGGAAAGCTTTCTTAGAAATGGCTGCGTTTTTTCAGTTTTAATGATGCTTAAAATGAAACAAAGGCGTCTGCTTATCCTAAACTCTGTAGTGTCTTATGTTTTTTTGTTTTGTTTTTGTAGAGAACTCTCTCTTTAATAGAAAATACTTTGGAATCTGTGTTCTGATGTAATCTAGAATTAATTAATTTAAGAAAAGCATATAAGCACATTTGAGACATGTAAAGAAGGGGCAACAGGAATAAAAGATGGTTACTCTAAAGGAGAAGGTGAACTGGTCGTCCAATGGAGAGAAAACCTGAAGTGGAAAAGAATAAAGATTGCAGTGATTCAAAAGAACACACTGGATATGGAGGATAGAAAACAGAGCTCAGCTCAGAGCTACAGGTATTTTCAGAGAAGAAACTGAAGCAACTTGAGGGAAGTCATAGTCAAAACTCTCACAACAGAGAAACTGCTTATATTGAAAAGGAAAAGAAAAAAATTTTCATCTCTAGGTCAAAATATATTGCTTTGGGAAAAAACACTAGGTTTCTTTTATCGAAATATAGTTGACTTACAATGTTGTGTTAATTTCTGCTATACAGCAAAGTGATTGTTTTATCAATACATACATATACATATATATATTCTTTTTTGTATTCTTTTCCATTATGGTTTATCATGGGATATCGAATACAGTTCCCTATGCTCTACAGTAGGACATGGTTGTTTATCCATTCTATACATAGTAGTTTGCATCTGCTAATCCCTCATCCTTCCCTCCTGACAACCACAAGTCTGTTCTCTGTGTCCTTGAGTCTGTTTCCATTTCGTAGATAGGTTCACTTGTGTCCTATTTTAGATTCCTCACATAAGTGATATTATATGGTATTTGTCTTTTTCTTTCTGACTTAACTTCATATGATAATCTCATGATGCTGAAAATGGTATTATTTCATTTTTTATGGCTGCATAGTATTCCATTGTATATATGTACCACATCTTCTTTATCCATTCATCTGCCAATGGACGTTTAGGTTGTTCCCATGTCTTGGCTATTGTGAATAGTGCTTCTGCAAACATAGGAGTGCATATATCCTTTTACAAATAATTTTTATCTTGTCTTTAAAAATATTTATTTATTTTTTGCTGTGGCAGGTCTTGGATCTTGCAGCATACAGGGTGTTTTCATTACAACACAGGGGCTTCTCTCTAGTTGTGATGTGCAGGCTTAGTGATCCCATGGCCTGTGGGATCTTTGTTCTCTGACCGGGGATTGAACCCACTTCCCCTGCACTGCAAGGTGGATTCTTACCCCTGAGACACCAGGGAAGTCCCTACATGTGTCTTTTTGAATTGGAGTTTTGTCCAGATATATGCCCAGGAGTGGGATTGCTGTATCATATGGCAACTCTATTTTCATTTTATAAAGGAAACTCCATACTGTTGTCTGTGGTGGCTGTGAAGTTTCTCAGTCGTGTCTGACTCTTTGCGACCCCATGGACTGTAGCCTACCAGGCTCCTCTGTCCATGGGATTTTCCAGGCAAGGGTACTGGAGTGGGTTGCCATTTCCTTCTCCGGGGGATCTTCCCAACCCAGGGATTGAACCCGGGTCTCCCACACTGCAGGCAGATGCTTTACCATCTGAGCCACCAGGGAAGCCCACTGTATCAGGTTACATTCCCACCAACAGTGCAGGAGGGTTCCCTTTTCTCCACACCTTCTTCAGCGTTTCAATCCTTATAACGATCGCCATTCTGACTGGGTGTGAGATAGTACCTCACTGTAGTTTTGATTTGCATTCTTCTAAGAATTAGTGATGTTGAGCATCTTTTCATGTGCCTGTCTGTGCATATGGGAAAATACTAGTTTTAATGACGGTTAGGTACAAAATCATGATCTTTTTATATTTTAATATGGGTAAGCCAGTGAACTGATAGCAAATATTCCATTAAACCAGTTGAGGCAGAATTATTAAAGCACTTGAGCAATCAGTCTTTACAAAAAGAAGGAGTCATGGCAAATGTCAAATAAAGAGAAAAAATAGTTTAGAAAAAAAAAGTGAAATGACTGCTTGTACTAGGTATTGAAGGGGCAAAAGGAGGTGGGAAGAATGGCTCAGGCAGAGGGAATAGCAGGTGCAAAGGCCCCAAGGCAGGGAGGAGCAGAGGGTGCTCAAGGACATGATGAAAGACCAGTGTGGCTGGACCCTGGCAATTCACTGGGATTGTGGTTGACGGTGGGGCTGGGACACAAGCAGGGGCTTCTCACGTGAAGTCTCACAGTCACTTGAAAGATTTTGGTCTTTGGTGTAAGAGTACACCATTGTACTCTTTTTTTTTTTTTTTTAGCCATTGAAAGGTTTTTAAACTAGAGGGAGACATGATCAATTACATGGGCTGCTAAGACAAGAATGGATTGGAAGGGAGCCAGAAGAGACACTGGGAGATACACACTCACGTGCTCACACACACAACACACACAGCCTCCAAACAGCTGGCAACACCCTGTGTACAGAAAGCCACAGGAACATGAAACTCCTTGTTTCATCTCCACAGTATTTCTTGCTTGTTTTTCTGATACAACCCACCCCTTTATCCTGCATTACAGCTGACATTACTCGTTATTTATTTTTTAAGCAATTTTGTGAAACAACAGACACGACACTTCCCATACTGTCCTTCTCAGGGAAAGGATGTGGGTCACAGCAGATAATGTGCTTTTATCAGAGTCCATTTTCTTCCTTGGTTTCATGGGGGATGGCCAGGGGCTGGGAGGTGCTGAAGTTGGGCAGGAGTGGAATTCACCCTTCTGTCGGGGTTGGCCTGAAAGTGAGCATTAGCACGTGTATTCAATTTGGTCTAGAATCTCCCCTTGGACACAGAACCTGGTCTTTATCTCATTTCTCCCATTAATAATGAGCTGTTAAATCACATTGCTCATGCCATTTGTGGAGATAGCGATGTGCCGGTCTAATTGTAGCCACCCTGATGCCCCATCATTTTCTTAATCCTCCTTCTCATGGCTTGACAGGGGGAGTGGGGCAGCTCGGAAATACTGGTTTGGGCTTGGCTCTGCTCCTTGCAAGGAATCTTCAGTTTCAGAAACGGGGACCATCTTGGATGGAACTGAGGGAACTCCAGGGGGGTGTGCCTTGGGGAGGGGACTGCACACGTTCCCATCTGTGTGCTCCCTCCTCCCCATCTCCCCAGAGACCCTCTCCGGAATGCTAATGGGTTGAGGAAAGGCGGCTGGTGTGGGCGGCAGGCCCTCCATTCAGAGCCTTCAAGCAGAGCCCCTGGCTCCTATCTAGTTTTTGTGGGCAGTGTGGGCAAGCTGCTGACTTCTTGCGATCAGGCCAGGTGATAAACAAGGATAATGATGTCTGTGGGTTTGGAATCCCTCACAACCAAAGGTGAAATGATTCATCCTACAGGAGAGCTTTCCCTGTAGAAATGACCCTGTACCTGTGGTAGGCATAGCTAGAAAAGAAGTGCATTTCTCAACACGGGGAGAGTTTTTCTCCTCTTGTTGGGGGAGTCCAGGCATTGGAGAGCTGGCCAGAATTAGGGTTAAGGGTAGTCTACACTTGATCTTAGCCAAAAGGCCGAGAAGCAATAAGCATGGTCTACAAAATCCTGCAGAGATGTTGGGAGAGGGTGACATCATTAAAAAGGCTCAGAACTCTGGTCCCACCCAGTCGCCCACTGGCTGTGTGAACTTAGAGGCCACTCCCTTCCAGTGCTGTGAAATTTCAAAAATGGGCCTCAGTTTCTAAAATGGATGTAACAGTGAGCTCAAAGGTATCACCCTCACCCTCTCAGCGACCATCATCAGGTGTGTGGCCCCTTTTCTTGCCCAAAGGAGCTGCTACATGGATCAACTGTCCTGGGTTCCTACCTAGTGTTTTGATTTCAGCTGCTCCTTTCAGTGTGGGGAGAAAGGTGGTCCCTTACGGGGTGAGATCTGAGATGCACTCCTGCTCGAAGAGGTCTCCCTTTCTCCCCCCATCGAAGGGCCTGAAACTCCCACAATTTGCATCTGCTTTGAGAGGGAGCTGGGTAAGATGGTGGAAAGAGCGTGGGCTTTGGTGCTGAGACAGAAGCCTCAGGCATTTCTCAGGTTACTCGGAGCACCTCCTTCTTGCTGAAGGCACTCCTGCCTCCTCGTCTTGCTGCCACCCACAGTTGGACACTCCAAGCTGAAGTGCTGGGCTTGTCTGGCCTCCATGCCCTCTGCGCTGGCCCTGGCCCTTGCTGCACTGTCCCTCACTGTGAGAGGCAGCATGTTGTCTCTGGCCTCCCCATGGCCCACCAGGGGCCAAATGATACCACCTACAAGTATAGGGAGCCAACTTTCTGTAGACTTGGACCAACAGGAAGGAAGAAACCTGGGGGAAATCAGCCAATTCCCCTCTTCTTCCTCCCTGCCAGGGACCACTCTGAGGCCTTGTCCTTACAGACTTTTTGGAGAAAGCTCCACATGCTAAGCAAACACACCTGCTGATCACCTGCTGTGTTATAGCAGCTTGTGGTGAAGCAGTGGCCCCCCCTGGCCTGCCCAATGAAGCATCGCTTCGCATCCCTTTTCCCCTTTCATGGCCTCATTTCCCTCTTTTTGTCCCTCCCACTGACATATGCACCAGGCTCTGTGCTAAGTAGTTGCACAAGCACTTGCTAAGTACTTGGGCTTCTCTAAGAGTGTCTGCACTTGTATTCCCGCTGAAGCTCTGCTGTCTAGGGGACCCAGACTGAGACATCTGGTTTGTCGTTTGATCGACCGCTCACCAGTCATGTGAGTCTTGAAACCCTTCCTCTCCTAAAATGCCAATTTTCTTCTCTGTAAAATGGAGATAATAATATTCATCTTTCAGAATGTGAGAAGTACGTATGATATATATCAAGTACTTAGCACAGAGCCTGGTGCATATGCACAGCAAGTGCTCAATTAAGGGTAACTCTTTTATTATTATCTTTCTTATTATTGCCGCTATTATTATTTATGACAGGAATGGCTGGCTGTCACCAAAGATGACTGCACCCCTTCCACAATAAAGAGTTAGGGCTTAGAAACCCTGCCCAGCCATGGGCTTCCCTCCTCAGCCTAACTGGTAACTAGGGAAAGTCATGTGACTGAGTTCCGGCCAGTGGAATGTGGGTAGAAATGATTTGAAGCTTCATCTCAGTCTGGCTTATAAAATGTTCTCACTGCGATGTAACCGTGTGTGCCGAAGACAGCAGAGTGTCCATCAGCCCAGAGCCCTGCCTGGCTGCAGGGCAAAGGTCCCCTGTTTGCCAGTTCATCCCTTCACCCCACCACTGAATGTTATACAAATATGAGATCAATTCTTTTCGTGTTGATCCACCAAACTTTTGGATTCAAACTGTTATTGCAGCTGGTATTACCTTAATTGTCACATCGTTGCTGCTCTTGCGGCTATAACTTATTCAGAGTAAGACCTTTTTTAAGTTAAAGCTTTTCAAAGGGTTCAGCATGTGGACTCTGGAATTAGAAGGATGTGAATTCCAGCGCCATCACCTTACTAGCTTGTGACTTCTGTTGCCAGATTACTTAACTATAAAATGGGTCATATGGGAATTATGAGAATGGGATCAAGAAACCTATGTAAAGAGAAGGGCAGTGTCTGGTACAGAATGAGCTCAAGAAAAGTTAACTACCACCGCCCGCATCATCGTCATCATCATCAGCTCATCATTATATCAGTGAAGAAATGGGCACAGGCTGAATAGGAGGTGAAACTGTGGTGTAGCTCCAGGGTTGAAGCAGGCATGGAAGATCCTCAGAATATGGTATGCAGATTTGAGAAAGGCAGCCGAGCCGTGGGACGATGAGGTGATGCAGTGCTGAAGATAGACTTGGCCCATCTCACAATCA
The DNA here is from genome assembly GCF_054371585.1 of Giraffa tippelskirchi. NCBI lineage: Eukaryota > Metazoa > Chordata > Mammalia > Artiodactyla > Giraffidae > Giraffa > Giraffa tippelskirchi. The sequence continues at coordinate 22,838,567 of NC_137284.1, forward strand.
ATGTAGCAGGGCAGGCTATATTTCTCTGGAAGTTGGCTTCAGTCCTACTGGCCAACAAGCAGCTTCAGAGAACATCCTGTGGACAGGGCACTGCCCTGGCACTGTGGGAAATGCAGTAAGAAGGGGAAGAGGATGGGGAAGGATGCTGAGCACCTGGGACGCACCAGGCATGAGGCTGGACCCTGGATGCCTGCAAACTTGTTGAAACTTCACCACAAACCTGTGAAGTTGCTACAACTTCATTTTATAGATGAGGAAGCTGATACACGGGACTCAGGGAACTTGTCCATAATCACATAGTCAATTGTAGAATGGGGGCCTGAACCGTCATGGGGTGCCGACCCTGTTGTCTCTGGATCCGTGTTTATTCATCAAGGCTAGTTCAGCAGAATTTCAGGATGTAACTGGGAAAAGGCAAGGAGTGTCAGTAGACAGGTACTTGCCCTGCCTTTACCATTAGCTGACTGTGTATGTTTTGGCAGGTCACTTTATTGTCTCTGATGCTTTTGTTAAGAAAAAACAAACAAGAGGGAAAGGGAGATGGAAGGAAACCACATGTGCTAGGTGCCAAACCAGAGTCTTTCAATAGAACAACCAACTCATGTACTCTTTCTGGTAGTATACAAGGTAGGTGATGTTACAGAAAACTGAGGCCCAGAGATTCAGTCGCTTGTCCCAAATCTCTGTGGCATATCCCATCTCTTGGGTATGTGTGTCAACAATGTTTTGTGGCATCAAGTCCCAGGTCCCTGTGCCTTAGCACAGTAGGTGCCTTCAAGACTTCTTCTAGCTCTTAATTTACTCATTTCTGTAAAATTTCTTCAGGAAGCAACTCAAGGAAAATGGCACCTTGAATATCTTGCTCTATGATCATCTGCTCTCTTCCCAGCCTAACTTAATGGAGATGGAGCCAAGTAAAGGTGCATTGTGAGCACAGGATCTTGGTCCTCCTGATTTCGAACTCCTTTCTTCCTCCTCTTCCCCTCCCCGCTCTCCGCCATCAAAGCTGTGAGCCCCTAGATTCTTCCATTTTTTCCAAAGATGGAGGGGAGCAATATAAATGCTATTTTTGCATCCTTTCTTTCTTTCCTCTCACTTTTTCTACTGTGTTCTGTGTTGCTAACCAAGGCCCAACCAGCACAGAGAGCACCCAGGGGTTGTTTGGGTTTAAACGAAAGTTGACACAACTTAGGGTTTATCGGCTTCACCGGGCAGCTCTCCAGGGAATGGAGTTTTGGGACCATGTGGAGGGAGTTTTCTCCCTTTTAATGAGCTGCTCGCAGCCTGCCAGGTGATAGCAGGGGGTTAGCAATCGCTTTAGGGGATTTGATAACAAGAGTGAGGACTGCCATCTCAGACAGAGTGCCGCCTGCCTGCCTGCTGGAGTCATCATTAATGCGAATCGCTGAACTGGCGAATGAACAGCTCAGGGCTCTTCTGGGTGGGAGCCAGAGAGAAAATCGGGCCATCACAAGGGCCATGCCCTTTGGACTCGGTCCATCCACAGCTACTCACCGAAGGGCCAGAGACTCCCAGGCCTGTGTCTGTGTGGACAGCTGTGTGGAACAGATGTTGATATATCCTGGGTGCAATGGAGAGTCAGTGTCAGCCCAGGCTCTCAAGTGCTGGAAGAGTCCTTCAGACGCGTATGAGTCAAGTTCTCTCCAAGGAGAGGGAATCAATAGATAACCTGGCATGAGCCAGTGAGGTCATGGAACCTGAACTGGACCTGAAGGGGGTCCCGTGTGTTTTCCTCCCCAGAACCTAGAAGGTTTTGTACCCACTCATTATGTCATCTGGGATACTGATACCCACTGTTCCCCAGCAGGCCTGTGACAAAGAGGGTCATCTCCCTTCTACCCCTAACCTGAAGCTTTTTCCAAATTCGGTGGGAATAAAGCACTGGCTGTCTCTTTCTGGCTTACTCGTGGCTTTCCTGAAATTGAGCAGGATGGTTCTCTGCAAGATTTAACTCATAGATTCTCCATCAGACTGTCATGTAGATGCAAATAACCATGGACATCTGTACCTTGCTTTTCAAAGCACTTCCACTCAAATTTGAGCAGATTGTGTGGGGTGGGGTGTGCAGAGTCTGGGCTGAGGAGTTTGATAGAGTAGGTTCAAAGCCCAGCTCTCTCACCTCCCAGGTAAGATAACCAGGACAAAAGTGCTTCACCTCTGCTTCCTGACCAATTAAGAGGAGACAGTCATTCCTACCTCACAGAAATTTGTGGGAAATGAGGCAAGAAGATGTATTTGCAGCACTATGTCAGGTCTAGCATTTAGTTAGCTGTTATTATTATTATTAAAAAATTCTTCTGGCACTATGAGCTATGAAGTCATAATCTATGAATTATTAGATGACATATGAAGCATCTCCGACTTAGAATATAAGCTTCCCTCCTGGTCAAAGGGACCACACTTGCTTTCACTTATTAGACTAAGTCACAGAAGGTTAATTTCTGGAATCAACTAGGAACTTGATTTGTAACAACATCCCAGGAAGGGTGATTCCTTATTCTTGAGGTTCCATGAACTAATCCTTCTGCTGGATTCTTGAAGAGAGACTGAAGCACCATCAGAACGTGTGAATCTGGATGGTCCTAACTTCTTTCTCTCTTTTGTGACCAAACACCCTGGCACCCTGAGCTGTTGCCAGTCAGTTCAGTTCAGTCGCTCAGTCATGTCTGACTCTTAGTGACCCCATGGACTGCAGCACGCCAGGCTTCCCTGTCCATCACCAATTCCCAGAGCTTGCTCAAACTCATGTCCGTTGAGTCGGTGATGCCATCCAACCATCTCATCCTCTGTCGTCCCCTTCTCCTCTTGCCCTCAATCTTTCCCAGCATCAGGGTCTTTTCCAATCAGTTAGTTCTTCACATCAGGTGGCCAAAGTATTGGAGTTTCAGCTTCAGCATCAATCCTTCCAATGAATATTCAGGACTGATTTCCTTTAGGATTGACTGGTTTGATCTCCTTGCAGTCCAAGGGTCTCTCAAGAGTCTTCTCCAACACCACAGTTCAAAAGCATCAATTCTTCCGCGCTCACCTTTGTTTATAGTCCAACTCTAACATCCGTTGCCAATCACAAGGGGTTTAAAAAAAAAAAAAAAAGGCTGTCAGTATGACCTGGGTGCTACTTCAGCGCCCCCAGCAGGCCTGACTGTCTTATTGCATGGATTAGAATATAAAGCAATATCCTCAGAAGTGGCAGCTGTCTCCCTCCTCCCCAGTGAAGTTGATGGCAAGGGCACCATCAACCTCCAGGCCAGAACACCCTGGGAGCTCTGGATCCCTCCCCAGTCCCAAATCCATTTTATACTGGGATTGGGTACACGGTTCTCCTTGGGGAGGCCATACATTATTTATTTGGATATTTAGTTTTGTGGGACATTTAGGCACTTTGTTCTGTACGAAGCTGGAATCAAGAGTGCTGGGAGAAATATCAATAACCTCAGAATGCAGATGACACCACCCTTATGGCAGAAAGTGAAGAAAAACTAAAGAGCTTCTTGATGAAAGTGAAAGAGGAGAGTGAAAAAGTTGGCTTAAAACTCAACATTCAGAAAACTAAGATCATGGCATCCAGTCCCATCACTTCATGGCAAATAGATGGGGAAACAATTGGAATAGTGAGAGACTTTCATTTCTTGGGCTCTAAAATCACTGCAGATGGTGAGTGCAGCCATGAAATTAAAAGATGCTTGCTCCTTGGAAGAAAAGCTATGACCAACCTAGAGAGCATATTAAAAAACAGAGACATTACTTTGACAACAAAGATCTGTCTAGTCCAAGCTATGGTTTTTCCAGTAGTCATGCATGGATGTAAGAGTTGTACTATAAAGAAAGCTGAGCGCGGAAGAATTGATGCTTTTGAACTGTGGTGTTGGAGAAGACTCTTGAGAGACCCTTGGACTGCAAGGAGATCCAACCAGTCAATCCTAAAGGATATCAGTCCTGAATATTCATTGAAAGGGCTGATGCTGAAGCTGAAACTCCAATACTTTGGCCACCTGATGTGAAGAACTGACTCACTGGAAAAGACCCTGATGCTGGGAAAGATTGAAGGTGAGAGGAAAAGGGGATGACAGGGGATGAGATGGTTGGATGGCATCACCAACTCGATGGACATGAGTTTGAATAAGCTCTGAGAGTTGGTAATGTACAGGGAAGCCTGGCACACTGTATGTCCAAAGAGTTGGACGTGACCAGGCTACTAAACTGACTGACTGACTTGTTCTGTATGCTGAGCTATGACTATTAGTTATGTGAACTCGAATATGTTACCTAACGTCTCTGATCCTCTTTCCTCATCTACTGAATGAAACAACAATCCTAACTTCATACTATAAGCGTTAAATGCAATCATGTATGTTATTATTTAATAATGTTGTTAATATTATCATTTGCATGCTGCCTATTACCTAGCACAGAGTAAGCCCTCAATAGATACCATCTGTTTTCTGTTTTGTTCACATAGCGATTAGCTGTATAAATAAAGCCTCTTTGGCAATGAAATTAAGATCTGTGAAGGAGGGAGCGAGGGGAATCAGAGAGTCAATCTGCTCTCTGCAAGTGATGGCTAAGGAAATAGAGCTGTTTAGAGCACAGTTACTTATTTGTAAAATAAACCACCCAGGCTTGTACACAGTGTGGGATTATTTTTTTTCAAACTGTGAAATGCAATTTGTATAACATGATCTATGGATTATTAAATTCACTTAGCCTCAAGCAAGCCTGAAATTGAGCGATTATTTTTACTTCTCCCCACCCCCTTCTTCTCAGCCCCAGCTCCTGGATCTGCTGAGCCATCCAGACTTTGCCTTCAGTTTGGGGAGCTTGCCCAGCCAGGTGGGCTCTCTGCTGAGGAGAGATACACACATACACACACACACAGCTTTGTCCACAATGGTGTAAGTAGAGGAGGAGGCTCTTGAAACACTTCCCAGAAGAGGTTCTGAGGAATGTGGAGGCCTGGTTTGAAGTACAGGATTGGAGAAGTAACAGTCTTAGGCAGAATATGTTGTCACCAGACCCTTAGGCAGGGCTGGGAGCTCCTGAAAGCTCCCCTGATGACTCTGCCTCTACCTCTCCAGGCAGGGACCGCCACCTCCCAAGGCTGGCTTGCCCTTGACTGAAAGCAAAGGCAGAAGTGAGGCAGACCCTGGAGGGGTGAGGAGTGGTCGGGACTAAGGGCACGGAGCGGGTGCTTTTGTAGATCCCTTATTATTACAGTCTGTTTTCCCTTCTGCCCCCCCCCCCCCCCCCCCGCCAGCCTGTGTGACCCTGGAGGGCAGGGCTGGGTCATGGCAGTGCTTTCTATGTCCCCGGGGCCTGGCCCAAGGTCTGGCCCAGAACAAGTTTGTGGTTGTGCTAAGAAAGCAGCCGTGGGCTCCAGTGAGCCCTCTTCCTTTTGGAATTTTCTCTCACAATCTGCCTTCAAGATTTGTGGCTTCATCCTGTCGTGATGAGAACTAAGCAGATATCCAGAGCAGAGGGCAGTGCTTATTTGCTTTTCCAGGGGAAGGCATGACAGGAGAGATGCTGACCTGCAAATTCTATCATCTTCAATTCATCAGTGGACTCTCCATAAAAGAAAAAGTAACTGCCTGAGTGTTTGGAAAGGGGGAGAAGACCTTCTGGGACAATAGTGAGGTCTGGCTGGGGAATTTAGAAGTCCATTTACTACAATGGAGCTGCAGGGGTGAGTGGTAGTGTGGTATATATGGATCTTTAAAGATCCCCTTCTGAGGCACGTTGAGCTAATTTCCCTGCACAGCCTAGGATGATTCGACTCCTTGATGGCAGAGGGTCGCTTGTAATCAGCAGCATTCAGAGCTGCGCTATCACCTAATTTCCTTCCCTTTCATTCTTTCATTTCCCCCTTTTATCAGTGTCTAAAGACCAGTTTCTCTGAGTCATGGAGCACTGGAGGAAAACCATTTGGTGGCAAGAAAATGATTTGGTCCATCATTCTCAAGGCCGAGATAGCCTGGGCAAATCACTGGTTCTAAGCCCTGAGGTCATTTGTTAGGTCCTGTAGCATAAATGGCAAAAAGAAAAAAAAACGAAACCCAAAAAACCTTTCTTAATCCATTAATGGTTTAGTCAAAGTAGCACGTGATTCAGAACCTTTGCTAGTTCCCAGCTGACAAAAAAAAAAAATGCCCTGTTAATAAAAATATCAGAAACTGGCACATTTGGGTAGTCTCGTTTTGACTTTTGAATGAATGTCTGGTTTCCTGAGGTTAAAATTAATGTGGTACCCCTGTCTAACCTATAACTTTGTCATTCACAACAAACTGTGTGTCTGGACTGGCTGAATCGCTTTGGTGTGAGGCAGGGACATGGTTCTGTACAGTTTCCAGCAAGTGGCATCGATTCTTCTCCAGGGTCAGGTGTGTGATAGGCCTGAGCTTAGTGTGTCTGATGCTTCCCAGGCTAGGACATGGGAGCCCCTGGGTGCCAGCTGATGGGTGATGGTTTGGGCCTGCTGGGTGAGCAGAGGTCTGTGGCAATTTCTGAATAAGGTATGGACTGACGGCCTGAGAGGGCTTCCCCGGTGGCTCAGAGGTAAAGAATCCACCTGCCAGTGCAGGAGACGTAGGTTCGATCCCTGGGTCAGGAAGATCCCCTGGAGAAGGGCATGGCAACCAACTCCAGTATTCATGCCTGAAAGATCCCACGGACAGAGGAACCTGGCAGGCTACAGTCCATGGGGTTGCAGAGTTGGACACGATTTAACCGACTAAACAGTGGTCTGAGAGGATAGGAAAACTTGGAGGCTTCTGATAAGGAGTAGCCAGTTAGTAAATAACCAAGCAGTAGGGACTTCTCCAGCTGCCCTCCTAGAATATATAGGGATAGAGCACCAGGCTCCCCGAAATGAACTCTACCCTGGAACATGGAAGAAGCTGCTTGGACAAAGATTCTGTCTGCCCCTTAATCACATCTGCAGCCCTCTCTTCCTCTTGTTCTGGGTCTGAGTCCCCAGGCTGCCACCCTGTATCATTTCTGCCTTCCCTCATTTTCCTCCCCCTCCCCTAGTCTCTTCATCTATGACTCAGATATTCCTAGAGATCCAGTCTTCTCTCCCAAGCAGCATCCATGCTGACCCCATCACCCCACAGAAGAGGAAGCGTATCCCCTTCTGATGGACTCAGTGTCCATCTTCACCTCTCCCCAAATGATACATGTTCTCTCCTTTCCCCTCCCTGTCTCTTCTTCCCTTCCTTCCTTCCAAAAGGTATTTTTTGAGGACCTGCTATTAGTCAGCTCTGGGCTGTGCTTTGAGCATACAACAGTGGAGCTCCCAGTCTAGAGGGAGAGAGAGAAAACAGCCCCTTGTGCAAATACTGAACTACTCGCAGGTGACCTTAGGGCTGCAAAGGCAATTGCAGGATGCTAGGAGAGCAGGGCGCGGCGAGGCTGCACTGAGTTCCCTGCTATGAGGATGTTTCAACCGAGACTGAAGGATAAGCTGGAGTTTCCTAGAAGGAAGGAAGGGAGTGGGAGAGAGTCCTGTAGGAGGGAACACCTCCCAGCTGTTCAATGTCCCTGAGGCAGGAAGGAATGGAGTAGAGTCAGGGACTTGGAGGTGGAAGAGGCTGGCTGGAGCCTGCAGGTGGAGAGGGGCAGGCACGCACCAGAGCAGCAGGACCTTGCAGGCCAGGCGGAGGGCGAGGCCTGGATCCAATTGAGACAGGCTGGTGAGGAGGGCTGAGCAAGGAAGTGTCTTCTATACAGTGTACCCGTCACTGCGGTGTCTGCTGTCCCATCCTCACTGCTCAGTGCATATCACCCTGGGATGTGGTCAGTCTATTAGATTAAAAATTGAAGTGTAAGTGTGTGTGTGAGCAAGTGAGAGAGAGAAAGAACAGTAATTCCGTTATCTTCGTTTCCCATCTATTATTTTCATTTAAGTAGGTAACCCTTAAAAAAATCAGTCTTACGTTGCAGGCTGAGGGCTGAAGAATTGATGCTTTTGAACTGTGGTGTTGGAGAAGACTCTTGAGAGTCCCTTGCACAGCAAGGAGATCCAACCAGTCCATCCTAAAGGAAATCAACCCTGAATATTCACTGGAAGGACTGATGCTGAAGCTGAAGGTCCAATACTTTGGCCATCTGATGTGAAGAACTGACTGATTGGAAAAGACCCTGATGCTGGGAAAGATTGAAGGCGGGAGGAGAAGGGGACGACAGAGGATGAGATGATTGGATGGCATCACCGACTCAATGGAGATGAATTTGAGTAAGCTCTGGAAGTTGGTGATGGACAGGAAAGCCTGGCGTGCTGCAGTCCATGGGGTCGCAAAGAGTCAGACACGACTGAGAGACTGAACTGAACTGAGCGTTGCAGGCAAATTTAGGGAAATCCTTTTTGAAAACTCACAAATATCCTCTAAATAGTCACTGAGCGAAAACTCACAAATATCCTCTAAATAGTCACTGAGCATCTCCGGTGCTCCAGATGCCGGCTGAACACTGAGATATGGAAAAAAGAGCAGTCTGGGAGAATGACCATCGTGAAACACCCATGCCTTCCCTATCATCCCCAAATGTCACCTCTTCTCCCTCCGGCAGGTTCCTTTCTTGGTCCTAGACTCCCACCCACCCCACCCCACACCCTCCCCACCCCACACCCTCTTTCTTTCTTTCAAAGTCCTGTATTTCCACTTTCACCATGACAATAGGATAGCCAACAATGAGAATGTGATAAGATAAATAGTGGCTGATATATGTAAAATCTTTTTACATGTGTTAATCCTCAAAACTACTCTATGGTAAAGGCCTTTATTGTCTCCATTGTATAGATGTTGAAACCAAGGCACAGAGAAGTTAAGTCATTTGATCAATATCACATACATTCAAAGTCACATGGCTGATAAGTGCCAGAGCTGGGATTTGACTCCAGGTAGGCAGTCCGACTCTAGAGACTGGGGTCCTAACTGTGACAGTTTATTGCCCACGTTTAACTGTTCACCCCTGTGAATTCTCTAGATTTTAATAGCCGACAGTATGTCTGTTTTGTTCCCTCTGGGTCCCCAGTGCTTAGCTCCGTTCTTGACACTTCACAGGGTTCAAAATAAACACGCGGAGGCTGGTTGATTGCAGATAAAGGCAAAGGAAAATTTGGGACAACAGCTGTGAGGTCTGATGATGGAGTAAGCCTCTTGAATTGAAAGACACTGAGAAGGAACACAGGTCCTTCAGGAGGGCTACGATCCAGAGCCTAACAAACTTGGGTGAGATTTAGATCATTAGAGGAAACTGATCTCTATTCTTAAACCAGGTATTAGAAATGTGTATGGAAGGGCCCTGACCACGCTAACACTTTTTGGTAGGTGGGTCTCTCCCCCAGGCAGGCATCCTCTGGAGACTCCCGTGGGCGGCCTGGGGTAGCCTATAGTGTCTGTCTTCTCTGAGGAAGCCTGTGTCCCGTCTGAGTGGTCTAGGAGCTCTGTCACACTGATTCCACCAGCCAGGCTCATCCACGTGTCTGCTGACCACCGGGGCTCAGTTCAGAAGGCACCTCGCTCTTCAATCTGATCCCAGGCATCTGCCCTCCCCACCTCCCCCAGAGCATCACAGTGGAGGGCGGTGCATGGCAGGGGGGGCGTGGCTCCAGCTTCCTGTGGGACTGGCCAAGCTCTATCTCCTCTAAAGAACCAAAAGGGGTTCCCCATCCCCCCTGCACCATCAGCCATGCTGACTTGCTCTGAAGACACCTGGCAGTCATTCAAAAGCTGTCTTGACTCTCCTCAGATTGCCTGGAGGGGCTCCCAGAGTGACTGTCTTGTCTTTGCCTGGGACCCCACGGGGCCATCAGCCCGTCCTAGTTCTGCTTCTCTGGTACCGCCAGGGCAGAGGGAGCATCTGACCTGTCCTGGGGGCAGCGGACCCAACCGCAAGACCCCAGCGTCTCTCCTCCTGAAATCCTTCCAGCCTTGAATCTAAACCCTTCACGGATAAACCTTTATCCTTTCAAATGACTCCTTTAAGGTTTGGTCTCCTGCTCAAGGCCAGAGTCAGCCCTTTAGAAAAGGGAGGAGAGGGCCCTTCCAGAGCCATCCATCTGCTTCACTGTCACTATTGTGCCTTAAGTGAACCCCTTTATGCGGGGAGAGGCCATTATGATCATTTTTGGTTATTAATTGCCTGTCCGTTTGTGCCTCTGAATAGCCTTCACGGGGGGTTTTGGACTCCATTCTCTGCTGCAGCCTTGGACACAGAATGCTTTTCACAGAGAGATGCTGGCTCCAGTGCAACAACGAGGCTTAAAGTCAGCACTCCTTGCCTTGGAGGTGGTGCCACTTCAGAGCACGGAAGGGGCTGAGGGCTAGGGTCAGACTGCAGAACCAAGGAGGTAGCGGGGCTGGAGAAGCTGGACGCAGGCTACTTCTCCACAAGATGAAGCATGAACTCTGGGGGGGGGGGTCGACTCAAAGACACTGGAGAGGGCAGGCGTCTGCAGAGGTAATGCAGTCCACCTGGTTTCCTAGGGTGGGAGCCAACACCAGCTGCAAACAGCTGCCTCAGTACAGGCCAAGAATGTCAGTCTCAGGGAACTTTAAGGACACGGCCTCTCTCTGGCTCCTGTTTAAGGCCAATGGACGTCTCCTTCAGGCGCATTACCCTGAGGGTGGGAGGTTGTCAGTGATAATTGTCATTTATTGTGTGCTAAGCCTTGTGCTTAGAACTTTGCAAGAACTATCCTGGGCTGGACATCCCTGAGGCAGGGAGCCTGTCCTTTATTCAGCACAAATGTGCTTACTGACAGCTCATCCTTGGCCAGCACTGCTGAGCTGGTAGGCTAAACGGCCAGCCTTTCACTCCTGCAGCTTACAGGAGAAAGGGTGGGGATAGTGATAGGAACAGACTGGGGCTGCTATCATGAATTAAAACAGCAAAGGAGGCAGATATACGAGAGTAACATTTCTGAGGAAGTGGTTATTAATATGGGAAGGAGCTGTCGACTTAAAAATCAGTAACAGCATAAAAGTTGAGTGTTATATTTTATTTGGTGCGAATTTTTAGGACTTCAAGCCTGGAAGACACCATCTCAAGTAAGAGAGAACTGCTTTGAGGGGGTGGGTGTGGGGTGTGGGGGTGGCAAGGGTAGGAGCATGGGAGGGTAGGTTGGGGTGAAGGAGTCAGGTTAGGTAGAAGTCTGCCACAAAGCGCAGGTAGTCTGAACAACAAAAGATTATTGTTAATTAAGGAAAACCAGGTATCTCAAATTAAGGAACTTAGCTTGCTATTCCATATATGGAAAGATGCAAGAGCCTGTGCTTACTGAAATCATTCCTTTCATATGCATCTCAGCTATCTGGGGCCAGTATCCACCGTTTTTCACATCCCCCTTTCCCCAGCTCCTCAGTGCTCAAGGATGGCTGCCCAATTGCAGCTGTTGCTTTTCCTGGGCACCCTCCAGGCTCAGAAATTCACATTTGGAGGGCCGTAATCACTGATGGCTGTGACATCCTTGTTTGCGGATATGGCAGGAAATACTCCCATTTCTCAGCATCAACCAGAAGAGTTGGGGTGTTCTTGACAGAGGGATAGGCGTGTGCAAAGGTCTTGAGGTGGGACAAACCTTAGCATCTTCAGGGAACAACATTAAGGCTAAGTGGCTGGAGCAGTTCTCGGAGTGGATATCTAGTGGATCCCAGCATCACCTGAGAACAACTTAGCAATGCACATTCTCAGGCCCACCCCAGATCTATGGAGTCACAGACCTTGGAGTGAGGGGCCCAGCAAGGTTTCCAGATGTTTCTGATGCATATTAGAATCAGAGAACCACTGGACTTGAGCACAGTGTGCAGGGGGCTGGGGTTGTCTGAGATGAGCTGTGGAGCTCGGTAGGGCCAGGGAAGGTGCAATAGCCAGCTTAGATTTTAAGTGCAATTGAAATCACTAAAGGATTTTTATCAGGCTTCCCACGTAGCTCAGCTGGAAAAGAATCCACCTGCAATGCAGGAGACCCCGGTTTGATTCCTGGGTTGGGAAGTTCCCCTAGAGAAGGGATTGGCTACCCACTCCAGTATTCTTCGGCTTCCCTTGTGGCTTAGGTGGTAAAGAATCTGCCTGCAATGTGGGAGACCTGGGTTCGATCCCTGGGTTGGGAAGATCCCCTGGAGAAGGGAAAGGCTACCCACTCCAGTATTCTTGCCTGGAGAATCCCCATGGACAGAGGAACCTGGCCAGCTACAGTCCATGGGGTCACAAAGAGTCGGACACGACTGAGCAACTAAGCAACACACAAAGGATTTTCAGCACTTGGATGGGATGATTGATTTTTCATTTTGAAATATTCCTGGCTGCTCTGTGGAGAAGTAATGGATGGGGAGGGGGTCAATAATGGAAGATGGAAGCCCAGTTGGGAAGCTGTTTACCATATCCTTAGCACCTAGAACTACAAGAGGTGATAGTAGATGTTCAGTAAATATTTATTGAAAGAATGATCACATTTCAGACTGTTATCTGTTCTCAAAGTACCCTGTAGACTCCATCCACAACATTTGCCACATGTGAAATTCAGTGAATCGTGCATAATCGTTGGTATGTCTCTTCCACTCTGCTGTGATTTCTAAAGGCAGGAACTAGTGCCAGGCACGATGCCTGTCATGTGGGGCTTCAAGGATTATTTGTTGAATGAATAATTGAATGTAATCATAGCATCTCTATGAATGGGAACTGTTATTATTCCCACTGTATGGCAGATGAAACATTATAAGAGGTAAGTAAGTTGTCTTTCTAGGAATCATTGGGGTTGGAATCAGAACTCAAGCTCTCTGGGACAATGCTCACCCCCCCCACCCCTTGCCGTTTTACCTTTGTGCTATTTAAGAAAAATCACCAGTAGGATTCCAGAGTCTTGTCTGTGCCTGTGAAACAGTCTCCCGAGAATGGTTGCCAGCCGTGAGCAATGCATGAGAACCCAAGGCATCAAAAGGCTTGATATTTTGGGGCCTGCCGGGTTGCCATGGTGTCTGACCTAAAGAAGGCAGAGACGTCCTCCTCTGCCAGGCTGAGGCCTGAGTATGCATATTCATGGCAGGGCCAGCCCTACCGAGGGGGAGGGGAGGAGGCCAAGTAGGCAGCACAGGCTGCTCCTGCTGTTCAGGGTCTGGGCACCTTGGAGGTGCGGTGGTATCCAAGCCACCCGGATTGCTCCCATCAGTTCCTCCCAACCAGGTGAGGACCCAGCTCCGAGAAGCATAATCAGAAGGCTTTGCTTTTCAGGTAGAAAAAGGAAAGTACAGAAACGTACTTAAAGGATACCCATGATATCCCAGGTTCTCCTAATATGACCTGCAAGTCGTCAGTTACAAGTGCCTGTGATGTGCCAGGTGCCATGGTAGATTGACAGGCACTATTTCATTGAATCCTCAAACACCTCTCTGAGATACAAATAATGATTATTAATAAGTATTAGTAACATCTAGTGTGTGGAATGGGCTTCCCAGGTGGCCCAGTGGTAAAGAATCCTCCTGTCAATGCAGGAGACACAGGAGATGCAAGTTCGGGAGATCCTGGATTGGGAAGCTCCCCTGGAGTAGGAAATGGCAACCAGCTCCGGTATTCTTGCCTGGAAAATTCCATACACAGAGGAGCCTGGCAGGCTACAGTCCATGGGGTCTCAAAGAGTCAGACAGGACTGAACAATTGAGCACGCATGCACAGCACAGTGCGTGTAATAACCCTACAAGGTAACTGTTATGCAGGTGAGATCACTGAGGTTTGGAGAGAAAAGAAACAGCTTGCACAATCTCTCAAGCAGATGTGTCAGAGATGTGACTTGAACCAAGGTCTGTCTGACTTCAGAGCTCACTCCCTGCCCCATCCCAGGCTTTACCCTTGGAGCAGTCTTCTGAGGATGACTTAAATGTCCCTTCCCAGGACTCGACTGTTTACAGGTGACCTCTTCCATTGTGCAGGGTGATGGGCGAAGTGAGGTGAATCAGAGACAAACTCAAAGCCCTTCAGATGAAAAGTCCCCACAGGCCCACCCTCTGATGTGACCTTTCCCTTATCACCTCCCTAGGACTCAGCTCTTCTGTAAGATGCGGTCTAGGTAGGAGAGGGATCAAGTGACTCACTGGGTCAAGAGTTTATTCAAACTTGGTTATTAAGCTTCTACTATTTACCAGACTCTGTTCAAGGCTCTGGGGACAGAGGGGGACATGGATCAGACAGCATCTCCATGGTCATGGCGTTTCTATTCTAATAGGGGAGGAAAAGTACAAGCAATATTTAAATCAGATGGGGGAGAAGGAAAACAGTGCCGTCACTAATGCCTTTTAGGGAGCACTGGTAAATGCTATGGAGAAACAGAAATAAAATGATGCAGTAGAAAAGGGAAGGTGGGGTGAGGAGGCTAATTCAGACTGGGTGGTCCAGAAACGCGGCTCTAGGAAATTGACTTGGAGGCAAGACGAAACCAGTTGTGTGAAGATGAACGGACCAGGGAGCCAGGTTGAGGGAAGAGGCTCCGGCTGAAGAAAACGATGGTCTGATGGCAGGCATCACTGGGAGGAGGGAGGGAGGACACTGGGAGGAGGGAGGGAGGAGGTGGACAGAGCCAGTGCATGGAGAGCCTTGTTGGCCGTGGTAAGGAGTTTAGGTTTCCTTTTAATTAGGATGGGAGGCTGTTTGCAAGATTTAAGCAGGAAGTGACACCCTCTGATTTGCATTTCTAAAAGGTCACTTGGGCTGCCACAGGAAGGAGGAATGGCAGGGGGCTGGAGAGAAGGGGAGCAAGAGGGCTGGTCCTGTCTGCAGGAGCTGCTGGCCTGGGGTGTAACAGGCAAAGCAGGGAAAAGCAGGCAGATTTTATAACAAGTTGGGGGGGGGCAGGTCTGCACCGGGCAGAGGGGAGAACCAGGGTGTGTGGGACAAGCCCCTGCCCTGCAGGATCTAACAGCCAGTTGCAAACTTGACCCCCACGAAGTAATGATAGAGCATTGCAGAGAACAAAGCACCTGAGCGGGCTGTGGGGGCACAGAATGGTCCCCAGGAGCACAAGCCGGGAGTCGGAGATGGAAGGAGGAGGGGGGCCTCCCCTCCAGGCCTGCTTGCCTATGCGCTGCCTCTTCTCTGGTCCCACTGCCTCCGTCTGGTCCCTTGTCTCACGGGTGGCTTGGGGACAGGCTTGGCTCCCGTGTGCCAGGCATCCTGCTCTCACCCAGTCTGCCAACCCAGC
Source organism: Giraffa tippelskirchi (assembly GCF_054371585.1). Lineage (NCBI taxonomy): Eukaryota > Metazoa > Chordata > Mammalia > Artiodactyla > Giraffidae > Giraffa > Giraffa tippelskirchi. The sequence continues at coordinate 22,853,772 of NC_137284.1, forward strand.
CAGCTGAGAGCATCTGGGAGGCGGCAGCTTCATGGGTGAAAGAGGCCCCACGGTGGGCGTTGGGCCTGGTGCCCATAGCTGCCATTCAGTTAGTGGCTCACGCTTTGTTCTGGTAGCATGTAGACCAGAGGTCAGCCCAGTGACAGCCACGTTCAGCTGGGAGCAGGCGGGGCCTGTGCTGGGCGGTAAGGGGGATGGAGGCCAAGGTGACCAGCCAGCTGTGGCTGCCCCCAGGGCCCCTTCCCACAGGTGTCTGGTATGAATGGAGACGAAGCGTTTGCTGAGGGGACCCTCCAAGAGTGCACAGGATTCACCGAGGCCTTCCTGTGGCTAAGGCACACATTTGTGTGAAATACGATAAAGGCCCCACTCATGTCCCTGAAACCTGCCCAGGAACGTTCCAGGGCTCCTTGTCTCCTGCAGATTAACAGTGATAGTAGCTAGCTAAGCCTTCCATTGACCTACCATGGGTCAAGCACTATTCTAAGTGCTGTATCTTTGTTAACTTTTAAAATCCTTTGTTAGCTTGTTTGATCCTTCAAGGTAGGATCTGTTATCACCACCATGGTATATAGATCAGGAAGTCAAAATATAGAGGGGTCCAAGTGCTGCAGCTAGTGAGAGGTGGAGTCAAGATTTGAAGCCAAGAAGTCTGGTTCCTAGGCCCTGTGTTTAAACAGTTTTCTATTCACAGTAAATAAAGAATAGAGTCCAGAGCCCTCTCCTGGCACGTGGTTCTCCTTGCTCCATCATTCCACCTTCCAGACATGCCTCCCACCTCCAAGAGGCCATTTTCCATGGTGGTTGTGCATTTAAACCCTGAGAAGGGTGAGTTCAGTTCAGTTCAGTTGCTCAGTCATGTTCAATTCTTTGTAACCCCATGGACTGCAGCACATCAGGCTTCCCTGTCCATCACCAACTCCCTGAGATTGCTCAGACTCATGTCCATCGAGTTGGAGATACCATCCATCCAACCATCTTATCCTCTGTTGTCCCCTTCTCCTCCTGCCTTCAGTCTTTCCCAGCATCAGGGTCTTTTCCAATGAGTCAGTTCTTTGCATCAGGTGACCAAAGTATCAGAGCTTCAGCTTCAGCATCAGTCCTTCCAATGAATATTTAGGACTGATTTCCTTTAGAATTGACTGGTTTGATTTCCTTTAGGATTGACTGGTTTGATCTCCTTGCAGTCCAAAGGACTCTAAAGAGTCTTCTCCAACACCACAGTTCAAAAGCATCAATTCTTTGGCGCTCAGCTTTCTTTATGGTCCATCTCTCACATTCATACATGACTGCTGGAAAAACCATAGCTTTGACTATACAGACCTTTGTCGGCAAAGTAATGTCTCTGCTTTTTTAATATGCTGTCTAGGTTGGTCATAGCTTCTCTTCCAAGGAGCAAGCATCTTTTAATTTCATGGCTTCACTCACCCTCTGCAGTGATTTTGGAGCCCAAGAGAATAAAGTCTGTCACTGTTTCCATTGTTTCCCCATCTATTTGCCATGAAGTGATGGGACCAGATGCCATGATCTTAGTTTTTGGAATTTTGAGTTTTAAGCCAACTTTTTCACTCTCCTCTTTCACTTTCATCAAGAGGCTCCTTAGTTCTTCTTCACTTTCTGCCATGAGGGTGGTGTCATCTTCATATCTGAGGTTATTGATATTTCTCCCGGCAATCTTGATTCCAGCTTGTACTTCATCCAGCCCGGCATTTTGCATGATGTACTCTGCATATAAGTTAAATAAGCAGGGTGACAATATACAGCCTTGATGTACTCCTTTCCCAATTTGGAACCAGTCTGTTGTTCCATATCTGGTTCTAACTGTTGCTTCTTGACCTGCAGACAGATTTGCATACAAATCTTCTTGACCTGCATATGTGCGATGGGTGAGTGGGGGTTCAAATCCGATCTAGCATCAACTAGATTTGTGACTGGGGCCGAGTAACTTAGGCAGAGAGCAGCATGGACAATGGCAGGGAGGCTTGAGTGTGTGAAGATAGGTGATGATGGAGGTGGGCAGAGGGTAGGGGAAGTGGTAGGAGATGAGCTTGGAAATGGAGGCTGGGGTCCTGACTGCTCAGGGCTTCAAGGTCCCTTTGGAGACTGAATCTCATGCCGAAGACAGGAAAGTGCTCCATCAGTTAAAGCTTCCAATCATAAACAGACTGCCGGATTCAAGTGGTAAGAAAGCCCAACCCAAACTCGCTTAGGCATTAGAAGAAATGTATTAGCTTATGTCACAGAATCGTCTGCAGATGAAGAAGTTTCAGGCCAGACTTGATCCAGGGGTGATACATCATGTCATTAAGAGTTTTTTGCCTCTCTCCTCTCTCCGCTGCATTCTCAGATGCAATCTCCCCTCTGGTGGCTCGGTGATTACCAATGTCCTTGCAGTTAAGTTCCCCCAAACTGTGAACGCTTTTGCCTGAGCCAAGATCCTGAGATTAGCTCGGAGTAGATTGACTGTCCTGGCCCAGGTTACTTGCCCACACCTGAAGTAATCTTGGTAGTCTGAGGGGTGTGGTGCTCTGATTGTCCAGGCGTGGTCACAGGCTCACCGCAAGGAGGACAATCATGTCTGTTACCAGAAGAAAGGCAAGTGATGGCAATGATGTAACAGATGTCTCCTTAGAGCTGTGCTCAAGCAAAGGGGTGGTGCAATCAAGCAATAGTTTAGGAAGAATGTGTTGGTGCTGATATGGAGGATAGACTGGGCCAGGGAGATGTGGGAGGTCTCTTTGTGTTTGAAAAGCAGTATTGCAAATAGACACTGGACAGACTACTTGGATCTGGACCGAGGAGATCCTGAAGTCAGGCTGAGGCTTTATTCTTTAGGTACTTGGGAGCCATAGAATGTTTTAGAGCAAGAGAGGGCTCTAGCCTGTTTCATAATGACTAATGCTGCAGTAACTTAAAGGTGGTCTGAAGTGGAGAGAAGCCCTTCCAAGATTCTAGTCAGCATGCAGTAGTGAAGAAACAAGAGGTCTAGACTTGGAGAGAAAAAGTCTGGCTCTTCCATTTTCAATGGTGTGACCCTGGGCAAGATACTTAACCTTTCTTCTGTTTTCTCACCTGGAAAAGGGGATAATAATCTTGATGTGAAAAATCGTGACTTAGAAAATTTCTGTAACACACCAAGCACACAATGGTGCACTTCACACCATTAGTACACAACAAATCCTCGTTTCTTTTCTTCTTCCTTCCTCTTCACCCTCTCTCTGGGGACCCAATTCAGCTGAATTTGAAGAAGTAGGCTCCGACTGATAAAGAATGTTGGCTTGGAAGCCAGAAAGTGAACAGTGAAAGAGTAAGTTGCTTAGTCGTAAACGTCTCTTTGCAACCCCATGGACTGTAGCCTGCCTGGCTCCTCTGTCCATGGGATTCTCCAGGCAAGAATACTAGAGTGGGCAGTCATTTCCTTCTCCAGGGGATCTTCCTGACCCAGGGATCGAACCCAGGTCTCCTGCATTGCAGGCAGATTACTGTCTGAGCCACCAGGGAAGGCCTAGAAGGCAGAGATCTGGATCAAATCTAACTTCCCTGTTTAACAGCTCTATGACCTTGGACAGTCTCTCTGAGCTTCTGTCCTCATCTGAAAATTTTCATATACAATCCTACTTGACCCAACAGATGAAGTTCAGCATGTCACCTGCTAGCACACACTGAATAACCTCCAAAGAGTAGGTATTAGAAATCATAACTAAAAAGTCCTGGTTGTGGGGGTTGGGAATCAAAGATGAACTTTCTAGATAGGTGAATCTCACCAAGCAATCCTGGGAGAGAGGTTCCCTCTCGCTTGGTGGGTGGGGTTTTATACTCCTCATTTCCTTCAGCATGCAGTAAAGGGAGTTGAGACTTATAGCATACTTCTGATGGGATTCATCGTTTCGGGTTCTTAGCATTAAATGCAAGTCTGATTTTCCAGGAGGGGGCGATTAGCACTGCAGTAGCTTCCGTCTGCAGGGTTCAGGTGCTTTGGTTGTAATTTGTAACCAGCACCTTCCCATTTGGCTCCTTTGCGGCCATCTGGTCCCCTTAGCGGAGATCTGTTTTGTTGGCAACAACAGTGTTGAGTAAATGCCACGGGAAAGTTGAAATTTACCCATCAGAGCTCAGTGCACCATAGAGACTCCCTTCTCAGCCCCCACAGAATGATCATCTCTGACCCCGCCTCCCCTCTCACTCGTCCGTTGCCAGCACACCTCCATGGGGATTTTCAAGCACTATGATTATTTTATTGCCAAGAATCAGAGTAATTATAACTTTCCCAGGGATTTCCTAGGAAAAGATGAACTTGGATTTATGCATAAGCACATTCAAAAAAAGAGGTTTGGGACTTGTGCTTTTCATGTGGTTTGAGACATTAACATGAGTTTCATTTCACTAAAATACTTAATAAGTTTCTGCCTGCTGCTTAGTTTGTTGATGATGATGATGAAAGCTACCGTTAATTTGAGAACCCAGTATGCCTTAGGCAGTGTGATAGGTATTTTATAAACTTGTCTTCTGATCAGTCCAATCTGGAAGGGGCTGCTTAGGTCACTGTTTCTTTCAAAACCATAGCTTGTGATACATTACTGGGTCATGAAATCAATTTGATGAGTTGAAAACAGCATTTAAAAAAGGGAATGGTAGAGACTGGAATGAGATGGAATGGAATAGAACGGGATAAAATGAAGTGGGATGGAATGGAGTGGAATGGAATGGTTTGAAGTAGATTGATGCAGGGTAGAATGATGTGAACTGGAGTGGAATGGAATGGCATGGCATATTAAATATCAGAGACCATTGCAAGAAGCCAGAGGAAGAATGTTTCGTGAAACTGTGCCTCAGTTATGAACATAATGTGTGTGAGTACTAGGTTGTAATGAAAAGTAAATTTCGTACGATGGGTGGTGGAGAAAAAAGCTGGAAATTCACTGGCCTAACTCTGTGGTTCTCAAGTTTTACTGCATCAGAGTCTCCTGGAAGATGTGTTAAAGCACAGCGTGCCAGCCCCTGTCCCCAGAGTTTCTGGTTCAGTAGGTCTGAGTCGGGCCTGAAACTTTGCTCACAAGCTCCCAGGTGCACTGATGCTGCTGTTTCAAACCACGTTTGAAAACCACTGACCAAATGACCCCATCTCATTGGTGAAGAGACTGAGATTCAGAGAGAAAATAATACACCTATGATCCACAACTGGTATGACTAAGAGCTAGGATACAGACTCAATCTGTCTGACCCTGAAACTGTAAACCATGTTATGCTCAGTTTAGTTTTGGAAATAATCCTTCTTTAACAAGTGACTCTGGCATCTCTCTGTATATTTTGTGTTTGTTTCTATATTTTTTCCTCCGAGGCCTATATAAATTGCCTGAGATAGAAGAGACATTGACACTGGCAAGCCCAACCCCCTTATTACTTAGATGGGTACTTAGTCCCCGGAAGGAAAGAGAAACACAGGCTTGGTAAGAAGTTGGACAGCATCTTTAGCCTTCATCAGTCTTTAAAGCCTACCTCACCTCCTTCTCTCAACAACTCTATACCTGGGTCTTAATTGGAGTCTTGACATGTGCATGGCTTGGTCTCATGAAGGACCCATGCTGAGGAAAAGCCTCTTTGCCCAGGAATGTTCTCTGTATCAACTCTGATTCCCAAAGAACCCTAATAGTGGCTCACATATGGCACTTCCTAGCCTGAGACATTGCGTATAGTATTCAGAGGATGCTTTTTATTTCTTCTACATGTAGTTAAATGGAAAGAGCAATAGCTATGGAATTAGGCAGAGTTGGGTCAAATCCTGGGTCCATTACTGTGTGATCCTGAGCCATCTACCTGCTTAATTCATGTCTTGATTTGACATCTTTTGTGAAAGTGATAGTTGCTTAGTCGTGTCTGACTCTTTTGCAACCTCAAGGACTGTAGGCTGCCAGGCTCCTCTGGCAAGATTACAGGAGTGGGTTGCCAATCCCTTCTCTAGGAGGTCTTCCCAACCCAGGGATTGAACTCAGGTCTCCTGCGTTGCAGGCAGATTCTTTACTGTCTGAGCCATTTCTTGATTTGGCATCTTTTGTGCAAGACTAGAAATACCTGTAACCTCATCCATGGGATTTCCCTGGCAAGAATACTGGAATGAGTTGCTAATCACTTCTCCAGGGGATCTTCCAACCCAGGAATCAAACCCAGGCCTTCCGCATTGCAGGCAGATTCTTTACCATCTAAGCCATGTCTTGATTTGACATCTATTGTACCGGACTAGAAATACCTATAACCTCATAGACACTTTCTGAATATTAAATAACATATCCAAAGCACTTAGCATGACACTTGGTACTGAAGGGACCCTCAGTAAGTAAGTAGCAGATAGTATACTCCTTGTTCATTCACACACAAATATTAATTGAGTACCTACTTCGTTTCAGGCACTGTGCTATGTATACCAAAGCTACAAAGACAGTAAAGAATCCACCCGCAATGCAGGAGGCCCAGGCTCAAGCTGGGTGGGGAAGATCCCCTGGAGAAGAGAATGGCTACCCACTCCAGTATTCTTGCCTGGAGAATCCCATGGTGGTGTTGCCAAGACTTGGACACAACTGAACGACTAAGCACACACACACTGGCCCTGCCTTTAGGCAGCTCACACTCTATTGTTCAACTGATCTACCTGTCTCCACTCTCTAATCCTTTGCCCTTGGCAGACATGGCTACTTGACCATTTTGTATCATTTCATATTGAGCTCAATATGCACTTTAACTTGCTTCTCCACATGGCAATTCAGGCAGTGTTGCCCAGCAGATGGAGTGACTGTAAACCACTGACTTCTCTGCTTTCCTTAGTTTAGTGGCTGAGACTTAGAAATGGACAATTACAGTGGTGTGTGGTAAATGGCATGATAGGGGGAAATAGAGATCCTCAGATTCTATGTGAGGGTTGCTTCATTCCCTGGGAGAGTATGTTGTATAAGGCTTCCAGAAGGAGCTGAGTCTGGAAGGACAGATACGGAGTTATTTAGATGTAAAGGAGAGTTGGTGATCAGGGAGATGGGGGAATAGCATGTATACATGCAGACATACAAGACAGATAGACGAGCAAACAGGCAGGTCTCTCTTCCTCTCTCTCTGTCTTCATCTCCATCTCCATCTTTACCTCTCTCTCCATCTCTCTCTCCACCTCCATCCCTACCCCCAGGCACATCTCCATCTTTCTCTCCATCTTCTCCTGTGTGTTCTGGAGGCAAGAGGGAGCAATGGGGGCATTTGGGGACTGTAAGGAGGACCGGGTGTAGGCAAAGGCTGTATTGAGACTGCAACAGTAAGGAGAGGCCTTTCTGGCCGTGCTGAAGTCAGGGGACCATCACTGTGCCCCTGGGGGCAGACAGGCGGCACTGCCTGAGTGGAGAGAAAGCTGAACTGATGCAGATTAACCTGGAGAAAAGAAGCCAACAGGCAAGCAATGTCTCTCCTCGGTATGAAAACCCCTGAATTCAGTGGAAAGATTTAAGGGCTAATGGAAGCGTTTCTCTGTTTCATACGGTAGTAATCCAGGTCCCTCAGGATCCAGCACAGAACCTGATTAGTGCTGGGCCAAAACCGCCCAGAGCGCCCATTTCCATCACGAGCTGACTGCAGGCTACACTCTAATGGGATTGTTTGTTTGAAAAAAAATGCCATCCTTGCTTTAAAAGTATGTCCTTCTCACTGAACCCAAGCTCTGTTGCTATTGTGAGGGGATTGGGGGCCCAGCAAAAATATTTAAGGTCCTGCTCTTGAGGGTGATTGGCTTTGAATTTTGGCTGTGGAACTTTCAGCGTTAGAGTTGAGGAAGTAGAAAGGAAGTGAAAGTGGATCTAGGGAACTGGCCTGCTGGTTGAATGGTGCAGAGGCGGCACACCTCTAAGAGAGGGTCTGGCATTCAGACTCTGCTGATGCCTGGGTGACCTTGAGTAAGACCCTTCCCCTTTCCGGGCCTCAGTTTTCTCACTTGCAGAATGGAGAAGTTGGAGTTGTACTATCTAAATGTCCTTCCATCTATAATATTTCTTGTTTAGACAGCAATCACTTGGGAGATTTGATTTGTAAGTAGTTTGATCAGCAAATTGCCAGACTCTGTCTGTTCTCATCCATCAGAGGGATATACACTGCTAACGTGCTTTATCCAAATTTGCTGCTGTGATCAGAAGCAAGCTATTTGGTGTAAAAACGTTAGGCATTGTTGGCAGATCCCTGCAGCATGTGCTGTGTCCCTACAGTTGGCTTTTAAGTTTCTTGTGTCAAACTCCAAATATGTGTTCCAGGGAATATTTAATTTGGGGATAACTTTCTCAGCCAACCCACAAAAACCCTGTTTGGCCCTTAATGAAACTAAAGTAATTTTGGTTTTATGGGACTAGGCTGATAATAGTACTATTTTTAAAGAGTATCCTGGAGTTGGGCTCATTCATGAGCTAGCCTGGAACAGTAGCGCTGTGATGGGGCTTCCATGGAACAGTCCTATTGCTTTAGTTTGAAATAAGTGTTGATTTTGACAGGTTAACTTGGAATAAAACTATTTAACTTGGAATGAAACTTGGTGAGCCTGGGAAACTATCTGTAGAACAGCATTGTCCAGTTGTCTGAGAGTAAGAGGATGCTGAGGATATGCATCTTCTCCTGCAATTGCATCAGCCATGTGTGGGAAGGTGTGCGCCTGGTTGTCCAAGAAAAAAGGGAGCCCCCTGCTGGAGGGAGGACTGCCCTGCTGTGGTAGCCACAAGTAAGTCAGTGTTTCTATTTCAAGGTTAGTCTGTATTTACAGGTAGAGTAGAATCAAAAGTTTTCTTTTTTTTTTTTTTTAATAAAGGTGTTTCCTCTGGTATTAAATGATCATTATTTCTCCAGAAGATTTTAATTATTTTAATTGCTGTTAAATAAATCAAATTTAATTGACTAGCTCCCCAAAAAAGCCTCTAAAATTTCAGATTCATGATGAAAGATTAAGAATGAAACTCTGGGCTTTTTGTGTGTTGGAAGGTTGTAGAAAGGGGAACTGGAAAGAAGGTCCTCCATTTAGGGCTTTTGTGAAAGTTTACAGCTGAACCCTAAGAATGGAAGATGATATAACATTAATCACAGTCATTTGAGGATTCACTATAGTTTACACTTTATGTCTCACTTGATCCTCAAACATATCGTAGACATTTTACAGTTGGGGAAATTGAGGTTCAGCTCATTAGTAGGGGAGCTGCAGTTAGAACCCAGGTACCCAAATTCCTTTAGTTTTTCTAATATCTTAGGATTAGAAATGGTCTTTTCCCAAGGGGTGAACCCCAAAGATAATCAGTAGAGAGGAAATTAAACAGTTAAAGTTCTGATGGTAAAGCACCAACTGGTCCCAATAATATATGATGCTTTCTGGGGAGACACAAGGGTCTAGAAATACACATAAATGTGAGCTTCATTAAAATGCAGTTTACGAGAGAGAGTTCAGTTAGCTGAATTTCTTGTTTCCATGAGAGAGTGATGATGATAGTAATTTGGTGCTGTGTGTGTTTGGTATTTCATTTAAATTTTTATAGCACCATGCCAGATGGGAAGACAGACAGCATTTGTAAAAGCCTTGTGGCTGCGCTGGGTGATGGGCCAAAGTAACAGGTCAGACTTACCATTTTGTCTGTATCGGTGGGATTTCTCCTCCTGTGACTTCACTGTGGAAAATCCATTTGCCCCTGCCCACAGCTCCTTGTTTCTTCCACCAAATGTCCCTTTTGGGCCTGTCCCTGAGATGTGACTGGCGGCGACATCCTTGGCAAGAGGGATCATTTCCAGTTCGGGGGTGAATGGGCTTGCCTGCCATCCCTCCTCGCTCTTATGTCTGAAGGTCTGGGAACAAGGTAAGAGGTGTGCAGGTGCTGGAGCCAGCTGCTGCTCAGAGCAGATGAGCGTTTCTTGGAACTAGTCCCAGACGATGAATTGCTTTTGTGGTACAGAGAGATGCACCGGAAAATTGTCCATTCACCATGCCCACTCTTTGACTCTTGAATGCACTGACGCTTGCTTGTTCTCAGCTCCACGTGGCTCAGGAGTGAGCTGCACAGAAGGCTCTGAATGAGCCATGGGTGGAGCCCAGTAGAGGCTGTCGGTTAGGCAGGGAGGGGAAAGGGAGATGTTGAGGACACTTAACTGGGCAGAGATGGCCTCTACCCCTGCTTCCTTATAAAACTCTTACCAGTAATCACTGTAGGGAACTTGGAAGATACAAAGTTACAAGGAAAAATCAATTATTTCTAGACTTGTTACTGAGAAGAAAAGCATATTTTAGATATATCTCCTGTAAATTTGACAATGTCTCTCTCTCTTCCTATCCCCCATGATCCATACCACCCCCCTCCCTCCCTTCCCTCCCTCTTTCTTCCCTTCCTCTCTCCCCTTCCCTCCCCTCATCTCCTCTCCTTCCTTCTCTCCCTCTCTTTCTTCCCTTCTATCTGCATCTAAATTGGGATCATGTTGTATGTATAGTTTTGTGACTTGATTTTTAAATTGTATTCACATGCTCCCATGATAAGATATCCTTTTCAGATTAACACTTTTAATAGCTCAGGGATAATTTTTGTAGAAGAACCATAACTTACCTAACCAATAAGGCATAACACTCTGTAAATATACCATATCTAACCCATTATCTATCGTTGGACATTTAGGCTGTTTTCAGTTTTATTCAAAATAATATATACTATTTTAATAAGCATCTTTGAACATAAATCTTACTTGGAATTTCTGATCAGAAATGGATCTCTGATCCATCTCTAGAAGTGGGTAAAAACTATGAACTTAAACAAAACAAAAAAAACTACTTGTGATACTCATGGCGACTTGCTTTCCAGGAATTTTTGTACCAATTTACATTTCCTTTGGTGGTCAAAGAGCTTGTTCCCTTACACCCTGGATGGACAGATTTTCCTTGAGAAACAACATAAAACTGACAGTAAGTTAAAAGGAGAGGCCTGACATCCAATGTTGTCCCCCAAAAATCAGGAAATCTCTTTCTTCTCATGTGAATCTGTGGATTCTCAGAACTGCTGGTGAATCAGAATGAGTTCTTGTTGCTGAAATCAATGTCCTGTCCCTGGGATGGGCTGTCTGAAAGTGGATGGTAAATTTGTGGTAAATCTCAAAAACTAGAAGCTATTATTATGGCGATGTTTCTAGGTCCTTTCTGCTGTTATTTCATCCTGAGGTAGCTGCTTGTACACTATTTTTTGGAAGAGGAAATTGAAGTGCCAAGAGGTTATATGAAATACAGATGACATAACTGTTGAGTGCAGAGATTTTGAAAATGAAGATCTGATGTTTGAGTTCCTGCATGCTGTGTCTGGGACCTTGAACTTGTATAATAGGGACAACCCAACTTAACTCATGGGACTGTCATACGAGTTCTCATAAGGATTAAATGAGGGAATTTCATGCAATGCTCCTGGCATTGTACCTGGTGGATGGAAAGTACTCAAAAACTTGTAGGCATTTGGCCCAAGTGGCAGAGTTGGAAGCAAACCCCAGACAATGTGACACCCAAATACCCACCCTTTCCAGGGAACCCACTGCCCCCCCCCAAAGATTGATGGCTGCTCCCCTGGCTCCACTTCTGGCCCCAAGAATGCCCGTGAATCAAGAATAAGCTGAGGCAGGCCACCAGGGTGAGGCAGAAGTGGTGGGAAGGCCGTCTCTTTAGACTATGACCTTTGGCCTTTGCCATCAGTTCTGTGGGATGGGGCAGAGGATAGCAAGGGCCTTAAAAGATTGGCCTCTGGTGACCAGAGGATCATATATTCTCTGCCAGACTGAGCAGAAAAGACCTACCTTTCATGGAGCCTGGCTCTGCCAACCCTGCAGTTAAGCCATCTGGTCCACCAGAGCCATAGCCCCACATAGTCTGTGGTGTTAGTTACTGGGTTCCTCATCTCTAGCACTCCACCACGGCCTCTAGCCTCACCTCAACAGGTGCACTCTCACCTGTTTGCAGGATCCTGGCAGGGTTTTCCTTAGCAAATCTGGCAGGAGTTGGAAAGAGCAAGGTCGGAAAGGAAGAGAAACCATTGAAATCCAAAAGTTACATTCTTGATCTGGCTTCATTTGTTTCTGGCTGTACCTATTTCTACCTATATTTCTACCTATAGTTTCTACCTATTTCTGTATTTTCTTTCTGCACTTCTTTCAGTTTTTTTTTTCCTTGTTGTATTAAAATTTTCCAGCCAGGCAACTGGCCAGCTGTACTAAAGCCCCAAGAGAGGCTCTCCATTTGATTCTCTGTCTTCTTAAAAGGAGGCAAGAATGCAAAATAAGGCTACCCCTGTGTCACCTCTGCCTCTTTATTAACACCACGAGAGGAGGGTTGCCGGTCCTGGAGATCACTGGCAGTGAACTTGCCCTTGGCTAGCGAGTCAACCCAGACCTTGCCAGGCAGCCCTTACACTGACTCGCGGGAGTTTGTTTCTGCAAAGACTCTCTGTCTCCCTGGGGCGGAGGGAGGTTGGAAAACCCTGAAGAACTAGTGAATCAGTGCTGGCTGAGCCACAGGACTTCGGGGAGCTGTTGACTACCTTGAGAACTCACTAAAGGTGTCGGGAGTGTTCCCTAGACAGCCTCTAGGAGAATCAGAATGACTCAAGTGACATTTGTGTACCATAAGCTCCCTGGAACCCTATAACCCAGATGAGGGTTCTGGTAGGGGGCAGGTGGTACACCAAAAAGTACTGGTTGAAGAGGGCTTAGTCAAGGGACTATTTATAAGTGCATGGGCAGGGTTAAGGGAACTGATAGGAAAAGCAGGAGCTGTGCCAAGCCCCATGCTTGAGGGCTGAGGGGAGAAAGCTGTAGCCTTGGACAAGGGGCTCCCCGACAGCAGCCTTGGCCTCAAGGTGAAGAATGAGACAGTTTGGCAGGGAGGGAGCTGGGGAATTATCCCCTCCCCCAACCCCCTTTTCTCCTTTATCCCTTCTCTCGTCAGGCAGGGCCTCTTGCTGGCCTGGAGGGCAAGGGAATCTGCAGAGTCAGCCTCTGAGCCAGAGTGGGGCAGAGAAGTGTGGAGAATGGTGGGGCTAAAGGAGAAAAATCAGACCCCTCCAAATTCTCTCATTTTAATGAAGGACATTTGCATTTGCATTGAAGTTTGCCTTCTGTGTCTCTCCCCCACCTCCCTTTTCTGGTAACTTTCCCAGCACCTTTGGCTACATCCTCATTTATCAGCACCATTCTGAACACAGCACACAGAGATCTAGGGCTCCATGTAAACCGCTCACATTAAGAAGTCAGTTGCTTTCCTGGTGCAAATTACTCAATCCTTCCAAGTCTCCATTTGCTCATCTGTGAATTGGATATAATATACCCACCACAGCAGGTGGGTGAGTGAGAAAAATGATTATAATGCCCTGAACCAGGGCACAGCGTCGGTGCCCAGCTAGTCACAGTAGCAACAAGAAGCAAGAGCAACAACTGTTTCTTGACCGCTTACTCTGTGCCTGATGTGTGTTATGCCCTTTAGGACTGTCTGTGGATTTAGTTCTCCCCGGTAGATGAGACATGCTGCCCATCATGGTTTTATCAATGCAAGACCCGAGGGGTAGAGAAATTAAGCAATTGTCTGTAGTCACACCGAGAGCCAATGATGGAGCGGACCCAGGAGTCATCTTAACCATGACCCTCTACTACTTCTCAGTGGTGATTACCTCACCATCACCCTCTTCATTTGGTATTCACTTTTGATTTCCAACTAGTCGAGAGTAAACATGAAGAGGGTATTGCTTAGCCCAATCAGTCTGGTAGAATTCAACCCTCTGTGGTGCTTGACTGTGGCTGCCTAGCCACCCACTTGGCTTCCAGAGCCCCTAGAGCCTTCCATGCCACTGCTAGCTTCACTCGGTTCCTCTTCCCACAGATGCTGCCCTCAGATCCCCTGCCCTGCTGGGGCCTTCACCACAGCTAGAGCCACCAGCTTCTCGAGAACCACAGATCTGTTGAAATAAAAAAAAACAAACAGAGGCTCAGGGTGAGAAATACCTTGCTTTTAAACTTAGTGATGAATTTCTGCTCATTTCTTCCATCTTGGTTCTGCTCCGAGCATTGCTGCTCTCGTCTGTGTGTTATTGGTCAAATATCATGTCATCTCTGGGTCCCAATTTGCCCATCTGTAAAATGGGGAGATTAGACTATGTTCTCCATAATCCCTTTGAACTCCATTATTCTATAGCAAGCTGAGTGTGTCAGGACAAATACAGGGAAGTGAACCCAGAGGACATGTGGAGAAGCACATGGATTCCAAAACAAGGCTATTCATCCAAATCCCAGCTCCAGCTTTTACTTGCTGTGTGACTTTGCCCAATTATTTAACCACTCTGTGTCTTAGTTTCCTCATCTATAAATTGGGGATAATTAGAAGATTTACCCTACGGAGTTGTCCTGAGAATTCAGTAGTGGAGTTTTGCAAAATGCTGAGAACAATGTCTCAATGTAGATATGACATGGAAATGAGAGTTATTAATATTATTAGTAGTATGCTAATACTTGGTGGCTCAGTGGTAAAGAATCTGCCTATAATACAGGAGCTGCAGGAGACTCTGGCTGCATCCCTGGATCAGGAAGATCCCTTGGAGAAGGGAATGGCAACCCACACCAGTATTCTTGCCTAGAGAATCCCATGGACAGAGGAGCCTGGAGAGCTTCAGTTCATGGGGTCACAGATAGTTGGATATGACTGAAGCAGCTTAGCACGCACGTAGTAATGCTATTATTATTGAATCCTGGTGCCACTAAGGGCTAGTCTGAAGCCTCACTCTGTCAGCCCAAGCAATTGTGTTCATCAGTTTGGGTCCCAATTTCCTTATCAGTAGCTAGACTAAGGTCTTGCAGGTTGTCGGGAAGATCAAATTGGGTGATGTTTGTAAGCGCCTGGCTCATCCTAGGCCCTCAGGAAGTGTTACTGCCTTCCTCCCTGGAGCTGTTTCTCCACGGCTCTCGTCTCCTGGTTGATTCAGGCAGTGCTGTAAATAAACTCAGTGGTGCCTGCTGAGAAGATGATACTCTGCCCGAAGTTTTGATAATAAAACCATCATTTACTCAGCAACGGCAGCCAAGCCTGATGCTGCCTTCCCTCCTATGTGGGGTCCCCCAGCAGCTCAGCTGTGTGACCCACAGAAGCACCGTGATTAACTGGAGGCTCTTCCAGCTCTGGGTGAAAAGCCCGCTCTGCGCCACAGGCCAACAGGTTTTCCAGATGAGAAGACAGAGGACCCATAGGAATCTTCCCGGGGCTCCCAAGAAAGCAGCCAAGCTGGGATTGGAGCCAAGGTTTCTGAGTTTAGCGTTCTGGCTTAGACTGATACAGCTTCGTTGGTCCTGATTTACCCAGTTGTTTTTTGAGGTGCAAGCCAGCTGAAGCCAGGAGCTGGAGCTAATATGGCTTGAATTCATGCATGCTCAGTCACTTCAGTCATATCTGACTCTTTGTGACCCTATGGACTCCAGCCTGCCAGGCTTCTCTGTCCATGGGATTCTCCAAACAAGAATACTAAAGTGGGTTGCCATGCCCTCCTGCAAAGGATCTTCCTGATCCAGGGATTGAATCCTCAACTCCTGCATCTCCTGCATTGCAGATGGATTCTTTACTGCTGAGCCACCAGGGAAGCCCAGTATGACTTGATGAGGGGATCTATTTGGGTCTGTTTCCTGCCAAGTTAGGCTTTCTTTGTTCCATGCATCTGACAGAATCCTTACCCATTGCTAGAACCCTTACAAATAGGTCAGAAATGGGCCTGGTTAGATGGCTCAGTACAGAGTCATTTCCATGAAATGAAATGCTCATACTCTGAGGTAGGGTTGTAAATTGGCACAGATGTGGGCAAGGAGGAAGAGGCCTGGTAGCACCCTGGCCACTAAATTTATTTGAAAATGTATGCCCGATCATGTGGTACACTAGTCAGTATATTTGTTCAGCTGTTTTTCAGAGAAACTTCAAATACAATTGATCGAAGTCCCACTGAAGTTAATTATTCTATCCTGCAGGAGTCTGAGATGATCCCTCTATGGCTGAACCTACAAATTACTCATGTTAGTGGCTGGTCCCATTGGTCAGAAGGTTATCACGTGCATTTAGCTGGGGGGGAGACTGGGAGATGGAGTCCCTCTTCTGGAAGTGGGTGCAGTGGATACCCTACAGGGCTGACATCCCATCCCTGGCTCTGGGAATATCCGTGACTGAGAGCACACCGTTGTGGCTCTCTCTGGCCACTGCTCAGAGCCACAGGGAACCATCTTGCCCAGGATCACACCCCCTTCTAGAAGGAGGCCATTTTTGCCAGTACCTGGCTTATGCAGGCAGAAAAATTTCTGGCCCCCTTGCCTCAATTTGGGACAGCTCTGAAGGGGCATTCCAGCTCCAGAGGTCCTCTAGGGGCCCACTGGGGCCTGGTTGGAAAAACATTGCAGGCCCAGCGTGCCTTCCTCACTTGCTTGTAGGTGGCCCTCCTGAGATCTCTCCCCAGTAAACCTCTGCACACTCTATGCCAGAGACGGGTTCAGGGAACCTAAACTGAGAAATCTGGGTTCTCTATCACAGAAGAAGTGAGAGGATATCGGGAACAAACAGTCCATGTCGCCTACTTCAATCCCATTTTTCACATCGGCTCTAAAAAGATACTCACAGTTGTGCCCCAGGAAGTAGGCTCAGGCTGCTCTGGTTCTGCAGAGTGTGAGAGTGCAAATACTGAACAGCTTAGTGAACCGTGGTATGGCCGAACCATGGAGCATGGTAAGAAGACTGTGAAAGTTCTAGATTGGCTGTATTCCATATTCTCCAAGAGCTTATTGACTGCGAAAAGAAACTTGTTGAAAGATGTAGACAATATGATTACCATTTTATTAAAAAGGGCAAGTACTACAAACATGCATAGCCATTAAAATAGTATGTAAGTGTTCGGAAAAATAGCAGAAGGTTGACGTGGAAGCTGCTCACAGGGGCTACCTTTGGGTGAGGGGATGAGAGACTTGGGATGTGGGTGTCGGGAGGGGGTGAGGACTGGAGCAGAATGATCTGAGGAGCTTGACGCCTTACCTGTAACATTTTGTAAAAAGAATATATTGGAATACGTTCATGGATGATTTGTTCTGTTAGAAATGTACATTAAAAAAGAAAAATGAAAATCTATTTTCAGTCATGGGAATCAAAATCAAAGTCATCTTCTGAGGCCAGATGAAAAAAAGTCAACTTTGCTTTCCAGAGAGAATCCTTTGTTTTTCCTTTCAAGAGACTTTGAGCCCTTGGGCAGTTCACTCTCTCTCTGTAAGCCTCGGTTTCCCCATCTGTGATGTGTCAGTCACAGATCCCATCCCGTCTGTTGCAAGGTTGAACTGAGGGACAGCTTACGAAGCGGTTAGCCCCATGCTGGGCACACTGTGAAGAAGGTGGTGGGTGGACTTCAGGGAAGGCCACCCCCCCGCTTCTAGAGAAGACAGCCTGGCAGCCTAGATGGGGCTCAAGCTGGTCCAGTGAACAACTGGCCCAACCTGACTGGCCAGCAGCCAGCACTTCCAATCACCTTCAGGTGAGCCTGGGTCAAGCCCTTGGGAGGGGGAGAGTTCCATTCCCTGGTCGCAGCCCACAGCTGTGACGGCCAAGACAGGCTGTTCCAGAACTTTCCAGGTGTTCTGAGGCCGTCTCTGTTTCTGGGAGATGAGCAGCCGTGTGTGTAGCTGCCGAGGATGTTTTGTATTATGTCAAAGCGTTTGGGTGGTTTTTCTGTCCTCTTCTTTCTCAGGATGAAGAGGACAAAGCCTCCCTTTCAGGGCAGCCCCGGCAGACCAGAAAGGCTTTGAGATCATGAGATGCAAATCCCGGCCGCTTTTGAACCACATTGGAAGGCGGAGCTGCTGAATTAAATTAACATGGCCCATAAATACAGAGGTTAAAAAATGGGAAACCAAGTGTTCAGAGGCTTTTGTCCAAAGGAAAAATAATCACAGGACAATGGTCTATTTTGTTTGGATTACAGGCTGGTCTGATATCTAGCCCAAACCTGGCAATATTTATGTTGAAAACTGCTGTTTGCAGAGCACTGTTGTCCTAATTCATCTCTGCGGGGAGTCCCTCAGAGCACAGCAAACTGGGCAAGGGAAACCTCTGCCTCCTGCTGACCCACCTGGTACTGCCCTTGACTGCCGGACAGCGCTAGTGTTTGGCTGTCTGAGGAGAGAAGCAGATGTGGATGATGGAGAAGGGTCTAGCGCACACACAGACCAGGCACCTGTTGACAAAATTCAGCCTGCAAAAATATATTTTTAGAAATATTTAAATCCATCCTGCTTCTCTTTAGAAGTCAAAAGAGCTGATACCATTTGACCTGTACATTCATAGAAATCACAGGGGCCGAGGAGTGGCTGTCCCTGTAGTCAGAGCACTCTGTTAGCCCCAGTCCACACTGCTCCCTTTCACTCCCCAACCCTGAGACTGAATGTCAGTTGCCATTAAGAGTATATCTGTTACTGTTTAGTTGCAAGTCATGTCTGAACCTCTTGCGACTCCATGGACTGCAGCCTGCCAGGCTCCTCTGTGCATGGGATTTCCTAGGCAAGAATACTGGAGTGGGTTGCCATTCCCTTCTCCAGGGGATCTTCCCAACCCAGGGATCGAACCTGGGTCTCCTGCATTGCAGGCAGATGGTTTTACTGTCTGAGATATAATTTTGATGGAGTCAAATGAAAGTGAAAGTCTCTTAGTCCTATCTGACTCTTTATGACCCCATGGGCTAGTTCTGCAGGCCAGAATACTCGAGTGGGTAGCTTTTTCTCTTCTCCAGTGGATCTTTCCAACTCAGGAATTGAACCAGGGTCTCTTGCATTGCAGGCAGATTCTTTACCAACTGAGCTATCAGGGAAGCCCTACCTCTTGTGCCATTGTTTATTTAATAGGCAAAACAATTGCCCAAACTCATGACATATTAAAATATAAGAAGAGGTGAGCTAAATCATCTAGAGACTTTTTTGTTTGTTTCCTTAGAGCTGGGCTGCTTTTCTCCTATGGGTATTTTTGTTTCCAATCACTGGGCTATTGCTGAAACTTCTAGGCCTAGATATTGGCTTTGGTGCTTGACCAACTAATCCTAGGCAGCCATCCCGTCTGTCCCCCACTTTTGCCCCCAGTGTCCTTCTATGTGAAAAGAAAGGACGTTATCTCTCCAACTGTGTTTCGGATGACATTAGCTCTGCAGGACATGAATAGGGTTCACTGGAAGGCACTGTTGGACACAATCAAGTCGACCCCCATATGCAGGCCTTTCCAGGGCCCTTGATGAACTGACGTGCATCTGCTTCTCAAATGAATTTACCAGGGAAGTGATTTTCATTCAGCATCTTGGGGCACTGGTGTTGCCTGGCTTGGATTTGGGGAAGTAAAGTATGACACCCAGGTTCCCAGCCAGGAGGAAGGCTCAGTGCTGGAGTGTAGCCCACCCCATCCTCACCCTGTCAGGGCATCCTGCCCAGTATCAGCAGGCCCAATTGTGGACCTTTCTTCTGTCTTCGCTCCAGTTTGCCCCTCCTCTCCAAGCATAGGGCATCAAGGGAGGTTTGAAGTTGAGGAATGATCACTCCCTGCCCCCCATCATATCATGTTCCCTAGGAGTCCTTTGCCCCCAAACTGGGTCACAGGAAGATAAGTCTAGCCAGTCTTGGGTCAGGCAAAATGATCTTTTGGGATAAGAATATGAAAACACTTGACAGGGTGAACCAGCCATTCAGCCCTCCATCGGTGTTGGCAGAGGAACACTGATGAGGACCTTGCTCAGAAAAGATTGCTAAACCCCGTAAGACCTGTCATGTTTATGGCCCTTTTATGTCAGACTGCTGTTCTCTGTCTCCTGCAATGTTTGCTGCTTGCATTACACCAAAAACTCCTAGAGGGCAGGGAGCTGCATTGATTTATTTGCATTATTTATTATATCGTATGCATTCAAACGGTTAATCAAGAAGGATTTATGGAGTGGGGTTGCTGCCCCCTGAGATGTTGGTTCCTCCCTTAGAGTCATAAATAATCCAATGCCCACCGTGTGGCAGAGTGGAAACTCCATAGTTGGATGGAACTGGGACTGAATGGTCTGGGTGGTCTTGGTTACATCACTTCTCTCTGAGGCTCGGTTTTTTTCATCTTAAACTGGGGACTGTATGAGGAAACTCACAGCCTTCATGAGGATTCCCAGCAGAGCCTGGCACAGAGCAGGCTGCAGGAAATTACTGTTATTATGATGCTGGAAGGTTTACAGGGCTTCTTTTTTAATTCATCATCTCATTTCATTCCCATGGCCTCTCTCTGAGTTAGATAAGGCCAGGGTCAAGACCAACTACATTTTACAAATGTGGAAACAGAAGCTCAGAGAGGTGGAGGGCCTTGCCTGAAGTTTCTCAGCCAGGAGGAGGGAAGCCAGGATTTAAAGTTTGAGCCTTGGATTCTACATTCTGGGTGGCCTCCAGCATAGCCCTGATTCCCCTGTGACGGCACTCTGCCAGATGCAAACACCATCCAGTACAAAGGCTATTGCATAGCTATCATGACAAATGCAGCATTTATTGCTCCAAGTAACAACTTTTCCTGGAAAGATGTTCTAAAGCCTTCAAAGAGCCTTTGGGAGGATAATAAGGGCTGTCTATTAAAAAGAGTTTTATCAGGTAGAAAATGGTCAGGGTCAATTAGAGAAAGTGTGGGTGTCAGGGGAGAGAGGCAGGGTGCAGTGCAAGAGTTCCCCCTGAGGCGTGAGGGAGGAGGGTTCACAGAGGGACAGCAGCAGAGAAGGACAGAGGAAGCCACAAAGCTCCGCGTCAGCAAAGAAAGGGAAGTCTGCGTCACTGGATGTGATTGGACAGGCAGGTCCGGAGCCAGAGGCCTGCAGGATTCATTGATGGAGGGCTTCTGGTGTGAGAAGGTGGGAAAAGAAGAGTAGGGTGTCCAAGAGGCAACGTCAGAACAGCCAGCTTGGCATTCACTGACGGGGAACACAACGAGGGCCTAACAGACCAAAGTGGAAGAAAAAGGAGGGGGAGTAGTTGTTGTTGTTCAGTTGCTAAGTCTTGTCTGACTCTGCAACCCCACGGACTGTAGTACGCCAGGCTTCCCTGTCCTCCACTATCTCCCAGAGGTTGCTCAAACTCATGTCTGTTGAGTCAGCACTGCTATCCAACCATCTCATTCTCTATTGCTCCCTTCTTCTCCCGTCCTTCCATCTTTCTCAGCATCAAGGTCTTTTCCAGTGAGTTGGCTGTTTGCATCAGATGGCCAAAGTATTGGAGTTTCAGCTTCAGCATCAGTCCTTCCAATGAATATTCAGGGTTGACTTCCTTTAGGATTGACTGGTCTGATCTCCTTGCTGTTCAAGGGACTCTCAAGAGTCTTCTCCAGCACCACAATTTGAAAGCATCAATTCTTCGGCGCTCAGCCTTCTTTATGGTCCAACTCTCATATCCATACATGACTGCTGGAGAAACCATGGCTTTGACTGTATGGACCTTTGTCAGCAAGGTGATGTCTCTGCTTTTTAATGTGCGTATAGGTTTGTTAATTTATCAAATGTTTCAGTTGATCAGTCAGTGATAATATATTGAGGACCTACCATGTGCCAGGGTTAGTACTTGCTTCTGCAAGTATAAACATAGTACAAGAAGAAGACAGGACTCAACCAAAGCCTGGACCAAACAAGGAAAAAACCAAGGTCTTACCTGCTGCCCTAGCCTGTATGCTGTGCACGCACACACATGCTCACTCATACATGCACACACATATGCAAACATGCACACACGTGGCTCTGATGCCCATCTCCTGTTCCTCCTGGTTACCATTACCCCTAGCAGGCATCTCTCCTCCTCTGTCCCAAGGCAAGGCCCCTTTGCTTGTCAGCTCAAAAATTCTGATACACATGCAATGTCTACTTTATAAACAAGGCATCCCCCATAATGAGATCATTAAAAATGAGGCTTTGCCAGACATCCAAGGAACTGTTTTTTGTTACATTTAGATGGGCACACACTTTCAGCATAGCTCCTGGCTCCCCAAGGTCTCCCGTGATGTTGGCCATCTGGACAGGGCCTATGGAGGTGGGGTGGCCGCTCTCATCAGGTTGCCTGAGCCAGCTGCGTGGGGCTGAGTCTGGAGGGTGGCTGTGAGTTGAGCTGCAGTTCATTTGGTGGCCTGGTCACTGTGTCGGGTATAATTAACTGAGTGAGCTGAAAGGAAGCTAAAGAAGCTTCTCTGACAGAGAGGTCAGGGAGGATGAACTCTGATGGGAAATTAATGATGAGAGTCGAGAAACTCCACGAGAGGGCTTTGCCACCACGGCTCTGGTGACACACTGGTAGCTGGTCTCCCCACTCCTTACCTAAGAGAAAGCAGGCACCCAAGGGGCTTTTCAGAGACTATTTCTTCGGGGTGTTTCAAAGAACACTCCACTGCTTAATAATAATAATAATAATAATACTTATCCTCAACAACATGGTTATTGAGCATTATGTGACAGTTGCTGTGGCAAGTGCTTTATGTATATTCTTACAGTAAATTGTCATGTCACCCCACCCATCCACCCATCCATCTATGTGCCAGGAGATGTAACAGAGCTCATTTACCCAATGATTCAAAATTACTGCCCAACTGAACGAACTGGGATTTAGAACTAACCTCCTACCTGTTTCGCTTTTTGACCTGTTAGTAAGTTTTGCATAGAAAAGAAGGTTGGGGGCTGCAGTAGTTCACGGTCTAGGGCAAAGATTGACCCACTATGGCTCACAGCTATGTTTTTAAATGAAGTTTTATGGGAGTACACCTTTTTGTTTACCTTTTGTCTAGGGCTGGTCTCACTCGACAGTTATAGAGTTGAGTGGTTGTATTAATAACTGTATGGTCTGCCAAACCTAAAATATTTACTGTCTGACCCTCTACAGAAAAAGTTTGCCAACCCTGATCTAAGAAAACCCAGGGTTAAACAAAATTCAACAGGGGTTTCTTTACTGTACAACTCTTTAGAGCCTTCACTTCACTAATGTGCATTGTGAAGGTCCCAGAGAAGGATCTGGTCTGTGGGACAGCCTCACATATTTGGTTAAAAGACCCCCTTTCATGAGGTATCCTTCAGTGAGCTTTGGGGAGCACTGCAGGAGTCTGATGCCTCTCATTTGGCCAAGGAGAAGATGGGCTCAGAGAGGGAAGAGTGACTTGCTGCTGGCCATGCAGTTTGCATAGGGCTCAGCCGGCACTTCCCAAGGCCATGCTATACTGTCTGCTCTTTGCCAGCCTCAGCGAGAGTAATTGGTGCTATTCCCGGAGCTCCTTCTCCGAAGGGATCGTCTGTGGCAATGGCCAGAGCCGCCCTTTCTTCATTCACTTGCCCATTCACGATGGTGTTCTACAACCCCGTCTTTATGGGGCCTGTTTGTTCAAGTCCAAGAAGAGAGGGGAAAAATCATCATACTAATAATGAATGTCAGTTTTAATCAGCTTCATCTGACGTTATGAGAATTGAATTTCTACCTTTCACCGCATACATTAAATATGGGACTTTATCTCCTCATGCAGAATTGATTTGCCATAATTCTCTCCTTTGGTCCTTGTCATGTAAATCGTGGTATTTCTCCCCCATTGACTGCCTGATGCATAATCTGCAGAAGCAGATTAGAGGTGAGGATCCAGCCTCCCTGAGCAGCTGCCGCTAGGAGCTTTGTCTATCTGTCTTTTCCTACTCATACTTTCCTTCTCTGGACTCTCTCTTTGGAGCTGCTCACTGGCCCATCGTGCCCTCTGCAGATGGAGCCTGGACAAGAGGGAGAGCAGATGATAGTCTGGGGGGCTGAGCAGTCACCCTTTAGAGGAAGTCTGGAGGCCTTTGTGTGGGAATCTCCGGCTCCTGCAGTGTGGGCCAGTGACTGCGGGATAGTTGATAGGGTTGGCTCTTAGAGCCACTTGCAATTTTTGGTCCACTACTGAATCAGAGCACCAGTATCCCCAAGAGTGCCATACCCTTAAGTACTCCCCAAGGGGCCCCCAGAGAATCTCCAGCTTTGGCATCTGTGCTGGATGGATAAGGACAAAGGTAGCCTCTGGTTGGTACAAGAACCAGGAGCCAGATAAGGGTCTAGCCTCGTGGCTGGGCCTATGAACTGTGGCTTGAAGACTAGTCCCAGGGCTCTGTGGGAGGGAACAAGGTTTAGGAAGAGCTGTCTCTGACACATAGGCTGTGTCATTCAGTGAGACCCCAACTGGAGACATCTATATCCATGCTCTGTAAAGCTCTTAAGCCTCACTTTTGTCTTGTAACTATGTCCCGATACCTATCTGAGCAATGTTTAAGAGATGGGGTTCTGGAGGCAGAAAGACTTGCGATCAAATCCTGGCTCTTTCACTTACTAATTATGTGATCTTGGACAGATGACCCCTTGAAATTTCTGCTTTACTCATCTGTAAAATTGGGACAGTAGTAATAGCCATGCCTGTGAGATTGTTTGGAAGATTGAAATAATCCCTATGAAGTATTTAGTGCAAGCTCAGCTCTTAATGGTAAATGTGTAGTAAATGGTCAATACCTCAAGGCTACTCTTCTGACTGTTAAACTTCCATTCTACAATGGAATGGTGTCTTGAGACACGCCTTTTGGTAGAGTGTATTGACATAGTAGGTAGACCAATGTGCTTTAAAAGGCCATTGAATATCTACAGTGTGTCTCAGGAATGGCCCACAAAGGTGGGGAAGGGCAAGAAGGGATCTGTCCATTACTACTTACTTTTAATAGTAAATGATCAGTAACAGCTGGTTTCCATAATATCACTCACAGCATTAACTGTCAAAGACAGCATCTAGGCAAATAAACAGGAGGTCTGGCTCAGGTGAGAAATTCTTAATGCTTTTCATAAGGAAAAATGAAAAGGAAATTGCAAATTACATTTGCCAACATTTGATGGATCATGGAGAAAGCAAGGGAATTCCAGAAAAACTTCTGCTTTATTGACTATGCTAAAGCCTTTGACTGTGTGGATAACAACAAAGTGGAAAATTCTTTAAGAGATGGGAGTACTGGACTACCTTATAACTGTCTCCTGAGAAACCTGTATGCACGTCAAGAAGCAACAGTTAGAATGGGACATGACATAAAACAATGGGCTGGTTTAAAATTGGGAAAGGAGTACAACAAAGCTGTATATTGTTACCCTGCTTATTTAATTTATATGCAGAGTACATCATGTGAAATGCCAGACTGGATAACTCACAAGCTGGAATCAAGATTGCTCGGAGAAATAACAGCCTCAGATATGCAGATGATACTGCTCTAATGGCAGAAAGTGAAGAGGAACTGAAGAGCCTCTTGATGAGGGTGAAAGAGGGGAGTCTAAAAGCTGGCTTAAAACTCAACATTGAAAAAAATAAGATCATGGCATCCCCATCACTTCATGGCAAATAGAAGGGGGAAAGGTAGAAACAATGACAGACTTTATTTTCTTGGGCTCCAAAATCACTGTGAATGGCGACTGCAGCCAAGAAATTAAAAGATGCTTGCTTCTTGGAAAAAAGGCTATGACAAACCTAAAAGCAGAGACATCACTTTGCTGACAAAGGTCCAGATAGTCAAAGCCATGGTTTTTCTAGTAGTTATGTACGGATATGAGAGCTGGACCATAAAGAAGGCAGAGGGCCAAAGACTTGATGCTTTTGAATTGTGGTGTTGGAGAAGACTCTTGAGAGTCCCTTGGACAGCAAGATCAAACTAGTCAATCCTAAAGGAAATCAACCCTCAATATTTTTTTGAAAGGACTGATGATGAAGCTGAAACTCCAGTACTTTAGCCACCTTATGGGAGAAACTTACTGTTTGGAAAAGACTCTGATGCTGGGAAAGATTGAGGGCAGGAGGAGAAGGGGCGACTGAGGATGAGATGGTTGGATGGCAACATTGACTCAACGGACATGAGTTTGAGCAAACGCCAGGAGATAGTGGACAGAAGAGCCTGGCGTGGTACAGTCCATGGGGTGGCAAAAAGTTGAACACAACTTAGCAACTGAACAACAGCAAAAAATTTTAAATGTATTATCCACTTATTGAGAAAGCGCTATGTGCAAGCACTATGCCCAGAACTTTATGTTTACTGTAATCTAATTACATTTCACGGCAACCCCAAAAAGTGGTGCCATTTTTATTCCCATTTTACAGATGGTAAAACTAAAGGGCACCTATGTAGTCACTGGAAAGAGGAAGACCTCAGCTCCAGAATCCACACCAAGATGAACTTCCCTTGGACCCCAGGGTAATTATCAAATGAAAAGAGGGCAGTTTTCCTTGAGTGAGGACTCGGCCCAATCGATGCTTGAGGATAAGTGTAAACTGACTGTCAATGGAGGTGGCCTGTTGACGCTGATGACTGGGGATGGTCAGGTCAGCTCAGTGGAGTTGGCGGGAACCTCTCTGACTGCTCGGTACTGTCTT
Source organism: Giraffa tippelskirchi (assembly GCF_054371585.1). Taxonomy (NCBI): domain Eukaryota; kingdom Metazoa; phylum Chordata; class Mammalia; order Artiodactyla; family Giraffidae; genus Giraffa; species Giraffa tippelskirchi. Next base: position 22,880,218 of record NC_137284.1, read on the forward strand.
CCCCAGCAGTTTTTGCAAGTCAAAGCAGTTGGCATGGGCCCAGTGAGGTCCTGAAACACTAAGAAGTCAGCCTGAGCTGGCCGAGTGGGCAGTGATGTGGAGGAGGATCCATGTCAGGACCACCTTAGCAATTCTCAGCACAGCTTAATGCTGCTTATCCCAGGGGTAAACGAGGTGCTCTTCAAGGCACGTGGAATAACCTTAAACCTCACCTTGAGTGCTGTTCCGCTGGGGAGTTAGAGACTCTGCAGTCACATATACATGTATACCTGTGTGTGGTCAGGGGAGCTTTTTTGGGAAGGGCTGGGGCTGGCACAGCAGCTAATGCCCTCCACCCCATGCCTCTTGTCCCTGTGTGCCATTGTCCAGCCCCATGCTCCTGTGCTCTCACAAATGCCAGCTTTCACTTATGGAGCCTGGCTTCCTAGGTGCCAGGCATTGTGCAAGCCCTCTAGCCTGCCCTGTGCTCTAATCAGACCCTACAATCCCTTGTTGCAGGTAAGTCAGGGGCACTGTGAGCCTACTTGGTTTTCAGGAGGAAAGAAGGAAGGACAGAGAGGCAAAGTAATTTGCCCAGGAAGTGGCAGAGTCAGAATTCAAACTATAGTCTCTTGATTCTAAAGCCCAAATGTTTAACTCAGAAGGGCTCATCCTCAGGGTCCTGCCCACCCTGGGGTGTCACAGACCGTGGTGAGATGGGCTTCAAGCGCCATGTTGCTAAATAAGGTATTACATCTTCTGTCTGTTGAGTCTGGCAATGCAGGTTTCTCTTTTCTCTGTGCCCTTGGATTTGTGACTGTTCTCACACACACGCGCGTGTGCATACACACACATACACACACACACACTCACACACACACACACACACAGAATGAATATGCTAATTAAAGTCTGACTCTCTTTGCACTGTGCTGCCTCTTGCTTTGGGAGGTTGGAGGTGCTTCGGGGTTGGTCACCTTTGCAACATCCTCAGATACTGATTCAACCACTTCTCATACACCCCTGATGACAGGGAGGTTGCTGCTAGTTCCATTATTGCAAAACCCTGGCTGTTAGCAAGCATCTCTTTCTCAGGAACCATAACAGTCTCCAGGTAAATCCTGCCCCAGAAGAGCAGCTCAGCTAACTCTGTGGGGTGTTTTTGTCTAGAAAAAGGGACTCTAGCTGTTGATCCTGAGAGGCCTTTGTCTGGACCCTGAGGTCTGTAATCCTAGACTCTGGGCCGTGATTGTTCCCTGTTCCCAGGGCTGGACCTTCCTAGGGAAGGTCCGGTTTTCTTTCTTTCCCAGAGGGAGATGGCTCTAGGCTTTGTGCACTCTGACCCGCACCCTTCTGTTATCAGCCTGCCAACCCTTGAGCGGCCAGCCATCCAGCCCACAGCTTCTTCAGCCCCACCAGTGCTGGCTGCTAGAGTCAGGCAAGAAGAGGGCTGATGGATGGGCCAGCAGATGCAACTCCCAGTGTTGAGTCTCTGGCAGCTGGCATGGGACTTTCATCTGCCTGCCCTCACCCCTGGCCCAGCAGGCACTCATCCAGACAGAGCTAGGGAGGACTTCCATATAAGGTGATGGAACAGCTTTATCCCCAAGGCCAGGAGAAATCACAGTTTCTGGAGATGTCTTCAGTCCTTCCTGTTCACTGGAGGCTCAGGCTGCAGACTCTATTGCACCTTGGTCCTGCCCTGAAACTTACCACAAGTACCTCCCTTGGACCTGCCCTCTGGAAATCAACAAGGCGTGGAAATCAACAAGGTGCAAAGGACAAAGCACAGGCCTGGGAGTCTGGAGTCACCAGCTCCTCAGCAGGCTAAAACTTGCTGTGTGACCTTAGGCAAGTCACTTGCCCGGCTTAAGTGCTGATCTTCCCACCCACAAATGGCGTGTATGGATTTCTGGAAGGTCTTGAGGCCAGATGATATTATCCAAGGCTCTTCCTATCTGTGACTTTTCATCCCAGAATCCTATAACTTGAGATTTCCTCTGGGTTTCAAGTCCAAGTGGGAGGTGATAGAGCGGAGAAGAGGAAGGGAAGGGTCACTTACTTCTTCCATCTTTACCCTCCCTTCCTACCTGGGACCAGACTACCAGGAAGTTCCCAGCATACAGGGCTTGATTTGGGAGACATTGAAAGGCCCACCTACCCCAAAACATCCTCTCTGCCTCTGTTAATTCAACAATTGCAGTCACTCCTTGGGGGACACATGGTCTCCAGAAGTCATCTGTGAATATTTAAATATGGCACCTGGGAATCAAGTTGAATACATTCATTCGTATCCTTTAACTTGCATTAGATTCCATACAGCCCATGGAATTCTCTAGGCCAGAATACTGGAGTGGGTAGCCGTTCCCCTCTCCAGGGGATCTTCCCAGCCCACGGATCAGACCCAGGTCTCCTGCATTGCAGGCGGACTCTTTACCCACTGAGCCACCAGGAAAGCCCACAAAGTGACAAAGTGACCAAAACCTACTGTAAATAGTGATGCTGTCACCAAGCTTAATAGACCAGTAACATGTCCATACATTTGAGGATTCATCATCCCTTTCATGGATTTAATCTGTAGGTGTTAACCAGGCAGGGAATGGCTGTGCATAGAATGTATTCTCCTTGAGAATAACTCAGGCAGGCCATTTTGGATCTTGCTGATGTACAGGTGGTGAAGGAAGATTAGGGTAGGGCGAGGATGCTGGAGTCAGATGGCCTTGGGTTCACATCCCAGGCCTATCCCTTCCCAGCTGTGCGCCTTCAGTGCTTTTTTTCATAAGACCAGTTTCTGAGTCTCTGAACTGGTGACTGGGGGGTCATAACACCCCACAGTGTGGATATAAGAATTAAATTAGACAGTGAACAGAGCATACTGTGCTTAGCACCTAGTTAGTTCTCAATAGTGGCACCTAAAAATAACTCTAATAAACAGACATTTATATTGTAACATTACTGACATGTACCAAGCTGCCATTTATTGAGTGTGTCTATGTGCAAGGGAGGGGCTTCCCCTGTGTCTCAGTGGTAAAGAAGCTGCCTGCCAATGCAGGAGACGTGGGTTCGATCCCTGGGTCAGGAAGATCCACTGGAGGAAGAAATGGCAACCCACTCCAATATTCTTGCCTGGGAAATTCCATGGACAGAGGAGCCTGGCGGGCTGCAGTCATGAGGTTGCAAAAGAGTTGGACACAACTTAGCGACTGAGCAACAACAAATGTGCAAGACATGGGGCCAAATACGTGGTGCAGTGTTTCAGATGCCAACCAATAGAACTTCCAGTCTGCAGGGTGTCTCTGCCTGTCCTCATGTCTTTGAAGAAAAGCAGACAGTTTTCTCCACTGGGATACTTTGAGTCACTTGGACAGGCCAGTCTATCAGAGGACAGTGGGGTGTCTGCTCTCAGGAGTCTGTTGCGTAGTCAGTACTGTCCCAGACACAGCATCTCTATTGTTCTCCAGGGGTCTGCTTCTCCCTGGACAAGGCAGGCAGTGTCCAGGAGGCTCTCTCCCTCCCTCAGGAGAGGTGGTGAGACTGTCTCAGCCAAGGGAGGGTCGCTGGGACTGTGAAGGCCCAAGGCCCTCATCCCTTTCCCAGAGACCACACCTTCACTGAAGCCCCACATGCACCTCAACTCTGGACTCCACAGTGGTGTCTTAAGCCCCTACAGAGTTGGGGGGAGGAGGGGGAAGGAAGGGGGTTCTATAGTCTGACATTGCGGTACCTTTTTCTCTCTGCTCTCACTTCTAACACTATGCTTCCTTGAGGAAAGGGGCATTCTGCATTATCACAGGGAAAAGACAGAGATTTTGGTTTCAGACAGAAAGTGAAAGTCGCTCAGTCGTGTCCGACTCTTTGCGACCCCATGGGCTATACAGTCCATGGACTTCTCCAGGCCAGAATACTGGAGTGGGTAGCCTCTCCCGTCTCCAGGGGATCTTCTTGACCCAGGGATCGAACCCAGGTCTCCTGCATTGCGGGCAGGAGCTGAGCTACCAGGGAAGCCCAAGAATACTGGAGTGGGTAGCCTATCCCTTTTCCAGCAGATCTTCCTGACCCAGGAATTGAACCTGGGTCTCCTGCATTGCAGGCAGATTCTTTACCAACTGAGCTATGAGGGAAGCTGTTTCAGATAGAGTAGTGCTTAATTCTAGCTTCACTATTCACAGCTGATGTGAACAACTTGTATCACTTAGCTACATTCAGTTCTTCATCAGTGAAATGGAGGTCACAGTTCCTTCCTTGCAGGAGGTCATCTTGTGAGGCAAAGCAGAGGCCTGGATGTCAGATGTCAGAATGAAATGCACAGAGTAGGTACTCGGTATGTAAGAGAGAATCATCTGGGCTTGGTTTTCAGCTCTCTCCTGTGAGATCAGAGAGGACATATGAGCACTAGCTTGCAGTGTTGGGGCATACTGTGTACCAGATAAATGCTAACTATCGTGATTATAATGTTTTTATGGAGATAGCTTTTCCTTGCCCAAATTATACCGGACCTTCAGGCCCAACGCTTTCCTACTACCTAGATGTACAGGGGGACAGGAACATACTTTTTTTTTTTCTTCCATTGTCACAAAACTCCAATATTAAGCTAGGTGCATATGGATGCTGCTAAACACTATACTTCCCAGCTTCCCTTGTAGCTAAATGTGGATATTTTACTAAGTTTACTAAGTTGCCTGTCATCAGACAAAGAGAGGAGCCACATCCTTCTTTGTTAGTTACTTCCTCTATCTGGCTGCATGGAATTTTGATATGATGGTTGTAGCTCTCACAGCCATCATGGACTATGAAAATAAAAGTCATACCCCAGGGAAGGAAGAGGATAAACTGAAAGGAGTCTGATCGCCTCACATGTCTGCATATAAGGTCCATCTGTGGGACTCCCCTAGCAGTCCAGTCGTTAAGACTCCATGCTTCCAATGCAGGGGACTCGGGTTCCATCCTTGAGTTGGAGCTAAGAACCCATATGCCACCTGACATGGCTAAAAGATAAATTATAAAGGTCTTTCTATAAGAATAAAACTCTGTTTAGGCTAGAGATTAGATGTAACATGGTTACATGCTAGAACAGTGGTTAAGAGTTCAGGATGTAGAGTCTGGAGTTAGAGAGACTGGATTTAAGCCTCGCCTCGGCCCCTTACCGACCCTGGAACTGGAACCACTTTTCCTTTATCCCTCTGAACTGTAGTTTCATCATCTATAAAAGTAGGCTGCTAATAATAGCACAGGTCTAAAAAAGAAGAAAAAAATAAAAGAAGAAAATAGTGCACAGGTCTGTGATGTTGTCATCAGGATAGAATAAAACAAGGTATGTAAAGCCCTTAGCACAGTGCCCAGCTCTGGGTAATCCCTGGGTGACATCTAACAACACTCCTCTTCTCCTCCCCCACCTCCTCTCCCTTCTGAGTTTCCTCTCCCCATTTCCCCTCTCCTCCAATGGGACACTGTCCTGGAATGAAAAGCATCTGTGCCATCATCACTAGTACTGTCATGACAGAGATAATCAAAAGATATTTCCATGGAAATTAGAAAGCCCATGGCACACGTATTTGTACAGTGTGGTTCTGTGTGTGTGTGTGTATCTGTAGAGAAGTCAGGAGGAAAACGCATTGGCAGTGCTTCTCTCTAAGATGTGGGTTTTAGTGATTTTATTTTCTTCTTTTAAGCCTCTCTGTAATGTCTACATGAATGCAATGGACATGAAATAGTGTCCTAATTTAGAATTAGACATGACTTGCCATTTACCTATTAGAAGAAAGCTAGGTTTGTCTGAATGATCCCAAGTCTTGCAGGGGCTGGCTCTATAGGGAGCTGTGAACAGGAATCCCCCAGCTGGCTGACTCAGCCCTCTCTGGCAAGATGGAGCCTTCAGGGTGGGGCAGGTGGCAGGAGAGGTTGAAGTGACAAGTCTCCTTTTAAATCTGTCTGAGAGAATGGCTATATTCACCACCATTCTTCCTGAACATTCCCTTCCAGCATCTTCTCTGACCAGAGTAAAGGTCCTGGGATTGAAAAAATGCCAGCCAGAGAGTAGAATTCAATTCTCTGTCCTCTGAAGGGAGAGAAATTATTTTGCCTCAGAAAAATAAAAAGAAAAGAAGAAAGCAGAAAAGAAAGCAAAACATCAGCCCAAAGCTGCATATGCTTAGTTAATGTGCTGTGTATTTCACAAATCCTCTTTGCAAGAGATTGGTTTATCTCTCCTCTGGCAGGGCCCGCAGCTGTGGTGCAGGCAGAAGCTGGCCTGGCCCCTGCAGACCAGGCCTGAGCTCCGCAGAGCGGTGGCCTTGGGGACACGGGCCCCTGACAGATGAGCAGCTGGCCCAGGGGCTGTGGTGTGGAAGCCCTGGCTTTGACTCTTCTGGAGAAGGGGCCGTCCTCCTTGGAAGAGCAGACAAGGCAGGTGGGAGAGGTGGGATGAGGGTTGCAGAGGAGCCCAGTCACGTTACTGTGGGCAGGAGCAGCCCCGGGGCTTCCTGTTACTAATAGTTACTCATTTCGTTGTCCTGGGACTCAGATCAGGGTTCTCTTGGGTTCTTGGTTCATAGATGACAACAGTTTGGCCCATAGGTTCTTTTTATCTGGCTGATCCATGCGGCTTGCAGAATCTTAGTTCCTCGACCAGGGATTGAACTGGGCCATGGCAGTGAAAACCTTGAGTCAGTCCTAACCACTGGACAGTCAGGGAATACCCGAGGCCCGTAGATTCTTATTCTTCCTAGGCCCCAAACTTTTCTTCTTTGAGCCACCATTTACTAGTGCTTCCTACACACTTAATAAATGCACAACTCATTGCTAAGCGATGTCAATATGTCATTTAATCCTCAAACCTCTCTGTAAAGTTGTCCCCATTTTACAGACGATGAGAGTAAGGCTCAGAGAGTTATTGCCACACAGATCATTAGTTGCTGAGCAAGGGCTTGAACCTGGATGTGTCTGGTTGTAAAGCTTGTGCTCCAAATTTCTCGACTCACATCATACATCAGATTCACCTGTGGAACTTAATCACACAAGTACCAGGACCCCACCCCAAGATTCCTGAATCCCTGCAAGATTCTTTGCAGGTAATTCTGATGTATACCACCTTATTGAAAACCACTGGATACTGCAGAATCCTGAGCGCTTGCCCAGCACGACTTGCCCACTCCATCCTGTAGAAGCAGGGTTGCCAGGCAGAGCATGAGAGCGCATACGGCTGTGTCTTTGGAGGATGAGTTCAGCTGGTCTTTGGGTCTCCACTACACTCTTTCCAGCCCTCCTCTCCCTACTCCTGGTGAGCCTCCTGCAGACCCCAGCTGACCTCTGGGCTTTAATGATGTTGGGGCTCCTGACCAAGACTACCGTACCCATTCCTCCCTCTGCCCCTGCTGGACTTCATCTCTGTCCCTCAGTGGAGAGTCTCGGGAACAGATAAGGGACCACCTGACAGGCAGGCCTGCTAGGGCCTGTCTCCAGGGGACTGGGGGGTAACTCTGTGGCTGGACAGTTGGGAGGGGTCAGCCCCTCAGGTCACAGCGTGAACTCAACTGTCAGATCAGCCTGTGACAGTTAAGTGCCCTTGGGAAAACTGTTTCCTATGCATTTGTTCTTTCCTTATCTCACTTTGGCTGTTTCTTTCATTCAATGGAGCACCAGGCTCTTGGTTAGAGCAACCAGAAGTGAGGCAGGGTCCAGATGCACAGGCTCGAATGGGAATGACAGGCTTTCAACAGACCACCACAGGATGCTGTGTTTCCAGCTGTGACAGGTGAAGGCAAACCAGCTGTGAGAGCCTAGAAGGGATCACAGTTAAGACTGGGAAAAGGAAAACTGCCTGGAGAAGCTGACGCTGACTGGTAACATACAGCCTGTGAAATATACTGAGTTAAAATTTCTAGACTGCAGAACATATAGGAGCACTTGAACATGGAAAAGCTCTCATTTATTCATTCAGCAAACACCCACTGAGGGGCGAGTTGTGTTCTAGGAACTGTTCTAGGTACTGTATCTATGTTCTCATAAAACCTAAATGCATGGATGGGAGGGAAGACAATAAACAACCATATATAGGTATTTAGTTGTTGTTGTTCAGTTACTAAGTTGTGTCCAGCTCTTCTGAGATTCCATGGGCTATAGCCTGCCAGACTCTTCTGTTCATGGGATTTCCCAGGCAAGAATACTGGAGTGGGTTGCCATTTCCTTCTCCAGGGGATCAGGAGATCAAACCTACGCCTCCTACATTGGCAGGCAGATTCCTTACCACTGAGCCACCAGGGTGTGTATGTGTGGGTGTGATGCGATAAGACTTATAGAGAAAGAAAATTAACCTGGGAAGGAGGATGACAGTGCTGGAGTCGGGGGGAGTGGCAGATGTTGCTACCAGGGCTTCTCTGATTAAGTGATATTTCAGCATAGGTAAGGGAGGGCCACTGAGGGCAGGAGAGAGGACAGAGGACACAGAATGGAGGATGCAGCTATGTTGTTGGATTTAGAGATCACATTGTCCCAAACTGGTCATCTAACACACTGAATACAGCTGAGACCCCAAAAGAAAAGGTTTTTAAGAATAGAAAGTCTGAAGAAAAGGAAGTTGTACACAAACTAGGGCTATAGAGAGCCTGGGAGCTATGGAATTAGGTGAGAATCAGAGTCATAGTGTGATTGTTATTTTCCAAATAGACTACTGAGACACATTCTCAGGATTTTTCTGATTTTAAAAAAAAGTACCTTCAAAGGGTTAAAAAAAAGTTCATGTTTAGATACGTAATTTGTTTTCTCTTGTGTAATAAACTACCCCCAAACTTAGTGGATTAAAACAATAAACATTTATCATCTCAGAGTTGCTAGGAGTCAGGCATCTGGAAGCAGCTTGGCTGGGTGGTTATGGCTCCGGGTCTCTCAGGAGATTATGGTGCAGATGTCAGGCAGGACTGTGTTCATCTGCAGGCTCCAAGGGGGCTGGAGGATCCCCTTCTAAGACATCCACTCAGATGCCTGACAAGTTAGTGCTCATGGTGGGAGGGGCTTCAGTTTCTCATTGGGTGTGCCTCTCCAAAGGGCAGATTGAGTATCCTTACAACATGGCAGATACTTCCTCTAAAACAAGTAACTCAAGGAAGAGCAAGGCAGAAGCCCCAGTGTGTTTTGTTGTCTAACCTCGGAAGCCACACATCATTAGGTCTGCAGCATCCAATCTGCCACATAGGTCAGTCTGGTACAGGGTAGGAGAGGGCTTTGCAAGTGCACGGGTACAAGGGAAGGATTGCCCGGGCTATCTTCAGTTCAGTTCAGTTCAGCCGCTCAGTCATGTCCGACTCTTTGCCACCCCATGGACTGCAGCACGCCAGGCCTCCCTGTCCATCACCAACTCCCGGAGTTTACTCAAACTCATGTCCATTGAGTCGGTGATCCCATCCAACCATCTCATCCTCTGTTGTTCCCTTCTCCTCCCACCTTCAATCTTTCCCAGCATCAGGGTCTTTTCCAATGAGTCAGTTCTTCACATCAGGTGGCCAAAGTACTGGACTTTAGGCTTCAGCAAGAGTCCTTCCAATGAATATTCAGGACTGATTTCCTTTAGGATGGAATGGTTGGATCTCCTTGCAGTCCAAGGGACTATCAAGAATCTTCTCCAACACCACAGTTCAAAAGCACCAATTCTTTGGTGCTCAGGTTTCTCTATAGTCCAACTCTCACATCGATACATGATTACTGGGAAAACCATAGCTTTGACTAGATGGACCTTTGTTGGCAAAGTAATGTCTCTGCTTTTTAATATGCTATCTAGGTTGGTCATAACTTTTCTTCCAAGGAGCAAGCATCTGTTAATTTCATGGATGCAATCACCATCTGCAGTGATTTGGAGCCCAAAAAGATAAAGTCTATCACTGTTTCCATTGTTTCCCCATCTATTTGCCATGAAGTGATGGAACCAGATGCCACGATCTTAGTTTTTTGAATGTTGAGTTTTAAGCCAACTTTTTCACTTTCCTCTTTCACTTTCATCAAGAGGTTCTTTAGTTCTTCTTTGCTTTCTGCCATAAAGGTAGGTTTTATCTGCATATCTGAGGTTATTGATATTTCTCCCAGCAACCTTAATTCCAGCTTGTGCTTCCTCCAGCCCAGCATTTCTTATGATGTACTCTGCATATAAGTTAAATAAGCAGGGTGACAGTATACAGCCCTGACGTACTCCATTCCCTATTTGGAACCAGTCTGTTGTTCCATGTCCAGTTCTAACTGTTGCTTCCTGATCTGCATACACATTTCTCAAGAGGAAGGTCGGGTGGTCTGGTATTCCCATCTCTTGAAGAATTTTCCAGTTTGTTGTGATCCACACAGTCAAAGGCTTTGGCATAGTCAATAAAGCAGAAATAGATGTTTTTCTGGAACTCTCTTGCTTTTTCAATGATTCAGCGGACGTTGGCAATTTGACCTCTGGTTCCTCTGCCTTTTCTAAAACCAGCTTCAACATCTGGAATTTCATGGTTCACATACTGGTGAAGCCTGGCTTGGAGAATTTTGAGCATTACTTTGCTAGTGTGTGAGGTGAGTGCAATAGTGTGGTAGTTTGAACATTCTTTGACATAGCCTTTCTTTGGGATTGGAATGAAAGCTGACCTTTTCTAGTCCTGTGGCCACTGGTGAGTTTTCCAAATTTGCTGGCATACTGAGTGTAGCACTTTCATAGCATCATCTTTTAGGATTTGAAATAGCTCAACTGGAATTCCATCACCTCCACTAGCTTTGTTCATAGTGATGCTTTCTAAGGCCCACTGGACTTCACATTCCAGGATGTCTGGCTCTAGGTGAGTGACCACATCATCGTGATTATCTGGGTCATGAAGATCTTTTTTGTACAGTTCTTCTGTGTATTCCTGCCACCTCTTCTTAATATCTTCTGCTTCTATTAGGTCCATACCATTTCTGTCCTTTATCGAGCCCATCTTCATGAAATATTCCCTTGGTATCTCTAATTTTCCTGAAGAGGTCTCTAGTCTTTCCCATTCTGTTGTTTTCCTCTATTTCTTTGCACTGATCACTGAGGAAGGCATTCTTTCGCTCCTTGCTATTCTTTGGAACTCTGCATTCAAATGGGAATATCTTTCCTTTTCTCCTTTGCTTTTCGCTTCTCTTCTTTCCCCAGCTATTTGTAAGGCCTCCTCAGACAGCCATTTTGCTTTTTTGCATTTCTTTTCCATGCGGATGGTCTTAATCCCTGTCTCCTGTACAATGTCACGAACCTCTGTCCATAGTTCATCAGGCACTCTGTCTATCAAATCTAGTCACTTAAATCTATTTGTCACTTCCACTGTATAATCATAAGGGATTTGATTTAGATCATACCTGAATGGTCTAGTAGTTTTCCCTACTTTCTTCAATTTAAGTCTGAATTTGGCAACAGGGAGTTCATGATCTGAGCCACAGTCCGCTCCCGGTCTTGTTTTTGCTGACTGTATAAATATTCTCCATCTTTGGCTGCAAAGAATATAATCAGTCTGATTTCAATGTTGACCATCTGGTAATGTCCATGTGTAGAGTCTTCTCTTGTGTTGTTGGAAGAGGGTGTTTGCCATGACCAGTGCTTTCTCTTGGCAAAACTCTGTTAGCCTTTGCTCTGCTTCATTCTGTACTCCAAGGCCAAATTTGCCTGTTACTCCAGGGGTTTCCTGACTTCCTACTTTTGCATTCCAGTCCCCTATAATGAAAAGGGCATCTTTTTTGGGTTTTAGTTCTAAAAGGTCTTGTAGGTCTTCATAGAACCATTCAACTTCAGCTTCTTCAGCATTACTGATTGGGGCATAGACTTGGATTACCGTGATATTGAATTGTGTGCCTTGGAAATGAACAGAGATCATTCTGTCATTTTTGAGATTGCACCCAGGTACTTCATTTCGGACTCTTTTGTTGCCCATGATGTCTACTCCATTTCTTCTAAGGGATTCCTGCACACAGTAGTAGATATAATGGTCATCTGAGTTATATTCACCCATTCCAGTCCATCTTAGTTCGCTGATTCCTAGAATGTCGACGTTCACTCCTGCCATCTCCTGTTTGACCACTTCCAATTTGCCTTGATTCATGGACCTAACATTCCAGATTCCTATGCAATATTGCTCTTTACAACATCGGACCTTGCTTCTATCACCAGTCATGTCCACAGCTGGGTATTGTTTTTGCTTTGGCTCCATCCCATCATTCTTTCCGGAGTTATTTCTCCACTGATCTCCAGTAGCATATTGGGCACCTACTGACCTGGGAGGTTCATCTTTCAGTGTCCTATCTTTTTGCCTTTTCATACTGTTCATGGGGTTCTCAAGGCAAGAATACTGAAGTGGTTTGCCATGCCCTTCTCCAGTGGACCACATTCTGTCAGACCTCTCCACCATGACCCATCCGTCTTGGGTGGCCCCACACAGCATAGCTTAGTTTCACTGAGTTAGACAAGGCTGTGGTCTGTGTTATCAGATTGGCTAGTTTTCTGTGATTATAGTTTCAGTGTGTCTGCCCTCTAATGCCCTCTTGCAACACCTACCATCTTACTTGGGTTTTTCTTACCTTGGACGTGGGGTATTTCTTCACGGCTGCTCCAGCAAAGTGCAGCCGTTGCTCCTTACCTTGGACAAGGTGTATCTACTCACGACGGCCCCTTCTGACCTTGAACATGGAGTAGCTCCTCTCGGCCCTCCTGTGTCCGCGCAGCCGCCACTTCTTGGGCATGGGGTAGCTCCTCTCAGCTGCCGCCCCCCACCTCGGCCATGGGGTAGCTCCTCTCGGCCGTGGGCCGTGCTTCTGCGCAGTCCGTCGCAGCTGCCGTGCTTCTGCGTGGTCCCGTCACAGCCACCGCGCTTCTGCGCAGTCCGTCATGCTGCACTCAATATGCCAGCAAATTTGGAAAACTCTGCAGTGGCCACAGGACTGGAAAAGGTCAGTTTTCATTCCAATCACAAAGAAAGGCAATGCCAAAGAATGCTCGAACTACCACACAATTGCACTCATCTCACATGCTAGTAAAATAATGCTCAAAATTCTCCAAGCCAGGCTTCAGCAATACGTGAACCGTGAACTTCCAGATGTTCAAGCTGGTTTTAGAAAAGGCAGAGGAACCAGAGATCAAATTGCGAACGTCTGCTGGATCATCAAAAAAGCAAGAGAGTTCCAGGAAAACATCTATTTCTGCCTTATTGACTATGCCAAAGCCTTTGACTGTGTGGATCACAATAAACTATGGAAAATTCTGAAAGAGATGGGAATACCAGACCATCTGACCTGTCTCTTGAGAAACCCGTATGCAGGTCAGGAAGCAACAGTTAGAACTGGACATGGAACAACAGACTGGTTCCAAAAAGAAAAGGAGTACATCAAGGCTGTATATTGTCACCCTACTTATTTAACTTATATGCAGAATACATCATGAGAAACGCTGGGCTGGATGAAGCACAAGCTGGAATCAAGATTGCCAGGAGAAATATCAATAACCTCAGATATGCAGATGACATGACCTTATGGCAGAAAACGAAGAAGAACTAAAGAGCCTCTTGATGAAAGTGAAAGAGGAGAGTGACAAAGTTGGCTTAAAGCCCAACATTCAGAAAACTTAAGACCATGGCATCTGGTCCCATCACTTCATGGGAAATAGATGGGGAAACAGTGGAAACAATGTCAGACTTTATTTTTTGGGCTCTAAAACCACTGCAGACGGTGACTGCAGCCATGAAATTAAAAGACGCTTACTCCTTGGAAGAAAGCTTATGACCAACCTAGATAGCATATTGAAAACCAGAGACATTACTTTGCCAACAAAGGTCTGTCTAGTGAAGGCTATGGTTTTTCCACTAGTCATGTATGGATGTGAGAGTTGGACGGTGAAGAAAGCTGAGCGCCGAAGAATTGATGCTTTTGAACTGTGGTGTTGGAGAAGCCTCTTGAGAGTTCCTTGGACTGCAAGGAGATCCAGCCAGTCCATCCTAAAGGAGATCAGTCCTGGGTGTTCATTGGAAGGACTGATATTGAAGATGAAACTCCAATACTTGGGCCACCTCATGTGAAGGGTTGACTCATTGGAAAAGACCCTAATGTTGGGAAGGATTGGGGACAGGAGGAGAAGGGGACGACAGAGGATGAGATGGCTGCATGGCGTCACTGACTCAATGGGCATGGGTTTGGGTAGACTCCGGGAGTTGGTGATGGACAGGGAGGCCTGGCGTGCTGTGATTCATGGGCTCGCAAAGAGTTGGACACAACTGGGTGACTGAACTGAACTGAACTTGTGTTAAATGTTCCCTTGGTATCTAATTTTCTTGAAGAGATCGCTAGTCTTTCCCATTCTTTTGTTTTCCTTTATTTCTTTGCATTGATCACTGAGGAAGGCTGTCTTATCTCTCCTTGCAATGGGTATATCTTTCCTTTTCTCCTTTGCCTTTCACTTCTCTTCTTTTCACAGCTATTTGTAAGGCCTCCTCAGACAACCATTTTGCCTCTTTGCCTTTCTTTTTCTTGGGGAGGTCTTGTTCCCTGTCTCCTGTACAGTGTCACGAACCTCCCTCCATAGTTCTTCAGGCACTCTGACTATCAGATCTAATCCTTTGAATCTATTTCTCACTTCCACTGTATAATTGTAAGAGATTTGATTTAGGTTGTATCTGAATGGTCTAGTGATTTTCCCTACTTTCTTCAACTTAAGTCTGAATTTGGCAATAAGGAGCTCATGATCTGAGCCACAGTCTGCTCCCGGTCTTGTTTTTGCTGACTGTATAGAGCTTCTCCATCTTTGGCTACAAAGAATATAATCAATCTGATTTCAGTGTCGACCATCTGGTGATGTCTATGTGTAGAGTCGTCTCTTGTGTCTCAGGCCATCTTGGAGACAGGCTACCATAATAGGCCACTAATGAAAATCTGTTTTTAATCCTGTTATCTTAAAATGTAAATTATGGGAGTAGGTCTAGTGAGGTCTTTACAACCTCCAGACATTCTTTTGATTCAGTATAATAACTAATTAGAGAGTACATAATTCCATTGCTAACACTAGCAAGGGGGTACTCTTCCTGTCCCCTTCTGATGCCTATGTCAGAAGCTTTCTCTATCCCCGTTATACTTTAATAAAACTTTATTATACACACACACAAAAAAATGACATGAAATTAGCATTATTTCAGAAAATTTGTGATGTGATCACTTTAAAAAAAACAGTCTGCTGAACTGTTTTTAAGATCAGGTCATCTCCTCAAAGGAGGGGGTCCCAGGCTTTGCATTCATTCCAGACCTGGGGTTAATTAACTCAGAATTTCACTGGCTGTGCTTTGACACATTACTTAATCTTCCTGTGCCTCTGATTCCTCACTGCAACATGGAGAGTAATAACAGCCACCTTCCTGGGTGCTCTTAGGGGTAAAGCTGAACAGCATCCACCCCAACTGGTACCCACTCCGAAGTGTAGCAGTGAAGGTGTTGAATCCTGGTTTTACCAGGTGTTGGCTTCTTGAGTTTGAACAAGTTTCTTCACCTTTCTGTGCCTCTCTGCTTCTGTAAAGTGGCAATAATAATAGTCTCTGCCTTGTAGGATGGTGATGACGATTGAATGAATGAATTTTTATAAAGTGCTTAGCACTGCGTCTGGCATATCCTAAGTGCTACGTAGGTATTTGCGAAATAAAACCTAGTAGACGTATATAGTAGATGTTTAATAATGGAGAGTTGTTTACACTCTGTCCAGGCTTGCGCCCCATGACAAAGATTGAAGGTATCAGAACATACTGGAAAAAATAGCCTTTAAAATGTGGGAGTCTTCCTGGATGGTCTGTTTGGTATTCCTTGGCCTTTCACAGCCTCAGATTCACCCAGGTTCCCTTCCTAATTTTAAATTTTGTCCTTCCTTTTCCATGGTTATATGAGTAGCTGCAGCTCCTGGCCCCAAGTCCCTGAGGCCCTGAATGTTTATGTCATTCATCATTGGGTGGGAACGAGTGAATTTTGCTAACCAAAAGGTTAGCCTGCCACCTGAACTTGTGCCCTGAAAACCACAGAGAGAAAATGCAATTCCCTTTCAGAATGTCTCCGTTAGCCCAGCTCTTGCTCCCAAACATCAACTGGCAAAAAGGCCTCCACAAGGCCCTTTCTGCTCAAGCACCATGCTGAGTTGGAGGTTGCCGGATTTGGAGCAGCAAGCAACAAAAAGGATCTTAGAGCAGCTGATTCTGGGAACTGTCACTAATATCCACGACTGGCTTATTCTGAGCCAGATCCTGTCAGAGAGCTCATTTAGTGCTCATGGTCATCCTGAAGTCATTTTGTCATTACCTTAATTTTACAGATAAGGAATTGAAGGTACCAAGAAGTTAACTAACTTGCCCAAGAACATGTGCTTGGGGAGTTATGGAGCCAGGATTCAAACACGGGCAGCCTGGCTCCAGAGCCCAGCCCCCAGCTCTGTATATGCCACCCTGGTAACTTCAGTGTCTCCGCTGTCCCCATTCCCCATGTGGCCCCTCTAGAGATGAGGACAACAGATCTTAGTAGCTCCTCAGTTCTTTTTTACACACAACCTGCTGATGGCTGTGGTCATATCACATGTTTCTCCCTGCCTCAGATTCCTCAGCTATTAAACCAAGTCCCTGAAAGTTCTCCCAACTCCTGGTGGGGAGGCCACAGGTTTTAGGAAGTAGGCAGATTCAGATGGAACCCAGTCATCTTTAGCCAGTTCCCTTACATAACCTCTCTGAGCTTCAGCAACCCTTTCTACAAACGGCATGATTAAAGCAACTCCAGAGAGGTATAATTAGAAGAAGTGAGAAAAGGGAAAAGGAGGTGCATAAATTAGGAATTTGGGATTACATATACACACTTTGTTGTTGTTTAGTCACAAAGTCATGTCTGATTCTTTGCGACGCTATGGACTGTAGCCCGCCAGGTTTCTCTGTCCGTGGGATTTCCCAGGCAAGAATACTGGAGTAAGTTGCCATTCCCTTCTCCAGGGGGGTTTTCCTAACCCAGTGATCAAACCTGTGTCTCCTGCATTAGCAGGAGGATTCTTTATCACTGAGCCACCTGGGAAGCCCCATATACACACTACTTTATGTAAAACAGATAAACAATAAGGACCTACTGTATATCACAGGAACTATATTTAATATTTTGTATTGCCTATAAGGGAAAAGGATATGAAAAAGAATGTATATATACACATATAGGTATATCAGTTCAGTTCAGTCACTCAGTCGTGTCCGACTCTTTGCGACCCCATGAATCGCAGCATGCCAGGCCTCCCTATCCATCACCAATTCCCGGAATTCACCCAAACCCATGTCCATCAAGTTGGTGATGCCATCCAACCATCTCATCCTCTGTCGTCCCCTTCTTCTCCTGCCCCCAATCCTTCCCAGCATTAGGGTCTTTTCCAGTGAGTCAACCCTTTGCATGAGGTGGTCACAGTATTGGAGTTTCATCTTCAATATCAGTCCTTCCAATGAACACCCAGGACTGATCTTCTTTAGGATGGACTGGTTGGATCTTCTTGCAGTCCAAGGGACTCTAAAGAGTCTTCTCCAACACCACAGTTCAAAAGCATCAATTCTTCGGCGCTCAGCTTTCTTCACCGTCCAACTCTCACATCCATACATGACCACTGGAAAAAACCATAGCCTTGACTAGATAGACCTTTGTTGGCAAAGTAATGTCTCTGCTTTTAAATATGCTGTCTAGGTTGGTCATAACCTTCCTTCCAAGGAGTAAGCGTCTTTTAATTTCATGGCTGCAGTCACCATCTGTAGTGGTTTTGGAGCCCAAAAAAATAAAGTCTGACATTGTTTCTACTGTTTCCCCATCTATTTGCCATGAAGTGATGGGACCAGATGCTATGGTCTTAGTTTTCTGAATGTTGGGCTTTAAGCCAACTTTGTCACTCTCCTCTTTCACTTTCATCAAGAGGCTCTTTAGTTCTTCGTTTTCTGCCATAAGGATGGTGTGTCATCTGCATATCTTAGGTTATTGATATTTCTCCTGGCAGTCTTGATTCCAGCTTGTGTTTCTTCCAGCCCAGCGTTTCTCATGATGTACTCTGCATATAAGTTAAATAAGTAGGGTGACAATATACAGCCTTGACGTACTCCTTTTCCTATTTGGAACCAATCTGTTGTTCCATGTCCAGTTCTAACTGTTGCTTCTTGACCTGCATACAGGTTTCTCAAGAGACAGGTCAGATAGTCTGATATTCCCATCTCTTTCAGAATTTTCCATAATTTATTGTGATCCACACAGTCAAAGGCTTTGGCATAGTCAATAAAGCAGAAATAGATGTTTTTCTGGAACTCTCTTGCTTTTTCGATGATCCAGCGGATGTTGGCAATTTGATCTCTGGTTCCTCTGCCTTTTCTAAAACCAGCTTGAACATCTGGAATTTCATGGTTTACGTATTGCTGAAGCCTGTCTTGGAGAATTTTGAGCATTACTTCACTAGCGTGTGAGATGAATGCAACTGTGCAGTAGTTTGAGCATTCTTTGGCATTGCCTTTCTTTGGGATTGGAATGAAAACTGACCTTTTCCAGTCTTGTGGCCACTGCTGAGTTTTCCAAATTTGCTGGCATATCGAGTGCAGCACTTTCACAGCATCACCTTTGAGGATTTGAAGTTGCTCAACTGGAATTCCATCACCTCCACTAGCTTTGTTCGTAGTGATGCTTTCTAAGGCCCACTTGACTTCACATTCCAGGATGTCTGGCTCTAGGTGAGTGATCACACCATCGTGATTATCTGGGTCATGAAGATCTTTTTTGTACAGTTCTTCTGTGTATTCCTGCCACCTCTTCTTAATATCTTCTGCTTCTGTTAGGTCCATACCATTTCTGTCCTTTATCGAGTCTATCTTTGCATGAAAATTTCCCTTGGTATCTCTAATTTTCTTGAAGAGATCTCTAGTCTTTCCCATTCTGTTGTTTTCCTCTATTTCTTTGCATTGATCGCTGAGGAAGGCTTTCTTATCTCTCTTTGCTATTCTTTGGAACTCTGCATTCAGATGGGAATATCTTTCCTTTTCTCCTTTGCTTTTTGCTTCTCTTCTTTTCCCAGCTATTTGTAAGGCCTCCTCAGACAGCCATTTTGCTTTTTTGCATTTCTTTTCCATGGGGATGGTCTTGATCCCTGTCTCCTGTACAATGTCACAAACCTCTGTCCATAGTTCATCAGGCACTCTATCAGATCTAGTCACTTAAATCTATTTGTCACTTCCACTGTATAATCATAAGGGATTTGATTTAGGTCATACCTGAGTGGTCTAGTGGTTTTCCCTACTTTCTTCAATTTAAGTATGAATTTGGCAGTAGGAGTTCATGATCTGAGCCATAGTCTGCTCCCAGTCTTGTTTTTGCTGACTCTATAGAGCTTCTCCATCTTTGGCTGCAAAGAATATAATCAATCTGATTTCGGTGTTGACCATCTGGTGATATCCATGTGTAGAGTCTTCTCTGGTGTTGTTGGAAGAGGGTGTTTGCTCTGACCAGTGCATTCTCTTGGCAAAACTCTGTTAGCCTTTGCCCTGCTTCATTCTGTACTCCAAGGCCAAACTTGCCTGTTAACTCCAGATGTTTCCTAACTTCCTACTTTTGCATTCCAGTCCCCTATAATGAAAAGAACATCTTTTTTGGGTGTTAGTTCTAAAAGTTCTTGTAGGTCTTCATAGAACTGTTCAAGTTCAGCTTCTTCAGCATTACTGGTCGGGGCATAGACTTGGATTACTGTGATATCGAATGGTTTGCCTTGGAAACGAACAGAGATCATTCTGTCATTTTTGAGATTGCATCCGAGTACTGCATTTCGGACTCTTTTGTTGACCCTGATGGCTACTCCATTTCTTCTAGGGATTCCTGCACACAGTAGCAGATATAATGGTCATCTGAGTTAAATTCACCCATTCCAGTCCATCTTAGTTCGCTGATTCCTAGAATCTCGATGTTCATTCCTGCCATCTCCTGTTTGACCACTTCCAATTTGCCTTGATTCATGGACCTAACATTCCAGGTTCCTATGCAATATTGTTCTTTACAGCATCGGACTTTGCTTCTATCACCAATCACATCCACAGCTGGCTATTGTTTTTGGCGCTTCTGCCATATATATATATATGTATACCTAAATCACTCTGCTGTATACCTAAAACTAACATAACATTGTAAATCAGCTACAGTTCAGTAATAAAAAATTTTAATTATAATTCTAAAAAAAGGCACGTTAAATCCAGATTCATTGTTTTAAAAAAAGAAATAAGAAAATATATGTATCATGTTGACATATAGGAAGTACTCAATAAATGTTTTCTCCCTGTTCCTACCCACTTCTATAAATAGTGTGAAACTTTAATCAAGAAAATCTCAAATCCATTTATTTGTTCCACAGACATTTACTCTTTCCTGTTCATCTTCATTTTATCCCGTTACATTCATTCATGCATCCTTCTGCCTGTCCATTCATCCTTCTGTCCATCTGTTCACTCATCCACACATTCATTCACCCAAATACTGATTGAGCTACTGCTGTCTGCCATGTTCTGAAGATGGAAAGCTAGGGTCCTTGCTCTCAAGTAGCTCATAATCCAGGTTCAGCAAAGGCTGTGGAGTGTCACGTTGCATTCAGATGTACAAAGCTTTGCTCATCCGGATTTAATACAGTAGGTTGACAGCTCTGTCATTAAAGAAGCTTTTCCCTAAGGTTTTTCTTGACTTAGTAGCAAGGTACTATGATTAAACCATTAGTTTAACCTCTCATCATGTTCGAATCTGTTTTGTTGAAATAAATCCATAGTTAACATCTGTCTAT
The DNA here is from genome assembly GCF_054371585.1 of Giraffa tippelskirchi. Taxonomy (NCBI): domain Eukaryota; kingdom Metazoa; phylum Chordata; class Mammalia; order Artiodactyla; family Giraffidae; genus Giraffa; species Giraffa tippelskirchi. The sequence goes on from NC_137284.1 coordinate 22,900,985, forward strand.
AGTCCATCCGTTTTATGTGAGCCATACAGCCCAACCAACCTGCTCAGACCACCTCTGGGTTGTTATATTTCTCAGAGGGCAGAGCCAGCCCCTAGGCAGACAAAGCTGCACTTACTACCTGGGTAGGGTGATTTCTCCAGGACTGCTAGCCTCATCTAATTGGCCTCAACAGTGAGCAATTAATGACGTGGAACCACTTTGAAAGCACCATAAATAAAAGGCCAGGAACCTGAGATTGAAACGAACCAGAGGTTACAGTAATGATGATGAATTGTTTTTCCTGGAGGGTTTTTGTTGTTGCTGTTTTTTTTTTTTTTTAAAGAAGCTAGTTAGCATCTCTCAACCATGATGACCCCACACTGGGGTGAAGGTGGGAGAGGGTAGGGATTCTGTTTGCATTTGGTGAGGTCTGATAGATGCTGGGTGGGAGAAGTGTCATGAGTCATTTCTAAGGAGCTGTGCTGGGCACTGAAATAGCTGTTGAGTCAATGAAGGAATGCTTTGCAGAGAGGAGCAGAATGAATCTGGGCTTTGGGATGAGCTGTAGCTCAGTATCTTGAACTTGGGCATGTGCACAGCTTCACCTTCTCAGCCTTGATGTCTCCATCTATTGAATAGGGATGAGCATAGTGCCTACCTTTCAGGAGTAAATGAGACAACATACTGTTTACATTTTATCCTCAGTCATTGGCCTGGGCCTAAAACATTGTGGAAGCATATCATACACTGTTCCTTTGCCCCCTAAACAGTCATCTTAGACATTCTATTACAATGTAACCTCACTGCACAAGATAGGTTGTGTTTATTTCCATGTCCCCTAGATGAGTTACTGGCCTACAGTAAGTACTCATCACCTGGGAAGCCCCATATACACACTACTTTATGTAAAATAGATAACCAACGCAGACCTACTATATATCACAGAGAACTATACTTAATATTTTGAATAACCTATAAGGGAAAAGAATCTTAAAAAGAATATACATATACACATATATGTATGTATGTATAACTGAATTGGGCTTCCCTGATAGCTCAGCTGATAAAGAATCTGCCTGCAATGCAGGAGAACCTGGCTTGATCCTTGGGTTGGGAAGATCCCCTGGAGAAGGGATAGGCTACCCACTCCAGTATTCTTGGGCTTCCCTGGTGGCTCAGATGGTAAAGAATCTACCTGCAGAATAGGACACCTGGGTTCAATCCCTGGGTTGGGAAGATCCCCTGGAGGAAGGCATGGGAACCCGCTTCAGTATTCTGGCCTGGAGAATCCCCATAGACCAAAGAGCCTGGGAGGCTACAGTCCGTGGGATCACAAAGAATTGGACTTGACTGGGAGACTAAGCACAGCACAACATAGCTGAATCTCTTTGCTGTATATCTGAAGCTAACACAACATTGTAAATCAGCTACACTTCAATAATAAAAAAAAAAATTTAAATTATAATTCTGAAAAAAGCATGTTAAATCCATATCCATTGTTTAAAAAAATAATTAAATGAGAAAATAAATGTGTCATGTTGATATAAACCTCAAACAAAGATGACAACACTATTTTCTCTGGTCTTCTTCTCTGTGGTAGATTAACTGTATTGATGACCTCAGTTCTTCACACACACACACACACTGTATCCATGTCCTTTGCCACATGTCTTTGTATTTTCTTTTACTAAAGAACCACTCAGGGGCTTCCCAGGTGGCTCAGTGGTAATCCACCTGTCAATGCAGGAGATGCAAGAGATAAGGGTTCTGACCTGACCCAAGGATCAGAAAGATCCCTTGGAGTAGGAAATGGCAACCCGCTCCAGTATTCTTGCCTGGAAAATTCCATGGACAGAGGAGGCTCATGGGCTTCAGTCCATCGTGTCACAAAGAGTCAGACACAACTGAGCAAGACCCCAAAAAACTACTTACTTGCTTCTAAGGCTGGACCTGTGCCATGTTTTGGACGTTAGATGTGACACATGCAGAGACTTGAAAGGTAACCCCACTCTTGCTCTTGCTTCTATTCCGTTGCCATGAGAAGATGCTCAGGCTAGCCTGGTGGAGGGTGAGAGAGATGTAGAGAAGAGTTGGGTCACCCAACAATCATCTACCCATCATGAAAGTGAGCCGGGCTACTGCCAGTACTGCCCAGCTAAGCCCAGCCTAAATCATAGATCCACAGACACCTGAGCGAAATAAATGCTTATTGTTTTCAGCAATAGACAGTTAAGGTATGTTATTACATAGCATCATGGTGGCTATAATGGCTATAAATAGTGATACACCCCTTCCCAGTTAATATCTGGGATGGATCTTAAAAAATGGCCAGGAGAAATGATGACATATTTGTCTTTTTTTTTTTTTCTTTTTATCACCTCTGGGAAAATATTTGATCGGAGGGTAACTACCATTAAGTGATTATTGCTTAAATGATTTGAAGCACTATGAAATGGAAAGTCTCAGCTATCTCTATTGAACTGTCCCTCTTAGATGAAGTATATTCAGCTGAAATAATAATATTAGTAATAGTAAAATGTTACCTCCACATCACTTTAATACTTAAAAAAGCTTTCAGATGTTTTCTCTTAATTACTCTGATTTTCTCAGTAACACTGTTCCTTGTAGGTGAGGTGACCCAGGTAGGGTCACACAGCTAGCAAGTGGTAGAGAGAATTCTTGATAGATGGTGTATTCACTTTCTGTGACTGCTGTAACAAATTAATACAAACTTAGTGGCTAAAGACCCTGATGCTGGGAAAGATTGAAGGCAGGAGCAGAAGGGGATGACAGAGGATAAAATGGTTGGATGCCATCACCGACTCCATGGACATGAGTTTGAGTAAGCTCCAGGAGTTGGTGATGGACAGGGAAGCCTGGCTCGCTGCAGTTCATGGGGCTGCAAAGAGTTGGACATAGCTGAACGACTGAACTGAACTGAACTGGTGGCTTAAAACCTCACAAATGTATGGTTTTACAGTTCTATAGGTTAGAAGTCTAGGAGTCTCAAAATCAAGGTGTCAAGAGGGCTGTGTGTTTTCCTGGAGGGTCCAGAGGCTAATCTGTTTCCTAGTCACTTCCGGTTTTTGGATGCTGCCCATATTACTTGATTTGGGGCCCCGTACCTCCATCTTCCAGGCCAGCAACATTGCATCTCTCTGGTCATTCATTTGTAGTCATGTCTCTCTGACTGACTACAGTTGGGAAAGTTCCTCCACGTTGAAGGATTCACACAGTTATATTGCGCTCACCTGGAAATCCAGGACTCTCACATGTCAAGGTCCTTCACCTTAATCACGTTTCCAGAGTCCCTTCTGCATGTGAAGGAGCATATTCACAAGCTCCAGCAACTAGGATGCGAACATCTTTGCAGGACCGCTGTTTTGCCTGCCATGCAAAGGGTCATCTACATTTCCAGTAACTCATTTCCTCAGGATTTGGCAGGCTACTGGCCGCCCCCTCTCCTTCTTCCTTTCTGGACAATGATACAGTCTCTCTAGTTCCACAATTCCACCGGCTGTAAAATCTCAACATTTGGCCAAGTGGGGAAAAAAAAAAAATGGTAAGCGCTCCCCAAAACAGATCTTGAGACAGGGTTGCCTTTGAGGACTTGGAGTTGGAGATATTTTATATTCCTGTAAAATCACTTAGTGTTAGCTACAGACATGTTTCTGATTAAAATGGTCCAAAGGGTGTGTTCCTTCTGCATATATTGCTTACTCATCTCTCTTGGTGTAAAGGGACCAGATCTTGCAGGAGAAACGGATTTATTTTATGGTGGGACAGCAGCAGCAGAAATTACTTCATGCAGATGAAGCTTGGCAGTGTGACTTCATGAATAAGAAATGAGCCGACGCCTCCTCTCCCCACAGGCGATGGTGCGCGCTGGGAAATTAATTGTGGCATTCGTTGGGTGGCCTGATTTCTCTGTCAGGGTTTCAAGCAGACTCAAAGATGCTTCCCTTCACCCAATTGGATACCAAGCATTTATGTACTTTATAGCTTTGCTTGGTCTTGTAAGTGAACCATGGGTGGGTCTCAAGTCTCTTGAAAACTTCTGGAGATCTTTCAAAATTAAGAACTCATGGTGGGAGCCAGCATGGCACTGAGCCACACATAATGGCCATGAGTTCAGATCATCTTTATGTTTAAGAGATTTAAGATATTCTGACTTTTTTTGAATACCATATGCCTCAGTACATAAGTACATGGTCTCAGGAGCCAAAATGACTGGGCTCAAATCCCTGCTCTGGTCCTCTCTAGCTACATGACGTTTGCCAGTCATTCTGTGCCTCAGTTTCCATATCTACAAATTAGAGATTATAATAGCACTTACCTCATAGGGTTGTTTTGTGGATTAAACATGGAAATGGGGATAAAGCACTTAGAATTTCACTGATATCAGGCTTTGGAAGTGCAGTAATGTTCAGTTCAGTCTCTCAGTCATGTCTGACTCTTTGCGACCCCATGGACTGCAGCACACCAGGCCTCCCTGTCCATCACCGACTCCTGGAGTGTACTCAAACTCATCTCCATTGAGTCGGTGATGCCATCCAACCATCTCATCCTCTGTCATCCCCTTCTCCTCCTGCCTTCAATCTTTCCCAGCATCAGGGTCTTTTCAAATGAGTCAGTTCTTTGCATCAGGTGGCCAAAGTATTGGAGCTTCAGCTTCAGCATCAGTCCTTCCAGTGAATATTCAGGACTGATTTCCTTTAGGATGGACTGTTTTGATCTCCTTGCTGTCCAAGGGACTCTCAAGAGTCTTCTCCAACACCACAGTTCAAAGACATCAATTCTTCGGTGCTCAGCTTTCTTTATAGTCCAACTCTCACATCCATACATGACCACTGGAAAAACCATAGCCTTGACTAGATGGACTTTTGTAGGCCAAGTAATGTCTCTGCTTTTTAATATGCTGTCCAGGTTGGTCATAGCTTTTCTTCCAGGGAGCAAGTGTCTTTTAATTTCATGGCTTCAGTCACCATCTTCAGTGATTTGGGAGCTCAAGAAAATAAAGTCTCTCACTGTTTCCATTGTTTCCCCATCTATTTGCCATGAAGTGATGGAACTGGATGTCATGATCTTCGTTTTTTGAATGTTGAGTTTTAAGCCAGCTTTTTCACTCTCCTCTTGACTTTCATTAAGGGGTTCTTTAGTTCTTCTTCACTTTCTGCCATAAGGGTGGTGTCATCTGTGTATCTAAGGTAAATGATATTTCTCCCAGCAATCTTGATTCCAGCTTGTGCTTCATCCAGCCTGGCATTTCACATGATATACTCTGCATATAAGTTAAATAAGCACACTGACAATATACAGCCTTGACGTACTCCTTTCCCAATTTGGAACTACTCTGTTATTCCATGTCCAGTTCTAATTCTTGCTTCTTAACTTGCATACAGATTTCTCAGGAGGCAGGTCAGGTGGTCTGATATTCCCATCTCTTCAAGAATTTTCCACAGTTTGCTGTGATCCACAGAGTCAAAGGCTTTGGCATAGTCAATAAAGCAGAAGTAGATGTTTTTCTGGAGTTCTCTTGCTTTTCTATGATCCAACAGATGTTGGCAATTTGATCTCTCGTTCTTCTGCCTTTTCTAAATCCAGCTTGAACATCTGGAAGTTCATGGTTCACGTACTGTTGAAGCCTGGCTTGGAGAATTCTGAGCATTACTTTGCTAGTGTGTGAGATGAGTACAGTTGTGCAGTAGTATGAAAATTCTGAAAGAGATGGGAATACCAGACCATCTGACCTGTCTCTTGAGAAACCTGTATGCAGGTCAGGAAGCAACAGTTAGAACTGGACATGGAACAACAGACTGGTTCCAAATAGGAAAAGGAGTACGTCAAGGCTGTATATTGTCACCCTGCTTATTTAACTTATATGCAGAGTACATTATGAGAAACGCTGGGCTGGAAGAAACACAAGCTGGAATCAAGATTGCTGGGGGAAATATCAATAACCTCAGATATGCGGATGACACCACCCTTATGGCAGAAAGCGAAGAAGAACTAAAGAGCCTCTTGATGAAAGTGAAAGAGGAGAGTGACAAAGTTGAGTTAAAGCTCAACATTCAGAAAACTAAGATCATGGCATCTGGTCCCATCACTTCATGGAAGTAGATGGGCAAACAGTGGAAACAGTGTCAGCCTTTATTTTTTTGGGCTCCAAGATCACTGCTGATGGTGATTGCAGCCATGAAATTAAAAGACGCTTACTCCTTGGAAGGAAGGTTATGACCAACCTAGATAGCATATTTAAAAGCAGAGACATTACTTTGCCAACAAAAGTACGTCTAGTCAAGGCTATGGTTTTTCCAGTAGTCATGTATGGATGTGAGAGTTGGACGGTGAAGAAAGCTGAGTGCCAAAGAATTGATGCTTTTGAACTGTGGTGTTGGAGAAGACTCTTGAGAGTTCCTTGGACTGCAAGAAGATCCAACCAGTCCATCCTAAAGGAGATCAGTCCTGGGTGTTCACTGGAAGGACTGATGTTGAAGCTGAAACTCCAATACTTTGGCCACCTCATGCGAAGAGTTGACTCATTGGAAAAGACCCTAATGCTGGGTAGGATTGGGGGCAGAAGGAGAAGGGGACGACAGAGGATGAGATGGCTGGATGGCATCACCGACTCGATGGACATGGGTTTGGGTAGACTCCGGGAGTTGGTGATGGACAGGGAGGCCTGGCGTGCTGCGAGTCATGGGGTCGCAAAGAGTCGGACACAACTGAGCGACTGAACTGAACTTGAACATTTTTTGGCATTGTCCTTCTTTGGGATTGGGATGAAAACTGACCTTTTCCAGTCCTGTGGCCACTGCTGAGTTTTCCCAATTTGCTGGCATATTGAGTGTAGCACTTTCACAGCATCATCTTTTAGGATTTGAAATAGCTCTACTGGAATTCCATCACCTCCACTAACTTTGTTCATAATGATACTTCTTATGGCCCACCTGACTTCGCATTCCAGGATGTCTGGTTCTAAGTGAGTGATCACAGCATCATTGTTATCTGGTCATGAAGATCTCTTTTGTATAGTTCTTCTGTGTATTCTTGCCACCTCTTATTAATATCTTCTGCTTCTGTTAGGTCCATAGTGTTTCTGTCCTTTTTTGTGCCCATCTTTGCATGAAATATTCCCTTGGTATCTCTTACTTTCTTGAAGAGGTCTCCAATCTTTTTCGTTTTATTGTTTTCCTCTATTTCTTTGCATTGATCACTGAGGAAGGCTTTCTTATATCTCCTGCTATTCTTTGGAACTCTGATTCAAATGGCTATATCTTTCCTTTTCTCCTTTGCGTTTCACTTCTCTTCTTTTCACAGCTATTTGTAAGGCCTCCTCAGACCATTTTGCCTTTTTGCATTTCTTTTTCTTGGGGATGGTCTTGATCCTTGCCTCCTGTACAATGTCACGAACCTCCGTCCTAGTTCTTCAGAAACTCTGTCTATCAGATCTAATCCCTGGAATCTATTTGTCATTTCCACTGTATAATCTAAGGGATTTGATTTAGGTCAAACCTCAATTGTCTAGTGGTTTCCCCTACTTTCTTCAGTTTAAGTCTGAATTTTGCAATAAGGAGTTCATGATCTGAGCCATAGTCGGCTCCCAGTCCTGTTTTTGCTGACTGTATAGAGCTTCTCCATCTTTGGCTGCAAAGATTATAGTCAATCTGATTTTGGTATTGACCATCTGGTGATGTCCATGTGTAGAGTCTTCTCTTGTATTGTGGGAAGAGGGTGTTTGCTATGACCAGTGTGTTCTCTTGGCAAAACTCTGTTAGCCTTTACCCTGCTTCATTCTGTACTCCAAGGCCAAATTTGCCTGTTACTCCAGGTGTTTCTTGACTTCCTACTTTTGCATTCCAGTCCCCTGTGATGAAAAGGACATCTTTTTTGGATGTTAGTTCTAGAATATCTTGTAGGTCTTCATAGAACCATTCAACTTCAACTTCTTCAGCATTAGTGGTTGGGGTATAGAGTTGGATTACTGTGATGTTGAATGGTTTGCCTTGGAAACGAACAGAGATCATTCTGTCATTTTTGAGATTGCATCCAAGTATTGCATTTTGGACTCTTTTGTTGACTATGAGGGCTACTCTGTTTCTTCTAAGGGATTCTTGCCCACAGTAGTAGATATAATGGTCATCTGAGTTAAATTCACCCATTCCAGTCCGTTTTAGTTCACTGATTCCTAAAATGTCAATGTTCACTCTTGCCATCTCCTGTTTGACCACTTCAAATTTACCTTGATTCTTGGACCTAACATTCCAGGTTCCTATGCAATATTGCTCTTTACAGCATTGGACCTTGCTTTCATCACAGTCACATCTGCAGCTGGACGTTTTTTCTCTTTGGCTCCCTCTCTTCATTATTTCTGGAGTTATTTCTCCACTCTTCTCCAGTAGCATATTGGGCACCTACTGACCTGGGGTGTTCATCTTTCAGTGTCCTATCCTTTTGCCTTTTCAGACTGTTCATGGGGTTCTCACGGCAAGAATGCTGAAGTGGTTTGCCATTCCCTTCTCCAGTGGACCACGTTTTGTCAGAACTCTCCACCATGATGTTACTTGAGCTAAAATTAAAATGAATGATGAGTGCTCATTGCTGCTGATGATTATATGCATTCATAATTTCATCAAGATGAGGTAGAAAATAGGACTGAGATTGAGAAGTCTTGGGTTCCAGCCCAGCTTGTTGGCGCCCCATTGTCTAGGCAATTCATTTATGTTCCTCAGCCCCTGTTTGTTCATCTGTTGGATGAGGTGATGATTGTTCCAGTTATATGTTATATGTTATTGCATAACAAATCACCTCAAATTTAGTAACTTAAATCCTTCAATAAAAAATAAATTACTTTTAAAAATTTAGTAACTTAAAATAACAACCATTTTACTATAACTTACAATCTTGTGGGTCAAGGTTTCAGATAGGGCTCTGCCGAGCTGCTCCACATGGCTTTCCCTAAGGCCAATTACAGAATTCAATCAGTGATGAGCTGGCTGGGCAGGTACAAGATGGTTTCACTCACATGCATGGTGCTTTGGCAGGATGAATGACTGGAAGGCTGGGCTCAGCTGGGACTGTAAACTGGAGCATCTACATGTGGCTGCATCAGCACGGTGGTCTCAGGGTTTGATGTCCAGTGTTCTCTGAGACAGTGTTCCAGATGATAGGGAATGGGATCTTCCAGCTTCATAAAGCCTAACTCTGCAGAGTGGCACCGTGTCACTTCTGCCATATTCTATTGGTCAGAGAAGCCATAGAGCCTTCCCAGATTGGGTCATAGACTTCACCTCTGGATGGGAGGTTTGCCAGAGGATTTGTGATCTTTAATCTCCTCAATGATCCTGTTCTTATGACAATGATGTGTGAACACCAAGTACTATGTAAACGTGGTACCTGTTAAAGTGAGTTACATCCTGTCTTTTTCTAAGATCTCTTCTGGGTGCACAATGGTGACATACATACAGGAGCTTTTAAGGCTTTGATCATACTATGTGGTAGAAATCTAGGGCTTCCCACCTGCAAAGATTCCCAGCCCGATGGGAGAAGCAAACTAAATGTTTTGTTCATGTCAGAGCTATGTAAAAATGAAACATGCTCCCTTTGTGAGGGAGTGAATTCCCTGTTACTAGAGGTGTTCAGTCCAAACTGAATAACCACTTCTTAAAGATTTTCAAAGCAGTCTGTATGAAAGTTGGAGCTATGTTATCTGTGAGTTATGCTTCAGGGATGAGAGTTTACGAATCTTTGATTTCTGGGGTAGGCTTCTAGGTCTTTTTTCCTCAGTCCAAAGTGCCCAGGACGAGGACAATTCAGAGTGACTAATAGTGCTTTCTGACCAAACCCAGCAGGGCCTGGGGGCTGAAGCAAAATCTGCCTCCACAGATAGTCCCTGCCACCAATATGAAAGACAAGGAAAAGGAATCATCGTTTTGAGCAGATATGGGGTGGGAGGTGGGGAGATGGGGGTCAGTGCTCAGCGTGTTTTATATATATATATACACATATATATATATACACACATATATATATATACACACACACACACACACACACACATATATATATATATATAACCTCATTAGATCCTTATATTTTCCTTGAAATGTGGCATTATTCCCCTGATTTCTTACCTGAGGAACTGAGAGGTTCAATTACTCCTCATGGTCCCGAGTTAGGAAGCGATACAGTTCCAGGTTCAGACTCAAGTCTATCAGGCTCTCAAACTCAGCCTCTTCCCACTGCTGCATTCTAGTTCCCTTCAGTGGGAATATACCATTCTAGGTGGGCTTCCCTTGATTGCAAGTGACAGAAGTAGTCCATGAAGAGAGAGGAAGAGGACTGTGCCCAGCTTCCTCTCAACCCCGATTTCCCACTGGTCAGTGTGCCCAGTGGGGAGCCAGCTCTTCCTCACTTCAAAGTTGCATCCTCATGTCCTGTTGGCAGCCTCTCAGGATGTCCGTTCCCACACCAGGCTGGAAGGTGTCTCATTCAAGTCTGGAATAGATCAGAAGAACCAGAAACTCTGGGCATGTGGATGAGAGGGGTCTGCACTCTTGGGACTAGTAATGGCAGAACCACCTGGGCCCAAGTCAAGCACAGCATTAGCCTTTGAGAAGAACCTTTGGGAAGAGTTGCAAGATTTATGTCTCAAGTACTGTATGACCTTGGGAAAGTCACTGAATCTCTCTGAGCCTTAGTGCTCTCAACTGTGAGATGAGCTGCTAGTACCTACCCACCTTCCAGATCAGAAATAATATTAGTTACCCAGTTGAGTGTGGTACCTGGCACCTAGCAGGCAATACACACAGAGCAATTATTATTTGTAGGGTTATAAGTGACTCAGTTTGGGTTATATTTTCATGACTGCATTCTCTGAGGGAAGACTATTGAGTTTTGATAACATCTCTTGAACTAGAGCACTGAATGGATGGGCAGATCTGAGAAGGAAGCATAAAATGGGAGAAAATGCTGTCTAGGAAGGAAAAGCACAGAATGCCTTTTCATCCCTTGCTTTTCACACAGGACCTGCTGCACAATTTGTGCAGCTGTTGCAAAATGGACAAGTGCGATGCCTAGTTCAAAGGTTATTGAGTATTTCAGGATGGTGTCAGCAAGAGCATTAAATCGAGCGTGGGCCATTTCTGAGTGCAGGGCCCTTTGCTTCTATACCAGTCACATGCCCACGACACCAGTCATGTCCCCACACTTACACACTGCCAGTGAAGCAAGTGCTGCTGTGGACTAGAGCTTGGCAATGTTCCCTTTCCGCTAGCAACCTTTCTCCCTGCCTGTACACAGCTTGATGGGGTACTTGGAAATATCAAAGGAGGGGAAGGGATCTTGAAGCTGATTGAAAACACCTCTACCTGAGCCCTGATGGTGTCATCGACAAGTCAACGTGTAACATAGCGATTTAGGGCAATTATAGAACATATATGTATATATAAATTTTTTCTGTTGACACGATTCCGTGTACTTACAGGAGTGTTGCCATGGTGATTGGCAGGGCCAGCTGTTGTTTCATTTCTCCAAAGAATTGTATGGTAATGATGGTTCCCTGGAGAGTTCTCCTGGGGCAAGGAATGATATTAAAAATCTGCAAATCAATGAACAGGTAGTGGATAGGACCTCATTCTCATTAGTCGTAATTAACAGGATTTTACAGCACTTTGATGAGAAGTGGCTAATTTGGGAGAGAAATGTAGAGGGGGAACTGCTTTTGGAGCCTGAGTTTGAATCTTCTCTCTGTCACTTAAGAGCTGTGTCACTTAATTCCTCTGAGCCTCAGTTTCCTCATTTAGAAAATGGGGGATCATTATACTAAACTTATGAGAACATTCAAAATAAACTATGTGGAATACTTAACTCAGTATCTGAAACATTCCCTTGTGGCTCAGCTGATAAAGAATAAGCCTGCAATGCAAGAGACCTGGGTTTGATCCCTGGGTTGGGAAGATCCCCTGGAGAAGGGAAAGGCTACCCACTCCAGTATTCTGGCCTGGAGAATTCCATGGACTGTATAGTCCATGGGGTCACAAAGAGTCGAACACAACTGAGTGATTCTCACTTTCACTTTCCATATGTGAGCATAGATGTTCCTCATGGAAGGCTTCCTTCAGGTCTTCAGGGAAGTCTTCTGAGATGACTGCCCACCCCGCCCCACCCCAGGCTCTGTTAAGTCCCCTTATTATACACTCCTACAGCTGCCTGTCTGCCTTTTGTATCACTTATTAGAATTTTAATCAAATAATTAGGAGTGTAATGGTTTGTTTAAGATCTGTCTCTCTCAATAACTGTTTTACTCATTACTATATCCCCAAATGCTTGGAATAATGGCTAACTGAATTTGTTGAATAAACAGATGAAGGACTAAAACCTCCAAAAGTGCCTCCCCGCCAGCCCCCTACCCCCAGCTGCACTTGATGGGAAGCTTGTGTCTTGCAAGGTGAGAACTTCACGGCTTTCTCAGCTTCCTTGATATTTGATAGATCGATTGTGGTCCCACTAAGTGTTCAGGAAAAAGCAAATGAAACACCATCATTACACATCAGGGCAGCATGAGAAGAAAAGGAAGAAGTAAAATTACTAATCTTCTACCACATCTCAAGGCCTATGTCTCTCTAATCCTCAGAACCCCTGCACTGTAGGCAAAATGATTTGCACTTGACAAATGAGGAAACAAAAAAGAGAAAGGACAGAGTGTTAATTAGGGCAAGTTAATCCTTGTTGTGGACCCCAGTTCTATAGAATGAGGGCGGGACAGGTGGCTGGACAACCCTGAAGATCCCATTCAACGTGGTCCTTCTCTGACTGAGATTCAGTCGTCTGTTGTTCATTGGTGTGTGTGCACGTGTGTGCAAGTACACAAAATCCTCTGGGACTGGGACACTGCCATTAGCATGAGTGCTGGGCTTCAAACTCTCAGAGGAGCACCTGGCCTTGGCTAATTACATCTCAGAGTTTGGGCAGGAGTGTCTGTCCTCGCACCCTGGGAATGCCGGTCGATCGTGTTCAGCTTTTACGCTCTTCCATAGGAAGGATTATAAGGGGATTAGATGCAAATATATTTAAGCTTTGGCTGCATCAGGCTTGTATTGTCAGCCTGATAGTTGGGATAGTTATTCAATCCAGGATCACAGGATGCTTTTCCCAGCTTTTTCCTGCTGAGCTGAAATAAATGAGAATGTCATCAGCAGAGGCAAGATGGGAAGATAATTGTTTGCCCCACCTTCTTTTTGCTAGTTCTTTGGATTTCATCACTGTTTACCTCTTCAAGCCACAGATTCGCTGCCCCTAGAATGCTAAGGAAGAAATGGAATTTTATTCTGGGGGCCGGGCATTTGAGCTTCTGACATTTGCTGGAATTGCTTTAATCTCGCCTCCAATAGCCAGCCAGAAAGAAATGTATGAGCTGGATCTTGTAAGCAGGGACCCACCTCCAAGGTCTGGGGGCGCTTTTCCTCATTCCTGGGGGTGTTTTTCTCTGGGCATTAGCATTTTCCAGGAGGAACTATCTAGTGGTTTTAGTTCTTGGACTTTTGTGGGTATAAACAGATGGTTAAATGGGAATAGAAACCGGAAGCTATTTTACAATTGGAAAAACTATCAGAAGGACTTTTAAGACAGGAAACAGGGGCTCAAGGTTTGCAGAGAAAAAGTGAAAGGAAAACACCCAGGAGCTGTTGCTGATCTGTGAGAGAATTAGGGAAACCATCTCGGGAAGTAATATAATAAATCCTTCCATAGCTCTCTGTGTCAGGCACTATTTTAAACGCACTATGGGTATGAACGCATTGACCCTCACAGTTGCACTCTGAGTCTGGCACTATTTTCATGTCTATGTTCCCTTGTGGAAACTGAGGCACAGAGAGAAGGTGGAGCCTGGCCTCAAACCACCAAACTCGCTGAAGATGCTATAGCATCTTCTCTCTTTAAATCCACGTTCTCTTCTGAAATACATGAATGTTCCCAGAGCTACTACAACAATCGATAAAGCATGGTTAAGCTGAGGGCGACGTGCCCAGGAGGAGGTCCAGGCACTGTGTCTTCACAGAAGTGGATGTGGGCTATTTGGGGAGTGGGTGGTGAACATTGACTGTGGTGACCGTTTTATAACTCTGTGAATTTACTTCAATCCATGTGGGGCCTGTACTTCTCACCAATACCTTATCCCCTCCTCTGATAACAGAAATAATAGTTACAACCAGGATAATACTAATAGCCAGGGCTGCAATTTACCTTGACCACTAGCCCAGCTCTGTGCTAAGCCCTTGTCTCAGGTATTCCTAGCACACAACTCATGAGGTTGTAACTATTTTTATTTTGAGTTGTACAGGTGAGGAAGCTGGGGAGAGGAGGTTAGCTGAGCTGCCAGAGATGACACGACCAAGGCAGTTCTAAAGGCTAGGACTGTCCCAACCTGAAGTCCAGGCTCTTGGTCATCACTCATGCACTTTGTGTGTTGCAGCGTGCCCAGCCAGGACTGATCATTTTGGTTCTTACCCAAGAGCCCTGGGAAGTGGTCAGTTCTTCTCTTCCTGGCTTCTTGGGGCAGCATCTCTTGAGTTATCCCTGGCAGCTGTGTCATAGGCACAGAAAGAAAAGAACATAGAGGAATAGAGGTGGGAGGGGAGAACATAGAGAAGAAGACCAGCTCTTTGCTTTTGTTTATAAACTCAAGAAGGAGCTGGGATAATGCTGTGTTTATTTTCATCTGGCTTTATGATATACGCTGTGTGTGTTCACATGCCCCACCTTGTGTGACCCTCACAACAAGGCTGGGAAGTAGATTTATTTATTATTCTTGATCTGTGGCTGAAAAATGGATCCAGGAGGTTTAAGTGATCTTTCAAGGTCCCAGAGCTGATAAATGGCAAAGCCTGTCTTTGCACCCATATTTCCTGACTCCACATCTGTGGGTCTTATCAGCCCATGGTTATCATTGTAGAGAACAGCCAGGAGACTCTGCATGAGTGCTTGCTTGCTAAGTCGCTTCAGTCAAGTCTGACTCTGTGAGACCCTATGGACCATATCCTGCCAGGTTCCTCTGTCTGTGGGATTCTCCAGGCAAGAATATTGGAGTGGGTTGCCATGCCCTTCTTCAGGGGAATTTTCCCAACCCAGGGATCGAACCTGTATCTCTTAACATCTGCTACACTGGCAGGTGGGTCCTTTACCACTAGCGCCACCTGGAAAGCACAGGGACTCACAGAGAAAAGGCACGAATGCAGGAGTTGGTGAATGTTTTGGATCTGCTGCCTTATCCGTCAGCACAGGTAACCCAGCCAGGTGCCATAGTCCCCAGCAGACACACAAGCCCCAAGAGGCTTAAACTGGGCTCCAGTGGGGCATAAGAGGTAAGTATGGTATGATCCCATTTATATGAAATGTCCAGAATAGGTGAATACAGAGACAGAAAGTATTAATTTAATAGATTCATGATTGCCTAGGTTTGGGGAAGAGTGAAAAGAAAGGGCAGTGATTACTAATAGATGTATGTTTTAGAGATAAACAATCTTCTTGAGATGTTTCAGCTCTTTTTTAAAAATCAGATCAGTCAGCTGGTGGAGTGGTTAATAGTCCCTGTTCCTCATAAACTTCCTTGACAGAAATCTTACTATTTCTGAGGTTCTCCTAGATCATTTTCTATATCGCAGGTCAGATTTCTGGATAATGTTGTACTATTTCTCCTTTTTAAAAATCATGTTCTCTTCTGAAGCATACAAATGCTCCCAGAGCTTCTAGGAGAGCTGATAAACCAAGGGTTGAGGGCGATGTGACCAGGAGGTGGTCCAGGCACTGCATCCTCACAGAAGTTGGGTATGGGTTAGTTGGGGGGAAAAGGGTGGAAATTGACTGTGCTGATGGTTATACAACTCTGAATATACTAAAAAACCACTGGGTTCTATACTTTGACAGTGAAAGTGTTAGTCACTCAGTCCTGTCCAACTCTTTGCGAACCCAGGGACTATAGCCCACCAGGCCCCTCTGTCCATGGAATTCTCCAGGCAAGAATATTGCAGTGGACTGCCATTTCCTCCTCCAGGGGAATCTTCCTGGCCCAGGGATTAAACCTGAGTCTCCTGCATTGGCAGGCAGATTCTTTACCATCTGAGCCACCAGGGAAGCCCCTGTATACTTTAAATAGATGAATTTTATGAGAATAATCCATCAATAGAGCTGCTACTATTTAAAAAAAAAAAAAGACAGGAAGGTGTGTAGAGGCATGGAACAGTGAGGGCAGGGGCAGGGTGCATAGAAATGCCAGGATTGGAAGTGGGAGCTTTCTCATGAAGCCTTTCTGGCCCATAAAGCCTCTGGAAGCAGATGCTGTTGACGTCTCACTGAACAATCACTGTCTCTCTGCTGGTCTGCATCACCCTTCTGTTCACGCCTGGGAGGTGAGGCTGGAGGGAAGGGCCAGAAAGGGAGAACACTGCCCTCATCACCCAGCCTGGGTGCGCTAGTGATGACTCTGCTAGGCCTGGGCCACCGCTCGGGCCCTGGCAAGCTCTGCAGTCTCTCCCAGCCTCATGCCCTGCCATCTGGCATGGACACCAGCCTTTCCCTCTGACCCAGGACACTTGGCACATCGAGCCCAGATTGAAAAACATTATCCTATCCAAAAGCTGCATTTGCCAATAGGAATGGATGTAGCCAGTAACAACACGTTCTGGAGTCTGATGGCCAGAATTCTGCACACTGTCCTCTGGGGTCCCTGCCTAATGCCTTTTGTACCCCAGCCCAGTCTTTGACATTGCTCTACCTGGATAGACTCCAAGGGAAATAGACCCACTGTGTTTCCCTTCCCATCAGGAAACCGCCCTGTTCACTGGGGAACTCTCTCCTTGGTAGGTTCTGTTGGGACCCTTTGGTGCCCTTCCTGAGGGGTGGGAAGAGGGCAGGGTGTCTGGTCAAAACTGAGAGCTGGAGGCCACAGGGAGAGGGTGCGTGGCAGTCAGAAGATGCCTCTGACTTTGTCTCTGGAGGAAACAGCCTCTTTTATTAGCTGTAAATGAAACCCAGGGCTGGCAGTTTCCTTTCTGGGGCAGCCACTGAGCTCAGAGGCTGGGCTTAGAGACTGAGGCTGGGACAGGTTCTCTGGGAGATTGGTCTGGGGAAGGTAGGAGGCTGTAGGAAGTGGTACGGAGGTGCCAAGCCAAGTAGCTGTATAGAGGGAAGGGGAAAGAAGGAAGAAGAAGGAGTCCTATCCCCCAAGGGAAACCAGAACTCACAAGGGAACTGTCATGCATTCACACTGTATTTTAGGTTCTTAAGAGTGAAAGTGCAGTTCATTAACAAGGGGTGAAGTGGCTAGTTTGCCTTTCTAGAGAACTCAGAATTAGGCAGAAATCACTCTTCTGTTTTAAGCTTTGCAGAAAAGAAGGTTGGAAATACCTTGGTCCCCTTCCTCCTCATCAGTCCTGGAGATGTTTTCCCAGCAGCTCACCCCAGACCTGATGTCCCTCACACATCCCTTCCTTCCAAGACATGCACCAGATTGAGATCTGATCAACAAGTCAAGCTCATTTTTTGCAATAACAGATTATAAGGACTGTTTACGCCGGTTTGGGTGATGCTAGGAAAAAGGGGAATATAACCTGCTGTGGATAAGAAGTAGAAAGTTAATTCTTCGTTTGACTTGAAAGATGGGAGAATTTTGCTTGGAACATAAGGGACCACAGAAAGGGCAATAATTATCTCTACTTATACAGGGACTCAGGCTGAGATTGGGGATGGTGTGGATGGTGTGGAGGGGTGGCTGGCCCCTTGTGAGCTCCAAGGATGCTTCTACAGACCCTGTGTGATAACCCAGCAATTTTATAGAAAAGGTGAGACTTGATTCTACTTGTAGCAGTGAACGTGCTGTTAGTGCTGACTTGGTGTTTCACGTCTTTTCATCCCTTCAAGTGTGTCATCCACAGTTTTTGTATCTGGAGGGGTGTTATTCTTCACCAAAAATAAAAAAGTTGAGACCTATTGGTGTCAGGGAGCAAATGGAATGTTTAATAACCCTGATCACTGTACTGGCTGTTTGTGTGGGATACTGCAGTGGGGGCCAGTGTCCCCAAGGGAAGGTCTGCTGGATGTCTACTCCAGTCCCTCCCTGGGTGGCTGCTGTGTGCCTGTTGTTGAACAGAAGTCATAGGGAGTCTCCATGGGGGTGTGGACCCATGTGCCTGGACCAGGGTACAGCACCAGGGTTCCAATGATGAAAACAGATGCAGCTGTGCCCGCAAGCCAGTGCACCGTGATTCTTGGCACATTATATGCACCCTGCCCACTCTCTGATGCTCTTATTTTTGCTTCTCTTGTGGCCAACTGTTATGGGTTGAAGGCGTCCCCCCGAAAGATACGTCAAAGTCCTAACTCCCAGTATCTCAGAATGCAACCTTATTTGGAAATAGGGTCATGGCAGATGTATTTAGTTAAGATGAGGTCTCACTGGAATAGAATGGGCCCTTCATCCCATATGACTTGTGTCCTTATAAGGAGAGAGGGGCACACTCAGGGAGGAGGACTCCATGTGATGAAGGAGGCAGAGATTGGAGGGATGTGGCTGCAAGCCAAGGAATGCCAAGGATTGCTGGCCACCACCAGAAGCTGGGAAGAGGCAAGGAAGAAGGCTTCCCAGAGCCCCAGAGGGAGCGCTGAAACCTTGAGTTTGGATTTCTAGCCTCCAGAACTGTCAGACAATAAATGTCTGCTGTCTTAAACCACCCGGTGTGTGGTATTTGGTTATAACAGCCCTAGAATACTGGTACACCAACTTCCGCCCTGCCCCACCGTTTCAGCCTGACCTATATTTTTTTCTTTAAAAATGCTAGTACCTGCACTAAGGTTCGGAGAAGGCAATGGCACCCCATTCCAGTACTCTTGCCTGGAAAATCCCATGGATGGAGGAGCCTGGTGGGCTGCCGTCTATGGGGTCGCACAGAGTCGGACACGACTGAAGTGACTTAGCAGCAGCAGCACTAAGGTTAGCATCCAGGCCCAAATGCCTGATAGCCATTCTGTCTCCTCAAGACGCCCTGGCATCACCCTGCTCCTGTCCATGTTGTGTTCGTCATGTAGGGTGCCTATTGCTGAAAAGTCTTCAGTTGCCCAATTTCAGGCTGGGAGTTGGGACTGTTGTCCTCAGAACTAGAACAGTTCAGTTCTCCCAGCATTTCACTTACACTCTCATCGGATCATTTCAACAGCACTGTAACATTGCTGTCCTTCTGACCTTATTTTTACAGACATTTTAGGTGAAAACTGTCAACTCCACAGCCCATTTCTACCCCTCAGGCCACGGGAATCCCTCAGGAGGCTACATGCTCCTTTGCCCACAGCCCGGAAGCTGCCGATGGGACTAGAGTTCACTTTCTCCTCGCTCAGAGAGCTCAGTCCACTGGGCTTTTATCCCGGTGTGTTTGACATTTCACCCTAGGAAAGTGAAAGTGTTAGTTGCTCAGTCCTGTCTGACATTTTGCTACCTCATGGACTGTAGCCCACCAGGCCCCTCTCTCCATGGGATTCTCCAGGCAGGAATACTGGAATGGGTAGCCATCCCCTTCTCCAGGGGATCTTCCTGACCCAGGGGTCAAAATCGCATCTCTTACATTGGCAGACAGATTCTTTACCATCTGAGCCACCAGGGAAGCTCTAGGAGATGCTCCTAAATCAGCGATGCTTTACCACCGGCAGGGAACCACACAGGAGAGGATTCTGGGTAGGAGGTCAGGCTGCCCTGGGTCGGGGGAATCTCCCACCTCCCAGGCTGCTTGGTCTTCCCCTGGTGGCAGGCCCTGGCTCTCTTAAAGCCTGCTGCTTTCTTTATGAGGGGAAATTTGGACTCTCGAGTCCTACCAGAGGAAGTGGCCCCGGCCCAGGCAGGCTCAGGATGTGTGCTGAGCCGAGAAGTATTTGGGGGGCCTCTGAGCTGTTTCATTCTGCTTGTCACCTTCCATTTTCAAATGGGACAAGCTGGTTGAGGAGATTTAGAAACCTTGGTTCTCCACTCCTGAGTTAATTTATGGTTTTTAAAGTAAAAACAAAACAAAATAAAACAATAGTTAACAGTGTGGACTTTGGGGTTTGAACATCAGCTTTGAAGCTGACCAGCCGTATTATTCTGGCAAGTTCTATGACTCCCATAAGCCTCAGTTTCCTCAGCTGTAGAATGGGGTGGAGCAGGGCAGGGGGGTGCCTAGCCTGAGACAGCTAGTGTGAAGAATGAATATTATCTTCTTTGTAAACCACGTTGCACCGTGTCTGGCACCTTGGAATACATGAACCAGACCAGGCGTTATTATTCTAGCAACTCACTGTGCATCTCTGGGCCTCTCTTCATCTGGGAAATGAGGGCTCACAGGACAAGCACTCGCAGTTTCTCTGGCAGAGAGGGAGTCTGTAGCCTCCCCCTCCTCTTCATCAACCACACACTGTCTCTGCTCTTCTGTCTTTTTCCCCATCATTTTATTTTTTTTAACTAGCATATTTTCCTAATAATGAAACTTCATTTTTTTAAAAAATTGAAAATATAAACAAACAGAAAAAGGAACTCAAAAGTCCTATAACTGTGGAACCCAGACAACATTTTTGGATATAACTTTCCAGTTTATGGTCTTCTCTGGTGACTAAGTTGGTAAAGAATCTGCTTGGAATGCAGGAGACCTGGGGTTCGCTCTCTGGGTTGGAAAGATCCCCTGGAGGAGGAAATGGCAACCCACTCAAGTATTCTTGCCTGGAGAATCCGTGGACAGAGGAGCCTGGTAGGTTACAGACCATGGGGTCTCAGAGTCGGACACAACTGAGTGATTAACACTTTCAAGTTTATATGTATTCTTTCTTTGTATTTGCAATTTCCAGTACAATTTTCCCAGGCAGTTCTTAGTTGTTCTTCAGCATTGTCTTAAATAGCCATTTGACAGTCCAGAATATGGAAATCTTCAAAATTATTCTATAATGCTTATATTGTTGGACGTTAATTTCTAGTTTTCCCTTGGTACAAATAACACTGTGTGTTAGGGGACAATCGCAGAATTCAGGGAGCGATGCTGGAGGCAAGGGAGTGGCCAGGAATGGTCAGACTGGGATACGTTTGGAAGGTAGAGCCAGCAGGATTCTCTGATCAATTGGAGGCAAGCTGCTGCTGCTACTGCTAAGTTGCTTCAGTCGTGTCCAACTCTTTAGCGACCCCATGGACTGTATGTAGCCTACCAGGGTCCTCCGTCCGTGGGATTTTCCAGGCAAGAGTACTGGAGTGGGGTGCCATTGCCTTCTCCGATTGGAGGCATGAGGAGGAAAGAAAGGCATCAAGAATGACTCCAGGGGTTTCAGTCTGAGCAACTAGATGGATGGTCTTGCCCTTGACTGAGACAGAAAGCTTCCCATGGAGCAAATTTGGAAAAGAGTAGGAGTTTGTTTTTAAAACATGAATCTGGAGATTTCTTTTAGACATCCAGGTGGAGATGTCAAGTCGGCAGTTGGATATATGAATATGGAACTCAGGGAAGATGTCCTGGCTGGAGATATAAAGTAGGATGTTATCCATGTGTGTCCAGTCCATGGATTTAAAGACTGAGATCATATGGGTTGTATGAGATCTCTAAGGGAGCTGCAGAACTCAGAGTGGCTGCCACCACATCACTGTGGACCTTTCTTCTTTTTGCTGCAGAGTAAAGGTGGAACGCCTTCTCCTTTCTCCTTAGCCAGTGATGTGGTGTCACAGTTTGAGCCCCGTGATACCAAACAAACTCCTGCCTTTGATTGTTGATACCTAACAACTCCCCAGAGTCCAGAAATTGCTATCCTTGTCAATAACACCTTGGGCAGAAAACCAAACCAGGTGTCCTCGGTTGTGGATGAAAGAGGTCATGAAAGTTGGGGACTCTTTTGCGGCTCTTTTCTTTTCAGCCTGTAGGTTTTGCTAATTTGCACACCTGGGTTAATCCTGCTCCACCACAGCTCATCCTAGTGTGAAAAGCAAATCAAGCACATCTGATTGCTGTTTTGTTTTCCCTTGACTGATGTTGTGGGGCAGAGGGAGCAGAGGTGATGGATTCCACTTGTAGTCTTGGCTGGCTCCATTTTCGTCCCTCTGACTGTTCGTCAGTGACCTCTGGAGGAAGAGGGCAGGAGAAATGGGGACTGAGAAAAAACTCAATGGCCACCTGCTGACCTGGCATATTTCCACTCAGGTAACAATATGAGGCTCAGAGAGGATGGAAGGTAGACCCAGGTCACCCCTCATCATGCCCCAAGTATATCTGTTAACAGTGGAGTTCATGGGTAAATGCTAGAAATTCCAGTGTATAAAGGAGAGGGATGCAGTGATGGGTGAAGTTATCCGTTTGAAAGGTGAAAGTTCCAGTGGGTTTTTGCAGAAGACAATCGGTGAGAAAATGACAGAAGGACCCATGGCTAATAATTCTCTGCCTCTAGTCCCCACACTCCACTTTCTCTGCTGCCCGTGGATATTGTGAGGTCACCACAGAGCTGCATGTCACAGCCACCCTAGCACTGAACTAAGCGTGAACTAAGTGGGAGCGTGCCCTGGCCCAGGGCTCTTCTGTGGAATCTGCTCTGATTCAGGGCTTTCTGGTTCTGGCCCTGAGCACTCACATGTCCTTGGGCACATCACCAGATCTCTTCAAGGCTCAGGGTCTCCATCTTTTAAGTGGGAATAATGATACCTGCTTGCAGAATTTCTGAGAGCAGGAAGTAAAACAGTGCCCCCAAATCATGATCATTGCCTGGCACTTAGATCAGTATTATGTACTCCAAATTCACCTGTGTCATGCCTGCCAATAAGAGGTTGAATTGCCTTTAACCTCACAAGGAGGAGGTGACTGAGCACTGGAGGACTGGGAATCGTCCCAGGATTCCAGGCCAAGCCTGCAGAGGTGGATGAGGCTCTTGACCAGACTTATTCTGATGATACACTGAACAGCTAGAGAGGAAGGCTAAAAGAGTGGTTCTCAACCATGGTTCTGGGTCCACTGCTCTGGTAGCCCAGCACCCTTCACAGGTGACAAAACCAATTAGGATCAGTGGGTAAAAGTAATTTTAGTATTGCTGATGGTAAAGCCAGCACCTGAACCCTAATCATGTAGCTCTTGAATCCCCACTGCTGCTGCTGCTGCTAAGTCGCTTCAGTCGTGTCCGACTCTGTGTGACCCCATAGACGGCAGCCCACCAGGCTCCTCCGTCCATGGGATTTTCCAGGCAAGAGTACTGGAGTGGGTTGCCATTGCCTTCTCCATGAATCCCCACTAATCCCCATTATACCCTGCTGTCTCTCTTAACAGAGAGGGGGCACTCCATAAGTAACTGCCGAACAAATGAAGAAATGCAAGAATGACCCCCTTCCTGGTCTGGCATTCAGAAAGGCTTTCCCTGTCTTGGGTCGGGAAGATCCCCTGGAGAAGGAAATGGCAACCCACTCCACTATTCTTCCCTGGAGAATGCCATGGACAGAGGAGCCTGGCGGGCTACAGTCCATGAGGTTGCAAAGAGTTGGACCTGACTGAATGACTAACACTTTCACATTCCCTGGCTGCACCTGTCTTATCTGTGAGCCAGCCTAGCACATCCATGCCCCATGTCATCCCCCCCAACTCATTTGACCAGACCAAGCAAAGAGTCGGACACGACTGAGTGGCTAAGCACAGCCCAGCACAGCCAGGCCACAGGAGTTTGCTGAGGATCAGACCTGGATGAGATTATCCTTTAGCAAATAGCTCCTCAGAGGCAATAAGGAAAACTGCATGAGCACAAGACAAGTGATGATCCCCACACACACCGGCTGGGCTTTCTCTGGGGATGCAGGAGCAGGACGCACTTTGGATAGTTCAGCTGCAGCACGAATGTGCTAATGAGGGTTGTGTTTTCGTTGTGTGCTTCATAAAGCAGATTTGATGAGCTGAGCAGGGCAGAAGCATCTTGAGGGAATAGCACTTTCTCTGTGGCTGAGACTTTTTTCAACTCTTCTCTTTGGCTTGAGGGCCCTGAAGTCATTTCTTGGCTGGATATGAGGAGGCAGAGGGTTTCTCGAAGAGGGGCTAAAAGAGTTAGGGTTCCTCCACACTCAGGCAGCCCCTAATCTCAGGGACCACAGGAAGGATATGGCTGCCTCTAATCCTCTTCCGAGTGACGGGCCCATAAACAAACATGCTTGGGCATTTTACCAGACTGTGGCCTGGAACCTGGCATCAGCCTGTTTTCAGGCAAGTGTGACCATCTATGGATGAAGACAAAATGTTGCTGAAATCTAGGAAGGCATCAGAGGACTTGACGGTGCAGAAGGGTAGAAGCCATGAGATGCCGACCCTGTGGCAAAATCTTCCCCATCACTTATGGGAACCCCCTGATGGTCTCTGCCCACCCTCTCCAGCCCTTTCCCAGTCCACACACCTCACTCTGTACTCCAGACACACTGTCTTGCTTTTCTTTCCAAAATAGTTCCTTTCTGCCCCGGATCCTTGCAGACATTGTGTGTTTTTTTTTTTCTGTCACCTCTCCTTCCACCTTTCTACTCCTTGGGGGCCCCCCTCCGTTGCTTCTCCCTGCTTTTGGAGATTCTGAGCACAGGCCTCTTGCAGAGAACATGAGCTTCTCAGCAACATCAAAGACAGTCTGGGTTTCAGGAAGGATGAGCAGGAGAAGCCAGCGGGGTGTCTCCAGGAATCTCGGGTACCAGGTGCCCTCTGATCTCTGTCTCTGTGCGCACTCATGGGAGGTGTGGCCTTGGGAGCGCTGAGCCTGCTGATGGCTGCCACGGCCACTTCATTACTCATCTGCTAATTGTGGCAAATGGGGATTTTACACCTCCCTCGGCCCTCATTGTAGCCGCAGCACTGCTTTGATGGAGGGGAAAGGGAGGCCAGCCAGGAAATCCCATCAGGGGGTCCACATGCCTTCCCACTGGTGCTTTTGGACCCCGCAAACCTGAGTCTGGGTCCTGCACCTACTTGGTGATGAGGCAGGGAGAAGTGATGGGCCTGGGACCTACGACTCCAACTGAATCCTGCTTCTCCCCACTTCCTAACGAAGTCCTCGGCTTGGATCAGTCATATGGGGTGATCAGTGGTGGCCACTGGGCTAAAAGGAGTGGTTGAGTCATGTGCGGCTGCTGGCTGACCTGAGAAGACAATATGAAGGCTGAGGGTAGAGACAAGACTTCCTCCTGGAACCTTCTGGAACCCAGAGGCCAGTGTCCAGGTCCTGGGCAGCTGTGGGGAGGGGCAGTGAACCAGAGCAGCAGGGAGCAGAGCTCTGAAGAGCAGGGCTTTGGAGCCTAACAAGGAGGAGTTGGCTGACCTGGTGACAGGTTATTGAGTCTCTGAACCTCAGCATCCTCACCTGTAACACAGGAGGGTAAGACTCAACCCTCTGGGTTGTCAGGAAGATGAAATTAGCCATTGTACAGAAGTGCTTAGCAATAAAGTATCACTTCCGAGAACAGTTGTCAGGGAGTTGTCAGAAGAGTCTCACCCTGTGCAGCTCACAGTTCTGTTCTTAGTTTATCTTATGTGTTAGTGGGGATATTTGAGGAGCCCCCATCTGATCTGCTGGGCTTCTAGGTGGTGCTAGTGGTAAAGAACTCATCTGCCAATGCAGGAGACATAAGAGATTCAGGTTTGATCTCTGGGTTGGGAAGATCCCCTGGAGAAGGGCATGGCAACCCATTCCAGTATTTTTGCCTGGAGAATCCAATGGACAGAGGAACCTGGCAGGCTGTGGTCCATAGGGTCACAAAGTCGGACAGGACTGAAGCAACTTAGCATACACACATGCATCCTAGCTGTGTGAGTCAGAACTGCCATCAGTGAGCATTTATAGAAGGCCATGACTTAAATGTCACATCTCTGATCTTTACATCCATCCTATAAGTAGGTCCCTCCAGCCCTGATCCATTTTCCAGATGAGGAGGTAGGAATCAAGGAGGCTAAGGAACTTGCCCAAGGTCATTAGGGGAGATGCAAAGCCAGCACTGACCCTCTGCCTGACTTGGGGCCAGGGGTCAGCTGGATCCTACTTTTCCTTTGGCCAGTATCATTTAGTCCCTTTTCTGAAGAGCTTTAGCTGACTCTCATCTCTCCCACTCTCTCCTCTGAGAGGCAGAATGCAGATTAAAACAAGGGTTTTGCAGATCAGACCAAGGGGGGTTTGGATCCAACCAGACGGGCCACTGACTGGGTGGCTTGGACAAGTCGTCTGCCCTCTTTGGGTCACATTTCTCTTTTCGCAGAGTGAAGACAAGGTCTGCTTCACAGACAGGTCACGAGGGAGTACAGTTGCTCCAGGGTGTGCAGGCGCCCGGGGAGATGCCAGATCCCTCTCTTCTTCCTCAGGGGGCAGCTGTGCAGTTTGGAAGCCTCACAGAGCCTCCTCCAGAACAACGAGAGGGAGGGGGCAGGCGGGAAGTGAAGCCACAGAGGCCTCCCTGCCCTCAGCCATCGCCACACCCATCACTGGAGGAGGGGGCCTACCACTGCATCCTTTTTAACAGAGGAGTGGTCCAGAGAGGGCCTTGTTTCTATGGCTACAGGAGTGTGGCCTCCAGAGGCTCCCGATTTGGTGATAAATGGCTGAAGGGATGCTGCCTCACACCTTCCAGAGGCTCGCAGAGTTGGCAGCAAGGGGCCAGCAGCGCTGACTCCAGGCTTCTTCCCTTTCTCACCAGCCAGGAGTGTTTGAGCCCCCCGGACCCCAGCAGGAGCCCACAAACCCCTTCTAAGGCTCCTTGTGGCTTGCATCCAGCCTTCAGACAGTCACTTGGACCCCCACTGGCACCTTGAGACCAACATTTGCAGTTGTCGAAAGGGCCTTTCTTCACTGTGATGCAGTTTTCCTGTGTAGGAAAAAAACCAGGAAACTTCTGAAGAAGGGTTGCTGTGTTATCCTGTAGAAGAGGAGGCAAGGCTCTAAGTCATCATGTCAGCTGCACTTAAAACCTTTCTCTGCAATGACTCAATGTCGACAAGATCAAGAGCAGTTTCCGAGCTGGTGCTCAAAGATCCCCATGTACTGACCCCAGCCTACTTCCGGGATCTTACTACCGTTGTTATTGAGAGTAATAATGACCATTGACTAAAATAATCAATCGTTCATGTTTGAGGATGCTCAAGGCTGGAGGCTGTGTCCCGAGCACTTGTACTATCTCACTGAATTCCGATGACAACCGCAGGAGGTAGATGTAAGGTCCCCTTTTCCCAGTTACGAAACTGAGGCCAAGAGAGTGTGCGTCGTTGAGACTCCAAAGCTCAAGCCTGGGCTGCCCTGGGAGACCATCACCCGTATACCCAAGGCCCCAGTCTCCTTCACACAGCTCTCTCCTCCTGACTGGTCCCCCGTGTGCCTTCCGTTCATCTCCCCGCATGCTGGCTCCTGCTGTTCCTTCTTCCAGGAAGACCTCGGGAAGTGGCATGGATAGGGAGTCAAGCACACCAGAGGTCAGAATCCCGGCCGCACCACTTGCCAGCCACCAAACTACTTAAGCTCCCCGGGTCTCAGTCTCCTCACCTGGAGAATGGGAGGACAGCATGGCCTCATTGATTTGATGAGTCAGTTGTGCAAAGTGCTGGCCCCTAATGCTGACCCACCTGACCAAGTTCTGCCTGAAACTGGAGGCCCAGCTCTGGCTTCCTCGACTGCAAGGTCTTCTCTAACTCAGTCAGCTGCCATTTCTTCTTCTTCCAAACCACTCTGAGCCACTACCTATGTCCCTGGCTCATGTCTCTTGAGGGCAGGGCCCCACATTGACTTAGTTCTGTTCCTTGTACAGTGTAAAAACCTAGTCAAAGTTTGCAAAACCTAGTCAAAGTTTGCAGAGTCGTTGCACTTCAGGGCTCTTCTCCATCTGCCCACATCTCCCTCTCTGGCACGCTCACTCTGTCCCCTCGGTGCCTCCCCCTCCTCCATCACACACTCGGGCTCTCCTCAGCTCCCTGTGCTTCTTCAGAAATCTCTGTTCTCTTTTACCTCTGTCCGCAGTCCCTCCGTCTGCAATGCCCTCCTGCATTCTTTTCATGGACTATTTCTGCTCCTTCTTTACAATTTGGCTAGGTAAACAGTGGAAACGGAGGAAGACTTTATTTTTTCTGGGCTCCGAAATCACTGCAGATGGTGACTGCAGCCATGAAATTAAAAGACGCTTACTCCTTGAAAGGAAAGTTATGACCAACCTAGACAGCATATTCGGAGAAGGCAATGGCACCCCACTCCAGTACTCTTGCCTGGAAAATCCCATGGAGGAGCCTGGTAGGCTGCAGTCCAGGAGGTCGTGAAGAGTTGGACATGACTGAGCGACTTCACTTTCACTTTTCCCTTTCATGCATTGGAGAAGGAAATGGCAACCCACTCCAGTGTCCTTGCCTGGAGAATCCCAGAGACGGTGGAGCCTTGTGGGCTGCCGTCTGTGGGGCTGCACAGAGTCGGACATGACTGAAGTGACTTAGCAGCAGCAGCAGACAGCATATTAAAAAGCCGAGACATTACTTGGCCAACAAAGGTCTGTCTAGTCAAGGCTATGGTTTTTCCAGTAGTCATGTATGGATGTCAGAGTTGGACTGTAAAGAAAGCTGAGCACCGAAGAATTGATGCTTTTTGAACTGTTGGAGAAGACTCTTGAGAGTCCCTTGGGCTGCAAGGAGATCCAACCAGTCCATCCTAAAGGAGATCAGTCCTGTATGTTCACTGGAAGGACTGATGTTGAAGCTGAAACTCCAATACTTTGGCCATCTGATGTGAAGAGCTCATTCATTTGAAAAGACCCTGATGCTGGGAAAGATTGAAGGCGGGAGGAGAAGGGGATGACAAAGGATGAGATGGTTGGATGGCATCACCGACTCAATGGACATGAGTTTGAGTAAACTCCAGGAGTTGATGATGGACAGGGAGGCCTGGTGTGCTGCAGTCCGTGGGGTTGCAAAGAGTCGGACATGACTGAACGACTGAACTGAACTGAACTGATTCTCTCCTCCTCCAGGAAGTCTTCCTTGATACTCCAAGCCCTCCTCTGTGTTCCCCCAGCCCCTAGGCTGACCTCTGTCCCAGCTCTTGCCACGATGTATTTGCTGTTTTTGTCCAGCTGTCTATCTCCCTGCTAGACTATCATTCCCTGGCAGCAGGGACCG
Source organism: Giraffa tippelskirchi (assembly GCF_054371585.1). Classification (NCBI taxonomy): domain Eukaryota; kingdom Metazoa; phylum Chordata; class Mammalia; order Artiodactyla; family Giraffidae; genus Giraffa; species Giraffa tippelskirchi. The sequence goes on from NC_137284.1 coordinate 22,930,090, forward strand.
GGTCACTGTCAACCCTAGAGTCTTGTCATTTGGCACAGTGTCGACCACAAAGTCAGTGATGGCTGAGTGGAGAGATGGATGAATGGATGAAGGAGCGCCTGTTTGAAAAATTCCCAACACTTGAAGTTTGGAGTACCTGCCACTGGGTTATGCACTGTGTGTGACCTGTGATGTGACTCGGCCACCTCAACCTCTGCATCCTGGAGACTGCCAGGCTATTAGGAGACAGGACCCAGTATCTGGGAACTGTGTCTAAATCTGCATATGCATTCCGTGCCTCCAATCCAAACCTTGTTCATTAGCACAGCAATTAACAGCAGCGCCTAATGACAGATGGTCCGGCAGTGAGCCTGAACCCCTGGCTCCATAGTGGGCTTGGAGTGGAGCAGACACGTCTGGCAAGGTTGATGTTTTCATTGATCCAGCAAGTCAGAGCTCCCAGGGCTGCCGACTGTGGGTGAGCCGATGTCAGCTCCTGCGTGGTGGGGGCTGGGCCTAAAAGGGCCAGGCCTTGGAAACCAACACTTGGAAAGGTCATTGAAAATGTCCAGCCTCTATTCTAATCCTGAGATTTTTTACTTAAAGATCTGAATTTCACATTGGCAAGCCCCAGCACACCACCCCCAAATTTTCTTAAGCCCCTTGAATTCTAGCAACTTCTCCAGGAGATGGTGCCCCTTCCTGTTAATGCCTTAAAGGCTTCTGCATGTTCTACAATTATTATTTAGAATTGCAGTGTCCAGGCCCCTCGGCCTCAGCTAACAGACATGCAGAGTTTAGTGCTTAGCTTGTGTAAAACCAGTGTTATGTAAACATACTTATATTTAAGAAAGTTTGGAGAGACATTTTCTTTTTCTTCCTATTATCCTTGGTTTGAATCGGTTCATTGGTTACTACCCTGGGAATGAATCATTTCTCCAAAAAAAGAAACATCAAACTGGCATTCAAATGGCTGTCTGGGTCCAAGATTCAAGTCAGAGAGCAACATCCTAAATCAGAGTGAATTTCTCAGAACTAGAGTGCATCAGAGCTAGAAAGGATCTTTCTGTCCAACCCTCTATCACTGACAGCGACACTGGTGTCCAGAGGGGTTCAATGATTTGTCTGAGGACACACAGCGAGCTCATCTTCCAGGTGGAACCTCTTCCCTACAGCGTGTCTCAGATCATCAGAAACATTCAGGCTCTGCCGAGTACCAACACCAAACCACTCTAGCAGAAACGGAATATGCCTCCTTCACGGCCTGTCAACAGTCAGGCCTAGTGAAACAGAAGAGAGGGTGCAGGCTGAGCAAGCGAGGCCTGTGATCTGTTGTTAGTCATGCGGAAATCATGCATCTTGTTTTGAGAGGTGTTGACAATGAGCCATGCTGGAGAAGAATGTTAGCTGAGGTTGAGGAGTCCCCCTGGTGGGAGACCTTTGCGATGTGGGCCTTTCTCTGGAACATGGGGGTGTGGAATTGGGAGTCTACTTCCCACTAATACTGGTAAGAGAAACATGCATCGTGTAAAAGCCTACACCTTCTTACCTCATGGACAAGACCCCTGGAGTCAACCTTTCTCCCTTCCCTGTGTTAGGAAGTTTGACTGGCATGGAGTCCCAGATGTTTGATTACCATTTGTCTAAGGGTGCTGTGAGGAGGAGCTTTGGTTCAGAAAACCAGTCTTCAGGCTACATGGCAGCTGGCCACCAGGGGAGGCAGGAGATCAGATACCCTGGGGTGAATGTCTCAGAGTGAAGGCCCCGGTCTCTGTGTCCCTGTGGACTGGTCCCACCTGACAATGTTCCTTGCCTCCCTGTTGGGGGCACTCAGGTGGGCGTTGCAAAATGCTGGCCGGAAGGAGCCTCACTTCTCGGCTCTGTGCAGAGAGAGTGTCTCACTGAGGCAGAGCTCTCCTTTCTATCTTTGTTTTCTTTTTTAATTCTCTCAGAGGACATGCAGCTGAAGGAGGATTCAGGCATACAGGCCCCTTTTCTGATACAAAAACACGATCAAAATGTATTCAATCTCAGGGATATTTTTTTATTTTCCTCTGGCGAGACAACTTTTTGTTAAAATATAAAGATAACAAGAGGAAATGTCAATGGGAAAAGTATTTTTCCTATAAGCCCCTCACCTTGTATAGTCCTTTATCCTTCCAAATTTTGCATCGATGGGCATATATTTTGCACAAAATTCTTACCTTGGTATAAATGTAACTCTTCTGGTATTTAAATATTCAGAATATTCATTTAACATGCTCCATTAGGGCTTAAAATAAGTCTTTGTGTAACAAAGAGAGCCTAAAGCCAACGGTTAAAACAAAACAGAAGTTTATTCCTCTTTCACTTGAGAGTCCAGCCTCTACAGCTACTACGAACTAGTAATGTTATTACTATTTCCCTATGACTCCACCACTGCTAGCTGACATGCGTTGGGTAACTACTGTGTACCAGGTAATGTGCTCTGGGCTTCAAATATGATCATTCTTCTAATTCTGACATTATCCTTAAGAGGATTATTGTACCCATGTTGCAGATGAGGAAAAGCTGTTCTCTCAAGGTCTCTTAGACAACAGTGACAGAGACAGGGGTGATTTCATATGCTCTTTCTCATAATCATTGTGTAACATGGTCACCGAGACTAGAAGGGTGCAAGACGGGATCCAGGGCGAGTTATCTGGCCAAATGTTCTAACCCGAAGAAAGATGAGATTCTGAGCCTCTAGGTGGAAACAAGCAAGGAAGATGCCAGGGATGCTGGAGCAGGACTTGAGCCTGGCTTTGCCTACTGGTTTAAAGGACCAGGGAAAAGAAGACATATTAGTCAGGGTTCCTGATTCCAAGAAACGGAAAGCACTTTCTGTTGCAATGAGGAAATGAATTCATGCAGAGGATTTGAGGCAGCTCAAAAGAGCATGTGAAGTCACCCCTGTCTCTGTCACCTGTTGTCTAAGAGACCTTGGGAGAACAACTTTTCCTCATCTGCAAAATGGGTACAATAATCCTCTTAAGATTAATGTCAGAATTAGAAGAATGATCATATTTGAAGCCCAGAGCACATTACCTGGTACACAATGGTTACAGTGCATGAGAAGGCTGGAGGCCAAGACTTAGGAACAGGCAGGAGGGTGGCCAGGACCCATTTGGTATCTGCCAAAGCTGAGCCTCAGAGCCCAGCGGCTGAGAACGCCATACCAACCCCATCACATCAGCTTGTCCTGCCACCTCCCACTAGCAGCATGGCCATGGCCACCCCTGGACACTGGCGTGGCTTCTTCTGCCTCTGCCACACAAATGGAACACTCCTCCTGGGTCCTGGTTTCCTGCATCCTTTCCTCAAGCACAAGTCTTGGGATGAACAGAGTGATTTCATTTTTGTCTCTCATTGAAATTTTTCTCCTGTCCCCAAATGAAAACTCAGAAAGTTCTGATGACTCTTCCACTCACTGTTAGCAATATATTTTGTCACCTGAAGTCACAAAGCACAGTCTTGGTTCCATAATGAGGACGCTCAGTCGTGTGTGTCAAGTCCAACCCTGCCTTTGATTTAGAGGTAAATCTTCTCCACGTTCCCTTCCAGGGCCAGCTTCAGGGCTGGCCTTGTCTTGGACAGCAGGTAGAACTGTGCTTTTCTTTCTCTGTTCTTCCTTTGCCCTCAGTTTACCGACAGCGGCTCCAGGGCTGGGCAAGGACAAGGAGAAGGGACAGTAGGAATGGAAAGGTCTTAGTAAATTGGCCTCACAGCCAGCTCTGCACTCGGTAGTGGGGGTGGGGGGAGGCAGACACTGAAAGCCCATTAGGCAGCAGGCCTCTTTCACACTTTCTTAGAGACCTAATCATTATGGGGGTCAGGGGAAAATGGGGGGGGCGGCGGGAGAAGGTGTCTGGCTCACCTGCTGATTGCAATCAAGCCTGAGGTCACCACTGGCTTGGTGGCCCCATAGGAAGCCTGAAGCTTCCTTTCTGCTGAAGCCCATCATTCTGCACTTGCTCTCTTCAGAGGGGTCCTCATCTGGAAAAGGCCATTGCTGTACCCACAAAGCCTAGGAATGAGACCCACTCACTCTTCTTTGTCCCCACTTGTCCCCCATGGCCACTGCCCCTCTAGAAGTCCCTGAGCTTCAGGCCCCCTTCAGGCTTCCTGAGTAGAGGCGCTGGGGAGGGAGCGGTAGGTTTTTTCTGCATGCAACAGCCTCTCTCCTTTCTCTCTCCTGGCAGCCACACTCCCTCGCAGTTAACTTTCTCAGGCCTCTGTCAGGCACTAGCCTGAGGGGCCTCCAAGGGCCAGGGGATGTAGGTCAAGCTCTCCAGCGCACTGAAACCACGTTCTCTAGGCTTGAAGCGATCGCCCTCCGTCCCCGCTGCAGCTCTTTCCAGATTCAAGCTCCCTCTCCTGAATTTCTTAGACATTGACCGTGAACATCTGCATCTCGGTTTCTCTCTGCACGGCGTGAAGTATCTGATATCTCTTTGTCTGACTGAGAGTCTTGGCTCCAGTGAACTCTTTCCCAGGCTCCTGATTCGCCGTCTGGAGAGGCCCCTCCTGATAGGCGGAGCCTGGCTCCCACCGAACCCCTACAGCGGGGAATTTCACAGGCTCCCCAGTCCCCCTGAGGGGCTGAGGATGCAGACAGAGCAGCCAAGTCACAAGGAGAGAACTCCCTCCTCCCTCCCCCAGTCCTGGGAATCAGGCTGCAGTTGTTTCTCTTAACACGTGGTAGGGACATGAGAAGTGGGGGGGAAGTTCCCCAGAAGCCCTGTTACAGCAAACCACCTTCTCTGCTCTGTGATATGGCAGCAAGCATGAAGAGGAATAATTTTCCACTACGGAAGCATAATAGACCCAGTGCCTCTCCCTCACCCTGATTACATCTAACCCTGGAGAGGGCCAGGGGGTTCAAAGGGGAATGAAAACCCAACCATGCCCCTCCCAAAAAAAGGTGGTTTCAGGAAGACCTTTTGTATCAGCCCTGGTGGCTGCTTCTCATGACCTTCTGGTCCTTGCATCCCAGCTCCCTGGCAGTCTGCAACAATAATGAGTATTTTTCAGTTTGGGGAAGCCCTGCTGAGTGAACAGTGCCCAAGATCACATCTTTTTTTTTTTTCCCTCACCCATCTGAGACCACGGATGACTGTATTTCTCACATGCACTGCCTGACTTTCGGAACCCCATCATCCCACCACCACCCCCGCCCCAAGCCAGGGAATCTGGCCAGTGCGCAGAGGCACTGGGGCGGAATCTGCCATCTCCCTCCTACAGCTAAGCCTGTTTCCTCAAACCTTTAGGCTGCCAAGGAGAAAGACTATGAAAACAGTGGTTCCCAGGTCTTTGGAGCTTACAGACCAAAAATATGTTTTAAGAATGACCAGAAAGCTATTTTCAGGGTAAAGATATTGAAGATATTGAAGAAAAGAGAAACCTAAAAAATGGACATCTCCTAGACCATCATTTCATGAAGGAAAGGACATTTTAGCATACACACACGTGTACACACACACACATACAAAATAAGAAGGAAACTGATCTTGGAATAAATGGGAGCGAGTGAAAGTCACTCAGTCATGTCCGAGTCTTTGCAACCCCATGGACTGTACAGTATAGAATTCTCTAGGCCAGAATACTGGAGTGGGTAGCCTTTCCCTTCTCCAGGGGATCTTCCCAACCCAAGTATCAAACCCAGGTCTCCTGCATTGCAGGCAGATTCTTTACCAACTGAGCTATCAGGGAAGCCCTTGGAATAAATGGTAGCCCCTTACACTAAATACATTAGATTTTTATATGAAAACTACCAATATTGTCCTTACTTTTCTCATTTTCTTGGCATAGCACAGAAACCCGACTGTAGCCTGTTCCTTGGATTAGAGCTTGGAAAGTGAGAGCTTAAGTTACTCAGTCACAAGGTAAAGAAAGGCTCAGATATGCAAACAGCTACATCTCACTGCTTTTTCTAACACTCATGCCTGATGGCCTAGTTCTTGCTGGACACTAGGTATTTTGTGGGGTACACATTGCTCCCTGACTTCAAGGGATTATATACTTGAGTGAAGGATATGGAAAATGTCACCTCCTCAAACAGGTCCTCCCAGATCACCCCATCTAAAGTAGCAGCAAAGACATGCCTCACACCCCCACCCCTTGGACCCCCTCAGTAATTCTCTAACATGTCACCTTTTCTTTTTCTTCTGTAATCTAATCTTAAATGGAAATTGCTCAGCTCCTATCTTTGTGTCCTCTTTGTGGTCCATCTCACCCTTCTAGAATGTAAGCCCCAAGGGTGCAGGAACATTTTCTGCCTTACTCGCTACTGGAGATTCCACACAAAGGTACAGACGACTCCCCAGGGCAGTGGTGTGGGATCCTGGGTTGGGGTGTGGAAGTGGGACACAGCCACCCATTGTCCTAGGCTTCTCACACTATATGCAACCTCTTCACCCATTGTGCTAGGCTCCTCACACTATATGCAACCTCTTCAAATCTCTTAGCAATCAGGTGACATGATCGGAGACATCTTACTATGAATGAGTGTTCTGACTTCTGAATTAATGGAGTTAGGAGAATAAAATGGAACAGCAGTGATTCTTTAAAGAGAAAACTAAGTCTGCTTTCTACCATTTACCTCCTTTGCTGAAGGCATGGAGATTGCTGGAAGGTCATGGGGAATATTTAGAACTGAAACTTCGAAGGCTCCCCATTGCCCTTCCCCAGCGGAAATCACCAGTCCCCATAAATCATGCTAAGCTGGTCATATGATAATACCTCAAGTTAACCTTAGCAAATGTGCTTTGAATTTCCCATGTGCTGTGTGCGTGCATCAGAAATGCTCATAACAGTTGTGTGAAGTAGATGTGGTCATTATCTCCTCTTCACACACGAGAACACTAGAGCTCAGAGGGGTTAGGTGGCTTGCCCGAGGTTACACTGCTGACATATGATGTCGCCAGGACTTGCATCCAGGTCTGCCCCACCCCCAGTACACACACGCCTCTGTGCTTCTGCCCTGAGTGCACCTCCCATTCACTAAAATGTGCCGTGATTTGGAGACAAGCCCCAGAGCTCCATGGCCAAATCCAGAGGTTGGAGTGACAATAGTAGTAAATGGCAGCCACCCAGCTCGGCTATGGGTCAGGCGCTGTGCAGGACCTTCCTGCACATCAACTCAGTTAATCCTCACAACTCTGAAGGGCTTCCCAGGTGGTGCTAGTAGTAAAGAACCTGCCTGCCAATGCAAGAGACATAAGAGACGAAGGTTCAGTTCCTGGGTTGGGAAGATCCCCTGGAGAAGGGAATGACTACCCACTCCAATATTTTTGCCTGGAGAATCCCATGGACAGTGGAGCCTGGCGGGCTACAGTCCATGTGGTCGCACAGAATGGGACATAACTGAAGCGACTTAGCACACACGCACATACAACTCTGAAAGGTGGGTTATTATTATATCTTTGCCTTTATGCTGATGAGAAGCAGGCTCAGAGAGTTTAAATGAACCTCCCAAGTCCCATAGCCATGAAGCAACAGATTCAAAATTTGGACCCGGCTTTGCCTGACCTGAAGTTACCGTAGCTCAGACAGTAAAGAATCTGCTTGCAATGTGGGAGACCTGGGTTCAATCCCTGGGTAAGGAAGATCCCCTTGGAGAAGGGAATGGCAATTCACTCCAGTATTCTTTCCTAGAGAATTTCATGGGCAGAGGAGCCTGGTGGGCTACAGTCCCTGGGGTTGCAAAGAGTCAGACACAACTAAGCGACTACACTTTGCCTGACTTCAGTGCTCCCTCGAAAGCATCGTCCTGTGGGACACAACTCATTCAACAAGTACTTTTGGAGCACCTGTTCCATGCCAAGCACTGTTCTAGAAGGTAGGGATTAGCACTAAATGGGGAGACAAAGCCCTTGCCTTCATGGGGCTCACATTCTGGCGGAGGGAACAGATCATACACTTACAAAGAAAGAAATATGTTTTTTTGGCTATAAATTATTAAAGACAAGAGGGTCTGTTTGAACCCTGGCCCCCTCTGAGTGGAGGCTGTAGGGAGGTGGGCAGAGCAGCAGGGAACCAGTTAAGAAGTGATGGCAATAATCCAGGTAAAATACAAGGATGGCTTGGATCAGGATGGTGGTAGTGGATCAGCAGGGGATGTTTTCATTCCCTTTGAGGCCAATCAGCAAACTGGTTGATAGATTGGATGTAGATTGGGAAAGAAATCAAGGAGTCAAGGGTGATGCCAAGATTTCCACCTGAACAGCTGGAGAGATGGAATTACCAGTTGCTGAGATGGAGAAGACAGGAAGGTCAGGAATTCAATTTTATTATTTGTGTTTGAGATGTTTATTCCCCATCCAAGGAAAGATGTTGAAAAGCCATTGTGATTTATGAGCATGGAATTCAAGGGGTGTTCTGTGCTAAGAATGTATCATATTTCATCAAATAGAAGATGTCATTAACTGTAAGACCATCATTTTTTTATGTACTACTAAGAAAGAGTGCTAGCTTTGTTTCTTAGTGTGTCCTAACCTCCACCTTCAGAGATATTAAAATGTGTGTTTTAAAATCAATAAGATATAGTCAGTTTGGGAGTTGCTTCTGTATAGATGATAGTAAAGGTGATGAGAGTTGATCACCATGGCAGTGGTAGAGGAGAGAGAGGAGAAAGGGCAGTATAAGGACTGAGTTCTTGAACAGCAAAGCACGGCCGCTCACCACCCAGTTCCAGACAAAAGCTGTGTCAGGAAGTTAAAATTCTTTTTCAGAGGCAGATGTCATTATGGTGCCTCCCTGTGGGGCTTCAATCTGAGGATTCAGAATTCAGGGGTGGCTGGCTGGCACTGCAAGCACATCACCTGGCACTGCTACATGGTGTTGTTCAAAAGGGCCAAACCTTTGGGCTCATCTGGGTTGAAATCTGAACTCAGTTTCTTCATTAGTAATATGTGCATATAATGTCTGTTACATCACTTTGCCAACAAAGGTCTGTATAGTCAAAGCTATGGTTTTTCCAGTAGTCATGTACGGATGTGAGAGTTGGACCATAAAGAAGGCTGTGCACTGAAGAACTGATCCTTTCAAACTGTGGTGCTGGAGAAAACTCTTGAGAGTCCCTTGGACTGCAAAAAGATCAAACCAGTCAATCCTAAAGGAAATCAATCCTGAATATTCTTTGGAAGGACTGATGCTGAAGCTGAAACTCTAATATTTCGGACACCTGATGTGAGAAGCTAACTCGTTAGAAAAGACCCTGATGCTGGGAAAGAGTGAAGGCAGGAGGAGAAGGGGATGACAGAGGATGAGATGGTTGGATGGCATCACCGACTCAATGGACATGAGTTTGAGAAAGCTCTGGAAGTTGGTGATGGACAGGGAAACCTGGCATCCTGCAGTCCATGGGGTCACCAAGAGATGGACACGACTGAGCGACTAAACAGCTACTCCCTTCAAGACCCAGAAAACAGACCAATCTCTTCTTTCTCTGGGCCAGTTTATGCATCTATAAAATTAAAAGAGTGTCAACAGGGTAATCTTTAAGCCCTCTTCTAACCCAGGCATTTTGATAACAATAATACTGACTGCAGTACTTTGAACATCTACAGGGTGATTTATGTAATCATTAATCTATATAAACAACCATGTGTGTACTATTATTCCCATTTTACAAAATGGGCAGCTGAGACCAAAAAGGGCACAGGCCATTCACAGTGGTGGAGCCAGACTGCAAAGCAGGGTGTTTAAGGCCAAGGGCACTGGATTCCACCAAGCCCCCTGACTCTCCCTGCTGGGATTGATGTGTGGTTCTTAGTGGCATTATCACCAGAGACCAAGGGCCACCCCTCCGCATAATATGACAAGGGTCATTCAGGGTGTTGTCCCCCATAAACAGGAAATGTGATTTGTCTCAGTAGCTCCCATGTGCTCATGGAAATGGAGTGGCTCCTGGAAAGATCACTAGAAAGAGGGGCAACTGATGTCGAGTGTAGAGGTTACTCATACCCAACCCTGTGGACTTGGTGTCCAGTGTTCTCTTGGACCATATTTTTGCAAGTCAAGGGTGAGTATCCAAGAATCACAAAACCTGGTGCTGAATGGGCCTCCTGTGACTGGGGAGGGGCTGGCAAAAGCTGCTCAGCCTTCTCTTGTATCAGGAGAAAGTTTCCTGAGCAGAAAGTGGGAGGGAAAAGGTGGATTTGAGTGGGTTTGAGTGATGGGACAGAGTTGGCTCTTGGCCAAGGCCTAATGATGGAGCTGACCGGTCAATTGCTATCAACATTTCAAAAGGATTATAATGTAGACCTTGGTTTCATAACTTCAGCAGTATTGGCATTTTGATCAGATAAATGTCCCTGATGGGGAACTGTCTATGCCTTGCAGGGTGTTTAGCAGCATCTGAGTCTGCTATCCATTAACGCTACTGTCAGCCTCCCCAGCCCAGGTGTGTGTGTGTGCTTAGTCATGCCCAATTCTTTGTGAATCCATGTTCCCTGCTGTATCTGCAGTGCCAGCTTTGGTGCATGTCTAATAGTTGGTTGAGTGACTTTGGTGAACACCTACTCTGTGCCAGTTGCTGTGCTGGGGCTGAGGATGCCAAGGTAAATAGCACGGTCTCTGACTCCTGGGAACTCGGTGCCTCATGGAGGGAGACCAACGGAGGAGGTGAGGATGGGGAAGTAGGGGAGCACAGAAAGGGAGCAAGTAAGGAGAGAACTCTGGCGGGTGGTTAGAGGAAAGGTGGACTGCACAGCATCTTTAGAGGCATGAACATCTAGGGGACCAGGGATGAGCCCAGTGGACAGGGAAGGAGCATGGCACAAAGCTTGGCACTGCAGGAGCACCCAGGGTCTATCTGAAGCAGCTGGAGATGATGGTGGTGGAGTAGAGGAGGCCAACTCTGAGAGGCCTTGAATCCCATGCGAAGAAACATCATCTCTTTGGGTTGTTGTGAACGTGATTGCAAGCTTAGCACAATGCTTGGCACATATTAAGTACTCCGTGAAGCATCATTATTCCTATTGGTGTGGTGAACAGGGAGCTGTTGGAGGTTTTTGAGACAAATGAGGGATGTGATAGATTAGCATTTTAGCGAGATCATTGGGGCAGTGGTGTAGAAGACAGCTTAGCGGTGGCCCTGGGAAAAGCAGATGAGAAAGAATTGGGAGGACAGTTCAGAGGCTTCTAGAATGAAAAGGGAGTCAGGGGGCACGGGTCCCAGGATCTGGGGCGTGTGCTGTAGTGGGAAACGTGGCTATACTTTGCTCCTCCAAGCAAGGGTGCAGGGGCTGGAGGAGGAGGCCGCTGAGACTGACAGTCATGTGGGCCAGGGGGCAGAATGACTCAGCCTGACCTGGTTCACTCAGCAGCTCACAGCGCCCCTGAAAGACACAGCCAGCTCTGCATTTCAGACAGCCCTCTCGGTGAGGAGGAGGGCTTGCCATTTGTATCGGTTGATATACTTTTAATTAAAATCGTAATCATTTGAGCATTCTCTAAAGTTTTACTTTGGGAATTTGCTGTCTTACGAGCTCTGCCCTAATTAGTATTCTCTTTATCCCTTATTAATAAATTATATATCAACAGTTTCATCTATCTCCTTTGATCACAGAATCTCACGATTCCTGAGTCAGATTCCTCTCTCTGTTGACATTTTGGGTGAAGTGGGGCCAACCAGGCCTGATATGGGGGGTTGAGAATTAGAATTCTCAGTTAATTCCCAGTATCATGGGGATCTATCTTCTTCCTGCTCACCTGAGATCCCAGCAAGCACACAACATATGCGTCTCCTGAGGTCAAGATTATGGGACCCCTTAGGGGCAGACCTTTGGAGGAAGCCCCTGGAATTAGGCAGACAAGCCCGAGGCAGTGGTCACACATGTATTAATACCCAGAAACATAATTGGGAAAATAGAAGTGGAAAAGCTGATGGGTTAGCCCACAGACTTCACCCCAGGCTCAGAAAGATTAAGTAACTTGATTATAGTCACAAATTCAGGTCATTAAAGCTTAAGGAGTCAATAGGGACTAATGTTTATTGGGCAGTTATTATGTGCTAAATTCTGTGCGAGTTGCTTTATGTGCCTGGTACCTGTTAAGATTTCAAGCCAACTAATGAGGTGTAGGCAGTTTGGTCTCCCATCTCTGGAAGAGAAAAGCAAGTCAGTGAAATTAATCAGCTTCTGTCAATCCACCTGCTAGAAAGAGACCCGGCTGGTATTCAGGTAAAGGTCTGTCCAATTTCAAAAGCTTCTCTCTGCTGACTGCACTATCTGAATTACAACCAAGGCATACCAGCTTGAGGCCCACAGCATTTTTGTCTGAGGCCCCCTCTGGAGGATGTGTTAAGCCCTTGCTATTCAAACTGTGGTCCAGGGATCAGTGGCATCAGCTCACTTGGGTTTAAGTTATAAATGCAGAATCTTAGGCCTCAGTTCACATATACAAATCAGAATCTGCATTTTTTACAAGATTCCCAGGATGTGACAATATCTATTAAATTTGGGAAACAAAATGGAATTTGATATTTGTTTAGCATCATCTACTAATCCTCATGAACCTTCCAAGGTCAATGCTACTCCTCATAAATAGATATAGAGATGTTAAGTGACTAGTCCCAAGTCTTATACCCGATTTGTGGCAGAATCCAGATATAGTCCCTAGCCTTGACCCTGAACTGGAGTTCTAGGAGCTGAGGTTCCATATTCTCAGGTTGGTGTTCTTGGGCTTCAGGAAGATAATAATGGAGATTGGGAGCCATTATTATCATTCCCTAAAGCCCATTATGTATCTTCTACTTCATCCTAGTCAGACCACAGGGACATGAACTTGGACACAAGCATCTTTGCTTTTGACAAGAATTATAATTGGCCAGCATGGAAACTAGTTATTTCCTGGAGAGCAAGGATTTGGATTGGCAATAATATATGACTTTGATTAATATAAAATAGTCAATTTTAAAATATATAATAGTCAATCCTAAAGGCAATCAACCCTGAATATTCATTGGAAGGATTGATGCTGAATCTGAAGCTCCAATACTTTGGCCACCTGATTCGAAGAGCCAACTTATTGGAAAAGACCCTGATGCTGGGAAAGATTGAAGGCAGGAGGAGAAGGGGATGACAGAATGAGATGGTTGGATGGCATCACCAATTCAATGGACATGAGTTTGAGCAGACTCTGGAAGTTGGTTTTCGACAGGGAAGCCTGGTGTGTTGCAGTCCATGGGGTTGTAAACAGTTGGACAGGACTGAGTGACTGAACAACAACAAACATAAGATAGAGACATTAATTACCTTTCAAAAATTCAACTTGTTTAGGAGTCAATGGCTTTCAATTTGTTAGTCCATAGTGGGAAGATGATTTACAAAAGGGGTCCCTTTGAGTCTAGTAGCTTCTCATTTGTGTTGAAGAAATCCAGAGGAACAACATCAATAATCATCAGAGAAATACAAATCAAAACAGCAATGGCATATCACATCCTACCCATTAGCACGTTTTTGTTGTTGTTGGTCAGTTGCTAAGTTGTGTCCAACTCTTTGTTGATCTTTGGTCAACAGCCACCAAGTGGGCTTTGCCTTTTCCTCCTGCTCTTAATGCATTCTGTAGATGATCACCTTACTGTCCATTTCCAGAGTGACTTTTCCTAGTTCTGGACATAAGTTCACAGGTCTATCAGATCTAGTCCAAGTGTCTTTTCAAGTCAAGCAGTCTTGGGTTCAAGTCCTGGCTCTGCCACTTTCTGTGTGATCTCAGAGTTATTTAATCTTCCTTAGCTTCAATTTCTATATCCATGAGATGAACCTACCTTGTAGGTTGTTGTGAAGATAGACAGCTGAGATATATATGGAGGAACTAGTCTAGAGGTCGCATTTTGTAGGGAAAGTGCCTGAGTTCTAGAGGAATGAGCAGTGTGCCATGGTTATGAGGCTGCAGAGAGCAGGAGGGCCAGAACCCAGCCCTGGGTCCCTTGCCTCACTGCACCTTCTGCAACACCTGTGCTCTAGGTGTGATGAGCAAATGCCGCATAGAAAGCAGTTCAGACCAGTCGAGTCTCTCAGTTTGCTTTTTGTTCCCATATCTTTAAATATCATTGACACTGGAAGGGCTGGGATGAGGTCCAATAACCTGGCCAAGCTGTGACATCTCTAGAGTGGCCTGGTCCAAAAGGTTGTCGTCATCATTTAGCTGCATCATGATCTCTTCCGAGAGGCTTCCCCTGACCAATCAAATTTGGAAGGTCTCTGCTCATATTCTTATACATCCCTCTGTTTTGTTTTCAAATTACACCTCATCTTTTGTCCTTTCATGCCATGGTCTATGTAAGTTTGTGTTTTACTTATTTACTTATCTTTTTAAAATTAACCCTTTTATTTATTTTATTGGAGTATAGATGCTTTACAACGTTGTGTTTGTTTTCTTTCTTTTCTTTAAAAAAAACTTACTTATTTTTTTGGCTGTGCTGAGTCTTCATTGCTATGCAGGCTTTTCTCTAGTTGCAGTGATCAGGAGCCACTCTCCAGTTGTGGTGTTTGGGCTTCTCATTGTGGTGGCTTCTCTTGTTGTGGAACACAGGCTATAGGGTGTGCGGGCTTCAGTAGTGCATCGTATGTGTTCAGTAGTGTGGCTCCCTCAGGGTTCTAGAGCACAGGCTCAATAGTTGTGGTACACAGGCTTAGTTGCTCCAAGGCATGTGGGATCTTCCCAGATAGAGGCTCAAACCCGTGTCTCCTGCACTGGCAGGTGGATTCTTCACCACCATTTTTATTTAAGAGTAATTGTAGATTTACATAAAAAATAATACAGGGGGATCCTTTGTATTCTTCATCCAGTTTCCTCCATGGTAATATCTTTCAAAACTGTAGTGCAGTATAACAACCAAGACACTGACATTGTTTATCTTTAAAATTTTCTTTTTTACTAGAAATTTAGTTCAGTTCAGTCACTCAGTCATGTCCAACTCTTTGTGACCCCCTGGACTGCAGCACACCAGGCTTCCCTGTCCATCACCAACTCCCTGAGCTTACTCAAACTCATGTCCATAGAGTTGGTGATGCCATCCAACCATCTCATCCCCTGTCATCCCCTTCTCCTCCCGCCTTCGATCTTTCCCAGCATCAGGGTCTTTTCCAATGAGTCAGTTCTTCACATCAGGTGGCCAAAGTGTTGGAGTTTCAGCTTCAGCATCAGTCTTTCCAATGAATATTCAGGACTGATTTCCTTTAGGATTGACTGGTTTGATCTTTTTGCAGTCCAAGGGACTCTCAAGAGTCTTCTCCAACACCACAGTTCAAAGGCATCAATTCTTTGGTGCTCAGCTTTCTTTATAGTCCAACTCTCACATCCATATATGACTACTGGAAAAACCATAGCTTTGACTAGACGGACCTTTGTTGCCAAAGTAATGTCTCTGCTTTTTAATATGCTGTCTAGATTGGTCATAAGGGCCACTAAATCAGGAGCTTTGTCTCATTTGACACAAAATTCCCAATATCTAGAATAGTGCCTAGGATGTAGTAGGTGCTTAATTACTGTTTGCTAAGTATGTGAGTAAAAATTGTAGTGCAAGAACCTGGTGTCATTTTCCATTGCTTCCCCTCCCTGCAATCTTTAAATAGCTCTGTGATGCCCAGGCAGCTTTTACTCTGCAAAATCATGGATTTCTCCAAATTCTGTGAACTAAATCTCATTAAGCCAGTTAGAGCAATGGTCTTCAAACTAGGAGTACATGAAGATTTTCTCAAGGGTATGTATGCATGAATAGTTTGAAAGGAATCAATTTTCAGACACTCAACTCGTTTTTCAACAACTTTCTAATATTGATCTGCCCCAAAAGATCTACCCAATGAAAGTTCAAAGGCTCTTCTTCCATTTAATAAGAAGGAGACCTCTCCCTTATATCAGATCTTACTAGGATGATTTGCCCTGGGATTGTAAACCATCCAAATGTCAAAGGGATAAATTGAAGTATTAATTTGAAGTAAGCCACCTTTAATGATTAAATGACTGAGGTACTAAGGTACTAAGTGACTAAGCCACCTTTAATAACTAAGGTACCTTAAACACGCAGGGCATCCTATCTTTTCCCAAACTGTGCATGTTTCTGTTACAGACAAGGATTGGCACAGGGCTTCCCTGGTGGCTCAGATGGCAGAAAATCTGCTTGCAGTGTGGGAGACCTGTTTTCAATCCCTCCGTTGGGAAGATCCCCTGGAGGAGGGCAGGGAAACCCACTTCAGTATTCCTCCCTGGAGAATCCCCATGGACAGGGGGGCCTAATAGGCTACAGTCCATGGAGTTGCAAAGAGTCAGACGCAACTGAGTGACTAAGCGAAGCACAGGGCTTGTGTTGAGATGCTCTGAATCCGAAACAGACAAAGCTGCATAGGTGGGTGATGTAATCTTCTCAAGGTGCTTAGAATATTTTTCAGGACTACCGTTTTTTTCCAAGGGGTTTCCCAGGTGGCTCAGTAGTAAAGAATACGTCTGCCAATGCAGGAGATGTGGGTTCAATCCCTGGGTTGGAAAGACACCCTGGAGAAGGAAATGGCAACCCCATCCAGTATTCTTGCCTGGAAAATCCCATGGACAGAGGAGCTTATAGTCCATGGAGTCGCAAGAGTCAGACATGACTTAGTGAATAAACAACATTTTTTTTTCAAGCTATATTGGTAAAACCCATGGATAAAATTTATATGTGATCTCTTTGTGATTTGATGTGCTTTATTCCATTCATTATTTTTAAGTCACACCAAGGGGTTTTATTCAAATTGTAGTTAATCCTAATTTTATTTAATCTTGTGAAATGTATGCTGTTTTATGCTTCTTATTAACATAGAGGAAATGTTGTGCATGCATGATGACAACTTTTAGATGATCAGTTTAACAATGAACCCATGTCTTTTCAACCTTCTTTTGTGGGGATGGGAGCAAGAAGGTTGAAGACTACAGAGACAACACAGTCATTTGGAAAGCCATTATCAGCTGCCATTTTGATTCAAGATCTAATGTCATGGGCATTTTGAAGCCTTTTCATCGCATCCCAAATCTGATGCAATCAGTCTACTCCCTGAAAACTTATCAAGAGGCAGCCAGGCTACAAATGCTCAGGGTTGAATAGTTCTCTTGAAAGAGGCCTCACTGTGTCCAGCTGATAATCAAACGAATGGCTGCCTTGAGATAGGTCGCTGATGGGGACCCACTGCTCCCCCATCCCTTATCCAAGCCTGGGCTCTGTTTCTCTCCCGATAGGAGCACATAATCCCATCAGCGCCAATGGGAGTTATGTGCCTGCTTTGCTAGAGACAATAGGCTGTCTGAGAGGGACAATTGTTCCCAGCAACTGAGGGGGTAAACACGATTGGCTGTTCCCAGACAGTATCCAGGAAGGGTCCGGCTGAGCCCCCAAAGCCCTTTCTTTGTTAGGCTGCCGAGCCAGAGGACTCAGGCAGCCTCTTCTCCCTCAGTTCAGTTTTAGTTCAGTCCTGTCCAACACTTTGCAACCCCATGGACTGTAGCACACCAGGCTTCCCTGTCCATCACCAACTCCCGGAGCTTGCTCAAACTCATGTCCATCGAGTCAGTGATGCCATCCACCATCTCATCCTCTGTCGTCCCCTTCTCCCTCAGTGGCTGCCATCCCCCACCTTCAGAGGCAACCCATCCCTAGGGCATCGCCCAACAGCCCCAACCTGATTTCTTGCAAGAGGCCTTCCCGGCTTCTCTCCTCCCTCCTTCTAAAGACAAGCCCAAGGACCCTTGTCTAGTTCATTCTTTACAATGAAATAATAACAGTATCAGAAATAAGAATTGTATTCATTGAGCATTTATTATTTCCCTAGGCTGCAAGTGTTTTAGACACATTGGTACATTTAACTATGAATCCTCATGGCAATACTGCAGGATAAATATAATCATTCCCATTAATTAAAGCAAAAGAGCCTCAAGGAAGTCACACATCTAGTAAACTGCAGAACCTGGATTCAATCCCACAGGGCTCTATCAGGCTTTGGAGCTCGGGGTTTGGTTGGGAATGCCAGCATTTCCCAAAATATGCCTGCTTCAGGATCCTCTGAGACAAAGCCTGGGAAAGGCTCACTGTACCCCAGTCTCTTTCTTGGAGAATCCCAATGCACTTTAGTTTATCACCAGTTCTGGGGAGTCCTACAGGAAGTAAACTGGCTAACTTGTTTAATTCAATATTTCCCAAGTGGTTGTCCTTTTTTGCACAAGGCAGATTATACTTTGCTAAATACTAAACTATATTATAAAGATAGGGGAGGGGGTCCCCTGACGGCACAGTGATAAAGAATCCACCTGTCAACGCAGGAGATGCAAGAGACACAAGCTCGATCCCTAGATCAGGAAGGTCCCCTGGAGGAGGAAATGGCAACCCACCCCAGTATTATTGCCTGGAAAATCCCATGGACAGAGGAGCCTGGTGGGCTACGGTCCATGGGGTCACAAAGAGTGGGACACAGCTGAGCAACTGAGCACACATGATAATGATGGGGGAAGAGCCAGCTGGAGGAAGTTAGAAATACAACTGGCTCCTTTACCCATAGCCCCTTAAGCCAGCAGTAGACGAAGAGCTGTCAACTGTTGCTTTGGATTTCAGGGGCTGACAAGGGAATCATAGCCAAGTTTTTTCTCTCTCTTTCTCTTATTTTAATTTTTATTGGAATATAGTTGATTTACAGTGTTTGTGAGTTTCAGGTGTACAGCAGCATGAATCAATTATAGGTATAGCTACTGTAGATTCTACTTTAGATTCTAAATATAGCTACTTTAGATTCTTTTCCCATATAGGCCATTACAGAGCGTTGAGTAGAGTTCCCTGTGCTGTGCAGTAGGTCCTTGCACACATGCATGCTTAGTCACTCAGTTGTATCTGACTCTTTGCGATCCTGTGGACTGGCTCCGCTGTCCGTGGGATTTTTCAGGTGAGAATACTGGAGTGGGTTGCTATTTCCTTCTCCAGGCGATCTTCCCGACCCTGGAATCGAGCCCGCATCTCCTGCATCGGCAGGTGGATGCCTTACCCACTGAGCCATCAGGGAGGCCTGCAGTAGGTCCTTATTGCTTATTTATTACAGCACCACAGAGATCCACCATCCAGCGTCTACTATTCCACCTTTTATACAGAAAATGTGACCTGTTTTTCCATGGCAGGAGAAATAGATTGTTCCAGAATCCAGGGAAGGAGAGATCCATAGGCTGTATGAGACTATACTGCCCTGGGATGGAGCTGAAACTCAGCAGGGCGAGGGTTTTACTATAGATAAAGCTGCGTGTCCATCTTTGGGGACTGGCTGTCCCCGGAATTGTCTACAGCAGCCGGCTGAGGCCAGGACTCCTCTGCTGTGCCGGGAGCTCTTCCTCCACACTTGGGGTGTACTCACAGCTGAGGCCCCTCATCTCTTTGTCCCACCGGAGCCAAAGAACAGAGCCTCAGGCATCAGGCAGAGCATGAGGCCCAGGCTGACGTGGGACAACCCAAAATGACATGTCATGGGGATTTGTGGGCCTCACTGGAGCCATTTCCTCCAGGGGGTCATTTTATTTAGTTCCAATTGGACCCTGTGATTGGTCTCAGCCCTGGGCCACCTGGTGTCCTGGCTCCATATGGCAACAGCTAGGAAGATGCCATTTTTCAATTGAAATATGCTTCTGCCTTACTGTGGATCAGTCTGTAATTACCTTTGGCTGGAAAGGGGCTTTGATTTTTAAAAACTAAGCTGGGAAGTAATTTCTCCACTTCTGATTTGTTGGCCTGGTGGGTCACTGTCTTCTCTATTAACTCAAACAGAGTCACAGCGTCAGAGTGACAGGACACGTTGGTCTTTTGGATCAGCAGGGCCCACCACTGACCTCATGTGGGAAGCCCTTCCACCCACCCTGGACAGATGGTCCTTTAGCCTGAGCACTGCCACAGACAGGAAGCTCCCTCCCTCACTCAGGTGGGTGTAGACCTATCTGCTGTTGGCCAACTCTTAATAAGTTTCACCCTATAGAGAGGTAACAATAGGTAGCCTTTAAGGAATGATCACCACCTGCCAGGCTAGGCTAGGCAATTGATAAGCATGTCTTATTTAATCTTCATCATAACCCTCTAAGGTTGATAATCTTATTACCCCCATTTCGCAGAATGAGTGAAACAAGCCACAGAGGGTTAAGGAACTTATTCAACATCCCACAGGCAGTAAGTGGTGGAGTTGATGAGTTCTGGAAGGGTCACTCCAGTGCCCAAGCTCTTAAGCCCTGAGCACTTAGCCTTGAGTAAGAGTAGTTGTTGTTTATGAAATCTTTATTAGGAGCCAGGTTCTCTGCCGAGGGTTCCATCTCATTTCATTGCAGCAAGATGAGAATTGGTTCTTAGGATGCCTGTTTTAAAGATAAGGACCCAAAGGGTTCAGCCAAGATCACCAGCAGAGCTGTGACTCTAATCAAGGCCTTTTTGACCCAAAGTGCATAGTCCATCCAAAGCTAGAATGCTGCCATTGTACAGGTGGAAAAACTGAGATTCAGAAAATTTGGGAGTTTATCCAAACTAGAAGTGGCAGAGTTAGGAGATCAGTCTGACTCAGACCCGGAGCTCTACGTTGGTCTCCTGCTCACCTCTAATCCTGCTCCTAGAGGACCAGCCCCTCTGGTAACAGGTGGATCTGTCTCTTTGTTCTCCTCAGTAGCTTTAATAAACTTTCCATGTAGCTGGTCAAGCATGAGTCTAATTACGTAAGTTTGAGAACCCACGATTAGAGAAAGCTTATGTTCTCTTCCAAATTCTGAGGTTCTAAAACTTCCTTCATCCATCCTCGGTCACCTCAAGAATAGGGTCATGAAAAGCAATGCAAATTTGAAAGTCAGAAAGATGTGGGTTCAAATCCCTGCTCTGCAATTTTCTATTTGTGTGATTTTAAGCAGATTGAATACACTCCTAGGGGCTCAGTTTCCCTGTCTGTGACCAGAGATAAGAATGACTACCTGTATGTTTGTCGGTCTGTCTCTTTTGAAAGCAGGAGCTTCCTCCCAGAAGTGCTTTCTAAATGTATCTCTGACATTCCGGGACCATGACTTGAGCTGTTGATGATGTGTTGCTAGTCAGCATATCAGCATTCACTGCTGTCTTCATTGAAATGTCATTGTGTTTATCACATTTACTTGCAAAGACATCCATATGGTCCTTTGCCTTTATCCTCACAACAAACCCCACCTAATCCAACTGATACAGTCTCTCCAATTTGTACTCCCCCTTTGAGAAAGGTTCAGCCTGGTGGAGGAGTTAAAATCCAGGGACTCTGGAGTCAGCTGTCTTGCCATTTTTGACTGTGTGATCTTATGCAAGTCAGCTAACTGAGCTGAGCCTGACTTCCCTGACTTTGTCTGTAAAGAGGGAGTGAAAATACCTGCCCCCCCCATTCTAGAGTAGTCCAGGGTGACAGAGATACTCAAAGTAGATTTTCAAGCATTATTTCTCTTTCTATTCCCTGTCCTCTCCTCTCTCACTTGGCTAACTCTGAGGTCAACCTCTCAGCAACACCAAATGCTACTCATCACGTCCTCTTCCTCTTGCATTTCCAGGCTCGTGCAGCATAATCTATCAACTGCTACAATGGTCAGGATTATACTTTATTGCTTAATAAAAAGGATCATTCCAATGTAAACTCCCTTCTTTTGCTGTCTTGACCCAAGTTTATGGATGTCCTTATTATAGCAATATGACTTGCACTGTATTCATCCATTTAAATACTATTTCTTGAGCATCTTGTAGGTATGCAGTGTTTATTATTGTACCTGGCACATAGTAAGTATTCAATAAACATATGCCAAATGAATGAGTGAATGCATGGATTAGTACTCCTTCAAGGAAGCAGTGATGTGGGCAGAGCTGGCTGCCATCTAAACCAGGTGACTTAAGGGGTGTAAGAAGGAGATGGACTTGGTCCCAGACCCTCCAACTCTTGAGTTCTTTCTACCGTGAGTCTCCAATATGAGCAGAATGAGATCCATGCTCTGAGCCAGCCATAGATTTCAGGGGCAACAACGGAGACAGAGGTCACTGTAAAGACCAAGGTCACATCTCTCATCTCCAAGACTTTCTGGTTCCCAGGCTCTGGTGAGTCAAAGTCAGTAACCCTATGTTCTCAGTAGCCATCAAGACCTGAGCCGGGTTTGGTCTCCCTGGAGTCCACATACCACAATGAGAAATTGAAGCCAGGCGGGGGCTAGGTGAACCGTGTTTCACTCTGGGACACTGATCTACATTGGTGGCTTGGAGTTGGGGAGGAAATCCACTTTGGGGAGACAGTGGGGTTTACTCTGCAACCTCTTCCTAGTTCCTCACCCCTCTGGCTGCTCACCTGGCTATCTTATCCTCCTGGGGGCCACGAGAAGAAAGCTTGGGCAAGCAGAGGGAGGGATTAGGGGGTGCAGCAGAACGGGCCCTGGCTTGGGAGCCAGGCTGAGCTGGAGTGAGCCTGGCTCTGCCCTCTGCTAGCTGTAAGATCACAGGTAAATCTCCCAGCTCTCCCTCAGCCTAAGTCCTTGCCACGTAAAGCAAAGGAAAGAGAATAGGAATCCTAAGATCTTCCTCACTGCAGCATTGTAAGGATGGCTCGGGTCCCCATGTGCAGAGCGCCCAGCAGGCCCATGGTCAAGTGTGTGCCTGATGTTGGGTGCTCCCTTCTCCATCCTGCTTTCAGCCCCGGAGGCAGTAAAGCCAATTCAGAGCCATTTTCATGTTCAGAGACACTTCCCCATCCCATGAAGCTGCTCTGAGCTTTGTGGTCCTCATCCATCTACTCATCCTTTCTTGTGTGTAGGCCAGAGACTCCCTCACCAAGGTGGGTCCTTATTATTGGGATCTCCCAGGAGACCACCACTCACAATGCAGGAGATGCAGAAAACGCAGGTTCAATCTCTGGGTCAGGTAGATCCCCTGGAGGAGGGCATGGCAACCCACTCCAGTATTCTTGCCTAGGAAATCCCATGGACAGAGGAGCCTAGCAAGCTACAGTCCACGGGGTCGCAAAGAGCCGGACATGACTGAGCGACTGAGCATGCGTGCATGCACAGGCGGGCTAAGCCACTACCCAGACCTAAGTGGCTCTGAGCTTTCATACGTGGGCAGATGTGTGTCTCAACACTGCCTCCAGGGAGCTTGGTTTGGGCGTGGTGGCCAATCGGATTATTCACTCCATTTGTGCTCACCTCCATCTGTCTCCCTTGGAGCCTGTTTGGTTTAAAGACTGAGGCTGGTGCTGGACGTGGCCTCCAGGGAGAGTTCCTTTCCAGGGGACCTCTGAACCACCAGCATGTGGATGGTCAAAGGAAGATGGTGCTGGCTGGGGGGGTGCCCGCCTTGAAGCGGAGCTCCCACCAGGAGCCTCACTCCCTGGGAGGCTGGCATTGAGCTGCTGGGAGTCAGTTGCTCGTCAGACAATTTAACATGACATGAAAGGTCAGAGAAGTAGGCAGTGGTGCCTTTTTATTTTCCTGAGGGTACTAAACATTTGGGGAAATGATCTCATTGCTTCTACCTTTTTTAGTAGAGGAACTTTTCTGTTGTTTGTCTTCAAGTAAAATGTGAAGCAGTGTTCTAACTCGAGGGCAGAGGGGCTCCAAGTGGGGTTGGGGTCTCCTTCCCCCCTCAAAGGAAGTTTCCATTGGGTGCTTCCAGGGAACCTTGCAATTCCAAGGGGCTCTGTTTTAAAACCAAGGAGACTCATTCTCTAGCAAGCCACACCAAATTCTGTTCAA
Organism: Giraffa tippelskirchi; assembly: GCF_054371585.1. Taxonomy (NCBI): domain Eukaryota; kingdom Metazoa; phylum Chordata; class Mammalia; order Artiodactyla; family Giraffidae; genus Giraffa; species Giraffa tippelskirchi. The sequence goes on from NC_137284.1 coordinate 22,953,808, forward strand.
GCAGGCAGCAAAAGCAAATAGATGTTTTCATGAAAAAAAATCTCACCCCTGTTCCATCTTGATTGGGAGTCTCTCACGAGGCCTGACTGGTTTTTGAAGAGCAGATGACGGGAGGGTGAACCCCCACCGCAGAGATGTCCTCCTCTCCCCAGCCTGGCTGTCGTGTAAACAAGGCTGTGCCGAGGACTCAACTGACAGACCCCTGGGGGTCCAGCCACCGTGACTAATGGAAGCCCCATGGTGGCCATGCTGGGGGCCTGGGTGGAAAAGACTGAGCGACTGGGGGCAGATAGGAAAACAGCCTGGCAGCTGGGCAGTGGAGACGACTGGACTGTCTCTTCTCAGATACCCAGGCTCTCCAAAGCCACCTGCCCGGTGGGGTGACTTCGTGGAGAATAAGGGGAAGGATTATGTACAGAAGGAGGGGCCGGTTACCGTGGTAACCACCCTCAGTGGTCCAAACTCCAGAGAGGCCCTCTTGGAAGTGGTTCTCTCATTTAAATTGCCTTGGGGATTGTCGCAAAGATTTTATTTCCTAGGTTTTGAGCTTGTTCTCTTTCTCTTTTTTCACTTTCTCTGAAATAAATATGATCATTTTAGAGTTCTTTTCTCTACTTTTTTCCTTGCGATAGGAAGCTACATCCCTAAGATATAGCACTTTCTAACCCCCAGGTGCAGAAGGCATCCCAGGTATATAACCGGTGACTCATTTTTTAGGTCAGATCTGGGAGAAAGAAATGGCAACCCACTCCAGTACTCTTGCCTGGAAAATCCCATGGATGGAGGAGCCTGGTAGGCTACAGTCCATGGCATCGCGAAGAGTCGGACATGACTGATCAGCTTCTCTTGGGAAAAAATCAGTTTAAATTTAGGCCATAGTCAACACCTGGATTCTAGGAACTCAGCTGTAGCCTGTGTACCTCGCTTCTGAATGGCAGGTGAAGAATTAGGGGTGGACACACATGCGGCCATGTGGGCCCCTGACATTGACATGGAGGTCCCGGCACACCCACTTCTAACAGTGGCCTCCTCAGCTCCGCACACGGGCACTGCTGCTGCCTGGAGGTTAATGACCTTACGGTAACTTTGGAGGCCAGCTCCCTGGGTCGGAGAGCAGTTGCTAATTAAGGTCAAGGCTGTCTGCAGAGCCCAGCCCCGAAGTCAAGCCCTACAGAGGCTTGAAAGATGCTGGAAATACCTGAGTTCCTCTCACCCACCCCCACCAAATAGAATGCCAAATCAAAGCCATACTTTACCATGAAACACAGAACTGCCAACAGGAAAATAGCTTCTTTCTGGTTTTTCTAATTGCAGACCCTGGCAGCTGATTTTATTATCCTTCCACCATTGCTTCTTCCAGTCCTTCCTTGCTCGCAGGTCCATAAAATGCATTCTTGCTCTGATATGCTCAGTCGCTCAGTCATGGCTGACTCTTTGCGACCCCATGGACTGTAGCCGGCCAAGCCCCTCCGTCCATGGAATTTTCCGGGCAAGAATACTGGAGTGAGTTGCCATTCCCTTCTCCAGGGGATCTTCTTGACCCAAGGTTCTTCCTGACTGAACCCATGTCTCCTGCATTGCCTGCAGATTCTTTTTTTTTTTTTTTACCATCTGAGCCACCAGGGAATACGGCATTCTTGCTCTACACACCAGTTATCGGGTGTTGAGAGGAAGCTACTGGCTTCCAGCTACAGTTTTCTCCACTTCTTTTGGCCTCTCACATTTGCCTTTCATCTTCCCTTTCCTTGGGACCATTTACTAAAGAAAAAGTGGGGACTAAGAGGCTGAGGGAGGTGGAGGATCCCACCCCATACTCTCCTTCGCAAGTCTTGCCCTTCCTTGTTTTGAGTAGTCACAGTAATGCTAATGATAGTTGTGTGATGGTGATGATAATGATGATGATAATAAAGGGTCTGAGAACTCACTTTCACTGCAAGGAATGGGCTGGCTTCTGGAGATGTTTCTGGGCTCTGATTACCTCCTAATTAAAGCAACTCATTTATAGTCTGGATAATAACATTTCAGTGTCTGCAACTTGGTGGGCTCACAGGAGATGTTTGAAGAGTGAATTAAGGTGAAGTAAATGTGAGCTGGTGAGGACAGGGGTTGATTCAGACTCAGGGAGCCTGACCCCATGGTCACCGTTGTTCCTCCCTGGGTATCACTGTTCACTGATGAGGTTAGTTGTGGCATCTGTTATTGATAATTTTATGGCTATTGGTAATGGATGTCTCCAAAGAGCAGTTCATAGATGGACAGAAGGAAAGAATCTTAAGGACAGGGCATAATAACAAACAGCAAAGATGTGAGTGATCAAAGGGAGTCAGACGGTGGGGGTGGGGTTCAGCTACTACTCTTTGCTCCCAGCCACACACATTCTGCAGTACATACTGTGTATACCGGGGCTAATGCTAAGTGACATGGCCTCCTGTGTCCTTGGAGGAAAGACTTGTTCCTGTCTCTATTTTACAGATGCAACAACTGAGGCAGCAAGATATCATTTACCCAAGAGCACAGTGATAGTAGAAGAGCAGGGGGTTTATGAGCTCAGACTGTCTAGGTCTACAGTTTGCCTTCGTAACCAAACAGTTTGCCCTTCACTAATATCTTACCAACCACAAGCCATAGAAAATTTCAGAACATTCTAAAGGTGTGTGTTTAAACATATGAGCTGCTCAAAGATGAGATAATTTGTATTAAGCAGAGGTCCTGACTTCCTTCATGCTCTCCTTTCTGTCTGAGCTGGGGTTCCAGAAAGATGAGACCACATCTCTTTCAAATGGCTGCTTCCCTGAGCGCGAAGGGCCTCAGAAGTCATCTGGGCCCCTAAACAGGTGAATATCTCAGCCTCTGGGACCAAAAGTCATTCTCTTCTTTTGTGACAGGAAATTAAAATGGACACTTATTGTTGTCTTGGGGTTTGGCCGAGGCTCCCGAGCTGAGACTGGGTGTCTGCACTTTCTGAAGATAGGGGCTGGGCCATCCTCATTAAACTGGCTAAGAAGTGACCAAGACCAGCCCCAGGGCTCCTACTTCCAGAGTGAATAAAGGAAGCCTAGGGGTGGGTCAGAAGGGAGATGCTTCTGGAATCACTTAGATCAAGGCTGCCTTCGAGAAGAGAGACTGGGATCTTATTCTCAGCTGGGTGCTTGCTCAGTTCAGTTCAGTTCAGTCACTCAGTTGTGTCCGATTCTTGGTGATCCCATGGACTGCAGCACATCAAGCTTCCCTGTCCATCACCAGCTCCCGGAACTTGCTCAAATTCACGTCCATCAAGTCAGTGATGCCCTCCAACCATCTCATCCTCTGTCATCCTCTTCTCCTCTTGCCTTCAATCTTTCCCAGCATCAGGGTCTTTTACAATCAATCAGTTCTTTGCATCAGGTGGCCAAAGTATTGGAGTTTCAGCTTCAGCATCAGTCCTTCCAATGAATATTCAGGACTGATTTCCTTTAGGATGGACTGGTTGGATCTCCTTGCAGTCCAAGGGACTCTCAAGAGTCTTCTCCAACACCACCGTTCAAAAGCATCAATTCTTTGGTGCTTGCTAGTCCTCAGGGAAACTCACAGGACAGGAGTGCCCCCTTTTCCACCTTGTGCTGTCTCTTGGGATTGAAAGACAAGTGTCCCCGAGGGTGTGGGGGCTCACCTGGTGAAGAGAGACCCTGGATGGAAGAGATGCCCCTGACTGCAGAGCAAGGAGGGCAGATCCCAAGAGAACGGGACCTTTCCACCAGCAGCGTGGCAGATGACAGCAAACCAGGACCAGGCTGAGCCATTTTGAAAGGCCTCCACCGGGAAGGGCTGCTGCCAGGAAGAGGGGCTCCAGCAGCAGATTACACAGGAGTGCTGTGCCAGAGGGCAGGCTCTGAGGAGGAGGGAGAGGTCCCCCACTCGGTCCCCGCCAAGTCATGAATGACACAGTGTGGAGGCCCCAAGAGGCATCGCCCAAGGCCCCAAACTGTCCCCCTGAGCAGTCCGTCTTCTGCCCACCAAGGGCATCATCGCCAGGTGACAAGAACATTAGTCATGTCAGCATCTCCCCTTGCCCTGTGGCTTTCATCCTCCTCCCTGAGCTCTGGAGGGGCCAGAAACAGAAGGACAGGTGGAGAGGAGATGGGGCAAGGACGGAGAACTAGCAGACCCCGCTCCCCGCCTCCGCTGGGCTGCGCCCCTGCCGCCCACACGGCAGCCAGGGAGAGCGGACACTGTGGAGTCGGAGAAGAGAGGCGAGTTTTGATTTAGATTGCACCGGACTTTTGATTACCTGAAAATGCGATTGTTCCAGTACGCAAAGGCAGCCAGCTCTGGGACCTGCTAGACATATTACCTAAGGATGTGGAAGGGAAATCTGACAGGGCAATATCTGAAGGGAGAGGACCAAACCATTTCCTGGTGCTCGTTTAAGAAAGAAGATCACTGGCTGAGAAACTCCGAGTTTCCTTCCAGATGACCTCAGTGCCCCTGTCTGCTAATGAGGAAAGAGAAAGGAGATGCACATTTATTAAGCACTTACTGAATGCAGGCCCTGTGCTAGCACCCTTGTACCTAAAGCATCCCTAAATCCTCCCAGCAATCCCGTGACTTTGGTGCAGGACTTCTGTTTCACAGATGAGGAATCTGAGACCCACGGGGGTCGGGTGGCTTGCTGGAGGGCAGGTACGTGTGAGCTGGTGGAGATTGTGAGCCTCCTGAGGGCAGGGGCTGGGTCTGTGTGCTCACTCCGGCGGCTTCAGGGCCTGGCACAGAACACGTGCTTGGTAAATATTTGCCTAATTGGCACCAGCCAAGCCCACCCCTTCCCAACTGTCCCTACGACTTCTCTTGGGGACTGATACCAGTTCACTGCTGTCACTTTCTGCTACTTGTACAAGAATGCATGCAGGTTAGCAGAGTTTGATGTGTCATTGGGATCAAGTGTCATTGGGATCAGCCAGAGCTTCTTTCCAGAAAGCCCCCCAAACCTTTGCTCTGACTGCAAATACCCACCAGGGCAGGGATCACGTGTTCTTTTTCTTGAGGAGGGGGCTGGAGGCCAGGCTGAGCCTCAGGGAGGTCAAGCGACTTATCAGAGGGGCCCGGCGTGTCCTTCTAGCTGAGTGGCGACCCCACCAAGTGCTCCTCTCCCCCCCACCCGGGCTCCCTCCAGCCCCTCCACCCACCACCCACCCCCCACTGGGTGCTCTTGCTGTCAGCTTCCCCGTTATGTTGCAGAACATTAGAATTGGCAAAGCTGATGGAGGCTCCACACTGCAGAGGTTCAGAATAGTAGCTTAAGCAGATGTCTTGTCAAAACAGAATAAGAAACTGTGAAGAAATAGTCTGTGAAAACCCAGCCGCGTCCTGCTTCCTCTCATTTCTGGGGTAAAATAGCAGTGGAAAAGAAACCCCGTTTCTCAGTACTGTCAGAATAGTGCATTTCACGCGTAAAGGCTGCGTGACTTCGAGAATGGCTATTCCAGATCAGATTCATCCTGCTTCCTTTTCTCACCCGGCCTTTTCCCTGCTCGCCTCCCTGGCCCTTGCTGCCCTCGCTTCCCTCCCCTTCCCCCTCCCACCTCTCCCCTCCTCTCCCCTGGGTTCTGGGGCTTCTGAGGCCGGCACTCTCCCTTTCCCTTTGTCTGAGGAGCAGAGGGGAGGCTGTGAATTATTGATGAAGTGCTGCTGAGCCTGGGGTGGCCCGGGCCCCTGAGGGAGCAGCGAGACTGATCAGTTTGGGAGCCCATGGGGGGCAGGGGGCAGTTCGGGAGGGTCGGGGGGAAGCCCTGGTCATCCTTGCTTTTCTCTTTGCCAGGCTTGGGGCTGGAGGAGCCGTTGCTGGGGTGACTGGGAATCCGCGGGCAGACGGAGCCGGGAGAGGGGAGGCGTGTGTGTCACGACAGAGCCGGGAGAGGGGAGGCGTGTGTGTCACGCGTCTGCAGGGAATTCCCAGTTTCCAGTCACTGGGTATTCAGCCCCCTCTCTCTGCCTCTCGTCTGCTTCTCTGGGTCAATTCCCAGGAGCCCAGGGCAGCACCGTCATGGCTGGGGGATCTTGCTGGGCCCTGGGCTGCGGAGCTCAGGAGCAACTGCACCCCGGCTTCCCCACCTCAGCCCCCAGCAGGCGGAACCTCCCCAGCCAGATCCCATTTGGGTCAAAGAACACAAGACGAGACTCCGTTTGTCCCAAGGCCGTGGAACAACCTTAAGTGGTAACCACTTGGTGACCTGAAGGACAAGCAGAACTGTAAATTATTCGATCTTGCAGATATGATGGGCATTTTGGAGAGAAAGTGAAAAAAAAAATTATTTCAGCACTGTAGTCTGAAAGAACTGAATCACAGTCATTGGCCTGCATGCTGCGAGGATTTTCTGCCCAAAGTAGCTTTCTCTGAGGAGCTGTTTCCTGGGCAGCAATGCTCTCCATGGAAGAATTTGCTTACTTCTTGAGCATTAGTATTGACATTGCATTGTGTGTATGTGTGTGTGTGTGTGAGAGAGAGAAGGGGGGGCAGGTGAGAGAGACCCACTCAAGACAGTGAAATTAACATGTAAGCAGAAATCCTTCTCCTTGTCCACTGCATCAGTGGAATGAAAGAGAAGGCAGATTTCAGAGCCCTGTCTCTGCCCTCAGCATGGCTGTGTGGAGTGCTCTGTGAACACATTTGTACAGGAGAAGTCATCTGGTGAGGGGGGTCTGTCCCTGTCCCCTGGCAGAGCCCTGCTTGGACAGATTGTTGGGAAGGGGTCACTCTTTCAGTGCATGGTCCTGGCTCCAGCCAGAGCTTCTTTCTAGAAAGACCCGAAAACCTTTGCTCTGTCTCCAGAATCCAAGATACAGGAAATTAACGTACCTTCCCACCCCTCAACTTTGTTACTGTCACTGACTTGAGCGGGACTCTGTGCTCCCAGGGGCGGGCGTGAGGGTCCAGGATTTGTTCAGATTTCCTGTGGGAAGAGGAAGAAGGTGTGGGGCCACACTCTGCTTCATCCATCCTCCCTCCTGGTGCCTCCACCCAGGGCTCAGGAGCATCAGGGCACACAGACGCAGACAAAGTGTGTGTGTGCAGGCGCGTGCGCGCCTGCACACACACACGTCTGTCTCTCCTCTCTCCTCCCCCCCCCACCCCGAGGGTGACTGAGCGAAGACATTGGCCACCAGATTGTCAAATGACTAGGAAACGGTGAGCTGAGGCTGCTGGTGGCCTTGGTCTGGTTTGAATCTCCACCTCCAGGCTGTATTGTTTGTAACAAATGGATGTATTTAACAGAAGAGCCCATTCAAGTATGCTTTGGCATGGCAAATTGAATCCAGCTCTGGCGGCTGCAGACCTGAAGGTCTGGCCATTTTGTTCCTGGAGACACGTGCCACAGCTGCTGCGCTCCAGGGAAAGAGAGGTTCCGAAGCCGGACCAAGCTCTCTGGGAGCCGGTAAAACAGTCAGATAGTGAGGCCACGTGGATGGCAAATCCGGCTGGGCTTTTGGCAGAGTGGTGCTGCCCTCTGCTGGCAAGTCAGTGCGAAGTCATGGCTTGGGCCACGTCGGTTCTCAGGCTGCACCGGGTTCAGAGAGTGGCTGGGTTCTTGCCTCTGGGAGTGACAGAAAGCAAAAGGGCATTTGATTTATTTTCATCCTGAAAATATGTGAGAGTTCTCTTTTTGGGGAAATACTATGCTCTACACCCAGGAGATAATGCAGAATAAGGAGGGAATTAAGGCTCCGTTAGAGCCTTCTAAGGACCTGGAGAAGGAATGGCAACCCACTCCAGTATTCTTGCCTGGAGAATCCCCATGGACAGAGGAGCCTGGCAGACTACAGTCCATGGGGTCGCAAAGAATCAGACGTGACTGAGCAACTAAGCACAAGGACCTGGAAGGTCTATGAAATCAAGTAATACATAGAGGTTTTTCTCTTTGTCAGAAACCAACTCTGAGAAATTGTTAGAATTTTAAATTTACAGATGAGGAAAGTATAGCTCAGAGAAGTAAATAACCTGTCCTGAAGACACACAGCTAGCAAGCAGCAGAGCCAGGATTGACTGTGTGGATTAGGATTGACCATATGGCTTAGGATTTCTCTCTGGGTGTGAGAGCGAGGGCAGGGGAGATGCCTAACTCTTTGGGGAGACACTCAGCTTCAGGGCCCTGCTTCTCCCCACACATGGAATCAACTTTAACTAGATATTGGGTTACCTTGAGCCCAGTGCTAGTGAGAGGGAGTCTTGAGGGCTGGAGACACTACTAGTATGGCTTTGAATTCTAGCTCTGACGTTTACGAGCAGTGTGAGTTTCAAGTGACTTGTCCTCTGGGCTTGTTCTCCATCCATCAGATGAGGGGGATAGGTGAGGATCCGGAGTAGATGTCACCAAGATCTTTTTAAAAATGGTTTCCTGCCTCATGGATACCATGTTTTGAAAATTTTTTAATCCACTGAAGTATGTTGTAATAATTTATTTCTTCTCGCGTTTTCTCTGAAACAAAGATACGTAACTGTCTCAGATTGGGTTCCCTGAGAAATGGATTCTAAGGTGAGATATATGTGCAGGAGTTTGGGGGTGTCCTGGCAAGCCTTCTGCGAGGGAGGGAGGGAGGAAGCGAAGCTGGAGCGGGCAGATGGAGAGGTGGGACCTCTTTGCATTCACAACAAAGGCCTCAGCCCATCTCTGGGCAGCACTGGAGCTGGAATGAGCTGCAGAATTGTCTTGGATGGGGGTGGGCAGGCCTGAAGTATCCCCACATCCATCAGTCAGGGGGCACCACTCTGGGTGAGGCAGCTGCCTTTGGCCGCCGGCGTAGTTCCTGGGGAGGGACTGAGCTGTGAATAGCAGCTGATGCTCCCAGAGCCCATGATGGAGGGTCTCTGTCCCGGAGGGGATCTGGGTGGGAGGCACCCCAGCAGCCACTATGATAACTCTGTGTTGCCAAGGAACACTCAACAGTGATGACCTTCAGTCTGTACGTTTAAGGCCTTATTGAGGGAACGTGTTAATTTTTATATGTTTTGGGAGAAAAACACTTTGTGACCTCACATTTTTTTTTGCCTTCCCAGATCCTAGAGGTCTAGGAACTACAGGTTGAAAATGTGGTCCCTCCTTTCTAGCTTTCTCTAATGGCATGGTTTTTATGTCCTGGAAACCTCAAGGGGCTTCCCTGGTAGCTCAGTTGGTAAAGAATCTGCCTGCAATGCAAGAGACCCCGGTTCGATTCCTGGGTTGGGAAGATCCCCTGGAGAAGGGATAGTCTACCCACTCCAGTATTCTTGGGCTTCCCTGGTGGCTCAGACAGTAAAGAATACACCTGCAGTGTGGGAGACCTGGGTGCAATCCCTGGGTTGTGAAGATCCCCTGGAGAATGGAATGGGTGCTCACTCCAGTATTCTGGCCTGGAGAATTCCATGGACAGAGGAGCCTGGTGAGCTACAGTCCAGGGGGTCACCAAGAGTCAGACACAGACAGGGACTTTCACTTTCAACCTCAAGGAGATGCAGCCACCAGGGGGCAGTGGTGGGTTCCTCAGCGGGCCTGTTTCTGTCCCCTTCACGCCTTTGGGAGAAGGTGCCTTCCTGTGGGCTGCCGGCCCCAATCAGAGTGCATTGCTTTGTAGCAGAGATGGACTTCGTAGCAGGGCTGGCCTGCACTTATCACCTGGGTTGAGTACCCTTGTGCAGGACACAGACTGCACACCTGCCCGTGGTGGCCACGTCCTCCTGTTCGTCTTTCTGGCTCCTCTGCCTCCCTTTCAGAGCCTTCTCTCTTCCTTTATCCTGAATGTCAGTGCATTCAGGTCTCCAAGAGTCAGGGAGGGTGTTAGAGCTTTGAAAATGTTCACTCTGCCACTGCTGGGAATCCCACCTAAGGAAATAATATAAAATATAGAGGATCCTTTATGCAGGAATATGCCCATCCCGATGTCATTTATAAAAGTGATAGATTCAAAAAAAAAAAAGTGATAGATTCAACCCATTTCTAAATGGCAAACCATAGGGGAACAGTGAATTATGGTGTGTCAATGAAATGGACTATTCTGCCATCCTTAAAAATTATGTGTGTAGGAAATAGCACAAGAACATGTTTATGGTTAGTTAACAATGCAGACTACAAAATTGTATTATACAACCTGATCGCAACAATAGGAGATACACAGATAGGACGGGGCTGGGGGCAAGGAATCAGGAACTCTCCGTGGGCTTGGGTGGAAGCGCCACAGCAGGTGGATCTTAACACTTTTTGTACGATAAAAATCCCTTTTTGGCTGTTTGATGAGCCTGTGGACCCCCTTCTCAGCATGCTGTTAATGCATGAACTATAAAACATAGAACTTCAAAGGAAACCAATGGTACTGAAATATGGGTATCAAAACAAATTTGCAGTGTAGTAGTGTGTATGCTTTTTTTTTTTTAATACATTAAATAACAAGGATTACCTAGCAGGAGGTCAAATCACTTTACCTATGAAAGGGTGATAAACACAAACAGTATTTCAAAATAACTGCAAAACCTAAAACATGACACGACAGCATCTGAGATTTCTGTCGGGGACAAAGTTGCTTGTACTACAGCTAAGATTTCTGTGATTTGTTGCCTGTATTTATAATGGATTGAAATGTAGAATTTTAGTTAAAACCTGGTAAAATCAGTATGTCATTTTTCACATTCAAGTTCAAGCAACCTATGAAATTCTTACAGGTCCTCTAGGGGTTCATGGACCCTGATTTAAAACCCTGCATTTGAATCTCCCCCTTTTTCTTTCCTTCCTCCTTCCCTCCCCCCCTCCTTCCCTTTCTCTTTCTTTCTTTCCAAATTTTGCGTAAGAGACATGCATTACTTCTCATTTTATTTATTTATTTATTTATATTTTCAAGACATGCATTACTTCTACAATGTAAAATAATCAGGGGACTTTAAAATTAAATAAGTAAATAGACAAAGTAAATACAATTCAAGTTTCTTTGATTACTTGCATTCTCAATTATTATATTGTTGAATTCTCAGGTTAATTCTGTGAGAGAGATGCTGTTAGTATAGCCATTTTGCAGGTGAAAACATTGAAGCTGAGAGAGGTTAGGAGACTTTTCCAAGGTCACACAGCCAGTAAATGATGGAGCCAGGATTCAAATCCAGGTCTGTCTTTCCAAGAGCCCAGTCTCTACTTGTTCCAGTCTCAGTTCAGTTCAGACTCTTTGCAACCCCATGGACTGCAGCACACCAGTCCTTCATTGTCTCTTTCATTGTCTGTCCTTCACTGTCTCCCGGAGTTTGCTCAAATTCATGCCCATCGGGTCAGTGATGCCATCCAACCATCTCAACCTCTGTCGCCCCCTTCTCCTGCCTTCAATCTTTCCCAGCATCAGGGTCTTTTCCAATGAGTCAGCTCTTCACATCAGGTGGTCAAAGTATTCGAGTTTCAGCTTCAGCATCAGTCCCAGTCTAATGATGAGTAATTTGAATGTTGTGTTTGTATGTTTGATTTATTGCAGCTCCTGTGAAGTAGTCTCTTGCTGAAGAACAGTTGCTTCTATTTAATGTTGTCTGTGCGATTCTTGGGAAATTGATGGTACCCTGGCCCCAGAATAGGAAAACACAGAATTCCCCCCAAATGCGCTCTCAGTTCTTCTGTGGCGTCTGGAGGCACTTCAGCTTGAGTTTCAGGTGGGAGGCTTTCCCCTGAGCAGTGATCATCGCCAGGGCTGGCTGAACTGAGACCCAAACACAATAGCGGGGGCTGCAGTTCCAGTTGGGACGCGTGGGGTGGTGTTATCCCTGGAGGAAAGACAGACCCAGATCCCCTAACTGCTTCCTGCAGCCTGGAGATGTGTCACTAGTGATTGCTTGGGCAGTCATGGCCACTGGAGGGCAGCATTGAGTCAGAATGGCACAGGGGCTCTGGGTCTGGTTTACTGTCAGGTGAGCGAGTCTACGGGAGTTTGCTTTTGGAGGGCTGGTTGCCCCTATGGAACTGCACTGAGGAGGGATAATCCCTTCAATGACTCTGAGAGGTGTGTGCAAAAGGACAGTATCATGTGGTGCTTACGAATGCAGACTCTGGAGTCAGCTTGCTTGTATTTGAATCCAGCTCTGTCATTTATTGGGTGTATAACTTTGGGCGAGTTTAAGCTTTCTGTGCCTCAGTTTCTCCGTGGGGCTGATAAGAAAACTAAATGAATTAATACAAATTATGCACGGTTTCGGTTATCTACGGCTGCAAAGCATACCACCCCAAAATGAAAACTCTTTCTTTTGCTCATGATTCTGCAATTAAAGCACCGCTCCATGGAGAATGCTTTTCTTCTCCGTGGGATATTGGCTGGCGTAGTTCAGATGAAGCTGGTTGACCCAAGGAGTCGTCCTCAAATGTACGGCAGCAGAGCTGAGGGCCGACTGGACCTCCTTCTCCAGCAGGTAGTCAGGATGTTTTTACGTGATGACTCAGGACTCCAAGGGAATAAGTATAAAATCTCCCAGTCTCTTTAGGCCTAGACTAGGAGCTGGCAGAGCATTTCTTCCATCACATTCTGTAAGTCAAAGCAAGATACAAGGCCAGCCCAGCTTCAAGGAGAAAAGGAAGAGAAAGAATCTCTACTTCTTGATGGGAGTAATGATGCCCTCCAGCGATAGGAGTTATTGGTGGCCGTCTTTGCTGACAATCCATCATGGGTACTTAGAACAGGGCTCAGCTGATAGGAGTTGCCATTTACGGAGGGTTTCTGAGCAGACCGAGGCCGAGACACTACAGATATTGTCCTAAGATCACACAGCTGGTAAGGTCAGAGCTGGAATTTAAACCCAAGTCTTTCTGAATCCAAAGCCCATTCACTCATTGCATCATCATTATAAGCTGTGTGTTCTTGGTCAAGTCATTTAACCTCTGTGAGCCTTTCTTCATGTGATGTCTGGTGGATATAATAAAGACAACTCCTGCATAGAATTATTTTGCAGATGAAATAAGGAAATGCCCCAGAAAGTATCTTGTCACCTATGAAGCATTATGGGAGCATGAATTATATTGAGATATTAATTTGAACATCATTCTTTCAGAATTTGTCTCTTGCTGGTGGAATCCAGACTCATGTTTACCTCCTTTGACACTAGTGGTGAACTGGAGCGGCTAAGGGTGGCTGACAGGAGGCAAGGAGAACACAGTAGTGATTTTCAAGTGTTTGGGGAACAGCCATTGACATGAGTGTTAGTTACAAGCCATTCTTGTCTATTCACTAAGGAAATTTCCAAGAACCTTCGTCTATGAAAGATGAATCTGAGGGCAGGAAGCTGCTTTCTTTTGAGCTCTCTGGCCCTCTCCCTTTCCGAGGGCCAGTCTGGTGTTTGGGATGTCCCCTCTGGTGAGTCTCCAGAGCCCCCTCTCAGTAGACCATGCTGTGCTGGGAGTCCTTCGGAGGGCAGACAGACAGACAGCTCTCCACCCCTGCCTGCTCTACCTGGAATCTCCAGCTCTTCAGTTACCTCTTGGTTAGCCATTCCCCTCACGTGCTTGATCAGCTCTAGCTGCAGGGACCAGAAGCTGTGCTTTTATTAAATTTGATCCTCATCAAGATTGCATTTGGTGGTTTTCCAAGTTATGACTTCCTAATTAGCTCTTTGTTGAAGCTGTTTTTTATTGCTTTGCTCAGAATCAGTGGTAAAATAGCCCCCCCTTTTTTTTTTGATGGTTTGGCCTCCTTTGGTTATTCTCCACCCCCTCCTCCCCCTCCCTCCAAAAGAAGAAGAAGGATGTGTTTCCTGAGTCATCAGATATCTAATCACAAGCTTTAGAACACCCTGAGAGTCCCAGATTACCAGCTATGCAGACATCTGCTTCCTGCTGCAGGAAAACAACCTCTTCTTGGGCCGGGGGAGACGGGGAGTGTGGGCTTCAGAGCTAAACTTTCTGGGTTCAAATGTTGGCCCTGCTCTTTGCCAGCTGTGTGATCTCAGGCCCAAGATTCAGATTCTCTGAGCCTCAGCATCTTCAGCTTCACAATGTGAAGGATAAATATGTAATACAGAGGTCTTGCTGTGAAACTCCATGGAGCTCACAAATATGCCCTCAACAACATCATCTCATTGGCTGTTGTTATATTCTGAGGATAAAACGAGATACTGTGAAAGAATGGGAGTGTACAGAAGCCTCTAAATTGCTAGACAAATACCAATGTATATTATTATTAAGACTAGTTTACTCTATGGCCTTGGGTAAGTCCCCTTATCTGTACTGAAGAATGGATTGCAAACTCAGATGCCTTCAGGAGCCAGAAAAAAGTATGGAAAAAATATAAAGTAGAGTGGATAGAATAAATCTTATGTTTATAGGTTTTTTGTTTTTTTTTTAAATGGTGCATTGAAGGGAGGGTCCAAAATTAAATAAGTTTGGAAAACTAGCTTAAACAAAATTAAGTAAGTCTCTTTGTTCAGGAGTGATCAGTGCCTTTTAAATGCCGCCTGCACAGTGAATTTCTAAGGGAAGGAGAGCGTATGTGGGTAGTGGTGGTGGTTCAGTCACTAAGTCATGTCCAACTCATGCGACTCTATGGACTGTAGCCCCCAAGTCTCCTCTGTCCATGAGATTCTCCAGGCAAGATACTGGAGTGGGTTGCCACTCTCTTCTCCAGGGGATCTTCCTGACCCAGGAATCAAACCCAGGTCTCGTGCACTGCAGGCAGATTCTTTACCATCTGAGCCACCAGGGAAGCCCCATAAGTGGGTAGCATTTCCAAACCTCTCTGACTACAGAACCCTGTTTTCTACAAAGACCAGTGTTCTGCTGAAGGCACCCGGCAAATTCTTGGGTTGATGATCTCATCAAATATCGCTTCCACTTCTGAAATTTAGCCTTCGATTCTGCTTGGTTCTCTACACTTAGGAGGAATTTCTGAGATGATCAAAGACAGCAAGTGTGGGTTTTTTGTCCTTTTAAATGTTGATTTTCACCAAGATTGTGACCAATTCTATCCCTGTGACCACTCAGCATGCTCAGCTGTCAGTGAGACACAGCGCTGGGTGTCACTAGCCCTACCCGAGCCAAACTTTGATTAGAGGCAGTCAGTAATGCGGCAGTCAGAGGCCAGGAATGGAGAACGGTACTGGGACTCATCTCTTATTTAGGGAAAACCAGAAAATTGTCTGGACCTAGACTTCAGCACAACATCTGTGTGAGGTTCTGAAATCCAAGTCTGGCAGCAAAGGCCATTTGAGGCTACCCTTCACTTTCGTGAGCTCAATACCTTGAATGAGTTTCTCCCCTTCAGTGCAGGGGAGAGGTAAAATCAGGAACACTTTCTGAGCATCTACTATTACCAATGAAAGTATTAGTCGCTCAGTTGTGTCTGGCTCTTTGCAACCCCATGGACTGTAGCCCGCCAGGCTCCTCTGTCCATGGACTTCTCCAGGCAAGAATACTGGAGTGGGTAGCCATTCCCTTCTCCAGGGGATCTTCCTAACGCAGGGACTGAAGCTGGGTCTCCTATATTGCAGGCAGATACTTTACCATCTGAGCCACCAGGGAGGCCCAGGGGCTTGCAGGTAAAGAATCTGCCTGCAATACAGGAGATACAGGAGACATGAGTTTGAATCCTGGGTTGGAAAGATTCCCTGGAGGAGGAAATGACAGTCCACCATTTAGGGCTTCCCCCGTGGCTCAGTGGTGAAGAATCCACCTGCAATGCAGGAAACGCAGGAGATAAGAGTTCGATCCCTGGGTCAGGAAGATCCCCTGGAGGAGGAAATGGCAACTCACTCAGTATTGTTGCCTGGAAAATTCCATGGATAGAGGAGCCTGGTGGGCTACAGTCCATGGACTCACCAAGAGTCAGACACAACTTAGTGACTGAACAACAAAAACTATTACCAGTCATCTGTAAGTTACTTAATCATCTTCATCAACCTGTTTAATTTACATATATGTTGGGGGACTCTCCAAGATCTCAGTTAAATTGCCATGAACCGAATTCCAGACTCTGTGGGTAGCTAAAGCCCTTCATAAGGTTTCTGCTTCTTATTCCTCTTGGACACTGAGTCCGGTAAGTGGGACCTCTGCCCTGAACCTTCTGCGGACTCCCTTGGGTCTCAGAGAAGGCTGGTGACTCTGTCAAGATTACACAGCCTGTAAATTTGGCTCCATCAGGCTTGGCACTGACTCAAGCTCCACATAAGCCTTTGGGACATCTGGGGACCAAAGTATCCTCAAGGGCAGGACAGAACCTTTCTAATAGTCACCTTCTTTGAGACATGGGTTGGGTCTTCACGTAACCTCTTTGCCCTAACTGAATTATTGCTTCCTTTTCAATTTCAAGTTTTGGTGGCCCTGGAGCTTGGGTGGGCTTTGGGCACTAAATCAGCTGCAGGATAGAACTCTAAAATGGCTAGGGATTAGGACTGCTCAGAGCTGACTGATCTAACAAACCAGAATCCAGGAAGGAAGGGACTGTGTAAAGCAAAATCCAGTGCCTCATTTACAAAGAGGGGAAAGGAGGCCCAGGGCTGGTAGGGATTCACCCAGTAACAGCAGTGGTTCTGGGGTTAGAGCTCGGGATTTGCTGTACTCGGAGCCAGCAAGACAGAGCTGCTTC
Organism: Giraffa tippelskirchi; assembly: GCF_054371585.1. Classification (NCBI taxonomy): domain Eukaryota; kingdom Metazoa; phylum Chordata; class Mammalia; order Artiodactyla; family Giraffidae; genus Giraffa; species Giraffa tippelskirchi. The sequence goes on from NC_137284.1 coordinate 22,970,344, forward strand.
ATAATCAAGTTGTCACTAAGAGCCAACCATATACACTGGTGGTGGGATGATGGGATGTCAAGGAATCACTGACCTTCCAACTGTTCTCTGGCCATCTGTCTAATCCTATGAGTTCGCCCTGAGTCCTGAAGCAGTATCACCCTTAAGTCTTGGAGTAGGACCTGCAAAGATGTCTTACCTAGCCGGGGGAAGGTCTTAACAGCATTAACAGCAAAGCCCTAATTAACTAAACATCTGGACCCATCAGAGACATTGGACTGCTAACTGATCGCTTTGAGAACTGGAAGAGAGCCAAAAGAAATACAAAGGTCTGGAGTATAAGCACATAGAAATTTAAAAACTTAGAGAAGATCTCAAAGCTTTCCCTTGCTTAGATAGGTAAACCAAGACCAGGAGAAGTGACTTTTCCAAGAGCGCCCAACTGTCAGGCAGGGTCCACCCAGCTCTCTATCACTTCCCTGGGCTCTTCCCTCACGGGCAGCTCTCCTGATGTGCCGAGCTCAGCCTCAGGACTCTGGGTAAATTGTACATCACAGTCTGGGTAGATTTTACAAATAACTCAGAGGCTGATGGTGGAGTTTTGTCACTGCTGTCTTTGACACTGAGAGACCTTTACAGATCATTTCCTGACTGTGACAACCAGAAATTAAAACGACCACATTGGTTGATATTTGAGCCCTTAGATGGGGACACAGCTTAGTGTCCTGCAGTGTATCTTGAAGTAGGATCCATGGAGCAGCTACTCGGAATTCACCAACTGTAGTTGTTAAAATACAGATTCCTGGGTCTTGCACAAGGCCTGATGAATCCAGATCTATGGGAGCCAGGCCCTAGAACCTGTTTTTTGACATTCATTCTTGGTAATTTGCATGCACCCTGACATTGGAGAACCATCACAACAATGGAACACAGGCCTCGGAGTCAGGCTTCCCTGGGTTCGAACCCTAGCTCTGCCAGTTACCAAATATATGACCTCAGCATGCCTGAGCATTGGATTCCTCATCTGTAACACGGGGAGACCAATAATAATAATAATAACAACAACTCCCTCACAGGGTTACTGAGAGAGAGGTAAAGTGCTTGTGTGTGTGAGTGTGTGTGTGTGCTCAGTTGCTTATGTCCAACTCTTTGGGACCCCAGTGGGCTGTAGCCTGCCAGGCTCCTCTGTCCATGGAATTCTCCAGGCAAGAAGACTGGAGTGGTTGCCATTCTCTTCTACAGGAGATCTTCCCGACTCAGGAATCAAACCTGGGTCTCCTGCATTGCAAGCAGATTCTTTACCATCTAAGCCACCAGGGAAGCCCCTGGGAAGGCCCCAAAGCGCTTGACATCTGCTGCTGAATATTAGCAGCTACTCTGATATCATTCTTTGGAGACAGCCTCTGTTTTCAGCTGTCCCCTTCGCCTGTACTCGTCCGGGAAGTTTGGGGAGTAGGTGACACCCTGGGGTGCGGTCCAGCTCCGCTGGCAGGAGCCCACGGACACTGTGGGCGGGGCCGACTGTCGGAACCTGGAGGCCCGCGGGCTCCTCCTTCCCGGGGGTGGGGCTCTGTGTAGAAGCCCCGCCCCTTCCCAGCCAGGCCGGAACGCCGCTGGACCCTCTTCCATCCCAAGTTCAGCCCAATTAGTTCCTTCCTCCAGCCGGGTCCAAACCGTTCTAATTAAACCATTAGCCCCCTCCTCTTGGCTTCCCTGGTGGCTCAGATGGTAAAGAATCTGCCTGCAATGCAGGAGACCAGGGTTCGATCACTAGTTCGGAAAGATCTCCTGGAGAAGGGAATGGCAACCCACTCCAGTCTTCTTGCCTGGAGAATCCCATGGACAGAGAAGCCTGGTGGGCTACAGTCCATGGGGTCGCAAAGAGTCGGACACGACTGAGTGACTAACAACAACATTGGAGGCCATATGGAGGCTCTAGGGGTCCTGAGAGGTTCAGGCTCTAACCTGACCCGCCCCCCTCCCAGGGGTGCGTAAAGAAAGAAAGTGAAGTCGCTCAGTCGTGTCCGACTCTTTGCAACCCCATGGCCTGTAGCCTACCAGGCTCCTCTGTCCAGGGGATTCTCCAGGCAAGAGTACTGGAGTGGGTTGCCATTTCCTTCTCCAGGGGAGCTTCCCAAACCAGGGCTCGAACCCCGGTCTCCCGTATTGCAGGCAGACGCTTTACCATCTGAGCCACCAGGGAAGCCTAAGGGAGGACATGCTGCTTGTAGAAAGGCGGGCCCACCCACTGAGCCGAGTCCCGGTGGGTGCAGGGACAGCGGCCACCTGCAGGGGGAGACGTACGCACATTTCAGAGCACAGCCCGCGTTGCTCCTCGAGGGTGGGGGGAGCTCTCTGCTGGGAACCGGCTGGAGCTTGGGGTCAGCGTTTGTTCTCGAATCTTCCTCCTACTCTGGAGAGGAATGTCTGGGGATGTCCACAGGATAGGGTGCTGCTTTTCCTCTTGTTGCTGGAAAACTGAGGGCCCGAGCTGGCTTGATGCCCGAGGCCTCAGAAAGTGCCTCGTTAGCCGTTGGTTTTATTTTTGCCACCCAGCCTGGCCCTGGCAGGCCCTCAGCAGAAGGCTGCCTGTGGTGCCTTTCTGAGGAGACTCTTGGCCGGGCGGGACCTGAGCCTCCTGTGCCTTTTCCCTCTGAAGGAGCAGAGCTGTGTGAGGAGGCTCCCTCGGCCAGCTTTCCTCCCCTCGGAGTCGGGGGCGGAGTGAGGTGCACGGACCTACTCCCTGACCCTGACCTAAGAGTCCGTTCCCTGGCTGCCATCCTCTGTGAGCAGAGGGCCAAGGAAGCCCACCGCCACTGCTCGAGCACCTGCTCTGTGCTCTTCTGTAGCTCGGGAGCATTCTACAGAGGTGAAATTGAGGCTCAGAGAGGTCAGGTGACTTACCTAGAAACACACAGCTAGTGAGCAAAGGGAACAGCGCGACGGGCCACCCACTGAAGGCCTAGAACATTGCCGAGTTTGAAGGCTGTCATATCACATATGCTCAATCCTACAGCAGCCACATCTGGAAATCTCAGTGTCTGACCCTAAAGCCCACGCTTTTCCCTCAAAACCTGTGGACTACTCTCCTATTTTCCCAGTCTTTCAAATTATTAAAATTCCCGTTTGTCCCCAAAGTTCTCTCTTCCCTCTTAATCCCAGAGTGATTTGGTAAGAACTACGGTAGTGGATTAATCATATTTCCAATTTTAGATTTGCATGAAATTCCTAGTCTTGAAAAGACCAATTCCTTGCTGAACCGTGCTCCTAGAAGCATAGGAGTCAGAACATCTCTTTGCTGGAGGAGCCCACTCCCCTGCACATCGCCTTCACAGCTATCTGGCAAGGGCTCACAGCAGATTTATTTTCACTGCAGTGAGAAATTGACAGCCCTCCATTTTATCACAGAAATTAATGCCGGTAAAATGACTGCCTCAGTCCACTCGCTGCTTTGACACCACCATTAAAATAAACCACATCTGTGTGCAAACACGCATGCCTTTGTGCAGACTTGATGAGATGTGCTTTTCGGAGGTGCTGTAGTGCAACGTACACGACACCAACATGAAGACGTTTCCGTTTTCCTCCCGGCTGACTCTCCATCCACCGACAAAATGCCAGCTGTGGCCAGATGTCTAATGGTAGCTGGAGGAAAAGAACTTGGGCTTCGTGTTTCTTCTTCTGAAGCACTGGGCTTGCTCCAAATCACGGTGAATTCTGGGGTGGGTGGTCCATGAATGCTGCTTCCAGAACTACGCAGACACCAGACTACATCCCCATCTAAGGGCTCACCACATTGGTCGTTTTCATTTACAGTTGTTACAGGAAGGAGAATGGACTCTGGTCCTGCAGAGATCCCTCTGAATCAAGAGGGGACCATGGCTGAATTCCACCAGAAGCCTCAAGTTTATCTGCAAACTTGATTCCGTGAACACCATTTGGCTCAATCATGAGATTCTTCCTATCACTGGGGCAGCCACCTCTGGGCCTGGAAGACAGGGAGTCAAGGCAACTTGTGGCAAATGGCCAAGTCTGGGTACTGCCTGGGGTTGAGGTATTTCCGAGCTGCTGGTCTTGTAGGAAGTTCATGTGGCAGACAGGAAGAAGAGCAGGAGAAAGAGAATCTACACACACTGAGCACCCAGACATTATCCTGGTTTCCTGCCGTCTGTACAGTCACATTGTGAAGATATAAACTCCATCTAGTCTAGGATCCAAGGAAGAGACGCAAGATAACTGTGTCCCTGGTCACCCAAGTAGCACAGAAAGGTTCTGGGAGCAAACTCAGGTAGGTCCAGCTCAGATCCATGCATCTTCACACTCATCTCTGAGAGCAAATTTCACAAGTATCACAGAGGTGCCTTTATTTGTTTTATTTGGGGTTCACACTTTGTGCTACTGTCATTGCTCCAGGCAGTGAGAACACCGTCCTGGCAAGGGAACTCCACATCAGACCAGAGACTGGACAACGGAAGGTTGTTTCTGTAATATTTATCCCTTCAAAGTAAATATTTCTGTCTTCATCGTAGCCCAGAACGTCCCTGTCGACAACTTCATAGATACTTCTTTTTCTCCTCTCTTGAACATTGGGTCATTGCCGGGAACAGGATGGCCAAGCACAACTGTTTTTTTTCACTTTTGACTGTTGATGTCTCTCAGTCAAAGGAAGAAAGGTGGGCTGGTGATCTGCGGGGGAGGGCTGGGACCTGCCGGGTGGGCTGGGACCTGCTAGTGGGTGCTGGGGCCAGGGCGGTGGAGGGAGGCAGCAGGCAGGGTCTCAAACGGTGGTGGTCCTGGAGAAAGACCTGACCCCCACCCTCCACCCCACCACCAGGGAGCAAGGCTGGGGCTTTCCGTGCAGTTTGGGACTGAGATGTATGGTTTTCCAAAGTCATCTTGCCGATTTATTTCCTTCCCTTCTCTCTCTTTCTACTAGCACCTCTCAGAGAGGTTGAATAACCTGCCCAAGGTCATGCACTAGTAAATTCTGGCTCCTGCCTCCCTGGCTGCGGGCTCATCGCTGCTTTGTAACTGGAAGGGCCTTCACGAACCAGGCCTGCCTGTGTCACCTGCCCATGTCTCAGGCACCTCACTCTGGCCATTTCGCTCTGATCCCTTCCACGTACATATTCTTCCTGGTCTTTAGAGCTTTGCAGGGCTGTTCCTGTTGCCCAGGACTCTTTTTTCACTTTAGTTAGCCTTTCTCTCTCTCTCCAAAAAAAAAACCAAAATGTCCTCAGGGGACCTACTGACAGTCATGCTCAGCTGAAAAGTCCCCTCTCCCAAGGGGTCACCTATGCCTGGTCTCCTCCTGCTCCCCCAGTGCCTGGTTGGGGGTTCCCCACAGCCCCCATCTAACACTGCCCACACTGTGGTATAACTTTGGAGTTCATTTTCTGCGTCCCTCAACCGTGAGGTCTGCGCACGTCTGCACAGCTGCCACCCCAGCCGCTGAGAAAGCGCCTAACTTATAGTAGGTGCTCAATAAACGTGGAGTGGATGAAAGCCTGAGTGAGGCCCTCAAGCCTCCCTGAGCTCACGTGCCCTCCTCAGGCCTGGCTTTTGTCTCGGCCACCACCTTCCTTGGGGCACCACTTCTCTGAAGTCCAGGAGGCCGCTGGCTCTGTCTTTGGGGCTCAGGGGTCTCAGATCAGCCCAGGGCACCCTGTAAGGGGAATATCTGCAGTGCCAGGACTCTGGAGAGACCCTCCAGACAGGGGCCAGATGAGGAGTGGAGTGGATGGGAAGGCGGTGGGGGCAGGGGTACTCAGGAAAATCGGGGCAGGTAGAGTTGGATAGAGCAGGTACATACGGCCCCATGGCATTTGTGAATCCTGGGTGTCCAGGTCTTTAAAGTGGCAACTTGACCCAGAATTCCAGGGCATGATAGGATCTCTTATTGAACCCCAGTGAAGTGAAGTGAAGTGAAAGTCGCTCAGTTGTCCCCGACTCTTTGTGACCCCGTGGACTATACAGTCCATGGAATTCTCCAGGCCAGATTACTGGAGTAGGTAACCTTTTCCTTCTCCAGGGGATCTTCCCAACCCAGGAATTGAACCCAGGTCTCCCGCACTGCGGGCGGATTCTTTACCAGCTGAGCCACCAGGGAAGCCCATTGAACCCCAACTGCAGGTTAAATCTTGCTAATCACTTCACATACTTGATCTCATTTACTTCTTACAAAAACACCTCCCAGGCAGGCCTGGTCCCTGTTTCCTGCATCACCTGATGAGGGGACAGAGGAGCAAGGAAGATGAGCACTTGCCCCAGGTCAGGGGTCCATCAGGCAGAGCCAGGTCTCAGGGCCCAAGTCTGTGCTATGACACGTGGCATCTTCCCGAGGTAGCCTCCCCACCCCCAGCCGCAACCCGGGAATGCAAAGGGGGAGCTGTGGCTTTAATTCCAATCTAAGTGGATCTGATTAGCAGAATGGAGTTGAGCCAAAGTCATTAACTTTCATTTCAGATACACTGCCTTGGATCCCCGTGCGCCTTCGATTTGACAGGTGGCTCTGGGGAAAGCAAGGCTCTGGTCTATGTAACACAGGCTTTCCGGATGCTGAGCAAGGCATCCTTGGGCTCTGCAGTTCAGGGAAGAAAAGTGGTTTCAGCTTCTCCGTGGTCATGACGTTAATGATTATCTCTGGGTGACGGAAGTATGGGTGGGGTTTTTTATTTATTTATTTATTTATTTATTTATTTATTTATTTTGTATTTTTAAAATTTATGAGTGAAATAATCAAAGAAAATCATTTTTACTAATAAACAAGCTAGCAAATGTACCTGCAAGATGCCAAGGAGTTGTCATAGTTCTCTGCCCTTGCTTGTGCGTTTCTTTTAGCTTGGAATGCTCTCCCTTCTGTGGTATAAGAAATATATTGGGTCTTGGTCCCTGATTCCTGATGCAGTGTTCCTAGAATCCTTGGAATTTTCTGATTGATTGAAGTCTCTTTTATTCCTCATAGGAGATCCTTTTGACCACACTTGAGTTTGTGCTGATGTGGTGACTTAGAGTGGGGAATGGAGACAGCCTCAGCATGGACTGGTCACCAGAAAGACCTGGAGGGTTGGAACTTTCAGCCCCCCAGCAACTCTGAGGAGGGGAAGAACGGGGCTGCAGATGAAGCTCTCTATCAAAACTCCTGAACAGGAAGACTCAGTGAGCTTCTAAACTGGTGAATGAATCCACGTGGTGGATGTGGGGGGTGTACCCCCACTCCATGAGGATAGAAGTTTTCCAAAGCTTGGGACGCTTCTGGTCTTCATCCTAAGTGCCTCTTCATCTGACGGTTTGTGTCCTTTATGATAGGTTTGATAGCCTTCATGATAAACTGGCAAACATAAGTTAAATGTTTCTCTGAGTTCTGTGACCCCCTCTGGCAAACTAATTGAACCTGAGGAGGAAGCCTTGGGGGTCTCTGATTTATAGCCACTTGGTCAGAAGCACAGGTGACCAACTGGACTGAAGTAGGGACAGTCCTGTGGGACTGAGCCCTCAACCTGTGGGTTCTGATGCCATCTCCACCTGGACAGTGTCAGGATTGAGTTAAACTTGTAGGACAGGCGATGTGGCCTCTGAGAACTGGAGAATTGCTTGGTGCTGTTGGGAAAGACACCTCAGACGTTCCTCCTCCACATTATTAGCATCTCACCCATTTTGCAGGGCCCAGCTCAAATGCTGCCTCATCTGATCCCTTGCCAAGCCAAATAAACCTCTTCTTGGATGCCTTGTCTGTTGTCTCTCTTGCTGACTAGGATGGAAGCTCTTTGTCTGTTCACTACTCTACCTCAGGATCTAAAGGAATGATGGGCACATAGGAAAAGTCTGTACGAATTTTTTTAGCGAATAAATGGCTATTCTCATATCTTGTTCTGAATATCCATCTCCATTTGTCCTGTGGTCCATTCTCTGCCATGCCAGGGCAGCCGTTTCTCTCTCCCTTCTCCTCTGGCCTGAGAGCCAGTGAAGTGCTGATTTCTGTGGCTCCCATAGCACAGAGCTTGGCTCACTCTGAGTGTGTGTCTGTGTCAGCCACTCAGTCGTGTCTGACTCTTTGTGACCCCATGGACTGTAGCCCACCAGGCTCCTCTGTCCATAGGGATTCTCCAGGCAAGAATACTGGAGTGGGTTGCCATTCCCTTCTCGTGGGTTGCCATTCCCTTCTCCAGGGTATCTTCTAGACCCAGGAATCGAACCTAGGTCTCCCACATACAGGTATATTCTTTACCATCTGAGCCACCAGGGAAGCCCCTTGGCTCACCATAGGCCTCAGTAAATGAGTGTGTGTTGTGAACTTGAAGGCCAGGGTTGGGCCCTGAGGATCCACAGGACTACCTCTCTCCTCTTTTCTGGAGACCGGACTGGGTGGTCAGGAGCTGATGGCCAGGAATGCTAGCTTCCTGGGGGACAGAGTTATCCCTAACCACCCTGGGACCATAAAGAAGGCTGAGCATTGAAGAATTGATGCTTTGAAATTGTGGTGTTGGAAGAAGACTCTTGAGAGTCCCTTGGACGGCAAGGATATCAAACCAGCCAATACTAAAGGAAATCAACCCTGAATATTCATTAGAAGGACTGATACTGAAGCTGAAGCTCCAATACTTTGGCTACCTGATGTGAAGAGCTGGATCATTGGAAAATAACCTGATGCTGGGAAAGATTGAAGGCAAAAGGAGAAAGGGGAAGCAGAGGATGAGATGTTTAGATAGCATCACTGGCTCAATGGACATGAATCTGAGCAAACTCGGGGAGATAGAGAAGGACAAGGGAGCCTGGTGTGCTGCTGTCCATGGGACTCAACTTAGTGACTGAGTAACAACCACCCTGGGAAGGGGAATTAGGAGATCTATGGCTCAAAGAGCTTGTCTCGCTACCCTGGAATTGCTGCTTTATAAGAAAGGAAAATTCAAAATTCACAAGATCTACTCAAAGCCAGACTTTGAGATGTAAAGATGACTTTTCCCTTGGATTTGACCTGGTGGCTGGTTTTCACCTGGGTCTTCCTCCCAGGCTGTAGAATTACTCCTTGAGCTATTAGGTGGAAATCTGCATCTCTTTGTTCCTTCCCTCTTAGCATTTAGTTTGTGAAATATCTACATTGTTGAAGATGGTGGGATAAGGACAGCAGGAGAGTAGACGTGAACAGCCTGAATGACATGGATCTTAGACTCCAAGGTTGAAGACACAGGTTCAAACCTTGCCTCTTCCCTGCCCTGGCTGTGTGTCCTTGGACTGGTGACTTATACATCCTGACCCTCAGTTTTGTCATTTCTAAGATGGGGTGTTTATGATGATGGTATTTACCTCAGAGAGTGTCAGGGAGATTAAATGTAAAAGAAAAAACACTTCACACAAAACTCTTAAGATAAAACGTAGATGTAAATTTTCATGACCTTGGATTAGGCAAAGGATGGTTAAATTTGAGACTAAAAACACAAGCAACAAAAGAAAAAATAGATAAATTGGACTTCATCAAAAGTAAAACTTTTGTAGTTAAATGACCACCCTATAGAATGGAAGTAATTGTTTGCAAATCTTGTATCTGTCAAGGGTCTAATATGCAAAAATATATAACGAAATTCAAGAGAATGCATAAAAAGCTCAACAATAAGAAGATAAATAATCCAATTAAAAAGTGGGCAAAACACTTGACTAGACACTTTTCCAGAGAAGATATACAAACAGTCAAAAGACATATGAATAGGTGCTCAGGATCACTAATCATTGATCACTAATCAATCATTTCCATTGAAATGGAAATCAAAACCACAATGAAATACAATTTATACATACTAGGATGGCTATATTTAAAAAATCAAAAACAACAAGAGTTGGTGAGGTTAAAATTGGAACCCTCATGCCGTGCTGATAGGAATTAAAAATTGTGCAGCGCTGTGGAAAACAGTTTGACAGGTCCTGAAAAAGTTAATCATAGAATTACCATCTGATCTAGCAATTTCATTGCTGGGTGTATACCTAAAAAAACTGAAAACAAGCATTACAAAAATAAATAAATAAAAGTTTGTGCGTGGATGTTCATAACAGCACTAGTCACAATAATCAAAAGGTGTGGGAACAACCCAGTGTCCATCTACAGATGAATGGATAAAACCAAATGTATTGTATTCATAAAAGGAATGCTATTCAGCCATAAAGAGGAGTGGAGTCCTGATAAACGCTACCTGAATCAACCTTGTACACATGCTAAGCAAAAGAAGCCAGATACAAAAGATCATATATTGTATGATGCCATTTATATGAAATATGCAGAATGAGAGACAGGAAGCAGATTAGTGGTTTTAAGGGTTTGGGGAAAGGAGAATGGGAGTGACTCCTTAATGGGTACCAGATTTCCTTTTAGGGTCCTGAAACTATTTGGAACTATATAGAAGTGATGGTTGTACAGCACTGAGAATGTACTGTCACAAAACTGTACACTTTCAAATGGTTAATTTTCTGTTATATGAATCTTGGGCTTCCCTGGTAGCTCCGCTGGTAAAGAATCCACCTGCAATGCAAGAGACCCCAGTTGGATTCCTGGGTCAGGAAGATCCACTAGAGAAGGGATAGGCTACCCACTCCAGTATTCTTGGGCTTTCCTAGTGGCTCAGCTGGTGAAGAATCTGCCTGCAATGCAGGAGACCTGGGTGATTTTACCTCTATTAAAGAAAAACATAGCTCAGAGAAGGCAGTCAGTAAATGGTGCCCTTATCATCCCTTATCATTAATATGTCCCCTTCCCTCTCCAGCCAGAAATCAGCTTTCTGCAAAGACTGATATGAAGCTACAAGACAGGAAGAGCAGAGATGGGGGACAGGGACAAAGTGAGGACTAGCCACAGATTTGTCCTTTCCCAACCCTCAGTGCATTAGGGTCGCTCTATGGCAAATACCCTGGCGGGCAGAGAGACCCATCTCCCGCTTCCTGGGTGAGACCACAGGACGGCACTGACATTCACGAGGCAGTCAGTTGAGGCAGATGTTTGCTGACACCCAAGAGGCACTCAGTGGAGCGGATGTTCCTTTGGTCCAGACCATGGGGCTGGGGACTGTGGCTGCTCCTCCTCCTGCCCAGCAGCACGGCCAGCTCCCCTAGGCTGCTGCCTTCTGTGTGTTAGGTGTGAGCTCCCAACAGTGTGCTCTATGGCTTGGGTCGGGGTCAGGGTTAGGCTCTATGTCTCTGAGCCTTATGATCATGGGCCAGAAGAGACTCTAGAGCCTTCCGTCCCTTCTTATTTTGCAGACAGGGAAACTGAGACTTGGGGAAGTGGTACCAGCTTGCTTTACTCCTTGCTCAGCCACTCTCCTCTGCAGTCAGTTCAGTTCAGTCACTCAGTCGTGTCCGACTCTTTGCCACCCCATGGACTGCAGCACGCCAGGCTTCCCTGTCCATCACCAACTCTCAGAACTTAGTCAGACTTGCAATAGAGACTGGAATTTCGAATCATCCCTTTGCTGTACAATGTGCTTTTTCTTTAAGATTTTGCATCTTTGAATTGAGTCATGTCAAAAGATTAAATGGGCAACTCTGCACTGTTCATCCAGGGGGAGCATTGTGGCTCACGGTAATGAGTAAGAAAGCTTGAATGGCCCAGGGCAATCTCTTCTTGCTAATAGCAACAACCACTTGTGCGTTTTGAGATCGTTAGCATGGTGGTCAAAGCATAGATGCCAGAGCCAGACTGACTGCATCTGAACCTCAGCTCCTCCACTTAAAAGCCAGGTGAGTTTGGTTAAAGGCTTGCTCTCTCTGTGCCTCAGTTTCCTCATCTGTAAAATGGGAATAGTAACAGTGCACATCAAAACTTCCAGAGCTGTGCCTGCCACATGGCCAGGGGTTAATAAATGACAGTGATTGTAATTCTTACTGCCGACGTTAATTAGTATGATCACCTAGGGAAACCTATATTAACATGCTGATGCTTGCCAAGGACAATTTCCCAGAAACTACAAACCATCAAACCAAGAGTGGACCACATCATTCCCCTTTTGAAAAACTGGCCACAAACTGCATTCTTATAAAATCTAATTTTCTCATTGATTTCCTGTTTGGGAAAAGCTTTGTCTTTGAAATCTACTGAAGGCTCTGCCTCAGCGTTTGAGAACTGTTTGCTCTGCCTGGAACACTGGCCCCCTTTGCCAGTTCCTTCACTCTCTTCTCAGAAGTCAGATATTCAGTGAGCCCGTCTCTGGGCACCCTCTCTAGAATTCCAGCGACCCCATCTCCCTACACTTCCTATCTACCTTCTCAGCTTTGCTTTTTCCTTCTTAGCACATTATCTGAGATATCTCATTCATGTATTTGTTGATTGCCCCCTCTCCTTCCCCAGCCCCCAACTAGAAGGTAAGGGCTTTGAGGTCAGAGATTTGGACCATTCTCTTCACTGTCTTTTCTCCAGTGCCCTGGGCATGCACAGTGCTTGACCCCACCGGTGTGTGTCGCATGTGTGAGTATACAGGTGGGAAGGAGAATTTGCAGGCTGGTTCTGAATTTAGAATTCATCAACAGGGGATCTGTGCTCAGTAGAGAGCTCCCTCTCCAAGACAGCCTGGGCAGTGTTTGGCGTTTGTCATTTCTTCTTTATGATAGCCTTATGAATGGGAAAGTTAGGGCTCAGAGAGACAAAGAGACTCATAAGTCACACGGTTTATGGGTGTGATAGGGCCTAAGGGCTGGACCCTCCCTTCCGGGACAGCCAGTGAAGCCTTTGCTCTCCCCTGCACCCCAGCCTGTGGAGGGGGCCTCACCGGGTGGTTTCTGAGCTGGCTGCTTTGCAAGGCTAGAAGGCCCATCCCTCCTCACCTGCCTGCCCGTGTAGGCGGCTCTTGGCATGTGTGCTGAGTCAGGCGGCCCAAGCAGCTTTCCACGCTCAGAGGTGGCGAGCTAATTAAGGGCTCCAGAGCTGCCAGCGGATGTGCTAGTAGACGTTGTCTGAGAAGTTTGCCCAGAGCCACGGTCTGGTGCGGGGCTCCTTCCACCTCGGTCCCCAGGAGGCTGGGGTGCCAAGGGCCAAGACCACCCATCACGCATATGAAGGATGTTATATCAGACAGGAGTTAGAACCCAGTTAGACCTGGGTTCTTAAAGCCTGGCTCTGCCACTGGCTTGTGTGAGTTTCCCAAACCCCTGAATCTCCCTGCTGATAAAATCATAGCAGTAATCAATGCCTGCCTCCAAAATTTGTGGGAATGATAAATAAGGCTATATGTGACGTGCTGACCCCAGGTACAAAATAAATGTTCTTTTATATTTATTCATTATGAGCTACAGCCCACTTATCTGTAAAATGAGAGATTTCTTTCAGTAGACATGTCTGGCATACAGAAGCGGCTGAATAGAGGTTCGTCCTTTCCCCTCCTTCAGCCCCAAGTGCTAGGCATCTCTTGTCTCTGGGGATGGAAGACCCCTGGCCCTGCCCTGGAGGTTTGCCATAGGCTGGTGATTCATGAGCCAACTTCCCAGAGCAGTCGGGCTGGGGGCTGGGTTTCATTTTGGAACTATTGTGTTAGAAGCTCCATTCCCCCTCTCTTCCTTTCCTTGGACTATTACTAAGCCATAAAAAAGAACAAATTTGAGTCAGTTCTAGTGCAGTGGATAAACCTAGAACCTGTTACACAGATTGAAGTCAGAAAGAGAAAAACAAATATCATATATTAACACATATATACGGAATCTAGAAAAATGGTATTGATGAACCTAGTGGGAGGGAAGAAATGGAGACACAGACCCAGAGAATGGACTTGTGGACACAGTTGGGGAAGGAAAGAGTGGGATGAATGGAGAAAGTAGCACAGATATATATATACACTGATGCTCAGCAATTCGGTCATGTCCACCTCTTTGCGACCCCACAGACTAGCCCGCCAAGCTCCTCTGTCCATGGGGTTCTCCAGTCAAGAATACTGAAGTGGGTTGCCATTTCCTCCTCCAGGGGATCTTCCTGACCCAGGGATCAAACCTGCATCTCTTATGTCTCTTGCATTGGCAGGCATGTTCTCTACCACTAGCCCACCTGGGAAGCCCCGTATATATGCTACCATGTGTAAAGTAGATAGCTGGTAAGAAGTTGCTATATCCAATTCTTAAGTACCTGAAGGTGAGACTCTTAAAGCTAAGAGTGAGGGCTTTCAAGAAGATCATATGGGGTAGTTCCAAAAGGTCAGGTGCTGTGGAAGACATGGTAACTAGAGCTGTGAGCAGGACAAGATGCCTGCTCTCATGAAACTTAAGTCTGGCTGGAGTCAGGAGGGGAGGAAGAAAATGTATCAGAAAGAGAAAAGAAGCCCTGTGAAAGCAGAAAATAGAATCATATAATGGGAGGTGATGGAGGGAAGCAGTAATGTTATGTTAAATGGGGAGCCAGGAAAAGTATCAGTCAGGAAGCAGTATCTGAACCAAGACTTGAAATATCAGGAGAGACCAACTGTGTTCAACACTGGGAGAAGGAGTGATAGGCTGCAGGAGCAGAACACTAAAGGCCCTGGGGTGAGATGGACCTTAACTAGTGCCCACACACTCTTTGGTGGGAGCAGTGGGCCCCCCAAATGAAGCCATAGCTCTGCTCCTCCAGCCCCAGGCAAGGCAGGAAGGTAGGCTTCCTCTTCAACAGTTGGCTGCCCTTAAGATCCTGGGGGCTCCCAGGATATCCTTTCTGCAATTAATTTTTTGCAACTGACAGAGGTTAATCATACCTGTGTTCCTCAGGACCCATGCCAAAGCAGCCCTTCTCACAGATGCTGGTTTAAATTAGAGGGCTTGTTTGCTGAAGACTAGATTGGGCAGATTCCAAACTGGTCCTACTCTGAGCTCTCCTGATGGGCCGGTGAAGGAATGCTGGGGTAGGCTGGCAGCTTGCACAGGTGAAGATGCCTGGTCCTGCCAGTCCAGGGAGAGGCAGGTCAGACCCCATCAGCCTCCTGCTCAACCTGTCTGGGCTACCCAGACAGAATGCCACCCAGATCTGCTCCTCTCCCATGGGAGGTGCTCCACGCTTGGCCCTCACCTTCCTCTTGTCTCCCCCACTCTGTGTGTCCTCCTGCCTAACTCCTGTCTTAGCTGCCTTACTTCCTGGCCCCACAGGGGAAGTTTTATTCCTTCTTCCAGGCTCTGCACAAATTCTGCCTTTTATACAAGGCCCTGGGGGAATCCTCTTCTACTTCCTCATTTTCCTAGTTTCTCTTAAGCCTTTTAAGTCTTTGTTCATAGTGTACATTCTGTTGGGGAGACTGAATTCCAGCAGAGTGTGAGCTCCTTAAGGGTAGAGGGAATAGACAGTTGCAGCTCCAGGGCTTAGCGAAAGCTTGCACGTCCTTCATTCATTCATTCATCCATACATTCAGCAGATGTTTATGGAGGGTCCACTCTGTACCAGGCTCCATGAGAGGCCAAGGGAAACAGCTGTGAGCCACTGTGATCCTTGCTCTAAGTTGCTCCTAGCCTCATGCAGGGGACAGGCCACAAAGAGACCATTGTATCACAGAGGGCTGAGCGGATCGGGGTGCAGAGTCTAATGAGGGGTGTCCAGTTGAGGCTGAGGAGGTTCAGGAAGGTTTCTCAGAGGAAGTGACAACTAAAATAGGTGGACTGAGAACACTGAGGCTCGGGGGAATGACAGCTGGCCCAAGATCTCACATCTCACGTGGCAGTGAGCCCCAAATCGAGGTCTCCGTCAGTGCCCAGTGCACACAGTCATTTGTGGGGTGGGTTCCCCTCCATCTATACACTCCCCTCCTCAAGTTAGCACACACCTTTCTGATCCAGCCTCCCAGACCAAGGAGGAAAAGGATCATCCCACTGAGCCAGAGCCTGGGCAGCCTTGCCACATTCTGCTACAAAATCTTCTATTGTCAGGCTACTTCAACCTTTTGATGACTCACCAGGTCCTTGGAGTCACACAGACTGTCAGCAGAATCTGAGGCCAGTGAACAGACTTCCTATCACAGGGTATTGGAGGACAGCTTTCTTCTTACTCACAGTTGCTTTTTATCCCCTCCCTATTTAGAAGATAATGCATAATAATTGTAGCAAATCTGGGGAGAAAATACAAATCACCCATAATTCCACTACTGAGAAAAAAAAAATCTTAACATTTTGGTGTTATGAGATAGCTATTTGGGGATATTATTCAGAAAGTTCTATAATTACTGCTTATTAATTTATGCAAATATGTGAATATGATTAACTTTATATATTTAGCTTGTAAAGACTTGCATACTCTAGTGCCTGGAAGCCTCAAAGAAAGAAAGGAGAGGGAAAGGACTGGATTTATTGAGACAGTCATTATATTGATAATGCAAGAAACAAGCTTATGTGATAAAACATTTATCTTGATGATGACCCCATCAAATGGATATTGTTCTCATTTCCATTTTTTATTTAAATCATATAACCAAGGGCACAGAGCTAGGATGCAGTGGGTGACCTTGGGATTGAACTCGGTCTGTCTCATTCTCCAAATGCATAGGCCTTTCATATTATCATGTGATTTCTGTGGTCTTACCTGAGACCTCAGAGGGAAGCGTTTGTGTTGCCCTTGGAGACGGTCAAGCAGAGATGGCCACTGGCCATCCACTGGGTGCTAGCGTTGTATCCTTATCAAGACGTCTGATGGGCTCAGCCCTGGGTGAGCCACTATGACCACTCACAGGAGCAGGCCCATCCCTATTTCCAGGATGCTTTTCTGGTTTCCGCAAGACTCAGAGGAGGGAAAGGCCTTCAGAGTATCAGCCACGGGAATGAAAAGGAAGGATGACTTTCAGAAACTGCAGATACATCTTTCCACAGAGTAGTAGAAAATGCAAAGCTGAGGAGGGAAAAATTCAAATGTCTGCTCATCAAAGAGCAGAGCCTATGTTGCGTGAGTCATCTTTTTAACATCAAAATACCTCCCCCAGATGAAGTCTCAGATGGGAGATCCACATGCAAACACATTAAAAATGGAAGGTTTTTGGCAGATTGGTCTGGGTCCCAGATCTCTGCACATTGGGATGCCCCATGACTCCTTCCTCCATTTGGGAGCAGACATTTAGCTGCTCACACTGGTATAACCATCCTTCTAAACTAGTGGGTCACTAGGCATTTCCCTGAGTCCTCTCTCTGCCCCCTGCCCAACATCCTCCAACCATCTAGCCCCTACCACTTCTGCCTTTGACTTCTCAACAGTCCAGAAACTAATAGGAGGCTCCCGGCTCACAGAAGAGCTCTGGAACTCTGTTCTCCAGAGCCATGGCTAGAGAGTGGTCACTGTTTGGTCCCTGCCATACCAGTTGGGTTGGGTGTTACCTGTCTTTGTGTCTTGCACATCAGCCATACCCAACTATGAACATTTTTCTCACAAACATCATGCAGATTCTTCTTTCTTGTGGGAATACCTTCCTCTCCTCATTCTGCATGGTCAACTCCTACATATCCTTCAAGACCCACCTCTGTCACCTCCTTCATGAGGCCCTCCCTGCTATTTCCAAGGAGTATTAATGGTTCCCTCTTAAACCTAACTCTGTTATGTTCCTTTTCATGCTGAGTAACAGACACCTGTTTACCTGCCCTTTTTTTTCCCTACCAGGCTGTGTGTTTCTAAAAGACAGACTGAGCCCAAGTCATTCCCTCTCCAGTACATAACCTGTATTAGGCACTCAGTCAGGTGAGATAAATGTCTCTAGGGCCCTTCAGTTCAGCTGCTTAAGGGTGAGCAGTGTTGATTCTATATTTCTAAGGAGCACATTCTCTACAGAATTAAAGTATCTTAGAAGAGGGCTTTGTCTAACTCATCAAAGTATCCCCTAGTTCCCAGGACAGAGCCTGGCACACAGGATGCCCTCCACCTGTGTTTATAGAAGGCGGAATGTCCTGAATCATGCTGCCTTGGTAAATAGTATGCATGTGTTATTACCACAATCCTGTGATATGGACCAAACACATACTTATTTGTCTCCTGAGGATATCACATGAGGCTGAGAGGTGTTAAGTGGCTTGTCCAAGGTCACTGGTAGTAACTGGTGGATCTGGGACTTGAACTCCAAAACCCAAATTCTGGCTCACCTCTGCCCTGCACTCTGCTCCCTTCATGGGCCTGCACGTCTGATGTGTGTGGATATAAGTTGCTCAGTAGTGTCCGACTCTTAGTGACCCCATGGAGTGTAACTCACCATGCTCCTCTGTTCATGGAATTCTCCAGGCAAGAATACTGGAGTGGGTTGCCATTTCCTTCTCCAGGGAATCTTCCTGACCCAGGGATCGAACATGGGTCCCCTGCATTGCAGGCAGATTCTTTACCGTCTGAGCCACCAGGGAAGCACGTCTGATACCCATCCTCAGATATCCACCTCCGAAAGAACTTGCCGGCGTACCCTCCTTCAGTGCCTTGAGGCCAGGTGCCATAGCGCAGGACGGGGGCCCCTGCCCGAGAGGGAAGACTGGCCACTTGGGCCTTGCCCTCCGTGTGGCCGTCTCGGCCTCTGGGCCCCTAGGCTCTGCCCCAGCTACCTCTGGGTCCCCTTCTTGTCACAGTCTGCCCCTTGTCCCTCCGTGTCCTTCACCCCCCCTATCTTTTTCACAGCTCTATTTCCCCTCTTGTCAACAGATCGCTGGACAAAATGTTTTCCATCATTGCCGGCTAATTTTAGCCCTTTATCAGAGTTATTTCCTTTGGTAAATAGCTTCCTGGCACGGGGTGGGCAGCCTAGCTCAGGCGCCAGTGAGCACACGGCGGGAGCAGGAGGTGTGGGGCGGTGGGTGGGCACTGGGCAGCCAGGGAAGAATCCAGCGACTCGGGCCAGGCCCGGCCTGTGGGGACTGCTTTGCGCTCTGAGGACAGGCGGTGGCATTAGCAGCAAGATGCTCATTCAGTCCCCGTTTCAATTTGTTCAACCCGTGCTTTGAGAAGGCGGCGGCGTGTGCCGAGCGCCTCGGAAGCAGACAATCAGCGGCAGGCGCCCAAAATAGCCTCGAGAAATCAGCAGCGTTTTTGCTTTGCTCCCAGCTTTTCGTGCCTGCGAGGGGAGGAAAGAAAGGATCCAGAGCATTTTCTGCGTCCAAACACACATCTCTTTTACAATAAGACAAATGACTTGTATTCCTGCTATTAAATCCAGCAGCGTCCCCTCCCCAACCCGCCACCCCTTCTCCCAAGACCTCGCCAACATTTCCTTTTGTGGCTGCGAGAGGAGAAAAATAGCAGCGGGCCTCTGCCTCCAACGGCTCTGCCTGCAAGCTCGGCTTTTACAAGCCGGGATTTTAATAAATTAACGCCGCGCGTGCTGCTGCAGCTGCTGTAATGGCTTTCCAGAAGGTGCTGTGAGAGAGCCAGGCTCTGTTGGAGAGAAATGAGCCAGTGGTTTGCTGCTGGAAGCTTCCTGGCCCCCGTCAGAGGTTAAGCCAGGCGTCTGCAGGAGCCCTGAGTTTCTCTCTGAGTGCTGCCTGCTGACCTCGAGCCTCCAACAGGGCAGCAGGACCAGCCTCTGTTCCTGGAGGAGATTCCCTGATGGCCAGCGAGGCAGCATGTGTCAAGGGGGAACCCCAAGGGGACAGCAGGAGACCTGGACTCTGGTCCCAGCCCTGCCTGACTCACAGAAGGGCCTCGTCCAAGCTGCCAACCCCCCTTGAGAACAGTTCCTGGGAGGAATAAACTCTCAGAGAAGGGTGATCCCTCTCCTTTATAGCACATACCCAATGGAGCTTAACACTTACTTGTGAAATATTTTGACCATCTCTCTCAGGGGTGGGCACACTTAGGCCCATGGGCCAAATCTGATCCTTTGCATCCGTTCATAGCTTCGGCATTGCATTGGCAGAGTTGAGAGATTGCCATGCAGGGACCGGATGGACCCCAAAGCCTGACATATTTTCCCCTCTGGCTCTTCATTGGGAAAAGTTCATCAACAGCTGGTCTAGGTGGTTAAGTTCCATGCAAGCTGAAACTGTATCCCCTGTGAGAGGTTTAGGGACATTCTGGAGGTTACTCAGCTAGTAAGTGGCCTAAAAGTAGATATGCCTGTGGAAGGCTCAACATCCAGGGCTGTCAGAAAAGTTATCAATTAAATGTGCACAGATGGAAGTGAACTTGACAGAAAATAAATCCCTCCCAAGAGTAAAAGTCATGTAACACATTGAGGGGTAAGGTCAGATCTGGGATAAGGCTTCTGAGCAGGGACTCTGCTTGGGCGCATTCACTACCACTTTCTAACCACGTGCCCTTGGGCAAGTATATACTGGAGCTCTTCAAGCCTCAGTGGCTTCAGTTGTAGAATGGGTACAGTAATCCTTACTCTGCAAGACTGCTATGAGGTTTTAGGATGATAATCCAACAAAGCGTTAGCATAGTGTCTGGTAAATATTGAGGGCTCTCTTCAGGATTTGTTCCCCTTATTGGTCTTGCTTTTCACCTGAACCTCCCCTGATAATGACCCTCCCCTGGCCTCTATCTACATGTCCTTCCCAAAGCGGCTTACATGGTTGGATGGAGACGGAGTGAGGGTCCTGGGGTCGTGAGTGGTAACAGGATGCAGAGGCTGAAATATTTAAGAATCACTGGACCTGGGTTCTGACATTGGCCTTGCCCTTCACTGAGCCATTTTATCTTGAGCATGGTACATTGACCTCTCCAAGCCTCACTTTCCTCATGTGGAAGATGGAGGAAAATAGACCCTTCCTTGTAGGTGAGAAATAAAGACTAGATGCAATTATGTGTGCTATCTACTTGGAGCACTCACGAATAATAGATAGTAAACTCTTAGTTTATACTCCCTTCCCAGATGAGCTGGTTTAGGTAGATGCTGGTTTTTTCTGAGTTGTCACAGGAAGGAGTAGTTTTGGATATCTCTAGGCCCCTTCTGGACCACACCTTGGGGGTAAAAGGCT
Source organism: Giraffa tippelskirchi (assembly GCF_054371585.1). Classification (NCBI taxonomy): domain Eukaryota; kingdom Metazoa; phylum Chordata; class Mammalia; order Artiodactyla; family Giraffidae; genus Giraffa; species Giraffa tippelskirchi. The sequence continues at coordinate 22,991,176 of NC_137284.1, forward strand.
CTGAGAAGTCTTCTGTCCTGTCTCACTGAAGTGGAAAGTTTCATTAAAACCCAGAGGCGCAGCACGCCAAACCAGCTCAGCTACACTCTTGGCACAAAGACCAACCAGTGACTTTGAAAATGTGTGTTTTCCTGGATAAAACCTCTAATTGGACAATTGTAGGTCTTCTGGCTTTATGTCGACTTTATGACTCTGAAAGCTCTTAAGCTAGGGTGAGGAAAAATTTATGAATGGGATTTCTGTATTTCTGTAGCACTCTGACTCAACGCGGTTGACCCCACAGCGGGGCTGGGCTTTCATGATTTCTTAATTTCTCTTTGCCAGGTGGTCCTTACTCTGCCTGCTCCCTCGCTGAGCCACAGGCCCATTGATGAGAACCCAGGCAAAGGGTTTCTGGCTGCTTAAAAAATTGTCCTATGCCCAAATTGATTTCCCAGGAGAAGGAATATGGTGCTTGGGAATTTTTCAGGGAAGCTTTACAGTTTTCTCTCAAATTTTGAAAGCTTGTTTTACCAGAGTTTTAAAGTTCTTCTCATAGAAAACTCTCATAATCTGTATTAAAGTCTTAGAGGAAAGGCTGATTTCTGGATGATAAACATTTTCTTTGGATCTCTACATCCAAGAATGCTTTGAAGGTAGGCAGCAGAGCAACAAAGATGTGTTTGGACCAGTGTGGCGATGAGGCTGACTTCACTCAAAAATTGTGTTAGTTGGGGTAATGTAACCTTCTATAACAAAAAGACCGAAAATGTATAAAGGCTCAACACAATAGAAATATATTTTTTGTTCACATAATAGTTCAAGGCTGACGTTTCTGGTCAATGGGTGGCTTTTCCTCTATCCAGTGATTCAGGAACTCAGGCTCCTTCATCCTATGGCTTCACCATTGCCTCTAGTGAGTGGAAGGTTGAAAAGAACGTGGAGAAGGCTCACTAGTCTCATAAAAGCCTCAGCCTGGAAGTGACTCTCATCACCTCTTATGTTTCATCATTGAGGTCACATGGCCACACCTAGGTATAAAGGGGGCTGTGAGCAATGCAGTTGCTCCATGGGAAATCTCTTCCCATGGATAACTATATACTATGGAAGGAAGAATATGAATTTTAGGGGCAAATAATTCCATAAAGAATTAAATACAACTAGGGTGCCATTGGGTCTAGCACCTGGTCGACAGTATCACTACCTTTGTCTGAATCCCTAGCTCTTAGAGCAATACCCAGCATGTAGTAGATGCTCAGTAAATTCTAGAGCAAAGAGTGAATGGATGAATCTATGAAGATTCTCTCAGCTCTATTCCCTTTGTCCCTGGCTTGAACCTCCTAATAAAAAGACCAGTTTACTGGCCAACTGTTTCAGGCCATCTGGAGAGTACACCTGTTGGGCCAGACTCCAAGAGTTGATCAAATGTGCCCTCTCAAAGAATTAAGACACTTGTAGTTACTTATCTAATTTACAAATCGCTTTTGTTGAAGAGAGTAAAAGTTATCCAAATTTAGGGTTGTCCCGAATAATCTACTGTATGGATGTTAAACCTAAGCATCTACAGGATTTCTGATTAGAAGCTCCCTTAGTGGGCATCTAGGTCCCCAGCTGTAAAAGTGACCTAGCTTACAAGCCAACCCACTTGGCAATGGCTGTCCAGTATTGGCTTCTGAGGGAGACTGTGCTGGGATCGATTAGTGAGGTGCTCCATTGGCAAGAGGAAGGAAATGGTTAAGCAAGTCCCATGTTCTTGAGAGATACTGGAGAAGGCAATGGCAACCCACTCCAGTACTCTTGCCTGGAAAAATCCCATGGATGGAGGAATCTGGTAGGCTGCAGTCCATGGGGTCTCTAGGAGTCGGACACGAGTGAGCGACTTCACTTTCACTTTTCACTTTCATGCATTGGAGAAGGAAATGGCAACCCACTCCAGTGTTCTTGCCTGGGGAATCCCAGGGACGGGGGAGCCTGGTGGGCTGCTGTCTGTGGGACTGCACAGAGTTGGACACAACTGAAGCAACTTAGCAGCAGCAGCATATTTTATATAGAAAGGAGGTATGGAAAGCCCCTGCCATGGAAGATGTAGGCTGGACAGCCTGGATCAGAGGGTGATTGGAGCCAGGGACTAACTAGATGAGGACAGAGAGAGGTAGACAATCAGAAGAGGGTACGCTGGAAAATTCTCTTGGAAATTGAGATCGCTAAGGGCAAGGGACTATCAGTTACCGTGGCTACTTCTGAGAGAGGAAAGTGGAAGCAGAGCATGGCGTGGGGTGAGATGGGGAGTCTGAGACTGACGTGACTCCTGAGCTTGGTCAGCCTCAGTAGGGTGTTAGGGGCCAAATTATGTTCTGCCCAAATTCCTATGCCTGAGTCCTAACAACCAGTGCTTCACAATATGACTGTTTCTGGAGGGAAGGTCTTTAAAGAGGTCACTAAATTAAAATTAAAGTGGGCCTAATCTGATATGACTTGAATCCTTATAAAAATAAATTAGGACATAGATACACACAGAGGGAAGATCGGGTGAAGGCATGGAGATGTTTCATCTACAAGCTTGAGGAAAGGGGCCTCAGAATAAACGAACCCTGCTGACACCTTGATCTTGGACTTCTAGCTTCTAAATTTGTGAGGAAATAAACTTCTGTTGGGCTTCCCTGGTGGCTCAGACAGTGAAGAATCCACCTGTAATGCAGGAAACCTGGGTTCGATCCCAGAGTCTGGAAGATCCCCTGGAAAAGGGCATGGCAACCCACCCCAGTGTTATTTCCTGGAGAATCCCCATGGATAGAGGAGCCTGGCGGGCTACAGTCCATGGGGTCACAAAGAGTCCGACATGACTTAGCAACTAAGCACACACACTTCTGTTGCTTAAGCCACCAGTGAGTGGTAGTACTTTGCTATGGCAACTCTAGAAAGCTAACAGAGGGAAATGAAGTCTGCTGCTCTCGCCCATGCCTCTCTCCAGGGCTTATGTCGTGAAGAGGCTGCGTGAACTTGGAGAGTAGGTAAAAATGGCAGGAGGTTCTCCTGGGTCTCGAGGATGCCTTGGAGCCTACAGACCCACAGGCCTCCCATGATGACCTGGGCACCAAGGGTGCCTTCCAGTCTGTGAACACCATGACTGCCACCTCTTGGTCCCTCCTCTGTGCCTCCCTGTGTTGGCATCTGGGGGTCCTGAGACTCCTGGGTCATGGCCTCCAATCCAGGTGAGCTCAGTTCAGAGGGAGCAAGAAGTCCTGTGTCTCCAGGATCCTAAGATGACATCACTTACAAAACACTATCCATTCAGTAACAGTGTTCCAGGAGGCAAGAAATCCTCTGACTCCAAAGCATGAATCATAAGAACAACTCTGATTTTAATCAAGGGAAAATGGGAGACTTGCCTGTCTTCGAATCAAAGCAGTGGCGTCAGTCGATGGTTGTAGCACAGGGCTGTGTGCTGTGACAGGGAGGGTCCTGGGAGAGAGTGGGTGATTCTGCCCTAGGCAGGGGGAGGTCAGGACCCCTGAGAGGACACACATGATGGGGAGAAGGCCAGGCCAACAGGGCAGGAAGGGTATTCCTGGCAGAGGGAGCAGCATAGACAAAGGAACAAGATGTGTGCATATCCGCATTAGCAAGAGGGTATGCAGCAGAGAAGATGGAGGTGAGACAGGACAGACAGTGAGGGGCCTGGGCTGCAGGTCCTCAACTCCATGCAGAGGGTGGGAAGTGAGGCTACAGGTCAGGTGAGCACCCCAGGCGCACTCAAAAGAGGGGCTCCAAAGCAGATCTCTCATCACAGCTCCATCTCCTTCAGAGGCTCCCTTCATGAGAGCACAGATGCCTGGTAACCAAGGGATGGTCTATTTAAAGCTGCTTGTGAGTTTGTTCTAGGAAGCATACTGCAGGCTGGAGAAGGGGGAGGGAAGGAGCGCCATCAGGAGGAAGAAGGGCCTGAGAGGGAATGGTCTGCCCTGAGCCCACCTTAGGGTCTAGGGCCAGTCCCTTCCTCTCTCAGGGCCTCACCATCATCCGTACCTCGTGGTGGGAAATTGTTTAGGCTCAGGAGGCAGCTGCGTGCATTCAAAGCCGGGCTCCATCACTTGTGGTGTGTATGCTTTGGCAAATTACTTAAGCGCTGGGCCTAAGTTTTCTCCTACGTTAAGGGGATGATAATGGTGCCTACCTTTCAAAGGTGCTATGAGTATTAAATGAGATAATGCACATAAAGTGCTTTTAACAGTGTCTGGCAAATGCAAAACACTCAAAATCAACTATTGTAAAATATGATGAGATGGTGATGATGATGACGGACTAGCTTTGTGGGCTTTAAACACTAAACAGTATTTTTTTCCAAAAGAATTGAAACTTGAATGTGTAAGAAAGGTTACCTTGAGCTCTTCTGGTTGATGCAGGTGGAGACCCTGAACCCAGGCCCTCAGCATCCCTCCATCCACAGGGCTGTCTCCTACCCCACCCAGGACGTATCTACAGAACTCTCAGGCTCCAAAAACTCAGGTTGAAAGCGATCGTCTCAGAAGATTGCTGAGGTCTCTCAGCTGCTCTTTTTAATCTAAGTCTTCCTTCCAAAACCTGAATGTACATCTGGAATAGATATCCTTTATAGCACAAAACCATTTCCAAAAGCATCAGCTGAACCAGGACTCAGGGACAGTCTGGGAAAGGCAAACCAAAGTGGACACAGAGAGGAGAGAAAGTTATTTGAGCAACAATCCTGATTGCAAAGACCCACAGACAACTGAGTACCACCTCCTTGTTTTTTTAAACCAATACCTTTTTAGTTAAGGAATTTCACGTGTTGTAATTCATTCCAGAGCCCATCAAAGTCACCTTAGTTCCCCCAAAACTTGAGTCAAAACTTATCCTCAAGACAGGCCTTTTTAAGAGATCCCACACCTCATCCACAGTTGCTCTGTCAGTCAGCCTGGTAGCAATTTTCTTAGTTGAGTTTCTTTTGTCTCCACTTGAATAAGGATGTACTGATGACATGCTTCAAAAAGTATCCCACCTAGAATCTATGGGACCCACCTAGAATCTATGGGATCTAGTTTTTCAAATAGTTTACTTTAGGGCTCTAGAAGTTGAACTGCAATAAGTACCTTGCTATATTGGCAAATGATCTGAAACATATTATTCCTTAACACATTTCTCGTGTTGCAGTTGTGGTAGTTTTCACTCATGACCTTAGCCAAAATATGAGCGGTCTCATTAATACTATTGCAATAAATTTACTGTGATGTAAGCAGAACCTGTGTCTCAATTTAGCCCCATTAACAAATTCTAGACAATATGACCCACGGTGCCCTTCTCACTAAGGCTGAGGTTTTTTTTCACCTCCACAATTTTTATTGAGGCATAGTTGATTTATCAGATTATATAAGATTCGGGTATACAATGCAGTGATGCATAATTTTGAAAGGTTATACTCCATTTATAGTTATTATAAAATACTGGCTATACTCCTCGTGTTACACAATATATTCTTGTAGCTTATTTATTTTGTGCATGGTAGTTTGTACCTCTTAATATCCTACTCCTGTCTTTTCCCCTTCCCCTTTCCCTCTCCCCACTGGTAATCACTGTTGTTTACATCTGTGAATCTGTTTCGTTTTTGTTATAGTCACTAGTTTGTTGTATTTTTCAGATAAATGACATCATACAGTATTTGTCTTCCTCTGCCTGACTTATTTCACTTAGCATAATACCTTCCAAGTCCATCCATTTGTTGCAAATGGCAAGGTTTCATTCTTTTCCACGGCTGAGTAGTATTTCACTGTATACATGTACCACACCTTCTTTATCCATTTATCTGTTGAGGGACACTTAGTTTGCTTCCATATCGTGTCTATTGTAAATAATGCTGCTATGAACATTGAGGTGCATGAATCTTTTCAAACTAGTGTTTTCATTTTCTTTGGATATATACCCGGGAGTGGAAGTAAAATTTAAAATAGAATGGCAGTTCTGTTTTTAATTTTTGAGGAATCTTCATATTGTTTTCCACAGTAGCTTTAGGAACACATTTTTTAAAAGATAGGTTGTGCTGATATGACCATCTCCACCAGTCACAGTCCAGGATAGTTTCTGATCCCTTTGTCTCTAGATGGTTGGCACTACCATTGCCCTGTGTTTGGTGCCCTAGGGTTGGCTCTTCTCCACTGTAGGACTGCATCTTGTTCTTTCCCCTCCAGTCCTAGCACAGGGTCTATTTTTAGCTGGCACCCAATAGATGGTGCCTTCCAGGTGGCACAGTGGTAAAGAATCCACCTGCCAGTGCAAGAGATGCAAGAGACTTGGGTTTGATCCCTGGGTTGGGAAGATCCCCTGGAGGAAGAAATGGCAACCTACTCCAGTATTCTTGCCTGGAGAATCCCATGGACAGAGGAATTAGGAAGGATGCAGTCCATGGGGTCGCAGAGTCAGACACAACTGAGGGACTGAGCATGCATGCATGCAATAAATAGATATTAGATTGACTGAATGGAATTGAATATGGAAGCTTTATGTGGCTGACTCCAAGCTGCATTCAACAATGACCCAGAAAGACCTGGATCCTGATTGCACGGAGGTTATTGATGGGGTGGGAAAATTACTAAGTACTGTTATGACAGGGTTTATGACTTATCTGTTGAAAGATAAAATTCCAAAACCCATAACTGGCAGGGGTTTGCCTTCAGGATCTGCTAGGGCTGGTCTTGCGAGGACCCTGGAACACATCACGTGGAGGTCCTAAAATGGAAGATCTCCTTGTTTCCTGGGACCTGAGAACCCACTACAGAGCTCTTCCCAGCTTTTTCAGCATAAATAGAAGGCTGATGCCTTGTCATGCCCTGTTTTCCGAGTACATACACTTTAGACGTTGGCCTTGTGGCTTCCAGAGCACACTCCAATTTGCAGGCCAGGATAAGCAAAAGCTGGCAGAGCAAGTCCAATCCCCAGCCCTTTCTCACTGACTGCCCTCTGCTTCTCTTCCTTTTGCATCTGCCTCTGGTCACACGATAGCTGCTTCAGCCACTTTGGGCTTGTCACTGTTCTCCAAGCTCTCTCATGCCTTAGCGATCAAGTTCTCTCTACCTGGAATGCCCTTTCCTGCACCTCTACCCCTTCTGTATCTACTGAGCTCCTACTCATTCTTTAAAACAATCGCAAATGCCACCTCTTCTAGGAAGCCTTCCTAAATCTCTCCAGTTGGAATTTTTACTTTTTCATTCTCCCATCCTTCCATAGAACTTATACAGCATGTATGGTATTCTGCTTGGGTTTGTGTTATATCTCTTACTTCCGTTACTATCTTATAAACCCAGTGAGGGCAAAAGATTTTTATTTTACTGTGTACTTGCATATATGTGAGAAGTCCTTGGATTTGAATTTCAATCCCTAGGTCTTTGTGAGTACGTAAATTTAGGCAAGTTATCCAATGTGTCTGTGTCTGAGTCTTAGTATTCCAATCTGTAAAATGGAGGTTAAAAACCCTTTTTTAATAAGCGTATTGTGAACATTAAATAAAATGACATAATAGTAAAAATGAAATAATAATGAGAGCTAATATTAAATGCTCACATAGACACTGATCTTTAAACTCTTTACAAATTCATTTAAAATTATTCATTCATTTTTTTAAATTTTAGAAATAATTATAGATTTGCAGGAAATTTCAAAATTGTGTGGAGAGATCCTTTGTATGCTTTACCCAGCTTTCTCCAAATCTTACATGATAATAGTATATGGTTAAATGTTACATGATTAAAGTACAGTATCAAAAACAGGAAGCTCACATTGGCATGATGGTATGCAAGTACAGGTCTGTGTCCCCGTGTGTAGATTTTGTGTAACCACCACCACAATCAAGACATGGATCTGTGTCCACAAAATCTCCCTTATGCTATTTCTTTGTAGTACTAGCAACCCTTCTCCCTTCTACCATGCTTGATTTCTGGTTATTAATGTGCTTTCCATCTGCATACTTTTGTCATTTCAACAATGTTATTTGAATGGAATGACACAGTGTGTGACCTTGCAAGTTTAACCTTTTTCACTCAGCATAATCTATCCAAGTTGTTTTATGCATCAATAGTTCATTCATTTGTTGTTGCCGAGTAATATTCCATGGTGTGGATGTACCATGGTTTAGCCATCCAAGGACCTCTGGGTTATTTCTAGTTTGGGGTTATTACAAATAAAGCTGCTACAAGCATTTACATATAGGTTTTTATGTAAATCTAAGTCCTCACTTCTCTGAGACAAATACCCAGGAATATAATTGTTAGGTTACATGGTAAGCATATGTTCAATATTTTTAAGAAAAGTCAGCTGTTTCCTAGAGTAGCTGTACTATATTTCATTCCCACCAGCATTGTAAGAATGGTTCAGCTTCTCCACATCATTGTCAGCATTTGGTGTTGTCGCTATTTTTAATTTTAACTCTTCTGATAAGTACGTTGTGACATCTCACTGTGGTCTTACTTGCATTTCCCCAGTAGTTAGTGATGCAGAGCATCTTTTCATATGCCTATTCACCATCTGTATATCCTCTTTGGTAAAATGGCTCTTCACATCACTTGTTCATTTTCTAATTGGATTGTCTGGTGTTTTGTCATGGAGTTTAGAGAGTTCTTTATGCTAGCTATGAGTCCTTGGTCAGATATATGCTTTGCACAGTTAGCTCAGTTAATCTGCAAAACAATCCATGCTGCTGCTGCTGCTAAGTCGCTTCAGTCATGTCCGACTCTGTGCGACCCCATAGACGGCAGCCCACCAGGCTCCACTGTCCCTGGGATTCTCCAGGCGAGAACACTGGAGTGGGTTGCCAGTTCCTTCTCCAATGCATGAAAGTGAAAAGTGAAAGTGAAGTCGCTCAGTCGTGTCCGACTCTTAGCGACCCCCTGGACCACAGCCTACCAGGCTCCTCTGTCCATGGGATTTTCCAGGCAAAAACAATCCATGGGGAAGATACTAAGGTGATCCCAAGGTACTGGATGAGGCTCTGAGGTCAGCACCCTGCCTGGCAAGCAGCAGATGGGCAGTGAATAATCACCGTGAGCGATGCAGATGGAGCTCAGACTGTGGTCATGTGCAACTCACAAGACTTTGGTGGAAATGGTGAGACTGCTGGAGATAAGGATGGGAAGGTAAAAGTTGAAGCCAGCAGTGAGGCGTGGTGGTTTCGTTGCTAAGTCGTGTCTGACTCTTGCGACCCTATGGGCTGTAGCCCACCAGACTCCTCTGTCCATGGGATTTCCCAGGCAAGAATACTGGAGTGGGTTGCCATTTTCTTCTCCACGGGATCTTCCCAACCCAGGGACTGAACCCGGGTCTCCTGCATTGCAGGCAGATTCTTTACCAACTGAGCTACAGTGGCGCTAGAGGTAAAGAACCAATGCAGGTAGATGTAAGAGACGCGGGTTCAATCCCCAGGTTGGGAAGATCCCCTGGAGGAGGGCACAGTGACCCACTCCAGTATTCTTGCCTGGAGAGTCCCTGTGGACAGAGCAGCCTGGGGGGCCGCAGTCCATAGGGTGGCATGGAGTCGGACCTGGATGAAGTGCCTTCGCAGGCAGCACGTATCAGCCGTGTTTAACAGGCTGAGACGCTGAGGCTCAAGCAGTAGAACAGAAGTCTGTCTGGGAATCCCAGTAAACCTGCTAGAATCATCCCTTCCTTTCATCCGCATCTTACATCTCTCCTGTGCCATAGGTTTGATGAACAGCTGCCAGTTTCTCTGCAGACGTTTTCTTAAGGGAAGGGATTTCTCCCACGCCTGCCCTTTCCAGGGTACTGGGAAGCAGCCTGATGTCACGGGAAACACGGAGCCAGGAGTCGGAATGCTGGGTGCTGGTCCCAGCCAGACAGTGAGTAGTATTGGAATTGAGCTCTTTGCCATCTCCACATCTGTAAATTGGGAGTAACAATAGCTAGCTGGCAGGGTAGTTGTGTGGATTACACGGAGAGCAAAGGGTGAAACAAGGCCTGGGTAACACACATGGGTTCAGAGTGGAGTGCTTTCTTTTCTCTCTGTGTGACCTTGAACAAGGCACTTAACTTTTCTAAGCCTCAGTTTCCTTGTCTGGAAAATGGGGACAATCATAGTTCCTCCCTAATAGGGATGGGGTGAAGATTGAGATGATGCGTGTAAAGCATTTGCACAGATCCTGTCTCTAAGGGAACATGATTCATACATGAAGCGCTTTTCCATGCCAGCATCTGCTTGTCTTACATTGTTGTTGTTCAGTCCCCAAGTCATGTGTGACTCTTTGTGACCACATGGACTGCAGCACACCTGGCCTCCCTGTCCCTCACCATCTCCCAGAGTTTGCCCATGTTTGTGTCCGTTGAATCGGTGATGCCATCCAACCATCTCATCCTCTGTTGCCCTCTTCTCCTTCTGCCTTCAATCTTTCCCAGCATCAAGGTCTTTTCCGATGAGTCGACTATTCGCAAATGAGGCACCAAGACAAGGATATAGGTGCAAGAAGTTTACCTGGGAGCGGATTCCAGGAAGCAGAGAGAGAGAGGAAGGGAAACAGGAAGGGAGTTGCTCTGTGGGCATCTGGGGCTCAGAGAGATGGTGGCGGACACACTCCAAAATCTTTGTACTGAGCAATGAGGAGGCTGCAGTGCTTACCCACCATCTCCCAGTCCTCCTAGGCTGAGGGTCGCTCCTGGGGCAATAATTCTGCCCTGCTTTTTTACCTGCCTTGTGCTTGAACTAAGCATAGTCCTACAACCAGAAAGAGAAAGAGAGAGAGATTCAGGAAGGCACGTATGGAGAGCCTGAACTCTCTCCAAGGGGACTTGGGTGGGTGCTGGCAGCCTCTGTTACAGTGCATTAAGCACTTAAAATATTAACCCATTCAATCCCTACAACTACTTTAAGAAACGAGCATGGTTTCCTTCCCCATTACAGTCCAGCTCCCAGACACTCACAGACACATTAAGAAATGAAACTTCCACAATACCAATCCTTGCTCTGTGCAATGCACACTGAAATTTTCTGTATTTTTTATCACGTTATTTTAAAAATGCTGTTTGTCACGCACTAAGCTGTTTTCACTACCCAGGAACGGGCTACCATCCACAGTTTTGGAAAAAAAAAATGGTGCCCTAACGTTTGATTTAATAGGACAATGTTGATGATAGTGATGATGTCATAGGGCTGGCACCTAGCCTGGTGCCCAGAAGGTGCCCAGAGAATGTTGGTTTCCTTGCTTGTCCTTCTTGGCAAACCAGAGCCTGTGAGCAGCTGCCTCGCAGGCTTACAGACAGTGGCCGGGGCTGGCCCATCCTGTCTCCTGCTCTGACCCAGACTTGCCCCAATGGGGTCTGCTTAGCCTCCTCCAGGGGGATGGGCACCCTCTTGGGCTATGACCTCCAAGTCACTAGCTCCCCAGAAGCCAGCCCCTCCTTGGGAGATGAGGTTATGCCCTGTCCCCACGACGTTGTCACTTCCTTCCCCTGAGTCTTTCTGAGTGAGGATTGTTCCCCTAATCAGGATGGAGACGAAGCTCATTACAAGCTGGTGAGGCAACGGCTCTGTGCTCCAGGCCCGAGACAGGCTGTCTGGGAGCTTGGCCAGCTTCCCGCTGCCCTGGACACCAGGGCAGTGGCCTCAGAGCAGAGCCAGCCCTCTGGGTTGGTTTGCCCCCTTCCCAGGGAACACAGGCAGACAGACACTCTGCGGAAACTTCCACGGCTTCCACTATTGCAGAATCTCAGGCGTGCTCCGACAATGAATTTCTTCCGACCCTCCGTGCTGCATCAAGAGCGTCTCAACAGCATCTTTAATAATAACTGGCATTTACCGGGCACTTATCCTGCACTGAGCACCACGCTGCACACTTTATATGCAGCGTGTGAAGTATGCGGTCTTTATAGCAGACTCACTAGATAGGCATGATCATCCCCACTCCACAGATGCGGAAACTGAGGCATGGGATGTTTGGTAACTGGATAAGCTCACCCGGCAGTTAGCAGCTGTCCCCGTATTCCACACCTGCTTTACACACCACCAGACTGCCTGCATGAACGTCACCCAAAGTCCCCCTTCCTCCTGGTTTCCAACCCTGGCTTCACTGTGAGTGACGGCCAGGTGAGTTCCCTCAGGTGACTTCACCTCTGGGAGCCCAGTTGCCCTAATCAGTTCCTGATGGCACCCCCTTCCTTCCTCAGGCCGTTAGGAGGAGTAAATGAAATAATGTGTATAAATGAATCTCCGACAGCTCCCAGTGCGTTTGAAGCTTCTCAATAAATCTACTTATAAAAGAGTCAATTCAGCTGTTTTCCCACTGACTTGATAGCATCCTGCAGCCATTTCCCACAGGCATGATGTCACCATCCCTGGGGGGATGACAGCTGATCTAGAAACATCCCTGTGCTCCTGAGCTTCTCACTTGTGCCTTGTCTCACCCCAGCCCGGCCACACTGACTTCCCCCGGGGAAGCAAATCTCCAGCATGACTGCTGTCTCTTGAAGGGCTATGAAGAAACTGTTTATTTCCTCCAACGTCAACCCCTCCACCCGGGCCGAGGGGAATCATGTGGTGGTGGGAGGGCCTGGTGCCGAAATCCTCATTAGCCGCAGTTTAATTGCTGCCTGCAGTATAGGTTTATAATAACAGTAAGTCTCAATTAGTTGCTTGTTACTTGAGAAACAATGACTGATAGTGGCTCTTTTGTCTTTGCCCTCTTTCCAGCTTGATTCCCAAGCTGGAGGAGTCTAAATGGAAAGGTTGGGGTTCTGGGGTGCATGTGGAATGTTTGCACCGTGGGTTGAGCTGGGGTGCGTGTGTCTGTCCGAGATGGGCGGAGGTGTGGCAGTGGTCAGTTCTCCCCCATCAAAGAGGCTCTGCAGAGAAAAGCCCAGGGCCTTGATCCTGAGTGGATGATGAAGATGCCTCTGCTCTCAAGGCAAGTGGGTCGGAGATGTGCCACCCTCTGCACAGACAGACCATACTGTGAACCGTGCCTGTGACCTGCCCCTCTGCTGCCCTGGGCTGGCGGGGGCGGTGGGCAAGGAGGGTGGTGAATGGGCAGGCAGCCCTGCCCGCGAACCATGGCAGCGACAGGCACAGCCAGACGGCTGAGTTACTTTCCCGGGCGAGGAGGGGGTGTGCTGTTTCCCCTGTGAGGACAGAGCCCCGGTCTCGGCCACGCCTCTGATCCACAGTCTAAGGGGGCCTTCCTGCCACACCGAGGAGAACTGGGGCATGCGGGGACCCCCGGCTTCCCCAACACGGGAGGCATGCACAGCGACCAGCCGTCTGCGCTCCATGAGGGGTGCGCTCAGGTAAGGCCATCCGTGACTTTGTTCCCGTCTCCTAGCTTCAGGGCATTCTTGTCTGCTGTGAACCTGCTTTCATGCTGCTTGGCCTTTTCAACTTTTCTTCTCTTGCACCTGTGAGAATATTGTAGTGCTGAGGAGCTATTGTCTTTGGAAGTCATGTAGTAATTAGAGCTAACATGTGTTGGGTACTTAATTGTCTGGCAGACACTTCGTTAGGTGCTTTAGACATATGTACTCATGGTCATCCTCACAGACAACTCCCTGAAGTAAGTACAGTTCTTATCATCAGCCCCGATTTGCAGATGGGGAAACTGAGGCTCGGAAAAGTTATGTGATTTGCTGAGATCACACAGCCCATTAGTGGTATAGCTGGGGATTCCTTCCCAGGCAATTTGGCTCCACGGCCAAGCTTTCGACAGCTAGGTAATCCTGCCTCTTATTGGAAGAACTTGAATCCTTAGCAAACTGGGTGCCTCACAAGGCAAGTATGCTGGCTGATTTTTCTTTAATCAGCTCTGAATAATATGTTCTTTCATGGTCAGCTTTCTTTTCTTTTTTTTTTTAACAAAAATTCTTGGATTGTTCTCCATTCCAAGTGTGTTCTCTTAAAGCTTCTCCCCCTGTGGACCCTCACAGGGGGCTCTGGCCAGATGCCCCCTCCTCTCACTGCTTCTGCAGCTTCAGGGATGAAGGAAGCGGGTGGGGAATCTTTGGGGCCTGGCCCAAGGGCTGTGACTCGGGTCACCCGCATTTCGAGGTGACCAAGCCCTCTCTCCCACCGTGCTGGCCAGCTCTCAGCCCTGTCCCAAGCGTCCTCACCCTCTTCCTTCATGACCACTTGTCGAGGGAAAAAGCCACACTGCTGAGACTGTAATTTGCTTTTTTCCTCCCAAGTTCTTTGGTCTCTTTCCCCATGAGGATCCTTTCCAATGAAATTGCAAACTATTTGGCTGGAGGAAGCCACTGAAAATTCATCCTTTCTCATGTTTTCCCTCTTGCCTCCTGTTCATTTCATCCATCGGCCCCAAACACGATGCTGTCACACTGTCAATCATCTGGGCCCGTCTGTGTTTGGTGTTCATTTGGAAAATCAGGTCTAGGAGAGAGAAATGCTCCACTCCATCCCAGACACAAAGGGGCCCTTTGAAGGTGCAGAGGGTGTAGGATTAAGTAAGTAAGCAAACAAATGTGGCCTTGGAGGGAGAGGAGTGTGGGAGGGTGAGGAGGAAAAGAAAACGGCTTCGTAAAACTGTGCCTCAGTTTATTTAGACAAAGGGAGCTTATTTGTGTTTATTCTGTGCTCACATCCCAGAGCTTCAAGGAATGCCCCTGGAATCTACTCCAGAGGCGTGGGGGTTCTGGCCAAAAGTCTCCTGAAGGCTGGTCTTTCTGGAGTGTCAGGTGAAATGTGGGCTTGGGGGCTGTCCTATTTGAGAGCCCATATGAGGGGTATCTGGCGCGTTTTCCCACTTCCCGGCCCTTTGCCTCTTTCGTGCAAGGGCTTGCTTGGAAGCCTCTCCCTTCCCCAGCTTTTCACCTAGCTACGTGTGTCCAGAAAAATCTCAAGCCTCACGGGTAATAGCTCTTCTCTTCCTCTCTCCCCAAACCGCCTTGCACCCCTGTCTTAGTCTGAGTCCTCCTAGACTGACCCTGAGGGAAGGATTGCAATGCACATAGATTATTTGGGAAGTGATTCCAAGCAGCATTGTTGGGGGAGGGGGGGGCGGCGAGGCAGAGAGAGGAGGAGGTCAATAAAAGGGGCCTTGTGGGTGGGTAACTGTTTTCAGAATCTGGGGCTCAGTCTTGTTGGGGACCCTCTGAGGGACACCTCAGAATTGGCCCACTGATGGGATATTTATCTACCAACTCACAGGCCTCTTTGGTTGAGGGGAGCTCCTGGGGTGTGAGCACCCCAGCACCTCTGGCCTGCCATGTTTGGTGGCCAGGGGTCTCTCAGAGAGGGAATGGCCCTGTGCAGAGGGGCACTGTCACTCTCTGTGGGTGAACTCTAGGCTCACCGATGGTGTTGCCAGGGTGCCAACAGCATCCGCTACAGCAACCAAATACTCAAACATCATAAGCATTGGACCAAACAATAACCATGGGTAGTGTTCACCTCTAACCAGTGTCATCTATATTAATCTTAACAGTTTGCCAAAACCTTGGAGGTAGGGCTGCTGTCATTGTCTACAGTGTAGCATTGCGGCTGAGAACATGGACTCTGGAGCGGGAGTAACTGGGTTCAAATCTCATCTCTTCTACTAAGAAGTTGTATGAATGAATGACTCAGCCTTGTGGAGCCTCAGTTTCCACATCTGCAAAATGGGAGTAACAGTAGTACCTATTTGATAGGGTTGTTTTGAAGACTAAAACAGTGAATACATATAAAAGCTCTATAACAGTAGCTGCCCTCCAGAAGGGATTCAGTGAACACTAGACACAGTCATCGTTCGACAGATGAGGACGTCAAAGTCGAGGTGTTATCTTGAGCTACATGGAGGATGCAAAACCTTAAGTCAGGCTTTTTGCAGCCACGACCACCCTTTTCCTACTGTACCACAGGACTTTGTAATCATTAATTCATGAAAAAGCACTTCGGAAACTGTAAAATGCTTCACAAATACTTTGGTTATGACTATTTCCTGGTCCTTGTAACAGCAGATACAGTGTTGTTCTCTTGAGAGCTCCAATCTAGCCTTTGAATTCTGCTCTCCGTCATTGCTATAGAGCTGGCACTGGGCACAGTGCCTGGGTGGATGTAGATTAAGTGGGTAAGTGACCCAAGGGTCCAGGACAGGCCCCACTGACACTTCCCATCAGAGTTCCCTCCTTGGAATTTCCACTTGAGTCTGGCCTTATCTCCATCACACGCCTACAAGCTCTACTCAAAAGTGCTCCCTGCTCTGTCTGCCTCTGCCTGCTCCAGCCATGACTGTCACCCACCCACGACCTCACCACTTTCTGGTTCCCCTGGCCTCTCCCACCAGCCCTCCCTGACCAGCCCCCGGCTCAGAGCTTCCCTCTGCTTGCTCCTACCTCGACCCCAATATCTGCCTCATCTCATGTCCCTGCTGTGTGTGCGAGAGGGGGTCCCCGCATCTGCCTGGAAGCTCCTGTGGGCAGAGCCAAGTGGCATCCATCCTTTATTCAGCTACTTAAACACTGTGGTCCCAGATACCGTACCACAGTGGGAAATCCAGACACAGAGGATGAGCTTGGTCCATGGCTGGAGGAGCTCGGTCTCAGGGGAGAATAGCATGCAAACATCCCTAACGATGACAGTGAATCTTGGTGGGGACACAGAGCTGAGAGTGCCCAGAAACTAGGATCATCTGTCCATGTGCTGCAATCAGGGAAGCCCTTAGAGGAGTGACGCTGGAGCTGAGCTCTGAGCTTAGGGTTGATTGAGATGCAAGGAGAAGCCACCTTCTCCAAGAAAAACCAGGTCGAGACAAAGGGGAGGGAGGCTGAATATTAGAGGAATACAAGGAACCTTTTGGAAGCAAAGAGCAGGACCTTCCCCGGGAGCGGGGGCATCGTCAGGACCCCTGTCCTCCTCTGTCAGCGTCTGCCCTGCCCCTCTTTATGTAGCTTCCTGTCCCCACAAGACCCAACACAGCTCAACCCTGAGCCTACCTGACCATCCCCCTGCCCCCCTTGGCTTCACCATATAGTTCCCAATACCTGCAACACTTACCAGCCCATCCCGGCTCTGATCACCTTTGGCCAGGGATGCAGCGGCATCTATACAAAAAGGCCACCTCAGCCCCACCCCCACCACCCTGCCACAGTGCTGGGAGGGGAGGACTGCATCTCTGCAATGGTTTTGAAGGGGAGTGTGTTACTTTTTTTTGTGGCTGCTATTACAAATCGGAGAAGGCAATGGCACCCCACTCCAGTGCTCTTGCCTGGAGAGTCTCATGGATGGAGGAGCCTGGTGGGCTGCAGTCCACGGGGTCGCGAGGAGTCGGACGTGACTGAGGCTGCAGTCCATGGGGTCGCGAGGAGTCGGACGTGACTGAGCGACTTCGCTTTCACTTTTCACTTTCGTGCATTGGAGAAGGCAATGGCACCCCACTCCAGTGTTCTTGCCTGGAGAATCCCAGGGACGGGGGAGCCTGGTGGGCTGCCGTCTATGGGGTCACACAGAGTCGGACACGACTGAAGCAACTTAGCAGCAGCAGCAGCAGCATTACAAATTACCATAAACTTGGTGGCTTAAAACAACAGAAATTTATTCTCTCACCATTCCTGAGGCCAGAAGTCCAAAGTCAAATTGTTGTCAGGATTGTTCCCCCTCCAAGGGCTCTGGGGAGACCTCTGGTTTTGCCTCTTCTGGCTTGGTGGCCCCAGGCACCCCTGGGCTTGTGGCAGCATCACTCCAGCCTTTGTCTCCATCTTCACGTGGCCGTCTCCTCTGTGTCTTCTCCCCTCTTCTTCGCTTATGAGGACGCTTGTCACTGGATTTAGGGCTCAACCTAATCCATGAGCCTCTCGGTGTGAGATCCGTAACTCAGTTACAACTGCAAAGACCCTTTTTCTAAATAAAAGTCATGTTCACAGATTCTGAATGAATGTATCATTTGGGGCCACCATTCAAGCCCCCACAGTGAGAGTCTGACAGAGGAGGGAAAGGAGGGTGTCCCAAGATGGGGAACAGCACAAGCTAAGGATCATTGCTCAAGGAACAATGACCTTACAGCTGCAGGGCCTGCTGATGGCAACATAGGGGCCTGAGGTTAGGTGGGACCAGGCCACAAAAGGCTTTCTGAGTGTCATAGGAGCTTTGCTCTTTCGGCAAAGAGGGGGCCACTAGCGATCTTGAGCAGTGAAGGAGCCATCATAAAATGTGTGGTGGGCAGATCATCCCGGCCACCACCTGGAGCTGTATTAGAGGCAGACAAGAATAGAAGGAGGGAGGTAGTTATTCAGTAAATAGTGACAAAGCACCTACTATGTTCTTTGTCTTATGAGACTAGGAGAATAGCAATGGAGAAAAAGAGCTTAACTGCTGCTGCTCTATTGGGTCTTAAAACTAAAGGAAGGAAAGGAGGGGAAAAAAAAGAAACAAAGATTTATCATATTGCGTGCGTGCATGCGTGCTTAGTCGCTTCAGTCGTGTCCGACTGTAGCCATTCTCCAGGCAAGAATACTGGAGTGGGGTGCCATTGCCTTCTCCCTTCTCCAATTAACTAGCGATAAAAGCTGTAAAGGAAAATAAAGCAGAGATGGGTATAGTGAGTGATGGAAGTTTCTTATACAGGAGATTCGAGGACGACCTCTCCGGTGAGGTGATGTTTGAGCGAAGCCTGAAGGAAGTGACGGAGGGAGCCATCAGGTTTCTGAGGGAACCGTGTCCTAGGCAGAGGGAATGGAAAGTGCAGATGTCCTGAAGTAGGAACATTCTTGGCAGGTTCAAGGAACGGCAAGGAAGAGAGTGTGGCTGGAGGAGAGTGAGAAGGGAGAAGCCGTCGGTGAGAGCATCAGAGAGGAAGTGGGGCCAGATCACGCCGGCCCTTGGAGGCTCTGGGGAAAACCTGGCTTTTACTCTGAGTAAGATGGAGAGACTTCGGAGGATTTTAAGCTGAGAAACATCATTGGACTTAAATTTTTTTTTTTTTTAAATAGACTGCTCTAGAGGTGTGTGGAGGGATGATTAGGGGCTGGCTAGGGGAGAGTGTAGTGGAGGGGCTACTGTGATGGTAAGGATGAAGGATGACATTGGCTTGAAATGGGTTGTTAGTGATGGGGTAGTGAGAAGCAACCAGATTCTGAATGTATTTTAATGGGTTTTTTAATTTTTATTTATGTATTTATTTTTGGCTGGGCTGGGTCTTCCTTGCTGTGTGGGGGGCTTTCTCTAGTTGCCGCAAACAGGGGCTACGTTTCATGGCGGTGCACGGGCTTCTCACTGTGGGGCTTCTGTTGTTGCAGAGCACGGGCTTCAGTAGTCACGGCTCGCAGGCTCTAGAGGATGGGCTTGGTAGTTGTGGCGCATGGACTCAGTTGCCCCGTGGCATATGGGATCTTCCTGAACCAGGGATCAAACCCATGTCCCCTGCATCAGCAGGTGGACTCTTAACCACTAGATCACCAGGGAAGTACCTGAAAGTATTTTAAATGTAGAGTTGATGCAACTTTCAGGTGGATTGCCTGTAGAGAATAAGAGAGAAAGAGGAAGTTTTAAAAAATGACTCCAAGTTTAGGCTTGAGCAACTGGCAGGGTGGGGGCTGTCATTTTCTAGTTGAGGGGTGCCATGGAAGGACTAGGGAGGGGTTGAGAGGTTGGGGACATACTAGTTGTTGGTGGTTTGGGAAATACTAAGTTATTGAATCTTGCTTTGTGCCAAGTGCTGTTCTAAACCCCTGAGAGGTGTTGATTCCTTTGCAACTCACAGCCACCCCATGAAATGGGCACTATAACCGCCCCACTTACAGTGAAGACGGTAAGGTACTAACAAGTTAATTAACTCACCCAAGGTCCCCAGTTAGTGAGTTGCTGAGCTGGGATTAAGTCCAGGCATGTTCCTGACAGCTCCACAGGACTCCCACCAGTTTTTTGAGAGGTCAAAGGGGAGGAGGTGGACAAAGGATATTTATTTAGGAAAAAAACACCCAGAGGAGATACTGACTTGCCTCCGCCCAGCCTCCCCCCAGCCCCCACACTCATCTGGATCTTTTGGCCTTTGGGAGAAACTCTTAATCCTCCGGCCCAGCTCCATCTAAGATCCTCTTGCCAGGAGGGTAAAGGGGCACTCCTCTCTGCTGATTTGAAGTGTATTTACCATTTCTTCTTATTCTGTTTGTGAAATGCTGGCTTTGTTTCTATCTGCTTCAAAAAATACACTGCAGGGGGAAAAAAAATGAATGACTTGGTGGAAGTGTTTAAGTTTCTGGGCCCCAAACCATTTCTAGATATTATTTTTTAAAAAACAAAAATAATAATAATGAAAAGTGGCCTAAGCTCTCCATAGCTGAGAAGGCCTGTCCAACGGGCGAGTGAGAATGAGTGAGTGGGGGCAGGAAAGGGAAGAGGAGGCGGGGAGGGGCAGATGGCCCGAATCTCACCCCCTTCCTGGTAGCGGCTGCCAGCTGCATCCTTTGCTTCATTTGTCTGCCTGGAAAGCATTCATGTCAGAGGCTGACTCTCTCTAAGGGCCTCTAGCAAGGACCCTGCAAAATGGGTCATTTCTTTTCTTAGCTTCATCAGATTTCAGATTTGGAAGGCCTTTGGGATTCAAGGTCCAGGGCCCAGGCTGTGGAGCCTCCCCAGGCTGCCCTGTTCCTGTGCACCAGACCCACCCCCTCACTGCCAGGCAGCCTTCTGCTCATCTTGGAGTCTGTTCCGAGAGAGAGCTGGCTGATGATTTCAGGAAATCTGCAGGCCTGGGGAATCACACCCATTCACATTGAAGCAAAAGGTTAATGGGAATGAGTGAGAGGCCTGCATTCAGGGCTGATTTTAAATTCTATAATTTTATCTGTTTGAGTTCCATTTAAGTACTTAGAGGAAGTTCAGCAGAGATCTTGGGGGTGGGGGGGGCTTGCTTGATTAAAGCGTTGGGGATAATTTGTGACCAGCTCCTTGGCAGCACAGCCAAGCTCCTTTGTTTGGCTGTCAAGACCCTGCACAGGCTAAGCCTGCTTATTCACTTTTTATTTCAAAATATCTAGGATGCTGGATGCTGTTATGGGCCAGGTAATTCTCTGGTTACTTTCACATTTGTTGCTTTATTTAATCCCCACCCTCATCCTGAAGCCTAAATGTTATCATACTTACAGACGAGGAAACTGAGGCTCAGAAAGGTCACCCTGCCCCTGGCTCCTGACAAGGGCTCTGTGCCCAGTGCTCCTTGGCGACCCCACCCCAGCACATCCATCTTGCTCCTCCCAGCACCACTGCTCCAGCTGCCTCGGCCAAGCTCTGCTCTGCCCCCGTCCTGCGTGTGTGCTTCGGGGGCTGCTCCGCACAGCCTCTGGCTGTCAGTCAAATCCAAACCCCAAGCCCTGCCCCAGGCCCCTCTTCATCCTCCAAGAAGAGAGGCCACGAGGAAGTGAGAGCACACCGGATCCCTTCTGCCAAGAGAGGAGGCGTCCGGGACACCATGGGAGTCGGGAGCGAGGTCTCGGGCAAGGCTCTATTCTTGTCTTGGAGTCACCGTTTATCTTTACACTTTCTCAGACTAACTGCCAACCCAAAGGTGGGTGGACAGCATGGCCTTACCCAAGGAGGGGACAGGAAGGCAGACTCTCAGGCCTCACTCCAGATCCACTGAGTCAGGCCATGCATTTTAGCAAGACCCCAAGTGGTTCAGAGTGCGTGCACCTTGGACGTGGGCTGCTCCGGGTGGCGGGACTTGTGTGTGCCCACGGCTGGCTTCTGAGCCGGGGAGTGGGGTCTTGCCTGCAGGTCTGTCTCTCAGGAGGAGAATGACCCCCACTACTCATGAGGTGACCCCGAGCTACACAGAGGGCCCTTCAGCTTCTGCTCAGATAGGCCCCCAGGGGTGGTTGTGACCCCCCAGTTCAGTTCAGTTGCTCAGTTGTATCTGACTCTTTGCAACCTCATGGACTGCAGCATGCCAGGCTTCCCTGTCCATCACCAACTCCCGGAGCTTACTCAAACTCATCTCCATTGAGTCAGTGATGTTGTCCAACCATCTCACCCTTTGTCGTCCCCTTCTCCTCCTGCCCTCAATCTTTCCCAGCATCAGGGTATTTTCCAATGAGTCAGCTCTTTGCATCAGGTGGCCAAAGTATTGGAGTTTCAGCTTCAACATCAGTCCTTCCAATGAACACTCAGGATGGACTGGTTGGATATCCTTGCAGTCCAAGGGACTCACCCCCCACTAGATCTTGACCTCTTTCCCACATCTTCCCCTTGTCTGCCCTTGGCACTGGGAGCCCTCTCGGCCCAGAGCAGGGTAGAGATGTTCTGTTTAAACTTCCCACTTGACTAGGTGTGGGGCTCTGCCCTTCTAAGCGGAGTGAGGGCAGCCTTCACGTGAGGTCGCAGCTGGAAGTTGACCAGCTCTGCGTTTCAGTGTGTCTGACTATATCTAACCGTAGAAGACCAGCTTCCGTGAACGGTACTCCTGGCCACAAAGGCGCGAGTAAACAGGTACCTCTCTGCTCACAGCTCAGCTCTTTCCCTTATCTGCCTCGGAGGCCCTAATGAATGGGTATGGCGGGGCTGAGTTCATGACTGAGGGATGAGAAAGAAAGCAGGTCCACGGAGCAGGAGGCGAGATGGGAGCGCAGAGTACCGGCTTCTTAATTACCCCGCGGAAGAGAAGCTTCCTGCCTAAAGGGAGCCAAGGGGAAAAAATAGTTCGTGCCTTTGGAAAACTTTGAGCAGAGGTTCCTCTAGTGAGATAATTGACCACAGAACCCTAGTCTGATTTCTTTCTAATCTTTCATGTTCATTTTTTCTGCTCATTCAGGAGCCTAAGTGCCAGAGCTCTCACACCCACCAACGCCCCCCCCACCACACCGCCAGAGGTACCTCTTTCCAGGGATTGTGCAGTGCCCATAAATGCATTATCCCCTTGTGTATCCAGAACCACTCTATTCTCCCATTTTACAGATGAAGAAAAGAACAGTATCAACCCCAGGGACCACAGCCAGTAGGAGCCAGTATGCAAAGGTGCAGTTTTCTGCATCACCATGTTCTACTACATGCCAATAGTGCAAATGGGCTATTTAAGGACTTTTCTGAGCTCCATTTATCAAAGACATGGAATCAGTCCTTCTAGGAGAACTTGTGTTTTAACTGTAAAACCATAAGTGCGTTTCTAAACAGTAAAGTGCCAGGGAGATGCTGCTTCTCCTTGGGCCTCTGCTCCTACCTCCACCGCCCTTGTGGCCCCTTGTGCACAGCGCCCAGGCTGCCAGCTGAAGCCCAGCAGATGTCACTGTGAAAAGAGAGCCTGAGAAAAGCAAAGCCAACTGCCTTGCAGTGCTTATTAGTGCATGAACACAATGATGCTCTTGATGTTTTTTCAGAGGAAGGGGTGTGGAGGCCAAGTCCATGAGGCATGTGAACTAGACTCCACCACACAAAGTTCCAATTGAGATGAGCGCATCCATTTCTTTTAGGGAAACTTGTCCTGTGTCAACCATGATCTGGGGGAGAAAAGATACCATATGCCATATGGGCAGTTCCCATCTCTGTCTCCCTCTCACACACACAGTCTCTCACTCTCACAAGATCTGGCTATCCTGACACTAAGCAGTAAGAAGTTTCTTGTGAGAAACAAGAGTTTCCATCTCTCTCTTATAAAGCCGGCTGTGTCAGTTTCCAATTGCTCCTGTAACAAATTACCACTAACTCTGTGGCTTAAAACAACACAAATTTATTATCTTCTGGAGGTCAGTCTAAAATCCAAGATGTCAGCAGGGCTTCTGGAGGCTGTAGGGGAGACTCTTTCCTTGTATTTTCCAGTTTCTTTCTTTCTTTCTTTGCCTCTCAGTCTGTGGGATCATAGTTCCCTGACCAGGGACTGAATCTAGTCCCTTGGCACTGAGCACATGGAGCCCTAACCACTGGACTGCCAGGGAATTCCCACCCAGTTTTCATAGGGTTCCCGCATTCCCTGTCTGGTGGCCCCCAACTGGCCATCAATCCCATCACTCTGACCTCTATTTTCATCGTCACATTTCCTTCTCCCCCTCTTTGGCCTCTCTTCTGTCTTTAAGGGCCCTTGTGATTACATTGGGTCCACCTGGGCAATCTGAGCTAATCTCTCTGTTTTAAGATCCTTATTTTAATCACATCTACCAAATTACTTTTGTATAGAGGAACATATTCACAGATTCCAGGGCCTCTAGAGGGCTATGAGTCTGCTTACCACAATAGCATAGGCCTTTGTAAAAGCAGATAACACATGAGATTTATTCCTTAGTAACCACAGACGTGTTTTTAGTCATTTTCATTACTATAAAAGAAAAGGAAGAAATTCCAAGTATAAAAACTGGTACAAAAGTCGAAGGTGAAAGTTGACAAAATGGAAAGGAGGGGAGGGAGAAAAAGAAAATGCAAAATGTGTCAAGACCAGGTATGTAGAAAGACAAGGAAGACTTGGATAAAGAGAGTATGGGAGGAGAAGGAGTGGGAGGTGGGGTGGAGAGGAGAGATATTTGAAGGGAGACTGGAGGGGAGGAAAGGTGTTATAAGTAGAGGGAACAGCATGGACAAAGACCTAAGGACAAGATGGAGCCACAGATGCCTCATTCCTCCTGCTGCTGTGACTGGTGATTTGCAGATTGGTCTCCTTTTGAGGGCACTGAGCTGTTTGAGAGCGGGGACTGTGTCTTCCCTTCTGGGCACCCCTAAGGGCTTAGCAGAAGACCTGAGCCCTGAAAGCCTCATCCAGCCTCCTACCCATTCAACATCCATTCATCTTCCAACCATCATCCATGCATCCACTTACCCATCTAACGGGGATCTTTACCATTCAGTGTCTAGGATCCCTTGAACAATTGATTCTTAGCCTTGTGAGCCTCTGTGTCCTCAAAGATCCTATTCCCGCTACCCTCAAAAGCTGAGAGGAAGGGAGAAGGCACAGCTCAGGCTGTCCACAGGGGCTCTAGTGCAAAGATTTAAACTCAAGTTTGTTGTTGTTGTTCAGTCACTCAGTCATGCTTGACTCTGCGACCCCATAAATAGCAGCATGCCAGGCCTCCCTGTCCCTCACCTCCTCCTGGAATTCGCCCAAGTTCATGTTCATTGCATCGGTGATGCCATCCAGCCATCTCTTCCTCTGACGCCCTATTCTCCTGCCCTGGACCTTTCCGCAGCATCAGGGACTTTTCCGATGAGTCGTGATGTGGCCCTTCACGAAGCAACTGTCAGACCCGATTTGGGGCATCTGAGGGGGAGACCCCAGCTGCAGTGCCCTGTAAAATGGAGGTACATCAGTTCCTGGCCTGCAGGACTGCTGGAGGATGAGTGGGGAGAACTCAGTGGGGTGAGCTACTACTACTCGCTGGTAGGTTTAAATTACACATGAGGTAAACTGAGTTTGGCCTTTTATGTATAAATGGCCTTCCTGATTCAACTTTATTCCAAAAAGGGTTTGAGGAAGCTTACAGTATATAAGCTAATGTAAAATGATAACCTATAGATAGTCAAGGAAGTCAGAGTAAAGCAGACATTAGAGAGGGGAAATCAGATTATATCCAGGGCAATGATATATCCATGGGTTCACATATGCTACCTGTGACTCTGAGCTTTCTATGAAATGAACTCCCTTCAAAGTTTTATAAGTCTCTTTTTGCTTTATAATACACACATAACATAAATAACCTCTCACAGGGAAAATGTCTCATTGCTTGGAGAGCTTTGTCACAGCCTGCCCACACCCAATTCTCACACAGTGGCCTTCAGCCTTTGGGAGGAAGCCCAGGGGTCAGTCAGCTTAAGAAGAGCTGAATGTGGGGACTTATTCTTTGTAGTCCCAGCAGATAGATGGATGGAAAGATAGATGGATGAATGATAGTTGGATGATAGATGGTGGATAGATGGATAAATGGACGGATGGATGATGAATGGATGTTGAATGGGTAGGTGGATGGATGACGGCAGTGGAAAGAACCTGAACCTACCTGCCTATGTGCCTGGATATCACGCACCATCTTGTCTCCATCCTGAATCAGGCCAACCCCCTCCTGGATCAGAGGGACTCAGCTGTCAAAGTTCTACAAGTGTCTAGGGTCCACCCAGTGTCTGGAGCTGAGGATGTGGATGGAATGGGAGGCTTTAGAGATCATGTTTTTAATCTTGCTTTAAAAATTATTGTTCTGAGTATGCCTCCTTGTTTCCTTTCCTGCCCCCATCTGTACATCAGACAGGCCCTGGGTATGGATGGATCTCCCAGGCAATTCTGCCATTGGCCTCCAGGCTGGGAGTGTCCTGTTGTTTGCTAGGTGATGGGGAACCAGCCATCCCATGCCCTGCCCAGAAGTCTGCCCAGTAACAAAGCCTTAATGAGGTGGAAGGGCAGCTGAGCTGTGCTTGGGGTCTGAGCCTCCCTAGGATTTGGAGAAGCCACTACAACTCTCCCAGCCCAGGTTTCTCTGAGTCTGAAACAACTTTTCATGGTGAATAAGAGCCAAACTGCCAGAGTTGGAATCTCTGCGGTTTACTAACTGTGTGACCTTCAGCAAGTTAGCAAACTTCTTGGTTCCCCAATTTTCATCAATAAGCGTATCACTTACCTACAAGATTTGTAATGAGGATCAAATAAGTTAATTCATTTGCAGCAACAAACATAGTACCTGACCCACTGTAAGCACCTCAATGAAAGTAATGTAAGATGGGTAAAACCAGAATTGCCTTGCTCACCTCTTAGGTTTGCGGTAATACTCATTCATTCATGCAATAGATTATTGAGCACTTTCTACATTCCCCACCTGGAACTAGGATCTGAAGGTGAGCTGCCTGTCGTTGGGAGAAAGGACTTTGCAAACTGCAAGGTTGTACAGATAAGAAGAGAAACTCTGGTCTCACCTGTGCTTGAGTCCCTGAAACAGGCGTCTTTAAAACACGACCAGCTGCACAACCTTCTTCAACCAGAGTTTAGGCAGCACCCCAGTTCATAAAGCAATGGAAGCAGGGCGGCTCTGGTAGGATAGATGGGGATGTAGCAGGAGGCAAATCCTGCTGGTCTGCTGGCTCTGTTCCTCTCTGCTCCAGCCTCTGCACCTGGTGGCCCATAAGGCACCTTCCAGAAACCCCTTGGCTGCTCAAAGCACAGATGAAACCGTCTGGTTTGGAGTGGTTTGTGTCTTTCTTTTGGCTCGCACAGATCTCTCTCTCTAATGAATGTATCTTTTGAGCACTTCTATGTTGACAGCAAAATAATGGCAAAGTACAGAGTTCTCATATACCCCTATGTCCCCCGTGTCTAACTCACAACCTCTCCTGTGACCAGCATCCTGCCCAGGTGGTGCATTTGTTACAATGCCTGCACTGATACAACGTGATCACCCAAAATTTCTAGTTTACAATGGGATTTGCTCTTGACATCCCACTGTCTTTTAAATGCACTCTCTTGTCAGCTTCCTGATAGTTCAGTTGGTAAAGAATCTGCCTGCAATGCAGGAGACCCTGGTTCGATTGCTGGATCAGGAAGATCTGCTGGAGAAGGGAAAGGCTACCCACTCCATTATTCTTGGACTTTCCTTGTGTCTCAGCTGGTAAAGAATCCAGCCGCAATGCAGGTGACCTGGGTTGGATCCCTCGGTTGGGAAGATTCCCTAGAGAAGGGAAAGGCTACCCACTCTAGTATTCTGGCCTGGAAAATTCCATGGACTATACAGTCCATGAGGTTGCAAAGAGTTGGACACAACTGAGAGACTTTCACTTCATTTGTTAGCTTGATGGGTGCGTGTCTGGATACTGGTGTCCAGGGGCACGCAGCTCCATGGCCGGGCGGCAGAGGTCATGCTGAGTGGGGGTGACTGCTGTGTAGCCGTGACTTTCCTGGTCTCCTCAGAGTCTGCATCCGGAACCTCCCCCAGCACCTTCTATACAGCAGATGCTCAAGCCCTCCAGGCCACAGTGAGGATTATGGTCAGGACTTCCCCCAATCCCTATGTGCCCTCTGTTTTCTGGAACTTCTCCTTAAAGACCCTTCTGGCCACTATAAAATTTTTGTTTTTAATATCCAACATGATCCTCTCCTTTGTGACTTTTGGGCCACCTCCTGTTCCATTCCTTCATCCTCAAAATACTGCCCACAGGAGAGACAGACAGTGGTGGAGGCGCCAGATGGCTGTGTGCTCTCAACCAAGGAAAGCTCTGAACGGGCAATTCGTAGTCATGGTCTGAGACGCTGGGGCTGCTAGTGCTCACTTGACTGTGCTGGCTGACTTCCCTCGACAATAACTATATACAACAAGCACACACACACACACACACTCACATACTCTCACACAAACACACACACACACACCCTGAGTTTTTCAGCATTTAAATGGACTTGCGCTCATATTCAAACTCCACTTAGGTAACTTGGTTAAGTCCTCTGTGCCTCTATTTCCTCATCTGTAAAATGGGTACAATCATAGTACCTCCTCATAGGGCTGTCATAAAAGTCAAATAAGATAATATAGGTAAAGCACTTAGGACAATGTAGGGCACTGCATGACTATTCAGTAAATGATGTCTGTTGTTTTTGCACTTACTGTTATTACAAATGCAATATTTATATATATATTATAATATATATGTATTTTATATAATATAGCATGTATCTATAATACTGTATTATATTAAAATTTTCTGAGACAAACAGTGCTATAATGAATCAGCTCTAAAAGGGGCAGCATTGAAGGTGGCAATGGAATGATTCACATATCTATCACCCATAAGCCTAATTATAATAGTTTTCATGTACTGAGTCCCTGAGATGTGCCAGGTGATGTGCTTTGAATATTATTGCTCTGCATCTTGGCAAAGCAACCATTAGAGTAGGCTTGGTTTGTTGTTTTACCTTTCAGGACACTAAACCCATAGGCCCTTCAACTGGAGGCTCTAGCTACCTCCGTACCAGCTGTTGGGGGACCCTGTCCTCTGCCAGCCCCAGCCCAGCCCCATCAGCAGAACGCTGGCCTCTCCGCCAGCATGTTCTCTGAGCTGTTTGCTTTTACACTCCCTACTTTATCTGACAGCCCACACACAGCTCCACGGCTTAGGGGGCGTCTCCCCAGGCTACAGAATTTTTATAAGCAGCGCACAGTGGAAACATTGGCAAGCTTTTTTTTTCCCTTTTTATTTTCCAAAATACAGCCCTGCACCCTGTGTGTGTGTGTGTCCAGTTAGGCCTATGTGTCCTTCTTGGTGTTCAGAAGCTCAGAGCCCGTGGCATCTGGCTGTTTATGTGTGTATATTTTAGTGTGAGCCCGCCTCTATTTACCAGTATGCAAAGAGAACCATTTCTGCCTTTCGGGGTGTGTGTGTGTATGTGTGTGTGTGTGTGTGTGTGTGTGTGTATGTGTGTGGTGTTTGTGGATCTCTGGGCTTCTCTGCCTCCCCCAGGCAGTGTCCAGAGGCTCACTTTCCCCTGCGCGTGTGTGTTTGTGAGCCTGTGTACATGCCCGTGTCTCTCTCCAGGGTGTCCAGAGACACGTGTAAACTATCCTTCACTCATGTTGTTGAGACTCTCCTAGGATACTTTGGCCCGGCCAAGCAGGGAGAGCCGGGCATGGGAGTGTTTAGTCTGGAAGGCAGGCGGGCGGGCAGCAGAGACTCCCGGTGTAGCACCCAGGCGGCGAGCGGACCCCAGGGCCCCTCCAGGGCTCTGGATGATGGGGTGGGGGTGGGGGACGTGTTCCAGGGCCACGTCTGGGATCCACGGGGCTGGGTGTTCCTGCTTGGGCAGCCCTGGGCTCAGGACAGTTCCTCTGGCCTGAGGGCTGAGCCAGCTCTCAGCCAACTCCAGTCTCGTGGAGACAGGTTCCTTATTGTTCTTGTTTTCCTTTTCTTGTCTTTTTTAAATCCTCAGAAGAATAGATCTTCATGCTGAATTGAAGCTACATTAGCACGGGCATATAGAAAGAGCTAAGTCGTTTCTGACTTTTTTGTGACCACATGCACTGTAGCCCGCCTGGCTCCTCTGTCCATGGAATTTCCCATGGACACTCCCAATACTAGAGTGGGTTGCCATTTCCTTCTCCATTAGATCCTCCCTACCCAGGGATCGAACTTGCGTCTCCTGCATTGCAGGCAGAATCTTTAGTGCTGAGACACTGAGGAAGCCTGTATAGAAAGAGCATGAGCCTTTGGTGTCCTGGTTCTGTCATATGCTAATCGTATAATATTGAGACAGGAACAGTTACTGAACTTCTGCCTCAGTTTCCTCATCTTTGAAGTAAGTCTAATAACATTACATTGCAGGCTTTTTCAGGAGCCTAAACCATAAAAATCTGTGGAGACAACCTCACAGGTTCTCTGTCCCTTTTCAGTCCTCTTGTCTGTGTGGAATTTCTGGGTAACAGCTTAATGACAGGAATAGCAATGCAATGCTATGAATTTCTAGGAACAAAGCTTTTTATTTTATGACCTAGTTGAGGGGCAGAGAGGAGGGCTTAGCTTCCCAAATGTTTTCTTTTTGCTGGCTTAAACCTTCATATTTCACATTAGTCAGTGTTTGGGGGCATTTAAGGCAACTGGAGGAGGGGGAGGATGGAGTTTCTGCAGAAAACACGTACCTGCCTTCCCAAAAGGAGCAGGTTCATGAGCAGGGATCCCATCCCGGGCGCATCAGCTATTAGCAGGCTGGCCATGAGGGTAACAGGTTGCTTCATTCCCTGCATGATGCTTGGACACTATTCTAGGATGTGTAGACTCCTTGCTAAATAAGACAGACACGGGTCCTGCCCTCAAAAAACTTCCGGTTTCTTGTGTGGAGAGAGAAAGTAAACACAGGGACCAAGGAAATGCATACCAGCTAACTTCTAGGACATGAAAAAGGTTAAATGTGGGCAGTGTGATAAAGAGTGAACGGTGAGATGTGGGGTGCATGCGTGCTTCGTCGCTTCAGTCGTGTCCAACTCTTTGTGACCCCACGGATTGTAGCCCACCAGGCTCCTCTGTCTCTCCTGTGTCTCTGACATTGGCAGGTGGATTCTTTACCACCGAGCCACTGGGGAAGCCCTGAGATGTGGGATACCACTTACAAAAGGTGGCCCTAGGAAAGGCCTCCCTGAAGAGATAGCTTTGGTCCAGACCTAAAGGATAAAAATACAGCAAAACAAAGATCTGGGACAGGAGGCAGGGGTAGGGGGAACGTCTAAAGTCTTCTTCCTCTTCGGAGTACAGGCCCAAGTCCTTACAGTAGCCGGTGAGTGCCTATACGATCTGACTTGCTGCTCCATTGCTGTCCCCAGGTCTCCAACCACACTGGCTCACATCCACCTCAGGACCTTTGCACCTGCTGTTTGTTCCACCTGGAGTACTCTTCCCACAGATATCCACATGCCTAGCTCACTCTCTCCTTCAAGTCTTGCTTAAAGGTCAACTTTTCAATGGGCTTCAGACTCTCCTTTTACCCTATGCTATTTTCTAACTTACTCTGTAATTTATTTCTTATTTTTGTATTTCTCTCACTCCTGGATGATAAGAACCATAAGGGTGGGCGTTTTTGTCTGGTTTTATTTGTTGATGTAAATAAGTACCTAGAACATTGCCTGGAGCATAGCGGGTGTTTAATAAATATTTGCTGGATGGATGGGTGGGCCCCTGGGGACTCAAGGCCAATCCTCATCACTAGAAGAAGC
The DNA here is from genome assembly GCF_054371585.1 of Giraffa tippelskirchi. Taxonomy (NCBI): domain Eukaryota; kingdom Metazoa; phylum Chordata; class Mammalia; order Artiodactyla; family Giraffidae; genus Giraffa; species Giraffa tippelskirchi. The sequence goes on from NC_137284.1 coordinate 23,022,724, forward strand.
AATCGGTACAATCTGAGTCTCTCCCATGGGTCTGGCCATGTGCTAAGTAAGCTATGGTAATGGGGAGCCCCAGATTTGACATGAAGATGGGGCCAAAGAAAAAATTAGCTGAAAAGTCCTGAGTCAAGTTGGGGAGAACAAGGTTCTGAGGGTAGGTACTTGGGTGCCCCTGAGGATGATGAGAAATCTGAGAAGGGGCGAGTTAGGGGTGGGAGAGAGACAGAGATGAGTGGTGTGAGAAGAAGTCCTCTCCGGGATACGGGAGGAGAGAGAACTATCTTAGCTAAAGCTGCTGCTGCTGCTGCTGCTAAGTCGCTTCAGTCGTGTCCGACTCTGTGCGACCCCATAGACAGCAGCCCACCAGGCTCTGCCGTCCCTGGGATTCTCCAGGCAAGAACACTGGAGTGGGCTGCCATTTCCTTCTCCAGTGCATGAAAGGGAAAAGTGAAAGTGAAGTTGCTCAGTCATGTCCGACTCTTAGCGACCCCATGGGCTGTAGCCTACCCGGCTCCAAAGCTAAGGGGTTGGAAAAGGATGGGAAGATCCACCAGTACCAACATGCACACCCAAACACACATGCCCACATTCTTATAATGTGGTCCCAGGTATCCGTGCACAGAAGCACAATGATGCTTCTCACAGACCTGAGTTCATATTCATCTCTGCTCGTCACTTGCTATGTATTCTGGGGTAAGTTACCTAACAGATCTGTGCCCTGTCTGATCCAAGGCTAAATATTTCTTACCTTACAGTAGTATTGTGGGGGTGATAACTTAATTATTAAACACATCGACTTTGGAATCAAGTCCAAATTCAAATTCTGGTTTCAGTTTTTATAAGCTGTGTGTCCTTTGGAAAGTTACCTAACCTCTCTGATCCTCAGTTTCCTTAATTGCAAAACAAGACTAACATCAACCTTATAATAAAGTTATGGCGATGAAATGAGACAGTCAATGGAAAGTAGAATACATGCTACATATGACCTGAAAGGACTCAGCACAAGGCCTGGCATATAGTAGGCCCTCACATGCAAAAGGGGTGTGTGAAGAAGGCAAGACTGGCTGAAGTGTGTAGGATCAGCTAAGGACCAAAAGACTCATGTGTGTGCTGGGCCAGGGCTCTGTCAGCTTGGGGTCCATGCTGGCCATGGGAGTGGAAGGTTTTCTGTGGTGAAGTTCCCTGGTCACGGGCCATAGGAGCTGCAATTCTGACCTCATCAGTACCAGAGAAAGGAGGCAACTTGTGCAGAGGACAGTGTGCCCTGGACTTTTATGCAAGGCCTTTTCCCAAGTGGAGAGTTAATCATATTTGTCTCCAAAGTCACTTGCCACAGTGACAGCCTACCTGTTTCCAGGGCTTCTAAGAGGTACCTGGGAGGGAGCAGAAGGAAGCCTGGTGAGAGAAGGGCTCCTCCTGGGGTGAGGAGGAGTCTCCCCTCAGTCTCCTGTCTGTGCCCTGAGGATGATGGCCAGATGGACGGCTCGTCCTGCCTGCAGGGTGAAAACTTGGGCTCTGGAGCCGGGGAACCGAGGTTTCCATCCCCCCACTGCCTGTGCCATCTGAGACAGGTCCCTTAACCTGAACCTCTTTCCTCTTCTCCAAATGAGATAATGGTAACTCGTGGCCATGGAGGCTGTGGGGAGGTGGAAATGAGTTTACTCCTGTGAAAAGCTCTGCGTGGGGCTGGCGCAGGGCAAACACCATGAAAATGAATGAGGGTTCCTTTCATCATGCCCGGGGAGGGTCTCCTGTTGCTGACACCCTTGGAGCCGGTGCGTCTCCCTCCCACTCTGCCCCTGGGGTTTTGGCTCCCTGGATGCTCGCTGTCCTGGTCAGGAAGTGCCTTGCAGCCCGAGGCAGCCGGGGAGTTGGACTCGTCAGGCGGGAGAGGCGCCAGTGGACATTATGTTCCTTCCCAGGAATGGGAAATCGGGAATGTTCCTGGGCAAGGAACAGGGCTCTGGGGCGAGCACGCCGGGAACATCCACTCCCCCTCCCGTTGTGCTCCGAACCTCGCTGGCCCTGCTGGGCCCCGTGGGGGAGGAAGATGCGTCACAGGGGCGGCCAGGCCTGCGTGGGGCCCCTGGTGCATCTGTGCACAGCCTTGCCGAGTATACAGTCCCACACATTCACAAATAACCCCACAGCCCTGCACACACACAGTGACACACTTACAGGCAACCTCAGATATGTGTTCATAGGTCCACAACCACATGGCCACATGCTAATTTCTATTCATTTGTACACATGAAACCCACAGGAGCTGAAATTCCGGCCCCATGTGCACGCACTGGCATATATACACAGGATATAATAGCTTAATCATTTCCATCATTTACCCATACTCACACCTTCCCAGGTGGCTCAATGGTAAAGAATCCGCCTGCTAATGCAGGAGACACAAAAGACATGGGTTTGATCCCTGGATCAGGAAGATCTGGAGTAAGAAACAGCAACACTCCAGTATTCTTGGGATGGAGGAACCTGACGGGCTACAGTCCACGGACTCGCAAAGAGTCGGACACGACTTAGCGACTGAGTACACACTCATACTCAAAAATGCACACTCTGTTACCTGCACAATCATATAGGTATTGATACCCATAAATACACAGGTGACTGTGCATACCATAAACATGCACACACATGTAATTCCACACACATAACCATGTACATCAAAGTCCCCTAGCCATTCGGCCTTCTGGCAGCATCCATTACTATACTCTCCAAATACAACAGCTCAAGGCCTGTCACTGCCGCTCTGACCAGCACCCTCTCCCCAGCATCGCCAGCATCAGCTGCTCCCTTCACGGTGCATCCATCTTCCTGGCCTTACTCCAAGCACCTGAGGCTAGGACCCTCCTTCCAGTGCCCATCTTCATTCCCAAATGTCACTGCCATGGAATCTCGTGGCCACCAGGCTTTTGTGGAAAATAAGAGTGGGCAGAGAACAGGTCTTTTTACCCAGAAACCAGGTGTACTCCACAGAGTACACTCCCTGCCTGTTTGGGGTTCTGTTTTCATTACCTTGGCACACCCCTCTTTCTCACCACTCTGAATCCTTTCCGCCGAGCTCAGCCCCCAGCCTGCACTCATCAGACCTCTGCAGCTCTCAGGGATCTAAGCCCAAATGGCCCTTAAGACAGAGTAATTTAGTCCTCTCTTGTCTCTCTTTCCCCTCTCGGGCCAGGAACCAAAGAGGCCCATTAAGACATTTTCCTAGACAACAACAGCAACTACTACTACTGCTAACAATGTTAGTAATAAAGCTATGTCAGAAAAAACTCCTCCGAGTTAGTTGTGCCTCTCTCCTAAAAGGCAGAGTAGCTTCTCTGTTTGATGTTAATGGCATTTTTTTCTTACATGGACATCACACTCATATACACACACACACATACACCCAGCCTTGAGGAATTAATTTCCTTTTTCCTGCTCTACCCCCTACTTCCCCCTCCCATCATCAGGACAGTTGTTGGAAAGGAGGAGACTGAGCCCCCGAAGAGACCCCAGAATGGCAGGGGGGGTGGGGGGGGGGGATGGAAACCTCCTAGTTGGAAGCTGGGCAGGGAAGAGACTGGACTGGTCTCACTTTAGGAAGGCCCCATGTGTTCACTGAATCGTTCCCTGCACTTCCCTGCCTCTCTGCCTTCTCTCCGCACTCTGGTCTGTGAGGCAATCCTGGAGCCCCTGTCGGTCTCCCCACCTCTTTGGGAATTAGGGCCCATGTTTTCCCAGCTTTGGGTCCCCAATATACCCACACAGCTTAGTGCAAAGAATGCTCAATAAATTACATATCTTTATCTTTAGCTCTCTGTATCTACATATCATTAATATTTATATCATCTTTATCTATCTGCATAGTAGTTTAGAGCAGAAAAAAAGCTGCCTGGCCCAGCCAAAAATCCTTGGCCTGAACAGCAGAGAGCCTGATTTCTGGTTCTGCCTCTACTACTCACTGGTTTTTTGACACTGAATAGATCATTTAGTTTCTCCAGATCTCTCATTTTTCACGTGCAAGCAGTTGAACAAGAACAGTGGTTTTCAAACTGGATTCCATGGAACCCTAGGGTTCCAGGAAGCTGCCATGGTAGGAGCAGGGCAAAAAGAGAAGAGGGCAATGGCTGACAGGCAGGCTCTCACTCCTGGGAGTGCAACTCCTCCTTGCTCTTTGTTATCTACTAAGTTTTCACTCAATTGCATTTAAACAAAGGGTCCTATTGTTTACAAAAGAAAAAGTTTATAAAACACTGGCCTAGATGCTTTCTGAGGGCTTTTCTAGCTTCGAGAAGATAGGATTTCTCCTCTATTTCACCCCAGAAAGTGCCTTTGTAAGGAGAAAGCAAAAACAGTTCCTTCTCTCTGGGTTTAGGGCTAGCTTTCCTTTTGTTTCTGGAGTCACCGCCCACCTTTCACCTCCCCACTAAGACTAGGGTCTTCATATAACCCCCACACACACACACCGCCTTACCTCTACTTCCTCAGACAGCAATTGAGGACCCTCCCAGCATTAAACTTTCAGGATTTTAACAAGAGACTTGTATTCAACAAGTGGTGAATGCAAAGCCCCAGCATAGGAGGTGGTATCTGAACAGTGACCTCTGAGCAGTGGCTTTGGTGACTGCCAGCGTCCCAGGAGACGGCTGTGTCCCTGGGCATCATGCCTGGCTCGTGGCTGGGGATGGCAAGCTGGGGGTGCAGATTGCTCTGTGCTGAGGAACCAGTGTGCTGTGAGACATCTAATTAGCCATCATCTTCCCAGGAGACAGCTCAGTTGTGTAATTTTTATTTCTATATTTTACATACCCTCCATCAGCAAGAGAGACTCGGGCCAACCTTTCACCAGCTTCATTGTTTGCTTGCCTTCCAGCTGTGCCAATTACCCCCCTTCTCATCTTTCCACGGTTCCCACCCACCAGGAAACATGCCTGCTGACAGGCAGGGTAGGGGTGCAGGGAATAACTTTTGCATGTTTCTTTAAAGACCCATCTCCAAGACCAGCATACTGAGAACAACTGTGTTGGCTGGATTTCCTGTCTGGCTCAGAGGTGGGGGTTGTCCATAACGGCATACCCTCCATTTACCATCTGTTTGTAGGCAGAGACATGGTGTGGTGTGAAAGATACTAGGTTTGCCATCAAACAGGAGCTATCATTTTCTAGCAATTTACCTCTCTAAGCTTTGGCTTCCTTATCAGTTAAATCAAGATCCTAATACCTTGTATCATGAAGCTATTGCAAGCTTCTATCCTTCAACACATATTTATTGGATTCCCCTGGATGAAAGAATGTTTGTGGTAGAGCTTTGCAAACTGAAAAGTGCTGTCTAGATAGGAATTATTTTCATCATTGCAGTCTGTCATTAATTATCTGAGGAGCTTTTATCAGGTTTCGATTATCCAGACTCATTATTGTGAGATTATCAGGCTAACCAACCTCTCCCCACCTGCTGTTGCCTGTTTTTGTGGTTTTCCTCTTGGTCAGTAAGAGAGGCTGATTCCTTGGAGGAAGCCCAGTAGGGAGAGACTACATCCTGAAGCTATTATTGATGGCACTTTTTTTCTGTTCCATTAGGATATGCATTTGACCTCTTTCTTACTTAGAAAACAGAATGGCCAGTGCTAGGCTAGAAACCATGAGTGCTATAAAAAAATACAAGCCCAGGTCCCTGACTTCCACACCCTCCACGTAAGTGGGAGGGCAAAGATCCACGTGCTGTTTAGCAAGCACCATTTCTGTGATCAAGGTACTTTGCTAAGTATGATAACCCACATGCTTCTCATCCAAACCCGTTAAGTGGATATTATTAGCCCCACTTTGCAGATGAGAAAACTGAGGCCCAGAGATGTTGTCACTTGTCTAAGGCCACACAGCTAGTAAATTGTATAGCCCGAAGAAGCTGCCTGCCTTTGACACTGGATTGTGTGCCGTGTCCACCTCCTGCGCTAGACTCTGAGCTCCTTGTGGGCAGAAGCTGTCACTATATCCGCTCATCGCTGTGCCTGGCAGAGGCCCCTCCTGAGTTGCTGGCCCCTGAGCTAGCTCATTCTGTACCCTCAACTCCTCCCAGCCTCTCCCCACACACCTCACCTGCTGGTCACATCCCAGAAGGACTTTGGCCTTCCTCATCTCCCTGCCAGCAGTTCAGGGCCCTCTGCTCAGCTGCCAGTTGCTGAGGCAAGCGAAGGCTCTGACCGGGGCCTGGGGCTCCTGGCTGTACTCCTGGATCTGTCTCTGTCTCCCCAGACAGAGGGGGCGGTCCCTGGCATTCAGGACCCCGGGCCCTCACCTGCCAGCAGGGCTGAGGGGGGTGGTGCTCAGCCGGCCAAGCGGCTGTGCCGCTCACAGCTGCCAGTGAAGATGGAGCCCTGGAGGCCTGGTCAGCGGTTGCCTGGGAGTTGAGAAATGTGTTGGCTCCAGCCTGGCTCCCTCATCTGAGAAATCAGGGGAACCTGACCCAACAGCCCGCTGTTTTGTTTCCGCAGTGTCTGGGGCAGCTGCGCAAATCAGGCCTGCCTGACAGAGCTGAGGCCAGGGAAAAGCAGACTGTTCCTTTCCTCTCCTCTGAGGTCCTTGTTCAACCGATCCCTGCCAGGGGAAGCATTCTGAATGCTCTGCTCAGGCCAGTGCTGATGTGCAGGGGCCAGGCCTGAGGCATCATGGAGCAACCAGGCGTGTCTGGCTTCGGCCTTTGTCCCCCTGAGGTATGTTGGGAGGATCCCTGCTCAGAATTTGGGCGGGTCTGGTTTGGATTCCTGCCCTGCTGCTTGCAGCTGTGTGCCCTTGGACAAGTCCCTTGACTTCTCTGAGCCAAATGTGGATAATAGCAGCAAACTTCGAACATGGTTGTCAAGATAGACTCACTGCAATAATATATTTAAATTGCCCAGCACATAGTAGATGCTTCATAAAAGTACATTCCTTTTTACTTCCTCACCAGGCCGAGGTTTCCTAACTTTCCCTTGTCCCTCACCCGTGTCTACAGCACAACAGAGAACCCAAAGCTCTGGCTTCTATATCGACCACTGTCCAGAAGTCTTGTCTTGTAGGTTTTCCTATGACCTAGGCTTCTGCCCACATTGCCCCACATTGTTCTCAGCACACATGTGAGGAAGGCAGCATTATGTAAACATATGGGTTATGATCACAAATCTATATGTGATCACTCACAAATCTACGTGTTAACTCACTCCATTGATTCATCCATTTATTAAAAAACAAAAAACAACCTTCACTCAACTTTTCCTCTGAGAAGGGCCCTATCCTGCACCCCAGGAATAAGACACAGTCCCTGCCCAGGGTCTACTAACTAGGAGAGTTGAACAAGTGAAGAGAGAAAGAAATCCATGAGCTAGACACACCAGCAGAAGCAAAGCACTGAATTCTAGGACACTTCAGAGATGAGTCCTCCCAGGAGAGGTGGTGTCAGAGTACTGAAGGATAATTAGAGATTTTCTCGGCAGAAAATTAAGGGAAATTTTCAGGGAGAATTATTATAGGGAGAGAGAGTACGCACACACAGGCCTATTGGCTAAGAGAACATGCCCATATGTTAGAGTTCATGAAGTGCTACAGACAATTTTCAAAATTTCAGTGATTTCATACAAGGAAAGAATGTTTATTGCTTATGCAATGGTCCAGCACTGGTATTCCTGGTCAGATGATTCTAGATGGCTCTCTTTCGTGCAGTGATTCAGGGATGCAAACACTATCCATTTCTGATTCTGCCAACCTTTATTTATAGCCTTAGAATCAGCCACTTGTAGCCATGAGGCCAGGAGGGAAATGAAATGACTTTTGGTGAGTACATAGTAGTACCTCCATCACCCTGCATTAAGAATTTCTAGGGGTTAAAGAAAGTTGGAACAAAAGCTGAGAGACAGGGAGTGGTGAGACATGGCTGTACTATAGACAAGATCAGAATGTGTGGGTGATGTAGACAAGCTCAGGAGTTTTGATTTTTATCCTGAAAGTTGTGCAGCATCATCAGAAATGTTTAAATGGGGAACTGCCTTCATCAGATTTGCTTTTTCAGATCAATGACTCCAGCTGCAGGGTGGAAGATAGACTCGAGGGAGAGAGAATGGAGGCAGTGGAACCAGTCAGAAAAACATTCTACTAACCCAGGCCATCTTCCCTAAGGATGGATGAGCAGTGGTGATGGGGAGGGAGAGAGAGCACTGAATGTTGTCCTGAGAGGCAGTCTGGGTCATGGATTGGAGTCTGCTTTGCAGCAAAGCTTCAAATAGCTTTTGGGTTCATGTCTAGTGCAATAGCTAATTGAACCTCATGCTCATGAAATTACAGTCAATACAAAGCAGCTTATTTGAGCTCTGTGTTTCCACAAGCCTGAATCTCATCCATTAGGGACCCGGTCCATAGATTTGGTCAGTGCAATTGCTAGTTTTTGGAGAAATTAGAAACGGTGGTGGTGTTCTCCGAACATCTATGTGTTTCTATTTTGTGCTCTTTTCTCCATGTCCACTTCTCCACACATTTGTCTCCCTTAGAGAAGCAAGGATGTCTATAAGTATTCATGGGAAAATGGAGATTTCCTTACCCTTGGAAAGGGGCCCCGGGTGTGTGGCTCTCTATGTTCCCCGTCTTCCCGATGGCCCCACATATAACTCAGGGTGTCCAGGAAAGGACCCTACTGGCCACAAGGTCTTGAGCCTAGGGGGCTGCCAGCTTGCCTCACACTATGAGAGAGAAGGGATTCAAGTCTCTGCAGGAAATTCTTTGCTTGGAATCTTAGGTAGTGAGTTCTATGATCTTTAAGTCTTCCTTCACTTACTCTGAAGGATGCTGGAACTTCAGGCTACCACACACCTTATAGGTTAACATACACAATCTGGTTGGTCCAGATACACTTGGTATATAGACCCACACCTCATGAAAAGCAGCAGTGGGTTTCCTCCTAACTCGAGGGAGCTTCAGTGGCAGAAGTTGAAAATATTTAACTGGGCCAGATGTGATCCCAGTGTAGCACATCAGTTCCAAGTTAAGACTTTCATGAAGGAGCTAATGAAAGTACCTCTGGGTCTTTTTTTCTGCTACATTCAAGAGTTGTGGTGTGGTCTCTGGCCATTTGAAGGACCATCAACTTCTTCCCGGCCTGACCACTAGTCTCTGTGTTCCCTGAGTGCTGGCCTTGCCTCTACTTTCAGTCTCTGCATGCTGTCTTCAGCCCCAGTTTACCCCTGTTGCCTACTCTCCCCAACATTTCCTTCCAGTGCTGACACACGCAAAATGTTTTGAGGTCCTTCATAGCTAGTGGCAGTTTTCTCCTCTTGGTTTTTGGTGACTGATTAGGTTAGACTAGTAAACTGGTTTTTCTATCAGATTCAGATTTCTGACTAAGTCATTATTTCTGTAATTTATTGAACACTTACACAAGCATTCTATATATGTTGTCTTATTAGATCCTTAGAATAACTGTGGGAGGTGCACTTGTAACAGACACTTACAGGATGGTCTGCCTGAAGCCTCTTTTTCTAGGAATCCCTTTCACAAACCCACACGATTTCAGTAGAACCTACTAGATTTCTATCTGGCTCCTCCCCTTCAGGCCCATGTGATTGATCCCAGGGTGAGCACTTGTCAAAGGCCGGAACAATCATTCCCTTTGGTGGGAAGTTTAGTACTGGGACTAGAAGAAGAGAATCCATTTCTCTCGCAGGGTCTGAACAGTAATAAGTGAAACAGCGGGTCCTTCATAGCCATGCTTTCTACCACATGAGCCAAAACAGCAAGCTTTGAGCTTGAGAAAGCAGATCTGAATGGGAGCGATAATGTGGTGTAGAAAAACAGATATGGTGGAGAAAGGCCAGAATTCAAAGGCTCAATTTGCCAATTACTAGTCATGTAGTTTAGATCAATAATACAATACTAATGCTAGTATTATACTATCTAATATTATTGAGTCCTTACTATGTATCAGACAACATTCCAAACACTTTACGTGCAGGCTTATCTGTCTTCACAACAACATAAGATAGTTTCTGTTATTAATCTTCCTTTTTTCGCATGAGGACACTGAGGCCCAGCATGATTTATAATTTGCCCAAACATACACAAGTGGTTGGGTGCGTCTCTTGAGCCTCAACTTACTCATCTGGAAATAGAGTACTGGCCTTTGTATAGAAAAGCATTAACATAACAGTCTGAGACTGCCATCCTTAGAAAGTTCTGTTCACAAGATTGGCCCTTGTCTGCTGAATTTCCACAGGGTTCCTACCATTCCCCAATAAGGATGGTACACTATGCCTAAAATGTTTGTGCAAACAATAGGCTTTTGCTTGAGGCCTCCTTGACACAGCTCTCCGTCACGTTTGTTATATGAAGCAGAGGATGAAGTAGACTCAGTACTTTGAAGAGGGTTTGGTCACCAGGAGCACCTGTGAAATGCTTCGACCTTCTGTGAGCAGCCCCACATGGAGTGCACAGCCTCCATAGCCCCACGTGAGGCCCCTGGAGCCCTTCTGCCACCGCCGCCGTTCCTATTTTTAATCCTCCAACAATTGCACTTTAGGATTGGCAGCCTATGCAGAATGGCAAAATATTTCTAGATGTTTCATCAACAAAGGAAGTATTTATTTCGAGAGCTTTTTCCAGTTTTTAATAAGGTTGTGCATGGGGAGGACACTTTCCGTTGCTATATTTTTAGGTTAATTCTCTGGGAAACTGACTGCCACAGGCCCAGTGACGTGGAGGTGGCACAAACAAACCCACTACCAACAACAGAGACCTTAATGGTCTCCTGCTTCCTTTGACAGTGTGGGAAATGGAGGTTCGGGAGAAAGTGATTCCCTGGGTGTCTCCCAGGAGGCCCAGGGCCACGTTCCTCCACCTGTGCCAATGAAGCTAGGTGACCCCCCCCCCCCCACCTACTGGCCTCGTATGTGAGCAGGATCAGGAGTGGGCCATGGGGAAAACGTGGAGAAAAGGCTCAACCATTGGGATTTCCTCCTAGGAACCAGCAACAGGGTGTAAACATTCAATTCCATTCAGACCTGGTTGGCAGCCAAGGGATGGCTTGTCTGAGTTCAGCAGGGCGGCGGGAGAAGAAGGAAAGTGACTAACGGCCTCCTGCTCACTTGCCAAAACCCGTGTGTGTATGTAGATGAAGCCAGGTCTGTAAGTGCCAATAAGAAAAACAGAATCCATTAAGCAGGTAATTGAATTCAAAAACACCATTTGGGCTTTAAAACATCTAAATGGTTCAGGGCAAAGTGGGACTTGGGGGCTTAAGTTAGACAGATAACAAATTCCATCTCATAACTCAGTCATCTGGAATGGCATTCCCTAAAGCGGAGCTATTAATAGTAGGTGTTCCGGGAATAAAGATTGCTTTGGTCAATAAGTTTAGGTAATGTCCTAGTCAACCAAACTGAATGAATATCTTTACTCTAGGACTTCTTAGACAGAGCTTGCTCATGCATATCATGAAACTCCAAGAGATGATTATAGTATAGTATTTTAATATAGTGTATACATGTATGTTTTATATATATGCATATATATACACACAAACATAATACTTTACATTACTATACACAGCATTCCACACTTCTTCACCTGAAGATTCCTCTTCCCATACAGTATCTGATGGCATCATTATTTCAGAGCCTGCTTTGGGAAGCACAGCTCTGGATAAATCACCCATTCCCTAGGCCTAAGAGAACATTTTAGGATAGAAAAATCATTCTGCAAGGGAAAAGGTAAGACTGAAGGGACAGAGTTTGGCTAGTCCAGTTCTCTGGGCCAGGTGGCTGGGTTGTAAGCTAAGGAGTACAAACGTAGGGCTCAAGAAAGATGGCATCTTGACATCTGGTCCCTTGGGGATTCTCTGAACCTGGATGTGTTACAGTCCAGGACCCACACCCAGTTGCTGACCTTATGAAGGGACATTGTGGCAATGATGTCTCACCGGGTGGCCCTGAGCAACTGTATACACTAGGGATTTTTGGCCTGGAAAAAAGATGGCCCAGGACACCTTTAGCACTGCCCACAGTTCTCTAAAGTCCCCTGCTATGGAGGGGCCTTGACATTGCCTCATGACCCTAAGGGAGGAACATAGCCAGGGCCAGAGTTGAGTGCTTTGGAGAGGCAGTGTTCAGCACCACCCAAAGGAGAGCTCTCCGGGGATTGTTGCTCTCTCTCAGGCCATGGGCAGACTGGATCCTGTGCTAGTTGATACCATCATCTGGAAGCAGGGGCTGATGACCTCCTGGTGGGGGCAGGGAGCTAATGCAAACTCTGGATGATAAGTGATTTTGAAGGTCTCTCCCAGCCCTGGGATGTTTGACTTTAGGTAATTCAACTTTATCATGTTGACAGATGACAGCATTCTCCAGGCTCCTTACCATCTACGTTCAAGTTATCAGCAGGGCCATCTCTTCTACCTACAGTCCAATCTCCAATCCATCTATTACTCTCCACCTCCACTGCCACTTCCCTAGTCACCTTCTTCTCAGACCACTCTAGGAGCTCTAGGAGCCACTTAGCTGGTCTCTCCCTGTCTACTCTTGTCCCCTTTAACACGTCTTACACAGCAGTCAGTGAGTTAAGACTCTTGGAAGAAGGGCTAACTCCTCACCGTGACCCACAAGACCCTTCCTGAGCTGGCCTAAGACTGCAAGTCCATCTCACTTTGTCCTGCTCTCCCTTTTGCTTACCAGGCTGCAGCCTCATTAGCCTCCCACGAATGCAGCAGGTTCTCACCTTCTGACCTTGTCTGAAATAACATGTTTAAAATACAGGTTTCTCTGCTCTTCCCCTGGCTATTTCCTACTCATCCTCCAGGTATGGGCTCAAATGTTGCTTAATAGAGACTTCTGTGTTCACCCTAAGTGAATATAGCCTTCCATCCTCACTGCCTCTGCTCACTTCTCTTTCACAGCTCTATGTCTATTTCTTTCCTAGTAATTATAACAATCTGAAGTCTAATTTCTATTTCCTGTCTCTCCTTTCCTGATGTATCTCCCTTATCCCTTCTTCCCACGTCCATCTCAAATGCAAGCTCCCTGGGGGCAGAAACCTGGTTTTGTGACATGCATTCGCAACTGGAACAGTGCTTGGTGAATTGCAGGTACTAGCAAACCTTGGCTGAAAAAATAACTGGATCAGTAACCACTTTATGTTTGTTGAGGGGTGGATGGGGTGGCAGGGAGAAGGGTCCTCTCAACTTACTTTAGGTAAAGGTCTCATTTTAGGCGAAGGATGCAAGCTGTGAGGAATCCCACTGGGTCTCCCTCATCTCCACATTCCTACGAGGGGCTGGTCCCTCCAGACTTGCCCCTCTGCCCCTTTCCTGCACGGCTCAGCCCCTCCTTGTAACACTTTAGGGAGGTGGCCACAGTCTGAGTAAGCTCTAAAGTGTTTCATCAGACCTGCACCAGAAAGCCCTCTCCTAAGTATGAGATTTATTTGATAGAGTGTTAAGAAATCTTCCTCCCTGGAGTGCTTTTTAAGCAGGCTGATTTTCACCTTTCTGGGGCTGCCTTGAGTGACTTCCATCTGGAGGTGAAAAGTGAGACCAATTTGGAACTTGAATGACCTCGGGAGTCCTGCCCCAATCCCGATACCTCCATTCTTATCAGACCTGGAGTTCCACCGCTGGGTTCTCGCTGTCTCCTCAATTATCAGCTTTGACTTCTTCCTCTCCACCTGGGCTCTGGATGCACTAAGGCGCTGTGCACGGAGTCGACGGCTTTGATTAAGCAGCTTTGATCTCTGTTGAGCATCTCGGAATAATATCTTTGCTCTCAGCATCTGTGCCAATTCCCGAAATAGTTTAGCCCAGCCAAGCAGGAGGGGGGCTGGATTGCATAGTGTATTATAGGAGAGATTTAAAAAGAAAAGGCAGCTGCAAACAGTCAGGGGTACGTGTGTATGTGTGAGAGAGAGAGACACACACACACACATACTCCTGCAAATGTGAGCACCCAAGGCCCCTGGGAAATGATTACCATGCTCTCAGCATGCTCCAGCCCTGTGTTCACAGTGGCCGCCTGCTGCGAGAGTGGGCAGCTTGCAGCAGTCGGCTCCTGAGTCAGGTGGCAGTCCTGTGGCAGAAACAAAAACATCAAAGGCCTTTGCTTTGGTTTACTTGGCTTTCCTTGTTTTCTCTAAGGCAATCGGAGATTGTGTGCCAGGTTGTATTCTGCATGGCTGTCCCCCTCGTGTGGGCGGTGGTGTGTGTGTGGGTCGGGGGAGGAGCGGGAATTACTGCAGTTTTGAGGTATTGCTCGGAGATGCAATTATTAATATATGTTTGCCCCAAGATGGAGGTGGCAGGGCTTCTCAGTACATGTGTTAGGTCTGGGTATGTGTTTACCATGAAGTGGGTATTTAGTGTTAGTCTCTCAGTTGTGTCCAGCTCTTTGCAACCCCATGGACTGTAGTCTGCCAGGCTCCTCTGTCCACAGAATTTTCCAGGCAAGAATACTGGAGTGGGTTTCCATTCCCTTCTCCAGGGGATCTTCCCCACCCGGGGATCAAACCTGGCTCTCCCACACTGTGGGCAGATTCTTTACCATCTGAGCCACCATGTAGCTTATTTAACTGCCTCCGTGTAGTTAAACACGTATGTGTCTACATGTCTTGAGTTGGTGTGTCTGATGCCTGCCTGTGTGCTTTCCCATCACAGAGGTGAGCATCCTGATGCTTGGGTACACGTGTGTGCACACATATGTCCATGGACTGACACACACATGTGCACATGGTGTTCTGTGGGTGGGGCTGTCCGGGAGGGGTTGGCAGGTACGCAAGCAGAAGGCTGTCTGTGTGGTTACATTTGCATGGGGTGAACTCCAGAAGTGGATGCTCCCCTGAGGGTGTTTGATGTCAGGGCACTTTGAACAATGAGTCATTTTGTCCTCCCCTTCAGGGCCATCCCCTGGGAGTCTGTCCTTGTCTACAGCTCCTCCGCAATCAAAAGTGGAGGAAAAGCATCTCTATTTGGAACTGTTTGTGCCCCCACAGCAAGCAGTCCTTGGTGCTGGGTGTTGCTACAAGAAGCCTCTGTTCCTCTGGTGGCCACAGGCTGGTGGATATGAATGTATGCATCTCCTATAACCCCTCGTGGTGGGGGCCTTTGTACTGAGGCTGAGGGAAGTGGGAACTGGGAGGCAGACTGTGGTCTCTCATCCTTTCTGATCCAACCCTTCATGTGGGTTCCTCTGCTCAGAGGATCTGCCAGCCGTGGGTCACGGGACAGCTGTGCAAGCCAGATCCTAGCCAGAACTGGGAGAATAAAGCTCTGGGAAGGAGAAGTCTGTTTTCTAGGGCCAGTAAGTCCAGAGCTGGCTGGGGTGTGGACCTCAGCTTGTTGGGTTTCCAGAGAAAGGGGAAATCAGTAGCAGAGCTGGGACCTGGGAAGGTCTCACATCAGGACAGATGGGCCATCAGGTCAGGGCGGGCTGTAATCAGAGCCCTGGGTGATGAACGGTTTTTGGCTTTCTGTGTGGCCCAGGGGGGCCTTGACGGAAGGTCGCATCTGGTATTTCTCAGCGGTGGCTGCCTGGAGCGCTATATTGAAAAGAATTCTCAGGCCAAGTGGATTCTTCTGGGGGAATGATGATAAGTGTATTAGTTTCCTATTGCTGATGTAACAAATTATAAAAACGTGGTGGCTTAAAATGGCGCATGTTTATCCTCTTACAATTCTGGAGGTCAGAAGCCCAACACAGGCCTCCCTGGGGTAAAATCCAGGTGTCGGGAGGGCTGTATTCCTTCTAGAGGCTCTAGAAGAGCATCCATCGCCTCGCTCTTTTCAGATTCTGGCAGCAGCCGTATTCCTTGGTGTGTGGGCCCTTCCTTCAAAGTCAGTCGGGTCTTCCTCACACTGCAGCTCTCTGAGCCTGACTCTCCTGTCTCTGTCTTACACTTACAAGGATGTGCGTGATTCCATCGGGCCCACCCAGATCATCCAGCGCCATCTCCCCAGCTCAGAATCCTTAATAATCACATCTGCAAAGTCGCTTTAGCCATAGCACATCACACATTCACAGGCTTCAGAGCTGAGGATGTGGACATCTTTGAGGGTGTAATTCTGCCTGCCATAGTAGGGATAGATTAGTAGTAACATCTGCCAAGGCACTGGGAGGTGCGGTTTGGGGTGATAAGAATGCCAGATGCTGACCATCTCTAGTCTGGGAACCAACGAACGACAGGTAGAGTTAGACAAGGGATGTCAATGGACTGGGGAGGGATGAAAAGAAAAGGAAATTAAATGTACTGAGCCTTCACTATGTGCAAGGCACTGACTGTAGTTCAAAGATGTCTCATTTCTTTATCACCACATCTCTTTGATCGGGTGAAAAGGTGACTGGTATTCTACGGTGGAGAAAACTGAAGCCTGAGAGGTTATGGGACTCATCCAAAGTTACCCAGCTGGTAAATGACACGGTAGAAATTCAGACCAAGTCCAAAACTAGCCCATGGCTGAAGCAGAGAACCGGGGCAGCTTCTGACATGGCTGCGATGTCCTTTAAAGTCGAACAGGCTGCCAGAGGCAGCAGTGTCGTCCGGGATCAATGACAGTGCCTGACGCAGAGTTTTTCTCTGGAGCCATGCCCACCTTGCAGATTATTCCCCGGCTTTGCAAGTGGGGTTGAGCGAGAGGCCAGGGCTAGGGGCTTCAGCCCCATCAGCAGAAATGCTAATGGCCTCCTGAGCAAATGTCAGAAAATGCACAGCCAGCATCTCTGAGTGTGACTTTACATGAACGTGGTTTGCGTTCCAATTGTCTTTCATTACCGACCTCGAGGGGCTGCAGAGAGAAGCTAGCTAGGAAAAAAAAAATGGAGGTATGGGGTGGGAGCTGTTTCTTTTAATATAAACATCCTAATCGACGCATGGGGATTGTTTGAAATGGGGCAGGGGAGGCTGGCAAGCCTGCTTCCTCCTGCTTTTTGTCTTTTGTGCAGACAAGCATTGGGCAGCTGCTGGTGGCAGGCAGTGAAGTGGATTTATTACTATGTCTGAGCTGAAGTCCCGTGGTGGTATGTGCCACGTGCCACAGACTGCTGGAGGTCAGAGAGCAGAAGGAAGAGTGGGCTCAGAAGAGTTAGGGTGTAGGGCCTGGGGAGATTGCCCAGGGTAGGATACATTGGAGTGCATGTTAGGATTGGTGGTGCTGGCCAGAGACAGATGCCAAGAGAAGCTTATTTAGAGAGAATCAGACAATTTTCAAATAGCAGTTATTCTCCAGCTACTATGCTAAATGCTTTAACTATAAAATTCTTAATCCTATCAACAAAACTTTGAGGTCAGTATTTCCCAAATTTATAGATATGCATGATATGGCCCAGAGAGGTTAAGTAACTTACACAAAATCACACAGCTTGAATGTGGCAGAACCAGGCCTTGAACATAGGTTTGACTTACCGTACAGTCCACATCCCGTCAAGCACTGCTAGAGGACGCTGCCCCTGGCCTTCAACAGTTAGCCTCTAGAATTCCTGAAGAGTCTGCTGCATGCAGGAGGCAGGTATGCCACAAAATGCCAGACCTTCCTGCACCAAGCAGAGGTCAGGTAAGAGACGGCAGTTTCCCTCTGGGTGTCTGGCTTTGAGCTGCTCCAGCTTGCCATCCTTGGGTCTGCGGTCAGGAATGACCAGGTATGTTTCCATTGGAGAGCAGGCCTCAGCACACAGAAAACCACAGTCCTCGTGCGGATGAGGCGGAGCACACACGGGCTTGCACCTGCGTGTGTCTGCCCAGTGTTGTGGGTCTCATAGGCTGAGGGGCTCCCAGTAGGCATGGAGAGGCTGGCATTGCTGATGTCGCCATGGAAGAGTGCAGAAGAGGCCTCTGGTCAGACCTAGGGGTAAAACTCTCCCTGTCCCCCTATACCCTCAAGCCCAGAAATTCATAAACCTAGCTGCAGTACAAAACCAGCATCTGCGAGGATGGGTGTCTGCCTCCACCAACAGCAGCGCCAACACCAACCCCCACTGTCATTATGACTGTGGGACAGGCTGCTTGGCGCCCTTCTACAGATGAGGAAACCGAGGCTGAGGAAAACTAAATGGCTTGTGAAGCTTCTGCAGCAAACAAGTGGCAGTGCTAGCATTTGCATCCATTTGTCCCAGCTATGGAACCTGTACGCCCACCCACCCTTTGCTGTCTCTGTGGCTAGTCACACTTAGGCGATGAGTGCTGGTCACTGATGGATGTGGAGTGGATGCAGAGAGTCAGACCTCCTGACCCACCCTTTCCTGGAAATAAAGGGGGAGAGAAGAGGTGGGAACTGAGTGCATTGGCAGGGGTGGGGGGGCAGGTAGCGGCGCCTCTGGCTTGTTCTCTTGACAGTACCGGCGTTAGAGAATGTTTGGTCATTCAGCACCTATTGTGTGCCAGACACAGTGCTAGGACTTTTACATCACTCCTCCCCACTGTTGTGAATTAGGTAGTACTAGACTCATAGGAAAATGAGAACACTGAAAGGCTCAGTTTAATAGTTTCCTTGCGTATGCATGAGTCAGGGCCTCTCCACCAGGCCAGGCACCCCAATTGGCAGTGATATGCTGGAGTTGGCTAGTACCTTGCACAAGAGCCAGGTATTAATTTTCAGCAATTTTGTGAGCTCCTTGTTAAAAAATAGTCATTATTAAAAATTAAATTATATAACCTGACAATGAAATGCATTGTATTAAAAAAGAAGGTAATAAATACTCAAAACTCATCACTTCTTAATACCTTTACTACTTCCTGTGCTCTTAAAGTTATTTACATCTACTGTTTCAGGGTCATGGAAATACTATTTAAAATACTATGGAATGGTTTGCTGTGCTCAGCTCTTCCCAATGCTACATTCAATGATGTCACATAAGTAGCTTGCAATCAGCCATGAGGGTGGTATTTACACCACAGAAATTGGCAAACATGCCAAATCATGGCTGGTTTTAGTTCTCCTGGGACCAGCTTTTAAACATTTATCTGTATACCACTACGTGATAGGCCTCAACTGTGTCAGGTTTCAGGGTGGGCCCAATAATCCAGAGGAGGGGGTCAGGGTCCTGGGTCTGGGTAGCCCAGCCCCCATGGTGGCTCTTTGCCTGACTGAGTGTTGGGGTGTTTTCTTTCTACTCTGCTGTAGCCAGCCTTCAGGATAACAAAGCTAATATCAAATGTTTGTCTTTTGAAAATCATGCCCTGGAAGTAACATAATTCAACCCTTATATAATTATTAACTAAGTGTAGAGAAACCAGAGCCTATGGATAAGTCAAGAGCAAATTAAAATTCTCCAAATTTTAACCCGCCTGCCAATGCAGGAGACATGAGAGATGCAGGTTCAATCCCTGGGTTGGGAAGATCCCCTGGAGGAGGAAATGACACCTGACTCCAGTATTCTTGCCTGGAAAATTCCATGGACAGAGGAGCCTGGCGGGCTATTGTCCATGGAGCTGCAGAGTCGGACAGGAATGAGTAACTGAGCACACCACCACCTAGAAACAATTACTGTTAATATTTTGGTGTACTTTCCACCTGATACTTTTCTATGCCTTTTGTGAATACTTTTGGAAGGATAATATTACAAATGATATTATATTACTGGCTTTTTTCATCAACATTATAAGCATCTTTCCATGTTAATGCTTATAGCATCTGTTTTAGTGTATCTATAGTAGTCTATCACTTAGACTTACAGTATCTCCTGTTTTGGGGCATTTAGATTAATTCCAGCTTTTCTCAAATATAAACTGTGCTAGGAAGCATATTCTTGTCATGAAATTCTTATATATCTTCTCAGGATAAATTCTCTAGAGTAAGAGTGTTATGTTAAAGGACATCATACAATTCAGTATTTATCAGTTTGACCATTCAGTTTGATATCAAACCAAGGAGGTCTGAGGGACTTTAGAAATGAGACTGTCACTCCAGGTTTTAACATGGTCTGGAAAGAATATATTATAAAAGCCACTTATAACTCAATAAGAAGTAAACAGTTCAATTAAAAACTGGACAAAATTTTTGAACAAACACTTGCCCAAATAAGATGTGTGGATGACAGGTACACACAGAAAAAGACACTCGGCCTCACTGACAGTCAGGGAAATGCAAAATAAAACCATTACAAGGGCCTCTACACACCCGTTAGCATGTACACACACAAGAGTATGACAACTACCAAGGATCTGAAGCAACTGAGAAATTTCCTATATCGTTGTTGAGAAAGTAAAGTGATGCCACTACTTTGGAACACAGTCTAGCAGTTCTTATGAAACTGAACACCTACTCACCATATGTTATGGGTCAAACTGTATCCTCATCAGAAAGGGATGTTGAAGTCCTAAACCCGGGTACCTGTGCACATGACCTTATTTGAAGATCTGCATCTTCAAGGGAAGATGAGGTCTTTAGGGTGGGCCCTACTCCAACATGACTGATATCCTTGTGAGAGGGGGAAAATCTAAACACAGACATGCAAAAGAGAACTCTCCATGAAGACAGACTTAGAGGGAAGAGGGCTGTATGAAAACGGAGGCAGAGACTGGAGTTAGACTGCCACAAGCCAAGGACCGGGGCTAGAGCTGCCAGACTCTGGATAAGGCAAGAAAGAATCGCTACCCAGAGGCTTCTGAGGGAGCATGGCCCTGCCAACACCTTGATTTCAAACTTCCAACCCACAGCACTAAGAGACAGTAAGTTTTTGTTGTTTTGAGCCACCCAGTTTGTGGCGCTTTGTATGGCAGCCCTAGGAAACCAACACACCCACATGACCTGGAACTTCCATGCCTAGGTATTTAACCAAGAGGAATGAAAACGTGGAGTTACACAAAAGACTAGTTTACTATGATCACAGCCCCAATTATTATCCATAACAGCCCCAAACTGGAAACAATCCAATATTCAACAAATAATGGCTACGCAAGCTGTATTAGATTCATATGATAATTCCACCAATTAAGAGGAATGAACTATTACTGGTCCATGCACCAACATGAATGAATCTCGAAAACATGCTGAGTGATAGAAGCCAAGCAAAGGAGACCACATACAGAATGATTCCAGCTGTATAAGATGCCAGAAAAAGACAGATTTAATCTCTAGTGCTCGAAAGCAGGAAGTGGAGCTTTTGGAGTGATGGAACGGTCTGTACAGTCATCCCTCACCTTATCCACAGTTTAATTTTCCACAGGTTCAGTTATGCACAGTCTGAAAATGTTAAACAGAAGATTCCAGAAACAAACACACCGTAAGTTTTAAATTGTGTGCCATTCTCAGTAGTGTGATGAAGTCTTACACCAACCCGCTGTGTCCTGGCTGGGATCCACAACCACTGACATGATCGGCTTCTGATGTCCAGCTGACAACATGGTCATGGCTCGAGGATCCAGGATGATGCTAAGCACATGATCTTCCTTCTGACACACCATCAGAGGGGCATAGCCTAACGTTATGTCACAATGTCTACCTCACTCACCTCACTTTGTCTCATCGTGTAGACATTTTATCATCTCCCTTCATCACAAGAATAAAAAAGATGATTATGGTACAGTAAGATATTTTGACAGAGAAAGACCTCATTTACATAACTTCTGTTACAGTGCATGCATGTTTGCATGCTAAGTCACTTCAGTCATGTCTCTTTGCGACCCCAAGGACTGTAACCCGCCAGGCTCCTCTGTCCATGGGATTCTCCAGGCAAGAATACTGGAGTCGGTTGCCATGGCCTCCTCCAGGGCAATCTTCCCGACCCAGGGATCGAACCCAGGTCTCTTTTGTCTCCTGCATTGGCAGGCAGGTTCTTCACCACTAGCACCACCTGGGAAGCCCAACTTTTATTATAGTATGTTGTTATAATTGTTCTATTATTTTATCAGATATTGGTATTAATCTCTTAAGGGCCTAATTTTTAAATTAAACATTATCATGGGTATGTATGTATAAGAAAAAACATAGTAAATACAGGATTCAGTACTAGGTGTGGTTTCAGGGTTTTGGAATGTGTCCCCCATGGAGAAGACCAGGACACATTGTATCTTGATCGTGGTGATGGTTACACAAGTGCCACATTTATAAAGACTCACTGAACAGTTTAAATGGGTGTACTCTGTGTAAGTTTTTTGTCAGTAACCTAGGCCTAAAGAGGTCAGGGTCATGTAGTTCTGATGGCCAAGGCTAAACCTGAACCCCATCATCTGAGTCTTAACTCAAGAGAGCCCTTGAGAGAAAAAAACACCCCACCCGATCCACTGCACAGAACCATTAGGTTTGGTGTTACGGCCTCTTGACACGCTTGAAGAGCCTTTCCCTGGAAGGCATTCTTCACAGCTCGTCTCCAGGGAGGATGTCTGTCCTCAAGGGTCCTGTAAGAGCACAGGGATTAAGCAAAAGCTTGACTAAAGCATTTTCAACCTGCCCGGCCCCATCAGGGAGCAGAGCCCCAGTGCACTTCCCGTGGGACAGAGAGACGGAGGTATCTGGAGCCTATGATGTGCAGTGGGGCACACGCAGAGGACACACTCCATGGAATGCTCTCACAGCACACCCCAACAGGCTGCCATGGCTGCAGAGGCTCCCACACATCTGTGAGCTCCCGCTGAAGAGAGTGCCTTGGGGAGGCAGCACTGCCTAGAGGTCAGGAAGCCCCCATCACCTAATGCTTGTTGGGCCTCAGTTTCCTCATCTGTAAAGGGAGCACATGATACTTTGAAATTTCACTGTGAGAAACGAGAGAGAAAATATGTGAAGCTCTTGGCTCTGTGTTGTTTTTGCTATTTAGTGGCTCAGTCATGTCCAACTCTTTTGCAACCCCATGGATGGTAGCCACCAGGCTCCTCTGTCCATGGGATTTCCCAGGCAAGAATACTGGAGTGGGTTGCCATTCCCTTCTTTAGGGATTCTTCATTCCTGACCCAGGGATCAAACCTGTGGGTCCTGAATTGGCAGGCGGATTCTTTATCACTGAGCCACCTGGGAAGCTCTTAGCACCGTGTGGCATGAGGCAAAAGCTCAATGCATGGGAGCTTGCTTTATCACTTGAATTATTACCGCCAACCCTGCTTCACTAAAGAGCCTATCTCTGATCCAAGTGTAAAAATGAGGCAGGTAGACCAGCTGGTCATCCCCTTTGGCCTGCTTAGCCAAGGTAGGACAGATGGCAGCCTTGACAGATGGCATCTGTTTCTAAAAACCATTTCTGGCAAGAGAAGTCACAAAGCATAATAGGATATGCTTCCCTTCTGATCTAGAAGGATGGATATCTAGTTAGGACAGACCCTGGAGGACCCTGAGTACAGGCATAAGGACTTTGTATTGTATACCATGTATTGCATTGAAATGTTGGAACAGAGAGTATCTTGGAGCAAGGAGTGACCTGATAAAGATGGATCTAGGATGTTAACCAATTAAATGAAGCCTATTGGAAAAAAATGTCATTTGTGCCCTCTGTGATCCCAGCTGACAGGAACCTTCATCCAGGGTCTGTACCCAGATGCTCTGGGAAGGAGTGCTTGGCAGGATCTTGGCTTACTACCAGCACCCTCAGGACCAGCTCCCTGCCAGGACCCCTCTGGCCTGAAGGAGGCACAGCTGAGCCACAGTGTGAGAACTGGCAGGGTGCTTGGTCAAAGAAGCCCCAATCCCAACCCTTCTGCAGACGTGAAAAGAAGCAGGTCATTGATCGGTATTGAGGTGTAAATGTCTGGAAAAATCTCTGAATCCATGGCGATATGGAGTGATAAAGTGAGGCTTCCTCCAGACCCTGAGCATTCTTGACTGGATGAGCTTGGGTGTGCGGACAAAGAAATATTTGTTTTCCCCCTCCTTTCTTTTTTCCCCCCCTTTTTTCTCCTTTAACTTCCCAAGTAATACACATGTGAAACAATCAATAACATAGAAGTATGTGCGGTACTTCTATGAAAGCATGATTTCAACCTCCTTTCCTGCCCTGAATGCCCTTCCCCCTGCCTGGAGGTAACCACTGTGAACAGTTCATGCATTTACATGCATATATGTCCATATACGACTACAGAGCTTTTTTCACATAAATGGAACCATCCCATACATAGCTTTCTCCGCCTCACTTTTTCACTTGGCAGCTTTCCATGGCAGCACATATAAATTCACTTCTTTCCTTCTAATGGATGCAAAGTACTCTGTACTTTGCATGGACTATAATTTCTTTAGCTCCCTGTTGATGGTTATTTGGGTATTTCCACCTTTTTTGAGACTACAAAGCATTTTTTTTTTTTTTTTTTTACAAACCTCCAAGGAAGGCAGAAGGCTGCCCAGCACTGAACCCTAGCTCTGCACAGTCAGCTTCTCAATCACCATGCTTTTTCCGGGCTCCACTTAAGGCTCCCCCTATGTCTCAGCCTCTCCTGCCCTCGGCCTTAATAACATGTGACATTTGGCACAAGAACCACAGAGCCATGGAGAAGCTCCACTGTCTCTGTGATGCACTGTGTTTCTTTAAGAGTTCTTGTTAATGTTTCATGACGGATGGCGATGAAACCTGGGAAATGTACCAGCCTGGATTCTTATAAAGTATCTGCTCGAACTAACTTAATATATTCATTTATTCAGTGTGACAGTAAAGAGGAAAAAAAAAAAGACTGTGAATGCAGAACAAGCTCTGGAGGGAGGTAAAGAAGAACAAGAGGGAGGGAACTAACCTTTATTAGGCTCCAGCTAAGTGCCAGGCATTTTCCATTTGTGTACTCATGAATCCTCCTCATATACCCAGGAGGTTACTATTAATATCCTCATTTTGCAGATGAGAAAACTGAGGTGAAGCCACTCATTCAAAGACATGCAGACAGAGAGCTGAGATTTAAACACAGATGTGCCTGGCATCAAAACCTCACTCTCTTTCCCTCTAACTCTGCCACTTCAGTTGCCGTGTTACTGGAAGATACCAGAGATAGTGAGGCATGACAATAATAACTAACACTTATTCGGTGCTTGCTGTGTGCCAGGTCCCATTCTGAACACATTGTGCATATGAATACGTTTATAATCATGTGAGGTAGTGAACCACTGCTGTAAGCATTTTACAGACCAGAAGCGCTAGGCTTAGAGAGCTGACATAGATTGCCCTTGGTTGCAGGATCCTGGCTGGCAGAGCTGGGACTTGAACCCCTGCTTTCCGCCTTTCACCTGGATGACCTGACAGGCTAGAGCTTTAGGGGTGACTGTAAAGATCAAAACAGCAGCCTGGCACACCTCTGGGGCCCTGATTGGAGAAGGAAGATTGTCCAGCTGTTCTCTTGGTTTCCAGGGAGACAGATGTCCAATGAGGGCATTTGCTGGGCATTTGCCTTGAGAAGACCTTCCTGTCCAGGTGCCACGTCTAGTGGCCTTGCGGGACTATGGTTAGCTCACATCACAGCTTCAAGCCGAGTTTCTCCCTGAACAGCAAACAGAAATGACAAAATGCAGAGCAGTGAGTGACAGCACGCAGGGACCTCCATTGCCAGGGGACTGTCTGCAGGAGGAGACCCAGGGTCCATGCTCGGTGGCGAAGGCCCATCGCCCATCTCACAAGGGAATCCATATCACTTGTCACAGAGCTTCCTGCTGTACTGGACTCACCAGCTGAGAATTCATGGGGCAGAAGGACCAGGAAATGCAAAGCCTCTAAGAGGGGAGGCAGCCTGGTGCCTGCGGTGTGTTTGAGGGATAGAGAGAGAAGGCCATCCTGTAGAAATGCAGTGAGCACCTGAGAGATCATAGCACTGAGGTTGGGGAGGGAGCCCCGAGCCAGGTTGTGCTGAGATTTGCTGGGCGGGTTGACATTTTGGATTGAACTCCCTGTTGGAAAGGAAGTTGTTGGGGCTGGGGGGAGTGGTTGGTTGAGTAGGGGAGTGATTTGATCTGATTTTTGTTTTGTACAATTCCTCTAGCTACTGAGGAGAAGGTGGGCAAGAGTAGAAGGAGGTAAACTCAGGAGAACCAGCAACATCTGCATCACCTGGAAACATGCTAGAAATGCAGACCCCCAGGCCTTGCCCCACATACTCAGAATCTGCAGGCTCAAGTGATTCCTAGGAGCAGTACTGCTCTCGAGACAGAAATGATGGTCACCTGACCAAGGGGTGACAAAGGAGAATCTAAGATATGATTGGATTCAGGATATATTTTAATGGGAGAGCTGATAGTGTTTGCTAATACTTGGGATGTGGGGTGTGAGAGGCAAAGCCTCCAGGCTCTCACCTGAACTTTCAGCTTGAACAGCTGGTTCCATGAAGAAGCTGTTTACTCAGATGAAAAATTCTGGGGAGGGGAAGGCCTGTAGGAGAGTTCTGTCTTGACTGTGATACAGTGAGTTGCCTTCTAGATATCCAGGTAATAAAGGGAGTTAGCTCTCCAGATTCAGAGTTGCAGGGAGAGATCTGGGTTGGGGATATAAATCTGGGCATTTAAATTCATGGGAACTTCGATTGAGTATGACTAGGAAGGACTGATGCTGAAACTGAAACTCCAGTACTTTGGCCACCTGATGCGAAGAACTGACTCATTTGAAAAGACCCTGATGCTGGGAAAGATTGAAGGCGGGAGGAGAAGGGGATGACAGAGGATGAGATGGTTGGATAGCATCACCGATTCAATGGACATGAGTTTGAGTAAACTCTGAGAGTTGGTGATGGACAAGGAGGCCTGGCATGCGGCAGTCCATGGGGTTGCCAAGAGTCGGACACGACTGAACAACTGAACTGAACTGAACTGAGAGAAGACTAAGACCAAGGGCTCATGCTGGCCCTTCAATATTTCGAGTTGGAAAAAGCAGGAGAGTCTAGGGTAGACTACAAAGCTACTATCATGGTCATCCCTTTTTGAGCATCCAATTTGTGGCAAGTACCTATATGTGGTTTTTGTCTGTCTTTCTCAATGCAACTATACAGGTATAAGTTACTTTGTACATCTAATATACCAAAACAAAACAAGAAGCTGTGGTTCAGAGAGGGTAGGTATGTAGCTGAGACTCTGAACTCCAATCAATTTTCCATGTCCATGTTCTTTTGTCTTTATGGCATGCCCAAGGCTGATCTTCAAGTAGGTTCTGAATACTAGGGAAATGTGTCTACATCTGAGTTCCTGCCCATTTCCCATCATCCTCAGGCTCCCTGAAACCATGACACCCTATATCCTGATACGGCCAGCAACATGTGGGTCAGTGATAGCAGGCAGGGTAGACCAGAAAGGGGAGCCCTGCCTAGAAGCCTGTGCTAATTGTCCCTCAGCCCCCAAGCAAGGCTTGTCGGCTGTCCTGGGGCTCCAGAGCCCTGCACAAGCAGAAGGTGGGACAGGGAGTTTTGAAGAAGGGCTGGGTGTCCTGAGAGGTGTGATAAACAACGAGTTGGAATGATGAGACCTTGCCAAAGAGGAGCTTGCAGGGACAGACGGGAGCAGCTTTCTGAACACATCAGGGACAGAGGCATGGGGTGACGGAGACTTGGACTGGGGAACACAGCCCAGGATCAGGTATTATTAATAAGAAAGTTGCTTTCATCAAGCACTTACTGTGTATCAGACACTGTGCTAAGGATTTTTATATGTATTACTATCATTTAATGCCAAATAATAATAGCTTTTATTCTATGCTATGATTCTGTGTTCACTGTCTAATTAATTTTCACAACTCTATGAGGCAAGTACTATAATTATTTCATTTTATATCTTAAGAAACTGAAGCACAGAGAGATTAAGTAACTTGCCTAAGGTCACACAGCTAATAAGTGGCAGAACTGAGATTTGAACCCAAGCTGTCTGACTTCAGAGTTCAGGCATTTTTAATTACTATTCTATGTGAGCACTTTACACATAGAAACTCATGTAATCAGCCCGACAGTCATATAGGGACCATTATTATCTCCATTTTACAGAGGAAGAAAGTGAACCTTAGAAAGCTGTGCTATTTATTAAGTGTCACATAGCTTAAACTCAAGCAGCTGGATTACAGACCCTACTGTCTGAACTTTGAACCACCAGCCATAGCACCCCATCCATGCCACCTAATCAAAAGTGGGGCTGGCAGAGAGGGGACTTCATGGCATACCCTTTGAGCATGGAAGTCAAACTCCTTAAACCCCCTTACCAAGGATAAGAGGGACTCCGGCCCTGGATGAGCCTAGCAGTGTGCTGGAGCAGGCTCTTCCTAGTTCATAAAAGCTAACTGCATGCATTTCTTCCCAAGTCTGCAGTCTCAGATGTCACAGTAATTGCTTGAAATCAGTTACAGTGGGAGTCTTCACACCATGAAAATCAGCAAGGGCTACAAATCAGGTATTATTTTTTCCTGGAGAGCCAAGGTACCAGTGCACCACTGATTAGACTTGAAGTGACATTTAGAATCAAGAATGTTCCACTGGGGGCAGGGGAAGGTCGTGGAGTCAGGAAACCAGGTCCATCTCTGCACTGGTCCTGGGGAAGACAGAAATCAGCAAAAACATTCTGCAAATGGATACTTAGCAGTTCAAGTGTGCTGTGTTGTCATAACATCAGACTCTGGAAACACATCAATGATTTCAATAGACGTGTCCTTGATCTTGTGACACTTAGAGTCCAGTGGGGAAGATGGATAAAAATAAAGAGGTGGAAATGTACATTTTCAAGTTGTGATATTGTGGAGAAAACAGAGAAGAATCTGGTTGTACAAGGAGTCAGGGAAAGTGGTTGTCAAGAGTTGACATTTACACCAGAGACCTCTGGGATGAAAAGGAGATAGCAAGACCCAGGTAATGGGAGGAGTGTGTGTGTGTGTGTGTGTGTGTGTGTGTGTGTGTGTGTGTGAAGGTGAAATACTGGGAAAAGTGTGGCAAATGTTGGAGGCCAGGTCAGGTGGAATGTGTAGTGGGCAAAGGAAGCATAAGATATGACCAGATGGTGTGTGTGGTGGAGGGGGCATGGGATGGGAGAGGTGACTTGCTCTGATTTCTGACGATGACAGATGACTTCGGCTTACGTATGGACAGTGGACTGGGAGGAGTGTGGTCAGGGTAGAAGCAGGGAGATCTCTTGAGAAGAAATTATAAGAACTCAGGCAAGAGAAGCTGGTGGCCTAGACTGTACGGGAACACATTTGAGATGTATTTAGGAGGCAGACTCAAAGGGACAAGCCGATGGATTGATATGAGTTGCAAAGCAAGAGAGAGGGTGGAATCAGGGAGAATTCCCTCGTCTGGACCTCAGTTTCCTTGACACATTAAAGATGAGAACCCAAAGCAGACTTTATGAGTTCAAATCGTAACCCTAGCTCTTGTTAGCAATGTTGCCCTTTGCAAGTGACTCAGCCACTGAGGGCCTCAGTTTCCCAGTCAATAAAATGGAACTCATAATCCACAGAGTTCTTGCAAGGTTTCAATGAGTTATTCTGTGTCAAGTGCATAGTATAATACCTGGATTTAGTTAACCTTGCCAAAAAAAAATGATTACTCTTTTGATTATTCTGCTGATCATTTATCTGCCTGCCATTAAGAAACTGAGCCTTTCAAGGCAAGCAGCTCTTGTTTGGAAAGAAAACATTCTAAAGAGGAGGACCATGGGCATCCCTTCTTTCTCTGTTTGTGGTCCCTTTCCCAGCATGAATGTGGCAGGCAAAGCTATTCAAAGTAAACACAGGTTCAGTGCTCTCAGATAATATCAGGTTAGACAGCACAGCAGAGGCCAGACAAACAGCACTGCTGGACAGGAGGAAATAGGCTGGCTTTATGCTGACCTCACCAGGCCATGGCGTGCCAGGGGCTGCCCAGTGGGGCTGGACCTCTCTGGTGTGTGGGTGGGACCTCCATCCGGGAGCCCATCACCTGTGCTGTCTGATCCCTTTTCTGGTGTGGCTTGGGATGAGTCACCACTATCAGTCACCACCTCACAGCCTGGACACGATGATTCACTGGCTCCTGAAACTGACATCCAGGGGGCAGCAAGAGGTGGGGGCCAGAAGAAAACAAGGAAGAACAGCAGTACTCGACCAGGTTGGGAGGGACTGGAGGTGTACAGGGCACTGGGGAGACGGAGGCAGCCACACATGGGGAGGGGCCAGCACATTCTAACAGAAGCCAGAGGGGACCAACCACCCCCAGCTTCTGATACCTGACTCGGGATTTTTCAACCCTCTGACTCGCTGTCCGCCCAGTCTGGAAGATTTAGACAAGGTGTATTACAAAAGTAATAGGTGACTCTGGTTTCTAAATGTAAAACTGCAATGTTGGATACATTTCTAACCCATAACCAGAGTTGTGTCTGCCACTCTGAGATTCTGATGTGTGATGGTGTAGCCCTGCTAGAGCATGGAGAATAATTAGCCCCTTCTAATTATAATAGTGCTGTGCCATGCTAAGTCGCTTCAGTTGTGTCTGACTCTTTGCAACCCTATGGACCATAGCCCACCACCCTCTCTGTCCATGAGATTTTCCAGGCAAAAAGACTGAAGTGGGTTGCTGTGCTCTCCTCCAGGGGATCTTCCCGACCCAGGGATCAAACCTGCATCTGGTTCTTCATCACTAGTGCCACCTGGGAAGCCCAATTATAATAGCATAGTAGTAGTAATAATGGCCTTTATCTATGAAAACACTAACAACTAAGGGGAAACAGAGATTTGGGGCAGTGTCACTTTTTAAAATTGTGGTGAAATATACATAACCTGGAATTTACCATTTTATCCATTTTTAAGAGTACAGTTCAGTAGCGTTAAGTACATTCACATTGCTATGTAACCATCATCACCAGCCACCTCCAGGACTTTTTCATCTTCTCAAACTGACACCCTCTACCCATTAAACAATAAACTTTCTAGCCCCTACCCGTAACCCCCAACCTGTGGCAGCCACCGTTCTACTTTCTGTTTCTACGATTTTGACCACTCTAGGTATTCTTGCCTAGAGTGGAGACTCCCATGGACAGAGGAACCTGGAAGGCTACTGTCCATGGGTCGCAAGAGTCGGACACAACTTAGCAACTAAACTGCCACCATCCCCAGGTACCTCACAGAAATGTAATCATAGTGTTTTTCTTTGTGTGGCTGGCTTATTTCACTTATCACAATGTGGTCAAGGTTCTTCTATGCCATAGCATGTGTCAGAATTTCATTCCTCTTTGAGGTGGAATAATGTCCCATTGTATGGACATAGCACATTTTGCTTACCCTTACATCCAATGTACGCTTGGGTTGCTTCCGTTTTTTTTGGATTCCTATTGAGTATGTTGAAATGATTCAAAGTCAAACATACTGTATAATGAGATACATGGGTATCTTCTGTTTGTACGGTGTTGTTAACTTGTCAGAGGGCTTTTGAAACTCAGGTGTGTAGGTAAGAATAGGAGTTTAATGGCCAGAGAGGCCTGGATTACAATCTTGGCTTTGTCCCCTTACTAGTTGTGTGGCTTGGAATGAGTTTCTTAGATGTAGCATGGCACAGTGTCCTTATTGGAGAAGAAATGAGGACATTATGCCCAGTGTGGACAGCTATTATGATTCTAAATAAGAGAACAAGTGTGAAAATGTTGAGCAGTTTGACATTTAATACTCAAGGGATTTCATTGTTCATTGTATTACTTCATTCACATGAGAATCTGTGGTTACGTAGGACATGAAATATTTGTCTCCTATAACGGGTAAGGAGACTAAAGCACTCAGTGAATTAATGGTCAAGGTCAGATTAGAACCCAGGTCTCCTGAATTTCAGGTGAGGGAGGATCGGGAAGGATCACGTTTAATTTATGTG
This sequence comes from Giraffa tippelskirchi, assembly GCF_054371585.1. Taxonomy (NCBI): domain Eukaryota; kingdom Metazoa; phylum Chordata; class Mammalia; order Artiodactyla; family Giraffidae; genus Giraffa; species Giraffa tippelskirchi. The sequence goes on from NC_137284.1 coordinate 23,054,397, forward strand.
CCAACCCCGATCACTTGCCAGTAGCTGCCTGGAATGCAGTAGAGGAGTGCTGTGTTTGATTAGCAATGTCTGCCATGGGTGTGGGAATGGGAAGTAGGGGCACAGCAGCCACGTATGTGCCCCTCGGGCCTGGATTATAGTTTATAGCATCTTTTACCTTAAGAAAAAAATAAGTTCCAAAGAGAAGGATTCTCTGCTATGTGTGTGTTTTAAAACAGGTTCATTGCAGAGATAATAGGGAAAAAATGATTGAATGAATGTTAGATTTCTAGTTTGCCTACCATCAAAGACCAAAAGATCATTGTCCAAAGTAGTTAAGAACAATATTAAGCTTGCCAGCTGATCCCACACCAGAAGACTGCTTGCTGTGGTCAGAGTCAATCTGGGTTTCAGAGTAAAGCAGCAGACTGCCCAAGGAGGCCTCACTGTCCATAGAGGGCTGCGACAGGGAGCCAGGCTGTGGAATCATTGGATCAACACTGGTTGGAGAGACTGACTGAATGTGTGACCAGCTCACTGTGTCCTCAGGGAGAGAATGGCAATTGTTCCTTCTACCGTCCTTTCAACCTTTCAAAGTCCAAGTGGGTTTCGTGGCCCTGACTGTCCTCCAATCCCTGCCAACCACCATGTGCTAGGCAGCTGGAGGGACAGTTGTGTGGCCCTGCAGTGTCAGCACCCCAATGGCACCAGACAGGCCTGCCCTGGAGCCTTCTTTCCATTCAGGCACTGTCCTATGGTGAAGCTGTGCCCGTTAGCTCCAGGATTCAGGTAGAAGCACAGAACTACCCACAGCAGCACCCACCTGTCTCACCCGTGCCTGCAACACTCAGGCCCCAGGTCCAGTGACAGGCAGACTATGCCTTTTGCCTTCATTCCCCAGCCTGGTGTACCTTCCCCTTGCCACACTACTGCCTGATTTCGTGTACATGTGACCTGACACCAGCTAGGGCCCTCCTCCTGACTCAGGGGACTGTTTATACTTAGCATGAGCCCCTCACTCTCTGCCCTGTAGAAGCCCAAGGCTCTCCCCAATTTCAGTCAAGTCCTAGTGGGTTCCCGGTAAGAGATCCATCTGCTCAGTCCCCTTCAGTACCCCCACTCTCGCCTCTTAGTTTAATGGCCTTTTTCCCACTCTGTCCCTGTTGACTCTGCACCACTTTTTCTGGGTTAGAAACCCAGTCTTTTTCACACAAAGCGATGTGTATGTGTGTAAAGTATACCAACGATTTGCTGGCAAGACAAAGAAGGGGGTATGTATTTCAGAAATGCTTGTAACTTTTCATATCGAATATTAGATACTGTTCAGGGGCGAGAAATAAAAAGAACAAAAGCTGATGTTTACTGGGTGCTTATTATATGGTAGGCAATGTACTAAGCACTTTATGTGCATAATCTGATTTGATTGGCCCTACAGTGCTTGGAATTAGACACTATTGTTATGTCCAGTGTATAGATTAAACTCAGGCTTAGAGATGTGTTTGAGGTTACGCAGCTGGGAAGTAGCAGAGCTGAGGAAGTGAACTCGGGCAGTCTGACTGCAGAGCCTTCACCCAAACAGCTCCTGTGCTCCCCTGCCTTCCCCCACAAACCCCGATGGTTTGCATTTTTCGTTGTCTGTTTCATCCAGCACCCCACCCCCAACAGCCCCCCAGCATCCTGGTAACATACTCTCTTTCCTTCCCACTCTCATTGCTTATCTTCCTCTCTTTCCTTCCAGATAAGTGTAGAAACTCCAATACTTTCTGCCTCTGTTCCGAAGAACAGTTTCAAGTCTCCCCAGCCCTTGGCTCCTAACATTTTCTCAGATTCCATCGAGGTTCTCAGCAAAGCAAAAAACCTCTCATATAATAACATCCACACACCTTTGATGTTAGGCGTGTGGACGCAGACTGTGCAGGTTTTCTGCTCTAGGACAGAGAGGACAAGTGTGTGGCATGTGGCTGCCCCTCCCGCTTCCATGGCAGGCATCACTAATTAATGACAGCACTCCTTCCTGCAGAGCCCAGACACAGCACAGAGCTCTCCAGAAAGCCACTGCCAACCAAGCCAGGCTGTTGCATGGAATGAAAACTTCTTCCTTCCCTCCCACAGGGTAAGGCCATGACAGTACAGGAAGGGGGCCAGACCATCCTTTAAGGGGAGCAGCGAAGCCTGATCCCCATCACTGAAGGACACCAGGCCTGAAAGGTGGGCCTTCCACCAGCCCTTGACTCCTTCTCTGGGCCTCATTCTTTTAGCCTAGACTCTCTGTTGAAGGCTGTTTTGAGTGAGAGGAGAAAGTTAATCCTTTGTCACAAGGATGTTGGTCCCACAGCTGAGCATAGAGGCAGCTACTGGGGATCCCAAACTGTAGACAAACCAGATTTGTCAGTTTCTTGGCCCTGCCTGTGTTTCCTCATTGCTTTCCCTCAGTCTTTAGTAGTCTTGTTGCGTATCTCAGACCATGACTGGGCTGCAGGCTGTTAATGGAGAGGCCATGAGTCCAAGATTCATTTAGAGCTGCTTAGAGAAGCACTCCTTCCCTCCAGCCCAAAGGATAGTTACAAGGTTGACCAGAGAAATGAGTCGCCTAGAATAGGAAAGTGAGGCCACCATCCTTAGAGCTTCTGGCAAGCTTTGAGAAGGGGTGGGTGGTAGAGCTCTGAATTTCAGAAACGGCGAGCAAGACATCGCTCAAATCTCAAGACTCAGCCTGGTTGAATCTAAACCAGCAGCTACATCCTGAGGGCTTCAAATGCCAAGAGGCTCTTGCCAAGGAGGAGAATGTTGAATGCCACCTGCGCAAGGAAGGAGAGGGAGCAGATGAACATTTATTGAGCAGCTACTATGTGCTTGCAATGTATAAGACATATTTATATCCGTTCTCATGTTCAATTCTCAGAGCAGTTGTGTGAGGACTCTCTCCTCTTCACAGAAGAGAAATCTAAATGCAGAGAAATTAAATAATTTGCTTAAGTCACACAGCTATTGAGTAGAAGAACTGGGATTCAGACCTAGGTGTTAATGCAACTTGAAAGCCAAGGAGCTTATCACCTGTGCTGTATTTCCTGAGGGGAAGGACTCAAGCAAGAGTAGCCCCAGGCCTGGGAGGCTGAGCAGAGAGAAAACCATTGCCGAGACCATCACCATGTTAAGAGAGCAAAAATGACCACTTGACAAAACTGAGAAGTCAAGAGGTATGCATACTTGTGCCCACTCCAGGGAGAGAAGCTTCTCCCCTGTGGCTCCTGGACTCCCTGGGCTGCTGATGACTAGTCAGGGTCCTCTTTTCCTCCCCAACTCACTATTACCCTGCACTCCTTTCAGGCCTTTGTAGCTGATGCTATTCCTGAGGCTGAGAAGCAGGTGGGGCATTGTTGGGTGCGGGGCGGTGCTTGCCTGACACCCCTGCACATGGCTTCCTATAGCTTATAAGTCTCTCCTTGCGTGGCAGCTCCATTCGGGAAGCTCAAGGAAGAGCCTTGTGGCTTTTTTCCTCCAAGTATCTGGCTCTTCTGCAAAATGGAGTTATTAATATTTACCTGAGAAGGTTGTTGCTTATATTAAAATCAATATGTGTAAAAGCCTTAAGAGCTCTGAAACACACATCACCATTGCTCTTGTGATCTGCTCATCTCTGACTCATAAGACACAGATTTGAGGACAAACATATCTCAAACCTCACACCCTTCAAAGTGTTTATCATCTTTTCTTGGAAGAGCAGAAAAGCATTATAGAATCAATTTAATAATGAAACATTTGGCAGAGTGTTCTTAGCAATATTCTTATAAAGAACTTTTTAAATCAACCAAAATCTAAAATGTGAATATGGTATGTGTGATCAATTACAGTCATACTTTGATTATTTCATTCTAGAATTGTGACTCACAGTGTAACTTCAAAGAAAAAAAATTGCATCATCATTACCATCATTACCACACCATCATCATCGCAATCTTATGTCACAGTCAATTGGACCCCCCTTCCCCCAAATACATTGCTAATCTCAAATCCCCCACATGCCTACCAGGGAGGTATTATAAATCTTCTGCAAATATACCACTGAGCTTCCAAGAGGTTAAATATCTGTTAATTCAAGTAACAAAGTTTCAGGGCTAGCATTTAACCTAGTTTTCTCTGATGTTAAAAAAAATTCACATGCTCTTTCCTGTATATTAATCGACTTCTAGCATTTCTCCTGGGTTTTTTCCCTGACTTCATTAGCCAGGGATTCTGATTCAGTTAATCTGGGGTGGGGCCCAACATGTATAATGAAAGCCAGATTCCCTGAATCAATATCTCAGTTCAGTTCACTCAGTCATGTCTGACTCTTTGCGACCCCATGGACTGCAGCACACCAGGCTTCCCTGTCCATCACCAACTCCCAGAGCTTGCTCAAATTCATGTCCATTGAGTTGGTGATGCTATCCAACCATCTCAATCTCTGTCATCCCCTTCTCCTCCCACCTTCAATCATTTCCAGCATCAGGGTCTTTTCCAAGGAGTCAGTTCTTTGCATCAGGTGGCCAAAGTATTGGAGTTTCAGCTTCAGCATCAGTCTTTCCAATGAATATTCAGGACTGATTTCCTTTAGGATTGACTGATTTGATCTCTTTGCTGTCCAAGGGACTCTCAAGAGTCTTCTCCAACACCACAGTTCAAAAGCATCAATTCTTTGGTGCTCAGCTTTCTTTATGGTCCAACGCTCACATCCATACATGACTACTGGAAAAACCATAGCTTTGACTAGATGGATCTTTGTTGGCAAAGTAATGTCTCTGCTTTTTAATACGCTGTCTAGGTTGGTCATAGCTTTTCTTCCAAGGAGCAAACATCTTTTAATTTCATGGCTACAGTCACCATCTGCAGTGATTTTGGAGCCCAAGAAAATAAAGTTTATCACTGTTTCCATTGTTTCCCCATCTATTTGCCATGAAGTGATGGGGCCAGATGCCATAATCTTAGTTTTTTGAATGTTGAGTTTTAAACCAGCATTTTCTCTATCATCTTCCACTTTCATCAAGAGGCTCCTTAGTTTCTCTTTGCTTTCTGCCATAAGGGTGGTGTCATCTTCATATCTGAGGTTATTGATATTTCTCCCGGCAATCTTGATTCCAGCTTATGCTTCATCCAGTCCAGCGTTTCTCATGATGTACTCTGCACAAAAGTTAAATAAGCAGGGTGACAATATACATCCTTGACATACTCCTTTCCCGATATGGAACCAGTCCATTGTTCCATGTCTGGTTCTAACTGTTGCTTCTTGACCTGCATACAGATTTCTCAGGAGGCAGGTAAGGTGGTCTGGTATTCCCATCTCTTGAAGAATTTTCCGCAGTTTATTGTGATCCACAGAGTCAAAGGCTTTGGTGTAGTCAATGAAGCAGAAGTAGATGTTTTTCTGGAACTCTCTTGCTTTTCCTATGATCCAACAGATGTTGGCAATTTGATCTCTGGTTCCTCTGCATTTTCTAAATCCAACTTGAACATCTAGAAGTTCTCAGTTCATGTACTATTGAAGCCTCACTTGGAGAATTTTGAGCATTACTTTGCTAGTGTGTGAGATGAGTGCAATTGTGTGTTAGTTTGAACACTCTTTGCCATTGCCTTTCTTAGGGCTTGGAATGAAAACTGACCTTTTCCAGTCCTGTGGCCGCTGCTGAGTTTTCCAAATTTGCTGGCATATTGAGTGCAGCACTTTCACAGCACCATCTTTTAGGATTTGAAACAGCTCAGCTGGAATTCCATCAGCTCCACTAGCTTTGTTTGTAGTGATGCTTCCTAAGGCCTACTTGACTTTGCATTCCAGGATGTCTGGCTCTAGGTGAATGATCATACCATCGTGGTTATCTGGGTCATGAAGATCTCTTTTGTATAGTTCTTCCGTGTATTCTTGCGACCTTTTCTTAATATCTTCTGCTTCTGTTAGATCCATACCATTTCTGTCCTTTATTGTGCCCATCTTTGCATGAATGTTCCCTTGGTACCTCTAATTTTCTTGATGAGATCTCTAGTCTTTCCCATTCTATCGTTTTCCTCTATTTCTTTGCATCACTGAGGAAGGCTTTCTTATCTCTCCTTGCTATTCTTTGGAACTCTGCATTCAGATGGGTATAGCTTTCCTTTTCTCCTTTGACTTTAGCTTCAGTATCTGGGGTGGTATAAAAGACCACAACAAGCCTGTGCAGAAACCAGTGGGAGCTCCTGGTGCCAGCATAGTCCTTACCTGTCTAGATGTTTTCACAATGCCTCCTCCAGCCGCCTGTCCGCAGCAGAGAATAACCACCACTCAGTATGGCTATCGTCAAGGGAGATTTGGGGTAATGACCTCGCACATGGGTGATGACCTCGCACATGGGTAGCCCTGGATGTTCACTTTTCCCCTGGAATCGAATAGGTAGGCTCCAAGGCAGCTTCTAGAGCTTGTGACATCCTGATGTGGACTCAATGGGCACTGACGGCTGGCTCTGCAATGATGCCCTCTCTCCCTGTCTTCCCCTCTGCCTTACTGTATTTCTTTTAGTTCCTAGGCTCTACCGGGCTCTTTTCCAGTTCAGAACTTTTACACATGCTGGTGAGGAATATTCTTACCCACCCCACCCCTCGACCTCCACCTCTGCCTTCACCCAGCTTGATGAGACTCCACCCTGGCCTCTCACACTATCATCATTTTGCGTGTGTGTTAGTCACTCAGTCATGTCTGACTCTGTGTGACCCTATGGACTGTAGCCCACCAGGCTCCTCTGTCCTTGGGATTCTCCAGGCAACAATACTGGAGTGGGTTGTCATGCCCTCCTCCAGGGGTTTTTCCTGACCTGGGAATTGGACCCGCATTTCTTATGTCTCCTGCTTTGGCACGCAGGTTTTTTACCACTAGCACCACCTGGGAAGCCCTAGAATCATTGTAGGAAGTTAAAAAAAAGAGAGAGAGAGACTGTTCAGGCAGGCCTCACCCCAAGTCAAACACATCAGAATTTCTGGGAGTGAGGCCTTTCACCAGTATTTTCATATCATTCTCCAGATTGTTTTTATATGCAACCAGCACTGAAAACTGCTTATTGTAGTTAGTTCCTACTTGATTTAAATGTCACTTTCCTCTAGATAGCCTTCCCCAGCCTACCTCTCCACCCCAACATCCCCACCCCTAAACTGGGCTCATCCCTTCTGCTGTCTGCTCCTGTCATCAGAGTCCCAAGAAGCCACTGGCTCTCATGCACAGTGACCGTGTCCACCGTGTTCACCAGCTGGGCCTCAGAGCCAGTGCCTTGCACGTAGAATGTGCCTGCTCCACTTTGCTGGCTGATAGAATGAGAACCAACAGATATTTTCAAAATTCCACAATTACCCACCGATGCCTGCTCTGTGCCAGACCCTGTGCTGGGCTCTGGGGATTTAAAGCTCAGTAAGGCATGGCCTTTGACTTTGTGATGTTCATAGCCAGGCAGGGAGGACCAATGTGTGCAAAAATAATTTCAATGTGGCATCTGACTTGAGGCACAGGTGGAAGGCTGGCAACTTCTTCAGGCTTGAGGATACCAGTTGGGATGGCCAATACTCACTGGTGAGCTTTGAGGGACACAAGGAAGTGGGGGGAAAAGAGTGAAGATGAGAAGACAGCTTGATTGGTGGGTGGTAGGACCCAGGTCTGGGGCTGGGAGGCTGGAGGAGGAACCATTCTGGGTACGCTGTGCCCAGAACAGATCCTAGAACATGCTAGGTGCTTGTTAACAGCTTCTTGAGTGAATCAATGACTAAATGATTGGATGAGACAAGTCAATGCCTAGTCTCTGAGAAACTGGAGAACTCATTGGGCAAGGATCAATGTGTGTTTTATAGGTTTCTTTGTCATGAGCTTATAATGAACAAGCAGTGACCTATGGGCTTCAGGCCTAGGGCAATGTCATAGCTAAAAGAACATAGTGGAGAAACCAAAAGGGATTTCTTTTTTTTGTTTGTTTGTTTCAATTGTTTATTAACTGACCAGATTACAAAAATAATCCTGGTAGATACCTTAGTTCATCCTTCTAATAAGCCTGTTGATCTGGTCTTCCCTGTTGCCAGCATCTCCACCTTCTACAAAATGGGTGGTCTTTTTCTTCATTCCACCTCGTGGAGAAGACAATTTAAAGGGCCACGGGAAGTTGTTTGCTTCTTTGAAACGTTTTCCAACGGTATAGATCTCATGAATCAGATCCTCCATGCAGATGATTCCGTATTTCCCAAGAGATCGAGCAATCAATGCGTTGTCTGTCAGGGCAATTCGCTTCTTGTTGATTTTGCCATAACCACGCTTATAGATCAATTCATTTACAGACTTCAGATTTGGGTACCCCCATGCAATGTATGGCTCCACAATTCTCAGCATGTTAATTGATGCCTTGTTGAGTTTCACAAAGGTGCCATTGAAGATCTGCCGGAGGCGAAGGAGCTGCAGCACCTTTCGAACCTTCGGGCTCACACCGTTGATACCTCTGATTCTGATGACAAATGCCAATTTGGGTTCCGCAGGTACATAGAAGTTGCCGGCTTTTCGTGCCATCCTAGCCATTCGAATTTCAGTTCTGTACATCTGTCTGTATTCCTTGTGGTAATGCTTAGCTTTTTCATAGATAAGCTTCCTCCTTGCCTTTCGAAGCATCTTTTGGGCAAACTTCTTTCTCAGGCGCTTGATCTTAAGCTCTGCGAAATTCTTTCGCTTTTTCTTAAGGGTTTCTGGCACAGCAGGAACCTTCTTTTTCTTCTCTTCGGCAACCTCCATGGTTCCAGCCGGGAAAGAGCCAAAAGGGATTTCAACATAGCTCAAGTCCTTTGTTTGTGTTTCTCAAACACCAAGAAAGTGACTCAAAATCCACAGTCATGCATCTCAACATGCTTGCTTGCTTACAGTTTCCACACCCCCATCCGTTGACCTTGTAACTCTCAGTTCCCTTGGAACCTGTCTTAGCCAAAGCCTCCCAGATTCCCCCAGGGGGTGAGCTCTAGGGGTACCAGGAGGTGGGAAGAGAGAGTGAAGATGAGGAGACAGCTCATTTGTTGGGTTGTAGTTCCCAGACCTGGGTACCAGGAGCTGGGGGAGGTCCCATGCTGGATCCCCCACGCCCACTGAATGTCTCTCCTCTCTCTGTCCTCCCAGGTCCAAGGGGACACCTCCAGGGAGGAGAAAGGACAGAGGAGACAGGGACTCTGAGCAGGCAGAACAGGAAGGGAGCTGTTTGGGAATGTATAAAATACAACATTAAAGAAATCACATATAAACAAGATTTGCACTTCCTGAAATGCTGTTTCCATCAATGACCTTGAAAAGTAACCTTGTTTCTTTCTATAGCCGGGTGGTATGAAGTGTGTTTACAGTTTAACACTGGTCTTGAATCATTTCAATCCAGGTGGGATACTCCCTCTCTGTCCCTTCTTATTTCAGGCCCTTCACATACCCCTGTTTCCAAGCTCAGTTGAGGGAGGAGACACTGAGCCACCTTGCCCTGTGCCTAAGCTGTGGCTGCCCAGAATTCAAGTGCTTTCCCATCAAATCATCTATTCATAGAGTCAGAGGTGAGACTGCCAACTCCCTGGCTGTCTCTTCTGGGGTATTACATAGGCTTCTGTTGAGACAGAACACTCAAAACTGAGAATAATGTCCCATTTCATTCTTAAGAAATGATTCCCTCTACACTGCAGGCCTATGGGAGACAATTGGGTCTTTATCTATTGTCCATCCTCTTCGAGTACCAGTAAAATGAAGGATAAGCAGATGGATAGATGGACAAATGGAGGGATGGGCAAGTGACCGACCACATGGCAATTAAAAGAGATGAGAGCTCTGGCCAATACACCCACTGCACAGAGGGAACCTCTGGCAGCTAAGGTTTATCGAGCTACTCCATGATGTCAGAAGCTGCACTGCACCTTTCTGTGCAAAAGGTCATTTAATTGCACAAGACATCTGCAAAATGCCCACATTCACTACCATCACCTTGGTCTCTTCAGCTCCATTTCATCTCACTTTCTTCCCCCTAAGCCCCAGATGACCTTTCTGTTCTAGTCTTCCTTACCTCACACGTTCATTTTACACTGCTCTACCGCTTACTTGCTGTACAGCCTCGGGCAAGTTACTTACCCTCTCTGGGCCTCTATGTGGGCATCTGTAAAATGTAGGTAACAATAACACTTCTCCCATAGAGCCTAGGGATGACAAGATGAGTTAGTATATGCAAAGCACAATGCTTGGTGCACAGTATGCACTATTGCAAGTGCTAACTCTATAGATCACCTACTAAGTGCCAAGAGTGGGGAGCCATGCAATTCATAGCCTTTCTTGCCTTCCCCCACTGGAGACACCTGCCTGTGATGTGAGTACTAATGAGCAAGGGGCTTTGAGCCAGAGCTGTGTGGTGTGGGTTTGGCCAGAGGGTCCTACCCCGTCCCATTCCCTTTGCTCTTAGAAAACCCTAGGTCATTCAACTGCCTTTTGAGGCCGGGTTCCCACAGGGGGACCCAGCTTGCCCATGATGGCCCAGGGTGGATGGGACTCTTTCCTGCCTAGTCCTGCGTGATGCCTAGTGGGTCAGAAAGGGACTCTCACTTGGCACTCAGACTGCAAGTTTCTCTAAAATGCTAATCTAATCATGCCTCTCCCTAGCATATCATGACCACTGATGCTCTGGGGAGAAGTCCTCCTGCTTTCAACTTGGGACAAAGTCCCATGTGATCTGGTTCCTGCCTACAAAGATCCAAGACTGGATCTTACCATGCCTACCTTGCACTCTGACCCAGCCTTTCTGAACCTCAGTCCCCGCAAAGTGCTGGCATCTCTGACCTCTGCTATCACTCTGCCTGGAACGCTCTCCACCCTCACCTCCACACTCCTCTCCAGTGGCTGCCTCTGACCCATTAGATCTCTGCTTAGCCCCCAGCTCCCCTAGCGATTCTCAACCCCGAAGTCTGGGTATGCTGCCGCCTCGCCTAACCCTGAACTCCCCAGCGGTCTCGGCCTTGCTGGGTTCCCTGTGAGGTCCAGGAGAAGGGCCCAGGCCTCTCCTTGTCCCTGCTGTATGCCTGGTGTCTCCGCTGGGTCTCCACACACCGTGAGCTCCATGTGCCCAGGTGCCTGCCTCTGCTCAGGGGGCTCTGGGAGGGGGGACCTGTGCTCTCCCCTGCCCAGTTCCAAGGAAAAGGCTCAGCTTCTCTGCAGCTCCTCACCCAGGGTGTCTGGAGTCCTCAAGGGCCAAGCTAGCAGAAAGGGGCTGCTGACCAAGCACGTCTCTGACTCACTGGGCAGAGGAGGCAGGAGGCGGGTGCTAATTGCCTTGTCCCTCCACACGCAAAGAAAAGCCCAGGCTTTGAAGCTGCAGCTGAGTCTCGGAGTGGGTGGGAGAGGCTGATGAGGTGATGCCGTGCTGCGGGCACCTCTGAGCCCACAGGAAATTATTAATAAAGAAATAACAACCGCGGAACACTTTGTGTGGATAAATAATGACACCCTGTCTTCTCTGGCAGCATGGCCTAAGCACTTCCCAGCCACAATCTGGTTCATCAGGCCCCCTTGGAATGTCAAGGAAGTTAATGGAGGGGCCCCGTGCATCCTTCCAGCCCCACCCCCACCCCAGTGCTGTCCACCTGGCTAGGCCAGCCCTCCTGGCCCCTCTCCTCTAAGCTCCTGTTAAACCAGGAGTTTGGGGACTCCATTGAGTCCAAAATGACAAGTTGATTACATGTACTTCAACTCCAAATGGGCAGGGTGAGTGGGGCTGGAGCCTAGGTGGAGAGGCAATTGAAGCTACATCCAAGCCTCTCATGAAAGAGCGTGGTGATCAATTAGTGCTGTTTGCTATGTTTCTCTGATCTAGTTCTCACTCTTTGTCTCAGTTAGACAGTTTGCCCTCTTTCTTGTCTCCTCAACAACCCTTATGTCCTTTAAAAACTCATTACAGGTAATGAACAAGCTCTAGCGCACACGTGCATGTGCTCGCAGTCATCCCTCCATGATGGACGGTGTGATTTCTCCGATATTGTCTTCTTTACACAGGGCCTCTCATTTCACTGAACTTTTGTGTGCAATCTTTCAGCTGGGAGTGCCTCCTATTTATAGTGACTACGGAAATCCTCCTCACCCTTTGAACTCAGCTGCCTCTGTGAAATCTGTCTTGAGCATCCCCTGTTCCAACAGCATCTGGCGTTATTTACTCTCTCCCTGTTCCTGTGGCTCCTGTCTTCTCCTGCAGCCAGATAAGCTTCTTGGGGTCAGCCTGAACCCCGCTCATCCCAGTAGCTCCCCCACCCCACCTGCCCCTCAAGGCTTAGTTGCAACACTTAGAACAAGGGTTGGCACACTTTTTCTGCATAATCCCCAGGGAGTAAATACTTTAGGCTTTGCAGAACCAGGGTGTGCAGTGTGGTCTCTGTTGCATATTTCTGCTTTTGTGTTGTTTACAGTCCTTTAAAAATGTAAACAGCATTTCATCTGAGGGGCCATTCAAGAATAGGTCAAAGGCTGGATTTGGCCCATGGCCTTAGCTTGCCAACCCCTGATTTAGGTAAACAGAAGCTTTAGGCACTCCTGCTGTGTGCTCGGTGTGATTCTAGGTGTGGGAAAGACAAAGATGTACAAAACGCATCCACGTCCACAGGGAATGTCCTGACTGGAGGGAGAGATTTTCATAAACAGGCCATTACAATAAGGTGATGAGGGTCCTCAAGAGAACCGTGGGGACGTAGATTTCCTGGGGAGGGTCTCTGGTCTGAGCCTGAGCATCCAGGAATGAGATGGAAGAGGGGAGGGGTGAGATCTAGGCAGAGGGGACAGCAGAGTAAGGGCATGCAGGGATAAACCAGCACGGTGTGTTCTGGGCACTCCAAGTGGAGGGTACTTAGCACAGTCCCCCATAGAGAGTCCAAGTGCAGTGCTTGAGCAGCCCCCATCACAGTCCCCCGGCCAATGCCAGACCCTGAGTCGGCACTCAAGAAATCTTTGAGATTTGTTTGGTTGTTTAATTTCTTCTCCATATTTATTTAATTCTCATAAAGGCACAGAGCCTGAATCCAACCCTTAGCAGTGAAACCGGCCCACTAGGGGATGGGTGTTGTTCACAGTGACCACTGACACATCTTCCTTGACGCGGGTTGTATTCCTGCCTCTGTCTCTACCTGACCTCGATGAAGTAAGCTGTTTCTCCAAGTATTAACTCTCTCCCCGTAAAACAAGCAGAATGATGGGACCGGGCTCTTGGAGGGACCTTTGGGACTCAGTGAGCCCTTGGCAAATGCCCCGTGAAGGTGACCGGCAAGAGCACTTTCCAATGTGCAGCCCCAGGACACGGAGGGCATTAGGGATGCGCTAAGGGTGATTGGCACAGACTGAGTGGCAGGGAGAAGCTGAGAGCATACACATCCCACCTAGACCAGCTTGGGCTCTGGACTGGCTGGCAGGGAGGCAGAGTACCCTTTATCTCTGAGTCACTCAAGGACCAGGGACCATGCAGCTCCCAGCTGGCAGCTTATGGCACCTTCCAGACAAAGAGGATTTAGGTCTTAGAGAGTCAGGCAGAGACACAGGGCAGAGTTCCTGAGGCACAAAATGTAGACTTGTTGTGTGAGTCTGTTTATTTATTGGCTCCCGGTCTTTCTCCAAAGGAAATTTGAGATAGATTGCAAGAAACATGCTTACAAGAGCGTTGCTAGAAAGAATAGTCGGAAACAACTGTACCCCAAGAGCTGGATTAGACATTGGATCTGGTTCTGAACCTCTCAGCAGCTGAGGCATAAGCAGAGGCCGGGGAGAGAAAGAGAAAGGGACTGATACTAAAAGAGCACCATTATCGTGGAAGGTATTCTCCCATGGCAGCTCTACGATGATAAGCATTATTATCTTCATTTACAGGACCAAGAAGTTAGAGGAGCTACATTGTGTTTTATAAACGTATTTATGCACAACTGTGTTTATTGAGCATCTACTATGTAGCAGGCACTGTGCCCTATGCCTGATACACAGAATTTTAATTCTTCTAACAATTCTCAGGAGTGGATATTATTATTATCCTCATTTAACAATAATCCTCATTCAACAACAATCCTCATTTAACCAATAAAAATCAGAGAGGTTAACTGATTTCCTCAAGGTCACACAGCTAGTATTTAAATCCAGAGGAATTTGATTCTAAAACTCTTCTCTCACCTCCCTCTTAACCCAACTTCTCTGACAACAGGCTCCTTTACACTAAGTCCTATAAGGAATTTCTCATATGGAGTCTTAATTGGAGGGAGAAGGGGACACTGAGTGACATAATATAAAGAAATTATAAAGTTATAAAGAAATCTCAGAACTGGTTTTAAAGGAAGGATTAAAAGTTTTTATACATTATCTTTTTTTAAAAGTAACTAAACAATTAATTAGGCTGCATCGGGTCCTAGTTGCGGTATGTGGGATTTTTTTTTTAAGTTGTGGCATGTGGGATCTAGGTCCCTGACCAGGGATCGAACCCAGGCCTCCCGCATGGGGAAAGCAGAGTCTTAGCCACTGGACCACCAGGGAAGCCACCTTGCATTATCTTTTGCTTTGATGAAACAACACACATGCACCAAAGCTCTTTCTCCTCCCAGGACCTGTTTCCTTCCGCGATGGGCTAGGCCTGGGCACAGCAGGACTCAGGGGCTGGGACCCAGCCTCCTTCCAGGACAGGATGGGCCTCGGCTGTTAGAAACAACACATCCATTATGATTTGAATTTCCCGCCCTGCCCTGCCCTTTCCCCTTCTTGGGGCCGTGTTTTTATGACACTCAGTTTGCTGCTTCTTGGGGCCAGGCACCTCCTCCAAGCTGAGCCAGCCTTTTATGGCCATGGAGCTAATTAAGTAAGAGCAACTCAGGGGCACTTGGAGAGCGGCTCTGGTCCTCGTCAGACCTGGGCTGAGCGGCCAAGTGCCTCTGGCCCGGGGAAGTGGAAGGAGCTCTTGGCTGAGCATCAAGCTCTTTCTCTCTCCCGCTGGTCCCGCTCACCTTCTCTGTCCCTTCTGATCACAAACACTAGCAGTCAATTCTTCCCCAAGCTACCTAGGGGAACTTCGGAGACCGGCCTAACGATCACCATGTCCCAAGTCTTATTTTCGTTTCCACTCTGGAGGGATTTTTGCACAAGAGGACTGTGAGCGTGAACTCTCAGAAGGCGCACACGTGTCCGTCTTCCTTTCTGGGAAGTCAGACCTTGTGTGTGCCGCCCTTGACAAGCAGGAATGGCGGCAGCTCCCAGATGGCAGTTTTTCTCAATGGAAGGTTACAAGCAACCAGTCCCGCAGGTTGAATTCCTCTGCTCCCTTCTCCCACTGTCAGAAGTGAGAGTTTATTCTCCCAGGATTGTTGTCCTGGGCCAGGCTTATATTCTTCAAGAAAAAGGAGACAGTCCCAGAAAGGAATCTCAATGGATGTGTGGTGACAGCTGGAAGTTTCTCTGGGTGAGGTCACCCAGAGAGCAGGTTTCCCTGAGTCTTGGGCTTCCTGGGTATTTCTTCACTTCTCTGCTTGGCACGTCAGGCTTTCTACCCTCGGTCTTCACCCTCAGGCCCAGCTCCTGACTTCACAACTTCTCTCCTGGCCTCTTTGAAACGTCCCACCTGTTCACAGTGAGATGCAGAGGCCACTGGAAGGGGAAAGAGCCAGCCTACTTGGGCTTGAATCTGGTGTCGAACTTTGCCTCGGTTTGCGAGGTTTGCCTTGGTTTCCTCATCTGCAAAATGGGGCAATTGTCGGACCACCCTGTGAAGTCTGAGTGAGGATTAAAGTAGGGAATTCATGAAAAGGGATGAACAGGGATCCTGGCACAGAATAAGAACTCAAAATAAAGGGTGGCTCACCTACTAGCCTCATGGCTACTAGTCTTACTCTCCTAGGGCCTCTGTAGACCTCTAGTCACATCCCTCACACACAGCAGCTTCCTTTTCTTGTCTTAACTGCAGGAAACCTCCATCATCCTTAGCATAGTACATAAGATCCTACACAGCCTGACCCCAGCCCTCTGTTCCATTTCCTCTCTCATCCTACCCACTCCTCCAGCCTCCCCCAGCTCCACACTGCGCTTCTGCACTTGAAACTCTAATCATATGTTCCCCAGATTCCCTGAGGTCTTTGTAGCTATTGTTTCCTTCTCCAACTCTGCCATCTCCCACGTTATTGTTGTTGTTTAGTTGCTAAGTCATGTCTGACTCCTCTGTAACCCCATGGACTTTAGCCCCCCAGGCTTCTCTGTCCATGGGATTTCCCAGGCAAGAATACTGGAGTGGATTGCCTTTTCCTTCTCCAAGGGGTATTCCAGACCCAGGGATTGAACCCACATCTCCTGCTTTGGCAGGTGGATTCTTTACCACTGCACCACCTGGGAAGCCCCTCTCACACGTCTCCCTTGACAAACTTCTATGTAACTTTTAAGGCTTAATTTAAATGCCCCCTTTCATGGAGAAGTCTTCCCTGCCCACCATCACACACACACACACTCTTTCTCTCTCTCTCCTGTAGGGATCTTCCCCTGCACACCTATTGTACATGCCCCCCTTAAGGAGGCGACACTCTGAGTGGAACATCCAGTGTGTTCACCCCTCTCTCTTCTTCACAGTCCGAGAGGTTCTGGAGAGCAGAGACCATATCATGTTTCTGTATTCCTCTTGGCACAAGGCATGGCATACACTAGGTGCTCAGAAAGAACTAAGGCATGTGGGACCAAGGCATGCACCACTGTTCTCCCTGAGGGATGCGCGGTGGGAAGTCTCCCTGCTGCTGCTGCTGCTGCTGCTACTGCTGCTGCTGCTAAGTCGCTTCAGTCGTGTCCGACTCTGTGCGACCCCATAGACGGCAGCCCACCAGGCTCCGCTGTCCCTGGGATTCTCCAGGCAAGAACACTGGAGTGGGTTGCCATTTCCTTCTCCAGTGCATGAAAGGGAAAAGTGAAAGTGAAGTCGCTCAGTTGTGTCCGACTCCTAGTGACCCCATGGACTGTAGCCTACCAGGCTCCTCCGTCCATGGGATTTTCCAGCCAAGAGTACTGGAGTGGGATGCCATTGCCTTCTCCGGGAAGTCTCCCATCCCCTGGTAAATCAGGGCCTCTGTGTATAGTCATGTGACTTGGGGGGGGGATGTGGTTGCCGCATGCACAGCCATTTCCAGGGTCCTTCCATTAAGTTAGCCCCAAGTTCCCCTTAAGTTAGTTGATATTTGCACAGCGATTCATAATTTATAGGTTTCTTTTCACAAATAGCATAATTAATAATGATAACAATAGCTAGAATGCTTACGTTTACTGCGTGCTTACTCTGTATCACACCTTTGACATGGATGATTTTACTTAATCTTTATAAAAACCCTATGAGGCAGGTAAGTTTATTATGCCCAATTTTACAGATGTGGAAACTGAGGCTCAAACTGAGAGTAGGGACAGTGGACCTTAACCACAGGCCCTTCCCTGCCAAATCCTGTGACCCCCTCCACCCACCCTGAGAGCCTGGAGAGCCTGGTGCTCGCTTGCACATCAGAAACTACCAGGGACCTCACTCCTCAGCTCCCTAATTTCTTTCTTTTTTAATTTTTGGCTGCACCTAGGGGCACCATGTGAAATATTAGTTTCCCAACCAGGGATCGAACCTGCTCTTCCTGTGGTGGAAGTACAGAATCTTAACTACTGGACCGCCATTGAAGTTCCCTCCACTCTCTCATTTCTGATTTAGCTCCTTCCCTGTCCCCTTGCTCCTCTCTCCTATCCCTTGCTCCAGGGCCTCAATGATAAGAATAATCTGGTTTGTATAATCTCCCGAATTCCGGTGTGTACACCGGAAAAGGAAGCAAGCAATAGAGTTTGACAATCTTGGGTTCCAAACTGCTCTGCCACCTTCCATCTGGGTGTCTGTGGGCAGGTAGCCTGGCCTCTCTGTGCTTCCATATTTTCATTTGCAAAATGGAGATGTTACCACCAAACCCAGGGGTTTACTATGAGGATTTAGAACCTAGTTCAATGCCTGGATTATAGTAGACTGAAATAAATATTTCCCCCCTTATGTCTCCCTGAAAAAAAAACAAAACAGAAACCTTATTTTTTTTTTAGAAAGCGATTTCTATGGCATTATGCCCAAGGAAACCATAGCAACCAGTTTCCTGCAGCTTGGTTTCCGGCCTTCCCCAGCTGTACAATGGTGCTGGGACACAGCCTTTGTTATCCCAATACCCCAGGGAAGATGGGAAGTCACGCGCTCTGTGGGGTGGAGGCATCTGCTAGGGAGAATTGCCTAGGCTGATGGTCATGTCATTGCCATTGGCACCTCAGCTCCTGATGAACTGAGCCTGGCCCCATCCTGTCTCTCAGCGGTCAGGTCACAAGGGTGCCGTGGTTCCCCACTGGTGACTCAATTCATCTTCTAAGGCCTGCCTTGTTATGGGTCAGGCTGGAGCAGCTGGTTTTCTTTTTTATGGGGATAAAAGCAGCATTTGGTTGGGGCTGGAGAGCTTCCTGACTCTCCTTAGATCTTTAAGACATTTCCTAGGACGTAAAGACACAGGGTGATTGTGTGTGTGTGTGTGTGTTTGCACGTGTGTATGCGTGTGTGTGTGTGCCTAGGAAGCACGCCAGGAGAGGACGTGGTACATCTGAAGAGCAGAATGAAGGCATCCAACTACACAGAGGCTCTAAGATCGGCCTCATAGAGCAGGGAACTCTGTGACCCTACTGGCCTCCGAGGCACGCTGTGGTCTGGTCCAGTCCATGGTGACACCACACCCAGCTGGCCCTGCTACTGGGACTCTGCAGAGGAGCTGCCCTGGGTACTTGGCATAGCCAGACGTGAACTGTGACACTCCAGCTACGGAAGGAGTTCCCAGCAAGCCATTCAGGCAAGAGCAACCTGGCTGCATCGCAGTGTGGGGCTGAACATCGACCAGGCCCTCGGGGACAGATTACAGGGGTCCCAGGCAGTGGGGAGGAGGGCAGCGAGGGGTACGGGGCAGCATCTGAGGGTGCTCTGGGTGACCGAGTGTCTGTGACTTGTTTAGTTGCTCAGTCATGTCTGACTCCTTTGTGACCCCATGGACTGTAGCCCGCCAGGTTCCTCTGTCCATGAGATTTTCCAGGCAAGAATACTAGAATGCGTAGCCATTTCCTTCTCCAGGGAATCTTCCCAACCTAGGGATCAAACCCACATCTCCTGCATTGGCAGGCGTATTCTTACTGCTGAGCCACCAGGGAAACCCGATGACTTACTCTGTAGCAAACTCAGGGCCTGCCCAGCCCAAAGTCTCCCTGTGGGCATGTGGTCCAGGCTCGATGGTCGATGGAGCTCCTTTGCTTTACAGAGGAGAGAACTGACCCGGAGAGAAAAGAGTTGCCCAACGTCACATAGCTTACCAGGCACAGAGGTATTGCACTTTAGAGACAGAATGGCTCTTAAACATGATCTGTCTTAATCTCCTCAATGGATAGATGGGGACTCTGAGCTTTCAGGGCAAGAAAGGAGCTTCTCAGGAGTACAGAGCAGAGAAAACCCACAGGCCCTGACTCTATGAGGATGTAACTGGTCTACCCAAGGTTCTGTCAAGTATGGCCCTTGGGCCAAGACTGGCCTGCCACCTGTTTTTGTAAATAAAGTTTTATTGGCACATAGCCATGACCTTTCATTCCTACATTGTCCACAGCTGTTTCTGTGCTACTAATGCATTGAGTAGTGATAGCAGAGACCATATGGTCTGCAAAGCCTAAAATATTTCCTATCTGTACTCTGTAATGGCCTATATAGGAGAAGAATCTGAGGAGGAGTGGATATATGTATATGTATGTGTATAATTGATTCACTTGCTGTACATGTGAAACTAATATAACGTTGTAAATCAAATATACTCCAATAAAAATTTTTTTTATTAAAAAAAGTTAATAAATAGCACTCTCATGTGTTAAAAAGTAAATAAAATATAATAAAGTATTTCTTATATGGCCCTTTACAGAAATGGTTTGCCCACCCCTTGCCTAGTTCACCGAGGTTTTCCAAAGGCCTGGAAACTGCTGGCCATACTCCCAGTATCCACCTCCTTCGAGAATAGACTCCACCCCCACTGTCAGGTCAGGCACCAGCCTGAGACCCCTCTCTACAGGGCGAGACCATGCCCCAGGAATAGAGGGAGGGGAAGTGACAAAGAGGAATGCCTCCTTCAGAGAGGAGTTGAAGGTATAAGATGACTGGATGATAAGAGTAAAAACAGTAGCTAACAGTTGTGATGGTGTGACAGAGTCTTTTAGAAGGTCTTTTTGTGTAGGCTTGAACCTCATAGCAACCTGGAGAGATAGGTACACTTAGTGGGATCATTTTGCACAAGAGAAGTTGAAAGCTGGAGAGATTTAGGAACTTGCAGAGCCTGCTAAGTGGTGGAACCAGGTGTGAACCAGGGGAAGGCTTACTCTGGGGCCCCTGTCCGCCTGCTACAGGATCTGGGTTGGGAGAAGGGGGAAGACATCTCACTTGAGTTAGGAGAGGTCAAGCTGTGACCCTGTAGTTTTCTTGCCCGTCCCTTTGTCAAATGCTTAGTGACCACTTTTTGAGCAAGAGTCTGTGGAGCTGTGCTGTGTTCTGTGAGTCAGAAGGAGAGAGGAGGAGAGAGAGAAATGTCAGGTGTAGAGCCTGTATCTGAGGAGCCCACCCCTGAGGAAGAAGGCAGCTACACGATTAACTACTGTCTTTGGTAGAAATTGGCAGTGTCAAAAGAGAAGTGTGGATAATATGCCAGGGAATTAAAGGTGCTTCATGGTCTAGAACACGACATAACTACACGAATGTTCAGGATCAGGGGCTCCGATGCCAGAGCCTGGACCAGCCAGGCATGCGATGTAAACAAAGGAGCAGATCTCACTCACATTTAAGATAAGGAAAGGTGGCCTTGGGGAGAAATAGCTCTCAGAGTCCAGAGCGCTAGGTGTGCAAATGCAGAATATGAACACGAGCCAAACAGAACCTCTCTCGGGGCAGATAAGTCATGACCTCTGTATTATGTTGACTGGTATATACTGACATGAAAAGATTCCATGTTGCTAAATGTAAAAAGCAGACTACAGAACAGATTAACATCTTTCGGTAACTTTTTAATGTATATGTCTACACACATAGAAATACGCAGAGGGAAGCCTGGCAGGAATTACTCCAAAATTTTGACAGGATTTACAGAGACTGTTATTTTGCTTCTCTGGGTTGTTTCCTCCATTTTTTCCCCCTTTTATTGGTCAAAAAACTTCTATTACTTGCCTGAACTTTTATTTTTGAGAGTTTAGGAGGCAGATTATTTTATATGCTTCCCCAACCCACCATCTCCTAATTTCTACATTGCAAGATTCAACTCAAACATCCCCTCCTCCAGGAAGCCTCCCCTGCTTCCCAGAGTGGGTTTACCCATATCAGAACTCTTCTTTTGTGGAGATGACTCTCCATTTACATGTATACATCTGGCTCCTCACTGAAGGGGATGCAAGATGTGAGCTTCCAGAAAATGGGGACTGCACCTAACCCATTTTGTATTTCCAGCAGTTACCATGGAATTTAGTATACTATGTGCTCCACAAATATTTGAGGAACCAAGGCTTGAATTTAGAGCTGAAGGCAGGAGAGAAGGCCCAGTGAAGAAGAGGTAAACACAGTGGGCCGAAAGGCTGGAAGGGAATAAGAGGCAAGAACATTCCAGGCACTAAAGGAAACAAGAGAGCATCTGAGGGATGGTGGATCATCCCATTTCACGGGAGTGCACAGTGTTTGAGTGAGAATAGAAAGAAATCAGGCTGAGAAAGATGGGGGAGGCTATGGACAGGGGCAGGAATGTCAGACTTGGGAGTTTAGATGTTGTTCCAGAAGCCAGGGCAAGCCTGGTCCCTCCCTTAACAAAGCATCTCTTACTCCAGGTCATCATTCCTTTCATCTCCTGCTCTACGGCACCACGACCATCCCACCCACCCCCCTAGGCCCCCTGGCCAGAGCTTTTTCCTGCCTTTCTGGCACTGAAAGCAGTGCTGGCTTCTGTCCCGAGCAGCGTGACCTGCTGCCCATGAGTCAGGGGCTCAGCCATTCCTCAGTGACTAAGGCTGTTGCTTCCCGCCAGTTTCCCGTAACCGCCTGAGTTAAGACTCAGTCTGAATCACCGTTTATTGTTTTTAGAGTTGTTGTTTTTTTTTTTTCTTGTCTCCTTACCCTCCAGTTTTTTAAATATCAACCGCCTCAGCCAGCCCAGTGGAGCTGAATGATGCTGAGGAACTGGTCGACACACCCGCACTCACAAAAGAGACCCAGAGCCCCACTCTGTTGAGGTAAGCAAGGCAGCTGTGGCTGTGGAGCCAGCCAGACTGGTGTTCAGTCCCACTTCTGTCCCTGCCCACTGGGCTCCCCTGACTAAGCCACTTCACCTCTCTAAACCTCAACCTCCTTATCTGTAAAATGGGGATGCATACGTGAGACGCGAATCGTCTTAGTCGTGTCTGACTCTTTTTCACCCCATGGACTGTACCCCCACCAGGCTCCTCTGTCCATGGGACTCTCCAGGCAAGAATACTGGAGTGGGTTGCCATGCCCTCCTCCAGGGGATCTTCCCTACCCAGGGACTGAACCCATGTCTCTTGTGTTTCCTGCATTGGTAGGTGGGTTCTTTACCACTAGCATCACCTAAAGAGCCACAAAATGGGGATTACAATGCCTATTTTAGAGAGTTAGCATAAGGATTGGGGGTAAAAGCTGTAAAGCAGCAGGCACATGGCAGGCATCCTAGGAGTGGCAATTGTTATGAGAAAGTGGAGCTCCTTCGCTTGGGAAGGAACTGATGCAGGAGAAAGCTGTGGGTCTCATGCCTTCTGCCCATCTGTCATTTCAGAAAGGCAGGGTGATAATGAGCTTCCTGAAATTCACGTTTGAGGAGCTCATATGAGGCTGATGAGAAATCATTTAGTTCTATTATGAATAGCCAACATTTGTTGAGCACTTATTATGTGCCAGGCACTGTTCTAAGTACTTTAAAAACTTGGTCATCATAAGCTCATTGAGGTGGGTACTATCATTATCTCTCTTTACAGACAGAGAAACTGAGGCACAGAAAGGTTAACTAGCTTAGTAGAGAGAGAGGCAGAGTCAGGATCTGAATTCAGATGATCTACTTTCAGGGGACCATGTCATACACAGCATCTAGAGTCTCTCAGGGATGTCCCTGGCCTGGCTGTTCTACGCTTTAACACGGTCATCATTAAATAATAACAGTGTGCCATGCACTAAACTAAGCAGTCATCAACTTTCAGTTTAATTTTCACAGCATTTAGTAAGGATAGGGTTGATAATCCTCATTTTCTAGCTGAGGAAATTCAAGCTTTGAGTAGGACCACTGGTTAGTGTCAAAGTTAGTGTTTGAACTCAGTTCTCTCCTTCTCAAAGTCGGGGATGGTTCCACCACTCCCCTTGAAATGGCTGGCTGGGTTGGCAGCAGGCTGACTTTAGTCTTTTTGAAGCTCATTGACCTGATTCTTTGACAGTAATGACCCACTGGTCTGCCTAAATCCTCCAGAACAGGAGACCAGATTGATGGAGTCTAGAAGACCATCCTTTGCACTGATGATGATCTGTGACTCTGAGAGGCCCCAGGCAGCCCATGGCAAGTCAGGGTTTGAGGTCCAGGAATTCTGTCCACAACAGCGCATGTCTAGTGTCCAGAGACTCTCATGGATGCCCACTGAGCACTTCCTTCAGCCAAATAGCCACCTGGGGAATCCACACATACAGGTGGAATTCCTGTGGATATGGAAAGGGTCAAGTGACAGCCAGCCTGAGGCTGCATGGTGTATTCACATTCGATTTAGGACCCCTCCACCTGATGGAGCTTCCCTGGTGGCTCAGAGGGTAAAGAATCCACCTGCAGTGCGGGAGACCTGGGTTGATCCCTGGCCTGGGAAGATCCCCTGGGGGAGAGCATGGCAACCCACTCCAGTATTCTTGCTGGTGGGCTACAGTTCATGGGGTTGCAAAGAGTCGGACATGACTGGGTGACTAAGCACAGCACAGCACCTGATAGAATAAACTGAGGAGGCAATTAAATTGATTTCCAGATCACTGGGACAGCTGGACTGGCCATGAAACCCCAACCGAGCTTCTCAGGAAGGGGCGAGCCATGGTGTAGACTCTACCCCTCGGGGCTCCAGGGCTGCAGACCACCACCAGAGCCTCAGGCAGGGAAAGGGCTCATTGACAAAGTACTCTTTTCCTTTATCTGAATTGAGAAGAGGGAGGAGAGGAAGACAGAGAGAAGGGGCTGATAATGCTAATGTACTAGTAACAATTGCTTCCATGTACTGCTTGCTATATGCTAAGCACTGGGCTAAACCTTTTACATACAGGCATTAGCTCCTGTAATCCAATTATTATCCCCACTTAACAGATGGAACCACTGAGCCTTAAAGAAGTTAGTAAGCTGCCCAAAAGGAACTATGGACTGGGCACTGAATGGACAACATGGCCTAGTTAATCCCTGAGGGAACCCTGGAGACTGGTATGTATTTTGCATGTTTTCAGTTGAAAACATTGAAGTTCAGAGAAGTGAAGGTTCACCCATGGTCTCACAGTTAGGATGAAGGAGGACTAGACTCCAATCCAAGTTCCTCTTTGGTTTGTCAATTATGCCACCCTGGCCCCAGCTAAAAGTTAGAAGACCTGGGTTTTAGTAGCTGCTTTCTTTGCCTTTTATACACAAAATGGGAGGAGGTGGATTAAATTGTCCTTTAAGTTCATTGCAGTGTTAATATTTTGTGATTCTCTGAGGCAAGAATGCCCTGGATTTGGGGGAACCATAGGTGGTCTTGTGCTGAGATCCATCTAAGCCCATTGACCAAGGACAGCTAGGGAGAGAGAATGGTTTGGTGTTTCCACCAAGCAGGGTGTCCAGGAAGCAGAAAGTCTCATGGCAACAGCTGGGGGATGAAGGTTCAAAAATGTGTTTTCCTAAAAGAGAAAAGAGAGATACTGGGCTTCACCCCAGAGGCCTGCAAGCCCCGTACTTGCCCAGCATCAAGACGGAAGCAGAAGCCCGGAGTCAGGGACAGAGACACCAGTGGTTTAATGGATGGGGGACCTTACGCGTCTGAAGCAAGGTCCTGGAGCAGCATCTCACTGTGTGCGGCAGATGGCAAGAAGGACGTGGCAGTTGTCTTCGTGGGAGGGTGGATGGAGGAATTACCAGTTATAGGGGGAATTGATGTCAGATTGGCTGTCAGTTACCAGGGAAACCAGTAGAGAAGCACGCCCCTTGTTGCCCTCTTGATAAGCTATCAAACTGGAGATGTTGTGATCTAAAGATTAGAACAGTCACTAGCTGGGGCCTGGGGGCAAGTATGTAGGCATTTACTGATTAGGTTCCATGATTAGGAGGGAAGGTCAGTCATATGAGTTGGGTGTCGGTGAAGCCTGGGGCTGGCCGAGCAGGGGATATATGGACAGCGAGAGAACCGCCGTCTTGTATGGCCTGACCATATCGGAGACTTGGGTTGCCTTCTTCTTTAGCTGCTTGTGTCCTGGCAAGGTCTGGATTGTTAGGTACCCTACTTGGTGCAGAGGAAACCATGCAGTGCTGAGCTCAGCAAACTCCTCCACACTGGCGTTGCTTGTTGATTTCTCAGCCCAATGGTTGAGCTCATCCAAGAGGCCTGTGGGTAGGACAGTCGGACAAGGCCCTGGAGCACCCCAGAGAGCATCTGTAGGTCCCCTCTGCCCTGACCGCAGGGGAGCACAGCTAGTTCTGTCTTTTTGGCTAGGTTAGTCACTCAG
The DNA here is from genome assembly GCF_054371585.1 of Giraffa tippelskirchi. Classification (NCBI taxonomy): domain Eukaryota; kingdom Metazoa; phylum Chordata; class Mammalia; order Artiodactyla; family Giraffidae; genus Giraffa; species Giraffa tippelskirchi. Next base: position 23,080,160 of record NC_137284.1, read on the forward strand.
TCCCCGAGAATCCCAACTTGACTCCGCAAATCACCACAAGCACAGGGCCACCTCTCACAGGTCTTCAAGGAGGTGAGACAGATAAGGATATTCAATTAAATCTTCAACACTATAACTCTATTAAGTTTAAAAAACCAGCCTTTACACTCATTAGCTTGTCTGCTTCATGGTTGGCAAGATCCTTTCTTTTACCTGAAAAACAATAGTGAATGGAGATGTTAGCAATTTGAAGGTTTTGAATTTCCTAGTTTAGGAATACTAAATAAAAGTGAGCAAGCCATGTATGCCCCTCCGGTGTTTTTCAGCTTGCTCATTTGCGAAATCTAAAAGCTGGAGATCACTCAGAATATTAGTTTCTTCATCTATAAAGTGGGGATAAGAATTAGCTCTGTTTCCCTTAAAGGGTTACTTCAGTGAAAAAAAAAAAAAGGTGAGGTAATAGATAATCTGTATGTCCCTAAACTCAGTTCAAGATAGAGTTACGTTTCCTTTCATGGCAACCATTATGGTCTGAGTTACTTTATTGGACATTAGCCCTTGTGGCAGTGTCCCCCACCATTTCTGAGGGGTTCTCCAGTGTATTGCTTTACATGTGGTCCAGAGGGAATCTCGGGCTGGGTTATTTTTTTGTTAATGTTTTGGCCATGCAGTATGGCATGCTGGATCTTAGTTCCCTGACCAGGGATCGAAACCACTCCCCCTGCAGTGGAAGCCCAGAGTCTTAACCGCTGGACTCCCAAGGAAGTCCTTCACAGTCTGGGTTATTCTTGCCCCGTGTGAGGTCATTAACAGCTTGGCTGGCTCAGCTGTCATCACCGCTGGCCATCTCTGAGAGCCCAGGGGTGAAGAGGAAGTGCTTGCCTCAACTCCAGGTCAGTCTGGGTTGCTCCCACTTCTCAGAGGATAACTCAGTCATGCCCCCTTGAGTATCACATAAATGTTGATTATTACCAAAACTTGCTGTTTCCTTGAGCTGCTGCTGCTTCCAACATGGTAAACAGTGGTGGTGAGGTGCTGGATGGTGTCCATGTAGCTGAGGGCAGCCCACTGACCCCCAGACCCCTCATGGCCTCTCCATACAGCAGGTCTGATGCCGTTTTCCATGGTGAAGAGCACCTCTCCTTCATCCTTCAGCCAGTCCAGAGCCTCATCGCATTTCCTGCACCTCCAGGGCGATCAGCTATGGGAATAGCCCTTCCGTTCAAGGGAAGAGGGCTTACTCCCAGGCTGGTCTTGTACCCTGTGGCCTAAAGAGCCACTAGTTGATACCTTGCTGAAAACTGGACCATTATACCCCACGGTCCCCAGCACAGTGTGGCAGGTGGTCACTGGGTGTTAATTTCCCACCCTAAGTCCTTCACTCCATAAGTGCAGATTCAAGCACGGCCAGGACCTGGAAATCCATTTCTCAGAGAAAGCCAAAGATTCTTCCTGTGGTCAAATTGGAATTGCAGGGGAGAAGGGGGCAAGGGCCAAATGCTGACCCCAGTCTGGACCCTCAGAGGAGGCCCAGCTGTGAAGTCCACCCTGGGCCCTGCTTCCACAGCAACCCCAATACCTTCATACCCAAAGGCCCAGCCAACTTCGCAGCTTGGTGTGTTTGGATGACTTGTCCTGCCCTCTCTGTTTGGAAGCTCTGCCATCTGGCTTTGAATCACCTTAATTTCCAGCCTAGCAGGACTTTTCCTCTTATTTCAAAGGCCCATGATATCATCCATCCGGGGGGGGACCAGTTGAGGAAGAATTCTTAGGAACGTCCAGACCCAGCCATAGATAGGGGTGAGGAAGCTGGCTCCAGGCTGGAATCGCGCCCATTACCACACTCCTTCCCAGTCTCTACTTGAACAGGTCTGCAGATGCAGCCAGGCTGAGGTTGGGCCCCAAGATACTGTAAATGAAGAGGAGGAAGGGAGAATTGAGTGACTGGGGAACAGATCGAGGGCCCCGATAAAAGGCCATGCACTTAAACTTCTATGTTCTGCAAAGATGTGTTTTGTGCCTCTAGACCTAAAACATGTTCTTACCTACTTAAGAGTCCATTGATCTGTTTGGGGTTAAAAGACTTTCATGCAAATGAGTGAGACCTCCATGCAAGTCAGGGATGACTGTGGGTGCAGCAGGGACTGTGCCTGGAGACAGGGGAAGCAGACCTTTCATCTCTGCCTCTAAGTTGCTGTGTGACCCTTGGCAAGTCACTGTCCCTCTCTGGTCCTCGGTTTCCCTATCTGTCCAGTGAAGATGCTCCGGCCCCTAAGGGGCCCTGCTGCTCCAGCCATGGGAATTGTATGAGGCTACAGGATCCTACCCTGTACCCGTTGGTGCCTTTGGACCTGGGCTCACTCTCAGAGCCCCTTTCTAAAGAGCAAATCTCAATCTATCACTTCCCAGCTTGAAACCCTGTGGTGGCTTCCCACATCCCTTAGGATAAAGTCCACAGTTTTCAGCATGGTTGAGGAGGTCTTAAGCACTCCCCTGGCTCCCTGGGCTTTGACTACACTGGTTCCTTTATTGTTCTACCTCACCCCAGCACCTTCCCATAGGCTCTTTCTGGGATCTTCCTTTCTCTTAGCTCCCCTGCTTCTCCTTTGTATAACCCATCTCCTGCTTGTCATCATCATAGTTTGGAGTCTCTCCACCCACCATCTCCCAGACTGTGAGCTCCAGGAAGGCAGGACCCTCTTGTTCCCCATGTTGTCCCCAGCCATGTCGCCTGTGCCCTTAAGGAGGCACCAGACTGACAGTCCTTGTCATTGTCACATCCTGGCTCTGTGACCTTCAACAAAGTACTCCCTTCTCTAGGTCTTACTCTTCTCACATAAAGTGAGGGGGTTAGACTGGATTATAATATATGGTCATTAATGGGTGCTTATATTTTTGCAGGCCCTGGGCAAAGCTCTTTATATGTAGTACAGGTAATTCCTACAGCAATCAAATGAGGCCAGCACTGTCATTAGCCCCATTTTACAGATGCGGAAATTGAAGATTAGCAAGTTCATATCATTTTCCCAAGGTTACATGGCTACCAAGTGGCAGAGTCAGAGTTTCAACACAGGTTTATCTGCCCACCTCCAAACACTTAGGTCCCCTGCTTCTCCTTTGCATAACCAACCTCTTGTCATCACCAAAGTTTGGTGCATCTCAGACTGTGAGCTCACAACCACCTTGCCTCTCATCTAAGGACTCATCACCATATTCCAGGAAGGTGAGTCTGCCCAGAGTCTTAGAAGGGGCAGCGTGAGATTAAAGACTACTATGCTCTCAATACGGGTTTCTTCCTGGGAGCAGAGAGACAGTGCTGGCCTTCAGCCTTGCATCTTTGAAACAGTGGCAGCTCCAGCAGCCCAATAGCAACTGTATTAATACGTGAGAACCAGAAAAAAGAGCTGGAAAGACTTCTTGTCCAGACAGCAGGTCTCCAGTTAAAGGCTTCCCTCTCATCCGATGCTTGTTTTCAAATTTAAACTTCCATTGAAGTAGCACACACATTCAGAAGCGAGCATGCGTTATACATATAGAGGCGAATGAATCATCTCCAAATGAACACACCCAGGTAATCACCACCCAGCTCAAGACATACAACATTATCAGCAACCAAAGTCCCCATCAAGCCCCCTCTTAATCATTACCTTCCAGGACCTGTGTGTTTTGATCTGAGGCTATTTCCTGGAGCTATAGAGAAAGACTGGGAAAATAAGTTAATTTTTAAATTATCCTTTCATCTCCAGGGAAATTGTATGTCTGCTGGAAAAAGGTAGAGGAGGGGAGGAAGAAATTCAACACAAGATGTACTAAATCCTCAGACATGACAAATGGCTGCAGGTTCCAGAGAAAAAGGAGGAGTGACTTGATGTTCCTGGACCAGACTTCTGTGTGTGTGTGTGTGTGTGTGTGTGTGTGTGTGTGTGTGTGCCTATGCACGTGCTGTGTGAGTGGGTAGGACCTTGCTAGGTGGGAGGGATGATGCGGAGACTGTGAGATCATAAAGAGGAAAGCCTTGCCCTCGCTGCAGGGTTAGGTCAGGCCTCTCTGAGGAAGTCACACTCAGCTGAATCTAGGAGATTTTATCCAGAGCCTCTGTGCCCCAGGCTGCCCCTCAGCCTCCATTCAGATGAGAGTGCTGAGGACTTCAGCACTCCAGGTGTGACTGCTGGGGGAACTGCCTCCTAGTTTCTTCAGAAACCACGGAATGGGATGAAAGGGGGGATGGGGCCCACACAAACACCTCGCATTTGAGGAGGGTCTCCTGCAGAGGTGGTCTGTTGTCAAGCTCAAGCATCTCTATGTAAGGGGAAAAAAATATCCCACCTAGGACTTTGAGCTACGTGATCATGAAGCCCCCAAGACCCTTGCATGGGGGGTTATTGGCCTTATATTTGTCATATAGAGGAACAGCTTGAAAACAGAAGGAGAAGAGGGAGACAGAGGATGAGATGGTTGGATGACATCACCGACTCAACGGATATGAACTTGGGCAAACTCTGGGAGATGGTGAGGGACAGGGAAGCCTGGCGTGCTGCAGTCCAGTGGGTCGTGAAGAGTCAGACACGACTTGGTGGCTGAACAGCAACAAAAGAGGACCAGAAGACTCAGTACAGGGGAAGGTCAAGTGCTTAGGCAAGCACAGACACTGATCTAGACCTTGATCTGTAGAATTTTCATTCATCCCCACAAACACTTTGGACATGGTGAGTTTAAAGTGGTTTTGTGGCCACGCTCCTCCCCACATCAGGTGTGAGGCTGTTGTCATGCTTTTCAGATGAGACTGCAGAACTAGGGGGCACACAAAACCTCAGCTAGCATCCTCCTGGGCATCAATTTTACTTTAAATTTTCAGAACAGAATCTATAGATATTTTTTAAAAGACAAAATGAGGATATATTATTAAATAGAATGACAAAATGTATTTACCCTTCTAAGACTTAAAAGAGCTGCTGTCAAGAGGCTTTAGGTGGTTCCATTGTAGAGTGCATCAGTCACCTGGTATACACATGAGCTATTAGGGTTACTTTTTGTGGACAAGTCTCAGTGAGACTCACCAGAGGAGACAGTGAGTACAGTGTGTACAACATAGGGAGATAGTTATTACCAGGCTGTATCACTGAGAAGGAAGTTGGGCTCTGAGTAAGGGTACTTTATAGAGTCCCCCAGTTAGCCTGGGACAATCCCAGTTTATGCCTGTTGTCCAGGAGTGATTATTAATAGCATCAACTTCTGCTGCCAAAGGAGCCCAACTTAGATGAAAAATATATAGTCATTCTAGCTATGCAAACCCAGCAAGATTATAGGAGCAGGCCTGGAAGCTCAGTCCCTGGCTGGGAGTTACTCAACTGAGGGGGAGCCTTGCATGTCCCCATAAGCTGTTCTCAGAGACTCTGGGAATCTGTTAGGAGAATCCTGATGTGGTCTTTTCAATGATCCACTCTTGGTCCCTACCCACCCCACCCTGAATCAACGCAAACCTGCTGTGGACAGAGATCATGTGACAATGCCAGGACAGAGTCAAGGAGAGAAGGCTGAGCCAGCCTCAGCCAGTTTCTGGAGCAGCCAAAGAGGAATCATCTACCGGAACAATGTAAATTCTAGTCTGAGAGGGTGGCATGCCAAAGTCAAGGTGATGTGTCAGTTCCAAGGGATGAGGACAAAGACATCATCAGGAAATGAGGCAAGAAGCCTGGAATCAGGAGCAGGAGAAAAGTTTAGAAAGAGGTGTGCCAGGTAGAAGCGAGGGCTGGGAATAGGGCTCAGGGCGAAGGCTGTGACAACACTAGTGGCTGAGGGCTGGCGCAAGAAGGGATGTGCTGGGTGGGAGTTGTCGGCCAGGCTGGACAAGCCCGCCCCAGACTGCATTCACAATCGGCCAACGAAACTGCCTTTTCAAGTCTGGCTATGGTGGCCTTGCTATGATTATCTTACGAGTAATTATTTTTACTATTCATAAAAAAATTTATTCATGAGAGAAGAGAGGGATCTTTAAAAAGGAAAGGGCTTGTTTTAGCATTAACCCTTTTCTAATTACTTCCTTGGGGACAAGTTAATCAGCCTGCCCCATCCATTTTAACTAGCCTTGTCAGAATGTGTGGGTACTAGGTATCGATGTCAGTGTGGCAACCGGACAGAAAGTCTTTCCCAGGAGACGTCTGTCATGTGGGTGCTGAGTTCAAAGAAAGATATTGTCTTGGTTGCCAATGTATGATATGGACCATCATATGGGAATCGGGCAAACGCTGCAGAAGAACTTGAAGTTTGGCATTGCAGGTTGACTTGATTCACTTGTATCAGTTGTAACACTTTCCTTTTTCCTCCCTATTTCTGCCACCTAACAGTCTTAGGCTACCTCTCTGGGCCTTTCCTCTCCTGGCCAGTCAATGACTTCATGGCCAAAGTCAGGGAATCCTGAGTCAGGGTCAGCACACCTGTGTTGAATGCTTGCTCCTTGCATGGAGCGAGAATATGGCACCCTGGCTGTGCTGTCTTGTTCCCCTTAATCCTCTGTTATGGGCTGGGAGGCCAAGGGGACAACTAACAAGGGTGCAGCCTCTGGGGTTTTGGTTTCAGCAGTGTCAGGGGAAGATTCTGAACCCTGGAAGCCAAAAGCAAATGTGGCAAGTTGAGAAGAGGCATCCTGGCAGATTGGGGGCTGAAAAAATGTGTAAGAGTTTCAGAGAAGCCCTAGAAGGAGTCTGTTGTTTTTGTTAAGGATGAAAAGTTGGGCTTACCTGGTATGAAATCCAGACTTGACCACTTACCAGGTGTATGATCTTGAGCAATTTAATTAACCTTTCTGTGCTTTAATTGATATGTATACATATAAAGTTATAGTGAGACCAACTTCTTGGGGTCATTGCAAGAGTTAAGTGAGACGACATGTGTAAAGTATTTAGAATCAGTCCCAGCACATAGTAATTGCTCAATACTGCTGGGAAGGATTGGGAGCAGGAGGAGAAGGGGACGACAGAGGATGAGATGGCTGGATGGCATCACCGACTTGATGGACATGAGTTTGGGTAAACTCCGGGAGTTGGTGATGGACAGGGAGGCCTGGCGTGCTGCGATTCATGGGGTCGCAAAGAGTCGGACACGACTGAGCGACTGAACTGAACTGAACTGATACCGTAACAAAAAATTAAATTTCTCAGGACTCAAAGGAGAATATACTAGAACATACGAAAATGTATATATCAATTCAACACTGTATGTGACTGTTTTGAGTGGAATGGATGCAAAAGCCAAAGTGAAAGCCAAGCTTTCCCTCGGATCTAGAAAAATGATACTGATGAACCTAATTGCAAGGCAGCAATTGAGACACGGACATTAGAGAACAGACTTGTGGACACAGCGAGGGAAGGGGAGGCTTGGAAGGAGAGTAGCATTGAAACGTACATTACCGTATGTAAAATAGATAGCAAGTGGGAAGTTGCCCTATAACACAGGGAGCTCAACCTGGTGCTCTGTGATGACTGAGGGGGTTGGGAGGGAGGCTCAAGAGGGAGGGGATATATGTATACATATAGCTGATTCATGTTGTTGTAGGTCAGAAATCAATACAACATTGTAAAGCAGTTATCCTCCAAATAAAAATATTTTTTTAAGTTACAAAAAAGAAATTTTCCCTGGGGTTTGTCTGAGAACCTTTGTGAAAGAAGCAGATTCCACTCACACCAGCCGGTATGAGGGAAAGTTCCTGGACAGGCTTTAAAGGTCTTCTAGTCCAAGTTCTTCATTTGCAGGTTGAAGAACAGGCCCCAGAGAGGGGCAGTGATCTAACCAAGGTCACACAGCAATTTCCAGGCAGCATCGGACATAGGAGCTAGATCCTGTGACCTCAAAACTAGGACTCCTGTCACAACACTGCACAGACCAGAGTTTTCTTTCTTGGGGTCTGTTCCACCATCAAAGCTGACCTTTACCCATGGGGAAGCCGGGAGTCCTACAGAATGGCCTAGACCAGGGCTTCTCAGATTTTAACATGCAAATGCTTCTCCTGGGAATCTTGTTCAAAATGCAGGTCTGGGTGGACCTAAGAATCTGCATTTCTGAAAGCTCCCAGGTGATGCTGCTAATTGGGATCAGACTTGGCCTAACAGGGCTCTAGGCCAGCGTGGTCCAATAGAAATATCATATGAATTGCATATGTCATTCTCAATTCTCTAGTAGCGACATTAAAAAAGAAACAGATGTCATTCATTTTCATACATTTATTTTACCCAGTATATCCGAAATATTCTCATTTCAACATATAATCAGTATAAACATTATTAACGAGATATTTTACATTTTTTCATACAAAATCTTCAAAACTCAGTGTGTGTTTTACCCTTAGAGCACATCTCCATTCAGATTTGCTGTATTTTAAGCATGAAGTTGCCATATGTAGCTATTGGCTAAGGGCAGTTACAGGTAATCCCTCTATGGGTCCAGCCCTTTGCACCAGCTGACAGTGACCATCTTCTTAGATCTTCCTTTGGCTTTTCCCACTTTGGCAGGCCCACCTAGCCTACTCTTTTACCTTTTTCGTGGGTGAGGACAGCCCTAAGCCTTGAAGAATAGCAGCCCAGGGCCCCACCAGCCCAGCTTCCTGTGAATATCGTAGCCTGTGCAGGCTAAGTTGCTTCAGTCATGTCCAACTCTTTGCAACCCTATGGACTGTAGCCCATCAGGCACCTCTGTCCATGGGGTTCTCCAGGCAAGAATACTGGAGTGGGTTGCCATGTCCTCCTCCAGAAGATCTTCCCGAATTACAGGAATTAAACCCGTGTCTATGTCTCCTGCATTGGCAGGAGGGTTCTTTACCACTAGTGCCACCTGGGAAGCCCTGCATAGGGTCAAAGTGCATGCATGCGTGGTCAGACTCGTGTTCGACTTTTTGCAGCCCTATAGACTGTAGCCCACCAGGCTCCTCTGTCCATGGAATTCTCCAGGCAAGAATACTGGAGTGTGTTGACATGCCTTCCTTCAGAGGATCTTCCCAATCTGGGGATCGAACTCATGTCTGCCTGCGTCTCCTGCATTGGCAGGTGGATTCTTTACCCACTGAGTCACCTGGGAAGCCAAGTAAGGAAGGCCAAAGCTCACCTTCCCTCCATCTGTGGGTTACCCTGGTTTTATCTGGACCCAAAGACCTCTGTGTGACTGGCACAGTGGTGTCGGAATATACAATTAAATGCTTGAGAGTCTGTGTGCTCTGTTCTCAATTAGAAGAGCCCAACTGAGAATACTTTCCATACGGCTCAGGCCCTGCCACTGTCTAGCCTGGTAGTTGGAAGGTTTTTCTGTGGGGCCGACCATGATGGTGAGAGACACAGGCCGTGATTCCATGGCAGAGCGCCAGCGTGACATCTGTGGGCCCTCTGTGACTTCGGGTGCGGTTCTCCTCCTGCCAAAGAGACATCAGTGGATCATCTGACAGCTCTGACCGTGCTCACACACTGGCTGGGAGGAGTCCCCACACTGGCCTGGGGCCTCACTGGGGGCCGTTTCAGGTCTTGTCTGAGCCAGAAGGAAAGCTACAAGCATCTTCCCCAATCAGTGACTTGCAGGTGACTCACCAGGCCCTTCTGTTCACATGTACCCCGCTGGAAACCCATGTCTGAGAAGCTGGGGCGTTTGGGTCCTCGAGCAAATGTTTGAATTTTCTTGCTCTTGTCTGAGAAAGCTCATAGTTTGGTGCTATCTAATGCTAAACATATGAATATCTGGGAATATCTAAATATGCTGTGCTCTACAGACAAAACACCTACACAGGGATGTTCTGATGAATGGAGCTTTCCAGTAAAGCAGAAACTGTTCCTTGTTTCATTCCTTATGGTTGCAAAGCCTTCTAAACCTGGACTGACTTTTCCTCTACCTCAGAAAGTGGAGTGTAATGAGCAAAATCCGATATTATCTCATCATTGGCTGTCATTATTGGCTCCACAGGCATTTTTGCGTCTTGACCATATAGGCCATTTTATTTCATTCATTCAATCAACAAATACATATCGAGTACCTGCCATTGTTCTAGGTTCTGGGGATACATCAGAAAGAAATCCCTACTCTTTTGGAACTTGAATCCAAGTGTGTGCCTGTGTTGCGGTGAGGGGAAGGACAGGGATGAACAAGAAATGAGCAAATGACGCATAAGCTTGGTAATAAGCATTCTCGGTGCTGGTGTGCACTTGATGGGCCCCACGCTGAGGCCACTGGGCAGCCAAGACTCCCCAACAGTGGGCTGACCTCCACTCAGGACAGGTTTTGTTCCCTGCCCAGGGTCCCTGCTGCCTGGGGACCTGACCGATACCTTCTCTCCAAGTTCAACAGCTCCCTGGTTACTTATGCCTGAGATTTGCCAATTAAGCAGATCGTTTGGTGCCCTCCTGCTCTGATATTTTCAGGTTCATTTTCTCTGTCACTTATCTGCCACTAGCCCATTTCTGCCCAGTTCTTGGTTTCCTCTGTGATTGAAGCCATGACTGTGTGATGCTCAGCCTCCATAGGGTCCCCTCGTGACAGGAGGGGAGGCTGTGTTTGGGGTGAGATAGCAGATGGATTATTTGTACCATAAACTTTCCCCATTGTCATGAGGTTGGAGCAGTGATAGCTAGAGGAAATATAAACAACAATTTTCCCTGCACTTTTTATGTTTCTGTCAGTCAGGTGTGCCACACTGACATGAACACAGGAGTCATTTGTTCTGTGTTTGAAGCTGAAATGTGCCATAAATACACCACAGCCCTTCAAAGAGTTGGTTCACAACAGCCTGCTTTAAGAGACCACCAAAGTCATCTTTTCAGGAAAATAAAACAAAAATATGTTTACAAAACATTGCCCTTGGGAAAAGTTGAAAACAGTTTTCCTATTTATGATCTGGTCTTTTTCCACTTGACAAATATTGATTGCTCTCTCCCAGCCACACCCCTGCCCTTCCTCCTGTTTTAGGTGGGGTCCCAATTCACATGGGCTTCTGGTGAAATAACAAGTGTGTTTGTACCTAGCCCAGGAGAGCCCAAAAGCCAGCAACTGAGGGGACATTCAAGGCCAGTCCTATTCTAGGAAGGGGACAGAACAGGGAGAAAAGACAGTCTTGGGAACCCACCAGAACAGGCTGTGGTCTTCATTAGAAAAATTTTGTCATTGTAGCTGGTGAGAGAATGTTAGGAGACTGGATCTATCATTAAATATCATTAGGTCGATCCATATGAAAGTACCATTTGGGAGTCAAAAATAGTCATTATTGGTGATTTCATCTGGTTCCATCTGAAAATGAACAATAGCTACTAGTTATTGATTCCTGCTTGTGTGCCAGGCATTGACCTAAGCACCTTCCAACAATGATGTCATTTCATCTTCACAGTAACCCCAAAGCATGGTGTCTTCTCCAGAGACAGACTCTAAGATGAGGATTTATAATTTATTTTAAAAAGTACTCCCAGGAAAAAAGCAGGACAGGGACAGGGACAGGGATGAAGCCAAGTGAGGATGTGTGTTTGGGCAAAGTCTCAGCTCATCCTATGAAGAGCTGCGGAGCTTCCGTTACCTCTCAGTTTGTCCCATCTCAAGGCAAGAGAGCTGGGCTTTTGTGTGCCCACAGGCCATCACTGGTAATGGGTGCCCCAGGAGCCCATGCTCAGACTCACTGGACTCTCTTGCACACCTAGGTGAAGGGGCTCCAGTAACCCACTGGCAGCCTGTGAGCAAGCTCACAGGTAGTGCCAGTAGAGGCAAAGCACGTGGAATCCGAGGGCGGGGAGGGCCGAAGAAACAGTAAGGGGCCCTGGCCTTCAGGCAGAACACCTTCAGAGTCCACTGGAGGTGGGAGTTCATTTTATTGCCCTTTCATACGTGAAGCAGTCGAGGTTTAGAAGGATAACAGTAACTCAGCTCTGGCCATCAAGAGGTAGGACCAGAACTCTGCCGTCCTGAATTGGCCACTGCCATCCTCTCAGGGGCAGTTCCAATGTCCTGGGTCACAGGGATCAAGCTGGTGGCACCTGGCTCGTCCTTCCCTTAGACTGAGATTTCAGAATCTACTTGCCTCATTCAGGTGGATTTGGATAGCAGGGGTAGGCTCACCCCAGTGTCCGACAGCCATAGCCCGTCGAAGTCCTTTAAGTAGGGAGCTGGACTTTTCATCACATTAGCTCTCCCGTGTGCCTCTCTAGGTGGGTAAAGGGGCTCTGTGAGATCTGCTCTCATGTCTCCTTCCAGAGGCCCTAGAGGCTGCCCTCTCACTCAAGGGTGCCCTGGCACAGGCAAGGGTGACCTGAAGCTCTCCACGGCCATGGCTGATGGCAAAGTGCTGTCCAAGGTCACTGCCTGAGAAGGCAATCACTGCTATAATCAAGAGTTCACTTCAAGCTGAGCCAGACCAAGGGACGCATGGGCACCAGAACACCTGGTAAGGGCATCCCCTCCAGCTGTTGGCTCTGCCCACCCTCCCCCGGCCAGGTGTGATCACTTGCCCACGCTGGCCTTCCCCCAGGGAGCTGAGTCAGAGCTTTCTAGCCCAGAAGTGGGAGGACGCAGAGTCTGGAGGCTGGATTGGAGTTCATAACCCCTGTTCATCCACTTACTAACTGGAGTGGTTTTTTGACTTTGTACCTCCGTGCTGTCATCTATAAACAGGAAATGGCAATTTTCTACCCTGCAAAGAATAAATAAGATGTTATCAGGCAGTGCCTAGCACAGAGTGGGCATCTGAGAAATGTTTGGTTTCAGCCTTTTTCCCTTGGTTTTGCTGGCACTGCTTCCTGTCCCATTACCTGTCTTAACTTTGGGTCATAGTGTGCATTTTAATTCAGTCCAGCTGCCCTGGTCTTGCTTGGGTGCAGGGTACAAGCCAGAGAAATGTATCCTTTATTGTCATGTGTTTTGAAAGGTTTTGTCCCTTCTGGGTTACTGTCTGAGTGCTGTCCAAGAACACAAATGGCCTGCTTTTTTTCCCTCCATTGATCTTGACAAATGCCGAGCTAGCACCTGGCCCTCTCCATTGAATTCCATTATACTCCATATGCTGATAGCTCCTCAGATGAACTCTCTTGGATGGCATACTGCAAGAGAAAAAGGAAAACAGTACAAGACACTGAGATGCTGGGTCCTGCCCCACTCCAACCTTCTCCCCCATACATAGAAATGCTGTCCTAGTTTTCAGCAGCCTAATTGAACATCCATCACATAAGAAAAAAAAAAAAAAAACCCTGGCTTGCCACCCACACCATTGTGCTAAGAATAACTTCTCTCCCAGCAGTAGAGCTGGTCATAGTCACTTCCTAGTGTTTCCCTCTGGAATTAGGTGTGAGGATTCAGAAAGCGCATTTGTCCATTTTAAGTCTGAAGCTGGCATGGGCCCTGAAACTTGGAAGTCTGACAAAAAACCAAGAAACCTAGAGTAAACATCCAAACACTTAAATACCCGAAAATCTGTCTCCTGTTGAAAGTCTTTTTTCCCTTTTGTGTGTTGTTTGGATCTCACTGAGTCTGTTCTTCCTAGTTTGTCCAGGAGTCAGTTTTAGCTATTGACTTTATTTACTGAGATGGGGTTCAGTCGAGCTCAGCATCTCACAGCTGAGTTCCCAAGCAGCAGGAGGTCTTGATGACCAGGAGCATGGGTTTACTGGTTTCAGGCTGAAATTGGGTTTTTGGAGTGATTGCACGCCTGGCTTTGGGGAAAGGATCATTTGTCCTTTAATCTTCCAAATAAACAGAATCATCCATTCATTCAAAATCTATTCCCAGAATGCCAGCTTTGTGCCAGACCCTGTGCTACTTAAGCACCAAGGCCGTGAAGCACACACAGGACGATATCCTTCTCTACTCTGTTGGAGATTAGAGTCTGATACCAGAGATTCTCTAACTCTGGCAGCATGGTGGAATCATCCGGAAGCTTTTGGGGGGGGGGGGAATGATTGATTTATTTTTGGCTGTAATGGGTCTTCGTTGCTGCACCGGCTTTTCTCTAGTTGTGAAGAGCAGGGGCGACTCTTTGCTGAGGAGCACAGGCTCTAGCGCACTCCCGTTTCAGTAACTGCCGCACGTGGACACAGGGATTGTGGTTCCTGGACTCTCAGGTGCAGATTCAGTAATCTGGTGCTTGGGCTTCATTGCTCCGAGGCATGTGGGATCTTCCCGGAGCAGGGATCAAACCCTTGTCTCCTGCGTTGGCAGGCAGATTCTTTACCACTGACTGAGCCACCAGGGAAGCCCTGGGAGCTTTTTTTTTTTAAAAAAAAAAAAACTACTCTATGCGTGTATTTTCTCAATCCTTACAATATCTTCCAAAATACTGCTACTGTCATCATCTTGAAGATGTGGAAACTGAGGCACAGTTGGGGGAGTCACTTGCCCAAGGATATTTAGCGTCTTGGAAATGGCATAGGACCCCAGACGCTCTGCCTCCAGAGAGCTGCGCTTACCACTGAACCGTCCTGCCTCTTCATGTGTGGAAGCCTGAGAAGGACTGGCAGGCCTGGATGGCGGGGGCAAGTGGCAAAAGGGAAACTAGTGAAGGGAAGCTGGAGAGGTGGGTGAGGGCAGGGCAGGAAGGGCCCCGAGCGCCCAGACTAGAAGACAGGATTTTATCCAGTGAATGAGCGGAAGAGCTGCCACCTATACCAATGAGAGCAAGAAGCCATTAGCTAGGGGGCTTGGGGTGCATTTCTACATGACAGAAAGTAGGTCAGTGTTTTGGAAGGGAGCGCGGAGGTGCAGGAACTCGGTGACGACAATCGGCTCTGACAGCAGCTCCGTGCTGAGTGGGGAGGAATGTGAGAAGGGCCTCCCGCTCCTTCTCCCCACTGAACTCTTGCTTCGACATGTTATCTGGACCTCGCAGGTCAGCTCCAGAGCAGCTGGCTCCGTGCCTTCCTTCCCTGGAAGCCACATGACCTCCCCAGCGCCGGTGCCCACCACAGCCTTCCCACGCAGTTGCCCGATGCCAGCTCATCAGAGCACAGGAGTGAGTGCAGGTGTGGTGGCCATGGAAGAACCAGAAACCCGTGTCCCTGCCCTTGATGTAAGCCAGGACAGAGGTTGCCTAGCCCCTCGGAAGCAGTAGGTGGTAACAGTTACCCATGTGAGCCTGGGTTTGAATCCCAGCTCCGGTGCTTAACTGCGTGATTTGGGGACAAGTCCCTTAACTGCTGTGAGGATCAGTTTTCCCATCTGTAAAATGGGGTCGCCATTCCTACCTTGCAGGTGTGTTTTAAAAACTGGAGCTATCATTCCTAACACCCCTGGTAATAGTGTCTAAGGCTCTGAGCAAATAACAGCTCTTATTATATAGCCTTGTTAACTGCCATGACTGTATCCTAAGCCCCTGTGGGTCTTGAGAGTCCAGAATGAGAGCCCCTTATTTTGCAGCTGAGAAAACGGAGGCCGGAAAGGGATCCATGGCTTTTCCAGGGTCACCTGGAATCTGAACAGCAGAACTGGGAGCAAGGGATACCTTTGAAAGGTCTCACCAAGCAGGGGTGAGAAGTTCAACTCAGGCTTGCCCTCGGCCACTCCTAGCCTTTGCTCTTTCTCCTTCCATGATGGCACAGATACAACCTTTCTGGAAGGGTTGTGTAGACGAATAAGTTGTCATTCCAAAGTGCTGAAAAGCACTCCACAGGTGCCAAATCATGACTCTCCAAGGATTTCAACACCTCGGCTGGCATGCCTTTCTGCCAGATGCACGCTGCATGAGGACTCTGTGTGTGTGTGTGTGTGTGTGTGTGTGTGTGTATGTCTGTGTGTGTGTCTGTGTGTTTGTGTCTGTGTGTTTGTGTATGTCTGTGTGTGTGTCTGTGTGTGTAGAGGATAAGGAGAGGGACAAGGAAGGGCTCACAGAAGATTCCAGATTGTCCAGAATCTCTTTTTATACCTGAACCCCAGTACACTCTGGCTTAGCCCCCTGCCCTGTCACTCAGACAGAAGTGCCCTCGTTCTGCCCAGGTTCTCTGCAGCCTACTTTCAGTCACCTGCTGCAGGAAGGTGTGAGCCACTTTGCTGAGCAGCAGTGATTTGCCCAGCCTTCCCTCAGCAGAGTCAGGGACTCAGTCCCGGGTGGCTCTTGTCAAATAGGGTGTCATGGAAAAGCAAGGCATGTGGGATCAGACAATA
Organism: Giraffa tippelskirchi; assembly: GCF_054371585.1. Lineage (NCBI taxonomy): Eukaryota > Metazoa > Chordata > Mammalia > Artiodactyla > Giraffidae > Giraffa > Giraffa tippelskirchi. The sequence continues at coordinate 23,096,237 of NC_137284.1, forward strand.
AAGATTTGAATCCCAGTTCTACTGCTTCTTATGTGACCTTGAAAAAATTACTGTTGTGCCTTAGTTTCTTCATCTGTAAAAAGGGAGAAATTTTGCATTATTTGAAGACATTAAATGAGAGGACTACTCTGGCATACAACTGTTTCATTCCCACTCCAAACCCTGCTCCCATCTCAGTGGTTTTCTGCGCCTGGATTACCGAGGTGCCCTGGGCTGAAACTATATATTGATTTGAATTGTGGATTGTGAAGTCAGAGAGATACCAGGATGCAGAGGTGGTTGTTGAAAGCAAAACCTGCCTCTCCCAAAGAGGAATCTTTGTGGAGAGGATGGCCTTGGCGCCCCAGGCCTTTGGGAGGAAAGCAGCCATGGCGGGGACACCCACATTTGATACCCTGTGGCAGAAGAATGGCACAGTGCCCTGAATGGATGTCTTGGATAGAACGCATATGCCCATAGCCTTATTGTGTACCTCTCAACTAACGGAGTTTGGCGGGAGGCCAGGTGGAGAGGGGGCAGATATGAACTGGGGCTGCAGGGAGACGCGCTAGACCCCGCTGTGCTTCTCCCGGCGTGCAGAACTGCAAGGCAGATGTTTGCAGACAGGTTCCATGACCTCTCTCTATCTTCTTTTCCCTGCCTGGCCCATTCTGTGTGCCCCAGATCTGGGGATATGGATCCCTCTCCCGGTGACATTGGATGGTGTCCATGAACCCCTCTCAGAGAGGTAGGGGTCCCTATTGAACCCTAGCCTCAGTTTCTGGGTCATCACTCAGTGTCTTAGCAATGGAAATGTCCACATACTCAGATACAACCACAAGGTGTCATGTGATGATTCCAGGGTAGGTGGGAAAAAAGAACTGTGGCTTGAACTTACTGTATACCAGGAAAAATGATCATATCATAATGGTGGTAGCAGTGACCATGATCACTGATTTAGTGCTTTACACATATCAATTCATTTAATCCTTCTAGCAACTGTAGGAGGGAGGTACTGTTATAAACCCCATTTTACAGATGAGAAAGCTGAGGCATTAAGTGGTTAAATAACTCATCAAAGATTACGTGGTTGGTAAGTGGCAGGGCTCAAAGCCATGTGGTCAAATGCACATAGTCTAATTCCAAAGTTATTCTCTTTTCAACCACTGTACCCACCTCTACTGCCTCTCTTACTTGATCTTGCTCCAGAGTCCCAGGAGGTAGGTGTAACCTCCTGTCATAGATGGCATATTGTTGTTGTTGTTCAGTCGCTGAGTCATGTCTGACTCTTTCTGACCCCATGGACTTAGCACTTCAGGCTCCCCTGTCCTTTTTTGTCTCCCAGTTCAGTTCAGTTCAGTTCAGTCACTCAGTCATGTCCGACTCTTTGCGGCCCCATAGACTGCAGCACACCAGGCCTCCCTGTCCATCACCAACTCCTGGAGTTTACTCAAACTCATGTCCATAGAGTCAGTGATACCATCCAACCATCTCATCCTCTGTCGTCCTCTTCTCCTCCTGCCCTCAATCTTTCCCAGCTGCTGCTGCTGCTGCTAAGTCACCTCAGTCGTGTCCGACTCTTAGCGACCCCATGGACTGCAGCCCACCAGGCTCCTCCATCCATGGGTTCTCCAGGCAAGAGTACTGGAGTGGGGTGCCATTGCCTTCTCCTCTTTCCCAGCATCAGGGTCTTTTCCAATGAGTCAGTTCTTTGCATCAGGTGGCCAAAGTATTGGAGTTTCAGCTTCAGCATCAATCTTTCCAATGAATATTCAGGGTTGATTTCCTTTAAGATTGACTGGTTTGATATTCTTGCAGTCCAAAGGACTCTCAAGAGTCTTTTTCCAGCACCAAAATTAGAAAGCATCCATTCTTTGGCACTCAGCTTTCTTTATAGTCCAACTCTCATCAATGAAACAACTGAGACTCAGAGAGATGCGGTGACGAGGCCAGGTCACACAACCAGTTAAATATCTATGCTCATCTGTGGGACTCTTTTCACTTCACTGAAGGACTTTCAGGAGAGCAACTGAAACCTTGACATCATCTCTTACCTTATGGATAAGAGGGAGGAGTATGCGGTAGGGGCACCCAGGTCTTTCTCAGTGCCCAACCCTCCACCCCAAGCATGCTGGCAGGCAGGAATGAAAGCCCCAACCTTGCCTCTTTGCTTTGCAGACTTCACCCCAGCATCACCCCCACGTCACTTCTCCAGGAGCCATGACGGCCTCGACAGTCTAGGTTCTTTCCTGCTAACATAGCACTTGCCTCACTTAGTGATTATACATACATCCATGTGATTGTGTGACTATTGTCCATTTTCCTGATTACGTTGTAAGTTCTATGACAAAAAAAAAAAACCAACGCCTTGGTTCTTATTAACATTTTATCACTAGTGATTAGCATGCTGTCTGGCATTCAGTAGCACTGAACTATGATTTAAGTAAATGAATGAATGAATAGAACACCTTCAAGACTCTAGACTCACACCAGGCCCTCTGCTCCCATTATCCCACATCCTTGCAACAACCCAGTGAGCTAGTTACCATCATTCCCATTTACAGGGCCAGAGATGAAGTGACCCTTGCTCAGTCAATGGGAAGTGAAATTAACATTCACATATGGGTTTGCCTGACTCCACCCCAGTCTTCTCGCTACTTCAGGTCACTTAGAGAAGAACCTGGAAACAAGAAGCAGAGATAAGGGGGAATTCCCCGGCTGTCCAGTGGTTAGGACTTTTTACTAGGACTTTCACTGCCAAGGGTGTGGTTTCAATCTCCGGTTGGGGAACCAAGATCCCACAAGCCACGTGGTGTGGGCAAAAAAAAAAAGAAAAAAAAAATAGCAGTGATAAATAGCCCAAGCTTCTGCTCTAGGGAAAGCAGAAGAATGGGTTTGTGGGTACTAGACAGGATTGAAAGTCAAGAATAAAGGACCAAAGTCAAAGAAAGAGCTAAAATGGTCATGGGGGGAGATTCTAGAAACCCGTGTTTGATAATTCAGGAGGAAGTCAGCTACGAAGACCCCAGGTGCCTTGGAAGACTTGATTCTCCATTCTCCAAACTCAGCTCTTCAGGGTCTCTCCTTCCGCCTTGGGAAGGATAAAACCTTAAGAAGCAAATGACTGTGAGTAGGAATTCATTTGTCATCCTAAAATTTGAAGACAGTCTTTGTGGAAACAAGGAAGCCAGGGTGATATGCTTGACAGTCTGCTTTTCAGCCTTAGGGAGACTGAGTGTGTTAGATTCATATTTGATGCATGTCCAGACTGCCTTGAGGAAAAAATTTTGATAAATATATCAGTGCATGTCTAAAATTCTTGCACAATGTGGAGCTTCAAGAAAGATGCCAACTTTTTTTTCAAAGACTGAATGGTGTCTTGCTCCATTGTTTGTAAAACCACCTTTCTAAGCCAAAAAATAATAATAATAATAAAATCCTTGTATATTTTGTTCTTTTCCACCCTTCAAGCTCTGAGGTTTTATTTGCCTTGGGTTGGGAGAGTGAGTGGAAATCAACACAGCTGTTTATGTTTAGTGGCTTCCAATGATCTCAAGGCGCAAAAGATCCTCACGAGTGTCTCTGCTTTGTTGACAGTTTTGAGACCAGCTTTGAGCTCAGCCAAGGGGTAGTGTGAATGAGAATTCCTTTTTACATGTGCCCATCAGGGTTCATTTCAAGCATACTGGGACCTTTCCTCTCCATCTACTCTCCTTCTGCGAGATCAGGACTCTGTCTTCAGGCTAGCATCATGGCTTATAGAGACAGTTTGGTAGGTCAGTCAGAAAAGGATGGATTTCCTAGTCCCTCTGCTCAGGGGTGGTCTTGGCACTTCTGCAGAGGAGGATTCTATTGGGAGCTGCTTCCCTGGAAGAAAAGGAAAACAGGGAGGGTGTCTGGAGTAACTGTTCCTGGCTGTCTTAGAAGGAGGGAACCCTACTTGTCAGTGACTTTATATAGATAGTCATCCCTCAGCAAATGCAGGGGATTAGTTCCAGGGTGCTCTTGGATTCTAAAATCTGCAGGATGCTCAAGACCCTTATATAAAATGGTGTAGTATTTGCATATAACCTACACACACCCTCCTAAGTCAGTCATCTCTGGGTTACTTACAATACCTAATACAATGTAAATACTATGTAAATACTATGTAAATAGTTGCTAGGGCATGGTAAATTCAAGTTCTGCGTTTTGGAACTTTCTGGATTTTTTTTTTTTCCGTCTGCTGTTGGTTGTATCTGTGGATGCAGAACCCATGGATACAGATGGCCAACTGTATATAGATCTTATATATTTATATATATATATATATAACTAAACTGGATTTAATTGAACTAGATTTGAACTAAAATTGGATTTTAATCTTTCTTTGAGAGCTAACAAAGTTACTGTCTCTCTGGGAGATGACTCAACTCTTCTACCTGAAAAGGTGGAGTGCAGAGGTGAATATAAGCCAGCTAACTTCCCTATGACCAATATTTGGCACAAGGCTTGGTTCCCTATAGCTCAGTTGGTAAAGAATCTGCCTTCAGTGCAGGAGACCCCAGTTTTTTGGGAAGATCTGCTGGAGAAGGGATAGGCTACCCACTCCAGTATTCTTGGGCTTCTCTTGTGGCTCAGCTGGTAAAGAATCTGCCTGCAATGTGGGAGATCTGGGTTCGATTCCTGGGTTGGGAAGATCTGCTGGAGAAGGGAAAGGCTACCCACTCCGGTATTCTGGCCTGGAGAATTCCATGGACTGCATAGACACAACTGAGCGACTTTCACTTCACTTTGGTTCTCTGTAGAGGATAATGAGCATTCCTTGAAAAAATAAAAGATTCAAACAATTAAAGATGTTTGTTTGAAAAAAATGCAGAAAAATCCCGTGGAAAAGTAAGTGAAATCAACTATAATTCCAACCCTTTAAAGCAGTGATAGAAAAATAAGAAATAACTAGTCCCCTAACTTGCTCCTCAAAAAATAACTACTATTAGTAGTGTGATGTGATGCCTTCCTTCTCTTTTCTCTTAATAAACGTATGTATTTATATATTGTAAACACACAAATACATTAGCAAATTTTAATGGTAGCCAAAGTGAAGTCGCTCAGTTGTGTCCAATTCTTTGTGACCCCGTGGACTGTAGCTTACCAGGCTCCTCCGCCCATGTGATTTTCCAGGCAAGAATACTGGAGTGGGTTGCCATTTCCTTCTTCCCGACCCAGAGACTGAACCCGGGTCTCCCACATTGTAGGCAGATGCTTTACCATCTGAGCCACCAGGGAAGTCAAACATGTATGTAAAAAGTAGCCAAACATGTATGTAAATAATAAGATAAATATCCCCATGACATATACATTTTAAATAAAGGAGAAAGAATGACAAAATACATACCAAGGTCTACATGATTTTTTTTTTTTTAGTATCCACTGTTGAGATTTTTTTCATGCCAGCATACCTTTTTCTGAGCACAGACTGTAAAGAGTTAACTGTGCTCCAAGCTCTCCTCTGAGAGCCCTGAACCCTGGGCACCACCACCCACCTCTCCCAGGGCCAGGAGCTCCTCTGCAGCAGATGCTCACCAGGCTCTGAGCCTGGGGCAGAGGCAGAGGGAGGCAGGAAGGCTCACAGGAGAAACAGTAACCAAAAGGGGAAATGCGGTAGAGGAAGCAGCCAGAGCATCCTCGCTCCTTGCCTGGGGGCCTGCACTGACCAGGGATCAGGCTTCTTGATGCCATCTGCATGGCTGACTCCCAGGCAGCATTTGGGCAATTACTCGGCTGCTTTGGGGCTGCACGGGCTGCTAGTCTGGCTGTGTGTGTCTCTCTCAAAAAACAAACCTGGCACAGAAAGTAACAGAAGGTCTGGGTTTTTCCAGATTGGCCATTCACAGTGATTGAAACTGTCCAGGTTTTTGCCTCAGTCATCCCCCACTGTAAAATGTTGAGGGAGCAGTCTTTGTAGCATTTCTTACAACGGCACTTTTCCATTTGCCTGTACCCAGGAGCTGTGCGTGTGTGCGCCCGTTGTCGCTTCAATTGTGTCCAACTCTTTGTGACTCCATGAACTGTAGCCTGTCAGGCTCCTCTGTCCTTGGGATTCTCCAGGCAAGAATATTGGAGTGGGTTACCATACCTTCCTCCAGGGGCTCTTCCTGACCCAGAGATCAAACCCACATCTCCTGCATCTCCTGCATTGTAGGCAGGTTCTTTACCCACTGAGTCACCTGGGAAGCACCACCCAGGAGCTTTACTAACAGAAAAGTGCTTGGGCCCCATCCCCAGAGTCTGATTTTGTCAGTCCAGAGTGGGACCTGGGCAGCCCTGGTTTTTTTTTTCAGTTCTGCAGGTGACTCTCATGGATAGCCAAGGCTGCGAAGTCAAGTGTGAGAACCCACAGATTCAGTCACCCAAGTTCTTGCTTACAAGACAGATACACAGATTCAGAATTCTAGGTCTGTTGGGGGTGTGTGATTAGGGTTCTGTTCTTTTAACCCTCAGTGATTCTTAGGCTTTTACTAGAGTGTAAGATCTACTATTTGTCATTTATTTCCCTGTTTGCTTGCCCTGTTTTCTCAATTTTTCAGCTGTTGAAAAGGGCAACCCTCAGGCTAGAAACAGTGGTTGCATCTTCCTTTGAATCTTGAGAGTAGGGGCTAAGCACTTAAGTTTTATTTGTTCCCTATGATAATGCCCAGAGCCTGGCCATATAGATATCTCTCAACAATTTATTCAGTGAGTTAATGATTGAGGCATACCATAGCCGATAAGTGAAAGTGAAAGTACACATTGCTCAGTCCTCTCCAACTCTTTGCAACCCCATGGACTATACAGTCCATGGAATTCTCCAGGCCAGAATACTGGAGTGGGTAGCCATTCCCTTCTCCAGGGGATCTTCCCAATCCAGGGATTGAACCCAGGTCTCCCACACTGCAGGAGGATTCTTTACCAGCTGAGCCACCAGGGAAGTCCATAGCCAACAAACCAATAGTTTACTAAATATTTGTTTGACATTTAGTTAGGGCTATTGCCTTGGGCTTCCCAGTTGGCTCAGTGGTAAAGAATGTGCCTGCCAATGCAGGAGATGCAGGTTCGATCCCTGGTTTGGGAAGATCCCCTGGAAAAGGAAATGGCAACCCACTCCAGTATTCTTGCCTGAGAAATCCCATGGGCAGAGGAGCCTTGTGGGTTATAGTTCATGGGGTCACAAAAGACTTGGACACAACTTAGAGACTAAAACAACAACAAGTGTCTCAAACCCTTGTAAACACGCACACATTCACACATACTCCTTACACACCAGCCCTGCAAGTGGGAAAAGCAACAGTCATCAGTTCTCAAAATACAACCCAGAGATCACCGCTGGGCATACAGATCTGCACAGATCCATCTGTGGAAGAAGGTAGATTAGAAGCAAGCACAGGGAGGGGTGAGCAGACTTTCTAAACAGCTGTTCTAAGGTTCTTGCCCCAGTTTTCCTGCAGTCTGAGATGGGTGGGCTCTCAATTCAGCCATTACCAAAAGATAAGCATTTGGGGCCAGCAAGAGATATTATTGGAAGTTGCCAACCCATGTCATAGAAAACTAAGGGAAAGTGCATATTTGAGAATAAGCCTTTCTAACTTTTTTTTTTTACTCCCCAATAAACTCAAGAATGTTTTGCTTTTTATACTATTCTGGAGACTTGCAATATGTCCCTTCATAATTTATAGTAGAGTTCTCAAGAGCCTGTTGATTCTTTCTCCAGGTCCCTGAATTTTCTTTTTTTTTTTTTGTGGTAGGCTGCGGTTTAGATGTTTCAGTCTCTCTTAGGGCTGTCTTCTTGGGAGGTAAGTGCAGCCAGGGGTCTTTAACACAGATAAAGGGTGGGTTGATGGGGTTGGTCACTTGCAGATCAGCCCTAAAGACCAATTTATACTTAACTAATCACCAGTAGCTGTTGCATAGGATCAGAAAGCAGTGTAGCTGGCATATCCTGACCTAAGGATGGTTCTTACAGCCAGAGAGGTGCCAAACCCTTCAGATTCTGATTCAGTGGTCCTGGGAGCTTTGGCAATATGTTTCAAATTGGGTGGTTTTGAAAGTTGAGAGTCTGACAGAAGAAAAAGAGAAGGGTTGTCAAAGTTGGGATTTAAAATAGTGGGCTATCCATGATATATATCATTTTTTAAAAATAGCAATAAAAAGAAACTTGGATAGTGTGTTCTTTCCAAAGCAGTTTACTGTATCCTAAACCAGTGACTCCTTTAGCTACCAATGCTTGACAAACTTATTGATTTCAAATGACTTCATTCATGTTAACACAGCATCTGTGTGGATGGAGTAACTTTATAGGACATTTTTATAATTTGAGATGATCTTATTTAAGGAGGAATCTTGCAATTATCTCTTTTGCCTCAGGGAAAAAGGAGCTTTTCCTCCCATGTCTTGCTATAATGACAAAATTATTTTGCTGTAAAGAAAGAAAATGAGCAGAAGACAGGAAAAATATAAAGGGAGATGTAAACTGTTCCAGGAAAGAGCAAATAAAATTATTAAAGGGATGTGGAGGCCGGGAAAGAATTTGGAAATGGACTAAAAGATTCACTTGTTTCCCATCAAGAAAGATGAGAAGTCATTGGACTTTAAGTTAAATAAATCACACAAGTTAAGATGCATGGTCATATATTTACCAAATCCTAGAGTATTAGGAAGAGGTACTTTTTAAAAAAGAATGCACTGTTTTTCAAATTAGTACATATTTGACGGTCTCAGAACCCAAAAAATGACCTTGGTGCAAATATGATTTAAATGGGAAACCCAAGATGGCAAATACATAGTATATACGTCACTATGTCCATCCAATTCTGTACCCATGACAGACATTATTAATTGATCACGCTGCTGTTTCCAGCTTAACTAGATAAATTCACCTTTGGAATTCCGTTCAGCACACGGTGACAGAAAGTCAGTCTGTCTGACTTTCTGTCTTGAGATGAACCCATTTTGCTACCTATGATTTAGTTTACTACACAAAGTGTGAGCTCCAAACCACCAGCATGGGTGTCACACGGGAGCTTATTCTGAAATCAGAATCTCGGCCCCATTCCAGACCTACTGAATGGAATCTGTATTTTAGCAAGATCTCCAGTAATTCTTATGTATATTAAGGTATATTACATATATTAAGCAGAGACATCACTTTGCCAACAAAGGTCCTATAGTCAAAGCTATGGGTTTTCCAGTAGTCATATGGATGTGGGAGCTGGACCATAAAGAAGGCTGAGTGCCGAAAAATTGATGCTTTCAAATTGTGGTGCTGGAGAAGACTCTTGAGTGTTCCTTGGACTGCAGGGAGATCAAACCAGTCAATCCTAAAGGAAATCAACCCTGAATATTCACTAGAAGGACTGATGCTGAAACTGAAACTCCAATACTTTGGCCACCTGATGTGAAGAGCCAACTCATTGGAAAAGACCCTGATGCTGGGAAAGACTGAAGGCAAGAGGAGAAAGGGATGACAGAGGATGAGATTGTTGGATGATATCACTGACTCAATGGACATGAGTTTGAGCAAACTCTGGGAGATGGTGAAGGACAGGGAAGCCTGACAAGCTGCAGTCCATGAGGTCACAAAGAGTTTGACTCAACTTAGTGACTGAAAAACAACAACATATTTAAGTTTAAGCAGCCCTGAAAGAGCACTGAATGCCTGATGCATTCATCAGAATCACTTGGTTCAGTTCAGTTCAGTTCAGTCGCTCAGTCGGGTCCGACTCTTTGCAACCCCATGAATCGCAGCACGCCAGGCCTCCTTGTCCATCACCAACTCTCGGAGTTTACCCAAACCCATGTCCATCGAGTTAGTGATGCCATCCAACCATCTCATCCTCTGTCGTCCCCTTCTCCTCCTGCCCCCAATTCCTCCCAGCATTAGGGTCTTTTCCAATGAGTCAACTCTTCGTATGAGGTGGCCAAAGTATTGGAGTTTCAGCTTCAACATCAGTCCTTCCAACGAACACCCAGGACTGATCTTCTTCAGGATGGACTGGTTGGATCTCCTTGCAGTCCAAGGGACTCTCAAGAGTCTTCTCCAACACCACAGTTCAAAAGCATCAATTCTGCGGCGCTCAGCTTTCTTCACCGTCCAACTCTCACATCCATACATGACCACTGGAAAAACCATAGCCTTGACTAGATGGACCTTTGTTGGCAAAGTAATGTCTCTGCTTTTAAATATGCTATCTAGGTTGGTCATAACCCTCCTTCCAAGGAGTAAGTGTCTTTTAATTTCATGGCTGCAATCACCATCAGCAGTGATTTTGGAGCCCAAAAAAATAAAGTCTGACACTGTTTCCACTGTTTCCCCATCTATTTCCCATGAAGTGATGGGACCAGATGCCATGATCTTAGTTTTCTGAACGTTGAGCTTTAAGCCAACTTTTTCACTCTCCCCTTTCACTTTCATCAAGAGGCTCTTTAGTTCTTCGATTTCTGCCATAAGTGTGGTGTCATCTGCATATCTGAGGTTATTGATATTTCTCCCAGCAATCTTGATTCCAGCTTGTGCTTCTACTAGCCCATCACTTGGTTAAACACTTGGTAAACCTAGATCCTTGGGCCCAACTTCAGGACTTTTGGTTTATCAGATCTGGGGTAGGGCTTATCAAACAAGCTTCCAGGTGTTGATGCTGCTGGTGGTGATCCGGGGACCACATTTTGAGAAAAACTACATTAAGGCCATAGAAATACTTTGGAATATCTCCATAATCTTTAAAGTCAAAGACTGCAATATATTTCCATAACTCTTGCTACATCTGGCAGAACCAGAATTCTGGACAGGAGAGGCTCCAAGTTTTAACACAGCATAGCATCTCATGACTTTATGTACCTGGATCTAAAAGGCTCTCCCTCTGGTTAATTGCCGCTGGCATCATTCACTCATCTATCTGATAACAATCTGGGTAGCTATTCTGTCCACAGCATTATACTCAATGCTGAGACAATCTAATGCAGGTTAAAAACACATTCCTGACTTCAAGAGGCCTCCTCTTTAAGAAGAAAATAAACATGAAACAATAAACAACAAGGTAGCATCAGATAGAAAAGGGCTGAGTGCTAAGTAAGTGACATGGCAGACCACCTGTAATTTAGAGGGAGGAATACCTGGAATTGCATACATGACTGTGTGCAGTTCAGCCTAACTAGAAAGTTGTTGCATAGAATGGATGGAGATAAGATGGGAGAGGGAGCAGCCCACCTTCTTATTTCTTAATACTGTTTTAAGAGACTATCTTAAAACTTGGAAGTTTCCTACTATCAGGATAATAACAAATCAATGCTATCAAAATTGAAAATTAGGCTATAGGGTGGGCATACTGTGAAAAAGCTGTATCTCAGAGACAGAGAAGTGAAATAACTTTATGTAAATAGAGATGACTGGAGGGTGGCGTGGGGGATACTAGTAGCAGTAATTTAATAATAGGGATAATAATACCCAACTTCTACCGGTCTTTCACACTGCCAAGTACCCGTGCTACATGACTGTAATGAACTATCTCATTTATCCAAACAATAGCATAATGTCGTCAACCCCCCTTCTTACTCCCAGTAAGAAGCGAAGCTTTGTAAGGATGTATCTAAGTCAAAGAATTTGCCCAATTTAAATCCAGGAAGTTCTAAGGGGGGGTGGGGGGGGTGGTCCTCATCTATAAATCGCGAGGGGTCTGGCCTGCCTGTGTCATCTCTTCCAGCTCTCTGCGAGGAACCCACAGGGCACCTGGGACAGAAGAGAAATCATCGAGCGGATTGAAGTCGAGGAACCTGTGGGGTCAGTGCGTCCGAGGCGCAGACAGGGAGGGGCTCCTATCTGAAACGCAGCAAGATTTTAGCCGGAGCCTGGGCCGGGTCCTGGAGCTTCTCCGGGCTTCCTTTGGCCACTCTAATTACAGTATGTGGTAGGTTGCGAGGAGGAACCGTCTGGAGTCGGCAGGCTTCGCGGGGGTATTGTATTTGCCTATAAATACTTCACATAGTTAAGTGAAATGTGCAGCCTTTGAAAGCTGGAGAGGAAGCCATTCGGAGGCCCCCCGGCCCGCCTGGAGGAGCTGGCAGAAAAGAGAAGAAATGGCTGGCTCGTCCTTCACGCGGGAGCCTAAGGAACCGCCCTGCCCAGACCAGATGGGGGTCCGCGGGGCTGCAGGCGCGACTCCGGAAGCCTCAGACCGTTAAGGTGACCAGAACAATTTAAAAAAGGAAACAAACTTCCCCGGAGCCTTCCCAGTGGGGCCCCGAGGCGGGCGGTTGCGTTCGAAAGGGCATTTTTCAAAAGGGTTTCAGGACGCTGGGGGTGTGGGCCCGCGGGGGAGCGCGCGGCCAGAGCCGCGCTGCAGAGCGGCCACCAGCCTGCTTTGTACTTGCGGCCAAGCGCGGCCCCAGAGTTTCGGCGGCGGCCCGGGGAGTTGAGGCCACGCCCCCTTTGCAGGGAGAGCCGCGGCCGCCGATTGGCCCGCCGCGGACCAATCGGCGCGTTGAGGCGGCCCGGGCTGTCAGCGCGCGCCGCAGCCGCGCGGGTCGCAGCCTGTCCTCCCCTGCGCCGGAGCCCCGCAGCCAGCGCAGCCTTCCCGGGAAGCGCGGCTGCCGCTCGCGAGCGCTGCCCTGCCCTGCTCTGCCCAGCCCAGCCCTCCAGCCGCGCGTCCGGGTGCCCGCGTCCCGCGGACACAGCCTTGCTGCGCTATAGCGCACGGAGCATGTGCAGACCCTCAGGCGCCGAAGTGCTCTCTGCCCCGGGGGGCTTCTGGCCGTGGTGACTGACTGTCACACCTAGAGAGACCTTTCGAGGGCTCTCGCCGCGCCTCTGCGTCGCGGGGGGACACTGCGGTGCTTGCAATCAGAGCGACAGCTGCCTCTCGCTGAAGACGTCTTGGGCTGCGTGCTCCCTCCCTCTCTTCTCCTATCTCTCCTTCCCTCCCCTCCGCGGTTCCTAGCCCCTTAGCTCTCCGGCTCACACCCGCAGCCTCCCCGGAGCGGGAGGCGTGGGTCCCCGCCGCCCCTTTTCGAGCGGGGCCTCCTCACTTTGGAGATGCAATGACAAGTTAATATGGGCGTCCAAGCCTCGGGGTCCCAGGAGGAGAATCGCAAGAGGCAAAAGCTCCCGAGCACCCAGAACCCTTGAACAGGCCACCCAGGAGGGGCGTGAAACCCGGCGACAGCAACCGTCCAGGTGGGACCAGCTGAGCGCCGCGCGATCAGTCCTCCACCCGGTTCCCGCACCGTGAAGGCCAGCTCGCCCTATTGCTCCGATATCCCCGACCCGGGGATTTTTTTTTTTTCCCCTCGGCTGGTGGTGGGCGCCTCTCGGGCCGAAGCCCGGCGCCTGCTCTGCTGCCCGCGCTGCCTTTAGCGGTCGCCTCCGCTGCCGCTTCCAGGGACGTGCTGGGAAAGCCGAAGCCCCGGGAGAAGATGCCGGCCATCCTGGTGGCCTCCAAAATGAAGTCGGGACTGCCCAAACCCGTGCACAGCGCCGCGCCCATCCTGCACGTGCCCCCAGCCCGGGCGGGCCCCCAGCCTTGCTATCTCAAGTTGGGAAGCAAGGTGGAGGTGAGCAAGACCGCCTACCCTAGCCAGATTCCCCTGAAATCGCAGGGGCTGCAGGAGCCGACGGGGGAGGGGCTCCCGCTGCGGATGAGCGGCTCGGTGGAAAACGGGTTCGATACCCAGGTGAGAGGTGCTGTGTGCCGGGGGCACTGTTCTGGGGGGAAAGGTGAATACTTTTTTGAGGGTGGAGGTTGACACGGCTGGAGAGGGGAAGGGGTTGCCCTGTGGGCTGAGAAGGGGACCGTTCCACTTAGGCCAGCAGATTGGGGGTTGCGCTCGGAGAGTGGGCTGGCCAGTGGGTGTGGCCCGGGTGACCGAGGTTTGCTTTAAGGAGCTCTGCGAGATCGGGATGCGGGCTGCCTGCGGCTTCCTTCTGGGGGAGCGGTGGGGTGGGGCACGATCAGGGTGTCCTCAAAAAACCATGTGCCACACTGGAAATGTCAGGTTCTGCATGTCGAGGGACTTGGCCCCAAGAAGACAGTGTCTACTGCAGCGGCTGTGCGTCTGTCGGTTCTGCAGAGATTCTGTCCCTGCCGAGGAATGGTCCAAGACCTCGTTGGGCTCCACGCCCCGCTGGCCTGGCTGCAAGATCCAGGAAAAGAGATCTAGGGATGGCAGTGTATCTGCTCCCCTCGGCTTGGAGATACCCGGACCTGCCCCCATCCTTTGGGCTGACAGCATTCCAGGCACGGTGCTGGGACTGCAGTAGGAGTGCGCTGTGCACCGGCGGAGGCAGGCAACCAGAGACTCCTAGCGTCTCGGCTGGCTGTAGCGATGGGGCGGGGGTGGCTGCCTCGGAATGGCGGCCCGAAGCTAAGCCCCTCCTTCCTGGGTAGTAGATCCCGGTGCCGGTAGCCCGGGTGACTGGGGGGTGCGAGTGTGGGGGTGGCTTGAAAAGAATTGATGACTTTTACCTTTCCAGACCGAGCTCGCATCACCCAATTCGGCTGGGTGACAGGCCCTAGCCATGCAATCTCTTTTAAGGAAATCAGCAAGGGCCAATCCGGTTCTCCTGGCTTCCTGCCCTCACTGCTCCTTTTTTTCCCCCCTCCTTTCTCCTGGTAAGAGGGAGCCAGGGGCACGCTGTATTTTCTTGGCAGTTAGTCAGCAGGGACTTTTGGGGACAGGCCGACCTGACGGATATGACTGTCCCAGTCAGGAGAGGCGGAAAGCCAGCGGGGGAGGTAGTGTGGGCCTGGTGTCAGGGAAGTGGCAACAGACCAGCTGACCTTTTTGGCACTTAATCTTTGCTGACCCTGTCTCCACCTTCTCCTAGAGCTTTCTCTGATCAGAGGCTAGAACTCAACACATTCCTAGCCTTTCTGATGGAGGAACTGAAGCTGGAAGCTAATTGTAAGCAGACTTTTGGAACTCTGGGCTGGAGAAGGCCCTCAAAGCAGATTACGCTCCCACACCAGGCTGATAAGCATGCCCCTTGCTGCTGCACTTGCTAAACATTTTTGGAAGCTGACAGGTTTGAGTGATGGCGTGTGGGAGGAAGGCAAGATTTACCCCCAATGCTCCTGGGTCTGTCTCTGCTATAGGGTTTTGTGCTCTGAGCTGTTTTTCTGCCGTTCATCACAGGATTTGTTCAGTGGTCTCTGAAACAGGAGTGAGCCTGGGGTGGGGTGTGCTCTTATGAGGGTGTCCCCTCTATCCTTGGAGGCGGGGCTGATAGGGTGTGGTGGGGTGTGATGGAGTGGAGGCTGGAGGCCAGAGCGGTGACTCGGGGATGTGACACACACCCTCCAGCCTGATGAGGAGGGCCCAAGGAATGAGGGCAAAATGGACTCTGTGATCGTTGCGACCAGGCAGCTGTTCTGCCGCTGTCCATTTGACCTTTCACTTAACACACAGGGTTGGAGGGCTTTTGATGGGCAGGCTCTGAAAAGGTGATTCATCACCCTCTTTCCTGGAAAAATGATCTTCAGCTGCTGCCAGAGGGGCTCATGTGTTCTGGTTCCCTCAAGGCTTTCCTTCTCTCCCCTGCCCTCAGCCCACAGTCCCCTGTCTGCCCTGACCCCGCTTCCCTTGCCCTCAAGAGGGCCTGGTGTACTGACCATGAGGCTGGTTTGGATGGACTTCCCAGTGGGCTACCTGGTTTTGACAGCCTGCCCTTTTTTTTTTTTTCACTCATGGCCAAGCTTCCTGGCAGTTCTTCTTTGTGGCAGGTGCAGATCCTTGTTCTCATAGCCTCGCCCTGGCATCAGAAAATCATTGGCAAAAGGGGTTTTCCTCTTTGGACAAGTCTTCTTCCTCTGGGCCTGACGCAGTGAACATGCACCATCCAGGAAGGCCTCTCCATGCAGTTCGAGGACAGGGTCAGGCCTGGTAGTCCCGGATTCAAAACCTGATATTTGTCACTAGAAGATGCTCAGGAGATGAGTTAAGTGGCAAATGATATCTTGGGACATTTGACTCCTCTTTTTACTCAGGCGCTTTTACTAGGCTGGGCTGTGCAGTGGTGAGTAGCACAGGCTTTACAGTCAGGTGGATATCCCAGGTGCCCTGCCTTCACCAGGTACAAGCTGGTGACCTAGTCCATTAACCTCTTTGGGCCTCAGTGTTCCCATCTGTAACAATGGGCGTTTAACAACCACACAAATTGTGAGAGGCTTGAAAAAATAACGTATGTAAAGTGTCATATACACCTGTCTGTATATATGCATATATATACATCATAGGTATGTATTTATATACATATATAAGTAAGATGTGTAAAGCCCAGTGTCTGGCAAATAGGAAACACTTAATGAAATGAGCCATTTATATTGCTAAACCAAGAGATGGGGCATTGTTGAACATACATCTAATAGCTTCTCAGTGAGAAAAGGCATAGCTTATTCTGTCAAGCCCTTGAGAAGGTATCATTCAGTTCACAAGGGTTTACAGGACATCTGTCACATACCTAGTACAGTACCAGGCATGGTGGGAAGATGAGGGAAGTGCCTGAGTGCCAGGCTCTCTTTGTATGATCTCATTTCATCCTCACAGTAACACTTAAAGCAGATATGACTTCCTATGACAATAATTTCATATAACATCTTCTTCAACGACAGTGATATAATAATGGCAAGTCATCACATAGCACTTCTGATGTGCCAAGAATTGTTCTAAAAGACATCACTTTATTCTTACAACAATCCAATGAGATGTGTGTTATTATTCTCATTTTACACGTGGGAAACTGAGGCAAAGACTAGATTAGTGACCCCATGAATAGCAGGAGTAGAATTAGAACTTGGACAGCCTGGTTCTGGACTCCCTGTTCTTAACCAGCATGCTATAGAGAGAAGATCATAGGGACTTTCCGGTTACTCACAGGCCCTAACTTATAAAACCACTGCTCTAGCCATTGAGCTGGAAGAGTAAACAGGACTCAGCAAGGTTGTGTGACTCTCCCCAGGTCATCCTGCTCCAGGGTGGCAAGCAGGGAGTCCAGCTCTGGGTGGTCTGGCTTGCAGGATGGTGGTCTTCCCTGTCTTCATAGCTGCCTCCCTCTTTCATGTTCTGGTGGAGGTACAGGGTACATTAGACATGGTCCGGGCCTTGGAGGTCTTACAGTCTAGATGGGAGGCATAACTGATGTACTGAAGTCAGGGCACAACACAAAGAGGGCTGAGAGGGCTATTTGGGGCTGAAAGAAAGGAAAAGGCCATGAGGCTAGAGAAGTCCAGAGAGCCTCACGGAGGGGGCTGGAGATGGTGGGTTCCAGAGATGGTCAGGAATACCTGGGTGGGGAGGAGAGGGGGTGAGATGAATGTGTGGGGAAGGGGGAGGGGCAGGGCATGCAGTGGTGCAGAGCAGGAGTGGGTGTAGCCACAGGGAAGCCACAGCTTCACGTAGCAGGTGATGACTTCACATTTAGTATCTTCCTTTCAAAAGGTGAGCATGAGCAAAGAACAAAGGCTTCTCGCAGTTGAAAAATTGGAATTGCCTGTTGCCTTCCTGGTTGATAGTGATCTTGAGCATGCGAGTAGTTATGGAGAGATGGTGTCCATAAAAGACCTGGTTCATAGCAGACCCTTGGGAAATGACAGTGATTATTATTATTAGCTTAAGGTTCAGAATCTCCAACATGGCGTGATATGGGGAAAGGAGACAGTTCTCATGGCTTATATTAGGCAACAACTTATTTCAGCCAGTGATGGCCCATTCTCCCCCAAGCCTGTTCTCCATCTCCATCAAGTGTGAAAAGACCTGATGTAGCCAGCAACTAGCTTTTAGGTGCAGCGCCACTGTCAGCTCGCCAAGCCCCTCACCTTGAATCTCTCCCACAAACCTATAGCTGGGGCTCGACCCCCAGAGAGAGGAACTGTTCTGCAGCTGCACATCCCTCCCAAGTCCCCCTCCTGGTGCTGGGATACCTGGGCCTCCCCCCAAGAATGAACATTTATAGCATCTGCTCTGTTAACATGGCGTATAAATTATGACCATGTGCAAAGAATTGTTTTAGAGACCTGCTCTATGTTAGTTCAGAAACCCTGTCCGACCGACCTTCAGATAAGGAATGCTCATGAGCTATTTGAGGAGAGGTTAGCCTATTTTTAAGAAGCAGTTGCAGAGGGAAAAAAGTTATATATATATAATACTTTGATATTTCCTGTTTTTAGGAGCCTAGTGTTCAACTTGCAGCTCACTTCTTTAAAAAAGTAATTAGAAGTGATGGAAGTCCTCTGTGGATGTTTTAGATGTTTTTTTTAAAAAAAAGCACAGACGAGGCCCGCCGGGAAGAGAATGCAGCTCCAAGCTTGCAACCTGTTGCAACTTTGCCCCATTGTGTTTTGATTAGAATCCTTGCTCCATCATCAAAGTTGATTATGGATTTGATTAGTGCATTTTTCTGCTATTGTGTTATTCCCTTTCTTCTCTTCCTCAGTTCTTGGAGGAGAATGTGTAGTATGGTTATCTGCCAACATGCAAGAATGTTTATAGTTCACGTATTATTGCTTATTTCATGGGTTAATTTTCTGAAAACACTTTAAGGGTGGGACTGGTGGCTCATTTAGAGTATCATTACATGTGTATATATGTGTGTGTATAAATACATCAACTTCTGGATATGTGTATATACACAAATACACACACATATACAAATATATACACATGGAACAGCTTAAAGTAATAAGCACATGTAAGCACACACACATCAAAGGCCAGACTGGAGGAATTACAGCCCAATTTCCAGCTTTCAGAATAGCTTGATTTGTTCCCCACTTCTCGTACTCCCTTCCTCTGTGACTGAGGTGGAAGAACCATGTCTTGGTGTCCCATTTTATTTATTTATAAGATGTAAGAGATGTAGCCTTGAGAGAGATGTTTTAATTAGGCCTTAGTGAAGCTCCTGAAGCCAGTCTGCAAAAGCCGAAACACCAAGTGAGATTTTGGACATTTGGCTTAAGGGTCAGAGATTCTTATTTCTTAAAATCAGTCTCAGCAGCAAGGAAGGGAACAGTTATGGGGCATCTGCTATAAGCCAGGTAGTACTCTGCAGGGATTTTATGTATGTATGTATAATGTGTATAATATATATTTTATGTATATAAAATTTAGTATGAGGCACAAGAAACTGGGTAAAATGTAAAGTGGCCCATGAATTTCATAGGAGGAAGATGAAACCAAGGGAAGTTCCCACTTGGAGGCAGTTTTTGTTCACATTTATTGCTTTATTAATATTTGGCTGCTCTGGGACTTAGTTGTGGTGTGTGGGATCTTTAGTTATGGCATGCAAACTCTTAGTTGCGGCATGTGGGATATAGTTTCCTGACTGGGGATTGAACTTGTGCCCCCTGCATTGGGAGCCTGGAGTCTTAGCCACTGGAACACCAGAGAAGTCCTTGGAAGACAGTGGTAAAATGGCTGATTAGGCTTAATTGAGAGACAGACCTGGGTTCACATCTAGGCTTTGGGCAAGTGAACATCTCTAAATGTAAGCGTCTTTATCTATAAAGCAGAAACGATGATTCTTATACGTTGTCCGTAAGGATCCAATGAGATAATACTGGGAGGTTGCTGACATAGAGCCTGGTATGTAATAAGCAAAAAATTTGTGATATTGCCTATTTTTATTACCCAAGGTCAGAGCCAAGTTTGGAAACCAGATCTGCCTCATTCCAAGCTCATGTTCTTTCTACCCTACCTTTCAAGTGCATGGTTAATTATATGGAGAACAGTTGGCTTGCACTGTGAAAGCAGAGAGCGAAGCGGAGCTTTGGTTAGATGAGTGGGGAGCAAGAGTAAGTTAAGAACAGTGTCCTCTAAATGAGTCGTGTCCAGAGTTGTGAAGTGAAATCTTGACATTTTGGTTCCAAACATGCCATTTCTATAGCACTAACCAAGCTGACGGATCTGCTGCAAACCAAACCTATGGGAAGCCTCCTTTGAACACCCAATCTGAACTGGCACTGTCAAGGCGGTTGAATGGAACTGGCCAATCTGATTGTGCTGCCGGGGACCAAGAATGAAACAATCCCATTGATTTGGCTTCTGAATGGCTTCTCATTGTTCTGAAGGCAAAAGGAAAGCCCTCTTCCCTTAGGGCTGGCATGATTGTGGTGGGAGCTAAACCTTGTGATCAGGTTGGTCATTAAGGTACCCCAAGGCATGGCTGGCTGCCCAATGGTGTTTTACTAATAGCCACAGGGCCACTTTCAATGGTGACTCTGTCTCTTGGTCACATTGTTCAAAGAGATGGACAATGTGTTCCTGGAATGTCTTGGGCAGAATGGTTCATGTGATTTTGGGTACAAAACTAGGTCAGGCTTTTGTGCTTCAGTCCACACAAGTCAGTAGTGAGTGACAGCTAAAAGTTTTCGCAGGAACCCTAAGTCGCCCACACAGAACCTAAAGAATGATTCATGACTTAGTGCTCCATTTCCCAAGGAAAACAGACCCTCTCTTGTGTTTTGCAAACAATGGTCCCACAGCCTCAGAATATTTTCTCTCTCCAAGTGAAACTTCAGTACCTTCAGTGAATTTTGGTTTGTAGGTGTGGGGACTGGGTCAACATAATGGTGAGGTTCTTTTGGAGCCTTGGAACCAAATCAAATACTCACGAGAACATGATTATAATAATGGGAACTGACACTGACAGAGCATGGCACTGGACACGCATCATTTCATTTAATCCTCACAACACCCCATTAGATAGAAGCTACTTCCCCAGGAGAACAGAAATGGAAGCTCTGGGAATCAGCAACTTTGGTTCTTCAGATACTTTGCTGCATGACCTTCGGTAAGTTACATTTTCTTTTGAGCCTCAGTTGCCTCACCTATAAAATGGGTAGAATGATAGTTGCTCTACTCTTTTTTTTTTTAAGAGTTTTTGTGATGCTTAATAGAGGTGATTATTATGCATGAGACACTGGCCTCATCATCTTCCACTGTTAATACCCTTCAAGGAAACCCAGGGTGAGAGAGGTTAAACTAGTTTTCCAAGTAGCACAGCTGGTTAAGTGGTAGACCAGAATTTGAACCTTTGACTGTTTGACCTCAAAGTCAAGGCTCTGAAATAGCAAGTGTGAAAGCACTTAAAAAAAAAAAAAATCTGAAAAGGCGTTGTTAATATGGAATCAAAGTGAACTGCTATAAAATTTCCTTTGGCCTGATATATATGATATCTGGCTCCTCCCCTCTGCCCCAGAGTTTAGAAATATTGAAAATATTCTTTCAATATTAAATAAATATTAGCTGCTTCATCATATCAGTTAACCTCTCTGAGGTTTGTAAAATTCCAAGTGCTCTCATGCCCGGAGGTCCAGTAAGGTGTAATCACTGTGTAACTGGCAGGGCTGATTCTGGACAGAAGAAGGAAAAATGGAGTATTTGATAAATTGTTGGCCTGCAGAAGCAATCAGATAAATTCAGATTATGGGTCATTCTTTAGGACAATGAGCCTGGGATCTTCCAAACTGACAATGTCATGAAAAACAAACAAGAAGAATATTAAAAATAGATAGAGAACTAGTCTAGAAAAGGAGACTGAAGAGACATGACAACCAAATCCAATAAGAGATCCTTGACAAGCAAAGCCATAAATGCTAGAAAGGTCATTTTGGAGACAATGGGAGATATTGAATGCAGATTGTATATTAGATAGTATTATTCCACTGGGGCTTCCCTGGTGGCTCAGTGGTAAAAGAATCCACCTACAATCTGGGAAGATGTGAGAGACGTGGGTTTGATCCCTGGGTTGGAAAGATCCCCTGGAGTAGGAAATGGCAACCCACTCCAGGATTCTTGCCTGGACAATTCCATGGACAGAAGAGCCTGGCGGGCTACAGTCCATGGGGTCACAAAGAGTTGGACACAACTGAGCGACTGAGCATGATTACTCCATTGTTGTTAGTGGTTTGGAAATCATGTAGAAAAATGGCCATTTTCTTGGAAGATACATGCTATATTTAGAGGTGAGGTATCTGGGTGTCAGCAGCTAACTCCCAAATGGGTTCAGGATAAAAAAAAAAGTGAGTGTATGTACAGATAGAAGGAAAAAGCAAATGTTGTAAAATGTTTAAAACTGGTGAATCTAGATACATGTGCAACTCTTTCAACTTTTATTTGAAATTTTTCAAAATAAAATGTTGGGAAACAAAAGCAAGCCTTGGCAAAAGAGTATACGTTAGCAATCCCCTTGACATCTGTGGTATATCCATGAGAACATATATGAGGTAGGAGTGTGTGAAGTAAGACTGTTTGTGTGTGTATGTGTGTGTGCACTCACAATATATAGCTTGGCCAAGTTTCACTGGGATCTGGACTTCTTATCTCCATTCTGGTATAGCGTGAGAATCTTGGCTTAATTCCTCTTCTTTTATGAGAATGGTTGCGAAAATTTTATGGAAATCATCAGATCCAAGTTTATTCGATAATCTCTTATAAAAATCTAAGATGTTTCCAAGGTTGAAAGTATAAAAGAGATTCTTTTTAATTAAGAAATTTTTTAAAATATGAAAACACCTGGTTGAATTTTACTCATCGAGGCATGGAGAAGGCAAGGAGTCTGAACAGAAGCAAGGTCCTTTTTCTGCTTTAACTCTCTTTCTCTCCTCACTACTTAGAAATCCTTTGCCTGGCTCAACCCTTCTCATCCGTTACCCATTCAAGTTCAGGCTTAGTGTCACCTCTTCCAGGATGCCCTTTGCCACCACTGTGGTCTGAATGTAGTCTCTCTCTATACGCTCCCATAGTCTGCTCTGAGCTCCTGTAAGTTGAACTATGATTGCTTATTTAGCCAGGCCGCAACTTCCATGAGGTCGGGGGTGTGACTCTCATGATCTCTGCCGGTACTACATCAGCAAGACTGCATCAACACATAGTAAGTTCTTGGTTCATATTATAGAAGGAAAGAAGGAAGGGAGGTGGAAGATAAAAGGAAGAATTTAAAAACAGAATTGAGTGGCTGTTGAGCACCAGCTGTGTTCACGAAGCTGTGGCTCAGCCATGTGGCTCCTGTAGAACTGTCTGTCAGTGTATGAGCTGAAACAAGCACGTGGTGGTGAGTGGCCAAGCATAGGAGACAGAGGGTGAAGCCAGTGTCAAAGCTGTCCAACACCAGGTCTTGGGAAAACTTACCTGGCTGGGTAGTGGGAAGAGGCAGATGCCTTTACACGAGGATGTCTACAGCATCCACACTGTCTGGTTGCTCCACTGGAAGGTCTATCTGGATGTGATCATGGTGGTACAGTAGAATGGAAAGTTTGCGCAGGGAGCACACTGTGAGCTCTGGAGGGCTTTGGCAGATCCCCCCCACCAACAACTTTGAAAGGGGGACTGAGAAGTGTTCTAAAGGATTTTAGTTGGTTAAGAAAAGAGGATGGGACCAGCCTTCCAGGAATAAAGATGACAGCAGCCACTCATGTGCCATTTCCACACATAAACTCACTTAATCTTCACACTCACCTTCTGAGCCCTGGGTTATTGATCCTGACTTATCAGGAGGAAAGCGAGGAGTCAGTGGGGAGATGCCTGAGATGGGTCATGGAACTTTTTCAGATCACACAGATGGTGTGAACAGTGGCAGCATTCCTACCTGGTGTTTCTGAGTCCAAAATCTGTGCTTTTAACCCCTGCCTTCTGCCAGTAACTGGAAGAGGCCTGAGTCCCATTCTGGGGTGCTGCTTTGAAAAAAAAATCAAACCTCCAAGCCATCTGCTCCTTGGAGCCTGCTTCCCGTTTCCCTGGCCTTGGCCTCCCCGCTGTCTCTTTCTTGTCGGGGCCTCTGTGCCTGTCCCAGCCTGTTGCTAGAGGTTCTGCATTTACCAAGTGAGGAGCTCCACTGGCTTTGGCTCACATCTTGTTGCAGTCTGGGCACAGTCTCCTCTCACTGCCTGCTGTCCCCCAGGTCACCCCCGTGCTGCTCGACCCAGCAGGTCCATGTGCCTGACAGCTGGCAGGACCTCTTTCCTGTCCTCCTGTGGCAGCTCTGCAGACAGTTCCCATTGCATGCTGATTTGCTTTGATTATTTTCAGACCTGGGAGTGACGCATGTTGACGTCAAAGTATGTGGGCCACAAAACATCCCCGAACTGTCAGACCTTCCAGTGTGCAAACTTTGCTTGTTAACTACCTCTGGACAGAGGAAACCCTGGAGGGAAGAATACCAATTAGGCGACGAAACCAGATTTATAAGAATCAGGCTCACCCGGGATGTCTGCTTAGTGATCTGTGCCTCTATGGACTAGATATTTGGGATGTCTGAGCTAGTGTGGACCTTGGAGGCCATCTATTCCCATAGCTCCATTGCCAGTGGTGAAACAGCCTAGAGAGGCGTGTGAGTTGCCCATGGTCATCCAGCTCTGAGGGCAGAGCAAGAACCTGGGATCCAGGCTCCCTGTCTCCTGGCCCAATGTTCTCCCCACCTCACTCATGGCAATCAGATGTTCTGTTCTGAAAGGCCTGATGGCTTAAAGAATGGGAACCAGCCCTAAGCTGTGTTCTTTCCTTCTCCATCTACTGAGTAGTTAAGATAAGTATTCCTTTCCTAAAAAATTACTTTATTGAAGTATAGCTGATTTACAATCTTGTGCTAATTTCTGCTGTACAGCAAAGTGATTCAGTTATACATATATATATATATATCTTATTTTTCATATTCTTTTCTGTTATGGTTTATTGTCATATATATAAAAATATATATTTATTGAATACAGTTCCTTGTGCTTGTTGGATCTTGTTGTTTATTCACTCTATATATAATAGTTTGCTCTGCTAACCCCAAACCCCCAGTCCATTTTTCTCCCAGCCCCATCCCCTTTGGGGGAACAAGTCTGTTGCTTCATTCTTTCATATTTGAAAGCATTTGCATTTGGCTCAGTGGATCACAAAACTAGGACTTCTTTGTGGATGGTATGATTGTGGCAGCAGACCACCATTCAACACCTCCCATGGGCCAGACACTCTCCATACATCATCTCATTTAAGCCTCACCACAATGAGATAAGGCTGGTGGCATTTCATCCGTTTCATGTTTGAGGCTCAGAGGTCAGTAACGTGACTGAGACCACATGGAGTCAGCTTTGAAACTCTCTACTTTCACATCCGTGCTTTTTCTGCCCAGCATCTTAGACTCTGCTCCCCTAGGCTGGAAGTCAGAGAGACCTAGGTTAAGATCCTACCTCCCCATTTATTTACCAAGCATCTAATTTCCTCAGTGCTGGTGTAGGGCCCAGGACACTGTAAGTCCTCAGTAAATAGTTGTTGAACTACAACTTGGACAAGTCAGTCTCACCAAGCCTCAGTTGCCCCGGGGGAAAATATAGCATTTCAGTGTGCCGTGCAGATCAAAGCAATACTGTGTGTAAAACTGTCTGGTGTGGGGTAGATAAGATCTACTGTTACTTACTGAGCTCTTGCTATGTGGTGGTCATTCTTCTAAGCACTCCCTATGGATTTTCCCATTTAATCATTATAAAAGCAATAATCTCTGAGGTAGACACTTTGGTTATTATCTCCATTTTACAGGTGAACCAGGGCAAGGTAGAGCATAAGCAACTTGCCCAAGGTCACCTACCTACAAGTGGAGGAAATAGGCCTGAAACTCAGCAACACTAGCAGAGCCTGCATCTTCCCCCGTGGCATGGTCCTCTCTCTGTGCCTATCCTAACTCTAGTTGAGGGTGGGGAGGAGAGACGAAAGCACAGAGATGGAAAACAATTTGTTTAAGGTAGAGGTAGTAAAAGCCAGTTAAGACTTGCCTTCCTAAAGTAGCCCGGGGCTTTGTTCTTTAAAAGGTGTTGGCTTCCCTGGTGGCTCAGTAGGTAAAGTAAATGCTTGCAATGCAAGAGACCTGGGTTCGATCCCTGGGTTGGGAAAATCCCCTGGAGGAGGGCATGGCAACCCCACTCCAGTATTCTTGCCTGGAGAATCCCATGGACAGAGGAGCCTGTCGGGATACAGTCCATGGGGTCGCAAAGAGTAGGACGTAACTGAAGTGATTTAGCTAGCACACACACAGCTCTAGTGGGAAAGGACAAACTATTTTGTCCTGGGAAGCTCTCACAAACTGGAGATGGTCACTAGGAATTAGTGACTCCCAATTGCCTAGGGGATCTGCGTGGCTTTCCCCATGGGTCCCTGCTTCTCACTCATTTGGAATCATTTCTTCTCTGGATTGCAGAACAGAAACCAATATAAATTTGACCTAGTCCCTAGAAATGTTTACCTGGCTAAAAATATGCCGGCTTTGTTACATTTTTAGCCAAATTTAGATTTGAAGTATATGCATTGCCCACACCCATGTATTAGGCATGAACTGTTGGTACATTTTGTAACAGGAAGCTGCTGGTTTTCCATTCCAGAGAACTGGAATTCGGTCAGAAATTTGTCATTTGCAAATGCCAGCTCTCACCACATTCCATTGCTGTTTTTAAGAACGTCTCGTCACCTGGAGTTGGAGGAAGCAGGCCATGGGTGAGGCCAGGCTGGCCAGGCTGTCTTGGTGTCTTTTCTCTGGGTCTGGTGCCTTCCAAGCGACCTCCGCCTGGCTCTCCCCAGGCCCACGCCATCTGCACTGTGTTGCCTTTGGATTAGTGCATGGGCAGACAGGGTGCTTATTTTAGAACTGGAAGGAGAGGAGATGTATCAATAAAAAATAAAAGCTGGGAAGGAAAAAATCCATTCAGTGGTTTTAAAATATCTCTTCCTTAACAGGACAGGTTATTTTTGTTTCTTAAAAACAACTAGGTGATTTGCTCCTAGAAACAGAATTGGCAAGACTGTAAAAAAGGAGGAGGCTGTTGAGGTGGCCTGGAGGTTTCACCACCCTGGTCCATTTGCATAGCACAGGTCACTCCCCCCCACCTGCAAAGCGCCTCCTGCTTCTGACTGGAAGACTCTGGAACCTCAGAACTATGTCACAAAGACCCTGTTGCCTTACCTCTTTATTTTATAGATAATGAAGCCAAGCCTCAGGGCCCTTGCACTTGCTGCCTGGAATGTCTTCCCCAGATATTGACGTAGCTCCTTCCCCCCCTCTGCTCAGATGCCCCTTTATCAAAGGCCCTTTTTCTGACCATCCTATATAAAATAACAATCCATCCTTTTGTGTCTCCTTGCTCTGCTTTATTTTTCTCCAGAATCAGAGCAATCTACCATAGACATGCTATATATTTATTATCTTGTGTCTTCCTCCGTTAGACTTTCAGCTCATTGAGAACTAGGGCTTCACCTCTTTTGTTCACAGTTATCTCCCCCACACCTAGAACAATGTCCAGCACTTAGTAGGTGCTTACTAAATATTTAGTAAATAAACAATAGGGACTTGTGCAAGATTTCAGGCAGATCTGGGAGTAGCATCTAGGTCTGACTCCAAATCCAAGATTCTTACTTACACCTATTCTGTAGATGCTACTAAGAAATCTACAGTGTGTCTCTTAAGATGGGAATGGGTTAAAATGTTCTCCCTTTGACAGTTTTGCATCTTTTATAGGGACTCTTACTGCAAAGGATGGATGAGTATCTTAGCACAAAGATCATTGTCTTAACCCCAAGATGTAGGTGAGTTAGGTTGGCTGGAAAAAGGTAATATTTTTGATCAGGTTGGGGAAATCTTACCCTATGAGCAGACTCTTACTTGGTCCAAGTTTAGTGCTGGATCCACAGTAGGAGAAAGAGCTGAGAATTGGATTTGCCAACATACACTGCTTCTATTTTGTCTTCTGTTTTGCTTCTTTCTCTTCTCCTCTCTCCCACCCCATTTTCCCCTCTCTCTCTCTTCTTCCTTCTTTCCTTTCTTTGTTCTGGCTACTTTTTATACTTTAACCCTTGTTAAGAAAACTATGATCTCTGGACTAGCTGTAATAGCATCACCTGGAGACTTGGTAGAAATGCAGAACCTTGGGCTTAGCCTCAGACCTTCTGAATCACAATTTGCATTTTAACCAGAACTGAAGATATTTCATAGGCAAATTAAAGTTTAAGGAGCAGAAGAGCAATTATGCCCTTACCTCGTCAGAAGTGCTTAAGAGAAACCTCCTTCCTGTAAATACTCAGTTTCCTCTTATGTCTGGAGGCACGGGCCCCATTGCCTCTAATAACCCTCCCCTCCAGTTAGGGATGGGAGGGAGGAACAGGACACCCCCTGGAAGAGGGTATCAGAAAGGAGACTTCTAGAATCTGCAGCCGATGCATTTCTTACATTGCTGTGTCTTACGGAATTCTCTAGGCAAGAATGCTGGAGTGGGTAGTCGTTCCCTTCTCCACGGGAATCTTCCCAACCCAAGGATTGAACCTGGGTCTCCTGCATTGCAGGTGGATTCTTTACCATCTGAGCCACCAGGGAAACCCTTATTCACTGGGCTTTGTGGCTAACGCTTGGTCAGCGTGATGGAAAGCTGGCATCTGTCTGGTAGCTGCAGAAGGAAGGGACGTCCTGTCTTTGACCTGAACATTGAAGATTAGAGGACCTCAGCTCTCCTCTTTGCAGTGAGCTCTGGGCTGGTCGAGATAGCATCTGGCGGCAACTGGAGGCAGTTCCATCGCAGCCCTTCTCACCCGTGGCTGGGGAGTCCGCTCTAGCCCCTTCAGCAAAGGGAGGAAATCCCCTCCCTCAGTCTGAATAGAGCCCAGCTCCCAGGATCCTTTGCTGTTTGGAAGTCTCCTTCTAGTTCTCCTTGAATTGCAGTGGGAAATTGTATTGCACGATGCCAGCATGTTGTGAAGGAGTGCGCCCCAGAGTACCAAGGGGAGGGGCTGGCTCCGGTGGTCGTGCTGGGCTCTCTATCCCCGCTTAGAGAAACCCTGTCAATGAGCAGGTGGCGTGCAAATGTAATCTGTCTCCCTGCTGAGGCGTTTCTTTCAGTCATGCTGCGGTTGGGTCCTGATTTGCAGAAAGCCCATTGATAAGAGCGGAGCAGATTAATTGAGCCCCTGAATCAGGCTGTTTGGTGAAATTATTGTCTAATGCTTTTAGAGGTGGGAGCCTTTTTTTTTTTTTTAGCTTGTTCTGCGTAAATCAGAGCTACTTAAAAGCTGCTTACATGGCCACTGGTACCATAGAAACCAGCTATCCCTGCACATGCTCCTGGGCCAGTCGGGCAGGGGCCACTGCATGTGTAGGAAGAGGATTTAGTGGGCTTGCTCCAGAGTCCACAGGAGGGAGGAGGCGCTAGAGGAGGTCAAGGGGGGCTTTCTGTTCCTTCCCCAGCTCCCCTAGACTTGTCTCATTTAATCCCATCCAAGTCGCCTGGAGGAGGGACATCCCCCGCCCCCTCAAGTCCACACTGAGCCCTGATGGGAACAGAGAATCTGTCCTATGACTGAAAGGTGATGAGTCTGATGCTAAGATGTTTGTGAGTATGTGTGTATATGTATGGGCATTTGTGCATGCACAGGCCTGCATGGGCATGAGTGTGTGCGTGTGTGTGTCCAGATGTTCCTAGAGGGGCTGGAGAAAATCCATTCCAACCACTGGCCACACCATAGCATGTGAACAGTGTGCGGAGGCTGGCAAGAGCACTGTTCTGGGAGTCAAAAAGCTTGAGTTTTCTCTCTAGATCCTCCTGAACAAGCCGTGTGACCTGGGCACATGGCCAGTCATTCTTTGCCAGGACCACGTGGAGCTGTCAAAAACAGAACACATGTCCAGACATCTCCCTTCCAGACACAGGCCTGGGGTGAGGCTTCTGCACCTGTATTTCTTAGGGCTCTGCAGGGGATTCCAATGCATGGTCTGGGATGGGGGCTCTTGGATTTGAAACCAGCCTTCAGAGAAATCAGGATCATGAAGTAGGTAAGAGAGAGTGGTCATGACCACACAGACCAGGGTGTAGACTCCAGTTGTGCCCAGGTGAGGTGAATGGCTGACACACTTGTCTGTTCTTCCTCATCTGATCTAGAGGCATGAACATCTCAGCCTCACAGAGCTGCTCTGAACGATCCAGTGCAGGAAGCATGCGGCCGATGCCTGGCATATGAGTTCTCCATAAATGTTGGTCTCAGGTGCGTGCGTGTGTATGTGTGTGTGTGTGTGTGTGTGTGTGTGTGTGTGTGTGTGTGTGTGTGTGTGTGTGTATTTTCTGCTGTACTTTCATATGTGGATAGAAACCTCTCAAGCAAGTCCAAGGAGAATGCAATTGGGAAATGAGATGGCAGAGCTCAATTATATTAATGTAATTTGGCAATAAGGAAACCAATTAATTCATTCTTTCAGACAGTTATTAACAGGAAATGGGAGTGTGCAAAGAAAGGTCCTGTGGGACCAGAGAGAGGTGCCAAGAGTGCCTCTTTCCCTCCATGACAGTGGTTCTTAAACTTCATTGTGCATCCTTACGACCCAGGTGCTTGTTAAATATGCAAAATCCTGGGCCCTAACCTCAGAGATGCTGATTTTGCAGATTTGGGTGAGGCCCAAGAATTTATATTTTGGGCAAGTATGATTAAATGAACTTGCAGAAGATGGCCCACAGCCGCCACTCTCTGACAAAGGCTGGTCCAGAGGGAAATATCACCTTAGATGATTAAAGGGAAGGAGGGAGCTGGGTGAGTTGGGGCAGGCAAGGATGGGAGCCCAGAAAAGGTGAGAGGAGCTAGGTTTGAATGTATGCATGTGAGATGCAGAGAAAACAGGGCAACATCTTCAGGATTTGGTGTGCTGAGCGCAGGGGGATGGGCTCTGGTAGAAGGGGAGTCCTGGCTCCTGTTCTTGCAGCCAGGGGCTGGGGTTGCCGTCGAGGGTGGGCATCACACCGGATGTCAGCCCCTGGAAAGCATTCACCAGGGCTCCTGGTGAAGGGCTGTGAACCCAGAGTATGTGTCCCTTCGTCCTCTGCTTAAGGCCCAGGCTGGCTGCCTGTAGGTTGCCTGGCAGTGCCCATAGAGTTCAGCATCTGTCTCTCTGTTGGCTCATTCAGAAATCAGAGCTCAGGAGCAATGTGGGGCAGGGAAATCTGGAAGGTAAAGTAGGCGTGAGATCCTCAGGACCCCAGAGCAGGGTGGCAGAAAGAGCACCAGCGCTGAGGGGAGGAGCTGTGTTTGAGCATCAGTGTGAGCAGAGAGGGGCCTGAGTCAGCATCCCAGGCCTCCAAGGGGCCTGGTGTCCCCTCGTTAAAGCCTGAACCTAGATAGCTCCCAAAAGGCCTTTGTGTCTTTGTGTCACCAAAGAGCACATTTCCTGAGTTGCCAGTGGATTAGAAAGAGCTAGAAATAAGAAGGGATGGAGGGGAAACCTCTACTATGTGCCAGGTTCCATGCTACCTGCTTACATAGTTTGCCTCCTTTAGTCTCCACCTTGGAGGTGGATACCAGGAATCTCGTTTTAGAGATGGAGAAAGGCTCAGAGAGGTAAAGCAACTTGCCTTATCCCACACAGCTAGGACTGGGCAAAGCCGGGACTGGGACTCGCTCTGTCTGCTTCCAGTTAATTGCCCCGAGAGCCTCAGCGATTGGAGGGGACGCCCTGCGGCTCCGCCCTCAGGTGCGGGCCCCTTGGAAGCCCCCGCTGCCCCGGCTGGGGGCGGGGGACACAGTGAGGGCAGGGCGCCCCGGGGTCCTGTGACGTGTGGGACATTTCTGTGCTCTCTGTCAACAATCCAGTCCTCAGTAACGTTGCCCCTGGCTGCCAACTGCTTTCGCCACAGCCAGATGCCCCCCACCACCACCCACCCACACAGGCAAAGGCTGCGGCCAAGGGCACCCCGGAGGGGGAGGGGGACGTGCCCTCCCGAGGGGCCTCTGCAGAGCCCCTGAATGGCCCCATTGAGGCGCAGGCAGGATGACAGTGGCCGGCTGGGACCCCCGGTCTGGGTCCGCTGAGGTGAGAGGGCTGGGGCCGGGCAAGCAGTGCTGGCTCGAAGGCCAGATGCTGACTTCTAGGGCAGGGAGCCAGCGCCTCTGACGCGCTCTGAAATGCCAGCTCCGCTTAACGGGGAGCAGCCGGGGCGGGCCCCACACCCCTCCCCGTGCCAGGAGGACTGGGAACCCGGCTCCCAGTCACCACAGGCCAGCTCTCAGCCTCCATCCATGCCCAGGGCTGGGCCCTGCTCCCTCCACACTGGGGACTATGGGGGCCTTTCCAGAATTCCCTTGGTCCTCACGGTCATCATTTTCAGATCGTTTGAAGAAATAAGCCCTCTCCAACAACTTAGGTGGGGTGGCTAGGTAAAACACAAGGCACCCAGTCCTGTTTGACTTTCAGATAAATAATGATTAATTTGAAAATTATGTTTAAGTGTATGTGTGTGCTCACCTGCTCAGTCGTGTCCAACTCTTTGTGACTTTATGGATGGTAGACCACCAGGCCCCTCTGTCCACAAGGATTCTCCAGACAAGAATCCTGGAGTGGGTTGCCATGCCCTCCCCCGGGGGATATTCCCAACCCAGGGATCAAACCCAGGTCTCCTGCATTGCAGGCAGATTCTTTACCAGCTGAACCATCAAGGAAGCCCATTTTAAGTACATAACAAATACTAATAATCGATAAAGACAGAACCAAGATTTGGGTCCATCTGTTGTGTCATGGGACACACTTAAACTGGAAAATTATTGGTTGTTTATCTAAAATTCACATTTAACAGGGTGCCCTCTATTTTCAGTTGTTAAGTTGGATGATCCTATCTCAGGGAGCCATGATGGGCACCTGTGTGGGGGTACCAGGGCTCAGCTATATTTCCCTCTGTGTTACCGAGCGGGCCATGTGGAGAAGGAGGTCTCTCTCCACACACACTCCACCTCCTGCTCCCACACCTGGGGTGCTGGAGGCTGCACATAGTAGGTGCTTTACTGAAAGGTGGCCACTGCCCAGTTCTATTCCACGAGCTGCGTCTTTCTCCCTCAAATCCTGCAGTGGAAAGGGAAGCTTTGGGGTGCAGTTTGATTGGGGGACTATTTACTGAGCACCTCCTTGTCACATTGGGCTGAACCCTGGAGACTCAATGGTGAACAAGCCAGCTATGGTCTCTGCTCTCAAAGGAGCTTACAGGCTAGAAGGAGAAAGTGTGCAGTGAACAAAAGAGCAACTGTGATTCAGCAAACCATGAACATGGAGGGTGGTGGAGGGAGGCACAGATGGGCTCTCGACCCCAGCAGGGCATCTCACCCACACCTGCACGACCAGGCTGACACAAAGACTAGGGGCCTTGGAGTTAGAAATCCTGGCTCATATCGTATGGCTGACTAGCTATGTGGCCTGGATAAGTCACTGAACCTCGCTGAGCCTCAGTTTTTCTCATCTGTCAAGTGGAAACAACATATGTCACCTCTAAGACTGGTGTGAGATTCCAAGTAAAATGGTGCATGTGAACATGTACTGCCAATGCGCAGTTCTAGACAGTCTGTATGTGTGTGTATGTGTGTGTGTGTGTGTTGGGGTGTGGAGCGTAGGAGTGAAGGAGTGAAGGAGAGGGGAATTAAAGAGGGGCCAGGAATGCTTGGCCCGCTGCCTGTTCCATGCCCCTCTGTCCTTACCCCCTCAGCATGCTGGTTCTCTATCTGGCATTATTATTGTCAGTCTTTTATCTGATTCTCCTTCTGTCCCAGAGGAATAGCAGTGATACCAGATGTTTATATGGTATTTTACTGTTTGTAAAGCGTAATGATTAAGAGCATGAGCTGAGGATTCAAACAGGCCTGGGTTCAAGCCTTGTCTCCACTCTGTGACCTCACAGAAGTACTTAACTTCTCTGTGCTTAGTCTTCTCTGTCAAACGGAGCCTCACAGGCATGATTGAGAGGAAGGAGAGAGATCAGTCACATAAAGCACTTAGTGTGGAGCCTGGCACACAGCAAGTCCCCAAGAAGTGAGCAGCTCTCACAGGCTCTTGTCTGAGTATCGAAACGGCCTTGTGAGGCGGTATTGTTAGGTGGAGGAATGATGGTCAGGGAGGTTAGGTAACCAGCCTGAAGAGGCGTAGCCGGAGAAATGGCTGTGGAGACTACACCTCTGTCTTCTCCGGAGCCCGACTACACCTCTGTCTTCTCCGGAGTCCTTTTTGGTCACCTGGTCTTCAGGGGGCTCTGCTTCTAGCTCTCATCCGGACGCCTCTCTGGGGACTAGCCTCCTCTCTGGCTTCAGGCCCTCCTTGCCCGCTGCGGTCTGGTCCAGACACCTGGCTGTCTCCCCAAGATCTTGCACGCCCAGTTGTGCTGGGCTCTGCCCTGCCCAGCCTTCTGGGAGGTGGAGAGAAAGAGCATCCTCTATGAATCTGAGGGTTTATGTGCCTCATGACATCCATTTTTCCTTTGCCGGGCTCGAAGTCTGAGATATGGGTGTTTTTATTACCCTCTTAAACCTTTTGTCAGCCGATACCCACACAATTATGCTGTTGGCAAGGACGCTACTTTTATTGTCTTGAACACAAGAGCAGCTTTGAAAAGAGAGGGCACTTCTGGGGAGCGGGTGGGGGTGGGCTCTCACAGGAGAGGCCTCTCCACCAACTGTGTCACCCGCCCGTGGGAGCAGACGGATGGCATTGCTCCTGTAGGTGGTACTCTGGTTCCTAAAAGAATAGTGATCCATAGCCCATGGTTGTTGAGAGGAGGGGAGAACTTGCTGCTTTGTGCACAGCTCTGGGGTGTTCTTCTGGCCAGCATTGGCTTAGGTCCCCCGACTACCTTCCAGGGTCAGGCCTTAGACCCATTTTGCAGATGAGCAAAATGAGCTGGAGAGGCTAGCTGATTTGATCTAAGTCAAGTGACTGGTAAATGGTAGCTCCAGCTTTGGAGTTCAGGAGTGTTTGGCTCTGGAGCCTATGACTGGCTGTCTCTTACCTACACACGGGTCTGCGTGAGGCATCTTGGAGGTGCCGGCTGGGGACCTAGGGTGCTCCTCCTAGCTCATAGTGGGCATTAAGCCACTTGGTGCCACTCAGTGCCCAGCTTCAGGACAGAGGACCCAGGCTTCTAAGGGAGGTAGGACAAGAGCTGGTTTCTAATCACCCCCTCTTTCCTTAAAGGAGTAAAGGAATTTGGATATGTGGAGAGAGGAAGGAGAGTTTTCCAAAGGCCAGAAGAGCCTGTGCAAGGTCTAGAGGCAGCAATGATCATGGCTGCTGAGCTGTGAGGGATGACATTGAAGAGACCTGCTTTGACCAGATATTTATATGGGAAGGTGGTGTTCAAGGCAGTCTGGGGAATGGGAGCCTTGGAGGCCAGTCAGGGACATTTGGTCTCAGTCCCAGAGAATGGGGAGCCATACTGGGATTCTCTGTAAGGGAGGGCAGGCTGAAAATAGTGTCTAAGGGGGTTCATCTCAGGACACCAAGATGAAAAAGATGGAGACTAGAGGGCTGACTAGGGATTTTCAGCAGCCTTGGTACTACTGTTGATGATGGCAATGGTGATAGTGAACATAGCTCACATTTATTGAGTGCTTACTGTATGCTAGATGCTATTCCAAGAATTTTACCTGTATTAACTTGTTAAAAGATTGCAGTGGACTTACAGGGAAGGCACTATTATTAGCCCCACTTTACAGATGAGGAAGCTGGCACAGAGAGGCAGTAGAGGCCTGGAATAGGGCTGGGCAGTGGGGCTGGAGAGGAGCAAGTAGATCTAAGAGTCACTAAAGGAAAAACAAACTCAGGACTTGGCGCCCCATGTTGAGGAATGAATGAAGGAGGAGAGGCTGTGTAATGACTCCAAGGAAAGCTGTTGCTTTTTGATAGGAGCCAGTTTCCCGGTTGGTAGTTATGGGTGAGGTGACCACCCAGCCAGCTGAGGCAAGGTAGCAGTTTCCTAAGTGCGTGAGATAAAATGTGAATGCAGTATTTGAAAGGCAGAATATAATACACCAATGCCAGACATGGAGGTCTCAGCATGGATGACGTCAGCAGCTTCAGGACGGGGACGATGACATAAGACAAGGGCACCTGGGATGGAGGCTTATGCCAGCCATTTCCTTCCATGAGAGCAGTGTGCTGCCTCAAAACGTGACTTCCTGGGCCCCTTCTTCTTGAACCCTTTGCCCTTCCTTCCCACTCACACCCAGTCTGATGCAAAGCAATTCATGCTCAAGCATTTCTTCCAGCTGAGTGAAGTATCCCTCCCTCTAGGTCTCACGATGGCATTTTAACAGATCTTCAGAAGCTTAGCTAATGGAGGTGGGGAAGTGAGAAATCCTTGTGGGCTGAGCAGGGCCAGGATGGGCTCACATATCCCTCCATCCCCAAAAAATATACAGTGAGAGGGCTGGAGTCTCTGACTGTGCCTGGAATCCACAGGGCTTCCCTGGTGGCTCAGACGGTAAAGAATCCACCTGCAATGTGGGAGACCTGGGTTCTATCCCTGGGTGGGGAAGATCCCCTGGAGGAGGGCATAGCAGTATAGTCATGAACTACACGCCCTCCAGGTCGGCTGTGGAGGGCTGGGCCAGGCCCATAAGCCTTTTCTCGGGCTAGGAGTGTGGGAAACCGCCTTCGGCCCTCCAGCCCCATCTCACTGGTATGTAGTCATTTTAAGCATGGAATTTCCCGTGTACTGGGCCAGAGTTGGGTCCTGACCTCATGCTTCCTTATGTGTGACCTTACTTCTGTCATTTGTAACATGTAGATAATAGTAGTATCTTCCTCATAGCATTGATGAGGGACTAAATCAGAGAAGGCCTGTAACATGTTTATCTCAGGACCTGGCACATAGTAAGTGCTCACTAAATGTAAGTTGCAGTTGTCGTCCCAGCCCTACCTCTCCAGGAGACCGAAGACTTCTTCATGGGTGCTGCGACTAAGCCGGGTACCTGGCAGCTCGGTGCCCCTGCTGTCAGTGAGCCCAGCCTGGGCCCCTGCCTACGCTCCCCGGCTCTCCTGGCCAAACACATGGGTGGTTTGGAGGTGAGTGTTGCTCTGGGAGCAGCCCTGTCCCCTGGCATCCTAAACAGAGTTCCTTTCCAGCCCTGTAGAGGTTTCCATCAGAGGTAATAATAGTTGTAGGGGCTTCCCTGGTGGCTTAGTGGTAAAGAACCTGCTTTCCAAGTAGGAGACATGGCTTTAATCCCTGGGTTGAGAAGATCTCTTGGAGAAGGAAATGGCAACCCACTCCAGTATTCTTGCCTGGAGAATCCCCATGGACAGAGGAGCCTGCCAGGCTACAGGCCATGGGATCGCAAAGAGTCGGACGCGACTAAGCAACCAAACAGCAATGATAGTTCTAGCCTATACTTACAGACCACCTAGGGTGTGCCAGGCATTGGACTGATTAGTTTAATCCTCACAACTATTCACAAAACACTGTTGTTACCCAGTTTTTACATAGGAGGAGACAGAGGTACAGCAAGCCAAGGTCAGGTGCTTGTGCTAGGACTCATACAGCCAAAGTCAGAGGCAGGACTCGAACGTCTCACTTCTGTGCCTTCTGAACAAAGGAGTCTGAAGCGTTTTCCTCTACACTATGCATGAGATTTTAATCACCTCCCGGCAGCCTGGGAGGTTTTGCTATTTCTCCAAGCGCAAGGGACCAGAGCCATCTGTTGGGTGCTTTTTTGAGGGAGCTAGTGTGACTTGTTTCAGGGTAAAATGCAGAGAAATAGCATCACTTTTTTTTTTTCCCCCGCATGGTAAAAATAAGCTGCAGGGATGGGAAGAACAAACTGAGGTTGGGAGGCTGACACTGTGGGGAGGAGGGAGCTTGAGTGCTGGGCACTGCCCACCTGGGTGCCATCTGCCGCCATCTGCCCAATTTGGGGCCTGCATCAGCCTGACCTGCCAGCACCTGTCTGGCCGCCAGCATCAGCCATCAGAAACAGAGCACCTTTCCAAAGAGTTTTTGGCTCAAAGCAGTTCAAGGGGCAGAGAGTGGTCCATGGGAGGTGGTGACAGTTCAAAACACCTTGTCCCTTAGATGTAGCAGTGTCCCTGTGTCAGCCTCTCTGCATCAACCAGCCGCAAACAAACTGGGCATGGCTTTTGATCATGAAACACCTTTTTTTAAAATGAAAAACTAGAAGTCGTTGGTGAGGTTGAGATTATGTTAATGTATGCAGTTTCCACTGCTGCTAAGATTAAAAATAGCTTCCTCTTAGGAAAACTGGAGCTACTCACTGTCAGTCTGCCTTCTAGGCCACCTCTTGTTGGGTTCCAGGGCTTCTGGTCATGATTCTGAGGACCTTCTTGGCTGTCCCAGGCCCCGGAGATTTGCTGAAGCAGAAGATAAAGAGACAAGAGCAGAGTCTTTACCAGTATGTTAAATAGAATGTGATCTGAGCTTCAGTGAGAACCCTTGTCAGCATTAAACGCCCAGGGAATATTCTAGTCCTTCTCAGGAATGCCCTGGGGCACCTAGCATCTGTGCTAGGTTTGTGCTAAGCAAATATACTGATTGATTAGGAGGTTGGTTTCAAATTCAGTAACCATCATTTTTTCAATGCCTACCATGGGCTAAGTGTTTTTTATACATAAGATTTCTCATGTCTGCTCATAATACACTTACATGGAAATTACAATTGTTGGTATATCCATTTCACAGAAGGGATACCTGGGGGTTATTCTGTATATTTGACTTGATCAGAGAACTAATTGGTGGCAGAACCAGAATTTGGACTAGATGTCTACACTCATCGTCACTTTTCCAGCCTGCCTTCCCCAGCCACCTGGATTCAGGCAACAAAATGCAAGTGCACTTTTGACCCTTGAACTGTATGGGTCTACTTACGTGCAGATGTTTTTCAATAGTATTGATAAATACTACAGTACTTGATGATCCATGGGGGGTTGAATTCCCAGATACAGAGGAACTGCATGTGCAGAGGGTCGACTACAAGTTATACTAGCATTTCCCACTCTCTGGAGGGTCAGTGCCCCTAACTCTGCCTTGTTTAAGGGTCAACTATAATTTGGGAAGATTTGGGGACCTTTACATAAACTCCCAAAGCTCCTATCCAAAGTGCTTATACTCATGAGAAGGAGGAAGGGAACTTGCCCCATGTCGCTCAGCCAGCAAACTGGCAGCGTCAGATTCAAACTCACACCTGCCACCTCCAAAGCCCCGATTCAATGACATCTTCTCCCCCAACTCTGCTGATTCGGGTGTTGATCGCAGCTGCCCTTGGTGTTCACTTTAGTCAGATTTCATCAATAAAAACACTGATGGAGCCTTCCTTTAGAGATATCTTAGGCAAAGCCTTCCCTAGGCTTTAGGGGGCCTGACAAATATTTTTTGAGGGGCTCTTGTCTAATATATAAAGAAAATTTCTTGCCAGAAGCCAACGTGCCAGCACTATTTGGACAGGCCAACCTCACATAATTCCGTGAAAGAACCTCAGCCCCAGACAGAAGGACACACACTCTTGCTTTTCTAGAATTGGGGCCTAGCTATGGAGCCCAAGCTATCACTGGGGTAACTGCTGGCTCTCCTTGGGACATCTGGTGGACACCATGAGTGGGTGGAAGTTCAGAGGGCTCCCTGAAAGGAGAACTGGGAACAGGGAGCCCCACGATTCCAGGTGTTGGGGTACACTGGCTGGTGTCAGGCCCTGGCCGGAGTCTTTGACAATTTCTAGGAAGACACTCAAAAGCCTACTTTAAAGGACAATCGTGAGCACAGAGATAAGAAATTATGGGGGAAAGAAAGGAATCTGTTTATTAAACATCTTCTATGTGCCAGGTGTAGTGTTCAGTAGGGTGGGGAAGGGGAGACCAGAGTAAGGTGAACAAGAAGGACAGAATCCATGCTTTCCTGGATCTTACAGCCTGGTGAGGAACACAGGCATGAATCACATCATTACAAGAAGGAGGGCAGGGAGTGAGGAAGGAGGCAAGGGCCCATCTGTCTAGTAGATAATTCCAAAGCACAGTAACGTGGTGGGAGGTGGAATATCGTGATCACAGACTTTGGGGTCAAAAAGGCTGGACTCAAGAACCTCCCTTGCTCCTTCCTATCTCTGTACTCCAACTCTCAGCTTAGTTTGCTCTTCTGAAAAATGGGGATAAGAGTTTCTGTCTCCCAGAGTGCTTAAGAAGATTCAATGAAATCGTGTACAGAGGAAAGCCCTTAGTAGGAAATCTGAGCCACATGTAGTGCTTGCTGAATGGTGGTTCTTACTAGTTATTATCTGATTTCTTAGACTTAAGTAAATCCAAAGCAACTGGCTAGGAGGTCTGGGGTAAGTGGACGCTCTGACAGTCCATTCAGCAGCTGGCAGTGAAATCACACAGGAAGAGGGAATGAAAAATCCACTGTTTTCTTAGCCCTTAGAGAAATTAATGATGGTTGTGATGCTTCTTGAGCCACAAGGAAAGGTAAACTTCTCCCTGATGTATTCTCACTTTTGAGAAGGTGAGGATATGTAATATAAAACTTCCGAGGGGGATAGAGGGGCTAAAATGTGAGTTTAGATGCTGGTTATGTTTCCCTGTCATGTGGCCGGGCCAGGCAAAGCAAAGGCCCTGGATGTGTGTGTGCTGAGGCCCTGTCTGGAGCCTGTCAGCCTTGTCCGGGCTGGATTTCCAGTTTTGGAGTTGTAGATCTTAAATATGGGTGACAGATGTGGGAGAGGCGTATCCAGGAGATGAAAAGACAGCTCCATCTGCTTGGTTCTGGAGAAAGTAGAGAGACTGTGATCAGTGGGTGGTGGCTTTTCCTAGTGAGGAACTTGTGGCTGAGTTCTCAAGGGGGAGGCAGTGTTTACAGCCAACATAGACACCTAGACCGGGTAGCCTGACCCCTGGCGTGGTGGCTACAGTTGGCAGATGGGGCTTGTTTGTAAGGAGAGACCAGGGAGGACAGTTCCTGGCCACTGAAAGGGAACATCCCAGCCTCTCCCCATAGACGAGGTCACACGGGTTTTGGTGCATGGGCTCTTGACAGTTCTCTGAAGGTGTCTTAACTACTGCAAACGGGAAACTTCTGCTGCTATGCTGTTTAGCTGCCTCTAGCAATGCGGGGCTCTATGCTAGAGCCCAGAGCCACCCTTGGAGCACAAGAAGTTAGGTTCTGTCCCCTGGGCCACACATTGTACCCGTTGGAGAAGAGACAGTAGCTCAGTAGCTGGAGAGAACACACGGCTTATACCACAAGGTACAATGTAATTAGAAACATAAACAAATCTTCCCCTCTCCCCTTATAGTCCTCTCTCTTGGTCAGTAACATTTAAAATCATTTACATATATTGGGCTTCCCTGGTGGTCTAGTGGTTTAGAATCCACCCGCCAATGCAGAGGACACTGGTTCAGTCCCTGGTCAGGGAGGATCCCACATGCCATAGGGCAACTCAGCCCATGCACAACTACTGAGCCCACACACCTACAGCCTGTGCTCTGCAACAAGAGAAGCCACTGCAATGAGAAGCCGAGCCTCACAACTAGAGAGTATAGCCCCCGCTCGCTGCAACTAGAGAAAGCCCATGCGCAGCAAGAAAGACTCAGCACAGCCAAAAATAGATAAAAAATGTTTTAAAAATAGTTTGCGTGTATCAGATTCTATGTTAGTCTGTTCATGTATGTTTTCTCATTTAATCATAGCAACTCCATGAGACAGATTCTCACTTGATTCCCATGTTAATGTTGAGAAAATGGGTAAAGAGAAGGTAGAGTGTTCAAGGTCACAGATAGGAAATGCCAGAGTAGGAATTCAAACTCTCGTTTGCCCACCTTAAAAGTTACATCAGAGGTCATACTGAGGACCCTGAATCCATCTGTTTTGAGGATTGATGGCAAATTTTTAAGGTAAAGTTTGCAAGCTGATGGCCCTTAGGCTGCATTAGGTCTGGGGATACATTTGCTCGTTTGGCAAAACTGTTTGGAATAACTATAGGTAGTGTTCTCGGTTTACCACAGTCCCCACCACTCCCAGCTGTATCACACCCAGCCAGCTGCATGGCCCCTTTAGTAATGTGAGTTTACTCTTCTTGACTAAATCTTTCTTTTTCTTGAGTAAATAGTAGAGTCAGAAGGATTGACTGTGTCCTGGGGCGGAGATGCCCTCTTTTTCCCTCTTAGTAGGAAAGAAGGGCTGGCAGCTCCACACTTGGCCAAGGCCTTGGGTTTTCAGCTAGAAATTCAGCTTGTGGGAATTTACGTTTCACAGGGTATCGGAAGAGGACCATGGGGAGGGAAATGCTTTATCCAGTCCTTACAGAGGAAAAGGAAGACTCTTCCATACTTATCAGTGCTCCAAGCAGGCACACCTGGGAGGGTGGCCATTTGGTCCATGGTGAGGGGGCATTTGTGCTGTGCCCTTTGGGGACATCCCGCTATGAACAAAGTGCTGCGTGAAGTACTGGGTGGGATGACTGCCTGCAAGCATTGAGGAACAATAAAACTTATTTACAAATTCATTAAAGGCAAACTACTAATTGTTGGTGGCCCTTGACATTTGGAGGGTTTTTTCTCAAAAGAAATAGGGTACGTGGTGATCCATGTCCAGGGAACATCACGAGCAGAGGCGTGGAGGTTGGAAAACACGGGAGACTCAGGGAAGGAGATGTACTGATGTTTGGAAGATGCAGAAGAAAGAAGGTCATGCCAGGAGAACTGAACCACAGCAATCCTTGCTTTGGTAGCTCAGTCAGTAATATTAATAAGCATTTATTGAGTATCTGCTGTATATCCAGGGGGGGTTAAAAGCACATTATATATATATCAGCTCCTCTGATGCTCACAATAAGCCTGTGAGGGAGATACTGTTTCTATCATTAGAATCATGTTTGCAGAGCAGGAAACTGATGCAAAGAGCTCAGGGTCACCTTCAAGGTCATCTACCTAGGAAACCCAGGTGTCTGAATTCAGAGCGAACACCCCTGACCTTTGCCCTGTGCTGTTTCCAGTAGCAGCCAGCAGGGATGTGACACCGTGACTTAGATCCATAATGACACCATTTTCAAAGACTGGAATCAGGACCCTTTCCAGAATGGCCTCAGACCCCATGGACTTTAGCCTACCAAGCTCCTGGGTCCATGGGATCTTCCTGGCAAAAATACTGGAGTGGGTAGCCATTCCCTTCTCCAGGGAATCTTCCCAACCGAGGGATCGAACCCAGGTCTCCCGTGTTGCAGGTGGATTCTTTACCATCTGAGCCACCAGGGAAGCCTAAGAATACTGGAGTGGGTGGCCTATCCCTTCTCTAGAGGATCTTTCCGACCCAAGAATCAAACCTGAGTCTCCTGCATTGCAGGTAGATCCTTTACCAGCTGAGCTCCCAGGGAATCTGAATGGCCTCAGCCTCCCCTAACAGTTTGTCTTCTCCCACTTAGCCTTCCCAAGACCCTTATACTCCAGTCCAGCCAAACCCTTTTGGAAGAACATGAGCTGGGGAGTTACATGGGCTTCGGGGAGATTCTGGATTACCACTGCCTGCCTCTGGTGATTCTAGGCAAGTTACTTCACCTCCTCTAGCCTCATTTCCCTCATCTGTAAAACATAGGTGATAATAGCTCCTGCCCTCCTGACTTGTTGTGAGAATTGAAGGAGGTAAGTACAAGGCATTTAACACGGGGTCTGGCACATAGTTGGTACCCAATAAACAGCTGCTTTGAAGACAGAATTAATTTCACATGTGGTCACCGCCTAGGTCCAGGACTGGCAAGGGTGTGTATGTGCTTTGCAGTGTGGACTCACGGACTCTGTGCTGCCCTCCACCTGGGATGCTCCAGGTAGGACCTGGAGGCCAACAGTGGATGCGTTCTTGTTCTGCCCAATGCCTGTATCCTGGGGCACGGGTGCCAGGAAGGTTTCTGGAGCTGGATCCCCTCCACTGGGGACTGGCCTGGTGTCAGCCCTGGCTGTCTCTAGATAGTGGGAGTAATGATACTTCAGTCCTGGTGTCCAGACAGCAGAGAATCATAGAGGCACCCGTGCTCTGATCCAGACAAATTCACCCTCTGGCAGGCCACACCGTTACCTCGATCCAGACCAGTTCCCCCATGGGCAGCCCAGGAGACCGAGTTCCTCACCAGGGCCTGGGAAGCCGTGGCTGCTGTTGCCATCTGGTGGTAGTTTGCGTTAATGCAGGTGTTGAGACTTCAGCAATACCATATAGGCAACAGAGCGCCTAGCGTTGTAGGGAGTGAAGGTCCGCTTCAACGTGCTCATGATACAGGGGGCAAAACTGAGATCCAGAGAGGGGAAACAGGTGAAGCTTAGGAGAAACAGCACAGTGAGAGGAGTCCTATGGCCTGGTTCAAATTCCACTCCCCTCATTGGGGTTTCAGACAAATGACTGAACTTCTATGAGTCTGTGTCTTATTTAAGATGTAGTGAAAACCCTTCATCTACTCACAAAACCATCGTGAGGCTCCGAAGAAAGGCTTTATAAACTGCAGAGGGTTCTGTTAAGTGGGAGAGGCAGTGGTTATGAGGTTGCAGCAGCAAAGAGAGGTGGGTGCTTCTGAACTTGAGTGTCTTCCCCCAGTTGGAGTCTCCCCGTATACATACCCCCCTACAGAGCTCTTTCTCTCCTTACCCTCTCTTGACACAGAGATCAAATGCTCTCTCTTTTACTGCTTTATTGCAGGCTATCCAATGGCTATTGATGCTACACAGTTGACTGGCTATGGCCCTCCTGGTGAACATTTCGGCTTGTTCTTTTTTTAAAAAAAAAACAACAACCCATCTTAAACAGTGTGCTCATTATACCTTTATCTTTGCACAGTTGCACAGGAAAAACTGTAAGATGGATTCCTGAAAGCAGAATTGCTGGGTCAGAGTACATACTGTTTAGATTCTTGCTAAATTTGTACTGCCAGATGGCTCTCCGGAAAGTTTGTGCCAGGTTATACTCCCACCGATAGTGGGAGTAGAAAGTATCTCCACCTGGAGAATGAGTCCAGGGATCAGGTTGGACAGCACTTAGAAGACATGATTCCAGAGGCAACCAGGAACTCTCCTCCCTGCCCCTACTCAGGAGTCGCCCCTTCTGTCCAGTCGCCCCTTCTGTCAGGAATTCCCACTTGTTCCTTGAC
This sequence comes from Giraffa tippelskirchi, assembly GCF_054371585.1. NCBI lineage: Eukaryota > Metazoa > Chordata > Mammalia > Artiodactyla > Giraffidae > Giraffa > Giraffa tippelskirchi. The sequence goes on from NC_137284.1 coordinate 23,141,087, forward strand.
CTGGGCATTGTCTGGAAGATTCCGAGGCCTAGGAATAGACATCAGGCCCAGAGGAACAAGTCTGGGCTCTGGAAAAGGTAAGAAGGGAAGCCCATTTGCACTTGTTAGCAACTTGGTCAGGGCTGTGTTATGACTCAAAGGGGCTCTCGGCACTCTTGCCTTTGTGGACCCTTCCTCCATCAAAAAGAGATATTTAAAAAGTGGATTTTATGACCTCACTGGTATAAAACAAGTATAATCCAGGCAAGATTGTATGCGTTTTTTCCTTCTGATTGCAAAAAAAAAAAAAAAATTAAAATATTTCCATGGTCCTGAGCACTATGCCTAATGGGTAAGTTGGCCCTGGAAGAGGCCCCCAAGTGAGGCCTCCACACACCAGCTTCCCTCCTGTTATCATTCTCCCTGACCCTGGTTTTTGACACTGGAAAGGTATGAAATTCAGGCCATCTGAATACAGCTGACCATCACATGAAGCACTGGGGTACTTTTGGGCAAACACTAAGAACAGTGGAAATTTGCAGCTCCCAGAGTGTTTTCACCAACATGGTTATCCTAAAATATTATGCCCATTTTACAGATGAAGAAATAGAGACATTGACACAGAGAGAAGAGAAATGACTCGTCTAAAACATATGGCCAGTAAGAAATAGAATTGTAGAGTCGGTTGCAGTCTCAGCTCCCTTCACACACTGCTGTAGGGCCAGCTCCGCTGCCCAGCTTCAGCCCAGATCTCACGATACGCTTTGGTTCTCTGAACATAGTCAAGAGCACGACTTTACAGAAGGCAAGGCAATGACAGAGCCACAGCCTGTCAGGCGTGCCAACGGAGCTCCACATATTTGGATGACACATGGAAGCCAAGTGCTTCTCAAATCTCTCCCTAAATAACTGACTTTAGTTTGTGTGTGTGTGTTGTTTTTTTTAGCTAGAGTAAAATTGATTGTTGTACATGCCTGGAATCTCATTTTAATGTAAGTAGAGCATGATTAGGAATTCAGAATTAGATGGCTCAGCGTTAATTACCTCTCTACTATATTTTTTTTTTGTTTATGGAGTGTGTTTACTGTCGTTAAGTAGGAGAATGCTGGAAAAGCATGGAAGGAGGATTGTTCGAGAGAAGGCAGATTTAATAGGAGCTGCGGATGACAAAATTAGAAATTTTTAATTTAAATTTTGTCTGATTTCCACATGCTTTTCTTTCATCTAACCTCTTTGCCACATGTCCCCTCCATTTCTCTTTTAGGAATCCTGCTCTTATTCCCCTCTTGTTGCCCTGTGCACAGTGTCAGTCAGTCATATCTACCTCCTAGAGCATTCTCCAGTCCTGAGAGGAGCCACAGGACTAAGCTTTATAAAGCTAGACTTTCATTATGTCCCTCTTAAAAAAGCGGTGATGATTATTATCATTACAGTCTACCTTTTATTGAATACTTATTATGTCCTCACTCATATTATTTTACCTGTCAGTGATACTTTGGGGTGGGAATAATTATACCCAGCTTATAGATGTGAAACTTGAGACTCAAGAGAGTTTGAGTCAGTAATTTGAAGTCACGCAGCACAGATGAAGTGCTCAGATTTACCACCTTCCATAATGGCAACCCACTCCAGTATTCTTGCCTGGAGAACCCCGTGGACAGAGGAGCCTGGTGGGCTGCTGTCCATGGGGTTGCACAGAGTCGAACACGACTGAAGCGACTTAGCATAGCATTAGCATTAGCATCACACTATGCCCTTCTCACGCAGGATGCCAGTCAGAAAGGGCTGAGTCAGGCCAGCTCACTAGAAAGCTGGGAGTGGACAGGACCTGGGACTCGGGCTAGCTGTTCATGCTCAGATCATCCAGTGTCTGAGCTGCCCCGGGGAGGAGGCAAATCAACACTTATCCCATTCCCAGCTTCCTTTGCTTCTCTCTGACTCTCTCCAGGCAGTGGTATTGATCTAGTTTCAAGTTGTTCGGTTTTTTTAAAACTAAAACTCAAGTAGAGTTGGGGTAGGCTATTCACTTAATGCGTCGCCTCAGCAGTCATTTCTCTTCCAGGAAATAGCCGGTGTTGCTTTCCCTCCTGACATTGATCCCATCTGGAAACCGAGAACTCTGCCCAGGTGGAGAGCTGGGAGGGCCTGGAAGACTTGGCCAGCCTGCTAGGGCCCCTGCCAACTGCCCCCAGGGCCCCCCTGACCGGGTAGCAGGGAACTCGCACACAGCCCAGGAAACCTGAGCACATGGGCTACTGAGCGCAGCATTTGCAGGATGTGCTGGGCATGTAATGAGACCTTCTGGAGGCTTTGTGGGAAGGCTCCGATGTGCACTGAGGCCTGGGGCAGGGCTGACCAGTGCAGTGGTGGAGCCAGGGAGATGGAATTTCCTGCGGAGGGTATGGCCTCCAAGTTACATTTGGCTCCAACTTGTTCAGAGGCCCTTCCAGATGCCCACGTGTGCCCTGGGGTCTTCACGTAAGAGACAGCAATGCAGACCTGTTTCTGTGCATTTTACAGAGTAGGTCACCAGGGGTTGTGGAGTTCGGCTAAGCCAGCCTTGGTTATTGAGCAACTCAGAGAAAGACAGGGAGGCGGGCACTGAAAACCTGGAGCCCACCTCCAAGGAGTCTAGGAGAGGGGGAACAGAAACATCCGTGACAGTGGGAGTGAAACAGCATAGGCTGGGGCTGAATCCCACCTCTGCTGCTTCCCACCATTTAGCCTTTTCTGAGTCTCAGTCTTCTCACCTGTAAACTGGGTTTAATATCACTTGTACCATGAGCTCCTTGAAGACAAGAGCTGTGCCTGCCCTATTGTCCATCTTGTCCCAAGCACACTTACAGAGTAAGTGCTGGATAAACACCTGTTCATTGAACGAACATTGTTGTACGTATTCAGTGTAACGATGTGGGTGAAATGCTTCGGGAATCACAGGAAGCTCTAGTGGATGAGGGCTTTAAAACTCCCTGGCGGGCTGAACACCACTGCTGACCAGAGAACTGCAGACCAAGGAGAAGCAGGCTCAGAGAACAGGGCATCTCAGCTGGGCTCCCAAGGCAGATCATGATGCTGAAGAGACAAAGATGTGGGTCAACACAATCAAGGATACTGACAGGCAGAGATGGGGGAAGGACTGTCCATACTACAAGGCTGGTACTTGGTACCTGGATTGGAACCCAGAGATTCTAAGTCTCAGACTGTCATGCCTGGACTCTTCCTAGGTCTTCTTTTACTCTTTTAAGTTTCACTGACAGATTGTTTAGGCATCCGCTGTAAGATGCCCTTAGAATTTCAAATGGACTTTTATTTTTAGCCGCATCTCACTAAGTGTTTGACAATGATTGATTCATTGCTCAATTTATTTTTAATAAGCTTAAAGGCTACGGTTGATAATCATTTATGGACACAGTTAATGCAGCATTTATAGTTCCTGACTCCACAGGCCTGGAACTCATTGTGTCATCATTAAAATGATGAAACCAAGAGGTGAGAGGAGGTGGGGGCTCATCCTCGCCTCTTTAAACATCTACTTCTCCACTGCAGTCACTGGCTGCCGCCACTGAATTCCCGGTTTGACTAAACTGTCATTACGTTTTATTACAACTTTATTCTTTCTGTCCTAAGCTGGTTGATGAGGACCGGGAGGCAGCCAGTAATTAAGCTTACCTGTCAAGAGTTTGGCTCCCATCAGAATGAAGTACATTCTGCAACTTCCCCCTTTCAATCCCCTGGATGTCATGGCACTGGAATTAAGCTCCTTAGGGCAACAATACCTGACCCCAAAATGTTAGAACAGCGATTACCAAGATGGAAATTCAGTTAAGTTACCTACTTGTCACGACTTAGAAGAGCGGCGAGTTCTCAGGGCTGCTTGAGAAAACTATTCGTTTGTGAGGAAAATTGAGTTCCAAACCATAATAGCCAGTGGAAGCAATTTCTGGCATCACAGCATTCAGACTTGATATTCATTTGTCCCCCAGAGAAGAAATTCAGGCGAGTCCAGAGACTTTGATGAAGAAAAGTGCAAAGTCCACAGAATATTTCAGGGCGGCTTGTCATCTGCGGGGAGGCCTGCCTCATGTCTGTGGCTTCGGGGGAGCCATGTCAGAGACTGTTCCTTCTGCTGGGCCATGTGAGCCAAAGGCTAGATGCAGCTTTGTTCTTGAGTCTTGAAAATTACAGTCTGATGTACTTCAAAGGGATTCTAATGAGGACATTGGAGGCCCAAAGAACGCAGCTTTGCAGACTCTGTCTTCAAGGCGATGAAGTTTGGCACTACTGATGTCTTTAGCTAACCTCTTGCTCTTTCTGCCTTGCTTGTGCCTGGTGGGGATCATCTTAAAGGGCGTTATCATTCTCACCTTCCTTTTTAAATTTATTTGGCTGCGCCTAGCCTTCAGCCACTCATTTTTCAATGCTGTTTCCAGAATAGTCACCAAAGTAGGAAGCTGCAGAATGTCCAGTCTGGAAGGGACTTTAACAAGAGCTCTATCCCTCGCTTCAGATAGCATGACTGGAAGCCCAGAGAGGGAAAGCCGATTGCCCAAAGCCACACAAGAGGCAGAGACAGTCACAAGAGGGTCCCAGTCTTCTTCTTGGCCCTTTTTACCTTCAAATCATTCCTACATACAAGTGCTGGACCAGAATCAATATCCTCACTGAGTACGAATTATACTTCTCATTTATAGAGTATTAACTATGTGCCATGCATTATGGTAAGTGCTTTTAACGTGTGTGTGTGTGTGCTCAGTCATGTCTGACCGTTTGCATCCCTATGGACTGTAGCCCACCAGGCTCCTCTGTCCATGGTATTTTCCAGGCAAGAATACTGGAGTGGGTTGCCATTTCCTTCTCCAGGGGATCTTCCCATCCCAGGGATCAAACCCACCTCTCCTGTGTCACCTGCATTGGCAGTGGATTCTTTATCACTGAGCTACCTAGTAGTCCCTGCTTTTAACATATACCTCATCTAATTCTCAGCAAGTACTCTGTGAGGTGAGATCCATTTTACAGATGGAGGGACTGAGGCGATGATATGCTGGACCTGGCAGCCACTGGCTCTTGAGAGCCAAATGTGTGTCTCTTCCCAATTCCGTGTTCAATGATTCCATGCTGCTAACTGAAATGGGAGTATATACACCTCAGAAATGGGTGAATGCTACAAACCAGGGCTTTTCTCCATCCCCTGCCCCCATTGCCCCAAGAGATCCTGTATATCAGTGCACCCCTGGGCTTCATAAAAGCTAAGCAGCTTGCCCAAGCGTACACAGTGAGGCTGTGACAGCAACTCAACCATTATCCCGTATAGTTAACAGGGCCAAGTTTTCAGACTCATTCCTCTTGGGTGGAGGTGGTAGGAGGGAGACGCCTCCTGTGTCTGGTCCACAGGACGGTGGCGGGGTGTGAGGTGCCCATGTGCAGAGGTGCGCATCTAATTGGCTGGATCTGGCAGTCCTGGGAGCATTGCCCAAAACTAGCTCTAGCCACCCTGGCTTCCTTGTCATTTTGGGGTTTTTCCAAACTCGTTCCTGACTCAGGGCCTTCGTCATTGCTGTTCCCACCTCCTTAAATGCTTTTCCACAGATCAACACAGAGCCTGCTCCCCCCTGTCCTTCTTGTCTGTGCTCTTCCCTGACCAGCTCATCAAAAACAGTGCCTCAGCAGTCTCTGTTCACTTCCATTAGTTTATTTTCATGCTTCTCATCACAGCCTGTCTTCATAGCTTGAGCCTTTTGTTTTTCTGTCCCGAGTCTGAGAAGATGTGTCCTGTTCACCATCGTGGCCCTGGAGTGCAGACCGAGGAGGGGTCAGGAGGAGAACTTAACGATGAATCCATCCCACTGCCGCTGTTCTTAGAGTAGCCTCAGGCAGTCAACTGCTGGCTCAGATTCACTTGGAGAGGTGAAAGGCTTCTCCTCGCCTCTGTGATCTCATGGGATCTTCAAAGTCTACCACCATCATCATCCTCTGTCCACCCTGGAGCTGTTTCTTTCATTTTCCCACCTTTCCCCCTCAAATAGGCCAAGAGCCACATTTGTCAGTGCTGATTTGCTAACAAATAATTAATCAAACATTTTAAGAAGGAACCTTTGACCTCAAGAACTGATTGCATTCCCATCTTAGAAGGTGAGTGTGTGACTGTGTCCTTTAAGTCTTTAAGAGGATGATTGGGGCTGACTGAGTGTGACCTTTACAGAAGTAAGTACGAGGAGATTCAGGTAACAGCTAACGATGGAGCAGTTCCAGGGATTCTGAGCTGGGGGCCTGTTCACTCATTCTGACCCGAGGGTCACACTGGAGCTGTCTCCCACTTTTCCTGGGTCATGCCTGGCAGTAAACACATTTTCTCTCTCTCTCACACATACACATACCTTCCTTTCTGATTTCAAACATTTTACAAGTCTATTGCAGAAAATTTAGAACACATGCTGCTGCTGCTGCTAAGTCGCTTCAGTCGTGTCCGACTCTGTGCGACCCCATAGACGGCAGCCCACCAGGCTCCGCTGTCCCTGGGATTCTCCAGGCAAGAATACTGGAGTGGGTTGCCATTTCCTTCTCCAGTGCATGAAAAGGAAAAGTGAAAGTGAAGTCGCTCAGTCGTGTCCGACTCTTAGCGAACACATGAGTACAGAGTAAATGAATAGTTAAAAATTACTTTACCCCTGAGACAACAACTGTGAATATCTTGGTCAGTTTCCTTTCAGTCTTGGTTTTTTCCCTAGTAATTAGCATCTATGTATTTTCTGACCTACATTTTAAGAAACTTAATACGTCATGGACATCTCTCCATATGACTAAATATGCCTATGCACAATCACTTTTATTAGTTGGAGAGTATTTAGTATACGCAGGTACCGTACTTCATTAATCATGTTTGGACAGTTCTATTTTGTCTCCAACTCTAGATTATCACAGATGTGATGGAATTTCTCATAGGTATATCTTAGACCAACAGGGATTATTCTCGTGGTTATTAACTTCAGTTACTACAACTGAATGCTGCTGACTGAATGTTTATGTTGTTCTCAGCAGCCCCCATCCACATCCCCACCCCCAGCCCTTCCAAATTCATATGCTGATTTCCTAAGCCCCTAGGTTAAGGATTAGGAGAGGGAGCCTTTGGGAACTTGTTTTGATTAGATGAGGTCACAAGGGTAAACCCTCTAGATAGCATCAGTGTCCTTACAGGAGATGAAGGAACCAGAGAGCCTGCCTGCCCCCGCCCCTTCCCCATATGAGAAGAGACAGCTCTCTGTGAACCAGAAGTGCCCTCACCGTGAACCCGACCATGCTGGCACCCCGCCTCCAGAACTAAGAGGAATAAGTGTCGTTTAAGTTGCCCAGTCTTTGGTGCTCTGCTATGTCGGCCACCTCACTGAGATCCCCTTACTCGCTAGAATGGCACCTACGTGACAACCTCTGGGCCTTTGCATGTTCTGTTACCGCTGCTTTGATGGCCCTTTGCCAACTTTCCCCTCAGGCTTTTCCACCTGCTTGTCATAGGTTCTTTTTTTCTCCTCCAAGTCACACATTTCCTTACATTTTAATATTTCTGAAATGACGATGACTGTAACAGCCAGTGTGTGCATTTGTGACAGGAGTGAGTCGTGGACTTTGAGAAATATCATTATTCTTCATCATCCCTCCAGGCTCAGCTGAACGAGTAATTCCCTGGGTTGAGGTGGTCATAACCCCTTGGGGTGTCACTCCCATACTCACGCTGCCTTGCACTTGCCTGCTGGTTTGTTTTCCCTTGCACAGGAACCTCCTTGAGAACAGCAAGAATGTATTTTTCATTCTTGTGCCTCCACCTCCCGGTGGTTTCGTAGCCTGGGCTTCAGAACAGGTGCCGAAGGCCAGAGTGGGAAGGTGGGAAGGCTGAATAGGTAAATGGAATGATTTCCTTGTTCCAGGCCATTGTGAGCTCCTTTATTGAGCCCTTTGGGGGTGGATCAGAGTGCTTCACCTTTGTGGTTAATGCCCATTGCAGGCCACGGTGGATATATTTATTTGCTTTGGGTAAGGGCAGGGAGAAAACTCAGCAGATGGAGGTTTTGGTAATTCGTGTCCATGTGGCTATAGAGAGCTTCCAAGAAACCGCATTACCAGCAGAGCCATTGTTTTCACTGTGCGTCAGAATGACACTCCAGAATCAGGGAACATGCTTGAATTTCAGTTTTACAAAAGGTTTGGCCTGTGGTATCACCTTTCGCCTCTGTCCCTCTCGCCTAGCCCAGGTACAGTAGCCGTGAATGAAGTTGGCCATCTGAGCTCTTCAGGGCCCCTTCCTCCCAATTTCTTCCCCTCCCCCACTCCCTTCTCTTTGGCCTGAGTTCATCTTCCTTTATCTGCCTCTGCACGACTTTTTGTCTTGTTCTTCACTGATTAACTCCAGAAAGAATACAGTACCTGTTATGTGGGAACACAGGCTGCACAAAGATGGGAGGAGAAAGGTGGTCCTTTTCCAGCTGGGAAGGTGAGTGAAGGTTTCATGGGAAAGCAGCTGATCCTTGTAGAATGGGGAGGATTTGAGTGGGGGAGAAAGTGGTAGAGGAAGAGGAGTCATTCCAGGTTCAGGCAGGAGTAACGCATGGTCAGGAAGGTGAGGACTGAGGCTGAAGCAGACATTCATGTAGAATGTTCATAAAGTGCCTGCTCCTTGCATGTGTTGGTGAACTAGGTGTCCCCTGGGTCTCTAGCTCATGTGTCAGTGTGGGCTTCCCTCATTGATCCCCTGTGACAACCCAGCCTTCCGACTTGGTACCTCTCCAAGTTCAAACAGAAAAAAACTCCATGAGCATGACAGTGTTGGTACCCAGTATTAGTCTTTACTGGGTATTTTGTCAGGGAGGTGGGGGAATGAGTTTATCTTGTATTCAGTTCAGTTCAGTCGCTCAGTAGTGTCCGACTCTTTGCGACCCCATGGACTGCAGCACACCAGGCTTCCCTGTCCATCACTGACTCCCAGAGCTTCTCGAACTCATGCTCACTCCATCGAGTTGGTGATGCCATCCAACCATCTCATCCTCTGTTGTCCGCTTCTCCTCCTGCCTTCAATCTTTCCCAGCATCAGGATCTTTTACCATGAGTCAGTTCTTCACATCAGGTAGCCAAAATATTAGAGTTTCAGCTACAGTATCAGTCCTTCCAATGTCACAAAAAACTGAAAATACCCACTAGACATTTCTATTTGCTCCAGAAGCCCTCCTTAGCCACACCATGATATAGAAGGGAGGGGAAGGTTTGCCCCCTCCTTCCCCCACTGTTGCTGGCCCTTTTTATCTCTGGAATTCTTCTTCTCCCTTTACATTCCTCTCCCTTTATCAGTCAGTTCTTACCACCCAACCTACATGCTACAAATCCCTCATGTTAATCAACAGCCCTCCCTACCCCCAACCCCAATTTCTTGACCCAAGCCCTTGAGATCCACCCTCCTGCTTTATTTTCCAAACAAATGTATTACCTTCCCCAAGAGAAGTTCTGGTGGCTATATAGTATCCCTCCTCTTATATGTCTGTTTTCTCATTCAAACTCCCATGACAGCCCTTCTGTTATCTTCGTTTTACAAATTAGACAACTGAAAATAAGAGAAGTGAATTGCTTTGCCCAAAGTCACATAGCAGCCAGAATGGCATAGGTGAGGCCTGAATTCTGATATTTAAAAAAAAATGTATAATAACAGTCTCCTGTATGTGAAGTGTGAGAAGGACGACTTTGATGGGAGAAGGACTAAACATGTACGTAGGGACCTGTATTAGTTTCTTAGAACTGCCATAAAAAACATCCCACGGCAGGGTGGCTTGAGATGCCACAAATTGCTTCTGTCCCAGTTCCGGAAGCTGGAAGTCAGAAATCAAGATGTCAGCAGGGTTGGCTCCTTCTGGCAGGTCTGAGGGACAATCTGCCTTACCCGTCTTCTAGCTTCCGGTGGCTGCTGGCAACTCTGGGCATTCTTTGACTTGTAGACTCATCATCCCAATCTTTGTCTTTGTTTTCACATGGTGTTCTTCTCCATGAGTGTCTCAGTGCCCTTCATGATCTTGTGATAAGGACACCAATCACTGGATTTAAGGCCCACCCTAATCCAGTACTTCGCTGGTGGGGCTTCCCTGGAGGCTCAGTTGGTAAAGAATCCGCCTGTAAGGCAGGAGATCTGGGTTCAATCCCTGGGTCAGGAGGATCCCTTGGAGAAGGAAATGGCTACCCACACCAGTATTCTTGCCTAAGGAATCCCCTGGACAGAGGAGCCTGGCAGGCTACAGTCCATGGGGTTGCAAGCAAGTGACTAAACCACCACCACCTAATCCAGTACTAGCTACATCTGCGAAGACCCTATTTCCAAGTAAGGTCATGTTCTGAGGTTCCAGGAGGACATGAAGCTTTGGCCAGACACCATTCAGCCCAGTGCAGGACCAGTTTATGAAATTCCCGGCAGGTAATGGCAGGGCGTTTGGATTGAGAGCAAGGAACAATCATGAAGGGCTTTTGAGGAGGATGACAGGATCCAAGCAAATTTCCACCCATTAACACCCCTGCCCCCTGCCTACTTCACATCTGGCTGGTTCTGAGTAATTCTCTTCATAGCTCCCTGCGCCTTGTTGCTTTGTTAACAAGTTTAAACAGGGTGGACTGCCCGCCGCAAGTGGGTATTTCCGAAATTTATTCCTTTATTCCCTTTCCGAGACTTTGCACTTTTGGAAACTTTGCCTTGCTGTGCCCCATGAAACTGGCCAAAGCCTAATGCATTAGTCACAACAAATCTGCTCCCACTGGACGCCGAAGAGACTGAACGGGACACCGGTTTCTTTCCAGGGACTGCAGTATGGCTCCCTTTCTTCAGCTCCTTGAGTTCCTTGGACCTGTGCCCAGAGTCCCTTTCCTGAATTGTCCCCAGCGTAGGAAGAGCTGCCAGGGCCTGGTCAGGCCACCTCTGAGAACCTTTCCAAGGACAGGAGCCAGAGACCGAGTCAGGACAGATTCCCCCCCCCCACCCCTTCACCATCCCCCAGAGAGGCTGATCAGCCAGGCTGATCCTTGGGCAAGATCCTGCTGCCCCGTGAACTCACCTGCCAGCTGCAAACAGATGACAAAGCCCTGAGTGACTAATCCAGTGCCCCGCTCTGACCCACCCCTAGCCAATGCTGGGCTATTTTAAAATTACTTTGAAGCTGAGCGAGCACTGGAACTTCGGGCCTGCTCTAGTCAGCGAAGCCACAGGCTCCATCTGCCTCTGTGGCTTTGCCAAGCCCTCAACTGGCCTAGAAGGGTACCGGCCTGGGAGAGACGCACGTGGCCTCAGCGGGTGTGCAAGAGCCTAGGGCTTCTGCTTATTTGGGACAGGAACTCAAGCAGCACTGCAGGGCTTCTCCTGGGTGTGCCCAGCATGATGTCTTCAGCTTCTGGGGCTGTAGGTGGGGTGGGGACCCAAACATAGTGTGGTGACCACAAGAGAGTTTGAATTCCTGATTCAGAGGCTTTCCCCTGCTTCTGGCTAGCTGTGGGATCTCAGGCAAACTCCTTGACCTCTCTGAGCATCCGGTTTTTGCAGCTATGAAATAAAGTGGATAATTCCTAGTCCTCACAGGGTTTCAGAAGCAAGAGCTGAGAGAATTCATGTCAGTGCTAAAGGCTGTATAGTATATAAGGAGAGGGCATAGTGAGAAATGTGTAGCCCTCTATGGCTTCCCTGGAGAAGGCAATGGCACCCCACTCCAGTACTCTTGCCTGGGAAACCCCATGGACGGAGGAGCCTGGTAGGCTGCAGCCCATGGGGTCGAGAAGAGTCAGACACGACTGAGCGACTTCACTTTCACTTTTCACTTTCATGCACTGGAGAAGGAAATGGCAACCCACTCCAATATTCTTGCCTGGAGAATCCCAGAGACGAAGGAGCCTGGTGGGCTGCCATCTATGGGGTTGCACAGAGTCGGACACGACTGAAGCGACTTAGCAGCAGCAGCTATGGCTTCCCAGGTGGTACTAAAGAACCCGCCTGCCAATGCAGGAAATGTAAAAGACGCAAGCTCGATCCCTGGATCAGGAAGATCCCCTGGAAAAGGGCATACCCACTCCAGTATTCTTGTCTAGAGAATCCCATGGATAGAGGAGCCTGGTAGGTTACAGTCCATAGGGTCACAAAGAGTGGGACACAACAGAAGCAACTTGGCATGCGCACACACATATCTGTACCTAAGAATAGCTTACTTTTATTGAGGGTATAGTTCCTGCTAGACATTGTCCTGAATACTTTTCACAGATTGTAGTATTTAATCCCCATGGACTGTAGCCCGCCAGGCTCTTCTGTCTATGGAATTCTCCAGGCAAGAATACTGGAGTGGGTAGCCATTCCCTTCCCCAGGGGATCTTCCCGACCCAGGGATCGAACTCTGGTTGCCTGCACTGCAGGCAGATTGTTTATCGTCTGAGCTACCAGGGAAGCCCAGTATTTGATGCACAGTGGCCCTCAGGGTTTGTGTTATTGCTGTCTCTGTTTTATGGCGAGGAAACTTTGGCTTAGAAAAGTTAAGTAATTTGCTGAAAGTCAAATAGCTAGTTGTGAAGGCCAAATTCAAGCTCAGTAGCCTGTCGGCTTCACCCCCACTGTACGCTGCTTCTCTCAGTGAATCATAATGATTTTAAAACTGGCTATTGGGACCGATTCTTAGACAAAACCTGAAAATACACTGCCTCTAATTCTCACAGTAGCCCAGTGATACAAATATGATCACCTTCCTTTAGAGATGAGGAAATTTGAGAGGAAAGATTTTGTTCACTCCAGTTATTGCATACCTTCTATTCTGTTTGAGCAACAATGAACAAAAGGAGGAGGAGACTCCTGCCTTCATAGAATTTATATTTTTGTGCCAGGGAGACAGGAGATGAAATACATAGACAAAACAATTTCAAATCATGGTGAGGGCGATGAAGATAAACATGGTTAAGTGGCAGAGTGATCAGGAGTCTGGCAAGGCATGAGACCCGAAGGTTAGAAAGAGGCAGCTGTGTGAACTGCATAGGGGAGGAGCTGTCTCAGGTGGGGAACAGCAGAGGTCTGTAGGGAACAGAGAGGAGCGAGCTCGAAGGAGTGGAGACAGGAACAGGGAGTAAGAGCAAGGGTGATGGGGGTCAGGAGAACAGGAGGCCAGTGGCCATGGTGGAAAGCCAGGTGACTCCTGTAAGAGGCAGCGTGGAGCAGGGACCCCTTCCTGCTGAAGCTGATTCCGAGGGTGATTGTGCTGCCATGTCACTGGTCATGTGTCCAGTGAGGGATGATGGCCAGGCCTAACCAGGACACGGTGGACTGGTGGGCAGCCTCCTCGGTGGGTGGGTAGGTGGGAGCCAAGACCACCCAGGGAGGCAGAGCAACTTCCTTTGCTCACAGTCACACAAGCCCCAGGAGACGGTGTATCTTCATTTACTACAGATTTTCTAGGAATCCAGAATCCCACGGACAGAGGAGCCTGGCAGGCTACAGTCCATGGGATCACAAAGAGTCGGACATGACTGAAACGACTTAGCACATGTGCACCATCTACCGAGAATTGCTGGTGGGTGTTCCAAAGAGCCTAATGAGATTTTTTTTCCCCTGTTGAGATGAAGAAGATGCTTTGTATGATTGATCAGAATGAAATCATAGAACTTGGGGCCCAAAAGATACAACCTTGTTCAACACACTCACTTAGAAGAAGAGGCTAAAGCTCAGCTGTTATTTATTTAGTGTTATAGAAAATTGTTGGTGAGTCTTTCTAGGGGAAAAATTTAAAAAACAAATACACCTCCTCTGATTTAGTAAACAGAGTAAAATAGACCCTTTGATTGAAGAGAGGCTGGTAGCAGAGCAGAGTGGGGCTGCTGGTATGAGATAAGGGGTTGGTTCCCACACCTGGTAGTTACTGGCTGTATGTTCTGGGGCAACATGATATAATGTCTCAGTTTCCTAACTTGTAAAATATGGATAATAATGGACACAGCTCATGTGGACTGAATAAAGTACCATATATAAAGTGCCCTTCTCATAGTGAGTATTCCATGAATGGCTGCTGCTGTTAACCATTGCGGGTGGGGCAGATGTACTAGATGGAGATGATTTAGTGATGCAGAGCATAGGAAAATGCTGAGGGATGGCAAGATGGTCTACAAATGTGATTGTCTTGAGTTCAGCCCTCCATAGCATCCTTCACAGTTGATTTTGATTAATTCCCCTCCAAAAGTTTGTTGTCTTATCATTTGCCTCTACTTCCTGAAAGGCCATTTCTAAGAGAAATAGTGCCCATGAAGCAAGAGTTCCGGCATATGAATCAGAGGTTTGGAACAGAGGTCAGTCTTTTCCCTTTCAAGTGCAGCCCCAGGGACTTCCCTGGCAGTCTAGTGGTAAATGCTTCACCTTCCAGTGTAAGGGGTTCAGTGCATGGTGGGGTACTGGTTTGATTCCTGGTTGGGGAGCTAAGATTCCACATGCTTCACGCCCAAAAAACCAAAAACATAAAACAGAAGCAATATTGTAACAGATTAAATAAATACTTTAAAAATGGTCCACATTAAAAAAAAAAAAAAGAAAAGAGCAACCCCAACACTTAATGCCAGTGTGTGAGCCTTCACATGGCTCCATAGAGACACAGGCTGAAGAAAGAGGTGTCCAGCCTAACCCAGCCGTAATAGAGCCCGTCCTTTGTCCCGTTGCAACTCAATCCTGGGGCAACGCAGTAAGGTGTATTGTACGGTAGTGAAAGTGAAAGTTGCTCAGTCATGTCCAACTCTTTGCAACCCCATGGACTATACAGTCCATGGAATGCTCCAGGCCAGAATATTGGAGTGGGTAGCTTTTCCCTTCTCCAGGGGATCTTCCCAACCCAGAGATCGAACCCAGGTCTCCCGCATTGCAGGCAGATTCTTGTATGTAAGGGGATGGCTTCTCTTATCTCACCAGGTTCCTGCTATGGTTTCAGTTGAAATCATCATTTGACAGGGATGTCTGTTCTTAGTCACTTCCCTCCTGAGAGAGACTGTAGGATCAGAAGATCCATGCACAACAGCCTTTGACTCACAGACTCTGATAACTGACCATCCACTGGTGACTTAGCATCAGCTCGTTCACTTGGTGGGCTCCGCAGGGGCTGGGCTAGGGCTTGCCACGCCCTGTTTCTTTCTCCTCTGCAGAATTCAGTCCCCATCTTCCTGTTATGAAAACAGCATCTTTTCAAAATAAAATTTGAAGAGTGAGAAGAATTGAGAGCCCTTTGCCAGATAGAATTTAGCTGAGAGGACCAAATCCTTTCCAATATCTCGGGTTAAAAAGAACCAGTTATGAAGCACAAATGCAGTTGACTTTGGCCCTGAGATCTATGAGGAAAACTATGGGAGAAAAGCCACGAATCAGCAGCATGAGCAGTATTTGCTGTGTGCTCTCCCAGTCATGGGCGTAAGTATTTCTGTCCCAGGATCCTATTGAGTTTGGTTTGTGCCTTGAGGTGTGGAGTTTGGAAAGGTACCAACGCTGGTGGTTCTTCTGCTTTGGAAAAGAAATCAAAGGAAATCCCCATGAGAGTTCTGTTTCTTGGAAACCTGCTGCTCACCTGAGCTCTGTGTTCAGGAGGCCAGAGTGAAGTCTGAAGGACCTTGTGCAGAATCTGCCCACAGGGGCTGTTCATCTGGGCCACGGCCCATAGCCAGAGCCAGTGTGACATCAAAGATCACCCAGGTGGGGGGTGGCTTTGGTCTTTGTTTTTGTTTTTCAGTTGCTCAGTCGTGTCTGACTCTTTGTGACCCCATGAACTGCAGCACACCATGCTTCCCTGTCCTTCACTATCACCCAGAGTTTGCTCAAACTCATGTCCATTGAGTTGGTGATGCCATCCAACCATCCCATCCTCTATCAGCCCCTTCTCCTCCTGCCCTGGGTCTTTCCCAGCATCAGGGTCTTTCCCAGTGAGTCAGCTCTTCGAATCAGGTGGCCCAAGTATTGGAGCTTCAGCTTCAGCATCAGTCCTTCCAGTGAATATTCATTGTTGATTTCCTTTAGAATTCACTGGTTTGATCTTCTTGCTGTCCAAGGCACTCTCAAGAGTCTTCTCCAACACCACAGTTCAAAAGCATCAGTTCTTCAGTGCTGAGCCTTCTTTATGGTCCATCTCTGACATCCATAGATGACTACTGGAAAACCCATAGCTTTGACTAGATGGACCTTTGTCAGCAAAGTGATGTCTCTGCTTTTCGTCTTGTGGGGAGATACAGACAGAACACAAGTAAACAAATGTATTAATGGGTTTATTAGTAAGAGAGTGATAAATTCTGTGAAGAAACTAGAAAGGGTGATGTGTTCAAGAGTGGTTCAGTGCAGACCAGTCTGGGGAGGCAGCTTTAGAATTGAAGCACTACTCTGGGATGACCCAGAGGGATGGGATGGGGAGGGAGGTGGGAGGAGGGGTTCAGTATGGGGAACACATGTAAACCCATGGCTGATTCATATCAATGTATGGCAAAAATCACTACAATATTGTAAAGTAATTAGCCTCCAATGAAAATAAAATACATTTAAAGAATAAAATAAAAGCTTAGTCTCACAGCAAAAAAAAAAAAAGAATTGAAGCACTAATGTCATGAAGAGCCAGGAACCTGGTTCAGGCAGTAGAATCTCCAACACAAAGGCTCCAAACATGGACAGGCTTGGCTTGTTCAATGAACTTAACAATGGCCAGTGTCCCTGGAGCATCTTGAATTAGTGGCTTGTTCCAGCCTTATACCTAGCATACTATAACCCCAATTGGAGTATGCAGGAGTATCTAGAACTACTTTGGGGACAAACAGAAATGACTGGTCAGAGGAATAACCCTGCTGTCCTTCCCACCTCCACATTTAACCTACCATCAAGTTCTATTGGTTCATGCTCCCTGTTTTCTCTTAGGTGAGTCTACTTCTCTTCATGTCCATGACCTTCACCTTCATCCAAACCACCATCCTGTCTCCCCACATCTACTGAAGAAACTCCTAAAGCAGATTCCTCACATGCAATCTTGCCCAGATCTAGTCTACACACCATGTTCGGAATATTTTAAAACCTCAAATCTGATCATGTGTCACGTACACACACATACACACATCCCTCCTTGGTACTTGTTTTTGACTCGTTCTCCTATAATGATTTACAAAGCCCTATCTATGGCTCCCCTATTTCTTCCCTAGACTTGTTTCTAGCCATCTGTGGCTTCGCTTTTCATGCTCTGGCTGCACAGTCTCTCATCCAGTTCCACCATTATGCTGTACTAGTTCTGACCTCAGGGCCTTTGCACAAGCCTCAATGGTTCCTAATGAGTTCTCCTTCCATGCATCTTGGCCTTGGCAACTTTTCAGGTCTTTCAGCATAGCTGGTCCTTAAGCAGGGATGGCTTCCTCATTCTTCCACACTGTGATACTACGTAGGCTCTTTTAGTTTCCTGGTCCCACTAGCACTTCACATTTTTTTTTATACCTCTCAGCACGCTTGTATTTACTTGTGATGTCTCTTCCGTGTACTAGTCTGTACTAGTCCAGGAGCTCCAGGAGGGCAGGAACCATGCCTGTCTTGTTCATTGCTGTGTCCTCTGCACTTAGGAAGTGTCTGGAACACAGTGGGCACTTCAGATGTATTCGTTGAGGTGATAAAGGAATGGATGCTTACAAAGACCTTGAATCTGAAATGTTCCACTTGAACATGCTACTTGCTTTCAACAGAACGAAATAACAGGAGCCTGTATTTTCTGTTCCCTTTCTCTACCCTATAGAGATGGTGATTGATATCTGGAGTTGAAGAATAAGCATAGCAAGCAGGAATTCTGGCAGATGCACAACCTGCTTAGGAAGTCTGTTCTTGCCTTCGACTATCAGAACAGTGTTATTTTCTTTGGCTGGAAGGAGTCTAAGACTGTGTGTACTCAGGGAAACGGTGTAGGCCCAACGGTGTGGAGTCAGGGCCAGGGGTGAGACTCCAATAATAATCAAGTGAAAGAGGGTTGTGTGAAGGCTGGTGGGGGACATTGCCTTTCTCAGCGGCGGAGGAATTGGAACATTCCCCCTTGTGTCAATGTGGAAGTGAATGAATTAAGCTCCGTTTTTTTTTTTTTTGCCTCGCCTGGAAAAATACCAGTGCTGTACTTACAGAGTTCCTGAAAGCAAAGCCCACATGCCGCTCAGTCTCAGCTCTGTGAGAGACTGTTACAGGAAAAGAGAGTCAACATTCACAGACCATGGGAAGTATCACTGAAGTGGAAAAAGATTAGAGCCATGGATTTCGACACTTTTGAGGTTACACACCCTTTTGAAAATCTGACAAAAGCAGTGGACCTCCCCTCGAGGCCCCTTCTTCCTCCGCAAAATGTATATTCATATAACATTCTCCCATCCATGTAGACCCTGGAAGGCCACAGCCTCAGGTTAAAAATTCCAGTCAGTGGATCTGATTGGAAACTGAGCAGAAATAGAGCTAATAAGGGATGACAATGAAGCACAACTTAGGCGGTGTTTAGTCTGAAGAATAAAACAGAAATGCTCCATAATTAGATTTTTCCATCCCTGAGGTTCTTTACTGTTTAGAAGTGGGTTGATCCAAGGTGACTCTGTATCAGAGTGAAACAAGGTAGACTTCTAGGGCCTGAGGGCAAGCCATGCTAAATGGCTCCCAGATTTAACCACCCAGGGTGATCCAGCCACAGAAAAGTGAGCACCTCGAGCCCAGGATTTTGCTCTGTTACCTTCACTGCTGGTCCCTGGTGTCTGACTCAGTGCCTAGCCCTTAACAGATGCTCAGGAAATATTTATTGAACGCATGAATCAGTCTATCCTAGGTTGCCCCCATTCACTCTATCTTCCTCTCCTTTAGTTTCATTCTGAATTTATCAGATTCTTTACTTTTGATTTATTTGTTTAAGAACTATTTACTGAGCACCCGCTCGCCTCATGGTGGACTATCACTGTTCTCTAGAATAGAATAACATGAGACTGAAGAACTTCTGCTCTGGGTTAAAGTCTCAGTTCTGCTGCTTAAGAGGGATGGAAACCTTAGTTTCCTGCACTGTAAAATGGTGTGAGAATTAGCCAAGGTCGTGCACCTCAAGCGCTTAGCACAATTCTTGACACACATCTTTGTGTTGTGTTAATAAATGTCCATCTTTTTATTATTTATTACCTGGAGTCTTTACCATCTACTTTATTGACTCCTTTCAGGTCCTCTTTACTTTCTGAGCCCACATTTCTGAACCCCAGAAGTTAATTGTTATTTATAGAGCAGATAATGTGTATGTAGCCTTTAAAAAGCTCCAGAATATTCAATCATGAGTATATTTAAGTGTTGGGCACCCTTCTCTATTTTTCTGTATTTTCAATTTTAATTAATAAGCATATATCACTTTCATCAGTTAAAAAGTGTAAGAAAAAGTATTATAATGAAAAATAAGCATTTTCAGTTTTAATAAATTCAGAGGTAGAAAACAAGAATATTTTATTAGATCTGGACTAGAGAATCAAATCAGAAACTCAGTTTGCCGTTTATATCGCCCAAATGAAAATGCCCAGACACAAATACCAGAAAAGGAAGAGTGCCCTCCTGAGCAGTCACGGCTGTGTTCGGTTTAGTGGATGTGGGGTGAAGAACTTGGACTCCTGACTTTGTGTCCCAGCTCTACCACCGCTGAACTAACTCTAAAGAAACTGTTTAACCTCTTTAAGCCTCAGTCTTCTCATCAATTAGGGATTCCCTGGTGGCTCACATGGTAAAGAGTCTGCCTGCAGTGCAGAAGTCCTGGGTTCAATCCTTGGGTTGGGAAGATCCCCTAGAAGAGGGTATGGCAACCACTCCAATATTCTGGCCTGGAGAATTTCATGGACAGAGGAGCCTGGTGGGCTATAGTCCATGCGGTCGCAAAGAGTCAGACACGACTGAGTGACTTCACTTTTCACTTTGATTTTTCTCATCAATGAAAGAGACAAATGGAGAACATTTTCCTTGTAGATTGTTATGTGCATGAATATCTTACTTCACACAAAAGTCTTTTGTACATTATATTCTTTTTTCCAAATACATCAGTAACATCATCATTCTTTACATTTTATGTGACATTTGTCACAATGGGCGTTCCAGAACTGAGGAATTTGAGGTGGCAGATACTAAATGATCATCTGGATCAATATTGCCTTAATGAGAACACTTCACATTCTTACAGTTGTAAAGTCTCCTTCCCCTTTATTTTGGTGATCAATAATACTACTGTAAATATATTTGGTTTTTTGAAGTTTGCAGGGTATGAATATGCTGTAAGACTGTGTAAATGTAAAGAAGTCATACATAGCATTTATTACCTTGGTATAAAAACATGACATTATGTATATTTTGTCCATGTATGGCTTCTTTGGTGGCTCAGAGGTAAAGAATCTGCCTGCCAATGCAGGAGACCCAGGTTCGATCCCTGGGTCAGGAAGGTCCCCTGGAGAAGGAAATGGCAACCCATTCCAGTACTCTTGCCTGGAGAACCCCATGGACAGAGGAGCTTGGGGACTATAGTCCATTTGGTCATGAAGAGTTGTACACAACTTAGCAACTAGGCAATGTTTATACATATCTCCACTTTGATGTCTGATCATCATCTTAAACTGAACATGACCAAACCTGAATTTCTGATTTCTCACACCTGTCTTACCAACTGCTTTCCTTCTGCATGTCAGTAAATGAAACCAACATTTGCCCAGTTGCTCAAGCTAAAAGCCGGAGTCATCCTTCACGCCTCTCTTTCCCTCACATCTCATATTCAACTGATGACACAGATTATGTTTCAAAACTGAACCCTTCTCCTACACTGTTGGTGGGAATCTAAATTGATATAGTCATTATGGAGAACAGTATGGAGGTTCCTTTAAAAATTAAAAATAAAGCTACCATATGATCCAGTGATCCCACTCCTGGGCATATCCCAGGAGAAAATCATAATTCAAAAAGATACAGGCATCCCAATGTTCTTTGCAGCACTATTTACAATAGCTAGGACATGGAAGCAACCTAAATGTCCATCATCCATCAACAGAGAAGTGGATAAAGAAGATGTGGTACATATACACAATGGAATATTACTCAGCCATAAAAAAGAATGAAATAATGTCATTTGCAGCAACATGGATGGACCTAGAGATTGCCATACTGAGTGGGGGTAAGTCAAACTGAGAAAGACAGATATCACATGATATTGCTTATATGTGAAACCTAAAAAAAGGAGGGGGTACAAATGAACTTATCTACAAAGTGGGAAGAGAGTTACAGATGTAGAAAATAACTTACAGTTACCAGGGAATAAGGTGCTGTGCTGTGCTGAGTCGCTTCAGTCGTGTCTGATTCTTTGTGATGCCGTGGACTACAGCCTGACAGGCTCCTCTGTCCAGGAAGAATCTCCAGGCAAGAAAACTGGAGTGGGTTGCCATGCCTTCCCCCAGGGGATCTTCCCAACCCAGGAATCGAACCCAGGTCTCCTGCATTACAGGTGGATTCTTTACCATCTGAACCACTAGGGAAGCCCAGGAATACTAGAATGGGTAGCCTATCCCTTCTCCAGGCCCTAGGAAGTAAGGTGGGGAGGGATAAATTGAGAAATTGGTATTGACATATACACACTACTATACACAAAATAGATACCTAATAGGAACCTGCTGTATAGCACAGGGAACTCTACTCAGTACTCTGTAATGAATGACCTACATGGGAGAAGAATCTGAGGAAGAGTAGATATGTTTGTATGTATAACAGATTCACTTTGCTGTACACCTGAAAATAGCACAACACTGTAAATCAACTATATTCCAATAAAAGTAAAACAAACAAAAACTCCCCCCAAACTGAATCCTCACCACAGCCACCACCACATCGCAGACAGAGCCAGCACCCTCTCACTCTGGGTGAGTGTGACAGCAGCACCCTGAACGCTTGCAGCCGTTTTCCTGCGGTGGGGCCAGAGGGAGCACTGACAGGTGGACCTCAGCTTGTGCCATTTGCTCGTGCAGGGCCCCCGGCACCCCCCTGCCCAGTGACTTCCCGTAGTCCTGGAAATGAAGCCCAAACAGCTTAATGCCCTTCAGAGCTCAGTATTAGGGGATAACTAAACTTCTGTAAAGCACCAGACAGAAACTGTTTCAGGTTTTGTGGGCCACATAGGCTCTGGCACAAAACACCTCCTTCTTCTTTGCCTTCATCTTTGTGTCTCTTTCTTTCTCCATCTGTCTCCTCCTCCTCCTAACTCTTTACAAATGTTGTTACAGTTTCCTATGTCTGTGAGCCTATTTCTGTTTTGTAAATGAGTTCCTTTGGACCACTTTTTTTTTTTTTTAGATTCCACATATAAGTGATATCATATGATATTGGTCTTTGACTTACTTTACTTACTATGATACTCTCTAGGCCCACCCATGTTGCTGCAAGTGGCATTATTTCATTTTTTTTTAAATGACTGAGTTGTAGTCCATTGTGTATGTATACCACATCTTCAGTTATGGTTACCAAAAGAGAAAGGTGAGGGAGGGTGATGAATTAGGCGTTTGGGGTTAACAGATGAGCACTACTATACATAAAATAGATAAACAACAAGGGTCCACTGTATAGCATAGGAAACTATATTCAATATCTTGTAATAATGTATAATGGAAAAGAATCTGGGAAAGAATGTGTGTGTGTGTGTGTACGTGTATGTTATCGAATCACTTTGCTGTACACCTGAAACTAACACAACATTGTATATCAACCCATACTTCAGTTTTAAAAAATGTAATAATTGGTCTTAGCTCATGGGCTGGCATAAACAGGCCAAGGGCTGTAGTTGGCTGCTGACCCTGTTCTCCGCGAGCTGGCCTGGACCTTTCTCTCCAGCCCACCACTCACCCTCTGCCTTGCTCACTCTGCTGTAGCCTCGGTGGCCTGCAGGCTGTCCATGAGCACAACCACCACCTTCTGCTAAAGGCCCAGGCACGGCTGTCCCTCTGCTCCAACCCCGTTTCCTCAGGTCACTTCACAGCTCACTTCCTTCCTTAGTTCAAGCCTCCACCGGCAGGTGTCTCCTTGGTGCTTGTCCCTCTCCCGCAGGCACACTGCCCCTCAACTGGCTGTACCCTTTTTTGTGTGTAGCATGTCCTATACATTTACCTCTTTGTCAGTTCGGCCCCTGTAGAATGTCAGCCCCTCGATGGCAGGCTGTCTGTCTTGCTCCACACTCTCTCGCCAACACCCAGAATAGAACCTGGCACTTAGTGGTCATTCAAAAATTATTTATTGGATAAGTTAATAAATGTAAAACAAAAAAGTTCTGTTGCCAGATAGTTTTCAGCCCCTGTGATATCCTTCATGCTCAGCAAGGCGGCCCTTCTTTATAACCACTCAGCCCTGTGGGCTCTGGCTAGTAAAGACAGATGAGGTGAAGACACCAAAAGCTGTGCTCTGGGTGACAGCAAGGACTGTGAGAAGCCAGTTCTATGTGCCATGGGGTCTGAAGGTGAATCCAGGTGTGAACAGGGGAGGAGCACAGGGAGGAGGGGAGCAAAGCCAGGCTCTGAAGTGAGGGGAACTGTCCAGCTCTCAGGAAGCTGATGTCACTGGAGCATTCCTGGCTGATAAGTGCTCAGTGGAGCCAATTCCTGCTGTCTCTTGAGGATGGAGAGAAGCATCTCTTGGAGCCTTAGGAAGAGCACTGAGATAAACTGTCCCTCCCTGGAATATACAGTTAAGCCAGCCTACGATCCAGTTAGTAGAGATGTTGAAGAGATGGTGCTTATCAGGCCCAAATGGGACATGGTGGAAAGATCTAGTATTTCTGGAGCCACTGAATAGAACATAGTGACTCCCAGCCCCAGGCACAAACACCCCAAAATCTCCTCTGAGGGGTCCCTTTGGATGGCAAGTGAGAGGGGTACATCTAGAGCAGTCAGATATACCCTTCTCCCACCCTACACTCCCACCCGGCCTTGTTCCAAGCTTTGTTCCAGTCCAGAAGTCATTGCAAAAGAGAGGCTGTGGGGCCTTGACATAGCCTGATGTCTACCAACTCTGAGAGCCGAGGGGTCCCACAGGCTGCTATATCCCCCCAGTCCTGGGACACTGGAGAGATGTAGGAAACAGGAGCTCCTCCAGGTTATCGGGGGGTGGGGTGGGCAGGTGAGTAGGGCAGAACTTTCTCACTGGTGAGCCTCCCTCCTCGCATGTGGAGTGAGTCTCAGAAAAACATTTCCTTGAGAAAGCGGAAGAACGGAGGCAATCTCTGAAGGGCAGGGCTGTCGTTTTCCATGTTCTCATCAGGAAGACGAGAAGGAAGAGCAGGCAGCACTCCCTCCCCTCGGCCCCTCCGTCAGGAAGGGGACTGGACAGCCCCACTGCAGGCCCGCACACCACGGCGAGGCGCCGCTGGTGGGGCAGGGCTCTTTGCTCAGAGAGCCTAGTATTACTCCGTGTGGTGGAGGCTGGTGAGTTCAGTCAACAGGAAGTGACAGATAAGAGCTTCTGGATACAAGCCTTTTCAGGTGGCCCAGGGTGGCGAAAGGACATGAAAACGGGTAGAAGAGTTCTTGAAAGAGCCATAGCCTTAGTCCTGGATCAAAGAGGACCCAGGAAGCCTGGGCTTGTCAAACATCTGAGGGGCTGCCCGGAGGCAGGTGAGTTTGGAATGGCCCCCATGGAGTGGAGGAAGGAGAGGCAGGAAATAGTGGAAGGAAACACGCAGGAATCTCATAGAAGGCAAGTGTAATGTAACAGGCAGATGCTTCTAGAAGGGAGAAGAACCTGAAGTGAGCTCTCCGTCACTGCAGGGGTTCAAGCAGAAGCTCTGGTAGAAAGAGAACTCAGGAATCCTTGAGGACCGCACTGCCCTGAGTCTGTGGTTGTGAGAAGAGGGAAGGTGGGAAATGGGATGGAATGGGATGGGAGTGGTGGCATAGTCACAGATCTGGCTGCCCTGGCCTTTTCCTGCCCTCAAGCTGGACCTCAGCTCTCCCTCCCCATTCTGTCTTGGCTTTAGTGCCCTGGGACCACCAAGCTCACTATTACTTTTCCTTCCCACTATAACTACTAACCCCCCAGCCCTGACCTAATGCACCCTGCTTGTTGCTAGGTGACACTACTAGAGAATGACTCATTCTGGCTGGCTGTGTTACATTTCTCAGGTAATATGATGCCATCACCTGGTACAAAGCCCTTGCCCCTGGAGCAGTGGTTCTCAATCATCAGTGGGCCTCAGAATGAGCTGCAGGGCTTGTAAAAAACACAAATTGCTGTCATTGGAAGGACTGATGCTGAAGCTGAAGCTCCAATACTTTGGCCGCCTAATGCAAAGAGCTGACTCATTGGAAAAGACCCTGATGCTGGGAAAGATTGAAGGCGGGAGGAGAAGGGGATGACAGAGGATGAGATGGTTGGATGGCATCACCGACTTAATGGACATGAGTTTGACCAAGCTCCAGGAGATGATGAAGGACAGGGAAACCTGGCGTGCTGCAGTCCATGTTGTTGCAAAGAGTCAGACATGACTGAGCAATTAAACAACAACAACAACCAGAGTTTTTCATTCAGTAGGCCTGGCATGGTACCCAGAAATTGGTATATTTAAAAAGTATCCAGGTATTGGTGATGCTGCTTGTCTGAAGACCACTCTTTGAGGATCACTGCCCTAGACAACCTAGCAGGCCTAAAACCTTAGATCCAAGGTGATGGATTCAGTCAAAGCCATGTTGGAATCCCAGCTACACTATTTATGAGCTATATGATGATTGGCAATTTACCTAACATTTCTGTGCTTCCATTACCTGCTCTGTAAATGTTGATGGTACTACTTTCAAAGAGTTATTGTGAGGTCGGTTGGAAGATGGTGATTAGCTTAGACAGTCCTGGGGACATGCTAAGTAGGCAAGTCCTCAATAATGTTAGCAACGTTTATTATTAGTATAAAACAATGGGGATTTTAGATACTCCATGTCCACCTCCATGGGATAATGGTGTCAGAGCAGAGAAAGGCATGCATTCTCCTCCAACTGCACCCCATGTGTTGGGCTAGTCCCATGTTATTCTTTCCCCACATACCTCTGTGTGTCCTGGAAGGATGGGGATTCATCAGCAGTGGGGCCAGCCTTCAAATCTTGGTTTTATGTCAGGGGCCAGCCACACATTCTGAGTGACTAGTCCTTGGGGGTGATTCTGCAGGAGGAGCCAGCTTGCATGTAGGACACAAGAATTAGAATGGGATCATCTAAGGTCTCTTGTCCCTTTTCTGTTAGAGTCCCAGAGCCCCTCTCACTTGTAACTCATATCCTGTTACGAAGATATAACTGATAGTTATAATAATTGAAGTGCAGACTTAAGTCTCTTGCTGCAAAGTCTCAAAATAAAGTGGGAGAATCTAGGGGTGACTTCAGATGGCCTGGAGCTGTTCTGAATGTTGCTGAAGAAAGGGATCCTCTGAGAAAACACATGCCAGATTCCACTCTGTGGGAGACAAATCGTGAAGTGGGCTACTTGGAATTATAGCTGGAGAAATGCTTCCTCCAAAGAGTTCTGTAGTCAACTTTGGAAATTACTCCATTTCTGGTTTCCTATTTGAGCTCCGGGATGCTCACTAGCGTATTTAAGCCTCCCAGGAGTCCTGCAGTTAAGAGACATATGCAAAGTACAAAGTAAACTTTGCTTACTATCAATTAATTTTGGGAAACTAGTTTTAGGAATTTACAGCTTCTGGGTGCCCTCGAACGTAGTATCTCACCTGATTTTCAAAACAACTCTGAGAGGTAAATGTAATCATACCCATTTTATAGAAGAGGAGACAGGTTTATAACTTGCCCCAGGTCACAGAGCTATTGAAAAACAACCTACCATTGCGTGATCTGAGAAAGAATTTGGTGCATTTGATGGAATTTTATTTGTAGTAACAACAATCATAAAAACCAAGCAAAAACAAGCCAAAAACCAAAACAAAACCCCACTAAATGGGAATGGGACCTATTTTATCAAAACCCTTTCAGTGGACTACATTTATAGTCTTTTTTCATCTTAGGCTCACATTATATTATGATGTTACCACAAAGAGAGATGTAATAGCACAGGTTAAGAGTGTAGATTCTGCATCTTAACAGAGTTTAATTCCAAGAGATGTCCATTGCCAGTTCTGTGACCTTGAGTGAGTTATTTCACTTTTCTGTCCTGATTCCCCCTCTGTAATTTTCAAATCTATTTCATAAGGTTTCACATGAGGTTTTACATGCAGAATCCTCAGAATGGTACCTGACACATACAAATTCACTTGTGAAAGCATCAATTATTATTGCTGCTATTGCTTTTGTTAATAATGCTCTTATTATGTAAAGTCCACTTGTCTTGAGAACCCATGAGAGTGGATTTGGATAGCGGCCAATAAGATCTAAGTCCTAGCTTGGCCCTCTCATTAAACATCTGTGTAACTTTGGACAGTTGACTTACCCTCTCTGTGCCTCAGTGTCCCCTTGGAAAATCATTCCAGCTATCCAACATAGTTCATAAATAGTTCTAAAAATAGTTCCCTGGGTAACTGATGAGAAAATGCTTTGATAAACATAATACCAGGTTACCTTGTGTTCTCCATGTTCACATTTGACTGGAGCATGACCAGAGACAAAGCTGTGAAAGGGGGCTGGCTTGAAAGCACCTCCCTACTCCTCTTACCCAGGATCTGAGAAATGGCCTCAACTGCTGAGGCTGTTTGATCAACAGCAGCAGTAATTATGACCAGAGTAATTTCATGGGCCTGCACAGAAGCCAGAAGTGAGTTGTTAGTGGTGCTGGGAGTTTTCCTTTGCTAAACAATAGCGCCCTCATTCTGGGATTTCCCGGGCTGTCCTCTGTTGACGTTGGAATAGAGGGAGATTGTGTACACACACTCTCTCAGCTGGTGCATCTGAGACATCTGTTTCCTCCTGTTTTTCCTCATCTCAGACCCTGTGTACTGGATCCAGAGTGCCAGCCCCGACCCTGTCCTCAGGGGCATTCGTCATGGTCACCCTTTCCTGGGGGGCAGGGGCGGGGGAGGGAGGAACCCTGTTGGTGGATTGTGTACACGGCTCTGTGTGTGTGTGTGTGTGTGTGTGTGTGTGTGTGTGTGGCCATCTCCTGTGAGCTCAGGATGCCTAACAAGAGTGGAATCAATTTACCTACTGTTTTTGTTCTAAGGGAAAAATCCCCCCACTGGGGAATAATTTTTAGCCACTTGTAGGATATTTGTGTCCCTTTAATCGTTCCACCATGTAACTTTTCCGTGAAAATCGATTGCACTCCCAAGAGCAGAGTTATCAGCGAGGCGCTTGGTTCCTCAACAGTCCCCAGGAAGTGTAGACCACGGCCCCTTGGGAAAGATACTGCCTCTTAAATTGCTAACCTTAATCCCGGGTGACCAGCACTGGCCCAGAATGAAAGGGCTGATCCCACAGGGAAAATAAAATAAACAAAACTACACCATCCTCTCCCCCACCAAACCACAACCACCGAAAACCAAACAAAGCAAAACCCAGCAACCCAGCACACCCCAGCGAGTCTGAGGGCAGATTTGTTCCAAACTGTTTCTCTGAATCACTCAGATGCAAAACCAGAACAGAAGACAAAAATTAGAAGCCATTGAACTTTCTTAAGTGCTTTGACAATAGCTATCCATATTTCTGTGCCCACAGTTTTGTGGCAGAATTTAAAAAAAAAAAAATTTTTTTTTTTTTTTTTTGCTTAAGTCATTTATTTCACCTTATGTGAACCCCTAGCCCAACTGAGTAGGCTGCTGCTGCTGCTAAGTCGCTTCAGTCATGTCCGACTCTGTGCGACCCCATAGATGGCAGCCCACCAGGCTCCCCCGTCCCTGGGATTCTCCAGCAAGAACACTGGAGTGGGTTGCCATTTCCTTCTCCAGTGCATGAAAGTGAAAAGTAAAAGTGAAGTCACTCAGTCGTGTCTGACTATTTGCGACCCCATGGACTGTAGCCCATCAGGCTCCTCCGTCCATGGGATTTTCCAGGCAAGAGTACTGGGGTGGGTTGCCATTGTCTTCTCCGACTGAGTAGGCTAGATAAGCCCAAAACAAGTCTTTAAGTCACTTCCCAAAACATCTTCGGATCTCCACGCCCTGACACCTCCCTTGGGTCAGAGCTGGAGATGGTGCTCCTCAGAGGGTGGGAGTTGGAGGGAGGATGGGCTGGGTAGAGGCCCTTCTAAAGGGGGTCAGAGGTCACCCAAAGATTGTGCAGTTTCTACCCTTTATCAGCTTCATTGAGGTGGTGGGAGGGGAAGGGGCTGGAGGAGGGGCCCCCAGGCCTGGGGTGTTGAGTAGAGCAAATAAATACCAGGGACACCTGGCAACCCTCGGATACGGATACGAGGGATAAACAAGCTCGCTCTTCGGAGAGGTGTCCTCTGTTGTTTGGGACCAGTTTGGCTGCCCTGTAGAAGTCAAAACCTCTTGCCCTGGAGCTTTGAAGTTAGCCTTTACTTCCTTATTTGTTCACCCTTATTTTTTTGCCCCGTGCCCCTTATATGTTCAACAGTGTTTAGGTTGACTACAGAGAAATGTAAGGCAGAATTTAAAAAGCTCTCCTTCTAGTAACCTTTAAAAGGAAATATCAGATATCCAAATTCTCAGCAAACAAGTGACTCTTTAGTCTGAGTAACCGTGGATTTCTGATTTCTTCCCAAGGGTCTGCCCAAGATGCCATCGTGCCTGGTGCTTCTAGCCTCTCATCTCAACTTGGTTGGGTTTATTTTTCATACATTTTGCATGTTCTAGTGGAAGGAGTTATATACAGGGATTCTTCTGGAAGATGGGGGGAAGGGAAACTGGATGATCTTTATGCCCCCTATAGCCATGACATTCTGAATTTGTCAGTTGTGTTTCATCACACCAATGACAAGCCAAGCACTATTCTGCATGTACAAAGATGAATAAAATAGAGCGTGTGTTTCTAAGCAATTTATAATCTAGTGGTAACAATATTAATATCAATAATAATACCCATAACAGCAAATAAAATATATCAACCCTAACTCCAAAAGAAGATGGGCTATTTCATAAAGGCTGTCAAGTAGATGGAAACAGACTACTGGGGACCACAGAGGAGGGTGTGTTCTGATGGGAGAGGGATTTAAGAGAAGTTCACCCACTGGGTTAGTTTTGCTCAGGGTCCTGAAAGAACAACATTCTTTCAGGATATCATCCAGCAGAGACTGGAGGGACAAGCACCTTCAGCCTGAGGGTACAGCCCAGGCAGGGGTGTGGCGGTGTGCCCGTCGGTAGCCTAGTCCAGAGGGGTGGACAGACCACCGGGACATTGGGAGGAGCGACTGGGGGCCCTGTTCCACCCAGAAATCCTCTATCACCACCTGACCCCTGTCGCCAGAAGGAAGAAAAAAAATTGTGTGCCAGGAAGCAACCAATTAAACCCTGTTCACGGAACACATGACAGGCAGTGGCACTTTGTATGCTGGGAGATGCCTTTATATAACTCTCTATCTTAAGAAAAAAAGGGAAGAGATGAGAGTGGAGAGAAGTCCTTTGCTAGCCCAGCCAGCGCAGCCCTTTCTAGGGGCGTATTCATTCATTTGTAGATTGTCATTGGGACATGGTGTCCGCCCCGCTGAGAGCCATACAGCTTACTCTCAAACCCTCCGATCATTTCTGCAAGACCCCCTGCAGACCCCTGTGTTCCCAGGCTGACCTTCAGGTTACTCAGGCTGGCAGAGGGGAGACGGCACCTCCCATGCTCAGACCTTCCTTGTCCCTGGCTTTCAAGAAAAATTTGTTTCTTCAGGAAGGATTAGTGCTTTTCTAAAGTTGGGTGCTCAAGTCTGGAAAGCCTGCCAGCTGAGTACTTCCTCAAACCTTTTATTTTAATTTTTATACACCTTCTTTCCCCATAGCCAAGATCATAGGGCCCTTCCAGAGTGGGACAGAGACTTCAAATAAGTCTGAAAGCCCCTGGCAAACATTTTTGCTCACAAGTCCTCTTCATTATTCCAGGGATGGCATTTCTGGGCTTTCACTTCCTGTATGTAGTTTGACAATAACACAGACATTGCAGAGATAGGGGGTCAGGCAGACTGACCTGTCTGGGGGTGTCTGAGCTGGTTGAATAGAGTCAATCACTCTCCCTCTCTGACCTTTCTTAGCAGGGCTGTGATGAATCAGTAAGTGGAAGTTGATCTGTGCCATGCTTAATAAGTAGCTGCTAATATGGCTAGGATTTTCATTTGACAGGTGATGCTAAACTTTTCTGTGGTCCTTTCCTATTCAATGTCGGTTATTTGCGGGGGGTGGGGAGGAACAGTGGACTCCCCATGTCTAGCAAACTGGCTTATCCCTCACTCTGTGGTGGCACACTGCTTCTGGCCGAAACTTTGTCAGCCTTGGGCCAACCACATAAAAGCTGGCATCTCCCCACAGTCCGCCTCATGTGTGGGTGGAAAGGCACCAGCCCACATTCAGGCCCGTCTAGAGAGCCCGTGTTGTCTGCTCCTCCCCGGGCCAGCCTCCACGGCGTCTGAACTTTCCCCTATTAGTCACTGCTTTGGCTGGAAGAGTGGAAGACCCCTGTTAAACTGAAATCCGTTATCTGGGAAACGCATTAAGCCATTAACAGCTGGACACAAATTAGTTTATCAGACAGGAGCTGGACTTGCAGGAGTTAGGAGTGAGAAGGAGCTTGAGAGATCATCAGGTTATGAGCGAGGAAAAGAAAGTTCATGGAGGAGCTGGTCTCTGAGATTCTAAGCCTCAAACTGTGCTTTCTGGCCTGGCTCTTCTTTCCTCCTCATTCTGACTTGAGGAGCTAGATGGACGCCCCCACTTTCATTCATGAGATATGTATTACGTGTCCACCGAAGCTTGGGCTACAATTCCGAGTAGAGAGAAGGGAAGACAGACATGAGAATGAGCCAGTGCTGGATGGTATGAAATGGATCTCTTGGATGCTGGGGATGGAAAGATCTAGAACACAGGACACTGTTAGCAAAGGGTAGAACTCAGCCTCTGGGGCTTCAGCACCACCAGGGGTTGCCCAACACTAGGACCTGGAGTCCTGCCTTGTGGCTACTGTGAGAGTGGAAGAGAGGCCACCCTCAGGGAGCTGGGCTAAGCTGAGAGTGTCACCTCCTATGAGGGTCAGCGCTGAATTGTCAGGCCCAGGGGAGAGGTCAGAAGGCCAGAGCCTGAAAAAAAGGAGCCAACAGCTGGGAGGAAGCAGACCCCACTTCAGGGCAGACCCTCACAAGCCTTGTTCCCTCCAGCTTAGTCTTATGTGATTCACACATAGAGAGGCTGCTCTCTTTCTGAATTCACAGCAGAGGCCTCGGTGGGAGAAGACAGAAATGGGAGGAAGAAGAAGAAAAGTTCTGAGAGAGGCACCTGCTGAATGAGAAACAGCTGCCCAAGGGATAGGCGGTTTAAGGCATCATGTCTGTCTCTGAAAATCTGCAGGGTCCTGATACAAGGTCCTGACACCTGGTGTACGCACAGCCATTACCCCTTGGAATCACTCATGGCATCTGTGGATTGCTGTGACGTCAGTCTCCTTTTCCACACACCACTCCCCATTCAGGTCCTTATTCTGTCTCCCCTCTGTGATTTCAACAGCCTTCCAACTGATCTCCCTCCCTCCAGCCTCCACCTTGTCAAAGCCATCCTCTTGCTATTTAATAGAGAGGTCCACCTAAAATGGGAACTTGGTCAAATCACTCTCCTAGTTCATAAGAATTAAAGGCAGAGTCCCCTTCATAAGGACCTAGCCTGCTCCAGCCTGACACATCACCCCACTTCTGCCATGGCATCATCACATTCTGACCACACAGAACCTGCCATGTTTTTTTCAGTCCTCTGTACCCTTGAAACGTGCTATTCTATCTTCCTGGGATGCGTGCCTCCTCTCTTCCAGCCTACCTTCATCCTTCCAGATGCAGGTCAGTGTCACCTCCCTGAATTTCTTCCAGTCTTCCTCGTAACTTTTTTCTTTCTAGCCCAGTCATATATAGCTGTGTAGAGCCCTCTTTTGAAGCACTTGTTACATTGCATTGCAACTAGTAGTATGTGTGTCCATCTTCCAGTAGAATGTATATGTGCATGGTAGGGGTGTGTACACACACACCCTCTGTTGATTCCCAATACCCAGCACAGAGCCAGGCAAGTGAATCATGGTTAGGTGATCAAGGAGTGTTTGCTAAAGAAGCTAGCATACCTGTGGTCTGATGGGTGTGAGATCTGAAAGCCAAGGCCACGAAATTTATTCTCTTTAATTAAAGCTGGGGCAGGTGCTCTCTCAAAAGGTACCCCCACCAGTTCCTCCCTGCACCATGAGTGGTGTTTTCCATCTTTGATCAGCCAGATTTTGACTGGGAACCAAATGCTCATTCAGTGGCTTCCTGGAGACACGTGGTTTTTTAATGTTCTAAGTTTCCTAGAGAATGTGATAAACCTGTATATGCTTCCCCAGAAAACATACAAACACCCAATCTCATAGCATTTTCTTAAAACCAGAAGGTCTCTGGACTCCAAGAAACCCCAGCTTAAAGCAGCTGCAACAGAGAGCTTGTGTTTTGCTCTCTTGGCCAATAAGCTTTTGTCCAGATTTATTTTCAGAAAAAAAAAGTTATTCTAGAATCTTGTTTTCCAAATACAATAAGTATACTTTATGTGGAATATGCTTTTTTAAATGACACCTGCTCTCCCCTTTCTGTGTTTCCCTAGGATGTGTCCCTTCCCTGGAGGAGCAAAGATGACTGTCTGTGTTTCACTCTGCAGAAATATATGTGGAGATATACGTTAAAGGGTCCCTTGCAAACATTCAGTCTAGGTCAGGGCCTCCAGCAGGATGTGGGATGTGGGCTGTGCTGCTAGGGTCTGGCTCAGTCCTCATTGCAGAGGAAGTTGCATGAACTTACAGAAGGTCAGTTGTCAACGGTTTTCATTTCCTTCTGCTCCCACTCTGCACCAAACACAGTTCCGGGCACTTTGGGACACTGTGGGGGAACAAAACAGACAAGGTCTCTGCTTTTGTGGAGTTTCTAATCTAATGGGATGAGGCAGAAAACAGACAAGAATACAGGTGGGTTAAACTCACAAAGTGAGTAGAACAGAAAGGAAAGATGACAGTCCTGGGGTAGAAGAGTGTGGGAAGGAGAAGGTCACTACATGAAAAGTCAAAAGTCCCTTTGAGAAGGTGATGTAAAAATGAGACCATGGGTAGGTCTAGGGGAAACGGAGACTAGGTAGAGGAACTATCAGGTGCAAAGGTTCTGAGGTGAGAAGGACTTCCACATGTGTGAGAAAAAAGAAAGAAGGCCAGTGTTGCTGGAGCACAGAAGTCAGGGGGAGAGGCTGGGAAATAAAGCTGGAAGTCACAGAAACAGAGTTGGGATTTTTCACCTATGAAGGGAAAGCAAATCTCGAAAAGTAGTCCGTAGTGAGGTAAGGCAGCCTTTTGATCTAGTTGCATGTTTTAAAGGTCACTTTGAGAAGACCAGTACCCATTTTTATCACCTCCCCTCATTGGGAACGGTTTTGACTTCCTGAAGTGAATGCCTAATCAGGCAATTGCATGAGTTCTATACCAGCAGGACAGAACCAGAATTTCCATCCCAAGATGTCCGTGCAGCCCGAGTCGGATACTGCCCTGAGGTCTGGATGGCGCGTGCCATCTTGCCATGGGGAGCAGAAGGATTCCTGAGCCTTTTCAGGGTACTGAAAATTGCTAGGGAGCCTTGGACAGTCAGTGCTAGATTACGGGACTCAAGCCAAGGGTTGAGCAAGAAGGCGAGGAGATGCCAGCCCCCCAACGTCTCAGAGGAAGGCACGGGGTGGAGGGAACCGGTCCCCAGGCTGCGGCAGGTGGAGAAGGCAAAAGAGGAAACAAAGGCCGCATCGCCTTTTCCTCGGTCCGCCTGTCCTCGTCTGCCCCCACCCCCTCCACGATGTCCTTTCTTTGGCAGCAGCCGCCAGGTGTGTTTGAAAACACACCGCGTCCTTCACGTAGCAGGAAATAAATGTTGCTGGCGGAGCGGCGTGTGGGCTGGGGTGGGGACTGTGTGTGAATGTGTGTGTGTGTGTGTGTTGGTGGGCGGGGGTGGTGGTGGTGACGGGGCGGAGAGGGTAGCGATGGTATATCCACCTCCAGTTGCTTTTGGGGGGCGGCGGCCCCAGAGTGACCACTGTCGGACACCTTGAGTGAGTTCGGTGCAGAAACAAAATGCAGACGGAGCTGAGCGCACGTGGAGAGGGGCGCGGGCCGTGTCGGGGCTCGGGACCCGCGAGGACCCGATAGCCACCGACTGCGGTCGGGTAACCCCCTAGGTTCCCGCCCCCGCGCCCCCGCGCCCCCTCGCCCCTTCGGACCTTCCCAATTGCTGCCTAGCTGCCCCGCCCACCCACACCCTCCGAGAGAGACTGAAGTACCTCCCCTCCGCAACCACCTCTGCCCCTTCCCCTCCCCGGAGCCCCCTCCCTTAGCGGCGGGGGTCCGGCCCGTAGAAGCGCCGGGGGCCGCGCGGGGCAGCCCGCGGACCCGGGAGGAGGCGGAGAGCCCGCCGGCCCCGACCCCCTCCGCCGCGGCCCCAGCGGCCCCCGCGCTGCGAGGCGCGGGCGCTCGGACGCAGGAGGAGCTGTTTGATTTGGCGGAGGCGGGGAGGCCGGCGGGGAGCGAGCGAGGGAGGCCCGAGAGCCGGGCAGCGCGGGCGCCGGGCTCCCGGGGAGGGTCCCAGCGCGCGGCGGCGGCCCCGGGCGCCGGGGATGCCCGGAGGGGCCGGGGCGGAGAGAACGACTCCGGACAGGGCGGCCCAACCTGCCGGGCGCGCGGGCAGGTGCTTTGGCGCCCCCCCCCCCTTTTTTCCCTCTTTTCCTTCCCTCCTTGCCTTGAAGTAAGATGAGCGTGATGCTGTGGCGCTGGGACCAGAATAACACCACCATGAAGCTGGTAAGGGTGACTTGCAGCCCTCACTCCCAGGGCACTGCTCTGCTTTTTATTCCTCACCAACGCTACCCCCCCAACCCCCCGCATCCCCATCAGGGCTGTCTCCCGCGATGGAAAGTCCCCGAAGTGCGTCCCGTTCTTGGTATTTCCCTTATTGTTTTGAAAATAGATTTCAGGTGGTGTTTCCTTTTAAACCACGAAAGTCGATGTGCATGCGTGAGTGTGAGCGACTGAAGGCGGGTGGGATGGGCTGCATTATCTCACAGACCCTTCCACCCGGGAATTCCTGGGGCTCTCTGGGGTTGCCCAAGCTGGGAATTGTCTCCTGCGCGTAGGTCCGTGCTCTCAAGGCGGGTCCCGGCTCAGCGTGGTCTGTCCCCCTCTCTCCACCCCGCCCTCATTGTGTTTTGATAGTTCCGGGTGCTCGCGGGTGTTGGTCTCTATTGAGGGTTGGCTTGTTTGGGCAAATAAACGTTGAGCCCAGCTTGAATATGCACCGCGACCTCTTCTCCCGCCGCTCACAATGCCTTCGTTTTCTTTCAAGCTTGTGAGAACCATCTAGGCTGCAGGTACTTTTTCCCTCCTCCGATTTCAAAAATAACCGCCCATCACTCTCGGGACGACTGCGGAGAGCGGCGTTTTTTCCTCTCTGCTCTAGGAAGCCTGAATGGTTTCTCCATAACAAGGATAAAAAGTGATCGGAAGGCTCTTCATTGGGTTTTGCTTTTGTGATTTATCTGATGGTTTCAGCTGGCGGGGACCTTAATTCCCCGGAATTAACTGGAAGTCAGCCAGTACTGAGGCCAAGTTAGTTACCCCCTTGAATGTCAGTTTCCTCCTCACTAAATTGGGGCAAGTTTTTACCTTGTTGAGCGGACTACGAGCATAAGAAATCATATTTGTGGGTTTCTCACCAAAACTAAGGGCTCGGTAGGGAATAGGTATTATTAATAAACTGGAATTAATACTTTTTGGAGTGAACTCTTTAAAGATGCTGCCCCCCCGCCCCCCCCAAAAAATGCACAGCAGCTGCATTGGATACTAAGACGCTAAGTCAACCTAAGCTGGCTCTTCGTATAATGAACTTATTTGTTGGAAAAACAGCACCTTGCTTTTCATACTTCTTGTGTTATGTTTGGCCTGTCTCACTTTCAGCTACTATTTTACAACTTCGTTTAATGTGCTGTAACATGAGCAGACATTATGCACCTTCACTGCACTGTGTCAGGACTCCAGCTCCCTGATCCTTGCCTGGAATCTTTCTCCAAACAGACTGCTGTGGGAGAGCCCAGAGTTGCACACATTTTCCCTCCAAGTTACACCTGAGATGCTGCTCTAAGATCCAGCGCAGGAAGTTTGGATCCTCGTCTGGGCTGGGTAGTGACGGACAACCAGACCTAAAAGTTCTCAAGAAAAAAAAAGAAGTTATTTCCCAGGCAGGGAAAATGTGGCACATCGCAGGGGATGGTTTCTACAGCTTTGGTGGCAGGTGGCTACGATAAGGGCCAGCATGTCCTCACGGCTCCAAAACAGCTGCCCTTTTTTAGCTTGTAGAGGGAGCATTCCCCCACATGGGTCAAAGGTCAGCCTTCATTGGGTCTGTCTTGGGTCTTCAGATCTGGGCTCACTTTTCAAATGAACTGTGAGGACCATCCAAGGTAGCTGTGGTCCAACCCAAGTACCCCTGTGCCGGGTGGGGGAGGGGCTGGAGGAGCTCAAACCCCCTGGGAGCACCAGCTGAGGCAACAGCTACTGTCCCAGGCAGGAGGGCCACGGACTGCACCTTGACATTCAGAGAGCCTCTGCTACCCTCAAGGATGGGCCTCAGCTTTTCTGCAGAATCCTCGAAACCATGGCCACGTCATTAGCTGATGCCTCATTAGTTTGTTTTCTGTTTCATCATTTGCTCATTGATTTACCTGTTTGTTGTGTGTTGACACTGTGCAGAGAGTCCTTTTGTGGTGGGAGGCTGTGCTCCTTGGGAAAGACTGCTCTCAGGTGATTCTTGGTTCGAATTCTAGCCTTGTCACTTACTAATCTCCGAATCAGTTTTCTTCTGTAAAAGAATTTTATAGCCCTTTCCCCAGGTTGTGAACAGATGAAATGAGAATACAGAAACAGAATCTGGCACCAAGGTCTGGTATGTGCTGTGTGCTTTGTCGCTTAGTTGCATCTGACTCTTTGCGACTCCGTGGACTATAGTCCACCAGGCTCCTCTGTCCACGGGGATTCTCCAGGCAAGAATACTGGAGTGGATTGCCATGCCCTCCTCCAGGGGATCTTCCAAACCCAGGGGTTGAACCCAGTTCTCCCACATTTCAGACAGATTCTTTACCATCTGAGTCATGGAGGAAGTCCAAGAATACTATAGTGGGTAGCCTGTCCCTTCTCCCAGGGATCCAGGGGATCTTCTCAACCCAGGAATCGATCCGGGGTTTCCTGCATTGCCTGCGGATTTTATACCAGCTGAGCTACCAGGGAAGCCCCAAGTCTGATATTTGGGTGTCTAAAAATGGGAACAATGGTTGTTTTTATTGTTATTTTCTTCAAAGGTAAATGTTCTGCTCTCCATTGTGTTGTTGGGTGAATGGTTTTTTCTCCTAATGAGCTTGAGGAAAACAAACCGTTGTTTTGTTTTTTTTTTAAACTTTTGAGTCATTAGTGGTCCTCTGTAGGAAGGAACTCTCTAAGAAGTCAATTGTGTGTGAATAACCATCCCAGAATGGGGCCTGGGGCCAGAGGTGGGTGCCTGAACTTTTATCACTGGTGCAGTTCAATAAACATGAAGTCAGTTAACCCTTAGCTTGCAAACTCACCATTCTGATTGCGTAGTGGAACCAAAGGTTTTGCTTCATGTTCTATTTTAAGGTTAATTGGATCAAAATAAGGCTAAGAGTAATTAGAGGCAAAACTTGCATCTTTATGTATTATCTCCGCAGGGGGATGTCAGAAAGGCACCTGCCCACCTCGGGTAGGAGCCAGTAGCTGGTGGAGCCTTCTCTCTCCAAATCCCATCTGACAGGGTCATGGAGCCTTTGATGAAAGTGAGAGGAGGTGACTGCTCAGGACTGAGGCAGCCCCTGGGAGGGGTAAACACAGGGCTAGAGCATGATGTGGGTGGTTCTGACATCCTTCTCATTGCCCACCCCCACCCCTCCACCCCACTTCCTTTCTTTGAGATTCTTTCAGCTTGGGCAGGGCAGGGAGAAGAAAATGATGCCACTTCTGGAGCAGCTTGTGCCCTCTGAGAAGCGGCAGAGTCAAAGAATGAGGAGAGGAAAAGCCCAAGGAGGTGGGGGAGCACCCTTGCTGCCTGTCCTCAGGCAGAGAGGCAGGCGCTCCAGCTGGAGAGGCCCGCAGTCACAGCTCTGTTCAGGAACTGCTGGCCTCGGGACCTGGTTGTATAGTCTTTGTAGCCTTGCTTTGCTCATCTGTAAATGGGTATCACATTTGCCAACAAAGGTCCATCTAATAAAAGCTATGGTTTTTCCAGTAGTCATGTATGGATGTGAGAGTTGAACTATAAAGAAAGCTGAGCGCCGAAGAATTGATGCTTTTGAACTGTGGTGTTGGAGAAGGCTCTTGAGAGTCCCTTGGACTGCGAGGAGACCCAACCAGTCCATCCTAAAGGAAATCAGTCCTGGGTGTTCATTGGAAGGACTGATGCTGAAGCTGAAATGCCAATACTTTGGCCACGTGATTCGAAGAACTGACTCATTGGAAAAGACCCTGATGCTGGGCAAAATTGAAGGCGGGACAAGAAGGGGACGACAGAGGATGAGATGGTTGGATGGCATCACCGACTCAATGGACATGAGTTTGAGTAAACTCCGGGAGTTGGTGATGGACAGGGAGGCCTGGCATGCTGCAGTCCATGGGGTCACAAAGAGTCGGACACGACTGAGCGACTGAACTGAACTGGGTATCACAGTGCCTCACAGAGTTAATGAGAATTAGGAAGAAGTGTGTGTCAGACTTTGAACTCAGGGCCCAATGAGTTGACAAGCAGTTGTTTCTGCAATTACAAGATGATCCTGTAGTGTGTGTGTGTCTCTGCACAGAGGAAACACTGAATAGAAATAGTCACACAGTTACCAGTGCTCAGTTCTGGGGGTAGATTATCAAGGATTTTTTTTGGTCTATACTTTTCCTTATATTTCAGTTTTTGTGCAATGACCATTATTTACATTTATCATCAAGGAAATACAGAAAATCATACTGCTAAAATAATCATAGAATTGACATTCAGTATATTAATAGCTAACATGCATTGATCATTTACTTTGAGCTTTATTCCATTTCATCTTTGCCATAGCACTATGCAAGAGAAACTGTTATTCCCATTGTTGAGATGAGGAAATTAAAGTTCAGTTGGGTAAGTGACTTGCCTAAGACTCCAAGGTTAATTACACCCGTGGCTGATTCATGTCAATGTATGGCAAAAGCCACCACAATATTGTAAAGTAATTAGCCTCCAATTGAAATAAATTAATTAAAAAAAAAAGATTCCAAGGTTAGTAACTCATAGAACCTCTGTCTTGTCTGATGGCAAAGGCCTTGCCTTGAACTGCTCTGTCATAAAACTGTGAGTGGGTCCTGGGGAGCAGCAACGCCTTCTGCTGAGCTGGGTATATGTGAGTGTGCTGTGTGCAGACCTGTGCTCTCTGCTGCGGTTTCTTCCTGCGGGGGCCTCTCTGTGAGTGTCTACTCACTATTATCCTCTTTGGTCAGGGAGATGCAGTGAGCGAGGTAGGGAGGAAAGGCAACACAGTGTGCAGTGCTGGGTTGGGTCATCACCCTTCAGTGTCCTAGAAGATGCTTACAGGGCCTTCCCTCAAAACAGGGAGAAAGTGGCTCTGAATGAAGAATAATTGAGAATAATGATGATGAGGGACTGTGCCTCTGACCTCTGACCTTTCTCCAGAGAGGCATTGATCACAGGCCCCCTGGTCCTGCCCACAGCCAGGCTAACAAGCAGATTAAAAGAGGTCGGTGGGTTAAAGGGCCCCATCCGCTTTTCTGCAGTTATACTGCTCCCTCCCAAAGGCAAGGATGCCATGGATACTGCAGAGCCTATGAGCAACCAGGTTCTGTGTTTAAAATGCAATGATCCTTCAGCTCTTATTCGTCTTTCTGTGCATGGACTGACTCTTGTAGTGACAACTCCTGCTTCTTTCCTGGATAGAGCTCGTTGACCACTAATCTGAAGGTATTCCCCTCTTCTGCTGGAAAATACCAGCAATTTCAGCTCTCAGAAACTTCTAGAACTTTCTCCTGCTTTCCACTAATTGTAACTGGCATAGATTTTACCATTTCCCAAGTACTGAAATCATCGTGTCCATTTTCTACTAATTTCAAAAATCTCCAGAACAAGAAATTCCATCTTTTCCTGGAGAAACTAGAAACATTTTCATGTGTATTTCTGCTGTGAGTAATGAGCCATCATAACCTTGATATGCTTTTTGGAATTGAAACCAATGCATGTAAGGAGGGTTTTGACTCTAATTACTAATTACTGAGAAAATAAAGAAATGAATATCAGGAGAGGAGAAAAGAAAACACTTGAAATTAGTAAGTGACTTCCTTAAGGTAACTTTTTTTTTTCCTTAAGGTAACTTTTTAAGGTAACACATTTCCTTCATTTTTGTGTTGATATGGTTGTTGAGATTTATAATTGGTCCCTCTGGTGACCCTGCAGTGCTCACATTACTTCTGCAATTATTTTTGTGTGGAGCCAGCAAAAAAATATGTATCAGTTCAGTTGCTCAGTCATGTCTGACTCTTTGCGCCCCCATGGTCTGCAGCATGCCAGGCTTCCCTGTCGGTCATCAACTCCCGGAGCTTGCTCAAGCTCATGCCCATCGAGTCGGTGATGCCATCCAGCCATTTCATCCTCTGTCATCCCCTTCTTCCCTTGCCCTCAATTTTTCTCAGCACCAGGGTCTTTTCCAATGAGTCAGTTCTTCACATATATGTGTGTGTGTGTGTGTGTGTGTGTGTAGAAGATATATATGATGCAAAGTTCTTCACATATGTGTGTGTATGTGTGTGTGTGTATATATATATATATATGTAGAAGATATATTTTGCAAAGAGCTCACTCATTGGAAAAGACCCTGGTGCTGGGAAAAATTGAGGACAAGGGGAGAAGGGAACGACAGAGGATGAGATGGTTGGATGGCATCACCAGCTTAATGGGCATGAGCTTGAGCAAGCTCCAGGAGTTGGTGACAGACAGGGAAGCCTGGCGTGCTGCAGTCCATGGGGTCGAAAGAGTTAGACACAACTTAGCAACTGAACGACAGCAACAACAAGTATATGTTTTGTTTCTGGCTTCTGTCATAAAATGCCAGTCACCCAGAAAACATGTGGCTAAGCTTTTCTTCAGGGTGTCTAGGCTGTCCAGGATATGTGGACCAGATTGCCATCATCCATCTAGCTACGAGCCTAGGGCTACTAGCTAGGTGACACAGGGGCTGTTCCCAAGGGTTGTTCATTTTGATCCAGATGTTGCAGATGTGCTGGCTCTGATGTTATAAAGTAGCAGCCAAGGAGTTGGAGAGGCTGTGAAAAGAGGGGATAGAATGAGTAGATAGATATTGTTTAAACAGCATAATAAGAAGGTGTTATGGAGATATATGGGATGGCTGAGAGGATAGGAGAGGATGGTCCTGGCCACCATGGATACTAATTGCATCCATTCAGAACCCTGTGGAGTGGGACAAGCACTATACATTATCTTTGCCATAGCAGAGAAGGGGTGCGTGCTCATAGGAATATGTTAAGACCCAAAACACAAACAAATCTATGGGGAGGAAGGTGCTTTAATCAGATTTACCAGCTCACATATGTGCCCTGGATGTGTATCTGCAGAGGGTCCAGGGGGTGTCCTGGTTCACAGTTGAAGCTCCTGCCAACTTCTCTGGCCTTGTTACCATTGTGAAGTTTCAGGAATCCAGACTACCCACTACATCATTCTTGGTAGGAAAGCTCTTGTATGATAGGATCCTGCTTACTAGTGAATGAAACTCGACTCCTCCATGGCATTCAAGGCCCTTCTAGGTGACGGCAGTGTTTTAAATCTTGCTCTGCAGGGCCTCCAGATAGAAGCTGTTTGTTCTAATCAGCATGGCCAGCCCTGTGATTTTCCGCTTTCACTGCTCCCTGGGACTAAATGCTTCTTCCATCTGTCCATATTCTATTGTCTTCCAAAGCTCAAACCAAGTCTCCTTTCTTCTAAGAAGCCCTGTCTGACCACACATTGTCTGGGATCTCTGACAGGCAGGAGTGCTCACCTTCCTTTGACTGCACACTGCCCCGAGTCCTTGTGCTGCCTGTCTGCATGCTGTGTCTCTGCTCCTAGACTTAGAGTGGCATTTGGGGTGTAGGTGGTCAGCATCACTTCCTCCCAGCTCTGCCACCAACAGTCTGTGTGTCCTTGGAGACTATTACTTCATCTCTCTGAGGCTCTGTTTCTTCTCTATAAAGTGATGAAGGTAATTGTTCCAAACTTGAAGGGTTTGGTTTTTTTGAGCAAGGGACTTCCCAGGTGGCACTAGTGGTAAAGAATCTGCCTGCCGGTACAGAACACAAGAGATGCAGGTTCAGTCCCTGGGTCTGGAAGGTACCTGAAGTAGGAAATGGCAACCCACTCCAGCATTCCTACCTGGATAATCCCATGGACAGAAGACTAGCGGGCTACAGTCCATGAAGTCACAAAGAGTTGGACATGACTGAGCGCGTGTGCGCACGTGCGCACACACACACACACACACACACACGCTAGGTTTTGAGCAGAACAAAGCACTTAGTAACTGCTTGAGAAATGTTTGCTTTTGTTCCAGTGACAATAATGTGTTTTTTTACTCAACAGGTATTTATGAAACGTCTACTACAAACCGGGGGATATGCTAGTAAACAAAAAGCTATTTTGCCTGTGTGGAGCTTATATTGTAGTGGAGATGATAAGCAAAATATATTTTTTTATGTTGATGAATGCTATGGAGAAAAGTACAGCAGAAGGATAAGGAGGCTAGGAGAGGTTTCTCTCTTTAGAGTGGTTAAGCAGTGGTTTACCGCAAATGTGACATGGTTGTGTAATCATAACAATTATCATTGTTGTCACCCCTCATTGTAATAGGCATTGTAAGTAGGTGACTGGATAATTTATCATCCAATCTAAGACATTTCTGAGAGTAAAAAGGATACTGTGAAGAATTTTACAAGGGTACAGATGTAAATCAAGTCCTGGGCAAAGTGAGATGCTTTCCTGTGTATACTTGGTTATTCCAAGTATCAAGGTTGGCTGAAACATAATCTCATGTTTAAATCCTGGTTTAAATTCATGTTTAAATCATAGTTTAAATCCTGGGTTCTGCCACCGTCTAGCTGTGAGATCTTGGCCAAATCATTTAATCTCTTTGCATCTCAGTTCCCTCC
Source organism: Giraffa tippelskirchi (assembly GCF_054371585.1). Lineage (NCBI taxonomy): Eukaryota > Metazoa > Chordata > Mammalia > Artiodactyla > Giraffidae > Giraffa > Giraffa tippelskirchi. Next base: position 23,185,445 of record NC_137284.1, read on the forward strand.
TATGTTATGTATACCCAAGACGGGTTTTGTGAGAATTAAATGAGATGATGCAAGTAACGTATTTGGTGCAGGACCTGAAACCTCAGAAGCAGTCAATAACAATTCATTACCGTGATCGTCACCAGATCGAGGGCCCAGATGGCTCTTTTTCACCTGTGCCTGGGAAGCAGTTGAGGATATGTAAGATGGGTGAATGTCAGGATTGACTATTACTTGGGAGATGAACTGAGTCAATCTGCCAGGTAGTCATTTCCATCCTTACTCAGAGGATGGAAGATGCTCACAGTGTTTGGGTGCTGGACTCGAAGGCTGGTTGGGGGACGTTGTGCCAAGGCAACCACAGGAAGAGCTGGACAGTGGAGTCCAGGACTGACTATCTTGGGATGTTAACTCAGGAAAGGGCCCCCTGACTAGTAGTCCCCAACCATCCACTTCACAAAGGCAGAAGCGGGGACCCAGACAGATGAAACGAACCACCCCAAGGCCTCATAGCTTATCACCAGTTTTAATGCATCTGCTAATACTCATCATGCAAACTGGTGCAACAAAGATTATAAAGAGAAGAGAGAGCACTTAGAATTCCACCTGGAAAAGCCACGTTTCTTTGGAAATGGGCCGCAGATGACGTAATCCTGCCATATCCCATTACCTGGGACTTGGCGAATCTCTCTATGAAACTTGTTTTGGTGAAACTTGAGCTTGGAGAAGCCAGCTAAAGTATATTACTTTCTCACTGTTGAATGCCTCCTAGACTTGGGCTAACATTTAATCTAAAGAGTAAGGTGATATTTCCTGAGATAACAATGAGTTCATGTTTTGAAATGAAGTGAACTGGGTTTATTACATTGATTGGCTGTTTTTTCAAGTTCTAACTGCAGTAGTAAATGGTCTCTCCACAGAGGAATGTCTGGCTGCCGTATGGGGAAAAGTGAGGCGCTATAGACACGGTAGTGTTCCGTCTTCAGAAGCTGTCCCACTGCCTCTCTAGTTAGGGGACTATTCCAGATTGAACTAGGTTTTGGTTTCAAGAGGTCCGTATTTGAATACATGGATTTCTGACCCAGGGCGACGTGGGGACAGCTAGGTTTGTGTTACTTTGTATTTCCTGAATCCATGCTGCATGCCCTCTGCCTTCTCTCCTTCTTAAGTTGCTTCTCACTCAGTGAAGGTTGCCTGCACATCTTCTTTACACAAGGTAAAGAAGAGAAGAGTTCTCAGATAGCAAATTAATCAAAAAAGAGAAAGCATGTATATAATCAGATAATGCTAGGAATCTGGAGGTTGGTGTGTGTGTGTGTGTTCAGTTGCATGCAACTCTTTGTGACCCCGATGACTGTAGCCCTCCAGGTGCCTCTGTCCATGGGATTCTCCAGGAAAGAATACTGGAGCAGGCTGCCATTTCCTACTCCAGGGGATCCTACTGACCCAGGGACCGAACCCACATCTCTTGTGTGTCCTGCATTGGCAGGTGGGTTCTTTACCATGGCATCATCTGGGAAGTTTGGTGCATTATCCTTTAACTTAGTTTCTGGAAGTGTTCTATATTATAAGAATGTAGAGATTGATATACAGCTACAGACTTTTTCAAGGAGAAAATTGAGGTTTCAAGGCTGTGTATGGTGCAGTTCCAAGATGTTTTAAGCTGCTAAGCACTAGTGATTATATCTCCAGAGTAGCCACTGTGGAGGAAGACACTGTGGATAAAGAATCCCTTTTTCATGCCCCCACCTTGCTTTTGGCTTGCCTGGACTCTCTTCAGAAGCTTGCAGGATGCCTGCAGTTGAGGCTTCAACATCTTTGCCTTCCCCTACAACCAGCATAGCACCTGGCACATGTACCTGTTCAATGAATGGAGCAACTATGAAGTCACCAGGTTTTGTGTGTTTTTTTTTTTTATGATAATGCAATGGCTTTTTTTTTTAGTTTAAAAATTCTGTTTTATAGTGGATTTACAATGTTGTATTAATTTCTTCTGTACAGCAGAGTGATTCAGTTATACATATATACATTCTTTTTCCTATCCTTTTTTATTATGGTTTATCAGAAGATGTTGAATGTAGTTCCCTGTGCTATACAGTAGGACCTTGTTGTTTATCCGTTCTATATGTAATAGTTTGCATCTTCTAATCCCAAACTCCCAGTCCTTCCCTACCCCCGTAAAGCAGTGTTGAATCACATGAAATGTAGTGTGTGTACTGTAAGGTTAGTGAAGTAACTAGAGGGAGTCCGAGCCGCAGTTGGCAGGGGTTCCTGGGTTCTCTCTGGTGGTTCGCAATGAGTCTGGGTCCTGGCTGCAGTTCCGTTCCCTGCCACTTGAGGTCCCCCTCCAGGTTCAGTGTGGGTTGAATGTTTTGGGGTGCTGTAGCTGCTTAGGAGGACCAGGAGAGTGGCCGTTATTCCAGGAGGTTTCTGATGTCATGGCTCCCAGTGGCTCCCCAGGCGTATTGGGCCTGGGAAGCATGAGGGGTGTGGATACTGGGCTCTGCCTTGGCCTCCCCGGGGGGTGGTCCTTTCCCTATCTCCTTCCTTTCCCTCCATCCTCCTCCTTATACACGTGCACAAAAGATGAGACCTTTACCTACCCTTGTTGGAGAATAAAGTTCTGGACTGAAGCCTGGAGCAAATCACCAGGCTCTTTAAATGGGAATTCAAGTCATCCTGAGGTTCAGTTATCTCATGGTTTTTACTGTGTGTCCTGGCTGGGAGTTGATGGTTCTGGGGCTCAGCTCTTTGAAATGGAGTTCATTCACCTTGTACTGTCTATGAGGTGTAGTTGCGCTCTGGGAATAGAAGGGGTTGTAGGTTTGGAAGAGGCCCTTTTGATTCTGCTCCTTGGTGTCACTTGTGCAAGAAGACAAGCTGCAGGTCTTGCTGCCTGGCCCTCTGAATTTCCCTGGCCCAAGACTGTCAGCTGGAACCATGGTCTTACACTTGCTCCAGGTCGTGAACATGCTGTCTGTCCCAGGGGCCATGCACTGTTCTGGTGAAGACAAAGATGATGGTGAGGTCATGGCTTTGGTCTCAGGGTTTATGTCTTGGTGAGCTCTCACTAGAGTGAGTGAAAGCTCAAATAGTGGCCTGGGAAAGGCATTCTTTGGGTGGGAGCATTATTCCGGAGCAAGATTGACAATGCTGGCCAGCTGGTTGTCAGAAGAAGGGGAGTTTAAAGACTTTTGAGCCATTTATCCTGGGAAAGCCAGGCTGTTGGACTGTCACCAAATGAAATCAGGATCTCAGGAAGGGGAGCAGGTCAGAGAGGGAGGGGAACAGGAGATGTGATGGATTGGTTCAGTTGTGCCATATTGGAGTTATTTATATCATTTTTCAAGTTTGTATTGAATTCTTATGTACACTGTAGCCCAAATTATTTAAGGGGGATGGATGTGAATGCAACATAAATCAAGGCTGTGCCCTCTCTCATCTTCCCTCCCTAGGGACAAAGACAGGTGACCTTTATTAACCTGGATAGGTAGCTACCTATTCAAAGATAGGTAGCCTTCACTAACCTGGGTAAGCACTTTCTGGTATGCCCCCACTTTTTAAAAATTTATTTTTATTTATTTTTTGATCAGGCTGTGCAGCATGTGTGATCTTAGTTCCTTGACCAGGGATTAAACCATTGCTCCCCTGCAATGGTAGCACAGAGTCTTAACCACTGGGCCACCAGGGAAGTCCCCGGTATGCCCCTTTTAACTCCCCAAATCCAAGATTTCTGATAAATTGTGAAGATCATGACATAGACCTGAGACCAAAGGAAGGCTTCCTGCCTTGTCTTCTGTGAACTGGCCACAGAGTTGACCTAACTGGACTCCCAGGTGGAGACATTGAACAGAGAAAACGGGCCAGAGGTGCCTGTACCCCAAAAGTAAAAGAGACTGCATGGACTAAACTCCTGCCTTAAAACACAGTTCGTCACCCTCCACCCAGCAGTAACCTGGGACCCTGAAGAGCGCCGGTCTCTGCCAGGCCAGCTTAGACACAACGTGTCCCTTGGGTGTGCAGATGGCAGCCAGAAATACTACTGGTGCTTCCTTCTTTGGGGGATCTGGTGGGATCTTGGGAAAGAGAGAAAAGGGGAGCATTTCTGTTCCTCCCCAACATGCTTCCCTGCAGTTAAGCTCTCAGTCAACCACCTGGAAAGGCCGGGCTCACACAGGGCTAACGTGCTTCTACAAAGGCATGAGCTGTGTGCCAGCCACTCATAGGAGAGCTGTGGTCTGAAACAGGACTCCGTCATCATCCTGAGGCTGTAGACTAAGTGCTGTAGGAGATGAGAGGGAGGCAGCCTGTCTGGTGCGTTGATACAGACACCAGGTACCTCACACTTGGTGCCTGTCGCCATTGCCATCAACTTGGTCCAGAGGTTACTTGTCTGAGCCTCAGTTTCTCTATCTGGAAGATGGGTAGAATCCTTTCCTCCAAGGGATGTCAGAAATCTTGAGGAGAAACGTGGGTAGTGGCAGGATGGCATACATAGAGAGGTGCAATACACAGCAGGTGCCAGAGAAGTCAGACCCCTCTGAACTCAGACACAGCAAGGATGGGTACCGCAGGGAAACCTTGGAAACCTAGGTCTTGGCACTGCGCTTGCAGAATAGGCAGAACTGGGGGCGGGAGAAAGGAAGGTGAGTGCAAACAGGGTGAGTGGCAAGTCTAAAGAGACTCCCATTTTTTAAAGTTCTTTTCCAAATTACAGAATATTGAGCAGAGTTTCTGGTGCTATACAGTAGGTTCTTGTTGGGTATCTATTTTAAATATAGCAGCGTGTGCATGTTGGCCCCAAACTCCCAATCTGTACTTCTGAGACTCTCGTTTTTTGATTTTACGAAATTTCTTTCATAATTTAGCAGCAGAGAGGATCATGAGTAGAACCACTGGGTTTTTGGAGACCAGAGAGAGAGGACTCACATTCTCTCCTCCTCCAAGGAGCCTGCTTGCCAGTCCTGCTTTTTACTTTCTTCATTTCTAAGCAGTGTGGTTCCAAGGACAATTTAACATGAGTATTTCCAATTTAATATGTCCCAGATGTGGCATTAAGTAACCCCTCACACTGTCTCCTCTCCTCACTCCTCACTTCTGAAAGTTGGCCTTCCTCATCCTTGGCACTATAGACATTTGGGACCAGACAATTATTTAACTTTAATTTATAGCAGCATCCCTGGCTTCTACCTGTGCTAGAATATTTAGTAGCGGACCCCTCCCCCTGACCAAGTCGTGACAGTCAAAAATGTCTCCATAAATTTCCAGATGTGCTCTAGGGAGCACAATCACCACTGACTGAGAAGCGCTGCAGTAAAGGGTCCTCCATTTACCAGAGGCTTTGGGCTCCAGAATCACTGCTGATGGTGACTGCAGCCATGAAATTAAAAGACGCTTACTCCTTGGAAGGAAGGTTATGGCCAACCTAGATAGCATATTTAAAAGCAGAGACGTTACTTTGCCAACAAAGTCCGTCTAGTCAAGGCTATGGGTTTTCCAGTGGTCATGTATGGATGTGAGAGTTGGACAGTGAAGAAAGCTGAGCGCCGAAGAATTGATGCTTTTGAACTGTGGTGTTGGAGAAGACTCTTGAGAGTCCCTTGGACTGCAAGGAGATCCAATCAATCCATGCTAAAGGAGATCAATCCTGGGTGTTCATTGGAAGGTCTGATGTTGAAGCTGAAACTCCAATACTTTGGCCACCTCATGCAAAGGATTGACTCATTGGAAAAGACCCTAATGCTGGGTAGGATTGGGGGCGGGAGGAGAAGGGGACGACAGAGGATGAGATGGTTGGATGGCATCACCGACTCGATGGACATGGGTTTGGGTGGACTCCGGGAGTTGGTGATGGACAGAGAAGCCTGGCGTGCTGCAATTCATGGGGTCGCAAAGAGTCGGACACGACTGAGCGACTGAACTGAACTGAACTGGCCACTGAGGAGTCATCCAGTTGTCCTCTCTTGCATGCCTTCTTCCCAAGCACAAGTACTTCTGCTTGAACCTTGCCAACAGATCTAAAATCTAACCACTTCTCATCTCTCATGTGGCACCATCATCTTTCATGCAGAGAGCTGCAGTGGTCTCCTAACTAGTCTCCATAGTGTCACCATTGCCCACTTAGAGTCCATTCTCCATACAGCGCCAGGGTGGTACCAAAAGAAACTTGCCACCCTTTGCTTCTCTTGCTTCAAGTACATTTCAGTGGCTTCCTTTTGCACAAAGAATAAAATCCAAACGTATCACCTTGGCTTAGAAGCGCCTACACAGAGCGCTCTGCCTACCTCCCCATCTCTTGTTTCTCCCTCCTCCAACTGCTCACTGGGCTCCCACACCATCCTGCCTTGAACTCACCACGTCTTTCCCACCTGAGGGTTGGGGGGGCGGTTTACCAATGTTCTCTTGACCTGGAACGCTCTTCTCCCCACTTTTTACATGACGGACTCTTTCTCATCATTCAGGACTCAACCTAAATGGAGACCTGACCTTCCCTGATTTATCTATCTTATGCAGGTACTCCCTTCAAAATCTCAGTCCCTTGTTTTTTTTTTCCTCCATCACATCTATTGCAGTCAGTGATTGGCTGCCTCCTTAATTAGATGGCTGGCCTCCATGAAGGCAAGAATCATGCTTGACTGCTTCTTAGCCTATCTCTAGTACCAGGCCCAAGATAGATGCCCAATATGAGTTGACTGAATGAATGAATTAATCTTATCAACCTTGAGGAAGAGAGACACCATCACTCTAGTTTAAAATCGGTAGCTGCGGACCTCTGGAATTAGACTTCCAATAAAATAAGTAATATACCAATTTTCTTCTTTGAACCTCTCAGGACTGTTAGCACATTGCCTAACAAAGAGCAGCTGCCCCAGGAATAATTGTTGAATGGATGAATGACTCAATCTTCTGTAGTAAGTATTTGTATAATACATATTATATGAATACCTAATGAATAAAATAAGCAGACTTGAATCAAGTAGTTGAAATTCCAAAACCATTCTTTGATCTCCTCAAGTAGGGATGGTTTGATTACTCCCCCACCCCCAACTCCAGCCTTGAGACACTGATGCTATTTTCAGCCATTATTGTTATGTAGTTTTTTGAAGTAGTTGGAATGTAATACAAATGATATGCTGCCTGGCCCATAGTAGCATTCAGAACATGTTTGTTGACTTGAGTTCAGTCAGGTCACTTAAAAAAAGAGAATTAGGAAGGTCAGTGTACAGGGAAGTGAATTTGGGTCTCGTCTTGGGAATGTTTCAGCAAATCTACAGGTTATGATTAGAAAGAGAGACAAATTTCATACATAGCCTTTAAGGATTTACTGTCCGATGGGAGAGATGAAGACTTTGAAGTACTGGATAGCATATAATTATACTAAACAGCATAGTACTGTTTTGAATATCTTCTAAGTTGCTTTGATTTAGTATTGGGTTTTTTTTCCTCCTCTTTCTGGACCAGACTCAGCTGTAAGAAGCATGGAGAAGTAATGAAGATTCTTTGCATTCTCAGACTGCTTTCTGGGAATCCTGCAAAGTCCCGACTTCTCTGATGACTATTCTCATGGCTGAGTTCAAGAGCATTTTGCAAACCCGGACTTTGAATCTGGGAAAATGCTTTATGACCATTTTTATGACCTCAAAGCAACCCTCGAAGGCGAGTTATTTCCCTGTCTTTGCCAAAGGGGAAAAACCAAGAACCTGGTAAATTGCCCAGGATCTCCCAGACTCAGATGCTCGCTCGTGGGCGGCTCTTGTGCTCCGGCCTCATGCCATCTCCTTCCGTTAGATGTGCCTTGGCTGTCCTGAGGGGGGCCTGTCGGCAAGCTCAGCTCCCAGCTCTGTGGACTTCATGGTATTCCCCAGGAAGGAGAAAGGCCCATTTCAGAGAACCATATACTGTTAAAGCTGTGAGATTTCGGTACAAAGTACTAGTCCACTCCAATCCTTTTATACTTGGGCCAGCTGACATCCATAGAAGGAAAGTGATTCGCTTCTAGTCGCAACCTTACATCTCCAAGCTCCAGCCCATTGTATTTTTGTTTCCAACACAGTTGTCTCTGATTTAAAAAGTGTCCTTAGCACTCATGAGATTTCATTTTTTTAGAGGCAGGGTAGTGCTGTGGGCAGAGCAAGGAGGTGTTTTTTTTTCCTCTTGATAGGGCAGTGGTTAAAGTAAGGCCCCTGGAGCCAACCTACCTTGGTTCTTGTTCCAGCTCAGCTGTCCACTGTATGACCTTGTTTAACCTGTCTGGGCCTCAGTTATCCTCATCTGTGAAGTGGGGATAATCATAGTACCTGGGGTACATTGAGGATTACGTCAGTCAATATGTGTAAAGATCTCAGAATAATACCTGGAACAGCATAAGGACTATGAAAATGTTGCTCTAGTTTTTATTATTATGTGATTCCAGCTTCTCCTCCCTGGCAGTGTGATTCTGGGCAAGTTGTTTGACATCTCTGAGCCTCGGCTTCCTCCTTTATAGGAATAATTCTGGCCTCTCTGGATTGTTGACTAGATTAGAAGACATGCATATGAGGCACGTGCCTATAAGTAGGTGCTGAGTGAATGGCCAGATCTTTTACCGCTTCCGAAGATTTGAGAATGTGTTTGGGAGGCAGTCAGACACAGCATCTACCACCAGGTTGATGCTTACGTTGTTCCTTTCTCTTTGCATTTCCAGAAGGCAGGACTCTCAGGGTTGAATCTGCTGCCTCTTCCAGGGAAGAACTGCAGTTGCAGTGACTTTAAAAGAACGTTGCTTTTATTTTTTATTAAGCATCTATTGAGTACTTGCTGGGTGGCAAGCCCTGTTTGCCCACATTGTCTCATTTAATCTGCGCAATAGCCCTATGACGTAAGTGCTATGCTTACCCCCATTTATGCCTAAGGAAACTCAGTCTCAGAGGATAATAACTTACCCTGAGCCACATAGTGACAGGAGGAGCCACACTATTGAATCCAGATCAAGCTGGCTTGAAAAGTCTGTACCCTTAACCAGTCACTGCTGGGGACTGTGCCAGGCCCCAGTTGCAGATGAGTCCTGTGGGGGTGGTGATGTCACTCACACCAAGGACACCAGAGGAAGATAGAGCACTCTTCCAGGTTAACCATTACCACCTCCCCAGCTGCCAGGTGACAAGCGGGCAGAGCAGAGGAGTCCAGGACTCCTCCCCTTGCCCTCCTGCCCAGCCCAGGCACTGCGTGCACCAATCTGCTGTAGCCTGGGAGTGTGCCCAGCCCGCCAAGTTCCCCTTCCCTCCCAGGTGCAGAGCCCATGGGGAACGATCTGCAGGCCTGGGACTGGGCAGGAGGAAACTGCACCTGAGAGCTGTTCTAGGACGCATCTTAATCTGCCGAGGAGAGAGAGCCTGGCCCACGGCTGAGGGTGAATACCCCCAGGAGAAGAGTTAGGGCGCTTTGAGCTCTTGCCTCGAGAAGTTCACAGGTGAGAACGTCTGGGACTGACCGCCTTCCCTAAGCTAGGTAAGAGCCAGGGGCAAGCTGCGTGCTTGGGATGGAAGCCCGGGCTGTAGTCCTCCGAAGGTTAGGCTCTCAGTCCCCCAGGGGAGAGTGTGGCTGGGCTGAGGGTGACGGCTGGTAGGGATGGAAAGCACATGGGACTTGGGATTGACTCATTCCGACTTCAGCCCTGCTGCCCACTGGTTACATGACTGCCAGCCTCGTTGACTCTCCTCTCTTATGGAGGCGGTCGTGCCTTCCCATTGAAGAGGATTTCTAGCAGGGTTATGTGGTGCACCTATGTGAGTAGAGGTGCCAGGCACCCAAGAGATGCCTTGCAGATGTTCCCCTTCTTCTGCCAACTCTGTGCAGCCCCACTGCTGGGCCCCAGGAGGGAGTGACCACTCTGGGCCTGCCGGAGTACTTGTTCTTCACACACACCGCTCATTTATACCCCTAAGTGGCAGGGATGTGTGCTTAGTTGCTCAGTCGTGTCCGACTCTGTGCAACCCCGTGGACTGTAGCCAGCCAGGCTCCTCTGTCCATGGGGATTCTCCAGGCAAGAATACTGGAGTGGGTTGCCATGCGCTCCTCCAGGGGATCTTCCCAACCCAGGGGTCGAACCCAGGTCTCCCGCATTGCAGGCGGATTCTTTACCCTCTGAGCCACCAGATAGTGGGAGGTGATTAAATTCAAACACTGAAAGGAGAACTTTACTTTTTGCCTGTTTCCATATTTCCATGTGTTCCAGAAATACATATCTAAGTCCAGGTCACTGACTTTAGGAACTCCTGTGCCAATGATCTTCATGGGTCCCTTAGCCTCCGCACTTTCCCTCATAAGGTTTTCTGGAAGTCAAAGCCCTCACTACCAGGAAGATTTGATTCTAAGTGGTAGAAAGCGTGGCCCCTTCTTGGTGTCCAGCCCAGCTCTGTGGTCTGCTCCCAGGGCAAGCACTCCTTGGGAACAAGCACCGTCCTCTAGGACTACTGGTGACCCACATTCTAACTGGCATGCACATTAGGCTTCCAGAAGGATGAAGGAAAAAAAAACTCTTCCTCCCTACTGCCATCCCTCTGCTGCTCTGTGAGGAAGCCTGGAGGCAAAGATCTTCTCTGCAAACTTGCCAGCAGTGATGGAACTCAGTCTCTGGCCGGGTGCAGGCTCTTCTTTCTTGGGGACTTCGGGACTTCCGGCTCCCTTAATAGGTACCCTTAATTCTTTTATCTCCGCCTGCCTTCTGGGTTTACTGAAGCATAATGCTAAACCACATTCTTCCTTGGAAGTTACAGTTTGTTCCGGGGAGGTTTCGGGCTCTTAACTTTGAAACTGCAGAGGGAGAATTGGCTCAGATCTTAGGGGCAGGTAGGAGGCAGTGGAAGACAGACAAGGAGCTCCTGACAGCCCAGTTTCGAGTGAGCTGTTTTTTCTTTACTCTAGATGGAAATGCTGCCCTGAGCTTGTGTTGATGCCTGCTATATAGAACAGCAATTGATTGTTGTTCAATTTGAAGATGTTTGCTGCCCATCTCTGACTTAGAACTGGTGCCTGGGTGTATGGTTAGTTTCACTTTTATGTCGGACAATTTTAGAAAAGCCAATCAAATCAGGTAAAACTTCAGCCAAGTCATCATTTATCCATCCAGGAAGCTTTGATTTAGTGCCAAAGTCTGCTGAATCTTTTCCAGTTACTTTTCTTCACTTCCTTCAGTCTCCACTCCCATCCCCTGGCCTAAGCTTCTTGCACCTGGACTATTCCAGCAGCCAGGTAACTAGACTCCCTGCTTCCAGTCCTGACCCCAGCTCTCTGTCCATTCCTCTCAGGAGGGCCAGAGTGACCTTTTGAAAACTTAGATCCTTCTGCTCCCTATTTAAACCTTCCTATGGCTACCGGTTGAGTGTCCAATAAAATCCCCTCCCCCTACCATCGTGGCTTGCGCGGTCCTGTGTCATTCGCCCCTGCCTGCTTCCTGAAGTCACCCCACATTACCCTTTTCTATTTGAGAGCAGGCATCAGGGATAATTTCCTGTTCTTCTCATAATTTCCAGCTCTTTCCCACCTCTGGGCCTTTGTCTTGGCTGTTCCCTTGCCCAGAATATGCTTTTATTTTTTCCATAGAGACAAGATTTATAGAGTACTGTTTCCATGATTTTACCTTCTGGAATATTGAAAGTGTTCATTACAATGCCGTTTCCCCCTTATTTATTTTTCCAAACTTATTTTTTTTTAATTTATTTACTTTTAATTGAAGGATAATTGCTTTACAGTATTGTGTTGGTTTCTGCCATATATCAACATGAATCGGCCATAGGTATACATATGTCCCCGCCCTCCCACCTCCCACCCCTCTGGGTTGTTACATAGCCCTGGTTTGAGTTCCCTGAGCTATACAGCAAATTCCCATTGGCCTTCTATATTTCGTATGATAGTGTGTATGCTTCCATGTTACTCTCTCCGTTCGTCCCACCCCTCCTTCCTCCCCCCTGCCCGTGTCCATAAGTCTGTTCTCTATGTCTGTGTCTCCACTGTAGCCCTGTAAATAGGTTCATCAGTACCATCTTCCTAGATTCCATGTATATGTGTTAATATACGATATTTGTTTTTCTCTTTCTGACTTCACTCTGTATAATAAGCTCTAGGTTCATCCACCTCATTAGAACTGACTCAAATGTGTTCCTTTTAATGGCTGAGTGATATTCCATTGTGTATATATAGCACAGTTTCTTCATTCATCTGATGATGGACATCTGGGTTACCTCCTTGTCCTAGCTATTGTAAATAGTGCTGCAGTGAACATTGGGGTACATGTGCCTTTTTCAATTTTGATTTCCTCAGGGTATATGCCTAGGAGTGGGATTCCTGGGTCATATGGTAGTTCTACTCCCAGTTTTTTGAGGAATCTCCATACTGTCTTCCATAGTGACTGTACCAATTTACATTCCCACCAGCAGTGCAAAAGGGTTCCCTTTTCTCCACACCCTCTCCAGAATTTATTGTTTGTGGATTTTTTGATGATAGCCATTCTGTCTGGTGTGAGTTGATATCTCAATATACTTTTGATTTGCATTTCTCTAATAATGAGCCATGTTGAGCATCTTTTCATGTGTTTATTAGTCATTTGTGTGTCTTCTTTGGAGAAATGTCTACTTAGGTCTTTTGCCCACTTGATTGGGTTGTTTGTTTTCCTGGAAAACTGCATGAGATGCTTGAGCTGCTTGTATATTTTGAAAATTAATCCTTTGTCAGTTGTTTCATTTTCTATTATTTTCTCCCATTCTGAGGGTTGTCTTTTTATCTTGTTTATAGTTTCCTTTGCTGTGCAAAAGCTTTTAAGTTTAATTAGATCCACTTGTTTGTTTTTATTTCCGTTACTGTTCCCCTTGCCTAGAATATTCCTACCTGGCTCTTCACATGATGCTTGCTTCTCCTTTTATTCTCAGAAGTCTGCCATGCTCCCCACCACACTCCGTCATAGCAGTGCCCCCTGCAATCACCACCCCGTCACTCTCTTTCCTTCCCTTGTAACATGCCACATGCACTGACATCATCTTGTTTATTAATGTATTAACTTATCACCCATCTCACCCAATTTATAAGTTTCATGAGTTCAGGGACATATCTGTCTGGTTGTCTGCTGAGTTTCTGATACCTAGCACAATATCTGGCTCAAAGGTGGAAGCCAATAAATATTTGTTAAATGAACAAATGGCCAAACGAATGTGCAAAGTACTTCGCAGGGTCCTCTGAAAAGGAACATCTGTACTTGGAGTTGTAAGGAGGCTTCCTTTTCACCTCACCTGGCCAGCCAGCGTTCCTCTTCCCCCTAGCTGTCGTTAGGATCCCACATCAAGTATAATGTTGTGTGTGTGTGTGCGCGCTCAGTTGCTCAGTCGTATCCAACTGTTTGCGACCGTATGAACCATAGCCTGCCAGGCTCCTTTGGCCATGGGTTTCTCCAGGCCAGAATACTGGAGTGAGTTGCCATGCCCTCCTCCATGGGATCTTTCTGATCCAAGGATTGAACCCATGTCTCTTGCATCTCCTGCACTGGCAGGCAGATTCTTTACCACTGCGCCACCTGGGAAGCCCTGTGTACTATTGTTACAAGAGTTACTTTGCATGTGGAGTCTTACATTGCATTTCTCATGTCCTCTCTGAGGTCCTAGTCTTGTGGACAAGCTGTAGCTTCCAAAGAACCCAACTTAGCTGCCTTATGCAGTGGCTATGACCTCAGTCCCCCCAAACTGTCATGGGCCAATGTGTTATTTACAGTGACTATCACAAACATTTTCCCAGGAAACTTTTTCACTTATCAAATGTGTTCTAGGATGTGCTTTGTGACATCTCTACTAAAAATGACCACAGGCAATTTGGACTTACCCCACCCAGTTAGTGGTGAGTTACTTCCTTGGCCTTATTCTCAATCTTTACTCCTATGTCCTCTTACAGTGGGTTTTGGGGAAGTCTTTAAGTGCCAGTAGCATTTCTGTGGGATGGCTAGGGAGAAAGTCACCCACCTCCTTTCCCTCTCTTAATTGTGAATCTGTATCCTGGGGTTACCCTAGCTTTCAGCCATGGCTGTATGGCTGAGGGAGTCAGCCACAGCCAAGTGCTGCTTTTATTTGGCACCAACTGTATGCCAACATGTTGTTTCTTGACTTCTTTAGAAGCCAACTTCTCAAAAGAGAACTGGTGTGTTTGCATCCCACTGAGGGTGTTTGACCCCTTGTACCTGCTCCAGTTTCAGAAAGGAGGACATTCAGTCAGAAGAGAAGAAACCTATGACTCTGAGTATTGCTTAGAAACCCTTATCTCCCTCTTTACACTGGCTGCAAGGAAGGGAGGTAGACTCATGTAGTGAATAGCTCCTACAACCAGAGCTAAGTGTTAAACTACATCTAGATCATGTGTTAATTACTGAGCTTGGGAAGCTGAAGAGCGAACTGGGGACTTAATAAGTTGGCATCAGTCCAGGAACTAGGAACCATGCTAGGTGACTCAAGCAGGAAGAGATTTAATACAGGGAATTGGTAACATACAAAATTGTTAGGAAGGACAGGAGATAGGAGGGTGCAATTGGGCTCGTCAAGACCGAACCATCACAACTGTGACTTGGAGCGCTTGTTATATGCTAGAGCTGTTGTACTCCACCTGCCTAACTCTGACTTCCATAAGCTGATGACCAGATACGGAAACCTGGAGTCTGACTCCACAATCACTCCCATTTGTTGTAATTTGCCTGCCAGCCCCCTCTGCCTCATGCCTGCCTTCCAGACCTCATGCAGGTGCAAATCATTGGGCAGAACTTAAATCACACCCAGAACCCCAGCTGCAAGGGAGTTTGGGTGATGCTTTCAAACTCTGCAGTATGGAGGTGGAAGAGAATGTAGCAGGGGCAGAAAAGAATGCCAGTAAGCAGCATAACCATGGAAAAGTAACGCAGGTAACTAACCAGGGTAAGTGTGCAAATCCCAGTAACATTTTGACAAGCAATACCAGCAAGGTCACAAGTAAGAGAGTCCAGTATTGACTTGACGTGGACCTTGCAGAATTCTGGTCAGGGTGTTCAAGCGTGTGGTAGAGAAGTTCTAGATCAGGGAAAGTCAGAGGTGGGGCAGTGCAATGCTCCCAACCTATCTCCTGCCATGAAGGCTTAAAAATCTACAATATCTTTCTTTCTTGAATGGGCCCTAGGTTCCATGCATTACACTGAGTACATTTTACATGGAGTATTTCTGTTTTTCCTTTGTTGTTTTTCTCTTGTTAGCCTCAGAGATCCTTCATAACTCACCATTAGACATTGCACATCCATTAGACAGCTGAGCCCCGATGCTGAACCCAGGTGAGGCTGACACTGGGACCCGCGTGCCCAGTGACTAAGCCTCACGGTCTCTTTCAAGCAGGATGGAAGGGAGGCTGAAGCGGAGACTGAGGCCAGGTTATCATGAGCCACGAATGCCAGGCTTTGGACTCTGGACTTGATCTTAAATGATAAGCATGGTCACTAACAGGCAGTTTGGGAGGGAGCCAGATGTGGTGGGGTTGCCCCGTGGATCTAGTGAAAGAATGTGGGTTTGATCCGTGTGAGGAAAGGCCAGAGGCGCAGTGGATGAGCTTTTTGTTCCTCCAGGTTTTTCCCTTCTTCAGCACTGGTTTTTCAAAGAGGGTGAACTCTACCTAGCCGCTCCTGCACCCCGGGTGATTGTAGGTTTTCATTTTGGTTGGTGAAGCAGATTCCTTCTGAAGAGAGTTTTCCCTTCACTCACTGATAGTTCTGATCTTAGACTATAGCCCAGGATCAACATTCCAATACAAGCCATTCTCTCTTTCTCTTGTACTTTCTTTTTTTTTTTTTTTTAATGCTCTGACAATGACATTGATGATTTGATTTAACTTCCTACCTGAGCTTCTGCGATCATGGTAGTCAGTGGGAGTGGGCCAGCCTCTGTGGAAATGGGCCATGAGGTGTGACGGTTCTAGTTGAAAGGAGCCAGTGCTTGGACACTGGATGTATTTTCAGTTCAGAAATACTTGGTTTAAATTCCTGCTCTGTTCCTCTGTTTGGGAGTTACAGCTCTATAGTCCCCTTCAGCTCCCCTGAGCACTGGGCTCGTCTACAAAGTAGGGATACAGCGCAGCCCCTCATCTGGTGGTCGGAAGGACTCAGTGAAGTCATGTGTGTGGTTAGCGTACATATGGTAGGAGTTCTGGAAAGTAGGGCTCACCTTCTCTTTTCTGCTTTTTGGGAGTGGTGGGAGGTGGTGCTGATCAGCTGCAATCAGTTGGTGTGTGCCTGGTCCTAATGACTTAGCCTTCTAGGGTTTTCTCTCCTAGTGGCCCTGGTCTGACCCCCTCCCTTGGTCCCCAGCAGCCTCAGGGTAGACAGACACACATTCCAGACCCTACCCAGGAGAAGGGCCAGTGAGCCAACCCGGGGTCACGGTTGCCTTCCAGTGAATAAAAGCCCTCACCGAACTCGGCGTGCTGGTGTTTGAGTTCATCTCGCAGCTGCAGTGCCCCCACCCAGGCCTGAAGACGCATCTCTCCTTTGCCGTCATAGATGGAGTGCCCTGCTTCTCAATCAGTGAAACCCTCTGACGTGAGCCCCTCCACAACTCCCACTTCTCTGCCAGTGCAGGGAAGCTCGAGGCTTTTGCAAGTCTCCAAGCATCTGGCCCATCTTATCCAGATGACATTTGGAATTTTAATCTTCTAGGTATGAGTTTTCATAAATCTGGTTTGAAATCTCACTGCCAGTCTCCTCTGCTGTGGGAAAATGGTTTTAGAGGGATGTGGGCAGAGGGTGGTTCGTGCATGTGTGGGGATAACTAGAAAGTGAAGGGGGCTTCTTGCATGGGGCTTTGGGGTCCAGAACTCACTCTGTCCAAGCACTGTGTTGGGTGCTTTACATAGGTTATCCTTAAGCTCCTTTCATATGATGCCCATTGCACGTATAGAAGACAAACTGAGATTCACATACATTAAGCAACTTGCCTGAGGTCACCGAGTGAATGGTGGAAGTGGATTTTTAAGTCTAGGTTTAACTGACTTCAAAGCCTGTAGATTTTCCAGTACACCTGACTGCCTCCCATTTATCTATGGGTTCCCAGAAGTCCAGTTCAGTTCAGTTCAGTCACTCAGTCGTGTCCGACTCTTTGCGACCCCATAAACCGCAGCACTCCAGGCCTCCCTGTCCATCACTAACTCCTGGAGTCCACCCAAACCCATGTCCATCGAGTCGGTGATGCCATCCAACCATCTCATCCTCTGTTGTCCCCTTCTTCTCCTGCCCTCAATCTTTCCCAGCATCAGGGTCTTTTCAAATGAGTCAGCTTTTCGCATCAGGTGGCCAAAGTATTGGAGTTTCAGCTTCAACATCAGTCCTTCCAATGAAGTGAAATCCCCAAATCCATAGACCTGAAGTCCTGGGACTACCCTTGCTGGTGTTCTTTTAACCCCTCCAGCACTCACTCATCTCCTCCAGACTGGAGAGGTGAGCACAGGCTTGGGCCCCTGAAAGACTTGGCCAAGGTCACACAAGAGCTGGGACTTCCTGTTCGGGTCATGCGGTGAGACTGAATGTCTTGGAAGGGGAATGACATGGATCAACTCGAGCAGTTATTGAAGCCCCACCCTGTAGCAAATGGGACAGTCTTATCCTCTTTCTCTTGGTTGATTGGAAGCATTCTTATGCCCTTGTGAACTCTCAGAGACCGTACTGTTACACCTTCAAGATCCTTGGCCCCCAGATTTGGGAAAACCAGAGGAGAACATTTTTATACGACTTAGAGGTGAGGGGGACAGTAAAGAGAGCCCTCTAGATTATATATCTTCACTGAATCCATTCTACAAACGCTCCATGTTCTGTCCCTGTCACCAAAACTCTGCTAAGAAGCCGCAATCCCAGGTGACTAGAGAAAAGCCGACAAGGGCTCCCAGCATGGGCAGAAGGTTACAATTTGGCATCAGTTGCCCTGCCCAGTCTCTGAAGACCAGCCTAGCTAGGTGGCATGCTGCAGCTGCCTGGACATCTGAACTGCTGCGAGGGACACAGGGAACTGGGGATCCCCTGGAGCTTCAGCAGGTCTGTCTCTTGCATTTGCCAGGACAGCCCAGCATTTCCTTTTTCCTCCTGCTGCTGCTGCTAAGTCGCTTCAGTCATGTCCGACTCTGTGTGACCCCACAGACGGCAGCCCACCAGGAGCCCCCGTCCCTGGGATTCTCCAGGCAAGAACACTGGAGTGGGTTGCCATTTCCTTCTCCAATGCATGAAAGGGAAAAGTGAAAGTGAAGTCGCTCAGTTGTGTCAGACTCTTAGCGACTCCCTGGACTGCAACCCACCAGACCCCTCCGTCCATGGGATTTTCCAGGCAAGAGTACTGGAGTGGGGTGCCATTGCCTTCTCTTTCCTCCTGCAGAGCATCTGAAAACTGTTAAGGGAGCACAGTCCTAGACGCAATGATAGCAGGAAGAGAGCAGGTTGTTGGTGCCTTTCAGACCCCTTCTTTGTCTCCTCCTTGCCTTGTTCCACATATATTGATGAGGGCCCCAGAGCCCTGAGAGACTTGATTTCATATGGACTCAAGTGTGTGGATGGAGCAGTCAAGAGAAGGCCAGAACACATGTCTTTTCAGGAGAGTAACTTGATGGAGAAATTGTGTTAACTGCTAGCCCCTGGGTTTCTGCCCAGGGCCTCAGACTTGGATAGAAGAGCGTATCTTGGCGGTTTTTTGGAGCACAGGGGAACCCCTCATCTTGTACTGAATTGACACACTTTGACTGACGCAGAAGTGACGCAGGTGATGGTTTTACAATGTCCCCACCCCCGCACCCTCCCCTTCAGCCTGCTGCTCCTCCATCCTCCCCACAGCCGGGCCCAAGTTCCTCTCGGCCAGAATTGAGTGTGTTGTGCTCGCTGGCGGTTCTGTACAGACGGTGGTGCTGGGCCCACTTCGGACAAGCCCAGCGGGATTTTGCGGGGTCCTCTGGATGTCCCAGCACTTAGTGGATGGCCCACAGCCTCACAAAAGGAAAAAGAAGTCCAGCTTGCTGCCCTCTCCTAGGCACATCTTAGGGATGTTCGCTATTCTTAAATCCCCAGGGTTTGAAAAGCAAGGAACATCCCTGTTTCCTCCATCATATCAAAGGTAAATCAGTTCTTCTCATTTCTAGGTGGATACCCTGTGACTGGCGTAGTAAATTCCTCTCCTGACCAAATGGTTTTACTCCGAAAATCCAGGGCCTGAACTGATCTTAAGCTTGTTTGTTGTGGTCTTTTGTTGCTAAAGTGAAAGTTAACCGCTCAATCGTGTCCGATTCCGTGCGACCCCATGGACTGTAGCCCACCAGGCTGCTCTGTTCATGGAATTCTCCAGGCAAGAATACTGGAATGGGTTGGCATGCCCTTCTCACGTCCAATTCTCTTGGGACTCCATGGACTATAGTCTGCCAGGCTCCTCTTTCCATGACATTTCTCAGATAAGAATACTGGCGTGGATTGCCATTTCCTTCTCCAGGGGATCTTCCTGACCCAGCGATCAAACCCATGTCTCCTGCATTGGCAGGCAGATTCTTTACCAACTGAGCTATGAGGGAAGAAGCCCCAGGTTTAACTTTAGGCAAGGCATTCTGCCCTTCACATGGCTAAATCCATAGTCTATCCATGGGTGTTTCAAAGTTCAGTTTTACCACTGAGCCATCAGGGAAGCCTGATCTTAACCTTAGTGTAGGTTTGTGTGTATGTCCATGCATAGGTAGGTATATATGTGTATGTATTTTCTTTGGAACTTCTTTGTGCTTCCATTGTACTGTGATTAAAATGTGAGGCTGTGTGGAAGCAGAGTTGGAATCTCTAAACACCTGGGATCCCAGCCTGAACTGTAGCCTTGGGTCATTTCTGTAAGCTCGCAGCTGCACAATATTCCCCCATCCTGGACGAAGCTTGAGGCCAGATGAATGCTGGAATCTTACTTCAGGACCTGAAGTATTCTTTAGTTAGTGTCCAATATGTTTCTTCATGGAGTTCTTAGGCCTGAGAATTTCAGAAGCACAAGAGAGAACTTTATTTTTTCAGGGAGGCTTTGATTTTTAACCCTTGAAGTAAGCTTACAGTTTATTTTTCCTTGTCCGATTGCAATCTCCCAAGTTGCTGACAGTTTGTCTTTGAAATGAGTTGGCTTTGATCAGGGATACGGCAGCCAGATGGGTCATCTTTGCTGTCTTTGACTTAGTCTGACCAGTTTGGCAACAGCAGGGTCCCACCCAGCATGGAGGGTAGAGAAAGGCGGATACAAAGGCGGCTGTGATGAGGGACCCAGCTCTGCTCCCTGTACCTGCTGGGTCTCCCAGCAAGCAGCTTTCCTGCCAGCCATCCCCTGCTGTGGGGAGAAGGCTTTTACTCCGACCCTCTCCCTTTGCTGAGACCTTTGGTGAGTCTCCTCCAAGCATCCCTCTAGATTGTTAAATGGTAAACAGGTTGCCTTCACCGCCTCCCACTTTCCTGTTCTTCCTCCTTTAAGGCTTCCTTCTCTCCAGGAAGGGTGCTGCCGTGGCTGCTTGGGGTCTTTGTCTTTCCCAGTAGAGAAAACTGCCTTCAGGCTCCACTCATGACAGTATGACGACAGTAGCCCACATCATGGACCACCGGAAGGATGTGGCTGGGCTGGCGCCCTCGTTGGACTTGAGGACAGAGGGCAGCGAGTCTGTCCGAATTTGAATCCTGACCCCATTGCTTACTTAACTGTATGGTCTTGAGCAAGTTACGTTGCCTGTTGAGTTTCAGTTTCTTCAAAATGTAAGATGGACAGAATAATAGTCCCAAACTACTGCCACTGTGAGGATTTCAGCATAAGTGCCTGTAAAGTGCATCATATAGTGTTATGTCACATAGTAGGGCTGAGTAGATGAGAGTTAAGACAATTGCTTTTCTTTTAATAGTCATCACCATTATCCATCGTCACCCTCTGTCTGGAGAACAGCCAAGTGGGAGAGGACTACAGCCTTGTTCTACAGTGTTTAGGGGAAGTTGAAACACTTTCATTATATGTAGACTCACGTAAGACTTATTATGCCACCTTCTTTCCTTGAAGGGCTAGAAGGATTCACCTCTGGGCTTCTACCCCAGCAAGCAAAGCCAAAACTTAATTTAACAAAAGGAAGAGCTCTCAAAGGTAGTGTCAAATAGTCTCCTTAGGAGTTGAGAGTTTGGGGAAGCTTGGCAGTGGCTTGATTAGGGGGGTTTTTGTATCAAGGCAGAGGGAGATCATGCAAGAGGGCTTCCAACTCTACAACTGTCTGATTCTACCTCCAGTTCTGGGAGGCCCTGTGCTGTGTGTGTTTTGAGAAAGGCCACCTAGCACAGAAGATGTCACATTTCCCACTTTTACAGCAACTTTATGGCATTGCTGAGGCCTCCCTTGACCCCCATGATCTTAATAATAAGAAATGACTGATTTCTTATTATTATATATTTTAAACTAAGGCTATGTCCATGCTTTAATTTTGGCTTGGATGAATGGTTTATTCAGGATACTTAGCAAAGCACTGAGGCCTCATTGTGCCAGTCTAGTGTATGTTCATCCTGGGGAATGCTTTTGTGGGGACAAGAGAGGGTCAGTGGGGATGGCAGTTTGCAGGACTTTTGCACTCCCACACTAATAAGCCTGCTGGGAAAGCCTGGGTTGCACAAATTTAATACATGTCTTCATCTGATAGAAGCTAGTAAGCCTGACTGGGGAACACAGACAGAGGTGAGCAGGCCTGTCCTCTGTTGGTTCTAAACAGTCATTTTCATCGCAGTGAATGGCATCCTTTCCATTTCTCTCCAGGTTT
This sequence comes from Giraffa tippelskirchi, assembly GCF_054371585.1. Lineage (NCBI taxonomy): Eukaryota > Metazoa > Chordata > Mammalia > Artiodactyla > Giraffidae > Giraffa > Giraffa tippelskirchi. The sequence goes on from NC_137284.1 coordinate 23,207,216, forward strand.
GTCGTGTCCTTGTGCAAAGACAGTTGTGCATTCCAGACTGGGGTTTATTTTAACCGGCAATACAGATGTTTCTGCTCTGGTGCACGATTTCATTAAAGCTCAGCCAGCGGTTTACTGTGGCAGGAGACTGCCAAGGTTAATATTTCGGCAGTACATTCCCTTCTGTTGGTTCTTGGCACCAGCCAGCTTCCAGGTGGGCATCTATCAAAGCTCTGTTGTGGAATCGCGAGTATATCTGTTGAACTCGGATGGAACTGCTGACTACACAAAGTGCCTTATCTTTGCCTCTAGAACCGAGCAGGGGCCCGTGTCCTCTGGTGAGCATCAGCGCACCATTTCATGCCCCTCCCTAGCTGTAGAGGTTGCCACAGCAGCTCAGTTTGGGAGGGGGGCAGAGGACAAGGGAGCACTTGGCAGTGAGAAACAGTGGGAGCATAGCTTTCTGATGAGGACAGATGTGGATTCAAATCCTGTGCAGCTCAGGTGAGTCACTTACCTCTTAGCTTCTGTGTCCTTCTCTGTACCAGGGGTAGCAATTCCTGCCTCAGAAAAGGCAGTGAGGACTCACTGAGGTGCTGCCTATAATTAATTGGGTGGAAGCAGAGTGCCCTGGCTTCCCAGGTGGCTCGTGGTAAAGAACCCGCCTGCCAATGCAGGAGACTCAAGAGACGCAGGTTCAATCCCTGGGTCGGGAAGATCCCCTGGAGGAGGAAGTGGCAGCCCAGTCCAGTATTCTTGCCAGGAAGATCCCATGGACCCAGGAACCTGGTGGACTCCAGTCCATGGGGTCACAAAAAGTCGGACACAACTGAGCACACACACAGAGCGCCCTGGCTCGGGAAAGTGCCTGATGTGAGCGAGAGCTGCCCGATGACTACTTGGGAACACCCTAGTGGCGGAGGACCACAGGCCCAGGAAGCCCAGAGTGCTTCTCCTGGCTTTGGCAATGGAGAAACTGTGTACAGCAGAACCGGTTCTTCTGCCTGCAAGCACCAAGGAGCCAAGTTAAAAATAATAGCAGCCCAACTGGTTTGGTGTGTGTTTCCTCTGCCTCTCCCCACCTGTGGCTGGTGGAATTGGGAAATGGTCAAACAAGCATGGGCCTCGTCTAGGAACATTTGGCAAAGGTCAAGAGAACCTGGAGGGGAGGGTAGGATGAAGTGCGAGACAAGGGTGAGATGTTTTAATGTCATCTGTGGCCAGGTGCTTAATGACTTTCACTGTTGATGTTCTGAGTTCAGGTCTGCTGGTCGAGTCTGAGGGGAGGAGCCAGACATGCTCTTCAGGGTAATGTAAGTGGGTGGATTTCTTCACCTCTCTGCTACTTGGTAGGGTCATCTGGTGGAAAGTTTGTAATGGTCATCCTAGCTTTGTAAAACTCTAGTGAAGAAGGGATTGTCGAAAAACAACTTATTTACAATTATGGTTTCAGCCAACTTATGTCTGTCTAATTGTCTAGGATTCTTTTTTTAATCAGTGCTGTGTAAACCGTCTCTCTCACACCCCAGTGCAATGGCCATTGAGATTTCTTAGCCTGAGTCTTGTAAGATGTCCAGGTGCTTCATGAGTCATCAACAAATGACAATCTTGTTTATTCCATTTGAAATGCAAGGTAGATTTTATGCCCATCTTGAGGTAGTCAATTGATGCTTTTGAACTATGGTGTTGGAGAAGACTCTTGAGGGTCCCTTGGACTGCAAGGAGATCCAACCAATCCATGCTAAAGGAAATCAGTCCTGAATATTTATTGGAAGGACTGATGCTGAAGCTGAAACCCCAATTCTTTGGCCACCTGATGCGAAGAACTGACTCATTGGAAAAGACCCCGATGCAGGGAAGGATTGAGGGCAGGAGGAGAAGGGGACGACAGAGGATGAGATGGTTGGATGGCATCACTGACACAATGGACGTGAGTTTGAGTAAACTCCGGGAGTTGGTGATGGACAGGGAGGTCTGGTGTGCTGTGGTCCATGGGGTTGCAAAGAGTCGGACAAGACTGAGCGACTGAACTGAACTGAGGTAGTCAGTTACCAGTGGTCAAATCTGTGAACAGTATTCAGGGAGGGAGGCACTTCCTTAATCAGAATATTGTGATAATCAGGATATTCCATTTCTTGGCAAATGACTAAATGACAAATGACATTGTGGACAAATGGCCATCATGTTCCCGGCTGTTCTTAGTCATGTTCCCTCCTGTTCATGTTCTTCATCCATCAGTTCCATTCTTCCTTCTGTCCTTTCATCCATCCACTTATCTATCCAACAAAAGCTTATTGGCACTCAACTTGCAAGGAAATATGGAGATAAAGATCATAACTCCTGCCCTCAGAGACTTTCAAATGTAAAATAGGAATCAAGACCCTTAAGAACCTAGATGGAAAGCCTAAGGAAAATTTTTAGGGGGATGAGTGGTATTTGAACCAACTGTTCTTTGAGAAATGCACAGGATTCCAATGTGTGAAGCCTGTGCATTCCTGCTACAGAACCAAGGACCCAGAGGCTGGAAAGGGGTGGTTCTCTATAAGAAATTGCCAGTGGTGGCACTGGGCTAAAGTCAAGGGGAAGACTGGAAAATCAGGAGCAGAGGCTTAAGTAATGGTTCTTAAAAGTCAAATTCAGACTTTGAGAGTTGACTCTGTAGGCACTAGAGAGGGCTCTCAATGACAGGTGTGGCCAAGGGCAGACTTTCTGGCCCTCCTTGAACATGCTGATAGATTTCAAGAGGGCTTCCACTGTTTAACAGTTAGGTGTTGGCTGAGAGCTTGGGGGGCAAGTCTCACGAAGGGTCATGGCTGATTTAGCAGCTTATGTAGCACCACCCATGATTCTTCCTCTCATGGCTGCTGCTTTCTTTCCAAACCTCTCCTTCCTTTTCAGTTTTTCTCACTCTTATGGATAATTTCCCACTGTGTTCAGACATTCCTGTAAGACCTGCTCTCCAGCCTCACCTCTCAGCCCTCTAGGAATTTGGGAGTTCGGAGAAGGGGTTTCAGCCTCCATGACCTCTTCTATCTTTGGAATCTGTCCCTTGGCTATAAATAAGGCTGTTGCTTAGTGCCAGTATTGATGGTATTTGCAGCTGTCCTCTGGGAGACAGACTCAGACGAATAACCCATTTTCAAGAGGACATGGCCATTAGGTGACAGCTATTTATGGTTCCTATTGACTAGACCCAAACCTGAACTGTCGCTGACATTAAAATTTCATGTGCCAGGAGCCTCCTTTCCTTATCTGGTTGTCTCTGTCCATTTATTTGAAACATCTAACTGTGTTTAGCTAGGTTCTTCAGAAAGAGGAGCTGCGGAATGTTGAGGGAGTTCTGTGTTCTGATGGTTGGGATTTTCCCCAGGGGACCTCTCATTCCCCCAGCAGCCCTCTAAACCGGGGTGTTCGCACCTCCATTTCACAGAAGAGACCACTGAGTGTCTCAAGGTAAATTGCTTGCCCAGAGCCACCAGGTCAGTCGGTAAGTGACGGAGCCAGAATTCAAACCAACTTCTGCCTGGCTTCAAAGCCTGGATAATTTCCATGAAGCCATGCATGTCTGATTTCTGAACCGGGAGTGTCACTCCAGAGGGTTTTATTTATTTATTTTGTCCCCTGATAGTCCAGTCGCTTGGAGTTAAGTACTTGATTGAACATGTGAATTTTAAAAGCATGTTCATGCTGAATTTATCTGGGTAGTCACAGCGTTCCATCTTCATGGAGTTTCTTTCCCACACCCTTAGATGAAAATAAACAAGGTCCTAAAATGTCAGGCAAGATTCCTTCTGGCTTTATAACCTAGTGTGTTCTGTAGATGGCTGAATTCGCCAGTGAACTTCTCATTGGAAAATATTCCTTTCCTGAATTCTGTTTCTCCATCAAAGGGATATTACATGGTTTGTGATAACTCTTTCTTCGTGGCCGTGACATTGAAGAGCTGTGGAGGAAATGGTCCTGTACCAGTCACCTCTGGTGTCATCAGATCTTTTTCATCCCAAGTACCTGTACATCTTCACCCTAAATATTGAAACATGATCAGGCCTGGGACCAGGGGAAAAGAACATCTTGATTGTTATAACATATTAATGGTAACTCTTAGAAGGAGGAAGGTGCAGTGGTTAAGTACCTGGTCTTTGAAAATGGAAAACCTGAGTTGAGTTTCAGCCTTGCTTCTTGTTAACTGCTGGACCTTAAGCAAATGACATTTCTGTATCTCCATTCTCTGATCTTTAAAGTGAAGATTCATTTCTGGGGAGGGGGTGGAGAATTGATTATAATATTTTCATATCTTTTCTTTTTTCTGGGAACAGTGAATTCTATTTGCATCGTTTGGAGTAAACTTAATTAGCAGAGGGCATTCTGTCCTTGAAAAAGCCATTCAGGTTATCAAAGAGAAGTACACAGTTGTTGATCTGTGGGGTTAGAAGTTAGAATGGCTCTGTGGGTAAAAAATCTGCCTGCAATACAGGAGATACAGGAGAGTTGGGTTCAATCCCTAGGTTGGGAAGATCCCCTGGAAGAGGAAATGGCAACCCAACCCAGTATTGTTGCATCAAAAATCCCATGGACCGAGGAGCTTGGCGGGCTGCAGTTCATGGGATAACAAAGAGTTGGACACAACTGAGCGACCAAGCACACAGAAGTTAAGATAAAGGGTGAGGGTGGTTAGTAACAGAGGGGAAAGGAAGGAGCTTCAGGGACCCATCATCTGTTGTGATTCTTATTCTGGGGATAACCCTAAAGCATGTTCATCTTGTAAAAATGTGTTCCAGAGCTTAAAACTTGCTTTGATTGCTTTTCTGCATATGTTATATATGACAATATATTTTTAAAAGTAGAAGTCAGTAACCCCAGGCTCCCAGTCCTTCCCTCCCCTACCTCCCTCATATTGTTTTTGTATGCCACCACTTGCTAATATTTTGAGATGAGAAAAAGCAGTGTTAGAAACCTTCTTTTGTGGGACATACTTAATAACCATGTTGCCCTACTCACTGAATAATGCAGATTTTCTAAATATTAAGAAGTAACTTGGGTATTGATGAAATGCTCTTCTTTCTTCCTTTCAGAGGTAATCTGTATGTAAAGCATGATCTGATAGTTCTCAGTCCTGCCAGGGCATCAGAATTCTCTAGAGAACTTTAAAAAGAAAGGCAGGTGTTTGGGTCATTCAAACCTACTGAATCACTCTTTGGAGGTGGGTCGTGGGCATCTGTGTTTTCTTAAAAACTCCCCAGGGGACTTTGCACTGCTCGTGTAACCAGCATATTGGATAAATATCATGCTTGGATTGTGGACAAAGCCTGTGAGTTTTCTTTTTTTTCTTGCCATGGGACGAAGGCTGTCATAGCCTGTGACCATTCTGTTCGTTTTTACAGACAGTCTGGTGGTCAAATAATTTACAAAGATGGTCTCAAATGAGAAATTAGAATACCCTGTCTAATATTTTTTAATGTATTTATTTTTGACTGGAGGATAATTGATTTACAATATTGTGTTGGTTTCTGCCATACATCAACATGAATCAGACATAGTTATACATACGTCCCCTCCCTCTTGAACCTCCTTCCCACCCCATCCCACCTCTCTAGGCTGTCATAGAGCACTGGGTTTGAGCTCCCTGCGTCATAAAGCAAATTCCCACTGGCTATCTATTTTACATATGGTAATGTGTATGTTTTGATGCTACTCTCTCAATTTATCCCACCCTCTCCTTTCCCCACTGTGTCCACAAGTCTATTCTCTATGTCTGCGTCTCCATTGCTACCCAGCGAATAGGTTCATCAGTACCATCTTTCTAGATTCCATATATATGCATTAATATACTACATTTGTTTTTCTGACTTACTTCACGCTGTACAGTAAGCTCTAGGTTCAACTACCTCATTAGATCTGACTCAAACGTGTTCCTTTTTATGGCTGAGTAATATTCCATTGTATATATGTACCACAACTTCTTTATTCCAATATTAATCAAAGCCTGAACTTGAATTCAGGTCCCTGAAGAGGAAGAGTGAAAGCAGTCCACCCTCCTCCACCCCTCAGGAGCTAGGCAGAGGAGAAAGGTCCTTACTCCATGGGTCCTCTAGTCCTGTCTGAGCTCACTTCCTGCTCTTGAAAGCTGTGTCTTTCTTTTGTGGAGCACTTTAAGGGCCATTTCGTAGGATCCCTGGTGAACCCTTGTGTGTGCTTCATCCAAGAAAACACCAAATCTCTTGTCCCAGCAGTGGGTGAAAGTGAAAAGTGTTAATTGCTCAGTCATGTTCTATGCTTTGCAACCCCATGGACTCTCTGTGGAATTCTCCAGGCAAGAATACTGGAGTGGGTAGCCATTCCCTTCTCCAGGGGATCTTCCTGACCCAGGGATTGAACCAAGTGTCTCCTGCATTCCAGGCAGATCCCTTACCATCTGAGCTACCAGGGAAGCTCCTAGCAGTGAGGGCTGCAAGCTAATATCAGCCTGTAACCACCTCCTGACTCCATCACTGAAACCATCAGGCATACCCTCACTCCCTCTGGATTCTCAGGGCAAGAGCTGGATCTCAGACCACAACATCCCTAACTGCAGGAACGTTCATCTCAGGCTCCCCAGGAACCCCACTGAAGTACCCCTGACCCAGATTTGAGTAGTGGGTACAACATGTTGCTTGTAACACTGAGTTCTGAAGTTATAGCCTCCTCCCCCAGATCCTGTTTGTCTGCTTTATCATCTCTTTATATTCTCCATCCAATGGAGCAGGAAAAGCCTTGCAGCTGGCTCTCCAGGATTTCTTTGAAATCCTGCATTTTGCACATTTGTCCCAGGCTTGCTTTGGTGCCTCTGGCTTAGAGGCAGACCACTTTGTCATAATGAAGTGAAGTGAGTGAAGTGAAATCGCTCAGTTGTGTCTGACTGTTTGCGACCCCATGGACTGTAGCCTACCAGGCTCCTCCATCCATGGGATTTTCCAGGCAAGAGTACTGAAGTGGGTTGCCATTTCCTTCTCCAGAGGATCTTCCCAACCCAGGGGTCGAACCCAGGTCTTCTGCATTATAGGCAGATGCTTTACCATCTGAGCCACCAGGGAAGTCCCTTGTCATGCTGGGCAACCTGCATAGTAGCCTGTGGAATGGGCTATCAGATCTCACAGGCTCTGTTTTGAGACCTTGAGTATGTGTGTTAACCTGTCTGGACTGCAGGTGTCTCATGAGTTACTAACTCAGATTGTGAGGATTAAATGACAAATACCTGTCAAGGTCTTAGTGCCTGACATATACGAAGTGCTCCCTGGTACCCGTTATACAGTTTAGTGCAGCTGAAACTCTGTCCATCTTGGCTGCCCTGTTTAAAGCTTCATTTGCTGATGGGCAGCCAGCTGGAGGAGGGCTCCATCACTGCTGCTTCTTGGAGAAACACTTCTCTGGCTCAGCCAATTCTTTGTCTAGAAGCTTCCAGGGACGGTCCCATTAAGAACAACTCACAAAAGCAGGGTCACCAGAGCTAACAGAATTAAGCAAGTTATCAGGCAGTAGAAAATACAGTTAGATTTGCATCTGTGAAGCAGATGGCCAGCACAACATGATTGAATTAGTTGTGTTATGTTGGGGGAAATTAATTTGTCACTTTATTTTTTTTTCTTTTGTTTTTCTAAAAAAGAGAGGGATGTGATTTTGTTATCTCTGGCAGAAGTGATTTGTAGAAAGAGTTTATCCTTTAATGGAAAACATGGATATGCAATAGGACCTTGAAAAACCCTTGTCTTGTAATCGTCTGTTAGTTGGTCCAATTATGTATAATGTAGTCCAGAAAAACAGAAATGCTGCCACCTACTGCTGGTGAAAGCTGCCTTGTGTTTCCAATCACAGGAAGGATGGTTTTTACCCTGCTTAAAAATCTCAGATCATGGGGCCACTGTGAATTAAGTGCACTTTGGAGACATTTTTTACTTACTGAAGATCTTAGGATATGGTGTGTTCTAATTTACGTTGTTTATTACAATGTCTCACATCATGTTTTGATCTGGTAAACTTGAGAGAACCTCAGTCATTTTGATTCCTCCTTTTAAAGGTGAGGAAGAATCAAATGCAGAATCTTTTTTTTTTAAGAACAAATGGGATCTTTTGAGTTGGGGCCCAGGGTTGTTAACTGGGAGATTCCCAACACATTCCTTGGGCACAAATAGTTCTTTCATGGCCCTTTTGAAAGGATCAAAGCAAAACCTGGAGTTTTGAATGGCCCCCCTTTTTTTGTTAAGTCCTTTTATCCTTAACAGTTACTAATGAGCATTCTAGGAAATTTACCCTTGCAGGAAGTTTCTTGTATATAATAACCAAAGTATAGGCTTTATATACATGGCATACATCTATACATGTATAGTGTGTGAGTGTGTATATATTATGTTTCTGAAATTTGTGATCCTAACTTTAACTTTGTGGGTTAGTCGCTAAGTTGTGTCTGACTCTTGCGAACCCACGGACTGCAGCCTGTTAGGCTCCTTTGTCCATGGGATTCTCCAGGCAAGAATACTGGAGTGGATTGCCATTTCCTTCTCCAGGGGATCTTCCTGATCCAGAGATCGAATCCAGGTCTCCTGCGCTGCAGGCAGATTCTTTACCGACTGAGCTATGAGGGAAGAAGCCCCAGGTTTAACTTTAGGCAAGGCATTCTGCCCTTGACATGGCTAAATCCATAGTCTATCCATGGGTGTTTCAAAGTTCAGTTTTCAAACCTGGCCGCATACTATAGTCAGTAGGGGAGCCTTGTATTTTATCTTCTTAAATAAACTTTTAAAGTAGATTTTAATTTTCAGAAAAGCTGGGAAGATAGTGCAGAGACTTGCCATATTCTCCACATCCAGTTTCTCCTGTTGTTAACAATATATTGCTATAGTACGTTTGCCACAATTAATGAACCAATGTTAAAACATTATCATTAACTAAAGTCTGTATTTGATTCAGATTTCTTAAGATTTTTTTCTTTTTCTTTTTTTAACTTGATGTCCTTTATCTATTCCAGGACCTCATCCAGAACACCTTATTACATTTAGTTGCCATGTCTCCTTAGGCTTTTCTTGGCTGTGACACTTTCTCAAACTTTCCTTGTTTTGGATGACCCTGACAGTTTTGAGTACTGGTGGAAAATTTTGTAAAGGGGCCCCTCCCAATTGAGATCATTCTGATGCTTTTCTCATGATGAGACCCAGATTGTGGGTTTTGGGGAGAAAGACCACAGAGGTCAAGTGCCACTCTTACCACCCTGTATCAGGGTACCTGCTATCAACATGACTTACAGGTGTAGATGTTGACTTTGATCATCCTTCTGGGTTGGTCTTTGTCAGGTTTTCCAAAACGTTACTCTTTCCCACCCTTTCCATATTGTGCAGCCCACACTTAAAGGAGTGGCAATTCATGTTGCACCCCCTTGAAAACAGAATATTGACATAAATTATTTGTAATTCTCTTTGCATTTGAGATTTTTCTCTTCTCTCCATTTATTTATTTATTTATTCAGTCTTTCATTTCTCAGGCTTCCTTGGTGCCTCAGATGGTAAAGAATCTGCCTGCAGTGTGAGAGACCTGAGTTCAATCCCTGGGTCTAGAAGATACCCTGGAGAAGGGAATGGCCACCCACTCCAGTATTCTTGCCTGGAAAATTCCATGGACACGTGCATGTGGACTCATGGATATTTGTTTGTTACTTTGTGTTTTAATCCGATACTTCCTTACTCTTGTTGGTCGGTTGTTCCAGCATTGGCCGTTAGGTGCTTTCATTTAGCTCCTTTGTCCTGGTGACAAGCCCCATCCATGTGTTTCTGGTGCAGGGACATATCCTTCCTTTCTGGCACTATAATATACTCCAGGCCTATCCTGAATATTTTCTGTTGCATTCCAAGATAATCAGCCATTTCTCCAAGGAACCCTGGCTCCTTATATTGTAGGTAAACGATATTAGAAACCAAGATAGGGACACTGTATGTGCTTGTTGCTATTGGAATATCTTTGGTTTTAGATCCTTTAGAAACAAGGAAATGAATGTGTGCCTACTAACCCATGTGTCTATAGAGACTGTATCTAAGTTAAGATAAACATTAGTGGGAGGGAGGTGGGTGGGGGGTCCAGGAAGGGGAACACATGTAAACCCATGGCTGATTCATGTCAATGTATGGCAAAAACTATTACAATATTGTAAAGTAATTAGCCCTCAACTAAAATAAATAAATTTATAAAATAAAAAAATAAATAAAAAATAAACTCATTGTAATATTCAAAAAAAAAAAGATAAACATTAGTTTATAACAATATACTATTGGTATATAGGTCAGTAGGTAGTTGTATTTTTTTAATTTAAATTTATTTATTTTAATTGGGGGCTAATTACTTTATAATATTGTAGTGGTTTTTGCCATACATTGACATGAATCAGCCATCCCCCATCCTGAACCCCCCTCACACCTCCCTCCCCATCCCATCCCTCTGGGTCATCCCCGTGCACCAGCCCTGAGCACCCTGTCTCATGCATTGAACCTGGGCTGGCGATCTGTTTCACATATGATAATATACATGTTTCAGTGCTATTCTCGCAAATCATCCCACCCTTGGCCTTCTCCCACAGAGTCCAAAAGACTGTTCTTTACATCTGTGTCTCTTTCACTGTCTCGCATATAGGGTCATCATTACCATCTTTCTAATTTCCATATATATGCATTAGTATACTGTATTGGTGTTTTTCTTTCTAACTTACTTCACTCTGTATAATAGGCTCCAGTTTCATCCACCTCATTAGAGCTGATTCAAATGCATTCTTCTTAATAGCTGAGTAATATTCCCTTGTGTACATGTAGCACAGTTTTCTTATCCATTCGTCTGCCGATGGACATCTAGGTTGCTTCCATATCCTGGCTTTTGTAAACAGATGCAGTTGTGTTGAAACTATAAACTGTTATTTAGTTTATAAACTAAAAATAGTTTATAATTTATATAGAGTTTCCAATTCAAATCAATGACCACATGGATCATTTTAGCCTTCCTCCCTTGCTTATATCTGAAACCTCCCACTCCAGCAGTGAGAAATCGCTATGAAACTTATTAAACACACTTGTGCCTGGGCCCCATGTCCTGAGGTTGATTTAGATACCTACCTGGGATCCAGGCATCTGTATTTTAATAAACTCTAGAAAGGTCCAATTTTTCCATTATAGGCTCATGTGCCATGCACTCATCTTTACAGCATTTGCCACAAGTGCCCTCTGGATCTTTTTCTCTATTTTTAGTTTCCATCTTTATTTGATTAATGCCTGTCACTCCCTCAAGACAAGAAGCTCCAATGTCTGTTTTGATTGTCCCTCTATCCCCAGTAAGTGTGTGTGTGTGTATAATACATTATATATATATATAAGTGATGCATTAAGTCACTTCAGTCATGACTGACTCTTTCCGAACCTATGTAGTGTAGCCTGCTAGATTCCTCTGTCCATGGGATTCTCCAGGCAAGAGTACTATAGTGGGTTTTGATAAATATTTGTTGAATGAATGAGTAAAATTACATACAGCATGATTGAGGAGAGAGGAGAAAAAGAAGTCATTTATTGAACGCTTCCTACATGCCAAATGCCTTTCTAGATGCTTTAGAAATATAGTTCAGTTTGGAGACTTCAACTGGGTCTGACTGAATCAGAATCACGCCCTTTCTGTCAAGGAATCCCTGCCATAGGAAGTGCTCCTGCTTTGCAAAGTCTCCTGCTTTGCATGTCACTGGGGCTCCCATCGGCCTGCATGCAGCTGTGTGGGTGGCCCAGGAGGAGGCCAGAGGGGGAGAAATGGCAGCACCCATTTAGAGCCTTACCAGTTCTCCATTAGGAAATTGACTCCTATTTGGTTTGGGGAGGGGGTGTTTTTTCCTGCCTTTTCATGCTTACAATGAAGGTGACATTGATTTACAATTCAGTGGGTTGAAGCAGGGAAGGGAGACTTCCATGGGTGGAAAAGATCAATTAAATGATTATCCCAGCTGCCACACACTAATGCCTTTCTTACTGAAATTTAGAATCCAGGAAGCAGAAGGCCGCCGCATTTAGCCTTTTACAGGAAATCTAATTGCCAACTTTGTGATGCCAAGGTTTATTAAATTGGGAAGAGTTGATCATAGCAGCTGGCATTTCAGGCATTACGGAAAGCTTCCCACTGGCCACCTGGAATTCTAAATGACTTCCTCTGTTTCTTTTTAAGTGCTTTCGCTGAAGTTTTAGGAATTTAACACTTTTGTGATTTATATCTTTCTGTTATTTGGGGATGGGGGTTGTTCCAAGGTGCTGGGGCTTAAGACTCAGCAAGAAGTCAAAAGTAGGGAATTCCTACTGTGTGCTAGGCACTGGGCTGGTGGCTGGGGATTCCAGCCAGGGGCAAAACCACCGATTTTTGTCTTTTTAGGATTCTCCACCTGGAATGCACGTCCTCTAGATCAGTGGGTCCCAAACCGCAGTTGCATGAGAATCACCTGGAGAGCTTGTTCAAGTCCAAACCACTGGGGCCTCAGCGTCTCTGACTCAGGCGGCCTGGAGAGTGGGCCCTGAGAAGCTGCATTTCTGACAGGTTCTCAGGTGATGCTGATACTGCTGGTCTGGGACAATTGCTGCCCTGAGTCTTTGCAGGTTCGCTGCCGTTTTGTCAGTTAGGTCTTTATTTCAATGCCAACTCCTTAGAGAGGCCATTCTTGAGTTCCCTGTCATAGTATCACTCCATCTGTCACCAGTCTCTATCGCATTTTTTTTGGCTGCGCCTTGAGCGTTGCTGGATCTTAGTTCTCAAACCAGAGATTGAACCCATGCCCCTAGCAGTGGAAGCACAAAGTCCTCCCCCCTGGACTCTCAGGGAATTCCGATCTCTGTATTTTCTTTATAGCATTCTTTACAGCATTGTTCTCTGATATTAACTTGCTGATTAGTTTATTGTCATGTGTCTGTCCCAGTTCTTGTCCTCCATAGAGCATCTGGGTTAAAAGAGTAAGAATGCCCCATAGAGCATTCTTACTGCTGCCTCCTCCCAACTAGAGGGGGTACCTGCTGCAGAGTATGTGCTCAGTATATACTTGAATGAATGAAGTAATTATCCAATACAAGCGTAGTGAATCTTTGGAAAGGGGGGCATAGGACGCCACGGGAGTGTAACAGGTAGCCCTCAGGTGGGAAAGACATTGCATTGCAACCTACACAGAGCAGTTTCTGGGCATGGCCTTAATGTCTGCTTCAGACACTGCACACCAACATTTTGCTGCAAAGTTGTAGGCTGTGGGGTCAGGTGGGAAACTGGTAGGCCACTCTAGATTTGCTTAATTTTTCCATAGCCTTTCTATGGTCCTGTCCTCACTGAAAACAGGTGATCTGAAGAGCAGATCAGGATTGAGTCTAGCAGGCAATCTGAGCACAGAAGGCTTGGTGAGCTCCCAGGTCTCAATTTGCTGAATTTAGCAGGAAGTGAGCCATGCCTGAAAAACTTCTAGGGACCTTCCTCCCGAAGCCTCCGCTTATTGAAATCTGGAATCTGAGGGCCCTGCACATGTCCAGTAGCCTTTTCAAAACCTCTGCAAAGTTGAATGAAGGCTCACACTTTTCCTTTGCAGGAGCAAGACCTCTGGGTAGAAACATGCAGATTTCTGTCCATCAGCCTTTTAGAAGAGATGGAAAGGCAGGCGTGCTTGTGCCTCCTTTGACAAAAACAATGTCAGGAAGAAGACAACACACCTGAGGGTACCACGCAACTAATGGTTTAGATAAAGGTTTTCAAAACCCCTCTGCAAAAGCTGAAGCATCAGGCTTCTTCCCTGTGCCGCCCTGTTCCAGTGAAGTTTGTTCAACCCTCGGCCTTTGCCAGGCCTGAGTGAAAGGGGAGTGAGTCCCCAGGTTTGTGTGTCTGAGGCAGCAAAAGGAACTGTGATCTCTTTCCCTTGAGTGTGTCATGAAAATAGAAACACAGTCTGATTACTTTGGAGGGCAAAGAGCATGCGGTGGGGGAACTGGAGGGGGGAGAATGGCCGCAGGATAGGGCTGAGGGCCAGCGGGCCGCCCAGAGCGTTGGGGTAACACAAGTGGCCGCTATTCAGGAGATGGCCTCTGTAAGAAAATCTGACCACAGCAGGAGCGTGACTTCAGCTAAAATTAACCTTCGAGGCTTCACGCGCCTCTGCAGTGCTTTGAACTAGACACCCTGGGCGGGCGCAGGCCCTAGACTGCAGGGACTTCGGGCAGTGGGTTGAGCCATGCCTATAAGCATCAACTTGTGGGTTCCTGCCTGGGGCCAGAGTCGAGAGTCCTGCGACCATTATAAAGTGGTAAGCCACCTGGAGGGCCTCTGGCAGGGTCCCTGGGGAGAGGTGGTGAAGTCTGTTTGCATCTGGGCTTGTGTTTAGAGACAGTTCTAGCTTATTTTTTGTGCCAGTTGGGACCAGGAGCGGTTTCACCTGCAGAACGCTTTGCTGAGCTAGCTGCCACCTTGTTGTCGCCTTTTGCTTCCTGTGTCCTCACAGGGTGAGGACCCAGTGGTGTATTTTTAGAGCAGGTGAGGAAGAATCTGTCTAGAAGTTGTTAAGGGCCTGAAAAAGATACAATTGCCTAAACCAAAGGCAACGGTCCTGCGGTTGAGGGTGGGTGTGGGTGTCGAAGATGCTAACAGGTATGGCAGGTCTAGGTCTGTTTTCTCACTTGTGGGTCTCAGCAGGTGCAAACCGGGTGTGAGATTGACCTCTGTTAAGTGGCTGAAGAGGTATAAGGGAGTACTCGGGCTTCCCTGTAGAAAGGATCCATCTGGGAAGCGATCACTCATTCTGTGAGAGTGGGAACGGCCCAGGTAGGACACCGCTGACCTCCGCCAGCCCTGGTCAGGCAACCTGGACAGGCTCTTTCAAGCTGGATGGCACTTGACTTCTGTGACTTTCCACCGATCCTGGGGACTCAGTTTGGGAGCTTGCAACCCAGAGCAAAAAGGCAAAATGTGCTTCTTTTCCTTTCTGCCTCCTTCACCATCAGTCCATTAACATGACCTTCAGGCTGATGGCCACCCTGATGCTTGTGACCGAGGGGTTCTCTGTGTGGATAATCAGACTGGTCACTTTGCTATGTTTCCTTTAGTCTGCAAACAATGGTGTAGTTTATTGTCCTCTCCCCCAACCCAGCTTTCTAGGCAACCTTATGTTATAAGGTATAGCAAGGACTTATTTTTCTGGGAAAGAGTGTGTTTTCCTTATTTGTTTCATGATCACTGTGTGTAACTGACCTTGGGATGGCTGATTGTAAAATGTATACGTCTGCAACATGTTTGCTTAGGTCAGCAGGTAGTCTGTACCTTCCTTTACGTGCAAGGGTATGAATGAAGTTGGCATGAACGATGGAGGAAAAATCTCCCTGCATGAAGCTATCTTCTGATGCAACTCTGAGGCCATTTTCTGTATGAGCTGCTCTATGGATCCCTCTAGGTATTTTTTAGCTCCTTCCGTGGCCTCCCTCCTCTGGGCGTGTTGGCTCGTTAGAGGCCGAGTGCTGCTGGTACATTGGACACCATTGTGTTTTTTGCTTTAGAGGTCTAACCACACCCAGGCCAAGCGTGATTGATGGGAGTGTCTTTGGCTTATTATTTTTATTGTGACTTTTCAGCTCCAGGTCCTAGGCTCACTGCCCCAGGGAAGAGATTTCTTTTGAGGTAGGATGTTAAAAATAGCTATGTCAGTAGGAGGAAGCTGTGGTATGTGGTTCTGAGCATCAATGAACCCTTCTCATGTGTTGCATGGGGATTTCCATCTCCTGCTGAGTCTGGCAGGACAGATACGGAATTTGAATCTCGATTTTCTTAAAAAGAGGATTCCCTCCCCTTCCATCCTAGAACTTCCTCCCATCACAGCCAGCCGACGACCTGGCCTGCTGTGTGTTCTTGCTGAGCTACATCTCGATGGTGGGGCTGAGTGAGAACACCTGGGCGGCTCATCTCTCCCGTTCCTCATCGATGAAGTGGGGAGAAGCAATGCGGCTGCCTCCCCTTTTCCCCAGAACTGTGGGGTGGCTCCGGGATGTCTCTCCAGAAGAGCTTTATAAACTGTAAGCACTGCAGGTGGGAGGCAGTGGCTGAGCTGTGATTAGGACTTTATTCTTCTTCTTGAGATGAATCAATTGGGGCTTTCTTCTAAAGGACTTTGTAGAACAAATAGTATCTTTGTGCAAATCATTCTTTTGTGCTCTGGGCCAGGTTGGCCCCTTCTTTCCTGGGGGCCAACTTGGTATCTGGTAGTCTTCCTAGTGAAAGCCTATTGTAGAAATACAAAACACAGAAACCCCAAGATTCCCCAAGCCTGAGAGCTCTGACATCTGGGCTGGAGAGGAGCCCGGGGCACAACGACCGCTTCCACTGTGGCCAAGTCTCTTGACCATGGAGTTGCTGAGAAAGGAAGGAGACTCCTGCTAAATAGAGACTGAGCAGGGCAGCGTGTCCTGGGGCAGAGCAACGCCAGCCACTGCTGGGAACTGCCTGCCTCCAGAGACTTTTAAAGCCTTTGTCACACAACTTTCCCACAAGTGGCACTGCGCTGTGTTTGCCAGGCCTAGTGCCTTTCTCTCTGCCCAATGGGATGCAGCTCCCTGATAGTTTTTGAGGATGCCAGACCTTCTAAGATTCCCCTATGAGCACCTGGACCTTCTTTGATAAGCATCGTCATCCCTCCTTGGGTACCTGTGTGCATGGGCTCAGAGGGGCTGCACACTTTTTCTCATCATTTCTTTAAGTTCGGGAGACCTGGGTTCGATCCCTGGGTTGGGAAGATCCCCTGGAGGAGGGCGTGGCTACCCACTCCAGTATTCTTGTCTGGAGAATCCCCACGGACAGAGGAGTCCATAGGGTCGCAACAAGTCGGACATGACTGAGCGACTAAGCGCGCACACACATGCCCTTGGTACCACTGTCTTCATTTTACTGATGAAGAACTGAGCTTGCGTTTAAGTGACTTGCCTAGACTTGGGTACATTCAGGGGTGAAGCCAGGATTTGCTCTCAGATCTGGCCTTGCCCTCGTAACCACAGCACATCATTTTCTCCTTGTCACTAACATAAAACTCAAAAAATTTGTGGATGTTGTCTTTCTCCTGTGCCAACCATAAACCTGCTTGGAAGTGGAGGAGAGCAAGGAGATGTGGTACCCCATTTATTTTCCAGGGCCGCTCAGCCATTCCCCTGCTCCCTTTCTCTAGGTGGAGCCAGAGGAGAACCCCATCACCTTCCTTTGTCCTCGCCTCCAGTCGCAGCCCCTGATGCAAGAAAGGGGCCTGCCCCCATCCCCATGTATGGGGTCTTCTCTTGATCTGCTTTTCCCTGATGAATCAGTGTGCTTTGGCTCTTGAATCTCAAGAAACCTGACCTAGGGGAAATCCTTCAACTATCATCCACTGCTCAGGTTTCCTGGGTAAAGGAGCATCCTTAAATAATTACCAAGAGTGCACACAGTTTGTCCTGGGGGTTGTGAATTTTAACGAACAATGTGTTGTTTTTATAGCCGCTCACCTGCAGTGATCTGATTGGCCCTGAAAAATCTTTTTAACATTTAAAGAAAACCTCTCTCCCAAACTTGCCAGTGTGATTGCCTTTCCCTGTATCCGTATCCTGACAGTAAAGCATTGATGACTCCGTAGGGAATGTAAATGTTAGCTGGGAACAGTGACTCACCAGGCCATCCCTGGCAGAGTTGCGTACCTGGGACCTCGGAAGCCTGGTGAAATGGAATGGAACACTAGGCAGGTGAGTTTTGATCGCCAGGGTCAGGCTGAGACAGGGCCAGGGCCCAGTGCCTGGGCACCGGGAGCTTTGTGAGCTGAGCCAGTTGGGACACCTTGGTGGGTGGTGAAGTCAATGTGGGGAGCAGGAAGGGGCGGGGCAGCTTGTGGACCATAAATATTTGGGAGAACAAAGCCAGAATCCAAGAGACTATTGTGCAGGAGAGGATGAGGCAGCCAAGAGGGCCTGTCAGCCAGCATTCCTGAAGTGAGTGCCTTTCCACGAACACCCTGTTCCATGCTGCACAGGGATACGGAGAGCTGGCCATCCACCCTCTTGACCCTGTGGATAAAGCTCATCACTCTTGAATGCGAGTCACCTAATCGCAGCTCTCTCCTGTCCCGTCACCCACTGAGACACAGGACTTGGCACCTCTAGGCCTTCCTAAGAAGGATTCCACTTGCCCTAGAAAGCACTGGTAAGGATATAGATTTTATTGAAGATTTCGAAGGGGAGAGTTTAGATCATGTACAACTTTGTTAAATGCTCACTTGATCTCGTTTCCAGGGTTTCTTCCCTCCTCCCACCCATGCAGCTTCTCTGCTTCCCAGCCTGTCCGGCTGCAAACCTCTTCTCTCTCCCTGAATTCTTTCTTTCTGATGCTAAGCTTTTTAGCACTCACCGAAATTTGCACACTCATACCCATTATTTTACGTAACAAAAAACCCTCCTTCGTGTGGGGTAAAGGGGAGAGGGAAAGATAACGAGTATCCCCCCCCCACCTGTGTGTGCCTAGTGGTGGTCAACAGTGTGCTCACAACTGAGAGGTAGCACTTGCTGCTTCCCAAGGTCAGTCCTCCTACCGAGGCTGACCTCAGTCTACCAAACATAGCATCTCTGAATTGAGTTGGCAAGTTGTTGTTCAGTGGCTCAGTCGTGTCCAACTTTTTGTGACCGTGGACTGCAGCACGCCAGGCTCCTGTCCTTCATTATCTCCCAGAGTTTGCTCAAACTCATGTCCATTGAGTCAGTGATGCCATCCAATCATCTCATCCTCTGTCGCTGCCTTCTCTTCTTGCTCTCAATATTTCCCAGCAAGAGATGTGCATAATACTATTTCCCTCATACGGATATAATAGATGTAAATCACCTTAAGCATGAACAATAGTAAAATGTAGAATGATAAATGGAAAGTGATGAGTTTTGAGTCTGACCACCTTTAAAAATTTAATTGTAAGTTTATATAATTTAATTTTAAAGTATATATAATACTATGTATGTACAGGTCAGAAAGCCTGAGTGAATCTGTGATGACATACAGCGGAACTATGTTAACCTTGCAGCAGTGGTGGAGTGACGGATGGATTACAAAGGGTTGCAAGGAAATTCTTGGGATTGGTGGAAATGTTTGTTATCTTGACTGTAGTGATGGTTTCATGGGTCTGTATAGGTCAGAACTCATCAAATTGTACAGTTTAAATATATGCATGTCCTTATATGTAAATTAAATCTCAGTAAAATTAGAAAAATAATTTTAAATTAAACAATTTTAGATATTTTCTGTTTTCAAGAGGTTTCATTTTCTAAGTTCAGCTTTATCATACAAAAGAGTACATTTTTATTTGCTTCATGTATATTTTATTGTGATCTCATGGCTGATTTGACTGTATATTTTTAGGTCCATACAGGGCTGTATATTTAAGTTTAGGGATAGCATAAAAGGGATTTAACTTAAATTATCCTCACTTTCTTCAACTATAAATTTAGAGTTAGATCACTGGTGGTTCTTCTGTCATTGAAATTCTGTAGTTGTGGTTATGGATGAATTAGTTTGTCTCTTGGGATTCAGAATCACCTCATAAGACAGCACTGTATAGATATCAGGAATATCTACTGATGGAGATTAGGAATGTCTCATCAGGAATGTCTCGTCATTTCCTATTCATCCTTTCAGAGAATGTTTTGAATAAATTTCAAGCTAATCTGGTAACGCAAAGTTGGACAACCAGAAAACGGTGTGGCCCAAAGGTGAAAACTCAGTCTTTAGTATCTTATTTTTGATGCAATTGTAAATGGGATTGTTCTCTTCAATTTCTCTTTCTGATAATTCCTGTATCACTAATGGCTGGTTAACAACCAATTAACTGATTTCCTGAAAGTTTAACCAGTCAACTCTCCTGAGCTAGTGCAAGCCTGCCCTAGCATATTGTGTGTGTGTGTGTGTGTGTGTGTGTGTGTGTGTGTGTGTGTGTGTGTCTTTTTAAATAGCACTTTAATATCCATGGTCAAGTGGCTGCTGCTACTATGTTGCTGGAAGTTCTCAGAGGGAAGTGTTACTTACCAGTGCCAGTTCTATACCTTGTGCTAAGACTGGTCTGAAAGATACATGAATCATCGTCTTGACTTAAGGGGCTTTATGTTATAGGCAGTGAAGGGGAACAAATTCATTCATCCATCCCCTATATTCATCCACCTGTCCATCTGAACATTTCACCAGTCTACCCCTCCACTTCTTTTCCATCCATCTACCCATTGACCCTGCAGTAAATCAGTAAGTACTTGTTTATTGAGCTCCTGTAGTGAGTCAGGCATTGTGCTAGAGTTTCAGAGGTGTGGAAAACTTGTTCTCTACCCTGGAGAAGACCCCGTTGGACATGTGAATGGTTATAGTAGCCATGATGAAGACATGTGCAAAATGCTTTTGGAGCCAGAAAAGAGGGAACAAAGAATTTCCTGATGGGAGTGAGACAGTGAATTGGGAATGGCTTTACAGGGATTGACCCTTGACCGGGCTTGTGAGACACCAAATAAGCATTTGCCAGGTGGTGGGGAAGAGATGGCACTGCTGGAGAGAGGATGGTGTGGGCAGAGGCACAAGGGCTGGGAGCTGGTACACAGGTATATTTAATTGTAGGTGCACTAGGAGTTCAGAGGAGGGAGAGAAGCCTGGCAGTCAGGGCTGGTTTCTAGAAAAGAGGATCCTGCTAAACGGAGCGATGTGGAAGGACACACCAGACCAGAAAACCCACCAGTGGGGACTGAAGGTTACAGAGCCCATATGTGAGTGGAGTACCAGAGGGATTTATGGGTGGGGGACATGGAGACAAGGCAGGAAGGAAACTAACATTTAAAGGTTCCACCTATGTGCCAGGAACTGTGCTAAGCCCTTTACAAACATTTTCATTTAGTCCTCACAGTAGATAATTATCCCATATTACAGGTGTGGAAACTGAGGCTCGGAAAGTGATTTGCTCAAGTCACAAAGTGTTGGCATACTGTCCAAATGTATGAGGTCCCTTAGATCTAACATTTCACTTTATGCACTGAGCAATCTTGTGAAAAGGAAACCGAGACTCAGAGAGGTTAAGCAACCTGCCAGAAGTTACCTAGGACTCCAAGGTAACTGGACCAAGAGGAGCCAAAATCCTGGGGAACCAGTTCCTAGGAAGCTAAACTGAGGCATTCTGGCAGGACAGAGGGTGACCGAGAAACAATGGTCAGCATCCCCTTACCCGCAGCCTGCAGGTGAGGGGAACTGTGCAGGCTTGGGGGACCAGAAGGAGGCTGATATTTAGAAGGTCGTTTCATGACCAGACCGGAGGGAGGTCTGTATTGTTACCCAGGTTGTCACCAGCCCCTCAGGTGTGGTCACCCTGCCAGCCAGCTCTCAAAAGCTCTTGTTGAGTTTGGGAACGTTCCCTCTCCGAGAGTGTGCTCAGCAGCTCCTCCTACCGGCAGCCCCGTCTTCTCCTCCCCTCCTGCCAGGCCTGCCTGGAGGAGCCTGTTCCCATCACAGCCATAGGGGCAGCACTTGGAGAGAAAGTATCTCTAATCAGTCAGTAACTAATGAATACAGGAAGGGAGAGAAAATACTTGAGAAATTTCAAGTGGGCTCTGACATTTGACTTTCTTGGAGATGCTAGACATCCTGGTCAAAAGTTACTCAGATCTTCTAAGGGGGGAGTGGGTGAGAGGGAGTACAGTGGGGGTTTTATTTTAAAGCCTGTGGTGATAGGTCTTCATCCTTGCCTTGTTTGACTTTCCAGGGAGGCCCTCAGGAGATCTGGGTGCACATTTGAGGTGAGAGCTGGTAGCCGTAGGACCAGGCAACCTGGGTCAAATGGAGCATTGCCTTTTATTAGCTGTGTGACCCTGTGTACATTTCTTAACCTTTTAGAGCCTCTGTTTTCCAGCCTGTAAAATGGGGATGATCCATTTAGTCCACAGGTATTTAGTGAGCCCCTACTGTGTGGGAGGCACCATATTGGATGTTTTGGAAAAATTCAGTGAGCAAAACAAGATAAGAATTTCTGTTCTCCTGCAGCTGTCACTCTGGTGTGGGAAGACGTTGTAGATGACAGGTACACAATGCCTGGCACTCAGCAGGTTCTCAACAGCAGCCCAGCTCCCCTTGTGCAGAGGTGGTGGCGATCAGCTGGGAAATGAACGGGACAAGGCTGTGTGTCCTGTCGAGAGTGGTACAGAGCAGAGCTCATCCCAGGAGCACAGGGTGCAAGCAAGCCAGGGACATCCCAGGCATCAAACGTGACTCAACCTAGGGTGTGGGGTGAGCAGGCACCTATGTGCTCCTCCTTAAGATCTCGCCAGTGCCTCCCAGCATGTTCGCCAGCCTGGTGTATTTTTCTAGAGGCACAGTCTCAAAACCTCTGGAGTTGCTGTGCACGCCCACCTGTGACTGGATGGTGTTCCCGCAAGACAATGCCACCATTGTGTGGCTATGGACCCTTCCCCCGCAGCCCTGGCTCACTTCAGGCTGGAGGAACCGGGCGACTTTACCCCTGAACATTTCCCATCTGGATACAGCCCAGCGGTGGCAACCCCTGTTGTATTGGCGTTTTTATTTTTGTGATAGTGACACTGCTATGATGTCGGCTTTGCACTTTGGGGACGTGGGAAAGTGTCAGCACCCCCTCTTGGGTCCATTAGGCATGAGTGACAAGCGGCCAGCTCTGTTCCCAGGGGCAGGAGCTGGTGACACTGAGGTGGCTCTGGTGCAATGAGCCTTGCTCTCTCTGCCTGCTTTTCCCACGCAGCCGTGACACTCACCTGTCTGCGGCCAGCGGTTCCTGCGTGGGCCTCTGAGGAGCTGTGTGGCCTCTTTAGGAGCCAGAGTCTCTGCTTTCAAAGGCTGCATTCTTGTGAGTGAAATTGGGAAAGTCATTTCCCCTCTCAGCCTCTGTTTTCTCATCTGTAAAGTGGGGGAAATGATACCTGCCTCACAGTGAGCTGGGAACTAAAGGAATCCTTTGTTGGGCAAGTGCTCATAGTGAATGGCATCGTCTTCATGGTAATACTAACTGGCACCAACATGCTGTGTGCCCTTACTATGCGCTGGGCATTATTAGATGACCTCTTTGCAGTCTCACAAGAACCTGAATAGGGGGTTGATCCATTTTACAGATGAGGAAATGGAGCCCAGATATAGTTTAAGGAACTTGCCCGCGATAACTCTTGCAGGAAGTGGTTGAGGCATGTCTGAAACATAAGCAGTCTGACTCTAAAAGGCGCTCTCCTTTTATCAACTCACTGTAGAATTTGGCTGGTGGTAGTTAGCATCCTATACAAGAGAGAGATAGGCAGCTGCTCCGGCAGAGTTTGCTCAATGCACTGTGGCATGCATGTGGCTCTAAGCATCTTATCTTGACTTGATATCATTCAAGGGTAAAGTAGAAAGAAAGGTGTTGTGGAGGTGGGGGAGGGGAGGGGGTGGAAATTCGAATTAGTGATAAGCCCTGTCCCTCCTCTACTTACCTGTTGTGTGTGTGTTGACACATGTATGTATCCCTTTGGAACAAGAGTATACCTATGGGCTGGTGTCAGGGTGCATCTTTGGTGGTTGTGCAGACAAGTAGGTTAGAGATCTCTTTAAGAAAATTGGAGAGAAGCAGAAGAGATGAAGAAACAGTGGCAAGAATACACAGAAGAACTATATAGGAAAGGTCATCAAGAGCCAGATAACCACTATGGTGTGATCACTCACCTAGAGCCAGACAGACATCCTGGAGTGTAAAGTCAAGTGGGCCTTAGGAAGCATGCATCACAACAAACAAAGCTAGTGGAGGTGACAGAATTCCAGAGGAGCTACTTAAAATCCTTTAAAAAATGGTGCTGTTAAAGTGTTGCACTCAGTATGTCAGCAAATCTGGAAAACTCAGCAGTGGCCAGAGGTTACTGCCAGTTACAAAGGGAGAAAACCAGCAGTAGGCTCCTCCCTCAGCCTGCTACTGTCTTCTGGGTCCGGACAGGTATATGTACTCCGTGGTATAAACAAGTTCCTGTGAACCAGGTTCCAAAATGTATATTGAGCGTGGGAACTGGCAGTACCGTTCTGCACATGCTCAGGTTGGAGATACAAACCCTGGTCACATCTTGGTGCTCTGGGAGCCCAGCTTGCTAGCACTCACTCTCACTGTCTAGAGACCAGCTAAAAGCCAAGATGCCTTCCCTTCTGACCCTCAGAGCATCAGAGGGGTACCACGAAAGCCTGCCACTTAGACGTATTCTCCTCAATGGAAAAGTCCCATCAGGGCCCTGGCTTGAATGGTACTTCTTTTACTCTACACCCACTTTTAAAGGACTCTGGGGTCTTAAAGACAGTCCAGTAACTCTGCAGCTTTAAGGGCATCCTTGAATGCATCAAAATGCTATTCATAGCGATATCCATGGGTCATCAAGAAAACATGGAGTTGGGTTAATTTAAAAAGCACAAATCATGATAATCTAGGGAGTCCCAGTGACATAGTTAAAAACGGTGGCTTTCAAAAGAGGATGCTCTCAGCAATTTAGAAAGACATACTCCCCTGAAACTTACATTAATTTGAATATGAATGGGTGTGTGTGTGCGCGTGCTAAGTTGCTTCAGTTGTGTCCAACTCTTTGTGACCCCATGGACCATAGCCCATCAGGTTCCTCTTTCTATGGGATTCTCCAGTCAAGAATGTTGGAGTAGGTAGCCATTCCTTTCTCCATTTAAACATGAATAACCACTATTTATTTGGTGTTGTGCTCCAGACACTGTGTTAACCACAGACATACATGCTCTTATTGTGTCTGTAAGGCAAACCTGCATATCACCACCATGTAAGTGAGGGCCCCCCTGACTCACCATGGGCCACCTGGCTGGATAGCAAAGATATGGATGGAAGAGTCATTGCCCTCCAGGGTGAGTATGTGGTAAGAATCAAGGACACCAAGCAGAACTGGATTCTTCCTTTGAGAAAACAGGGAGTAGCCCCAGTGTTTGGGCTCAGCCCCTGTCGTAATCTGTGGCCTTGAGCAAAAGATTGGCTGCTCTGGGTTCCCTGTCTTTTTCCAGTGTGTAGGGCTGGGGTATCATTTCCTCATTTGAATGTTTATTTCAAGACAGTGATTTTAATCAAGGCAGGGTCTACCTTGGGAGAGGATATCTTAGACTCTGATGGGGAGAGCGGGAACATGGGAAAAAGCCACCAGCTAATAACCTTAGGCCCCTCACTTCACCCCAGGCAGTTGAGATGATCTGTGGACATGTGACCACACCTGTGGAGTAGGTACCAGGCTTCTTGCTAGATGCTAAGGATGCAGAAGTGAATGTGTTAACTAGCTTTGCCTTTAATAACAAATAGTGTATTTTGATTTTCTTAAAACTGTGACTAATTGGATAATCGTTCTTTGTGTATTCAGGTGCTGGGTGGACACTGTACTATTGTTGCAATGTCATTTTTGTACTTCGGGACGATCATAACTAAGCCATTTTAACCACACACTGCACAGTCATGGAAGCAATATGATGTTGACGATATCCCTGAAGTCTACAGTGAGACCTTGAATGGAGGCCAGACAATAGGTTCTCTTCACAACTAATTGGCTGGAAACCACCTCAGGTGCTATTAATAAATGACTAGTGTACTTGTATCTTGAATCTCCTCTCTGGCATTTCCTGCTAAGAGATTCATTTGCACCCTTTTCCTCCTGTAACCGCTGTGCTAATTCTATCTGCTGCCTTTTGGATCCATCAGGCAGCCTGACACATTGGTCTGGACTTAAGAGTTGTTCAGGCAACGACTTTGGGTGCAGTTATTTTATAGACTTTGGGGAGGTTTCTTCCTTCCAGTGCTACCGATCCCCCTCCACTGGAGAGCTAATTGCAGTATAAACTTGGCACCTTCCCCATTGGTTTAACAACAGTGCAATTTTTATCAGTTTTCCTGTTACAATTAACAATCGGGTTCTTTACCTCACTTGATCTGTCAAGACTTTCCCTCTTCGATTTCAGCCTGTTTGATATGAAATGAGGTGGAGTTGTAAGCAAACAAATGACGCGCTCCTTGAAAACCTGTCAAGGCTCATAAAGTGAATCAAAACGAATTCACTCTCAGCTGTCATTGTCTTCCTTCCCCTTTTTTCTTTTCGAGCTTTGACAGAACTCCTTTCCCTCACCAAGTGCTTCTGGAGCACCGACGAGGTCTCCCGTCAGAGCTGGTGGGGAGAGTGGTGAACTCAGTGAGATGAGTCAAAGTGGGAAAGACGCCTGCGGATACTAGTGGGAGACGATTCTAGGGCCTGTTCCTCTAGAATTTTTACTCTGGAATGATGTGATAATTTGGAGGTGGGTGTGGCAATGATGGTTTTACTCTTTCCCAGAACTGTGTGGTTCTTTGCCTTGCCCATTTCTACTGAAAGTTCACCCATCAGGGATCGGTGGGCTCCAGGGAGCCCACCTGGAACAGCAGCAGTTCTAAGTCTCTAGAACCCTGGGGAAGGATGATTCTGGATGCCTGAGGCTCAGAGAGGATGCCCTGCATGCCGTAGCCCTTGCTTAAGATTTCAAACACACTCTGTTCCATTTTTTGTTGAGTTTCTGAACCTGATGAAGTCCTTAATGACTAAGGATGTGGTGAGTTTATTTTCCAAAGGTACTTCTAGGAAGAATGGTAGTTATTGCATGGGCTACTGAAACAGTAATTGAGAGGGAGGGCGCTGACGTGTGTCAGTGCTTAGCATGACCCATGAAAACTGTATTTCTTAAAATAAATCTAGGCATTTTCCTGTGACTCGTTTCTTCAGAAAGTTGAGAGCTAGGGAGAGGAAACTGCAGAGAAATTAATGATTCTTGTTTGGATCCTGATTAGTGAGCTTGCACTACGGAGTGATTTATTTTCTCTATTCCTTCCTCTTTTCAATCAGTAAAGAGACTTGAGATCCTGGTTTGAGTATTTGCTGAGAGCTCACATTAAGTCACCAATGTAATCAGTTTCTCAAGGATTTGCCCTTTTGCTGTCTGTTCAGCTCAACTCCACAACCACTTACCAAGCCCCTGCTGTGCCCTCTTTTTGAGAGGCACGTCTGGGCCCAGGGATGGGCAGGACACCATCTTTGCCCCCAGTCTGCGAGTGGGGGTGAGGTGATGGTGCCAGCGTACAGGTTCCCTGCTTCGTATGCAGCTTGGGATGCAATCGGGAAATCAAGAGTGAACTTCATGGAGGACCAGCATAGGAATGGAGTTCTGCTGGGTGGTCCCGGTGGAGGCCCTCAGGTGGGTAGGGTGGCAGGAGTTCAGAGATGGGGGAGGTGTGAGGTTCTGTTTTCCTGGGGTAATAATAATCGTAATTATTCCTGAGCACTTGCTCACTATAGGCACATTATGTCATTCAGTCCCTATGACACAGACTGGCTACTTTTTTCTGTAAAGAACCCGACAGTAAATATTTGAGGATTTGTGGGCCAAAAGTCTGTATCACAATTATTCAGCTGTGCCATTGTGGTATGAAAGCAGCTACAGATGGCAAATGGATGTGGCTGGGTTCCCATAGAGCTTTGTTTACAGAAGCAGGTGGCCCATTGGGTTTGGCCTGTGTACAGTTGGCCAGTCTCTGCCTTATTGGATATTTGGTATAATCCCCATTTTATGGAGGATAAAACTGAGGTACAGAGAGGTAAATAGAAATTCACTTGCCAAGGACCAGCTTGACTTGGTCAGTGCCCAAGCCCATGCTCTTAACTTTCACACACACCACCTCCCCTGCAATGTCGGACACCAGCTGGGGAGGAGTAGGTAGATGTGAAGACTTGCCTTGAGCCACAGTGTGAAAAGTCTGTCTTTAGTTCAGTGGGGAGCCATTGATGATTTTTGGAGCAGGTGACAGGATTAGAGGTGTGCTGTTGGAACACGAAGTTGGCAATGGTGTGTAGGTGGATTCAGAAGAAGAGCTCTTGTTCTACACAGCTTCGAGTAGAGAGGGTCACTTCTCTGGCAGAGCCATTGCTGTGGCCTCACCAGGACTCCACACTGTGTGTGTGTAGGTACCCCTGGACTTGCTGAAAGAAGCCTGCTTAACCTTGGTTTCCTGCTGATTTGTGCTGACACATGGAGGGCTGGCTTTAGAGAGACTATGTCTATTTTAAAATACCCTTAATCACCTAAGATGGAGAAGGCAATGGCACCCCACTCCAGCACTCTTGCCTGGAAAATCCCATGGACAGAGGAGCCTGGTAGGCTACAGTCCATAAGGTCGCTAAGAGTCGGACACGACTGAGCGACTTCGCTTTCACTTTTCACTGTCATGCATTGGAGAAGAAAATGGCAACCCACTCCAGTGTTCTTGCCTGAAGAATCCCAGGGACGGGGGAGCTTGGTGGGCTGCTGTCTATGGGGTCGCACAGAGTCGGACACGACTGAAGCGACTTAGCAGCAGTAGCAGCAATCACCTAAGAAGGGAATGAGCAGAAGTAACTGAGTTGCTTCCCACTCAGCGGTGTTCTTGCCCATGGCCTGTTCTCACCTCAGCTGGCGGTTGTGGGGCAGACGGCTTTAAGCTTTGGGATGTTCTCTTGGTCTCTGGCAAACCACTCCAGTATTCTTGCCTGGAGAATCCCAGGGACAGAGGAGCCTGGTGGGCTGCCGTCTATTGAGTTGCACAGAGTTGGATGACTGAAGCGACTGAGCAGCAGCAGCAGCAGCAGCAGCTTTGTCTCTCAGACCCTCAGCTGATAGGATCCCTCCAGGGCTTGAGACATCCCTGAGGATGTATCTCCTACTTAGGGATGGATGCCTCACTCTCCATACCAACCCGGCCGGTTTTCTGGCCTGCTTGTCTTTTACCATCTACCCTGGGTTGTGATTGCAGAGGGAGTGCTCCAGACTCTTGAAATTGTACCTTGTGACAAAAGAGAAGGGGAGTGAGTCCTTGAGTCATTTGTACCCTGGAGGTTCAGCGTAGAGGCTGTGGCTGGTTTTGTTCTGGCCCGTTTTATAAGGCTGGGAGTCACCTTTCTCATTATTCCTTTTATTTACTGGACACTTAGCATGTCTCAGATTCTGTGTTCTTTATGTATATGGACTTGTTTCACCCTCATAATCACCCGATGATGCGTAGGTATTATTATTCCCCTCGTGAGCACACCCAGGCCAAAGGTCATAGGTGTACTAGGCAGCCTGGCAGCTAATGTTCAAAGCTGTCTGCTCATGCCAAAGCACTCCTCATGACCACCCACTGCCTCTGCTTCCCGAGCCCCATGTGGGTCAGGCCAGGGGCTTCCAGATGGCGCTTCATTCACTCAGTTCTTCACAACCACCTTCTGAAGTCGGATTGGCTGTGCCCATTTTACAGCTGGATAAACTGAAGCACAGGAAAGTCAAGTGACTTGGCTAAGAAAAGTCACGTGACAGCAAGGGATCGATTTGGAGCTTTTATCTGCTGCTGCTGCTAGGTCACTTCAGTCGTGTCCGACTCTGTGCGACCCCATAGACGGCAGCCCACCGGGCTCCGCCGTCCCTGGGATTCTCCAGGCAAGAAGACTGGAGTGGGTTGCCATTTCCTTCTCCAGTGCATGAAAGGGAAAAGTGAAAGTGAAGTCACTCAGTCGTGTCCAACTGTTAGCGACCCCATGGACTGGAGCCTACCAGGCTCCTCCATCCGTGGGATTCTCCGGGCAAGAGTACTGGAGTGGGGTGCCATTGCCTTCTCCGAGCTTTTATCTATATGTAAACAATTCTTTCAGTGTGAACATAATAGAGGAATGAGTCTCGTCAGTAGGAGGGTGTCATGGAGGGGGTGAGTTATTTGAATGATTTATACTCATATTCAGAGAAGCAGTGTTGAGCGCCTCTGAGGGATTCTAGAGCCAGTCAGCCTGGGTTCAAATCCTGTCTCTGCCACTTCCCAGTGACCTTGGATAAGTTCCTTTACCTCCCTGCACTTCAGGTTTCTCTTCTGAAGCGTTGACGCAGTACTAGCATCTGCCACACAGGATGAGGATGCAGTGAGTTAATATGCGTGAAGTGTTTGTACTACTGTGGGGTGTGTATTAGGCTTTGTGTTAGTTGTTACTCAGCTCCTACTCTGTATAAGCCGCTATTTAAAAAATAATATGTTCTATCAGTCCTCATAAGAACTGACAAGTACACGGTATTGATCCCATATTGCAGATAGGAAAACCTCGGCTCAGAGAGTTAAGGTGCTCAGCTGAGGTCAGACACCCATTCCTCAACAGTTACATATCGGGAAGTTCTAATGTGTTTTGTGCTATTGTAGGTCCTTGGGCTACATCATTGAACAAAACAACCCCAAACCCCCACCCTGGGGAGCCTCTAGAGTTGGAACTTGAACCCTGGTCTTTCTCTTTCCTTTTGAATGTTGTTCCCCTTCCCTCTCTCCCTCTTAACGATTTCATCCAGTGATCATTGACCTTTTAGCCTGGCCATTGTAGTGACCAAGATGGCTCTCCGCTTCCTTAGATTTCTCAGTGCTTATGAAATTGAAACATGATCTTGCTGTACTAAATTTTTGATCTGACAACTTGGGAAGTCTTGAGGGAAGAAAGTAATGGACAGGAGTTTTCTGTTCTCAGCACTTGATGAAGTAGAAAGGACATGTCCACCTTGTCCATTCTTGAGATGAGGCCTTCACTGTCCCAGTTGGAGTAGTCAGAGGTGCCCCTCCCTGGCAGGGCCCTGCTTTGCAAGTCCAGGCACTTACCCTTGAACCCACATTTGGGGAGTTTGAAGGGCAACACCCCATTGTGCTCACACCTCTGCTGAGCACAGTGTTGGGAAGGATGGAGGGAGGGCTAGGGCAGGGGCAGGGCTTCGGCTGCTCCGTGAGTGACGCGAGATCTCAGAGCAGGCCGGCTGATGGAGATGCAGTGATGGGCTTCATCGTTTCGGTGGAAACCTCACATGGGTTAGTACATGAACTGCAGCCGCTGACGTGGCCCAGCTGAGAGGGGATACTTCTCTTTCTGAGCAACCATATGTTCATATCCCTCCTGGGGGGGGGGGAAGGTTCTGATAAAACACCTTTATGTTCCCCAACAAATTCACAAGCCCTCGTAGGAAACTTAGCACGCAGAACTGATGAGGAGGTTTTCAGTTTTGTTTTCAGTTTGTGTCATTGTGGGAGAAAGTTTGCAGGCGAGTCTTCCTGGTTTGTTGGCCTATTGGAAGAAAATACTCTTTATGCTGGTGGCTCTGTGACTGGGAGGGGTGGGTCTGCGTGTCCCCCAGAGGGGTCTGCTTTCCTGATCCCATGGCGGCCCAGCCTCTGCCTTTCAGGTGCTGTGCTCACCAACGCTGTGTTTAAATGTGTTGGAATTTGCTGGGGGATTTTTGTTGTTGTTGTTCACAGAATCCCAACAGTGAAAATGATGCTGGGCTTTTAAATTAAGCTGATTAAATTTGAGATGATTGTGAGGCCATTCATAACTCCACTCACACAAGAGTAATTGAAGGGCTCTGTGTTTTGGTACTTGGCTCCCTTACAAGGGACCCAGGCTCCTGAGAACTCCTTTCCCTGAAATGGCCCATGAAAAGATCGCCTGTTGGGTGGTAACCTCCCCATACGTTTTCTCAATAAAGAGAAAAAGGTGGGAAGGGGCCGGGTCGGGCGGTGGGGTGAGGGAGACCGCGCCTGCCTTTAAAGCCTCAGCCTCTCAAAGCCGTCTGGTGCAGACTGTTTAGTTCCGTGTCCCCTGTCCCATTCAGGCCTCTGCGTGTTTTGAGGCGTTCTTTAGCTTTCTCCTGAGCCTTTGACGGCAGATCTCTCAATAGGTGAAAGCCCGGCTCTGGCCAGCTGAATGCCCCACGGGCACAATGCACTGCATGTTAATGGCGAGGGCTGGCCCCAGACAGCTCGCCGGCGGGACAGTGGCTCCTCTGCTGGCCCCGCAGCTGCTGGGAATGCTGAGATGGGATCTGACGGGGCTCCTAAAGTTGCCTGTGTGCTTTCTTGCAGATCTACACGGACTGGGCCAATCATTATCTAGCCAAATCGGGCCACAAGCGTCTCATTAAGGATCTCCAGCAAGATGTGACGGACGGCGTCCTCCTGGCCCAGATTATCCAGGTTGTAGGTAAGAGCAGATTTGACCTCAGGGGGGTGGGGAGGGGGTGGGTGGATGAGTTACCTTGGAGACCAGTCCAACGGGGTCAAGTCTGGCAAGTGGGGATGGAAGCCTGACATCATCTCAAAAGGCAGTGTTTCTGTTGTATGTGGTGACAGTTTATTTGACTCTGTTTTGTGCCAGAGGAGGGTGGGTACCAGCTCATTTTGCCTGATAAGATCACCTACAGGGCAATCTCATCTTGATTTCTCTAGGAAGAAAGACTGGCCATGGCTGGGGGAAATGCTTGTGGTTTATAGAGGGGCTCTCTGTCCCTCTTCCCTCCTATCATTTCTGGCTCCCTCATTGCCCCTCCCCCCCGATGATGTGCTTTTTTATGGATTATTCTGGAAATATTTCCAAAAAAAAGAAAAGGCAACATGAGACTGGTTCTTCCTTGTGAACTTTAATTGGGTCTGAGAAATCAAAGGCTCAGTCTCTGCAGAGAGCTGGTTCTGGTTTTAATACTGGGGGAAGGGAACTGGAGCAGTGGGATTTTTAATGCCTTGGCTGTGTGCTGGAGAAGAGGAGTTATTCTGGGCAGGCACGTGGGTGGAGGCTGTGCACAGCTTTGCCTTGGGTCTTCGGGGAAGCACCCCAGTGGTCCTGCCTGAGAACTCGGAGCAGACCGTGGAGGCAGGATGTCAATTAGATGGCATTAGGCTGATTGTTGTCGCTGGCAGCCTCGGCAGCCAACTCATGCCAAGGGAGAAGAAAGAAAAAAAAGGACAGAAGCCCCAGCCCCTCGGGCGTGTTGTTATGGAAAAGTTGCTTATCTTTCAAGTATGAGAGGCAGCCATGTATAGTTGTAGCTCTGCTCACGTCTATGGAGATCGTACCTAAAAATACAGGCAAGTTGGCCTAAGGTGAAACTTCTGGAGTGCCATCTAGAGAGAAAGATGCTTCCTTGCTGTCCTAAGATTGACTGAAGACCAACTTCCATTGGTCCTTCTTTTTCTCTCCTTTTTCTCTCCTTGCCCATATTAGTTTGCTGTTGCTATGTAACAGATTGTCACAAACTTAATGACATAAAAGAACGTCTGTTCACTACCTCACAATTTCTGTGCATCAGCGGTGCACACACAGCTTAGCTGGGTGACTCTGCAAGGCCAGAGTCAAGGTGCTGGCCAGGGTAGAGTTCTCATCTGGCGTTGACTGGGTAGAGGGGTCAAGCTTGCTCAGATTGTTGAGGCCACCCCCATCTCCTAGAAGACCCTCTCAGTTCTTTGAGACATGGGTCTCTGAACATGGACTCTGCTACCTGGTTCCCTGTCTTTAAAATGGGCACACAGAATTCCCTTGTGGTTCAGTGGTTAGGACTCTGTGATTCTACTGCAGGGAGCATGAGTGCAATCCCTGGTTGGGGAGCTAAGATCCCGCATACTACATGGTGCAGCCAAAGGAAAAAAAATGATTAAAAAAAAAAAAGCAATTAAAACAAGTGAAATAAAATAGGCACAGCCATGCCTGCTTTTTTATCAGGGCTTCCCTGATAGCTCAGTTGGTAAA
Organism: Giraffa tippelskirchi; assembly: GCF_054371585.1. Taxonomy (NCBI): domain Eukaryota; kingdom Metazoa; phylum Chordata; class Mammalia; order Artiodactyla; family Giraffidae; genus Giraffa; species Giraffa tippelskirchi. The sequence goes on from NC_137284.1 coordinate 23,240,806, forward strand.
GAATCTGCCTGCAACGCAGGAGACTCCGGTTTGATTCCTGGATCAGGAAGATCTACTGGAGAAAGGGATAGGCTATCTGCTCCAGTGTTCTTGGGCTTCCCTTGTGGCTCAGCTGGTAAAGAATCCACCTGCAATGTGGGAGACCTGGGTTTGATCCCTGGGTTGGGAAGATCCCCTGGAGAAGGGAAAGGCTACCCACTCCAGTATTCTGGCCTGGAGAATTCCATGAACTGTATAGTCCATGGGGTTGCAAAGAGTCAGACATGACTGAGTGACTTTCACTTTCATGCCTGTTTTGTCTGATCTCGTGGCAATCTTGTGAAGTGTAAAATAGGCATCAGATGTGAAATGTGCTTGGATACTGTGAAGTGTTTCTGGATAGCACTTGGTAGCCACTTGAAGGCAATGGCACCCCACTCCAGTACTCTTGCCTGGAAAATCCCATGGACGGAGGAGCCTGGTAGGCTGTAGTCCATGGGGTCGCTAAGAGTCAGACATGACTGAGCGACTTCACTTTCACTTTTCCTGTTCATGCACTGGAGAAGGAAATGGCAACCCACTCCAGTATTCTTGCCTGGAGAATCCCAGGGATGGCGGAGCCTGGTGGGCTGCCATCTATGGGGTCGCACAGAGTCAGACACGACTGAAGCGACTTAGCAGCAGCCTTGAAAGGTATGTGTAGAAAGATGAGGCCTTGGAATCGATGTCAGAGTGTGTCGTGATAGATTAGTTATGTCTGTTGGGTCCCAGAGTTGGTGAATGTGTATGGCAAACTTACTAAACATAGTGCTATGGAAATATAAGCTATGGAAATGTAAGCTAGCACAGTTTTTATCATTGCTTAGGAGGATGCTTCCCTGAATCTCTTCTGATGAGATGAACTCCCAAGATGGTGACCTCTCTGAGCCTGAGCCACTAGTCTGTGATTTCAAAGGCTCAAGTTAGTTCCACTGATTCCCAGAATTGGATTCCTAGAGACTCCATCTTGTGCTGAATAGAAGTCTAGTGGTTACAGTTGCTCTTTGGCTGGAGACCTAGACCTCCTACTCATTCTTGAAAAGTCAGTTTCCCTCTGATCCCCTACCTAACTCTCTCCCAGGTAGAACTGGAGGGACCCTCCTCTATCATCCCACTGACTGCTGTATTGGGCCTGGCTCTCCATAGGTCTGGCTCTGAGTCATCTTCCTTTCTGGGTTCACAGCACTGAATGGGGTATCTGGAGTGCAGTGATGTTCACAAGAAGTTGAGTTGATTAGTTTAGGGATGAGAATGTTACTCACTGCAGCCACTGCTTCCCTAAGCCTGAGTTGGATTGTTTCCCACAGGTGGCCTGAATGTTTCCCCTTCTCAGGGTGTAGTATTCTCCTGAGTATTCCTTTCAACTGTATGTCACCCTCCTCCTTTCCAGGATGGTGCTGCAACTCTAAGGTTTGGAAAGGATGTTTTAAAAGCCTCAACCTGATGTATGAATTGCTTCTAGGAAAAGTAGTCAGCAGACTCTATTAAATGCTTCCTAGGATGGGCAACTACCTACCTCCACAGCTAGTTCTAATGATGGAGAGTTAGAATCTTTTAAAAGCTCTTCTTTCATTAAGTCAAAATCTGCCCCCCGATGGTAGTATCTCCCTGCAAATACTAGTTCTACACTCCAAGGCTACAAAGAGCAATCTGATCTGAGACAACTAGAGCATCAATATAACTGAGGACCATTGTGGATTATACCCATGGAATAAAATAGGAGTATACAAATCTATATGCTGATAGATAAATAAATAGATGATATATCAATGGAAGAGAAGAGAAGACTCAACTGAACAGGAGAATGCTGACTGATGAATGTAGAAGGAGTTGCAGCTGTGATGGTAAACATTAGTTAAGGCAAGAATCATCAATGGATCCTGAAATCTAAGGGAGAAAGTTTGATGGAGAGCAGCTATGTGCATGGTCTCAAAGTGGCTCTTCACTGATGGTGTTTTAGTTGCAAAAGGAATCAGGTGTCATGACCAGGTGATCAAACTACATTCCTGGTGAGAAGCAGCTGGATGTCACGTGCTTGCTGATAGGGTACCTCGGAAAGAATGCAACATCACTTCATGTTGTATTGCACTCAGGGGTTGGAAAGCCTGAAACCCATCACGAGGACTCTCAGATAAACCCAAATTGTGGAACATTCTATTGAAAAAAAAAAACCAAAAACCACTTGAATTGTTCCAAAATGTCATTGCTGTGAAAGAAAAAAAAATATGGCTGAGAAATTGTTTAAGAAGAAAGGACATTAAAGAGACCTGACAGCTAAATGCACTTGGTGATGCTGGACTGGATCCCATTCAGGGGAATAAAATGCAATAAAGGACATTTTTGAGTCAATTGACTAAATTGGAATATTGGAATTAGAGCAATGTTACATTTTCTGAAATTTAGAATTGTACCCCAAAATAATATCCTTTTCCTTTGGAAGTACACATCAAGAATCAGGGATATGACCCATGGAGCCTACACTAGGACTTCCCAGGTGTGTGCATCAGTCGCTTCGGTTGTGTGTGACTCTCTGCGATCCCATGGACTGTAGCCCGCCAGGCTCCTCTGTCCATGGGATTCTCCAGGCAAGAAAACGGGAGTGGGTAGTCATTCCCTTCTCCAGGGGATCTTTCCAACCCAGGGATCAAACTGGGGTCTTCTGCATTGGAGGTAGATTACCATCTAAGCCACAGGGCTTCGCAGATGGCTCAATGGTAAAGAATCTGCCTGCCAATGCCGGAGACACAAGAGATGTGGGTCTGGTCCCTGGGAAGATCTCCTGGAGTAGGAAACGGCAATCCACTCCAGTTTTCTTGACTGGAAAATTCCATGGACAGAGGAGCCTGGTGGGCTCCAGTCCACAGGGTTGCAAAGGAGTCAGACACAACTGAGCCTACACTAAAATGATTCACGAAAAATAATGTCTACCTATAGAGAGAAAGAGGGTGTGAGAGAGGAAAGGAGAAAATGAGAACGGATGATGTTGTATGGAAATTCTCTGTACTGTTCCTGTAACGTTTCTGAAGGTTTGAAGTTATTTTAAAATAGTTGAAAAGAACTCATCTAAATGAAGGTCCATCAAAACTTGCAGGCAGAGAGATTGTCCTTTTAAGTCACAACCTCTTCCTAGATCTAGGAGGGAGGACGATAGTGTATAATGATTAAGGGCTCATGTGCTGTGAGGCCTGACCCATGATTAGGCAAAGAGTCACTGGGTTAGCAAGGAGGGAATCAAGGAACATTTCCTCAAGAAATTTATCTGTAAACCAAGACCTCAAACTGGGAGTTAGCTGGGTGAAGTGGTCAGGGAGGGCTTTCCTGGTAGAGGGAATAGTGTGCAGAGATGCTGGAGGGTAGAGAGCCAGAGACTCAACAAGGCAAATAAAGCAAGGTACAGGGCTAACCCAGGAACAAAGCCAGTGGTTGAAGACTTGACTTTCAGGTTGGGGAATCGAACCATCTCCTCAGCTAGTTCTAATGATGGAAAGTTGGAATCCTTTGAAAGCTAAGATGTTTTATGTGAAGGAAAACCTGAAATGCTCTTCACAGATGCTACTCCTAACTAAGTCTTCATCGAGCGCAGATAGGTCCTAGGCTCTAGCCTTCTATTTATCCATCCACTGTCTTCCCAGATAGTGGGATAACTTGGGGCCCGTACTCTTCCATCATTGCCTTCTGCCCATTGGGCAGAAAATGAACCCTGTGCTGCTGCTTCTTGGTGCCCCTGCTCTGGTGACTGAGGGTTGAGTGTCTGTGTTCAGCCTCTTATTAGTATGATTATCTTCTTGAGTCCTGAGCTGCCCAAAGCCGGCAGTTGCCTGCCAGCCCATCAACGGTGCCATGTCCGTGAGTTATTAGAAAAGTTTATGAGGCCAGGATAAACAGCATGAATCAAGAGGGAGAGACAGGCCTCCCTCCCTCTGCTTACATCGCTGTCACTCAGGGAGGATGCCAGAAGGGGTTGGAGTGAGCGAAGGAGAGAAGGGGCGGGAGGAAGAGAGGACAGAGGAGAGAGAGGGGGAGGGAAACAGGATAAACAAAAGAGGCTTGGAGAGAAGGAGGAAGCCAAGACAGAGGGGAAGAGATTCCCATTAGAGAAGCTGATAGCAGCTCATTCTCTACCACCATTTGGGCTGCCTCTGAGCTCAACCAGGAAATTCACACAACCCGCAGGACTGTACTTTCTTTCTGTTGATGACCTGCTACCATGGCATGACCTTGGGTAAGTCATATGCCTTTCAGTGAGGGCAGGCAGTTTCTCTTTCTGGACATTGGCGGGATGGTCAACTGCCCTGCACATACATAGGTGCCAAGCATAGATGCTTGGGCTCTTGAAATGCTCTGAACCCTTACCAGGAGGTCTTTTGAGAAGTGACGAGCTTGATTCCATACTTCTTAAAGTGCCCTGATGCTTTCCAATGACTAACTTGTCACCTTCCGTGCAGACAGGTCTGCACACTAGAGCTTGCTGGAATAAATACCACTGGCACTTCAGGATGCCAGTTTTAATGACAGTTGAGGACTTTGGGGGACATGGCTTTGCTTCTTTGGTTTTCTACTTTGGGGCTGTAGCCAAAGACCCCCTACCCCGAGTTAATAAATTCAGCTCTGAAGACCAAACTCTTCTTACCAGCAGAGTGAGAGCTTCTATTATTGCTTTAAGTATTTATGACAACCACAGAAAATTTTGATTGGCTTCCCTGGTGGCTTAGCTGGTAAAGAATCTACCTGCAATGCAGGAGAGCTGGGTTTGATCCCTGGGTTGGGAAGATCCCTTGGGGAAGGGAAAGGCTACCCACTCCAGTATCCTGGCCTGGAAAATTACATGGACTGTATAGTCCATGGGGTCGGAAAAGATTCGGACACAACTGAGCGACTTTCACACTTTCACTTTCACAGAAATTCTTGAGAATTTAAGTTAAAGGAGAAGTATTTACATTACATGAAATTGGTAACTAGGAGGTCCAGACTTTTTTGCATTTTTATTAAGCATTTATTTTGAGTTTGTGTTGAGTCATTTGATTGATCTCTTCCCATGCCTTCTTTAGAGGGTCATAAATAGGCTCCCCCCGCCATTGGTTTATTTTGAATATTATAAAAGGGAAGCTTTAGCCTGATAGGAGCCCAATGAACTCAATGAACACCTGACTGTGGTTTAAGTAACAGACCATGAAAAGGAACTACAGGGATAATTAGACTCAATCCCTTGGTTTCATTTATCCAGAAGGTATATAAATGATCTTGAAAATGACTTCTCAGGATTACAGTTACCCACCCTTCACTTTAATGAGCATCAAAGAGCTGGGTATTGATCAGAACCCAATGACTCATGACTTTGGCCAACATGAGTATCCAATTGGAAGATACCTGGGGTGGCCTTGATTCTCAAAAGCCGTATATTTATTCTTCCAGTGTTGTATATCAAAATCCAAGGTCAGAGTGCTAGCCTGCCATAATTTCCAATGTATGAAGGAGTGCCAGGTGTCAAGGATCTTTCTTTTTTTCCACCTTCAGGACACACATTTATATATACACAAGTGAAAGGGCAGCTGCCTCAGAATAGGCAGTAAAACTTTGATTCATTGAAATATTCAGAACAGTCCTTAGTTCCCCTCAACAAATACATGTTGAGTGGGTACTATGTGTCAGGCACTGCATTAGGCTCTGGGGTTATACTAGAAAACAAAGCAGAATGAAAGTTCTTGGTTTTGTGGAGCTTACATGCTAGTGATACCTTTTGGCTAATTCTATTTTCTGGTGAACTGAACAACAAATATCTCTGAGTCATCCCATTCATTGTACATCTTTTATGTGCATCTTTTAAGGCTTTATGGCACCTCTTTGAGGAGTAGGGAAAAGCAGGTGGAAAAAGCTTCCTAAAAGGCCTATCCCAGTGTTCTTAAGAGTTGCAAAAACTCAGGTGGCTCCTGGAAGACTGAAGTCTTCCCAGATGGGTCATAGGCATGAATGTCTATTACTCTGGGCAAATTCTAAAAAAGGGGTAGGAGAGGCTGAATGTATACTAACCAGCCTGTCTCTGGTAGTTAGGATTTTAAATAATGTCATGCCACTAGCTTGCTTAGCTTGCTTTCTTATTTTTTACTTCTCTCTCAAGGTAGAAATGCTGGAGGGAAAAAAACCCAATGGAGGTAACAGTGAACTATGTTTAAGTACAGGTGTTCCAAAACCTTAGTGTCGTGGGAAACTGTTTCTGTTATCCTTTTCAGATTCTTTTTTTTATGTCTTTTCATGGAAGTTTTAGATGTTACAGTCATTAAAGTCAGACGTGATATATAGATATATATACAATTTTGCAAGCACTTACTGAGTTGTAAGGCTACAAGTGTGAAAAACAGAATCTACCTGTTTGCATAGCTGGGAGGCTAGAAAAGGAGTTACACATTAGGTGGCTAAAAGCAACATAGAGGCAGTTTCCAGGGTGCTGGGAGAGCAGAGAGACCTAGCAGGCCTTATCTTTCTAGAGTGGTGACATGTAAAGGGATGTGGGATTGGGAAGGAATCTTAAAAAGTCTTCAGAGAAGGCAAATCTGAAGTCCTTTACTGTGAAGTCCTAGCTTGGTTTCTGGGTTAAACTCAGGTGGAGAGATCAAAAAGGAAAATTTTATTTTATATATTTCTACATAGATGATAAAGAGTATGTATAATTGGATTAATGATCTCTACCATACAAAGAGGGCTTCCCAGGTGGCTCAGAGGTAAAGAATCCAACTCTCAATGCAGGAGACCTGGGTCAGGAAGTTCCCCTGGAGAAGGAAATGGCAACTCACTCCAGTATTCTTGCCTGAGAAATTCCATGGACAAAGAGGAGCCTGGTGGGCTGCAGTCCATGGAGTCACGGAGTCAGACACAACTGAGCAACTAAACAACGTACATAGAACTGTCACTATGTGCTAGGTACTGCACTAAGCATTTTACTGGCATCATATAATCTTCTTTTCACAGCTCCTCCTCTAAAGTATGTAGTATTAGCTCAATTTTGCAGATGAGCCAACTCAATTTTATAGGTGAAGCAATGCAACAGAGAGGTTGTGTTACATGGCTAAGATCACACAGCTCAGAAGCTGTAGAGCTGGGTTTCAAACTGGGGTATCTTTGCCTCTAAGCCACGATACATACTGCCTTTCAGGTAGCACTGCAGTTGCAAACTCAGATGTCCTAGGCTATATCTTACAAGGGTTCCTTTAGACTGAGGATGAAATACATTCACCATGGGCAGCTGGGCCTTTCTTCCTTGTTTTTATTTGATTTCCAGCTTATTCAGTTCAGCCTCTTTCTATCACTTCTCTAAGTAGGTTGGCACTCTTTTGACTTCAATAGAGTATGTTCCAGATTTAATCTGGACTTACTAAATGGCATGGATGTGTCATTTTTAAAGTCTCACTCTCTTGTTTTTCCATTGGGAATAGGATCCCAGTGGGAATAAGATCCACTTTGGGAACAGGATCAGGACAGGCAAAAGCAACCTTAATGTTTCTAGCTACAAGTGGAGTGAGATGCTACCATCTGTGGCTTTTGTCCCCAGGAGCTGCACTGTGGCTAGGTGGATCTCACTCTGAAGCACCCCATCTTTTGTGGGGAAGTTGTGGTTGCCTTTTCAGAGCCTAGAGCACAGTCACAGCTCAGTCCATTTCCCAGTGTGCAAACATTTCCACCCTGCCCCATCACTCCAAGACTGTCGCCAGCGCAGTTGTCTCTGCCTTAGATGACGGTGACCTTGCCCCAGCTGTCCCTGGAGGACAGCAGCTCGATGAGTTAAGTCCTGAAGCTTGCTAGAAGCGTCTCAGTATTTCACATGCCTGTGCTGGTTGGACGAACCCCAGAATGGGCCTTAGGATTTGCTTGGCCTCAAGGGTCCTGAACATCACTGCTTGCAGTGTCTGTGATGATGATTTGTTTTTCTGACCCGTGTTTCTTTTTTCAGCAAATGAGAAGATCGAAGACATCAATGGCTGTCCGAAGAACAGATCGCAAATGGTAAGTGATACACGGGCAGTGAGTGTCTGTGTTAGGTTAGTAAGCCCCGCCTCTGAATGACAGTGGCTGTCTTGAAAACATTCACACCATGAGCTTTACTCTGGGGGATTATATTAATAAACTAACAGCCATTTCCAAATAGCCATGGTTTGCCTCTCTGACATTTGTTGGCATTTACTGAAAAATAACTGATTTTTACGTAGATCGTGAGAGAGGGAAGATGAAATATGGTCCTTGCTCTTAGAAACAAGTTATGCAGAACTGGTGCAAACATATCCTTGTTTAGAATTTGGGCTGCTAGGACTCTGCTTTTTCCTCAAGGACCTACAACCATTTCTGTTTGTGGTGCTGGGGCACAGACGGAATGATGGTACCATACGACCCAGAAACTGGGGCATGTGTTCTGATTGCCTTTAAAGGTGAAATCAGAACTGTGACAGGCAATGTGAAATGTTTGATCACATCCAGACCAAGCACAACATGACCATGACAAGTGACATTCCTTCTAGGGTGATATGCTTAAGCTGTGATATTATAGCTTTAAGAAAATCTTTTGAAATCTATTTTATTCTTGCTTCATGTTCTACACATAAATCTTTGACTTAAAATTCATGATCACTGTTGAGTTCAGAGACCATTGAATGGTGATACTCTTGAGTACTCAGTTTTTCCCTTTGCAGTGCTTTTCACATGTTGAGTATTTCCGCAAAGAATGTATTCACGAAAGTCTGTTAAGATGACACTGTGATACTTGTTTAAAATATGAAGGTGGCAACTGAAGGACAGCTTTTTTTTCCCTGGATGTTAATTTGCTTCCCGAAATCTTAAAAAAAAAAAAAAAAAGACATAATTTGTTTTTCTAACCTCACCCTGCTCCCGTTGAGTGGGCACGATTGGATAGTTTCATTCCAGAATACACTGAAGTGATTGGCATTCCTTGGGTTTACTGTTTAATTTTCTGAATTGTTATCCCAGTGAGTGGACCGATAGCCTTTTCAGTCAACTCTTTTTTTTTTCACACACACAGAGTTTCTTGTTATAAAGAGGAGTGGGGGTGGGAGGAATGGCTGTCATTTTTCATGTTAACTTCTAAAACAAGTTTCTCTTTTTCTGTTGTTCCACTGGAGACTGTGTTTCTTCTTGTTTGGCCCAGAGAGCAGCCAGTCCTCACGTAGGAAAGTCCCTGTGCAGACCTCTCATGGCTGTTTTGACTTGTGGGAAAGCTTGGCTGCTATTTTTGCTAGAGCTACTGCAGCTGTCCAGTGTATTAATAATTGAGAAAATTTGGAAGATAGAAGACTTAATTTTAGTGCAGGCATTTTACACATGCAGTCATAGCATCACATGAAAGAGATGTAGTATTTCCCTCTGGGGTAGAAATGGATGCCTTTGTTCCAGTCCATTATAATGCAGATGTAGACCTGACAGGTGAACAGAGTGAACCTTTTCTTGTGTTTGGTACATCTGTATTTTCTGTACCTTCTATTTGAGATGTTTGTTGTTAAAGTCTACTTTCAAACTTAAGAGGTAATACCCGTCACCTCGGATTCTTCTGTGCCAGCTTAGTAAATATGTATCAATGCCACATAGCACCAACAGTTTTGTGGTTTCTCTATAACTCTTTCAGCTATGGAAGTCTTGGATTTTTTTTTTTTTAGAACACTGGAATATGAACTTCTAAAACTGTCTATGATAATTAGTTCCAGCTTAGGGGCAGGGCAGCAGACCAGGCCTGGTGGTGAAAGTGGCAGAGGATAGTTCAGCAGACAGGATGTGAGTCCAGGGAAATGTCAGAATCTCTGCCACAGTCCCTCCATTCTGTAGGAAGTGAGGAAGAGAAGGATGAGGACTACAGGGGCCCTGGCCTTTCACCTACATCACAGACAAGGACAGACCCCGCAGGCAGCACTGGCCTCGGGCACACAGCCAGCGCTGCTTACACACAAGCACAGATGTCGTTCCGGCCAGTAAGCCGCTGTGTGTACACCTGTGTGGGCACGTGCATTCTGCTCCTAAGAAGCATCATTGGGGAATATAGCATAGTGGACGAGCCACCATTTCTAGATTCCTAGAAGGTCAAACTTCCAATTAGAGTTCATTTAGGGCAGTCAGTGATAAAGATTTGTTGTTTGCTAAATGCTGCCTATTTGGACGAGACCAGAAGAGAATGCGTACGGAGAGCCGGGCCTCATGTTGACAAAAGGAAGATGACATGGTGAGAAGGGATTAGGGGAGCGTACCTGCTGAGAAGGTAGCTGTGGCTCCGCAGAGCTAATGTTCTCCCACCCTAAGAGCACAGAGCATCTTCAGGGGCCTTAAATAGCAGAGACAGAAACAGGTTTGCTTCAGAGCAGGGGGAGTGGGTGCTATTTCAGTTTTCAAAGTGAAAGTGAAGTTGCTCAGTCGTGTCCGACTCTTTGCGACCCCATGGACTGTAGCCTACCAGGCTCCTCTGTCCATGGGATTTTCCAAGCAAGAATAGTGGAGTGGGTTACCATTGCCTTCAGTTTTCAAGGGGCAGATTATTTCATTAACTAATCGGTAGGCTGGCACAAGAGCTTCGATTTTGCAGGTGGGCCACCTCCTCCTCTTCTCCTATTCCCTTCTTCCTGACCCACCAGGCTACGCGGAGCTCCACTCTTGAACTCCTGTCCTCCAGGCTTGGCTTCAAGTTCTGCTCTCTCCCCCCGAGAATGGGGAAGTGAAAGTGCATAGCTGTGGCCTATGGACTAGAGAATGCCAGGGGGTCTCGGTGCATAAACATTGTGGGCGTGGTACTGGGTGCTTTTAGCCCCTCAATCAGCAGAGGCTCACAAAGTGCCCACCAATGCCAGGCACTGGGCTAGGCCTGGTGAGTACCCAGGTGAACGAGATGGGATCCCTGTCCTCAGGGAGCTCAGTGATGAGTGGGCAGGGACCAGAGAACATTTTGAATACTAGAAGAGTGCAGCTGTTCCCATAGACATCTATGCATGGCACACGGGGGGCCGTTCTACTCCAGGACAAGGGGCGCTTTAGGAATAACTGCCCAGGGGTGAGTCTTGAAAGGCAAGGGAGTTCACCATGGGGAATAAGGAGTGGAAGAGGATTTCTGTTTATGGAGGTGCTGTTCACCTGAGGATGTCATGGGCCCTGCACAGGCAGGTTTTGCAGCATTTGCTCAGGGGCACTACCATGTGCCATCAGCTGTGTCTGGTGAGACTCTTCTGGGCTTTTACCAAGGTCCGCCCTTTGTCCTGTTGTGTCTGAGGTGACGGATGGGGCATGGAAGAGCCCAAACTAAGACAAACCCATAGACATGGTGGTCTCTTCAGGCCTTGACCAAATCTTCTGTAGTCATCGTCACTCCCTAGGTGGCAGCGTTTCAGGGAATAGCCCCATTGGACCCCAGAGTGAAGTTTTCTAAAGGAAAATACCCATGGTGATCAACCCCTGTGGATGGAAGTTCAACCATGGGATGTGGGGAATGGTGGTTAATATCAGCACTCACATGCATCCATGCAGTGCTTTAAGACCTTTCACACTCACAGGAAAGCATATCACTTTCCACTTCTTTGAAGAGACCCTGGTGCTGGGAGCGGAGGGCTGTCCTCAGGGAGAAGCAGAGCCAGGGCCACCTGCATCTCCTGTCGCCGTCGTAGCCCTCCTAAAACAGGGCTGCGTCTGCAAGCGAGATGCAGGGGCATGACGGTGGCTTCCCTTTCCTGAGCGAGCCCAGCCGCAGCTTGTATTGAAGGAGTCCTTTGCTCTCATTCAGTCTGACCTAGATGCTTTGGGGGCCAAATCCTCGGAGATGGAGCTGTTGAAGCAACAGCCCCCCCCAACCCCTCAATCCATCCATTTGGCCCTTAAAAAGGTTTGTGTCTGTGCGTCAGAGCTGGTTGAAATGTTTTGTCTGTTTAGCATTGCCATGGCAACCCTTGGGGCATCTTTTTGGCTTTCAAGCGGTGTGCTGAGCGGAGTTCTGTGTGTGTTTGGAAGGAGAAACATTGCTTGGAGCGTAGCCAGCGGGTGCTGGGTCTGCCAGTGCCTCGCGCCTTGAACCCACTGTACTCCAAGACTCTGGCTCACTTTGGAGCCCAGGAGAGGACGCAGCAGGGGGTGGCTTTCTGTTTTCATCATTATTATTTTAAGTAGTTTGGCTTTGTGTTGTTGATTCAGAGAGGTGCAAAGTTAGCAAAGCTGCGGGTCCTTTCAGGCCCTTTCAGCGGAAAGTCCCGGGCTGTTTTCCCCTTTGGCTCTGTCCTGGGGTCATCTGGGGCCTCCCAGTCCTGCCTTGCCTGCTCACCTCCTCCTGGGCCCTCGGGGGAGTCCTGCCTTCTTCCCTCAGCCCTTCTAGACCTAGGGCCTGCCTGGGCTTGGAAACCAGACAGGCCACTTTCCGATTCCTTCTCTGCTGTCTGTGGCCTTGAGCTAATTATTTAACCTCTTGAGGCCTCTATTTTCTGTTCTATAAAGTGGGCTTGATAATAATACAAACCTCATCAAGTTTTTGTGAGGACTAACGAGGCTGTGGAAGTGATGATAATAGATGACAGTAATAATAGTGAAAATAAACTCTAAGGCCCATCAGAGTGTTTGCGGCGAGCCAGATGCCTAAGTCCTTCACAAATACCCTCTGAGTTCATCCTCCCAGCAGCTCTCTGTGGCAGATGACCTCATTGCCCCCATTCTCCTTAGCACCTGGTCAGCACTCAGTCAAGGGTGTTTCTCCAGTCATGACGATATTAGTCATTCATGAACTGGGGGACAGAAAACCTTTAGAGATCTGAGAAGATCTACTGGCCTTCTCCTTCCTGGGTCACTCATGCCCTGGGATTTTGCATACGGCGTGAGCAACTCAGGGGTCACAAAGGACTCTTGGATTCCACGGACCCCCCATTTGATGCCCCTACTGCTTAGGGCACAAGTCTGCTCCTCACCCTGTCCTTTCAGGCCCCTATGGACAAAAGTCAGCACCTAAGTTCCCAAAACAAGAGGAATTTGCCCCTAACCCACTCCAGTTTTCTTGACTGGAGAATCCTTGGCCAGAGGAGCCTGGGGGACTACAGTCCATGGGGTCGCACAGAGTCAGACACAATTGAGCAACGAATTTATTTACAGAAGGAGAGCACGTTGGCTTTCAAACTTCTGTTCCATAAGCAGAACCCCTCCCTTCCCCCCCAAAATAAAATTATATGTGGCACCCCACATGTAAAAGTAATAAAAAACTGAATGACTGCTTTACATGGGATTAGGCAGCTCAGGGCAGGACCGTTATAGATCTCCCTTTGACCTGCCTCTTTCCTGCCCCTCCCCACTGTCACGTTCACTGTCACGTTTGCCCTTGAAGCCCTCTTTCAGAAGACCAGCTCCTGAAAAGACGCAGTGCCATGAAGCCTAGGGCCCCCTACCCAGACATCAGGTTCCAGCACTGGGTAGGTCTAGCCCATCCTCTGGTCCTCCTACGTCTCCTCTAGGAAAAGAAACCATTAACTAGGCCATCTTCACCTCTGACTTTTGGAGCTTATAAGGCGTCCGGGCCAAAAACATGGATCCTGGAGGTGGCCTAAGGCATGGTCCTCAGGCTCCCAGGGGACAAGTCTCTCTAACAGGGTGGTTTTAAGGGGACCCGTCTAACAGGGTGTTTTTAAGGGGACCTGCCTAACAGAGTGGTTTTAAGGGGACCCGTCTCTCTACCAGGGTGTTTTTAAGGGGACCTGTCTCTCTCAAGGGTGGTTTTAAGACATGCATGAGACGATCTGTATGATGTGCCCACGCACTGCTGTGCACACAGGAAGCATGCAGCCAATGTTAGTTCTTAATAGGTTGATGTTTTTTTCAAGATACCTCAGTAGTTTTGCCTGGAGAATTCCATGGACAGAGGAACCTGACCGGCTATGGTCCATGGGGTTGCGAAGAGTCGGACACGAGGAAGCATCTGAGCATCAGTATTTTTAAAGAAATAGATGTTTCAAGAATGGCCAGCTTTGGGTGAAGGGTTGGTTAAACAGCGTGGCCCTGGGCCATCCATTTGGCCTCTCTGCACTGCTCTTCCTCCCCCAGGAAATGTGAGGAATAACAACAGCTTTATGATTAGAGGCAATTATTGTTTATATTTTGCACTTGGAGATCGAACTTTAAAAGGTTATTTTTTTGCCTCAGATCACTCACCTAGGAGGCAGAGTAGGAGTTCGAACCCAAGACTGTCTGTTTTGAGAGCCTGTGATGGTCATTTCTGTGACAGAGGACAGAGAAGGGACATAATAGTCTCCACCTCCCAGTCCCTGTTCTCCTTGTTCTCCTTGGTGAACACCATAGAACCAGCTGGATTTAACCAGGAGTTAGTGAGAAGGCAGGAGAGTATTTCTGGAGAAGGCCTGAGTTGACCTGTTGATGGAACTCAAGAGCTAGAAAAAGGGGCAAGTGGCCCCCAGCGAAAGGCAGTCTCTTGAGATGCCCAAGGAAAGCCCGGGCGCCAGGTACCTCCAGCTGCGTTCTCCATGGAGCTTCCTGGGCTGGGGCAAGACCGTCTGCAACACGATCAGGTTTCCAGCCCCAGTGACCTTGAGCCCTCCTAACAGCTGTCAGAAAGCCAGCCACATGCCTGGGGCGTGTCTGAGATGCTCTGGCAGCTGAGTTGCCTCGTCCCTGGGCCCTTGGACCTATTTTTACATGGCCCTAAAGCCACACACGTTACAGAACCAAGAAGGAATAATGAAAAGTCCACAGGTACCCTAGAACTGAAAGTGGAGGGTTGAAGAGTCCAGGGCAAAGATGAGCAGGAAGCACCCACTGCTTCCTGTTCAAATGGCACAGCCAGTATCACTGTTATGGCTGGCATTCTCTTTCAAAGATGATGGCCATCTCCATGCCTGTCTCTTACCTCTTTGGTCACTTCTCTGTTCAAAACCATCATTGGCTCCCCATTGACTTTTGCATCCTCTTGAGTACACATTGGGAGGACTGATGTTGAAGGTAAAACTCCAATACTTTGGCCACCTGATGCGAAGAGCTGACTCATTTGCAAAGACCCTGATGCTGGGAAAGATTGAGGGCAGGAGGAGAAGGGGATGACAGAGGATGAGATGATTGGATGGCATCACTGACTCAATGGACATGAGTTTGGTAAACTCCAGGAGTTGGTGATGGACAGGGAGGCCTGGCGTGCTGCAGTTCATGGGGTTGCAAAGAGTCAGACACTACTGAGAGACTGAACTGAACTGAGTTCACAAAGAAGGGCCTTCACGATCTAATTATTGGTATCTCCTGCCACTTGGCCACTCAGACTGTATCCCTAGCCACACTGGAACTCGAAGTGCCCCAACGAGGCCATGTACTCTCATGCCTTCCATTTTAATGCAAGGTGTCCAGTCTGCCCGGGAGACCTGATGACTGTTCCACCTGGGTAATGTGACCTTTAATATTCAGGTCAGCTGTTAATTCACTTTATTCTCATAACAACCCTATGGAGTGAAGAACATATCTTGTTCGTTCCACTAAAGGGTATGGAGAACTTAGACTCTGATGCCATTTGCTGTGCTGTGCCAGGGTCCAAATGTGAGTCATGTTAAAGAAACTTTTGTCCATTTCCCCTCATTCTGTATAGCCTAGGGTTTCTGCCTTTGTCCCTGATTCTGTCAGGGTTTTATATTATTTTGGTTTTATATTATTGTGTTGTTACTCAGTCGTGTCCTACTCTTTGCAACCCAATGGACTGTAGCCTACCAGGCTCCTCTGTCCATGGGATTCTCCAGGCAAGAATACTGGAGTGGGTTGCCATTTCCTCCTCCAGAGGATCTTCCTGACCCAGGAATAGAACCTGGGTCTCCTGCGTTGGCAGGTGGATTCTTTACCATCTGAGCCACCGGGGAAGCTATTATATTAATAGCAAATACTTATACACGAAAGTGGAACAATGTTCTAGACATTTTGTTTTCATTATAACTGATATTTTTATCTTCCTAAAACTCTCTGAGAGCAGATACCTTTATTATTTCCATTTCACAGATGAGGAAACTGAGGCAGAAAGAGGTTTAGTAACTTACCTTAGGTCACATAGCTAATAAGTGACAAGCTGGGTTTTGAACCCTGGAAGCCTGACTTCATTCCCTTTAGTCTTATGCTATTCTACATATAAGGAAATAGATTGAAGAAGGGAAAAACAATTGATGTGGAGGTGCAAAAATTAGATTTGTGATGCTATCTCCTTTTATAAGTAAGGGCAGAGTTTTGGGATGAGGCATTCCATCATGAGAAGATTTGGGATGAAAAAGAATAAGCCTGGAATCAGAAAGACCTGGGTCTCACATACTGGGCAGGTGTGCTGGGCAAGTTGCTGAAAATCGGAATCTTTTTCCTCATCTGTAAACAGCAGATAATTATGGAAGCTGCCTCTAGGATGGCCAGAGATGAGTGAGAGGTGGTAATAAAAGCACCTGGCATCATCCTGTTTCATGAAGAGAGAACGTGAGACTGTCATTCCCTTCCCTGTTTATAAGTCCCATCTTTTCTAGCTACTGACTTGTGCATTAAAAAGGTTTTTCTTATTCAAAAAGTAGGTACCCGTGTGGTAGGCTGAACAATGGACCCCCAAAGAGGTCTACATTCTAATCCTTGGAACCTGTGAATATGTTCTTTTAAATGATAAAGGGGATTTTGCAGAGGTGATTAAATTAGGAATTTGGAGATAGGATTATCCCAGATTAAATGAGCAGGCCCAGTGTGATCACAGGGGTCCTTCTAAGTCAGGAGGCAGGAAGGTGAGAGAGAGAAGATGTGACTATGGAGCATAGAAGCAGGGTCAGAGGAGACAGAGGAGGAGAGGAAGGAAAAAGGAGAGGCAGGGGGAGGGGCAGAGGGAGAGAATGAATGAGAGAGAATGAGGTTGGAAAATCCTGTTGGGCGGACTTTGAAGATGGAAGAATGGGCCATGAGCCAAGGAATGCAGGTGGCCTCCAAAAGCTAAAAAAGACAAAGACGGATTCTCCCCTAGAACCTCCAGCATAAATGCAGCCCTGCTGACCCCTTGGTTTTAGCCACTGCAACTGATTCTGGACTTCTGACCTTCCAGAATTTTAAGGTAATAAATGTATGTTGCTTTAAGTTATGAAGTTTGAGGCCATTTGTTACAGCAGCAATAAGAAACTACTACACTGTGGGATTGAAATGAAGTAACTTACTGTATTAGGAAGCTATTTAGGTTTATAGCAGAGGCTCACTCTACCACTGTGAGCCTCTGAGTTGATTGTAAGTTGCTTCCTTTCTTCATAGAACAGAATGGAGATTTGCACATCTGTACACTTATCACAGGTCATTGCAGGAAAGTGTGGGAAGGTGGAGGCCCACATTTAGTCTCCAGCACTGTGACCATGTTGTGAGCCACCTCAGATACTGAGCTGTCACGGGAATGGCAAGTGCCATTTCATTTACTGTTTAGAAGCAGATACACGGTATTCTTGATGCTGAGTAGGTACTGTGCTCCACAGCTAATGTGCGTTTGTCTTGTAGTCAGTATGACATTTAAGCACAGTTTATGGGAGACATATTTTATAAGCTAGGTAATCCCATCAAAGCTTTGTAGTACATATAGTGTGGGTTTTTGTTGTTGTTGTTGTTGTTTTTATCTTTTAGTTCAATGAAAAGTTCAATATTTATAGCTAGGTATATTGAAGGTGCTCAGATGATGTTTGTCAGATGAGTGAGCTAAACAGTAAATGGTCCAGCTATCCGGGAGCTTTCCAGAGAGTGGGAGAATGGTATCTGTCAAGTTTTCATATGTGAAATATACTATGAACTTTTAAATGCTATCAAGAAACTTGAGTCATCCTAAGCCCCCAAATTCTCAAATCCAGTCTCTTCTTTCTCAGTTTTTTATTTTAACTTTGTTATAAAGGTGTGTGGAAATGATGCCACGATTGGAGGTTTGGCAAAGCCTCTTGTGCCACGCTGCTCCAACTTTAGTGAACAGCGGGATCACCTGGAGGGCTTGTTAAAACAGTGCTGGGCCCCACCCCTAGAGTTTCAGATGCAGTAGGTCTGGGAAGGAGCTGGATAATTTACATTTGTAGCAAGCCAACCTCTTGGGGATGTAAAAATGTTCTCTTTGGGGATATGACTGCAAACTTGCATTTCAACATCTATTGGTTTGCAAAGTTCTTTAAAAATTTAAAAGTTAATCTATCTAAAGGTTAATTTTAACCACTTTTTTAAAGAACATTATGTATTTTTTTTCTTTTTTAAATTTTTTGATATAATTTTTTAGCACCAAAAACATTTTGTACTGAAAGTATAGCCAATTAACAGTGTTGTGATAGTTTCAGGTGAACAGCGAAGGAACTCAGCCATACGTTTACATGTATTCGTTCTCCCCCAAACTCCCCTCCCATCCAGGCTGCCACATAACATTGAGCAGAGTTCCATGGGCTGTACAATAGGTCTTTGTTGGTTATCCATTTTAAGTATAGCAAACACTATATTTTTGATTGAGATATAAATGACGTGTAATGTCACATTCGTATCGGGTGTACAAACATAATGATTCAGCATTTGTATGTATTGTGAAATGATCACCACAGCAAGGTCTAACTAAATATTTTGAATGATCCAATCAGTTTACTTTTGGAAAGATGAGGATGCATTAGACATCCTCCTGTCTGAGAACAATGGGAAGTTCTAAGTCGGTAGGACCTGAATTGTACACACAGCTGTGGTCTTGGAGTTTGCAAGTGTCTTCTCTACTTTCCAACTCACTTAACCTCTGTGACCCTTGGTTTCCTCCATTGAAAACCCAGGTGATAATCCTTTAGCACGTTGTCCTTAACTGCCTGGCATTAACTTCTTTGAGGGCGGGGTCCCTGTCCATCTGCCCATACCATAACCTGGCATCTGCTGGATGCTCAGAGAATATTAACTGAAGAAATTCCCATTACACCTGCTTTGAAACTGGGGCATTTTGAATGGCAACATGTGGTGCTCAATACGGTTAAAGAGCTTAGCAAATGTGAGAATGGGTGAGGAAAGGAGAGCTTCAGATCATCCTGAGCTGAAAGAGAAATTGGATGGTGATTTATAACCGTGTGGACTGTGCTTTATATAAAAGTCATCTGGCTTCACACTTAGATCCATCTCCCTGCGCCTGTCTTCATGGGGTTCTTATGTTTCAGTCTAGCCCCGAAGGGGTGTTTTTCCTGTATTCATCTGTGTATTTTGTTTGTTTATTTTTCTATGAACCACAACTTAGTGAGAAATTCCTATTGGCCCTTTTGTAAGTCATAGTTAGCTTGTGGTGCCTGCGTGTTGGGTACTGGTCAGTAGAGGATCGCCAGTGTGCTCACTTAAGCAGAGAGTAGAGAACAGTGGCCAGCAAGCTGAGTTCAGGTTCCAGAAGCCCTTTTATAAGAAAAACTAAATGGCTGCCAACAGTTAGATAAAAATCAACATACTTCACAAACAGTGATCTTTCAACTTTTTTAGGGGGAAAAAAAATTGGCAGTCCTGGATTGATACTCCCCAGGCAAAACTTGACTAAAACTGGGTACCAGCTGCCTCCTTTAGGTATATGTAGACTGCAAGGAGATCAAACCAGTCAATCTGAAAGGAAATCAGTCCTGAATATTCGTTGGAAGGATTGATGCTGAAGCTGGAGCTCCCATCCTTTGGCCACTTGATTCGAAGAGCCAACTCATTGAAAAAGACCCTGATGCTAGAAAAGATAGAAGGCAAAAGGAGAAGAGGGAGGCAAATGATGAGATGGTTAGATAGCATCACCGACTCAGTGGACATGAGTCTGAGCAAACTCTGGGAGATAGTGAAGGACAGGGAAGCCTGGCATGCTGCAGTCTGTGGGGTCACAAAGAGTCAGACACAACTTAGTGACTGAACAACAACAGCAACAGGCTGCATTAGCCATACTCCCCACCATTCCCTATTGTCTTATAACCAGGCGTTTTTACTTAGTTTTACCGTCATCTACTTAGTTTACCTGCTTCCTGCACACATTTGAGGCATTTTACCCTCAAACTGTTATGATCTCATAAGTTCTAATTCCTGAACTTCCTTAGGAGATCGAAACTCTGGCCTGTGGTGGTTTAAAAGAATCTCTGTTTGGGGAGCATTTTGAAATCAAAATAATGCCTGTAATCTTTATATTGATTTAAATAATTCCTGCCCTAGAAGATTTCAAAACGCTATAAGGGAACATCAATATCGCCCACAAAACATGTCCAAAAGAATGTTGGAGAAGTCACTCCCTCCTCTGTGAAGGGCCCTTCATCTTTCTGATGTTAAGATTGGGCTTAGTTTGGATGGATTAATTATTTGCCTATCTTTCTCCAAGGAAATGAATGACAAAACTGGGTGATCATTCTTCTCCGCAGCGATACTGAACTCCTGCGGTTTCGTTGTTAATGCCGGTGTGTATAGGCTTCGCAGCTTACAAAACATCGAGTAAGTGTTCACATTCCAGCCTTGCCATTTAATAACAGTGATTTTCAGAAGGCATTTAAACACCGTATGCCTACATTTCCCCATATGAAAAATGATGATAATACCTACCTTATCTAGTGGTGAAAATTAATTGAAATAATAATGTATGGAGAAGAATCTAGTCCAGTGTTTCATGTTTTCTAAGAGTATAAATTTTAGTTTCTTGGGAGGAGTCTGTAAGGCTTTCAAGAAAGGGATAATTATCTCCATTTTACTAAAAGGAAAACTGAGGCTTGGGGAAATTAAGTACTTTGCTCAAAGGGAGCCAAGAACCTCTGAGAAACCTGCGGTTCCTCAGATTTCACCTCTGGTCCTGAGAACTCCTTGACTCCCATCTCCTCCTTTAAAATTTCCTCTTGGTACCAATGCCATCACGATGCCAATGATGATCCCAGTGGCATGAGTTGGCTTTTCCTGCGGAGTAGATTCCCACGTTGGTGCAAATGTGGGAACAGTCATGTAGAGTTCAATAGGAGGGCAGAATCGGACCAGAACTTCTTCTTTCTCACACTTTCCCCTGAAGGAACAGGAAGGCAAGAGGAGAGGGCCTGTGACCTGGGCTGCCCTTCACTATTGTGAAGGGTGACTAGTCCTCGCCTTTTGTGGGAAGTTTCGAGATGAATCAACTTGGAATGAAAGTCTTACCCTGGCCTCAATCTGCTTCTCTAAGGGGAGAGCGCAGAAGAAATTCTTAGAACCAGAGCAAAGGGCCTTTAAGGGGTTAGCTTATAGATGCTGTATTTTTCCTGACTTTGTGTATATATAAATCAAGATGTATCATCATCAGTCTTGTGAAACTCCTTGGAGAGACACATGCAGAGATTTGATTCTGAGTCTCAATTTATAGATTCTTTGTCAGTGGCTATGGATTGCTGAATTTTTATGATCACCTGGCAATATAATTTTAGCTCTTAGGGGGAATCATCTTCCTAATATGTTGATAACAGATAGAACCATATGAAATAGCCAGTTTTTAACCATTTTCTACCTACAAACATGGCAGTTTTATCTGGTTCAGTTAAATACTTGACAAGGATGGAAATAGTAACAGAGATTAGCATTATATGACAAGTTAAGAATTGTCACTCTTTCTTCACAGGTACACTAGCAGTCTTGTAGCCTCAGGAAGCTTGAGGATATCCTGTAATAGAAACCTTCCTTGTCTCATCTGTTCTCCTCTTTCAGCGACTTTGCCCACACCCCCGACATTCTGGCAGCGGCAATAAACAGAACTGAGTTATTTTAATTCTTGGTTATATTCTTAATTACTTTTAATCTCATATACTTTGTGACTGGTTGACAAGTAGCTCTTTGCCTTGATCACAGATTTTGCAACTTGAAACTATTGACCAGATCTAGTTTCTTGGTGTACTACTTGTAAAATCTCCCAAATTCTTTATTAATATTCACTAGGAAGCCATAACAGTTTGTGAATAAAAAAATGGATTTAAGTGTAATGTATGTGAAAAGTCCTAGTATTATGCCTGGCATGTGATAATAGTATTATGCCTAGCAGCATCTGAAATTGGAGTGGGCACAATGGGGATTTTTTTTTTTTTTGGCCACACCTCATGGCTGGTAGAATCTTATTCCCCAACCAGGGATTGAACCCAGACCCTCATAGTGAAAGCACAGAGTCCTAACCACTGAATTGCAAGGAAATCCCCAAATATGCCATTTCTTTTTTTCTTAATGGCGATTTTTAAATAACATCTTCTGCAGAAATTAACACTACAGTTCAGTTCAGTCGCTCAGTCGTGCCCGACTCTTTGCGACTCCATGAATCGCAGCACACCAGGCCTGTCTGTCCATCACCAACTCCCGGAGTCTACCCAAACCCATGTCCATCGAGTCGGTGATGCCATCCAACCATCTCATCCTCTGTCGCCCCCTTCTCCTCCCGCCCCCAATCCTACCCAGCATTAGGGTCTTTTCCAATGAGTCAACCCTTCGCATGAGGTGCCCAAAGTATTGGAGTTTCAGCTTCAACATCAGACCTTCCAATCAACACCCAGGATTGATCTCTTTGAGGATGGATTGATTGGATCTCCTTGCAGTCCAAGGGACTCTCAAGAGTCTTCTCCAACACCACAGTTCAAAAGCATCAATTCTTCGGCGCTCAGCTTTCTTCACCGTCCAACTCTCACATCCATACATGACTACTGGAAAAACCATAGCCTTGACTAGATGGACTTTTGTTGGCAAAGTAATGTCTCTGCTTTTAAATATGCTATCTAGGTTGGCCATAACCTTCCTTCCAAGGAGTAAGCGTCTTTTAATTTCATGGCTGCAGTCACCATCAGCAGTGTTTCTGGAGCCCAAAAAATTAAAGTCTGACACTGTTTCCACTGTTTCCCAATCTATTTCCATGGAGTGATGGGACCAGATGCCATGATCTTAGATTTCTGAACGTTGAGCTTTAAGCCAACTTTTTCACTCTCCTCCTTCACCTTCATCAAGAGGCTCTTTAGTTCTTCTTCACTTTCTGCCATAAGGGTGGTGTCATCCGCATATCTGAGGTTATTGATATTTCTCCCGGCAATCTTGATTCCAGCTTGTGTTTCTTCCAGCCCAGCGTTTCTCGTGATGTACTCTGCATAGAAGTTAAATAAGCAGGGTGACAATATACAGCCTTGACGTACTCCTTTTCCTATTTGGAACCAGTCTGTTGTTCCATGTCCAGTTCTAACTGTTGCTTCCTGACCTGCATACAGGTTTCTCAAGAGACAGGTCAGATGGTCTGGTATTCCCATCTCTTTCAGAATTTTCCATTTCCACAGTTTATTGTGATCCACACAGTCAAAGGCTTTGGCATAGTCAATAAAGCAGAAATAGATGTTTTTCTGGAACTCTCTTGCTTTTTCAATGATCCAGCGGATATTGGCAATTTGATCTCTGATTCCTCTGCCTTTTCTAAAACCAGCTTGAACATCTGGAAGTTCATGGTTCACATATTGCTGAAGCCTGGCTTGGAGAATTTTGAGCATTACTTTACTAGCGTGTGAGATGAGTGCAATTGTGCGATAGTTTGAGCATTCTTTGGCATTGCCTTTCTTTGGGATTGGAACAAAAACTGACCTTTTCCAGTCCTGTGGCCACTGCTGAGTTTTCCAAATTTGCTGGCATATCGAGTGCAGCACTTTCACAGCATCACCTTTGAGGATTTGAAATAGCTCAACTGGAATTCCATCACCTCCACTACAGGTGATATGTATTATTACAAGGAGAGGATAATAGAGCAGTTGGCTTCCCTTCCTTCCGGCCTTCAGCACAGTGAGAGTACAAAGTCTTGCAGGATTCTGAATTGAGTATTAAAGCATTTAAATGCATCTGGTTGGCTTTGCTTCCCTGGTTATCTATGCTACCAGGATATATCTTGCACTCAGTTATTAATATGTCATGCTATCCTTGGAATTGCAGAGCAGGAATCCATGGACCACCTTTGTTGTTGTTTAGTTGTGTCTGGCTCTTTTGCAACCCCATGGACTGTAGCCCGCCAATCTCCTCTATCCATGGGAT
The DNA here is from genome assembly GCF_054371585.1 of Giraffa tippelskirchi. NCBI lineage: Eukaryota > Metazoa > Chordata > Mammalia > Artiodactyla > Giraffidae > Giraffa > Giraffa tippelskirchi. The sequence continues at coordinate 23,264,803 of NC_137284.1, forward strand.
TTTTCTGGGCAAGATTACTGGAGTGAGTTGCAATTTCCTCCTCAAGGGGATCTTCCTGACCCAGGAATTGAACCTGTGTCTGTACATCTACTGTACTGTCCTCCTCTTTACCACTGAGCCACTGAGGAAGCCCAGTCCATGGGTCAGATACTCATGAACAACCCACAAGGACCATTGCTAATGGACACTGGCGTTTTTCAGGTTAGTATGAGGGAACTGGTCACAAAGCTGGCCTTCATCTACAAATTAATTATCCTCTGACTGTGTTCTTTTGTATGTGTTGGCTTTGTAGGTGATATGATAGATTCTAGTGGATGGAGGAGCCTGGTAGGCTGCAGTCCATGGGGTCGCTAAGAGTCGGACACGACTGAGCGACTTCCCTTTCCCTTTTCCCTTTCATGCACTGGAGAAGGAAATGGCAACCCACTCCAGTGTTCTTGCCTGGAGAATCCCAGGGACGCTGGAGCCTGGTGGGCTGCCATCTATAGGGTTGCACAGAGTCGGACACGACTGAAGCCACTTAGCAGCAGCAACGGTATCTCCACAACTGAGGATTTACTGCACTCTTGGGGTGTATCAAGGATCAACTGTTTTGCTTTGTTTTGCATTTATGGTCTGCTGCCTCTTGAAGACTTTGTGGTGTCTTATGAGTTTAAACATGGACATATGACAAAAATTGATGAAGGTAGTGGCAACCCACTCCAGTATTCTTGCCTGGAAAATTGCATGGACAGAGGAGCCTGGCAGGCTACATCCATGGGGTCACAAAGAGTCAGACACGACTGGGTGCACACACACACATACACACACATGCATGACAAAAACACAAAAAGATCCCAGACTTTCTAGAAAAAGCCCAGAGGTTCAGTGACAGACTTTCGAGCAGGTGAACTAATAGGTCTAAATTAGCCTGTATCACCTTTGTTTAGTGGGCGTGATATTTGCTTAAAGTCTGCTCTTGCTCGGGAAGCTGTCTTTTCCAGAAAGGAAGGGCCACACTGTCTCATCACCACTGTTTTGCCCTTTCCCTGGAGCAGGGCCTGGGAGAGAGTAAATACTCAGTCATCACTTTTCCAGGAATGAATGAGGCTGCCAGGTTCCAGTTTGTCCCTGGGTGAAATTCTCCAACAAGTACTGCTCTTCCCCATTCATTTGAGAGGCAGCCATAGGGCCTAGAAGTTGGAATCTAAGTCTGTATCCTTCTTTGTAGGGAAATTCAAATTTTTATGCCAAAAAAATAATTGATTCTTCTTCACAAACTACTTGTGTATTGGGCACCTACTAAGTACCATATACACGTGTCCTCCCATATAATCACCATCACCACTGTGTGATGTATTGTGTGGCTGTGTAATGCCACACAATGTGATCTGTGTAATGCCCATTTTACAGATCAGGTCATTGAGGTTAAATTGCTGATGATTGTAATTCAGTAAATGGCAGAATCAGGATTTGAACCCAGATTTGTCTGACCCCAAGTTTGTGATACCATTCTAATGGCAGAAAGTGAAAAGGAATTAAAGAGCTTCCTGATGAAGGTGAAAGAGGGGAGTGAAAAAGCTGGCTTAAAACTCAACATGCAATAAACTAAGATCATGGCATTGGGTCCCATCTCGTCATGGCAAATAGATGGGGGAAAAGTGTAAACAGTGGCATATTTTATTTTCTTGGGGTCCAAAATCACTGCAGATGGTGACTGGAGCCATGTAATTAAACGATGCTTGCTCCTTGGAAGAAAAGCTATGACAAACCTAGATAACATATTAAAAAGCAGAGACATCACTTTGCTGACAAGATCCCTATTGTCAAAGCTAAGGTTTTTCCAGTGATCATGCCTGGATATAAGAGTTGGTTCGTAAAGAAGGCTGAGCACTGAAGAATTGATGCTTTTGAATTGTGGAGCTGGAGAAGACTCTTGAGAGTCCCTTGGACAGCACAGAGACCAAACCAGTCAATCCTAAAGGAAATCAACCCTGAATATTCATTGGAAGGACTGATGCTAAAGCAGAAGCTCCCATACTTTGGCCACCTGATGTGAAAAGCTGACTCACTGGGAAAAATCCTGATGCTGGGAAAGACTGAGAGCAGGAGAAGGGGACGACAGAGGATGAGATGATTGGATGGCATCACCGACTCGATGGACATGAGTTTGGGTAAACTCCGGGAGTTGGTGATGGACAGGGAAGCCTGGCGTGCTGCAGTCCATGGGGTCGCAAAGAGTCAGACGTGACTTGGCGACTGAACAACAACAGCAAGACCTGTGTTTTATCCTGTAAATATCGCTCCTTAAGCCCTCATTACTCTTCTTTTAGCATCTGGATCAGCTCTTGACGGAGACCTCCACTTGGAATAATCTCTTTGGGGAGTGCTAGGAAGTTAGGGATCGATACTCTGACATTGTAGCAGAATAAATGATGTGCATGATGCTTTCTGGAAGGAACACACACAGAGGCATCCTCTGGGCCTCTCCCATGATACTGACCCCCTGGGGTGCTTTCACCCTCAGGAGGACCGCTGAGTCCGGAAGCAACATACTGCAGGGCTCAGCTCTAAGCATCTGATCTGGGGCCTCCAGAATGAGGGCTGACTTGGAGAACTTAGCCATGGCGCCCCTTCCAGGTCTCTCTGTTTCAAGGGAAAAATCAAGAAGTCAGAAAATAATTGGGCAATGAAGCAATTCTAGGCAGTTGGAAGCAAAGTGGAGAAAGATAGCTACTGGAGGAATTCGAGATTCTCGTTTTCAATTTTCTTCTCCTCTAGAGAGTTTTTTTCGTATCCGTATGGACTTACCCATTTGCTGTAACAGCATAGAGGCTCCTATAAAATTTTGTTAAAAAGGAATTCTTGACAACATCTTAGAAAGCCCAAGTTATAAATATCTTAAAAGATAAGGAGGATACCATTGCCAAATTAAAGGAAGGAACTGGGCAAGGCATTAAAGCAGCACAGAAAAAGTCTGACAGAAACACTTAAGCCCCATCCAGCCCCTGAGTCCCTCATTTTGAAGCTTTCTCTTTCAAAGCCACCAAGAGAGCTAGAGATGAATTTCTGAAAGCTTTGAAGCCTGAATGGCCAGAGTTGGGACAGAAGGTATGGAGCACTGTTGCCAAAGATGGCCTTATGTGTCTGCCAAGCAAGTAGCAGCATGTGGGGCTTACAAGGGAGATACTCCTGAATGTTTCCCCACCTGGGAGAATATGAAGCACATGCATACCTTCCTTCTTTCTGGGGTTCCCTTCTAAAATGAGAACTACTTTGTCCAGGCCCTGCTGCTGTGTCCTGTGGTGCTGTGCATCCCCAGGACCGCACTGTGGCCCATGAACATGTGACCATTTGGGGTTGTTGAACACTGACATAGGTGGAGAAAAATGTGAAACTGGGCAATCACGCATCAGGTCATGGTCCCCAGGAATGCAGAGCAAAAAGACAACACGGGTGAGACAGGCATTCAGAAGGGCAGTTCCCCAGAGTACTTTTGGGTCTGTTTCATGGTTGGATTTCTTTTATTTTTTTCCTTCTATTTTTGTTTTTGGAAACTGGCAAGGGGAAGGAGTGTCAGGAGAGCATGGAGGCCTGGTGGATAGGAAACAGACCTTCCCAGTAAATGTGACCACAGGCATGGCCCTGCCCTTCCCACCCCTCCCCATCTCAGTGCCCAGTCCGGATGTCACTGGAGCCCCACCTTGAAGGCACTGCTCCATCCATCCCTGATACAGCACAGCTCATCCATCCTGAGGCTTTCAGACCAGCCCGGAGGACTTGGTCTGGCTGCTGTTGCCATGGTAATGGAGTGCCAAGGCTTCCCTAAGAACAAGAAGGACCCTGGCCTTCTCTCCGTTTCCGCTCCTGAACGTGGCCCAGTGCTATGCTTTTGCTCTGGGTCCTCTCTCTCTGCTCTTCTCCATTGCTCCCTGGCCTCTAGCCATTTTGACTCTCTTTTGGTTCCCAGAATGTGCAAGGCCGCATCCTGAATGAAAACTGTCCACCTTCAGGTCCCCTGTGATGGGGGTATTCTGCTCTTCCCACTCTCGGTGCCCAGCTCACTCTTACGTCTCAGCTCAAATTTGCCTTCAGCAAACATTCTCGAGTACGTACAAGGCGCCCTATGCTCTTCTGGGTGCTTGGGGTTACATCAGTGAAGAGAACAGACCAACTTTCTGTGGACCAACTTTCTATCTCTTCCTAACCCCCCAATCCTTCCAGGCTTGATCAGGTCCTTTAGTACTTGACAGATGCTATCGGTGTTCTGTTTATTTAATGCCAGTTCCCCTACATTAGACTGTAGGTTCTACAAGGTCAGGAATTGTGTCTCTTTAATTCACCACTGTATACCCAGTACCAACACACTGCCTGACACCCAGAAAGGGCTCAGTAGATATGGGTGAAGAAATGGATAAATGGATGGATGAATGACAATTGTTTTTGTTGACAAGTGGCAGTGTCAGGTGTGAGGATCACACATATTTCTAGAAGGAAGTTGTTTGTGCTAAGAGGCTCAAGAGGAAGCTACACTGTGCTTTTCAAGTCCTTAGAACTTACAGGTTCTTGCTCAGCCTTGTCTGAGGTCCAGGTGTCCCACTACCTAAGCTCTAGGCATTTCATGTTTGTTTTTTTTTTTTATTAATGACTATGACCAAGCCGCACTCTAAAGCAGCATCTGTTTGCCTCCCTTGTCAATTTCATCTTCTCAAGATGGAGACCTCCAAGGGGCTTGGTGAGAAACTAAACTCATCAAAACTGTCACCCCATTTACTCGGTCTGCTTGGAACCCTACCTTCCCCTGGGCTGCGGTAGAGATGGTCTTCATCTGGGTTAATCAGTTTCATACACTTTGCAGTCAGCTATGCTGGTATTCAGAGTGAAATGCTACCATGACAACTGCCACAACAGATGGTATTTGATCAGTCTCTAAGCTACAGAGGAGATATACAGCAGTGCTTCTGAGGTTTGCATATTTTACGTTATCATGAGACCCAGTCCGGCCTTAACCATGACTGAAATGTAAAGTTTTCCATTTGCCTCCAAGCCCCGTCCCTTCTCTTTCCAGTTGTTTGCCATTTGTTTTGATTTTCCTTGCTCTCTGCCTGGCCTGGATGTAGATGTATTTCTGAATGTGGAGGAGCTAGGCTACAATGTACTTGGTCCATGGAAGTTGCCCTGCAGGTCTAATGTTTAGAGACTGTTGAGAAGCTATTCAACTATGGGATGGAGATCCTGGCTGAAAGTGGGGGGAAAGGCTTAAAACTGCCAGCCTTTCTCTCTCGGATGTTCATGGACCACACAGGGTGGAGGCCACGTATGGCCCCAAAGCAAGGGAAACCCTGGGAAGTGCATCTTGGTCTCAGTTTGTCCCCTTACCCTGCCCTCTCTTTCTTCGGGCTCCTTTCTCCTCCCAGGGTCTCTGGTGTTGTGGTCCCATTTCTCAGCTTCCCATTTCCACCCCAGCAAGCACTGCAAACTCCAGGAGCTTGATCCCAGGGCTCTTGGACCCATTGCTATGGCAACAGCTATAGCAGCCTTCTCAGCCAGTGCCCCTCCCCACCCCCTCAGCAACACTGGAATGTCAGACTTTGCACAGATATTTTTTTCAGCTAATTTTGGAAAGCAGTTTATATTGGCCGCTATGTGTTAATGAACAACTTCGGTTCTATTTACATACTTTGCTGGTGAAGAGTCTTTTCCTTTGCTCTGCCTCTCAGCTTTAACAGGATCTGCATCCCACACTGGATGTCTGTATCCCATATGAGCCATGAGCCTCTTTAAAGATGGGGACCTCATTGTGCTATGATGGGAACCCTAGAGACTGCCACTGGCCAGTCCCCTCCAGGGATGATGTGGTAGGAGTATGCAGTCTCAATCATACGGGAGGCTGGATTGTTTACCTGAACAGTGTTTATAAGAAAACCTTAAGGTGATTTTGAATCACAAGAGAGCCTGGATCAAAGAAACAGTCTCCCCTTCTGATCTCATTCCAAGTGAAGCAGGAGGTTGGAATCCACATCTGACCTTGCTCCCCAGCCCCGTGCCCTTCCTGGGGTACAGATGAAAAGAGCGTGGGTCTCTGCCGCCTTGTCAGGCATGAGTTTTAACCTTAATGGAACATTATTAAAGAATGGATTTGAAACTTGAGGAATGTGTTTTGAACTCCTGTGAGCAGAGAATTCATGGGGGGGGGGCGGAATCAAGGCGCTTGATGGGCTTATGAATCGTCTTTTAAATGATGAACCAAGTTCTTATTTTTAGATTTTACGTTTTCTGGGAGTGCAGCTCAGCCATCTGGATAGTGTTCCCATTTCATCTCCTCTTTAGGAGAAAGCATTCCTGGTGCCCTGGAGCCTCCTCTCTTCACCTCATGGAGGGAGATCCTAATGTTTCCCTTGTTTATTAGATGCTCTGATTCTCCTGGAAATGGAGGGGAGTCAGGGTGTGTGGACCTAAAGAGGATTGTGTAAATGTGGACTCCTGGACTGGGGGAGAACTCTGGACTAACACTAGCAAAAGAATGGAGCATAGTACCCGGCACAGAGCAGACATCGCATAATTACCTTGATTGAATGAATGATTAAAAGAATCATCTCAGATGTCTCACCCTTGCCACTGTGGATATGTGGGGTTGGATAATTCTTTATTGGGAGGGATCTGTGTTAGTAGCATCCATAGCCTCTGAACACTAGATGTCAGTCCCCTTCAGGGTTGTGACAACCCTGAATGTGACCAGATGTGGCCAGATTCCCCCTGGGGGGGTGCACAAAATCTTTTCCTAGTCTCCTTCACTCCGTGAAGAACTACTGATCAAAATTATGAAATTTGTTAACAGAGTGATAGGACTGTAAAAAAAAAAATTAATGAGAGATGAAGTATTTTAGGTAACCCCTGTATATTATTCCTCCCCTTAACGGAATTTAACATTTAAAAAGGGTTCGATGCATGATACAGGGTGCTCGGGGCTGATATAATCCAGAAGGATGGGATGGGGAGGGAGGTGGGAGGGGGGTTCTAGGAGGGGAAATTATGTACACCCATGGTAGATTCATGTCAATGTATGTCAAAACAAATACAATATTGTAAAGTTAAAAAATAGATAAATAAACTAATTTAAAGGATGGAAAAAAAAAACAGTTAAAAAGAAAAACTGCGAATCAGTTGAAATGTACCAAGGCTAGCCTTGCAAGAAGAAATTACCATGGACTTTAAATGATGGCACATACATCGAATGCCCCATAAATGTACTCCATGCTCCTTGGAAGGGAAGTCCTGTAGAAGTGCCGTGTTGTAGTAGAGCGGAGCTTTTCCTGACTATGTTGGTAGGTGTCCTTTTTTTGGGTTCAGAGTCACACTGCCACAGTATTGGTGAAAAAAACTGAAACCTACCCATCTCAGTCCACGCACGTGACACCTCCCAGGATAAGTAACAAGTACACTATTTTTGATTTTGCATTATCAGGTTCAGGGGCGGTCAGCTTTTTCTGCTTCTCATTTTCCATGGGGACGTAATTGCCAAAGCCTCCCTTCTGAGCTGTGCACCACGAGATATTACAAGAAGTAGGTTTGGGTCCTGTATAGCACAGGAAACCGTATTCAGTGTTCCTGTGATAAACTATAAGGAAACGAATATGGAAAAGGATGTATATATAACTAAATCATTTTGCTGTACAGATTAACACAACTTTGTAAATCGACTATACCTCAATAAAATTAATTTAAAAATTAAAAAATAAACACATACCCCCCAAAAATGGATAGGATTATAGGAAGAGACAAGTGGTAGCAGGACAATTTTATAATTTTACCGTGATTTCAATATTAGTGCCTTTGTATGGAGGCAAAAAATCCTTGTGAGTGGTTTTGGCCTGTTACCACTGTGTACAATAGCATGAATTCTCAAAAGCAGGGTTTTGTAATCGAGTGCAGTCACATTTAGAGAGAGGATTTTTATTACACTTCTACATGGAAGCTGGCTGCTCTAAAACACTTTGCACAGGATCCTCCCAGCCATTCTCGTCCTTCTTTGACCACCGCCTCCCCCCACTTCCCTCCGAGGTGGCAGCACCTGGTTGTCACTGTCAGTCACCCTGCACTGGAAAGAAGAAAGGAGTGTTTAAAGCCAACTCATTTTTCCTCCCGCTTTGTAAGATGTGACTTTCTGCCATGGTGGCAGGCAAAACCCATAGCATCAGCATTTATTTTACTTGTGGGAAATTGCATTCTACCCCTTTTCCTAGAGATGAAAGAATGCCTCTCAGATGAAGACCCTGGAAGCTGGGAAAGAGATGGGAACCTGAGATACATAAAAAAAAAAAAAGAGAGAGAGGATGGAGCAGATTCTTTTTCAGTGGATGCAGTTTTATTCAGGTGTCCCCAAGCTTAACTTAATATGTTTGGAAGCTGCAAAGACTGAGAGCAGAGAATGCCAGACATCAGGGAAGGGCGGACATGAACTTTAAGAAGACTGCCTTGGAGCCAGACTGTACTCAAATGAGAGCTCGTAAAATGGAGACACTTTACTCTGTGGCTACGAAGGAGCCATCAGGATGTTGCTTGGGGGAGGTGAAGAGAATGGTCACAAGCGCACTGTGATAGACAGTCGTTTATGGGTTCAGAACAAACCCTTGGGTCAAATACTGGTTTGAGCTCATAAGCATGTGGCTGGAGCCTGGGAAGTCGGGCGGGGGGCTGGGGGGTTGTAGAGGTAAGGAAGACGTGAAATGCAAACTCTGTGAAATCCAAAGTTCCCTCTGTCAAGTCCAAAGCAATTTCTTTTATTTATGGTTACCATTGACATGAATCAAGCCTGAACATTTTCCTGTAGACCTAAAAGTAATTAACCCTGACAACTGAAGTCAAATTAGACCTTTGGGAATGACCTAATTGCTCTTTCCTGGGAGGGGGACGTGAGCTTGCCCTTGGCCGTAGCATTCATCCTGGATAAGCCTAGAAGGCCTCCCAGACTCTGGTGGGGTCGGGTCCCTTCTTGCTACAGAAGACACAAAGGACAGAGAGGTTGGGTGAGTTGGCAGCTCTCCTCGGTCCTCTGCGATGCCTGCCATCCTGAGAATTTTGTGAGTCAACACTACCCAGATTCCTGCTGAAATTCCCATTCACTCTTTTTATATTTGACTGCTTACCTCCTCGGGGGCTGGAAACCTCTCCCAGCTGCTGGTAGGGGGGTGGGTCTCCTAACCTCATCCCCACCTCCGTGTTTCTGGCAGCTGCTCAAGTGTTCAGGATGGCGCTGGTGACAGTGATCAACACGAGAGCTCCGATTTCACCCTGGTTATTTTTGGCAGCCATGAGCAATCCAAGGCCTCGACTCTTGGCACTGTGTGTGGTTAGGATATTAGGTAACCTTTTCCTGTGCAAGTACAGACAAAGGAGAGTCCTGACCTGCATCCATCCATCCATCTGTCCATTCGACATTTTCATGTCATTTTTTTCCTCTTCAAGAAACTTAGCAAATGCACAATGAACCCTCTCTCTGACATAGCCTCTTGTTCCTAATAAGAGATGGCTCTGGAGAAGGCTAAACATTTATTGAGTGTATATTGTTTTTTTTTTTTTTTCCTCCTAGATTGAAAACATAGATGCCTGCTTGAACTTCCTGGCAGCTAAGGGAATAAACATCCAGGGACTCTCTGCGGAAGGTGAGTGAGCACTTGTCATGGAGTTGCCCTTTCACTGTTTGCAATGCCCAGCTGCTACTTATTGATGACATTTATAGAGTTAAGCCAGTGGGTCCTGGTAGGCTCTTCCAGTCTTGTTTCTTTCTGGTTATGAGACTGCTCAATGCTCATCTACACTTGAGGATGCCAGTTTTTTTTTTTTGACAACCTGAAGAATCACTCCTAGAGTGCCGATCCAACCATGCCCACCTCGTCTGCCTGGCACAGAGGGAGTAGTAAAGACAGAGCTGGTTCTCTTTGAGAAGGGTTTCATCACACGATGCTGATTTGATTCACGTGACCGGCGAGTCAGTTAATTATCAAGCCAGGCCTTATCTGTGGGAGAGAGAACACTTAGCCACAGAACATATTTAAATCGTACAAGTTCCCAGGGGAAAGTGCCTAATCCTTATCTCTCACTTTTGTTAGAAGAAGCAGCACTTTTCCTAACTCCAAAAATAAAAAAAAAGCACGTGATTTATTAATAAGACGCTCCATTCTGACATCCTGATTAGTTTTTAATTAAGTCCAATTTGGTGGCTAATTAACACATTAGTGTTTGCTGGTGGTTTGCTGTTCAATTAAGTGTTGGTCTGGAGATGGCTGGTCTGAATTCTTAGCCTCCTCAGGCAACGTCTCACTGTGGAAACTCGCTGTCTCTCTCTCTCTCCTGTTTGTAAATACAAGCAGCTGCCAGCTCCAAGGCTGCCACAGGCCCCGACATCCTCCCAAACTCATTAGGCTGCACCTGCCTCCAGTTTTCCCAGAGCAGGTAGAGCTGTGTGGGTTTCAGATGACACCACCCTAGCATGCTTGCGTTTTGCAAAGTTGCCTGTTAGTATCCACTCTGGTGGTTAGGGTGGGGAGGCGGGGAGTGCTGAGGAAGGACACAGCCCCGTGGAGCAGGTAAGTTTGCAAACATGATCCTCTTGGGCCCTGTTCCTTACCTTTGCCCTGCTGCGTGGTGAAAGCTTGGTTGTCCTGGCTGGGTTTCTGGACTGGAGTCTCCCTCGGTTTTGGAGGTGGGCGGCCACTATTGGCATCTCGTGTCTCTGATCGCAATTCCCCAAGTGGGACTTCTAATAGGCTGGGGCTGTCCCGAGTCAGGCACGGTCACATTGCTTCCAGAAGTCTCTGAGCAAGCTCTTGGTGATCAGCCTTCATCTCAGCTCAGAGAGAAGGGTCCACGGAGGATTCCTTGATCTGGGCTGTGGGCCCTCATCCACCGGGGATGAGACCTGGGCTGAATGGCATGTGGCATGCACATTGCTGGGGTGTGGGGGGTTGTTGGTGGTATTTCCATGGAGACGTAGGGAGATGCAAATTTCTGTTCCAAGGAGCACATGACTTCTTCCTGGAAGAGAGTGCTGGTGCTGGTGTAGGTGGCGGGCACACATTCCTTCTAGTTCCTGGGCGTGATTAGATCCCAGGCATGTGCCCTCATAGCAGAGCATCAGCAGGGGCTTCTACAAGTCATGTGTAGCAGAAAGGGCTCCAGGGGATGTAGACCATAGGCCAGCTTCATCTCATGTGGTCTGAAGGTGACCCTAGCCACCCATCTACCCATTGTCCTGCCTTCTGCCTACCCCGTCTCTCCCCCACCCCCATCTGCCCCATCTTCTCTATACCTTAAGGCATAGAGAGTCTACTCAACAAATGTTTGTTGAATGAATAAGTACCAACTGCACTCAGGTGGCTCAGTGGAAAAGAATCCACCTGCCAGTGCAGGAGATGCAAGAGACATGGGTTCGATCCCTCAGTCAGGAAGACCCCCTGGAGGAGGAAATGGCAATCCACTCCAGTATTCTTGCTTGGAAAATTCCACGGACAGAGGAGCCTGGTAAGCTACAGTCCATGGGATCGCAAAAGAGTCACATACGGCTGAGCACACACGCATGTGCTTAGAAGGCTTTTATCTGCACCAGCCCCAGCTCTCACAACAGACATTGGAATTTACAATAGACCGAGTTTAAAGACGAGGAAATTTTGCCTTAATGAAGTTGTGAAGCCTATGGTGAGTGAGTGGCAGGGCAAGGTGTTGAACCCAGGTGATTTCAGAGCTCACGTTCATGGTGTCTTTGGGGACAGCAGATGGATAAAATGCAAGCATGCCATGTACAGGTAAAAAAAGTCAAAACAGATGTAGAACCTTTGTTCTAGTGGTCACTGTCTCAGAAGATGCTGGGCAGCTCTCAAAGGCACATCCTGAAGAAGGATCAGCCCCAGCCCCTGGTCAGTGGTCGGATGTGGCCCCTGTGAGTCTCTGAGCAGAGAAGAACAGACTGGAATCAGTGGGTTAAAAATCAGTCACTGGGGTATAACCATGAAGTGAGTTTTTCAGGAACTGCCCCCAACTGTGCTATGCTAACCCCCATCTTTCCTGCTGGGTCGAGGCTCATTTACTATCTGGGCCAGAACCTATTTCTCTTTAGTCTTGCATAGATATTGGGAAATGCAAGAGACATAGGTTCCATCCCTGGGTCAGGAAGATCCCCTGGAGGAGGAAATGGCAAACCTCTCCATTATTGCTGTGTGGAAAACTCCATGGACAGAGGAGCCTGGTGAGCCTCAGTCCATGGAGTTGCAACAGATTCAGACACAGCTGAGCAGGCATGCACGTGTTTTTAAGGCTTTATGTCATGAATTTAAAGATAGATTTATGTCAGTATTTAAGACTCAGTCTTGTTCATTTTTAAACTTCAATCTCAAACTCAAAGCCTTTTCCTGGTGTCCCCCCAGAGCAGGTGGCTTTGGAAGACTGAAGCGGGGTGGGGCATGATGCCTTCCTTTCCCTTCCCTCGTCCCCGTGCCTGAGTGGCCAGAATCGGGGCCAGAGCAGAGAAGCAAAGTTCTGCCAGTGATGAAGTTGCTGTCCTTCTCTTGTATGACTGTCATTGCCACTGTCCCTGGGTGGGGGTCTCTGTGTGCCCAGTCGACCGGGCACTCGATCCCACGCTGCTTCCAGGGTCTGGTGGTCTTGGTGGTCTGGTGGGAGATTTGACCAGCTTTTCCAGCTCACCCCTAGCTGGTAGCATTCACCTCCCATCCCCCTGATTAGGACTCTCTCTGTCCCTACACTGAGGTGGTCCCAGTAAGGCTGTATACCTTAGCCTCATGATCCCTGCATTACCCACCATAGAACGGCAGGAATGTGTGGGCTCTGTCCTCCACCTGTGATGATGGAACAGACCTCCTGGCACCTGGATGTCCCCACCATACGGTCTCTGTCCAGCTGTTTCCAGCTTAGGAGGCCCACAGGCAGCTCTGCCAAGTCTCTTCTAGGCAGGGGTCCCCATGGGGCCCTGGGGTGCCAGCACCACCACTTGGAGTAATTCTCTTGGGGCCTCCACTCCCTTGACTTGAAGAAGTGCATGGACCCCACCTTCTTGCTCCTTGGGTAAGAGGAGGGGATAGCCTGTCTCTCAGATCATCAGTCACGACCACCCTTGCTCACCCTCAGTGCCATTCTCTCATCTGGATCTTCTCCTGATTTGGGGTTGGGTGGGTCGACGTGGGTGATACTGGTCTTTGATGGTAAGACTGATTCTGGACTAGTACAGTCTTGTGGGGGTGGGGGGAGTGGGTGACTGGCCCCAAGTTTTGTCAGTTCCTTGAACTCACAAATCAAGAGTACTGAGAGCGTTTTATCCTCAAATGAGTCTTAAGGCACAATTTCAGGGTTATAGGAAATACCTCCATTTGACATACTGGTCAGTTATAGGAATGGAAACCATATATTGAGAACCCACCATGGGCCATCACTGGGCTGAGAGCCATACACAATTTTTACCTTATTTAATCCCCCAGCAACCTTCTGAGGTCGGTATATATATTACCCCATCTTACAGATGAGGAAACTAAGGCCCAAAGAGATTGCTACATGTAGCAAAAGGGAGGCCCGCAGGTGATCAAGCTGCTCACAGCTGTTGATTTAAAGGCCTGGGGTTTTCTCCTGCTCACCACTACCCACACTTCCAACCACCTGCATAACTACTAGAAAATCATTATAGTGTTCAAAGAAATAATGTCATATTAATGCTTTCTGTTTTGCTTTTGAAGATGATTGAGCACCCCGAGGTTCCTCCTCTGATGGGAAAAAAAAAAAAATCAGTGGTTGGAAAGCCCCACAGGCACATCACCACCCTTTCCCAGTGACTTAAGCAGGTTTGGAACCTGGGAGGCTGTATGCACCTGTCCTTGAAGCGTTTCAGCAGCTCAGGCCCTGCCCTGCCCTGCCTGTGAGAGAGCCACAGGCAACCTTTGTTCCAGGGCAAGACAGCCGATGCCTGCGAGCCGGGGCTGCAGGCCAAGGTGAGCCCTATGGAGACGCTGCTAGTTTGCGGCTTCTCCCACTCCTTGGTGTTCCCAGAGGTTGGACCCATCCACTTGCTCCTGGAGAGTGGCCAGAGTCCTATGAGCCTGGGCCTCACCCTGACCCAGGTGATCGTCTAGATCCCTTCAGCCCCTTTCTACCACACTTCTGTCACCGCCGTCTGTAAACCTGTCCCCGGGAGGAAGTCCTCTATCCCTGGGAGTGTTTTTTGTTTGTTTGTTTTTCTGTTGCAATGAGAACTCTTTGGATTTATTCTCTTAACAACTTTCATATATAACATACAGCAGTGTTAATTATCTTATCATGTTGTACATTACATGCCTAGTTCTTATTTATCTTAAAACTGGAAGTTGGTACATTATTGACTGCCTTCATCCAGTTCCCCCACCCCCACCTTTGGTAACCACAAATCTAATCTCTTTTTTTTTAATAAAAACAATTGTTCACTGATTAAAGACAAACTTAATCTTCAGAGTTCATAAAGAGATCCTAAAAACTCAATAGCAAAGTAGTTATATCAATACAACAAGTTATTCTCTGAAAAGGAAATGCAAATGGTAATTAAACATAGGAAGAAGTGCTTCACCTCACTAACATTCTAAAAACTATTAAAATAACCTGATACACCAACTTTCATGTATCAGATGATTAAAATTGAAAGATCTGATAATATCAAATGATTGAGAGGTAGGTACTCTTATAAACCTTTCCTTGTGGGAATAAAGTTTAGACTATTCATCTGGGCGATCAGATTCCGTTAAAATCTGAACTATTTGATACTCAAGTATTCCACTTTTCCATATCTCTCTTTGAGATTGTACCTGGGAGGTTTGAGAACACCTGGGCTTTGCGCTGCCTGGCCCTAAGCCCATGATGGGGAGGCAGAGGTCGGGAGGGGAAGGCCTTTCTTATTCAGCATATATTTGCTGGGCACATCCGGTATACCAGGTGCAGTGCTAGGCACCAGGGTACACGGAGAGTCATGTCAGTCGTACAAAACTAGCTTCAATTCCAATTAATAAGAGAGTTGTCCTGGTGGGATGTACAGGATCCAGTCACTGGTACCCAAAGAAAGGTTAACAGTCAGCTCTACCTGGGGCCGTCAGGGGGCTTCACAGAGACAGTGGTGCTTCCCTTGGGTTTTACAAGATGAGTAGGCTTGCACCAATTGGAAAGGGAAGGTGAAGAGAAATTTATATAGAAGTTAGGTCATAGTAATGTGATGGGCACAGAGGACTTGCTTTTTATCAGTCTTGCAGGTTGCAGGCAGGATGATGCTTCCAGGGGCCTCTGACAAGGAGTATACGCTTTTGGCGTGAAATAGATCCCTGGGTCAAGAAGATACCCTGAAGGCAAGGGAAGATCCCCCGGAAAGGAATCTTCTCCAGGCAGCGCAAATCCCAGGTTGCTGACTTGATTAGTTCAAACCTGGGTTTGTGGCCCTGATAGCCAGAGACTTGATGCTGAGCTCTCCTCCACTGATTCCGAGCCAGGAAACAGGAGGTCTTTCTGGACCGTTAGGGTAAAAGCAGCAGGCGGATTGTCTCCATTGTCCTCCTACCGCGTCTCCGGAGTTCTGCGGTGAGTGGGACCGTTTCTGTCCCTTACCAGCAGGGGGCGCTGTGGGCTCTACTCCCACCTCCTCATCCACTTCGCCTGTGGGCACTGAGGGGCTTGATGAACCGAAGGGCTGCTGGAGTGGGGTTATGCAGACGGCCCAGCTGGGATCCACAGCCCCAAATCAGCTGGGTGACCTTACACCGTGGCTTAAGGGGATTGAATAGGAATCCTGAGTCTGCAGTCTAGGCAGCCTTCCCTCTGGCTCCCAATCCCTTCCCTACAAAGCAGCTTTCTTTGTATTAGATTATTCCAATGCTTGTGCCTTAGTAAATCAGACTTGAGGTTTCTTTTAAATAATGTTGAAAGAAAATAACTCTGTTATTCTCCCATCTTGCCCAACATCCCCTACAGCATCTATGCAGATTAGGAGCAGTGAGTGGGAGTAGAGATCAGTCAGAACCCAAGGAGATTGAGTCAAGGCAATACTGAATTCTAGTGGAAATTGGATTATGGTCGGTATAGTTTATTCTTCAGTTGATGTGCGGATGGCCATAGGAGAGAAAATAGGACAGGGTTTTCGTGCTGGTTGCTATGCCCTGCTAGCTCATGTCTCCTCAGACAAGCCATCTCTCTCTCTCCCTCTCTCTCTGTCTGTAGAAAAGAATACTGGAGTGGGTTGCCTTTCCCTTCTCCAGGGGATCTTCTTGACCCAGGGATCGAACCCAGGTCTCCCACATTGCAGGCTGATTCTTTACCATCTAAGCCACCAGGGAAGCCCATCTCTCTCTAGGTCTACTTTTTTTTTTTCCTTTCTAAAGATCAAGAGTGTGGGGATAGTCAATCAGAAATAAAATGATCCCCTTTTTCCAAGGCCTCAGGAAATGTCATAGGGGAAACATTTTTGTGGGCTGGTGGGTTTGGTTTTTAGAGAGCCTGTGTAGCCAGTTTACCAGGCCTTGTGGCACACAGACAAATGCCATTTGGAAATAAGAAAAGAACACAATTCTAGCTATTTTGGATACTGTCTGTTAAAGACCACCCATGGCATGAACTGTGTGTCTCTTAACTCCAAACTCAAGCATTCACTATGCTTGAGTCTTTTGTTCTGAAATGGATAACATGTGGTCTATCCATATAACAGGATAATGCCTCCCAATATAAAGAAACGAACTAATTGATAATGTTCTCACCCAGATGAACCTTAAAAACATGCTCCATGGAAGAAGGAAAGTGTAGTCACTCAGTTATGTCCAACTCTTTTCAACCCTATGGACTGTAGCCCACCAGGCTCCTCTGTCCATGGAATTCTCCAGGCAAGAATACTGGAGTGTATTTAGCCATTCCCTTCTCCAGGGGATCTTCCCAACCCAGGGATTGAATCCAGGTCTCCCGCATTCTTCCATGGAAGAAGCCAGATGCAAAAGACTGCATGTCACATGATTCCACTTACAGGAAATTGGCCCAGAATAGGCCAATCAATGAAAACAACAGATTAGAGGTTGCCTGAGGGGATGGGTTTGGGACTTGATTACAGATGAGCGCTTTTCAGGGTGATGGAAATAGTCTAAAACTAGAATTTACTAAATTTACTAAAGATCATTATACACTTGATTTTGTGGTTGTAAATTATACCTCAGTAGAGCTGATTTCTTTTTTAAAAAGAGATGCCTACTGAGTTTTCTCTAAAATGAGATGATCATGGTTGGTTTTTTTCTTGAGGCCCGTGACTGTCTTGAGGGGATGTGCAGGAAGGAGGGACAGCTCCTTAGGCTTCTTGTAGGTGAAGAGCCCTATGCTGAATTCTCCAAAGGCGGCAGGTACAACAACTTTATTTTCTGAACCAAATAAGGAAGTACAGAGACAGGCTGCTTTGATTTTATTTTCTCATTTAATCCTGTTAATCTCCACAGCATCCCTATGGGGAAGGTGTGGCACACATATGCCCATTTTAAAGAGGAAAACTGAGGCTCAGAGAGTTTAACTCTTGGAAAAACTTTGAAGTCTTCAAATGATGGACTAGAGAAATGCAAACTCCAGTCTTTGTGGCTCTAACAATCAGTGATCCATATAGTAAAAATGCTTCTTCCTAAGAATCAGTGTATCCATGGGAGCACTGGGTTCTTTCACAAATAAAAAAAAGGTTGTCGAGAAGAATAGAACAGTTCTGAGCAATAAAGGACTGAACGTCACGGGGCAAAGCTGGCTCCATTCATCTGCCCTGGGCTGGGCAGGTAGATTGTGAGGGAGCCCACGTGGACATACTTTTTGCAGGAGCAACCCCCGATCCTCTGGCTTTGCTGTGGAATTGTTAGTTCCTCCTGTCTTTGTTTTTCTTGCATGGTTTTTTTTAGAAAATGTATTGTGAGATGTTTGACACATTCCATAGTAAAAGAATACTTCTATTATAGAAGGAGAATAAAGAATATTTCTGTGCCTATGAGCTAACTTAATAAGTAAAACACTATCTGGTGTGCTTTTAAATTCATGATATGATGGGGATGTAAGTAAGCCAAGTTATACCATGTTGGGAGACTGAATGAGATCATGTATGTGAAAAGCTTCACTTGGTATATGCTAATTAGTAGTAGCTCTATAAAAGACACTGAAATATTACATAGATTTCATCTAGCATGATTAAGGCTCTATTTTCATCATCTGAGGAATTCTATTTTGAGAGGAAATTGTTTTCCCGAGTTCCTTAACAGATCCTGCCCTGCCTGCCAGCCCTTGATTCTGGCCCTGCCCCCTGTCATTGTCCAGCTGAGTTAACCAGGCAGACGTCATTTTACCCTTCACCTTCCCACGAGGAAAATGCCCATTTTCAAGAAGAACACGGAGACTCAGAGGTTGCATCTTACAATAACTCAAGTCTGTAGACTGAATCATGCCATCCAGGCCTCATATCCTGTGATGTTGGTGTCCTTGTCAAAACGTTTAGAAGCAGCAGCGGAACAGGCCGTGGATGTGTCCTGCTTTGGTTTCCTTAGGATGGAGAAGGAAGCAGGGGTGAAGGGTTAAAGCTGAGCTTACCCAAAGAAATGGGAGGGGGAATTTTCCCATGTTTGGGGAACTTTCTGTGCTCCCTGCATTGCACACAGTGGTTTATAAGCATCTTGACTTGTCCAGGTGAGCCCTGGCTTACACCTGTTGTCCTAATGTAATTAAGAATGTCTCCCTCTCACTTTCAAAAATGCCATATGGTAAGATGTCACACAGTAAAAAACCATAATTTTTTTAAAAAAACAAAAGGGACGTGTTATATAGTTATATGCTCCTTATCATAAGTCAGCCATTTTATTATTTTTTAAATTTTTAATTGGAGGATAATTGCTTTGCAATGCTGTGTTAGTTTCTGGTGTACAACAACATGAATTAGCTATAAGTATACGTATATCCCCTCCCTCTTGAGCCCCCCTCCCACCCCATCCCTTATCCTAGCCCTCTAGGTTATCACAGAGCTCAGAGCTGAGCTCCCAGTGTTATACAGCAGCTTCCCGCTAGCTATCTGTTTTACACATGGTAGCATGTGTATATGTCAATGCTACCTTCTCAGTTCATCCTACCTCTCTGTCCCCCACTGTCCACAAGTCTGTTCTCTGCAAAACCCATTATTTTTAAGGCATGTAGCTGGAGCTGTATGGGAAGCTCCTACAGGATTCTGGGGCTGTGGTTGTCGAACCAGGACCGGTGAAAGACATGACTGTTCACAGTTGTGCCTTCACCTCTCTGCTCAGATTTGATCTGCAAAACCACCTTGGCGGCAGGGCAAGCTGGCAGTGTTGTCAGGTGAGGCCCAGAGAGATTCAGTGACTTGTACAAGCTAGTAAGTGGTAGAAGACAGGCTGGAATTCAAGCCTTGCTTTTCCAAAAGCCGGGCTCCTGATGGTTTTCTCCCACAAAATCAGCACAGGCTAGCTCCCAAAGCAGAGTGAAAGTTGGATTCTAGTAGTCTGTATTGCCAGTTTCTTCAAGAGCCTGGAAAGAGGAGCTCTCCAACAGGAAGTAATTCAGCCTGAGACCTAGTCAGCAAATCGCACCCCAGGATACTGGCAGGCTAACAGGAGATAGGGCTTGTTTCTCAAAGAACCCCATTCACGCCTTCTGCCCTTCAGCTTGTCATTGGAGGAAACTCTGGTTCCTTTATCAGCATCCTCTTGCCAAGCCTGGGGTAACCTGAAGATGTGTGTTACCCACACTGGGGGTGGGGGCTTCCCTTCCTCCAACCCCACTCCCTTTAACTCCCTTCCCAATTCGGAAACATTCAGCCTAAGGATGGAAGTAGAGAAAAGCAGACACATTACTTTGCCGACAAAGGTCCATATGGTTTTTCCAGTAGTCATGTATGGATATGAGAGCTGGACCATAAAGAAAGCTGAGTGCCAAAGAATTGATGCTTTTGAACTATGGTGTTGTTGGAGAAGACTCTTGAGAGTCCTTTGGACAGCAAGGAGATCCAACCAGTCCATCCTAAAGGTAATCAGTCCTGAATATACACTGGAAGGACTGATGCTGAAACTCCAATACTTTCAGTTCAGTCGCTCAGTCATGTCCAACTCTTTGCGACCCCATGAACCACAGCACGCCAGGCCTCCCTGTCCATCACCAACTCCCGGAGGCCACCCAAACCCATGTCCATTGAGTCGGTGATGCCATCCACCCATCTCATCCTCTGTCGTCCCCTTCTCCTCCTGCCCTCAATCTTTCCCAGCATCAGGGTCTTTTCAAATGAGTCAGCTCTTCGCATCAGGTGGCCAAAGTATTGGAGTTTCAGCTTCAGCATCAGTCTTTCCAATGAATATTCAGGACTGACCTCCTTTAGGATGGACTGGTTGGATCTCCTTGTAGTCCAAGGGACTCTCAAGAGTCTTCTCCAACACCACAGTTCAAAAGCATCAATTCTTCAGCGCTCAGCTTTCTTTATAGTCCAACTCTCACATCCATGCGTGACCACTGGAAAAACCATAGCCTAATACTTTGGCCACCTGATAAAAGAACTGATTCATTGGGAAATACCCTAATGCTGGGAAAGATTGAAGGCAGGAGGAGAAGGGGACCTCAGAGGATGAGATGGTTGGGTGGCATCACCAACTCGATGGACATGAGTTTGAGCAAGCTCTGGGAGTTGGTGATGGACAGGGAAGCCTGGCATGCTGCAGTCCATGGGGTTGCAAAAAGTCGGACATGACTGTACGACAGAACTGAACTGAAGGGTGGAAGTGAAGCAGAGGGAGCCCCCAGGATTCCCGCTTCTCTGTCCCACATGCTGGGTGGCCATACTGTTTTACCCTCATGGTCAGTTTAGACCCTGGCCATCAGCATCTGGTGTTAAAAGAACTGTAGAAAAGGAGGGATTGCCCAAGGAGACACACCGTTGCATCCATACCTCCTGCCTGGGAATAAATAGTTTATTCCTTCTCCGAAGCTCTTTGTGCATGCCTTGAGGCAAATATATTTTAAAGTCTGAAAAATTCCATCTGGAATGAAAAATTTTCTTAGCCCCACTCTGCACACTTTTTTTTTAATGTAGGGGGGAAAATGTTTTTAATGTGAGTTTTTTGTGGAAGCAAGCCCTATGGCTTATCCCCACACCTACCCCAAACTCAAGTTGTTTATTTGATGGACAGGAGACAGCCATGTATCTGAGGGCAAGATGACTGGGCAAAGCTAGGTGAGGAGTTTGGAGTGGGCTGGCAGCTACTTGACATGCTCCGGGTGGCCTGAAGCACGGAATAGGGATTTGGGGGTGCTGTGTAGACACCAGTGAGTTTCCCCCGGTGCCTCCATCCCTAGAGCCCCTGCTCTTCATCCTGGACAAGCACAGTCTTGCTCGGGACTGTCTTTTTCGGTTGTGTCCTTACTGAGAACTTCCTCCTGGTGCTTGCCAGACATCCCAGTTGCAACTTGCCTCGGGTACCCACTCTAATCCCAGTGGGGAGAAATTGGCTAATTTCTCTGTGGTTTAGGCCGGATTTTAATTGACTGTGATACCAATTAGGTGTTCAGGAAATCTGTCCTATCCTGGAGGAATTCAAACTCGCATGGGGGCTGAAACAGCCTCCTGAAAGGGTGCAAGACAGGGCTTCCCAGAAGAGCTTCCTCCTCTAACCAGAATCTCTTCGTTGTCTTGCAGAGATCAGGAATGGAAACCTCAAGGCCATCCTAGGCCTCTTCTTCAGCCTCTCCCGGTACAAGCAGCAGCAGCAGCAGCAGCCGCCGCCCCAGAAGCCGCACCTCCCCTCGCCACTGCCTCCCGCTGGGTCCCAGGCGGCAGGCACCCCCTCCCAGTGCCAGGCTGGCCCTCCTCAGCAGCAGGTGCCAGCCACCCCCCAAGCCCCGTGCCAGCCTCACCAGCCAGCGTCACATCAGCCGTCAAAAGCACAAGCTGAGATGCAGTCCAGGTGGGGGCTCCTCATCAACTGATAATTCGGCTTTTCTCAGGGTCTTCTGCCACACTGACCCCGTTCTAGCCTGCACCCCACATGGTTCGTGTTTGTGCTTCTGCAGGGCTGAGAACTACCAGTAGTTCGTGGGGAATCAGCATGACCTTAAAATGGATGTGCCTGGTGGAGATGGGGCCTATTAGAGATCAGAGTCTCCAGCCGCTCCCGCCTTAAACTCGGTCCTATTAACACACACATGCTCATAGGCAATAAACAGCCCCTATAAAATAGACTTCAAACTTCTTCTGCATGTCAGCCTACAGGCTGGGTGTTCATTGTTATACGTACAAAGCAGTTTCACCTAGTGGAGGCAGAAGCTCTCCAGCAGATACTTCTGCTTTGCCAGAAGAGAAATCCCGAGAACCCAGAAGAAAGATAGCAAGTGGTTTTTAGCAGGACAAGAGGCTGCCCCCTTCTCTCAGTGGGCCAGCATCTCCTGATGGAGAGATGTCTTGCAGAGAGCTGTTCCCAGTCAGTGTGCCTGGGTTTTGTTGACCTTGGAGATCGAGGAGCAGAGTCAGCTATGACCCTCTGCTGTTTGGATCAGGACCGAGTTTTTGTTGGTGTTTCCAGAGGAGCCTGGAGAAGGCAATGGCACCCCACTCCAGTACTCTTGCCTGGAAAATCCCATGGATGGAGGAGCCTGTAGGCTATAGTCCATGGGGTCGCACAGAGTCGGACACGACTGAAGCGACTTAGCAGCAGCAGCAGCAGCAACCAGAGGAGCTTGCAAGCAATGGTACACCAGCAGAACACCAGAACAGTTACCGTCTACTGTGTTCACATGCTATATTCCTAAACAACACTGCAAAAAATCACCTCATAAAACATTTAATGAGAAGAAAAAAATAGAGGAGGGGATTAGGAACTAGAAAGTTTTTGATTCATAGTAAAGTTTTGGAGAAAACATTTTTTTTTTAAGCCATAAAACTTTAACTATCAAACCTAAATGCCACCACTCAAATTGATTGCTTGATTTCATTGAATATGTGCTACAGAGTGATGGCTTTTTCTTTCCAGTCCCTCAAAGCACCAGCACTAATAATCATTGGTTTTCCACACATCGTCATACCCTTGGTAGCCATTTGTAGTTGGATGAAGGGCAAAGTGGTTGAAATAAAGCAGCTGCCTTCGAGATGGTTAATGGTCACAGCTGTTTTTCCCCAGGAGAAGTGCTGTTTCCCAATTGTGATCATGTTAAAACCAGCAGTGACAGATGTGATGTAAATCAGAACCCCTAATTAATTATCTAATTATATCCAATTTCCATTGTGAAAATCAATGGGCTAGTAGGGATGCCTGGACTAGCAATGAGGACTGGACAGCCAGGCAGCCAGCCTCTGCACCTCTGCCCTGAAGGGCCCCCTGGATGGAAGCCATTCTGTGATCCCTCGTGGGGTGAGGATGATAATATGATCTGGGCATCATTTCCCACACTGCATGCTGCAGAGTGCTTATTCCTTGGATAGCAACTTGCAGGGGAAGGGTTCTGTGGGGAAAAAATTGGTGCCTGATCCCTACATCCTACTGGAGGAGGCAGGCAAAAGTGGGAAGAGAAATATCAGAAGTGGTAGTACAATAAGATGATGGGATTCAGAGGGATTGGGTTCATAATTTAATTTGGGTTGATATGTTTCTCTGAGGACCTGACACCAAGTAGAAATAGGAATGACAGGGAGCTACCCATGCAGGTGTAGAATAGATCAGGGAGGGGGAGCAGCTGGTACAAAGGCCCTGTGGTAGAAGTAAGCTTGGCAGGTTGGAGGAGCTGAGAGAAGGCTAGTGTGGCTGGAGCTCCATGGGCGAAGGGGAGTGTGAAGTGAAAAGCAGCCTTATAAGGAAAGAGAACTGCCACCACTGACATGAAAGGCAGTGTGACCGGTCACCCCTGGAGCTGTGTAGTCCCATGGCCCTGAAGCAATGTCACAGTGACAGCTATACAGGCTGAAGAGTTGGTATTTCATTCTGAAGGTAACAAGCCATTGAACAGTCTTGAGCAGGAAGGAGACTTAATTTACAGCTGTCATTTTAAAATCACTTTTGTTTCTCTCTAGAGAACAAGACTGTGGAAGGGTCAAGAATAGAAGGAATGACCCCAGCTAAGAGGCTTTGTGGTCCTCTAGGTCAGCGGTCTCCAACCTTCTTGGCACCAGAGACCAGTTTCATGGATGACAATTTTTCCGTGGACCAGGGCAGGGTGGTGGTGGTTTCAGGATGATTTAAGCTCATTACATTTGTTGTGCACTTTATTTCTATTGCTATTATATCAGCTCCACCTCGGATCATCAGGCATTAGATCTCAGAGGCTGGGGAATCCCTGCTCTGGGTGACATGGCTTAGATCAAGGTGGTAGAGCAAGTACGGAGATGGACCAGAACAGGGTATTTTAGAGGATGAGCCAACAGAACTGCAGGTAGTTTGCCTGTCTGGAGTGAGGGAGGGAGGAATCACAGATAAGTCCTTGATTTCTGGCTTGAGTGGTTAGGCACGCAGTGGCATTTATTGAGATAAGGAACCTGGGGGGAGTAGGGGGAAGGACATATGTACCCCGGGAATCTTCAGAAGAAGGTGTAGAAAGCATTCTCAAACTGAGCCACGGAAATCTTCTTATAAGAGTGTCTCATTGCATAGGGTTCCAAGGAACATGTGTTGAAAAATGCTGGGCTTGTGTCTTTGAGCTATGATAGCCTGAGGCATCCATCGCCACAGTAAGCTTTTGTCTTCTCAAAAGAACCAGATGTCCCAATCAGGATACCCATCTCCCAATAAGAAAAAGCATCCTACTGTTAATAAATGCTTTACCTAGGGAGACTTCCCTGGTAGTGCAATGGTTGAGACTTCGCAGTTCCACTGCAGGGTGCACGGGTTCCATCCCTGTCAGGGGAAAAGCATCCCGCATGCCATGTGGTGTGGTCAAAAAACCGCAAGAGTGAAAAACAGATGCTTTACCTAAAGACCAGCCACACTCACTGAAGCCATGTTTTTAACGTCCATTTTTTCCAGAGTGGTTCCTGCCATCATGCCCCCTGACCCTGCAATGTGGTAATGATACAAGTCGGGCTCTGGAATTGTTCTGTGTCCTCCTTCACCCTTAATTTGGCCCTTATCAGGTTACTTTCACAGATGATTGGTTTTCTCTATGACTTACTGATGCTTTCTAGTTTTTCTTCCAGGGATAATCTTGTTCTCAAAGTCTGGAGATGTGATACTCCATACTCATGCACTGGCTGTAAATTTAAAAACAGTAAAGTCACTTCTCTGGCTTAGTTCCATTGTATTTCTATCCCCAGATTCTGATAGCCAAAATCCCAAGGGTAATGGTTCAGACCCTTAATCATTAATGTCAAACGTTGATGCAACCCCCAGATACCAGGTTTGCGCTGGTCCTTCCTTAGAGATTCACCAGGCATCAGCATGCCTAAACACCTTACCTCTCAAGATGGCAAATTCTAAAACTTGACAACTTTTCCATGATGTTTGTTAATTAAAAAAAAAAAAGTTGTGGAAGCTGAGCAAGGAAAATTGATATACTGGCATGAAGGAGAAAGCAATTCCTCCATGGTGACTGAACGGAGACTCACTTTTACTTCTTCTCATCAGCTTTTCTCATTAATTTACATGATGGCTGAGAAGTCGATCCGCCTTTCACCTCAGGAAATTCCTCTCCATCTGTGTCTCCTTTACATAGTATCAATATTTAGCTTTTTAGAAAAAAATCCAAGAACTGCTTTTTTAAAAATTCATTCTCTTCTGTCTCTTCCTTCACATCCTAGGTTTTGTAACACCAACATTGTATTTCTCGCCTCAGATCCTTTTATGAACATGATATAGGTGCTTTGGATGCAAGAAAGATAAATGTTTCTCTTTCATAAGTCAGTAAATAAGTTGAACCTTTTAGTAAGTCCACCCATTATTCTTCATATTCATAAGTTTATGGTTCAAACCCAGAACGTAGCAAGTTCAGAAGATTTGAAATGATCATTGCTGATACCATGGAGGGCAAAAATTCCCAAGACCGGCCAAACTTGAAAACATCTCCACCCTTATTTGGGCTTCCCAGGTGGCTCAGCTGGTAAAGAATCTGCCTGCCAATGCAGGAGACACAGACACATGGATTTGATCCCTGGGTTGAGAAGCTTCCCTGGAGAAGGAAATGGCAACCCACTCCACTATACTTGCTTGGAAAATCCATGGACAGGGGGTTGGGGGGCTACAGTCCATGGGATCACAAAGAGTTGGACGTGACTGAGCGCATGTGCCACCCTTATTTAGGGTCAGCTTAATGGGATATTCAGGACATTCCTCCAACAAGCGCTCCAGTAGAATAAGCATGTGGAGTAGAAACCTCTGAATACTTGAGGAAGGTACAAAGTTTACTTGTCAGAGACCCCTGGCTTTAGGGTCTCATTGTGGAAAGAAGACCGTGTAATGACTGATAGCAGAAAAGAGATTTGGAGTTACGAAAAAGAAAACCACCAAAGTTCTTAGATAATCTTGAACAGCAGTTTCCTTACGTTGGAATTTTATCAAATTAGACCTAAGAAGAAGGCTGCATGTTGTAGAAAAATCGGGCAGAGGGGAATCTGGGGGCTTTTGCTGTGTCTCGGGACTCCTGTTGTTAATTTGTCTAACGCATCTTTTCTCCTCTCATCTCTTCCGCTTTTTTCTTTCTTGTCATGCAGTGCATCTTCCAAGGACTCATCACAAAGCAAAATCATCCGCTTCACTCTGGGTCAGAAAAAGATCTCTAGGTTAGACTTTGTCTCCGTCCCGCAAAGCATGGTTTCAACCCAACCCCTCGTCCCCTTTGTCCTGGCTGCACTTCCTTTTGGTCCTCTGCCCCCTGACATGTTTGCAGTTTGGGAAAACCAAACATGCTTTGGCTGATGACCAAGTGTTGAGTGTTAGAGACTTGAGAGTGGCCCTGGGGTTGAAGGGGTGTGTGTGTGTGTGTCTGTGTGTGTGTGACTGTGATTGTGAGGTTTAGTTGTACCTAATGTTTCTGCATCTCATTGAGGTTTTTTGTCTTTGATTGTTTGGACATCAGAGTCCATTCTGATTTAGAGAGGTGAGTTTTTAGATGGTTTTCTATAGTAGTTTTATGATGAGTTTGACTCCCTGCTCTATCCTGGCCCTGATCCCACCTCACCTGCATCTTGTTTATGTGTGTTATGCTTTTTGTTATTGGTGCTGTTGTAAAATGACTAATGTGGGATTGGTTTTCTCCTGAGTGTTAAAGACCTGAAGCATGAATCTAATTGTTCAGAGGAGACAATGCAACAAGTCAACTGTGTCTCATTTTTATTTCTGGATGCTCTTGTGTACATGGATGGATCACCTCAGTTCCCTGAAAATAAAAACTAGGCCTGCTCACTAATTAATTCTCTTGACTCAGCTTGGCATCCACCATATCCTGTGAGGACCCGTGCCAAGATACGGGAAATGCCAGTTATATCCTTGTACCTACTGTGCGTTAAAGGTATCAACAGCTAACATTTATTGAATGCGTATTATGCACCAATATGAATGCATTATCTTAATCTTCAAGTCAGTCTTCTTGCGGTAGATCATGTTATTATCCCCATTTTACAGATGAGGAAACTAAAATTTAGGAAGTTCGTTAAATTATCAAAGTCGCACAGAAAGCAGAAAAACCAGGACTTGAGCCCAGGTAATCTAACCCCAGAACCCTCACTGTAACCACTGGGTTACATCTCTCCCCTCCACCTCCTCCTCCTTGAATTCTGGTACGTGACTTAGCACAGCACACAACCATGTGGTTGCTGATGCTGGTTTTTAAGATCTTATGTTTCAACCATTCCTCCTGACCTTTTGCCTCATGATGTCCTGGTAGCATCCTGACAGAAACAGAATCTCCTCCTCAGTATTTTCTGCTAGTATTTCTTTTCATTGAATCTGACTTCAAGCCAAAGGGATGCCCAGACTGTGTTTCTCTCCGTATTCATGTAACCCATGGCTACAGAAGGTCTCCTTGCTGCCCCTCACTCTCTTAGGCTCTGGGTGAGTGCCTTTTCTAATAGTTAACTTTTCTAAAAAGCTTACGCATGGGGAGGCCCAACTCAGGATCCACCTGGCTGTGAGGAGAAGCCACAGGGCAGCTGCTTTTCTGCAGAACAAGTCAGCCTGTCAGCCAGACTTGGTACTGGGGGACCTGCCGTCATCACTGCCTCTCACAGCCGTGAGCCTTAGTCTACGCATGCTGTTATGACGTATCACTGTAGACTGGGTGATTCATTACAGGTTTATTGCTCACAGCTCTGGAGGCTGGGAAATCCAGGATCAGGGTGCCAATACTGTCGGATTGGTGAGAGCCCGCTTCCTGCTTTCCAGAGGGTTGTGTTCTTTCTGTGTCCTCACATGGCAGAGAGCAGAGAATAAGCAAGCTCTCCTGTCTCTTCTGAGGCAGCTCCACCTTTGTCTTGCTGATTGCTGAACCTAGGGTAGGCAAGGCATGAGTTGGGGAAGCTGAAAGAAAATGAGAGGAGCCGTAGGAGCTGCAGGCATGCTTTATTCTGCTGTGGCCGTCGCAGCGGACACACGAGCTGTTTCAGGTGGTGTTTATATAGGTATACGTGAACAAAGGTGGCACGTGGCCAAGTGAGTACGTCATGATACTTGTACACATTGCTGTAAACGATCTTAGCTGTTATGTAACCATGCCAAGGCATTGTTTACAGGATGTAGAGCGAGAGAGCCTGACCATAGCCATCTTGGCTAACTGCTGTTCCCCTATAATCTTCATGACCTCATTACCTCCCCAAGACCCCTCTCCAGATCCGTCGCACTGGCATGACAATGTATGCGTTTGGGGAGAAGGGAACACAAACATGCAGTCCTTAGCACTGTGCTACAGAGTGACTGCTTTCCCTAACAGCATGAGGCCCAAGTCAGATAGATGCCCACTGCACACACCCCCCCTACACACAGTGGACTGGGATCCCATTGTGTGTGTGTGTGTATCATGCAAAGTCCATACACAGGAAAGGAACGGGGTGGGGAACGTGGAGGAAACCTGAAATCTAGTGTTTGTTCCCATGATGTGCTTAGTTCTGAAAGAGAGAAGACAGGAGCTAGCTGGGAAAGAATCTAATTGAAAGCACGTGCGCATCCCCTGAGTGATGTCTTATCAGTCCCAGATGATGGAAGGAGGTGGAGTTGCAGGGAGGGGTGGGAAGAGAGGAAGAACTGAATAATGGGCTTGTCTGCCCTACCCTGAATGCATGCTGGGCGCAGGACTTCCAAATTGACCCAAAGCCAAGGTCTAGCTTCCTATCAGAGTCCTGGTGCTCATTCTCAGTCGCTCAGTCCTGTCCAACTCTTCGACCCTATGGACTGTAGCCCGCCAGGCTCCTCTGTCCACGGAATTTCTCAGGCAAGAATACTGGGGTGGATTGCCATTTCCTCCTTCAGGGATCTTCCTAACCCACGAATCAAACCCTCGTCTCCTGCAGCTCCTGCATTGCAGGCAATTCTTTACCTCTGAGCCACCAGGCAAGCCCAATCCCTCACCTAGATTTCCTTTTGGATGCATTTTGTTTCTGATGAGCCTGATAAAGGGATTGTTGTTGTTGTTCAGTCACTCAGTCTGACACTTTGCAACCCCTTGGACTGCAGCACACCAGGCTTCCCTGTTTTTCACTAGCTCCTGGAGTTTGCTCAAACTCATGTCCATTGAGTGGGTGATATATAATGATCATATGAATTAAATTCACCCATTCCAGGCTATGTTAGTTCACTTATTCCTAAAATGTCAATGTTCACTGTTGTCATCTCCTGCTTGACCAAAGGGATCTTCTTTTATTTGCCTGATGCTCCTCCTTGCCTTCTCCTCACCCCCACTTTCCCACCACTAGCCTTGAGCACAATCTTAACAAAGATTTTAGCTGATCAGGCACCACCAGGGGTTGCAGTAAAGTTTGGTTGCCAAAAGAAACAGCCCTACCTACCCCTCTGGGTGAGTTGGACACCTCTTCCAGAGCTCTGGAAATAAGTCTCTTTTCAGGCGCAAATACTGATTAAGTCTCTGGAAATCAGTCTCTTCAGGTGCAAATACCTGCCAGAGCCAGACACCTAGACAGGCACCAGGGGTGTTGAGCAGGGAGGGAAGCCTCACCTTGAGTCTACAGGGAAGGAACTGATGGAGGGAACTGGTACAGGGATGAAGAATTTCCATGAATTTCCACCTCTGACCACTGTGTTGTGTTGATAAGAGATCTTGGTATCCCTGGTGAGCCTCAGGTATTTAGGCTTATTCTACCTGTGGGAGGCATTGAAGCCTGGTGACTAAGAGTGCAGCTTTGTAGTCAAACCTAGCAAACTCTGTGTTCACCACTTACTATGTTACCTGGGCCAATTAGTTAGTCTCCATGAGTTGGTGTTTCCTTGTTGGTAAAAAGTAGTCCGGCCTCACTCACAGTGCTTTGTGGATTAAATAAAGTCATTGCCAGTCCTTTGCTACCTGGCATGTAATCAGTGCACCATAACTAGCCGATAGGGTACTGTTAGTGGTTTCAGCTGATCTGGTGCAGCTCTGGGGTGTCCCACAGAGTTGATCTCTACACGACCATCTGGTGGAGAGGAATCAACATGGCTAGTAGTTCAGTCCTCTCCACCCAGCTGCTGAAAAGCAGATGCTGTGGAGTTGAGAGACAGCATTTAATCATCTTGTCTAGCAAAAAGCATCTCCGATTATGACCTCTGCTCTCCGAGGTCTTGAGCATGTGCACACAAGCTGCCATCTTTCCCAGGGGTGCTGGCGGCGGGTGGAGCATCTTCTGCTCCTGGCCTTTGAAGTAGTTTTTGGGAGAACCACTTTCTTCTCATTAGCACGTACAGCAAGTGGAGCCAGCGCGCACACGCAGGTTATGTGCCAGGAATGACAGTCTTACTGCCCTGCCTGCTCAGCGCTGCACATACATGTTGGAGAAATTGACCTTGGGCTCCCAGAGCAGCAGGGTTTTCCTTCTGCTTCTTTGTTACACCTCTTCCCTTAAACATCATTTTTGCAAAAAGCAACATGTGTGTTTCAGAGAACCCATTTGTGTCTTCTCATTTTGTAACTGTTGTCTGGACCAGGAATGGTCACGGGAAGCAGAGTCCCTCTCGCAAAGGGGCTGTTGGAACCTTCCGGCACTCTGGATGAGGGAGGGTGTGGATGATCTGAGGTTGAATTGCTGCACTCTCTCTGCTTGTTCTGATGAGTCAGGCACTGCGGGGCAGCATCTGTTCTGGTACCTGGCGCTGTTCTCTATGAGCAAGACCCAGCTGCATTTTGGAAGGATGCTAAATGGACAGACAGCAGCTGCTCCCAGGCCAGGAGAGAAGTGCTCCTGGTGCACAAGGATGTTAACAAGAATCAGCTTCAAAATGTTGGCCGGGGGCCTGTATCACTGGACACTGGAAGCTACCCTGCTTGTCAGCTCTAGCTCTGCTCTCAGCCTCTAGGACGACTGTCGCCTTGCTGGAGGACCGGACTAAGTCCAAGGTTCTTAGTATGACACTGAGGCTGGCCCTACTTGCTTTTCCAGCCTCATTTCCTCCCACGCTGCCCCCAAACCCCAGCACACACCAGCCCTTTCTTTCCTCGGTGCTTTTCTATAAGCTTCCCTCTGCATAAGCCTTCTGCCCATTATCTCCTTGCCCCCTCTCACATTCCAGACAATGATTCTTTCTCTGGGGTCGCTTTTATTTGGAACCTTCCCTGACCATCGACCAACTTCCAAGGTCATTATTTTCCTTCTCAAAATTACTTCTGACCTTTCATATTCTTTTATCAATACATATGTAATTTAGATGTCAGCTAGAGTCCCACTCCAGTACTCTTGCCTGGAAAATCCCATGGACGGAGGAGCCTGATGGGCTACAGTCCATGGGGTCGCTAAGAGTCGGATGACTGAGCGACTTCACTTTCACTTTTCCCTTTCATGCACTGGAGAAGGAAACGGCAACCCACTCCAGTATTCTTGCCTGGAGAATCCCAGGGACGGCAGAGCCTGGTGGGCTGCCGTCTATGGGGTCGCACAGAGTCGGACACGACTGAAGTGACTTAGCAGAGTCCATCAAATATGGAAAACTCAGCAGTGACCACAGGACTGGAAAAGGTCAGTTTTCATTCCAATCCCAAAGAAAGGCAAAGCCAAAGAATGCTCAAACTACCGCACAGTTGCACTCATCTCACACGCTAGTAAAGTAATGCTCAAAATTCTCCAAGCCGGGCTTCAGCAATACGTGAACCGTGAACTTCCAGATGTTCAAGCTGGTTTTAGAAAAGGCAGAGGAACCAGAGATCAAATTGCCAACATCCACTAGATCATCGAAAAAGCAAGAAAGTTCCAGAAAAACATCTATTTCTGCTTTATTGACTATGCCAAAGCCTTTGACTGTGTGGGTCATAATAAACTGTGGAAAATTCTGAAAGAGATGGGAATATCAGACCACTTGAACTGCCGCTTGAGAAACCTGTATGCAGGTCAGGAAGCAACAGTTAGAACTGGACATGGAACAACAGACTGGTTCCAAATAGGAAAAGGAGTACGTCAAGGCTGTATATTGTCACCCTGCTTATTTAACTTACATGCAGAGTACATCATGAGAAATGCTGGGCTGGAGGAAGCACCAGCTGGAATCAAGATTGCCGGGAGAAATATCAATAACCTCAGATATGCGGATGACACCACCCTTATGGCAGAAAGTGAAGAAGAACTAAAGAGCCTCTTGATGAAGGTGAAAGAGGAGAGTGAAAAAGTTGGCTTAATGCTCAACATTCAGGAAACTAAGATCATGGCATCCGGTCCCATCACTTCATGGCAAATAGATGTGGAAACAGTGGCTGACTTTAGTTTTCTGGGCTCCAAAATCACTGCAGATGGTGATTGCAGCCATGAAATTAAAAGACACTTACTCCTTGGAAGGAAAGTTATGACCAACCTAGACAGCATATGAAAAAGCAGAGACATTACTTTGCCAACAAAGGTCTATCTAGTCAAGGCTATGGTTTTTCCAGTGGTCATGTATGGATGTGAGAGTTGGACTATAAAGAAAGCTGAGCGCCAAAGAATTGACGCTTTTGAACTGTGGTGTTGAAGAAGACTCTTGAGAGTCCCTTTGATTGCAAGGATATCCAACCAGTCCATCCTAAAGGAGATCAGTCCAGGGTGTTCATTGGAAGGACTGATGTTGAAGCTGAAACTCCAATACTTTGGCCACCTGATGCGAAGAGCTGACTCATTTGAAAAGACCCTGATGCTGGGAAAGATTGAGGGCAGGAGGAGAAGGGGACGACAGAGGATGAGATAGTTAGATGGCATCACCAACTCAATGGACATGGGTTTGGGTGGCCTCCGGGAGTTGGTGACGGACAGGGAGGCCTGGCGTGCTGCAGTTCATGGGGTCACAAAGAGTCAGACACAACTGAGTGGCTGAACTGAACTGAGAGTCCATCAGCCCCTCAAGATCTAAATAAGACTGAGCTAGAACCCTGTGATGGTCTTTTTGGGCTGCCATAACAAAGCACCACAGATTGGGTGACTTATAAGCAGCAGAAATTTGGTCAATGTGCCAGCCTGGTTGGATTCTGGTAAAGGCCCTCTTCCAGGTTGCGGACTGCTGGCTTCTTGCTATGTCCTCGCATGGTGGAAGAGGCGAGCTACCGCTCTGGGACCTCGTTTATAAGGGCATTAATCTCATTCATGAGGCTCTGCCTAATGACCTAATCAACTCCCTAATACCATCACATTGGGCATTACGATTTCAACATTGAGTTTCAACATGACGATTTCAGTTGGGGTAAGGAAGGACTTGGGAACATGGGCATAGTGTTTGTGAAGTCCAGTGCCCTCACGCAGATGGCTCAGGTATCTTGGGATCTCATGGGCACCTTTGGCTTTGAAATCCTGCACTGACAATTCAGTCTGAATGAATTCAGTTTGTAGATTGACTCATCATCCGAAGGGATGTTTCGGTTCCCTCCTGGGTGGATCCAAATGAAGCTCTTTTCCTTACTTCCCACCCACCACACATTCACTCATGGCCTTTGTTTGTGGGGCAGACTCTGCTGAAAGTTTCAGAGGAATGGAGGGGCTTGCTTTGGAGCAAGCAGCTGTCCCACCCCATTCACAACAGAACCCAAGTTTTAAAGCACAGTGTTCACAGGGATTCCTTCTGACACTTGGAAGGAGTTACTTGGTCTCCATCGAGTTTTCCCGTTTGGTCAAGTTAAAGGTGCTGTTCTTACTAGGGTGTGATGGTGGTGAGGTAGAGAGTGACGTGAGTTGGCTTGAGCTTTATGGTGGCTTTGGATGGCTCAGTATGTGTTACCCATCCTTTATTTGCCATGTTAGCTGCCCTCAAGGCCTTCCAGACCTCCTCTTCCAGGTCTCAGAAAGCTTGGCACAACCTGCAGCCATTTAAAGGATGTGTCAATCTGTGTAGCACCTCTAGGTTCTGACTCAAGGAAGAGATGATGGTGACCGCACCTGGGAAACCAGAGCTGTCTCAGTTAATCCAAGACTGAGGATGTCTCACTCTGGGCAGTGGAGCTCACAGATGGCTCAGAGGTACCCCAACTGTAAGGTCTTTGTCACAAATACTTGAATGAAGGAATTGTTCTTCTCCATTGTTCCTTAGGGAAATGATGAATCTTGTTTGCCGAAGCGTGTCATGCCTCTTTGGAAATGTTGATCTCCAACTCTTGTGTGTTGATTTTTGTCCAGCTCTCTTTTGCTTCTTTAACTTAGATCTATTTCCTTCTTTATTTGTCTGATTCTTTTTTTATACCATAGCATGTTTTCTTTATGACTGTGTTCAATTTCTTTAGGAATCTACGCTCAACAGAGAGGAAGAGAAGGGGAACCAACCTGCATTGAGTACTTAAACAACAGGCCGGACATTAAGTCCCATTTCAAGTTTACAGTTATCCCGTGGGGTGCTTTACTATTATTCCAAAGTGACAAATACAGAACATGAATCTCAGATTATAACACTAGCCCGATATCATGTTTATATTTGAAAGGAAAAAGCTCATTTTATCCACTATATCACACTGCTTCACAGAGGACCAGGTTGCCCACGTCATTCAAAGATGTGGCCATCCCACCCATTACTGATTTCTTGCCTCCATAAAGGCCCTGTACTGCCCTGAAAAATCTGTGGTCCAGTCCCAGGTTAGAGCAGGGAGGCCTCTCTGGCAACTCTGAAAGGAACACATCTTTTCCCTCCTCGATGCTTTTTGCTTCCCTGTTCTTTGCCAGTTCCACACTGGAGTAGAATACTGTGGCCTGTGTTACCCTGCACCACTTAAAACTGTTGCTATGACATCATCTTGGAACAAGTCCATCGTCCTTTTCCAGGCCTATCTGTGGGCATGAAAACTCCTGCAGAGTCCAGCCTGGAGGAGCCCCACGTCAGCACCTGCAGCAGCTCCACCTCTGGCTGTGAGTCCTCAGATAACACTGTCCATCTTGGAGGCTTTACAGGATGCTGTTTGCACTGGAATCAGAACCTAGAGGTACCAAGATCCCTTTGCTGGACCTCTTCTGATTGGTTAAGCTGGCCACTTCTGGCCCCCAAACACAGGCACTGACATTGCTGGGTTTGCATCCCACTCTGTGTCTGTCTTCATGGGGTGACTATCTTCTCCAAACAAGATGGGGTCACTTAACAGAGG
Organism: Giraffa tippelskirchi; assembly: GCF_054371585.1. Taxonomy (NCBI): domain Eukaryota; kingdom Metazoa; phylum Chordata; class Mammalia; order Artiodactyla; family Giraffidae; genus Giraffa; species Giraffa tippelskirchi. The sequence goes on from NC_137284.1 coordinate 23,300,479, forward strand.
GGTAAATCCTCCTAGTGTAGTGAGAAGTGAGGCCTTCCCTCCGCCACTTTTTAGGGGAAAAAATTTCACCCCCTTCCTTCTTTCCTAGCTCCCAGTTAAGGAATTGGGCCAGCTTTTTCTTGACTGTATAAATTTTACAGTCCTCTCACACCAGCTCATGTTCTGTATTTACTCTACAACCATCTTTCTTGCTTAGCCAACAAGAAAAAAGTTTAAAGTGTTTGCCTGCTTCTATCTAAAATGCTTCCAGACTGCAGACTTCTTTGGTGCTTACAGATTTGTGTGGAAAGAGAAGGCTGAAAGTTTTATGAGTTGAAAATTCAGACTTATCACTAGATCTAATGCTGGTCGGCTGAGGTTCCAGTGCCTTTTCAATACTGCTAAGTGGGTTTTAGCTGAAAGATATTACTAAATATTTCATCATTTATTCATCTTTCAACTTTAATGGTTGGAAACAGTCTGCCTAGTAGTCCCTGAACAAAAATTCTGATTTGGGGCGTCTTAGCCTTAACTCTGGGTAATGGGCCGTAATATCTTTAGACACATTACTAAAGATTAGTCTACTGATTTTATTTCCCAAACCACCCCAAAAATGAAACGTTTTATTTAAAGGGAAAGTGTGTGTTTGTCTTTTAGCTAACAGATTCCTGCTCATTTTACAGAAGAAATATATGATTTTATCTATCTACTTAAGAGAAGCTGGGCTTCAATCTCAGAGTAATGTCTACGGAGACAGGTTGTCAAGTGTTGAAGGAAAATGTATGTCTGAACAAATGCTTCCATCCAGGCCATAAGTTTACATTGCAGTGTGTTAGGTTCTGAGGTAGCAGTTCCCTTTATGTCCATCATAAGTTATGTCTTTTTCTTGATACTTACATCCCTAGATTATAGCAAAAAACCCCATTTTTCATACCTATCAGAAGAGATGCACGCATAAGGTAAACAGTTTAGTGTGTTAACAGGGCTTTACGTTCCACTCTTGATAGAATTTCAGATGACATGGTTTGGTCCTATTGAAAATTAAAATTACTCATCCAGGAGAAAAAGGAAGATGAGCTTTGTTTTATTATTATTATTGGTCATCCTGTGTGGCTTGTGGGATCTTAGTTCCCTGACTAGGGATTAAACTTGGGTCATGGCATTGAAAGCCCAGAATCCTAACCACTGGGCAACCAGGGAACTCCTGAGCTTTGTATTTCTAATCAGCAAACATAGTCGTATATTTCTCTTTCTGTGCTCAAAGGAAAACAGCTCATCCTTTGCCTTTGGACTGGGGTTGTTACTAGCCTAGATGTTTGTGGTGGTTCCGCTAAGTCCTTGGACTAGCAAGCCACCACAGATCCGATGTCTTGAATGGTTTCTTTTACCTCTTGCATGGCTGCAGTTCCTTCTTCTGAGATGCTGCTGTTTTCCCAAGACTGAAGCCATTACTCTGTTGCTTTTGCATTTTAGACTTCCAGGTCCTACCGCGAGGCTATCTGCTGCAGGCAGCGAGGCCAAGACACGCGGAGGGTCAGCCACTGCTAACAACCGACGGAGCCAGAGCTTTAACAATTATGACAAGTCTAAACCGGTCACTTCCCCACCCCCACCATCAAGCAGCCACGAGAGAGGTAAGCCACTTTCTTGGCGGTCCTTTCTGACATCTTCCTTTATAGCAGATCAAGTTCCTTGGTGTAAGTGCGGGATTGCAAATAGAGTGAGGGGAGCTGCTCAGAAGAACATGCTCAGTTGGCAAGAACTTTGTTGTCAGAGGTATTAATAAGGTGGGGAAAATATTACATTTTCATAGTTTCCAGCAGGAATAGCTATGTTTGTCTGGGTAGGGCCCAGAAGACACATAGAAGCGACATAAGAATTTGCAATTTGTAAATGAATTTTCATAGAACATGCTCTATAGAGTAGATGATTTTCTAGAAATGAAGCTTTGTGAGCTGATAGGTTTTTACCCATCAGAAGTGATGTGAGAGCAATTAGGAACAAGAGGATTCTCACCCCTTAAAAAAGTCAGAAATGTAGATTGGCTAAATGAATGTCTTGGCTACACATAAGGAGTAGGCAGCATTCCTCTTGGCATTCTGATAACATAACTCTTACCAAAAAAGGATATGATTTTTTTTTTTTTTTTTTACCATGCATAGTACTGAGGTTTTAGGTTATGGGGAAAAGGTAAATAGCCCCGTGGGGACTCTTGCATAGAAGTTAATAAAACAGACCTTTGCTTACTGCAGTCTGTGTCTCATGAGACATTGGAGAAATGGGCAAACTGAGACAGCTTTGAGGATTCTTCAGTAACAAGCAGAGCCCTCCTTTATTCCTCCCAGGCAAAGTTGTCTGGACTTCTTGGGGGGCCTTCCCAGGTACCCTGGAAGCATTCCAGGGCTTGTCCTGATGTACCCCCTCTTCCCCTGGGACCCGGGAGAGCTGCCTCCTGCTCTCTAAAGTATTTCTGGAGACTGGCAGCCTTTCAACCATGAGTGAGATCAGAAACCCCGCACTCACCCCTGCAGCCCACGATAACTTGGCCCAGGAGACCCTGGGCTTCCCCTACACCCACCCCCACCTGGAACACTGGAGGAAACATGAAGTAAATCTATGTAAGGCTGACGTATATATGGCAGAAGGTTTCCCCAACAAGGCAAGGAGAGCTCTGCACTTGGCACTAAAGCTACAACCAGAAGGTCTCAGCCAGTGGCGACTCTGATCCAGCCTTCCGCTGTTGCCCCAGGCAAACCATTTCTCTTCCTTTCTCTTTCCACCTCCCTTCCCCCTCCTCCTTTCCTTTTCTTTACCATACCCAAGTATCTTCTTGTTAAAAGTGTGTTTAAATTACAAAAACAATATATGCTTGTAAAATGATACAAGTTTATATCAAATAAAAGTTCTCCTCTGTATGTTCTCTGAAGGACACCGGTATAAACTATTCTGTGCATAACCTTCCAGATATGTTTATATACATACATAAGATGGAAGAGAACTGATTTTGTTGAGCTCCTATTATGTGCCTCATTGAATCTCCCCAAGTTGTATTGTTATCCCCATTTACAAAACATGGAACTAAGGGAAAGAGAGGTTAAGTACTTGCTGAGGTCACAGCAGAGAGTGAGAGGTGGGGATGGAACTGAACTCAGGTATTTGGTTCCAGAATCACAGTTAATACTGTGCTTTTCCTGAAAGTAGAAAGGAAATGCTCTAAGCCTTGCTTATTGAGAGTTGGTTAGAAGCGTGTGGGGTGAAGGAGGAGGGGAGAAAGGAGATGTTGGGGAAGGTTGTGCAGGGACTTTCTGCGAGACTGGCCTGCCCTTGTTCCATAATCCTTTGGAGTGAAGAAACATAAAAAAAGTTTACAGGATAGATGTGAGGCCAGTGTCCAAAAAAACTGAGAAAATAAGGAAAAGTTTCGCCGTGGAGGGAACACATGCGGGAGGGTGCAGGGTTGGTGGCCGGACCTGTGTCCCAGGGCCTGCACGACGCAGGGTCACTCAGGCAGCCCAGCCGGGGCTCGCCTCAGACACTGGGGCAGCCGCCAGTCTGCTGCTCTCCTGGGCGGGGGTTGCCGTGTGTGCCCCAAGCGAGCAGACAGCCGGGAGGCCTTCTGCAGGACAGTGGCTGTGGATTCTGACAGAGGCCTCGTCCCAGGGAAAGACTCCAGCGTCTAAGGAAGGAAAGTCATATTTACTTGTTGAGCGTGTAATATTTGCCAAGGACTTTGATTTTCGTGATGTTACTGGATCTTCACAAACATTCCATGAGGTAAATATTAACTCAGTTTTACAGATAAAGAAAATGAAGCTAAATGAGATTAGTAACTTTCCCTGGCTGGTAGTTGAGTGCTGGAGTTCATGTCCGTGCCTATTCCTAGAATTGAACTCCGGCTCTGTCCTGTCCCCTGGGATGTCTGTGAGGAGCGTCAAGTGAGGGAATATGCCTGAGAATGTTTTGGAAGCTGTAACATGCTCACAATCCTAAGAAGATTTTCAGTGATAAAAATTACTGCTGGAGGGTCAGGTGCACTCGAGGTACGTTTATTAGCCTTCTCCTGTCCTGAGGAGCTGAAGGAGAGAAAGGTTGGGACAGGCCTGGGTACTTTTTATTACTTTTCCACTGTCCTGAGGTAAAGGGTTATGGAATTTTACCTTCAGAGACTGTCATTATTTCCTCCTCCTTTCTTCATGGTCCCCGTGTTCTCCCTTGAATCTGACCTTGCAGACTGAAGTTGGCGGCTTACATGCAGAACAGAGTTTGTGGTCAGAGGACAGAAATAACTCAGCCACCTGGCCATCTGTAAGACACAACAGGTACTTCGGTGCATTAGATACCATTCTTCACCTGGAGAAATCTTGAGGAGAGAAACTCTCATGAGCAGATAAATTGCCATTCAGTGTGGTTGGAGCTATATAGCTATAGTGTGGATGGCTTTCCAATGAGGTCAAGTCTGGGATAAAATCTCATTACCTGTCCTTCCTTGAAGCTTTCTTGTGGGTCAGTCAGACCTGGACGGCTCTGTGCTCTGGCTTTTCACTCTCAGATGAACCAAGTCATCTGCTTTTCTATGATGACCCACTGACCTAGGAATTCCAATCCTAGAGTTTGCTCTAATCGTATCAGTGAGTTCATTATTCTGTCGATAAATGACAAAAATATTTCAACATTTAGTCCCAGTTTTAAAACAGGATTAAGAAGAAAAAAAGGAAATTGTGATGAGCAACTTTTCAAAAACCCCAGAGCACTGTATACTTTGTGCTAAAGCATTACTCTTAAAATCTTGTCCCAAAATACAAACTCCCCTTTTGTCATCATCACTGAATTTAGTTCTGATTATACTGAGCAATCAACTGAGATGTAAAATAGAAGAAGATAACAGGTAGGACTTCCTTCTGAGTTAGGAGAAAAACGTCAGGACTCACACAGTTCATTACTTTGTCCCTTAGGGTGGCCAAGAACGTAGGTGACACACAAACCCAGAAATGTTCTGTGCAGCAACGTATCCTAGTAGTTTCCCTAGAGATTCAGGTTTCAGATTTTACAGGTTTGGATGAAAGTTTGCAGAACCTTAGGCTTTAGAAAACCTGCTGGTTGTCTGTTGCATCATTATCACTCTCGCGGTTTGGGTCCACCTTTGGATTTGCACTCCTGTAGGCAACAACCAGGCTGAGCCTTGCTTGGCCTGAATGTGTCAGGAGGACCCTGCAGAATGTGTCTGCAGCATCGGCTGTGAAACGTCTGTCAAGGGATGGCTGGGACTTAGGGTGGCCCTTCACTTCCTCTCTCGGCTCTGAGCCTCTCTGGGGCTCCAGGCCAGAATTACAGATTTTCAGGGGAGATGAAATAGCTGTTTCGCCGCCCCCCCCAACATTTGTGGCATCATCTGTTTCTTCTTCCTTCCATTCCCTCACTTACATCCTCTGAATGGGTAACACTGCCAGAAATTTAATACATTTCTAAAATATTTAGTCCATCATATAAATTTGGGATGCTTAGTATTCCTAGACCAAATTCTATGCATATGGAGAATGTTCTTTTCTGAATAATAATGTTTTCTTCATTTTATAGAAAACATATCTTTATTTTCAATACAAAAATAATTATATTAAAATATTCAGGCAACACAAATTTATTAAAAGAAAAAAAAAAAACCTATGTAACCCCACTTCCCAAACAAAGCTGCTGTTTACCATTTAATTCGTATTCCTCTGTTGGGCTTCTCCAGTGGCTCAGGATGGTAAAGGTGGTAAAGGACCCACCTGACAGTGTAGGAGATGCAAGAGACGTGGGTTCAGTCCCTGGGTCAAGGAAATGGCAGCCCGCTCCAGTATTCTTGCCAGGAAAATCCTATAGACAGAGGAGCCTGGCGGGCTATAGTCCATGGGGTCGCAAAAAAGTTGGACAGAACTGAGTGACTAAACAACATTTTTAGGTTTTTTTTTTTTTTTTTAAGTTTTCTGTATTTCCTTATTTTAAATTGTAGTTAAATGCATATACTGTAACATTTTGATAAATTTTTCCTAATGTTTACTCTTTGCCGGGAACTATTTGAAATGCTTTATATAGGACACTTTAGGTCTTATAAATAAAATCAACAAATCATGGCAGACCTTTTTAATGGATCATTCGTTTTCTTTCTTCATAAAATTGTTGCATGGTATTCCATTGTATGGACTTACTTCAATATTTTCAGTCACTTTCACTTAGATTGCTTCTAATTTTTTGATGTTATAAATAGTTTTGAGGTTAATGTCCTCATGTGTCTTTTTTGCATGTATACAACTGTTTCAGTGAAATTGCTTATTGAAGGGTATATGCACATTTTACGTTTGTTTTAACAGTGCCAAATTTTGCTCCCAAAAGGTTATCCCTATTTATAATTTGCAGCCACAGTGTGTGAGAGAATTAATTTCTCTCCACATTTGACACTTTTATTTTCATTCTCTTGGGAAAAAAGATTTTGTCTTAGAAATGAAGCAAATTATTTTAAGACGCTGACATATATAACAAGATCGTTTGCTAAAAACTAATTTTGGTACTTTGCTGAGAGTCACAACTGGTGACCGTGGTGTAGTGCAAAAGCACTTGGGTTTGAGATCAAGCTCACTCCCACCTGGCACTCAAGACACTTCTCCAGGCCTCAGCTTTCCCTTCTGTAAAGTGGGTCTAAAGTTCTCTGTCACTGAGTCACTGTGAAGCATGAATGAATTCTTTGATTTTAACTGGCTGTTTGGCCCCATCAGCACTTTCTAGTGGGTTCCTTCCTCAGGTCTTCATTCTCTGTATCACTTTCTTCTTCCTTGTTCACTTCTGCCTGTCCTGGGCAGACAAGGAGAGCCAGACATGGCTGGAGATAGGATTTTAACAGCATTTACCACAATGCCATATCTGAATAACATTGGAGCCATTGATTTAGAATCTGTGTGGTGGAGTAGAAGAATATGCGCTCATCTTTTCCTGCAAGAATTCCAAAATTACAACTTGCTGCTAAACAACCATCGACAGGATGATGTTAGTTCCCACCAAAAAGATATTCCATGTCCAAGGAACAAGGAGAAGCCCCAGCAAGACAGTAGGAGGGGCGAGATCGTGTTTAAAATCAAACCCCGTACCCACCAGAGATCCTTGGAGGGCTCACACAAAACCTTGTGTGCATCAGGAGACCCCACAGAGACTGAGCCAGACCTGCCTTTGAGTGTTTGAGTGTCTCCCGCGGACGTATGGGTCAGCAGTGGCCTGCCATGGGGGCAAGGGCTCTGGGTGCAGCAGACCTGGGTGTGGCATAAGCCCTCTAGGAGGAGGTCGCCATTAACCCCACCATAGAGCTGCCAGAACACAGGACTGGAGAAACACTTTTGGAGGGCACAAATAAGACCTTGTATCCACCAGGGCGCAGGAGAAAGGAGTAGTGACCCCACAAGAGACTGATCCAGACTTGCTCGTGAGTGTCCAAAAGGGCTCTGGCGGAGGCGTGGGTAGGCAGTGGCCTGTTGCAGGACCGGGGGCACTGAGTGCGGCAGTGCATGCATGGGACCTTTTGAAGGAGGACCTTTATCTTCATTACCTCCACCATAGTTTGGCCTCAGGTCGAACAACAGGGAGAGAACACAGCCCCGCCCATCAACAGAAAGTTGGATTAAAGATTTACTGGGAATGGCTCCACCCAACAGAACAAGACCCAGTTTCCCTCTCAGTCTGTCTCTCCCATCAGGAAGCTTCCATAAGCCCCTTATCCTTATCCATCAGAGGGCAGACAGAATGGAAACCATAATTACAGAAAACTAACCAAACTGATCACTTGTATCACAGCCTTGTCTAACTCAGTGAAACTAGGAGCCGTGCTGTACAGGGCCAAGACGGACGGGTCATGGTGAAGAGTTCTGATAAAACATGGTCCACTGGAGAAGGAATGGCAAACCACTTCAGTATTCTTGCCTTGAGAACCCCATGAACAGTATGAAAAGGCAAAAAGATAGGACACTGGAAGATGAACTCCCCAGGTCGGTAGGTGCCCAATATGCTACTGGAGAAGACTGGAGAAATAACTCCAAAAAGAACAGAGAGACAGAGCCAAAGCGAAAAAAAGCCCAGTTGTCGATGTGACTGGTGATGGAAGTAAAGTCCGATGCTATAAAGAACAATATTGCGTAGGAACCTGGAATGTTAGGTCCATGAATCAAAGTAAATTAGAAGTGGTCAAACAAGAGATGGCAAGAGTGAACACTGATATTTTAGGAATCAGTGAACTAAAATGGACCAGAATCAGTTCAGTTCAGTTGCTCAGTCATGTCTGACTCTTTGTAACCCCATGGACTGCAGCATGCCAGGCCTCCTTGTCCATCACCAACTCCCAGAGTTTACTCAAACTCATGTCCATTGAGTCGGTGATGCCATCCAACCACCTCATCGTCTGTCGTCGCGTTCTCCTCTCACCTTCAATCTCTCCCAGCATCAGGGTCTTTTCCAAGGAGTCAGTTCTTCACATCAGGTGGCCAAAGTATTGAAGTTTCAGCTTCAGCATCAGTCCTTGCAATGAATATTCAGGACTGATTTTCTCTAGGATGGACTGGTTGGATCTCCTTGCAGTCCAAGGGACTCCCAAGAGTCTTCTCCAACACCACAGTTCAAAAGCATCAATTCTTCAGTGCTTAGCTTTCTTTATAGTCCACCTCTCACATCCATACATGACTACTGGAAAAACCATAGCTTTGACTAGATGGACTTTTGTTGGCAAAGTAATGACCATTATATTTACTACTGTGGGCAAGAATCCATTAGAAGAAATGGAGTAGCCCTCATAGTCAACAGAAGAGTCCAAAATGCAGTACTTAGGGCAATCTCAAAAACAGCAGAATGATCTCTGTTCATTTCCAAGGCAAACCATTTAGTATCACAGTAATCCAAGTCTATGCCCCGACCAGTAATACTGAAGAAGCTGAAATTAAATAGTTCTATGAAGACCTACAAGACATTCTAGAACTAACACCAAAAAAAAAGATGTCCTTTTCATTATACGGAACTCGAATGCAAAAGTAGGAAGTCGAGAACCTGGAGTAACAGGCAAGTTTGGCCTTGGAGTACAAACTGAAGCAGGGCAAAGGCTAACAGAACTTTGCCAGGAAAATGCACTGGTAATAGCAAACACCCTCTTCTAACAACACAAGAGAAGTCTCTACACATGGACATCATCAGATGATCAATACCGAAATCAGATTGATCATAGTCTTTGCAGCCAAAGATGGAGAACCTCTATACAGTCAGCAAAAACAAGACCAGGAGCTGCCTGTGGCTCAGATCATGAACTCTTTATTGCCAAATTCAGACTTAAATTGAAGAAAGTAGGGAAAACCACTAGACAATTCAGGTATGACCTAAATCAAATCCCTTACAATTATACAGTGGAAGTGACAAACAGATTCAAGGGATTAGATCTGATAGAGTGCCTGAAGAAATATGGACGGAGCTTTGTGACATTGTACAGGTGGCAGTGATCAAGACCATCCCCAAGAAAAGAAATGCAAAAAGGCAAAATGGTTGTCTGAGGAGGCCTTATAAATAACCGAGAAAAAAAGCTAAAGGCAAAGGAGAAAAAGAAAGATATAGCAGGGAGAGATAAAAAAAAAAAAAAAGCTTTCCTAAGCGATCAGTGCAAAGAAATAGATGAAAATAATAGAATGGGAAAGACTAGAGATCTCTTCAAGAAAATTAGAGATACCAAGGGAACATTTCATGCAAAGATGGGCACAATAAAGGACAGAAATAGTATGGACCTAACAGAAGCAGAAGATATTAAGTAGAGGTGGCAAGAATACACAGAAGAACTATACAAAAAAAGATCTTCATGACCCAGATAACCATGATGGTGTAATCACTCACCTAGAGCCAGACATCCTGGAATGTGAAGTCAAGTGGGCCTTAGGAAGCATCACTACGAACAAAGCTAGTGGAGGTGATGGAATTCCAGTTGAGCTATTTCAAATCCTGAAAGATGATGCTGTGAAAGTGCTAACTCAATATGGCAACAAATTTGGAAAACTCAGCAGTGGCCACAGGACTGGAAAAGGTCAGTTTTCATTCCAATCCCAAAGAATGGTAATGCCAAAGAATGTTCAAAATACTGCATAAATGCACACACCTCACACGCTAGCAAAGTAATGCTCAAAATCCTCCAAGCCAGGCTTCAGCAATACGTGAACCATGAACTTCCAGATGTTCAAGCTGGTTTTAGAAAAGGCAGAAGAACAAGAGATCAAATTGCCAACATCCATTGGATCATCAAAAAAGCAAGTGAATATCAGTAAAACATCTACTTCTGCTCTATTGATTACGCCAAAGCCTTGACTGTGTAAATCACACCAAACTGTGGAAGATTCTTTAAGTGATGGGAATACCAGACCACTTTACCTGCCTCCTGAGAAATCTGTATGCAGGTCAAGAAGCAACAGTTAGAACCAGACATGGAACAACAGACTGGTTCCAAATTGGGAAAGGAGTATGTCAAGGCTGTATATTGTTACCCTGCTTATTTAATTTATATGCAGAGTATACCATGTGAAATGCTGGGCTGGATGAAGCACAAGCTGGAATCAAGATTGCCAGGAGAAATATCAATAATCTCAGATATGCAGATTGACACCACCCTTATGGCAGAAAGCAAAGAAGAACTGAAGAGCCTCTTGATGAAAGTGAAAGAGGAGAATGAAAAAGTTGGCTTAAATCTCAACATTCAGAAAACTAAGATCATGGCATCTGGTCCCATTGCTTCATGGCAAATAGATGGGGAAACAATGGAAACAGTGAGAGATTTTAGTTTTGAGGGCTCTAAGATCACTGCAGATGGTAACTACAGCCATGAAATTAAAAGACACTTGCTCCTTGGAAGAAAAGCTATGACCAACCTAGACAGCATATTAAAAAGCAGAGACACTACTTTGCCAACCAAGGTCTGTCTAGTCAAAGCTATGGTTTTCCAGTAGTCATGTATGGATGTGAGAGTTGGACTATAAGGAAAGCTGTACGCCAAAGAATTGATGCTTTTGAACTGTGTGTGGTGTTAGAGAAGACTCTTGAGAGTCCCTTGGACTATGAGGAGATCCAACCAGTCCATCCTAAAGGAAATCAGTCCTGAATATTCATTGGAAGGACTGATGCTGAAGCTGAAACTCCAATATTTTGACCACCTGATGCTAAGAACTGACTCCTTGGAAAAGATCCTGATGCTGGGAAAGATTGAAGGTGGGAGGAGAAGGGGGCAACAGAGGATGAGATGGTTGGATGGCATCACTGACTCTGTGGACATGAGTTTGAGCAAGATCTGGGAGTTGGTGATGGACAGGGAGGGCTGGCGTGCTGCAGTCTGTGGGGTCTCAAAGGGTCATACACGACTGAGCGACTGAACTGATAAACTTGTCACTTTGTGGTTGGCAAGGCAAGCTCTTTATCAGACTTAGTGAATGGGAGAGGGAAGCGCAAAAAAGTTACCCCCCATGTTCTGCTCTTAATCAAGATACTGACCTAAAATTACAGTTTAGATGAAGCTGATTCAGTGGTCCAGGTCATGCAGAAGAGCGTATGGCTGGGATGCCCCTGTTTCATATTGATTTTGTCCATCACCATTTGTGCCCAACTTTGGGCTGGTGGTTGTGACAGTGAGGACTGGGTGCTGGACAGCTTGGGGGAGGGGTGGTGCTTATTGTTGTCACTAACTCTTGTCTGATTCTTGAACTGCATGAATTGCAGCACACCAGGCTTGTCTGTCCATCACTATCTCCTGGAGCTTGCTCAAAGTCACGTCCATTGAGTCAGTGATGCCATCCAACCGTCTCATCCTCTGTTGCCCCCTTCTCCTCTTGCCCTCAATCTTTCCTAGCATCAGGGTCTTTTCCAATGAGTCAACTCTTCACATCAGGTGATCAAAGTATTGGAGCTTCAGCTTCAGCATCAGTCCTTCCAATGAATATTCAGGGTTGATTTCCTTTAGAATTGACTGGTTTGATCTCCTTGCAGTCCAAGGGACTCTCAAGAGTCTTCTCCAGCACCACAGTTCCTTGTGGTATAATAGGGATGTGCTCAGAATCGTGAAGAAGAAGGCTGAGGAAGACGTCAGAGAGGCAATATCATTTGTTCTGATTTCCATCTGAAGAGTTTTGCTGAGAGTAAAGGAAGGGGAGGATGGGAAGAAATGACACATCCACCCTTCCTGTTGGGAGGACCTTCGTGGGCTCAGGTATTAGTAGCCTCACGTTCTGTGACGGTCCTACAGAGGGAGACTTCTGTAAGATCATTTCAGTGTTGGGGTAGGGGTTATCAAGAGACCCCTGCCATTCCAGAACTGTCATCCCAGACAAGGGGAGAGCTTGGGTACCTGTCTGTACTCATGGGTGATAGTCACCTCAATTTGGAAATCACATGTGACATCATCATGACCCTTCAGCCTGAAGCCATCATTGTCTGAGCCATCTCAAAAGTTTGAACCAGGGAATCATTGTGTTTAAAGAAGTCTCTCATGTTACCTAATGAGTCAGGTCCCACTGCTCGCTGCTTTACAAAAATCAGTTCTCACAGATGTTGATAGAAAGGAAAGGTACCTTTAACCAGAATGCCAGCAATCTGGGGAGATGATGGACTCACCATTTCCCCAAAACCCACCTCTGAGGATTCTGCTCAGCCTTGAAAGCTTTTAGAGGGAAACAAGGAAGTAACCTGAGTTAATCACTGAGATGGGGGTCAGAGTCCTCACCATACCCCCATGTGCAGACTTGAGTGCAGCCTTGTCGACTCCTTGTGATCTTCCTCTAGATGTTATCTTGGTCACAGTTATTTCTGAAGATTACTGAAGGGGAAGCTAGGGCAGAGATCTGCTCCTCTGTTAATTACTTATTCTTCATTTCTACTCCTTTTTTTTTTTTTTTAATTTACCTTTAATTGGATTCTTGAAAGTCAGTTGTCTTTGGAATTTATTTATGCAATAGCTGCCCCAGGCCCTTTCCTAAGGCCAGGTGTCATTAACAGCCCCAGAGGCTTTGTTAATTGGAAAGCGAAAGTGAAGTCGCTCAGTCATGTCTAAACTAACTCTGTGACCACACGGAGCCTACCAGGCTTCTCTGTCCATGGGATTTTCCAGGCAAGAGTACCGGAGTGGGTTGCCATTTCCTTCTTCATCATTTCTACTTCTTTGATCAACAGAAACCACGGACAAGTTAAGCGGGGTATCATCTATCTATCAATAGATCTGAAAAATGTGTTTGGGCCAGAAATGAGTAGGTCATGGGGGTGCTTGGTTTAAAAGTAGTTACAAAAAAAAAAAGTTACAATGTTGCTTTGCTAAAGTGACAAGAAAAGGGGCTTCCTGTTGAGGGTGGTTTCCTGCAAAGAGCTGGGAGAACAATCTAGCAGTGGAGCTCAGTGACTCAGCTGTTAGGGTGGGCAGGTAGGGTGAAATAGACGCTTCCAAATCTAGGGACCTCGTGTGGCACTGAAGGGGAAAAGCACGTCTGGCAGGGCCTTGCACCAGTCTCTTGGGCCAGAATACAGTTATCTCAGGAGAAAAGTTTTGGGCCCTGCAATTAAACACAAAGTGTTTTCCTTGAAGGCAGCCCACTGACTTTGAGTTCTGGCCCTGTCACCTCTCAGGAGTGTGGCTTTGGGCAAGGGCACTGCTCACCGGGGCATGTGCTCAGGGTCTCACTGAGACCATCACAGGCCACACCTGGCACCCTTCAACTCCGCTGGGGACTGTCAGGAGGGTTGTTAGCAGGGCAGCGTGGGCATTTCTGTTCCATAGGAGTGGTCCTCCCCGCAGTGTAGACAGCAGTCCACACAGCATCCAGGGCCCATCCCTGCCCCTCCCACCTAGGGTGACAGCTCAGATGTGAAGGAACAAGACCCATAGGGGGCAGGTGTAGGAGTTCCTCTAGCTTAAAAGCTGCGTGTCCCACAGGAGCCAGTATTTCCTGTGACAGCTCCATATGCCTAACTTCTATGGTTCCCGCAAGACTTGGGCCCGATCGGTAGTCATAGCACTCAGAGAAGTCCAAAATAATGGTGGCCTCCAGCAGGTATTTATTCTTCATTTACAGCTGTTGTCTGTCCAGTTGTGGTGTAACTATCCAGGGTCATTTTTATCATGAGCAGTGTTGCTTAGTAACATAGCTGACATTCTATCTTTATCAAGTTTCCAGGGGAACAGAGATAGAAGGTCAACCCAAGGTCAGATTCTCATGCAGAAAGGGAAAGGTTTTGTTAATCCTTTCCCAACATCAAGTCACCTCACTTTGCAGAGATTCGATGTGTTCATCTGTGAAGCAGCAACAGGCTGCTGTAGCCCTGGTGATGGGAGAAAATCAGATATAAAGTGTTTCCTCCTTTTTTGTAGAGTTCAGTTCAAGTTTTCTGTCTTTGTCTCCTCTGTTGGTTGAAGACATTTCTATGTGGGGTATGACTTGTTTCCTAATAGCTCGAGTTTATTGACATCATTTACGTGGCTTGAGACAATTAATGCCTTCTGGTCTTTCTCAGTGTTGTGTAGTCAGTTGGTATGCTTTTAATGGTCCCCTTTCACAGGTCAGAAGGTGGAGGTTATGGCTCCTGCAGTAAAGGCAGGTTTCATTTTTCTAGTTTGCATTTCATACCCTGGTTCCCTCTTGTTCTAAACAAATTATTGACGTTGTCTAATTGAAGAGATGAAAAGTCCTAAAACATATGGCACCTCTCTCCAAAATAGTGCCTCCACTGTGACATTTTTACGCTCTAACATATGTATGCAGATTGCCCCAGTGTGATGGAAGAGGAACCAAGGAAGGCTCCTTCCTTCCCACGTGGTCTCTCTGTTAAGTCTGAGGTGAACAGCTCACGTCCCATGGTCTGGTGGGACCATGAATTCAAAACTCCATCATTTCTCAAGGTCTGATGAATGGGCCTCCGACACCAGCATCCTTTGAGGTCCTTGCTTACGAGAGAAATCCTGAAGCTTTATAAACCTAGTCCTTCTAGTTCAGATTTCTGAGTTAGAATCTGAAAGTCTGGATTTTACACCCTTATCCTTCTTACATCACTGAAGTTTGACAACCTCTCCCCTAGGAGGAATTCATGGTCCCCTTTGTCGGACAATTAAAGGGCAAGCTACCTTCGAATTGCCCTACAACTCTCAGCAACTACTTTGTTGTGTGTTGTCAATAGGTAATAGAGATGAACACGGGAAGATGCTCAAACTAATGCCTAGCATATAGCAGGAGCTCAGTTCATAGGGAACCGTTTACATTGACATTGCAGGATCTCAGTTCCTTTATCGGAGATTGAAGCCGTGAAGCAGGAGGTCTTAACCACTGGATCACCAGGAAGGTCTTTCAAATGTAGCTAAAAACACATGGTCTTAGTACTTCCTAACACATTTGAATATCACTTTATAGTATGCAAGACACTTTTATGTAATTAGAATTATTTCATGTACGTGATTTTCATTGTACACATATTGACATTTAGTCTCAGGAGTCAGCAACTTATACTCGGTAGACTTACCTCCTTGCACAGGTCTTTGGATCTTTTGGTTTCTTGCTATTGGCGTCCCTAATCTCTAGTGAAGTTCTTAATTTAAGGAAAAAAAAATCATTGAATGCTACCTTGTTTCAGTTGAGCTAGTGGAAAATAAGGAGATGGATTTGGATCCCATATTTAGGTTGGAAATATAAAAAGAGTTGCCCCTGTGGATTTTAGATACAGTAACAAAGGGAACACAGTGCAAGGAGATGGTCACAGGGAACCATTGGCTCATCCTCTCTCTGAGTGGAGAATCATCTTCTGGCTCTTTCTCTACCTGCACTAGAGGGTTTGGTGTTACTTGATGAGTATAAGAGCACTTTCCTTTTGAGAGGAAGGCTGAGTGCCAGCAGGGCCACCTGGAGAGGAGCCTTTGTGGTGCTCCTTCCTTCGCATGCTGCATCCTCGCTTCTGTCCTTAACCTTTAGCATTAAACTAAAGTCAGACCAGAAGGTGAAAGCACTCTGTCTGGCCACCTTCGGGAGCCATTTTCTTGATCTACTGTGTAATTCAGAAGAGCCTTCAGAGGAGGAGACGCATCAGTCCCTCCAAAGTGTCAAACTAATAACCTTTCATACTAGAGCCATCGTTTTTGCAGGGAGAAGAATAAGAAGGATGTAACCATGTTTGCTTTTCTCTAAATATGGATGTATTTCAAAGCCATGCGTGAGCTCATGATTCTGCTATATATCCTTCCTCGCAAATACAATAAACCTGGATTTTTGTAACAGAATGAATGAGTCAAGAAAAAGAAAACACCGTTTAGGAAGATGAAAGATCTATTTGATTAGTCTTGTGTCAGGAACCGAAAATGACTAGTGGATGTTCATCTGATCTTTGGGTGATGAGTTTCAGTATTTCTTTTGCTTCCTTCTGCTGTATGGAAAGTGTCACACATACACGAATTCAATTTAATTTCAAGGATCATTGGTAAGGGAAAGTATTTATGTTTCTGGGGGCTCCCCTAGTCATTTTTATCCAGGTGTCATCTGCAGCCAGGGCTTAGTTTAGTTGTTCATTTAATGTTCTTTTTTTTTTTTAAATATTTTCCTTCACCAAGTTAGGTATTTGACAGTGTTTATTAACATGAAAAGATAAATATGAGTAGGGATAAATGAGATTAACTTTTCTATGAGCATATGGAGACCGTATTCACAATGTAAAGTATAAGAAGAGAATGCTGGTTAGAACAGGGACTGTCCCTGAACGGTAAAACTTTGACAGCTTGGGACTTCCTTGGTGGTCCAATGGCTAAGACTCCATGGTCCCAATGCAGGGGGCCCAGGTTCCATCCCTGGTCAGAGAACTAGATCCCACATCCTGCAGCTAAAAAGATCCCGTGTGCCGTAACTAACGCCCGGCACAGCCAAAAAAACACATGTTAAAAGCAAAAGCCTTGACCGCTCGTGTAGCTGCATCAACTGGGTGAGGAGTTCCTTGTGAACATGTATGGCTGCCTCTGTGCTGAGGACGTAACATCCTCAGGCCTAAATGATCCTGACAGATAAAATGCCTGTTTCTTAGCAGCAGCTTGCCTTCCGCAAGCTTCCAAGTCTGTACATTTCATTAGGATTGCATCACATGTCAGAGAACCATCTTCCAATGAGGGTGTCAACTGAGGTTAATTGAGAACGTTTGTCTCCAGCATAATGGTCACAGTCCACCTCTGCTGTGGTGGAAGTGATGCGTGGGCCATCAGCAGGTGCCACCTCATGGAGATAAATGGTTGTGCTGCACAGTGGCTTATGCCAAGGCATTGTGGGCACAATTTACATTCTTAGTGTCCCAGGAGCTCCTGCCATCAACGGTGGCAGCTATGTTGATTCATGGGATTGGCCAGGCTCCCCAGACTTGGTGGAGATCCCAGAGATCTTATCAGCAAAATCTCTTATTTGAGATTTCCATCAGCAGCCTGGCCTACTTTCTTCATAAGAGCAAAGGTCAAGAAGGCCTCTCCATACCTGAGGCTCCTGCCTTTTGCAAAATGGGAGAATCAGAGCATTTTTATGAAAGATAAAAAGGAGTAGGGAATCAGGGACCCATAATAACTCACCTTAAATAAAGCAAGGATACAAAAAAAATGTCCTTTGGCTCAGAATAGTCCAGGACAGTGAGTCTCTGCTGCCCCCTATGGCCCAGGTTTTGTATCGTCTTCGAGTGGAGCGTTGGTTTGCAGCCTGGCATTCTCAGGGCAGTCTAGGAGGAGGGTGACTCTAGACTGTCTCAACATTTTCTTCCAGACAGTCTTCCAACTGGTTGTTCTCACAGTTTTGTAGAGTGTATGTGGACTGAATAAAACCCACATCATGGGCGTGATTAGGCTCACGTGGTAAGGTGGGAAAGCTTTCTCTCCAGTGGTGAGGAGCTGACGGCAGAGCAGCACTGAAATCAGTCTCCACAAGGATGTGCCTTCTTTCCTTCAGTGGGCCACCAGCTGGTGGATTCAAGAATCAGGATTCGCCCTACGGATAAGGGTCTTTGACGGTACTTGCTGCTTTTTGCTGCAAGAAAAGTTATGCTAGGTTTGGCTCCAGTTTTAAGAGGTGGGGAATTCCATACTGTACAGTATGGAGTAATAGTCTCCCCCTTCTTATTTGGCTGCATATTCGTGTACTTGAAACTCTTCCATCTATTCAGCACGTGTTCAGGTGCCTCCTCTGTCTCGGGCATCACGCTAGTCACTGAAAATTTGAAAGTGAAAAAAGCAGACAATGATGCTTGCCCTCATGGAACCGACATTCTGGTGGAAGAGACAGCTATTACACATAGCACAAGTGACCTCATTACACTGTGTGATACCGGCTCTTGAGAGGAAGAGGAGAGCTATGAGGAAGAGTGTAGGAAGAATAAACCTAAGTCTCTGGATTAGGTAGAACCTCATCAGAGTGTGAGACCCAGAGAGACATTTGCAGAGGTCTGCTTTGCTCAGAACATCCATTTGCCCACTCAATGGTTAGGAACAAAGATGTTTTAGGGAACAGTCTCATGGAGAGGGACCAGTTTTATGGAGAGAAACTGGTTTCCTTTTAGAAATGAAGGTCTGTATCCTGGCCAGCTTTTTTTCTCCTTCTAGCCACAGAGGGCAGAGCTTCCCTGGTAGCTCAGGAATAAAGAATCTACCTACAGTGCAGGAGACCCAGGTTTGATCCCTGGGTCAGGAAGATCCCCTGGAGAAGGGAATGGAACCTACTCCAGTATGCTTGCCTGGGAAATCCCATGGACAGAGGAGCCTGGCGGGCTGCAGTCCATGGGGTCATAGAGTCGGACACGACTGAGCAACTAACACACACACACACACACACACACGCACACACACAGAACCACAGAGGGCAGAAGTAAAAAATGACAAGGAGGCAAACTTTGGTTTCATTTTAAAAAAGGAAAAAGTTTTTCACTCTTGTCTTCTCGCAGTCGAAAATGTTGTCTGGGGTGTAGAGAGTTCCCTGACTCCAGGGGAACAGATCTGGAGGCTAAGTCATCACTCGCTAAGGTTCCTAAGGAGGGTTCCTTACATTAGCAGGTAGGTTGGAACAAATACTCCCTAAAATCCCTTGCAAAGAGAAGATTTGATGATCCCAGGCAAAGGGTAAAGTTGGTATGATTTCAGTAGGTCCTGGAGGGGCCTGGTAGTGACACATACTCCCCCACAGTTTGTTAGGGTTTCCCAAAACCCCACCTTTGGATTGGTTCCATTGAAGATCTCCATTCATTCCAGCCATGTGCTTTATTCTTCATGCTGCTTACCCTTTAGGGTTCATTACTGAGCAAAAGTTGCATTTCATGCAGATAACAGCCTATATGCAATTTGCGATGACTTCCTTTACTCTAATCACATACTTGGGGAAGATTTCTCCCTAACTTCAGATAAGTTGGCCAAACTCATGTTCCGAGGCCATCAGAGAGGCCACACACAAGGACCCTTGCCAGACGGAAATAGCTGTGACCACCGAGTGAGAAGTTGCAGGTGCCTGGTTTTAGCCACCTAACATTGAACTCATTTCCATTTCCTTGCCCTCTGCTGAGAAGAGCCAGATAGAAGGTGTCCCCGCAGAATTTTTTTTAAATTCTATTTCACGTATGTGCTGTAGGGGGCAGCATTCATTAGGGAAAGCCAGGGAGAGAGTCTACTTTCTAGGGAAAAAATTGAACCCTGTTTGTAAAGAGTTCTGTGCACCTGAGACTCATCCTGTCCTATTGTTCATGCACGAATGAGGCTCTGGCCCTTTGGTAATAAATCTCCTTAGCCAGCCAGGATTACTTTGCTTCATATTAAATTCATCTGTTCTCTGCCCATGGGGGCAGAGTGACTTTTCCACGTAGGACTCAAGTGCTAGGATAAGGATTCTAACCCAGATTGCCTGACTCCAAGCTTTTGCTCTTTTAGCCAAGTTCTAAGCAATCTTGGTCTCGAAACCCTCCCATCAGAAATAGTGATTATTTCCCCAGGAGCATCTTCAAATGCTTGTGGGATCTAAACCTTGTGAGAGTGAACCTTTTTCTGGGCTTTAGCCTTGATCAGGTTGGTGAAGCAAGTTCTGACTGGTTGGACTCCTATCTCCTCTGGCTCTAAAAGTTCTGGTTTCAAATAATAGCTGTTATTGCTTGCAAGCCTATAGGTAGATGGGTCAGCTCTGTCGAGGTGTATTAGGCGCTCGTGATCCTGGTGGGGCTTGCTTCCGCGTCTGAGGCCACCTGGGTGGTGTGTGGCATGCTGGCTGGTCTGTACTGGCCTCGGCTGAGCCATACCAACTTTGTCTGCTGGTCTCTCATCCTCCAGCAGGCTGTCCTGGCTGCTCCATGATGGTGGGCAAGTTCTGAGACAGGGTTGACGTGTGCAAGGCCCTTTCTGAAAACAATCTCGGTTCTCTTCTGCTTCACTCTGTTGGCCAAAGCAGGTCACCCTGTCTACCCAGGTGCATGAAGGAGGGAGATGCTCTGAAATCACATTGCAGAACATACAATGGATCCAGAGAGGGGTGGAGACCTAAGGCTGTCTTTGCAATCAATCTCCCGCGCTATATAAGTTGAACCCCATATATGTATATTATTTATCTGTATTGATATTGATTGGATTGATTTGACTTGTTGAGGTAGTAGTGTATTTATACTGCAGTCACATGAAAATGAGAATACGGTGAGCTCATTACAGGTAAGCTAGGGGCACGCAGTTCTGAGAACTCTCAGTGGGGGGAGTGGCTGAAGCCGCCTTGGTTATTCAGTCTCATAGAAATTCTCTCTGACCAGCAGACACAAGCCATTCACTGCAAGGATGAAAGCTGCCTTACTTTATGAGACCCTCCCCGCTTTAGGAACTACTTGTGAAGTAACAGCCTAAGCCTGTTCTCAGGCCTCTGGGATCCCTGATCATCAGATCCCCTTGCTCCTCTGCTTTCTCTTTTCCATACCAACGGGCACAAGTTGTCATGTAAGGAAGATGGTCTAAATGTCTGCCTGGGATGCAACACACCAGGAGTCTGGCCCTAGCAAATTCTCTTGATGGCTGTGTAACTTTGATGGCTTCTTCAACATCTCTGAACTTCCAATTCCTGAGCTCTAAGATGGACGGGAGAATGGCACCAACGGCAAAGTTACTGAGTGGATTACTAGAGCTAAAACATAGGGGGAAAACACCCTGAATTCTGGATATAATGTTTACTGAATGTGTGAAGTCACAGAAGTCACAAATGACTTCAAGGGGCAGAGTAATTGCAGCGGCTGAACTGAGAACTCCGAAGAGCCAGTTCTTCACGCCTGGTCTGTTGCTTAGGATCAAAAGTCTAAAGCCCCCTGATAGAACCACCTCTTCCTGCTTAGCTACATCTCCATGGTGAAGGATGTTTTTGAAAACCAAGGGACCAAGAAACACACAGTGCCCTTTCGTGAAAGAACAGCTTGTTAGCAAATGAACTCTTGTCATAACTTCGTGAATATTCACCTGGTTCTCTTTTGCTCCTGGTATCTTAGAAATGTAGCCTATTGATTCTTTAAATCCCTCCACTGCCACTCACTGAAGGAGGGGCAATTCAAGACAAAATTATTGATTTAGACAAGCAGGCATATTGGAAGAAGCATTCATTAGGTTGCCTGCTTCTTTCCTTTTTTTAAATAAATTAACTACTAAAGAAGGGGAAAGAAGATACATCTTTCAGCAGAGTTTTAAGCAGAAGGACATTAGCCAACTTAATAATACTCCTCTAAAACAACTTTAAAGGTCATGATGGATGATTTTTGCACAGTGTTTTGGAACAAAGCACCCTTGGATCAGTAAAGGATTTCTTTCTGAGTGTGATTCTGTTTTTCCTTTTGTTTGTCCATCATTCTTATCTTAATGCATCTAAAACTGCTGCCCTGCTCCTGGGAGCCAATGACTGAGACATCTTTGGAGAATAAGAAGAAAGACATTATAGCTGAACTAGTGACAACCCAGGGAGAGGAGTGGAACTTGGAGCCTGGGCTCCCTTCTGTCTGGGCATGTCAAGATTCCACGGCTCTAGCCTTGGGGTGTCCATCAGCCTTAGTGGTCATGTCTTGGCAACCAAAGTAGCCGCTGCTGGCCGGAAATTGATCAGGACTGTTCACTCTCATTAAGGAGTCCCTCAGTTCAGCCCCTGGCATGAAACACTTCAGAAATCATCAAATGGCTGAGAAAGAAGCTGGATTCCTTGAAGTGCTTCCAAAAGCTTTGGCATATCTGCCTTTTGGATGAACTTCACTAAACAGAAAGCTTTTCAGGTTTGGGTCCTGGCCGGGGGAGCTCCCTGAGCACCCAGCATAACGCTGAGGTGGTGGGGGATGGTGTGAGGAGGAGGTTGGCTCTTCCTGGCACACCACTCTCTCCCTCCCTCCCTTCCCAACTCCTCCTCATATTACTGTGCCTGCCTGGCGCCCCTCCCCACCCTGCCTCCCCTTAGCTCTTCCTCACCTTCACTGTCCATCTGCAAAGATAACTTTTCAACACTTGAAGAAACAAGCATTTCAGAGACAGTGGGTTAAGGAGCAAATACCTGGGCATCCTTGGAGTTAGCACTGCCCAACAGAACTCTCTGCAGTGATGGTGGTTATTTCACATCTGTGCTGTCTATTACGATAGCCACTAGCTACAGGGGGCTGTTGAGCACTTGAAATGTGGCTGGTGAGGATTGAGGAACTGAAGTTTAGTATATCCACTGTGAATCATTTGGATGGCCGCATGTGGTTAGCAGCTACACTACTGGACAGCACCTCTCTGAGTACAGTTCACGGAGCCACCAGAGGGTCTGCTGCTAAAGTGCATCGTGAGAGAGTGGCTTCCTAGCCACAGAAGACCATTGTATGAGTCCAGTTATGTGGAATGTCCAGAGTAGGCAGATCTATAGCCACAGAAAGTAGCTTTGTGGTTGCCAGACCTTAGGGGTCAGGGTGGAGGCAAACAGGGGTGTGTGGGGAGTGGCCATTCATAGATTCAGAGTTCCTTTTTGCTGTAATAAAATGTTTCAAGATTAGTTGCACAACTTCATAAGTATACTAAAAACCAGTGACTTACACACTTTTAGTGGGTGAATATAAAGATCATGAATTATCTCTCTCTTGGGGGTAGGCTACCCACTCCAGTATTCATGGGCTTCTCTGGTGGCTCAGACGGTAAAGAATCCGCCTGCATTACGGGAGACTTGGGTTCCATCCCTGGGTTGGGAAGATCCCCTGGACGAGGGCGTGGCAACCCACTCCAGTATTCTTGCCTGAGAATCCCCATGGACAGAGGAGCCTGGGGGGCCACAGTCCATGGGGTTGCAAAGTGTTGGACACAACTGAGCGACTAAGCACACAAAGTGGTTTTTTGAAAAATGGCTCCCTTTCTTGCCCACATTTGAGCAGATGTTCTGACCACAGCTCTACTCCCGCTCAGCGGTGTTTGTAGTTAAGCACCTTCCCCTTCCTGGGCCTCAGTTTGCCCTCAATAAAATAAGGGTATTGCCTTTGCCACCAGGGTAAAGCAGAAGAGATTTCCCAGTCCTCTTTTCCCTGTATCTACTTAACTTTAATCCAGATCAGAGGGGCTGATCCCTGGGATAGAGAATGAGCCCCCACCTTCTAGGAACCCAATTCCAGAAGCTTCCCCAGTTCCAGGAGAGCCCCAGATAGTGAGCCGAGCTTTGAGGTGGGTAACAGAACACCCTGCTCTGTCTCTCCTCTCTGGAACCACAATGTAGAAAGCTTTTGGTGCCAGAGTAGGAATTTTAAGTCATGGCTGAGATATTTATCTCTTTGCCTTTGATCCAGATAAAAGCCGATGGTAACTTTGAGTTGTCATTTGATCTAATGCACAGGAACAGGTTTCCATACCCTAGGCCAGTGCACAGATTCCCTGGGGGCAAGGAGAGATTCCTGGTTGTGAAATGCCCTGCAGCTTTGCGTGGTCTGTGGTTAGGGGAGACTGTGGAGTCTCTGGGAAGTCCGTTTCTTCAGGCGCAGGCTCGTGCTAGTCTTTTTCTTCTCCCACCTCTCGTGTGGGCTTTTGTAAAACAGGCCTGTCAAAGTGTCTAAAATCAGAGACAGGAGAGGAAGTAATTGTTATCCTCCTCCCCCTCCTCTTCATTGCTGTCAGCAAGCCCCACCTGTGCGTCAGCAAGCAGCTGTTACAAAGGCCTGCCTTATAAATAACTCCGGGGCCTGCTTTTAGTGTAGGTGAGTTGGTGAACTATGAACAGAAAAGGACCTCTTAACAATAGTCAAGAAGATAATAGTCAGGGTAGCTGCTGGGTTTTCAGGTTTTCTTATGTGCCTGCACGTAAGAAAGGTTATGACCAACCTAGATAGCATATTTAAAAGCAGAGACATTACTTTGCCAACAAAGGTCCGTCTAGTCAACGTATGGTTTTTCCAGTGGTCATGTGTGAATGTGAGAGTTGGACGGTGAAGAAAGCTGAGCGCCAAAGAATTGATGCTTTTGAACTGTGGTGTTGGAGAAGACTCTTGAGAGTCCCTTGGACTGCAAGGAGATCCAACCAGTCCATCCTAAAGGAGATCAGTCCTGGGTGTTCATTGGAAGGACTGATGTTGAAGCTGAAACTCCAATAGTTTGGCCACCTCATGGGAAGAACTGACTCATTGGAAAAGACCCTAATGCTGGGAAGGATTGGGGGCAGGAGGAGAAAGGGACGACAGAGGATGAGATGGTTGGATGGCATCAACCGACTCAATGGACATGGGTTTGGGTAAACTCTGCGAGTTGGTGATGGACAGGGAGGCCTGGCGTGCTGCGATTCATGGGGTCGCAAAGAGTCGGACACAACTGAGTGACTGACCTGAACTGAACTATGTGTCTGCAAGTGTTTTAGGTACTTTGCACGCATAGCTTCATTCAGTTTCTCACAACACTACCAGGGAGTGTCAGTATCTGATCCATTTCACAGATATAGACACAGAGGCTCAGAGTGGTGGAATAAACTGCCTATGTCATGCAGCTGGTAAGGGCCAGAGTGAAGATTTGAACTATGATCTGCTTGATTTCAAAGCTGGTATTTTGCCTTTAACCACCATGCTCTCATATAAGCTAGCTTTGACTAAATTCACCAATCAGTGAGACCCTTTTTGTGTCAGGTACTGTGCAAATTGACTCAGATGGTAAAAGAATCTGCCTGCAGTGCAGCAGACCTGGGTTGAGAAGATCTCCTGGAGGAGAACATGGCAACCCACTCCAGTATTCTTGCGTGGAGAATCCCCATGGACAGAGGAGCCTGGCAGGCTACAGTCCATGGGGTTGCAAAGAGTCGGACACAACTGAGTGACTAGGCACATAGCACACACTGTGCAAATTACTGGAGCTGCTGCTATGACCAAAATTAGCACATGCCAGATGAGTTGCAAATTAACTACATAGGAGAGAGCATTCTAGGCAGTTGTTGTTTAGTCACTAAGCTGTGTCCAACTCTTTGAGACCCCATGGATTGCAGCACACCAGGCTTCCCTGTCCTTCAGCATCTCCCAGAGCCTGCTCAAACTCATGTCCATTGAGTTGGTGATGCCATCCAACCATCTCATCCTCTGTCATCCCCTTCTCCTCCTGCCTTCAATCTTTCCCAGCATCAGGGTCTTTTCCAGTGAGCTGGCTCTTCGCATCAGGTGGCCAAAGTATTGGAGCTTCAGCTTCAGCATCAGTCCTTCCAATGAATATTCAGGACTGATTTCTTTTAGGATTGACTGGTTTGATCTTGCTGTCCAAGGGACTCTCAAGAGTCTTCTCCACCTAGGCAGAGGAAACAGCTTGCAGAGGTGGGGGAGGGGTGTGTGTGTGAGAAAGAGAATGACAGAATCAAGGGAACAGAAGTTGAGAGCTTTCTGCATGTTTCTGTCTAAAGCAGGCAGAGTGACCTTAATTCTACCCAGCAGATCAGTGCTAGACTCTTAAGTTCTGTGCAGGCAGGAAACATGCCTCGTGTTTGAGAAATCTTTGCTGAAAGAGCAGATAGTGATGGAAATGGGATCAGAACCCAGGTTTCCTGAGTCTATTTAGTGTTCTGGGCAGTCTTCTTACTCTTGGAGAACTCTTGGACAATTCCAAATTGGCCTTGGACACTGGGTGACTATGATACTGTGATTTATAATAAGAAATATTTATTTGGTCTTCAGTCCTATTTCTGGCATACAGCTCCTAAAACCCTTGGAATTTCCTAAGTTTGGAGACTGTTGAAGGTGTCTTTTGTTATGTTAATGAGATGACTAAGGATGGGGCTGGTGACTGGTGGAGCCAACCACTGGATTAAAGGGTTGGAACTTTCAGTCCTATCCTTGGCCTCCGGGGAGGGGAGGGGACTGGAGACTGATTTTAAACACCAATGGCCAAGGATTTAATCAATCAGGCCTCTGTAATGAAGCCACCATAAAACCCAACAGAACAGGGTTTGGATAGCTTCCAGGCTGGTGACCCACTAGAGATACAGGGAGAAAGGAGGTCATGGAAGCTCCTGGTCTTTTCCTGGTACCTTACTCTAGGTGTCTCTTCCACCTAGCTGTTAAATCCTTTTATAATAATAAGCCAGTGATCTTGTAAGTAAAATGTTTCTCTTGAGTTCTGTGAGCTGCTCTAGCCAATTAGTTGAATCCAAGGAGGACGTCGTGGGAACCTTCAATCTAGAGCCGGCCAGTCAGAAATGCAGGCTTGTGAGCGAAGTTTGAGGTTGGTAGACGGCTTGGAGTGGGAAGCAGTCTGGTGGGGTCGAACCTTTAACCTGTGGAATCCATCACTAACTCCAGGTGGATAGTGTTAGAAATGAGTTAAATTATAGGACACCCAGCTGGTGTCAGAGAATTGCTGGGAGGTGAGGGGAATCCCCCCCCCCCCACACACACACTAACTCACTCACTCGCTCACTCACTTATACACACTCACACACACACACACACTCACACTGAAATTAGTATTCAAATCCTTTTAATGATCTAGTATACTTACTTGGGCCAGTTAGGACAGAAATCAATTTTTATAACATTGTTGCCTAAGAAATTCCAGCATGGGGGCAGAGCCACCCAAGGAGCTTTGCTGATCTGATGAGCTTTCAGTAAAAGAGAAGGCACATCGTGGTCCAGTGATAGTTTTATGTGTGGACATGAGGAACCTGACCAAGCTGGGTGGTGATGAAGTCCCAGGCCAGCTAAATCCCAATGAGTTTCAGTGTCTGCGGACACAC
This sequence comes from Giraffa tippelskirchi, assembly GCF_054371585.1. Classification (NCBI taxonomy): domain Eukaryota; kingdom Metazoa; phylum Chordata; class Mammalia; order Artiodactyla; family Giraffidae; genus Giraffa; species Giraffa tippelskirchi. Next base: position 23,327,664 of record NC_137284.1, read on the forward strand.
GTGATGGCTTCTGCAGCCACGGTGGCGGTCCTGATGGGTGAGATGATGGGTTGCAGGGTTTCATCAGTGAATTTCTACTCAGTGAGATCTCAACCCAAGAGCTTCTTTAGTGCCTGCATTCTAATTTCTGAGCAAAATGTCTATGTTTGAAGAGAAATAAAGATGACTTAACTGTCAAAAGCAAGATAAGCTAGGGCCAATGTTTTTGAGATAGAAAAAGTAGAAGCAAAATTTATATCTGGATTCTGGGACATTTGGGCCTCTTTGTTTGCAAAAACATGATACTTGCACATTTCTGTATCTCTTGGAAAAGGCTGTTCTGCTTTCAAATGCCCACAGCACGGAGCAGATCTTTATATTTCCCTTAAGCGTATGTGGGCTTCAATGTCTATACTGCTTCTAAAATGTTAAGTAAAACAGAAAAAGTGTGTTTAAATGTAGTATTTTAGAATGCCTCTTTATCCACCCCAAATTGGTCACTGTTGATCTTTTGTGTTCCTATAACCTGGCACAGAAGATACTCATTAAATGAATTAGTGCTCTGCAGAGTTCAGTTTATTTTTTTTAATTGAAGTATAGTTGATTTACAGTATTGTGTTAGTTTCAGGTGTACTACAAAGTGATTCAGTTATATGTATGTATATGTGTGTGCGTTGTTGTTGAGTCGCTAAGTTGTGCTGACTCTTTGCACCCCATGGACTGTAGTCCACCAGGCTCCGCTCTCCGTGGGATTTCCCAGTCAAGAATACTGGAGTGGATTGCCATTTCCTTCTCCAAGGGATCTTCTCAACCCAGGGATCGAACCTGCATTTCCTGCATTAAGATATTCAATATAGTTCCCCATGCTCTACAGTAGAACCTTGTTGTTTATTTTATGTATAGTAACGTGTATCTGTTGATCCCATACTCTTGATTTAGTCCTCCCCCCGTATTTCCCCTTTGGTAACCATAAGTTTGTTTTCTATGTCTGTGAGTCTGTTTTGTAAATTAATTTATTTGTATTATTTTTTAGATTCTACATGTAAGTGATATCATATAATATTTGTCTTTCTCTGTGTGACTTACTTCACTTAGTGTGGTATTCTTCTCAAGGTTCAGGTATGTTACTTCCAGTGACGGTATTTCATTCTTTTTTATGACTCAGTAATATTCCATCACCGACTCGATGACATGGGTTTGGGTGGACTCAGGGAGGTGGTGATGGACAGGGAGGCCTGGCGTGCTCCGGTTCATGGGGTTGCAAAGAGTCGGACACGACTGAGTGACTGAACTGAACTGAATATTCCATTATATGTATATACCACATCTTCTTTATCCCTCCATCTATTGATAGATACTGAGGTTGCTTCCACATCTTGGTTAGAGTGAGTAGTGCTGCTGTGAACATTGGGGTACATGTATCTTTTCAAGTTAGAGTTTTCATCTTTTCCAGATATTTGGCCAGAAGTGGAATTGCTGGATCATAATGGCAACCCACTCCAGTGTTTTTGCCTAGAGAATCCCGTGGACGGAGGAGCCTGGTGGGCTACTGTGCATGGGGTCGCACAGAGTTGGACACGGCTGAAGCGACTTAGCATGCATGCATGCATTGGAGAAGGAAATGGCAACCCACTCTAGTATTCTTGCCTGGAGAATCCCAGGGACAGAGGAGCCTGGTGGGCTGCCGTCTGTGGGGTCGCACAGAGTCGGACATGACTGAAGCAGCTTAGCAGCAGCAGCAGCATGGTAGCTGTATTTTTAGTTTTCTAAGGAACCTCTATACTATTTTCTGTAGTGACTGCATCGATTGACATTCCCACCAACAGTGTAGGAGGGTTCTCTTTCTGGAGAGTCCACTTTAAATGCCCATCTTGATGAACACCATCCCATTAGTTTAACTAGAAATCCTCCCCCTTGGGAACACGACCCTGTGGCTGCATCCCTTCCTAACCCTAGGATAGTTTTCTGGGGACCCAGGCTGTTTCTTCCTTCTCCCTGTACCCTGCCCGCCTTTGCAAGGACCATCACTTTGTTCATTTGCTCACCCAACATGTTTGCCTCCAGACTGGCTTCCATGAGCTGAAAATTTATTGGCGTCTCAGAGGGAAACATAGATGAAGCAGACACTTCGAGTGCATAGTTTTATTTAAGACAGGGACAAGGCATGTAATTTGAGTTGTCCAAGGGAAACCAGGCATTCCTGGCTGCTATTTTAAGACTCTCCTCCTAAACTGATATCCTTCAGGTTTATTTGGTTTAACTCCTGCTCTGGAAGTTGGCTTGTTTCTGCGCATCAGAGTTGTCATGAAAGCAGCTCCTCCAGGATTCTCCCGGACAGCTGTGGAATAGCTGGCATTTTTCTCTCCTTTACTCTGTATTGACAGCAGGTTTGAATCACTCTGCCCTGTTTTCTGTAACATAACCAGGTCAGAAATCATTTGAAAAACATTGACGATGCCTAATTTGATCTCTTTTCAATAAGAGGGTGACATCGTCTGGTACATTGTATGTTTTTGTGATTGGAGACGTATTAAGAAGACAAAAGGACCTCCCTTTCTGCTCTTCTTATTTCCTGCTGACCAGCATGGGAATGAGGAGGGATCCTTTTACAATTGGGAAGATCCTGTCCACCCTCTGCTTCCACCCACCTCCTTGGAAATTCTTGAGAACTCTGTCTGCTCCAAGCTTTGCTGCTGGCCACCCTAGTTGGGCCTTTGCTTCCTAGATCTCTTAAACTCACCCAGATCCCTGGCGAGCTCTTCCTCTTCATCTAGACAGACTCAGAAGTTCTCCAAAGGATAAGCTAGTAAAGTGTAAAAACTTAGCCAGATCTGTCCGTGTTTGCCCCTGCCCCGCTGCCAACCCAACTCATGCCTGCCTTTCCCTGAGAAGAAGACTTTGAAGCACAGAGGAGAGGGAGGCAGGCAACCCTAGCTCCAGTTCAAGGTCAGCTACTAACTTGAAGAATAACCTTGAGCAGTAATCAATCATGCGCTCTAGACCTTACGTTCTTCCTCTTTCAAAAAGGGCATCACCCCAGCTGACTGAGCGCTGCCTTTCAGCTCAAATAGACATTGATCACATAATGGCTCCCTCTGTGCCTTTCTTACCCTTGGCCTTCCTTACCCTCCTGTAGGTATTGCCTAGTCTCCCAAAGCTAATAATGCTCTGGATAAAACTTTTTCTTATCAAAGCCAAAGCAGGGACTTCACCCATGGGAACTGCCATTTAACCTGGATACCAGCTGTGTGGGCACAACGAGCCAACTTGTACCCATGCAGGAGAGCTGACTTAGAAATTGTTAGGACTCTCACAGGACTGTTGACTGTCATGTCAGTAGCTTGGTAGCTGCCATGATGGGAGTATTTACACCGCAGAAACCAGCACACACTGTAAATCAGGACTTTTTTGGTCTTCTAGAGTTATTAGATATTCACTAGCCTACCACAGAGATTCAGATGAAATTGGGTGGAAGAAGACCCAGGGTCCTTCGTCATCTTTCTGGAAGTGTTACGTTTTGCTGATTTCGTTTTGTTGGGATGAGGGTAGGGTTACATTACTGTCGGTCAGTGGTGTTTCTCCTCAGTTCCTGTTTTGCTGACATACTCAAGCTTGTAGATCACGAATCTTCCCATCCTATGGTCAGTATCCCTCTCTTAGCACTGGAACCACCCCAAGTCATTCTGTCTTCAAGAGTGACGTAAGGCTTTGGGTCTAGATTTTCTTTCTGAAAGTTTAGGGCCATGGAGGGGTTATGGTGTTGCAATACAGACAAATACCTTCAAATTGAAAACTGGATGTTCCTGTTCTTAAAAAGTCCTTCGCTTCCCTGACACTGGGAATTTTCAGTGACCATGTTTTGTTTTGTTTTGAAGGCTCTAACTTCCTACTACCTCGTTCAGCTGTCCTCCTCCTCTCCTCTGCTGAGCAGCAGCTCTGTTTTCTTGTCTCCTTTCAGACCATACCCCAGAGCCGCATTTTCCCCATTCAGGGTGGCCCATAGCCAACATATTTCCTAAACAAAGCTTCTAAGAGGAACTCTGGTACCAGCTGTTAAAATCCTACTGTTTTTTTCACATTCCTCCATCTCCAAAACCTGGGAGCTAACCACCTCCAGTTAATAATTGATTTTGGCTTCCCTCCTTCTGAGATGGCCCACATTCTGTGAAGTGTGTTTCTCCCAGGGCTTTTCTTGCCTTTTGAGACAGACCGCATTCTGTCTATGGAATGTGTATCTCTAAATAATCCACTTCTTATCTTAAAATATAAAAATAATTCATTTTAACTCTAAGCTGGTGCACAGCTTTGCTGGGTCAATTTAGTGCATTCACTTGGTGCATATATGTTGAGTGTTGACTTTCTACCAGCCATTATGGTTTCGTGAAGTCCATCGGGGACTTAGTTTGTGGTGGGAGGGAGTCCGAAATCACAAGTTATCTGATTTTCATAAAGAAGAATATGACTTGTGTGGAGAAGGGGGGACTTGTAGGTGAAACCTGGAATACTTCATTACCGTTTCTCCCCTGTGTTTGATTGTTGAGAGGGAGCTAGCCTGCTGTCTCACTTGAAGCTTCCGCCATGTGGAATAGTTAGCGGTTTCATGCAGGGCTTTTATTGTTCAAGTAGGCAGCTTTTGTCAGCCCTGCTTTCTGCCCTCCTCGTTCTCGCTCTTCCCCCCCACCCATACCTATTTCACCTTTTAGGTTCATCTCAGACTTTGTTTCCTCTAGAAAGCCTTTCCTAGGCTGAGTGTGAACCCGCTTCTCCGTGTTCCTGCAGCATATTCTCCATCTTCTTCATCAGTGACCACATTTTGTTTTGTTTTATTTAAGACTCTAACTTCCTACTACATTGTCCAGTGGTCATCATGCTTTATGGTTATCTCGTCCATCCTTCATTTGCAGGTGGGGACTCAGCCTCATTCTCTTTTCTGTCCATTGCCATCACGTAACTTGGTATCCAGAGACTTTAGATAAATATTTGTTCATAGAGTAAATGAATGAATGCATGACTCAACTATAGAATAATTATTTACAGCTCAGACACTGGAGCCAGCAGATGTGTACCTGCCCTTTGACATTGGACAAGCTGTGTAATCTTTCCAAGCCTCAGTTTTCTCATCTGTAAAATGGGGATGTAGCAGGATCTACTGCCTCAGGTTATTGTGAGAGGTAAATTAGACAATGAAAGTCAATTACTTAGAATAATGCCTTTTATACAATATATGTTAAATAAGTTATTGAGCTGGGCTTTTTAAAAAAATATTTATTTATTTTGCTGCACTAGGTCTTAGTTGCAACATATGAAATCTTTTTAGCTGTGGCATGTGGGATCTAGTTCCTTGATCGGGGATCGAACCTGGGCCCCCTGCATTGGGGGCATGGAGTCTTAGCCACTGAACCACCAGGGAAGTCCCTATTGAGCTATTTTAATGACTAAATCATGAAGCATTAAATGATAAGGAAGTAAACTGATATTTTTTGGTATATGTACCAAAATGCAATAACTTTCAGCATTTAACTGGAAGGCAAATTCTCCTCTTTCCAGATAACATTTAAAGCTATGTCTGATTCTTCAGTAATAGATACTGATGTTTAGAAGCACAGCTTGAAGCATCATGTGAAGCTTTCAGTTAGATCCAGGTCCTAAGGAAGAGAAATGGGATAACATGCTTTTGAGAAAAAACCAAATCAATAAGCACTGAAACATAAGTGTCTGTTTTTGCTGTTAACTGGCTTAACTAGTAAATACAGTTAGCTAGAATATCTCTCTTCAGTTATTTAAAGCATTTCTAATTAGCATCTTTGCAGTAACAACCTAATGATGTTTATCTAATCCTTATCCATGCATTCAACCACTTGATCAAGCAACATTCATCCTGTATCTGGTACTGGGGATAAAAAGATGAGTGAAACAGAGCCCCTGGCCTTGAGGAATTAACATTCTAGAGCAAGGTCAGCAAACCTTATCTTAAATGGCCAGATAGTAAATATGTGGGACTTTACAGGGCATGGGATTTCTGTTGCAAATACTTAGTTCTGTCATTGTAGTGAGCAAGCAGCCATGCTGCTGCTGCTAAGTCGCTTCAGTCGCGTCCGACTCTGTGCGACCCCATAGACAGCAGCCCACCAGGCTCCACTGTCCCTGGGATTCTCCAGGCAAGAACACTGGAGTGGGTTGCCATTTCCTTCTCCAGGGCATGAAAGTGAAAAGTGAAAGTGAAGTCGCTCAGTCGTGTCCTACTCTTAGTGACCCCATGGACTGCAGCCTACCAGGCTCCTCCGTCCATGGGATTTTCCAGGCAAGACTGGAGTGGGGTGCCATTGCCTTCTCTGGGAAGCAGCCATAGACAATATGTAAAAGAATGAGCATGGCTGTGTTCCAATAAAGCTTTATTTACAAAGTTGTAGACATCAACAACAAGGACCTATTGTATAGCACAGGGAACTGTATTCAGTGTCTTATAATCTATAATGGAAAAGAATTTGAAAAAGAATATATATATATTATATACATAAAATGGAATCACTTTGCTGTACCGGAAACTAATACAACATTGTAAATCAACTGTACTTTAATTTAAAGAAATAAAATAAAAGATTTGGCCATCAGGCCCTGGTTTGCTGCTCTCTATTCTAGAGGAGAGGAGAAGGCAATGGCACCCCACTCCAGTACTCTTGCCTGGAAAATCCCATGGATGGAGGAGCCTGGTGGGCTGCAGTCCATGGGGTCGTGAAGAGTCGGACACGACTGAGTGACTTCACTTTCACTTTTCACTTTCATGCATTGGAGAAGGAAATGGCAACCCACTCCAGTGTTCTTGCCTGGAGAATCCCAGGGACGGTGGAGCCTGGTGGGCTGCCGTCTATGGGGTCGCACAGAGTCGGACACGACTGAAGCCACTTAGTAGTAGTAGTAGTAGTATTCTAGAGGAGATAGGTACTTAGATTGAGGTGAGTCTGGACCAGGTGAGGTCAGCACCAAGCACTAAGACCTGTGAAGGATGGGGAGATGAGAAGAGGGTGATCTGAGCTGTGACCCTCCCAGGGAGCAATGGGTTTGTGAAGTGGGAGTGCTGGGTGAGTAAAACAGAGCAAACAAAGACCAGGAGGAAGAGCTGCATGGCTTGATGCTGGGGTAACTAGGGGTCAGCTGTCCCAGACCTGCACTAACCAGCCCAGATACTGGCAAAGACCTTCCCACTCTCAGGAGAGCTGATGGAACCTCCTGGAACCCCCCTGAGGCCTTCTGTGAGTTCCTGGGGACTGCATCTCCCCTGGGAAGGCTATCTCTGTTACACCTGCACCCTCAACACTGAAGCCTGTTTCCTTGATGGCTTCCAAGAAATACCTACTCACAGTGAACATTTCCAGTTTTTTAGTAGCTTTTCTGGCAGTTTATGGTAATATCACAGGGAATTACATGCCGACATCATGTGTCCCCTAGCTTGCTTGTCCTGCCCACTTCATTTCCCTCTTTTTCTCTTTTTCATGGAACCAAGCAATTATTTCTTTTAATTCTGCAACACATACAAGTTCCCTTAGGACTTCAGCCTCTGGCCCAGGTAGCTTGTTAAGGAATCTCCCTACAGATACAGTCTCCCATTCTAACAAAAATTCTGGTGTTCCTATTACCCTAACAGACAGCAGCTTCCCAGACATACGCCACTACCCACTGTTTATCCCACACCCACCATTGACTCCATAGCTTTGGACCCAGGTCTATTACTTTCTCAAAGGCGAGTGATGGGGGACTTCCCTGGTGGTCCAATGGTTAAGAATCTGCCTTGAAATGCAGGGGATGTGGGTTCGATTCCTGGTCAGAGAACTAGGATATCACAGGCAGCAGAGCAACTAAGTCCTTGCCCCAGAACTGCTGAGCCCACGCACCACAACTTGATAGTCCATGCACCACAATGAAAGATCTCACCGCCTGATGCAACTGAAGTCCAATGAAGCAAATAAAAGAAATAAATTAATTAAACTATTTTAAAAAGAGAGAGAGAGAAACAGTGAGGGTGGGGCCGTCAGCTATAGTCTCCATGTTAGACCTTGGCTTGAATGTCAACTTTGCATTTGCCTGTGTGTTTTCAGGCCAGTGACTTGATCTCCCTGAGCCTGATTTGTTGTTCTGTGAAATAGATTTGACACTGCTCTCCTCATTATGAAAATTCAGGAAAAAAAACTCATTGCCAAGCTTGGTCCTAGTTGGTATGGAGCTAATGCTAGTTGTTTTTTCCTGCCTTCCTTTCCTCCTTTAAGTCCCGAATGTGGTGTATGAATTTGCATTTGGGTCTCTGTCACTCGTTTACATCTTTGTTCTTGTGCTTGGTGTCTCTTGATAGAAGAAGTTTAGCCATTTGCCTTGAACTTGTGACTTCTGGACTGACAGTTGGGAGGGACTTGATCAGTGGTTGGTTTGATATTGCGCTGAATGAAGGGAGTACGTGTGTGCTCGGTGAGCAGAGAGGAATAACATTCTGATTGAGTTATATGTCCCATTTTTCATTACGCCTGGAGGCAATGGCTATGCCCTTGGAACTTCTGGTTGTAATTAGTATCGTGAGTGCATTTGGCTGACCAGATTTTACCTTGATCACGTGAAGAATCTATATATTTTGATTTTAATCATTTGCTTTGGGTGCCTGGACACTTTATTTCCTTTTAATACTTTGTAAAGAATTAAGTTCTACAAGCTCCATATAGGGACTTCCCTGGTGGTACAGTGGATAAGACAGGGGACACAGGGTTGATCCCTGGTCTGGGAAGATTCCACATGCCTCAAAACAACTAAGCCTACGCACCACAACTATTGAAGCCCATGTGTCTGGAGCCTGTGTTCCACAAGAGAAGCCACCACCATAAGAAGCCTGCGCACTGCAGCAAAGAGTAGCCCCTGCTAGCCGCAACTAGAGAAAGCCCGTGCAAAGGACTGAAGACCCAATGCAACCAAAAATAAATTTAAAAAATTCAAAGATGTGGGGAAAAATTAAAGTTCTTTGCAAGGGTGACAAAACATGGTTTGAATGACTTCCGGGACTGCCTCTTGCTCTGCAACTGAGTGAAGTAACCCACTGTGCCATCCAGAGTTCTAGAAACATTCCCCTGTCACAGTGACTTCACACTTTGTTGTTACTTCTGCTTTATGGTCTGTTTCACCTGTAAGACTTAGAACCCCTTAAAGGCATGGATTTTATGTCCCTTGCTTTATCTCTAGCACCTGGGAAATGACCTGGACTAGAAGAGTCAGAAACGTTGGAGGGATGGGATGGGATCAAATGGATGGAGGGACAGATACTGCATGTTGTGGTTGTTTTAGGATTCCAAGTAGAAACATCACCAAATAACTTTGAGCCTCAATCACATCCCTGGTTACTGTACCTCCAGAATTCGTTATTCAAGATGACAGAGATCCCCTGGAACAACATTTAATAAGCTTTGGCATGTGTAAGTGTGTGCTAAAACCTCCAAGCCAGTTTGTGAGCGAGCCTGGTTTCCACATTATATATCATAGCTCTGCACGCGGGTAAGAAGCTTCTTGAATCCTTTTCATCATCATTCACGTGAAGAGCCTTTTGAGTCTTACAGAAACAGAGTACATGTTGCCAGGAGTGTCTGAGTCATCACGGAAGACAGTGAGAGCTGTGTATTAACTGGGTTGTCTCCAGCAAGCCTGGTGAGATGGACGAGGTACACAGGCCAAGGCCTGCCTTGCACGGGGCCCTGGTTCGGAGAGATCAGAAGGAGCTTGCTAGCAGTCTGCAGTCAGCCTGGATGGGGCTGTGGGAAGTTTCTTGCCATCTCTGAGTGCTTTGGAATGCACAGGGCCCAGGAAGTGAAGTTTTTCCTCCCTCTATGAAATTGGGTCAGGGAGAGCTTTTAGGGTGCCCCCTGGTCCCGCTCTGCTTGTGGAAGACAGTAATTCCACCAGTACTGGGTACAGCTGTCCCCGACTTCAAGAAAGCCCAATATTAGTAGGGGGATAAAAGTGAATATGTATGTAGGTATTTTTGCAAAATGTTTTCCCATCATTACTCCTTTGCTCCTCATAGTGAAGGAAGAGAACTTCGGTCACCATCTCTGTTTAGTGGAGTGCACATGTTAAAAGCATGAACTTTAGTGTTCAGATTCTTGCTCGGTCACTTCCTAGCCATGTTAACAAGTTCCTAACATCTCTGAGCTGCAATAAACCTGCTTCATAAGATGCTTGTGTGTGAATCAAAGAAATCATTAATTAAATGAATTAGGTAAATGAAATTATTGGGTGGGCCCAAAAGTTCGTTTGGGGTTTGAAACCCCAAACAAACTTTTGGGCCCACCCAATATTGTATGCACTTAGTACAATATCTGGCACTTGGTTAGCACTCAGTGAATGGTAGTTAGGGATGTTAGTTCTATTTCTACTTATGAATAAGCTGGAGTTCAACTAAGCTAAATGACTAGGTCAAGGTTATGAAGTTATGAAGTTGGACTTGACCCCATTCATTAGATTCTGTCCGGCATGATTCTAAGGTTGCTGTTGAGTAGCACAGAGCAGAATAAAACAACTACCTTGCCATTCTTTCCACAGCATCACGATTCTCTTGTTCTGAAAAAATGTCTCAACTTTACAGGAGAGTTACTAGATTTATCTAAATGAATGCTCCACTCACAAAAACTGAAGTTTCTACCCCCAGCTTGTCACAGCTAGACCTGCTGTATAGAACTAGTCATCTGGAGGAAATCATTTCCTGATTTGGGTGAATAAAGCTGATGAGCAGTCTTTAGGGACATTTTCTGCCTCCACAGACGTCTTTTTTTTTTTTTTTCCAGAAGAAAAAAATGTGTTTTTCCATTAAGAAGGCAACTGTCAGGTGCAAAGGCTCAGAAGTCTGGTAGAGCTGTGCGTAGATCAGTGACGACCACGAAGCCCCGGAATTATTTGATCTATCTGATACCACGTGTCTGCATACTTGGCAGAATCAGGATAAATGACTGCTTTTTTCTCCTCCTGTTCCTACACGTTGGGCGTATACAATCATGGATAGTAAATAATAGTCCAATTCAGCTCTGTTTCTGCATTGATTCCCCTGGAGAAATACAATAAGTTAGTCCTTTGGTTGGCGGCTGATTTTGATTGGCAGAAAAAAATAACAGCAAAAAGATTACATTTTGCCAGCATTCTAAATTCTGAAGAACAAAAACCATACTTAAGTTATTGCCCAGCTATTTGACATTCCCACTTTTTTAAAAAGAACCTCCTAGAGAGAAAAATTCTCTTTTTCCTCTGGGAAGGAGTTAAAGGTCAGAGAATTTCCATGTAGCATTTCTGAGAGCTGTTGACAGAAGAGTTGATGAAAATACCACTGTCTTAGACCCAAAAAGGAGCAGGTACTTTGAGAGTCCAGTTTAGGGTCTCGTGTTCAGGCAGGTAGACTGGGAGTGTGGCCAAAGTGTGTGAACTTTGAAATAAACTTGCCTGGCACTAATCTGTTTGATCTTGAGGCACTGAACACCTTGTGCCTCAATTTCTCCATTGGCAAAATGGAATTATTATTACCTATCTCATTGGATTTTTAAGGTAAATGAAAAAAGTCAGTACAATAAAAATGCTTTCTAGCATGGTGTCTGCATAAAGTGCAGACCCTGTCCGTGTTGGCTGTTATTCTTATTAATACCCGATTATTAACGTTGTTAAAGGTATTTTTTTCCCATGGAAACCTTTTGTCAAATAAAATCTTACACGTAAAGAGAGCTGCTCTGGTAGAAGTGTAGCAGAGAACATACAAAAGCAGGTTGGCTCAACTCCCCTTTTCCATAATTGCGGGGAACAGTCCCTCCCTCGTCCGCCGCCCTTCCTTGGCTTGGGGAGCCCTGAGGGTCCCCACCTTCCAGGCTGTCTGGGTCCTTGACCTCTCATTGTCCACAGAGCAGACCTGAGTCCCAGACCTGCCCTGACTGGGGTTGCTGTAACCCTTTCTGATGGTTTGCTGTCAGTGGGCCAGAAAATCAAAGAGAAAGGAAGCTTCCTTAGTAAGAAGGTGTCTCCCATTTCTGCCTTTTCCCATATCCTCTCTTCTCCAGGCCGAACGTCACCATCATTTTGGCCACTCCTTGCTGAAAATGGTTCATGATCATCCTTAGATTCTAGTCCTTATCCTGGGCAAGGTAAAAATTCCAGCATGTTGTAGTAAGATGAGTTCTTTAATAGCTGAATGACCGTCACTTGGGGAGCTAGTTAGGCCTTCAGCTGTTTGGAGTGGTCTCTCCCCAGAGATTCTGAACTGGTTGGTTTGGGGTAGGGACAGCAAAGCTACTTTATTTAACAAGCCCCAGAGTCCTAAGTTCAATATCAGCTGTACCGTTGACTGATTGGGAGACCTCAGATAAGTCATTACCTGACCAAGGATGTGTTCCTTTTTGCGGAAATGAGTGACTGAAGGTAGTGATCTCTAAGAAGCCTGTCCAGCTCCAAAATCTAAAGTTTTCCCTATTCTAGCTCTGGTCTGAGCTGTCCACAGCTGGGCAAGACCCTTACCTCCTTTGTTCTGAATGCCATCCCTGTGTTAATACAAGCTGAGATCACATCAGTTTTTGTGGCTGCCGTGTGTCAGGAGTGAGCCATAGTGAGCCTGTGGATAGAAATCTTTTCTGACATCCCCCTTCACAGCCATGACTGCTGCTTCCTGTTTTCATGTAGCCTTTTGACTTTAGTGCAGAGCCTTATCCTAATCCTTTTGAAATGAAAAGGAACAGGCACATTATTAAGGATATTTAGTGTTCAAAAATGCATGTCATGAGAACATTCTGCAATCTACTAGATTATAGCTTCTCAGGGGGTAAAAAGGTGCCTCTTCTCCGTTCTTTGCGTAGCTCTCCTGGTTAGTGACTGTTACCTGTTGGACTGCTGTCTTGTCTGATTTGGGTTATGTGCCTATTTTCTGCCCCCCTCCATTAGGGCAGTTTACCAGAATACATCCTGTGATAGGCTATTATTCCTTTAAGCTATCCCATAAGATCAGTTCTATGGCAAAAATACATACAGGATTCATACTATCATTTTGGATATCCTCAGGGCAAGTGGGGAAATTAAAGCCTCTGAGAAGTCCTGAGACAAGAACATTGGTTACTCTTCAGCCATCTGTTTTCTAAACTTACCCAAGTCGAGAGCCCCTCTCTCTGTTGCTGCCTGTTTGTACTGTCTAGTAGAAAGCATTCTGGTTTAAAACTGGTTTGGAGGCCCCTGTTTTAAAGAGCCCATCCCTTGCTCCAAGAAACACCAAGAAGACTGGACTAGCATCTTAGGCGAGGAGAGCCTGTAACATTCTTTAACCAGCTCTGTCTTGGGGGACAGGGTGGGGGTGTGTATTTATAATAGCATACAACCATTGCGTTCTGCCAAAGAGCTGTTAGCTGTGGACAGTGACCTGCGAGAATGAGACTTGCCCCCATAAAGTGTTTATCGTCTCTGTGAAATTTCATACACCCTTAAAGCAAGGGAGAAGGTTTTCTACGGCCAGTTTTGTACGTTCTTATAGCCATATATGGTACAAGATAGAGAAATGGCTTGACAAATTAAAACAAAAGCTTTCTCCTGAAACATGTTGCTTGGGATTTTGAACAAATAAGTTCAAGAGAGAGAAAAGAGTTGTTTTGAGGGTGATATGGCTTTAAGACATGAAAGATAAAAAACAGGACCATTTTTTATTTTTAAAGATATCTTCCTTTGAGTGTCAGCAGTCAAGTGATTTGTCTCCTTACCCAGTGGAGTGGGAGGATTTACAAATATGCGTGGGACATCTTTTGATGTAAAGGATATATGGGAGGGAGAGAAAGATTTTAAGAGTTTATTCGCTTTCTAAGGTGTTATTACCAGGTCAACCATAAGCCCAGCTGTATGTTAATATTTCCAGCAAGTTAACTTTTGTTTAGTTTTCCAGTTCTTTATGGCAGTAAGTGGGATTTGAAAATGTACCTTGTGAAACTGGAGAAAATGTGGTGATAACTATGTAGGAAAATGGTACTCTCTTATAAGAAAATAAGACTCATTTTAGCTCCGTTTAGGGAAACAAATGACCTCTTTACCCATTTGGTGCTAGTGCAGGAGACATGAGAGACACAAGTTTGATCCCTGGGTGGGAAAGATCCCCTGGAAGAGGAAATGGCAACCCAATCCAGTATTCTTGCCTGGAGAACCCCATGGACAGGAGCCTGGTGGGCTACAGTCCATAGGGTTGCAAAGAGTCAGACACAACTGAAGTGACTTAGCACGCATGCAGGCATGCATGCACACCCATAGTTTCACTTGGTTTTATCCAAAATAAGTCACTGAAGAGGAAGAATTACCTTGTCACACATTAAAACAAAACATAACTGTAATGGTGCCAACTGTCAAGGGCCTCTTCTTCTGTTTCTTCTGTGGGGAGAGTCACAGAGGTGAACTGGGAACAGAATTGGCTTCAGGTCACTAGGATAATGCATTTTTACCTTCCACACATTTATTTTTGGTTACACCCTCATAAGGTACTGGCGTATTTGAACATGATCTTTTTAGTGACCTGGTATAGCAAAAATTTCACCATTCATAGGAGAAAAAGCATCACCAAGGATTCTAGTCTTCTGAGTTCACTTAGCTGTAAAGAGAACAGCTGACAGGATTAGCTAAGAGGCATACCTGATTTTTAACTTGGAGCCATATGGAGGGATTCAGTGTGGGTGATCATTTTTGCTTGTTTACTGATATCTGGGTACCCATCACTGCATCACTTTTGCTAAGTGAAACAGGTCAGTCATAAAAGGGGCCAAAGCATGAATTTCCAACAAGCATTTCAGGGACCTGGCACATCAGTTATTCTTGTAAGCTAAGTGTGAGCACTGACTGCAGCATGGGGCAGCAAGGGCTAGGACCCCAGAGAAGACCTGGCAGAGCCTTCTGCATCTTTAGATGGAAAGAGATGGCTTCTGGTTCCTGGAGGTTTCCTAGAAGAAATAGACAGCGGGGGGCAGGGGTGGGGGTGGGGGTGGTGGATATGTCTTGGTAGGGATCTGAGGCAGTGAGGTGGGTCAAAGAAGTACTGCAGTCAGAAGCTTGACCAAGGAGTCAGTGATGGCCAGTGTAAGGAGGAAAAAGCCTAGTGGTGTAATTTGCTTCCCTGCTACAGTTTCTTCAGAAGGATCACTCTTTCTTTGAAGTAAATATTATTTTTTCAAGGTAGAATAAAGTAATACTTGTAAGGCAATCAAAATCATGTAATTTCATGTGATGCGTTAACCATCAAACTGACAGAGAAACTTTAACAAATATTTATTGAGCTTTTATTGTGTGCCAGGACTGGGAAGCCTGGCATGCTGCAGTCCACAGGATCACAGAGAGTTGGACACATCTGAGCCACTGAGCAACAAATTGTGTGCCAGACCCTGTGCTAAACCACTGGAAGTAAAAGGAGTAAACCCCTCACCTGTTTAGGCTGTGGTGATCAGAATTCTGTTACTTGCACCCAATTACAATCTTCTTTTATTTTTTCTTTTGTGAAAATTCCTGCCTTCTTCCTAGCCCCTGAACACCTTTCTACTTATTGTCTCTATGAATTCAAACTTTTCAAGGGCCTCTTATAAGTAGAATCAAATGATATTTGCCTTCTGTGACTTGCTTATTTCACTTAGCATAATGTCTTTAAGGTTCATCCCTATTGTCAGTTCAGTTCAGTCACTCAGTCGTGTCCGACTCCTTGCGTGACCCATGGACTGCAGCACTCCAGGGTTCCCTGTCCATCACCAACTCCCAAAGCTTGCTCAAAATCATGTCCATTGAGTTGGTGATAACATCCATTTAACCGTCTCATCCTCTGTCGTCCCCTTCTCCTCCTGCCTTCAATCTTTCCCTGCATCAGGGTCTTTTCCAGTGAGTCAGTTCTTCGAATCAGGTGGCCAGAGTATTGGAGCTTCAGCTTCAGCAGCAGTCCTTTCTATTAACATTCATGACTGATTTCCTTTAGGATTGACTGGTTTGATCTCCTTGCAGTCCAAGGAACTCTCGAGGCTTCTCTAACACCACACACACATTCAAAAGCATCAGTTCTGTTTCACATATGATAATATACATGTTTCAATGCTATTCTCCCAGAACGTCCCACCCTCACCTTCTCCCTCAGAGTCCATAAAATTGTTCCATGCATCTGTGTCTCTTATTCTGTCTCGCATATAGGGTTATCGTTACCATCTTTCAAATTCCATATATATGCATTAGTATACTGTATTGTTGTTTTTCTTTCTGGCTTACTTCACTCTGTATAATGGGCTCCAGTTTCATCCATCTCAGTAGAACCGATTCAAATGTATTTTTTTTAATGGCTGAGTAATATTCCATTGATGGGATGGGGAGGGAGGTGGGTGGGGGGTCCAGGAGGGGGAACACATGTAAACCCATGGCTGATTCATGTCAATGTATGGCAAAAACTATTGCAATGTTGTGAAGTGATTGGCCCCCAACTAAAATAAATAAATTTATAAAAAAAAAAAAACAAAAAACAAAAACAAAACAAAAAAAAAGAAAAAAAAAAAAAAAGCATCAGTTCTTTGGTGCTCAGCTTCCTTTATGGTCCAAGTCTCACATCCATACATGACTACTGAAAAAACCATAGCTTTGACTAGATGGATCTTTGTTGGCAAAGTAATGTCTCTGCTTTCCTTTACTTCCGCTCTTAAGCTGAATGTTTCTGAATTTGGAAGGGAGTTAAAGGGATTGGCGTGGAGGAAGGGAAGCCCAGGTGGAAGATTGACTGGTTTGATCTTCATGCTATCCAAGCACTCTCAAGAGTCTTCTCTAACACCACAGTTTTCCAAATTTGCTGGCATATTGAATGCAGCACTTTCACAGCATCATCTTTTAGGATTCAAAATAGCTCAGCTGAAATTTCATCGCCTCCACTAGCTTTGTTTGTAGTGATGCTTTCTAAGGCCCACTTGAGTTCACACTCCAGAATGTCTGGTTCTACATGAATGGTCACACCATTATGATTATCTGGGTCATTAAGATTTTTTTGTATAGTTCTTCTGTGTATTCTTACCACCTCTTCTTAATATCTTCTGCTTCTGTTAGGTTCATACCGTTTCTGTCCTTTATTGTGCCCATCCTTGCATGAAATGTTCCCTATTTCTAATTTTCTTGAAGAGATCTCTAGTCTTTCCCATTCTATTG
Source organism: Giraffa tippelskirchi (assembly GCF_054371585.1). Classification (NCBI taxonomy): domain Eukaryota; kingdom Metazoa; phylum Chordata; class Mammalia; order Artiodactyla; family Giraffidae; genus Giraffa; species Giraffa tippelskirchi. The sequence goes on from NC_137284.1 coordinate 23,344,818, forward strand.
TTTTCCTCTATTTCTTTGCATTGATCACTGAGGAAGGCTTTCTTATCTCTCCTTGCTATTCTTTGGAACTGTCCATTCAGATGGATATATCTTTCCTTTTCTCCATTGCCATTCACTTCTCTTCTTTTCTTAGCTGTTTGTAAGGCCTCCTCAGACAACCATTTTGCCTTTTTGCATTTCTTTTTCTTGAGGATGGTCTTGATCATTGCCTCCCGTACAACGTCATGAATCTCTGTCCATAGTTCATCAGGCACTCTATCAGATCTAGTCCCTTAAATCTATTTCTAACTTCCACTGTATAATCATAAGGGATTTGATCTAGGTCATACCTGAATGGTCTAGTGGTTTTCCCTACTTTCTTCAATTTAAGTCTGAATTTGTCAATAAGGAGTTCGTGATCTGAGCCACAGTCAGCTCCCGGTCTTGTTTTTGCTGACTGTGTAGAGCTTCTCCATCTTCGGCTGCAAAGAATATAATCAATCTGATTTTAGTATTGACTATCTGGTGATGTCCATGTGTAGAGTCGTCTCTTGTGTTGTTGGAAAAGGGTGTTTGCTATGACCCGTGCGTTTTCTTGGCAAAAGTCTGTTAGCCTTTGCTCCAGTTATCTCTTGACTTCCTGCTTTTTCATTCTAGTTCCCTACGATGAAAAGGACATTTTTTTTTTTTTTGGTGTTACTTCTAGAAGTTCTTGTAGGTCTTCATAGAACCATTCAACTTCAACTTCTTCAGCATTAGTGGTTGGGGCATAGACTTACTTGGATTACTTTGATATTGAATGGTTTGCCTTAGAAACGAACTGAGATCATTCTGTTGTTTTTGAGATTTGCACACAAGTACTGCATTTTGGACTCTTCTGTTGACTATGAGGGCTACTCCATTTATTCTAAAGGATTCTTGCCCACAGTAGCAGATATAATGGTCATCTGAATTAAATTCACTCATTCCAATCCATTTTCGTTTACTGATTTCCTAAAATGTTGATGTTAACTCTTGTCATCTCCTATTTGACCACTTCTAATTTACTTTGATTCATGGACCTAACTTTCCAGGTTCTTACGCAGTATTGTTCTTTATAGCATCAGACTTTACTTTCATCACCAGTCACATCCACAACTGGGTGTTGTTTTTGCTTTGGCTCTGTCTCATCATTCTTTCTGGAGCTATTTCTCTAATCGTCTCCAGTAGCATATTGGGCACCTACTGACCTGGGGAGTTCATCTTTAAGTGTCCTATCTTTTTGCCTTTTCATACTGTTCATGGGGTTCTCAAGGCAAGAATACTGAAGTGGTTTGCCATGCCCTTCTCCGGTGGACCATGTTTTATCAGAACTCTTCACCATGACCCATCTGTCTTGCGTGGCCCTGAACAGCATGGCTCATAGTTTCACTGAGTTAGACAAGGCTGTGATCCAAATTATTAGTTTGGTTACTTTTCTGTAATTGTGGTTTCCATTCTGTCTGCCCTCTGATGGATAAGGATAAGGGGCTTGTAGAAGCTTCCTAATGGAAGGGATATCCCTGTTATTGCAGGTGTCAGAATTTCCTTCCTTTTGAAGGCTGAATCAAGACTCCATTGTGTATATGTGTGCGTGTGTGCATGTGTATAAAGAGACATAGATATATCTCACACTTGGGTTATTCATTTATTCATCCAAACAGTATCTGCTGTTCATACATTGATAGACATTTGGGTTGCTTCTACCTTTTGACTATTGTGAATAATGTTGCTATGAACCTGGGTGTACAAATATCTGTTTAAGTTCCTACTTTCACCTCGTTCAGGTATATACTCAGGAGTGGAACTGGTAGGACACATTCTATGTTTAATTTTTTGAGGAACTGCCATTGTGTTTTACACAATGGCTGCACAATCTTCCATTCTCACAGTAATGCACAAGAGTTCCAATTTCTCAACATCCTCAGAAACACTTGTTGTTTTCTTTTTTAAAAAAATAATAGCCATCTTAATTGGTATGGAGTGGTATCCTATTGTGGTTTTGGTTTGTATTCCCTGATGACTAGTGATGTTGAACATCTTTCTGTGTGTGTATTGGTCAATTGTATATATCCTTTGGAGAAATGTCTATTTAAGTCCTTTACCCATTTTTATATCATGTTGTTGTTGAGTTATATGAGTTCTCTATATATTCTGGATATCAGATGTATGATTTGCAGTTATTACCACTCATAGGTTGTTTTTGCATTCTGTTGATTATGTCCTTTAATGCCGAAAGGTTTTTTTAACTTTGATGAAGTTCAGCTTACTTGTTTTTTTGCTCATGCTTTTTGTGTCATATCCAAGAAATCACTGCCAAAATTAGTGTCATGAAGTTTTTGCCCTGTGTTTTTCCCATAAGAGTTTTATAGTTTTAACTCATATATTTAGGTCTTTGATCCATCTTAGGTTAATTTTTTATACGGTGTAAGGTATGAATCTAGCTTCATTATTTTTTTTTTAATAAATTTATTTATTTTAGTTGGGGGCTAATTACTTTACAATATTGTAATAGTTTTTGCCATACATTGACATGAATCAGCCATGGGTTTACATGTGTTCCCCTTCCTGGACCCCCCACCCACCTCCCTCCCCATCCCATCCCTCTGGGTCATCCCATTGCCCCGGCCCTGAGCCCTTGTCTCATGCATCGAACATGGAATGGTGTTCTGTTTCACATATGATAATATACATGTTTCAATGCTATTCTCCCAGAACGTCCCACCCTCACCTTCTCCCTCAGAGTCCATAAAATTGATCTATGCATCTGTGTCTCTTATTCTGTCTCGCATATAGGGTTATCGTTACCATCTTTCAAATTCCATATATATGCATTAGTATACTGTATTGTTGTTTTTCTATTGTTGTTTTTCTAGCTTCATTATTTTGCATGTGAACATCTAGTTTTCCCAGAAAATATCCTGAAAAGATGATCTTTACCCCATTGAATATTCTTGAAAATTATTTGACCATGTATGCAAAGGTTTATATTTGGTGTCTCTTGTCCATTGGTCTATATGACTGCCTTTGTAGAAAGGCTTGAAATCAGAAAGTATGATTCCTCCAACTTTGTTCTTTTTCAGAATTATTTTGTCTATTCAGAGTCCCTTGAGATTCCACTTGAATTTTTGTATGGATTTTTCTATTTCAACAAAAACATCATTGGGATTTTTATTAGGGACTAACTTAACAGAGCAACTTTAAAGAAAATATTTGTTTACATAAATCATCATTCTTATTCTAACTTGGATGTTGGGAGCCTATGGGATTATAGACACAAAATGATCCTTAGAAAATATGGATTCAGAGCCCAGCTCCTTCTACTCCATGCCTTTCCCCTTTCTGACCACTTTTGTTGGCAATTCTTTTGACCCCTTTCTCCATCTTTCTGTACCTCCAAGGCTCCTCTCCAGGGAGGAGTTGGAGAGAAACTATATTTGAGCCCATGCCTTTAATATTAGACATTGATCACAGCAGTATTGAGAAGGCTTCTCAGGCCAGGCTGCAGAAATCCTGCAGAATCACTAAGTGGATTGAGCAAGGTCCACTTATGTGCCCCTCTGTGGTCTGGTGGCTAACATGGTTGTAAAGAAACTAACCAGAACAACTCTGGAAATAATCTCCAGCCTGTGTGGCTAGAGTCTATGCACTTACAACAAACTAGCAAACAAAAAAAAAACCCAAAACAAAACTGGTTTCAGTTTTCCTAGGAAATTTGTATACTCAAGATTGACACCTTAACAAATCATAGGAAATTGTATAGGCCCAATGTATAGGCCCAGTGATCAGATCTTTTCCTGAAGATTTAGGCTAGACCCATCCTCTGGGCAGGTTTAAAATCACAGTAGGGTGACAGGAACTAAGATCAGCTGGCCTAGATCGTGCTCCCTGGGTGCCTGTTGCCCCGACCAGACCACCAACGTCTCCTTAACTAGGAAGCTGGGGCCAGAAGGGACCAGGGGCCACTGCTGGTCCTCGTGGAGGAAGAAAGGAAGAAATGCTTGTTTATCTGCCTTGGACAGTATTTTCATTTAGAAAGTATTTTGGTTACTGTCAGGGAAGGTTAAAGGCTGGTTGCCAGAAAAACCAAACTTTTCCCTTGCACACAGGAGGATTAATGCTCTCCTTAAACTCTTTTTTTTTAAGCCTTTTCTCTTCTTCAAAGGCCTCCTGTTTCTGCAGCATTTCAAATGAGACTTTTCCTTTTTGCGGTGGTTTGTCAGTTGGTGGTGGGTGAACCTGGTGAGCTGGCCTTTTAAAGCTGAGATCAGTACATGGGGTGTGGTTCTCCAGTGGTTCATAAACTCTGTTTGGGGGGTCCTGTGATCAGCATTCTCAAGTGCAAACTAGGGGACTTCCCTGGTGGTCCAGTGGCTAAGACTCCGTGCTCCTAATGTAGGGGGCCTGGGTTCGATTCTTGCTCAGGGAACTGGATCCCACATGCCGCAACTAAGAGTTCTCCTGCTGCAACTAAGACCTGATATAGCCAAATAAATACTAAAAAATAAAATAAAATACAAACTAGGGCAGAATTTACCAACATCTATTACATATAATAAGTCATTAAATTTTTAAAATTTTGCATACGGATATTTGGGATGTTTATTGGGCATGATGTAATGTATTATTCTTATTATGTTTAGTAGTATGAAACTTAAGACCATTATCCTTAGAATTACCTTTGGCTAAACAAAGACCTGATTATGTTCCCAGATCTGACCAATTCCCAGCAAAATGTCATGCTAAACAAATACATATAAATAAATAAAACTCTAAAAGTAGCCATTTTAGATCAGTTTTGAACCTAGTCCTTTTGGGGGCCTTCTGATTTAATTTCTCTTCGATTGATTGCATTTATCAAAAGAATAGATTGAGTATAAAATAAATATTTTAAAAATACTCATATATTTTACATATAAAATATGTATTTCTGATTTAATGGAAAAGTGTTTCCCCAACTTCAGTCTTTCACAAACTTTCTGTGTGAGTTTTGCCAAATCAGTAAACCACTTGTGTTTTTGTTTCATATGTTCCTTAAATCAACTCAAATTAAATCTACATCTGAACCATCCCAGGAAACTGTTGATTTATATGTGAACTGCTTGTCTTTTATGATATGCAGTAGATAAATAGGTAACTTTTAAAATATAAAAATGTTTATCCGTGTGACATCAAAAATGTTCATCTCACCTCCTTCCATGGCCCACATATCATTGTTGGGAGAATACTGGTGGTCAGAGCATTTCTTTTGTGCTTTCCTCCTTTTTCTCTCTAGAGTTATTAGAGAGAGAAGTGTTCTTAATTTTAAAGGACTCACCCCCCCTCCCTCTCCCTCATTTGTCTTCATGGAATACCAGATTTTTAATTCACTAGCAGCTTATCCCTCCTGGAGAAGGCAATGGCACCCCACTCCAGTACTCTTGCCTGGAAAATCCCATGGATGGAGGAGCCTGGTGGGCTGCCGTCTATGGGGTCGCACAAAGTCGGACACGATTGAAGCGACTTAGCAGCAGCAGCAGCAGCTTATGCAAGGTTGAGTATTCCTTGGGCCTTTCCTGGCAATCCAGTGGTCCAGCACACAGGGGTGTAGGTTTGATACCTGGTGAGGAAACTAAGGTCCTGCATGCCACATGGCTAAAATAAATAAATGAAAGTTTGAGTATACCTTGACCCAGCCCATTTTCTGCATTTACTGGTAAGGGAAATGACTGAAGTTAAAGAAACACCTGTGTGTCGTAGCACGTGGTAACCATAGAACTTAGCAAGTGAACTTAGCTGCGTTCTTGGGGTTCAGCCTCTTCGGACCTCTGGGAGACTCACTGAGATTCGAATGGAAGCAGAGCTGAAAGGACTCTAGAGAAAAGCTTACCCTCTATCTTACAAAGGGGGAGACAGAGGGGCAGAGTGGTATACCTCAGATCATACTTTCAGCTGGTATCACACTGGCCTGCCTCCCCAGACCTCTCCTGCATTTATCCCACACACTCAGAAGCCTGATAAGGCAAGTCTCCTGCTAGGAATCACAGAAGCCTGCTGTTAGAAATGGCTGTTTTCCACCTCAGCCAAGGTCTGAGATCACTGGTGTGACACCCCAGGAATGACAGAAATGTGTCCAGTTCACCTACACAAGACCACCCATGACCTGGAGCCCCTTCACTGTTTAGGGGAAGAGATGGTGAAGGACAGGGCAGTCTGGCATACTGCTGTCCAGGCGGTCGCAAAGAATTGGACACGACTGAGCGACTGAACAAAAACTGGCTATGATATAATTCTAAAGTATTGATGGTCTGATGGTGCTCTGATGCCTGGTAGCCCTACTCAGGGAACTTCTGTTCTAGAAACCAAATTCAGAATCATCCCCACGGACTATCTCTTACAGCTATAATGAGTAGACTTGAAATGTCCCCATGATCCTATAACAAGGGGAACCCAGGCAAAACGCCAAGTGGAAATTCTGAAGCTCTGAGTCCTAATCCTGAGTTTGGACTGAAACGTTTTAATAAAACCCTTATGACTGATCACAAATATTGAGTCTCTCTTGCCTTAAATGTGACTTACAAATGTCACAACTACCAACCAACAATTCAGAAACCATTTAGTATTTTCTATACTCTGGCAGGCTTAGGGAAACAAGGATGAGTAGGGGCGAGGGGTGGTCTCTGCTCTGGAGGGATTCACAGACCGGTGGAACAAGCCAACCCATAGTACCTCCTCCATGCAGCTCTCCCAGACTCTCTGGGGAGAATCAGGAGATCCCAATCCTTGGGTCTCCTAGGACCATGCACCACCCTCTACAGCCTTGACACTGCTTCTGTGCTCTGCTTTGAGGTCTGCTGCCTCTTTGAACAGTGAGTTCCTAAAGAGCAGGGGCTATATTCCCTGTACCTGGTGTAAATAGGTGGCCCTCCAAATGCTTTTATAAAAAGGGAAGTTTGGACAGTGTCCTGGGGAAGCAGAGTATGTAAAGATACCAGGTGATGTGATGCAAACCGGGTAGTTCATTCAGCCCGAGGGTCTCAGGGAGCTTGACAAAAGAAGAAGGCATTTGAGCTGGGGTTTGAAAGACAGGAGTTTCTGGGAGCCATCTGGGGACAGCCTGGGAAATGATTATGTATACATCACGCCTACAGCGTGTGAGCCCCTTCTTGCACCTGACAGCTTTCCTGAAGGAAACACACATCTTTGATTGGCCTACACATTTCTCTTAGACAAGTCAGGTATCTGGTTAACTCTGGATCAGTCCCTAACTGGTTAGTAACAACTGGTTTCTAGCTGTGCATGTTAAGATTTAAAATTACACGGAAATGCTAGGCAGGGGCATTTCTTGTCCAAATTATTTCAGCGGAGCTTTATAAGAGTTCCAGGGAATGTGTGGGAGCAGAGAAGCCACACTGATGCATGTGCTTCTGCTCAGTAGGGAGCAGTTCTGAAACTTCTTTAGGGAAGAAGAGCAAACCTCTGATCCGGATTTGCTGTAGCTCCTATAAGGACATTGTTGCAATCTGCCCCACCCCACTCAAAGCCCCTTTTCTTTAGGACTTCTTTTCTACCAAGTGATAAAATGTATGTATTAATTATATTAATTATCTGTCCCTCCCTGCTAAAGTGTAACCTCCATGAAGGCAGGGACTAAAGTGTAACCTCCATGAAGGCAGGGATCTCGGTGTTGTCATTGATGTATCCCAGTGCCTAGAACAATGTGTGGCATATACTAGGCACTCATTCAATTTGTTTTTAATTTTTTAAAAATAATTGTTTTTGGCTGCTCTGGGTCTTCGCTGAGACACATGGGTTCTTCATTGCTGTCCTCAGGCTTTCTCTGGTTGTGGCAAATGGGGTCTACTCTAGTTGTGGTGTGCGGGCTTCTCATTGCACTGCTTTCTCATGTTGTGGAGCATGAACCCTGGAGCACGGGGGCTTCAGAAGTGCAGCAGGAGGGCTCTCTAGCTGTGGCTTGAGTTTAGTTGCCCCACCGCATGTGGGATTTTAGTTGCCAGACCACAGAGGGAGCCTGTGTCCTCTGCATTGGCAGAGGGATTCTTAACTACTGGGCCACCAGGGACCACCCATCTTTGAATGTTGATATGAATGAATATACTGAATGTATGAATGAATATACTGAATGTACAAATGAATGAATACTTCTGCCCCAGATCTGAGCCCAAGTAAACGGAAGGACAGCGGTCCTGAGAGAGTAGAACTTGCGATTGGAGGGTCACTGCTGCCCTCCAGGGAGCTGGCCTTTGTAGCATAGGCTGCCTCCTATTCAGTGGCTGGGCTGGTTTGTCCCCCACCATGGACATCGTGAATATACTTAAGCAATAGAAGAGGTAGATGCCCCAAAGTCCTCTGGTCATCTAAGTGGCTGTCGTTTAAATGTATTCTTTATCACGGGAGGTAGCTGGGATGCAGTCCCAAAGAGCACTGTGTCAGGAGACCTGAGTCCGAATCCTACACTGGATCATCTCCAGTGGTGTGATGGAGGGTTAGTCATTAGCCCTCTCCAAGCCTCTGTCTCCCCACTTGTCAGACGGGGGGCAGTGAGCCCCTCTTCACAGCATGCCTAGCAGGACCCCTCCTGACACCTGGGAGGCCCTCCATGAGCAGCGTGTCCCACCCGAGGAGACCCTCTGAGGGGCTGGCGGTGTGGGTGGGTTCCATGAGCCCGTTTCCCAGCCAGTCCCCAGCTCTCCCCAGGAAAAGATCCAGCAACGCGCCGTGTGTTTTGTAAGGGAGGATCGTACAGCAGCCCCAGCTCCAAACCCGATTCCCCGGGAAGTCAGGAAGATGTATGTGCTTTAAAACATTGGGAGGTCTGCGTTGGATCACCCCGAGCTGCCGCTCCCCCCCCTCACCCCCCCGGAGCAGCTGAGAGGGAAGGAAGGCCAGTTTGTCTGCTGGGGAGTGCTCCCGGCTCGTGTCCCACAAGGGGCTGCCTTCGCTCGGCTTTGGCGGCCGTTGACTTTTAAATCATAAAAAGCCGCTCTTATATACAGTTGACTCTGCTGCTCCAAGGCGGTGGAACGTAGGTATTTAAAAAGGGAAAAAAAAAAAAAAGCAGAAGCAGCCGTTAATCCCGCCAGGCTTCTGGGCACTGGAGCAGTTGCGGATGACAAAAGTTAATTAGAAACATGAGCAGTTTAACCGAAAACACTTGTGACAATCGGAAGGACAGCCTCTCGGGTTGGAGAAGTTTTCCTAGGGAATCGTTGCGGGAGAAAGTGACTGCGGCTGGGTAAGTCGTGTCCCTGTGACTTTGCAGGGGCAGAGGACGGGCTCTTTGGGGGTCGATGTGCTGCACCCTGTCTGCGCTAGGCGGGCGTGGTCGTGGGTGGGCAGGGGATGGGCTCGAAGCCGTGTCCCGGCCCCCTTCCCTCTGACAGCTGCCCCGACGTGGAGGATGGAGTTGTGTGGCTCTGCCTGCCGCCTGAGCAAGGGAGCTCCAGCGTTCAGGTCATCAATCTGGTCTGTCTCGGTGCCTAGCAGAGTGCCAGTTTGGAACTCGCCCGTCTCAGAATAATTTCAGTTCTAATTTGGAAATATTTTGAGGCTTTTCTGAGAAAAGAAGCTGGCCGGGGAACTACACCCTGTGTGCCAAGGGGGAAGCCTTGACTTTCAGATAACCTGCGTATTTTCCTGCTGACGGTGAAGCCTCGTGCTCAGTTCATACTCTTAAACTCGAAAGCCTTTTTTTAAACTCCAGCCTGCATCATGATCGCAGCTCTTTTATAAGTGCCAACACAGGGAAAACGCATTTGCTTTGATGGGATTTAGCAATTTCTGTGGGTAATTACGTCTGTCAAGATTATCCTTGGTTTCTCTTTTTTCTGGATTTTTGGTTTTTTTTTTTTTGGATTCTGTTCTGTGTTAATGTCTCTGCTACATTGTTTACTTAAAGTTGGATAATCCTCCATTGTTTGTCTCTGCTACATTGTTTTCTTAAATTTGGATAATCCTTGATTGTTTCCCTTTAGTTGGAAAACTATGGGTTGAATCATTCAAGACAGGAGATATTTCTTGTATCATTCCCACACAATCAGAGTGGTGGTGTGCATTTTTGTTTGTTTTCCCGTGAAGTGTGTGCTTAATTGTGCCACGTGCGTGTGGATGTTAAGGCCGGTGTGCATTCACATAGCATACACCAAAATGTGCGGGGGTGGGAGGCAAGGGAGGGTGTGAACAGTGCCTGATGGAGCGTAGGAGAAAGTCAAGGTGGAATTTAAATTGAGACACAGGTAGTGGAGCTGGAAGGCATCCGGGTTGGAGCGATCGGCCGTGGAGCCGTGGCCGAGGCCCCCTCGTGATGAGTGCAGGTCCATGCATGTAACTCAGGTCTCCTCTCTTCCCCGTCTCCGCAGAGTCTTTGGCGAGTCCGGCATCCTCCCACCCCGCAATGAGCGAAGATGCCCCCGCTGCTTTGGAGGGAGGCGGCGGATGTGGCCCTGCTAGCTGCGGTGCCTCCTCGGCCATCCCCCAGCCCGGCTCGGCCTCCAAGCCCTGGCGCAGCAAGTCGGTCAGCGTGAAGCACAGCGCCACGGCCGCCGCGCTCTCCGTCAAGCCGCCCACGCCCGAGCCCCCCCGGCCAGCCCCCGAAGCCCTGAAGCCGGCCCCCAACAATCAGAGGTCCATGCTGGAAAAACTAAAACTTTTCAACAGCAAGGGGGCTTCCAAGGCGGGCGAGGGCTCGGGGTCGCGGGACACGAGCTGCGAGCGGCTGGAGATCCTGCCCAGCTTCGAGGAGAGCGAAGAGATGGAAGCTGGCGGCCGCCCGCTTTCCGCGGCTGGCCCCCCGTCCAACAGCCCCAAGATCGCCCTCAAGGGCATCGCCCAGAGGACTTTCAGCCGGGCGCTGACCAACAAGAAGAGCTCCCTGAAAGGCAGCGAGAAGGAGAAGGAGAAACAACAGCGCGAGAAGGAGAAGGAGAAAAGCAAGGATCTCACCAAGAGAGCCTCGGTGACAGAGAGGCCGGACCTTAAAGAGGGACCAAGAGAAGACTCCAGCGGGCCCACCGTGGCCGAGATGCCCAAAAAGTCCTCCAAGATCGCCAGCTTCATCCCCAAAGGGGGGAAGCTCAACAGTGCCAAGAAGGAGGCCCCGGCCACTTCCCACAGTGGCATACCAAAACCAGGGATGAAGAGCATGCCTGGGAAATCCCCAAGTGCCCCCACGCCTTCCAAGGACGGGGAGCGGGCCCGGGGTGGGAAGCCAAGCTCGGGGCTCCCCCAGCAGAAGCCCCCGCTGGACGGCAGGCACTCCAGCTCCTCCTCCAGCCTGGCGTCCTCGGAAGGAAAAGGCCCTGGAGGGACCGGCCTGAACCACAGCATCAGCAGCCAGACTGTCAGTGCATCTGTGGGGACCACCCAGACCACAGGAAGCAATACTGTCAGTGTCCAGCTACCTCAGCCCCAGCAGCAATACAGCCACCCCAACACTGCCACCGTGGCACCTTTCCTGTACAGGTAGGAGCGGCTGCCCCCCTCCCCGGCCCTGCTCAGCCCTAGGCAAGGGGTCTTCAGGAGCAGGGGTCAGGACTGCCCTCCGGGAACATTGAGGCAGACAGCTCAGGGGCCATGTGATCAGCTCCTGATAGAGACATACGCGGTGTGCTTGAGGGACAGTTAATTCAGCGTGGCTGGGAGGTGGGGGTAGGTCAGAAAGATAAAGAGCGGAAGGAAAATGTGAGTGATCCTAAGATTCAGGGGAGTGGCCCAGGCACACGGGGACCCAGGGGCTTTGCAGAAGCAGCCTGAACAGTAGCTAGGAGGTTGGTTTGGTTTCACTCGACAGGCTCCAAGGTCAGCCCTAAAGCATCCATAAAGTACTTTAAACGCTGAAACACAAAACCACCTTGCTGAGCAACTGAGACTTCTCAGAGAGGCTTATCTTGAACTTCTAGATCCTCACAGTTTGTTACCCTATCGCACGTATTTTTTTCTTTTCTTCTAAAAAATATATTTTTTTAATTTTTATTTTTTGGCCACACTGTGTGGATTGCAGATTCCCCGACCAGGGATTAAATCCAGGCCACAGCAGTGAAAGCCCGGAATTCTAACCACTAGGCAACCAGGGAACTCAATTATTTTTTCAGTCCCTGCTTTGTGCTAGGATTTTTCAGAGGGGAGAACAGGATGAGGGAGAAGGGTAGCCATAAGGAAGGACTAGTTCTAGAAGAACCAAAGAACCTGGGTTCTATTTGGGGTGATGAGCCTGAATGTTTCCACTATCAGTCCCTCTGCCTGTCTCTGATGGCACATCCATGGGACCGCTGGAGACCACGGGGAGCCAGCTGATGTTGCTCTGGGTGGTTGTGGCCTCTGGGAGCCTCTGGTTACACCACACACCTGTACAGGATGAGGGGCATCGTCTCCGTATGATGCTCGATTCTTGTGATGAGTCCTGTCTGGCCAGATGGAAGCCACCCAGTCCTGCTCTTAGGGGGTCCCAGAGCCCTGTTCACAGTGCTCAGCTTGATCCTGTGCTCAAGACCTGCCGGGCCATGGGCCACTCTGCACAGCTGAGTGGTAACTCGGACCCACCCATAGCACCAAGGGGACTGATGGTTTAGTGTCACAATCCAGGCACTTACTTTACAGCTTCTATCCTAAGTATATACACATACACACACACACAGATACATCCATAGGTGTGAGTGCACATCACCGACAGTCACATGTAAATAAGAACACAAGTACACATTCATACCCTAAATGTGAATGCACCTATGCATGTATTCACACATGTGTTTACTACCTGTTCATATGCACAGACTCGTGCCCATACTTTCCACTTCCTCTGTCTATATGGTTCCCCAGTGAATTAGATGTTTCCCCTCTCTCTGCCTGAGGTGAGTTCTAGTTCTGTTACCATTCCTGCCAAGAGTTGATAGGAAGACTGGTTCAAGCGATTGATTTCAGAGTCAAGCCCACAGCATCCAGCCGGTGAGGGAAAGTCAGGCTTCTGAGGAGAAGCTCTTTCCTTTTCCTTGTTCACTCTCCCCTTCAGGAAGGGTCACACCAGACCTTTTTAAATGGGAAGCGGTCATCTTTGTATTAAATCAAGTCATCAGCTCAGCTAACAGTCCTGAGAAGGGTGCCAAGGCTTAGATAATGTTTTAGCACTGGTCTCCGTGCTCAACTTTTTATACAACTGTTTTCTGAACCAGGGAGGCGACTGAATTGCTCGTCGTGAAATTTTTATCATTGCGGTCACATGGATAGTCTTGAGGTCAAGCATATTCCGACTACTGTTTCCAGATTCTTGATTTGCATTTTAATTAAAATATGTGACAATCTGATCATGGTCAATTCCACTCTCTCCCTTTTTTTTCCTGGCTGTGATCATTTGAAAGATTCTAAAACATTTAACCTCTTTTTTTTTTTTTAATATTGCAAGATTTTTCTATGAGAGGAAAAGCTCTTAATGGTAAAGAGCTGAAGTCCAACAGACAGGAGGGAGAAAACATCCCTTGTGTTGATCTGCGCTCTGGTGTTTCTGTTCACCCCGTGTGATGTCCTTGTTCCTCCTCTGAGGTGCCTTTCCCCTGGGTGAGCCTGGGAGGAGGCTGGAAAGGAGAGCCCTGGGATAGGAGCCGGGTTGCCTGACTTGGTCTTTTATTCGCTTGTGCGTCCCTGTGTGGCCTTGGGACCTGGCTGCAGGCACAGCTGCTGAGTGTGCCCCACGTGTGTGCAGAAACCCAGATCATTGGATCATTGTCACAACTCCATAAGCTGGCTACCTTTTTTATCCCCATTCTTCAGATGAGCAAACTGAGGCCTAGAATAATTAAATAACTTGCTCTACGTCAAAGAGCTGGTAGTCAGAAGAGCTCATGTTTATAGCCAAGTCTCTCTACCTAGAGGGACCAAGTGCTTAACCATGAAATAGTCTTGACTCTAAATCACTGCCTCGTGCTGAGCCTCATCTGTAAATTGAGGAGACAGGGCTAGATCAGAGGATTTTAGAAAGTGGTTTAGACTCCATTTACGCTCTAGGTTCTCTCTCTCAAGTTTACAGCTCACTGTTTGTTACTTAACAGTGCTCCCACTAGAACCTCTCCACGTTAGTGATGTTACCAAGAGAAAAAGGAAAATAAATCATTTTTTAAAAAAATCACTCGGAATGAACTATAGTTACCAATTCAGAGGACACATTGGACACCTCTGTTGCTTTATACTTCACTAAGTGCTTTTGTGTGGTCTCACCTGTGGTTTTTGTAGCAGCCAGGGGAGGTCGCTGTTGTAATCCCATGTCCAGATAAAGGCCCAGCTGCTCTACAAGGTGCAGTGATTTACTGAGATTTACTTGGCTATCAAGTAATAGACTGCAGACTCCAGCCAACTCAATGTTCAGACCTCCAAGTCCAATGCTCCTTCTCTCACCCAGAATCTTTCTAGACTTAAAACCTCATTTATCCATTCAGCACACCCTACCTGAGTGCCTGCTTAGCACATGGATTGGAGCAGAGTGTTCTTAAATGCCCACATCAAAAGAGCCAGTCTTAGCCTTCAGAGAGCTCTTAATCTAGTGGAGGAAAGCTTTATTCATTAGATCTTATTGTAATAAATAGACATCAGGAGAACAGAAACGCACAAGAGGTGGAGCCATCCACTGACCAAGAATTGGGGAAAGCTTCAAACCAAGATGACATGGGGACTGTGCCTTCAAGGCAGATCAGGAGAAAACTAGGGAAGAAAGAGAGAAAGAACCTTCAGTCCAAGGGCGCAGTGACTACAAAGACAAAATTGTGAAGGGCTGGGTATGAGCTGGGACTGGAGAGAAGCCATGTGTGGGTGGAGCACAGGGTAGGCCGTGTGTAAACGCAGGATTGCCAGGAGACAGGTTGGAAATGAAGGAGGAAGAATCCTGTGATGTAGGGCATTTTTCTATCACAATAAGGACTTTAGATCTTATTCTGCAGGCAACAGAAAACCATTAGAGGCCTTTAATCAAAAGATGAAAGATCACATCAGGGTCACCAAGGTCAGTGGAGAATAGAATGGGGAGTGGACAAGACCTGGAAACAGTCTAAAACAGAGATCAGAGTTCAGGTGCCTGCTTGGGCCCGCAAAGGTGATACCACAGAAGTAGCACCCTGAGTCGGAGAAGGCAATGGCAACCCACTCCAGTACTCTCGCCTGGAAAATCCCATGGATGGAGGAGCCTGTAGGCTGCAGTCCATGGGGTCGCACAGAGTCGGACACGACTGAAGCGACTCAGCAGCAGCAGCAGCAGCATCCTGAGTGGTTCAGGGTGAATGGGACTCCAGGAAAGGGAACCTCACGCCTCCCCAGAGGGGACCGCCACCACTTTTCACCAGCAGGTGGCGCCCTGCAAGAAAGTGAGCTCAATCCTTGCAGACTTGATTTTACTGAGAAAAAGACAGAAATCCAGATTTTTTTGGTGACCTCTCCCCAGTTTTAAATGTGGACATGAATTCAAAAGCTTTAAAAGAAACTAGCCAGACCAGTAAGAATCAATCCATGGGCTGGTTTCTATACCTGGCTGTCATTTGTAAGCTCTCTGGCTGGAGGCATTTACCTGTTCACCGGCCTGGGCAGAGATGGCGAAAGCTTGGATTCTGGTCAAAGGAAGGAGAGGGATACAGAGAGCATGGAAATCCTTTAAATTCAGAGATGATGGGGATGGGGAACTGATGGCGTCAATAGGAAGGCAAAGGTGGGGGGGAGTACAGATGGATGATGTGGGGGTTATCGGTACATCCCCCACGGTCTGTTTTAGGCAGTTCACATTCTTGTCAAACACTTTCTTCATAGAGAGTGAAATCTGATTGAATTAGCTGAGGATGCTGATGAATTAATAACATTACACCCAGGGTTATGTATCCTAATGTAATTATATTTGCTTGGCACGCCTGAATAAGCAGAGGTAATTGTGGCTAGAGCACATTGCTTGATTGTCTCGATTTGCTTGACAAATAAGGGCATGGAGAGGGTTTGGGGAAGTACAGATTTCAGTCAAGTGTTGAAATAATGATCAGTGAGACCTTTCATCTCAGGAGATCTGAGCTCTGAATCAGACCTGGAGGGCAAACACACCTGCTTGGCACCCACTCCTGGCCGGTTGTACAGTCACCTCTCCAGAGACAGCCGTGTTAGGAGGATCTGCAGGGGAGGGCGTAGGAGGCTGCCAATGGAGTCATCTTCATGCTTGGCTTGCTGGCATCGCTGGTTACTCAGAAGTGGCTCTTTGGCACAGGTTAAATGATCCAAACCACCGGGTACTTGCCAGCCTTTTGCTAGCTAGATCTAGCTCCCCAAAGGGGACGCAGAGACACGTTCCCCAGTGAAGGATTGCGGATCCTCCATTTGGGTGATGAATATTTCATCTTTTACACTTGGGTGGCTCTCTCTGTTTCTGGGACATCGCTCCACGTGCACCGATGAATTATTTAGTGTCCGTCTGCTGGTCTGCTCTGTTCTAAAGCTTCTCACCAAAGGAGGGGCTCATGGGGGCTGTGATCGGAGCACAGTGGTCCAGATGGGATAGTTACCACTTGTGACAAGTATGTCTGCTCTGGTTTGTGTGTGAAGGTCCCAGGCAGACACCGAAGGGAATGTTACTGCCGAGTCCAGCTCAGGGGGTGTGACCATGGAGCCCAGCCACTACACCAAGAGTGGACAGCCCGCCCTGGAGGAACTCACTGGTGAGTACGGAGCCCTGGGAGGTGAGGCCTCCCAGGCAACCACCGCTGGAAGGGCAGAACTCAGCTGGACGTGAAGTTGCTTCACTGTTGCTTTGATTGATGAGCCAAACTGATTTTCCGCCTTCCTGCTTCCTTCTCTTTTTTCCCTCTTTGCTCTCTCACAGTCTATTCCCTCCTTCCTGGACTGTAAAAAGTCTTTTACCTGTTGGTGAATTCTGCTTTAAGCCGTACTCCACCCGACTCATGTAGGGGCTCTGGGCTCAGGACACTTCACTTTGAATCTCCTCGTTCGCTCTTCAGATGGAGTTGCTTTCCAAAAAGAGTTAGAACTCTAAAATGTATTGACTTTTTTCAAATTTCCTTTCTAGAAGCACTGATTGAAAATTGTTCTGAGCATCCTCAGACAGTTGGAAAGAAGATTTCAGCATATTTCTTTTACCAAAAACAAAAGTCTAAATTTTATTTAAATGTAACCTAGACAAGGAGCGGCTTCCCTGATCACTCAGATGGTGTTAAGGAATCTGCCTGCAATGTGCGAGACCAGGGTTTGATCCCCAGTTCGGGAAGATCCCCTGGAGAAGGGAATGGCAACCCACTCCAGTATTCTTGCTTGGAGAATTCCATGGACAGAGGAGCCTGGCAGGCTACAGCCCATACAGTCACAGAGAGTCAGACATGACTGAGCAACTAACACTTTCACTAGACAGGAATGATGATTAAAGGATGTCATATCATATAAAAACATAAAATCTGCAATTGTCATACAGTTAATTCCACAAATATTTATTAGTGTTATACTGTCACAGTGTTCATTTAAAGAAACAGAAGTAGCATCAGAATTGAATTCCTGCTGCAGTGCATTCTAGGCCACCACTTTCTCTGTGCCTTATCCCTGTTCCAGCTCTGTGCCCTGGGTTCCAGCAACTTCTAATCAGGGAAGTGAGTGGTAAGCCACATATTTAGCAGTGGCTGTGTTATTCTTTGCATATCATACCACTTCCCGGGTTGGGTTAAAAACTGAATCCATGTTTAAAGTCCATTTATTAGACTAAGTATCCGTGACCCCACCATTTTAATAGCCACGGTACAGCGGTGGAGTTGGTATGCAGCCCATACGATCGACTCGCCCACCCGTTTGACCATTAACTCTGAGTGTTCATTTCAGAGGATCGGAGAGGTTTAGCTCTTCCCCTCTGGCTCTGCTGGCTGGGCACTTTGAAGAGACATAGAAGTTTCCAGCCGTTTGTAAGTGATCCATCTTGCAGTGGTTTGGGGCCCCGCATTTGGGATTGATTTTACGTTTCCTTCTCTCTCAGGTTTTAGCTCCCTTGCACGTGAGACCCTGGATGGTGCAGGAGAAGGGTCAGCTCTCAGGAGAAGGGTATGGAGGTTAATGACTACTCAGGTCTCCACACACATTCCAGATCGTGTTCATATGTGCACACATCAAAAGAGCCAGGCCAGCGATGCAGCAGCTGGCATGGGTCAGATGTGTGTCTTGCGGAGGAGTATGGATCCATGTCAGACCCAGGGGCTCAGTGAAATTCACATTTGAGAAGTGAAAGCGGCAGCCGGAGAACATTCCACATAACACTTAAATTTCAGAGGGATGGATGGCAGCCTGTGATCTTTTCAGTCCTTCTTCTTTTTCTCCCCATGTCTCCCATGCATCAGGACCGTAACCAAGTGAGAGCTCAGAAAGCCTGAGATGCTGTCAGTGGATTTGGGGACCAGAACTGTGCAGCCAGTCATGGCTAACCAAGCACTCTTCGGTATGAAGTCGAAGGGTTCTAGTTGCTAAGGAAACTTTGTCAATCAGGATGACTTGTCTTTACATTTAAGCAGAGAAATTCACACATGTGGCTGTGTCACGTGTGTGAATAGTTTTATGGAGACACTACGCAGTACCACGTGTGTACGAGGTTGAATTTGGCTTATCTACAGCCGATCCCTTGAAATGACAACAAATGTGTGTGTCTAGGAATGGCCACTTATGAGACTCTTTGATCGATTGCTTGGTTCTTCCTCCTTGCTTATGCAAGTAGGTGGATTGTCCCATGGTGCTCTGTCATGCACACAGAGTGACAGGTGAGACATGCATCTCGGATTGTAGCGTTAGAAGGAATCACATCCGCTTATTACCCGGTCCGTGAATCCCTTCTGTCATTCACTGGAGAGTTGTCTTTCAGTCTCTGCTGGAATACTTCTTGTGATGGAAAAGCTATTCCTTCATGAGGCAGCCCTTCCATACCTAGTTGGCTTTAACTGGTAATGGAGTCTTTTATCCTTTCATTTCTAAATCACTGGATATAATCCAGCTTCCTGAAGCTCACGGACAGTTTCCATTCCTTTCCTGCAGCAGTGTGTCCCCTAGCCTCCCTCTTATTAGTAAAAACTCCCGGTTCCATCTGTGTTCCTCATGTTAACACCCTGCCATCCTCACGTCTGCTCTGTGTGATCAGAACGTGGTGTTCTCTCCATCATAGCGCCTGGCTTGGGGGAAGACTGCCCTGGGCAGGTGAGGAGAGTCACAGGTAAACGTGGACTATTTCATAGTATATGGGCTTCAAGGGCCCAGTCATTTCCCCTGGGGCACGCTGTGTGTTTATTTTGTTCAGACAATGAGTCGGGATGGAGATCTTATACTAACCCCATCTTCCAGCATGCAGAATGGGCAGTTTAGAACATCACCACCTGAGCAAGGCACGTGGATTACTTGTCTGTGTTTCTACATTGCGCTTGGAATCTTTGAGGGGAGCAAATATTTCCCAGTGGGATTCCTCGGGGGAAACAGTGCATTCAGATTCAATGAGCCCTACATTTAAGCAGTGAAACTCATGTGTGTGGCTGTACGGTGAATAATTTTATGGAGACACTACATAGTAGCTTTTATGTATGAGGTTGAATCCAGCTTATCTACAACCGATTCCTTGAAATGACAACAAATGGGTGTATTTAGGGATGGACGTTTATGGAACTATTTGATCAATTGCTTAGGGATATCATGTGTCATCTCATCTGATCCTTCTAACCTAAGGGAAAGTCTTTTATCCCCATTTTACAGATGACGTTCAGAGAGGAAAAGTGATTTGTCCAAGGTCAAGTGGCTAATAAGTGGCAATGCCAGTGTGCAAACCTTTATCTGTTGAAGTGCAAAATCTATCCTTTCTCTTTCACCCTACACTGACCAAACATTTTTGGGGCAATAAATATTTCTTGAGTATATCTAGATTTGTGTGGGGGTTACCAAGAATAAAGGTGAGTTACCACTCTGTGTCAAAGACCTTTGTCTTAGGAGACTTAACCCAGGCAAATGTGTCATTAAGCCGTCATTAGAGACGTGGACATATACAGACCTGCCTCAGAGACATTGCCAGTTTGGTTCCAGACCACTGCAATGAAGTAAAGATTGCAAGAAGGCAAGTCACACAGATGTTTTTGGCTTTCCAGTGCACTTCTCTGGTGGCTCAGAGGGTTAAGAACCCACCTGCCAATGCAGGAGATGTAGGTTCAATCCCAGGCATGATGCCCTGGAGAAGGAAATGGCTACCCACTCAAGTATTCTTGCCTGGGAAATCCCATGGACAGAACTGCCTGGCTGGCCACAGTCCACAGGGTCGCAAAAGAGTCGGACACGACTGAGCGACTAAACGACAGTACATGAAAAGCTATGTTTACACTATATTGTAGTCTATTAAGTATGCAGTAACGTTATGTCTAAAAAAACAACGTCCTTTTTTTGAACAATGTACTTAATTGAAAAATACTTCATTGCTAAAAAAAATGCCAACCATTGTCTGAACCTTCAGTGAGTCATAATCTTTTTTGCTGATGGAGGGTTGGAAATATTGGGAGAATCACCAAAGTGTGACACAGAGACACAAAGTGATTGAGTGCTGTTGGAAAAATAGCGCCGATAGACTTGGTCGAAGCAGGGTTGCCAGAAACCTTCAATCTGTAAAGATCACAATATCAGCAAAGCGCAATGAAACAAGGTATGCCTATAAATATAGTTATTATATTGTTGTGCATGATTAAATTAATTAATGAAGGTAATTTGAAAACTGGTGCCTAGACTTAGCTTCACAATAAATGTTCCCTGCAGGGCCTGGAGCCATCCAAAGGATCAGTACCTTTTTTGGCAGCCTTTACACAGATAAAATGTGGCCAAACTGGCAGTAAAAGATATTTAATTGATGGCCCTGTGGATAGATGCAATTACATTCCTCCAAAGCCATTAGAGGAAGGTAAAGTAGACATTCATCACTGCTTTCTTTTAAAAATATGGACGTTCGTATGTACTTTAAAGAACTGGGTGGTAAATGCAGGTCTGACTACTTTTTAGATAAGGAAGAAACGCCTTTCAAATTTCTCTTGGTTAGGAGTGGGGAGAAAATTGAAAACACTGACGTTTTCAAGGACAGAGAGTTTGCTATAGCAAATTTCTTCCGTATAATCAATCATTGAATCCAGCCTCCAGGCACCACCCTGTTGAGAATAACCTAAGAAGTGGTCATCTGTCTCAGAAGGAAAGTTAATACTATGACGTTCCTTAGCTGCCTGTTGCCCTGTTAATGACACTTGCTGGAAGTTCTGCTTGGTGTCTGCTGTAAATCCCACTTGCTGTTGCCTGTGTGTACCATGTTCTGTATGGAGCTTAGTTGAGAAATATTGCTCAGTACTTGAAATAGTCATCAGCTTTAAAAGACCCTTGATGGTGGTCTTCTCAGCCCTCCTGAAATTACTCTGAGGAAAAGATGTGTGATTCCTCTCATCACTATTATAGTTATTCAGCTTTTCCCCTCCCCCCATAAGCCCAAACAAGACAGAATGGTCAGACACCCCCAGAGTGAGGCTTCCCTGAGAGGGGCTGTGGCTTCCTAGCTTGTATGTGGCCTCTTTCTCCTGGGATGTTTGTGCCAGCTTCACCTCTCCAGACCAGGTATTTAGCAGGAAATGTTGCCCAGGAATGGAAGTCCCTCGTCCTCCAGAGAGAAGCCTGACTTTTCTTGAACGTTCCCCACTCTGCAGCACCAGCTGGTATGATTGGGTGTTTTGGTGGGCGCTGCACTCAGGGATCTTCATTTCGTCCTATGACAGTCCATGGAGACTGGCACTGTCACTGTCTTCGATTGGTACCGTGGCATCTGAAGGATGGAGAGGGTCAGCACCTTCCTCGTGACCACTCAGCCAGGGAGGAGAGGAGCCAGAATTCGAGATGACATAACAAAGCGTACCAAGAAGGCAAACCTCTCTCTGTAGAAATATTAATGATCAACAGGTACAGATCTTTTAGCCGCTACCAATGAGCCATCTATAATGCTGCATCAGGGCTTCCCTGGTGGCTCAGTGGTAAAGAATCAGCCTGCCAATGTAGGAGACACAGGTTTGATCCCTTCCCAGAGGAAGGTCCCACATGCCTTGGAGCAACGAAGCCCAGGAACCACAGCTACTGAAGCCTGTGCTCCACAATAAGAGAAGTCACAGCAGTGAGAAGCCTGCACAGCGCAGCAGAATAGCCCCTGCTCACCACAACTAGAGAAAGCCTGAGCCTCAGTGAAGACCCGGCACAGCCAAAAATATATAAATAAGTAAAATTATAATGTTGGGTCAGTAGGCAGCAGCACCTCTCTGTGGGGAAGAAAGCAAAAGGCCTTTCCCACTTCTGTATGGTTGGAAAATGATTCCTGGGCAAGGCTCAGACCTAACATGTGCGTGTCTTTATGGGAGACAGTGTGGAAATGTGTTTACTATCTCAGACTCTGTCTCACAAGCTAGACCTCACCTATTGCTGGAGGGACGTGCAGGGAGAAGACAGACTTCTCTATTTAGGTTTAACACTTTCCTTTGGGTATTCCTCCATCCATCCATTCATTCACTCTCAAATCCTTCTTGAGGATGTGTGATGAGCCAGGTCCCGAGCAGGCAACATGGTTATGGTCATGGACACGATTGCTGTTCCCGTGAATCTCCCCATCTACCTGAGAACTTAAACAGTCTTCACCTTTGTCTCTCCAGGGGAGGATCCCGAGGCTCGGCGATTGCGGACAGTGAAGAACATTGCTGATCTGCGGCAGAATTTGGAGGAGACCATGTCCAGTTTACGGGGAACTCAGGTTACACACAGGTACCTGGAACGTAAATCACTTTCCTGAATCAGCTGGTAACTTGATTATCACATGGCTGCTCCTGCCATGGTGTGTTCCCACCCTAGCCACGTACGTGATTTATTTAATAATGGAATAAATAACCTGGATTGCCAAAGTGCTGAAATTCACTGAGCATACCAGACGGCATGCAGAAGTGTCAGGAGCAAAAATCCATAGAGACAGATTCCTTCCCAAAGCAGAAGGTTGCTCAATCCATTCCACAGAGGATGTGGCAGACCAGCTGCATTGAAATTTCCCTTTGCTTGCATTTTCCAAAATGATATTGGGCTGTTGAAATGAGCAGGTGAACTGTACTTGACCTCTGTGATAAAATGAATAACTCACATTCCTGCCCTCTCTTCTGATCCCCAGCACTCTGTAACATTGTTAGTCATGCACGTGTATAAAACACGTACAGAAATATTTATAAAAACGGAGGATCATGTTTAAACCACGGTTTCGTTGGATGAACTCTAGGATTACATTGGAAACATTTATCAGCTTCTTTTCATTGTTGAGCAAGAAGGTGAAGAGGATGCAGCCCTGGGCATCCTTCATGATTTGGGCAGAACCAGGTTTTATGGTCTGTGTTTGGCCTTGATGATCAAGGTAAAGGCCTAGTTACTCCTGTGAGCTCCCAGGTCAGGGAGGTCTCTTTTGCTTCTCCAGTTTCAGTCTTTTTGATAAATGAACACAGCAAGAGATTGCCGGGCTCCCCCTATGCTAGCAGCTTTGGCAGAACAAGGTTAAGCACCGTGGGTTCTTAAGAAGACCTGGGCCTAAACCTTGCGTGCGTGTGAAGTTGCTTCTGTCGTGTCTGACTCTTTATGACCCCATGGACTGTAGCCCAACAGGCTCCGCTGCCCATGGAATTCTCTAGGAAAGAATACTGGAGTGGGTTGCCATTCCTTCCTCTAGGAGATCTTCCCGACCAGGGATCGAATCCACATCTCTTATGTCTCTTGCATTAATAGGCAGGTTCTTTACCACTATTGCTACCTGGAAGCCCACCTAAATCTTACGGGTTCCCAATATGAGAAAAGTCAGGCAGGCTGCTTCCCAGATCGGAGGGAAACAAAAGCAGCTGAGGCACCTAATTGGTTCCTTCCAGAGGCGAGTACCCTGGGGTGGGGTGGTGCTGGCACAGAACCAGGTGCTGGGCTGCCCCTCTGTCATGAGATACCTCCCTCCTTTCACCATCATCACTGAAACTGACTTAATGTCGGTTACAGCAGTGTGGTGGATTTCTTGGCTCAGGCTAAGATGGATCATGAGAGGAGGGAAAGCGTCCATGCTTTCTTCTGCAGGAAAGACTCTCACTCTCTCCGCTTACTTAACACATTATTGACCTGGGGATTTTTGCAGAAATTAGCACCTGTGGCCAGCGATTTGTTACATCAGTGAATATCGAAACACTCCCGTCAATAACATTCGGGTAACAAAAGACGTATTAATACCTCTCTGGTCAATAAGTTGTTAAGAGACTCCCGTGTCTCTCATCTTGATGGTGTGGCGAGACCTGGGACGAGCTCAGTCTCCTGGCAGATTCAGACCCAGCTAGTTTCATGAGTCACCAGGCCAGGCATTTACCATTCATTTCTGGTCTTTTGCTCCCAAAGTTTAATTGTCATTTTGGACAAAAGCAGGGAGAAGCAAATGTGTGGGGGAAATGCATGTTACAGAGTGAGAAAATCAGGGCCTTCCCCACCTGCTCGGTCTGGAGAGCGCTGAGGACGTGAAATGTCTTAGGACCCCGGGGGAGGACGGGTACCTCCTGCCTTTAGGAAGGAAGAGATGAAAGGCAGCATCCAAGGACACGCAGGCAGGCACTATGTCCCATCATTATCAGTCCAGCATTGTCTACTTCCCTTCCGGAGTTACAAAGAAGACTAGTTAAGATCATTTCTTTAAAGTAACTGGGGATCTGCCCTGGTGGTCCAGTGGCTAAGACTCCATGCTGCCAATGCAGGGGGCTCAGGTTCGATCCCTGGTCAGGAAACTAGATTCCACATGCCGCAACTAAAGATCCCACATGCTGCAACAGACTCAGCACCGACAAATAAGTAAATAAAAGTGAATATTAAAAAATGAACTAACTGGTCATGGGTATCTTCTACCAGGTTTTAGGGGAAAAGTCTCCACTGGGCTTTTCTCAATGTCACTTGGACATGCAGCTTCATCTTTTCATTTTTAACAGCAGAACTACACTGGGTGGTATGTTGGTACCTTATTTTTTGATCCTATTTTGTATATGGGAAGTATCTCATAGTTCTAAAAAAGAAATTAAAGAGAATGTAAACTGCAAAGGCCACTGGGCATATCAGGGTCTAACGCAAGGCTGGTTTTATGTCTCTAGCACGTTGGAAACCACGTTTGACACCAACGTCACCACAGAGATCAGCGGGCGCAGTATCCTCAGCTTGACGGGCAGGCCCACTCCCCTGGCCTGGAGGCTCGGCCAGTCCAGCCCCCGGCTACAGGCGGGAGATGCCCCCTCGATGGGCAACGGGTACCCTCCCCGAGCCAACGCCAGCCGCTTCATCAACACCGAGTCAGGCCGCTACGTGTACTCTGCCCCTCTGCGGAGGCAGCTGGCCTCCAGGGGCAGCAGCGTCTGCCACGTGGACGTGTCAGACAAGGCGGGAGATGAGATGGACCTGGAGGGCATCAGCATGGACGCGCCTGGCTACATGAGCGATGGGGACGTGCTGAGCAAGAACATGCGGGCGGACGACATCACCAGCGGGTGAGTACCTGGGCCGCTGCCCTTCTCATGGAGCGGCGGCCTGGCACCTGCCTTCTCTGCTGCGGGACTTCTTGGCGTTCTCTGGAGTGAGGTGTTCGTCACTCAGTCGTGTCCGAATCTTTGCAACCCCATGGACTGTAGCCTGCCAGGCTTCTCTGTCTATGTAATTCTCCAGGCAAGAGTACTAGAGTGGGTTGCCATTTCCTTCGCCAGGGGATCTTTCTGATGCAGGGATCGAACCTGGATCTCCTGCACTGCAGGCAGATTCTTTACCGTCTGAGCCACCAGGGAAGCCCAGCGTTCTCTAGGGGAGAGCAAACTACCTTCCTCGTGTTCTGTCCACGTCGAAGGCTGTGTGCTGTGGAGGGGAGCCTTCTGGGCCGAGAGACACATGACCTGGGCTGCAGTCCAGGCCTGGCAGTAACTCACTGGGCAGTCCTGGGCAGGCTCCACCGGCAGCCAGGGTGACACTTGACAGCAGACCATACTGTGTCAACTCCTTTACCAAACCTTATGGGTAGAATCCAGACCCCTGAGCCTGGCGTATCTGGCCCTACAGGATCTGACCCTTACCTGCCTCTTAGAGCTGCTTGTTTTCCATTCTCCTTGTTTCTGCTGTTGCAGCTGGTTATTGTGTTCCTGTCTCATCAAGCTCTTCCCTGCCTCAGGGCCTTTGCACTGTATCTCTGCCTCAGGTCCTGTTGCCCAGATCTCTATACTGGTTCCTTCTGGCTGCTCTGCCGGCATCTCTTCAAAGGGTCCTCCTTGACCCTTCAACTTCAAGTCCTGTATGTGACCTCTCCCAGGCCTGTTCTCCATCACTGTATTTATACTCATTTGGAAGCTTATCAGTGTTAAAAATTATCCTGGGTGTGTGTTAGTCACTCACTCGTGTCTGATTCTTTGTGACCCCATGGGGTGTAGCCCGCCAGGCTCCTTCGTCCATGTTATTATTCTGAGGATGGGTTTGTATTTTATTGTCTCTCTACCTGCTCCTGCTTACAGCGGTAAGTGCCATGATGCAGCAGCACAATCCGGCTTGCCCAACACTGAATCCCCAATGCCTTGTACATGTAGGAGTGTATAAACTTTGCTGAACTGGTGAGCATGCGGCTGCATGGATGGAGGAGCAAGCCCAGCCCCCCTGTAACATGCTAAGATAAGGGAAGCGATGAGATGATGTCTGAGCCAGGCCGTGACCCTGTGTGGCCCGAGGCTTGGCTTTCTGCATTTGCCCACTTGCAGATCCCCGTGGAAGCTGAACAGGCATCCGTTTACCCCACTTGCCCATGATCCCTTCATCTGTTAACCTGACTTGCCCAGAAGTCCTTCAAGATCTTTTCCTCCTCTAACATTTCTAACAGATAATAAAAATCAGGCACGATGATCATGCCATTCATTTTCCTGAACACAGTGATCAAGAACCCCATGGGTGAGTCAGTATTTTCATAATAATAGCTCATTCTCCCACTATGTGCCAAGGCGCTTTATATACATTGTCTTCTTCCCTCACAGCAATCCTTTGAAGTAGGTAATATCATAAATCCCCATCTTATGGAGGAGTAAACTGAGGCTCAGGAAGGTTAAATCACTTGCCCAGGTTGAGTAGTTAAGAGGCAGGGGTCAGGGCTAGTGCTTCTGAATGCAGCTCCTTAACCAGTGTACCGTCCCATCTTGTCCAGGATTTCATTACTGTGATGAAATAGCACAGCTACTTGAGTTTATTTCAAAATTGATTTGCTTAGTTCTACCTGTCTGTCCAGAAGTGTTCTTTTATTTAAAGCTTAGAGATAGAGGTACTTTGGCTTTCTGCCTGTTACTTTTAGAACCATCCCACGGTGGAATCTTGGAAGACAGGAGCCACCAAACCCTTACAGTGTAACAGCTTTCTGCTACCCTCATGGCTGGGAAAGTTAATGGTCTGATAAATCAAATGATTCCATTAACTTAGAGCATCATTTTGTGTCTCTAGTTTTACATGAACATGAAAACAGTGTGTGCATGCATGCATGCTAAGTCGCCTCAGTAGTGTCCGACTTCGACCCTATGGACTGTAGCCCTCCAGGCTCCTCTATCCATGGGAGTTTTCAGACAAGAATACTAGAGTGTGTTGCCATGCCCTCCTCCAGGGGGATCTTCCCAACCTAGGGACTGACCTGTGTCTCTTTTGTCTCATGCATTAGCAGGTGAGTTCTTTACCACTTGCATCACCTAGGAAGCCCATGAAAACAGTAACATGTGTATTACTGAAATTTCTTATAATTTAATCTTTTATTATTATTTAGAAGACCATTGGTATTCAGCATGGTGTCAAGGTTATCTTTATCACTTCCCACTGTGATATACAACCAAACATTTTGGGATTATTTTGAGGTTTTCTTATTCTGTAAGAAACATTCTCTTGTCAGGTTAATCTTTTAATAAATGAAGGTGTGTTTATTTTCATGTACTACCAACAGTTTCCACAAGGTGACGATATTGAAACACCCTAAACGGAACCTTAGGGATGTTACAGTGAGACCTTCCTAGTCTCTAGCTATTCAAACCAGAGCCGTTACCCCTGCTAAAAAAGCACAAATGTTTACATTTCACTTCCTGGTTTGGGAAGCTTACATTTTTAGCAAGTGGGATAGCACTTAGAGCAAGTATAGATGAAAGTGTGGAAATGTAAGCAAACCACCCAATTATTGCAATTGGAGCACTCTGGTCTGTTTCCAACTTCCTCCCTCTCCTCCCCCAGTTACTTTTAATGTAGAGACTTACCTGCACAGTGAAGAGAAGCAGCCCAGATGGCATCTAACACTCCTCCCAGTTGTGACATTCTAGAGCACTAGGTAGCACGATTCCGGTCTGTGGGAGTGCATGTGAGTTTCTGCTTTGAGGTTCAGTTACCGACTTGCCTTTATGTGCGGAGTTCAGGGCACACCATTTAATGTCCTTTGTACTCAGTTCTTTTTCCTTTTATAAACATGACGAGGTTGTAGATATTGAAGGACTGGTCCTTTAGTCTATGCTTCAGAATCTGCCCAATAAGTCATATTGCTGAGGCAGTTGGTGTAGTGGAAAGAAAACAGGCAAATACAAATAAGATTGAATCCCGCTCCACCACTCCTGAGCTCTGTGACATTTAAGCAGGTTACTTAACTTTCCTTAGCCTTGAAGCACTACAATTAATTTGGTTTTTAACATTCTACAGTTAGATTTCTCTTTGAGGTTTTATCTAATTAATGGCAAACATCTGATGAAGACACACGGTTTCAGACAGTGTTCAGATGTCTTATCAGCCTCGAAGATCCCGGCACTTGAGAACAATGAAATGATTACAGTTTTCATCCAGATGTTTATTTGAGTTAGTGGAAGCAGCCTTGATGTATGAGTATTATATAAATCAGTGTGGAGGCTCTTTGAGGAAAGTTCTTGTAAAAGTTTACAGCAAGTTTATTTAGTAAGACTGATGTGGAAGTAAATTGTAGTTTCAGAGAACCCATGGCCTTTGTTTTTAAAATGACGCTGGACCTCAGCTTGGCCGAATAGCTGTTTTTTTATGTCTCCAGCTCCTTGTCACTCCTGGGTACGAGCGCATGTACACCTTGTGTACTATTAGGTTCTCCCTAAGGTGGGACTGACGTTACCTGATTTCCATGGAGTTTAACTAAGGAACTAATGGCACACGCCTTTGGTCTCTGTGTGCGCATACTTATTAAACCCTTCTATTGCAGTTAGCATGTGCCAGGCATGTCTAAGTACTTTACAAGAGATCGCCTGACCTCACCACTTCATTTTATTAGACTGATAAATTGGAATTCAGCTGTGGTTAGTGGAAAAGGAGTTAAAGTAACAGACGTAGATGTCTCTTACTAAGATTTGATCTGTGAAGTCAATCCGTCTACTCATCTTCTAAAACTTCAGAGTGCCATATGGGATAGAGTGAAATTAAAGGGACAGACTTAGAGTCCATATGTTTGGAAAGATTTTTTTTTTTTTTTTCCTTTTCAAAGGAGGCACTGAGTTGTGATAATGTTCCATACTATGAATATACCTCCCTTCCTAGGGGAGGGAAAAAAAAAAGACCATTTAAATTTAACATCAGAAATTTCTCCAAGAGCCTTTGATGGCTTCCCATTGCCTGTGGGAACAAATGTCAACTTCTTAACAGGGAGGCTGCTTATGGTCATGTCCCTCCTCACATGCCCTGTACTCTCCAGTGCCCTTGGCTTGTGCCATTTGTTACCCAAGGTCATTTCCTGCATTCGCAAAGCTTTGTGCCATAGGACCTGCCTCTGTCTCCCTGGAATTTCTTTCCCCTCAAGCTTATCTGACTTACCAAAAAAACCTCCTCTGTGATGCCCTCCTAGACTCTCTCAGTCAGAGTTAGCTCTGTCTCATTTCTGGTGCCCTTGATCCACCCCCAACCTTGTGTGTGAACCTTTTGCTTTGCACAAGAAGTGTTTGAGGGGACCTGTGTTGGGGAAAGAGTATGGTCTTGAGAGGCAGGCAGATTTGAGATTTAATCTTGCCCCAAACGAGGGCTTTCCTCATAGCTCAATTGGTAAAGAATCTGCCTGCAATGCAGGAGGCCCTGGTTTGATTCCTGGGTTGGAAAGTTGCCCTGGAGAAGGGATAGGCTACCCATTCCAGTATTCTTGGCCTTCCCTTGTGGCTCAGCTGGTAAAGAATCCACCTGCAATGTGGGAGGCCTGGGTTCAATCCCTGGGTTGGGATGATCCCCTAGAGAAGGGAAAGGCTACCCACTCCAGTATTCCGGTCTGGAGAATTTGGGAATCCAGTATTCTGGCCTGGAGAATGCAGGAGCCCTGGGTTTGAATCCTGGGTTGGGAAGATCCCCTGGAGAAAGGAAAGGCTACCCACTCCAGTAATCTGGTCTGGAGAATTCTATGGACTGTATAGTCCATGGGGTCACAAAGAGTCGGACGTGACTGAGTGGCTTTCACTTCTGCCAAATGAACTAAAAACAAGTTTTCATTTGAGAATTAGACATAGACCTCGAGGATCACCTGGGAGAGTCTGGGATACTCGAGAAACATCACGTACAACATATGCACGTGTGTCTGTCCTCCACCAAACATGGAGCTCCCAGAAGGCAGATAGGACCCGTTATTTGTCTCAGATTCTAGCACAAGTAGGAATTTAGTAAGTATTTTGTGAATGGTCTGTCCTTCATGCCTACCCTCACAGGACCCTGGGCTGACATAACTTGCCACCACCAGCTGTGAAAGGCAGTCATTCTATTTACAGAACACTTGCTGCTGCTGCTGCTAAGTCGCTTCAGTCGTGTCTGACTCTGTGCGACCCCATAGACGGCAGCCCACCAGGCTCCGCCATCCCTGGGATTCTCCAGGCAAGAATACTGGAGTGGGTTGCCATTTCCTTCTCCAGTGCATGAATGGGAAAACTGAAAGTAAAGTCGCTCAGTCGTGTCTGACTCTTAGGGACCCCGTGGACTGTAGCCTACCAGGCTCCTCTGTCCGTGGAATTTTCCAGGCAAGAGTACTGGAGTGTGGAGTGCCATTGCCTTCTCCGACAGAACACTTGAGAGAAAATCAATTTAGCCTCTGGTATTTCTTTTCGGTGCAACGCATAGCTCCATCTAGTGGCGCATACAGGGTGTGATGCTGTGGTTTTGATGGCTTCTACCTCAAAGAATCATTTTATTGGTTTCAGACTCAGAGCTGGTGTTATTCAAGACTGAGAAAGTGGAGGTGGTAGTGGTTGGCTCATCTTTTGAATGTGGCCTGACCAGAAGTCTAGTGCAGGAGAGAACACGGGGCTGTGAGCAAGCAGGTCTTCAGAGTTGGCTTTTCGATGATGGCAGTCTGTCCTGTTAGGTGTCAGGGGTTACTCCAACAGATGCCACACATTCCTGCTGGAAGACTTCATCCCTCAGAAGCTGAGGAACCCGTCCTCACTGAATTCCTTACACCTCCATAGAAATTTCATGGCATGTCTTCGCTCCAACTGCGATGACAACATACCATAGGCTGAGTGACTTCAAGAACAGACATTTACTGCTCATAGTTCTGGAGGCTGGAAGTTCATGATCAAGGTACCAGCATGGCCACGTTCTGGTGAGCACCCCTTGCTGGCTTGCTGTGGTCCTTCCAAAGCAGAGAGAAGCAGGTCTGGAATGTCTTCCTCTTCTTTTAAGGGCATTAATCACATTTCGGGGGCCCCACGCTTGTAACCTCTTCAAACCCATTTAATGTCCAGAGGCCCCACCTCCTTAATACCATCATGTTGGTGACTAGGGCTTCACCGTATGATTTTTCAGGGGTGAGGGGAAACACAGACATTTAACCACAGCAGGGTGTTTTATGCTTCCATGCATCCTTCTTATGTACAACACCCTGTGTTGCCTTTTCCATCATTGCTTGCCAGGTCACCTCCTCCAGGAAGCCTTCCCTGATTCTATCCAAGCACAGCTAATGATTCTTTCTTCTGGACTCTGATAGTCTTCGACATACCTGTAATAGCACTGACAGCATCGCACCAGAATTATTACAAATATATAATGTGTGTATAAAATCAAACCAGGCGTCCATACAAAACATCTTTTCAGATTGTTTCAGTACATTGATTACGAGAAACGGACAGAGCCCATGCCTATCACCAGCTCTTAAAGATCGAAGTCCAGTTCGTCTTAGGGGCTCCCCTGTCTTCATCAGCTAGCACAGTGCCTGTTCCATAGTAAGTGACCAATCGATATTCACTGACTAAAGGCTACAGTGGACCTTTAGTGAAACAAGAGCGGTCACAGGCCTCTGCAGGAAGATGTGTCTCAGACTGAAGCCCCTTGAGCTTGACGCCCTGGCCACGTGGTCTTCCTTTCCGTGGCTCTATTTATTCCAAACCTGTGTCTTCCTCAGTCCCAGCGAGCTGGACGTCAACAGTGCAAGGGAAAGAAAGTGCCCAGGCCATACGCCGTGGGGGTGGGAGCGAAGGTGCCCTGTTCCTCTCTTTCTTCCTTCAAAGACCATCATGGGACAAATGAGGGAAGCGTTTCTCATCAAGTCAGCATAGGATACAGCCGGGCTCTTTCTTCTCTAAATGTTTCTCTTGGTCTTTCCAGGCCAGACCTTAAGTAACCTTGACAGGCTGTTGTTCCTGGCAAACTGATAGGAAAGGAAGCCAAAACACTCCTTTTTTTTTTTTCTCCCCCAAAACACTCCTTTTGGCCAAAATGCAGGCCAGAGCCAAAACAAACAGTTTTAGGTGAGGCTGTCCTGAAAGGTGCTGAGTCATGATAGGGTCCAGCCGGACGTGGCAGGTACCTCTGAGATTGAAAAAGGTGGGCTCTTGTTTCTCCAGGTTGATCCCTCTGAAGTCATCTTGGTGTTTGGGTTCCTGGAAGGCTTGGGAATTCCAGGTCTCCTGTCAGCCACTGGTCAGGTCTCAGTGATGTTCGGGAGGCTGAACTGCGGTGGGAAGGTAGAGACTGCTCTCTAGACAGATCTGTAGGGCCTTGGGCAAACCACTTGTCCCTAATGCCCTGCATTCTTTCTATACACACTCACATGTCAAAAATCCAGGGAGTTCCCTGGCGGGCCAGTGGTTAGGACTCTTTACTTTCAGTGGTGAGGGCACAGGTTCAATCCCTGGTTAGGGAACTAAGATTTTGCAAATCATGTGATGTCAAAAAAAATAAGAATAAAAATGCATTGGTGCTCCGGCGTGAACCCATGGCCCAGTGTGTTGGTGGTGGAACTGGGCCCGGTCCCAGTCTTTCAGCCTCTCTGTTCCTCCTTGCTTCCCTTGGTGTTTCCTTACTTCCCTTGGTGATTTGTATTAAGTCTTAGCAGTGTATGAATTCACAGAAACCAGGAATACTTGGCCCCTTCTGACATTTTCCTTGGTGTTAAAAATCATAGGCAAACTCGGTGACCCCTGTTTCCCTAGGCAACCCCCTGGGCAGAGTGAGTGAGCACAGAGGGTCGTGCAGCTGGCAGGATTCATTTCCCGAAGTGTCGCTGAGCCAATGCCAGCTTTCCTCACCTGGCTGTGATGTCATCTGACACGGGCGGTGCTGCAGATGGACGGCTCTGGCTACCAAGATGAGTTATCTGTCCCCAGTGGCTGGGGCGGCATTGCTTTTGAGCACGTCTTCTTCCCCACACCGCAGACTTGCTTGATTTACTGAGTGTGGGCAATCACTCAGCCCTTGTAGGCAGCTGAGCAGGCAGTTTAATCAGAGGAGAAAGAACAACTGAGCTCAGGACACACTGAAAATAGAGCAATTCTCCAGCTTCCCAAGCCTGCTCGCACCACCGTCGGTGTCAGTGACGATAGATTTAGCAGGCAGAGAACAGAATGCAAAAAAGATTTCCTGGAGAACAGCCCCGTGGAGAAATGAAGTGTGGTACAACTTTGACATGGGCAGCTCAGACCGTTACTCATAACAGCAAATGCCGGCTTAGTAATTTATGGGGGAGAGACGGAAAAGAAGCGGGGAGAGGGGTGCCTTGTCTTCTCAAGAAACTGGGCCCTGACTGCTTGGGAAATTCCTAGCTTGCTTTGAGATTTGATCCCTTCCCACTCCCACCCCCGACCACAGAATCCTGCAGGGAAGGAAGGGAAGAAGTGAACGAAAGTGGGTGCTTTGGGGAGAAGAAAACCTTCTGAAGGGGCCGCCCACTGCCTGCTCGCCCATCCTCAGCGATATCCTCCCACACACGGGCTCCCCTGGACCTGGAAACCCTTCCTGGGGCCTACTTTCTGGGGAGGCTCCAGGCAAAAGGCAGTAAAATTCCATTTAAAAAGTGTTTATGAGTTTGTTGTGTACCGAAGACCCGGGCCGAAGATAGGAAGACCGAGGGAAATGA
The DNA here is from genome assembly GCF_054371585.1 of Giraffa tippelskirchi. Lineage (NCBI taxonomy): Eukaryota > Metazoa > Chordata > Mammalia > Artiodactyla > Giraffidae > Giraffa > Giraffa tippelskirchi. The sequence goes on from NC_137284.1 coordinate 23,379,211, forward strand.
ATGAGCTGCAGGGCATCCCTGAGGATGCCCATAGAACAGGCAGGTCAGTGTCAGGGCGGGGAGCTCCGGAGAAGGGAAGCAGCAGTGCCTTCCAAGGGGACAGTGAGTGGAGACGAGGGTGTGCTCTGAGCTGGGGACCATGGCACGAAGGCCATCCTGGCTGCTCTGCTCTGGGCTCAGTGCCCTGGGGCACGCTCCCGGGCCCATCTCAGAGCTCTTGTGTACAAGGCTTCAGTGAGTTCATGCCCATGAACTTGGCCCAGAGTCTGCCGGCTGCGTGGACAGAGTGCTCAGCACAGCCATGGTACCCCTACTAGCAGCAGCTATAGCACCTTCAGGACCCGTGAGCTGAGCCTTGAAGGATAAGCAAGCGGCCAGGCAGACCGAGGTCAAGAACAAGGGCATGAAGACATATGGATGCGGGGTGTAGTTCTGTAAGAATGGTGCCTTGTTTTGGGGTGGATTGGATGGAGATTCAAGACGGGTGGGGGTGGGCTCAGGCCAGGAGCTCTCAGAGTCCAGGGAGGGGTGACACAGCTCTGGGTAAGGCCGAGGCCCTGGGAATGGGCACATGGGGTCAGAGAGACTCTCTCCTAAAACTCCGCCTGACCTGGGGGCATGGAGGCACCAGAGTCAAGACCAGTTCCCAGACTCCGGCCTGCGCTGCACTGTCTGAAATAGCTGATGTCTGTCCATTCTTTGCCAGCTTGCCCTCTTGCCTCTTGGCACCGCTCACTTCCCTTAGACTGTCTCAGGCCTCCAGGCCACCCCCGGACCAGGGCCGGCTGAATGTTTCAGCAGAGTATGTGGCAGCCTCTGGAATGTAATTCCCTGGGCTTTAGGAAAACCCCACTCCCACAGCCATCCAATTCCTGCCCTGGGGAAGCTCCGGGCCCAGGGGGGAGACTGACCTGTGCTCAATAGTTAAGTCTAACCCAAGACAGATGGTGGTAAATGTTCACATTGGGAGGCAAGATGTGGGGGGTCTGACAATAGGGCAGGCCCCGAGGGGACCTCTTCTGTTCTCACTTTTTTCTTGGGGGAGCGGGCTTCCCTCATCTAGAGATGAGAATATTAATGCCTGGAGTTGCGGTGACCGATTGAATGAGGTGACTTGCGCCGTGCTGCTAGACCCTCCCACACCCTTCTCATAATAGTGATGATGGTGCCCAGATTAAATGGGATAGGATGCACGTATAATACCCAGTTCAGAGCCTGGTGCGGGGTAACGGTACGCACTATATCCCATTCCCTTCTACCTTTCTGTTGGAAAAGACTTCCTGCCCTTCACAGGGCTCTTCATCGGTGAGCATTGTCAACGCAGCCACTTCGGCCTTATTTAGATCAGCCGCATGTATCCAACCAAGGGAAAGTCTCCATTGATCCATGCTGCAAAGAGATTGCATTTTAATTATTTCAAGTCAACAAATTTTTAACAAGTGTCTCCTCCATCCCAGGCTTTGCTCTGGGGTGTCTGACTGACAGGATCAGTTCTCAGGCTGACCATTTAGTACTCCTTTTGCCATCTCACTTTTGATCAATATAGGTCCTCATCAGGATAAAGCGGGGACTGTGAGCTCACAGTTACCAAAGGATGCTTACACATGCAGTAAAAACATATGCCAGCTCTGCAGCTCTCGATGGATGATGGAGTAGGGGCTAATGTGTATCACATATCTTCTGTGTGCCAGGTACTATGTATAACCCCTGAACTTTATAGGATGTTTTCATTTTACTAATAAGAAAAATGAAGAGCCAAGAGGCTAATTGTTAACTTCATTGCTTTTAAGCCCATGAACGAGATTTTTAAAAGATGGCTGCCCTTCTCTCCTTTCCCTTTATGTGCCGGCATTTCATTGTGATCTTGGTTCCTCTATTTGTTCTAGTAGAGTATTTTCTGCTTTCTTCAGGACTACCCTCTCTGGTAGAGTCTGCAGGCTCCTCTTTCTCTACTCAGTGCTTTGCAAAGGTACCTTTTTTTAAAATTTGTTCGTTCGTTTACTTATTTTTGGCTGTGTTGGGTCATCGTTGCTGTGCGCGGACTTTCTCCAGTTGCAGTGAGCAGGGGCTACTCTCTAGTTGTGATACACGGGCTTCCCATTGTGGTGGCTTTTCTTGTTGCAGAGCACAGGCTCTACAGTGAGCCAGCTTCAGTAGTTGCAGCACGTGGGCTCGGGAGTTGCGGCTCGCGGGCTCTAGAGGGCGGGCTTAGTAGTTGTGGCACTTGGACCGAGTTGCCCTGTGTATGTGGAATCTTTCCAGACTAGGGATTGAACCCCTGTCCGCATTGGCAGGCAGATTCTTGAACAATGGACCACCAGGGAAATCTGCAAGTGTACCTTGAGTGGAGAGATCTATGTCACAGGTAGACCTGAAGGTCCTCTGTTTTTCCTGTTAAGTCTTTGCATGGCTCTCATCTAGAAAACCCAGTCTTATTTATCTTTGTCTTCAGCTTATAGAGCACTGAAAGTACTCTTTCCAGCTATTTTTCAAGGGCCAGCAGCTACAGAGTGGCTCTACAGATTTATGACAGCAAGGTTGGAGGACACCAAGTTCGAGTTGAGGTAAAGATGAAAAGAACCATTTGGATGAGGTTGGGAGTATTTTGGCCCTAAAATAGACCATATGTGCCTGAACTGAGATCAAGATAAGAAGCTGAAGTTTTGTTGGGAACTCATGATCCTCTTACCATGCTGCTCTGGAGACATGGTTGAATGGAAGAAACTTTAGATTTGTGGTCAGAAGATCTGACTTTCATATTCCTTGCTTGCCAGCTGTGTGACCTTGGCGAATTGGCTTCCTTTTCTAAGCCTGTTTCCCACTTATTCAGTGATAGCCTGCTTCTTCAGTGTGCAGAAAGAAAGAAAAGAGATAGTGTTTCGAAAGTGTTTGGCACATATGGAATGGTCGTTCCTTTTGGGGTTTTGGAATCATTGCCTCTTTTTGCTTTCCTGCTCTTTTATCCTACTTAGAACATTAATTAAGATGAGGTAATACCGTTTCTTATTCTTGAGCACAATAACCAGATATATGCTAAGTGGGTGAGAGTCTGTCTGTGTATTAGGGTTTGTCAGAGGAAAACATGGTGTTGCGTCTCAAGCCGAAAGACAGCCTAGAGGCGGAATTTCCTCTTCCCTGGGAACATCTGTCTTTTATTCTCTTTTGACTTTTAACAGATTAGATGAAGCCCACCCATATTTTGGAGCATAATCTGCTCTATTCAAAGTTTGCTAGTTTAAATGTTGATCCCCTCTAAAAAGCAGCTTCACAGCAGGATCTAGGCTAATACTTCCCCAAGTGTCTACGTATCACAGCCTAGCCGAGTTGACCCATAACATTAACCATTACAGTCTGCCAGCAGGCTGCGTAGTGTGATCAGTAGGAATGAGTCATCTGGGTCAGGAGGCGGCTTACCTGTGGTCTAGAGACAAAGAGCAACACAGCTTGTAGAAACATCTGTGAGGGCTCGAGGCTAACACATCCTACCTGGGATATGACCACAAATCACGAGTCTATGCATGCCTTGGAAAATCATCACGCCCCCTCCAGAATTCCCAGGTCCTGATAAGAAATCTCCCCGAGAAGTAGAGGTTTTGATCTTTCCTCTTAATCCTGAAATAACTACAGAGTTAGACAGACACCCTGGCATGGGCACCTCAAGAGGGCTGATGATTTTTTTGAGACTCCAGAGTAAAATAGGATTCAGAGTCTAAGGAGAGGCCCACGTCTGTCTCCAGGATCTTCCAGCTATAAATCAAGCCCATATTCACCTCTTGCTCCTGTAACAAGCTGGAGACAGGGGTCTGTTTCTCTCTGCTGCATCATTGGAGTCCGTGTCCCAGTGCCCAGAGCTTTGTCCTTGTCATTACCCGGGCATCTACTCACATACTTGAACAATGAAGTTTAAAGGGTAAAGTCAGCTCAAGTTGTTAGAAACGTGGGACAGAATAAATGTGGTGTTGGCTCTGCTGAGATGGGAAAAGGCCACATAGAAGTCAACTAGCAGCGCCTGCTAGCATGTGTCTTTTTGCCTGTCCTGCAGCAGTGGTGCTGGAATTCACAACAGCTAAGCTGCTTTAGGGTCTCTCTCATGGACTGGCCGCTCAGTGGAGCTCGTTACACGCGTTATCTCACTTGTCCTTTACGTCAGTTTTTTGAGACAAAGGCTGTTTTTCATCCTCTCTTTATGATCGAGGAGACCAAGCTCAGAGAGGTTAAGTTACTTGAATAGGTCACACAGCTGGTAACATTACTCAGTCCAGATTCATACCACTCACTGCACAACAGCCCAATAAATTGAGGGATGCGTTGTTGGGTAAAGGAATGGCAACTTTATTTAGAAAGCCAGCAAATGGAGAAGATAGTGGACTAGTGTCCCAAAGAACCATCTTATCCAAATTAGAATTCAGGCTTTGTTTATACTGAAAGAAAGGGCATGTGATTGGTTGTTGCAGACTTCTTAAGGTCAGAATCCTTAGCTCTTGCAGCAACCCACTGTCAGTCAGATACTATGTTCCTGTAATCCTCAATAAGACTCATGTTATACTCTGTTCTACAACTGTTTTTCTCTATATGAATGGAAAAGTGTTATACCTTTAAAGGTCAGAGCCTTGAGACCTATCCTGTCTATTTCAGGCTATAGACAACATTCTCAACTTGTAGCAAAAGTAATAGAACACAAAGCAAAAGAAACAGATCCAATATGGAGTCAGATTTGTTCTTCCCAGTTACGGTAACTGACGGGACCAAGTGTTTAACCAGGCTGAATTCAGAGCCCGTGCTTCAGAACTCTGTAGTATGGCTTCTTGCTTTAGCTCTAGTTATATGGAAGGGAAGACCAAAAAGGAGGAGTGGGCATCTGTGAACATTGCAAACCCTTGGTCTCCCCTGTGCCATTTTCAGTTCAGTTCAGTCGCCCAGTCGTGTCCGACTCTTTGAGACCCCATGAACCGCAGCACACCAGGCCTCCCTGTCCATCACCAACCCCCGGAGTCCACTCAAACCCATGTCCATCGAGTCGGTGATGCCATCTAACTATCTCATCCTCTGTCATCCCCTGCTCCTCCTGCCCTCAATCTTTCCCAGCATCAGGGTCTTTTCAAATGAGTCAGCTCTTCGCATCAGGTGGCCAAAGTATTGGAGTTTCAGCTTCAACATCAGTCCTTCCAATGAACACCCAGGACTGATCTCCTTTAGGATGGACTGGTTAGATATCCTTGCAATCCAAGGGACTCTCAAGAGTCTTCTTCAACACCACAGTTCAAAAGCATCAATTCTTTGGCACTCAGCTTTCTTTATAGTCCAGCTCTCACATCCATACATGACTACTGGAAAAACCATAGCCTTGACTAGACGGACCTTTGTTGGCAAAGTAATGTCTCTGCTTTTTAATATGCTGTCTAGGTTGGCCATAACTTTCCTTCCAAGGAGTAAGCGTCTTTTAATTTCATGGCTGCAGTCACCATCTGCGGTGATTTTGGAGCCCAGAAGAATAAAGTCAGCCACTGTTTCCACTGTTTCCCCATCTATTTGCCATGAAGTGATGAGACCGGATGCCATGATCTTAGTTTTCTGAATGTTGAGCTTTAAGCCAACTTTTTCACTCTCCTCTTTCACTTTCATCAAGAGGCTCTTCAGTTCTTCTTCACTTTCTGCCATAAGGGTGATGTCATCTGCATATCTGAGGTTATTGATATTTCTCCCAGTAATCTTGATTCCAGCTTGTGCTTCCTCCAGCCCAGTGTTTCTCATGATGTATTCTGCATATAAGTTAAATAAGCAGGGTGACAATATACAGCCTTGACGTTCTCCTTTTCCTATTTGGAACCAGTCTGTTGTTCCATGTCCAATTCTAGCTGTTGCTTCCTGACCTGCATACAGGTTTCTCAAGAGGCAGGTCAGGTTGTCTGGTATGCCCATCTCTTTCAGAATTTTCCACAATTTATTGTGATCCACACAGTCAAAGGCTTTGGCATAGTCAATAAAGCAGAAGTAGATGTTTTTCTGGAACTCTCTTGCTTTTTCGATGATCCAGCGGATGTTGGCAATTTGATCCCTGGTTCCTCTGCCTTTTCTAAAACCAGCTTGAACATCTGGAAGTCCACAGTTCACGTATTGCTGAAGCCTGGCTTGGAGAATTTTGAGCATTACTTTACTAGCGTGTGAGATGAGTACAACTGTGCGATAGTTTGAGCATTCTTTGGCATTGCCTTTCTTTGGGATTGGAATGAAAACTGACCTTTTCCAGTCCTGTGGCCACTGCTGAGTTTTCCAGATTTGCTGGCATATTGAGTGCAGCACTTTCACAGCGTCATCTTTCAGGATTTGAAATAGCTCAACTGGAATTCCATCACCTCCACTAGCTTTGTTCGTAGTGATGCTTTCTAAGACCCACTTGACTTCACGTTCCAGGATGTTTGTGCCACATTAGGGAGCATTAAAACCATAAAAACAGGTGGAGGGTGATGTTCAAAGGTAAGTCTTAGAGGATTGAGTTGAATGCAAACTTGGACTTGGCCAATGCTTGGGGAAGGACCAAAGAGGCTGGCTGTGGTGGGGGCAAAAACAGATACTTTTGTTTGCCTCAAAAGCATTATTTTGCGTTTCATTTCAGTTAAATGGCTCAGGTTTTGCTGTAGCATTCGAAACACTTGTATCAACATTCTCCAGGTGCTGGCAGGCGGAAAGTGAGTGGGGGCAAAACTGATGTGTGTGTTTTGTAAACAGAAACCAATGAGATGGTCAGAGTCAGGAAGGTTCAGAGTTTGAGCCCCTCCTGCGTGGTGATTTCTTGAAGCACCTCACCACAATGTGGCTTCAGGCCATGAAGTCTCATCAAAGTGGGCATTTTAGTCACCGGCAGTTTCCAGCCTTTGTCCATGTGATACGTGAGCTTCCCTGAGGAAATTGTAGTCGTGTAGCCTCCCACCCACTGCAAACCCAAACAAAACACACAATTACAAGCTCAGCGCCACCCGGAGACCCCCGAACCACGCACGGCACGGTTAGAGCTTTATTAATCGAGTGACTTTTGCCTTACGCTGTGGGAGCTGTTAATTAAAACCACTCAACCGTGGAGTTGGAAGAGAGGGAGGGAGACAGAGAGATTGAAGACAGCTAACAGCCGGGCTTCCCTCGCCTTGGCAGGCTGGCGCAGCTATTTTAGAGGTGGACACAGGCTTTACGGTTGAATAAACCCTTTTCCAGAGGTGTGTGTGAGGTTTCCTGGGAACGGCTTTCATTTAATGCCCTGCAGCCAGGCCTCCTGCGCACAAAGCTTCTGCCCAAGTATGCAGAACAGTTAACAATAGGATCATGGTGATGAAATAGCAGCTACCCTCTATTACTGTTTAGAGAGCATTTATAAGTGCCTGGCATGGTGTGCAGCGCTTTATACATCTTGTCTCTTGTCAGCCTCACCGTCATCCGTGTGGTTGTCTGTTCCTCCCAACGGGGATTCAGGGACTCGCAGGGCATCCGTATCTTGCCCAAGGTCACAGAGCTGGTGAGTTAGGGAGCCGGGACCCCAACACACCTGCCTGTAAAGCAGAAGGGCACCCACCCTGTCTCAGGGTGTTTACTAAGAACCTTGTGATCTGCGTAAACATGTTAAAAATCTAACCCCTCTTCTCCCCCTCAAAGCTGCTTCTTCTTCTGTGTTTCCATATCCGTTTCTCTTTCGGAGCCAGAAAATTGGAAAGAATCTCAGACTCTTCCCTTCTCTTGCTCCTGGAAGGCTGGTCACCAAGGTCAATGGATTCTCTCTCTTCGCTGTCTCTTACCGTGGTTTCTTCCAGTCTTTCTGCTCGTGTTTCTCCCCCAGATGATTGCATTTGCCCCTTCCTTGCTTTCTTTGCCTCTGATCCCAGTGATTATCCAACAAGTCCATCCTACTCTTGGGTGAGAAAACTCTTTCTAGAGTTTTCTAGATTTTCTGATTTCGTGATCACCTGCTTATCATTTCTCAGTGGCTCCACCTTGCCTGGTGGGTAAACTCTTGAGTTGCTATGGTTGTATAATAAACGACTCCACAATCTGGCAGCTTGAAAGCAGTGTTTGATGATGCTCACAGGTCTCTGTCTCAGGACTGGGACAAGGTTACAGCAGAGATGGCCTGTCTGTGCCCCCCATGTCTGGAGTCTCATTGGGGAGGCCCCTAGGGCTGGAGCTGGCTTAATATTGGGGATCCATGCTGTTCCAAAGCTTGTTCACTCACACGTCTGACACTTAGGCTGGGACAACTGGAAGGTGAGGACGCCCATACTTCTCTCTGTGGCTTGGCTTCCTTAGAACCTGGAAGCCTCCAAGCCCCAAGGACAAGTGTTACCACGAGCAAAGCAAAGGTGGCCTTTTCTCCTCTACCTTGGAAGTCACAGAGTGTCACTTTCACCCAACCGTGTTGGTCAAAGCAGTCACAGGTCTCCAGATTCACTAAACGGAGCATCGATCCCACCTCTCAGTGGACAGGGCACCTTGAAGAAGACCGTTCGGGATGGCGGTGTTGTGGAGCCATCTTTGGGAAGTACATCTGCCCCATCCTACCCCATGCCTTGTCCAGCAGGCTGAGACACAGGGCCCTCCGTGGTCCTCCGTTGGAGGGCAAGTTTTGTGGAGACAGACCTTGTCTGTCTCACTGACCGTGTCTCTTCTGTGCCCAGCACAGTGCTTGGCACAAAGGAAGCCCTCCTTTTCATTGGGGGAACTCATGAGGGATCTGCTTGCCCAGCCCCATATCTTGTCCTCTCCACTGTCCCCGAATGCCCATTCCTCCTCCACTGGCATTCTGGTCCCGCCACTCTGGACCACTGACATTTTCCTTGATGGACATACCATGCTCTCAGACCTCTGTGCCTTTTACATGCGGTTGCTCTCTCTGTGTCCATAAATCCCTCCCTGCTCCATTTCCACCCACCTGCTGCAGTCCTTTAAGAATCTGCTGAAGCTGGGAAGCCTTCCCTGACAACACCAGCAGATGTCGGGTTCCCTCCGGTGGGTCCCAAACACCTGGTAATGCCTCCCAGATGGCTCATCTCAGTTCCTTTTGCTTTGTCTGTTTGTATGACTGTCTAGATTAGGATATCTGTGAGCAGAGGAATTGTGGCTTTTTACACCTGCATTTCTAACCTCTTCTGCCAGACCTGCTGTATATGCTTAGTGATGTATTTGGAATGAAGGGAGAGAGAAAGAGGGTAATTATAATAGTGGTACCACTGGTACTGATGCTACTGCTGTTGCTGATAATAACGGCACCCAGTGTCTGTGGAGTACTTTTAATGTGGCAGGTGCTTTTCAGGTATTATATCATTGAATTCTTAGAGAAATCCTAGGAGGCCGATAACACTGTTATTATCCCCATTTTATACACGTGCAAACTGTGGATAAAAGAGACTACTTGTCTGAGGTCATCCGGCTACTAAGGGATACAGCCAGTTTCAGTAAGCTTGAGGATTTGGTGCTGCCACCTGCTGGGTTTTAGGTTATAAAGATATATCTTTATAAAGATATAAATCCTACCTTCAACTAGATTAGTAGGTTAATAATGTGGGAGGTGACAGAGTATCTGCTGGCTAGACAATGTCTGTTTTGTTCTTGGTGCCAGGTTTGAAGAGGTTCAGAATCAGGCAAGAGTTTGTTTAGGTGAGGGTGATGAGCAAGGAAAAGGGTTTGAATGTCATAGAAATGTTCACAGAAGCTAGATCTGCTTGACATGGAAAATGCTTAGAAGAGCAGTAGGTTTAAAAGGACCAAACTGAAACTGTAAGTTAGACTTCCATTTTTTATTTCCTAATAAACACGAAGGTGACTATTAAAAACATGCTGAAAATCAAAGCTGTCCAAAGCGGGCTGGGCTCATTGTAAGAACGTGAGCCTCCTGTTCCTGAGAGTAATCAAGCAGAATCTGGAAACCTATTTCCACATGTTGCAGAAGGAATTCTTGCATGAGATGAGGAGCTGAGAGAAGGGACTTATAAAAGTTCTTCCCAGTGTAAGATTCAGGGCGTCCAGCTCCCGTGGAAATTACTGAGGTTCTAATAAGGATGGAGCAGAGCTGAGTGTTGGGCTCAGGAGAAGGTTTCTTTGACAAGCCAGGTCTCCGCACCAGCTTGCAGGTGGTAGACAGGCACCAAAGCTATTCCTCCTGAAAATGGTCTCACGCAAGCCCCTTTCAGATAAGCGCAAAAATGAGACCCGCCTCCTTCCCGGGTGTAGGTTCTGGACTGGCGGCTTTCGGAGGGGCTGTAGAGAATCACTGTCAGCTCAGCGGCTGCACACCCGCCCAGATGTTCCTGAGAGTCACACTCTATCGGTTGTGTAATGAAATCAATAGATTCTCAAAGTGTAAAAAGGTTACAGTATGGAGTAAGCTCGCTCTAAGGATGCAAGGTTGGGGGTCTCCGCTTTGCCCCTGCTCTGTTTGAATGACTATTTCAGCGGATCCATCTCTCATTCTTATCAAAGTAGAAACATTTGAACAAGTGGAAGCCTGAGAAAGTCAGGAATCCCGTTCCTTTGTCCGTGCAGCTGTTGTGACTGCAGCTCCTACAGCCGTGATAGAAGGTAATTCGAGTATCCTGTAGACCACCAGCTTTTGCTTGATTCCTGCTCCGGAGGTCCCTGCCCGGGGTTCCGGCTCCCTCTCAGCCGGCCCTTCCCGCTAGCATGCTCCAGCTGCCCAGGGGTGCCCCGCCCCTCCCTTCTCACACCACCCACCTGTCTGTCCCCAGACTGGCCTGTTTGCCTGGATGCTGGACTCCTGGGTATCTCCTGCCCAAGTGACCTCTTGAGCTCCAGCAGCTGCCTCGCTGGGGGAAGATGCACACCTGTCCTTCATGCAAACACGCCTGTGGCACTGTCCAGCTCCATATGTGTTGAATTCGAGGGGTAGTTTTTGCCTTTCCAACTGAACTCCCTGCTCTGCTGGTTACACTTTTTACTCCTTTTTAGAAAAACCACAGATAATGGGAATTCAGCCATGGGACAACATGACTTCCTTCAGCTCAGGTTCAGGAGTCACTGAGAGAGCGGCACTGACGTTGTTCCCTACACGGGGGACTGTGTTCATGCCGTGCTGTCCCTTCAGTGGGACCTGTGACCCCTCCTTCCAGCCTTTTCTTACTAGCTTTCCCTGCGTGGGGGGTCCCCACCTTCCTAGAAGTCTTCCTTGAAGCCTTTAGCTAACCTAGCCTCTGTGAATATATTTAACTTTTCTCTAAATAGATGCAAGGATGTCTCACTTCTTCGTATTCTCTAAATCCTTAAGACACATATAATATTTATATTAAAACAACTTAATTCTGGGTTATTATTTATTCTTTCATTTAGTCCGCCAAGAACATTTGTTAGGCACCTATCTCAAGAGTTCTAATCACAATCTAGGGACTGCGGGCAGTGAAACAAAAATACAAGCTCAAAAACAATAATTATGCTAATCATAATTATAATAGTACTGGTCCTACATTTATTGAACTTGTTGAGAGACTGGAACACAAGGAGATAAATAGATAAAACAGTTATAACAAAATGGAAAATAAGGGAACCAAACATCAGTTTTATCGTAAAAGATTTGTTGAACATGATTTATTGAGCACAAAAATATATTAAAACGAAGACACAGCAGTGACTACTTCCTAGTTGTGTTTCCTTGAGTAAATCACTTAAACTCTGAGTGTCAGTTCGTCATCTGAGAAATTCTCAAACCAAGTAATCTTGGGGACCCCCCCACACACCTGATCTAATATTCTGTCATTCTGTAAGACTGTGTATTACTGGTTTTCTTCTTAATGCTTGGTTGCAGTTAAAGTTTTAGAGGTACAACCTTTTCAGGTTGGTATCCTAAGTGGAAGGTGGGGAAGGTGATTTTAAAAAAAAATCTGATATTTCAACAGTAAGATGATAGAGGAGGCAGAGTATGGTGAAATGAGACCACTGCATGTCAGTGTAGAGATGAACACAGGGGTTTTTTAAAAATTCTTTTCCATTATGGCTTATCACGATATTGAATATAGTTCCCTGTGCTACAGAGTAGGACCCTGTTGTTTATCCATGCTATATGTAATAGTTTGCATTTATTGTCCCCAAACTACCAAGCCATCCTTCCCCTATGCCCCTCCTCCTTGGCAACCAGAAGTCTGTTCTCTATGAGTCTGTTTCTGTAGATAAGTTTATTTGTGTCATATTTTAAATTGTACATACAGATGTTATAATATGGTATTTGTCTTTCTCCTTCTGACTTACTTCACTTAGTATGGTAATCTCTAGTTTCATCTATTTGCTGTAAATGGCTTTATTTCATTCTCTTTTATGGCTGAGTAGTATCCCATTGTATATATGTACCATGTCTTTATCCATTCCTCTATTGATGGACGTTTAGGTTGTTACCATGTCTTGGCTATTGTAAATACTGCTGTAGTGAACACAGGGGTGCACGTATCTTTTTGAATTACGATTTTCTCCAGATAAATGCCCAGGAGTAGGATTGCTGAATCATATGGCAACTCAAGCATGGTGTTTTAATCATTGAGGAGCACATCATTTGTTTTTTTTGGAGTTTGTACCATGTTGGACCCCATGGGCACATTTTGGAGTAGGAGGGACTTTTATGAATTTTGGTAGCAAAGGACATTTTTCTGTGGCTTAGGGACTCAGGTATTATCTGGGGTATGCCCAGATGGAGGCTGGGCTGACTTTTTCTTTCCAGTGGCCCTTGGTTTGTACATGAAGCCTTTTCACTTTAGGATTTTCTTGTGTTTTTAAGGTTGAGAATTTCAGCATGCCCTGTTTAAGTGATTTACCCAAGGAAAGGATTATGCAATGCAGCTGTTTTGGGGGTGGGAGTGGCACCCCAAAGAGGTAGCTATGAGATCTGCCTGCCGTGGCTCAGGGCAGGGAGGGCCCTTCTGTGCTGTCAGCCATAGGCTGGTTCCCTCCACGTGCATATGCCCAGGGCTACTGCTGGGACTGTGCAACGCATGTTTAGATGACCTCACTTAATATGGAGGGCTGCTGCTTACATAGTTCAGTCTGAACTCTCCAGAAGGAAAATGACTGGCTCCCCTCCTCACAAAACTTGAACTCAGTGTCTTTCGGATATTAAAAAAAAAAACAAACCTCTAATATCCATTAATGTGATCTGAATTGGGAAGAGAGGGGGTGTGAGAATAAGAATAGGTGTGTCCTTAGAGAATTAATGTCTCTTTAGTAGTTCCACATGAACCAAAATTCTGTCAAACTTTATAGAATACCTTATAAAAAAACCTTGGGTCTTTTTAGTTTTTTGTTTAAAATGGTAGATTTATAGCATCAAATATGCTCTTTTAAATTCCTGCCCCACCCCAGCTGTGGGCCCACTCTTGTGGAGAACTGCCGTTCCAGGCTGCCTGTGTTTTGTTTCTGAAGGTGACCGGTGTTTGTGGACAAATGGAAAAGTGCACAGGGTCAGGCATCCTGTGTTGTCAGCTGTTGTGTCTACTGAGCTTGCTGGATTTAGTGGCAGGTAATTCGAGTATCCTTGTGGACACTCAGTTTTGGCTTAATCCCTGTGTTTGAAGGCCAGAGGCCTATATACATATTTCTTTGTGGTTGGAAATAAATTTATTGAATTCCATTTAGAGCGAGTGCCCAGAATAATGAGTTTCTTAATGAAAATGTTACCTGGTAGAAATTTATCATCTAAGACCGCACAGTGAATCCACTGTACCTTTTATTTACTTTTAAAAAATATTTATTTGTTTATTTTTGGTGGTATCCCATCTTACTTGCAGCATGCATGGGTTCTCTTCCGTTGTAGAGCATGGACTTCTCTCTAGTTGTGGCATGTGGGCTCAGTTGCCCCACCACATGTGGGCCCTTAATTCCCCAACCAGGGATGGCACCTGTGTCCCCTGCATTGGAAGGCAGATCCTTAACCACTGGACCACCAAGGAAGACCCCACTATACATTTTAGATCCTTTGTATTGGTACATGTGGGTCTGTGTGAACTAATTTACTTGCTCCAACCCAATGCTTCCTGGCAGATACCTTCTCATCTCTCAAGTTGCCACTTGAGAGTTCCTTCCTCTAAGAAGCCTTTTCTGGCCCTGCTCCCTGGTCTGGCTCTTGCTGAAGCCCATGCAAACATTCACACGTCTGTTTCCCCGACCCAGATACTGAGCTCCTCAGGGTCAAGGAGTGGATCTGATTCTTGTATCCCCAGCACCCAGGCCAGCGCCAACCTGTCAGCAGGGGCTGCATAAACATTTATTAAATGAATGACACCAGCTCAAAAGCAGGACCATCTCTAGGATAGCAGCCTGCATACGGCTCTAGTGTGGTGCTTCCTGCGTCCCCCCAGCTGTTTGCAGAAATCTTTGCTGAGGCCAGGTGGTAACTCAAGGCCTGCTTTATGCCTCAGACTGCAGAAGGAAGGGCTTGCCTCCCATTTACATTAGTCACCTCAGTCCTCCTCCTGTTCTCAGTGAAAGTGAAAGTCGCTCAGTTATGTCCAACTCTTTGCGACCCCATGGACTATACAGTCCATGGAACTCTCCAGGCCAGAATACTAGAGTGGGTAACCGTTCCCTTCTCCAGGGGATCTTCCCAATCCAGGGATCAAACCCAGGTCTCCTGCACTGCAGGCAGATTCTTTACTGTTTGAGCCACCAAGGAAGTCCCCACCTGTTCCCAATATTTTTGGGCATTTCTTTCAGGTGGGGTCTAGGTAAGACGAAGTGAAACTTGCATAAACCGAAACTCAAGTGCCAGCTGGCTTCTCCCCAGTTTGGTAGTGACTCGGGTTATTACCAAGCGGTGTCTACCAGCAACCGAAAGGGAAAGAGACTCTGGGTATCTGATTCCCACTGCCAGGAGCTCTAGTCATCTTGGAAAGGAAACACACAATCCTGAATGCTGGCACAGATTCTACCGACTTAAGGCAAAAAGTGAACTTGTGTCATAGAGAACTTTAGGGGTCAGGAGTCATGTCAGAAATCACAGGAATGATAAGGTGTAGCAGCATCCAGAAGATTGGCAAGTGTGTCCTAGTGCATAAGAAGTGCCTAGGAGGACAGACAGGTTCTCTTGACCCAGCAGAAGGCTCTTTCGGGGTAAGGGCATCTAGTTATGATGCCCCTGCTAAGCCTTCCACAGATGGCCCCGGCACTCCGTGTTCTCTCCTGTCCCTTCCCAGTCTGGGCTTCCACAGTTGGACTTAGGCCTGAAAGTCCACAACCAAGTGATAGTATTTTAGAAGGGTTCTAAAAACTCTTATCAGGCATCAATCTGAGATGGAGAGGCCATTAGGAATCAGGAATCGGGTACTCTTACCATACACATTGTTCCCTTAATATACAGGGCCAAGACTAGTTACTGTGAGGATTAGAAATTTAAGTTACTGTTACACTATAGTCACGTTTTGGTGACTCTTGAACTCTTAGGGAAACTGAGGTCAGTCTAGCTCACAATTCCTCCATCCAAGGCTCCAGATTTAAGGCAGCATTTCTGAAAGCTTGATCCTGACTACAAGAAAAAATTTAAGAGAGAAAGAAAGGAAGTGTGGAAGGAAGGAAGGGAGAGAGGGAGGGATGGAGGGAGGGAGAGAAATTTACTTACACGTCTGTTAAAAATACAGTTTTGGGGGAAGGGATGAATGAGGGAGACAGGACATCTTTAAGGCAATAAAACATTATCTGTATGAGACTGTGATGGTGGATATATATCATTATGCATTTGTCAGAACCCTTAGAGCACAATGTAATGTAAACTATGGACTTTGGTTAATAATATGTCGATATGATGGATAATAATTAATAATGTTAGTATCAAATATTAATGTGTCAGTATTAGTTCATCAGTTTTAATAAATGTACCACATTGATACAAGATGTTAGGGGAAACTGGTAGTAGAGGGAAAGAAGTTTAATGGAACTCTGTATTTTCTTCTGTGAAATTTCTCTGTAAACCTCTAAATGCTCTTAAAATATAAGGTCTATTTAAAAATTCAGGGTTTGGGCCCCGCTAATGGCATTCTGCATCTGTGAATCTGGGGCCTTGAAGTCTGCATTTTTCTCAGGTTCCCCAGATGATTTGGGTATATTCTCAGGTTTGAGAATTCCTGGATATCAGTCAATCTCCTTTCACCATCTGTTTCATTCCAAGAAAGAGCTTAAAGAGGCTTTGTCTAGAGAGCTGTCTCCTGTGTGCTAGAATGTGTTTCATCTTTCAGTAGGTGGACAAAAAGCTTCCTGCTCGTGCTAGAAATTCTTGCTGCAATCCCACACTGACAGTTGAACCACAATAAAGAGAATTCAGGCCAGACCAAATACCAGACATGGGGACTGTCAAATTTCCAAAGCATGCAGCCTTTCTTCAGGAGGGTGACCTGCCAACGCCCATTTTAAACAAGAATAGTTACAGGTTGTAATGAAAAATTTATGTGTGTGTATTTATTTCAATGGGCTTCCCTAGTGGCTCAGTTGTAAAGAATCCGCCTGCCGGTACAAGAGACACGGGTTTGATCCCTGGGTCAGAAAGATCCCCTGGAGAAGGAAATGGCAACCCACTCCAGTATTCTTGCCTGGGAAATCCCTTGGACAGAGGAGCCTGGTCCATGGGGTTGCAAAGAGTCAGACACGACTTAACGACTAAACAACCAAAATTTATTTCAATAGGAGTGATAAATAAGGGTTAATTGTTGTAATCCTGGGCTCTCTGTGTGATTGTACATTTTATTAGTACAGTTACAAGTTCTTAAAGATATATGTATAGATCCTTAGGCGAGTTAAACCAAAATGCTCTGGCAATCAACACTAGATGGAATTTCATTAAGCTTGTGAAAATCCACGTTGCATTTTACAAAAGATGCAAGAACCATAACAGTGTGTTTCATCACCACGCAGGAATTTTACCACTTGCTCAGTCTCTCTTCTGCTGGAAGTTTGGTGGGGGCAAGCCCAAACCCACAGTAGTGATCAACTCAAGTCCGTATGCTAAAATTCAAGATGACTTGTGAGCTATAGCAATGCCATGTGCCACCCTGAGTCCATTTACAGCAAAGACAAGCAAACACTTTGCTATTTGTAAACTATATATGTTGAAGGGACAGACCCAGCCAGGATCCACTTCTGCCCTAACTCCGCAAGGGGCCATGAACATGGGGCCAGGTTGGGGTGGGTGCGGGTGGTGGTCTGTGAACTAACTAGAACTGGATACTCATTTTGTACATATGTGAGGTTAACCTCCATGGCTTTCACTGGTTTCTCTAAGGAATCCACAACTCAAGAAGATTTAGAAATTTCTGCTTTCGATAATGATCTCTAGACTATTTTTGGTTGTGTCAAAAAAGAGCTTGTTCCTCTGTTAGACATTGTACTTGTTTTTTAAACATATATGTGCTTTGTCACTGAAATACTGTGTATACTGCAATAACTGCCTACACCCAGGATTTACAAGTGACATGATAAGAAATAAATAAAACAGGAACATTTTAGTTTTCATCACTGTGGATCATCTTATGCCCCCTACTATGGAGACCACTGCCTGAGGTCGCTGCTTTCCATTCTTTCATGCACATTAGAACCTCCTAAGGTCCTTGTTGAACTGCAGAGTCTGATTCAGGAGGTCTAGGTTACCACAGTTCTAGTAAGTTGCCAAGTGATGCTGAAGCTACTGGTTCAGTGGTAGGTAGAGGGTGAGGCAGGTGTTGATGTTTGTGGCATGACCTCCGCAGCGTGCCTTCTTCTCTCTTCAAGCAGCTTCGCAGCACCTGGCTTTTGGAAATAAAGTCTATGACATCACTTTCCCCCAGTGACACCTAATGGGGCCCCCTGGGACCCTCTGACTTCTCCTTCTCCCAGGCCTGCCTTTTCCTGCTCTTACCTCTGTCCCCGTGGCCTGCCAGGATTGAGCTCTGGTCTGACTAGCTTAGCAACATCTTTGCAGCACTCCCCAGAGAGGTGTGCTCTGGTGACTAAGTAAGTAGCCAGGGTAGGCTTCAGACCTCCTGAGGCCGGCTCACTTCTGTCACAGGCTCGCTTTCCTGCTGCACCAGGGTCAGAGAATTGAGCCTGGACTTCTGGCTCGCTTCACAGCCAGGACTGACTCGGTAAGATGGAGTGAGATACAGATGAGCCATGGAAGGAGTGGGTGCCCCTGGAGCTGTGGATGCTCCAGGTCGGTGGCTCCTGGCCATTGAAGGAACTTTCCTACAGTGAAAGGGATATCTATCTGCCATGGTCCTGTTCTGTGCTCTGAGCCAAGGTGGGTGTTCTAGGAGTGAGCGGAATAATGGCAGATTCTGCTAGAGAGGAAAACTGAAGTCTCATATCCTCCGAAAAAGGGCAAGATACCAGCTTGGGGATTTCCTGGAGAAGCAGCCATCCTAGAACACAGTGGGAGGCGGTGCCCCATCCCTGTGCTGGGCAGACAGGTAGGAAACTGGTCCTGTGGATCTGCACCTCCTCCTCTCCCGCTGCCAGCAGGATTGTTGGAGGAGTCCCCCAAAAGACATGAACACCATAGAAATGTTTCTTGATTATTTGTGTTGCCTATCTGGATTATTTATGCATCAAGTTTTATTATTGGAGGGCAACCTAACCAAGAAAGACACTCAAACCTTAGACTTGCTCTCCAGAGGCTGCCGTGGGTTTTGTTTCATTGCATGTCAGTTTGGGATGATCCATGATAGGGCTTCCCTGGTAGTTCAGACGGTAAAGGATCTGCCTGCAATGCCAGAGACTTGGGTTCAATCCCTGGGTCGGGAAGATCCCCTGGAGAAGGGAATGGCAACCCACTCCAGTATTCTTGCCTGGAGAATCCCATGAACAGAGAAGCATGGCGGGCTACAGTCTATGGGGTCACAAAGAGTCAGACACAGCTGAGCAACTAACACTCACACACACACACACACACACACACACACACGCATGCACACGATAGAGAAGCAGCAGCACCGTGTTCTTTGATTAGGATTCACCTTTATTTGGTTTTTGTGTTAAATCTGTAGTGGGTAAGGTCTGAGAATTGCTCTGTGATATGTTTCCTGTCATTGAAGGTGGAGGCAGTGAGGGGTGGCTTGGTAAATGAAATATGTGATATTTGTGTCAGCTTTTATGCCTAAAAACTGAGGGCAAAGTGGTTCCCGTAGTAAAATCTTAAGTGCCTAAATTTTAGTGCTTCAGTCTTCTTATTCTTCTTATTTTGCTAGAGAAGAAAACTGAACTCTCATAAGTCTCCCAAAAAGAACATTGAAAAATCAAAAAATCTGTTTTTTTCCCCCAACCATATTTTTGCATTTCAAATGTGTCTTCTCCGCTTAAGCTAAACGGAACAGATTGTTTTCTGTCACTAAGATTGACTTTCTTCAAAAGGATTCAGGCAGCTTTGTTAGACTCACTTGTTGGTTTGTCCTTCTATGACCCAGAGTGAAGTTTATTCATTGCACTTCTAAGAGGCTCTAAACTAAAGGGATCCTTTTACAGGTTTGTCTAGAAACTCAATTTACATCCTAATAAACTTCAAATGTAAATGTCAGGCCCATTGTCATGGAGTGAAGAGCGCTGTGAAAGCATTTGTTGTTTGAGGACTTGGCTGCTGCTGAAACTCAAATGCAAGGACTTTTCAGCAGCCCACATCATTTTCTTTAACCTTATACAACAAAGTATGTGTTGATGTATATGTTCATATATTTATATTGATGTTGGCAGGGAATAGCTTTTTTGTATGCAATTCTTTTATTCCATTTTTCTTTGCTATGTTCACATTTAAACCAAAAGTGTGTCCAAAAAACACAGACATGCTGCCATGTCTTTGAAGAAAAGTAATCACTTAGACTTGATTTTTTGTTTGTTTGTTTGTTTTTATTGCTTTCATTTTTTGCATCTGAAAGTTTTTCATTTTTTTATGTTGTGCTCTAATAGGAATACACTAGACTCTTGTCAATGTACAAATTGCTTTCCCTTCCCTTCTCTTACCTCCCCCAGTTCTTGACAAAAGGTGATTTCCTTTGCGATTATTGAGAGCCCCTTTGTGTTCCTTATGCTCCATGTTGGGAACTTCAGGAACAAGGGGTCCTCTGTCCCCACTTCTGAAGGTGACTCATGCCAGTTTCACTTGTTCGACATTAGTGCCTCACTACGCACATTTCAAGGAGACGAGATCTGTTGACAATGCTGGACTCAGAATCTAGCGTGTTTGTTCTGACAGGTCCTATGAGATTCCAGAGCTTTTTCATACCTCCCGTCAGTTACTCAGGATGCACCTATTCTGTTGAGAAAGTTCCTTGTCCTAGATGTGTTGCCGTCACAACTAAAGTTGCCTTTAGTTGGAGGGATGGTGAGGTCTATTCTGCAAGTCTGATCATTCCCTGAAGGTCTGGGGTGCCTCAGATGGGACCCAGACCAGCAGCATGTTCTGGAAAATATACAGGAGGAAATATCAGTGAAACATTGCTCACCAAAAATAGAGTGTTGGATGGTGGAGGTATTGAAAAGTCAGTGTTCTCTTTCAAACGAAAGCCTGAATTCATGGGCTTACCCCCTTCATAGCTTACCCAGCTCCCAGACAAAGGTCTCTGCCCCTCTTGGCCTCCAAGCCCTTCTTGACTGGGCCCCAGTCCCCTTGCAGCCCAGCTCCTGTCTTTGTTCCTGCTGTTCTGGCAACAGTGAACTACTTCCCATCCTCTTACCTTCCTCTCAGCTTTTGTACATGCCATCTATGTGCCTAGATGGATCCTCCTCCTTTGACTGGCAAACTCCTGTGCACCCTTCAAAGGCCAACTTAAATAGCATCCCTCTGTGACCTCTGTCCCCTGTGTGCGCAGAGCCTGTCGTACATCTCTCTGTACTGTACATCTATCTCCTACCACTCATCATGTGGTAGGAGAGCTGCCTACTTACATGTCTGAGAGCCTTGTCAATTTTGAGCTTCACCAGGGCAGGGCAGGGCAGGAATGAGATCTGTGTAATCCCAGCCTGGCATAGTGCCTGGTACACAATATTTGTGGAATTGGAAGGGGAGGAGGGACTTCAGTGTCACTACTCAGAGACACAGGCCATCACTGCTACTTATAGTAACAGTTGTTCAGTCACTAAGTCATGTCTGACTCTTTGCAACCCCATGAACTGCAGCATACCAGGCTTCCCTGTCCTTCACCATCTCCTGGAGTTTGCTCAAACTCATGACCATTGAGTCGGTGATGCCATCCAACCATCTCATCCTTGGTTGCCCCCTTCTCCCCCTGCCTTCCCTCTTTCCCAGCATCAGGGTCTTTTCCAGTGAGTTGGTTCTTTGCATCAGGTGGTCAAAGTATCAGAGCTTTAGCTTCAGCATAAGTCCTTCCAGTGACTATTCAGGGTTGATCTCCTAAAGGGCTCCTAAGGTAGCAGACCCTGGGCATTATAATGTCTCAGTCAACCCACCATGGCCCTATGAGATAAATCAGTAGTTTCAACTATCCTGCAGATGAGGAAGCTGAAACTTGGAGAAATTACCCGCCCCCAAAAGTGACAAAGCTGGAATTTGAACCCATCTACCGGCACAGTGATCTTGACCTGTTTCCTTGTCTTCATCTGAAAAATAGAGATAAAAGTAATACTTGATAAGACTCTTGAAGATGTCAGGATTTCTGTGAGGCACTTAGCACAGCATCCGGCCAGCATCAGTAACCCTCAGTACTTGCTAACAACGATGCACACAAGGGCCCTCAGCTAGCATGAGGCCGGGAAGACTGAACCCAGGACTCACTGATGACACAGCCATGCTCCTAACTCTGATGCTCATGAGCCACTCCAGCCTTGAAAAGCAAGAAAAACACCCACAGACACCCTGGCTCTTTAACAGAGGCTCCTGCTGTCCATCCAGGGGCCTCTGGGGAAGCAGCACAAGGTGGAGGATAGTGTTGAAATTGTGCAGGTGCTTGGTGGCTTAGCCAGGACCCCGGCAAGCAAACATTAGGATATTACCAGCACCTCACTAGGCTCCAGCACTAATGATTTATTTCCCCAAGGAGAAGGAAAGTGCGGCCCTGGGGCTCAGGGATTTGGTCCCTAGATCAGCTGGTTCCTTTCCTTGTGACCTCAGGCAAGTCGTTGCCTCTCCATCCAATGCAAGCCTCTGATAAAGCTCGCAAGATGGGACCCAGCCATCCCACCCAGCCTCCTGAGCCTTCAGGACCACAAACCTGTTCACCCTTCTGCTCAAAGGCTAGTGCAACACACCAGTGACTGCTTCATCTCTAAATTATGCTTCCTTAAACTGAACTGATGGATGTCTATATTGATGTATTCAGTAGCCAATTCCTACGAAATTTGGGTTGAACCAAAGTATGTGTATTTTTCATTGAGACCAGAAGAGTTATTTAAAAATATATCCAGGGCTTTTTATACTGTATTTGGTGGAATAATAATTATAGAAATAAGAAATTTAAGTTCTTGAGTGTGAGGCTAGTTCAAGTGACAGTGCTGTACTGTCTTGCAGTGAGAGGACATAGAATTTATTTTGAATATTATTTAAAAAATTATGATTTAATGCATTTTTACAAACCTATGGAGGAAGAGGTAAATTCCCTCTTTTCCTTAACCACTTCCTCCTGACTCCTCCCTCCCCTTGCCTCTCTCTCTCACACACACACATACATATATGCACAAAATGAATGGAGCAGATTTGTAAGGAAACTGGATCATATCACGCTGGTAGCATTCGACTCTGCCTTTCAGTCTTTGGTCCATTTGAGAAGGCTGCTGCTGCTAAGTCGCTTCAGTCATGTCCGACTCTGTGCGACCCCATAGACGGCAGCCCACCAGGCTCCGCCGTCCCTGGGATTCTCCAGGCAAGAATACTGGAGTGGGTTGCCATTTCCTTCTCCAGTGCATGAAAGGGTCAAGTGAAAGTGAAGTCACTCAGTCGTGTCCGACTCTTAGGACTCTTAGCGACCCCATGGACTGTAGCCTACTAGGCTCCTCCGTCCATGGGATTTTCCAAGCAAGAGTACTGGAGTGGGGTGCCATTGCCTTCTCCATTTGAGAAGGCAGAGGATCCTGATTTATCCTTGACTCCTCCCACCTACCCCTACCCCCCCATCTCTCTGCCTAAACAAGATCAGAATTCCCGGTAGCCGTTGACAAGCTAAGTTAGCCTATCCAGTCCCACCTATCCAAGGCCCCCCACTATCATCAGTGGTCAGTTTTTGACACCTTGCACCTGGCAATACCAGGCTGGAGGCTGCAGCACATCTCAGCATTCAGACTCTGGAAGCTCAGCAACCTCTGCTCTTGGCCTTCACGGAAAGCCAGGGCTGTATATGTGTGGGCCTCCATCCACACGCCCAGGTGCGTGTCATCGCCCTACCATGTATATTGTTTCACCAGCAGTAAAACATCCAGCAGGGAAAAGAATGCTTTAATTAGTTTGTTTGTCCTTTGACAAGATCTCCCCAGTTGAAAAATTTTTGTTTATCTCTATGGAGAAGGCAATGGCACCCCACTCCAGTACTCTTGCCTGGAAAATCCCACGGACGGAGGAGCCAGGTAGGCTACAGTCCGTGGGGTCGCTAAGAGTCGGACACAACTGAGCGACTTTACTTCCACTTTTCCCTTTCATGCACTGGAGAAGGAAATGGCAACCCACTCCAGTGTTCTTGCCTGGAGAATCCCAGGGAGGGCGGAGCCCGGTGGGCTGCCGTCTATGGGGTCGCACAGAGTCTGGACACGACTGAAGCGACTTAGCAGCAGCAGCTGAGCGGGCTTTGCTGAAATCGAAATTAACTGCCATGCTTAACGGTGCAGTAGATTGTGTTTTGAACAGCTTCCACTGAAATCTCCTTGAAAGGACATTGGATCTAGAAAGTCTAGCCTCTGGCAGAGTTACTGCATTTTGGTGTAGGTACTTTTTTTCCTCCTTATGCTGATTGTAGGATGCACACACAGAGCTCACCACTGGATCCTGGGTGACTGTATCTATTGGGTGAGTGGGTGGATGGATGGACAGGTGGGTTGACTGGCAGGTGCTCAGTCATGTCTGAACCTTTGTGGCACCATGGACTTTAGCCCATCAGGCTCTTCTGTCCATGGAATTTTCCAGGCAAGAAAGCTGGAATGGTTGCCACTTCCTCCTCCAGGGGATCTTCCTGACCCTGGGATCTTCCCAAACCAGGGATTGAACCCACATCTCCTACATTGGCAGGCAGATTCTTTACCACTAGTGCTGCGTGGGAAGCTCCTGACTGGCAGATAGACAGTTTAATTGCCATATGACTTAGATGTCAAATTTTCTGACGTTTAAGAGGAAAAAAAACCTGTAATTGGTTTCCTCCCAAAATGTTTTTGCTAAACTTCACCCTATGTCTGTGTCTTTGGATTTCATTCAACAAAAACAATATTTGTTAAGCGCTTAGTATGTGTTGGGACATAGAATATAGATTTGAACAAAATAAAATAGTCCCTTCTCAAAGAGCTTACTATCTAGTGTGGGAACCAAGAATCAGAAAGTCATTACACAGGGCTTTCCTGGTGGCTCAGTGGGAAAGAATCCGCCTGCCAATGCAGGAGATACATGTTCAATCCCTGATCCTGGAAGATCTCACAATCTGTGGAGCAACTAAGCCCATATACCAGAACTACTGAAGCCTGAGTGCCTAGAGCCTGTGCTCTGCAACGAGAGAAGCCACCGCAATGAGAAGCCCTCACACGGCAACTAGAGAAAAACCCTTGCAGTAGCAAAGACCCAGCACAGCCAAAAATAAATAAATAAAAAATTTTAAAGTCATTACACAAATAATTACTTAAATATAGCTATGATGGCTGGAATTTTTTGGTTTTTCTTTTTACTTCTTTATTGAGGCCTATGTCAAATACCATAAAATTCTTTTTATTTTTTTTCAATTTTTAAAATTTTTATTTATTCTTGGCTGCACTGGGTCTTTGTTGCTGCACATGGGTTTTCTCTAGTTAACGATGAGGGAGAATGGCGCTCTCTTTGTGGTGTGCAGGCTGCTTATTTATTGTGGTGGCTTCTTTTGTCACAGAGCATGGGCTGTAGAGTGCAGCCTCAGTAGCTGTGCCTCGGCGTGGGAGATCTTCCCAGAGCAGGGATCAAACCTGCGTCCCCTGCATTGACAGGTGGATTCTTATCCACTGGACCACCTCAAGTCCCTAAAATTCATCATTTTAAAGTGTACGATTCAACCACAAACAATTGGTTTGACTGACTTCAACAGATATTCCATTATATTGGCTTTGTGATCATTAATGTCACAAATAGGGGGTGAAAAGGGCCATCAGAGAAGTCAGTTCAGATGTGGTATTGGTTTGACTGACTTCAACAGATATTCCATTATATTGGCTTTGTGATCATTAATGTCACAAATAGGGGGTGAAAAGGGCCATCAGAGAAGTCAGTTCAGATGTGGTATCCTGGAAGCTGCCCTGAGGGAGAGTTCTTTTGACCCAAAGCAGAAGCTCCTCATCCAAGACAGCTCCCATGAGAACTTTCTTCTGTGATCCTACTGGTTCTGGCAAACTTCCACAGCATCCTATAAGTCCATTTTTCTTAGAATATATTCCAAAAAGTTCCTAAGCTAGACATAAGAGAATCTCAAGTATTGAGAACCCTCAAGATCTACCCCATATATTCTAAAGCCAAGATACCAAAGGCAGTGAAATATTCCATGATGTACTAATAGCTCAGCTGACTGTTGAACCAAAATAATCACTCATTCATTGGTCTTTTCACACCCTGTTATTGGACTTGAAAAGTAAATCACTTGCATTTTCAGATGTGTTGCAAATCTGATGGGGCCCATGGGGGAATTAAAGGGTTCTGAGTTTGATTTCTGGCTCTGCTCAAGTTTTGCTTTGCATTCTCCTCTGGAGATGGGGATGATGGCACAAGCAGTCTCCTCTGAGGGGTGTCTTGGAGTAACCAGGGTGGTTGAAGTAAAGCTGCTTTGGACCTGAAGTACTTCCTTGTGCGTGCACGCATGCATGCTTAGCCTCTCAGTCATGGCCGGTTCTTTGAGACACCATGGACTGTAGCCCACCAGGTCCTCTCTCCATGGGATTTCCCAGGCAAAAATACTGGAATGGGTTGCCATTTCCTCCTCCAGGGGATCTTCCTAACCCAGGGATCGAACTCATGTCTCCTTCATCTCCTGCAGGCAGATTCTTTACACTGAACCACCTGGGAAGCCAAACTACTTGCTACTGGTAGCTAATCTTTCAGGAGCTGATCTGATTGGTGGATAGTCAGCTATCTATACAGAAAGTCTCAGGGGTCTTCCCTTCCCATGACAACACTGATTTCATAGGAAGATAGCTCTGTGGCATCAACTTGAAGTTTAGATAAGTAACATTACTGTTATTCAGAGAGCTTGGGACACCCCCCTAAGACATCAGTATCAAAGGTGAAATTTACCATTGCACATACTTTAAGATAATCGCTATCTTAATAACATCTTCTGTTTATGTGGTCTTATACAAATTATAGAGCACTTTGATACTCCTTATCTCACTAATTCCCATGCCCATCTGGTGATGCAGGAAGACTGTGATATTCACAGAGTTTGGATGAAAAATCCAGGACTTGCCCATGATGACAAAGCTGGCTCCTGTATCCTCCATCTTTTCTTACCATCCTTCTTAAAAATCTTGCCTACTTTTTCCCCTGTGCTGTTCTGTAGTATTTTTCCCTAAGATTTGCCAGTGACTTGTCAGTTGCCTTCACAGTACTTAGGTAAAACACCTGCTTGTATAATTGCTGACATTAAAAAGAATGTCATGAATGCATCTGATAGTTAATTTTTTCACTAGTTCCCTTCTGCTCCATAGATCCCTGTGAGTTTGTGTTAATTAATCTGAATTTTATTTTTGCTAGCAAGCTGGTGATCCTTTGGGTTGAATCAGCTGAGTTATCTCTAGGCTGTGATCAGTGACAGAACCTCAGGAAAGCCTTGGTTCCTTCCGTCTTAGGGCACAGGATGGCCATGCAGGGCTTCTCGATATGAACGGCAAGATGGTCCATGACTTGCCCTTAACCAGATATTTGCATCATCCCTTTCTCCTTTCAAAGGTACATGACCGATGGTGGACTTGGCCTCTACACCCGCCGCCTGAACCGGCTCCCTGATGGGATGGCTGTGGTGCGGGAGACCCTGCAAAGAAACACCTCCCTGGGCCTCGGAGATGCTGACAGGTAAGCCTGCTCCACTTGGGGTTGCCCAGATGTGGAGGTGACTCCAATGGGGCCTGAGAAATGAGGGCAGTCATAGTGAGAGCCAATGCGTGCTGCTTTAACCCACCAGAGGCTGGGAGGCCTTGAGGCCAGGCCTGAGGTTAGGAGCTGGCCCAGCAGGTGGAAGAGGGCTCCTGACCAGCTCTTGCATCCTGCTTCTAGGTGGTGGTTAGTGGTTCTGACAGCAAGAGCCCAGGGAGTTTAGGCTGGGAAGGTTTTTGTTGTTGTTTTACTGTTGCTATTGAATCTTTATCAGTTCAGCAGGCCCTGGGGATCTGCTCTGCTTCCTCCATTAGCCAGCTTTCTAGGTATTGCATCTTGGAAGCAACAAAGTCCCTGGTGATGCACAGAAGGTCTTTGTGCAGAAGAGAGCTCCCCAGCCATGACTGAGCAGGCTTCCCCATAACTCTGTTGCCTGGTGATAAGAGGCAGGGCTTAACCACGTAGTTTATACACTGCATGCTGTGTAGTTGTCATGATTGGGCTTGACCAGCCTTCATTGCTTCAGAGACAAAGAAGAGCTTCAGAAAACTCTGTAATAAAGAAGAAAGTTGGCTTACAAGTTTCTAGTCTTTGACACAAGCCGATTCTATGACCGTGAACTATCTGTTAAGGAAGGGGTTTGGGCTGTATGGTTTCCAAGATCCCTTCCAGCTCTGATGTGCTGTATTTCTGGATTTCAGTACCCTTTAATGATCTGACTGTTGAAGAATTTTTTCTGGCATACTTGACCTCTTGCCACTTCTGGGTTGACGAGACAGAACATGGAATTTCGATGTGAGCGGTTTGAAATCACTCGGTTCTTTTTGGAGGCGAAATCTCCTGTGTCAGAAAGCCAAATATTTGTTGCACCAGACCAGCTTCTTGCTCTTCTCTTAATAGGACATAGTTTTTACAGAGAGTGAAATGGCTTCTGTAGTTCCCTGGCTTCAGAGATATAGGGCAGCATTATTAAAGAGACATACCCCGAAGTTTCCCCTGGAAATGGAATTTGCTGAAAAGGAATCTTCACCTTCTCTTGGGGAAGGCTTGGAGGCTTGGGCTGGTGTGAAGAGTGCTGAATTAGTTGTCAGGAACTTGGCACATGCCCAAGGCCTAGGCTCAGCCACCAACTCGACCGTGTCCTTCTCAGAGTCTCCTCAGCACCCAAGGTAGTGATTTATACCACAGAGGACTAAAGACTTACCACTGCAGTGCCAATTCAAGTCAGCTTTTTTCCTGTGATTTTATTTAAAGTATTGGTTTAAAAATTCTATAGAAAGACAAACCATTTGAGAACTCTAAGGCTAAAACTCTCTGTGACTAAAATCTTTAGAGTAAATATCAGCAAAAGAAAAATCAGTTGTAACACCCCCATTGGAGCGTGCACAACTTGTTAAATTATTTTGTTTATTGGTATTCTCTTGTAAACATGGAATTGCTCAGTAAATCTATTCGCATAAAGTGATGGCCTTACAAGGTACATTTCCCCTTGTAGCAAAAGTAGTGTCTGCACTAGGCAGTTTAATTTAATGCTTCAGTGCAGGGTTAATGGAATGATTATAGACCACAGCTGAGCTTGCTTTTGCTTTTGGAGGTGGAAGATTTGGGTTTGGGCGGGAAGGATGGGTGGCATTTGTTTTGTTGTTCCAGCTCAGTGTCCACGGTTAACAAAACAGACAACAGCGTCTTCTGGTTTTCCCCAAACTGGAATTGCTCAGATGTGATCATTTAAGACTAAATGGATAATGAGCCAACTTTTAAAGAAAGAATTCAGGTGGCTTAAAAAAAAAGATTTAATAATGCTCATAAATTTTCTATTTTATAGAAGTTGGGACCCGTAGGCAGTGAGATAGTCTGTATTACTCTTTTTTTTTTTAATACTACACTGTCATTTATTTATTATTTTTATTTATTTATTATTGGCTGTGCTGGGTCTTCATTGCTGCACACAGGTTTTCTCTAGTTGCAATGAGTAGGGGCTAGTGAGATGCGTGGGCTTCTCACTGTGGTGGCTTCTCTTGTTGCAGAGCACGAGGCTCTAGAGCACGTGGGCTTCAGTAGTTGTGGCGCACGGGCTTAGTTGCTCTGCAGCATATGGGATCTTCCTGGACCAGACATCGAGTCTATGTCGCCTGCATTGGCAGGTGGATTCTTAACCCCTGGACCACCAGGGAAGCTCCTATATTATTCTTGCATATGTTAAATTACTTTTTTCAAAGTTAGTGTAAACAGGCCATAATAATGCTTTATCTTTGACTCAGTTGAAATAGTAGTAGATTGGTTTCTTTCAAGTTCTTCATGTAAGCATGCATACTAAGTCGCTTCAGTAATGTCCAACTCCTTGTGACCCTATGGACTGTAGCCTGCCAGGCTCCTCCATCCATGGGATTCTCCAGGCAAGATAGTGGAGTGGGTTGCCATGCTCCCCTCCAGGAGATCTTCCCAACCCAGGGATCTAAGCCGAGTCTCTTAGGTCTCTTGCATTGGCAGATGGGTTCTTTACCATTAGCGCTACCTGGGAGGCCCTGGTCTTATAAATCTTCCCAAAACTCTGTTCTAAATGAGTGTTCCACAAAGTGCAATGCTAACATTATTGGTATAGAAGTAATTTTAGATGGTAGACAGGGAAATACTTCTTTTTAACAATTACATTTTAATTAAAAAAAAAAAAAAACCCTTGCATCTAACATCTCAAACCCATGATTTTACACACATTTCTTAGGGTCAGGATAGTGTACACTTGGAACAATTTAATGTGAAATATCAAGGAATAATATCACAGATAGTGTGCAGATAGATTAAAAAATAAAAAGTACTGTGCACATGGCTGCAGGCTAGGTAATACAGTTCCTATCCCTGTAACTAGAAATATGTTGTTTAACAAGTAATTTAGAAAAGTGAGAAAAAAATGCAAAGAACCTTTCCAGAAGTCTTCCCTTCTAACCTGAAACAAGAGCCAAGATACTTCCATGAATTTTTTTTTTTTCAATAAAAGGCCCAGTCCTTAAGGATTCACACACAAACAGTAAATTACATGAGTTCTACGAAAGAAATAGGAAATGAACTGAGAGATGATTTCTGATGAGACCTCAGCAAAGGGATGCAAGCCCAAGGGTGGATCGCCTCACTGTGCAAGCAGGAACATCACTGACCTTGGCCGTTCAGCCCCAGAGGAGAGCTCTCCCAGGGGAGGCCCTGGAGGACACCCACCCACCCACCAGGCAGGCTATGGCTGCTGGCGGCAGGATGTGGCTGGGGTATCTTCAGGGTTATTAAAAGTAACTGATAGGAATGTGAACCTTCAGAGCCTGGGAGACAGAGACCATGTCTGCTGGTGAGTCTTGTATGTCACCAGCCGGCTTCTGAGAAATAGTAAATGACGATCGTAAATTCAGGATGCCAAGCCTGCCCTTGATCTCCTGTCACTCTTTAAGATTGCCACCCGTGGGCTCTCGTTTTTACCTGATAGTCATCGGGGTGACTTTCAGCAAGCTAGAGCCAGCCAGCTCTGAAGGAAGGATCAAAAGGGACAAACGGAGGTGGCTTATTACAAGCTCTTGGCCCCAGATGACAGACACGTAAAGAGAGCTGTGACATGGAGGTCTGTGGACTAGCAGGCTGGGAGGAGGAAGGAATATGGCAAGGAGGGCCCAGGGGCTGAGCTCACAGCCACAGGGTTTGTGGAACTCGGGCCGGTTGCAGGCACTGCTGTCTCCTAGGAACCCATCGAGAGTTCTTGAACTTCAGCTGGTTGAGTGCTTTCAAAGCTTAAAGCTCAACTCTGGGAAAGTTTCCATTCTCTGGTCCCTTTCTCTGTCCCTTGAAAGAATGCTGTGGCCCTTTCCCACATGCATGGTGCTGTAGTGAGCACGTGGAGGACAGAAGCCAGGCTTCTGTGCACGTGGATCCTGAGTAAGACTTTGCAGTTACTTGATAACTTTCTTCTCAACCCTTAAAACACCAATTGCTTTTGTTAATTTGGTTTAGTCGCTAAGTCACGTCCGACGCTTGTGACCCCATGGATTGTAGCCTGCCAGGTTTCTCTGTCCATGGGATTTTCCAGGCAAGAATATTGGAGTGGGTTGTCATTTTCCTCTCCTGGGGATCTTCCTGACCCAGGAGTTGAACCCAGTTCTCCTGCATTGCAGGTGGATTCTTGACTGACTGAGCTACGATTTAGGTAGTAAGAAAAATAGAAAAAAAAAAAAAACTAATACCACATGGTAAAACATCAGCCTGAGACTTGAACAAAAATGAAAATTGCCCTCTAACATCACCAAACATAAAGGAGAAACTGTTTGTTTTTTTTTCTTGTTAAATTACAAGATTTTCTTTGCCCTCCAAATTCTGTACAGTTTACGTATGGAGATGGCTTTTCAGTTGGGCTTCAGTCATTGTACAACTTAACTGTCAGCATTTGGGACCCAGGCCTCGGTGCTTGGAGCCATCCCAGCTTCAGCTCGAACAGGGAGTCCTGCACTGTGAGGATGTAACTATGCAACCTGGTATCTGACCAGCCTGCCAAGCCAGGCCTTCCTCCCTCACCGGGAATGTCACAAGATCTTCAAGCCCAGGACACTGCTTGGCTTTGTGATTTTTGTGGGACAGCTTGGCCTCCTGGAACCCAGCAGTGCATTCACAGATTTGGGCCCAACTTGGAGAGAGGAGCTGAATGCAGGACAGAGCTCCCCAGCCAGCAGCTGGAATTGGTAGGCGCCCTCATCATGTGAGGTGAGCTATTTCTTAGGCATTGCCCCTGCTGGGATATGCAGACTGGAGGGAACGAAGAGGGGAACTTCTCCCATTGTCTTCCCTTTCAAGCCTGGGATAGGGAGAAAAACAGCCCCCCCAGAGACACCCGTGACCTAATCCCAGCACTTGTGAATATGTTATGCTTTGTGGCCAAGGAAATAAGTTTGCTTCATGCATGCTCAGTCATGTCCGACTCTGTGTGACTCCATGGACTGTAGCCTGCCAGGCTCCTCTGTCCCTAGGATTCTCCAGGCAAGAATACTAGAGTGAGTTGCCAATTCCTCCTCCAGGGGATCTTCCCGACCCAGAGATCGAATTTGTGTGTCCTGCGTTGCAGGCGGATTCTTTACCGCTGAGCCATCTGGGAAGCCCAGTAAGGTTGCCCATCAGCTGAAGTTTAGATGGATTGCCCTGGGTTATCCAGGTCGGCCCAGTGTAATCACAGGTCCTTCAAAGTGGAAGAGGCAGGAGAGGAGGGCAGACTGATGAGATGTGAGAGGGATACCGTCTGCCCTGGTTAGCTTCGAAGATGAGGGAAGGGCCCACAATCAAAGAACTTAGGTGGGATGGCCTCTATACAGAGAAGGCAAAGGAACAGATGCTCCTTGAAGCCTCCAGAAATGACCTTAGCTCTGCTGACACTTGGGACTCAACTCAGATGAAGAACTGTAAAATAGTACATATTTATTACTTTAACCCCCCACGTTTATTATAATTTGTTACAGCAACAATGGAAAACGAATACAAACTTTTATTAGAAAATAATAAAAACAGGTATAGTCGCCATTTCCTGACAGAGCACTATATTCCAGGAACTGTGTCCAGCACCTTACAAACATTTGGTCATTAATTTTTAACCTTGACCTTTTGAAAGAAGTTATTATCCTAGTTTCATAGACTTCAATCTGTGCAAGGGTTCGTAAACGCACTGCAGGTTACATGCACACCTAACTGGCTGGTGTCCGAGCTGGGACTGAAACCGAGGCCCAGCAGACTCCTCCACTGCCAGAGGCTCTAACCACCTACCGTCTGGCCCACTCATCTGCTCGTTCAGGGAGTCCTCTGTGCATGGATTCCTCTTTAGCTCCAGCCCTTCTCTTGATGTCATCTCGTTGAATGAGGCCCTGCTCACTAAAAATATAAGCAGTGCCCAGATGGCTGGAAAAGCGAACTCCGTCCTTCAGGGACAATGGACAACAGTTTGCATTAGGACAATGGACAACAGTTTGCATTAGAGGGAAGAGGGGATGTTTCTTGCCTCCTCTCCCTGTATCCCAGACTTTGCACCCCAGATGGGCTGACCCTTATCCTTTATCCTGTCATGATCTCAGGCCTCAAGGAGAAGGCCCTTTTGTTATTTATTGGAGGATAATTGCTTTACAATGTCGTGTTGGTTTCTGCCATCAGTTCAGTTCAGTCACTCAGTCGTGTCCAACTCTTTGTGACCCCATGGACTGCAGCACACCAGGCTTTCCTGTCCATCACCAACTCCCGGAGCTTACTCAAACTCATGTCCATCAAGTCGGTGATGCCATCCAACCATCTCATCCTCTGTCGTCCCCTTCTCCTCTTGCCTTCAATCTTTCCCAGCATCAGGGTCTTTTCAAATGAGTCAGTTCTTCGCATCAGGTGGCCAAAGTATTGGAGCTTTAGCTTCAGCATCAGTCCTTCCAATGAATATTCAGGACTGATTTCCTTGAGGATTGACTGGTTTAATCTCCTTGCAGTCCAAGGGACTCTCAAGAGTCTTCTCCAACACAACAATTCAAAAGCATCAGTTCTTTGGTGCTTAGCTTTTTTATAGTCCAACTCTCACATCCATACATGACTACTGGAAAAACAATAGCCTTGACTAGACAGACCTTTGTTGGCAAAGTAATGTCTCTGCTTTTCAATATGCAATCTAGGTTGGTCATAACCTTCCTTCCAAAGAGTAAACGTCTTTTAATTTCATGGCTGCAATCACCATCAGCAGTGATTTTGGAGCCCCAAAAAATAAAGTCTGACATTGTTTACACTGTTTCCCCATCTATTTCCCATGAGGTGATGGGACCAGATACCATGATCTTAGTTTTCTGAATGTTGAGCTTTAAGCCAACTTTTTCACTCTCCTCTTTCACTTTCATCAAGAGGCTCATTAGTTCCTCTTTGCTTTCTGCCATAAGGGTGGTGTCATCTGCATATCTGAGATGATTGATATTTCTCCCAGCAATCTTGATTCTAGCTTGTGCTTCATCCAGCCAGGCATTTCATATGATGTACTCTACATGTAAGTTAAATAAGCAAGGTGACAATATACAGCCTTGACGTTCTCCTTTTCCTATTTGGAACCAGTCTGTTGTTCCATGTCCAGTTCTAACTGTTGCTTCCTGACCTGCATACAGGTTTCTCAAGAGGCAGATCAGGTGGTCTGGTATACCCATCTCTTTCAGAATTTTCCACAGTTTATTGTGATCCACACAGTCAAAGGCTTTGGCATAGTCAATAAAGCAGAAATAGATGTTTTTATGGAACTCTCTTGCTTTTTCTATGATCCAACGGTTGTTGGCAATTTGATCTCTGGTTCCTCTGCCTTTTCTAAATCCAGCTTGAACATCTGGAAGTTCACAGTTCACGTACTGTTGAAGCCTGGCTTGAAGGATTTTGAGCATTATTTTACTAGCGTGTGAGATGAGTGCAATTGTGCGGTAGTTTGAGCATTCTTTGGCATTGCCTTTCTTTGGGATTGGAATAAAAATTGACCTTTTTCAGTCCTGTGGCCACTGCTGAGTTTTCCAAATTTGCTGGCATATTGAGTGTAGCACTTTCACAGCATCATCTTTTAGGATTTGAAATAGCTCAACTGGAATTCCATCACCTCCACTAACTTTATTTGTAGTGATGCTTCCTATGGCCCACTTGACTTCGCATTCCAGGATGTCTGGCTCTAGGTGAGTAATCACACCGTTGTGCTTATCTGGGTCATGAAAACCTTTTTTATATAGTTTTTCTGTGTATTCCTGCCACCTCTCCTTAATATCTTCTGCTTCTATTAGGTCCATACCATTTCTGTCCTTTATTGTGCCCATCTTTGCATGAAATGTTCCCTTGGCATCTCTAATTTTCTTGAATCTCTAGTCTTTCCCATTCTTTTGTTTTCCTCTATTTCTTTGCATTGATCACTGAGGAAGGTTTTCTTATTTCTCTTTGCTATTCTTTGGAACTCTGCATTCAAATGGTTATCTTTCCTTTTCTCCTTTGCCTTTAGCTTCTCTTCTTTTCTCAGTTGTTTGCAAGGCCTCCTCAGACAACCATTTTGCCTTTTTGCGTTTTTTTTCTTGGGGATAGTCTTGATCCCTGCCTCCTATACAATGTCACAAACCTCTGTCCATATTTCTTCAGGCAACCTATCAGATCTAATCCCTTGAATCTGTTTGTCACTTCCACTGTATAATCATAAGGGATTTGATTTAGCCTGAATGGTCTAGTGGTTTTCCCTACTTTCTTCAATTTAAGTCTGAATTTGGCAATAAGGAGTTCATGATCTGAGCCACAGTCAGTTCCCAGTCTTGTTTTTGCTGACTGTATAGAGCTTCTCCATCTTTGGCTGCAAAGAATAATCAATCTAATTTCCGTATTGACCATCTGGTGATGTCCATGTGTAGAGTCTTCTCTTGTGTTGTTGGAAGAGGGTGTTTGCTATGACCAGTGTGTTCTCTTGGGTTTCTGCCATGAAACAACTCAAATCAGTTATGACTGTGTGTGTGTGTGTGTATCTCATCCTTCTTGAACCTCCCGTGCACCCTTCCATCCCACCACTGTCTGTGGTCACAGAACACCAGGCTAGCTCCCTGCGTTAAACAGCTTCCTACTAGCTATCTGTTTTACACACGGTACTGTGTATATGTCAATGCTACTGTGTCAGTTTGTCCCACCGTCTCCTTCCCCCTCTGTGTCCACAAGTCCATTCTCTATGTCTGCGTCTCCATTAGAGAAGGCTCTTTCTTATACAATGCTGGACCAGTTTATCCCTTGGTCTCCTTGCAGGTTTGGAGGAGGGACACCTGTTTATGGATTCTGACCTGCTGCCAACTTGTGCCATTTGTCAGAGTCCACAATTTCATGATTCCAGGCCAGGTTCATCCTTCCCTTGAGTTATCGCAGAAACCAGGGCCTCCAGAATCTACAGAGAATCTGCAGTCATTCGAAGAATTCTCCCTGCTCCTGACTTATCACTGTAGTCCCTGAGGCATGGCTAGGTTGTGTCTACCCAGAGTTTGGGGGTCTGCAGGGGTGCATGGCTGGAGCTCTGGTTTAAGGACGGCTCCCCTAAAATGCTCCCTCCCTTCCCCTTGCTCTCTCCCCTCAGTGTCTTTTGTGCACTGTCATTTCCTAATCTTCCCATCGTCACCAAGTAAGGCAAAGGGGCAGAGTTTCACGTTCTTTTATCTAATCACATTTCATGCCATCTCTGGCTATTTCCCCACATCCAAGTGGTGGGAGTGAGAGACTAAAGACCTGCACTGCCCCCACTGCCCACTGGGGCTCTCAAGCCCCGAGGAGGATGTGGCCATGCAGCATAAAATAATCCAAATTAGAAGTCAGTTGCTTGGTCACATGAGCCACATTTCAGGTGTTCCCAAGTCCCACGTGGTTCGGGACTACCCTGTTGGAGAACTCAGACACTCTTCAGTAGATACAGCATTTCATCACTGCAGAGAGTTCTTTTGGAAGTGCTACTATAAACCAACTCATTGCTATTTCTAGAGGCAGCTGTGGGGTTTGCTGTGGAGGGACCAAGGGGCTAGACAATGCCTCTGAGTTTCATGGTTTTGTCTCTAAAATGAGGACCATATTCACATGCAGGGGTCCCCAACCTCCAGACCATGGTCTAGTACCTCTTGTCAGATCAATGGCAGCATTATATTAGAAATAAAGTGCACAGTAAATGTAATGCACTTAAACCATCCCCCCTCACCCCCAATCCATGGAAAAGTTGTCTTCCACGAAATCGGTCCCTGGTGCCAAATAAGTTGGGGACCACTGTGGTATGTGCATCACAAGACCGTTGTAAGGAAGGCCTGAGGTGAAGGTGGGGAGAGTCGTTTATAAAGTACCAGACAAAGATAAATGCACTGATTATTCTTCTGTCCTACAAGTCATTCAGGGCAGTCTGGGCTCTACCCCTCTGCCATTCTGTTTCCTTTATATTTAATTAATTAATAGTTAAGCCCTCTTCTTTCTATAACAGCTTAGACTAATGATGTATTATGAAAGAACAGTCGTAAATTAAAATAATGAAGCATTAGAACGGGGCGAGAGAGTGTAAGTGAGAATATGACATGCAGAAAAGGGAGAAAATTGAGAATATGGATGTACGTAAGGTCCTACATGGTTGCATATTTTCGTGGTAACTCACCATGGAGTTTCCTACCAGCCTAAGTGAAAATGAACATTGCCTTGTTCGCCACCACCTTTCCTACTGTTCCCATACTATTTCATCTTCATCTTGTCTCGCTCGGCACAATCAGTTGATCTCTCTGTGTTCTTCCCCATCGCTCTGTCATCCCAGCCCTTCCCCTCTCTCCTCTCTCATTCTGCTGGCCTGCTCCTTCTCACTGCCTTATAACTCCCTATTGTATCTACTAGTGCCCCCAGCATTTTCCTGCATTCCAGGGTTATGCTCAATTTCATGGAAAAAGAAAATGCCTCCAGCACAGTGCCCAGCATCAGTAATCTCCATTGTGTTTACTTTCCATCCCTTTCCGCTTTCTCCTGCCTGTGTGTAGCAAGAGAACATAAACCAGGAGAGAGTGAAAGTCGTTTTAATCTGGAAGTTCTTAAAGGAGCCTTAGAGGCAAACCTGTATTTCCGTGGTAACAGGGTAATAATTACTGCACTGGCCTTTCCCAAGTGCCTCTTTTCTGCTGGTTCCACTGACTTCCTTTTTAAGTGAGAGTGTCTGCTTGTGGAATGGGTGGGCAGAGGCCACCTGTGCTGAACAGGGGGCTAGTGCTGACAGGAAGCAAGCCATCTGCACCTTAAGCTACAAAGGAATTCTCCCAGGGGGTTGTAAAGAGATGAGAAAGAATTCATTGAGTGTCTGTGGAGTGTCATTTCTCATGTATGCAATGTTTTCACTTTAAAAAAAAGCTGTATAGTGGCCCCGCAAGAACCTTTCACTCCCTAATGTTGCTCAACTTCATAGCTTTGTTCCAGGTTACACCATAGGAGAAGCACGGTGGAGTGTGTGTGTGTTGGGGGATGGAAAGGACAATTGCTCCCCCAAAGTACTTTTTCCAAAAGTGGTTCCTTTTCAGTAGTTGCTTAAAGGTAATTCGGAGACTTGATAGTTCGTCTAAATATGGATGAGATGATATCTAGCAATACGAAAGCAAGAGAGGTCAAAGAAAAAAGTCTAAACAGAGCACCTTTTTCTGTGCTTCCTCCCCCAGCAACCCGAACCTGCCATCACTGAGCATCTTGAGCAAGATGCTTCCCCTCCCTGCACCCCTGTTCCTTCACATGTGGTCTGACCTACTGACGTTTAAAGTCCTTGAGCTCCCAGACTTGGTGTTCTTGTTTGTTGCTTGAAGGACAGAGTACAGAATGATTCAGGACTGGGCTCATCCACACAGGGCTGGGACCCCACCAACCTTTCGGCTCTGATGGTCATCTCGATGACAGCTGTTGTTGTGTGATGGCATTTCGAGTAAGAGTGCCGTGCTCGCCCCTGGTCCCTGGTGTGTGTAGACCCCTCTTCTGCATGCAGCAGATCTCCTCCAGAGGAGAGAAAGCCTCAAGGTCCATCCTCACTGTGCTTCAAGGCTAAGCCGAGAGGCGCTTAGCAAGAGAGGCGGGTAGCAGTGTTGCTGATGGCAGGCACAGAAGAATGCCCGGGGCTGAAGGACTGAATGACATCTTGCAAAAGGGGGAGGCAGGGCAGACAGAGCTGTGACCCAGAGCTGTGATCAGGAATGTTGGGGGCCTGTACCTTCCTGACACTTTGTAGAAAATGCATTCATTGTACGTGATAATGGGTTTTGCTCTAACTTGGAGCTTCACCAAAACTATATTAGGAGCTGAAGTTCATGGGACTGTTGTCTTGTTTTCATCAAGATAAAATTCCAAGTGACTGATAAGCCATGAATTGTATTTATTTTGGTGGATGTTTTAACTCAGGATTTAATTAGACTTGGAAGGACATTGTTCCCTAAATCAGCACTAGCAGGGGGCTCTGCCTGTCTAGAGGAGAGCGGGCTGCCTTGGGGATGAGCCATTGGGGGGCGGGGGTACTTCCTGCACTTGATTTTTCATGCAGTTGGCAGGCTTTGTATGGTCTACCAGAGTCCTGGAGAGCAAAACTAGGAATGGATTTGGACAAGGCCATGAGCTTTACAGATAAGGAGACAGGCTCTGAAAGGTGACATTCCTTCTCAAAGCCACCTTGCTGTAAGGGGCAAGGGTAGGATTTGAATTCAGAAACCTTGGCTTTCCATCATCGAGCTTGCCTTCCTCTTTGTTCAAAGGCTCATGCCATCCTTCCAGAAGGTGACGCTCACTGGAAGCTCCATGAGTGAGGGGTGATCACCTCCTTAGGACCTTACGCCAGCTGAGGGTGCTTGTAAAGGCGACAGACTGGGGGACCTTTGAGACAGTCCTCTTTTCAGTCTGGTGTTCTCCACCTGGAGGATCAATCATAAGAAAGCCTGAGAATGTGGCCCAAGCCAAACTCTCCTGCTGCCGAGGAAACTCTAGCCCTTCCCTCAGCAGAGTTTAGGGATACTTGAAGCTATGGGAGTAATATTTTCCTCTTAAAAACATCTGACTTCTTTGGTTCCAGAGCTTCCAGCAGAGGTTTCAGAGTTGCCTTTGTCCTGCTGGTCACACCTGGTGGCCCTCAGGGTCTGTCTCCTCCAGGAGTGGCCTCTGCCATCGACCCTCGTGGCTTTTGTCTCAGGACGCCAGGAAGAGGAGGCTGGCTTTGTCCGCACACCAGCTACAGCCCTGTTGTTTTCCCTCATCCTCTGCACGCTTTGATTTATCTTCCTCATTAAACCATGGTGCTCAGTCCTGTAAAATTGCCTGAAATGAGATCTGAAGAGGGACTCTGACGTTTTGAGGGATGTTGCAAGATTGTGTGGCGGAGATTAAATGGGAACTGAGGGAAATGAGGTGGTTGCATGGCTCGGTGGGCTCAGGGCCCCGGACTCAAGGATTTCTGTCGCCATCTCTCCGTTTAAGCTTTTACCCTGAGATTTGGGGAGAGGGACTCACAAATCCTTGGGTGGCAAAATTAGGCTTAAAAAAAAAAATCCTCCCTGGCTGCCTCTGTGGGCTTCCAGGACACGACCCACGGGTCCCTCACAAGGGTGCGGGGGCTTAAGCCCTAGAGGAAACGAGCAGGAGACCCGCGGGGCGTCTCGGCTTGGGCAGGACCCTGGGGTCCTGTACAGGTGCACAGGCTCCAGAGGGCGAGTCCTACTCGGTGTCGTCCTGTCAGCCTGGGTACCATGCGGACGTACATGAGTGCATCTCCAGGTACCCTCTGCCTTGTTCTGCAGGAGCTCCTGCAGGAAGAAATGATCATTTCTCGATTTTTGGTGTGGGAGCAGCTCACGAGGGCTCTGGGTACACCAGGGATGGACATCCCCTGGGAGGCTGTCACAGCTCAGCTCCTCCCTAGGACTCTTGGTAGTTTGCCGTCTGTGGCTCTGGTCTCTGAGCCTCATTGTCAACAACAGCTACATTTCTAGGTATTCTCCCCCTAAATGCTTTAACCTCCCAGAGGACCCAGTGAGGAGTTTGCCCTGTTTCACAGATGAGTCTTGGGTCAGTGGATCGAAGTGACTTGCCCAGGGGCACATGGGCAGTGAGTGGCAGAAGAGCTTAGACTCCAGCCCGATCTGACTCCAACCCCATCTTCTCCCTGGGGTACTGTGCTGTCTGTCTCTAAAGGAGGAGGGTGTGCTGATGCTGAGTAGTCATGGATTCAGCTGGGTCTTGGAATTTTCAGGAATGACCTCTTGTCTTCCCTTACCTGCATAACCCCCATTCCTGCTCCGGCACTGACCCCAGCCTGTCTTTCCTAGGAAGCCTCCTTGCCCCCTCCTCTCCTTCTCTAACCCCAGACAGGGTCCTCTGGGGACCTCTCATCCATCCAGGGTCTGCCTGTAACCCATGTTTTCCTCTCTGGTAGCATTTAACATGCCTTTGGAATTGTCTGCTCCTAGGTGTGGTCTGTGCTTTGCCAGTGTCTCCGTGGTAAAGAATCTGCCTGCAATGCAGGAGACATTGGTCTGATCCCTGGGTTGGGAAGATCCCCTGGAGGAGGAAATGATAACCCAGTCCAGTATTCTTACTGGAAAAAATCCCATGGACAGAGGAACCTGGTGGGCTACAATCCATGGGGTCACAAAAAGTCAAGCACGACTGAGTGACTGAGCACTCCTGGGTACGGTAGCCCCCACTAAACTAAAGGGAGGAACCAGAATGCAGTCTTACTCTACTTAGCATTCCTGGACGCTGCAGGGGCCTGGCATATACAGTAGTAGATGTTTGCTGTATAATTAATTAATTACCATTATCCTAAGAATGAGTAATGAGACTTACTGAATCTTTAGGTTTCCTCTCTTTCTCATCTAGTTTATGAGTGTGTCTTGGGCATGGTCCCTTCAAGTGGTCTCTCAAACCGCTCTGCTTCTTGCTGTCTCGTCTGCCATCACACGGGTCCAGGCTGCCATGGTTTCTCTTTGAATGCCCACTCTGGCCTCCTGACTGGGCTCACTATCGCCTCCATGACCTTCATGTGGTGTTTTCTCCACCCAGCAGCCATGTGATCTTAACACAGATCTCACTACCCCTGCCTATAGCTGCCTCAGTGGATTTCCCCTGCACATAGAATGGAATCCCGACTTCTTGCCATGGTCTCCAGAGTAGGGCATGTTCTGTTGTTCTGTTGCATGCCTGCTCAGTTGCATCCAATTCTTTGCAACTCTTTGGACTGTAGCCTGCCAGGCTCCTGTCCATGGAACTTTTCAGGCAAGAATACCGGAGTAGGTTGCCATTTCCTTCTCCGGGGGATCTTCCCAACCCAGAGATCAAACCCGCATCTCCTGAGTCTCCTGCATGGCAGGCAGATTCTTTACCTGTTGAAGTATTAGGGAAGCCCAGCCCTTGCCATCTCTCTGTCCTCATTCCACTTTTCCATCCCCAACTCAAGCCCTGGAACTTGCCAAGTATCTCCTTTCAGAACCTTTGCATATGCTATTCCTTCTGCCTGGAATGTGCTTCTCACCTTCCCCCCTTTTCATAGGGCTGGCTCATTCTTATCCTTCAGGTCTAAACTCAAATATTTCACCCGCCTCTCAGAAATGATTCCTGACCACTCTCTCAAGAAGGTCTCAGCTGTTGGTGTCTTTTGCAGCTCCCAGTTTATTTCACATCTGTTATTGGCATTTGTGTTAATTTTTCTTTATTTGTCTGCTATGTCTTCCTACTAGGCTGTATGTATCAGGAAAGCAGAAACTAGGTTAGTTCTGTTGGCAAGTGAATCTCCTACCTAGCACAGTGCCTGACTCAGAAGGGTGCTCATTATATATATTTGTGAATAGCTGATTGACTGGATCTGTGATGCAGGGCCAATATGCAGAATACTTAAAACCAGTGAGATGCAGGCACCAACTTACCGGAGCAGGCACCAATCAATCAGAATGAGGCATCAGTGGCAGTAAACAGCTCTTACCTGCCGACACAAATCACTTCTGGTGCTGTGGCTTATAGTGATCCATCCCACACAGCCTTGTCCAGTCTGCAGTTAATCACGGTCCCAAACTGGACTCAGAATTGGGTTTGTTAGTGTCCAGGAGCTTCTCTGGTGGGAGACCGAATGGTTCGACCTAGCCTGCTAACATTTCTTGGAAAAAGATCTCAAACCTATGACCCCCTGACATGTTTAGACTCCAGCTTTACCCCCTCCCAGCCACATGACAGAGATCAGTTAACCATCCTGAGCCCCTGTGCTCTCATCTGTAGAATAAAAATAATGAGCCCACCTCGTTGAGTTGTCATGCAGGGGTAATGTTAGCACAGTGCCTGAGCCCAGTTAAACCTGCTCCATAAACAGCAACCGATTTGTAAAGGATTAGAGTGCCAATTGCACACGTGAGGAAGGAGAGACACAGGAAGGTTGAAGTGCCTCAACTGCGAATCCTGGATGTAAGTGCTAAGTGCGGATCCTGCCGGCCCACTCCCAGCAC
This sequence comes from Giraffa tippelskirchi, assembly GCF_054371585.1. Classification (NCBI taxonomy): domain Eukaryota; kingdom Metazoa; phylum Chordata; class Mammalia; order Artiodactyla; family Giraffidae; genus Giraffa; species Giraffa tippelskirchi. The sequence goes on from NC_137284.1 coordinate 23,422,378, forward strand.
TGTGACCACCGGCCCCCATCACCCCCGTGCTACAGAATACCCTTCTCTTTGTGATTCTGCTTTGGGGCAGTCTCACTCAGCTCCTGTCTCCCTGCTTCTCCTATCCTCGGGGAACTCTGGCCGGAGGGAAAGCAGAAGATATCGTTTAAGGCCTGAGCCCCAGCATGGGAAATTGGCACAAGCTGAAGTAGTCAGCACGTCCTGACAAGAGGTCTCACTCTTGAAACTGGCAGACTCACCACAGTAGAACAACATCAGAGGTGCAAACCTGTTCAAATCCACAGCAAAGGTCTTGGAACAGAACTTGAAAGGGTTTATGACCCTGGGGATTTAAATGTCTCTCTAAGCCGAGCTATAATTCCGGCTCTGCTTTTAGAAGTAAAGATCAGAGCCATAATTTGAGGAGGCCCTTAGAACGCACACTGATTATGTTTCAAGACAAGCTGTGGGCCCTAGGTGCTGTGGGTGGGAGGACCTGGGGTACAGACCAGGCAGGGCGCATGGAGGGGAGGGGACCAGGGAGTAAGGCAGGGTGTCGAGCTGAGGCAATTAAATGCCCTTGCTTCTCACTTTAAACAAAGGCTGTGAGGTAGCCTCCCAGAGGGCTGTGCTGTTAATGATCTGGAATAAAGGGCTAGAGGGCAAAGCCAGCAAGCTGGTGGAGCTAATGCAGGCGCTGGCCTTGAATGTCCCTGCAGGAAGTCTGGAGCTAGAGCCCAGGGCCTCTGTCCACAAGCTGTGCTTATCATGCTAATGACCAGCCACTCTGTCCCTAGCACCCCCCTCCCCCACGTCAATCCTAGACTTCAGATCTGAGCTCTACTGGAGCCAGAGAGCTGGGCCTCTTTCTCCACAACCCCCACCCAACCGCTTCATGGCATGTTCTCCCATGCTGTATTTCCTGGCACTGTCTCTCAGCTCTCACAGCTGCTGTTACTCCACACATCAGCCCCAGCACAGCCACAGTGATCTGCCCAAAGGCAGATCTGATCGTGTGCACCACTCACCTGCTGAGAAGCGCCTGGAGTGGTTCATCCAGCCTCATAACCTGCAGCACCAAACCCTTCACAGCCGCCCACACACTCCACGATGTTCCAAGCCTCTGGGCCTTTGCCTATGGGATGCCCTCTGCTAAGAATGCCCTCTCTGACCCCACTTTGCCAGGCTAACACATACACGTCTTCCAGCATTCAGTTCCAATGTTTCCTTACTTGGCATCTTAGACCTGGTAAGTTTCCTTCCAAGGAGCTCCCAAAGGGCCCTGTGCAATTCTTTAACTTCTGACAAAATCTTGACTATTATTTTTTTAATGTACTAAACTTGAAAAGCAGGGATTATCTTAGTTATTGCTGAGTTTCTAGGACCTGATAATATAGAGTCTGGCATGCAGTAGGTGCTCGGTCAACATTTATTGAACTGAATTCCTGTTTTTTAATCAGATGAGTTATGCCTCCCCAACCGGAGACCTTGGCTTTTCACTATGGACCCGGTTGTTTCTCTTGATCCCCAGTACTGGTTCAGCCCTTAGCAACATGGGTGGCACAGAGTAGGTCTTCACTGAAGATGAGGTGCCAGTCTGACTGAGATGACTCAGGCATGGCTGTCCCTTCCATCTAGTGGAGCACTCACCAGGGAACTTAGCATACGTGGGGTGCTGGGCTGACCCTGTGGGTACCCAGGGGTCTGGAGTGGTGCAGTCTTTAAAAATACCAAAGGCTTCTCCATTATCTCAAAGACCAGCTCATGAAAGGACGATGCAGGCAGGGGAATGTTGATGCTTTCTGACTCAGAGGTCAGAAGGAGAGCGCTAGAGCAGGGTTCCTGTAGGAGAGGGCCCACTTAGGTGGATCTTAGAAAACAGGTGGGATATCCGAGTGGTGAGGAGGATAAAGAGCCATCTGGATTTGGCAGGGAGGGAAATGGGATGAAGGGAAAGGAAGTCGCGTCTCTGCAGGCTGACTGTGTGTTTTCCAGGCTGGCCAGTGCTTTACTTCGATACAGAGAGCCTCGCCTCTAGTAGCCATGTCCCCCTGTGCCCTTCAGAAGTCACCTCCCCCAGCTCCAGGCTGTACCAGAGGTCATCTGTGTGGCCTTTGAGAGGAGCCTTCTGAAAACAGATGCTGATAGACTGAGGCAATAGCTGACTTATCTGCAGATGCCCTCGGCTCACCGTATTAGAACTGACCACCTCCTAATGATTAAACTCTACACAAACACCCAGTGACCAGGGTGTCCTGCCATAAATGGGCTGTAAACCCAGGACTGGGGCGGGGGCGGGGGGGAGCAACAGCTGTTGTCCCACCAATTGGAGGAAAGGAGGCTGGAGAAATGCTTTCTGCCCTAAGCAACGAGCCCTGGGGCAGGTACCCAGAGAACAGACCCAGAACTTCACTTGCCCCCAAGAGGGAGGTGGGGCAAGGGAGTGGTGGGGTTCAGAGGTCACTGAGAATGGAAAATAACAAGTGCCTCCCTCCCCTCTGCTGTGTTAGATGCATTAGTGTGCATTAGTGTGCATCACAGCTGGGTGGTGAGTTCATATTGCAGATGGGCAAATAGAGATAGTAACCCATGGGGCTGGATTCAAATGAGGTCTTATGTTATATTCATCTGCATACCTATTATGAGGGGAAAACTGTCACCACCACCTTCGAGTTCGATGATACAACTGACTCAGAGAGACTAGGTCATTTGTCTGGAGTCACACAGCAAGCAGGACTAGTCCCAGGTCATCTGACCTGTGTGCACAAGCCCTCTCCATTATCTCAAATGACCACACACTGCCCCCAGCCACTCTTCAGAGAGGTCAAGGGACTCAAAGGGCCAGGTGTAGGAAATTGCCTCCCCTATCTGTAACCACTGCTTACCATCTCTAGGTTACCACTTGAGTCCAGCAGGTAAAAGAATCACACCTGTCCCTGTTTCTGCCTTCTGCCTCTCCAGGAAGGAGGCCACTGGGCCTTCCTGGTGGGAAAAGTTGGGGGTTCACGCCCAACTCCCTGTGTACATGCATCCTAGTGGTTTAGAAGGGCCAGACCAGGGCTGCAGGGAAGAAGCCTTTTCAGAGCTGGGGATGAGCCTGAAGCGCTCTCGACAAGCCTGCTTGTCACCAGTCATCTTGACTTATTAGGATCCACTGTTCCCATTCTTCAGTGAGTAAAACTACCATTCCATTCATGGGATTTGGGATTTTTAGCTTCTGGTTTTGTCATATTGTTAATAACAACAATAATAGTAATAGTATCTAGTGGGTACTAAGCCCATAGAGAACTCATGTGGAGTTAAGAGATATTTGAAAAGAAAACATCTAGAATTCCATCCATCACCTGCTGGCAAACCCGGGAAGCCCTGAAAGTGTGTTCTCAAACGGTGTGGGCTCTGCACCCCAGGGGCAAAGCCACCTGCTGGCTTTCCAGGATCTCAGCTGGGTTCCCAGCCTCAGTGGTTACTATGCCGACCCTACTTTCTCCCCTGCAGCACCTCCAAAAGCTTAATCTGTCCCTGCTGTGTGTCAGGGGATGAGCCTGCCAGGCTTAGGTGTCCTTCAGAGGACCCGTGTTTCCAGGGTAATCCACTCCTCCTCTGCACTCTGCTTTCCCTTCTGTGAAATGGGCGTGTGATGTCCTGGTGTCTCCTCTCCCGTGCGGCTCACCATACCTATAGGAGCCTGGCTGCACTGACAAGCAGGGCTCTGGCCAGAGCAGCCAGGACCCTCCCTGCTGCCAATGAGGAAATTCGGTGCTAATGGAACGTGAAGTGATGTGCTCGAGGGCTGGCAGTGTTGATGCTCTGATCAGGTTGCAGTTAATTCTCTCAGAACCTCCTTCCATGGGAGACACAGTCTTACTATTACTAGTCTCATAAATTCCCTTTCCCTGACCCAGGGCCCGAGTGTAACTTGATATAGTGCTGAAAGAAGATAGCATCTAAATCCACTGGGCTGCTTTACAGGCCATAAGCTTTAGCTGGCCCCCTCCCCAAACTTGCATTGGCCCCATTCTTATTCCAGGTACCATCTGATGGGCTTTGGGGAGTCAGAGTTCCTCACTCGCCTCTCATTTTCTCTCATGCTTCTTTGGATTCAAGACTTCAAACCCGAGGCAAAATGCAGTTGTTAAGAGTAGAGGAATAGCCCGTCACCCAAATAATTTGGTCGGCATAGCCCAACCCCTGCTCAGCCACTTACTGACCAAATGACTTAGAGTAACTTACTACAGATAATTAGAGGCCCTTCTTCATGGAGTTGGTGTGAGACCCACCAGTGAGAACCCCAGTAATCGAAAGCACTTATTCAGACAGAAGATTCGGCTCCAAGGCAGGGCAGGAAAGAACGTACCTTCTGTTGTATGTTTGCTAGACTATGAGCCTCTGACCATAAAGACCCTCTGTGTCTGTCTTAACACTTGAACAATCAGGTCCTGGGAGGTAAATGTCATGCTCTAGAAGCCCCATCCATGTCTGTGAATAATTTCAATGCCAAGTGGCTCTGCTTATTTTTTTTAATTTAACTTACTTTATTAACATTTTCTCCATCACTTCTGAAGACAAAACAATAAAGAAAACAAGAAACCAAATCCTGAATTGCAGAGTTTGCCAATTTCTGTGATGTCAAATATCCCACCATAGATGCTTTCGTGCTGTCTGGATTGAGAGCTGTTCAATCCGGAGAGGAACACAGCAAAGGGAACTGACATTTCTGAGCATTTCCTATGTGCCTGGTGGCAGGCTAAAGGCTCCAGGTCTCAGCTTATTTCATCCTGCCAAACTCCTTCCCACAAAGTCAGTGTGACCTTTACTTTTCACATCAGGAAACTTAAATGAGGTGGAGAGAGGTGAACTTACGTGAGGTCAGACAGCTGGAGGAGCTGGGTTAATCGTATTATAGTGGCAGCAACAGAAATAATAGTAGTAGCAGTAATAGCAGCAGTAACATTAGTAGAAGTAATAGCAGCAGCTAACATTTATATAGTACTTACTATGAGCCAGGTGCTTTACTGAAATCTCCTCACTTAATCCTCAATGAGGTATGCTTGCTGCTGCTGCTGCTGCTGCTGCTAAGTCGCTTCAGTCGTGTCCGACTCTCTGCGACCCCATAGACGGCAGCCCACCGGGCTCCCCCGTCCCTGGGATTCTCCAGGCAAGAATACTGGAGTGGGCTGCCATTTCCTTCTCCAGTGCATGAAAGTGAAAAGTGAAAGTGAAGCCGCTCAGTCGTGTCCAACCCCTAGCGACCCCATAGACTGCAGCCTACTAGGCTCCTCCGTCCATGGGATTTTCCAGGCAAGAGTACTGGAGTGGGGTGCCATTGTCTTCTCCGGAGGTATGCTTGAGGTATGCTTATTTTGCAGAGGAGGAAACTAAGGTGCAAAGATGCTAAATATTCTGCATGTAGTTGGAGATGGAGCTGAGACTGGAACCCTGGTCTCTATAGACCATTTTTCTTCTTGTTTTTGAGAAAGCACTAGCAAGGACTTTGTAGGATACAGGAGAATTAGATTATTAAGGAAAATGGTGACCCTTCCTTTCCTAGAGATCTTTAGAATGAGGCTTGTTGTCCACATGCGGAGTGTGTGAAAGGAATTTTCCTGAACGTGTAGGGCAAGGGTGCAGGGACCCGTGAGCCCAAGTGGCACTAGTGGTAAAGAACCCGCCTGCCAATGCAGGTAGATGCCAGAGAGAAGGGTTCAGGTCAGGAAGATCCCCTGGGGAAAGAAGTGGCAACCCACTCCAGTATTCTTGCCTGGAGAATCCCATGGACAGAGAAGCCTGGCCGGCAAGCTACAATTCACAGGGTCAGAAAAAGTCAGAAACGACTGAAGTGCCTTCGCTCGCTTATAGGGCAACAGTGCAGGAACCCTTGAGCTCCCCTGGGACCTAGCCACATCTCTCCAACGCCGATGGGGCTGGCAGTGTTATTATCACTGAAGAAACAGATCTGCCCTTCTCTGGAGTGAATGACAGGTTAGAAAAGGCTCTCAAAGTCTAAATTTAGGCAGCAGAGTGTATTCATGGTATTCATGGTCACCAAGAAAAGATAGGTTTGACAGGTTGGCTGGAGGACAAAAGCCAGTCCTTAAAGAAATCAGTTCTAAGTCAGGTTCAGTATTTATCTCCATTGACCCATGTGAGCCTGTGGATGAGTGGCTGCAGCAGGAGTGATGGGTACCAGGAGGCAGAGCTACCTCCTCTCTGGGGCTTCTGCTGGAGTTGTCTGCCCGATCAGCCAGCATTAGGGTAATTGCCTACTCCACCCAGCCCCGCACTTTGGATCCTTTGCTTTGCGGTGCTATTGAGAATTTGTCAAAATGTTTTCTGTCCACAGAATGGGAGAAGAGCATCACTGTGCTTTACTCCTTGTGCTGGTCTTATGAGAATGTGTCAGTGCTGGAGCCCTGTTTCGGGGAGGCAGGAGGTGGTGGTGGTTTAATCGCTAAGTCATGTCCGAGTCTTGCGACCCCATGGACTGTAGCCTGCCAGGCAGCTCCTCTGTCCATGGGATTCTCCAGGCAAGAATGCTGGAGTGGGTTGCCATTTCCTTCTCCAGTGGATCTTCTGGATCCAGGGATGCCAGATCTCCTGCATTGCAGGCAGATTCTTTGCCACCTGAGCTACGAGGGAAGCCCAGAGGCAGGAGAGCAGAACCCAGATGTTTCAGAAATCTTAGTCTGTATTTTAAGCTTCACTCAATTAATCTGCCTTTCCTTTACTAGGTAGGCCTCCTTATTTAAATGTGTATTAAAATGTTTGGTTTTCTCTCATAGTGAATTTTCATTTTACTAAAGTTTATGTGTCTGTCTTCATTTGTCTCGGTGTCTTTTGTCTCTCACCTTTATTGTCCTTTCTTCAGCTATTTCTTGAGGTAGAAAGCCTTCCAGAGCTTTCCCTGCCCACATGACAGCCAGCAGAGATTTCAGGGACACAAGCAAAGCATACTTGCCAATCAGCACCTTCAGTGCTACCCGTAGGACTCTGCTCAGGCAAAGACAGAGGCTCAGATGAAAATCATTCACACCACACCACGTCCACGGGGCAGCCAACACACTCTGGAAAAGAAGTTCAGCGCTGTGGAGATGACTAAATTTAGATTTGTGTATTTCTTTTTCTGCTGCTTATGTCTTTGATCTCCTTGGCAGTTGAAAATTGAAGTTCCTCAGATCTTTTTTCCCCTGGTTATTTTCTAGATAAACCATTTGCACAGAGCTGTGTGTGTCTGCACATGCTTAATTTCCCTGGCATCTGATAAATGTTTTGAAATACAGGAATGCTGGAAGCTCTTTTCATTACCTTAAAGTGCTTTGCGTAAATAGAATTGATTCTTTTCCTCGACTGCTGTGGTGTTGCTACTTTTTTTTTTTAATGGATAAGATCACTCTAACTAGCTTTGCTTCTTATTGCTTCCATCCTGTTCAGCCATCTTTTCTGCTCCTTCCTGCAACTTTTGTGGCAAATGAGATTTCATGGCCCTGCTTGGCTGCACAGGTGTCTATGAGACCTCCGTAGCTGTGGGATGGGAATTGGGAATCCCTGGTCTGTAAGAAGAGAGCTATGGGGTGGGGAGGAGTAAAGCAGAATATGGGTTGGGGGCTGGAGATCTGAGACCTCACCTTGGATCTGTCACTAAACTCTGTGAGCTCAGGCAAGTTACTTCCTCTCTGCCTGAACTCACCCCTAAAGTGAGAGAAATGAGCCACATGGCACCTAAGTTTCATTTCAGATCTGAACTTCAAGGGTGACCTCATTTAATCAGATAGCCAACCCTGTATAAGATTTGGAGTCTGGTGATTGCAGATGAATTGCATGGAGGTGGGTACTTGTTGAACTCAGCAAAGTCTGAACAGAATTCTCCAGGACTTTAAACAGATGAGCTGTGAGATCCTGGTGTGACTTGGAGCTCCCATGGGCTGGACATAATAATTTTTAAATGCTGAGCTTGTCAAAAAAATTACATAAAATGCAAGACACCACCAAAGGAGATTTCTGAACTGGGAAGCGGAGCTGGGTAACTTTCCGTTGGTATATCTGTATCCCTGCTTCCCAAGCTTTTCCAGAAGCAGTGAAGGTGTCTGAGCTTCCCAGTCTCCGTCAGGGTAAAGTTCAAACTCTGTTACTGGGCTTACTGTGAGCCTCAGCTCCCGTTATTTACTGCCCCTTCACCCCTCCTCGGCATCCACACTGAACTGCTTGCCATTCTCTGAAAATGATCCTTTCTTGCTTTGCAGAGGCTGTTCCCTCCACCTCTGTCCCACCCCACCTGTAGCTTGTTTCTTATCCTTCAAGGTTCACATTAAGTGTCACCTCCTCCAGGAAGCCTTAACCACCCCAACTCCCAAGGCCAGATTAGCTGACCCTCCTAATTGCTTCCATAGTATCCTGGAACTCTGCTGTATCAGAACACTAAACACAGCGTATTATAAATGTCTGCAACTTGCCTGTCACCTCACCTGTACTCCAAGCATCTTGATGGCCAGGCCTGACTTACCCTCATTGCCCAAATGAGAGACTGCCCAGCTAGGTAGACAAATGCCAGCTCACCCAGATCAGCTTGTTCGTGAAGCCAGAAATCACTCCCAGGGCTGCCCGTCTCCAAACTCCACCTCTTTTCTGCTCTAAGACTTCTCACCTTGACCCCCTCTCCCCCTAATGATAAAGTCCACCTCTCTTGAGACATCTTCTGTGATCTCATAAGAAACAAATTGTGGAGAAAAAAATGGAATTTGTGTCTCAGACATTTGATTTAGAGACTCACAAGACTCTGCCCCATGTGTAAGACTGGACCCGAGGAAACTTAACGTTGACTGACTTGAACAGCACAGGGCCCGCCGTGCTAACAGGGCTCAGTAATAGGCTCTTATCCCCCCCGAGTTTGCCATGAACTTCCCATCCTAGATGTGTTTGTGGGATAAGTGTATTAGGTACTTTTTACTGGTTGGTTCGTGTGTGTGTATGAGTACACGCGCGTTTTGGATTCTAGCACCAATTTTGGTTGGTTGGTTGGTTGGGGTGTGTGTGTACATGTATTTTGGATTCCAGCACCAATTTTGGTTGGTTGGGGATGTGTGTGTGTGTGTGTGTACACGCATTTTAGATTCCAGCACCATTTTTGGTTGGTTGGTTGAGGGGGGTGTGTGTGTGTGTGTATACATGCATTTTGGATTCCAGAACCATTTCTGGTTGGTTGGGTGGGCGGGCGGGTATATGTGTACGGGCATTTTGGATTTCAGCACCATTTTTGGTTGGTTGGTTGTGTGTGTGTGTGTGTGTGTGTGTGTGTGTGTGTGTGTGCACATTTTGGATGTGTGTGTGTGTGTGTGTGTGTGTGTGTGTGTGCACATTTTGGATTCCAGCAGCTTTATTTATCTATTTTGGGCTGTGCTGGGTCTTTGCTTCGGAGAAGGCAATGGCACCCCACTCCAGTACTCTTGCCTGGAAAATCCCATGGATGGAGGAGCCTGGTAGGCTGCAGCCCATGGGGTCGCTAAGAGTCGGACATGACTGAGCGACTTCACTTTCACTTTTCCCTTTCATGCACTGGAGAAGGAAATGGCAACCCACTCCAGTATTCTTGCCTGGAGAATCCCAGGGACGGTGGAACCTGGTGGGCTGCCGTCTATGGGGTCGCACAGAGTCGGACACGACTGAAGCGACTTAGCAGCAGCAGCAGCAGGGTCTTTGCTGCTGTGAGGGATTTTCTCTAGTTGCCACGAGTGGGGACTACTCTCTTGTGGTATGCAGGCTTCTCATTGCCGTGGCTTCTCTCTCTTGTTGTGCAGCACAGGCTGTAGGATGTCAGGACTTCAATAATTGTGGCGCACGGGCTTAGTTGCCCCAGAGCATATCATTGGCAGGCAGATTCTTAACCACTGGACCACCAGGGAAGTCCCTCCAGCAGCTTTGAGTGTCCTTGGACTTTGTAGAAAGGGACCCAAGTCTGTAATATGTGTGCAGCCGTGGCTCTTATCAGAACACAGACATACCTCTCATTACTGCTAATTGCAGTTCTCCACGGAGTGATCTGGACTCAAACTTCCTGGTCTGTGACTAGTAACCTATGTTATAACATTGGCTACGTATGATACATTACAGTATCTTCCAGGCAGCTGCTCTTTAGGTAAATTAATACCTGGGGCTCTTTTGCCTTTTCTAGGAATCTTTAAGTTCTGTAACAGGCTTTCATTTAAGGCTATGCAAGGCTTATTTCACCAGATTGCTATTTGGAAGTTCTAACAAAACACCTTTATGAATAGCGGCTGTAATACCTTTAATCCTCTAAACTTCCTGATGTTTTAAACTAAGTGGATTGCTAAGAATGAAACCAGGCTTTCCTGTCTCTCTGGTCTCTTCCTCTCCCCAGCTCTGCCTGTGTGTCTTTAGGACCGAGATACTGCGGTGCAAATTCTTTCTTGTTATGAAGGCATTGAACTAGAAAAGACCAGGAAACACCATGCGGTTTCTCCAGACTCCAGGTTTTGTAATTACCTGGCCTGGTCTACAGCTTTTTAAAAAACACGTTTGGGTGAGGTTTCTGTTTCTCATTAAAGATCAGGATTTTTTTTTTTTAATTAAATGTGACTTTCTTCCTTATTAAAGGAAAAGAATAAACATGTTTTATTGTGAAAAAATAGGAAATACAGACAAGCAAACAGTAGGGAGGAAGGCGAAATGTCATCATAACCTATGACCCAGTGAGAGGCAGCCTCAGCACCTTGATGACGTCTAGACTTTTCTCTGTCCATGTAAGCAGCTTACTCATCTCGTGCTGTGCTGTGTTTAGTCACTGTCATGTCTGACTCACTGCGACCCCATGGACTGTAGCCCACCAGGCTCCTCTATCCACGGAATTCTCCAGGCAAGAATACTGGAGTGGGTTGCCATGCCAGCCTCCAGGGGATCTTCCCAACCCAGAAATGGAACCCAGATCTCCCTCATTGCAGGCGGATTCTTATTCATCTTATTTTGGGGGAAAAAAAGACAGAATTTTCTTGAGCACTTGCTATGAGCCAGGTGCTGTTCTATACTCTTTACTTACATTGATTCACTTAATTTTTATAGTAACGCTAGGAGTAGGAGTTATGTTGCTTAAGCTATATGTCCGCTATATGTTGCTGAAGCAATATGTCCAAAGTCAGGGAGCTAGAAGTGGCCAGGGATTATAACTCTGTAGTTCTTAATTTTAACTGCTGTACTATATAACAACTAAAAAATGAAAAGAGTTTTTATCATCTACTTTTGTAGCTTGACACTACCATATAAACATCTTTTTATATCAGGATCCATTGGCATCATTTTTGACAGCTTTCCATTCTATAGTGGAGCCATAATTAGATGAACTGTTTCCCCACTGAGGGTTTTTCAGGGTGTCCCACTCCTTTTGTCATCGCAAAGAACAATGCAGAGGCCATTCTTGAAGCTAAATGTTTGCATGCTACTGTGAGCTGCAAATAAAGACTGTATTCTATATTTTCCTTATAATTCTGACATTTGTGCATGCAGATGACACTCTTGGGCATTGTTAGAAGAACATAATCTTAAGTATGTTCTGGCTACTGGTGATGGGGCTGCCCTGAACCATTCACACATTTTTCGTCCCCGCATCCCATTGTTCCTGGTGCCGTGTTTGGGAAAAGGTTGGCTGAAGAATGGAGTTTCTGTCTGGGTGCAGCTAGCTGCATGCAGCTGAACCTACTAATTTAGTGTCAGCCTGCACTGTGGTCTGAATTGAATGAGAGTTTTTGTCTTTCTCTCTGAACTTCAGGAAAAGTGCAGAACTGGGATCTGCTATGATGCTACTCGGGGCCAACTACTCCTATAGGAAGAGAAAGAGGAAGGGGAGAAAATACAGGGCCCATCGGTATAGGTTGTTGTCAGTGTATCTAATACTCGACGGGTGAAGTGGCTATTGGTGATGAAGAAAATGGTCCCCAGTGTGTCAAGTGCCAGGCTCAAGGCCAAAACTCAGAGGTGACACGGGTGGTTTCAATCATGCCCTCTGCTTAATAGGGTCTTAGCAGCAGTGTGCCCTTGGGCAAGTTACTTACCCCACTGCTTCTCAACATCCTTATGTATATTAGGGATAATAATTCCTAGTACATAGGGGATAATACCTACTATATAGGGAATGTCAGAAGAAAAAGATAAGATTGGAAAATTTAGCACCTAACTGCCATTATCAGAATTCAATAAAAATGAGAGCTTAAAAAGAAATCCCAAGAAGGATACTGACTTAGGAATCTGGCCAACCTGTTCGTTAGCAATGATTCTTTGTGACCTTCCATAGCTTATCTCATGTTGCAGAGTTGACCGTCGGTAAATTGAGGACAATTTAGAAAAAAAAAATCTATCTTACTAGACTATTTTTAGTTTTGATATCAACAGTGGACATCCATGGCACACAGTTGGTTTTCAGTACCTGTAGCAAAATTTGTAAACACTATGTACCAGTTATTGTTTTCTTTCTCTTCCCTCATTCAAAACAGTTTTCCTCTGAGAGACTGATGGTCAAGTGGAAAGAATGTAATTCTTAGCCACTCTAACTTTTTAGCTACCCTCTCCACTAGGCAAATACCTAGAATGAGTTGGGCTCTTGCCCAAACTTTTTTTTCCCTTTGACTTAGACAAGATTGTGGTTCAGAGATTGTGAACCTATTTTATACTCCCTATAAACTCAGAAGGGAAACAATGAAACACCAAACTAAGGGCCAGGACAGCTTTTCTTACAAGAGACTCAAGGTTGTGAGAAAGGTTCTATGGGATGAGATCTTTACACGTTGAGATAACACCTGACAGCTAGAAAGTCTGCAGTCCATTCAGGGGCTGTCCCCAGCAGGACACAGAGGGAGCACAAATTCACAAGGCGAATGAATTTTCTTCTGCAAAGGGATTTCAGCAGGAGATCTAGGGGTGTAGACTTGCAAAAGTGTTCATGCTTAGAGGGGTCTTAGAGAACATCTGGGGTGGCGGTCAGCTCGCTGAACAGGCCAGTAATCTGAAAGCCACCATCAGGCAGTGATTGAGCTGCACTGGGCCCTCATTAGTGTTTTCTCTACTGCTCTGCAGGACACCTCCAGCCTGAGAGCTGAGTGGCCTGGGATCAGAGGGAGCGCCTTGGGTGTGTGGCGTAACATAAGACTGGAGTCTCCCAACCAACCGCTGGCTTAAATCCCAGCCGCTCAAGGCTGTCCGTGATTAGCCCCTACGTGTTCCCTTTCCAGCTTCTTTCCCCGTCCCCGGCTCATTATCTCACCCTACACCGGACACACTCAAGGATGTCTTTGCAGCTGGAGCCACGTGTAAAAAAAGCCAGAGTGGCTTTGAAATATTTTATTTGTTACCCATCCATCTTCATAGAGATAGATAATAGTCCAGCTGAAAAATAAATATTTGAACTCTTGGGGTTTCCCCTATGCATCCAACCCCTTATGGCCAGTGGTATTGTTTTCAATTTCCTTTAATGTTTTGTTTTTTAAAAGACCAAATTGCCAAGTGGATTTGCTTCTTGGCTTTTTTTTTTCTTCTTCTAAGTAACCAGATTTATTACCATGACCACAGATGCAGGAAGGCCTAACTCTGAATTATTCCCCAAACACCAGACGCACTAACCTTCCAGTCTGCTGTTACTCCTTGTTGGCTGTGGGGACAATGGCAGGAATCTTTGTGGTTGTTATTATTAGCCTAGGGTGTTTGGCATGGGGTTTTATGGGATGATCTAGATTTTATTATGTGGAAAGTTATAAATAGGCACAAATTTAAAATGTTGCACCAAATTGTCAACTTTTAGCATTGCACAGCATTTCTGTACAGGCAGCCTAGGCACAGATTTATTCTGACTTTATAAGCAGTAATCTCTTTTCTCCTCTGATGTGCTCCACAGCTTACTATGCTTTTCTTTCATGTCATGTATCATGGCTTGCAATTAAATGCATTTGTTTTTTTATTTGAGTGTCTGAAATCCCCACAAACACCGCACTATAACCTCCATGAAGGAGAGAGTGAGACCATTTCTCTTTTGCACACTGCTGTTTCCCCAGCACAATGCCTGATACATAAAGGTCAGCACTCAGCCAATATTTTAAAGAGAATAGCTTAAATATCACTTCCAGAGATGCCTTTTCTGACCACTCTATTTAAAGGAAGTACATCTGGTGGCTTTCTTTTCCTATACCCTGTTTATTTACCTTATCACTTTTCCCATAGCATCCAGAATGACCTTCCTTGTAGAAACCATGATGTCATAGCATTTGGTAAAAGTCTAAATTGGGCCAAGTCCAACAATATTAGAAGCAACTAAAGGACTCTAGGTAATCTGTTAACAGTGGCCCTGACCCACTGAATGTCATAGAGGCATCTGTTGGCACAGTGACCTGGAAATGTTTGCTACTCTGAGCACGTGGGGTCGTGGAAAATGGGCAGGATTTGTCCTCTGAGGCTGTGGGTCCCTTATAGTTTTTTGACTGTGAGCAAGACAACTAGGTTATCTGAGTTCCAGTTTGTTTTTCTATGACATAAAGATAGTAATGAATGTGTCCACCCAGTTGTGAGAATTGAGATGTATAGACAGTAAAGTGTATAAATCTGAATTGTTGTTTATCATTGAAAATAGCTTTGGCCTCATAGGCAATGGCACCCCACTCCAGTACTCTTGCTTGGAAAATCCCATGGACGGAGGAGCCTGGTAGGCTGTGGTCCATGGGGTCGCTAAGAGTCGGACACGACTGAGCAACTTCACTTTCACTTTTCCCTTTCATGCACTGGAGAAGGAAATGGCAACCCACTCCAGTATCCTTGCCTGGAGAATCCCAGGGACGTCGGAGCCTGGTGGGCTGCCGTCTATGGGGTCGCACAGAGTCGGACACGACTGAAGCGACTGAGCAGCAGCAGCAGCAGCAGCATGTGTCTTTTGTTGGAAATGCTGCCATTTGGGATTTGGTCTGTTGTCGATTGGCACCATTAGAAAAGGCATCTCTGATGTTGGATCGAGGATGAAAAGTCTAGGTTTATGATTTTAGGCCACAGATGCTGGCACCTGGGGTTATGTTCTCTAGCCTCCCCTGTCCAAGGTTTTGTTAACAAGCCTGTAGTTTCAGATTCAGAATGGGAGGGAGGTAAACACAGATAACAGAGCGGGTACTCTTCCTGGTGAATGAAGCCTTTTGTTTAGAGACAGAGGAGTGTGTATGTGCTTTCACGTGTGAGGACCCACAAGTGTGAGCTCCAGACGAACCCCAAGAATTTAGCCAATTGAAGGTAACAGAAATTGAAGCCCCTCAAGATAAAACATCTGGTGCTGAAATGTGGCTCATTCTGTCTTTATAGTAAGATTGAAGAACAGTATCACCTCCTCCCTGGAAAAGAAGGGCGGGACCCACTATCTGTAAATGCAGAGGATAAGCCAGAGATTCTGCATAAAACCCTCAGCAGGAAATGGAGATTTCTCACTTATCCGATAGGTTCTGAGCCCCAGCAAAGAACGGGGGAAATGGAGGAGTCAAGGCACACTGACAGCATCATCACCAATACGGCACCAGGATAACCTGTTACTGATGGGTAACATCTTGTCTTAGCTTAAATATCAGTGCCGTTGGCCCTGGGAGAAGATCTCTCAGAACAAAAGCAGGAGCCTTTTGAACTCAAGGAGCTTACTGTTTTTTGTTTTTTTTCTTTTGAAAATAAACAAATAATGCGCTGACTGGTTAAGTACCATGAAGTGTCATGGGGTGGAAAGTCATTGGGCCAGAGTCTAGAGGGAATCCCTGAGGAGGTGACATTCCATCCACGACCTGAACCAGGAGAAGGAGGTGAACATGGGGAGATGTGGACGGAGAGCATTACAGGCAAGTGGAACTCAGCGCAGGGCCTATGAAACAGAGAGAGACCTAGTACGTGCCAAGGCCCCTGCGGGCCCTGTACTTGAACTTTATGAAGGAGAGGCACAGAGTGGCAGAGGGAGTAGGCAGGAGTCAGATCCCTTTTAGGCCGAGGGAATGAATTTGGATTTTATCCTAATGAATTTGGATTTTATTCTAAGTTCCCCAGGAAGCTACTGGAAGGTTTTAAGCAGAAAGGCAACGTGATCTGATGTCTCCTTGAGTAAGATCACTGTCACTGCCGTGTGGGTGAGGGATCCTAGCAGAGCAAGAGGGAAGGCCGAGCAATCAAGGAGGTGGTTGTTGAAGGAGAGAGCCGATGGTGGCTTGGACCAAGGTTATCTTACTGTAGATGCTGAAGAGTGATCAGGTGTATTGGAGAGGTATAGGCAAAAGAACTTGCTAGGGGATTTTATAGGAGCTGTGAAGGAAATACTGGTTAATAGATGACTGATGGGTAGTGGTACATTGACTGGGAAGGGGAGGATTCCACTTTGGGAGTGGAATGCACACAAATTAGAAGTTGGAAACAATCGTTTTGTCTGAGATGCATTAGATTGGAGATGTGTTGAGTGCACCCAAGGGGGTCAAGATAGAGAAGCAAACTTCAGAGCTGTCTGTGCCTAGTCTTTGAAGCTGTGGATGAGATCACCTAGGGAAAGGCCGGGTAGGAAAGAGCAGGGGACAAGAGACAGAGCCCTAGGGGTCTGGAGAGGAGGAGCTTGAGCAAAAGGGCAGAGAGGCACAGCCAGTGAGGGAGGAGGGAATCAGGAGCAGATGATGGCATGGAAACCTGTGAAGAGGCCCATTCCAGAAGGAAGAAGCTACCAACCTGGCTACATGCTGCTGAACACTTAGGCAGCAGAAGGCTCATTGGCAAAAATGAAACCATGGATGTTCTTGGGAGAAACACAACAGTTTCAGCGGGGAGATGGGAATGCAAGTCTGCCTGGTGGGTTGAGTAGACAGTAGGCCATAGAAGCTGGAATGTAGACAGCTTCTTTGGGGTGTTCTGCTGTGACATAGTCATGGAGGAGAATATGGACGTGGGGTTAAAGAAAATTCTGTTTTATTTGATGAAATAGGTGATATATTTCCTTGGCCAGTTAGTGGGGGAAAGCCAGTAAAAAGGGCAAAAACTGATGATGTTGAAGGAGAAGGAACAAAGTAGACTCATTAGTATTATTTTAATAAAAGTATTCATAGAAATGAGTGAACATCTTTTTTAGATTCGTTTCAGTGGTTTTATGTTTTCTGTAATTACCTGCTGTATTCTAAGAACACAGTTTTATTCTGCTCTTTGATACCTGGGTAGAGTTGATCAGCTGCGTTTTGGTTTAAAAAATGGCTCAGTAAGTTAACCTGAGAACCTTGACATCGTTGATAAGATTGTTTCTGTGGAGAAAAATGTTGTGTGTCCTAGAAGGTCTTTGGAATCTGGCCTGTTTGGAAACCAGGGTCAGAAATGACAGGAGAAGACTGGCTCTTTGAAAAGAGCCAAAGGGCATCTGCTCCCACAGGGTTGGCTGACCTGCCTTCCTTTCTTATCTCCTCCTGTTGCTGGAACTCTTAGCTATAGTGTGTGTTGCCTTTCAGAGCATGGGAAAGCCCTACCTAAATCTTAGCCTGCAGATGCAGAGAATTCAGAGCGTTTCGTATTAAAGATGGGATCTTTTAACAGCAGGGAGAGGACCAAGACCCTTTTAAACTGCATTGTCTCATGCAATGCATGTTGCCCTTGAAAAAGTTGTGCATAATTGAGATTATATATTTAGTGCTGAAGGAGATTTACAGAAACTTGTACATGAGAGGAGGTTCCTTTATTCTCCCGCCAGTGCATCCTTTCTCAGAGGAAAAGCCAAGATGCTTACAGCGACTTGCCAGGCTCTCCTCAGGGACCCTCCTCCCTCCCTTTAACCCTCTGACTTGACCTCCTTGGCTTCCTGTGCTTCACTGCTCACTCTGCTCCAGCCACACGCGGTTCTTGAATGTGTAAGTTGTATCCTGTCTCAGGACCTTTGCACTGACCTTTCCCTCTCTCTTGGAAGGCTCTTACCTCCAGATAGTCATCTAACCAGCTTCCCCACTTCCTTCAGATCTGAAGGACTCATCCATTCAGGAGACCTTCCCTAGCTACCCTGTGTAAAATTTCAGACACCCTCCTCGACAAATCACAGCCTCTTTCCAACATTATTTTTTCTCCTTAGCACCGATCACTATAACATACTCTATAATTTACATTTTGTCTCATTTATTGTATAGTTCTATCACTGAACAGTAAGTTCCATTAAAGTAAGGAATATTTTGTCTATTTTGCTGACTTGCATAGCAGGGGCTTGGTAATATCAGTTAAATGAATAAATCCCTTAGTTACCTTGGCAATTAATGTGGATGTTTACATATTATATTAGCTTATAACAAAGAACAACTGCAGCAAACAATGGAAATTTTTTTGTGTGTATGTATATGTCTCTTTCTGTATGTATGTCACCATATATGTATGTTTCATTCCACCTAAAGTAACCCAGAGGTCAGCCAGATTCTCAAATAAGTCATGTTGTAAAGATAAATTCAGTTTCAGAGACAGTGTAGAAGGTAAGAGGGATGGTTTAAAGCATCTTTGTCAGCCAGAGTTTTCGTCCATCCTGACTTTGTCTCAGTAAATGTGGGCTACACTGCCCTCCCCTGAACTCACCCCTCCCTCCCCGTTCCGGCCTCAGCCTTCCACTCTCGCCACTGCAGAGACTGGCCCTGGCCACAGGTTTTCACCTGCAGGAGGGCCCTAAGGGATGAGAGGTGGATGATTAACTTTGGTTGAGACTCCTTCAAGATTACAATCTCGGCTCCTGGACACACTTGCTTTTTCTTTCACCTGGGAAGCCCCACTAGACCCTCACTTCCTTTCTGAGCTGACCTTTTATTGTCCCCCTTTTGGGGCGGGGGTGGCTCTTCATTCCCCCTTTGAAAGGCTTTTGTTTGCTGAGCAAATGTTGACCACCCTGAGACCTTGCTCTGGGCCAGTTACTGCTTCCTCGCCTACCCTCCCCCCTCCCCAGACACACACACACACACACACACACACACACACACACACACACACATCTCCCGACGTCCCCCCACCCTGAGCCCTGATTGGAGAGGCAGCCCAGGCCAGGGGGAGAGTCTTTCTCCGGGAAAGCCTTTGAAAGCTGCCGGGAGCCAACTGGTAGGATATTTGGAGAGGGAATAGGGCTTTTGGAGAGCATCTTAGTTCCTCCTTCATTTTAAAATAAAGGCTTGTGGCTCTGACACTATTTTGCTTTTGAATTTTCACTAGTAAAACAGTTGTTCATTGTTCTCAGCATCTGTTTACATAGTTTCTCCTGAATTCCTTGATTACAGGTTTTAATAGAGATTAGTCAGTGCAACCCCTTCCCATCCCAGAACTGGGACTCTCTCCTATCCCACCTCCCCTCCCAGTTTGTATACCATAATGTTTAAAGTAGCCATGCATACACTGAGCTTCCTTTAAAAAAACAAAAACCAAGAAATTAATGCTTATTTTTGTTGGCACTGCCTCAAAATTGACATCACCAGAAATAATCTGCGTCATTGTTAACTGTAGAAATAGCTGTCTCTTCCTTCCCAGGTTCCGCAGTTATATCTGTAGGCTAATCATTTCTATCAAATGCTCTGCATTCAGTTGTGGGTGGAATTAGTTAAGAAATGTTACTGTCAGTGATTTCTGTGTCATCGTTAACAGCCACAACATTGGCGGAGAGACTTTTCCCAACATTTTAGCACAGTCCACGGGTGTTTAGAATATCCTTTCACATCTAGATTTTATTCACCTTGACCAACTGTTCCTGGCTCCCTTGGGACCATATGAGGGCCCTTCCACTAGGTGCTTTACGGTAACAGTTTCCAAGTTTGGTGTTAGCTTTTGCTTTGCTGAAACTTTTCACAGCTGACTTGATACCAGCACTCTGGCCTGACCTCTCGCTCCTTCGGCACTTTAGGGGTTAATTTCATCGGTGGATCCGGTTTCTTTCCTGGGCAGGGGAACGGAGATCCCCTTGTAGCTGGTACTTTAGTAGCAATTGCTGGTGCCTGGGATTCCCTGGCCCGGTGTGGGCTGGCTCGGCTGCCTGGCTGGCTGGCTGGCTGGCTGGCTGACGGAATTGCCATCGTGAGATTCATTCAGCTTCTTTGTCTGCTTTCTCCAAGGATCACAATGTAGAATGCTCTGGCCTAGGAACCTGACAAGGTAGGACGACATTCTGAAACTTCTAGGGCCTGGGGCAGGGTGTGGTGCTCCTGCTGCCCTGGGTGGTACTGGAGAGCTCGGGGCAGAGCAGCCAGCGGTACAGCTGCCAAAATTGCCGTGGGCCATGTAGTGGGGGGTGGGGGTCATGGGTCTGGAAACTCATCATCCTTTTCCTTCTCACCCCCATCCCTTTTTATTTTAACCTTGATAGTCCTAAAGGCAGCTGGAGCAAATGTCCTTGGTTCACCTGGACATTTGGGAAACGTCAGTATATCCCAGACCATTTTATCAAATGAGGCTGCTGAGACCGAAACACTGGCTCTCTTCGGTCGTTATTTCAGGCATTTAGGGGGAGACCTTTGAGCCTGGGGTGGGGGTGGGGGTGTGGGAGAACTAGAGAGAGGCAATGTTGGGCCCCGGGCAAGGACTGCTGATGGTGCAGAGGGCTCTGATTAAAACGACTTGCAGTTGGTTTTGTTTGGAATCGAAGAAGCCAGGTGAACTTGTGGTTGTGTTTACTAATACTGCAAATTACTGGGTGGTTTTTTTTTTTTTTTTCTGGAAACTAGGCTCCAGGAGAGATGGCACAGATTTAAGTAGGTGTCCTTTTCTTGTTTGTTAGGACTGCTCTAAAGCTGCCCAAAGAGGAACATTTCTATTTTTAAGCCGGACAAGGAGGAGAGGAAAAAACGTTCATTGCCACCTACCACCTGCCAGGCATCTAACTGACACTGTCTCATTTAATTTTTCTTGCAAAGCCAACAATATTATTTTTAATTTGAGGTGAGGCAGTGGAAGCCAGGAGAGGCTAAGGAATTTACTCAAGGTCACACAGACACTAGGCAAAGCTGGGACTGGCCACCACTCTGCCTTCCTTGTTGGGCTTGGCACATGGCTCAGGATGGTTTTATCTGTAAGTTTAAATGTGGGTTCAGCTGGATGAAGGGCACTTTTTATTGTGGAGGACTCGCCAAATTACACATGATTCTTGTAAGCATGGCCTGCCTGGGCCTCTCAGATTCGGCTCATTTTGGGAGAGGGGTGGCATTAAAAAGAACTGCACTTTGGCAGCAAGACCTACCTGAGAGTTCGCTAATCTCTTTGAGGCTTTTGGACTCTAGATGAATCTGTGACTGGATTTGTTGCTCATTGGATTTGTACATGGTTGAGGGAGGAGGTGGAAGCCTAAGTGAAAGTCAAACGTGGGAAGGTCAGTAGCCTTGAAGTTGGCCGGGGGCTGCTGGAGTCCCAGAGTCCCCACCCCCGCGTGTTAAGGCTGACCCAGGCTTGGCAGTAGTTGCTCACCGCTCACATGTGTGCCTGGGGTGGCTAGTTTGCTAGGGTGGAACTGTTTTCGGGTCCCAGAGCTGATTCAGAGTGTTTGTTTCCTGACCTGGGCTTCCTTCCCTTCCCATCCCATTGGCCTAGAAGGGGTAGCTGAAGGGCAGGCCCCTGACAAGCTGCCCTGAGTGAGGCAATTTTTGTTCTATCCTGGGCATTCAGATTTATTGGGAGGTAACTGGGAGTATGTGTGGGTGGGTGGGTGGTGTTAATGGAAGTGTCGAGACCCCCACATCTTCCTCCACCGACTCTAGACCTAGGACAGCCAGTCAGTGCCCTGTCTGGGATTTTCTCCCCACCCCAGCTTTTCTGTAATTACATGGAGAATACTTTGATTGCATTAAAAGGTGTCCTGGGTTTTGGGAGGGCAGTTTGGAGGGAGAATGAATACATACATATGTATGGCTGAGTCCCTTTGCTGTTCAGTTGAAACTATAACAACTTTATTCATCAGTTATACTCCAATACAAAATAAAATTTAAAAAAAAGGTGTCCTGGGCTTTTTGCATAGCAGTTGGGAATTCTGAGTTCTTATTTGACTGTAATTTCTTGCAAACCTCTTTATCTCTGCTCTTACATAGAATGAGAGCTTGGGTTTTAGAACTGTGCAGAGCTAGCTTCAAATCCAGCTCTATTTATTATCTCTGGCACCGTGGGCAGGTCACCATAGGCTCTGTAAGCCTCAGTTTCCACATCTGTAAAAAGGGAACATTAATAGTTTGTGCCTTATAGAAGTGTGTGGGATAATGAATGTAAAGTGCTTTAGCAAAGTCCCTGGAGCCCACTGTTAAAGCTTTTCAGCTTGTGTTCCGCCAGTATTTTCATGAGCTGTATGATAGGCTGAGCTGTATTTGATATGCTGAATTCTGTTGATGTTTAGGGTAGTCTTATCTTCTGGTAAACAGAACAGCAGAATGACTTTGCTGCGATCTTTGGCAAAAGCCAGGCGGCTGTGGACCAAGTGTCAGCAGCTTTCTCTGGTGGAGCCTTGGAGGAGAGAGGCCTTTGTGCAGCTGAGGCCAGCAGACATGCTGGTGCCTATGCTAACAATAAGGGTAGAGGGCATCTGGACCAGAGCTCTGGGCTTGGTAGCTCAGCCAGCCCCTGGAGCCAAAGGAGGAATTTCATGCTTACTCAGGGGACCACCTACTTGTTGAGGGAATGAGTTACCAAAATGGGACAAAGGTGCCGTGGGGTGAAACTCAACCCCTGACATTCTGAGTGCTGCTAAATCCCCTCGGAGCCTTCTTTATGGGGTTCCTGTTTCCCTCTCTCCACCTCAAATGATTGGCCTTGCACCTGGCACCGTCTGTAGAAGCTGCTTCTCCCCCGGGACCCTGCCCATTTATGGCAGTGAGCTCTTGCACTAGAACTTCATCATCTTTTTCATATTGTGGGCCTGCCTCTCCTTCCTGCAGTCTTTGCAAAGTCCCTGGATCCTGCCCTACAGCTGACAGGAGCTGGTTATCTCCTCTGTGCCTGGAGTTCTGATTTGGTCCCCACGAAAGGCTTCAGGAGCCTGGGTGTTGATCAGCACCAGATCATACAGGAGGAAGTCTAGGTCCTCTGGAGGTGAAGATACTGACAAAGAAAATGGCAGGGCCAGGGTTCAAACCTAGATCTGTTAGATAGGCCAAAAAGTTCATTTACGTTTTTCCAAAGCGTCTTACAAAACAACCCAAACTTCTTGGCCAGCCCAATATTTTGCTTTTTTTTCTTCAGAGCATGTGCTGCCTCCATCTAGAGCTTCAGAGGTTTACGGTACCCTGGCCCACTGCTGGATAAGACTTAATTTATTTGAATTAGTATCTAACTCTGTCCTGGCCTTTCATTCAAGCTCAGGTTCTGGGTTATTTTGTAACGCAACAGCAAACTGTGTAGGCTGATTGCAGGGGGAAAACCTAGAAGGGTGACTTGCTTGCTTATAGCTTTTCTCGTGTAGCTTTCTTTTATTTATTTATTTTTTTCACGTGGGAAACTTGAACGCCTTCTAATACACATGACAAATGTTCATGAAAATGTGTCAGTTGAATGGATAAACAAGATGGTTGAACGTTCTTGGATCTGTATGCGAATCCCAGCTTCAACAGTTCCAAGTTGTATGACCTTTGGGCATTTCTTTCCAAGGGTCAGTTGTCTCATCTCTTGACTGGGTATAGAATTAGTCTCTATCTCATGGTACCCAGGAGAAAATATAGGTAAGCCCTCAATAATAGTTATTATTTTTATCATAGAGTTGGGCGGATTAAATGAAAGAATGCAAGTAATATAATTAGCATGGGGTCTGGCGAAGCTTTAAACTTCAATTAAAGTTGGCTCTTATCATTCTCAGATAGGCAGCCAAAGGATTTTGCGGGAGTCCTGTTGCATTCTTTGAAGGTGGATTTTCTTAATGGGCCCCAGCAGTGGTTAGAAGAGGTGATGCTCCTGAGAAAAGCTCCTGGGGAGGAAATAGTTAACATACCTGTCTGGTGGGAAATGAAGGTAGCCAAACCCTTTCCCTTCCCTGGGGGTTACTGCTAAGCTCTGGTTGGACTTGCTCACTCATCCACACCAAAGGATCTCATTCCGCTGGGCCCTGAGGTTTCACAGGAACAATTGCCTTGAACAATAGCCAGAAAACAAGTTCCACCAGTCTGGGCTTTTGCAAGTGAATGCAGCTGTCTGGCAGGGGGCACAGGGCCCTGGAAATGGGCTCTGCCGTGATTCTGGAGCAGAACTGGAAAAGTGAGCAGGTAAGGCCGCCACCCAGCTCTGGGTGGCTCTACAGCTCGAGTTTAGTCACCAGGAGAGGGACAGACAGGAGGGCGGGGGCTGGCCAAAACAGTTCCTGAGAATGGTTAGGGCCTTCTGGAGTAGACCCAGTCTTTGGGTGGGGAGTTTGGGTGCAGGGTGATGAAGATCCCTGCTTTTGAGGACCAGAATTACAGTACTTCATCTCTTCTAACCTGCTGTGGTTTATTAGTGAGCAGGGAACAAATATTTCTCTACAAGCTGATTTTTTTTTTTTTACAACATCATTTAAGCATGTCTTTTCCTTGCATAAACAACATTATCTCACAGGGAGTCCATTTGGAAAGTCTAATGACCCTCTAGATCCTTCAGTAACTCCTCTTCTCAGAGTCAGAGTCTTTTGCTGAAAGCCAGGATTCCTCATGCCTGGGCGTGTAAATCCTAGTGGAAAAATCTGTTTAATCATCCTTCTAACCTTGGGGTTCGGTTTTGCCTTTTTACTTCATGGAAGATGAAGTTGTAAATATAGTATCACATGAATTCAGAAGCATTGCAGATTCCTGCTGTTGAGATGAAGTTGTAAATACAATACCACATTAATTCAGAACCATTACAGATTCCTGATGTATCTAGAGACTCCCCAGAAGAGCTCGATATTAAAAATTTGTCCAGATTAGAGGTGATTTCTCAGGAGAGCCTGGTGAGAGCAGGTTCTATGGAATGCTAACTCCCCACAACAGTGAGAAAAACAGGGAGAGTGAGAGGCTGGAATAATTTATGATTCTTTCACCTGTGTTTTTTCATAGCTGATAGCTTGTGTTTGGGCTGTTAAAATTGTGCTTTAAGCCCTCTGAGTGGCATTTGAATTCCTGACACAATGATGTCAGCATCTCTTGTAAGACTCTGAAACTGGATCTCCTTGTTTTATGGGCCTTTCCATTTTTGAATAGATTTTCTGGTCAGTTTAGAGAGCCTTGACTCTGGTTAAAATGCTGTGTCTTGGCCCACACGGGGTCTCCTTGATATGCTTGATTGCTGTCAGTCAGTGGAGGTTCTTTTAAGATGAGGCTGGTTAGCAGACAGATTTTGAAGCTGACCTATATGTACTCTCCCTCTGATGAGTCATCAGATGACTCCTAAACTCATACATACCATGCCTCGTACAGTGCCTGACATTTGATAAACACTGCCAATGGTGGCTTTATACATTAGGTAAGATTGCATCTTATTCCTTT
This sequence comes from Giraffa tippelskirchi, assembly GCF_054371585.1. Lineage (NCBI taxonomy): Eukaryota > Metazoa > Chordata > Mammalia > Artiodactyla > Giraffidae > Giraffa > Giraffa tippelskirchi. Next base: position 23,447,790 of record NC_137284.1, read on the forward strand.
GTGGATAAATAGTGTGGTCTTGCAGAGCCTCTATTGTGGATTGGGTTGTAATGCCTCTGTATTATGGGGTCAACCTGGTAGCCTTGTTCAGTCGCTCAGTTGTGTCCACTGTTTGCGACCCCACGGACTGCAGTACACCAGACTTCTCTGTGCTTCACCATCTCCCGAAGCTTGCTCAAACTCAGGTAGCCTATATGAGTTCAAAGGCTCAGGTGGGGGTGGTGTCAAATAGGAAAGCTCAGCTCTGTCTGAAGAGGGCAGTTACAACTCAGCGCGAAATAATCGTCTCCTGTGTGTAAGATATTGACACCTATTCCAAATATTGAAAAGACTCAGTGTGGGCTTTAAAAAGAATCACTAAGGGATGAAATCAGCAGTGAGGAAACCTGGAGACTAGAAAGTGTAGTGACCTTTTTGGCAGCTTTTACTGAACGGAAGGAGATGCTCTGATCAGTGGGGACCTTCAGTGCCCTTTTGCCTCTACTAGCTTTTCTCTGAGCTTAACCCCCCAGGATGCTGGTTAGAAAGCACCCTCTGGGATGGCTGTGTCCAGCTCTCTCACTGGAGACAGGGAACTAGAGAGTAAAGTAAGTGAGGTGTCTGAAATCTTCTAGGAGGCAGTTCTGGGGAGGGCTGGGGCCAGGGCCTGGCTCCCCTGGCTCCTTGCCTTTGCTGCTTGCAAGCCTTGAAGGAGAGAGAGGCAGAGCAAAGAGCGTCTGTGGGCCTGGGCTTTGGCACACTGCTGACTGTTGCCTTATGCTGGCACTTGGCTGGTGGTTTGAGGGGCTGTTGAAATCTGTAGAAATGTTAGAAACCAGTGCAGTTTCCACTTGGTGTCCTTTGCTTACCTTCCTGTTTTACGTTTTCCTCTGTGTCTGAGCTCTGCGTCTTATCTGTCACATCTACTGGCTTTGCGATCAAGGGTAGGAACCACTGAGTCATCATTGTATCCCTGATACCTTGCATGATGCCTGGCACGTAGAGGGTGCTGGCTGACAGGGTGAGATGAACAAAATGAATTCAAGGTCCCTGGCTCCGGATTCAAAAACATTGCAATTAGGAGTCTTGAAGGAAAATAGCAAATATTTGATGGAATTCTTTCCACCCACCCATTGGCAAAAATAGGTGAAGGTCATTTTCCAGTCTGATCACTTATACCTGCAGTCTTGCTATCATATGACCACCAGTGGAGGACTTTTCATTGAGTAGAGAAAAAAGGACGTGGCTGTGATCTGGGTAGGAAATGATGCTTTTTGTTGATGGTTCTGAGAAGTCAACAGAAGTATCTTCTTGCCATTTCTCTAGATGTCCCAGCCAAAGAATTTATAGGGCATAAACATCATATGCTGTTTTGAACAAAAAAGACAGGGAAACCAGCCAAGCTGTGGGCCCTATGCCCCTTTTAGTTTCCTGTTATAGAACCTGGGGAGGAGGAGGCCCTCGGGTTCTTCTGCTTGTTTCCCAAGGCTGTTGAACACAGTGCTGTTTCCACTAACACTTTTGGAGTAGTCTTGGCAGTCTTAAAATATAGAGTGAAGGTCAAGTGGAACAGGAAAAACTGGTAAAGAGAATACATCTGTCTCGTGTTCATTTATTCTTCTGGTCGTTCTTATAAAAATTATTCATTCACTCACAAAATGAAATCTGCTTTAATATTTTTCTCAATGTCTGAGGAACACTTTTGTACCCAAAAAGAGTGTCTTAGAATTAATTAGGTTTTACTATTCAATTTATTGAAGCTTTAATTTTAAACCTGTGTTTTCTTACAAATCTTATATGTAAGTCAAGTATTTTGCATAAAGTAAGAATGTTTCCACCTGTTATTTGATTAGTACTTTATTAATTCAAACTTAAACAAATTGTATTTGACTAATTAGTACTGTTTGCAAATCTGGATAAATTTCCTTAAATATTTTAGATCACATTTGTAAACTTAACATACCTGGTTTCCTTAAGTTCTTCAAATGTTGGATTGGATAGACTTTAGTAGCCTAACAAGCAAAATCTTTCTAAGCACTTAAACAACCTTTGCAAATCAAATAACTTATGACATTTGTAACTTCAGTTTGTCCAAAACACTTCAATTCTTTTTACAGTCTGAATCCAATTCTTAAATCTTTCATCTTAAAAATCTCAAATGAAAAATCAGTACTCACTTAGATTCGAAGCACAAGACATTTTTAGATTCTATAACATGCCATATATTTAAAAAAATAGTATAAATTATATAGATTATCCCAATGATCACCAAGCTTTTACTCTATAAAATTAAGCATTAATATTAGGATTTATTTCATTATCTCCCTTCATATTTTTAAACCGTTCCAAGGATTTAAAATCACTTTACCTCCCACTGAGGGGAGGAAGTTCCTCCTATCTAGTGGGCTCAAAACCATCACTTGGTTTTTCGCTATCAGATTCAAGAGCAGGGTGCAGGAATGGCCAAACCATATTCCAGAATGATTGTTCTGGGGCCATGGCTGAGTGCACTGTAGTTCTTTCTGTTTCTCGAGCCTCTTAACTGGAATTTTGTGTCACCACACTGCAAACCCAAATCCTCTGAGTTTCTTTCAAATTTCAGTCATAATCAGTTTTTGAAACCTCTTTCAACATTTATCGCCTGACTTGGGTCAACAGACTTGTACCCCATCCCACGTTGTACCTAATTTCCTTTGCCACTTGATTGGATTCAACTAATGTTCTTACTGCCTGAATGAATTCTGCATGCTTTCCACATTTTTCCCATCTGACTCTCAGCCACACGTCTGGAGTCGTTTTACAAACAAATGTCAATCCCCCATTAGTTAGCACCAGTGTACCAAGTGACAAAAAACATAAGCAAGCTAGTTTTGAGTAAAAGAAAGAAATTTATTAGTTCTCACTGTTTGGTCTCCCAGAGGTGGCTTCTGACTTCTGCTCTGGCTGGATGCAGGAGTTCATGTGATGTCATTGCTCTTGCTTCTGCTTCCCTCCCTCCCTGCTAGCTGCCTTCTTAGGCAGGCAAGGATGAAGGGCCCAGTGGCAGCTTTAGGCTTCCTTTGCTTTTCTTCCAGAGTGTGTGTCATTCTCAGCATCTCCCGTGTGGGGAGTGCTCTTTCAGGCAACGTTAACGAGATCATGCCAGCACTTTATAAGAAGTTCATGGGCAACATGAATCTCTGAGAGGGGGCTAGCATACCATATGTTCTCTTGTTGGGACCATGTTGTTATCATGGAGCATCTTACAGAACTAGTTTTCCTTAGGATGCTTCTTGGAACTCCCTGACAGTGATCTTGGTAGCCCAGGACCATTTAGACCATATGAATTTTAGGGAAGGGACGAGTAGGAGCTAAGTGATTTGATATCTACAGAGATTCACAGGTGTCCCCAAAGAGCCAGAAGTTTTCTGAGCTTGGGGACAGCTGTTCTTTCTGGTGCACAGACAGCACTGGGGACCCCAGGGCAGCTCGTGCTCAGCATAGACTTCTCCTGTATTGCTCCTTCATCCTCCTCCTCAGTCTCCCAACTCCTGCTTTTCTGTGGGGTAGAGCCTTGATTTGCCCCTTCTGGGCCGACTTAGTTGCTAGGACCCCTATCAACTCAGGGTGGCCCCATGATGCTCTGTGCACAGACATGGGAAGAATCGTGTGTGTGAGAAGTACCAGGTGTCCCTCTGCAAACAGTATCTCAGTGTTCGGAGGGCACAGAGGAAGAGCGGGTACAATTTCAAAGCAAGAAAATCTGGAACTTGGATTCGTGGGCATCTGTTACTAACTTCCCTCCTTCCTCCTCTCCAGCCACGCTCCTCTCCTGCATGTCTTCTTTCTTCATCCTTGGACTATAGGAAATTTCAGATACATTAAACGGCTAACCCCGGAGAGCTGCTGCTGCTGCTGCTCAGTCGCTTCAGTCGTGTCCGACTCTGTGCGACCCCATAGACAGCAGCCCACCAGGCTCCCCTGTCCATGGAATTTTCCAGGCAAGAGTACTGGAGTGGGGTGCCATTGCCTTTCTCTGACCCCAGAGAGCAGATGCAATTAAAGACTCAGGATTTTCTTCTCATCATGAGAGTGGTCGGAGTCCTTTTCGATCTGTGATGTCACCCTTTTCCCAGCAGAGCCTTACACGGTTGCCAGCCTAGGTCGTGTCATCCACATCCATGTGTCACCCGTAAAGCAACTGAGGCACAGAGGTTGTGACATGTCAGAGGACAAAGTGGGAGGGAACCGGGCTCAGAATCCATTGCTGGGGCTGCCTTTGCATCAGAACTTGCCCCGCCTGTCCTGCATGTGAGTTTAGTCAGCAGGCGTTCAATAAACACACGCTGTGTGCCTGAAGATGGGGGATGGGGAGGCTGGCATTGCTGCTGTACCACTGCCCTGAAGGTGGTGGTGGGGAGGGTGGGCATCGGGGTCAGGGGGTTTCCCGGCCAGCCCTGCCCTGCATTTGCTGAGAGCCCTGGATGACACTCTCAAAGCCTGTATCCTCATTAGGAAGCAAAGCCACCTGTGAGGGGATAGGAGTGTGGCTGGGAATACATACAGGTACTGAAGAGTTGGCACGTGGCAAGTGCTCAGCGAATGGCCGGGTGATGCAAGCCAGAGGGAGCACATGCTCTGAAATTAGACAATTCTGCCTTAAACCCAATTCCAACGTGGACTGAAGGGAGGCACTGGGCAAGATACTCGTTCTTTCAGCCTTGATCCCTTCATCTGTCAACTGGCGAGGAGAACGGGTCCCTTGCAGGTGTGATGTGAAGAGGGGAGATAGAAACGACATATCGGAAGCACCTGGCATGATGCCTGACACACAAGATGCACTGCTTACCATCACTAGGCAGATCCCTGTAGGTGCTTAGAAAGTAGGACAGACCGTCACAGAGAGAACGACCGGAAAACTGCAAGAGCGTACAGAATGAACCCAAATGCGGAAGACTGTGATTTCAGAGGAGGGGATTATCAGGGTGGGCCGGAATATTTGGAGAAGGCCTTAAAGGAGGATTTGGAACCGGATGGAGGCCGGGCCAAGCCAGTGGAATCACGGGCAGGAAGTTGGCTAAGACCTGGAACAGCAGTTCCCTGTGAATTCATCCTTAGTAAGCCTCCTCCTGAGCTGCCTCCCTTTATCCTCCCTGCTTGAGAACCACCTGTCCAAGTTTCCCCTGCACTTGTGTGGGACCCTCCAGGTGGGCTTTAGAAGCCAAATTGGCGGGCTGAAGGGAAAAGTGATGAAAACAGGTTTGCACTAAGCTTTGTCTTCCTGCCTGATCAGCAAAGCTCAGACAGGCATCCTATGAGCTGGTGGAACAAACTAGAACTTCCTTTTCATTACTTGGAAGTGGTGGTTTGGGGGTGTTCCTGACTTTCTAAATCTCAGACAGTGGCATTTCTTTTTGCATATGTGTGTATATATGCATATATATATAAAGTATGCCACAGTTTGTAAAGATTATGCTCCATTTATAGTTATTAAACAATGTTGGCTGTATTCCCTGTGCTGTACAATATATCCTTGTAGCTCATGTATTTTATACGTAGTCTGTACCTCTTAATCCCCTACCCCTTCTCCTACTCCCTCTCCTCACTGGTGACCACTCATTTGTTCTGTGAGTCTATTCCTGTTTTGTTACATTCACTACTTTGTTGTATTTTGTTAGATTCCACATGTAAGTGATATTATATAGTACTTGTCTTTCTCTGTCTGACTTATTTCACTAAACATAATGCCCTCCAAGCCCATCCATGTTGTTGCAAATCGCAAAATTTCATTCTTTTTTATGGCTGAGTAATATTCCATTGTGTATATATATCACATCTTCTTCATCCATTCATCTGTTGATGGACACTTAGGTTGCTGCCATATCTTGACAGTTATAAATAATGCTGCCTTATTGGGATGCATGTATCTTTTCAAATTAGTATGTTTGTGTGTTTGGATGTGTACCCAGGAGTGGAGTTGTCCTGATATTGGCATTCTGAGGTATCAGAGAGCCACTGTGCAGGCCTTTTGGTGAGGCCTGGCTCCCTGTGGCGGGCTGAGTGGTGGAGAAATGTGGTTAAGTCAACGCTTTGTCATCACACAGCCCCAGATGTACATATTGGCCCTGCCACTCCTGCTCTGTGACACACCAGCCTCCCAAGCCTGGGCTTCCCCCTGGGGAAGTGGGCTGTGTCATTTGCCCGTGTTCACTGAAAATGGACGTAATAGAGAGCCGTGTGTCATCACAGGAAAGAGGGTGCATCTGGCGTTGGGGCAGCTGGATTCAGGTCCTGCCCGTCATACTGACTTTGTGTGAGGTGTCATACCTTCCTCAGCCTTGGTTTCTCTACCTGTACCATAGAAACACAGTAATACTTAGCTATTCCCACTCCATCAAGTAGAGCGGTGTCACAGTTTATGCTAGAAGCTTACTTTATAGGTTCCTCAACTTCCCACTCTGTGTGTCTAAATCAGCAGGTATTTATTGAGCATCTGCTGTGTATCTGTCACCCTGCAACCAGGCTTGATGTCGGGGATCGGGAGAGGGTGGGAGGAGGGGGCACTGTGGATAGAGGGACCAGGGAAGGCCTTTCTGGGGAGGTGACTCTTCAGATGAGGAGGGGGGATGGGTGTCCAGGAGGAGGTACAGTAAATGCAAAGCCTTGAATGGGAAAACCCAGAGCTGGCGAGCGATAAAGACGGGCGTCCATGGCAGGACTGACTGGAGGAGGGGCTGGATCACGGGGTCTTGAGGGCCAGAGTAGGGAGTCCTGAGAAGCCCTGAGGGATTTGAGGCAGTGGAGCAGTAGATCTGACTTGTGTTTCACAGAGACCATTCTGGCTGCTGTGGGGAGACTAGATTGTTGGGGACCAGGAGAGGAGCCTGGAGCCCAGCTGGCCTGCTGGCAGTCACCAGGCAGGGCAGAAGCAGCCAGAACCTCAGGGCACAGGGGCGGGGAAAGCCGTACACACAGGAAGAGGCTCTGCAAGCAGAGGCAGGAGGACCAGCGGGTGGCCCGAATGTCTTGGCGTTGGGAAGCAGGAGATGGTAGAAGGAAAAAGAAGAATCTTTGCTTGGAGATTTGACTTGAGTGTTGGGGGATGAGGGTCTTGATGGAATTGAAGACTGAGAAATGAAGGACTCCATTTTTGATGCCTCTTGAGATATTATTAGAGTTGTGTGTGTTATGTTAGTCGCTCAGTCGTGTCCGACTCTTTGCGACCCCACAGACTGTAGCCCGCCAGGCTTCTCTGTCCATGGGATTCTCCAGGCAAGAATACTGGAGTGGATTGCCATTCCCTTCTCCAGTTATTAGAGTTAGAACTGCCAATAGAGTTGATGGGTTTATGCTGATTTTTGCGCTTGGCTTCTCTTGGCTTTCTGTGCCAGGAGTGGGGTCCAGAGAATTCCTACAGCAGTTCTTCTTCCCCCTCCGAGCCCCAGGAAGGGCACCCCTGCTGACTCACTCTCTGCCCACTTTCTCCTCCAGTGCCCCAACCCCCTGCTCCTCCTCTGTCTCTGGAGGTGGCCCTTGGCTTTTGAAAGCTCCCCAGGTGATGCTGAGGATGGGGTAGGCAGTTATGTATGTGTTTAGTCACCTCTGCTCAAGAAAGCACCACCTTTTAGGGGAAGACACATATCAACCACTTCCCCAGCTGCCAGACGGAGACAGTTGGATGTCACCCTTGAAGATGAGTCACATTAGAGGCAAAGGAACTCTGTCTGGGGATTTGTGGGCCAGGAGCCTTCGGGGATGGTACGCGTCTGTCTATATCGTCAGGCTGAGCTGGTGCGGCGTGACGTGCTCAGGGTGTGTTTGTCTTGGCAGCTGGGATGACAGCAGCTCCGTCAGCAGTGGGATCAGTGACACCATAGACAACCTCAGCACGGATGACATCAATACCAGCTCCTCCATCAGCTCCTATGCCAACACGCCTGCCTCCTCACGCAAGAACCTGGATGTTCAGGTAAGGAACAGGGTTCCTCCCAGGCTCCTCCCAAGGCCCCTGCCAGTGGAGAGCCTTGGGCTTGTGGGCCAAGGGAGCCGTTTAGGGTGGGCAGAGTCCCCAGGTCTGTGAGATGAGGCCCAGCCTCCTGCTCACTGCCTGTGGTCTTGTCTCCTGACTGTGTCCTCTCCCTGCAGGGAGAAGGGGTTGGGCAGCAGGGTGCTCCAAATAGGAGTGGGGGGGGACTCGCTGCTGTCACGGTGGAGGCCTTGGCAAAAATCACCTTTCCTTCCCGGAACTCAGTTCCATCGTCTATTTAGAAAACAACAACAAGGGATATTGGACTCAATTGGCCATTCTTAGCGTGGAATGTACATCCACAGCACAAGTGTGGGCCTTGAGAGCCACGGGGTGGGAGCAGGGTTAGAGCCCTGGCCCCAGAAGACCAGTATGTACCAACCAGAGGTTGGGAACTGTTGATCTATGGGTCATGTCCTGCCAGTGTGTTTTATTGGGCCCACAGTATCACTCAAGTTTTTAAAAGTTCATTATTTCACATAAAAAGTGAGCTTCTGGTTTCTCTTGAAAAATCAGACAGTATTGCCTCTTTGAGTTTGCATTCTCCACAACCAGCATGTGTCCAAGTGTTCCCCCTACCCCATACACACACACTTTGTACAGGGCACCCATGCCCCGGTGTATCGGCCAGCCGCACCCTTGCCTAACTGTGCCAAGTCACTGAGGTTTTCCATCCCTGCTGTAAACTCTCAGAGTTAATGTTTCAGAGGCAGTGCTTCCAAAGCAGTTTTGTGTGGGCGTGTCTGTCTGCGCTCACAGCATCCCTTAGTGGTCAGTGGGATTGATTCTGATAAGCCCATTTTACTAGTGGACAAATGAAGTACCATCCTCATACCTGGTCACTCGCATTGGGACTGACCAGCCATGGTGACACAGCAACACGTGGGCTGGAATCCTTTTCATGGTGAGTCCCCCCCACCTGTGGGGGCTGCGGCCTCAGGTGAACCCCTGTGAAGGTCCGATGGGGACAGAGTCTCCCAGAGGGGCCTTGTGAGGGCAGCGCTGGCACGTCCCCCTTCTTTCACTCCCTTCCTCTGCTCTTTCTCCCTCTGGACAGATAGGAGTCTCTTTCAGAATCTCTCTGCTTTCAAAGGTATCTTTTTCTTTGAGGACAGGGCTAAATAAAGGATGTGTCAGAGTGTGGGAGTAAATCTGTCCCACAGAAATGTAAACATAGACCGCCTGATGAAATCTGTGAGGTGTTGCTTCTGGGATGCTCAGGACTTCTTGAGTTTTCGTTTTTAGCCCAAGTTTCTAATTATTGTTGATGAACGAGGGAGGCTTGTAGTGGTTGTTGGGGGGGGGGGGAAGCTACCTAAATGAAAGGGAGCATAAAGATTTGGGGAGGCAGTGCTGAAATGTTCCATGTCTTGATCTGAGTGGTCCTTATGTAAATATGCTAATTTCATAAAATTTCTTCAAGTTATATACTTAAGATTATACATTTAGTGTATGAATGCTATACCTCAATTTTAAAAAGTTGATTCAAAAAACCTAGCCATACCACCCAAGTGATGAGTGTTTAATTAGTTATTAGATACAGATTAGAGACACCAAGCCAGACTGTGTTCCTACCACTTGCCAAATGTTATAATACCTACCCTTTTCCTTTCTTTGTGGACACTAAATGATTTTTTTGAGATTCTTTCTAGTTTCAAGGTAACCACAATCAAGCTTCTAGACTGTCCTTAGATACTAAACTGTGGAACTAAGAGAGAAGGAAAGACAGACAGAGACAGAAACAGAGGGGAAAGTGAAAAAGATTTGTAAAGTAGATTTGCCCACTTGTAAGGCAGGAAGAAGCTCGCTCCTAAGATGCTCACTGATCCAACAAAACACTGTCAGAACAGTCTCCTTGTCTTTGTTCCCTTCCCACAGAGCTGGAATTAGAATCTATTTTCCACACTGACACAGAGTAAACATCTGGGGTTTACAAATGATGCATTTGAATTTGGTTAATGCCAAGGCCCCCTCCTCTCTGACCAGCTCTTTGCTTTCATTTAGCAAAGGTTACATGAGAAAAGCTTCAAGAATATCACACAAGCATATCTTTTGATCAACAGCAGAAAGTTAACGTCAAGGGTTATAAGGAGTTTACTATTCATTGGACTGGGTTTTGTTCTTTTTTGTTTTGCTATAAAACTACCTGAGTTTAAAATATTTAAATAAAATTAAGTAGATACCAGAATAAAACATAGACTTGCACCCACAGTTACTAAGATTCCTATTGAGCTGGTTTATTTGGTATCCATTTGTTCCTGTCCAGGGAGCATCTCTGAGTATCTGATCCACATAAATCGCCTCCTTCTCTCCTCCTCCCCTGTACTACTCTCAGGACGGCTAAGGACCATTATTCCTCTCCAGGCAGCATCAGGCAGCAGGAAAGTGTATGCTGCCATCCTCCCAGGGCTCCTTCAGGTTCCCGTCACATACTGGTTTCCCTGGACAAACAGGCAGCACAGACCGTCCCAGGCAAGACACACAGAGGCAGGGAGAAGTGGTCCAATGTGTCGGGAAAGCAGGTTGAGGACAGGTTGCCTGCCTAGGTTTTCATGTTTGAAAAGCCTCTGAGGACCAGCCAACATCTAAGGAACAGGGAAGCCATCACCTGGAAGCCTAAGCAGCAGCCTCGTTTAACTGTGTGAGAGAGGAATCAGGTACCAGAGAAGCGATCCTTGGGGATGGAAATCCCCTTTGTGGGTGACTGTTTCCTCCAGGGTGCTGAGGAGCACTGTGAGGGTCTTTGATGGGGGCACACATGCCCAGGTACCCAGCACTGACCTCTGCTCACTGCTCCTCAGTGTGCTAGGCAGAAAATCCCCTGGCCTGAGCTCTGACAGTCTCTTGATCAACTTTCTCCAGGAAAGTTGGGGAGTCTGCGTGTGGTGTCAGGGAAAAAAACATGCCTTGAAGTCAGGGTTGCGCTCCCAGCTCTGTGACATTCTTGGATGAGCTCAACCTCTCCAACCCTCTACCTCCTCATCCATAAAAAAAAATCACAGTAATTAAGACTTATCTTGAAGGGTGAGTGTGAGAGAGATACAGACATACTTTATCTGAACATGCTTTCTTGGAGCCAAACTTAGTAATAGAAAGACAAATTCCCTGTTTACCTTCATGCAAGACAGAAATAGGTTAAACGCTAACGTGCTGGAGATTTTCAGAGGTGGGACACTTGGTGATAGAAAGCTACTTTTGGTCCCTCCACACTGAGCTCGTGGCAACTACTGTCAGCTCCCTGAGACGCCTGTCTGACTACCATCCCTGTTTCACGCACAAGGTTGCAATCGCAGAAGTTCAGCCACTTCCTCTGGGGTCACACACAGCACAGGAGTGGCAGCACCTAGCGCTTGAACTCAAGTCTGTCAGAGCCCAAGGCCCTGCTTTCCCCCCACATCCTGCCCCGTAGCCGCACCTCACTCCCCAGCGCCTGGGTTCCACTCTCTCTCTCTCAGAAGACTGACCCCCTCTCCACAGTCCCTGAGGAGCCCAGGCTCTCAAGGGAAGAACTCTCCCATCTTCCAGCCTCTCTCCCTCCTTGAGCGTGGCTGTCTCTCCACTTCCCTCTTGACTATTGAATGAGTTAGCGGACTTGCAGGTAGGGGCAGTAGAGAAATCTACAGAAAAGAGGTACTGTTCAAGAAGGGAACAGTTGGCAAAGGGGAGGGTGCATCTCCACGTGGCCATCTTGCTGGCCCTCCTGTGTTAAGCTCTGGGAACAGAGAGGCTGGCCCTTCATCTTTTAATCCCTCCTGGTGCCACCACATGATCTGGCCCAGAGCTCAGGAGGGGATGTGAACTCAAAGCCAGTATAGTGTCCCAGGGCACATGCTGCAGTGCAGAAAGCAGCTGGGATAGCTACTACCCTGGACCGTGTTGATGGTTGGATGATTGTTCTTTCCAGAGGGGTATTCAAGCTGTAGTCAGACCGGGGATGTGTGCACTCTCTCTGCCATTGGTAGGGAATCAGAATACTGGGGGTCCCACCCAGAGGCTGGAGCTGCCCGAGAGTTGGACTTGAGGAACCACTGACCAACCAGGATGGAAAGAAAATTTTCTGAGAGTAGGTGTTGTTAGGTGCCCTGGCCATGCAGCATCCTCTCGTCCTTGGGCTTATCCTTTCGGAAGGCAGCATAGCATGGTGGCTAAAATATGGGCTCTGCACGCAGGCTCCCCAGAATCCTTGCACTGCGTGACCTTGGGCGATCTTCTTTTCCACCCTGTGCCTCAGCTTTCTCATAAACTGAAACTTCCTCATAGGTTTTTTTTTTTTGCTGAAGATTAAATGATACATGTAAAGCACTTTATCCCAGTGCTAGCACACAGTAAATGAGTAATAAATTTTAATTGCTATTGCTACTGCTATTAGCATCACTATAATTTGATCAGGGAAAACAAGGTATAGGAACATTAGAAGAATAATTAATGCAGTACCCCAGGATGTGGTTTGTGCTAAGTTTTCAGTACCTCTTAGTGTATAAAAGAATGTGTTAGAATGTATTTGAACATAAGCTCCAGGAGGTTAATGATTTGTACTTTGTCCTCATGAAGTATAGTATTTCTGGTACCTAAAAACTTGCTTGATACATAGCAGTATCAAGTAAATATTTGTTGAGTGAATGTTTCCAAAGCCAAGATATTTTCTGCCTTAGGACCTTTGCATGTACTCTTCCCCCTACTTGGCATGCTCTTCCCTTAAACTCTTCTCTCAGTAAGTTTCTATTCATTCTTTAAGACACATCTTCAAAAAGGCCCTACCAAACTACTATTCCCTATCCCCATCATCATAATCTAAATTACATCAGTGCTTGTAATTCTCTCTCAGACTCCTTGTCCTCTTCCATTTATTTATCTTATATTTCCAAGCCCTGCCTCTTTCACTGGATCATAAGCTTCAGAAGGGATGAGATCCAATCTTACTCACAGATCCTCAGACCCACCATGGTGCCTGGCAAACCACGGGTATGGAGGAAATTCTGGTTGAATGAATACAGTGGAAGGTTGAGAGGAAGGAACACAGGCTGGGGTGCTTGAGACATGCAGCAAGTTCCATGAGTTTCTGGTCCTCTGTGAAACTGATGAAGATGAAGACAGTTCTGTAATACTTACCTGCTTACCCTCCTTGACCAGGTGGCGGTCGGGATTGGATGAGGTCATTTTGTTTAAGTGTGCGACAGCTCGAGAAGCGTGTGTTCACTGATTTTGCTCATTTAATCATTGAGCCTTGATTGCTCACCTGCTGTGGACTCTCTGCGTCCCTTGCCGCAGCTGAATGACGAGCTTCTCACAGCCCGGGAGTGTGTCTGTCCTCCTCTCTCTATGCCTAGTACCTAGTGGGAACTTCAGCATGTTTGAAGAATGGTCGACTAACCGAAGGCACCCATGAGATGGCAGAGGGAGAGAAGTGGAGGCTATGGTGGTGACAGAGAGGTGGTTGAACTTGGGCTGCTTGTCTGTATGGAGTTTTGTTCCCGTTCAGCCAGTGTATTCCCTGGAGGAAGCTGGCGGTACTGATCTCAAATGACAGGCATCAGGCCAGATTCTTGCCAGGGGGTCATTTTGATTTCCTACTTTGCAGATATTGCTCCCTCTTGGTTGTGAAGTATGGCACATATGGGACTTGTAGAGCCACCCCAAAGTGTTGCTGACACCCCCCCTTCCCCGGTCAGCGCACTGCTTCTCCCTGCTGAAATCTGCTGGACTGGTCCCAACCCCGAGGGAGGCCCCCAAAGCTTTCTTTCTGGTTAGCAAGTTATGCCTTTTAACTGCAGCAAATCATTAACATCACACTTCTGTCCCCTCCTGGGCTCCATGGCCAGGAGGTCAGGCCTCTTCCAAAGAAAGCTGGCTAATTATATCCCCTGTCTGCCCAGAATCCCACAAGAGGAGCAAACCGTGGCAGATGGATGGAGCTGGGCTGGGAGCAGGCACCCTCCAGCTTTTAGCACCCGGGGACGTGACTTCTGAGGCATCGCTTCCTCTCTCAGCCCCTCTCTGTCCCTGATTCGAGGGGAGCTAGCGGCCTCAGTCTCTCCTCGCTCTCCGTGTTAGACTTTCCGTGTGTTAGACTTGCCATGTGATAGACTGTGGTGCTCAGGAGCCGGCAGAACAAAGGGGACCCGGGCTGCGGGGCTGGGAGCTGCAGAGAGCTTGGGCTGCCGGTGTTAGAGGAGGCACGTCGCCAAGGGGCAGAGCTGGCAGGCTGAATTCTTGCCACAGCCCCGTCCTCTGGTTCTCCTGCATGGCACTCTTTCCCTCTTTTTCTTCTGGCTCCTTTTTCCTCTCCTCCCTCACTCCCTTCTTGGACATATTCGTATTCTTCACTTTCCTTGGACCCAACAAATCAGGCTTCCTAACAAGATAACCGGTACAAAGGCTTAAACGTTTTAAAGTGGGCATCTGTTATTTTTCCCCTAACTTGTCCAGGGCATGGGCCTTTTTGCTCCGGAGTGAGGGGCTCCCTAGCCTGGGGTTCGAAAAAGACTGATTCAGAGGGTCTCCTTCACAGACTGACGCCGAGAAACACTCACAGGTGGAGAGGAGTTCCCTGTGGTCCAGCGAGGATGTCAAGAAGTCAGACGGGGGCTCAGACAGCGGCATAAAGATGGAGCCGGGGTCGAAGTGGAGGCGGAATCCGTCTGACGTGTCTGATGAGTCCGACAAAAGCACCTCAGGCAAGAAGAACCCCGTCATCTCACAGACAGGCTCGTGGCGGCGAGGCATGACGGCTCAGGTCGGCATCACCATGCCAAGGACGAAGCCGGCTGCCCCGGCAGGCACGCTCAAGACGCCCGGGACCGGTGAGTCAGAGCCACGCGCCGTCTCGCATGCGCACTTGTCAGTTTCAAAGCCGGAAAAGCAGTCACGCTCCCACGGTTTGATGTTTTAAGTCCCTGAAAATGCTCAGGTATTACTTCTTAGGGTTTGGAATCTGCTCGTAGCCAGCTTTCAGAAAGATTCATATCTTTGCCTTTTTCCAAGTATAAATTTGTGAGCATGAGAGCCTCTTAAAGTCTGAAGACGGTTCAGCTGCTGAGACGTGTTCAATTAGTTGAAGCGTGGGCGGGTTCTGAGTTAACATACCCAGTGAAGACTATTCAAGGGCACATGGTTATGAGCTGTTGATATGCTGAGTCGATATTGCCCGTGATTTAAGGATGTGTATAAACAAGGGCAGAGTTTTTGCAGGAAGGTAGGATACCTACTGAAAATGTTAGGGACAGCTTTTTAATGGATAGAGGGAGAATGGTCAGTAAAAGAAAGATCTCCTTCCCAGACGTGTCAGTGATTGGCTGGCTTTGCTTTATTCTGGGTAAATGTAGACTGCTTTGCAAATGAGGAAAATCACTGACATCCTAAAGGCTCATGGTGACAGTCGTAGATGAGATTATCTTTATAAAAAGCTCTCTCCTCTGTCTCCCAAGGGGACTGCTTTCCCCCAGGAGAAAGCAAAGTAGTTCTTTGGAGTAGGGGAGAATTTTAAATAGTCTGAGTTGACTGAGCTGGCTTCTTAATTTGCAGGCTAACTTTGCTGATTTCTATCATAGGAAAAACAGACGATGCAAAAGTGTCTGAGAAAGGAAGGCTGTCACCCAAAGCTGCCCAGGTGAAGCGCTCCCCATCAGATGCCGGCCGCAGCAGTGGTGATGAATCCAAGAAGCCCCTCCCCAGCAGCTCCAGGACGCCCACTGCCAACGCCAACAGCTTTGGGTTCAAGAAGCAGAGTGGCTCTGCCGCTGGTCTGGCCATGATCACAGCCAGCGGGGCCACTGTCACCAGCAGGTCAGCCACACTGGGCAAAATCCCAAAGTCATCTGCACTAGTCGGTCGGTCCACCGGTCGGAAAACGAGCATGGATGGGGCTCAGAATCAGGACGATGGGTATCTGTCTCTCAGCTCCCGGACGAACTTACAGTACCGGAGTCTGCCAAGGCCCAGTAAGTCTACCAGCCGGAATGGGGCCGGGAACAGGTCTAGTACCAGCAGCATAGATTCTAACATCAGCAGCAAGTCAGCTGGCCTGCCGGTCCCCAAGCTGAGGGAGCCTTCCAAAACAGCCCTGGGCAGCTCTCTGCCAGGTCTGGTCAACCAGACCGATAAGGAGAAAGGCATCTCTTCCGACAATGAGAGCGTGGCTTCCTGTAACTCGGTGAAGGTGAACCCGGCACCGCAGCCTGTGTCCGGTGCGGCTCAGGCCACTCTCCAGCCAGGGGCCAAGTACCCTGATGTGGCCTCTCCCACGCTCCGCAGGTAAGTGGGTAAACAGCATTGAGTGGAACTGGAATATGTGATGTGGAATGGCATCCTGGATTCATAATTTCCTGTTTCTTAGCTGAAACCATCTCTGGTTTTCTCCGCTTCAGTCCTCAAATAAAGCTGTTTGGTCTAATGCTGCCAGCAGCTTTGCAGTCAGCTGAGTATTTTCCAGGGTTGATGTGAAAAACATAAGCCTCTGAAATCATTCATCCTGCGTTTGAATCCTAGGTCCACCTTCTGTAGCCACCGAATAACCTCTCTTAATGCTTCTGCCTCCATTTCCTCATCTGTAAAATGGGATACCTACCTGTGACCATTAATCTACGTGACCATTAATCTATGTAGCCATATTTGGCCCATAGTAAGTACTCAGTAAAAGTTAGTTACCATCGAAGATGAGTTCCTAATACACCCTTAGATCTAGATGAGGAACTCAAAGAAAATAGGTTGTTTTTTTTTTTTAAAGCTGTAACTCAGATTCCTCACAATTATGCCAGATAGTGATCTTGGCCTGATCTTTTCCCGAAATAATCCTTATCCCCCCACATACTTTTTTTTATACTGCATGCGTGATTCCAAATTAGTCTGTTAGCTTCCTTTACAAAAAAGAAAAAAACAATTCTTAAAGCAGAAGCATTTCTGAAAAATAGAATTTCTTTTCAGTTTATACAACTTTTTGCCTCATTATAATATACAGTGGGACATCTTTAAAACTGCAGCTGCATAGGGCACAGTTCATCCTACCTTTTCAGGAAAGAGTAAGTCCTGAGGATAGAAAATTTAGCAGTGGAAAAACAAAATTTATGTGCACATGTACATATTTGGGAATGAATAGGAATGTTTGCAAAACCTTCAGAAGAAGCATTCCACATGAAAGATATAATGAAGCAGTTCACTGTTCTTTGTCTAGACTTGATTATTAGAATTTCAGTAATGATTATTTTTTCAGGGGAAGGTCCTTTTGGGCTGTTCTTTGTTGTTTTAACAGGTTGCCTTGTAAATGAAAATTTTCTCTGCTTCTTGCCTCAAGTTTTATATGTAATATTCGCTCTTTGGTATTATAGATTTCCTTTAGTAGCTACAAAGGCATTTTACTAGACCCTGAGGCTAGTGTAATAGAATACTTGAAAGTGCATGCAGCTTCTTAGGCTCTGAACTGAGCACCTTTCAGCCCATTCCTAGCAATTACATTTTTCCTAAATTATTAAGGTGTTCTGAATTCTCTCATTGTCCATTAATATGAAGGAGAGGAGTCTTAGGTGAAGTGTGATAGCTCTCTTCAAATGGTGTGAAGGGCTAGCAGAAAAGATTGGACTTTTTCTGTGTAGTTACATATAGTAGGACTAGGAACAATATGTACAAGTCAGGAAAAGATGGATTTGATTTTGGTTTTGTAACAACTGGAAGTGCTTGGCAGTGAAGTCAGTTGGCCTTTGGAGTAGAGTGGTGAGGCCCCTGTCACTGAAGGTATGTAAGCACTCTAAAGCCAAGGTTCTGCAACAGAATAGTTCTTTCTCTGTCACCAGGCAGAAAGTGTTCTTCTTCTGTCATCAGACATTGTAGTGAGGGTTGATTATGTTTATTTATTTCTATAGTAAGTGAGATTTGTAAGGACTGTTTAGGCTTCCCAGATGGCTTAGTGGTGAAAAATCTGCCTGCCAAGCAGGAGACACAGGTTCAACACCTGAGGTGGGACGATTCCCTGAAGAAGGAAATGGCAACCCACTCCAGTATTCTTACCTGGCAAATACAGGGGCAAAGGAGTGTGGCAGGCTATAGTCCATGGGGTCGCAAAGGAGTTGGACACGACTTAGCAACTAAACAACAACAAGGACCATTGAGAGAGGATCGTGGTGGTGGTTTAGTCGCTAAATTGTGTCCAACTCTTGCGACCCCGTGGGCTATAGCCTGCCAGCCTCCTCTGTCCATGGGATTCTCCAGGCAAGAATAATGGAGTGGGTTGCCATTTTCTTCTCCATTAGGGAGGATAGAAGATCAAATTTACATGACTTTGACCAGCTGGGTGAAAGGCAACCTGTCTGTCATAATATGTAGTGGGTATCATTTCTTTTCTGAGATACCTGTTTCATGAGAGTTTTAGTGGATGGAATAAAGCCATTGTTATAAGAGCACGGACTGTCCTTTGACTTGAAGGTAGTTTCTCCATCCTACCAGAGAACTCTCTGCCAGCGGAAGAGGGGAGTGTTTGTACCATTCCCTCTGTTCTTGGTAGCACATTTTTGGTCATGAGCAGTGGGGGAGTTGACGTGCAAGGGCATTTCTGTGTGTCTGTCACAGAGATACCGTTCACACCTGGCGTGTGTGGTCTGACCTCTTGTGAACCCTGCAAGGTTTTGTGTATATCACCAGGCAGCACTCGCTCTCTGGCCCTAAAAGACACCTTTTCACACAAGAATAAATCGGGAGGGTACATTGCCCAGGTTGCCTCCAGATCTAGATTCCTGTTCCTGATGCTGCATGTTTGCTCAGAGATCAGAGAAACCAAATCCTTTGGAGCTGAACTGTCATAAATGAGGGCCTGCTTTGTGCCTGGGGTCACAGATACAAAGATGATTAAGATAACTCTTTTCCCCTCTAGATGTTTCCTAGACAGGGGCAGTTTTCTAGGTACTCTATTTATGTTAAGAAAGAGAAGCAAGATCTTGAAGTAGCAAAGGATAGGCTGGTAGAAGATTGCTCCCTGTCTCCTTTTTGCTCAGATCCAGGTTCTCAGCGGCAGCCTAGAACTTGAAGGTGGAGCCATTGCTCCACCAGCGCCCTGGCCCGTTGTACCTTTCCCAGGGGACTGCCTCAAGCCCCAGGAAGGACCCCGCCTCCCTCCCCGGGGACTCTCACTGGCTCCCGCGCCCCAGCCTCCTCTGACAGCCCAGCACCCCCTGGCGTTGGGTGTTCAACCCACACAACCCTTTGTCTCTTCGCAGACTCTTTGGTGGGAAGCCTACTAAGCAAGTGCCCATCGCCACAGCTGAAAACATGAAAAACTCGGTGGTCATCTCCAACCCTCATGCCACCCTGAGCCAGCAGGGTAACTTAGAGTCCCCCTCGGGCAGCGGCGTCCTGAGCAGCGGGAGCAGCAGCCCTCTCTACAGTAAGAATGTGGACAGCACCCAGTCCCCCCTGGCCTCCAGCCCCAGCTCTGCCCACTCGGGCCCCTCCAACAGCCTCACCTGGGGCACGAACGCCAGCAGCTCCTCGGCCGTGAGCAAGGACGGCCTGGGCTTCCAGTCGGTCAGCAGCCTGCACACCAGCTGCGAGTCCATTGACATCTCCCTGGGCAGTGGAGGGGCGCTGAGTCACAACTCCTCCACCGGCCTCATCGCTGCCTCCAAGGACGACACCCTCACCCCCTTTGTCAGAACCAATAGTGTGAAGACCACACTGTCGGAAAGGTTGGTGCTGTGCGTTTGGCTGCCTTTATCTCCCTGAAAGACGCCCCTCCAAGAGCCCAGACATTCATTATGTTAGGAAGCCCAGGTGTTGTTTACCTTTGCTGGGCAATTTCTCTCTTTCGGATCACTGCTGTCTCTCCAGGGGGAAGCCAGTTTGGGTTGGAGTAAGCTGGGCTCTGCTTCCTGTTATCTTTCTCACTGTGGTTACTCTCAGTACGTGGAGTTGCTGCAAGTCTCCTGGGGGCAGATTTCATGCTTCCGTTTTAAAATGGCATTCCACCTGCGAGGTCCTTCCTTTTTATCCTGTTTGTTCATCACCTTCTTCTTTCCCTGCCCTTGTAATTGTGCGGGCTGAATCGGTGGCGGCTGCGTCCACAGAGTGCGTGGTGGGGTGCTTCTTAAGCAGCTGAGTCGACGTGGCAGACACCCTGCTACCAAAGGGCTGCCGGGCAGAGCAATAGGAAATCACGCACTCAGAGTCGTCCTCAGAGCTTCGTATCTCACTCTAGCAGTGATAACGTATCTGCCTTCTCCACATGGGGAAGAAAGCCAGTATCGGCCCTGGGAATGACGAAAATGTTCTAGTCATTGTGTGTGACGCCCTGCCCCCTTCCTTCTGATCTAATGCTCCTTCTCTTGTTTTCCACCTGCCTGGCCTTCTAGCCCTCTCTCTTCCCCTGCCGCTAGCCCTAAGTTCTGCAGAAGTACTCTGCCCCGGAAACAGGACAGGTAATGACATCGTAGGCCGGGGACCCCACCGGGTCTCTGGTGTCCTCTGCCCTACCCTGTGTCGGGCCAGATGTTTTGTGTGAGGCTGTTGGCCTGTGGCTTCTGCTTGTGTTCGTGGCCCCAGTGTACTCTGTGACCGCCCCCCACCCCCAACCCGAGACATGCCCGTGAGGGTCAGTTCCGCTGTCCACAGAGCTCCGGAAGAGGTGCAGTGGGGCCGGCCCCTCCTCTCCCAGCTTGGGAAGTAACCTCAAACCTGCCACCTAAAAAGGGGCGGCAGAAGCTCTCACTGGCATGTCAGCCTCCCCCGTGGCATGCTCCTTGCTCCCTGGCTTCTTGCTCTTTTCGCCTCCCTCCCTTCCCCCTCCAGGCCCAGACATGATCTACCACCCACCACGCAGCTTGGCCCTCACCTCTGTCTCCCCGCTACCCCCACTCCCCACGCAGCTGGCTCTTTGCCCTCTCCAAGGCCTTGGCTGCAGTTTGGCTGTGTGTCTCGCGGGCTGTTGTGTCCTGGGTGCCCATTTTCTGTAAAGATAAGAAGAACATGGGGAGTGTTGTTGGCCCCCAGCTGCCCTGTGGGTGGGCCTCAGAGATGGATTATTGACCTTGAATTTGTGGGGGGAGCCGTGGCTTGGCCAAACATAATAAGCAGATGTTTCATGCTAGGCGGGAAAAAAAAATTAGCGAAAACCCTCTTCACCATGTCAACAGCAAAAACTTTGCTTTGGTCGGACTCACGGACCAAGCCTTTAAACCTCGGTCTTTGGCAAACCAAATGCTGTGACTTTGTCAGCCAGCAAGTTGTAACATGCCCCAACTCTGCCCAAGGCTCAGCTCCTAGCTCCACCCAATGAGGGCCTCGAAAACTGAGAGGGATCCGGAATCCACTTGTTACAGATGAATTCCAAATATGCAGACTGCTGGCCTCTTGAAACCGTCCAACAAGTCCCTTCTTTCACTTGAAGTCATCACCGGAGGCATCTGGGGGTGGGCCAGAGTGGTTACGGGTGCAGGGAGACCTAAGCCCTGGAGGTACCGATGGGCGATGGGCCGAGGAAGGCGTGGGCGCTGCTTCAAGGTGCGGGCAGCCCCTGGGTTCGGCTCTGAACCCGTGGAAAAGGAAGGAGCAGTTGGGGCCGAGTGGCTCGGGCCCCCTGGTGCCGGGGTTGGAGGCGCCCAGGTGTGAGCACGGGCCTCGGTCTCCCTTGTCCCCGTGGCTGTGGCTGTGTTGCATGCAATGGACTTCTCCCCGGTGAAGTGAGTCTCTTCCTGCAGATCTCTTGGCCCCCCTGAGCCTTTCCCACCTCACGTTGCCTGCTCTTCCTGTGCTTCTCTGAGGTTCTCATGTTTGTTTTAACTTTCCTACAGTGACCCGCACCTTGATAGGAACACTTTGCCTAAGAAAGGACTCAGGTATCTGTGTGTCCTCCTTGCATCCGTGCCATCTGCTGTGGCTCTGGGGCTTGGCTGTGTGACTGGCTCATGGCTGACGGGGGTGCGGATGGGTTGGGGGTCCCCGCTTTGGCCCCCACGGCAGGACCCTGTGGACGACGGCTCTCCTCGCAACCCTCTTGTTCTCATCTCTCCATTTGTCAGCTTCTTTTGCTTGAACAGGGGCTGTGCTCTTTCAGGCTTACTGTGGTCAAACCATCTCACGACAACCATCCCTGAGCAAACCCGGAGAGCAGTTACTGCTACTTCTGGGGCCAGTGGGTTTAATCGCTGATCACTTCACCATGACCATTCCATCCACGGGCTGTCTTAAGGGCTGTCTTCCGAGAGAAAGGATTTGACTTGTAGCATGTTGATTTGTCAGCCAGGACATGAGCAAAGGAGAGAAATAATCCTCTCTTTCCTACCCCTAGTTTGAAGATTTTTGACTTTTTCGCCCATAGAAATTGGCTGAGGACAGGTGCTTTGCACTTGTCTGAATATTCTAATTGAAAATCGGGTCAGTTTTCAATGCCCCACAAGATGTGGGGTGATCTTTTTTTTTTTTTGATGTAAAGAAAGAAAAGACTTTCTTTCCCAGGGGGAGTGTCCTTTCATTCACTATAAGTGATGGCTCATTTTTCACTCTGGTCCTGGTGTAACAAGATGCTATAAGTCACCATTGCTCACACCATTCACCTCACTTTACCACCCAGAAGAACTTCAGTGCTACTGCCTGTCCTGTGATCTTAGTGTCATATGGTTGCAGCTGTCATTTCTCTCGCTCTCTAAACACCTCGTTCTTTGTAGCATCAGCTTCACCCTGCACTAAACATTAAGAGCTTTCGCAAAACATGGAAGTTGGAATGAAATGTTTCGTTGCTGTCATGTATGTCGGTAGTTAATAACCAGCAGCTCTTAAGGCTGAGAGCATTTTGACCAGTAATGGAAGGTAGGTATCAATGCTTCCTTTCAACAGGAGCTCCGAGTGCAGCCAAATCTAAAAACCTAAGAAGTATTGAAAAACCCCCAGCAGACCTCCCAAGGGAGGAAGTTCAGCCTTGTGGCCCTCGAGGGGGGAATTGGCAAGGCCTGTTGTATTTAACAGTTTTCATCATGCCTGTGAGAGCTGCTTGTTGGCACTCAGGCTAGTGTTAAATCATATCCACTCTTCACATGAGTTTGACCTTGATGCCCCACTGTTGCTTCATGTGGAAGCTCACTTCTGAATATTAGCATTTCATAATCCTGTGTATATTTCTGGAGCAGATCTATCCTATGAAAATTATGTAACTCTAGCTTTTAATAATCCTGTGTATATTTCTGGAGCAGATCTATCCTATGAAAATTATGTAACTCTAGCTTTTAAAAATTTTTTGTTTTTGTTTTAAATTCAGAATAGAGATATGTGACATGGTATCCTCAGTCAATTAATGGGACCTGGAAAATCCAATTCTAGTAAAAACATTAAGGAAGAACTCTGTCTATATCCCGAATTCTCACTGTGGCTCTCTTTCTGTCTCACCCACTCTGTACACACACATATCCGGTAGTCACCCCACCAAATTCTGTTTATAAGTCAGAAGTACTCTGGTCACTTGGGCACTTTAGAAATTTGAAATGCTGTCTGTGGGCATAATGAGGAGAGCATGGATTTGGGGATGAGACGCATATGGATTGAAACCTCGGTAAAATGGGAATGATAGCACCTGCATTGCTGGGAGAGTCTGAGGCTTCAGCGAGATAATGTCTGTGAAGGCACCTGGCACACTGGAGACATTCAGTGAATCATCACCAAATTCATTTCAGAATCAACGAGGAGGTGGGCCTCGTGTGAGACCCAATGATTTGGGGTCCCCTTCTGAAGACTGGTTTCTGCCAGATTACAGCCACTGCTGTCAACGTCGGTCTCCCCACACCTTCTGTTACGTGTCTGGTTTCTGATACTCTGTAATTCATGGCCGCTTGTTTGCACTCCAGAATGCAGATGCCAGGAGCTATCTAATTAAACCTTCCTCAAAGCTCTGACAGCAGCTTGTTTCACTGCCTCAGTCCTGTCAAGGTGGGGGCTTTGAAATGACACTGTCATGAATCAACATGTTACAGATACGCCCAGGGACGGCTCTTTGAGCATTTACCAATCTCGTTCCCTTTATGTAGTTCCCTTTAAACTGAAAGGAATTGCAGTTTTCCCCCAAAACAGCCAAGTAGCCAGAAAGGTTTTGAGAAAATTTGTGAGTTGCAGAATGTGTAGCAATCTGATTTTTGAAACATCAGATTTTCTTCTTATATGTTTGGATATATATTTTCTTTTTATATGTTTAATATCCGCTCCAGGGCGCTCATTCTCATAAACGTTGTTCCTGGTTAATCCCAGCCTGATTTCTGTCTGTCCAGGTATACCCCCACCTCCCAGCTCCGCACGCAAGAAGACGCAAAAGAATGGTTACGGTCCCACTCTGCAGGAGGCCTGCAGGACACCGCCGCCAACTCTCCTTTCTCCTCTGGCTCCAGTGTAACTTCTCCTTCTGGGACAAGATTCAACTTTTCTCAGCTGGGTGAGTAGCCACTTGGCATTTAACGATGTTGATCGGCACCTTGGGGCGGAGGTTATCTTGCATTTTGAAAGAGACATGTGGTCACGTAGCTCTCAGTATCTGATCCGCCCTCAGTAGTGAAGTTTGACTACAGGCGATTGATAGCAAAAGGAAACAGAAAGGTTTCTTGGTTCTCTACCAGTAATTTTCTTTACATGGTTGATGTAGGTAGGGCAAACCATCCATGGAATAAGAAGCATGTATTCTAAGATCTCTGAAGAAGTACGTTCTACAACATATCCCATATTTGGTCATCCTCGTTGCTTTATTAAACCGGAAATAAAGATCAAGTTTTGATTGAACGAATGTTCTTGGAAGTACCTACTGGTGACATAAGGCTTTGACTGGCACAATGAGGAAAGGAAAAGAATTTACACAGTCCCTGCTGGCATGTCAACGGATGCTTTTTTAGAGAGACAAACACCCACACAGACTCATAAACAGGTAAACGAGAATGGTTCAAAGCTTTGTGTGAAATCGTGTAAAAACTGAATGTGATCCAATAGCAAGTATTATACACAGAGAAAGGAAGGACTAGTCCTGGCTGGAATGACTGGGGAAGGTTACATGGAGGCGGCAGGATGAGAGCTGAGCCTTCCAAGATGGATACAGAGGGAAGTATTTTTTCCAGTCTCATTTCAGTCTTCAGAGAGACAGCCTTTTCTGATTATTGTAAACAAGAAACTTGGACTTTAAGGACTTCTAATCAAGGAAGGCTTAACTCTTCATTTTTAATGAACCGAATGCACTTCTGAACTATTTTACGTTACTGAAGTGGACAGGAGTTTAATAAGAAAGCCAGTTTCGGCTAAAGTACATGCGCCCCCTTTGCACTGAAGCTCTGCAGGCACCACTACAAAATCTCCCCATCAGAGACAGTGAGACCTGTGTTCCTGTTGTTCTTCCTCGGCTGTAACTCTTTGAGGCAAGAGTTTCTTGTCATGCACAAATGCTTCCCATCTGATCAAAAGCCTGGCTGAACTATTTTGGGCTTTTGGCTTTAGAGAGAATTGTTCCAGATGAGCCCAGAGAGTAATTAGCTCATGCCTGGAAGGTGACACTGGCTTGTCTGAACGTGCCAAGTGGGAAAGCTGGGGCCGGGAGCCTCGCTTTGGAACTGACCCACCTTTCCTCCCTTATTTTTAGCTCTAAGTATGTTTCTCAAATGCTGATGTGACTACCTTTGAGAAAACAGACAAAGGGAGAGGAGTTGACAGGGCTGGAGATGGCCGATTGTCAGCAGCCTCCTCTCCATCCCCTTCAGGGACGTGAGCCTCCAACCTTTTGACTGACTCCTTTCCTTGCAGCGAGTCCCACCGCCGTCACCCAGATGAGCTTGTCCAACCCGACCATGCTGCGGACCCACAGCCTCTCCAATGCCGACGGGCAGTATGACCCGTACACTGACACCCGCTTCCGCAACAGCTCCATGTCCCTGGATGAGAAGAGCAGAACCATGAGCCGCTCAGGCTCATTCCGGGATGGGTTTGAGGAAGGTAAGCGAGCCAGGAGATTCACCCTCTCTCCTGGCGTGCAGAGTGGTTAGCAGACCTCTAGACTGAATTCGCATCGTCAATGTAAGAGCCCACCTGCCCAAGTTTCCAAGTCACCCACTTGCGGTGGGGAGCTCTGAACAGTAGGGTCTGACTCTCAGTTAACCTCGCAGGTCTTTAGGGAAGAGGCTGCTGACAAAACACTGGTGAGCCTTGGAGTTGACTGAGTTCCACTGTGAGGCTCAGCCGCTGGTGCACCAGCTTGGCAACACCAGTTACAAGAAAGTTCATTTTTCTGTGCTGATGCACCTGGATCACTTTGGGGGACTGTAGGCTGCCATGCTTCTCCATGTCGCTCCAGAATCTTCTATCTCTTTCCTCAAGCACCAGTTTTGGTATTTTTTTTTTGAAGTTTGTTGCATTCAGTTTTGTCCTTTTCCTTCTTTGCTTGCTAATGGGGAATATTTGGGGTAGGATTTTTATGTTTTGTTTGTTTTAATCAGAATTTGGGAGAGAAAACTACTGGGGGCACCTTCATCAGCCATCTTCCTATCTCAATGCATTTCTTCTTCTTCCTTCAGGCAAAGTGTGAGTTAGGGGAGCCAGCAGTCAAAATGTCAGGCACATCCCCCCACCCCCCTCCCAAAAAGCAAAGATGAAGTTGATAATATACTGGTGTCTTACCAGTGATGAATATGGTTTAGGATATGGGGTAACACTACTGGGGTTTGAATTCCAGCTCCACTACTTCTTAGGTGTATGATCTCGGACAAGTTAACTTCACCTCTCTGTGCCTTTGTATTTTCACTGATAAAAATAGGAGTACCCGGGTTGTGAAATTATGAGCATTAAACAAGATAACATATATATAAATGTTAATCCAATAATGCTAGTACCTGTCGTAGCCTGAACACTCAGCTGCAGCACTGATGTCCTGGCAGCTGGAAGTCTCCAGCCAGAGGAGGCTCTTGGGGCAAACGAGGCTGAGAGCCCTAGCTGTACCTTCTTTGCCAGTGACAGAATAGAATGGGGTGGAGAGGGGAGTCATAGGCGCGTCCCTCTGCTCCTAGTCCCTGTGAGAGTGGGAAAATGTGCCCAGCATCCTCCTGGTAGAACAGATGAAGCTGTGATTGTTGAGGAAATCCCTAAATAAGTCCAGAGGGGGAGAAATGCAGGATGTTGGTTTCTGCTCTGCCCAGTGTTCTTTTTAACCAAAGTTTTAGAGTTTAGTTACAGAGCAGTTGCCCCGTGATTACTCTTCCTTCATTCTCTCCACGCTGATTGTATCATTTGCATCCAGTGGCATCCAGGGAGCAGACACTAGTCTGTAAATCCATATATGGGAACCCACTGGGATAGTAGATTAAAGAGGGGTGGAGCCAGGGTTACTGAGAATGTTTTGCTGGATTTAAGAGCTAGAAATCAGTGTTTTAACCACTCAGAGCAGTAATAGAGGAGGGCATGTTGATCCTAAGGTGAAGGCGTAGGTCGTTTGTCTTGAACTTTTTTTCTGCTCAGTGGGCTAGCGGAGCATGGCCACGATGCATTTCCCCGCCCTCCCGATGATGACTCGAGTCTGGAGTGTGCCCCGTTCATCTGTTCTGTCCTGTGCGTACTTGAGTGAATGGTGTTCCATCCTGCTGCTTGTCCAAACAAGCACACTTCGCCTCATAAAGGTCCAGGACCATTACAGTATCATCATCAGATGGCTTTTGTTTATTCCATCTGGAATCAAGCTGTCAGGCAGCACAACTGTGGGATATCTGGGATGTTAAAGTGACATTGATAAAAAGGGCTTGCCCACAAGCAGTGTCTAGACTTTTGTAAACCCTGATGATTCATGGTGATGTGCAACTCACGTGCAGAGGTAAAATCAAATGCAGGGAGAAGGAGCAGGGGCTATTGTCGATGTATCAGTACTAAGAAATATGTTACATCTTCATCTTTTGGGAAATTTGGTATCAGATTGATTTTATTTCTTCCAAAGCTGTTACATTACAAAAGCAAAATAGGGCTTGTGCAGTTAGGTATTTTTAATGCCGCTGGCTGAAGACTGTTTTTCCCCCCTCTTGAATATGTAAACTCCTGGCGTTGCAGAAACAGCTGGGAAAAAAATTCATATCTCATGTTTGGACCAAATAGGACCTCCTCCTAAAAGGCAGTTAGGTATATCATATGCCAGAAAGCGAATATTAATAGAAATTTAGGAAGAATTCGCGCAAGTCCTTGTGTGAGGTTTTTGTGAGATTAATTAGTACTTTGCCTTTTGAAGGAAATAAAAGTTATAAATATGTAGATGAGTACAAGCATGGCCCAGGTGCAACCTTTCAAAGTTATTTCAGGTAAATTAATTTCCATCAGGGACATTATGCAATCTTCAAGTCAGCTTTAATAGCGTACTTTAGAGAGATGCTTGAGGCATTTTTCAAATAAATGTCTTTGGAGTAAAAAAAATCCAGGACTTTACTAATCATCCCTAAGAACTGGTGTAGTCTAAACCAGTTTATCTGGAGCCCACAGAAACAAAGCCGCTTATTAGTAAATAAATCTAGTATTGCAGCTCTCGTGTGCTTCTCGCCCCTGAGTTACACTTGGATTCAAGTCCTGGTACCTCCACTGTTAGCATGGTGACTTTGGGTAAGGGACTTGCCTTGGTCAGCCTATTTCCTGTTCACTAAAATGTGGAAAATAATTGTACCTACTTCAAAGGACTGAAATGAAGATTAGGTGAGATAAATCCTGGAAGGCGTTTAGCAGAGTGACTTTGAAAGGGGTTTATAGTAAGTACTCAATTAATGGTAGCTATTGTAACAGTTGTATGTTTTGTTTTATCCTTCTCCCCGTGGGCGATTTCAACCCCATTTTGTTTATGGCAAAATTGAACAGAGGAAGTGACTTGGGGACTTTTTGCAGCCAGATCTACTAGGTCCTGAACTCCTGAACTCTCAGCCCTATTTTTTCTGCTCATTCCTACTTTACACTTTTCCTTGGCCGTAGCTAGACTCTCTTACATGAGCCTTCATCAGTGTGTTCTCATTCTTCAGTTTTGCTTTCTTAGCTGTTTGAGAGGGTGGCCCAGTAGCCACCAGAACTGCATCTCATCTCACTGACTCCTTCCACAGCCCCCAGTAGCAGAGGGGGATCTAGAGTGCGATGCCCAGATTCACTTTCTCTCTCCACTCCTGACCACCTGTGTGTGCTTGACCACATCCCTTAACCCCTATGGACTTTAATTTACTCCTGCGTTCATTTGGGGTGGAAATTCCTGCCCTACTGGGAATATTACCTACACATTCTCTGTGATGTTGAGGATCACTTCAAACAGTAGTATAAGTGAGAAAGTGCTTTGATTAGTATGAAGCTGAATATGTACATTCAGTGCTCAAGTGTGACAGCAGAGGCACTTACTTGCTTTGTTGGCTAGAATATGCCCAGTTGCCATTCCGTCATGTGATTTCACTCCTATCTGTGCTCTAGGTTGGGGTGAAGTCACATTCTTCTCAAACACACACTGTGTGCTTGCTTGGTCTCAGCTTGTGCCTGTGTAGATTGAATGACGGCTTTAGGAAACTGTTCTAAATATACCAGAAGGCTTTACCAAAAACAAACAAAAGTAAACCTCAGAAACCAGTAAATGAGGTCACTCAAGGGCAAAGCCATCTCCAGATTTCTGGTCTGCAGATCCTGTTCCTGAATGCTATAGGACCTTACACAGGTCACTTAATCTCTCTGGGTTTCAGATAGTCAGTGACAGAGGTGGCCTAGATATTCTCTGGTTCCTTGTACCTTCAAATCTGGGGAAGTATAGGTATAGGGAGGAAGCTGCAGGGCATGCTCCTGCTCCTCTGGGCTTTTTAAGTCTTGTGTGCGTTTTGTTGTCCAGAAACATCCCAGCCACACAACCCAGACTCTGCCTTGGCTCCGCGTACTTGAAGGAGGGCCAGCTGCAGTGGTTCAGGCAGCCACATTCAGCTCGGGGTTGATCTGGAAAGCAAGGACTCTTCCTTTGGACCACAGGCTTGCTGTTGCTAGTTACGAGTAAGAGGAGTTAATTACAGAGAAAAATAATTACCTCCATCCGAAGCCTGCCAGATGTCTCTCTGTCTGCGTGCGGCCCCAAGCTTGCCCTGAGATGTTGTTGAAGGCAGTGTCGGTGAATCCGTGTGTATGAGGTAGAGAAATAAGAGATAACCGTCCATTTCTTAGCAGCCAGAGTCCACGCAGCAGCCCTGTGCAGGCCTCCGGAGGCGGCGTCTGGCAGGGCAGTGTGATGGAAGGGCGGCTCCGTGCTACTCACATCTCTTCCTCCAGCTTGGCCTCCGCTGTCATTTCTCTCCTAGTGTCGGTGTCATGGGGCTAAAGTAACTTACCCTTTTGGATCGTTAGACCACTAGGTTGGGGCATGAGAGACTTATTTTAATGTGTGGACAGATTAACACTGAAAGCCATTATTGGCCATTAACACCTTAAATTGATTTTTTATGGGCACAGGCCAGGTGAGTGATGGGTGGAGGAAGAATAGAGGGAAAGCTCTAGAACCCCAGGCATTGCTGAGGAGGGTGGATGGATATAAGTGACAGTGCAGGGACGGCCTCAGGGCAGCTGGCAACTTCTGAGAGAGGAGAGGACCAGAAGTGCAAGCCCAGGATCTGTGTAGTCAGAGGAGGGAGGAAGCTGCCCTGGTGGCCATCTGGGAAATGAGATCAGGTTCCTGGAGAGATGACGTTTGAGCTGATCCTGCTGGAGATCTGAATGGGCAGGGATGGGAAACTTCCTAAACCAAGGGAGCTGCACTGGAAGAGACTCTGAGATGGCAAAGAGCCTCACAGGTCATGCTTGAGAGAGCTGGGCAGGATTCAGAGTGTGATAGGAGCACCTGAAGGAAGGCTGGGGTTCAGGACGTTTATTGGGAATACCGTGTGGAGGCATCAGGGAGGTTGGCACAGCCGTTAGTGGGACATCTCTGGGCAGGTAGCTTCTGCCGACCACTGATCCAAGTTGAGTTCCCTCCTTGGGTGGCAAGTGAGAGCTGTTTAGTGCGCTTGCATTTCTCCCCAGCTTCCCACTCTCAGATCACAGGTGAGAGTGCGGTGTGGTGGGGGGTGGATAGGGCCATTCCACTCCTGGTCAGGGAGGCTGTGACCAATCCAGAGGTCTGCGATGTCTCCACAGGCATATTTCTATCTTTCAAGCAGTTTTTTGAGAGATTACTAGGAAAATGTCATTAAAGAATCTAGTTTCCCAAGAAGAGAAGTCAGCCAGAATACCTGGTCCTGACAAAGACCGTGGCTTAAAATTACATGAAAACAGATAATAGAACGTCTCCATGGCTTGGGGATGGGGGTCAGGAGGTGAGAGAGGAAAGTACAGGATGGTTCTAAGTCCCAAAGTCCAGTCACAACCAGGGAAGAGGACACTTTGTAAACGTGACAAAAATCAGACAAAGAACCTAAGATTCAGTGGATATGTTTTCTAACCTATGTTCTACTACATCGTCATCTTGAATGAATTTACTGTAGCCAACAGCCAGCCTCTTGGGTTCAGAATAATCAGCTCATCATCTTTTTGCTTGTACAAAGGACAGATGCTAGCAAAATGTAAAATACATCTGCAACACAATTTTAACCTTAAGGGATACATAAGAAAAAAGAAAGGAATAAAATCTGCTGGAACAAAGCAGGTAGCACTTGCCTCTGGGTAATAGAACTGTGAGTCACATGACTGATGGCAGTGAATATGCTTCTTAACACTTCTCTGTACTTGAAACATTTAACTTATTAATTATGTATTATTTTGATAGTTGGAGGGGGGAGGTATTTAGACGGTTGTAGGAAATAAAATGTGGCAACAGAAAAATGACTCCCATAGAAAATTATTCCTTACTTTACTTTGACCTGTCACCAAACCAGGCAAGGTTGGGTCATGGTGAGGTTGTTGCTGCAAGCCTGGTAGTGTCCTCTGATGCCGAGTTTCTCCTTCCCTTCCCCTTTTGGGCTGCCTAGTAGCCAGCTGTACAACTGACTTTTTCTTTTTCTTTTTTCTTAGTTCATGGATCCTCACTCTCCTTGGTTTCCAGCACATCATCAATTTATTCTACAGTGAGTATAAATCAATGCTGTATGGCTATGTGTGTCAAAAATAAAATATAAGCATGTCTCCTAGAGAAAGTATTTCCATCATAAGGGGGATCAATTAGTTAGGGATCACGATTTGAAATTTACAAACAGCTATTCATTATAATGTACCAACCAATAAATCAGGAGCTGACTTTTGTTAAAGTGGCGTTGCGCTTCGGGTAGTAACTGGTTAGAATGTATGAGACGCCTTTTACTGTTTTTTCTTTCTTTTTTAAAAAAATATTTACTCACTTATTTGACTGCATGGGGTCTTAGTTGTGGCATGCATCATTCAGGATCTTTCGTTGTGGCACATGGACTCTCTAGTTGTGGCACACAAGTGTAGTTGCTCCGTGGCATGTGGGATGCCAGTTCTCTGGCCAGGGATCGAACTCGCGTCTCCTGTGTTGCAAGGCAGATTGAACTACCAAGGAAGTGCCGAGATGGCTTTTTCAACTTTGTATCTCCCTGTTTCTTTGTCTGTAAAGTAGAAAGAATAGCAGTCCCTACTTTGTGGAGTTGTAGTGAGAATTAAATTTATGAAGATTACTATTCACTGCAACAAAAATTCCTGGAGGACAAGGACTTTTTCCTGGTTTTATTCCTAGTGCCTAGAACTGGGCCTAGCACATAGTGTTCAAATAACAGGTTTGAATGAAGTAAGAAAATGCAGGTAAAGCAGTGAATAGAATGCACACAGCAGAGGACGCTCTCGTAAATGAAAGGTTCCAGCCACGAGAGGGCTACGGAACAAAAGCCCCATGTAAGCAAGTATAGTGCTGGATTTGTTTGGGATGCTTTCTATAGCTATCTGCATAACTGTTTATCTTAAAAGCTGTAATTCGGGAATTCATATAAGGAAAAAAACATTGGATTAATTGGAAATTGGGGGTTCTTTAGCCCTTCATTCCATGAAGGACAGATGTTTTAATAACTCAGTTTTTGGTAATGCCAAGTATCTGGGCTACGTCGTGGGACAAACTGTAGATAGCCCCTTGTAAGTTAAAGGCCATCCCAGAATCAAGTTAAAGAGCCCAGGACCTGACTGTTCCTTCTTGGGTGTATAGTGAGCAGACAGACTTCAGTGGTCATTGACATGGTCTGAGTTGAAGGACCTAGGAACATTCTCTTCTGTTCCTACCACCTTGTCCCTCCAACTCCAAAATAGCCTCTTTCCTCTGCTACGTCATCTTGTCTGAAATGTTATCAGAGTCTGGGCTTTCATCCTAAAGGCATTATATATAGTGACTTTGGGAAGGGATCATTTAATCCAGGAATGGACAAGGATGGCCTTCTAACTGTCAGCAGTTGAGGCCTCTGAGCCCTCCCCTCTAGAATGAAGCTCTGTGACGTGGGTACCAGAGGAGATACTTGCAGACCTCGAGTCACCTCCTCCACAGTATTTACTGGCACCAAGTACATGCCGGGCTCTGGGCTGAGCCCTGAGGACATGGTTTAGGTGGGGAGGGGAGCCTGCTGCGGAAAGCAGAATCCGGAGGCGTGGAAGGCACGGGAGGGACGTGACACTCAAGTTCGGCAGGGTTGGTGCAGTGTTGCCGCAGCAGACATTTCAGTGCCCAAGCCCCAAGTTTCCCCGGGCAGTGCCCAGGGTTTCCTGTCAACACGTTTTTCACTCAGAAAAGCAACAATTGGGGGCAGGCCTGCATCAGCCAGCCTCGGAGGGAAAGGACAGAAGCTCTTCACCTGTGAGAATCCAGCAGCAGGAAGCTATCGTGTGCCATTCCTGGCTGCTTCCCCTTTGTACCATTCATGCCAACCACTGAGAGTTCTTGCAGCCACAGGCTTTCTTTCGGTAGCTCTTGTTCTGGTGTGTGGACCTGAAGCTGATGTTTGCATGAAATTGGAAATTGTCCTTTCTGAGTTGATATAAATCCACAAATTACCAAAGACCTACTAATACTAATACTTTTTAATTCCATGTTTATCTGGATAGCAAGAGACCTGAGGCCTAATCCTAGTTTTTTCCCTTAATGTATGACTTTGGACAAATTACCTCCTTATTCTCCATTTTACCCTTGGCCTCAGGGAGCTAGGCCAGGTGGTCTCTGAGGTCAGTGAGTCAAGGGTTCCCATGTACTGTTCTTTACGTGAGCCTTCTCTGAAAATATAAGTTGCTTTTGCAGACTTAAAAAAAAAAAATAGTCTAACCTTTGAATGTTTTCATTGATGGAGTGGGATGCTCATTCCAAGGAAAACTTCAAGTCTGACCAGACTGCTACCACCAAACAGTGGTGTGTGGTCCCTTATCTATTATTAGCTCCTTGATGAAGATGAAACTCTGAAACAGATGCTTAGGCGCCTTTGCAAATGT
This sequence comes from Giraffa tippelskirchi, assembly GCF_054371585.1. Classification (NCBI taxonomy): domain Eukaryota; kingdom Metazoa; phylum Chordata; class Mammalia; order Artiodactyla; family Giraffidae; genus Giraffa; species Giraffa tippelskirchi. The sequence goes on from NC_137284.1 coordinate 23,482,141, forward strand.
TAAGGTAAACAAGTTCATATTTGTTGTCTAGAAAGAAATCTTTGGAGTCTCTTATGTTGCCACCAACTCAGACCAAAGAGTCTGTTTAATACTCCAGTGTTTTAAAGGCTCTTATTGGATGATAACATGCTTTCTCCCCCCTGAAATCTCTGTAATTCTTAGATACTCAAGAATGTTCATTCTGGCTGAAATTTGCCTGTAATTTTAATTACAAAGGAAAGAAAAGACAGCCTGATGCTAAACAAATGCCATGGAGAGGTCATGGCCAGCTCTCGGAATAGAAAAAAATTGCGGAGGGCACATCTGGCATCAGACTTGCTTTCTTGGTCAGTAGGGAGCGGCAGCTGAGTTCCGAGGGGAACTGCGCAGTGGAAGCTCCGAGGCCCAGAGCTTCACTCAGAGTTCCCAGATGCACAGAAGTGTGGCAGCAGCTGGGGGCAAGATACAGAATGCACCATTTCTCCAGGCTGCTGTCTGGGCTCAGCCCTGGAGACAGGTGGGCACAGGGACAGACGGTGGTAGCAGCCTGAGGAAAGAGCATTAGTCCTGCTGATAGAAGTGCTTAGAAGTAGGGCTGGTCCTCTGTGGATGGTTCAGGCTGCTAACAGACCTCCCACTCACCTCCCAAATGTTAGATAGCTGTGACGTTATCACCATTCACTTTTCTCCTTTGGATCAGACTCAGAAGCCAGGGCCTGATTTCTGGAAGCCCTCCAGGAGAATGTCACTATAGTCAAAGAGCCAGGAGTGTGTGCTGGTTAAGATCATAGGCTCTGGAGCCAGACTACCTTGGATCCAATCCCAGTTCTACCACTTATCAGCTGTCACCATGGGCAAATTATATTAGTACCTTCTCAAAGAGTTGTTATGAGGATTCAATGAATAATAAATGTCAAGTGCTTGGAACTGTCTTTGCCATATAGTAACTGTTTAATAAAATGCTACTTATTATTAACAGAATGTAAACAACATGAGACATGAGGGACTTGGTCATGTTCATAGCTGTATCCCAGATTATTAAAACAGTGCTTGACACATAGTTGGAAATCAATAAAAATTTGATAGGTAGTGGTGGTGGGAATGAACTGATGGACAGGCAGGCGGACAGACAAAGAGGGATGGCTGAGTAGTATCAGAGAGGAAAGAGTAAGCAGTGAGGACATCTCCCAACCTTCTGAAAGCACGTCTTAGGTAAGGAGATTGTCCAGCTGTGTGACTTTAGGCAAGATACCTAACCTCTCTGAACCTCAAAAGGAATACCATCCTACTTTGTGGAGTTACTGCAAGGATTAACTAATTTGGTCACAGTGTAGCTAAAAATTAGTTTCTGCTGTTAGGAATCAGCCTGGAGAGAGGGCCTTCTGGGGCAAGCTCACAAGTGGGGAGCAGGATGTGAGGGCCGGTCAGACTGGCTACCCACTTGTCCCAGCCGATGGGTATAGGGAGCTGCAGGGCCTGATGAATCATACCCCTCTGCGTTCTGAACTGAGAGGGGGAGACACCAGAGTCACATGCTGATCTTTAAAAGTAATGGGCTTGCCACTAGTGAAACTGGATTAGGACACACACAGAGGACTCAGGACAAAATAGAGTCTTTACTGATCTTCACTCACCTACCTGGCTGCTCTGCCCCAAGAAGGCACAAATAGTGGGGTGTGGAGAGAAGGCCTTTGGACACTTCCAACATTTCCAAGAAAGCCTGTGTTGGAGGTTGTGGGTTTCTTCTTATATGGGCCCCTACAGGAACTCCAGAAGAGAGAAAGAATGGTTCCCCCTGCAATATGTTCCCCCCAACCCACGTGGGCTCCCCCTATGGAAAGAGATAAGTAGCTTGTAGTCTCTGGCTGGTCGATTGCTGTGTCACCACAGACCCAGGGCCCTGGATGGAAGGTTTTTCCAGTAAGAGAGTCTACGGGCTTCATCCTTACTCCCCAGGGTCACAGGTAACTGGGGGCTCCAGATGGAGCAGCAGGAATGTGCTGGCCATCTACCTTCTTATAACCTGGGGAGTCACCAGGCTGGCTGACGGGGGTGCCTTCACTTCTGGAACCTTCCTACCCTGCTGCTGTTTCTACTTCAGTGCCCTAGGGAGATGAGAGGGAGGGATAAAATGGGGCAGAATTAACCTATGAGCTGTCCTCCCTGCCTCCCAGGTAGGATTGCCAGATTAAATATAGAATGCCCAATTAAATTTGAAATTCAGATAAACCACAAATAATTTTTTAGTGTAAGTGTATTCTCGCTGTTGCATGGAACATAATTAAACTAAAAAAAAAAATCTAATTTAACTGGGTGTCCTGTTCTTTTTTTTGTTTAATTTGCTAAATCTGGCAACTCTTCCCTGGCTTATCCCCTTCTCATCACCCCTTTTCCCTATCGTCATCTCCACGTAGAAGCAGGGGGCTCCTCACAACCAACATAGCTGGAGTGTTTCCTAATTCTTCCTAATTTCTTAAAATAATATGTTGTTCGTATTTGGCCTTTCTGATTGGTCACATGAATTGAACCAGTTTATTTAGAGAAGTCCATTGGAAAAGAAACTAATAAATCTTTAAGACTGCTGCACGTGTCCAAATATAGCCCTCCAGTTGTTCCTCAACTGGTCTAATTTCTTCTGTTTTTCTTTACAGCCAGAAGAAAAATGCCAGTCAGAGGTAAGGAACACTTTGCTAGTTGGATTTTGTCTTTCACTGTGGTCAGCTCTTTCTCCCAGCTCATCCTGGAAGTAGACCCCCAAAGTAAGTAACTCTGTGCCTTGTCATCTTTAGATTCGCAAACTAAGGCGGGAACTGGATGCCTCCCAAGAAAAGGTTTCTGCTTTGACCACCCAGCTGACAGCAAATGTGAGTATAGACCCAGAGTGGTAGCCATTGCTGCCTCTGAGCATTATAGAGGCAGAGTGGTGTAACGAAAGAGACATGGACTTTGGTATCGAGGGTGTGAGTGTCAGCTCTGACACTTACTGGTTCTGTGCTTTGGGAAGATTCTTTCACTTCTGAGCCTGCCTTTGCTCATCACTGCTCTGGGAGATGATAATACTTAGCTTTCAGGGGTGTCATGTGATCAGTACCTGAAATAGATTAAGTGCTCAGAACAGTTCATTTTCCTTTCTCTTTCTGGAAATTTTCATCTTAAAAGAAAAAAGAAGAAGAAGAAAATCTAAGACTCCACAATAAATGGCTGACTGCTCTGTAATTATTATATAATATACACAATTACGTGTTCAGGAGGCACTGCCAACCGGCATTCAATTCAGCAACTGTTTAAGTGCCAACTATGCCCCGGGCAATGTGGGTTCAACAGCAAAGCAAGCATAATCACTGTCATCTTAGTGTTCTTTCTGTGGTACAGCAGAGAGACAAAACAGTTTTGCTATGACATGATAGCTGTTATGATAGCAGTAAAGGAGGATGGTTGTAGGAATACCTAAGAGGAACGCCTAGATCAGTTTTCATGAGGCTGGGAGAAGTCAGGAGAGGCTTCCTGGAGGAGGTGACATCTTATGATTGCTGGGTAGGGGAGGATGCATGGGAAGGACAGCATTCTAACCAAAGAGAGTAATTTGTGCAAAAGCCCAAGGTGAAGATGTTGCCGCATTTGGAAACTATAAGAAGCTCAGTGTGATTAGAATCTGTGGCGTGGATGTGGGGAAGTGGGCTAGGGTGGAAGGGAGAAGGAAGTGGGAATGAGGGCAGCATCGAAGAAAGGTAAGGGTCAGGCCACATCATGAACACATTCAGCCATTAGGTGGTTAAGTTAGCTTCCTAACTGTGATGTGGTTACAGGATTTGCGGGGTCAGAGGCAAGGCAGAGATCTCCTACCACATCAGACCAGTTTATAAAGGTGCCCTGCCATGGGGCCGTGAGTCGTCGAGGGCTGCAGGTCAGAGGCAGAGCCTGAGGTTTTGGAAGGTGCTGAGATGCCTCAGAGGCAGGGCTTCCTGCTAGGGAGCGCACAACGAGCCTGGGACCATAGACCGTGAGTGTGAGCCTGTCAGAAAGCCACCTGCGTGATCCCAGCATGCTGTTAAAATGAAAAGCAAAAAGCTTATCTTCCTTGGATCAGGGCCATAATTAGTAAATATCTGGAGCTTTTGCCCATGTAATTCTTGGTTTGAGCCTGAGTCTACTCGAGGAAACTTTCCATTTCATTTTAAAGTCTGCACACGAAGTACCCAGCAAAGTGCGTGACCTTAATTATAGGCTCAATAATTGCTAACCACTCTGAACTATTCATTCTCCTGCGCTCTCTTCCGTTTCTGGAAATCTTTGCTTTTTTTTTCCCAAAACCCTAGTCTACTAGGCTACTGTGTTTTTTTTTAATCCTTTATTTTCTTAACTTTTTTCTCTATTACTGTTTCCTAAAAGATCAGAAATTTGGAACTTCCCTGGTGGTCCAGTGGCTGAGCCTCCATGCTCCCAATGCAGGTGGCCCGGGTTCAATCCCCGGTCAGGGAACTAAACTAGATCTTGCATGCTGCAACTAAGACCTGGTGAAGCCAAATAAATAAATAAATACAAAAAAAAAAGATCAGAAATTGATGTTAGATCTGGAATTTGAGGTTTAGAGTCTTCATCTCAATAATCAGATGCATGCCTTCAAATCCAGAACCAGTGAGCCAGGGGTCTCCTTGAAACACATGAGGTTTGAGAGCAGGTGATTTGGAACTACTGCCCTTATTAAGAGCTACAGCTATCAATGACTGCCCCTTACTAATTGAAAAATAGTAATTTATGTATCAATGAACTTGATTAATTCCTCCAATGACCTCATGCTGTCCCCAGGGGACCTTTCATTAAGCCATTTGGAACTCTCCTCTCTGATCCAGAAGAGTGAGAATGAGATCCCTCACATTACTATTATTTCACAAATCCGTTTTGCTCTTTATAAAAGCCACTGAATCCCATATTGTTTTAAAGTAAATATTTAGTCTTGCCACACACCACCAGCAGTGCTAACGTGTTTTACTGTCTGCCGTCTTTCTCGCAGGCCAAGCCGTGTTTGTTTTTTCTAGGACAAACTACCCAAAGCCACCTTCTCTGGGTGTTTTTATACCACTTGTGTTTGTTTTCCCTGGGAATGTGAGAATGCTGCTTGCTGAGAAGGCTGTTGTGCGGCTCTGAACCAGCCTCTTGGCCCGTATTTTCATAAGTGAGATCATGACTCAGTCCTTTTGCTCACCAGCAAAATGCCATCCTTTGGTTCTTTGGAGCACATGTGGTTTCTTCTTGAGTTTGCAAAAACACTCTCTCGATAAGCAGTCTTCGTGGGGTCAGGTTTTTGCTTTTGTTTTTAAATGAATAGAAAGTTTTCATGCCCACAAATAGAATCTTGGGTGGCAGTCAAACGAGGAATTGAAATAAATGGAAATTCAGTCGTTTAAATTTGACCTTGTCATTCCTTTGAAGTGCCAGTCAACTTGTTCACTTCCATGCCCTGGCTTCATTCAGTATTTGACTGTCTCCAATTTGGTTGGCTTTCGTCCTGCCACATTCTCCAGGGCAGACTAAAGCATATCACTTTATTTTAAAATGCAAAGGCATTTTCTCAGTTTTTCATAAGAGAGGGCATGCAATCAGAAAGAAGCTAGCCAGTCCATTTAACATTTGTGTCACAAGTGCCCCTGTCCCCTGCCAGCTCCTATGGCCAATGAAAAAGAGGCTCAACAGTTGATCCTAGAGGTGTCTTATCCTCAATCTCCCTGTTTCATGAAGTCCAGTAACAGAGGCCTCCCACTCACCCCTCAAGTTTCTCCTCCCTAATCTGAAATGTCTGCTGACCCTGACCCTCCTTACAGCCCAGGGTGATGGCTCCTCTCCCACCCTTTTCTTCTTCACTCTATGCATCTATCATATTTGTCTCAAGAATTTTCCAGAACCATCAGGTCTCACTTCTCCCAAGACTCAGGTACCTTGCCAGTCCTTCTGGTTCCTCCTGTGACCTTCTGTGTATCTATCCACCTCACTCCTAGAACTTTTTCTTCATCTCTCTACACCTGTGTTCTCAGAATATCTGTTCCCAAATCCCTTCTGTTCCCCACAGTCTCTAGGCGTGCCTGTGTTTTGCAATTCCTTAACAGCTTATAGATCATTTTCAACCACATCGTTTGACTCAGTGCTCGGAATCACCCTGGGAAGAACGTAGATATGGCTCCCATTTTATAGATGAAGAAACTGAGGCCAGCGGGGTTACATGACTTATCCATTCTTTATCCTTGGTTTTAACAATATTGTCAGGATCCTCAGTCAACTAACTGCCCTCTCACCTACTGCTCTATGGAAGAAGGAAGAAGGCTTAGTGTTGGGACACAGAGTTGCATCTTGCCCTTGAAGAGGGTTGCAGAGAAACAGGCAGACAAGAAAACATCATATCTCTTCTTAATTCTAAGATACACATTTTTTTTCATGTTTCTAACATCTCTGAAAATTGGTTGCATATTTCAACTATAATTGGCAGCATTTTTAAAGCTGTCTTTGTAATATATAGGATAATGGCATGTCTGATGCTGTCTTCTACAGAGATATATAAAAGTGCAGGGGAGCCCCAGAGAAAGTCCTCACTCCAGGGGGGACAGGGGGCAGGTTCTCTGAGGTGGTAGCAGATGGGCCTTTTGATGGCTTTTTATTAACTAGGATTATAACAGGCAACATCTGCCTACCACTTTGTTCGTCTATTCTGTAAACATGCTCAATGTGAGCCTCTACTGTGAGTTTGGTGCCTGGGGAATGAAAGGTATCCTGCAGTGTCGTAGAGACCCCTGTAAATTAGTGATCACAAGTGTGTGTGTGTGTGTGTGTGTGTTTGACTGTGATCCCACAAAGTACACAGTAGACCAGTGTGTGCTTGTGTGAGTGAATAGGAGGGAAGCAGCCCAATCTGGGGGTCTCATGAAGACATGTGCTGAGATCTCTTGAGAAGTATGTGTAAAAATCAGCTGGGGAGGCAGCTAAGGGAAGGGCATTCCGGGCAGAGGGGAAAGTATGCAGGAAGGCCCTGAGGTGGGAAGAGGCACAGGGCATTGGAGAACGTGAAAGACTAGAGTAACCAGATCCCAGAGAGTGGTGGGGAGTGGGGGCTCAAGAGGCTGAAGAAGTCAACAGGGGCTCACCCACGTGGCCCCATTAAGATTTCTGTCTTTAAGACCCGGCACCCTTTAGACATGCCTGCCTTGCAAGGTGGGTTTCCCAGCTGGCTCAGTGGTAAAGAATCAGCCTGCCAAACAGGAGATGCGGGTTTGATCCCTGGGTCAGGAAGACCTCTTGGAGAAGGAAATGGCCACTTACTCCAGTATTGTTGCCTGGAAAAGCCCATAGACAGAGGAGCCTGGCAGGCTATAGTCCATGGGGTCACAAAGAGTTGGACGCGACCTAGCAATTCAACAGCAACAGCAAACCTTGCAAGATAATGTAACTGCAGGGAAATGTGTCTTTCCCCTCTAGGCTCACCTCGTGGCAGCCTTTGAGCAGAGTCTTGGAAACATGACCATCAGGCTCCAGAGCTTAACCATGACGGCTGAGCAGAAGGTAAAACAGGATGCTTCTTCCCTCCCTGCTTAGAATTAACAAACCTAGAAACATGATCCTGTTTTATTCCTGGAAATTGTATAGTTTGTAGTGTGCTTGTTGGACTATTGGAATTGAATCTGAAAGAATAGAATTTATTGAGTGAAAATATGATTTGGACGGAGTGGTGGTAACTGCATTGGCAACAGATCTTAGTCCTGTTCGCTTTCCTGTGCTCACAAATGCCTGTTGAAAACTGATCCAGGCTAATGTTTGTGACAAAGGTTTCCTGCAGCTCCTTCATTCTCTCCTCTCCTCTAAGCTGATGCTAAATTGACTTCAGTTGAACTTGGTACAGAATGATTTGGGGATGACCGGTCTTTTTTTCTGTTGCTCAGGATTCAGAACTGAATGAGTTAAGAAAAACCATCGAGTTGCTGAAGAAACAGAACGCAGCTGCCCAGGCTGCCATTAATGGAGTAATTAACACCCCGGAGCTCAATTGCAAAGGTAAAGGAAGAAAAACAGCTCGCAGTCTGGTGACCTGCCTGCCCTTAGGAACCCTCCCCTGACAACATATGATGCAACCACCCTTCCAGAGGGTGGGAGTCTGTGTCAGTTGGACAGGTCTTAGAAGACACTTCATCCAGTTAATTACGGCTTCTAGGAAGAGAGCTGTTCTGGCTTGTCCTCTTCTCTGATATATCTCAAAATGGAAGAAGATGTATCTCTATTGACCGAGTATCAGAGTATTTCACAGCCCTAATTTCACTAGTGCTTTGATATTTACAGACTGATGTGTTGTTATTGTTCAGTTGCTCAGTCCTGTCTGACTCTGCGACCCCATGGACTGCAGCACGGCAGGCTTCCCTGTCTTTTATTTACCATCTCCAGGCATTTCCTCAGACTCCTATCCATTGAGTCAGTGATGCCATCCAACCGTCTCATCCTCTTTTGTCCCCTTCTCCTCCTGCCTTCAATCTTTCCCAGCATCAGGGTCTTTTCCAGTGAGTTGGCTCTTCGCATCAGGTGGCCAAAGGATTAGAGCCTCAGCATCAGTCCTTCCAGTGAATATTCAGGACTAATTCTCTTTAGGATTGACTGGTTTGATCTTGCTGTCCAAGGGAATCTCAAGAGTCTTCTCTAGCACCACAGTTCGAAGGCATCAATTCTTTGGCACTCAGCCTTTTTTATTGTCCAGCTCTCACATCTATACATGACTATTAGAAAAACCATAGCTTTGATTATATGGGCCTTTGTCAGCAAAGTAATGGCTCTGCTTTTTAATACACTATCTAGGTTTGTCATTGCTTTTCTTCCAGGAGCAAGTGTCTTTTAATTTCATGACTGCAGTCACCATCTGCAGTGATTTTGGAGCCCAAGAAAATAAAGTCTGTCACTGTTTCCATTGTTTCCCCATCTATTTGCCATGAGGTGATGGGACCAGATGCCATGATCTTCGTTTTCTGAATGTTGAGTTTTAAGTCAGCTTTTTCAGCCTCTTCTTTCACTTTGATCAAGAGGCTTTTCAGTTCCTCTTCACTCTCTGTCATAAGGGTGGTGTCATCTGCATATCTGAGATTATTGATATTTCTCCTGGCAATCTTAATTCCAGCCTGTGCTTCATCCAGCCTGGCATTTTGCATGATGTATTCTGCATATAAGTTAAATAAACAGGGTGACAATATACAGCCTTGACATACTCCTTTCCCAATTTTGAACCAGTCCGTTGTTCCATGTCCTGTTCTAATTGTTGCTTCTTGATCTGAATACAGGTTTCTCAGGAGGCAGGTAAGGTGGTCTGGTATTCTCATCTCTTTAAGAATTTTCTACAGTTTGTTGTGATCTACAGTAAGACTTTAGCATAGTCAATGAAGCAGAAGTAGATGTTTTTCTGGAATTCTCTTGCTTTTTCTATGATCCAGTGGATATTGGCAGTTTGATCTCTGATTCCTCTGCCTTTCCTAAGTCCAGCTTGTACATCTGGAAGTTCTTGGTTCACATACTGTTGAAGCCTAGCTTGAAGGATTTTGAGCATTACTTTGCTAGCATGTGAAATGAGCTCAATAATGAGGTAGTTTGAACATTCTTTAGCATTGCCTTTCTTTGAGATTGGAATGAAAACTGACCTTTTCCAGTCCTGTGGCCACTGCTGAGTTTTCCAAATTTGCTGGCATATTGAGTGCAGCACTTTCACATCATCATCTTTTAGGATTTGCAATAGCTCAGCTGGAATTCCATCACCTCCACTAGCTTTGTTCGTAGTGAAGCTTCCTATGGCCCACTTGTCTTCGCATTCCAGGATGTCTGGCTCTATGTGAGTGATCACACCATCATGGCTATCTGAGTTGCGAAGATCTTTTTTGTATAGCTCTTCTGTATATTCTTGCTACCTCTTCTTAACATCTCCTGCTTCTGTTAGGTCCATACCATTTCTTTCCTTTATTGTGCCCATCTTTGCATAAATGTTCCCTTGGTATCTCTAATTTTCTGGAAGAGATCTCTAGTCTTTCCCGTTCTACTGTTTTCCTCTATTTCTTTGCATTGTTCACTTAAGAAGGCTTTCTTATTTCTCTTTGCTGTTCTTTGGTACTCTGCCTACTGACGTGGGGCCGCCTGAAATGGGTTCATCCCTCATTTGTCCCAGGAAACATTTTGGAAGCAATTGCTTTGTCCTTACGTATGTTACTTGGGACTGTGGGGGGAAATGTGGGTGTGAGGAGTTACATCAAAAATGAAATGAAGAGTACTGATTGGTGATAGAGCTGACGCTTACGGAACATTCACTGTGTTCTAAGCACTGCGCTCAGTGTTTTAATGATTTCATTAACCCGTTTTCTGTCCACAACATGCTTATGAGTGCGATGCTGGTCCTCCCTCCACACTGTACTGAGGGGAATAATGAGTTTTAGAGCCGATGATCCCATCCCGAGGTCACTGAATGTAAAAAACAGAAATGGAACGAGAACCCAAGTCTGCCCCGATACCAGTGCTCTTAAAGACAGGGCTGTTGGTGTCATCTTGTGCTTGTGGAGAACACTGTCTGCAAGGTTTATTTTGGTCTCACTGCTTTTGGGGGCAGTGTTATTTCTGGTACCACTGTCAGCTCAGATGGCAGGCCTCCTGGAAGAGGGAAGCTAGGGGTGACGTGAGAAGGATTGATAAGAGCTGGCCAGGCAGAACAGAGGGAGAAGAGCATCCCAGGAAGAGAGAATAGTAGCTGTCAGGTGGTGAGAGGACATAGGCATGGCATGTCCACAGGCATGAAAAAGCTGGTGCAGCAGGAGCAGAGAGAGCAAAGGAGGGGGCGCTCACAACACAGTGACTATTGCTGCAACTCGGGGACACATTGTCGTGTCTAAAGCTCAAGAGAGTAGGTGTGGGGTAATTCTCCCTGAGCCTCCCCTGACTTCTGCTGGGCAAAATGAGAAGAGTTCTCCTTTAACTGATCAAAGAGGGCACGGCCCCCACCTACTCAAGGACCTTAAAGCCAGCATCCGGAAACAGCCGGTGAGGTCTAATGGGAAATAGCTAGTAGTCCCTGGGTGTGTGAATTTGGGTGTAAATCCTGGGGCAAAGGAAGGGGCAAAGTCAGCAGCTCCTGACGTCTTGGATCTTGGGTCTCCAGGGAACGGAACCTCCCAGGCCACAGACCTCCGCATCCGTAGGCAGCACTCCTCCGACAGTGTCTCCAGCATCAACAGTGCCACCAGCCACTCCAGCGTGGGCAGCAACATAGAGACCGATTCAAAGAAGAAGAAGAGGAAGAACTGGGTGAGTGTGCCTCCAAAGACTCGTGCTGACTAATAGAGTTGGTCTCGGAAACAATGTGCCCCGGATATAAAGCTCTTAACTTCACAACATAGACCCTTGGGAGTCGATCCAGTGAAGTGGCTTGTGGACAGGTTTCTACTAAAGTCAGTGTTGTGCTCAGCCAAGCACTAGGATTTATGAAATAACCACCTCCTTGTAGTTTTACTGTCTCACAAGACTTTATGTGAAGCACTCGTCTTTCATTTCATATGTGTCATTTCTTCCTCATCATAGGCTGGCCACAAAGTTCCAGATACTAGACCAGGGTTACTATTAAGTGGTTTTTTCCCCTTAGTTCCAAAGTATTTTTTGGAGTGTGGAGCACTGGCCATCGCATCGTTAACCATAGTCCTTATCTTCTTATTTACATAATTGCCTATGAGAGCATTAAATCACCCACCCTTCTCTTTAAAATATTTTTGACCCTTTGCTGAAAGTAAAAGTTTCATGAAGTGGTTGTGAGCAATTAGTGAGTGGTTCTGAATTGGGAGGGGGGCAGAGGTCATAACTCAAAACAGCAAATTTAATAGAAGCGTCTCCCATACAGTGTTTCTCCGTGTTTCCATAATTCCCTCCAGCTGCTTGACTTTCTGTACAGTGGCCTCTTGAACAATTGTTCCCATTCTTCATGGAAAATGCCACTCTCCTCTCCCCACTAAATTTTCAGTTCTGCTGACCAGGTATGGAGTTCTGATTGACATTCACTGCTCCCCAACTTCAGGGACACCCCAGGTTGATCTGAACTTGGCCAGGACTCACAGAGCCCCGTTCGTCAACGCTCACAGCATCATGTGTTCATAGTAGCTTCAGTGTCCGCATTCATTCCATACGCTTCTCATTCATTTTGTGTTATCTTGGATGGGTGGCGAGGTCCAGTGACGGAGGAGTTGAGGATTTAGTCATTTTGATTATTGATGACTTGCATTGGAGGCAAGCGGAAAGGCCAGTTCCATGGCATCCTCTCATCTTTCTGATTAAATCTTTCCTGACATTACTGATGGCTTTTAGTCAACTCATTTGCTGTGACTTAAATAAAATTAACTCATGTTTTGTTTCTAATACGTTGTTGCTAAATATGGTCTGATTTTATTATCAGAGTGATGAGAGAATTATTTTCTATGAAAAAAATGTGACTATCCTTTTTCCTTAAGGAAAACTTATTAAAGTTTTTAAGACAACTTTTGGTAATCAGTACCATTGGGGAGGATGGACAACTGGCATCCTCAGTTAATGCCAAAGGTCAATGTTTTCTGATCTTTGTAAGCTCCTCCTTTACCTGGCATCTTACAAGAGGTTGAGCAAAGGTTTACGTTGATGTGTGCAGATCCTTCAGTTTCTCTGACTACTCTCTGGAAATATGACTGGAAGTAGGAAATGGGAGAGAAATGGGATCCAGACTTGCCCACAAGCTGGATGTGCAGTTTGTTATGGGTGAAACTTTGACAGAAGAAAATTCTCATTATTTCTGAATGGCCCATTTTCTGAATTTCACAGTAGTTAAGGAAATTCCCAGAATGTGTTTTCAGAAGGAAAAAAAGACTTTAGAAGAAGAAATTTACTTTCTAAAAGAATGTTTTCAAGATGAAGCTGTATTTTTTGGGCCTAGAAAAATTTGTGCTTATCATGGCTTTCAGAGAAAACATCATACCTTTAATTTTTTTTATGTTCTCATTAGAATTTTCAGATCCATTTCATGGTTTGGGGAATTTGTGATATACCAGTTCCTTTTTCCCAATATGGTTAATACATTTCTTTAAAATATCATTTTTTTGGAGCAAGCAGCGAGATGGCTAATTTTCTACTTGTATTATGTGTATAGAAGGACAGTAGGCGCTCCTAAGTACATATATCAGAGAGCTATGCGTAGGCGCTCCTAAGTACATATGTCAGAGAGCTATGCAGCCATGTTAGGACTGGTACAGCAATGAAGCTACCCTTGCTGAGAAAAGAAGACATGCTTAAAAAAGAAAAAAGACTTAGGATGACTGATTAGAGGCAGGAAAGAATGAGGAGTGTAGGAAGATGGGGTAGTCATTTCAGCCAGACAAAGAAGCTTGTAGAGCTTAGATTGTGGGGACCTCCAGACACGCTCTTCCTCTCCTTCCATAATGGGAGAAGATAGCTCTTAAGCTTTGAAAGATCCCTGGTCCTACCAGACACCTCCTCTCTGTATGGTGTTTACTATGAGCCATGCCATGTCTGAAAAGTCCGAAGCTTTCCCTGTCTCTGGCTTTCTCTGTTAAAAATGTGTCTTTTTTCCTCCCCCTCCCCCATTTTTGCTTGCGTTTTCTCTGGCAGGTCAATGAGGTAAGCAAGACCCATGTGAATATCAGATACCAAGCTAACCCATCCATTGATATGACTAACCTCACCCGCATCCGTCACCGTGTCTGAGCACCCCGCTTTGTTGCCGTGTCACCCCCTCCTCCCCACATCATCTGCTGAGCCAGGCTCTGTCTTGCTGTTGGCATCTAGTCTTGACCCAAGAGTAGGCATGGAATGTCACCCACAGGACCAGGCCCCTGAGCTGTCAACACCAGATAGCTCTTCTTCCCTTAATGCACTGATTTAAGAGAGCTGTGGGGAGCCTTTTCCATGGCCGGGAGGAGAGCCCGGGAGAAGTAATTTGCTATTCTGCACGTCTCTGTTTGCTGAGGCCTGAGGGGTGGGCCCGGCCTCTGCCAGCCTGACAGTCTTGTGTATTCAGTTACGCAGCTCCTTCAAGCAAGCCTTCGGGAAGAAGAAGTCCCCCAAGTCAGCATCCTCCCATTCAGACATTGAGGAGATGACGGATTCTTCTCTGCCTTCCTCACCGAAGCTACCGCACAATGGATCCACGGGCTCCACTCCCCTGCTGCGAAACTCTCACTCCAATTCTCTGTAAGTCTGTCTGCTGGGGTCGCTCTGGTCATCTTTGGCCCCTGAGAGTTCTCTGCAACAGGAATGGCTAGGAGTCCTGTTACACTCTCTCTGCTCCTTGGGGTCCTTTGTGTCTTGCGTTCATGGGACTCTGCATGTTCTTTCCATGTTTCAGGACTGGAAAGTTTTTTGTTCCGCTGGCATCGGTGTGGATAATTAGCTGGCTGGTCTTGGGCAAGTGGCTTAACCTCTCTTTGTTTCCATTTCTCTCTCAAACTGGGACAGTGGTTGTCTCCTTATCCTGTCCTAAGGGTTGAACAAATAAGTAGATGTGAAAAGCTGCAGTAGATGTGAAAAGCTCTGTCGGGGAGATGATGGTATAAGTGTTGGCAGTTTGGGCTGAAATTCTGGTTCATTTGGGTGGCACGGCTAAGAGAAATTACACTTTTCTTCTTGGATCAAAATTTAGTGTTGACTCTTTCTCTAAGGTCAGCACTCAAAAGCTAGAAGTTTAAAAAATAGAGTGATTCAGTGACCATTCTCTTTACCAAAGGGTTCTATATTTTGTAGCATGATTCAACACCCTGAACTCTCCCAGTTGATTGTAAATGAGTCAGTTTGTACAGAGCTCTTTGGGTACACAGCTGGTTGAGTGAGACAGGCGATTGCTCACTTGGCCTTGGCTTAGTTGCCATTCCCCTTGGCACCGAGTTACATAGAAAGGAAGAGTCATCTGCTCTTGCCCAGCCAAGCGCCCATGGTTTCCACTGAGCACCCACTGATCATTGTTCCATCAGCACGCAGGGAGACGCTTCTGTGCTCCATCTCAAAACACAAGGCCCAGACTCTGGAGGCAAGAAGCTCGGTCAGGAATGGCTTGGGACAGAAAGGCGGGGACCCGGATGTCCGCTCAGAAGGCGGCTCAACTGACTCCCTGCAGCAGCGAGAGAGATTGCCCCTCCCCCACAGGACTAAGTTCCATCAGAGCCCTTGGTATCACCAGGCAAGAAGTGGAAGAAGAACCAGAGCTCAAGTGGGCTGCAAGGGCAGTTCCCATGAGATGAGACAGTACCTGGAAGAAGCCGACCACTGCGGCTGTGGTCAGATCAGCCAGCAACCTGGAGTTGGACAGGGGAGTGGGGTGGTAGTGGACACCTCAGTTTCCTCCCTGGTGAAAGTGGGATGAATTCCATCTACGTCACTGGATTCTCGTGAGGGGGGAGTCAGATCCCGTGTGTGCAGGGCCGCCTCCTTCCTGTCTCAGGAGGCCAGGGCTGTGGGGCCACCCTCAAGCCCACTTAGCCACCCAGCCCGCCTACAGAAGACAGCGGCCTGCACCAGCATCCCAAGTCCAGCTCACCAGATGGGTGCAGGAAATGCAGATGAGAGGGTGAGCCAGGACTGTAGCCCATCACCTGCTCGGACCACATGGAAGGCAGGCAGTGGGAGTGAGGAGGCAGAGTTTAGAGCCCTGACTCTTATTTACGAACCCACCCTCCAGTGAAGCATAGTCTCCATTTTATATAAATCAGCGGCTCCTCTTCCCTTAGGGGGAGTGCTCTGGCAAGAAGGGCAAGAATGGGCACTTCTGTTCTGGGTGAAGGTGTAAGCCCAAGCAGTGGGATGGAGAGGAGCGCTGAGGGCTGGACTGCGGCTCCTTCCCAGCGCCCTGTGTGCTGGTGTGAGGGTTAAACCAGTTCTCTGGAGCATGAGTCCCTTCTGACCTGCAGAGTGCCCAGGAGGTAAATAAAGGGCCAGCTGCCATCATCCTAGAGCATCCCAGTCCAGTTGTTTCCTGACCAGGAGCATAGGAGACTCTTCATCTGTTCTTTATGGATTGATACAGACTTCTCAGATGTCAGCCTGTGTGAGCAGGACACTATTCCCTGGGGATTAGGGCCCATGGGGACATGACACAGTGGAGCTGATTCCATTCCTGGGGTCTGCTCTGTGCCAGGCGCCATTCTTGGCTCCAGCAATAGCAGTGCATAGGAGAGTCAAGTCCCCACTCCGTTGTAGACCCCATATGTCAGGGGGAAAGATGGTTGTTAAACACAGAAAGCTGGATAGATGAGAAGAATCAGACAGTGCTAAGGGTTCATGCTGGGAATTGAAACAGTGTGTTGGGATGCAGAGTACCTTGACAGCAGCTGCAGACAGGGTGGCCCGGAAAGGCCCCTCTGAGGAGGTGATGTTTCAGTCAAGATCTGTGTGCCAGGAGGGATCCCTGGTTAGTTCTTGTTGGTAATGCTTTGACAGACTCAGTCCCAAAGCTCAATGGCTTCACCCGTGGCTGTTGATCGCTGCTTCCCTCCAGACCTAACACAGACACCCCTCACGAGCAGGCTGCCTGCCACATGGTGATGCCGGCACCGAGGCTCCACCTGTCCTGTGGGCCCGTGTCCTCTGCGTGTCCAGCCAGCAGGCGGGGAGCGGACAGAGTGGGCATCCTGCAGGCGGCCGTGATGGACCGGGCCTCTTCCCACTGACCGCTGAGCAGGGCTTACGAGCTGGGAGGGCAGAAGGGAAATAAGTGTGCCCCGTGGGGTTGGGGGGTGGATCTCGGTGAACACGTGGCTGACTCCGCCTCCCAGCGAGCAGGGCAGCTCTCCTGGTGGGACCTGGAACCAGGCCTGGTGTGTCTGAGAAAGCTGGGTATGGCCAGCGTGGCTGCCGCATCGTGGGCACATGGAACGTGGTGGGGAAGGAGGCAGCACCAGTCTAGAACATGTGAGGCTTTGAAGCTGAAGTGAGTTTGCATCTGATTTCCCGCGTGATGGGTAGGCCTTGGAGAGTTTTCAGCAGGAACGTGAGATCATCTGAATTAGCATCTCACAAGTGAACTGTGAGGAGGGAGACCACGGCAGAGGCTGACAACACGCTCCCCTCACTCCCCAGCCCCCGCCACCCCCAGGTGCTCTGGCCTGTTTCCTATTCTTTGAACTTGCCACTCACAGTCACCATCCCTGGGCCTTTGCCATTTCTGTGCCCTCTGCCTGGCACAAGCTGCTCAGTGTTACCCTATCACCAAGGCCTGGCCTAGGCACCTTGCATGAAACCACATCCACCACCAGCCAGCACTCCCAACAGTCCCCTTCTGTGTTTTATTTTTTCACCATTGCAGAGATCACCACCTATTATGGAGCATCTCCTTGGTTATTTCTTAGTGCCACAATTCTCCAGTCTCCAGGTGAAGCTCCATGTAGTTAGGGACCCTTTTGTTTTTGCGGGCATTCAGATATCAGGTAGAATGAGTAATTGATGCTAATGGTGAGTCCTGGGTGGATTTAGGATATATTACAAAAGGAAAGCTGAATAGCACCTGGTGATGGGGCGTGTGAAGGGAAGAGAAGAAGAAATATTGAATATTCCTAGATATGCAACTTGAGGACTTGGGGTTGTGCAGGTATTGTTTCTGGGATGGGTGGGAGACACACACTGAGCCAGGAGGGGACCAGGAGCTGTGGTTTGACCGTGTGAGGTTTGAGATGCCCAGGAGACATCCCTGTGGAGATGCCAGCCAGCCTGAAGTTTCTGGAGGTCAAGATTTGGGTAACATGAGCTCACAGGTGGTTCAAAAGCTGGGAAACTGGACGGATCCTCTAAAGAATTGAATAGACATGGGGGAGAGGCAGACGGACAGGGCCTGAGTTCTGGGACGCTCAGATATTTGATGTTCAGGAGCAGAAAGTAGAGCAGCCAGGGAGGTGAGTGGAAACCCAGGGGCAGAGAGAAGAGTCCATTTGGAGGAGGGAGGAGTAACTGGGCCAGAAGCTGCCAGGCAGCCAAGCGCATTGAGGCGAGGGTGGCAGCGATGCACTCAGCCTGTGGGGCTCCCGGAGCCCAGAGCCAGAGTGCTCCCTCCAAACCCAAACCATTTTCCCCAGAGGGACCGGGCAGGGCCCACTCTTGGCTCAGTAGCCCTTGCCTGACATTCCACAGCATCCACGCACACTGGACATGTTTGTTTTGGGTCTGGTTTTCCAAAAGGTGGGCAGAGAGCAAATGGTTCTTTCCAGCCTTGAAGTGTTTGTAAGAATGTGCAGATCTAGACATGAGAGGGCGTTCAAAGAAGATACCAAAGGATGAGGAGTCAGAGCTCGGAAAAGTTACTACAACGTGGGTGGAAGGAATGGCCATGTGGGAAGGCAGCATTTCCCACACTCGGGATGTGTAAAATTAGGTATGCCCCCAGCCCTGCTTCCTGGGCAAGACGGCAGGAATATGCTGGCATTAAGTGTTAGGGGCAGAGTAGGAAAAATTAATATCAAGTTGCTTCAGTAAGCAGTTCACGGAGGGGACGAGCCTGTGTTGAGTGCCTACAGGATATAGTTCAGGAGCATGGCCTTGGGGTTAAGCAGATCCACCAGATTTCTTTGTGCTTCTGACATCTTTAATAGGCATGTCAATTTCTTTATGCCTCAGCCTCCCTCTTCTTAAAACAGCACCTCTTCCTGAAGTTGGTAGTATACGTAGAACATTAAATAGTACACTACAGATGCCCAGTGCAATGGTCCATGTATTCAATAGCTGTTATGTGGGGGTCAGTGTGATCAGATGCAACAGATGAAAACCCTGGTCCTAGAGGAGTCAGCAGTCGTGTAGGGAGCGATTATCGATGACACAGCAGAAGTCTAGCGTAGACAGGAACCAGGGGAAAAATCTGGCGTGGGCAGTAGGCACAGGGACTGACTCTTAGTTGGGGTTCGTTTTCAGCATCATCTCTGAGTTGTAGGACACTCCTCCGGGGCAGTCTTGCCATGCTATGTTTCTGAGAAGTGACCGATTTGGGGGCGGTGGAGGGGGGGCTCATGGGGGGGCCTTGAACTCTTGGTAGGGTTACTCGTAACAAACTTTCTTCCTTTTAGTTTGCTTCCCTTTGCAAAGTAATTGTTTGGCCAAGCTTCACAGAGTAATGCATGTGATAAATTCCACAAAGCGGGTGCCAAGGAAATGTTGTCTCTCTTTGCTGAGAAAGCTTTCTGGGGAAAAGCACAGACCATGTGAAGGAGACTGGAGCAAAATGCCTTGCCATGTGACACACAGACAGTGTGAACGAAAGCCGATTGTTCTTTGCAGTGACCTGGAATCTTCGAATTTGGATGAGACAGGGTTTGGCTAAGACCGGAGTGTCACAGTGGAATTTTGTTCAGATTTTACACTCCATTTAAACCAGGAAACCATAGTCCTCTCTCAAGAATGAAGCAGTTTTTCCAAGTTCTTCTGGAAAACCTCCCAATCCAAAAAAATATAGGTATATTATATATATGTGACTATACAGTTAAACCCTACAAACCACAGTCACAGAGAGCTGGGAGAGGGTGGCAGTGGGCAGAGGGAGGATATGATTTCTAAAGACATTACTGTCTCTCTAACCCAAATCTGTCTTAGTCCTAAATCTGTTGGCCCCAAATCTGTTTCTCACACATTTGAAACAGGAATAGTTATGAGATTTTCAAGGGTCTGTTGGAAGTCTCAGAAGATTTTGAAGTGAAGTTTTATTGGCTGCTGACAACTTTTTAAAATAGGAGGTGGTTTTGTATCTCTCAAAACAGTTCAGGATGCAGGTCAAGAAAACAACCACAGAAAGATTTGCCTGTTCAGGTATTAAATTTTTCTTCTAGTCCTTTCTGTCCCCCAAATACAGTTGCATCTCTTTAACAGTGATCACAGCAATTAACATGTCCACTCCCTCTCCTGGTTTCACAGGTCAGGTTTGGTTTGACCTCACATCCAGTGCTTGGGTCCTGGAGAGAGGGCTCGCGTGATTATTTCTGCAGACCACACACTCACCATGTCATTCAGAGATAACCAGCTTCAGCTTTGTGACTTTCTGAACTTGGGCTTTTTTCTTTCTTTCTTTTTTCTGTTTTTGATCCAAGAATTGTCCAAGCTTTCTCTTCTGGATCACCCCGCACCTCAGCTACTATCGTTGAAATCAACAGAACCTTTTCTAAATTGAACTGTTTTTGCTAACATTGCAGTTCATCACTACTCTTATGATCTTCCAGTTTGTGCTGATTTGCCAGGTAGCGGAAGGACAGACCTCAGTAATCAAATAAGGAACCCAGCCTGGAAGGACCTCTCTTAAAACAGAGGGACTCACAGGTTCCCACAGTCCCCTGATCTGGTGTCTAGCCGGGGTAGGATGGCTCACCACGGTATTTCATGTTTTCAGATAAAATTTTGGTTTTCATGTCATACCATCCTCTCTGCTAACGACCTAAGATGTTTTTCTTCCTTGCCATGGGCTTATTAAGCATTGTGGGGTGGGAGAATGAAAGAACGTTTCTCTCTCTGAACACCTTTAAAGGAATGGGCTTTAGAACATGACCAGAGACAGACTAACATCGCCCACCTGTATCTGTTGGTTTTTTCCCCTTTTTGGCAAATAAAAATCACCCTCAGCTATCTGCACCTGGAATGTCTAATTTTTAAAATGGACAGTTGACCTTGTTTCTCTGAGTAGGTTTTGATATCAAGGGCTATATAGTGTCATTATAGGGGCCCAGCTGTGTATACTTCACAGAGGGTTTCAAACACCCAAGTTTCTATTCTCTTTGGCCGGCTCCCGTTTATCCCTGAATCAAGGGAATTTGGCTAAAGGGTGTACCATTCAGATTGCCGGAACTCTGCAAAGAAACAGTGTAGAGAAGCAATGAAATCTGTGAATTTCAGGTGTTTTTGCTATTGTCACTTCCAGGAAGCTATTGTCACTTCTGGGAAGCTTCTATCATAGCTCAGCTGGTAGAGAATCTGCCTGCAATGCAGGAGCCCCAGGTTCGACTCCTGGGTCAGGAAGATCTGCTGGAGAAGGGATAGGCGATCCACTCCAGTATTCTTGGGCTTCCCTGGTGGCTCAGCTGGTAAAGAATCTGCCTGCAATGCAGGAGACCTGGGTTCGATCCCTGGGTTGAGAAGATCCCCTGGAGAAGGGAAAGGGTACCCACTCCAGTATTCTGGCCTGGAGAAGTCCATGGACTGTATAGGCCATGGGGATGCAAAGAGTCGGACACAACCAAGCAACCTTCACTTTCACTTTCACTTCCAGGAAGCACCAGGGAGTTGGACATACGGGGTCCTTTGCCGTCTGAGCCACCAGGGAAGCCCCTTTTATACAGAATTACTCCTGAACAAACCTGATGATGGAGTAGTGGTTGGGGAGGGCGACTCAGAGGGGCTGCACTCAGAGCCGCCTTGGTCAGCAACACTCCTCTTTCCCTAGCATTTCGGAGTGCATGGACAGCGAAGCCGAGACGGTCATGCAGCTCCGAAACGAGCTGAGAGACAAGGAGATGAAGCTGACTGACATCCGCCTGGAAGCCCTCAGCTCTGCCCACCAGCTGGACCAGCTGCGGGAGGCCATGAACAGGATGCAGGTGAGTGTGGGGGGCGCCGTGGAGCCCCAGGCTGCCCGGGAGGAGCTGTTCCCGCCATGCTCCCACTCCCCGCCAGACAGCCTTGTGTACCTCCGGGTCGGACCCTTCGCCCAAAGCTCAGCCTGACGCCTCTTCCTCCGCCAAGCCCTTTGTAGTCCTGCAGCTGGGAGTGTTAGTGCGGTGCCCTCTTCTGAATCCCTATAGATTTGTTCTGTCCCCAGCTCCTCTCACCTTCTGATGCAGACTAAAGGCATCTGCGTCTCCTGAGCCATTCTCTTTTGCATTCCTTCCTCTGGATGTGTGAGCACCAGTGCTTAACACACAGTAGGTCCTTCACAAATACAGAGTAAAAGACCCACTGAAGGTTCTACCAAATCCGACCTCAACTGGAGTCCAGTGTTTCCCAAAGGAGGTTCCATGGAACACTCATTCCACGAGAGGCTGTGTGAAAAGAAAGCTCCTTGATCAAATTTGTTTGAGAGATGCTACACACTGTGTGTGCCTCTCAGATTCATAACTTGTACGGGCTCATTGAAGGCTCTGAGAAGTCCTGCAGTAAAGGCCTGGGTTGAGAAACCCAGAGGTTTTCAGACTTCTTAGATACGACTTCTTCCACCTACCACTCATACTCTGGGAAACATTTCTGAGTTCTTTGTCAAAGAAGGCCAGCTCTCGGACCTTCCCTGGCCAGAGAGGCCTTCTGTATACAGCAAAGGAACCACGTTGAACAATGTCTCTGAGGGTGTAACTTACTCTGCCTCAGCCAGGATGTGCATGTGATGCAGGGAACTTTTAAATTCCTCCTCCAGAAAAGGCTTGGTCACAGTATATCCTCCCAGTAAGTGAGTTTCTGCCTTCCCCTTCACAGAGTGAAATAGAGAAGCTGAAGGCTGAGAATGACCGGCTGAAGTCAGAGTCTCAAGGCAGTGGCTGCAGCCGGGCGCCCTCCCAGGTGTCCCTGTCCGCCTCTCCCAGGCAGTCCCTGGGGCTTTCCCAGCACAGCCTGAACCTTGCCGAGTCCAGCAGCCTGGGTGAGTGGCGTCACAGGGCCTGCAGTTGGCCCTCTAGTCTCTAAACAGGAGCCCCGAGATGAACAGATCAGCAGATCAAATGGAGAAGCAGAGGTGTGTGTGTGCTTAGGGTGTGTGTCTGTGTGTGTATGTGGGTGTGCGTCTGCTACCAACATGAGCCCAGCCGTTAGACTGCTGTCATGCTTTGCTCCAGCGCCCCAAGATCTCCAAGCCATGAGCTTGGATCCCCTCACCCACCATGCTGAGTTCTGTTTGATCCATTTTAAGAGGCTGACCTGCAAGCTGTATGCTGCCTACCACCCCCTCATGGTAACCGGTCCCACGTGGGATGATGGCTTGGTTTATGACCTTCCTGCCTTGGGGCTGGATTCCAGGCTGGCTGGATAATTAGCGAGCACCATCTAGGTTTTCTTTGTAAGCCTACTAAGGCTGACGCTTTTGATTTCTTATCCATGAGGCTGCTCTTGCTATCGTTCTGGTTGAGTCTCCCTCGCACTTCCATTCGGCAAGGTACATCATCAGCCCGCTGGCTCCTTGGTTGGCCCGCTGTTGGTTTCTGTGTTTGCATTCTCCATTCTGCCCCCTCCCCTGCCCCCACCCCCATCCCACTGCCCCTGCACGGCGACACCTGGTCTGTCCTGCTGCTGTGCGGAGCAGCAGCGGGGGTGTCGGGAGGCCAGCTTTGCTGTCCCGTGTGCCTAAGGCTGTCGATGTTTTCCATTCGCAGACATGTTGCTGGATGACGCTGGTGAATGCTCGGCTCGGAAGGAAGGAGGCAGGCATGTTAAGATAGTTGTCAGCTTTCAGGAGGAAATGAAGTGGAAGGAGGTTAGTTGGATCCCTTACCCTGCTCAGCCTGTCCCTTCCCCAGGTAGAACTGCCTAGCATAGTGATTCCATCATCATGCCAATCATCTCGGAGCCTGGGGTGACTTAGAATTAGTACTAACGCTTTCCCTAACTAACCCTAAATCTCCAGCAGCATTTTGATACCACAAACGTGAACAAACGGCCCTTCCCTATCTCTCGTGTTTGGAAAATCTATAAAGAGTCCTTAAAGTTGGTCCAGGTTGCCCCACTTTCAAGTATCTCACTAAACATTAACATCAGTCAGAAACGGCTTTTCCGAATTTAATATATTCCCAAAACTCTTCAAAGGCAACTAAGCACATTTAGAACAGAAGATACAGAAATAAGCTGACCAAATTCGGCTGACCAAGAGCACCAGTTTTATCCAATAGTCAGAGGTTGCTGAACAAGTAGACATTGGGAGACAGAGGTGGCCAAGCCCAGGAGCACACACGTGCTAGCAGTGAAGATGGTAGCGCATCTTGATTTGCTGAAGCTGGGGCATCTGAGTTTTATGTTCTCTTCCAGGGTCCAGAGGACATATCCTCATCAGACTGTTTTAGGGTGGGGGGCAGGGGTGGACAATCAAAGCTGATTTTTAGTCATTGATTAAATCCAAATGATGCTGAGAATTACCACCTCTCATGTAAGTTGAGAGGCCTCATGAGCCTCTAATGTAAGTCCCTTGAAGTTTTTGCTTGCTTATTATTTCTGAGTATTTTAGCCAACATGCTATTAAAGGCTCTGAGATCTTGGGAGCCCAAAGTAGCCATCAGAACACAGCGTCTCTAGCCAGACTTCTCTGCCAGAGGATTCCACGTGTGGCTGGCCATCTGGTCTCACTGAAGAGGGGAGCTGCTAGGGGTCTTAGTGTCATCTAGTTTAGAAAGATCCAATAAAGAGCTCCATTTTCAGCACTCGGCTGGTAGAGTGATAGATTACCAAGGGGGAAGTCATTCTTATAAATTATGATACCTGTGAATGCCTTTTATCGTAATGACCATCAACACAAACAGATAGATCTAACACTTTATAAAGCTTTGTCCCTTTCCAAAATGATGGTGTTCTGGATCACCACAACATCCAGATGAGGTTGGCTGCCCAGATTTTATCATTTCCATTTTACAATTGAGAAACCCAGGACCCCAGCATGACTTACCTAAGGCAAGTGGTGGGGCCAGATCATCTCACTGCAAGACAGGTGCTTTCTTCTCTGCTGATGTTGCTCACCTGGCAAATATACCCCCAGCTCTCCCCACTTCTCTCTACCCTCCTAATTATATATTCTTGTCAGCATGTCAGATATTTTAAAACCAAACAGAATGTTCTACTAGTTTCCTTTAGTCAGTGTGATCAGTTAGCCCCTACTATGCAGAGCTCTGTGGGCAGAGAGGCAAAAGAAGTAGAAAAAGATTATTTTTTTTTGTGAACTTCTGGGAGTCTTACAGCTTTTCAGAATTGAGCATGTTTAAAATTTTAATTGAAGAAAAGAAATCAATATCATTAAAAAACAGAAGAAAAGAAAAAAAAATCCCAAAGGAATTTAAGATCTAACAAGGAGACAAACTTGATAGACAAATAAGACAAATACCTCAAAATAAACAAATACAAAATATATCATCATATAAGTTGTGTACAGAACTATTGAAGCAGTGTGAGTGCTGAACCTGGTGGGTTAACCATTGAAGGCTTCCTGGAAGAGGTGAGTTCATAAGCAATGTTTGGAAAGGGAGAAATGGCAGAAAGGAGAGAGGAGAGCATTCCCCACAGGGGATATGTGATCTATATCCATATGAGGTACACCTTCAGTAAGAGGTTCTAGATTCTAGAGAGGAGACCCTCTCTTCCTGACCCATGGGTTGCGTAGAAGAGGAAAGTGTTTAAGACAGTTGCATTTAGTCCAAGTTATATCTGGTGTCAAAGCAAATAGGATTTGTGATCCCCTCTCAAGCCACTGGTGGAGTTCTAAGACAACCCGAGTCCTCTGCTAACCTGAATCAGAAAGGATCCACCTGTTTTTTCACCTGTGGACATCTCACCCTTAGGATTCCAGACCACACCTCTTCCTCATCGGCTGCATTGGAGTCAGTGGCAAGACCAAGTGGGACGTGCTTGACGGGGTGGTTAGACGGCTCTTCAAAGTAAGTGCTTCATGGAGACAGCCATCCAAGTGGAGGTCTGGGCCTCGGGAAAGGAAAGGGCAGCTTATTTCCTGAGCCTGGTCATTTCTTGGGCTGTGTCCCCTCTCCCACATTCTTCCAGTGCTGGGACTTATTGCCTAGTTGTCAAGGGAACAGAAGGAGGACGGTAAGGACAGACTGGTGACGGAACCAACTCTTCTCGTCTGCCCTTGGTGGTGATTGGCCAGCGAGAGAGGGGCGTTTCCCCAACCTTGAACCATCACATGAGCCTCTCAAAGTGAACTGCTAACATCCTCATTCTGTCTTCTCCTTAGAATCATGTCCTGTTGGGTGTGTCTTGCACCGTGTGTTCTGGGGCTGGGGCCAAGACATCACATTTCCACCCTTCATTTTGGTGAGGGGATCTAATCCACCTTGCCCAGTGTCCTGTGCCAACATTTCAGGGTCTGTGATTTGTGCTATGTGTGACATTGACTTCTGACCCATGGCTAGTGTCAAGGATGTTGGCACAGTTACTTTTCTGTTCATTCTAATCACATCATTGGAGTGGGTGTTTGCCACAGGAGAAATAACTAATGAGCATCTAGGTGAACCTTGATGTGTTGGTGATTTGAAAGAAGCTTTTGGTACATTTTTTGGTCTATTGCCCTAAAGTAGGTCAACGACCAGAAGTGTTCATTCTTCACATCCCCGAGTACTAATAATAGCCCACATTTTTTGTATGTCAGAGACCATATTGGTCTAGTTGTTGGTCTGATTTTGAAATCTGACTTTTAACCTAGTACGCTCTAGTTCCCGGCATCTAGACTGAGGTGGCTTCACACAGAGAAAATTCTGTCCTTGGACCCAAGCTTGCTTCCCATCTTGGCAGACCAGTCTGCAGAAGTGAGACCGGGTAAAAGGCGGAAATGGCTTAAGGCAGACCAAGCCTGCTGCCCCCACTGGAACCTTCTCTCTGTTCATGGGCAGCTGGGACGTCCTTGGATTAGAATGATCACAGTTTGGGCTGGAAAGAGCCAAGGAGGCATTAAAGGTAGCAGCTTGTTATCAAGACCATTAAAGGTAGCAGCTTGTTATCAAGATTCCACCTGAGTCATTTGGCTACCAGAGCCCGTGGACTTCGTTCCAAGGTCATTGACCTAAAACCTCTCGGTCACTCATCTAATTTGGAA
Source organism: Giraffa tippelskirchi (assembly GCF_054371585.1). Lineage (NCBI taxonomy): Eukaryota > Metazoa > Chordata > Mammalia > Artiodactyla > Giraffidae > Giraffa > Giraffa tippelskirchi. The sequence continues at coordinate 23,508,887 of NC_137284.1, forward strand.
CACTTTCCAAATTAAACACACGTTTGTTTATGTAAAACTCTAGAGCTGCTTTTTTTTTTTTTTTTAGCAGCCCAGAGTTTTGTTCCCTTTGTCATTTAGTATGGCCCTTGACCTGAGCCAAAAGAAGGGGCTGGTGGAGAGATTTCTTATCAGAATTTTCATGAATTTCATGTACATTTTCATGCATTTTCCAGCACCATTCACAGGCCCTAGTGTCTTTAAAACTTCAGCTGAACTTAGAGGAAAAGTACCATAACTTCCCTGCTTGGTTTATCCAGACTACACGTTCACCATCTTGTTAGGGTTTCCCACCCTCCCATCACTAACCACATAAATCTATGCTTTAAGGGGCCTGTGATACTAGGACACCGCCCCCTCCATTGAAAGTCAGCTCTTCTGCCCCCCATTCCACACGTCAGTTTCAACTCAGGCATCAGCTGGGAAAGAGGAGAAGATGATCATGAATCACCCAATGAAAACGTGAGTCTTCAACAGATTTTTTTCCCACATCTTTGACAGGGTCTTTATTTGATTTTTTCCAGGAGTACATCATTCACATTGACCCAGTGAGTCAGCTGGGGCTGAACTCAGACAGCGTCCTCGGCTACAGCATCGGGGACGTCAAGCGCAGTAACACCTCCGAGACCCCCGAGCTGCTTCCCTGTGGCTACCTGGTTGGGGAGAACACGACCATCTCCGTGGCGGTCAAAGGTAATCCAGACACTTGCAGAGGGGAAGCTTCCAGAATTGCACTTTTTGTTCTGTGACTTGGCATAGGAACCAGTGGCCAGGATTTCGTTTGTGTGTGTGAATGTGGGTTGTATTTTTTTTTTCCCCTTCCACCACAGTTACACTCACCTAAGCAACAGTCTTCAGCATTTTCAACCATCATCAGGAAACAAACAGTTTTAGTTTATTGCTGAAAGTACATAACTAAAGGTCCCATTAACTTTATGACTCTGAGATAATGGAATTTTAATGACCCTGTTTAAATGGGGCTCTGCTGATAGCTATGAGTTACTCTTGCTGGCGAGCCTTGGACGTGGTCCCATTCTACAGATGGGAGACCGCAGTGCACTGTGGGCCAGGGAGGAGTCACTCAGAACAGCCCGAAGAAACTCTGAAGCTCCTGCCCACTCAAGATGCTACTCATGCCTCTGATTGCCTCATCACCCAGAGAGGCTACACCTCAGGCCAAAGTGTATTCTCTGAAGCTTTAGACTCACAGAGTATTTGGGGGGAAAAAATTTCATGGCCAAATAATCATTATTCCCATCTGAATTTGGGGGTGGGAAACAGGAGCATATGGGTTCTCTAAAGCCTCTGTCCTTTAATGTCCGGGGGCTTCCCTAGTAGCTCAGTAAAGAATCTGCCTGCAATGAAGGAGACCCAGGTTCTATCCCTGGGTTGGGAAGATCCCCTGCAGAAGGAAATGGCTACCCACTCCAGTGTTCTTGCCTGGAAAATTCCATGGACAGAAGAGCCTGGTAGGCTACAGTCTATGGGGCCGCAACTGACACAACTGACTAACACTTAACACTTTAATGTCCTGACTCTTACTGTTAAAAAGGCTGAGTGATCCAATCTTATACAAATGCATATGACTGCAAAACCCCTTTTTCCTATATTTTATGAACCACCTAAAGAAGAGATTGCTAAATACTGTTCTAAGCTCAACTTTTACAGCCTCTTTTATCTTCCCCATAAGGCATTGATTTTGACTGAAGTTTGGGGGCTGTTTGATGCAAACTTTGTTTCCTGTTTGGGAGGTTTTCTGAAAGCACCCAGCATTCTTCATCAGCAGGAAGAAAGGTCTTACTTCTCTGGTGACAAGCAGCATGTTCCTGTTGGAGCCACATACACAGCCTCATTTGTTAGCATTCATTCCACAATTGTGGCCTTGGGCTAAAGGTGACAGAAACCTACTCAAAACTAGCTTTAGTCAAAAGGAAACACACAGGCTCAGTTACTTGGAAAATCCAGGCATGGACTTCAAGCACAGCTAGAACCAGGAGCTCTAGCAGTGCTGTCAGGACCAGGCTTACCTCAGCTTTGCTTATTTATTGAACTTTCTGCACATGGCTGATCAATGGCCCTGACTCATCCTTCTAAGCTTAGGAAGCTTTTCAAAGAGGACAAGTGTGACAGGAAGTTCTTAGGGGTGATTCTGGCCCATGTGTGCATGCTAAGTCACTTAGTCATGTCCAACTCTTTGTGATCCTATGAACTGTAACCCACCAGGCTCCTCTGTCCATGGAATTCTCCAGCAAGAATACTGTAGTGGGTAGGCATGCCCTCCTCCAGGGGATCTTCCCAACCCAGTGATCGAAGCTGCGTCTGTTTCACATCTCCTGCATTGGCAGGCAGATTCCTTACCACTAGCACCACCTGGGATTCCAGCCCACTGTGAGTCAAACACTCATCTCATCACCAAATCAGTCACTGGGACCAGAGAGAGGCTTTGGCTCAGCCTGGTCACACATCCCCACCATTGATAGACGCAGGTGCTGGTCAGCCCTGCTTGGACAGCTGGAATGAACTCCCTACAAGAAAGAAGAGCCCCACTGCAAGGGGAGGAGGGAGGGCTGCCAGGCACACCCTAACAACAGCTGTCCACCCCAAGAACCCTTTAAGGAAAGCCTGATACACCATGACCTTAAATTGCCTTTCATGCACACTGGCGACCAGGTGAACACTGCAAACGCTGATACGTAAAAGGAGTAACCTGTTACTTAGATCAGACCAAACTTCTATAGAAACAGTGGCAGGATTATCTGCCTCTCAAACAGGCCACCCCACCACTGAGGTCCAGCTGGTGCTGCTGTCAGCACATGAGGTTGTTTCAGCATCTCCAGGGGTCAGCTCGGGTTTGTTTTTAAGTGATACCTGACTCTTCTGTGTTTTCGTGTAGTGCTTGACACTTAGGCCTTCAAGGCACTAAAAACCACCAAAGGATTTGGGCTGAAAGAGATCTGTGAGCTGCAGATGATTCACTTCAGTGGTACTGGGGCAAGGGCTGTGGCTTTATGTGCTCTGAAGTGAGTTCATCTGCAAAGTACTCACTCCCGTGGAGTTTATGGCAAGAGGCTGAAATAGCACCGAAGAGCAGAGAGAGGGGTTTCAGAGTGTTTTAATCCCTGCCCTGGGTTTGTTGTTTAGACAGGAAACCCCCACCCCTTCCCCCATACTTTGCATCAAGCTTTGAGCCAAAGTAGGCTCTATCGAGGCCAGTTTTAGGAAGGTTTTAGACCTGTACCCAGGTTTCACTTGGGATCCTTCATTAGGGTGATTTGTTCTTTGTTTTGTCGCTAAGTTGTGTCCAACTCTTGAGACCCCATGGACTCTAGCCCACCAGGCTCCTCTATCCATGGGATTTCCCTGGGCAAGAATACTGGAGTAAAAAAAGAATACTGAAGTGGGTTGCCATTTCCTTCTCCAGGGGATCTTCCCAGCTCAGGGATCGGACCCACATCTCTTGTGCCTCCTGCATTGCAGGTGGATTCTTTACCACTGAGCCACCAGGGAAGCCAGTTCTAGAACAGTCACTTCATTTAGCTGTTATCCTTGATTAAGGAGAATTGGAAACAAGCATATAATTGCATTATGGGGATCTGTTTGTAGTGAATTAATTATGTAGATGGAAAAATGCTATTATAAAACAGAATAAGTTCCTTTCAATTTATTTCTTGCCTATATATACTAATTTCTTGAGGTACTTTTTTTTAAAAAAATTTAATTATGAAAGTATGATAACACATTTACAGGAGACTTGGAATATATAGAACAAAGTTATATATAGTTCTATTGTATTATGATTATTTTTTAATCAGATAAATTGAGATTTTTAGTTGGAGTTTCAATATCAAACTTTCAAAAATTAATAGAATGAATAGGCAGAAAAGTAGAAGGATATAGTAGACTTGAAAAGCACTTTGAACCAATTCAACATAATAAAGATTTATACAGTTTTCACACAGCAGCAGGATATAAATTCTATTCAAGTTCCCATAAACTATAAACCAGGAAACAATGAAACATATCTAGGGACGTATAAAACAAGGTGCAAAAATGTCATGGGCTAAAGGTATTGAAATCATACAGAGTCTGTTCTCTTGTAGAATTACATAATCCCTGTAGAATTATGTTAGAAATCAGTATCAAAAGATATTTGAAAATAACCGACATATTTTCAAGTGCAATGCGACATTTACCAAGAGAGATCTTTGACTCAGCCATTGAAAGTTGAGGTGCTTTTTTAATAGAATTACCTTAGATTCTGGACAAGTAACCCTGTCTGGATTCTCTCTTGAGAATAATATCAAGAAAACAGCTCTTAGAAAGCCAACAGCCCTGAGTAATGAAGTTGTTCCAAGAGAGGAGGGGGAAAGATGAATTTCCTCTTGTTGTGGAAGAAGCTCAGAGTAGGTCTGCCAGTATTTACATCCCCAAATCAAGTGGTCCCAGCTTGCATTTTTCCTCATTTTAATAATAAAAGTGTTGATACCTTCGTGGTGTATCTCAGTGTGGGCAGCAGAGGCACCTGGCACGCAGGAAAGAAACAGGGTGAAGAGGCAGCCCAAGGGTCCAGGTAGACACGGGAGATTCATGATAGATCTGAGCGAGCACCACCACTAATGGTAAATCCTGACAAACAATCCAAGCCCAGAGTCTTAGGAATTCTGCAGAGGACAGATGAGAACCAAGTGTCCAGATATGAAAAGCAAACCTGAGTCTGGAACCATCAGCCCAGCCAGGGGCCAGAGCACAGGCTGCTGGTGAGCAGGAAGCCTGCAGTATCCCTGGGTGGGCAGGGGTCTCCGATGAGGGGGCTGCTCAGGAAAGGAATAGCCTGGAGTTTGGGCAGGCACAGAGACCCACCCTCTCTGCCAGGCTGTGAACACTTCCTGTCTCTCTCAAACACAGGGCTCACGGAAAACAGCCTGGACTCGCTGGTGTTCGAGTCTCTGATTCCCAAGCCCATCCTGCAGCGCTATGTGTCCCTGCTGGTGGAGCACCGGCGGATCATCCTGTCGGGGCCCAGCGGTACCGGGAAGACCTACCTGGCCAACCGGCTGTCAGAGTACCTGGTGCTCCGGGAGGGGCGGGAGCTGACCGACGGGGTCATCGCCACCTTCAATGTGGACCACAAGTCCAGCAAGGTGAGGAGGTCATTCGGAGGCTGCTGCTTAGCCCTTTCAGAACTACTGACGCCACCACCACCCTGATGGCAAAGCAGCGTTTCCTACAGTGCCCACCTTTGCTGGTTATAAAAGCCTGGGGAAGGAGGTCAGAATGGATCTAGCGGAAAGGAAGGCTCTGACCCCAAACTCGCCAGCAAGGAGTTCCACGTGTTAAGTCGATGTATTGAGTTGGCCAAAAAAATTCATTCAGTTTTTCTATATGAATTTACGGGTTTTCCATACATTTGAGTTTTATGGAAAAATCCGAATGAGTTTTTTGCCCAACCCAATAGTTTATTTCTTACTTCTCTGCTATGAGTTGGGCATGATGCTCAAAGCTGGTAGTTCTTTAACCCAGATACTTCCATTTCGGTTTATAAAGAATTCATCACATGCCTACTAGATTCTCCTGTTTTCCCAAAATGAAACCTCCTTTTGTGGAACAACAATAACAATACGAACAACAGCTGTCATTTACAGATAGCTTGCCCCTGTGAGGGGTCTTCCCACAGCAGGACCTTCGAGGAAGTAGTTGTCCTGATCCCATTTTACAGAGGAGGAAACTGAGGCTTGAGGCAGATGTCCATGTACATAAGGCTACTCATATGGTACTGAGCAGCTCAAAGTCAATGTCTTAAACCCCAGAGTCAGCAAATAGGCTTGATTCTGCCTCTCAGGGAGCAGTGGAAATTCTTGGACAATCTGCCTTAGTCCCAGCTTAGGGTTGTGAGGTGTCTTCTCAACCCTGTTCATTATCCGTGCAGTGGTTGTTGTTGGGTATTTCACTCTGACTGCCTCTGCAAAGGGGCTGGGGGATCAAAGATGAATTGGAAGTGACTCTTCCACCTTAAGAATCACTTGACATCCTTGAAGATGCAATGCCCAGACCTCATTCCCAGATGATCTGTTTCAGTAGGTTGTGTGGGGCTGGGACTCTATGCCATTCTCAAGTTCCCAAAGTGATGTGGCTACAGGGGCAGGGCTAAGGGAAGTGGTCAGAGCCCCCTGAACCAAGATCCTCTGAAAATAAGCTCAGGGAAGGCACCCTCTCCTGGGACCAGCGAGAGAGGATCCCAGGCACATGGCTGGGGCTGTCAGGCCAGGCTTGATTTCAGCGCCCACTCTCCCTCCCCTCGGCCACTCCCCAGCTGTACCCGGTAAGCCTGAATAAGGGAGGGAGGGCTCCAAGCCTCAGGAGCCCTGTCCTTGTCAGGTGCCTGAGGCCAAGGACCCATGATGGAGAGGAGCTAAAAGAAGGGAAAATAGCTAACTTTAAAAAGTGGGCTTCCATAGCTAAAAGCCACATTTTGACTTAAAAGGGAGGCCCAGCCCTGCTACCCACCCTCTGTGCTGTCTCAGGTAGGTCACTTGACTAAGGGATGCCTCCGCTTCCCATCTGTAACACGGAGATGGTCACAGCACCCAACCACGGGAGTTTGTATGTGTGAGGCCCCAAGCCATGCCTGGCGCGAGGTCATGCCTATTGTCACTGTGACACTAATACCATCAGATAGTGGTTCTGGTTTCACTGGCCGGTCCTTAGCTCACTGTTTTGGCATTTCCCCATTGCACCTTCTTTTCTTCCTTTTCTGACATGTCCCTCGCTCTAGCCGGTCTGTGCTGTGTTCTACTCCCAGCTCCAGACACTGCCCTGCCCATTCTTCACAGTGAAGACCAAAGCATACCCTTTCACCCAGACCTTCTAAGACCCCCCGTGCATGGAGACGGCCTCCCCTGCACCTGTTCATTGTCTGCCCCAACACTAATCAGCAGGTCATGGCAGGGATGCATCCTTTGCTGTGTTGATTCATCAAGGGTTTCCCTGTAAGGGCCTCTCAGGCAATGCTGTGAATGTACAAAAAATACAAGAGGCACCTGCCCTCAGGAGCTTCCTGGGAGGTTGGCATAGTAAGACATATCAAGAAAAGGGGCAGCACTTCTAGAGAGTGATAGATCATGTACAGAACCTGGGTGCCTGGGCACCCTCACAGTGCCTGCTCTTGCTGGGTTTCCTGTTGCCTGGAGAATTCCAGAAGGCAGAGCTGAGACTTCCCCAGCCTGCACTCCTCTGCACCCAGGCTGACACCCTGTAGCAGGCAGGCACTCAGCACATGACCCCCAAGTGGCCTCAGGAAGGGCCCCTCTGCCGTACCTGCCCAGGAGACACCCTGAGCACGAGCATCTTCCTGGGGGCATTCACGGGCTCCTTCCTCCCCTACTCCCCTTGGCCTCCATAGGAATTGCGCCAGTACCTGTCCAACCTCGCTGACCAGTGTGCCAGCGAGAACAACGCCGCGGACATGCCTCTCGTCATCATCCTGGACAATCTGCATCACGTCAGCTCCCTGGGCGAGATCTTCAACGGGCTGCTTAACTGCAAGGACCACAAATGGTAAAGGCGGCTCCGGACGTCTCGGCCCCCGGGAGAGCAGCGCATGCGTGTGGCGTGGGGAGGGGGCTGTGGGAGGGGCAGACAGCAGCCAGTAGCCATGTGCTTAGGTACACCAGGACCCTCTTCTCCAGCTCTGTCATCCTTCATTTCCCCCACAGCCCTTATATAATTGGCACGATGAACCAGGCTACCTCTTCTACTCCCAACCTGCAGCTTCATCACAACTTCAGGTAAGGTGTCCCTTTTCTAGTACCTGTTATAGGCTTGGAACTATGCTCATTTTTCCCAGCTTAGTTCACTTGACTCTCATAAAAGCCTCAAGTCACTAAATTTATCATTCTCAGTTTACAAATGGGGAGATTAGGTGACTTGTTGAGGAGGTCACACAGCCGGTCAGTGGCAGAACCCGGGTCTCTTGGATGCTATGTCCTGGGGTAGCGATTGGTACCCGGGAGGCAGCTCTACTCAGGGGCTGTAGGCAGGTGGGCTGCACGTCACCAGTGGCTCATCTCTCTGTCCCAAGTGACACGGAGCAATGAGAGCTCCTTAAGAGTATCTCCACTGGGCAGGGTCTCTGGTCTTCAAGCTCCAGCTGCTGGGAACCCTTTGCCCCAGCCCCGTCCTGAGCTCCCTCACTGCTACAGGGTGGGAGGTCTGTTATCCTCGGCTGTGGCTGCTTGCCTTTGCCCTTGCAAAATGCCCTTTGCCCTGACACCTAGCTGGCTCCATATACTCCTCTCCTGCCTGGACCCTTACATAAGGTTGAACAGCTGTCACCTAGGATGAGACCACCCCACCCCCACCTCCCCTGGGTCATTTTCACAGCCACTCTGCTGGCATCTCTGTTGAAAGTAGACCTGAATTGTAATTATCCAAGAAATACCAACTCCTTCAGGTCACTAAGGTCATGGCTCATCTCTGCATCCAGGACGTCCTGGTGTTGTCCATGCTTTCTCTTGAATGTCCCTGGAGAACATTCTTTTCCACCCTGCCCCTCCTCCTTCCCCCGTCACTGCCGCACCATCTCCCAGCACACTGTCTTAGTCATTTTCTAACCAGTATGCCTGCCTGGACCTCGGGCCACCTGCAGGCCATCCCCGGTAACAGTGACAGCCAGAGCATTCTAGAATTCAAACCTGACTCTAAACCCTAAAGCAAGAAGTCCTTGAATGGCTCCCCAGAAGGAAATCCAGGCCCCTTTGGGTTGGCAGGTCAAGTCTAAACTCTGGTTTCACTGAACCTCTGGCAAATGCCCCATGGTGTTTTTCATGCCCCTGCCAATGCTGCAGCCTGCACTCCACCCACCCTACCACCACCCCAATGCCTGCCCTTCCTTCTGTTTCTGCTTTGCCTTGTGGAGTTGCTCTCTTCACCCTCTCTGGTCTCAGTTCAGACGTCCCCTCCTCTGAGGAGCCTTCCCTGATTCCCCAGGTTTTGTCAGGTCTCATTCCTTTTATCTCCCTCCTTCCCTAGACCGTGAGCTCCTGGGGAACAGGGACTGTGTCTGTGTCATTGGTCATAGCCCCACAGCCCAGCCCAGAGCCTGGCACAGAACAGGAGGTTGTTAGCTAAGTGGTCAGAGCTCAGCCTCTGGAGTTGGACTGTCTTGGTTCTAATCTTAGCTCTTCCTCTTCTAAGATTGTTGACTAGCTGTTTGATTTTGGACAAGTGAGATTTTCCGTCTGTGCCTCGGAATTTCTATCTGTAAAATGGGTGGTGATCATATCTATAGCTTGGGGTTGCTGTGGGGAATCATGAGTTACTATACGTACAGTGGGGACTTCCCTGGTGGTCCAGTGCTTAAGATTTTGTACTTTCAGTGCAGGGGACATGGGTTCAATCCCTGTTTGGGGAACTAAGATCCCACATGCCACAGAGAGGGTGGGAGGTATGGAGAGAGTAACATGGAAACTTAACATTACCATATGTAAACTAGAGAGCCAATGGGAATTTGCTGTCTGACTCAGGGAACTCAAACCAGGGCTCTGTGACAACTTCAAGGGGTCGGATGGGGAGGGAGGTCCAGGAGGGAGGGGACATGGGTATACCTATGGCAGATCCATGTTGATATTTGGCAGAAAACAACAAAATTCTGTAAGACAATTATCCTTCAATTAAAAAATTAAAAATGTATATATGCAGTGTTCAGAAGAGTCCAATTTCAGTATTAACATATTCACCTTCCAGCTCTAATGAGCTTTGATTCATGAAGTTGACCATGGGCTTTGTCTTGGAAAATTTGTGACTCCTTCCAGGTGGGTGCTTTGTGCCAACCACACGGAGCCCGTGAAGGGTTTCCTGGGCCGGTTCCTGCGGCGGAAGCTCATGGAGACGGAGATCAGTGGGCGGATGCGGAACATGGAGCTGGTGAAAATCATCGACTGGATTCCCAAGGTCTGGCATCACCTCAACCGCTTCCTGGAGGCGCACAGCTCCTCAGACGTCACTATAGGTAGGGGGAGGGCAGGCGGGCGGGCGGGCTAGGGCGGGAACTGCTGCTCTTGGAGCCCTGGCCTCCTTGGATGGCTGGCCCTGGGCCCTGGCAGCTGGACACCGTGCCGGCCACACAGATGGAGAAGGGGACATAGAATAGCCACAGCCTAGACGAACCCCAAACTGTCAGTCACCCACATCCTGGGACTGTGTCTCCGTCCTCTCTTGCCCAGCCCTCTGCACTGATGAGTGGCAGAGAGAAGTGTCCAGCTCCAGGCTGGTGTAAAATTTTAGGCTAGGTGACAGGCACCCACGCCGGGGCTCCCCCAGATGGAAACCACCCCGTAGGATTGGCTTTGCTTTATGAATAATGTTATTAACATTCCTGAAGCCTAAGCTTCAGAGAAAAGAAAACAAAAAATCACTGGTCATCCCACCATCCTGACATAATCACTGTAATTTGAGCTTGTTTTTTCTGTCCTTGTCCATACATGTTTTATGTAGTTACCGTCATAGTGTACATACAATGCGTTCTTTTCATTTTCCATTTCACGTTGTCTCATGAGTATTCTTTGTTGCTCTCCAAAATAATTAGATGAAATAACTATTTTGTGATATAGTCAGATGTGGGTATGCCATCACTTCCTTAATCATTCCTATTCTCATGGACGTCTACCGTGCTTCCATTTTCAAAGGTTAGACAATACCACAATGACCGTATTTCTCCAGAAAGTCTCCCCTTCCCTTGGGGTGATTCCCACCAGGAGCGAGATCCCAGGCTGGGTTAGAGAGCCCAGGTGCCCAGCACGTGGCAGCTGGTATTTCTGCTGTCACTCAGAAAATGCAGGGTCCCTCCTATGAAGGGTGCTTGGGCCGACTTCTCCTGCTCCCCACCCATTTCAATTTGACTGATATTCCCTATGGTCCCCAGGCCCCCGGCTCTTCCTGTCATGTCCCATCGATGTGGATGGTTCCAGAGTGTGGTTCACCGACCTGTGGAACTACTCAATCATCCCCTACCTCCTGGAAGCCGTCAGAGAAGGACTCCAGGTGAGAGCACACTGCCCGCTGACCTCCTCAGTCCCAGGGCCTGTTCTAGTGACCAGCACTCTTGTCTTTATCTAACCCCCGACCAAAAACTGACTGATGTGAGGTGGCAGCTCCTCACCTGTGAGGCCATCCTCTGGCGCGGTGTGGGACACACTGGGCTGCAAATTCTGGCTCTGCCATTGTTAGCTGTGTGACCCTAAGCAAGACATCCAGCCCCTCTGCGCCACGGTGCCCTCATCCACAGAAGAGAGAGCGATCATACCCCACCACAGAGAGTGTTGCCAGGGTTCAGCAACATCGTGGCCAGCAAGTGCTCAGTGTCGTGAGTGCACAAGAAATGAAATATGTCACACTTCACAGTTTGCTTAAGTAGTCTCATATCTGCTATTTGGTTCAAGCTCAGCATTTATCCTGGGGCTTGGGCAGAGTTTTTTTTTTTTTTAAATCTCCATTTTTTAAGAGAAAATTATGACTCAGAGTGAATAAGTGACTTGCCCCAAGGTCAGGAAGTGAAACTTTAAGAATCTAGGGTTTGGTGTTCTCTGCCCGACACCAGGACTCCTCATAGACAGATGACCCTGGTGCCCACGTGACTGTCCATCCCTCCTGCCCGGTTGCAGCTGGAAAGCCTGGATCCTGCACTTCTCACTCAGCCCAGGGGTTAATGCTAGGGGCTTAGCAGTAAATCGGAGTTTGCAGTAGTTTTATTGTTGAGTCTGGAGGTAGCCTGAGAAGGTTGTCAGCTTTCAGGACCACTCTGAGGAATTAGCAGGTGTCATGCACGGCTGAATAATCCAGAAACCAGCTAAGCAGCCGGGTTTCTAAGGGCTGTGTTTGCTTGGTACTGGGCAGTGGGAGACACACGCTACTGTTAAAGGACCCATTTCGGGGGATGGTGCTGTGTGCACACCCATGTGTACAAGTGTGATGGTACACATAGGACTTGCACACCTGCATGCATGTGGGTGACAGGACACTTCACTGGGGTTTGTCATTTGTGTATATTTAGCCTAGCCTGGCGGAAGTTCATTTGCATTGTATCCCTGTAACACGTAACAGCACTGATGGTCTCTTCAGAGACACTCAGGACAAGCAGAGCTCAAAAAAGAAGATGGTGTGCCTCTGGTCACTGGTATTTCATTGGCCTGGAGCATGTAGGCTACAAATTCAAGCCACAAGTGATTGTGAAGGCAGAGAGTAGCAAGAAATGAGGCAGTCCCTTAACCAGTCCCAAATCAGTTTCCAATGTTTGAAGATCATTAATCAATGGCAGCATTTTTTATTTTTTTTTAATTGTAATTGACATATATTCATTTCAAGTATACAATATAGTGATTTGATATATTTATGCATTATGAAATTACACCATGGTAAATCTCATTACCATCTGTCACCATGCAGAGTTATTACCATATTATTGACTAGACTTATTTACTTCACAACTAGAAGTTTGTACTCCCTTCAGCTATTTTTCCCATTGATGGCAGCATTTCTGTTTTGTTGAAGCTGGATTTTATGGGGGAAAAAAAAGTAAGATTTCAGATCTGTGCAGTGAAATCTTTCTAGGTAGATAAATTCACTGGCCTGGATTAAGTAACTATCATGTATTCTTTACTCAAATGGATTTGTTAGGACCACAAACCCAAACAGCCACCCCCTCACTCCTGTTTTTTGGGGCCAGTGGAAGTATTCCCCACCCCTGCTGGAATCTTGGAGTCTTTTTCATTCCAGGAGCCTCTCTCTGTTCCCATCAGGGGCTTCCAGGGACTATAGTAGGCAGGCACCTCTGGGAAACTCACACTGCTGGAAAGAAGCGGAAGGAACTGCAGCAGAGGAAGAAGCAGTTTCCTTCTATTTCTGCCTCACTGCCTCCTTCTCCCCTTTGCTTCTTTGCCCAAATATATTCTCTGGTGCAGGACCTAGAGTGTGCTTGGAAAAACTCATAGGAGCTGTTGGATAAAGGTTTCCTGCCGAAAGAGGCGCTAATGAGGAGGCGGAAGCCGGTCTGTGTTCCAGCCATGAGCTATAAGTTAGAGGCCCCTCACTGGTCGTCACCAAGGCTGGATGGTGCTTACGCCTTACTGCTTGGACCTCAGCTTCAAAGAAGGCCTTGTGGGCACAGCTATAAAAGCACAGTGAGATCTTCCCTGCCTATCCTGGAGAGGTTGCTGATGAATTGATTATAAGGGCAGCAGTTTTCTTTCCTACAAAGATCAGAGTCTGCAGATGAGAGGGCTTCGGGATGGCTGTGAAAGAGCCCATTTAGGACAACGAACAGAAATATGCCACCACCTCAGGAGACCCACTGGTTCTCTGTTAAGCAAGAGAAGTCATCCACTCCTTACGCTGCTGAGGTCGTTTGAAGGACAGTCTTGCAGGAACATGGAAACAACCAGGGGAGACAGCCAGAGTTAGCGTTTCACCACATTCCTCAAAAGTGAGCCCTCCTGCCCCAAACCTGTGACTTCATGCCATTCTTTAGTCCAGGAGACCCCACAGAATCTGCAGACTCCTGAGGAACCTTGGAATGTTCTTCATGTCTCTAGTTTTGAAGGAAAGTTTGCTGACATTTGTTGAGTGGCTGCTGCCTACCAGACACTGTGCCAGGGGCCCAACAGACATGATCCCATTTAGTTCTCACAGCCCAGTGTGCACCTTATAGACAGGAAACCAAGGCTCACAGGAGTTTTTGACCCTTCCCCAGTTCACTTGCCGGGGTGTGGGTGAGCCAGCGTTGTAGCCCATAGCTGACTCCTCGATTACTTCCATGATTTTTCAGACTGTCCCGAGACCCCTGCTCTATACCTAGATGCTTCAGGTGGCTCAGGGAACCAAGTATTGTGTTTCATAGCATGAAATTCTATGTAAGATTTCATTTGCAAAAGATTCTCCTATTTTAAAAAAAATTCAAAACTCCCTACTCTGCTTGTTACCTTGAGTCCCATGCTTACTGTGTGCTGGGTACTGATGGGCCACTTATTCCTCCCTGACCCTGCAAGGTGAGTGACGTGGCCATGAGGTGAGTGCAGTGTTTCAAAGCAGGCAAGCCCTTGGCCAAGGTCATATGCTGAGAAAGGGTGGAGTCCCCAGACTGGGCTTAGGCAGGACTGCCCGTGGTGGTAGACAACACAGAGACCCCGCTGCAATCAGGTCTCACCATGGGCTTCCAGTCAGCCCCTCAATGGGCACTGCCTTGCCTAGAGGAGATATGGCATTGCCCCCTAGTGGATACTAGATATCATTGCAGGTTTTGACACCTAAGTCTTTTTTTTCCCATTAAAATTCTGTCTGTGTGAGTGTGTGCACACATATGCGCATGCATGCACAGTTGCTTGGAGGTTCTTGCACAATCTGTACCTTGATGCCTTCGTGTGTGATAAACATGTGCATCCAGAGAGTCATAAATCATAGTCAGTGGCTGAGGTTTCAGTTTCCAATGTCTTGGATCTCTATTCCTGACCCAGTAGTCATGCCAAGCTCCTCCCTGCCCTGGGGAAAGTGAACGTCCTGTCTGTCTGTCTGTCTGTCTGTCTGTCTGTACAGCTGTCTGCAATCTCCCAGAGCTGCCTCAGGGCTCTGCAGTGGGACCAAGGAGCTTTGTGATACATCCTTTGCTTGCCATGGTACTTACCCAACCATTCATCACTTGGACTTGAACATGTCTAACAGCAAGTGGGGAGACTTGTAAAAATATTCCTTGTTCTTGCAAATGATGTTAGATGCTACTAGAGTGCTTTTGTCTTATGACTCAGTCCCCAGCCCTGTTCCCCTTTAGAGCTGTCGATGTAAACACTTGCCAAAGTGTCTAAAGCCTGCAGAGTCATTCAAAAGACCTCTGTCCCCCTGTTGGAAGATTGGAGAGCAGGGATCGTTGATCAGATGACCCAACCTGCTCTGAGACCCTGGGTAGACCCCCTTCCTCTAAACCTCAAATTTCCCAACTGTAACCTGAAAAGTGTGGATCAGAAGAGTTTTTTCAGCCTGGCTGTGCAGAACCACAAAGTTCCTCAAACTACCAAGTAGTACGGTCAGGGGAGCAAAGCAAAAATTTAAAAGCCATGGGGCCAGACTGTCTATGAACTTGCTGAGCGTGGATTCTAGCCTCTGTTATTACGCAGCTCTGAGAGTCTCCTCTTTAGGCTGGAGGATGGAGACAGAAGCAGGAGCTGTCAGAAAGGAGGTTTGGTTCAGCCTCCCACACGTGAAATCTGGCATGGGAAAGTCAGCTGAGTTCTGTAGGGAAAGTCCTTGGAGGGAGAAGCTTCTAAAAGTTGCAGAAATGTTTCTGATCTGCCAAGACTTCTTCAGTTCTAAAAATCCCCAAGTGCTTGCGTTTCCCTTCCTCCCTGACCCACACGTGTGCACAAATGCACCTTCATGTGATCCCTTCCTGCACAGACTGTGAATCGTGTTTCGAATGCCAGGCTGAATTCTCCGGCCTCGGAGTCACCACTGCCCCAGGTTAAGAAAGATTTCACAGTAGACAGGGCTGGAGGGCGCTAGACAGGAGGGGCCCTGGTGTCTGAGAGCCATGAGCTCATAGGAGGCTGTGTGTCTCCAGCGGAGGAGGAGGCAGCTGTGGATGAAGGGAGGTGGGAAGGGCCTGTCTGCAGTGTGGGCAGGGCGGGCGCTTCCCTGAGAGAATCAGAGGTGGTTTAGCAGTGGTGAGACGGCCAGAGGGACAGCAGGTCCAGCCCAGGTGACGTGTCCTCATCGGGCGGACACCTGGCTTGCATCTCCCTGCGCTGGTTTTGGCCAAGCCACGTGACTCTTGATACTGCCGAGTGGTTCAGAGTGGAGTTCATCAGGAGGGGTGGAGAAAGGAAAGCCTCAGACAAGGGTGCTGGGGTCCTAGCTCTGGATCCAGCTCTGCTCTGAAACCTTTTACAACTGGCTCTTCTCTTTAAGTCCCAAGAAGTTTTCCATCCAGTAGATGAAGGGGCTGGGATAGGTGACCCCAGTTCCTTCCCACTGAGTTAGCCTGTGACCTGGGAAAGACATGGTTCTAACGGTCGAAGCTCAGCTGTACTGTACTGTACTATCAGCCCTCTCTTCCCACACTACCCCCTGCCTCAACCGTAAGAGTCCTGGAAGGACAGACAGACAGGCTACGGTCCACATGTAATTCCACTCCCGAGCCCCCTGCAGCCATGGTGGTCCAGAGGGCTTGGGTCTTTGTACCCCGTGGTCCCCTACAGAGGGGGTGCCCTTCCAGAGCCACAAAGGGGGCACTGTTCTGGGAGGACACATCTTGTCCTGGCTCTGAGCACAACTTGGCTATGTCTGCCCAGGCTCCAGTGGTTCACCCTCTTGGACAGACTCGGATTCAAGTTCTGCCTCCTCTCCTTCCGGAGCCTGCTTGGGTAGTGACACTTTCTCTCGGAGTCACATGGTGGTAAAACAAGATATTTGTCAAGTGTTTCTCACAATCCCTGGCGCGCAGTGAGCCGTAAGGCATGGTGGAGGGGGTGGCATTGAAGAAGAAGGCTACAGAGAGGGCCTCTCTGTATGGTATGCCGAGCCGAGCCTTGGGAAAGTGGTGCAGCCTAGGTTTTTGTTTTTTAAAGAGTGTCTGCATTGCTTGTAATTGCCAGGAGAAGTCACTGAAGTCATTGTATTATTAGGTATTTCTGACTTAAGAAAAGGAGCTTGGAGGCATGGCACTGGTCTTACACAATTTTGTGTTAATTCTTTTTTAAGAGGAAATCAGTTGTCGTGGACAATTCTGAGAAATCCATGAGGGTGGAGCAGCGGTTACAATCCCAGAACCCACATGGAGCCTCTTTAACAATTTCCTTTTCTGAAAGTGACCAGTACCTCTGCAGAGGGCCCCTGAGAATCAGACTCCCTTCAGGAAATGGGGTTTTATTGAGCCAGGGCCATTGTGGCCTCCACCTGTGGTCCTGATGCCCATCACCCCATCTGTGTGCCATGGCAGGGGGTGCCTCCTCAATGGGACGATAGCTGCATTCTTTCCAGCTCCGCATTTGGTGACATCATGTTGATAAGTGATTGGCCACAGTGAGAGTATTTACACCATGGAAACTGGCAAACGCTTTAAATCGGATGCTTGTTTTTCAAGTTGGATCCGCAAGGCTCAGAGTTTAGGGTGACAGTGAGTCAGTGGCAGAGGTGAGAGGTGACCTAGGTCAGGTTGCCTCCAGTGTTCTTATGGAGAAGGCAATGGCACCCCACTCCAGTACTCTTGCCTGGAAAATCCCATGGATGGAGGAGCCTAGTAGGCTGCAGCCCATGGGGTCGCGAAAAGTCGGACACGACTGAGTGACTTCACTTTCACTTTTCACTTTCATGCATTGGAGAAGGAAATGGCAACCCACTCCAGTGTTCTTGCCTGAAGAATCCCAGGGATGGAGGAGCCTACTCCTGGGTCACACCGCCTTTGGTCTTAGCACCTCGGATGATTTCCTTAGCATAGAATTCGGCAAGTGGAATTACTCCATCAAGGGCAGCATTATGCTGGGTTTGGAGAGTTTTCCAGAAAGCTGCAAATCCAAGACTGCAGAGGGGACTTGGCTCACCTCCTGACTATTCTTTCTTTGTCTGTTTCCAGCTGTATGGAAGGCGGGCCCCCTGGGAGGATCCCGCCAAGTGGGTGATGGACACCTATCCTTGGGCAGCCAGCCCACAGCAGCACGAGTGGCCCCCTCTCCTGCAGCTCCGGCCCGAGGATGTTGGCTTCGACGGCTACTCCATGCCTCGGGAAGGCTCAACCAGCAAGCAGATGCCCCCTAGTGACACCGAAGGAGACCCACTGGTGAGTTCTCTGCTTCCAGAGCAGCTTGGCATTCACTGAGCACTTACTGTGTATTGGGTGTGATACAGGGCACGCGGGAAATTTGGAGGTGACCAAGCCCCGGTCTTGTCTAGGAAGGTTAGACCCATCCCAAGATTTGGGACATTTTGGCCAATATTTTCTTCCTTGTTTTTAGTCTTTCACTAATCCCTGTAAAGCCTGTGAAAGTTTTCAGATAAAAGATTAAGAATGTGGTTTTTCCCCATAAATGTCCCTGTACCACTCTTTGCCCTGTGCTTTGAGTTCACCTTTACCATGTCTGGTCCTGTCCCATTAGACCCTCCCACTAGTATGAGCAGAGGCAGAGCATGCTAAGGGCAGAATTTCAAGCCAGAGTGTCCAGCACTCAGGCAGAGGAAGGTCTGAGGACAGGAGGGGATCATGGAGGCAAGGCCAAAGGGGCCTGAGTGTGGGTCCCCAGGCCAGTGAGATGAGTTAAGTCCTTAACGTGCCTAAGTATCTTTATTCCACAGATGCTAAAGCAATAAAGGCGCTTTAAGAAGAACCTGGGCCAGAGGCTGTAACCCTACAATTCTAGTACTCTCTGCCAGTGTAAGACCCATGTGTAGGCATACTGTGAAATTAGACCTAATGCATCAGAAGTCCTATAAAAGAAGGTGGAAGCACATATACTAGAACCTTGCATGGTTAAGTGACCATGGTCATGCTATAAATTTAGCCCCGAGCTCTCTTAGCAGCTTAGGCAAGAGGAAAAACACGGCAGACTATGGCTTGCGCTACCTAATGAACGAACATATTCAGAAGAAACGCAGCAGAATTAAAAGACAACTGACTTGCTGTGCTATCCCTAGTGACTAACTGATTTAAAAAATAATCATCATAATAGGTGCCTTCGGGTTGTTTGCCACTCCTGACCAGCAGAATGCAGCTGCTGTCCTATTGAGACTTTTTAAAGAGGAACTTTATTTTAAATGTATTTAGGGCTTCTGTTGCTACACAGCCTGATTTGCAGTGTTTACAACAGTGGTTTTCCAGAGGAAAGGGTCAGCCTGTAAAAAGCCATTTCTAACGTTGCTGTTGTTGTGTTAGTCACTCAGAAAATAGACCCCATGGACATAGCCCACCAGGCTCCTCTATCCATGAGATTTTCCAGGCAAGAATACTGGAGTGGGTTGCATTTCCTTTTCCAGCAGATCTTCCCGACCCAGGGATCAAACCCACATCTGCTGCAACTATCCTGCACTGCAGGCAGATTCTTTACCACTGAGCCACCAGGGAACCATTATTAAAAGCGAAAGTCATAGAACTATTTCTGTGGATTCAAGCTGATAGACTCTAAGTTACATAAAAATGGAATTTGGGATATTGAGAGAACAGAATGGTCAGCTCATCCCTGGACTGTCTTTTCTTAACCAGAGATATTTGTGTTACTAACTAAACACAGAAAGCATTTAGGTAAGACCCAGGGTTCTTGGAATAGTTACATAGAATTCTCCTGGCAACCTCTGGCCCCCAGAGGTCATCTGTGCCGGCCCAGCCACCCGTACACATCAAGTTAGCTACTTGGTGCTTCCCCCAAGTCCTGTTCTCTCTGCCCAGGACCACAGATCTCGACTATAAATAGGCCTCTTGTTTACTGACCTCTTGCCCTCCTGAGACCAAGGACTCCAGGAGGACAGGACTGTGTTGTTTTCACTCCAGACCACATACTGTGGGTACACAGGGGATGTTTGATGAGTGAATGAATAATCCTGGCTGTGAAGGATTTTCCTCCATGTTTCTGCTCCACCGCTTCTGTGGTTGTGGCCATGCAGATGGACACCAGCCCGTGGTGCTTCTGTGGTTGGCTCACCCAGGTATACTCTGCTAGGCGTCCTGAGGGGCGACTGGCCAGAGGGCAGCCAGATTTCATGCCCGGCTGCAGCAAATCTGATAATAGCTCAGAGAGACACCATCTTCCTAATTTAGCTAGATCAAATATAAAAGATAAACACACACAATTTATAGCTGTAAATAAGAGTCGCTTTCGGTTCCCCATCTCCACTTCAACACAGATGACCAACAGACTGTGGAGCAGGGGAGATACAAGAACATTGCCTTTGAACTCTTAAGACAGGTGATGATAAAGGTGATAGCAGATGTATCACATTTATTGCATAGTTACTATGTGCGGGGCCCTATTCTAAGGGGTTAGCACACATCCTATCATTTGTTCCTTCCTTCAGCCCTATGGGATGGGCACTGCTATTCTCTCCAGTCTATAGATAAGGAACTGATGGATGAGATATATTAAATAATTTCTCAAAGGTTACCTGTGTGCTCTGAGGCTCTGTTTGTAACTGATGCTGTCCCCCATCCCCATGGAAGCCTTGACAGGAGCTGGAAGTGGAGGTTACTCTAGGCAGCCCTCTAGCCAGAGCCAGGGGTGCAGACGGGCTGGACGCTCGCTGAAGGGGAGCCATAGGCCTCGAGGTCAGCGGTGCTGCGGCTTGTGTTCCAGAAGCTGGGGCACTCGGCTGGCATCTCACCCAGGCTGAGGGCTACACTGGGGTGAGGTGCTCTTCCCAAGTGTGAAAACAAATATAGAGGACTTTGTGTTTTCCATCCTCTGTGTCTATTCATCCACAGCATAACGTGATAGAGTAGGTATAATTATTCACATGTGACCAGTGAAGAAACTGAGGTTTAGAGGTTAAGTCACTTGCCCCAGTCGTTCAGCTGGGAGTGGTGGAGCTGGGATTTGAACCCTGGAAGCCTGACCCCAGAGTCTATGCTCACGTCCACTGTCTCCATGGTGGGCCACAGCCCCAAGGTGAGTCTGGGGGAGAGGGCATGAGCTTCGGAGAGGCTGGAGGTGGGCGGCCCTGCACGGACCAAAAGCCCGCTCACACCCCTCACTCTTTCCCCAGATGAACATGCTCATGAGGCTGCAGGAGGCCGCCAACTACTCCAGCCCCCAGAGCTATGACAGCGACTCCAACAGCACCAGCCACCAGGACGACATCCTGGACTCGTCCCTGGAGTCCACGCTGTGATGGGGGCCGGGTCGCAGAGCCCGCCCTCCTCCTCATCCAAACCCCCCCATCCTCCTCGCCCTGCATCGGCCTCCACCGCGCCCCCCGAAGACGCCCTCCTGAGCCAGCCCCCGGCCGCTGCGGGGAGCCCCACCCACGCCCCTCCTTGTCCTCCAGCCTTGACCTGGGTGCAGGCGCCCCGGGCCGGCTGCCTCGGGCCTGCGTCCTTCACAGTGAAAACTGCACTATCTACCGTTCTCATTACGGTTCTGCCTTGTTGCTCTGACCTCCCTAAGACACGGAAAGGTACTTCTCGGGAAAGGACCATCACCGTTGAGATGAGAGGGTGAAAAACAGCAACAACAACAACAAACCCACTTGAAGCTCTGAGACCAAGCAGCCCCCTTGCCCTGAGCTGCCCGGAGACGGAAGAGACCGAAGCAGAGTTGGAAACGGAGACAGCACGGCTTTTCCCGAGCAGACCCTGCAGCCCGGGTCCACTGCACCCCCACCCTACCCATACCCTTCCACCCCGCCGGCCCCAGAGAGACCCAGTGCCCGCCGGGGTCCTTGCTCTGGACACCCTCAGCAAACTGCAGAGCCACATCCCAGGGAGACCTTAGGAAAAACAAATCGTGCTTTCTCTTCTGTTTGTTTTCGAAATGGTGCTCTCCTTACCCGAGAGGTATTCTGCCTGTCCCAGCTCACCCCCACCTCTCAGACCCATCAGCCTCCGGTTCATCCTCCAGCGAGAGTGTGCGGCCGAGTGGACGCGGCTGTAAAGGCCGAACTGCATGTGTCCAAGTCTTTCTCCTACGGAAACACACCGGTCTTGTTCCTGCTAACACTGTGTACAGTGAGAACTGGTCTACCTTGGTGAACCCATCACCTCCTTTAAAAATGAGGTTGACTTCTTCCTTTCTGAATCTTGATTTTGAAGGTTTTTTTTTTCCCCCCTCTCCTCCCCCTCGTGGTCAGAATCCATCCTTTGGTGAACGTGAGAACCGCAGGAGTTAGCTTTTGGTTTGGTCCTGCTGAGTTTCGGTTTTCAGTTGTCCATCTTCACGGTTCTACACACTCGCCGCCTCCTACCGGGGCCGCGGTCGCTGCGCGCTTGAAGGTGGGGCCAGCACCCCATCCTCAGCGCGTGGGTGAGCGGGACCTTGCCTTTCTTCCTCGTCCCCGAGGCTACAGGACGCATGTCGACACCTCCAGCGTGCCAGCCCCCGGCCTCAGGGCCGGGGTGTGAGGTCACCTCGCAAAACACTTGCGCTTTCCCCAGTACCAACGGGACATCACACAAGTCCACAGGCAGGGGTGGCCGCCCCCTCCCAGAAGCCGCAGCCTCCGGTGATGAGTCTTGCCTGACCTCTTCGGTGCTGACCTTCCCAAAGCGATGCCTTACTGGTTTTGTATTCCCCGTGATCATTGTTGAGTGTCGTGCCTGCCTGGGGTCTGTTTTTCTGTTTTCCACATCAGAGCAAACAGGGCTAACAAGTCATCTACTCACTAGGAGAACTCAGTTACTGTGACTTCTCTCATCTGAAAGACTCTTTCGTGTGGATGCGTGACTATGGAAAATGAAAAAGGAGAGAGAAAAAAAATCCTTTTTGTTTTTTTAGGTTCTTATCAGTTAATACCCTGACTAGACAGCAATCTGTCTTGTGCAGGAAAAGGCAAAAGTTCAATGTTACACGGCATTGCCGAGTCATGCTCTGCTGGTACCTCTCTTCAACGTGCTGGTATTTTCTCTACAAAGTGTGGTCAGTCTTTGAGTCACTTGTTTCTGTTTTATTTTTATCAGACCCCCGGGGGGGTATCTCTGTTAATGATCAGGGTTTTTACTCCTTTTTTTTTTACATTTCTGTTTCCAAACGTCCCTCTCTCAACATCTGTTATTTTCTTCCCATAAGAGCTTGCCCTGAAACCACTCACGTGACATTGGATGACACCATTA
Organism: Giraffa tippelskirchi; assembly: GCF_054371585.1. Lineage (NCBI taxonomy): Eukaryota > Metazoa > Chordata > Mammalia > Artiodactyla > Giraffidae > Giraffa > Giraffa tippelskirchi. Next base: position 23,531,688 of record NC_137284.1, read on the forward strand.
ACTTCCTCTTTAAAACGAAAAGTGGCCTGTGTCCCACTAACAGGTGAATGGCAAACCTCTCGACGTGCTCTTTTCTTTCATCTTAATTTAAAAAAATCTTAGGAGGCTGTGTTCTGCTCAGCCTTCCTGAGTCATCTGGGTGTGTGAGTGTGTCTTACTCTGATTTGTTTTTCACAAAATGTTCAAAGCATGTATTTAGCCTGTGGCCTCGGGGCCACCACCCTGAGCCTTCTGTGTAAACCTGAAGAACAGTCCTCCTCAGTCTTGTCTCCCAGCGATGACCTTATACGCTCATACTGTGAATTTGGGAGGAGGCACAATGGTCTGCTCCTCCTCGTGGGCAGTTTTCCTAGTCACCTGGTGAGTAGACACCTGCCAATATCCTTTGAAACATTTCTTTTGACAACTCCCTCTTCACTCTTTCTTTTTTCCCCAGTCCCACAGACTTCCCTCCCACCGGGTCCAGGCCCAGCGCCAAGACCTGTGTCCCTGGTGCTGCCTGACAGCCGAATGGTGGTGTCAAGGAGCGGAGCCTTGCACGATTCACAACTCCGTGTCTTTCCTAATGGTTCGGGAAGCAGGGTTGTCTGATATGCACATTTCTTACTTTGGTCCTGCTTTCCTTTTGTGTCACTCACCTTTGACAAAGTGACTTTGTGCTCATTTAGGGCTCTGTCCAAAATGCTTCCATTTTTGCCTTTTTCTACAGTTAGGCTAATTTTGAAAATGTATGAAATTCTATGCAACATTTGTGTTGAGTTACCGATGGAAGCCAAAAGTTTTCTTCCCAAACTGCCAAGAATTTTACAGGCCATAAATGAGATGGGAATTCCTTTTAATTTAAGGAGGTGGGTGGGATGGGGTGGGACACGGAATGAGACTTACCTAGATCTTTGTTGTAATCTTGGGGACATTTTTTATTTTATTGTTGATGCTTAAACTTCAAAATTCTGTGTACTCAAATTTGATCCTGGCGAATCTACTTCAAAAGAAAAAAAAATAATCCAACTTTGTGGATATGAAATGAAAGGTTTGCTGTTTTGATCTAGTTGTTTCCAGTGGAGCAGTTTATGAAATATGTTCTATAAGATGTACATTTTTTCATTGTAACATAGAAATTGTAAATAATTGATTAAAGTGCTGCATTTTGATGAATTTTTTCTAGCCATTTTTAAAGAGAAAACTAGGAATTGAGTATTTTGTGTACGGTATGTTCCTTCCTCCCTCCCTCCCTCCCTCCCTATTTAATTTTCATTTATCATGAGGTTTTTGGATTTGCCAATGATCTGCTGGAGATCATGCCCCACGTCATAGAGAATAAAGCTGATGATTGTACCAGTCTTAAATTATTCATGATTCAATAAAATTGATGCTTATTTATTCAGATGAGTAGTTTGGCTTTTCTGTGCTGGGTAACGTCCTCATCAGAGTTCAATTTCATGCCAGGGAGAAGTCATCCTTCTTTGGATGCAGCAGACATAGGGAGAGCTCCCCAAATCGGCAAACCTGTCTTGGCCGCTGTGTCATCAACATCCTGCATCTTCTCAATTCCTCACCTCAGTTATTGCTTGCATGGAGCTTATTAGCAATGCAGGACTTCGGGTTCCTTGCAAGCACTGAGTCACTGAGGACCTTGTGGAAATGCAGATCCTGATTCAGCAGGTCCAGGGTGGGGCCTGTGATTCTCAGTTTCTAACAAGCTCCTGGGTGATGCTCACACTCGGGTCCTACACTACACTTTGAGGCAAGCTCTATCAGTATCCAGCTGCCCCACCCTCCCCCTCCCCCCAGTTGACCCCTTGGCACAGCAAAGATTTCTTTTTAATAATTTTATTCATGTATTATTTTTGGCTGTGCTGGGCCTTTGTTGCTACGTGGACTTTTCTCTATTTGTAGTGAGCGGGGCTGCTCTTTGTTGCAGCGTCCAGGCTTCTCACTGTGGTGGCTTCTCCTGTGGTGCAGCACAAGCTCGAGAGCACAGGTTCAGTAGCTGTGGTACACGGGCTTAGTTGCTTCGCAGCATGTGGGATCTTCCCGGACGAGGGATCGAACCTGTGTCTCTTGCACTGGCAGGCGGATTCTTTACCACTGAGCTACCAGGGAAGCCCCAGGAAAGACTTTTTTTTTTTTTTTTTAATGTATTGCTGCTGCTGCTAAATCGCTTCAGTCGTGTCTGACTCTGTGCAACCCCCTAGACAGCAGCCCACCAGGCTCCCCTGTCCCTGGGATTCTCCAGGCAAGAACACTGGAGTGGGTTGCCATTTCCTTCTCCAATGTGTGAAATGTATTGAGTACCTACAAATTGCCAGATGCTCTTCTGAAATACTCCAATATAATCTACAAAATGACCCAGAGGAGGTAAAATATTCTTACTCCCATTTATAAGTGAAGAAAAAGATAAATGGCTCAGAGAAAACAACTTGCTGAGGGTCCTGTAAGCTAAGAAGTGAGAGAGTTGGAGTTTCAGCCCCATATTCCAACCCCAAATCCTGCTTCTCACCTTAGGGGCCGTTCCACACTGCAGGTGATACCCATTGCAGAGCATAGGCAGTGGGAGATGTTATCACATCCTAGCCCTCACTTTTACCAGCAACAAGAATTGTAAAGGCTTGACTTGAAGTGAGGCGTGTGGGGTCATTGGGCAATGGATGCTACCCAGTGGGCCCAACTGCTGGTGACGTGAAATGTCCAATTCACTGTAACCTGCAGCAGTGGCCCAACCAGGGGGTGGGGGAAATAAATAATCTACATGTTGAGAGTAAGCAGTTTGTAATAGCTGTCAAAATGAAGGGGAGCTGGTACAATGGTGTGGCAACCAGATATCCTGAATTTCCAAGGTTTTCTATGTCAGATATTCTACCCCTGCATATATAAAATGGGATATTATTCAGCCATAAAAAAGGAATGAAATTGCGCCATTTGCAGAGATGTGGATAAACCTGTCATACAGAGTGAGATAAGTCAGAAAAAATATATATAATATCACTTACATGTGGAATCTAGAAAAAATGGTAAGGATGAACTTACTTGAAAAGCAAAAATAGAGACACAGATGTCGAGAACAAACTTATGGATATCAAGGGGGAGAAGGGAGGGTGGGGTGAATTGGAAGATTGGGACTGACGTATATTCACTACTATTTATGGAGTACTATGGATGACTAATGAGAACCTGCTGTATAGCACAGGGAACTCGTGCTCTGTTGACATAAATGAGAAGGAAGTCTAAAAAAGAAGGGATATAGGTATATGGATAACTGATTCACTTTGCTGTGCAGCAGAAACTAACATGACATTGTAAAGCAACTGTACTCCAATTAAAAATGTAAAAAAAAAAAAAATGCACCCCCTGGCTACACAATATACTCTGATGTTATCCAGGAAATATAATGAGCATATTTAAAAGCCACAGTGGGCTAGATGACTGTCAAATGGGTGGGACGGGAGCTAGGCATTTAAGTACTTATCTTGTGTGCCAGACCCTGCACTGAGATGTCACTTCCTCCCGTGTAATCAAAGCATCTCTAAGAGGTGGATGGTTATCTCGTTTCCAGGGAGAAAACTGAGGCTGAGTGATGATAAGTAACTTACTGTACAGAAGAACTGGAACCCTGTTTATCTGATTCTAAAACCCATGCTTTTTCTGCCACACGATGCTGCAGTCACGTTATGTTGGACTTGGCAGGGAAAACTATACATTCTTCTGCGTGAGTTATCTATTGCTGTGTAACAAATTACCCCCATATTTAGCAGCTTAAAACAACAAACATCTCTCAGTTTGTGTGGATCAGGTTGGTGGGGCTGGGTCATCTTGCTCAGTCAGAGTTTCTCACAAGGCTGCAACTGACATATCTCAAATATTTATAAGAAATATTTAAAGCAAAAACTATAGAAAGCATTATATTTAATAGTAAAATGTTGACTGTGTTCCCTTTCAGATTAGGAGACAGATAAAGATGACTCCTTTCACCACGTAACATCGTAGAAACCCCAATCAGTGCAGAGAAGTGAGAGAAGTAAATCCTGAAGATTGGAAAGCAAGAACCTGGACTGTTTTTCCTCATAGAGAGCATTCGGTACTTAGGTCACCCAAAAGAATTCACAGATAAATGATTAGAAATAATAAGTTGAAAAAAATTACTGGATATGAAGTCAGTGTAAATTTATGCACCTGAATTTAAAAATAAAAAACTTTAAAATACCAATTTAAGAGCATCAAAAATATCAATTACCTAGGACAAAAGAGTCTGAAATGCAGTACTTAGGTGCAATCTCAAAAACAACAGGATGATATCAGTTTGTTTCTAAGGCAAACCATTCAATATCACAGTAATCCAAGTCTGAGCACCAACCACTAATGCTGAAGAAGCTAAAAGATGACTCTACACATGGACATCACCAGATGGTCAATACTGAAATCAGATTGACTATACTCTTTGCAGTCGAAGATAGAAAAGCTCTGAACAGTCAGCAAAAACAAGACTGGGAACTGATTGTGGTTCAGATCATGAACTCCTTATTGCAAAATTCAAACTTAAATTGAAGAAAGTAGGGGAAACCACTAGGCCATTCAGGAATGACCTAAATCAAATCCCTTATGATTATACAGTGGAAATGACAAATAGATTCAAGCAATTAGATCTGATAGAGTACATGAAGAGCTATGGACAGAGGTTCGTGACATTGTACAGGAGGCAGTGGTCAAAACCATCCCCAAGAAAAAGAAATGCAAAAAGGCAAAATGGTTGTTGGAGGAGGCCTTACAAATAGCTGAGAAAAGAAGAGAAGCAAAAGGCAAAGGAAGAAAGGAAAGATATCTATCTGAATGCAGAGTTCCAAATAATAGCAAGGAGAGATAAGAAAGCCTTTTTAAGTGAACAATGGAAAGAAATAGAGGGAAACAATAGAATGGGAAAGACTAGAGATCTCTTCAAGAAAATTTAGAGATACCAGGGGAACATTTCATGCAAAGATGAGCACAATAAAGGACAGAAAACACTATGGACCTAACAGAAGCAGAAGATATTAAGAAGAGGTGGCAAGAATACATAGATAAACTATACAAAAAAGATCATAATGACCCAGATAACCACAATGATGTGACCACTTACCTAGAGCCAGACATCCTGGAGTGTGGAGTCAAGTGGGCCTTAGAAAGCATCACTGGGAACAAAGCTAGTGGGGGTGATGGAATTCCAGCTGAACTATTTCAAATCCTAAAAGATGATGCTATGAAAATGCTACACTCAATGTGCCAGCAAATTTGGAAAACTCAGCAGTGGCCACAGGCCTGGAAAAGGTCAGTTTTTATTCCAATCCCAAAGAAGAGCAATGTCAAAGAATGTTCAAGCTACTGCACAACTGTGCTCATTTCACATGCTAGCAAGGTCATGCTCAAAATCCTCCAAGCTAGGCTTCAACAGTATGTAAACCATGAACTTCCAGATGTACAAGCTGGATTTAGAAAAGGCAGAGGAGCCAGAGATCAAATCGCCAACATCCATTAGATATAGAAAAAGCAAGGGAATTCCAGAAAGACATCTGCTTCATTGACTACACTAAAACCTTTAACTGTGTGTATCACAACAAACTGGAAAATTCCTTAAGAGATGGGAATACCAGACCACCTTACCTAACCCCTGAGAAACCTGTATGCAGGTCAAGAAGCAACAGTTAGAACCAGACATGGAACAATGGACTGATTCCAAATTGGGAAAGGAGTATGTCAAGGCTGTATATTATCACCCTGCTTATTTAACTTGTATACAGAGTACATCATGCAAAATGCCATGTTGGATGAAGCACAAACTGGAATCAAGATTGCCAAGAGAAATATCAATAACCTCAGATATGCAGGTGACACCACCCTTATGGCAGAAAGTGAAGAAGAACTAAAGAGCCTCTTGATGAAGGTGAAAGAGGAGAGTGAAAAAGCTGGCTTAAAGCTCAACATTCAGAAAATGAAAATCATGACATCTGGTCCCATCACTTCATGGCAAGTAGATGGGGAAACAATGGAAACAGTGACAGACTTTATTTTGGGGGACTCCAAAATCACTGGGGATGGTTACTGCAGCCATGAAATTAAAAGACACTTGTTCTTTGGAAGAAAAGCTATGACAAACCTAGACAGCGTATTAAAGAGCAGAGACATTACTTTGCCAACAAAAGTCTGTCTAGTCAAAGCTATGGTTTTTCTAGTAATCATGTATGGATGTGAGAGTTGGACCATAAAGAAGGTTGAGCGCCAAAGAATTGATACTTTTGAACTGTGGTGTTGGAGAAGACTCTTGAAGTCCCTTGGACTGCAAGGAGATTAAACCAGTCCATCCTAAAGGAAATCAGTCCTGAATAATCATTGGAAGGATCGATGCTGAAGCTGAAGCTCCAATACTTTGTCCACCTGATGCGAAGAGCCAACTCATTGGAAAAGACCCAGATGCCGGGAAAGATTGAAGGCGGGGGGAGAAGGGGATGACAGAGGATGAGATGGTTGGATGGCATCACCAACTCGATGGACATGAGTTTGAGCAAGCTCCAGGAGATGGTGAAGGACAGGTGTGCTACAGTCCATAGGGTCGCAAAGAGTCGGACATGACTGAGCAACTGAACAACAACAATATGATATGTATGGATGAGATAGCTCAAGGTGTGGAGATGTCAGTTCCTCCAAAATGGTCTACAGAGCTGATGCAAGCCTGCTCAAAAAATTGACATAATTGTTATGGAATTGACAAGATAGTTTTATAATGTATATTGAAATGCAAAAGATGAAGCATAGTTAATGAGGAAGAAGACCAAGAAGGAGAGAGTTCTCTACCAGGTATCAGGACTTTCAAAGATCATGAAGTCAGTGTGGTACTGGTGCAAGAACTCACAGATCATTCAAAAAAACAGAATAGACCTTCCCCAGATAAACCCAAGACACCCTTGCTTTACTGCACGGAATAGTGAATAACATCTCAGACTAAAGGACATAATTTATGGAGACCTTGTTGTAGTTTTGATTTGCATTTCTCTGATAATTAGAGATGTTACTCATCTTTTCATGTGCCTGTGGTCCATTTGCATGTCTTCTCTGGAGAAGGATCCCAAGGCACGCACTGGAGCAGGCACTGTCGATGCCTTGATCCACAGCCCTGGCTTCACCTGAGCCCACAGGGGACAACTGATGCCGACAGCATCCCACCGCAAGGCCCAGTATCTGAGACCTTTCTCTGGTGCCTCAGAAGCCTGTCCACTCAAGTGCAGAGCAGCCCACAGGGAATTTATGCCCTTGGGGACAACCTGCAACCAGTAAGATACAGTAGTTAGTAGATGAATGGCCAGCTTTCCCATCCCTCTGTGGATCGAGTGGGAGGCACGTTCTACAGAGCTCTGTGAAAAGTGAAAGCGTCAGTCGCTCAGTCATGTCTGACTCTTTGCGACCCCATGGACTGTAGCCCGCCAGGTTCCTTGTCCATGGAATTCTCAGGCAAGAATACTGGAGTGGGTAGCCATTCCCTTCTCCAGGGGATCTTCCCAACCCAGGGATTGAACCCAAGTCTCCCTCATAGCAGGCGGATTCTCTACCTTCTGAGCCACCAGGGAAGCACCACAGAGCTCTTTAGAGGCTCCTGAAATGGGATTGATTGATCCTGGTTGCCCACTCCGGCACTCAAGGAACACTTCCCTGGCTTTCTCTCTTATCACCTTGCTGGTGCACTGGTGAGACCCCTGGGGCACTAGAATGAGTCCAGCCTAAATTCTGTGCCCCAGACGCTTCCCCTGCCTCAAAAGTGCTTCCCTCGCAGATTAACAATCTACACTCAAGTCCTTTCTTGGGATCTGATAAGACAACCAGCAGCTGCACTCTGAGTTGTAATTAAGGATTGAATTATGCTTCCTAAAATCATAGGTTGATCTCGAGCGACAGCGACATAAGACGGCAGCCACCATGGGCTCGGACAATTTACGAAAACCAAATATACAGCCTTAAAATAGAACATGGACCTAGATATCCAGAAGCATCTCCTTGTAAGATCGGTAACAAAAATTAATCTGAATAGAGTTAATAGTTCTAATGGAGTTGTGGACCCAAGAGCCGCATCAGTGCTAGCAAAGTGGCAGAATTCATATAGCATCAGAGTTGTCCTGTAAGAGCTCCAGCCCCTAATGATGTCTAAAAATATGAAACCTCTTCAGCCGCCCTGAAGGACAGTATTACAGCAATTAATCAAAAAGAAAAACCACAGGCCTCCCTTACCTCCATTTTCCACAGTAGTAAATTTTCTAGAAACATCATATAGACCTCAAAGTACTGGAAAGGAAGCTCCCAATCAAAGGCAGCTTAAGATACTGTTGTTGTTGTTTGGTCATAACTGATACTAATTTTTTGTCCACTTGAAATGTATGTTGTGCTATAACAACAAAAAATGTTGAAATCCTAACCCCCAGTACCTCAGACTGTGACCTTATTTAGAAATAGGGTCTTTGCAAGTGTGATTAATGAAGAAGTTCTACTGCAATAGGGTGACCCTTAATGCACTATGCCTACTGTCCTCATACCAAGATAACGGAAGGATATGAGGGACGAGGGCCACGTGAAGATGGAGACAGAGACAGGAGCTGTGCAGCTGCAAACCAAGCAACACTGGGGATGGCTGCTGCCCGCCTCCACCAGAAGCTGGGAAGAGGCAAGAAAGGATTCCACCCAGAATCTTAGAGGGATCACAGCCCTGCCGACACCTAGTTTCAGACTTACAGCCTCCAAAACTGAGAAAGAATAACTTTCTGTGGTTTTAAGCCACCCAGTTTGAGACACTGAGTTACAGAAGCTCTAGGAAAGAAGTACACTTAGATACCCAACAGAAATACATGAATACACATGCTGTTATTGTTGTTCAGTCACCCAGTCATGTCCGACTCTTTGCACACCAGGCCTCATTGTCCCTCACCATCTCCCGGAGCCTGCCCGAGTTCACGTCCATTGCATCGTGGACATGGTGATGCTGTCCAGCTATCTCACCCTCTGATGCCCTCTTATCCTTCTGCCTTCAATCATTCCTAGCATCAGGGGCTTTTCCAATGAGTCGGCTGTTTGCATCAGGTGACCAAAATACTGGAGCTTCAGATTTAGCATCAGTCCTTCCAGTGAGTATTCAGGATTGATTTCCCTTAATATTGACTGGTAGCATACTGGACACCTTCAGACCTGGGGGACTCATCTACTGGTGTCATATCTTTTCAGCCTTTTATACAGTTCATGAGGTTCTCATGGCAAGTATACTGGGGTGGTTTGCCATTCCCTCCTCCAGAGGATCACATTTTGTCAGAACTCGCCGCTATGACCCATCTGTCTTGGGTGACCCTGCACAGCATGGTTCATAGCTTCACTGAGTTATGCAAGCCCCTTTGCCATGACAAGGCAGTGATCCATGAAGGGGTGAATACAGATATGTACCAAGAAATATGTACACAAATGTTCAGAGCAGTTATCATGGTCGGTACAAGAAGACCTGGAAACAGTTCCCACATCTGCTGACAAAATTGTGATGTCAGTGTCCTCCAGCCGTGAAAATATTTGTGGGTGGGTGCTGAGTGAATGCTGAATGAGAGCAGTCAGAGGCAAAATGATGCTAAATGTGATTCCATTTACATAAGTTCCCACTACCATCAGGCGTGGGCATACATGTAGGTTCGTAAAACTATTAGGTTAGCCAAAAAGCTTGTCCAGGTTTTTCATAACATCTTTTTGGCCAACCCAATAGAAAGAAGAGCAAGAAGGATGGGGACAGTGGTCAGGAAAGGTAAGAGGCTCTGGGTTGCTGGAGGTGTCCTTTTTTTGTGTCTTGAGTGGTGATTTTACAAGCAGTTGCTTTTGTAATAGATCATGGAGTTATGCATCTTTGCACACTTTTTCCTGTGAGTGTTATACTTCACAGTAAGTTCGTACAAAGTAAACGCTACCCCAGGTGCCCACCTGGCCACGACACCCAGTGAGTGCCACACGGCAGCAGAGAATGGTGCTCCTGGTCATGAGCAGACTGAAGTTCCTGAATCCAGAACTCAAGGACATTTGCTGTGTCCACCTTGACACTAACCCATGTGTGAGCTTGCACAAGATAATACCAGTTCCCTACACCTCAACCCCTTGGAGGTAATGTGAGACTAACCACACCTGTCCTGCAGGATTCAGGGAGGAGATGCATCTGGGGGTGCCAGATGCTGCAAAGAACATACTCCGTCTTCCTTGTCCTCCTAGCTCCAGCTCCCCTGGCCCTGCCATCTCTGCAGTATGCCAGGGAATGGAGCACCTTATCGTCAGATGGCAGAACCGGATACAGTAAGGGAGGAGGCGGTGAGGTCCGTCTGGAGCCCAGACAAGCGGAAATGTCCTGAATGTCATGAGTAGGAACCAGGCTGCTTTTTAAGACAGTAAGTGCCCTACCACCATGAGAGCAAGCACAGACTGGGGAACCCCCTGACACAGCAGCAGTGGAGGGATCCCAGCCCTGGTTGGCAGGTGAGTTCTTGGGGGGGGGGGCGGTGTTTGGAGCTTACTTGGCAAGATCACTTCAGACAGGGCACAGTGGAAAGAGCATTGCTGTCTAGAGCCCTGAGTTCCTGGCTCTTATCCTGGTGCCTGTCTCAGATAAGAGCCACCAAGGCCATTGTTTTCCCATCTATGTAATGAACTAGCTCAGTGTTTCCTGACTACCTCTAGCCCAGGAACCACATGTCCCCCCTTTAGTGCACGGGGAATCACAATGTGTGGACAGCAAGGCCTCTCCCAGTTCCTGCCATTCCAGGTGCCAAATAGGGGCAGCCCTTTCTACTCACGGGGCTTCCCTGGTGGCTCAGACGGTAAAGAATCTGTCTGCAACGCAGGAGACCTGGGTTCGATCCCTGGGTTAGGAAGATCCCCTGGAGAAGGGAATGGCAACCCACTCTATTATTCTTGCCTGGAGAATCCCATGGACAGAGGAGCCTGGTGGGCCACAGTCCATGGGGTCACAAAGAGTTTGACACGACTGAGTGACTATTACTCACTTTCTACTCACAATACCCAGGAGGGGGCAGCAAAGCCCAAGAAATGCCAATTCTCTACTGGCATGAAGCTGCCTTGGCAAAAAAAAATTTTTTTTAAGAATCTGGTTTTTTTTTTGTTTTTTTTTTTTAATTATTCATTTATTTATTTGGCTGCGTTAGGCCTTAGCTGCAGCACACAGGATCTTTGTTGTGTCGGGTGGATCTTTTGCCGTGGCTCACGGACTCTCTAGTTGTGGCATGCGAGATCAGTAGTTGCAGCGCTTGGGCTTAGTTGCACCACAGCAAAAAAGAAACCACTGGATATTATCCTCAGAAAATTGAATGTAGTATTTTCCCTGTACCCTAAGCTTGGAGGATGAAGCTGCATTTCCTATAAAGAGAACGAGAAAAGAAATTATTCTGTGTTAGACACCTTGTTAAGCCAAATAATTTGCCATCATGGATTCTTGTGGCCTGCCTAACAATTGTGTAACTTGGTATCATCATCCCCACTCTATAGAATGCTAAGGGACTTTCGCAAAGTCTCACTAATAAGGATCTGAACTCACGGCCAGTCAGATTCCAGAGCTTAGCGTGTCTCCTACACCACATGGAACCCTCCCCCTGCAGCTGCTGAAACGCTCACATCCATAACCTCATTGGTGTCCACCACAGTCCTGTATATTAGACCCAGAAGGCACTGTTGCACTCAAGAGGAGGAAACTGAAGCTTAGAGAGGGGAGGGAAATTGTCCCAGAACAAATCCTGAGCTAATGGTGCCACGGGAACAAGAACCCAGGTGTCCTGGCTGCCTTTCCTGGGCAATTGGGAAAGAAGTCAGGCACACAGCCTCTGGAGTTGTACAGAATAGGTTTAAATCCCAGCTTCCCTCTTTGTAAGCTGTAACCCTGAGGAAGCTGTTACTCCCTGAGCCTCAGTTTGCTCATCTGTAAAATGGCCATGAAACACCCACCTGCAGATGCTGTGTCCTGTCTCAGCATCCATCTTCCTCCCCTTCCTAACTACCCCAACACTGCGCAAGCATCTACCCCTCCCCCCACAAGGTCATGTGACTCAAGGAGGCTGACTCCCATTCCATGGTGGAGTCATGGTCTAACATAAAGAGCCCAGTCTGTTTCCTAGGGCATGGGTCAGAAATGGACCTAGGATGCAGTTTGTGGGAAAGTCTTTGGGGAAGGGGTCACTTAAGAGAGAGTTTCTTATCTCTTAAGAGAGATCCTCAGGGGAGAAAGGCTTCCTCTTCCTCTATCGTCATGTCTGAAAGCTGATCCCCTACCTGGTGCTGTCTTCTTGTGGCGCCCCCTGAGGATGAAGCGGTGTGGAGGGGAGCAGAGCGAGACAGAACCGGGTCCTGTGGTCCAGCCACTGACTCATCCGCGGCAGGAGTCCCCCGTCTCTCTGGACGCCCAGTTAAATGAGATAATCCACGGAGTCCGAGGAATCCAGGTTTCTGTAAGTAGACACTGGGAGGAGGCCTGACAGAGGCTTGAGGGAGGTCCAGCCGCTGTGACGAGTCCTGTAAACCCCTGAGTGCAGCACCTGGAGGCCTCATGCACTAAACCAGTGGAAGCTGCTTCTCTGCTGGGGGCTGCTTGTCCACCGCAGGACAACACCGCCAAATACTCTGTGCCGTGTGGAGTGCTGGCCAAGACCCTCCCTGTGCCCCGCATTGGCCTCCCTGGGTCTAAACTCCAGTTCTGACACTTACATCATAGGTGTGTGCCCTTGGGCCAGTCATTTAATAGTTCAGTGCCTCAGTGTCCCCACCTGTGACATAGAAATGACAGTAATGGTACCTGCTTCTTAGGGTTACTGCAAGGGTTGAATGAGCTGAGATCTGTGAGGCTCCCAGAAGCGTGTGACACTGTTGTAAGTACTCAAATGTTAGCTGCCATCATCACAGCTGTTCTGAAGAGGTTACCAAGATCTTGGCAGGCTGGAATTTATTTTGACCTCCTGCCTAGTGATGCTGAATGTAGTTCATGATAGCTCAGTTGGTAAAGAATCTGCTTGCAAAGCAGGAGAACCCGGTTCGATTCCTGGGTCAGGAAGATCCGCTGGAGAAGGGATAAGCTACCCACTCCAGTATTCTTGGGCTTCCCTTGTGGCTTGGCTGGTAAAGAATCTGCCTGCAATGTGGGAGACCTGGGTTCAATCCCTGGGTTGGGAAGATCCTCTGGAGAAGGAAAAGGCTACCCACTCCAGTATTCTGGCCTGGAGAATTCCTTGGACTGTATTGTATAGTCTATGGGGTCGCAAAGAGTTGGACACGACTGAGCTACTTTCACTTTCATTTTCACCTGTGACGGCAGTGCTCCTACTGTCACCAGAAGGGGGACCCCTTCTAAGGTCCAAGAAAGCTTTTTTTTTAATTCAAACTTTTTATTTTGTATTGGAGTATAGCTGATTAGTTCTCCCCTGGTAGCTCAGTTGGTAAAGAGTCTGCCTGCAGTGCAGGAGACCAGGGTTCAATCCCTGGGTTGGGAAGATCCCTGGAGAAGGAAATGGCAACCCAATATTCTTGCCTGGAAAATCCTATGGACAGAGAAGCCTGGTGGGCTACAGTCCATGGGGTCACAAGAGTTGGACACAACTGAGCAACTAAACCACCACCATAGCCGATTAACAAGGCTGTGATAGTTTCAGGTGAACAGCGAAGGGACTCAGCCATACATGTATAAGAGTGAGCTCTTGTCTAACGCTTAGAAATGAATTGTCCCAGGAGATACTCGTACTGACAAAGCTAAAGACTTTACTGGGAAGGGGCGCCAGGGCGGAGACCTGGGGTGAAGGAGCCGAGGAGACCTGCTCTGCCATGCGGCTCACCATCTTATGATTCACGGTGAAGGGGTTAGCTTTCTGGGTTGTCTCTGGCCATTCATTTTGCTTGTGCCGTATTTGGTCTGACTCAGGTCCTTTTGGTGGCATACACATCTCTCAGTGGCAACGGATTCCAGCATGAGAGTTTCTAGGAGGTTGGTAGGACATATTATGGGCTGGAGTCTCCTCCCTCCTTTCGGCCCCTATCGAATTCTCCAGCTAGTGTGTTCTTTATCAGGACCTCCTGTTGTGAGACAGCTCATGCGAGGTGTTATTATCATGCCTGGCCAGGGTGGGCAATTTCAGCTAACAGTTCCCTAACTCTAGGAGACCTGGGTTCCAGTTCTGACACTGCCACGAACTTGCTGTGTGACCTTTATAGAAACATTTCCATCTTTGGGCTCAGATATGTAAGAAAGGGACCATGTCCCTGAGAGTTCTTCAACTGCTGACCTCTTCCATTGCTCCCTTGGCATGTCTTAGCTCTGTGTCCAGATGTGAGTGGGCCCTAGACGCCCTGAGGCACCAGGACAGTGGAGGAGCTTGGCAGGTGTCTGTGTGTTAGAATCCTTCCTCCTGCTCCTGTTGGGCTGACTAAGGAAATCCTGGGTCCACAGTGAGGTGCAGTCTGTTTTAATGCAGCTGTCATCTTCAAATTCTTCCTAAATTTTGAACAAAGGGCCCTGCCCTTTCATGTTGCACTGGGCCTTGCTGATGATGTAGTGGGCCTTGGTTTAGGTTCATGTGCCTGAGTCCTATGTCCACTCACTGAGCCAGGTGTGGGGGATAACCAGCCACCTGGACCAAGAGAGGGAGAAAACTGGCTTGGCAAAGGCAAATAGAAGTGCTCTAACCAAGAGGAGGGGATGATGCTTCATGGGCAAAGTTAGACAGATGCCCATATCAGTATGGAAGGGGGAAAGTTCCAAGGAGGGGTGGAAACTCTGTCTCAGTCTAATTCCTCCTTACCTTGAACCGCCACAGTGTGTGCATTTTTGTGGACAGCATCACGCAACCGTGTTAGTGATACTCAACCCTTTCCCATGCCAGGCATTGTGCTAAGCATATAATAGGCACTATCTCATTTCATCCTCACTGCAACCCCATGACATGAGTTTATTAACCCATTGCTAATGATAAGTATTATCAAGTTAATACTTAATAAGTTAACAGTAAATATTATTCACTTAATGTTAAGAGACAGTGTCTCTTCATCCCAACAGGACAACCAGCTAAGGAGTGCCACCCATAAGCCCATGATGGGCACAGTGGGGTGAGAAGCTTCCTGTGTATTCCTGGCATCCTCTGCTCCCGCCCTGCATTGTCCCCATCACTCCACTGCAATGGCTGGTTACCTGTGTCTCCTCCATAGACGGTGAGCTGAAGGTATGCTGGACAACTATGGGGTTCTAGGACCGGGCACAGAACTTGGCTCCTATCAGTAAAGGCGATAGGAACAGAAAATAAAGAAAGATAGAAGGAAATACAGATGTTTAAAGGACTCCACGTCAGGCAGAAAAATGAGAAGGAAATGGGGAGGAAGTGAGATAGAAGGAAGCCAGGTGCAAGGAAGTTCAGAAGGTAAACTCCATAGGTGTGCTCGGGAGATAAAGTTACATCAGCAAGGATGGAAAAACAGCTTACAAATGATGACCAGCAGAAGCAAGCAGTCCTAACAGTGCACCAGACTGATAATAGAACTTTGTATAATTTAGTGGAATATAATCTTGTATTGACTTGTAGGCGTGCTGATGGTTGTGATATAGATATTGTCATTCCAATACTGTTTTGTGAGTAATGCATGTAGGTTAAAGCAAATATATTGTGTGGGGGTAACAATCATTCTCACATATTGTGAGAGGAGAGAGGTTAAAAATATGCAGTAGGGAACCCTGTGCTGCTGTAGATTATCAATATGATTTCTCTGTCTCTCTCTCCTGAAAGGACATAGAAGCAATGATATTACAGTACAAATCAACACATTAAACCACCAGGTCTTGATATCTAAATACCATTTCCCATTTAAAAAAATAATCCTGAGCTTCTTGGAGCAGTGGCTGATTCCAGGTATGGGGCAGAAAAATTACAAGGTGAGCCTGGAAGTTGGTTGTCTCAGAAAGCTCCAGGAGCTACTGGAGACATATATCTGAGGGTCACAGAGGCCAGCTTAAAGGGACTCCCATTGGCTGAGTCTGAGATCATTGAGCGTCAAAGAAAACAATGATAGTGATGCAACATAACATAATTTAATAAAACAAACATCCCTGGGTCCATGGGGATAGCCAAAGGTTAAGAGAGCTGCCACTCAGAGGTGTAGAGTTCAGCCTCAGGCCTCCTTCTGTTGCTAAGAAGGCATAAAGAGACCATCAGGAGGAATCTGGGGAAACAAAGGTTAGGAACAGTTCTACATACATAATATTGTGAAGTAGAGACTCCAATACTTTGACAACCTGATGCAAAGAGCCAACTCATTGGAAAAGACCCTGATGCTGGGAAAGACTGCAGGCAGGAGGAGAAGGGGACAACAGAGGATGAAATGGTTGGGTGGCATCACCAACTCAATGGACAATAATTTGAGCAAACTCCAGGAGACAGTAAAGGACAGGGAAGCCTGGAGTGCTGCAGTCCATGGGGTGGCAAAGAGTTGGACACAACTTAGCAACTGAACGATAACAACAACAGCAAAGAGACTTCATGGCGAAAGTGAAGTGAAGAGAAAATCCCCCAGTCGTATCTGACTCTTGGCGACCCCATAGACTATACAGTCCATGGACTTCTCCAGGCCAAATGCTGGAGTGGGTAGCCTTTCCCTTCTCCAGAGGATCTTCCCAACCCAGGGATTGAACCCAGGGTCTCCCACATTGTGGTCAGATTCTTTACCAGCTGAGCCACAAGGGAAGCCTGCTTCAGGGCGAGAGAGGAGGCATATGCTCACCTATGTTTAAAATGGGAAATTGCACTTAAGTTCCAGATTTCCTGCTTCCCCCAGGCAATCTGACCCTTGTTCCCACATGGAAACAATCAGCTGGAAAGAGCAGCAGACTCTGGGATGGGCTCTCTGTCCTGCAGCTCACCAGTCCTGATCCCCTTCGCTTTGTGTCACCTGCCCGATCCCCGAAGTCATCAGTAGTTATGACCACTAGTTAAAACTGCGCCTCTGAGAGTTAGTGTCTGCATTTGGAGTCAGAGTCCAACCACCCTCCCCACATCATGCAGCTACCTCCTCTTTAGCCCCCATTCTGGGGAGAGGGAAATTATCATATGAAACAGGGGGGGAAGTAGATTGAACCAGCGTGAGACCACTCCCTAGGGATAAGGAGTAGGATTTTCAAAAAAAAATTCAGTAGAAGGCTTGCTGATTAATATATGAAGAGAGAGGCTTTTTGGGGGGGGGGGGTAGGTGGGGAGGCTCTTTTGAAGGGAGACCAAATATAATGATGGAACGGAATTGAGGGATAGGGTTAGGAAGCAGGTGAAGGATTTAAGGTCTTAGATGCTGCAGAAGACATTGGTGGTTGTCCACCCAATAATTATCCTACTCTTCAGAACCCCAGCTTCATTCAGGCAATAATGTACCCCACAACAGAAAGTGAACCATGATTCAGTTCAGTTCAGTTCAGTTGCTCAGTCGTGTCCTACTCTTTGTGACCCCATGGACTGCAGCATGCCAGGCCTCCCTGTCCATCACCAACTCTCAGAGCTTACTCAAACTCATGTCCATTGAGTTGGTGATGCCATCCAACCATCTCATCCTCTGTCATCCCCTTCTCCTCCCACCTTCAATCTTTCCCAGCATCAAGGTCTTTTCAAATGAATCAGTTCTTCGCATCAGGTGGCCCAAGTATTGGAGTTCCAGTTTCAGCATCAGTCCTTCCAATGAATATTCAGGACTGCTTTCCTTTAGGGTAGACTGGTTGGATCTCATTGTAGTCCAAGGGACTCTCAAGAGTCTTCTCCAGCACCACAGTTCAAAAGCCAAAATGGCAGCTCCTTTGTTAGTGATGGGTTTGGGCATGGACCTGGATCTAGTTCTATCCAATGAGACAGAATATGTGGATGCTGACATGTGAAGAGGTGATGATCAGAAATACAACAGATATCTTGCCACCATTGGGGGGAAAAAAGCAAAAACTCAAAAGCTAACATGATAAGGAAGGTTGAATAAAAGGATGAAAAGAGCATGGTATTGATGATGTGTTGATGGACAAACCAACTCTAAGCTGCCGTTTATCCTATTCCCACGGACTAGGGGAAACATTATGTTTGGTGTACAGCTACTGTCTTCTTCCTTTAATGATTCCAGGCTTCAGAAAGCATGGTGGGGGTGGAGAATCTACAGACAAGACAATGAGGAGTGTGGCCTGGTCCATGGAGAAGTGGCAGCATCCTGTTGAGAAGGGGGACACAGGAGTCCTAAGTGATGATGAGCAACAAAGATGAGAGGTCACCCTCAGGACTGCTGGAAGGGAGTGAGTCATTATAGCTCCAGGAAACACTGCCAAGCAGACAGCTCGGAAAGAATTTAAGAGGTAAATCTCTTCTTTCCCAGTGGGAGGTGACCTTGAAATGAGAGAGGGAGGCTGATGATTCAAGGTGGTAAGAAAGTATTAAGTTATTAGCATGCAACCCTCTACCTATGGAGCATGATAAGCCATGCCAGAGAACCTAAGTTTCAGGCATGATCACCTGGTGAAGAAACATGATGTTTGATCAAAAGCCATTTTGGTCAAAAGCTCACATCCTAGATGAGCTACTTGGTGACTTCTTTGTGTTGTTACTACCAGAGATGGTATAAACTAGTAAAGGTTGCGAGTATGGCTTCTGGAACAAGACTGTTTAGGTTTGAAACTTTGCTTTGTCACTTGCTGGTTGTGTGACCTCCAGCAAGCTTCTTAATACTTTGAGCCTCAGTTTCATCCAGATAAGAATACTGAAGTGGGTTGCCATTTCTTCCTCTAGGGGATCTTCCTAACCCAGGGATCGAACCCATGTCTCTTACATCTCCTGCATTGGTAGGCAGGTTCTTTACCACTAGTACCACCTGGGAAGCCCATCAGTAAGTGTAAAATTAAGTTTATTACAGAATCTACCTTATAATGTTGTTATTAGGAATAACTTAGGCAATAAATAGGTTATTTGTAGACTAGTACCTAGTAAGCAGATTTTAAATGTTATTACTCTGTCTACCTGTAAACTTGACCTTGAATAAGAGAAGTCCACCTTCATATCCCAGTCTCTGCCTCTAGACTGGAATCCAAAGCAGTATGCCCATCTTCTCTTTATCAAAACCCACTCCCTCTTTCTCCCCACTCCCCCTCTGTGGGAAATCACATTTCCCCTAATACCACCTCGCTCCTTGGCCCCATTCAGCATCTATCCCTGAGTTCACCCCCAAGGTTCATTCACCCAGAGAAGGCTTCACCGCCTAGATTACTCCTAGTCCTTGTCTTTCACCTGAACTCCAGAAGCACCTGTTGTCAGAGCCCTGTCCTGCCTGCCTGTTTGCCAACCTGTTCAGCGGCTGCCTTGTCACATCACAAAGACTGTGAGCCCTGGCATGGCGTGCCAGGCATGGGAACGTGTCCCATGTCTTCCTTTGCATCCTCCCCCACCACACACACACCTGATCTGTGCCCATCAGAGCCTGCTAGATGTGTGACTGACACCATTCAATCATGCACCTCCCTCTCATCTCCACTCCCACCCCCACTCTGGTCCTAATCACCAAACTCTTTTTTGCTCTCTTTTTTTTTTGGGGGGGGGGGTTGTGCAATGCAGCTTGCTGCAGTGCAAGCACAGAGTCCTAACCACTGACCTGCAAGGGAATTCCCTCCTTCTCTCCTGATGTATCTTTTGTCAACCCACAAACATACTTCAGAATCTGCCGACTTAAAAAATAAAGGAGGTGGTCTCTTCATATGTGAAACAGAACACCATTCCATGTTCGATGCATGAGACAAATGCTCAGGGCCGGGGCAATGGGATGACCCGGAGGGATGGGATGGGGAGGGAGGTGGGTGGGGGGTCCAGGAGGGGGAAAACATGTAAACCCATGGCTGATTCATGTCAATGTATGGCAAAAACTATTACAATATTGTAAAGTAATTAGCCCCCAACTAAAATAAATAAATTTATTAAAAAAAAAACATAATGGAAAAGAATATGAAAAAATAAAGTATGTATTGTATAATTGAAATAAATAAATAAATAAAAGAAAAGGCAAACCAAGACCCTCCCCTAACAACACATCCCTTTTCTAACAGCTGTTCCATTGCTCTGCTTTTTTCTATAGCCAACCTGATTGAAAAACTTGACTATACTTGTCTCCTGGGACTTTCAGACTTTTTGATCATGATCCATAGTAAGAAACACATTTTACGAAGCAACCCCTGTCCTTTACACACTCAGAGTGTGTAAGCACACACACTCACACAATCACCCACACTCACACACATGTACTAGGACACATACAGTCACACAAACACATATATGAAATAGAAACAAACATTTCATAAAATATTACTCATGGAAAATACACTGAGACTTTCTGTTCCATTCAATACTATGTTATGCCATTTCAATTAAAAAAAACAAAACTGACTGCTGTAGACTGACTGCGTCCCCCCACGCTACCTGCTGCCACCAAATCCATATGTGAGACCTGGTCCCCATAGTGACGATATTTGGAGGTGGAGCCTTGGGAAGGTGATGAAGTCATGAGGGTGGAGCCCTCATGAATGGGATTAGTACCTTTATAGCAGAGGCTTGAGAGAGCTCCTTCTCTCCTTCCTCCAGGTGCAGAAGGCATCTTCCCCATTTGAGAAGACCACTGTATCCCTGGAGTTCCTGACAAGACACTGACTCTGATAGCAGCTTGATCTCAGATGTCCAGCCTCCAGAACTGTGAGAAATAACTTGCTGTTGTTTATAAGCTACCCAGTCAATGGCATTTTTGTTGTAACAGCCTGAACAGACTGCCTAACCTGTTGCTCCACTCCCTTTCTCCTATGAACATTTTGACATTGGGAAATGTTTAAATATATTTAAGGTCGAAGGACAGTACAATCAACTTTGTTGTTACAACTTAGAATTTACGAATGTTAACACTGCTCTGTGTCCTTCGAATTTAAAAACACATCTGCTACACTCCCTCCACCCAGCTCCCTTTTCCCTTTCTCCTTCTCTGGAGGCAGGAATTGAGTTTGTATTCTGGCTGTGTTCTTAAACTACTACTAAATCTATGTGCATCTACAAAAAGATAAATTTTTCTAAGCATTTGAAATTTTTGTACTTCACATTTAAGTTTGGAGTTTGCAATTCATGTTACTTTTTGCATACCATGTGAGCTCAGGATCAAAAGTGTACAGAATTTTGGACAGTTTCCCAACATCTTTCATCAAAGTACATCCTCTCTCTCCATTGAATGAAATGCCTTCTGTATCAAACATCAAGGTTTCACATATTGGCTCTGTTTCAGGGGCATTTCTTCTTTAATTCACTTCCATCTGGCTTACATCACCATCTCTTGACTAAAACCAGTCTTCTCAGTGTCCCTGATGATTTCTGTCTAGTCAAATAGTTTCTAGTTTCATCTTTACTGCTCTTTGAGAAGTTTTGGGAGAATTGGCAGACCCATACTTCTTTGCCTCTAGGACAACCTGCTTCTCCTGGTTTTCCTCCTGCCAAGAGGTCTGCCCCCTTCCCATCTCCTTTGAAGATGCCTTCTGCTCTACCCAGTCCAAGCACACCTCCTTTAGCAACTCCTCTTTGGTTTAAAAAAAAGGACACAAATATGTTTCCAAAGTAGAGAAATGAAGCAAGGCATAACCAAAAGAGGATCATAACACATCCTTTTTTATTACCCATCACCTGCTTCCCTGCAGGCTTTTCTTGTGGCTCAGCTGGTAAAGAATCCGCCTGCAATGTGGGAGACCTGGCTTCAATCCCTGGGTTGGGAAGATCCCCTGGAGAAGGGAAAGGCTACCCGCTCCAGTATTCTGGCCTGAAGAATTCCATGAACTGTACAGTCTATGGGGTTGCAAAGAGTCAGACACGACTGAAGTGACTTAGCAGCAGCAGCAGCATGTCAGCTGCCAGGATCAAGTCTCAGTCCCAAAAGACTTCAGGTGCCAATTGCAAGTGCGGGTCTTCAGCTGTGTTTCTGACCAAGCAGCTGTAAATCAGAGGTTTCCATCTCGCCCTCTTTGATTTCCATTAATTTGCTAGATTGGCTCATAGAACTTAGGAAACCAGTTTGCTTATTAGAGTGTGCGTATTATTACTTTTTAGACACTTATTAGAGTGTCTGACTCTTTGCGACCCCATGGACTGTAGCCCTTCAGGATCCTCTGTCGATGGAATTTTCCCGGCAAGGATACTGAAAATAGATTGCCATTTCCTACTCCAGGGGATCTTCCCTACCCAGGGATCAAACCTGAGTCTCATGCTTAGGCAGGCTGATTCTTTACCACTGCACCACTTCGGAAGCCCCACTCACTAGATTATTGACTTACTATAAAAGAATACAACGCAGGAACAGCCAAATGGAAGAGCTACACAGACTGAGGTAAGTAGAAAGGGGTGTGGATCTTCTAGGCTTTCTCCAAGGCGCTCTTCCAGTACCACGATGTGTTTGCCAACCTAGAAACTTTCCAAACCCCTTCCTTTTGGGTTTTTATCCAGGCTTTGTTATGTAAGTTGATTGATTAAATCATTGGCTATGGGTGATTGAACTCAATCTCCAGCCCCTCTCCCCTCCCCAAAGGTGGGGGTGGGACTGAAAGCATCAACATTTTAATTGTTGGTTGGTTCCTGTGGTCATATTCTTAGGAACTTTCCAAAAGTCACCTCATTAACATAAACTCAGATGTGGTTAAAAGGTGTTTGTTGTGGATATCAAGACACTCTCTTACCACTTAGGAAATTCTGAGGGTTTTAGGAAATCTGTGTCAGAAAGGGGGACAAAGACCAAAGATATATTTCTTATTATAAATCATTATATCACAGACCCCAAAGTGGGAGCTGCCCGCTGAGGGAGACAGGAAGGCCCAGGAGGCCTGAGACCCTGTTCCAACCCCATAGAACTTATATACAGGAGAGGAATATGCATACTATTGACAAATAATTTCAAAGGATTAGATTCGGTAGGGAGAATGCCTGAAAAACTATGGATCATAATATTGTACAGGAGGCAGTGAAACCTTTGTTATTTGGGATTTTTCTCACATCTGAAATTGACCTAACTTAAGCTATATATCCTTTTGGATCTTTATTAACACATATATCTTTTCTTTTCCATAAATGAATTCATGTGTGTGTCTGTGGCTAGCTTTTTTACTAAACAATACAGTTCACTCCTTCGTCCTCATCACCTTCCATGCTTCATTCATTCCTACAACTTGTGGATCCTTTTGGCCCTCACCCTCTCTTCACCCTCACTGTCACCACCTCTAGTCCAGGTCACCATTGTGGTTGTTTAGTCACTAACTCTTGTCCAACTCTTTATGACCCCATGGACTGCAGCATGCCAGGCTTCCCTGTCCTTCACTATCTCTTGGAGTTTGCTCAAACTCATGTCTACTGAGTAGGTGATGCCATCCAACTATCTCATCCTCTGTCATCCCCTTCGCCTCCTGCCTTCAGTCTTTCCCAGCATCAGGGTCTTTTCCAATGAGTTGGCTCTTTGCATCAGGTGGCCAAAGTATTGGAGTATTGGGAGCTTGAGCTTTAGTATCAATCCTTCCAATGAATATTCAGCGTTGATTTCCTTTAGGATTGACTGGTTTGATCTCCTTGCAGTCCAAGGGACTCTCAATGAGAGTCTTCTCCAGTACCACAGTTTCTTTCTCTCCTTTTTTTAATGAGTAGGCAGGGCTAAATTTTGTTGTTGTCATTGTCTTGCTGTTGTCATTGTTTTGGGCCCTGAGGCTTTCTAGATCTTAGTTTCCTGACCAAGGATTGAACCCACAACCTCGGCCATGAAAGCTTCGAGTTTTCACCACTGGACCTCCAGGGAATTCCCCCACCATAATTTCTAAGTTTTGCCAACTGATCATTCTGCTTCAACTCTTGCCTAGAGGTAGAACCAGTTTATTCTTTGATCCATTTTTCACCTAGTGTTCAGGATGATTTTTAAAAAAACTTAAGTCAAGCCATGTCAGTCTGTGTTAAAAACCCTTTATTACTTTCCTGCCTTATGTAGAATGAAATTGAAGCCATTTAACAGGCCTACAAAGCTGAGGGGGATTCACTCTGCCCATCTTCTGACTCCATTTCTTTTTCACCACAGCATGTCTCTTGATTCCTTTCTCCATCGTCAGGTCCTTTGCTGTCTCTGTAATGTATCATCTGGAGCATCCTTTCCACAATATGTGCCCCACTGGTACCTGCTAAAATGTCACCTCCTTAAAGAGGCTTTCCCTTAGCTAGCTTTGCACTCTATTTCTCTTATAACCCTCATCACAATTTGCAATTATATATACATCTGTTCACTGACTTGGTCAGTCTCTCCCTCTCCTGCTGGTTCCAGAACCAAGGACCCTGCTTGTTTCAAGTATCACTCCATCCTCAGGAGCAACCAGAGATCCAGACACACAGAAGGAACTCAGTAAATGCCTGTCAAATGAAAGAACCCCGATTTAGAGTTAAGAAACTTTGGTTCAAGTGCCATCTTTACTGCTTATAGGCAGTGCCACCTTGGGGAAATCAGTCAACTTTCTGAGCCTATGGGGAACACGTGGAAAATGAAGCCTGCCCTGATTATCTCATAGGATTGAAGTGAAAATCAAATGGGATAAGGTAAGGTCAAAATTTTAAACTATGAACAAATGTGAGGGGTTAATTTGCTGTGGAGGTGAAGGAAATAAGATGTGAGAACATAGAATGAGAACCTACTTTCTCAGATACCTGTATGTAAACTAGGCCTCTGTAAACTGGTCTGTCCAAGGCCTTGTTAATAATAACTGTTGATTCCTGGTCATTTCCTCCCATTATACAGCTGTAAATGGAGGGTTTTCTTGGCATCCAAACTTTAGCGCTACTTACGCCATCAGTTCCAGTAAATGAGTCCTTTTGAATTAAGAATGAGGAGTTTAGTGGCAGCTGCTAGCTGAAATGAAAGTTTTTTGCTAAGAACAATAAAACCTTTCCTCCCTTGCCCCTTGATCTGCTTTGCTTAGTTTGCTGGTGATTGCTGGGGTGTGGTATTTACAGAAAAGTTAAGAAAAGTGCAGGAGGTGGCCTGCTCCTTTGAGCTGGATGCCTACGTGGTGTAAATAATCCTCTTTTAATCACAGTCTAAACATGTCCCTAAAACAAGATGTTGGTGCCAAAAAGAATTCCAGGAGGCATTACTCTGATGGTGGGGGGCTTGGAAGGGGGAGTAGGGATGAGTGGGTTAAATAATAGAATCATCAGCCCCACTGGGTTTGGGCAGGGGGGTGGGGTACACACTTTTGTTGTGTGGATTACCAAAGAAAGAATTGAAACTTCACTTTTCCTTTTAATAATCACCTTACTCTAATAGTACTTCTGCCTTTTAAACTGTAAAGAATGTGGTCCTGTTTTCTCCTTCGCAACACATCTATACAAACACATTTGGATTATTTAAAGAAATACTTTATTGGCGGATAATTTTAGATTTCTGCAAAGCTGCAAGAATAGTACAAAGGGTTCCTGTATCATCACTTATCTTCCCTAAAGTTAACATCTTACCATGGTACATTTGTCACAATTAAAAATTGATATTGGTATATTATTATTATTATCAACTAAAATCAATGCTCTATTCAGATTGCCTTAGTTTTTACCTAATGTCCTTTTTCTGTCCCGGGATCACATTTCATTGGGATTGTTTTGTTTGTTGTTTAAATGTTTTCTAAAATTTTTATTTTATATGAAAGTATAGTTAATTTACAATGTTGTGTTAGTTTCAGGTGTTTAGCAAAGTGATTTAGTTATATATATATATATATATATATACACACACACGTGTATCTTTTCTTTTTCAAATTGTTTTCCCACTTAGGTTATTAGAGAATATTGAGTTTCCTGTGCTATTCAGTAGGTCCTTGTTGATTATATATTTTAAATATAATAGTATGCGTATATATAAATATAGTAGTATGGGCTTCCCTCGTAGGTCAGATGGTAAAGAATCTGCCTGCATTGTGGGAGACCTGAGTCGATCCTTGGGTTGGGAAGATCTCCTGGAGGAGGGCATGGCAACTCACTCTAGTATTCCTGCCTGGAGAATCTCCATGGACGGAGGAGCCTGGTGGGCTGCAGCCCATGGGGTCACAGAGAGCAGAGAGTCGGACACAACTGAGCAACTAAGCCCGAGTATGTTTATGTCAATCCCAAACTTCCAGTTTATCCCTCCTCCTCATCTTTCCCCTGATTGGCATTGTTTTTGCATCTACATCAAAAAGGCATTAAAAAAACCAAACAAACACAAACTTAAAAACAAGGAAGCCATTTTTGTTTTTTGAGAGCATAAATTTGCAGGCTTACTGGTCTTTGCCAGGAAAACCATTCCTTTTTTGTTTTTTAAGCCACACCGTACAGCATGCAGGGATCTTAGTTCCCCACCCAGGGATCGAACCTGTGCCACTGGACAGCCAGGTAAGTCCCATAAAAATCTATTTTTTAAAAAAATTTTTTTGTGTCTAATTGCTTTTTATCATTATTTAATGTAATCTTTCCAAATTCAGACTGTGGGTCTCCAGCTAAAGACACTTTTTAAAAGAAAGCATGAATATCTACTGAAGGACCCTACGTAGAGGCTGTGATTGGTAGTGGAGTGAGGAGAAGGAGCAGAGACTTGCATTGTATGGCGCCTCTGCCCTTAGTAGAAAAAGATTGTGCTGGAGTCTCTGCCATCTCAGTAATTAGGTGAAAGTTACACACCCTCAGTTTCTTGTTTTATTGCATGCCTATATTGATGCTTCCTTGGAGGCTTGTAGTAAAGGTTAGTTGCCAAGTAAATGAAAGCTTTAGCAATATGCCCTGCATACTAGGACTCAATAGCCATTACAGTTATTCTTTTATATTTAAAGAAAGGGAGCAAGGCATTTTGGAAATATTTTCCTTAGGGACTGCTTGTTTCAGTTCATTGTCACTGAATAAAAACACCTTCACGTCACTGACCACAGAGTCAGCCACATTCTTCCCTCTATATGGTTTCCTCTTCCTACTCCAGAAAAATCATGCCATCCTTCAAGACTTGGGGCAAATTTCTCCACAAAACATTCTCAGATGCTCTCAATGCTGGGAAAAGGGGCTAACCAGGAAGATCTATGAGTCTGTTCCCTCATCTGTAAAATGGGATTTAAAATAGTCGTGGTGGATTAAAGGAAATAATGTATATAACATGCTAATCACCACGTCTAGCACAGAGTACTATCCTCTGAAATAACCAACAGTAACAGCAACAATAATAATAACTTTTCTTTAAGACAGAGCCAGTGAGAATGGACAGAACAGTAGAAAATCTCTTAAGGACTTACATACCAGGACAGACCTTAGAGGTTGATCCCTTGTATGGAATGGATGAGAGGAAGAGATCAGGAATGGCACGTGTCTCTAATTTTTGAGCAAGAGAAATGAAGGCATTCTTGGAGTTGGGGCAAGACTTTGGTCAAGTTTTTTAATTGTTGTTTTGCAGGGGGTTGTTTTGTTTTTTCTTTGTTTGAATGGAGTGTTGCAACTAGAAAATATGCCCGTGCTCTTGGGCATGGTGGAATTTAACAGGTTCTTAGGATACCTGAGGGCAGGTATCCAAAGACTGCTGACCATCTGGGTCTGGAGCTGAGGAGAGAGATGTCTGAGTGCCGGGTTGGGGTGTGATAGCTTACAGTGAAAGATGTCGGATTCGTGATCTCCAAAGATTTAGCTTTAGGACCAGGAACCAGGCTTGATCACACAGGAGCTTTTGTGTAGCAGAGGTTTATTAAAGTGAAAAAGGCACAGAGAAAGCTTCTGACATAGACATCAGAAGGGGTTGGACAGTGTCCCCCTTGCTAGTCTTAGCAAGGGAGCTATACACTTTTTAACTGGTTTTGCAATAAATCAAAAGAATGTCTCAAGGTTGTAAAGATCTTGCTAGACCCACTCTCACAATTTACATTTTAAGATGACAGGATTAGTCAGAAGTTCTTGTTAAGGAGAAACATGTCCTTGAGCAAGATACATTCTTACATTGACTAAGACAAAGAAATGTAGAAAAAATCGTTTGTCCTTTTCTCCTCCTTGAGAACTCCAGACCCCTATCTCCTCCCGGGGAACCCTGGACTTCTTATCAACCTGCCTAGGAATTGACTCTCTTAGATGCACCATCAAACCACAGAGAGGGAGAGATCACTGGAGTAACTTATCAAGGATTAAGGATAAAACCTTGAGAAACATCTACCTTAAGAGAAATACAGAGGGTGACGAGCCCAAGGACGAGGCTTCTCCAGCTTGAGGGGCTGAGAGACATCCAGCAGTAGCTAGAGGGGAATGGAAGAAGAACGAGATTTTTCAGGGCACGTTGCAGGAAAGGTCACGTATCAATGCTGATAGGAAGGTGCTTGTGAGAAAGATGGGCTGAAGTTGGATAGAGAAGGATTCCTGAAGGGAAGGGAAGAATTGACAGAGGAGTAAGTGAATTGAGGACCTGTGGAAGGCACAAGTTGGGGTTGCAGCTAAGTTTTTAAGTCCGGGTGGTTTGAGCTTGGCCAAATATTAGGTTGGCCAAAAATTTCATTCGGGTTTTTCTGTAAGCTCTTATGGAAAAGCCCAAACAAACTTTTTGACCCCACCCAGTAGTTTCCTTCCATCTCTCCTCTAGTAAAACACTTTGTATGTTTAAAGGATGGACTCTCAAAGGGTGATGTGGGACCCTTGGAAGTCCTCAAGATCCTCTCATAGCTATACAGTGGGATTTTCTGTACAATAGAGGCTGCATGTGCCATGGTGTCTCCTTCTGATGGTTAATTGGAGTCTTGTGTTTCTTAGAATTTTCTAAGGTGGTGAATTTAGATTTATGTACGTTTTTAGTGATTAACTTAGTTTTTTTCCAGTATTTCTGTTGTGCTTTTACAGCTCTCTGCAGTTATACCTGCTATGACATCTGTGACCTTATTATCATCCAGTAAATTGCTATTTTGAAATTCCCATATTTTCCTTGCATCTATACAGAAACATAAGAAATACAGGTGGTTGTCTTGTTTAGCAATAATATTTTTAAAAATTTGAAAAATGTTCCACACTGTAAGATTTTGCCAAAAACTACTATTATAATTTTATATTTTATTTTAAAATAAAAGAAAATGTGCAACATATTTTTCTTATATTTAAGGGTGAATTGTTGACTTTTGAAATGGAGACTGAGTCACTTTCTCAATCCATTGCTGCACTGTCTATTCTAAAGATGCTAAAACAGATAAAAATGACATATCAGAGTTCAAGGAAGGCAGGAATATACTACTCCCATCCCCCACAAAAACAAAAATGAAAATTGGATGAAACAGTAAAATAAGAAAGAAAATATGGTAAAAGTTAATTTTGTAATATTTTACCTTTCTTGTCTTATACAGCAGACCATTTGGGAATAGTATTATGGTTCCAATTAAATTGTACATCATTCTGAGAACAATCATGCAGAATGTAAAGAAAGGAACTGAATTGCATTTTTAAAATAAAAACAAAAGGCATTGTTTAAAAATTAAAAACAGTTTGTTACAGATTTTCAGACTAGAAATGGAAAGGCCACTGAAATAACTCACTGAGTAAGTTAGCTTCTTGCATTAGCTGAGGAATTACACTCTACAGCTGAGAGACTAATTAAAACCCTGTAAAGCCGACAATGCTGCACACCTGCTAGATGAACAGTCAGTAAAAGAAATCATGATCGTGCCACACTCCAATGATAGAGTAACTCATCAAAGACAGAGTTAACAAATCATCTGAAAAACTGTACTTTCGTTTTGAAAATGGACAGATCTGCACAACTGCCCAGACATACTATTCTGTATTTACTTAGTATTCAAAACAGATGATCATCAAAGAATATCTGGAAATGCTTGACAACAGACATAAATGTTGCTGAAATATTTAAAGTATTGAATACCTTTTTTTTTAATTTTTTTAAATTTTTTTTTAATAAATTTATTTATTTTAGTTGGGGGCTAATTACTTTACAATATTGGAATAGTTTTTGCCATACATTGACATGAATCAGCCATGAGTTTACAAGTGTTCCTCTTCCTGGACCCCTCACCCACCTCCCTCCCCATCCCATCCCTCTGGGTCATCCCATTGCCCCGGCCCTGAGCCTTTGTCTCATGCATTGAACATGGAATGGTGTTCTCTTTCACATATGATAATATACGTGTTTCAATGCTATTCTCCCAGAATGTCCCACCCTCACCTTCTCCCTCAGAGTCCATAAAATTGTTCTATGCATCTGTGTCTCTTATTCTGTCTCGCATATAGGGTTATCGTTACCATCTTTCAAATTCCATATATATGCATTAGTATACTGTATTGTTGTTTTTCTTTCTGGCTTACTTCACTCTGTACAATGGGCTCCAGTTTCATCCATCTCAGTAGAACCGATTCAAATGTATTTTTTTTTAATGGCTGAGTAATATTCCATTGTGTATATGTACCACAGCTTCCTTATCCTTTCGTCTGCTGATGGACATCTAGGTTGCTTCCATGTCCTGGCTATTGTAAACTGTGCTGCGATGAACATTGGGGTACAGGCGTCTCTTTCAATTCTGGTTTCTTCGGTGTGTATGCCCAGCAGTGGGATTGCTGGATCATATGGCAGTTCTATTCCCAGTTTTTTAAGGAATCTCCACACTGTTCTCCATAGTGGCTGTACTAGTTTGCATTCCCACCAACAGTGTAAGAGGGTTCCCTTTTCTCCACACCCTCTCCAGCATTTATTGCTTGTAGACTTTTGGATAGCAGCCATTCTGACTGGTGTGAAATGATACCTCATTGTGGTTTTGATTTGCATTTCTCTAATAATGAGTGATGTTGAGCATCTTTTCATGTGTTTGTTAGCCATCTGTATGTCTTCTTTGGAGAAATGTCTGTTTAGTTCTTTGGCCCATTTTTTGATTGGGTCGTTTATTTTTCTGGAATTCAGCTGCAGAAGTTGCTTGTATATTTTTGAGATTAATTGTTTGTCTGTTGCTTCATTTGCCATTATTTTCTCCCATTCTGAAGGCTGTCTTTTCACCTTGCTTATAGTTTCCTTTGTTGTGCAAAAGCTTTTAATTTTAATTAGGTCCCATTTGTTTATTTTTGCTTTTATTTCCAATATTCTGGGAGGTGGGTCATGGAGGATCCTGCTGTGATTTATGTCGGAGAGTGTTTTGCCTATGTTTTCCTCTAGGAGTTTTATAGTTTCTGTTCTTACATTTAGATCTTTAATCCATTTTGAGTTTATTTTTGTGTATGGTGTTAGGAAGTGTTCTAGTTTCATTCTTTTACAAGTGGTTGACCAGTTTTTCCAGCACCACTTATTAAAGAGATTGTCTTTTCTCCATTGTATATTCTTGCCTCCTTTGTCGAAGATAAGGTGTCCATAGGTGCGTGGGTTTATCTCTGGGCTTTCTATTTTGTTCCATTGATCTATATTTCTATCTTTGTGCCAGTACCATACTGTCTTGATGACTGTGGCTTTGTAGTAGAGCCTGAAGTCAGGCAGGTTGATTCCTCCAGTTCCATTCTTCTTCCTCAAGATTGCTTTGGCTATTCGAGGTTTCTTATATTTCCATACAAATTGTGAGATGATTTGTTCTAGTTCTGTGAAAAATACCATTGGTAGCTTGATAGGGATTGCATTGAACCTATAGATTGCTTTGGGTAGTATACTCATTTTCACTATATTAATTCTTCCAATCCATGAACACGGTATATTTCTCCATCTGTTTGTGTCCTCTTTGATTTCTTTCATCAGTGTTTTATAGTTTTCTATATATAAGTCTTTTGTTTCTTTAGGTAGATATATTCCTAAGTATTTTATTCTTTTTGTTGCAATGGTGAATGGTATTGTTTCCTTAATTTCTCTTTCTGTTTTCTCATTATTGGAGTATAGGAATGCAAGGGATTTCTGTGTGTTAATTTTATATCCTGCAACTTTACTATATTCATTGATCAACTCTAGTAATTTTCTAGTAGAGTCTTTAGGGTTTTCTATGTAGAGGATCATGTCATCTGCAAACAGTGAGAGTTTTACTTCTTCTTTTCCTGTCTGTATTCCTTTTATTTCTTTTTCAGCTCTGATTGCTGTGGCCAAAACTTCCAAAACTATGTTGAATAGTAGTGGTGAAAGTGGGCATCCTTGCCTTGTTCCTGACTTTAGGGGAAATGCTTTCAATTTTTCACCATTGAGGATAATGTTTGCTGTGAGTTTGTCATATATATAGCTTTTATTATGTTGAGGTATGTTCCTTCTATTCCTGCTTTCTGGAGGGTTTTTATCATAAATGGATGCTGAATTTTGTCAAAGGCTTTTTCTGCATCTATTGAGATAACCATATGGTTTTTTTCTTTCAATTTGTTAATGTGGTGTATTACATTGATTGATTTGCGGATGTTAAAGAAACCTTGCATTCCTGGGATAAAGCCCACTTGGTCATGATGTATGATCTTTTTAATATGATGTTGGATTCTGTTTGCTAGAATTTTATTAAGGATTTTTGCATCTATGTTCATCAGTGATATTGGCCTGTAGTTTTCCTTTTTTGTGACATCTTTGTCTGGTTTTGGAATTAGGGTGATGGTGGCCTCATAGAATGAGTTTGGAAGTTTACCATCTTCTGCAATTTTCTGGAAGAGTTTGAGTAGGATAGGTGTTAGCTCTTCTCTAAATTTTTGGTAGAATTCCGCTGTGAAGCCATCTGGTCCTGGGCTTTTGTTTGCTGGAAGATTTCTGATTACAGTTTCGATTTCCGTGCTTGTGATGGGTCTGTTAAGATCTTCTATTTCTTCCTGGTTCAGTTTTGGAAAGTTATACTTTTCTAAGAATTTGTCCATTTCTTCCAAGTTGTCCATTTTATTGGCATATAGCTGTTGGTAGTAGTCTCTTATGATCCTTCGTATTTCTGTGGAGTCTGTTGTGATCTCTCCATTTTCATTTCTAATTTTGTTGATCTGATTCTTCTCCCTTTGTTTCTTGATGAGTCTGGCTAATGGCTTGTCAATTTTGTTTATCTTCTCGAAAAACCAGCTTTTAGTTTTGTTGATTTTTGCTATGGTCTCTTTTGTTTCTTTTGCATTTATTTCTGCCCTAATTTTTAAGATTTCTTTCCTTCTACTGACCCTGGGGTTCTTCATTTCTTCCTTCTCTAGTTGCTTTAGGTGTAGAGTTAGTTGATTTATTTGATTTTTTTCTTGTTTCTTGAGGTACGCCTGTATTGCTATGAACCTTCCCCTTATCATTGCTTTTACAGTGTCCCATAGGTTTTGGGTTGTCGTGTTTTCATTTTCATTCGTTTCTATGCATAATTTGATTTCTTTTTTGATTTCTTCTGTGATTTGTTGGTTATTCAGAAGCGTGTTGTTTAGCCTCCATATGTTGGAATTTTTAATAGTTTTTTTCCTGTAATTGAGGTCTAATCTTACTGCATTGTGGTCAGAGAAGATGGCTTGGATGATTTCAATTTTTTTGAATTTACTGAATACCTTTTTGAATCTTAGGTTTTATTCAACTACCACCTTGATGTTTTTAGTGATAGTGCAAAGCTGGTTGTTGGTACAACTGCTGGCACCTTGGCACAAATCAAGGCAGGGGTGCTAAACTACACCAGTGGTCATTGCTTTCTTTGCTGACTTTTGCCCAAAGACAGCCAGTTTCACTTAAGAATGTGCTTGGTGGGGCAGGAAAAATTACTAATGTTATCAAATTCCAATGCTTATAATCCTTTTAGTGCCTTGCATGACGACAGAGGAAGTGTGCATGAAGCATTTCTGCTGCATCCCGAAATGTGATGGTTATTTAAGGAAAAGTGCTTGTGCAATTGAACTAGCCACGTTTTTCATGAGACTCCATTTAAAAAAAATATTTATTTTTATTTACTTGGCTGTACTGGGTCTTAGTTGTGGCATGTGGGATCTAGTTCTCTGACCAGGGATCAAACTCGGGCCCCTTGCTTTGAGAGCATGGAGTCCTAGCCTCTGGACCACCAGGGAAGTCCCCGAGACTCCATTTTTTAAAAGATTTTTTTATTTTTGGCTGTGCTGAGTCTTCATTGCTGTGCACAGGCTTTCCCCACTGCTGGGAGAGGGGCT
Organism: Giraffa tippelskirchi; assembly: GCF_054371585.1. Taxonomy (NCBI): domain Eukaryota; kingdom Metazoa; phylum Chordata; class Mammalia; order Artiodactyla; family Giraffidae; genus Giraffa; species Giraffa tippelskirchi. The sequence continues at coordinate 23,565,824 of NC_137284.1, forward strand.
ACTATCTAGTTGCAGTGCGCGGGCCTCTCATTGCGATGGCTTCTCTTGTTGTGGAGCTCAGGCTCAGTAGTTGTGGCACAAGGGCTTTAGTTGCTCCGCAGCATGTGGGGTCTTCGTGGACCAGGGATCGAACCCATGTCCCCTGCAGGCGGATTTGTATCCACTGTACCACCAGGGAAATCCCAGAAGGAATTTGGATTTCAAATTGCTACTAACCTTTAAAAAATACCACTTGTCCAGTTTTGCTGTTACTGTATCAAAGAAGAGCCACAATCACATAAGGTTGATCAAATACTTCTCCTTTTCCAATTGTGTATTTGTATGAAGCCAAGTTTTCTTCCTATTGCAACAGATTGTAGAAATAGATAAGAGAAGTCAGCTGTCTCCTATTAAGCCAATCATTAAGGAGTTTTGCAGAAATGTAAAGTGCTACTCTTTTAACTTTTTTGTTTTGTATATGTCAATATTTACCTTTCGTAAAATATGGTGTTTATATGAATATTTAACAAAATTGTTTTAAAATGAAGTAATAAGCATTTATTACTTCCATTTGTTACTTTAAGATCCCCTGGAGGAGGGCCCACCAACACACTCCAGTATTCTTACCTGGAGAATCCCACGGGCAGAGGAGCCTGGTGGGCTACAGTCCATAGGGTTGCAGAGTCAGTCACAACTAAAGTGACTTAGCACAGCACGCACAATAAGCATTAAAATTTTTTCTCAGTCTTAATTCCTTACACCAAAAGTATTAATAGATAAAATGCACAGAAACAAAAAAATCTGTTAGATGTTCAATGATTTTTAACAGTGCAAAGGGATGCGTAAGGCACCGAAGTTTGAGGATTACTGGTTTAGGCCCCAGGGAGCAGAGCTAGTGATAAGAGAGATCCAGGTGAATAAGAAAAGTTTTTAAATAGCCGTTAATTTTTTTCTTATAACTTCAGAATATTAAAAGTCTAAAACTCTATTAAGAGTACCTGTTGGTTGGAGTTTGGTTAAATGGGTTTTTACCATTTTAGTCAAGGAAGCAGGATGGTCTATTAGGGTTAGAGGCACCTGAATTTGAATTCTGGCTGAGGTAAGCAGGGGGAAATTACCAAAACTCCTGGCCTCAGTTTGTCTACCTGTAATATGGGATAATAATTTCTACCTTAGATGGGTTACTGTGAGGATAAAACTTCTTGTAAATATTTGCTCAAGTGTGATCTGTGGACTAACAAGGGTGAGTGAAAGTTGCTCAGTTGTGTCTGACTCTTTGCGACCCCATGGACTATATAGTCCATGGAATTCTCTAGGCCAGAATACTGGAGTGGGTAGCCTTTCCCTTCTTCAGGGGATCTTCCCAACCCAGGGATTGAACCCAGGTCTCCCACACTGTGGGCAGATTCTTTACCAGTTGAGCCACCAGGGAAGCCCAAGAATACTGGAGTGGGTAGCCTATCCCTTCTCCAGCGGATCTTCCCAACTCAGGAATCGAACAGGGATTTTCTTCATGGCAGGCAGATTTTTTACCAACTGAGCTGTCAGGTAAGCTCCTAACAAGGGTTAGCAATGCTAAGTACTCTGAATCATGATCTGTATTTTAATGAGAGCCCCAGGTGATCTTATGTTCCTTAAAGTTTGAAAAGCACTAATGTGTAAGGCCCCTAGCAGAATGCATGCCTGTCACAGGTGCTCAAAAGAAAACAGAACAAAACAAAAATTTTCCTTTTAGTATTTACTATTCTTCAGTTTATAACTATTTTAGTCTTTTGGACTGAAGTAATTGGTTTGGTTTTTAAAAACACATCTGACCAGTTAATTTAGTGTTTTTCTCTTACTTTATTATTGGCCTAAGTAGCCCTTCAACTCATTTGAAAGATTTAGAGCTTTCAGACATATAGTTTAGACTCTAGAGGGACTCCGTCTCTCCTTTTAATTTATTTATTTACTCAACATATATCAAACACCTAATATGTGTTCGGGACTATGCGTAACTGTAGGAAACAGCATGCAAAATGAGCCTGCTGCTCATCCTTGTGAAGTTCTGCTAAAGGAGGTACTTAGAGCCAAAATGTGCCATTTGTAATTCTCAGAAAGTAAAACTTTGTGCATGTAGAGGAATAGCATACATTAAAAAAAAAAAAATCTCCAGAGCATTTTTTTTAACTTTTCTGGATTTTCTTAACATTTATTTTTTGTGACATTATTCCCAGACTGTAAGTTTTTTTTCTTCCGTTTCTTCTGGAATATCTTTTTCTCCCGTGCAACCTCCTCTTCTGGTTTTGGAACAGTCTGTTCTTTTTCAGTTAGGATTGTCTCAGTGTGGCAGGGAGAGCTCAGGTACCGCTTGATCCCACTGTGAGCTCTGTAAGTCCTGCCCCGCATTTTGGGGGCTTTGTTCACCTGGATGGGCTCAGTGAGCAGAGAATCTACATCTAAGCCCTTCAGTTCAGCTTTACTCGCTGCATTTTTGAGCATGTGCAGTAAAAATGCAGCACTCTTTGTGGGCCACAGACCCTGCATCCAGCTCCACTGTTTGGCCTGTGCACACCTACCAACTCCAACCTACCAACAATGGAATGGCATACGTCACTTCTGTAGAGTGACATCCTTCAGATACTTGGTGACTTTTCAGATATGCATACCCTTAATGACCTGGGCGGTTTCACGAATGTTCCTAAAGTGAACACAAGGATTTGAACCTCTTGATTTGCTTGATTCTGTGGAGTTTTCTGGGTCAAGTGAATAGCACATCATTTTTGGAGGTCACCTCAGACTGATTACCCCAAAAGTTAACTTTTATTAACATAGAAAAAAATCTTTATTTACATCACAGAATACTTTTTGGTTTGAATTTTACATTGCCTTATGATAATATTGCTTACCTCAGGGACTCCCCTGGTAGCCTAGTGGTTAAGACTCTGGGCTTTCACTGTCCTGGCACCAGTTTGGTCGCTGGAGAGGAAACTGAGATCCTGCAAGCCACATCGCACATGCACGCACACACACATATGTTATTTCTTACCTCAGGTTTTTTCACTTGCCTGCCATAATTTTGACCATTACTGGAATTTTAAATCTTCTAGCATGTGAGTTATTTTTTCAATACTGAGATATTACTGAAATTCTGTACCCATTGAATAACTCCCTATTTCCCTATGACCCTGGGTCTTCAACTGTAATTTTACTTTTTGTTTTTATGAACGTGGCTATATTAGATACCTCATAGAAGTATGATCGTATGGTATTTGCCTTTTTACTACTAGCTTATTTCACTTGGCATAATGTTCTTAAAATTTATTCATGTTGACATGATAACGTGTGACAGGATTCCTTTCCTTTTTTAAGTGGAATAATATTCCATTGTGTGTGTATACCACTTTTCCTCTATTTATCCATTGATAGATATTTGGCTTGCCGAAGCTGTTGTGAATAATGAGAGTGATGTGAACAGGGATACCTCTTGGCTATTAAAAATAATGCTGATATGCACATGGGTGTGCCACTAGAATACTTTGATGTAGACGTGAATCCATCCCCATGCTGGAAAATAGTTCTTGACTGTAAGTAATAACAGCAGGCTAGAACTAGCAGAGAGGGAAAGGTGGGCCATTTCTGGTTAAGATTCCATCTCTGGATATCCCTCTGGGCAACAGCAGAGAAAAGCGGAAAATAGCCTGAATCATTCAGAGCAGAAAGGGTTTCTGCTCTGAAAAATTGCATGCCTACTGTATGCAGGACACCATGCTAACATTTTCATATGTGTTGAGGGGAAATGTGGGATATATCCTGAAGTAAGATGATTATGATAGTTAAGATCAGTTTTGCTCCAAATTCCCATGGCACTGAAGTGATCCCCAGTGTCAGGCATGGGCCCAGCAGGGGAGGATATCCAAACCTTAGCATGGAGGGTTTTTTTTTTTTTGAAAAGAGAGTTGAGAATAAAATATATTCAAATTTCAAATATAATACAAACTACTGAAATTTAAGCTTGACAACTTCTTTCCAGGCTGTCGGAGTATCAGTTCAGTTCAGTTCAGTTCAGACACTCGGTCATGTCTGACTCTTTGCGACTCCATGGATTACAGCATGCCAGGCCTCCTTGTCCATCACCAACTCTCGGAGTTTACTCAAACTCACGTCCATTGAGTTGGTGATGCCATCCAACCATCTCATCCTCTGTCGTCCCCTTCTCCTCCTGCCCTCAATCTTTCCCATCACCAGGGTCTTTTCAAATGAGTCAGCTCTTCACATCAGGTGGCCAAAGTATTGGAGTTTCAGCTTCAACACTTCACTTTTGTTGGAGTATGTGTTAGCATAATAACCAACTGTGTGTCTGTGTGACCCATGTGGCAGAGATCAGTCTCTCCAAGGGCACAGAGCCTTTGCCAGAGTTCTAACCTGATGCTCTTCACTGGCTGCTGGTTAAATAAATCATTGTTGCTGAGAGTCCATCTTTAAAGAACTTAGTTTTACTGGGGAGCCCCAGAACCTGTATCAGGTTCCCCAGTGCTGCTTGTAGATGATATTGCTGATAAAATCAGTTCCTACACAAAAATCAAAACCAGCTTCAAGCTTTCCAGGGGACTAGGAAAATATGCCTTCAAGGAGGGAAAGAAAAACCATTGCAAACTTGAACCACTTAAATTGACTTTCATTGATTTATTTTAGTCTATCAGTTCAGTCCTCAGAGTTGCAGAGAAGGATCACTCCAGACTCAATTTGTTGGTGTCACTTGACTGGAGTTATTCTACTTGTAACCATAGTGAATTTGGCTATTTTATGGTAGGGCTTCCCTGATGGCTCAGATGGTAAAGAATCTGCCTGCAATTCAGGAGACCCAGGTTCTATCCCTGGGTCAGGAAGATCCCCTGGCGATGGAAATGGCTACCCAGTCCAGTATTCTTGCCTGGAAAATCCCATGGATAGAGAAGCCTGGTGGGCTACAGTCCATGGAGTGGCAAAGAGTTGGTAACTGAGCAACTAACACAACAACAACAATGGTACATGGAAGCAGAAAAGGGACTGGCCTGAGAGTCAAAAATGGATTCTAGTTCTAGCTTGACCTCTAACTAGTTGGGTGCTTTAGACATGTGCCTTCCCCTCTGGAATATGAGCATACCTTCTGTAAATTCCAGCAGCCCTTGCACCAGAATAGCTCCATTCCTCAGACCAGAATAGCTTTAACAGTCTGTGAGTTAGGGATATCGCTTGATCATTGTGTCCATTCTACTTTTTATTTGGCATTTTTCATTTAATACATATATACATATATAAAATTTGTACACAGTAAAAATACAAAATAAGTAATTTCTTCATAAGTTATGCAATTAAACAGCTACCTTTTTAAAGTTTAAAAACCATTGTAAAAAAAAGGAGGAAATCTAGTCAGTTCTTTATATCATTCATAATAACCTTGGTATAAAATATCCATACATGTGTACAAAATAGTGTACAGTTCATAAAAGCTGTGCAAAGACAGCAAAGTTCCATGAAAAAAAAAATCAAAGAGGCTTGTGGGTCTCTATCTGTTCATCTCATGCCCAAGGCTCAGTGAAACATCCCCAGTCATAATAAAACGGCATAAGGGAGAATGCTTGGTGCATATACCATAGATGCTGAAATAGTAAAGAAAAGACTTTAAAACACACAGACAGAAATAGAGCCTGACTCTTTCTCCCATTTAGAGATCCCACTTCTTTGCCCAGAGAGCAGTGGGAACAGGACACATAGAAAAGATTCAGTGTTTATGTGGTACCTTAGACCAGAAGGCACAGGTTTGTGGGTTTTTTTTTTTAATTCTTGAGCTTTCTAAGGGCACTGCTATAGAAGACTGGGTCACCAGAGTTTGGAGTTGGCTAGGACGTGGTTGCTACCTAAGGTAGGGATGTAGAGGGATCTGGGAAGCCAGAGGTCTGGAAGTTATAGGCTTGATATTATGTCATATCCTGTCTCGGTTTCCTACTGCATACAGGCTTTCTTACAAGGTTGTTGCTGCTGAAGCCAGTAGCGCCTGGCACACAGCTTAACACAGGCTGTAGGAGTGGACACTCCTACTGTGTTTAAAATAGCTTGCAATAAAGCACGATAGACAGGACCCCTAGTGGAAGAGTTAAGGCTGGGACCAAGACCTAAATTTAACTTGTGTGGAGAGGGCTATTGTTGGAGGGGTGTAGGGGAAAGAAATGAGGTTTGGGGCAACGGAAGGGGCCCGGGTGCCCTTGGACAAGGTGACTTCTGCAGCAGGGAGCGGCAGCGGGGGCCGAGTGAACACGCACCGAATCCCACCTCTTCAATTTCAAAGCACTCGTAATCAGTACCCCGGGGGGCGCGGGGGCTTCTAAGACACTGTGATCTCCTCCTCGCCCTCCTCGTCGTCCTCGGAGTCGGAGAAGTCCGAAGCTTTGTCGGGGCTGCCCGAGCGCGCGGGCGAGGCGGGCAGCGGCGCTTGCAGCCGCGGGTCCCGCAGGTGTCGAGGGTCGGCGGGGGAGGCGTGATAGACCAGGCGGGGGCGGGGGCTGCCCGGGCCCTCGTCCTCCTCGTCGTCATCGTCACCGGGACCCTTCTGGCCCACGTCGCTGAGGTCGGGGTGCGGGTTGAGTTTGGTGGGAAGGGTCTGCTCGCGGCAGCCCCCGCTAGACAGGAGCTCGCGTTCCTTGGAGTTCCGCCACTTCATGCGTCGGTTCTGGAACCAGATTTTCACCTGGGGCGAAAGGGGTGAGAGCAGGGGAGAGCGGAGGTTAGCGCGGAGCCCCCGCCACCGTCTTTGCCTGCTCCCCACCCCTTAAAGTGAGTTGGGACGCCACGTGGCACTTTCCCTTCGCCCTCCCCCACCCCCATCCCCTCCACCCACTTCATGCATCTCTCTCGCAGGGTCTTAGGGCACCTGGCCGAGGTGGGTGGGGGTGGGGTCGATGCTGAGCCCGGGAGAGACAGGACAGGGAGAGCGGCTATCTATCGCGAGGAGCCTCGGCGAAGCCGGCTCTGGCCCCTTCCATCCTCTCTCATCCGCATCCGCATCTGTACACTGGGACCTAAACGGTTTCCGAGAACCCTCCCGTTTGGACCATGCCTGGCGGGAGGGGCTACGGGGAGACCGCCCTCACCTGTGAGTCTTTCAAGCCCAACTTGGCCGCCAGCTTCTTGCGGTCGGGCTTGCTGATGTACTTCTGCTTCTGAAACATCTTCTCTAGCGCCTTGCGCTGCACGTCGGAGAACACGGCTCGACGCAGCATGCCCCTGCGAGGCTTGCCGCGGGCTGCCAGGGGCCAGGAGAAGGTCCCCGGGATGGGCACGACGTTTGAGGACGCTGCGGAGGCCGGGAGTGCGAGGTGAGTGAGTGGGCGGTGTCCCGCCGCGTCCGCCCCTCCATTGCGGCTTCCTTTGGTTTTCCTCTCTGATCCTTCGTCTCTTTAAAGCTCTCCTTTTCCTCCCCCTGGAGAATAGGCTACGAACCTACAAACCTGCGAGAGTGAAAGGCGCTTTCCGCCCAAATAACTTTCCCTTTCAACCGTGCAAACCCGGATTAGGTAAAACCACGGAAACACAGAAAACAGCGCCCACAATAGCCTGTTTCGTTTTTCCATTCAACGGTCTCAGGGAAACAAACCTGCGTGCATCAGCTAATATAGCAGGAGAAAAAAATAAATTACAAAAGTAAAAATAAAATAGCCAGCCGAGGCCCCTTGAGTTTCCCCCCTAAGCTTTTAGCACATTGGTGGCTTTTGCATTCTTTAGATGAAAATTAGGTGCTTTACTGATTTGTTAGAGAGGAGAAAATCCGCTTTGGGTTCTTTTTATTTTTGGAAAAATCCAATCAGTATTCATCTTTTTTATATTAATCTTTCCTCCCCTCACCCGCAAAACGTAAAGAATTCGGTCCGAATACATGAAAAGTGGCAGCTAATTAGCACATTGACCGCTTCCCAATGGGTATTGGCATGATAAAAGGCGGGGGAGAGGGGGAGAGTTTCGCTTTAAGGGAGAAAAAAAAAAACCCAAAAGAAACAGAGACTCTAATGAAGCGTGAATGGTAATTGTGTAGTAATGAACTAACAGAAAAAGACTGAGGACAAGCAGCGAAAGCCATATATTACTGGGACAAAAGAGATTTACACTTTCAAACTAAACACAACTGCAGGCCAAGACCATTGGGAGAATACTGATGGCAGAGGCTTCTCTTCCCCGAATCATTTTCATTAAATGGACATGAAAAGCTATTTATAAAGCTCGGGTTGTTTTTGTTAGAGCATTGAGCTGGGGGAGAAAGGGAGCAAATTCCATTAGCAGCAACAGCATGAATGGTGGTGGTGGGGGCGGTTGGTGAATTCTCTCTCCCCCTTTCAAAAATCAATTGCGTGTTTCTTTCGCTGATATTGGGAAGTGCTGTCGAAGTTTTACCCACCCCCCACCGACCATACCCAGTCTCCTTTCCCTTTATAAGAGTTCCTGTCTCCTCAGTCTTGACCAGCTGTAGAGTTTTGAGCCATAGTTTGAGTCACCACTGGGATTGCAGGATGAAAGCTTCGTGGAACCTGCTTAAGGTGTTTCTCCTTTAAACCGGGACCCAGTTATGGACCTCCCTCCGACTTCTTCTTTTACGAGTTCTACGGTCTTTAAAACGGTTTGGCGGTGGAGGGAGGGTATGATTTGGGAAGTCGGGCTGAAAATGGAGGGTTGGGGGTGTGGGAGGATCTAGTCTCCCTCCCCCTGGGCGACCCCAGGCATCCCACACAAGAGGGCACCCCATGTGGTCTTGTGAAAAGCCCGAAGCCCTGAATGAGTTTTAAAGAGAAATTAGCCCCGGCTGGTAGGTGTCTCTCCGCGGCTGGGAGGGGCGAGGGCTGGTCTGTGTGTGGCTGCCCGGAGGAGCTGACCAATTGGTCATGGTGCTGAAACCTTTGTGGGGAATCGTGGCCAAGTGCACTGACTCTGTGGGAAAACGGCGGCGTGAAGGGATGCCAACAGTTCCGCGCCGGGAAGGGAACCGCCTCAAATTGGGACCATGACAATTCCTGCTAATTTGTAGAGCAGGGAATTGGTGCAAAGTGTCAAGCAGTCACTGCTTGTGCTAAATAGGGCATCAAATTGGCGCGACGGATTCGTGAATGTTGTACGTCTCGCAACCTCTGAACCAGAGCGTAACCCCGTGGGGTGGACGGAGAAATATGGCTTCGGGGCAGGGAGCGATGGGCTGGGGCTGGGGTGACGTTCAGCCTCCTGAAAGGAAGGGGGACGAGACTTACCTGGGAAATAAGAAGATCTGATGAAAGGCTGGAAAGACCCTTCAAAGTAGGGAAAGGCAAAGGTCTTGGGAGGGACATTCTGGATCAAGGTGGGAGACGTTTCTGGGAGTGAGGGAAGGAGGAACAGAAGGAGGGAGACAGAAAGGGAGTTTGATTAGGTCACCTGATTATTGTACAGGACAATGAATACATGACGTGATTACACCTTAGGCTGGTTTCAGAGGCTTCTTCCTCAATGACAGAGTAAAATAAATGTTTTCCTAACACTGTCTCATCTGTGGAACTCTCCCCCATAGTCCTCACAGTCGCTCCCCGCCCTCCCCCCCCATGTCTTCCTGGGCTCTAACAAGATGGATAGAACTGGAGCGGGGGAGAAAAGAATTGCAGACCCATAATACTTGTTAAGCTAGTAAATATATTGTCTTGAGTTTAAGAAACGGGCTCCCAGAAGCTGGAGGGCAGAAACGAAGACGCCCAGGGGCGTGCGCTCGTTTTCCCTGCGCCAGGGTACTGTGCGCGCTCAAACTGTAGGTGTTCACATTCATTCTGAGAGTGGGGCGAACCTGGAGGCTTTTCTTTCTGGGAATCGTCTGGACCTACGTGTCACATTGCTTGACCTGGGTCCTCGGGGATCTTGTGTTAAGTGTGTGCGCTGCTGTGTGCGTGGGTACCCGCTGCATAAGGGAAACTGAGGCCAAGACTCCGCATCCAGAACAGCCCTCAGCGTTTTGCTTTCACTTACCGGTTCTGGGAGCCGAGGAAAGGATGGCGTTCACTCCAAACTTCAGAAACGTGGGCTCGCTTGCAGGGGAGACGGCGGTCTGCGGTGAGCCGCCCCGCCGGCTGCCCGGGCCCGGGGAGCCCAGGTCCGAGGCCCCGGTGTCTGTGAGAGCCGCAGGGGCCCCCGGCCTAGGGGGCGACATGCTGGGGGTGGGCACGCTGCCTCGGGGCAGGTAGGCGGGGGGTCGGCTGATGCGGATCAGATCCTCCACCAGGAAGCTCGAGTGACCGGAAAATGCCGACTGCAGGGACTGGGGCAGCGTTAAGGTGGGCGTGGGGCGCAAGAGGCTGGGGTACCCGGCGGGGGGCGCGAGGAGGCCAGGGAACATCATTTTAGTTTTAGGCGCAGGGCGGGCCGAAAAACGTCTTCCAGTGGCCAGGAGGTAAATGCCTGACTTCCTGCCCCTCCCACCCCCGTGGTGCCCTCTCTCTTGGACTTAGCAAACGTCTTTAAGGAACGATCCTACTTGGGCGTCTGCGAGTCCTCCGTAGTCCTCCCGTCGAGGTGATGGTTTTATAGTGGCCCGCCCGTTAAAGCGCTTTGAAAAGTGACAGCTCTGACAATGAAGTTCAACAAAGTTCTCCACTCGAGCTTCATTCGCCGGAGGCTCCGGGCGATCTGATTGGCGCAGGGGTGCAATTTATGATTGGATTAGTCTTCATAAGCATGGCCCGCACAATGGGCCGGCAACAAAGGCTGGCGCGCATCAATTCTGCCTATCGACCGCCTCTCTGCAATACAGTGCGCCCCCAAAGCTCTCGCCAGGAGTTTTTGTTCTGGAGCAACACCCGGGCTAATTAAATGCCTATTTAGAAGTTTCAGATGACATCTTGCCTTATAGAAAAGGAATTATTTAGAGAACACACTAAATTTATTTGCAGCTCCCCTGCTGAGCCTGGAAAATAAATCAATAAATATTCATAGAAACTCATCTCCAGGCAATCAGTAAAATAATCCTCCCCCCTTGTGGGGAGGGCAATGGGAAATTTCAAGTCAATGAACATAAAAATATACTCCTTCTTCGGTCTCTGCCCTCCCTATACATAACCCCAGCTGAGGCATAAAGCAGCTGTGAGGGGTGGGTTAAATAAACGTGGGGTGGAGGAGTGCTGTTCTAAAATACCAGGGAAACTTGAAATCGATGCTTTGGAGCTGTTGAATGAGCATCCCTAGGGGGTGGGAAGAGGGAGGTCTTGATTTATTTCATGTTGGGAAACTAATTGAGTTTAAGAGAGTTGGTGATACCTGAACAGTAATATGATTCTCCTGCAAACCCCTGAAACTTAGAAAACAATTTTCAGTGACTTGTCTTTGGAAGTGGCGCAGAGGAATGAACCGCAGCTAACCCAGGGGAGGATCAGAGGGGAGCCTCGTAAAGGGGCAGGGTGGCAGGGTTCCATTTCCCAGGGCTTACCTCTGCTGGAAGCTGCCTTGTGCAAGGAGACCTGAAGGCTCTGGGTACTCTGCTGGCTCTTTTCCAACCTGTAGGAGCCCTTGGCAGTTTCGCTTGAAACTCACAGCCTGGACTTTTAAAACCACAGCAGCAGAAGGTTGGAATTTGTCCTGAGAGGGTCCTACCCATTGCCAGCACTTTCCCCGGACATAGTTTTGCTGCTTCTTAACAACTGCAATGTACAAACGCGTGAAAACAGAGCAAAGGGTGAGGTCCCCAAAAATGTTGGTCCACACCGGGAAAGACGATTCTTACTTCATTTGGTACCTCAAATCAGAATCTTCCTGTAGACCGTACTTGGCTTTCCTCTGGGTTGGGGCTGGGGTGGTGCTGAGCCTCAATTCCATTCCTCGGCTAGATAACAGATGTGTTAAATGTCCCATTCATTTCTTTAGTGTGGCTGAACCTCCCCAAAGAGAAGTGTGCAGCCCCGCCAGGCTGCCCTGATCCTATTAACCATGAACTAACTGTCACCTTCAGCTGGTTTTCCTTTTTGCTTTTTAACACAAAGCTTTCTCAAAAATCTTATTAACCAGCTTTATTTCTCTCGATGGTTTTGTTCAGGGCGTTTTGTGTTGATGATCTCCATGTCGCTGCTTTAACCATTCAATAAAATTGCATCTGTGATTTATATCACATTAAACCAGAAATAGAGCCCGCTAAAGCTCTCCCTTGATTCAAATTAAAAAGTTATTTAGGGTTGGGCTCTGGAGCCGAATTAATGCTCCAAGAGGACACAAGTATGGAGTTTCTGAGCCCAAGGCTGTTTATGGAGGCATTCTGGGGAGCAGGAGGTGGAAAACCACTCAGGAAAGAGCATCTTTTAAATAAATGGCTACTTAAATATGGAAAATGCATTGCCAAAGTTAACTGGAATCCCCTGGAACTGAAAGGGAGAGATACTTGAAAAGCTTCAAATGTTCCTCTTTTTGAAATTTTCCATAAAATAGGGGAGAAAAAGGTTTAAAGTATTTGAACACCTGTGCTCTAACATTGTCACAAAGTTTTCACTCCATATCATCCCTCCCACCAACTGCTTTCTGGAAGCAGGAAGACCAGCTCTGGTTTATGCATTCTCTCCCACCTCTCTTCTTTTTCTCCTCTTCTTCATTCTAGTCTTTTCCTCCTCTTCTCCTACATTCCTTCCCTTCTTCCTTCCATGCTCTCATGTTGGGTTTCTCATCAAGCAAGAGGGGGGCTGTAGCTCAGGGCTAGAGCTTCCGACTGCAGCCTAATAGAAGACAGTCTACTTTTGCAGGATTTTGTTCTGAGGGGCAGTAAGGACTCAAAGCCAGTCTAGGGCCTTCCTAACCTCCTCCCCTTCTCTAAACTTCTTCTCCATCTGGGGTATTAATATTTCCCTGGTGTAGTTTTTACAATTAGTATCTTGCCCGTGGACCTGCTCCTTGATCCCCACCCTTATACACACACACACACACACACACACTGACCATTCTGCCTCACACTAGACTGATTACTCTGGGGTATTAATATTTCCCTGGTGTAGTTTTTACAATTAGTATCTTGCTCATGGACCTGCTCCTTGATCCCCACCCTTACACACACACACACACACACACACACACTGACCATTCTGCCTCACACTAGACTGACTACTGCTATCGTCTCTTCTTTTAAAAAGGGGGGCCTGACACTTTTTGGAAGGTGGGTCAACCCCTTGCTGCGATCCACGTGTTCTCAGCCTCCATCTCCACAGCTTCCTAAAGCATTCCTAAGGCGCCAAAGAGGAAAAATGAGGGCGGGGGTGAGGGCTGGCGGCCCGTGAAAAGGCAAAGTAAATCCCAAGGAAGCAAGAAATCAGACGAAAGGATCTTACTTGAAGTGATCTCCTTGAACGCTGTCTTTTCAAACTCCACCGTAGCCTAAGGGACTGCGCGGTGCGGCGTGGTGGCTGCGGCTAAGACCTGTGACTAATGCCGTTTGACCTGAGCCCATGGGGTTTTGTGCACCCTGCCATTCATTGTAATGTCGTTATCTTCGAGTTTATTTCAGAGAAGTCATTTGCATCCTCTCTCCCAGAACGGGGCTTTCTGTCTGTTTCTCTTTCTGGGGAAAAGAGAGAATCGGAGGCTCGGACTGGGGTGAAGGCCCTCGTCTGTGCCGCGGGCTCACTGCTCGCCGGGGGAGGCCTCGGCAGAGGTATCCGGGGCTCCCGGGGCCTCCCGGCCAAAGCTGTGGGAGCCTCCCTGGGAAGACAGGAAGGACTCCTGGAACCTGTCTGGGGTTTCCACCCTACCCCTACCCCCGGGGGCCGTGGAGAGAGGGCGGGACCCTACCCCGCGCTCCGGGCCCTGGCCACTGCGCGCCCTCTCCAAAGTGGGTCCCACCGCGAGCGGCAGCCTGGGGTAAGCACAGGCCACCCGTGGGGAGGTGAAGGGTCTGCAAAGTAAAGAGTGACTTGAGATTCCTCGCCCTCCTAAAAGATAAAGAACGTGGCTTCGGGAAGACTGGGACCCCAAGTTCACACTTTTTGTCAGAGTTCAAAGCCCCAGGCAGTGGAGATCTCGACCGGAGCTGCCAACCAAGAGCGCTTTGCAAGTTGGCAGGCTGGCAGGCGGCGGTGGCATTGGAATCAACGCCGTCTGGCTTCTAGGGCTTCTAGGGCTTCGGGGCAGAAGAAGGAGCTGACGGGCGAGGCAAAGGAGGAGGGCAGCGAGGCTCGGGCTGAAAGAGCTTTACTGCCGCCCCAGCTCTTTAGGAGAGTCGCTCTATTAAGACACCTCTAAGGGGTTCACCTTCAGAATAGGCCACAAGGAGCTACCGGCCGTCCTAGCCCTTTCTAGTGTCTCCCCCCACCCTTCATTCCTTTCACACTCACTCTCCCCCGTTTTCCTTGAAAATCCTTCTATTGTGCCAATCAAGCAGATGGTTTGCAGGAAATATAGCTTGGCCTTGCTGACCGAAACTAATTTTAACTAGCTTTCCAAGCCCGAAACGTTTGTTTTGCTCTTACAAAATAGCCCCCAAAACAGCTGGCAAGGGTGAATTAAACCCATTAAAGACACATTTATAAGAAATTATATTCACTTAGATTGCCTGAACCCCCTTGTGCAGCCTAAGAGGGGAGATGAGTGCATTTAAATGAAAATGTCGCCGAATGCTCCCCTCCTTAACGTAGCCTGAAAGTCTCAAAAACATTTTACTAAATAGATTAACTTGACTATTGTCTTGCATCACATTTATCAGCTTCATTAAGTGAATAGCTGAACAAATATATTACGCATGCATGAAAAGCTCTTTTTCCAAGAGCCTCATTGTATCTTCAGCCCTGACAGGTGGTTAACTGTGTGTTGTGTTTTTTTGTGGGTTTTTTTTTTGTGTGTGTGTGTTTTCTTTTTTTTTTTTTTTTCCAAACCCGAAGAAAAGGGATCTCTTTAGAACAGAGCTGTGCTCAGGCCCGGCTTGGCGGGAGTTTAACTCTACTTGGGCCCTGCAGCCAAGCAATATTAGCATCATGAAATGTTGACACAGGCGATCTGTGCTCATTCAAGATAATGAAAATGAAATTTTGGTGAGCTGAGCCTTGAGTGCTTTTTCTCTCCATTACTCCAACCTACTTGTCTCGGAAATTAATTTTATAATGCTTCTTTTCAAAGCTGATGTCCCCTCCCCCCACCCCCATTAAAAGTAAATTGCTTTTGCCTTTCCTTGATTAACTGGTTCTCGGCAGACTGCAGGGTTAAATATCCTTTTAACTTACATTTGGATCCGTTTCACTTTACTGTGTGTCTTGGGGAAAAGTCCTTGTCTCCTGGGCCTAGGTGTCCCTGTTTGGGAAACCAGTGATTGCCTTAGAAAGCTTTCTAAGGTCCCTTTCATGTCTGATCTTCTAAGGTTTAAAAACTCTCTGCTCTTTGTCACCCCACTGCGGGCCTCAGCTCTGCAGGGAGGACCCAGGAGACTGCATTTCCGGGCGCCAGGGGCGAGGCCTGAGAGTAGGGAAGAAGCGTGGAGGGAGCTAGAGGCTTCAGGGCAGATTGACTTGGCTTCTGCTCCTCAGGTCTCCAGTCTGGAGATCTGCTAAGAGCCCTTAGGCTAATGGGCCCTCGCACCCCAGCCACGATCTCACCCCGAATGACTCCCAGTACGCACTTCTCTTATGTCCTGATTCTGCAAAGAGGTGCGCCCCGACGCCAGGTGTAAACCAGGAGGTGACCCTTCCTGGCTCGGCTCCCTGGGTCCTGGATGTTGCATATTTCAGCCTCTCTAATTACTCCTTGCGCCCCCCTCTCCATGAACCATTTCCTCACAGGCCCCCCCCAGCCTCCCCCCCCCCACTTTCTCCTTATCTCAAGCTGAACTATTGATTTCTGTCCCAGAATCTTTCCGGATAAAGAGGCTGGGACGAAGGTGAAGTTGGCTGACAGGCGCGCTAGGTGGAAAACCATACAGGGTCTTTCTCTGGACCTGAAAGGGCCACTTTTGTCGATGGTGGGACAGAGAAGAGAGAGAATATGAAATGTATTCTGTTCTTCCTTCCAGGCCCAAGGACTCACAGATGGGGAGCAGGTGCCTCTTGGGGAGGCTGGGTTTGTGTTGGGGGTTGGGGCGGGTGGAGGTGGCCCCGAGGGAGTTGGCGGTTTAGTTGGTTGGGTGGCAGACCCCAGAGAAATGAATGGATTGCCCTCTACCGCCACAAGCACTTGGAGAACAGAGGACTCTGAGAAGACTGGTCTTGTTTATGTGGAGTCGCTGTGAGAAATAGATGCTGCCTGGGTTTACACCAATCTTTCAAGCTCTCTCTCCCTCTGGGGAGCTTGTTGTCTTAATATTAAACCTTAGTCTTGTCCAACATTTAAGAACCCACAAGGGACAAAGATTTTTACCTATAGATTGAGACTCTCTTTCCTAAACTGGAATCTTGCTTCACCTTCTCCTTTCTTTTTTCTCTCTTCATGTTAAAAAATCAGAAGCTGTGTCTCAAGTATAGAAGGAAGCAGAGTCATTGTAGATCTAGGGTCAGCTGGTTAGAGAAGGTGTGGGCAGGGAGAGGAGAGGGAACATCCTTGGCTAAAGGTTGCAAACTCTTCAACTCATCTTTGGAATTTAGAGATTGCCCCTTTGGGAAAAGAGTTTTGTTTTTTTTTAATCTAGATGTCCATGGGAGGATTAGAGGTAAGACTACTAGTTCTTTATAATGTGGAAGTTAATTTTAGAAGTTATTTTTCTTCTGACAAATAGGGAGTCTTGATTTGGTTAGAGGAGGGAACTATCTGATAAGAGAAGCTGTTTGGAACCATGAGTCAATACTTAAGAGGGAAGTATTCTGTAGTGGGTGGGACTCGTACACGTTGCTGGAGGTTTACTTGCCTGAGGCTGAGGTGGGTTTTGAGGTTATTGCAGGAAAAGGAGAAGGAAAAATCCCCCCAAGACTTTTGCTTGCTCTGCAGTTCTGCTTGATCAGTGTAGGGAAGTTGGAGGGAGGCATGAAAGAATGTGACATTCCTCTTACATGGGGAAGGGATGGAGGAAAATAGTCTTACTTTAGGTTATTACCTATACTGCACAAGGGCCTAACTGGCAGCTGCCACCTGCAGGAGGAAAATCAGAACATTCTCTAGCCTGCTCACCCTCCTCCCCGATCAACTTTTCCCTCCAACTGCAGAGACAAGAAGATGGTCATCAGACAGAAATGCCTTCCATTTCCTTCCCCTCAGCTGACTCTTCATTCTATCCACATCTCTTGCCTCTTTGGGATTAGTAATTTAATAAATAAATATTAGTCATTTAATAGATAAATATTAGTTATTTAATCTCTGTTTGCCCTTCCAAATCCACCTCCTACTCCTCCTCCCTCTGCTTTTGCCCTGAGACTAACAAAATGCACCTAGATATCTTGCTGGTTGGTTTCTTCTTGTTGGTTTCAGTTGTTATTGTTCAGTTGCTCAGTCGTGTCTGACTCTTTGTAACCTCGTGGACTGCAGCATGCCAGGCTTCCCTGTCCATCACCAACTCCTGGAGCTTGCTCAAACCCATGTCTATTGAGTTAGTGATGCTATCCACCCGTATCATTCTCTGTTGTCCTCTTCTCCTCTTGCCTTCAATCTTTCCCAGAATCAGGGTCTTTTCTAATGAGTCAGCTCTTTGCATCAGGTAGCCAAAGTATTGTAGTATTGGAGCTTCAGCTTCAGCATCAGTCCTTCCAATGAATATTCAGGACTGATTTCCTTTAGGATTGACTTATTTGATCTCCTTGCAGTCCAAGGGACTCTGAAGAGTCTTCTCCAACACCACAGCTCAAAAGCATCAATTCTTCCACACTCAGTCTTTTTTATGGGCCAACTCTCACATCCATACATGACTACTGGAAAAACCATGGCTTTGACCAGATGGACCTTTGTTGGCAAAGTAATGTTGCTGCTTTTTAATACGCTAAGTTTGTCTTTGCTTTTCTTCCAAGGAGCAAGCATCTTTTAATTTCATGGCTGCAGTCACCATCACCATCAGTGATTTTGGAGCCCGCCAAAATAAAATCTGTCACTGTTTCCATTGTTTCCCCATCTATTTGCCATGAAGTGATGGGACCAGATATCATGATTTTCTTTTTTTGAATGTTGAGTTTCAAGTCAGCTTTTTCACTCTCCTCTTTCACCTTCATCAAGAGGCTCTTTTGTTCCTCTTTGCTTTCTACCATAGGGAGGTATCATCTACATATCTGAGATTACTGATATTTCTCTTGGCAATCTTGATTCCAGCTTGTGCTTCATCCAACCTGGCATTTTGCATGTACTTTGTATACAAGTAAAATAAGCAGGGTGACAATATACAGCCTTGACATACTCCTTTCCCAATTTGTAATCAGTCCACTGTTTCATGTCTGGTTCTAACTGTTGCTTCTTGATTGCCATACAGGTTTCTCAGGAGGCAGGTAGGGTTGTCTGATATTCCTATCTCTTTAAGAATTTTCCACAGTTTGTTGTGATCCACACAATCAAAGGCTTTAGCGTAGTCAATAAAGAAGAAGTAGATGTTTTTCTGGAATTCCCTTGCTTTTTCTATGATCCAGCGGTTGTTGGCAATTTGATCCCTGGTTCCTCTGCCTTTTCTAAATCCAGCTTGAACATACAGAAGTTCTCGGTTCATGTACTGTTGAAGCCTATCTTGGAGAATTTTGAGCATTACTTTCCTAGCATGTGAAATGAGTGCATTGTGCGGTAGTTTGAGCATTCTTTGGCATTGCCTTTCTTTGGGATTGGAGTGAAAACTGACCTTTTCCAGTCCTGTGGCCACTACTGAGTTTTCCATATTTGCTGGCATATTGAATGCAGCACTTTAACAGCACCATCTGTTAGGATTTGAAATAGCTCAGCTGGAATTCCATCACCTTCACCAGTTTTGTTCGTGGTGATGCTTCCTAAGACCCAAGATGTCTGGCTCTAGGTGAGTGATCATACCATCATGGTTATCTGGGTCATTAAGATCTTTTTTTGTATAGTTCATCTGTGTATTCTTACCACCTCCTCTTAATATCTTCTACTTCTGTTAGGTCCATACCATTTCAAGGGATTAGATCTGATAGAGTGCTTGAAGAACTGTGGACAGAGGTTCATGCCATTGTACAGGAGGCAGTGATCAAAACCATCCCCAAGAAAAAGAAATGCAAAAAGGCAAAGTGGCTGTCTGAGGAGGCCTTACAAATAGCTGAGAAAAGAAGAGAAGTGAAAGGCAAAGGAGAAAAGGAAAGATAAACTCATTTGAATGCAGTTCCAAAGTATAGCAAGGAGAGATAAGAAAGCCTTCTTAAGTGAACAACGCAAAGAGATAGAGGAAAACGATAAAATGGGAAAGATTAGAGATTTCTTCAAGAAAATTAGAGATACCAAGGGAACAGTTCATGCAGCCATGGGCACAATAAAGGACAGAAACACAACAGTTTCAGTTAGTGGGAGCCAATGGCACCAACTCAAGGATAGGAGAGAAAGGTTGGGATACTTCTTCCTCCCACTCTCCTTGCTTTTTGTTGCATTTCTGTGAGTAACTGTAGCTGCAGTTCCCAAGTTCACCAAGCCCTGGCAATATGGTCTTGTCCACCTCCTGACCTTTCAGACATAGGGATATAATGGGATATAATGGCTTCACACTGTTGCTAGGCTTTGGGCACAGTAATACCTCTTGCTTATTCCCTTAACCCTATCTGCACTTCTGTAAGTGGTTCCTTCATTGGAAATACTTGCTGCTGAACTCCTGACTGAACCTTGTTTTTCATTGTCCTTTCTGTCTACGGTTTCAATATCCCCTTCACCACAGGTTCTTTCAAACTGCGCTTTTTCAAAAAGACCCTCCCTTGGCCTTATATCCATTTCTAATTACATCTCCTTACAGACTTCCTCTAACTTTTGTGAGGCCTGAGACAAAACTATAGATGGAAGCCTGTGGCCCACCCTACTTCATTTCCCAGTCTGACTCCATCCTACGTCATGAAGGTCCTGCATCCAAGAGTCTGGACCCCTGGTCCACATATCCACACCCCCTGCACCCCTCTCCAAAGACATGTGGTCCACGTCTTAGGTTCAGGGAGAGGCACACTAGTGACATCATCCACCCATGGGAAGATAGACCCAGGAAAAGACTCGTGTCAGCATTGAAAAGAGGCTTGGTTCCATTTGGACAATGAATTCCAGAGCCTAAAAGGGAGCATATAGGCTGGGGTAAGCTTGTCCCCTTGGTCATGTGGACATGGGTGGAGCTGGAGGGAAGCCAGGTTGGGACCCTGTCTAAATTTCAGGGCCCAGTGTGAGCTCCCTGTTTGTCCAGGTTGAAGATGGTACTTCTTATACAACCAGACTTTTTGAAGGCAATGTCTAATCTCCTGCTTTGTCCTGTTCTTGGCACCCCTGTGACCTTTCTTCATCTGCTGCCACACCATTCCACTGAGACGGATTTGTAGCTGTCATTGATGCCTTCCCTGTTGGCAGTCAATGGTCTTTTCTTGTTCAGTATGGCCTCAGTATTTGTCACTGAAGACCTCTCCCTTCTGGCTTCATGATTTTCTTTTTTCCATCTCAGACTGTTCCTTCTTGCTCTGTTCACGAACTCTCTTTTTCTCCTCTAAGCCCTTAGATGGTAGCATTACGCTGGGTTCTGCCTTTGGCTCTTTCCTGGACAGTTATTGAAATTTTACTCATTACTTATTCTGTCCCTACTGAGCTACTTGCCTAAGTACGTCCCACTCTCTCAAACCACAGTGCCTTTGGGCTTGAGGCTCCTTCTAGACGCTCATCACCTGGCTGACTTCCATTCGTTGGGAAAGATTTGGCTTGAGCTTCACCACCTTTGTGATTTTCCTCTGAGGTACTCTGAGGTCCATGCCCCTTGGATATTTTCCTGTAGTACCTAACACCTTTATTACTTCATTTATTACCCTCTATTTAGAATTGCCAGAAAAAAATATTGGAGGTACAGTTACATTTGAATCTCAAGCAAATATTATTTTAGTACAGTTCAGTTCAGTTCAGTCGCTCAGTCATGTCTGACTCTTTGCGACCCCATAAATTGCAGCACGCCAGGCCTCTCTGTCCATCACCAACTCCCGGAGTCTACCCAAACCCATGTCCATCGAGTCAGTGATGCCATCCAACCATCTCATCCTCTGTCATCCCCTTCTCCTCCTGTCCCCAATCCTATCCAGCATCAGGGTCTTTTCCAGTGAGTCAACTCTTCGCATGAGGTGGCCAAAGTATTGGAGTTCCAGCTTCAACATCAGTCCTTCCAATGAACACCCAGGATTGATCTCCTTTAGGATGGATTGATTGGATCTCCTTGCAGTCCAAGGGACTCTCAAGGGTCTTCTCCAACACCACAGTTCAAAAGCATCAATTCTGCGGTGCTCACCTTTCTTCACCGTCCAACTCTCAGATCCATACATGGCCACTGGAAAAACCATAGCCTTGACTAGACGGACTTTTGTTGGCAAAGTAATGTCTCTGCTTTTCACTATGCTATCTAGGTTGGCCATAACCTTCCTTCCAAGGAGTAAGCGTCTTTTAATTTCATGGCTGCAATCACCATCAGCAGTGATTTTGGAGCCCAAAAAAATAAAGTCTGACACTGTTTCCACTGTTTTCCCATCTATTTCCCATGAAGTGATGGGACCAGATGCCATGATCTTAGTTTTCTGAACGTTGAGCTTTAAGCCAACTTTTTCACTCTCCTCTTTCACTTTCGTCAAGAGGCTCTTTCATTCTTCTTCACTTTCTGCCATAAGGGTGGTGTCATCCGCATATCTGAGGTTATTGATATTTCTCCCGGCAATCTTGATTCCAGCTTGTGTTTCTTCCAGCCCAGTGTTTCTCATGAGGTACTCTGCATATAAGTTAAATAAGCAAGGTGACAATATACAGCCTCGACGTACTCCTTTTCCTATTTGGAACCAGTCTGTTGTTCCATGTCCAGTTCTGACTGTGGCTTCCTGACCTGCATACAGGTTTCTCAAGAGACAGATCAGATGGTCTGGTATTCCCATCTCTTTCAGAATTTTCCACAGTTTATTGTGATCCACACAGTCAAAGGCTTTGGCATATTCAATAAAGCAGAAATAGATGTTTTTCTGGAACACTCTTGCTTTTTCAATGATCCAACGGATGTTGGCAATTTGTTCTCTGGTTCCTCTGCCTTTTCTAAAACGAGCTTGAACATCTGGAAGTTCACGGTTCACGTATTGCTGAAGCCTGGCTTGGAGAATTTTGAGCATTACTTTACTAGCATGTGAGATGAGTGCAATTGTGCGGTAGTTTGAGCATTCTTTATTGTGTGGGATACACTTACACTAAAAATTATTGTTTATCAGAAATTCAAATTTAACTGGATATTCTGAATTTTTATTTGCTGGCAATGGTACCTATTGGAATAATTTGTGTGTTTATTTCCTCTATAGACCATGAACTCCTTGAGGGTAGGCACCATGTTCTTTGAGTCTGTGTCCTAATGCCTGGCACGTGGCAGGCATTCAGAGAATATGTGCAGAGAGATAAAATCTTCAAGTTCTGTGAGCACTCTCCTGCCTCATTTCAAAGGACCTTTCCTGCTTTGAAATTCAGTGTAGTTAATTCACTGATCTCTCTTCTAACCTCTTCTAAAGTCTTATTACTAGCTCTTCATTTTGTGTTGTTTGGTCCTCTAGATGGTAACCAGATGGGAAAGCTCCCAGGTTTTCTCAAAGATTGTCTGATTTTCATCTATAACTCCTAGGGCAGTTCTCTTTGCTTATTTGAATGATTAGCTGATGACTTCTATTGGCATTGTTGGTCATTATTAGATATTACTAGCTAATATCCTTAATTGACTAAATATGTTTACAGAGAGTCAACTTCCACAGCACAGGAACCAAGCTCAGATGAACACAGATACAATAACTCTTGATCTCACAGCATTAAATTAAGTAAATGTTTAATTTTTGCAGTGTAAGTAATGAATGCTCTGGCACATCCCCACCCAGACCTTAGGGAAGTATAAATATTTATGTTATATAAATATGTATATATATTAATATATACATAAATATGTATGCATTAATATAAATATATATGTTAATGAACTCATCACTAAGAGAAATTCTGTTGTTCAGAAAGCAAAAAACTGCTTTGAAAACTGGTGCCTGTCAGCTTATTGGCATATAGTAGTAGTAGTGTAGTACAACTACATTGGCATGTAGTAGTCTCTTATGATCCTTTGGATTTATGTTTGGTAATAATAAGATGATATGAGCACCTATTGAGCACCTATTTATCACCTACAGAATCTCAGGTATTGCTTGAAGTTGTTATGTATCAACTCATCTTCACAGTCATCTCAAGAAACAGAAGCGGTAGTTCCAACACTTACTTTATTCATAGAAGTAGATATTAGATTTCAAAAAAGTGAACTTTGTGAGGGCAAGGGACCCAGAGTGAGAGGAGCTCTTAGTTCCTCTCTGCTCTGACAAAAGGAGATAGACATAGATGAACTTTATTTCTTCACTGGCTCCATTTTGGAGAGTGTAAATATAAAGTACTTAGCACATATCGCTATCAGTTCAGATGATTTTGGCTGCGTTACCAAGAAGACTCATCCAAAAATAGAGTAAACTACAAAGAAAAATTATTATTTCATAAAAGAAGAATTCCAGAATTATAACAGATCTAGAGTCTGTTAATTTATTTTCTCATTTATGTCATCAAAATCCAGGTTCTTTTTCTCTGCTCTGCCATCTTCAATGTGTTGACTGATCTCTTTTGCTGGCTCCCTCACAGTGTCAAATGGCTGCCCCAATTCCAGACATCACGTACAGATGACAACACCCTGCAGAAGGAGAGTCCATTTATTGTCTTCTCTTTCCTTTTATCAGCAGGAAAAAAAAAATCTTTTCCAGAAGCCCACCTTGGAGGACGTCTACTGTGGTCTCTTTGGCCAGAATAGTGCCAGGTGCTCAAATCTAAGCCAGTCAATAGCAAGAAAAATGGAATTACCATTTTTTTTTTTAATCAAGTGGACCAAGGGTCACCTTCCTAGATTCCTGGAAATACATGGGTGTTAGATTTCTGAACAAAGAAAATACTAATTGGCAAAGGAAAAGGGGTGTGGCTTTATTTAGGCAACAGTGTCTATCGCTATGTGTTAAATAAAGCAAAGTGTTTAAAATGTGCCTTAACAAAAGCTAGACCCCTGAATGAGTACTCCTAGCTGCCAGTTACTAGTCTTTCTCCTGTTTTCAAAATTTTTTACTGACCACCACCGATACTGCCAGTGGGCATCAATACCCATTCTTCTTCTTATTGTGAGCACATAGACCACATTTCCTAGCTTTCCTCACAGTTAGATGGAGCCATGGACTCTGATCTAGCAGTGGCACATTGGCAGAAGTGATGTAGATCACTTCCTGTCTTGGCATATGAAGTCTCTCATGTACAATCGTTTTCACTTTTCGTTCCATTGGGACATGATGGCCATGTGTTGGAGTGGCAGGGAAACAGTATGTAATGAACCTAGACCCCTGAGTCATGGCTTGGAGGAGTGCCACCCATCTTACATTGGACGGTGATAAGGAGCTTACTATTTCTAGCAAGAGATAACCTCTGGTTAATGAGGTAACATATTAATGAAAGATGGCAAATACAGTACATGTGCCAATTGTCACTGATTGATAGTTGCATTTAAACTACTATATAGAGAAGGGTTTTAAGATCATGTCTGGGGACTTCCCTGTTGGTCCAGTGGTTAAGACTCTGTACTTCCACTGTAGGGACACAGGTTTGGTCCCTGGTCAGCGAACTAAGATCCCACATGCTGCAAGGTGTGGCCAATAATAATAATAATAATAATAATAAAATGAGATCATCTCTAAGTAGCCTGGGAAAGTTTTCTGCTCTTAATTAATATTGCCTTCCAGGACCTGGCGGCAGAAGTTGTAGATCCATGTTCCATATAGCATCTGTGGTTTGAGAACTAGGAGACCTACCAGGAGAAAGCTTACAGAAAAAAAGTTTATCATTAAATAACAGGACTCAGGGGATTGGATATTGGGGTGCATTTCTAGGAATGATAAGACAGTTGCAACAAAAATTATGCCTTCCATTTAGTGAATACTGTGCTAATGATTTATATACATATTATTTCCTTATCTCCTCATAACAAGTCCATTTTACAGACAAAGACATTGAGGCTCAGAAGTATAAAGTAGCTTGCAGGATATCATGCATTTAATTTACTGGCAGAGGCAGATTTGAACCAGAGTGGTCTGATCCAAAGTATGTCTGTCTATGCTGTCTATGGGATTGTGGAGAGAGCTGCTTATAGCCAGATTTCTGAACTTCAGTTTTTGTTGTGAGGGCTGTGTGGTACATTGTAAGATGGTTAACAGAATTGCTAGCCTCTAGTGGCTCAGACCCTGATGCTGGGAATGATTGAAAGTAGGAAGAGAAGGGGATGACAGAAGATGAGATGGTTGGATGGCATCACCAACTCAATGGACATGAGTTTGAGCAAGCTCCAGGAGTTGATAGACAGGGAAGCCTGGCGTGCTGCAGTCCATGGGGTCACAAAGAGTCGGACACGACTGAGCTATAAACTGAACTGAGTGGCTCAGATGGTAAAGAATCTGCCTGCAATGCAGGAGATGCAAGTTCAATCCCTGGGTTGGGAAGATGCCCTGGAGAAAGGAATGGCAACCTAACCCACTATTCCTGCCTGGAGAATTCCATGGACAGAGGAGCCTGGTGGGCTACAGTCCATGGGGTCACAAAGAGTCGGACACAACTGAGTGACTCCTACTTTCACTTTCCACCCATTAGATACCTGTACTGTATTCCTCCCTCCCAGACAGAGAAAAATGTCTCTAATGACACTGCTAAATTGCCCTCTGGCTGAGGATCACTAGGTTAGAGGAAGGCATAGCCTATGTTCTGGGCAGGCAGGTGATCTGGGAAGGGGCTGAGGAACCATATGGGAACTTAGGGGGCAAGGGGTCCCTTAAGGTAGCCTGGAAACCTTCATCACATGCAGAAGGCAACAGCAGTGGGGAGACTGAGTTCCTGAAGCTCATGCATGAAGTCTCCTAGATATTTCCCGTTAAGAGGCAGGATTGAATAGAGCTGAGCTTGCAGGAGAAGGTTCCTGTGGCCCCAAATTGTAGTTGTAGGAAGGATGTCAGGTGAGGATTTTAATCACACTGGTCACCCTGAATGCCACTGAGAGCCTGCTTCTGCCCCTCTCTCAAAAAACCAAGTGCTATATCTCCTAATCAGTAGATATGGAAGGACTGTTTGTTGAATGAATTGTGAACAGTTAGACCAAGGGAAGGGAATAAAGCAGTTGCACTTCTTTTTGAGTCAAAATATGATATGAGGCAATATTTCTGAAATAGCTGCTAGATCTATATATACTTGGGACCCTAAGCAGCACATTTTAGACATTTGGAAAAGACACCAATGTTCAGATGAAAGAGAAAGATAGTGTCTCTTCTAGTGAAAATCAATGACCAAAATCTAACGCATTCCCTCAATGCCTCTTTAACTTTTAAATGGAAGTCTGTTTTAGGGACTTCCCTGGTGGTCCAATGGCTAGGACTCTGTGCTCCCAATGCAGAGGGCCAGGGTTCAATCTCTGGTCGGAGAACTAGATCCCACATGCTACAACTTAGACATGGAGCAGCCAAATAAATACATAAATATTAAAAAAAAAAAAAAACTGGAAAAAAATAAATGGAAGTCTATTTTATGTGAAAACAGAGATGTTCTCCTTTGGTATAGACAGAAAGAAAGTTGCTTTGGAAAAAAGTATAAACGGTATTTGGCAAAACCAATAATTCTCCTTGTAGGTAAGTGTTCTGAGGGAATGTTCATTTGCTTCAATTCTTACTGCTTATTTTGCTTTCTCTTATTTCTCAAAGTGAGTAGC
This sequence comes from Giraffa tippelskirchi, assembly GCF_054371585.1. NCBI lineage: Eukaryota > Metazoa > Chordata > Mammalia > Artiodactyla > Giraffidae > Giraffa > Giraffa tippelskirchi. The sequence continues at coordinate 23,592,675 of NC_137284.1, forward strand.
TTCTTGATACATGTGTTTAATTAGAATATGTCTTAAAGGATTTCTCAAAATCAGAGCCTGTAGAGGGATGGTGGTTACAGAAGTTAGCCCTAACTTCATCAATTCAGGAAGATAGGAATTATTGTGGGATCACTGTCCTCTAGTTTAGAAAGTTTAAAAGGAATTAGAGAATATTGAAGCTAATTAACTGCAAAGCTGACTAACATACTGACAGTGCAAATTTATGATCATGTGTAACTTCTGCCCTTCTCTCAAAAAACCAAGCATGACAATCACTTGGTGTTGCTTTCTAAAAAATAAAGCTGTCTTTGTTTTCACCCTCTCTCATTTCCATTTTCAGCATAGAACAGTTCACAAATCCATGTTTTTTTTACTGTCACCATTCAAGATATTTTGCTCTGGGTTATGTGCACTAAATGGTAGAAAGCATGAAGGGAGGGGAGGCGTTGTGGTCCTTGCTATTCACATTTTGCCTGTTAATCTAATTTCCAAGGTATGGGCTGCCCACATAGAAAAGCTTTCTCCCCACCTGGTGGATTGTTTAGCCAAGCTTTTTAAATGGGCAGAGTTTGGGGTTGGGGGGCAGTGGAGAAATGAATGTTTTTTTTTTTCTTTTTGCAAGTTTCCACGCAAAGCAATGGAAAGAATTTAGTGGTTGTCAACATGAGTTTAGTACAAAGGTATGGTTTAAAGTGTTAGGTTCATTTTGACTGAGCTTCAGGTCACACAAGCCTAGGGAAACCTGTGCTGCTATTTGTCTCTTGTGTGTTTTAAAAAGAGTTCAGAAGACGCCAGGGAGGGAGATGAAGCGGAGGTAGGGGGCGGGTAGCGTCCCAAGGGAAGAACGTCCTTTAAAGGGTGGCTACTTCAGGGGTGTTGCTCGCAGGGGCTCTCAGCGACGGATTGTGTGAAAGGGCAGCTTTGAATGAACAGCCCCAGCCAGGCCTGATTTTGAACTGTTTTTCAGTCCTTGATTCCTACAAACAAAATAGAATACCTTGTCGAATAGAGCCCATTGAATGAGGATGATGGGTTAAGAGCGGGGGTACGAGGTGGTAGCGTGGATGCTTGTTTATCCAGGAGGAGTTGTCCGTTGTTCCTGGGGCCGGTGAAAGGAAAGACGCCAGAATCTGATGGCTGGGGTAGCATTGATGTGAGGTAACGGGGTAATCGGATTGAAAGGGAGCCATAGTGTTTGTGTCAGTTCACATCTCGTCAAAGGAATAATATGAGGTGCTACCTAGCTGAGGCTTTGGCCATGACTGGGGAGGAGGGGGTTCAGTTAGCAAGCATCCAGGCCTCACTGGATTCAAACATAAATTAATTCTCACAGGAACATTGCCTGATTAACCTATTTGCATAATAGTAGAAAAACTACAGAGTGGTTACTTTTTTTTTCTTCTTCTGTAGAGATTTGGACAAGAAAAGCTTTAAATTCATTTGAAAGAAGGGTGTGTGAGAAGTCAGCAGAGAAAGCCTCCTCTGGGGCTCCCAGGGCTGCTTTCTGGATGGAAGGGGTTGGTAGTCAAGGCAGGGCCTGTTCACTCAAGATGTTTAACTGTTCCCTCGAGATGTTTAACTGTTCCCGGCCAAAAATCACCTACTTCCAAGGCCCTCTCCTGGTCCTTGCTTTAGGGGACTTAGCTCTTGGCTCAGGTGATAGGATGAGGCTCAGGGGAGGAACAGGCCATCTGCCCCAAGTGGACTGTCTGACTTAGTTCACATTCTGGTCCAAGAAGATCATTGTTTCAGAAAATATGTAGATAGGTTCTGTTCATGGGTGTTTGGGAAAATAATCTCAGGTCTATTTGCCATTCCACAGAGAAGCAAAGTAATTTCATTGCCAAAACTCACGCTGTTTGTGACCTATTTTGACTAAGTCCATTGATTCAGGAAGTACTCGCTTTGCACTGCCTGGTTCGTTATCTATAGTGGGTATGTCAGTGGGATCAGTGTTATCTTTTTAAGAAACTGCCTTATAAAAGCAGAATGGACAAAAGGGGGCTAAGGATTCCAGAGTTTCAGATTTTCAATATCAAATGTTATTTTTCCTGCAGACATTTCAATAATGGAAATTTTAAACGTTGCTGTGAACATTACTTAGCAAAGCCAGCTTTGATTACTTTCGTCTTCTGCTCAAGAATAAACAGCCTTCTTCTTGTAGACTCACAGACACTATCTTCAGTGCTTCTTCCCCATTCTTACCACCTTTAGTCCCTCATCTTCCACTGTTGTCTGAATAAAGCCCCAAACCATTCAAATTAAGCTGCCCTGTTGGCTCAAAATGCTTCTGTTTCTACAAATTCTAGATGGAGATACTTTTACAACAATAGCAGGGGAGATCCTATTTTCTAATTGACTTCATGGTTAATTCCAAATTTTATGATGAAAGCTTCTTGCTATAAAAGAAATGCCTGTGGTAGGTGCTCAGTGAAGGTTACTTTCACTGTTCCTTCCCTTGACTGTGTCCAGAACAACAATGAGAAAATTCCCTTGTTACTTAGGAACATTCAGGAACAAGAGCTTAATACAGCAGAGAGGGGAAAGGATGTTCTGGACAAGTCAGCTGCTTTGTGGGTGCCAACCAGCCTAGGATCCCCTTCTTTGGGATCTGTACTCCCTCATCTCCTATTAAGAAGGGTGAGCCTCTAAAAGTTTTTTTTTTTTTTTAAGACTTTTTTTTTTCCCAGAGCAGTTTTAGTTTTACAACAAAACTGAGAAAAAAGTATGTATATATGAATAACCTCTCCCATCATCAAAAACACTTACCAAAATGGTACACTTTTGCCAAAGATGACTCTACATTGATACATCATAATCATCCAAGTCCATAGTTTACCTTAGTGTTCACTCTTGGCACTGTGCATTCTGTGGGTTTGGACTAATGTATAATGACACATATCCATAGTTGCAATGTTATACAGAGTATTTTCACTGCCCTAAAAGTCCCCTCTGCTCTTCCTAGTTATCTTTTCCCCCTACCCAGTCCAGGTAACCAGTGATCTTATTATTGTCTCCATAGTTTTGCCTTTCCCAGAATGTCATCTAGTTGACACGCCTTCCTCCAGACAGTCTTCCCAACTCAGGGATCGAACTCGCATCTCTTTTTTTTTTTTTTTAATAAATTTATTTATTTTAGTTGGGGGCTAATTACTTTACAATATTGTAATAGTTTTTGCCATACATTGACATGAATCAGCCATGGGTTTACATGTGTTCCCCTTCCTGGACCCCCCACCCACCTCCCTCCCCATCCCATCCCTCTGGGTCATCCCATTGCCCCGGCCCTGAGCCCTTGTCTCATGCATCGAACATGGAATGGTGTTCTGTTTCACATATGATAATATACATGTTTCAATGCTATTCTCCCAGAATGTCCCACCCTCACCTTCTCCCTCAGAGTCCATAAAATTGTTCTATGCATCTGTGTCTCTTATTCTGTCTCGCATATAGGGTTATCGTTGCCATCTTTCAAATTCCATATATATGCATTAGTATACTGTATTGTTGTTTTTCTTTCTGGCTTACTTCACTCTGTATAATGGGCTCCAGTTTCATCCATCTCAGTAGAACCGATTCAAATGTATTTTTTTTTAATGGCTGAGTAATATTCCATTGTGTATATGTACCACAGCTTCCTTATCCATTCGTCTGCTGATGGACATCTAGGTTGCTTCCATGTCCTGGCTATTGTAAACAGTGCTGCGATGAACATTGGGTTACATGCGTCTCTTTCAATTCTGGTTTCCTCGGTGTATATGCCCAGCAGTGGGATTGCTGGGTCATATGTCAATTCTATTCCCAGTTTTTTAAGGAATCTCCATACGAACTCGCATCTCTTATGTCTCCTGCACTGGAAGACAGGTTCTTTACCACTAGTGCCACTTGGGAAGTGCCACCCCCCCAACCCCTGATGTCATACTGAAGAGGAAAATCTTCAGTGGCTGTAGGTTCCAAAGAAAATTTATTGTTCATTATTCACATAGATTAATTTGGGTCTGCAGAGCCAGCCCTTCAGGGACTAATTGATTACTTATTTCCTCCCAGGCACACAGTTTTCTCTGATGTGGATCCCACCTCCGTGAGACCAAGTTGTGGCTCCAGCTGTTCTTTTAATTCACCATGACCTTGGGCAATCACTTCACCTTTGCCCCCTTTGATTTTATCATCTATAAAGTGGAGAAATTGATATCATATCTAACTTTCTCAAAGGAATATTGTTACAGAGAAATTAGTGGATTTTTAAAGGACTTAAAATATATAGCATGTAAATATTAGTTGCCATTGGTATTTATTTTGTCATTGGTAGTGATATTATTATCTCTACCCCCACAACCACTGCAAAAATAATTAGTGCTATTACTACTGCCTATTCTAATTCTATGCTTCTTTTTCTTTCTACAACTAGAACTGAAAAGCAGAGAACTATCAGATCATGCCCACATCCCTGGCAACAAGTTATTTTTTCCCTTTTACTTATTTATTTATTTAAGGCTGTGCTGGATCTTTGTTGCTTTGCAGGTTTTTCTCTAGTTACCACGAGTGAGGGCTACCCTTTCGGGCTTCTAATTGAGGTGGACGGGCTTCTCATTGCGGTGGCTTCTCTTGTTGCTGAGCACAGGCTCTAAGGCATGCAGGCTTCAGTAGTTACAACTCTTGGGCTCAGTGGTTGTAGTGCAGGGGCTTAGTTGCTCCTCGACAGCTGAAATCTTCCCAGGCTCTTATCCACTGCACCACCAGGGAAGTCCCTATTTTTTTTCCCTTTAAGAGAAAGATTCCTCTGCAAGTACCTCTCAGTTGGTTCTCCAAAGCTTGTCATAGTGTGTACAAGTCACTGCAAGGGATGCCCATGGATAAGCACTATGTATTAAATAACTCAGGTATGATAACCTGTGGCCAGGAGCTGATTTTTCCTTCCAGGGAACATTTGGCAATGTCTGGAAATGTTCTTAGTTGTGCATGTTTGATGTGTAGGAGGTGCCAGGAGAATGCTGCTGGCATCTGGTGGAAGAAGCCAAGGATGCTACTATTCAACATGCAGGACGGCCCCCCTCAAAGTGCTTTCTGGCCCAAAATGTCAATAGTGTCAAAAGTGAGAAACTCTGATCTGACCGAAGGACTTTCATTTTTCTTCTAAATTTATTATAAGCAGGTTTGCTTTTTAATTTTTTACTATTTTTGGTTGACAAATAATTTATAGATGGTGATATGTGGAGATCTTACGTTTAGTTACAGTTTGATCACTTCTGGCAAATGCAAATATCCTTGCACACCAGATTCCTATCAATACATACACCATATCCATAATCCTTAAGAAGTTCTCTTGTACCCATTCCCAGTTGGTTCCCTCCCCACCCCCAAAAACAACCATGGTCTGATTTTTCTTTCTCACTGTATATTATTATGCCCATTGTTTTGGAATGTTAAGGATGTCTTGTCTGGAACATGGTATTTGGTATTTGGTTGGACTAGTTAGGACAGAGGTGATTAGACCCCAGGGACCAGGGAGCTGGACCACAAGAGTGAGACTTGAGAGGTATGAAGGACAAGTCACATGAAAAAAACAGACAGCTGTTAGGTAGCTGGCATCAGAGAGATCTTGCAGCCAACAGCTGGCAGAGAAGGTCAGGTAAGTAGGAGAGAAGTAAAGAAGGACCAGAACAGGGAACAGGGCCCTGGTCATGGGGATTCGGGGAAGGGTCTGGGTTAGAGCTGTTGGCTGACTCAGGCAGAGCCAGGCTGCTTGAATAGAAACGCATGTTGAGAACCTGGTGTGGAGGAGGTGTATTTGTTTCCTAGGGCTGCTCTAGCCAATTACTGCAACCTTGGTGGCTTAAAACAATAGAACTTTATTCCCTCACAGTTACAGGGCCTGAAAATCCAAACTCAGAGTCGGAGCACTAAGCTTCCTCTAGAAACTCTCAGGGGACAGTCCATTCTTTACCTCTTTCAGCTTACAGTGGCCGTCAGCTTTCCTCACTTCCTTGACTTGTGGCCACATCCCTCCAGTCTCTGCCCTGGACTTTATATTGCCTCCTCTTCTGACTGTTCTCTGTGTCTCTCTCTCTTTTTGGCTGTGCTGGGTCTTTGTTGCTGCACACAGGCTTCCTCTAGTTGCAGTGAGCGGGAGTTACTATCTAGCTGCTATGCAAGGGCTTCTCATTACGGTGGCTTCTCTTGTTGTAGAGCACAGGCACTAGTGTGCTGGCTTCAGCTGTGGCACATGGACTCAACAGTTTTCACTCTGAGTCTAGGGCGTAGGCTCAGTAGTTGTGGTGCATGGGCTTAGTTGCTTTGCAGCATGTGGGATCTTTCTGGATCAGGGATTGAACCAGTGTCCCCTACATTACAATGCAGATTCTTAACCACTGGACCACCAGGGAAGCCCTGAGTATCTCTTATAAGTACACTTGTCCTTGGATTTGGGTCTACCTGGATAATCTAGGATGTCTCATCTCAAGGTTCTTAATTACTCTGTAAAGACCATTTTACCAAAAATTAATAAAACAACATTCATCAGTTCCAAGGATTTGATGTGCATGTATTTGGTTTTTTCCCCCTTGGAGAGAAAGAATTTTTCAGTTTACCAACAGGAGCAAAGTTGAGAAGAGAAATTTCTAGAACTGATCTATGAAGTCAGAGGGAGCCTACTGCAGGGCTGGCTGAAGGTCAAGTTGATAGCCCACAGATCTCAGTTCCTTTATATTTCTCCAGTCTAAGGTTGGAATTAGTTTCAGGAAATGAAGGACGTTAACATTTGTTGCACATGGAGCACTGCCAGGCACAGTGGTGAGTGCCTCATTATCAGATTCCTTTAATTCTAAAAAAGACCCTCGGCAGTAGCTGTGCCATTTTCCCCTTTTCAGCTGTGTATTTTGGAAAAATTCACACTTAAAGTTGGAAGAAAAATACAGTAAGCACCTATGTATCCTTCACCTGGGTTCACTAACTGTTGCTATATTGCCTCATCTGTTCTCTGTGTATTCACATATACATCTGCGGAAAGGAAGTGGAACCATTTGAAAATAAGTCATAGGTCTCATGATATTTCAACTCTAAATAAATCAGCATCGTTTATGTGTGATTTGACACGTAAGAAATAGTTACTTTTATTTGACAAATGAAAAAGTGGAATCTCAGCAACGTTAGGTAAATTTTTCAGTCTCAGAACTGAAGTACAAAGCCAGTGTTTGAGTACAAGGCTGTCTGACTCTCAAACCTCATGCTCTTTCTGCACATTTTTATTCATTTGTCTATTTATTCAGTGATTTTGGTGGGACCGGCAACTATAATATGCTGAGGATACATTGGTGGATAAGGCATGCAAGTTGGAAAGATATATATTGGTAAACAGATAAATAACTAAGATAATTTCAGGGTCTGTGATGAACAAGAACTGGTAGGGGAATAGTGGTGTAGAGACTAGGAAATTAAAAGAAAAACAGCTCATGGCCCCTGCCTTAAAAGAGATTGTAAGGGAGCAGGATCCTTAGAAACGAGAAGTGAGATTCTTAGCAGTGAGGAAACTTCCATTCTTTCTCAAGAAGCTTCAGCAGGAGATGCTTTGCCAAAAGAGAGGATGGACTAAGAAAGAAGACATAGGGTCCTGGAAATAAGAGATCCAACCCAGAAGAAAAGCAAAGGGAAATCTTGGGCAGCAAGACTAGAGGGTGTGGAGAGAAGCAGGAGGATGGAAGGATGCAAGAGAAGGCACAGAACTGAAGATCAGCTGATGCATCTGAGCACATGGTAAAGAGAGGAATATTTAGGAGTGTTTTAAAATTCTGAGAGAGAGAGAGAGAAAGTCTTGGGAAAACTTAATGATAACTACCCAGAAAGCTATGTAAAGGAAAAGGAACTATTAGCTTCAGGAAAAAGAAGAAGACAAGGCAATGTAACCATAGGCTAATACTAGCTTAACAATGCACAATATTTGCACACATGTAGTAAAGGATACACGTAATGGTGATTGTACCAAAAATAGTGATATAATTATTGTGGTAGAGGGGTGGGAGGCATTGAGCGTGAGGGGTAAACCGTCACTGTCCATTATGGAAAGTCAATAGCTGATGTTTAAAATGTACAAGTCAGCAAACAGAACTGGAAGCAAACTGTTCAGAAATATGGAGGATATATTCATGTTGGTGTACGGCAGAAACTAACACAACATTGTAAAGCAACTATCCTTCAATTAAAAAAAAAAAAAAGAAATATGGAGGTAAATACCAGAAGAAATTGTTAAAAATATATGAAAATAGCTCTATCTCAAAAGTAGGAAGAAGAGGCTAAAGATTATTATTGTAAGCTTTGTGGTATTATTTAATAATTAAATGATGTGCATTGTGGTATTATTTAATAATTAAATGATATGTATATACTACTTTGATATATATATTAATAAAAATGAACAGAAGTTGGTAGAAGGGAAGGAAGAGAGGGAGGAAGAGAGAGAGAAAGCAAGGGTAGTCAGAGGGAGGGAGAGAGGCTGACAGTGTTGAATTTCCTATACTCTGCCCTTCTGGAAGAAAAGCGTGTGGCTGGTTAGAACAAACATTCAGGAAAAACAGCCTCAGGGGAAGATAAGGGAAAGAAAGGGACTCTGATCATTCACAAACTGGATAATCAGACCTTAAATTATTTAAATTAGATGTTCTAGAAAGAAGGATGTGTATCCAACAGAAAACAAGGGATCAATACTCTTTAATGTTGAAGCCAAATTCTCTAGATTTGATCAAGAATCCAAAATACTTATCACATAACATCTTAAGATCGAATGGTTCTGAAGACATTTTCATTTTGAAAAGGTACAGGCATTTTCTTCATTCCTAACTTTTATAACAGCTTTATTGAGTAATAAGTATAACTAAGTAAAATCGAACTCCCAGTTTGTGTACTTCACCTTTTTAAAAACTGAGTAATTCATCCAAGATTTTTTCCAAATGCTTCTTATTTTCAAGAACTTCCAGAGTCCAGGGATAAAAAGAAATAATACCTCAACTTTGCCCTTGATCTATTACACAAGGGATATTTAAAATATTTTAAATTAGGCCACAGGGCATAACATTTATATCTTTCCATATTCTATCAGATTTGCCAGGGCAATCCATTTTGCATTTTTAAAGAGTTAACACTCTGAAATAACATTAACATTGGCCTATATTTTTCTTTTAATAATATTACTTGCATTTTCTAGACCTTTCTGTAAAAGCATTTTTTTTTCAGTATTTCCTGGGTTGTTTTGGTTACAAATCCTCCTAAATTTCATTTAGGATAGAAGTATTGACATACCGTTTTTAAATTTTCAGCTTTTATTTGTCCATCTCCAGTGTCTTGAACTGGTGAGCTTCATCATAGCTGTGATATGTAAAGGGCTATTTCCCTAAAATCTCTTTAAAATTTTTCCTTTTCCTTTTTAACCTGCTATCGAGTTTATGTAAAATGGTGGAACCATTTCACAGAGTCACTCCTGTGAATATTTGCCTTGCACATGGCAGATAATAAATAGTTGATTGAACAAATTTAGGATTGATGAACTGTTCTTATTTGGGGTCATAGTAGGTGAGAGTCAGTTTGAACATATGTAGAATTTAAACACAGTCTGAAGGGAAATAGGATACTCTTAGTGCCCTCCCTTCAATCCAACACCAATTCTTTTAGCTGATATTTGAAACACTTGTGAATTATTTGCCCAATAGTAGGTTTGGGAAGCCCTTCCCCTACAATCCAGTCTGCTGTTTTCTTTGCTATTATCTTCAACTACTGAATCAGATCCAGAAAACCCCAAACTGACTTTCTTTGAAGTTAAAGACTTTTGGCTCCACCCAAGCTTAGGATGTCAAGTGAGAGTAACAAGCATTACTAACATAGTAATAGGGTTAAAAAAAGAAAAAGGAAGAAAAGAAGGGCATACAGAAGGTAAACATTCATTATTATTTACAATATATCAAGTTTCAGATTAATGAATATATAATTGAACCAAAATAATACACCCCAAGTAGTCTAAAATTTTTCCTATTCCCATAGAAGTCTCTGAAAATCTAGAAATTTTAGTACTTGGATTATAATCATTTAATAGAGTTGGACTGAATTATATGAAAATATTTGGCCTTACTTATCTACCATAGTTTGATTATGTTGCATAGTGAGATAGAAATTTATGACATCTAAAAGTTTTTTCCTCCATTTCAAATAGCTAGTCATTCATTTATAACCAGATGAAGGTTTGTTTGAATGTATTCAAAGGAATGGACTTACTGGGTGGCTCAGTGGTAAAGAATCTGCCTGCCAATACAGGAGATGTGGGTTTGATCTCTGGATCAGGACTATCCCCTGGAGGAGGAAATGGCAACCCACTCCAGTATTCTTGCCTGGTCAATCCCATGGACAGAGGAACCTGGTGGGCTACAGTCCATGGGGTCGCAAACAGTTGGACATGACTGAGCAACTGAGCATGCAGAGGATCAAAGGAATGGCTCTTGATCACAGGTTATTTCCAAAAGAGCAGGGGTGGGAGAGTACAGATGCTTAGATCCTTTGCACAGGACCAACAGTGGAGGGCTCTCCAGGGTCATCTTGCCTCACTCTTGCCCTCATTGAATCCCTTCACCCCACCCCACATTTAACACAATGTTCTTACACTGTCTGGGCTGCCAACTATGTGATTTATGATTCACAGTTAGAAGACTGGTCAACAGTATGTTGACTGATTGGTTAGACAGCTGCTACACAGCTTTGTCTGAAAATATTAAGAAAATTTTTACGCTGGCAACAGTGGGACCATGATTATACTATTCTCAGGGTATTTTCGGAGAAGGCAATGGCACCCCACTCCAGTACTCTTGCCTGGAAAATCCCATGGATGGAGGAGCCTCGTAGGCTGCAGTCCATGGGGTCACTAGGAGTCGGAGACGACTAAGCGACTTCACTTTCACTTTTCACTTTCATGCATTGGAGAAGGAAATGGCAACCCACTCCAGTGTTCTTGCCTGGAGAATCCCAGGGGCGGGGGAGCCTGTTGGGCTGCCGTCTATGGGGTCACGCAGAGTCGGACACGACTTAGCAGCAGGGTATTTTTGGTTTTAAACAGCAGCTTCACCATTGAATCAGATGTTTTTATGAACTTACCTTTTTAAAAACAAAAGACCAGGGATTGAAACCAAGGCCCTTGGATTGTAGGCGTGGAGTCTGGACCACCAGGCAAGTCCCCTTTTAAAAAAACCTTTACTGGCTCCCTATGACAACTAAGTACAACCTACTTTGGTACTTAAAATGGTAGGAAATTCAGACTTATGTCCAGAAAAGAGAGGTGACTATGGTGTGAAATGTATTGCTTCTGAGACAAAAGTACCATCTCGGTGTGCTATTAGAGTCAAAGTTCATTTCACGATAAAAGAATCACTAAAGTGAAAACCAGGGCTTCCCTGGTGCCTTAGCGGTAAAGAATCTGCCTGAAATGCAGGAGATGAGGGTTTGATCCCTGGGTTGGGAAGATCCCTTGGAGGATGAAATGGAAACCACTCCAGCATGGAGAATTCCATGGACAGAGGAGCCTGGCAGGCTACAGTCCATGGGGTCCCAAGAGTGGGACACGACTTAGCAACCAAACCATCACCACCAAAGTGAAAACCAGTGAGGATATTTTCCCCAAAGAGTATCTCATTTTCCTGGCTGCCTTTTTATTTCCACCCTACTCTTATCTCAGTGGCTATTTTAATGATTTCTGAGTTAGGAAGAATTTTACTAAGTTTTATCTCAGATGAGAAATTTGAAGGGATATTATAGTTCTGATGAGTGAATTCCAGGCATAGCTACCCAGTAACAGCTATTTAGGATGAAAACAGTGATGGTCTTGTAGCCAGCAGAATGAGTGAGTTACTGTGAAACTCTTTTTGCTGGAGTGGCTCTGGGAGGTGGGTGTGCTTTACTGGGCTTTGGTGAGTAATTCTAACCTTGTCATTTGAATTTTTAAAAAATTATTATTATGAATAACCATGTCAGAAGAGATTTATGTAGGGGATCATGGTTTAATCATTCTATTAGTTAACACCACAAGAAAATGACCCAACAGTTGTGAATGACAGTGCAAATCAAGAATACTTTTTAAATAGTGCCCATATCCAGAAAAACATTTTTCTCCTAGTGTTGAAGGACCCATAATGTGTCTTTTGTCAAAGAGAGAAAAATATTTTCCTTACAAGCTGGCATGGCATGCATGCTTAGTCGTGTCAGACTAAGTCTGTAGGTGACCCTACAGACTCTAGCCCACCAGGCTCCTCTGTCCATGGGATTTCCCAGGCAAGAATACCAGAGAAGCTGCTGGTAGCCTAAATAGCTGCCAACGGAGAAAGCAGGCTGTTATCTTTCAAAATCCTAAATAGAACTCTCTTGGAAACGGTTCTAGGCTCTGGATGAGAGGGCCAGAGAGCGGCTGAGAAGCACATTCTGGAAGAAACATTTTTCTACCTGCAAACATTCTTTTCTGACTGTACATCCCCACGCTGAGTTTCTCTCTCCTAGGGTCCTGCCGTCCTAACCACCTCACCTTACTGGTCCCTCTATAAAACTAGCAAGCAAAACTGTTTCTGCAAAGGGTGCATAACTGAGCTGATTATTTTAGATTCATTTTTGAGTGAATTGATTTTTAATAAATTGGCTAGGAAGTAATTGGGTTGAATGTCCCCCATTTCACAGAAGGGCAAATTGAGGCTTTGAAAAGGTCTTACTTTCTAATTTCCACACATGAAAATGCCATCTAGATTCCAAGGAGCCTCTTTGTTTTTAGGTCTGTGGCAAGGTATCTGCCTTTGCAAGGGTTTGATAGGAGGGTGTTTGTACTATTCATAGTCAGGGTGGGAATAATTAGCTGAGTAACAAGTACTCACTCAGTGTCTGCGGAGTCTCCACACTTCAGTGCCATGCAGAGATTAATCAGAGAGGGAGAGCACGCAGCCCTCCAAGAGCCTGGCACCTGAGTGTAGACATGTGTGGCTTACCCTCACCTGTGTAAGGATCTGTGGGAGACAGCAGTAAGGTAGCGCTCTTCCCAGTACAATCCAGGCAACTGTCCTGGATTGAAATGACCCTCAGGTGGTGCTTAGAAGCCCTAAATTAAGTCCTGACTCTGCAGCTTCTGGCTTACAATTAGGCAAGGCTCTGCAAGCTTTTTGCTAGTTTTTTTGGCTTGTCAGTCCCTCTAGCTGCATCTCAAAGCAAGCTCCTCCTCACTCTCTGTGCTCCAGCTGTGTCCCTCTCCCTCCACCCACAGGGCCTTTGCACAGGCTTCGCACTCTGCCGGGAATGCTCTCCTGTATACCCCTACCCCCATCTCATTCCTACGCTTTCTGCAAGTGTCATTTAAAATGTCACTTCCCTAGGGAAGCTTCCCTGACATCCACAGGGGATCTTCCTACTACAGTGTTGGTCACAATAGTAATCAATTTCTTTCAATATTATCTGGTTTTTATATTTTGTCTCCACTAGATGAGGCAGAGATCAGGGCTGGTTAGTTTACTGTTGCTCCCTTTTGAGCATATTGTCTGACAGAAGGTAGATGTTTAATACATATTTATGGAGTGAATGAATAGAAGCTATCACTTAATGCTCTGAACCTCAGTTTACTCTGTAATAGGAATCGTAAATTCTATCTCTTATGCTTGTTATATGGGTGAAATGAGGTCTTGGGCTTGAAAACATCTTCAATGGTGCCTGCATGTAATAGACATCAATAGATATTGAACAAAGACTTTAAAAATAATAGTACTCAACTCTGTGAAACAGCACTTAAGTGGAAAGCCTTGAGTGTTTTTTGTTGTTGTTGTTCTTGTTGTTCAGTCGCTAAGTCATGTCCAGCTGTTTGCAACCCCATGGACTGCAGCACACCAGGCTCCCCTGTCCTTCACTGTCTCCCAGAGTTTGCTCAGCCAACTCTATTCACTCATTCAGCAACACCATTCATATGATGCTTTATACTTCATAAAGCTCTTTTTTTCCACATCAAGTGGCAGATTATATCTTCCAAAGATGGCCCTACCAATATGTCTATCCCATCGCACATCATCGTCTCACAAGGTCACTGGCATTCCTGTGGAGAGGTGAGGGGTCTGTGTTCCCTCTTCTTGAATCCCAGTGGGACTGTGACTGTTGTGACCGAGGGAAAATGACAGATGTGTGTGTGTGTGTGTGTGTGTGTGTGTGTGTGTGTGAGACTTCTGGCTTTGTGTTCTGCCTGATCAGGCACGTACACTGCCACCACGTTGTGAGGAAGCCCTGAGGTCATCAGGAGTCAGCACTGACCTTCAGATGTGTGAGTGCATGAACCCTCTGAGATTCCAGCCCCAGCCACTGAGCCGCTCCAGCTGATAGCAAATGGAGCAGAGATTAGCAGATTGGTGAACTAGCTGAAGGTGATGGATTGAAGCCACTCTGCTTTGGAGTAATGGTTATGCGGCCATAGACGACCAGAGCGCATGTCATCACAGATAGCTTATTCTCATTTTTGAGATGAGGGAGCAGAAGCTCGCAGGGGTTCAGTGACTTCCCCAGGATCACACAGCTGGTAACTGGTAAAGCCCTAGTATATGCATTTCTAGGATTCCTCTTCTTAGTACCCTCAATATCCTGACTCTCCTTACGTGAGCCTCAGAAGTAGAGGGTGGTACCAACTTTCTGGGAAATCCCACCTCCTATTTAAGTGGGCTTGGGAGGCTTGGCGGAGAAGGCAATGGCACCCCACTCCAGTACTCTTGCCTGGAAAATCCCATGGACGGAGGAGCCTGGTAGGCTGCCGTCTATGGGGTCTCACAGAGTCGGGCACGACTGAAGCGACTTAGCAGCAGCAGCAGCAACAGGGAGGCTTGGGGCTCCCTTCTCTTGGGGCTTAGGCTCCTTCAGATACTCAAGTGTCCTAGTCACACAATTCAGCGAGAGGAAGGAGAAAATTGCAACAGATTATAGCCTTGTTATTCAGTAGCTCAGTCGTGTCTGACTCTTTGACTCTTTGCGACCCCACGCACTGCAGCACACCAGACTTCCCTGTCCTTCACTAACTCTCAGAGTTTGCTCAAATTCATGTCCAGTGAATTGGTGATGCCATCCACCATTGAGTTGGTGATGCCATCCAACCATCTCATCCTCTGTCATCCCCTTCTCCTGCTGCCTTCAGTCTTTCCCAAGATCAGGGTCTTTCCCAATGAGTCAGCTCTTTGCATCAGGTGGCCAAGGTACTGGCGCTTCAGCTTCAGCATCAGTCCTTCCAGTGAATATTACAGTGTTAGATATAGCCTTAGTACTTAATTTTGCAAGGTGCTAGGCATCCCTCATGCCATAAAACTTCTTCATTGAGGCTTGGCAGGTGTTACTTACACATGCACACCACAGAGACAGAGAAAGGTTCAGAGAGATAAAGTAACCCACTGGAAGTGTATCCATGCCTCTTGACTTCCAGGCATGAGTAGAATTCTTCGAAAGGTTTAGTGCCTCCCTCCCACACACCCGTACACGAACTCTGGCTCACTATCCTGCATCACTAGGAACTTGGTGGAAAGTCAACTCCACAGTGACATCAGCTTTGATTAGTCCGACCAGACAAGAAGCATCACAGTGATTGAGCGCAGCACATGGCACCTAGCAAATGCTCGGTGGAGCAGGCATGTTTCAAAGCCTCCTGGTGATGACAGGTTGAAATCTAAACTCCTTTGTAGTGGGCACACCGAGAGCTCCTTCTGATTCAGTCCTTTCCCCACTCAACCTTGTCTTCCGCTGCAGGCTCCTTGCCCATCACACTCCAGCAGCAACAAGAGTGCTATCACCTACCCCTCCGGCCTTCCCCATCCCACATTGTCTTCTGCTGACAAACTTCTCCTTCTTCAAATCTCAAGTGCTGTCTTCTCTGAGAAGCCTTCCCTGAAGCCTCCAAGCCAATTCAGAGTCAAGTCTTACATTGAAGCAATTTTATTTTCCTAACTGGATGCACTAAAATCAAAGAGACTTCCACCTCCAAATATTTTCATTTCCCAGTCCTAAATCCTGTGCCTATTGCAGAAAAGGTACTTAGAAAAGACTTATTTGATGAATAAATGATCTTATTTAATCATTATGATGACTCCATAAAGTCACTGCCTTTACAATCCCATTTCAGAGATAGTGAAACTGAGTTCAGGAAGATGAAGGGACTTAGGGTACCATGGCTAAGCAGTGCAGCTAGGTATCAAATTTTTTTTTTTTTTAAAGCAGAGACATTTTCCTGATCATATAAGCTATTATTTCCACACCCTAAACTCCTAGAATAGCTTAGGACTTGGGCTGCACCTGATTCTCATCAAGGTTTTTATGTTCCTGTGGACCCCTTGTCTCCCCCTCAGATTAACCTGTGTTTGAAGTTTTGATTCATTTCATTCTGCATTAATGAGGAGTTCTGAACTCTCCGTTGCTCTGAAACAGGCCCTACTGGTCCTGTTGGCTGTATGGTTGCAGAGGAAATGATCTTCTGCCACATAGCTATAGAAAGTCGAGCAGCAGAAGTAAATTAACCCACCATTTCCACAAAGGGATATGCTGAGAATTGCCAACAATATTTATGTGGGCATTGTGCTCCCAGATACACTTGGATGGCAGTGAATTGTCAGTTACTATGACAAAATGACTGAAGAAATCAATCTGCCAAGTATGAATAGCTCTCAATGGGCTTCAAGGTTCTCAGGTTAAGAGACCCGCAAAGCTGACAGTGGTTGGGTCTCATATCGATATGACCTCCATTGGGGAGCATGTAAATTAGCAGAGATGGAGGCAAAGAGGTCTGATTCCCCTGCCCCCCTTCCAAGAAGGGCATTTTCCAATATTCACATGGAAATGAAAGACCATTTTAGAAGGCCTGGAAGTCCAGCCATGTTAATCTATTCAAATCAGGCCTTTCTCCAGAAGAATCTTGAAGGTCTTTCTAAAACACATACCTGCCCAATTCCAAAGAGAAGCCATGAGTTTCCCCTTCTCATATGACCTCTTCTTCCTCCTTATTTATCCTCTCCCCAGCCTCTAGCTAAGTCATATTGGGTTGTACAAAAAGTATCACATTGTGGATAAACAAGTATGCATCTCTCTATCTCTGTGTGTGTGTGTGTGTGTGTGTGTGTGTATACATACACACACACACACCCCAAATAAGAAGTTATTTTTCAGATTCTTCTCCATGGGATTCACCATCCCTGGGGTCCTCTCCATTTCAAAGAGAGTGCTTTTTAAACAAAAGCTTTTAATGGGTGAGTACTGGGTAAATTCCCATTCTAATAAAAAGAAAGATAAAGCTATTCATTTGGAGCATCCAAATGATTTGTAAGGATTTGACTTCTGGAGCAAGATTTGGGAGGAAGGCAATATTGAAAGCCATAGGCTGTTTGATTTCATTTCTGTCATCATTGCTGTGATTTGAGGGTGACTCATGTAAATCCTTTATACATAAATAACCCATAAACTCAAGTTTCAAGGAAATTTGATATTCTTTGTTCTAAAGGCAAAGAATTATTAAAGAAATTATAACCAGAAAAAATAATTCATTTTTCTATACCAAAAATCTAAAATATCAGACTTGGTTCTATTTCTTACCAGCTAAGTCTTCTTTGTGAGCTCTTTGAGTTGTGTTTTACACGTTTATTTTTCATAATTTTATTTATTTACATATTTTAGGCTGTACTGGGCCTTCGTTGCTATGCAGGCTTTTCTCTAGTTGTGGCGAGTGGTTACTACTCTGTGGTTGGAGTACGCAGGCTTCTCATTGTGGTGGCTTCTCTTGTTGCAGAGCAAGGACACACAGGCTTCAGTAGTTGAAGCATATGGGCTCAGTTGTTGCAGTTCCCGGGTTCCAGAGTACAGGTTCAATAATTGCAGCACGCAGGATTAGCTGCTCTGAGGTGTGTAGGACCTGGACCAGGGATTAAAGCCATGTTTCCTACATTGGCAGGCAGATTCTTTACCACTGAGCCACCAGGGAAGCCCTATACATTTAAAAGAAACTAAGAAAAAATGTTAACATAAGAGTATCTCAATGTAAACACGCTAACATGAGAACTGGAAGAAGCACTATAGGAGTGAGAAACCTGACTAAGGACTTAGGATAACCATGCAGCAGTTGGTAAATCTGGACTGAACCCCAGTTCCATCACCTGCTAAATGAGGATAATTACAACTATGTCATGATTAATGACACTGAGAATTCAGAGATGTCAAGTTGGTTCTTTGTAGTTGTTAAAAGACACGAAGTCTTCTCTGGAAAGGTATTATGGAGGATGCAAGGAGAAACTCTAAAGGACTGCAAACATTGTATATATAGTTCAGTACTGAATATTGTATTAAGATTTTGGAAGCAGGAGACCTGAGATAGGATTGAAGGAGTCAGGAAGGACATAATGAAAGATGCAGAAATTGGTTTGGGACCTTGAAAAACAGGTCCAAATGTAGTATTATGTAGTTACTCAATATTCTTTATATGTAAAGAGCCCTTTAAAATCAACAAGTCAAGCATACCAATAGCAAAAAAGGGAAAGGGCATAAAGATACTCCACAAACAACAAACATATCAAGAAGCATGTTAAAAAATTAGAGTCAATAATGAAGGAACTTCAAATAATAACGTATTTTCCCCTTTCCATTTAGTTGGTAGAAAATTTTTTAAAAAATATTCTTTCCCAGCAGTGCAAATATCTTAGAGGATAAATGAATACAATTATTTTGGAAGACAAAATGGCAGTAAAAAAGAACACAAAAAGTGTTGTTTAATCTTGATGAAATCATCAGAGATGTTCACAAAAATACAAAATACTTGTACAATGTGGAGCTACCTCTAGTAGCAAAATGTAGAATTATTAGGTGCCTAACTATAGGGAATTGGTTTAATAAATTTTGACATGTAAAATTAAGAATGTTTTCAAAGACTTTGTAAAGGCATGGGAAAATATATCTGATATAATAAGAAATCAAAAAGCCAGCATGAAAATTATATATAAGATATGTATTCTATTAAAAATGTGCCTATACACGTGTATTATACATGTAGACATAAATGTATATTACAAAAAGAAAAAGAAATAGTGACTGTTTCTGAGTGGCAAGACTATGGATGATTTTTATTTTCTATTTTATAATTTTTCTAAATTTCCTACACGAATAATAAATGCTATTTATTCCTTTGTATGTATTGTGGTTTTGCACTTAATCTAACAGAGAAGTACTGATGTCATTGTTTTGCTTTGTAGAAAATAGTTCTATTTTCTTGGATATCGCCTTGTTATCATCCCATTGGGTCAATGATCTATTTTTGCTGCTCTAGAATCTTTCCCAGATGCCCTATTTCCCACTGACATCCTCTTGTCAGGTCACCTTTATGCATCGTTCTTTCCTCCTTTTGGCCAGATCACCTACTTTGCAAGACTATAGCAGAGGCCTCAGAGAAGGACACTTAATGAAGAGCATGGCCTCTAATCTGATTGCCTGGGTTCTGTGAAACCTTAGGCGAGGTATTTAACCTGTACCAAGTAGCTTTGGGGAGTGGTGGATAGTAAAAGATGCTTAGTGAATATTTATTAATTTGTTGAAATGAATGATGCAAGAACGGATAACAGGAAAAAGAGAAGCCTTAATACCTACTATCCTATATTTACTGCTTTCCATGGACATTTAAAATGTGCCTTCCTGCTCTTGAGTAGAGAACCAATCTATTTTAGTAAGAATAAGCTTGAAACGGAATTCAGACCACCAGGTAGTTACTGTCTTCCTTATGCAAGAAACTTAAACTTCCTAAACTCATTTTACTCATCTGTAAAAATGGGGACTAGTAAGAGTTCTCATGATGATTACCTGTGTAATAGCACTGTTCGATGAATATTTTCCTATACGTCTACCCTCAAACCCTTCTGTCTCTCTCCCCAAGACAAGAAATGAAATGTATCTTTCCAGGCACTTCATCCCTATAGCTCCTGCAGCATCTTCTGTGGAACTTGGTTAACCCAATTGTAATGACAAACTGCCTTCTGATCAGCAAAATTATAATGACTGATGCTACATACAAATAGTTCCCTTCGATTCATTCTTTTTCAGACTTCTTTTTCTACAGTTACACTTAAATATTTCTCCCTAGCTCTCCATTTGAACTTACTTGGCAGAATCAGCTTCTAGTAAACATTTGTCTTACTTGTCTGTGAAAATGTCTTTTCTTTCTACAGTTCTGGGAAAACTTAGCAGATTCATTCTTTTAAAGGAAGTGATTGTTAGATAAGTGGTTGCAACTTTACTCTAAATGTGGTCATATTTAGTCTGTTTCTGGCTTGCTCATGTCTTCCTTAAAAAAAAAAAAAGAGTAAAACTAAATAAGTCCTCTCTCCGTTGAGAATAAGTTCTCAACTGAATTTGACATAGATGATTACGAATGACTTTAGATATAAACCCAATGTCCTATGAGGCAAATGATTTGAGCCCACCCTATGTGATCTATAATGTTTATAGTTTTAAAGAGTGTAAGAGATCTGTTTGGGGAAGTAATTATAAGAAAGCCAGATTGCAGAGAAAAAAAGTGAGAAAGAACCCAATGGCATTGAATTCTAAAATTCTGCCAAGCAAGAAACCAAGGCAGGAGATGTATAGTTTCTAATAGGGTTCGACTCCTTTTGAACCTTTATATTCTCTAATCCTTGAAACAGGTTTGCTCTCTTGTTCACATTCTCTAAAGATCCAAAACAGCTGGGTAAAATCTGGAATAATATAGCATTACTGTTAACATGTTTAAATTGAGATCAAATCTTAATCTTTTTCTTTTCGTTTATTTGCTTCAAAGGGTTTCGGGGGCAGTGATGTGAATTATTCTGCATGTGCTTGATAGATTTTAAGCTTTATGAGAGGCAAGATGCCTGCTGACTTTGTGAGCATGAAAAGACCACTCTGACCAGGGTTTTCAGATTCGGTTAGTCTGAAAGTAGTGATTCATGTGGGTCATTATTGCCACAAAGGCAAAAGACCTAATTGGACTAGGTGCGTAGCACAACAGGTGTTTATACTAGGTTGTCTCTTAACCTTAAGCAGAGAAAATGTTTAGGCGAAAAATGTTATTCCAGTTGGTAGCAAAACTCCCTAATTTTGCAAATACTGAGTTCTGAAGGAGATTTTAGCATTAGAAGATTAAAAACTCAGATATCCTCATATCTAATGACTTTGTTCCTCTTCTACCTTGGCTTAACTGAAATTCATTAGTAATTGCATTAACTTTTTTTTCAATTTCTCCTTTCCTGAAACTTCTGAAGAAAGTAACAAAATTTCATCAAATGAGAACTTTTCCTCAAAGAGTCATATTAAATCAACTTATGTAAAAGATGCACTACTCATAATTCAGTTAAAATGTAGAATATTTATATTGGATTATCTTATATTCTTTTCATAAAGGTGTAAATTTGGAACATGTGTATTTAGTAGAGGAGTTCAAAATAGTTTCATCTGCTCTGAATAATATTTTTTTCATTGCTCAAACAGATATCTCTAAGTTTTTTATCTCCTGTCATTTTCCTAATGAGAAAAGATGTTAAGTGTCCTTACAAACCTTTCAGTTTGTATTTGTTTCTGGAGAATTATTAATTTAAGTATACCATAAATATAGCCATACTGCTGTATAAGGAAACTATGACTTTTTTTTTTTAAGAGATCTGGTTTAAGAAAAATCAGATATGTTAATTTAATAAATAGATTAATAAGAGGGTGTTTATTCTCACTAGAAAAGTCTTTTTCATTTGACAGAATAATTTGTACTCGAGTTCCTTTAAATGTAGCAGTATTTGTGCATTTGAAGTATTTGATATAAAATGAAATTTTTCCATAAGTGTATTTATTACTGTTAAAATCAATACGTAAATTTTATTGCATTAGTCTAATTATCCAGATAATTATGATTTTTTAAAAAGCTGTACCTTCCCTTGAACTACCCACAAACTGTGAAATACTATTTATGGATCATTAGAACTGGAAAGGAACTTAGAAACACTCTAATTAGAGCCTGTGTGTCCATTTGGGGCTCATTGTTGAGCTCGCAGTTAGAGCGGAGATGCAGAAAAGTTTCATCAGCATCATCAATTTATTCCTGCTCTCATTTTGGAAGTGTGTTATGTGTGTGCTTGTGTTTGGTTTAAGAGATTGGTCAGAATTTCACAGCTTAAAATGATCAAAGGCACGTTTTCGACAAGATTTTATTCAGCAAGTGGCAAATGTAAAGGAAGGGATTTTAAAGTCTTTATATGTGCTTTTTATTTTTAAAATACATGTCATTCAGCACAGATAAATGTAATAATTTTAAATGCTGTTTGGCCTTTTGTTCACCTCCAGGCTACCGCCCTCTCACCGCTGTTTCTTTAAACGTCTGAATTTGAGACATCTTTTGAAAATCGCCCCCGCCCCACGCTGTCCCGAAGACAACACCCATTCCAAGTCACACACGCCAAAAAGAACTGGCCAGAGAGGGAAAGGGGAGACCCTTTACAAACAGATTTTAAAAAGGAAAACTATCAAAGCAATTTTGCCTTGGGCAGTGACAACATACCTACCAAGCTATGACCCTCAATAAAAATCACGTTCAAAAGTGGTGAAAAGGCTAGTGAAGCAAACTGTCAAGCAGGAGGAGGCAGAAACCTTGAGGGGCGCGTTCATCATTGTACAGATGTAAGGAGGGACCCACCAGCAGGGGCTGCTTTAGAACCGCTCCGAGCCGGCCCTGTACACAGTTTGCGCTGAAAGCTGGGCGCTGGGCCTTTTGAACTCTGGCCGCTCGACAGAAAACACCCTTTTGAAAGAGGTGGCATTCACTGGGCTGTCAGAATCAAGCAACACCAAATTAAGGCCCTCGTAAAACCGCGCTGGGCTCAGAAACAGAGCCTCTTGCTTTTAATCACGACATTTTGGATTAATATCAGGTGTTAATTTCAAACATTTAGAGCAGCCCTTTGGAGGAGATAAAGAAGGGGACGTCATACTTATTGGACTTTTTTTTTCAATGCTAGAAGAGCTGAAAGTTGTGTTTCTTGTCACGAGCACCTCGTAGCATTAATTACGTGCGAAGGGAGTAATGGTGAAGGCAGACAAAGATCGAAACATTCCTCTGCGTTTCTCCAGATCCTCTTCGGGACGCGGCAGTTCTGCGCGCGGGAAGCGTCTTGGGCGCAAAGGCGTTTTGCAGAGTGCGGGAGCCGCAGCTCCGGGAGAGGACCGGGGTCTGCGCCCAAAGATCAGTTTCTTAGCAATCAGCGAGGCTCTTGTGAACACCACCGACCGAGATTCTCCCCCAAGGGTCGCTTAGAGAGGGTTGAACTTGGAGTTCCTTCTCCTTTTGAGTGCAGTGTGTAAACAAAGAAGGGCCACATTGGGCCCCCTGGTCTGTGGGTGCGGGTGCGTTTCAGACCGGTGTCCTGGCTGGGAAGTCAGCCGCCCCATGTCGCACCCCCACGCCAAACTCCGCTCTGTTGGGAGCAGTGGGGCCCGCGGCGCATCGCACTAGTTCCTTTAGGCCCAGGGGGGCCAGAGGCCAGAGCCTGGCGTCTGCAGAGACGCGGGCACCCTCTGCCCCCCGCGCGCCCGACCGTGGGTTGCCGCTTTCGCGCCGATGGCTTCGGGCCGGCCAGCCCTTCTTTCAGCACAAAGGGTTTGAGGTGCGTTGCTTTCTTTGGCGTAAAGCCCTCGCCGGGTCAGAGTGAAATCTCCGCTTTTTTTTCAGGAGCATGGCAACACAAAAGGTTTAAGGGGGGAAATTGTTAAAAGGAAGCCCTTTTCTCTTTAGGCTGAATGCAGTGGGGAGATTAAAACTTTCATTTGAGATTTTGCAGTATTCATGGTGGTGGGGCCATGAATGGGGCCGAGTCAAAGCCCCCAGCGCTGCTGTGTGTGCCCTTTTATCTCCCGCACATCTTCAGACACAGGTTGTTTTGCACTTGAAAGAGGGGCGAGAGGGGAATGTGGGATTTTGACAGCTGATATTGGCCTCTGAACTCTTGATGGGGATTTTCTAATTAACCCCAAGTACCCATCAGGTGGCCAACAAGGAATGATTTCTGTCAAAGAGGGCAAAAAGTTTCCCATTTTGATCCAATGGATGGGAGAGGTTTTAACATTCAAAGTAAGGAAATTTAGGAAGAGCCTCTAAACATAGAACTAGAAAAAGCCTGATGGAGCAGGTTGGGTTGGGGGAGGCAGCTGTGAGGACCCCAGAAACAGGCCTTGTAAAGGCCATCGTGACATGCCTCCATTAGAACACTTGGGAAAGGAAAATGTGGTTCCTGACACTCAGAGAACATGACTCCGTGAGCTTTGGGAGCTAAGTTAGCTAGGAAATTTGGGTGGAGTGCTGTAACTTGTAGTTGGACTATCTCGTGTCCAGACTTGGGAATTCCCGTTTTTTTTGTTGTTGTTGTTAGGTAGTTTTAATTCTAATTCAAAGCCAAGACTCTTTGCTGAGACCCTAGCATGTGCTAAAATCAACTCCATATGATTTTAGTAAATGCCTCCAGTTGAAGCGATGGTGGAAATGGTATATCAGCCTGTCAATGAAGAGAGAAATGCTGACTCATTGGTTCAAAAGCAAAACTCTTTAAGAACAAGCCACAAAAAGAAATAATAAGTTTGGATGATGAACTTCCAAATCCCCTGGGGGCTCAGTTTCAGTGTATTTGGGGGTGAGGTCCCTGCAAAGTATGTGTTGACAAAGGGCCCCAGGCAGGCGATTCTTCTGATTGTGTTAAGCTCCAGGACAGTGTTTCCCAGCTTTCTTTGATAATAACAAGACTAGGAATGCTTGTTTTAAAAAACCAGCCAAACGTTGGGTGTTCATCTTTGTACTTTAAAGTCCAGTGGATAGTTCTGAAAGTGTATATATTTTTTTTTTTTTTGAAAGTGTATATTTTTAACAGACTTCTCAGAGTGGTTCCAAGGGTCCCAAATCTCCTGTTTTTTTTCTCCTACAACCGCTGGCTGCTGCTTCCCAGTCTCCTTCACAGGTTTCTTTCCATCTCCCTGACTTTTAAATATTGAGAATGCTCCACTGCCCAGTCTTTGGTCCTCTGCTTTCTAAGCCCTCTTGGTGATCTCACCTAGTCTTGTGACTTTCTACTAGAATCCCAGGTTATAAGTTCCAGTTCAGATGTGCCCTAAACTCTAGATTTTCCATCTAGTTGTTTGCCTGGTATCTCCACTTGACCTTGACCTTTGCCCTAGAATTCTTTCTTAGGAAACAGAAGGCTGTTATGGCTAGAGCATGGGAGGGTGGGAAGGCAGTAGAGGTGAGGCTGGAGAGGAAGGTGAAACCATATTATTAGGGCCCTTTAGGCCATAGGAGGGAGTCTAGATTTTACTTAAAGGGCCACTGGAAGGCTTTAAGGGTGTAAAGAGTTGGGGAGACATAACAGGATCTAATTGAGCTTTCAAAAGTACACACTGGCTGCCATGTGAGGAAGGAATTGAAGAAGGGCAAGGAACACAGGAAATGGAATCCCAGATAGGAATCTTTTGCAGTAGTCCAGGTAAGAGATGATGGTGGCTTAATCCAAGTAGAAGCATTGGAGAAGGAAAGAAGTGGACAGAGAAGATACTTTTGAAAGTAGTCACAACTGGATTGATGAAAGGATCTGATTGAGAACATGAAGAAAAAAGAGTAATCAGGGTAGCACCCTAATTTAGGCTTAATAATTTCGATATGGTGCCATTTGCTGAGAGAAGTAGAAGGCAGTGCTTCCTAACTGTTTTCGTATTATAACACATATAATAATGTAAGATAATATTTGTAAGATATAAACTAAAGAGGATTTATATATGTCTGTGTGGCTCAGGCAGTCAAGAATCTGCCTGCAACACAAGAGACCTGGGTTCAATCTCTGGGTCGGGAATATACCATGGAGAAGGGCATGGCAACCCACTCCTGTATTCTTGCCTGGAGAATCCCAGGGACAGAGGAGCCTGGAGGGCTACAGTCCATGAGGTTGCAAAAGAGTTGGACATGACAGCAACTAAACAACAACATATGAGGCTTGGTGAAATTTTTCATTTTATTTTCTTTACATACTATTTTGACAAGAAAAAATACGAAGTATTAGGGATGATATATCACATGCATTTAAGAAATACCTCTTAAATTTCTTTTTTTGCAAAAAATTATTTATTTTTGACTGTGCTGGGTCTGTGTTGCTTTGCTTGGGCTTTCTCTAGTTACGGCAAACAGGGGCTCCGCTTTGTTGTGGTGCTAGAGCTTCTCATTGTGGTGGCGTCTCTTGTTGCAAAGAACAGGCTCTAGGCGTGTGGGCTCAGTAGTTGTGGCACACGGGCTTAGTTGCTCCCAAGCATGTGAAATCTTCCTGGACCAGGGATTGAACCCATGTCCCCTGTATTGGCAGGTGGATTCTTATCCACTGCACCCCTGGGGAAGTCCCTTAAATAAAATTTCTTAAAGTTAATGAGGAATTTGTTTTGGAACATTGCTTGGAAACAATGAGCAACATTGCTTCAATGAACATGGCTTTTCTTTTCAATGTCAGATTTTAAACTTGAAGTGTGCGTGTGCGTGCGCTCAGTTGTTAACTTGTGTCTGACTCTTTGCGACCCCATGGATGGTAGCCCACCAGGCTCCTCTGTCTTCGGGATTTCTCAGGCAAGAATACTGGAATAGGTTGCCATTCCCTGGAGAAGAGAATCTTCTCCACCCAAGCATCGGAGAGATCCTACAGTGGTCAGGAATCACCTGCATTGGCAGGTGTTTTGTTTACCACTGAGCCACCAGAGAAGCCCAGCTACACGCAATCCTGATCAAGACTGTTTAATGATAAGCTATTCCAATTCTGACTGAAGCGACTTAGCAGCAGCAGCAGCAGCATTCCAATTCTTGAAAATCACAACAATGAAAACCATTTTTCATAACACGAGGCAAAAGGAGAAAGAAATACTCTTCCAATTGTTCAGCAGTTTCAAGAGTTGTAATTAAGTGTAATTAACTTTTAAAATGGAAATCTCTTGCAATATTTCTAGTGGATTTCAAATCCAATCAAATATTTTCAGTTATTAATGGGTTCATTCAATATTTGTTGAGGCTTACTAAGTGCCAGGTACTGTTCTAGACACCTACACGTCAGTCTTTCAAAAGAATGATTGAGCCCTAATTTGTAGAATCCACTTCTTCGCCAGTTCTTCATTTGTCATATGTCACCTGATTTATGTGAAGGGAGAGGGTAGAAACCACCATCTGGAGCCCACCTGCGCGGCCCCCTCACCCCTGTCTCCCTGTCCTGTTCTTTGTGCTCCACGAGCACCTGGGACTCCTCCAGTAACCCTGTGGGTACTCTGCAGCTATCTGCCAGGGAGATGTTCCCGCCCAAATAACCGAGGGCCAGACATAACTCATTTTGTTTGCTGGTTCGAGGGTTCATGAGATCGCTAGGCATGGCATCTGGCCCTGCTGTTATCAAAGGATGCTTGGATAGCTGCACAGGGCTAGAGGGAGCTCTCCTCGGGCCTCCAGTGGCCCCAGAATCCAACTGGCCATCTTCACAACCTGACACCCCATGACATATGTGGGTGCTATGGCACTGTGGTAAGGAGCTCTATCTAAATCAACCAGTTCCAGTCAGCGAGCAGAACTGATACAGACAGAATTGTGTCTCCTGCCCTGTTCCTCCACCATGCCCCTTCACATAGGAAGCCCCAGTCCCTAATGTGATTGTGTTTGGCCTTTGTGGAGGTAATTAAGGTTAAATGAGATCATAAGTGTGGGGCCCTAATCCCACCTGACTGGTAAGAAGAAACAGACAGACCTTGGGATGCACACAGCATGAGGAAACGCCACGTGAGAACACAGGGAGAAGGCAGCCATCTACAAGCCAAGGAGAGAGGCCTCAGGAGAAATCAGACCTGCTGACATCTTGATCTTGGACTTCCAGTCTCTAGACTTGTGAGAAAATTAACTTCGGTTGTTTAAGCCACCTAATCTGTGGTATTTTATTATGGAAGCCCTAGCCGACTAATGCAAGAACTGAACCAAAAGCAGAGGTTTTTTTCAAACCTGGATCCCCAGTTGGGACAATCCGAGGAGCTTTAGACAATACTAATGCCTGGGTCGGCACTTCCCAGGTGGCGCTAGTGGTAAAGAGCCCACCTGCCAATGCAGGAGATGTAAGAGACGAGGGTTCAATCCCTGGGTCAAGAAGATCCCCTGGAAGAGGGCATAACAACCCACTACAGTATTCGTACCTGGAGAACCCCATGGGCAGAGGAACCTGGTGGGCTATAGTCTCTAGGGTCGCAAAGAGTTGGACGCGACAGAGTGACCTTGCACGCATGCGCGTTTGCACACATTACCCCGCCCCGCGCCCCCACTTCTTCCCTCAGAAATTCGGATTTGATTGATGTGGTGTGTAGGCTGGGGTGTCAGGACTTTTTCGAAGCTCCGTGTGTAAGCCTAAATGTCAGCCAAGGTGAGAACAACTGGGGTAATGGGTAGAAGTTTCAAGGAAGCAGACTTGATTTGGTTAGAAAAAACCAAAAACGACAGCAACAAAAATTTTTCATTTTGGGTCTCCTGGAGACTCTTGAGAGTCCCTTGGACTTCAAGGAGATCCAACCAGTCCATCCTAAAGGAGATCAGTCCTGGGTGTTCATTGGAAGGACTGATGTTGAAGCTGAAACTCCAGTACTTTGGCCACCTGATAAGAAGAGCTGACTCATTTGAAAAGACCCTGATGCTGGGAAAGATTGAGGGCAGGAGGAGAAGGGGACGACAGAGGATGAGATGTTTGGATGGCATCACCGACTCAGTGGACATGAGTTTGGGTAAGCTCCAGGAGTTGGCGGTGGACAGGGAGGCCTGGTGTGCTGCGTTTCATGGGGTTGCAAAGAGTTGGACACGACTGGGTAACTGAACTGAAATGGTGAGACCCCCACCACACCCCCACCCCCACCCCAGCTCCCCATCACATCACTAAAAGTATTTAAGCCGAGGTTGGAAGGTACAAGGGTTTCCTGGCAGGAGTTGAACCAGATCACCATATTGCCACTTTCCTGGGAAATGGATCATCCACCCTGTCACCCCCCAGCATCCAGCCTCCCCCTGGCCTGACCCCATGCATGTGGCCAGACTCCTTGAGCACCCTGGATCCCTTTCCCTGGGTAGTTTCTGCTCGGCAGCACTCACTCTCTGATCTGTCTTATTTGAGGGTTTCTGTGTGACCTTTCAGGTCCTCACCATCAAATGAAGAGGCTAAAGCTTCTTCTTGATGTACGCTAAGCTTCTTTCCAAATCTCAGATTTCTTAATTTTAATCAAGTCAAAATATAGCTTCCTGATTGTAACAGGAGATGGGAATTAAGTGAGCAACTTCAAGGCATATCAAGTTCCTTGCTAAGAGAAAGGCAGATTTAGTCGATGAGCTATGCTTATTGCTATACAAATTGAATTAGTGGAAATGAAAGGGTCACCTGCTAGAGATGTCCCTTTGGCCGTGGCGGAAAAATGCTTTTTTAGACTGACGGCCTGGGAAAGCTTAAGTTTGTTGTGGGCACACCTGTCTGCCTCATTAGTGGGTTTTTTTTTTTTTTTTTCTTTCTGCTAGATGCTTATTATCCTATAAATCAGCACAGAAGAGAGGGTTGTTATCAAGCATTCAAGTGGCCTCTGTACATCCCCTAACTCTTGGAAATCGGGAGCTTGTGGGGAAGGGGAGTGATTCTGATCGCTGGCCTTTCTGCTCTTAGGTCTTAGAACCTTGAGTGGGATTTGCCTTCCTGGAGGCTTTATTCCTCCTTGTTGTGTATCTTGGGACTCAGCCTGCTCCTGTGACTTTGGGTCCTACCCCAAATCTCCCCTCTGGGATTCTCTCCTTACTGAGTGCAGTTAGGGAGCAGCATACACCCGCTCTGTGGCCCTTTTTATGCCATCTCTGAAACTAGCTGTGACACTTTGGCATTGAGCCATTTGATGGCTGATAATATGGGAGGAAGTAACAAAAGTGGATGTAACAGTGATTTTAAGCCCTATGGAATTTAAGAGCCAAAGCCCCTGGCCTACTTTTCTTGCTTATTCCTGGTGGAAACTAAAAGCCTGTCATGAGAATGCACATCATGTGTGTGAATGTGTGTTTGTGTGTGTGTGTGTGTGTGTATATATATATACGAAGATATTTATTTTAAAGAATTGGCTCACATGATTGTAGAGGCTGACAGATTTGAAATCTGTGCATTTACAACATGTGGACGTATATAGATTTGGGGGGTTTCTTTTCAGTTAAGTTGGGATTCATCCTGGGTTTTTAAATATCTTTCCATGACAGGTTATAGTTTTATATAGTTTTCAGAATATTGAAGTAACAAATATTTTTCCAAGATCTAAAAGTGCTCTTAAGCAATTTCTACTTCAAACTAATTCAGACAAACCACTGGTTTCTGTTTTCCTTATTAAGTATGCAGCTATATTCTTAGACCCCATGAACAATCTTGGCTTACAAGTCACTCTGCAGCTACCTGGATGTGTCTGCTGTCATGGGTTGAGTTGTATGCTTACCAAGAGAGAGCTGTTTGTTAGCAAGCCTTTTTATGCCAGTTGTTGTTCTACTATAGTTACATGATTTAACTAAATATGAGATAAATCAATGACATTTCAGTGCAAAATGAAAGAGCTGTTGTCCCTTCAGAAACCAGGTTTGATGTCTTGGGATTACGTTTAAAGATGATCACTAAAACAAATTGCTAGCCAGGTAAAGAAAACTGAGACTATTAGGGAAAAAAATAGTAAAAACAGAAGGTTTTGTACTTGCTTCTGGAGTGTCTGTAAGTTCTCCATAGCTAAAATGAAGCTGGAAATCATATGTGATTATTAAGGGTGGGTTTTCTGTAAGAAAGGTGATGCAGCACACCAGTTATAAGATTTGTCCTCAAAGAAAAGCTGCTGCTGCTGCTGCTAAGTCGTTTCAGTCGTGTCCGACTCTGTGCGACCCCGTAGACGGCAGCCCACCAGGCTCCGCCGTCCCTGAGATTCTCCAGGCAAGAACACTGGAGTGGGTTGCCATTTCCTTCTCCAATGCGTGAAAGTGAAAAGTGAAAATGAAGTCACTCAGTCGTGTCCGACTCTTCGCGACCCCATGGACTGCAGCCTACCAGGCTCCTCTGTCCGTGGGATTTTCCAGGCAAGAGTACTGGAGTGG
The DNA here is from genome assembly GCF_054371585.1 of Giraffa tippelskirchi. Lineage (NCBI taxonomy): Eukaryota > Metazoa > Chordata > Mammalia > Artiodactyla > Giraffidae > Giraffa > Giraffa tippelskirchi. The sequence continues at coordinate 23,623,858 of NC_137284.1, forward strand.
GTTGCCATTGCCTTCTCTGCAAAGAAAAGCATAGGCTCCAATTTAGGAGATTGGTAGATCGATGTTTGTATACACGTTTTAGATTAAAATAACACATTTTAGATAAGTGTGTGTGTATGATTTTGTATGACCCTCTGCTTTAACTGCTCCTTCAAGTAGCTGGCCAATTTTCAACCCCGCCTGCGGGAGCTTCCACTATATGAAAGGCTAGGAGAAGGTACCATGGCATATCATCCCATCTCATGCTGTAATACACCATTTATGTTTTTACATTTACCCCCTCAAACTAGATAGTAAGAACAAAAGTGTATCAGGACAGCACATGACTTTTTAAGGTCATTTAGTGACCTTATTTCTCCCTGTCTCCCCTCTTCCCCATAATTACAGAGTCGTAGGTACTGCAGCAAGTACATATATACCCTGTTTTATATTGACAGTAGCCCGATGGAATAAATGGCATCATTCTCATTTCAGAAGTAGGTAAACTGAGGCTTATATGATATATACAACATATTTCTAAGTGGCAAAGCCGAGGGACAGATTCGCCTCTGCCTGATTCAATGTCTGTGTGTCATCAGCTGGCTCCACTGCTTCCCATGGTCCTTGATCCAAGAAATTGAACTTGTCACACTCAGACTAGATCAGAGGCTCTCCAGATGTGATCTCGAAACTCCTGGGGGCTTCCAGGACTCTTTCAGAGAGGCTCAAATTATTTTCATAACAATTGTAATGTACTATTTGATTTATTCACTCTTATTCTCTCATGAGTGTATAGTGGACTTTTCCAGAGTCTACGTGACATGAAGATCCATCTTCAATTAAGACAGACAGTAAAAGGGATATGCACAAATGCAAAACAATGTTAACTCTTCTCCTTATTTTTTTCTTTTGGAAACAGTTATTTTTACCCAAATAGGTTATTTATATTAACAGGTTATAGTTTTCAGAATATTGAAGTAACAAATATTTTTAAAATCTCTCAGTTTAAATTTCTAATAAAATGATAATGGACAGATATAACATAGGTAAACAGAATCCCTTCGGAGTTTTCACAGTGCAGGAGACCCCAGTTTGATCACTGGATTGGAAAGATCCCCCGGAGAAGGGTACGGCAACCCACTCCAGTATTCTTGCCTGGAGAATCCCATGGACAGAGGAGCCTGGCGGGCTACAGTCCATGGGGTCACAAAGAGTTGGACACGACTGAGTGAACATACGCATACATGCTTTCCACTCGATGAGTGAGTGAGTGAAAGTCGCTCAGTCGACTGTACAGTCCAAGGAATTCTTCAGGCCAGAATACTGGAGTGGGTAGCCTTTCCCTTCTCCAGGGGATCTTCCCAACCCAGAGATTGAACCCAGGTCTCCCGCATTGCAAGCATATTCTTTACCAGCTGAGCCACTAGGGAAGCCTAAGAATACTGGAGTGGGTAGCCTATCCCTTCTCCAGCAGATCTTCCTGACCTAGTATTTGAACCAGGGTCTCCTGCATTGCAGGTGGGTTCTTTACCAGCTGAGCCACAAGGGGGTATATGGCATTTCTCATCTTCCTTCCCTTCCTTCCTCTATAAACCTCAACAAGTTAAAAGGAAGAGAGAAGTGGGCATGTTCTTTCCAACTCCACGCTGTCCCTGTCGAGGGTATATATAACCATGATGTATATAATCATTACCGTGGGACTATGTAGTGCTACAGGGGCAACAGACATGAACTGTACCACAAGACTGAATAATTTCAAACTATCACTAACCTCTCTTGAAATAAATGCCTATAGCAGAGCTTGCCTGTGTCCTATAGAAGAGGGGGAGAACTGACTGCATAAACGGGCCTTCTCCAAATTAACTTCCATGTCGAATACAGTGCTTATTAAAGAATAAGTAATCAAAATGTGCTAAATTGAAACTTCCGAATTTTTATTGAAACTCAACAGTAATTGCAACCGCTGTTACAACTTAAGTCAGCCAAAGATATCCCATCCTACCTTGGAAAGAGTAGTTTATGACTGACTGTTTAGAATGATGATAATGAAAATTACACCCACACATAACTGGTCCTGTAGTTTTAATTATCTCTATAGACCATGCACCTGCATTGCCTGTACCAGGAACGGGCAACTCTCACTTCCCTGCTCTTAATATTTCTCTGATTGGCAACTATAGGAATGGCTGAGATACCCTGGGAAGAAAGTGCAACTGGAGAAAAAGTACTAGGATCAAACTTTGGGGCATTCTTATATGTAAGGAGTTGTAGGCGGGGTAAAAAAGATGAACCGGCAAAGGAGACAGAAGGAGGAGTTGGTGAAGCAAGAGGAAAATCAGGAAAGTTCCTTTCACAAAAGCGAAGAGATAAATGTGTTTCAAGGAGAGTGTCCTTTGTGGGGCTCAGTGCTGCTCAAAGATCACATGAGATGCTGACTAAAAAATGACCTTTGGATTCCGCAGCCCAGATCTGATTGATGACTTTGACATGGTCAGTTTCATTGGAGAAGTGGGAATGGAGGGTAGATGGAAGTAGGCTGATGAGTTGGGCAGTGAACAGTACAACTAGATAACTGCTTTGAAAAGTTTTACTCCAGTTGCCTCAATTTCCCAGTGATAAGTATAAGAATGAGAATGGAGTGGGGGAGGGCAATTAGAACCCAGAATACATATGTTTGGTAGAACCATGGGGGCAGCAGATGGTAAAGAAGGGCTTGGAGAAAAGGCACTGCTAATTTTCTCACAGGTCACCATCTCACTATCTCATGACTATGCTAAAGCCTTTGACTGTGTGGATCACAACAAACTGTGGAAAATTCTTAAAGAGATGGGAATACCAGACCACCTTACCTGCCTCCTGAGAAACCTGTATGCAGGTTAGGAAGCAACAGAACTGGACATGGAACAATGGACTGGTTCCAAATTTGGAAAAGAGTACATCAAGGCTGTATATTGTCACCTTGCTTATTTAACTTACATGCAGAGTAAATCATGTGAAATGCCAGGCTGGATGAAGCTCAAGCTGGAATCAAGATTGCCGGGAGAAATATCAATAACCTCAGATAGGCATATAACACCACTCTTATGGCAGAAAGCTAAGAGGAACTAAAGAGCCTCTTGATGAAGGTGAAAGAGGAGAGTGAAAAAGCTGGCTTAAAACTCAACACTCAAAAAACAAGGATCATGCATCCCAACCCATCACTTCATGGCAAAAAGAAGGAGAAAAAATGGAAACAGTGACAGACTTTTATTTTATTGGGCTCCAAAATCACTGCAGATGGTGCAGCAAGGAGACTCTTGCTCCTTGGAAGAAAAGCTGTGACAAACCTAGACAGCGTATTAAAAGCAGAGATATCACTTTACCAATAAAGGTCTGTATTGTCAAAGCTATGGTTTTTCCAGTAGTAATGTACAGATTTGAGAGTTGGACCATAAAAAAGACTGAGCACCAAAGAATTGATGCTTTTGAGCTGTGGTGTTGGAGAAGACTTTTGAGAATCACTTGGACAGCTAGGAGATCAAACCAGTCAATCCTAAAGGAAATCAGTCCTGAATATTCATTGGAAGGATTGATGCTGGTGCTGAAGCTGAAATTTGACTACTTTGGCCACCTGATGTGAAGAGCCAACTCATTGGAAAAGAGCCTGATGCTGGGAAAGATTGAACGCAAGAGAAGAAGGGGATGACAGAGGATGAGATGGTTGGGTAATCACTGATTCAGCAGACATGTGTTTGAGCAAACTCTGGGAGATAGTGAAGGACGGGGAAGCCTGGCCTGTTGCAGTCCATGGGGTCACAAAGAGTTGGACATGACTGAGTGACTGTACAACAACACTACATGATTCAAGATATCCATAGAGTTGGAGTTCTCTTAACAAAACTTGCTTTCCTAAGGCACTTTTATCTAAAAAAATTTAAGAAATATCTGATTTAATGCAGTTAATTTCCTCTCCATTGTGATTTTCCTAGCAACTGCATTATTTATTTTTATATACGTTGCTAATGCATAGTTGTTTCTTCAACTTTGTGGGATAATAAGCTCATTGATTAACTGGGGAACCTGACTTAACATTTATTGCTTTAGGAATATGGGTCTCCAGAGTCAAACAATGGAGGGCCAGTGTACTTTTGCATTTCAATCCATTTGTAAATTGGAGGCAATCCATTTCCAGTTAAATTCGGTGGCTTCCATTCTTCCCCTTGGCAATGATATTTTGCAGTTCCTCTCATCCTGAGACAGACTCTCTTTCCCCACCCTTTGAATCTTATATTTGGCCAAAAGAATGTGGTAAAGACCATGCGTTAGTTCTGAGGCTAGACTTCAAGAAGTCTTGATTGCCTCTATTCTTTTTCTCAGAACTTTGCCATTGCCATGAAAATAAACTTGGACCTGCCTGTTGGAGGATGAGTCACCACGTGCAAGCAGAGCTAAGTCAGGGCAGTCAGAGTCTTCCTAGACCAGTCTGACCACAGGAGTGGGCCCAGCTGAGATCAGGCAGGTCTCATTCAGATCAGCAGAATTCAGGAGCATTAATAAGGGGTTATTGTTTAAGCTACAAAGTTTAAGTTGACTTGTTAACCAATAAAAACTAATAGTCATATAGCCTTGAACCTTTGGGGATGATACTAAGATGGAAGCTGAATGCTCCACGATTTTGTGTGTGTGTGTATGTGTGTGTGTGTGTTAGTCACTCAGTCGTATCCAACTCTGTGACCCCATGGACTGTAACCCTCCAGGCTCCTCTGTCCATGGGATTCTCCAGACAAGAATACTGAAGTCGGTAGCCATTCCCTTCTCCAGGGGATCTTTCCTACGCAGGGATAGAACCTAGGTCTCCCGCATTGCAGGCAGATTCATTACCGTCTGAGCCACCAGGGAAGCCAGATAAAGCAATTTTTTTTCAATTACTCGAGACTTCAATATAGCGTATGCTAGAAATGCATGCCGAGAAGGCAGTGGCAACCCACTCCAGTACTCTCGCCTGGAGAATTCCATGGATGGGGGAGCCTGGTGGGCTGCCATCTATGGGGTTGCACAGAGTCGGACACGACTGAAGCGACTTAGCAGCAGCAGCAGCAGTAGAAATGCATGACTGAATATTGAGTTGTGGCTGTTAATAGCTCTTAAAGACGTGATGACTTTTAATGTATTCTGATGAAAAGCATTCATGGGAAAGGGTCAGGTTCATTTTACTTAGATTAACTCTGATTTACGTCACATGAACGTCTCAAATCTTAATGTTCCAGCAAAATAATCACATTCTTTTGCTCATTAAGTAGAAGGATATGATTTCAATTTGGCTTCCACTTGGAGAGCAGAAAATTGCTGAAATAATACTAATGAAATGCTCACTGGCTTACATGCCCTTAAAAATATCTCAATTATTTGTGTCAATCTCTTTTTTTCCTTTGGCCTTTTTCCATATGCATCTACTTGGCATAGTATACAAAGGGATGTCTTCCCCCAGAGGGGGAGGAGAATGTTCACCTGTTTTTAAAAGCTGCCATCAGGATCCTGACACAGGTGAAGATTTTTCCTCTCATCACTATATTATTTCCCTGAACAGATTGTAATTTTATCAATTTTCCATGCTTATGGTCATGAATGCTTGGCATTACCACATCTTAACATTAACAAAAAAGGAATTTCACGGTTCCAGTTTTCATTTGAAGACAAAGAAGGCATGAAGACCTCATTAGAAATATGGTGTGTCTCCTGCTGGCTCACACATGCTTTCCTTTGCTTTCTCTTTCCTTCGTGTTGATGCCAATGGCAGACATTGCTCCTCTCCCTCTGTGCTCCCCATCCATTCCCCCAATCTCCAACAGTAACAAGGAGGTCAGAATCTTTTCAGAAGGCAGTTTTTGTGATACCTACACATGATGATACTTAAAAGTCTAGATTCTTCTCCTCTTTCAGAATCAAAGAAGTAACCATTTATGGGGAAACTTAGGTAGTATTTATAATAACCGGTTTATTTCCCTTTGCATTTCCTAAACTACTAATACACCTTTGAAATGAGATACATGCATTTTTTTTTCTTTCAAAATTTGAAATTGTAGATTATGATCAGTTCAGTTCAGTTGCTCAGTCGTGTCTGACTCTTTGTGACCCCATGAATCGCAGCATGCTAGGCCTCCCTGTCCATCACCAACTCCTGGAGTTTACCCAAACCCATGTCCATAGAGTCGGTGATGCCATCCAGCCATCTCATCCTCTGTCGTCCCCTTCTCCTCCTGCCCCCAATCCTTCCCAGCATCAGGGTCTTTCCCGGTGAGTCAGCTCTTCTTATCAGGTGGCCAAAGTATTGGAGTTTCAGCTTCAACATCAGTCCTTCCAATGAACACCCAGGACTGATCTCCTTTAGGATGGACTAGTTGGATCTCCTTGCAGTCCAAGGGACTCTCAAGAGTCTTCTCCAACACCACAGTTCAAAAGCATCAATTCTTCAGCGCTCAGCTTTCTTCACAGTGCAACTCTCACATCCATACATGACTACTGGAAAAACCATAGCCTTGACTAGACAGACCTTTGTTGGCAAAGTAATGTCTCTGCTTTTTAATATGCTGTCTGGGTTGGTCATAACTTTCCTTCCAAGGAGTAAGCGTCTTTTAATTTCATGGCTGCAATCACCAGCTGCAGTGATTTTGGAGCCCCCAAAAATAAAGTCTGACACTGTTTCCCCATCTATCTGCCATGAAGTGATGGGACCAGATACCATGATCTTAGTTTCTGAATGTTGAGCTTTAAGCCAACTTTTTCACTCTCCTCTTTCACTTTCATCAAGAGGCTTTTTAGTTCCTCTTCACTTTACAATAAAACCTACTAAATGAGGAAAGAACTCTGTCATGTGGGGAAGTCTGTTACTCCTTGAAGTTTTTCTGATTCTCCTATTTACTAGGTATATGACATTGGGCAGGTTATGTAGCTTTTCTGTGCCTGAGTTTTCTCACATATAGAATGATAATAAAGTCATTCCTTGGTTTCCATGGGAGATTGGTTCCAGGACACACAAGTATACCAAAATCCATGGATGCTCAAGTCCCTTATAGCAAATGCATACAACCTATGCACATCCTCCCATATACTTTAAATCATCCCTATATTACTTATACTATCTAATATAATGTGAATAGTATGTAAAATAGTTGCCAGTGCATGCAAGTTTTGCTTTTTGGAGCTTTCTGGAAGTTTCTTTTTTGTCCTGAATATTTTCAATCTGTGGTTGGTTGGATCTGTGGATATGAAATCCACAGATTTGGAGGGCCAATTGTAGCAATGCCTACTTCACAAGATTGCCCCTTGAGGCTTAAATTTGCTCAGTGCAGTCGCTCAGTTGTGTCCGACTCTTTGCTACCCCATGGACTGCAGCACGCCAGGCTTCCCTGTCTGTGACCAAATCCTGGACCTTACTCAACAAACTCATATCCATTGAGTCAGTGATGCCATCCAACCATCTCATCCTCTGTCATCCCCTTCTCTTCCTGCCCTCAATCTTTCCCAGCACCAGGGTCTTTTCCAATGAGTCAGTTCTTTGCATTAGGTAGCCAAAGTATTGGAGCTTCAGTTTCAGCATCAATCCTTCCAAGTTAAGTTTGCTAACATCTGCGAAATGCATAGGTCAGTACTTGGCACATGAGGCATTCATTGTTTTTAAATTATTTATACATATTTTTGTTTTAGAATTGTACTCTTCACAAAAACTTTCTCATAATCTCTTATATGAATTTGATGTTTAGCAGGTTACAAAGGGGTTTTTATATGGTTCTCAAAGCCCTGTGGGTGTGAACAGAGCAGGGATTATCATGCCCATTTTACAGATGAGGAAAAATTAAAAGAATAATCATATGATCCAGCAATTTCACTTCTAGATACATACCCAAAAGAATTGAAAGCAAGAACTCAGCAGATATTTCTACAAAAATGTTTATAGCAGCGTTAGTCACAGTAGTCAAAATATAGAAGCGACCCAGATGCTCATGATGCATGACTGGGTAAACAGTGGGGGTATTATTCAGCTTTAAAAAGGAATGAAATTCTGATATATGCTACAACATGGATAAACTTTGAAGAGATTATGCTAATGAAATGTCAGACATTAAAGGACAAATATTGTATGATTCCACATAAATGAGGTACCTGAGGTAGAAACAGAAAGTAGATTAGTGATTCAGGCTTCCCTGATAGCTCAGTTGGTAAAGAATCACACCTGCAATGCAGGAGACCCTGGTTTGATTCCTGGGTCAGGAAGATCCACTGGAGAAGGGATAGGCTACCCACTCCAGTATTCTTGGGCTTCCCTTGTGGCTTGGCTGGTCAAGAATCTGCCTGCAGTGTGGGAGACCTGGGTTCAATCCCTGGGTTGGGAAGATCCCCTGGAGAAGGGAAAGGCTGGCTACCCACTCCAGTATTCTGGCCTGGAGAATACTGGCTCCTCCTTCCCTCTGATACTCTACAGAATAGCCCTTGACTTGCTTTTTCTCTGTAACCATTCTCTCTGAGTATATATAAGCAAATATATACATTTGGGTGGGGGAGGGGGGAGAGACTACTTTTTTTAAAAGTGCATGGGATTAATGGTACCATTCACTAACTGTCATATTTCACTTGATATCCTATCTTTAAATTCAAAAGTAGATGTTTACCTTATTCTTTTTAGTAACTGGAGAAGGCAATGGCACCCCACTCCAGTACTCTTGCCTGGAAAATCCCATGGACGGAGGAGCATGGTAGGCTACAGTCCATGGGGTCGCTAAGAGTCGGACATGACTGAGCAACTTCACTTTCCCTTTTCCCTTTCATGCACTGGAGAAGGAAATGGCAACCCACTCCAGTGTTCTTGCCTGGAGAATCCCAGGGATGGCGGAGCCTGGTGGGCTGCCGTCTATGGGGTCGCACAGAGTCGGACACGACTGAAGCGACTTAGCAGCAGCAGGATGTCCTATAACTTTTCCCTTTTCCTCCCTTTTCCCTTTTATTAAAAAAACCGTATTGAGTTATATTTTAGCTATAAGAAAATACACCTATTTAAAATGTGCAGTTCATTGAATTTTGACAAATGTACGTAGCCTCCCTGCTAGTCAAGACAGAATATTTTTATCACCTCCAAAATTTCCCTCACAGATATTGTCTTAAGAATATGTATGTTCTTTTGTGAAATGACTGTCAGATTTTTGACCCATTTGAGAAATGGATTGCTGTCTTCTTACTGAGTTGTAAGCATTCTTTGTATTTATTCTGGACACGAGTATTTTGTCAGGTATGTGTATTGTGAATATTTTTTCCTAGTAGTATGAAACTTGACCTTTCTTTTTCTTGACACTCTTTCTTGAAAAATCAAAGCTTTTAAGTTTGTTAAAATTCAATTCATATTTTTCTCTTATTGCTAGTGCTTTTCTTTCATGTTTAAGAAATCTTTTGGCAGATTCCCAGAAGTGTTAGCACAGTCAACACTGGCTTGTGCCTCCATGCCCTGCTGGGTCACCAGTCAGTGGGGATCAGCTGGCACTGTGAGCTGCTTTGAGGGGCAGCTCGCCGAGTACCTAACCATCTCCACTGACTGCTTGGGCAGGGAGACCCTGAGGGCCTGTGCCTCCTTCCCGGCCCACCTCCACAAGGATTGTATGAAAGAATTAGGAGGCCCTGCCTTGAAAAGAAAGTTGAAGTACAGATGAAGAAACTGAGAAGTCAGAGCGGTTAAATAAGTTGTCCAAGCCATGTCATGTCCAATAAAGTCATGAAGCCAGTAAGTGGCAGGACCCGGATCCCCCCCAGCGTGAAGTTTACTTATACTGTTCCCTGTTACTAAAGAGTTGTTGTCAACTAGCCCAAAGTACAGATTTAGGGGAGAAACAAATTATATTAACTGAAATTGAAACTCCTACCCAGATTTCTTTCATCAATGAAGCACCAAGTGAGAAGGGAGAGATTGTTGTGACTCTCCGACCAGCTAGTCCTTGCCCAGGGTCAATTATGTTTATATCTCAGGGCAGTAACAGAACTGTCATACCAGGGGTACATCAGACTGGCAAAAAGAGAAGCTGCCAGAATGGAGCTTCTGCACTCTGGGGGCAGAGTACAAAACATCCAGAGTGTGTACTTAGATACTGCTTCTGCAGTCCAAAATATTACCAAATTCCTAGTCGAGAGGAGTGTCGATGGGTGGAATGTTAGAGCTGATTTGAAGCTGGGTGCTCGGTCTGTACCATGTGGTGTGGCTGAACTGCAAAGCAGCTGATAGGTAGGGGTATTCACCAACCTTAGTGAGGAGTTCAGAGTCTGAGTTCATGTGGATTAACTAGACATGTTCAGAAACATGCCTGACATCCTTCATAGCATCACCGACTCAATGGACATGAATTTGAGCAAACTCCGGGAGATAGTGAAGGACAGGGGAGCCTGGTGTGCTGCAGTCCATGGGGTCGCAAAGAATTGGACACGACTTAGCAACTGAACAAAACCAACAATTCTTCATCATCTCACAGAAGACTGTAGCACTCAGACCCATGAATACCAGCATTCAAAGGCAGAGGAATATTTTCAGTGGAATAAGTTACCCTGCAGACTTACTTCCAAAAATAGAATTTCACTCCATACCACCAGCATTAAGCCATTCAGTATGTGGTTTGGAGAAAGAGCCAGAAAAATCAATGTCATTGCAAGGACTGGAGAGAGTTCTTACAGAGGTCCCCTGTTTTTTTTTTTTCAAGTTCACACCTCCTACAATGAGATTAAAGATACTTTGAGCCACATTTGTCCTATGAATGTAACTGAACTCAGGTTCCACTGCTCCCCACTCAAAAATCAGTACCCAAGGGGCAGTTGTGGGTAGAAAGGAAAATTGTTTTTAATCAGAATGCCAGCAATCTGGGGAGAAGGTGAACTCGTGTTCCCCCTAAAACTACCTTCTGAACCAGATTCTTCTCAGTCATGAAAGTTTTTAAAGGGAAAAGGGGAATAATCTCGGTTAATCATTGAGATTGGGGTTCAGCCATCTTCCACTGTGTGCAAGCTTGTTGACTCCTTGTGATCTTTATTTAGATGTTATCTTGTTCACACAGTTGGTTCATGAGATTACTGAAAGGGGAAGCGAGGGGAGAGACCCGGTCATCTGTTAATTACTTATGCTTCATTTCTACTTCTTTGATCTGAGGAAAGAGCCAACAGGTTAGGCAAGGTATTGTGTGATCCAATTAAAATGTGCCAGGGCTGGAGATGAGCAGAACATCAGGGTACCTGGTTGAAGGTTAGTGACAATGTAGCTTCACTAAAGTGACCAGAAAAACGGTTTCCTGCTGAGGGCAGTTTCCCTCAAAGAGCTGTTTATATCCAAATATATGAATGACATATCCAAATGTAATTCTAGTAGGCACAGTTACAGATGAAGTTAAAGAAATCTTAAAGCCTTCACGCCAGTCTTCCCAAAGTATGGAGCCAAAGTATAAACCACTTGGAAAATTGAAAAGAGCTAGAACAATACATGTGGGCTCGCCGGGTGACTCAGTGGTAAAGAATCTGCCTGCCAATTCAGGAGACTTCAGGAGATGTGGGTTCGATCCCTGGATCATGAAGATTTCCTGAAGAAGGAAATGGCAACCCGCTCCAGTATTCTTGCCTGGAAAATCCCATGGACCAAGGAGCCTGGCAGGCCACAGTCCACGGGGTTGTGAAGAGTCAGGCATGACTGAGTGAGCACACAGAACAATTCACGTAGGCTTAGGAGGGTGACAGTGATCTCTTCGATGGTCCTCTCCCAATATGTTAAAGGCACAAGTTTCCAAATCAGCAAACTCTTCACCCTGAGGTATTTCCCATGATGACTGCAACATCATAAAACCAGCCTGACAAACTGAGAAAGCACAGGAAAAGCAGAAAGAATGCCAACCTCTCTTTGGGCAAGTGTTATAGATTATGAAGAATCCATGAGTGAAAGTGAAGAATTAGAAATCCCAGCTTCATCTCAAGGATTTTCTTTTAAATTGTTTTGAATTATATAGATCAATTTGTGGAAAATAGACATTTTAGTAATATTAAATCTTCCAATCCATGAACATTTGGGTCTTCTTTTAATTTCTACCAGTTCCATTTTTTTGTTTGCTTTTACTATACTGTTCCTAACTTATTTTGTTAGATTTATCCCTAGGTATTTCATATTTTTGATGCCTTTATACATGATATATTTAATAATACAAAATCATTTTTTTCTTTGCTTTCATCATTTTAAAAATGCCATTCTGTTATTGTTTGGCTTGAGAAATCAATGATAATCCTTCTCTTCATTCTTCTAAAGATGTTGTCTTTTTTCCTCTCCGACTGCTTTTAAGATAGTCTCTTTATGATTGGTTTTCAGCAAGTTAATTAAGATATGCCTTGATGTGTGCTTTTATATGTACTCTGTCAGGTCGCAGCACTTTAGGGAACTCACATGTCTCCTAGCAAACTGTGCAAACTTCCGTAGTTGTTCAGCTGACAGCTCTCCAGCCCTTGTTCTTCGCTTGGACTATGGAGTCCCACCTGTGTGTGTATGGTTTAATATTAATATTCAAAGGCTCACAGCACTCTATGCAGATTTACAGAGTTCTTTCACTGTGTAGCTTTCTTTGCAGTACTTTTCCTCACAAATTCTGATTGTCTCAGCCTCTCTGAAATCTGACTTCGTTCCATGAAACTAGCATACTCTGGATTCGCCGTATCTGCTCTGAGATTTGGAAAATGCCAGTGGAAAGAAATCTGGGGTAATCATCGTGCTTAACCCACAGCCCTGAGCTAAGTCTTATCCAGTGTGTGAACATAGTTGTTCCATTTATTTGTCCAGTTTTCATGGTAGTTTATAAGAGGGCTAGTCCAATATTTTCCTTCCATTTAAAATATCAAAGAAGAGGGAAATTTTCCTTACCCCCATGATTTGTTGGTAAGATGGCTATATAATTTGTTATATATATAATTTATTGTCTAAATCTGAAATCTTTTGAGAGTTAAAGAGTACTGTTAGTAATTACATGGACCCAAGGAGATCCTTAGGTACCATGGGTTACTGAGATTCTGAATATAGATGCAGCGGGCCCTTCATACCTTTGTTCCACAAGTGTATGATGTAGATTCCGCATTTGTGGATTCAACCAATTGCTGCTTGAAATACTCCAAAGAGAAAAAAAAATCCGAAGAAGTTCTAAAAAGCAAAGCTTGAATTTGCCATACAGCAGCAACTATTTACATAAATATTTACATTTTATTCACAACATTTACACAGTGTTTACATTGTATTAGGTATTATAAGTAATCTAGGGATGATTTACAGTATTCAGGAAGATGTGCATAGATTATATGCAAATACTACACCATTTTGTATAAGGGACTTGAGGATCCTCAAATTTTGGTATCTGTGAGGGGTCCAGAAATCAGTCCCTCACGGATATCGAGGGATGACTGTGTAGCAAATATTCTCTTAAATGCCTGCTCTCAAAATGAGCTCAGTAAGCTTCTGGGTGCATAATGGAAATTTAGGGACAGCATACCTATTATAAAAACAAATGGGCACCACATTTCTTTGGTTTAACTCTCCAAAGAATCTTGAAAGCCTCTAATAATTTTATTGTTTGGGGGAGGAGCTTATTTTTCGTACTATATTTAAAAAAAATATGAGTCTTAAAAGGGGTGCAAAGTTATAGACTGAGTGAAGTGCCAATCAGGTGTTATATTAACTTTTTCACGTGTGAAATTCAGGATTGTTACAGACAACAGCTGCAGATGATACAAAGACCAACAAAAATCTTTTAATGGTGGAGTTGGTGGTGGCATAATGAAAAGAATGCTGCATATTACTTCTAGAACATTGCCAGTTATTTGAAATAAGGCCTTTAGCAAGTTACTATACCTGTTTTAACTTCAAAGGCCTCAACTGTGAATACCAACCTATTGATTTCCTGTTACATACATATTTCTTATCAAATGCCCAGGGTTGATGACTCCAGACAGAGGTGGTTGACTAAGCATAATAGAAACTACCCTGTATTGAATGTTTGCTACATGCCAGGCTTGTGCTAAGTGTGTCGCTTGCATTATTTCATTTAACACTTAAAAACAACCCAGTAAGGTGGGAATATTTTGAGTTTAGCAATGAGGATACTGAGGCTCAGAGGAGAATGAAGGGTATAAAGTCACCTGGGTCACATAAGTATTAAGAGCAGAATACAGGAGGTGTCCATTTGTGCAAATACTAGGGCCTTATCCTTCCCATGTCCTCCTTCCCAAGGACATTGCTTTTGTGGCATGAATATTAACACACAGGAGAAAGGCAAATGAGGAAGAGGCCAAGGGGTGCCTTTCTCATTGAAGAGAAGCACTGGTTTAGAATGCTGTACTGCCAAGAGCACAATTGCTTGACCTCTCTGCACATCAATTCCTTTCTTTTTTTTTTTCTAACATTTATTTATTTATTTGGCTGTGCTGGGTCTTAGCTGTGGCATGTGGGGTCTAGTTCCCTGACCAGGGATTGAACCCAGGCCCCCTGCATTGGGAGCACGGAGTCTTAGCCACTGGACCACCAGGGAAGTTCCTGGACATCAGTTTCTTAATATGCCAAATGAGAGCACTGGATTAGATGAGCCCTTGTAAAAATTATTTTCTATGTTTCAATAGTCTCACACAAAAGTTGTTTCTGAATCCTAAAAACTTCTCAAGGCTTCCTACCTCACAACGCTTATCTTACCTGCCACCAGGGGGCGCTATGCAGGAAAGATGAGCCAGGTTCGCCACCAAAAACCCTGCTAGGATTTTTCTAACTCTCCCAGGAAAACCTGAGGCTTTCCTCAGACTTAGAAGCATGGCTTCTACAGAACAGATGCTTGATAAGTATTTGTTGATGATAAGGAGGAACAGACCCGGTGAAGACGTGGAGGAGAAATCCAGAGAGCTGGGTTCTGGGCGCTCACCCTGCTACCGAGAAGCTCTGAGATAGTCACACAGTCCGACAGGGCTTTGGTAACTTTTTCTGTAAAAGGAGAATAATGGGGTTATTGGGGGAAATGAAATCATATATTTAAAAGCACCCTGAGGGGGACTTCCCTGGTGGTCCAGTGGCTGAAATTCCATGCTCCTGATGCAGGAGGCCTGGGTTCAATCCCTGGTCAGGGAACTAGACCCTACATGTCGCAACTAAGACCTGGCACAGCCAAATAAATGATAAATAAATAAATATATTTTTAAGTTAATAAAAGCACCTTGGAAAGTATAAAGTGCTGTATAAATTTGTTGTTGTTTAGTCACTAAGTTGTGTCTGACTCTTTTGCGACCCCCATGGACTGTAGACTGCCAGGCTCCTCTGTCCATGGGATTCTCCAGGCAAGAATACTGGAGTGGGATGGCATTTCCTCCTCCAGGAGATCTTCCTGAACCATGGACTGAACCCGTGTCTCCTGTCACTGCACCACCAGGGAAGCCCATAGAAATATGACAAGTAAAGAAATGTCCCTATGAAAACAAACCCCCAAAACATTCTACTCACCTGTGCATTATCCTCCTTAGTAAATCTTGCCCCCAAGCCCTGACTCCGTGCACTTCTTGCCAAGGGCTTCCTCACTGTATTTGCCTGCTTCTCTTTCCTGATGTTGATGCAGAGACAATTTTTAGCCTGGTTAGCACATGTCTGGACACAGGGGCTACTCATGGGGCAGCTGGTTGTTGTATGTCCTGATTGGGCCTGAGATGTATCCAAATTCCTGCTGTGATAGGGAATTATATACACCCTTATTGTGTTTTTTTTTTTAATCCATTCAGTCTCTGGCATTCAACACGCACCCAGAGATCTCTCTGGAAAAACTGGGGAAATTGGTCTGAGTCACACCCACTGGGTCTTCCATGATTCCTTGATAAATTACATGTTCCTCCATGGCACCTCTTACTTCATTTCCAATTTGGCAAGAAGTGAATCTTACAATTTAGAAATATGTAACTCATAAATATGCTTTCAGTACTTTCTAGCCCCAAAACACAAATCTCTGCACTTTCGTTGTCCTGAAATATGTTCTGCTGAGATGATGTTTTCCTCTTCTTCTTCTAGACTGCCCCACATAGAGTAATCTTCTTCAACACCTTTGGAGTCAGACCATTCTTGGAATCCCAAAACTCCACTGTTTTCCCACTTCCCATTAAAAAGCAATCAAATTCCTCCAGAGCTCATGATGTCTACCCATCTCCCTTTCCAGCCCACGCTGCTTCTGTGCCCGTCAGCTGCACTCCAGTCAACCTGAAGTTGTCTCTGACTTATGCACATACTCCAGACTCTCCTGCCTCTGCTCCTGTCTTTCCATTCCTACCTGCATACGGCCAAGTCCTGCCCATTCTTCCAGGCAGAGTTTAAATACCAGCTCTTTTGGGGAGTGATTTCTTCTTCTCAGCTCTCAGTTGGTACTTTCTGCTCTAGGGAGCTGTGGCTTTCTTCTCCTTGTGTCAGATTTATCTTTGTATACCCACAGTATCAGTGCATGATAGATTCCCTATAAATATTCGGGAGGCAACACAGATGAATGGAATTAATCTAAAGAGCCGTTAGGGAGTAAGTATCCCATTAGACTCTGCATCGATCCAAAAATTAAAGGTTGTCTTTTCTTTAAAAGTAGTTATTTATAGCTATTTCTATTGTCTTAGTTCCCCAGCTGAGCCATTGCTGAGTTCTCTGCCTATTTTTGCTTTTTTCAACATTAAATTTACAGTTTATATCAAGCTCGGTTGTTTAATTTTTTTTTTCCTGTTCTCACTGTTCTCATGTCTCTTTACAATGTATGCAATTACATGAGCTGCCACAGAGAGTGAGATCAGGTTTTAAATCTTGTGATTAACCTTTCACATTAGGAGATTGCCAGCTCCAAATTTCTCCTGCACTTCTCTTGTTTTGCTTTGGACTAATTTCTCTGTTTCATCTCTTTTGTTTTGTGTCACTTTGTAACTCGATTCTTGGCTGCATCAGTCCAGCTTAGAAGAATTTCTTGCCTTGCTACATTTTATAGAATGACTCTTTTGCATAAAATCAAACAAATCTATACATGTTGAAAAACACTCTGCATAAATCTGTCTGGTAAGAGTTTCCAGGTGGTTGCCAGAGTTGCAAAGTTCTTGTTATTCTGATATTTTGAACACAAGATCTTAGGAAATGTTTTGAAATTTTACTTAAAATGCAAATTCCATGTATTTGCATGTGGAAAATTTTCCTAAATAGCCAACTACTTAGCTTTAAATTGGAACATGAAATTGGAAATCTTTTCAAATTCATAAAATACTGAGTTTCTGGTTTATATCTGTTGAATTCTTATTTTTATCCAATTTTTTTAATTATAAAAAGAAAAACCCCTTTCGAGTTTAGAAGGCCACTTTAGTGTTTATAGTGCAGTAGAAAAGTTTTTTGCCACTGACCCAGAAAAAACGATAAAGGTGTGTATTTTTAAAAATACATACACATGATACATTCCTTCAGGGAATGAATAATATATGAGTAAACAAAATATTTGATTTTTTAAAGGCTTTTTTCTTAAGATCCTTGCAATAACTTCCAAGAATACTTGATTTCCTGGCAGTTTGAATACAACTAACATGAATAATCAGTATTTAGATCTACGAAAGAGGTTCATTTATAGTAATTGGTATAGACAACAGCCTAGGATAAAGTTAATTCCAACCTTATCTGAAAACCCTGCTAGTGTTAAAATGGACGTCTAACGTGTTATTAGTGATATTTCATCTGAGGACCTTATCAAGTTGCACACAGAAAAGCCCTTGTCATTATTTTTTACTCTCCCAAAGTGACACTTTAATGAAATGTGCCAGCACCCCAGTGTTAGGATATGTTTCATTAATGCCCAGCACTTTTGTTCTATGCTTTACATTTGGAAACAGATTTAAGTATTAAGTGCCTCTAATGTCTGCAGCCAGGGAATCCTTTCCGAATTTGTAACAGTGACCAGAACAGACCGCACTACACTCTCCAAATGGTGCAGTTTTGCATTTGAATGTCTGAATTATCCCGGTTTCTTAGAGACGACCACAACGCCAACATCTTAAATCCTCAAAATACTGTCCACTTCACTGAATGCTCGTGATCTAAGCATATGTGTAATTATTCTGTAATTCTCCCCAAAATGTGATCCCTTGGAAATGCATACTAGGTTTCTCCTATTGTAAATGCAATGACTATTTCTTTGTGGCCACTTCTTTAAATACGGTAACAAGCAAGTCTGTGTGTCTGGGTGAACCGCCTTGATAATGATGATTTCTTCCCAAGCTCTCCTTGGGACACCCATTGGGGAAAATGTACCCTGCATTTGTGTAAGAGCCGGGACCCTGATCACAAAAAGACCACTTAAGAGGGTGTACATTACAACTAGAGGATTTCTTGCCAGAAACAGGCCTAATGTCGCTCACAATAGCCTTAGAAATCGTCTCAGAGAGTAAGTTGGACTTTGCGTGTGTTACCAGAGTCAGCTGTGGTAATCCATGGCTGCATATAGATTTTAGAGAAGAATAGAATCCCATGCTCCTTAAAAAAGCTTTGGATGTGGTCCACCATGGAAAATTAAAATATATACTTTGGAAACTGACAGCTGGAAAGAAAAGTGGTGGTGAGGGGGGTGGGAAGAAGAAGACTGGACAGTTAGGGTGTATTTTAACTTCGATTTTTCTTCTCAAGATTTGCAGTTTCTTCAGGAGAACCTATCGGTGGGAACCACCTTAGGGTTAGAGCAGTTGTTGCAAACTGAACTCCTGTGTGTGGAAGTCCTTTGCAAATGACTAATGCCCCTTTCTGATGTGGCTGGGTTGTTGTTATTACAGCTCCTCATTAATTCCAGCATGAGTCAGTTAGTTTGGCCTTTTGGTTTAGCAGAGTGCAGTGGTTTTGTGGATGTTTACTGGTAAATACAAATATGGCGTTGGGAGTGGGGGGAGGGCGGGTGGGGGGGGTAAGGAAAGTCAACTTGCAGGGTCATAGCTACACTGTGGATAATTTGATAATCACTCCACAGCAGGTGTTTGCATTGAGTAATTCCTCCTCTTGGCATAATTTTGCAAACCACTTGGCTTTTACAGCCCATGCTGTTCCCGCAGCACCATTTCTAATGGTAGCGTTCTGAATGATCTCAGCATCGCATGAGCAGGGACATTAGCTTCCTCCTGGTCCATGTCATTTACTTGTTTATTCTTGGCAATACAATTTTTAGAAATTTAAAATCTGGGAGAAAATGGGGGGCTAGAGTAGGAAAATCCGTCTTACTGATCACTTAAAAGAATTTTAAAGTTTGAATTAAGGAAAAGCTGTTTTGATCTTTTCAAAAATACGCAAGCCACAAGTGAAGAAATGAAAAATTGGCACCTTTTGCACTGAAGAGGGGAAGACAGCAGCTGGAGGTAGGGGGAAGGAGTCAGGAAATGAAGAGCAAGGGTGGGAAACAGCCCTGATAGTTGAGGCCTGTCCTCTGTACTTGACAGGCCCTCATGAGTGATGCCGAGGCTGTGTTTCCATTAGATTTAAAAAGACCAATTTTATGTTGTAAAGTAAATTTTAGAAGTTTGAAAGAAATGAAGGACTTCTTATTGCTATTCTCTGGAACTCTGCATTCAATTGGGTATATCTTTCTCTTTCTCCCTTGCTTTTTCACTTCTCTTTTTTCCTCAGCTATTTGTAAAGCCTCCTCAGACAACCACTTTGCCATCTTGCATTTCTTTTTCTTTGGGATGGTTTTGGTCAATGCCTCTTATACAGTGTTACAAACCTCTGAAGCTAAAGCTGCAATACTTTGGCCACCTGATGCAAAGATCCGACTTGTTGGAAAAGACCCTGATGTCGGGAAAGATTGAAGGCAAAAGGAGAAGAGGGTGGCAGAGGATGAGATGGTTAGATAGCTTCACCGACTCGATGGACATGAATGTGAGCAAACTCTGGGAGACAGTGAAGGACAGGGAAACCTGGCATGCTACAGTCCATAGGATTGTTAAGAGTGAGACACGACTTATGGACTGGACAACAGCAACAAAGAAATGAAAGAAATAAATTATGAACTCAGGACCCACTATGTTGCTTAGAGATTTGGATTGCCTCCCAAGGAAAGAATGATGTGCATAAAATCAGCAAAAGACTTCTGAGTTCTTCACGTCTGTTTATATTTATTTTTAAAGTACTGTGATGTATCATTTATCTGAATGTTATTTATTTGCCAATCTGAAGAGAACACAAATTTAAAACGGCTTCTGAGCGGTCAAAATACGTGTTCCTAAGTCTGATCACTAACTTTGTGACTGAGAAAACCCCTGAATACTCACTCAGAGCCTAATTACTTGTACGTTACAAATACTTCTAACACACGTGGATATCCGCTTCCCCAGCTCATAAAAGATTAGCAGGAGCATAGCAGATGGGGAACAAATGAGGAGAAGATCTCAGACATACTGGGAGCAGCAAGAAATAATAGCTGACAGCTTGATTGTGAAGGAGGAGACAGAAAATCCATATAAAGCAAAGTAACACGATGAAAGCTTAGCAGTCTGGAACCATTAGGGGTTTATAATTTACCAATCCCAGAAGGAGTCACTCTGTTATAGGATAGAATAAAAACTGATGCTCGTAATTATGACTTAGAGTCATCAAGAAAAAACTGTGTTGTTAAATGTGCCTGTCTTTTAAAAAGGCATATTTGGAATAATTGCCACTGGCACTGGCTAACATTAAAATGCAGGTCTTTGTGCTTGAAAAGCTGACCTTTAGTACTTTGGAAATTTCTATTTATGTGGAGATTATTTCTCTCTCCATAATGCCAAATAATTAGTACATAAAAATTCCTTGTGCTTTGAGTTTTGGCATAGCCAAATGTTCTTACTCAAACTGAATTTTGTAACTATAATTCTTTCTCTAGTGACACACTGGTATAGTGAGGGGAGAAGAAACAGTAAAATGAACCAGAAAATTGTTTTGGTCCCTGCTCTACCTCTGAGATGGAGAAGGCAATGGCACCCCACTCCAGTACTCTTGCCTGGAAAACCCCACGGACGGAGGAGCCTGGTAGGCTGCCGTCCATGGGGTTGCTAAGAGTCGGACACGACTGAGCGACTTCACTTTCACTTTTCACTTTCATGCACTGGAGAAAGAAATGGCAACCCACTCCAGTGTTCTTGCCTGGAGAATCCCAGGGGCGGGGGAGCCTGGTGGGCTGCTATCTATGGGGTTGCACAGAGTCCGACACGACTGAAGCGACTTAGCAGCAGCAGCAGCAGCTACCTCTGAGATGCCAAGGGTTCTGGGGAAAGTCAGTTAACTCTCCGGTGCTGAGTTTCTCGCCTGTTCAATGGGGTTCTCTGATTCCATACAATTTGACAAACTAAGATTTTTTTTGATATAGTAACTCAATACATGATAGGTGATTCTCCTTGTGCTTGCTTCAGAGCTGGAGCACACAGATTGCCTTCCATCCTGTGGGGATTAGGGAGACTCACCTCAAACTTTATCCCCAAGAGCATCCTGTTAAGATATTTAAAAACGATTCTAAAAGAGCTTGGAGCCAAAAATGTTAATTACTTTTATTTCTGAGTGAAATAAAAGTGAGAACACAGAAGATTTTTCTTTTTTTATGCTTTCCTCATACTTTCAGCATTTCTAAAACAAACATATTATATTATGAGGGAAAAAGTGATAGAAGCTATTTTAAAAATATAGACACAAAAGACAAAAATATGAGACCTTTTAAATGCTTAGAGAAATTCAGTCTTAAAGACAGAGCTCCTTCAAAATGTTGTTGTTCAGTCGCTAAGTGTCTGACTTTTTTTGACCCCATGGACTGCAGCACTCCAGGCCTCCCTGTCTCTCACTATCTCCCGGAGTTTGCCCGAGTTCATGTCCATTGAATTGGTGATGCTATCTAACTGTCTCATCCTCTGTCACCCTCTTCTCCTTTAACTTTCAATCTTTCCCAGAATCAGGGTCTTTTTCAATGTGTTGGCTCTCCATATTGAGTGGCCAAAGTATTGGAGCTTCAGCTTCAGCATTAGTCCTTCCAAAGAATACTCAGGACTGATTTCCTTTAGGATTGACTGGTTTGATTTCCTTGTAATCCAAGGGACTCTCAAGAGTCTTCTCCAGCACCACAATTTGAAAGCATCAATTCTTCAGCGCTCAGCCTTCTTTATGATCCAACTCTCACCACCATACATGACTGTTGGAAAAACCATAGCTTGGACTATATAGACCTTTGTCAACAAAGTGATGCCTCTGTTTTCTTAATACACTGTCTAGGATTGTCATAACTCTCCTTTCAAGGGGCAAGTCTTTTTTAATCTCATGGAAACTTGGCAACTATTTTCTCTGCCACATTCAAGACTCTCAAAATCAGTGGCAATTTTTCAGACTTGAGGAGTAAGAGTAGCAAGCATCCAGCAAACCAGGGGAATATGATACTAAAAGAAAAGTCCCCAAATAAACAACTACTTGTAACCCTGGACTCCCATCTGCCTCTGTCTACTAGATTATCATGACAAAATATCCTCCTTGCCAGGAATAATCTCATTGTGACTTGTCAAACATTAACTAATAAGAAAGGAGCGTTTCTCTAGACTTCGAATCTCTGGGTAATTTCCCCAGGATCATCTCCTTGGGTAATTGTTAGAAAATCTGCAACCTACCCAAAACCTGTCTAAAAACAGTGGAGAAATAGGAAAGGACCCAGGAGGCTGACGAAGCTCTGTGGATATTTAATGTCCCGGGAAACTGGGCTGCTTGAATGCTAGCAACTTGGAAACCAGTCCACTGCAGTTCAGGAAAAGGGGCCCGGCTGGGACAGCCCCAACTTGGCAACAGCTTGTGGGGAGTAAATCCTCTCACTGAAGGTTTTGCTTAATCTGAATACATTCAGTTTCAAAATCTGCCCTTGATCTAAGCCCCTTAAGCTTCTGGGGGAAGGACTAAGGGCCTTCAGGGTCAATGACAATAACAAAAGATGAGAAAAATGCCCCTTTCCTCATATCTCATTGCTGCATTCTATAAACTGTTAACTCACCGCAGAAAATGTTTCCTTTCAATGAAGTTGTCTTTGAAGAGCCCTCCTCCCTTTACTTTAAAGATGACATTCAGTGCTTCCTTTTTTTAAGATGTTCAACATGGTTAGTAGAAGGACAGAATGTTAGGAAGTCTGAGTTATAACCCTGAATGTGCCCCACCAGCAGTGGGACTGTAGCAGATCAACTGCTCTGAACTTCAGCGTCTTCAGTACAGTGAGGTGGTTGGGCCAGACATATTTTTCTCCTAACTGTGGTCTTTGTAACACTTGTCTTTAAAGGTGCTTTCCCAAGGGTGTGTGTTAGTCACTCAGTCGTGTCCTACTTTTTATGACCTCATGGCCCTGCCAGGCTCTTCTGTCCATGGAATTCTCCAGGCGAGAGTACTGGAGTGGGTTGTTGTTGTTGTCACTCGGTTGTGCCCGACTCTTTTGACCCCATGGACTGCAGCATGCCAGGCCTCCCTGTCTATCACCAACTCCCGGAGTTTACTCAAACTCATGTCCATTGAGTCAGTGATACCATCCAGCCATCCCGTCCTCTGCTGTCCCCTTCTCCTCCTGCCCTCAATCTTTCCCAGCATCAGGGCCTTTTCCAGTGAATCAGCTCTTCATATCAGATGGCTGAAGTATTGAAGCTGCAGGTTTAGCATCAGTCCTTCCAATGAATATTCAGGACTGCTCTCCTTCAGAATGGACTGGTTGGATCTCCTTGCAGTCCAAGGGACTCTCAGGAGTCTTCTCCAACACCACAGTTCAAAAGCATCAATTCTTCTGCACTCAGCCTTCTTTATGGTCCAACTCTCACATCCATACATGACTACTGGAAAAAACCATAGCTTTGATGGACATTTGTCGGCAAAGTAATGTCTTTGCTTTTTAATATGCTGTCTAGGTTGGTCATAGCTTTTCTTCCAAGGAGCAAGCATCTTTTAACTTCATGGCTTTTGTCACCATCTGCAGTGATTTTGCAGCCCAGAAAATAAAGTCTGTCACTGTTTCCACTGTTTCCCCATCTATTTGCCATGAAGTGATAAGACTAGATGCCATGATCTTCATGTTTTGAATGTTGAGTTTTAAGCCAGATTTTTCACTGTCATCTTTTACCTTCACCAAGAGGTTCTTTAGTGGGTAGCATTCCCTTCTCCAGGGGATCTTCCCAACCCAAGGATTGAACCCAGGTCTCCTGCATTGCAGGCAGATCCTTTACAGTCTGAGCCACCGTGGAAGTCCCTTCCCAGGGGTAGGATGATTATAACGAAATAAGCTTGGTGAACGCTGAAGACCACATTGCTCCTTGGAGATTCACAAACTTATTAGCATATTAAAGGCTCTGAGAAGTCCTGTAGTAGAGAAACTTTTTCAATGTTTTTGAAACAGTATTTCCCAAATTTCTTTACTAAACCAGGAAGCCCTTTTGTCTGGTAATTCCCACTGTGAAGCCAGAGTCCCTTTCTGACAATGACACAAATGGTCCTGTGTCTGGTCTCCATCTTAGTAGTTGCATGAGTATATATGTAGAGGGTGTGATCAAAGTCAAGGCATGATATATTTTATGTTGTTGAAGGCTCAAGATTGGGAGATATAATTTATTCATTGGTTTTGGGAAGTAGGATCTGAAGCTACCCAGTAGTTACCTTAGTTTCTGTGGCTGTTGTAACAAATTGTCACAAATTTGGTGGCTTAAAAACAGCAAAAATGTATTTTCTCATGGATATTTTATTGACATTGTGTAGTCTGTATACAAATGCAATTGCAAGCGTAGAGTCATTACCCAAGTTCCTATGTGTAATATAAGACCCCCATCCCAAGCCATAAAAGTAGTATTAATGTAGTAGTGAAATGAGTATGAATTCCCTTAATCAAACTATGACTCCAGACCTGTCACTTAATATCTAAATCACCTTAGGAGAGTTATTTAATCTTCAAAACCTCAGTTTTCTCATCTGTAAAATGGAGATAATAATAGGACCCACCTCTGTAGAGTGCTGTGAGGATTAAATGAGATGAGGACTGTAAAGAACTTAGCATAATTCCTAGTGCTTAATCATGTCTGACTCTTTGTGACCCTTTGGACTCTAGCCTGCCAGGCTTCTGTGTCCAAGGGATTTTTCAGGAAAGAATACTGGAATGGGTTGCCATTTTCTTCCTCCAGAAAATCTGCCTGACTCAGGGGTTGAACCCTCATTTCCTGTGTCTCCTGCATTGAAGGTGGATTCTTTATGCACTGAACCATAGGGAAAGCCCAGCACATTGCCTGGCTAATAGTAAATGCTTAATACCTCCTGGCTATTATGGTAATGCATGTAATCAGGGGTGGAGGTGTGTTCTGGGAGACCCCTAAAGCAGTAGGAGTCATGTGGAAGAGATCTGGAATCATGGCATATGAAGATGGCTATCCTTGGGGACATGAGATCTTTCTTCAGATATATGGGTATAGGCCTTTGAGCCACAGCGATACAAGATGGCAGTCACTGTGGCCTTGGAAGTAAAAGTCCCTTTTGATTTCTGGCATTGGAAGAACTTGAAGAAGGCCAGAAAGGAGTAAGAGATGGCACAGTTAGCTGGGATCTAGAAAATAACGACAGGACACTTACAAGATGGACATGGATGATGATTGGGCCACCAAGAACAATTTATGAAAACCAAATATACACCCTTAAAATAGACTGTGGACCTAAATACCCAGAAGCACCTCCCTTTTGTACGATTTGTAACAAAAATTCATCTGGATGGAGTGAATAATTCTAATGGAGTGGTGGACCCAAGAACCATATCACTGCTAGCAGAGTGGCAGAATTCATGTAGCATCAGAGATGTTCTGCAAGAGCTTTGGTGCCTAATGGTGTCTAAAGAAAATATGAAGCTCCCTCAGCTGCCTAAGGCACTCCCTGGTAGTTCAGATGGTAAAGAATCTGACTACAATGCAGGAGACCCAGGTTCAATCCCCGGGCTAGGAAGATCCCCTGGAGAAGGAAATGGCAATCCACTCCAATTTTCTTGCCTGGAGAATCCCATGGACAGAGGAGCCTGGCGGGCTGCAGTCCATGGGGTCAACAAAGAGTCGCACGTGACTGAGCGACTAACACTTTCACTTCACTTTCACTTTTTTCAACTGCCTGAAGGACAGTGTTACAGCAGTTAATCAAAAAGGAAAATCACAGACCTTCCCCTATCCCCCTTCAGTTTAAGCAGTCTTCATTTTCCACAGTAGTAAATTTTCTAGATACATCTCATAGACCTCAAAGTACTGGAAAGGGAGCTCCCATTCAAGGACAGCTTAAGATACTGTAACTGATGCTAATTTTTTGTCCATTTGAAATGTATGTTTAGCTCTAACAAATCATCCTGTTACATGTAAGCACTATCCACATAGTTGAACTTCTGGGATCAAGAAAGTATGTTTTAATTGATTCCTATCATAACTGGTGGGACACGTCTAGCTCAACCGTGAAAAAAACACCTCACACGGTCACCTTGCTGCTGATTACATGGCTGGGGTCTCTGCCTTCTCCCCTTTCCCCTCCCCGTGCCTCCCTCCCTCCCTGCAGTAGCCCTCAGCTTAGGGTGGCTTGCTAGAGAAGACGTGAAGGTTTCCAGTCACAGCCTGTGGGATACTGCTGAGTGGGTGAGGGTGCTTTGTCTGCATCCCTGGTCTCTTTCTCTAAGTCTTAAATGATGCCCCCCTTCCAAGCCGTCATCCTTTCCCCCACCCTCCACTACCACCCGTGGCTGAGGCATAGATTGTAACCCCCTCTGCTCCCTTCCTGAGACTGGCCTTTGGTGAGGAATTCAGGACTTGCCCCATATCTTCTCACTCCACCTTAATTGAAGGGTGCTACTTTTTCCTTCCTCCTCAAGTCCCTTTTTGCACGTGCAACATCACCACCCAGCACTTTCCAATGACACTTCCTTGCTTTGACCAGAAGCCATCAGGTAAGGCTGGAAAGAGTCTCTGACCTCCCTCGTTTAGTTTTGGAGCCACATTTATTTATTCTTCACCAGATCCCTCAATTGACTATGGAGGAAGGCATGACAACCCACGCTAGTATTCTTGCCTGGAAAGTCCCATGGACAGAGGAACCTGGCGGGCAACAGTCCATAGGGTCTCACAGAGTTGGGCATGACTGAAGCAACTTAGCACACATGCACCAGCCTGGGAAATGAATATTGGGTTCTCACTCCTGTCACCCTTTGCTGTCATCGTCAGCTGATGTGGTTGTTTTTTTTTTAGCTCAGGCTTTGATAAAGTGAAAAAAAGTCATCAGGGTTACTCAGACCTGCCAGCCCTCAGAGTCCTTGGTGGTTACACTTGGAGAAAGGCCCCAGAAAGCACTTGCAAGCACACACAGTCTCTCTGAATGAATTGTTTTCTTTTCCTGTAATTGCTTTGCTCTTCAAAATTGAAGAAGTTATAAACAGGGCTCTCATTTGGTTATCCTTGCAATTCACTTAGGTCTAATTTGAAAGCTGACAACCAGAACAAAAAGAATCTTGAATTTGGTGCATACTTCGGTTTTGGTACTGTTGCTTCTCTTGGTTGTTAGCAGGGATTAAGAAAGAACTCAGTGTGCACAGCAGATCCTTGAAACTCCTGGCAAATGGCTGATTTTTCCACTTTTCTGTTCAGGACCACTAAATGCTTAGATGTGGCATACTGAAATAAACACATTTCACTGTGTTCCAAGATTTTATATATATATATATATGAATATGTTCTCATTGTTGTTTTCCAAGAGCTAGAAATCCAACTTAAACTCAATTTTTTAGAAAAGGAAATTAGTAACTTTACCCCTAACTTTGGTCTTCCTTTGTGGCTCAGCTGGTAAAGAATCTACCTGCAACGTGAGAAACCTGGGTTCGATCCCTGGGTTGGGAAGACCCCCTGGAGAAGGGAAAGGCTACCCACTCCAGTATTCTGGCCTGGAGAACTCCATGGACTGTATAGTCCATGGGGTCACAAAGAGTCAGACACGACTGAGCGACTTTCACTTTTACTTTCACCCCTAAATTAAGAGTTTAGGGAAATACTTACTTTGGGCCTCATTAGATACATGGATTTAGACACTGTCCTTAAGATTTATCTTTTTCTCTCCACCACTCTGTCTATCCCGCCTTTCCTCTGTGTTGATTCCATTCTTAGGTAGACTGTCCTCTCACAGTGGAAAGATTATTGCCAAGGACACCAAGCTTTCTCTTAACTCCTCAGCGATTCAACCAATTTCCAAAATATCCTGAAATTGATTTTCCAGGTTGTCAGGTGTACTGTAGCAGAGGCAGTTTTTCAGATGTGAGCAATCCAGGGTTGAACTCTGAACAACCAAGCCTGGGTCACATGTCTATTCCTGAACCAACGCCATAACCAGGGATTTGAAATGCTCTGTGTGACCACCCTGGGTCACACATTTGTTCCTGAGCTGCCCCACCCCAGCTTAATAGTGGGGAGATGGGGTTTCTAAGCACACTCAGGTAGCTTTCCCAGAAGGTGTGGGAATGAATGAAAGACAAACGAAAACAATATATGTATGTCCCCTATGGCTGCATTAGGGACCTGGTGGCAAATAGTGAATAGAATCTTTCCTCTACCTGGCTGACTGCTCATCTATTGTTCTGGCCAGTTCACTGTGCCCTCGGTAGAGTCTAGGTGGAGAGAGGCTGAGATTCATTCTGATACCAGCATTAACATTCTCTAATTCACTCAAATACCAGCATTAAAATTCTCTGATTCGTTCAGATACTTCTTTTGCTTGCCTAATTGCTCTGGCTAGATTTTCCAGTGTTTCCTTTTAAATGTGGTTGACATATAATACTACATTTGTTTCAAGTGTACAACATGGTGATTCATCATTTAAATACATTACAAAATTCTGGTACTATATTGATTGGAAATGAAAGAGTGGGTACCTTTGTCTTATTCCTAGTCTTAGAAGAAGAGCTTTCAGCTTTTCACTATTGATTTTGATGTTAGCTGTGGGTTTGTGATATATGGCCTTTATCATGTTGAGATACATTCCTTCTGTACTTAAGTTGTTGAGAATTTTTATCATGAAAAAAATGTTAAATTTTTCAAATGCTTTTTCTGTGTCCATTGAGACAATTATACGTTTTTATCCCTTATTCTGCTAATGTGATGTATCACATTTGTTGGTTTGCAGACATTGAATCATTCTTGCAACCTAGCGATTCATAAATAAAAGAATGAAATTGAGTCTTCATCTTACATCACACACAAAAACTAACTTGAAATGTATTAACATGAAATTATTCATCTCCTAGAAGAAAGCAAAGCAAAAGCTCCTTGACATCAGTCTTGGCAATGATTTGGGGAAAATGACACCCATAACATAGGCAACAAAAGCAAAAATGAACCGATAGAATTACACCAAGTTAAAAGGCTTCTATACAACAAAGGAAGCAATCAACAAGACGAAAAGGCTGTGCACAGAATGGGAGAATATATTTGCAAACCACAGATCTGATAAGGGGTTAACATAAAAATATATATAAGGAGATCATACAACTCAGCAGCAAAAAGCAAACAACTCAATTAAAAATAGAAAATGATGATGTTGAAAGTGGAAGATGGGATAGCTCTGTGGACAATTTTATTTTTATTCCCACTGTGGGGTCCAGCATCATAGACTTCAACTATGTTTATTTATTTTCTTCCTTAGACAGAGAATTCTGGACTCTGGATAGAAAGTGTTCTTTTCCTCTTCATTTTGGTACCTACATTTTTGTATTTGGCGTTGTACTCCTGAGTTTAGGGGACTAAAAGAGTAGCTAGAAGAATCCAAGTGCCCTCATATGATATTGGTGACCTTGTGCCATTTGAAGTCTCTTCAGATTATTTCTTGGGTATATCACCTCTTAAGAATGGATTGCTGATGAGTTTAATTTCATATTTCTTTTCTGGACAAATATGGGGTTCGCCAGGCTAGGACTTAATTTGATAAGAGCATTCTAGTAAGTAAAAGTTTAAATACTTTCCATTTCCTGATGAGAAGGTATAGTCTGTGCAAACTCTAATTGTATTAAAGTATTTCTCAGTCAGTTCAGTAGCTCAGCCAGGTCCGACTCTTTGCAACCCCATGGACTGCAGCACGCCAGGCTTCCCTGTCCATCACGAACTCCCAGAGCTTGCTCAAACTCATGTCCATCGAGTGGGTGATGCCATCCAACCATCTCATCCTCATCCCCTTCTCCTCCTGCCTTTAATCCTCCCAAGCATCAGGGTCTTTTCTAAGGAGTCAGTTCTTCGCATTTCTATCAGCTACTTATTATATCAGTAGTCATTCTTACAGGATTTTGTCATTCTTACAGGAACAGTTTATGTGTTCCATCCTCAAAGAAACTTCCTCTCTTAACTTCTATGGCAACTCACTTGTACTGTTCTAAGGACCCTTTTCCTCATTACTACCATTCTTTGTATAAGGAACAGTATTTCTCCTTCCAGATTGTAAGCTCCATAAAGCCTATGACCGTGTTTCCCACCTCCATGTCTCCACCATGTCCTGATGAGGACAGGTGATCCTCAATGTTTTGATGGATGAATGAACATATGATTTGGAATTTAGGAGAGGATGAATTGATGGCTTTAAAAAAATACATTTAAAAAGAAAATTTGCAAAATATAGAGATAAATAGAAAGCAGACATTACCTATACCCCTATTATTGATAGTCACTATAAATACTTCAATTTATCTTTTTTCCTTAATATATATTTAGACAATATATTTTGCCATAAAATTGCAATAGTACTTAAATGCAGGTTTGCTTCTTTTTAAACTCCTTACTATGTAGTTTGAGCATTTCCTAAGTCATTAAATATTTTTCCAAAACACCATTTTGAATGGCTACATAGTATTTCAATGATGACTAGATAATGATTTACTTGTGGAAATTGGATTGATTGTCCTATGGGCTATTATAGACATGCTTTGATGGGCATCTTTATGCAAAAATAGAATGCACAATTTGGTATGTTATTAGAAATAAATTTATTATGCCTAAAGTTTTAGAGTTTTTGATACACATTTTCAGTTCCCTTCCATTATTCTCCATGTGTATGTGTGTGCTGTGTGCTAAGTTGCTTCAGTCATGTCTGACTCTGTGAGACCTTATGAACTGTAGCCTGCCAGGCTCCTCTGTCCATGAGTATTCTCCAGGCAAGAATCCTGGATTGGGTAGCTATTCCCTTCTCCAGCCATTTTTCTTCAAAGATGTTTCCAAATAGTCATTTAGCAGATGAAACTTTATTCACAGGAGTGACACAGAAGGACCACCTAACTGCATATAGTAATAGTGACATCTGCAGAGCAAGGTAAGTCTAGAAAGTACTTCTCTCTCATTTCTTTTTTACCTGGGAGTTATTTTCCACTCAAGCAGATATTATTTCCATCTTGCAAAAAAAAAAAAAAAAAAAGCCTAAAACTTGAGAAGATTCAATGATTTGTTCAAGATCTCATAGCTCATCAGAAGTTTTATATGTTTTTTTAAACCACACGTGTTTGAGACACAAAGATTAGATAGGGGTGTATACTGCTGCTGCTGTTAAGTCGCTTCAATTGTGTCCGACTCCGTGCGACCCCATAGATGGCAATCCATCAGGCTCCCCCGTCCCTGGGATTCTCCAGGCAAGAATACTGGAGTGAGTTGCCATTTCCTTCTCCAAAGCATGAAAGTGAAAAGTGAAAAGTGAAAGTGAAATTGCTCAGTTGTGTCCGACTCTTGGTGACCCCATGGACTGCAGCCTACCAGGCTCCTCTGTTCGTGGGATTTTCCAGGCAAGAGTACTGGAGTGGGGTGCCATTGCCTTCTCTGATAGGGGTGTATATGGAAGGACAAATTCAACAGATGTAACATAAAGAACCTTTGATGGTTGGAAATAGAACCTCAAAGGAAAAAGTGGCACATTTTGTAAATAGATCAGTGAAAAAAACCTTTTGGAGCTAGGGCTGTCAGTTTAGATTCTAGAACATTTCACAAAGGGTAGTCCCTTAAACTTAAACTCCTAAATCTCAGAAATACTTTCCAGAAATACCTTGATAACTTTTTATCTTTGTGATCCCCTAATTATGTCTGGTTGGAGATTGCATTCTAGGCTAGAAATGATTGTATCAGGAGGAAAGGTTGTCTAAAACTTGTTTTAGGTCCCCAGGCACTGTCAGAGCTAGAAGGGACTTTAGAAATCATTTTAATTCCCTCATATAAACTGAGTTGCAGAGAGGAGAAGTAACTCACTCAGGGTCATACAGGATCTACACAAGATCACACAAGGTCTACACCGTGCAGATCTGACAGAGTACAGAGAAGGAAACAGGTTAAAATAAAGCAAAGCAATTTTTTTTTTAAAGGTCTGTACCAAAGGTCTTAATTCACTAAGCACAGTATGAGTATTCCTATTGTGTTATATCCAAATGCAGTTTCAATTTACAGATAATGCAAGAAAATGTCTGTGTAAATCCCTCAAATAAGCTTTCCTGTTTTTTTTTTATTAGACTTTTTTTTTTTTTACTTTTGGTTAAATGATTTACTTAATGGAATCTTACGAGAGTCATACAAATAAGAACACAGTCGTGTATTACCAGGCATCTTAGTAAAGTATAAGTAAATCAGATCAGTTGTTTCTGAACCTGGTTGATTTTCAAAATCACTTGGAGGACTTTTTGAATAAACAGATTCCCAGAGTCCTACTCCGGGGATTCTAACTTAGTAGATCTGATGAATTAGACTGCTTCCTCCCAAACTTATTTTTAAAAAAGGAAAAGATTTTCAATTGTAAACTGGATCCTTGAAAATAAGATCATGAATTTAAAGTCAAGTGACCATTCCTGTTTAAAAATTAATTTGGGGTGACAATAGATACTAAATGTCTATCCAAAATGGCCCTATACTTAGAAATGTCTGAAAAAGTTAAAGGAAAGCAGTCAATAAATGGATTTTCTGTTGTATAAATGTTTATACAGATGTTGTAAGTGAGACTTTTCAAAAAAACCCAAAGGTTGCTGACAGCAGACAACTTTGCATATGTGTGTTAACAGGAGAATGTGCTATGTTTCAAATGAATGGGGAAGCGGGTCTAAATGACTTTCAGATTAGCTGGAACAGATGGAAGGGTCACAGTTGAACAACTTGACACACCAGCATAAAGGCAACGTCGGAGTGGAGTTCATTGCCTCTGACAGATACTGTCAGTCAACCCCAATGCTCCCTCAAGTTAACCAATAGCCTAGGCCTTTAAAGAGTAAAAAAAATAATTATTTTTAAAAGTGTTTTGAGAAAAGAACTGGAACTTATCTTTTTTTTTTTTCAGGGTAAAACTTTATCCAGGACCCACTAAGGATTTTAGAAACAAAGCATTAGATTATAGACATTTTGGAAACTAATATGCTATAACTTGGAATTAGGGCCTTTCAGTAATAAATCATTTTGTAAAAATTTTGTCCACACGATGGCTTGTGAGAGTCTTATTGTCACACTAATTAAAACACAGTGCAGAATACCAGAATGAAGGAAATGCAAGTGTTTTTTCCTTAACTATTTAGCATGTATTTTGATCCACTGTTGCTATAACAATGAAGTGAAGTGAAAGTCACTCAGTCGCGTTCAGTTCTTTGGGGATCCATGGACTGTAACCCACCAGGCTCCTCTGTCCCTGGGATTCTCCAGGCCAGCATTCTGGAGTGGGTAGCTGTTCCCTTCTCCAGGGGATCTTCCCAACCCAGGGATAGAATCCAGGTCTCCCGTATTGCAGGTAAATTCTTTACCATCTGAGCCACCAGGAACAATATGTACAAGCAAATATTAAAATATACCATGTTTATGTTATTTTTTCTAGGTCTAACTTTTTAACCTGATATGTGTTAAACTTTGCATGCAGCCCAAATGGTTAAAAAAAAACAAAAACAGAAAGCTTCAAGAATAAGATGGGACTTGGAGATAGCCTTGCCCTCTCAGGCCACTTAGGGGATCCTAAGGCAATGGCACCCCACTCCAGTACTCTTGCCTGGAAAATCCCATGGACGGAGGAGCCTGCTGGGCTACAGTCCATGGGGTCGCTAAGAGTCGGACGACTGAGCGACTTCACTTTCACTTTTCACTTTCATGCACTGGAGAAAGAAATGGCAACCCACTCCAGTGTTCTTGCCTGGAGAATCCCAGGGGCGGGGGAGCCTGGTGGGCTGCCGTCTATGGGGTCGCACAGAGTTGGACACGACTGAAGCGACTTAGCAGCAGCAGCAGCAGCAAAGAGCCTGAAGACCCTCAGACCATCAGCACCAGGCGGACTCACTGTAGAAAGCTACTGTTTTCTTTCCTGCCTCAACACAGCTGATTAATCCAAATGAATACATTGGTTCCTAGGTGCTTCTATGCATGTTGCTGGAAAGGTTGAAATCCTGGAAATTTCAAAAAGATTGCAAAAAAAAATAGAAGAAAAAGAATGCTTACCATTTGCAACAACATGGATGGCTCTAGAGGGTATTATGCCAAGTGAAATAAGTCAGATAAAGACACATACCATACAGTTTCTCTTATATGTGGACTCTAAAAAACAAAGCAAATGTAATGCAATAGAAACAGATGCATAGATACAGAAAACAAACAGGTGGTTGCCGGAGAGGAGGGGTTGAGGGGATAAGTGGAATAGGTAGAGATTAAGAGGCACAAACTTCCAGTTATAAAATAAATAAGTCACAGGGATGAAATGCACAGCATGTGGAATATAGTTAATAATATTATATTAACTTTGTATGGTGACAGTAACTAGACTTATCATGGTGATCATTTTTCCTGTACAGAAATTCTGAATCTCTATGTAGTGCACCTGAAACTAACACAGTGTTATAGGTCAATTATACTTTAGTCGAAAAGAAAAGAAAGGTGTTTGCTATTTGCACATTAGGGAGGGACCCTGATTTTCATCATTGGCTGACTGTGGACTCTTAATAATCCCATGGACTCAGAGTGCCCATGGAAAGCAGAGACAAGATGCTAATTATTAGAAGGGAATCTTGCACAATATATGTCATGACTAAGTTATTACCCTTGTAGCTTGATCTCCATTTGCTGAGGCTAGCATCCATTTGAAAAATAGTGGCTTGAGAAGCAGATGAGTCATTGGAGCATCCTGCTGACGGTATTTCTATGACTCTAGTGGCATTTTAGGGGCTTCCCAGGTGGCGCTAGTGGTAAAGAACCTGCCTGCCAATGCAGGAGACCTAAGAAGTACAGGTTCAAGCCCTGGGTCGGGAAGATCTCCTGGAAGAGGGCATGGCAACCCACTCCAGTGTTCTTGCCTGGAGAATTTCATGGACAGAGGAGCCCAGCAGGCTACAGTCCATAGGGTCGCACAGAGTTGGACATGACTGAAGCAACTTAGCATGCACGCACACCCAGTGGCACTTTATATCCTAAAGACATTTTCATAGGACCATGGGCTGTAGCCCAAAGCTTCAAAGGGTGGAATATGAGTCCCTTAACTTTGTGCTTATCCATGTCTAGCATTACCATTGCCTCCACAAACAATGATCCATCTTTGAAAATCTCTTATTCATAGCCTAGAAGAGGGAGTCCAAAGAACTGCATGATTCCAGCCTAGTCAAGGACTCTTTTCCGATGTAGACACTTGAATCAAGCTGAGATTGAGTCAGTCAGCAGTGTTGTTCCTCGGAGTTGTAGGCATGCAAAGTAGTCAGTGTGTCTACCCAAAGCCTCATGCAGCTAGAATTTTGAAAGAATAGAAACTAAAAGTTTTGCAGAGGAAACTAATCTGTAAGAGGAAGAGTAGATTAGATATGGACAAAGGAGTCGAGATGAGAGATCTGAATGGCTCCAGGTAGAGGAAAGGAATGGATAATTGTTCTGTTCTCACAAGACCTTGCTGTGCATTCTGCAGTTGGATTGTGGGAAATTCATCTTTATCCTCATACTAAACTTACTTAAATTAATTTGACAAAGTTTCTGTTATGTACAAGCAAATATTATGACTAGGAAACTATGAAATTTCCATTATTCCTTTAAATTAAGTTTATTGAGCACCTGCTATGTAACTGACATTGTGTCAACCTTTAGGACTACAATAATGAAAAAGGCAGTGATAGACTCCTAAGCAGTTTACAGTTCATGTTAATGGGTCTTGTACTTTCCCAACCATCTTCTCCAAGCCACTTGTGGGGCTTGTACTACGAATGTAGAGAAGTAAACCAAAGTCTTCCTCTGCTTCAATCTCTTTCTTTTTCCATCCATTTCTTTGCTAACCGGCCCTCTAAGTGCCAAAATGCTCTCACTCTGGGTGACTCCAAGGAGGTTCTTTTTCCCACTGTGTTCTGCCTTCCCTTATTTATTTATTTTTTGGCCATGCCATGTGGCTTGCAGGATCTTAGTTCCCCCACCAGGGACCTCTGCAGTGAAAGCACAGAGTCCCAACTACTGGAGCGCCGGGGAATTCCCTCTGCCTTCCTATCTTAAAACTTCCTTCTCCATGTCCAATTTTCATAAGTCCCTGCTAAAGAATGACTATGTATTAATGAATCATACATGTGGGTGAGTCATTAATGAATTATTGTGGTATTTGTGTCACTTATCTTTTCTAGGGGGAACAACTATTAAATATCTTTTTTATTGTGGTAAAATACATATAATCTTAAAGTTGAATATTTTCACCATTATAAAGTGTACAATAATGGCATTTGGTACATACACATCACCTTTATCTTGTTCCAGAATATTTTTACCACCCCCCCACCCCAACACACAAAAACCTACTCATTAAGCCCTTACTCTTCATTGACCCTCCCCAGCCCCTGGCAACCAGTAATCCACTTTCTGTCTCTATGGATTTGCCTCTTCTAGACTGTTCATATCTACAGAATCATAAAATATGTGGCCTTTGTGTATGGCTTCTTAACATTTTCAAGATTTGTCTACGTAGTAGTATAGATACTGGGCTTCCCTAGTGGCTCAGTTGGTAAAGAATCTGCCTGCAATGCAGGATATCTGGGTTCAATCCCCGGGTCAGGAAGATCCCCTGGAGAAGGAAATGAAAAACCCACTCCAGTATTCTTGCCGGGAGAATTCCATGGACAGAGGAACCGAGCAGGCTACAGTTCATGGGGTCGCAAAGAGTCAGACACAACTGTGCAACTTTCACTTTCATAGATACTATTTCATTCCTTTTTATGACTAAATAATATCCCTTGTATAGGTGTAACACATTTTGTTTGTCCATTCATCAGCTGAAGAATATTTGGGTTGTTTTCACCTTCTATTCTGGCTATTGTAATTAGGGCTGCTGTGAACATTCATGTACAAGTTGTTATTTAAGTGAATGTATCTCTAAAGAGAACTTGATGATATAGAAAAATTACAAAATATTCTTAAAGTGAGTAAAAGCCTATGAAGCTATAATTAGAGTCGATTCAATTTTATATTTTAATATGTAGAGACTAGATGAATAGAAAAATCTCTGAAAGATTCACTTAATTGTTTCTAAGTCACAGATCTATGGATAAATTCTATTATACTTTTCCAACTTTCCATAATTAACACATATCATTTCATAACAAGGAAAATCAACTTATTTAGCAACTTATCTAAGCAACTTATTTAAAAATGAGTGCTTAGGGGTGAGAAAATAGAGGTAGTGAGGGCTCGGGTTGTTTTGAGGACCATGTCAGGCGCAGG
Organism: Giraffa tippelskirchi; assembly: GCF_054371585.1. Classification (NCBI taxonomy): domain Eukaryota; kingdom Metazoa; phylum Chordata; class Mammalia; order Artiodactyla; family Giraffidae; genus Giraffa; species Giraffa tippelskirchi. The sequence continues at coordinate 23,661,547 of NC_137284.1, forward strand.
AGAGTCTCAGTGATGTAGTACTAGTGGAGGATGAATAATTGAAGGATTTTTAAAAAAATAGGTAACATAAACATACCATCAGTCTGCACAAAAGAATCTGGCAAAGAGTGAAAGGGTAATAATATAGGGAGAGAGGAAGAACAAGGTCCCGATCTTAGAGAAATCAGAAAAGGATGTGATCAGGAATAGAGACTGGCCTAAGAATAGGAAAAGATCCACCTTCCTTTTCGATGAGAGGGTGTTTTGGTGAGAGAGCAGGCACACAGAGATAAACTATAGGTATATAGAAAAAGTTTGAGGGGAAAAGAGTCCGAAATGCAGTACTTGGATGCAATCTCAAAAATGACAGAATGATCTCTGCTTGTTTCCAAGGCAAACCATTCAATATCACGGTAATTCAAGTCTATGCCTCAACCAGTAACACGGAAGAAGCTGAAGTTGAACAGTTCTATGAAGACCTACAAGACCTTCTAGAACTAACACCCAAAAAAGATGTCCTTTTCATTATAGGGGACTGGAATGCAAAAGTAGGAAGTCAAGAAACACCGGGGATAACAGGAAAATTTGGCCTTGGAGTACAGAATAAAGCAGGGCAAAGGCTAATAGAGTTTTGCCAAGAGAACGCACTGGTAATAGCAAACACCCTCTTCCAACAACACAAGAGAAGACTCTACACATGGACATCACCAGATGGTCAACACCGAAATCAGATTGATTATATTCTTTGCAGCCAAAGATGGAGAAGCTCTATACAGTCAGCAAAAACAAGACCGGGAGCTGACTGTGAATCAGATCATGAACTCCTTATTGCCAAATTCAGAATGAAATAGAAGAAAGTGGAGAAAATCACTAGACTATTCAGGTATGACCTAAATCAAATCCCTTATGACTATACAATAGAAGTGACAAATAGATTTAAAGGACTAGATCTGATAGACAGAATACCTGATGAACTATGGATGGAGGTTTGTGACATTGTACAGGAGACAGGAATCAAGAACTTCCCCAAGAAAAAGAAATGCAAAAAAGCAAAATGGCTGTCTGAGGAGGCCTTACAAATAGCTGTGAAAAGACGGGAAGCAAAAAGCAAAGGAGAAAAGGAAAGATATACCCATTTGAATGCAGAGTTCCAAAGAATAGCAAGGAGAGATAAGAAAGCCTTCCTCAGCGATCAATGCAAAGAAATAAAGGAAAACAATAGAATGGGAAAGACTAGAGATCTTTTCAAGAAAATTAGAGATGCCAAGGGAACATTTCATGCAAAGATGAGCTCAGTAAAGGACAGAAATGGTAGGGACCTAACAGAAGCAGAAGATATTAAGAGGAGGTGGCAAGAATACACAGAATTGTACAAAAAAGTTCTTCACAACCCAGACATCCTGGAGTGTGAAGTCAAGTGGGCCTTAGGAAGCATCACTACGAACAAAGCTAGTGGAGGTGATGGAATTCCAGTTGAGCTATTTCAAATCCGGAAAGACGATGCTGTGAAAGTGCTGCACTCAATATGCCAGCAAATATGGAAAACTCAGCAGTGGCCACAGGACTGGAAAAGGTCAGTTTTCATCCCAATTCCAAAGAAAGGCAATGCCAAAGAATGCTCAAACTACTGCACAATTGCACTCATCTCACACACTAGTAAAGTAATGCTCAAAATTCTCCAAGCCAGGCTTCAGCAATATGTGAACCGTGAACTTCCAGATGTTCAAGCTGGTTTTAGAAAAGGCAGAGGAACCAGAGATCAAATTGCCAACATCCGATGGATCATCGAAAAAGCAAGAGAGTTCCAGAAAAACATCTATTTCTGCTTTATTGACTATGCCAAAACCTTTGACTGTGTAGATCACAATAAACTGTGGAAAATTCTGAAAGAGATGGGAATACCAGACCACCTGACCTGCCTCTTGAGAAACCTATATGCAGGTCAGGAAGCAACAGTTAGAACTGGACATGGAACAACAGACTGGTTCCAAATAGGAAAAGGAGTACGTCAAGGCTGTATATTGTCACCCTGCTTATTGAACTTATATGCAGAGTACATCATGAGAAATGCTGGGCTTGAGGAAGCACAAGCTGGAATCAAGATTGCTGGGAGAAATATCAATAACCTCAGATATGCGGATGACACCACCCTTATGGCAGAAAGTGAAGAAGAACTAAAGAGCCTCTTGATGAAAGTGGAAGAGGAGAGTGAAAAAGTTGGCTTAAAGCTCAACATTCAGAAAACTAAGATCATGGCATCCGGTCCCATCACTTCATGGCAAATAAATGGGGAAACAGTGGAAACAGTGGCTGACTTTATTTTTTGGGGCTCCAAAATCACTGCAGATGGTGACTGCAGCCATGAAATTAAAAGACGCTTACTCCTTGGAAGAAAAATTATGACCAACCTAGATAGCATATTAAAAAGCAGAGACATTACTTTGCCAACAAAGGTCCGTCTAGTCAAGGCTATGGTTTTTCCAGTAGTCATATAAGGATGTGAGAGTTGGACTATAAAGAAAGCTGAGTGCCAAAGAATTGGTGCTTTTGAACTGTGGTGTTGGAGAAGGTTCTTGAGAGTCCCTTGGACTGCAAGGAGATCCAACCAGTCCATCCTAAAGGAGATCAGTCCTGGGTGTTCATTGGAAGGACTGATGTTGAAGCTGAAACTCCAATACTTTGGCCACCTGATGTGAAGAGCTGACTCATTGGAAAAGACCCTGATGCTGGAAAAGATTGAGGGCAGGAGGAGAAGGGGACAACAGAGGATGAGATGGCTGGATGGCATCATCGAGTCAATGGACATGGGTTTGGGTGGACTCAGGGAGTTGGTGATGCACAGGGAGGCCTGGCGTGCTGCGGTTCATGGGGTCACAAAGAGTCGGACACGACTGAGCAACTGAACTGAACTGATACCTAATACACTTAATATTCTTGGCGAAACAGGTTAAGTCAAATGTTGGAAAGAGTAGGATAGATTGTGTTGCAATCTTGAGTAAAAATAATGAAAGCTTAGAACGTTTAAGGGAAATAATCAGGTACACCCAGCCTTCTGCAGCACTCAGTCTGCCCTTTATTGCCTTCACTGTATTCTAAAATCCATTAGTTATACTTTCCTTGTTTAAGAAAACTTTGTGTAGATTTTTTTCCCTTTCATTGCCAAATTGATCCTGTTTTATAGATACAATAGCTTCTAGAGCATATTGATAATATAATTTGGAGATGTTTCTATAGTTCTCTTTCACTTTTAGGGCTGCATATCTTCTCATATCAACTTTTTCTTTGGAATTGCTTAATATTGCTGTATATCCAGAAAATTCTTTCCCTTTGCTCATCCTTACACTTGGAAGCTTTTATTTGTCCAGTATCGACGTTACTATGATTGATTATGTGTCACTTTTATATACCTCTTTAAACTCAGATGAAAGGGAACATACATGCTTCAGATTTATATAGTGTTGATTTTTCACTCAGAGTTAGGTCAGACTGTATCAAAGATCTGAAATAACATTATTTTAAAAGAGAGAGAGATTTGTGTTGTATGTAAAGATCTGAAGAGAATCATTCTAGGGCTGGTAAGGCAGGTCTCTCCAAGTCCTTAGAGACTCAGGCTCCTTCTGTCTTTGCCACAGTCAGGGCGTGTTTCCTATGCCCATGGTTCAAGACAGAGTTCCAGCCACCACACCCACATTCCAGGTAGCAAGATAGAGGGAAGGGGAAAGAAGAGACTAAGGGAAATTTATGGAAGCTACCACACGATGCTTTTACTTCCATTTCATTGGCTAGGACTTAGTCACTTGACTGAATCCCACCTGCAAGGCAGGCTGGGAAATGCACATTTTATTCTAAGTGGTCATCTGCCTCACTAAGCAGTTCACTGTTTAGCAGGGAGAGGAGAATGGTTACGAGGGGCAACCCATAGTTTATGTCACTCAATGATCAGAGAAGTCACTTCATCTACTGGAGCAGAAGGAAGCAGTCACCAGCAGTGTCAAGGAAAGGATACTTGTGTAAGATGTTTCTTCTTACACAAGAAGATATTTCTTGTGTGTAAGAAACACACAAGATGGTTGTAAGATGTTTGTAAGATGTGTGTAAGATGTTTCATCTTCGGGTATAGTTGTCTGAGTTAACCTCACTCAGTCTCATCTCTAACTTGCAGGACTGCTCTTTCAAGGATCTACCTTTGACTGGGTTCTTTGTGCATTTTGACTGACCATCCATCCATGTCATGTGTAGTCTTTGCAATAGGATTCCTATGCCTTTTGTGTTATAGCATTCTGCCTTTCTACAGGCTTTAGGAACCTTTAAATTTGATTTACTTTATTGATTTCCCCCAGGAAATGTTGCAAGCTAGAGGTTGCTATCTGGATTCCATTGGGGTTTCTTCCGTGGACAACTCATGGCATTCTGGTGGGCCATCCAGAAACATGGTACTGCTTGTGTTACAGTCTGTATTAACTAGAAATTATAAACCCATTCAACTAACTTTTAAGGAAGGGGGAGTTTTTGTGAGGATGCACAGAAACTGAATCTGGTACCAGAAAACTACCGATACCTCAGGTAGCTGCTCTATTGGTCTCTCCTATGGGCCATGTGGTTTTTCATAATGCTGTTACAGCTTCATCCCTGTCTGGTGCAGGTTCCTGGCTCTCTATTACCCAGCATCCTCCTAGACTCGGTGAGCCTGTGGTCCCAAGCAGACACCTCAGCCTCAGGTGTGCCTCAAGACTCTTCTGTTCAGCTGTAGCAGCTACTGTCTTGTTCTTGTTCCCCACAGAAGAATGTGGATTGACCCAGCTCAATTTTGCTAAAAGGCTTTTTAGACATGAATCACAGCTTACTGGACAGGTTGCTCTTCAGTCCACAGCTGCCCCAGTTTGCCTCAGCTGAGGCATAGAGCAGGCTGAGAAGCACTCAGTACTGAACATGGCTGTTAAGAGCAGTGGGGACTGTAGCTCTCGCTGGGCTTGTCTGCAGTTGCTTCTAACCGAGGTTGTCTCCAGGACTGTTCCATATCCATTGCCTTCTTAGCCAACAAGAATAAATGCCAGCCTCCTTAGCCATGTGTTCAAGGCTGCACCCTCCTAAACGTGCCCACCTTACTGAGCATGCCTCCCACTCTCACCCTCTTGCCCAGTCTCCCTGAATTATTTACTGCAAAACCCACCATAGATATTCCCACCTCCAGGCCTTTGCTCACACTGTGTCTAATCTACCTTGCCTTCCCTACTCCTGTCAGTCTTCAAAGGCCAGCCAAAGTTAATCTTCCTTTATAACAATAACAGCCACTGCTTGTTGAACATCTGCCAAGAGCCACGTATTCTCCCAGATACTTTACATATCCAACCTCATTTAATCCTCTCTACTTATCTTTCCTTGGAGAAGGAAATGGCAACCCACTCCAGTATTCCTGCATGGAGAACCCCGTGGACAGAAGAGCCTGGCAGGCTACAGTCCATGGAGTTGCAAAGAGTCGGACACAACTAAGCGACTAACACACACACACACTTACCTTTCAGAGGCGGTATCATTATTCCCATTCTACAGCTAGACAAAAGAAGGATTGGAGGAGTTAAAGTGCTTACACAAATTCATGCAGGGAGTGAATGTCAAAGTTGGAATTCTGGCCCCAGAGTCTGATTCAGAGTCTGTACTTTTTCTTAAACCATGCTAAGTTGTGAAGAATTTCCTGATAACTTGAACCCCCAGTTTTCTTGACCTGTTTTGAATAGTACTTGATGGCTATTCTGAATGATTGATTTGACATTTAATAGATGATATGGTTGTCTTTTGGGATGTGAACCTTCCTTCTTCAATTAAACTCTAAACCAATGGTTCTCAATGGGCTGGCACTGCCCCTCAGAGGCATTTTGTAAATATTTATGTGTGGCAACTGGTGATCATGTTGATTGGCGAGGACTACTGTCATATCCTATGCAGAGGCAATGCAGAGGATAGTCCCAGACAATAATTACACCACAAGTCACAAAATTTTGTGGTATTCCACTAGATATTCAAGATTAAAAACTTTTTATAATTGTCTAAGGCTCAAACCTAACTCTGTTTTTTTTATTTTTATTTTTTATTTATTTTTAATTAAACGATAATTGCTTTACAGTATTGTGTTGGTTTCCACCAAACATCAACATGACTCAGCCAAACTCTGTTTTACCTATTTTTTGTTTTTGTTCAGTTGCTAAATCATGTCCAACTCCCCAGCCCCATGGACTGCAGCACACCAGGCCTCCCTGTCCCTCACCATCTCCTGGAGTTTGCCCAACTTCATGTCCATTGCATCGGTAATGCCATCCAACCATCTCATCCTCTGTGACCCCTTTATCCTCCTGCTTTCAATCTCTCCCAACATCATGGTCTTTTCCAGTGAGTTGGCTCTTCATATCAGGTGGCCAAAGGATTGGAGCCTGTAGATGCCACGTAATCTTTGCACAGAGAATTTCCCAGGAATGTAGCAACCGTTGTTAAAAAACAAAGTAGGGCTATTTTATACATACATACATATATATATATATGTTTTTGCTTTACATAATTTTACTGTTTTCTGTCAAGCTTCAACATGAATCAGCCATAGGTATACACATATCCCCTCCCTTTTGAACCTCCCTCCCATCTCCCTCTCCATCCCTCCCCTCTAGGTTGATACTGAGCTCCTGTTTGAGTTTCCTGAGACATGCAGCAAATTCCCATTGGCTATCTATTTTACATATGGTAATCTAAGTTTATATGTTACTTTTTCCACATATCTCACCCTCTCCTCCCCTCTCCCCATGTCCATTTTGTTTAGCCTGGCCTTTGACTAAGAGTTTTCAACCATTTCAGAAAATTACATCCACTGATGGCAACACTGCTTGTGGTGCTTAATTCTCCAGCAAAATACAGGTCTGTTGGTCCGCTTTTAAAGACCGCATTTACAATAATCCTACATGTAGATGAAAACTTTTGATATCTCATAACTTTAGTGTAAGCTTCCTCAAGCATTTACATATTGAAATATATGCTATTGTAAATTATTTTCCTTTTATTTCTCATTTATATCACTGACAGGGTATAACATTGCTTTTTTTGAAATTATATATGTAGGTTGCTGTTGTTCAGTCGCTTAGTCACATCTGACTCTTTGCGACCCCATGGACTGCAGCACGCCAGGCTTCCCTGTCCTTCACCAACTCCTAGAGTTTGCTCAAACTCATGTCCATTGAGTCAGTGATGCCATCCAACCATCTTGTCTTCTGTCATCCCCTTCTCCTCCTGCCTTCAATCTTTCCCAGAATCAGGGTGTTTTCTAATGAGTCGGCTCTTTGCATCGGTGGCCAAAGTATTGGAGTATCAGCTTCAGCATCTGTCCTTCTAATCAACATTCAGGATTGATTTCCTTCAGGATTGACTGGTTTGATCTCCTTGCAGTCCAAGGAACTCTTGAGAGTCTTCTCCAACACCACAGTTCAATATGTAGTTTATATCATATATGATAATGTGTGTGTGTGTTCAGTCACTCGGTCATGTCCAACTCTTCGCACCCCTGTGAACTGTAGCCCTCCAGTTTCCTCTGTCCATGGAATTTCCTAGGACAGATCCTTCCCAAGCAAGAATACTGGAGTGGTTTGCCATTTCCTACTCCAGGGGATCTTCGTGACCCAGGGATTGAACCCATGTCTCTTGAATTCGCAAGCGGATTCTTTACCAGTGAGCCAGGGAAGCCAGGCTTCCAGGGAAGCCCTGGAAGGTATGTGATAATACCTATAGATTTTTTTTTTTAGTTTTAATTAGTTTATTTTCTATTTTTTAACTTTACAATATTGTATTTGTTTTGCCATACATTGACATGAATCCACCATGGGTGTACATGATTTCCCCTTCCAGACCCCCTCTTCCACCTCCCTCCCCATCCCATCCCTCTGGGTCATCCCGGTGCACCAGCCCCGAGCACCCTGTATCATGCATTTAGTAAAAGGGATGTTAACACTATGTATGGAGAGAGAAAAGGATGAAGAAGCAGGGCTGTGATCTCTGGGAGGGCAAAGACTAAGTCTCATGCTGGTGTGACTTCTCAGGACTCTTGGTGGGGCTCTGTGTGCTTTGAAAAGAGATGAGCATTTTGGGGATAAACTGAGAGCAGGAGGTGGCTCCAAACAAGACTGAAAGTCCCTTTCTCTCCGAGTTCATTCATGTTTGAAAATTGAATGGCAATGCATTGTCTCTTGTTCCTGAACATGCCTCTTGGGCCCACATTTTGAGCTTTGACTGTTCCTTTGCCTAGAAGCTCATTTCTTCTTTCAACCAATCTTTGCAAGGACAAATCCAGATTTATATTTTAAGGCACAATTCAAGAGGATTTTCCTGATCCTATCCTTTCACCTGCCGATTCTTGAAAATCGAACGCGTCTCTCTTTCTTCTATACTCCCACAATATTTTGCCTGCACCTCTTTTGTGGCACAGTGGGTTTTTAAAACCATGTTTTAGAGTTCTTTGTATGTAATCTCCTTATCCTACCCTGAGAGTGAGTTCTTGGCCATGGGGATCTTTTATTGACTCATTTCCATATCCCCATACATGAAAGAAGGGCTTCCCAGATGGAACTAGTGGTAAAGAACCCGCCTGCCAGTGCAGGAGACATAAAAGACATGGATTCTATCCCTGGGTCAGAAAGATACCCTGGAGAAGGAAATGGCTACCCACTCCAGTATTTCTGAAAATTCCATGGGCAGAGGAGTCTGGTGGGCTACAGTCCATAGAGTCACAAAGAGTTGGGCACGACTGAGCAAGTTAGTGTGCAGACACACGAGTGGGCAGAGGACTGGGCACAGAGTAGATGTTCAGTAGACAGCTGAATGGGTAGGTGAATTACTCACAAGCAATCCTGCTGAGAGGAAAGATGTCTCAGAGTGATGGGTTCTCTGGGGTGGGTTAGAATTGGGGTGGGATTCCCTTTGAACAGTTTCCCCTAGGACTTAACCTCAGAAAGTTTGTGCTGACCCTAAAGAGGGACCAACTCGAATAGGACACAAATGCCTTTCTTGTTAAGAGAAAGAATGCTCATGTGCTCAGTGAGGGAGCTTCCTCCCTAGCCTCCAGCTCTCTTGATTTTAGAGGCTCCGATTAAGAATCTGCCTGCAGTCTCAGGGTGGGATAAGGAGATTACAGGAGACCTGGGTTCGATCCCTGGGTTGGGAAGATCCCCTGGAGGAGTAAATGGCAACCCACTCCATTATTCTTGCTTGGAGAATCCCATGGACAGAGGAGCCTGGCGGGCTACAGTCCAGGGGGCCGCAAGAGTCAGACATGACTGAGTGACTAAACCAACACCAACACATACCAATCAGCATGTGGATCAAAACCTTGTGGTTTCACGAAAGAAGTATTGCTGGTACCTGATATTTGAAAACAAAGACCTCAGAAATGGGTCACCTTGAAGTTTGCATTTTGTACCAGTGATGTTCCAGAGGAAACGCTGGGGGAGTAAGAAGAGAAAAGGAGGTTGCCCCCACTTTTGGCCTCATTTTCCTCTAAATGAGAAACCTCTAAAAGGATCTCTCTGTCCTTCCGGTAGGGAGGCAACAAAGCATTTGTTTTGTTTATTTCACACAATGAAGTAAAAGGTTAACAAAGAATAAAAAGAACAGTAATACAAAGTCTTATATAATATTTTTCCTAAGTGCTCTCATGCCTCATTGATCTTAAAAGAGGCCTTTGAAGTCATGGGGATATTCACTTCCATTATTTGAATGAGGAAATATAACAAAATGTGTCCACCTAGGGTGTTTTCAAGAGACAGATGAAAAGTGGACTTCCCTAGTGGTCCGGTGATTAGGAACCCACCTGCCAGCCAATGCACGGGACACGGGTTCAATCCCTGGTCCAGGAAAATCCCACATGCCACATGCCACAGAACAGCCAAGCCCAAGAGCTGTAACTGCTAAGCCTGTGCTCCACAACTGCTGAAACCCATGCCTAGAGCTTGTGCTGCACAAGGAAAAAAGCCATCACTATGAGAACTCTCCCACCGCAACTGGAGAGTAGCCCCCCTTGCTGCAACTAGAGAAAGCCCAACGGCAGCAATGAAGACTCAGCACATACAAAAATAAATAAAGCCCCCAAAGTTTAGAACACACAGAGATGAATTAAAAGTAATAAGGAGGAGGTAGTGTCTCCTTCACTGAGAAGCCAGCTTAGAAAGGTCTGGATGGCAGGTGGTCTGTGTCAGAGGCCAGAAGACAGTCTTCAGAAGCCAAAGACTGGCCTAAAAGGGCCTCTAAGAGTCTGGCAAATCAGAAGAATAACAAAAGAAAAACAGAGTAATAGTATAGTAATAAAAGCTATCACTTACTGAATTCTCTGGGCACCATGGAAAACATTCTATATACGTGATCTATTTGAACCTTTGATAGAAAGGCGCCTATGAGAGAGGTTGTTATTAGCCCTACTTTAAGGATGAGACTGTGGCAGGCAAGTGACTTGCCCAAGGTCCTACATGTTAATAAATGGTGGAGCTGGGATTCGCAGCCAGCGTGGTACTTCTCTGTCGCCCATGCTCTTCCAGGACATTCTGAGGATAAACATGCTCCCATAGGCATGTCGTTCATTTTCAAAACCAGAAGAGAGAGGGCTCAGATAACAGAGGCTTTTTTCCTTTATTAAAAAAAAAACAAAAAACTAAAAAACAGATCTCCTGCAACCTAACTAAATAAACCCATGAGAAGAGCAGGAAGAAGGCCCAAGCCTCTGGGAGCTGGCCTTCACCTGAAGAAGAAGGCACAGAGATTCCTCCTGGGGACCGATGCCCCCGTTTTCTTCTCTTGTTTAGGAAGGGGGCTTGGCTGTCAGACTTTGATTCAGAACAGGAGCGCATTCAGAAGCATCCTCTGGCGAGGCTGGGAAGCTGCTCACATCCCCGGAAAATTCAGTGGGAGAAAAAGGTTATGGAAGCGAGTAGGAGTTTATTCAACAGTGTCTGAGGCCTTTCAGAACCATGAGTGAGTGTCTATAAAGAAGCAGTCAAGCATAGGCTGGGAATTATCTCTGTTGGGTGCCTACCTGTGACAGGCCCTCAAGAGCTGCTAAGAGGCTCATTCAGTGCCCAGGGGGACAATGGGCAGTGGGGACAAACAATTCGGAGGAGTCTATCACTCTGGTGGTGTTATCTTTAGCACTGAATAAAACCGGAGTTCCCCCTTTCTGCCTCCTCATCAGCACTGTTTTTAGGAGCCAGTGGTACTTTTCAGCTCTCTTTCACTATTTTTCAACAGGTTCACAAGGGCACGAAGTGCAGTATATAAAAAGAGGATAATGACTGGAGTGCAGGAAAAGGCCCAGTGAGCAGAGCAGCCAAGCTTGCCGGGGACTAGAATAGATGAAAGTCCGGAGAAGAGTCAAGAAGAAATGGCATTGTCTGCACGGAGAAACTCCCCATTTTACATACAGTACTTCTGAGATGCTAAAGTAGGCTTTCTGAAGTTCAAAGTTTAGAGGAAAAAGAGTCAGCTTTGAACCACTCTGAGTGAGAAGTCGGGATAATGCAAGGCGATCTTCTCAGCCCAACTGTTTGTGGTTGTCTTGTGTGTGCCTTTGCAACCTGGACGCTGATGCGTGAGCTTGCTTTCTGGGGCTGGTTCCATGGGTATGTGACCTGTGCAGTCACACAGGACCCAAGGCTTGGAAGGGCCCGCACCTCGTTTAATGCTCTGTCTTGAAACCCTTGAGAATTTTTGAGCAGGGGTCGCCACATTCTTATTTTGCCTTATGCAGCTGCTCTTGGATTAGAGAAACAGAGAACTGTCACCTTTACACAGTCTCAGACACCAGGCCTTCGCTGTGTCAGAATTATATGGGGAATTAAAATATAACATGTATTATATAAACCCTCGAGTTGTAAAATCTGTCTTTTGTTTTTGCTTATGTTTTCATATCATGCTTTGTTCCTGTTATAGGGAGAGAGTTGGTGCTGGGTTGTTTTTTTTTTTTTTTAACTGCACGATATTTTAAAATTCCCCAAGGAGGGAATTTTTTCCAAACCTGTTTCTGTGTCTTCTGGTGAATTCTATATTCTGTATTCCACGTGGGGCTCCTCATTTGAGATTCCCCTGTGTGATTCCCTGGCCTGAGGCTCAGGGGGAGATGAGATCCTTATTGAAATCTAGGGGGAGCTGGATTCATCTCGTGAAGTTTTTTTCTTGGTCTGCTGGGTATGGGGAAGAACAAAAGAAAAGTCAGTCTTTCTGTGGCTCAGAGCAAAGATCATAATGCCTGTTATTTCTAAGCCCAGTCGCAGCCCCAAAGTTGGTGACGTCCAGAAGTAAGATGACCTTCACTGAGACAGAGGAAAAATGAAAGTTTACACTGTGGGGCAGCATCTGCCTGGATGGGGTTTGGAAGTGTCTCACATTAAAATCAGAGCAGGGCCAAGGGCACACCCCTGATGATGCCCCGCTCCAAATAAACATTGTTTATTAATGACCTGTTACCTAACTGACAATGGATCTGAGGGTTGAAGACAGAGAATGTGCCAAACTATGCTTTGTAAACTTTCCACCCTTTAAAAAATATTCTAACTGCAAAGGGAAATTATTGCTAACAGTAATAATAATGACAACAAATATAGGAAATACACTGGGATAATGATCACAGATGTGGCTTCAAAGCTTGATGCCTGCACTCCTGTGATCACGGGCAGTGTCCTAATCTCACAGATCCTTGGTTGCTTCATCTCAAAAGGATGGAGGAGACAAGGACCATCCTACTTCTCAAGGCTCTTGGGAGCCTCAGACTTGGCTAATGTGTGTCTTAAATCACCCTAAAGTGGATAACGTTGTCATAAATGCATGCTTAGTTGTTCAGTCGTGTCCGACTCTTTGTGACCCAATGGACTGTAGCCTGCCAGGCTTCTCTGTCCATGGGATTCTCCAGGCAAGAATACTGGAGTGGGTTGCCAGTCTCTTCTCCAGGGGATCTTCCCACCCCAAGGATTGAACCCGGGTCGCCTACATTGCAAGCGGTACTTTCCCACCTGAGCCACCAGGGTTAAAGGCAATTCTTTTCATTCCAGACTCTATTATTTGGACACAGAGCCCCCTCCCATCCGCTCTCCCCCTCAAGCTTCTCAGTCTTAGCGTGCTCAGAGAACAATCTGGGCCCCACATCTGGACTATCCAGGATGCCGGCGGGAGTCAGAACCTCTGTCTATAGCAAGGGTTCTGGAGACCCCACTCCAACCCCAACCCCTCATCGTGTTCGTGGGGTGCTCATTCACCATGGGCCATCGGAGTGTTACCTCGCAGATGGAGCACCCAGTCTGTGGGAAAGAAGAGACCATGACTTATCGGAACATATGGTTTCTTAATTCAAGTTAAAATGTCTGAACCCTGTTGCATCTGGTGCCATTTTAGTTTGTTAAAAATGCCACACAAGGCTGTGACTAAAGGGGAAGAAATGGAGAAAAATACAGTTATTACACACTCAAGAGCCAGGTTTTGCGGCTCATTACCCAGTGGCCTCCGTGACTAATTAGGTTTTGTCACTGTTGCTGGGTCATTATGCCTTAATTTTTTTGCATAGTTATTCAGCCGTCACTTGAGGAAAAATGAAGTAGAGAAATACCCTTCTCTGTCCCTCCTGCTCTGAATCACTCAGGCTAAAAAAAAAAAAAAACTCTCCCGGCAGAGAGTACCCGAAACTGATGAAATGATCATTTTGCCACAAAGGGACAAAGAAGTGTTAGTGGATTAAAGAGGCGCTTCTTTATCTGATGGCAAAGACCTCATTGAGGAGCGGAGGGCACAATTCAGTGGGGAAGATCATTAACTTTGAAGTCAGTCATCCAAAGATAATGTTTGTCCCTTTGCTTCCTTTGTTGCCCAACTGGCCTTAGCAACCTCTATTTTTTAACTCATCCTTGAAAAACTGGGGGAAAATGCATAATAAAACAGAGGCCTTAGGTCTTCTACAGGCTGCAGGCCTAGGTTAATTTTTGCTGGCAGCAGAGGAAATTGAAGACACCATGGTATTAGCACAGTGGGGCTTGTGTTGGGGCTGGGAGAGTAAAAGGACCCATGGTGAGAGGGGAGACATTGGTGTCAATCACAGGGTGGGACACCACAATGGCTGGTAATTGGCGTGGGTCCACCTTCTACGTCTGTCCCGCTGAGCCCGCAGCCCCCGGCCTACTCTTGAGCCCCATCGCTAACAAGTAAACAATTTATCAGGGTTAGGTCTCCTGCGGGTTGCTCATCACACGCTCCATTCAGCCCCGGTACCCCTCCAACCCCCGTGCCAGCCCCACCACACACACAAAAATTTACGTACACCGTGCAATTTGGGGCAGACGCACCATGTAACAACAAATTTACAACAGGCCTACCATGAAAATGGCTGTGTCAATATAGCTGCGAACCGGGGTGGCAGAGCAGCTGTGTCGGGCCAGGACTGGTGGCCCCCAGAGGATGTCAGGAGGAGGGGGTCTCAGGCATTGGATCCTATCAGAGCTCGTTATGACCCTTGCATTTTTGACACGATAATTCACACAGATGCTCACTAGAATCAGTCCATGTCTTCTAAAGAACTTAGCCATTTTCATGTCACTCTCTGGATTTGTTTGTTCGCTTTTTGAGTGGGTTGGGGCTCTTTAGGATCCGGAGTGCAGGTCTTGGGGTCTGTGATGAGAATTTTGACAGAGCTGGCTGTTGGATATAAAAGGGGACACTAGACTGTTCAGAACCCCCAGCCCTGTCTCTTTCACCAACTGTGTGACCTTGCTTCAAGTTACCAGTTTCATACCTGATTGGCGTGTTTTGCAGATTGCATGAACTTCTGGGCAATTATGTATCTAGTATCACAAATAACTCTGTATTAATAAATAAGAAACTTTTGTTGAGCATCTCCTACATGTCAGGCTTTATCTCATTTCTAGGGAAGAAATGTTGTCATCAATCTTTTACAGAGCAGGTAAGTGAAGCTTCAAAAAGGAAAGAATTGTGAGTACCAGAAATGGGAGTTAGAGCCAACTCTGTCTGCCTAAAGTTGATTCTGTCTCCTTGAAATTTTGCTAGGAACCGGTAGTCTTAGGGAATTTGAGATACACCATCTCATTTTCAGATTGATAAAACAGAATTCTGTCTCCTGGAAAACTGTTCTTTGGAGGACTGGAATGAGAAGGGAAATTCCTTTGAGATGCACAGAGCTTGTCAACACTAGGATTTTTTTTGTTTATCAATTTCTAACAGTCTGTCATTGACTTTTACTGTTTTTTTAATCCAATCCAAGATATTCTCAATTATTAAACACACACAGTTTCATGTGCCACCAAGAAAGAAAAATTCCTGCCATTTATAATTTTACGCTATTAATCACAGGACTTCTGCCTATTTAGAAGATATTAAAATGTAGAAAAGTGTATACTTCAGAGTCAAATATATATAGTCACACACATATATATGTATATAGTGAATTGAAAGTCGCTCAGTCGTGTCCAACTCTTGGCAACCCCATGGACTATATAGTCCATGGGATTCTCCAGGCCAGAATACTGGAGTGGGTAGTCTTTCCCTTCTCCAGGGGATCTTCCCAACCCAGGGATCGAACCCAGGTCTCCCATGTTGCAAGCAGATTCTTTACCAACTGAGCCACCAGGGAAGCTCATATATGTATATACACACACACACACATACTTGGATTTCAGCATCATAGGGCTGGTAATTCCTTCCAAGTTCTTCTTGGAAAAAGCAGTGACTTGATTTGCTTTCTCATCTCTTTGTCAGATGCCAAGAGTCAAGGCCAATCAGGACTTATGCAGTAGCCCCTGCATAAAGAATAAAAGAGGAAATGCGTGAATAAAGTTGCCCAGGTCTTAAGGTTCTGCTCCTGATGGGAGGTAGAAATTCCACTTTGGAGAGGAATACTTTCTGTCCTGTCCATGTTTTATATTTTCACCTAGAGATGAAGGAGGTTGAGGCCAGAGGTCCCTTGGTGTTTACAGTTGGAAGTCTGGCTGATCCTGGTTCCCTGGGGTCTTCATGTGGAGTGACCTGAGCCCCTGTGTGGGAAGGGAGAGGGACTATCTTCCCAGCCAGGAGTCTCAGCGCCATTGTCCTCTGTAGCAGCTGAGACAATAGAGCAATTTTATGCTAATCAGTGTACATGAAATGAGCTTTTTTTTTTTTTTTTTACCAAATTTATTTCTTTCACTTGGAAACCCAGTAAAGGAGCTGAGGGTCACAGCCACTTTCCTCAGTGAGGTGCACAGCCTTGGGGCAGCCTTGGTCAGGAATGTGCGCAAGGCAATGGAGAACTTGACAGAACCTGCCTGGCCTGGCCATCTCTGTAGTTGGTTCTTCAATCTGGGAGCCTGTGCACCTGGGAGTAGTGCTGCAGCGGGCTGTCTTTGTGGAAATGAAAGAATACACTTACCTATTTGAGGAGAGAATTGTCCATATTAGAGGGAGAGGGGGAATTGTCTGCAGTATCAAAAACAAAGGAAGTAGAAAAGAACCTGCATGAACTAGACCTAAACAAGACAGCTATGTGGGTGAGGCTTCCAAAATAAGGCAAATCCTTTGAAAAAGCAAAAGACACTTACGACACATAATCTGTTGAGCACTCTCCATTCTTCACGATGTGTCTCCAACTTCCTTACATCTCCTACAAGCTTCCTGGACTACCATGCTCCTGCCAGCCTCTGAGCAGATGCTCAACTCACCAGATTCGACCTTGCCCCATTGCATCTATTGCAGTGATTGACTTTTCATTCATCTATCTTATCTACTGCATCTCCAGCTGTCAAAATCTTACGCATTCGCTTCAGGTTCTGAATCAACTGACCCTTCCTCTTCCATGCAGCCATCCCTGATTTCTTACATCAGGAAGGAGGTGGTCTTTCCTTCCAGTCAACCCCAGTGACTCTATCTTTGAGTTCCCAGGGTGTCTTGTGTGATAGTCATTTTGTGTCATTTCATGAATATAGCTTAGGACTGCTCAAGACTCACAGCAGGCTGCTATAGCCTTCAAGGGGCTGTGTCTGGGAGAAACTCTCTCCACCAGGTAAAGACACTAAGATGGACACAGATATAGACAATTAGAAATACAGTTTCCAGAGAAATTTTTGTAACTTTCTTAGAATAAAAGAGAATATCTTTAATATTAAAAAAGTAAAACAAAAGGAGGCAGGTAAGGTGGTCTGGTATTCCCATCTCTTGAAGAATTTTCCACAGTTTGTTGTGATCTACAAAGTTAAAGGCTTTAGTGTAGTCAATGAAGCAGAAGTAGATGTTTTTCTAGAAGTCTCTTGCTTTTTCTATGATCCAACAAATGGTAGCAATTTGATTTCTGGTTCCTCTGCCTTTTCTAAGTCCAGCTTGAACATCTGGAAGTTCACGGTTCACGTACTGTTGAAGCCTAGCTTGGAGAATTTTGAGCATTACTTTGCTAATGTGTGAAATGAGTGCAATTGTGCAGCAGTTTGAACGTTCTTTGGCATTGCCTTTCTTTGGAATTAGAGTGAAAGCTGACCTTTTCCAGTCCTGTGGCCACTGCTGAGTTTGATATATTGAGTGCAGCACTTTCACAGCATCATCTTTCAGGATTTGAAATAGCTCAGCTGGAATTCCATCAGCTCCACTAGATTTGTTCACAGTGATGCTTCCTAAGGCCCACTTGACTTCACATTCCAGGATGTCTGGCTCTAGGTGAGTGATCACACCATCATGGTTATCTGAGTCATGAAGATCTCTTTTGTATAGTTCTTCTGTGTATTCTTGCCACCTCTTCTTAATATCTTCTGCTTCTGTTAGGTTCATACCACTTCTGTCCTTTATTGTGCCCATCTTTGCATGAAATGTTCCCCTGGTATCTCTAATTTTCTTGAAAAGATCTCTAGTCTTTCCCATTCTATTATTGTCCTCTATTTCTTTGCACTAATCACTTAGGAAGGCTTTCTTATCTCTCCTTCCTATTCTTTGGAACTCTGCATTCAAACTCCAATACTTCGGCCACCTGATGTGAAGAGCTGACTCATTCAAAAAGACCCTGATGCTAGGAAAGGTTGAGGGCAGGAGGAGAAGGGGACGACAGAGGATGAGATGGTTGGATGGCATCACTGACTCAATGGACATGAGTTTGAGTAAACTCTGGGAGTTGGTGATGGACAGGGAGCCCTGGTGTGCTGCGGTTCATGGGGTTGCAAAGAGTTGGACACGACTGAGCGACTGAACTGAACTTAGGTTGAATGCAAATCCATTTTCTAACATTTATTCTATTTAACAGGATTCTGGTTTCACTAATAATATCCCTTTTTGACAGCCTGTATTCCAATTAGCAGCATGGGAGTTGTCAATCAGGAATGACCTGGCCTCCTCTGGGATGTATCTTTTCTGAGATTGCACTAGCCAGCTGCTCCTGGGCAGTATACATTCTAGATGTGAGCTGACCACCTCTAGAGTTACACACTTTAAGCTATCTGAGCCATCTTCTCTATCACAAGATTATATTGAAGTTTTTTAAAGCACTGCAGACATTATAACCACCATACTGCTGACCACTGCACTGAGCTGTCAAAAGGAAAAAAAGTCCCAGAATCATAGAAATAGAGAGGCAAGACTGTTTCCCTAGTAATGTTACATGCTCACCTCTCATTTCACCCATTAGAATCTGATTTTCCTCATCTAAAATGGGAATAACTATACTAGCCAAAGGTAACACAGTACAACATTGTGGTGAGTTCAAGTAAGATGTTAACTATCATCCTCTCATTATGTCTATGTCCACTGACCTGACCCACATTCTTGAAATCACTTATTTAAGTTAATTTGATTATTGAACACTATAATCCCTTAATGTGAGAGAATGGGTTTAGTCTCCAATTCAAGACTGTATGATACCTGAATGTGGTGAAAAATGAAATTAAGCAGAATATCTGTTTTACCAAGACAGGACTTAATACCCATATATCTCAAAACATCCTGAAGTGTGCCCAACTTCTTTTTTTTTTTTCAGATTTCATGTGAATGTGGACTAGGCCTAGTCTGAGCTTAGGTTTGGAAATTAAGCCCTACTAATGAACATATGCCTAATCCCCCCTGCAGATCCAGGGTTGCAGTTCTCAAAAAAAAAAAAGTGAAAAACAGCTCATTATTAGGGCTTTGATATGGGATTCCAGACATCTAGAGTTTCCCCCCATATCAGAGTCTTTGACAGAACAAAGACAAAGCACTGGGGAGATTAATTTCCTGTTTCAGTACCACATTTTATCCTTTGTTGTGTGAGAGGGAAGATTTTTGACTCTTTTGTTGCTGTTGTTCCCCCAAAATGGAAATCTTTTCCCTCTTTGCAGGAACATACACAACCAAGATTGCCTCTTACTGTATTAACTTTGTCAGTTTTATTTTGGATGGTTTCCCTTTTATGATTTTGAAAAAATGGAGCAAGATTTGGTTGAAATCAGTATTTCCTTTTTTATCTAGTTTGCTTCCTGTTCAGTGGCTCTATTTCCTCATCTGTCAAAAGAGACAAAATGATTCCCCACCTGATTGACAGTTGGAAGTTGTGATAGTAAATTAAATATTTGAAGTAAGCCAGCTTTGGAAAAGGAAGCCTGAAGTATATATATAATTAAATCATTATCTATAGAGTATATGTGAAGTATTCATTTATGATTTTGTACATTAATGTACCTATTCAGTTAATTCAACAAACATGGATTGAATGCCTTCTATCTGCCAGATACACAAGTGGATATAGTCTTTGCCCTTAATGAACATCCAGTATGCTACGGTTCTCTTGCTTCCCCATTTTTTAAAGTCTCTTCTTTAATTCTTTGTAAATCTCATCAGTATCCCTCAAAAGTGATGCAAACCCAAACCAGGATGGCTGGGCTCATGTGGCAGCCTGGAGGGGAAGGGAGTTGGGAGAGAATGGATACATATATATGTATGGCTGAGTCACTCTGCTATGCACCTGAAACCATCACAACATTGTTAACTGGCTATATTCCAATATAAAATTAAAAGTTTAAAGCATGTAAAAAATGTAAAAAAAAAACAATTGAAGTAGCAAAGCTTGACTAATGTTGTAGATGTCATTACTTACTATGAGGGGGAAAACGGTAGCAAATATCCGTGATTCTAGATTTATTCCCCTATGAGAAAAGTTCTTTCTCAGCAACTCAAAAAGTAAAACATTTAAGTTATTCCAAAATTTTATGAAACAGGGATGCTATAAATTCATACACATGTTTTTCAGTTGAATGTCTGCTAGGTCTCCAGTGATGGCAATGGCATTGCTTCATTTTCTTCTTTTTTCCACAAAGGCAGTGGGTGGCAGATGTTAATAGATGTTTAGTTCAAGCCAAAATATCTGGGTGTCCTGCCTACATAATAGTAACAATGTGTATTTGGAAGGCATTGTACATATTTGATTTCATATTAGCAGTTTATCTGATTTATTAATTCCATTTTTAATTTTTAATTCAGGCAAACAGAACAACACAATGCAACAAGAAAAAATTAAGGAAGGGAGATTTTGTGATTCAAAAAATTCAAATGTGTCCTGAAGCAATTCTGCTCTAAGAATGCTGCTGCAAATATGACATTCACGATATCTTCATTTATCATCTGGCTACGAGAGTTGCTAAATTACTTGCCTCTGGGCCTCTGTTCCCTATGTAACTGGGAATTACAATCTCTCTAAAATCTTTCTATTGTGAACATTATATAGTTCTGTTTCTGTTCAGTCGTTGAGTGCAAATGAAGAACAACTCTTGCAGAATTGTTGTTTCTAAAAGAAACATCTGAAGGGACTATTAATACTTATTGGAGTCTAATGTGTAATTAGTTAATTTCTTCTTCTGGTGTCAATGGCCATGTGTATGAGAGAGCATGAGATTTGGTGTCAGCAATTCCTTATCATCTAGTATCTGCAAGACCTAGAAAAAGGAATTCTCTAAGGTTCTCGGTCTCCCCATCTAAAAGTGGTATTAATAAATGGAACATAGAGAATTTGTGTAAGGATCAACTTGAGAAGATGTATGCTATTGTAACGTGTAAGGAGAAATCCAAGTATTAATTGCACGTTTCACCTTATTTCTAATGAATAGCCATTCATTAAGCTCTCTAGTGCTAGTTGCCACATAATATCACCTCAGGTGCATGGGGCAAATTGATGTTATTATCACAGAATTAAAACTTGTGTTCTTTTTTCCTGCTCCTTCTTACCTCCTCTCTGCCAAAGCCTAGACCGTCTGGATTCCATAAGCTTGCCTGAAGCTGTTTCCCTGACTGAGAATTGTAGAACCTCTTGCAATCACATGCAAGGAACATCTGCTCAGAAAAGCCAGTCAATATTGTGGAAAAGTTCAAAGAATGCAGCCCATTGGTAGTGTCAGCTTTACAACCAGGAGGTAATGGCATTAAAGGGAATGGTCGTAATACCCAACAATAGTGACCTCATTAACCAGTGATTTATCATGATGAAAAGACCTGTTTAACCTTTGGTCTCCACAGGCTTTTCCTTTTAACAAAAAAGTCTATTATTTCAAGTTGTCAGGAGATAATTTGTGAGTTGTTAAAAGACAGATTCAATTACTCTTAAGACAATTATATGAAAACTGTACTCACTGCAAGGTGCCTGCACAAAAATTTTTGTTTTCCTCAGTCATTTTTTCTGGGAATAGACAAAACACACAGGAGTTGGATGGCTTTTGCCACAAGAATCCACTGTGATTGTACCTTCTAATGGCCCCTGCTGTAGATGTCTGGTTACAAATTGGAACTTCTTTGAAACCAGCGTAAGGGAGACTTAAGTGAAATGGGCTCAATTAAGACCACATGTCAAGGTCCTCTGTCAATTCTGTGCAACATTTACAGAGGGACTGTTGCGTGGTCCACCCAGTTGAACACTGTGCGGGGATACAGCAGTGAATGAGGCTGGGCTCTGCCTTCTAAAAGCTCAGAGACTTGTGTGAAGATGCCCTCTCAGTTTGTATTTTTTAGAGTCCTTCTAATGCTTCATGAAATTATTGTGTGCCTGTAGGTCTCCTGCTGGTTGGTTCTGGCAATGGCTTCGCACTAAGGAAACTGATCAGAACAACATCAATGAGCTCTGAAAAGAGATAGCAAAAGGTGCATATTTGAGGTTTTGCAGGTTGCTTGGAATTATCAGCTCTGTGAATTTTGTCCTTGTGGTCCAAACTGAGGAAAGAGAAAAACTGTTAACATCTGTGCCACTCAGATCTGGGCCTCTTTAGAGCAGAAGCTGTCAGTAGTGACAAATTGAGCCCAATTGTAGGGGACTTTTGTGAGGTAGACAAATGTCCATCAGGATCTCAAATGACCACCAAACTCAGTTCACTTGTGCCTTCTCTCTAATTTACACCCCAGGACCCTGAGGTGAGGGACCCTGCTATCTGGTCGCCTGACCGCAGTAAATAATACCAGCTGGAGAACTTTCAACTGAAGATGTTTTAGTAAAAGACCAACTTTGAGAATGGGATGGCAGACAGACATTTCCAGTGTCCACTAACATTGTTTTATTACCAAGGTGTAAAGAGATACTGGCAACCTGATTACCCTTGATGAGATTGTATTCAGAGGTAAACCTGAATTCCAGATTTTGGTTATAGGTTAAAATTTTTGATGCTGTCTTTAAGAAAACATGTTGCTTATTATCCATGTTGTTCAAATATCTTGTATATTGTTTTGTTTGTTTGCTCTTAAAGACTAATTTCAAATTTTTATACTAGTATTTTCTTGTGGAGTGCTATTACTGACTGCCTGGATTTAGTTGCTTGCCAATTTTTAAAATTTTTGTTTAAAAAATTATCTTCTTCAGAAACCTAGTCAGTTATTTCTGATTTTTTAGAGAAAGAATAAATAATATCTAATTTTCCCCTAATAAGTATTTCTACCTGATTGCATCAATAGATGGATTTCACTAAAAGAAATAAATCTAGGCACCTGAAACACCTCAAAATCTGGTAATTATACAGCTAGTGGTGAATGGAGAGGAAGGAATTAATAGAATCCATTCTTAAATTGCCATTATTAATTTAATGTTTACTTTTGAGTGCTGTATACCTGCTAACTTCCACAGAAGTTTTGAGGCAGATTAAAGTTGCAAGACAGGTAAAAAGAGAAGTGAAAAAATCATATAGAGGAACAGTTGAGTAACTGAGCTCTAGAGACATAGTTATTTAGCTTAAGCCAAAAGAAAATAGGATAAATTACAGAATTCCTATTTTATAGTAAATGGAGGTACATGGCTCATTAGGAAAGTCAAATCTTTTCCTGGGAGTGGGGGCAAATTCTAGAAAGAACTTCTTTACAAATGGTTGGGTTTTAAACTGTTAGCTTCAAAATCAGCTTCAAATGGCACCCCACTCCAGTACTCTTGCCTGGAAAATCCCATGGAGGGAGGAGCCTGGTAGGCTGCAGTCCATGGGGTCGCTAAGAGTTGGACACAACTGAGCAACTTCACTTTCACTTTTCCCTTTCATGCACTGGAGAAGGAAATGGCAACCCACTCCAGTGCTCTTGCCTGGAGAATCCCAGAGACGGTGGAGCCTGGTGGGCTGCCGTCTATGGGGTCGCACAGAGTCGGACACGACTGAAGCGACTTAGCAGCAGCAGCTTCAAGTTGAAAGCCGTTTAGATTATTATCTCTTAAGGTCCTGGCCTTCACATTTCAGCAGAGGAAAAGCCTGGAAATTAGGATTTCTATATAAACCTTGCCTTCCACTACTTGAATATAGCAATAAACCAGAGGGGCTATGTCTATTCTCTCAACAGAAAAATCTATAAATAAGCAAATAAGTAAAGAAAAATTTTGAGCAAAAAAGCCAAGACAATGGGAGAAAACAAGGGTATATCAATATCAAACTAATTATTCCCTTTGGGAAGGGAGGTTCTATCCTTCTTGAATAACTGTTCCAAGTGGGCAGTGAAAACCTTAATCAATAGGAGTAAAAACTGAGAAATTTTTTGTTTGGGTAGAACTAATATTTACCTTACTGAAATCTAAGGGATGAGCTATTTATTTTGATTATTGTAATCATATAATTTTTCTAACATTTCTGGCACTACTTTGTTAACTAAGGAAGAAAACACAATTGAATGTTTCCTGATAATTCTGGATCTTACTGACTTTGGGATTGGCTTCCCAAGTGGCTCAGCGTAAAGAATCTGCTTGCCAGTGCAGGAGATGCGGGTTTGATCCCCAGGTCTGGAAGATCCTCTGGAGGAGGAGATGGCAACCCACACCAGTACTCTTGCCTGGAAAATCCCATGGACGGAGGAGCCTGGTAGGCTGCAGTCCATGGGGTCGCTAAGAGTCAGACACGACTGAGCGACTTCACTTTCACTTTTCACTTTCATGCATTGGAGAAGGAAATGGCAACCCACTCCAGTTTATTGCCTGGAGAATCCCAGGGACGGGGGAGCTGGTGGGCTGCTGTCTATGGGGTCGCACAGAGTCGAACATGACTGAAGTGACTTAGCAGCAGCAGGGGCCCTACAGAGAGTAGTTATCTGTTACCACTGACTGAGTTGAGGGAAAGTATCTAGGATTGGTGAAAAGGACTAGGTTAAGGAGACTTCTCTGTGCAATGACCCTGGCAAACACCCTAAGCTTTGTTTTAAATAAACTCCCAATAGAATTTTAGGATTTTAAAATTGAAAGGATCTTTATGTTGGGATTTGAGATAGCTGATCATATCCCTTCCTCTCCAATTTCAGAAAGAGTTGAGAATTAGTCACAGATTGCCAGAAGAGCTATACTGGGAAATGATTTTGTACTTGAGACTCAATGGATTACTAGAATTGGTGCTTGCTTATGAAGAGGAGATTGAATCTGCAGGATGGACAATGATCCAAATCAGTTACAAGGGAAACAACTAATGCACACACACATACACACAATACATGCGTGGGTCTCTATACCTGCATTAATAGTTCTTTTTTCTTTCTTGGCTGCGCTGGGTCCTTGTTGCTGAGCATGAGCTTTCTCTAGTTGCAGAAAGCAGGGACTACTCTTTCACTGTGATGCAAGGGCTTCTCATTGTGGTATCTTCTCTTGCTGTGGAGCACAGGCTCTAGGTACACGGGCTTCAGTAGCTGCAGTGCATGGCCTCAGTAGTTGTGGCGCACAGGCTTAGTTGCTCTGAGGCACATGGGCTCTTTCTAGACCAGGGATCGAACCTGTGTCCACTACATTGGCAGACAAATTCTTAACCACTGGGCCACCAGGGAAGTCCCTTTAATAGTGCTTCTGTAACTATCTGTGTTGAAGAACCAGTTTTTCCTTTTCTTTATTTCTATTCAATAACAGACCCATTAATTAGCCAAATGCAATAAAAATGAATTACCAGACAAATGAAACGAAGAAAGTAAAGATATACAAAACACAAATTGCAATGTTTATTAGATTCAACAGATAAAAATTACATTTCCATTAATATAATAAAACAAACAACAAATGTTAAAATGGTACTACAAAACTGTATATATAGTTCATTGAAAGTGTGCCTATCAGTTCAGTTCAGTTCAGTCAATCAGTCGTGTCCGATTCTTTGCGACCCCATGAATCCCAGCACGCCAGGCTTCCCTGTCCATCAGCAACTCTCAGAGTTTACCCAAACCCATGTCCATCGAGTCAGTGATGCCATCCAACCATCTCATCCTCTGTCGTCCACTTCTCCTCCTGCCCCCAATCCTTCCCAGCATTAGGGTCTTTTCCAATGAGTCAACTCTTTGCATGAGGTGGCCAAAGTATTGGAGTTTCAGCTTCAACATCAGTCCTTCCAATGAACACCCAGGACTGATCTCCTTTGGGATGGACTGGTTGGATCTCCTTGCAGTCCAAGGGACTCTCAAGAGTCTTCTCCAACACCACAGTTCAAAAGCATCAATTCTTCGGTGCTCAGCTTTCTTTATAGTCCAACTCTCACATCCATACATGACCACTGGAAAAACCATAGCCTTGACTAGACGGACCTTTGTTGACAAAGTAATGTCTCTGCCTTGTAATATGCTGTCTAGGTTGGTCATAATTTTTCTTCCAAGGAGTAAGCGTCTTTTAATTTCATGGTTGCAGTCACCATCTGCAGACATTTTGGAGCCCAAAAAAATAAAGTCAGCCACTGTTTCCACTGTTTCCCCATCTATTTCCCATGAAGTGATGGGACTGGATGCCATGATCTTAGTTTTCTGAATGTTGAGCTTTAAGCCAACTTTTTCACTCTCCTCTTCCACTTTCATCAAGAGGCTCTTTCATTCTTCTTCACTTTCTGCCATAAGGGTGGTGTCATCTGCATATCTGAGGTTATTGATATTTCTCCCAGCAATCTTGATTCCAGCTTGTGCTTCCTCCAGACCAGCATTCCTCATGATGTACTCTGCATATAAGTTAAATAAGCAGGGTGACAATATACAGCCTTGATGTACTCCTTTTCCTATTTGGATCCAGTCTGTTGTTCCATGTCCAGTTCTAACTGTGGCTTCCTGACCTGCATACAGGTTTCTCAAGAGACAGATCAGATGATCTGGTATTCCCATCTCTTTCAGAATTTTCCACAGTTTATTGTGATCCACACAGTCAAAGGCTTTGGCATAGTCAATAAAGCAGAAATAGATGTTTTTCTGGAACTCTCTTGCTTTTTGATGATCCAGCAGATGTTGGCAGTTTGATCTCTGGCTCCTCTGCCTTTTCTAAAACCAGCTTGGACATCTGGAAGTTCACAGTTCACGTATTGCTGAAGCATTACTTTACTAGCATGTGAGATGGGTGCAATCGTGCAGTAGTTTGAGCATTCTTTGGCATTGCCTTTTTTTGGGATTGGAATGAAAACTGACCTTTTCCAGTCCTGTGGCCACTGCTGAGTTTTCCAGATTTGCTGGCATATTGAGTGCAGTACTTTCACAGCATCATCTTTCAGGATTTGAAATAGCTCAACTGGAATTCCATCACCTCCACTAGCTTTGTTCGTAGTGATGCTTTCTAAGGCCCACTTGACTTCACATTCCAGGATGTCTGGCTCTAGGTGACTGATCACACCATCGTGATTATCTGGGTCATGAAGATCTTTTTCGTACAGTTCCTCTGTGTATTCTTGCCACCTCTTCTTAATATCTTCTGCTTCTGTCAGGTCCATACCATTTCTGTCCTTTACTGAGCCCATCTTTGCATGAAATGTTCCCTTGGTATCTCTAATTTTCTTGAAGAGATCTCTAGTCTTTCCCATTCTGTTGTTTTCCTCTATTTCTTTGCATTGATCGCTGAGGAAGGCTTTCTTATCTCTCCTTGCTAGTCTTTGGAACTCTGCATTCAGATGGGAATATCTTTCCTTTTCTCCTTTCCTTTTCGCTTCTCTTCTTTTCCCAGCTATTTGTAAGGCTCCTCAGACAGCCATTTTGCTTTTTTGCATTTCTTTTCCATGGGGATGGTCTTGATCCCTGTCTCCTGTACAATGTCACGAACCTCTGTCCATAGTTCATCAGGCACTCTGTCTATCAGATCTAGTCCCTTAAATCTATTTGTCACTTCCACTGTATAATCATAAGGGATTTGATTTAGGCAACAAATATATAGAATCACTATCACACTCATAATTTTTGCCCCTTGAAAGTTATAACAAAATTTAAAATTATGAGTAAAATAGCAATTCCCCACATTTAATACATATATGCACACTTTAAGTGAGCATCATATATATCAGTGTTATTTGTATGTTGTTGTTGTTGTTCAGTCACCCAATCATGTCTGACTCTTTGTGACCCCATGGAACATGCCAGGCGAAGTTTGTCCAAGTTCATGTCCATTGCATCAGTGATGCCATCCAGCCGTCTCATCTTCTGACACCCTCTTCTCCTTCTGTATAAGTATTTGTATACTTATATATATATATATATTTTTTTCTCATTTATCTAAGTCAGATTAATTGAGAGATAATTTACACACCACTTCCCAGGTGGCACAGTGGTAAAGAATCCACCTGCCAATGCAGGAGATATGAGTTCAATCTCTGGGTTGGGAAGATTCCCCCAGAGGAGGAAATGGCAACTTACTCCAGTATTCTTGCCAGGATAATCCCATGGACAAAGGAGCCTGGTGGGCTACAGGGGTCACAAAGAGTCAGACATGACTGAGTGACAGAGCATGCATGCAGTAACTGATGATGTTAGCATGTTTGCCTGTGCTGATTAGCCGTCTAGATTTCTTCTTTTGTGATGTGTGTGTTCAAATTTTTACAAATTAAAATTTTTCCTTCTTATCATGGAATTATGAAGAGTTCTTTAGACATTCTATATACAAATCCTTTATCAAAAAATTGTTTTGAACTTAATAAATGTATTTATTTTTTTCTTTTTATTTATTTTTAATTGAAGAATAATTGCTTTACAGTATTGTGTTGGTTTCTATAAAACATCAACAAGAATCAGCCATAGGTTTACCCATGCAAAAATTTTTTTGCAAATATTTTCTTTCTTACAGTCTGTGGCTTCATTTTTCATTTTCTTAGTAACATCTTTTAAAGAACAGAAATTTTAATTTTATATTAAGTCCATATTATCTATTTTTTTCTTTTATGTTTCATGTTTTTTGTTAAATTTCTCTTACCAATGTTTTATAGTTTTTAGCATACAATTTTTGTACATATTTGGCTAAATTTATCAATAAATATTTCATGTTTTTCAATGCTGTTGCAAATGCATGTAAGAATTAATGTGTAGTTTTCATTTGCTTTGCTCTTGTTATGAATCAGGGTAGTCAACTTCTCCTGTAGTTAGGAGCCATTTGCATTTTTTCCTATGAACTCTCAGTTCTTATCTCTATTACATGTTAAATCTTTTAAAGTGCAGTAGGCCTCTGTTCATAGAAAGTTTCTGCATATTATGGACATTAAGCCTTTGTTTATGAATAAGTTGCGGATAGTTTTTCCTACTTTGTCATCTGCCTTTGTTCTTTTCTTAGAATATTTTTTTTTGCCCTGCAAATGTTTTTTAAAAATTTCTTATGTAATAAAATTATTAATATTTTTAAAAAAGAATTAATTTCTAATTGTTTATTGCTTGTATCATAGCTCAGTTGGTAAAGAATCTGCCTGCAATGCAGGAGACCACAGTTCAATTCCTGGGTTGGGAAGATCTGCTGGAGAAGGGATAGGCTATCCACTCCAATATTCTTGAGCTTCCCTTGTGGCTCAGATGGTTAAGAATCCACCTGCAGTACGGGGGACCTAGGTTCGATCTCTGGGTTGGGAAGATCCCCTGGAGAAGGGGAAGGCTACCCACTCCAGTATTCTGGCCTGGAGAATTCCTTGGACTATGTAGTCCGTGGAGTCACAAAGAGTTGAACACAACTGAGTGACATTCACTTCACTTCAGAAACATAAACAATTTTTGTATATTGACATATATTACAACCTTGCTAAACTCACTAATTACTTCTAGTAGCACTTAAAAAGATTCCATGAGATTTTCTACTTAGATGATCATGATGTAGTAAAGACTGATTTAGTTCTTTACGATTATTTGTCTTTCATTTCTTTTTCTTGCATTGTTACATTGGCTACAGTCAATGTTGAATAAGAGGAGTGAGAACAAACATCCTTGCCTTCTACATGATTTTAGTGAGGCGAATACTCAGTTTCTTACCAGTAAGTAAATGTTCAGTTCAGTCACTCAGTCGTGTCCGACTCTTTGCGACCCCATAAACTGCAGCATGCCAGGCTTCCCTGTCCATGCCCAGAGCTTACTCAAACCCATGTGCATCGAGTTGGTGATGCCATCCAACCATCTCATCCTCAGTCATCCTCTTCTCCTCCTGCCTTCAATCTTTCCCAGCATCAGGGTCTTTGCCAATGATTCAGTTCTTCGCATCAGCTGGCCAAAGTATTGGAGTTACAGCTTCAGCATCAGTCCTTCCAATGAATATTCAGGACTGATTTCCTTTAGGATGGACTGGTTTGATCTCCTTGCAGTCCAAGGGACTGTCAAGAGTCTTCTCCAGCACCACAGTTCAAAAGCATCAATTCTTTGTCACTCAGCCTTCTTTATAGTCCAGCTCTCACATCCATTCGTGACTACTGGAAAAACCATAGCTTTGACTAGACAGACCCTTTGTTGGCAAAGTAATATGCTGTCTAGGTTGGTCATAGCTTTTCTTCCAAGGAGCAAGAGTCTTTTAATTTCATGGCTGCAGTCACCATCTGCAGTGATTTTGGAGCTCAAGAAAATAAAGTCTCTCACTGTTTCCGTTGTTTCTCCATCTATTTGCCATGAAGTAATGGGACCGGACGCCATGATCTTAGTGTTTTGAATGTTGAGTTTTAAGCCAGCTTTTTCGCTTTCTTCTTTCACTTTCATTGACAGGCTCTTTAGTTCCTCTTCACTTTCTGCCATAAAGGTGGTATCATCTGCGTATCTGAGGTTATTGATATTTCTCCCAGCAATCTTGATTCCAGGTTGTGCTTCATCCAGTCTAGCATTTCACATGATATACTCTGCATAGGAGTTAAATAAACAGGGTGATAATATATAGCCTTGACGTACTCCTATCCTAATTTGGAACCAGTCTGTTGTTCCATGTCCAGTTCTAACGGTTGCTTCCTGACCTGCATACAGATTTCTCAGGAGGCAGGTAAGGTGGTCTGATATTCCCATCTCTTGAAGAATTTTCCACAGTTTGTTCTGATCTACACAGCCAAGGGCTTTGGCATAGTCAACAAAGCAGAAATAGATGTTTTTCTGGAATTCTCTTCCTTTTTCTATGATCCAACGGATGTTGGCCATTTGATCTCTGGTTCTTCTGTCTTTCCTTTTTGTCCTTGTCTTTTGTAAATCTACCTTGAACATCTGGAAGTTCATGGTTCACATACTGTTGCAGCCTGACTTGGAGAATTTTGAGCATCACTTTGCTAGCATGTGAGATGAGTATAATGTTAGCTATAGGTTTTTCATAAATGGCCTTTATAAAGTTGACAAGGTTCTCTTCTAGTTATAATTTGCTGAAAATATTAGCATGAATAGATGTGGATTATGACAAATGCTTTTGTTTTGCATCTTGATATGCCCATAGACCATTTTGTTTTTAGTCCATTAACATGATTGACTAACTTTCAAATGTGGAATCAAATTTCCATTTTTGGAATAAACTCTATTTAATCAGATATATAATATTTTATATATTAATGGATTCAATTTGATAAAATTTTGTTATGCATTTCTCTGTTAGTTTTCATGGGAGATAGCTGTTTGTTTGTTTTTCCTGCAATGTCTTTTCTGGATTTGCTGTCAAGGTCATGCTGGCCTCATAAAGTGACTTCAGAAATATTTTCTCCTCTTCTATGTTATGTGAAAGTGAAAGGTGCTCAATCATGTTCAACTCTTTGCAACCCCATGGACTATACCATCCAAGGAATTCTCCAGGCCAGAATACTGAAGTGGGTTCAGTTCAGTTCAGTCGCTTAGTCGTGTCCGACTCTCTGCGACCCCATGAATTGCAGCACGCCAGGCCTCTCTGTCCATCACCAACTCCCGGAGTCTACCCAAACCCATGTCCATCGAGTCGGTGATGCCATCCAACCATCTCATCCTCTGTTGTCCCCTTCTCCTCCTGCCCCCAACCCTACCCAGCATTAGAGTCTTTTCCAATGAGTCAATCCTTCGCATGAGGTGGCCAAAGTATTGGAGCTTCAGCTTCAACATCAGACCTTCCAATGAACACCCAGGATTGATCTCTTTTAGGATGGATTGATTGGATCTCCTTGCAGTCCAAGGGACTCTCAAGAATCTTCTCCAACACCACAGTTCAAAAGCATCAATTCTGCGGTGCTCAGCTTTCTTCACCGTCCAACTCTCACATCCATACATGACCACTGGAAAAACCATAGCCTTGACCAGATGGACTTTTGTTGGCAAAGTAATGTCTCTGCTTTTAAACATGCTATCTAGGTTGGCCATAACCTTCCTTCCAAGGAGTAAGCGTCTTTTAATTTCATGGCTGCAGTCACCATCAGCAGTGATTCTGGAGCCCAAAAAAGTAAAGTCTGACACTGTTTCCACTGTTTCCCCATCTATTTCCCATGGAGTGATGGGACCAGATGCCATGATCTTAGTTTTCTGAATGTTGAGCTTTAAGCCAACTTTTTCACTCTCCTCCTTCACCTTCATCAAGAGGCTCTTTAGTTCTTCTTCACTTTCTGCCATAAGGGTGGTGTCATCCGCATATCTGAGGTTATTGATATTTCTCCTGGCAATCTTGATTCCAGCTTGTGTTTCTTCCAGCCCAGCGTTTCTCATGATGTACTCTGCATATAAGTTAAATAAGCAGGGTGACAATATACAGCCTTGACATACTCCTTTTCCTATTTGGAACCAGTCTGTTGTTCCATGTCCAGTTCTAACTGTCACTTCCTGACCTGCATACAGGTTTCTCAAGAGACAGGTCAGATGGTCTGGTATTTCCATCTCTTTCAGAATTTTCCACAGTTTATTGTGATGCACACAGTCAAAGGCTTTGGCATAGTCAATAAAGCAGAAATAGATGTTTTTCTGGAACTCTCTTGCTTTTTCGATGATCCAGTGGATATTAGCAATTTGATCTCTGGTTCCTCTGCCTTTTCTAAAACCAGCTTGAACATCTGGAAGTTCACGGTTCACGTATTGCTGAAGCCTGGCTTGGAGAATTTTGAGCATTACTTTACTAGCATGTGAGATGAGTGCAATTGTGCAGTAGTTTGAGCATTCTTTGGCATTGCCTTTCTTTGGGATTGGAATGAAAACTGACCTTTTCCAGTCCTGTGGCCACTGCTGAGTTTTCCAAATTTGCTGGCATATTGAGTGCATAGCCTCTCCCTTTTCCAGGGGATCTTCCCAACACAGAGATCGATCCCAGGTCTCCCACATTGCAGTCAGATTCTTTAACAGCTGAGCCACAAGGGAAGCCCTCTAAGTTATGTAAGAATTTGTATAAAATTAGCATATTTCTTCCTTAAATGTTTGGTAGAATTTATCAGTCAACCCATCTAGACTTGAAGTACGGCTTGTGAGAAAGTTTTTGATAGTAAATTCAGTTGCTTTAATAAATAAGGACAATTCAGACTGTCAGTTTCTTCTTGAGTAGTTTATGTCTTTAAAGGAAAATTTTCACCTAAGCTATCAAAATCTTTATTGGCATAAAGATGTTTATGATATTATGTTATTATTCTTTTAAATTATGAACACTCTACATATTGATCTTCTCTTTCTTCGCTAATATTGGTAATTTATGCCTTCCTCCTTTTTTCCTGACCAGCATTGCTAGAGGTTTATCAATTTTATTGCTCTTTTCAAAGAATCACTTTTGATTTCATTGATTGTCTCTGTTATTTTATTGATTTCTACTATTATCTTTTTATGTCCTTTTCTTTGATTTGGTTTTAATTTGATCTTGTTTTCTTAGTTTCATAAGATGGAATCTTAGATTATTAATTAAAGGACTTACTTGTTTTCCAATATGAACACTTAATGTTATATATACATTTACCTCTTGGCTACATCAGTATTTAGTTTTTAATGTGAAAAGCGAGCTTCCTTCATGGATTGACATATTTCTAAATACTAATGACAGTGTCTGCATTACTTATCATGGGTCAGTCATAAACACACTGGTCAGCAGGTCACATTTGAGTATCACTGCCTTAGAAGACAGGACCTGAGTTCTAATTCAGAGTTTCTCACCACCCCCACCCCCACCCCCTCAACCCCTGATAAAGAC
This sequence comes from Giraffa tippelskirchi, assembly GCF_054371585.1. Classification (NCBI taxonomy): domain Eukaryota; kingdom Metazoa; phylum Chordata; class Mammalia; order Artiodactyla; family Giraffidae; genus Giraffa; species Giraffa tippelskirchi. The sequence continues at coordinate 23,695,274 of NC_137284.1, forward strand.
ATGAAGGCTGGAAGGAGAATAGCGCACCTGTGAGCTTTCGGCCAGACAACAGAAAGAGAAAAAGACAGGTCTTCTGGAAACAGCAGTCTTTAACACTGCACACCAACCAGGAGAGAAAAGTTGCTGTAAGAAATCAGACACTAGACATCTCCTACCTTAATTAGGGGTCAGTGAGAGGAAAGACTACTAGTGCCATTCTGATAACTAAAAAGAAAGTAGAAATTGCCATTCTGCAGACCTATATAAATAAGAAAGAGAGATCACAAACCTCACTCTTCTTTTACTGCCCCCATTACCATCCACTTCTCCAATTTTCCAATTCACATACAGATAAACTACTTTTAATAGTTTCCCAACTCAGCTCACAGTGCTTAAGTGATATGCCTAAACTCATCCAGCTGGTTATAGCTGGTTAGTATTAACAAGAGAGAATGAAAGATTTTTTTACTCTGATATACCCTTTCACAATATTAAGTTTATCATCTTTTCCTGGCCTTGTCACTTCTAACTAAAATGCAGGCGTATGTGTATGTGTAGAGACAGGGAATGTGGATTTTAATTATTTAAAGGTTTTGCTTAATCAACTTCTAGTTAACAGATAAATATCATATCAAAGATATCTATCTTAAAGAGAAAAAGACAGGTCTTCTGGAAACAGCAGTCTTTAACACTGCATACCACCGAGGAGAGAAAAGTTGCTGTAAGGAATCAGACAGAAATAGGAATTTTTATTGAAGAATAGTTGATTTATAATGTTGTGTTAGTTTCAGCTGTACAGCAAAGTGATTCCATTATGGTAAATAATCTGAACATATATATTTATATATAAACATATATAAATTTATATATAATCTGAACATATAAGTATATATGTTCAGATTATTTTCCATAATAGGTTATTACAAGATATAGAATATGGTTCCCTGTGCTATATAGTGGGGCTTCCCAGATGTCTCAGTAGTAAAGAATCTGCCTGCAATGCAGTAGACCCTAGTTCTATCTCTGGGTTGGGAAGATCCCCTGGAGGAGGGCATGGCAACCCACTCCAGTATTCTTGCCTGGAGAATCCCATGGACAGAGAAGCCTGGCGGGCTACAGTCCGAAGGGTTGCAAAGAGTTGGACACAACTGAAGTGACTTAGCACGCACACATGTGCTATACCATAAATTCTCATTGCTTATCTATTTTATATATAGCAGTATGTATCTGTTAATACCATACTCTTAATTTTTCCCTCCCCACCTCTCTTTCCCCTTTAGTAACTATAAGTTTATTTTCTATGTCTGTAAGGCTGTTTCTGTTTTGTAAATAAATTCATTTATGTTGTTTTTTAGATTCTACGTATAAGTTATATCGTATGTCTTCACTTTTTGTATTTGTCTTACTTATTACTTATTACTCTTTAGGATCATCCATGTTGCTGCAAATGGCATTATTTCATTCTTTTTATGGCTGAGTAATATTCCATTGTGTGCGTGCGTGCGTGTGTGTGTGTGTGAGAGATAGGATAATACATCTTACCCAATCATCCATCAATAGAAACTTAGGTTGCTTCCATGTCTTGGCTGTTGTAGATAGTGCTTCAGTGAACATTGAAGTGTGTCTACCTTTTTGAATTAGAGATTGCACCTTTTCAGGATGTATGCCCAGGAGTGGGATTGCTGAATCATATAGTAGCTCTATTTTTAGTTTTTAAGTCAGCGCCATACTGTTCTCCATTTTTTGATTACCAATTTATATTTCTACTAACTGTGTAGGAGGGTTCCCTTTTCTCTACACCCTTTCTATCATTTATTACTTGCAGACTTTTTGATGATAACCATTTGACCAATGGGAGGTAATACCTCATTATGGTTTTTATTTGCATTTCCCAAATAACTATTGATATTGAGAATCGTTTCACGTGCTTGTTGGCCCTTTGTATGTCTTCTTTGAAAAAATGTTTATTTAGATCTTCTGCCTATTTTTTGATTGTGTGTGTTTTTTTTATTGAGTTGTGTACTCTGTTAGTATGGCAACTAATCTGGAAACTAACCCCTGATTGGCTGCAAAATGGAAATAAGAATTTTAATACACTATATTGTTACTAGAGAGCTATGTCAAAAGTCACTTAACTTTAGAGTCTGGATCTGTCTGACTCAAAACTCTATGCTTTTTTTCACTTTGTCTCATTTCTTCTCACATGTGATTACAAGCCCTGAATCATAAAGACACTTGACTTTTATATCCCAAAGGCATAATTCTCTTGCTGTTTTCTCATTTGGGCAACACTTGCCCCCAGGGTACTGACTCTTAGACATAAGGCTCTAAATAGCTGCCCTTATTTTCACTTTACAAGAAGAATGAAGACTTTCATGGAGTAGAGAGTCTGTTTGAAGTTGAAATTAGTGTTAAAACAACAGTTGCTCCTCTTACTAAATCGTCCCAAGAGCAAGGAGTCAGCTGGCCTCTCTCTTCCCAGCCAGCCTTCCACCGTCAACCCACACTAAAGCAAAGCAATATGCATCTATCTGCATAGTCATTAAAATGCACCGAGTCTTGGAACTGGCTCCCCACACCCCCTATTCTACTGCCTGACAAAGGATTTGCGACAAAAGACCTTCTTCCTGGTTTGTAAAACAGTTGTGTAAAACTCGGACTGTAAAGTCACAGTTGACTGCTTTAATGTGGAACAGCTGGGAGGGTGTAGACCCACTGGCAGGTTGAGACAGGGACTGGGAATGATCCTCCATTCTGCCAAGGGTCGACTTAGTCACACCACCTGCTGCCCCTATTATGTCAAGAGCAAACCAGTCATGACAGCCTCAACAGACGGACACACGGCACCAGACGGTGCAAGGAAAGTTAAGAAAAGATAAATTAAGTGATCAATAAAGATAAGGGACCTGCTCAGCAGTAAATGGTGCTGACAGACCAGACAAAACATGAAGCAAACGGGCATTTGATAATGTGGGTGTGTGTGAGGCTTAGCGTCAACCTCAATAGTATTGACATTTTGGAGACCATTGGGACATTGGCAGTGGATTTTCTTGGCTGGAGTGACTTGTGTTGGAGGTGGTTGCCTTTGTGTTTCCATTGTACACGTAGTAGGGTTCAGGATCCAGTTCCGAAGTAGTAAGCCACATACATGGAAGAGGTCACTACTGGCCTTGACCTAGGCCAAACTGGACAGTGCATGGTGGGTGAAATTTGAGGTTAAGGCCCACAAAGTTGCCTCTATCCTTTGACTTATTTGTTGGACATTTATTTATTCTATCTGGTCTTTACTGAGCATCTCTTAGGGGCTAGGCACAATGCTAGGCCCTAATGGGCATGGAGGTACAACAGTGGTAACAGTGATGGTGGCACAAGAGTGTAGTCATTTTCCTGGAGCATATTGTAGACTAATGAAGGAGTCAGCCCATTCACTTTAGACAGCCCATTCCCAAAACAGGTTTAAGTATCATCTCTTAAGTGCTATAGTGGATCATTGTACAGCTTGCTGGAAACTAAATCCGCTTAAAGGAATCAAGAATACTTTTACAGAGGAGGCTGGGAGGGCCAAGTTCAAGGAAAGGTGTTTCTGGGAGAAAAAAACAGCACCAAAAGCACAGAGATGTGACAGATTTGGGCTTCCTTCTTGGATATGGATCTGGAGAATTCTCAAAGTCACAAACTACTCAAGGTTGAGTGATTTAAACAGTATAGTTTTACTAATGGAAATAGGAGGATATTGTGGAGGAGAATGAAAATTTTAAAAAATGTTTTCAATGAAATCTAATATTTGCAAGAAATTTTGGGCTTTTCCATAAAGCTGTTTCAGGCTTTGTCTCCAGATATGCCTGGAGTCTGTGCTTATTCTTCTCTGTCACCAATTAAAAATTTTGAGACTGGTGTGCTCAGTTTGGTGTAGCTGGAATATGAGGTATGTGGAAGGAGGGGTTAGGATAGACAGGAGAAGAAAGCAAGAACAAGGCTGGTCAGAGAGGTGTGGCCTTAGTGGGAAGGGTCCTGATGCCTCCCACTTAGGTAGAATTTACAACATACAAATTCCTTTTACAGAACTATTTCATTTCATCTTCATCATAACCCAGTTAATGGCTTTGCAATGGGGATAATTGAGTACATCTATGAAATTTGTTTCTTAATAATTTGAATTTTGAAAGGCTTTCTGACTGCAGTAACGAAAATGGACTTGATGGGGAAGATAAGAGAAATAAACTAAAATTGTTGAGTGCCTACAAAATGCTGAGTACTGTATCATTCATTATCTTATATGGGTTTGGCTGCAAGTGACAGAAAACGCAGAATAAGATTAATTTAAACAAAGTTGTTTATTTTTAATTATTCTTAAGAGATGTTCAGAGGTAGTCACTACAGAGCTGGTACTGGAATTCCACTTTCTCAGGATTTAGACTCCTGGTCTCTGTTCAGTTATCTCTAGGGGCCACAGAGTTTTTTGAGTTCCAGCTATTATGGCTTTGTTCTTAGAAATAGGAAAGATTAATGAAATGCCAGGTAATACTCCCAGCTATATCTTGTTGGCCAAAATTGAGTCATGTGACCATGACTAGCTGCAAAGGAAGTTGGGAAATGTAGTCTTTTAAGTAGGCAGCAGTAAGTGCAGATAATAAGGAAGTGAATGGAGACTGGGATCAACAGCTAGAAGTTTGGTCACAGAATTATTATCTGGGCATGGAAGCAGTCCAGAGAAGAAAATTATTTGTCCCAAGTCACAAAATTGTAAAGCGACAGAGCCTAGATTCATCTCTGGTTCTCCCTGAATCTGAATCTGATGCCACTTCAATTACAATGCTCCACCCAGACTGGCCTGTGGGGATATGGCGCGGTAGTGGAATTGTGAGTGAGGCGTGATAAAATTAAAGTTGCAAACATAGGAGTACGTGGAATAGCATAATACAGGTCAGAACTGATGAAAAAAATTCTTATATACTATTTTCAGTAATAATGATCTACCATTTCTAGAACCTGACTACATATAAGGCTGTGTTTTATTTTTGATTGTTAAAACAATTGAAAAAATTTTTTATATTGGTGTATAGTTGATTAACAATGTTGTGTTAGTTTCAATTGTACAGCAAAGTGATTCAGATATACATATACATGTATCTATTCTTTTTCAAATTCTTTCTCCATTTAGGTTATTACAGAACATTGAGTAGAGTTCCCTGTGCTATACAGTAGGTCCTTGTTGGTTATCTGTTTTAAATATAGCAGTGTGTACATGTCAATCCTACACTCCCTAATTATCCCTTCCCCCACCCTTTTCCCCTGCTAACCATAAGTTCTTTCTCTAAGTCTGTGAATCTGTTTCTGTTTTGTAGATAAGTTCATTTGTATCAATTTTTTTCAGATTCTACAAATAAGTGATATCATAGGATATCTATCTCTGTCTGCTTAACAAGGCTTTATTTTACATTAGCTCCTTAATTCTCCCAAATTTGGTAAATAGTTATCACTATTTACAGATAAGGAATCTAAAACTCAGAGGGGTTAAATAATACACCGAAGTATGACTGTCTCTTCGGGCTTTATTTTTATGGCACACTGTCTCCCAGTGTATCATTAGAAACCAATGAGTTTGGATTGATAGGTTTTTATTTATCAGTCTTTTCTTTTTTTTAAGTATTGCTATCATTAATTCAGAGCTGAAAGAAACCTTAACCCTCACTATTCAATTTCCTTTTCATTAATAGTGAAAACACAAGCATAGAAATGTAATAACAGCAATGATGACAATGACAGTAATTATGATTAAGGTACGCTAAGTGCTACCAGGTAGGTTAGTCTTCAACTTTGTCTCCCAATGCTGGCCCTACCTCCACTCACCTTCTACTACCCATATGGCAGGAAGAGGAGTTGCTAATATGAATAATAAGAATCTAAAACATGGGCTGGGTCATGGTAATCAATAGACAGGGTCACTGTGTTTCAAAGCAGCTAGCATCTCCTCGTACCTGTGTGGTGAGCAGATCCACCCAGAGCTGTCACGGCAAGGTATGCCCGGTCATCTCTCTCTCTTCCTCTCCCCACACCTCCTCATCCTGCTCCTGTTTCCTCTCTCTCTCTCTCCCATTTTCTCTCTCTCTTTCCGAATCTGGCCAAATTTCTTCTTCTTCCTTTCTTTGACCTCCCACCCCCATGAACCCACCAGGGGGTAGACGATGCTGAGATTTAAATTTCAGAGGAGAGTGGGAAGGCTCTCCCTAGTCCTCAAGCTAAACCTGTGTGCTCCACCATCGCTTTTCCAGAACTCAGGAGCAGGGTGTGCAAGCAGCCAATTCAAAAATGGAACTTTGGTTTCCATTCAGCCCTTGCTCCTCATGTGTTTATCTTCCCAGAGTGGTGGTTGCAGGGCAGGCTTTGAACATGCCTGGGTTCCTTGCTCCAATACTCTCAGTTCATCCGTCACCAGTTAAGAATTGACCATGTACCAAGCACTGTGCTCAGCACCTCACACAGACACACAGCGACATGCTAATAAAGCCACTCTTCTCACTGACGAGGCATTCAAGGCCCACCAAGTGAAGGACTTGCTCAGTGCATAGCAGTGTCACCAGGATCAAAGTTCAGCAGAGCTGGACTCCAACTCCTGCTCTCTCTGAAGGCTTCTGTCAGTCCCCGCCAGTGCGCGAAGGGAACCATGTGTGTCAGTCTAATCTTGACCAGGATCTGTGGCACTCCTAAATGAAGTGGAGGATCCCTAGTTTTCCAAAGTTGTTCAGATAATGACCATCCTAGTCTTTGATGAATGCTTTGTATCTGTGAACTGATCACAAATCAAGCCATCTGTGGAATGGTTTCCTTTCATGAACTGGGCTCCACAACCCTAGTCCTGAGAAGGCCATGGAAGTTTAAGCTTCATGTTGCCATACCTGCTTCCTAGGCCAGCCACATCCAAAAATATTTTCAGCCAATAGCTGTTGGAGCAGGAAATGGTAACCTACTCTAGTATTCTTGCCTGGAGAATCCCCATGGACAGAGGAGCCTGGTGGGCTACAGTCCATGGGGTCGCACAGAGTTGGACATGACTAAGCGACTAAGCAGGAGCACAACAGCTGTAAGTGTTGTGATGGGGTGTGGCGTGTACCAAGCTGGCTATTTTGTGCCTCATTTGGCTGTTCTGCCTTCATCTAGTCAGGTTTTTCCTAGCAGTTTCTGGAGATCTTTTTCCTTCTCACATGACACTTGCTGATTTAAATAAGTGAAACATCAGGGGATATCATGGGAAAGCCTGCAGGGGAGTGGCCAAAGACTCCAGCCCTGGTCCAGACTCTTCTCCATCCTGGCTGTGGCCTTTCTGATGCGTACCTTCTCTGCACACCATTGCCTTCAGTGGCTTCACAGCGTTGACAAAAATGCTGTTGAGCTCCATTGAGTTAATAATGTGGTTAATGAGTGTTTTGTGAAATAACCAATTAAAAGTCACTTTTAGGTAATGTCTTCCACAGTAGGATGTGACCTTTTTGAGAAAAGGGACCCATGTCTTATTCTCCTTAGTTACCTGTGATGGTGGTGGTGGTGATTTAGTCACTAAGTCTTGTCCGACCCTTTGTGACCCCATGGACTGTAGCCCACCAGGCTCGTTGGTCCATGGGCTTCTCCAGGCAAGAATACTGGAGTGGGTTGCTGTTTCCTTCTCCAGGGGATCTTCTTGACCCAGGGGTTGAACTCGTGTCTTCTGCATTGATAGGTGGTCTCCTGCGTTATAGGCAGATTCTTTTACTGATTGAGCCACCAGGGAAGCCCCTATTTACCTAACCAGGGAGAATAATACCTATCTTACTGTATTCTTATAAGAATTAAATGAAAATGTAAAGTACCCAGCACAGATCCTACATGCTGCTGCTGCTGCTAAGTCGCTTCAGTCGTGTCCGACTCTGTGCGACCCCATAGATGGCAGCCCACCAGGCTCCACCGTCCCTGGGGTTCTCCAGGCAAGAATACTGGAGTGGGTTGCCATTTCCTTCTCCAGTGCATGAAAGGGAAAAGTGAAAGTGAAGTCGCTCAGTCATATCCGACTCTTAGCGACCCCATGGACTGTAGCCTACCAGGCTCCTCCGTCCATGGGATTTTCCAGGCAAGAGTACTGGAGTGGGATGCCATTGCCTTCTCCGAGAGCCTACATAAATGAGTGGTAAATAGATATTAAATCTTTCCCACCCAATTTCTTGATTTTAATGTTCCTAGGCCTTAGCCCATAATAAACATTAGTAAATATTGAGATAGTTAGTATAACATATGGGTTAAAAACAACAATAACAATAATAATAACTGATATTTATATTGTGCAGAGTCTGTATCAGGCAGTATTCTAAGTGCTTTATATATATCCACTCAGTCTTCATAAATACCCTTCTAAAGGGGTCCTGTTATTATTTTCATTTTAAAGATGAGGAAATAGGCGGGGAGAGGTTAATTAACTTTCCCAAGACATCACGGCTAACACCTAGCAGAGCCAAGATTTGAACACAGACTGTTGGGCTTCAGAGTAAAGAGCAGAAACCTCAGACCATAAGTTCAATTGCAAATGGCCCGAGGTTCTTTACAACTCCTCTCATCAAGAGGCAGAATCTGTTTACCGACCTGGTAAGCCTGATCTGGACTCGTGTCTTGCTTTGATCAGTAGAGTGCAGGGAAGTGACCCTAAGTTCTGAGCCTCGACCTCAGTAAGTCTTGCAGTCTCTGCTCTCACTCTCTTGAAAAGCTGCCTCTGTCTGAACAAGTCTCCATCAGCTTCCTGACGGATGGGCAGAGGGAGGGCCAGCTCTCCTAGCCATCCCAGCTGAGCCCCAGCCCTGTGAGGGAGACCATCCTAGACAACCCAGCTCAGCCATGCCAGCCAGGTCAGCAGAACCTCCCTGCCAAGCCACTGAATCATAATAAATAAGAAAATGGCTATTATTTTAAGCCGCTAGGTTTGGAATAGTAATTAGGCTGATCTGCTTAAAGTCTGTATGTCCTTGGGACCATGGCTTAGCCTCCCCAAGCCTCTGTATACTGGAGTAGGTAGCCAGTCCCTTCTCCAGGGGATCTTCCCGACCCAGGGATCAAACCTTCGTCTCTTACATCTCCTGCATTGTCAGGCAGGTTCTTTACCATCTGAGTCAACGAGGAAGCCTGCTGTGTAAGCAGGTGCTCAAAAAATGGTAAATACTTTCCCCTTGAGGACTATATTATGCAAAGATAAACTTGAGGGAAATGCAAAGTGGCTTCAGTCAATTCAGTTCAGTCGCTCAGTCGTGTCCGACTCTTTGCGACCCCATGGACTGCAGCAAAGTGACTAGAAGGTGAGAATTACAAAATCTATAATTTGTAATCAAGTTATAAATCAGAATTACAAAAATTGAAGAAGATGATAGGTCCCAAATGCTTGGAACAGATAAGGAAGTCTACTGAATCTTAGATAAAAGGGGTTTAGAATACTGGTTGCATGATTGGATTCAAGAATCTTTAAGGTTGACATTTGATGAATCTGTCTTTAAGAATCATTGTAGGAGCCAGGATAAAGCTTCTCCCCTTCTCTTTTCCTCACCACCTTTCTAACCAGATTTCCTTGATTGCCCACTTGGTAGTACTGGGTAGTGGTTGAAATTTTGCATGCTTTGTTGGGTGACGGTAAAGCGTCTATCGACAATGTGGGAGACCCAGGTTCGATCCCTGGGTGGGGAAGATCCCCTGGAGAAGGAAATGGCAACCCACTCCAGTATTCTTGCCTGCAAAATCCCATGGACAGAGAAGCCTGGTAGGCTACAGTCCATGGGGTTGCAAAGAGTCGGGCACAACTGAGCGACTTCACTCACTTCTTTCTAACCCTGTGTTAAACACAGCAGAGAGTAGGGACTCAAAAATGTTAACTGTATTGAGTGTCAAGTACAGGGGATCCAATTGCTTTAACAGAAATGGAAAAAGTGATTAGAATCATAAAGACAGAGGAAGGTAGAAATAGCAAAATTTGTCTTTTACTGATTGGTCAAACACACATAAATATGCCCGGATGGCTATTTACTTGTTTTCCTGACTTATTGGCTTGGCGTTTTGTTTGCTTTGTTTTTAAAGGTTGGATTTTACTGAGGGAAACCTTTGATAACAACTGGCCCTGCAGTTTCTCTTTTGCCTATGGGGGTCTCACTTGAATTCCTTGATTTCACTAAAAATCCTGCAAATGATCTAATTCAGACTTGCATTTGGTGGACGTTTTTTCCTTCATTAAATTCATTTAAAACTGTAAACCCAATTGAAATGGAATATTTCAGCGAGTGATAAAGTTTCCACATCAGAATATTTGGAGGGGGTCAAGGCTGTGGCTTTTAATAAAGAAAACTACAAGTACAACATAAACCTTCACAGGGTCTGAGTTGAAGCATTCTCCTGTACTTCTCCAATATTTTTCAGGCAGAAAATTCCCCAGTCCACATTCTCCCCCTGACTTCTTTGGCTTCAAGCTCTGCCCTCGTGCTCATCCACACCTCCCTTCTTCACTCTTTGCCGGTGGGAGCGCTCAGCTCAGGGCTTTGCAAACCCCAGCCCTGCTGATGAATAAACATCATTCTATCTGTGGCGCCCAATACATTTCAGAAACAATGTTCAGCTTCAAAGTTTGCAGAATTGCCTGGTCCGGTTTTGTGAACGACCCTAGAAGGATTGCATTGTCGGGGTGAGGGGAAAACAATGGTGCCTCTCTGACATCACCAAGCACAAGGAGCTCTGTCTCCAGCTGTACAAACAGCACAGGAAATGGATTTTTTTTTCCTTCATGTTATTTTTTGTCTATTAAAATTATGCAAACCCAGCAAATACAACAATTGCTTTTGTTAAGTCTCTGAAATGTCTAACCATTCATTTCCCAAATAAGGAGGCTGCGGTGCCTTTGATGCTGAGGATGGTTAATCCCAAATGTGGAGAACTAATAAAATAATCAAAAAAGGCCTCAGAAGTGTTGATAAATTTCAATTATCTCTCGCGCTCTCTCCCAGGATTGGGTGAGGCGGGATGGGGCTGCCTTCAAGTAGTACTTGAGTCCGGGCTGCATTTTCTCTGCCCCAGGCCTCTAGGCACCGACGTCTCTCCTTTGTGGCTGAATCGCCTTAGCAGGGCTGGGGTTTGGAGGTGCTGGGGGCCAGAGGAGACAAAGCAGGCCCGCTTCACAAAGCCAAGGGAGCCAAAGAAAGCAAAATTGAATCTCCAGCACCCTGCTCCTGAGTAAACAGACAAAACTAATGGGTCTGCCGTTTCTCCTCCCATCCAATTACTGGGCTCCGGTACAGAGAATATGGCAAAATCAGCTCATACACATTCTAATACTCTTAATCCCTTCCATACATATAAACCTCACATCCACTCACATGACTTCATTACCAAAACCACCCAGGCAGGGGGTGTGAAGGAATGGGCCCACCAGCTGCAGAAACCTGCCTTCCTCAAGTTTTCATCAGCTAATGAGGGGTATGCAAATGAAAAGCTTATGGGATTACAGCTTGTCTGACAGCGGTTCGCCCCGGAGTGCTGGAGGACTAATACAGGTGTTAGTAAACGGGTTATTAGGCCCGGCCTAATTTAGGCCTATTCATGCCGGCTTGCACTCTTAGCCTCACCGTTTGTCCTCCTGCTGGGGGCCCAGCAGGAGCCATCTTTAGGCCTGCGGTGGGTCTGACGTGACGGCCTCCTAAAGATATGAAGTTAATAAATCCGGCCATTGGGTGTTTAGGCATACCCAGCAGCATAAGAGTGGCCTCCAAGAGGGGCTTTTCTTCCTCGCCCACAGACGGGAAAAGCTTGAGAGACAGCTGTGAAGCAGTGAGAGGGAATTTTACCAACATGATTCACCACTTGTTACTGGCTTTCCAGACTCTTTCAGGCAGATGCTATCTGGGAGTTGTACCTAGTCCATCTTTTCTATTTTTTATTTTTTGGTTGCCCGACACAATGACTTGGTTTCCCATCTGCACAGGGGTGTGCCCTGTAGCCCTGTACAGCCTGTCTGCAGAACGTGCAGCTAAGGACAGGAATCCGAGGCCTATTGGCTTCAGCTGTGCAGTTTCCTTGGAGAAGTCAATACCAGACAGGGTTAGATGCCCAGCTCTGCCAACCCAAAGCCTAAAATGGTCCACACTCCTTCTCTGCAATTCTGAAATCCCCAAAGCTCAGGAAATCAAAGTTTTTTTGGTTTTGTTTTAATAGTTCATCTGGCAGTAAAGCCTGGCATGAACAGATGTGAGGCTTCTTATAATCTTTCTATCCCGCTGAATGTCAGGGGACACAGGTTCCATTCCTGGTTGAGGAACTAAGATCCTGTATGCAGGAGACAAAAGAGTTGTGGGTTTGATCCCTGGGTCAGGAAGATCCCCTGAAGGAGGTCATAGCAACCCACTCCAGTATTCTTGCCTGGAGAATCCCATGGACAGAGGAGCCTGGCGGGCTACAGTTCACAGGGTCACAAAGCAACTGAGCATGCACGTACATGCATGCATAACCAATGTAAGGATGTTAAACAGAACACATGGAGAGATTGACTGCCTGGAGAATCTGGGAAAACCTCCTGGAGAAGGTAGCATCAATAGATTAACTGATTTATTTAACAGATTTTCATTAAATACCTATATGTGGCAAGAACAATGTAAGACATCGATTCACAAAGAACTAGGCACACAGAGAGTGGTCTGTGGTAAACGGTTAACAATCAATTCTCCATAAGGACCTGGATTTGTAATGTCTGATGATTTCTGTGGATTAAACATTCCTACCCTGGCTGATAATCACAGAGCCAATGTGATGTCAATCTGCGTGCAAAAATTTCTGAAAAGTTAACCATGAGCACTTGCAAGCCAGTATCAGCTGGCTCCAGCACACCACTGGACATAGACCTCACCCTTATGTTCCTTACAGTCTGGCGCAGTAGCTCTCAGAGGGGGTCTTTGAGATCAAAACTATTGTCACTGTATTCTAAGATACTATTTCCCTTTTTCCCACTATGTTGGTTGACATTTGCACTGATGGTGCAAAAACAATGGTGATGAAACTGGAGGCTTAGTGTGAATGAAGGCCTGGCTCTGCTAGTACAGGCTTTCTTCACGACTGCACACTTGCAGGGAAAAAAGCATTCCAGGTTCTTGTATGGATTGCCTTGAGGAAGGAGTTCAAATTATTAATATTGTCAAATTTTGGCCCTTGAGTACATGTTTTTTTAACATTCTGTGTAGTGACCTGGGAAGTAATACATAAAGCACTTCTTCATACCAAAGCATGATGAAGATCTCAAGGCAAAGCATTGTGTGATTGTTCAACCTGTGAGCTGAACTGACTGCATGTCTGGTGAAACACAATTTTTACTTGAAAGAGTATTTTCTTGCAAATGAATGAGGTGGGCCTGTCATTCCAAGGGAAACAATTGACAGTACTTCTTGCTAATGATAAAATTTGAGATTTCAAGCAAAAATTAAAATTTAAAAACTGTATCTCTCCCCCCACCCTGCCCCCCACATCATGAACTTGACATATCCCAATAAAAAAGACTTTTTCAGTAAGGTTAGTGGTGAGATTAATGACAGTGATGTTTCAATATTGTATAATGAAATGTGTCAACACTTGGAAGATCTGCTTAACTTAGTGAACTAATATTTTTCAAATGACCAATGCTGGTGTTACAAAATCAGACATGGATAAAAGATCCATTCAGAGTGTCAGGTGGACTGAGATTTTAATTTAACACAGAATGAAAATTCCTTTGACATGGTTTCAAATTCCACATGGCAACTAACCTTTCAGAAATCACTGTTTGTCTAGTTTGGGCATAATGTCAAGAATAAAATCCAGTTATCTGCAAAGGTTACTAAAATACTCATTTTTTTCCCAACTACATATCTGTGAGACCAGATATTCTTCATACCCTTCAACCGAAAACAACATATCTAAACAGATTCAAGGCAGAGGCAGATATGAGAATTTAGCTGTCTTTTACTAACCTAGACACTAAAGGGATTTGCAAAAGCATACCAAATATGTTTTCTTTTGGAAAATGGTTATTTTTCATAAAACATATAATTTGTTTTTAATAAGCTAATAAATATTTTTAAAACTTTTTAGTGTTTTAATGCTGTAAATATCAAGAAATAATAACCCTCATCAACAAAAACCTTTGGAGTTCCCAGTAATTTTTAAGAGTGTTCAGAAGTCCAGAGACCAAGAAGTTTGAGAACCACTGGTCTAACAGAATATTATCATTTGTCTTGGAGAATGAGTAAGAGTTTTCCTAATGAAGATGATGGAAAGGGAAGGCCAAACAGACTGTGTAAGGCTAAGAGAATATTTGCTTGGGTTTCTGCAAGAAGGTCAGTATGTCTGGATTTGAGATGTGTGTGCTAGAGGGCAGTGATGGGGGCAAGGGACAGATTGTGAAGCTGCAGAAGCAGGCAGGAGCCTTGTTTGCCCACCTAGGAGTTGAGTTTGATGTTCAGCTTATTCCAGGCCCCACTATTCCCTTATGGCTTACACTCCCCCAGTCCCCATATTTTTGCTCTCTTCCTAGTCCTCATGGTGGTGTGAACTTGAGAACACTGCCAGAGAAGATTCACTCTTCTAACTGGGGACTTCTCAGTGCTTTGTGAGGATCCTCTTTGAATGAGGGTCTTTGAAATGCAAGTCATCTTTGGTACACACAGAATGAATAGAAGAAGGGTTTGTGTAATGAGCAAACTCAGGCTTAGAAAATTTTATATCTCTAATATTTAAATTTCTCTAATTTTCTTTCAGTGGGGAAAGAAAAAACACCTATGTTATAGCTCCTCCCAGTAAGTTGGCCACGGCTTTGAAAACACATAGCTTTATAACAAAAGCTATGTTATAACTTGATTTTCTACAAACTATCTCTTTCCAGTTCAGTTCAGTTGCTCAGTCGTGTGACCCCAAGGACTGCAGCACACCAGGCTTCCCTGTCTACCACCAACTCCCGGAGCTTGCTCAAACACATGGCCATAGATTCAGTGATGCCATGCAACCATCTCATCCTCTGTCATCCCCTTCTCCTCCTGCCTTCAATCTTTCCCAGCATCAGGGTCTTTGCCAATGACTCAGTTCTTTGCATCAGGTGGCCAAAGTATTGGAGTTTTAACTTCAGCATCAGTTCTTCTGATGAATATTCAGGACTGATTTCCTTCCAGATGGACTGGTTGGATCTCCTTGCAGTTCAAGGGACTTTCAAGAGTCTCCTCCAACACCACAGTTCTTCAGCACTCAGCTTTCTTCATAGTCCAACTCTCACATCCATACATGACTAGTGGAAAAACCATAGCTTTGACTAGATGGACCGCTGTTGGCAAAGTAATGTCTCTGCTTTTTAATATGCTGTCTAGATTGGTCATAGCTTTTCTTCCAAGGAGCAAGCATCTTTTAATTTCATGGCTGCAATCACCATCTGCAGTGATTTTGGAGCCCAAGAAAATAAAGTCTGTCATTGTTCCCCCATCTATTTGCCATGAAGTGATGGGACCAGATGCCATGATCTTAGTGTTTTGGATGTTGAGTTTTAAGCCAAGTTTTTCACTTTCCTTTTTCACTTTCATCAAGAAGCTCTTTAGTTCTTTGCTTTCTGCCATAAGGGTGGTGTCATCTGCATATCTCTTCTGGAAAATAGCAAATTTATCTGCTCATTATAGAAAGAGGTATCTTTTGTCCTCCTGAGGACAATCTTACAATAAGTTGGACTTGTCGATTTTTTTGACTGTTACTTATTTTCCAAGGAATACTGTGACATATTAAAAAGCCAAGAGAGAAGGAGAGAGAGAGAGAAAGAGACAAAATGACCTCTAATCCCCATTCTACCCAGTTTTTCTCATTTTTTCATGGTGTCTCTCAAAGTTGGCCCACAAGCATACACAATTATAACACATTTGTTATCATAGCATAAAAATAATTTTATATTCTGCCCTTTCTTTTAATTAAGGCAAGGAGAAAAAGGGATATAACCAACTTCTATTTGGAATTCCTTCTATGCATTGAATAATTGCCACTAATGCTTCTAGCAACCCCCTCCCCACAAATGTACCTTTCTTCCAGATCCATACACTTTAATTTTATAGTTTATAGGGTTTGGAGTTAGTTTCATGTACAGTCACTTTGGTTTTATAAATTTTCTGGCCTATCATTGTAAAATCAAGCTGAACACCTACCTGATTGGTGCCAGGTTCGTATGAATTTGCTATGTGATCCTTTGCATTCCATCACTGGTAACATCTTCAGAATTCAGAAAGGTGATATGAACATTCTGGCTCTGGATAAATTTGACCAGGGGCCTTTTCAGAGTATGTTGTACAAACATCTAAAGAAATACTGTTTTCTCCTTCAAAATGTCATTTTCCAAGTTCCTGATCTCATTCCTATAGAACTGCTTTTGAATAACAATGTGGCCAAAACCAATGCTTAAGGACCTCAATGCGTGACTGAGAACAATTTTTCTGGCCTTGGAATGTGTAGGGTTAGAGGGTGGGGGGAGGGCAGGCGTCCAATGAGGTTCTTTCCTCGAACTCTGAAATTGTTCCCTTCTTACCTGCCCTTGCCTCAAATCTAGTTTTTACTGAAAAATTCATTGCTCTTAAAAGTAAAAGAGCTATTAAAATTATTTAGATGTCAGGGTATCAGGCAACCACTTGTATTCTTGGCAGTTCTGTTTGCTCTCAGGAAAATTCCAAATACAAGTTACTGAACAGGGAGTCTTGCCAGCATGATGTTGTTTCTCAGAACACAAATGAGCGTCTGTGTGTGTGTGTGTCTGTGTGTGTTTATCTGTAATAATGTCCTCAAAATACGGGGAAACTTTTTAATCTTTTTGGTTCCCTTGGAGAAGAGAGGACCTAACTAAATTTCCCGAATTCTTCCACACAAAAGTCTTTTTTTGTTCCCTAAATACTTTTGCTGTTGGAAATAAAGAACTCAGGAGACTAAGTCCTTCAGCAAATGTTTCAACCACATCGTTTGGGCCAACACCCTGTCCTGGGATTGGCCTGTTAACCTTTCACCCTTTACCCAGCTTGCCATGGGGCAATGATCCTCTTAGAGTTCTCCCCAGAGAAGGCTGCAACGTGGGATGATGCTTAAGTCTATTTAACCTGGGGATTTGGGGAAGCGGCTTTTCCACAATGCATTGCTCATCATCTCCATTAGTTTTCTATAGTTCTTCCCAATTAGTTGGCCAGGGCTTTGAAAACACATGTGATTTTTAAGGCCTTGTAGGCTATTCCTCTATTTTGAGTGGGAGAAACCAGAGTAGGTTCATGATTTACAAATGTCATTACGCTTACATACTCAGAAATAGCCCATAAAGAAATAGGGGTCCCACATATTACAAGTGAACAACAATAACTGATGTTTGTAACATGCTTTAGAATTTTGAAGCTATTTTCTATGTCTGATTTCTTTAGCTCCTTACAATGAACCCGTGGAGTAGGTGGTAATTATAAATGCCCATTTTACAAATGAGCAAACTGAAGTTGAGAGAAGTAAAGGGTGTTTCCGAAGTTGCTTGTTTAGGTAAAACTGATTGCCTGTTTCCACTTGGCTTTTTTACCATATGAATAATAAGCTTTAAAATTTCAATAATTTGCTTTTTCACTTGATTAACTTATTTTTATTAGTAAGCAACAGCTAACCAGGGAAAGCAAATTTTACCTTAAGTCTCATGTTCTAACAATAGAGAATTGGCAAGAGCATAGAAAAAGAAAACTACAGTGTTGGAGCCAAATAGAAAATCTGAAAAGAAGATATAGTGCATTTGAGAACTTAATATATGGGATGTAGCATTCCATTTTAATAAACATAGATGGTCCATTTTATAAATTGTATTGGCTCTCCTCTCAGAAGAAAAAGACCTCTTAACTTGTATCTTATGTAAGAATTACAGGTGGATTAAATATTTCAATATTTTTAAATAAAGCGGAAAAATTTGAAAAATATTTGAAGGAAACCTGTTATATGGGAGACCATCTTTATCCCATGAAACCAGGAAGCCAGAAAGGAAAAGAAATGTTTTTTTAACATGGCAAAATACATCATGACAAAATCAAAAAGCAAGTAGTAGCCTAGAAAAAATATGAAATGTATGGCAAACAAAACCAATATTTATACCACACTAAACATTCCTACAAATTTTAAAAGGCACCTTAAAATTTACCAAATCATATGCACAGGAAATTCACATAAGAGGAAATCCCAAAGTCTCAAAACACAAGAAAAAAAGACTTAACCTTAATAGTCAGGAAGATGCCAAATATAGTAACAGTGATGTACCATTTTGATCCATAAAGTTCGCAAAGAATAAAAAGAACAATACTGTTGTGAATTGGAGATGATGCTAGAGAACTAGCATTCCCATAAATTTATGGGGTATGGAAATTTGTCAATTACTACAACCTTTTGGGAAAGCAGTCTGGCAATATCTATTAAAATATTCTTCATTTTCATATGTTAGACTTCCATTTGGCCTGACAATCCTACTTTTAAAAAATATACTCCACAGAAACAAAAACAAATAAGATTCTAAGTTCAAGGGTGTTTATTATAGCAATGCTTATCATCATAAAAAAATGAAATAAAATTGAAAATATTCATTAATAGTGGTATATGGTAAATGGTCATATAAGTGTGTCTACCCTTAGAGTATTTTTAAGCCTCTAAAAAAGTAGGTTATGTCTTTATCCTTTAACCCAGGTGAACCATGATGTATTTAGTAAAAAACAGAGAAATGAATATGGCATGCCACATTTTTACTTTTTAAAACTTTATGTGTGTGTATATGTGTGTATGCGTGCGTACTCAGTCGCTTCAGTCATGTCCGACTCTTTGCGACCCTATGGACTATAGCCTGTCAGGCTCCTCTGTCCATGAAATTCTCCAGGCAATAATACTGGAGTGGATTGCCATTCCCTTCTCCAGGGGATCTTCCCGACCGAGGGAACGAACCTGGGTTGCTTGCATTGCAGGCGGATTCTTTACCGCTGAGCCACCGGGGAAGCCCCATATGTGTGTATATCTGTATGTATTTTGAACTTATCTAAGCCAACTTAGACATGTACCACTCTTAGGGTCATATCTGTCTAAGAAGTCAATAATAACTTCTTAATAGTTCCAGGCAGGTAAAGGTAGCTAGTCTCCTATAATCTCACTACTGGGCTATAGTAAAAGCAAGTGTCTGACTCAATTCTGCTGCATAAATACTTACTAGCAAATAAGCATAAACAGGGCCTATCACTAGTTCTGAAAGCTTAGTTAAGCCCTCTAGTTGCTTTTCTCATTGTCCTGCACAGCAGGTTCCCTTGAGCCAGATGTGACAATACTGCAGGGGTGAGATTCTGTTCTCTTTATGATCTTTCAGGTCATCAAAAATCCCCCAGAACACACTGGACCGTACCCTTTAGGATCAGGCCTCAGACACCATCCCTAAGGGAGCAGGCTGCAGACCTTGCTGGAGTCTTAATCTCTATCCATACAAGGAAATGGAGTGTCTCTAAAAGACTTTGGATAAGCCATATACAATTGAATACCACCAATTTCACCAATAAGAGCCTATTTTAACATCTATCATGCTAAAAAGCTACTCATTTTACCTGTGAAAAACCCATTCCTGACTTTCACTAACCAACCAATCAGGTGTCCTTGTGTCCATAAAAAAGATGAAAATCACTGAAGCAGTTATAATAGCCACATCTGGGTCGCAGCAACTGGCTGCTCTTGGCCTGTGACTTCGACCAACCAACACACCCATAATACCATCCTGTCTGGGTCCAAGCATTATGAAACAATTTAGCTATATATTAACTGTTTCATACAGAGGAAGAGGAAGATTCCACATAAAAGTAATTCATATTGGCTGGGTAGAAATGTAATAAGAGTGGAGATAAAGAGAATATTAATTTATTCTTTTTTTTAAGGGTGTTTCATTATCTTTTTAAATTGAAGTATAGCTGACTTACAATGTTGTGTTAATTTCTGCTGTAAAACAAGTGACACAGTTATACACATATATGCATTCATTTTTATATTCTTTTCCACTATGGTTTACCCGTGGAGATTAGGTATAGTTCCTTGTGCCATACAGTAGGATTTTGTTGTTTATCCATTCTATTGTTTTTGGCTGAGGTGCATGGCATACAGAGCTTCCTCCATCAGGGATGGAACATGTACCCCCTGCCCTGGTTAAGTCTTAACCACTGGACCACCAGGGAAGTCTTTTAACTTTATCATTTATAGACCTTTGTGTTATTTCATGTGGCACAACATGCTTCTATTATTTTTGTACTTTTAATCTCTTAGAAACATGTTTTAAAAAGACAGAATAACTTTACAGAAATAAAAGCAAGATTGCCTTTCCAGATGGAACTTCTTCGTCACCATGTACATCACCAGGAGTTTCTTCCTCCTCCAGTTCTCAATTTAAACCCTACATCCTTTGGGAAGTCTTTTCTAACTGTTCCAGATAGTCACAAGCTTGTTCTGTATGCTCGTACAGCACCCTAACTGTTTCCTAGCTGAATGCTCATGACAATTCTTATGTTTTTTCTGTTAGGTTATACATTTTCTGAGAGCAGGAGCTTGGCCTTTTTAAGTATGCCTCCTAACACCATGGCTAGCAATCACAGGCACTTGAAAAATATGTGCTGAATTTATGAACGAATGGGTGAATGAATGTCAAGACATAGTATTTAGTATCTTTGTATTTTACATTTACAGTGTTTATGAAACAGACTTAATAGGATTTCAAGCTTTCTGGCTCAACTAGTTTCTTACTATCATTTTATGGGAAAAGATATGGGTCACCAGCATTATTTTCAATACCAACATTTGCAGGCTGTAGGGGGGGAGTAAAATTCCTCCTATAATAAATAATCAACATCATAGAGTAGTAATTACACTACTCTGGACCTATAGTTTGAGTCCTGGACTCACCATTCATTAAATGTGGAATTTTGGAAGAGACACTGAACCACTCCCTCTGAATTTCAATTCTATCATCATCTATAAAATTGAATAAAAATTGCTACCACAAAGGCTTATGGCAGGGATTGAATGAAATAATATATGTGAAACACTGTTAACTATAAAGTGAGGGGTACAATGTATTTTGATTAGAATGAAGGTAGAATAAGTCTCACTTTTCCTTCTGGAACATTAGGAACCTAGAGATCGTTAGGTCCTAGGTGTACCACATTTAATCTTTTGGGCAGATCAGAAGGGAAGAATCATAGAATCATAAAATAAGAGTTCGAACAGATCACAAAATCCTAGTTCACCTTCCCCATTTTGTAGCGAGGAATACCAACGTCCAGATAAATTGCATGACTTTACTCGGGCCACAGGGCAAGTTGGTTCAACTGAGGTCCTCATATCCAAAGGAGCATCTTAGCATCTTTTTCTAATTTACTTTTTTGTGTTTGTGCTGCAAAAAGAAACTCATTTCAGACAGAACTTGCCTTGCTTTGATAGAAAGAAATACTCTTAATCCCAAGCACAACACAAAGGCTTCTTTGAGGAATTTACTTGTGTGTTGAGCAGTGAATTCAATTATTGCAATGACAAATGCAAATTTCCCTGAAAAAAAAAAAGTGTCATCTGTTGCACCATTCATAAATGAATCTTACTACACACTCTTCATGAGCTTGTGCAAGTCTTATGCAATGCCAGTGAAACAAATATTAACAACTAAAGAACCACAAAAACTCTGAAGTCTGACACAATATAAAGAAAAACCATGAACCACAGACCTGGCCTTCCCATTGATTTTGTGATTGCGGGAATTGTTTTGGGAAGAGAGCTTAGGGTTTTGGTTTTAGTATGGTGATAATAATGACTCCTTCCATTTCTGAAGGCCTTCAGAATTTTCAAAGCGAGATCACATACATTCCCACTTTGATCCTCACAACAGCCCTGTGATGGAAGCATGCAATTTTCTAAGAAAATCCACTCATGTTTTTCAACTGATCTCCCCTTTTGTTTCAGGCATATTGCTACTCAAGGAGCTACAAGTCTCAAGTGTGAAGGGTCAGAATAATTCAGAAAGACAAACATAGTGGTCGAGTTTTTCTGAAGGAGCTGTATGTGTGTATTTATGTGAATTGATCAAGAAATAATAAAACAAGAAAATGTGGGAGTGGAATAGTGAATAAGAATCCTGGTAGCCTATGGGACTAGAAAATCCACAGCAACTATATTTACTGTTTTAAATTTTATATTTTTATGCCTCTCTTAAGATAAAGCTAAAGACTTTGTAGCTTCAGTTTTAGGGAATTTTTAAGTTGTTGTGGCTGTGGTTGTTGTGGTTGGATCACTTCTTTAGTAACTGACATCACCAGCTGTGTGATAGCACACATTTGGGACAATATACTATGGCCTCTGGAATCAGAGTATCTGAGTTCAAATCCTACATCCAAAACTTACTAGTTGTGTGAGATGTTGTGTGAGGCACTAAACCTTGCTGCCTGGTTTCCTTTTCTGAAAAATGGGCATAATAATAATACCTACCTAATAGGGTTATTGTGAAAATGGGATGAGAATTAATAAACGGCTGAAAACAGTCTGATACAAAGTAAGTGCTGTACACTCTGCCCTCAGTATTTGCGGGTTCTTAGTCTGCAGATTTAACCAACCACAGATCAAAAATATTACAAAATATATTTTTTCATACAGTTCCAAAGAGAAAAACTTGAACTTGCCAACCAGTGGAAACTATTACATAGCATTTGCATTGTATTGAGAATTATAAGTAACCTAGAGATGATTTAAAGTATCAGGAGGATATATGTAGGTTATATGCAAATACTATGCCATTTATATGAGAGACTTGAGTACCCGAGGGAGGACTATATGTGTGTGCTATCATCTTCATTGTTTGTGAATCTATGTCCCCAGCCTCTCTTTTCACTAGATATTAGAGTATGTGTGTTATATGTATATTCAGTATGTGTGTTATGATATACAAGGCTTCAAAGCTTGAGATCAATATTTTCTGAACCTTTTCACACAAAATTGGTGTGAAAGTATTTTGCAACGTGGTTTAGAATTTCTTACACTGGGATTAAGAGTCCTGGTTTAAGAGCCAGATGACATGCACAGAATTGTTCCTCTATGATTTTCAAGCTGTGCAGTCTTGAACAAGTTATTTAATCTTTCTGGAGCTGAGTACAATAATGGTACCTATCCCACTGGGTTGTTTTCAGGGTTAAATGAGATAATACAATCAAAACATTTACCCAAATGGTTGCCAAGTAGTTATGGAATTTCTCTTAGTCATCATAGGAGGAGAAGGAGGAAGAGAAGTATACTTGTACT
This sequence comes from Giraffa tippelskirchi, assembly GCF_054371585.1. Lineage (NCBI taxonomy): Eukaryota > Metazoa > Chordata > Mammalia > Artiodactyla > Giraffidae > Giraffa > Giraffa tippelskirchi. Next base: position 23,718,584 of record NC_137284.1, read on the forward strand.
CAGAAACTAAACTTGCATTTTTTTTTAAAAAAAGGGAATCAAAAGAATAGCTAAAGTGTAACAGGTGCTTACTATTTGTGCTGAGTCTTATGCTAAACTCTGTATGTGCATTATCTCCCTTAATTATATAGTTATAATAGTATTATATATTACATATACAATAACATATGTGATATTATTGATATATATATGTATATGTATATATTGCACATATACCTCCTTTTGGGGGCTTCCCCAGTGGCTCAGCAGTAAAGAATCCACCTGCAATGCAAAAGACACAAGAGGCCTGGGTTCTATCTCTGGGTTCGGAAGATCCCCTGGAGGACGGCATGGCAACCAATTCCAGTATTCTTGCCTGGAGAATCCCATGGATAGAATAGGCAGGCAGGCTACAGTCCCTAGAGTTGGACACGACTGAAGCTACTGAACACACAGACATATACCTCTTTTATCTCTGACACAATTTTGATGTCATTTTTTTCCTCTGTTTTTTCTCTGACCAATCATTGTCAGAGGCCTAGACTTACGACACTTTAGTAAGAATGCTAAAATAGAGAGAACCATGTTACCTTCTTCAGCAGTTCTCATCAAGACAAAGTCCATCCTGCAGTCCCCTGGTGAGGAAGGGCAGTATGATCAAACTGCTGTTAATAGAATACATCTTCTGTAATCAACAGTGCGTTCACTTAGTATCCTTCCCTCCCTCATTGGTTAAGTGGAAAAAGTACAGATGGAGAATGAAAATTAAAATTTCTCATTTTAGTTGGTAATACAGCTTGGACGGAATCCTTGAGAAGTTTCTGTTAGAATCTCTGGTGTCCTTTGAAATCTAAAACTGACTTTAAGTAGATAAACTGCTAGCCTGGAAGGCAGTTTGAAGGCATTGTTCATTCTTTTGCTCTAAAGCCCATCCTGGGTTGTTTGTATGCTTGTTACAGGTGGTGTTGTATATTTAGTTTTTTAATCGAAGTATAGTTGATTTACAATATCATGTTAGTTTCAAGTGTACGGCAAAGTGATTGAGTTATATGTATATGTTTTTAAAGATTCTTTCCCATTATAGATTAAGATATTATAGTTCTCTGTGTTTTACAGTAAATCCTTGCTGCTCATTTATTTTATGTACAGTAGTTTGTATTGGTTAATCTCTCCCCCTTTTCCCTAATATATCTCTCCCTTCTTTCCCCTTTGATAACTATAAATTTTTGTATATTTAATTTATCGATGTTATGAAAAGTTTGACTTGAGTTTTATGCTTCATTTTCACAAGCAAACTGAAATAAATAATGCAGACAATTGGGGGCAGAAATTATCTAGATGGGCACTGCAATGATAGAAATGTTCCATATCTACAATATCTTATGTTGTTGTCACCAGCCACATGTGACTGTCGAGCACTTGAAATGTAGCTCATGCAACTGAGGTATTAAATTTTAAATTTTATTTATTTTAAACATATATAAATAGCCAGGTAGCACTATTATCTGTGGTACCATGGCTGCTTCTTTTAAGATCTGATCACTGAGAGGATCTGAGAGCCATGAAAGGGTCTGGAAGAAGCAAAACCCAGAAGTAGTAGCAACAGCAAATAGCGATCTAGCACCCAGATCTTGGCTCCTAAATACCATTCTCTATAAAACAGAACTAGAACTCTTTTGAGAAATGACTGATTCAAGAGCTGGACAAGAAAAATATAAGATGACGCTGGAACACCTTATTGAATCCAAAAGCAAAGATGTGTTCAAAGACTAATGGAGACATGATGAAAAAACACAGAAAATTTCTTTGTGGTTTTGGTCAGAATGGATTAAGCATAATATACCCCATTGCTTTCTCTGACTACAACTAAAAATTGTGAGTAGAATGTGTAAAGCAACTGTCAGAGGACTCTGGGAGGGGGATCAGAGCAGGAGGACTGGGTAGGGAACCCAGTCCTTGAGGGACAGCCTGGCTGTGGATCTCCTAGGTTGCTGCTTTTGTCCCTGCTGGACAGACTGTCTCAAACTTTAGGGCACCCTGAAACCTACAACTACAAGTGGATACAGACATAAAAGGCTTTGAGGAAAGCCCATGCTTTCGAGGACCTGTAGGAGAGAATCCTGTGGGACAGAGGTCTTTTAATGTTCCCTGGCTTACTCCAGGAGAGCGACCAAGGAAACAGCAGACCTCTCTCCCCACCTGTGTGGCAGCAGCAGCAATGAAAGTGGCCCCAGGAGGGTGAAGCTCTTGGGATTCTCCCCACCCTCTACCAGGTGAGTTCCAGCAAAGGAGGGACATCCTTTTCCCCACATTCGTGTGGTGGAGGTGGCTGTTACAGGACTGAGCCCTTGTGAGTTTCTGACATATACCAAGTGCAACAGAGGGACATTATTGAGATACTCTTTTTGCTGTGGCCAGCCATTCAAGATGGTTGTATCTGCCTGAGTTGGAAAACATGAATCCTTTATCAACTCTTGAGGTCGTACAAACAAAGGAAGGGGACAGGACTTTCCTGGTGGTCCAGTGGTTAGGAATCCACCTGCCAATGCAAAAGATATGGGTTCGATCCCTGGTTCAGGAGGAATACACAACTACAAAACCCATGCACTTAGAGACTCTGCTCTGCAACAAGAGAAGCTACTGCAATGAAAAGCTGGTGCACCGCAACCAGAGTAGACCCTGTTCTCTACAACTAGAGAAAGCCCACACTCAACAACGAAGACCCAGTGCAACCAAAAATAACAGAGTAAAAATAAATAAAAAAAGGAAGGAGATGGAATACAGAATAGAAAATAATATTGGGATGCGGGTATAACCATAAAACAGGGAAGCCTGACCTGCTCTATTCTTTCTTCCTGCTGTGTTCTATCTGGCTCTGTCGTAGACGGCCCATTGACTGAGATGCAGCCCAGAGGTAAGAAAACATCAACGATTTCCTACCTTAGGCTTTTATTTTGCTTAGAAGAGGCTGAAGTGTCACCTACTGATCAGAGTGGGAATTCGTTCAAGTGGGAAGACTGTTTCTAAGAGACAGAAACCACAATGGTGATGTCTACATTTAAGGATCACAGACAAGATCTCTGACTTTGGACCTGAGTTAACGGTCACAGAATACTAACGGGAGCAGCCAACTGCAATTTTAAGTGTTGTTATTGCCAGAGGGGTCAGAAGCTTGCAGAATAATGTCTTGAAATCAATCAGCTTTTTCTTTTTTTTTAGTTGGAGGAGAATTGCTTTACAGTGTTGTGTTGGTTTCTGCCACACAACAATGCAAATCAGTCATAATTTTATGTGTGTGTGTGTGTGTGTGTGTGTGTGTCCCCTTGTCAATCAGCTTTTTTGGTCATTACCTAGATGTCAGAATTCAAACTTATAGGAGAAAATGGCTTAACAGTAGAGCCTTCAGAATAGGAATTCCACTAGAATATACCTCCCTGGAGTGGCCATGGAGGCAAAGGACAATCAGATTTCCGCCACTTGCAACTTAAAAAGCCTTTACTAAAAGAAACAGAACTTTGGTTCTCTTTTTCCCTTGCAAGTTGTCTCAGCTTGTCTTGTTTTCTCTCATAGATTTCCAGTCCCACTATCCCTCCTTGGGTCATCCTTCCAGTTTCATCCCAGCCTTCAGAGTAGAAGGGGAAATGGTGTTCTCTTTGAACCCAGCTGACATCCTGATGTTCCAATCATAACCTGGCACCTTTTTCCCACTTCAAGAAATACCCTAGCTTTGATGAACATCATCACTGCTGACTGTAGTTTCCATCTTATGTGTAAAATGAGAGTTTGAACTAGATGAGTTTTCAAGTTTTTTCCAGATTCCTCTAGGGTATGGGACTCAGGCATCTCATTAACTAAAGTGCACCTGATTTAAGGAGCTATGGCATATGAATAGGTCCCTCTAATTTCCTGGCACAAAGCCATGCTTGTAGTAGGTTTCTTAGCGACTATTCCATTGATTATTAGTCTGGGGCAAAGCCCACACAGCTAAAGCTTTCTCCATATAGGTTCATTTTGTCTTACTGTTCTTGCCTTGGGCTGTTGTAGTCTTCTGTTGGAGGTCTTAAATTAACAAACTCATTTCATGTCTAGAACTAAGACAACCCTTCCTGTTCTCCCCATTCCAAATGAGAACAATTTCATCCCAATCACTCCAAGATCCCTCGCCTCTGCAAGCTCAGATACCAATTAGCTTCCACTGGAGATTAATCAACAATACAATAATGACAGATAAAAAGATGAATTCTGTGGCCAAGAGAATCACTTTAATTAATTTAATCCCAGCTGAAAGATCAGCTGTATTCAGGCCTGCACACCAGCAGGGCCCATTTATCCCAGTCTGTCCCTTTCTTGAAAACCAGGGTGTGCTTGGGAGCTGGCACTTAAACAACAATGAGAAACAGATTGTACTGTCAGGCTTCATTAAAGGTCATCATTAGTATTCCAATTTGAAGACAGTTGCTCCAGCTCAACCTTTTACCAGTTCTTCCCCTGGCACATTTGTGAAGTTTGGTTCAGCTGCGAAACGGAAAAATTCGCTCTGGGCTCCCAGCGTCGGGATGGTTATCATTTGATGCCTGTCGGCTGTGCAGCTTAAAGGGCAAATCCCCTGGGGAAGGGATGGTCTGGGACTCTATTTGAAAATCAGGTCATGTGCAGCGGCCTATAAGCCAGACATTTCAAGGAATGGAACTTTCTAGGACTCAGCCATGGCAATCAAAAATAGAATAGCTTCAACTTCCCCAGGAGCCTATTTCCACTGTTCTCTTGCAAAAAAAAAAAAAAAGCTGAAAGAGGTTTTTGAATGGAACCAGAGTGACAAGTAGGAATCACCATCAAAATAGGAAATTGCTCTGGGTCTAAGACTCCAGAGAAGGTCAGGAGATGAGCCTGGTAGACCTTTAAAGGTGATGACCCCCACAGCACAACCTCAGCTGGCTTAGGGGAGCAAGTTTTCAGACTGCTCACTTCACACAAAATGTGAAATTTTAATTTTCTTTCTCTGCAAACTGCCAGTTTTCTTTTTTTAAATTGGAGGATAATTGCTTTACAATGTTGTGTTGGTTTCTGCCATGTAACATGAATCAGCTGTAAGTATACACTCATCCTCTCCCTCTTAAACCTCCCTCCCACCTCCCACCCTATAAACTAACTGCCAATTTTTAATTGCTTTCACTCTGTTGAAGCAGCTTTTGTCTGTAGGTGATTGTGTGCACAGAGGTAACATTTTACACTTTTTTTTCTTTTTTTTACCTTTTTTCCTAGTAAGTAGAGCAACAGCCTATCCTGCTGTTTGGGGAATTAGGTCATCTGTACCAGGTGCTGCTTGTCACCTTTCTTCTCTGACTTACTCCTCTCAGAGCTTTTCAGTCCCTTAGTTGATTGTTATTTTTTCACCTTTTCCACATGCTTTTCTCACACCTCATTTGGTGCCAGTCCATGCTGTTCCTTTCTAAAACTAGTGTCTTTTTCGCACTAGATTCTAATCTCCAAATGAATGAGCCCCAAGAATCAACCTCTATCCTTTACTCCCTCCCCTCTCTTCCTTCTCTCTCCTCCCTCGCTCTCTTTCTCTCTCCATCCTCTGTCTCTCTTCAAATTGGTAAACAACATCTAGGAGAGATAAAGTTTAAAGAAATAAGTAGAAGAGTCAGTACATCAGCCAGTCTTGTCAACATCCACCCAATATCTGGACTGGTACTGGAGTGGTCTCACTGGGGACATTTTAACAAAATCAGAGGGAAAGCTAATTTTTAAGTAACTGTGCTTGTAAATGAATCAAATGAAGCCTAAATCTGCTTTGCTGCAGTTGTTGCTGTTTCTCTTGGTGTGTTTTCAGAAGCTATACATTTTGAATGGCCCATTGTTAACCCTAAGGATGAAATCTTAACCCAACCTTCACAGATCCGTCTGGTGAACTCTACTCTGTCCTTCCAAGCTCAGTCCATGTCAATGCTTCCTTGTGGTTTTCTCCGACTCCTTCTCGCCAGTTAGAAGTAATAGCAACTTTGTCTGTGCCCTAGAGCTCTAAAGTACATCTTGGATGTTAACGATTTTCACATGTCAGCCTAGCTGTTTGTCTTTGTCAGTACCCAGCAAATGAGAATGGATGGTTGTTGGTTTGCTTTGTTTTTTGATCTTTATATGTCTAGCACAGGGCTGGTACAGAAAAAACATTCAGCAAATATTGACTCAAAGGAATTATAATCACCACATGGCCCTCGACCCTCAGTCCACTAGAGCTTATTTCCATAAGGACACAGAATGCATCCGTCTCATTCACTCCTGTATCCTCAGCACCTGCCATAGTATCTGGGGATACAGTAAATGATCACATGATCAAAACATAGCTTTGGAGCTCCTTCCTCATCCTCCAAGACTCTCTCTTCCTGGAACCTGAAGCAGGGATCATGTTTTAAGCCCCTTCCTCCTCTCTGCTCTACAGTGATACTGATGATAATGGAAATCTCTGATATTTGCACTAAACCCTCTAGTTCACAGAGCCTGGCCCTTTAACTATCCTGTCAGATCTGCATTTTCAATGCCCTTTGAAAGTAGTGGGTGAAGAAAAATGATGATAATCTCTTGGAATTGCTGTTTTGCTAGACAGATCAATCAGCTGACAAATTCCTGCTGCCTGGGAGAGAGGAGGTGCATGAATATTTGTTGAATGAACAAGTTCATGAAGTATTTATTTCATGATTTGAATATGCAGCTCTGTATTACGGGTCGTGGAAAATATCTTTTTTTAAAAAAGGTATAAGATACAGAACTTTGCAAAACAGGCTCACTCGACTTTCAGCCCTGTTTGTGTCCTGCCCTTCCACACAATGGGCTCCCCATGTGGCTCAGCGGTGAAGTATCTGTCTGGCAATGCAGGAGATGCCAGTTTTATCCCTGGGTCAGGAAGATCCCCTGGAGGAGGAAGTAGCAACCCACCCAGTATTCTTGCCTGGGAAATCCCACGGACAGAGGAACCTGGTGGGCTACAGTCCATGAAGTTGCAAAGAGTCCGACATGACTGAGCAACTAAATAACAACAACTTCTACATAATAGTGTCTTTCTTACTGCTCTCATCTGCTCGGACATCCGTGCTCTCTGTGGTTACAAGTCCTACCAGTGATGCAGAGAACAGATCCAAGAAGTCATTAATTCTTTAATGTAAATTAGTGCCAAAAGCCCCCACCACTGGTTGAATTCTGCTTCTCAAGTATACAAGGTAGGGTCAAGCACTGAATAGTTAGTCTATAAATTTGTAGAATTTGATAGAAATAGGAGGGGCGGCAGAGGACCCAAAGGTGGGCATTATCGGTGGAATGACTTGCAGTGTATATTAAGATAGCAGGGCCTGCTTCCTGCCCTTAAACTCTAACCAGCTACCCTTCCTTCACCTAATCCATGCAACACTCCATGCTTTCTGTAGAACTGTACAATTTAAAATAAATGCTCTTTGTTAGAAACCATTGAGTTTGGGGACAGGCTTATTAGGCAGCTCTCTGGCAATAATAGATGACTCTCATAGCATCACACAGGTGACTCAGAGAGTTGTCTGGGGAGTGCGGAGAGTGTGGTTGAAGTAGGGGAAGCTGAACAGGTGGCTTATAATTGTATGCCACTTTTTTATGAGTTTTTTTGCCACTTTATTTTTTAATTGAAGGATAATTGCTTTATAGAATTTTGGCATGCAGCCAAAAAAAAAATTCTTGAACTGAATAAAAATGAAAACATAACATATCAACTTTAAAAAAATTATATGGGAAAAGTAACAAAACTTTAAAAAAATGACTAGATATAATTGATATACAAAAAAGGCACATGTTTAATGTATACAGTTTGATGACTTTGGATATGAGCATACACCCATGATACTATCCCCATAATCAAGGTAATAAGGATATTCTTAACTTTCAAAAGTTTCCTTGTGTCCCCTCATCCCTTTTTGTGGTAAGAATGCTTAATGTGAGATGTACCTTCTTAATGTTGCTATGGACATCCCTGGTGGCTCAGCCTGCAATGCAGGAGACCCAGATTTGATACCTGGGTCGGGAAGATCCCTCGGAGAAGGGAATGGCTACCCAGTCTAGTATTCCTGCCTGGAGAATTCCATGGACAGAGGAACCTGGCAGGACACAGTCCTTTGGGTTGCAAATGTTGCCCAGAAGTTCTCTAGAACTTATTCATCTTGTATAATTAAAACTTTATATCCATTGAATCCCCATCTTAAGTTCCTGGCAGCCACCATTCCACTCTCTGCTTTTGGAAGGTTGACTATAAGTTTAACTATTTATGTTAGTGGAATCCTATGGTATTTGTCTTTCTGGGATTGGCTTATTTAGCTTATCATTTCTCCCAATTTTATCCATGTTGTTGTAAATGGTAAGGTTTATTTCTTTTTTAAGCTGAATAATATTCTTTTGTGTGTATATGCCACCTTTTCTTTACCAGTTCATCTGTTTTTGGACAATTTGGGTTGTTCGCACATCTTGGTTATCATAAATAATGTTCCATTGAACATGGGAAAGTAGATTCCTCTTCAAGATCCTGATTTAAATTTTTTTGAGTAAATACAGAGAAGTGAAATTGCTAAACATGGTAGTTCTATTTTTATTTTTTTGAGGAACCTCCATACTGTTTTCCATAGGAGCTATACTATTTTACATTCCCATCTACAGTGTACAAGTGTTCTGATTTCTGTACATTCTTGCCAATATTTATCTTTTTTTAAAAAATAGCCATGCTAACTAGGATGTAAGATGATATCTCATTGTGGTTTTGATCTGCATCTTCCTGTTGATTCGTGATGCTGAGCACTTTTTCATGTACCCGGTGGCCATTCATATGTCTTCTTTGGAGAAATATCTATTTCCTTTGCCCATGTTTTAATCAGGTAATTTTTTTTTCCTTCTTACCTTCTTATAGGTAAGAAGCCCTCACTATTTATTTCCTCTCTGGATACTTCCCTTTTATATGTAGTCTTCATAGAAGAGAGTAGCTTTTAATTCAGAATCCCCAAATGCCAGATTTCATTCTCTATCTCATGTGCAAAAGAACAGACATGTGGTTTTCATTTGACTATTTGATCAAACACCGTCTAATCATCTCTACCTATTAATAATATCTAGCTAATGAACTCCCCTTTTTTTCTAATACAGCCAGAATCTGTTTTTGTTGCTGCAATAAAAAATCCCAGTGATATTCTCTGCAAATTCACTTTCCATCTGCCTTTCCCTCTGTAGATTCCTCTGTGAAGACAGTGGTGTGTGTGTCAAATGTCTGAAGGGAAGGACACAGGCAAAAGAGACTTGAGTGAAACATCATGTTCATAGAGTCTCAAACCTCAGTTTCTCTCTGAGTGCCTTTGGAATAAGAATAAATGGACTTGCACTTTAGTTAGTTAGCTGAAGTCCTATATTCGCTGTAGGCCATGATTGGGAAATCTGGAATAGGACTATGTGCTTTCTGCCTTCCTCTTTCAGGGCTCTCCATTGGTTTCTAATCTTTAGCATGTCTGAGTTATCTGAAATATTGTTCAAAAATAAGATTCCTGGACATCCTTTCCCTCCCATATACCCCAAGATTCTGGTTCAATAGGAGAGTCTGATGAGGATGGTCTCAGAATCATACTCTGAAAAAATCTGGAAGCCAGCCTGAGGATAAAGCCATTACACAAAGAAGAAAAAATTAGAGAAATTCAGAGAAAAACGAAGTTAGAGCTCAAATCAAGCTGTGCCTGAAGCTTGCTTGATCCACTATAGTTTTAATGTATTTCTCCTTGGGAAAGAGAATACATTCCTTGTAGTATTTATGCCAAAATTAAAATTGGTTTTCTGTTACCCAACTGATACAAAAATACTCTCATTTCAGACATCATATGATTGGATAGTCATCACCACCCCATGAAGAAGGTTTTAGTTTTATTCCTATTTTATGGATGATGATATCAGCTTAAAAAGCTGGAATCTTTGCTTAATTTAAAGCAGTTAGAGTCAGATGCATGGAGGTAGATCTTATCAAGGCAGAGGGATCCTCTGTGAAGGAAAATTAAAAAATTTCCCCTATTCTTACTGGATTCATGTTTCACTACCTTGTTTAAGTCTTTTCTGAAAATTGGACCCACACTGATACTCATTATGTAAACAGATTCAGTGCTACAGACATAGAATTTAATTATTTTTAAATAGTTTGTTTCAATATTTCTTTTATTTTCTCCAGCTCTACTGGAGAGAAGAGTTCTCCAGTACCACCCAAAGTACTGGGTTGCTCAAATTCCCAGGTGGTGCTAGTGGTAGAGAAGCCACCTGCCAATGCAGGAGATGTAAGAGATGCTGGTTCGATCCCTGGGTTGGGAAGATACCTAGAAGAGGGCATGGCAACCTGCTCCAGTATTCTTGCCTGGAGAATCCCATGGGCAGAGGAGCCTAGTGGGCTTTAGTCTATAGTGTTACAAAGAGCTGGACACAACCAAAACAACTTCACACACACACACACAAACTTTGTAATATCTTAAGGAAAAACCCAAATAAACCTTATGGGTAACCCAATATGTAGATTCTGGACGATGAGTGATGTTTTCCCAAAGAAAAGTTAAGAATGGGGGGAAAAAAAAAAGAAAGAAAGAAATGCTGAGTGGGCACAAATCCTTTGTATGAATGGCAGATTTACATTCTGATGGATGGTAGTACCACAGCTCAGTTTGGCATACATCTGTGTGTTTATTTTATAGTTTTAAGATATTTAAGTGGTTTAAATCATGATCTTTCATTCTTTCCTTTTTGTTGCCACCTCTCAAATGCCTGAGATTACTGCCATGATGAAAGTCATATTATATATTTGGTTTGTAACATATAGAAGAGCTTAGAGAACTGTAAAGGAACTATGCGAATACCAGATACTTTTCTTGCTACTTTGCTTGTCAGAATGGAGGTACTAATTAGTATGTTAGGATCGTGTGATTCTCTGAATAGTCAAGTTCCTTGGTAACTAGATTGATTCATAAAGGATAAACTTTATGGGCTTCCCTGGTGGCTTGGTGGTAAAGAATCTGCCTGCCAATGCAGGAGACACAAGTTTGATCCATGACCTAGGAAGATCCCTTGGAGTAGGAAATGGCAAGCTATTCTAGTATTCTTGCCTGGAAAATCCCCATGGACAGAGACCCTGGTGGGCTATAGTCCATGACGTCGAAAAGGGTTGGACATGGCTTAGCAACTGAACAATACCTACCTTAAGGGTTCCAAGAAAAAACTCCGCAGTCCAGCTCTTATTAGACAATCTAGCCCCAGGCTTTTCTGAAACAGGTGACTCACTGGCTTTTTTGTAACATCTTAATGTGTATGATGACTTACAGTTCATAAACTGTTTGAGAAGAGTCTGAGAGCAATGGATGCTGAAATTTTGTAGATTTTGAGCCTGGGGTCAGACCCCTAAGAGAGTGGTATGTCTCGTGTAGCCTGAGAACTAACATAACCAAGATTCCTAATAGCATAGCTAATTAAGATGTAAACCCTAAATCTTTATTTCTTTCTGAACTTCCTAAATAACATAAGGTGTAAGATAAAATCTGCAGTTTTATAATTATTTCATGTTTTTATATGTCTTAGCTTATTTGGTCCTTCCAACCTCCTTTGAGACAGGTAAGGATTATTAGCTTTACAGGTGAGGAAACTGAAACCCAGAAAGGATAAAGGATTTGCTGAAGATCAAATAGGGAGTGTCAGGTCCAGGTTTTTTGATTCTAACTCCAATACTCTTTCTACAACAGCATGGCATATACATTTGGAAATTTATGGGGACCACAACAAAAATATCAGTTTCACTTTAGACTCTAGGAAAGGACGTAGACATCTGTGTTAGAAAGCACTTAGAATCAGTTAGTAAGATAGGAATAGAATTTTCATCCTTGGAGAGTTTTACAAGTCAGAAGAATCTCCAGCCTAATCCAAATAGAGGCTACAGGAAAAGCTAAATGACTTAAAGGCTCCTTCAACTCTTAAATTCTAGAATCCATATTTCAAGGGCCGATCATCATTCCGAGAGTTTTGATTACACTGTTAAGAATAACTTACCCGTATTAAAGCATCTGTTTCTGACAACTGGCAGATTTTACTAACAATCAGGTCCACTTTTGGACCATGACTACAGAAGGAACAAATGTTCTCAGGCAGTCCATCTTATCTTGGAAAAAGAGAGTAATACCAACCAAATGAATTCATGCTGGCTCTGTAGAAAGTGTGTGATCCCCTCCAAGCAATTTCAAGGGAAAAGGCCATCCAATTTTAAACTGAGGAATTTGGTTTGCAGATGAAGTCATTCATCTTGTGGCCACTAACCACAGTTATTGATAACCGTGCCTCTCTTTGAATTCGAGTAGGTTTGATTTAAATCACTAGTTTTCCTACAAAGAGTGCAGTTTTGTTTTTTGTTGTATAATCCTATATAACAGTCCTTGCAAGTTAGATAGTTACAGCATGCATTTCATTACAAAAGCACAATATGTTTAAGACAGTAATCTTGATATCCCATTTTTGTAGCATATTAGAAAACAGAAGGATAATTGTTTAACAAGCAGAGCTAATTGTAGCAGATGGTTTTGAAGTTACTAGAGAAGATGGTGAATCATCTTCAAAGTGGATATATGAGGGTTATTTTTTGTTGCGTTTGCATAGTGAACCTATTACCAAAATACATTATCTTTGAATACATACTTGTATTTTGGATGTTTTTTCTTAATTAGCATATGTAATTATTTTAACACAACAAGCACGTTTGTTTTAAAATGAAATTACTATGTTTTCATTTAATTTCATTTCTTTACACCCAGCTAGATTTGTACCACAAAGAATATGAAACAAAATGTTAACCGTGCTCAGTCACTCAGTGGTGTCCAGCTCTTTGTGACCCCATGGACTGTAGCCTGCCAGGCTGCTCCTCTGTCTATGGACTTTACCAGGCAAGAATACTGGAGTGGGTTGCCATTTTCTACTCCAGGGGATTTCCTGACTCAGGGATCGAACCTGTATCTCTAGCATCTCCTGAACTGGCAGGCAGATTCTTTACTACTGAGCCACCTGGGAAACTCCATAAAACAGAATGCTGTCTTTTCATTTAAAAGATTTTTAAATGCATATACACAGATTATTTCAGATCAACAAAAGAAATTTAAAATATTATCAGCTAACTTCACTCTCTTCCTTTTGTTTATATACAACTTGAAAGTAAACCTAAGTCTTTCCACTTTTCCATTCCCAAATGAATTCCTTTTTCTTTTTTTTTTAGTTCGTTCACTTTCGTTTATACAAAAAACTTTTCCAGTAGCTATTCAGGCTAGTTCAGCCTCCATGTTCAAAAGGGTACACATATTTCTCTGAGAAAGAAATAGTAACCAAATGTAAAAGTAACAATTTAAGTAAAATCCAGCTTGAATGGACATGAATAAATTCCAGCTAAGGTGTTTTCTGGGCTTCCTGGTGGTCTAGTGGTAAAGAATCTGCTTTCCAATGCAGGAGATGCAAGTTCCATCCCTGGTTCAGGAAGATCCCCTGGAGTAGGAAATGGCAACCTGCTCCAGTATTCTTGCCTGGAAAGTTCCGTGAACAGAGGAGCCTCATGGGCTATAGTTCATGGAGTTGCAAAGAGTTTGACATGACTGAGCAACTGAACACACATACACAGATATTTTCTATATTCTATATATACCACTTCACTGATTGCTGTCTGGAGTATTTATTCAGTCTTTGTGTCCAACTGTACTTTCTGAAATTTAAAAAAAATTTTTTTATTGCAATAGAGTTGATTTACAATGTTGTATTGATTTCCATTGTACACAAAGTGAATCAGTTATACATACACACATATACTCTCTTTTTAAAGATTTTTTTCCCATAATAGGCCATTACAGAGTATGGAGTATAGTTCCCTGTGCTATACATTATGTTCTTATTAGTTATCTATTTTATATATAGTACTGTGTATATGTCAATCCCAGTCTCCTAATTTATCCCTTCCCTGCATTATCCTTTGGTAACCATAAGTTTGTTTTCTACATCTGTGACTCTACTTCTATTTTGTAAATAAGTTCATTTGTACTCCTTTTTTAGATTCTATGTATAAGTGATACTGTATTATATTTCTCTTTCTGTTTTTGATTTACTTTGCTCAGTATCACAATCTCTAGGTCCATCCATGTTGCTGCAAATGACAGTCTTTTGTTCTTTTTAATGGCTGAATAATATTCCACATGAATTCTTGATTGAAACTGGATTTGTCCAGGTCAGCAGTGATGGTAGAAAGCTTTCTGAACTGCTATTAAATGTTAGAGTCTCATGCAATAGTCTCTAGTGAACCAGGGAGCTTCCATGACTCCTTCTATTCCTTGGTGCTTTTTTCTCTATACTCTTGCCAGCCAATATTTATTTGCTGAGTGATTTAACCATAGCACAGTGATTTATCATGACTGACATTATGTGCAAAATAACCGTTGGATGACCAGGTGAATTCTTCTCATCAATTAAGGCTTAGTAGTCTTGTTGACTGGACAAATGACTATTGTCATTATCATGACTATTGTCATTATCATGACTATTGTCATTATCATGACTATTGTTATTGAATCAGGTATTGGGATTTGATGAGAAAAACTGGATTATAGATTCTTGGCTTGATGGGTTTTACTCAGAAACTTTTCCTTGACATCATCTTAATACACAATAGGACATTTTTATCTGCTGTGGCTCTGTTAGAACTCTGATTTCTATATTTGAATGACTTATACTGATCTCTATCATCATTAGATGGTTTTTTAGCGTGAGAATGAATGTGCAAGGGCTAAACTAATTACAATTTTCACCCGTGATGAGGACAAAAGTGAACTGTTGGCTGTTAGTGTAATCAGATTGTGTTACTTGACTTGTTCACAAATGGTAGGTACTATGAAAATGTTTGGCAATAATAAGAGTTACCAATTATGCTGCAGCTTTTAGGTCCTAGGCGCTTCCCATACACTGTCTTAGATAATCCTCCCAAGACTCCTGTGTTCCCAAGATATCCATTTTATGGTATGCTTGTACCCTTCTCCATTCCCCCAACCTCCCAGCCCCGATAAACACCTGTTTACTTTTTGTTTCTATGAGTTCAACTTTTTTCCTTTGCTTAATGCCATGTTTAGGTGCAAGTCAGTGTACATTTCAAGCAGTCGATCCTGAGATATTTAGCACTGCACTGCCCTCTTGTGCTTTTGACCACATTTACAGCATCAAGGCGATTAAAATCTCACTGCCTTCTTTGCACCTAATCTTCCCTCTTCCACTTCAACAGTTGAGTTTGCCCGCTTGTTTTAAATTTAAATGAAGGTTTATGAAGGCTCTTGGCAGAGAATGGTGTCTTTGTCCACAACGGAATCCTGAACGCTTCCTCCCCTGCACTCAAGATTTTCTCCTCTTCATTGCTCTCTCTTAATACTAAATTGTATAAAAGCAGTAAAAAGACCCCAAAGCAGCCAGTTTCCAAGAGCTCAAATGTTTGAAAGAGAAACTGCATTATCTATTGAGCTGCAAAGTTGTGTGTGTTCTGGTATTTCATTTTTATAATTAGTCAATTATGAATTCCCAGTTATAAATAATTAATTGATGTTATCAGATCTGAGAGGAAATACATTTGACAAATGGTCAAACCAATGAAAAACCTAATTCAAGGCATCCTTAAAATGACTTTAAACAGAAAGGAAAAAACTCTGAGAAATTCTTTAAACTGATAAAAATGCTGACATGTAAAAAGACTCCCAAAGTAAACCAAAATAACCATTAAAAAAATAAATAACTGAGAAACTTGCTTTCTTCAAACTATTATTTTGACCTAATTGTCCTCTGAGCCAGTTTGATTTCAACCAAACTGCTTTCTTCCAAATCATATTTTGAGAACTTGTTTCTAATTTGTCTTTGGCCAAATCCCATGCTACTTACACAAGCCAATTGATACAAGGAATTTAGTCTTCAAAATGAGGTTTTTTTTAACCTCTTTTACCTAGAAATGTATGAATTCAATTTGTCTTCCCTTATATATCCTGCTTGATTTTTTAGTGTTTTCATAACCATGTAATTTGATCCTCACGAAAAGCTAGATTATTTCTGTTTTACACGGGAGGAAATGAAGTTTCAGTGAGGCTAAAGGATTTGTCCAAGGCCACATGGTTTGTTAGTGGAAAAGTTAGAGACCCCAGATCTTTTAGGTTCTATGTGTGCATGCTCAGTTGCATCCAACTCTCTGCGACCCCATGGACTGTAGCCAGCCAGGCTCCTTTGTCCATGGGATTCTCCAGGCAGAATACTGGAGTGGGTTGTCATGCCCTTTCCAGGGGATCTTCCCAACCCAGGTTTGATCCTCTTAAGTCTCCTGCATTGTCAGGTGGATTCTTTACCACTGAGCTGCCCCAGAAGCTCCTTTAGGCTGTATACTGGGGTCAATTCCATCACAATAGTGGCAAGAATGTAGACCCTGCCTTGCCCTTAGGGAATGGAGCCTAGAACAGAGTTTAGGAACTTTCACACTCAGTTTCAATGTACTAACCAGGTGTTCACAAAATTTTGCTGAGAGAATCGAGCTCGTTTTTTAGGGTAGAGTTGATATATCTATCAGTCAATTTCTGTGTGTGTATGTGTGTTTAGCTCCTACTATATGACAATATAGAAAAACATACAAGGATTTTTGACCAGTGTTACCAAGTGTGTAATGTTCTCAAGCATTCTGCTCTCCAAGTTCAATATGATCAAGGAAAGCCAACCCACATTTGTTTGTTCATTCATTCAGGAAATATTTATCTAGTGTCTATACTGTGTCAGGTACCACCCTAGGTGTTGGGGATATAACAGTGAGCAAAATAAAGTCCTATTTCATAGACTGTTCATTCTAGCAAGATAGTAAGTAGTATATAGCACAGCAGGTATTTGAGGGATAAATTAGATGGCTTTTCCCAGTGACCATAGCCAATATTCAGGAAAAGGAGAAGTCCGTGAAGGTTCAAGGAAGTATGTCGCTGTTACATGGAACCACAAATGATTGAGGTCATACTTTTTAAAGTGTGTTATACCAGAGGATATTTGTGTCATTTGGGGGAATATCAGTTTTATTATAAGAGTAAGACTAGAAATGGATTCAGATCTTGATTCCTCTCTTTGTTAGTTATGTGATCTGAGATGTGTTATTCTGGTTTTTACTCTGTTTTCTCATCTGTAAAATGGAAATAATATTAGTACCTATCTCATATCTCTACCTCATAGAGCTACTATGAAAACTAAAAGGATAGGTAATATATGGAAAATTTAGCACAGTAACTAACACAAATCAAGAAATTAAATATAACTGCTATGTCAGTAAGGATACTTTCTGTTGCAGGTGATAGAAACAAAAAAGAAGTTACTGGTCCACATAGTTATATCAAACAATGCCTTTGGACCCAATCATTCTGTCTGTAATTTCAGCTGTGTTCCCAAGAACAAGTAATATCTGAATGAGAATTCATAAATATTGAGCTCTTAAATATGACACGGTTCCAAGCACTTTGCATGGATTGTATCATTTAATCTTCACAACACTCAATGAGGTAGGTGATATAATCATCTCATTTTATAAGTGAGGAAACTGGGACACAGGGAGGTTAATAGTTGGAAAGAGGAAAAACTGTTTTAGTTTAGAGCCTTTGTGTTAACCATTACACAGAATCCTTCTGAAGAAATTAATAGGTGAAGAGGATAGTGTTTCAAATAAGAAAAAATAAAGTATTAGAGATAATTTTGACTTCTCATGTGACTAATAAGTTCAATGAAAAATTGTGGCCTCATTTATCTTGGCACCCACAGCATCTAACCAGCATGCACACAGAAAGCAACTAATAAATATTTCACAACTGAACTGATGCAGCATTAGCAATCTTCTTTACTCTCTGCTTTCTCCAACAATGCTTAAGTATGTTAGCTTTGCATTTGCTAACTACCCACCTTGCTCAAAAGTATTATCCAATAAGCTTATGCATATAGTTATTTCATTTTAAAAAACTCAAAAAGAACTAATAGTAAGCACCCCTATATTGAGATCAGAAAGGACTTTCTAACACTGAAGTGGGTCCCTGGAAAACAAAAATTTCCACCTTCTCTGGCGCCCTCTTGTGCTTTGTCATGGAAACTAATCCAGAGTGCTGATGCTTCCAGGAGTTGAGAAGTGAAACTGAATCTGAAAAAATTCAACACACACACTGTTAGAGATTAAACTCTTTTCCGCCCGTCTTTCCATGTTACACTAATCAGTGCTTGTGTCAGGAATTGTAAAATATTGTGTAACCTGGTTTCCCTTGTCCCAGTAGGCTGTAATTTACCTAACCAGTTTGAATTTTCTCCAGCTCTTATTCCTAGAGAGTCATACAATCTGTAAAATGTACTTATGTGTTTTTTGGAAGCATGTGTGACTTGTGTTATCTGGCAGGACTGCCTTCTCTCTCTCTCATCCTCGGGTCAAGGCTCTGATTTCCTTAAAAAAAATTTAAAGCTGCAGGAAGCTGTCTTTGGAAGAGGGCAGTCCATCTACTTTCCCTTGACTTAAAGGACCCCTTAAGGCAGTGCTGCTTATTCATCAAAGTCTTGCCGAGTTTTCACTGGTTCACTGGTACCACTTTTCAAGTCCCCCTTTCTTGTCCCCCTGTATCACTGGACTCTCACATGTGAGCACTGGAAAGAAATAGAGGCTCAGGAGGTAAAAATGCAAGTGATAGATTCTACATTGCCTTAAACGAGTTGTCCTGCCCCAGCAGTTGGCTAAACAGGTTCAGATGTTTCAGATTATTAAACTTGAGCTGGAACCTGCATTATATTTCCATGAAACTGAATAATGATGATATTAAGATTATTAATAATAATGACTGAATTTTATTTAGTGCTTAATAGTTAAGCAATAAACACTATATACATTGCTGCGTGTTTTACAGGTAGCATCTTGCTTCATTTTCACAACTCTCCTAGGAAGTAAGTAGTGTTATAATTGTCATTCACAGATACGAAAACTGAGATGCAGAGAAGTTACATACTTTGAGAAACACCATAGCTTTGAGAGAATCTGTCTGTCTGCTATAACTGTCTGAGCCACAAGACTACAATTCCAATGCTGGCTCTTCCACTTTCTGTGTGACTTTTGGTTATTTGCTTAACCTCTGTGCTTCAGTTTCCTTATCTATAACTCCTGCCTCAGAAGCATATTGCAGGTATTAAATGAGCTAATGGTCCTTAGCATATCCTTAAGTGCTATAAAAGTACTTTTACAAAAAGAAGTGAAGCCCAGGTTGGTTCAGACCACTATACAGTCTCACTAAGATGAAGATTATGCTTTTTCTCCTAATGGATATTGTTATGAAATGGATCCTAATAACATGTCTAGCCAAGGTGGATTTCTTTGTGCAGCACAATCATCTAAGGATCTTTAAAAACTACTGATCCTGATTCAATAGGTCTAGAGCAAAGCCCAAGCATCTTGATTTTTCTGAAGTTTTAACAGATGCCCATCCGTAGGCAGAACTACAAGTCACTGCCGTAGTACTTAGATGTTGACAAAGATCTTTTCCATAATAAGATAATATTTATTCAGGGGTTACTATATGCTATATACTGAGTGCTTTATTTGGATCATCTCATTTTAATCCTCCAACAAAAGCGTCATGAGTTAGCCAACTACTGTCATCCACACTTTACAGATGGGAAAACCAAGCAATAGAAGGTAAGGAACTTGCCCAAGTTCACTTACATAGCTGGTGGCAGTGCAGGGATTTTAAACCTAGTGGACCAATACCATGGCCTGTACATTTAACTAGCAGCTTAGACTACCTTCCCACGTAGGGTCTAATTTAAACTTTGCATAAATCTTTCACATAAAAAAGTAAAAACAAACTTGCACATAAGTCTGTGCAGTGAGCTGGTTTTGCCATTATTCACAGTTTATAACTGCCGAGACTAAAACTAAGGACTGGGCCAAATATACACAGTCAGTGTACAAGCTGAGGCTTTCACCTGGGTCTTATGACTTGAAATCCTATTCTCTTTCTCTATTGTCACAGAGAACTTCAGATAAACCAAAGTATTAGTTGCTCAGTCATGTCCGACCCTTTGAACAGTAGCCTGCCAGGCACCTCTGTGCATGGAATTGTCCAGGCAAGAATACTGGAGTGGGTTGCCTTTTCCTTCTCCCAAATAAACCAAGGTGGAGAGTTCTTTTTAAAAGATCTTTCATATGCTTTACCTTCTCTTTCTTACAATGATTGCTTTGATCCATGCCAGTCATCCCCTCTGGCAAGAGCTTCAACCAAAAGCCTTCTTCTATCTTTATCTCGTTTCTGCACACTACTTCCAGTTTCTTCATCTACTAAATGTAGAGCTCATCAATCAACTCTTTAGATTAAAATCTGGCTAACATCTGTTCTGTCTGCCATTTGCAGTAGGTTGAATGGTGGCTCCCATATATGTATCTCCATACCCTAGCCCCAGGGACCTGTGGGCGTGACCTTACTGGGGGGCGGGAGGATTCTTTTAAAATGTAGCTAAGGAGTGGCGCGCGCACACGCTCTCGCGCACCCTTGCTCCCACAGTCCTCTTTGCGCAGCCGGTTTTGCATCCACCTCGTGGCGGACCGCACGAGTGCAGTGACGCGCAGAAGCCCCGCGCCACGCAGCAGGCCACTACCGTTTCTGAGCTCGCGACTCAAAATGGCAGAGCAGCTTTCCCCGGGAAAGACAACGGACCAGGTGTGCACCTTTCTTTTCAGAAAGCCTGGGCGAAAGAGGGGTGCAGGCCGCAGAAAACGCCGGGTCTGCGACCAAGAGTCCGGCGGTGGAGGCGGTGGCGGCAGCGGCAGCAGCAGCAGCGGTGACGAAGGCAACATGGTGGTTCTTCCGGAAAAGAAGCGAGCGATCCACACTCCGATGATCCAGAAGACCAAGGGCGGCGGTAAACAGAAGTGGGCTTCCGGGGGCCGGAGTAGCGAGGGGGACGTGGAGGAGCCCGAGAGTCTCGGCGTGGTCTATAAGTCCACTCGCTCGGCGAAACCCGTGGGGCCAGAGGACATGGGGGCAACCGCTGTGTACGAGCTCGACACGGAGAAGGAGCGTGACGCACAAGCCATCTTTGAGCGCAGCCGGAAGATCCGGGAGGAGCTGAGGGGCAAGGAAGATGATAAGATCTACCGGGGAATGAATAATTATCAGAAATATATGAGGCCCAAAGACACTTCTGCGGGCAGTGACTCCTCTGGAATGGCGAGGAAGGGCCCCATCCGAGCTCCCGAGCATCTGCGTGCCACCGTGCGCTGGGATTACCAGCCCGACATTTGTAAGGACTACAAGGAGACCGGCTTTTGCGGCTTCGGAGACAGCTGCAAATTCCTCCATGACCGCTCAGATTACAAGCACGGGTGGCAGATCCAGCGCGAGCTCGACGAGGGTCGCTATGGCGTCGATGAGGATGAGAACTATGAAGTGGCAGGCGATGAGGAGGAACTACCATTCAAGTGTTTCATCTGTCGCCAGACCTTTCAAAACCCTGTGGTCACCAAGTGCAGGCATTATTTCTGCGAGGGCTGTGCGCTGCAGCATTTCCACACCACCCCGCGCTGCTACGTCTGTGACCAGCAGACCCACGGAGTCTTCAATCCAGCCAAAGAATTGATCGCCAAACTGGAGAAGCGTCGAGCTGCAGAAGAGGATGGTGCTTCCAGTTTGCCAGAAGACCCCGATAAGAGTCCAACTCCCATTACTTAATTTTCCCATTATTCTCAAATCTCGAAATGTTTTGTTGTCTTGGGAAAAAAAAAATAGTGTAGCTAAGTTACAGATCTCTAGGTGAGATCATTCTGTATTTTTCTGGGTTGGCCCTAAATCCAGACATAAGTATTCTTGTAAGGCAGAAGAGAAGGCCATGTGAAGACAGAGGCAAAGACTGGTGTCCCCAGCCATAAGCCAAGGGATCTCTAAAGCCACCAGAAACTGGAAGAAGCAAAGAGCCTCTAGAAGGAACATGACCCCACCAACACCTTGATTTCAGACTTCTGGCCTCCAGAACTGTGACAGAATACACTGCTGTTGTTAGAAGCCACTCAGTGTGAATTTGTTATGGCAGCTGTAGGAACCTAAGATACCATTTCTTTACCTCTTCTTGACTTTGAGGGTTCATGTCATCTCTGGCTTCCCTGCTCATCTGGCTCTGTGTCTCAAATAAACCCTCAGCCCTTCTGGGACTCCTTCACTGTCTTCTGCGTGGGACCTTCAGGTCCTTTATGTGCTATTCCTCATGTTGCTTCTTCTTTGTTGGAAAGAAGACATGCCATGGCAACAGAAGTGCCCCCTCAGAAGGGAACTGGATTTTGGGTAATATGGGGAAGGAGATGAGCTCTCCTCCTCATCTGCTTGTTGTGTAAGCAGAGCACCATTTGCCCATGAGTTCCTTGCTATGTTTTCTCCTTTCTTAAAAAAAAAAAATCATTGTTTTTTTTTTTTACTATTGGCTGGATCTTCATTGCTGCACGTGGGCTATTCTCTAGTTGTGGGGGCTACTCTTCTCATTGTGGTGGTGTATCTTGTTGCAGAGCATGGGCTCTAGGCGTGCTGGGTCAGTAGCTGTGGTGCATGGGCTTTGTTGCCTGCAACATGTGAGGTCTTCTTGGACCAGGGATCAAAACCGTGTCCCCTGCATTGGCAGGAGGATTCTTTACCACTAGACCATCACGGAAGCCCCCCTCCCTTTTTTTCCTTCTCTGTGTTGTTTCCATTAAAGAGCGCATCTAAGGATTACTACCTGCACAATTTATACCTCATTTTTGGGTACCATCTGCAAAGTAAGAATGTTTGACAAGTTGACTCCTTCCTCTCCTTCTGGGTCACATAAAAGATGAAATCCATTATACAAAAGTTTTTCATGAGTACCAGCTAAGTGTCAACTACAAATTGGCACTTACCAAGAGCATTGCCAATGACTGAACAACAAAGGCATTTGCCATCTGCCTCTATGGAGACTGAACCCCATCCTGCTATAGCTGTTGACTTTCAACAATCCCTGAGGGAGTTCAGGGTGGAGTGCGGCACTCTGAGCTCCAGGGAATCTGGTAGGACAGGTCTTTAGATAGTTGGATGTTTTTAGGAACAGATTTTATGATCTCAATCCTTGCATCTCCTCATATCTAGAGAAGCACTAAATCCCTTCATGGTGACATCAGATCCTCATGACTAAGGAAAAGCCTTTTGTAAAATGAGTGCTTCATGGTGTTGAACTCCCCCTCCACCAAAACTTTATATATTGACTTTCCCCCACTGCCGCTTTGGAGCAGTCTCACAGCTATCTGAGATGCTGCCTCCCGGGCTGTAGTCCTCATTTTGCCCCAAATAAACTCACAACTCTTAAGTTGCACATCTTTTTTAGGCAACATAAGTATTAAACACTACCCCAAGAACCAGGACTATATCAGTGAGATAGATGTGGTGCCTGAACTCACAGGGTAGTCTTCCTGGGTTGATGAATACCATGCTTATCTATTTGGACTTGCCCAAGGTCACATACCTAGCAAGTGGCCAAGATTCAAATCTACTTCTGTCTAATTTCAAAGTTCACACTTTCCACCACATCAGGCCTATTGATCAGTGTTCTGGCAGGAAAACAGAGTTGTTCAAATGGGACAGTGGAAGAGAATTTAATGAGAGACAATTTACAAGCGTGTGGGAGAGGGTTAAGGAAAATCCAACAGGGAATGGTGCTGTGTCCCAGTGCTAACAATAGCTGGGTCTGAAGAGGTGTGGTGGGGAGGTGGTTGCAGGAACTTGGAGAAGGTATCTGTAGCTGTGAGGGAGATCTGAATGATAGGAGTTGTGCCTCTTGGCAGAGGACCAACCCCAGTGACTCTGTAGAGAAGGATATGGGGAAATAAAGACCCTTATCTCACTCTCTTCCCCCTTTCAGATAACCAGCGCCTCCCATTGGCCAAATCCAACTAGAAACTAGAGGGCAAGCCAGAATGTTACAGGCTTTAGAGGTCAGCTCTGCGGTCACAGAGAAGGGTGTAGAGGGTAGAAAGTGGATATGAAGGGGCAAGTGAGAGATGCCCAGTACACCAGTATTTCACAAACTTTTCCCATTCAGATATTACCTTCTTGAATTCATCATATCCCATGTATCCTATATACTCATCTATTCTTAATATTTTTTAAATGTCCTCACTTGTAAATACCTTATTAAATGTATTAATAGGTCGCAAAGAGTCAGACACGACTCAGTGACTGAACAACAACAACTAATAAATGTATCGCTAGTAATTCAGGTAATACGTGGCTACCTTACATAGAAGAAAACCATTAAAAATATAATGAAATCATTCCCCCAAATTTAAAAATTAAAATTAATTATAAATGACTGTTTATCTTTTGAGGTCAGATGCTGTCTGGCCCTGCCTGCTCATCCAGTGTCCTGTCCCCACCCCACGTCCAGGTGTTTATCCCTCCATTTCAGCCATATTGATTTTTGGCCCCTCAAAACTAGTCGTACTCTCACCCACCACAGTGCCTTTGCGTAGGTTATTCTTTAGCATTGGTCAATGAGAGAACACTCTTTTTAAAAATGCTAGGGAACCGAATAATACAACACATACAGGACAATCCGCTAAAAACAAGAGGAACTACGCTTTCCTGAAGATGATTCTAGAATTGCACTGCTATCACTAAACATTTGATCATTGATCTGGGTGTCCAAGGTCTTGTCCTGGCATCAAACTTTAATTCTATGATCTTACATAAAATATTTAACA
Organism: Giraffa tippelskirchi; assembly: GCF_054371585.1. Taxonomy (NCBI): domain Eukaryota; kingdom Metazoa; phylum Chordata; class Mammalia; order Artiodactyla; family Giraffidae; genus Giraffa; species Giraffa tippelskirchi. Next base: position 23,743,371 of record NC_137284.1, read on the forward strand.
GAAATGTGACTTAGTTTGTCCATCTATAAAATGAAACAAAAATTATGGAAGCAGGAAACATGTGGGTACATATGCCAGCATCTCTTCACTCCTAAAACTTCCAAAAGGGAAAAAAAAATTACTGTCAAGAACATGATAAATATACCAAATGAGCACCTAAATTGCTGAATGCAGTTCATGCCTGTATTTGTTCTGTGACAGAGGAATATAGCACAATTTTCTTCTAAACACCTACTTTTACCAAATCTAAATTCTTTGTGCCCCACCAGATATTTCAATAGTGCTACATTTATTTATAGCTCTCCTTTGCAAAAAAGTCATCCGGCATACATATCTATGAATAAATGGGATAATAAATGGGGAAGAAGTATGGCCACCTTGAATACTGTTTAAACCTATTCTTTCTTTTTTAATAGTGACCTCTAGTTTCTAGCCACAGCAATCAGAGAACATAAGAAATGAAAGGAATCCAAACTGCTGCTTTCCTTGTGGTACTTTCAGACATGAGGAGTTGACCTCATCTAGGCTTCATTCCTCTTTCTACACTGATGGTCAGGATGGTCTCCGTAGTTCTTTTCAGTCAGAACTAAGGAGATGCAGCTGCCTAAGAAGGGACTTTTGCTTACGATTTGGCTTTTTCCACGGGACTTAAATCTCAGAGGATGCACTGGTATCTTGAGTAATCCACTCTGTTCATCCCTGCCCCCCGCTCTGTGCTCTGAATAAAACTTGTCTGCATGGTATAAGTTCCTTCTTAACAATTAGTACCAGCAGAAGATCAAGAGAGGGAGAAGAGGATTCCCTGGCCAGCTACTGATTAGGACTTTATGCTTCCACTGCATGGGGCATGGGTTCAATCCCTGGTCAGGGACCTAAGGTCCCACAAGCTGCACCAAAAAGGTGGAAGAGAGTGAGGTTGGGCTTTTATTCCATAAACTCCTTCTCTGTGTGGACAGACAACTCCACACTCATTGCTCCAAACTCATTGTGTCCTATAAGACAGCCCTCTTTGTCTCAGTTTTGATTAACTGATCCCCTCTTCCCTTTTGCTCTTTGAAACCTCATCCATTTAGTATCCTTGCCTTCGATTACCCAAATTGAGTGCCATGTCTTTCCTATCTTGAACCTTGACTAAAACAGGGGGTGATAGGCTGAAGCTGCCCATCACCTTTGAGTCACCTTGTGAGGTCTGAGAGTCAGGCTGACATGAAGGAGGGAGGAGTCAAGGGAGGAAGAGGGATTTAGTCCTGGCCCCACTGGCTGACCACCTGACTTCAGTGATGCCCAAGGCTTTCTCACACAGATTTTTTTTTTTTATTATATAATCCAGTATATATTTTTTTCTTTGCTCAAAACATCTTGAGCTGATGTTTCAATAGCTTGAAACAGAAGTCTTAAAGTGTTACTAAAAATGTAGCTCTAAAGTGAAGACACCTGGATCCCTGATGCTAAAGACTCTACATCTGACTTAAATACAGAACGACGTTCTAGTTCATTCTGCCTGAGGCCTGATCCTACAGCTGATTCTATTTTCAGGTTTCTCTGAGATTCGGTCTCCCATACACACTACATGGGTATTACAATATTCATCGTCTTTACTCTAGTTAGCATTAGTGAGTCTCTGTTTCTTAGAGCAAGGTGAACGTAATAAAACAGTTCCCATTTTACAGATAAGAATATGGAGGCCAAGATAAATGAAGAAACTTCATCTGAGTCAAAGATAAGGTCAAACGTGGTCTTGGCAGGCAGGTCTTCTGGCCCAGGGCCTTTCCAGGCTACCCCAGCCTTCTTGTGTTCCCTTTGCTTCCTTCCCTTATGCTTTTCCCTTCCTATTTGCTCTGAAATTTTGTGGCCCTGTTGCCTTAGTAGTCTAGGTCGTGTCATTTTATCTAAGGGTATTGATGCTCGCCAACTGTCAGAGAAGAAAAGCCATGGGCTTATCTTTTTCTGAGTTCCATCCCTTGTCAGTCCACTCATTTGCATTTATCGTATGCTACCCTATGAAAGTTTGGGAGATGTTGGATAATGTTAACTTGTACTTTTATTTAGCTCCCCAAGTATTCATAACTTACCATCTCAGGTGAGAGTACATTTGTCTTGTATCTGATTCATCCTGGAAAAGTCTATAGTACCTAGCACAGTATTTAGCTCACATTAGAGTATCAGTATCCAGTATTCAGTGAGTATCCATTGACATGATTGACTCAAAGCATCTTATATTAGGCAAAATGCTGATGAAGCTGCTGTGACACATTCTAGTGGCTCCAGCATGACAGAAGTTGACCTATCCTACAGCCCAGAAGTGGGCGAACAGTCCAGGGTAGTAGGCAGGTAGCTCTGTTCTATGAATTGATCCAGGGACTCAGGGTCCGGGTTCTTACTCTGCCATTCTGCTTATGGTTAGAGCTGGCTCACTCATACCACATTCACATCTTGGCATAAGGAAAGGAGAAAAGGGAAAGGGAAGGGAAAGCAGATAGTTTTCTTATTAAAATGTGATTTGAGTGTGCACATATCTCTGCTTGCAGCTAATTGGCTAAAACATTGTCACATGTTCAAATGGACTTGCAAGTGATGTTGGGAAATATAGAATATAAATGGTCAGCCACATGGCTTGATAAAACTCAGAGCTCTATTGTTAAAAGACAAGAAAGCCCATGTAATATCCAGTGAAATGACTAAAATTTTAAAAGAGTGGGTGGGAGAAATCCTTGGTCATTCCTGCCCTAGGTATTTGCCTGAGTAATGCAAACCTGTGTCTACAGAAGACAAGTAGAAGAATATTCATAGGAGTCTTATTCATAATAGCCAAAAACAGGAAACACTAAATGTTCATCAACAGAATGTTTAAACATGTCATGGGCTATTCATCCAATGGCCTGTTACTCAGCAATAAAGGAACAAAACTGCTGATACATGAAGCAACCAAGGTTGACTTACCCGTTTAGCAGAGTAGGCACAGTGCTCAGGCCCATGGAAATGTTTTAATTTCTTTTAAAATCAGAAGGAAAAAATGAACTTTTAGGTTGATGAAAATGTTTTATTACATAATATATATTTGTCATTGTAGTAACACAGTTATAGGAGATAAATTTTCTTTTTTATGAAGGAAGGGGCTCATTGAAGTCCATAGGATCCATGAAAGCCATAACACAGACCTACAAACAATAGAGATGAATCTTAGAAATATTATGTTCAGTGAAAAACTTGAGACACGAAAGAGTATGTGCTGCATGATTATATTTAATGAAGTCTTAGACAAAACTAACCTGCTGATAGATTAGAAAATGGTTGCCTTTGGGATGGGAGGGATTGAAGGCACTTTCTGGGGTGACATAAATGTTCTGTATCTTGTTTCTGGTGGTGGTTGTGAAGGTGAATACACAATTATCTAAAAGCATGGAACAGAACCTTTTCCGTCCATGCATTTTATTCTATGTATCCATGCCGAAGAATTGATGCTTTTGAACTGTGGTGTTGGAGAAGATTCTTGAGAGTCCCTTGGACTGCAAGGAGATCAAACCAGTCAATCCTAAAGGAGATCAGTCCTGGGTGTTCATTGGAAGGACTGATGCTGAAGCTGAAACTCCAATACTTTGGGCACCTGATGCGAGGAACTGAGTCATTGGAAAAGACCCTGATGCTGGGAAAGATTGAAGGCAGGAGGAGAACGGGATGACAGAGGATGAGATGGTTAGATGGCATCACCTACTCGATGGACCTAAGTTTGAGCAAGCTTCAGGAGTTGGTGATGGACAGGGAAGCCTGGCGTTCTGCAGTCCATGGGGTTGCAAAGAGTCAGACACAACTGAGCAACTGAACTGATTTTATTGTATATTAATTATGACACAATTTTTTTTAAAAAGAATTAACAACTACAATGCTAATCATCTCTGCAACAGATTTGAATAATGAATTCTTGAGACAGTGATAGCTGGCATGGTTTTAAGTTGCCTTTTAGCAGAAAAGCTCTAGGAACTCTAATGGAAGAATGCCAACACTATGGCAGACCAGCAGGGAATGAAACACTCTGCTGTGTTATCAGTTAAGGTTTTTGGTTGCAAGCAACAGAAAATAGCTCTGATTAGCTAAAGCAGAAAATGAAACTATTGCTGCAAAAAAAAAGAAAAGAAAGAAAGAAAAGAAAAAGGATAAGAGAAAGTATAATGAACAGCCTTTGAACACAGGCAGGAATTAAAGAAAGTGAAGCAATCATTCAGACCATCAGGTCACTGGCGGATACCAGGATGCCATTATCCTATACAGTTTCTCTGTCCAACCAAACTCTATCTCAGCTTCCCACAGCATCATTTTATAACCTTCCAAAGTGAAAAACCTAGATGAGAAGTGTCTGACTTGCTGAGCCTAGGTCTCACCTGCATGTAAAATAATTCCCTGGCAGTTGGGAGAGGAAACCTGTTTTACTTGGCTTCTAGAGTAGGAGGTGGAGCCCTGTATCCCATTAATTTTGGAATTCCCTAAAATAAGACTTGGAGAAGGAAATGGCAACCCATTCCAGTATTCTTGCCTGGAGAATCCCATGGACAGAGGAACCTGGCAGGCTACAATCTATGGGGTCGCAAGAGTCGGACACGACTGAGTGAATAAGCACAGCACAAAATAAGACTAGTATTTGAATGCTGGGCAGCCAAAAATGACCAAAGTCCACAACACAATCTATCTCTGTTGTACAGGTTCTGGTTTATGATTCTAACTCCTGTCCTGCTGCTGCTGCTAAGTCGTGTCAGTCGTGCCAAAATCCGGGACAGGCCCAGTGTAGATAGCTATGTTCTAATCCATGGATCTTGGCTCCGAAGAGTGTCCAGGGGAACAGGCGTGGAAGGTTGCTCTGACTCAACCATCTAGAACCTAAGCAGGGAAACCAGTTGTACTGGCGAGATAAGGTGAGAGCGGAATTGCATAAGAGAAATATTTGAAAGGCAGAGAGGATGGCAAGCCTTGGTGATTAATTTAGAATGTGGGGCCAAAGGAGTCAGAGGGGGAGAGTCCGAATTTCTGACTTGAGAGGGAAAGGGTGAAGATTGTGCAAATGAATAGACAGTCACACCCAAGAGAGGCAAGGAGGAGACTGGTTTTACTGCTGTTTGGGGGTGGTTGGAAGGGAAGGGTTACGTTTCGATGTGAATTCAAGATGAAGATGTTCAACACGCAGTTGACATTTTAGGTTTTGAAAAGGGTCAAACGCAGGTCAAGTCTACTGGCCGAGGCCTTGGATGCCGGCCAGCTCAGCCCAGGGGGTGAGGAAGAACTCTGGAGAGAGGGGCCCAGAGATCCCCGACACTGAGGTAGAGGTATCCACGCTTTCTACCCAGACGGGCGCGGCCACGTGCTCTGGGCGCGCCTGGGCCGCACCCTCCGGCCCCCACCCGGCCCCATCCCTCTGGGCGGGGCGAGCAGCGATACCCGGAAGTCACCCGGAAGACGAAGTGCCGGTAGGCGTCGGGCTGGGAGGGGCCCCGCCGAGGCGTGCCAGGGGACGGGGAGCGCGGGGCTGGAGGGATGGCCGGATGTCCCGGCCCGCAGCTCTGAGCGCCGCGGCGGCGGCGGCGGCGGCGGCGCTAGTAGCCGCCTTGCTCCTGCTGCAGCCCGAGGACGTGGGGCTGGGGGCCAGCCTCAGGTAACCCCTCCGCTTGGGGGACCGAGCTGGGCCCCGCACCCCCTGTGGTTGGAGGGAGGAGGGGCCAGAGTCGGGGACATTGTGGGGGACACGGGGCGTCCTGGTACCGGCAGTTTGTGACACCTGGGCGCAGCCCCTATTCCAGCCCCTTCTGAGGTGTGGGTTGGCTCAGGTGCTGGGGAACGGCCAGGGCGCCCTGCCCTGCCGGTGACTCTTTTCTTTCCCCTGAGCCCAGACTGCGGAGAAGAACTGTACCTTCCCCCAGAACAACCATCCCAACCCGGGGGAAGCACGGCCGCCCCTTAAACGTCCCCGAGACCAGCATCTGTTAATGTTATTTCGGCAGCATGGCCGAGACAGAAGCCCTGCCGAAGCTTCGGGAAGACTTCAGGATGCAGAATAAATCCGTCTTTATTCTGGGCGCCAGCGGGGAAACCGGCAGAGTGCTCTTGAAAGAAATTCTGGAACAGGGCCTGTTTTCCAAAGTCACGCTGATTGGCCGGAGGAAGCTCACGTTGGACGAGGAAGCTTATAAAAACGTGGTGGGTATTTGAGCTGGGACTCAAAAGTGGCCCCGCAGTATTTCTGCAGGGTGAGGGTAGTTTCTGCTGCAAGGCTTGCGGTGGCCCCAAGAGGTGTTCAAGTGGGACCACGATTGGTCTGTGAGAGGCTTTACTGTTAGCTGGATTGTTCGTCCAGGTGGGCCTCCTCCTCACTTGAACAAAGCCCTTCTCTCCATTCCAGAACCCCATGAGGTGGACCGTAGGTGAAAGAGAGGCCAGGGCCTCAGAGAAGAGCCATGTTGCCAGGGATCTTCGATATGGCTTCTAGAGAAAACAGTCCTGCGACCTTGGGCAATTTTCTCAACCCCATTGCTTGTTTTATTTACCTATCCACTCCACACTAATGTCAGTGAATCAGAAGATGGTTTGTGGAGTGGGAAACGCTTTCTGGCACTGAGAGGTGGGGTTATTCAGCTGCAAGCATTTGCCCTGCCTGACTTCTCAGGGCTGCAGGCTTGTGTCTGTAAGTGGAATCATCCTTTTACTATCACTTACACTTTCTTGGTTGACCCACTGATAGAGCAGATTGCAGTCTGGTGTTAATCCTCTAAATATTTGAAGCTTGAGCCTGGTGGAGATTTGTGAAGGAAGTAATTTGTAAACTGCAGTAAATTAAACTATAGTGTAATTCTAAGATCTCCAACTGTTCCCACAGGTCTCATAGGTGGAACATTCCAGTTAACAAACTGTCTCACAGATAAATGTCCTTGACTCCTGCAGGTCATTTTGTATATGTTTTTGGTCTCTCAGGATTTTTCTGTTCTAAATGGACATCTTTGTTCAGACTTAGGCAGGTAATATGGGATCTTCATAGTCTGACTTCATGGGGCGTGAAGTCGGACACTTTTGGCCATTAGAAACTGAAATGGAGTTCTGTACTTTGACAGTCGAGTTTTGGTGGCACTTCTTTTGGCTAGGCACTTTCTGTAAGCATTCTTTTTTTCAGCATTGGGTACAGTGCCAGGAAAATGCTTTTGAATGAGAGAGAAAAGCAACATTTTATGTAAACTCCTGGATGATGGGACCTTCTCAAACTTTTCTTTTTTAAATTTCACAGCAAACTTAAGAGGTTAGATGGAGTTTCTTAAATGTTCATGAGTGTGAGAATTAGCAAGGGTGCTTATCGAAAGTGCAGTGTTGGCATGAGACCTAGGAATATGGCTTTTTGTCAAGCACCTGCTGCCTGATTCTAATGCTGGTTTAGACGGAAAGAAAGATTATCTTTCACATTTTATTGCTGGAGGAACTGAGGCATATAAATAACTAGGCCAAAATGATTATCATGCCTAGTAAGGAGCAAACCCAAGACTCAGACCTAGGTTTTGAGATTCCAGACACCATTTCCTTCCTTGACATTATACTTCACTGGTATTTCTCCTGGTAATATACAGATAGGTCTTTTATTTTCCCAGAGAGAAAATTATATTTGAACCTGACTTAAGAGACTTAGATCACCTGTAGCCCAGTTGTGTGTACTGTAGACATTTAAGTACATTGTTGATGTTTAAATTCAGATATATTGCTTTTTCTGGAAGATAATGAGCTTGTAAAATCTGATGTTAAGTGAATGGACTCTAGTAATATTCTCTCATTTATTCTTTAAATCTAGAGGGGGTATTTTTTTCCTGTTTGTTTTGTTTTAATAACATCAAGTAATATACAGCTATGTCTCTGTTGTCTAGAATCAAGAAGTGGTGGACTTCGACAAACTAGATGACTATGCTTCTGCCTTTCAAGGTCATGATGTTGGATTCTGTTGCCTGGGTACCACCAGAAAAAAAGCTGGGGCGGTAAGGAAGAAATACACCCTTTTCCCTTTTCTGTTGTCAGTCACGTCAAAGATTCTATTTTTGCTCTCCCTCTTGCTTTCTATTTGCTGTGCTTAAGCGTATATTAGCACTTAACATTTAGAATTCCATGTGCTGCTTTAGTATTTGCTATACTTTGAATAGTACTTTCCTTCAACATAATCCTTGAGTTCAGATCCCATCATAGATATTTCATGGTCTTGCCTTTTGCAAATATCGTGGTCACTCCATCCTCTGACTAAGCTTTGGGTAAAAGTAACTGGCTCATGGTCTTAGCAGTAAGTTTTTTTGTTTCTTTATAAATGTCTTCAATTGATCTCTCTCACTTGAGTGATTTGCTTCAACCAATTTTCATTCAGAGCCTTAAGCTTCTGTGCTAGAACATCAGAGGCACGATTCAGCTAGCCTCCAGTGATGACTCAGCCTCCAGCGATGATTCAACCCCTGTGGTGATTCAGCCTTAACTGACGCAGAACTGTCTTCACACACCTTTTATTTGCTTTTTAATGATAAATTGCATCGGCCTCTGTCTAGAAGTCAAACTTTACTATATAGTTAGAAATCAAAGCTTACTACATAGATCCTGGGCAAGTGTTAATGCGTACATCTTATTTAATTTGTACGTTGACTATAGTTTATCTCTCTGACAGAATTTACTTGCTGGAGTTAAACATATCTGTTAATATGCAGGACCACGATGGTCCCATGGGGGCTTACCGTAGGTTTATAAACAGGCCCAGGCATGAGAAGCATTAAGAGAACACATGGTTAAGAGCTATTGATTTATACCTACCAAGAAGTTAGGCTCAGATGTATTTCTCTGGGCTCTCTGGGTGAGCCAAAGAATAATTCTATTTATGCTTTCAATAGGGATGAATTTCCCGATTTTCTGTAGTTTTGCCATGTGCTCAGAGGAACAATCTGGTTTTTGAGTTTTTTGCTGGGAAGTGAGGATTATCAAGAAGTTTGACTTTCCCAGGAATTGGCACATCATCTCTCCTACGAAGGGTCATTTTCCTGCCAAGCAGCTCATGCAGTCTTTTCTGTCTCAGGGACAGTCACAAGCCTTATGCCCTCTAAAAGCATGGAAAACCTTTATTCTAGTACACTGCAGGTTCCACGGTCTCAAGTGCCAACCTGACTTTGGTGGTGACTCAGCAAAATAAAAAACACTGCATTAGGCATAGAGTGGTTGATTTTCATGACAGAAGGCAAATCTCATAGGGCTCTCCAGGGGAAGAGCCCTAAATTGTTTTATTGCATTCAAATTGCATAATGCAATTTGAATCAGGATTTGGGTGTGTTCCCTATCCAGAATATTTTTCTTTTGATGGGAGTTTTTTCCCCACCCCACAGGCTGCTCAATACCTTTTAATCTCCAAACAGTTTGAAAAGATAAAAGTAATTAATGAGTAAGGAAAAGACTAGTAAACCAAATATATAATCTCAGAAATTACTTAAGGCATAAATGATTTAGGAAGATAGTGACAGGAAATAAGCTGACATTTCCTCCAGAAAGTCTTTTTTGTTTTTAATTTGAAACTAATTTAGATTGGATGCAATATAAAGCTTGGAGGTTGTGATAACTTAAGGCAGTTTAAAAGAAGTGACAGTTCCCAAGTGGCTGGGTAGTTGTTTGATGGCGGCCTCACCCCACCTGGTATTCTGGTCAGGAACCGTGTCTGTTTAAAAAAAAAAAAAACGGTCATTGGATGGCTTTTGCAAAGTTGGTGGCTAGCCAAGTGTCGTTCTGTAGCTGTTTTGTAACTGAAACCGCCCACATTTTCATCTAGTACCCTGAGTTTCCAGTAGAGGAACTTCAAGAAGTTCAGGGTTTCTACCTCTAGTGTTGAAGTCCTCTGAGTAGCCCACTTATTTCCCTCCGATCTTCATTGAATTAGTTTGCTAGGGCTGTCATAACAAAAAATGATAACCCCCGTGGCTTAAACAACAGGAATTTCCTATCTCCCAGCCCTGAAGTCTGGACATCTGAGATCGAGGTATTGACAGTGTTGGTCCCTTCTGAGGGCTGGGAGGGAAGGATACTTTCTAGGCTTCTCTCCTTGACCTGCAGATGGCTGACTTCTTCCTGTGTCTCTTCTCATGGCATTTTTCCTACATCTGTGTGTATGCTAAGTCACTTCAGTCTGTCTGACTCTGTGTGACCCTATGGACCTTATAGCCTGCCAGGCTCCTCGGTCCTTGGGATTCTCCAGGCAAGAATACTGGAGTAAGTTGTCAGGCCCCCCTCCAGGGGATCTTCCTGACCCAGGAGTCAAACCGAGTTGATGTCTTCTGCATTGGCAGGGAGAAGGCAATGGCACCCCACTCCAGTACTCTTGCCTGGAAAATCCCATGGATGGAGGAGCATGGTAGGCTACAGTCCATGGGGTCGCTAAGAGTCGGACACGACTGAGCGATTTCACTTTCACTTTTCCCTTTCATGCACTGGAGAAGGAAATGGCAACCCACTCCAGTATTCTTGCCTGGAGAATCCCAGGGATGGCGCAGCTTTGTGGGTTGCCATCTATGGGGTCGCACAGAGTCGGACACTACTGAAGCCACTTAGCAGCAGCAGCAGCATTGGCAGGGGAGTTCTTTACCATTAGCGCCACCTGCCTGTGGCCATGTCCAAATTTCTCCTTTTTATAACAGTACTAGTCAAACTGAATTACGAACCACCATACTCAGCATGGGGCTTCCCTTGTGGCTCAGACTGTAAAGAATCTGCCTGCAATGTGGGAGACCTGGGTTCAGTCCCTGGGTCAGAAGGGTATGGCTTCCTGGAGGGTATCCCCTGGAGAAGGGTACAGGTACTCAGTATGACCTCATCTTAACTAATTACATCTGCAAACAAGGACACATTTGGAGGTACTGGAGATTAGGGCTTCAACATATGAATTTTGAGGGGAGAAGGTTGCAACCATAAAATTTAGTCTACCAAAATTTCTGTTGACACTGGTGCTAGGGGTAGGTCTGTTAGCCATCTTGAGCTGTTTGGAAAACCATTTCCTTTAGCAGTAGCTGGTGAGATGCTGATCTTTTCACATTCACAAGCCATAGTTGTCTAATCAATGCAGGGACTTCATGACCTGGCCCTAATCCAGATGTGTTGCATCAGAATCTGAGGTTGAAAGCCTGTTTTTAATAGGCTTCTTGGGGGGTTCTGATGCAACCAACTCTCTTCTTCTTGTTGGGTCTGCTTTCAGAAGGTGTTGGGCAGTACTAGTCCTCCTCACCTGCTGGTTTTCCAGGTACTGTTGATCCAGATGACCTTTACCTTGTTTTGGTATGTAACTTACATGCTAGTGAAGGTTGAAATATCCCTTGAAAACCAGATCTACATTGGCTGTAAGTGAAGTGCAAAAAACTCACAGGTGCCACTGAGAATGGTGCTTTTTCCTTATTAAGAGAAGGATTTGGTTAGTGAGTTTGAGGGGGGTGTTATTGTAGTTTTATCTTTTCATTTATCTCCTCACTAGCTCAGCACAGGATTCCAAAGTCCAGGCTCTTGGAGTCTATCAAATGAACGGTGCCATTAATGTGATCAACACAGCTACTGTCACGTTTATTAGGCATCATTGAACTCTCTGGGCTTCTTATTCTGATAATACACTCTTCTAAACCAGGTGCTTGCACACTGCTGTGGGCCGAATACAGCCTGCCTGTTTCTGAATAGCCCTTGAGCTAAGAATGTTTTTATATTTTTAAGTGGTTAAAAATTTTCAAAGAGGAAAAATGTGTCATGACATATGAGGTTATAAGAAATTCAAATTTCTGTATCCATAAGTAAAGTTTTATTGAAATATTCTCATTGCTTTATATATTATTAATGGCTACATTTGCACGATGATGGCAGAGCTGTGTAATTACAGTTGTAAACCTGCAAATATTTACTAGCTCATCCTTTACAGGGAAAGTTTGCCAGCCCCTGTTGTCACCTCTGCTGTTTTATTTGATGTCTAGGAGGGGCCTTGTGAAGTGGTGAGGTCCCAGATGGTTCAAAGGAGCCAGATTATAGGCTCTGTTTGGATACTGAGTGGCTATAGGGCCTTGGGTATGCCAGTTAGCTCCTGTGGACAACGGCCTCCTTGTCTGTGCTGAGAGGGAGGTGACCACTGCAGCCCCTTTGGCCTGAAGAATTCTTTGACTTTTAAAACACAGAGAAAAGAGTGCCCCAAATGGGGGAAGAAAAATGTGTGAGAAAATGGAGATTGACTCAGGAATCTCTGTAAGATTTTGTTTTTCTCTGCAGAGCTCTTTCGCTCACCAAGACCTTGCTTCCCACTCTGTACATGAAGTATAGACATGCTCTCCAGGACACGAACAAATGGGGTCTCAGGTCATACCGTTCATTGTTGGTCAGCATCTCTTTGTTTTCTAGTCTAATTTGTAGGGTTGGATTGAAAAGGGAATGGAGGAGAAAGAATCTGAAGCAGAAATATGGCCAAGTGGGACCCTTTGTGGGATGATAGAGCCTCCCTTCTTGGAAAAGATTTTTCTTGACCTTGCGTCATTCCTGCTGCTTGCTTGTCGTATCAGTCAGTGTTGAAATACTGTGTCAGGATGAGTTATTCCTAAGGCACAGTGTTCCCAGTGTGCAGGCATTGGCAAAGATTAGAAAGAATACTTAGTAGTTTTGGATTGTCATAAGACTTAAGGAGTAATTAGAGAATTTGTCTCCCTAGATATTTGTGGAGCTCACAAAGCTCTCTCTGCTGTGTCATAGGAGTATATTGTGTTTATTCTTTTGAGCAGGTACTGGAAAAGGAAATTTATAGTGGCAATTTATTTAATCAGTTCCTTTTTCTAGAAGGACTCTGATTCCTGTCTTAGAGTAAAACACACCAACTGTGGATCATAAAGACACAATAATATAATGGACTTAATGCTCTCAGGAGAGACGTCTTTTTTTTTTCCTGCTATATGGTTGGGGAAACTAAGTACAGTTTTTCCGAAAATTGTGTTTCTGGGATATGGAGTAGCTTGTTTTAGTTCGTTTTTCTATTGCTTTTTTATTTGAGCTGCTAGAGAACAAGAAAGGGTGTTAATAATAAGATTTTAAAGATAGCTCGCTTCGGTCTATAAACAGCATCTTCCTCACTCCAGAGAAAACCAGTTGTGTATCGGTGTCTCAGACTCAGTCGCTGGGATCTGCATTTAGTTTGGTTTCCAAGTCCTTGAAAGCCGTTGACCCCTTTGCTTTGAGTTTCATTCACCAGCTAAAAGGCCACGCATCAGGGTGGGGGAAGTGAAATTCAAAGTTCGTATGCTTGGAAAGATGCGTATTTATAATCAGCTTGAGGGCTCAGAGGATTTGTGAAATCGTTTTGGATTAACAGCCATTGATTGCTAATAAAACAGTATTTCGCTTTGTCCAGAGAACAGCGGTGGAGAAAGGTATGGGCACCTTGTCAACAGGGCCCCATTGAGCAGGGCTGATGGGCCAAGTGTGGGGGTCGCAGCAGCAGCGTGGGTGCTCGTCCCGCAAGGAGCCGTTGTCAGCCCTTCGGCAGGCGGGTGACAGGAGGGACGCCAGAGGCTGATGGCTGGGGTGCTATTGATGTGCCTTAGCTGATTAATCAGATTGAAAAAAGTCCCATGGTATTTATGTCACTTTAATTTTCATCAAACAATTGGAGACGACAGGACTCTATTAAGGAGAGGTTGATCCAGAACTAAAGCCAAATAAATTGGGGTCTCAGTTTAATCAAATTATCCCTTTACTGGCCCTGGATTAAGTGAGAGGCACGGCGTCGGTCTAGAGCCTTGTGATTGGCTGAAGCTTTCCCTCATTTTTAAAGACGCTGATGAAAGAAGAAACGTTTTTTAACAGATAGTTCTAATAATCCTTCTAAGAAATAGTGCTAAACCAGCAGCGGCAACAAAAAGCAATTTCACTAGTCAACAGTGTAATTTTATTGGAAATAGTGGACCTGTTACCAAAATCAGAGTTCTGGTGAATTGGAGTGAGGGGAAGAAAATAGATATGGAAGAGAAGTAGAGTGTTTTCGAATTTTTCGATGTCATTTTGGGTGGTTCTTGGCACATTTTGAGCACATGTAAAATCTCAATTCAGAGAATGGCTCTGAGGAGATTAGTCACATCCCACTCTCAGAATGTGCTGAGTATGAAAATCAGTTTACTGCACACCCATTTAGAAAAAGCAGCAAGAGGGAATTGCAACCAGTGTGTAGAATAGGTCTTTGAGTCCATTTTAGGATCGAATGTCAAAGTCTGCAACACAAAAGGAGATGGGGATGATTCCTGGCGAAGAGTTAAGGTTATATCATCTTAAAAAAGGAAAGGCAAAGGAACAACACTGTCCTGCAGGTTGTGGACATAGTAAAAAATGCACTGTGAGTGACGAGAAGAGAGGACGAAACAGGTTTTTGGGGTAACAGTGATGCTCTATTTCTGGGTCTGGGAGCTGGTTGCAGAAGATGTTGAGTTTATGAACACTTTTTAGCCAGTCCTATACTGAGAATATGTTTTCTTTTATGATCTACTGCAATACAAAGTTTGGAAAGTTTGCTCAGGCCCCTTGTTTTAGAATTGAATTCTGTATTAGTTTCCTATTGCTGCTGTTACAAATTCCCTCAAAGTTAGTGGCTTAAAACAACATAAATTTATCATCTTATGGTTAGCAGGCTGATGTGGATTTTGCTGAGATAAAATCAAGGTGTTGACGGGGCTGCATTCTCTTCTGCAGGCTCTAGGGGAGAATCCATTTCTTTACCGTTTCTAGCTCTAGAGGCCATGGGGTTCAGGGTCCCTTCCTCCATCTTTAAGGCCAGCAGTGGGGTATCCAGTGCCCCTCACACTGCCTGACTCCAGCCTCCTTTTCTGCCACCCTTTTCCACTGTAAGGACTCTTGTGATTATATTGGGCCCAGTTGGATAATACAGAATGACAGAAGAACCTTTTTCAGAGTCAAGGTTGTTGTTACTGATTTTGTTGTTCAGTCGCTAAGTCGTGTTTGACATTTTGCGACCCCATCAAACTGTGGAAAATTCTTAAAGAGATGGGAATACCAGGCCACCTTCCATATCTCCTGAGAATCCTGTATACAGGTCAACGGTTAGAACTGGACATGGAACAAAGGACTGTTTCAGAATTGGGAAAGGAGTACCTCAAGCCTGTATACTGTCACCCCACTTATCTGATTCATATGCAGAGTAAATCATGCAAAAGCCCAGGCTGGGGTGAATAACAAGCTGGAATCAAGATTGCTGGGAGAAACATCAACAACCTCAGATGTGCAGATGATACCACTTTAATGGCAGAAAGTAAAGAGGAACTAAAGAGCCTCTTGATGAGGGGTGAAAGAGGAGTGGAAAAGCTGATTAGCAGCCTTAATTCCACCTGCAACCTTCATTCCCCTTGGCCATGCAGCCTCTTAACACAGTCACAGGTATGGGCATCTTTGGGCATCTTTGAGGGGCCATTATTTTGCCTACCACAGCAATGAATTAGTCCTGTTATTAGCTGGAGATGGTGTGAGGTAAGAAGGAACATGGGTACAAGTGGGAAGCCCTGCTTAGAGAGTCAGGAATTTGCATCCTGCTCTCAGCTCTCTCACTTATTAGCCAGGAGTTCTTCGATTGCTGGGCCTTGTGGTCACATCTCCACAGTGAGGGGGTTGGCTGTGATGTTTCCAAAAGTGCCTTCTATCTATCTATGAAAGATACATACATTTAGGGTCAATAACTACGAGAGGGCAGATTTTTAAAAATTTATTTATTCTTAATTGAAGGATAATTGCCTTACAGAATTTTGTTGTCAAGCATCAGCAAGAATCAACCTTAGATACACCCATGTCCCCTCCCTCCCGAACCTCCCTCCCATATCTCTCCCCATCCCACCCCTCTAGATTGTTACAGAGCCCCTGTTTGAGCAGATTTTTAATTTAAAAAAAATAAAAAATCACTGGGATAGTAATCTAGTCTTCAGATTTGGAATCCTCATTATGTGAAACCTCATTATATAATTGTGGGTACCTGTGAAGCTCAGCTTCAGTGGACTTCAGACTTCTTTTCAGCTGTCCTGAGTTTGAGGATGCCCGGCTATGTGGTGGTCCCAAGAAGCTATTACATAAAATTCCCTTTTCTGGATACAGGCATGTGTCCTTCAGTTAGACCCTAAAAATAAAAATAAGTCTATATTTTCTTGTTTACACCATCCTCTCCCCTCCTCCTTTGATTGCCACTTATTCTTTTTTTCTGAGTTGGATTTGCCTTTTTTCTGCTTTCACTGGACTTTTATTCATTCCAATATTTTTGGAGCACCTACCACGTGCTGGGCGTGTACAGATGCTGAGATGTGAACTAAGAAAGACCCAACAGCTACCCTCACTGGACTGAGTCTAGATCAGGGGTCTCCAAACATTTTTAATTATATGTTGTTGTTTATTCAGCTCTTTCGCGACCCCATGGACTGTAGGCTACGAGGCTCCTCTGTCAATGGGATTTCCCAAGCAAGAATACTGGAGCATGTTGTCATTTCTTTCTCCAGGGGATCTTCCCAACCCAGGATTGAACCTGTATCTCCTGCCTGTCAGGCAGATTCTTTAACACTGAGCCACCTGGGAAACCCCCTTGATTATACACCTGTCAGTAAAAAACTTGCAGAGGCACTCCTTACTAACATGTAAAGTATGTTGTAAAACATACATAAAAGTTGGAAATGAAATCGACGTCATTCTCATAGTGCCTGGATAGTGTTCTCAGCCACACTTTTGAGACACTACCATGTTAAAGTTAACACTGAAAAAAACAGAAGACAGAAACAGGGTGGTAAGGTTGTAAAGTGATTAAAGAGAAAGAAATGTGAGACTACACCAGTTTCTCAGCCTGATAATGTTATCGTTCCTTTTGCTCGTTGCAGATTTGCTTGGTGTCTGTTTCAGTGTCACTGTCCTTGTTTTTTCATCGCGGTCTGGCCTTGCTACTGAAGCTGGCACATCCGTCCTGAGCATCATATTGGAACCGTTCCCAGGGTCTGAGCCTGACGTTCATGTTTTACTCGGATTCATTTTACTTGGATCCCCTTCCCTCCCCACCACAGGACTGCTTACCTGCCACCCAAGCTGAGGAGTAATTTTTAAGATGAACTCACAGCTGTTTGGAAATAACTCATTCTTGTTGCCCTTAGGAGGGATTTGCCCGTGTCGATCGCGATTATGTCCTGAAGTCTGCAGAGCTGGCAAAGTCTGGAGGGTGCAAGCATTTCAACTTGCTCTCCTCTAAGGGTGCTGATAAGTCAAGCAATTTTTTATATCTGCAAGTCAAGGTTTGTTCATGTTTCTGTCTTTTATATACTTTGGGGAACCTTGGCTTTTTGGCAGTAATAATATAAAATGCTAGGTAATACCAAAATGCATTATGTTATGCATTTTTTATAGCTGCAGGGACTGCTCTTTTGCAGGGATATATTTAGTAATCAAGAGTGATTTGAAAGATAATTTCCATTGTCTTCCCCTCTGTTGATTATCTGGTAAGCATGAAATGAAATGTTGCCATCTCTGGTATTGAAGATAAGCTCAGAACCCTAGCATTAGAAGAGACTTTGAGGCAGTTCACTGCATCTTTTTTCATTTTCTACTGCATATCATCTCTTCCTTCACTTTCCAGACTCTAGAATCTAAAAATCTGGAGGAGGATATTTACAAATACTGAGACCTGCAGAAGCAGATTGTCTTCAAAACCTCAAGTTACTCTTGTTAGCATTACAGCAAGTCAGTCTTGACGACATACTAAACGTGTCTTTTGCTAACAGGGGGAAGTGGAAGCTAGAGTTGAAGAGTTAAAATTTGATCGTTACTCCATATTTAGGCCTGGGTAAGTATTCCTCCTGCCTAGGAGTACACCTCCAAGTTGGTTATTCCCTAGGAGCTGGTTTTTCATTTGAAGAGACTGACAAATAAGATATCTAAGATGTGAATAGAAGTTGTATGGAGGGAGAGCACCTGCCTGAAGAACCCAGCTTTGGGCTTTCAAGAAAGAGTAGATGGTTGTCGGTGCCAGGTTGAGAATAGTCTGGAATTTCTTGGGTAGCTTTTGCGGCCTTCTTCTTCAGAATCCTCTTCATGCCCAAATAAGACTGTTTTCGCACTGGATTGGTGTTTGGGCTGCCCTAACAGAGTAACCCGGAGAAGGCAATGGCACCCCACTCCAGTACTCTTGCCTGGCAAATTCCATGGACGGAGGAGCCTGGTAGGCTGCAGTCGATGGGGTCACTAACAGTCGGACACGACTGAGCGACTTCACTTTCACTTTTCACTTTCATGCATTGGAGAAGGAGATGGCAACCCACTCCAGTGTTCTTGCCTGGAGAATCCCAGGGACGGGGGAGCCTGGTGGGCTTCCGTCTATGGGGTCACAGAGAGTCGGACACGACTGAAGTGACTTAGCAGTAGCAGCAGCAACAGAGTAACCAATCCCAAAGAAAGGCAATGCCAAAGAATGCTCAAACTACTGCACAGTTGCACTCATCTCACACGCTAGTAAAGTAATGCTCAAAATTCTCCAAGCCAGGCTTCAGCAGTATGTGAACCGTGAGCTTCCAAATGTTCAAGCTGGTTTTAAAAAAGGCAGAGGAACCAGAGATCAAGTTGCCAACATTCGCCGGATCATTGAAAAAGCAAAAGAGTTCCAGAAAAACATCTATTTCTGCTTTATTGACTATGCCAAAGCCTTTGACTGTGTGGATCACAATAAACTGTGGAAAATTCTGAAAGAGATGGGAATACCAGACCACCTGACCTGCCTCTTGAGAAACCTGTATGCAGGTCAGGAAGCAACAGTTAGAACTGGACATGGAACAACAGACTGGTTCCAAATAGGAAAAGGAGTACGTCAAGGCTGTATATTGTCACCCTGCTTATTTAACTTATATGCAGAGTACATCATGAGAAATGCTGGGCTGGATGAAGCACAAGCTGGAATCAAGATTGCCGGGAGAAATATCAATAACCTCAGATATGCAGATGACACCACCCTTATGGCAGAAAGTGAAGAAGAACTAAAGAGCCTCTTGATGAAAGTGGAAGAGGAGAGTGAAAAAGTTGACTTAAAGCTCAACATTCAGAAAACTAAGATCATGGCATCCGGTCCCATCACTTCATGGCAAGTAAATGGGGAAACAGTGGCTGACTTTATTTTTTTGGGCTCCAAAATCACTGCAGATGGTGACTGCAGCCATGAAATTAAAAGACACTTACTCCTTGGAAGGAAAATTATGACCAACATAGACATCATATTAAAAGGCAGAGACATTACTTTGTCAACGAAGGTCCATCTAGTCAAGGCTATGGTTTTTCCAATAGTCATGTATGGATGTGAGAGTTGGACTGTGAAGAAAGCTGAACGCTGAAGAATTGATGCTTTTGAACTGTGGTTGGAGAAGACTCTTGAGAGTCCCTTGGACTACGAGGAGATCCAACCAGTCTATCCTAAAGGAGATCAGTCCTGGGTGTTCATCGGAAGGACTGATGTTGAAGCTGAAACTCCAATATTTTGGCCACCTGATGCAAAGAGCTGACTCATTGGAAAAGACCCTGATGTTGAGAAGGATTGAAAGCAGGAGGGGAAGGGGACGACAGAATGAGATGGTTGGACGGCATCACTGACTCAGTGGACGTGAGTTTGGGTAAACTCTGGGAGTTGGTGATGGACATGGAGGCCTGGCGTGCTGTGGTTCATGGGGTCGCAAAGATTCGGACATGACTGAGCGACTGAACTGAACTGAACAGAGTACCACCACAGAATGGGAGGTTACCAGTCAAGATCAAGGTGCCATCAGGGTTAGTGCTGGGTGATGACACACTGGGGGTTAGGGCTTGAACATGAATTTGGGGAGACACAGTTCAATTAACATCCTGTATGGTCTGAGACTCCCAGAGATAGTGGAGGATAGGGAAGTCTGGTGTGCTTCAGTCCATGGGGTCGCAAAGCTTTGGACACAACTTAGTGACTGAGCAACAACAGCAATGGTCTGAATGCAATTTACCATTTCTTCTCCTGCTTTTCTTTTTCTCTTTAGAGTTCTCTTATGTGATAGGCAAGAATCTCGCCCAGGGGAATGGCTGGTTAGGAAGTTCTTTGGCTCCTTACCAGAATCTTGGGCCAGTGGGCACTCTGTGCCGGTGATAACTGTGGTCAGAGCGATGCTGAACAACGCGGTGAGACCAAGTGACGAGAAGAAGGAACTGCTGGATAACAAGGCCATCCATGACCTGGGGAAAGCCGATGACTCTCTCAAGTCATGACCACACTGGAGAAATGTTTTTTTTTATTGTCAGACTCAACACCTACCAGCTGTTTGGTAATTTCAGAGTCTAAAAAAAATGTGCTTTAACCATGGTTTTCAGTTTTCATCCAGTCAAAAATGATCATGCTCTGCATCAGCATTTTAGAACCTGGGGCCTCCCTTGTGGCTCAGATGGTAAAGAACCTGTGTGTAATATGGGAGACCCAGGTTCAATCCCTGGAGAAAGGAATGGCTACCCACTCCATTATTCTTGCCTGGAGAATTCCATGGACAGAGGAACCTGGCGGGCTACAGTCCATGGGGTTGTAAAAAGTCAGACACGACTGAGCAACTAACATTTACTTGCTTGTACATAAGTAGACATCACCTGGGGAGCCTTTCAAAAATAGAGATCCACCAGCTCCCTGGTGGCCTAGTGTCTGGTATTCTGCACAGAAGTAAGAGGTTCATAGGAGGGCCCAAGTCAGAATTTTCTGGCTCAGAACTTTTGCGTTATGGGCACAGAAATTTATTGTTGAAGCTTAATGTTCTGATGCCACTGGCACGGAGGCCAGCTTTGAAACACTTTTCTGCAGAGTCACAGCAGCAGTGCATACTTGATGTATCATGCAGATGAGTTCTGAACTAAAATTGTTTACATTTGTGTCTCTGAGTTGCCCTGTGCTGACTGCGTGTTAATTGTGTAAGTGAACATTGTGCCTTACTACTTTTGGATATATAATAAAAGTTATTATGTAACCTAGCTTATATAATTCATGGGAGAATTAAATAGAATAATTAATATGAATGGACAAGTCGTGGGTGCCCTTAGATTGTTAGAAAATGCCCAGGTTTCAGTGGGAATATGCAGTGTATTGACCAGTGGGGTGATAGAATAGCAGCTAATATTTATCAGGTGATTGCTAAATGCCAACCTTTATACGTGCTGTCTGTCCTTTAACCCTCCAAGCAATCCTTATAATTCACATCATCCCCATATCTTAGATGGGGAAACTGAGGCTCACTGTGGCTAAGTGTCTTGCCCAAGGGCCCAAAGCTAAAGCCAGGAAATAGCAGAACCAGGATTCTAACCCAAGTCAGCCTGAATCCATTGCCTTTGTTTTCAGCCACTTGGCAAGAGGAGTGGCTCTTTTGTAGTCAACTACAAAATGTTCACATAGCCAGTTAACATGTCTCACAGTGCTTCACTTTAAAAACTATGGAAAAGGAAAGGAAGAGGCAGAAGAAAAGGTCAAAGTCAAGAGGAGCACACATCATGGAGCAAAGGATAGTAGTGAAATTCGTCTTAACTTCTGCACTGGCGGAAGCCAAGTGATGAATTTCACGCTTTGCTGGACACCAGAAGATAAAGGCTGTCCCCTTTAATGGGTGTGTCTTTGTTGTGCTTAGTTGCTTAATCACGTTGGACTCTTCGCGACTCCAGGGACTGTAGCCTGCCAGGCTCCTGTGTCCATGGGGATTCTTCAGGCCAGAATACTGGAGTGGGTTTCTGTGCCCTCCTCCAGCGGATCTTCCCAACCCAGGGATGGAACCCAGGTCTCCCGCATTGCTGGTGGATTCTTTACCATCTGAGCCATAAGGAAAGTGCGCACGTGTGCATGTGTGTGTCTGTCTGTCTGTCTTGAGAAGGTATTGGACATTCCCAATGTCAGTCATCTAGGAAAGAGGCATATTTTAGGATGAGATAAGATCTTAGAATGTGGGCTTTAAGGAGATAGAAATCTTCCTTCTGCATGGAGGGTGGGGTTCCTTTGGGGCTGAACTCGGAAGAGTCTACGTGTTTGGGTGATAACAGCATGGGCTGCAAGAAGTGTGGCAGGAAGTGAGGGGACCCCATGAGGATATCTTGAGGCTGGTGGGCTCTAAAAGCAGCTATACCCAGTGCCCAGTTTTAAATTATTCTGTTTGTGGGCATGGCACACATGGAGTGGGCATGGCAACCCACTCCAGTATTCCTGCCTGGGTAATTCCATGGACAGAGGAGTCGGGCGGGTTCGCAAAGAGTTGGACACGACTGAGCGACAGCCTGGCAGAGTGGCACATCCTGATATAAGGGGACCTCAAAGCTAGTATTTGATGGATTGTCCCCTAGGGGTTACTGTAAAAGAAAAGGAGTAAACTTCAGAAGTTTAGCAATAATACAAGGAATTCTCATTAAGGAAATTTTTTAATTCATTCAGCAAATTTATTGAGAACCTACTATAAGTTAGGCCACATATTATGTGCCAGAGAAATGAAATTAGAGACATGGCCCTTCCCTCATGCTCAAATAGTATTGTGACTAAAGACTGAAAGAAGAAAGGAAAAAGGGCTTCCCAGGTGGCCCTATTGGTAAAGAACCCACCTGCAACGTAGGAGACAAGGGTTCGATCCCTGGGTCTGGAAGATCCCTGGAGAAAGAAATGGCAACCCATTCCAGTATTCTTGGCTGAACAATCCCATGGACACAGGAACCTGGCAGGCTACAGTCCCTGGAGTCGCAAAGAGTCCAACATGATTAAGCAACTAAGCACTAAGTCCACGGGGTTGCAAAGAATTGGAGGCGACTGAAGAGACTTAGCACACATGCAGATGCCAAGAAGCTGATTGGAGGTTGCCAGAATGACAGTGGAAACTACTTTAGAAAAGATGGTCTGAGGAAAGACTTGCTGGCTGAGACAAAAAGTACCTCCCCTTTAGTATAACTTTGTTATCAAACACAATAGAGGTGGGAAAATGGGTAGCACCAAAGGAAAGGCTGGAGTGAAAGTTTAGTCGCTCAGTCGTGTCTGACTCTCTTACCCCATGGATTGTAGACTACCCAGCTCCTCCACGGGATTTTCCAGGTAAGAGTACTGAAGTGGGTTGCCATTTCCTTCTTCAGAGGATCTTCCCAACCCAGGGATCGACCCCGGGTCTCCCACATTGTAGGCAGACACTTTACCGTCTGAGCCACCAGGGAAGTCCCTGGAGAGTGGGGCCCAAGTAGGAGGCATGAGTTGAGATAGACGAAAGGAGAGCCTGGCAAGCCATAGCAGTCAGTTTAACTGGATAAATTTGTGCCAAGCCCAGTGCTAACATCTGGTACTCGAACTTGGGAAATCTACTTCAAAGACAAAACTGCGTAAAACAGCCCTTGAGGCTTTGGCCCCTAGTACATTCATAGGTCTCTGCAGTTCCCTTTCCCCAGCCTTACCCCAGAGGCGCCTCGGGGCCCCGAACCAGGGTGGAGTCCCAGGCTCTGGCCTGCGTTTGACTTGTCTGCCACCAGAGGGCGCTACAAGCGGATCGCCCTCCACTAGCCGCTCTTCCCTCGAATAAGGGATGGACTAGGGGCGCGATGCGGGCTGCGGAGCCGCTGTTGGCTCTGGGCTGTAGGCGAGGCCGTCAACGCTAATGCCTGCCGCAGCCCGAGGAGAACACAAAAGCTACGTACAAGCTGCAAGGCCCAGCCCAGGCTTCCGCGCACACTCGGCGCGCGCTGCGTCCATTCTGCGTTGGGAAGGCGGAGCCCCGCCCTCGCCCCGCCCACCCCAGTCAGGCGAACGACGCCGCGCCCCTGAGGCCGGAAGCGTTCGCGAGCCTGCGCGCGTGCTCTCGCATTTCCCGGCGTCCCCGAGGTTTCCCCGAGCAACGGCCCCGCTGCGCGCTCACGCTACTTCCGGGGTTCTCGGGCCGGCGTTACTCTCAGGCGGCTGCGCGCGCGCTGCTCCGGCAGCTTCCCGACCAGAGGCGTGCTGGTCTCCCAGGGCCGCCTCAGCCATGTGCTCGTTAGCGTCAGGCGCTACCGGTGGGTACCCCGGCTCCTCAGCGCGCAGGCCGCGCCGCCGTGGGGCAAGTGAGAGTCCCCTTCTCCCCCTGCGCCCCGGTCGGGGCGGAGGGGCCCAGCGGAGAGGAACGGGGCGGTGCGGGGGGCAGGACCGGCCGGGCCCAAAGCCTTCTCCCCTCCCTGCCCCTCGCGCGCCGGTTTAGCACTGGTGTCCGAGGCCGTCTGACCGTTTGCGTGTGCTAGGCGCCGCGGAGGAGGAGGACCCGCCAGCCCTGTCAGACAGCGGAGACGAGGCCAGCTGGGAGGATGAGGACGATGCGGATCTCCCCCACGCCGACCAGCAGACCCCCTGCCTGTTCTGCGACAGGTTCGTCCGTCTCAGCGCCAAGCTCCGGCCCAGGGTGGCCGAGCCACGTCGGTTTTCGCGGTCGGTTCAGCTGGAGTCTGTAACCCGAGTGGCTGCCCTGGAAATCTGGAACCCATAGTTGGGAGTGAGGGTTTGTCCAGAGGGAGGAGCCATGAACTGGAAACCAGGTTACAATACTGGTCTTCGACGGGCTTTAGTTTCCTCTTGAGTAAAAATAAAAGTGTTCTGGACTGGATCTGTGGTCCCCTAGTCTGGTTGTCACCCAAAACACTTAAGAAAAAAAATAACATGCTAAATTCTGCACCTCCGCCCTTCTAAATCAAGGTTAGGGTCTAGGAATCTGCTTTTTTACAAAGACACTATCCGAAGTGATTCTAAACAGTAACAAGTTTGGGAGTCACTAAACTAGATTAATCCCTCAGAATCCTTCCAGCTCTCCCTTTCTATATTTGTTTGACAAGTAGAAAGCTTTCCAGGTGTAAATAGTTCCATTTGAACCATTTAAAGAATCACCTTTGTTAGAGGATCCCCACCTGTTGAAGGTGAAGGAGATTGATGCCTTTTTCGCTTTCAGAGAAAGACATTGCAATACCAGTAACTTGTTCAGAGTTGCAGAGCTGTGGTTTGTCTTATATCCAAAACAGTGTTCTTTCCATTTAAAATTCTGCCTCTTCATCTCAACAAGCTTTGACTTTGGCTGCTTCTCTGGGCAAGCGGGGATGAAAGAGGACTGATTGGCATTGACTAGTATTACTTTAGTAAACATTTTACTAGTTCCCCCTGAGTTTGGGCATGGTGCTGATTTATGGTATATTAGCTTCTCTTGATTTCATCAGTTTCCACGCGTAGCCTCATTTGGGTAAATAAGGGATATGTGCATATACTTTAGTCACAAAATTATTTATTGAGTATCAGGGAGGTACTTCTTTGTGGTAGGCTGCTTAAATACTACAAAAATAACCTATCTTGGTAAATGTTTATTTAAAACTGCTGTCTATGTCCTAAGCATAAAAATGTATCTGCTGTAAATTCCTGACTTACTGTGCATCCTTCAGTTTTGCAGATAACATAATAAAGAAGCTTGGGCCTCCCCGTGTCTGTAATGCAAATCCTTGGGGAGCATGATAAGACCACGTTTTGAAATATGACACTTTGGAAATGTGCCAGTTATAAAATTACATTTTATGCTTTATTTCTGAAAGACGTTTGAGCTGTGCCAATTCAGAGCCTCTGAAAACAAGAGTTGATACTTAGAGGAAAAAAGAATCTTACATGGGGAATGTTCATGTCTTGAGAGAGACAGATTATCAAAGGGATTTCTCTCTCTCAAAAGCTTTGTGATAAATTCACTGCTATTGTTTGGCAAATTAATCTTGACCTTTAAAGGATAGTTTGTTTTAGGTGTAAAATGGGACTCAGAAGTACTAATTCCCTTTAGAAGTGCTGGGCTCCTCTTTACAGGTGGTTATTATTATTATTAATTGGAAGTAAAACTGGAAACTTGTAGAGTGAGGGGAAAGTTTATATTTGATTAAGTATGAAATCAATACTTAGTTGTTAGGGGACTATTCCATGAAGCTATTGCTTGATTTTTCAGGTTATTTACATCTGCTGAAGAAACATTTTCACACTGTAAGTCGGAGCATCAATTTAGTATTGATAACATGGTTCATAAACATGGTAAGTATTTTTTAGAATAAAGAAAATTTTAGTAATGAAATTCAAATTTAAACTTTATATTTTTCCACATCTCTTCTTTTTGTATACAAGTCTAATATAGTGAAATATATAGTAACAGTTTATGAAAATGAGGTGTTTGTGGCAAGTGGCTTTTGAGGAAAGATTAATAAGTCTTTCTTCCAGATGAGATTCACTGTATTTAAGCTTAAATTGGCTTCACAGCTAAAAAGGAAAAAAAAACACCCTTGGCATGTGTTTGCATTTTAATCATTTTAAGAGAAGGGGGAGATATTAGAATTAGGGAGAATAAAGGTAAAGGTGGACTTTGGAAAAGGAGGCAGATCATTATGAAAAAAGACAATTTTCCAGCTCAGAGCATAACATAGACTTCAGGGCATACAAGATTGAGTTTTATAAGGAGTTTGGTAAGAGAGTATGGAAGTAAGGAGTGATAAAATTAAGGTTGTAGCCAGAGGTTCAGATGATGATTCTGTTGTAATTGGATCTAGACATACTTAAAGCCTTCTACTTTAAATAAATATTGAAGAGCTACAGTATGGTACTAAAATTAATTCAGTAGAGAATTGACTTTTTGGTCCCTGTATTTACTAATAACTAGAAAGGACATTACTGAAGAATAGTAAATAGGCAGATTTTAGGTCTTGGATACACATATGATGCAGTATGTTTGTGAACCATAAGTTCAACCGCAGCTATTTTTGTAAGACATAAACTACTGTTTCATTGTTTGTTTGTTTTTTTCATATTTCTAATGTGCCTTTTTTAAATTGGAATCATGCTTAATATAATTTTATGTTTTCACTTATCAAATAGGGGTTTTGTATGTTATTAAGCATATGAAACACTTTCATATACCAGTATGTTCTCATAACAGTCTTTCACCAGGGCTTTCCTGGTGGCTCAGCGGTAAAGAATCCGCCTGCAGTGCAGGAGGCATAGGAGCTGCATGTTCGATCCCTTGGTCGGGAAGATCCCCTGGAGGAGGGCATGGCAACCCACTCCAGTATTCTTGCCTGGAGAATCCCACGGACAGAGGAACCTAGAAGGCTGCAGTCCATAGGGTTGCACAGAGTCAGACATGAGAAGTGACTTAGCACAGCACATGTTCTCATAACAGTCTTTCTCATGACAAATAATAATTGGTTGGACATGCTATTTGCTCTCCCTTATTTTAAATGCTGCTTCATTTCTGAAAAGATGAGAACCAGATACAAGCCTCATTTGTTTTTCATTTGTATCATTTAACTTAATGTAAAAGCTAGTACACTTTGTATACTCTGTGTCTTGGCAAGATGATAGTTTGGTAGATACCATAAAAACTGGGGAATTAGAAAATTTGGCTCTAGTATCAACTGCCAAATACTTGGTAAAATCTAGGGCCTAGTTTTCCTTATTTGTATTATTCTGAGAAGAGTAGAATTCTGAGAATTAATTTCCCATTTTCTAGAAATGCAAGGAAGGCATTTAAAAATTTGTCATCTATGGCTGTTGTCTCACCAGAGAAGCATCTCTGGAGCAGGTCAATGAAACAAAACTCATGTTGAAATAAGTGAATTTTTTTTTTCCCTTTTAGGACTTGAATTTTATGGATACATTAAGCTGATAAATTTTATTAGACTTAAGGTAAGATGGTAGCTTAATTTACAATTTTGTTTAAAACCTAAAGAAATACTGCAGTGATTATCAGTGCACCCATTTTAAAGAGAATATGAAGAACTGCTATATAAGGACGGGTTTTAAATTTGACACTCATCATATTGGAATCCTGGACATTAGGAACTAGCACAACACATAGCACCGGGTAAATGGATACATACCATACTTAAGTGTGGTTTCTAATTGCATGTGAGAGGTGAAGCAATATTATGTGGCAGAGTAATTCAGTGTCAGATAAAGAATACAGCCTTTCTGTAAAATCAGAAATTGCTGATTTCTAGTGTGATTTTTAAGTGCTTTAGTTGCTCTTTTTGTTCTGTGTTTCTTTTAAACACTTTGTTCTGGTCAGATGATACTT
This sequence comes from Giraffa tippelskirchi, assembly GCF_054371585.1. Lineage (NCBI taxonomy): Eukaryota > Metazoa > Chordata > Mammalia > Artiodactyla > Giraffidae > Giraffa > Giraffa tippelskirchi. The sequence continues at coordinate 23,771,480 of NC_137284.1, forward strand.
ATATTGCCATTTCCCCCAAATCCAAACAGTATAAAACTGTGCACTGAAACAATTAAGCAATCATCCAGTCAAGTTAATGAAATGGCAGGTTAACACAGATTTATTTAAAACAGCAATTGTGTGTTAATGTAGACATGCTTTCCTTTTTTGTTTAATTTTCTTTTGGTAAGAGAATTGTGTGATTATGTGCAGTGAAAAAATATGCAATTGATTTTACTTTCAGAATCCTACAGTTGAATATATGAATTCCATATACAACCCAGTGCCTTGGGAGAAAGAAGAATATTTAAAGCCAGTATTAGAAGATGACCTTTTACTTCAATTTGGTAAGCTGAACATACGGTATCTACTTTAAAGTAGGGTCATTTGTTATGGCAGAATACTGGTTAGGTTTTACAGGAAATACATTATCTCCTTGATTCTTGAAAGACTTTTTTGGGTAGTTGGTTTCAGTAGGTAAGTTAAGTCACTTGAAAAGTGAGTCATGCCAACAGTTACTAGGGAGGGCTATGAGCTTGGGATAAACATTGTGTACAAGATGTTTGGAAACATAGGAAAATTTAAGAGAGTAATTTTTAGCTGGCAGACTAATTTTTAATGTAACTCAAATTGACGACTTTTGAATCTAAATTAAAAAATTTAAATTAGATGTAATATTTAAGATTTAAGTAAATTTAGCAATATTTGCTGCTTTTACCTCATCATCAGATGATTGACTTTTCTTAAGATATCTAATTTACAGAGCAGTTGTTTTGGTGCAGAGCAGACTCCATGCAAATTCTCAAGGGCTTACCCATGTACACTACCTCTTAGCCTGCCTTGTGGCAGGTTCACTCATTTCTTGACCGTAGCTTTCTTTCTGAGTTATTTGCTCTGTGCTTTGGTTCATTCCTTATTGAACTGGAATTTTGTGAAAATTCACCTGGCTTCTTATTCGTCCTTTATAGATCTAATTTATTAGAGTTCATGATTTATTATTATTATTATTTTAATTTATACTTTCTTTCATGTTTCTGTGCCAGCTGGGTGGCATAGAGGGTTTGCTGTCTTTAGGTCAGCAAGACTCTTCTAAATAGACACATACTGTCACAGATAGTAGTTTGACAGTGTGTATTTGAGCAGTTCTCTGATAAGTGAGAACTGTGGGAAACCGCTCATTTCCTTAAGAAGTACCATTAAGAGGAGTTATATGGCACTGTGAGGCTGTAGTAAGAACCTTAACGTATGATTCAGGGACTAAGTGACCCTGGACAAAGCACTGAAGCTTTCTGTTTTTAAGTCTTCATCTGTGAAATGAGAACTGAGGCCAGATTTCCAACTTTATTTCTAATTCTAAAATTTGATGAGACCTAGGTTGATTCTTTCTTGTTTTTATAACCTCTCTTAAATTTTATTTTCTCCTCAGAAGTGACCAAAGTGATCTCTTTGATACATGACAAAGTGTCCACTAGGTCGTCTTCATGATACCCTAAACTCAAATTGAACACTCACAGGTTAAAAGTAGTATGTTAACTTCTGTAGAAACCTAACGAATGAGTCCTTCCTATAGAGAGCCCATAATCTAATATTAGGTGTGTTTTGTTTTTAAGTGAGTGACCTATATTATATTAATAATATATGGTGGAATATAGTAAGTTTCACGAGAAGTAGGAAAAATAGGGCAGTTCAGAAGAGAAAGCAATTACTCAGATCAACAGATACTGAGTGCTGTGTGCTGATTACTATGGATGCAGACCAGTATTGAACTCTTTACTTTCCAAAGGTATACAGACTTCTTTCAGCCTTAAATTTAATTTGTAAAAAGGAGATAATGATACCTGTCTTACAAAATTGTTGCAAAGATAATGCATATTAGTACAGTACCTGTCAGGGTAAGTGCTTAATGACAGAGAATTTATTACTAATAAATAGATTCTAAGGAGTTACGATGGAGAAGTCATGACTGAGATTTGGAACAGTTAAAGGGCCTAGGGAAGGAAGTGGACCTTGAACTGGGTATGCTCATTAGTGTACTGTTTGCATCTCTCAAAGGGTCTGTGGGCTTCCCTGGTGGTCCCTCATTAGGACTCCACGCTTCCACTGCAAGCGGCACAGGTTCAGTCCCTGGTTGGGAAACTAAGATCCTGTGGCCAAAACAAAAAAGCCTCACAAAGGATCTGTGCTCCTGGCCGTTGGTGGAGAGAGATGGAAGAGAAGGTGTTCATTCCCCTGACTCCTGGCTTGGTGACCGACCTTTTCACCTCCACTGCCCTTCAGTAAATATTGAGCATCCGCTTTGTATTTTGGCTTTTGAAAATATAAAGATGACTAAATTAAAAAATATGACTAAGAAAATAGTCAATGAATGTATAGTATAAGAGGAGGGAAGTAACTATACGATGGAGAAACCTGGCAAACACTACCATAGCCAGGTAATCAAGGTTAATTGACATCATCCATAAGTCATTTCGATAGTATGAGCCCTTTTTATGATGTGATGAAAGTAACACTTTACTTCAGTGGTCTTCCGTCCAGACCAATAACCTCAGTATAACCATGAAAAGCCATCAGACAGACACAAAGTGAGGGACGTTGTACAGAGTGTCTGGCCAGTACTCCTGAAAACTGTCCATGTTGTTAAAAACAAGGAAAGCCTTAAAAACTGTCATAGCCAAGAAGGGTTTGAGCTAAACATGTGTAGTATCCTGGGTGAGATTTTGGAACAGAGGGGACATTAGGGAAAAACTAATGAAATCTGAGTGAATAAAGTGGTTTAGTCAATTTTGTTTTTTTAAAGTATGGTATAGTATTTGAAACATATTCCACAAGGGATTAATATCCTTTTCGTATAAAAGACTTCTTAAAAATTAAGGGACAGAGGATCAAACAATTGATGGAACAATGGGGAAAGATACATGGTTGGACTGTAGACCAAAAAAAGGTATAAAAATAACCCAACAGCAAGTTACCATTTCTCACTTCTCAGACTGGTAAAGGTTTTTTTTTTTTTTTTTCCAGACTGGTAAAGGTTTTTATAGTACGACAGCACAGTCTGTTCACAAGGCTGTGGAGAGATAGGCACTGTCATACACTGCTGCTGCTTCTGCTAAGTCACTTCAGTTGTGTCCAGCTGTGCGACCCCATAGACGGCAGCCCACCAGGCTTCCCCGTCCCTGGGACTCTCCAGGCAAGAACAGTGGAGTGGGTTGCCATTTCCTTCTCCAATGCATGAGAGTGAAACGTGAGAGTAAGGTCGCTCAGTTGTGTCCGACTCCTAGCGACCCCATGGACTGTAGCCTACCAGGCTCCTCCATCGATGGGATTTTCCAGGCAAAAGTACTGGAGTGGGATGCCATTGCCTTCTCCCATACACTGCTAGTAGAATCAAATTTGGCAGTACCTAACAAACCTGGACATGAACTTTTAAACTGAGCAGTTTCTCTCATAAGAGTTGGTCTTCAAGATACACCTCCAGCACTCTGAAAATACATAGAAAACATGGTTATTCATTGCAGCATTGTAATTTCACAGTGTTGAAAACAACCTAACTGTCCATATATGGGAGAGTGGTTGAATAAACTGTGGCACGTCCATACCACAGAGTGGTAATCCTGTATTACAAAGAATGAACTGAGCTGGTGCAGAATGCTGTTGAGGACATTCTGTCTTTTTTGTTGTTTTCGTTTCTTTTTTGTAATTTTTTGGTTGCTCTCTGTGGCATGTGGGATCTTAGTTCCCTGAACAGGGATCAAACCTGCACCCCCTGCATTGGGAGCACAGAGTCTTAATGATTGGACTGCTAGCGGAGTCCCAAGACGTAGTGTCAAATGAAAAAGGCAAAGCTCAAAAGAGCATCTAGTATGAGACTCTTTGTGTAGGAGAGATTTGAGAAAATGCTTGTGTGTCTGCTCATTTTTGTGAATGAAATACAGGAAGGATAAACTAGAAATTGAGATTGGTTATTTACTTGGATTTCTGGGACAAGGATGGAAAGAAGAGAGCAGAGATTGAGGTAACAGAGATGAGGGAGTGACATCTTCACTGAATATATCTTTGTACAGCTCTGACTCTCAGGACTGTAGTCATGTTTTTTATAACCTTCATGTCGTTAAAGAAATAAGCAATGATGAGGATGAATGGGTATGAGGGTGGTGTTGGTGTGAGGTGGAATGCAAGCACTAACAGATGAACTGAACTGTAATACAAAGGAATAATGTAACCCTACGGCAGAGAGTGGGGAGGAAAAGAACTACATGAGACCTTGACTGGATGTTGCGCTGAGGCTACAGATAAAAAGAACTGCATCAGTGCTATAATCCAGTAAGAAAAGGAGTTTCTTGCAGGGTGTGTGTGTGTGGGTGTGTGTGTACACTCAGTTGCTCTGTCATGTCCAACTCTTTGCAACCCCATGGTCTGTAGTCTGCCAGGCTCCTCTGTCCATGGGATTTTCCAGGAAAGAATACTAGAGTGGGTTGCCATTTCCTTCTCGAGGGGATCTTCCCAACCTAGGGATTGAACCCTTGTCTCCTGCATTGCCGGGCAGATTCATTACCACTAGCCACATGGGATTCCCTTCTTGGAGGGTAATTCTGACACTATTTTCACATATGCCAGAATGGAAAAAGGAAGTTAGTTTGGATAAGAGCCAGGTTTCTCATTGTTGGAGGAGGCTGAATTGAAGGATGAAATGAATCTTGTAATGATAGATTAGAATCAGAAGTACAAATTCACAGTATTTCTTATATAGACAGATAGATACAGAAATACAGATGTGTGTGCATATAGACAGATACAGAAGTATAGATGTGTGTGGGTTAGTATAATACATATTTATATATTGTCTAGCTCTGCTGAAAGGACCTAGAAAAATGCCAGTAGCAATGAGCATCCCTCGTGTCCAGACCTTGATTTACAATCCTTCATTACTATAAGGTGCCAAGGGTCCTGAGAGAGGTGATTGATTCCATGATAAGGCAGGGAAAATACAAGATAAACCTGGGACATCTTGTTCCAGAAAGTAAGGAAGTACTTAAGAAAAAGTGAAAAGAGGAGACTTACCTAAAGAATGCAGGAAGCCAACCTGAAGGAGCTCCTAATGACCAACTGGAAGAATTTGATCAACACAGAAAATGACAGTGTTGGGTTTTAACCCTTAGGGTAATATAAATGTCCATGAATTCATACTGACATGAATAATCAAATGGGGAAGAAGTAGCTCCACTTTAGCATAGAATTTCTATTAATAAATGCTGGAGAAGAGAGACAGAAAATCAGCATTAGGCAAGTACCACAGTAGTAACTTGCAGAGAAGAGCCACCCATGGATGCTAAGATTAGTGGGCGAAAACTTAGGTAGGTTTTCAAAGTATAGTTCAAAGTATCGCCCCCAAGAAATCTGTTACAAAGGAGATGTTAACTTTTGTGGAAAAACCAAGCAGACCCCACCATAACTGAGGGATCAAGGTTAACATCACCAGTAATAAGCATATTGACATCATGAACCCCTTTGTGTAATACTCTGAGGAGACAGCATTGTTTCTCTCTTGTCCTTGCCAAAAGTGTATAACCTCATTCCAGTAATGAAAAAATCATCAGACAGCCCCAGGTTGAGGGACATTCTACAAAATTACTGATGAGTATTCTTTAAAGAAGTGTCAAGATACAGTTATTGGGCACATTATTGTATAAACGGGTCACAGTGCTAGTATTTTTCTTCAGACCTTTTAATGTCTTTTTGGAGTTTTAAAAATCTGCCCCTATCAATTGTTGTTTGAGGTGTATTTGAATCCCTGACTGTGATTAGAGGATTTTCTGCTTTTACCATTATTTCTGTCAGCTTTTGCTTCATGTATTTTGAAGCTCTCTTGTGAGATTTATTCTCATTTATAATTGTTAGGTCTTCCTGATAAACTGACTATCTTTTGTGGTAGTTTCCAGCTGCCAAGATGGAGTGTCCAGGTAATTTGAACTTCCCGAGACAGAATGTAAATGTGGCAGTTCTTCCTGAGTGAGGTTTAGGACTTTGAATTAGACTGTTTTGATATACTGTAGTTACGATTAAAGTTTACTGAATCCTTTCTCATTTTGAAAGCTATACACTTAACCTTTAATTTATAATTATCTGTGTGCAACTGGCCTACTGTATCCAGGAGTTCTGCATCTTTGGATTCAACCAACCTTGGATCAAAAATATTCAGGAAAAAAAACTCCAGAAAATTTAGAAAAAAACTTGAATTTGCTGCCCAGTGGCAACTACTTAACGTTGTATTTACAACTATTTGTATAACATTTATATTGTACTAGTTATTATAAGGAATCTAGAGATGATTTAAAGTGCTAAGTGTAAATTGCCATTTTATGTAGGGATTTGAGCATCTGTGGGTTTTGGTATCTGAGGGAGGTCCTGAAACAGAGCCCCTGGAGAAGGCAATGGCACCCCACTCCAGTACTCTTGCCTGGAAAATCCCACGGATGGAGGAGCCTGGTGGGCTGCAGTCCATGGGGTCGCTAAGAGTCGGACACGACTGAGCGACTTCACTTTCACTTTTCACTTTCATGCATTGGAGAAGGAAATGGCAACCCACTCCAGTGTTCTTGCCTGGAGAATCCCAGGGACGGAGGAGCCTGGTGGGCTGCCATCTACGGGGTCGCACAGAGTCGGACACGACTGAAGTGACTTAGCAGCAGCAGCAGATACCAGGGACAACTGTATTATTAGTACTTAAGGTTTTTATTCTGACTAACTTATTGCAGCAGAAAGCAAAACAGAGAAACTAGCCAAAACAAGCCAATTTCTTTGTTCATTTCTTTAACAAGGTGGTTTGCAAACAGTTCAAAGAATTTTGAAGACAGGATACACAATGAGAGTTGTAGTAGGAAGTAGAGAAATGGTACACCATCCTTTAACAGTTTGGCAGTATTTTGTTGCTGCTGTTAATTTTGGGTGAATTAAATAGTGGATGAATCTAAAGCTTTTTAAAGCAATGAGTCAGTATTCTGCCAGACTGATTATCCTGCACTGCTTTTATGACAAGTTCAATTTAGGCGTTAGTCTTTAAGTTATAGAATATTACTGTGAATTTGTTAAGCTTAGTATTTTGTCCCGATTCTAAAGAATTGTAAGTAAAGACTGAATGGGGAAAAAAAAAGTCCTGTTTTCCCTCGGTGCTGCTCTAAGGAAACAGTATAATACCTGCATTGTTTTTATTGCTTTAGGTTGATGTGAAAGTCAATTAGACTGGTCAATGGACATTGCAGTTTTGTACATCTCACTAGCTCCGTATATTAATTTCTGTTTGCAGAATTAATGATTTACATACATTAACTTCTATAGCAGAAGTTGCTAATTTATATATAGTGAAATTAAATTTAAATCAATTTTTAATAATGTTAGGAATTAGGATGTTTAACAATATCAGCACTAAGACAGTGTATAGATTGCATACCACCTTACCAAGATGAAAAACTTAGTGAATGTACAGAATTCCTGACCTCCATGCTGTCCTCAAGGAAAATCTCAATGTAATACCTGTTTTTCTAAAGGTAAAGACCCAGAGACTAGAGGTAGCCCTCTGATGGCAGGAACATGGGCTAGAAAGGCAGGCATGGATTTGAATCATAGTTCCCTCATTAAACAGGTGTATGACTTTGGGCTAACCAATTTCTCTGAAATTTATTTTTTTCCATGTCTTAAAACAGGGATAAATGTTTATATTTTAGGTTTGTTTTGAAGATGAAATGAGATGTAATATATGAATTTGAAAGATACTCGATCAATAAATATTAGCGTTTTTTTTCCTTCTACTTTTTTGCTTTGTCCTGGGTTTGATTCAGTGCAATTTCTATTCGTGTGTTCAGTTTAGCCGACTAGTGAAAAACTTAGACTAACAGCATGTTCTTTATAAACTCAAAACAATTTGGATATTAAATATTTAATTAAATGTACTTGTACTAATTTTTCTCAGTTGGCTGCATAATAGGCACTTAGTATATATTTATTTGTAACACATGTATATGTGCTTCATTGTTATAAGATGGCCTGAAAATAATGTCCATTTATTCTTTTAGATGTAGAAGATCTTTATGAACCGGTGTCAGTCCCATTCTCATATCCCAATGGGCTCAGTGAAAATGCATCTCTTGTGGAAAAATTGAAACACATGGAAGCCAGGGCACTATCTGCTGAAGCTGCATTGGCTGGAGCACGTGAGGACTTGCAAAAAATGAAGTAATTTATCAGTCTTACAGAAAATTAATGGTTTAGATCCCACAAATAATACAGTTCAAGGTGGAATACAGTAAAATATTTTATGTACTAGAAAGCCCAGTGTAGATATTTAATTTTAGTAATATTGAGGATATGCAGTATTTTTGTACATTGTGGCTACAACTGATTAATATAAAATTCTTTTCTCATATACTTCTGTATAATTACTTTTATATTAATGGTAATTGGTCTCAGGAGTGTTTTCCTCTTGAGTGCTTTTGTTCCTTAATACTACCTTCTTTTGAATTAACCTTCTTTCTAATAGCTTTCTCCACTTTCCTTTTCTTCTCCTAGGCTTTTTAAAGTATAGGGATTAATACTTTTTAGAATTGGGGAAAATACACAGTTGAAATATTTGTTTTTAAAGAATCAAATGATAATTACGGTGAAGTATGTAATCAGAAAACTAGCTCCGTAAGATGGTTTTCTACAGTGCGTAAATTAGCATTCTGCTGGCTTAGTACTTGTCAGAATTTTACGTGTATACAGATCACCTGGGTAAGGCAATACACTACAGATTCTGATTCAGGAGGCCTTGAATAGGTAGAGTCTGAGAGTCTGCCTTACCATCAAGTATATATACGTCCAGCTTAACCTGGTAGATTTGTAAATTGGTTGCTATTGCCTGAGTACCCATTTGATGGTTTGCCAGAATGTCCAGCAGGAAAAATAGTCAAGCGGATTGTAGTTTCCCTTCCCTTTTTCTGATGTTTTATGCTGAGTAATTGGTAACCAACAACTCTTTTATCTGCCTCTTTACACTTCTTTCCCATGTATATGTTATAGGTTCCCGATGTGTTGCGATCAGAGGGGGAACTGAGTTTTAGAGCCTGAGTGGATGGTGTTGGTGTGTGTAAATAATTTCCAGTTTGGATCTGCTTTCTGCCCATATAAGCCTTCCACGATATAATAAGATTTTGGAACAGGAGAAATAATAAAGTGAATAGAGTCATAGTATGCTTATTTTGTTTGGTCAAAAGGTATCAACAGCCATAATTTGCAGTTGGCTATGCTTTTGTGGCGTGCAGAAGGAATGCTTCCAACTGGGTTTGAATATGCCCGTTGCTTAAAATCCAGCAGGGGGAGCTTTTTGTTGCTTAAGATGGAGCGTGATTTAGAGGCTCATCACATTCCACACTCCCCTCCTACCTCTCACTCAGCCTCTAGCCTTTCCTTTTTTCATGGTCCAATAAACTTGTCTCAAGGGTGTATTTCAAATTGATTACAGACAATTTGCTCAGGATTTTGTGATGAACGCAGATGTCAGAGCCTGCCCGTCATCTACCACTGCCATTGCAGACCTCCCGGAAGATGAAGATGGTGTTTATTTCAGCTCCTACGGGCATTATGGGATACATGAAGAAATGCTTAAGGTTAGAAAAGAGCACAGATGTGCCAACTCCATACTGAAGGAAAGAGAGAGTGAAACTGGTTCTTAACACACATGCTGTGGTAGAACTGCCTTTTTCTTTTTTTTGAGAACTGCTTTTTAGATCTTTTTGGTACTTGATAGCTCATCTTATGTTGAAAAAATTATAGAAGCATCAGAATTACTGTAAATTCTACCTAAGATCATTATTAATCTTTATTATGCGATTACTTTTGCTTAAAATAGAACAATGGGAAAAATTGCTAATGATTTTAGGCTTCTCAAGAGCAACTTTTAAATAGGAAGAAATAAATTACATGTTTGCCTTTTAATGTGTGAGGGAGAAATTAGTGTTTTAATTAGCAGTACTGTCATTAGTTTGGGCAAAGACTAATTCTTTGGTACAAAGTTAGTTGTAGATAATTCTCACAGTTATAGCATAACTTTTTTACATTTGAAATCAATGATAGAATTTCCTAAGTCAGATCAGATACTTGGTTGGTTTTAATTTTTATAATGGTAATGTTTATATAAACTATAAGTAGATTTCTAGCTGTACCTAGTATAATAGATATATTATCTGTTGTAGATTATAAAATAGCAAAGTATAATTTTTTAATTTAGTAAAAGTGAAAATATCTAACAAATGTTGAAATTTAAAAATTATTGAAAATTTTAGATGTTTATCTCGGTGAATTTTAGATGTCACTACCTTTTTTTTTTTCTTTCTTAAAACCTACAAATGAAAAATCCCCTTTTGAATCCTTCCTCAGAAGATTGATTTATTTTAGGGAAGCCTGAAGACTGTGTTCCTTGAAACATACCTATTTAAAATAACCAGGAATATTTAATAATATATATATATATTTTGTTGAGTCAGTTTTGCAGGATCGAAGAGTTGGAGGTTTGCTGATTAATAGTAATTGTAATTATTTGGGATCTTTTAAAGCAATGTCATGTCATTTCTTCACTAATGACTTGTCACGGTTGGTTGTGCTTTTTGTTGTTACTTGGGTAGTTGCATAGGATTGCAAATTACAGTTATAAGTAATAAATTATTTTAAGTCCAGGATGAATTTATTTAAAAGAAATGGACATACACCATTTTCCTTGTTAAAATTAATTTTATTGTGTCTAGAATATTTTCTTTAAAGGAGTTTTTCTTAGCCCATGTTTGTCATTTTAAATCACCCCATCAGTTTCAATGCCATGAACCTTTAATACTTTAGATAGGGAAATTGTATTGGGTTTTTCAGACTCTAAGTTACTGAGACTCCTAGGAGATAGTACAGCTGAGTGCTCTTGGTTCAGTCATCTGGGAAATCAGTTTGGACTTATTTCCAAATCTCTCTCCTGGACTGTTGTAGCTATATTTCAGTAACGAGAGGATCTTTATACCTGATGGAGTATCTTTAAGTCCTTTTGATGTACATTAAGAAATTCCAGCTGAAAGTTCCCAGTGCTCTCTTTTCACTTCTAGATCTGGAATCACTTAAGAATTCTTATTAATACAATTTCCCATGCCTTAATTCCCCTTAGCTGATATACAGTGTAACTACCTCTCTTTGGATCACAGGAAATATGGATATAGTTCATTCAAAAAGACTATTTGTCCATTTTATATTTTGCTAAGTTACATACTGTGGACAAATATAAAATGTGCCTTATGTCACGCACTATTTCTTCTGTTTCCTATCAAAACAATTCTTAGCACATATAATTTGTTCAAGATTGTGCTACTACCAGAGTCTCACATGATCTTTATAAATCATTTAAAATTGAGAAGCCATACATACAGGACTTATTTTTATGATTAGAATTGGCCTTGCTTTTATAAAAATATTATTTGGATTTTTTGTTGCTTAGTCTCAGATACAGTATTTTAATGACACTACTTTGGATAGGTCTTATTTAGTGATTATAAATAAGGATAGTTTGTAATCTTATGTTCCAGAATCAAGATGAAGGTAACTTTGAATTCCAGAGATGTAGTTGATAGCAGAATAGATGACATGAACTGTCAAAATCCTTTGCCACTTTATCTTTCTGAAAGGACTTGTTAATGTTTTAAATCTGAGATGTATCACTCTCTCTCTGTGTTTTTTTGTCCCCCAAGAAAAACATTGTTTATCCTGGTGTACATTTATCCAAATTATAGTACCATTAAATAATTTTTCTTTACTTCATTATCCTCATTGTATCTGTAGCTGACTCAGGCATTCTGTCTACCTTCATGAGCCTGTATTTTAAAACATGCTGTTACTTATATCAGTAAAATTTATAGTATATAATTTTTCTGTTGTCTTTAGTCTCATACTTAAATTTTTTAAATATTTGTAGGAATAATTCCATGACACCAGGTACTAGTGTTAAAAGATTATTTTGCTTCTTAATATTGAGAAGCAAAAGAACCTCTCATTCTTTTGTGTTCCTTAGTTTTAATGGATGAGTGCAAAAGATTATTTTATTTTTGTTTATTACCTTATTTTATATTGAACAGTTTTAGTCTTTTGTTAAAATAAATTTTTAGAAATGGTTTGAGGGCTTGTCTTTAGTTTGTTTGGATTTTCACATTTAGTGGATTTTCCTCTCAAAAATTCGTTTATTAAATCAAAGCTCTGCTATGTCCAGAGCACTGTGTTTAATATACTTTGAATTTCATTGCACCAGGGTGAGCATATGAGTGAAAGCAGATGGATGTGTAGGAAGAGCTGGATGAAGGATTATAGTTGAGCTGAGCAGCAGTGCATGGACTTAGGACAGGAGTTGGGGTGCTAGTGATTAAGTTAGAGCAGTGTGATCGGTGAGAGCTTGCTGAGTGACTGCCTTCTTGACTGATGTTCACCCTTTGTGGGTTTTGTTGTGTCAGCAAAAGTCACTGGTTATAGTGTAAGAAGAGTATAAAAATAGTAAGAATGTATGAAATGATATTTTTAAATTAATTACTTAATAGTATGTTTAAATTCATTTGAATATTAGATTCTCATAATCTTAAAATACATAAATTTAATAAACCTAATTTAAAATTTTGTCTGTAAAGCAGTTAGAACTAATTCTATCAGGAAAGATGGAATTAATTATGGAATTCCCCCTTTTTAGAGCCACTAGTTAAGTAAAACAACTTTTAATTTAAGACTCTCTTTATATATACGTGTGTGTATATATATTTTTTTAATTCCAATATTGGCATGAACATGGTTTTGGCAGGGATGTGAATGGTATAAATGTTGTAGTGTTGGGTGTTAACTACTTTTAAAATTCGAGGTTTGAGATATTTTTATCAGACTTGTTTTACTCCCTTAGCAACTGTGCTCTTACTGCTTAATTAGCTGTCAGTACATGTCTCAGCTGAGGTGATTTAAAAGGGAATCGGCACTGTTGAGGAACCAACATAAATGTTAACGTTCAGTGCCTGCCTGGGTCACAGGTCATGTGAGACTCCGGGGTGGAGAAGTCTCATAATGTGGGCTGTGGGGCTCAAATGATTTACTTTTAGGCTTGTAGGCTTTTAAGCATCATTTCCTACTACAGACAGTTCTAGAAACAAAACAGGATGAGGAATCACATAGGTGCTGATCGATGACTTTCTTAGAAAACTGTACTCAGTTTAGCTTCATTTTTCATATGTAACTGTAATTTTCACATCTGTCTGTTTTGTCTTTTTTTCTCTCATATTTTAACCTAGTTCTACTGCAGGGAATCAGGCCCGTTAATATTATCACTTGAAGTCTTATAGTGATGGTGCATGTCAAGACAAAAATATGTACATTTTTAAGAACTTAGGTCTTATTTGACTTTCAGTGATGTTATTAAATGTTTTGTTTGTGTGCTGTTGCTGTTACTGTTCTTATTTTCTTTTTGAAAAAATATTTATTTGGCTGTGCTGGGTGTTAGTTTCAGCACACAGGATCTCTAGTTGTGGCTTATGGGATCTAGTTGCCCCACCAGGGATGGAATCTGAGCCCACTGCATTGAGAGCTTGGAGCCTTAGGCACTGGACCAGCAGGGAAGTCCCTATTATTTTCTTCTAGCAAAAGAAGATTAAACGTGGGTTTCCAGGCAAAAAGTAGCTGTAGAAATGTATGTGATAATTAGCAGATATCTTCCTTAAAAAAATTTATTTGTAAGTATAATGTAATGTTTTCCTTTCTTTGCCCTAGGACAAAGTACGAACAGAAAGTTATCGAGATTTTATATACCAAAACCCACATATCTTCAAAGACAAGGTGAGTAGCATAGGCTACAGAATTACATGTTTCCTGTGGATCTTGGGTAGCAGAAATCCTCTCTTAGGTCATTGTGACAGCAGTTGATTTCATGTATGCGCTGTGCTTAATCACTCAGTCGTATCCCACTCTTTGTGACCCCATGGACTGTAGCCTGCCAGGCTCCCCTGTCCACAGGGATTCTCCAGGCAAGAATACTGGAGTAGGTTGCCATGTCCTCCTCCAGGGGGTCTTCCCAACACAGGGATCAAACCCAGACCTCACGCATTGCAGGTGGATTCTTTACCGTCTGAGCCACCAGGGAAGCCCAAGAAGACGGGAGTGGGTAGCCTATCCCTTCTCAAGGGGATCTTCCTGTCCCAGGAATCGAACTGGGGCCTCCTGCATTGCAGGTGGATTCTTTACCAGCTGAGCCACCAGGGAAGCCCGATTTCATGTATACTGGCTTTATTTCATGGAAGACTTGTGATGCTGATCTGTGGTGCAGAATACTGATAACAGAAATGCTGATTGGTTTCATTCAGTACATTTTTTTTTTAATTGAAATTCATTAATTATAGTGATTTAACTTAGTTAAACTTTGCTCAGTCAGGTAAGTTTTGCTTAAACCATGTTTTTGATTTACTGTGATTCTTGTTAATTTCAAATGTACTAGATAAACCCCATATCAAAGCATTTAATTATTATTTTAGTTCACATTAATTAGTTAAAACTTAATTTAAAAACTCATTTGGTAAATAGGGTCAAATATTTTAAGGTAGAATTTATGTGCTTTTTTTGAGACCATTTTATGAGATACTTTATATTTTACAATTAGTCTTTATACTGCCTCAGGTTATTTCAAAGATGACCTTTCATGGTGTGTGTGTGTATGTGTGTGAAATTTGTGTCATATATTTTTTCCTCCCTTGTGAATTTTTCCATTTTTTCTTCACTTTATCTTTCCCTCCTTCTCTACATTGGCATGTTACCTAAGAGTTCAGGTTTTCTGTTTGCTCCACCTTACTGGAAGTTAGTCCACTAATTTAGTCAAGTATATGATTGTCTCTGCCACTCACATACCTTTGCTTGGAAATTTACCCCCTCTCTTTCTACTTCAGGGGCTTCCCAGGTGGCTCAGATGATAAAGTATCTGCCTGCAGTGCGGGAGACCTGGGTTCCATCTCTGGGTCGGGAAGATCCCCTGAAGAAGGGCATGGCAACCCACTCCAGTATTCTTGCCTGAAGAATTCCATGGACAGAGGAGCCTGGTGGGCTATAGTCCATGGGATTGCAAAGAGTCGGACACGACTGAGTGACTAACATACACACACAATTTCTGCTTCAAGAATATGTATATTGGTAACATCAGGTTTTCATCAGTCAGTTCAGTTGCTCATTTGTGTCCTAATCTTTGCGACCGCATGAATCACAGCACGCCAGGCCACCCTGTCCATCACCAACTCCTGGAGTCTACCCAAACCCATGCCCATCGAGTCAGTGATGCCATGCAACCATCTCATCCTCTGTCGTCCCCTTCTCCTCCTGCCCCCAGTCCTTCCCAGCATTAGGGTCTTTTCCAATGAGTCAGCTCTTCGCATGAGCTGGCCAAAGTATTGGAGTTTCAGCTTCAACATCAGTCCTTCCAGTGAACACCCAGGACTGATCTCCTTTAGGATGGACTGGTTGGATCTCCTTGCAGTCCAAGGGATTCTGAAGAGTCTTCTCTAAACCCACAGTTCAAAAGCATCAATTCTTTGGCACTCAGCTTTCTTTATAGTCCAACTCTCACATCCATACATGACTACTGGAAAAACCATAGCCTTGACTAGACGGACCTTTGTTGGCGAAGTAGTGTCTCTGCCTTTTAATATGCTATCTAGGTTGGTCATAATTTTCCTTCCAAGGAGTAAGTGTCTTTTAATTTCATGGCTGTAATCACCATCTGCAGTGATTTTGGAGCCCAAAAAAATAAAGTCACTGTTTCCACTGTTTCCCCATCTATCTGCCGTGAAGTGATGGGACCAGATGCCATGATCTTAGTTTTCTGAATGTTGAGCTTTAAGCCAACTTTTTCACTCTTGTCTTTCACTTCCATCCAGAGGCTCTTTAGTTCTTCTTCACTTTCTGCCATAGGGGTGGTGTCATCTGCATATCTGAGGTTATTGAAATTTCTCCCGGCAATCTTGATTCCAGCTTGTGCTTCCTCCAGCCCATCGTTTCTCATGATGTACTCTGCATATAAGTTAAATAAGCCGAGTGACAATATACAGCCTTGACGTACTCCTTTTCCTATTTGGAACCAGTCTGTTGTTCCATGTCCAGTTCTAATTGTTGCTTCCTGACCTGCATACAGGTTTCTTAAGAAACAGGTCAGATAGTTCCCCTTAATTTTGAGATACTTCTCCTATTTCATGGACCTTACATGATATTGCAGTAGTGACCCACAACCTTAATATATTGAAAAGACTGTTTTCCTGGGTTTATGTTGCTTGAAATAACATATATATTTATATAGACTGACTTTTATAGACTGACTTTTTTTATAGCTGAGTTGGAGATGTGAAATTGATATGGTTCTGATATCTTTTGGCCAATGCATTACGTATAAGGTAATGATAGCATGTATTTCTTTGTTTTTGCTGATTCCCCAACATGCAGTTTATTTCATTTTTAAAAATGTTAGTTTTTATCAGTTCTTTGTTGGCTTTTTATTTGCTTTTTATTTATTATTATAGCAAAGACCAATCATTTTTTTAATAGTTTTTATATTTGCAGTTAAAATGCTTGAACAGTTTATTTAATATCTAAAAAAACAGTTTCCAGTGAAGCAAATAATGTTAATATTAGAATCTTACTTTATACTTACAGTTAGATTATGCCTAGGTTTTTATTTTACTTTTTCCTTAATATGTTGTATACAATTTAAGCATGTATTTAAGCATTTAAGTCTGGGAATTACTAGTTCTGCCTGGCTACTCGGGATCCAGCCACACAATAATTTTAGACAATGGTGAGTCTCTGTGGGCCTCATCTATAAAATTATTTAAAAAAAATTTTTCTGATTCTAAAATTTTAGGACTTCTGTTTTTATAAAAGCAGTATCTTTGAGCTATCTTGTGAAATATTTTAAAAATACTTTTTGATATGAACGCTGTAAATACTTTCTGATACCAATGCCATAAGAATTTTTTAAGTAAAAATAGTTTCTTTTTCAATATGCTCTGAATAGACTTTTGTCTTGTATTACATAAGAAAATAGTGAAAAGACAAATATTAGTAATCATAAGATTAATCAGGAAATTAAGTAAATGAATACTTCCATGTATATGAAACACATCTTACTGGATTCATAGACCTGTACACAGTCATTATCTGCTCTTAATTTTTTATTTGTACCTGTTACAGAAATACTGTATATATTATACACTTTTGGACAAAATATATGACCATGGAAAAAATATAAAGTTTATTTTGTATTGTACTTACTGCCCTTGTAAAGAGATTAAATCTGCCACAGTTAGGAGAGGGCTTACTAATAAATTGGAAGTATTTTTCCTTAGTATTTTGCCTAACATGCTTTCTTTTATCAATGTGTGGTTAGGTTTTCTTGGCGTTTATGGTTTCTCAAGAGTATAATGTAAAATATGTATCAATTTCTAACTC
Source organism: Giraffa tippelskirchi (assembly GCF_054371585.1). Lineage (NCBI taxonomy): Eukaryota > Metazoa > Chordata > Mammalia > Artiodactyla > Giraffidae > Giraffa > Giraffa tippelskirchi. Next base: position 23,788,964 of record NC_137284.1, read on the forward strand.
TTTAAAGCATATTCAGGATATAATTCTCTATAATTAACAATAGTAATCTAGAGATTTCATGTGATTTGGGATACTCTTCTTTGTATTATACTATGGCTGCAGATGTTGAAAATATACTACCATGCATTTAAGTAGTGTTTGATAGTTTATAGAATATTTTCAAACATATTGTCTCGTTGTTGTATAATATACCTGTAACTAGGGATGGTAGGTATTTATCTCCATTTATTACATGAGGAATCTGAAACCAGTAGGTTAATGACTTGTCCTAAAATAGGCAACTAAAAAACAAACAGGACTTGAAGGTTTTAGTCCTAGTCTAGTGGCCTTAACCCTGTGCCACTACACTTTAAGGAGAAAATAATTAGGGTGGGATTCATTAATGACATTTTCATTCTCATTATTTTTCATGTATAGGTCCTTTGTGGCATGACAGAACATGTTCATGAAATTATTTAAATACAGTTCTTTAAAAAAATGTATGGAATAACATGTCTTCCTACGTTTTATACCATTATTTTTGTTTTCATTTTTCTTCATTAGGTAGACAAATTTCATATCACAGCTCTAGCTTCTGTATCATATATTGTTTAGGGCGTGGTAGAGATTTATTTTTCAGAAAAGGGGTTAAAATTAAAATTTCTTTTCCTCTCCCTCAATCCTTTCCTTCCTGCTCCCTTTCCTTCATGCCTTTCTTAATATTGTTTTAAGTCACAAAGCTCCTGTGGAGGCCATATGGTTTCTCAGATTTGATTTAACTTTGGGTGGCATAATCTTGTTATCACTCACTCATAATTAATTTCTATTTGTAGTTCATTGAAGAAATTCACAGTTTGGTGCCTTTTTTATGCTTTTGATTATTATCGACAGTTAAAATGTTTTTTATACATTCCTTCATCATTTTATAAAATGATATTAGTGTGTTCTGTTATCATTCTGCCTCTTTCTTGGTTCTGTCAAGTTTTAGTTTATTTGCCCAAATACCTAAATCTGAGCTAGATGTAATAAATAATTAGTATGCAACTAAAAATATAATTTAATTATGCACTTTTAAAAAAGCAGCTTGACCTGTGTTTGAGTTCCAGCTTTACAAATTACCCACTGTATGATCCTGAATCTGTTACTTTCTTTCTCTAAAGCTCTTTCCTTCAGAAAGAAAGAAGTAAGATTTAATATAAATATATATGCATATGTATATAAATTATATATGTGTGTATGTGTGTAGTTTTACGAAAGAATACATGCTCTAATTGGAGTACATGATATATATCCTCCTGTACTTAGTTGTTGTCACTTAGCAGTTTCTCTAAAATAATACCTTATTAACATTATTTTAATGGCTCAAAAATTCAGTGTAAAATTGTCCATAAGTTCTAATTTTTTATATTAGAAATAATGCGTGTAAAAATATAAAATATTAAAAGTCTTTTTATAAATGTAGGAATAGAATAATAAGATAAATTCTAGCAGAGGACTCTCTGGGTCAGAAAGGTTCTACCCTGGATGGAGTTAGTGCTGCCAGCTTGTCTTTCCAGAAACAGTGCATGAGTGTTGATATCCAGTATTCCCAAACACCATTGCCAAAGCACTGTGCTGTCAAACTTGCCAAATTCTACACTGATCTTTTATTTTTAATTTTGTAAATGTTTCAGTGAAAGTTTCTGGGAAGTCATCATTTACTGTTGTGTTATATATATATTTACATTTTATTATCATTTTATGATATGTAATATTTCAAGTTGATATACTATAACCATACTATAAATATATATGCTGTGTTATAGTACTTACGTGATGATGTGGTTAGTATATTTTATTTGTAACTTAAAAAAATGTTTTTGCAGTGGTATTTTATAGATTTCATTTTACAGTTTTGAACTTTCTTAATGTATGAAGTGGTTATGTTAAAATGTGCTGACTCACCCAAACAGGTAACAGGGTCAGGGACAGTCGCATTCTCCCTAAGCAGCCTCAGCCTTCTAAGAGGGGCAGAGGATAGGGGACACAGACTAGCAGCCTTTTGACAACCTTATTTCTTCAATAGAAATTAAGACTATTTAGATTCTCTCCTCTGGAGTCAGTTCTGGTATATTTTCAAAATGTAATGGAACAGACTTCCCTTATACTAGTAAACAGTGCAAAAGATAAAATGCATAGGAGCAGACTTAACTAATGTGCAGGACTTACATGAAAAAGATTTAAAAAAAAATCCCAAACTCCTGAAGAACATAAAAGATGATTAAAACAAATTGAAATTCTTACCATATTCCTGAATAGAAAACACAAAATGAAATTGTCTGTGTTCTGTAAATTTGTATTTTAGTTCAGTCCCCATAAAAATACTAAGACTTAAAAATAGACAAGCTGACTCTCTTATTCTTGTGGAAAAATGAATATATTACCTAGTAAAAAAGTAGTTGTTGAACAATGTAATAGATTCTTTTTTAAAAAATTTTATTTTATATTGGAGTATAGCCAATTAACAATGTTATGATAGTTTCAGGTAGACAGCAAAGGGACTCAGCCATACATATACATATATCCATTTTCCCCCAAACTCCTCTCCCAGCCAGGCTGTCTCATTGAGCAGAGTTCTCTGTGCTATACAGTAGGTCCTTGTCGGTTTCCATTTTAAAGAAAGCAGTATGTACATGTCCATCCCAAACTTCCTAACTATCTCTTCCCCCAGTTCGCCCCGCTCTGGCAACCATAAGTTTGTTCTTTAAGCATGTGAGTCTGTTTCTGTTTTGTAAATAAGTTCATTTGTATAATTGAACAATGCTCAGTTGCTCAGTCGTGTCTGACTCTTTGCAATCCCATGGACTATAGCCCCCAGGCTCCTCTGTCTATAGGATTTCCCAGGCAAGAATACTGAAGTGGGTTGCCAGTTCCTCCTCCAGGAGATTTTCCCAACCCAGAGATTGAACCTGCATCTCCTGCATTGCTGGCAGATTCTTTACTGTTGAGCCACTAGGGAAGCCCCATAGATTGAACAATACGATAGATAAATTCTAGTTCTGTTTTTCTTACAGTGGCTTCCCGGGTGGTGCGATGGTAAAGAATCTGCCTGCCAAGCAGGAGACACGGGTTTGATCCCTGGGTCGGAAAGATCCCCTGGAGGAGGAAATGGCAGCCCATTCCAATATTCTTGCCAGGAAAAGCGCTTCAGGGACCTGTGTAAAACTCTAACAGCCTGTGTGTGTCCTCTCCCCTTGCCCTACGCTCTGCTCTGTGCTTGAGTTCTCTTTATCACGCTGCTACTCTCTATTCTTCATTCTTGATTGTTTCTGAATGTTTTGCTTAATGTGTTTCCTTGGTAATTTTTTTTTACTGTGAACCATGCAGATTTCATTATTACTATTCTGGGAAGAACCATATGAAATTATTGATTAGAAATAATTGTTACATTCCAATCCCCAATAACATCTTAAATTTCATTCTTCTTACTGTTTCTACCATTGATAATATCTTTTTGAAAACTTAAATTCTCAAGTTACTGAATTCTAAAAGCCTATTTTTTATTGTACCTCTATAATTAAAATGAGTTGAATATTAAATTTTGGAAGTGGAGTGGGTATGAAAATATTCTATATCCATGATTCATTTATAACCATTTCTAAATTGTATGGATCAAACTATCCTGCTTAAGTTAATTTCTGGTACTCAAACTTGAGAAAGCTTATTTCTGTTAAAATTTAGAATTACTGAACCTAAATTAGAGGATACATACAATAAGGAAATAAAAGACAGACTACTTCCCTATTAAGTCTGTGGGAATTGCTCATTTCATATAAAACATTTCTTAAATTTACATTGTTGCATATGATTGCAATAAACTGTGGCCAAAAACTTATGAATTTAAAATAATCTAACATAATTATATGTTCAGTTTAGCCAAATAGAAGTTACTATCATGTTGGACTTGTAAAGTTTAAATTTTGTTATCTGTTCCTAGCCAGAAACATCATCATATATGAATAGGATTTAAAGTATTAGACCTTGTCAATAACATCTGTTCTTTTTCTTTTATTATTATACCAGGTAGTTTTGGATGTTGGTTGTGGAACTGGAATTCTCTCTATGTTTGCTGCTAAAGCAGGGGCAAAGAAGGTTCTTGGAGTTGATCAGTCTGAAATACTTTACCAGGCAATGGATATCATAAGGTAGATGCATTTTAAGGCTTGAGTTAAGATTATTTTTAAATTTGATGATTAGTAGATTTTCTTGTCTTTAATAGCTGTCCAGTGCAGACCTAAGGCCCTTATCTTTCAGTAAAATTTCACTCCAGCACAATAAGATTTTAAGTTGAATTGACCTAAACATGTTTGAAGTATGAACAGTCTTTTCACTCTTCTCATTATGAGAATTATTTTTATATAGTTTTCTGCTTTTCAATATGACTATGGATATGCTGATTATAATAATATTAAATTAGAAATCATGGACATATAGGATAATGTTAAAAGATGCACTACAAAAGTCAATGTATCAGTAGTATTTTGTTTACCCAGATAGCAATTCAGCTAAAAAAAAAAAGGTTATTGTTTTCCTTTTGACAGTACTAGTAGCCCTGTGTCTCCTCAAATTAAAATGTGAAGTCCAAAATGGCTACACACAGATTGGAGTAGATTTAGTTTATCCCCTAAAACTTAATTTTATTCTCTAAAAATACATCCTCTCTTTGAGGAATTAAGTTAGGTTAATTGACCAGCGGTTGATTTTACAGTTGACTTATATTCTAGTAAGAAGACCTTTACTTGAACTACAACTTATAGAACTAGATTTTGTTAGTTGTGTACTTAACCAAAGCATGTTACATTTGAAACTTAGGAATAATTTCCAAAATAATTTTAATAGCAGGCCTTTCAGCAATTCCTTCCCCCCCCCAGGGTTATTGAGATATAATTGACACATAACATTGTGTGAGTTTAATGAAAACATATTATAAATGTATTTCTTTGATACATTAATGTATTAACATAATAGCTACCACCATAGTGTTAGTTAACACCTCGATTGTGTCGTGAAATATTGGATTGGCCAAAAAGTTTGTTCCGGTTTTCCATCACATCTTACAGAAAAGCCTGAATGAACTTCTTGGCCAACCAATAATTACCATTTCTTGTTTGGAGGGAGAACATTAAAGGTCTACTCTCTAAACAGCTTTCACCATGCTTACATTAGATTCTTGGCGATGATCCTTCAATGGTCCTCTCACTGATGCATATATTTTATTCTTAAAATTGATTAATGTTGATCTTTTCTGATCTGTATAACGTTTAAATAAATGTAATTGTGTAAAATGTTTAAATTTAATATTTTATTGCATAGTGTAGCGTGTAGTGTTGTGGTTAAGCATGCAAAGTTTCAGAGGTTAAGAAACCACCTGCAGTGCGGGAGACCTGGCTTGGGAAGATCCCCTGGAGGAGGGCATGGCAACCCACTTCAGTATTCTTGCTTGGAGAATCCCATGGACAGAGGAGCCTGGCAGGCTACAGTCCATGGGGTTGCAAAGAATCAGACATGACTGAGCAACTAAGCACATACATGAAAAGTTTCAGTTGGACAGTTTTGAGTCCTTGCTCTGCCCCTTCCCCATTGTTTGAACTTCGATTAAATATCTAACCTCTTTGAAACCTCAGCTGTTTCATTGTAAAAATGAAAGTAATGATGACAAGAAGTCAGTAATGGTTATGAGCAAGGTAAATAAGTTGTAAGTAAAATACACACCTCAATCTCTTTGGCATATTGCCTGACCTGACATGTAGTAGGTATTCAGAAGTTAGCAACTGTTATTATTAACAAGCACCAAATGAATGTTAATGAAAAAATGACATTGCTCTTACTTAGATTTTTTCATAGATAGAGGCTGGTGGTTATTATTTTCATATTGGAGAATATGCATATGTGTTGCATATGTGTATACAATTCCATAATCTGGGAAAGTTTTTTTAGTTTTATTTTGTTACCATTAACTACAGCATCATCATTTTGCGGGTTCTGTAACTAGCACCCTCTCTTGCTTGTACCTTGCTTTCCAAACAGGTGTGAGAACCGCTATCCCCAAGAAGAGATAGTTTTATGTAAATTAACAAATTTATTGTTGATAGTAAGATTATGGTAAGATATTTCTATTAGAAATGTGGAAGACCCATGTTCATTTGTATATTTATTTGTCATTTTTGATTTCTGTGAGACTAGATGTGCGCTCTTTTTTTTTTAAGAATAATTTTAAAAAATCGTTTATTTTTGGCTGCTGTGGGTCTGTGTTGCTGTATGCTGACTTTAGTTGCATTGAGTGGGGTCTGCTCTTTGTTGTGGTGCGCAGGCTTCTCAGTGTGGTGGCTTCTCTTGCTGTGGAGCATGGCCTCTAGGTTTTGGGCTCTGTAGTTGCTGCTCGTGGGCTCTAGAGCTCGGGCTCAGTAGTTGAGGCTCATGGGCTTAGTTTCCCCATGGCATGTGGGATCATCCCCGCCCAGGGACTGAACCCATGTCCCCTACACTGGCAGGCAGATTCTTAACCACTGCCCCACCAGGGCTCTCAGGGTCCAGTGTGCCCTCATTTTAGTTCCTCTGTGGAGGAAAGGCTGGTGATTTTGTTTTCAAAATCATTTTGAAACTCATTTTCAAACTCACTTTGTTTTCATTTTATTTCACAGAAGCCCTGATTCCTAGTGATGTTTTAGAAATACGGTTTTACAATGATTATATTCAGATTCTTTGTGTATAAAATTTAGTGCTGGAATATATAGAAATATTATATGAGAGCATTTATTGAAAATGACTTAGCATTCAGTTTTAGGCATTTCAACTTAATTAAAGTTGCTAACATTAACTTAGTACTTCCTATTGAATTTTTTTTTTTGAGATAGGTACAAAAACAGTGTAATACTATTTTTTTAGTAGAGATTAAGAAATTGAGACATGGAGGACACATCAGTTTCCTTATTTGTAGTAGTGCCAGGATTGGATCCCATAGTCCATCCTGACAGCCAGTCTTCTACACTGTGTCTCCATTGCACTGCTCACAGGGCACATATTTGTTGTGGCCAGTAGTTTGCTTTACTTAGAACCTATAGTGTTTGAATATTAGACCTTTTTGTTTTGGATGAGCCAACATTATACTTTTCTTCAAAGATGTTCTCCTTTGCCTTTTTTATTCGTGAAAAGATAAGATAGCTATTTCCGTAGGGTTCATAGTATCTCTCCTTCATTTTCCATTCAAAAACTTGAAATTTACACTGTGGATGAAATAACCTCTGTTCTTCTGTTTGTGGATGTATCTGTAGAAGAATTTTCATGAAACAGTTTATTGTTAATGTCTGCAGCATTTACTGGCTCATTTTTCTACCAGATGAGAAAGCAGAATAGCACACTTCTCTCAGCATCTAGAACCATATGACTTGATTTCTAACTTTGGCTTTTTGACTAGCTTTATGATAATGGGCAAATTGCTTAACTTCTTTAACCTTGGTTTCTTCATTTATAAAATGAGGTTGATGGTAGTATTTGTCTCACAGGATTGTTATAAAGGTCGAATCCACTTATAGTGCTTCGCAAAGTGGCTGACATGTAAGTGAAGTGAAGTGAAAGTTGCTCGGTTGTGTCCAACTCTTTGTGACCCCACAATTTGGGGACTCAAATGCGACCCCATGGACTCAAATGTGACCCCATGGACCCCAGGCTTCTCTGTCTGTGGAATTCTCCAGGCCAGAATACTGGTGGTGGGTAGCCGTTCCCTTCTCCGGGGGATCTTACCAACCCAGGAATCAAACCCAGGTCTCCCTCATTGCCAGCGGATTCTTTACAGTCTGAGCCACTAGGGAAGCCTGGTTGACATATAACTGCTTATTAAATGTTACTAGTAATTATGATAATATTAATTGATAATTATAGTGATATGTTTGGTTTGGCACCAGTGCCTCCAATAATACTTTACATTTGATTGGTTATGTTTCTGAAATGATCATTTCTTGCTGCTATCCCACCAACATATGATGACTCTTTTCTGTTTCATGATCTCTATTCTTTTATACCATAAAGTTTTAAACTTTAGTCAGCTTTATTATGTATTCACTCTCTTCCCTTGAAATCTACTCTCAGCTTCTCTTATACTTGTCTATTATTGCACTGGAGCTTTCTAGAACCATCATCAGTCAATGAAAGCAGCTCTTCTGATTAGCAGGCTGTGAATTGTCTTTAGCATTTCTGAGACTTCTTTTGCTGCCAGAAATTTGTACACAGCAGGATTTCTGTAAAACTCCCTAAGCTTTCCTCTGTAAGAAGATACTTTAAATTCTAAAAGGTGGATAGTTTGTTTTTCCCCCTCTTTGGGTAGGGAAAAGTTTTTATTGTACCAGTCATGGAACTAGATTTCAACCAACAAAATCTACCACTGTCTATTTTAAGTCAAACTGATTGAAAGAGGATTTGTTTTGTTTTTAAATATATTTATTTTTATTTGGAGGATAATTGTTTTATAGAATTGTGTTGGTTTCTGCCATACATAAAGGTGAATGTTTCATATTCTTTTAAACATATTCAACTTAACAATTCTTGAATTGTGCTCAAAAAGATGATAAAATAATTTTATCTCATTTAAAAAGGAGATGTAGCATTTCTAAAGAAATGGAAGATGTTTTATTAGCAGGGACAAATAGAACTCAAAGTAATACATGGGAGGAATGAGAAATTGTTTCTTTTTCTTGCTCTCACTTTCCTGTGAATGATCATTCCAGAAGCATAAACGTCCTAAGGATAGCAAAGCTATTCAGTTGTCAGGCAATCGTATCCAGTGTTCACCCTCAGGAAGCAGAGTTAGCTTCTGGTAATATTTGCCTTTACTCTGACTGCCTTTGGTTTCTCATTAACTCTGCATTGGAAAGCTCATTATTCAGATTTTTGGATATTTTTGCAAAGTTTTCCTGAGAAAGTTGATCTGTCATATGACTGTAATGCAGTACTTTCAATCTCAGTATGACTTTAAAGATGCGATCTTTTATATTACCTGTGCCTAGAATACGGTTAGAAATGAAACAGATCTGTTTCATTTTTATGCCTAGATCCATTGTCATATTATGTAAGTGTTTTTCTCTAGATCCTAGGACAAGAGCTTTATCTTCTTAATATTTTAAGGCGCTTAGTAACGTAACAGTGAATTTAAAGATAGTGGTGGTATATGGAAGATTTGGAACAAGATCACAAAATATACCAGGATATATTCTTGAAGTAAGGGATATTCTGTCATATCTTGTTTCTAAATTCATTTATTTTTGTTCATTTATTTATTTATTTTCAGCTGTGCTAGGTCTTCGTTGCTGCATGCAGGCTTTCTCTAGTTGCAGCAAGTGGGGGCTGCTCTTGATTGAGGTGGCAGCTTCTTACTGTGGTAGCTTCTCGTTGTAGAGCGCACTAGCTTCAGTAGTTGCTTGCGGGCTCTAGGGTGTGGGCTTGGTTATTGTGGTGCACGGCCTTAGGTGCTCCATGGCATGTGGACTCTTCCCAGACCGGGGATTGAACCCATGTTAACAGCATTGTCAGGTGGATTCTTTTATATTTTTTAAATTAGAGGTTAACTCTGCTTTACAGTGTTGTGTTGGTTTCTCCCTACCTCAACCATAGGTATACACATGTCCCCTTCCTCTAGAACCTCCCTCCCAGCTCCTACCCCGTCCCACCCCTCTAGGTTGTCACAGAGCACCAGGTGAACCCCTTGTGCTATACAGCAGCTTCCCATTAGTTACCTGGTTTACACATGGTAATGTATGTATTTCAGTGCTACGCTCTCAATTCGTCCCTCCCTCTCCTTCCCCCACTGTGTCCTTAAGTCTGTTTGGTCTGAATCTCTATTCCTGCCCTGGCAGGCGTATTCTTAACCACTGAACAACCAGGGAAGTCCTCTAAATTTAATAGAAATAATGAAAGAGTAAATGAAAACTGAAGGAAACTTTGAACCAGTGATGAGGATAAAAATGGTTAAAAACAATTTGCTGCTCAAGAGTCTTGTAATGAAGGTGATTAAGGTGGTTTACATGGAAACTAAATTCTATTTTTCTCACATCCTGCCACCTCCTTAATTTCCTGTCTACTCAGTGGTCCTGTCTTGGGGATCCCATGACTACCTACTAGTTCAGTGATTCACTGGAACAACTCACATGACTGAATATAAAGTTGTATTCACAGCTTCACTGCTAATATTTATTACAGCAAAGAATACAGACCAGGCGTATCAAAGAAAAGACACCCGTCAGTAAAGAGGTCATGTACGGGCTCCGACAAAATCCTTTCATCTCTGCGAGAGTCACACAAGATGTGCTTTTCCCTCTAGCTGAGAACCTCAGAGACTCTTAAGAGATTCCTCAACCCAAGGAAGTTTGAGACTTAAGAGTTTATGGTTCTCAAAGAGATCTGGTGGCATAGGCACGTGACGGCTCTGTCATCAGCCATTGTGCAGTGGTGTCAGATGCCAGGTGCATACCAGGAATCATCCTGTTAACTTTACACATGCTGTTCTCCTGATTTGTCTTGGTTCACAGCTTCAGGTGTATTGAATAGCATCATTAACCAGTAAATGTAAGAATGTTCAGGAGTTTTGTTAGGGTTTGATCAAGAATTATTGCCATGGTTACAGAGATACGAACCAAGAGAACAGACGTGCATGAACTCTTCTCACAGAAGAGTTAGAAATTAGAAACCTGAGGCTCGTACTTGTCCTCTCCCTCTCTTTTACCAGCAGACTTACTGGAGGTAGAGTCCTCAGGAGAATCCTTGCTGTTCTCAAATTCATCCTTCTTCTACTCGTTGATGTAGCTTAAATCTGTGCCTTCATTCACATTCTTGTATTTTTTATATACTCACCTGAATTAATGCATTTGCACCTAAGTAGCTCAGTTATTTGGCTCTCTGTCGTCTACTCTCTTAGTGTGGCCAGGTTGATTTCCCTACCAGCTCTCTTCTCTTTTAAATAAATAAAGAAAGAAAGAAAGGAAGTAAAAAGATGTTTTTGTATTGGGAAGACGTGAGAGGAAAATGGAGAAACTAAAAATTACCTCTGATCCTGGTATGAGATCTCACTATCAGCACTTTGGTAAGGCTTTTTTAAAGACATCACATGAAAATGTAAGCTTTACTAGAATATCAGCTCCCCAAGGTTAGACAGGAATTTTTCTCTATTTTATTCATGGACATGCCATCCAGAAGGGTACCAGTCATGCAGGTATTCAGTGTAAATACTTGTTGAATCAGCGAATGGATTTTCAAGACCCAGGACATGAAATATTCAAAGCTTGTTGCAAACCCATTATCTTTCTGCTTGAATTCGCATTATTGTCTAACCTTTTTTTCTCCCCCCCTCCTATTTTATTAGAAGCTAAGCTATTGCTAACTTTAAACAGTAAATGTCCTCAGTGTTAGTAATCCACAGCTACAAGCCTATAAACAAAAATTACACATTTGGGAGGGAGACAGCTCATGAAATACACTTAATAAAGGTAATTGGTATGTTTTCTGTTATCTGCCTCAGAAGAAAAGAGGGAGATCTGTTCTGGGCAACACTTTAGTCTTCTCTGATGTGTGCACTGAGCACTGGATCCTTCCTTACAAGTTTACCAAAATGATTTGATTGCCCTTTTTTCCTCCACTGAATTATCAGAATCTTTGGTTCTTTTGATATTACCATCTAAAATCTCCATCTGTTTATCAATTTATTATATTTTGTATTACTTTATTGTCATTTCAGCATGCTTGGGAAACAGAAACATGTATGTTTGGGTGCCATAGTGAACCGAAAACATAATAATATTATGCCTTGTATATTTTTGTATCAGGGTGTTCCCCCCCACCCCACCCCCATATGCATTTTGAAAAAATAATCATCACCTAAGTATTCTTCTAGGTGAATTTTATAGTCATTTTGTCACCAACTTTAAATGCCATTTAATTGATAAGATGTTCATTGTATGAACACTGGTGTTATGCTGTTTACACATCTGTCTCCCTGCTAGACCATGTTCTTCCTTAGAACCTAGAGTGTGTCTTTTTTATCAAAATGGCATTGGGCAGAAGTACATTACAAATTTGATCCTATTTTCTCATTCTAAAAATCCTGAAATGGCTCCTCATTGCCTCTAAAAACTAGACTCCTTAACATTACCTCTAATTACCTCCCAACTTTGTCACTACATACTGCCTCTTGTTGCTCTAATCATCCTAAACTATTTATAGCTCTTCAAATTTGCGATTTGTCTTCCATACACACACACATATACACACACACATATACACACAGGCAGTTTGTTCATACAGAGATGAGGCACCCTCCTTTACCCCCATATTCATATATATCTTTGTGGATGCTCTGTCTTTTTCTGATTAAACTCGAATGTCACTCAGGTAAGGGCTTATTATATTAGCTCCTATGGAGCCTGTGTTCTTTACCCTCCTGAATGCCTTAGACCATGTTCTTAAGTGCACAGCCTCTCTCTTATCTCTGTAAGCCCAGTATCAGATAATTACTCATGATGATGTCCCTGTATCATGAGATAAAAGTTAAATTGCTGCTTTTCAGATGGGGAATAATATAGGATAGTGATTATTGCTCTAACAAAATATCCACCCGGAAAAATAATTTCGGTGTTTATTGGATTAGTTAAGAGACTTACTTAACATACCCTTTATATTATGGTGTTGTATTTCTGAAAATTAAAGCTATGCTAGTTTTTGAGCAGGTGTTTTCAGAGATAGAATTCATTTGGAATGCTTTTATGCTAAAGTAATGTTTAGTGATTGGCCTCTTGAGAGAAGAGAAGTAAGTAAGAATCTATAGTTTTTTTTTCATGAATGGTAAAATCAGGTGGTGATCAAGATGAGCAGGCTCATAAAAGGGATTATCTCCATGAATCACGTCTGTGTTGCAATGTTTTAATACAGAATCACTGGGAATTATGGCCTTTTGTCTTTTTTTCTATGTATTCCCTGAAATCTTAATCTTTCCAGTTGTATTTATATTCCAACAGGTAATTATTGAGGCAGATAGGATTATGACTTGTAGCAGACAATAAACAGCCTGAGCAGATGGCCTTTTACAGGACACGTCTTGTTTCAGCATGAGCATCCTGAAAATATTTCTAAGGCAATAGGAACATTTTGATCTTCTAAGAAGATTGCTCTTTGTTACTTTTGAAGTGTTTGTAATTGTTAAGCCTTAATTAAATATTTCAGTAAATGTAAGCAACTATAGCAATTCCATCGTAGAGAATTTTATTAAATATCTCTTTTAAAAAGCTCAGTTATGATATATAAACATGCTTTTTAACCTTTGTGTGAAATACACATATTATAAAGTGCATAGCACATAAATTATGTGTTAACATAAGTACAAAAAAGTAATAGGAAAGAGAACATTTCCAGCACTTTAGATTTCCTCCCATCTCCATCTGTCCTTTCTTGGTAAGATGCTCTCCCTACTTGACTGAGGTAATGACCATCCTGGCTTTTGTAGTAATCACTTCCTTAATATTGCTTTATATTTCACTTTAATCATTTATTATGCATTCTTTTGGTCTAGCTTGTTTTGTTCAACATTATTTTTAGTGTTCATTTATGTTTATTGTTACATAGAATGGTATTGATTAGTATATCCCAATTTATCTTTTCTATTCTTGACGGGAATTTTTGTGTTTTCCAGTTTAGGTCTATTTAGAATGATTTTGTTATGAACCTTTTTGTCCATGTGCCTGGTACGCATCTGTGGGGTATATGTTTACAAAATATTTCAGACTTTAGGGAATACACATCTTCAGATTTTCTCGGTATTGCCAGACTATTTTCCAAAGTGGTAATACCAATTTATACTTCTACCAATAGTATATAACAGTTCGGGTTGGTATTGCCTATCTTTAACAATTTTTTCCAGTTGGTTGTATAGCAGTGTCTCATTGAAATTTAAATTTGCATTTCTGTGATTGTCAGTGCGACTGAGCACTTTTTCCTGTGATTATTGGCATTTGGATTTCCTTTTCTGTGAAATATGTGTTTATGTCTTTTGTTCAGGTTTCCATTGAGTTGGACCTTTTTCTTATTTATTTGTAGACAGTCTTTATTTTGTGTGTGTGTTTGAAATGTTTGTAAGCTTTATGTAATGAAAAAATTCTCCTTCTATCTTGCTTTTTACTCTCTTCAAGTATCTTTTGATGTACTGAAATTCTCGGTTTTCATGTATCATTATTATTGTTTATGGTTACCACTATATGTGAGTTGGGTAAAAAACCTTATGGAGGTGTTTTCCTATATTTTTGTGTAAAATTTTATAGTTGTGTTTTTTATATTTAGATTTGTAATCTACTTGGTATTGTTTTTGTATATGGTATGAGGTAGTGGTCCAGCTTTTTAAAGCTTAGTAGTAGTAATCTGTTTAAAAATGACCTAGTTGTTCCAAAGACCATTTTTTCCCCTCTACTTTGTACTGTCATCTTTGTCAGGAATCAAGCATCCATATATGAGGCCAGTATAACCTTTATACCAGAACTCTACTAAGGCAGAACAAAAACTTACAGGTCAATCATTTATGAACATATATGCAGAACATCCTATTCAAACTATTAGAAAACGTAATTGAGCAGTGTGTGCTTAGTTGCTCAGTTGTGTCTGACTCTTGCAACCCCTTGGACTGTAGCCCACCAGGCTCCTCTGTCCATGGAATTCTCCAGGCAAGAATACTGGAGTGGGTTGCCATGCCCTTCTCCAACGGATCTTCCCTACCTGGGTCTCCTACATTGCAAGCAGATTCTTTACCTTCTGAGATATCGGGAAAGCCTATCGAACAATATATTGGAAGGTAAAGTTTATCCCAGGAATACAAGTTTGGTTAAATTTGAGAAAATTAACCAGAAAAATTTATTGATGTATCTCAGGAAAGAAAGTTTGATGAAATTCCATTTCCTTTCAGTCTATATATTAAACTCTTAGCAAACTAGAATTAGAATGTGTTATATCGTAACACGATACAGTGTATCTCCAAAAACAAAAACTACAGCCCACAACTTGAGGAACCTTTGAAAGTTTAAGTTCAGGAACAGGACAGGGACACTTGCCATCATCTCTTGTATTCAACACTGTAAAGGAGATCCTGGACAATGGAACAAGACAATAAAAGAAAGATACAAGAATTGGAAATGAAGGGTCAAGACTTTTCATGTTCCCTAGTAATATGTTTATGAATATAGATATCAGAAATAAACTATAAATAAGTTATTAGAGCAGTAAAAGTATTAAGGTGCTTAATATTTTTTAATGTATTTTTTGATACATAATTTTTAAATTTGACCTGATTTACAGTGCTGTATTAATTCCTGGTGTACAGCAAAGTGAATCAGTTATACATATATATATATTCTTTTCCATTATGGTTTATTACAAGATACTGAATATAGTGCTCTGTGCTATTCAGTAGGACCTTGTTTGTATCTATTTTATATATAGCAGTTTGTATCTGCTAATCCCAAACTCCTAATTTATTCCTGCCCTCTCCCCGTGCCGCCTTTCCCCTTTGGTAACCGTAAGTTTGAATTCTGTTTATGTGAATCTGTTTCTGTTTTGTGTATACATTCATTTCTGTTACTTTATAGATTCCACATATGAATGATGTCATACAGTATCTTTCTCTGACTTATTTCACTAAGCGTGCTATGTTCTAGGTCCATTCACATTTCATATTTTAATAGCTGGGTAATATCCCATTGTGTGTATCTCTGTGTGTGAGATCTTAAAAAAAAATTTATTTATTTGGCTGCCTCTGGACTTAGGTGCAGCACATGGGATCGTTTGTTGTAGCGCAGAGACTCTCTGGTTGTGGCACGAGGGCTTAGTAGTTGCAGCGCTTAGACTCCAGAGTGCTTGACCTTCAGTGGTTGTGGCACACGGGCTCCACAGTGTGAGGCCCAGTAGTTGTGGCACATAGGCTGAGTTGCTCTGCGGCATATGAGACCTTAGTTCCCCGACCAGGGATCGAGCCTGCATTACAAGGCAGATTCTTAATCACTGGACCATGAGGAAAGTCCCTGACATACCTTATTAATCCTGTGATCTGTTGATGGGCACTTGGGTAGCTTCCATGTCCTGGCTATTGTATATAGTGCTGCTGTGAACATGATGGTGAATGTATCTTTTTGAACTAATGTTTCTGTTTGTTTGGATATTTACCTAAGAGTGGAATTACTGGATCATATGGTAGTTCTATTTTTAATTTTTTAAGGGACCTCTATAATGTGTTCCATAATGGCTGCACCAATTCACATTCCCACCAGCAGTGTAGGAGGGTTCCCACTTCTCTACACCCTCTTCAGCATTTGTTATTTGTAGACTTTTTAATGATGGTCATTCTGATCAGAGAGGTAGTATAATATTATAGTTTTGATTTACATTTCTCTAATAATTAGTAGTGATAATGAGCATCTTTTCGTGTGCCTGTTTACCATCTGTATCTCTTTGGAGAAATGTCTATTTAGGTATTCTGCCTATTTTTTGATTGAATTGTTTTTTTGGGTTTTTTTTTTTTGTCATTGTATGAGCTGTTTGTATATTCTGGAAATTAAGCCCTTGTCTGCTGCATCATTTGCAAATATTTTCTCCCAGTCTGTAGGTGGTCTTTCTGTTTTATTTATGGTTTCCTTTGCTGTACAAACGGTTATAAGTTTGATTAGGTCCCATTTGTTTGTTTTTGCTTTTATTACTGTTGCCTTGGAAGTCTGACCTAAGAAAACATTGTTATGATGTATGTCAGAGATTGTTTTGCCTATGTTCTCTCCTAGGAATTTTATGGTGTCATGTCTTTGAGTCTTTAAGCCATTTTGAGTTTATTTTTATATATGCCGTGAAGGAGTGTTCTAACTTCATTGATTTATGTGTTGTTATTCACCTTTCCCACCACCACTTGCTGAAGAGACTGTCTTTTCTCCATTGTATATTCTTGCCTCTTATGTCAGAGATTAATTGACTGTAATATGTGGGTTTATTTTAGGGCTCTTTTCGGTTCTATTGACCCATATGTCTGTTTTTGTGCCAATACTATGTAGTTTTGATGGCTGTAGCTTTATAGCATAGTCTGAACTTCAGGAACTCCAGCTTTGTTCTTTTTCCTCAGGAATTTCTTTGGCAATTCTGAGCCTTTTGTGATTCCATATAAATTTTAGGATTATTTGTTCTAGTTCTTTGAAAAATGTCGTGGGTAACTTGATAGGGATCACATTAAATATTTGGCTTGCTTTGGGTAGTATGACCATTTTAACAGTATTAGTTCTTCCAGTCCAAGAGCATGGGATATCTTTCCATTTCTTTAAATCATCTTCAATTTCCTTTATCAGTGTTTTATAGTTCTCAGTGTGTAAGTCTTTCACCTCCTTGATCAAGTTTATTCCTCAGTATTTTATTTTTTTGATGCAGTTTCAAGAGATTTTTTTTTCCTATTTCATTGTTAATGTAAAGAAATGCAATGGATTTTTGTATGTTAATCTTGTATCCTGCTACCTTGCTGAATTTGTTTATCGGTTCTAGTAGTTTTTGTGTGAAGGCTTTAGAGTTAAGTATCATATCATCTGTATATCATGACAATTTTACCTCTTCC
Source organism: Giraffa tippelskirchi (assembly GCF_054371585.1). Lineage (NCBI taxonomy): Eukaryota > Metazoa > Chordata > Mammalia > Artiodactyla > Giraffidae > Giraffa > Giraffa tippelskirchi. The sequence continues at coordinate 23,806,581 of NC_137284.1, forward strand.
CTTCAAATTTGGATACCTTTTATTTCTTGTTTCATCGCTGTGGCTAGGACTTTTAATACTATATTAAACAGAAGCAATGAGAGTGGACATTCTTGTCTTCTTCCTATAGTCAGTTGGAAGGCTTTCAGCTTTTCCATCATTGAGTGTATGTTGGCTATAGGTTTCTCATAAATGGCTTTTATTATTTGAAATATGTTCTCTCTGTCACCACGTTGATAAGAGTTTTTATTGTGAATTTATATTGAATTTTTTCAAATGCTTTTTCTGCATCTATTGAGATGATCATGTGGTTTTGTCTTGTCTTTTGTTGATGTGGTGTATCACATTGATTGATTTGAGTGTGTTGAACCATCTTTTTGACCCTGGAATGAATCCAGCTTGATCATGGCGTTTGATTTTTTTTATGTGTTTTTGGATTTAGTTTACTAATACTTTGTTGAAAACTTTTGCATCTATATTTATTGAAGATATTGGCTTCTTTGATGAATTCATCAAAGATATTAGAGACCAAAAAATATATATATTAGATATTCTGGCCTCTAATTATATATATATATATATATATATATATATGTTAGGTATTGTCTTTGATTTTGATATCACCATGTTGGTGGCTTCATACAATGACTTTGGGAGTGCTCCCTCCACTTTAGTCTTTTGGAAGAGTTTGAGAAGGATCAATGTAAATTCTTCTTTGTATGTTTGGTAGAGTTTTTCAGTGAAGCCATCTGGTACTGGACTTTTGTTTGCAGGGAATTCTTTATTATTATTATTGCAGATTCTATTTCACTTCTAGTGGTTGGTCTGTTCAAATTATCTATTTCTTCTTGATTTAGTTTTGGTAGGCATACATTTCTAGAAACTTGTCCATTTCTTCTGTTGTTCAGTTTGTTGGCATGTAATTGTTCATAGTACTGAAAACATAATTAATATGTAAAAATTGGTTGTATTTCTGTAAAAAAAAACACAAAACAAGACAATGAAAATTAAAGCATATAAAGTGTATTGCTAATATTTCTAACACCCTCTCAGACAATGCTAGGACGCTAAGTCACATTTAATGGAAAATTCATCCCTGAAATGAATGTTCCCTAGTAGGTGCTGTGCATGAACTGCTTTAACAGCTTCTTTCCCAGTGTACCCTCTGACATTGGTCAATATTTCCTTGCCATGTATTTCTCTGGTATCTTGCAACATTTTCTACAGTGATATCTGCAAAGAAAAAGCCTGTGAAGATGCTCATGATCATCAGGATTTGAACCATTCCCTACAAAACTTATTAATAACTCAGTAGAAATGTTTTCTGAGTTCTCTCTCTTTTTTTTTTGAGGATATTTTAAATTTTTATTTATTTTTGTCTGCACTGGGTCTTCATTGCTGTACACGGACTTTCTCAAGTTGTGGCAAGCGGGGGCTACCCTTCCTTGTGGTGCCTGGGCTTCTCACTGAAGTGACTTCTCTCGTTGCAGAGCACAAGCTCTAGGTGCACAGGTTTCCGTAGTTGCAGCATGCAAGCTCAGTAGTTGCAGCTTGCAGTCTCTAGGTAGGTTGGCTTCAGTAGTTATGACACGTGGGTTTAGATGCTCTGCAACATGTGGAATCTTCCCGAACCAGGGATCAAACCCATGTTCCTGTATTGGCAGATAGATTCTTAACCCTTGGACCATCAGGAAATGTATCTTAAGTAACAGTAAATGAATGCTGTCCCCTTATAACTGAAAATAAAACAAGAAATGTCCACTCTTACCAATTCTATTCGGCATTGTCTTGGGGGATCTAACAAGTACCATAAACATATTTAAAGGAAGGAAATTAAATCTATTGTATTTATGGCAGTAAAAACAATAGATTTAAAGGAAGAACTAAGACTTGTTACTCCCAAGTAACATGATCAAGTACACGTAAAATCCTAAGAAATCTATAAAATAACCACCAAAACTGTGCTAAAGCTAAAACCTTTATGACAGTCAGTGAGATTCAGGGTCAAAATATGAAAATCAACTATGCTTCTGTTATTATCCATAAACAACTAGAAATTGAAACTTAAAAAGTACATACCATTAAAATGTGATCAAAATTATTAAACATTTAGAGGTAAATTTAGCAAAATATGTTTAAGACATAAACACTAAAAAATGCAGAACGATACCATGAGCTGATCCTAAAATTCATATGAAAACACAAATGGCCTAGAATATCCAAAAGAATTTTAAAAGAAGAATGAAGTTAAAGAATATATATGGTCAGACTTCGTGACTTAATTTAAGTATAAGAATCAACAAAGTGTTGTATTAGCGCAAGGATGTGCGTCTAAATCTTGGGGCAGAATTGAAGGTCCAGAGATAAGCTTACACATCTATGCTTAGCTGGTTTTTGACAATGATTCTGAAGTAATTCCATGGGTTGGTGAAACTTTTTCTTCAACAGAGTTGGAGTTATCACTCATGATAGTTTTTCTAACAAAGTTTTTTCATTAATGTACAGGAAAAAAAGATCATGATGATATATTGGAAAAATTAACTCAAAATAGAAACTAAAAAAAATGTAGAAGAAAGCATAGGTCAAAATACTTGATGTAGGCAAAGATTTCTTAGATATGAAAAGCACCAAAAGCATGAACCATGAAAGAAAAAAATGATAAATTGGTCTTTATTGAAATTAAAAAAACTTTAGCCTTTAAAACATATTATTACAGAAATAAAAAAAAGCCACAAGTTGGAAGAAAATATTCACTATTTTCTTCCAGAGTTTTTATCCAGAAATGTAAAGAACTTTTAAAATTCAAAAATAAGAATACAACTGATCTAGTTTTTTAAATGGTTAAAATGTTTGAGCAAAAGATAATAGGGGATTATGATTAGGAAAGTTCAATTTTTAACCATAATGAGATATTACCACACAGTTAAAATTAAAAAGATACTATACTAAGTTTATAAGGATGTGAAACAATAGAAATGCTCACATATTGCTAAGAATGTAAAATCATATATGAACTTTGTAAAACAAACTGGCAGTTTCTTAAAAAGTTCTATCACTTCCATTTGACGGAGCACTTCTTGTACATACATGTTTATAGCAGCTTTATTCATTGTAGTCCAAAAGTGGAAATCCAGAAATCCATCGTCAGATGTGTAGATAGACAAAAAGTGTTTTATTCATACAGTGGGATACTACTCAACAATAACTAGGGATCGAACTTCCAATATACGGAAAAATAGGCATGAATCTAAAAAGTACATTTATTGAAAGAAACCAAACACAAAGGAGTACATTCAATATGATCTGTTTATATAAAACTCTACAAAATACAAATCGTAATATGTAGTGAAAGAAATCAGTAGTTGCCTGTGGATAGGAGGGTTTTGTGGGAAAGAGCAGTGATGAATCTTTTTGAGAAAATTGTAATATTCTACATAAAATAATATTCTATATGATGATGGTGGCCACTCAGGTATCTGGTTTTTTTTTTCTTTTTTCAAAAAAATTTACCCTTAAAAATGCATTTAATTTTATGTATATAATATTTCAATGAAATTTACAGGAGGAAAATCCCTCCATTGTTTGCAGAAAAAAATCTTTTGTAATTCAGAGACACAGCCTTTGAAGACTGCAAATTTATTTAACTAGATACAAACTTAGTAGCTTACTTTTAGCTTTTTGAAATTATCTCTGTTATTTGAAATTGCAAAAAGAGGGGATTAAAAATATGTGCTAATCTTATGATCAAGCATATAAAAATATCTAATGAATGCTGTTGGGCAAAGTTAAATAATTTATGATTGGAAGAAAATTTCAAATTTTATGTAGCATGCAATGTATTGTTATTCATGATAATACCTTGTTGTTAAATAGTGCTTGAGGATGTGTACATAGCATTCACAAATACCTCATCCTCATAATAGACTGTTAGTAGAAGTGTTAATAGTTTGGGAAAGTATCTATTTCTGTTTTACACATGATTTCAGGCTCAATGAGATGTTACATAATTTGTTAAAAATCACTTAGTTGACAAGTGCTAAAGGACCTGGAATTCAGAGTAAAGCTTCTGGCCCTAACTCTCTCTCTGCTATGGCAAACTACTTCCCTTTAAAATATACTTTTGTTGTCTGGTCTGTTTCCACCTCTCCCTTTAAAAAACTTTTTTTTTAAACTTTATTGACGTGTATTCTTAATAGCATTTGAGTTTCTTTTCATGCTGTACTTTTAAACACAGGTTCAGCTGTATTGTGGTATTAACCACAAATGTTCTTGGGGATTCATGAAGTGACCAAAGAGCGATTATAATGCCGGGGAATAAAAAAACTTTGAGTTCTATAAATTAATAAGAACAGTTGCCAAGAATTTTTGTAGTTTGATTACTTTTCAGAATTTGTTTTAATTTGTCCATTATGGCATTTTTCAGGTTAAATAAACTTGAAGATACTATTACACTAATTAAAGGAAAAATTGAAGAAGTTCGTCTTCCTGTAGAAAAAGTGGATGTTATTATATCTGAGTGGATGGTAAGTGTTTGCACACAAAACTACTTTTATTAATTTTTTTTAAAGGCAATGAATAAAGTGCGGGTATTCTGCATTTTATTATATTTGATAAATGGCAGAATAGTAGCATTACTTTAAAAACAGCTAAAAACAGTCTTTTTATGGTAGTTAATTCTGCAATGACACTTATTTACTGGCAATTTATAATCTTTAAGATGAGAATAAATTATCTTTTTAAATTTTAAAGTCATAATACTACTTTCTAGATTTGTTGAGACCTAACTATGTTTGCCTAAAAGCCTACGAGGATTATTTAAGGATTTACTAAGACTGTTCATGTCAAAATAATGTGATGTTGCTACTGTTGCTGTCATATTGAATAGCCTATCTTTCTGATCTCTTTGGTCATGTGTCCTATACCACATAAAATAGTATTTATTGGCATTATTAAAATAATGAGATAAAGGTATATTATTATATAGCTTTATAATTTGCTTTAGAAACCATGAATCAAGGCCAGAGTATTTAAAGTGTCTGTAAAGTAAAATTAATTGTATTTGTCAACTGATTTGACCTGTTGATATGCCACTTCTATTAAGACAAGTGTATAGTAGTTCTGGATAACCATTTGGAAATGTTAAGCTTTTTTTAAAGAAACTGTATTTGATACCTGTATTTTAATTAAGTGAATTTATCAAAACTTCTTGAAAAGAATGAGTTTGCTTTATAATAATCTATAAATTTTGAATAACAATTCTAGCAAAATAGCTAGAATTAGGACGCTTTTGAAATGTTCAGCTTTAATGTCGTGATTTCAGTTCAGAGCCTGTGACAGTCACTGTTGTTGGCAGTTACTCTTTTGCATCTGAAACAGTATGTTGATTTTTTTCATGCTAAGGTTGGCTTCTAACAATTCTTGATCACAATACCCTTGTTCTTCTTAACCAAGTAATGTGTATTGGTACTCTGTTTTCCCTTAAAAATTGAGTGAGAAGGAATGCATTTAGTTATATATAACTGAAAATCTAACATCTCTTTAAAGGCTACAAAAAGGTGCTTTGGAGAAAGTGCATTTGAGGCATCTGCTTGGCAGCAACTTTAAGTAGTTTGTACTAAGTGTTGCCTAATGTAGTCCTTATTTCTCTAAGGATCATTTTATTTTTCTTGGGAAATGCATCTTTTAAATTACCCCAAATTACACTGTAAGCAAACTAAAAGATAGACCTTACTAAAACTTCCTGTCACCTCAGTTAACTAGCTGGATAGTTCTTGACCAGGCTAGCAGAATTATCTTTCTGGATATTGATGTTTCAGGAACTTTCATTTCAAAATTTGAAACACTGTCTAGAAGTAATTGTCATTCATTCGCTCAGTCATGTCTGACTTTTTGCAACCCCATGGACTCCAGCACACTAGGCTTCCCTGTTCTTCACTATCTGTGGGAGTTTGCTCAAACTCATGTCCATTGAGTTGGTGATACCATCCAACCATCTTGTCCTCTGTTGTCCCCTTCTCTTCCTGCCCTCAATCTTTCCCAGCGTCAGAGTCTTTCCCAATGAGTCTGCTCTTCACATCAGGTGGCCAAAGTATATGAGTTTCAGCTTCAGCATCAGTCCTTCCAGTGAATATTCAGAACTGATTTCCTTTAGATTGGACTGGTTTGATCTCCTTGCTGTCCAAGGGACTCTCAAGAGAAGTATTAATATGAAATTGAAATCTTAGAGCCAGTTGGTATAACAAAAACCTATTTAGGTTGAGTAAATTTATGAGATTGTCACAATTATGACGTGAACTCTATCGAAAGGTGTGCTGGTCTTGGGCTTGTTTTCCCTAAGATTCATTTTACACCCTTCTGTTTTCTGCGTCTGAGGGAGAAGGGCTAACAGTGCGGGTGGCTTTTCCTCAGCTCCTGTGACAGCCAACTTCTGTTGGGCTTGGGGAATCTAACGGGAAACACTAATGGGAGATTCATGAAAGGAGAAGCCAGGGTATTTTCTTCTCTTTGCCTCTGGTGGTGTTGCTGGCAGAAATTGTTTCTTTTGTGGCTCCAGTTCCTACCTGACAAACCTCTCATAATTCCAGCATCCACTGTGTGACCCTGACCCTGGGCTCTTGTTGCAGTACTTTTTTACTTTGGGGGTTTGGTCAGGAATGATCTCTGCCTCTATCAGGAAGGCAGTGTCACATAAGCAATACTGAGTCACTGGAACCTGAGATGAAAAGGGTGCATTCTTTGCAACCGAGGTGCTTTCAGAAACGTTCTTTCAGAAACCCTTCAGAAAGGGGAAAAAATATGTGTGTCCAGCATGTGATGACTAAGAAATTTCTTTTTCTCTGCACAAAGGTGTAATTTAAGAGTTTGCATTATCTTGCTGTCAGCCTTTCCTTGTATGCATCAGTGAGGTTGGTGTCTAGTAGATTTTGTTAAACATGTCGGTTACAGAGTCATCTTTGTGGCTTGGCAATGTCATTTATAATATAGTCTAGATCCTGTAAGTCCCCTCCTAACTTTGGTACGTATGCTAGAATTTCTGAGCCTGGATGCTGGAAAATTCTAATTACGTAATTAAACAAGAAGCAAGTATGCTTCCTAAAATACATCCAACATTTTTTCAGATATTCCTACTTAGTTGTTTAAACAATGAACAGGCAGCAAATAACTGACTATTCTAAATTTATTTTAAAGCCACATTTTCTCGAACCAGCATTTTAGAATTAAAATATCTTGCATAGAATCCTGTCTTTGGAAGTTTCTTTTCTCTCTCTTTTTTTTTTTACATATAGCAGTAGGGATGCAAAAATTAGAATAATTCAAATTTAAACGATGGCATAGTTTTTTTTTTTCTTTTTAAAAGTATGTTGAACAAGAAAGAACCAAAAAAAAAAAAATGTACCTTGAAGAATTGGACACAGATGTTTAATGAACTTGTAATCCAGTATAGCAATGCAGGCATATATTGTAGAGATGTACATCTGTTTTCTTCTACTATGGTCCACCAACTGTTTCATGGCTTAATTTAGGTATGTTTTTTGTCTGCAGCTGTTCACGAACTTTGCTTTTATTTTGCAAGATGTTCTCAGATAAGAATGTAATTTTAAAACCCAAATAATTGCTGTTAGCATGTCATTTAATAAACTTGCCTCTTAGATTTATGAATTTCCATATTTAGGCCTCTCTTTAATTTTACATTTTCATTTTTATTGAATGAAATTTCTATTTGATAAAATTGTTATTGGTTAAATAGAAAGTTTAATTTCTATAGGATGTTACTATGTATGCCTGTGAATATCTGACATTTTACTGTACCAGTAGAGCCGTTCTTTATGATCTCTCACTTCTGATGGCCTAATAAAACTGTTCAAAGTAAGCATCCCTAATTCTTGTCCTATGAGCCAGTAAGCCCAGATAGACTGATTTGATGTTGCTGTTTGCCATCTAAGTTTTCAGCACGATCTCCTTACAAATACTTACATAGATAAGATCCTGGCACTGCATAATACAATTGCCAGAGATGAATCTTGTTTGGACGTGTTATTTTCTGTTGTCAGGACCATCAGCAAAATTATACATTAGGTGAACTTTAAGTTACATTGTCACGATCACATTCAAATTGTCCTTTGTAATATTTCTGTCTAGGCTTGCTTTTCACAGAAGTGACCTAAAATTTTCTCAACTTTCCCATCCCATTTTACCAGCATAGGTGTCTGTGTAGTGTGCATGCATGTACCGCCCACACCCACAATGATGGGGTATCTTTTGTTCACATTTAATACTCTTTATTGTTGGTAAATAGCTTTTCAGGATTTTATGACTTTAGACTTTATCACTTAGAAACATGACTTGTCATTTTTATCAACGCTATAGAATCTGGGCCGTGAAGCGTGTCATAGGTTACATTTTCAACTGTTGAAATGTTTTTGTTGTTTTTAGTTTGGTCTGGCAGTGAAGCCATGCCATGTCAGCCAACTGCCATGAGGATTAGGTGGCCTTTCCTAATTTCTCTTCTTCCCTTAAATGATATAATAATAATTATGTAAGTAGTTTAGTAAGTTAGATAAGCTAAATTAATCTTAGAGTTAGGGAAAGTATAAGAGATTGATTCGCAACACAAATTTTTAATCGTACAGGTACATTTTGCCTTTCCAGTCCTTAATAAGAAATATGCTTATGACCTGAATATAAGGATTTTTTTAGTCTTATTTTTCTTCTCTTTTATGTATATTACTCTGAAAATTTTAAGCAAAATAAAATTGTCTATGTCTAGTATGTATTTTGTTTACTTAAAAGTAGACATAATCTAATGTCCAGTGGTTCAAGATAAGGAAATGTAAGATGTAACTTTCAACTCCATATTCTCTGGTCAGTCTTTTCCCTTACTTTTCTTATTTTTTTGTTGTTCCATCAGAGAAAAAGTTATCTTTTTACTGCCTGACTTCTGGTATTTTTTAAAATCAATCAATATAATAATGATTAAAAAATCAAATGCTTGCTTAATCACTTCAGTCGTGTCTGACTCTGTGCAACCCTGTGGACTGTAACCTGCCAGGTTCCTCTGTCCATGGGATTCTTTCTCCACACAAGAATACTGGAGTGGGTTGCCATGTCCATGTGTCCTGCATTGGCAGGCATGTTCTTTACCACTGGGAAGCCAATAAATGCTTCAAAATAAAAAATAAGGTAAATTGTTACATAAAATTAATTGTAAAAAATATTCTTTTGATTACAGAGACTACTGTTGTTTTAATGTCCTTTATTTCTCTTTATAAAATCATGTTATTATTTATATTTTTGACAAATAATTTGTCTTTTAATGGAATATACTGATGATGACAGAAATATGTGTTAGCAAATTGACTTATTTCATTTAATGTGTTCTACCTTCCCTGTCTGGCAAACTGCCACAATTTCTGTGTGACTCATTTCAAATATCACCTCCCCTGTGCAGCTTTCCCCTTTTGCCCCTTGATCACATATAAAATCTCTTTCCCCCTTTCCTTGCAATTTAGTTTAAGCTTCTATTGCACACCTTTACAGTGTATTAGAATTAATTGTTCATAAACCTTTCTCCATTCTCTGAGATTGAGAACCAGGATATGGTCAGAATTTGTCAAAGGGATCAGTATGAGTAAATGATGAGAGAATATATAAGAGAACTTTTCCAGATAGAAATTCACTGGCCACAGACACAATCTTATTTATAATTTTCTGTACATCAGAGGAAGGCAAAGATGAGACAGAGTTAAGGATATTTATTGCTCTAGAGTCAGACCACCTGAATTCTTGGTGCTCTTTTGCTGCATCTTGGTTTGTTACCTTGGGTGTATTACTGAACCTGTCTGTGCCTCAGTTTCCTTCTCTCTAAAATGAAGACAGCAATAGTACCTACTTTATAGGGATTTTGTGAGAATTAAATGAATTAATACATGGAAATTCTGTAAAAAATTCTGGCACATAATAAGATCTCAGTAATTAGCCACTCGTTTTGAAAGTTGTACAAACTTTTAAGGACTCTAACCAGTGAATGAGCTGCTTGAGTAGATTATTCAATTAATAAAAATTGGAAATGATAATATATGTGAAGTCAGGAATATTAATACTCGAGGGAAGAACGTACTTGGTGCTTCTCTCTTGGCTTTTCAGCCCTTTGTAAAAGCAGAAGACCCTCTGTTTCCATGGCTAGTATTTACTAATTGACTCTGCCTATAATGAATGCAAAGAAATACAAAAATCAGCTGATGAATGTGGATTATTGGGGTTGGGATTTTTTTATATTTTTCTTCATATTAAAATGTATTATATGTATATTTCAAGAATAATTCTCAGTTTGCTGCTCTGTAAATAAATTATAGGCAATACTAATATTACATAATTATTTCAGGTAAAGTATAAAATAGACATTCAATAGGCTTTTTTTTTAGTATTTTAAATATTAACAGGGAAAGAGTTACAGTACTTGAACGCTGAAATGAAAATTGTGATTTGTAAGTGTATATTTTTTTCTTAAATTTTTTCTTTGTTCTGAATTAAGAATAAAATGAAAACAGTAAAAATATAAGTAAGAATAGACCTCTTATGTTCAGTTATTTCAATTTTGTAATCTTTACATATGTTCTTACTTGCATTCTTAATCACTCCCAGCCTCTCCTTTATTTAATCTTAATATTTGTTTAGATTAAAATTTAGATCACACTCTGCAGCCATTTTATTTCTTACTCTAGAGAGGAGGCTGTTTTGTAATCTTGAAAGCTATAGGGGAAATTTAACCCTCTGGGGCTTGAGACCAAATGTAAGTGAAAATATTTAGTCCTTTAAGCAAAGTGTTTATATTGAAACACTTATGTATTCTGGATAAAGTTTTGGCTTTTGAAATATATTTTAGATGTCTTATATCTCTTTCATCAAAGTTCTGAAAGTTGCATTTACCAAGAGACTCTGTGCTCATATGTGATTGATTTGATTGGATCTATTTGTTTTGGGCTCTCCATAATTCCCTGTGCCATGTTGCATTCCAGTTGTGCTTAAGTCCTGTATGTACTACTTTAAAAAAAAAAAAAATCTTGCTCAATGAGTTGTAAATTATCCTAATTATGAAGGTAAAGGGTGTAAGTTACTCAGAAGTATGAATCAGCTGTCCTTAAAAAATTTTTCAGCATATTAGCCAGAGAACATGAAGTTTTTGTTAATTTTGATTTCAAACTCTAAAATTGTGTAGCAGTTAAAAAAAATTTTTTTTCAATAATACTGTTTACCCCTGCCAGGGAGTGAAAGTAAGCTGCTAAAATTTAACAGTTTGCATTTGCAAGTAGATGGGCATTCATTACAAGCTCTGTTTCATGTAACTGAGTTAGCTCAGTCATAATTATCATAATAATTAGTATGAAGTGGTTCTACTTAAGAATTATCCTGGGACAGATATTTGATTCACATGCCATGAGTAATCATATAAATTCCACCAGTTTATAATAAATAATCTTGCTCCAGTGCTTCACAACATGGATTTAGAAAGCCCCTAATCATGTGCTTGAGAAATGACAAATTGTATCTGTATGAAGCTTCAAGGGGGGCATCATTATTATTTTTATGGAGTGAAATACAAAATTCTCACAGACTCTTAAAACACCTGCCTTTCATACTCTTTTGAGCCTTTGCAAAGCTGATTTTAGTTAAGTACTTCCTAATTCCTTGGAATTCCAATTCATTCTCTTGAGCTGTTCCTAGTACTTCAAGGGACATGTTAAAAGAAGCCATGATTTTCATTACCCTAGGAGGTGGATCATAGAGGATCTTGCTGTGATTTATGTCCAAGAGTGTTCTGCTTATGTTTTTCTCTAATAGTTTTATAGTTTCTGGCCTTACATTTAGGTCTTTAATCCATTTTGAGTTTATCTTTGTGTATGATGTTAGGAAATGTTCTAATTTCATTCTTTTACATGTAGTTGTCCAGTTTTCCCAGCACTACTTATTGAGGAGACTATGTTTTCTCCGTTGTCTTAATATATTCTTACCTCTTTTGTCAAAGACAGGGTGCCCCTAGGTATGTGAATTTATCTCTGGGCTTTCTATCTTGTTCCATTGGTCTGTATTTCTGTTTTGTGCCAGTACCATACTCTCCTGATGACTGTAGCTTTGTAGTATAGTCTGAAGTCACAAAAACCAACTCCATTCTTCTTTCTCAAGATTGCTCTGTATATTTGGGGTCTTTTGCATTTCCATACGAATTGTGAAAATTTTGGTTCTAGTTCTGTGAAAAAATGCCATTGTAATTTGATAGGGATTGCATTGAACCTGTAGATTGGTTTGGGTATTGATTCTTCCAATTCAAGAATATCGTATGTCTCTCCACCTGTTCATTCATGTCTTATAGTTTTCTGTATACAGCTCTTTGTCTCCATAGATAGGTTTATTCCTCAGTTCAGTTCAGTCGCTCAGTCACGTCCGACTGTTTGCAATCCTATGGGCTGCAGTACGCCAGGCTTCCCTGTCCATCATCATCAACTCCTGGAGCTTGCTCAAACTCACGTCCATCGAGTTGGTGATGCCATGCAACCATCTTATCCTCTGTTATCCTCTTCTCCTGCCTTCAATCTTTCCCAGCAGCAGGGTCTTTTCCAAGGAGTCAGTTCTTCGCATCAGGTGGCCAAAGTATTGGAATTTAAGCTTCAGCATCAGTCTTTCCAGTGAATATTCAGGGCTGATTTCCTTTAGGATTGACTGGTTGGATCTCCTTGTTGTCCAAGGGACTCTCAAGAGTCTTCAACACCACAGTTCAAAAGCAACAATTCTTCAATGCTAAGCTTTCTTTATAGTCCAGCCCTTCTCCTAGGTATCTTTTTTTGGTTGTTGCAGTGGTGAGTGGGTTGATTTCCTTAATTTCTCTTTCTGATTTTTCATTGTTAGTGTCTAGGAATGCAAAGGATTTTTGTGTACTGATTTTGTATCCTGGGACTTGACTATATTCACTGATTAGCTCTAGTAATTTTCTGATAGCATCTTTAGGGTTTTCTCTGTATAGTATCATATCATCGGCAAACAGAGTTTTAGTTCTTAAAAAAATTTGCAGCAAAGGAAGACAAAAAACAAGATAAAAAGGCAGCCCTCAGAATGGGAGGATATAATTTCAAATGAAGCAGTTGACAGAGGATTAATCTCCAAAATACATAAGCAGCTCATATACCTCAGTATCAGAAAAACAAACAACCCAATCAAAAAATGGGCAGAAGACCTCAACAGACATTTCCCTGAAGAAGACATACAGATGGCTAATAAACACATGAAAAGATGCTCAAGATTGCTCATCATTAGATAAATGGAAATCAAAACTACAACAGTTTTAAATGAGCTTTTAGCTCATTTCAGCATTGTCTTCTGTAAAATTTCTGTCCATTTCTTTTGCTTATCATTCTGTTTGTGACTTTTGTCTTTTTATTTTCTGAAAAAGTTTCTTATCTGTTACAATTATCAATCTGTTACTCAGCCTGCTGTCATATCTTTTGCTTCTCTTTGTTTTGAGGCACATAATAGAACGTTTCTTTCTGTCTCCTTTGAAGTTAGGTATGGCCCTGTGACTTCTCTGATCCCTGAGTGATTATAATAAGCAATGTTTCTTGTCAATCTGTCATACCAGAAAGAAGTCTGTTTTGGTTTTAGTTGGTTATTTGGGTGTTTGTTAGTGCAGAGTAACCTAGCTTGTCTTGACAGATATGTTGTTCTCTATCAATTATATTTGTTGGCAGTGTGTTGCTTGTCATTTTTCTCTTTTTTTGGTGTAATTTGATGAATAGATGTTCTTAACTTTGTGTATCAAATTTATCAAACTTCTTTATGGTTTGAGTTTTTTGTATCTTGTTGTAATAAATCTTTCTAAAATTACCATTATATATTTATTAGACTTCTCCATCTTCCATGCTTCTTCCCCTCTTTCATATTTTCTAATGTTTTGGCTTTCTGAACTGCACTCTGGATAATTTTTCAGTCTACCTGTTTTTTTCTGAAGTTATTTTTCACAATCTGTTAAACTCATTTGTTGTTTTTAATATCCTCTTCTCTAGATTTTTTTTTTAATTGAAGGATAGTTTGATTTACAATATTGTGCTATCTACAATGTGTGTGTTATTTACAATATTGTGTTACTTTCAGCATGGTGATTCATGATTTTTGCAGATTATATTCCATTACAGGTTATTGTAAGATAATGGGTGTGATTTATCTGTTATATAGTATTTCCTTGTTGCTTATGTATCTGGTGGCTCATATGGTAGAGAATTTGCCTGCCAATGCAGGAGACTGAGTTTCATCCCTGGTTCAAGAAGATCCCCTGGAGAAGGAAATGGTTACCCACTCCAGTATTCTTGCCTGGAGAACTCCATGGACAGAGGAGCCTGGCAGGCTACAGTACATGGGGTCACAAAGAGTCGGACTTGACTGAGTGACTAACACTTCACAATTTGTATCTGTTAGTTTGTACCCCTAATTTGTCCCTTCTCCTTTTTCTCTCCCCTTTGGTGATCACAAGTTTTTGAGTCTATTTATGTTGTGCATATATATTCATTTGTGCTATTTTTTAGGTTCCATAGATAGATAATACTATATAGTATTTGTCTTTCTCTGACATTTCACTAAGCATAAAATTCTCTAGGTCTGTCCACATTGCTACAAATGGCAGTATTTCATTATTTTTTATGGCTGAGTAATATTTGCGTGTGTGTTTCACATCTTCCTAAGCCAGTCATCTAGTGCTGGGCACTTGAGTTGCTTCTATGTCTTATTGTTGTTCAGTCTCTAACTCATGTCTGACTTTTGCAACCCCATGAACTGCAGCACTCCAGGCTTCCCTGTCCTTCACCATCTATGGCTGAAGTATTACAAATAGTGCTGCTATGAACATTGGGGTACATGTATCCTGTTCAATTAGTGTTTCTGTTTTTTCCGGATATACACCCAGGAGTGGAATTGCTGGATCTTATGGTGGTTCTGTTTTTAATTTTTTAAGGAACCTCCAGTCTGTTTTGCGGAGAAGGCAATGGCAACCCACTCCAGTACTCTTCCCTGGAAAATCCCATGGATGGAGGAGCCTGGTAGGCTGCAGTCCATAGGGTCGCTAAGAGTCAGATACGACTGAGTGTCCTTGCTTTCACTTTTCACTTTCCTGCATTGGAGAAGGAAATGGCAACCCACTCCAGTGTTCTTGCCTGGAGAATCCCAGGGACGGGGGAGCCTGGAGGGCTGCTGTTTATGGGGTCGCACAGAGTCAGACACGACCGAAGCGACTTAGCAGCAGTAGCAGCAGTCTGTTTTGTATAATGGCTGCACCAGTGTACATTCCCAGCAACAGTGTAGAATGGTTCCCTTTTCTTCACATCCTCTTCAGTATTTGTTATTTGTATACTTTTTGATGATAGCCATTGTAACAAATGTGAGTGATATTTATTTCATTGTGGTTTTGATTTGCATTTCTCTAATAATTAGCAATATTGAACATCTTTTCATGTGCTTGTTGGCCATCTGTATGTCTTATTTGGAAAAATATTCAGGTCTTCTGCCCATTTTTTAATTGGATTTGTTTTAATTCTTCAGTTCTTCTAAAACTGGATCGTAGTCACAGATTTAGTACTCAGAAGTAACCACTTTCCCCATCGCAACGTTTTTCTCTACTCCATGTGGCTTTAGTGGGGTTGTCATGGTGGAACACTCTTCCCTTCCTTTCCTCCCCTTTTCTATTCTCAGGATCTTAGTTGGAATTCAAAACAGGAAAAAAGTTCCCTATCAGTGTTTGACTGAAAGATTTTAGAATTCATTGAAAATGATTTCTTAGATTCATTATTTCATTAGAAGTTACAGAATTGTGGTATTCTATCATTTATTCTTTATTTGTTACTCAGTACTTTTTCTCATCAAATACTTAGTTATTAACTATAGTTTATAGTTGAAAAGGGCGATAAATGCTGGATATTTTCTATGTAACTTTTAGAATAATGAATTGTTCTGCAGCATTTTCTAAAGGGATTTTTGGAGGCTTTTTTTTCGTAGTGTCATTATGAACTCAGATTTGATGTGTTTTGAACCATTGTAATTATTATTTTGGTTTTTGGATTGGCCCATGTTTAGCTAATGGTAAGCATTTGAATTAACCTCTTAGATCCCTTTAACAGTTTCTAGTTATCCTCGGTATAATGATGAAAAGAAAAAATGTATGTTTATATATCAGATTATACTTTCTGATAGTATAAAACTCTTTAGAGTCACTTTATACTGCCTAAACTTGGAAGGAACCAAGTAATCCTGATTCTTTCATTGGGAAACAGTATCTAGAGAGCACAGTCTGGGTTCTAGGAGTGCTCATTACTACTGGACTGTCATTCAGTTCAGTTCAGTCGCTCAGTCGTGTCCGACTCTTTGCGACCCCATGAATTGCAGCACGCCAGGCCTCTCTGTCCATCACCAACTCCCGGAGTCTACCCAGACGCATGTCCATCGAGTTGGTGATGCCATCCAACCATCTCATCCTCTGTTGCCCCTTCTCCTCCTGCCCCCAATCTTTCCCAGCATCAAGGTCTTTTCCAATGAGTCAACTCTTCGCATGAGGTGGCCAAAGTATTGGAGTTTCAGCTTCAACATCAGTCCTTCCAACGAACACCCAGGATTGATCTCTTTTAGGATGGATTGATTGGGTCTCCTTGCAGTCCAAGGGACTCTCAAGAGTCTTCTCCAACACCACAGTTCAAAAGCATCAATTCTGCGGTGCTCAGCTTTCTTCACCGTCCAACTCTCACATCCATACATGACCACTGGAAAAACCATAGCCTTGACTGGACGGACTTTTGTTGGCAAAGTAATGTCTCTGCTTTTCAATATGCTATCTAGGTTGGCCATAACCTTCCTTCCAAGGAGTAAGCGTCTTTTAATTTCATGGCTGCAATCACCATCAGCAGTGATTTCGGAGCCCAAAAAATAAAGTCTGACACTGTTTCCACTGTTTCCCCATCTATTTCCCATGAAGTGATGGGACCAGATGCCATGATCTTAGTTTTCTGAATGTTGAGCTTTAAGCCAACTTTTTCACTCTCTTCTTTCACTTTCATCAAGAGGCTCTTTAGTTCTTCTTCACTTTCTGCCATAAGGGTGGTGTCATCCGCATATCTGAGGTTATTGATATTTCTCCCAGCAATCTTGATTCCAGCTTGTGTTTCTTCCAGCCCAGCATTTCTCATGATGTAGTCTACATATAAGTTAAATAAGCAGGGTGACAATATACAGCCTTGACGTACTCCTTTTCCTATTTGGAACCAGTCTGTTGTTCCATGTCCAGTTCTAACTGTTGCTTCCTGACCTGCATACAGGTTTCTCAAGAGACAGGTCAGATGGTCTGGTATTCCCATCTCTTTCAGAATTTTCCACAGTTTATTGTGATCCACACAGTCAAAGGCTTTGGCATAGTCAATAAAGCAGAAATAGATGTTTTTCTGGAACTCTCTTGCTTTTTCGATGATCCAGCGGATATTGGCAATTTGATCTCTGGTTCCTCTGCCTTTTCTAAAACCAGCTTGAACATCTGGAAGTTCACGGTTCACATACTGCCGAAGCCTGGCTTGGAATATTTTGAGCATTACTTTACTAGCATGTGAGATGAGTGCAATTGTGCAGTAGTTTGAGCATTCTTTGGCATTGCCTTTCTTTGGGATTGGAACGAAAACTGACCTTTCCAGTCCTGTGGCCACTGCTGAGTGTTCCAAATTTGCAGGCATGTCGAGTGCAGCACTTTCACAGCATCACCTTTGAGGATTTGAAATAGCTCAACTGGAATTCCATCACCTCCACTAGCTTTGTTCATAGTGATGCTTTCTAAGGCCCACTTGACTTCACATTCCAGGATGTCTGGCGCTAGGTGAGTGATCACACCATCGTGATTATCTGTGTCGTGAAGATCTTTTTTGTACAGTTCTTCTGTGTATTCTTGCCACCTGTTCTTAATATCTTCTGGTTCTTTCAGGTCCCTACCATTTCTGTCCTTTATCGAGCCTATCTTGGCATGAAATGTTCCTTTGGTATCTCTAATTTTCTTGAAGAGATCTCTAGTCTTTCCCAATCTGTTGTTTTCCTCTATTTCTTTGCACTGATCGCTGAGGAAGGCTTTCTTATCTCTCCTTGCTATTCTTTGGAACTCTGCATTCAGATGGGAATATCTTTCCTTTTCTCCTTTGCTTTTCGCTTCTCTTCTCTTCCCAGCTATGTGTAAGGCCTTCTCAGACAGCCATTTTGCTTTTTTGCATTTCTTTTCCATGGGGATTGTCTTGATCCCTGTCTCCTGTACAATGTCACGAACCTCTGTCCGTAGTTCATCAGGCACTCTGTCTGTCAGATCTAGTCCCTTAAATCTATTTGTCACTTCTACTGTATACTCATAAGGGATTTGATCTAGGTCATACCTGAATGGACTAGTGGTTTTCCCTTCTTTCTTCAATTTAAGTCTGAATTTTGCAATAAGCAGTTCATGATCTGAGCCACAGTCTGCTCCTGGTCTTGTTTTTGCTGACTGTATAGAGCTTCTCCATCTTTGGCTGCAAAGAATATAATCAGTCTGATTTCGGTGTTGACCATCTGGCGATGTCCACGTGTAGAGTCTTTTCTTGTGTTGTTGGAAGAGGGTGTTTGCTATTACCAGTGCGTTCTCGTGGCAAAACTCTATTAGCCTTTGCCCTGCTTCATTGGTTGTATGTTATTCTTAGTAGATAGATATAGCTATTTTTTTTAATATTAAAAGCGCCATGAGTTTACACTGATATTTCCAATTTAAGATTATGGAATTTTTAATTCTTTAATTTTATTCTGTATCTCTTTGTAGAAAAATCTTGATTCTTAAAATAATAATTGCTTATTTGTTCTATCGTATATCTATATAATAGTTTCAAAAATTTTACATGAATTTTACTAGTAACAAAATTTGTAAATGAAGTTTTATAACTTCATTTATGATTTCCTTATATTTTCTTTTGTCCTAGAATATACATTTCGTGAGAAATACATAGTCTAAATATTGTGTTTTAAAGTTACTTGAGGGGGACTTTCCAGGTGACACAGTGGTAAAGAATCTGCCTGCCAGTGCAGGAGATGCAAGAGACATGGGTTCAAGCCCTGGAGTAGAAAATGGCAAGCTGCTTCAGTATTCTTGTCTGGAAAATTTCATGTACAGAGGAACCTGGAGGGGTACAATCCATGGAGTCACAAAGATTCAGACACAACTGAGCATACACACACAAAGTTATTTGAAGTAATTAGCTTCCTTTGGTTATGTAACCAGCTTGACATACCTTCAGATGTATTTGTTTTCTTTCTCTTCAGTTTGGAAAAATTGCTTCTTTTTTCTCTTTTTAGTATAAGTTTATGTTTTAATTACAAAAAAGTTCAGTGATTCCATTCTTCTGTCCATTAGTTAATAGATAAATTTTTGTTTCCTTTTTAGCTTTTGGCTTCTTTTTAAAATACTAGATATGTATATATTTACATTTTTACCCTTGTGTTATGCAGAGTTAACATACTGTATGTATTGTTCTATGCTTTGCATTTTTTAATTTAAAATTATATCTTGAAAATCATTCTATATCATTATAGAGAAATACTCCTCATTCTTTTCTATGACTGGATTATATTCCATCATCTAGATAAATGTAAATAACTAACATTCATGAAAATGTCTATCATTCTTTTGCTGTTACAAATAATAATGTATTGCATATTCTTATACATGATTCATTTTATTTCATGTTCCTGGAGGTGAGATTGATGGGTCAAAAACTTAATGCATATGCAGTATTAACAATTTTTACCAAATTCTTCTTAGCACTTATCTGACCATTCTCCTTTCTTGCCAACAGTAGTATGAGAATTGTTGTTTTTTCAGTCTTACCAACAAAATATGTTGCAGAATTACTTTTAAATTATTGAGGTTTTTCCTGCCACATGGACATTGTAAATTAGTGTGGTGAATTCACAAGAGGACTAGCTTATGTTAAGAATTATTGGAAACGGTGTTGGGGTGGGGAAGAGATATGTGTTTGACCACCCAGCACCATGGTTCTAAACTGGGCTGGCAGGGAGGGGGCAAAGTGGCGGCAGATGAGATTTTAAGTTTACATTTACTCTGCAGATATATTTGGTTGTCTCTGTTTTGTTTTTTTTTAGGATCATTTCCTCTTCTATTCCTCACTTTGGCTGGAAGATAGGTTTTATCTCCTGTTTCCCAATGTTTATTCACTTTATAATAGCTTTGTATGGCTTTAGCAAATGACTCTCAAGATGACAACCAGCTTACTGATGCATCTAACTAGATGGTCTGTTTTTTTTTCTTCTCCTAAAATGCGTTTTTGCAGGAAACAGAATGCGATCTTGTTCTTCAAGCCCTGAATCATACTGTTAATAGAGTTCATCTTTCCTATAGTATCAAATATCTATAACTTATGAATATTGTACGACTACCCTGTGATATAAATGTAACTTAATATATCAATAATTCTCTTTAATAAAAGTGCTAGCAAGTAATTGTTTTATTTTTATAAGTAGAATATCCAGTTATAATGATCTTTTTCAATCACTGAGGGGAATTGGGAATACTGTTTCAGAAATACACATATATCTTTATCCAAAGAAGACATACAAGTGGCCAGCAGGCACATGAAAACATGCTCAGTATCACTAATTATTAGAGAAGTGAAAATCATAACTACAATGAAGTACACCCCACACCGATCAGAATGGCCATTATCAAAAAGTCTACAAATAATAAATACTGCAGAGGGTATTGAGAAAAAGGAACCTTCCTACACTGTTGGTGGGAATGAAATTGGTGCAACCCCTATGGAGAATAGTATGAAAATTCCTTAGGAAACTAAAAATAGGGTTATCATACGATCCAGCTATTCCACTCTTGGACTTATAAATCTGGAGAAAATTCTAATTTGAAAAGACACATGTACTCCAGTGTTCATAGCAGCACTATTTATGATAGCCAAGTCATGGAAGCAACCTAAATGTCCATTGACAGATAAATGGAAAAAGAAGGAACTGTGTGTGTGTGTGTGTGTGTGTGTGTGTGTGTGTGTGTACACAATGGGATATTCGCCATAAAAAAGAATGAAATAATAATGCTTTTTGCAGCAGCATGGATGAACCTGGAGATTATCATAGTAACTGAAGTAAGTCAGATAAAGACAGCTAATTATGATATTATTTATATGTGCAGTCTAAAAGAAATGGGGCAAGTGAACTTATTTACAAAACAGAAATGACTCATAGATATAGAAAACAAACTTATGGTTACCAGAGGGGAAAGGGGGAGTATGATAAATAGGGAGTTTTGGATTGACGTATACACGCTACTGTATATAAAATAGATACACCACAAGGACCTCATGTATAACACAAAGTGTGTGCATACACATCCCAGTCATGTCAGACTCCTTGCAACCCTGTAGACTGTAGTCCGCCAGGCTCCTCTGCCATGGGATTTTCCAGGCATCAATACTGGAATGGGTTCATTTTCTCTTCCAGGGGTCTTTCTGACCCAGAGATTGAACCTGCACCTCCAGCATTGACAGGAGTATTCTTTACCCCTGAGCTACCTCAGAAGCCCATAACACAAGGAACTATGTATTCAATATCTTGTAATAATCTGTAATGGAAAATAATATGAAAAAAAAATTGGGATTAGATTTTATAGGCTTATTTTTTGGAATAATCTTTTATTTTTATCTTGAAATAAATCCATATTATTGCCTGTTTGTCACTAGACTTTCTACAGATTAGCTCTTTGTTTTATTTTTGCTTTCCCCTAGCCTCACTTTTTTAACTAGTTAATTGTGCCTAAGAGTGTATCAGTAATTCAGTTATTTGAACTGAAAAAAAACAATGAGTCAGGAGAAGCACCTTATTCTGAAGATATCACAACTTTCTTTTTATCATTAATTTGTCTATTTCAAGAATAGATATCATGAACAGGCATTTTAAAATAAGATTCCTATTTCAATGAATAATGTTAATGGCTCTTTTAGTTCCAGATTTGATCCAGTGTGTTCCTTTTGTAGTAATTAATTTTTGAAGTGTAAATGCAGATTTTAATTTTAAAAAATGAATGTCAATTTGGGAAGAAGAGTGCTCCATGAGCATCATGGGAGAAAGTACGGAGTATAATTCTCTTCCAGATGGCACCCCTACAGGTGAGGCAGCAGCCTGTGAAATTACAGTCTGAATCACACTGCAGACGATCAGGGCATTTGGAGCAAAGCCTTCTGATATCAGTAATAAATGACTTGTTCAGAACCAAGGACAATTCCCAGGAAATTAAAGCCCATTCTGTCACGTAGGGAGCCTATAGTAAAATGAAGTTTAGCAAAGTGGAAAGTTGAGAGAAAGGACAATAATTGCGAGCAGTCCATATATGAATCTTTTCATCTGCTAATATACTTAACCAGACATTTTAATTTATCTCACAAATATTAAATTTTGTTTCTACATATAGTATATTCATGGATTTTCTAAAGTAATATTTTTCACAGTGAATGCTGGATAACAGCCACTTGCCAAGTAAGCTTTCACTCTGAAATATTATCAATCAGGTACCTCGTTTAATATGTGCTGGGTATTTTTTATTTTAGAACACCAAAGTCCTTAGTTACAAACGTAGTATAATATAATACAAATGTGTGTGATAAGTCATGTCCTACTTTTTGCAACCCCATGGACTGTAAGCCCACTGAGCTTCTATGTCTGTGGGATTTTCCAGGCAAGAATACTGGACAGTGTTGCCGTTTCCTCCTCCAGGGGATCTTCCTGAACCAGGGATCAAACCTGCATCTCCTGTATTGGCAGGGGGATTCTTTACCACTGAGCCACCTGGGAAGCCCCATAATATAATATGAATACCAAGTCTTATTTTTACTCAGGTAAATCAATAAGAAGCAACATAGAATAGTTACTCAGAACTTGGCCTCTATAGTCAGATAGACCAGGGTTCAAATGCTGACTCATTCAACTGTTTCTTTAACTGTGAACTTTTTTTTTAAGTCTTATGATTTTAGGTTATTTAACATGTCTAAGCCTTAGTTTCCTTGTCAGCTGAATGAAAATAATAGCATGTGCTTTAGGGACGAATTAAATAAGATATTCCATAAAGGACACTTAATATTACTGTGATTATATTTACCACTATTAACATTTGAAAATTAATTTTGGAAAGCAAAACAGCATTTTAAAATAAACAGTTTTCGTTAAAGTGCCACGGTAGAGGACAAAGCAGAATAAAGAGATGGAGTTTGGTGGGGAAAGAAGATATTTAATATGGAGAATCCAGAAAATCCTTTTTGAGGACGTAGTAGTTGAACAGATATCCAGATACTAAGTGAAATAAATGACTAGTAAAATTGTCAGTCTACATCAAGTATTCAGTAATGTGGGTTGAATTTTCCGTGGTGGTCCAGTGGTTAGAGGGGCTTCCCAGGTGGCTCAGTAGTGAAGAATCTGCCTGCCAGTGCAGGAGACACAGGTTCAATCTCTGGGTCAGGCAGATTCTGCTGGAAGAGGAAGTGGCAACCCAATCCAGTATTCTTGCCAGGTTAATCCCGTGTCCTGAGGAGCCTTGTGGACTAAAGAGTCCACGGGTTTGCAAAGAGTCAGACCCAATTGAGTATGCATGTACGCCAGTGGTTAGGACTCAGCATTTTCACTGCCAGGGCCTAAGTTTGATCCCTGACAGGGGAACTAATATCCCACTAGCTGCAAAATTAGACCATAATTATAATAATGTGGCATATTTAGTAGATAGGCTAAATATGAATATGTGTAATCTGTTGTTGTTTTGAAGAAATGCTATTCTACTGATTTGCTAGTTCAGTTGATCTTTACCATAAATTTTAGAAAAGTACTTTGACAGAATAGAGCCCTTGTCATATACTTATACTAGAAATATCTTGTTGTTGTTCAGTGGCCAAGTCGTGTCCAATTCTTTGTGACCCTGTGGACTGCAGCAAGCCAGGCTTCCCTGTCCCTCACCATCTCCTGGAGTTTGCCCAAGTTCATGTCCATTCAAACATCTTGCTACAGAAACGAAAAAAGGTATTATCAGAAATAGATACAGGGTCTTCCCTGGTGGCTCAGTGGTGAGGAATTCGCCTGCCAGTGCTGGAGAGACAGGTTTGAGCCCTGTTTTGGGAGGATCCCACATGCCACAGAGCAATTAGGCCCATTTGCCACAACTGTTGAGCCTGTGCTCTAGAGCCCGGGATCTGAAACTGCTAAAGCCCCCCCGCCCTCCCCCCAACCAGAGCCCGTGCTCTGCAACAGAAGCCACCACACTGAGACCGTGTACCACAGCTAGAGAGTGGACCCTGCTCGCTGTAACTAGGGAAAAGTGCAGCAGTGAACATCTAACACAACCAAAAATAAACAAAATTATTTTTAAAAAACAAAGAAATAGATTTAAAGTATTCTTTTTAATTATACACCAATGAAGAGAGAAAAAGGAGGGGGGGAAGGAATGGGAAAAGAAGTAAGCCTTCTGTTTCTACCATTTTAGCCCAGTTCTATCCTATAGTAGCAGACCCCATATGACTTCTGCCAAAATAGAGTCGTGTGATACAGTCTTTAATAGGTTTTATGTGTTAACTCTGTGCCAGGCACTGTGCTAAACCCTTTACATGTATCAACAAAAACATTTGATTATCTGCTTTCAGAAATTCTCCTACCTGATGTTGGCTCACTCTAAAAAATGTGACATAAAGGCATGGCATCTAGGAAAGGATGTTCATGCTTCGAGGGATGATCATCCTTTTGTTTGCTTGCCCTCTATCTCAGGTTGAGTTTGGTTAGCAGCATTTAGAAGTGAATCTTAAAGCCAGTGTTTATGATCAGATCTGAAGATTGTCCAGAGTTATTTTTCCAACTACATATCCTAAAATAAGTCACTTATCCTCACTAGTACTGATTTCTCTGATGTGAAAATTAACGTTGTTTAAATAGTTAGAACCTCAGAAGCTCTAATATTGTTTGATCAGGATTCTGGGCTTCGCTTAAGGTAATCATTATGGGGTATGTGGAAAAGTGCTTATTGGTATTTTTTATTTTGAATGGAAGTAGACATATAGGAAATTCTTAAGTATAAATACCAAACTTCAGAGGATTAAGAAAAATTGACATTTTTAACCCAGGGAAAAAAAATCTCTCTGAGAACCTTGAAGTTGGAATTGGCACTAATTTGGCCAACCTGATCAGATTATTTTGATGGGGTTAAAAATTTTGTTTATGATTTTAAAGAAATTTCAAGCATTTTAAAGAAGGGTCTTCTTATTTTTTGTATGCACACACATATAAATAGTCTTGGATAGTCTGGAAAAAAGTGACTCCTGGGGAAAAAGGAAAAGGAATTTTAGTTCTGACTCAAGGATTTTTAATAAAGGACCATTCACTAAGTAAATACTATATGATTCTGAAGAATCTGGTAAATCTTCCTTCTCTAATGTATTAAACATGATTTAAAAAATCTCAGTAGCCTTAACAAATATATTTTTAAGTAGTTCTTATTCTTTTTAGTTAAACTGGTAAGATTTACTGCTGTAGACCCTTTTACATTTGTTAACATATTTAGGTCTCACAACAGCACTGTGATATAGAATACCATTGTTATTGTCACTTTTGTTATCATGCATGTATCCATGCATACTCAGTTGTGTCCAACTCTTTGAGACCCCACGGGCTGTAGCTTGCCAGACTCCTCTGTCCATGGGATTTCCCAGGCAAGAATACTGGAGTGGGTTGCCATTTCCCTCTCCAGGGGAATATTCTTTTTTTTTTTTCCAGGGGATCTTCTGGACCCAGGGATTGAACCTGGGTGTCCTGCATTGCAGGCAAATCTTTACTGTCTGAGCCACTAGGGAAGTCCAAATCCTTAATTTTCCTAAGTAAATACGTTAATAAAAGAGTTTTGTTGCTAAGTCTGTTTTGTAGGCAGTTATTTTCTTATCAATAAATTAGTGAGTTGGGGGGAAAAGGTAAATGTCAGTGTAGAGTCACTAGCAGCAGTTTAATTAGGTTCCGTTATAAGTGATTCAAACATAGCTGTATTTTCTATAAACTTAAATTTGCTATTAATCTCTTGGGGAAATTACCCATTCTGGTTTTGCAGGTTTTTCTGGTTGTAGAGAAATCTTTGAAACATCCTGGTTCATTGTGTTGTATATTGATCCTGTTAGACACTTAGTTTGTGCACAGGGCAAATGAATGAAAACAGTTTTGTTACACAGTGCTGACATGAAGGAGGTAACACTCGTATTCGTTCACCTTTATGCTAATAAGCACTGTACCGAAGACTTAACTTTTCCTACTCTTCAGGACTATTGGGGACTGGGCCTCAGAAGAAGACTAGTAGAAACTGGCTTTGATCTCTCATAATTACTTTATCATTTCTATAATAAACTGTGTAGCATACTACTAGAATGTGCTGTGTATGTGACAGTGATACAGTAAGTCCCCTACATACGAACCTTCAAGTAGTGAACTTGGAAAGATTCAAATGTTCCTAGCTATCACACTGTACTACTGTATTTTTCAAGGTGCTTTACTGTAAGAGTAAAAATGTTTTCTTAATTTTTTGTTTTTTATGTTTTATTTGTATGAAATGTATTATAAACCTTTTACAGTACAGTACTATATAGCCAGTTGTGTTAGCTTGTTACTTAGGCTGATTTTGTTGGATTTACAAATCGGACTTACAACCGCGCTCTCAGAATGGAACTGGTTGGTATGTAGGGGACTTACTGTAGTGGTGAGTTATCTTTTCATTTGTGCTGTGATTATCCTTTCTTGGTGAAGGAGTCAGTACTGTTCTCAAGAATTTGGAGTGCACTGGGGCCAAGTTTCACGCAATGTGTTTCAGACAACAGAGTTGTGCAAGATGTTATACATGTTACATAGGAAAAGAAAGGTCTCTAGTCAAAAAGTGGGCAATACTTATTTAAAATATGTTAAGCCATATTCTTCACTGTGACACTTTTCAGAACTTGTTAATGTGCTGTTGTGCATTATGAATCTCTCCGAGGAGGCTAGAGCATCTGATCTTCCTCACCTCTTTGATTAAAAGTCCCCTCCCCTCTTTTTTTTTTTTTTTAAATTCTTCGAAGAGAATGTCTTTGGGGGGAAAATAACTTTGGGAAAAGATATTCTAGACCAGTTTCTCAGCCTTAGCCCTATAAGATCAGACATTTGTTTGTTTGGGAGGCCATCCTGTGCCAGTAAAAGACGTTTATCAGTAAAGGACGTTTACCTCCCACATATTTGTGACAATCAAAAATGTTCTCCAGGGGCAAATAGAACTGTTGGTGTAGATTCATACTGCAGTATTCCAGGAAGTTATACAACACATTAGCAATTTCTATGTGAAACTTTGCTTTTAATGGGGAAGAAACAATAGTCTAGGAAGTGGAAACACAGGTGGAAAAGGTTCATTACATTCTACTGTAATAAACATTCTGGATCCACTTTGTACCCTGGCTTGATTTAATTATATTACATGGAGAATTTCCTGCAAAAAGTAATTTCAAACTTTGAAGACTATTATATGGTAGAGACAAAAAAAATTATTTTTTGCTAAAATAGTAGCCTAGGTATTTAAAGTTATCTGCTTATGATGATATTGCACATTTCTGAAAACCACTTTTTCCTCTTTATTTATATAGGGCTACTTTCTCCTCTTTGAGTCTATGTTAGATTCTGTCCTTTATGCAAAGAACAAATACTTGGCAAAAGGAGGATCGGGTGAGTATAAAATTCTAGTTTTAGTAATCTAACTTTAGTGTGGCAGAACCAAATGAACCTTTGGATTTCAAATAAACTATGCATGACTGAGAAAGTTCCCAATAGAGATGAAAGATGTTTCCATTAGAGGAAGCTTTAAGACATTTGTTTAGTGTACTGTTGATAGTAGAACATTATATTGATATAAGATATGCAGGATTCCCAAGTTAATGGTATTCTCGCCAACACTTCTAATAAAAATACTAAGAACTAGATTTGGAAGCTTTTTGATATTCAAATAAAAATCTAACAGCCTTTTGATTTGTTTGTTTGTTTGCTTTTATGACATTTAGTTGTGGTTTTTCCCCAAAACAGTGTTTCATACTAGGTTGAAAATCATTCACTTTGGTAGCAAATTTTCCATGACTTCACTAAATGTATAAACCTGTCTTCCCTGTGATTTAACAAGAACATTTAAATATTGGTTTCTGTTAAATTTATAAAGCACCATGTACCAGTCAGTATTTTTGAATAGATCCCAATAAATATGGAAGGCTTCCTTTTAATATCCATGGTGAACTTTTACTCATATTATCTGTATACTCAGTGAGATTGTGTTTTATAGACTTTCTGCTGTAAACAGTTGTATACAAATAGAGTGTCCTCAGGATTATGTTTTTCTCATCTTTGACTCTGGAGCTATACAGCTCCTGGCATATAGATAGAACATAATATGTGTTTGTTGCATTGAATCATTAAAACTGAGTTGAAAAGCATCTGTCTCCCTTCACTCACCTTTCCCTGGACCTTCCCTTTCTCAAAGCTTTAGAATTGGTAAATCATTTCTGTGGTCAGAGTATAGTTGATAAAACTGCTATATAAAAGTAGATGAAAAGGAGGATACATTTTGAACTGATATCATAAAGCACTTGAGCATACATATGCCTCCTGCCCATTCATGTTCTATGAAATTACTTTGGCAGTAAAAATCAGTAAGGCTAAAACAGAAAGTGCACAGAAAATTCTCCAGTACAACTGAGTTCTTTTTATAATAGCATTTAAGTGGATTGCCTTTCTTTTGCAAAAATGCTGTCATTTTATCACTATTTTCTGTAACCATTTCAAGATATGTTTCTGATTTGTGACATGAATGTGGCTAGAATGTTTTAGATATATTTTACTCTGTAATAATTGGCTATATCTTTCAATAATTGCAGTGGGTTTTTTTTTTTTAATGACAACTATACTTAATGACTAAAAACTAATATTATCTACTATTTGTCTACTAGTTGCCAAATAATACAGTCTACCTTTATTTATTGTATTACATATAATCATCACAACAGCCCTTTGAGATTTTAGAAACATAGATGTCCTGGATGGTACATTTAAATATCCAAGCCTTGAACTTGTTTTTCTAAACACAGATCTGCCAGACTCGACTATTCATGTTCTATTCACTGTCCCTTGTTGTATCTTTACTAAAGGGAATTTTTTTGATTCTTATTCTTGCCTTGAAGTTGTTTCAGGGAAGATTCAGAAAACTGTTTCCACACCTCCCTGAGTGGTGTTCATTGATCTTACTGAAGGACTGACTGCAGCTTAATAGATTTAAATTGAATTCTCGATGAAATTCATTAAGAACTTAAAGCCATGTGAATAAAGAGGTTATAGCTGAAACAGTGGCAGAGCTATTTTCCATCATTGTAGGGATAAAGTAGAGACACATAAGTCTGTTTCTTTCCATATTTTTATATAGCTGCTTTTAGCACTCAGATTTTCTAGGGGTGTATTAAAGAGAGGTCAGCATTTAACTGCATCAGTGGTGCTATTGAATGTTACTTGTCAACAAAGTAGGAAAAGACAGAAAAGGGTAACATGAAGTGGTTTAGCCTATTTTGTGTATTTGAGCATGCTTCGATGAATATCGTCAGTCATCTAGATGCTCATTCTTTTGTTGCAAACAAAAGTTTTACGTTTTTCTTAATGAAAGATTTACTAAGCAATTAGTAGTGTAAAGATTTAAGAAAGAATAACTGAATTATGAGAAACAGACTATTGAAGACTATATAAGAATGAAGGGACCACAATTTATTTTTACAGGAATCTTAGTTCAATTTATGTCTCATTTTATATATAATGGCATGGCCTTTATAAAACATAGTCAGCCAATAACTTAAGTATTCACTCTCCTAATCACCAAGTAATTCCACAGTACTTTAGAGGTGCTCATTTTCTGCTGTTATCACTAATAAAAGTGAAGTTCCGTGGGGATTCCCTGGCAGTCCAGTGGTTAGGATGCGATGTGCCTACTGCTATATGCCCGTGTTCAGTCCTCGGTTGGGGAACTAAGATTCTGTGTGCCATGTGGTGAGGCCAAATAAAAAAAATAAATGAATTTTTTTTAAGTTTTGTAAAGTTACTGAAAGTGAGTTTACTACTTTCTGCTTATTATTAGATTACCAATTGTATATCAGAAATGTAGTGTTTTTACATTCAACCAACCAAAAAATCAGAAGGAAAACCAGGAAAATATTAGATCATGACCATTGCATATTTTTACAAGGAATTAAGTTGAAAACCAATGTATATTTTAGGATTGAAGCATAGATATAAATGTTTTATACACTAAAAGTGTCAAGATACCTTCACGGGCTTATCTTTAATAGGAATTTATGGAATTCATTATTTCATAATTTGAGGGTTGGCTGTTTATGTCGTTTAAAATTGACAACTCAAATAATAGCATTATAAGTACATTTAGCACTACAAAGGTAATATTAGAATGATACTGTTGATTAAAATTGAATGGTGAGGCTTGTGGTCATCAATCCTATCTGTGTCTTGATTGTGGTGGTGATTGTATAACTGGTGTATTTATCAAAACACATAGGATTATACACCAAAAAGGGCAAAGAGAGTGAGTTTTACTGCATGTAAACTTTACCTCAGTAGAATTGACTTAAAAAAAAAAAAAATGAAGCAGTATTACCTCCGTCAGGTCAAATGAATCATGATATAATTTGATTTCTAGCTATTTTGAAAAATAAAGCTGTGTACTAACTTTATGCCCACTTCTGTAATTTTTGTTAGTATTATCAATATATCTCTCTATAACTAAAAAATAATTGGGTGATTAAGAAGAGGAAAGGAAAGGGGAAGAAGAAATACACTAACTTTACCATTGCTCGTGATAGGAGATTAGTAAATACTATTAAAAAGAGACAAACAGAAGATATTCTGTAAGGTTTTAATTATAAAGTTAGGTATTAGAACAAAAAAGGCAGGCTTCATAAATAAAAGAATTAATACTTAAGAAAAAAGGAAAAAGATCGTGCAGTTGAGCTACTTAAAAAACAAAATAAAACAAAAACTGCAGATACAGAGTAACATAAAATGATAGGAACAAGAAAAATTTTCATATCAATAATGTAAATGATCTAAACTAATTGAAAGAGAATTTTAGGTTGGAACACAAGAGAAAACCTGATTCTATGGTACACCTAAAACAAAATTACATAGAAAAGTCAGGACAAAAAAAGATACTCAAGCAAATAAGAAAAAACAATTATGATATTGATACCTAACAAAAGGGAATTGGGGCAAAATATATAATTAATCATAAAAATAGGGCTTAGCACTAAGGAGCAAAATCATGCCCATCTTCATAGCTACTGAAAAGGTTGATGTATATAAAATACATGAACAATCTGAAAGTTTGGTTGAGAATGGCATACGTAAGTTGTTTGTTTCTGAGAATCTCCCCATGAAATATATTCTCATTATAAAAGGGAAAAGAGGAAATTCCTCTGTAGAAGCCTAGCAGACTCCACTTTTAGTCATAATCAGAGTTGGCATCCTCCAGAATTGGACTAATTGATACTGTTGGAGCACAAAGAAATGATTTGTTGCTTTGAAACTTCCTCAGAACTGGTAACAGTTTTGTAAAATTATAGTGTTGCATAAAAATGTAGGGGCCCTTTAAAGGAGTCATCTTCTCTGGTATTGGAAAAGAATGTTATTTTCATTGCCTTTCATTACAAGGAAAATCAGTTTTCTTCCCCCCCTCATACAGTCAAAACAAAACTCAGCTTCCTTATGAGGTCCTTCATAGTATACCACTTCTCTAATTTATAAATTATCAGGATTATCAAGTTGCAAACTTTGTTTATGCAAAGCAGAGTTACTAAGACAACCATTTCCTAAGTCATTATTTCCTAATCTTGACAGACCATCACAATGTCTGGGACCTTTTATTAAAATTACGGATACTTTTGAACCAAAAACTCAAGGAATCGTCCTGTTTTTAGAATTTATTTAAGGTGTACACAGTAGTGGGCTTCTGTGGTGGTTCAGTGGTAAACAATCTGCCTGCCCAGCAGGAGACTCAGGTTGGATCCCAGGGTCGGAAAGATCCCCTGGAGAAGGAAGTGGCAGCCCACTCCAGTATTCTTGCCTGGGAAATTCCATGGACAGAGGAGCCTGGAGGGCTACTGTGCATGGGATCGCAAAGTCTGACATGACTTAGCAAGTAAACAGCAACAGTACACAGTAGTAGGTATTGCTGCCTCTGAAAAGTAGACAGAGATTTAGGTGTGTATAATTAGTGGAGCCTCGGTCATGGACTCGTGCCTAACTCGCAAGGGAGGGAAAGCAACTTTTTCTCGTTTTCAGCTTCTGTAGAAGAAAGGACATCTGCCTCGTAACAGGAAATCTCACCAACAGTTCAGAAGAGGGCAGCAGAACAGAGTGGCAGATACATACATTGGAACCCTGGCCTATGCTAGTAAGAAATTGCCTCTGTTATGAAATACAGGTTTACAAATGCCTTTCCCTCGCTGTTTCCTGTTCTGTGGAAAGCTGAACTCTAGAGTGTACTCACTCCTCCATTTCTGCTTAGTTGCTCTCCTTTTTAGTGTCTCTTTTTGCTTTATCACCTCATTCCTTTACTCAGATGGAATGGGTAAGGCAGAACGTTCCCATTTTCCTCACTTTGCCCTGAAGTTTTATTAATCTCTAATCTTTCTCAATGCTTTTCTCTTTCCTCATTCTTCTCCAACAGGTGCTCATTATGGCAGTTGAGTTCCTCTTTCCTTTTTCTCTGTTTGAAAAGCACAAAATGTGGCATCATGAATAATGGAAAGCACAAAATTTTGCAGTTAGACCTCGAATTAAATCCCTGCTTCATCAGATGACTAGTTACCTAGTTAGCTGATTAAGAACAGTAATTTGGGCAAGTTACTTTATTCCTCTGTACTTCAGTGTCCTTATCTGAAAAATGATTATAATCTAGCTTTATAGAAGCAGTCAAAAGTCTAAATGAGGTGCTTGACATAAAGTAGTTGCTCAATAAACATTAATTCCACTCTTGAATTTTAGCTGATAAACATGAGATTCATGTTAAGTTTATACATTCTAAAAGTTTGCAATCAATTTAGGCATTTTCACCTGCCTTTTGTATAGTGCTTGACTTTTACATAACTTATCTCAGTATAATCAGTCACTGACTCTGTGTCATAATGCTTAGAGGTGTCCTTCAGTATTTCCATAATTCACTGTGTACTTCCTCATCTTCAGATTCGTTTTTCCCACATTTATTATTTTGGTTTTGTTCAGTGATAGTGCAATACTATCATTTTCTACCTTTTTTTAGTATAATTTTTCAGTGTATATTACAGCAACAATTTAGCCTAGCTAAGCTTTAGTGTGGGCCCAGTCAGTATTTATTACAAGTTGATGATGAGAAAATGTTCCAATTTCCAAATAAACAGTTGATTTTTAAGATAATCTTATTATATAAATTGAAATTAATTTTTTAAAACTTTGCAATTATTTGATGACGTAGTTACCTAGTAGTTTATTTTCCTTTATGTATGACAGTCATTTTATCATTGGCAATTATTTCACCGAAGTTTTCCTCTATGTGGTTCATATACTGTGAAAAGAACAGCCTGTTTTGACTTATTTATTATCTCCTTTTTGTTATAAACCTTTTCCTTCTCTGGTTATTTATATACAAACAATGATGCTAGTGTTTACTAGGAGTTGTTTCTTCATGCATCTCAGTCTTATCCTTTAGTGTCCAAAAGTTTGTGAGGCATTTCTAAGGGA
Organism: Giraffa tippelskirchi; assembly: GCF_054371585.1. Taxonomy (NCBI): domain Eukaryota; kingdom Metazoa; phylum Chordata; class Mammalia; order Artiodactyla; family Giraffidae; genus Giraffa; species Giraffa tippelskirchi. The sequence continues at coordinate 23,840,445 of NC_137284.1, forward strand.
TAAAGGATTTCCCATCTTTATCTGTTGACCATGTGAGCTGATCTAGTGACAAATGAATTCTGGGCAGTGAATCGAGAAGGACACAGATGTCAAAGCCATGAATTTATAAATGGTCTGCTAAGAGAAGGCTTTTGTCCAATCAGCACTTTGTTAATTTCACCTACAAGAAGGAATAATTATTCAATTATGCTTCTATCTGACAAAAATCAGATGACAAATGTGTCAGAACGTGAAGGTGAAGGTTTAGTCAGGATTCTGGCAGGTGGCCCAAGATGTTAGCCAGCTGTGAGGAGGTGGATAAAGAATCAAATTGACCTATAGCATTGATAGCAAGTCTTTCATAAATATTTATAGATCTTACTAACTAAAAGATAAAAACTTATTTCTAAATTCTAACAAATACAGAGGCCATGATTTTTATATCTTTGTGAAATATAGTCAATAAATAGCTTGAAAAAAATTAAATCATATTCCTCTTTAGTCTGTTTCTTCTTATTACTAACATTTTTAAAATTGTTTTTTATTTATTTGTTTTTTTTAAATTGTTTTTTAACAGTTAAAATATGTTATTTTTACTTCCTATAATCTGCTAATTGTGTTAACAATTTTTTTTAATTGGAGGATAATTGCTTTACAGTATTGTGTTGGTTTTTGCCATACATCAACATGAATCGGCCACAGATACACATATGTCCCCTCCCTCTTCAACTCCCCTTCCATCTCCCTCTCCATCCCACCCCTCTGGGTTGTCCCAGAGCACCGAGTTGAGCTCCCTGTGTCACATAGCAAATTCCCACTTGCTATCTATTTTACATATGGTAATATATATGTTTCCATGCTGTTCTCTCAATTCGTCCCACCCTCTCCTTCCCCAGCTGTGTCCACAAGTCTGTTCTCTATGTCTGCGTCTCCGTTACTGCCCTGCAGATTGGTTCATCAGTACCATCCTTCTAGATTCCATGTGCATGCGTTAATATACAATGTCTTTCTGACTTACATTACTCTGTATAATAGGCTCTAGGTTCAACCACCTCATCAGGACTGACTCTAATGTGTTCTTTTTTATAGTTGAGTAATAGTCCATTATATACACACACACACACACCACGATTTCTGTAAGATTCATCTGTCGATGGACATCTAGGTTGCTTTCATGTACTGGCTATTGTAAAAAGTGCTGCCACAAACATTTGGGTACATGCATCTGTTTCAATTATGGTTTTCTCAGGGTATATGCCCAGTAGTGGGATTTTTGTGTCATATGGTAGTTAGACTCCTAGTTGTTTAAGGAATCTCCATACTCTTCTCCATAGTGACTATATCAGTTTATATTCCCACCAATAGCAAGAGGGTTCCCTTCTCTCCACATCCTCTCCAGGATTTATTGTTTGTAGAATTTTTAATGGTGGTCTTTCTGACTGGTGTGAGGTGATACCTCATTGTAGTTTTGATTTCAGTTCAGTTCAGTCACTCAGTCGTGTCCGACTCTTTGCGACCCCATGAATTACAGCACACCAGGCCTCCCTGTCCATCACCAACTCCCAGAGTCTGCCCAAACCCATGTCCATTGAGTCGCTGCTGCCATCCAACCATCTCATTCTCTGCCGTCCCCTTCTCCTCCTGCCGTCAATCTTTCCCAGCATCCGGGTCTTTTCCAATGAGTCAGCTCTTTGCATCAGGTGGCCAAAGTGTTGGAGTTTCAGCTTCAACATCAGTCCTTCCAATGAACACCCAGGACTGATCTCCTTTAGGATGGACTGGTTGGATCTCCTTGCAGTCCAAGGGACTCTCAAGAATCTTCTTCAACACCACAGTTCAAAAGCATCAATTCTTCAGCGCTCAGCTTTCTTTGTAGTCCAACTCTCACATCCATGCATGACTACTGGAAAAACCATAGCCTTGACTAGACGGACCTTTGTTGGCAAAGTAATGTCTCTGCTTTTCAATATGCTGTCTAGGTTGGCCATAACTTTCCTTCCGAGGAGTAAACGTCTTTTAATTTCATGGCTGCAAGCACCATCTGCAGTGATCTTGGAGCCCAGAAAGATAAAGTCAGCCACTGTTTCCACTGTTTCCCCATTTATTTGCCATGAAGTGATGGGACCAGATGCCATGATCTTAGTTTTCTGAACGTTGAGCTTTAAGCCAACTTTTTCACTCTTGTCTTGCACTTTCATCAAGAGACTCTTTAGTTCTTCTTCACTTTCTGCCGTAAGGGTGGTGTCATCTGCATATCTGAGGTTATTGATATTTCTCCCAGCAATCTTGATTCCAGCTTGTGCTTCCTCCAGCCCAGTGTTTCTCATGATGTACTCTGCATTTAAGTTAAATAAGCAGGGTGACAATATACAGCCTTGACGTACTCCTTTTCCTATTTGGAACCAGTCTGTTTTTCCATGTCCAGTTCTAACTGTTGCTTCCTGACCTGCATACAGATTTCTCAAGAGGCAGGTCAGGTAATGTGGTATTCCCATCTCTTGAAGAATTTTCCACAGTTTATTGTGATCCACACAGTCAAAGGCTTTGGCATAGTCAATAAAGCAGAAATAGATGTTTTTATGGAACTCTTGTGCTTTTTCAATGATCCAACGGATGGTGGCAATTTGATCTCTGGTTCCTCTGCCTTTTCTAAAACCAGCTTGAACATCTGGAAGTTCACGGTTCATGTATTGCTGAAGCCTGGCTTGGAGAATTTTAAGCATTACTTTACTAGCGTGTGAGATGAGTGCAATGGTGTGATAGTTTGAGCATTCTTTGGCATTGCCTTTCTTTGGGATTGGAATGAAAACTGACCTTTTCCAGTCCTGTGGCCACTGCTGAGTTTTCCATATTTGCTAGCATATCGAGTGCAGCACTTTCACAGCATCATCTTTGAAGATTTGAAATAGCTTAGCTGGAATTCCATCACTTCCACTAGCTTTGTTCGTAGTGATTGCATTTCTCTAATATCAGAATTGCTTTTTAATTATTTTTAGTAACTGAGTTTTTCCTTATAAAAACAGTGGAAAAGTTATCCTTACTTCTTAATGCTATTACTAATGAGTACATCATATTACTTGATTCAGTGCCTGAGTTCACACATTTCTACAAAAGGCTAGATGGTATTTTAAGTCCACTAAGATTTTTAATAATATTCTAAAATAGAAGAACTCTGTGAACCATGTTAAATGGCTTGAATGTACACTGCCTCATCTCTATTAGGAATATCCATAAGACGCTTGCTCCTTGGAAGAAAAGTTATGACCAACCTAGACAGCATGTTAAAAAGCAGAGATGTTACTTTGCCAACAAAGGTCCGTCTAGTCAAAGCTATGGTGTTTCCAGTAGTCATGTATGGATATGAGAGTCAGACTATGAAGAATGCTGAGTGCCAAAGAATTGATGCTTTTGAACTGTGGGGTTAGAGAAGACTCTTGAGAATCCCTTGGATTGCAAGGAGATCCAACTAGTTAATCCTAAAGGAAATCAGTCCTGAATATTCATTGGAAGGACTGATGCTGAAGCTGAAACTCCAATACTTTGGCCACCTGATGCAAAGAACTGACTCATTTGAAAAGACCCTGCTGCTGGGAAAGATTGAAGGCAGGAGAAGAGGACGACAGAGGATAAGATGGTTGCATGGCATCACCAACTCAATGGACATGAGTTTGAGCAAGCTCCGGGAGTTGGTGATGATGAACAGGGAAGCCTGGCTTGCTGCAGTCCATGGGGTCGCAACGAGTTGAATACCACTGAGGGACTGAACTGATACCTAGTGTCCTGCTTATTTTTGTAGATAAAGTTTTATTAGAAAATAGCCATGCTCATGTATTTATAATCATCTGTGGGGCTTTTACATCATAGCATCAGAGATGAATAGTTTCAGTAAAGACCATATAGGCTACAAAACCTAATACAGTCATTTTATATAAAATGTTTGCTGACCCCTGATCTATTATGTTCCTCTCTAAGGGTGAAATTACAGGACATAATGTTGGAAAGCTTCTATGATGGTCATATTAAGTCTGACAAAGTGTACATAAAAAACTTGGTGGTGGTTTAGTTGCTAAGTTGTGTCCAGCTCTTGCGACCCCATGACTGTAGCCTACCAGTCTCCTCAGTCCATGGGATTCTCCAGGCAAGAATACTGGAGTTGGATGGCATTTCCTTCTCCAGGGGATCTTCCTGACCTAGATATTTAGAGTTGCTTCTATTTCTTCTTCAGTGTTCCTCATCATAAGGACCTGGTTCAGGAAACTAAACATGCATACCTTTCCTATAGCAGATAACTCTTGCTGAATCACCATTTGCAGTAGCATATCTTTTCCTTCGAAGAATTTATATCAATCAGAAATTTAAACACAGTCAAGAGGCTTACCACATTTGTGGAGGAAGAGGAAAATAGAAGTAATTCAGATTACCCAGCAGTCGACTCCAGCCCAGTGCAGCTATCACACCTGACTCGCTTGCAGCTTTAGACAAGACTTGGGAAACTTCTTATCAGTATCCTAGCACCAAGTTTTTTTTCTTGGGTGTCTCAGATGTTAGGTTTGGAAGAAGCAGTTGCTTTGTTGTCAACAGATCTTATCGTGGGCTTTATTTAGAGGATAATTTAGTACTGCTGTCGTTGAATAATAAAATTCCTACAGCTGTGGAAAGTTTGGAGGAAGGAGGGTTATTTCTCTCATGTTTAAGTCTGAAGGCTAATAATAGTGAAATTATTTCTTTTGTTCCTTTGGCACACATGTACTTGATTTCAGTGTGTTGATAGAGTAATGTGTACTTTATATTTTAATTTGCAAATTCCCTAAATGTTGACATTTGAAGGACAAAGTTAATTTTATTATTAGTCCAAAAAAAGAGCATCAATATTGTTTTAAAAATTTTGTGTTATAAAGACTTTTACTTGTTACTAGAAGAGGGTTTCTCACAGCTTTCCTGGTGGCTCAGTGGTAAAGAATCCATCTGGCAGTGCAAAGGACACAGGTTCATTCCCTTATCCGAGAAGATCGCACATGCCGTGGAGCTACTAAGCCCGTGCACCACAGCTGGCTGAGCCTGCGCTCTAGAGCCTGTGCTCCACAACAAAAGAGGCCCCCTCAGTGAGAAGCCCTCGCACCACAACTAGAGAGTAGCCCCCCCGTTCTCCGAAACTATAGAAAATCCCACACAGCAGTGAAGACCCAGCACAGCCAAAACTAAATAAAAAAGAAGAGAGCCTCTGAACACACTATTCCCTTACCTCTCTTAACACTTATCCTCTTGGTATTGAATCCAGATCACCTCTTTTGAATTCCACGTTGTGTATCAGCTGGTAATTGGATATTTTTACCTATTTGTCTAAGCATTAAACTCTCATATTCCTCTTGAGACTGCCCTTATTTTATTCCCTGTTGCCCTGGTTAGTACCATAATTTGCCCAGTCACTAAGTATAAAGCGTGTCATCCTTGACTCTTCCCTGTTTCTCACTTTCATTGCCAGCCTGTCTTACAAGTTCTGCCTCCTAAGCTTACCTTGACTGTATCTCCTCCTTTCCATTCCCACAGCTGTCACTCTACTTCAGATCAGCTGAATTATTACAAGTGCCTCTTACTTTGCCTCTTTCTTAAGTCTTGCTTCCTACCATTTATTCTCCACATTGCACTCCGGGTGGCTTTTCTGAAACCAAAATCTGACCAGGTACTTCCTCATATAAAATTTTTCACTGGCTTATCCTTATTCTCAGAATAAAGTCCAGTTTATTAATGTGGTTTTCTCAGCACTGGCTTTATTTTTTTTTTTGGTTTCTACTTACCTTTGTAGCTTAGTATTCCTTACTTTTTCCTCTCAAGTTGGAGTGTACTATGTCCTTAGATGCCCACTGCCCACCCTACCTAGAACATATCTTCCCCCACCACCCAAACTTACTTGTTCTTCAGCTCTCATCGTAATAATATCCTTGTTCCCCTGCCATGAACAAACCAGAGTTAGCTGGGTTGTTTTTTTTTTCCTGTAGGTCTCTTAGTACCTTATGCTTCCCCTTTCTTAGTTATTTATTACATCACAAATAATTGTCAGTTTATTTGTCAAAATTGTATAAATGTAAGTTTGAGTAGGGACATGTATCCACAGTCTGTAAATTAGAGTAACTTACTGGCACATATTTAGTGTTCATAAATACTTACCTTTTATAATAAGTAAGAGAGGGTAATATGAACTGGTCTCCTGCACAACTATAAAATTCTGTCCCATAATTTTCTTTACATGTCACATACATCTTTAGAAATGACTTGTCTTTACACGTTTCAGAGGAACATATTAAGTAAAAATCTAGTACCTCTTTACAGTCATCATGTTTAATATTAATAAACATGCTTATTTCAAGATTGTGTCATCCTTTTAAAATGATTTGAATAGGAGCTCATCATTGAAATCCTTATGTTAATCTTACGACCCTCCACTGCTAGTAATCAATTGCTAGTAATCTCTACTTTGGATTTGGTATTTCTGTTTAGCCTTAATGATTGTATTTTGTTATAAAGGGAGATAATACTAAATTGTTGGGTGTTTTATTTGTTACAGTCTACCCTGATATTTGCTCTATCAGCCTTGTGGCAGTAAGTGATATGAATAAGCATGCTGATAGAATTGCTTTTTGGGATGACGTCTATGGCTTCAACATGTCCTGCATGAAGAAAGCGGTCATTCCGGAGGCTGTGGTGGATATTTTAGATCCAAAGACACTTATTTCAGACCCCTGTAGTGTTAAGGTGGGTACTTTACTAATTTTCTTTAACGATGTGGCTGTTTTTCTTATTTTTCATTTATGAAGTTAGTGTTTCAAATTAACACGTTGATTTTATGTATGAGTCTTCAAAACTATAATCACTCTTCATTTTAATTAAAGCAACTTGATGTCATAATATTTACCAGTTGACTGTGCCATCCGTTTGGAATCACTTCTCTTTATGTAGTGAAGTTTCTTACACTGAAGGCTTGAATCATTGACTTAGTGAAGGCAGAAAGTCCTGTTGTATTGTCATTTCTGCGTCACCACCACCTCCTGCCCTTAGTTCTAAGTTTCTTATTTACAGCCAGGTTATTCATTCATGTACGTTTCACACAGTTTAACTTCTCATTCAGATTTCTTCCAGCCTTTTCAGATTAAGTAATTATAGTGACTATGTCCATGAAACTAAAACCCTGCTATTTGAATTTTATATTCTTCACCATGTTAATCTCTAGTTTTATTGACAGTTTTGCTATGTAGAATTTGCATGGCTTGAATAATTTTGCAGTTAGTGATACTACTGTTGGTTTTTGTGAAAGACTCCTTAATTTATCTATTTCAGTTGTATAATTAAATAAATATAGCTTGATTAGTGTTAAATTCAGAACATTGTCTTTTTTTAGTCACACTGTTACTTTCATAGTATCAATAGTTATTCTTGGCACAAAGTATTCAATAGATAATCAGTAAAAGTTCATTAATTTTCTTAAGTGGATAAAGTCTTAAATTAATATGTAAAGTTTCTCAACAAGAACAAGCTGATTAAAATTGCGTTCAGCTTTTAAGAAAAAAGATATAGCATGGTTAATGACTATAGGACTGTTCAATGCCCTGGTGCACTGAGTGTAAAAGATATATTTGGATTCTTCCACTCAGAGAAGGGTGTATGGTTATAGCCAACTCAACCTTAAGACAAAACAGAAAGAGAAGGGTCATGTTGTGGTGGTAATTTCTCTAGTTATTTCTTGGCTTAATTCCCCAAAATGCTATGGGTAAATAAAATAGTTGAAATAGAAGATTTAGGACTGATAAACAAAGGTGTTTTAAAAGTATACCTATCCTTTCTCTTTTTGTTTGTTTAGGTAAATGTAGCCTGTTCTGTATTCCCCAATCCTTTTATAAATAAAAGGCAACCACAATTTAGCTTCTTTAAAATTTTCTCACTGTTTAAAATAGAGTAATGCCTCAAGTAGTCGTGTGAATTGTGTTCACTGTGTTATAACCTATTCATGGTCAGCCAGATGCTGATGACAGCCTTCACAGTGCAGCATCCTTTGCTCACACTACTGTACCCGAGTCCATCTACTCTCCATAGTGAAATGGAGAAGGCTTTGAACTAGGACAGAACAGGAAAGTAAGGATATTTGGCCATTTTTTTCCCTGAAGTGAATCTTCATAGTTGATTTTGTTCATTGGTTGGAATTGTTATGGTTGTTCCTAATATCTAACAAACTTCAAATGCATTTACAAAGATGAATTCTAAAACACCTTGTTCTTTTAAATAGCATATGTTTTCAAGTTGGCGTTTCCTACAAAAAAGATTGACTTACCACACATAATTTATTGTGAATGTATACCACTGGTGGTTTACAAAATGATTTTAGTTGAAACACAGGAAAACACTTTTTATTTGAGAGTATTTTAATCTATTTTAGAAAAAACTTTAGCACAACAGAGGCATGATTTGATATATATTATTCTTATAACAAGTCTAAGTAAAAAATACTAATTTGATTGAAAGAAGATGTAATTAAATATTAGTGCTAGTAGCCTTAAGTTTAGAAATAATCCCCAAAGTGGGGTGTGGGTGATTAAAGTTTGCAAAGCATTGGTTTACAGTAATTTTTTTTTCATAAAAAAAATATTTATGTGTTTCTGATTTTGTTTTTATTGTTTTTACTAAATCCTTCCCTCTACTCTTTTTTTAATGCATAGCATATAGATTGTCATACGACATCTATCTCAGATTTGGAATTTTCTTCAGATTTTACCCTAAAAATCATAGAGACATCATTATGCACGGTAAGCTGTTTCATTCTAGTTTCACAAATCTCTCTAGTAGTGTGGTTGATTGGCAGGCTAATGAATTAATTACCAGGCTTGTGATAAATGAAAAAGACTATTGCCTTTGACAGTCTATCGAATCTGTCTGTTGAATAGATCTGTTTTAATAAGTCAGTAGACATCAGAAAGTTGAGAAGAGAAAGTATTAGGAAACCATGTTTACATAGTGATATTTCTTTATAAATTCCTGACTGTTACTTATCATATAATTAATGGAGAGCACTCAACTTTATCTTCATAGACAAAAATGAAATGGCCTGCTCCTCTCACTGACTGTTAACACTCAATTTAGATGGAAATAAGATGATTATTTGGTATAATATCTTATATTCCTCTGAGAAGAATAGTGAAGAAACTGATGGTGTCCCTGTCTTGAAAGATTCAGCCCTCTGTAATAGAAATAAGGAGGTGTTTTAGAAAAGTCAGACAAATCTAGATTCACATTTGGTTCTGCCACTTCATAGTTTGTTACTTTGTTCAGCTTACCTAGGTAATAAGTACTACAGACTAAGTAACTGCTTTAAGAAAATGGTTATTCTTTCTGTGTTGAAGACTAGTTATATAGATTCAGTTCAGTTCAATTCAGTTCAGTCACTCAATCGTGTCTGACTCTTTTGTGACCCCATGAATCGCAGCATGCCAGGCCTCCCTGTCCATCACCAACTCCCGGAGTCTGCCCAAATCCATGTCCATCGAGTCGGTGATGCCATCCAACCATCTCATCCTCTGTCATCCCCTTCTGCTCCTGCCCCCAATCCTTCCCAGTGTTAGGGTCTTTTCCAGTGAGTCAGCTCTTCGCATCAGGTGGCCAAAGTATTGGAGTTTCAGCTTCAACATCAGCTCTTCCAATGAACACCCAGGACTGATCTCCTTTAGGATGGACTGGTTGGATCTCCTTGCAGTCCAAGGGACTCTCAAGAGTCTTCTCCAACAACACAGTTCAAAAGCATCAATTCTTCAGCGCTCAGCTTTCTTCACCTTCCAACTCTAACATCCATACATGACTACTGGAAAAACCATAGCTTTGACTAGATGGACCTTTGTTGCCAAAGTAATGTCTCTACTTTTTTATTATGCTGTCTAGGTTGGCCATAACCTTCCTTCCAAGGAGTAAGCGTCTTTTAATTTCATGGCTGCAGTCACCATCAGCAGTGATTCTGGAGCCCAAAAAAATAAAGTCTGACACTGTTTCCACTGTTTCCCCATCTATTTCCCATGGAGTGATGGGACCAGATGCCATGATCTTAGTTTTCTGAACGTTGAGCTTTAAGCCAACTTTTTCACTCTCCTTCACCTTCATCAAGAGGCTCTTTAGTTCTTCTTCACTTTCTGCCATAAGGGTGGTGTCATCTGCATATCTGAGGTTATTGATATTTCTCCCGGCAATCTTGATTCCAGCTTGTGTTTCTTCCAGCCTAGTGTTTCTCATGATGTACTCTGCATATAAGTTAAATAAGCAGGGTGACAATATACAGCCTTGACGTACTCCTTTTCCTATTTGGAACCAGTCTGTTGTTCCATGTCCAGTTCTAACTGTTGCTTCCTGACCTGCATACAGGTTTCTCAAGAGACAGGTCAGATGGTCTGGTATTCCCATCTCTTTCAGAATTTTCCACAGTTTATTGTGATCCACACATTCAAAGGCTTTGGCATAGTCAATAAAGCAGAAATAGATGTTTTTTTGGAACTCTCTTGCTTTTTCGATGATCCAGCGGATATTGGCAATTTGATCTCTGGTTCCTCTGCCTTTTCTAAAACCAGCTTGAACATCTGGAAGTTCACGGTTCACATACTGTTGAAGCCTGGCTTGGAGGATCTTGAGCTTTACTTTGCTAGCATGTGAGATGAGTGCAATTGTGCGGTAGTTTGAGCATTCTTTGGCATTGCGTTTCTTTGGGACTGGAGTGAAAACTGACCTTTTCCAGTCCTGTGGCCACTGCTGAGTTTTCCAAATTTGCTGGCATATTGAGTGCAGCAGTTTCACAGCATCATCTTTCAGGATTTGAAATAGCTCAACTGGAATTCCATCACCTCCATTAGCTTTGTAGTAATGCTTCCTAAGTCCCACTTGACTTTGCATTCCAGGATGTCTGCCTCTAGGTGAGTGATCACACCATCGTGATTATCTGGGTTGTGAAGTTCTTTTTTTGTATAGTTCTTTTGTATATTCTTGCCACCTCTTCTTAATATCTTCTGCTTCTATTAGTTCCATACCATTTCTGTCCTTTATTGTGCCCATCTTTGCATGATATGTTCCCTTGGAATCTCTAATTTTCTTGAAGGGATCTCTAGATTTTCCCATTCTATTGTTTTCCTTTATTTCTTTGCAATGATCACTGAAGAAGGCTTTCTTATCTCTCCTTACTATTCTTTGGAACTCTGCATTCAAATGGATATATCTTTCCTTTTCTCTTTTGCCTTTAGCTTCTCTTCTTTTCTCAGTTATTTGTAAGGCCTCCTCAAACAACCATTTTGTCTTTTTGCATTTTTTCTTTAGATGGTCTTGATCACTGCCTCCTGTACAATGTCACGAACCTCTGTCTATAGTTCTACAGTCACTCTGTCTATCAGATCTAATCCCTTGAATCTATTTGTCACTTTCACTGTATAATTGTAAGGGATTTGATTTAGGTCTTGGTTGTCTGTAATGATTGAAGGATAATTTTCCAATGAATGCTGGTGGCACATACACAGCAGTTTTCTGAGCATTTTTTACTGTATCATAAGGTATTATCCACAATTAAGGTCAAATCACTTTGGCTTATGATGAGGTATGTAGCTTTAGTTAGCAACTGACTTCTTAGCTATCGTATCAGCCTATCTAACCTTGCAGTAAGTGAACAATAAAGTCCATTATTTTCATGGAACATTCATAGGTGTTCAAAAGCAAATGATTTAAGTCTATATAATTTAGAACCAGTGTGTTTTATCTTGTGAGTTAAGGTTTGTTTTTTAATGCCATTTATATAATTGTGTAATGTTCTCTTACTCTGTATTCCAGCAGCATTTATATTGATATCTATCTAAATAAGCTCCATAAAGATACAGACAAGCATCCTTTTTCGTAATCCTTGATATACATTAAATGACTTCTCTTAGTTCCTTTCATATAAAAATGAGTTGTTTTTACCTAAAAAATGAAAATATTTAAGCTGGTTTTATCAGATTACATGCTCACATACATAGTGTCTTTAACATGTAAAGATTTTTGGTTTAATACATCATCCTTAAAGCAGTCATTTTTATATCTTAATTTTAGCATTATGTTTTCTTTTTTTCTCCCTCTATATTAGCATGCCCTAGAATAATGTTCAGTTTGTATAAACTTTTCTTAATATGATTTTAAACCTCATTTAAAAAAGAATATTTTTCTACCCATTTTTTTTTTTACTGCAGTTGTTAAACATAAAACAATGGATTAAATTTTAAAAATCATACTTTTAAAATATTTGGATTTAATAACCTTTATTTTGGATTTTATCAAAGTGCATGAGTTCAGTGGCATTTGAGAGCTATTTAGTTTTTAATGTAAGTTTCAAAATCTTTATAACAATGTACAATTTCATATCAACAGATATTTCAGTTTGTTAAACAAATATTAAATGCTGACCATGTGCCAGATACTTGTTTGAAATGTTTGGTCACAGATAACAACAACCAAAAATCCTATCCTGTATCCTGAAAAGGCACTTAAGTGAGAGGAGGCAGGTACTGACTGACTACATTTTAGTATGAATAATAAAGATAGGAATATAGAGATATGAATAGGGTGGTCTGAGTTTAGGAGCACAGAAGTGAGGTATTTTTCTGGTGGAAAAATTATAGTTGGTAATCAGATTTTATAGCCAAGATTTCATGACAAAGAATGATAAACATTGCCCCCTCAAAAAAAAAAAGAAAAAAGATTTGTATTTTAAACAAGGAAGTCTATTCTGTTTCCAAGGATGAAAAGACTGACAGAAAAGCTGAGGTATAGTAGCCATGTAATAACTTCACTTTGGGATAATTTCTGTTCACCTAGTTTTTAATTCACTAGTCTTTTATTTTTTTATTTTTTTATTTTTTTTATTTATTTTTTTTTACTAGTCTTTTCTTTATCTGTATTCTTTCTATTGCTAAGGTCACCAATAAATATTTTCATTTTAAATATCATGATTTTTAGTTCTAGCATTCTTATTTTGATTTTTTGAGTTATAGTTCATCTTTCTAACCACTTTGGTTAACTTTTTTATCTTAATGGCTTAGTTCAGTTCAGTTCAGTCGCTCAGTCGTTTCCGACTCTCTGCGACCCCATGAATTGCAACACGCCAGACCTCTCTGTCCATTGCCAACTCCCAGAGTCTACCCAAACCCATGTCCATCGAGTCGGTGATGCCATCCAACCATCTCATCCTCTGTCGTCCCCTTCTCCTCCTGCCCCCAATCCTACCCAGCATTAGGGTCTTTTCCAGTGAGTCAACTCTTTGCATGAGGTGTCCAAAGTATTGGAGTTTCAGCTTCAACATCAGTCCTTCCAGTGAACACCCAGGATTGATCTCCTTTAGGATGGATTGATTGGATCTCCTTGCAGTCCAAGGGACTCTCAAGAGTCTTCTCCAACACCACAGTTCAAAAGCATCAATTCTGCGGTGCTCAGCTTTCTTCACCGTCCAACTCTCACATCCATACATGACCACTGGAAAAACCATAGCCTTGACTAGATGGACTTTTGTTGGCAAAGTAATGTCTCTGCTTTTCAATATGCTATCTAGGTTGGCCATAACCTTCCTTCCAAGGAGTAAGCGTCTTTTAATTTCATGGCTGCAGTCACCATCAGCAGTGTTTTTGGAGCCCCAAAAAATAAAGTCTGACACTGTTTGCACTGTTTCCTCATCTAACTGATTCTATGAGCTGCCTGCAATTCTACTTCTATTGCTTTTTTCTTTTGACTGTGGCTCAGGTTTTCCTACTTCTTCTCATTTTTCATAACTTTGTGTTTTATGCTAATCATTGTATTGGGTTAGCCAAAAAGTTTGTTCGGGTGTTTTCATAAGATCACATAGAAAAATCTGAACAAACTTTTTGGCCAACCCAAATTAAAAGATAGTACAGACTTATCTAATATTTTCACTTAGAAGGACCTCCACTTACCTCTGTCTGGTAGCTACTCTGAGGGCCTGATCCCTTTTATCTAATCTGAAGTTGAGCTTGATTGTATCTAGATTCCACTGCAGTTAATTTACTTGGTCTTGAGCATAAAATTAGATGTCTCCCTCTTTCCAACTTCATGGAAAGACCATCAAAATAAAGCTGACGTTAGGGAGGAAAACAAAATCAGGATTTGTTAGGTTTAGGAGATCTGATTTTTGAAGGGTCTCTCATTTCAGAGCAAGGGATTAGAGAGGAGAGGAAAGGTTCTGATCTGGGTTTGGCATGGTTCATGACCTTAGTGAGAGTTGATAATGCCAGTTAAAAATTGTCAATTGCCTTCTGCCTCTGCGAGGTCACTAGCCACTGCAGTCTCTGACCTTCAACACTCTATAAAAGAGTTCAGAGGGGAATGACGCCCTCTGTGCTCTGGGAAAAACAGGGGCCTACAGATAGATATTTTGGTAAGATTTTATGAGACCAGTTTCTTGCATCCCTCTTATCTAGAAAAGCACTAAAATCATTGAAGGAGACATCTGTTCCTCATGACTAGCAACAGCTTTATCGTGACTAGCAGCAACCCTCTGCCCAAATGTGTCCTTGACTGCACGTATCCTGCTTCACCAAAATGACATGTATACTAACTCCCCCCACCCCATCTCTTCAAAGCAGTTCCTCAGAGCTGTCTCAAGATGCTGTCTCCTGGGCTTTAGTCCTCATTTTGCCCCAAATAAGATAACTCACAACTCTCACATTGTGCTTTTTTTTTGGTTGACCATAGACACAGTATAATGGTTGGGTTTCAGCTTGAGTTTTGAAGAGTTAACAGTGTGGTTGAGCCTTCTGTTTGAGAAGAGGGTATTTTACTCTCAGGGTTAGTTGGAAACAGGGTTATTGTTCATATACATAGATTTTCTTGAGGTACCTGAAACCAGCTACCTCATCTTCCTGGGCAAGAGTTCGTGGAATAACAAGAGAGCTGAATAGCAAGACCATGCTAATGGTGCCGGTGAACTGTGTAATTGCAGATGATTTTGGCTTTGAGACCTAAAAACACCACCAGAAAACTTCTCTCTTCCTACTTTCTAGTATAAGCACCAGCTTCATCAGATTTCTTAGCTTGCAGAGAGAACTAGCCAAGCCTTTGAGAATTCTCCAGAATCCAGTGCGCCATACTACCCCAGACTTGGCCATTAAAAATTGGTTGGTTTTTCCTTGTCCCAGCAAGGTTCCTGTGCCATGACATTTTTGCTTCTTTGCCCACCCTTAGCCCCTGCATTGGATAGATGCTCTTAGGTGAAAGCAACTGTTTGCTTGACTAGGAAGTGCTAATCGCTCTTACTTTTACTTATTCGTATCCAAAGCTCTTTGATGATTAAAAAATATAGTTGTTTCATTTACCCAGTGTTTTGTTGTAGTAGCTATATCAGAGTGAGGAGAGGGTCTTTTGCAAACTGGAAAGAGAAGTCCCTGAAAGCTTTGTTTTAAAACCCTGGGTTTTTAAAGATGAATCTTTAAAATCTGGACGATAAATCTGGGTCTGCATATTTAACATTTTTTTTTTAAGTTAGGAAGAGTAAAAAATTTTTTTTTAAAAGTTAGGGTATTTAGGATTTTAAGTTAAGAAAAGTAGAATTTTATGAAAAAAAGTTAACTGAAACTGAATTATGTGTTACCTCTCAATTCTTTTTTTTTTCTATTTTAAAAAAGTATGATATACTTGATAAACGGTAGAAACATATTTAAGAGGCACTGATACTTAGAACAGGTCTTGAGTAACAGTTTTTTAAGGCTAATACAGATGTTACTAAAAGAAACTTTAAAATGTTTGCCATTCAAACTTTCATGATTCTCAAGGAGTACTCATGGTACTCCTTGTTTTCATTTTATGTTTTAATTCAGCTTTAAATTTTTCTAATGGCTTAAAAAGAAACATCAAAATGAGCCCATTTCTTTGCGATTGTGTTCTTTAAGTCTTCTTTTAAAGCTTTTGAAAAATCCCTGACAGTTGAAGCCTACTAATTTTAAACTCATTCCTTGGTATTGAATCAGTTCTTAGTACTTTTGGGTATAAATTGACCTAATTTTGACCCAGCAGAGCTAATCAGCTAAAGAAACTAATTATTAAAACACATCTGTACTGCTTCAAAATAGTAAGATTTGTCTTGAACTTGCATCATAGATTTTAATGGGACATCTGCTATATATTTTAACAGGCTTCATTAAGTAAATTTTATGTCTTAGAGGGAGAGCATTTCTAATTGTCAGATTCCACCTCTACAGTCGGTTTTAGGTTTCTACTTGAATGAATGACCATACAGTCTAGAGCCTGGTCCTGAACTTCCTGCTCTCTCTGTGAACCTTTGGAGTTAGGCTTAGATGTTGTTGAGAATACTTAAATCTCTTTATTTCCATGAACTGTTTTTTGAGTAGAAGGATGTGTTAAGAGCTACAAGGCATTGAGAGTATAGTAATAAGCCAGAACAAGCAGCTCTTCTCTTCATGAGGCATTGATGGGGGAGATAGACATTAAAGTTCACTTTGTGGATATTAGATGATGCCAAGGAATTATTGAGAATTTACTTATGTGTGGTAAAGTTATTGTAGTTATATAAGGAAATGTTCATATTTTTTAGAGATGTAAACAAGTAGGTAGGGGAGAAATGACATGTCAGGCATTTGCTTCAAGATAGTTGAGCGAAAAAGGGGGAAGCAGAGGGAGCATATATGAAGCAAATGTGCCAAGTATTGGTCACTGTTGTATATAGGTGATAGGTGCTCAGGTTCTACAATCGTGGATATGTTTGAAGTTTTTTCATAGTCCGATCTTTTTAAAGAATCATACTAACAACAATATTCTAAGAAACACAATATTCTAAGAGTGATGAGGCAAAGGTGCTATCCCACATTGTTTCTGTAAAACTCAGCTGTCTGCTATAGCTACCAAGGCTAAACACGTGCTTACACCGTGCTTCACATTTTCACACTTAGAGATTTTTTCATATGTTCACCAAAAAGACCTATACAAGAATGTCTATTGCAGCATTGTTTCTGCATACCTAGACTAGGAGTAAGCCAGACATTCATCGGTAGTGGAATGGATAAATGGTGCAGTATATTTATGAAGTAATATACATCAGTGGGGAGAAAAAGGTGATCTTGACTGTACACTATGACATGGATGAATTTCATGAGTAGAACATTCATGAAAAAGGGGAGAAAGCCAAATATAGAAAAGCTTTTGTCTTTAAATTTTCATAAAAAGCTAAATTAATATAGTGCTAAACATCATAATAACAGTTACATTTTGTGGGAGGACTTAATCGTTCATTTCAGTTCAATCGCTCAGACGTGTTTGACTCTTTGTGACCCCATGGACTGCAGCACACCAGGCTTCCCTGTCCATCACCAACTCCTGTAGCTTGCTCAAACTCACGTTGGACCATAAAGAAAGCTGAGCGCTGAAGAATTGATGCTTTTGAATTGTGGCATTGGAGAAAACTCTTGGGAGTCCCTTGGACTGCAAGGAGATCACACAAGTCAGTCCTAAAGGAAATCACTCGTAAATATTCATTGGAACGACTGAAGCTGAAGCTCCAATACTTTGGCCACCTGATGCAAAGAATTCTTTGGGAAAGACCCTGCTGCTGGGAAAGATTGAAGGCAGGAGGAGAAGGGGACGAGATGGTTGGATGGCATCACTGATGTGATGGACATGAGTTTGAGTAGGCTCCAGGAGTCGGTGATGGACAGGGAAGCCTGGCGTGCTGCAGTCCCTGGGGCCGCAAAGAGTCGGACATGACTGAGTGACTGAACTGATGGGTCCTCTGTCACAGTACCTCAGGCAAGAAATGGCAGTGACTTACCTAAAGATAGCTTTAGTGGAGATGGAGAAAAGTGGATGTGTTTGAGAGCTATCTAGAAGGTAAAATGGATTAGATAGGGAGGGATGAAGGAAAGAAGTCACAGTGGTGTCTCTACTGTTTCTTACTTTTAGTGTTTGAAGAATGATGATACTATTTTGTAAGACAAAGAAACCTGGAAGAACAGGTTTAGAGCTAAGGATAAGAAGCTCATTTATTGGTGTGTTGAATTTGAAATGCCTCTGAGATATCCAAGTGGTGATTTCCAGTTGAAAATTAGGATACTCTTCCATGATTCTACCAAGTCAGACTTGTGACATATTCCATCCAGATATGATATATGATAGTGGAAGCAAAAGCAATCATAAAATTACACAAATTGCTCTTGAACTAGGGTGCATTTTCTAACCTGTGGTACTTCTCAAGGTTAATAGGCTCTAGAAGTTTTTTTTGTTTTCTTTTTAATGATCAAATCCAATGGAGTAGCATCATGTGCAAATAGAACTTAATCCAAATTAACTATTCAAGCATAAGAAAAGGAGTCCATGAGAAAAATTAATGATCTAATTAGTGCAGACGATACTGCCCTCCATTTTACGTAATGAATACGTGCCCTAGAATGAGCCTGAGGTGGGAAACACATATGTTCTTTCTTCAGTTATGTTCAGCTTGCAAGTATATCAGTAGTATGAGTATCTTGTTGGATTGCATGTGATTTTGTCTCTCAAAGTACTTACAGTAGTCACCCTAATGCTCAGGACACATTCTAAGACATGCCTAAAATCAAGGATCATATCATACTTTTTATATACACTGTGTTTTTTCTTATGTATGCATACCTGTGATAAACTTTAATTTATAACTAGACATAATAAGAGAATGTTCAAACTGTCTGCATCATACTCTTGGCACTTCAGGGCCATTACTAAGTACAGTAAGGTTTACTCAACAATCTGATAAGTGAGTTGTCTGTTAAAGTGATTAATGAGTAGGTAGGGTAAATAGCAGTGATACTGTGGACAAAGGGATGATTGTAAGGCTGAGCGAGATGGAGCAGGAAAGCGTGAGGTTTTTGTTGCACTATTCAGAAGGTCTTGAAATTTAAAACTTACTGCTTCTTTCTGGAAATTTTCATTCAGTACTTTCCTGGGTAACAGAGAACCAAAGAAAGAAAAATTGCAAGTAAGTGGGGAGTATTGTATTTTTAATACAGCATGACACCCTGAAAGCCATCTACTTCATCTGGATTCCATCCAAAGAAATGGTGATTTTTGCCATTGCCAGGAGAACTGGTTGTCTTGAATATATTGAAGAATGGTTCATATTTCACTCTCCAGTGCAAAACCTTAAGGGATTTTCCTGAGTGATTTTGATTATCTTAAGATTTTTCCATTATGTGACTTACCCATTATATAATATATGACTCTACTGTAATAGGATGCTTTGTCTCTTATTTGAAGGGATCCTAGTTAGTTTTCATTTTTTTAGATTTCATGTACCCTATGCATTGTCTACAAAATTTTAAACATTTCCACTTAATCCTCTCTTAGTTTTCAATCTTCCCAGCCACAGAGGGAAACTGGACCCCTGAGAGTTTTAACCTTTAAAAATCTAGATTTCTTAAACCGATTCTCTATGTTTAGTTGCCTTCTTACCTACTTCTATTCTCTGTCCTTGGAAACATATCATTAATAAAAGCTTAATTTTAAAAAGATATCTTTCACACTTCATATTAACTTTGAATCCCTTGAAATAAGAGAAAAAGCATCCTATTAAAGTCTTTCACGTTCATTGAGTAGAATAGTGGGAGGAATCATCTGCAATATTAAACCATTGTTTAACTTACGCAGACAGAGTGCAGAAGTCCACAAAATGAGGAACCCTGAAGTTGAGTAAAGGATTCGAACATCAGTTTTTCTGAAATACAATTAGAGTGGAATGTTAAAATCTTAACCTACATTACAATCACAATTTAATTCTAGATAGGTATAGCATCATGCTTGAAGTCAGCTGTGCCCAGGGTCAGAATAAATTTATGAGAGAAATAATCACACTCAGCAGGACTAAAATATTGTCTTCAGCACAGCAATAAGCATGAAAATGAAATAATCAGTGTTAGTGAACTCTTGATTAGAGATGTCAGGGGAGTTCTCCCCAGACTTATCTCAGAGGCCACCAATTAGCATTGTTACGTTGTGTTAATAAATGAGTTTGACCAGGTATTTTCCTCTCTGATTCAGGCAGTTATCCCTGGAGTAATGACCTCTAAGTGATTTTCTCAGTTCAAATTCCCTTTGACTTACGTTCTGGCAGAAGCTATCATTAATATTGGCATCCAGGTCTTCAAAAAATCCTAAAACATCCAATGTTTCTAGACATATATATGTATGTAGGTATTCATAGGGAAAGATCAGTCCTTGTGGAAAGATGAGTCAAGAATTGGAAAAATAAATTTTTGTTCTATATACCAGATGGCTCAGAAGTTAATATTTACCTAAATCAGTCTTTCTCTTTTCTAGAAGACTAGATGAGAAAAGGACCAGTCTTAAAATAGAGTTTTCTAACAAATACTTTAAATCAAAGAGGAAAGTTTAGACAATGGTAACATAGTGCCTCAGTTAAAAACTTCAAGCTTTAAACCCAGTGGGCCGCGTTTACCACTATGATTTTTTTTTCCCCCTGGTATGACTTTAGAAGAGGCATTTAACTTACCTGACCTTGAAATTTTTCATGTGAGAAGTGGAGATTATAACACCAATAATTACCTCCTGGGTGTTATTTTGAGGGTTAAATGAGGCAGTGCATAAAAGCATTTACTACTATGTCTGGCACATAGAAAATGCTCATAAAATAATCTGATTAATATTTCCATTCACTTCCCTATCTTTTTAAAGAAAGGATTGTTTATTTTTATTTTTAACTTATTCATTTGTTTATGGGGAGTGTGATAGATTGAATTTACTTACTCCATCAGGATTAAATAAGTGTCACGATTTGTCTATTGTGCGTGCTAAGTTGCTCCAGTTATGTCCAACTCTTTGCAACCTGTTGGACTGTAGCCCACTAGGCTCCTTTGTCCATGGAATTCTCCAGGCAAGAATACGGGCATGGGTTTCCAGGCCCTCCTCCAGGGTATCTTCCCAACCCAGGGATCGAATCCACATCTCATTATGTCTCCTGCATTGCAGGTGGGTTCTTTACCCCTAGTGCCACCTGGGAAGCCCTGATTTGTCTATCAGTACCAATTTCTTTACAGCCAAAGATACGCAGTAAACTTTGTAAGCTCTTCATATCCCTGAATATCTAATGTATTAGAGAAATGAGACATTCTTTCAAAATGCCACATTTATGCAAACCAGGTACTTCTCAAAGCAAAATCACTCTTTAATGCCTACAGTTTTTCAGATTCAAATTTTTCCCCTCTAGGTCACTAAGACAGTGACATAACTATTACAGCAGACCCTTCCTTTAACAGGTGATATGTCCTGGCTGTCCCTGAAGACTGTACCATAGCCTTAAATCTGATTTCTTTTTTCTCTTCTTCTCATTTTTATTTAGCATCCAACCCCATGAATATGGGATGGGCTAGTCTCACTTAGTATTCAGAGATCACAATAAAAAAAAAAAAAATCTGAACGTCTACCAACTAGATTTTTAGTTCTCACCTCAGATGTTGGATGCTTCTTAGACGGGCTCAAGTGGAGAGGTAATAGCCATCTTTTTAGTTCACTTTTCAAGAGAGAAAAAACAGCTCTATTCATTCCTGGAAATTAAAGTATATCACTTCTACCTGCCCCCCCTTCTTCTTTCCTGTCTGTCAGGATTTCTTTCTTCCATCTCTTAGTTTATACTTCTGAAGGTTTGTAAAGACAAGAAGTATCTTGTAGAGCTTGATTTCCTAGCCACAAAAATGAGTTTTAATAGTTTTTTATTTTAAACCTCTGTAGCAGTCAGAAAACTAATTTTTTTGTTCTGCATTGATTTTTTAATTTCAGTTTATCTACTGTTTTTGTTCTTAAACTTTTAAATTTAATGTTTTCTTACCATTAATAGTATTTTCTGGCATTTGACGAATGAGGAATGGGCCATATAGTTCTTACAACTTTTATGGAATGTTGGAAAGCCGCATGAAAGGTGGAATATAATGAAACAGTAACCATTAACATTGAGCTGTGAGAAACGGATGACGGGAGGAAGCAAGACATAAAAAGCTAGAGAAGCAGTGGCTGCAAGAGTTCTTAAATGGCAAGCAAGCGCGCACACACACACCTTTTCATGATGACTCTTTATTCAGACATGTATTGGATTCTAGTGTTGTATTAGGCATCGTGAGGGCAACAGAAAATATAGTCTCTAACGCCTTAGACCTTCACTTAGTAGGAGAGGTCAGCATATAAACAGATAATTGTACTATGGTGCTCTGTAGTAGAATTTTAATGATACAGGCATATGTAAAAGGTACCCTTGACCTGGCAAACTCTTACTCACTCATATTTAAGGTTTTACCTTAGGCATGAGTTTCTTCCAAAAAGCCTCATCATACAGTTTGCACTAAATTAGGGGGGAGTGATTAATTATTAGTACAGACATCAAGGAATATTCCTCTAGAGCAGTTGACATCAAATTCCAGTTTTGAATAAAAAGTAGGAAATGATAAGAGAAGTAAAGCATCAGAGTTTTCTTTTCCTGAAGGTTGGTAGGAGTTGAGCATATTATATCATTTCATTCTTTAATTGTTCACTCAATTAACAAATCTTAATTTCCTGTGGTCCCTGAACATCCCATGCTATTTCATGCCCTTGTAACTGCACGGCTGTTTTCACTAAATGTTTAGATTGAACACCCGGTCATTGTGCTTAGACAGTGAATATAGGGAGGTAAGCAGAGATCCAGAGAGATTGCCCTAAAGGGCCTATTGGGATTTTCAGTTGAACAGAAAGCATTATGAATATGATGAATATTATTACAGGAAACGCAGGAACATTTAAGGAGTGTATTATAATCTCTGTGGAATTAGGGAAGACTGCTCAGGGAAAGTAACATTTAAACTGAGATGTAACAAGTGAGAAGGAGCTAGTTTGTAGGATGAAGGACCTTAGATAGGAAAAAAAAGAAAAACAGTCCAGTGATGACTCTGCCTCCTGTAACAGCAGACTGTGTAAAATGGAGTAACCCTTTTACTGAGACCAACAACAAAAGTTGAAAAAAAACTAAATAATATCTGTTTGAAAGTACCAGAGAGATAAATCAGTAAAGTACTACCAAGCCAAGACTCAGAAGGAAAATCCAAAGAAACAAGACTGGCATTTGGGACTGCTTTTGCCCTTGACCACTTCAGAGGAAGCAGCTAACAGACTCGTGTAACCCTTTTGATAGCCTCACATGGGCAGAAATTCAAAAATGGAGCCAGTTCCCATTTAAAAGTTCCCCAGTACTTTGCTTTGGAGTCCAAAAAGACTACAGCCAAGAATAGAGAATAACAGAAGTAAATCAGCCCTTGCAGGGGCTTCAGGCCCGCTTTAAATCATCTGGGTAGCCCAGAAAATTCTCAAACCCCATTATTAGATTAAGATGACCTTGGTTTTTGCCAGCACCCTCATGTTCCTTGCAGGAAAAAAGATTCCTTCCCGAAGGGCATTTTTTATAAGTCTGGAATTATTTCTCTAGTTTTTCATATACAATGGTCAGAACATAATCAAAGGTAATCAGTTGCACAAGAACACAAGACAGCATAATCAGGAACCAGGTAAAACAGGCAATTAAAAATAGAGCTCCAGGGACTTCTCTGGTGGTCCAGTGGCTGAGAGTCTGCACTCCCAATGAGGGGTCCCAGGTTCGATCCCTGGTCAGGGTGCTGGGATTCCACTTGCTGCAACTAGCAAACACACACCACAACAAAGATCCTGCAGGCCACAACCAAGACTCTGTGCAGCCAAATCAATAAACATTTAAAAAAAAAATACGGCTCTAGGAGTTACAGATGGTAAATAGATCAGATAAGGACTTGAAAATAACTGTGCTTACTAAGTTCGAGAACAAAAATTGGAAATTTCGAACAAAGAGTTGGGAATATTTAAGAAATAATATAACAGATTTGAAAAAGAACTGAACAGATATTCTAAAACTTAAGATGAGTTTAGTGGTAATTATTTAATCACTAATGTAGAGAGGGTTATTGAACTAGATTTTATATCAGAAGGAAATATCCAGAACAACACACAGGGATGTCAGAATGCAGTATTGGGAAGGGCAAGAGATACAGAAGAAACAAGAAACAGTCTACTATATGTTTAAGTGGGGGTCCCAAAGAGGAAAAGAAGTAAGAATTTTCAAACTGTTTGAAGAGCTAATGGCTGAGAATTTCCCAAAACAGATGAAAGACAATCAAATACAATTTAAGAAATATAGCATAACTTGAATAGGAATGATTTTAAAAATCCTTCCATTTTTAGATACATACCCAGGAGAAATGAAAACATACATCCATACAAGCACTTGTTCATGAATGTACACAGCAGCACTATTTTTAAAAGCTAACAAAGGGAAGCAGTCCAGATGTCCATCACCTGAAGAGTGAATAAACAAAACGTGGTATAGCCATATAATGAAATATTATCTGGTTATAGAAAACAGTGAAATCCTGATACATGCTGCAGAATGTATGAACCCTGAAATAATGAGTGAAAATGCTAAGTGAAAAAGGCCTGCTGTGAGAGGATTCCGTTTATATGATGTTTCAGTTCTGTGATTCCACTTATTTGAAATGTTCATAATATTCAAATCTGAGAACTAAGAATAAAAGGAGCAGTATGAATATAAGGTTTCTTGCGGTTGATAAAAATCTTCTAAAATTAGATTGTGGTGATGGTTGTACAACTCAGAATATACTTTTTAAGAACTGAATTATACAGTTTACTTAAATGGGGAAATTTTTATGGTATGTGAATTGTATTTCAATTTAAAAAGGGAGAAGAATTTCACACCTAGATACATTCTACTAAAACCAAAGAGAACATCTTAGAAGCCTCAGTGGGGCTATAAGAAGAACATTGAAATTATCTTCAAAAGAACAGTAAATAGATGATTTCTCAGCAGGAACAATAAAATTGGAAAGACAGAAGATAATTCAGTGATGACATCCTCACTGTGCTGAAAGAAAATAACTGCCAAACCTGAATTTTACGCAACTAAAATAACTTTGCCAACAAAGGTCCATCTAGTCAAAGCTATGGTGTTTCCAGTAGTCAAGTATGGATGTGAGAGTTGGACTATAAAAAACGCTGAGCACCAAAGAGTTGATGCTTTTGCACTGTGGTGTTGGAGAAGACTCTTGAGAGTCCTTTGGACTGCAAAGAGATCAAACCAGTCAATCCTAAAGGATATCAGTCCTGAATATTCATTGGAAGGACTGATGCTGAAGCTGAAACTCCAATACTTTGGCCATCTGATGCAAAGAACGGACTCATTGGAAAAGACCCTGCTGCTGGGAAAGATTGAAGTCAGGAAGAGAAGGGGACGACAGAGGATGAGATGGTTGGATGGCATCACCAACTCAGTGGACATGAGTTTGAGTAAGCTCTGGAAGTTGGTGATAGACAAGGAAGCCTGGCGTGCTGCAGTCCAAGGGGTCGCAAAGAGCCGGACACGACTGAGTGACTGAACTGGACTGAACTGAAAATAACTTTTAAGAATGAAGCTGAGAGCTTCCCTGGTGAAACAGTGGATTGGAATCCACCTGCCAGTGCAGGAAACATGGGTTCTATCCCTGGTCTGGGAAGATTCCACATGCCACGGAGCAACTGAGCCCATGTGCCACAACTACTGAAGCCTGCACCCCTAGAGCCTGTGCTTCTCAACAAGGGAAGCCACCTCAAGAGAGAAGCCTGTGCACTGCAACAAAGAATAGCCCCCACTCACTGCAACTAGAGAAAACTCACATGCAGCAATGAAACCCAGCAAACCAAAAATAAATAAACTTTTAAAAAATGAAGAATGAAGCTGAAATAGATATTTCAGGTGAACAAAAAAAGAGAATTTGCCCCAGGAAACTGATCACTGAAGGGGATAAAAGCAAACAAGTGATCCTAGATGGAAGTCGAGAAATACAAGAAGCAATGAAAGTGAACAAAAGTGATATATGTGCATATATAGCAATAGTTTCACTCCTAGGTATATACCCAACAGCATCGAGTACTTAAGTTCACCAAAATACATTCGTAAAAGAATGTTCATAAAAATGGCACTTAATACTTGTCAACAGTAGACTGGATAAATGTATAGTCACATATGTCTTAGAGCCGTATAACTATTTAGGTAATATGCAATCGTATAAGTGAATGTCAAAAATAATAATAAAATTAGCTAGGCACAAAAGACTAAATGATATTGGTGAAGCGTGTAATAGGGAAAATGAATCTGCTCTTAGAAATTGGACAGATAAGTGTTGGCAAGGATGTAGAGAAAGGGAACTCTTTACACTTTTAGTGGAAATGGAAATTGGTACAACCACTCTAGGAAACAGTACAGAGGTTCCTCAGAAAATTAAAAATAAAACCACCATATGACCCAACAATCCCGCTTCTGGGTATATATCCAGAGGAAATGAAAACAGGGTCTTGATTATTCACAATAGTCAAGATATAGAAACATCCGAAGTGTGTACAATGGACTAGATAAAGGAGATATGAGGTTATATATATACACACATGTGCACACTATATATTGTGTGTGTAGATTATATATATACACACACTATGTACGTATACTATATATATATACACACTATATACACACACATGCAGTGGAGTATTATTCCACTGTAAAAAGGAGGAAATCTTGCCATTTACCACAGCATGGATGGATCTTGAGGGTATTACGCTAAGTGAAAGAAGTCAGAAGGAAGCAAATAACTGTTTGATATCTCTTATACATAGAACCTAAATAAAAAGGCCAGACTTAGAAACAGAACAGAATGGTGGTTACCAGGGGGTGGGGGACTGGGAGAAATGGGGAAATGTTGGTCAAGAGTACAGACTTCTAGTTAGAAGTTGAGTAAGTTCTGGGGATCCATTGTACGTCAAGGTGATTATACTGTAGTTAATGATGCTATATTATATAGTTGAAGATTACTAAAAGTAGATTTTAAATGTTCCCACTGCAAAAAAAAAAATGATAATCATGTGGCATGATGGAGGTTTAGTTAATGCTCTGGTGGTAGTTGTTTTGCAGTATGTAAGTGTAGCAAATCAACACATGGCACACCTTACGTTATACATTGTGAGGTCAGTTATATCTCAATAAAGCTGGGGGGGTGGAAATCAGGATAGTAGTTACCCTGTAGGTGTGCCTAGGAATGGCCAGGTGCATAGGGGGATTACTAGGCTGCTGAGATGTTCTGTTTCTTGATCTGAGTGGGTTCACAGCTGTTCTCTGTTTGAAAATTCACTTTGATATACACTTTTGTGCACCCTTTTGCATGTCCATTATTCTTTAAAAGGTTCTTTAAGTAAAAATGTTGGTGAATCTCAATAAACATTGAATTTATAAATTAATGGTATCTTGTGTTTCTAGCTAGGAAGAAGTGTTGAGGAGTAAGGCCATATAAGCTATTGATTTATGAAATGTCAGAATTCAAGTACTTATGTTTTAGTCTCTGAGGCAGTGATCCCTTCTGCTCTCTAAAACTGCTTTTGTAGGTAATTTTGTAGGTAAACTATAAGGGAGCAATCTAAGTAAATTTTAAAGGAATTTCAGCTGTACTTTGGGAATATTTTAGTAGATCAAAAATGATTTATGTTATGTTTTTTAGTAAAAGTACCTTTTAAAAATATTCTTAGACCTATTGTCTGTTTTGATGCTTTCCATATTGCTTGATCTATTTCTAAACGATACTCACTTTGGTGATACCCCTTGAGAAGTATATGGCACTTAATGTCTATTGTTCCCTAGAGGAATCATGAAAGAAAGAAAAGATGCAAATTTCCTCTTGGGATAAAATAGAAAATTAATTGAAGAGGGAAGAGTCTATAATTTAAGCTATAGTTAATATTGGGAGAATAATATAATATGTAATTTTCATTTTCTTGATTATGTCTTTTTAAATACCAGTTATCACCAGCAGAGTTCATGCTCTTTATGCAGCAGCTTTTTATGGCCT
Source organism: Giraffa tippelskirchi (assembly GCF_054371585.1). Classification (NCBI taxonomy): domain Eukaryota; kingdom Metazoa; phylum Chordata; class Mammalia; order Artiodactyla; family Giraffidae; genus Giraffa; species Giraffa tippelskirchi. The sequence goes on from NC_137284.1 coordinate 23,868,404, forward strand.
GTATTTTGCATTTTCATCTGATTGGTTTATAGACAATGATGTAAGCTTAAAATGTATAATCTTTTTTATGCATTCTCTTCTTACTCTTGCTTTACTTGCTTCAGACTCATCATCAGTTAGCTTTTGAATTCCATGTTAAGATTTTGAAAGAAATACTCCAACAAAAAATGAATTGTATTTTTGTTATAGTGATTCTGCTGCATGGATTACAAGCACTCTATCTCCATGCTTGGATAAACTCCATCAAAAGCACATTATCCTCCTATTTCTGTGGCCAGCTGCCTAATTGTATCTGCTGTAACCACACGCTGCTGGAACATGATACCAATGAAGAACAGAAATGATAAATTACTCCCTGCAGGTGATAGTGATAATGATAATTTTTAATTTCCTTCTTCCTCATAAGGTATAGTCTGATCTTACTTCACTGGCTGCCATCCTGTTACACACACACACGATATGTCCTCTTTAAAGAAATACTCAGCACACTAAAATACATGAGAAAGCAGTTCATTTTTATTCTGTGTCATTGTTCTTCAAATGAGCATGTATCATACTACTTTGTATGTGTGGGATGAAAAAACAAAATGTAGCTTAAAACAGATTTTTCAAATGGTTCAATGTACATATGCAATGATTTGTGAAATCCACAAAGCAGAAACAAATAGCTCATTCTGAAATTCTCTTCTAAATACTTTGGAATATTTAAGATGCACAATAAAGCTACATGTCTGTATTATTTTCCTATGTACTTCAGAGTAATTATGGAAGATTCTTACCAAATTATAAGCATGATCAAACTGTCCCAGAAATTTACTGTATGCATATATTTTCCTTTCATTCTGTTAATTTCTGTCATCATCACTGTTGTTAATTACCAGTAACTCTTTCTCTCAGTCACTTTATACCTGTATTTTTCTGCCTGTGGTATAAGGCAGTGAAGTTTTATTTATTTCATTGTGACCTTGCCTTTGCAAACTAACCTAGCTCCTATAGATACTTAATTTCATTGCTTATTTTTCTCCTTAGCATTCCCCTTGCCCCTAACTAGAGATGTATATGGAACAAAAGGGAAGTTCATTCTGTGGCCAGGTCTTCCAATCTATCTGATCTTTTTAAAGCACATGTCAAGTTGTGCTCCAGTTATTTATTGCCATTGCCTGTTTGTCATCATTTTCAATTTCCTGTGCTGGTTGTTTATTCTTGTATTTGAATGACTTCCACAGAGAGAGAGTGAGTTCATTGAAATTAACATTTAAAACACCTAGAGATAGCGTGTCAAAGTGGTGATAACAAGGAGGTTAAACTAACTGAGTAACAGTTGCATGTTTATATTCTGCAGCAAAATGAGTAGTTTTGTCCTGAAATCATCTGACATATTTGACTGTTTATAACACCCTTGCAGAAGTAAAAACAGTGATCATAGTTCCAACTAGTTTATATGATGTTTCAAGTTTAAGGTTTTTTCCTCTTTTTTTCTAATCTCTATTTTAATTATCAAGGATCACTTATATATTTAAAAAGAAATAAAAAGCTCTTTCCCTAAAGTGACATTCTAGGCCTTGCTTGTATTAGAGGGTAAATGCCATTTAGCTCTCTGATGAGTACATTATGTGCATGTGATTTTAAATCCCAGGTGAATTTTTCTCTGACTTCTCATGCTTCTGCTTAATGTTTTCCGTGGAACTGATCTTAACACTACCCTTAAGCAAACATCATTAGGAAGGTAGATCTGCATGAAGAGTTGGAGATCCTATAATGTCCTTCACAGGGAACTATGATATAGATATGTCTTCTATTTTTCTTTCTTTTTTTATTTATTTGTCTTTGGGTTTATAAACTATTTGTTTTTTGGTTATGCTAAACTACCCAGTATTTCTTTCACTGTATTTCCTGGGTATCTGCGGGAGGGCTAGTTTCTTTTTTGAGAACTGAATTTCATAGATAGTTACATTTAGGGATTGAAAGACAATTCTAAAATGCCTTTATATTCTCACATCTTTTTTATTTTTTAACTTTGTTGTAAACTTGTTTATCAGCCTCTCGTCTTCATTAAGAGCTATACTCTATAGTTCTGTAATGTTCTGTTACATTAGCATTACCAGTCTGTTTTTTTGTTTTTTTTTTTTTACCAGCGTTAAATAGGCCATTTCACTTCATATATTTTATATATTTCAAACTCTGGTCGCATTTTCTGATAATGTTGTAAGAGCTGCTTTTCAGCCCAAATTTGTAGAGTATACAACACATGTATAACTTAAAGAATAGTTATAAAGTAACCCTCTCCCTCTAGAACCCACTTACTAAAATCTTTAGAAGTCTTCTTAATGTTTTCATATATACACTGCGTGCGTGCTCAGTTGTTCAGTCATGTCCGACTCTTTGCAGCCTGACAGACTCCTCTCTCCATGGAATTATCTAGACAAGAATAGTGGCGTGAATTGTCATTTCCTACTCCAGGGGAACCTTCCCAACTGAAGGGACTGAACCCGTATCTCCTGCACTGGCAGGCAGATTCTTTACCACTGAGCCACCTGGAAAGCCCATCCCCATATATACACTACTATGTATAAAATAGGTAACTAATGAGAACCTGCTGTATAGCGCAGGGAACTCTACTCAGTGCTCTGTGGAGACCTAAATGAGATGGAAATCCAAAAAGAGGGGATATATGTATACATATACATATACAACGTTCAGAAAACTAAGATCATGGCATCTGGTCCCATCACTTCATGGGAAATAGATGGGGAAACAGTGTCAGACTTTATTTTTTTGAGCTCCAAAATCACTGCTGATGGTGATTGCAGCCATGAAATTAAAAGACGCTTACTCCTTGGAAGGAAGGTTATGCCCAACCTAGATAGCATATTTAAAGGCAGAGACATTACTTTGCCAACAAAAGTCTGTCTAGTCAAGGCTATGGTTTTTCCAGTGGTCATGTATGGATGTGAGAGTTGGACGGTGAAGAAAGCTGAGCGCCGAAGAATTGATGCTTTTGAACTGTGGTGTTGGAGAAGACTCTTGAGAGTCCTTTGGACTGCAAGCAGATCCAATCAATCCATCCTAAAAGAGATCAATCCTGGGTGTTCATTGGAAGGTCTGATGTTGAAGCTGAAGCTCCAATACTTTGGCCACCTCATGCGAAGGGTTGACTCATTGGAAAAGACCCTAATGCTGGGTAGGATTGGGGGCGGGAGGAGAAGGGGACGACAGAGGATGAGGTGGTCGGATGGCATCACCGACTCGATGGACATGGGTTTGGGTAGACTCCGGGAGTTGGTGATGGACAGAGAGGCCTGGCGTGCTGCAATTCATGGGGTCGCAAAGAGTCGGACACGACTGAGCGACTGAACTGAACTGAACTGATGTATACATATAACTGTTTCAGTTTGCTGTATAGTAGAAACATTGTAAAGCAACTATTCTTCAATAAAAATTAATACAAACCAATACAAATAAAATTTTTCAATGATTTTATAATAAAATATATATACATATAGCTGCTGCTGCTAAGTTGCTTCAGTCGTGTCCGACTCTGTGCGACCCCATAGACGGCAGCCCACCAGGCTCCTCCATCCCTGGGATTCTCCAGGCAAGAACACTGGAGTGGGTTGCCATTTCCTTCTCCAATGCATGAAAGTGAAAAGTGAAAGTGAAGTCGCTCGGTCATGTCCGACTTAGCAACCCCATGGACTGTAGCCTACCAGGCTCCTCCGTCCATGGGATTTTCAAGGCAAGAGTACTGGAGTGGGGTGCCATGGCCTTCTCCGATACATATAGAGAGGGTTTCAATAATTTCTATTACTATTACTTTTCCATTTGCATCTTTTCTTCTCTGCTTGCTACTTTCAGTTCGCTTTTGCTCTTCTCCTCATTGGAAAATGTGTGTGTTAGTCGCTCAGTCATATCCAACTCTTTGCGACCTATGAACTGTAGCCCACCAGGCTCCTCTATCCATGGAATTCTCCAGGCAGGAATACTGGAGTGGGTGGCTATTCCCTTCTCCAGGGGATCTTCCCGACCTAGGGATCAAACCCAGATCTCCTGCATTGCATGCAGATTCTCTACCATCTCAGTCACCAGGGAAGCCCTGGAAAATGTTTTTTTTCTAGAATTACTAGCTGGGGAAAACTTGTCATTCTTTTTCTTTAAATTAATTTAGTTCCTTTTACATGTTAGACACTGCCCTAGCCTTTGGAGTACAGAGAGGACTGATTTTTTTTTTTGAGAGTCACTAAGGGAAATAATCAGAGATAAGAGCTGAATTGAATGCCTCTCCATGCAATCCTATGGATTATTTAGTCCTATTAAAAATAACTTATTATCACAGTTCTTCATATTTGTGAGAAATGGATAGATAAACGTGAAGAATATCGATATTCCAAATCTATCATTTACTTTCAATAGCTTGGTCAGATCTTTCCAGATAGTTATATATTCACATTTGTGTAACACAGAATAAGTGCCCCATATAAATAGATATTATTCTTTTTACTTAATAGTATACAACAACTCTTTTTCCAAATCAGTAAATATTTATCTGTAGGTTTACTTTTGATGGCCAAATAGTATTCTATTATTTGTAGATTTTATGATTTATTAACTAATTACCTGTTGAAAATTTGGGCTAAAATTGACATAGGTAAATCTTTGCAAGCATACTTAATAATTTCCTTAGAATAATTTTTGGAAGTTTTGAATTACTGAATCAACCAATATTACATTGTAAAAAATCTTAATTGAGTGTATGAAAACAGAAAAGTACACAAGTCATAAGTATAATTTAATAAAATTACACAAAGTGATTTTTCCCTCATGTATATATACCCAGCATTCAACTTAAGAAACAGAATATTATCAGAAACTCAGGAGCCCACCGTGTAACCCCTTCCAGTTTCTATCCTTGTTGCAAGGATGACTCCTCTTCTGACTTGTAACACTGTGAATTAGGTTTGCTATTTTTGAATTTCTGTATATAAATTGAGTCATATCATGTGTGCTATTTTGCGTCTGATTTCTTTTTAATATGTATTAGTTATTTTCCCTAGAAAAGTTATTTCATTTTATTTTCCCAGCATGAATGCTTCTTTCTCCACTAACTGTGAATACTGTCGTTTAAAAACACAATCAAGGAAAATTGTATCCAGTTGTCTTAATTTACTTTTTTTTTTCTAAGTAGGTGAAACAGTTTTTTTTAATATGTCTAGTAATCGTTTGTTTTTCTTTTGTAAATCTCTTGCTTTGTCTTTTGTTAGCTTCTTTTGATGCATTGCTGGCTTACTAATTTGGAGTAGCTTAATGTACAAATAACAGTGACCCTTTGTTATACGTGTGGCAAATATTCTCTGATCTCTTGTTTATCTTTTAGTTTTGATACTAAAATTTAAATTTTTCTTATATTAAGTTTTCTTGTGTATGATGCTTGAAGAGCCTTCTTTATTTGCATACTTTATAGATATTATTTATTGTTTAGATTTCATTCTTCCTCCTACCCTCCAGCCCCTGCACTGATCTTTGTGCTTATGTGTGCTTACATTGAAAACTCCACCAGATGATGTTATAATTTTTGCCTTAAATAATCATAGGTATCAAAGAAATTCAGAGGCGGAGCGTAGTGTTTTATAGTTACCCAACTATTTATCATTTCTGTTGTTTTCTTATTTTTGATATTTCACGTTTCCTTCCAGTATTATTGCCTGTCAGTCTAAAGAACTTCCCTTAAAATGTCTTCTAAAAAGCCTGTTGGCAATGGATTCTTTAATTTTCCTTCACTTGGAAATATATTTATCCTTCATTCTCTAAAGGATGTTTTTCCTGGATATAGAATTTTGAAAGTGTGGTGTTTTTTTTTTTCCTGTTCCATCATATTTTTCTTTTCAGTCTGGACCTCCAGTCAGATGTCTGTTAGCTCCATAGGTCCCCGAGTCTCTGGGCATTTTATTTCAATCTTTTCCCCTTGTTTTTTAAAATTGGTTTGTTTCTATTGGTCTCACTTCAAATTCACTGACTTTTTTCCCTGTATCTTCTCCATTCTACAGTTCAGCCTAGGAAGTTATTTGTTTCAGTTAATTGTGTTTTTCACTTCTGAAATTCCCTTTAGGTTCTCTTCTTATCATTTCTATTTCTCCACTGAGAATTTCTCTTTTGATTTATTTCCGTGTGTTTCTGTTATGGCACTGCTGTTAACTCATACCAACATAGTTATAGTTTCTGCTTTGAGTCTTTGTCTGATAGTCCAGCCTCTGGGTCGTCTCAGCACTGACATCTGTTGACTTTCCTTCCTCTTGACAGTGGTTCCATTTTCCTGGACTTTGTATGTTGAGTAGTATTGGATTGTATCCTGGATATTGTGGACTCTTTGCTGACTTATCATCATCTGGACCGTGTTGATGTTTGGTGTTAACAGGCAGTCGGTCCAGTTAAAGTCAAAACATAAGTTCTGTCAGCAGTGTCTCAGCAGACAGTGGTTCAAACCTCATTTCTGTTCTCTAATAGTTTGCTGTTCTGTTTTGGGTTCTCTCCTGCAGGTACACAGTTTAGGAATTGGTCTGAGACTTACATGGTTTTTTCTGTTTGACAGAATTATAAATAGTATTTTGATTCTCTCTTGGTATTCGAAGCTCAAGGTTAAATACTGAATTTGGTTTGGGCCCAATCTGCATTAACCATGTGGAATCAATAAAACTCCACGTTCTTAACAAAAGCAGGAAAGTATGCAAATTAGCTTTATAGTGACTTTTTGATAATCAGTTTCTAATTTTTAACACTTTATAAGCTTTATTTAATGCCAGTTTTAAAATAGGTTGAGTCAAGTCTGTCCTACTAGTGAAAGAAAAAGGAATGTTGTTATTTAAATTTTAAACAAAAAGAAATTAAAATTTATATTTGATCGAACATATTAATTTCTTCTAGAAGCCTTTTATACAATTACAGTGAACCTTAGAGTCACATCAGATTTCTTCTTTGAGTATATACCTAAAACATTAGTTTTATTTGAATGGTGTAATTTTTATTTTCAGAAACAAAGTATGTAATATTTTAAAATTTCATTTATCTCCTAACAAAAATAATCATACTACTCTGCTTTAAAATTGGATGAATTAAATCAGAAGAAATGAAATGGACTGGTTTTGTACAAAAGAGTATGTGTCAGTTATTTATTTCTGTGTAGCAAACCACTCCAAAACTTAGTGCCTTGACATCAAAATCATGTAGATTTATGTCTGTGTTTCTATAGTCTGGATTGGATTATTCTCTTGGTCTAATTCAATACTAGTTCTGCTGGTCTCTCCTGGGCTATCTCACACTGCTGCGGTTGTATGGAGCCTGGATTCACATGGCAGCACCTCAGTGGGAGAGTCTGGATGGGTAAGGGGCCGGATGAGCCTCGCTCCATGTAGATTCCCACTTTTCAGTGGTTCACAGCTGTCATTTCTCTCATTGAACACACATTGAGTATCTGATTAGCCTTGCTACCCTTATTATCTTGTTTATATGGAGAAAAGCAAAGTTACATTACTTTATTTTTACTTATAACATCTTTTCTAGAGAAAATAGTGACCTGCCATTTGTTTAAGAGTGTCTGATCTTTAAAATGGTTTCTTATTTGCTGTGATAACGTTACATGATTAGTTTAATTTTATATTACTTTTTTTTAAAAAAACAGGCAATTGCTGGCTACTTCGATATATATTTTGAGAAGAATTGCCACAACAAGGTAAGTATCTCATAACTAGGCAAGTTGTCTAATAAGAATTAATTATATAAAATACATTGTATTTTATTTTTGTGCCCCAAGGTATTTGGTCATAAGCGTTTTGCTTTTTTTAAGTAGTTGGAGCTTGTATTTGATGTAGTAAGTTAATGTACCATGATATTAAAAATCTTGTACTTCATCAGACATTTTTGAACTCTACCAATGCAGGTTGTGTTTTCTACGGGCCCACTGAGCACAAAAACACACTGGAAACAAACAATATTTCTGTTGGAAAAGCCATTTTCAGTTAAAGCAGGTAAGAAAGAAAGGGGGGAATGTGTCTTATTCACTCTGAAACAAACAGTATTCATCCATTCTAGACCACTTTTTCTGTGCCCCCTGTATTTGAAGCAATATAGTATACTAAGGTAAGTAGTTCTTAGAGTTTACCGTGTATATAAAGTTTAGGCGGCATATCATTTCATTAAAGAAGTAAGTTAAAGAAAACTTTTGTTTGAATCTAATGTCTGCCAGTTACGATGTATGTGCCATTATGTAGCTCTTATGTTGAGTTCAGTTCAGTTCAGTTCAGTCGCTCAGTCGTGTCCGACTCTCTGCGACCCCATGAATTGCAGGACGCCAGGCCTCTCTGTCCATCACCAACTCCCGGAGTCTACCCAAACCCATGTTCATCGAGTCGGTGATGCCATCCAACCATCTCATCCTCTGTCGTCCCCTTCTCCTCCTGCCCCCAATCCTACCCAGCATTAGGGTCTTTTCCAATGAGTCAACCCTTCGCATGAGGTGGCCAAAGTATTGGAGCTTCAGCTTCAACATCAGACCTTCCAATGAACACCCAGGATTGATCTCTTTTAGGATGGATTGATTGGATCTCCTTGCAGTCCAAGAAACTCTCAAGAGTCTTCTCCAACACCACAGTTCAAAAGCATCAATTCTGCGGCGCTCAGCTTTCTTCACTGTCCAACTCTCACATCCATACATGACCACTGGAAAAACCATAGTCTTGACTAGACGGACTTTTGTTGGCAAAGTAATGTCTCTGCTTTTAAACATGCTATCTAGGTTGGCCATAACCTTCCTTCCAAGTAGTAAGCGTCTTTTAATTTCATGGCTGCAGTCACCATCAGCAGTGATTCTGGAGCCCAAAAAAGTAAAGTCTGACACTGTTTCCACTGTTTCCCCATCTATTTCCCATGAAGTGATGGGACCAGATGCCATGATCTTAGTTTTCTGAACGTTGAGCTTTAAGCCAACTTTTTCACTCTCCTCCTTCACCTTCATCAAGAGGCTCTTTAGTTCTTCTTCACTTTCTGCCATAAGGGTGGTGTCATCCGCATATCTGAGGTTATTGATATTTCTCCCGGCAATCTTGATTCCAGCTTGTGTTTCTTCCAGCCTAGTGTTTCTCATGATGTACTCTGCATATAAGTTAAATAAGCAGGGTGACAATATACAGCCTTGACGTACTCCTTTTCCTATTTGGAACCAGTCTGTTGTTCCATGTCCAGTTCGAACTGTTGCTTCCTGACCTGCATACAGGTTTCTCAAGAGACAGATCAGATGGTCTGGTATTCCCATCTCTTTCAGATTTTTCCACAGTTTATTGTGATGCACACAGTCAAAGGCTTTGGCATAGTCAATAAAGCAGAAATAGATGTTTTTCTGGAACTCTCTTGCTTTTTCGATGATCCAGCGGATATTGGCAATTTGATCTCTGGTTCCTCTGCCTTTTCTAAAACCAGCTTGAACATCTGGAAGTTCACGGTTCACATACTGCTGAAGCCTGGCTTGGAGAATTTTGAGCATTACTTTACTAGCATGTGAGATGAGTGCAATTGTGCGGTAGTTTGAGCATTCTTTGGCATTGCCTTTCTTTGGGATTGGAACGAAGACTGACCTTTTCCAGTCCTGTGGCCACTGCTGAGTTTTCCAAATTTGCTGGCATATCGAGTGCAGCACTTTCACAGCATCACCTTTGAGGATTTGAAATAGCTCAACTGGAATTCCATCACCTCCACTAGCTTTGTTCGTAGTGATGCTTTCTAAGGCCCACTTGACTTCACATTCCAGGATGTCTGGCTCTAGGTGAGTGATCACACCATCATGATTATCTGTGTCGTGAAGATCTTTTTTGTACAGTTCTTCTGTGTATTCTTGCCACCTCTTCTTAATATCTTCTGCTTCTGTTAGGTCCCTACCATTTCTGTCCTTTATCGAGCCTATCTTTGCGTGAAATGTTCCCTTGGTATCTCTAATTTTCTTGAAGAGGTCTCTCGTCTTTCCCAATCTGTTGTTTTTCTCTATTTGTTTGCACTGATCGCTGAGGAAGGCTTTCTTATCTCTCCTTGCTATTCTTTGGAACTCTGCATTCAGATGAGAATATCTTTCCTTTTCTCCTTTGCTTTTCACTTCTCTTCTCTTCCCAGCTATCTGTAAGGCCTCCTCAGACAGCCATTTTGCTTTTTTGCATTTCTTTTCCATGGGGATTTTCTTGATCCCTGTCTCCTCTACAATGTCACGAACCTCTGTCCATAGTTCATCAGGCATTCTGTCTATCAGGTCTAGTCCCTTAAATCTATTTGTCACTTCCACTGTATACTCATAAGGGATTTGATCTAGGTCATACCTGAATGGTCTAGTGGTTTTCCCTACTTTCTTCAATCTAAGTCTGAATTTGGCAATAAGCAGTTCATGATCTGAGCCACAGTCTGCTGCTGGTCTTGTTTTTGCTGACTGTATAGAGCTTCTATGTTGAGTACTAGATTGTAATTCAGAAAATTTTTCGTTAAGCATTAACTAGTATGTACAAAGTTTAAACTATAACTAAAAGAAAATATTTTAATTTCCCAAGTGACTAAACAGAAATATCACCAGTAGAAGTAAAGTGTAAATTAAAAGAGAGTGTCATTCAGTAGTTATTATATTCAAAATGTATTTGTTCCGAATGTTCTCCACTGGGTCCACCTCCTCAGAACTTGCATAGTGTTTAAAGACTGATCCAATGCTGCATTCCTTTGTTTTACATCTCGTTGATTGTTCACTTAAATGAGCACCTATAGTTCTTATATATCTACACATTTAACACCAAAAGTTAGACTTTGATTATGGAATCTTTTTTTTTTTAACTGCTTGTTACATGTATATCTTGTCCCATCTTCACTGAAAGCCTCTTTGACTGGGAAAACTGAATGTACACTAAACTTCAATGCAGAGATACTCAACATCAGATTATTTGTGTGTCTCTTAAAAGCAACATTGAGCAAAGATTTGCAGAAGGATTCCTAAAATATATGATTTTGATTTATATGAAGTTTTAAAAACATGTAAAACAACAGTATATACACACACATAGTAAATTAAGAAGGAACACTTAAGAATGATAAACACTGAATTCATTGAAGTGGTCACCCCTAGAGAGGATAGAAATAAGATTGCAGAAAGGGGCTTCAGTGCCATATATCTGAACTGTTTCTTTGAAAAACTGAAAGAACTGTGCAGAATGTCAAGATTTGACAAAACTGGTCATTATATCATTCGCCATGTTTAAAATATTTCATAAAATTCTAATATAGTTTTGATTTCACTATTGAAGCGTAAAGGAGTTCAGTAGATGCAAACAAACACCTTTAGAGTAAAGCAACACTGTGTTGTCATTCTTTCACATTGAGGTTGTAATGCTATGGAAATAAAACCTTGATGGTGTCATTTTCTCTTTCTCTGGAAAGCTATAGCACAGCAAAGCTGAAATGAAGCAAAGACATCTGCATTTATGTTTCTTTCCTTTTTTTTAGCTCTGGTATTTGGATTAACTTTGGGAAAATTGAAAATACTGCTTTTTTTTCTCACTGTAACCATTTGTTGTCTTACTACTAGAATTCTAAAGGCAATACTAATTCTTTCATGTTTTAATCTTGAGAGAGATTTAAGATAGTCTTTGAATTTTCTCCTACCTAATTGCAACACAATATTATTTATACCTAGTGAAATTTTGAAATCCAAAGTATTCTTTACACAGTAATTCTTCGAGTAATTGATTCGGCTTTCTCAGAATACTGTGAAGAAGGTATATGATTCTAATGTTGCCCTGTGGCACCATCTACATACTGTATTTCTTTCATTGCCATTGTGTGTACTTACATTTAAATATAATAAGTCCAATAGGCTCCCCTAAAAGAGTACAACCTGAGGAAAGTTTGTGAAAGCAAAATTTCAAAGAGAGGAAAACATAGTCATTCTCAGTTGCAAGAATTTTTTTTTTTTTACTCTACTAATCATTAGCCTCTGATGGGATTACTGATGAATAGAAGCCTGAAGCTGTGGGGCAGAGTATTGGGATAGAAGCTAGTCAGAAAAAAGAGCTCTAGGGACCTCTGTATCAATATCGAACATGTTGATAATTGTATTAAATATAAATGGTCTGTACATCTAGAAGATGAAATTTCATTCAGTGCTAAAAAGAAATGAGCTATCAACCTGTGAAAAAACATGGAGGAATCCTAAACACTTATTACTGAGTGAAACAAGCCAACCACTTAAATAACACCAACTTTACACAGTTGCTTCCAGAAAATAGAAAAGAACTGATTTTATGAGGGCAGTATTTCTTTGATATCAAAAATTAGACAAAGATAGCACAAGAAAATTAAACTATAGACCAGTGTCCCTCACGAATAAATCCTCAACAAAATAGTAGCAAATTGAATCCAGTAATGTGTAAAAAGAAAATACACTGTGACCAAATGGGTTTTATTCCAAGAATGCAAGGCTGATTCAGTATTTTAAAATCATGTAATGTAGTCCACCATGCTAGCAGTCTAAAGAAGAAAAACTACATGATCGTATCAGTGGATGCATAAAAAAAAAGTTTGACAGAATGTAATATCAATTCATGACAAATACAGCAAACTAGAAATAAAAGAGAGCTTCATCATCCTGACAAAAGACATCCATACAGTCTATAGCTAGCATCATGCTGAATAAAGAAAGACTAAATTTGAGATAAGACAATGGTGTCTACTTGCACCACTCCTACACTGTTGTGTTTTTTTTAGAATTTAATTGGAGGATAATTACTGTATAATATTGTGATGGTTTTTTCTATGTATCAGTATGAATCGGCTATAGGTATACATGTGTTCCCTCCATCCTGAGCCCCCTCCTACCTCCCTCCCTACCCTGTCCCTTTAGGTTGTCACAGAGCACCAGTTTGGGGTACCCTGCTTCATGCATCAAACTCGCACTGGTTATCTGTTTTACATATGACAATGTATATGTTTGAATGCTATTCTCTCAAATCATCCCACCTTCTCCTTTTCCCACTGAGTCCAAAATTCTGTTCTTTACATCTGGGTCTCCTTTGCTGCCCTTTATGTAGGATCGTTGGTACCATCTTTCTAGATTCCATATATATGCGTTAATATGCGGTATTTGTCTTTCTCTTTCTAACTTACTTCACTCTGAATAGGCTCTAGGTTCATCCATCTCATTAGAACTGACTCAAATGTGTTCCTTTTTATAGCTGAGTAATATTCCATTGTGTGTATGTACCACAACTTCCTTATCCATTCATCTGCCAATGGACATCTAGGTTGCTTCCATATCCTAGCTGTTGTAAATAGGGCTGCATTGAACATTCAGGTACATGTGTCTTTTTCAGTTCTGGTTTCCTCAGAGTATATGCCCAGTAGTGGGATTGCTGGGTTGTATGGTGGTTTTATTCCTAGTTTTTTAAGGAATCTCCATATTGTTCTCCATTGTGGTTGTATCAGTTTGCATTCCCACCAACAGTTAACAAGGTTCTGTTTTCTCCACACCCTCTCCAGCATTTGTTATTTGTAGACTTTTTGATGATGGCCATTCTGACTGGTGTGAGATGATACCTCATTGTGGTTTTGATTTGCATTTCTCTAATAATAAGTGATGTTGAGCATCTTTTCATTTGTTTATTAGCCTAAACAAAAATTAGACAAAGATGGTACAAGAAAATTAAACTACAGACCAATGTCCCTCGCAAATAAATCCTCAACAAAATAGTAGCAAATTGAATCCAGTGGTGTGTAAAAAGAAAATACACTGTGACCACAGTGTATATGTCTTCTTTGCACTCCTGCACTCTTAAACTGGAAGTCTTAGCCAGTGCAATAAGAAACGAAAAAGAATTAAAAACCATTGGGAAGGAAGAAATAAAGCTGTTATTATTTATAGATAATGTATACAAAGAAAATTCTGGGAAATCTACCAAAAAAAATACAGAGTTAGTAAGTGAATTTAGCAAGGGAAAAATTAACATGCTGATTCTGAAATTTATATACAAATGACCTAGACTATTGTAGCCAAACAATTTTAAGAACCATATTGTACTTCTTACACTATGTAAATTCTAAACTTAAAAATTATATTAACACAAGCAGTATAGTATTGACATATAAAAGATGGATATATAGATTAATACACCAATAGAAAGTCCAGAAATAGCCTCATTTTTATATAGTCAATTAAGGTTTTTCAAAGGGCCAGTATAAATTTAATTGGAAAGGATGGTCTTCTCAGAAAATTGTGTTAGAACAACTGAATATTCATAAAGGAAAATAATGACTCTTCTTATCTGACACCAGATATATAAAAATTGACTTTAAATGGATAATAGACCTAAATATAAAAGCTTAAAACTGTGAAATTTCCAGATGATAACATAAGAGAGCATCTTGATACTTGAAAGTTTACAAAAGTGAAATATTAAGTAAAAACTCATTGAACTGCAATTTTACATGTTATAGTTTTATTATATATAAACTACACCTTAATAAAGTTAAGGCGAGGGTGGGATGATTTGAGAGAATAGCATTGAAACATGTGTATTATCATATGTGAAATAGATTGCCAGTCCAGGTTGGATGCATGAGACAGGGTGCTCAGGGCTGGTACACTGGGATGACCCTGAGGGATGGGATGGGGAGGGAGGTAGGAAGGGGGTTCAGGATGGGGAACACATGTACACCCATGGCTGATTCATGTCAATATATGGCAAAAACCATTACAATATTGTAAAGTAATTAGCCTCCAATTAAAATAAATTAATTAATTTAAAATTAAAAAAAAAAACCCTCACTGGACCATCAGTATATCCAGGATAAAAATCCAGATTCTTTACCATGACCCTTTATAGTCTGACCATTTTTCATTGTTTCCAGCCCTGACCTGTCAGAACCCCACAGAAGCCCATCATATGCTCCAGCTGTACTGCTCATTTTTTAGCTGGCTTTTCTATCTTTTCTTCCTCTTTGCCTTTATCTGAGATACTCTTCTACCTAGGAAACTACTTTGAACTGTTTCACTTGATTAATTACACTTTTCCCTTTATAACCTTTATAACCCTCTTTGCCTTTATCTGAGATACTCTTCTACCTAGGAAACTACTTTGACCTGTTTCACTTGATTAATTACACTTTTCCCTTTATAACCCTTTATAACCCAGCTTCTTTCTGTACATCTTTCCTCATTGTCCATAGAAAGTTAACTGTTCTATTTTTTCTCCCAGATCAATTCACACGTATATCTGTGTTATAACACACCAGTGTGCTCTGATAAGAGGTTCTCATAGAAGATGAGTTATTTGCCTCTTTCACTTCTTTTTTATCTGGTGCAGTATTTGGCATGTCATAAATACCCTCCTGAACGAATGAATAAGTACAGTAATATGCCTTGTCATTGAAATATAACTTCCTTTTATCACCGTGGGTGACACATGCCAAGGGCATTTATCTAGTTGCTGTATTTGGTTGCCCCATTTTGTCAACTCTGATGTTCTCTGAAATTTTGGCATGGCTGAGGAGAGTGCTCTATTGTTGAGTCAAAAAATAGCCTGAGTCAAAAACTACTTTTTGACTCAGTATGGTGTACAATTTTTAGATAAAATTAAATAAAGCAAAGTGTCTAATCATGACAGTTTGCTTGTGTGTAAAGTTTATTTTACTGTCCAGATAGTAATGTGACAAGATTTTTTTTTTAACAAATAAAATATTGTGAACATAGCTATACAGTTATTCCACCTAGCTTGTGTGTGTGTGTGTACATGTTAATATTTTGAATAATAATAAGTCTTTTTTTGGTAATGGTAAATCTACCATTGGATTTCCCTGGCAGGTCAGTGGTAAAGAATCCCCCTGACAATGCAGAAGACATGGGTTTGATCCCTGTGTCAGGAAGATTCCCTGGGAAAGGAAATGACAACCCACTCCAGTATTCTTGCCTGGGAAATCCCATGGACAGTGGAGCCGGGCAGGCTGTAGTCTGTGGGGTCACAAAAGAGTTGAACACGACTTATCTACTAAACAGTAACAAAATTTACCATTGGGGGCAGATAGGATATTTGGAAAGCAAGAAAAAGACAGTGTGAATAGGAAATTTCTCAGACTAGGAATTTTATATTTGACCAAAAGCACAAGGTAACTATAAGGTGATGAACCTAATGCGTTTTTGCTTTGGTTTGGAGTTTTGTTTGTTATTTTCACACCATAGTTCTAACAATAGTTTCCAAATAAATACTCTACAACATTTGAGCACTTCCAGCATTGTGGGAGTTAGAGACCAGCCTCCCAAAAGTTTAAATTCAGGGTGGTTTTTTATTCCCCTTTTTCTTTAAAAAATAGTGTATAATTTTATTGTACCAACTTCTGTGACAGTATTTATTTTAAAGATCCAGATTTTTTTCTTGTGGTTTGGCTTTGAAAAATATTATTAAAATCATACTATTTAGTTCTCTTTGTATATTATTAGTAAGCTTTTATGTGATGGAGAATCCCTTTTTTTTTTTTTTTTCATTTTTTTAACTCTAAGCTTTGTTAGTGATAATAATGATTTTAATTTATCCCCCTTGTGGGGAATGAAATTTTATTGCTCTGCAAGAAACTAATTTGAAAAAACCACTAGGACAGAATTGAAATGAAATCAGTTTGTTCTTGACTGAACTGCAGTGCTGCTTTGTGGTATACTAATAGCCGTCTGCTGATGATAAAAACCAGGTGATACAGCTCAGCTGCACAGACACTGTCCTTTGCAGCTCTCACCAGTTTACACACTCAAGAGCATCAGTCATTTTATATCTATTTGACACTGATTAATTACTCCTATCTCTGCTGGCATTATAGCCATTACCTTTGCACTTTAGCCAGGCTTGAACAATTGAAGTGAGTGCAGCAGTGTGAACTGCTGTTTATTACTGTGACCCTTCATGCTGTGTAATTAACTTAAATAAGTACTGTTTTGCATCTCCATTTTGAAATTAAGGTTACAAAATAACTATTACAGAAATAGTTATTTTGCTTGTTTTAAAACATGAAAATTACAATATCAGCTTATAAGACAGTGTTAAGGCTTTTTAATTACTCAAATATTTTATTTAATATTGATGCTGAAAATTTTTTCTTCTGTGAAAATTTAACAAAATTATCTGCTACTCATGCATCTTGAGCTGTATTTTAAATTAAGGGATACATAAACCTCTTAAATACATTCTTCTTTTTTAATATATTTTTTAAACTTGAAATGCAGTATTTGATAACCTGCTTTATAGGTACCAGAGAACATTTCCATTTTGACCCTACACTAAGGATCGAATAGGACATGTATAAACAAGCCAAGTTAACATTTTTAACATGTCTAAAGCCACTTAAAGAGCAACTACCCTTAGGGCACATCAACAAGAAAATCACTGAGTTAAATAAAATGCTCAAAGAAGTTTTTTAGATGGTGGTTAAACATTTGAAATAATAGCATCACTACTTATAATCACCGAAATGCAAATCAGAGCATTCAGATACTGGTTGTTGTTTGTTACTGTTTTCTTTCATTCTTTTTCTATTGTTGCTTGGATTTTAATAACACCCAAATTTTGGTGAAGATGGCTGGAATGTAAAAATGGAACACATTTTATGCCTTTTTAAAGTATCTTGCTTTATAGCATTTGTTTCATTTTTGTATAAACAAATCATCAACCTTTTTTAGGTTTCTAACTTTTTTTCATACTAAGAAATATTGTGTTACTATAATTATACATTTCTATTGACTCCTTTCTTTCCTCAGTGATGTAAAATGCCCCAATTACAATGCACTGAATCTCTGTAATGAATCTTTATGCCATTTATCTATGAATTTATTCTTAAGCCATCACATTTTAAAAAACACTTTATTCTGTATTTACAGAGAGTAAAAATTTACACATTTTATTTATACAGTTTAATAAATTTTAGCAAATGTATGTTCCACCCTATCAAGATATAGAATATTTACATCACCCTAAAAAGTTTCCTTGTTGATCCCTTGTAAAGTTAGTCATCCCCATCTTCAGTTTTCAGACTGGACAACCATTGATCTGCTTTCTGTCACTATGGATTATATTACTATTAATAATACTAAGGCATTAGTATTCTTTTAGAATTTTATATCAAAGTTATTATACAGAACATACTCCAGCTTCTTTGCTTTTAGCGTATTTTAAAGTTTATCTGTGAATCGGTAATTTGTTTCTTTTTATTGCCAAGTAGTGTTCCTTTGTATGGACTTACTGTAATGTACATATGCTTTCACTTGCTGATAGACTTTTGGATTGTTTTCAGTTAGGGGCCATTATGGATAAAATTAATATGAACATTCTTGTAAAAGTTTTTGTGTGAGCATATGTTTTCATTTCTGCTAGGGAGATACCTTGGAGTGGAATTATGGTCTTATGATAAATAAATACTTAACTTCATAAGAAGCTGGCAAACTTTTTCACAATGACTGTACTATTCAAGGTTCCTACACTGTTATGGGTTTGTTTGCTCCACATCTTTGTTGACACTTATATAAAAGGGCAGTCATTTTAATATAAGTTTTAATATGTCATTCTGTTATAAGTGTATGTAGTGACAGCTGTGTTTTTAATTTGCATTTACCTCATGACTAATGATGTTGAGCATCTTTTCGTACATTCATTGGTCATTTGTATGTCTTCTTTGGTGAGGTTTCATTTAAGATATTTTGCTCAATTTTTGGTTGGATTGTCATCTTACTGGGTCATAAGAATCTTTATAAGGTACAAGTTGTTTGTCAGATATATGCATTGCTGATATTTTTATCTCAATCCTAGTTTGTCCTTTCATTTTCTTAAGGTCTTTTGAACTTTGTGCTATTGTGGCCTAGTTAAGAAATCTTTGCTACTCTAACATCACATCTTTTCCTATACGGTTCTTCTAAAAGCTTTGTATTTTTGCCTGTACATTTAGGATTATCAACTATTTCATGTTGATGTTAAAAGTAATATTCATCTTTTACCAAATGTATATTAGGTTGTTTCATCATCATCTCTTGAAAAGACTTTTCTTTTCCCATTTAATTACCTTGGTTCTTTTGTCAAAAATTAATTAACCATGTGTGCATGTCTGTTTCTGAACTTTGTTTCCTTGATCTATGTGTCTTTTCTTATGCCAGTAAGACACTGTAAGATGATATAAATCCTCCTGCTTTGTTCTTTTCTCTCACTATTATGGACTCTTTAAATTTGCATATGCATTTTAAAGTCAACTTAAATTCTGCCCAAATAAAACAGTCCTGCTGGGATTTTGATTGAGACTGTGTTGAATCTATAGATTACTTGGGGAGAATTGACATCTTAAAACAATATTGAGTGTCATCCACAAACAAAATGTCTCATTTACTTAGATTATCTTTAGCACTGTTTCATAATTTGATATAACTAAATGATGCATATA
This sequence comes from Giraffa tippelskirchi, assembly GCF_054371585.1. Classification (NCBI taxonomy): domain Eukaryota; kingdom Metazoa; phylum Chordata; class Mammalia; order Artiodactyla; family Giraffidae; genus Giraffa; species Giraffa tippelskirchi. Next base: position 23,887,871 of record NC_137284.1, read on the forward strand.
TGCTGTTACATTTATCTCAAGAATTGTATGCTTTTTCAATGCTATTATAAATGCTGTTGTTTTTTATTTCAGTTTCTAATTCTTCATTGCTCATGTATAGAAATGCAATTAATTTTTTATATTGATCTTATGTCCTGAGATTGGTAAACCTTCTTAGAGTTTTAGTAGCTGTTTTCTGTTTGGTTTTTTTTTTTTTTTTTTTTTTTTTGCATAGTGCTTAAGAATTTTCTATGTGTAAGACCATATGGTCTGCAAATAAAGACCATTTTACCATTTTTTTCCCCAATCTATATTTTTTTTCTTCCTCTGCATCTTAATGCCCTGACTAGGACATCCAATAGAAGACTAATTAGAGGTAGTCAGAATGAAGATCCTTACTTCAGTCCCAGTCTTAGGAAGAAACCATTCAGTTTTTCATAGTTAATAATGATGTTATCTATAGTTTCTGATCGATTTTCTCTGTCAAGTTAAAGAAGTTTCCTTCTGTTCCTAGCTTGCTGAAAGTTGTTAGAAATTAACTTCGTCAGAGGCTTTTTCTACATTTGTGTGATGCAATCATATTTTTTCTGTTTTGTTCACAGAATTTTTGAATCTTTGTTCATGAGGGGTATATATCCCTATAGTTTTCTTCAAATAACTTGATCTCATTTTGGTATAAGGGTAATGCTGCCCTCAAAAGATGAATTGGGGAGTATTCCTTCCTCTGTTTTTTATACATTTGTTATTATTTTTCCTTAAATGTTGGATAGAATTCCCCCAGTGAAGACCTTTGTGTCTGTCTTTGTTTTCTAATATAAGCATTTAAAGTTAACAATTTTTCATCTAAGCAGTGTTGTAGTTATAGACCACCTATTTTTATATGTTGGTTTCATAATCATTCAAATCAATCATCTGATTTTCTTCTTGATTTTTATTTTGATTTATGACATTTTTTTTTTTCCCCAACACATGGCGTGTGGTATCTTAGTTCCCTGACTAGGGATTGAACCCTCACCCCATGTAGTAGAAGCACAGAGTCTTACCATTGGAACACCAGGAAAGTTCCTGATTTATGGAATATTTAGAAATCTTTAATTTCTAAATATTTTGGGATTTACTGATTTTCAGTTTCATTCTGATTTGATCAGAGAACATATTCTGTATGATGTCTGTATGTTTAAATGTATTAAGATTTGTATCTATTAAATTAGTTTTCAAAAGGAAAAAATATCTTTTATTTACCAAATACTTAGTATAGTCTAGCACCGTTTATTCCTTTATGTAGATTCAGGCATCTTTGGTGTCGTTTTCCTCCTGTCTAAACTTCCTTTAACATTTCTTATAGTGCAGGCCTCCTGGAAAGGAATGCTTTCGTTTCTTTGAAAAAAATAACTTGTTCTTATTTTTCATTTTTTTAAGAATTTTTGCTGGATCAAATTCTTAATAGGTTTTCTTTCATCACTTCAAAAATGTGTCTAGCTGATGAAAATTTTGAGGTTGCTCTTTTCTCTCTTCTTCTACATGTAATAAGTCTTCTTTTTCCCCCTCTGGAAGTTTTAAAAATTATTGGTTTTATCACTGGTTTTCAGGAAGCTAATTAAGATATGCCTAAATGTGTTTTTGTTATTGCTGTAACTTTTTTTTTTCCTGCTTATAAGCCTCAATTTGCAGCTATTTAAAAATCTAGACATTTTAAATGAATGTCAGACACTAGAAATGTTGTTTTGCTGAATGTTTGGATTTTGGTTACTTTCTTTTAAAAGCATTGAAGTGTGCTTAGGCAGACAGTTAAGTTATTTAAAGATTACCTTGATCTTTACAAAAAATGTTTAAAGCTTTGTTAGGGAGCACTGGTGTTGTCTTTACTCTTAGGGTGGTTTAACGCTAAAATGTAACCTGGAGTCTCTAGTGAATCATCCTAAGTGTTCAACAGTCTTCTATTCTGGCTGCTTTAGTCCTCGGATACGTCATCCCTTTGTTGTTGTTTCTCATTCACTCAGTCATGTCTGACTCTTTGCGACCCCATGGACTGCAGCTCACCATGCTTCCCTGGCCTTTGTTATCTCCTGAAGTTTGCTCAAACTCATATCTATTGAGTTGGTGATGCCATCCAACCATCTCATTGTATGTCTCCCCCTTCTCCTCCTGCCGTCAGTCTTTCCCAGTATCAGGGTCTTTTCCAGTGAGTCAGCTCTTCACATCAAGTGGCCAAAGTATTGGAGCTTCAGCATCAGTCCTTCCAATCAGTATTGAGGATTAATTTCCTTTAGGATTGACTGGTTCGTTCTCCTTGCAGTCCAAGGGACTCAGGAGTCTTCTCCAGCACCACAATTCAAAAGCATCAGTCCTTCAACACTCAGCCTTTATGGTTCAACTCTCACATCCGTACATGACTACTGGAAAAACCATAGCTTTGACTATAGGGACCTTTGTTAACAAAGTTATATCTCTGCTTTTTAATACGCTGTCTAGGCTTGTTATAGCTTTTCTTCCAAGGAGCAAGCGTTTTTTAATTTCATGGCTGCAGTCACCATCCACAGTGATTTTGGAGCCCCCAAAAATAAAGTCTGACACGGCTTCCATTCTTTCCCCATCTATTTGACATGAAGTGATGGGACCAGATGCCATGATCTTCATTTTTGAATGTTGAATTTTAAGGCAGCTTTTTCACTCTCTTCTTTCACTTTCATCAAGAGGCTCTTTAGTTCCTCTTTGCTTTCTGCCATAAAGGTGGTGTCATCTGCATATCTAAAGTTGTTGATATTTCTCCCGGCAATCTTTGCCAGCTTGTGCTTCATCCAGGCCTTCATTTCGCATAAGGTACTCTGCAAGTAAGTGAAATAAGTGACAATATATACCCTTGACATACTCCTTTCCCAATTTTGAACCAGTCCATTGTTCCATATCTGATTCTGTTGCTTCTTGACCTGCATACAGGTTTCTCAGGTGGCAGTTAAGGTGGTGTGGTATTCTCATCTCTTTAAGAATTTCCACTTTATGACTGTGATCTACACAGTCAAAGGCTTTAGCGTAGTCCATGAAGCAGAAGTAGATATTTTTCTGGAATTCTCTTGCTTTGTCTGTGATCCAGTGGATGTTGTCAATTTGATCTGTGGTTCCTCTGCCTTTTCTAAATCCAGTTTGTACATCTGGATAGTACTCAGTTCATGTACTGTTGAAGCCTAGCTTGAAGGATTTTGAGCATTACCTTGCTAGCATGTGAATTAATTCTTGTGAAACCTTGCCTTTTACTGCCTTCCAACCATCCCCAGTCCTCTGTGCCAGCATACCCTATTAGACCTGTTGCATAATTGTCAGTACCGCTGTTTTCTTCGCCCTGAACTGTGAATGCTTTGAGGTCAGGGACCATGTCTTTTTTATATATGCCTAGGACGTACCGCAAGGCCTCATATTGAGGAGTCCAATAAACAGTCCACAACCCTGCAGTGACCACTGTAGTTGTGCTTTTTCACAAGCATTTGACACCCATGCTAACTAAGTTAGATTTGCTTTTTTCAAAAATTACACATGAAATTGTCCTGAAAATTTTTAAGTTAAAAAAAAAAGTGCAACATCTCCCAACAAAAAATGAGAAGTATCAAGACTAAGTGTACCATGTTGCTTTTCTGCTAGACTGTATCCTTGAGCTCTGAAACACAATTTTTGCCTTTCTTCTATAGGTGAAGCCTTGAAAGGAAAGATCACAGTGCACAAGAATAAGAAAGATCCACGTTCTCTTATTGTGACCCTCACATTGAACAATACAACTCAAACTTATGGTCTCCAGTAAAAAGGCTACAAAAGCACCAACTAATTTGCAGCTTTTATGGTCAGGGAGGGGTGGGCAGTGGGGGAGGAAGCTTATGTGAACACATGGTTGTTGAATCTTTGAATCTGATAATTCAGCTACGGAGGGAACTGATCCTCATGATCCCCCTCTGTAATCACATTCTTGAAAGTCTGGTCAATGAGATTTAACAAAATGTAATCCCTGTGTTGAGTTCAGCTGTATTGAAAGTTGTTCAAATTGGCCTAAATTTGGAACAGTATAATCTTTTGTTGTTTTTAATAATTTCTTACTATAAATTTTAAATGCTAGTAATTGATTGTTATTTGGATAATGTTTTATGAAACTGGTAACTGTACACAGGTATTACACATTTTATTGAAAATTTCCTTTCTGAGAAATAGTTTTAATTGTATCTGCTAGAATATCAGGATATAATATAGAGCAAGCGTAAGGAACTAAAATGTGGAAAAGAGATCACACAAACTGTATTTGAAGACAGTTTAGTTGATTGTTGTATAATTCTGTTCTCATTTTTTAGCTTCTTCTCTCTTTGCAAATATTCGTCAGTCATATAGATTTCTACTACTGCCCAGGACATCTAGTTTCAATATATTTGCCCTAGATTTCAAAAAAATTTTTAAAGATTGGGATAAATATGTATTTATTTACTAATACTTTTTTCACAGTAGATTAATATACAAAGTTAAACATGTAACTGTTAATATACTTTTATCACTCTCTGCAGTTGTGTCATTTACAATTATTGACCCAGTTTGAAATGCAGAAAACATTCAAATAAATGTATACAACAACCATTAGTATTATAAAGTGACATTTCCACATACCAAAACCTTTTACAAAATTAGAAGCATTTAAAACAAATCTTAGCAAAGGAATCATTTTTAAGAAAATAGGAATTTTAAGGAGAGGTGGATCACATCGTTAATTTCCATTCATCAGCTGGTTCATTTTCACAACAAGACACACACAAACCAGCATAGCATTGTGTTGAGAAGCATGAATTCTGGAGCCAGTTCAAGCCTTGGCCGCAGCTCTTACTTGCTGTGTGATTGTTGGTTCCTTAACCTCTTTCTCCCTCCATAAATGTGTCAATTCATGAGCTGATACATTTCAACTAGTGAAATGTATACATTTCAACTGATACATTTCAACAACTTCTATGTACCTGGCACATAGAAAACACTTAGTCCATGCTCAGTGATACCATCATCGTCATACAGTCAAGGACCCCTTCCAGAGACTGTAGTGGGATCTACATTAGATCAGTTTGAGAATTGTCATCCTTATGAAATACTACCGTAGTGTGTGAGTGAGTGGGAAGATTACAAGAGAATTTAATATTTATTTAGCAAAAAATGCATCAAAAAGAAACTGTCTTTTGGTCTTCAGTATAAAACTGGACTTTCAGCAGTAGGAAAAATAGCCCCTTCAAACGACGTTATTTCAGACCTTAATATAAGTCTTCCTTATTCGTAAGCATGGTTTCTTTTTTCACTGAGTCAAACTAGTCAGCTTGTTTTCACCATGGTTTGGATTCTGGCCACTACTGGAAATGTGTACTGCTGCTAATACAGCTGAAAATACTTTAAATTTCTGTCTAGGGTGTTTCATGTAGCAAGGATGATGGATCAAAAGTAAGAAGATTTACCATTAATTTTTTTTATTTTTAATTGCATATAATTATAATGTGTTAGTTTCTGCTGCACAACAACATGAATCAGCTATGTGTATATCTGTCTCCTCCCTCCTGAACCTCCTTTCCGCCCCCCATCCCCCTCCTCTGGGTCATCACAGAGCACCGAGCTGAGCTCCTGGTGCTTACACAGCAGCTTCCCACTAGCTATCTAGTGGTAGTATATATACATATATATATATGTCAGATTTACCATATATGAAGGTTTACCATTAAATTTTTCAAGTAACCGAAAAACATTTAATTTTTTTGTTTTTCTTTCTTATAAGTGTAAAACAAGTATTTTTTACTATTTAAAAAAGTACTTCTCAAAAATGATTTCTCATTAAAAGTCTTGTTTGATTTTCAGAGGATTTTCAGCCAGTGTCTCTTTTGATATTCTCCTCCTGGTTATTAATAGGCCAAGCATGGTAAGCCTCCCCAGGCTGGAACATCCTAATTTGTGTACCTAAACATTTTCTGAGATATGAGAATCTGAATATTAGCTCTTTGGTTAGAATTTCAGCCATTAAACTGCTATAGAAAATAAGTACTTCATTGCTCTTTATAGTGATAAATACAGCATTCTTTTCTGCTGTGGCAGATGGGCACTTAGGGATAGCAGTTTGCTCTGTCCCAAGAATCTTATTCCCGTTAAGAAAATACATTTTTCTCCTATTTTCCTTTGTGAAAACTAATGTTATAATGTGTGGGGTTCGTCCAAGGTTAATAGTCATCTCTTTGGTAGAGCAGTATTTTCTAAACAGAGCACTTTGGAAGAAGTGTTTCAAGAAAACAGAACTGCAGGTGTACAGCATTGCATAGACAAGGTGGTCCAGTGAGTAGCCCTAAATTCTAGAAACACACTTCGAAGTGAATCAGGGAGCTGTCGTATAACTGTGAAATAATTCCTCTTTGTGGAGGTGGGTAAGTAATACTGGCTCTATCGAGTTTTTTTCTTTCTTATCACTTAATCTAGATTATAGTCTGGTTCACCTGTGTGTTTCAACATTCTACCACTATCACTTCTTAGAATGGAATATTTAGAATGTATTGTGTGACCTTATGGATTTGAGATCACCCTATACTAATCTCACTGATCATGCTATCAAGCAGAGGAAGTAGGGTAACAGTACTGCTAAGAGCATTCAACAGAAAAAATTAAAACAGGATGAGGCACTGCTTAGCTTCTGCTGGCCATATATTAAGCTGCTGGACCATAGAAAATCTAAACATCCAGGTATTCAGACTTTCTGTGTAGTGTATCAAAATGCATATCTCTTATGCAGTTACTGTCATGGAGTTTCAGCCTGTTACGAAAGGCTAGGTAAGTAAGATATAGCTGAAGTCAAGTGTTGTCTGCTATTGGATTGGTGAACTACAGGCCAGAGCCAACTCCACCATATTGCTCATTTTGGTAAATAAAATTTTACTGAACCTGAGATAAGCAATATTTTAGAAATCATATCTTCATATGACTCACGGCCATGGCAGAGAAGATACAATAAGTGATAGCTTATAAGGACTATTTCTTAAAATATGGAGACCTTCCATTTATGAAGACTTCGAGGATTGACCAAGAAGTACCTACAATTACAGTATTAATGTTTACGAGACTGATGTCTTAAACTGTAACATTTAATGCTCTGTAACAGGAATCAGTAAGTTGAAACTAGCTGATTATCAGCTTCGTGTAGAAAGTTTTAAAAAAGAGTAGAGAAATGGGCAAACAAATTTTCACAGTTAGATGGTTGACTCTTACCCACAAGCTGCAAGCAGAGTCAGCTAATGAATGACTTCTGAGCCTCAAAGAAAGAATTCGCATGCAGCTCGTTAACCTCTGGATTTTTAAGAGACTTAGGGCCCAAAACTGTCAACCTTAGAAAAGACAGTTGGGGGGAATGGCCTTATATCAGTACTTTTCAACATGGCTTGAGGCTCCTCGATGCCTTTCTTACTTGGTTTTAGCCTAAAATGTGGCGTTGCTTTTGTACTAAGGTACTAGGCATCCTGGGAAGATATGTGCAGTCCCTTCCCAGCTATCAGATAAGGCCAGGTTGCTTTTTTTTTTTTTTAAGATGTGTTCATTTATTTATGTTTATTTTTGGTCGCACTGGGTCTTTGTTGATGCCCGTGGGCTTTCTCTAGTTTCAGCGAGCAGGGGCTGCTCTTTGTTGTGGAGTGCAGGCTTCTCTGGCTTCAGGACTTGCAGTGTGCATGCTCAGTAGTTGTGGCACATGGACTTGGTTTCTCCTCAGCATGTGAAATCTTCTTGGACCAGGGATTGAGCCCATGTCCCTGTGTTGGAAGGTGGATTCTTAATCACTGGGCCACCAGGGAAAACCCAAACCCGTGTGTGTTTTTAATGATCTTGTGTCTGTTTCCTTGCCGAAAAGGTAAACTTTTCCATGCACAATGGTGAAATATGGTTAAGATTCATTTACATCTAGAGTATAGTTAAATACATACATAAAGCTTGTCTATCACTGATTTATTTAAAATTAAGGTAATCAACAGTAGTCTAAACCTCATTCTTCCAGCTCAAGTCCTTGTTTAAAATAGAGCCAGTCTGAGGAGAACTTAACAGGTTTCCATACTATACTCCCCAACCAACCTTGATGCCCATGTACGGGTTTCTCACTGAGTGAACTTTCACCACTTCTGGCCAAGCCAGCTCCTCTCCCTGTGCCTCACACTCCACTCCCTCAATCACTCAGATACTGCTTCAACATGTCTCCTTTGTCACCAGGTTTTCCCTTTGCTGCTCCATGATCAGCATGAAAGTGAAAAGTGTTACTCACTCAGTCTTGTCCAGCCCTTTGCAACCCCATGGATTGTAGCCCACCAGTTTGCTCTGTCCATGGGACTTCCCAGGCAAGGATACTGGAGTGGATTGCCATTCTCTTCTCCAAGGGGATCTTCCTGACCCAGTGATTGAACCTGGGTCTCCTGCATTGCAGGCCGATTCTTTACTGTCTGAGCCATTGTCCAGATATGATCAGCATTCAGAAAGGATATTGTTTCTCCTACAGTAAGCAAATTTCAACTCCCATTTCTACCTCCCATTGTTGTCACAGTTGTACCTTCCCTTTACATGGAGACTACACAGAAAAGATTGTCAGTGTTCACTGTTTTCTCTCTTCCCATTATTTTAAACAACTAAAAAGAGTTGGCGGAGAAGGCAATGGCCCCCTACTCCAGTACTCTTGCCTGGAAGATCCCAGGGATGGCGGAGCCTGATGGGCTGCCATCTGTGGGGTCTCACAGAGTCGGACACAACTGAGGTGACTTAGCAGCAGCATAAAGAGTTGGACCATATAGAAGGCTGAGCACTGAGGAACTGATGCTTTTGAACTGTGGTGCTGGAGAAGACTCTTGAGAGTCTCTTGGACAGCAAGGAGATCAAACCAGTCAATCCTAAAGAAAATCAACCCTGAATATTCATTGGAAGGTCTGATGTGGAAACTTCAATACTTTGGCCACCTGATGGAAAGAACTAACTCATTGGAAAAGACCCTGATGCTGGGAACGATTGAGGGCAGGAAGAGAAGGGGGCAACAGGGGATGAGATGGTGGAATGGCATCACCGACTCAATAGACTTGAGTTTGAGCAAGCTCCAGGAGATAGTGAAGGACAGGGAAGCCTGGCATGCAGCAGTTGATGGAGTCGCAAAGAGTTGAACATGAGCTAGCAACTGAACAACAACAAATTGAGGTATATATGCGATAAAATGTACAAATTCCTAGTGTATGGAAAATGAATTTTAATAAATGTATGCATATAATCAGCACCTCTATTACTAGTTTAAAAATTTCCTAAGTACCAAAAAGTTGTGCCACTTTGCAGTCAACACTTACCCCCCTCCCCTCCCTAGGCAAACACTAATCTGATTTCTATCAATATAAATTTGTTTTGCCTGGTTTAGTACTTCATATAAATGGAATCATGTAGTATATACTTTCATTTCCAGCATAGTTTTTTTTTGAGATTCATCTATGTTGATGTGTGTCTGTAGTATGTTTTTTTATTACTGGATATTCCACTTTATAAATGGAATTCTGCTCTCTTGTTTATCCATTCATCTGTTGGCGAACACTTAGTTTCCAGGTTGCAGGTATTGTGAAAAAAGCTGCTATGAACATTTGTGTGCAACTCTTTGCTTGAGCCCACCCTCACCAGGACTTTTGCCTCCACAACTCCATTGAAACTACTCTTATCAAAGTCACCAGCAAACTGCATGTTGCCAATTCCAGCCAGTTAGCTTGTGACCAATTTTCACTTGGTCACAGTTTTTACTTGCCCCACCAGTAGTACTCAATGCTGATGATCACCCTTCTGGAAACACTGGGCTTGGCTTTCCCCACTCTCCTCCTTCTTGGCCACTCTTCAGTTTCCTTTGTTGGCTTTTTCTCACCTTTTCACCTTTTACATGTTGGCACCTTAGTCTTGGGATTATTTTTCTGTCCATCTTCTCTCCCTTGGTGATTTCATCTGGACTTACAGTTATAAATACCAAGACACTGATGACTCCTAAAACTATCACCATGGCAGTCTGTATCCAATTTCTCACATGTCTATATAGCTGCCTCCTGGGCATCTTCAAATTAACATTCAAAACTGAATTTTTGATCTCCAAACCCTGCTATTTTCCTCCATCTCACTAGGACAGAAAACTGAGAGACATCCTTGACCCCTTTCTTTCACTCTGCATCCAAGTTAGGCAGCAAGTCTTATGGAATTTACCTTCAAAATATATCCAGAACCAAAATCTCACTACGCCACGCTGGTCCAAGCTACCATCATGTTTCACCTCGATCATTGGTTCTCAAACTGTGGTCAATGGACCCCCCCTCATGACTCCCGAAAACCTCTTAAAGGAAGTCCAGAAAATCAAGACTATTTTTGCAATAGTAGTAAGATATTGTTTGCTTTTTTCACTGTATTCATATTTACACTGATGGTACAAAAGCAACCAGGGGTAAAATTGCTGGCTCTCTAGCACAGATCAAAGCACCAAACTATACTAATAGCCATTGTATTCTTCACTGCCACATGCTCTATTTAGAATGTCCTTGATGAGAAAGAAACAAAAACACAAATTTCATTAAATCTTGACCCTTGAGTACTCATCTTGTTAATATTCTATATGATATACTAATAAAGCAGTTTTATTGCATATGACAATAACAATGTCTTCAGGAAAGCATTTGTGTGACTTAGTTGTGAGCTGATCTGGCCACTTTTTTAATGAAACATTTTTACATGGAAAGAATAACTAAGACATTGTCCTGTAAAGAAAAAAAAGTGACATCACTTCAAATAAAGACAACAGATAGAATTTGTTTCTAGTTTCCAGTTTTTAAGCTAAAGTTAGAGTTTTGGAAAGTATGTATCCATCACCAAGGGCTTGACAGCTTCCCAATTCTTTCAGACTGAGATAAGTGGGAAAAGGGAGGAAAACCTCTTCCTCTACCACTTGAAGTTCTCAACTGAGACCTCTGTAACAAAACACAGATTAAAAAAAGAAAAGCATACAGATGTATATAATAGAAGTTTTTGTGTGACACAAGCCTTCACAAGGAAATGAATGAAGATCTGAAAAAAACTTGAGTGGTTTTATGTTAGGCCGAATGACGAGTGGAAAGTCTCGGGAAGACATCACAGGACAAAGATGAGCTGAGCTTAGTAGACAGGGACACTTCGCAAGGCCTGACTGATCGGGTTCTTCCTGGCATCCCAGTGTCTTCGGAGATAAGGATGTGCCTTTCCTCCCGGTACTGGGAGCGCACCTCTCACGTGAGGGTGTTATGAGCTGCTTCAGGGGAAGCCTAGGAAGTCCTTCCTGAAGATGGAAGAAATCACCAGAACAAATCAACGTTTATTCTAACGGCCTCTGTTGGACACTATGAGTTTCAGTTCACCTGTTTACTGAGAAGCAACGAGTCAAGCAGACAAGCAAATAGGAAAAAAAAAAACCTCTTCCCCTCACGTGCCTCAGATTTCTTCAGCTTGAAATACTATGCCAAGGTGCCATATTTGGAGGTCACATATGGTGAACCAGTAACAGTGGTGTAATAACTGATTTTTGATGCTGTATAATAAAACATGTCAATCTTGGAAGATCTGCATGATTCAATGTGCTAAAAGTATACCCCCCACCAGCACCAGATTGCATCATGTTAACAAATATTCTTTCAAAGGATAAACTATTGGTCTGGTTTGGCTTTAGTATTGAAAATTACATGAGGCTGTAGGGAAGATCCCCTGGAGGAGGAAATGACACCCCACTCCAGTATCCTTGCCTGGAGAATCCCATGGACAGAGGAGCTATAGTCCATGGGGTCACAAAGAGTTGGACACAACTGATTGTCTAGGCACATAGCACATATTTTCTTCATATACTTCAACCAAAACAGTGTATCATAGCAGACCGAATGCAGAAGCCACTGTAATGATCCAGCTGTGTGCTATTCTAAACCTGATAATAGAGATTTGTAAACATTATATAATACCTCTCATCATTAAATACTATTTTGAAAAAGTTATTTTCATTAAAAAACGTTATTCCTGTCAACGTGTGAGTTTGTTATTCAATATAATTAGTCCAGAAATGTAAGTTCCAGAAGAAAAAGGATTTTTGTGTATTTTATTAACTGCTGTATTGTGCCCTGGCATATAATAGGAGCTCAATAAGTATCTGTTGAATTAAAAAATGAATGCAGGTAATTCCCTTGTGATCCAGTGGTTAGGACTTAGTACTTTCACTGCTATGACCTGGGTTCAGTCCCTGATTGGAGAACTAAGATCAACAAACAAAAAAAATGAATACATCATCTAACTGGCTGATCATCTAGACGAGTGGTTTACTACAATTAACCAATGATACTATGCCAATTTCTTCTACTTAATTATTTTATTATCTACGAATTTATTTTTGCTTTTCTGAATTAGGAAAGCTCTTGCATATCATTTTTGCGTATTTAAATGTTTATTTTTCTCAACCACTTGGATGTTTTAAAAGAGCCTGTGACCATCACATGGTTTTGAGCCCACAGAACCCTGGGTTTGCAAATGGATAAGTCATTTAATCGACATATACACATTCACATAGTTTGTAATTGACTTGCATGTTGATTCTTTTCAAAAAGTAGATAGTTCTGTATAATTTAGATTTGGCAAAGGCTAATTCTGGTATTTCAGTAAGTGTGTGGAAACAGCACACAGATGTAGTTTAAACTTCTTTTAAAACATTCAAAAAAATCCAATAAATTATTTCTAAAACAACAATACAGTTTTTCTTCATTAGGACTTAATAGCTAAGAAAATAAGGACACAATTATGAATGACTCTCAAAATCTCTTCAACACACAGCTACATAAACTAATGACATTAATAATTAGGAACATTTTAGCTAATGAGAAATTTTGAACAGATAACTCTTCCAAACCTTACAGAGTTTTATAACAGTAGTGACAGCAAGGATTTTTTTTTTAAGTCAAATTTTTGTCCCCATCTCTACCCTAGAGGATGTTTACCCCTAGAAAGAACAAAAGGTCTTGTGTGGTTTAAGCAGTGCCTTTGGGATGCTTTCTGGAAGCAGGCAGCATGTTTTTTCCTCCTCAGTGACTGGATCTGAGTCCGCATGAGTGTGAATGCAGCCCCAGGTCTTTATTTCATTAGTGTGTGTGTGTCTCCAAGGACCCTCCTGCCGGGAACCCTAATAGGATTTCTTCCCCTTACACCTTCATCTGCCCTGGCTTCTCATGCTGTTCTATGATGTTTGGTTTAATGAGTCAACTCCTGTGATCCAGGAGCAAAAAAAAGCCTTTTTCCTTAAATAGATAGCTGAGGAAATTCAAAATTATGTTCTCTGTTTCCTGCCATTATATGTGACCAATATTTGATGACAGGCCTGAATATGTTGAGCCCAGAGGATCACAGTGGTTACCTAAGCTCAAATCGCAGCCGTGGCTGGGCAGGTTATATCTCACAAAAGTCCACCTAGCTTTCATAATGTGCTCCCACAGCTGGGAGCAGAAAGGAGTGTGTGCAGGAAAGCAGAGGAGAAAGCAAGGACACTAAAATTTTTCTGCTGAAGTAACTCAAAACACAATTGAGTGTCAATGGGATAAGCCAAAGAAAGTTTGTGTAAAGTGTTTGAAGTAACCAATTATGGACATAAGAAGAATATTAGATGCTCTGAAGGTTAAAGTCCTCTCCTACTGTAGACAAAGACAGTAACAGATATTGCCTAAAATGGATGTGTCAAAAAACAGTTACATTATTCAAGGATTTAAAGGTAATGGCAAGAAAAATTTAAAGCAAATTGTTTAACAAGTTAAAATAGGTTGGTTCTGGGAACGAGGGATGGAGTTGAAGAGGAATGGGAAAATGGAGTCTTATTATGATGATCTCTTATAGTTTTCCATTTTATAACCAATGTGTATGGTCATATATATCATCTAGGTAATAAAACATTTAAAATTGAGCCAAAACTAGTGACCCCTCTGAAAGTGAGGCTGGGACTGGCTGGAGAGGCAGGATGGTTTCTGGGATGTCTGGGTCAGGGGTCTGATTCGGCACATCAGCTTTGGTTGGCTTTTGCCCTTTTTCAGGGGCTTCCCTGATAGCTCAGTTGGTAAAGGATCCACCTGTGATGCAGGAGACGCTGGTTCGATTCCTGGGTTGGGAAGATCCCCTGGAGAAGGAAAAGGCTACCCACTCAGTATTCTTGGGCTTCCCTGGTGGCTCAGCTGGTAAAGAATCCACCTGCAATGCGGGAGACCTGGGTTTGATCCCTGGGTTGGAAAGATCCCCTGGAGAAGGGAAAGGCTACCCACTCCAGTATCCTGGCCTGGAGAATTCTGTGGACTGTGTAGTCCATGGGGTCGCAAAGAGTTGGACACAACTGAGCAACTTTTCACTTTGACTTTCCCGGTGTGAATGATGCATGGAGAATTAGAGCGGCCTGTACTTAAATCCTGGTGTTTCCACCGGGCTGTTGAGATTTGTTTGCAAGACAAGTTAAAAAGCTCCTGACAGTAAAAAACATTACTAAATACAATTTAAAAACTGTGTATTTGCACATCCTTTGGATGGCCTAGAGAAATGGTCCTGGTCTAGAGAAATGGTCCTGTAGCTCGGTCACTACAGAGAATAGTAGACACAAAGTAGCTGTGGGGAGCAGGGGGACCCTGTCTCTGCCTCAGCTCTGTTGTTGTTATTCAGTTGCCAAGTCATGTCCAATTCTTTGAGACCCCATAGACTGCAGCACGCCAGGCCTCCCTGTCCCTCAATATCTCTTGAAGTTTGCCCAAGTTCATGTCCATTGAATCAGTGATGCCATCCAATCATCTCATCCTCTGTCACCCTTTTCTCCTTCTGCCTTCAATCTTTCCCAGCATCAGGGTCTTTTCCAATGAATTGGCTCTTTGCATCAGGTGGCCAAAGTATTAGAGCATTAGCATCAGTCCTTCCAATGAATATTCAGGGTTGATTTCTTTTAGGATGGACTGATTTGACCTCCTTGCTGTCAGTGGCACTCTCAAGAGTCTTCTCCAACACCACAATTCGAAAGCATCAATTCTTTGGCACTCAGCCTTCTTTATGGTCCAACTCTCACATCCATACATGACTACTGAAAAACCATAACTTTGACTATATGGACCTTTGTTGGCTAAGTGATATCTGCTTTTTAATACACTGTCTAGATTTGTTATAGCTTTCTTTTTAAGAATCATTCATCTAATTTTATGGCTCCAGCCACCATCCACAGTGAGTTTAGAGCTCAAGAAGAGGAAGTCTGTCACTGCTTCTGCCTTTTCCTCTTCGATTTGCCATGAAGTGATGGGACTGGATGCCATGATCTTAGTTTTTTAATACTGAATTTTAAGCCAGCTTTTTCACTCTCCTCTGTCACCCTCATCAAGAGAGTCTTTAGTTCCTCTTTGCTTTCTGCCATTTGAGTGGTATTATCTGCATACCAGAGGTTGCTGGTATTTCTCTTAGCAATCTTGATTCCAGCTTATAACTCATCCAGCCTGACATTTTGCGTGATGTGCTCTGCATATAAGTTAAATAAACAGGGTGACAATATACAGACTTTTATACTCCTTTCTCAAGTTTGAACCAGTCAGTTGTTCCATATAAGGTTCTAACTATTGCTTCTTGACCCATATATAGGTTTCTCAGGAGACAGGTAAGATGGTCTGATATTACTGTCTCTTTAAGAATTTTCCACAATTTGTTATGGTCCACACAGTCAAAGGTTTTAGCATAATCAATGAAACCGAAGTAGACATTTTTCTGGAATTCTCTTGCTTTTTAGTGATACTCTTCCATGGTGTGATACTCTTCCATGGCTTACTTCAAGCTATCAGCGTGACATCACTGAACTTGGAGGTGGGAAGAGATGCCTAAGAGATCACAGATATTTCTGTCCTCTAGATATGACAACATAAATAGACATATAGACAGAAATAACCTTAAGAGCACAGATTAAGGTATAATAAAATAATTAGGAAGTGGTAAATTTTGAGTCTACATTGCCTTTGTTATATAATCTAATTGTAAAAAGTAAAGTGAAAGTCTCTCAGTTGTGTCCAACTCTTTGTAACCCCATGGACTATACAGTCCATGGAATTCTCTAGGCCAGAATACTTGAGTGTGTAGCTTTTCCCTTCTCCAGGGGATTTTCCCAACGCAGAGATCGAACCCAGGTCTCCGGCATTGCAGGCGGATTCTTTACCAGCTGAGCCACAAGGGAAGCCCTTTATCCAATTTAATTTTTAATAATGATTGAGTTTAACAACTGGCTTTCACAGTTCCTGAAAATTTAACAGTTGGCTCTCATGAGCTGATGCCAACCAGCTCCAGTGGCCTTGTGTGTCTGACCCCAAAACCCTCTATCCTAGTGTTTTACACCATGTGGTCTATGGAATATGAGTTCTTGAGAGTCTCCTGAAACAAGATTTTAAAGGATCAAATGTGTTAGGGAAATGCTGCAAGGTTAATTTGCTTCTTTAAAATCTACCATTGAGTCCTAAGAAGTGCCAAGGGAAAGAGGCCTGATAATCCCAACCCAAAGATTCCTTTCCTGTTCCTTAGGACCCCCTTGGGGACAGGCTTTGCATTTGGGGAAAATCTAGCAGGTTGATTAAAGCATAGACTCTGGAGCCAGCCAGACAACTTGAGTTTGAATCTTGGCTCCACCATTTGCTAGTTGTGGGTCTTTGGGCAAATATAACCTTCTTGTCTTGGTTCCTCAGCCATAAAATAGGTATAATAATTATAAGCTTATCTCAGATATGCTGCAGGTATGGTTCCACACCACTGCAATAAAAGCATGTTGCATGAATATTTTGGTTTCCTAGGGCATAAAAGTTATGTTTATGCCATACTGTAGTCTTATTAAGAGTACAATAGTATAATGTCTAAAAAAGTATATGCTTTAAACATACTTTATTGCTAAAAAAGCTAACTATCATCTGAGCCTTCAGCAAGTTGAAGGAGTAATGTCAAAGATCTCTGATCACAGGCAACTGTAACAAATATAATAATAATGAAGTTTGAAATATTGTGAGAATTACCCAAAACGTGACACAGAGACATGAGTGGAGCAAATGCTGTTGGAAAAATGGCGCCCATTGATTTACTCAACACAGGGCTGCCTCGAACCTTCAGTTTGAAAAAAAAAAAAAAAAATGCACTATATGCGAAGCACAATAAAGTGAAATGCAATAAAATGAGGTCTGCAACCAAAAGACGTAGACTGGCTGAGCAGATGAAAACATGTGCATGTATGTGCTTCCACTTACCACATCACTCTGCTTGACCATCCCCCCCACCCCCTGCAAATTGTATGTAATTATTTTATATTATTAGGTTAATCATGTTCCCATTATGGCTTGCAATTATAATTATCTTCTTTTTTCTAGCTATTGATTATATGAAAACTGATAAAATAGTAATAGTAAATAGTAAAATACTATTACTAAACAGTAAAAGATTTTACTATTGTGATTATGTAACTATTACTCAGTGCCATTGTATCATGATTGGTCAATAGAAAAATAATAGAATTCTATATCACCAAAACTACCATGCAATAGAAAAACCTGTAATCACTTTTTAAAATCCACATGCATAGCAGAAATATCTTGAAACTCCTTGCAAAATACAAATGCCCCAGGTATTGCCTTTTTTTCTCCAGAGCTCAAGATACGTTTCTAATGAGCAGCCATGTTTAAAAAAAACTGGACTATATGAGAATCTTTTACTTTTATCTAGTTTGTTTCACTTTTTCTATTTTATATTCAATGCTCCCATTTCATTTAGTTTGTTTTCTAATTTCTCCATCTCTTCTTTTATTAGATGTTCTTTCTCAAGCCTTTATCAAGCATAATAGAAAAACTTTTGTATACATATATATAAATAATATGTATGATAATATATTTTAGAAAACTTATAATAAATTTTTGCCTAACTAAAAATTTATGACATTTTGATGCCACTTGTTTGAGTTAGTATGAATAGAATGCTAGATTTCTACTTTGGAAAAATAGATATGCAACAAGCGACAAAGGTTTACTGTGTAGCACAGGGAATGACAGTCAATATCTCGTAATAGCCTCTAATGGAAAATAATTTCAAAAATAATACATGTGTATATTTATAACTGAGTCACACACAAAAAATTCTAATTTTTGAAAGAAAAAAAAAATGAGGTCTGCCTGTAGTAACTATTTCATATGGTTGTTAAGATTAAATGAGTTAACATACAGGTAAAGTCCTTAGAGCAATGCCAGGCATCTAAAAGGTGCTATGTGGTATAAGCTTTATTGTCGTTGTTACTCTCATGCTATTCGGCTTCCAGCCCAATCATTCCAGTCTCCCCAGCTCTCAGATCTCCTGTCAGGCAATCTGGAAGAAGGCAGAGGGATGGGAAGGAAGCATCTGTTGACATTCTCTTCTGAGTTCAAAGCATTTCTAACCACACTAGTAGGATTTAGGATTTGCCAATTTCTTTCTAGAACCTGCCAACTGGGACTGTGGTTTTAGATGTGCATATATTTAAATAAAAATGCCCTTAACTAGAAACCATTTAGATATCCCATGACACTGGTTATAGAGGAATTTTCCCTTCCTTTGAAAAAAAAAAAAATAGTAATTTTTAGTAGGCCTCTTCCTTCTGAGTCAGCATCATCAGGAGCAAGAATTCTTACCCTTCATAGAGGATTTCCTGGTTCAGACCCGTAGCTATCTCATATCCCTGGCTTTTTCCCAGTCAAATGAAGGGCATGAACCCTCCAATGCTTTGTCTTCTTGCCAGTTTGGCTGATTGCATTCTTCTCAGTAAAGGAGATGGTAGTGAGGTGACAGTATACAGAATTCCATAAGAGCTAGGTTGAGAGAAGCTAGTGGTGACTTCATCCTAGTTTTGTGAAAATGATTTTATTCAAAAAAGAGTGAGTTGAAGTAAAGAGCACGAAGAAATCATTAAAAATATATACTAAAAGGCCAACAAATATAAAAATATTTCTAACCTCACTAGTCGTCAAGGAAATGTAATAAAATTAAGATGTCATATTTCCTCTATCAGAGCAAAGTTTTTTTTTAGATGACAAAACCTAGTAGTGGCAAAAGTGAGAAAATTAGCACCTTATACAGTGTTATTTGGAGTATACAATCTTTCTGGAATAATATTAGATAATATGTCTCAGTATTCAAAATGCATATGCACTTTGACTTAACAATTTGTCTTTAGAATTATCACAAGGAGAAATTGAACATGTAAACAAAAATATACGTTCAAAGAGGTTTGTAGTGGCTCATAATAAGAAAAAATTGGAAACTATGCAATTGGACTGCAAGGAAATCAAACCAATCAATCCTAAAGGAAATCAACCCTGAATAGTCATTGGAAGAGCTGATACTGAAGCTGAAGCTCCAGTACTTTGGCCACCTGATGTGAAGATCTGACTCATTAGAAAAAACCCTGATATTGGGAAAGGTTGAAGGCAGCAGGAGAAGGGGGCAGCAGAGGATGAGATGGTTAGATAGCATCACCTACTCAGTGGCCATGAGTTTGAGCAAACTCTGAGAGAGAGTGAAGGACAGAGGAACATGGCGTGGTACAGTCCGTGGGGTCACAAAGAGTTGGACACAACTTAGCAACTGAACAACCATACTAGTTATGTATATAATAGGTTGAATGGTTGGGCCTCTTCACCTCCGTCTGTATACGTCTTCATTGTAAGCAATATCTGTTTCCCCACCCCGTGACTTTGGACTTGGCCATGTGTATGCTTTGATCAATGATATGTGGGCAGAAGTGACATTAAGCCTAAACTTTAAGAGGCTTCAAGTGTTTCTGCTTTCCCTCCTGTGTTTTTGTATTCTCTCTGGCGTTCCTCATTTGGCTCTTTGGCCCCAGAAAGAGGATAAAGAGACACATGGAGAAGAGCCATCCTTGCTAGTCTATAAATAGAGCAGCTATAGATGCAAGCAGAGCTGCCCAGCTGAGGCCAGGCTAGGTCAGCCAAACTCCAGCCAACCTGCAGACATGTGATATATAAATGAAGTTTACATAGAATATAAGTTATACAGAATATGTATATTGCTTATAATTGTTTTAAGTCACTGAGTTTGAGGATTTGTTATGTAGCACTAGTTATCCAATACAGTCTATCAGTAGAACATATTATAGTAAACCATACTATGCAACTGTTATAAATGGTGATATGATCAATATTTACTGACTTAAAAAGATGTCTATTCAATATTATTAACTGAAAGAAACCAGATTTCAGAACACTATCTAGGCACAATTACACACACAAACATACACACACAGATGTAAGAAAGGATGTTTTATAGTGGTTATTTCTTGGGTGAGTGGGGGGCTGAAATCTGGAAATTTTTTTCGTTTTCTCTGTAGTTTTGAGTATTATTTGATTTTATTTCTCAAAGTACATCCACCTGTTTTATAATCGGAAATAGAGCAATGGCAATGATTATCATATGTCCTGTCCTGGGAGAACAAAAAGATGAACCTTTGTGGAATAAAGAGAAATGTTAGAGAGGAAAAGAGGAGCCTAGATTACATGCAGCCTTGAAAGGTGTCTAGAGATCAGAGTTGATGTATGAAGAACTCGAAGTAGTTACAGTAATATAGTTAGCATTGATTATTGCTTATGCTAAGTATGCCAGTACATACACAACCTCATTTGGTTCTCAAAACAACCATTTGAGGGGGCTTCCCTGATGACTCAGTGGTAAAAAATCCGCCTGCAATGCAGGAGACCCCAATTCAATTCCTAGGTTTGGAAGATCCGCTGGAGAAAGGATAGGTTACCCACTCCAGTATTCTCGGGCTTCCCTTGTGGCTCAGCTAGTAAAGAATCTTCCTGCAGTGTGGGAGACCCTGGTTCAATCCCTGGGTTGGGAAGATCCCCTGGAGAAGCGAAAGGCTACCCACTCCAGTATTCTGGCCTGGAGAATTCCATGGACTATTGTCCATGGGGTCGCAAAGAGTCAGACATGACTGAGCGACTTGCGCTTTCACATAGCTTGGATTTAAACCCAGTCTGTGTCCAGAGCTCATCTTCTCTCCAGGATACACACTTTTTCTCGTTGCATGCTGTGAGCAGAAGGAATGACATGGAGAAGTGACCTGGAAGCAGCAGTTATGGAATCCAAATACCTGAGGGTCTGTGAATAAGAGATAAGTAGAGAGCATTAGAGCACAGGGCATAGGTCACAGAATCAGCCAGAATCAGAGGTCAAATCCCACCCCTGCCCTTAGGAGCTGAGAGATTGTGCACCAGTTACTTCGGCCTCTCCACCCCTGGCTTTCTCCTTCCATGAAGACATAGAGTAAGTAATAAATATCTCTGTCATACTGGTAGGAATCACTTCAGCATCTGGCACCAAAGACACCAATAAATGATTGCTAATATTTTTATTTAAGTAGAGGCACTCTGGAAACTGTAAAATGCTAATCAGATACTAATCGTTGTGATCTGTAACTTGAGTGAATACAGTAGTTAAAAGAAATTGACCAAGTAGGCTGACATGAGATTGGAGTCGACTGAGAGCCTGCTCGCCTGACCTGTGAGTGTCGTAATGAGCTTGGCTAGCGGCTGGCAGTAGGAATGCTGGTCAGGCAAACTAGTGATGATCTTCATTATCTGTTTGTTGAAATGTATTGAAAAGTCAGGAGAAAACTCTCTGAAGCATTTGTTCACTCACTCATTTATTCACAAATGTGTGAAGTGCTTGCCATGTGCCTGGCACACTAGTCTCCTCAAGTAGATTGTGGTGTGTGTGGGGGGGAGGTAGTGAGGGACAAATATTAATCTAATGTGCATACAAATAAATGTAACATATGCCTGTGATACAGGAGGTGATGGAAGCATAGAGCTGGAAAATGTTTCCTGGGAAAGTGATGATTCAGCTGAGATCTGAAGGAGAGTAGAAATGTAACCAGAGTTTAGCTCAGGCTATTACTTCATAGATGCACAGATCAGCTGTCCCAGAGGCCATTTGTATCTCACTGTATAAATCAGAGATTCTCAAACTTGGTGTGCCCTTGAATCATCCAGGAGGGCCTGTTAATACACCACCTGCTGGGCCTTCCCTCTCTGAGTTTCTGATTCTGTATGTCTGGGTGGGGCCTGACTATGTGCATATCTAACAGATGTCCCAGATGCTGCTGATCTGGGGGCCACCGTTTGAGAACCACTGCTCTCAATGAGCACCCACACCACCTCTTACCAGTTCATAGTTCAAAACATGAGCAACTTTTAACAAATGTTTCCCAGGTTGCTCACATCAAAAATCAATTTCTAAAGTCTTTGGGTTGAAATGTTTTTACACCAGGTTGAGTGTTAACATTACAAGTTCAACCTTTCTCTTTATTGAAAAAATAAAATAAAAAACTCTGCTGTAATTGTAGAATTGCCCTGCAGTTAGCTCTGGGTGAACAAATGTCAAGGCGTTGCCAACAGCTGTAATGGAATCTTTGAAAGGGGATGATGAGGGCCTGGCCTCTGAGATGGGTGTGGGAGGCAGAGGACTGAGTGCTGTGGGGAGGGGGCTGGTTTGGGGTGATCCTGTAATTTATGGGGTAGGAATTCTGTTCCTTGGAGCCTCGGAAAAGGGGAGCCTGCCAGCCATCAACTGCTAATATATTTTAATATTTGAAAAAAAATCTTTTAAGGTTACACAAGTCATGCACAAATACGTTGCCTTCTAAACAAGCCAGAGCAGTAAAGACAAGGCTTCCCCAGCACTGATTCTTGTTTCCCTTTCCCCAGCACAAATTTATGCTGTCAATTTGGCATTTATGTTTCCAGGCTCTCTTCTATACAGTTTCTATGGGAACAATTGATTACTGTTTCCTGTGATGGTACAATATTCTTTTACTCCATAACTTAAAGTTTTTTCACCCATGGGTATGTGTTATGGATTTTTCCATGTCAGTACATATTACCACCACATTTTCTTTTTTTTTTGAAATGTAGTAACATATGAAACTTAGTTTATTTTTATGTTTCATGAGGGTTTTAAATTTTTTTTTTTTTACTGGAGTATAGTTGCTTTACAATGTTAGTTTCACACTCTTCTTGTTTTGCATATTATTGCATAACCTCAAACACATGAGGTTTATTTATAGACCAGCACTGAAGTGGCTTCCTCACCTTCTGTGTTTGTTGCTGTTCTGTCTTGTTTGTGTAGAAATGACAAACAGTGCTGGAGTCACCGTGCTTTATGGGCATCCCTATAGGCCAGTGTGGGTGCTGCTCTAAGGGACATATTGAGAAATAGAACCACTGAGCCCCAATATTTGAAGGTTTTACATTTTAACAGCTACTGCCAAACTGTCTTCCCCTCCCACCAGCGGGGTCACTGCTTGTCCATTCAGCAGGCTCCTCTTGTCCCCAGGTTTCACACAGCCCCATGAAAACCACTCCTCCAGCCTCTGCCTCTCCTGTAGGGCTCACAGGTGAGTCTGCGGGACCAGGCGGGGGCGAGCAGCTGAGCAGACCCCCTCCCCCAACCCTGTTTTTCCCCCTTAACTCCAGGGACATCAGGATTAGGAAGCCCACCTCATCTGTTCATCTCGTGGACTGCCGAATCCTATTTTTAGACTTTAGCTGAGTCTTAATTTTCTTCCCTGCATAATGTGGGATCTTATGTTGCAGCGCACAGACTCTCTAGTTGTGACTCGGGGGCTCAGTAGTTGCGGTGCTCAGGCTTAGTTGCTCCACAGCATGTGGGATCTTAGTTTCTTGATCAGGGATCAAACCCTTGTCCCCTGCAATGCAAGGTAGATTCTTAACCCTTGGACTACTAGGAAAGTCCCAGTTGCTGCCATTTTTAGTGCTGCAACTCCCATCAGACTGGCTGAATCTTGAGAACAGATTATCCTGCTTGCCTTTTAAATTCCAAGTTTACAAACTGGAGCTTCTAGGCACACAGAAAATATTTGTCCAGTGATTGAAGGAGGCAATGAGACATTGAGATCTTCTGGAAAGCAGAACTATCACTAACAGATGGGTTCAAACACAGACCAGCTCGATATGGCAGGGTAACACGGAGTCTTAGTGTGCGCTGGGTGCCATTTGTCCCTTTCTCTAGGCTGTGTGCTCATGACAACACAGACTCCTTCCTGCTTACTGCTGTATCCCCACATCTAGAGCGGAGCTTGGGACAGATAGGCCCCCCTTCTATATTTATCGAATACGTGAACAAACTCCAGGCGTATTTCCATCTGTCTTCTCTTTGGAGACACTAACTAGCTTGATTTTCTGGTTTTCTTCCCCTCCTTGGGGAGGAGGGCATGGAGCTAATATTTCTTCCCCCTCCTAAAATGACGGTGTACTGCAAATGCATTTTTGCAGATGTAAGCTTGAACCTCAATGTAAGCAAGACAGAAGTGTGCCCCAGAGAGCTGTCACCTGGAGTTATGGTGAGCTGTCACCCAGAGTCATGGTGAGCTGTCACCCAGAGTCACTGGGAGGTGTCACCAAGAGTCACAGTGAGCTGTCACTGAGAGTCACAGTTAGCTGTCACCCAGAGTCACTGGGAGCTCTCACCAAGAGTCACAGTGAGCTGTCAGCCAGAGTCATGGTGAGCTGTCACCCAGAGTCACAATGCTACGGATGGGCTGAGGACAGGTGAGAATTTGGCCACTGAACCAAAACTGTAGGGCAGAAGGTAGAGGATATCATGCTATATATTTTTTTGATGTAGTGCTTTTGTAAGAAGTGGCCCATGTACCCAGAGAATGATAAAGATAATGTAAAAATCACTACAAACCCTGCACTCCTAAGGCAGTCACTGTCAACATGATGATGGACATCCTTGCAGGAATGTTTTTAGGCATGTGCACACCCATGTGTGTGCACACATTAGGTTATGCTTAGCTACAAATGATGGACACCAAAATATTGATGATGGAGATGGGATAGCAGCTCATTTCTCTCACATGCAGCTCTCAGTGGGCGGTTTGGAACTAGCAAGGTTCTCACTGGTGTCAGTCGTACAGGCTGTTCCATCTTCTCACTGTACTGAATATGGCCTCCACCTCATGGTCCAAAGGACAGCATCTGCAGTCTAGAAAGCAGGAAGAGGAAGAAACAGAGAGAGAGAGAGAGAAATGCCAAAGGAATACATGATATTTCTGTTTATATCCCATTGGCCAGAACTAAGTTACATGGCTATACCCAGCTGCAAGGGACTTTGGGAAATGTAGTCCTTATTCTGACAGCTATGTGCCCAGCTAGAAATCCTCTTACTAAGAGGTGGAGAAGTGGGATATCAAGGGCTATCTGGCAGTCTTTGTCATACTGTTTATGCAACATTACTTAACAGGATCACAGAGACAGTATAATATGGATTATAGGCTCTGAAGATGACTGTGAACTGAAATCTGGCTTCACTAGTTACTTCTCAGTTCACTGGTTTATAAATTAGGGATCATAATAGAACAAACCTACTTCATAGGACCAGTGTGAGGATTGAATGAGCTAATGTATATAAAAGGGCTTAACATGGCACCCGGCAGTAGGCTTTCAGCAGGAGGTATTAGTCTGCTTTTTTTTTGAAACACCAATATAACATGGGTAAAGTTCTATGTCATCACCTGTATTATATTATCCTTTTTAATAGCTGCGTAGGATTTCATTATATGGGGAGAACATAATTTATTTAACTAGTCCCCCATTGATCACCATCTTAGATTGTTCCTAGTTTTTTCCCAGTATCAACAATTCCTGCATCCACATCATTTTGAACCTGCTTGATTATCTCCTTAGGATAATTCCTAGATGTGGCTCGCTGTGTCAAACCTACACATATTTAACAGGTATTGACATATCACCAAAAGTGGGTACAGTATTATTAACAGCTGGTTTCTGAGAACACTGGAGCATTACACACCGCCAGCAGGTTTTTGAGCAGCTGCTCTGTGCTGAGCCTTGTTCTAGGTGCTACAGAGAATCCAGAGGTAAACAAGACATGCCCTGACATCGGCAAGGAAATAACCAATCAGGATTTGTGGACAGGAAATTCGGGAGGTGAGAAAGTCTCCCTGAGGAAGGGCTATTTCACCTCAAACCTGAGGCCTAAAATGTGTGGGTGTGGTAGGAAGGGGAGAATTGGAGAAGGGGAACATATTCTAGGGGAGAAGGAATGCCTGTTAAACAGTAGAATGTAGGGGTGAAGCACATGCATTGGGCAGCCAAAGTGTCCAGGTCTGAGTCATGGCTCAGCCACTTATTACCTGAGAAAGACCTCTATGCCTCAGTTTCCTCATCTTTACAATGGAGGCGATAGTAGCAATAGGATGGTTATGAAGATTGACAAAGGTAATGCACAGAAGTACTTAGAAGAGTCCTGGCTGGATAGAAAGTGCACTGTGTCTGTTAATACCAATAATTTCATTCCACCTTTGCTTAAAAGTCTTAGCCCAAGACTGTGAGAGTTCAACAGCATCAAAGGCCCCTTTCCATTTTCCCCAGTGTTGAACTCATCCATTCAAGGAATATGACTGAACACCTCTAAGGGAGATGTTGTAAGGAAAATCCTCCCAGACCCAGGCTTCAAGGAGCTAACTGGTTAGTGGTGAAGGTATTTTTTTTACTTAAAATTTGTCTATTTTTAATTGGAGAATAATTGCTTTACAGTATTGTGTTGGTTTCTGCCATACAGTAACATGAATCAACCATAGGTATACATATGTTTCCTCCCTCTTGAACCTCCCTCCCATCTCCCACCCCCCATCCCATCCCACTCACAGAGCACCAGGCAGAGCTCTCTCTGTTATATAGCTATAGGTGCTATATAGCTATATAGCCATTAGCTATCTAGTTTACATATGGTAATGTATATGTTTCAATGCTACTCTCTCAGTTCACCCCACCTTCTCCTGCTGTGTCTATAAGTCTGTCCTCTATGTCTGAGTTTCTATTCCTGCCCTGCAAATAGGTTCATCAGTACCATTTTCCTAAATTCCATATATATGTGTTAATATATGATATTGGTTTTTCTCTTTCTGACTTACTTCACTCTGTATAATAGGCTCTAGGTTCATCTACCTTCTTAGAACTGACTCAAATTTGTTCCTTTTATGGCTGAGTAATATTCCATTGTGTATATGTACCATAACTTTATCCATTCATCTGTCAATGGACATCTAGGTTACTTCCATGTCCTGGATATTGTAAATATTGCTTCAGTGAACGTTGGGGTATATGTGTCTTTTTCTGTTATGATTTTCTCAGGGTATATGCTTAGTAGCGGAGTGCTAGGTGGTGGTGAAGGCGTTTCAAATGAAAAATCCCAGACAAACAGAAGCCCATTTAGCTACAAACCCAATCTGTGCTGTGTTTAGAAGCACAGGGTGATCTATGAGAGCCCGTCAGGGGCTTGTCCAGTGAGGACATGACAAAGAAAATGACAAAGAAGACAAGACCAAGGGGATGAGGAGGCTCCAGCCAAGTGGAGGGGATGAAGGAAGAGAATAGACCAGGCTGAGGGAGAGCCTATGCGAAGACCCTGAAGAGGGATGTCTAGCACATCAGAGGAAATGGGGAGGCGGGGAGAGTGAGGGGAATGGGTGGAGCAAGTGTGGGAGAGGTCAAGGGTGACGTGCAAAGGTGGGCAGGGCTGGGCCCCTTGGGGTTTCCAGCTCCCCAGCCAAGATGATCCCTGGAGTCTAATGGTGAGTATGGAGACCAAGTCCCCTCACCAACACATCTGTCGCCCCTCCAAGGTCTTCATTCTTGCCAACCAAAAGGTACTTCCTATCTAGTCATTCCTCAAAACTTTTCTTGCCTTTGGCTCTCAAAGAATCCTGAGACTCAGCAGAAAAGTCCTCCACACCAGCACTTTTTCAGGAAAGAAAGAGCATTTAATGAACACCTGTTATGGGCCAAGGAATGCTCTGAGTCTTTACCCATCTTACTTCATTTACTGCCCAACAATCTGTGAGATAAGTAGTAGTACCAAGAAAATAGAGACTCAGAGAGCATAAGTCACTTGCCCAAAGTCACACAGCTATCAAATAGTAGAGTCAGGTCACTGAAGGCAAAGTTATGATCGTTGACTCCACGTTACTCTGACCGTGGGGCAGGCCTGGCCTGTTTCACACAGGCTTCTTAGAGTCTGTGTAGTGTGATACATTTTCAGGCAGCAGTGAGCTAAAAATTACAGAAACCTCTCTTCTACCAAATGTAGAGTTCATTAAGCTGCAGGGAGCTCTTAATATCTTTGGCATTTCCAGGCAGCTCTGTGCTCCATGAATAAAGGAAAGAACTAATACCCATCCCTAAAAAGATGAATGAAAGCCTTTGCTAACTAAATACTGCAGATAAGCATCTTCCCCATTTGACTGCAATTACCTTGGTCCCAAGTTACAGCATCGCTAGCAAAATGATTAAGAAAATAATGGTAATGATACCGATGGTAAATTAAATGGAAATAAAAGGAGCTCAGTGTACTGTTCAATTTCCCACTTGGGGACCACTCCTAAGTTGTGTTCTTCAGCTTCCCACTGGGAATTTCCACATGTAAATAATATGCCTGATTGAAACTGCAAACCTAGACCTCTGTGCATGGCTAAGCCTAGGATTGCTTCTCTCCATCCCAAGACTCATATCAGTGAAGATGGATTTTCCCCTCATGAAATGTTCTAATGAATTATGTAAATGGAGACAAACACCTTATAGGACTGACCTCTGCCACAGAAGTTGACATCCTCCTGCCCTGGCCAAACCAAGTGGAAAATTGGATTTAAAGGAAAAGAATCAAGACTTCATGGCAACCCAAATGCTTGTTGTGTCTGGGTTCTCACCTCCACAAATCAACACAACCCCACCAAGAGAAATTACCACAGATGTGACAAAGAATGGGCATGACAGTTGGGGTCCAGTTCAAGTCGTCAGGAGATTCCTATCTTGTTAGAAGCCACTTATTAGGGTTTCAGCAACAATCGTTAGTTTTTCTAATAGGACACCCTACGAGAAGAGCAGGAGCCATGAATTTAAAACCCAGCTCTGCCTCTTATTAACTGGGATTTTTAAGAAAGCTTACTTAAAAAGCTTTCTGAGCATACATTTCCCCATCTTTAAAATAAGGATAATAATAGCTCTTACTTACTATGTGGCTTTGAGAATGAGAAAGAGAATACATGTTGCACAGTGCCCGACCCAGACTGATTGCTCAAGAAATGGGTTCTGTTCGTATCATTATTGGCCTCAAATAAAAGATTGATTCTATTTAAGGGTGAATATAAATTGGGTTTTAGACTCTTTTTTTTTTTTTTTCACATGACTTGAGACCCTCTTTGGTCTTAAAGTTATATTGATTTCAGGTTGTACAAAATTAAACTATTTTTT
Organism: Giraffa tippelskirchi; assembly: GCF_054371585.1. Lineage (NCBI taxonomy): Eukaryota > Metazoa > Chordata > Mammalia > Artiodactyla > Giraffidae > Giraffa > Giraffa tippelskirchi. The sequence goes on from NC_137284.1 coordinate 23,917,237, forward strand.
AAAATTACTTATCTGACACTTACTAGCAGTATAACTTGGAGCAAATCATACCTTCACTGGGTCTTATTTTCCCTGTTGGTTTAAATGTAATAGTTGAAGCTAAAACTATAAAATTCCTAGAAGAAAACAATGGAGTAAATTTTCATGATCTTGGATTAGGCAGTGATTTCTTAGATATGACAAAATATATAAGCAATAAAAGAGAAGTTGGGACTATATCTGAATTGAAAATTTCGTGCTTCAAAGGACATCGTTAAGAAAATGAAAAGAGTAATCATCAGTCAATGGACATTTGGTTGTTTCTACTTTTTGGCTATTATGAATATTGCTGCAGTGAATATTCATATATAAGATTTTGTGTGGACGTATGTCTTCATTTCTCTTAGGTACCAGGATTGGAACTGCTAGGGCTTATAGTAACTCAATGTTCATCCTTTGAGGAACTTCCAAACTTTTCCAAAAGTGGCTGAGACATTTTACTTAACACTGGCAATGTATGAATGTCCCAATTTCTCCACATCATCACCAACACTTGCTATTGTCTTTTTTATTATAGTCATTCTGATGGGTATAAAGTGATGATAACTCTTGAAAGCATTAGGCGAAGTGAAAGAAGTCAGTAACAAAAGACTACATATTATATGATTCTGTTTTTATCAAGTGTTCAGAATAGGCAAATCTATAGGGACAGAAGTAGATGAGTAGTTGCCCAAGGCTGGGGGGTGGTGGGGAGAGGAACTAGGAAATGACTGCTCCCAGATACCATTTTTGTGGGGTGATGTGATGAAAATGTTTCAAAATTAGATTATGGTAATAGTTGATCAACTCTGAAAATATACTAAAAACCACTGAATTGTACACTTAAAAAACTGAATGGTCTGGACATGATGATTTGTTTGGATCTTGCCCAATTTAACATTTTCTGGATGAGAAGCACATCTTAGAATGGAGCCAGACCCTACTGGAAAAGAAAGACCCTGGCCATGTGAGTGCATCAAGAAGGGAGAAAGGGTGGGTAACTTCACCTGTGTACATGACACGATCCCACCTCTGTAAGCATTAGCTAATTCACAAGCTGGCTGCCAACTATACAAATTAGTGGTCACATGAGTGACAGTCACCAATGCTTGATGGAAAGAAAGAAAGTGAAAGTGAAGTCATGTCCGACTCTTTGCGACCCCATGGACTCTAGCCTACCAGGCTCCTCCATCCATGGAATTTTCCAAGCAAGAGTACTGGAGTGGGTTGCCATTTCCTTCTCCAGTAGATTTTCCCCACCCAGGAATTGAACCTGGGTCTCCCGCATTGTAGGCAGACACTTTACCATCTAAGCTACCAGGGATGGGCTACTTGCCATTTGCCTGGGTCTAAGCATTTTCTGGTGGCTCAGATGGTAAAGAATCTGCCTGCAATGCTGTAGACCTGGGTTCAATCCCTGGGCTGGGAAGATCCCCTGGAGGAGGGCATGGCAACCCACTCCAGTATTCTTGCCTGGAGAATCTCATGGACAGAGGAGACTGGCGGGCTACAATCTGTGGGGTTGCAAAGAGTCAGACATGACTGAGCCACTAACAAACACACAAGCATTTTCTATGGATCTCATTTAATTCTCACGAAAGCCCATTGAAGCTTCAGATGAGAAACAATGTCAGAGGGTTACAAAGATAGAAAGTTGAGGGGTCAGATGCAAATGCCGACAGCTTGACCGGTGGTCCAAGGCCTGTGGTCCTAATCTCCCTCCATCCTACCCAGCTTTCTCTCTACTGTTTTCTGTCTACATCCACCTGGGTGCAAGGAAGCATGTGCTTCATCAGCAGTGAGCAAATAACTGATTTAAAAATAACCTTACCGTTTCTTGCTCTAGTTCTTGAAAGCAATGGGTATGATCATTTCATTTTTAAAAGCCCTGCATTCAGCTTTCTTGGTGCTCAGACAGGCCTGCTGTTTGCTTGCAAGGCACACGCTCCAGGCTTCCCAGAGCTAGATGTGCACTGCTTATCTAAACCAGGCTGACTGTTCTCTTTCCTGTGCAAATGTCTTTAATCCAGCAGCTTCCTGCTGGGCTCCAGGAGCTCCAGTCACCCCACACCTGGGAAGTTTGCTACAGATGCCTTAAAAGAGCCAGATTTTAAAGTGCCTGCTATTTGTTTTGCCTCTCACCTCCAACCATAATGCTTTGTTTGCAACACAATGACTGTTCCACAGCCAGTGATTCCTCCATCATAAACACACGGAAAATGACTCTGGGAATGTGGTGAGCAGCAGGAGACAGGAATTGTGCTGCCAGCCTTTGCCGTGGGCTGTCCTGGCATCAGAGCCCAGGCTGCAGGGTGCTTGCCTCTCCGCATGCCTCTTGCTGCTCACCCAGGAGGCCCAGGCCAAAGCTTAAACCCAACAAAGGCTTCACAAAAGAACTTGCATGTCTGCTTTTAACTCCAGTCCAGCTTTGGAGCTTGCTGTGGCTATATGGAAGGTTGGTGCCCAAGCCTGGGCAGGAACTGCCAGCTCCATACAGGTATCTGGGTCTCCACCCAATGGGTGGTCTCTCGGGTGAGATGAGGCTGCCATCCTGCCCCATCCCTGCCCGCATCTCTGCGCAGCCGCAGTCGCAGGCTCTTCGTGGACAGCCCTGGGTACCAGAGGCCTCTTCTGAGTGATGCTTCCTTTGAAGTTAACTGTCGCTTGTGTGAACGAATTGCCAAGGTCTGTGTTTTCTAAAAATTCCAAAACCGCACAACTGAAGTTACATGATGATGTCACCTGGGATGTCAAAACAGCCTGGAGTGCTGGATTCCAGCTCTTCCACACAGCCCACTTCCAGTGAGGCCGCCCCCCCCTCCCCCGGGAGGGCTGAGCCCAACCCTGGGATTCCTTGTCTACCACAGATTTAGGGGTGGTTGAGAGAGGGTCCCAGGGCCACCCTTGAGCTCCTTTGTTGCATGGCCTGATCTCCTCATGGTCAGATTTACTGTTCTAATGAATGCTCCTCTCTGCTTTAACTATTGAATCAGCCTCAATAGAAGAAGTTAGGAGATAGAAGAGCCTGACTGGGCACAGAGCCAGGTCAAAGGGCAAATCTACTGTCTCCAGTCCCTGCAACAAGGAGCGCCCAGAAAGCAGCAGTAAACCTAAGGGAATGGAGCACATTCTGTGTATTCTTCCAGGACTCCATGGAGGTAAAGGAACACAGGCATACTCTGATAAATCACCAAGAGTGGGTGCAGGTGGGGAGACCTTAACACCATTGCCAGAGTAGCAGCAGGTAAGCATTGCCTTCTGGACTGGAAAGGTAGGTCAGGTTAACTGGAGGAGACGCAAGCCTGAGCCGGGGCTGCTTGAGGAAGGAAAGGGACACAGCTCTGCTCTCCGTGTTCTCCATCTCAGCCATCCCCCACACGGCTCAGTGTTGGTGGTTTCGTTGCTAAGTTATGTCTGACTCTTTGGGACCTCATGGACTATAGCCCACCAGGCTTCTTTCTCAGGCAAGAATACTGGAGTGGATGGTCATTTCCTTCTCCAGGAGATCGTCCCCACCCAGGGATCAAACCTGTGTCTCCTGCTCAGACTCTTCTCTAAATGACTGCAGAATGTCTGACTGAAGAGGCATCTAATTACCAGGCCCCTGCTGGAGCCCCCAGACCTGGCCCATGCCCCCACCCCCACTCCTTTTCCAGCCCTCCCTTTCTGCGTGTGTGGAATATAGACCCCCATAGGGGTCTCTCAGGGTTGGACCTTTCGCACCAGCCTGTCTGAGCTGTTATTCACACTGAAACCCAGGTTGAGTTATAGAATCTGAAACTTTCTGTGTGCGTTTCATGATGGTTCTCTTGGGTTTGCTTATCCCTCTCAGTCTCTCTGACTCTGGCCCGAATCTCAATCTAGGCCACAGTTTGATGATCAAAGCAACTGGTGCAAGACAATTGCTTCGATTTGCTGTTTGCTTCAAATCTGGATTACCAGTTACCTTTCTAATTAAGCCTTTCTGAGGGCAGGATTTAAAAATTCACCGGTATCAAAGTCCTTAAAATCACCAGTCCTGAAACTCTTTCTTTATAATACCCTCCTTACAATCCTGAAGTGAAACTCATATAAGCTACCTGTGTACATAATTTTTAAAAAATCACTATTATATCCTTATTATATATAATGATCTATGGCACAGTATGGGTGAACCTCAAAAAAAAATATGCTCAGTGAAAGAAGAGAAACGCAAAAGACTATATATACTCTATGATTCTATTTATGTGAAATTTTAGAAAAGACGACTTGGAGGAAAAAAAAAGTAGAAGACAACTCTATAGAGACAGTAATCAGATCAGTGATTTCCTGGGGCTGAGGGTGGGCATGAAATTTGACTGCAAAGAGACCTAAGGGAACATTTTAGGAGGATGGAAATGTTCTGAAATTGCCTTTTGGCGATGGTAGCCCAACTTATCAATTTTACCAAATCACTGAATTGACTAAAAACTTGCCTGAATTGTTAACTCGTTAAAAATGAGTGGATTTTATAGTACGTGAAATGAGTGAATTTAGTTTTCTTCTCTTTTTTTTTAGAGTTTCACATAAATAGAATCATACAGTATGTAGTCTTTTGTGTTTCTCTATTGTTTCTTTTTAATTGAAACTGTATTTCAATTTTCATTATAAAGAAAAGTAGTTATGAGTTCCATACTGTAAGTGTACTTTACCCTTGATTTACATGGTAATTCCATTTTTGAAAAATTCAGTGTATACTGGTTGTGAAAAAATGAATTGTGTTCCTAATTTTTCAAAGATGGATTCATTTTTAAAATCCCAGCAGTTATTTATTTGTTTGTTTTCGGCTGAGCTGGGTCTTTGTTGCTGAGCTTGAGCTTTTCCCTAGTTGTGGCAAGCCAGGGCTACTCCCTCGTTGTGGTGCACAGGCTTCTCATTGCGGTGGCTTCTTGCGGTGCACAGGCGCTAGGGTGCTTGGGCTTCGGTAGTTGGTGAGCTTTAGAGCTTGGGCTCAGTAGTTGTGGCACATGGGCTTAGTTGCCCGGCAGCATGTGGAATCTTCCCAGGCCAGGGATCAAACCCGTGTCCCCTGCATTGGCAGATGGAAGTCCTGTGTTCATATTTAAAGCAGAGCTACATTCCAGAGTCAGATAACTATGAACAAGTTCTTCAGCTCCCTGTATCCAGTAGTACATATGATAGCTGTGTTGGGTATGGGATAATTCTTCACTGTGACGGACTTTCCTGGACACTGTAGGATATCTAACATTCGTGTGCCCTGCCCACTAAATTCCAGAAGCAGCCTCTAATCACTGTGACACTGAAAAATGCCCTTATAGAAGTCCACATCAACCCCTAGGAGTTCCTATTATGTGACCAGACTGGTGCCAGCTACTAGGTTAGAGTGGTGAGCAAGACAGGCTTGATACTGCCCACTGCTCAGACTCCAACCCTACGCCTCAGAGAGGTCTCCTTGCTAATCTGAAATTAGAGCAGTTTCTCTCTCTGCTCTTCATTGTGCTGGGCTGGCAATACCCTGGCTTCCTAGCAGATTAGAGTGATCACAAGTATCTTTGAATAGGTCTGTTTCCTGGAGAAAAAGAAGGAAAAGAAACAACACAAACCAGATGGATCTAAATTGAACACACTTTTTTTGGCACTTAATTTCCCTTACATGGAGCACTGAAGGCATTTTGGTGGCCTTCTGGGAATACTTCCCAGGCAACGCCTGGGGTTTTAACCATTCGACAGCCATTAACCATATTGAGCCTCACAGAGCTTAGCTCCCCACCCACCACTGAGGAGCTCTATCAGAAACTACCATTTACCCTGGGAAAATGTCCTGTAAATATCACCAACCAATCTTCCCCCAATAAGGGCAGATCGCAAGCAATGCTGACAATGGTGCTCAGAGGGGCCTTCATCTGAATATGCCAAGGAGAACAGAGAGAAAGACCCAAGAAAGCCCCTTAGAAGCAAATTTCCCCATCTTCCCCAATTAAGATGTCCATGCCTCTGTTGTTGCATTTTGTTGGTGGTGCTGTTCCTCAGCAGTCATGGGATTAAAGGCAGATTTGTAGGAGGTGGAATCACAGACATTGTTACTATCATCTCTCATATCTAGTCGGCTATGGGTCAGGTCTACTCAGGGATGGGTCTTGCATGTCCATGGGAGTCTCCAGACAAGAATACTGGAGTAGGTTGCCATTTCCTTCTCCAGGGGATCTTCCCTACCCAGGAATTTGAACCCAGGTCTCCTGCATTGCTGGCATATTCTTTACCAACTGAGCTACAAGGGAAGCCAGTATATCTAGTCTTCTGTGGGTCGGGTCTACTCAGTGATGGGTCTTCTATTCATCCCACTTTGTGCATTGCTAATGTGTATTTCCTAGTTCAACAGAGTTTACTGGAACTACTGGAGTTTTGTCAACACTCAGCCGAGGGCACAAATCCTAACAATGCTCCTTCCTAATTATTGACTTCCAGTAATGGCAACCCACTCCAGTACTCTCGCCTGGAAAATCCCATGGACGGAGGAGCCTGGTAGGCTACAGTCCATGGGGTCGCTAAGAGTCGGACACGACTGAGCGACTTCACTTTCACTTTTCACTTTCATGCATTGGAGAAGGAAATGGCAACTCACTCCAGTATTCTTGCCTGGAGAATCCCAGGGACAGGGAGCCTGGTGGGCTGCCGTCCATGGGGTCGCATGGAGCCGGACACGACTGAAGCGACTTAGCAGCAGCAGCAGCAAGTCATTTAACTTTGAGACGTGGTCATAACAGTTTAAGGAAGAAACCAGAGATGAATGAATGTTATTGTAAAGATTAAGTGAGAGTCACATTACAAGTGCCCATTGCTACTGATACTGACTAGATGCTCAGTAAATAACCTGTTGGCCTGATGAAGTAGGAGTGGAGACTTCCAATTAAATGTGGTGTAACTTACATATATGAGTAATCCCTTCTCCAGGGGATCTTCCCAACCCAGGAAACAAACCAGGGTCTCCTGCATTGCAGGTGGATTCTTTATCAACTGAGCTATCAGGGAAGCCCACTCCTTTTGCAAACCACACTAAAATGGTATTACAGAGCTAAAAACAAGTCTAAACCTGCAAGGACACATAGAACAAAAACAGCAGAGCCTTGATATGTGAAATCTACAAACGCAAATGGAACAAAAGAGAAAGCTTCAATGTAACACCTCTGTATCAGTATCACTTCTGTAACAAACCACCCCAAAACTTAATAGCTTAAAATAAATATAATTTTATTTGCTCACAAGTGTGTGAGTCAGTGATTTGGGCTAGGCTCAGGTAAGTGCATCTTCTGTTGGAATTAACTAGCTCACTCATTTGCAGTCAGCTGGGAACTGGTGTGACTGAGTGCTGGGCTCTGCTGGAATGATTTGACTTCTCCCTCCAGTGGTCTCACCATCCAGGATGCTGGCTTTTGCTTCTCCACCCAGTTTCCACCCACCAGAGGATAAAACTCAGTGTACTAGCCTCTGCATGCCTCACATTTTCTAATAGCCCATTAGCAAGTCCGGAGATGGCAATGGCACCCCACTCCAGTACTCTTGCCTGGAAAATCCCATGGACGGAGGAGCCTGGTAGGCTACAGTCCATGGGGTCGCTAAGAGTCGGATACGACTGAGCGACTTCACTTTCACTTTTCCCTTTCATGCACTGGAGAAAGAAATGGCAACCCACTCCAGTATTCTTGCCTGGAGAATCCTAGGGACGGTGGAGCCTGGTGAGCTAATGTCTGTGGGGTCGCACAGAGTCGGACACGACTGAAGCGACTTAGCATAGCATTAGCAAGTCACAGATTCAGGGAACAAACCCAGACTCAATATGGGAGGGATCTACACAAGGTCACAGATACTCTGGTTCATTACTGCAACAGTCCACCACAACCTATGAAACACATATACCGTCTTCCCCAATTAAGATGATCATGTCTCTTGTCTCTTTTTAATGGTGATGCTACTCAGTATTTCTGACAGTCAAAGCTAGATTAAGAGATAAAAAGCAGGTGGGCAAGAAAGACCAATTTAGCAGATCAGAGAAAATGGAAACCGAAGCCTGACTAGTTCATTCTATAGAATCCTAAAGACTCAGAAATTGAAGGCATCAAATGCATCTGAAATTTAGAATGCAGGTGTGGCTAAAAGCAGAAGAAGCTGAAAGTCTGTATAAGAGGTAGTGCCTTGACCTTCTTTATTGCTGCCTCCACACAATCAACTGAATACCCTTCCATATCCCAGGATTGAGGGATACTCTGGAGAGGTAAAAATGGAAAGATTCTTATCTTGGGATATCAGGCATTGCTAAAGGTGGGGGCACCATACTGAAAACAGGGAGATAAGCCAGATGACACTGAGAAAATTAGATGATTCCACAACTGATTAATAGTAATTCCAAAGAACAAGAAGACAGAGAAAAAATGAGGTGAAGAGGTTATCAAAGACTTCAATACATTTCAATAAAATTTTCCAGAACTTAAGGAAATGAGTTGGAAAAGACCTAGTGCACTTTGCAGATGAATTAAAAAAAAAAAAAGCAGAACTAAGGCAAGTCATTGTGAAATGGATACCAGGATATTAGGATACCAAGGATAGGATAAAGAGAAAATCCTAAAAGCTTCCACAGAGAAAAGATCCAAGAGACAACAAGGAAAACAGGTGACATACAAAAGTTCAGAAACCCACATGGCATCAGACTTAGTGGCCACAGGAGATGCTAGAAGATAATGGAGCAATGCCTTGAAAATAAGGAGTGGAAATAATTTGCACACTGGAGTGCCATACTCAGCCAAACCAGAATTGTGATGGTAGACTAAGGATATTTTAGACATTAAAGATGTGAGGAACTATACCTTACATGCATTCTTCCTTACAGAGTTACAAGAAATGAGGAAGACCTAGAAATCTGAGAACAGGTGTGCCAGTTATTAGCTTATTGACCCGTAACTTCAAACCCACACTTGTGTACCATGCTGTGTGATGCTGAGGCCAAGACTCTAAAAACCTCTTTGCCTTGGCCAGCTAGCCCCCTGTTAAGCTCGCTAATGGGGAGGGGTTACTAGCGAGAGACTGGAAGGCTGGAGAAGGAAGAAGGGACTTGCTCCTTCCTGTTTGCTTCCTGTGTGCTTGTAGTTCCTGAGAGAATCGCACTGGCCTCACCCCGGCAGAAACAGTTCCTTCCTGTAGTGACAGTTGAGTCCAGTTTGCAGCTTTCCCAACACTTGCAGAAGCAACTTTACTATGGCCCTTTAGAGATACCAGCACCAGCTAGGCCACCTCCTTCACGTCCCACACACACAGATAAAATAACTGGCATGGTTTCTAAACCCTGACTGATATATGAGGGATCCAACAGTAGAAAATAAGAACTCCAAGGATAATAGTGACAGGAGATTGCAGGACAATAGCTATGCATCAGACTGGTGGGTTGCTTGAGTTGAGGACCCCAGTTCATGACCTTCCTGTATCCATGTTCTTTGCAGAGTGACTTTTCAGATTCTTCCATCAAGATTGGGCATCTGTTTCTGTTCTTGATTCTGATCTTGTGACTTGTTTGGCCAATGAAATGTGATAGGAGTTGTGGTGAGCCAGTATCAATCCTATGCTCGAGAAGGCGTGCATATTTCCTTTCTCTCTCTTGGATCCTTATTTCCTCCATGAAGTCTTGCCTAACCTGCTGGAGGATAAGAGACCATGAGGCATGCCATCCAATAGCCAGCTACCCAGCCTTTTCCTGGGCAGAGCTGCAGTCAACTACGGATGCCTGAAGGAGTCCAGCTGAGATCAGGAGGACCATCCAGCTGAATTCAGGCCTAAATCCAACCCGCAGAATTGTGAGCTAAGCAAATGATTATTGTTTTTAACCACTAAATGTCAGGATGATTTATTCTGTAGAAACAGCTAACTGATCCACAGACTAAGAGAGGAATACATTTGGTCCTTCTGGTCCACTCCACACTGGAGCAGAAGGACCAGATGTATTCAAGAATAAAAAGGGATATTAGAGAAGCTAATGTGTTCTTTTGAAGCAGTGGGGTGAGTTGGGACAAAGGCTTGAGGCTTCTTGTTGTAAGCCTGGTGAAAATACTCGATGTGAGCTGTGTATATGGGTAACAGATAGAAATAAAATTCAAATTTACAAAAATGAATGGACTTTTTGGATTTCCTTCTGTAGTGATTGCCAGCTCACGATCCTGGACTTGAATCCTTAGGCTTGGTTTCAGCAATCTTGTCTTTTCATGACTGTTGTTTTCACTAGTGGAAATGGAGGCAGTATTCATCAGTAGTTCTCATCATGCTGCTTGGGCCCTCATTCCCAGATCCAATCGTCTTCTTTGATTCTACTTCCTAAATAAAGCAGTCCGTCTCTCTCCACTACCATGCCTCTGCAAGAGCACAGGACGTCGTCGCTCATCTGAACCACTGCAGCATCTTCTGAACTAGTTTCCCTGCCTCTCATCTTCCTTCTTCCCCTCCAATAATCTTCACTGAGATGCCAGAATGATCTTTATAAACAAGTCATCTGGGGTCGTGGCCCTGTCTAAAATCGGTTATTGATTCTCCTTTGTCTATAGGATGAAAGGTAAGCTCCATAGGATGGCGTACGTAGCCCCTCATGCTCTGGGCTCTCACCTTTTCAGACTCACCTCTTGCCCACTGTTAAGCTTACCTCCAGATACTGAGCCTCTTCCCGCCCCTCATTTTTGCCATGCTCTGCTTTTCTGTCAAGTTTTTTTGCATGTTGGATTCCCTCTGAGAGACTTTGTTGGTTGCCTGTGCAAAACTCTGATTTTTGCCTACAGAATCCTGAAGACCCCTTGAAGGTGAGCCTTAGTCCTGGTCTAGGGGTGGGCATATAACCTAGCTCTGGCTAATTCTCAGTGTTTGTTAGAGGAAGTCACTATGGAACATATGGAAAGATTTTCCCTTCCTGCTAAGAGGAAGGTATGTCAGTCAAAACTCTCAACCCCACACTCCTCTAGCTTTCTTCCCTGGAAACTGGACCTGCTGTAGACAAGTAGGAGAAAGGAAAGGGGAGGTGACTGGAACCCAGACTTCACAGAGCTTCCACATCAATGTCAGAAACCACTTACCACCACACATTTTGTTATGTTGAAAAATAACCTCCTCTTTATTTATGCCACTGTTCACTGGGCATTTCTTAAAGCCTAAAGCATTTATTCTGGATATACCTACTTTCCCAAACTGAATCTTGCTCATCCTACCATACTCAGCAAAGTTACCACCTGAACGAGATTGAAACGCTCTATCCCCTGACCCTGTGTGCCTAGAGCTTCTTTACGTACTAACATAATGGCAAAAAGCACCAGCTCTGAAGCCAGACTGTCTAGGTTCAGAGCCCAGCTCTCCTACCTACTAGTTGGTCACCTTGGACAAGTTATTTACCCTCTCTGTGCCTCAGTTTCCTTATCCATTTAATAGGGCTGAGAATGTTATTAACTTCATCTAATTGTCATAGGGGTTAAATGAGTTAATGTATGTAATATACTTCATATCTGGCTCCTGATAATCATTCAATTAATGTTTGTTGTTATTAATACAAGCTTCATCATACTGAATTACAGTAGCCTAATAGTCATCTTCCCTGAGATTAATGAATGAATTTCATTCAGTGTATGAATAAGGTTAGTGAATGAAGAGAGGCATCTGTCAGGTTTATTGCCTTCCCAGGGATACTCTGCCTAGAGACACTGCCCAGTAATATTTTCTTGTTCAGTCACTAAGATGTGTCTGACTCTTCAAGACCCCATGGACTGCAGCATAGTAGGTGCTTAATTAATGATAATATGTTGATGTGATCCCTTGATCTTACTTTAAGGCAGACTTTCCTGCCAGGAAAAGATTTGGGGCACCACAGCAATCAAAGGAGTTGTTGTTCAGTTGCTCAGTTGTGTCCAACTCTTTGCCACCCCATGGACTGCAGGACACCAGACTTCCCTGTCCTTCACCATCTCCCAGAGTTTGCTCAAACTCTTGTCCATTGAGTCAGTGATGCTGTCCAACCATCTCATCCTCTGCCACCCACCGTTTCTCCTCCTGCCCTCAGTCTTTCTCAATATCAGAGTCTTTTCCAATGAGTTGGCTCTTCTCGACAGATGGCCAAAGTATTGGAGCTTCAGCTTCAGCATCAGTCCTTCCAATGACTATTCAGTACTGATTTCCTTTAGGATTGACTGGTTTGACCCCCTTGCAGTCCAAGGGACTTGCACAAGTCTTCTCCAGCACCACAGTTCAAAGGCATCAATTCTTTGGCACTCAGCCTTTTTTATTGTCCAGCTCTCACATCTGTACATGACTACTGGAAAAACCATAGCTTTAACTATACGGACCTTTGTTGGCAAAGTAATGTCTCTGCTTTTTAATATGCTGTCTATGTTTGTCATAGCTTTCCTTCCAAGGAGCAAGCATCTTTGAATTTCATGGCTGCAGTCACTATCTGCAGTGATTTTGGAGCCCAAGAAAATAAAATCTGTCACTCTTTCCTCTTTCCCTCCTTTTATTTGTCATCAAGTGATGGGACTGGATGCCATGATCTTGGTTTTTTGAATGTTGAATTCAAAGGTATATTTTTCACTTTCCTCTTTCACCCTTATTAAGAGGCTCTTTAGTTCCTCTTCCCTTTTTGTCACTAGAGTGGGTATCATCTGCATATCTGAGGTTGTTGCTATTTCTCCTGGCAATCTTGCTTCTAGCTTGTGACTCCTCGAGCCCAGCATTTTGCATGATGTACTGCATATTAGTTAAATAAGCAGGGTGACGATATACAGCCTTGACATACCCTTTTCCCAATTTTGAACCAATCCATTGTTCCATGTCCAGTTCCAACTACTGCTTCTTGACCCGCATACAGGTTTCTCAGGAGGCAGGTAAGGTTGTCTGGTATTCCCATCTCTTTAAGAATTTTGCAGTCTGTTGTGATCCAAACAGCCAAAGGCTTTAGCGTAGTCGCTGAAGCGGAAGTAGATTTTTTTCTGGAATTCCCTTGCTTTCTCTATGATCCAGTGAATGTTGGCAATTTGGTCTCTGGTTCCTCTGCCTTTTCTAAATCCAGGTTGTACATCTGGAAGTTCTTGGTTCATGTACTGTTGAAGACTGGCTTGAAGGATTTTGAGCATTACCTTGCTAGCATGTAAAGTGAGCAAAATTGTACAGTATTTTGAACATTCTTTGGCATTGGCCTCCTTTGGGATTGGAAAGAAAACTGATTTTCTCCAATCCTATGGCCACTGCTAAGTTTTTTGAATTTGCTGACATGTGGGTGCAACACTTTAACAGCATCATCATGAAGGATTTGAAATAGCTCAGAATTCCATCACCTCCACTAGCTTTATTCATAGTAATACTTCCTAAAGCCCACTTGACTTCACATTCCAGGATGTCTGGCTCTAGGTGAGTGATCACACCATTGCTGCCCATCCTGGCGTCTCAGGATTTTTTGGGCTCCAAAAATCACTGCTGATGGTGATTGCAGCCATGAAATTAAAAGACACTTACTCCTTTGAAGGAAAATTATGACCAACCTAGATAGCATATTGAAAAGCGGAGACATTACTTTGTCAAAAAAAGCCCATCTACTCAAGGCTATGGTTTTTCCAGTGGTCATGTATAGATGTGAGAGTTGGACTACAAAGAAAGCTGAGCGCCGCAGAATTGATGCTTTTGAACTGTGGTGTTGGAGAAGACTCTTGAGAGTCCCTTGGACTGCAGGGAGATCCAATCAATCCATCCTAAAAGAGATCAATCCTGGGTGTTCATTGGAAGGACTGATGTTGAAGCTGAAACTCCAATACTTTGGTCACCTCATGCGAAGAGTTGACTCATTGGAAAAGACCCTAGTGCTGGGTAGGAAGGCAGGAGGAGAAGGGGACGACAGAGGATGAGATGGCTAGATGGCATCACCAACTCAATGGACATAGGTTTGGGTGGACTCTGGGAGTTGGTGATGGACAGGGAGGCCTGGTGTGCTGTGATTCATGGGGTTGCAAAGACTCGGACACGACTGAGCGACTGAACTGAACTTTTCGCCTTTTCTCCCTTTGGAATGAGAATGTCTGTCACTGCCCACCCCAGCACAGGTTCACAGATGGAGGGGAATTCTGGCCTAGGATGTTATCATACAGTGTCTCCCCCATACTTGATTTAGATGAGTTAAATGATGAGATTTGGGACTTTTGAGCTGAAGAGATTTATTTTTTTAATTAATTAACTTATTTATGTATTTAGTTTTGGCTGCACTGGGTCTTTGTTGTTGCTGCACGTAGACTTCCTCTGGTTGTAGTGAGTGGGAGCTACTCTAGTTGTGGTGCGAGGGCTTCTCATCGCGGTGGCTTCTCCTGGTGTCTCTTGTTGCAGAGTACAGGCTCTAGAGCATGCGGGCTCAGTAGTTATGTATGGTGCACCAGCTCACTTGCCCCACGGCATGTGGGACCCACCTGAACCAGGGACGAAATTCATGTTACGTGCATAGGCAGGCAGATTCTTAATCACTGGCCCACCGGGGAAGTCTGAGTTGATGCTATTTAGATGGGAGTTTCAGATGCACTGAAACACTTTAATGGGTTGAACTTTGGGAGAATGTAGGGATGGGGTGAACGCATTTTGCCTTTGTGGGACAGGCGTGCGTCTTTGGGGCCCAGAAGACAGATCACAGTAGGCTGAATGATGTTCCCCTAAAAGACGCCCTTATCTAATTCCTGGAACCTGTGAATGTTATCATATGATGAGAGAGAAAGAGAGAACTTTGCAGATGTGATTGAGAGTTTTGAGATGGTGAGATTATCCTGGATTATCAAGGTAGGCCTAAATGCTTTTTGTTTGTTTTTGATAGTATTATCATTGTAGGCATTGGAAGGCTTTCAGGAAATAGAACTTTACTAGGGTCCTTCAATAAGGGTCTGTGGATATTCTGGGGCGAATTATGAATTCTCAGAATTTGTGTGTGATATTTGGTGTGTATGTACGTATACTGAGTGATGTATTCATTTCCCAGGACAGCAGTAGCACAGTACCACCGGAGGGGTAAGAAGAATCTGTCCTAGGCCTTCTTCTTTGACTTGTAGTTGGCTGTCTTTGCTGTGTCTCTCACAGCACCATCCCTCTATGTGTGTCTATCTCTGTGTCCAAATGTCCCCATTTTACAAGGATACAGATCGTATCAAATTAGGGCCACCCTCATTTTAACTTGATCACCTCTGTTCAAGACCCTGTCCTCCTATAAGACTACATTCTACGATACTGAGGCTTAGGACTCCAACATATTTGGGGGTTGGGGGACACAATTCAATCCATAACACTGTGGATATTTCCAGAGCTTTCATCCGATCTCAGAAGTATCCAGCATACACATTTATGCATGCCCAGGCATACATGCTCACAAAGATTAAAACCCTCTGAAAGGGTCAAAGCCGAAACTGTGGGCAGCAGGTAGTGAATGGTTGTGAGGAAAGTCATCCAGACCCCTGGATTCTTATCTCAATAGGACAAGGCCAGCTTTGCTCAGCAACCTTAAACCATGTTTTGAAGTAGACAGCTTGTCTGAAGGCAGTCCATGGAGTGGAAGAAGCAGAGGCTATAGAATGAGTCCAATCTGCCTTGACATATCTAGGCTCTGTGTTGCCTCAGGGAACTCACTCAACATCTGTGAGACTGTTTCTTGGTCCACAAAATATCACTTACCTTAAGGCTATGGGTGAAAGTGAAAGTGTTTGTCACTCAGTCGTGTCTGACTCTTTGTGACCCCATGGACTGCAGTGCACCAGGCTTCTCTTTCCATGGACTTCTCCCGGCAACAATACTGGAGTGGGTTGCTATTTCCTTCTCCAGGGATCTTCCCCACCCAGGGATAGAATCTGAGTCTCCTGCATTGCAGGCAGACTCTTTACCATCTGAGCCACCAGGGAAGCTTAAATGATGATGAATTACAGTCCATGGAATTCTCCAGGCTGGAATACTGGAGTGGGTAGCTGTTCCCTTCTCCAGGGGATCTTCCCTACCCAGAGATCAAACACAGGTCTCCCGCGTTGTGGATTCTTTATGGTCTAAGCCACCAGGGAAGCTCAAGAATTCTGGAGTGGGTAGCCTATCCCTTCTCCAGGGGATCATCCCAACCCAGGAATCAAACCAGGGTCTCCTGCATTGCAGGTGGATTCTTTACCAGCTGAGCTACCAGGGAAGGATATGGATATAGAGTACCAAACTCAGTGTCTGGATCCTAGCAGGCATGCAGAGACCCATTATCATTATGGGTGGATACAATTAATGAACACATACTCCACTCTGCCCCTGGGAGTATAGCTTGACAGTAGCACAGAATAAAGGAGCACAGGTTCTGCTTTCAATCTGAGACAGAGGTTGCTTGCCTCGTGGATGTGACCTTGGCAGGACATGCTGACAGATATGACTTTCAAGAAAAATGTCTCATCGGTCTTCCAGTAAATCAAGGAGGCAAGGAATCCTTCAGTCAGTTGCATGGACGCTGCCTCAATATGACAAAAGACTTTTGCTCCCACCGAGGGCAGGGGCCTGTTGATGTTGTCTGGAATGTCCAGTGTGTTAGGGTAAAGTCTGAGCTGCTGTAACTAACAGACCCCAAATATCAGCACCTTAAACTAGATAAGAATTTGTCTTTATGTCATAGTAGAGACGTGAGAGAAGGGGTGCTAAGTTGATAGGCACCTAGCTTATCATGTGGCACCTAGCCTTAACATGTGGCTTTCTTCCTTGCAGGCACAAAGTGCTGGCCATTGTCTCTTACCTTGCAGGAACGGAGAGCGTATGCTCAAGGTTTTAAGTTAAGACCCTGAGTTCACCCATCATCAGCTTATATCTCATTTGCCCAGAAGTTAGTGACAAGGGCTCACTAAGCTATAAGGAAGGCTTAGATACATCCTCTTTTTTGTTGTTGCTCTTGTGTTTGGGGGTGGGGGGCGGATTTCTTTTATTTTTAACTTTTTGTTTTTTATTGGAGTATAGCCAATTAACAATGTTCTGACATTGTTTCAGGTGGACAGCAAAGGGATTCAGTCATACAAACACATGATACAGTTTGCTTTTTGTTGTTGTTTTTTTTCTGGCTGTACTGTATGGTATGTGGGAGCTTAGTTCCCTGACCAGTTCCCTGTGCTCTCTGCATTGGAAGTACAAACTCTTAACCACTGGACCACCAGGGAAGTCCCTTAGATACGTCATCTTTAACTGGGCTGCCATATGCCCAGCTAAATGTAATTATTATGGGAAAAGAAGAGTGAGGAATACAGTTAGCAGACTGCCTCATGCCGCTCATGGCATCTTTTTCTCATTCTGGGCCTGACAATGGTCCATTCCTTAGGTAAGTGACCTTGATTATGCTCCTCTTTAAGAAACACCCTTCTCCTGCTTCCCTCATAGCTCAGTTGGTAAAGAATCTGCCTGCAATGCAGGAGACCCTGGTTTGATTCTTGGGTTGGGAAGATCCACATGAGAAGGGATAGGATACTCACTTCAGTTTTCTTGGGCTCCCCTTGTGGCTCAGCTGGTAAAGAATGCACCTGCGATGTGGGAGACGTGGGTTCAAACCCTGGGTTGGGAAGACCCCCTGGAGAAGGGAAAGGGTACCCACTCCAATATTCTGGCCTGGAGAATTCTACGGATTATACAGTCGATGGCATTGCAAACAATCAGACATGACTGAGCGACTTTCACTTTGACTTTCTTCTCCTGCAACACACACACACACACACACACACAGATACCTGTATGATTCAGCCCAGATGTGTGGGCATTAGGCCCATGAATATTGGAATATAGAGCTTTAGGTTCCCATGATCTCATGGTATTTTATAATCACCTAGCTCTCTCTATTCCATTATCTTATTTGATCTTTACCTCAGCTTTGAGAGTTAAGCACAACAAGATTTATTATCTCCTTCCAACTGCAGAAAGTGAGTCTCAGAGAAATGCGTAATTTATCCAAGGCAGCACAATTCATTGGTGCTAGACTCAGGGCATCTGATAACTAATTTAGAGCATTTCCATCTACAGCCAGGGGAAAAGATGGAAAATTGGAACTCTATTAAATTGAAACAAATTCATTCATTCTTATTGGTAATTTTTGGGGAGTGGTGATTGACAATCGTTGAAAAACAAGAGAGAAAGTTTACCTTTCTCAGATTGAAAATAGTTGAAATACCAAAGAGAAAGTTTACCTTTCTAAGGCATCTTTGCACCTCCTGATACCTCTCTTCCATCAGCTATAAGGAACAGAAACATCATGTTCTCTTCTGACAGCACAAATATATCTACTGTGTAGTGGAGGTTTGGGACCTCCACTATGATAGCTTATGGTACAATACTGTCTGTCCACTCCTATCTTTGTTAACTAGGGTTTTTGTTTACAAATACTGCAGATGTCAACTAGGTGTAAGGAGGAAAGCCATATAATAACGTTTACACCAGGATTAGTGTAATTGGTTGTTCTTGGAGTATGTTAAAGTTTCAAAAAAAACTTGGTTATGTTCCTAATGAACTTTGAATTGGTAGAATTTCAGGGGAGTCAGTAGCCAAGTAAAAAAATCATTGAGTTTGGGAGGTTCTATAGGCATAACGCACTGCTTTTATCGACGAAGTTCTGTCTAGTCAAAGCTATGGTTTTTCCAGTAGTCATGTACAGATGTGAGAGTTGGACCATAAAGAAAGCTGAGCACCAAAGAGTGATGCTTTCAAACTGTGGTGCTGGAGAAGACTCTTGAGAGTCTCTTGGAGGAGAGGTCAAACCAGTCTATCCTAAAGGAAATCAATCCGAATATTCATTGGAAAGACTGATGCTGAAGCTCTAATTAGAAGCTGAAGCTCTAAAACTTTGGCCACCTGATGCGAAGAATTTACTCATTTGAAGAGACCCTGATGCTGAGAAAGACTGAGGACAGGAGGAGAAGAACATGACAGAGGATGATATGGTTGGATGGCATTATCAGCTCAATGGACATGAGTCTGAGCAAATGCTCAGGAGATAGGGAAGGACAGGGAAGCCTGGCATGCTGCAGTCTATGGGGTTACAAAGAGTCGGACACAACTTAGCAACTGAACAGCAACTCCTTTGATTGCTATGGTGCCCAAAATCTTTTCCTGGCAGGAAAGTCTGCCTTAAAGTAAGATCAAGGGATCGTAGCAACACATTATCATTAATTAAGACCCACTATGTCTCTAGCTCTCTCCTGGGTATATTATTTGAATGACCTAATTCAAGCGTTAGAACAATGCTATCAGTAAGGAGTGAAGGTCCTTATATTACAGATGATAATATTAAGAGCTGCCATTTTGTTTAGCCTTTGAGAAGTGAAGTTGTTCAGTCATATGTGACTCTTTGCGATTCAATGGACTATAGCTTACCAGGCTCCTCCATCCATGGAATTTTCCAGTCAAGAGTACTGGAGTGGGTTGCCATTTCCTTCTTCAGGGGATCTTCCTGACCCGGGATCAAACCCACATCTCCCACATTGGAGGCAGACGCTTTAACCTCTGAGCCACCAGGGAAGTCACCTATATAGAGAAAAGGGTTCACTATATATTGAAGAGATTCCATCCTATTAAGAAAAAGTGAAAGGATACATAGATGACATGTTGCCAGTTTAGAAAGAAAAATGCATAAATAGATACAATCTAGAAGGATATTTACTAAAACATTCAATGGCTATAATCCTATAATAGAATTCAAATTTGGAACTGAATATCTTCTATAATTATAATGATGTCTATCATCTCTCCTGCACTTATATTGATAACTGTAATTGACTATCCTCCTTTTTTGGGTGGGAAATTTCTTCCCCCTCCATGAGGTCAGGATGGAGCTTCCATTCACAGCATTCTGCCTCACTGTACCCAAGAAATAGACATGTAACCAAGCCTGGGCCAATCAGTGACTGGTCTCAATGGGCAACAAACTAACGTGCTGTTGATATCCCACCCACACTGCTCTGACCCTTCTCTGAGTTCACCTGCAGCAGTGCTGGGCAGTTCCAGGATACTGACCGCTTCCCACCTCCGACACCCATGTCTCTCTTGTTTCACTATCTGAGACTTTTTTCCAATGCTATAGAAACTTGGCTCATCCCAAGTGCAGAGTCTTCACAAATGCTGGGGATTAACACACCCAGGGACCATCCTCAGCCAATTAGGGATGAGAGGCTGTGGACAAATCACCTCCTGGCTTCCCTGTCCCCTGGTGAGAGAATTCTGACCTACGTTCCACACGGTGCCTCTGAGGGACCCACCAGACCTGCACTCCAGTTGCCCACAGTGGTAACTCACTCTTTAGCACCCTGTTGACTCTTCTCACATCTGGTGAACTTTCCTTACTCCCTCATCTGTGCTCCTTTGTACCATTTCCCAAATACTCTACCTGCATCAAAAGCCTTGTCTCAAGATCTAACCTATTAGGGTCTTTTCTCGAAACTTCCCAAACTGAGGTACAGATGTAGCTATCTTTTTCCCCTTGGATGATAATCCATGAGCATGAAATCTAGAATTCTGGTGGCATGACTTCTGCAATGTGAGAGTCTGAAAACATGTGACAGATGGACCAACAGAGTCCAAGACTCAGAGGGAGAACCCTCATGCTGTGAGCATCCTGGGATTCAGCCCACCCTGAGGTCAACTCCACTCTGACCTTGACCTAGACATTACATTACTTTATTACCTTGAGTTTCAACTAGTTCTGAATTGAGTTTCTGTCTCTTGTAAGCGAAAGAGTCCTGGTGGGGTGATGTTTATTTTCTTCTTTTTGCTTATATTTTTCTCTAATGCAATACACAAAAGCTTTTTGTTGCAAAAAAAAAAAAAAAAAAAAGTGGGCAGAATAGAGGAGCTCTTTGGTGGTCTAGTGGTTAGGATTCAACACTTTCACTGCCATGGTCCAGGTTCAGTCCCTGGTTGGGGAACTGATATCCTGCAAGTTGTGTGGTATGCCAAAAAAAAAGGCAGAATAAAGTTCTAAGGAGGAAAAAAAAAAAAAAACCCAATGGAAATGTCTTTAACAATGTTACCTAAATAGCCCATGTGGGGGCAGAGTTCACCCTCTTCTCTTAGTATCTGTAAAACCAGGCCTTTGTGAAACAATGGACTCACTGAACCATGAGTCTTCACAGGCAATCACACTCCCCAAATGCTCCCACAGTGCTGAATGACAGAGGGTGTTTACTTTGTCAGCTCCACCAATCACCCCAACTCTTAGAATGATTTGGATGTTGCCTCTCATTTGGCCCCAAAGCTGTGCCCTAGTTAATGACTTGGAAAACCATATCATCATCCATGTAATCTGCAGAAACCAGGGAGAGCCCTGAACCAGGCATTTCCTCTGCAGAGCAAGCATTCACAGATCCTGCACGTTTTAACAATGTTTGTGTTATTTCTCACAACTATTTAGTCATTATAAATCCTGTGTAAACAGATGGGCTTATTTGTTTGGTCCTAATAGTTATATTAATAAAATTTGGATATTGTGCATACTGATAATTACAAATATTTGTATTTACCAAGTAATATTCTTTCTGTTTAAAAATTCCTTTATGCTAAAGAGAAAGCTGGTTTAGTCTTTACAGAAACATGCTAAGGTTTTATGTTCCCATGGCTTTTTTATAGCCAGAAGTGTTCACAGATTGCTGGGTATTGCTGGGAAGAGGAATGGAGAAAAACGCAGAGCATTGTCACCCTCTGCTCAGAACACAGTTACATTTTCATACACAGCTCCATGTCTGTATCTTGAGACAAACATCAATGTAACAAATCTGGTCCAAATAAGATGGTTTCAGTTCTCAAAAATGTGTAATTCCTCTAAACTGTAATTTCATATTTAGAAATCTGCACTAAGAATCCAGATTAGAGTTGTGAGCAAAGATATATAGATAGATATGTGATGCAGTAGTATTTATAATAAATATTGGAAAAAATTCAAATGTACAATAATTACATATTAAATTGTAGTGTATTCATATCATGAAAATCTGTGCAGCAATTAAAAATAATGTAGATTTCATGGCAATGGGGCAGAGCTAAATCTACAATATGAGTGAAAGAAAAGGCAGATGGTTGTTCAGTTGCTAAGTTGTGTCTGACTCTTTGCGACCCCATGGACTGTAGCATGCCAGGCTTCCCTGTCCTTCACCATCTGCCAGAGTTTGTACAAACTCATGTCTGTTGACTCAGTGATGCCATCCTAACATCTCATCCTCTGTCTCCCCCTTCTCCTCCTGCCCTCAATCTCTCCCAGCATCTGGGTCTTTTCCAGTGAGTCAGTTCTTTGAATCAGGTGGCCGAAGTATTGGAGTTTCAGCATCTGTCCTTCCAGTCAGTATTCAGGGTTGATTTCCTTTGGGACTGACTGGTTTGATCTCCTTGCAGTCCAAGGGACACTCAAGAGAGTCTTCTCCAACACCAGTTCGAAAGCATCAATTCCTTGGCGCTCAGCCTTCTTTATGGTCCAGTTCTCACATCCATACATGACTACTGGAAAAACCATAGTTTTGACTATGTGGACCAACCTTAGTTGCAAAATTCTGTCTCTGCTTTTTTAATACACTCTCTAGGTTTGTCATAGCTTTTCTCCCAAGGAGTAAGCATCTTTTAATTTCATGGCTGCAGTCACCATCCACAGTGATTTTGGAGCCCCCCAAAATAAAGTCTGTCACTGTTTCCATTTTTTCTCCACCTATTTGTCATGAACAGCATGATCTCAATTTTCTGAAAACAAAAACTTTATAATATGAAAGTCTAGAAGGCCCTATACCAAAATATTAATAGGCTATATTTTGGGGTGTTGGGAATATATACTTTTATGTTCTTCTTTTGGTTTTTCCAGATTTTCTGTAATGAGCCTGTGTTATCTTTACAATCAGAAAAACAAAATGAAAAAGCAGAAAGGTAAAATAATATGATTTAGAGAACGCAGTAAGGTGACATAAGAAATCAAGAGCTTGGACTGGCGATTCGTTTCACGTATGATAATTTACATGCTTCAATGCCATTCTCCCATATCCTCCCGCCCTCGCCCTCTCCCATAGAGTCCATAATACTGTTCTATTTATCCGACGCATGATACAGGGTGCTCGGGGCTGGTGCACTGGGATGACCCAGAGGGATGGGATGGGGAAGGAGATGGGAGGGGGGTTCTGGAAGGGGAAAACATGTACACCCATGGTGGATTCATGTCAATGTATGGCAAAACAAATACAATATTGTAAAGTTAAAAAAATAGATAAATAAACTAATTAAAAAAAAAGAAATCAAGAACTATCCTGTGATTTTTAAGTCACTCATTCGAAAATATTAAGGGCCTACTCTATGTCAGTACAAGTAGAAGTATAGAGGCTCTGAAAAAATCAAGCTCTTCTGCCTTGGAAAGTTTTACAATTTGGAACAGCACTGTCTAATAGAATGTTCTGAAATGATGGAAATGTCCAAAGCAAAACAGAAAAGGACACCAGAAAAAGCTCATGTCCCCTTAAGAAGGATGGGGAGAATACAATTTGGCCAAAAAAATCCAGTAACATTAAGCTCTAGAGGAAGGAGTCTTTTTGTGACATCTCTTGGGGAATAGTGACAATCAAAACCCACAATCTCAGGTAGGAAGAGCTCTTACTCTGTGCCAAGCACTGTACTAGAAGCTTTCATGTGCTTAATCTCATTTAATTACTACATTTTACTAAACAGGAAAGCAAGGCTTGAAGAATAAGTTACTGCCCAAGAACACATAGCTAGTAAGTAGCTTAACTTGGATTCAAACTCCTGACTTGTCCAATTCTAAAGCCCTATTTTCACCATTGGGGAAAGAAATGGCAACCGACTCCGGTACTCTTGCCTGGAAAATCCCATGGATGGACAGAGGAGCCAGCTAGGCTACAGTCCATGGGGTCGCAAAGAGTCTGACACGACTGAGCATATCATGTTAACTCCACCCAGAAATAGGCTTAAATAGAACATAGAAACATTCTTTAGTGGAATTCAGACTCCACGAGTTTATTTTTAAACATATCATGGATCATTTTCAAGCCCTAATGGTGACATCCCAGGGGACAACTACCATCATGATTAACAAACTCCGAGTTGTCTATCAAAGACAGACAAAGACTGAGCTGAACTCTTCCAGGCCATTGTTCGATATGATCTCATACCATATCAAATGCTGTAGATTACTATAACCAATAGAACCAAATTCAGTGCCAATGTCCATGTCCCCTAGGCCCAATTTACAAGTACACTACCAAATGACAAAATCTAAGTTTCAGAAACCTATCTATGCTGCCTGGCAGCTCCCACTGGTGTAAAAGACCTTGAATTTTCAATGTCCCACTTTCTGGGCCACTGTCCTCACCATTGTGTCTTTCTGAACCTTGCTCAGATTTGACTCAATAGCCTTGAGTTAACTCCATCAACTGCCTATACAGTAAAGCTTCCCAACATCTGTTCTGCTCTACTTGTGGGAATTCCTGCTAGGTTTGCATGACATTGAACTCCAATCTCACCTCCCCTTCCCCCCACCCCCCACCATTGCCACTAATTAGGACAGCAACAGAAGGCCAGGGGAAATAGGGACATTCAAGAAAGAAAGAAAAAAGACTCTTCTTTACTAACATTTAATAAAATGTCTGCCGGAGTCCTGCTCCAGCTGGTCCAGGGGTTCCCTCAGGATGGACGGCGTCGGCCATGTGAATGAGAAGACACAGCGAGTCTCGGTGTTTCCAGTGTCTCCCGCCTTTATTGTTTTTTAAGACAGCTTTTATGTTTTTAGTGGTACATAGAAACAAATGTATAGAGTCATATCAAATCAGTATAATGGGTCAGCAGTGTTTGCATATCTTAGTTCATTTTGTTTACAGCATCTTCTGCCCTGGGGGCCTGCTAACATCTTGTGACTCTCCTATTGATAAGGGTTGATCAGTCAGAACACTTTTGTATCAGGCACAGCAGGAAAGAATCCATCAATAGAAAGTTTCAAGGCAAAACCTGTTTTCGGTAATTTCCTTGAGCTTAACAGAAAAGAATGTGGTCCCATAAAGTCATAGAACAGCAAGCTGAAGGTCAGCTCTAAGTAAGAATCTTCAGTCAAATCAACAATTGTCTCACTATTTGTATTACAGCTAACCTTCTATTTATATAAATCTTCATCTATTATGCTTTTATTATATAGGCTAAATACGTTAAGAGTAAAAACATAGCGAGTAAATATAGACTAAGCAACAGTTTCACAAAGCAACATTTCCTATATTTCCCAACAAGCCTTTTTTCCTGCGAAGGGTTTTGTGCCCATAGGGGCTTTCTGTGTGGAGGCTCTCAAAGCTGTTTTATTATTAAGGAACAGTCATGCACATTAGCTCCAAAGGCACAGGTACATTTATTAAACAAACCAATATGTTAGCAAAAGGAATTTAGATCAGCATACTCTATATCCCAGATAATTTTATTTAGGGTGCTACCGTTCAGGGGCCTTGTTGATTTGAGGTTTCAGAATGATCTATTTTAGAAGGAAATCGGGAAAGGCCTTTTGCCTAAGTCATAGAAAATAAGAAGAGGTTTTTTATAGTAAACATCAGAAAGACAGATACTTTAAGGTGAGCGCTGAGGCAGCCTTCTGAGAATCCCTGAGGCCTGAGAAGCCGTGCTCAATCATTCCTCTTTCCCATGACTCTCATGGGTGGGATCTCGTGGGCTGGCTCCCAGCAAATGTCATTTCTCTTGTACCCCATGCATTGAAGTGAAGTGTTAGTCGCTGTCATGTTTGACTCTTTGCGACCCATGGACTGTAGCCCACCAGACTCCTCTGTCCATGGAATTCTCCACGCAAGAATACTAGAGTGGGTTTCCATTTCCTTCTGTAGGAGATCTTCTGACCCAGGAATTGAACCTGAGTCTCCCACATTGCAGGCAGATTCTTTACTGTCTGAGCCACCAAAGAAGCCCACCCCATATATTAGAAAATTTCTTTTTCTAATAGTGAATATATTTGAGACCGGATCTCTCTTTCAAAACTGGTTTCCCCAACTTTGGGTTTGGGAACTTAAAGCAGAATAAACACAGAAGACTTAAACTTGGAAATTGATTACTAAGTAGTTATTCCAAACATATGCAACCATTAAAGTAGGTCTTAGGGCTTCCCTGGTGGCTCAGAAGGTCAAGTATCTGCCTGCAATGTGGCAGACCCAGGTTTGATCCCTGGATCGGGAAGATCCCCTGGAGAACGGGATGGCTACCCATTCCAGTATTCTTTCCTGGGAAATCCCATGGACAATGGAGCCTGGTGGGCTACAGTGCATGGGATCAAATAGAGTTGGACATGGCTGAGTGACTAACACTTTCATACTTTTCACAAAGCAGGTCTACCAAAAGAATGATTTAAAAAAGGCTGGGGGGGGGGTTGGGAGGCAGGGGAAAGAGGTGAATATGTTGTTGTTCAGAAAAATATCAATGTCATTATGGAATAAGAAATCAGAAAATTTCAGTTTAGTGTTGTTTGAGTTTAAATTATCTTATAGCTTAATGGACATTGCAAGAACGGGGGTAGGTGAGCAGAAAATCATCGTATTTTCCAAAACTATGTCCCCTAAAGGTTTTGATTAGACCTTGGTTTCGGCCCAGCAGAGCTAGGAGACAAACAGCAGGACTTTAGGAAGGAGAATTAGCCAAATATCGGTAGCTGAGATCCTTAATTAACTGAATTCATTTTTCTGAGTTCTACTCCTCAGAGAAAGGACAGTCAAATAGATGTAGGCTTAATAGTTCCTAATGTAAGTAGCCTGATGAATATTCAAGCAGTAGATTTTAGTACTGAATTTTTTCTTTTAAAAATTGTTTATATACATTTTTACATAAATTTATACATATGATCATTAAAACCATTTTTTTCAAAGTATAGTCTTTTCCTTTCTTCCTTTAAAAAAAGGAAGAAACCTTTCCCTCTCCTCTCTGTTTACGTCAATGCCCACACTGCCCACCAGTAATCCTAGGTACTACCTAGTGTATGTGCTTCCACATTTTACTGGCAGACAGACATACACACACACACACACACAGGAATGATATACACACTTTAGTGCATCTGCCATTCTTATTTAATACCTCATGAGAATCTGTCCAAACCAACTGTACGGCTCTAAACCATTCTTTTCAAGGCTACAAAATCATTTCATGCTTTAGACATACTATTGATCTAATGTGGATTTTTTTTTTTTTATCCTTTAAAAAAAAAGAGATGATGCTAGACTTTGTTTCTTAATTTGCAAGTGACCTTGAACACTCACTTCTCCTCCCTGGACCTCTGTTTCCTCACTGTAAAGCTGACAGATGGGACTATAGATGACCTTGAACATCCTCTGCATCTTGTTTTAAACTTCTCTGCTTCTGCGCCTGTGCCCACTGTCCTGTGTTTCGCTGCAGTGAACTGAAAATGACCACTATTGCTGACTCAGGAACAAGCGTCCTGCCTGTCTGAGTCTCGATATTTTGGACCTACATTTTACACACAGACTAGTTATTTACAGACTCCTCTGAAATGCTATGGTGAGGGAGGCATGCCCTGATTAGTTAGTGTCTCCCTTAGACCCAAGGTTCAAAGGAGAACTGGACAGTGAAGCTGATTACAGAGATCTAAGGTTCTGCTGAATATGTTGAGATGTACCTTCACCTAAACAGGACACACTCTGAGCAGGCTCTGTGTTTGAGTACTTTTTCAGGGTGCTCTCAATTGTTTTTTAATGAGGTAAATACTTGATTATCACGTGACCACATCACTGACTGAGGAGGCAAAGTGTTGCACAGTGATTATCTACTTTATTAGGCTTTCTATTCTGTACATGTCTACCAACAGTGAATCTTCTGGACCAGGGAGAAAGAACTGGATTTATTTGCTAAATCTAAGGGGCATCAGTCCTGGGTATTCATTGGAAGGACTGATGTTGAAGCTGAAACTCCAATACTTTGGCCACCTGATGCGAAGAGCCGACTCATTGGAAAAGACCCTAATGCTGGGAAGGATTGAGGGCAGGAGGAGAAGGGGACGACAGAGGATGAGATGGCTGGATGGCATCACCGACTGGATGGACGTGGGTTTGGGTGGACTCAGGGAGTTGGTGATGGACAGGGAGGCCTGGCGTGCTGCAGTTCATGGGGTTGCAAAGAGTCGGACACGACTGAGCGACTAAACTGAACTGAAGGGGCTTCAAACAAAGATTTATTTGCTAAATCTAAGGGGCTTCAAACAGATAATTCTTGCAGTCTGGAAAATAACCATTGCTTATTGAAAGAATACCAGGCAGCCAGCCTCAGTGTAGGTACTTCACAGGCATACTTTCATTTACTCCACAAACAACCCTTAGGGAGGTTAATACATATTCTTATTATCCTCATTTTACAGATTGAGAATTTCTCCCCAAGGTCACAGAGCCAGGAGGTGGTGTAGTGTGTCTGGCAGAGCCCACATTCTTAACACAGAACAACACTCCAGTAGAACCAGGCGGTAACAGACAAGAGGGACAAAAAATACCGCCTGGCTTTCCCACTGTTCTGTCACTGTCACCTGAAACCCACATTGAGCCCATGCACCTGTCATCTATATAAGTTTTAGGTGTTTGTGGCTCATAGCAAAATCGTCTGAACATAGATACAGACAATGGGCCAGAGTCAGCACTGACGTGGGCTCAAATTCTGGCTCTGTGCTCTGACCTTAGGCAAGTTTCTTTGCCATTCTGTCAAACGGGCCGGGCAGCTGTTTGTCACCTGCTGCCCTGCGGACGCGAGGAAGCTGGCACCGCAAGCGCCAGGCTAACACCAGAGCCCGTGCTTGTTAAACGCCGTTTCCTCTCCCTTTTCTTTCCTCCTCTAGCGCGGTTGAGGGCAGCATCTTGAATGGGAAAGGCTGCGCTCCAAGTCCTCTCCTGCCTGGGTCCCAGTTTGCCCCCCTGCGACTTGATACAAGCGCTGGCGTCAGGGCTGCCACTGGATGGCCTCTTTTTTTACTAAATTCTCCCCCCTCCCCCCTCCACATTCCGCTGGGTAGACACGAGTTTTCAAAAATTGCTATTTATTTGCTTAACTGCAAGAGGAGGAGGGGGAGCAGAGCGATCGAGGGCAAAATCAATTACTATTTTTCATCTTTGACAAAGTAATTAAGGCCATAGTGACTGGCTAATTCCGACCGAATGGCTGCGCGGTGATGGATGCGGATTTACGGCCTGCTCGGCGGCGGTGCTCAGAGCCCGATTATCACTCCAAACAGGCGGCGGCAGAGGGCGGGGGATGGAGGCCCGCAATGGCAGGACCGGAGCCTTCTTGTATTTTAATACTGCGGCTCCCTCCTCGGCGCTGCCCGCCCCGCGCTCTCCCCAGCTCCGCACCCCTGCCCTGCTGCTAGGCAGATGCCCGCCACTCCACACCCGAGTCGACTTCAGAGCGACCCATCTAGGTCTCCCCGCTCCGCACTCCCCCTCCTCTCTCTACGCGGCCCCTCCTCTGCAGGATCTAGCCACTGGAAGGGGAGGAGGTGGGAAGCCAAAGCAGCGCCTCGGCTAACGCCTTGCAGCCTCCGCTTCAACCACCTCCAAAGAGCCTGACGCACGTCGGGCCCCACGCGGGTAACCGAGTGCGTACTTGGCCGGGGAGGGCCTGCGGGGGAAACGTCAGACTCGGGGGTGGGGGGCTGAGCCAGGGCTCCGGACGGCCGGACCGCAGTACGCCGCCGCTTCTGCGCACTTTCCTTTCTCTCGCCCGGGCCGGGACGTCTGTGCGCCCCGAGCGTCGGTGCGCAGGCACCTGGCACTTGGCGGGGGCGGCTCGAATGCAAATTGCGAAAACTGACTTCGAAGTCGTGACTGTCTTTTGGAAGTCAGCCCAGGGCCGGGAGAGCGAGGCCTACCCGGATCTAAGAGTACGCATCCTGGCGCAGAAATCCCGGGCTGCCAGGCCTGCCCCTTTACAGTTCTCGAATCCTACTTTGACTCTTTGAGGATTGTTCGGGAAGAAGCGCCGGGCAGAGCCCCCTGGATTTCCCCGTGGCTCCCGGAGTCCAAGGTGTTTCCAAGATCCCGCCAGGGTCGAAGCAAGAGCCCTATGTGGGATTCCTGGCCTTACCTGCCCCTCTCACCTTCCTGCAGCAAGAGCCCACCACGGTCCCACTCCACCTGTCTTCTTTCCCTCTTTGCCCCCTAGCTGGGTTTCCCTCAGAGCCGTCCTCCTGGAAGGCGATATCGGCCCCCAGACGGCCTTGTGGGAGGGTTGGGAAGATTCTCCAGGATTCGAAGGTGACTTTCTGAGCCTCCGTCTCCCGCTTTCAAACTGGGAGTTTCTCAAAAACTGTTTTTAAAGCTAAATAGAAAAGCCCATTCATGGAAAGCCCTTGCACGATTGTTCAATGTTGAGAGCTTAATAAATGTTCAATCAAAGCTACAATAGAAAGAGGCCTGAAGCCTCCCCGCCCCCCTCCCCAGGATACTGGGGGAGGAATGGCACTTCAGGGAACCTGTCCCCAGTCCATCATCATGCAGACCGTAGGTCCCTAGCCGGCTGCTCTTGGAGGGGCAGAGCCAGGGAGCTGAGGCATCCGTGTGCAATGGTGCGGCTCGGAAGGAGGCGGGAGGGACCCGGCAGGAATGCCCTGGGCGCCCACCGCAATCTGCCGCCGCAGCCTCGCCCGCGGGCGCCACAGCATTGTCCTCACGCCGCGCAGGGACAGCCCAGTCGAGTGCGACGCCGCCGACCCCGAGGCAGTGGGCACGGCTGCGGGCGGCAGAGACGGGACAGAGTGCTTTGCTCCCCATTTCCGAGGCCTGGAATTCCCTGAACCGGCTCGGCGGAGGGGGGGGGCGTTTGCTACGATCCCCCTGCCAGTCTCCAAACTACCCCCTTTGTAAAGGTGTCTTCCCTTTCTTATGATTGCAGTCATTGCTTTGTACCAGCAGGAAAGCCCATCTTTTTTTCTCACCGCGGCCACCTCCACCCTAGCCTCAGTGCGGTAGAACGTCCTCTGCGGGCACCCGGAGGGCCAGCCCTGCCGCCCAGCTGCCTTGGATGGTGATTTGGAGGGTCTGTTACACCTTGTGCGTCATTCCCTGGCTGTGGTGGATTTTTATCAACAGGGACAGAAAGAAAGAATGGAGTTCCTTTGACTTTGAAAGTGACCTAAGGACCAGATCAGTGTTGGAAATAATTTCTTTTTTATTTCTCTATAATATTGTCAGAGGAGCTTAAAACATGCAATGAGAATAATCCTAATTTTACTTAGGTATGTCTCTTCATTGTGTTCATGAAGATAACGTAGAAATGCAAACACTAAACCTCAATTTTTTAAGCGAAGACCTGTTTTTTAAGGATCCCCCCAACACTGGTTGACAAGGAGGTTGGGCTCTGGGAATCTGAAGTCAGGTACAGGCAAGGTTTGTTCAGCCTTTTAAATGCAAGGCCCCTGTGCACAGCCATTGCAGGGCTGTGGTGCTTCGTGCAGACCCTCGATCTCTTTAGAGTAATACTGCGGAATCCTCTTCCTGCAGGTTTGGAGAGGTGGCAAGGGTATCTAGCCGAGGAGAAAGAAGGAAGCACGACAGTGATTTAACTCCTTCCCCTACGCCCACCTCGGCAGCCCAATCCGATCCATTGGCGGCTGCGCCTCGGCTTGGGTGCAGTGGGACGTGTCCCTCCCATGTTTCCCTTAATTAGGAGGAGGAAAACTTCTGTCATCCCCTCCCGCCAGCTTCGGTTTAGTAATCAGACCCACATGAGTCACGCTGAACACGCAGCCCCCTCCTGCCTGAGTGACAACTGGCCAGCGTACTCTCAGCTGATGTCCCTTTAAAACTCGAATCCAAGGGGGTAATGATTTATCAAACTTGTATTATCAAGAAAATGTCAAACGAAGGGCACCTTGCTTTGCACTGACGCAAACCCGGCCTTTCCCAAGGAGATATAGAAAGCGCCTCTCTTGCTGGAGCCAGACCCAGTCTTGTCGATAGCTGGTCTCACTCTCTACTCGTTGAATCTGTTGCCCGTTTCAGACATGGTGAGTGTTTGCTTTTGTTCTTTTAAGAGGAGAGGGGGCTGCGAGGGTAGAAAGGGCAGATTCGTTTTGGATATTTCTTTGTGAAATGTTCTATGTATTCTGAAAGGCAAAGGGAAGACAACCATAGGTACACTGTACTTGTGAGCATCACCTGGGGGTGGGAAAGAGGTTTCTGAGGCTCTGGAGCTAAGAGGTTGGAGGTGTCTTCCAATCCCGCTATTCTGGGAACTGTCCTTGGTGCTGAAAAGCCAGGTGCCAGTACTGAAGAGAGCCACCGAGTACTAGAGGCTATTGAGATAAGAATGCTGGCTGGAGCTGAGATACTTAATTTGGTGCAAATTAAAGAGTTCTGACCTGTGCATTTGTGCAAGAATGTTAGACGAGAGGTGTGCTTGAGGTGAAGGTAATGTGATTATTCTTACAGTATAATAGCAATTGTTGGTACTAATATTTACAAAGCCCTGAAAGATAATATGAAGAGAGAAATTGGATGAAAAAAAAAAAACATCGCTGGCAGTTATTTTCATTCTCAATTGGGAGAAAGCAAGTGAAAATTAGTAGTCTTGAGTTTTAGTTCCTAAGCCAGTATAGGGGCATGGATATTAAACTCTTGTGAATAGCTATTCTTGGGGAGTGAGGAGGACCAAAAATCTTCTCAGGTTCTTTTGCATATCTACGAATCTGGAAGCGAATGTAGGCTGTGTGAGATAAACCTGGTGGCTGTCTTGTGTTTTAAATCTGGTTTATTGTTGTTCTTGCGGGGTTGTTGTTACTGTCTGGTCGTTTTCCTTATCCTTGCCTTTACTACCTGGAAGGTGTGGGTAGTTTTTGGATCGCTGGGATTCACACAACGGATTTGGCCTCAAACACTTGCAGGTGCCAGGGCATCAGCTTTTGTGGCCACAGCTTGTCTATCGCTTATTTTAAAAAAAAAAAAAAGCAGCAAACGTGCATTGTTGAATGACAAAGGAAATGGGGCGGAAAATTAAAGAATCTTTCTACAATGGTGATGGGGACCGTGGGCACCCAAAGCCGTGATGTGAAATCCAAAGAAGGCGAGGAGCTCATGGCTGTAGGGCTATTTCCACCCCCCTCTTCTCCCCCCTTCCAAAAAACACGTCTGCATGTTTTTTTAGTTCACCTTCTATCAGGGAGGAGAATATTAGCTAGTTATCTGTGAGACAGACAGATTGAGAAATACTGATTACAGTTTTTCTTGGAGAAGGGGGAAAAAAAAAATCCAGATTCCAATTTGTTCCCTGGATCTTATGTCTGAATCTGAGTTGTGAACATCTCTATATGTGAATACAGGTATTTTTTAAGGCTGCTGTGACTTGTTTTGCACAAACTTCACGTTGTGTTCGCAGGACTGCAGTGCTCCCAAGGAAATGAATAAACAACCAGCCAACAGCCTGGAGGCGGCGGTGCCCCCGGGCCACCACGATGGCCCGTGCGCACCCAGGACGAGCCCGGAGCAGGAGCTTCCCGCGGCCACCGCCGCGCCGCCGCCGCGTGTGCCCAGGTCCGCTTCCACCGGCGCACAAACTTTCCATGCCCCAGACGCGCGAGCCTGCGAGGCCGAGCGGCCCGGAGGAGCGGGGGCTTGCAAACTGAGTAGCCCGCGGGCGCCCGCGGCCTCGGCGGTTCTGCGGGACTGGAGCGAGGCGCACGGAGCGCAGGCCGCCCCTCCTTCAGGGGGAGCCGGGCCCGGCAACGCGCTGCCTTGTAAGATTCCGGCCCTGCGGGGCCTGGAGGGGGATGCGAATGTGAGTGTGGGCAAGGGCACCCTGGAGCGGAACAATACCCCGGCTGTAGGCTGGGTGAATATGAGCCAGAGCACCGTTGTGCTGGGCACGGATGGAATCACGTCCGTGCTCCCGGGCAGCGTGGCCACCGCTGCCACCCAGGTAAGCAGGTCGGGCTGGAGCCGCGCCGCCTCCTGCTCCCCAGCCGCGGGAGAGGCGAGCCAGGCCCAAGCGGGTGCACGTGCGCTGATGGGGAGACCGGTTGGCAGCGCCAGGTGATGGATGCGGGAGGCAGCTTTGGGGCTTTGGAAACTCGCACTGCGCTGGGGGGTCGCTAGTTCAGGGGCGGGAGGGCTGCCGCAACCCTGCCAGAGGGCTCGAGACCGACCTCGGGAGCTGCCACGATCTGCTCCTTCCCAGCCTCAGTGGTAGCGGCCATCCAGGTGCAGACTCATTACCCAGTTGAGGCGTTTAGATTCTTACCCCTTTCTGCAGACAAGACTCCCCCTCTTGCTAACCACTGGATCTTTTTTTAACTTAATTTAAAAAGGAGAAGAAAATGCAGAGAAAAACCTGGGCAGGGTGAGGGTGGGGAGGAATGATGGTTTAAGTCCTGTGGGCTTTGTACTGCAAGTTACAATAATCGTGAGAACTCATTTGATAAGTGGTTTATATGAGGCCGCTACTGAAGTTTAAACCTCAGAGCCTGTCTTTTCCAAAACCTGTACCTAATTTCGTGTATATATTTTTCTTAGAGTACTCCTCTCAACTGTATAAGCTTCAGGCCCTACAAACCTGGATTCACCTGTGCATTTGATCCTTTAGGTTCAACCAGAGGCATGAAAAACCCACAAAGCAAATCCCAGTCCTGAGAGGGGGAGGAGGCAGCTGTTGCTAGTGGACCCCCTCCCATACGGGCTTTTGTCTTCTCCCACTCCCTCCAGTCTCTCTCCTCCTTCTCTGATTTCTTCCCTCCATCCTGTTTCATAGACTTTAACTCTTCCTTTCCCACTGCGTGCCTCTCCACAGCCTCCTCTCCTCTTAGCTCAAGGGCTAACTAAGCCTGTGTATCCAGTGGTGGTGGTGGTGGTGGCTCTTGAACCAGAACATCTCCCTGTGTAAGATCTAGGGTTTACATAGCCGCTTTCCCACTCGCCCTTGCTCTTGGGGTCCACCTCTGGAGCGTTTGACTGTGTGCATTAACTGCCTCTGACTGCAGGGGCCCAAGAGTGTGACCCCAGGTGGAGGCAGAGCATTTGTCTCACGTGTCTTGCTTCACCTCCGCACTGCGGCAAAAGGAGCCGGAACTCCCACCCTTTCTAGCCCTGGAAGAATTGAAGGGGGAGGGTGCTGGAGATGGTATGTGTGTGGGAGGTGGGTGGCGGGGATATTAAAGACAGTCAGTGTAGATCAAGCCCTGCCTTTACCTAGTTTCAGCTCTGCCCATCTTTCTGATTTTCATCTTTCTGCCACCCCCCTTGCCCCTCCTCCTCTGTCCCCCAGACCTCCTCCCCATCTTGCCAGCTGCTTCTTTTTCCTCCATGGCCTGTGGAACAGTGTGGACAGGCCAGAATGCTAGAATAGGAGGTGGAGAGTCATGGAGGAGGGAGGAGGTGACTGAGAAGAACCAGGCTCAGGTCCCTGGAAGCTTTGTGTTGTGTCCAAGAACACTTTCTGAGTTTATTTGCAGTTTTTCTTTCTGCTTTGCAGTAGGGCATTCCAGAACTAGGGACTGCCCTAAGAGAGCATCTTAGTGTGGGCTTGGAGAGGTGAGCCCCCCAAAGCCATAGACTGCAGGAGCTGGAGGGTGCCTCGGGGGACAGTGATTCTGAACCCCTCAGTTTGCAAATGGGGACACAGAAGCTCTGAGAGAGCCAGTGGCTTGCCTGGGGTTATCCAGCTGGGCAGGATAAAGTGTAGACCAGAACTCAAGGTTTTTGATGTCCTGTCTCTTTCCATGTCTGTTTCTCTGTCGTCCCCCTCTTGTTTCACCCCTATAGCTCCCTCATTCCCATCTCCCTTTCCCTAGAGCTGAAAGGCACCCCTTTAATGAGCTGAGAGGCAGCTTCTGCCTGTAGGCTTTGGAGAGAGTGATGCAGGGGCTCTGACTGGCTTCAGCATTGCAGCTCTCTTTCTGGCCTTAGCACGGACTCCAGAAAAAAGAGAGAGAGAGAGAAAGGGGTGTGTTGAGGAATTTTGGGAGATAGAGGAATTTTGGGAGATAGGGGATGTTTAGGAACCTGCTTGCTGGGGACCCTAGGCATGATATTGGGGCCTGCTTGCCAAAGGAACTCTTGTTCAGGGGTTGGGGATGAAGGGATCTGCTTGCAATCAAGCTACAGGTTCAAGGTTTGGGGAAAGCTGCTTGCTGGTGTGACTTGACTGCGGGATTTGGGAAAAGAGGGGGGTTCAAGAGTCTCTTGAAGATGGATCTTCACATCAGAATTGGGAGCCTGCCTGCTGAAAGTGTGCAGGGTTGAGGGGTCAGGGCCCTGCCTGCCGATGCATCCTCGTGTGAAAAGTGGGGGCCTGCTTGCTGGGAAGGACCCTCAGCTTTGAGGGGGGAGTGGAGGAGGGGCGGAATGGGACCTGCCTGCCGACCTACCTAGGGCTGTGATCCGACAATGTGCTTTTCCGCCCCCAGGAGGACGAGCAAGGGGATGAGAATAAGGCCCGAGGGAACTGGTCCAGCAAACTGGACTTCATCCTGTCCATGGTGGGGTACGCAGTGGGGCTGGGCAATGTCTGGAGGTTTCCCTACCTGGCCTTCCAGAACGGGGGAGGTATGGCTTTTCCGCTCTTTCTGCCGCGGCAGGGGCGGGCATTTGTGGGTTGGCGGGGGACACAGAACAGGGGACGCAGAATCTGGGGACTCAGGCTGAGAGAGGAGGCTCAGGGCAGGCCCTTCACACTCCAGCTCCATCCCCTGTAAGCATCCATGGGAAGCCGAGAGCAGGAGCTACCATATCCGGCTGGTACTAGATCCAGGAGGCTTTTATCTGGAGATGGAGCTCAGGGGAGAGATGGGTTCCCACGAGGCCCCATTGTCCACTTGGGAGGTCCTGATTCAGGTGAACACTGATGCAGGCGAGTTCAAATCCTAATTTAGCCCACAAGTTATTTCGGTACCCGATGCCCTCCTCGCACGTGAACAGTTTTAGAGCCAGGAGCTATGCCGTCCTGGACATTAAGTACGTGGTAAGATAGTAACCTGGAAATCTGAGCCTACTGGGCACTTGGGTCTGCAGAGGACAGGATGCAGGTGAGCCCAGGAGGTGGGCGCGCAGAGCGGCTGGGGCTTGTGCTCTTGAGAATCCAGTAGAAGCCCTCACACGGATACGCCATCTTGGGCACAAGCAGGGCTTATCTTGACTTTAGCAAAAACGGTTTCCGTTGCATTTGTCCTCACTGGGTGGAAGGAAGACCGTTTCTAAAATGGAGTGGGCGCCAGTCACGCACATACCAGCTGCCAGGCCTCTAGGATCCATTGTGCCTCTCCTGTACCCACCGAGGAGGGACCCGGCACATCCAGGGTCCCCTTTGCTTGCCCTGGCAACACAGGGTGGGGCTAAGCCAAGCCCCCTTTACAAATAGGAATTTGCACCTAGGTTTCTCTTTCACAGCTTCTCAACTGGACCAAGGAGATAAGAAATGCGCCCCTCGCCCCATCGGGTTAGGCAGCTTAAGGGTTTGGGTTTTGTTTCTTTCTTTCTTTGTTTTTTGGTCTCTGGGTGAGCTCTCCAGGTACGGGGAGGAGGGACAGGTGCAGCGCCACTTGATGATGAAAACGGAAAAATATGTTAACACCCCTCCCCCTAATTCCCAATTAGGACACTGTTGACAAGTATTTATGAGGAATGCAGAGAGGTTAGGATCAAGGAGGGGGTGCTCTGGAAACAGAACGCATGCTGGTCACACACAGAACAGCCACCCCAGCTGTGTTTCCGCTCGGTTCTCTGCAGGGAGTCCCCAGACCA
Organism: Giraffa tippelskirchi; assembly: GCF_054371585.1. Classification (NCBI taxonomy): domain Eukaryota; kingdom Metazoa; phylum Chordata; class Mammalia; order Artiodactyla; family Giraffidae; genus Giraffa; species Giraffa tippelskirchi. The sequence continues at coordinate 23,954,991 of NC_137284.1, forward strand.
GGGTGCTGTGATAAAGCTTCCAGTGCCAGGAAAGGGGGCGGACAGTCAGGGTGGGTGAGGGAGGGAGTTCCAGTCCAGGGAGCAGGGCAGCTTTGCAGCCAGACGCTCTGCTGGACGAGCAAGAAGGGCCCGAGCTTTCCTCGCCCGCGATCTGAGAAATACAAAGATCTGAGAAAAAAACACGATCTGAGAAAAACTCCGGCTGCATGGGGAGTTGAGTCTGACCACGGGGCGGGGGCGGGGGGCAACCTCTTCCGCAAGCACTTCAGCTCCAGCCCCTTCGAGGGGTGGAGGGGAGGGGATGGAGGGCTCGCTGGCTTCCTCCCTCCCAGGAACAAAAGAGAAGGGCTGCATCTTTCTCGAAAACCCATTCAGGAGAGGATAAAGTAAGAGCCCTGGTTTTACTCCCCAGCAGTCCCTGGTCTTCTTCCTCTGGAGAGGCCGTGGCAGGAAAGGCCTTTCCAGCAGGAGGAACTGACAAGAGAAAGATCAGCTTTCCTTCTGTGGAGCCCAGTGTTCTGGGCTCTGGTGTCATGAGTCCCCAGATTGGTTCTGACTGCGCAACAGCCCTCCCTGGTCCAGACCTTTTCAAAGATCATGGCTATTCCCCAAGCTCCTACCAGACAACCCCAAAGAATCCTTGAGGATGAAGAACCCCCAGGAACCCTCAGCCAGTCTCTGGAGACCTGCCAGCTCCCTGAGCCCTGGACTGGGTGTTTTAGAGAACAGAGAGGATCAACATCATCGGAAGCCCACAGTCTAGATAAGACACCCACATAAATATTGTCAAGTACTTGGTGTTGGGAGGGGAGGTGCTGTGGGAGGGTAGAGAAGGGAGACTTCCTGAAGGAGGAGGCATTTGAGTTGACCTTGAAGGACGGAAGGGACTTCTCACATGGAGAAGGAAGTTGAGAACTGTGTGAAGGCTGAGGTGGAGGGGGAAGGATGTCCCCACCACCCATCTGGTTGATAGAAGGTGTGCAGATAACTCAAGTCGAAGGCCCCTGCAGTCTAGCTTAGCAGATTTGGAGAGCTGAGATGCCAATGAGATTTCACTGAATCGGAGTCCAGTAGTGAATCAGAAGTGTGGATTTGTTGAACATTGGAAGGAAGGGCTTAATTTGGGGATGTTGAAGTACTAAAACAAAAGAATAAAGTCCACTCAGCCTGCAACCCCCAACGACCCATCCAATAGGGAATTGAAAAAGTAGTGTGGTTGCAGGGTACCCTGACACTGTTTAGAGGATGGCTCCTATATGTCCCTGGGTGCTGGTGGTTGAGCTGGAATATCAAAAGCTTCCTGGAGAAAGCAGGGAGCTTGCTCCCTGAGGGGGAGGATGGAGCCTGCCTGCCTGGGCCTCTCTGAGCTCTCACCTCCCACTCTCTCTTTTCAAGGTGCTTTCCTCATCCCTTACCTGATGATGCTGGCTCTGGCAGGGTTGCCCATCTTCTTCCTAGAGGTGTCCCTGGGCCAGTTTGCCAGCCAGGGGCCGGTGTCTGTGTGGAAGGCCATCCCAGCCCTACAAGGTGAGTGCTCCCTGCTTCCCAGCTGCCTCAGCCCTTCCCTGCCCTCTGTGGCACCAAACGGCCTCAGGGACCAGGGAGCGAGACCTGCTTCTGTGATTGGGAGAACCCATTCCTTCCTTCTCTATTTCATCAGTTTCACCACTGGGGACCTCTGAAGAATGGCCCGAGATCATCTCTGGCATCACTCTGTTCCTGGCAGAATGTCTCGATGGCCCTGGTAGACACAGAGTCTATTCCACTATTAATGTGTCCATCTGTAAGAGGGAGCCAGCGCCTACATTCCCCTCCCCTGCACCCAGCTGTAAGGATTCCACAAGATCTAGAGGAAATGAATCCCTGAAACTTTTGCTTCCACAGGCTGTGGCATCGCAATGCTGATCATCTCCGTCCTGATAGCCATATACTACAATGTGATCATTTGCTACACACTTTTCTACCTGTTTGCCTCCTTTGTGTCTGTGCTGCCCTGGGGCTCCTGCAACAACCCTTGGAACACGCCAGAATGCAAAGACAAAACCAAACTTTTATTAGGTAAGTTTGGATTACCTACACCAGGTGAATTGTTCATTCATTCAGTGAGGATGAACTGAGCTCCTATTAGGTTTGTCAGGTTCTATACTAGATGCCGGGGGTACAGAGATGAAAACCAACCTCGAATATAGTTAATTCTAATATTTAAGGAACTCATGGCCTAGGCAGGGTAATCAAATTTTTGTTTTCTCATGAATAGCTGGAGTGTTTGTTGAAAATGTAGAATTACAAGTCCACCAAGTAGTCTGACTTACCAGATTTGGTTAGGGTCGGGTCCCCAGGTGACTCGTGAGCCCGGTACAGTCTGTAAAGCAATGAGGTCTAGAGTCTAGGAGAGTGAGGCATGTGAGCCTGGGTCCACACTTCACAAAATGCTGCCCAGAGCATGAGGTAAACAGATGAGAACAGACGCTTGACCTACAGACCTCTGATAGAAAAGAACATAACGAAGTGCCTAGAAGAGGGAAGGCTGACTGGGGAGGCGGGGAGTGTTCCTGGGGGACGCCGGTTCAGACCTGAAATACTCTGGGGCTCGGGGGCTTGGGGGAACTGTCAGCTTGTTAGGTCAAGGGCAAAAGTGTGGCAGTGAGGAGGGGCGGGGCAGAGTGGCTGGCAAGGCTTCTGGTGTGTAAGGCGTTTTGCCCCTGGTGGTACGTGTGTTTGCTTCAGGTAACTTCTCTCTGGGTCTCAGTTTTCCTCATTTGAAAAATAGAAATGCTAACAACATTCTTCATCTCCTTACCTCACGGGATTGCTGAAGGAGAAAAGAAGCAGAGGATGTGATCCTAGTTGGAAAGCACACAAATAGAAGGTGCTAGTATCAGATGCCTTTGAAGGTGCTGGTCATTTTCATGGACACCAGTAGCAAGCAGTTTCTTTCCCCAACGCGTCTATTATTCCCTTTAAGCTGGATCTGGTTGCAGTCAGAATCCTGTGTCTCTTAGTGTCAGTCCCCCAAACCAGCTCTTTTGCCTGGACAGCCTGCACGCTGCAGAACAAGGAAGTTACTTACACGCTTTGAGTGTGTAAGAGAGAAAGATGACCCATCCCTCCCCGCCCCAGAGAGATGCACGTTCCTAAGGGCAGGGACTCAGACTGGAGTACTTTTACACACCTGTGCATGGACACACACAACCCATCCAGCCTCCACCTGGCGGCCCTTAGGATGAGATTGCAGGAGAACTGACGCTGCAGACATGTGCCCATCAAATTCAAACCCAGCGCACCTGAAGTGCTCAGAATGAGGATTTGTGGGATTCCCTGGAGTGGGGACATTCATGGACATGAATTTGAACAAACTCGGAGCGATAGTGAAGTACAGGGAAGCCTGGCACGATGCAGTCCATGGGGTCCCAAAGAGACCGACACTACTTAGCTACTGAACAACAACAGCTGGTGTGGGGCCCACTAGCGGAATGACCAGGAGTAAGTGCCCCTCGACAGTCTCTGGTCCTCAGTGCCTTCATCGTTACAATCTCCATGTGGATGAACTCTTAATTTAGGAGCACTGGTTCTTAGCGCAAGCTGTTGCACATGGGAATCACCTGGGAACTAGCAAATCAAGACATCACTTAGAGTCGAGCCCAGATCAAGTAAATTGGACTATCTGGGGATGAAACCTCGTACTCTGTAAAACTGTATTCTTACAGTTCCCTGGGTGCACCCGGGAGTAGGAACCACCAGGCTGGCGCTTGCCCACAGCCCTTAATTAGTCTGCCCTTAATCACGTTTGGAATGGAGTGCCCACCTTCTTGCCCTGTGCTCCCTACTAGCTCGGAGCCACCTTTGCAAAGCCGCTGAGAGAACCCCACTCAGTAAGCTAGCTGTTTGCAGATTCACCACTGACAGTCTGCTGCTGGAATGGATTCCTGCAACTGGTTGCCGCAAAGTGCATTGTCCAGGACATGGGGTTCGGAGTGGAGAAAAGCCTCAAGTCATCCCACTGCCTGGACTGTCCATCCAAGATTGTGTCTGGGACAGAAGTCACTTCCTGAGGGAGCGCCTGCTCGGGGAGGGCTGTTGCCTTGATCCAGCCTCCAGGGAAGCTTCCCTGGGCACTTCCGTCAGGGCCTTCTTGGGTCATGGTGATCGGCGTCTTGCAGCTGTCCCTTGAGAGGGATGGTAGTTCAGAAACACTGTTCCCTCTGCTAACAATATCCACTAGTATTTATGCAACACAATAAGCCTTGACAGTAAGAGCAAACATCACTTACTACACATCAAGCACCATATTAAACTCTTTAACTCATATTACCAGTGTTAGGATGGACAACAAGCCGACATATGGGTTTGTTATTTCCAGCTTATAGGTGAAAAATCTAGAGCTCAAGTTCATAAGTCTAGCTCTGTGGTTGACTTAGGATTTGATCCCAAGTTTGCCTGCCTCCAAGGCCATGGTCCTAACCATTCCTTAACCTACACAGCAGATTCATAAATGATGTCTCTGCTATTCCTAATAAGATCCCTGTGAGTCCCAAGAGGCAGATGACATGGTCACTATTTTGCAGGTGACAAAGTGGACTCTAAGCCTCAGAGGGTGGAAGTATCCAGTCACACGTCTGCAGGTAGAGCCAGCACCAGGATTTGAGTCTCAATGACCCCTGATTCTCTGCTCATCCAGGGCTCCTGAAGGCTTTATTCTGTCAGCCTTGGCAGAGTGACACCTGTCCAGGTGTTGGTAGTTGAGATTCTATGGGGGTTAAAAGCAAGCTCATGTGAACAGTAGTTCTGACTTAGTAATACCACTTCTGAGGATCTACTGTTAAGGAAAATGAAACACACAGGTAAGGACTATTCAAGATTGTTTATTGTAGTCACATTTATAGTCTAGGAAAACACGGGAAACACTTAGATGTGTAACAAAAATTCAATGATTTCATGGTTCAAATAAATTACAGTGCATTTTTAAAGACTAAAGAATACTTCATAGTCTTTAAAAATAAATATTCATAAAACATAGGGAAATCAGCACATCATGTTAAATGTAAAGGCAGGGTACAGATTCATAGTATAATTTTGTTTTTACTAACAATAATGTGCTGGCTAGAAACCATACAGGAAAGTGACACATAGCATGTTACCTGGTAGATTTGGAACCATTCTTTTTTTTCTTTTTCCCTAGATTTTCTATCAGGGACATGTATGTATTTTATGGTTGGGGAATGTATATGTATATGTATACATATACATTTATAGTGTGTGTGTGTGTCTGTGTGTGTGTATCTTTACAGCAACCTGAACACAATGACTGGCCCAGGCATGTGGGTGCAGGCCTTGCTGGTTTTGTGGAATTTTTCTTTTCTGGCTCACAATATCCCAGGGAACATGAAAGGCAGAGTGAAGACATTATACAGCAAAGCACCTTATGGTACAAAACATAAAAAACGATGCAAGCTCTGCTCAGAGAGTGAAATGAACATTTTTCATTCTATTCGCTGGAAGCATGAGGTCAGGCTCAGAGGATCTTATCTCATTCTTAGCCGGTGGTTTAAAATTTTTTGTTTGTTAAAAGTGGAGGTCTCAGTTTCCCCTCTCCCGGTGGAACCCCTCCATCTGTTCTTTGCTGGGTTGTGTAAACTTGACCATTTTCCATGACCAGGGCCAGGCCATCCTTTTTTATAAGTATTGACCCTGTGGGGTCTTAAAATGACATAGAAAAGGGGATGACTTGCAGAGACACAGTAAATTTTGTATCCCCATTTCTCTGCTGGACAAGATGGGAGTTCAAGGACTTCTGTGCTGATCCACTGGCTAAGACTCCATGCTCCTAATGCAGGGGGCACAGGTTCGATCCTGGTCAGGGAAGTAAGATCCTGCATGCTGCACGGTGTCACCAATAAAATAAAATAAAATAAAAGGGAGTCCAGATAATGATGTCCCAGGCTGCCTCCCAAATGGCCATTCTGAGAGAGGCTTGTTTTTGTGGTTCAGTCACTAAGTCGTATCCGTCTCTTTGCAACCCCGTGGGCAGCAGCATGCCAGGCTTCGCTGTCTTGTTTAGAAAGTGGAAAAACTCCCTCCCCCAGTGCAGTATTCCACAAATGACCTTCCAAGCTCATCCACTCCCTTATAACCCTATAACCATCCTACCCTGCGATAGAGGGCAGCTGGTCCCAGGAGAGCAGGATAGATTCCCTGGCCATTATGACCTTCACTTACAGCAGGGAGGGCTTTATCCCATGGCCCCTGAGCTCTGCTAGGGACACACTGCCTAGGACCTTCCCCGTCACTCAGATGCCAGGACCCTGTACCTGCCCTGGCTCAGTCCACTGGTAGAGCTTGCCACACATTTCTAAGGTGTAGATTGTGAGAGAGGCTGGTTTCCTTAAGGACATTCAACCCTCTGGATATTTGTAATGTTGAAGGGCTAATCCATGCCCTGCTGAGTGAGACCAGTGACTGTTTTTTGAAATTAGGAGCTAGCTGGGTCACCTAAAACGTGAATTGCATAAATACCATTTCTATTTCTAGAATGGCTTAACATTAGAACTTTAATTCAACGATTCCTTTTCTACCTAGTCTTTCGCGTGCTCTCCTTTATTCATAATTGCCCAAGTAAAGAGAATCCTTCCAACCGCTTCCAGTTCAGCGCGATCCTTTTCGCGGTTCTTTGTTCAGGGTTGCTGGGCCGAAGAGCTCGCTGACGGCAGGGCCCGTCGTTTCTTTGCTGACGGACCTGAAGGCGCAGTGCGCTGGGAAGCGCGCTCCTGCCGCCCAGTGGTGAAAAGGGATATTGCAGGAGGCCGCAGTGCTGCAGGGACGCCGTGACCTTGCACTGCGGTGGTGAGTGGTAATCGGGACACGCCCAGAGACGCTCTCTAGGGAAGCTGCCCACGTGCTTCTCTGTGACAGTTTTGGAAGCAAGCGATTTGGAGTTTGCCCGCGTGTTAGCGATCTCTTCCAATCATAGCGGGCTGGACTTTTTGGCAGGAGGGCGAGAAGTAGCTTCTGTGCTTACTCATGGGAAAAGGGAGGTGGGTGGTGCTTTAATTGCCTTCATTCTGGTTCCCGCTGGCGGAAACAAATGCTTCCTCGGTAAATAGTTCATAGTTTTGAGCTCAGAATCCCCCTGAAACTGTTATTTGATTAAAGAAGATAGTATTGAGTGAGAAGGTTTTTTGAGAACTCCCAAAGCGGTACTTCTCAAACCCCAGAGATTTTGCAGGAGGCATTTTGCAATGTTCATAGTCATTTTTGGTTGTCACAAATGGGGCAGGGGGAATATAAATGTTCCTGACATCTAGTGGGCAGAGGTCAGAGATGTTGCTAATACCTTTCAGTGCTCAGGACAGCCTCCCCACCACAGAGAATTTTCTGATCCCAAGTGTCAGTAGTACTGCTGTTTAGAAAATCTCTGGTCTAAAGAATCAATCAGAGGTAAGGGGTTCTTATTATTACAGCTTTAAATTTTATCCAGCTTTCTCAGATATTCTGGAGAGGTTGTGTGGGAGGCATTAGATGCTTTATGGCTGGCAAGTGGAATTGAGAGATATGTTGAGGATTAGAGATGCTCACCCCATGAAAAGGTATAACAATGACATTTGCATTATGGCTAAATTTTACCAAGTCCAGCTGTGTGCTAGGTGTAGCATGAGATGTTTCATTCATGATCTATCTCACTTAATTTGATTCTTGTAACAGCCTTCAAACTAGACACTTTATGATCAGAAAAACGGAGGCTTGGACAGATAAAGGAACTTGTCCAAGCTCTCAGAGCTAGTGGAATTCCCGAACTCACAGTTTTACCCACTTTGCTGTTCCATGGAGGGCATACATTGGGAGTTCATGCACCAGATCTAGGCTGCATGTTTTTTGTTTGTTTGTTTGTTTGTTGTTTGTTTGGTCCATAGTGTTTAAAGATAATTTGGCCTTATTTCCAATATTTTAAAATGGAGAGACTTCATGTAAATATCCAGGTTTTCTGCATCTTTTATCAGAACACCTGGAAAAGGATGGCAGGATTGGGTGGTGCAGTCATCTCCCGATATTCATGGGATTGGTTCCAGAGCCCTTTTGGATACCAAGGTCTGCAGGTGTTCCAGTGCAGTATATGAGATGGTGTAGGACAATGAAAACAGTATCCAGCCAACCTCCCCTGAAATTTCAATATGCAGTTGGTTGAATCCGAGGATATTAAATCTGCAGATACAGAGGGAAGATCGTACTCTCTGTTTCAGTTCAGTTCAGTTGCTCAGTCGTGTCTGACTCTTTGCGACCCCATGGACTGCAGCTCGCCAGGCCTCCCTGTCCATCACCAACTCAACAGAGCTTACTCAAACTCACGTCCATCGAGTCAGTGATGCCATTCAACCATCTCATCCTCTGTCATCCTCTCTGTTTACCATACCTTTTTATCCTCCATTTTATATATTTCTCATTTGTGTCATCAGCCTGACTCTTGAAGGTGTTTGAGTTTATGTTCCCTGCTCTCTGCTTCCCACTAGAGTGGTTCAGAGCATAGCCTCCAAAGAGAGAGTGACTGTTTGCCTCCTGATTCTGCTCTGTGACCTTGGCAAGCAACTGCACTTCTCTGTGCCCAGTTTCTTTATTTTCGGATGTGAGTCAAATTAGTTAAGACATTTGAGACGTATAAGACATTTAAAATAGTACATGGTAAGTGCCATGTAAGTGTTAGTTATTGTTGTTAGTGTTACTTTCGTGTCTATACATTAAATATCCTTTGGCATTAATCCTGATGGGCTCTTTATCTAAAATGTCAATCAAATGATCATAGAGACATTGTAACATGATCAGAAAGACTTCAGTTTCTTTCGATTTAAAATGAGGATAATAATAGGCACTTCCCAGGTTTTCGGAGGCTTTTATGAGATAATAATTGACCAAGCTTCCAGCAAGGTACCTGACACACCGACTCATCTGGTTAGTTCCCTGGCCCCACCCCAGCCTAGGTCAGGCATTCTCAGCCTCTGCACTATTGACAAGTAGGGCTGGATAATTCTCCATCATGGGGGGTGTCCTGTGCATTGTCGGATGTTTAGCAGCATCCCTGGACTCTGCCCACTAGACTCCAGGAGCACCCTGTTTGCTGAACAGGGACAACTATGTCTTCAGACATTGCCAAGTGCCCCCTGATGGACAAATTCGTCCCCAGTTGAGAAGCCCTGTTGCAGACTCATGAGCTCATGTTAGTGTGCAGAAAGCATGTGGCACGCATATTTAGGGGACCTCTGTGTGTCGGCTCTCATGCCAGGCAGTGGGTTCAAGGTGAGCTTATTAGTGAGTCCTCTCTGGCGGTAGCCCTTCAGCTTTGCTGATGTCTGATTAAAATTCATTTCCACAAGCCATTTATTCTTTGTGGAATCATAAGGATCTGGGTTTGAATCCTGATTCTCTTTCTCGTTAGCTGTGTGATTTTAGTAGAGTCACCTAATAACCTCTTTGAGCCTTTGTCCTCATCTTAAAGATGGAGGCAGTGGTACCCACAGCATAGGCTGCTGTGAGCCTCAGGGTAGATAATGCATGTAAAGTGCTTAGCATGTAGGGAGTGCTCTGGAAAGAAGCGCTATTGTTACCAGGACCAGGCACAGTTGAAGAGGGTACCAGGGGCTCCGGGATGAGCAACACACAATTTTGGGGTTCATCTGCATCCAGCTTTGCTCAGTTCATACCTTCCCAAAGTGACTGTCCAATATTTAGGAAATATTTTTAGCTTTTGCCTTTAAGTTGCTTGGAAGACCCGTGTCTATTTTCTGTACAGATTTCACTGTGTTTTCATTCCGTCCTCTCCTGAACAGATTCCTGTGTGATCAATGACCATCCCAAAATACAGATCAAGAACTCGACTTTCTGCATGACTGCCTATCCCAACTTGACAATGGTTAACTTCACCAGCCAGGCCAATAAGACGTTCGTCAGTGGGAGTGAAGAGTATTTCAAGTAAGATTTCTTAAAAACACTTTCCAAGAGGAACCCAGTAAATTAGTGAATATCCAACCAGTGGGCTTGAAGGATGGGCTGCCTCTCCCTGCACCCTCCTTGCCCACTGGGCCAGTGCACCAGGGCTTCCATTTTACCAGAGATGCTGGAAATCAAATATGAATTCTTAGGCCTCTCTCTCATTTTAAAAGTTAGCAAATCAATTAAAGGAAACACTGATGTCAAATAAGATGCATAGATCAGTGGGCCCCTTGTTTGCGGCCTCTGCTTAGATAACAAGAAGTGGTCACTACATCCCCGCTGGTTTTCCCAAGTACCATGGATTCCTACTCCAAGTTTCCTCTCCTGTATGGACTCTGAGGGTACATGAGTATTCCCCGTAGATCAGAAGGGGCAATTAGGCTGAATGAAGAAAAAAAAATCCCTTCTAAAGATAACCTTGACCAGTGAGGGTGGGCCTCGATTCACCCTGAGCATTGAGAAAGGAGCCTGACCCCCTGGTTGGCTGAAATCTGATCACATAATCCATGTGGTCAGGTATATTGTCGATTTCCTCCAGGGAATCTTCCCGACGCAGGAATCGAACCCAAGTAGTTTATGTCTCCTGTGTTGGCAGGCGGGCTCTTTACCACTAGTGCTGCCTGGAAAGCAGTGTGAGGTAGAGTGATTTGTAAATCTGCTTTTGGTGGCTTTGCGAATCCTCTGGGACCATCTTAGTTTCCCAGAGGGACTGTTATCAAGAGCTTCTCTGGGCCCGTCCGACATCCCTTATTAAACCATGGAGTGGTTGAGAAGGCCAAGGGGCTGTGGAATCATTGATTAGATGGCCTACCCATTGTGGAGTGGGGACATGGGGGCTGGGGGACCTTTTCAGTGCTTGGGAAATACGGCCCCTAAGGTTTGGGAGCCGAGGCTGGTCCCATGCTTGGTGACTTCTACTCTACCCTTGAGCCCAGAGGGCCCCAGCTAGACCAGGAGGGGTGCTGACCCGTCAGCTTCCCTCAGCAGGTCAGGACACTCGGCTGTCATGTCTGCAGCCCTCTAGAGCAGCAGTTCCCCACCTTTTTGGAACCAGAGACCAGTTTTGTGGAAGACAGTTTTTGCACAGGCTTTCAGGATGATTCAAGGGCATAACATTTGTTGTGCACTTCATTTCTATTGTCGGTACATCAGCTCCACCTCAGATCATCAGACGTTAGATTCTGGAGGTTGGGAACCCCTGCTGCAGAGTCTGGATGCTGGCTGGCCCTTGGTTCAGGTCACAGAAAGACCCCCCTTACACACATAGGCTCCGGGACTTGATTGTTGCAGAGTTGAGGGGATTGTCTTGTCTGTTGTGATGACTCACGGTCCCTGATGCAGCCTCCTGTTCCCAGGAGTAAGGGTGCCCATTTGCCCTCTGGCCAGGGATTCGGGGGTCTCCAGACAGGCCGGGACTGCGTCAGGTGCCAGCAGCCACTACAGATGAGCGCCAGCTCCCTTCCGTTTGCCACTGGTCATCTGTCTTTGAAAATGTTCCTTGAGTAAGGCCCAGCTAGCCCTGCATTCCCATTTCAGCCAACCTCGTCCCCGGAACAGGCCCGTCACAAACTGAACTAAAATGCACAGCAGCATTTTTTATTCTTTCTTTACTGTTTTTTTTTTTTAAAGTTATAAAAAATCTATTGGGATGCATTCTCATAAAAGAGCAGAACAATACAAAAGCACACACAAAATCATCCTTGGCAGTTTACAGTTTCTGTTAGTGGTATGTTCTTATATAAAAACATCAACCTCTGTAATGCCTGTTGGGGGAAGGGGGTTGCACCAGGACCCCCAGAGGCTGTTGGATTTGTTACACTGCTCCGGGGCAGCTGCCGATGATGGTGGAGCTGATGTAGTCTTGTTCAGAGACTGCCCAGGGCCATAATTAATTTTTTCAAGTTGAAATATAGTTGTATCGCCACCTCATGTTAGTTTCAGGTGTACTCACAGCGGTTCAGTCACACACACACACACAGATATATATTCTTTTTTGGATTCTTTTCCCTTATGGGTTTTTATAAAATACTGAGTTCCCTATGTTATACAGTAAGTCATTTAGGGCCATAATTACTGAAAAGCAGAGTAAATTCAGTTGGTCTCACCGCAGACAGCTGTGGGTTGGAGCCCCGATCAGCAGACCCCTCACAACCTGATCTGATCCGGCCCCTGGTGGGGAGGGTGGGGGATGCTGGGATTTTGTTCCGGGCTCCCTGGCTCTGCTGGAAGGAAGAGAAAGCCTGCAGACCACCACCTCCCGCACCTCCTCCTTCCCTTCCCTGCCCCCACTCCCTCCCACCCCGCCCCCATCACTTCTCTCCTTTCAACTGGCAGGTACTTTGTGCTGAAGATTTCTGCAGGGATTGAGTATCCTGGCGAGATCAGGTGGCCGCTAGCCTTCTGCCTCTTCCTGGCTTGGGTGATTGTGTATGCCTCCTTGGCGAAAGGAATCAAGACTTCAGGAAAAGTAAGAGTCTGGATTTACCGGAGAGGAAGCTCTGGGACACCCAGGGCTGGTTGTGTGGCGGAGCAGCTGAAGGGCACTGGGAAGAGAGTCAGGGTCGGGGTGTCAATCTCTTTCTGGCCCTGAGTGAGTAGCTGTGGGGCCTTGGGCAAGTGACTTCACGCCTCTCTGCAAAACGGGGTAACAGCACCTTTCTTCCCAGGAGGTTTTAAGGGTTAAATGATGCAGATGTTCTCAGGGCTCCTAGGGGATGGCGGGGCTCAGTGATGGGTTTCCTTCCTTGCCTGTGGGGCCTTCCATTCAGTAGATGGGAATCCCCGAGATGCTTCAGCCACTCCCCCGAAATAGAATCTCTAGAATCGCGGCTCTGGCTTTTTGCATCTTGGTCTGGCTGCCAGCTCAATCACTGCTCCTCCCAAGGAGCTGCAGTAAGGTCAACATTGTAAAGTGGATTCCTTCTCCCACGGCTGACCCCTCTGCTTTTCCTGCTCTTTCTCCTGTCTGGAGCCTAACACTCTCCCACCCCACGTGCCCCCAGCAGTAAAGGGTGATGGTCCTGCCCGCGGGATATTTTTTTGTCGAGCACATGCTTGGCCCCTCTTGATAGGTAGTCACTTGGCTGGCCCTTTGGAGGTGGTGAAACCCCTACCCCGAGCTCCGTTCCAGGGCACAACAGGCAGGGCATGTGGGTGACCTCAGGACACACTGGACCTTATGGTAGGGTCCCAGTGTTTCCCCTCATCTTCCTGCAGCTTTAGGAAAAAAAAACCATTAAATGGTTAACCAATCACTTTGATGACAACCAATAATATTTAATTATCTTAAGAGTCATTTGCATGTTTCAGAGTGAAACCCAAACTGTCTCAAAGGCCTAAGGAATAGAATGTGATGGTGGACTCTGACTCCACAGGTTGTGGAGTTTGACGTGGTCCAGTTGTCTGGCAGGGCTTAGTGTGGTCACAATGAGAAGCAACCAGTTTGGAAGGATCAGGCCTCACAGGGCCGAGGGTCTGTGCCAGCTTTCACCTGCTGGGCATGCTTCCCAGCCCCCACCAGGCGCCCACACGACACGCGTCAGCGATGCAGAGCAGACTGTCTTCTCCCCAGACACGTGGACAAGATCGTGAGGGCCTCCGGTGCCTGCCATGTGATCTGGTTCCACGTGGGCCCGAACGGTGGGTTCTGGCAGCTTGGTCAGGACCACCTGGGCCGGGTGGTGCCCTTAAATGATAGCAGGTGGGGAGAGAGCCGGCCTGGGTTCTGGTCCTCCGCCCTTCCCATGGTGTTTTCTGTGTAGGGACATCTCCACTTGGGCCATGAAACCTGTCTGAGCTTCACATTTGCCCTTAGCTTTGATTTATGTCTTTGCCAATAAATGGAAAGCAGATTTTCTTTATCTTAGCTATTTCAGGAGCTAATGGTTTTCTCATTTCCAAAGCGAAGGCAGTTGGACTGGGTGATATCTAAGATTCCCTGGCTCTAACATGATTCTGTCAGAACACTTGCTGGCTGAGATGCAGGCAATTTTCCTCTCTGACCTCAGTTTCCCCCTCCATAAAATGAGAGCTGGGATCACGTGACCCCTGAGGACTCCACTGACTCTGAACGAGTATTATGAGACTGGAGCAATTGTTTTTCTAGGGCAACAAGAAAATGAGGAAAATGTTAATATGACATTGACAGTAGCGTCCCGTGAGTCCCGAGGATTTCCGGGTCTCCTCACCTTCTGTGACTTGGAACTGAGCTTCCAGTGGGAATAAAGGGCCAGACAGGAGGTTGCTTAGCAAGAGTGACCACACATTTGCTCAGCCAAAATCAAACTGCCAGGACCATCACTTATAGCTGGAAATGGAGAGAGGACAACTTCAACCATAATCAAAGAGGCCAGACGGGTCTCTAGCAGGATAGGCTAGAAGGTATGACTCGTGGGAAGAGAGGTGATGATGAGGAGGATAATAGCAGCCTTGTTGGTGACACGAGGGAGGATGGCCTGCTGGCTTTAGATTCAGACCAACCTGGGTTCAAATCCCATCTTTATCACTTTCTAGTTGCATAACTGTGGACGAGCTATTTAACCATTGGAACCTCAGTTTCCTCATCTGTAAAATGGGGATAACGGTACATACCTCATAGGGCTGTCCTAAGATTAGGTGAGACAATGCATACCTGGCATATAGTCAGTTCTTAACTAACATTAGCTCTTTTCATTTTTGTGGTATTGATTGATTGAGTGGGTTCTGTGCCATGCTGACATCGCTGAAAGCAGCGACTTGGGTGGGAAAATGGGAAGAGAAAGGGAACTTTGTTGAGCACGCTGTGTGCCAGGCAGTGTACTTCACCTGTATTAGTGCATTCAGTCTGCCCAACCACCTGCTAGGTAAGGACAGCTCTTCCCATTTTACAGGTGGAAAAGCTGAAGCACATCAAAGTAAATTGCCTGAGGCCATACAGCTGTTAAGAGGCAGCCCTGGGGTTTGAACCCAAGTGTTTCCCTTCAAAGCCCAGACTCTTTCCCCTACATGACATCCTCTCCCAGGGAGGGTCTGTTAGGAATATGGAAGTGCAGAATTCTGGACTCATCGTTTGCACTGGAGGGATAAAAGTCCCCCCACTGTGAATCAGGACCCTTGCACTCCTGCCCCGTTCTGCCATCATCAGCTCTCATTGCCAGCTGGGCAAGTTCCAGGAGGCCCCTTGTCCCTTCTTCCACATCTGCAAATTCAAGGGTTAAAGTATATTTTCTCTAAGACCACTCTTTGTTTATCAGTCTGATTTTTAGGGGGATGGTGTCAGAATCAGTTCTTGGCATGATGTAGAAGTTAATCCTTGGTGCTAGATATCGTGGACTCTCTCTCTGAAATGAGGATTTTTGAGTAGCTCTTAGCAAGTAAGCTTTTCTTTTAGATCTGCTAACTTATCTTTCTGCTTCATTGAGAAAGATTTCCAACTAGGGATCAATAATTAAGTTTTTAAAATGAGGAATACCGCCAGAAATAACGTGTCCTGATTTATTTTCCTGCCCTGGGGTGTGCAGACGTGAATCCTGAAGCTTTGTTTGGAAGCACGGCTGCAGATCCTCATTATGGCAGGCTCCTTTGTGATTGAAGTTCCACCAAGACTGTCATTTCTAAGCAACAGAGATGTCCTTCTTCTCTTGCAGCAAGATAAGCTCAGGTCCTCTCGTTCAGGGTCCTAGGATATAAGAGTGGCTGGTTGCCTTCTATGAGACCTCAGTCTCCCTTTGAACAGCTAGAATTCCAGAGTTTGGTGCGACCAGCAGGCAGCCCGAAGGCCAAATGCAGCCCATTTGACCTCCAGGGCCGCTCTGCTGGAGAGTTATGGCAAGGACAGAAAGCTCGCTTAATTAGCTGGCATAGCCTTGGGAGGGAGGTGGCCTTACCACCTGTTCAGGGCTTCCATTGTGGGGACGATGCTGCCAGGTGTCAGGCCAGCAGGCTCGGATCAACCCGTCATTGTCACTCCCGCCAAGTATAATTCATTACTGTTCAAGTTTAATGTCTCTGACAGTCCATCCTGAAACAGGTGCGTTCTGAAGTCCCCACGATACAGGAAAACTAGCTATGGTAAAACCTCCACGAACACCTGACTCACCCTGAAGGCATCCCCAGGATTTAGACTCAAAACTGTGCACCCTTTCAATTCATGGGCAGCCCCCATCAATAACCTGAGTGCATCATTCCACACACCAGGGCCAGACGTGGTGTGGCTGACAAGTGCCTAGGGTATGAAATTTAAGGCAGTGTTCACTCTCAGGTTCCTGCACGTGCAGGGTGGGCTGCTGAGAATGAGTGCCTCCTTAAATCGTGTACCCTGGTGTTCCCTTGCCTCACCCGAGTCCCTGCCTCTCACATTTCTGATCAGGTGGCACAAGGACTGGCATTAAAAGGAAGGAAATAGGTTTTGGAGTTAGAAAATGTTAAGTCTGGACCTTGGCTCCAGCTGGAAGACCTTGAGTGAGATATTTAACCCTTTGAGAGAGCCTTAACCCGAGCCTCAATTTTCTCCTCTGTAAAATGGGACTGCAAAGAGCTGATCTGTGGTGGGAGCTCCAGAAATGGTTGTGTCTGAACCATCTCCAGCAGTCAAATGGGAGCAGTGTCTCAGGTGGTTAGACTGGTGCTAGTCTTGGGGTCTTCTTCCTGCCAGATCCCACTGTTTACATCATCTCCCTCGCCCCCTCCCATCCTCACCTCCCACCAGCCCCACGTGATCAGGAGGTGAGAAGGATACTCCTTAATTGTCACCCTGCCCCTGCCGTCTTGGTGGGGTGGGGAGGTCAGACAGCTCAGGGCCCCGCTGGCCGCTGTAGCGTTCCTCCCCTCAGCCCCATCTGACAGGTGGGAGGACAGCCTGGGTCGTCCTGAGGGAGTGATTTACTCCTGAGACATCAGATGCCTTTGGGTTTCCCACTATGTGTGGAAGGGAAAGGAGAGAAGCAAGTTTGGGGGGGATAGGAGGGAGCAGGCCACCCCCTCACAGTCCCTGGTAATGCCAGTGTCTCAGGACAAGGACGGAGGAGGGACCGCTGTCATGGGAGCAGGGAAGAGGCCCCTGTGGGTGGTGGAAGCTGTGTGGAGGCAAGGAGACCAGCCCACACCTGGTCTATAGGCAGGAAGACTTTGGCCTTGACGAGTAATTGGGTTTAGAAAGTGAAAGTGGCTCAGTTGTATCTGACTCTTTGTGACCCCATGGACTATACAGTCCATGAACTTCTCCAGGCCAGAATACTGGAGTGGGTAGCATTTCCCTTCTCCAGGGCATCTTCCCAACCCAGGGGTCGAATTGGGTTTAGAGGGAGAAATAACTCCTCTTCTTTCCTTGACCTGCGGTCTGTCCCATTCAGCTGATGGCACCTCTGCCCATCCGCTGCTGAGGCCAGAACCTTTGGGGTCGCCCTGAACTCCTCCCTGCCTGTCTCTCTCACTCCACATGAAATCGGTCAGGAAGTTCTGTTGCTCTGAGGCACAGCATATCTGATTTCTGACCATCTGTCCTAGCTCTTCTGAAATGCCCTGGGCAGAACCATTGTTGTCCTCTGCCTGGTTTGCAGCCATGACCTCCTAACCGCTCCCCCTGCAGTAAAAACTCAACGTAGCCACCTAGCCACCGGGTGACAATTAAAATATTAGATTGTGTCACTCTTCTGCCCCAGTCCTCCCCATCTTCACCCTTGCACCTCCAGGCCCTGCAGGTATGATCTGTCCCTGCCCCCTGACCTCCTCTCCCACCCATAGTCCTGCCACACTGGCCGCCTGGCTGCTTCTAGAAGGTCAGCACACTCCCTTCTTAGGGTCTTTACACCTGCGGTTCCCTCTGTCTGGAATGTTCTTCCAGATATCCAGTTGGCTCACTGTCACTTCCTTCAAGTCCTGGGCAACTTCTCAAAGAGGTCTTCCCTGTCCACTCCTTTAATACGACCATCTTCTCAGCCGACCTCCCCAGCGTGTGCCTGGAATGTATTAGATGCTCAAAAATATGTGTCCATATGTACACATATGTGTGTATTTATTGAATAAATAAGTAACCTCGAGAGTTTTATCTTCATCTCAACCCTAACTTTCTCCCAAGCCATCCTTCCTAAGTCCTTGGGTGAGGTCTTGTCCCCTGAAATCCCAGTGCCTGCCAGGCTGGAGCCTCCTGCCAGGCCCTGGGGTCTGCAGCCAGTGGGTAAGGAGGGGCTCTGTCTCCCTCCTGGGGGCAGGCCAGGGGTGCTCAGGATGGGAGACTTCAGGTGGGCACAGAGGGGCTCTGAGCCCACAGTGCTCAGTCTGTGCCTCCTCCCAGTCATGGATGAGGGAGGCTTGGGTGGTCAGGGATGGGCGCTGAACCTCATCCTTCCAAATGTCTTCTGATGCACTTTGGGATGTAACCGGCTCGTGAGCTGAGGGTTGCCGGGGTTATTAAATTCAGGACTGGTGAGTCGTAAGCAAGATGAACGTGGCACTTCTGTTTCCAGGGCCCCCAGGCCTGTTCGTCATTGTCTGGATTGTCCCACCCTGCTCTTCTAAAGCCCCATGAGGAATATGCAGTCGTCATCACCTCTTTGCTCGTGTGGACACTCAGGCTCAGAGAGGTTAAGTCACTTCACCAGGCGGCCCATCTCGTAAGTGGTGCAGCTCAGATTTGAGCTCAGGGCCAAGGGAGCGCAGAGTCAGAGCTCTCCCAGCCTGCTCTGCTCTTGTCTAGAGTCCTGGTCCCAAGCCCGTCCTCCACTCTGAGGTTTGACCGCAGGGAAGGAAGGTGCTTCCTCCTCGTCCCCGTTCAACCACAACCCCCAAATTCTGTTGGTATTATTTCCCAAATGTTTCTGGGCTCTGCTTCTTCCCTTTGTTCTGAGCCCAGGAGCCTCTGTTGCTGGGACTCAGGGCCTCCCGGACCTGGTCCATGTGTCCAGCACCCCTTGGCTCTTAGCCCCAGCCGTGTGCTGTGCTCCCAGTGAGTTTAGGGCCTGGCCCTCACCCCTGCCTTGCCCCGTTTCTTCCCTTCACGTTGCACTTGGCCTCTAAGACCCAGCCCATGTGTCATCTCAGTGCCCTCCCCTGGACTTCAGTGTCCTGTTTGCAGCTGCTTAGCCATTATTCAGATGTTGGCTCTGGGTCTTCTAGGTTGAGTTCCTTCATCTTTATGCATCTAGGACCTGGCACAACTCCCAGTTCATAGTAGGCCTATGATAAACGCTTGTTGAACTTAACTGCACTAAATGACCATCTGTCACTAATCAAGTGCTATGCTAGAGGTCCATTAAATCCTCACAATTATTTTTTTTAACAAAGGTGCTATTATCCCATTTACAGATGCAGAAATTAAGATTCAGAGAGCTGAATAGCTTGTCTAAAGTCTCATGGCTACTCAGTGCCAGAAGTGCAATTTCATTTGAACCTAAGGACACCTAATTCTAAGATCATGATTCTTTCATGTCACTGGGCTGCCTCAGTTAGTGTGTGTGTATGAGCAAGGATGGAAAACTTAAGCTAAAGAAATTAATCTCTAACGGTGGAATTTGGGGCCTCAAGCTGAGGGTGAGCCAGGTGTGCAGGAGGAAGGGGGCATATAACCTTTCTCCCTCAGTTGGTCCTCAGGGAGTTATCCACTTCTGATTCACCCTCACAGCCTTGGATGTCCCCCCTCGAGACTTTATTTCTGGCTCTCACTGACTCATCTTTGGTCGCAGTGGCTTAATTGTGTCCCCCATCCTGGAAGGGTTTGGGGAAAAGTAGCCTATGAGGCACTTGTGTCCAGATGGAGATCACACTCTGCCTCTTTGGTGCTCCTCCGGTCACATTGCGTGCGTCTGCTCATTCCTGCCCCGCTGTGGGGGGTTTTGCAGGTGGTGTACTTCACAGCTACGTTCCCGTATGTTGTGCTCGTGATCCTTCTCATCCGAGGAGTCACCCTGCCAGGAGCCGGCGCTGGGATTTGGTACTTCATCACACCAAAGTGGGAGAAACTCACGGATGCCACGGTGGGCCTCTGATTTCATTCATCAAGCACCTATCAGGGGAACAGCACGTGGGGTTGGGTCCCACTCTGGGACTCTGTTTAGCAGAAGGGGTCAGACCTCCTCTCATGGGGCAGCTCACCGTTAGCCTTTACAAGCTCCTGATGGTTTTGAAATGTTACGTACTCAGAACGTTTTTAACGAGACGTGAGCAGCAGGGGGGTTTCAGATTCCTGGAACAGTTGTCCTACATCTGGGGTTGCAGTGGAGGTAGAAATGAAGAATGAAATTCCCTTAATAGCTTTGGGTCGCCTCATGCCCCTTATCTGTTGCTAATTATAGTGTGTTGGAAATGGAGTTTTGCTGGTTGGAAAATAATAGCACTTAGACAAACTGCAAGCAGTTATAATTTAAAGGGCTCAGACAGATTTATAAGAGCCAGCACACACTTATACTTTCTGTTGGCATATCCTGTACAGGCATATCTTACTCTAAAATCCCCTAGAACTCCATGTGAAGGAGTGATTGTTTAATAAGAAATGCATTTTCTCACCTGAAAGAAAATTCTGCTTTTCTAGAAGATTTTAAGAAAACATAGCTAGGATTGAGTTTGCGCACAAAGAAAAACCTCCAGATAAAGGCAGCTTAAACAAAAGTTTATTTAACTTGGAGGTACTACAGCAGTCTAGTGGTAGTGGCTCCATAGTGTCTCACGCTCCTTTCTGCCCCACCATCATCAGTGAATAGCTGCCATTTGGCTGCCAGAGCTCCAGCCATCATGCCAGAGCTCCAGCCATCATGTCAGCATTCCAAGTAGCACAAAGTAGTGAGGGAAGGGAGAGAATACCTTCCTTCTCTCTTTAAAAGAGAGAAAGCCTGGAAGTTCCTTAAAACACTTGATATTTCTCATCATTGGCCGGAAACTAAGTCATATGATCTTCTCTGAGGTGTGCCTCCCTTTGATTCTGGAAGATGGTTGATTGGCTGGCTGTATGGCTGCCTTTAAATAAAACCACAGCTCTGTTACCAAGGAGTGTGAGAATAGAGGTTGGGGTAGGCACAGACTTTGCCAGCACATACCTGAACTATCTCTTTGCATATGTTAAGCACAACTTAAAAGCCATATTTAATTTATAAAAATGATAGGAAGTCCTTGTCAAATCATATAAATCTCGAGCTCAAACTCTTGAGTTACCTTCTGGAATTTTATGAGGACAATTAAATTGCCAAGACAACCAAGAGGTGCTATCAGTCAGGTTCAAGGAGGAGGTAGCACTGTAAAATCCATGGTGTGGTGGCAGTGGGGCTTGCTTTACTTGGATGGGGGGGCTACGGAATTTCAGATTTGTAGTAAATTGCAATCTGTGAGAATGTCAGCTGTAAAAAGTTTTGCTTTTGTATCCATGAATATTTTTGCTGTTGCAAATTGTTTTTTATTTTGAGAGGTTTTCTAGCTAAAGAAAGGGCTTTCCCCTTCTGTATAGTTTCATATGGTAGGGTTTGCCAGCATGAAATATGTTCATTGCTGACTGAGTTCCTGTCCTTTGATTAGAATGGAGTTAGGGTCTCCCAGGTCAGTCACTGCCTCTGTGGTTTTCAGAGCAAATAACTGCATATGTTTCCCATTTATGATGGTGCCAAAGTCATTCTGTCCTGACAGCCTCCCTGCCTCCCACACCCCAGACCATGTGGCCTTGGGAGCCTCCCCTCCCCCAGGCCAGTGTCCTTCAGAGACCTTGAACCTTCTCCTCTTTTGCCTCCCAGGTGTGGAAAGACGCTGCCACGCAGATTTTCTTCTCTTTATCTGCTGCATGGGGAGGCCTGATTACTCTCTCTTCTTACAACAAATTCCACAACAACTGCTACAGGTATGTGGAGGCACTTCAACCCCAGAGGTGGCTGGTGAGTGGGACTAGGGCCTGGGGACAGAGCCTTGAGCTGAGTTATCACATGCCTAAGGCCACATCCTCACATTTCACCTGAGACAGGACCAGACAGTTGTCTCTGGCGTGGAGGAAATCCCCTGCGAAGGCTGAGCTGCTGGCTGCCTGTGGCCTGGCCTGGACCCCAACTTGCACCCTGATTCTGACCCTTGGGATGGAACTGAGTTTCTCTGGAGGTGCTGTCCCACTGGCTGTGTCCTGGGATAGTCATTTGTGAGCTATCTAGTCCATGGAGACAGCTGTATGGTAGTTGTTGATGAAGTATGGTCATACGTTCACTTGACAGACATTTTTCTAGTGAACCCTATGAGAAAGGCAGCGTGGTACAGTCAAAAAAGTACCGTGGTGGTGGCTGTGTTAATTAACTCGATCATGGGACCCCTGTTTCATGCATATGTTTATCAAATCATAACTTTACATACTTTAAATATGTTAAAATATATTACACTTTTATTTGTCAGTGAAACCCAAAGTTATGCAAACATTGAGTCCCCTCCCAAATTTAAGAAACAGAACATCAGGAGGTGTTGGGCATTGGGAATCTACATTTCCAGACAGGATCCTCAGGGGGTGCTGGTGCAGGGTGACGTTTGGATAAGGTGATTATTGGGGGGCTCTGGAACCCCAAAGATGTGAGAGAGTCTGTACAGCCCCTGGAGGAGGTGACATCTGAAAGTTAAATCTGTCTGTGACAAACAGTAAGAAGATGAGGTCTGTTCTCTTGAGGGGACAGACTTGCATTTATGACTTCACCATTTATTAAGACTCCAAGACATGGGTAAGAAACTTCTGTGAATCTCCATTTTCTAATCTGTAAAATGCAGATTATAATATTTTGTTGAGGGTAAGAGATATTGTATACAGAATTCTCATGGCAATATTTTACACACAGTAGGAGCTCAGTAAACAGCAGTAGCCATCATTATTATTTTTAATCATGCATGAGATCTTTCATGAACCAAGAGGAAGAGATTCCATGTAAGCTGTAGTCTAGGTTGGCTGGGATGGCCTCACACAAGTGCCATCTCTGTGGGCCAGATTTCAACAGGTGCAGAGGAGGAGGGCATGTCTGCAGGTGGAGCTGAGTAGGGGTGGGGATGACAGAGATATGGGGGGAGCAGGCTGCTGGCATTGCAGCAGAGGTGGGCTCACGGGGGCTGGAAGGAAATGGGGCCTGAGAATCGGCTGAGGAGAGAGCCTTTGTGTCAGTCTCTAGGGGGGTGCTGTAGCAAATAGCGCAGAGTGAGTGACCTAAACAACAGAAATTAACTTCCTCACCATCTGGAGGCCGTAAGTCCAAGATCAAGACGTCAGCAGGATGACTTCTTCTGAGGCCTCCTGCTCACTGGGCACCCTTATCTCCTCTTCATATTGGGGCCTCAGTCATATTGGTTTAGCACCCACTCCCATGACTTTCTCTTAACCTAATTACCTGTTTAAAGCCCCTGTTTTCAAATACAGTCACATTCTGAGGAACTGGGGGTAGTGACTCCCACATAAATATTTTGGGGGCCCTCAGTTCAGCCTGTAACAACTGGTATGCCAGACTAAGGAGTTTGAGCTTCTTTGATCATAGCTGCTTACTGATTTACGACCCACGAGAATCAACCTGAGCACCCTCAAAGGGGGAAGCGTGGCTCTGTGTTGTGCTAGAAATGAGGCTATGTGGTGTGGCTGTGGGGCAGGAAGAATGGGTTCAAACTGGAACTTACCGTTAATGAGCCTATTAACTTCTCCTGGGCCTCAGTTTCCCCATCGGTAAAAGACCCTGATGCTGGGAAAGATTGAAGGCAGGAGGAGAAGGGGACGACAGGGGATGAGGTGGTTGGATAGCATCACTGACTGGATGGACATGAGTTTGAGTAAGCTCCGGGAGTTGGTGATGGACAGGGAGGCCTAGCGTGCTGCAGTCCATGGGGTCACAAAGAGCCGGACACAACTGAGCGACTGAACTGGAATGAAAGGGCTGGACGAGGCAGATCGTGTCCTGAGCCCTTGCTCCCTGCCAGGCTTTGTGTGGCTCAGGCCTCATCTGGTTCTGTCCTCACAACCTGTGAGCGAGGTGGGGTCATTACCGCCATTTAAAATAGGAGTGGACCAGGGCTGATTCACGTCAATGTATGGCAAAAACCACTAAAATATTGTAATTAGCCCCCAACTAAAATAAATAAATTTATTAAAAAAAAAAAAGGAGTGGAAAGAAAGTGACTTAGTCAGTGTCATGCCTCTAACATGTAGAGAACCAGGATTGGAATTTGGCCCCATGGCTCCATCTAGCTGTGACCCTTCTTTTGGGTCTAGGATGGACAGGGCAGCCTGGGAACTGCAACTGCATGGCCAGCAGAGGGCGCTGCCACCAAGCTGCTGGCCTCTCTCCTCCCCTCCAGGCTTGCCAATCTAAGCCTGGGGTTTGCAGGAACCCCAGGCTGTTCTAAGGTTTGGTGGCACTGGGTGGTCCCACTGCCTTCTCTCATACGTGGTTCCTGTCCCAGATTCTGCAAAAGGCCCCCACCCCTTCAATTTCTGCCCTGATGGACAGACTTCCTCTGTTACTGCCAGGAGGGGAGACCTGGTTCTATAGCAGAGCTTTGTCCCAGAGGCCCTGGAACAAGGCAGTCGGGGGAGGGAGATCTTTTTGAGTCTTTCACTGCTTGTACACTCAGCCCAAGGGAGCCTGTGGTCAGGCTGTTCGTTTCTTTGTAAATAAGAGAGAATGAGACCAGCCTACAGCGAGCCCCTGTTTAGAAATGGGCGTAGGCACAGGTGCCCATCAACACATTCGTGTGTCCCTTCCTCCGTACAAAGCACAGCTGATGACAGAGCTGTCCCTTTCCCCCAGGGACACGCTAATTGTCACCTGCACCAACAGTGCCACGAGCATCTTCGCCGGCTTCGTCATCTTCTCAGTCATCGGCTTCATGGCCAACGAACGCAAGGTGAACATCGAGAATGTGGCCGACCAAGGTACCGTGCGGTTGTCGCCCTGCTGTTGTGGGCCAGGTTCCACGTTCACATCCTGAGCTCCTGACTTGTGCTGCTGGGCTAGGAAGCTGTCCTTCTGGGGTGGGCTGGAGAGGGGGCAGCCTTGGTACCCCTTTGCGGAGGGACCCAGAACAACTGAAGCACCTGCAGAGTTAGAGCTGGCTGCTCCTTACCCAGAGGGGTGGCTGTAAAAGCCCCTTTCCAGCTTCCCTCTCCTCTCTTTAAAAAAAAAAAAATTATTTGTCTGTGTCGGGTCTCAATCGTGGTATGCAGGGTCTTCATTGCACCATGCAGACTTAGCTGACCATTTGGGATCTTAGTTCCCCAACCAGGGATTGAACCCATGTCCCCTGCATTTCTAGGCTGATTCTTAACCTCTAGGCCACCAGGGAAGTCCCTGGTCCCTCTCCTCTTTTAGCTAAGCTCCAACCTATGTAAGGTCTCTACCTGTTAGGCACATGTAGAGGATTCTCTAAGCCAACCAGCGCTCTTGCAGCTGATGTGGCCACAGCCTGCCGCAGGGTGGCATCCCTTGCCGAGGGCTCTGCAGGCACTGAGCTAATGCTTATTAATAAGAGCAGCCTTCTGCTGACGAAGCCCAGGTTGTAAGGTTTGACATGCTCTCAGGGCCTTCTGCTTAGTTAGCAATGCAGACCTGCAGTGTTTTCCCCAGTGGGTGGAAAGGTTGGACGGTGATGGAGGGAGGGATGTGGGATAAATGTTTACTCTCTGCCCAAGTGATCCATCTGTTAATGGCTAACATTTGTGTGGTCTCTCTGGAGTGTACAGAGGGCTGTCATTTTTTTAATCTCATTTAATCCATATTTCTAGCACAGTATTTTGTAGAGAGTACGTAATACTTTTATTGAACTTTTGATTTCCACCCAGCCTTATTCTACGCAGGATTTGGGTGTTGAGCGGGTTTCGGTGGCGAAGGGATTTCATTGTGGCATCGTCTGTCATTAGGGTCACCCTCTAATCAGGCGTTTAGGAGATGCCTCGGTGTCGGGACCGTGGCTGGGGCCGTGGCTGGGGCCGTGGCCGGGGCTGTGGGGACAGGACTGTCTGTGGGCTCTAGACCATCCAGACTGTGGGCCTGTCTTATGGCTTCTCTGTCCAGTTGTCTTTCTTCAAGGAGCTTGCTGCAGACCTCAGAGAATGGCTCAGACGGCAGCACGAGAGAGAACAAAGCCTTAGCAATGTCACCTCCTTGGTGGGCTGCTGTCTCCCTGCGGATAGTTACCACTTCAGTGGTGCTGATGAGGCACTGTGGGCCTCAAAGAGTTAAAGAGCCAGCTTGTTCCTGGGGGATGGGGGGTAATTGTCTCTCCCTGGAGAGAGTGTTGAACCCCCAGGGATTTTGGTCCTGCAGCAGTGCACTAAATTAGAGGTCCCAGAACTGAGCCAACGCCCTTCCCTGATTGAAGAATGTAAAACTCCTGGGGAGGGGGGAGGTGGCAGGGGTGGGGGATACGGGGGGTGGGGGTGGGGAGAGAAGCAAAAGCTTTGTCTTCAGGGTGCCTGTGACACCCAGCTGTCCTTATTTCCTCCCAGCAGGGTACCTGGAGCATTTGGGTCCTACCCTGCTTTCTGGCAGGTCTGAGGTGTTTCGTTATTTTTGTGACATTACTGAGCTGTGAACCGGTGAACCAACTGAACCAGTGGCTGTGTGGTCAGAGATAGTGATTCCTGAGACATGGCCATGTTAATTTATTCTTTCAAGCGCTTTCCTACCCCAGGAAAGGGATGTGGGGGCGCACGTTGCTAAAACCCAAATCAAATTTTGTTTTTACTTTACATTCAAAGCATCAAACAAATGGTCTGAGTTTCCCTCTGGAATTTGCCCTTCTAGATTTTTTTCATTTCCTCTAAGAGGGAGAGGAGCTCTTCACATGTTGTGTTCATACAGCGGACCCTTGAACAACGCAGATCTCAGATACTAGGGGTTAGAGGTACCAAACCTCTGAGTGGTCAAAAATCCATGTTATAATTTATTAGTCAGCCCTTTGTAGATACAGTTCCTCTGAATCTGAGATTACTTTGCATCCATGGATTTGCCCAACTGTGGACTGTCTTATATTATATTTACTACTGAGAAAAATCCACGTATGAATGGAGCCTTGCAGTTCAAACCTGTGTTGCTCGAAGGACAACGTACTTGGTAGCTTCTCATTGTCACCAGCACAGAGAAGTGGGTCTCATCCCCCTCTGGGGAGAGGCAGTGGCCCATGAAGTCTTCTCCCAGACCCATGGGCAGCTAACCCTGCTCATTTGAATTCGCATACCTTCTTGTATGTGATTTGCAGGCTTGTCTGATTTCCCCTGGTATAATGGAGGCCCTGCAGAAGACAGGACAGAGGTTTGGGGTCAGGCCTGCATTAGGGGCCAGCCCCATGCCCTCTTTGCTAGGTGATATTGACACGTAAACATTCAGTTCATTTGTGCTGATTTGGCATTAGTAACTGTGCTTTGATATTTAGTCAAAAGCTGGTTCTCTTTAATGACCTAACAGCAGTGCATTTTATTTAGAGCTCCCTTTTAAGAGAGGCTCAAAGTCACTACCTCAAATCTTGGCTGTATCAGACTGAGGGTGACTGAGGGTGGGATTGGTATGAGACCAGGCTGTCTTCTGCTCTTACGATGGGCATGGGGAAGGGGGCATGGTTTTCCCAGGCATCGACTTCAGAAAAGCAGCTTTCTGGGAAGTCAGCCTGTTAGAGGCATCTCCCAGCCATCTTCACGGCTGCCTGGGGAGTGCTGACTCACTGCCAGAATCCTACCTAGAGCCCTACCAAGATGCTCACACACCTGCAGCAGGACTGGGTTAGACCACAGCAGGAGAACACAGAGGTGCATGTAGATTTCCGAGGCCTACGTGGTAACTCCCAGGTAACCAGGCCACTAGGAAGTGCTGCCCTGGCTCCCTCGCCCCCTCGTGGTACAGAGACCCTGCTGATTCAGATGAAGGGACCGTCCCACCATCTGTCTGTCACTTGGAAGCCAGTCCTTCCAAAGGCACAGAGTTCAGCGCTGCTTCCTCTGAGAACGCATGCATGTGTAGTAGGTAACCAGCAGAGCGAGCCCTCCCCGTGGGCTGTGGGCTGTGCTGGCTCCCGAGCCCCTGGTCCTGTCTGCAGCGGCTGTCTAGGACCAAGGAGCTGCCACTGTAGGTCTCAGGGGGTCCTCCCCGAGTAGCTGGCCTGCCGAGCCCTTTTGGGTCCCTCTCATGGGAAGAGTAATAATGGTCTGTGCTTCCTGAATTCTCTCCACAGCCAGGCATTGTTCTGAGCCCTTCATTAGTATCAGTACACCTAACGTTCACAGAGATTCCCTGAGGGTGAGTGAAGGGAAAGTCGCTCAGTTGTGTCCGACTCTTTGTGACCCCCATGGACCATACAGTCCATGGAATTCTCCAGGCCAGAATACTGCAGTGGATAGCCATTCCCATCTCCAGGGGATCTTCCCAACCCAGGGATCGAACCCAGGTTTCCCACATTGCAGGCTTATTCTTTACCAGCTGAGCCAAAAGGGAAGCCCTATCCCTGAGGGTAGGCACTATTATTATCCCCACTGTATGGATAAGGAAACTGAGGTGTGTCCGGAGTCTTACCCGTCTTATCTAAAGTCCTGCAGCTTTAGAGTGAGGCAGAGCAAGCCTCCTGGTTCCCGGGGCAGCCGAGCCTGCTCTCCAGCTCCTGGGCTTTGCTGAAAGTGGCAGGACTCAGCTTCTGTCAGACACACCAGCCTCACTCAGGGAAGACTCCGCCATGGCTCAGGCAGTCCCTC
Organism: Giraffa tippelskirchi; assembly: GCF_054371585.1. Taxonomy (NCBI): domain Eukaryota; kingdom Metazoa; phylum Chordata; class Mammalia; order Artiodactyla; family Giraffidae; genus Giraffa; species Giraffa tippelskirchi. The sequence goes on from NC_137284.1 coordinate 23,983,600, forward strand.
TTCCTGGACTCTGAAAAATATTGTAAACATGTATTTAAAAAATCCACTCGCTAGCCATCTTGGATAAATGGAGTTTTCTGAACATGATGCCTTTACCCTGTGTCCTGTAGGGAGGCCACTGAAATAAAAACAGACCAGATATTTGAAAATCCTTCTCCACCCTGAAAAAGCAGTAATGTCCAAATGGGCGGAATCCTGTTAAAGCAATCAGCCGAGGTTCTCCAGCAGTGGCCATTTTAAGACCTTCTTGTCCACTTTATGAGCCTAAACTGAACTGGCTTCCTTGGTGTTCAGGGCACTGAACTGGCTTCCTCGGCATGCTGCATTTGAGACCAATTTTGAACTGTAGTTTAATACTGAGTTTTCTTTTATGGTTCACTCAGGGAGCCTTCAGAGGCTGTTTCTACTGTCTGTTCAATATATGCATCAAGTGAGGGTATCTTAGGCATTCCAGGTTTTATATTTTAAATACCCAAAGCCCTAGGCAACATTAGGAGCTAACAACCTGATAAATTCCAGTTTGAAAAAAGGGCTGTTATGATTGAGTTATAAAAACTCCAGTTGCTGCGATTTCTGGCTTCCAGGTGTGCCCTGGCTATGGAGTACCCCAACATTCCCTGGTCTCTGCCCATTATCATATAAGTTTCTACTTACAGGGAAGGAAATTCACAACTACCGGATCTTTAGCCATCTTCCCAGTGAGGCCATGAGGCAGGTAGGAATGGCTGGCAGGGCTCTATGTTAGCAGAGAAAAATGCAGCTCAGATATCCTCTATCAAGACCACACACGATATTCTTGGGAAAACCCAGATCAGGGCTGCTAATTTCCAAGTTCCTTGTCTACTAAGAAGAGCTAATATTCTGTGAGCGTTGATGATGTGTGAGGCACTGGTCTCAGTGTTTTACCTGCATTTCTTCATTTGTCCGTCATGACTGTCCTATTATGAAGAATTATTGTTATCCCCATTTTACAGATGGGCCAGAATGAAGCTTATAGAAATAAACTAACTTCTCTAGGGCTGCACAGTTAGCAAGTCATGGAGTCTGAATTTGGACCCTGAACTGTCTAACCATTAGAGCCCAAACTCTCTTAACTCTTGTGTTTCCCTTATCCCCACCTAATTACCTGTGGACTGATATAGCCCCACGGTTACCAAGCCTTTGTTGGGCAAGATCCTAAAAGCATTAGACTGATTCATGTTTTATGTAAATGGCTTTGCCTGGAGGAGTGACTGAGAAGGGTAGCAGAAGGGGGAAATGATGTCATTCTGGGAATGTTTAACCCTTATAGCAGGGTTTCTGAATCTCGGCACGCTTGACCTTTGGGTTGGATAAATCTTTGCTGTGGGGGCTATGCATTGAAAGATGTTTAGCAGCATCTAGCCTCTACATACTAGACCCCAGTAATGATCCTCCAAGACATCCTGGTTATGAGAATCAAAAATCCTGGTTATGAGAATAAAAAAATGTTTCTAGACATTCCCATATATGTTCTGGGGAGCAAAATCTCCACTGTTCTGGAGAGTAATATTACATCCTCCCTCAAGCCGTTAATACAGACATGGAGGTTTTTGTGTTTATTTGCATGGGTCACAGCCTGGCCATAGTGTTGGGTTGGCCCTGAGTCTCTGCTTTGCCCCTCTCTTTGAGCCTCTCCTATGAATTTCCTGAGATGTGGACCTAATTCCCCTGGTCCTTCCCGTCAATTAGTTTGAGGTCTAACTGGGGAAATGGATGAGGAGGAGTAAAAACCTAGGACACAGAAGGAGCAGCTTCTGTTGTAAACGACTCAGGACTGCCATGGAAAAAGGACCCTGTGGGCTTCCAGGAAGAGGGGTCTTGGAGCTGGATCTGCCTGCAATCATCTGTCTTGTTCTTTCCAGGGCCAGGTATTGCATTTGTGGTTTACCCAGAAGCCTTAACCAGGCTGCCCCTCTCTCCCTTCTGGGCCATCATCTTTTTCCTGATGCTCCTCACTCTTGGACTTGACACTATGGTGAGTGTCCCCTTTTGACCTCTACTTCAGTTCTTCTGAAGACCCCTCTCCTGGGGCTCTATAATCCAGCCTGTGGCAGGGTTTGGGCTTAGCATTATCTCAGTGTTTCCTGAAGCGATGTGTAGGGATGGTGAGGTACCTGTCCAAGGCTCAGGATAACCTTGCATTTGTGGGTGACTCAGGTGATGGTGCAAAGGAGCTGTGCTCTCTCCCTCTTTCCTTTCTCCACGCAAGTTTTACTATGTTCTTCCTGCTTTGGTGTCCTTTTGCCAAAGCAAGTTCTGTGGGGCCGGGTAAGGGAGAATAATGTGAAGTCAATTTTAGGGAAATTGCTCTGGGGCTGAGACTACTACAAGTCATGCTGACAGGTGCTCAGACTTTAGTAGTTGGGTGCAAGGAGGGTTTTTTTCCTTAAGTGGAAGATCAAATGTGATGTAAACGGGAGGAAAGGAATTTACATCTCATGAATACAAAGTGAAGCTTAAAGTGTCCTAGTGGATGGATGTGAGTGCAGTCTCTGGGGGCTGGAAACACAGCTCTAAGGTTCACATCCTGCTTAGATGCCCCTTGCTGACCTTGTGGGTTGGACCCCAGCAAGATCCTTTAGATCATCCAGGGAAAGCAACCCTAAAGACCAATCCTCATACAAATACCACTTGGCCTGGTGGGAAACACAGGACTTTTTTGAGCCTTTGGGGTTGGGCAATGTCTCAGGTGTCCCTTCTCTGGCATCATTCCAGTTTGCCACCATCGAGACCATAGTGACCTCCATCTCGGACGAGTTCCCCAAGTACCTGCGCACGCACAAACCAGTCTTTACTCTGGGCTGCTGTGTGTGTTTCTTCATCATGGGCTTCCCAATGATCACTCAGGTAAGATGCCGCTGAGCACAGGCTTAGGATGGGGGCAGGTTGGGGGTGGGGCTGATGGCTTTTCCATCTTTTTACTCTTAACTCCCATACCTTAGAATAAAAGCCAAACCATTGCCATTTCCAAGTAGATGGCTCCGGTTCATTAGAGACTCTGACCGCAGAGGGAAATATGTCACCTTGGCTACTAATGATACTTCTAGCATCTTCATAATTGAGATGTAGCCTTCTTGAGCCAACAAGACAGGTGTGTCCTACTTTAAGAAAATGAAATACATGGAAATCCAACTTTACCAACCAGAGAAATTTCCACTTGATGACCTGTAATATACAAGATCTATAGTCACTGGAGTTTCTTCTGGTCCTGAGTGTCTGGTGAGATGAGTGTTTGCTCACCTGATGTATACGTATATTGCTTTTGCTGTCTCTCTGACCTTGAGGAAGTCACTACATTGGGCCTTGGTTTCTTCATCTGTAAAATGATGGATTGAAAGGAGATGGTCTCTAAGCCTTATCTAAGAGTGAGGTAAAGATGCGGGGGTGTGTATGAAGACTGCCTATTGACAGATGTGTGAGGACTGCCCATTGACACCTGAAGGTCTTGTGGAGATCAGTCACACGCAGGTGTATGGGTAGAAATGGCCATCTGTTGCTTAAAGCGAAAAAGATGCAATCTGGCTACTTTCACATTTACATCTTCAAATGTTGACCTTTGCCTTTTACGAGTAAGATGTTAGATCACTTTTCTGGGCTTGTGCTGTTGATGAGCTCGGAGTCTCTCGAGGGACTGCTTTGCTAATACGGCAAGGCCTCTGGCTTACTTACTTGACCAGAGTTAAGTTGCTCCTCTCCAGGGGAGGGGGTTATCCTTCGACTCCTGTTGGCACGTAACCCTGCTCAGGCTGGAAGGACTGGCTGCTGGAAGTGGGACACAGCCTGGATCCAGGCCCACTGACGTTGCTTGTCTCTCTTCTCTGCCAGGGTGGAATTTACATGTTTCAGCTTGTGGACACGTACGCCGCCTCCTATGCCCTCGTCATCATCGCCATCTTTGAGCTCGTGGGGATCTCCTATGTGTACGGTAAGGGAACCACTGAGACAGATGCTGAGGCCAAACTGACTGTCGCTGAGGCATCCATGGCTGGCAGGTTTCTCATATTTAAGAAGACAAGGCAAAGGCTTCATTTGCAGCTGTTTAGGAAACAGAGTTGCACCTTTATTTCCAAACTTGCCTCAATCACTCGGATCTAAAAGATGACCGATGGTGAAACTTTGTTATCAGAAACTGCTAGGATTGGGACATGCGCTTGACAAGTGAACGTTTAATGCCTGTGGATGGTGGCTGGACTAGGGGGGAGGAGGGAGACTGCTTTGCTCCTATGAAAGTATTTCAGGGTCTTGGTAGCTGTAGTCTTCATGTAGCTTGAGGTGAGGGGTAGCTTCATTGGTGGTCTCCTGATACTATAGTGAGAAAAGAGAACCTCACAGATCCTTGTGTGTGTGTGTGTTAGTTGCTCAGTTATGTCCAACTCTTTGCAACCCCATGGACTGTAGCCCGCCAGGCTCCTCTCTCCATGGAATTTTCCAGGTAAGAATACTGGAGTGGATTGCCATTTCTTTCTCCAGGGGATCTTCCTGACCCAAGGACTGAACCCGGGTCCCCCACATTACAGGCAGATTCTTTACCGTCTGAGCCACCAGGGAAGCCCCATCATAGATCCTTAGGAGACTTTATTAGCATCATGGGAACCTATGAAGCAAGATCTCAACCCCAGATTTTCCCAGGAAGAAACTTCCAATTCCCTTATAAATTAACCCTTCCTATCATCACTATAGCAATGAGCATCCTATAATTAGTGGGGCCATTCTCAAGAAGAACAGGAAAAATCAGCAGATGCCATCTTTGCCCTTCCTGGAGAGGTGTTTGTGCTTGGCTCGGGGATGGAGTTGAGTCTCACCAGGTGATCTCTTGAGCCCCTCGTGTGTACCACCAGTCAGCACAAGCCAGTCCTATGGGTTTCAAGGCGGTGCTGACATCCTTGTGCCTCACAGTCTCAGAACCATCTCTAATATAGATAAGACCTCTACGGTAAATACCAGGAAGGTGAAAAATGCCAAGTCAGAAGACCCATCTGTATTGTAAAACCAAAAAGAGATGGTGAAATGAAAGACAAGGTATCACTTGAATGCAGGGATGTGCTTAAGAGCCTTTTGCCTTTAATGGTTAACCTCTTGCCCATCAGGGCTTCAGCAGCTTCTCACTTTACTGAAAAATGCATTAAAATGGAGGGTGATGGGCAGTCAAGATATAAAAAGGAAACCTCTCAAGTAAAAGCTGCATGCCCCAGAAACAGGAAAACACTGCAATCATTGTTGGGCATTGGCAGAAGAAGAATTTATCTCAGCTGGAGTTTACATCTCCACTGCAGAGAGAGTTTAGTTTCTGGCCAGAGAAGCGGGCAGGCATGCCAGCTGTCCTGATGGCATCAGAGGCCAAACTGCTAGCACTTTGGGCTGATGAGACAGCCTCAAGCCTGCAGTGACACTGTGATTGAAGACTCGCATTTAGGGTAAGGCTTCAAAGAGCTTCCTACCTGAGCAGAGAGTGGCAGAAACCCACCCAATCTGCCACAGTGAATCCTAACTTTTGGCTCAGATACCAAAGGCATTACTGTGGAGAGGCCTCTGGGGCTCTCTTTCGGAAACTCCAGCCCTTGGGGGTCCACACATAAGCTGAAGTCGCCAGATGGTCTGTTGGCAAAGTCAGGAAGGCACTTCATCGTGGCTCTGGCCCGAGTGTAGGTAGCCATCTCATTGACCTCCTCCCCTGTCTGTAGTCTCCTTGCTATTTCCCACAAAAGGCACATTTGCATGATTCTTTCCAATAAAACAGGGTTGTTCAGTGTGGTTTACAAGCATCAATTAAAACAGAAACCTTTTAACATTTCTGTTTTTAGGACTTAAATATCTCTCTCTCAGCCCTCATATAAATCTGGCGGTAGATTTTTTGGTTCTGAAGGAAAAAGTAAATCCCGAGTGCTTTTTTCCCTGAGCTCTGCTAATCTTCCTAGGGGGACCACCCAGGCAATTACCCGGACTCTAGAAGGCTGGTGCTGGGCCAGCTCCCAGGACTAGGTGGACTCTGTGCTAAGCTTAGGTTGAAGTTGACTCCTGTATTGTCAGATGTGGGTGTGACACTCTGATTTGGACCTGGAGGGAATTCTAAGAAGGGAATCTTAGAAGAAATATTTAGAGCTAATGTCATTGTTAGGGTGAAAGGAAAAGCCTGAACAAATATATAATGTATGCTCCAGATGACAGTGGATTCTTTATTGAGACGATGAGCCCCCAAACAAATGCAGGTTAGTGTAAGAAATTTGGACAGGAACCCATGAAGAAAGGAAATGAACCTGACTGATTTGATCCCCTTCCATCCTGGCTGCTGAATCTGAAAAAGAAGCAGACAAATCGCAGAGATTTGTGTTTTCTTCTCGGTTCTAATGATCTCTAGAGTCTAGATTCTAGAGGTTGCCATTCAAACATTTAAAATACATTGGGTACAATTTTCAAGTTTTATCTTTGGATCAAAAGAGCTGATTCAGGCTCTCAAGGCAATGCTCTTCAAAGGCCAATATCTGGATTTGTGGTAGCTAGAAAAGTGCAACTCCCCAAGTTTGGTGTAGGAACAATCTCTTTAACAGACTTTTACCTAAAAGAGTCGCTTTGTAAAAGAGATTTGTACTTCCTGAGAGCCAATACAGAGACTTTCTTGGTGGGGAAACCGTGGCATTAACTTGCTGCGACAGAGCCCTCGTGCCTGATAATGCCTTGGCTCTACACTGTGCATTTCCCACAAATCACAATGTGCTCAGTCCTCTTGATATGTTTTCTTCCACGTTGGTCAGTGACTTGTTTTACATCCCACGAGCACTCTGTCTTTCTCTCCATCCTTGTGAGGGATGTTGGAGTTCCAGCAGGCAATGACTCTTACCTGGCTGGGGGCCCTAAGGCTACCCGGAGATAAAGGAGGGCCAGACTAACCAGAAAAGGACTCGAGAAGATGGCATTTCAGAAATAAAAGGACATAAAAGAACACAAGGACTGAGGCTTAGTATTGAGCTTATTGCTAACCAAGCCAGGGAAAATCTAAGCCCACACGGAGGATTTTGGCTCCAAGGGATGCAGCCAAAAATCACGTTAACTGTAAGAGAATAATTGGAGGTACACACAGGGCTGGAGACCTAATTTGTGAGACCGAGGGCAAAATGAAAATCTGGAGTCCCATGTTAAAAATTGTTCAAGGTGGCGACAGGAGACCATTAATCCAGGGGTGGCACCCTTCTCAGCACCAGGCCCTGGACAGGTGGTTGGCTCACAGGCCAGGAGGCTGGCCCTGGCCACACAGTGGGGAGAGCAGTCCCTGGGAGACCATACTCAGACCAAAGGCGAGGGTGTGATTCATAAAGACAAAGGCCACAAAGTTGCATGGGCGAAAGTGGTTGGTTGAGGCAGGTCCTTGACTTACAGTTCAGGGTTGGTTGGTTATATGGAGCTTGTGGTAGGCCCCTTTCTGGGCACCAGGTCTGCGTGTCTGAGTCTAAAACAGTAGCCATGAGTTCACCACTGTTTTTATTTCCTGCTATTTTTCTGCTAGCTCAGGCAGAAGCAGTTGCTCTGATCCCTTTTGTAGCTCTCTTACCCCTCCAGGTTCAAGGTCATGCAGCAGGCAGATCTCTATGCACAAGTTCCGGGCTCCAAGATCGATTCCTCTACCTAGTGTTAGCCTTGACGAGGGATTTGGACAAGTGGGAAGGACAGAGCAGGCAGAGGAAGCCATGTGAACAAAGGCCTAGCCACTGACATAGTAAGGGACTCTGGTGGGGGCTTGGGCGTGAGTCAGGGTGTGGGAGGGCTGCGCTGGGTGCGGGCCAGAGTGGATAGGGGATGGAGGGATTGGAGAGCCTGACTCAGCAATGAGCAAGAGGTGGGAGGCTTGCCTGGCAGCTCCCACTGGTGCCCTTGGGCAGCATCTGCTGGGCCACGCTGGCAGATCAGGCCGATCCATCACGGGACCTGGAGTGGAGCCTGTTGGAGCAGGCAATCAAAGCCCTCTCGGGAACAGAGGAAGCTGACTTTCCAGGGCTTGTGCTAACTCTGGAACCCAAGTCATCTCACTCAGTTCTGGGGCTGCTCCTGGGCATCGAAATGCCTCCTGCTGAAACTGGGCACCCACTATCCACCCCCTCCTGCAGTCTGGACCCAGCTACCCAGTTCTCCGTCCCCTCTGGGGGAACCCGAGCACTTCTCCTCCCACCCCCGCCTCCCGTAGGAGGCTGTCTCTGTGTGTCTTCCTCAGTCTAACCTCGAACCCTGTCACATCGGTTTCCCTAGGCGAGCTGCACACCACCATCTCCTTGGAGGATGGTTTAATGGAGAGGAAGGGTCAGGTAACAGGACTGATACTGAAAACAGAAGATTTTAGAGTCTTTTCTTTTTTTGAAGAACTGAGTCCCACTTTCAGGATTTCACGTGGGTTTCTGAGGTCCTCATTTTTTTTTTTTTTTAATTATTTTTAATTGGAGGATAATTGCTTTACAATGTTGTGTTGGTTTCTGCCATACAGCAACCTGAATCAGCCATAGGGACACATATGTCCCTGTCCTCCCACCCCCTACCCCATCCCCCCCCCAGGTTGTCACAGAGCACCAGGTTGAGCTCCCCGTGTCATACAGTGAATTCCCACTGTTTTACACACGGTGACGTATGTGTTTCAGTGCTACTCTCTCCATTCATCCCACCCCTCCTTCCCTGCCCCGCTGTGTCCATAAGTCAGTTCTCTATGTCTGCGTCTCTATTGCTGCCCTGCAAATAGGTTCATCTGAGGTCCTCATCTTTAGCTTTCATCTCTTCTTTGGTTCTAACCCCTCACTTATGTCCAGAGGGTCTAGTGTCCAGAGGCCAGTCATTGAAGGAGTTTGATGACGTGAAACGAGACACACACACAAACCTGAAGATGGTCAGATAGCTGTTCCAAGTGTGCAGTTTTTGCCTGTGGTGGCCCATTATTTGGGGCTACCAGTCGGAACTGCCGAGTATGAAGGGGCTCAAACTCAGGGCCCTTTCCCGTCTCTTCAGCATGGCAACCCCCCAGTTCTGAGAAAGCCTCGCTTCTGATGAGCTCAGGAAACAATACAAGAAACTGTTTCCTCCTCAAAAATTCTCCGTGGCTTTTCCTTTCAGAGAGCGGATGCTGGTTATTTGGGGCCCTGAGAAAAACACTCATCTGCTTTTTACTTTACATAGTTATGTTGATCAGCGACCAAGAAGACCACAGTCCTTTGAGTTCCAACAAAGTGAGTGATAGCCACATGGAAGTCACACTGGTTCTTGCCTGCCGTTATCACCTTCCATGGAGCAGAGACAAATTGACTCATGGAAGAGTAGCCTTGGGACTGAGTGAAAGTCCCTCAGTTGTGTCTGACTCTTTGCGACCCCATGGACTATACAGTCCATGGAATTCTCCAGGCCAGAATACTGGAGTGGGTAGCCATTCCCTTCTCCAGAGGATCTTCCGAACCCAGGGATTGAACCCAGGTCTCCCGCATTGTGGGCAGATTCTTTACCAGCAGAGCCACCAGGGAAGCCCATCCTTGGGAGGGTGGGGGATAAAAGGCAACATACAGGGAGTCTCCCTTGAAATCCCAAGGCTTTCATAATACTCTGTGCTTCCTGATCACGACGGTAACTGGGCTTGCCAGAGTTGGTTGCTGAACCCATGAGCCCACCTGTGAAAACAGCCACACAGGTGACTGTGTCAGATGGTGGCAGTGTGGAGATGCCTGGGTCAGGCTGGGATGGAGCTTTCTAGCTGGCACCGTGGGCTGACATCTCACGTGGAACTTCACTGCAGAGAGTATTTGCTATCTATCTAAATGTTCCATTTGCCTTCATCTTCCCAGCAGTGAGTCATCTGTCTGATGGTTTTCTACATAATAGGGGTCATGTTGACAGCAAGAGGGGGCCATCCCAGCCCATGACACGCGAGTGAGGGGCTCTCGTGCTGTGCCCTGTCCCATCTCACCCCCTGCCACCGCTCCTCATGCTCCATCTCTGTCTCTTTGCAGGCTTGCAAAGATTCTGTGAAGATATCGAGATGATGATTGGATTCCAGCCAAACATTTTCTGGAAAGTCTGCTGGGCCTTTGTGACTCCGACCATTTTAACTGTAAGGACTGCATGCTTTATCATGCCGGCAGTACCTTGCATGTATATGCGATGCTTTATGTTGAACAAGACGTGTGCCTACATACAGATGACCCTGGGGAGCTGGTAGGATGGATATTATTCCTGTCTTTCAGCTGAGGAAACTGAAACTCAAAGAGGTGAAGCACCTTGCCCAAAGGCACAAGGGTGATAGAGGGGTGGAGGGCAGAGCTAGGACTCAGGCTTGGTTTGGAGCATCCCTAGGGAACATTTCCGATTGTATCAGTCGGCCTCGTGTGATCACAGTTCCCACATGCTAACCACGTCCACCCTTTGTGCAGAGTGCTTTTTATGTACCACCTCATCTCTCCCCTACAGGAGTTCTGTGGGGTTAGTATTATAATTATCTCCATTTTACAGAGGAGGAAACTGATACCAGAGCTTATGCGACTTGCCTAGGATTGTAGAACTATTAATTGTAACAACATCCTGGGTTTCAACCCAGGCAGTCTGTCTCTAGAACTCTTAAACACTGCTCAACACAGCCACTATACAACTAATGTGTATAGCAGAAGTTAGACTTTTATTGTTCATTTCTATTGCTTTTGAGGACTATCTTATCATCCTCAAGTGTGATGATATTTTAAGATCATCTGACGTTCAACTTCTTAAAGAGCAGAGCCCTTCTTGTACCAGTAAATCTGCATAGAGACTCACATGCACTTTCTGTCACCTGTTCCTTTATTGTGCCTTAGCTTCTGGCTTTGCCTCCATCCACTCTCTAAGCACAGTAACTGACAAGAGACCTTGTCTTTCTTTCTTCCTGGCTTGTGGTCAAAGGCTGCAGGAAGCTGGCTGTAGTTCCTGCTGATCCCAGCAGGTGGCACTAGAAACCAGATTAAGACCCTTGTTTCGCTGCTCCGTAACCGCTTCTTTAAAGGAACATGACGGTAAAATAGTAAAGAAAACAGACATTTTCCTTAAAACCAAAAACCAAAAAAACCCCTAAAAGCTGTCCCAGAGTGAGTTTTAATCAAAACATCTCAATTTCTTTCTGAAAAAGAAGTTTAGACAGAAAAATCATTCAGTATTTCCCTCCCTCGGCATTGACAGGAGACATCATATAGAAGCCACATCTGTGTCCACGTCTGTATCTGTATCTGATATCACCTTTCAGAGGCTGCAGTTTGTCTGAAAAGTCCCACCAGACTGGGGACATGAGAACTGAAAAGGATTAAGGTAGATCTTTCCGTTTCTTGAATTCAGGACTGATGGGTTTAGCCATCTACGAAGAGGAAAACAGGAGACGCCCCCCTCCCTCCTCCGCCACAACCCCTGTCTGCCTCTGCTGTTTTCTCTATCTCTGCTGAGCTTCGCCAGGTCCTCCTGTTGTTACTACACACATTTTATTCTTGGCTGAAATCAAAGTTAGAATTTGTCCCAGATTCTTTCGACCTTTGCCTCCTGTCTTAGAACAGATTAAGCTTCAAAGAATCTTACTGTATTCTGCAGAAACGTATCACATAGTGATAATCAACACGATGACTTGTGGGGCTCTAGCATCAGGCAGCCTCTTTAGGAATATTGTCTTTTAAGCTCCCGACCACCCTGCTTGCTGGGTGATTCTCGCTCACTTTACAGATGTGTGTGCTGAGGCTTGGAGAGGCTGAGGAGCTTGCCTGAGGCTACAGAGCTTGCAGGGGGCAGAATAAGAATCGAATCCAAGGCTATCTAGGCTTCAAGATAATACCTGTCTAAACATACTTCTAATACATTTCTGAAAGCCTAGTTGCTTTCATCGCCAAGTGGAGTGTGGCCAATTCTGGATTAAAATCATCCTAATCTTCTTTAGGAGCAGAATTTCAGAGAAAAGGGATAATGGGGACTGGCTGTGTTTTTTGAGAAAGTGCCTCAACTGTGCTGTGCTTTACTCAGTTTCCATTATAAAACTCTGTGGAGAGGTCCCAGAATATATCTTCCACCAAATCCTCCTTCTGTGTTTAGGAGCTAGAGACAAGAAGTCAGTTGCATCATCAGCATCACCTTCTGTTGCCATCAGCTGAATGTCAGGTGTACCTGGCTTCATGGCTAAATTATCCTTTCTCATGGCCAGGTTCAGCTGAGAGCAGGGTTTTATCAAAGCTGATTTGGCAGGGTGAAATTGATGGCAAGAACAAGTTTACATAGGTAAATTTGATATGATACCTGTGTAACAGGAAATGGTATCAGAGGACCAAGCCTAACCCTTCCTTTTTGGCCATTTGCCCTTCTGTAACACGGTTATCTTGTAGGAGACTAAACTGAGCTGAGATTATGGGCTTCAGTGACTTCAGAACCCCTGAGATAAAATTGATCATTTTTATATGTGCCTTCATGAATTTATAGAGCTATAAATATTCTGCATGTAATTATTGTATACATAGGCAGATCATGTTACCAAATTATGCACACATAAGCAGATGTATTGCTATTTATATAGTAAATGAAATGGAGCAACTTACTATAATTACATTAAGCCCCATTTCCAATAGACTGGTTAATAAAACTTGTAACTCTAGGGACAAATATTCTAAAGGGGGCCTAGAGTAGATGTATCGCTTATAGGAGCAGTATTTTCAACCATTGTCTTCAGGCTCTTGTTGCTTTGAATCCATATATTGAATTACCATTGCATTGGAATAATCACTTACCCCGGCAGCCCAGGCTTTGCAGCAGTCATAAAGATGCCTTACATTTGTATAATGCTTCCCACTTTTCCAAAACACTTCCATGTATTATCTTTCCTGACATAATTCCCTCCAATCATTTTCAGGCAATTCTTTTACTGCTTAAGATAGAACAAGAGAGGTGAGGAGGAGGGAGGAAGTAGGCGGCTACATTGTTCTGCTGCTGCTGCTAAGTCGCTTCAGTCGTGTCCAACATTGTTCTAGGTGGATTCAAAACAGGGAGAACTCCATTTCCTGAGGGGAGTGCTCCCTCCCCCAACACAGCCATTAAGATCCCTCTTCAGTCTTTTCTGGTGCCTCGTTTTTCCAACTTATCTGTTCCTTTGTTCCTCTGCAGCTGCACTAACCAAGTTTTCAGAGATGTCTCATCACTGTGGTCTGCCAAAGTGCATGGTGAGGGGGCATAAAGGACTGAAAATGAATCATGACCTCTCTTAAAAGTGAAGGGGGTAGTGCTTCCTGGTGGTCCAGTGGCTAAGACTCCATGCTCCCAATGAAGGGGGCCCGGGTTTGATCCCTGCTCCAGGAACTAGATCCCATATGCTGCAACTCAGAGTTCACTTGCTGCAACTAAAGATCTCATGAGACACAGTTAGGACCCAGCTCAGCCAAATAAACATTTTTTGAAAAAAGCAACAACAAAAAAGGGAGAGGGTCCCCTGAGTAAATAGCAGACTGTTGTTTCCAAAAAACCCCTGTGTTGTCCACCCAGTGTAAAATGGATCTGTTTTATGGCAGAAAAGTCTGAGACATACGGATCCCTCAGCTAATTAGCAGTAGAGCTGAGATTAGCCTGTCCCCAGCTCGCCGTTCGGTGGCAAGGCCCGTCCACCTTGTGTCATTTGAGGGAGGTGGGGCCACCCCTCTCTTTGTCCCACCGCTGATTATAGAACCAAACTTCCTGCTCAGCCACTGCTTGGGGACCACTTAGCCAGCTTTAGAGGCAGCTCCTGGAGACGGTCCTTTCCCCATTCAAGGTGAAAGCAGAGTAGATTCAATTTGTTTTTCACATTAACCTAGTGGATTTTCCCCTTATAACTCAGGCTTGATTATCAGTTATAGAAAGCAGAGACAGCCCCTTAAAAACACCCACCATCCGCTCTCCCACCTCCACCTCTCAGTCACCCTGGTGTACATCCTTTAAATTCGCCCTCTCAGCCCCTCTGAGTGTATAGACACCTACATGCATTGCTGAATTTTTATGCGATGGCAAGTACAGTGTCAGCACCTCAGTGTGTGTCAGTTCATCTCTGAAATCCAGTTCTTTCATTTGGAAAATGGAGTAATAATACTTCCGTTACAGGATCATCACAGGGGAAAAATGAGCTAATAGATATGAAAGCAGCCAGCTCACAGCAGGGGTCCAACACGTGACTGTTGAGGGCATACTCACATCCCCACCCTAACACATGTGTTTCTCTTTTCTTCCCAGTTTATCCTTTGCTTCAGCTTCTACCAGTGGGAGCCCATGACCTATGGCTCTTACCGCTACCCTAACTGGTCCATGGTGCTCGGATGGCTCATGCTTGCCTGCTCCGTTATCTGGATCCCGATTATGTTTGTGATAAAAATGCATCTGGCTCCTGGCAGATTTATTGAGGTAATTGTATCAGCTCTTACTCCTGCCTTTCCCTCCCAGGGGAGAAGCTCTGCGCGCTCTGTGCTTTAAAAAAACCAAAAGATTTGGGAAACTTATTCTAGCTGGAGACTGGGTGATTAAGTGGTTACAGTTGCTATCATTTCAATTAAATCTGTTTTTATTATGTGTTATTCCTCTAATGGAGGGGCTCAGACAATCCGCAGGTGGAGCTGTCATTGTGTTCTTCCTCAGAGCAGTGAAGGCTCCAAAAAATAAGTGATCAGAGTGTCTCCTCTCTCCACGTACTCCCTCCTCCTCTCCCCTCACCCAGAGTTTAAATCCCAGCCTTTGGCTGTTAACCACACAGCCGATGCCCCTTTCTTGATGTTTCTCTCTGTCGGAGGCACCTCCCCCTCCAAACACCTATTACCAGTTACATTTAAAATCACTAGGCGTAGCCGAGGGATCCAAGCTGATTAATGTGTCACGTAGAATGTAACATCCCCATAGAATGTAATGAAAGGTCCAGGGCATGACTGGTGTGAGGTGATGCTTATCTTAGTTAGTCCCTTGCTGAACCCATTTCCCATTCCTCATGCAAAAAACTCCCCACCCTCACTCCAGAAGAGGATGGTAAGGGGACAGCCACTTTCTGAGCCACCGGTGAAGTGTGGTCAGGCTTTTGTTATTCATGAGAATCAAGTGTTCAGACGTGCTAGGAAGCCATCAGTGCTGCCTTGTCTTGGAGGTCCAGCGGGCTGCTGTTTTGGACCAGATCAGTGCTACTCAGGGCCTCGCCCAGGGGCCAGCAGCATCAGCACCGCCTGGGAGCTTGAAAGTAAAAGTGAAACTGTTAGTCGGTTATGTCTGACTCTTTACGACCCCATGGACTGTATATAGGCTCCTCTGTGCATGGAATTCTCCATGCAAGAATACTGGAGTGGGTTGCCATTCCCTTCTTCAGCAGATCTTCCCGTTCCAGGGATTGAACTCAGGTCTCCTGTGTTGCAGGCAGATTCTTTACCATCTGAGCCACCAGGGAAGCCTGGGAGTGTCCTGGAAATGCAAATAATCAGGCTCCAACTCTGCTCTGCTGAACCAGAATCTTGGGGATGTGGGACTCTGGTGGCCATAGTTTAACAAGCCCCAGGTGATTCTGATGCAAATTGAGACCTGAGAGGTGCTGGATGAGAAAGAGGTGAAGAAACACATGTGTAGATGCAGGTAGTGAGGAAGAGCTGGGTGGGGTTTGCTCTGGGTCAGCCAGATTGAGGAAGAGAGCGCCCTGGAGCATCTCACACCGGCTTGGGAGGGGAACAGTAGACGGGAAGAGAGCACGTGAGTGAATGAGCTACAAGAATGTGCACGCGATGAGGAGGTAGCCTTTGCTTTTCTTGGACTAAAGATGGTGGCAGAGTTGGCAGAGGGAGATGCAGGAGTCTCCTTACTGAAGCAGTGGTCCAGGTTCCACCCTCAGGAAATTCTGTCTGTGACCTCCTTAAGGTGCATTGACACGGTCCCCTGCCCCCCAGGGATGGCTTGCTGTAGCCTCAGGTGGGCTCCCCCTCCCTGACCCAGTAACCTCTTTCCTTCTGAACAGAAGCTGCGTTAGCCTCTGCTACTCTTGTCTTAGGCTGAAATCCTCTAAACTGATGAGTCGGCAATATACATTTATTATGGTTAATTTGGGACACAAAGGTTGCAAACTGATGATTAAGGGGAGATTAAACTAACAGCTATAAGAAGCAGCTTCTTTTTAATAGGTAATAAACTCATCATTGTTCCCTCTGATGTAGTCAGACATCTGCCTTCTTTTTTCTTATTCTAGAAAATGCTCCAATCAAATTATGTTTTCCCTGAAACATTCAGTTGAAGGATTAGAGACATTCCCATTATTTTTAGCTCCCCTGCAAGAACCCACACTTTTGAACCAAGTCAGAAGCGTATATTTTTGTCAACACATAATTAAAGTCTTTGCTCACTCTTGGCAGTGTATCTTTGGGGTTGAGGGTTTTTTTTTTTTTCTGGCCATTTATATACTTTTGGGAAATATGCTAAACAAAATCCAATTATTTTGATGTAACAACTCACTGTTGAGACTAGAACAAAGTAATTGAGTACATGTCCTTTGCAGACTGTGTTTGGCAATAGAGCAGCTTGTGGGTCCTCTCCATTTGGAGGGGAAGAAATGTATAATTAAATCTGGGCCCTTTATCTTCTATTAATCTTATGTACGGCAAACCCTGAGCAACTGTAATATTGCTTGCAGGGTGATGTAAATAATTCCAGGTGAACTAAACTAAGTTTCCTCTGTAACGCATTCCTGGCCTCGTTAATTAATGGAGCTGGTCTTCCTAACTGCTTCTCCTGGTTGAGGACCTCTTGGTTCCAGGAGGTGTTCTGGCAAATGTCGTCGCATGCAGTTTGCAGATGGGTGAGTGGTGTCTGGGGGAAGAAGGTGCTTTGCTTCTGTGACCCTGTGTGTCTTTGGCTTCTTTGCAGAGGCTGAAGTTGGTGTGCTCGCCGCAGCCGGACTGGGGTCCCTTCTTAGCTCAGCACCGTGGGGAGCGTTACAAGAACATGATCGACCCCTTGGGGACCTCTTCTCTGGGACTCAAACTGCCAGTGAAGGATTTGGAACTAGGCACCCAGTGCTAGTCTGATGGCATGGGATGGCTCAGACTTGATTCTCTTTCTCCTCTCTGCCTTTCCCTGATGCTTTCCCCAGCTTTTTCCCCATTTTTCTTCTTCCTTCTCCCCACATCTCGGCTCATACCTGTGCATGAGAGTGATGACTTAGAAAAGTAGGACATAGTGTTGCATGCTGTAGCCAAGAGCTAGACGGAGCTCGGTTTACCTGTGTCCACGCTGTCAGTTTCCAGTGGGGTTTACCTCACAGGTTAGAATCAATGAGGGGAGCACCTCCCAGCGAAGTCACATGTAGATGTTCGTGAGTTGGTCAGTAGAGAAGCATCCTTTGTGATTGTCACTGGTGGGGCCAGTCAGGCTGATGTAGGATAACCAGATTGTTGGTTTGGACTCATCTGAGCCATGTCATGGTTTCATTAAGACACACAAAGTTCAGGGCAGGGTACCTTTGGAGGGTTGGCAGTGGTCAGAAAATGTTTTCAAGTAAGATGAGGCCAGTGGCTTTGGACACCCCCAAGGTGATGAAGTTCCCATTTCCATTCATGTCTGGGGCTCTGTTGCCATCATTTAGACCCACTCTCTCGAGTACGCCAAGGACTCACATGCTTTCTCTCTGCAAGCTGAGAACCTCAATGAAGAGTCGGCTCTATTCCCTCAGTTGGTTTGCTTTTTTTTAATGACCATAGTTGTGAATTCTTTGGGTCCTTTCCTCTACCTCTGCATCATATTATCTGTGCCTGATGTCAGACACCCATACCAGAGTGCCCTTTAGTGTCTCCATACGTCTAGCATCGTGGTTCAGTGTCATCACCCACGTGTCTTCTCTTCCAAATGTCTTTCTATGAGCTGTAGTTACCTTGTCTGTCAACCTCTGGGAAACTGAGACTTACCCTGGTTCTGTCTATCTGTTATATATATCAGACACAAACTCTTGAAAGTCAGATAACGTCTCAGTTTGTACTCTTCACTTTCTCACTCACGGTCAATGCCAGTTGTAGCCATTGAATCAAAGAAGTGGAGAGTTGAGGAGAAAGCAACCGTAATACTCACTGCACTTTAGGTCACTGTAGGTACAGAAGTTTCTGATAGATACAGGTTAGGTAAGTAGCAAGTGAGCCAATTAGAGCTATTGCTTTTAAGACTACACTTAGCTGATACCATCTGCAGAGTTCTCAATTCACAATACTCGTAATCACACTCTAATGAGAACGGATCATCTGTCTACAGAGACTGGCGAAGCTGTAACCTCTATTATCTTCTTGTATCCTGAACATGCATATATGAGATTTTTAAAATGTGATATGTGTTCACGTGGTGTGTACTTGTAATGGTGTTTTCTGTCCATATAAATATCTTATGAATCACTGTAGAGATGGTGAGTATAGTGTAGTATAGTCTTTTTTTTTCCCCTTCCAGTAATAATATCTAAACTTAAAATTGTTTCCTTAGGGGAGGCCATTGCAATCATTTTTTTATTTGTTTGTCTTCATATTACAGGGTCTCAGGCGAAGTTTTCAGTTCAAATCTTGTATATTGATATGACATTTTCATCCTTTTCAACAGCAACGAAACCCAACAACAGACCTTAAAGTAATACTTTTTAAAAAATAACTTCATTTGTTAAAGAAAAAAGAAATAACTCAGCTCATCTTACTGAGCTCTTTCTTTTCTGGGGCAGATATCATTATCATTTGCCATGTGAACTTCCAGTTTTGAAGAGCAGTCTGTGAAAACTTTCAAAAAAGGAAACTCAGATGGGTTTCGAACTTTAGGTTTTTTCATCTGTTTTCAAGGCGTGTTTGTTCTTCCTCCTCCTGTTCTGTTTTTCTGCTTACTTACCTCCCAAAGCTAGAACTTACCGGAATCCATCACAGAGACTAAACCCTAAGCTTCCCCTAGACTTAGCTTTAGGAAACTGAGCCGTGACCTTCCCATCCCAATGTTTCGTATAGTGACCTGTCCACCATTAACACTAGTTTCCCCAAGAAAGCCATATTGAAAAGAAGTCCCCAGGGCTCTAGCAGATCCTGCACAGTGGTACTAAAAATTAGCCTCTCGCCTTGATATCCGACAGGGTGGGAGAGGAAGGGAGGACTAGCTTTGGTTTGGAAAGGATCTGCAGCCTTTCCAATTTGAACATTGAAGAAAATCACTGAAATCAATTAGCAGCTTCCCATGGGAATGATGGGTTTGTGTCAGGGTGCATGGTTTCTGGCTTTCCTCTCTTGCCTCTTGGCTAAAATTTGAGTTGGATGCTGGTTGCCAAGCCAATTTCTATTAATTATTGCTGTTGTGACTAAAAAGGGGGTGAGGTAAACTCATGGATGCTGCCAGATTTGCACACACTGCAAGTTCGCTTCATTGTGAGAATGGGGACGACCTCATTAACTAGTGTGTTTTTGCACTTGGGGGCAGTGACATTTGTGTTCATTACAATTTGTCCAGTTAAGACCCAGGGGCTGTTCCCTGAGCAACGGGGTTTTTGTGTGTGTGTCTGTGTTTTTAAAACTTTTTTCCTAGAGCGTCCAAGTTTTATGTACAGTGTTCTTAAGGGTGGAAGGTTCTAAGCTTATCTGGGAATGGTTACCTTGTGAGTTTAGTTTTGTCTCTTTCTACAGTTGTGTTTAACTTTTGAGGCTTTCCTTGCCAGAGTAGTGTTGGGTATCTGAGTTGTCTCCACTCATGGCCAGTCTGCTCATGCTGTACCTCCCCTGGACTTGGCTCGGACGCTAAGAGCTGAGATGCATATGACCAGATGGATGTTTCCATGCTATTGAAATCCACAGTCAAGTGGAAGGAAAAAAAATGAACAAATAAAAATGAAATGAACAGCATTGTCATAAAGCTCCACTTGAGAGTTCCCCTTCAAACGGAGGCAAAAACTGAGTTGCTGAGAAAAGGCTTGCGTTGGTTCACTGTGCAGAATGGTGGGGTGTTTTCTACTTGCGAGATTGTTTCCTAATACCAACAAATGCCAGAAACCCATTCTGAGAAAAAAAAAGCCATATGTTAAAAACAGTAACCCTGTAATATCCTTAAAGGAGAAAAATATGTGTATGTCTTAACAATTGGTGTTGTGGCTTCTTATGCATATATTTGTCTTGTGTATTAGTAACTTTTAATCTCTTTAAGGCTGTGTGTTTGTCATGTACAAATGTGTCCAGTCTGGTCTTTTTTCTCTTTCTCTCTTATATTTATTTATTGCATGAAATCTGTGGTCAATGCAAAATCTCGATGACCTCAACGCCTTTGAAATTTCCAATGTGTCTTTAATAGGTCAGAAATGGAGTCAACTTGTATTTCAGTGAGTGGCACTTTAAAAGGACATTGAACACAATGACCAGGAAATGGATAAGACGAGGGTTGTCTTTGCTAATGTTGCACTGGAGTTGAGTTTCCCTTTAAGTTCTAATTCTGTTATCTCTATGTGCCTCAGTGCTTCTGATAAACTTGACCTGTCAGCATGGTTTTCCCATGCCTAAAAACTAAGATTTTTTTCTTTTCTCTTTGTTCCCTTGGCCATTGGTCATCATTCTTTTCGCCAGAGACTTGCACAATAACTATTGCTTCATGTAAGTGTGATGGCAAGATCCTGCTGCTGCTACCTGGATTTGGGTCTGTGACACACTTCTGCAGCCTGGGTGGTAGGTTCTCTTGCAGAGAAAACAGGCCAAGGCCAACGAATGACTGTCACCTCTGTTTCCTCCTGGGTATTGTAGAGGAAACCTCCAGGCTGGGAGCAAAGGTTTGGATGATCGAATCTTAATGCTGATTTCTCTGCAAAGTGGTCTGAGGATTTGCAAAAGTAAAGCTATCTTTCCTGGATTTTGCTTCAACTGTACAGAAAGGCCAAGTGATTTTGAATTGTGGTCTCTGCTTTGGTCACCTCTGAGCAGCCTGCAGCCAAAGAGAAAGTGTTCTCAGATTGGATATTCATCATCCCTGAAGAGGGAGCAGTGGCTTGATTTGCCGCCATGGATTAAATACATCTTCAGGTAACCATTTGCCTTATAGGTGTATTTTATTGTCAGGATGATACTTAGTAACTGACTAAGAACTGTTTTGTGTCTCATTTTTATGGTTTTTTTTGCACTTTATATGGACCTATCATGGGATAGGTTTATTCTTTAACTGTGTACTTGGCTATTGTCCTTAATGTAGGCATCTTATGTGGTTCTGTCGCCTATGAATCAAGATATGTTCCCTAATCAGGTCCTTATATTTTTTCATTAACTGTACATGAAGAAAATATATTACATTATAAATGATGCATCATATATATATATCTTAGAGTACATATTATATACTGTGCATTATTTGTTTAAGAAGTCATTATTCTTGAGGCCCTACCTCAAATTTTGTATTTATGTGTACAAATGCAATTTATGGTATTATATATTTGCCTATTATATACTGATATAAATTAGAATTTATCCTAATAATGTATGAGTTGACAAACCTCTAAATAAATGTCAGTGTTTAACACCCGATTGCTTCAGAATTGTGTCTTTTTCAAACCCGCTACCCACATTCTTTCTTTCATAACAAATGGCCTTCAGGTATTCCCAGGATTGATCTGTTTTGTTGGGAGAAACCTGGAACAGAAATGGAAAACTGCCCTCCTGGGAAAATGAGATATTGCACTGCTGCAGAAACAAATATCAATTAAATTGTTATATTCGGAGCCATCAGAATACGCTATTGTTTGCTGAATTATTAATCACCCCTCCTGGGGAAGGACAGAGAGGGAGGGAGAGAGGATCTGAGTGAATCTAAACAGAAGGACTGGGCAAGTTAAATCCTTGGGTATATTTTAATGACCACTTTGTCAGTCTTCAGTTCAACTTTATTTCAATTCCGCAAACATTTACGTCGCTCCTCCACTGAGTTAGACCCCAGGCAACGCTGAATAAAAAAATAAAACAGTCCCGGGGCTCATGGAACACAGAGCTAAGTAAAAAGACTACACATGTTAAACCAGCACACAAGCAAATCAATACATGTCATTCCTCTCCTTTTAAGTGCTTGGAGCCCCCATGTTCCCCACCCCCCCAGGCAAAAAGGGGCCCTGAGCTCTGGGGTTTTGTGTAGAGACTGGCAGCTGTGCATTCCTGTCAGATCCTGTTAACCCAAAAGCTTGACCCTGTCTTCCTCCAATGAACCCAAACACACTCAACCTCCAACTTCAGCTGCCATTTCCGGCTGGCTATGGGGGTAAGCCACACCATTCTTAGTGGAAAAAGAGATGCTCTCAGAAGCTGATGCTGCAAACTGCAAGCCAAGAGCATCAGGGTCCATCCTGTGGTAATGAGACTGCCACACAGGCACTCAGGCTTGTCTATAATCCTGCACTTCAGCACGCAGACCGAGCAGCAAATAACAAACTCAATGAAGACCTCATCTTGAAAGAAGAACTCTCCATGGCATCAGAATTTGGCGCTGGCTCATCATCCTTGGTTTCCTTCCTGAGATCGCTTTGCTCAGCTGTGTTTTAATTTTGGGGGGAAATTCTCAAGCCTCTATAAAAGCGGTGAGTGTAGAATATTGTCTGTCATGTCCATGTCGCTCAGTTTCAACCATTAGCCGACTCGTGTCCAATTGTTTTTCATGTATCCCTCTCCCCACTCGGAACTGAAACTTTATTTCTGTGGAGTATTTCAAAGTTGAGCTTCGACACCATGAAGTTTCACTTGGGAAGGCTCCATTGTGTTTGCATACCCCTCTATTCTTTATTTATTAAAAAATCTGACTGTGCTGGGTGCTCGTCGTGGCAGGCAGGCTTTCCCTAGTTGTAGTGTGTGCACTTCTCTAGTTGTGGCATGCAGGCTTAGTTGGCCTGAGGCATGTGGGATCTTAGTTTCCCAACCAAGGGTCAATCCTGCATCTCCTGCATTGCAAGGCAGATTCTTAACCACTGGGCCACCAGGAAAGTCCCTATTTTTTATTGAAGTATAGTTGATTTATAATACTGTGTTAGTTTCATGTTTACAGCAAAATGATTCAGTTATGTGTGTATGTGTGTGTGTGTGTATATATTCTTTTTCAGGTTATTTTCCTTTATTGTTGTTGTTCAGTCATTAAATCGTGTCTGGCTGTTTGCAACCCCATGAATTGCAGCACACCAGGCTTCCCTGTCCTTCACCATTTCCCTGAGTTTGCTCAAACTCATGTCCACTGAGTCAGTGATGCCATCCAACCATCTCATCCTCTGTCATCCCCTTCTCCTCTTGCCCTCAATTTCTCCCAGCATCAGGGACTTTTCCAATGAGTTGGTTCTTCACATCAGGTGGCCAGAGTATTGGAGCTTCAGCTTCAGCATCAGCCTTTCCAATGAATATTCAGGGTTGATTTCCTTTAGGATTGACTGGTTTGATCTCCTTGCTGTCCAAGGGACTCTCAAGAGTCTTCTGCAGAATCACAATTTGAAAGCATCAATTCTTTAGCACTCAGCCTTCTTGATTGTCCAACTCTCACATCAGTACCTGACTACTGATGTGAGAAAAGCATAGCATTGACTAAACAGACCTTTGTTGGCAAAATGATGTCTCTGCTTTTTAATGTGCCATCTAAGTTTGTCATAGCTTTTCTTCCATGGAGCAAGCATCCTTTAATTTCATGGCTGCAGTCACTGTCTGCAGTGATTTTGGAGTCCAAGAAAATAAAACCTGTCACTGTTTCCACTTTTCCCATATTTATTTTCCGTAAAGTGATGGGGCTGGATGCCATGATCTTGGTTTTTGAATGTTGAGTTTTAATCCAGCTTTTTCATTCTCCTCTTTCATCCTCATCAAGAGGCTTTTTATTCCTCTTTGCTTTCTACCATTAGAGTGGTATCATCTGCATATCTGAGGTTATTGATATTTCTTCCAGCAATCTTGATTCCAGCTTGTGAGTCAGCCTGGCATTTCACAAAATGTACTCTACTTATAAGTTAAATAAGCAGAGTGATAATAAACAGCCTTGTTGTACTCTTTTCCCAGTTTTGAACCAGTCCATTGTTCTATGTTCAGTTCTAACTGTTGCTTCTCGTCCTGCATCCAGGTTTCTCAGGAGACAGGTAAGGTGGTCTGGTATTCCCATTTCTTTAAGAATTTTCACTGCTGCTGCTGGTTGCCCTGGGGTCAATCTGCTGCCCACCTGGCCTGCCACTGGCAGAGCTCTGGCCCCTGCCTTTCCTGCCCTGTGGCTCCTTAAAGTTATTGTCCAGGCCTGGTGAGCCCGGCCACCTTGACAGCCTCAGCAAGCATTTTCCCTTATAGTTTATTACAGAATAATTGAGTATAGTTCCTTGTGCTATGTAATGGGTCCTTGTTGGTTATCTGTTTTATATATGGTAGTGTGTATATGTGTATATAACTCTTTAAATAGTCTTTCCCTAAGTGGGGATGATGATGAAATATGGGAGGCTTAGCACTCACATATCTGTAGCAGGTTGATCTTCTCTGGGCTGTTAACGAGGATGCAAGGATCTATTGGAAATGAGCTAATGGTGTTCACTCTGATACCTCCCCTACCTCCCCTTGCTTCCTGCATCCAATCTTTCATCTTGTTTTCATCTGTTTGGCCACTATTCCCCCCTGACTTTGTGGCTGTTTTCCTACTGATCTCACTCCTGCTCCTTTGATTGTTCTCTGCTTTTGTTCCTGTCTCCTTCCTCAGTCTCCCCAGATGTGTCTCCTGGAACTAGAGATTCAGAATCTCACGGTTGTGTTGAGGTCCAAGGTCATTTATTCCAGCACCTCTGATGCATAGATTCTTCTCTGACAGTCCGTTTTGTGGGAACTGGGTTTACAAGGCACTGCTTGTAGGGTTAGTCACTGTCTGAAACAGATTCACCATAGGAGTCTTACAATAGAGAACACCTCCAGTGCCTTTAAAATAGCTCAACTTGACAAAAATTGGATTTACATATCCTACTGCATTAAACTGAGACTGTGTGTGGTTTGGACCACTCCTTTCTTGCCTTTAGTGCAATCTGTAATTCTATGAGAATTTTCATATTGTAAGTAATTTAACCCGGCCCTGTTCCTCTTTCCAGGAAGCTTCTCCAGATGCCTTAGGATGAGGAGAAAATAATGTCTGGAATATAGTATGGATCGCAGTGAAACAGAATCACACTTTCATCATCTATTGATCCATTCACTCATGTATTTATTTTTATACTCTACTCAATGTCTTAATTATGTTAAGATTTTAATATCTTTCCAGTACCTAATAGTTTTTGACACATAGTAGATACTCAATAAATGCATTTTTAGTGCAGTGTGCAAATATTGAGTATTGGTTCTCTACAAGGAACAGAGCTCAGTGTTACATGCAAGAAAAACACGAGTAAGACTTGGGTTATGCCTCCTGGTTACTCAGTGTGACATATACATATACACGTTGCTATAATGCACAGTGGACAGTACCCCAGGGTATAGGACAAGAACACGCTGAGGGGATGTGGGGGAGGAAATTCCTTCTGTCTGAGGGGATTAGGCAGGATTTCAGGAAACGGGGACACAGGGAGAGTTTTGACCATGAGAAAAGTATCAGTGTAACCAAAAGCAGGGTCTGGCTGCTTGCCACTCGAATGCCAATGAAGAGGCCAGGTTGATGGAAAGGAAAGTTTGCTTTATTCTGGATGCTGGCAACTGGGGGGTGGATACCTGTCCAAAGGCCGACTCCCCTCCACTGACAGTCCATGGGCTAGAGCTTTTATAGGCTGAGGAAGGGGACTACATGCAGAAACAGCACAGTCACTCAGACAGTCATCTTGAAATTGGTCATTAGTGGTCTGACCCGCATCCTCTTGATTGTACAGTTCATCTTCAGCTCCAGGGTCAGTTTGTTCCCATATCCTTGAGGCCAATTCTTGGAATTGTGGCAGCTTCTGTTATGGCTATAGTCTGGTCATCATGTAGTTAACTTCTCTACCTGGTGGGGTTTCAGTATCTATAAGACAGCTCACAGGAGATGACTCAGAATATTGTCTATAGCCCTTGAGAAGGAACTAAAGGCCCTTGACTCTGCTTAATGATTAAACTATTGTTATTTGGTCTCCTTTGACAGTTTACCTTTGTTTCTGCATCTTCTCACGTCTCTGATTAAACCTATTCTTTAGCTAACGTTTCTCCATAGCCAAAAGGCAGGCAGAGAACATGGTGGGACAAGAAGCATAGGCTCCTGCTCTGTTTTGTTAGGATGAGCTTTGGAGGTAGACAAAACCAAGGGAGTGCTGGTATGGGGATAAGACGGATCATGTCAAGAAAAATGGGGGGAGAAGTTGGAAAGTGTCAGACACGCTTGTGGGAAGTGAGAACTAAGGCTGAAAAAGGAGTTTAGGACTTGACAGTCAGATGCTTTCAATGGCAACATGAAGAGTTCAGAAGCTACCAAGGAAGGTTATTGATCATGGAGAGAGATTTCCTGGCAAAGGCAGCTATGATACCAGAGACAAAGCACTGTCCTGGGTTCGAGCGCCAGCTCTATATCTTATTACCACAGTCTCGGTTTTCTCAATTTCTGGAGCAATTGGAACAGCTATACCCATGTCACATAATTATGATGCACATTCAGCTAAAATTTGTATGTGCAAATTTAACACTGAAGATAGCTGTTGGATATTGTTTGTTAGAGTCAGAGCTGTGCATTTGGAATATTGGCCTGGTCGCAGCGTCAAGGATGGATGGAAGTGGGGAGAGAGGTGGGGCCAGAACACTGGTTTGATTGTGCAGGAAACCAGGCTTTTCAAAATGTTAGAAGGAATACCAAGACATTAGTTCGTAAATCTAAGAATATACCTAACACTAGCAGGTACTCTGCTTTCTGACTCACGTGACTGGGGCCATCAGGGTTTAAATTTAAAAATTTGAGCAATCAGCATGGAGATGACACCAGTCAATAGGGATGGAGGCTGGAGCATGGTCCTGGAGACTCTTGCCCTGCCAGATACTGCCAAGTTAGATTCTAGATCTTGGCAAAGTCTGAGTCCAGAGGAGGTGCTGGGACAGATGAGGCCTTGAGTTGGGACTCAGGGTTCTGAGGGCAGCCTGGATATTCTTCTTCCATTACTTGGTTCCTCCTGCTTTCTCTTCTTAGGAAGGGGAGGCTAAGGGACTCTGTGGCCATTTATGAGAGATGCTCATTTACACCACTTGCCTCCAGACTGTTTGCCATGTCCATTCCATGCTGGTGTTGGGGAGAGGTGTGCAAGAGAGCCCTGGGCACTGCCTTCCAAGGTTGTATGAATTTGATCCTTCTTGGCCGTGGGTTTTGAGATAGGCCAAACTGAAAAAACTCTCTGCTCCGAAGTGGAGAGCATTGCACTCCACAAGTGTAGGCTCGTGGCAGTCTAAACGTGCTCGCTCTCTTTTCCTGCATTCTTGTGAGTACTTCTACACACCCTGTGTTTTGGGGTGAGGGTAAGAAGTATGAGGAACTTGTACTAGACCGGTATTGATATTTTGCAAAGTTGGTATAGTATAAGGGAGTATGGAGACTGAATTTCTCTGATTTCCTGTTCTTAAAGAAAAACACTTCTGACTTTAGCTAGGCTTGTTGTCACCCAACCAAAACATGACATTCCCTAGTTTTCAGGAACGGTAGATAAGATAGATTGACTATTGGTTCCACTTTTTCACCCTGTCCCAAATCACACCTGGGCTATGTCTTCATCGCGAGCAGATTGTACTCATCCTTGACTTTATTAGCATGTAAGCAGAAGTGATAGTGTGTAAGTTTTGATTCCAGACTTGATAAGACCTGACCTATTTCCATGTCTTCATTTGAACCTCTTCCTGCCATGAGAAGAACTGGTCCTGCTAGCCCAGTGGTTCAAGGAAAATGAAAGACATGTGGGACAGAGTCATTCAGCTGACACACAGACCTGCTGTGAGAAGTGGGATCAACCCAGCCACTGTAGCTTGAAGCAGATGTGCCTGAGTGAGGCTGGATGAGCTGAATCCTCACCAACCTGTAGATGTGTGAGACGACATGTTTAGTGTTGGGTGCTACTGAAATTCTGTGGTTGTTTATGCCACAATAGCTAACAGAAACACAGGGAGTGACCAAGTGACTAGATTCTACCCAAGTTTAAGTGGAAATGACACCTGGGGCTCCTAGGCTCCTTCTCTTCATTCTCTTTTATGTTTGCTTACTGGAATGTGGAATAAATGGCTGGAGCACCAGTAGCCATGTTGAACTGTGAGTACAAAAACAATGTTCTAGGAATGATGAAGCAGAGATCTGAGAAGAGCTCAGCTCCCTGTGGACTTCATAAAGCCACTAAATTAAACCTCACTCAGCTCTAGAATGTGTATTTTTTAACCTGAAAGAGTTAAGTCTTATATAAGTTATCATCTGGCAGTTTTTCCTATTACATGAAGGCAGCCAGAATCCTTACTGATACAGGTAGTAAAATGAACTAGGATGATTGAAAGGAGACCCAGGGAACCACTGGGAGATGTGGCAGAGTTTAACGGTACTTGGTTGCTAAGGAGAACTTTCGAGGCTCGTGACTCTGGAAAGTAGTCTAAAACCATGGGAAATGAGCATTTTTGTTTTATGTAGATAAGGAGACCCAGTCTCAAGAACTCGTGTGAAAGATTGTTGCCTAAAGTAACTAGAGCAGGCTATCCCTGTTCAAAAATACCTGTCCCATTATGCCATCCCATGGCCTGAATTTCCTCCAGGAGATGGTCATGGCTTTGGGTCACCAGACCCGCTCAAGGATGCTCCACCCTCCCTAACTCAGCATAAGTACAAAAGGACGCCTTCCTCCTCCTTTTCCTGCGGAGCGATGGTAGCAGTGTTGAGCAGAGGGCTTTTCTACCAGGAATAAAGGATCACTTTCAGGCCTGGAAAACAAGGCTGGGTGAGCACTTTGTGGGCAGCCCAGGGCCACAGGACAATTGAAGGAGGAAAGTTTGAGAGAGTATCAAGGGGATCATTTTCCTTTATGGAGGAAAGTTTGAGACAGTATCAAGGGAATCATTTCCCCCCACCCTTTTGGTTTCCATGTGAGGGATTTTCCTTTGATACTCCTGGACCTTTCCTGTACTTCCTGCTCGCTCCACTTTTCATAGACGAGGCAGACAGCCATCGGTCCTTATTTCTCAGTGAGTTCTCTGTCCCTTTCTCCACCCAGATCAGTGGGAGCAGATGGCTGCGCCAGGATCCAGGCTGGAGGCAGGGAAGATGGCCAGTCCATTTTGGCTTTCATGGGAGGCTATGCTCTCCCAGCACTGTCATGTTCATAAAGATGATGCTTGGCCTCTTGCTAACTCATTTATTTCTCAGTTGGTCAGAACTCATGAAGGAAATAGGGCTGCTATGTACTGGTTTCCCACAAGACCTCTACAAGGAGATTGAATTCATAGGCTTTATCCTAGGAAAAGTGGTGTAGCTTAATAGTTGTCGTTCAGTTGCTCATCTTTCTGATTCTTCTGTGACCCCCATGGACTGTAGCCCTTTAGGCTTCTCTGTCCATGGGATTTCCCAGGTAAGAACTGGAGTGAGTTGCCATTTCCTTCTCCAGGGGATCTTCTCAACCCAGGGATCAAACCCATTTCTCCTGCTTGGCAGGCAGGTTCTTTACCACTGAGCCACCAGGGAAAGCCAGCTTAACAGTTAAGTATACAGATTCTGCAGTCCAACTGCCTGGGTTTGAAGCTTGGCTCAGGCACTCATTTGACAAATTGCTCAGTTTCCATATCTGTAAACTAAGTGTAATAATCCCACATACTTCACTGGGTTGCTCTGAGGAATTAATCCAGAGAAAGCACTTAGTGCAGTAATCCATACCTTGTTATACTTGAAAAATGAGCCATTATCATTCTGGTTAGGGTTGAGGTGAGGCCTGCTTCTAGGACCTGTTTGAGAATGGGCTTCTGCTTTCCCTTGGTCTATAGGAATGGTCAACATGTGCTTATGTAACACTTAACCTGGATATGTGAACACCTTGGTTCTTATCATCAGAAACTCAAAACACATCTAAGATCATTGATGTTATGGATTAGAAGGGTTTCATCCAAAAAATTATGGAACGATTTTGTCTATGATGTCTATGTATAGATTTTCTGTCTTCCTTCAGATTGATACCTTGCTTTGTCCTAAAAAGTGTTTGAAGCTGCAAGACAGAAGGACAATAATTAACCTCACAAGACATGGGTCTCATCTGGATGTCACTGAAATTGATTGTAGTGACTGGAGTAGAGAATGGATTTTGTGTGTGTGTGTGTGTAGAATTCTTATATTCATATAGAAACAGAGGTCCGTGCATGGATATATTCATTCAACCCCTCTTTACAATTGCATGTGCATTTCAGGAAATGAAAATACCCACCCAGGTCCAGGCATGCATAGTTCAAGAGGGTCTGGCGCTTGCTGGGTTGGTGAAGGACACTTGGGAGTTTTCGCACTTCTCTGGACTCTGCCAGATGATTGGCACTTGTGTTAGTTTCCTAGGACTGTTAACAAAGCGCTGTAAACTGGAAGGCTTAAAAACAACAGATATTTAGTCTCTCACAGTTCTGGAGGTTAGAATCTGAAGTCAAGGTGTTGGCAGGGCCAGGCTCTCTCTGGAGCCTCCAGGGGAGGATCCGTCTCTCCTTCTGGCTCCGGGTGGCCCCAGACATTCTATGACTTACAGCACTTCAGTGTCTGCCTGTCACATGCTTACGTTTGTTATGTCTCTGTCTACACGTGGCATTTTCCTCCTCTTACAAGGACTCCAGTCACATTGAATGAGGGCCCACTAATGACCTCATCTTCACCTGATGACATCAGCAAAGACTCAATTTCCAAAAAAAGTCACATCCGTAAGCACTGGGAGTTAGGACTTTAGCATGTGGTTTTTTGTGGGGGTGGGGGGGTGGGGCGTGGGGGTGGGGGACACAAACCAATCCATAGCTATCCTCCATTCTCTTCAGTTTTACAAGGAAACGTGTCATGCATCCCTAAATTTGAAGGTAGTTGGAAGGCTGTTTGGACACAGGAGAGTGACCTGGGGTGAGGGACTGGAGGGCACTAAATGAGGTGGAGAGTTTCTCAGCCTTGGATGCTAAGAAGGAGTCTTCCTCTTTCTTCCTCTGTGAATTTCACTGCCTTACATAGCGTCAGCCGTGGAGCAGCTCTGGGGGCCAGTGGCACAAAGCAGTCTGTTGCTTTGGTGATGGCCTGTGAGAAGTGTCAGTTCTCCATGCTGCTTCCTGGACAACATCCATTGATTCATCCAACAAATGTTTATTGAGCTCCTAAAATATGCCAGGTCTGTTCTAGGTGGAGAGATATAGTGGTGAACAAGAAAGTCAAAAATCCTACCCTCGTGGCATTCTCTGTGGGGGGAGACAGAATAAATGTTAACAAATCAATCGATATTTCTGATAGCGATAAGCATTATAAAAAAATAAAACAGGGTTAGGAGACAGGGAGCCATGGACATGATGTGAGAAGCTTCTGTAGGCAGGGTCTCCCCAAGGAGTTGACATTTGAACAGAGGCTGAAGTCATGTGAAAAGTGAACCACACAAAGATTTATGGAAAGAATGTTCCAGGCAGAGGGGGCAGCAAGTGCAGAGACCACGAGGAGGGTGTGAACTTGGAACGTTTAAGGAATAGCAAGATTCTGGGGTGAGCAAGGAGGTGAGGGGGAGAGAGCTGGGAAGCTGGGCAGAGGCCTTGTGAGATGTTTGGATTTCTTCAAAATATGATAGACTTTTGAGCAAGGGAATGTGATCTGATCCATGTCTTAAAAAGCTGACTATGCCTGCTAAGGGATGGCTGAATTAGGGGCAAGAGTGGAGGTAGAGAGAACGATTGGAAGTCGAGGGCGTAGCCAAGGAAAGGGGAAGTCATGGATTGGATGGAGGTAGGAGGAGTGAGCAGTGGTGAGATGTGGTTGATTTGGGTTTTTCTTTATGTCTAAGGGAAAGCAGGGGTTTCCCAGGTGGCCCTCGAGGTAAAGAACCCACCTGCTAATGCAGGAGATGTAAGAGAAGAGGGTTAAATCTTTGGATGGGGAAGATCCCTGGGGGAATGCATGGCAACCCACTCCAGTATTCTTGCCTGGAGAATCCCATGGACAGAGGAGCCTGGCAAGCTACAGTCCATGGGGTTGCAAAGAGATACAACTGAAGCAACTTAGCATGAATGCAAGTGAAGGCAAGTCAAGGATGACCCCGGGTTATTTGGTTGGAACGCCTGATGAAGGTTGGTGCCGTCTCCTTAGAAGGCAGCAGGCAGGGAGTTTGAGAGGTGTGTGTGTGTGTGTGAGTTGCGCAGTCATGTCCGATTCTTTGTGACCCCATGGACTGTAGCCCACCAGGCTCCTCCATCCGTGAAATTCTCCAGGCAAGAATACTGGAGTGGATTGCCATTGCCTTCTCCAGGGGATCTTCCCAACCCAGGGATCGAACCCCAGTCTCCTGCACTGCAGGCAGATTCTTTACCATCTGAGCCACCAGGGAACACAGTTTGGGAGTGAGGGGGAATTAAAAGTCCTCACTTGGAACACATTGCAATTTTTTTATGATTGTTAAAGAAGTTTAAAAAATAGCTTTTTAAAAGTATTTATTTATTTGGCTTTGTTGGGTCTTAGTTGTGGCGCTTGGGTTTAGTTGCCCTGCGGCATGTGGGCTCTTAGTTCCCCGACCAGGGAGGGAATCTGTGTCCCCTGATTGGAAGGCAGATTCTCAATCACTGAACCACTGCTGCTGCTAAGTCACCTCAGTCGTGTCCGACTCCGTGTGACCCCATAGATGGCAGCCCACCAGGCTCGGCCGTCCCTGGGATTCTCCAGGCAAGAACACTGGAGTGGGTTGCCATTTCCTTCTCCAATGCGTGAAAGTGAAAAGTGAAAGTGAAGTCGCTCAGTCGTGTCCGACTCTTAGCGACCCCATGGACTGCAGCCTACCAGGCTCCTCCATCCATGGGATTTTCCAGGCAAGAGTACTGGAGTGGGGTGCCATTGCCTTCTCCGCACTGAACCACTAGGGAAGTCCTTAAAAACACCTTTATTGCGATACAATTCACATACTATACACTTCACCCAAAGTGTACAAGTCAATGGCTTTTAATATATTGTGAATATTTGTGAGAGTTTTTCAGCATCATCACAATCAATTTTAGGACATTTTCACTACCCCCCAAATAAATCCTGCATTCCTTAGCTGGCACCTGCTAATCTTTCCTTCCCCTTCCCCTCTCTGCCTTAAACAACTACTAATCTACTTTCTGTCTCTATAGATTTGGACATTTTACATAAAAGGAATAATGTGACGTGGTTCTTTGGGACTGACTCTTTTCACTTAGCATAGTATTTTCAAGATTTATCCCTGTTGCAGCATGTATTAGTACTTCATTTCTCTTTATTGCTGAATAATATTCCATTATATAAATATACTGCCTTTTACTTGTCCATTCATCAGCTGATGGGCATTTGGGCTGTTTCTACTTTTTGGCTATTATGAGTAATGCTGCTATGAACATTTGTGTACAACTTAGTGTGTGGCCATATGTTTTCAGTTCTTGTATCTGTACCCAGGGGTAGAATTACTGAATCATATGGTAACTTTATGTTTAACTGTTTGAAGAACCGTTTTACATTCTCACCAACCAGTATAGGAAGGTTCTAATTTCTCCGCTTCCTTGCCAACATTTACTATCTGGCTTTTTGGTTTTAGCCATCCTCGTGGGCGTGAAGTGATATCTCATTGTGGTTTTGATCTGCATTTCCCAGATGGCTAATGATGCTGAGCATCTTTTCACGTGTTTACTGGCTGCTTGTTTATCTTTGGAGAAACGTCTATTCAGATCCTTTGCGCATGTTAAAATTGGGTCATTTGTCTTTACTATTGAGTATAATAATTTTCAGTAAGTGTGAGTAGTTTAAATCAGCTATCTTAGGCATGTGTGCTCAGTCACGTCCAACTCTTTGCCACTCCATGGACTGTAACCTGCCAGGCTCCCCTGTCCCTGGGGTTTCTCAGGCAAGAATAATGGAGTGGGTTGCCATTTCCTACTCCGGGGGATCTTCCTGACCCAGGGATCGAACCCATGTCTCCTGTGTCTCTTGCATTGGCTGGTGGATTCTTTACCGCTGTGCCACCTGGGAAGCCCAAATAAGATATAGGACTTGCAGATTTGTTCCCCGTTCTGTAGGTTATCTTTTCACTTCCCATGATGTCCTTTGAAACACAAATGTTTTCAATTTTGATGATGTGGCCATATTACCCTTAAGGCAGCTGATGAGTAGTTGAGTATATAAGCCCAGAGTTTGAAGGAGAGGTGAGGACTGGAAATACACAGGTGAGAATCATCCATGTATAGACAGTAGTAAAAGCCACTAGGCTGGGTGGGAACACACCCTGAGGCTCCCCAATATTTAGAGGTCAGGAGGAAGAGGCAGAGGGATGATTAAAGGAAGCCTTTTGTTCTTGGACAGGTCACAGAGGGAGGCCATTCAGAAGGGGAGGGTTGACTTGGGGTGTGGTATTGGGTAAACTAAGCCTCATCACTGCTTCCCCAGAGCATGGATTCCATTGCAATATCCCAACACACAGCCACGTGGTCCCTTCATCACCACCATAGAAATTTGTGAGGCATACTCTGTAAAGGTTACCTTAGCCTATACACTCTAAACCCCCACTCCAGAAGTGCATTTATAGGAGGAGAGTGAGGTACTCAGTTATCTAGGAAGATTTATGACGCTGTTAAGATTAACACTAGTTCTGCTAATGGATGTGATGCTGCAAAGTTTTGACAGAACATATGCTTTGGTTTATTTTTTAATGGAACACACTGAAAGCTCCATCCCCCAGGACCAACTAATTACACAGAGACTTTCAGAGAGAGAGAGAGAGAGCTCTAAAGGTCTGACTCAGACCACCTTTTCCCTTGGTTGGGGTCACTGTGACTTCTAGGATTTCTGAGATCAGTAAGAGGCCTTTGAAACAACAGCTCAAAGCCACAAAGGCTGCTCCTACTGAGGTGTATTTAAAATCTGCATAGGAGAGAGAGGGCTTGGGTCTCACAACACAATGTGGTTTAGGGGAATCCTCATTCACAAGGCCCAACTCAACTTGAGGAGTCCTATTTTCCGCAAGATGTGTGATTTTAAAGTTAGCTTAAATGTAACATGTTCTGTGTGCATGCTAAATTGCTTCAGTAGTGTCTGACTCTTTGTAACCCTATGGACTGTAACCCTCCAGGCTCCTCTGTCCTTGGGGATTCTCCAGACAAGAAAACTGGAGTGGGTAGCCATTTACTTCTCCAGGGGATCTTTCCAACCCAGGGATAAAACCTGTGTCTCTTATATCTCCTGCACTGGCAGGCAGGTTCTTTACCACTAGCATGTGATTTTAATTTTAGCTTTAAATGTAACATGCTCCAGGTGGAAGGAGAGAGTCTTGCCTCTGTAGTGAAAACAGTCAATGCAGACAGATCCCCTCTGGGCTGGAGATGAATCCCAGAAGAGATGGAGAATCAGTTCCGCCTTGACATCAGTTTACCTCTTAATCTTTCAGTTCAACTTCGGGCATGGCGATACACTTCTTTGTTTGCTTCCCTTCTTCTGCCTCAGGTGTTAGGCGCTGGAATTTATCTGCTTGTTCATTTCCTTTTTTATCTGCTAAGGGATCACAGTGTAAAGGGCCAAGTGGGATAGTGGCTTGCATACAGGAATATCCAGAAAAATAGGGCAGTGTGTAGATAAAAACCTTCTCTCTTAATAAACTGTGTTGCTACTTTGGTGACCTTCAATGGGGGCTCCTGGGGTCATGGTGATGAAGGGGTTAGGAATAGAGGAAGTAAGAAGGGGATTAGTGAAGAGGATTCTTCTTGAACATTGCAATTGTTTCCTGGAAAATGAGGGAGGGCTTTGTTTAGAGACCTTTCCTTTCTCTGGGATCCCTATCATATCAGAGGGCTGGACTGGACTCAGAGAGAGGGGACCAGTGTGAGCAAGCCGAGGAGTTTTAAATCATGTGGGGCTCGTTTGGTGTAAATCAAAGGTTCTGTCACATCTGATTTCACGACTCTGCAACCTAGTTATAAATAATGTTTCTGAAAGGAAGTGCCACAAACCTGGGAGATATTTCTAGGGAAGGCTGGGTTCTGGAAGGGGGTCACATAGAAGCAGGAGGATTGGTCTTCTTGCCCACACTCCTAAAACAAAGTCCAGCCATTCTCTCCAGGAATGGTGTTGGAGAGGGTTCCAGAATAACTGCGGGAAAGGCCAAAACGTGATTGTGAAAGGAGAGTAGTCGAGTTTTTGACAAAACCATCAAGAAACTCACTCAAGGAAAAAAAAAAAAATGGTTAGGAATTTCCCCTAAGTGGCAGCATCTGCCCTGCAGAACCGGAAGGCTTGCAAATACAACTCCCCAAATCCCCACCGTGCTTCGCTCGGGCTCAGGGACACTTTTTCTGGGCCCCCCGGCCTTAGCGTCCTCTCCCTGAACCCCCAAAGCGGGTCCCCAATCAGAGGGACCCAGCAGAGAGAGGAGACCGGAGGTACAGGTGGTGAGACGGAACTCAGCCATCATCCCCCTCCTCGCCCCTCCCCAACCAGTCACCTAAGCAAATCGGGAGTAACTGTCCTCCGGGGAGGAGCTGAGCGCGCTAGTTGACTCCGTCTGGGTTGGGGTTCTCCAGGTGGCGGGGAGGCGGGGCGGGGGGGAAGCCACCCGCAAGGGTTCGGGGTTCTTCGTCTCGACCAAGATGAACTGTGGCAACTTCGTCAGCCCCCACCGCGGCGGCGAGGCAGAGCCCGCGGCAGCGGCTCCGCCGGCTCGTCTGGGCTGGAGAGCGTGAAGCCCAGGGAAGGGGTGGGGGTGCCCTGCGCCTCCCGCTCCTCCCTTTTGGCCCCCGGGTCCCGGGTCCCGGGACTCCAGCTCCAGTGCTCCTAGTGATAGCGGCTGCTGCGCCGATCGCCCGGGTCCTCGCCGCGGAGGAGGAGCCGTTGCCAGCGCCAGGCGCAACCTGCCGGAGTGGCCAAGCCCCGCGTTCCCGCCCCAGCGCCGACGCGAGCGCCGCCGCAGCGGGGGCCGGGGTCCGGGCCGGGAGCCGCCGCCCGCGGTGGGGGCGGGCTGGGGGCGGGGCGGCCGGGGCCGCCTTCCCGGGCGAGATCCCTGAGCAGCACCCGGCGCAGCAGAGCCACCCTCGCCGCCCGCCAGCAAGTTTGGCGGCTCCGAGCCCGGCGCGTCTCGGCATCCAGGCGCATTTGTTTCTTCCTGGCTTCCGCGCGCCCGGTTTGGCCGGGACCCTTGGGAACGATGCCTAGGGATGTGATTTTAGTTGTGTGCTTCTGTGTGTGCACCGCCAGGACAGGTAAGCACGGCTAGGGCTGTCGGAGGGATGCGGGGAAACGGGCGAGCCCAGCCGCTGTGCCCAGCGCCCACCTCGGCGTGGGGAGGACCTGGAGCAGAGCTCCGCGCCGGTCCGGGGAAGGGCGTGGATGGGTCCCTCGAATTTCTCTGCTCTGCTCCAGGTGAAAGGGGGCGAAGTGGGACTTACAGACCGGTGGAAGACGCCCCCGAGGAGTGCCCTCTGCCCGGAGGACGCGGCCTGGCGGGCACAGGGGTGAGGGGCGCGGCCGTTCAGGCGCACCCTCCAGCTGCTAGAGACTGGCTTCCTGGTAGAAACCCACATAGTCGGGCGGGCCCGGGAACCCCACCCCCGTGAACTTGACAGGTGCGAGGAAACCGCGGTCCCTGCGCCCTGCTGGCCGGGGCAGGGGCGGCGGCAGGGAGGCGCACCCGCAGAGGGAGCGCTTCCGGCCGGCCGGCGGGCGCTGCTGGGGCGCGGGCGGGCGCGGCGCGGGGTGAGAGCTGCTGGCGAGGCTGGGATTCCGCGATCCCTTTTCTTGTCCCCTCCTGCCTCTCCCCCGGGGAACTCCTGAAGTAGTTTTTCTTGCCATCCCCTTTCTCCCCCAGAGGGCAGGACAAATTCGAGGGAATTGGAGCTGTGGGGGCAATCCCAGGGAGATGCTCTCAAGCTCCAAACCAGTTTTAGCAGACTGTAGCTGAATGTTGGGGTCGTGGAGGGGAGGTCAGGAAAACAGGCGTAATTTTCTGAAGTCCCCACTTCGTTCTGCCTCCAGAGAAGCAGTTGTGAGGAACTTAAGCGCATCTCCTCCTCTCAGCCCTCAGCCCCCATGTCCCCTGGGGGTTTGAAGACCCACTCTCAGCCGCTTTCTCTGGGGGAGTATTAGTAGACTGGGGAAGGTGGCGGTGGATTGGAAGAGGAAATTGGCAAAAATAGGTCTCTCCACTGCGGGTGGGGCGTAGCGAGTTTTTATTCCTATGCTAGCTACCCTCCTAACGTGCGGCCGACTTCGCACCCCAGAGTTGATATGTAGTCATCCTCACTGCTTTTTTCCTCTTTTATCACTCTCATTTCTCCTCTCTAGAGGCATAGCCTCCTGCCCACGCTAGGCAGCAAGTTTATCGGTAGAGGGCTGGGAATGGGTGCCCGGCCTGGGTGGGCTCAAAAGTTCCCTCCTTTCGCTCCCCAGGCGTCCCTCCTGGGCTGTTAGCAGCCGGCCTGAGGATTCAAGAGTTGGGCGTCTAGGAGCTTCCTGCTGGTCCTTTCCATCTTCCCCAGGACCGAGCAGGCGGCAGCTTTTCCTTTGCTTAATGAAAGAGCGGCGGATGTGGACTTCTCCAGGGATAAAAAGAATCCCCATCCGTTTTCAGTCTCCACCCGAGAGCTCTCCAGCCTGCCAAGATGCCATGACTCGGTCCAGCCTAGAATAAGCGCTTCTTAAGTTCTGGCCCATCTAGATGGGTTAGTCTTTTAAAGCCAAGAGCACGCGAGAAAAAGCTTGCCCCCGTGAAGATCAGAGCAGTGAGGACAGTGCAGAGCGTGGGCGACCAGCCCTGCTAGTGGAGAATCTGGTGCTGGTGAGCATCCTACAGAGGAACGAAAGAGAGATAAACTAGGCGGAGGGAGGGGGGAGGGGTGTCGGTCATTTAATTTTCTCAAGTGCACATCACTGCGGAGTATGCCCACATCCTTTGTTCTCATTACTCCTTTGAAAACTCAGCCAAAAGTACCTTCCCCAGAAGTGGATTGTGGGTCCAGGGCGCGTTGCTTGTGGCGGTTCTTTAAGAACAAAATCTTTTCCCCTTCCCCACATTGAGCCCCTTCAAATCGTGTAAAAATTTGGTTGTAGGGAAGTTTCATTTCTATATTTATTCATTCATTCAACTGAAGAGTTGAGCGGCTTGCTGGGTGCTAGGATTGCTTATGCAAAGAAGAACCAACTTGGTCTTTGACTTCCAAGAACTTACAGCTTAGCTGAGAATCTAGGTAGAGACTGAAAAGCGTTTTTATTGCACAGCTTAACGGGGTAGGGAGAAGAAAGATGGGAATATAGAAGTCTGTATTAAGGATATAGAGGAGAAATGGTAGAAATGAATTCTGGGGAGGGGTGGTGGGTGGTCAGGGAAGGCTTTAATCAGGAGGTGACATTTGAAAGTTGTGTCTTGAAGGATTTTTAGAGAGTTTTCCAGGTGGACAGAGTGGGGGAAGCATTCCAGACAAAGGGCATGGCTTGTCCAAAGGCAAGGAAGAATGGAAGGGTTTGCCCATTGGTTGTGCAGTTGCTTAGGGAGCTTGGGTTTTCTGTGCCCCTTGGTACTCGTTCAAAGAGTACCAAGAGGCTACACATTTCTACTACAAAAATTATCAGAAGAATCTGAGAGACACGGGGGAATTATATCTCAGTTCTTTTACTTATAATTTCTTGAAACTTGGGGGATATGATCAGCAGTTTTCTCTTTGATTTTACCTGGGAACCATCATCCCTGCATCACACATCCATCCTCTGAGGTAGCTAAGGCTGGCTCTTAATTTATCAGGATCCAAACAGCCACTTGGAAAGTTTATTTGTCAAGTGAGACAATTGTCTGGGCTGTTAACAGCCCCAGATGAAATAAACAGGTGGTTCACTGAGTGAGCTGCTCAGATATCACTGCTTTTAATGGAAATGAATAGATGGTATCAGGCACATTTTAATTAAAGCAGCACTGCAGTGTAGTAGCAGTTACATATGAAAAGATCTAATGATAGGTGTCACAGGAAGCTGCTTAAATTACTCATTGTTCAGAGAACTTGTTTTAAAGAGTAAAGTGGAGTTAAGAGAGGTGTTGTTCTGGTTATTTCTGGAAAAATTCTGAGATTTCCAGGTACATCACTAATAATGGAAATTTAACAGGCTATGATGCTTTCCAGGTGACTTGGTGGTAGAGAATCTGCCTCTGGAGGAGGTAATAGCAACCCATTCCAGTATTCTTGCCTGGAGAATCTCATGGACAGAGGAGTCTGGTGGGCTGCAGTCCATAGGGCCACAAAGAGTTGAACACAACTGAGTGACTGAGCACGCATGTACACACACAGAAGGCCACGGTAACAGCAGAAATAACACATCATGTCCATGAGTTTTCTCCAATGACCTGGAAGTGCGACTAATACAAAACTCAATGATTACTGCCCCATGGCTTTCCGGTTTGTTGTGGTCACCAGGGCAGTGGGTAGAGGGAGCTCCTGGGGCTGAGTGAATGCTTTTTGCTGCCACCTGCTGGGAAGGAGAGCTTTTAAAAGTACCTCCCAGGCTGTTATTAACTGAGTTGAATAATAAAGCTATGAACAGAAGCCCCTGGCCTCCAGTAATCAAGTGAAATATTGGCTGACCTGGAACAGGCACAGAGGATGCTTCTGGGGTGTTAAGAAACTCTGTAGGAGTCCAGAGGCCCAAATCCGATCAAATGATTGTGAAATCCTGCTGGTAAATGAGATCTTGGAGCATCTCCCCAGTGAGATTTGTCCTGCGTGGAGCTGGGGAAAACAGCTGCCATCATGGACGGTGAGCTGGATTAGGGTTGAAGTGAGTCAGATCCAGGAGGATTTGCTTGGGAGCTTAGGTCTGGGACCCTGGAGGTGGATTGAGAGGGTTTTGGACCTGAGTACTCCCTGGGCTGGGCTGAAGAGTGGCCAGCAGCAGCAGCAGGTGTCCTGGGAGATCACGGTGGAGATTCTGAATCTCAGAGCCAGACCTCAACTGCCTCTGTGACATTGACATGCTGCCTTCCAGGTTTTAAAAAATATTTTTCCCCCCAGAGGCTCTTTTTATCCTACTTAATTCCAATACCCAGCTTCAGCCATTTGTAGAGCAGTTATGACCAAAGTAAAAAACTTATAATAGAATTTCCCTGGAAAGGGCAGGAGCTCCATGCTTGGACGAGAAGCAGAAACATTAAAATAAAAAAAACATTTTTATGGAGCCAACACTCTCATACTATATAAGGTTCAGGTGAAGCCATGCAAATGCTGCCTTATTAATAGATTTTCTGATTCCTTAGGCAGTGGGCAAAGCAGTTTTACTCATCCTGCTATTGGCATGAGGTATTTTCATCTCGAAGGGGACCACTTAGAGAAAAGAATATTGTGTCTGGAAGGCTAATTGATTTCTCTTGTTCTGTTTCTGTGGGATGTTTTTATAATAAGAGCAATACAGTTATCTTGAAACCGGGGAAGCCCCTTGATTTTTGGGCTCTAGGGGAAGGGGTCAGTATATTGGGTTGGCCAGAAAGTTTGTTCTGGTTTTGCCAAAAGGTGGTGCAGAAAAACCTGAACATACTTTTTGACCAACCCTATAGATTTAATATATGGATTTCACAAAGCACAGTCATAGTGAGAATCCCTTCTATGTCATCGGAGCATGTGGAGGGGTTGGGAAAATGGCAGCCATCTGTACCTTTTGTATGAGTCCAGTGAAGTTGCAGACCAGGGAGCTGGAATGGTCTGGAGGGCTGGTCCTATGAAAGACAGATGCAGCAGGCCCCAGCTGGGCACCAAATATGTGCTCAGTTCAGTTCAGTTGCTCAGTCATGTCCGACTCTTTGAGACTCCATGAACTGTAGCATGCCAGGCCTCCCTGTCCATCACCAGCTCCCGGGGTTCACTGAAACTCATGTCCATTGAGTCAGTGATGCCATCCAACCATCTCATCCTCTGTCGTCCCCTTCTCCTCCTGCCCTCAATCTTTCCCAGCATCAGGGTCTTTTCAAATGAGTCAGCTCTTCGCATCAGGTGGCCAAAGTGTTGGCGTTTCAGCTTCAACCTCTGTCCTTCCAATGAACATCCAGGACTGATCTCCTTTAGGATAGACTGGTTGGATCTCCTTGCTGTCCAAGGGACTCTCAAGAGTCTTCTCCAACACCACAGTTCAAAAGCATAAATTCTTTGGCGCTCAGCTTTCTTAATAGTCCAACTCTCACATCCATACATGACTACTGGAAAAACCATAGCCTTGACTAGATGGAACTTTGTTGGCAAAGTAATGTCTCTGCTTTTTAATATGCTGTCTAGGTTGGTCATAACTTTCCTTCCAAGGAGTAAGCGTCTTTTAATTTCATGGCTGCAATCACAATCTGCAGTGACTTTGGAGCCCCCCAAAATTAAGTCTGCCACTGTTTCCACTGTTTCCCCATCTATTTGCCATGAAGTGATGGGACCTGATGCCACGATCTTAGTTTTCTGAATGTTGAGCTTTAAGCCAACTTTTTCATTCTCCTCTTTCACGTTCATCAAGAGGTTCTTTAGTTCTTCTTTACTTTCTGCCATAAGGGTGGTGTAATCTACATATCTGAAGTTATTGATATGTGCTAGGAGTGTGCATACAGTTATCACTGAAACCTCATGAGGCTGGGAGGCTGGTATTGAAAGTGAAGTGAAAGTCACTCAGTTGTGTCTGACTGTTTGTGACCCATGACCGATACAGTCCATGGAATTCTCCAGGCCAGAATACTGGAGAAGCTAGCTGTTCCCTTCTCCAGGGGATCTTCCCAACCTAGGGGTCGAACACAGGTCTCCCACATTGCAGGCGGATTCTTTATGAGCTGAGCCACCAGGAAAGCTCGGGAGGCTGGTATTATCATCCCCATTTTAAAGTTGAGGAAAATGAAGCTCTGAGAAGTGAAGCAATTTTTTTCCCCTCCAAGGGCACAAAGTTATTAGGGGGAAGAGACCAGGACTGAAAGTGGTCCTTAGTTGAGTGTTCCAGATTGAGGGTGCTGTGTTCTCATGTGGAGATGGGGATCCAAGGGCACCATTGAGATGTTCTGCCAGTTCTACAGAACCTGGTGACTTTTAGTCTTGTCCAGTTGCAGGGCTCCAAGTTTGTCCTGCATTGGTCACTTATTTTCACAATAATATGCCTAATAAGCCACCAGAAACTCAAAATAGTGTTTATTTTCGTTCATGTGTCTGTTGCTTGGCTTGATTATTGGCTCACCTGGGCCAGGCTTGGCTGGTCATCATTCCAAACCCAAGTAAGATGTCTGTCCCATGTGTCTGAATCTCCTTGGACTAGTGGCCCAATTGGCCATGTTCTTCTTGTCATGATGCAGAGACGGAAGAGAACAGGCCCCGCCAACACAGGCTTATCCATGCCTCTGCTTGTATCATGTTGCTAATATTGTTACTGAGTCCAGGCTCACTGCTCACTGCATGACAGGCCAATAAATCGGGAGATGAGGTGTTGAGGCAAACAATAATGGCTTTACTTGGAAGGCTGGCAGACCAAGAAGATGGCCGACTAATGTCTCAAAATAACCATCTTATCAGGGTCTGGATGCCAGTTTCTTTTATAGAACATGTCGTAGTCGCTGTGCAGGTTGGGAAAGAATTTCCAGATGTGAGACAGAATGAGAGGAGAATAAAGTCTATTATAGTGGGAGATGCCGTTAGAATAGTGGGCCAGCTCAAGGGACAACTGACTGCTTTTGTGGGCTAGTAGCCAATTTTTATAGCCTCAAAACAGAAAATTCCTACCTGAATGATGGCATTAGGTGATTGGTTAGGATGCTATAGGGTGGGTAATAGGGTGGTTTTGTTACCTAATATGGGGTCAGGGAACTGGCTGATTTAGATCCAGAGGCTCATGGCAATAGTTGCTACAGGGCATGATCAGTTTCAGAGATTTTTATCCGGTGACCTTGGTACAGGGCTCCACGGAACACAGAGTGGAGGAGGTGAGGAAGTAAAGTAAAAACGTCATTAATCTTGCAAATATCTCCTGAAATGACCAGCCTTGGGAAGGGGATGTGTCAATTTCCTTTTTCTTGCAGCCATTCACCCTTGCAGCCATTGGGTGGACAGGGGCATGTTTCCCTGAACAAAAGCACTTTGGTTTAGCATTCAGGTAGACGGACAGTCTTCCCTGAGGCAAGCCATTATGTATAGACAGTATT
This sequence comes from Giraffa tippelskirchi, assembly GCF_054371585.1. Classification (NCBI taxonomy): domain Eukaryota; kingdom Metazoa; phylum Chordata; class Mammalia; order Artiodactyla; family Giraffidae; genus Giraffa; species Giraffa tippelskirchi. Next base: position 24,027,857 of record NC_137284.1, read on the forward strand.
CTTTTATTCAAAAAAAGCAACAGAAAGCAAAGGTTAAAATAAAAGAAACAGATCCAACATATAGTCAGATTTTATTCTTTCTTGTAACTACATCTTAATGAATCAAACAAGTTACTTGACCAGGCTCAAAGTCAAGGGATGGGGAAGTTTATTCCCACTCTACTCTAAGGATCTGCAAAGCCAAATAGCAAAAAGTGTGGATATGGGAGGGGTAAAGATTTGAAGCCAATAATTCAGTCAACCATATCCCTTTTAAAAATTTTCTTTGGCTTGAATCAGGATTCCCTGATAGCTTAGTTGGTAAAGAATCCACCTGCAATGCAGGAGATCCTGGTTTGATTCCTGGGCTGGGAAGATCCACTGGAGAAGGGAAAGGCTACCTGCTCCAGCATTCTTGGGCTTCCCTGATAACTCAGCTGGTAAAGAATCTGCATGCAATGCGGGAGACCTGGGTTCGATCCGTGGATTGGGAAGATCCCCTGGAGGAGGGAAAGGCTACCCACTCCAGTATTCTGGCCTGGAGAATTCCCTGGACTGTGTAGTCCATGGGGTCACAAAGAGTTGTACATGACTGAGCAACTTTCACTTTCTTTGGCTTGAATTCCATCCAGTCCTCTCATGGTATTCCCCAGATATGCATATTGTCTGAGATCACTGTACCCAAAACAGTGATCATGCATCCGCTTTTTGGTTAATTCTGTGGGTGCTAAATTCAGGGTGTGACATACACGAGGCCTTGTGCAAGACACTGTGACTACAGGGATGCTTCCTTCGTCTTGTGTCCAGCTAAGGGCACATTCCCCAAACTGCCTTCTAACTTCCTGGCCAGAGCTAGACCAGCGTGGAGGTCCTCTGAGATCACTCTTAATCTCTGTCATATAGGTATAGAGTGCTATAGGTTAAACTGAAATATTAGTTGCTTTTCTGCCTTTCCAAGATGATCATTGAATTGCTGATATCTGAGTTTGCTTGGAGAAAAGCATCACCAGTCTCAGTGAGAGGCATCCAGTGCGGTGATGTTGGCTGATAGATGCCCATTGGCTTGGGTCTTCTTTGCACAGAGTAGGTAGTTGGTCAGTCATCAGTCTTTGTGAACTGAGTCTGTGTCAGGCAGGTAGGATGGACTCAAGTGAGATCATGATGTAAATCAGAGCACATCTCACTTTTTCCCCCTTAACACATACCTGAAAGCCCTCTAATGATTGTTGTTGTTTAGTTGCCATGTCGTATCTGACTCTTTTTGTGATCCCATGGACTGTAGCCCACCAGGCTCATCTGTCCATGGGATTTCCTAGGCAAGAATACTAGAGTGAGTTGCCATTTCCATCTCCAGGGGATCTTCCTGACCCAGAGATCAAACCTGCACCTCCTGTATTGGATTCTTTACCACTGAGCCGCCAGGGAAGCCTCACTTCTAATGATGCCCCATTGCAGTTAGAATACTCTCTCTCTCTCCTTGTTGTAGTTCACAAGGCAGTGCCAACTCAGGGGCCCTGCTTTCTACTACTGTCCCCCTGGCCCATTCTGCTCTGGCCACAGCAGCCTTTTGTGTGTTTCCTGAACATGCCAAGTTTGTTTCTGGTTTGAATTTGCTGTTCTCTCAATAAATAGAAAGCTTCCCCCCACCCCAGATCTTCCCTTCTGGAATGATCACCAGCCCCTGTAGTCATTAAAGTTTCTGCTCAGAGGAACCTTCCTCTACCATCCTTTTTAAAGCCTCCATGCAAGCTGCTTTCTATTTCATAACTCTTATTTTCTCATAGCTATTATTTTCTTTGTGGCATTTATTGCCATCTTGGGCTTCCTTGGTTACTCAGACAGTAAAGAATCCGCCTGCAATGTGGGAGACCTGGGTTCAGTTCCTAGGTTGGGAAGATCCCTTGGAGGAGGTCATGGCAACCCACTCCAGTATTCTTGCCTGGAGAATCCCCTTGGACAGAGGAGCCTGGCGGGCTACAGTCCATGCGGTCGCAAAGAGTCAGACACGACTAACCACAAACACAAGCACATCGCCATCTCAAATTATCTTATTTATCTATTTGCTCACTTTTCTTGCCCTCTCTTCACCTGTTGCCCTAGGAATGTGTGCTCAGCGAGGCCAGCTCCAGTGCCTTGCAGTGCAGTGTGTTTGTTACAACGAAAACACTCTGTCACATTTGTTGAAAAACTACTGAATGAACACATGGGTGAATAAATGACCGAGTGGATGAGTTGTCTTTGGGTAAACTGGTCTCGCATTTGGCTGCATTTGGAAGGGAAAGACTTAAACCTTCAGTTTAGAGGACAAGGGGAAGCCTGACAAAAACTGAGAAGGTGGCTCTATGCACTGTGCTTTTCACTTAACCCTTTGTCCACCTTGGCGATGACAGGCTTTGGCTCCCAAGACCCTTCCCTGAGCCACCTTCTGTCAACGGAAGCCTAGATTGCTGCAGCAGTCCTTCTTTCCTAACAGGAAAAGAGCGAGGGGCATGTAGATTTCCTTCTGCAGGTCTATGGGGAAGGGGGTGAGGGCGGAAGGACAGATGAGGTTGTCACAGGGTGTGATGTCCTGATGAAACGCACTCAGTCTCTCTGGGACAAATTGGGTGCAAGCTCTCCAAATCTTGCTTCAGTGACTACGTTACCACCAGACAATCGTTGACAGCTGTTGCTGATTAAAACGTCTCCAACTGTGCAATCAGAATTGCACTATTGAGATGCTAAGTGTAGACAGACACAGCCTTTAGGAATGGCTTAAACAGAATCCCTTGGAGTGATTGCTAGCCTTATTAATATATATAAATAGAAGCCACTTCGCAGTCATGAGTGAATCATTCTACAGAACACCATGTAGATGGGAGACAGGTTCAAGGATTTGCCTTTAGCAGACTAGATGATGGAGGCTCAGGGCCCGTTTCTCTGCACCCTGTAATTCTCCAACAAGAGTTGTCAGGGAGTCTTAACTTTTCAGTGATCCCCTTGAAATGTACATCTGTCATTCTGGAGATTCCCTTTCCTGGCCAGTCCCTCTGCCACCCTTGTCCAGCAGGGGCAGTATGCTTCCCATTTCCTTCCTCTTTATTACACGTGTGGGTGCCTGATTAACAGTGCCCTGCAGAGGGGTTTCCTGGTGACGATGGTGTCAGATGTCACTACTGCATCAGTCTGAACAGGTAGATCGGGGCCACAGTCCTGTACCCATTGCCCCTAAATCGAAAAAAGAAATCCAAAGTATAACTTACTTGACAGCAAAGCCTACCCTGAGCTGAACTCCTTTGGTGATAAAACTTGACTTAAACTGATATAAGGCTAGTTTTTACTTGTACCACTTTAGAAGGAAACATCATATTTTTGCTCTCAAAATACTATGTTTGGTTATGGGGTGCTGATGTAGACTTTGTTGAAGGTGTTACATAAAATGAATAGATGGGCCAAGTTAGCTTTCCAACAGATGATCCATTCTGAGTTCTGAAATATATTTGGCCCTGAGGGTTTTGCATAAGGGATTATCAATACGTAGTGGGGATGGGAAAGGGATAAGGAAACCACAATATCGGTGGGATGATGGAGCAAAGAGTTGCCTTCCTTTTCCATCTGGGAAAAGAGCATCTCCACGCCCTCATCACTGGCTTCTTTGTAGTCCCTGCCACTCCTGTCCTCCGTCACTTCTGTTCTAATGTAGTTTCAAGGATATCTGCATTTTCAGACAAGATGGCTCTCTGTTCCTTTTCAGTGGTGGGCTTTGGGATGGATCCGGACCTTCAGTTGGATGTCATCACTGAGCTTGACCTTGTGAACACCACCCTTGGGGTCACGCAGGTGTCTGGACTGCACAACACCAGCAAAGCATTTTTATTTCAAGGTAAAGACATCTCTCTCCTTTGTATGGGGGCAGGACTTGGGGAGGAACTTGGGATCTGCCTGGGGCGTGTTCCTCTGGAGTGTATTTGTTGGGCAGTCATCTCTGCCACTTCTCCTATATTATCGCCATGAGGAATGTTCAGAGATGCTGAAGGTGCTTAGATATTTGAGGGGTGTTCTGAGGGTATAAGGGGGGCAGTAGTAGTCCTGGTGATGGAATATTTAGCTTGGCAGTGATATATTTCCCAGGGGATTTTGTTGGGGGATCTGAAGTGGAATGAATTTGTAAAGTCCTTGAAAGCCACTGACCAGCCATATTTTTTTCACAGGATATTTTTTTCTACTGTTGTCCATATGTTTACCTATATCTATTAATGCATCTATTCCTATTCTTATATCTGCATCTCTCATTAATCAGTGGAGCATGCACTCAAAGGATATTTTATGGCTGCATTGTCTTAGGGGTACAGCTTACTTGGTTCTGCCTGCTATAAATCTGACTACAATTCATTAAATTGTTCAACAAGCATTCATCAGGTCAGCATAATGCACTTCTTAAAAGCCTGGGCTCTGGAGCCTGACTGCCTAGGATTAGATTCCAACCCTATCACTTACTGACTTTGTGGCGTTGGACAATTCCTTAGCCTGACTCTGCCTATGTCCACATCTGAAATAATAGTACCTGCATCATGGGACTATTACAGTGATTGAGGAACAAACCCATTAGAGTGGTTCAAACAGTGCCTGATGACATAGTAAAGCCCCAGGAAGTACTAGCTGTTATTATGGAACCCCTACTGTGTATCAGGCACCATGCTAATAGTAGGATTATTAATAAGGGTAAATAAATAGCATGAGGGAAACAGTCATTACACAAATAATTATTGACTTCCAATGGCTATACTTATCACGAGGGAGGTGTTTAGGTTGCCCAGTAAGAATATACAGGGAGATCTGATTTAATGGGGGAGGGGGGATGGTAGTGGTCAGGGAAAGGCTACCCTGAAAAAGTGATGTGTCAGCAGACGTGTGGAAAATGAATAGAAAGCCTGGTGTAGGAAGAGGTGGGGTATCAGAACATTCTGGGCAGTAATGGTATGTATGAAGGTCTTCAGGCGGAAACCAACAGAAAGACATTTAGCATGGCTGAAAGGTGGTGAGCGGCTGGAGAGGTAGGCAGGGACTAGGTCACCCTGGGCCCTGTAGGCAGAACTGACATTTAACTGATGTCCTTGGGCTTGGTGTACTGATGCTTTATGGCCAGTGTCCATTCTGATAGGTGGGAGGCCATGTACTTGTTAACTATTGCAAATATTACCTGTGCCTTTACTAGTTTTCTGCTTTACTCTCAGATCAGTGGGGGCCTTTGATGAGTTGAAGCAGGGGAGTGATCTGATCAGATATAGCAGTCAGACAGCCTGGATATTCCTATACAAAAATGCCTGGCAGGCTTCTTTGAACCAATTCTTTTGTGAAGATAACAAAAGGATTATTTTAGAATGACTGAACCAACATTATGGGATGACATATATATCCTGTGCAGAGAACTTTAGTCTTGTTAATCATATACAGCACATCTACAGATCCTATATAATAATATATAACAAGGTTACAGATATGTTAATTTCCACTCACTCTTAGGAATCAGTGAAGCAAATAGATTGGGCATGCTTAAGAGCAGACAGACTGGGTTAGTTTTCTTTTTGCATTGTGCAAGACCTCCTCACTTACTATTGCGAGACCATCCCATTCTTGATTTGAGAGGTGTTGCTGACACTTTGTCAACAGAGTTGTTATGGAAGCCTGGCTCATCTCTACACTTCATGAAAGCAATAGTCTTTCTATCTAAATACCCCTACATCCCTATGGCCAAGTATTGTGCATGGTACATAGTAGGTGATGAAGAAACATTTTGAATTGCATTAAAATTTCCTCTGTCCAATGTGCTCTTTGAAAGGCTTGCTGCCTGCTTTATACACTAGTCTAGTTGTTTACTCATTTATTTATTCCCTAGGCTAGATCTCCTCTCTCTCACTTGTGTTCTGCTTCTGGGATGTCTGCCATGCTCCAACAACCGGGAGAGATTTTCAGCTTCTTTGGTGGGAAGAATAACTGTATCATGGGAGTTTGACTGAGGAGGGCTTTTGCTAATAAGGGCCCTTGTGATTGCATTACCTGGATAATCCAAGGTAATTTCTCCATCTCAGGATCTGTAATCTGTAAAGTCCATTTGGCATGTAAGGTAACATATTTCATATGTTTTGGCAATCAGGACATTGACATTTTTAGGGAACTGTTATTCTGCTTACCACAATGTCTGCCTACTGGCCCCTCCAAATTCATGTCTACTCCATATGAAGAATCAATTAACCCCATCCCAGTATCTCACAAAGTCTTAATCCATTATGACATCAGCTCAAACTCTAAAATCTCATCCGCTCATCAGTTGAAAAATTTCTAGTCTCACTGTCTAAATAATCTAAATCAGATGTGAGTGGGACTCTGAGTATTTGCTGTTTTGGAGCAAAATTTTTCTTTATCTGTGGATCTGTGAAACTAGAAAAAAGTAATCTGCTTCCAAAATATAATAGTGTGACAGCTATAGGATTCCAGTTATAGAAGTTCCTGTCCAAAAGGGAAAAGTGGAAAGAAGAAAGAGGTCACCAGTCCCAAGAAAATTTGAAATCCAGCAGGACAAACCCCATTGGGTATTAGGGCCTGAGGGTCATCCTCTGGTCCTTGGCTCTGCCTTCTAAGTTTATGACTCGTTTCTATGAATCATTCTTTTTCATGAAAAGTAGCATATGTTTGTAGTTTGATAGTTTTTTTAAAAATTTACTTTTAAATATTTGGCTGCACCTGGTCTCAGTCGTGGCATACAAGATCTGGTTCTGTGACCAGGGTTTGAGACCTGGGCCCTCAGGATTGGGAGCATGGAGTGTTAGCCACTGGACCACCAAAGAAGCACCTATAGCTGAATAGTTTTATCAACCTATTTCTTTGCCTATGGAATTTGGGGCGTCCATCAGCCTTATTTCATTTCATCTTCTTTCTGTTCCCTTCAGTCCTAGGTGGCAGTGTTTCTCTGGTATAACATTCTTAAAAACCTGGAGGGTTTCCTGTCCATGAGACAAAAAGCTCCTTTACAGATCTTTCCAAGAAATTCCATCTCTGTTATATTTATGACTTCTTCTGGGATGGCTGAGGGGATCCCTGAATTACAATTCTGATCTCTTCAAAGTGCCCTCTGGTTGGACTGAATTTCTGACCATTTTGATCTTTCAGAAGTAGTAGCAAAAAGTGGTTCGGCCACATCCTTGGCTTCCTTCCAGAGCAGACTTTCCTGACAGTGAATTTCCTAATTTTATTGTCTTTTCAGTCTGGATAGGCTGGGAATTTTCTATATCATCAGTCCTGGTTCCTTTTTGCTAAACCGCTTTTTGCTTCATCTCTCTTTTTCCTCTCACGTTTTTCTGTATGCAGCAAAGAGAAACCAGGCTGCACCTTCAACATTGTTTGGAAATCAGAAGTAAAAAACAGACTTTAAAGGGCTAAACTCAATGTGTTGGCAGAGCTGTGATCCTTGTATAGCCACTATAGGCTAATCAGTTTATTGTTTTTCCAGCTTCCAGCAGCTGCTACATTCCTTAAGTTGTGGGCACATCACTTCAACCTCTGCTTCTGTCTCACATTTCTTTTTTTCTGTTTCTGTCACGTTTTCTTCTCTTGTACTGACTCTTCTGTTCCTTTTTTCCCCCTCTTACAAGGACTCTTGTGGGTCCTTTTCCCTATATTGGGCCCACCTGGATAATCTAGGATAATTTCTTCATTTTAAGATTCATAACTCTGTCACATTTGCAAAGTCTTATGCTGTGTAAAGTAATATATTTATAGGTTTTGGGGATTAAGATGTAGAGATCTTTTGAGGGTAGGGATATAATTTTGTCTACCATAGGATGACTACTCACTGTTGGGCAGAGATATGAGCAATAGGATATTTCCAGAATACTCCAGATAAGTCCTTCTTTCTAGCGCATCACTGTCCAACAGAAATATAAGTAGGTGAATCATATCTTTGATTTTAGTTTTTGTAGTAGCCATATGAAACATGTTAAAAAAACAAGTGAAATTAATTTTAGCTATACATTTATTTAACCCAACATATGAAAAATATTATCATTTCAACATATGGTCAATACAAAAAATTATTAATGAGATATTTTACATTTTTTCAAAGTAAAAAATCTCATCTATAATTTATAGTTACAGTATACAGTAGATTTGCCAAGTTATTCCATACATAATTTTAAGTATCATTAAAAAATTTAACAGCTTTGTTAAGATGTAATTGGCTTATACTATGCTGTGCATATTCAAACTGTACAGTTTGTTAATTTTGATATATGACTACACCAGTGAAGGGAGAAGGCAATGGCACCCCACTCCAGTACTCTTGCCTGGAAAATCCCATGGACGGAGGAGCCTAGTAGGCTACGGTCCATGGGGTCGCTAAGAGTCGGACACGACTGAAGGACTTCACTTTCACTTTTCCCTTTCATGCACTGGAGAAGGAAATGGCAACCCACTCCAGTATTCTTGCCTGGAGAATCCCAGGGATGGCGGAGCCTGGTGGGCTGCCGTCTATGGGGTCGCACAGAGTCGGACACGACTGAAGCGACTTAGACTAGACTAGACACCAGTGAAACTATATCACAATCAAGATAATGAACATAGCTAGCACCCCCAAAATTTCCTCTTTTAAAATAATCCCTTCTTCCTATATTTCAACCTGTACCCTCAGGTAACTACTAATCTGCTTTATGTCAATATACAGTAGTTTGCATTTTCTAGAAATTTTATTTGAATAGAATCATACTCATACTCATTTTGGGAGGATCTAAATTCTTTCACCTATCATAGTTATTTCAAGACTTGTAATAACATGTAAAGTGCTTTTCTTATAGCCAGTATATATAGAAGGGTCTTTTTTTTTTAAAACCAGTATGTCAATCTCTGTTCATCAAGGTTAGTTAGGCCATTTATATTAATGTGATTATTGACATGTGGTTTAGTTGCTAAGTCGTGTCTGACTCTTGCGATCCAATGGACTGTAGCCCGCCAGGCTCCTCTGTCCATGGGATTTCCCAGGCAAGAATACTGGAGTGGGTTGTCATTTCCTTCTCCAGGGGATATTCCTGACCCAGGGATTGAACTCGGGTCTCCTGCATTGCAGGCAGATTCTTTACCAACTGAGCTACAGGCAAAGTCTGATTGTTGACATGGTCATACTTAAATCTATGTTTTTGTTATCTGTTTTCTACCTGTCTATTCTGTTTCTCCGCCCCCCCCCCTTCTGGCTTCTTTTAGATTAATTGAAAATTTTTTATGATTTCTTTTTTAATCTCTTTTCTTGGTTCACTCTTTGTTTCATTATTTTAGTATTGTGTTAGGGTTCATGGTATATATCTTTAAATGATGACAGTGTACCTTCAGGTGATACAACTTAATGTATATAATAAGAATATTTTGATAGTATACTTCCCTCCCCTGACATTGTACTATTGTTGTTCTACATTTTACCTTATGTTATAAACTCCATACTACATTGTTGTTATTTTTATTAGTCAATTATCTTTTGAACATATTTAGATAATAAGAAAATCAATCCCATATTAACTCATGTATTTAGTTACTATTTCCTGTGTTCTTCAGTCTCTTGGATGGATTCTTATTTCAATCTGGTTTCATTTTTATCCTGCCTAAAGGACTTTGTTCAACATTTCTTATAGTGCAGGTAATGAATTCTTTCAGGTTTTGTATGTCCCAGGAAGTCTTAATTTTTTAAAACTCTTTCTGCTGGGTGTAGAATCTTGGGTTGGCAGTTTTATTTCTTTCAGTGCTTTAGATGTTCATCCACTGTCCTTTCATTTGTGCTGTTTCCAATGAGAAATCTGGCATCATTCTATCTTTATGCCTCTGTAGGTAATGTAACTGTGTCCCTTGCTTCTAAGACTTTCTCTTATCACTAACTGTAAGCAATTTGATAATGATGTACATTGGTCCGATTTTCTTCATATTTCTTGTGTGTGGGATGTGTTGAAATTCATCACATTTAGAAAAAATATGACCTTTATATCTTCAAATATGTTTTCTCTTTCTTTCTCTTTACTTTTGGGACTCCAATTATGTATATATTAAGCTGTTTAAAGTTGTTCCATAGCTCACTGATATTTTGTTAATTTCAAAAGTTCTTCCTCTCTTTTCTCTCTGTGTATCATTTTTGGTAGTTCTATTACTCTGCCTTTAAGAACTGTTCTTTTGTATCAGCTGCTCTTAGTATCATTCTGTTTTTTTTTATGTCATGTGTTGAAATTTCATCTCCATAAGTTCAGTTTGACTCTTCAAAAAATTTTCCATTCTTTATCCAACTCTTTGAATAGATGGAATGCAGCTATCATAACTATTTTAATAGTCTTGATACCTTTCTAATATTTGTATCAGTCCTGGGATGATTTTGATGAATTTTTCCCTTCACTACTGTTTCCTTGTATCCTAGGTAATTTTTGATTAATGCCAGACATTGTGAATTTTGCCTTGTTTAGTACTTGATAAATCTTTTTGCATTTTTATAACTATTCTTGAGTTTTGTTCTAGGACACAGTTATTAAAAAATGATTTTATTCTTTTGGATCCATTTTTTTTTTTGACTGAGAGAGAGTTGATGTACAATATTATGTAAGTTTTGGGTGTACAGTGTAGTCCTTCAATAATTTTGAAGGTTATGGATCCTACTTTTAAGATTTGCTAGATGACTCAGAGCAGTGCTAGTGAATAGTTTAGAATGAATTCTTTTCCATCACTGAGGGAAGACCTTCTGGGTTCTCTTCCCAGTTCCCATGAACCGTGGGGTTTTCCAGTTCGAGCAGTGAGAATAGGTACTGTTCTCCACCTTATGTGTATGCTGGGCACTGTTGCCTTTCGGGTGGTTCTTCTCTGTCCCTGGGGGTTTTCTTACATGCATGCTTTGATCAGTGGTCAGTTGAGAGAGTTCTATATTTTTCTCTCTGCCGTTTGTCTCTCATATATGCTGTCCTGTGAAATCTAGGTGCCTCGGTCTCCCCACACTCTCAGCTTCTTCATCTCAATTCAGGGAGACTCCTGGGCTTTGCCTGTATTTCTTCTCTCTGTAACATGGCTTGGAAACTCAGAGCGGTAAACTTGGGTAATTATAGGGCTCATCTCTTTTGTTTTTCATCTCTTAAGGGTCACTGTCCTTCATTGACTGATGTCCAGTGTGTCTGCTGTTTCATTGAATATTCATTTAAAATTTAAATTCAAACTAATTCAAATTGCATACAATTAAAAATTCATTTTCTCCACCACCCTAGTCATATTTCAAGTGCTCAGTTGCCATATGTGGCTTGGGGTTGCTGTATTGGACAGTGCAGGTCTAGAGAGGCTCAGGGATTTTAGTATTTCACCACAGTTCAGTTAATATGATCAAATCAAGAAGTCCTATCTTTCAAGTTTAACACGTAATAGTAAGTAACAAACTACTTAAGCTCTCAACCTCAAAGTATCTCCATTTGCTCAAGGATAAACTGGGGTAATAACAGTACTTACTATATATGATTATAGTGAGGATGAAGTGTATTAATATACATAGAGCATTAGAACTGTGCTTGGTACATGGGAAGCTCTTGTTAAATGTTATGCCTGCGTTTGTAAGTAATAGGGTATAACTTTGGTCTTCTTATCCTATGTGTATTATCTGTCCTGTGTGTTATGAATGTCAAATTTTAACCTGCAGAAGTAAATTGGCATAGTGGGAAAAGCAGAGGCTTGTGTAGAGGACAGGTTAGGTCTCAGCACTTTCTATGTATGAATTTATTTTACTTCACTAACGCATAAAGGAAGTATTGTCATTCGTAAATGGATGTACCTTGAGTCAGTACTTAGGGGTATCAGTGGATATGTCTCAATGTCTTCTAACCTCAGTTTCCTCATCTGAAAATGGGATTGATTATATAAATTCAATAATAATATATGAGAAAGTACTTTGAAGAATATAAAGTGTAGCTGATACTGCCCAAGCAGGAGTTAAGCCAGAGCCACAGAGACATGGAAACGTGGCGGCTGGAGCTGAGGGCACCACCCTGGTTGTCCTGGGACCACAGTTTGTTCCGTTCCCCTCTGTTACCCACTCCTTTTCCCATGAGGTGGAGGTGGATTTCCCCACTGGCTGAGACAGGTTGTCTTGAGGAAATGAAAAACAAAAGCTCTTATATATAGAATGGATAAACAATCAGGTCCTGCTGTATAGCATAGGGAACTATATTCAATATCCTGTAATAAACAATAATGGAAAAGAATATGAAAAAGAATATATATGTGTATAACTGGGTCACTCTACTGTGTACCAGAAACCAAGATAATGTTATAAATCAATCATACTTCAATAAAATTCAAAAACAAAAGAAAAAAGAAATATATAAAGTTAAAAAAATTCATTCTTCTTTCCTTCCTTTATTTTTATTTCTTCTCCTATTTCACTATCCTAAGACCAACTCTGAATTGATGTGTATTGAGGGAATGAAAACCTTCATGTCAATGCTAGCCTTTTAATAATATTTATAAATTTAAATAGAAAGCTCAGTTAACTGGAGTCACTCCTACCCATACCAGCTCCAAAGCCTCATAGGATTTATTTTGTGACTACTCAGCTTTTTAAGGTTATCTTTGTCACTGCTGTCCTTGTGGAATGCAAAGACTTTAGTGAGTAAGATTTTTATTGTCTTTTTACCTGAAACAAATCATATTTTAATAGATAACGATTGGGGCTAGGGGCGGGGAGAATGAATGGCTGTGTGTAAGACTGTCATCCATCTTCTCTAGGCTGAAAAACATCCTGAATACCAGCATCCGAGTTTCAAAAATCATTCTGGAATACCTTTGCTTTGCTTTGAGTAGGACTGAGAGAAGCTCTGATTGAGTCTGAGATTGCACTTCTTCCTGACTGACAGCATCTTAGTGTTGAGTAGTTGGGGGATGTGTCTGTGTATTGGTGTTTCATTTATAAAAGTGAATTAGAATGTGCATGAGTACAGGTTCTTTAATGTGTTAGTTTCTTTTTTTTTTTTCTTCTATCAGAAAAGTGCTACCTTGTAGGAGTTCTACTTTTAGGAGAATTTCTAAAGAAAAAGTAGTACCTTATTTTATGTGACAAGAAAGAACAAAGGATGATGAGAGATACTTTAAGGAAAAGACTGAGGCTTTTAGGACCTATTTGCAGTCTAGGCTTTGAACTAGATGTTTTGGAAGACAGAGGAATAAGCATAGATCCTGGCTGCAATGAGTGTACTCTGTAGAAGGCAAACACAGCATGTCATCAGACATTCTAATGCAGAGGACAAGAGAACAGGCTTGTAGTGGGGTGTGGATAAAGTGTGTTGAAGAGAGAAATTTCCTCTTACTGCCTCACTTGGGGAAGGCTCCCTGGGGGACATGGTACCTGAACCAGACCTCGAAAGATGGTTAGGAAGTAGCCATGTGTTTTCAGTTTCGTAGAAGTACTACCTGTGCGTAATCATTTTTATAAGATGTGCTTGAAGTTTAAGCCATAGCTCTTAATACTTAGAAAATTTGAGTAAGATGAAGTTACCCAAAGGGTTAGTTTAATGCTGATCTTCTACATTTCCTGCACTCACTATTGCCCAAGTCTAAATTGTTTTTTCTGTTGATTGAATGTGCCTGTTTGCTAATTACCTCTGGGAGCATCTACAAGTGAACTTCACTTTGAGTGGAATGATTTAGTATAACTTTGCATTTAATCAGTTAGTGGAGTGATTCAGTTCACATACTAGCATCTCCCAAAGACAGGTATTTTTGCTCTTGCCAAAAAAAAAACCCCTCAAGTAAGCTGTGGGAGTGGGGTGGGTTTTCAAATTCCTCTCTGGGGCAAATTAACACCTGCACTGGCATATTTTGGAAAATCATTCAATGGCTGTGTGAGTAAATGGATATCAAATGGAGCAAATAAATTCTGTATTTCCAAAATTTACATATTTCTAACATCTGCACTAAAGTTTATTTTCTCACTCACGCTCCTTTTTGAGACACAGGTTTGTTCCTTGGGTTGGGAAGATCCCCTGGAGAAGGAAATGGCAACCCACTCCAGTATTCTCGCCTGGGCAATCCCATGGACAGAGAATCCTGGTGGGCTACAGTCCACAGGGTTGCAAGAGTCAGAAATGACTTAACAACTAGACAGTAGCAGCAACAACAGCAGCAACTGTGTATCAGGCATTCTTTCAAACGCGAGGAATACAGCAGTGAGCAAATCAGAAAAAGTCTGACTCTTGAGGATAAACAGATAATAAACAAATAAATAAGTAGAAAGTAAGTTTAGATAACTTTAAACAATTCATGTATTTATAGTCAGGAAAAGATTTCTATTTCATTTTCTCTCAAGGAGTATGTATTTGCAGTTATCTACTTACTTAACTCTTAATAAGGATGGATGAGTGTTGTGTGACCTGAATTTTTTAAAGGAAGGATTACCTCAATTCCCAAAATTCATTTGCCTTTTAATCTTTCCACTGACATTCCTATATATGTATTGTTTTCATGCCCATTATAGAAATGAGGAAACAGACCCAGAGAGTTCCAGTAACTCACATTAGCTATAGTGACATAGGGTTAAATTCAGGAGTCTACACATGCAGAGCTTGTATCTTAGCCCCAGACATGTGGCTGTTTTTCCCTACCTCATGATGGTGGGAAAGACAAAGTAAATGCAATATGATTGAGATCTCGCTTCTTAGAAGAGACACCGAAGAATAATTTGCCAACATATCTTTTGGCAGGTATTTTAAATCACCCAGGACAGATGGTTATTTTGTAAATTAATGAATTCCATTTAATAGAATTTTTAATAATTCCTTCACTTGGAGGGTTCTACTGACTATCTGGAGAGGACTACCTGGTAATCTGTTTGGCTGCCTGAAGAGAACACACAAGAAAATTAGAATTAACCATGAAGCTACACTTTACTCTGTGGCCTTTTGGCCAGGGCTTTCTTGAGAAAGCATTGTAGGGGAATTAGCTCTGCCTTGACTGCTGTGCCTTTTGATGAATGCTGTGATTCTTACTTGGGGTTTATTTTAACATATTGGGTCCAAATTCTTTTCTGTGGGAATAGATATCGAAAATTAGGATGTAAATCAGTGGAGAGAATATGATTCGATGTGCAAATATTTTATTTAAATACAATTTTTCATGGATGAAGCCAGTGTATGAAGTGAAGCCAAGATGTTCTGATCAGCTAGGCTGGCTCAGCCCTCATGCTTACAGCCTGTGAGAAAATAAACGCATACACACCATCTGGCTACATGGGGTTGCAGAGCACCCATGGGACCCTGAGCCTAGGGACCCAGGGTCTAGCTTGGCTCTTTCACTGCTGACTCCTGGGTATATCCCTTAACTCCTCTGGGCCTCAGGTCTTTAAAGTCATAGAATATTAGTTTGAAAAGGAATTATTTTGCAAAAGAAAAGAAAACTATGGATAAGCACAAAGCAAGAATGTGGTAGCTATTTCCTAGAATCAACAAATGTTAATATTTTGTCATATTGCTTAGAATGTTAAAAACTTTACAGACTAAGTTGAAGTCCTTATATTCCCCTCCCTGTGGTATTCCCTCTTCTCAACCTCCTAAAGGCCATCGCTAACATGGTTGATGAATATGTCCATTTGCATATGTATCGGTGTGTGTATGTATGTGCACACTTGTATATTACCACATTTATGCTTTTGTATGTGTCAGTATACAAAATACATAACACAGAGGGCATACGTGTGGGGGCTAAATGTACAGTCTTTGGAGCCAGATGGCCTAGATTCAAATCCCAGATCTGACTTTAAAAAAAAAATTATTTAGCCGCGCTGGGTCTTAGTCGCGGCACACAGGATCTTCAGTCTTCATTGTGGCATGTGGAATCTTTCGTTGCAGAATCCAAACACTTAGTTGCATGGAATCTAGTTCCCTGACCAGGGATTGAACCCCGTGCCCCTGCATTGGGAATGTGGGGTCTTAGCCAGGACCACCAGGGAAGTGCCCCAGATCTGGCTCTTACTAGCTATGTCACCTCAGGGGAAGTTCTTTAACTTCTCTGTGCCTCATTTTGCCTGTGTGTAATATGGAGATAATAAAATATCTATAGATGCTTTATTGTTCTGTGGATTGACTTGACTTATGTAATGTTTCAGCATATTATTGGTTATATAGTAAACATTTGTAAATGTTAGTAGTTGTTGCTTTGTGTGGTTTGAGACGTTATCTAAATGGCATCGCACAGCATGAATCTTTCCGAAACTTATTTTACTCACCATTATTCTTTTGAGGACATATAGATCTAGTTCATTAGTTCAAACTGGTATATAACCCCATAGTGTATTCATTAATTTGCCTATTGATGGAAACTTGGCTTGACTCAGATTTCTGACAGGTAATACTTCGTGGTACATCTTTGTTCATGCTTCCTTGCCCGTGGTTCTTAAATTCTTGAAACGCATATCTCACTGTAGAGAAGATTCATTTAGGGAATCCATAATTATCCAATAATCCATTAGTTCAATCCTGTGGTTGGTTGCCTAGTGATGGAAATAGCATTACATAGTGAGACAACTTATATTATTTTTGAAGTAGTCTGTTAGAAATAATTTAAAGGAAGACAGTTTTAGTTGACTAAACTAAAACACAATGCCCTTCCATTGATCCCATCTAAATCACTGTAGTCACATTGGCCACTTCTTGGTTCCTTGACTACCCCAAGATTTTTCCTGACCAGTGCTGTCATTCCTGCTTGCCTTTTGCCTGGAAGACCTCTTTATATCCGCACTTTTTTTTTTTTTTCTGGCTCTTACTGTTAAATGTCACTTCCTCAAGGAGCCCTTCCCTGACCATCTTAGCTTTGAGGGTCCCCCATTTGGTTATCAATCACCACTTCCTGGTGTTTAGTCCTTCAGCATGGTCTCATAAGTTGAAAGTATGTGTGTATATATATATATATAGTTTCCTGTATATGTTTTTGTCCTCCAGTAGATCATAGGTAACTCCGTGACTCCTCTTGTTTTGTTTTCCATCCTACATCAATTATCTAGCATAATACTTGGCACTTAGAGTTGGTACTTAAGGAAGAGTTGTTCATATTTTAACCATATTTAACTGTACATTTCAGTGCCACTAAGTACATCCATATTGTTTTGCAACTCTCATCATCATTATCTGTCTCCCGAATTTTTCACCTTCCTAAACTGAAACTCTGTCCCCATCAAATACTAAATCCCCATTCTCCCTCCCCCTGCCAACCCTGGCATCTACTGATGTACTTTGTGACTCTATGAATTTGACTATTCTAGGTATTTCATATAAGTGGAATCAAACAGTATCTGTTTGCACTAATGTATATTGGAATGCATTTTTAAGATTAACTTTAAAGAAATGATTTAACGAGGCAGTAAGACCACAGAGAAAAAGTCTGAATCCCTTTCTCAAGAGATAGCCTCCTGGAGTATTTGCAGACAGCTTTCAAGGTCTCCCTCCCTTCCTTTCTCCAGGGTTAACATTTCTGGTTACTTCAGCAGTTCTCGATGGGGATCATTTTGAATTCCCCATCATTTTCTCTCATTCAACTACCTGTCTAGTTGTCTGTGCTCCTAATGATGTTTGATGTCTCAAATTAAACTTGGTGCTTTCAATCTGATCTGGCCAGGACACAGCAGAGCATCCCCTTCTGGTTCAAATTTATATTCAAGTTTATATGAAGTTTCTATGGCTGCAGCCCCATTACAGAATTAATTCATTGTAAATTATTATGGACCAAGACCCCACAGAGATTTGTTTGTTGTTTCACTTACTACAGCTAAGCTTTGACTTTTCCCTTGTTGAGCTTATGTAGTTGATTTTTTGGATCCTTGTTTATGTCCTGATGTTCATTACCATTAAATTTCATTACTATCTATAAAGGGAAAGTGTTGGATTAAACCACCAAGGTCACTTGCAGCTCTTAAAGATGGATTGGTTGTTCCAGACATCGTTGTCCAATAGAACTTTCTCTAGTGAGGCAGATGCTGTACATTGATGCTGTCCAATGGGGTAGCCACAAGCCACATGTGGCTACTCATATCACTTGGATTGTGGCTAGTGTAACTGAGAGGTTTTAAATTTCATTTAATTTTAAGCATTTAAAGTTTAAATTTAAGTAGCCATGTGTGGCTACTGGTTTCTGTATTGGACTGAGCAGTTCTAGAGAAAAAGTTTCAAAATTTGAAAAGATGGAACAGTATGTATAACATTTATGGAGAAACCAACATGGAATCACAGGGCCTGTTCATCTACTCAGTGTTCCTTTGTTTTATTTAATAAAGTTCTTTTATTTTTTACTGAGCATCAGCAAAGTGCCAGACATAATACTAGGTACTGGAGATAGAACTTTGAAAAAGATAGTTATCACCCCTGCTGATAAGGAACTTCCTGTCTGGTGCAGTGTTCCCAGCTCTGGATTTCATACTAGAATTGCTTGGGGAACTTTAAGAAATTCAGATGATGAAGACCTACCTTTAAGAGATGATGATTTATTTCACTGAACTTGAGGCCTACATTAGACTTTGTTCTTGTGGTTCAGTTGCTAAGTCATGTCCGACACCTTGCAACCCCATGGACTGCAGCACGCCAGGCTTCCCTGTCCTTCACCATCTCCTGGAGTTAGCTCAAACTCATGTTCATTGAGTCAGTGACGCCATCCAACCATCTCATCTTCTGTCATCTCCTTCTCCTCCTGCCCTCAATCTTTCCCAATGAATTTGCTCTTTGCATCAGGTGGCCAAAGTATTGAAGCTTCAGCTTCAGCATCAGTCTTTCCAATGAATATTCAGGGTTGATTTCCTTTAGGATTGAGTGGTTTGATTTTGCTGTCCATGGGACTCTCAAGAGTCTTCTCCAGTACCACAATTTGAGAGCATCAATTCTTTGGTGCTCAGCCATCTTTATGGTCCAACTCTCACATCCATACATGACTATTGGAAAAACCATAGCTTTGACTATATGGACCTTTGTTGACAAAGTGATGTCTCTGCTTGTCATAGATTTTCTTCCAAGGGGCAAATGTCTTTTAATTTTGTGGCTGCAGTCACCATCAGCAGTGATTTTGGAATCCAATAAAAATCTGTCACTGTTTCCACTTTTTTCCATCTATTTGCTATAAAGTGATGGGACCAGATGACATGATCTTAGTTTTTTGAATGTTGAGTTTTAAGCCAGCTTTCTTACTCTCCTCTTTCACCCTCATCAAGAGACTCTTTAGTTTCTTTACACTTTCTGTGATCAGAGTGGCATATCTGAGGTTGTTGATAATTTTCCCAGCAATCTTGATTTCAGCTTGTGATTCATCCAGTCTGGCATTTTGCATGATGTACTCTGCATATAAGTTAAATAAACACGGTGACACTATACAACCTTGACATAATCCTTTCCCAATTTTGAGCCAATTCGCTGTTCCATGTCTGATTCTAACTGTTGCTTCTTGTCCTGCATACAGCTTTCTCAGGAGACAGGTAAGATGGTCTGGTATTCCCAACTCTTTAAGAGTTTTCTACAGTTCATTGTGATCCACACAATAGCATAGTCAATGAAGCAGAAGTAGATGTTTTTCTGGAATTCTCTTGCTTTTGCTGTAATCCAGTGGATGTTGGCAATTTGACCTCTGGTTCTTCTGCCTTTTCTAAATCCAGCTTGTACATCTGGAAATTCTCTGTTCACATGTTGTTGAAGCCTAGATTGAAGGATTTTGAGCATTATCTTGCTAGCATGTGAAATGAGTGCAATTGTGCGATAGGTTGAATATTCTTTGGGATTGCCTTCCTTTGGGATTGGAATGAAAACTGACCTTTTCCAGTCCTGTGGCTAATTCTGAGTTTTCTAAATTTGCTGGCATTGAGTGCAGCACTTTCACAGCATCATCTTTTAGGATTTGAAATAGCTCACGTGGAATTCCATCACCTCTGCTTGTTTGTAGTAATGCTTCTTAAGGCCCACATGACTTTGCACTCCAGGATGTCTGGCTGTAGGTGAATGACCACACCATCAGGGTTATCAGGTCATTAAGATTTTTTTGGTAAAGTTCTGTGTAGTCTTAACACCTCTTCTTAATGTCTTCTACTTTTGTTAGATTCTTGCTGTTTCTGTCCTTTAATGTATCCATCTTTGCATGAAATGTCCCGTTGGTATCTTGGTATCTCCAATTTTCTTGAAGAGACCTCTAGTCTTTCCCATTCTGTTTCTTTGCATTGTTCACTGATGAAGGCTTTCTTATCTCTCCTTGCTATTCTCTGGAACTCTGCATTCAGTTGGGTATATCTTTCCTTTTCTCCTTTACCTTTCGCTTCTCTTCTTTTCTCAGTTATTTGTAAGGCCTCCTCAGACAACCATTTTGCCTTGTTGCATTTCTTTTCCATGGGGATGGTTTGGGTCACTGCCTCTTGTACAGTGTTACGAACCTCCATCCATAGTTCTTTAGACACTCTGTCTATCAGATCTAATCCCTTGAATCTATTTGTCACCTCCACTGTATAATCATAAGGGATTTGATTTAGGCCATGCCTGAATGGGCTCATGGTTTTCCCTACTTTCTTCAACTGAAGCCTGAATTTTGCAATAAGGAGCTCATGATCTGAGCCACAGTCAGCTCCAGGTCTTGTTTTTGCAGACTGTATAGAGCTTCTCCATCTTCGGCTGCAAAGAATATGATCAATTTGATTTCAGTGTTGACCATCTGATGATGTCTATGTGTAGAGCTGTCTCTTGTGTTGTTGGAATAGGGTGTTTGCTATGACCAGTGTGTTCTCTTGGCAAAACACTGCTAGCCTTTGCCCTGCTTCATTTTGTACTCCAAGGCCAAACTTGCCTGTTACTCCAGGTATTTCTTGATTTCCTTACTTTTGCATTCCAGTCCTTTATGATGGAAAGGACAGCTTTTTTGGGTGTTAATTCTAGCAGGACTTGTAGGTGTTCATAGAACCGTTCAACTTCAGCTTCTTCAGCATTACTGATTGGGGCATAGACTTGGATTAATTACTGGGATATTGAATGGTTTGCCTTGGAAATGAACTGAGGTCATTCTGTCATTTTTGAGATTGCATCCAAGTACTGCATTTTGAACTCTTCTAAGGGATTCTTGCCCACAGTAGTAGGTATAATGTTCATCTAAATTAAATTCACCCTTTCTGGTCCATTTTAATTCACTGATTCCTGAAGTGTTGACGTTCACTCTAGCCATCTCCTGCTTGAACACATCCAGTTTACCTTGATTCATGGACCTAACGTTTCAAGTTCCTATGCAATATTGTTCTTTATGACATCAAACTTTTCTTTCACCACCAGACACATTCACAGCTGAGAATTTTTTCTACTTTGGCCCAGCCTCTTCATTCTTTCTGTAGTAATTTCTCTGCCCTTCCTACAGCATATTGGAAACCTACTAACCTACTAGATGGTGGGGCTCATCTTCTGGTGTCATATCTTTTTGCCTTTTTATATTGTTCATGGGGTTCTCAAGGCAAGAATACTGGAGTGGTTTGCCATTCCTTTCTCTAGTTCAGTTCAGTTCAGTCGCTTAGTCATGTCTGACTCTTTGCGACCCCATGGACTGCAGCATACCAGGCCTCCCTGTCCATCACCAACTCCCAGAGTTTATTCAAACTCATGTCCATTGAGTCGGTGATGCCATCCAACCATCTCATCCTCTGTCATCCTCTTCTCCTCCTGCCTTCAATCTTTCCCAGCATCAGGGTCTTTTCCAATGAGTCAGCTCTTCGCATCAGGTGGCCAAAGTATTGGAGTTTCAGCTTCAACATCAGTCCTTCCAATGAATATTCAGGACTGATTTCCTTTAGGATGGACTGGTTGGATCTCCTTGCAGTCCAAGGGACTCTCAAGAGTCTTCTCCAACACCACAGTTCAAAAGCATCAACTCTTCGGTGCTCAGCTTTCTTTATAGTCCAACTCTCACATGCATACATGACCACTGGAAAAACCATAGCCTTGACTAGACGGACCTTTGTTGACAAAGTAATGTCTCTGCTTTTTCATATGCTGTCTAGGTTGGTCATAACTTTCCTTCCAAGGAATAAGCGTCTTTTAATTTCATGGAGATAGTCACCATCTGCAGTGATTCTGGAGCCCCCAAAAATAAGGTCTGCCACTGTTTCCACTGTTTCTCCGTCTGTTTGCCATGAAGTGATGGGACTGAATGCCATGATCTTAGTTTTCTGAATGTTGAGCTTTAAGCCAACTTTTTCACTCTCCTCTTTCACTTTCATCAAGAAGCTCTTTAGTTCTTCTTCACTTTCTGCCATAATGGAAGTGTCATTTGCATATCTGAGATTACTGATATTTCTCCCAGCAATCTTGATTCCAGCTTGTGCTTTGACCAGCCCAGTGTTTCGCATGATGTACTCTGCATATAAGTTAAATAAGCAGGGTGACAATATACAGCCTTGACATACTCCTTTTCCTATTTGGAACCCTTCTCTAGTAGACCATGTTTTATTCGATGTTAGACTTTGGTCATCTTGTAAAAGCTCTAGGAGTGACTCTAATTGACTGTTGGGGTTAAGAATCTTTGGTCCAGGTGAAAGTAACTGCCCTTTGTGGTAAATAGCTGGAGAGAGTCCTGTTTACAGTTACACTTTTTTGGGGGGGTTGCTTCATGCATATTCTAAAGTCTTCTAACTTGATACTCTTTTGTGACCTGATCTTCCTTCCCAAGAACAAAAGACTTCCTGAAACATGGTGGTCCATGGAATCAATTACATGGTCTTATTTGTTGTGTTGTGGTGTCAAACCTGCAAACGCATCTAGAAGATAATCTCTGAACTCCATCTCTCTCTCTCTCTTTTTTAGTGTGGGCCAAGTCTTAGTTGTGGCATGTGGGATCTAGTTCCCTGCCCAGGAGTTGGGAGTGCAGAGTCTCAGCCACTGGACTACCAGGGAAGTCCTTGGACTCCATCTCTTGAACAAATGTATTATTAGTCTTCAAACTAGGTTTCTCTGCTCAATGCTTTTGTCATCTCTTGCTTGGCCAGGTTTTCAGATTTTAGAACTCGATACTTTAGAACTTAGCCCCCATGGAATGAGGTGTGAGGAGCCAACTGTTCATGAGGTGGAAAGAATGTTGGCTTGGACTTTTTAAGCAGGAGGACATTTATGGTTGTGATACTCGATCTAGGCTGGACCTTACTGTGTCTCATAACGAGGGCTGGTTTCTCTCTCTGACCTTTTGTGGGACATCTGGGGCTTCTGGAACAAGCTGACAGAGCATTCTTTATGTAGAACACTGCTGGTTGTTGTGACAGAGGGAAAAGAGAACATGGCAAAGCATGAAGCTAACCTTTAAAGCTTCTCTGAGAAGCGTGTCACTTCTGCTCAAAGCAAGTTCCACGACAAAGCAAAGAAGTGGCCTTCCCCAGGGAAAGGCAGCAAGTATTTGTGAATGACAATATAGTTTATTATCATCTTTCCTTCTCGTGACAAATATGTGGGTCATTCTCCTTTCAACTCACAGAACACACCCTTCCCCTGCCTCCCTCTCGGGAGACCATACAGAAAGTCTATCCAGTCATGGTGGTCCACTCAAGCCCCAGGATTCTCTGGTAGACTTCACATCAGTTATTTATTTGTCCTCTCCTGCTTCAGATACCATGCACTAAAATTTCTGCTTCACATATGCCCAATATGTAATGTTAGAACGGGGCTAGAATAACTTAAATCAATACTTTTTCAGGGTTGGGGGCGGGGGAATGATAGATACACTATGATAGCAATTTTGGGATTTAGTGGGAGAAATGTTACAGGGCCTCTTGCCTTAGGGATTGGGCATGTTCTGTGGCTCCCTGGAAGTGGATCTTCTGTCTGTTGTCTTCCATGGCTCTCTCTCTCTTTTTTAAATTGGAGTATAATCGCTTTACAATGTTGTGTCAGTTTCTGCTGTATAACAAAGTGAATCATCTATATGTGTACATATATCCCCTCCCTCTTGGACCTCCCTCTCACCCCTCTAGGTCATCACAGAGCACTGAGCTGAGCTCCCTGTGTTATACAGCAGGTTCCCACTAGCTAAACAAACAGCCTAATAAAAAAATGGACAGAGGAACTAAACAGACGTTTCTCCAAAGAAGACATTTAGGTGGCCAAGAAGCATATGAAAAGATGCTCAGCATCACTAATTATTAGAGAAATGCAAATCAAAACTACAGTGAGACATTACCTCATACCAGGCAGAATGGCCATCATCAAAAAATCTACAAATAGTAAATGCTGAAGAGGGTGTGAAGAAAAGGGAGCCCTCTGACACTGTTGGTTGGAATGTAAATTGATGCAGCCACTGTGGAAAACAGTAGGTTCCATGACTCTTAGTTTCACTTTCTTGGGAGTCTCTTCTTCCATCATCCTCTTTGGCAGCCAAAAAATTCCCTCATTCCACTTTCTCCCGGTAGAAGGCTGGAGACCCAAGCATGGTTTTGTTTCCTAAATGGTCATGATCTCTTTTAGTTTAAGATAGTATGACTCTTCAACTGTGAAAGAAGAATAAAACTTAGTTACTTTTCTTATTCATTTCATTCCAGTCAGTTTTATATACAAAGAGCCACATTCAAAATTAATCTTCATAACCTTGAACTTACCCGGTTTTCATGGGGAAAGAGCCAAACCCTTAGCCATTTTGTCCAGCTGAAGGGATTCACTGGAACTGCTTTAATTTGCTCGGATGGTTTATCAAAGGGTGAGTGTCCAAACTCTTGCTGTGATCCTTGCCTCAAGGCTGAGTTTTGATTGGCTGCTCAAAATGTTTGTCAGTTTTATCTTTTTTATTATTTGGAGATAAGTAAAAGTTCTCTTTCAGTGATACAAGTCCTGGAATTTCTAGACTCTGTTCTCTTTCATTTCCATCCACAAGGTGGCCAATTCTTTTCTCTCTCATTTTGTATTAGTTTGTCAGTGTTGCCATAACAAAGTACCACAGACTGAGTGGCTTCAACAACAGAAATGTATTGTCTCAGGATTCTGGAGGCTGCAAGTTCAAAATCAAGCTGTTGGCAGGCCGTGTTCCTCCTGAAGACAGTGAGGGAATGATCTGTTCTAAGTCTCTCTTTTTGGCTTGTAGATGGTTGTCTTTGCTCTGTTTCTTCTCATCACATTATTTCTGCTCTATCTACATTTCTGTATCTAAATTACCCCTTTTTAAAATTTTTAAATTTTATTTATTTGTTTTTTTAAAATTAATTTATTTTAATTGGAGAATCATTATTTTACAATATTGTGATGGTTTTTTTGCCATACATCAACATGAATTGGCCACAGGTATACACATGTCCCCCCATCCTGAACTCCACCTCCGTCCCTACCCCATCCCTCTGGGTTGTCCTCAAGCACCAGCTTTGAGTGCCCTGCTTCAAGCATCAAACTTGCACTGGTCATCTATTTTACCTATGGTAATGTACATGTTTCACTTCTATTCTCTCAAATCATCCCACCCTCGCCTTCTCCCACTGAGTCCAAAAATCTGTTCTTTACATCCGTGTCTCCTTTGCTGCCCGGCATGTAGGATTACTGATACCGTCTTTCTAAATTCCATATATATGAGTTAGTATACAGTATTTGTCTTTCTCTTTCTGACTTATTTCACTCTGTATAATAGGCTCCAGGTTCATCCACCTCATTAGAACTGACTCAAATGCCTTCCTTTTTATAGCTGAATAATATTCCAATGTGTAATATATCCCACAACTTCCTTACCCATTCGTCTACTGATGGAGATCTAGGTTGCTTCCGTGTCCTGGCTATTGTAAATAGTGCTGCAGTGAACACTGGGGTCTTTTTCAATCGTGGTTTCCTCGGGGTGTATGCCCAGCAGTGGGATTGCTGGGTTGTAAATTTCCCCTTTTTATAAGGGCACTAGTCATATTGAATTTGAGCCCACCCTAAAGACCTAATATTAACTTGTTACCTTAGTAAAGACCCTGTTTCCAAATATGGTCGCATTTTGAGTGACACCACATACTGGGTGTTAAAGACTCCAACATATGAATTTTGGGGAACTCAGTTCAACGCATAATACACTGCTTTCCCATAAAGTCCTTGTCAAATGCTGCCAATAGTAATCGAGACATATACTAACTTTCTGTTTTTCAAGTTCACCAGCTACATTTTTCTCTTCCAATATTTTTCAGATGATAGCTTTGCCAAATATTTATCACTGTGCAATAGGAATAAACATTTTCCCAGCCTCCAATAATACAGACTCTTTCTGCCTACTGCCAGAAGCCAGTGTCACAGATTTTTAGTTTATTTCTTATTGTTGTGTTGTTACAGCAACACCTCATTTCATGTATTGACAAGAAGGGTAGGTGTTGTTGCAGTTAACAACCTTCAAATCTTACTCATTTACAAGATCAAGAGTTTATTTCTAGCTCATGCTATGTGTCATGAATTGGCTACCTCGCTGCTTCATGTTTTTTGCTCTCTGAGATCTAGTGCAGTCTCTGTCTGTAGCCTGGCCATTGGTATAGCAAAGGGAAAGGGAAGGTGAAGCATCCACTGGCTCTTAATGCTACTGGTCTGAAGTGACATGTGTCACTTCTGCTTGAGCGTCATTAGCCAAAGCAAGTTGTATCGCCAAGCTTTAAATGAAGGGAGATGGGGAACACAGTTTCCTTCCAGCGATGGGCTGGAAATATTTGTAAGCATGTTAATAGTCTAGAATCACAGGCTGAGTATTTTTAGGAATGTTCAGAGAGATAGTGGACGGAGTTTGACACCTTGGGACTAAGCAAGTGGGAAAACTAGAGTACTGGGTAAAGACTTCAGCTTTGGGAATGAGAGCACCAGAAGAATCTATCTTTCATCAGAGACTTAACAGGTTAACATCTCAGAGGTGAAAGCATCCTTGGAGGTGGCGTAGTAGGCTGTACACTCTAGAATTTCAAGTTGCTGTTCTGCCATTTAGTAGCTGTGACTTTTGTCAAGTGACTTGCCCTCTCTGAGTCTCTCTTTCTCATTTGTCAAAGAAAATAGCGGTGTGGTCCAGGAATGTTTTGAGTATTTCATTTCCCCTATGTGGTGCCTGTGTAACCTTGGACAAGATACTTGGCTTATATATACCTTAATTTCTTTATCTGTAAAATGGAGATAGTAACAGTATGTCTTTCATGGGGTTGCTAAAAGGATTTGGTGGTTTGAAACATTTAAACCAGTGTCTGGTTGGTAGTAAATGCTCAATAAATGCTCATGATTGTTGTAGCTGCAGTTAGCTGGGGTGATACACAGTGCCAGATATACAGTGGGCACACAGTATACATGAAACCATTGCTTTCTGCACTAACGCTTTGTTCAGGGCCCTGAGTCTAAGAAGTTGAAGCAGAGGAGAAGGAAGAGCAAGTATAAGACAGCATTACCAAGCAGGCCATAGGTTCCTGGCAAGTTGATTGCTCCATCTCTCAGGGTGTGTTCATAGAGGTCACATATTGCCACTGCCTCTCCTAACAGTCCATGCATTAAGGGGGAAAGGGAGAAGAATTTATCTGTTGACTTCTAAATCTCATAGGTCCAAATTCCCACCATGAAGCATCTACATCCCCTCACATCTGGGCTGCATGTGTGCGGATGCCGTGTGGGTCCTGAAATGTCTCCTGCCTTCACAGTATTAGCGAGGCCCCAAGCATGAAATTGCACATAAAACTTGTGTGTCTATATATTTTTTGGGGAAATGGTCTGCTCTTCCCATCATATTCCCAAAGATGTGTGCAGTCCTTACAAATAGAATTCACTCTATTGGATTAATTTTCATAGCAACCCTTATTTTTCAGGTGCAGAAACCAAGGCCCAGAAAGGTTGTGGGGCTGAATCAGTACCTAGACCTGTCTCTTTGAACTCAGACCCTGTGCTTGACCCACTTGGCCACAGTGAATTCCCTCCCACAGCATTAGTAATAAATCGAAGCAAGCAGTTCTAATTTGTGCCTGGGAATGGAGTGTGATTGCCGCTTTGAACAGAAAGTACATGCCTTGTGGCAAAGCCGTGAGACCTCGGATCGTTCAGCCTGCAGAGCAGTGGTCCAAGGGCAGCACGCCTTCCATCGGGCTCCTGAAGGTGCACGGTGAGGGTAGTGGCAGTCAGCTGTCCCTGTACCCACAGAGGCCAGGGCCACTGCCTGGCTGCATGAGGAGTGTGCTTTATATTCAAGGAGGAACTCCCTGACTTCTAAGTGGGTGGTTGAAGGAGGGGTTAAGTCTCCTGAGCGGTCAGAGTTGGCTCTAGCTTAAATAGTTTTTTTTTTTGTAAGATTTATTATTTTTTTTAAATTATTGAATTGAGGGGTAATTGCTTTACAGAATTTTGTGGTTTTCTGTCATACATCAACAAGAATCAGCCATCGGTATACCCATGTCCCTTCCTCCCAAACCTCCCTCCCCATCCCACCTTCAGCCTGTCACAGAGCCCCTGTTTGAGTTCCCTGAGTCATACAGCAAATTCCCATTGGCTATCTATTTTACATATGGTATTGTAAATTTCCATGTTAAAGGGTGTTTTATTTATTTATTTATTTATTTTTTATTTTTTAACTTTACAATATTGTATTTGTTTTGCCATACAGTGACATGAATCCACCATGGGTGTACATGTTTTAAAGTCATTTATTTTGTCTGCACTGAGTCTTCGTTGCTGCAGGGGCTTTCTCTAGTTGTGGCAAGTGGGGGCCGCTCTCTCGTTGCGGTACTCGGGCTTCTTATTGTGGTGGCTTCTCTGGAACGTGGGGTCCAGAGTGTGGGCTTCAGTGGTTATGGTGCATGGGCTTAGTTGCTCCGTGGCATGTGGGATCTTCCCAGACCAGGGGTCAAACCCATGTCCCTCTGCATTGGCAGGCGGATTCTTAACCACTGGATTACCAGGGAAGCCCCTGTCTTGAATAGTTTTGTTTAAAATCAGGGGAAGATACCTCATCTTTGAAGGCTTTCTCTGATCACCATTTTTCTCTGTGGTTCTAAATCCACTATAATCTCCTGACATCTGAAGGCCAGAGGTGAGTTCACTGGTGTGTCCAGGCCTGGGTTCTCTGGTATCTGCAGTCTGAAGCCCCAGCAGCGGGATTTCACACCCACACACTTTAACTTTGCCCTTCGCCTTGAGATATGCAATTCTGCAGATGCCCAAGGCGCCTGCCTCGCCGTGCTTTGTGAGAACTTCCACACCTGGGCAAACTGCAAGCCTTCAGAGGTGACCTGGTTAGGTTCTGCTGAGTGAATTGAGACCACACTGGGAAATCATTCTGTTCAGTTTAACCAACTACTGGTTGTGGCTGGATGAAAGAGGAAGAGATTGCTGGAGCTTCTGTAATTCATAGTTGAAAGAAGCTTCCAGAACTACCGAACTGCACCTAACTAGGTCAGAAGCGAGGTCACCATGAGGGTGTGCATAAGACCTATGGTGTGGTATGTGTGAAGTTGAAGGTATGAGTGCATGTCTATGGCTTCAGGAGTGTGACGTGGGCCTGGGACTGTGTCTATGTGGTAATGAAGACCTGGGTTTGAATTCCAGACCCACTGTTTATAAGCGGGGTGCGTTAATTAATTTATTTATCTGCGTGTCAGTTTTCCTGTCTGTCAAATAAGAATAATAACCACTTTACAGTTACTGTGAGGATCAAAATAAAAACCACGCAAGAAAAATGTGAAGTACGTGCTTGCCATTAGAAAGTGTTGAATCAATGGCAGACGTTAGTGTTTGTAATGGGAGTAGGTGTATGTGTACATGTGTGGTAAGTTGTGCATATGTGTGTGCACACACATAGGTTTTATCCCCGGCTGCCCTAGCAGACTCTCTTTAACTAAGGAGCTTCCCTCATTTAAGACTCACTGATGTGTTTTCCAAAGCTCCTTTTCCAGAGAAGAATTTCACAGTGAATCTCCACTGGGAGCCATCCTTTCTAGGACTTTCTTTGGTTTCCTAACGGGTTTGTTCAGTTTTTGCACTGCCTATTTGCTTCTTTTTGTTACCAGCCATCATTTTCAAGTCCCTCCCCTGTCACTGGTGGAGGGAGAACGTGATGGGGGACAGGTTAGGTGATCTCATGTATATTGGGCTCCCTTCCTTCCACCTGAGACCTACCTTACAGTTCGCTCTTTCCTCCTGCCTGTTCCCTCTTGGTTCCTATGGAGTGAGTGGAAAAGGATTCTTGGGTTCCTCCTGTGTTAGATTCTACCTTCAGTCCTCATCAGCTTTTTGTGGTCGGTATGGCCACATTTTCTCTGCTTTGAGATTCACATTTTGCCTTTAATATGCTGTTAATATATCTTACAGTCAATGTATACATATAGTCACTGAAGGTGATGTTGCTTACCTTTGCTTATCCCTAAAGGTTCTACTAAAATAATAGTGCAGCTTAGAGGGGATGACTTCTTAGACCTTCATCTCAGCCCTTGTAACCTTATATTTCATTGAGCTGTTTCTAAGACTGATTCCTTAACCACACTGTGACTACCTGTGGGGCAGGAGAGACTCAGCCTGGCTTCTGAGCAGTCAGGCATGTCTGGGGCTCTCTGCTCAGGCTGGGTTGAACGAGTGTGTTGATAAGGTATGGCTCCTCCTTGGAGGAGCCCACAGGCTGGTGGGCCTTAGTTGCCTCCTTTGCTATGATTTTTATTCTGCATTAAAAGCTTGAGATACTCCTATAGTTTTGCTGTCTGGGTCACCCGCAGAAGAGTCTGGTTAGGGTGGCAATACAAGTATGTGTGAAAAGATGATGAGCTGTATGGGATATCACTGGTGTTCCTGAAGGGCTCCCAGGTGGTGGGTGCTGTTGCAGGGCTGAGATTCAGTGATGATTCTGTGCTGGCTGGAATTGGAAGGACTTGCAGTAGGAGTGGAAGAATGAATAGGGATGGCTGAGGCCAAGAGGGGGAGGGGCATATCGTTCAGGAGGAGTGGTATGAGCATAGGGACCGAGAGGGCCATGATCAAGGGACAGTGAGAGGAGAGTTTGGTTTGAATAATGAGTTCAAGTGAGAGTGCCTGGGGGAGAAACCTAGAAAGGGAGGTTAGGGATTGGCTGTGAAAACCTCTGAACGCCAGGCTTAGTTATGGTAGGGAAAGCATGGGCTTTGTTATTGGTTAAACCTGGGTTCATTCATTCTCTCTTTCAATAAGACCTTAGTTGAAATGCCAGTGCTGGGAACACAGCATTATGAAGACCGGCATATGAAGGCCAGCCCCTACCCTTGCTGAACTTATATGCTACTAGATTTAAGTACTAGTTTAGTTGTCTACTTCCGGGCAGACATCAAAAAGTTCCAGGTCTCAGTTCATCTGTAAGGAGAGGAATGTGTTGTGCGCAGTAGCTTATTCATGTCTGACTCTTTGCAACCCTATGGACTGCAGCCCACCAGGCCATTACTAAATGAAATCATGTGAAAAAACAACAACAAACAACTGTGTATCCAAGTGATGTTAGCTCCTCTTTCCTCTTTCTCCTTGCCATCTCCCTTTCCTCGAATCTTTCCATTGGCTTTGATCTATGCCTGCTGCTCTGAAAGAAGGCTTTGTACTGTTTCAACTGCCCCTGGGACTGCCAACTACAGTTTAGCACTCTCCATACGTACTCTGCTTCATGTATTTGCGTCCTGGGAGTGACTGTAAATTGGCGTAGAATGAGGCTCATTAGATTGAGCTTCATAAGAAGTAGAGATTACCCTGCATGTTCCTTGGGAGTTTCTCCAGGATGACTGCAAATTCAGAGTGTGCTCTGAGCTCAAGCTGAACCACACCTAGAAAGAACTAGGTTGGGAAAACAGGCCAGAAAGGGCAGGAACAGATGGAGATGAGAAGTAGAGTTGGAGGAAGGGAGAATGGAAGATGAGAAGAGATAAAGGAGGCCAGGCTAAGGGGAGATTCTACTAGGGAGGGGTGTAGAAACTCCTGTAAATATTTGTTGAATGTCTGCCACATGCCTATTGCTGTCCAGCTGCTAGAGCTACAGCAGTGAATAAAACAAATTCCCTGCCCTCATGGAGCTTGTGTAGGATCAGATAATAGGTTCACTAACAAAGAAATTACAAGGTAAATTTGAACAGAGATGAGGACCATTTATTTATTTATTTATCCAGTGCAATTTTTAGTGTCTTCTATTTGCTAGTTATTATTCTAGGTGCTGAGAATATAGCAAGGAAGAGGACAGTCTTTACCCTCATGGACTTTGCATTCTAGTGGTGACATGTCAATCAGTAGATAAATAAATATACAGTAAGGCTCACTTAGTGATAAATACTATTGGAAAAAAGGACAATAACAGACTATAGGTGCTTAGAAAAAGCCTCAAGAAGGAGATGATATTAGAATCAAGACTTGCCTGAAGGAATAGAAGATGCCATATCAAAACCTAGGGGGAAAGCATATGAATTAGATGGAACTTCAGGTACAGAGGCTCCAAGCTTGATGACTTTGAGGAAAATCTAGAAGGTCAAGGTGACTCAGGTGAAGAGGGTGAGAATGAGAGTAGTAGGAGTTATGATAAGAGAGGTAAGCAAAGGCCAAATCATATTGGACTGGCCAAAAAGAAAAACCCGAATGAACTTTTAGCCAGCTCAATATTTGGCTTTGAAGATTTGGACTTAGACTTTATTTTCCATGGATGAGGAACAGACAGTAGGAGGATTTTGAGTGGGACAGTGATGCATGATTTACATGTTTGAAATATGACTGGCTGCCCTGTGGAGGACAAAATGCACAGGGCCAAGGCTGTACTAGAGAGATCAGACAGAACGCTATATGTCGGGGTCCAAGGAAGATGATTGCTTTGACTGCACCATGCAGGAGGTAGTCAGAAGCATTCAGGTTCAGGATGTATTTTGCAGGTAGAGACAAC
The DNA here is from genome assembly GCF_054371585.1 of Giraffa tippelskirchi. NCBI lineage: Eukaryota > Metazoa > Chordata > Mammalia > Artiodactyla > Giraffidae > Giraffa > Giraffa tippelskirchi. The sequence continues at coordinate 24,060,662 of NC_137284.1, forward strand.
AGGACTTATGAATCTGTGATAAATTGAATATGGGGCTGGAGGGATCTAGTGGAATCAAGGCTGCCTCCTCCTTATTGCTGCTGGGAAGACGATTAGGGGTGCTGCCGTCATTCAGTCATATCAAGTCATGTTGTGTTTGGGGAGACTATCTGCTGTCCACAAGGAGAAGTGATGAGGCATTGGACCCTACAAGTCCAGAGTTGAGGGGAGAAGGGGGCTGGAGGCATATTTCTGGGAGCCATCAGCACGAATGTGGTATCTGAGGCCAAGGGAATGATGAAATCATGTAGGACAGCGGCTTTCAGGGTTGTCCATGGACGGACAGCTGTGGTTATAGCACCTGGTGACTTGTTAGAAATCCAGATTTTCAAGCTCCTCCCTAGACTGACTGAATCAGAAATTTTGGGTGTGGAGTCCAGTGATGCGAGTTTTATAAAGCCCTCCAGATAATTCTGGTACAAACTCAAATTGAGAGTTGAAGGGTGAGTGTAGACAGAGAGGAGGTCCAAAGATTGATCCATGGGTCCCTCAGTGTGTAAAATCTGGAGGAGAAGCCAGCAAAGGAAAATGAAAAGAATCAACCTGGAATTTAAGAGGAAGACTCAGCAGGCTTTGTAATACATGCCAAATATTTATGAAGAACATGGTGGAAGGTTGGGTCAAATGCTGCTGAAGATCGAAGGAGATGAGGACCCCAAATGATCCAGTTGGTTTGGCAAGATAAACATCTTTTCCTAGCCTTGACTATAGCAGTTTCAATGGACATGGGTTTGGGTAGACTCCGGGAGTTGGTGATGGACAGAGAGGCCTGGCGTGCTGCAATTCATGGGGTCGCAAAGAGTCGGACACGACTGAGCAACTGAACTGAACTGAACTGAATTGTGGCAAACTTTTTAAAAAAGGATGTTAAGTTTAAGAGTAAAATGAAGGCAAAGAAGCAAAGTCAGCAAGTGTAGGTAAGAGTTTTGAGAGGTTTTGTTATAAAGAGGAACAGTGAAAAGGAGCAGCTGCTGGAAAGTGACTTGGGGTCTAGGGAGGTTTCTGTTATGTTTTGTGTTAAGACAGGAAAGGAAAAAAGGGAAAGTGTTAGTTGCTCAGTCGTCTCCGGCTCTTTGCCACCCCATGGACTGTAGCTTGCCAGGCTCCACTGTCCTTGGTATTCTCCAGGCAAGAATACTGGAGTGGGTAGCCATTCCCTTCTCCAGGGGATCTTCCCGAATGTCTGAGCCACCAGGGAAGACCTTTAAGACAGGAGATACAACATATATGAAAGTGAGTGGGAATAATGTAGTGGAGACAATTAATGATGCAGGAGATAAACAAAATCTACAAACCTCTAACCAGGCTTACCAAGAAGAAAAGAGAGAGGACTCAAACAAAATAAGAAATGAAAGAGGAGAAATAACAACCAATACCACAGAAATTCAAAAAATCAGAAGAAAATACTGTGAACAATTACATGCCAATAAATTGGATAACCTAAGTGAAATGGACAAGTTTCTAGAAACACACAGCCTGCTAAGACTGAGTCAAGAAGAAACAGGTAATTGGAACAGACTTATCACTAGAAATGAAATAGAATCTATAATAAAACTCCCTGCAAACAAGAGTCTGAGACTAGAGAGCTTCATTGGGGAATTCACTGTTCACAAGGATAGTTAGTTCAACATAAGCAAATCAATGAGGTACACCATATTACAAAAGGAAAGTAAAAAACCACAGGATCATCTCAAAATATGTAGAAAAAGCATTTGACAAAACTCAACATTCATTCATGATAAAAACTCTCACCAAAGTGGGTATAGAGGGAACATATCTCAAATAATGAAAGCCATTTATAAAAAACCTCATACTCGGTGAAAATCTGAAAGCCTTCCCACTAAATTCAGGAACAAGGCAAGGATTTCCGCTCTCACTGTTTTCAACATAGTATATGAAGTCTTAGCAATCAGAGAAGAAAAAAAATGTATCCAAATTAGAATCAAAGAGGTAAAACTGTCACTATTTGCAGATGACATGATATTCTATAGAGAACTCTGAAGCCTCTATGCAAAAGCTTATTGGAATTAATAAATAAATTCAACTTGATAGCAGGATATAAGATTAATATACAGAAATCTGTTGTGTTTCTTTACATTAATACTAAAATATCAGAAAGAAAAAAACTATATGCTGAAAATTATAAAACATTGATAAGAGGAATTGAAGATGATTCAAAGCAACATAAAGCTCTCTTGTGCTCTTGAATTGGGAGAATTCAATATTGTTAAAATGGCTCTGCCACGCAAAGCAGTCTACAGATTTAATGCAATCCATATCAAAATATCCATGATATTTTTCACAGAACTAGAACAAATAAGGGCTTCCCTGGGTGGCTCAGATGATAAAGAATCTGCCTGCAATGCAGGAGACCCAAGTTCTGTCCCTGAGTTTGGAAGATCTCCTGGAGAAGGAGATGGCAACCCACTCTAGTATTCATGCCTGGAGAATTCCATCGACAGAGGAGCCTGGTGGGCTACAGTCCATGGGGCTGTCACAAAGAGCTGGACACAACTGAGCTACTAACACTTTCACTTTTCAAAATAAATAATCTAAAATTTATATGGAACCACATAACACTCATAATTGCCAGAGCAATCCTGAGGAAAAAGAACAAAGCTGGAGATATAACCCTTGCATATTTTTGCCTATACTACAAGTTTCAGTAATCAAAACAGTGTGGTATGGGCACAAAGACAGACATATGAATCAATGGAAAGGATAGAGAGCCCAGAAATAAGCCCATACACCCATGATAAGTTAGTCTATAACAAAGGAGGCAAGACTATACAATGGAAAAAGGCTTGAGAAAGCTGGAGAGCTACATGTAAATCAGTGAAATTAGAACATCCCCTCACACCTATATAAAAATAAACTTAAAATGGCTTAAAGACCTAAATACAAGACCTGACACCATAAGATTCGTAGAAGAGAACATAGGTAAAGCATTCTATGACATATTATAAATCATAGCAATATTTTCTTACATCAGTCTCTTAAGGTAAAAGACATATAAACAAAAACAGACAAATAGGATCTAATTAAGCTTATAAACTTTTGCAGAGCCAAGGAACCATAAACAAAATTAAAAGACAGCCTATGGAATGGGAGAAAAATATTCCAATGATGTGAATGACAAGGGATTAATACCCAAAATATACAAATATATTGAGGAAACAACCCAATAAAAAAATGGGCAGAAGACCTAGATAGACATTTCTCAAAAGAAGACATAAGCCAACAAGCACATGAAAAGATACTCAACATAGCCAGTTATTGGAAAAATGCAAATTGAAACTACAGTGAGGTATCATCTCACATCGGTCAGTATGGCCTTCATCAAAAAGTCTACAAGTGCCGGAGAGGGTTTGAAGAAAAAGAAACCCTCGTACACTCTTGCTGGGAATGTATACTGGTGCAGCCACTATGGAAAACAGAATGGAGTTTCCTTAAAAAAGCTAAAAATAGAGCTACTATATGATCCAGCAAATCCACTTCTAGGCATATATCTGGAAAAAACTAATTAAAAAGGTACACGCACCCCAGTGTTCACAGCAGCACTATTTACGATAGCCAAGACATGGAAGCAGCCTAAATGTCCATCAACAGATGAATGGATAAGGAAGATGTGATGTATTTATACAATGGAACACTGCTCACTCATAAAGTGGAACAAAATATTGCCATTTGCAACAACACGAATAGACCAAGAGAATATTATGCTTAATGAAATAAGTGAGACAAAGAAACATACTATGTGATATCACTTATATGTGGAATCTAAAAAAATTATACAAATGAATCTATATATAAAATAGAAGCAGACTCATAGACATAAAAAGTAACTTATGGTTAGTAAAGGGGAAGGGGAAGGGAGAGGGATAAATTAGGAGAATGAGAGTAACAGATACAATATATAAAATGGATAAGCAACAAGGATATATTGTATAGCACAGTGAATAATCTATAATGCAATATAAGCTGCAACCCCGCCCCCAACTGAATCATAATGCTGTATACCTGAAACTATCTCAATATTATAAGTAACTATGTGCTGTGCTGTGCCTAGTCGCTTAGTTGTGTCCGACTCTTTGCAACCTCATTAACTGTAGCTTGCCAGGCTCCTCTGTCCATGGGGATTCTCCAGGGCAAGAATACTGGAGTGGGTTGCCATGCCCTCCTCCAGGGGATCTTCCCAACCCAGGGATCGAACCCAGGTCTCCCGCATTGCAGGTGGATTCTTTACAGTCTGAGCCACCAGGGAAGCCCATAAGTAACTGCTGCTGCTGCTGCTAAGTTGCTTCAGTCGTGTCCTACGCTGTGCAACCCCATAAATGGCAGCCCATCAGGCTCCTCTGCCCCTGGGATTCTCCAGGCAAGAATACTGGAGTGGGTTGCCATTTCCTTCTCCAACATAAGTAACTATACTTCAATAAATAAAAAAGGATGGTACAAGAGAGAGGAGTGGCTGATAGTAAGAGGGAGGTCCTTGAACAGGTGAGAGGGGTGGTAATTCCAGACATGAGTGGGGAACTGATCTTAGGAGCAGGTGAGTTGATCCTTGGCAGTCGGAGGGAAGGCAGGGGATGCAGGGAGTCACAGCAGACACTGAATACAGAGGATAATGCATGCAGGGCCATGAGGTTGGTAGACTTAAAGGTGCAAAGATGAGGTCATTTTCTCTAGTTTCTCAGTGAAATAAGAAGTGAGGTCATCCACAGAGGGCTTGGGGAGGTGGTGGAGGTTTAAAGCAAGAGAAATAAGTGTGACATAGATGAAAATAAAATGGGTGATGTGATGTGATAGAATGTTCTCCTTATGCACTCTCTCTATCCTCATGGGTAGCAGGTGAGAGGACCGGAGGGGATCAGAGCCTCTCCCACGGGGCACCCTGACCTTGCCCCTGGAGCCCCAGCTGCCCACTGGCTGAGGAGGACTGCTTAATAACACACAGGGATGGCACAGACAAGAATTCCAAGATGCCCTCAGTCAGGAAGGAAGCGGGGCGCTCAGCCCAGAGTTGAAGCTGAGCCCCTTTCACTGTGGTTCGGGATGGTCTCTAGAAGTTCTAGAACCATCTTGGCTTTTCTCCCCATCCAGAGAGAACAGGAGTCTACTTGGTCCATGGGGTTTCTCAGGCCTGTGCTCCATCGACCGTTGTTTAGAATGTGGCCTTATTTACTGTTTTTATCTTTTAAATTGCAAAGTACTTTTTCACTGTAACAAGGAAAATAATCCTAAAATTTATAAAGCAAAAATCAGTCATTTTCAGACTTTTGCTCCCTCCTTCCACCCCCTGGTTGTGCATGGCATTCTCACTATTGTTAATTTTTGTTTTCTTACTCTCATTTTTATTATTTCCCTGGGCTTTTGAGTCTGATAGTTTGGTTTTAGGCTCCGCCCTCCAGCTTGTTGTTTTGTTTCTTAATACTGAAAGGAGCAGAGCCCCCTGGATGTAGCTGATTATGAAATTTGGGGCAGGGGAACATCAAGATGGCTCTGGGTTATCTAATTTCAGATGTGTCTGGATTAGTGCAAAAAGTGGCCAAGAAGCAAACTGGAAAGGCTCCCATTGGCTGAGGTGGGGCAGTTTACTTACAAAAAGCAATAATTATGACCATCAGTTGAAATACATTGTTACTGGCAATCTGTGAATCCATGATAATGGTCCAAAGGTATATGACTCAGAACAAATTCTTTAACTTGTCTGTGCTTCAATTTCTCCATCTGAAATAAGGGGACAGTGGTAGTATCCACCCCATATTGTAAAGGTTAAGGAACTTAAGGATTGTAAAGGTTAAGGAACATCCTTTCTGCAGAGAGATTAGCAGCAGTTGGCACGTCACATTCAATAAGCATCAGCAATACTTCACATTATTATTGGCATTGTTTCCGTGGAATGTTCCGTATTCTATTTGTAAAAGCTCAGAGTGAGCAAAATCTCAAATATTTATTAAGATCTACTCTTACGTAGGCACCATGCTGCACTCTGAATTGAAACCATCAGGAGTTGTTGTTTGTATTTATATGTGAATTTGATGTTGTTCTTCCCCACTAGGTATAAGCTTCATGAGTTAGCTAATTTGTGGTGTTCAGATACTGCATCCTAGTAATACTCAGTTGAGTGGCAGAAGGAGGTGTTTATACAAACTGAAAGCAGAGAAAATGGAATATAAAGGATTGTAAGAGCACAGCAAATGTTTCTACTGTGGGTTGGCGGGGTGTGTACGTGAGTGCACGTGTGTGTCTGTGTGTGTGTGTTTTCGGGAAAGCATCCCAGGCGAGGACGCTCTGAGCCTTGGTGGGTGGGGGCAGGTCGAGGAGCAGGCAGGAGACATCTGGGCTGGAATGCTGGTGCCTGGCAGAGCGCTGGGGCACGGAAATGCTCAGTGCAAACAGACTGAATGGATGAATGAGAAAGAAAGGTGCTGAGGCGCTGTCAGGGGCACTGGGTTTGCTGGGCCCAGGGGGTGAAGATGATGGGGAATCAATGATGGTTTTAATCACGAGCTTTTCAGCTCAGACATAAGGTCCTGGGAGAGAATGGTTTGAGCTGCCGTGAAATCAAAATCTGGGTCACTTTGCAGCTTGTACTCTTTTAAGAAAATGTGATTTTTTTTAAAGAGACTGTTTCTTTTTTCCCTTCGTTCTTCTCTGCTAAAATTCAGAGGAGGGCTCCAGATTTGGACCTGGATTCAAGTCCCAACTTGGCCAGGACTAACTGCGTGAACTTGGCCCATGTCCCTCATTTGTAAAGTGGGGGAAATAGTACCCGTTTCCCAGGGGTTTGTGAGTTCCCAGGGAGGTGATGTGTGGGGAGGAACTCTGTAGACTAGGTAAGAGCCGTGGACATGCCAGGGATGGCGCTTCTTTCTTTATTCCAGGGAGGTAGTGTTGCCCTGGTCTTTAACCCCAGGAAGTGGAGCCAGACTTGCTTAAATTAGTATATTCCTTGAAAATGTGGTTTTAATTGGAGTGTCAAGTCATTGAGGTGTGAGGATTGGGGGCAGAGGTGCAAGAGGGCCCTTTTATCACCAGAGAGCCATGCTGTCCAACACGGTTGCCATAAATCACCATGGCTATTTCAATGTGAATTATTGAAAATTAAATAAAAACTGAAAATGCAGCTCTTCCGTGGCAGTAGTCACATTTCAAGGCCTCGGGAGTCACACTGCACTGGCTACTGTATTGGACAGCACTGCTGTCATTGTGGAATATTCTAGAGGGTGCACTGCCTATGAAGGGGAAGGAAGGGAGCCCACAGGGATCAGGAGAAGGCACCAAGAAGATGATGGGGGCTTGGCAGCACCTTCCAGGGTCTGCTGACATTGCCCAGTAGTACCTACAGAGGGCAGCCCTCAGATAAGAGTACCCTCATGCAGTGGCAATACCACTCTGTCCTCCAGGCTGTATTTGGGGATGGCAGGACACTTACCACACTCATCAGGTTGTTTTTTTGGGAGTCAGATGCTCCCCATCAATAAATGCTGCCTCTTAGTTTTGTGCTGTGCTTTGTAGCTTTTAAACATTCTCAGTAGACAAGAACCCAGCTCTTGTCTGCCAGTATTTACATTTTCTGTTGAGGCAGTGAGAGTGGAAGCTGCAGCAGAGGAAAAGCTCTCTCTGGTCTCTGTCATCCTCTTGACGGTGTCTTCTCAGACACCTTGAGCTATGAGAGTGACAGGGGACCCCTTGCTCAGCTGATGTGCTATGGGATTTGGGTGGGGTTCAGCTGGGTAACTGAGAGACCTGTTCATGGCCATCTTCCCCAGCTATTCCCAGGGCACAGAGAGGCAGTGACCTTCCCTCACTGTCTGCAGGGCTCCCCAGGGGAGTCCTTCATGTGTACTGGGGGTGGAATTGGAAAGGCCGTTGGGGGATGGTCCAGAAAACTCAAGTGGTCTGGAAGGGAAGTTTTTAAAGGATCCACTCAAAGGTATACAGCAAGATATGTAGTAACTCTGTGCCATATGATTCTAGAAATCCCACTCCTGGGCATGTATCTGGACAAAACTATAATTCAAAAAGACACATGCATCCCTGTGTTCATAGCAGCACCATTCTCAACAGGCAAGACATGGACAGATGAATGGATGATGAAGATGTGGCACATATATACCAGGGAATATTACTCAGCTGTTAAAAAGAATGAAATAATGCCACTTGCAGTAACATTGATGGACTTGGAGATTATCATACTAAGTGACTAGAAAGACAAGTATATGATATCACTTACATGTGGAATCTAAAATGTGACACAAAAAACTTACCTATGAAACAGACTCAGACAGAGAGAACAGATTTGTGGTTGCCGAGGGAAAGGTGAGGGAGGGGAGAGATGGAGAGTTTCAGATTAGCAGATGCAAACTATTACATGTAGAATGGATAAAAACAGGTTCCACTATATAACACAGGAAACTGTATTTAATATCCCGTGATAAATCATAATGGAAAAGAATAAAAAAATCGTGACTAATATACTTCACCTGTATACTAGGAAGAAGATTGAGAGAGAAATAGTCATTCATCTAACAAATATTTATGAGCAAATACTATCTGCCACATCCTGTTCTAGGTGCCTAAGGTTAGAGCACCTAGAACAGGTACATTTGGGTGCAGAGTTCCAAAGAATAGCAAGGAGAGATAAGAAAGCCTTCCTCAGTGATCAGTGCAAAGAAATAGAGGAAAACAATAAAATGGGAAAGACTTGAGATCTTTTCAAGAAAATTAGAGATACCAAGGAAACATTTCATGCAAAGATGGGCACAATAAAGGACAGAAATGGTATGGACCTAACAGAAGAAGAAGATATTAAGAAGAGGTGGCAAGAATACGTAGAAGAACTGTCCAAAAAAGATGTTCACGATCCTAATAATCATGATGGTATGATCACTCACTTTGAGCCAGACATCCTGGAATGCAAAGTCAAGTGGGCCTTAGGAAGCATCACTACAAACAAAGCTAGTGGAGGTGATAGAATTCCACTTGAGCTATTTCAAATCCTAAAAGATGATGCTGTGAAAGTTCTTCACTCAATGTGCCAGCAAATTTGGAAAACTCAGCAGTGGCCACAGTACTGGAAAAGGTCAGTTTTCATTCCAATCCCAAAGAAAGGCAATGCCAAAGAATGCTCAAACTACTGCACAATTGCTGTCATCTCACACACTAGCAAAGTAATGCTCAAAATTCTCCAAGCCAGGCTTCAACGGTACGTGAACTGTGAACTTCCAGATGTTCAAGTAGGATTTAGAAAAGGCAGAGGAACCAGAGATCAAATTGCCAACATCCATTGGATCATCAAAAAGGCAAGAGCATTCCAGAAAAACATCTACTGCTTTATTGACTATGCCAAAGCCTTTGACTGTGTGGATCACGACAAACTGTGGAAAATTCTTAAAGAGATGGGAATATCAGACCACCTGACCTGCCTCTTGAGAAATCTGTATGGAGGTCAGAAAGCAACAGGTAGAGCTGGACTTGAAACAACAGACTGGTTCCAAATTGGGAAAGGAGTACATCAAGGCTTTATATTGTCACCCTGCTTATTTAACTTATATGCAGAGTACATCATGAGAAATGCTGGGCTGGATGAAGTGCAAGCTGGAATCAAGATTGTTGGGAGAAATATCAATAACCTCAGATATGCAGATGACACCACCCTTATGGCAGAAAGCAAAGAACTAAAGAGGCTCTTGATAAAAGTGAAAGAGGAGAGTGAAAAAGTTGACTTAAAGCTCAACATTCAGAAAACTAAGATCATGGCATCGGTCCCATCACTTCATGGCAGATAGATGGGGAAACAGTGGCTGACTTTATTTTTCTTGGCTCCAAGATCACTGCTGATGGTGATTGCAGCCATGAAATTAAAAGACGCTTACTTCTTGGAAGGAAAGTTACAACCAACCTGGACAGCATATTAAAAAGCAGAGACATTGCTTTGCCAACAAAGGTCTGTCTAGTCAAGGCTATGGTTTTTCCAGTGGTCATGTATGGATGTGAGAGTTGGACTATAAAGAAAGCTGAGTGCCGAAGAATTTATACTTTTGATGGTATTGGAGAAGACTCTTGAGAGTCCCTTGGACTACAAGGATATCCAACCAGTCCATCCTAAAAGAAATCGGTCCTGAATATTCATTGGAAGGACTGATGTTGAAGCTGAAACTCCAACACTTTGCCCGCGTGATGTGAAGAACTGACTTATTTGAAAAGACCCTAATCTGGGAAAGATTGAAGGCGGGAGGAGAAGGGGACGACAGAAGATGAGATGGTTGGATGACATCACCAACTCAATGGACTTGAGTTTGGGTAAACTCTGGGAGTTGGTGATACACAGGGAGGCCTGGCGTGCTGCAATTCATGGGGTCGCAAAGAGTCAGACTACTGAGCGACTGAACTGAACTAACTGAACTGAAGGTTACAACATTCCAAAGACAATAATCCCTGTCTTCATGGGATTTATGTGCAGTGAGAGAAGAACTAGCACTTAATGAATGCTGAATATGCCAGATACTTTTCTAATCCATTCAATCGTTGCAGTCACCCTACAGAATCCACACTATTATTACCCTCAATTCTTCAGAAGTTGGGGAGCTCGTCCAAGGTCCCTCAATCTGGAAGTGACATGGCTACTCCTTTCGTTTCTGTCATTTTCTAAACTTGCAGGATCCCGAAGCTTTCTTAGTTTTGTGATGCCATTTAGGACACAGCAGCTTCCGTGGCTGACCTTGGCCCTGGAATTCCTTAGATGTAGAACTCCTTCCTTCCTTGTTCCTGATGGAGAACCCCTTTGCAGATTCCTGCTGCTTCTGCTGCCCCAGGTCTCAGCATCAACCTACTTTGCTTTCCCACAGCATTTGATTTCTGCAACTTTAAGTCACTTTTGTGGGGTAGGGATGTCAGAAATGATCTTTTTTAGCACTTCTTTGCCTGCAGAAAAGGAACCTGAATCTAATTTTTTTTTCCTAGTGTTTTCTTTTTGATTTCCCTCTGGTGTTTCCTTCCCTCTTTCTGCATGTTTTAACTTGTTTGAAATAGCTTCAACCTGCTTCTTCAGTTCCTTCTTTGCTACATTAGGCCTAATACCTCTGACTGGTTCTGAGATTTTACTTTCTTTTTTTTGCCTTTCTCTTTTTCACTCTTCTCATTTCTGATTCCCTGATAGCTCAGTTGGTAAAGAATCTGCCTGCAGTGCAGGAGACCCGGATTTGGTCTCTGGGTCAGGAGGATCTGCTGGAGAAGGGATAGGCTACCCACTCCAGTATTCTTGGGCCTCCCTTATGGCTCAGCTGGTGAAGAATCTGCCTGCAATGTGGGAGACCTGGGTTCGATCCCTGGGTTGAGAAGATCCCCTGGAAAAGGGCAAGGCTACCCACTCCAGTATTCTGGCCTGGAGAATTCCATGGACTGTATAGACTGTTGCAAAGAGTCAGACATGACTGAGCGGCTTTTACTTTCTTTCACTTTCATTTTGACTTCAAGGTAAAAATCCATTTTTAAGCTCTTCTCATGCTTCTTGGGTTTCTGATGTTCTCTGTGTGCACACACTCATCCCTGAAGCCTTCATGCCCCTGATGGTGCTTTTCCTTCTGTCTTGATGCAGGTCTGGTTCTTGGTGCCAGCATTTTAGGTAGAGACCTTTTACTTTTCCCTGCTGCAACCTGGCCTTGTGTTGTCACCGGTAGGCTTTTTTTCCTGTCACAACTCAAGAATGTGTCCCATTGTATTGCCTGGCAGAAGGGCTCTGTTCCTCTCTTCTTGTTCACAGATGATGCCACCTTCTCTTTGTGATTGAATTGATGCCCGCCCCCCCCCCCCAGGTCTCTGAAGTCCACGAACATAATCAGGATTTATTTAATATACCCTATTAGGATAAAAGCGGCAAAGCAACGTGGGTTCCTCCTTGTCAAGCCACCAAGGTTATCAGGGTCTTTCTTTCTCTTCGTCTCTGTTAATATCCCTAAGAACTTTCCAGAGGTTGGGGTTTCTAAGAGAATGATTTCTGTGGGTAGTGTGTACTTCAGAGAGTATACAGATAAGCCACTCCAAACCCGCCAAGGTTAAGTCAGCCAAGGAACACTCCAAGTCTTGTGTGAATGTCTCTCAACTCCTAGAATTCTCCTATTTTGTGCTCATGGAGATTGGATTGGGTATTTGGCCAGGGAATCAGGGAGTACATCATCTCTGTTCCATCAGTCACCCCTTCCTATAAGTTCCCAGGGGCCGTATATGCTGCAGTCATGCTTTTCCAGGTTTACTGTGCGTATGAAACTTCTGGTGATCTTGCTAACATCTGAATTCTAATTCAGTAGATTGCGGTGAGACTTGAGACTCTGCATTTCTAACAATCCCTCAGAGATGCTGCTGCTCCATGGAACATGCTTTGAGAAGCAAAAGGCTGGATGACAAAGAGTCAGCAAAGGAGTGCTTTTATTATTTGCTGGGGCTTTGACCTAAAACTCTGGCGTTTCCTTTAATGTGGTGGACTTTGCAGTATGAAGGACTTAATTTTCCAAGAGCAGTACCATCTCTTACACCTCCATAATACATCTTGACTTAGGTCACTTTTCAGCATTTTCATAGCCACTTCCCTACTCTACTATCATTCCTTGCTTGGAATATTGTGATAGCTATCTAAATGGTAATTCATTTTCCACTTTTGCACCTCTGCAGTCCATCCTACATACAACAGCCAGATTGCTATTACTCTTATTCTTAAAACTCCCAAATAACTTACCAATACACTTAAAATCCAAAGCTGAAAACTTTTTTTGTAAAGCTCTGCCATATCAGGCCCCTTCCTATCTCATCCATATTGGTACATGAATATGGAAGATGACTTCCTTGCTCACTGTAATCAGACTGATTTTCTCTCTGTCTAAACAAGCTGCATCAGTCAGCTATTGCTCTGTAATAAACTGCTCTCAAACTCAGCATAAAATGATAAACATTTATTTTCACTTCTTAGGACTCCAAGTTGAGTGAATCAGCAGATTCAATCGAGTTTTGGCTAGGAGGTTCTGCCCCAAGCTGAAAATCCAGCTGGGCTTGGGTCTTCACAGTAGTTTGATCTCAGTTCTGCTCTATGTGGGATCATTATGGAGCCCAGGATGAAGGACCAGCAACAACTCAGGGCCTGCTCTTCTTGGGGGCAAGGCAGAAGCCCAAGGGGGCAGGCCTATCACACAAGCCCATTCTAAGCCTTTGCTTATGTCACCTTTGCTTATCCTCCATTGGCCAAAGTCATATGGCCAATCTCAACATCAGGGGGTAGGGTAGTGTATTCTGTCCACAGTGGGAGGAGGAGGGGAATCCATTTGCTGAATGACAATCCAAACCATGATATACTGCAGGCTCATTCCTGCCTCAGAGCCTTTTTACTTGCTATTCTGTTGGTGTTGAATGCAGTTCACTTAGATGTTTGTGAACCTGCTTCTCCTTATTCAGTTTTTAACTCACATGTTATTCCCTTAGAGAGGAGTTTGAAGGTTCTTGGTCTTGGCTAAGGTAGCTTTTTTATTCCTTGTTTACCATCATTACCCTGTCTTTTTTTTTTTTTTTTTTTTTTGATGTGGACCATTTTTAAATGGTCCACGTCATTGAATTTATTACAATATTGCTTCTGTTTTATGTTTTGGTATTTTGGCCATGAGGCATGTGGAATTTTAGCTTCCTGATCAGAGATTGAACTCACACCCCCTGTATTGGAAGGCGAAGTCTTCACCACTGGACCACCAGGGAAGTCCCTCCCATCTTTTTCATCATACTTGCTTGATGCCTGGCATTGCCTTACATACTTGTTTTGTTTGTTTATTACTTATAATCCTCCAGTGGCACATACAGTTTTAGAAAATAGGACTTTGTGTCATTCACAGAAGGATTCTAGTGCCTAGAACAGAATTTGTTACATGGTAGGTGCTCAACAAATATTTGGTTTGACCAGCCATCCAATTCTTATATGCCTTCAAGTCCAACTATTGAAAATACTAAGCCTCAAACACTATGGATCCAAGTGTGCATTACCATGTGTGGGAAGGTTAATCAAATGACCCATTATAATCTAAATTGGTAATTATGGAGCTTAATTAACATTAATTTATAAGCAGTCATAACAGTAATTGAGAGCCATGATCAACTAAAGATAGTGCTAATGATGTTGATATCAGTGTATTCTTCCTGAAAACTGTGGGGCCTCCAAGCATCTGCACATGTTCATACACAGTTGGAGTGTTGAATGTTGCCAAATATTTAAGTTCTAGTAGACTAGAAACACATTAATTTTAATTGACTGCTAACATATTACAGTAACCTACTTAGTAGGTTACTGGTGAGTAACAATTAGTTGTCCATAAAAATAACTCTTTGAAATGGGCTATCTACTCATGAAATTAATAAAAACATCTTTATTTCTTGGTCAAGTTTGAGACCCATTAGGAGAATGCATGTGATCTCAGTTCAGTTCAGTCGCTCAGTCGTGTCCGACTCTTTGCGACCCCATGAATTGCAGCACGCCAGGCCTCTCTGTCCATCACCAACTCCCGGAGTCTACCCAAACCCATGTCCATCGAGTCGGTGATGCCATCCAACCATCTCATCCTCTGTCGTCCCCTTCTCCTCCCGCCCCCAATCCTACCCAGCATTAGGGTCTTTTCCAATGAGTCAACCCTTCGCATGAGGTGCCCAAAGTATTGGAGTTTCAGCTTCAACATCAGACCTTCCAATGAACACCCAGGATTGATCTCTTTTAGGATGGATTGATTGGATCTCCTTGCAGTCCAAGGGACTCTCAAGAGTCTTCTCCAACACCACAGTTCAAAAGCATCAATTCTTCGGAGCTCGGCTTTCTTCACCGTCCAACTCTCACATCCATACATGACCACTGGAAAAACCATAGACTTGACTAGACGGGCCTTTGTTGGCAAAGTAATGTCTCTGCTTTTAAATATGCTATCTAGGTTGGCCATAACCTTCCTTCCAAGGAGTAAGCGTCTTTTAATTTCATGGCTGCAATCACCATCTGCAGTGATTTTGGAGCCCAAAAAAATAAAGTCTGACACTGTTTCCACTGTTTCCCCATCTATTTCCCATGAAGTGATAGGACCAGATGCCATGATCTTAGTTTTCTGAACGTTGAGCTTCAAGCCAACTTTTTCACTCTCCTCTTTCACCTTCATCAAGAGGCTCTTTAGTTCTTCTTCACTTTCTGCCATAAGGGTGGTGTCATCCGCATATCTGAGGTTATTGATATTTCTCCCGGCAATCTTGATTCCAGCTTGTGTTTCTTCCAGCCCAGCGTTTCTCATGATGTACTCTGCATATAAGTTAAATAAGCAGGGTGACAATATACAGCCTTGATGTACTCCTTTTCCTATTTGGAACCAGTCTGTTGTTCCATGTCCAGTTCTAACTGTTGCTTCCTGACCTGCATACAGGTTTCTCAAGAGACAGGTCAGATGGTCTGGTACTCCCATCTCTTTCAGAATTTTCCACAGTTTATTGTGATCCACACAGTCAAAGGCTTTGGCATAGTCAATAAAGCAGAAATAGATGTTTCTACTGTGATCTACTTCTGGGCAATAGGCCATATTTGAAGAATTCCTGATCTAGTGTGATGATGACATCATCTTCTGAAAGAGGACCTTGAGAGTCAAAGTAGGGTGATGACTTGTCCAAGAACCCATGGATAGTAATGGCTGAATCAAGAACTATTATTCTGGTCATCAGACTTCAGTCTTAGGACTCCTTCTGCTCTTCCATTCTGGATCTCCATGCAAAGTGAAAATTCCTTCACAAGGAATAAGATTTTCTTCACTGCCTAGAGCCTGTTCACTCTTAATTCCTTAACTCTTAATGGGCCCATGAGGCAGGGCCAAAGAAGATACTATTCTATGTAATAGGTAAGGAAACTGAGATGTGAAGGGCCAGTCGGTGGCAGAACTCCACTAGGATCCCTGTCTCTTGAGTTAAGGAAGACTTCTTTGTCATGTGAACTGTGACTACAGGTTGTTGCTGTTGTTCAGTCACTCAGATGTTTTTCTGGGATTCCCTGGCCTTTTCTGTGATCCAGTGGGTGTTGGCAATTTGATCTCTGGTTCCTCTGCCTTTTCTAACTTCAGTTTGTACATCTGGAAGTTCTCAGCTCATGTACCATTGAAGCCTAGCTTGGAGAATTTGGAGCATTGCCTTGCTAGCATGTGAAATGAATCTGGTAGTTTGAACATTCTTTGGCATTGTCCTTCTTTGGGATTGAAATGAAAACTAACCTTTTTCCAGTCCTGTGGCCGCTGCTGAGTTTTCCAAATTTGCTGGTATATTGAGTGTAGCACTTTCACAGCATCATCTTTTGGGATTTGAAATAGTTCAGCTGGAATTCCATCACCTCCACTAGCTTTGTTCATAGTAATGCTTCTTAAGGCCTACTTGACTTCACACTCCAGGATGTCTGGCTCTAGGTGAATGATCACACCATCGTGGTTATCCGGGTCATTAAGACCTTTTTTATACAGTTCTTCTGTGTATTCTTGCCACCTCTTCTTAATATCTTCTGCTTCTACCATTTTTGTTCTTTATTGTGCCAGTTCTTGCTTTAAATGTTCTCTTGGTATCTCTAATTTTCTTGAAGAGATCTCTAATCTTTCCCTTCTATTGTTTCCCTCTATTTCTTTGCATTGTTCACTTAAGAAGTCTTTCTTATCTCTCCTTGCTGTTCTTTGGAATTCTGCACTCAGATGGGTATATCTTTCCTTTTCTCCTTGGCTGTTTGCTTCTCTTCTTTTCTCAGCTATTTGTAAGGCCTCCTCAGACAACCATTTTGCTTTTTTGTGTTTCTTTTTTCGGGGGATGATTTTGATCACAGCTTCCTGTACAATGTTACGAACCTCCATCCATATTTCTTCAGGTACTCTATCAGATCTAACCCCGTGAGTCTGTTTGCCACTTCCACTGTAAAATCATATGGGATTTGATTTAGGTCATACCTGAATGGCTACAGGCAGAGGGTACAGTTTTACAGTGTTAGTTGTCAGAGGATGAAACACAGGGTCCATAGGACCTTCGACCTTAACTCTTACAGTGATCCATAGAAAAGTTCTTTGGGAGTCATCAGAAAAATGTCTCCTAGCTTCAAAATCTTTAAGGTGGCATGGACTGGTGATAGATTAGTTTGGAGTCAGGTAGATTTGGGTTTGGGGCTTTCAAGGTGGTGCTAGGGGTATGGTAAAGAACCTCCATGCCAATCCAGGAGACATAAGAGATGCACGTCCAATCTGTGGGTCAGGAAGATCCCTTGGAGGAGGACATGCCAACCCACTCCAGTATTCTTGCCTGAAGAATCCCATAGGCAAAGGAGCCTGGTGGGCTATAGTCCATAGGGTTGCAAAGAGTTGGACATGAATGAAGTGACTTAGCAGGCATGCATGCATGCATGCAGACTTGGGTTCAGACATACTAGGTCAGTGGTTTTGGGCAAGTAACTTAACCACTCTGACCTTAACCTCCTCATCTGCAAACTGAGGGAACATTAATAACCTTCTTCACTTCAGATCTGTAGTAAGGAATCAAAGCATTGTGGTCCAGAGCAGGCACTCAGTAAATAGTGATGGTTATTATTCAAAGTTGTATCCAATTTTGCCCTTTTCTGTTTCTGTCATGTTTGCTGAGCAGGACTTTCAGATAAGGCAAAATTTTATTTACGTGATGCATCCTAGATCATTTTTAGGTATGTTTTCTTGATCCCCTCACCATTTTTCACCAACTATTTACTTCCCTGTGGTGTTTTGGTAAATGGAATTCTAGTGTCAACCATACAGCTTCCACAGTGCTTTCTTCCTGGTAATGTACAATATACTCCCAAAACTGGAAAGACCTTGAAATGACTTTGACCTGTCCTTATGCCTGAAGTTCAACATCAGTCTCACACCATCCTAGGCTGATAAAAAACCTTCCTTTCTTTGGTCTTCTGACAAAATCTCCCATGATGGCGCTTGTGTTAGCTGATTATTTGTCTGCTCCCTTTTGTCTTAGAGATGTGTCTTGTTCACAATTACATGCCTGACTTCCTTCTTATAAAACCCCTGGCACATATAGCAATAATTCTGTGGAGCAATTTGAATATTGTCTTGGAATGTTGGATAGTACTGACCCGGAATGCAGCTGAATGTATTTAAATAAGTGAGAAAAAGTTAAGTGATCTGGGTGGGAAATGTACCTGCTTTGAGATTCTGTGTATAAAAAGCTATACTCATGTGGTTATGCATATTTGGGAATATTTTATATGACATATTTTATTAGTAGAAATAGCATGTCTTTTGAAATAAGCATATAAACATTGATTGATTCAGCAAAAAAGAACCCGTCTCGGGCAGCGAGATACTAGGAAGTCTAGGCATGAGGCAAAGGGAGAGATGTTTTGTTTGGTATCTTTTCATTTAGAAGAGAAGAAGGATCTGAAATGGAATTTGGAAGGCATCTATGCCGAAGACAGTGCCTGAGATCCTATGATCGTACATAGATAAGAGTTATTGGGGTATTAGAGGAGAATCTGAGTTTGTGAGCTTCAGACCTTCTGGATCCTGGCAGCTTTGTGTATTTTCTCTGGCTTGTGTAGTTGGGACCTGCATGTCAGTAACCCATAAACCATCACCTGGCTTGTCTGTTGGCATCACTGCATGAAGGAAAGGGAGGTCTGGGAGTGGAGTTTACACTCTTAGTGAATTTCCTGACTGGTTAGATGGTTAAGCACCAATTGCTGTCCATACCCTGGCCATAGTCAAAGAGATTTGAGCTTGTACCAAGAATAAAGGCTGCAACATATCAGTCTACATGCAAGATTTCATTCCATGGTCAAAGTTTTTTTCTTCCTGCCTGTCCATGGTGGAACACCAGTGTTCCTTCACTGCCTCCCCAGGCACTCAGGATGGGTGATGTGGCCTTGTCTTCATGTCCAACAGTGTCTTCCCACCCTCTCTGCTCTCTGTACCCCACTC
Source organism: Giraffa tippelskirchi (assembly GCF_054371585.1). NCBI lineage: Eukaryota > Metazoa > Chordata > Mammalia > Artiodactyla > Giraffidae > Giraffa > Giraffa tippelskirchi. The sequence continues at coordinate 24,079,681 of NC_137284.1, forward strand.
ACATTGCTGTGTCAGTTTCTTGAATGCCTTGTGTTTGCTCATGCCCTTGTGTACATTTTGGGTATTTTGCCTGCAAAGGAGTGATCGCTCACCTTCATCTGATTTAAATAATAAGGAAGTTTTACTTATTATTGAATGTAATAAGAAGTCCTAAAGAAGAGAAGCTCTAGGTTCAGTAGCTCAGTGACATCAGCGAAAACCCAAGCTTCCCCCCATATCTTTGCCTTCTCTCTTTCTCGGCACATTGGTTTTGCTTTCTTCATACCTGCAAGATGGTGGCCACGTTTCCAGGCATCACATGTAAACACCACAATATACAGCAGCAGAAGAGAACACATCTCTTCCGTCGTGTCCCAGTATGAGCTCTGCCATTGGCTGTGTGACCTTGATAAAACTGCTCAGTTTCCCTAGATCTCTCTCTTTTGTGTACTCCTGGAAAGACTTGGACCAGATAATCCTTGAGTATGTTCTGTCATCCGTTTATCCACCTATCTTTCCTTTGACGTGTATTTCCTGAAGATCTGTTATGTTCCAGGAAATGTTGTGCAATCTTATGGGAGAGACAGACATTAAATAATTATGAATAATCTAAGAATGTATGTGATTAGGCTATTCCAGGCATGTCTGACCCTGGTTGAGTGACAATTCTTGGTTTAGTTAACGTTGGGAGCAGGAGTGAGAGAAAGTGGGTTTCATATCAGGGACTTAGGTGGGCAGGAATTACTAGCGTCTTTTGGAATGAAACCAAAAAATGTGGTTTTCCTATGTTATTTTTTCTTTCTTGTATAAATTAAGATGTAATTAACATACAATAAAATGAACACATTTTAATTGAGTCTATTGAGTTTTTAGAATTGTATATGTCCATAAAATCATCACCCCCAAGCAAGATAGAGAACACTTCTGTCATTGCACACTGCCTCCCACCCCTCCCTGCCTCTGCGCCCCCATCAGCTGCTTGGTTTTGCCTATCTTTGAACTTCAGGCATATGGAATCACACTGTATGCACTTTCTCTATCTGACTTCATTTTGCTCAACGTAATATTTTCAAGACTCAACCATGTTGTTGCATATGTCAGTGGTTCATTTTTATTGCCAGTTAGTCTTCTATTGTGTGAATATATTTTAATTTCTTTTTGAGTAAATATCTAGGAGTGAACTTTCTAGGTCAGAGAGTCAGTATAACTTTATAGGAAACCACCAAAGAGTCCTCCAAAGTGGTTGTTCATTTTACTACCCCATCAATGGTATATGAGAGTTAAAGGGCTCTACATGCTTGCTAATATTTGGTATTATTAGTCCCTTTCATTTTAGTTATTTTAATGTGTATTTAGAAGTATCTCATTATGGTTTTAATTTGTATTTCTCTGATGACCAACAATGTTGAGCATCTTTTTGTGTGTTTGTGTTTCCCCATTCCTATATCTTTGTGAAGAGTCTCTTACAGTTTTTTACCTTTTACTAGTTTTTTTTTTTTTTTTAAGTTATTGACTTGTAAGAGCTCTTTTCATTATTTGACTACAAGCTTTTTGTCAGATGCTGCTGCTGCTGCTGCTAAGTCGCTTCAGTCGTGTCCGACTCTGTGCGATCCCATAGACGGCAGCCCATCAGACTCCACCGTCCCTGGGATTCTCCAGGCAAGAATACTGGAGTGGATTGCCATTTCCTTCTCCAGTGCATGAAAGGGAAAAGTGAAAGTGAAGTCGCTCAGTCGTGTTCCACTCTTAGCGACCCCATGGACTGTAGCCCACCAGGCTCCTCCGTCCATGGGATTTTCCAGGCAAGAGTACTGGAGTGGGGTGCCATTGCCTTCTCCGTTTTGTCAGATATATGCATTGCAAATATCTTTCTCCTGGTCTCTGTCTTTATTCTACTGGTGTTTTCATGAGCAGAAATTTTAAATTTTGATGAAGTCCAATACATAATCTTTTTTTCTTTTGTGGTTAGCTTTTTGTATCTTGCTTAAAATATCTTTGCCTACCCTATAAAGTTGTGAATAAATTTTATCTTCCAGAAACTTGATGGTTCTTGCTTTTGTGTTTAGGTCTATGATGCATTTTGAGTTAATTTTTGGCTGCGCTGGGTCTTCACTGCAGCGTGTGGGCTTTCTCTAGTTGTGGTGCAGGGGCTGTTCTTCATTGTGGTGGGCAAGATTCTCACTGTGGTGGCTCCTCTTTTTGGGCTCTGGGCGCGGGCTTCAGTATTTGCAGCATGTGGGCTCAGTGGTTGCGACTTGTGGGCTCAGTAGTTGTGGTGAACAGGCTTAGTTGCGTGTGGACTCTTCCCCAGTCAGGGATTGAACCCGTGTCCCCTGCACTGACAGCTGGATTCTTATCCCCTGCGCCACCAGGGAAATCCCTGAGTTAATTTTTGTGTGTGAAAGTGAAATTGTTAGTCACTCAGTCATGTCGGACTCTTTGCAACCTCATGGATTGTAGCTTGCCAGGTTCCTCTGCCCATGGGGTTTTCCAGGTGGGAATACTGGAGTGGTTAGCCATTCCCTTCTCCAGGGGATCTTCCCAACCCAGGGCTTGAACCCGGGTATTCTGCATTGCTGGCTGATTCTTTACCATCTGAGTGTGAGATAAAAGTTGAGACTCATTTTTTAAAATAAAGATATCCAGATATTCTGGCAACATTTGTTAAAAAAGACTTTTCCTATTTCATTAACTTGGTGAATCTATTAAAAAAATCAGTTGACTGTGCTGTCTATTCTGTTTCACTGATCTGTAGCTTTATTCTTAAACTGTTATCACACTCTTGATCATTGCAGCTTTATGGTAAGTCTTGAAATCAGGCAGTGTAGTAATTGCAGCTTTGGCCTTTTTTCATTATTTCTTGGTAATTCTAGATCCTTTCAATTTAAATTTGCATTTTAGCATCAGTTTTTCTTGTTGATTTATTTATTTTTAATTGAAGGATAATTGCTTTACAGTATTACATTGGTTTCTACTATCAACAAAATTTTTTTTTTTTAATTTCTCAAAAAAATTCTACTGGAATTTTGATATGAATTGTATTAAATCTATATATCAATTTGGGATAATGTGCATCTTAAAAATATTGAGCTTTCCATGAGTCAACCCATGAACATTATATATCTTTCTATCAATTCAGGTTTTAAAAAATGTCTCTCAGCATTATTTTGTAGCTCTTAGCATGGAGGTGTTGCACATCTTTCACCGGATATACTCTTTGATGTTAGATTTTAAAAACCTATTTAAAATGTAATACCATTTAGCTCTCACTTTTAATTATTTCTGTTTTCTAGAATTGCAATTAACTTTTATATATTGATCATTCATCTTGAGATCTTGCTAGATCCACTTACTTGTTCTGTTTTTTTTTTCCCTTCCATGTTTTCTATAAGGTTTTCTTCATTTACAATGATGTCATCTGTTAATGATGGCAGTTTGATTCGTTCTTTCTAATCTTTTGTCATTGATTTCTTTTCTTGCCTTATTGCACAGTTTAGGACTTCTAGTACAATGCTGAATAGAAGTGATGCAGAATATTTTTGTCTCCATCTTTGAGAGAAAGCATCCAGTGCTTTACCATCAAATATGATGTTACCTGTAGGATTTTTTTGGGGGTACATGCCCTGTATCAAAATGAGGAGATTGTCATCTATTTCTAAGTTGCTGAGAGGCTTTTTCTGAGGTATATAGTTGACACTATCTTGGTTTCCTTTGTACAGCATAATGACTTGATATTTGTATGTAATGAGAAATGATCACAACACATATATTTAACATCTGCCGCCAAACATAGTTACCTTTTTTCCCTTTGTGGTTAGAACTTTTAAATCTACTTTTTAAGAGTTATTTCCCCCTATTATAATAAAAGGTTGTTATATTTTGGTCAGGTGCTTTTCTCGCATTTATTGAGATGATCTGATGCCAATTCTAGCTTTAGTCAGCTTTGGGAGTACCCGTTCCTATAGCAGAAACTGTGAGGTGGCAAAAATTTATAAACATCTCATACAAATGGCAGAGAAAAACCAACTCTTCTTTGTGAATTTTCTGTATTAAAGTTATAACTGGGGACACCACAAAATTATTCTTTGCCCCAATTATTGTCCTTTAAACAGGAAATTTCAGATATATATCTCATGTACTAGAAATTACCATGTTTCTAAAATCTTACCATTAACTGTGTCTTGGAGAAATAGAAGAAAAAGAGAAGAATGGGAATCATGCTTGGTATAGGAGGTATAAGATTAACAGATGACTACAGAAACACTTTTCTTTTTATTTGGCTCAGTCTTGCCTTCTAGAAAAATGATCTTAATATGGAACAGTGTGGAATAAACAGAAAGTGAAAGTCCAATTTAGTTATGAAATGGAAAGAGTTTCAGAGTGCTTTAAACAAATTCTAGCCCTGAGGCTCAGATAATCTCATCCAGAGAAAGAGAATAAACTTAGTTTTGATCATTCAGCCTCTGTCTTATAATCTTAGGGAAATCATGGAGAATGAGGAAGGTGATGAAAGGGTGGATATATACACTTTATAATTATTGTTTTTTTAAAGGGGGAAAGTCTGGGTTTCAGAAAGCATAACTTAGTGATCTTAAAAGCTCTTCCGGAAAGATTTCTAGATTTCTTTCTTAGTTAAACACATGGGAACATTAGAAGAGAAATTGTTGACTCCCCTGGAGCTGGTTCAAGAATCCACTGAGGGATTTCCCTGGTAGTCCAGTGGTTAGGAATCTGCCTTGCAGTACCAGAGAGCCATGGCAACTACTGAGCCCACGCATTGCAAACTAGAGTCCACGTGTGGCGATGAAGATCCTGCATGCTGTATCTAAGCTCCAATGCAACCAAATAAATGAATAAATACTAAGGAATCTATTCAGATGTCACCTTTCTCCGATGGCTTTGTGGACCCTGAAAGGTAGAATCGGTTCAGTGTGGTCTACGTGCTCCTACATTAATTATCCTTGGCTCTGGCCCTGAACACATATGTTCTCATATGTCTGTCTCCTTCACTAAACTACCTCTTTAAAGGCCAGAACCAAGTTTATTCTCAGTTGTATCCCTGAGTTTAGCACAGTGCCTTGAACTGTGAAGGCACATACTAAATGTGTGATAAATGAAATGATAGGACTTGCCAAACTCATAGTTTTGAAAGAATCATATGTACCAGTCAAGCTCTTTTACTTGCAGTAATCAACAGACAACTCAAGTGGCTTAAATAAAAAGGAGAAATTTAATTGACTCGTGTAACCAACGTTAGGGATAGAAGTGACTTGAATCCTCATGGATTAAGGTACTCTAATGATGTCATCATGACTTAATCTCACTTGCTCTTCAGTTTTTAGCTCTACTGTTTGAGGCTGGTTATATGCAGGCAGGCTATTCTTTTGGGGAGCTAGGCTGCCCCTAGGATCCCAGGTTTATATCATATTCTCTCCAGAATGTCAGTGGAAAGATGCCTTTTTTCGTCATTAAGTAAAACAAACACTTTAGAACTGTCTGTTTGGACTGTCATCCATCTTATATCCACCCCTGACTCAAATACTATACTCGGAAAGGTGGATGATGCTGATTGGCCAGCCTGGCCAGCCACATGTCCACCCATAAAGTTGAGGGGTGGAGTCAAGACCTGGACCCAATAGACTGAAAATGGTTGAGTGGTGGTTCTCCAAAGGAAAACCATAGTGTAGTTATAGGAAGAAGGGAAAATGCATAATGAACAGGAAAAAAACCTCAAATACTTCTGGATTTTCAACCAGTTCATCCATTGTTATCTCATAAAAAGTATACTTTGATTTCAGTGGGGACTTAAGCACAGTCTCTCAAGCTACTCTTTGGGCATGATGGTTGAATGTGAGCTTGTTGATGATATGTGGTTGTTCAGTCACTCAATCGTGTCCGACTTTTTATGACCCCATGAAATGCAGCATACCAGGCTTCCCTGTTCTTCACTGTCTCCCGGAGATTGCTCAAACTCATGTCCATTGGGTCAATGATGCCATCCAACCATCTCATCCTCTGCCACCTCCCACTTCTCCTCTTGCCCTCAGTCTTTCCCAGCATCAGGGTCTTTTCCAATGAGTCAGCTCTTCACATCAGGTGGCCAATGTATTGGAGCTTCAGCATCAGTCCTTCCAATAAATATTCAGGACTGATTCCCTTTAGGATTGACTGGTTTGATCTCCTTGAAGTCCTAGGGACTCTCAAGAGTCTTCTCCAGCACCACAATTTGAAAGCCTCAATTCTTTGATGCTCAGCCTTCCTTATGGTCCAACTCTCATGTCCATACATGACTACTGGAAAAACCATAGTTTTGACTATATGGACCTTTATCAGCAAAGTATTGTCTCTGCTTTTTAACACACCGTCTAGGTTTGTCATAGCTTTCCTTACAAGGAGCAAGCATCTTTTAATTTCATGGCTGCAGTCATCATCAGAAGTGATTTTGGAGCCAAGAAAATAAAATAGGTGGATTTACAGTTGGTTGAACAAACATATCCTAAATGTGTTGATTCATGGATTGATATTGACCAGAATGGTGGTCCTCAGGGCCATGCTATCTGATTTTGTACAAAATCCTCTCTGGGCTGGCATTTTTCATCAGCAGCCTGGATGAAGACATCATAGGTATACTTATCAGACCTTTGGGTCTATAGCTCCTGGAATTTTGGGTTTCACAATCTGACAAAATTACAGAAAACATTTAGGAAATGATGCAGAGTCTTCAATTTTTCATTTTTGACAAGTAAGGCTGCAAATATGTTAACTATCATCTATTCATTTCACCAATATTTATGAAGAAAAGATTGTTTATTATCAAAAAAGGGAGGACATGATCTTTTCAAAAAAGAAAGCCCTTCCCCCAAAGGATAATTGACTGCCTTTTAGTGACATTAAAAGAGGATAACATAATGGATATAACACAAATGATTGCAACATAAAAATTCAGTTTTCAAAATTATAGCGAGTCTAATTTCTATAATTTTCTCCCTATAGATTTGCCATTTTAGAGATTTATATTTGACAGTACATTGCAGTGTAGAGCTTTAATGTCAGCCTATGGACTTGATTGTTTTTAGACTTTGTGAAAAGTTCAGAATCACATAGCTCTGCTGGCAAAAATAAAAGAATGTCACTCTTAAAGCTATTTCACTCAATTCAATTATTTTACACTATACCAAGCAAGGATAGTAAAGAACCCCTTCCACAGTCCACGTCTCCGGCATTTTTTCCACCTCCTTTCCCTCACAGGACAGGGAAGAACCTCTGTGGTTTCTGTGTGAGGTGTGCAGGCGGTCATGAGGGGGTGCTGTGACCTAAAGGGCTGCCCTCACCTGTTGCTCTCAGACAAAGACCCTGAGCATCTTTGTCAGGGTCTGAGTGAGGCAAGCAGGAAAGAAGCTGAGAGCGATGCTGCAAACCAGCAGAAACCAAACCCTCCTTCGCCCACCCCTAACCAACCCGAACTCTGCCCAGGTACCCTATTCCACAGCTGTTGCTGGAGGTGTTGAAGAACTGGGAGGAATAACTCCTTCCCTGAATGTCAAGATCAAAGTCCTTGTATCCCCATAAGCTAGAGCCAGGAACTGAATCGGACAGGATGGAATTTCATAGGAATTGAGTATAAAGTCGTTCTCGATGGCTCAGTGCCCAAGACTACCTTGAGAGCAGTTTATAAGAAAAAGACCTGGTTATTTTAATGGACTCAAGTTCAGTATGAACCAGAAAAACCTATGCCATCAGTCTTAGCCCACCTTAATAGGGATGTAATGTCCAGATCACTCCAAGGACTTCATCTGCACCTAATTAGTTCCCAAAGGCCCCACCTCCAAACACCATCACATTGGGGTTTAGAACTTCAGCATGGAATTTGTGGGGGGGGGAACACAATTTAGTCCGTAACACATACCTATCTGTTTCCTTCCCAAACAACCTCTCATTCTGATTTCCCCTCATACCATTGATAATCTCCCTTTTCTCTAGTCCACACTCCTAGCTGTGGCCAGCATTGTCCTCCCATAGGACCTGTCACACACTGCTCTGTTCAGAATGTGACCTGAAGAATCCAAACTCCTTTGCATAACATTTGAGACCTTCTGACTCATCTTTATATTCTTGTTTCCCACCACATCACATTCCTGATTCTAGACCTGTCCATCCTGCAGCTGATCCTTGAGTGTGTGTTGTACTTTGATGATGTCACTGTGCTCTTTCACACCAGCCAGAGAGGCCCCTGTCTCCATTTCTGCCTCTTTAACTTCCTTCACATGTATCACATGTTTTTTATTGATCCATCCTGGATGACTTCAGAATTAAATGAGTTCTTTCTCCTGGTGGTGTTTTAGTTGCTCAGTCATGTACAGCTCTTGCGACCCCATGGACTGCAGCTTGCTAGGCTCCTCCGTCCATGGGATTTTCCAGGCAAGAATACTTGAGTGGGTAGCCATTCCCTTCTCCAGGGGATATTCCTGACCCAGGGATCGAACCCAGGTCTCCTGTACTGCAGGCAGACTCTTTATCAACTGAGCTACCAGGGAATACATGGAGGGTATGGCATATTTATCCTGGAGGGTATGGCATATTAAAATCATCTTCAGGCCATATTTTATTTTGCCTTATTTTGCAGCTTGTTCATCTCTCTGTTTCCTCAGTTAGGGTGTAAGCTTCCTGAGGGCAAGGACTCTGGTTGTTCAAGTTCTGTTTTCCTCCAGGGGTTTGCATACCAGAATCTTCAATGCTCCAACCACTTGACAAGCTCAAGAGGTTTTAGATTTATTCTGTGGAGGAGGAAAGAGCACAAGGGGGACCAACCAGTAGAAGGTTTTTAAGTTTGATTTACTCTACAGAGAGACATTTTTTAGTAGAGCTGATCAATAAAGGAATGGGTTTGTTAGGAGGTGGTGAGTGTCTGTCCCTGCGAGTATCCGCATAAAAGCCAGGAAGACCATCTGTCAGAGATATTAGAGAGAATTCCTAAATTAGTGGGAGTTTGGGTTAGAGGTCCTCTCAGGCAGAATTTCTCAGTCTTGGCACTGTTGACATTTGGGGCCAGATCATTCTTTGCTGTTGGGGCTGTGCTGTGCCTCATAGGGTGCTTAGCAGCATCCCTGTCCTCTACTCAGTAGGTGCCAGAGATATCCTCCTGCCCAGTTGTGATGACCAAAAACATCTCCAGACATTACCAGATGTCCCGCAAAATCACCCCAGCTGAGGACAGCTGTTTCAGAGTCCCTTCTATCAGTGAGAATCTGTGAATGTTTTTGTTTTTCTCTTTTCTATGTACCAAATGTATCAAAATCAGTGCACATTCTGTAGGTTGGGAGGACAAAAGGGAAGGATGGAGAAGGGATAGATCTTTATTGAGTCTACCATATTCCATGACAGTCTTAGAGGTGGGGAGTTTTATTTTACAAGTAAGAAACTTGAGACTCAGAATAGTCATGCAACTGATGAGTAGCATAGTTGTGGGGCTCAGATGTGGACCTTCTTGACAAACTCTGTCTTCTTCCACCCCCTTGCTTCTTCCCCCCTTGCTTTTTCCTCAGTGTGTCTCTCATTGCCTTTAAACTTGACTCTTATGTGAACCTGCCTCCTTTCATGAGCCTCGCATTCAAATCTGAGTGTATTTCAGTACGGTTGGCCCTTTGTATCCACAGGTTTTGCATCTGCAGATTCAACCAACCATATATCAAATATATTCAGAAAAGAAAAATAAATCCAGAAATTTCCAAAACACAAAACTTCAGTTTTTTCTTTGGCAACTATTTATATAGCATTTATATTGTATTAGGTATTATAAGTCATCTAGAGATAGTTTAAAGTATATGGGAGTATGTGTGTAGGCAAATACTAGACCATTTTATATGAAGGACTTGAGCATCCATGGATTTTGGTATCTGAAGGGGTCCTGGAACCAATTCCCCATGGATACCAAGGAACTACTGTATTTATTTCTTGTAAATTTCCACAGAACTTCAGCTCAGTGCTTCCCTATTAGGGCTAACCTAGAGCCTCATCAAAGAAGCTCACACAGTGATGCCTTGGTACTGAATGCTCTTGATGCTACTCATGGCTTGTTCTCCACCCCACCCCACTTTATCAAGATATGATTAATATGTAACATTGTATACGTTTAAAGTGTACAATGTGGTGACTTGCTGTATGTACCTATTGTGAAATCATTACAACAAGGTTAGTTAGTACCTGCTAGCTCGCATAATTACTATTGTGGTGTGTGTGGGTGGTGAGAACATTTAAGGTCTCTCTTAGCAAGCAGATCTTAGAAGCTTTCATCAGAAGAAAAAATTTATAACTATGTGTGCTGATGGATATTTTTGTGATGATCATTTTGCAATATCTACAAATATCAAATCATTATGTGGTATACCTGAGACAAATATGATAGTTATGTGTTAATTATACCTCAGTAAAAAGAGATCTCCTCTTTCAGCAACTTTCAAGTATGCCATGTGGTCTTGTTAACCACAGTCACCATGCTGTACCTCAGATCAGCAGAACTTACTCATCTTATAGCTGCGAGTTTGTATCATTTACCTTCATCTCATTTCTTCCACCTCCCAGCCCCAGTAACCAACATTCTTCTCTTTGTTTCTATATAAGGTTGTTTGTTTTTAGATTCCACATGTGGGATCATACTGTATTTGTTTTTCACTGTCTGACTGATTACACTTAGCGTGGTGCCCTCAAGTTTTATCCATGTAGTTGCAAATGGCAGGATTTCCTTTTTTAAGTGACTGAATAATACTTCACTGGATATATATGTATGCATACCACATTTTCTTTCTTCATTCATTTGCTGATGGACAGAGGCTGTTTTTGTATCTTGGCTATTGTAAACAATGCTGCAGAGAATATAGGGGTATGGATATTGCTTGAGATAGTAATTTAATTTCCTTTGGACATATATCCAAAAGTGAGATTGCATAGTAGTTTTATTTGTAATTTTTTGAGGAACCTCCATACTGTTTTCCATAGTGGTTGTATCAGTTTACATTCACATCAACAGTGCACAAGAGTTCTCTTGGTCCTACATTTTTGCCAAAACTTGTTATCTCTTGCCTTTTTAATGATAGCTCTAGTGGCTTGTTTTAAGGGAGACCTAAATGTTACTGGGATTCATGAACCTGTGAATACTAATGGAACCATACAGTCTTGATGTGCTATGCTATTGTTGTGCCTTCCTCCAGGATACAGTATTGATAATAACCACAAAAATATCTATGCTTGCTCCTTTCTGTTCAAGAAGAACCTCTAATTTTCTGTGCAACATCTCAGGAACCCCAGGTCTTTCTGAGGACCCTTTAGGACACCTCACCACTCAGGCTGACGGCTTCATCCAGCATTGGGCACGTTCTTTTTTTTCCTCTGCTTTGACCAGTTCAGTAATCTGCTAGCAGAAGATTCATCATCTCCAGAACTGCTAGAATCTCCTATGAATCATTGCTTCTCTCCAGGGTGCTGTGCCCAGGATGCCAGGGATGCCAGTCTTCAGGGACCCAGAAGACACTTGCTCCATTTGAAGACAGAGCTGTTCTCCCTGCTTTGGCTTGGGACTCAGCCCCTTGGAGAAGCAGAGCGTTCCTAGCTTTAAGTAGGAGAAGGACTCTGATTCCAGTTACTCCACACTTTGTTTCCTGGCCCCTAATTATCACTGCTTTGCCCAGAATGCACAAATCTCTCAAGAAAATACTCCGTCTTTTCTGAGCTCTTACCCTCTAGACATAGAAGCTCAAACCTTGCCCAAAGGCCTGGGTGGGGAGTGAATAGACATCATTTTCTACCTGCAGGCTGCCATCCTAACAGATCCTTCGCTTTTCCCTCCCCAGTTGCCTGGGGCTTCCCAGCTGGCGCTAGTGGTAAAGAACCTGCCTGCCAATGCCGGAGAACTAAGAGATGCCGGTTTAATCCCTGGGTGGGGAAGATCACTTGGAGGAGGAAATGACAACCCACTTCAGTATTCTTGCCTGAAAAATCCCACGACAGAGAAGCCTGGTGGGCTACAGTCCATGGGGTTGCAAAGAGTTGGACATGACTAAAGTGACTTAGCACAGCACAGTTGCCAAACAAAAGTCCCAGAGCACACAGCAGCTATATAGCTCAGTGTGGGGAGGGAGCCTCCATGTAGTAGCCACCATGCCCTCTTACACAAAGGAGCGAGGAGGTTTAACACTCAAACTGGGAAATGTCAACATTTCCTGAGCCATCACTGGAATCTTTTAAGCTGGAGTATGGGTAACTGTGATGATCTGAAGTGTGTTTGGTTCATCTTTTAGGCTGGTTTGGCTAGTGTGGCCCGTCTAGTTCTCAGCTACTCAGGTTGTATCTAGGACACCCCTGACCAGCTACATTCAGGGTTATGATTGGAGAGCCTGGGAAACATTTGGGTACACACTGGTGTTGGCACACATGCAGATGGGTCTCATGTCCCAGATCACAAGTCTCTAGGCTTAATCTGGGAAAAGTGGATCTAATGAGTGTTGTCCTTTCACTGCCCTCATGGGCCTGGGTGGGAAAAGAAGAAGGGAGATGGGGTGTGGCATGCCCCAGGCAGTGGGGCAGAGAGGGAGTACTGACTAGGGCCTGTGGTGCTAGAAGACAGCTCCCAGACCTGTCAGTCAAGACCCTGAGATCTGCCACTTGAGGTCCTTTGACTTAAAAACAGGATTTCTTAGAATTTCAGGCAATGTTGCTATTGGTATACACGGCGCTGATTTGGTCATCTCTTTATATTCCTTTCTCTTTTTTTAAAAAGATGTATTTATTTATTTGGCTGTGCTGGATCTTTGCTGCAGTGTGTAGAATCTTCCATCTTCCTTGTGGCCCAGGGCATGTGTGTGTGTGTGTGTGTGTGTGTGTGTGTGTGTGTGTGTGTGTGTGTAAAAGTTGAATTGGTGATGATGGTGAGGGACAGAGAGGCCTGGTGTGCTGTAGTCCATGGGGTCTCAAAGAGTCAGACATGACTGGGTGACTGAACAAGAACAACAACAACAAAATTTGCAGCATGTGGGATCTGGGCTTCCCAGGTGGCTCCGTGGTAAAGAATCTGCCTGCTGATGCAGAAGATGGGGTTCAATCCCTGGGTCAGGAAGATCTCCTGGACAAGGAAATGGCAACCCACTCTAGTATTCTTGCTCAGGAAATCCCATGGACAGAGGAACCCATGGGATCCCCAAAGAGTTGGTTACAATTTAGCGACTAAACAACAAATGTGGGATCTAGTTCCCCGACCAGGGATCGAACCCAGGTCCCCTGCATTGAGAGAGTGGAGTCTTAGCCACTGGACCACCAGAAAAATTCCTGTTCTTAGTTTCCTTTTGCTCCTAAACCTGAACTTTGACGTCTAACCTCATTTGACAGTGTGTGTTGAAGATTTAAATGCTGCTGCCAGATTCCCTGGCCTTATATGGCCTCTTTGAAATATTGGGTCTGCAGGAAGGAAGGCTCATCCTGGCACCTACAAATGGGCAGCTCCTCAGAGTGCTGAACACTGCTATTGTGCCTTGTCCTGAGGGAGTAAAAATTTGCTCTTTTAAAAATGAGCATTCATGCTGCTACCTTATTTATCTGCCAAAGATTCAGACTTATCCTGCTGTCCTCATAGCAAGTATATTTGGCATATGAATGTGTGTGGGGGGATGTATTTGTTATCGGCACCTCACCACCGTTGCATTCCTTGATGTCATGAAGTGTCAGCTGATGCTGAGATTGACATTTAGTGCCACATGGCATTAGGTAAGACAACATGATTAAAGTCATTCCCTCTGAAACTACAGCCTCAATATAGTCACTACTCACCAGGCTTCGAGCTAGTTCTTTTTTTTTTTAATGTAAAATATTTACAGTAAATAGCTTTCATGAGTTGCTTTCCATTTCTTTGAAATAAAAGCATATGTTGACCTTAGTACTTGAAAATATCTTTAAAATATATTTTTTCAACTTTTTATTTTATATTGGTATATAACTGGTTAACAGTGTGATAGTTTCAGGTGGACAGCAAAGGGACTCGACCATACATACGCATATATCCATTCTCCACCAAACTCCCCTCCCATCCAGGCTGCCACATAATGTTGAGCAGCGTTCCCTGTGGTACATAGTAAGACCCTGTTGGTTATCCATTTAACATACAGCAGTGTGCACACTGGTTCTTGTGGGTAGAAGAAGTCACAGTTTAAGACTACCTGTTGTCTTGGAGGATCTGGGTGCAGATGAAAAAAAAAAGCATGTGAGTTTACAGTTTCCCAAAATAGTCATCACAGTGCATCTGCAAAGTACACACAAGAAAACAGCAACATATGCTGAAGCTTTTGCATTCTGGTTTTCCTGATGATGCCAGGTTTCATTTTCTGGAGGAGTGTTAGAAATGTTTCCCAGTCTCGGCTTAATCTTAGATTTGCTTGTCATGCTTCACAGATAAACCCGCAAGTTGAGAAGTTTGGCAAATTGCTTATCCAGGAGGTCTACATCTCAGTTCTTCAGGTTCTAGGCGAGCAGTGGCTTTAAGCTGTTTTTTCACTTTTACATATTTTGAAACAATCTCTGGGGAGAAAAGTGTATATGGAAGGAAACTTGGATGCGAATGGTTTACTATGTTAGAATAAGATGCTCAGAGATTTGCTTGAAAAAAAATGAAACCTCGAAATTTGAAGTTTGATGTCCCTGGGGCCATATGATAAAAGCTGATGGGGTGCAAGTTCCTTTCTTTTCTTTATCACATTTATTTCTTTGAAAGACAGACCAGAATCTGAACTTGGAAGGGACATGGAGTCTTTGCTGGGGAGAGGAAACTTCTCAAAAGAGAACCTTGTGGGTGCTTTAAATATCTTTCCAGATGGGTGCATCACCTGAATGATGTTTAAGACCCAAAGTCACACATTTTGCCCGCTAGTCTGTGGTTCTGATTGCGTCTCTTTGAGTAACATTGTTTGATGTGCTGTTTCAAGTCAGTTTGCTAGCCAACAGAGCACCCTTTGGTCTTTTTATTTGTTCCCTAATTGTTTAGAAACGTCCTCATTAAGAGACAAAATAAACACATTTTCAAGTGCCACGCTGAAGGCAGGAACTGTGGGGAGATGGGAGGGAGAGCAGGGAGAAGGGAGAACGCACATGGTCCTTCTTTGAGATAAAAGCCCGTCCCAGAAACAAAGGCTGTTGGAATACAAAAGCTCTTTGTACACTGAGCACGTCTGCTGTTACAGATGAACCCTCTCCAATGGCTGCTATCAAACTTGTCATATTTTATTCATGAGTTGTGGTGTGCCTGGAAGAAATAAGAAAAGCAAAGCTCCAAATCATAATTATGGCATAAAAAAGATAAAATAGTTATTATTGTGACATTTTGGAAGAATTCTTAAATCTCTTCAGTAATTCATTTGAAAAAGTTGCACGGAATGGCTCGGTGTGTGGCACGTAATTTTGCTGGTCGGGGCTCCTGGGCTCAATTACAACCGGACCCACACTGACAGACTCTATGCCTACGGTGAATAAGAGCATAATTAAGGAGAGGACAACCATGCTGGGTACACATAAGTAGAAACGCTGATGGGTATCTTTGCATTTATCATGCTTACGTAATTACTCTGTGGTTGGTCAACATATAGTATTCTCGGGTTTTTATTTTTATCTTTTTTTTTTTTGTAGACTATGGGGTTTGGATTCTGTGCTATGCCTTGTGTGGGGAGATTTGGGGGAATAGTGGCAGAAAAAGCCCACTTAAAAGTATGCCTTACGCCCTTTAGGTGTTGTGGGACAGCAGCAAAGAGTTTAGGAAGGAAGCTGTTGGTTTACATCATGAGGTTGAAAAAGTAAGCTTAAGTGCTTTTTAAAAAAGACACGTCCTTGGTGTCCATATATTTGTTCTACTACGTCTGTGTTTCTATTTCTGCTTTGCAAATACGATCATCCCTACCATTTTTCTAGATACCACATATATTCATTAATATCTGATATTTGTTTTTTTCTTTCTGAGTTACTTTACTCTGTATGACAGGCTCTAGGTCCAATAAAAAATAATGTAGAAAAAGATATGCCAATTTCACTGAAAAAGGAAAAAAAGGCCAGCTGTTATTACAGTGGCTTCCTCTGCTAACACAGAGCTTGGGTGCTCCTCATTTATTTCCTAATTTATCCTGAGATACCTACCAACCCACTCCATCCTTATGCTCCATATGTCTCCTTTAGCCCAAATTATTGATGGATTTAGTGCAAGCTATTTACTCATTCAGGATTTATTTTCATCATATAAGGTTCTCTCCACCTGTTCACACTGCTGGACTGTAAGTGATTTGGAAGTCAGTAAGAGAAAGTCTTCTCACCATAGTTTCCCCATGTGCCCAACTTGTGTGGTGTTGTCTGACCTGGCACTCAGATAGGGAAGAAAGTGACAGTGATAAGCATTTTCCAAAACTGTTCATATAGATGAGTACATGTATTCATCACGTGGATTCTGTGATACACGTTTCATCATTGTGTGTGTGTGCGCGCACGCGCTAGTTGCTATTTAATGGAGGAGAAAGTGAGTTTCAGGGTGACTGAATGACCTGTCACTCAGATGCTAACTGCCAGGACTGATGTTGGATCCTAGATCTCCTGATCCCAAATTCTGCTTCCACACAGGGCTGTGTTTCCCAACCTTTTTCATATCGTACGCACAAGGAAAATGGCTGTATTTGTATATGACACTGGGAAAAGACAAAGGGCTGCTTTTTTTGCCCAAAGTACTCTTCTTGGCCACACCAAGGGCTGAGAGCATTCATCTCAGTGATGAAGCCGCAGCATCTGTGGAGAAGCCCCTGAGTGAGCCGGGAAGACCTGTGAGGGCAGGGGATGGAGGTTTAGTGTGGGGCCTGGGTGTATAGATGCTTGGAAGGAAAGTTATGACCAACCTAGAGAACATATTAAAAAGCAGAGACATTACTTTGTCAACAAAGGTCCATCTAGTCAAGGCTATGGTTTTTTCAGTGGTCATCTATGGATGTGAGAGTTGGACTATAAAGAAAGCTGAGAGCCGAAGAATTGATGCTTTTGAACTGTGGTGTTGGAGAAGACTCTTGAGAGTCCCTTGGACTGCAAGGAGATCCAGCCAGTCCATCCTAAAGGAGATCAGTCCTGGGTGTTCATTGGAAGGACTGATGTTGAAGCTGAAACTCCAGTACTTTGGCCACCTGATGCGAAGAGCTGACCCATTGGAAAAGACCCTGATGCTGGAAAAGACTGAGGGCAGGAGGAGAAGGGGACGACAGAGAATGGGATGGTTGGATGGCATCAGTGACTCAATGGACATGAGTTTGTGTAGACTGTGGCAGTTGGTGATGGACAGGGAGGCCTGGCATGCTGCGGTTCATGGGGTCACAAAGAGTCGGCCACGACTGAGCGACTGAACTGAACTGGGTGTACAGAGAGGATGTGGTATTAGTACATGCTAGAGCCTTGCTGGGGAGGGGTTGCAGTCCCAGATGTGTGGAGGGTCAACCACTGAGCCTGTGCGCCTGCAAGAGGATGCAGCCAACTGGTGACCCTGAGTACTGCCCTGTGTCTCCTCATTGCTGCATTCACTGCTTTGTTACTGGTGGGAATCTGGGCCCCATTGCCAGATCATTTAGCTTTTTGCTGTAGGTCTGGATCTTTATATGAAATCTGGGAGTTTTTGTACTGTCTTCCATTGATTCTAAGACACACACACATTCACATTTTCGTCCTTTTGTAATAAAGGGTCTAATGACCAATAGTGTCATTGTTGATAGCTTTTGGTTTTCTTGGTAGGATGTGTAAAATAATCTTGTATCTTGTAATTGGTGACACCTTGGACTTGAAGAAATGTGATATGTAGCTTGGGAGAGTGGTGGGTGACTTGGGGACTAAACTCACATTCTGCGCTGTGTCTTGTGGGAAGCTGCTCAGTTTATCACCTTGGACCTGGAGCCAGGAGGGTGTTCAGGACTCAGTTCTCAGTAGTGGCTGCTTCTCACCATCACTTGGGACACTTAAATAAAATAAGTCCTGATGCCAACTCCACCCTAGATTACTTTCCTAGGTCTCTGGGAATGAGGTACCTCAAAAGAGAAGGCCCTCATCTGCCTAGGCATTTATGAGCTGCAGGCATCGTTGGAAAGGAGAAACACAGGGTGGCTGGTACTTAGGGCTTGGCAGAAGTTTCCCTGGCCGTGGACTTTTAACTGCATATTTCATGCAGAAGCCAGCCACAGCATACTTTCTGATATTAACTTTAAATCGAAGATCTCACCATAATTAGAAAGCTGCCCAGCCCATTAGTGTGTTCTTAGAGTGTGTGCGGGGACAGGGCAGTCTTGGGGATGCAGCTTCTTGGACTTCTGCTTTGTTTCTTTTCTTTTTTAAAAAATTTTATTTATTTATGGCTATGCTGGGTCTTCGTTGCTGTGTGGGCTTTTCTGTAGTTTTTCTGTAGTTGCGGCAAGTGTGGGCTATTCTCTAGTTGCAGTGTGCAGGCTTCTCTCTGCAGAGAGCTCTGCAGTTGCAGAGCACAGGCTCTAGGGCATTCAGACTTCAGTAGTTACAGCTCCCAGGCTCTAGACCACAGGCTCAATAATTGTGGGGCATGGGCTTAGCTGCTCCGTGGCATGTGGAATCTTCCTGGATCAGGGATCGAACCTGTGTTTCTTGCATTGGCAGGCAGATTCTTTACCACTGAGCCACCAGGGAAGCCCTGTGTTTTTCGGTTTTAATTTTTTTTTTTTTAAATTGTACACGCAAAGAGTTGGACACGACTGAATCGACATGGTATGCATACTTGATTTATAATGTTTTAATTTCTGCTATACAGCAAAGTGATTCAGTTACACGTATATATATTCTTTTAAAATATTCTTTTCCATTATGGTTTACCATAGGATATTGACTATAGTTCTCTGTGCTATACAGTAGGACCTTATAGTTTATCCATTCTATATATAATAATTGTTGCTGTTTTGTCACTAAGTCATGTCCAATTCTTTTGTGACCCCATGGACTGTAGCCCACCAGGTTCCTCTGTCCATGGAATTTTCCAACTAAGACTCCTGGAGCGGGTAGCCATCCTCTTCTCCAGGGGAATCTTCTCGACCCAGGGATCGAACCTGTGTTTCCTGCATTGGCAGGCAGATTCTTTACCACTGAGCCACCAGGGAAGCCCATATATAATAGTTTGTATCTGCTAATGTCAACCTTCCACTCTATTCCTCCCTCAACCCCCTCCCCACTGGCAACTGCAAGTCTGTTCTATGCCAGACATCTGCTTTGAATCTTGCTTTTTTCCATGTGTAACTTTGGAATCCTATCTCTCTCAGTCTTGAAGTGACTGGCTGGAGAACAATGTTTTTTTTTTAAGAGCACTTATCTTGAAGGTGCCTCTAAAGCTCATTTACACATCTATCAATCAGCACGCATTAAGTGTGATTCTGCTTTGCCAACCAGTCCATCCTAAAGGAGATCAGTTTTGGGTATTCATTGGAAGGACTGATGTTGAAGCTGAAACTCCAATACTTTGGCCACCTCATGCGAAGAGTTGACTCATTGGAAAAGACCCTGATGCTGGGAAGGATTGGGGGCAGGCGGAGAAGGGGACGACAGAGGATGAGATGGCTGGATGGCATCACTGACTTGATGGACATGAGTTTGAGTAAACTCCGGGAGTTGGTGATGGACAGGGAGGCCTGGCGTGGTATGATTCATGGGGTCGCAAAGAGTCGGACACGACTGAGCAACTGAACTGACTGAACTGACTGCTTTGCTGTATGTGCCAGTCACTCTGCTGGGTCCTGATTGCACAAGAGGAACATGTAGGATACTCTACCCTTGGGGGGCCTAGATCCAGGTCCAGGGAGGAGAGAACCAGGAACATATTGTATTCATTCATTCATTCAACAAATATTTATTGCACACCCAAGTGATGGGCACTGTTCTGGCTAGATGTAAGAGATGTAGCAGAGAAAAAACAGAGTCACTGAGTTCATGAAACTTCGGTTCCAGCAGAGATAGGGAATCACAGTAAACAAGTATACTCATAAATTAGTAGCTATAGATAGTCATAGAGACTATGCAGGAAATAAAATAGCAATACTGAAGAGAGAAAGAGACAGAGAGGATTGACTCTAGGTAGAATTATTGGGGAAGACTTCCTTGCAGAGGTGGTATTTGAGCTAATGCCTGGATGAAGAAGTCAGCCATGCAAAGATAATGATATTATTCCTGACCACTTAACATGGTTAGTGATGAATACTTTTTAGGTGCTAGACATTGTTCTAAATTCTTTATGTTTGTTAATTCATTTCCTTCTCAAAACAATCCATAATAATCCTACAAGGGAGATAGGTATTATGGGCCCGAGTTTACAGAAGGGAAAACAGGTTAAATAACCCTGTTATTTACATGGCCAAAGTTAGGTGCTGCTGCTGCTAAGTCGCTTCAGTCGTGTCCGACTCTGTGCGACCCTAGAGACAGCAGTCCACCAGACTCCGCCGTCCCTAGGATTCTCCAGGCAAGAATACTGGAGTGGGTTGCCATTTCCTTCTCCAGTGCATGAAAGGGAAAAGTGAAAGTGAAGTCGCTCAGTCGTGTCCGACTCTTAGCGACCCCATGGACTGTAGCCTACCAGGCTCCTCCGTCCAGGGATTTTCCAGGCAAGAGTACTGGAGTGGGGTGCCATTGCCTTCTCCAAAAGTTAGGTGCAGTAAGTGGCAAAGCTGAGAATTAAATCCAGGCTGTTTTGCTCCCAGAGCTGACATTTTTGGAAGAGCAGATACAAAAACTCTTGTATCAAACAAGTTTAAGGGGCACCAGGATGGCCTGTGTGGGTGAAGGTACCCGAGGAGGTCGGAGAGTGTGGCTAGGGCCAAAGTAAAAGCTTGGTCTTTGTTTCAGCCCCGGCAGCAGCACCAAGCCATGCAGGGTCTTTCAGCCATTGTGAGAAGTTAGGGTCTTTTTTCACTTGCATTGGTCAGTATGGTAGATTGAGAAATGACCTCACCCCTCCAAAGATACTTATGTCCTAATCCCCAGAACCTGTGATTGTTAATTTACATGATAAAAATAGCTTTGAAGATGTGATTAAGTTAAGGATCTTCAGGTGGGGAGGCTAGCCTGCATTATCCAGGTGGGCCCAATGTAATCACAAGCGTCCCTAGAAGACAGAAACAGGAAGTTAAGTCAGGGAGGGTGAGTGATGTGAAGATGAAGACAGAGAGAGATGGCGAGGTGCTGCAAAACTGACTTTGAGGATTGGAAGGGGACGTGAACCAAGGAAAGCTGGAAAAGGCAAGGTAAGTGTATTTTCCTCTAGAGCTTCTGGAGGGCGGCAGGGTGGTTCTGCCCACATTTCAGTTTTGTTCCAGTGAAACCCATTTCAGGCTTCTGACCTCCAGAATCATAAGATTATGAGTTCATGTTGTTTTAAGCACTGAGTTTGCAGGCATACGTTCCAGAAGCAACAGGAAACAACTACAGGCAGCCATTTGAGGGTTTAAAGAAAGCAGTTGGGGTGGTTGATAGGATATGATTTAAGTTTGAAAAGGATTTCCTTGTTGCTCCAATTGCTACATGAGAGAAAGTCAGAAAGCGGGAGAAAAGGAGAAAGATACAGGCAGAAGCAAGTGGGCATTTGGAGGCTGCTGCAGAGTGGTGGGCAAGAGGATGGAGAGTCCAGGTGGGGATAGAGGCAGAGCTCAGGGCTGGCTGGGTGTGCTGGAGTCGCCCCGACAGTAAGAGAGCAGGCAGAGGAGGGTGTGAAGGAGCCTCCGGATGGCTGTAGAGGTGGGAGGAAAGCCAGAAGAATTCCGTGCCCAAAAGAGTGCCTGAAAAAGGAGGGAGGGGACAACCATTGGAGGTTGCTGAGAGGTCAATTAAGTGGAGGACAAAGAACTTGCCATTGGATTTGGCAAGATGCAGAATGTAAGATGGATCACAGTGCGTGGTACTGGTCTGTGCAGCTACAGATACTGGCTGGAGTCTCTGTCTAGACCAAGTTTGTCTTACCAGGCCACGGAGAACAGGCTCCGTAAATACAAATTCGAATGGGTGAATGATTGAATTTTGGAGTGAAGGGGTGGGGGAAACCCCTTTGCACTGAGGGCTCCAGAGCTTCGTGGAGTTAGAGCGCTTGGGCTGGGCCTCAAGAGATGGGCAGGTTTTGGATAGGTGTGGACAAGGTGGCTGGAACTCTGGGTGGGAGAAGAGTTGAGATTGCACCACATTGATGTGCTTTGTATTCCCAGGGCTCGGCTGAGAGCACTTGTCCAAGGATCAGCTACCAGCCAACTAACTGCTCATGGTGGTGTGTGGGGGGTGATTGAGGTCATTCGTGGCTGAAAAGAATATTTGCTGACTAAGTCAGATCACACTCAGGTAGCAAAGATTGCTTGGAAACCTACCAAGCACCCTTTGAGATGAATTATCATGAAGATGCTGTTTAATATACTGAAGGCATACTTTACTGAAGTGACTCAGCATGGTTACCCTAGGACAAGCCAGATCCAAATTATTTGCAGTGGTGATCAAAAACCAGTTTTCTCTCAAATGAAAAAAAATTTTCATTTTTTTTTCAAAGGCTTCAGTAAATGGGGATTGTAATTTGAGCCCTTGGTTGTAGATTGCTTTTGGGAGGGCAGTTGTGGGGAGTTGGTGAGAAGGATCCAGTAGTCGGAATGCGGTTGACTTTGAGTTCAGGCAAGTAGCAGCTCCAACTATTTGTTTTAAGGGTAACATTAATGTTAAATAGGATCGGAAAACATCTCTGAAGAGGTCAGTTTTCAAGTCTGAGAAACCATGCCAAGGGCCCTTTGCTGCACAAGTGCCCACGTTTCCTGGAGCTTCTGTTCAAAGCCTGGAGTTTCAGGGGCCCAGAGAGCTTTGCTGCCCCTCCTCAGGACAGAGTTTGAAAGGCCAATAATTACTCACTTTTCCCAGGAATCAGGAAGCACACCCAGTGGCCAACACAGATAGATAAATAGTGAGGGAGAACTTCCCAGCAGTGACTCTGGAACTAATTAGCTAACAAGGCGTGTAATTAGATTAAAACGTGTGATCTAAGAGCTGACGATGTGCTTTTTAGGACGGCGAAAATAAAAGAGCTGAAAAGAAAGCATTCCACCGAGGAGTTCCAAGTTACTGTCCCTTTGGAAATATTCAGGCCACTTGAAAATAGAGCAAAGGGCACTTCTCCAGCGGCCATGCCAGCAAGCGTGTGCCCCGACAGGTGGTCAGCATCAGGCTGGGGAGGGGCGGTGCTGAGCAGACCGGGTACCTCATTCATCACTTAGTTCTTGCTGTCTTACCTGGGGCCGGTGCTTCTCTTTGTTGTGGGAAAGATTTCTTTTTCTCTCCTTCCCACAACGTAGTGAGATGTTCCCATATTACTTTCTTGGCATGTATAGTGACCAGGTCTGCCCTACCCTAATAGACCAATTATTTCTGGAATGACCTTCTGTAGCTCCTGTCTTTTTCCTTCCACTTAGCTGGAGAGAAAGAAAACTTAAATTTTTTGAAGAAAATTTTGCTGTATTGTGAGGCATGTGGGATCCTAGTCCCCTGACCAGGGATTGAACCCAGGTCCTCGGCAGTGAGAGCACAGAGTCTTAACCACTGTACTGCTGGATAATTCCTAAAATCACACGTGAGTTTTGCCAAACTCCCTCCCTCTCCCCAGGTGCAGACTTCTGCAATGCAGACCCCCTACTCCGTCCAGTGTGGAGTCATAACCCTTTACCTCTGACCACTGGGACCCCAATAGAGTAGATTTTACCTCTGTCCCTCCCCTCATTCCCTGCTACTCATTCATTCCTTTACCCCTGTCTGAGGTAATTCTACCCTGTTCGTCCCAAGTGCAAAGTTTGTGCAGTTTCTGAGGTGAAATATTGGAGGCCACCAAAATAATTTCTCACTGAACTTCTCCCAGTTTGCTAATTAATATTATTTTGGTCATTGCAGTCTGTTGTGAAGTTGGAACAATTTCCCAGAGGTAGGAAGTCAGACATTCATCCACAGAACCAACTAAATTCCTTGCATGTGAGGGAGAAGGCTGTTTCATCAGGAGTACTTTCCTGTGGTTTGATACTTAGTTTTCCTGGTGGCTCAGATGGTAAAGAGTCGGCCTATAATGCGGGAGACTGGAGTTCAATCCCTGGGGTGGGAAGATCCCCTGGAGAAGGGAATGGCTACTTGATCCAGTATTCTTGCCTGGAGAATTCCGTGGACAGAGGAGCCTGGCAGGCTACAGTCCATGGGGTTGCAAAGAGTCAGACATGACTGAGATTGTGGACTTTGAAGAGGGCTTTCTGGCCTGATAAACAGGGAAGCTTGGATTCCTGATAGAAAAGTTATGTGATAAAGATACCTTCAGTCAGACACATGCTTAGAGCTGTTTGCATATCTCCAGTGAGGAGATGCTAGCTTTGTTTTGAAGCTGGAAAGAGAAATAGCCAGGGTTGTTTTCCATCAGGCTGCATACAGGCTTATGAGGAAGAGTGTTGCTTTCTGCTCATTGATGGCACAACTATCTCTTTGCACACAGAGCCACGGGAGCTTACCTTTGAAACATTAGCTGTTCACCCTCATAATTGCTCCATCCTCTAATTTAATGAAAACCCATTAAACTGAAACAATAATTAAAATGAGACATCATCTCTGTAGGAGGTTTGCATATTAAAATCACAGTGCATTTCAACGCAGGCAGATTTTTATTCTTGAACAGCATTCGAAGCAACATGTAAAAATGATTTATAATGAATAATCATAAATTAGAGAGCTTGCGGTCAAACATGATGCCTCACTGTTTACTGTTGAGTTGGAGTAGATATGGCAAGGTCAAGGCCAGTATAGCATTGAAAATGTCTCTCTTAAGCCTGAGAGTTGGGACTGCACAAAAGGGAATCAATCCTATTTGGGTCAGCCCCCTGCTCCAGACTTTTCAAGCAGGCTGGCGAGTGCACTCAGTATATGGGGCAGTTGAGGGTTTTGGAGAAGGAGTGCCCCTTAGATAGGGGAGAGCTGGCATTGGAGTGAAGTGGAGAAGCTTAAAGATACTTTGTCTGGGGACTAGGGAATTCATACAGAAATACCCAGAAAGAGCTGAAAAGTTGTTGGGCAAATTATGTAACTTCTACAAGCCAGAGATTCCTTATCTTGAAAGTGAGGTTATTAATGCCTACCTAGTGTGTTTTTGGCTTGCCAGGTGGTGCTACTGGTAAAGAACCTGCCTGCCAATGCAGGAAATATAAGAGATGTGGATTCAATCCCTGGGTTGGGAAGATCCTCTGGAGCAGGGCATGGCAAACCACTCCAGTATTCTTGCCTGGAGAATTCCATGGACAGAGGAGCCTGGGGGGGCTACAGTCCATAGGGTTGCAAAGAGTTGGACATGACTGAAGCAACTTAGCACACACACGCGTGCTTGCACAATGGATTATTATGAATGTGAAATATGATCTTGTGTGTGAACCCACTGGTGAATGTTAAAGCTCAGACTTCCCATGTGTAGATTTCTAAGCTGTCTTTGCAAAGCGACTCAGAAATGATGTCCTAAAGAGAGGCCAGGGGGAGGAAATACAGAGCACAAGCTATGTAGTAGGCATACTCCATGACTCCTTATTGAGCCCGGCCATGTGGGTAATATTACCGCTGTGTTACAGGTGGGGCAACTCAAGGATGAAGGAAGGAAGCTGAGTTACCTAAAGTCGCACAGAGGCTCCATGGTGGAGCAGGTATTCAGGCACCAGTTGGGCTGAGATGAGTGATCAGGGCTGAGAGGCAGTGGTGAGTCGTGGTTGACAGTAGACAGATCCGAGTTTGAAATCCAGTGGCAATACTTAAATACAGAGCTTCTTAACTCTTTATACCTCATTTATAAGATGGAAATAGCAATACTGACATTGCTGGGCTGTGGGTGAGGACTAAATTAGGAAGTATATTTAAGCCCTTTGCTTAAATAGATTAAATATATTTAAGTGTATTTATTCTAGCACATAGCAAACATTCAAAGATGTTTGGATGTTGGTTGGTTGGCTAGACCTAGATTGGATTCCCAGGAAGCTTCATAGGCTCTGCCAACATTTTAAGAGGAGAGTTAGAACTGACCACTCACCGTGCCTCCAGCCATGGCTGGCGACCCTTGCTCACCTGCAGGTTGTCCTCCTGCTGGGCCACAGCAATAACCCGCCATGGCTGCAGGGCTCTCCTGGCAGGGTGGGGGCTGGCATAGCTTTGTACACCCCCATCCTTTAGGTCTCAGGGCCTGCCCGAGCTGTTTTCCAAATAAACAGTTGTCCAGTGCTTCCCCTGTGGCAGATGCTGTTTTGAGAGCTTAACACGTATGAATCAATTTGATCTTCATACTGCTTTTATGGGATAGATGGAATTTTATTCCTGTTTTGCAGATGAGGAAGCTGAGGCACAGAGAGGTTAATGAGCCCATGGTCACATATCTGCTATGTGGGGAAGCCGGAATCTGAGCCAGTCAGGCTCCATAGTCCGAGTGCTTAACCACTACCCTGCACTGCCCCTTGTTGGGAGGATCAGGTCTCAGAGGGGAAGCTCTCTGGTCCTGTTTCATGGTATTTTAGCCTTGTATTCCCTCCTAAGAATTCCCACTTTGCTTCTGCCTCTGAACTGAACAACTGAGCAGTTCCTATTCGTCTATGTTTGGGTCTTTATTACTCGATGCTTAGCCCTTGGCAGAAAAAAGATGTGTCTTAAGTTTTGTGTCCATAGTTCCTGGTTCAGAAGAGTGCTCAGTAAAGGTTTTCAACGTGAAGAATTAATGAGCAAATGATTGGAAGAATGGCTGAGTAGTTGGCAGAGGGCAGGGCCCAGAACTGTCCTCATGTCTTCTGTAGAAACCCAGAGAGCATCATGTGCTAGAACAGTCACCTGTATTTGACAGATTTCTGTGCATCTTCACTCAGGATGTGGTGGGTATCCCTCTGCACCCTCAGACTCTTGACCGTGACTGTGGATTAAAATGACACTTAACTCAACTGCTAGTTATTACCGAAATAGACCTCAAATCCCATCAGCCTGAGCTGTTATGAACTGGAGGTGGGGGGGGCGGTCTGTGTTGAAATGCCCCAGCTGGCCATTCTGGGAGCTGACTGGTCCCCCGCATTAAGGAGGGGAGTGGTATTCCATGGGAAGCCAGAGCTGGTTGAGCTTAGCTGGAGTAGGGGTTAAGGGGGGTCTTATTGATTTAAAGAGGCACAATTTCATGATTGAAAGCTGGATAGTTGGTACTTATTTTCTTTTTGGATGCCCTTTCTGCTTCTCCTGTTTCTATAATGTGCTCTTATATTTTTAGCATAAAATTGATTGTTTTTTCCTTCCAATAATTCTCAGAGGAGATCTGGAAAATTGAGACATGGTGAAAGAAGAAAAATATCACCCAGATTAGCTTCCAATGTTAACATTTTGGTTGAAGCCCATTTGTATCTTTCTGCTATGCATCGCTCAATACATTTTTACATACTAGATATGTCATTACGCATGCAGTTGTGTCCCTGTTTGATATTATTGCCTAGGAATTTTCTGTATTATTCTAATACTTTTGATGTTATATTATCCTATGTAATTTTCCATTGGTTATATGCAGTCTAATTTATAACCACTCCCTAGATAGCTTTTTTGCTATACAGTGAAGTATTCCCTCCTCTCACCCCCCCCAGTTTTAATGAGATATAACTGGCATATAACATTGTATTAAAGTGTACAGCATAATGATTTGATATATGTATACTGCAAAATGATTACCTCCATAAGCTTAGTTAACATCCATCACCTCGCATAATTAAATTTTTTTTCCTATGATGAGGACTTAAGATCTACTCTTAGCAACCTTCAAACATATAATATGGTATTGTTAACTACAGTCGCTCTGCTGTGCACTACATCCCTAGAACTTATTTATCTTAGAACTGCAAGTTTGTAGTTTACACAATGCAGCCTTTATTAAAAAAAAATCTTTATCAGACTTTTGTTCTCCTGTCCTGTGATTCAGACAGAGTTGGCATCCATGCTTTACCTCTCTGTTTTGAGGATTCCACTGAGATGGGGGTGGAGGTATAAGGATTATAGGGGGAGACTTGATCACTGGTAGGTTATGGTGCTAGTATAGGGAGACAGGGGGCTTCCCAGGCGGCGTTAGTAGTAAAGAATCTGCCTGCCAATGCAGGAGACACAGAGAAGCGGGTTCAATTCCAGGGTCGGGAAGATCACCTGGAGGAGGCAATGGCAACCCACTCCAGTATTCTTCACTGGAGAATTCCACGGACAGAGGAGCAGGGTGGGCTACAGTTCATGAGGTCGCAAAGGGTCGGACATGACTGAGCGCACGTAGGGAGACAGCCTTAGTGACCAGGGGATGCAATGATTTTCCTTGCTGGTATTTTTAAATGTTGAGAAGAAGAGTTCTGTTCCCCCAACATGCTCATCTAATTAGTAAAATCATGGGGGCCCCTGAATCGCTTGAGTCACATGGGAATTTAAAAAAATTAGCACCATGTGTCACAGGATTCTTTGAGTTTAGTCTCCGAATGGAGGAGCTAGGGGTGCTTTTCTGGCTTTATTATTCCTTAGGCAGCTTATTATTTTAATGTAATTTTTCTCTGCAGGTTGGTGTTATAATTGAGTGTCTTTGGTAAACCTCTTCTCTCGGGTCCCTGACTTTGGAATCAAGACATATTACTAGTGCAGCAAATAGCTTTTGAGGTTTCACCACGTACCAGGCCCCATGCTGAGTGCGAGTATCTATTGATAAACCATTTTCTATGGAATTCAGTGCAGTGGGCATGATAGTTGTTAATGAAGTGATGGCACAATATAATGATTAGACCCATAAAGCCTTGATATTTATAAGAAGCCCAATGACGGCAACATAGGGAATACAAGGTCTGGATGGTCAGGGAAAGATGGCCTGAGGAGTAACAATTAATCTGGTATCCACAGAAGTGAGAAGGGAGGTCAGTGCAGATGAGAATGTACCGGGGTGGGAAGGAACATGGCCCTGGGAAGAAAAGACAGGAGCTTGTGTGGCTGGAATGCAGGACGAGGTGGGTAAGAGACAGGAAAAGAGAATAAAATGAACATAAGCAGGGGTGCCAGGCGAATGCTATGGAGTGTTCTGATCGACTCTGCTGGGAGACAGGACTCAGTTTTTCCTCTAGTCACATGCTGTGTGACCTTGGGCAAGCCATTCTCTGTGCTCCCAGTTTGACTCCCTGTGCCTCAGTTTCCTTACCTGTAAAATGGGGGAACGTTGTTTAGCTCAGGGGTTGTACAAATAGATTGCTCATAAGTATTTCCTGAGTGAACACAGTGGCAGGCACTGGGTATATGATAATTCGTCCTTTTCCCACATGTACCAAGCACTGAGATCATACGTACTGGCAAACAGTAGACCTAGCACAGTAAAGAGTGTAGCATATGGAACCAGCCTGCCAGGTTGGGATCTCAGAACCATGGATTCCTGGCCCAATACCTTTTTAGAAAATCATTTAAATTCTGTGAAACTTAGTTTTCTCATATGTAAAATAGGAAAAATAGTAATGGCTATTCCTCAGATTATTGTAATTAGAGAATACGTATAAAGCAGTTAACTCTGCCCTTGTACCATAATATGCCATGCACATATTTGCTTTTTATTATTCTGGCTTCTGGAGCTAATGGATGTTTAATGGGATATTATTGTGAACTTGTTAGTGGAGATAGAAATCCCTTATATATTAAGTGGGAGGCTCTTGGTGTTCCTACTACTTTCTGCTTGTGATTTTGGCTGCTTTAAAAGTGCTTAGATCAGTAGCATCTGAAGTTCTCAGAGAAGAGCCCCAGGACCTAACAGTGGACACGGACCTCTCTCCACACAGCAGCACTTGCCCGAGTTGGCAGTTCTAAAATGGCAAGTTTCCTCTCTATTTAGAAATGAAATGCTGACTGTCATTTCAATTTAGCAAGTGTTGCTTTACCTTTCAGGGCGATCTTAACCACAAGCTTATGTGGGACTCAGGCTAGAAGGATGTGCCATGTCTGTAACAAGATTCTGCCATGTGTTGAATTTCTTAGTGTTCACATGCTATGATGACCGAGATGTCGCCTGAATTCATCAGTCAAGGCTGCCCTGGCACGTTTGTTTTGTCCTATTTCTGCTGTTTTTGCTCTCTTGACCCACTGATCAGGGGAGAGTTCCCTCCAATATTAGATTGAATAGTTGCTTTCCTGCTAAGACTTTTAGGGAGAGAGGCTTGCAAAGAAAGAAGACTGCTAGGATAATGGAAAACATATGGGTAATGAAAGCTTCAAAGCAATGTGCAAGGAATGCCCTCTTCTCTGTTTCTCCTGTCTAGTAAATACTTGTTCATCTTTTTGACTCAGCCTCAAAGATGCATCTTATGTGATGTCACCCCCAGGCCCCCTTCCTTTTTTGCGCCTTGGTTTTCACCAAGTAGCTGTCATGCTTATGCAGTTATCCTTGACGCAGAAATTGTGTTTTGACCTTTTCACTGGTACCTGGCACAGAGTAAACACAGGTATGTTTGCTGACAACGAAAATCATCACCTTTCTTACGCTGTATGTCAAGGAAAAGGGAAATGAAGTTGCTTCTAGATTAGGTAGAGAAGAGCTTGTGAATACTACTGTGTAATTTCTCTCTTGCTCCACTCCTCAGCCTCCTCCCTTCACCTAACACGGTTTTACTGATGGTTAATCATCATATTAGCATTTTTCGTCTTTCCTGAAAGTTGATTAAGTGGAGCCATTTCATCCTAGGAAGGAAAAAGCACTTAACCCTTGCTGCTGAGTTAGCACTTCTTAACTAAATCAGGCAAAACCTCTTGAGTATTTGGAATGACATTGTCTTTTCTCTCTGTTTTTTAAAGTGTAAAATGTTCACTATAAGGAGTTGTTATGTAGGAAATTACCTTGGTGCAATGGTAGCCTCCAAGTATACTTCCAGAAGTCACAAAATTGAAAGCCTCACAGGTAGGCCAAATTCAGGTGCTTGAATCATGTGGCTTATCAAATCAATTAAAAATACCCAGAAGGAAGCAGGGACCGAGAGTTCCTAGGGTTCAGGTAGGGTGAGGGGAGAAGGCTGGGCCAACCCACTGGGTTCCTGGGTTATGCATTGTCCCTCTATTCAGTCTTTCTCTCTTTCTCTCACCTCATCAGTCTCTTCTCTAATGCTGTGGCTACATGGAGAGTATCTGAGGTTATTAAAAAGATAGGAGATAGGAGGTGCCTGGTTCAACAGATAGGAGGTGCCTGGCACCAATGTGCTTCCTCTTAATGGGGAGACTTGGACAAACATGCCTGGCCACAGCTGTAGTTCACCAGTTAATTCGGTGAGCACCAATGGGTTCTATTAAAATTTCTGAGAGAGAGAGTAGAGATGAGACCAGAATGGGAATGATGTCAGAGACGGATGTCAGATTTGGGGATGACATAGCTGCCATTCTGAAGGTGGCTATTGTACATTATGACTTGGTCCTCCCACCCCCTTCTATTTATAAGTGATATTTTTATTCAGTCCTTTTTATCTTCATTCAACATAATTATGGTCCACTTATTGGGTATATGTTTAGCACATTTCAAAGATTTCTAAATTTCTATCTATATTTAACATGTCTATGAGTTTATCCCAGATTGGGAAGATCCCCTGGACAAGGGCATGGCAACCCTCTCCAGTATTCTTGCCTGGAAAATCCCATGGACAGAGGAGCCTGGAGGGCTACAGTCCATCGGGTCACAAAGAGTCGGGTACAACTGAGCGACTAACACACACACACACATACACACACACACACTTTTATAAATCCCACTTATTTTTCTTGTTCTCTCTAGAAGAACTGAATATTCTCAAATAATGCAGCAAACACATATTGTAGTAGTTATATACATATAGAAGTATATGTTCAGGATAGGTTCTCATTAACTGGTTTTCATCCGTTGCCATTTTAACTCTAGGGAAAAAAAAGCAGGCTACTGCAAAATAGGTGACATACACTGTTTTCAGAAATCAATCACAGTGTTTATTGTTGTCTTGGAAAATTGGTAGCAAAATGATAGAACCTGGGTTTTTTATAGATGGGAAATGTCCTCTGTACCATCTTGCTATGTGACTTAGGAGCAGGGGAAACTGATTCACAGAACTGTTGAACTAGGAAACAACTTGGAGACCATGGAGTTCAGTCGTTTAAATTTTAAGATATGGTGTGTGAGGATCAGAGAGGTCAAGTGTCTTATCTAAGATCACACAGCTTAGTTATCTGCAGAACTTAGTCTTTAGTTCTTTGAAACCTGGTCCAATTATAATTGTAAAAGGAGTAGGATTTCTTATATTTTTTAGTGGCTGAAGTATGGTAAGCATTTATTTGAAATAGCTTTTTTTTTTTGAAAGTGAAAATGTACATAAAATCTCAATTTATCAAAGTAGATGTTTCATGTTTTTTTTTTTTTAACATTTCACTCTGAGTGCTAATGGGATCTCTTTACTTCAACATGCCAATCATTTACAATGAGAAATGAGAAAAGCCAGCAAAAGACATATTCAGCTTTCTAGGAGGGTTGGGTTGGATTAGTGCATTAGCTGGAGTGTCCTACAAAGAAGAATAGGCTGAACTGGCACTGGAAATCATTTTAATTTGATAGTCACTTAAGGACTCATTTATCTCCTTGTTGTCCAAAAGGTATCATGCTATTTTCTGACTGTAATATTTGTGTTACTTGAAGTAACAATGTAAACAATATAAATGACATAAATGGAAAATTTATGGAAATTTATATTTCTATAAATATAACAGGAAAGCAACATTCCTGGCTTTCCTGTGAATGACCCATTTTCTATGTGGTAATGCTCTGTTCCCGCCACCTCCATGCCACATCACTGCACTGGGTTTAGGGCAGCCAAAAATGGAGAAGAGACTTGTTTGATACTGTATGATATCACTTATGTGCAATTTAAAAACAATACAAATGAATACACATGCAAAATAGAAATAGACTCAGATTTAGGGGCTTCACTTGTGGCACACTGATAAAGAACCTGCCTGCCAATGCAGGAGATGTGGGTTCAATCCTGGGTCAGGATGATCCCCTGGAGGAGGAACTGGCAACCTACTCCAGTATTCTTGCCTGGAGAATCTCATGGACAGGGGAGCCTGGCAGGCTAAGTCCATGGGGTGGCAAAGAGTCGGACATGACTTAGCAACTACACAGATACACAAATGGAAAATACATTAGTTAGTTGATTCAATAATCTTGATTGAATGTCTGTTTCCTGCTAGCCACTAAGAACTGTGGATGCAGCAAGGAATAAATAAGTATGTCTGCACTCAAGATGCTTACAGTCGAGTGAGGAAAGAAAGGAAATAAAGTAAGAAACATGGAACAAGGTTATGATAAGTGATACAAGGAAATAATTGATCACAATACATGATAGGTGGGGAAATCACCCAAGTGACATATAAAACATTAATGGGGGTTTTGTTGGAGGGAGTGACCAAGAGGTTGCATATGCAGTGAGAGCTGGAGAAGGGAGAGGTAGGCAAGAGTAAATTTGTGTGTGACCATGCAGGCCATGCTGAAGAGCCTGATTTTACCCTGGGAGTGATGGGAAGCTGCTGGAAGGTTTTATGCAGCAGATGAAAATGACCCTGACTTCTGCTTTAAGAAGGGCACTTGGGCTGCTGTGTGGGCAACAGAGGAGGGAAGGCAGCGTGGAGACCTTGAGGACACTACTGGAGAGATAATGGCAGCTTGAACAAAAGTTTAAGAGTGGGGCCAGGAAGAAATAAACAGATGCCAGCTGCTGGAGCCCTCATGATATGTTCTTGGATTGAATACAGAGGGTGGAGAAAAAGAAAAAATCGAGGACAATTTCTAGTTTTTTGACCTTAGGAAGTAGGTGGTTCCATTTGCCAAGACTGGGAACTCTAGGAGATGGTAAAGGGTCGTTGGAGAGAAAAAGAGCTCAGTGGTGAATACAGCTTGAAATGATATTCGATGTGCACATGGAGATAGTCAGGAGGACATTGCATATATGAGTCTGTTACTTAAAGGAGAGGTTAGGGTTGCAGATGTAAAATTTTGGGGTCATTGGCCATCAGATTTGATCATATCCGTCAGGGAAAACTGAGAGGTGAGGACACCCATAACTGATTTGATATACATCAATCCCCCAGTAGGCATGCTGATCAATCATAGCCCTATTTTCACTGGGCCTAAGCTTCAGAATCCTCTATGAGCTCTCTAGGCAGCCACCACCAATCAGTTGAAGCCTAACTGATGAGTAAAGAAGGAAGTAACAAAAAGGAAAAAAATAAATCTAGATGTTAATATCAACCAAGACTTTTTACCTGGCACTAAATTCTAGGTGAAACTGATAGCAAGGCTGTTTGCCCAGCAGTAATAATAATAAAAATAACATTAACAAACATTGGCTAATGGTCTCTAGTTTGCAGAGTAATTTGTCTATACATTTAATAGGTTTTGAATATCTTTATGGAAAGTCCCATCACTTCATGGCAAATAGATGGGGAAACAGTGGAAACAGTGACAGATTTTATTTTCCTGGGCTCCAAAATCACTGCAGATGGTGACTGCAGCCATGAAATTAAAGGATTCTTACTCCTTAGAAAGAAAGCTATGACCAACCTAGACAGTGTGTTAAAAAGCAGAGATATCACTTTGCTGACAAAGGTCCGTCTAGTCAAAGCTATGGTTTTTCCACTAGTTACGTATGGATGTGAGAGGTGGACCATAAAGAATGCTGAGCACTGAAGAAATGATGCTTTCAAATCATCAATCCTAAAGGAAATCAATCCTGAATGTTCATTGGAAGGACTGATGTCGAAGCTCCGGTACATTGGCCACCTGATGTGTAGAGCTGATTCATTGGAAAAGACCCTATTTCTGGGAAAGAATGAGGGCAGGAGGAGAAGGGGACAACAGAGGATGAGATGGTTGGATGGCATCACTGACACAATGGACGTGAGTTTGAGCAAACTCCGAGAGATAGTGAAGGACAGGGAAGGCTGGTGTGCTGCAGTCCATGGGGTCACAAAGAGTCTGACATAACTTAGCAGCTGAATAACAGCAACAATGGATAATCTTTGGCTAGAATTTTGTAAAAGGCATAGAAGCATTCCCTAAGTGACTCTTACATCAGCCCTTGGCAGAAGCCTGACAGCACACAACTTAGTAGTAAAGTAGGGAAGGCCTTTCTTTAGGTAGGAAAGCAAATGACACTCAGGTAGGTTTTCTGTGGGTAGAGTGTTCTTGGGTTGGGTCATTCCTAAGTAGAGGACCAACCTTACTTCTGTGGACGTAAAAAGATTAGTCACAACCTAAAAGTTGAGTTCAGTTCAGTCACTCAGTCATGTCCGACTCTTTGTGACCCTGTGGACTGCAGTATGCCAGGCTTCCCTGTCCATCACAAGCTCCCGGAGCTTACTCAAAATCATTATGTTTTATTCACTGAAAATTTTTAGGACTTAAGCCTGGGAGGCAGCACCTCAATTAACCCTGAGAGAACTGCTCCAAGGAGGTGAGGAGAGGGGCCAGGTTATGTAGAAATTTTGCAACAAAAGGTAGGTAGTTTGAAGTCAAAAGATTATTGTAAATTAAAGAAAACCAGTAACCCAAGTTAAGGAATTTAGTGCTTTTCTATGTATGGAAAGATGCAAGAGTCTGGGCTCCCTGAAATCATTGCTATGCACCTGACATATCTGGGGGCCAGTATCCTGTTTTCACATCTTGAGTTTCCTCAGGGGAAACTGTGGTGAGTGGCTGTAGTCTGATGGCTGCTATTAATAGCAGAGATTCTTCCCTTCCTGAGTTCCCTTACCTACTCACCCACTTGCAGTTTACCTTCCGAAGGGCTCACCAGCTCACCTTCTGTGGTGGCTGCAATTGCTGTTGACTGTGCATCCTTTGTTTACTGACATGGCAGGAAATAATTAATTTCTCACTTCCCACCATCTGTAGCCTAGACTCCTACCTCTGGAAGACTGTTCTTCTCTGTGCTGCAAACTTGAAACGGCAATGTGTAGGATTACAGGCGATGTAGCTGGGGGACTGTGAGGAATCACCTAGTCCATCCCCCTCATTTTTGCAGTTGAGAAGACTGAGGCCTGAGGTCAAGAATTTGAGGGTTTCTTTTTGTTTAAAAGCGACTCTGTAGAATGAGGTGGTTCAAGGTCCTAATATGAGTCTGTGTTATTGCTTGGGCGCCATGGCCTTTGTAGTTCTACGGTTTTCTTTTCTTTTTAAAAACTCTTTATGCAGTTTTTAAAGGTTGCTTTGCATTTACAGTTACCACAGAATCGTGGGTATATTCTCGTGTTGTACAGTATTCTTGAGCTATGTTACGCCGCATTGTCTATACCTCCCCTCCCCAACCCCGTATAGTCACTCCCCCTCCTCCCTCTCCTCTGGTGACTACTAGTTGATTCTCTGTCTGTGGGTCTGCGACTTTTTTGTTATATTCACTAGATTATTGTATTTTTTATATTCCACAGATGTGACATCATACAGTATTTGTCTTTTCTCAGTCTGGCTTATTTTACTTAGCATAATGCCCAGGTCCATTCGTGTTTCTGCAAATGGCAGTATTTCATTCTGTTTTTATGGCTGAGTAGGATTCCATTGTATGCATACCACAGCTTCTTTACCCATTCGTATGGTGATGGACACTTAGGTTGTTTCCTGTCTCTTGGCTATTGTAAATAATGCAGTTCTATAATATGTTTTTCAAGGGTTCCTCAGGGAGTCCTGGAGAAATACCCAAGTAGTTACCATATGTATCTCCATATCACCCTATCGCTTGCAGAGGACATTGACAGGAGAGAAGGCCACCAATCCTCTGAATATTTTTCTTTAATTCCAGTCCCTTGGTGCCCACTTTCTGGTGCCAGAAAGTACAGTGTAAAATAGTGGTGTAACACCCAGTTTTATCATGACAAGGGTGAGTCTGACCATGAAATGAGGGCTCTCTCTCATTATGCGGATGTTGCAGAAAGAAAGATTCCTGTCTAGGAGCAGGATTCGCCGAACTCACACACCTCTAGACCTGCTGAATTGGCCTAAACTTTAATAAATATTTCATGAGGACAATCATCTACTGGATGTGCACAGAAATTCCAGGCACGCTGATGGATCCTGAGCATGCCTTGTATTTATTCTTTTAGCAAAAGCATAGTTGTCCGGCATTATTAGCTCTAGTAAATCTCTCCTGGTCACAAAGCCAGGACATATTTCCCTAGATATGTGAGGAGAGATAGAAGCTGAGGCCATGTGAAAAGGGAAATGAGAGCCTGCTGAGTGGCACTGGATCCTATTAGACTCAGGATTTTCTGAATTTTGGACCCCATTTATCTGACTGCCTCTCACCCTATTTTCGGCAACCTAATCTGTTTGCAGCAGGCCAAATTGCTCCATGTCCCATAAAAATCCCTGTCAGAAAATCACTGACTGGCCAATTGTGGACTTGTCAAAGTGACAAGTGGGCATGATGGCCGGGACAGCATTTCCGGGCTTTGCCTTGAGTGCAGGCAGCCATGTGGAGTGGTGGGCGGTGCCTGAAAGTGGAAACTATTTACAAAAAGGGCAAAGGGGGAAAGTACCCTGGATCCTCCAGACAAGGCATTTTTAACTGTGTGTCTTTCCTCCTTTTCCTTCTCATATTCCCTCTCCTCTTTTCCCATCTGTATTTCTTCTTACCTTCCCCTTCTCCTCCTCCTTGAATCCTTAGATGCAGAAAGAGAGATCCATGCAGCCCCTCATGTGAGTGAGAAATTAATTCAGCTGTTCCGGAATAAGAGTGAGTTCACCTTTCTGGCCACTGTGCAGCAGAAGCCATCCACATCAGGAGTGATCCTGTCCATTCGAGAACTGGAACACAGGTAAGAAAGTGCCGTCTGCTTCTCAAGATCTACCTGGAATTCATGCACTACACAAAACGTAAAGGGTGCAACTCCAGGAGAATGTTTGGCTGGATGAAACCTTGTGGCTGTTGAACACATTTGTGGACTTAACTTTGCGTTAAGAATTGACTTTGGGTGAAGTGGCTTTCTTGTTTGCTCTCCAAGGACCGCTCGTGAGTGTCTTTCTCACCTATTTTCTGTCTCCTGATAGATTTCACTCATACAAAACCACATTCTATCCATCAGTTTTAGGTCACCAAGTTAGTTAGTTATATTTACCAACAACTTCCAATAGGCCTTCATTGTGTTTATTTTATAGTAACTGTGCTTGACACTGGGAATATTAAGATGAATAGTATAGAATTCTTTTTCTAAGAATCACATCACAGAAGTTAGTAGGGAAGGTGGACAAATGAATGTCGTGAAGAAGTGTAGATGCAGTGCTGGAAACTTGTGTTTTGGGGATAAAAGTAGTTGCTGTCAATTCTACTAAGCTTTGTCTTAAGTCAAGAAAGGATGACGGTTGACAAGGAAATCAAGTGAGTAGATATTTGGCAGGCTGTATAGGAAGAAGTAAGAAATTAGGAAGAAATGCATTCCAGAAAGAGGTTGTCATGATTTGAGGATGGAACAGGTAAGCAGTTTGCAGGTAAGTGTGTGTGGGGAAGGGGCAAGATGTTTGGGATAGTCAGCAATGGGTGGTGTTACAGAGGCAGCCAGAAAGTCAGATCCTTTCAAAGCTTTGAAGCCATGTCACAAAACTTGGAGTAGAGACCCCATAGATAATGGGAAGCCATATAAGCATTTTCATTTTGAGAAAGGTCCCTCTGTTACAGAATTCAAAGTAATTAGATAATCTAAGACAGAGGTATAGGGCCTCTCTGGGATATACTGGTAAGCTGGAGCAAAGCAGAGGGAGAGCGGAGAAAGACTGTGTCCACAAGCCTCCATTCCCTGAGAGCCCCCTCTCTTGGCCCCCATGAGTGTGCCAGACAAGAAGCTTGCTCCCCAGACGAGAGCCCCTGGACAGGCAAGTAGGCCTCTTTCTCAAAAAGACTTGGGGTATGTTTCAATCTGCTGCATATGCAGTGCCCTGGGAGTGGTAGCCTGCCAAGGACTATCTCTTCGACTGTTACAGTTCCATGGGATCCAGGAGCTTGGCTCCAGGGTTAGGCAATGAAAGATGTCCCTTGGGTGGCAGCTGTAAAAAACAAATAAACCTAGGGTGCTGGATAGTGCAAAAGCTCTCTGTATACTGACCTGCCTGGAGTTGGCAGAGGGAGAACTCTAAGATAGCATGGCTGCCTGTCTTCCTCATGGAGAGTGTTACGGCAGGCCCCTGAACATGTGTGTTAGATTAGATGCCTTCCCCTCAAGCCAATGCTTTATTGTAAGCAAATGAGCTGCTTCTGACCTGGCCCCCGCCCCCAGGTGGGTGGGGGAGCTCTTTCTCAGATCATTATAGTGTTGTGGGTCCTATGAAAGGAATCCGTTTGGTTTTCAAAGCTAGGCTTTGTGGGAGGCTTGTCTCTTAGGTGTAGGTCTTAAGAACTGGGGTGCCTGTTGTGGAGTTCAAACTCTTTGCCCCTTAAAAAGAAGCTCTAGGTTTTGAATTCCTCCTGACCATGGGTCTCTGAATGAGGGTGGGATTTATGGTGAGATTATGTCCCACCCTCTCCTATCTGCTTCAATGTAGTTGTTTTTTTTTTTTTCTCGTTTGCCCACATCCTTAGCCAGTCTTCAGGTTTTCTCCAGAGGTAATTGTTCCATTGGTAGCTGTAGACTCAGTGTATCCACTGGGGGAGGTGTATTCAGGATCTTCTTAAGTCACTATCTTGGATTGGAACCTCCCTGCCAGTTTTAACGTAATACCAACTTTATATTAATCCTCTGAAAATACTTATGAAGCATCTACTCTGTTCTAGGTGCTTTGCAATTTTTTTGTGTGGAAATGAAAGAAACAAAATCTAAGAGTTTGATGTGGGAAGCAGGGCATGACCACACAAAAAACTAAGGAATAAAAAAGAGCTATCAATAGAAAAGTATTCCATTGGAGTTACAAGGCAGTGTGTAGCTAATTTCAAAATTATGTGGCTCCCCCAAACTGATTCTGGGCCCCCTCCTCCCCTAGTGGACAGTGGTGGGAGAACACTGGAATCCCCAAGCCCACGCAACAGTCACTGCCCAGGCAGAGGGTGGCAACAGTTACTGGGCAGGGGGTGCGGGAAGGGCAGGTGGGCCCTGGGCACCAGGGAGCAGCCAAGCCAGTGGCTGGGAACTGGTTCCAGGGAGGTGGCAGGTGGTGGGAGGCAGGGCTGCACATGAACAGAGCCTGCCCAGTGTGTGGTCCACTGTCCCACCAGACCTCACTTAGGAAATGCAGTCAAAGGTGAAATTACTAAGAATTTCAATACCATGACTGCAGACTATTAAACCAGAAGCGAGGGGCCCTTCTGAGGGCAGAATCCTGTGCAGATATACTGGTCACATGCCCATGAAGCTGGCCCTACCTTGACCTTGCAGCAGACACGGTGCCACCCTCCCTGACCCCCTCAGATCTCTTGTGTAGGTTCGGTGTGCCCTTCACCTGGCTTCGATGGACTCTGTTTCCGAAGGTTGGCACCTAACAACTTGCCTCAGAGCACTGGACATCAGCTTTACTCAGAGTGGAAGGGTCTGGGAGTTTACTTCCTCCCCAGGCAGCCTGAACTCAATGTTTGACTCATGAG
This sequence comes from Giraffa tippelskirchi, assembly GCF_054371585.1. NCBI lineage: Eukaryota > Metazoa > Chordata > Mammalia > Artiodactyla > Giraffidae > Giraffa > Giraffa tippelskirchi. The sequence continues at coordinate 24,120,315 of NC_137284.1, forward strand.
CGTGGAGTATGGAAGCCTAGTTCCTTGGCCTTTGATGCCTGGAGACCAGTCAGGCTCTGGGGCTTCATTCATCCCCCAGAGCGACTGGGAAACAGGCTGAGGCTGTGACTTCCTGTTTTACTCCCTCCCTCTCCCGGGAGCACTTCTTTAACAGATCACTTGCTCTTACATTCTCATGTCAGAGTCTGTACTGGGGAACCGGAGTTCAGATAAACCTTCTTTGTACTACTTTTTGATATGTCAACCTAGATAGGCCCACTGAGGCAAAAAATGATGGAAAGGTGTTAGATTCTGTATATTAAGTTGACGGTTAAGGAAGATGACCTAGAGGAGAGACTCCTGAAACAGGTCGAGTTTCGCAGGTAAGGGAAAGGGAAGGGTACCTAAGTAGAGAGAACAGTGTGGGCAGTCGCACAGGGGAGAAATTAAGGGAACAGAATTCTTTTTTTTTTTTTTTTTTTTTGGTGAAGAGAAAAGAGGAGAAAATAGACCAGTTTGGCTGGAGCCTAGGATCTTTTCATGCACATCTCCGGCAGAGGTGAGGATCAACCATTCTGTCTCTTTTCAGTGGTTAAGTTTGTCCTCAGCCTCAGAGGGATGTGATGGACCCTGAGCCTTCAGTGAGGATGCTGCCAGCAGTACAGTGAGCTGGCTGTTTCTGGGTCAGCCTGGAGAAAGCAAGCTGGCATATGTGTTGATGAGCAGGTATGGGTTCGAGTCCCTGTGTTCTGTAGGTTGGGAGAAAGCGCAGGTTCTTATTGCCCAAAGGTGGAGATGTCATGCCAGTCTCAGCTTCTCAGACATGGGAAGGTCATGTCCCTGCCTCACTGGCTTAGGGGTTGGGTGTGAGGGTCTCCTCCACTTGAGGGCCATACAAATGTCCAGAAATGGAATGTAGGGTGTCTTCAAATGCTTCTCAGTGGAAGCAGAGAGCTTCCCAAAGCAGGTGAGAAGTGAGTGGAATGGCAGCCGATATAGGAGAGCTCCAGAGTCAGATGTCGTGGAGCCTGGAGTTTGACTTCTAGCTTCGCCATACCTGCCATGGAATGTCTTGGAACCTCAATTTCCTTGTCTGTAGATGGGGATAATCATCTACTTTGCAGGGTGGTGGTAAGCATGAAAAAAAGATAGTGTATGTTAAGTGCACAACTCTTAAAATATATATATTTCCTTTCCTTGTCTAATCCTAAGTCTTGAAATACTATTTTATGGGTTTCTCTTTTGGAATCTAAAAAAATCCATATCTTATTTTAAGAAAGGTTTTGAAAACCCTTTTGGTGGTGTCATGTAGAGTCATCTGAGGCTACCTTTTCTTACTTTCCTGGCAGGTTTCTAATAGAACCTGAGGATCATTGAATGGAAATCATATGACCATTTTTCATTGTAATAGGAAAACCTCAGGTCTTGACTCAAACAAAATAAATGAGGAAATATAAAACACTCCTCTCCACTTAATTCTATGGTGCCTTCCTCCATGTTTGTTTAGTTTAATCAAGGGGAAATATTACTATAAAGGATTAACTCTGAATCTGTAATGCACTTGACGTTAGGTAATAAAGATCTGGTTTTCATTACTTCCCATAGAAATCTCACACCTCTTAGCTGTCATTCCATCATCTCCTCATCATTCCCCCAGCCTTTGGCAATAGCCTTCTGTCTCTATGGATTTGCCTATTTGGACATTTTATATAAATGGCATCATACAATATGTGGTCCTTTGTAGCTGGCTTCTTTTATTTAGAATGTTTTCAAAGTTCTTTCATGTTGGTAGTGTGGGCCAGTAGTTCATTTCATTTTATTGCAGAATAATGTTGCATTGTTTGGATACACTTTTTATTTATCCATTCATCAATTGATGGGACATTGGAGTTGTTTCCTCTTTTTGGCTATTATGAATAATGCTGCTATGAGCTTTCCTGTACAAATTTTTGTGTGGACATGTATTTTTATTCTCTTGGTATTTAACTAGGAGTAGACGTGCTGAATCAAGTTGTCACTATGGTTAACTGTTTTGTGGAATTGTCAGACTGTCTTTCAAAGTGCCTGCACCATTTTACATTTCTACCAGCAGTGTATGAGAATTCCAATTTTTCCACATTCTTGTTAGTGCTCTTTATTATCTTTCTTTTTGATTCATCCTAGTAGATGTGAAGTGATATTGCACTGTGACTTTTTATTAACTGGAGTACAATTACTTTACAATGTTATGTTTCTGGTGTATGCAAAGTGAATCAGCTGTACGTATACATGTATCCCCTCTTCTATGGATTTCCTTCGCATTTAGGTAACCACTGAGAATTGTTGAGTATTGATCCCTTTGCTATACAGTATGTTCTCTGCACTGTGGTTTTCATTTAAATTTTCCTGATGGCAGATAATGTTGAGTATCTTTTCAGGCACTTATTGGCTGCTATATATCCTCTTTGGAAAATTGTCTATTCAGAGCATTTTTCCATTTCTAATCGGGTTGTTTGTCTTTATGATTTTGTATTTTATAGGTACAAGTCCCTTATTACATATGATTTATACATCCCTGCTCATTGTGTAGATTCTATCATTTTCTTCATGATATGCTTGGAGGCAAAAAAGTTGTTAAATTTGATGTTCAGTTTTTCTTTTGTTGCTTGTACTTCTTTTCGAAGAAACCATTGCCTACTCCTGAGTCTGAAGATTTACTGCATATGATTTCTTTAAAGAGTTTTATAGCCTTAATACTTACATTTAGATCTCTGATAGATTTTGAGTCAGTTTTCTATGTGGTGTGAGGTAGTGGTCCAACCTGATGTTTTGTATGTGTATAGCCAGTTGTCCCTGCACTGTTTGTTGAAGACCAGTGAATTTTCTTGTTAACCTTGTTGAAGATCAATTGCACATGAATGTGAAGGTTTATTTCTGGAGTCTCAAATTCTATTCCATTGATATATATGTCTGTTCTTATGCCAGGACTGTTTTGATCATTTGGTTTTGTGTTAAGTTTTGAAATTGATAAGTGTGAGTCCTGCAACTTTGTTTCTTCCTTTTCAAGATTGTTTTGGCTATTTCAGTTCTCTTGAATTTCCGTGAGTATTACGACCAGCTTTTCAATTTCTGCAAAAATATCAGCTGGACTTTGAAAGGGATTGCATTGAATCTATAGATCAATGTGGGGGGTATTGCCATCTGAACAATATTAAGTCATCTGATCCATAGACATAAAATGTCTTTCCATTTATTTAGGTGGTGTTTATTTTTTTCCAACAGTGTTTTATAGTTTCAGAGTATAAGTTTTGCATAACTTTTGTTAATTTTTTTAAAAAATGGTTATTAAGTATTCTTTTTGATGACATTGTAAATGTAATTACTAATTTCATGTCTGCTCATTGCTACTTTATAGAAATTCAAATTGATCTTTGCATATTAATCTTGTATCCTGCAGCTTTGCTGATTTATTTTATTCTAATTTTTTTTAAAGAATTTCTTAAATTTTTACTTAAAAGATCAAATCATCTACAAATAGTGTTACTTCTGTCTTATCTGAATGCCTTTTATTTTCTTGACTAATTGCTCTGAGTAGAACTTCCAGTACAATGTTCACTAGAAGTGATAGGAACAGATAGTCTTGTTTCTGATCTTAAGGAGGAAAGCTTTCAATTTTTCACTATGAAGTGTGATGTTAGTTGTAGATTTTCTTAGATGCCTTTAACCAGGTTGAAGAAATTTCCTTCTGTTCCTAACATGCTTTTATCAGGTTGAGGAAGTTCTCTTCCATTTCTAGTTTGAGTGTTTTCTATCATGAAAGAGTATTAACTTTTTTCAATTGCTTTTCTGTATCTATCAAGATGATCATGTAGTTTTATCCTATTCTATTGATGTGGGATATTATATTAGTTGATTTTGGACATTATACCAAGATTGCATTCCTGGGATAAATCCCACTTAGTCATGTGGGATATAGTTCTTTTCTTATGTTCCTGGATTTGATTTGATAGTATATTAATTTTTGTATCTGTATTCATGAGAAAGAATGATTTGTAGTTTTCTTTTGATACCTTTGGTCTGATTTTTGTATTAGACTTTTAGGGTATGTGAGCTATGTGGAATAGTTTTTTGTTTTTTTTTTTAAGCTAACATTTGTTGATTATGTATCACGTACTAGGCGTTTGCTTCTCTGGTGGCTTACTCAGATGGCAAAGAATCTGCCTGCAATGCAGGAGACCTGGGTTTGATCCCTGGGTTGGGAAGATCCCCTGGAGGAGGGCATGGCAACCTCACTCCTGTATTCTTGCCTGGAGAATCCCTATGGGCTGAGGAGCCTGGCGGACTCCAGTCTACAGGGCTGCAAAGAGTTGGACATGACTGAAGTGACTTAGTCCACAGGCACTAGGCATTTAAATTGTTTTGTTTTTGTTTTTTTCAGATGATCCCCCTTGATTTTAAGTATACTATTTTGTAACTTGAGAATAATGAGCTTTGTCTCTCTCATTCCAGTATTTATAGTAGCCATCCCTTTTTCTTGTCTTAGGATACTGGCTAGACTCTTGAGATTAAAGGTCCTCATTCAAGTCAGAGAAGCAGCAGACAATACTATCTTAATGTTTTCCTTATCTGTTTAATATAATGTCTGATAGTTTCTAATCTATCTTACATGTGTATGTGTATATATACATATATACACACATATACGTTACCATATAAAGGAAACTTAGTTCTGTTCCTGATTTACTGGAGGTCAAAAGATCATGAACGGCTGTTACATGTTATGAAATCAATCTCGCTTATATATATGTGTATATATAGTATATGTGTATGTGTGTGTTTTGTATATATATACATACATAAAGTCGTCATCTGCTTTAAAAGGCCAAAAAATTATGAACAGCTGTAACATTTTATTAAACACCCTCTCTGTGTACCTTTTGAGATAATTATTTTTTTCTTTCATTTGTTAACATTAATTACACTGAGTCCATAAAGTTGAGTTATTTCTGAAATCCTTAAATTTACATTTACTAATGTTTAAGATTTTTGCATCAATATTAATACTGATAAATGGAGAAGGCAATGGCAACCCACTCCAGTACTCTTGCCTAGAAAATCCCATGGATGGAGGAGCCTGATAGGCTGCGGTCCATGGGGTCGCGAAGAGTCGGACACGACTGAGCGACTTCACTTTCACTTTTCACTTTCATGCATTGGAGAAGGAAATGGCAACCCACTCCAGTGTTCTTGCCTGGAGAATCCCAGGGACGGGGGAGCCTGGTGGGCTGCTGTCTATGGGGTCTCACAGAGTCGGACACGACTGAAGCGACTTAGCAGCAGCAGCAATACTGATAAAATGGTAATGATTAAGTGCTGATAAATGCTAGGATTGTTCTAAACACTTTAAACTCATTAAATACTTTTTAACTCATAAGTGAGATACAGTAGGTTTTTCTGACTGTGTGATTTAATTCAAAGCTGTTTGAATTTTATGCTCTAGACTGGTTTAAATATATAGGCAATACCTCTTTTATAAATGTTTCTGATAGAATTTGCCTGAAAATAATGTGGGCTGATAATTTGTGTTTGGGGAGTCTGGGAAATCTTTTATTCCTGAAAATGTTCATTTCTCATCTCTTTTATGGTATTGTTCTATTTAATTAATTTTAGACTCTTCTGTGGACCAATTTACATTTTGTTGAAATCATATATTTTATTGAGATCTCCCTCTTTGGGGCAAATAGTTGGACATTATATTCCTTTACTTAATAAAATTTTTATATTTGTGGTTATTTCTTCATTAACTTGTAATATGAAATATATATATTCCCTTTCTTGCTGAAGCTCATCATGGATTGAGTAATTTACTGACCTTTTTAATGAAACAGTTCTTAAATTTTATTGAGGTCTGCTTTTTTTTTCACTTTAAATTCATTGATTTTTTTTCTTCTTGCTTCTTTTTCAATCGCTTTGGTATTTTTTACTGGCTCCTTCAATGTTGAGTTCATTTGTTTTCAGTACTTTCTGTTTACAGGTAAAATCACTGAGGACTTTATATTTTCCTATGAGTATCAGTTTGAATACAGCCCCTGGATACTGCTATATACTGTTTTCGTTTTCAATTCTTTTCTATAGTTCTTAAATTTCAGTTTAACTTCCTCTTTTTCATCTAAGTTAGAGGAATATTTAAAAATTTCAAAGTGATTAAATGAAGAAGTACTTAATGGATGACTTCTGGTTTTTATGGTTAATTAAAAATGTATAATATGTGCTGTAAGATAATGAGAGAGAACATCTTTTCTGGTACCTGTACATACTCACTACTTTTACTTTCTGAGGGGAAACATCTTAAAAGGATGTGTAGTTTGTGTGTACACAGATAAACCTTTGTGTAGCATCTTAGTTGTGTTATTCAACTATGTGTTTTATTTTATGACCTTGAACTATGACATTCTGAGAGAGGTAGATTAATAGCTTCTACTATGATTAGACTTTTGTCATAATCTCCCTGGATAGCTTTAAGGGCTAATCCTGGAAGTGTCATGAATTGCCTGTACCACATTTTATTGACCATTACTGGGAAATTGGTTCTAACTGTGTGCCAAGGATGAGAAAGCCTGGTTACTGGAATAACTAGGCAGCCTCTGTCTTGATTGTTTGGAATGTGGTCTGTGCCCAAATAATGATAATAGCATAGGTAAGAGACACACAGGGGTTTTTGCCAGGTGGTACTCAGAGGCACATAGTATGTAATTAGCAACTGTTAATACTAAGCAGACAGATGATTCATTTTCTTTGGCTCTGGTTAGGGCTGCTCAGAAATGTCATGTCTGATTCCCAAAGTTCACATGGAATATATTGTTCCCAGAATGGATACTGCCCTGGATATACTATATGTGGGAGGTTGCACAGGACAGTGAAAAGGGCAAAGGTGCTGGTACCTGGAGACGGAAACGAGTAATTCCTTGGGATTTTTGTACAGGACTAGAAGTATTTGCCACACTGCTATGTTTAAAATGGATAACCAGCCAGGACCTATTGTATAGCACATGGAACTCTACTCAATGTTATATGCCAGTCTGGATGGGAGGGAGTTTTGGGGGAGAAGAGATACAAAAATATGTATGGCTGAGTCCTTTCCTGAAACTACCAAAACATTGTTAATCAGCTGTACCCCAATACAAAACGAGAAGTCTAAAGTTTGGGGGAAAAAAGTATTTGCTAAACATCTGTCATAGTTGTTGGCCTGTAATTTAAAAAACAAAAAGCCATGATGGTGATGTTAAGGTGGAAATTTGATGCTGAGGGGAAGGTGGATGCTGGGAAGTGGCCAGAGAGCAAACAGCCACTTTAGTTCACTGGTTAAAGGAAAAGAGTATCTATCACCCAAACCTTCTGGTAGTGTTCAATTTCCAGTGAAAAGTCACCTTTGCTGATGAAGCACCATGGGGAACCACATTTTGGATCTGAACACTCTCCCTCCTGTGCACCATGGCAAGTCGTCATCCACTGCCTTTTCTGTCATCCAGAAAAACTGAATTTACTGTTTGGGAAATCGCTGCTTCCAGTTTCTGCCAGGCTTCCAGCTCTTCTCAGGCAAGGCCATTATTGAATTAATGGCGGAAGAATTCATTCAGTGGCCGAGGTTCCTTCTAGCTAAAGGCAGGCATCTCTCTCACCTGGTGGGATTCCAGCAGCCGAAAGTGGATCATTTGGGAGATGATTCCTTAAACCAGGAGTGAACTACTTGGCACAATGGTATCTAGAAACTCCCTTGGAAACTGAGCCAATTGAGTTCCCCTGAATGTCTTGAGTGAGTAGATAAAGTGAAATGGAAAGCTTAAATATAAGGACAATTGCAAACATACCTGGAGGAAGTAATTGAAATAGACTCTTTTATGTAGTGGAATGGGCACTCTGTTATTCTTGCCTGTATTTCTAATTTGATGGATTTTTATTCTCTTTTTTTTATAGTACCAGTTGAGCACATTGGTAGAGCAACAAAGACGAATGTCTTGCTGAGCTATCTTAATAGCAATGCAGATTTAATGTTTATTTTTCTTGATTGAAGTATGTTAATAAAGAGCTTTGTTAAAATGGAAAGCTTAATTAACGTAGATTAAATCTGATTGAACGTTCTGCCAGTATATGCAACTCTATAAGATATAATGGTAAATCTTCTGGTTTTCAATTTTATTCCTAAATTATAGATAAAATTTAATCTAAACATAATTAGCTAGGAACCTGAAAGTTGGGGGTCTAAGAAAAAGCTTCCTGTAGAATACTAACGTGAGGAGATGAAGAGGACATTTTTGACTTGCTAAGAAGGCATCTCCTTTTAAAAAATTTTGTATTTCGAAAGTTACTCTTCAGTTTTTGTAGTTCGTGTGGCAGAAAGAGCTTTCTACTTCGATGCTGGATTGATGTGGGTTCAATTCCTGGGTCTATCAGCTATCACATGTGTGAGCTTTTGCAGTTGCTTTTAATTTACCTCAACCTTGGTGTTCTTTTATGGAAAGTGAAGTTAATGAGTTGTGTGTGTGTGTGCACACGTGCACACTCAGTTGTGTCTGATTCTTTGCAACCTCATGGACTATAGCCCACCAGGCTCCTTTGTTCATGGGATTTCCCAGGTAAGAATGCTGAGTGGGCTGCCGTTTCCTACTTTAGGGGGGGTCTTCCTGACTTGGAAATAGAACCTGAGTCTCTTGCATTGGTGGGTGGATTCTTCACCACTAGCACCATCTAGGAAGCCTAATGTCATAGAGTTATTGGGAGGATTCAACAGGAGTGTTTAAGTGAATGTTTCCTCATGTCTCATTTTTCTAGGCACTCAACAAATGTCATTGCCCTTCTCTCCTCAGGTTTTTTTTTTTTTGGTAGATATTTCCTCCTACCTTCTCACATTCTTCCGAAGTAAAAAAGGTAGATATTAGCAATTCCTCATCATTTGAAATAGTGTTTAGATTTTCACATTAAGACATTGTTATGTATAATCTAGAAACAGTGGTTGTCCTAATGGCATGCATTTGGTAGTTTCTAAGCTGCAGATTTGCCTTCTTAATTATTGATGATTTATGCTAATATGTAAATTATTTTACAGTTTCATACAATTTATTGAAGCCTGTCAGAATGGAGGGTTAGGAGGTGAAAGGAATTCTAGAAGGGTATTACCTGTTTTGAACATAACCCAAGAGAAAAGTTGTTTCATGGATGATTAACAGTACATTTTTAGAAATTAAAGCTCTTAAATAAACTCAAGTTTAATTCTTCCCTCAAGGATAAATAGCATAAGGCGTATATTAAAAAAAAAAAAAAGTAGGTGACTTCAGTTGTTAAATTGCTTACAACTGGGAAGGAAAGAAGCAAGTTCAAATTGGAATCTTGCCCAAATGCAGATCTCTCTATGCTGTTTTCAAAGTATACATGTAGATTGTCACTTCGCAAATAAATTTGGGGAGGCTGTAGATTTAGAACTGTGTTCTTATTAGACTGTAAACCCCTTCATCAATAACATTCAGGAAATATTAATGAAAATCTATCACATACCTTGTGTGGTGGTAGATACTGGGCTACAACTGTGAAGCATGCAGGGATAGAGATAATCAGTGAAACACCACAAAGCGTGGTTAGTGCCCTGCTAGGAATGTAGGGAGCACAGAGCAGAATACCTTGATTTTCCCAAAAGAGGTTGGAAAGCCTTCTCAATGAGGGTTATGCTTAAGAGGCAAAGTAGAATAAGCAGAAATCAGCCAGGTGATGATGAACACAGAAGAGGAGTCTGGATGCAGCATGAGTGAAGGGGCGAGAGATGAGAGCGATCATGGTGGGTTAAATTAATTGAAGAAAAATGCCATGTTGTTGGAGAGTGGGCAGAGCATAGGTAGGGAGGTAGGGGCGAGGTGTGGCCAAAAGTGAACCAGAGAGTTAAGCAAGAGGCTGGACTGTGAATGGCCTTCTAAGCTATTCATCAGGCTTAGTCTTTACTCCAAGGGCAATGAGGAGTCATGGAAGGGATCTAAGTATGGGTGTGCCATGAATAGATGTGTATTTTAGAAAACTCATATCTGCTGCTTAGTGGAAGACTGCATGGAAGAGGCAAAACTGGAGACGGAAAGCCAGTTAGAAGGTTGATGAAGCTTTCCAGAGTCTGATTCAAGAGGATGGAGACCTGGACTATGTCTGATAATGGTGGTGCAGAGGGAGAAAAATGGATTAATTTAAGAGACAGTTAGGAGGTGATGTGAACTGGCTGTAGTTGTGTTGGATGTTGTGGGGGGCAGAGAGGGAGGGGTCAAGGGTGATGCCCCAGGTTCTGACTTGGTCTATTGGGAGGAACTGTGCTCTGAGCAGATAGGGGGAGGTGGTATATGACTTTTTTATCCTTGTGTTTGCATGTCACATAGTTTATAGTTCCTTGAGTTTACTTTGCTCAAGTTTTTAGTTAAACAAATTAACCAAAATAGAGAAAAGATGAAAAGGGGAAGAATAGGTGGGAGATGGGAGATATTCTCTGGGAAATGGGATCTTCTCCTTCTGGAAGGAAGCTTCTTCTTGAAGAAGGAAACAGCAGATAAAACAAATATGCATCATCGAGTTCAGTTCAGTTGCTCAGTCATGTCCGACTCTTTGTGACTGCATGAACTGCAGCATGCCAGGCCTCCCTGTCCATCACCAACTCCTGGAGCCTACCCAAACTCATGTCCATTGAGTCGGTGATGTCATCCAACCATCTCATCCTCTGTCATCCCCTTCTCCTGCCTACAATCTTTCCCAGCATCAGGGTCTTTTTTCAAATGAGTCAGCTCTTCGCATCAGGTGGCTAAAGTATTGGAGTTTCAGCTTCAACATCAGTCCTTCCAGTGAACACCCAGGACTGATCTCCTTTAGGGTGAACTGGTTGGATCTCCTTACTGTCCAAGGGACTCTCAAGAGTCTTCTCCAACACCATAGTTCAAATTCTTCTGTGCTCAGCTTTCTTTATAGTCCAACTTTCACATCCATACATGACTACTGGAAAAACCATAGCCTTGACTAGATGGACCTTTGTTGGCAAAGTAATGGCTCTACTTTTTAATACACTGTCTAGGTTGGTCATAACTTTCCTCCCAAGGAGCAAGTGTCTTTTAATTTCATGGCTGCAATCACCATCTGCAGTGATTTTGGAGCCCAAGAAAATAAAGTCTCTCACTGTTTCTATTGTTGCCCCATCTATTTACCATGAAGTGATGGGACTGGATGCCATGATCTTAGTTTTCTGAATGTTGAGCTTTAAGCCAGATTTTTCACTCTCCTCTTTCACTTTCATCAAGAGGCTCTTTAGTTCTTCTTCACTTTCTGCCATAAGGGTGGTGTCATCTGCGTATCTGAGGTTATTGATATTTCTCCTGGCAGTTTTGATTCCAGCTTGTGCTTCATCCAGCCCAGCGTTTCTCATGATGTACTCTGCATATAAGTTAAATAAGCAGGGTGACAATATACAGCCTTGATGTACTCCTTTTCCTATTTGGAACCAGTCTGTTGTTCCATGTCCAGTTCTAACTGTTGCTTCCTGACCTGCGTACAGGTTTCTCAAGAGGCAGGTCAGATGGTCTGGTATTCCCATCTCTTTCAGAATTTTTCACAGTTTATTGTGATCCTCACAGTCAAAGGCTTTGGCATAGTCAATAAAGCAGAAATAGATGTTTTTTGGAACTCTCTTGCCTTTTCTATGATCCAACAGATGCTGGCAATTTGATCTCTGGTTCCTCTGCCTTTTCTAAACCCAACTTGAACATCTGGAAGTTCACGGTTCACATATTGCTGAAGCCTGGCTTGGAGAATTTTGAGCATTACTTTACTAGCGTGTGAGATGAATGCAATTGCGCGGTAGTTTGAGCATTCTTTGGCATTGCCTTTTTTTGGGATTGGAATGAAAACTGACCTTTTCCAGTCCTGTGGCCACTGCTGAGTTTTCCAAATTTGCTGGCATATTGAGTGAAGCACTTTCACAGCATCATCTTGGAGGATTTGAAATAGCTCAGCTGGAACTGCATCACCTCCACTAGCTTTGTTCGTAGTGTTGCTTCCTAAGGCCCACTTGACTTCACATTCTAGGATGTCTGGCTCTAGGTGAGTGATCACACCATCGTGATTATCTGGGTCGTGAAGATCTTTTTTGTACAGTTCTTCTGTGTATTCTTGCCACCTCTTCTTAATATCTTCTGCTTCTGTTAGGTCCATACCATTTCTGTCCTTGACTGAGCCCATCTTTGCATGAAATGTTCCCTTGGTATCTATAATTTTTTTGAAGAGATCTCTAATCTTTCCCATTCTATTGTTTTCTTCTATTTCTTTGCATTGATCGCTGTGGAAGGCTTTCTTATCTCTCCTTGCTGTTCTTTGGAACTCTGCATTCAAATGGGTATATCTTTCCTTTTCTCCTTTGCTTTTCACTTCTCTTCTTTTCACAGCTAATTTTAAGGACTCCTCAGGCAGCCATTTTGCTTTTTTGCATTTCTTTTTCTTGGTAGATGCTTCTAAATGCAAGGAGACAAGACACATGGGACCAGGGTTTTCATCATTTTATCTTTACGCCTAGCAGAGTGCAGACAGTTTCAAGGGAAAGTTTAAAGGCTGTGGTGAGTGTTAGAAATTAGTAATTTTCATATAGAAATAAATGAATGGAAGGCTCACCTGTTAAGAAAATTGAGGTGGTTTTTTCAGGAACATACTAATTAAATAAAATGTAAATCTTTGTTGGAAGAAATGAAGCTGCTTGGATGATTTTTGACCTTAATTGAGGACAAGAGTGTCACAGCAAGAGAGTTTAATTTTTGAGTAAATTGTTCATGCTTGTAAATATGCTTATTAGAAATTGGATTCCTTAGTGTTTGAGAAATGGGAAACCAGCAAATATAGCCATTAACCTTTACTTTCTTAGTAAAAAAAAAAAAAAAGTCACAATTTCATTAATATTTATGCATAAAATTTATTTGTTCAATTCAGTTCTAGAGAATTTAAACTGTCATCTTTGACTTCGTTTAGAATTAGTAGTTGTGAAACACTTGAATGCCTGGGTAATAGGTATTTACTCACTTGGTTCTGCAGAGAGAAATGTGGAGAAAAGGGCCTTGTCACTACTGAAAGATTTAACCCCCTGACTTCCTGAGTTCCAGGTGACAGGCATTCCAGACTGCCAAACCAGTGATGAGGGTGGTACTATGAAAGGATTACTGGGCACAAGTCAGAAGACTCGGATTCAAACCTCTGCTCTGTCAGTGACTATCCAGGAGACCCTGGGGAAGCCCTTCCCTGAGCCTCAGGTTATTCCCTGAGTTATCTGTTAAATTGGAATCCATTCATCATTCCTCAGATACTAGTCTGTGTCAGATACTAATCTTTGGCAGGAGCACTGGTGGACTCTGGCGTAGTGAAGAGGCCATGCTAAGGGTCTGACCTCAGGGAGCTTGCCTTCTCGTGGGGTGAGTTAGAGGGTAGATACGTAAACAAACTGAACTATACATGTCATGGAAGAAAATAATCAAACAGAGGGATGAGTGGCAGGCCAAGGAGAAGAGGCCAGACAGGCTCTATGAAGATGAGGCATTTGAACTGAATCTAAGAACAAGCCAGCTATGAGAAAATTGAAAAGAAGGTATAGGAGAGTCAGTACAAAGGTCCTGTGGCAGAAGCCGGTGTGGTGCTCTCAGGGACTAGACTGAGGGCTGGTGTATATGGGGTGTTACAAATAGAGGACAAAGTGAGGGCGTGGCTCTAGATGTGAAACTCATATAATAATAGCTGCTGTGACATTTTTGCATTGTGAGGAAAAGTGCTTAATAAATGTCAAAGTGAGAGGTTTACACAGGCCATATCATTTCTGGTCAAAAATCATTTATGGAGCACCTGCTGTATGCAAAAAGTATCCATGAGATCTGTTCTTTGGAAGTCAAAGTAATTTCACAGTATGTGAAACTATAATTACATTTTTTGGTAGAGGAAATGAGCAGATGAACTCGGTGTCTTGTTTTTTGTTTTTTAATTTAGGTACCTCCTCACCAATTGATTGAATTCATTGCCAATAGTGAATGCATGATACAGGGTGCTCGGGGCTGGTGTACCGGGATGACCTGGAGGGATGGGATGGGGAGGAAGGTGGGAGGGGGTTCGGGAAGGGGAACACATGTACACACATGGCGGATTCATGTCAATGTATGACAAAACAAATACCATATTGTAAAGTTAAAAAAATAGATAAATAAACTAAAATTAAAAAAAAATAATGATAGCCTAGTAGGAGTGAAATAGCAGTTCACCATCTGAAAGGTTATCAGTCTGTCTGGAAGCAATGAGGCTCTTCTAACCAATGCTAGCCTTTCCTGAGAAGCAGAGGGTCTCATGTGTGTGTGACACAGAGATGAAGGATGTTGGTGGCAGGAGGCCCAGGAAGAGGTCCTGGGGCTGAAGTGTAGCCTGCAGGGCAGGGATGGCAGAGAGGTGGTCCACTGATCCTGGTGGGCTCCCCACATGAGGAAGGATCTATTGATGAGCATGGACTGAGAGACTAAGCACACACACACATGGACTTCATCTAATGGGATAAAGGGTGAAAGTACAGGCTAGTGTTGACTTGCAGAGGAGCTTTGTTTGGCTCACATTGTAATGGCCCCCGTAGCATTTTTTTTTTCCATTAAAGATTTAAAAAAAGTCAAGAAGTTATTGCAAACATTTAAAAATGTGTGATTTAATATATATGAAATCTAGAAAAGTGGTCTTGGTGAACCTAATTGCAGGGAAGGAATGGAGACGCAGATGTAGAGAATGGACTTGTGGACACAGTGTGGGAGGGAGTGAGTGGAACGAATGGAGAAAGGAGCATCAACGCACACACACACGTGTGTGTGGACAGTTGGCGAGAAGTTGCTATAGAACACAGGAAACTGAGCCTGGTGCTGTGTGGTGATCTAGAGGGATGGGATGGCGGGGTGGGGGGCTCAAGAGGGAGGTGATATATGTATAATATGGCTGATTCATGTTGTCATATGGCAGAAACCAATATAGCATTGTAAAAATTAAAAAAACAAAAACCAAAAATGTGTGATTTGGCCTCAAGTCCCAGCTTTCCAGCTTCTCATGAAAAGCAAGTGACACAATCTTCAGATGACCTCAGTCTCTTGGTGGTGGTGGTGGTGTTCAGTCGCTAAGTCATATCTGGCTTTTTGCAACCCCATGGACTGCAGCACGCCAGGCTTCCCTGTCCTTTACTATCTCCCAGAGTTTTCTCATGTTCATGTCCATTGAGTCGGTGATGTTATCTAACCATCTCATCCTCTGTTGCCCCTTTCTCCTGCTAGCTTTAATCTTTCCCAGCATCATGGTCTTTTCCAATGAGTTAGTTCTTCGTATCAGGTGACCAAAGTATTCAAGCTATAGCGTCAGTCTTCCCAATGAATATTCAGGGTTGATTTCCCTTAGGATTTACTGGTTTGATCTCCTTGCTGTCTAAAGGACTCTAAAGAGTCTTTTCCAGCACCACAATTCGAAAGCATCAATTCTTCGGTACTCAGCCTTCTTTATGGTCCACATCAGTACATGACTACTGGAAAAACCATAGATTTGACTATGTGGACCTTTGTCGGCAAAGTGATATCTCTGCTTTTTAATATGCTGTCTAGGTAGGTCAGAGCTTTCCTTCCAGGGAGCAAGCATCGTTTAATTTCATGGCTGCTGTCGCCTTCTGCAGTGATTTTGGAGCCCAAGAAAATAAAATCTGTCACTGTTTCCACTTTTTCCCATCTATTTGCCATGTAGTGATGGAACCAGATGCCATGGTCTTTGTTTTCTGAATGTTGAGCTTTAAGCCAACTTTTTCGCTCTCCTCTTTCACTTTCATCAAGAGGCTTTTCAGTTCCTCTTCACTTTCTTCCATTAGAGTGATATTATCTGCATATCTGAGGTTGTTGATATTTCTCCCAGCGATCTTGATTCCAGCTTGTGATTCATCCAGCCTGGCATTTCTCATGTACTCTGCATATAAGTTAAATAAGCAGGTGACAATAAACAGCCTTGTCATACATTTTTCTCAATTTTAAACCAGTCTCTTGTTTCATGTGGTGTTCTAAAGTTTGCTTCTTGACCCACATATAGGTTTCTCAGGAGACAGGTAAGGTTGTCTGGTATTCCCATCTCTTTAAGAATTTTCAACAGTTTGTTTCGATCCATAGGATCAAAGGCTTTAGTGTAGTCAGTGAAGCAGTAGATGTTTTTTCTGGAATTGGATGTTGACAATTTGATCTCTGCTTCCTCTGCCTTTTCTGACCCAGCTTGTACATCTGGAAGTCCTCAGTTCATGTACTGCTGAAGCCTACCTTGAAGGATTTTGAGTGTAACCTTACTAGCATGTGAAATGAATGCAACTGTATGTAATGTGTACATTCTTTGGCACTGCCCTTCTTTGGGATTGTAATGAAAACTGACATTTTATTTTTTATTTTTTAGAGGGTTTTTTTTTTTTTTTTTATAAATTTATTTATTTTAGTTGGGGGCCAATCACTTCACAACATTGCAATAGTTTTTGCCATACATTGACATGAATCAGCCATGGGTTTACATGTGTTCCCCCTCCTGGACCCCCCACCCACCTCCCTCCCCATCCCATCCTTCTGGATCATCCCATTGCCCCGGCCCTGAGCCCTTGTCTCATGCATCGAACATGGAATGGTGTTCTGTTTCACATATGATAATATACATGTTTCAATGCTATTCTCCCAGAACGTCCCACCCTCACCTTCTCCCTCAGAGTCCATAAAATTGTTCCATGCATCTGTGTCTCTTATTCTGTCTCGCATATAGGGTTATCGTTACCATCTTTCAAATTCCATATATATGCATTAGTATACTGTATTGTTGTTTTTCTTTCTGGCTCACTTCACTCTGTATAATGGGCTCCAGTTTCATCCATCTCAGTAGAACCGATTCAAATGTATTTTTTTTAATGGCTGAGTAATATTCCATTGTGTATATGTACCACAGCTTCCTTATCCATTCGTCTGCTGATGGACATCTAGGTTGCTTCCATGTCCTGGCTATTGTAAACAGTGCTGCGATGAACATTGGGGTACACGCGTCTCTTTCAATTCTGGTTTCCTCGGTGTATATGCCCAGCAGTGGGATTGCTGGGTCATATGGCAGTTCTATTCCCAGTTTTTTAAGGAATCTCCACACTGTTCTCCATAGTGGCTGTACTAGTTTGCATTCCCACCAACAGTGTAAGAGGGTTCCCTTTTCTCCACACCCTCTCCAGCATTTATTGCTTGTAGACTTTTGGATAGCAGCCATTCTGACTGGTGTGAAATGATACCTCATTGTGGTTTTGATTTGCATTTCTCTAATAATGAGTGATGTTGAGCATCTTTTCATGTGTTTGTTAGCCATCTGTATGTCTTCTTTGGAGAAATGTCTGTTTAGTTCTTTGGCCCATTTTTTGATTGGGTCGTTTATTTTTCGGGAATTCAGCTGCAGAAGTTGCTTGTATATTTTTGATATTAATTGTTTGTCTGTTGCTTCATTTGCTATTATTTTCTCCCATTCTGAAGGCTGTCTTTTCACCTTGTTTATAGTTTCCTTTGTTGTGCAAAAGCTTTTAATTTTAATTAGGTCCCATTTGTTTATTTTTGCTTTTATTTCCAATATTCTAGGAGGTGGGTCATGGAGGATCCTGCTGTGATTTATGTCGGAGAGTGTTTTGCCTATGTTTTCCTCTAGGAGTTTTATTGTTTCTGGTCTTACATTTAGATCTTTAATCCATTTTGAGTTTATTTTTGTGTACGGTGTTAGGAAATGTTCTAGTTTCATTCTTTTACAAGTGGTTGACCAGTTTTCCCAGCACCACTTGTTAAAGAGATTGTCTTTTCTCCATTGAATATTCTTGCCTCCTTTGTCGAAGATAAGGTGTCCATAGGTGCGTGGGTTTATCTCTGGGCTTTCTATTTTGTTCCATTGATCTATATTTCTATCTTTGTGCCAGTACCATACTCTCTTGATGACTGTGGCTTTGTAGTAGAGCCTGAAGTCAGGCAGGTTGATTCCTCCAGTTCCATTCTTCTTCCTCAAGATTGCTTTGGCTATTCGAGGTTTCTTATATTTCCATACAAATTGTGAGATGATTTGTTCTAGTTCTGTGAAAAATACCATTGGTAGCTTGATAGGGATTGCATTGAATCTATAGATTGCTTTGGGTAGTATACTCATTTTCACTATATTAATTCTTCCAATCCATGAACACGGTATATTTCTCCATCTGTTTGTGTCCTCTTTGATTTCTTTCATCAGTGTTTTATAGTTTTCTATATATAAGTCTTTTGTTTCTTTAGGTAGATATATTCCTAAGTATTTTATTCTTTTTGATGCAATGGTGAATGGTATTGTTTCCTTAATTTCTCTTTCTGTTTTCTCATTATTGGAGTATAGGAATGCAAGGGATTTCTGTGTGTTAATTTTATATCCTGCAACTTTACTATATTCATTGATCAACTCTAGTAATTTTCTAGTAGAGTCTTTAGGGTTTTCTATGTAGAGGATCATGTCATCTGCAAACAGTGAGAGTTTTACTTCTTCTTTTCCTATCTGTATTCCTTTTATTTCTTTTTCAGCTCTGATTGCTGTGGCCAAAACTTCCAAAACTATGTTGAATAGTAGTGGTGAAAGTGGGCATCCTTGCCTTGTTCCTGACTTTAGGCGAAATGCTTTCAATTTTTCACCATTGAGGATAATGTTTGCTGTGGGTTTGTCATATATAGCTTTTATTATGTTGAGATATGTTCCTTCTATCCCTGCTTTCTGGAGGGTTTTAATCATAAATGGATGCTGAATTTTGTCAAAGGCTTTTTCTGCATCTATTGAGATAACCATATGGTTTTTATCTTTCAATTTGTTAATGTGGTGTATTACATTGATTGATTTGTGGATGTTAAAGAAACCTTGCATTCCTGGGATAAAGCCCACTTGGTCATGATGTATGATCTTTTTAATATGATGTTGGATTCTGTTTGCTAGAATTTTATTAAGGATTTTTGCATCTATGTTCATCAGTGATATTGGCCTGTAGTTTTCCTTTTTTGTGACATCTTTGTCTGGTTTTGGAATTAGGGTGATGGTGGCCTCATAGAATGAGTTTGGAAGTTTACCATCTTCTGCAATTTTCTGGAAGAGTTTGAGTAGGATAGGTGTTAGCTCTTCTCTAAATTTTTGGTAGAATTCCGCTGTGAAGCCGTCTGGTCCTGGGCTTTTGTTTGCTGGAAGATTTCTGATTACAGTTTCGATTTCCGTGCTTGTGATGGGTCTGTTAAGATCTTCTATTTCTTCCTGGTTCAGTTTTGGAAAGTTATACTTTTCTAAGAATTTGTCCATTTCTTCCAAGTTGTCCATTTTATTGGCATATAGCTGTTGGTAGTAGTCTCTTATGATCCTTTGTATTTCTGTGGAGTCTGTTGTGATCTCTCCATTTTCATTTCTAATTTTGTTGATCTGATTCTTCTCCCTTTGTTTCTTGATGAGTCTGGCTAATGGCTTATCAATTTTGTTTATCTTCTCGAAAAACCAGCTTTTAGTTTTGTTGATTTTTGCTATGGTCTCTTTTGTTTCTTTTGCATTTATTTCTGCCCTAATTTTTAAGATTTCTTTCCTTCTACTGACCCTGGGGTTTTTCATTTCTTCCTTCTCTAGTTGCTTTAGGTGTAGAGTTAGTTGATTTATTTGATTTTTTTCTTGTTTCTTGAGGTACGCCTGTATTGCTATGAACCTTCCCCTTAGTATTGCTTTTACAGTGTCCCATAGGTTTTGGGTTGTTGTGTTTTCATTTTCATTCGTTTCCATGCATAATTTTATTTCTTTTTTGATTTCTTCTGTGATTTGTTGGTTATTCAGAAGCGTGTTGTTTAGCCTCCATATGTTGGAACTTTTAATAGTTTTTTTCCTGTAATTGAGGTCTAATCTTACTGCATTGTGGTCAGAGAAGATGGCTGGGATGATTTCAATTTTTTTGAATTTACCAAGGCTAGATTTATGGCCCAGGATGTGATCTATCCTGGAGAAAGTTCCATGTGCACTTGAGAAAAAGGTAAAATTGATTGTTTTGGGGTGGAAAGTCCTGTAAATATCAATTAAATCTAATTTGTCTATTGTATCATTTAAAGTTTGTGTTTCCTTGTTAATTTTCTGTTTAGTTGATCTATCCATATGCGTGAGTGGAGTATTAAAGTCTCCCACTATTATTGTGTTATTGTTAATTTCCCCTTTCATACTTGTTAGTATTTGCCTTATATATTGTGGTGCTCCTATGTTGGGTGCATATATATTTATGATTGTTACGTCTTCTTCTTGAATTGATCCTTTGATCTTTATGTAGTGTCCTTCTTTGTCCCTTTTCACATCCTTTATTTTAAAGTCTATTTTATCTAAAATGAGTATTGCGACTCCTGCTTTCTTTTGGTCTCCGTTTGCATGGAATATGTTTTTCCATCCTTTCACTTTCAGCCTGTGTGTGTCTCTAGTTTTGAGGTGGGTCTCTTGTAGACAGCATATATAGGGGTCTTGTTTTTGTATCCATTCAGCAACCCTTTGTCTTTTGGTTGGGGCATTCAACCCATTTACATTTAAGGTAATTAATGATAAGTATGATCCCGTTGCCATTTACTTTGTTGTTTTGAGTTCGTGTTGAAACATCCTTTCTGTGTTTCCTGTTTAGAGAAGATCCTTTAGCATTTGCTGGAGAGCTGGTTTGGTGGTGCTGAATTCCCTCAGCTCTTGCTTGTCTGTAAAGCTTTTGAATTCTCCTTCATATCTGAATGAAATCCTTGCTGGGTACAGTAATCTGGGTTGTAGATTATTCTCTTTCATTACTTTAAGTATGTCCTGCCATTCCCTTCTAGCCTGAAGGGTTTCTATTGAAAGATCAGCTGTTATCCTTATGGGGATCCCCTTGTGTGTTATTTGTTGTTTTTCCCTTGCTGCTTTTAATATTTGTTTTTTGTGTTTGATCTTTGTTAATTTGATTAGTATGTGTCTTGGGGTGTTTCGCCTTGGGTTTTTCCTGTTTGGAACTCTCTGGGTTTCTTGGACTTCTGTGACTATTTCTTTCCTCAATTTAGGGAAATTCTCAACTATTATCTCCTCGAGTATTTTTTCATGGCCTTTCCTTTTATCTTCTTCTTCTGGGACTCCTATGATTCGAATGTTGGGGCGTTTCATATTGTCCCAGAGGTCCCGGAAGTTTTCCTCATTTCTTTTGATTCTTTTTTCTTTTTTCCTCTCTGCTTCGTTTATTTCCATCATTCTATCTTCTACCTCACTTATCCTATCTTCTGCCTCCGTTATTCTACTGTTGGTTCCCTCCAGAGTGTCTTTTATCTCCTTTATTTCATTATTCATTCTATATTGATTCCTTTTTATTTCTTCTAAGTCCTTGATAAACATTTCTTGCATCTTCTCAATCTTTGTCTCCAGGCTATTTATCTGTAACTCCATTTTGCTTTCAAGATTTTGGATCATTTTTATTATCCTTATTCTAAATTCTTTTTCAGATAGATTCCCTATCTCCTCCTCTTTTGTTTGGCTTTGTGGGCATTTCTCATTGTCCTTTACTTGCTGAGTATTTCTCTGTCTTTTCATCTTGTTTAGATTGCTGTGTTAGGCGTGGCCCTTCTGTATTCTGGTAGTATGAAGTTCCTCTTTGTTGTGGAGGTTCCTCACTGCGGTTGGGGTTGGACAGGTGGCTTGTCAAGGCTTCCTGGTTGGGGGAGCTTGTGTCGGTGTTCTGGTGGGTGGAGCTGGATTTCTGCTCTCTAGAGTGTAATGGAGTGACCAGTATTAATTTTTGAGATGTCTATGGATTTGGTGTGCCTCTGGGCAGCCTGTATATTGATGCTCAGGTCTATGTTCCTGCGTTGCTGGAGAATTTGCGTGGTATGTCTTGCTCTGGAACTTATTGTCTCTTGGGTGGAGCTTGGTTTCAGTGAATTTATGGAGGCTATTGGATGGTCTCTTATTAATTAATGTTTCCCCTGGCTTTCAGTCTTATTCTTGCAGTAGCCTCAAGACTTCTCCTTCCATACAGCCTCAATAATAAAACTTTTAGGTTAATGGTGAAAAGATTCTCCACAGTGAGGGATACCCAGAAAGGTTCACTGAGTTACATGGAGAGATGAGGTGGGGGGGGTGGGTTGAGGTGACCAGGAGGGGAAGAGGGGAATTCAAATGTGGAGAGAGCAATCTAGCCAGTAAGCACTTCCCTCTGTGCTTTCCACAGTTTGGAACCCTCAGAGTGATTCACAGAGATACATAGAGAGGGGGGAGGAAGGTAACAGAGGTGAGCATGAGTAGAAAGGGAGGAATTAAGAGGGGAGAGAGAGATCTGGGCAGTATCCTGTTCCTGAAGTGTTCTCCGGTACCCAGAACACCCTCAGAGATTCACAGAATTGGGTTGAGAAGAGAAGGAGGAGGGTGGGAGATAGAAGTTCCCTGAGGGAGAAGAAAGAGCATCAATAGGGGGAGAGAGTGATCAGGCCAGTGATCACACTCCTGAGTAAAAATGGGTCCTAAAGATTGGGTTCTTAAATGTACAAAATTGATATCAAATATGTAAAACAAAGATTAAAAATCTAGAGTAGAGGTTAGACTCTTATAAAACTTACAATATAAAAAAAAAGAAAAAAGGAAACAGTGTAAAAAGAAAAAAAACAGTAAAACAGTAAAAAAAGAAACAGTAAAAAAAATGTAGAACAGGAAAAAAACATTAAAAAAAGAAAACACAAAAGGTATAAAATATATGTATGTAGTTTGCTTCAAAAATAGGGTTTTTTTTTTTTTGCAAGTTAATAGTGGGTTATGAAAATGAAAGTTAAAGGTGTAATAGAGGACTTGAAGAAAAAGGAAAGAAGAGAGAAAAAAAAAATTTTTTTTTTTAATTAAAAAAAAAAAATTAAAAAAAAAAAAAAAAAAAAAGTAAAAAATATATATATCCCGGACTTTCTCTGGAGCTGTTGTGAGCAGTGTGGGATCTGCTCAGTTTTAGATAGATCCTTATTCCTGCTTATACTTTTCAAGATCTATAGGTCCTTTTCAATGCAGTCGGTATTAACTACAGGGATCTTAATCTGTTGGCTTGTCCCTTCCAAAGCGCTTCCCTCTGTTTATTTGGCTTCTGTTTGGAGATCTCTTCAGTATCTAATTTCCGCCCTGCAACAAAGCGGTGGAGGTGATCTCTTTAGGTTCGCTTGTTCAATCGTGCTGTGGGGAGGAAGGAACACTGCAATTCTGGCGTGCGTGTGGTAAGCTCGCAGTGTCTCGGCCGCACTGGGTTCGCCCCCTGCTCACGGCGTGTGTGCTTTCCCCGTCTACCCTGCTCAGGCTTCAGGTTACTCGGCCGGGGAGCGGGCCCTGAGCTGCGTGCACTTCCCAGGTCTAAGCCGCTCAGGTTCAGGCTCCCGGTTACTCCACAAAGGCGCAGACTCGGTTTCGCCCGCGGCTTGTGCCGTTCCCGGTCGGAGCTGCCCAGGCGGCCAGGAGTTTGGCGAGGGCGCTCTTCCCTGTTGGGGCGGTGCGGCTTATCACCTCCCTGCTTATCACCTCCCTGGTCCCCGCCTCGGTTTACGGGCGCGCCCGGCTCCGGTGTGCTTTGTGTCGGTTCTGGGGAGCTGGTCTCTGGCTGCGACCCTCCCGGCGGCTGTCGACCCTCCGGGATCTCAGGCAGTCTTTGCTTAGAAACTGGGAGCCTGTTTGCAGTTTGGTAGGGGGTGCCCTCTCTGGAGCCGAGTTTGCCCCTTTCCGGCTCTGGCGGGCCCCGCCTGCCCGCTGTGTCCGGCGGGGGATGGGGCGGTCCGCAGCCGGCTAGCTCTCCTCTGGTATCGCTCAGTCCTTTGTTCTGTGAGCGGGCCGGCAGTGCCTTAGAGTTGGGCTTTTCGCGGGATAGTTCTCTCTCTCTCTCGCTGTCCCACAGTTTAGG
The DNA here is from genome assembly GCF_054371585.1 of Giraffa tippelskirchi. Lineage (NCBI taxonomy): Eukaryota > Metazoa > Chordata > Mammalia > Artiodactyla > Giraffidae > Giraffa > Giraffa tippelskirchi. The sequence goes on from NC_137284.1 coordinate 24,144,253, forward strand.
TTACTATCTCACGTTAGCTCCCTCAGATTGCCCTCGGGGCACTCGGGCCCGGTCCTTACCCTAGGCAATGCCGCCCGCTCCTCTCCGTTCAGCCCCCACTTGCTGGTGGCGGATGATGCGAGCGTCTGGGGTTCTTTGCTGGGAGTTGCTTTAGGCACGTAATCTGTGGATTTTATTTATTTTTTCCTCCCAGTTACGTTGCCCTCCGAGATAAAAAATCCTCCCCCACACCCGCCGGTGAGAGGGTTTCCTGGTGCTTGGAAATTCCTCCTCTTTTACGACTCCCTCCCCCCCGGGACGGGTCTCCGTCCCTAACTCTTTTGTCTCTCTTTTTATCTTTTATAATTTCTCCTACCTCTTTTGAAGATAATGCGCAGTTTTTGTGGAAGCCTGAAGTCCTCAGCCAGCCTTCAGAAGTAGTTTTGTGAAGTTTGGTCAGCGTTTAGATGTTCTTTCGATACATTTGTGGAGGAGAGAGTGGTCTCCCCGTCCTATTCCTCCGCCATCTTATCGCAAACATCGAAAACTGACATTTTATAGTCCTGTGGCCACTGCTGAGTTTCCAAATTTGCTGACATATTGAGTGCAGCACTTTCACAGCTCATCTTTTAGGATTTGAAATAGCTCAGCTGAAATTCCATCACCTCCACTAGCCTTATTTGTAGTAATGCTTCCTAAGACCCACTTGACTTGACATTCCAGGATGTCTGGTTCTAGGTGAGTGATCACACCATCGTGGTTATCCAGGTCATTAAGATCTTTTTTTGTAGAGTTCTTCTGTATATACTTGTTACCTCTTCTTAATTTCTTCTGCTTCTGTTAGGTCTTTACCATTTCTGCCCTTTAGCGTGCCCATCCTTGTGTAAAATATTCCCTTGATATCGCCAGTCCCTAGCTCCCCAGTTGTCTCCCCAGCACTGTAAGACCCAGTGTTGGTTGCTCTCTTTTTATATACATATATGTGTGTGTGTGTGTGTTTATATAAATATATGTATATATATAAATATATATGTATTTATATAAATATATATGTATTAATGTACAGTTAGGAGAAAAGTGAAATTCTTGGACTCATGTTTTTATTAAAAGAAGAAAAGTTAAGTAAAAGGACTGTTTGTTTCATGAACAAAACTACAGACTGTCAGCCCACTGCTGTCATATGAGATACTTCCCAGTCCTTATAGCCAACAGAGTTGATGGCCTCCTTCGGTTGGGTTTGGGGTGCTGGTGAGGTATTGAAAAGCAGGAGCGTGTCATGCTGAGATGGTCACTTTAGAGTTCTTAGATGGCTGTGCAGAGGATATGTTTACCATGCTGGCATTTTTGTTAGTTGTTACTGGAGTTGGCCAGTTGAGGAATCATGACAGATGCTCTTCAGATTGAAAGGATGAACGTAATACAAGCGCAGAGAGGAAAGTAGCTAAAAAGCCCCTGGATTCTACACATTACACCTTCCAAACAGAATTTCTTTCTGAAGTTACATTCGATTGTTTTCCAGAAATCACCCCCAAGGACATTTTGTTTTCCTGTGGCCATGGTGGTGGCCACATTCTCTGAAGTCAGAATTTGGGAAGATATATAGTTGGATAAGGAATTTTAGGTTGACTTCACGGGTAATTCTTAGTTTGGAAGATAGGGTTTGGTTCCTAAAAATTGTGGCATATTTGGGATGTATTAATGACTAACTAGGCAGTAGGACAAGAAATTATCCTAAAATAACTGTTCTTGACAGTCTGGACTGCATAGCCATCCTTGGTTTAGCAGAATCGTCTCTGTAGAAACAGTAGATGCACATGATGAGTTTAAAGGAGACAGTGAAAATTACCACTGTCTGCCTGTTTGTTTCCTGTTGTTCTGCCATGATTTGATGCTGAGTATTCTGCTCTTAGCATTGGGAATATGGAATAATTGATGTCTTTCTGGGTTTTGTAACTTTAGTGTCTTGTGTTTCATCTTGATCATACCAACCAGAAGTGGTAATGCTTCACAGTTGTTCCTAGCCTTCAAAACATCCTGATGTATTTTGGCAAAGAGCAAATGAATTCGTTCGATCGTTTTGACTTCACCATTCACAGAAGAACCTTGGGCTAGAAACTGGGGCTGTTGGCCTGACCTGCCTTAAATGGTGATAGCTTTCAGCCTGAATTTGCAGTTATCTTGAAACATAGTGAAAGAGGAGGCAAAATTTAGTATCTAGAATGTGCTAGATATTTGACCATCATTGTCTCATTTTGCCATCATCACAGCCAAGATAGGTATTGTTTTTCTGTCTTTGAGATTAGGAAACTGCTGTTCGGAGAGGTTGAGTACTGTGCCCAAGGTTATGCAGAGAGCCAGTGGCAGAGCTAGAGTGCAAAGCCAAGTCTGAAGAATTGGAAATAACACCCAGAAGTGTTCTTAAGGATTTTGACCAATGTGTTATCTTTAAATGCCATTTTTCACCTGTTGTCTCTGTCATTCATTTACGTGAGTGATTACGGTTTTGTTGGGTTGGACATGTTGAGATTGATGGCATTCCAGCCTGACTTAGTATATACATCACTCACAAGCACATGGCAGGTCCCCCACAAAGGATCCAAGGACCACCAAGTCTGCAAGATAGTCTTGTAAAACAAGTTAATGTTATGGGATGAAATAAACTTGAAAAAGATGACACATGCTCTGTCTTTCATGGTGAATCATAGTAAATATTAGCATATTAAAGGCTCTTTAAAATCAGGTAATAAAGTCCTAGACCTTGTATTAAGCACCTCAAATGCATCACTACATTGAATCCTTACAGAATGATGAAGTTGGTTCTATCATTACCCCCACTTCATGGACAAGGATCAAACGTAATTGTTGGTGGCCTTGTCAAGGGTCACCCAGCTAGTAAAATGATGGAGCTTAGGCATCAGATCCAGGTGCCTGGCTCCTCAGCAGGTTTCCTTAACCAGTGTATTATATTGGTTTCTTCACCTCACTCACTGTAGCTGTTCTCAAACTTATTTTAATCATGCAGTGCTTTGGGGAATATTATTTACTATCACTTAGCTGAACTAACATTCTAACAAACACTGGACAAAAGCTGCAAGCCTTCCCTTATAGCTCAGTTGGTAAAGAATCCGCCTGCAATGCAGGAGACCCTGGTTCTATTCCTAGGTCGGGAAGATCCACTGGAGAATGGATAGGCTACCCACTCCAGTATTCTTGGGCTTCCCTTGTAGCTCAGCTGGTGAAGAATCTGCCTGCAGTGCGGAAGACCTGGGTTCGACCCCAGGGTTGGGAAGATCCCCTGGAGAAGGGAATGGCTACCCAGTCCAGTGTTCTGGCCTGGAGAATTCCCTGGGCTGTATAGTCCATGGGGTCACAAAGAGTTGGACACGACTGAGCGACTTTCACTTTGACCTCACTCACTGTAGCTGTTCTCAAACTTATTTTTTATCATGCAGTGCTTTGGGGAATGTTATTTAGTATCATTTAGCTAAACTAACATTCTAACAAACACTGGACAAAAGCTGCAAGAACACCTTTGATTCAGGAGGGCTCTGAAATGTTAGTCCAAAGAGAAGCAGCTTGGCAGCCTGTGAGAGGCTTGGAACCTTGAACACAGTGGAATAGGGGAGCGTGTCACAGAATTCGTAGTTAAGAGGCCACTGGAGGCTTGCTGGGGATGAAGCCAGGTAAAGTCTCATTAGTCACTAGTGCCTGCACCTCGCATTCCATGGTTAGCAGTGAGGGGCCTGCTGAAAAAGGCTGTCGTTCAGATGCTTGAAGGTGTCCAGGGCACTGCCTGGTGTTCTGTCCACCTGTCAGCGTTCAGAGGCAGGAAGAGGAAGGGCCTGACAACTAATGTGTGTGTGTTAGTCATTCAGTTGTGTCTGGCTGTTTGTGACCCATGGACTGTAGCCCATCAGAATCCTCTGTCCTTGGGATCCTTCAGGCAAGAGCACTGGAGTGGGCTGCTATTTTTTTCTCCAGGGGATCTTCCCAACCCAGGAATCGAACCTGGATCTCCTGCACTGCAGGTGAGTTTTTTACCGTATGAACCACCAGGGAAGTCTGACAACTACAGTGTCTACTTATAAATAGTCAGATGAGACTTTTAAAATTGTTCAATTTCAGGTGAGGGAAGATGAATTGCTCCTGAGCTTGTCTAGTCAAGGAAAGTACAACTCATGGGCTTGATTGATGTCAAATTTTCCTCTTTTAAGCCAGTGTGGATCCCAGAAATAGGTGGATTTGCTGGTAAAATTCAGACATTTTAAACTTGAGAAAAAAATGAGAATTTATAAGACTCCTTTCTCACTTTTTGCAAAGCCTCTAAACTAGAAGTACAGCAACTCCAGGGGTTCAAAATAACTTCATTTTTCATCCTTCAGAGTGCCTTGGGGACTCTAAGAATTATTTACTAAGGCTACATGATACCTCAGGGATCAGGAGAGAATCTATCTGATCCCTTGAGCTCCTTCCAAGCAAACCATTTACAAAGATCTATAGTGGGTATTATTGGAGGGCGAGGTGTGATTTTCAATCCAGACTGTAGTAGCAATGGAACTTGAACCCTATGATGGAGTGGAATGCTGTTTTGATGTCCCAGGAATTCTGGCTGCAGAGATTTTGAGCAACCTTTTTCAGTAGTGACTCTTGGTGCTCTGTAGTTTGGGGAAGACTGGAGTAATTGCTTATTTCTGTGCTCGGAGAACATTGATGTTTCTAAATAAAGCCTGATGTAAGGTAACTGTGGGTAGATGCAGAACTAGGAGGCTACACCTTTCCTGAGAAAGATATTATAGGGTAGCCAGTGTTGGTGCCCATGTTTATGCATGGCTGGTTCAGGGTCTTCTATTTGTTCTGTTCTCTCTTTTGTTCTTTGAAGAGTTAAACAGCTTTTGTGAACAGGATGCTGTGTTAGTTGATGGGAGATGGAGGTGTGACTCTGGGAAGTCAGACCCATTGATAGTTGCAGCACATTGGGTAAGGGTTAGAAAAGAGTGACTTATGTTGCTCCTTTGCTCAGCATCCTTCTATTGCTTCTGCACTGATTTGGGATAAAACCCATAGGGTTTACCATAGCTACAAGTCCCAGTATGGTCTGGCCACTGTCTCTTCAATCTCATCTCCTGCATTGAGATCTCATCCCTTCTTCGGTGTCACTTGGTTCAGTCCCAGTGGCCATCCTGCCACTTCACAAATATGGGCAGCTTCCTCTTGCCTTGGTCCTAAGGCTTTTGCATGTATTTCCCTTGTTGAGGTATATGTCTTCCTGCAGGACTCACTCTGTGCTTCATTTCATGTTGCTCACATCTCATTAGAGAAGCTTTCTCTGGCAGCTCTGTCAAAAAACGTCCCTTCTTAGTTGTGCCATCCTCTTATCCCCATGACCCTGATTTATGTTTTATATTACATACTCCCTTGTGGCTCAAGGGAGCCACAAGAATCCGCCTGCAATGTGGGAGACCTGGGTTCAATCCCTGGGTTGGGAAGATGCCCTGGAGAAGGGAAAGGCTACCCACTCCAGCATTCTGTCCTAGAGAATTCCATGAACTGTATAATCCATGGGGTCGTAAAGAGTCGGACACGACTGAGTGACTTTCACTTTTCTCATCTTAACATACGTTTACTTGTTCCCCTTTTCTTCTATTATATAAGCAGCTCAAGTGAAGAAATTTCGATTGTTTTCTTCTTTGCTATATTTCAGGCACTTTGAGCAGTGCCTGGCACCATGCAAGTACCCAATCGACACTTATGCAATGAATAAATGAGGAAAAATTCTGTTGAAACTCAGAAGGAAACTGCCAACTTCCAGGGACTATCAAAGGAGTCTTCATAGAATAGGTGGCATTTCACCTGGGATTTGAAGCACAAATAAGAGTTTGCAAGGTTGTGGGGGATGTGGGTTGGGGCGGTAGGTGGAGGGAGGGAAGGATAAAGGGTATTTCTGGTCATGACAGTAAAAGTGAAGGCATGATACATGACTCCTTCCCTCCCTCTTCTCTTCCCCTTCTCGGCATATAAATTATCAGCTAGCATCACTTCTAGGAGAATTTACCACTGAGCATCTTGTTCTCAGGCTCCCACATTATAGTAAGATGTGTCAAGTGCCTGGTTGAGCTTAAATATGATTATGATGAAGTTGGGGAAGGGGTGGATGTATTTCTTCTTCTGCAATGAGTATTATCAGCTTATAACTAGCTCCTTATATGAAGTACACAGGGGTTTTACATGCTGGCAAAGGGATTGTAAAGCATCTTGAATTGATTGTAGGGTAATAATGTCCATCTCCAAAGGACTTGTTATGATTGTAAAGTATCCAACTGTTTTCATACGTTTAAAATTCAGGATGAAGTTAGATCTCCACTTGGGGCTTTTTCTCACTCTGACACTTAGAATGTTAATTGAGCCTTGGTAGCTGGATCTTTAAAATGAGATAATGTTCAAACACTGTAATTAAATTTTTTAAAAGGGCAGCAATAACTTACATACCAACAGGCTCAGCCTGTATTCTATAGTAATTCACATAATGCTTACTCTGAATATCAGAGCTGCTCTCTGTCCTTTTTGCATGTTACTGGGGACCACTTGCCTTGCAAATGAGGGTGAGCCTTCAGAAAGCTCTTAAATACTGTCAAAAAGATAAGCTGAGGGCCTCTCTCTAGATCCCCCTGGATAGGCGGTAAAAATGGGTCCAGTTCTATTCTCTTTTCCTCTTTCCCTTTTTTTTAAAAAAAAAAATCAATTTATTGAAGTATGATTGATATTCAAAAAGCTGTACTTTTTGCATATTTAAAAAATTGAGATATAATCTACATATAACATTAGTTTCAGGTATACACCATAATGATTCGATGTTTGTATATATGGCAAAATGATCACCACAGTAAGTGTAGTTAACATCCATCAATATATTTAATGTAAACAACATGAGTTTGGACACATGTCTATATCTATGAAACAACCACTACTACTTATGCCATAAACTTATCCATCAACTCCAAAAGTTTCCTCCTGCCATCTTTGTTATTTTTAAACATAGATAATACTTTATTTTAAATAAAAATAAAATACCATTTTGTGTATATGTAATAACAACACTTAACATAAGCTCTATCTCATCCCCTTAGCAAAATTTAAATACGTGATGCAGTATTTTTAATTGTAGGCACTATGGTCTGCATTTTCTTTTTTTTTCCTAAGAGGCTTATACTGAGGGTAATGAAGTGCTTAGGCCCCTGTGTTCAGCTAGGTTTGTACTGGGTCCATGGGTGGTCCCAGGTCAGAACTGAGAACCAAGTCCAGCTAGAAATGGATGGGAGCACATCATGAGTTGGCAGTTGTTGCTGGGCTAGGGGTCGGAGAATATATACAGGTTGGATTATTAGACAAAGGAGTAGATTGGAAACCAAGCGGAAAGACTCCAGGGCACATGCGGATGTTGAAGAGGTCAAGGTCAAGAGAATGGCTTAGTAAACTGACCTGATCAGGACTCAGTTACACTGGGGTAACGGATACCAAGCCCTCACAGAAAGAAATCAAATAGACAGTGTAGGAGAGTAAGCCATCAGCAACAAGGTAATTTCATCTTCTTTCCTCAGTGTTCATTTTCTTTCTTCATATGTCTTACCAGGGCAAGACATAGCGTAAATGCCCAATATATTGACTGGATTCATTAGAATATTTTTTCCCCTGAGATAGGAGGCCATTTTGCTAGGTCAGGATTTGCCCTTGGGACAGATCTGCCCAGGGCCTGTCTATGTGGACGGTGAAATCCGTCAGGGGTTCATGTGTTTCAAACGAGTACGGGGAAGCTGGGTTGTCCAGGAGACTTTGACAGTGTTGGGAGTAGTAAGCATCTTTATGGCCCTTCGTAAGGATGCTAGAGCTGTGTCTTGAAGGGTTGGTGTCAGTTGTAAGTGTCCAGGAGAGAAAGAGAACTCCAGGTAAAAGGAGATAGTGATTACAAATACAGAGTGGGAACATAAAGGTGGCAGATGAAGCAAGAAAGTTGGTGGTGGTCACATTGTTAGGAGTCTGGTGTACCTGACTTTGTGGGAAGAGCTTGGACTTGTAATGGTACATGCTGATGAATGAATGAAGTCTTCCTATAGGCAGTGGGAGTAAAAGAGACTTAAAGCAGGTCTAACTTGCAGTAGGGAATTTGATCCCTGTGGGTGCATCTAAGGTGCTTGACCTGGAAAGCTGGAGAGAACAGCTCTGCCCCAGGGACAAAAACTGTAATAGAACTGAAGGAACCTACTGCACTAAAGGAAGAAAAACATAAAGTCTGGGAGGGGAAGCAGCAGCAGTCGATGCTATAAGGGTCCCAAGGAACCCTGAGGTCTTTTCCACACATAACACTGGTATCCCCATCCATGGGCTTCAGGCCCCAGAAGACATGGTTGAATACTTTCATAATGTGGTAAACTTTTAAAATACAGACTTTAGGGATTATTATAAATATCCTGAATCTGAAGCCCTGGAAATTTGGTCCAGGAATCTCAATGTTAAGTACTAATAAGTTGCCAGGCAATTCTAATACAGGCATTCTGTGGATAATTGTGCGGGAATCACTGCAAGGCATTTCCTACTATGCCTTACTCTCTGAAGGCCAGAGAGAGGACACTGACATTCAGGCAGGACTGGAAGGTAAGCCAGGGCTCATGGAGATTTCCCAGAAATTTTCCTGCACCTGCAATACAGAATCTACATAGGAGGAATGTGATTAGGGCCAGGTTTCGCTGCTGAAACAAAGACCAAAATAGCAGTGGTTTAAACAAAGTGAAAGTTTAATTCTCACTCATGCAGAGGTGTGAATGCAGGTAGGCCAGCATTGATGTGACTTCCACAGTGTGACCCCAAAACCTCTGGGATGTTTCTCTCTGTCCCCATATTCATGATAGTTTGCTCCCCACCTTTGCTACGCCAGCAGGAGGGAAAACAGAGTGGAAAGTGTATTCTTTTTATCCTAGGGTGACTCTCACTTGCATCCAAGTGGCCAGAAGGTGATCACATGGCCACATTTACCAGTAAGAAAAGTGGGGAAACGTGGCCTTTATTCTGGGCAGCCAGTCGTTCCATTAAGATTCTGTTATTAAAGAAAGGAGAGGAAAGTGCACATTGAGGGTAGCCAGCATTCTCTGCCTCCAGTAGTTTTTCAGCTCTTTGCTGAGAGAGCTCTGCATCCTTTTTGGACATGTGAGTGTGGAGATGCAGCATGTTAATTCCTGGAGAATTAACTTTTATTGCCTAATTCTGGGTGAGGAGCTAGTCTGGGGTTTGGTAGCCCTCCAGGAAAATCATCCAAAGGCTAGCTGTGGAAGCTGGCTTCCCATGTAAGTTCTCGCCATGAAACCCCTCCAAGCCAGAAAGAGCTTTGGCTGGAGCTCATCTAGATATTTGACTGATACAGCTTAAATTAGCTTGTGCTTTGAACATGACCTTTGAATAAAAGAGAGGGATAAGGGATCGGGAGGTCTGTAAAGAGAAGATTTGTGGCTGAGTGGAGGCAGAGGGACCCAGAATTTGCTAATAAGGCTATGCTTTTGTGTTAAATACCTTCCATGTGAGATAGTACATTATCCATCCAGAAGATGTGAATTTCAGACCAGTCTCTGCTGCTTACTGGTAGTTGGTCTATTATATCTCTGAGAGGCTCATGTTGAGGTTGACAAGAAACAGCCTTGGTTTTGAGGTCAGCACACAGAGAGGAGGAGCCCTGGCTTGGGTTATCTGAGTCTCAGTGTCCTCATCCTTAAGATGGAGATTCTTATTGTCACTGCCAAGATGTGAACGCTAAACTTCCTAATTCCATGGACCCATTTACATTGTCCTGAAGTCTGAAAAACCTAGGTGACCAATGCCAAAATACTACGTTTTCATTCTTGTGAATATTTAAAATCAAATGAGACAACTATAAAACTTTGTAAACACTGTCAATGCTCCTTATCAAATGAAGTGGCAGGAAGCTTTTTCTATGGCTTAGAGGAGTTCTTGTGGCTTATCTTCAGGATTGTATTTTTTAAAATTGATTTACAGTGTTATGTACAGCAAAGTGATTCGGTTATACATATTTTTTCATATTCTTTTCCTTTATGGTTTATTACATGATATTGAATATAGTCCCCTGTGTTATATAATAGGAGGACCCTGTTTATCTATTCTATATATAAAATTTGCAGCTGCTAGTCCAAAACTCACAATCCATCCTCCCCCATGTCCATCCATGTAGCTACAAATGGCATTATTCCACTCATTTTTATGGCTGAGTACTGTTCCACTGTTTGTGTGTGTGTGGGGATATGTACACACACACCTCATCTTCTTTATCGACTCATCTGTTGATGGATATTTAGGTTGTTTCTATGTCTTTGCTATTGTGAATAGTGCTACTGTGAACATAGGGTACATATATCTTTTAAATTAGTTTTTGGAGACTATTTTCTAACTGACTCTTTTATCTAGGGATGTACTGTGTTTGTGGCTCACACAGTAGACCAATGCAGGTATTTCTGGTGGACAGTTAGAGATTCAAGCTCCATCTACTTTGTCATCCTGCTCTCTTCAATGTGTGGTACTCAAAGGGATCATCTTTATTCTAGCATCCAGAAAGAAGAGGATTGTATGCAGAAGTTGAGGGTCATTCCTAAAAAGCAGCATATATCAGCTACTTCTGTTTGCTTTTCATTGGCTGGAATTCTAGCACTTGGCCATACCTGACAGAATAGTCTAGGAAATGAGGCTGACTCTGCCAAGAAGGATTGATGCTTTTGAACTGTGGTGTTGGAGAGGACTCTTGAGAGTCCCTTGGACTGCAAGGAGATCCAACCAGTCCATCCTAAAGGAGATCAGTCCTGGGTGTTCATTGGAAGGACTGATGTTGAAGCTGAAACTCCAATACTTTGGCCACCTCATGCGAAGAGTTGACTCATTGGAAAAGACCCTGATGCTGGGAAGGATTGGGGGCAGGAGGAGAAGGGAACGACAGAGGATGAGATGGTTGGATGGCATCACTGACTCGATGGACATGGGTTTGGGTAAACTGCAGGAGTTGGTGATGGACAGGGAGGCCTGGCGTGCTGCAATTCATGGGGTCGCAAAGAGTCGGACACGACTGAGCGACTGAACTGAACTGCCAAGAAGAAAAGTACATGGGTTTGGGGATACACTAGCAGACTCTTCTATGTTAAGTTAATGTGCACCATCATTTTACTTCTGAAAACAGTCTTCTCTGTGGAGAGAGTGATGAGGGTGTAAAGGGGAAACTTTAAGTGAAAGTCGTCTATTGTGATGAGTACCATACATTAAGATCATGTAAGTTCCCAGGGAAGTTTTGCTACCAGCCCTTACCTTCATTCACACAGTGCCAACAGTCTTTGTATCTCTCTGTTGGTGCCAGCAACTTCATGTCCTTTACAGCATCCTAAACACGGTGGCATGGAGTGGAAAGAACATCCTTAGTGTGACATGAATTTGGGTTCAAATCTTTGATCCACTGCTTCCTGGCCATGTTATCTTGCAGATCACTTTATGTCTTTGAATTCAGCTTCTTCATCTATAATAGGAATGATGACATCATATTATATTACCTCCCCTCTGGGCTTATTCTGAGATTTGGGAACAATATCTGCCACATAGTAAGCACTCCATACTTTGTGGTAATTATTATTATTATACAGCTGTGCTTGCTGTTCTAAACCCTAAAGGCATGGGTTAAATTTTTCTTACTATCTGACTTTATTTTGTATGCTCTGCTCTTGAGATATCTATTCAAATCAGTTATGTTTGGAATCTGATCTCTGCATTTAACTTGCAAACACTAGAACTAATAATAATAGTAACTTTGTCCTTATTTTAGTGACTGATTAAGAGCCATTGGCTGCTCTTATCCAGAGTTTAGAATTGGGTCTTGTTTCTACTCAAATGTTGCTCAGAGAGGCTGGCTGGAAATGAGGGCTTTACGGAACTATTTTGGGGTTCCTCTTCCCCAGTAATTGGTGATCTACTAACTTCTCTGTATGTCTTTGGGCCTTCCCTGCTTTCAGATACCCATGCAATCTCATGTAGGATGGGAGAACCCTTAACTTCTTTCTCTTACTGTCATTACTTGTTTCTTTTTATTCTTTCCCCCAGAAAATCCCTTCCAGTCAATTCCAGTAGCTCATTTTCTAGTCATTCTTCTTAAGATTTCACTTTTCTGTGACTGTGACAGGTAGAAGGTGGATTTCACAGTTGGAACCAGAGTAAGTTGATTGCTTCCCTTGTTTTATTGTAAGAATGTTCTAGTGCTTGGGGAAGATAAATAGAAGCCGTGAGCCAAAATCTTGTTGGGAAAAAGCAGCGTAAAGAGAGAATGTCTAGAGATCCTGTCTTTCCTTGTTGCCAAGTACAGAAAATGTCATAGACTTTCCTGTTGAGATATCAACCACTGGTATGGCCTCCTTGGCTCTCTGTTTTGGAGGAGGAATTTATTTACAGTAATCACAGTAAACAGTAACTTATTTAAGGTTTGCTTTTGAACTAATTTTAGACTTAGAGGAAAGTTGCAAAATGGTACAGAGTTCTTGCATATCCCTCACCTACCTTCCTCTAATGTTGACATCTCATATAACTGGAAAAGTGATCAAAAGCAGGAAACTGACATTGCTGCAGGACTGTTAACCAAACTGCCTGCCTTATTTGAATTTTATCAGTTTTTCCACTAATAACATTTCTTTCTCCCTGTTCCAGGATCCTGTCTAGGATCCCACATTTGTATTCAGTTACTATTTCTCCTTAATCTCCAAAATGTGGCAGTTTCCCAGACTTCTCTTTTGTGACTTTGACAGTTTTGAATATTGACCAGTTATTTTGTAGGATATCCTTCAACTGGAGTTTCTGACATTTTCTCATGGTTAAGCCCTTTTTAAAAAAATTGAAGTAGAGCTAATTTACAATGTTAGTTCAGGTTTACAGCAAAGTGATTCAACTATATATATATATATATATATATATATATATATATATATATACACACACACACACACACATTCTTTTTCAGATTCTTTTCCACTATAGGTTATTACAATGTATTCAATATAATTCTCTGTGCTATATAGTAGGTCCTTGTTAATCTATTTTATATATAGCAGTGTGTATATGTTAGTCTCAAACTCCTAATTTATTCCTTCTCCCCACATCCTGCTATCCCCTTTAGTAACCATAAGTTATTTTCTACATCTGTGAATATTTCTGTTTTGTAAATTAGTTCATTTGTATCATTTTCTTAGATTCCACTTATAAACAATACCATGATATTTGTCTTTGAGTTTACTTAATAGAATAATCTCTAGGTCCATCCATATTGCTGCAAATGACATTAATTCTTTTTTTTTTTTTTAATGAAGTTAAGCCTTTTGGGGAAACAATACTACAGAAATGACACGATGCAGTCTCTGAGTATCCTGTCAAGGGTTTCTGATGCTGATGATAATCTTATTACTGGTTGTGCTGACCTTGATCACTTGGAACTTGATAGTTTTCTTTATTGTAAGTTTCTGTGTTTCCTTTGGTAATTAAAGGAAGCAGAAATTTGTAAAGGTCCTTGCCATGCTGCAAATGAGAAACTGCTTCTGAGTCACTGGGCTGAGATGGTGTTCTCGTGGGTCTGTTTGTGGAAAGAGGCACAGCATGGGGAGCCAGCCTTCAGTATCTCGACCCTCAGCTCTCTCCAGCTTCTTTCATCTAACTTGCTCATCATCTTTGTAGTTTAGGTAGAATCAGTGGTTTAAGGTCTTCTGTTAAAGGATGTTCTTAGCCCCCCAAAATGTTTTTCTGGGCCTCCTGGTGTGACGGAAAGGGAAGCACCTTTCTGGATGCCTTTCCAAGATAGGCAGGGATATATTTTATGTGATTGTGAAATTCTTCATATGGGCTTCCATGGTGGCTCACTGGTAAAGAATCTACCTGCCAATGCAGGGGACACAAGTTCATTTCTTGGGTCAGGAAGATCCCCTGGAGGAGGAATGGTCAACCCACTCCAGTATTCTTGCCTGGGAAATCCCACAGATAGAGGAGCCTGGTGGGCTGAAGCCGATGGGATTGCCAAAGAGTTGGACATGATGGTGACTAATCAGCAACAACAAAGAAATTACTCCGTCTTCTTTTTAAGAGATTTGACTTTTGAAGCTTTCTTAGTATTGGAAAGCATTTGCCCAGCAAACACTCTGTGATTTCAGAGAAAATTTCAGTCATAGTTCCAACTCCAAGAACATACAAGTTAGTCTCTGATCGCCTTCTCTTGCATCCTGTGTCCGAGACCAGAGATGTGTACCTCCTAGTTACCTCCTAATATCCAGAAGTTTTTACCTCTAGTGCATCTCAAAAGCCACACTCATCTTGTAAGACCTTGCTATAGATAGTGTGTGTGGCGTGCAGACTAGCTGCAGGAGCATCACTGGGGGTTTATTAGAAATGCAGTATCCTAAACCTCAGCCCAGACCTACTGAATCAGAACCTGCAATTTTAACAAGATGATTCACGTGCACCTTAGAGTCTATGGAGCACTTTTTCAAAGATGCTGTTTTCACAGAGGCTCTACCTCTGAGTCACCCCGAGTGGTCTGAGCTGATCAAGGGTGAAGACAAAGTCAGCTTCAGGATGATGGGGTCCAGGAAGTTTCTTTAGCCCTTAAGCAGGCATGATGGAGAGGGGGAGCATAACAGGAATTCTGGCAGTCCAGTACAAGTTGGTTAATTTTGAAGCCCACAAGTTCTCATGGGAGGCTGGCGGGACTCTGGTTACACTGCTTCTTTAAGTTCTGTTGAGCGTGAGAGGCAGCCTTGCAGTGTGGAGCCACTTGATCTTCCTTCTGAACGTTCAGAGGTTGGGTTTATATGCACCAATTTGCCCCAAGTGAATTATTCTAAAACCAATTTACCTAGCAGTTTACTTAATGATAATTTCCTGTAATAGTGCTGCTGATGTAAAATATGATGTTGGTGAAATTCATAAGAACTCACGTGTGACAGAAAGGTAAATTAGGTTTAGTCCAACTTGGTTTTAGAAAAAGCTGCTTTAGGCAAATTTTCACTTTACATGTATTAGCCCTAGGTAAATTGACTTTAGATGAATTCACCTGATCCACGTGTCCTCTTTTGAGGAGGGGGCCTGGAATTCAGAGTCAGAGGTGGCAATAAGCTCACTCATGGAAACGTTTGGTGATTGTTTCCTCTAGTGGGCATGCTGGCTGTGGAGGAGGCCTTGAAGTGTCAGGTGGGCTGGCGAACTTGTTACACTTTTCTTCTTAAAGGCCCCGTGAGAGATGTACTATATGAGCCATCACCTATTGAGTATCTTTATCTTATAGTAAATGGACGGTACGTCTTAGGTCTGGCTGAACTCATCTCCAGGCTCTTTTGTAAACCTGGTTCTTCTCAGTAACCCTGAATGTTCAAGAGAGATTCTTTGCCATGCTCACATTTATCCTGTGCTTACCAGTCCAGGTAGCCTTCTCCCAGGGGACTTAAATCGATCCGACTTTGTCATAAGACTGTTTTTTGTTCCATCACAGCACTTATCTCTTTCCAGTTGTACTTTTTTATTGTAATTTTGACAATGCTTTTATATCCAACTGGATTGTAAACTCTATGAACACATGGACCATGTCTATTTTTGCTTATTGTGACTTCCAAGCTTAGTGTAGGTCTTAGCATATAGTGGAGATTAAATAATTATTTTCAGAATGAGTGAGTGAATAGATTAATGAGCCTCTGTTTTTTATTAACAGTGATATATTACATATGGCACACTTCACAGCTTATTTTATACATCAAATTGCTTTGACATTGAAGTTGAGAATCATTGTTGCAGAAAATAAAACTTATCAAGGTGATTCAGTAAAAGCAACATTTAATAATAATAATATATATTTAGTGAGTTTTACAGCAGTATAGTTATGGTACATCCAATGTACCTCAGTATATTTTGAGAACTCAGGTCTTCCTAACAGAAGCATTTGGGGATCACTGAACTGTGCTCTCTAAGGCAGTCACTCTGGGCCTCTAGTACTGGGGAGAAATCAGCATCATAGACAAAGGTGGGTTCTACCCTAGGTCTGTTCAATGTGTGAGTGTTTCTAGCCCAGAGGGGCTGGCCTCTTGCAGTGCAGTTTTTTGCCCGTGATGCCTGCCTTCCCAGTGACTCCTATGGGTAGTAGTTTCAGTCATGGGGAAATGAGTCTGTGTTGATTCTTACGGTTCTTTTATCTGATCAGAAAGAGTCTGGCTTAGACATCATTGTCCTAGATTTGTGTCTTTGGTCAAGTCAGCCCAGTGACTCCTATGGGTAGTAGTTTCAGTCATGGGGAAATGAGTCTGTGTTGATTCTCACGGTTCTTTTATCTGATCAGAAAGAGTCTGGCTTAGACATCATTGTCCTAGATTTGTGTCTTTGGTCAAGTCAGCCAACTTCTTTCTGACTTTGTTTCTTCACTTGTTAATTGAAGATAATGCTGGTTCCTCATTCACAGGGTTGTTCTAAGAATTCACTGACATATTGTATATGAAATACTTATCAAGCCGATATGCAGTAAGAACTTGAATATATTAGTGATTATTATGAATATTATCATTATTTAAATAGTGCTTTTACTAGATTACCTCTATGATGAGGTACTTTTATTTTCTGCAACAGAGATTCTCAACTTCAGTGTCAAAGCACTTTATATCATAAGCTGTGAAATTTGTGATTTATTGCTGTTGATAAAAACCAGAGATTTCCCTGGCAGTCCACTGATTGAGACTGCATTTCCAATGCAGGGGGCACAGGTTTGATCCCTGGTCAGGAAACTAAGATCCCACGTATTGTATGGGATGGCCCACCAACCAACAAACAACTCCCACCCCCCAAAAATCCCAACCTACCCCCTAAACCTAGAGATTTGTTAATGTACTATTTATTCCAAGATGGAGAAGGCAATGGCAACCCACTCCAGTGTTCTTGCCTGGAGAATCCCAGGGACAGTGGAGCCTGGTAGGCTGCCGTCTATGGGGTCGCACAGAGTTGGACACGGCTGACGCAACTTAGCAGCAGCAGCAGCAGCATTCCAAGATTATTAATTGTCTATTCTAGGTGCTATGCTAGGCTCTGAAGATGCAGTGAAGATCAAATTCATACATGGACTCTGTGTTCATAGAACATGTAGTCCAGTGAGACAGAGCTTTGCAAAATGAGAAGAATGACTAAGCAGAAACAGATGAGTACTGTGAAGAAAGAAACATAGTTCCTGAAAAATCCTGGGTGGTGGTGGGGAACAAATATCAAGTCTTCCTTTATTAAAGTGAGAGTTAGGGATGAGTAAAAGTCAACTAGGCAAAGAATGGGAGTAAGAGTCTTCCAGGTAACAAGCAGAATGTACATGTACTTTGTGATGGTAGGGAACATGCTAAGTGCAAAGACTTGAAAGATTGGTGTGCAGAGAGCAAAGTGAAAGACTGATGTGAAGAGAGAAAAATGGAGAGTGCACGAGAGCCATGAGAAGTCATAGTCCTTCATTCCTCCAACCACCCACACCCACAAGTTTAAAATTCATTGATAACTTGTCATTGATATTGAGCTTAAGACTAGAATTCTTAAACATGGCTTTTAAGTGCCTACATGTCCATTTTCTCAGCTTCACCTTAGATACCCTTAATTTTTCTCATTATTTTGAGATCAGTCTTTTCTGCTGGGTCCGGAGGTATATCTTGAGCTTACTGAATTTGAAGGACCCAGGGGGAGTGGAGTACACAGTTGGCTATATAAGTGTACTCCTTAGAAAATAGGTCTTGAGTGGAGATAGAAATGTGTCATTCATTTATGTTAAAAAGCAGCCTAACATAGCAGAGTGGGGTCAGGTAGCTGCTGATTTGATGTTTTCTGAGAGGAGAGAGGAGGGACTGGAGTTAGAGGTAATGTGGCAGAGACTGGCACCGTGGGGAGCGCTTCATGCCCATGAACATCACTCGTCTGTTAGGCACAGTGGGAAACGGCTTGGGAACCCCTAGGCTGCATAGTGAAGGCTAGATGTCAGAGGCTGGTGCTATGAATCTAGCCCCAGTTGACCCTTTGGTTGTTGCCTAACTCCTCTGCTCCCTTCTTTGCACATGTCCTCAATTCTCTCTATACTTGTTCTTTCTCTGTTGCCTGTGAGTTCCAGACACATTTCTCCCTGCATGTCCTGAGCTGTATTTTCTCCCGATTTATCTTCTCAGCTTTCTCCCTCCAGTGTAATAGTTCTTCTCATCTGTCTTCTTGAAATTTTCCTGGATCACTGTTGAAGAGTGGATTTTTCCCCTCTTTTTAAAGGTCTGACTTGAATTTTTTTTTTTTTTTTGATTTTACCATAGGTAGCATGTAAATTCCCTGAAGGAAGCCATGTATATCAAAGGTCGTCATACTACTGCTTTATACTACTTAGTGCTTGCTGTTTACTAGCCTTAATACCGCCTGCAATTCCTTGCATATGATTTTTAATTCTGCCTTCACATTAGGTATCCCTGGCTTAGCCATGAAGAGATGGACCTTTAAGCAGTTGTAGTCTGGATTTGTGGTATAAAGTTGTCAGTCATTTAAATTTTAAACAGGAGTATATTTATCAAATAATTTATCAAATTGAAAACTGTTAGGATAAGCTGCATGTATAAAAAGATCTGTTACATTAATTGAAAAAAATGTAGAACTGTAAGTATGATATACTACCACTAATGTTAGAAAAATGGGGAAACATATATTCATATTTGCTTTTGTAGCATAAGAACTTCTGGAAGAAAGGATAGTCTTTATCAAAGGCTGAAACAATTGAACATCCTTATGTAAAAAGAACTTTGACAAAAACCTTGCCCCTTTCACAAATATTAATTCAAAATGGAACATATACCTTAATGTAAAATGTAAAATTATCAAACTTCTAGAAGAAAACACAAGAGAAAATCTACATGACCTTGGGTTTGGTGATAAGATTTCATATACAGCATCAAGGGTATAATTCATGAAAAAAAAACTGATAAGTTGAATTTTGCTAAAACTAAAACCTTATGCTTTGCAGAAGATATTATTGGGAGAATGAAAAACCTCAGAATGGGATAAATATTTGCAAAACATCTGAAAGGACTTGTGACCAAAATATGTAAAGAACTTTAAAAACTCAGGTTAAAAAAATTGAGCAAAATATCTGAACAGACACCTTACCAAAGAAGATATGTAAATGACAAATAATGAAGAGGACAAGTTAAAATTTTACATAATCTCCTTCTCCTTCTGCCTCTGTAACTCAGCTTGCCCCTTGCAAAGTCTAGATCATGTAGGTCACGTAGTCTCAGAAAGTGGGGACCTGCAATACTAGGAACTGGAGTTTGTCTCATTCACCCTTGTCCTGCTCATTGTAATTGCCCAGCCTCTGCAAACCTGCTTAATCATGCCTGTCCAGGCCAGGCATCCCTCTCCCCATCTTGACTGCTGTTCCTGTGCGCGGCATACCCCTTAGTTTAAACCAGCCTATTAACAGCTAGTGTTGCCCACTACAGTCTGTCTATAAAAACTCTGTAATCCCGTTGTTAGGGGCTCAGAGCTTGGAGTGTTAGCTCCTCTGGGCCCGCC
Organism: Giraffa tippelskirchi; assembly: GCF_054371585.1. Classification (NCBI taxonomy): domain Eukaryota; kingdom Metazoa; phylum Chordata; class Mammalia; order Artiodactyla; family Giraffidae; genus Giraffa; species Giraffa tippelskirchi. The sequence goes on from NC_137284.1 coordinate 24,163,843, forward strand.
AGCATAATAAACCTGAGTTCTCCAGCTCTCCGAGTGTGGTGCTTGGTTTCTCGAGTACTGATTTCTATAACAAGAACATGAAAAAATGCTCAATATTATTGTCATCAGGGAAATTCAAATTAAATATGAGATACCATTGCACACTGATTCAGTTCAGTTCAGTTCAGTCACTCAGTTGTGTCCGACTCTTTGCGACCCCATGAACCGCAGCACACCAGGCCTCCCTGTCCATCACTAACTCCTTAAGTCCACCCAAACCCATGTCCATCGGGTCGGTGATGCCATCCAGCCATCTCATCCTCTGTTGTCCCCTTCTCCTCCTGCCCTCAATATTTCCCAGCATCAGGGTCTTTTCCAATGAGTCAACTCTTCGCATGAGGTGGCCAAAGTATTGGAGTTTCAGCTTCAACATGAGTCCTTCCAATGAACACCCAGGACTGATCTCCTTTAGGATGAACTGGTTGGATCTCCTTGCAGTCCAAGGGACTCTCAAGAGTCTTCTCCAACACCACAGTTCAAAAGCATCAATTCTTTGGCACTCAGCTTTCTTTATAGTCCAACTCTCACATCCATACATGACTACTGGAAAAACCATAGCCTTGACTAGATGGACCTTTGTTGGCAAAGTAATGTCTCTGCTTTTTAATATGCTGTCTAGGTTGGTCATAACTTTCCTTCCAAGGAGTAAGTGTCTTTTAATTTCATGGCTGCAGTCACCATCAGCAGTGATTTTGGAGCCCAGAAAAATAAAGTCAGCCACTGTTTCCACTATTTCCCCATCCATCTGCCATGAAGTGATGGGAATGGATGCCATGATCTTAGTTTTATGAATGTTGAGCTTTAAGCCAACGTTTTCACTCTCCACTTTACCTTTCATCAAGAGGCTCTTTAGTTCTTCTTCACTTTCTGCCATAAGGGTGGTGTCATCTGCATATCTGAGGTTATTGATATTTCTCCCGGCAATCTTGATCCCAGCTTGTGCTTCCTCCAGCCCAGCATTTCTCATGATGTACTCTGCATATAAGTTAAATAAGCAGGGTGACAATATACAGCCTTGACGAACTCCTTTTCCTATTTGGAACCAGTCTGTTGTTCCATGTCCAGTTCTAACTGTTGCTTCCTGACCTGTATACAGGTTTCTCAAGAGGCAGGTCAGGTGGTCTGGTATTCCCATCTCTTTCAGGATTTTCCACAGTTTATTGTGATCCACACAGTCAAAGGCTTTGGCATAGTCATTGAAGCAGAATTAGATGTTTTTCTGGTACTCTCTTGCTTTTTTGATGACCCGTCAGATGTTGGCAATTTGATCTCTGATTCCTCTGTCTTTTCTAAAACCAACTTGAACATCTGGAATTTTACAGTTCACATATTGCTGAAGCCTGGCTTGGAGAATTTTGAGCATTACTTTACTAGCATGTGAGATGAGTGCAATTGTGCTGTAGTTTGAGCATTCTTTGGCATTGCCTTTCTTTGGGATTGGAATGAAAACTGACCTTTTCCAGTCCTGTGGCCACTGCTGAGTTTTCCAGATTTGCTGGCATATTGAGTGCAGCATTTTCACAGCATCATCTTTTAGGATTTGAAATAGCTCAACTGGAATTCCATCATCTCCACTAGCTTTGTTTGTAGTGATGCTTCCTAAGGCCCACTTGACTCCACATTCCAGGATGTCTGGCTCTAGGTGAGTGATCACACCATTGTGATTGTCTGGGTCATGAAGAACTTTTTTGTACAGTTCTTCTGTGTATTCTTGCCACCTCTTCTTAATATCTTCTGCTTCTGTTAGGTCCATACCATTTCTGTCCTTTATCAAGCCCATCTTTGCATGAAATGTTCCCTTGGTATCTCTATTTTTCTTGAAAAAATATCTAGTCTTTCCCATTCTATTGTTTTCCTCTATTTCTTTGCATTGATCGCTGAGGAAGGCTTTCTTATCCCTCCTTGCTATTCTTTGGAACTCTGCTTTCAAATGGGTATATCTTTCCTTTGCTCCTTGGCTTTTCGCTTCTCTTCTTTTCACAACTATTTGTACGGCCTCCTCAGACAGCCATTTTGCTTTTTTGCATTTCTTTTTCTTGGGGATGGTCTTGATTCCTGTCTCCTGTACAATGTCACAAATCTTCATCCATAGTTCATCAGGTATCCTGTCTATCAGATCTAGTCCTTTAAATCTATTTCTCACTTGTACTATATAGTCATAAGGGATTTGATTTAGGTCATATCTCAATGGTGTAGTGGTTTTCTCCACTTTTTTCAATTTCAGTCTGAATTTGGCAATAAGGAGTTCATGATCTGATCCACAATCAGCTCCCGGTCTTGTTTATGCTGACTGTATAGAGCTTCTCCATCTTTGGCTGTAAGGAATATAATCAGTCTGATTTCGATGTTGACCATCTGGTGATGTCCATGTGTAGAGTCTTCTCTTGTGTTGTTGGAAGAGGGTGTTTGCTATGACCAGTGCGTTCTCTTGGCATAACTCTATTAGCCTTTGCCCTGCTTCATTCTGTTCTCCAAGGCCAAATTTGCCTGTTACTCCAGGTGTTTCTTTACTTACTACTTTTGCATTCCAGTCCCCTATAATGAAAAGGACATCTTTTTTGGGTGTTAGTTCTAGAAGGTCTTGTAGGTCTTCATAGAACCGTTCAACTTTAGCTTCTTTGGCGTTACTGATCAGGGCATAGACTTGAATTACCGTGATATTGAATGGTTTGCCTTGAACAGAGATCATTCTGTCGTTTTTGAGATTGCATCCAAGTATTGCATTTCGGACTCTCTTGTTGTCTATGATGGCTACTCCATTTCTTCTAAGGGATTCCTGCCCACAGTAGTAGATATAATGGTCATCTGAGTTAAATTCACCCATTCCAGTCCATCTCAGTTCACTGATTCCTAGAACGTCGATGTTCACTCTTGTCGTCTCCTGTTTGACCACTTTCAATTTGCCCTGATTCATGGACCTAACATTCCAGGTTGCTATGCAATATTGCTCTTTACAGTATCGAATCTTGCTTCTATCACCAGTCCCATTCACAACTGGGTGTTGTTGTTTTTTTTTTTTTGAAGTTAAAAATGCTTCCTTTATTACATAAAGCCAGTACTGCTACTTCTCAATTCCACTGTTTGTGCATCTCTAAGTTGTTCAGTGTTATGCCTGTGATGTGAAGGACAGTCACTTCCAGGGGTGTTCAGTGTGGCTTCCCATGTCATCCATCATGCCTGCTCCCCACTGCATGTATGGGTTGCAAGCTACTCTAGGAGAGGAAGTTCTCCCAGGCCCTAGAGTAAAAGTAACATTCTTCCATACTTTATTAAACCAGAAGCAACAAAGTTCTGAAGGATACACAATTAGTTAAAGACAGCACAGAGTCGCAGTCTGTCAGTAAACCACCCTCACCGTTTTCATTAACAAAGTGGGTTATGCTGGAGCCCTGATCTGCTTTACAATTCGCTGTTATAAGACAGTGTGCATTCTCCTGATTTCCAGGATGCAAGGCCACTCTCAGAACAGCCTCCTGACCAGACCTGTGAGTGAGCGGCCCCAGGCTGCAAGGTCAGCGCTGGTTGGAAGTCTACACTGTTGCAAGGTGGTCTCCACCACACATCCAGTAGAATCACCAAGTTAGTACTTTACTGCTGTTAAATGTTGTGAGGAGAACTATTTTCCATGATTCAGTTTAGCTCAGCAGAATAAAGAAATTTGGGCCAAAATTACAACCAGATTATGACCAAATCTCTAAGCAAAAAATAAAGTAAATAATTGCTGAGGTTAAAAAAGATGCAGTAATTCTCTTCATGTGGCCCTCTACTGGTTTGTGAACTGCACTATTAAAAATCATGAGCTTTAACAAAAATCTTTATAACAAGCCAACTCATCCAAACAGGCATTTGGCCAGTAAGAAGTTAATTTCACACCAGTAAAGTTTTTAGCGTGTAGATTTATTTAGGGCCATTTGCACATGTTCATAGAATAGTTTACCCCCATAAATGACAAGACAGCACCCCTTCAGTGAGTCCCTAGCCTAAACATTATCTGCTTTACTTATACATAGCAAGAGGATAACGTTAAACACGGAAGCTTTTGATTTGTGGCACCAGATGATGGTCTACACGGGGCATCCTTCAAAAGCTACAATTAGGGATCCTCCTAGCTTTTCAGCAATACAAGCCCGTTTGAGGTCTTCTGGCCCATTTGCTTGACATTCGTGTTTTATGCCTTGGAACTTCTTTTTGATGGCATCCTTGGAGCTCGCATAGATCATTTTACTCTTCAGAGGAGCTAGTTCTGGTGCCCACAGGAAAAACATCAACTCCTCTTTTCTGGATTCCTTTGTTTCAAAGCTTGCATCATACAGAGCATAGTGACAATCTTTTTCAGGAAGCATCCCCACAAAATGCTTGAAAGGATCGGTTATGGTGACACCAACATCTCCCACCAAGATCTCTTTGCCTTTCTCCATGATGATGCACTTTTTGTCTGCACCGAGACAGAAGATGACAGCCTTCTTTCTTTTCTTGATTTCTTCTGGCGTGGAGCACTTCCGAACTTTCATGTCATAAAAAATGCTACATACTTCATCGGCAACTTGCACTCCTGAGGCCATGTTCGCCGCAGCAGTCTCAGAGCGCGGAAAGGGAGCCGGCCGGCGCCGAGTCTACTCTGGGTGTTGTTTTTTCTTTGGCTCCATCCCTTCATTCTTTCTGGAGTTATTTCTCCACTGATCTCCAGTAGCATAGTGGGCACCTACTGACCTGGGGAGTTCATCTTTCAGTGTCCTATCTTTTTGCCTTTTCATACTGTTCATGGGGTTCTCAAGGCAAGAATGCTGAAGTGGTTTGCCATGCCCTTCTCCAGTGGACCACATTCTGTCAGACCTCTCCACCATGACCCATCTGTCTTGGGTGGCCCCACATGGCATGGCTTAGTTTCATTGAGTTAGACAAGGCTGTGGTCCATGTGATCAGATTGGCTAGTTGTCCGTGACTGTAGTTTCAGCCTGTCTGCCCCCGATCCCCTCTCTCAGTGCCCACCATCTTACACACTGATTAGAATGGCTAAAATCCAAAAAACCTGAGAATACCAATTGCTGATGAGGCTGTAGAGCAATAGGAACTCTAATTCATTGCTGGTGGGAATGTAATATAGTACAGCCACTTTAGAAACAATTAGATGGTATAAACATAGTCTTATTATATAATCCAACAATCATACTCTTAGATATTTATGCAATTGACTTGGAAACTTATTTTCACACAAAACCTGCACACAAATGTTGTAATTTGCTTTATTCATTTTGTTTCTTTGCTTTTATTTTTAAGTTACATTTTATTTGGCAGAAATTTTTAGGACTAAAAGCCCAGGAGATAGTATTTCAAGTAACCCTGAGAAAACTGCTCTGAGAGTAGGGACGTGGGAGAGGATGAGACAGGTTATATAGAAGTTTTACAACAAAGGGGAGGTCATAGGAACATCAGAAGATTATTGTTAATTAAAGAAAACCAGATAACCCAAGTTAAGAAATTTAGCACTTTTCTTTGTATGGGAAAATGCAAGAATCTGGGCTCACTGAAGTCATTCCTTTGATATGTGCCTCAGCTGTCTGGGGCCAATTTTCTGTGTTTTCATATCCTGAGCTTCCTTTCCTCAGGCGTTACCATAGGGACTGGCTACAGTTCAACAGCTGCTACATGGCAGACATTATTCTCATTCCTGAGTTCCTTCAGGACTCACCTGCTGACATTCAAGGGCTGCAGTTGCTGATGACTTGTGACATCCTTATATACTGACATGGCAGGAAATATTCCGTTTCTCAGTTCCTCTTCTTGGTCTGAAATTCAACCAGTGTTTGGGAGACATTTCATGACAAATTTTTGCCCCGCAGCAGTAGGAATGCTCATCCCAGATCAGGTGAAAGTTCATGTTGATATGCTACTCTAGGTGCTAATTTCTGGATTAGGCCCTGTTAGTAAATTAAAAGATTCTCGGGGTCCTGTCTTACTAATCTATTATGACTCAGGAAATGTTTTCCTTTTTGCATCTTCCCATGTCTAGGGTTAGACTATTTCAATCATTGATTGCATACAGAACTGTGCATCTGATCAACTGTTTCAAGTCTCCTCGTTATCATTATTTTTGTTGGAGGCCTGATTACACATTGAGTACTGTAAGAGACAACAATCTTATGATTAATATGGCTAGTGACATTGGCAAAGTCATAGTGTAGCAGAGGCACAAAGCATAAGGAATTTGGAAGCAACAAATTAAAACAGTGATTAGTATAACTAGTTTGTAATCCAGCTGCATTAAACCATCAAGGCCATAGGAGAGCCAGCTGGAGAAGCCAAATTCTGGCAGGATTAGGTGGAGAGAAAAAGATAAATGTTTTATCTTTATTTATGAAAGTATACTTTATCAACCTGTTTTAGGTTATAGTGTAACAGAAAAGGTTTTACCAGCAACCAAAATATACTGCAGTGGGTAAATGGATAAGTAAACTGGTACGTCTATATAATGGGATACTCTTCAATGCTAAAATAGGAATGAACTATCAAGTTATGCAAAGATATGAATTAATCTTAAATGCGTATTTAATATTCCTGGTAAAGGAATCCAGCCTGAAAAGTCTACATAGTGTATAATTTCATTTATATGACATTCTGGAAAAGGTGAAAAAAAGATGATAAACAGATCAGTGATTCACAGGGATTTGAGAATTTGGGGAGGGTTGAATAGGTGAAGTAGAGAGGGTATTTTCTGGTAGTGGAGCTATTGTGTATGATACTTTAGTGATAGATACGTGACACTATGCATTTGTCAAAAACCCATTGAAATTTACAACACAAAGAATAAACTTCAATATATGCATGTTAAAAACATTATTCAGAGGATCCTAGGATGGACTGCAGAATGTGACTTAACAATCTAACTGAATTCCAAATGTGTGAAACAACCTCAATAAAAAGGGGTTTGGAGAAACGTTGCTGACCTTAGCAACTTTGGAAACAAGTAGAGTCTACAAGACTAAAGGTCAGAGGAACTGTGTATAGATATTTCACTATAGTTTAAAGTTGTTTACGTGAGCATGTGGGTTAACAATTCTAAAATCACTATACATGTAGACTAGGGTGTATAATTAAGTAAATGGATGGTGGTGTATGGGAAGTTACATACAGATAACTATATCTGTTAAGAGACCAGAATGATCCATATGGTAATGAATTAAAGACATCAGTGTAAGCTCATGCTTAGCTTAATTTAGATGTAAATAGATATTGAAATATTTACAGATATGTGGTATGATAAACAGTATGTATATACTGTGTGTGTGTGTGTATATATATATATATACACATGTATATTTCAAATATATATGTGCATTTCTTTGTTCTTTCAGCACAGAGGGCCTAAAAGTGACAATACCACAGTAGCAATGAGCACACCAAGTGCTCAGATCTTGGCTTCTAAAACCATTAAAGCAACCAGGTCTTTTTGGAGAAATGGCTGATTTTAGGACTGAGCCAGAAAAATACATTAGAGAAGCCTTTAATATCTTGTAGTACCAGAAACTAAGGAAGTGTTCAAAACAACTCCAAATGACTGGAAATGATGGGAATATGTTAAAGGGACATAGGAGCCAACTGAAGAAACTTCCAGTGGTAAAAGCTGGAAGATAAAAGGACAAAATAAACTAATATTAGATAATGACCCAGAGTATAAAATGATAACCCATGAATACATACTGTTGTAAATAAATGAATGAATAAATAGTTGGAATGAATAGACCTCTTTTGCTACAGAATTCCAAATAAGGAATGTAGATACTTCACCCTCAGTGGAAGGTAACTTCTAACTGCTTAAGTGTGGACTGCACATAGAGATTGCTTCCAAAACACACTGTATAGAAAGGGAGGGGGAAGACTAATTTTACAGTGGAGAAAGTGAAAGTGTGAAAGTGTTAGTCGCTCAGTTGTGTCTGACTCTTTGCAACCCCATGGACTGTAGCCCGCCAGGCTTCTCTGTCCATGGGGTTCTCCAGGCAAGAAACCGGACACTACTCAGCCAGATAGGTTAACAGCAAGATTAGTTAGCGTCAGTAGTAATAAATCATGGTGTAGTGTCTGTATCCTTGCTATGTTAGAATCACACTTTACCTCTGTGGCTTTCCTTCTAAAAGCCCAAACCAGAGTCTAAGCATGAGAAAAACACCAGATAAATCCCACTTGGGGAAAATTTTGCAAAATATCAGTCCTCCTTAAAATTCTCAAGGTCAAAAGGCAAGTCTGAACTGTGATAGCTAAAAGGAATCTAGTGAGATGTGATGACTGAATAGTGTCGTATCCTGGGTGGGATCATGGAACAGAAAAAAAGGATATAAGGTAAAAACTAAGGCAATTTGGCTAAGATATTGACTTTAGTTTATAATAATAATGTATTGATTATTGGTTGTGATAAATGTACCTCCTATATAGGGGAAACTGGCTATGGGGTTTACAAGGACTGTGTTACCTTTGTAGTTTTTCTGAAAATTGGTAACTTTTAAAAAATTTATTTAAAAACTTTAGAAAGATACACTGGAAACTCTGAACAGTGATTATGAGGGTGTTTGATGTTGGTAAGATGGAATATAGGATGGGAGGAAAATTTTTCATTGAGTACCTGAAAGATATTTATTTTTGAACTGTGAAAATAAAACAATTCAATAGTTAAGTAAGAAAACTGAAGACTTTATATTGCTTGTTTGAGAACAATAGTATTCCTTCTCAGGAGAAACTAGTGGTAAAGAACCTGCTTGCCAATGCAGTAGCCATAAGAAATGCAAGTTTGATCCCTTGGTCAGGAAGATCCCCTGGAGGAGGGTATAGCAACCCACTCTAGTATTCTTGCCTGGAGAATCCCTTGGACAGAGGAGCCTGGTGGTCCATAGCATCGCACAGAGTTGGATGGGACTGAAGAGACTTAGCACGCACACAAACTCTTCAGAAAGTCTTTAGAAGTGTAGAAGTTACTATATATGTATTGGCTGTTACTATTATTACACTTTTCATTTGTCTTTCTTAAATCTTGATATTTAGAAAGCTTTTCCTGGAGATCTGGAGCTATATTTTAGGCTTAAGATAAGATACATTTCTCTGATTCAAAGCTCAATGCCTTGGGCTTGGTTGCTTAACAAAACATTTATATTTAGCTGTACTTGGAGGTCTTTAGTCAAATGCTAACAATCCATCTCCCCTTTGTTAGCACATCACTTAACTGTTATGTTCCTTCTCTCAATTAAATTTTTTTCTAAATTAAAATTTATCTTAACTTTACAAGGTTCCATGTCTTTTCCCCTGGTTCTCAGTAATCTTTTCTCCTGGCAAAATTATAAGCCAGTCTTTCTTTCATTCAGAATTGCATGCTTACTCCCATGCTTTTTAAGACTGTCATGAAACTGTTGTGAATAGGGTTAAAAAACCTTATTTTTACATTTCATTTTACAATGGATGTTTTATTTTCAGTCATGGAGACAGTTTGTAATTCCTATCACCATTAATCTCTTGCTAAATATTTGCTAAGAGGATCAAGTACAGAGCTAATATGTAAGTTTACAGCTGCAAATAAAATAATAGAGGACAAATCTAAAGAAAGGGAAAGAAAAAGGCAGGGATACATTCTTTCTGAGAAGAGGCAGGATGTGGACTCTTTCATCAGTATCATACTTCTAAGAGGTTGTTTCCACGTGCTCAGAAATAAGGAAGGGAAATCGTTCGTACTAGTGGACACTAGGCGCTTTATTGGGTTTCCCTGGTGGCTCAGCAGGTGAAGAACCTGCCTGCAATGCAGGAGATACGGAGGCGCTTTATAAGGTGACTTCCAAATGTTGCTGTTGCTGCTGCTGCTGCTGCTAAGTCACTTCAGTCGTGTCTGACTCTGTGCGACCCCATAGACTGCAGCCCACCAGGCTCCGCCGTCCCTGGGATTCTCCAGGCAAGAATACTGGAGTGGGTTGCCATTTCCTTCTCCAGTGCATGAAAGGGAAAAGTGAAAGTGAAGTCACTCAGTCGTGTCCGACTCTCAGCGACCCCATGGACTGTAGCCTACCAGGCTCCTCCGTCCATGGGATTTTCCAGGCAAGAGTACTGGAGTGGGGTGCCATTGCCTTCTCCTTCCAAATGTTACATCCTTTTTTTCCCTTAAAAGAAATCTGTGAGGCAGATGTTATTTTCCACTAGAAGAAGAGAAGGAGACTTAGAGAAATGTGTCTTGTCCACATTTACACAGGAATTAAATGGCTGCGACAGGGATTGAAGACAAATTGGCTAGATTCTGAAGCCCCTCATATAAATAGGCATGTTTTTCTGGTGCCTGTCCTCTTTCTATAATACACACTGCTCTGAATAAAGAAGACAGAAGTTGGGATTAACAGAAGTTTGTCCAGGTTAATTAGTACTGTCCTTTCTTTGAAAAGAAAAAAGAAAACACATTTATTTATTTATTTGGCTTTGTTGGGTCTTAGTTTGGCACATGGGCTTAGTTGCCCTGCGGCATGTGGAATCTTAATTCCCAGACCAGGGATCAAACCCTCGTCCCCTGCATTGGAAGGCAGATTCTTAACCACTGGACCACCAGGGAGGTCCCAGGACTGCCCTTTAACTGTCGACTAGAAGAGAACTTGGGGCTAGAACCTAGAGAAGGTACCTGATTTATGAAAGGACCACTGAGGTAGCCACTTCATTTCACTGAACATGATGTTTGAGGCCCAAATGTTGGGACTTGATACAAGGGAAAAAAAAATGGGTTCCTGAGAAAGACACCAATATATCCCTTCAGTATTTATTTCTTTAAATAGCTACTGAAAACCATGCATTTTAAAAGATATGATTTATTGATATTGTTTCCATTGCATTTTCTGGGCAGAATTCCATTTTTGATGTTAGAAGAAAAATGCATAGTTATAAGTCTGCAGGGCTGTCAGCAAAAAATTGGCACTCTGAGATCTGATCGTTTGGCCAGTGGCCCCAGGCATTTAGTAGGGACATACCTAAATGATAGTTTTCATTTTTAAAGGTATAAAACCTGTATACTTGAAGTCAGAGTGTTTTAGTTTGGGTAACAAATCATCCCTAAAATTGCTATGTTCATAGATCCTGTGGGTCAGGAATTGGGACAGCGTCCAGAGAGGGATGGTTTGTAGTCACAATGTTTGTAGCTTCAACTGGGAAGAGTGGACAACTGCGGAAACCATCTGGAGGCGGTTTCACTCATATGTTGCGTGTTTTTACTGGTGGCTGACTAAGGTCTGTACGAGTAGTTGGATGTGTTGACCGGAGTATCTGTATGTCATCTCCCCACACTGGACTGGGTTTGCTTACAGTGTGGTGGCATCAGGGGAGTCAGACTTCTTACATGGTGACTCAGGTCTTCCAGTTCAAGTGTTCCAGCAAATAAGACAGAAATTGTGCCATCTTATATGACCCAGCCTTGGAAGTCATCAAGCATTATTTTTGCTGTTTAAAGCACTGACAGGCCTAGATTCCAGGGGAGGGACCATAGATCCCACCTTTCAGTTGGAAACATGTCAGGGTTACATTGTAGAAGGCCACATGAGGTGGCCCGTATCTTTGTGGGTACTTTTGGGAAAATATCATTTGCCCAACAGAATATTAGGTCATACAGTGCAGGTTATGTGCCTTATATAGGACTGAAGATAACTGTCTTCCTGCTTCCTGTCATTTCTTTCTATTTATAGTCTAGCAGTAGCTTTGTGTCCATGGTTACTTCTCAGTTTTTTGCCTTTGCTCAGCTTTATGTTCCTGTATTTCTCGTTAGTAAGTCAAGGTAGTTTCATAACCTTTACCTCTCTATGGATTATTAACAATAAAGCTTTATTTTTGTTTAGTCGGTGTGAAGAATGGTATTCCTGCTCCCTGCAGGCATTTGAGGATCCAGACTTACTCCATCTGATGACATCACCACCCACTAAGGACTCAGAATCCTCTATTAGCTCCTCTGCAACCAGCACAGATAAGGCACTTCCTCCTAACTATCTAGCCTTGGTCATACCTATCACTTCTGTTCATGTTTTGCTCGTGACAGCTAGTCATATGGTCCCCTCTAGACTCAAAGGCACAGGGAAATACAATCAGCTGTGTTCCCAGGGAGAAAGACAGGGTGTGAATATTAGCTACATCTATTGTCTCCTGTCTTCTCTCCCCCAGGCGGCAAAGAACCTGGAGCCTAAGCATTGCCAGAAAATTAAAGTGTAGAATGAAAGCAACTGACCAACTGGTTATTCAGTTTATCTTAAAGGTTATCAGTGTGCAAAGTAGTTTCAGAATTGTACAAATTAGACCTGAGATTATTAACAAGATTATTTAGTTCAGTGGTTTAAGACTATTTGTAAAATTTTATTATTTTATTTTGTAAACTTTTTATTTTATATTGGAGTATAGCCAGTTAGCAATGTTATAATCTCAGGTGAACAGCGAAGGGATTCAGCCATATATTAATTAATACATGTATCCATTCTCCCCCAAACTACCCTCCCATGCAGGCTGCCACATAACACTGAGCAGAATTGCATGTGCTCTACAGTAGGTCCTTGTTGGTTATCCATTTTAAATACAGCAGTGTGTACATGTCCGTCCCAAACTCTCCAACTATCCCTTTCCCCCTCCCTCCCCTCTGGCAACCATAAATTCATTCTTTAAGTCTGTGAGTCTCTGTTTTGCAAGTAAGTTCATTTGTGTAATTTATTTTTAGATTCCACATGTAAGGGATGTCATATGATATTTCTCCTTCTCTGTCTGACTTACTTCCCTCATATGACACTCTCTAGGTCCATCCGTGTTGCTGCAAATGGCATTATTTCATTCTTTCTAATGGCTGAATAATACTCCATTGTATATGAACCACATCTTTTTTAAAAAATTATTTTTCAGTTGAAGGTTAATTGCTTCACAGAATTTTGTTGTTTTCTGTGAAACATTAGCAAGACTCAGCCATAGGTACACCCATGTCCCCTCCTTCTTCAACCTCCCTCTCATCTCTCTCCTTATCCCATCTCTCTAGATTTTCAGAGTCCCTTTTTGAGTTCCCTGAGTCATATAGCAAATTCCTATTCCATGTTACTGTCTCCATACATCTCACCCTCTCTCTTTTCCCCTCCCCCTGTGTCCATAAGTCTGTTCTCATATGTCTGTTTTTCCATTGCTGCCCTGCAAATAAATTCATTAATACCATTCTTCTAGATTCCATACGTATGTGTTAGCATATGATGTTTATCTTTCTCTTTCTGACTTACTTCACTCTGTATAATAGGCTCTAGGTTTGTCCACCTCATTAGAAGTGACTCAGTGCATTCCTTTTTTATGGCTGAGTAATATTCCATTGTATATATGTACCACAGCTTCCTTATCCATGTCAGTGGATATCTTCATCTGTCAATGGACATCTAGGTTGCTTCCATGTTCTAGCTATTGTAAATAGTGCTGCAGTGAATACTGGGGTACATGTGACTTTTTCAATTATGGTTTCCTCAGGGTATATGCCTAGTAGTGGGACTGCTGGGTTATATGGTGGTTTTATTCCTAGTTTTTAAAGGAGTCTCCATGCCATCTTCCATAGTGGCTGTATCAATTTACATTCCCACCAACAGTGCAAGAGGATTCCTTTTTCTCCACACCCTCTCCAACATTTATTGTTTGTAGACTTTTTGATGATGACCATTCTGACTGGTGTGAGGTGGTATCTCATTGTAGTTTTGATTTGAATTTCTCTAATAATGAGTGATGTTGAGAATCTTTTCATGTGTTTCTTAGCCATCTGTATGTCTTCTTTGGGGAAATGTCTGTTTAGGTCTTTTCCCCACTTTTTGATTGGGTTGTTTCTTTTTCTGATACTGAATTGTATGAGCTGCTTGTATATTTTGTTAATTCTTTGTCAGTTGTTTGTTATTATTTTCTCCCATTCTGAGGGTTCTCCTTTCACCTTGTTTGTACTTTCCTTTGCTGTGCGAAAGCTTTTAAGTTTAATTAGGTCCTATTTGTTTATTTTTGTTTTCATTTCCATTACTCTAAGAGGTGGATTATAGAGGATCTTGCTTTGATTTATGTCATCGAGTGTTTTGCCTATGTTTACCTCTAAGAGTTTTATAGTTTCTGGTCCTACATTTAGGTCTTTAATCCGTTTTGATTTTACCTTTGTGTATGGCATTATGAAGTGTTCTAATTTCATTCTTTTGCATGTAGCTGTCCAGTTTTGCCAGCACCACTTATTGAAGAGGCTATTTTTGCCCCATTGTATATTCTTGCCCCTTTGTCAAAAATAAGGTGCCCATAGGTGCGTGGGTTTATAGTTGGGCCCTCTATTTTGTTCCATTGGTCTATATTTCTGTCTTTGTGCCAGTACCATACTGTCTTGATGATTGTAGCTTTGTAGTATAATCTGAAGTCAGGAAGGTTGATTCCAGCTCCATTCTTCTTTCTCAAGACTGCTTTGGCTATTTAGGATCTTTTGTGTCTCCATATGAATTGTGAAATGTTTTGCTCTAGTTCTGTGAAAAGTGCCGTTGGTGATTTCATCGGTATCACATTGAATCTGTTGACTGCATTTGGTAGTATAGTCATTTTCACAATATTGATTCTTTCAATCCAGGAATATGGAATATCTCTGCATCTACTTAGGTAGGTTTATACCTAGATATATTTTGTTCTTTGTGTTGCAGTGGTGAATGGGATTGATTCCTTAGTTTCTCTTTCTGATTTCTTTATACATTCTTATGTTGATGAACATTTAGGTTGCTTCCATGTCTTGGCTGTTGTAAACAGTGCTGCAGTGAACATTAGGGTGCATATATCCTTTTGGACCATATTTTTCTCCAGGTACATACCCAAGAGTGGGATTGCAGGTTTGTATGGTATCTCTGTTTTTAGTTTGTTTAAGAAACCTCCATACTGTTGTTCCTAGTAGCTGTACCAATTTACATTCCCACCAACAGTGTAGGAGGGTTCCCTTCTTTCTACACACTCTCAAGCATTATTATTTATTGATTTTTTGATGATAGCCATTATGACTGGTCTGAGGTGATATCTCATTGTAGTTTTGATTTGCATTTCTCTAATAATTAGCAATGTGGAACATCTTTTCATATGCCTCTTGGCCATCTGTATGTCCTCTTTGGAGAAATGTCTATTTAGGTCTTCTGCTCATTTTTGATTGGGTTGTTTGTTTTGATGATATTAAGCTGCATGAGCAGTTTGTAAATTTTGAAGACTAATCCCTGTCAATCATATCATTTGCAAAAATTCTCTCTCATTCTCTGGGTTATCTTCATTTTGCTTATGGTATCCTTTGCTTTGCAAAGGCTTTTGTTTTTATTTCTGTTACTCTGGGAGATGGATCAAAAAAGATATTGCTGTGATTCATGTTGAGTGTTCTGCCTATGTTTTCCTCTAAGAGTTTTGTAGTGTCAGATTTCACATTTAGGTCTTTAATCCATTTGTGTGTGTGTGTGTGTGGTGTTAAAGAATGTTCCAGTTTCATTTTTTACATGTAGCTGTCCAATTTTATCAACACCATTTATTGAAGAGACTGACTTTCCTCCATTGTATAGTCTTGCCTCCTCCATCATAGATTAATTGATGATAGGTGCATGAGTTTATTTTTGGGTATTCTATCCTGTTCCATTCATCTATATGTCTGTTTTTGTTCCAGTACCATACTGTTTTGATGACTATAGCTTTGTTGTATAGTCTGAAATCAGGATGCCTGATCCCTCCAACTCCATTTTTCTTTCACAAGATAGATTTAACTATTTGATGTCTTTTGTGTCTCCATACAAATTGTAAAATTTTTTCTTCTAGTTCTGTGAAAAATGCCATTGGTAATTGATAGGGATTGCATTCAATCTGTAGATTGCCTTGGCTAGTGTAGTTATTTTAGCAATATTGATTCTTCTTTAATTTCTTTCATCAGTGTCTTATAATTCCTGAAATACAGGTCTCTTATTTTTTTAGGAAGGTTTGTTCCTAGGTATTCTTTTTGATGTGAAAGTAAATGGGATTGTTTCCGTTGAAACAATCAACGGAAACTAAACTATTAACTAAACTAAACTAACTATTGTTTCCTTGAGTTCCGTTCTGATACTTTTTTGTTTGTTATATAAAAATGCAACAGATTTCTGTGTATTAATTTTGTAGCTTGCAACTCTACCAAACATTACAGATTTCTGTGAATTAATTTTGTTACTTTACCATTTGAACTACTCGGGAATCCTTTGTTGCTTGCAGCTTTACCAAATTCATTGATAAGTTCTAGTAGTTTTCTGGTAGTGTCTTTAGGATTTTCTATGTATAGTATCATGTCATTTCCAAATAATGACAGTTTAACTTTTTTTCCCATTCAGATTCCTTTTATTCCTTTTTCTTCGCTGATTGCTGTGGCTAGGACTTCCAAAACTATGTTGAATAAAAGTGGTGAGAGTGGACATTCTTGTCTTGTTCCTTATCTTAGAGAAAAATGCTTGCAGATTTTCACCACTGAGTATGATGCTAGCTATAGGTTTGTCATAAATGACCTTTATTATGTTGAGATATATTTCTTCTATTTCCATTTTCTGGAGAGTCTTTATCATAATTTTGTCAGACTTTCTGCATCTATTATGTGATCACATGGTTTTTATTTGATTTGTTGATGTGGTGTATCACATTGTTTGCGGATAGTGAAAAATCCTGCATCTCTGGGATAAATCCCACTTGATCATGATCAAGTATGGTCCTTTTAATGTATTTTTGTATTAGATTGCTGGTATTTTGTTGAGGATTTTTGTGTCTATGTTCATCAGTGGTATTGGCCTATAATTTTTTTTCCTTTTTTTTTTTTTGTGGTGTCTTTGTCTAGTTTTGATATCAAGGGGATGGCAGCCTCATAGAATGAATTTGGAAGTTTTCTGTCCTCTGCAATTTTTGGGGAGCAGTTTCAGAAGAATAGATGTTAGCTCTTCTCTAAATATTTGATAGAATTCATCTGTGAAGCCATCTTTCATGGACTTTCGTTGAGTTTTTTTAATCACAGTTTCAATGTCATTACTTGGGATTGGTCTGTTTATGTTTTCAATTTCTTCCTGGTTCACTCTTGGGAGATTGTACCTTTCTAAGAATTTGTCCATTTCTTCCAGGTTGTCTGTTTTATTGGTATATAGTTGCTTGTAATAGTCTCTTATGATCCTTTGTATTTCTGTGGTATCAGTTGTAACTTTTCTTTTTTTATTTCTAATTTTAATGATTTGAGTCCTCTCCCTTTTCTTGGTGAGTCTGGCTAAAGTTTTATCAATTTTATGTTTTCAAAGAAACAGCTTTTAGTTTCATTGATCTTTGCTATTGTTTTCATCTCTCTTTCATTTATTTCTGCTCTGATCTTTATGATTTCTTTCCTTTTACTAACTTTAGGTTTTGCTTGTTTTTCTTTCTTCAGTTGTTTTAGGTGTAAGTTTAGGGTGTTGAGATTTTTCTTGTTACCTAAGATAAGATTGTATTGCTATAAATGTCCTTCTTAGAATTGCTTTTGCTCCATCTCATAGGTTTTGGATCATTGTGTTTTTGTTTTCATTTGTCTCATTGTTTTCATTTGTCTCTAGGTATTTTTTAATTTCTTCTTCAATTCCTTCCAGAGAAGGCAGTGGCAACCCACTCTAGTACTCTTGCCTGGAAAATCCCATGGACGGAGGAGCCTGGTTGGCTGCAGTCCGTGGGGTCGCAAAGAGTCGGACACGACTGAGCGACTTCACTTTCACTTTTTACTTTCATGCATTGGAGAAGAAAATGGCAACCCACTCCAGTGTTCTTGCCTGGAGAATCCCAGGGATGGGGGAGCCTGGTGGGCTGCCGTCTATGGGGTCGCACAGAGTCGGACACGACTGAAGTGACTTAGCAGCAGCAGCAGCAGTAGCAATTCCTTCAGTGACCCATTGGTTGTTTAAAAGCACTTTGTTTAGCTTGCATGTGTGTGTGTGTGTGTTTTAGTTTTTTTTTTCTTGTGTGTGTGCATGCTCAGTTGTGTCTGACTTTGCTATCCTATGGACTGTAGCCCACCAGGCTCCTCTGTTCATGGAATTTCTCAAGCAAGAATACAGGAGTGGGTTGCCATTTCCTTCTCCAGGGGATCTTCCTGACCAAGGGATAGAACTTGTGTCTCCTGTGTCACTTGCACTGGCAGGTGGATTCTTTACCACTGTGCAATCTGGGAAGCCACTTTTTTTCCCATTATAGTTTATTTCTAATCTCATAGTGCTGTGATCAGAAAAGATGCTTGAAATGATTTCAGTTTTCTTAGATTTGCAGAGCCTCACTTTGCAGTCAATCCTGGAGAATGTTCTATGTGCACATGAGAAGAATGTGTATTCAGCTTTTGGATGGAATATTCTATAAATATCAATTAAGGCTAATGTGTAATTTAAGGCCTGCATTTCCTTACTGATTTTCTGTCTGGATGATCTGTCCATTGAGGAAAGTGGGGTATTAAAGTCCACCACTACTACTGTGTTTCTGTTGATTTCTCCCTTATTTGCCTTGTGTATTGAGTTGCTCCTATGTTGGGTGCATATATATTTATAATTGTTATATCTTCTTCTTGGAGTGATCCATTGATCATTATGTAGTATCTTTCTTTGTCTTTTGTAACAGTTTTTATTTTAAAATCTATTTTGTCTGATATGAGTATAGCTGCTCAAGCTTTCAGTTGATCTCAATTTGCATGGAATACCTTTTTCCATCCCCAAATCTTCTTTTTTGTAAAAAGAGGTAGTGGTTAAAATCATGGACTTAGGAGGCTGCATAAAGCAGGAACCCTGGAGCTAGGCTATTCCCATGTGGATCCTAGTTCTGCTGTTACCTAGCTCTGTAGCTTTGGAAAAGTTATTTAATCTTTATCTTGGTTCCATCCTCTATAAAACTGGGATGGTAATAACTGGTAATATTTGAGGTTGCAGTGAAGATTAAATGAGTAAATACTTGTGGAATAGCACCTGGCACATAGTGCTGTGGAAGTATCTGTTAAAGCAAATAATAAATAGATAAATATATCCTAGGATGTGGTAGGGATTATTTTGATATGAAATATAAAGGCCTACAGTCATTTCCTGGCAGTAAGCATCATACATATTGGCTGTTACTATTTTCTTTTAATTTAACCTATAATTGATTTATAATGTTGTATTAGTTTCAGGTATACAGCAAAGTGATTCAGTTTCACATAAAGAAATCTATTTTTCATGGCTGAGTCATGTCAATGTATGGCAAAAACTATTACAATATTGTAAAGTAATTAGCCCCCAACTAAAATAAATAAATTTATAAAAAAAAAAGAAATCTATTTTTCATAATCTTAGCTATTATAAATTATTACAAGATATTGAATTTAGTTCCCTGTGCTATATAGTAGTTCGTTATTGCTTATCTGTTTTGTATATAGTAGTGTATATCTAATTTATCCCTCTCCCTACTTTCATCTTTGATAACCATATGACTGCTTTTTATGACCAAGTCTGTTTCTGTTTTGTTAATAAGTTTATTTGCATCATCTTTAGATTCCGTATATACATGATATCATATGATATTTGTCAATCTCCATCTGACTTCACATGATAATCTCTAGGTGTATCCTTGTTGCTGCAAATGGCATTATTTCATTCTTTATACCTGAGTAATGTTCTGTTGTGTATGTATACCATGTCCTCTTCATCTGTCAGTGGACATTCAGGTTGCTTCCATTTCTTGGCTATTATAAATAGTGCTGCTATCAACATTGGGGTGCATGTATCTTTTCAAATTAGAGTTGTCATCTTTTCTGGGTATATGCCCAAGAGTGGTATTGCTTGGCTATTACCAAATAAATGTTAGCTATATTGTTAAAGATAGAATTAACCTTTCCTCGGTTCAGTTCAGTCACTCAGTTGTGTCCAATTCTTTGTGACTCCAGGGACTGCAGCACGCCAGGCCTCCCTGTCCATCACCAACTTCTAGAGTTTACTCAAACTCATGTCTGTTGAGTTGGTGATGCCATCCAACCGTCCCATTCTCTGTCATCCCCTTCTCCTCCTGCCTTCAATCTTTCCCAGCATCAGGGTGTTTTCTAATGAGTCAGTTCTTGACTGACTCAAGGTGGCCAAAGTATTCGAGAAACAAGGCTTTAGCATCAGTCCTTCC
The DNA here is from genome assembly GCF_054371585.1 of Giraffa tippelskirchi. Lineage (NCBI taxonomy): Eukaryota > Metazoa > Chordata > Mammalia > Artiodactyla > Giraffidae > Giraffa > Giraffa tippelskirchi. Next base: position 24,184,021 of record NC_137284.1, read on the forward strand.
AATGAATATTCAGGACTGATCTCCTTTAGGATGGACTGGTTGGATCTCCTTGCAGTCCAAGGGACTCTCAAGAGTCTTCTCCAACACCACAGTTTAAAAGCATGAATTCTTCAGCGCTCAGCCTTCTTTATAGTCCAACTCTCACATCCATACATGACTACTGGAAAAACCATAGCTTTGACTAGATGGATCTTTGTTGGCAAAGTAATGTCTCTTCTTTTTAATATGCTGTCTAAGTTGGTCACAACTTTTCTTCCAAGGAGCAAGTGTCTTTTAATTTCATGACTGCAGTCACCATCTGCAGTGATTTTGGAGCCTCAAAAAATAAAGTCTGTCACTGTTTCCATTGCTTCCCTGTCTGTTTGCCATGAAGTGATGGGACTGGATGCCATGATCTTAGTTTTCTGAATGTTGAGTTTTAAGCTAACTTTTCCACTGTCCTCTTTCACTTTCATCAAAAGCCTCTTTAGTTCTTCTTCGCTTTTTACCATAAAGGTGGTGTCATCTGCATATCTGAGGTTATTGATATTTCTCCCAGCAAGCTTGTTTCCAGCTTGTGCTTCATCCAGCCCAGCGTTTCTCATGATGTACTCTGCATAGAAGTTAAATAAGCAGGGTGACAATATAAAGCCTTGATATACTCCTTTCCTGATTTGGAACCAGTCTGCTGTTCCATGTTCAGTTCTAACTGTTGCTTCCTGACCTGCATACAGGTTTCTCAAGAGGCAGGTCAGGTGGTCTGGTATTCCCACTTCTTTCAGAATTTTCCAGAGTTTGTTGTGATCCACACAGTCAAAGTCTTTGGTGTAGTCAATAAAGCAGAAGTAGATGTTTTTCCTCGGGTCCTACAAAATTGTAGGCATTGTGCTAGGAAACTTGTTTCTTTTAATCTTCTTTGGCATTTTTTAGGATTTGGAGAATGGTCTACCCAGGTGTCTCTATACCTGTGATGATTTGTTTCCATTACAGAAACAAGATAGTTGCATATCTAGTTTTTCTCCTTTCCTGCCAGTAATCCTGCTAGGGATACACATTGGGTAGGAGTGGCCTTGTTTCTCACATCCATTTTGCCTTGACCTCCCCACTCAGACTTCTGGGAGGCAGTTGTTGGTTTCGGGGCACATACAGGCCACAGAGTGGAAGCTGGTACTGCACTCACTTTGGAGCACTTTGGGCTGTGAGTAATTTCTCCAAACAGTCATTATATATCTTTGTGGAGCTGCTGGAAAAAAGACTTTTTCTTGAAAGCTTTTTGTCTTTACTATTGATTTAGTACTGGAACCATTTAAAAATTAACCCTGCTGTTTTCATCCTAGTGTATGGAAGAAGCACATTCATCCAGCAATAACCACTTCAACATTTTGAGTCTATGTAGTTATACTGTTGGTCTGCCTAATATTCTGAAGAAATGGATTCCTTGGCATAAATTACTGGGAAAATGACAAATATTTTAATGAAAATAATTGGTTGATCTTTATCTGTCTATGTTATTTGGAATTACTGTTCCTGACTTTTATTTATGAATATAACATGGGGATGAGGTATTTTTGTGAGATTTGTATTCAGTTCATAGTAATTGATTGTTGCTAACCCTCAAGGGTAGGCTTTGGAGAATTATTTACACTGTTTATGGCTAGGGTCTGCGTAACATTTAAGCAAGGACTTGGGTTGAAGAAAATTGAGCTATGTAAATACAGGGTAGGGAAGATTCACCCTCATAGTTATTTTGAGTCAAAATAATTGATTCAAAATAATTTTGAGTCAAAGGACTTGCTGTGTTAGATATCTGTAAGTCAGTGTCAGCGTTAGGATGCACTCAGAGTTGTGTGCAGTGCAAAGGAGATGTTTTTATTCCTGCATGCTATATTTATGGGGGAAACTGATCCATTTTACCATACCTGAAGCATGCTGACCAAGTTGGGGAAGAATCTGGTTAAGAACAGTGAGACCCCATCCTTGACCAGGAAGGCCTCTTATTTTGGATGGGAGGCAAGAGTATAAAAGATTGAGCTGGAAATGCTTGGTTTAAAACAGAAAGCTTTGTAGTAAATATTATTGCTGTTTTCAAATATATGAAGGATGAACAAGCTTTTCTGGAGTCAGGACAGTTCACTGGAGCAGCACACTTGGCTGAGATGCCAGGCTAAGGGGAGAAATGCTGCTCATGAAATCTGACTGGTGACTTTATCAGTTATACAGCTGCTCATTCCCACAGACTCCCAGGAAGACGCTAAAGCACTTGAGGGCTGAAGATAGAGGACTGGTAGGGGTGAGAGCTCCCTGAACACTGGCTCACTATTGCTTTCAGTGTCCTCTCTTCCCCTGAAAGCACCACATGGCTCTTACCCGCTTGCTCACAGCATCAAACTTCGGCTTCTTGACCATGATGAGTTGGCTGGGGCATAAAGCAACACCTGGTGTACTTAACCACAGTGCTGCTTAACTTTCAGTCTGTGCGTGAATCATCTGTGGGTCTTACTAAAGTGCAGATTCTGATTCAAGTGTGTCTTGGTTGGGGTCCTATAATCTGAATTTCCATAGATGATGATGCTGCTGGTCAGTGGACCATACTTGAGTAACAAGTGTGTGTGTAAGTCGCTTAGTTGTGTCTAACTCTTTGCAACCCCATGCACTGTAACCCACCAGGCTCCTCTGTCCATGGGATTCTCCAGGCAAGATTACTGGAGTGGGTAGCCATTCCGTTCTCCAGGGGATCTTCCCAACCCAGGATCGAACCCGGGTCTCCCACACTGCAGGCAGATTCTTTATCATCTCTGAACCACCAGAGAAGCAGGCTGTACTACAAATCTACAGTCTGCCCTTTAGGCAAATGTCAAGTGCTCTCAGGCCAAATGACTGCCTCCTCCATGTTGCTTTCAGGACCAAGCCTTACATCAGTATTAGCAGAGGATTACTGCCTGCAAGTACTGCCTTTTTCTCTTCTCAGTACTCATGAAACAGTTTTAGCCAGGTATCACTTAGTTATCTGATTTCTTTGTCATCTCTAGGACCACTTTTGCCGTTATCTATTAATAACTTTTTTTTTTTCCTTTTTAATTGCATAAGAGCATTCTTAGGCCACAAGATTTGGCCCTGTCTGCAGGCTTGAAATGCTGGGGAATTACTGTCATGTGTAAATGGTTTTCAACCCTAACAATTTTTTTTTTTTTAAACATAGCATCTTGACTTTCATCCGGATTGCTGGAGATATAGCAGTTTTTGTATATACGCATGTTGCTGTCATATATCCCAAGACACAAATAACTATTTGTGTAATATTAGGGCACATTTGTTTTAACTGTATGTTTGTGATTACCCCAAGGTACCCACTTAGTCCAATTCATTGCAAAATGATCTTTAAAAGATATGTTTATAATACACTGAGCATTTGCTCAATGAGGCAATGATGATTAAATCTGGTTAAATATATATATATATATATATGCCTCCTTTTTTCTTTGTTTATTATGTTTCAAGTTATCTTGAATATTTTTGATTGTCATTGATTGAGGTCCTTTCAAGGTCATGTTCCTTCCCCCAGGAGTAGCTTGTTGGTCAAAATAAAGTGATTGAAAGAGTTCTTATTATGTGTTAATCTTGGTAAGGTCTTAAATACCAAGTTATGCTGCTTTTCCATACAGGAGCTGTGTGGTCTCAGACAAGGTATTTAATATCTCTGATCATCTGTGAACTCATCTGTAAAATAGTGATAATAGTACTTAGCTTGAAGAAATTAAATGAGATATTTATGAAAGCCCATTTCTAGAATGCCATATTTAATCATGAAATGATAGCTTCAACTTTCCTTTGTTTCCCATTCACCAATTTCTAGCTATTTTGAGGGGAGGGGCATACATTTGATTTCTTTTCCCACTATTCTCTAAATGGGAAATCTTAGAACAGGATCTGTATTTTAAATCCTATCTTAGCTTCTCAATATGTGTTCAGCACTGACATACTGAGTAAATTAATGAATGACCTGATAATCTCAAAGATTTTCCTGACCTTTTAAGTCCTCTGATTGTTTGATTCTTCCAGTATTCTGGGTGCTTAGAAAAAAACTGGAGAATTCTCTTAAAATGAATGTCTTGTATGTTAAGGGATTTCCTCCTTAACAGTCTTAAAAAATATATATTATATTATTACTAGTAAGTATGTACCTGGGCCCAGGAGATGGCTGCAATAGTCTAAGTAACATGTTCTATTTATGATCTTGAGCCTAATTCTTAGTATAGTCCACACGAGGTGGGTCAGAGGCTGGTCTTGACTTCACTTTTCCTGCAGTGTGATCTCGGGAAGATCTCTGTGAAAGATGAGCAAGGAATGTGCATTTGTTTTCATATGTGATGTGAGATTTGGAAGTCATGGATAATAGAAGCTGAGATTCATGATATATTCATCTCAGTGCTCATGCAGGATGCACTTTATGTTCTGGATTGAATATGCTTGGGTTAGTGGGATCAGGCCAACTCAGTGGATTAGAGCAGAAGTAGTAGGTCCTTCCACATCTTGGGATTGAACATGGTTACCTATTTAGGCGAGTAGTTCTTGAATTGCCTGTGTGAATAAGCTGCTAGGAGACAGTGCTAATTGAGGCCGTCTTTACTACTTTGTCTCTATGCCTCTGAGATGAGGCCTAACTGGTACATGGATAGTACATGGATTGTCACATCTAACTCTGAGTTTAAAATCTGGCTTGGGTATGTTACTTAATTCCAGAATCTCAGTGTTTTTTTAAAAGATAGTCAGAAGGTATCGTATCAGTCTTCCAGGTTTTTGTGAGTGATGGATTAGACAGTATATGTCAGAGGCCCAGTGCAGTGCCTGGCAGTGAGATTGGACCCTGTGGTGATGATGGTCACGGTGACACATTTCAGAAGGGCCACATAGGAAACTACATAGTTCTGCCCCCATGAAAGTACCAGCCCTGGTGTGTGACTGAGGAGTGTCCCGAAGTTGCCTGCTGCCTTTTATGGCCAGTGTGCCGGCTGTAGAGGAGGTGCTGAGTTTTTCACGGATCTGGAAAAAAAAGGTAACAATCTGCAAAAAGAAAAGGTCAATCATATGTTTCATTCCATGACATTTGGAAATATTAAGACATAATGCGAGTAGCTTCAAACGTTCCTTCCTTATTGGTTATGTAGGAATTGTTCACTTATAGTGTCTTGTCCAGGGGGAAGTAAAAACAACAGCAACAACAAAAAAAACCTTATTCATCGCTTCTGTGACAGTTTGTTTCCATCCCTGATAGTTCACGTGACTTGCATTCTCCTTTAATTCTTGAAAAAGTAGAAGTGGCAGTAATAAAAATAAACATCAATAAACCCATTCCATGTCGATGGCCTTTCGTAGACAATTGAAAGGGGACCTGAATTATATTTAAGTGACACTGCACTGAGCTTTGCCAATTAGCTTGTCACCTGTCACTCACAGTGCATCTGTCAGTCACCGTATCAGGCCTTCAGGCTGTCACTATGAGGACTCTTGGATGGGAGGTGAATTGGGTTCCATACTGTACAATTAATTGTGGGTTGTGTTTCTTTGCGTCATGTTGAGTTAAGTTTAGATTCTGGGAATCCTGGTAGGAAGTCACGAGGATTGATGACGGCTGTGATAACCAGAAGTAAAACAAAACACATTTTTGTTCTTTACATACAGCTATTTTGAACTGGAGAGCAGTGGTCTGAGGGATGAGATTCGCTATCGCTACATACACAATGGGAAGCCGCGGACAGAGGCACTTCCGTACCGCATGGCTGATGGGCAGTGGCACAAGGTTGCACTGTCAGTCAGCGCCTCCCACCTCCTGCTCCACATCGACTGCAACAGGTATGTCTTTGCGTTTGATCTTCTGTGATTGTGCCCTTGAAATCGAGCAACGGGGAAGGAAAAAAAAAAACAATTCCCTCCAAGCCTTGCTGGGAAACAAAAACCAAGGGACCCTAGGAGTCATTTAACATACTGAATGGGCCATTAGGTGTGCTGGAATGACCAACTGTAATATGCTAAGAAAACAGTTCATTAAAATGAAACCATATGCAGCGATTAGGAAGAAATGTCCGGAAGGTTGATTACAGATGGGGGAATATTAAGTACACCTCGGTGTACTCGAGGTACCGGCTGGAATTCCATGGAGCTGTGATTACAGTTAACTGTGATGTATTGTTGTTGAGTCCGTTCCACTTGGAAGCAAATGAGCTGGTCTACCTTCAAATGAATCTGAGAAGCCGGTGCTACTGGAGCGGCTAATTCTATTTCACTTCATCAAGCACAGCTTTGCTTAAATATTTTTTCCAAATGGAAATTTCTTAAAAGGGCTATTCTTGGAATCTTTTGGAATTGATGCCATTTATCTCTGCAGAGGGTTGAGCCTTCTGGTTTATCAGAGGGTGGCAGGGCTACTTTGAAGATGGGGGTGGGGGGAGCGAGAGGGGGAAGGGAGAGTTTCATTGGATGCTGTGGGTTGTGGTGGGAAGGAGATATCTTCCTCCATGTCTGTCCCTAGAGGGAGGTTTACTGCCAACTGAACAAAGGACACTATTGGTCTCTATTGGTTCACATGTGGCTGGACAGCTGGATGATGGTGGTGAAGGGGGATGTTTTCATTTCTCCAGAACCCACTGAAAGTCTATGAATAGTGATCTGAGTCCTATCATAGAGAATCTTTTTTGATGTAAAGTAGCCACGAATGGTTGGTCTTCATTAATACTACTGCCAAAGTTAAATGATTGTTTGGCCACGGGACTTGTTCTTTTAGGCTGTGGAAAAAGTACAGGCGTGTTGAGGACAGCCTCCATTCTGGCACCCAATAGAAAGAAGCTCCAGACTGCATTTCTGATGAGGGGATACTTCAGTGTGCTTGCTAGTCCAGCTCTGCAGTCTCTCTCAGGAGAGGACCTGGAAAGGCAGAGAACGGAAACTAGTGTCGGGTTTAAGGGAAGTTCCACCATCTTGAAATGAGTCTTGGTCTAGCTTGGTGTGTCTATTTAAAGTGCTTTCTGGATTTTCTAGAGAACTGTGGCTTCAACCAGAGGTGATGTGTGCCTGGATGACATTTCCATAGAAACAAGTAGCTCCTTTTTACCTTGGGCTGGGCAGCTTGGATGAAGCCAGCTCTCAGCCACTAGTTCCATTTCCACCTTCAAGAACTCACTGGCTCTTTCAATTCTCTAGAACTACAGTGGCCTTTCAGGTAGCATTTCTGTTTCCCTCTACCCACCACCCATACTTGACTCAGATGGGAGACAAGAAGAGTCCTGTGTGTCCTTCTATACCAGAGGCAAGAAAGAAACGTTGAAGCCCTAGTTTAGTACTTCCCAGCTGAAACATCCTGGAGACACTGTGTTTTCTTGCTCTGCAATTATTTGCTTCCTCTTTGTGTAAGTTTTATCTTTTATTTCCCAATAGTCTTCTCTCTAGAGAAGAGGGAGCTTCCCTCGTGGCTCAGATGGTAAAAGCATCTACTCGCAATGCGGGAGACCCGGGTTCGATCCCTGGGTGGGGAAGATCCTCTGGAGAAGGAAATGGCAACCCACTCCAGTACTCTTGCCTGGAAAATTCCATGGGTGGAGGAGCCTCATGGGCTACAGTCCATGGGATCGCAAAGAGTCGGACACGACTGAGCGACTTCACTTTCACTAGAGAAGAGGAAAGAGAGGGAGGATAGTCTGTGCTAATTGAAGTTTGCCTCCCTTCGAAAATGCTCTGGTCCCTATGAAACTGTCTCCTCTGCCATCCTCAGACACTTGTTAGCTGTGTGAATTTGGACACATTAATTCCTTTGCATCTCAGTGTAATTTGTAAACTGGGACTGTTAATACTATATGTTCTGTTACACATAGTCACAGATGGGAATGTTAAATAAGATAATTTGCAAAAAGTGCTTTGGGTGGTGCTTGGCCTTTGGCCCCCAGTACGTGGTGGTGGTGGGTGTTACTGTTGTTATTATTTATTCTGCACATCTGTTGTGACCCTGTGTCTCCAGACTTTCATTTGTCATATATTCTGGCCTCTCTGCCATAAAAGTAGGGAGAGAACAGGAGAGCTGGAACCCACAGTGTGCTTTAGGGTCAGCCGCATTTATACAGAATGGATTTGAGGAGCTTCTAAATACTAGTCCCCTTCTCTGGTGTTTTTTATACTTTCATTCATAGCATAACTTATTTTCCTTTATTTAAGATCTTGGAGGGAAAACATAAAGATGGTGCCAGTTAATGATTCATGGACCCAGGACAAATGAGGTTTTTAGATAAGTTAGGGAAAGAGAAGCTGGGAATGACTGGGCCAGGGGATAGGTCAGTTTTGATTTTGGTGTAGGAAAAGTCTAGAAACAGTTATAAAGCCTGACTACACTTAAGAATTATGGGTAACCAGGGGCCATCTCTGACCTGGTGAATCAGATTCCCTGAGTGTGGAACTATATTCTTCATAAACTCTCTGGGTAGTTCTTATGCAAGCAGGTTAGGCTTGGTGCATGGGCTGGGATTTGAAAATCACTGGTTTGAATAGAGGGAGTACTTGCGATTTCCCCAAATGTGGGAAACTCGACTGTATAATTTGTGGTAGTGGGGAACTGCATTTGTGTTTTCCCTTGAGAAAAAAAAAAAGGAAAGAGGGAGCAGAAACTGGAAGATGGCCTGGGCTGCAATAAAGAAGTGAGGGACCCTGGAAATGCAAGTACCTGAAAAGCACAGCCCCAATGAGGAGGAGGAAAAGTTTAAGGTGAGGATAGTGTCTAGTATGTGGAACAAACTTTTCTTCTTCGAAAGTTTCTTCCTAGCCAGCACTGGCTGATTTTTCAAATGGCAGAAGCTCTGGGCTATTGATCAAGATGCTGGTGTACTATGTCTTATCTAGGCCACCCTTACAGAGAGTGAATTTCGGAAAGGCTGATTTTTATTTTCTAAGCTATGCATTTCATACCGCTGTGAGATTCTTCCTTTTTGATTCCTTTTGCCCTTAACGTTATGCTTCCTTATTTTTCTCCACCTGTCACCTGCTGGAGCTGTGCTGGGTAGAAGATAAATGGTGAAGCAATAGATAACATTTTTGGGTGCTGACTGTGCCAGTGACCATGCTAAGTACTTTACATAGATTGATTTATCACTCTGGCTATTTTTCTCATCTAAAAGTGATGGAACTGAGGTTACATTCTACTTTTGTAACCCTCTGCTGCTAAGAGGCAGCTCTAGGATTTGGACCTGAGTCTGACTTCTGTGTGTCTGCTCTAACCACTAGGCTCTTCAGCTCAACATGAGGGACTGTTGACACTGGACTTAGAACATGATGGAAGAAAAGAGCCAGACTCAGTGTGAGAAGTTTGTTCTTTACTTCTAGTATTTTCCTCTCATGTGTCTTACATTGCTGATCTTTGGGGTTGATGGGCAAGATGTGGAATCTTACACAACCCATTGGTTTGGCACAAGGAAAGGGACTTCTGTCTACTGGGCATCTACCATAGGCCAAGTAATGTGCTAGGTGAAATAGATGTAACAGTCCTTGGGGCAGCCATATGGTGTGGAAGCCATTTCATTAGACCAATTTTGCAGATTTGGAAGTAGAAAGGTTCCAAGATGGTAAGTAACTCAGTTCCAATTACATAACATAACCATGGAGCTAAAACTCTGAACCAGGATCTAACTCCCCAACCTTTGCCTGCCTACCTACCTCTCCTCTCTGCCTCTAAAATTCATGTCTTTTCCAAGATAAAGTCATAACCATACCAGGAAGTCTTCCCAGGAGAGAGAAGATATAAAAATGTCAGAAAGCCCTAAAAATACTTGAAATCAGAGCGAGAAGATTTCTAGGCAGTTCCATTGTTCTGAGGAACTGGAATGTGGCAGAAATTTCTCCTTTTCTTAGAAGTGAGAAACAGAACCTTTTCAGACCTAATTACACAAATTGTCACAAGAAAAGTGATTGCTATTTCAGTTGGTAATCTAACATTTTCTGCCTGTTACTGAGACACACTTTTCTTCCTGCTTCAGCTGTTCAGCTGGGCCTACTTGGAAACTCCCAAGTGTGGGTAGCAGATTACTTCAAGCTAGAAACATTGAAAGAACCACTCAGTTGGGTGGCCAGCTTGATTATCTCCACTGCCTTAGGTTTTTCTTTTGCTTCCTTTGTATTAAGAGTTGCTAACAAAGCTGAGAAGGAAGCCTGAACTAACATTCCTCCGATTACCCTGCTCCATTCTCAGCTCAACTTGCAGCCTCTTCCAGTCACTCAAAGCCCACAATCCCCTGACATCTGGGATCCAGTGGGTAAGGGTTCTTTTACCACAAAAGGGATTTTCTTTCCTTCTCTTTATTTGGTAACTTCTAATTTTCAGTCAATCTATTCAATTAAAGTACTGGACACACTGTCTCTGCCGGGCTGTGGGGATACAAAGAAATAGGAGTTCTTGCCATCAGGAAGTCCTTGGCTTATTCATTCAGTCCTTTTGAATTCTGAAGCCACCAGGGTCCCCCACAGTGACTGGCCCTGATCCTTGGATATTAGAAGAATCATAGACTCTCATGGAAGCTGGTGAGCAGGCTGTTTAAACACTAATGATAGCAGCTAAGCAGAGAGAAAACTAAAAATAGTCACTCCCAGCATCTTGGTCTTGAAATGACAGTGGAGGAATGGACTCAAAAGTGTTTTCCATTCAAATGGTACATGCATCCAGGCTTCAGCAGGAACTTTCTGCAATACACAGGTCTCCCTGCTCCAATCCCGCCTCCTCTTTCCTCACTGCTGGAACAATTTCTCTCTCATCCAGTCCCATTGAAATGGAATTATGAACTTGCACCTCATTTGTTCAAGCTTGTGTGGGTAGACATAGTGCCTGCATATACACACACACACTGGCATCCCGGTTGTCACTCTGACAGAGTTAACTCAGTGATTGTAGTCTAAACAGTAAACATATTTAGATTTTACCTCTAAAGCTTGGTATTGATTCACAGCAGAGCACATTCAGCTTTTCCATACAACTGATTTTGAAAAACTCGCAGACCCAGAAAAATAAACTTACTGTCAATCACTGAACAAGTCAGTAATTCAAAGTTTCTGTCAAATATTTCAGACTAACTTCATGATATGAGCATCTGTTTATATCTCTAGGTTTTTCATAGTGAAATATGGTGATATGGCATCTTCTTTCCAGAGAGCTCCTAAAGTATTTACAAGCATGTTGTTAAACCAAACATTCCTTAACGTAGTTAAAGCCATGTATAATGTACTACAACGACTTTTTGACAAACATTTTCACTAGAGTAAAGAGGGAGAAATTAAGAGATGACTATCAAAGACCATCACTTCCAAAAAAGCTAGGCCAAGATTCTCAATCTCCTGCTTCCTGCACTGATATATTATTTACTTCACAAACAGGAACACGTGCACACAACTCATCAAAATTAAAACTGAGACTGTAGTGTATGCCTGATGTCCAGCTAACCTAGCAGCACCCGATCTTCTGTCTCGAAAGAAGTGAAAAGCAAGGAAAGAAGATAGGATATAACTCATGTGTAATTTAATTAACAGTAAAAGGCAACAGCACAAGGAATGTTGTAAGGCAGTACCTGATGGATTGCTGGTTTCCTAGTAGAGACCATCAGGTCTGGGAGACCACAGAAGGAAGAGCTCCTGGTGACATGGAGTAGCTTCTCAATTTCTTACCATCCCAGGTAAAAATGTATGACACTCTCTGCAGCTTTACAGTTTTGCCACTGTGATTTGATTCTGTATAAGTTACATGAGAATCCGATTTGGAATGAGATTCATCTTGTGAGCGTGACAAAGCCAGTCATAGTGGCAGTGATAAAAGACTGTGGATCAAGTTGGCAGTGAGAGACAGCCTGCAGGAAGAGACAGAGAAGGAAATATGACAGAGGGGATGACAGGGAAAAAAGAGCTGTTCTTATATGACCAGGCACATGTTCTCTGGTTTAACCTAAACCTGTAGTGAATGCTGGACCTTTGTCTTGGTTTTGCCACTTATAAAATGTGACTTAATGTGCAATGATGGAGTGTGAAATCAGGAAATCTGTGTCTTAGATTCTTTGAAGATTCCTCCTGTCCTCTCATCTTCAATCCTTCCTCTCTGTCAGAATCTGTGCTTATATCTATAAAATGGGAGTAATAGTAACTCTTCTACCATATAATGGTTATAGGAATGTAGCAAAAGAGTGTGTGCAAAATGCTTAGAAAATTTCAAGCTACTCTGTGAACACACAGCATCATGAAGTACTATAAACATTTGCCATCATATAGCAAAGATGTTTCAGTGTCGTAATGGAAATCAATGCAATTTAATTAAATCTTATACAAAAAGTGAAGATTTTTTTTGTGTGAAGATCCATGTCTCATGGATGAGGACCTGGCGCATAATGTGAATCCATGGTGGAGTGTAGGTTTTGAGGTCCATCAGGTCCCTGAAATTATTTTAACTGCCAAATCCTAGGCAGTTAAAACTGCCTTGGAGTTAAAACTCCAAGAGTTTGTCTTTTAGTTCCATGGTTGGTAGTACAACACAATGATGAATGATTTTTATGCCAAAAGAGTCCCTTTAAATGTAAGTAATTGCAGAGTCTCTTTAAACATATATAACTGAGGCTGAATGGGAAAGAGAACATCCCCTCCAATGTGATCTGATGTTTCCTTGATCCTGGCAGGGCTTTGAGAATGTGGCATGGCCCCTTTCCTTTTTACTTCTGTGAGAGAGGAGATCCAAAGATTCAGTTCCCCCATTCTCAAACCATGAGCCAAAATGATCACAGCTTTTAGGAGGAGATGTAAAGCCAGGTGCAGTTTACTGAATGAGGAAACCACTGTCTTATAATTTCCTGGCTTTCCTAAACATAATAGATACTATTTGCATCTCTACTTTGAAAATCTGGCTTTTTATCACAAAAACATTCTGGACTAAAAACTAGAGCTACCAGAAAGTGTTAAATTTGTATGACCCTGGGAAATTCGTTTACTGTCCCTGGGTCTTAGCTCCCTAGATATAAAATGAGGGGCTAGGACTAGATTTCTGAATCTCCTTCCACCTCTACTCTTCCAGGCATATCTCATCACAATGCTTAGTTAGAATGTGCATTTTTTTTTTTTTTGCCCTCAGGACCCTGGAGAGCAACCGAGCTTGTCATCTTCACAGGGCTGCTGGCGGTTTGCAGTCATCTGAATTGATTTGTGTGTTGACAGTGCAGCCTGCTGCTGGTGAAGAAAGGCTACTTACCCTAGATACCCAATCTTTTTTTTTTTCACCTTCACTTGCCTTCCTTCTTGCTAGAGTAGATGCTGAATATGCAATTTTGGGTATCTAAGGAATGTTGACATCTTATTCTCTTCACCTTGTGCTATTTCTTTCTTTCATACATCTTCTGATCCAGACATGTGACAGTGGACAGCCTTTTGGGGGGTAAATAGGCTGTCCTGGCTGTGTAGGTCCTGGTAGCTTGGTAACCTACAAGATAAAGCAGTGTACTGTAGCCAGCAGATGATGGATTGTTGTACTATTAAAAAATAACACATCCTCTGAGTACTGAAGGGAAAAAAGCTTTTGTTGCTGCCAAACCATAGGGTCTTAAATAATGGGAGATAATGAATCTAAAGGTCTAGGTGGCCAATGTAATACATTCCAAATTGTAGATTATTCAACAAAGTAGAAGGTCTTCCCTGGTGGTTCGGTTGGTAAAGAGTCTGCCTGGAATGCAGGAGACCTGGGTTCAATCCCTGGGTTGGGAAGGTTCCCTGGAGAAGGAAATGTCAATCCACTCTAGTATTCTTGCCTAGAGAATTCCATGGACAGAAGAGCCTGTTGGGCTACAGTCCATGGGGTCATAAAGAGTTGGACATGGCTGAGTGACTAACACTTTCACTTTCAGCACAGTAAAAAGTGGCTGCTTAATTGTTAAGGTGCTCAGACGTGACCATGTTGGATGTCTCATTCTGACTGAGACCTGCACACTTGTATTCACGCTTTGTACTCTGCAGCTTGTTAATTCCAACCTCATTAGAAGTATTCCAAGCTTAACTCTGCCCGATCTTCTAATGACATCAGTAGCAAACCCATTTCTAATTTTGTCTTTTCAAAAGCCTTTATCTTTATCTTTTTTCTCTTGCCTGGTGGGTTTAAATATGCTTTTGGTCAACAGTGGCCTCAATGGCAGAGAAGTAGAAGGTGAAAGGATTAACTGAAGTGGATGATGAGAGAGTGGCCTGCATTTCCCCATCTACCTTCATTCCTGGGCTTTCAGAATTGCAAAAGGAAAGGGCTAAAAAGAAATACATATCTGGTGGTTTGTTGGCTACCTGAGGCCATGAGTAGATTAACAAGAAGGTACATTATTGCATACACAGGATCTAAGATGTATTAAAATAGAAGGGAAAATAAGACTTCATTTCCAACTTACAGTGACTTCATCTATATGCCTTCAGACACATCTTGAGTTGTGATTTAATGCATGGACATGGGTTTATACAGGATGAATGGAGGGGAAATAGGCTGCAGGAGAAATAATGTTTTTTTTTTTGTAGGAGAAAATATCAAAGCTTGCATCTTTATTGTTACAGTTCTACTCTGTCCTTGATGATGGATGCGTATGGTTATTCCTTAAATAGGAAAGCAGCAAGTGAAAATAAAAAACCAGAACAGTACCTATGATGGAACCCAATTTTTTAAAAAATGTACATTTATACATTAGTTGTCTCTGTTTCTTTTATGCTTCACTTGTTGGAAAAGAACATTGGGGAATAAAAAATGCATGAGCCATGAGGACTTTTTAATTGAAAAAGAAAAAGAATTCCAAATACTATATTAGTTTTCTAGTTAGAGCAGGGGTACTGATGTTGTCATTGAAAACAACTGATTTTCTATACTACTGGAAAGAAATTCATCTATCTCTCTGGGAACTTTAATTAAATTAATGTTATAAATAATAGCAGCCAGAGTGGCTGGATGCAAGGAAACAGATTTATAGCTGAACCTGTTCAGCTGCTTTTCTTGTAGGGGATATGGTGGAGATGGGGTGTGGGAATGAGGAGGCTTGGAAGGAAAAGGTTTTTGAGAATGTTTTTCCCTGCTCTCACCCCTTAAATTCAGTTGACTCTTGCCCCTCAGCTCATCCCTCTTTACTTCTTATGAGTGTGTCTCCAGTAAGAGCTGCAGAGCCCCCAAGCCAGCTGGTTAATGTGTCTGGGCCTTCACCTGAGGGTTTTCCTGGGCAGGTAGAGTGGAAATAATTTCCCTTCTCCGTAAAGGGTCTGTGTGATGCCATCTCTGACTCTTACTCAGGAAAGTCCTGCTGCATCTTTAGTCATTAGAGTCTGTCGGTCTGAGGTATCACTTTCTTGACATCAAATTTCACACATAGGAACTTACAGGCTTGGAGTTGGAGCTCTCAGTGGGCTTCTTTGGGATACTCAGAATACCTATATTACCCAGAAGGGAATTTCATTTCCAGGAGAGGTAAACAGCTGTAATCCATCATGGTGTGTCCCCAGCAGAGCTCATTCAGTTACTCAGTGTTCTCCAGGTTGGTGCTGTCTTTGAAGCACAAGCAAGGAGGGTGCTGAGGAATCTATGATTTCAGTTTCTTGAATTCTTTGACATTTTGGCCTCAGAGACTCAGCACCATGCTGCGAAAAACTTAGACTTTTTGCTCAGTCATTGCTGAGTTGAGGTTAAGGTTTTGGACTTTTTTTAAAAAAAGAGGTGATCTATGTATTCCCTTGATCTTTTTTTGTAAAAGCACTCTGTGGTGGATGTTCTTGCATCTTATAGATGAAGACTTTTGAGGTACTGAGAATAGAAATGACTTGTCCAGGAGCTCATAGTTAATCACTGACAGATGGAAGCCAGAGTCCAGAGGTCTTTCCTTATTTCTTTTTCAGGGAGATTATTCTTTACCAATCCCCTCCACCTTCTTCCCTCTTCTCTTCCTCCATCTTTTTAACACCCCCGTGTGACAAGATATCACTTCTAACTTCTCATGGACTAAGTATAAGATATCCTTATAAACTGAAGCCAACAAAGGCCAAATTCCATGTATTACTTTCTCAGACCGAGGAGGCTGGTTACCTCCAAGGACGACTTCCTTGTTGCGCCAAAATTGACCTTGTTGTAAATTCCAACCACTGTTGGCCTTTGGACTCTGTAGATAATTTCACATAACGCTTTTTTGATTTAAAGACTCTCCTTCCTTCCTGGAATCTACAGTGTTGATAGACAGGTTCATGACTTCAATTCCACAGAGATATGGGGTCAGGGCTTTGAATGGACCATCATCCCTATATGATTTGTATGCCTTGCATGTATCTCCATACTGATGTGCAATGGCCAAGGACCTAATCTTAAATCATGACTGACCGCAAATGAGCCATTTGGCCATTTCTTCAAATGTGAAATAGTTGCATTACGCTAGTCTCCAGTGTTACGTGGGTGGTTTTACACTGTTCCGATATAAATTTTGATACTCACTATTTCAAGGTGATAAACTCTCTGTGTTCTTTAAGGTGACTTTGCAATCACAAGGTCTCATTAGAAACTACTGGTGGTGAAATAAAGGATTGGGTGGTGGCAGACCCCCATTTAGGAGGGCATTTGTCATTATTGCTTCTTTTATTGGTATTTAATTAGATATGTACTAGAGCCTGCAGGAGCTAATAAGAACAAGGCCTAGGAAGTAGGTGAGCACACTGAATTGTGAGTCTTTCACAGGCAGCAATGTTTCATGGACATTAGGGCAATACATAAAGACTTCACACTGCAAACCAGATCACATATTCCCTTCCCACTCGAGCACCCACATAAGCTCATTTGATGGCCTCCTCTAAGCTTAAGGCTAAAGGTCACTATCCTTAATATAGCTTAAATTGTTTTTTTGCATAGTCTGGCCTATGTTTCCTTCTTCAATTTCTTCTTGCACTTCATTTAGTTCTTTAAATACCATATTCTTTGAAGCCTCAGGATCTCCATATATGCCATTTCTTGAAAATCAAGTTCACTTCTACTTTTAATTTTCAGGACAAGAGAAAGAAGTTTCTTGTGTTTTACTATTTCATCATAAACTGTTTCCCTGCAGAGTGGTTTTTGATCATTTGATTGATGCATGTCTTTCTCACAGGCTGCAGGCCCCTCTCGAGAGCTCACCCTTGCATCACCAGTGTATATCATAGAGCTGTCACATAATAGGTGTTGTAAATTTCAATGTGACTTGTAAATATCAGGCCTGGGGAAAGATGAAGATAAAGTTACCCTGGCATTTCTGCTTTGAACTTCTGTGGATTATTCTTTTCTAGAGAAAAGCAGTTAATCTGTAGAAGACTTTCGGTGATTTCCTGGTCTGATTCACAGCACAGAGTGAGCTGTGCCCCACTTGCAAGTTGAATTTACATGTCTCCTATGTCTGCAGGAGCTCTGGCAGGCATAGAAGAGTAGAGGTAAATTACATATGGGGCACAAACATAAACTGATCACTGATAGGATTAAGGGGAATGTGCCCTCTCTGTTGGAGAGAAAACACAGTTGGGTACACTTGTCTGGTCTGTGGACATATCACCATCATCCAATTCTGTGGGTCTGTTTCTTCAAACTATAGCCGAAGCTCATGATAGGATCTCCCATCAAGCCCATTCAGTAAGCCCTTTGGGCAGGATTCCATGAGAGTCCCAGGCTGTTTTGGTATAGCCTTATTGTGAAATTCAATGGATACATTTTTTCTTTAATTTTCTTAAATTATGCCTGATTCACATATTACCCAAAATTAAAAACGAAAAATATAACAAGAAGAAATGTGAGAACACAATTCCAAGCAATAATTGTGGAGTTTGGGGTAAAAATTCTTGCAGTATAAGTTAGTTTTATATAATGGAATAATTAATAAATTTATTAAAAGCCTTCCCCATATAAGTGACATAATATGTAATAAAATACTGGATAGCTTATAAAAAATGAAATATACAAACTGTTCCAAACCATGCGATACCAATCACCCTGTCCCTAACTCCTTTGCACAGAAGTCGTCATTATTACCAGTTTTATTTCTCTTCTCTAGAATTTTTCTTTGCATATGCAAACATATTGTTTTCAATAGTAAGACAGCACTATATGTATTTGTCTTTAATTTGCTTTTTCATTCAGCAGAGTCAAGCCTGAGGCACCATTGGCGTGTAGCAGGAACATGCTTAAGAAGAATGAGGGCTATAGATTAGTCTGGGCAGCTCTGTCCCTTGGCAATGTGAGGAACCATATTTACCTGTACACTCTAGCTTCATGCTTTGGGCTGTAATCCATGGCTCTGACCTGTCTTGTGCAGCAGTGACATAGCAACAGGGCAAGAAGCCAGGCACCCGTGCCCTTCGATCAGCCTGGCCTGTCTCATCTGTGTAGCTAGGTGAGACCATGACAATTAGCCTATGCTGAGATGGGAGTCACAGGATCAAAGTGGGTGTGTGATGAGGGTCAGATGTTCTGAGCGTGATGCTGAAGCTTGTTTTGTGTGGCTGAAGTGGAACTGGTGCGGGCCAGGCTCAGGCATCAGGTGAACACAAAGAGAGAATGTTGTTTCATGGTTAAGAGCACAAGCTTTTGGAGTTGGCTAGCTCTGGATTTCAGCTCTGGCTTTGTCCCTCCTGTGGGACACTTGGCAAGTAACAACTCTAAGTCCCAATCATGAGATAAGGTTGATATAATGCCTCCCTCACTGGATTACTGGAATTAAGTGTTCCAGTGCACGTGAATCAGATGAGACATTCCTGGTTGCAAATAACAGGGCTTCCTAGATGGTGCTAGTGGTAAAGAATGAGCCTGCCAATGCAGGAGACATAAGAGACATACGTTGGGAAGATCCCCTGGAGGAGGGCATGGAAACCCACTCCAGTATTCTTGTCTGGAGAATCCCATGAACAGAGGAGCCTGGTGGGCTACAGTCCACAGGCTCACAAAGAGTCAGACATGACTAAAGTGACTTAGCACACATATAAGGATATATAATGTTTATTTAAGCAAAAAGTTTAGATGAGGCAGTACCTGAGATGAGTTGGTGCTCAGACGTGTCATCAGGGACCAATGCAGTCCTTTTTTATCCACCTACTCCATCATCCTTGCCAGGGAGAAATGTCTTGAGACAGTGACATAGGGGAAAGAGGTCACCGTGATTGTCTTAGACCAACCATCCTTCCTTCCATGGCGCTGGCCCATTGCTCTCAGTAAAACTGAGATACTTTGGATAGAGATGGGGAAATGGCTCTTGGGTAGGCTGTCAGCAGTGTTGCTACCGTGTATCAATAGTTTAGCACCAGGGCTGTTAATTGTGCAATAAATGCTGCCATGATGCTGCTGATGCTCAATTCCATAATGATAATGGTCTTCCACATCTGGGCAGAACTGGCATGAACAAGAGGACAGATACAAGGAGATAATAGGAGTATCTGGTTAACCAGGAATCATTTATATACATGGATGATCCTGCCATCAAGGAATCTTCAAGGCCATGCTCTAACTGGGGATAGGATATGAGTGCATCTGAGAGGCTGGCCTGGCTTCTGTCTCCAGAGCCCATGAACACTGTAGCCTGGGTAGCTCTTGTTACATCTTTACTTTGGGAAACTTGGCCTCTCTCTGTTGCTGCTGCCCTCTCTCAGGTCCTTTAAACACAGCTACCCTTTCCACAAGAAGTTCCATGCAGGCCCGTCTGAGCTGGTTCCTTATTGCAGCTTTTTTGAGGCCTGTCTTCCCTCTTACTCTTACCTCCTCATATTCTCATTTCTCATCTTCTTGGCCTCCCTATCCCTGACGTTTGATGCCTGCTCCTTTACCTGATCAGTTTGGCAACTTATTTGGATTTCTTCTCTGTTGACTGATTTCAAAATGTCACGGTTCCCCTGACCTCCAATCACCAGCATTCTCTCTGGCAGGACAGTTCTTTTTGCACTCCATACTTGGGTTTTCTGATTGCCTTGATGTTGACTCCTTCCCAGATCTTTTCTTTTCTGCTATTTTTAACTACAGGTAGGATCCTGGCCCACTTGGGTTGGGTGGGAGGAGGGAGTTGTTGCTTACTCTCTGGAGTTAGAGTGGTGCAGCAATGGACTAACCATCTTCAGGAGGATTCAAGGCTTCACTTGGAGGCAACATGGATTCCCTTCAGTGGAGAAGAACATTGTGACAACCTTGAGCATATCAAAAAGCTGTTCAACATACACATGTGACCAGTTCTTCAATTCAGTCGCTCAGTCATGTCCGACTCTTTGCGACCCCATGAACCGCAGAACGCCAGGCCTCCCTGTCCATCACCAACTCCCAGAGTCCATGCAAACCCATGTCCATTGAGTCAGTGATGCCATGCAACCATCTCATCCTCTGCTGTCCCCTTCTCCTCCTGCCCTCAACCTTTTCCAGCATCAGGGTCTTTTCCAATGAGTCAGCTCTTTGCATCAGGTGGCCAAAATATTGGAGTTTCAGCTTCAGCATATGTGACCAAGCCTTGCCCTAAATCTCATCCTTGCAAAGTATCATGTGAAAAAGGTGACCGGATATTTGCAGCACAGGCCACCCTGGGGGCTGACCCAGATGTTGCCTCTATCAAAAGTGACTGTGCTTTGTTGTTGGCTCCAGTATCCCCTCAAGGGGGAGACAACCTGGGATGGTGGAAGAAGCCTTGGGGTCTGGGCTGGGTATCTTCCATCTGCCTCTCCAGAAACATCTCTCCCTTCTCTGCTCCACTCTGTCTCCTAGCAGACTGACCTCTGTGGACTGGGAACTCTGGGAACTCTGTTGCCATCTCGATTTCTTTTTGACTTTCATCAGCAGAAAGAATAGGCAGGAAGTCAGATGGAGGGAGGCGAGGCTTTCTACTCTTCTAGCTGTTTCTCTGTGGGGTCACGGTGGACTGGGTCCCCTTTTGACTGAAAGCCACAGGCCCTGTCAAGTGACCCTTTTTGAGTTCCTGGCCCCTTTATGCCTTGAAAGGCAAGAGCTCCTGAACCCTGTTCTGTTTTTACATTCTCTCTGGTACTGTCTCTTGTGGTTTATCTACTCCCTGCTTGTCCTGCAAATAACCCCTTTAATTGATTCTCTTTTCAAATGACCAAATCTCAGTATGGTGACTGTTTCCTACCAGGATCCTCACTGTTACAGGTTCAAAGTTGGAAATGTCAGATCACTCTCTGCTGACTTTACTGCTTCCTAGCTGTGGGTCCTTGGGCAAGTTTCTTAACCTCTTTGAGTCCTAGGTTTCTCATCAGGAAAAGCAAGATAGCAAGAATAATTCCTTTTGTCTTTCTCTCCGAGGAGGAACAAACAGCGTGAAAATGTCATGTAAACTGTATGTGCCATGCATGGGGCCGGGGGCAGAGGGTGCGGTTCTTGTTGTCACTGTGACATGCCAGGAGCTTTAAGTGGAAACGAGGGAAAGCTGAAGGCTTGGGGGATGGAGCGCATAGGTCTCTGAGAGGGCTGTGTGTGCCCACCCATGTCTCCTGCACAGTTAATGAGAAGCACAGATGAGAGGAGGACGGGACCCCACAGACTATCCTTCAAAGCCAAGCCCACAGGACCTCCTCTTCCATCCACCTCAGCCCACAGGTCCAGCTCATGTGGAATACAGATGAGATCCCCTCCAATTACAGACACATTATCGAGCGGTGATGTTAGCCTCTGCTCAAATGGATTCTCTGATAAGGCCTTTGGAAAATATAATCACATGGTTGGAAAGGAAATTGTCAAATGGTGCTGAGAGACAGAGACAAAAAGGCCGATCTCTGGGCTTTTGTTTTTCACTGTTCAGAGAACACAGTATTGAAGGAGTAAATCTTGTTATTTGTGTCCGGGATAATCTGATGCTGGTTGCTAAAAAGAAATTGCAGTGGTATTTATATTGGAAATTGCTTTGGACGGCGTGTGCCTGAGCTTCGAGAGGGATGTGGTGCTGCCTCGGGCTGATCACTCTTGATCACGTCAATCATGTCATCCTCTTTTATTGCCTCTGAAGGACTTTCACTATGTGAAATTATCTTGATCATTGACCTCTTTACAATTTTACTGTGTCTCATTCTCCCTGAGCCATACCCCTTACCTCTGGTTGTCATTGTGCAGTCGCCAAGTTGTGCCTGACTCTTTGTGACCCCATGGACTACAGCACTCAAGGCTTCCCTGTCCCTCACCATCTCCCAGAGTTTGCCCAAGTTCATGTCCATCGAATCGGTGATGCCACCCAACCGTCTCATCCTCTGACACCCTCTTCTCCTCCTGCCCTCAATCTTTCCCAGCACCAGGGTCTTTTCCAATGAGTCAGCTGTGCACATTAGGCGGCCAAAGTATTGGAGCTTTGGCCTTCCAGCATTAGCCCTTCCAAAGAGTATTCAGGGTTGATTTCCTTTAGGATTGACTGGTTTGATCTCCTGGCTGTCCGAGGGACTCTCAAGAGTCTTCTCCAGCACCACAATTTGAAAACATAAATTCTTTGGCACTCAGCCTTCTTTATGGTCCAGCTCTCATATCCGTACATGACTATTGGAAGGATCATAGACTTGACTGTACGGACCTATGTCAGCAAAGTGATGTCTTTACTTTGTAACACACTGTTTAGGTTTGTCATAACTTTCCTGCCAAGATGCAATCGTTTTCTAATTTCATGGCTGCAGTCACTGTCCTCAGTGATTTTAGAGCCCAAGAAGAGGAAATATGCCATTGCTTCTGCCTTTTCCCCTTCTATGTGTCAAGAAGTGATGGGACCAGGTGCCATGATCATAGTTTTTGTTTTTTTTAAGTTGAGTTTTTTAAACTGAATTTTTCACTGTTCTCCTTCATCCTCATCAAGAGGCTCTTTAGTTTCAATTCACTTTCTACCATTAAAGTGGTATCATCTGCATATCTGAGGTTGTAGATATTTCTCCCAGCAATCTTGATTCCAGCTTGTAAGTCATCCAGCCTGGCATTTCACATGATGTGCTCTGCATATAAGTTAAATAAGCAGGGTGACACTAAACAGCCTTGTCCTACTTCTTTTTCAATCCTGAATCAGTCAGTTGTTCCATACAGTGTTCTAACTGTTGCTTCTTGACCCACATACAGGTTTCTCAGGAGACAGGTAAGATGGTCTGGTATTCCTATCTCTTTAAGAGTTTTCCATAGTTTGTTGTGATCCACACAAAGACTTTGGCATAGTCAGTGAAGCAGAAGTAGATGTTTTTCTGGAATTGCCTTGCTTTCTCTATGATCTAGCAAGTGTTGGCAGTTTGATCTCTGGTTCCTCTGCCTTTTCTAAACCCAACTTGAACATCTGAAAGTTTTTGGTTCATGTAATGCTGAATCCTCCTAGCTTGGAGGATTTTGAGCATAACCTTACTAGCATGGGAGATGAGTGCTATTGGCTGGTGGTTTGAACATTCTTTAGTACTGCCCTTCTTGGGAATTGGGATGAGGATTGGCCTTTTCCAGTCTTATGGTCACTGCTAGGTTTTCCAAATTTGCTGATATATTGAGTGAAACACTTTAAGAGCATCATCTTTTAGGATTTGAAATAGCTCTGCTGGAATTCCATCACTCCGCTAGCTTTATTGGCAGTAGTGCTTCCTAAGGCCCAGTTGACTTCACACTTCAGGATGTCTGGCTCTGAGTGAGTGATCACACCATCGTGGTAATCCAGGTCATTAAGATCTTTTTTTTTGTACAATTCTTCTGTGTATTCTTCCCATCTCTTCTGCTTCTATTAGGTCTTTACCATTTCTTTATTGTGCCTGTCTTTGGATGGAATATTTCTTTGACATTTCCAATTTTCTTGAAGAGATCTCTAGTCTTACCTTTCTGCTGTTTTTCTCTGTTTCTTTGCATTGATCATTGAAGAAGGCCTTCTTGTCTCTACTTGCTCTTCTCTGGAACTCTGTCTTTAGTTGGGTTTACCTTTCCTTTCTCCCTTGCTTTTTGCCTCTCTTCTTTGCTCAGCTATTTGTAAAGCCTCTTCAGACAACCACTTTGCTTTCTTGCATTTCTTTTTCTTTGGGATGGTTTTGTTGGCTGCTTCCTGTACAATATTATGGACCTCTGTTCATAGTTCTTCAGGTACTCCGTTTACTAGGTTTAATCCCTTGAATCAATTTGTCACCTTCGCTGTATATTCATAAAGAATTTGGTTTAAGTCGTACCTGACTGGCCTAGTGATTTTCCCCAATTTCTTTAGTTTAAGCCAGAATTTTGCTATGAGGAGCTCAGGATCTTATTTTTGTTGACTGCATACAGCTTCTCTATCTTTGGCTACAAAGAATGTAATCTATCTGATTTCAACATTGACCATTTGGTGATGCCCATGTGTAAAGTCATCTCTTGTGTTGTTGCAAAAGGGTGTTTGCTATGACCATTGCATTCTATTGGCAGAATTCTTTTAGCTTTTACCCTGCTTCATTTTGTACTCCAAGGCCAAACTTACCTGTTACTCCATTTCTGGGGGAAAGAGATAATAAATGGCCCTATATCATGGATTTAATTGAACTAATAAATAGAATGCATATAGGTTTATGGGTGGTACATAGTAAGTGCACAATTATTTTTAATAACAGTTATAACAGGAGAAGGTGGAAGGAGAGGAGGAAATGCTATGAAATAAAATTCAGTGAATCCTAGCCAGTAGATGAGATTTGGATTCCATCTCTGGTGCACAGCTATGTGACCCAGAGGAAGGACTCCTCTTCTCTGGGCATCATGCAAAATGAAGAATTTGAACCTGATGGTCTCTGGGTTTCTCAGACTGTGATTATGTTCCTAGAGCTGGGCTTGAGGGATACACAATATTTTTATATTGTCCCCTGATGGCTCAGATGATAAAGAATTTGCCCGCAGTATGGGATAACCAGATTCAATCCCTGGGTCAGGAAGATTCCCTGGAGAAGGGACTGGCTTCCTACTGTAGTATTTTTTGCCTGGAGAATTCCATGGACAGAGGAGCCTGGTGGGCTACAGTCCATGGGGCCACAAAGAGTCAGACATGACTGAGTGACTAACACTTTTGCTTCATGGTGTGCAGAGGGGAGTGATACCTTTCCTTCCCATCTCACTAAAATTACAAGGTTGAGACATAGCATGACCTAAAATTCACAGCAAGGTGACCTCTTTTCTGCTTCTCCATTGTCATCACTTCCAGCTTTCTTTCCTGCTATTTTTGTTCCAGCCACACCTGAAAAGTTGATTTTACTGGAATATTTACACACATGCCTACCTCAAGACCTCTTTACTGTCTGCTCTGCCTGAATTTTTTTTTTAATATATTCATATATAGGTCCTTAATGTATTCAAATGATTTCTCCTCAGTGAAACTATTGAATGTAATAGAAACTCTCCCACCACATTGTTCTCCACCTCATTACTGTTTTCTTCTTGGCCTTTATCACTTTGTATGTTTATCTGCTTATTATGTATTTGTACCTCCCCCTCCCTTTTCCCCAAAGGTCAGCAGTTTTTCTGATATCTGTATCTTCGCTGTGGACAGTGCTTATATCATATGTTGGTTGCTTTGTATCTTATGTTACTCACGCTTAAGCCCTTTACCTTAAATATGCAAGTGGTACAAAATCAAATTGAACTGAAAACAACAAAAAAAAATGAAGCAGATGGCAATCATCCACCAAGTGGTTGAGCACTGGAGTCACTTGTGCGGATGGGCACGCAGGGCCAGAAGAATATGTTGAAGGTTTTCTGCGGTAAGCACATGGCAGGGATGCCTTCTGGCCTGTTAGGGAGTGCTGCTGGGTCTCTTCTCTTGACTAGTGTTCTGGAGTCTGTCCTGTAAAGTGGGTGGGATGGAGTGGAGGGCATAGGTGAGGAAGAAGACTGAGGGCCACCACCCTGTGAGCAACCACTACAAGCCAGGCTCCGTGATTTATGATTTTATTTCAATGTCACATAAAACCTAGGAGGCATCTATTACCTCTTCGTTTTACAGATAGATTGAATGACTGTCAAACTCTCTTAGCTCCAAAGAGTTAGAGCTGGACATGATGGCACAGAACTCTCATTGGTGGGGAAGGAAAGGTGAGGCATAAGAAAGGTAGCTCTAGGGTTCTCTTCAGATATTTGACACATAAAACAACAGATGGACTAGTCGATTGTAATACACAATAGTATTCAATGCAATGCTGGGCTGTATCAACTGTTCTTTAAGTGCTACTGCAACTCAGTAGACAGAATAATCTGTACCCTCAGCTCAGCATTTACTGAGTATGCCTTATGTGTTAGGTCCAAAAGTGCTTACTGGGGATAAAGATATGATGATGATAAGAATAAGAGTATTAAATACTTGATGTATGCTGAGCAGTGTTCTAGTACTCTAAATATGTTAATTCTTACAAGAACCTTATAAGGTAGGTGCTATTATTATCCATATTGTTTTTTCAGATGAGAAAACTAGAATACAGTGGTGAAGTGACTTACATGGTCAGGGTTATGCTGCTAGTATGCAGCACAGTCATGTTATGAATGCAATTGACGTAGTTAAGAGTAAAGTCATAACTACGTATACTGAAGAAAAGCTACAAGTTCTAAGTATCCCAGGGTGGAGTTGGAAAGGTAAATTGATTCTTATAACAATGTGGTAGGTTCTACCATAGTGTAGTAAAGGATGCTGTAAGAATACAGAGATGTGCTATTAATCTGACTTGGGAGAGAGGCTTACAGAGAGGATATAGAAAAGTTTCCCTCTTGTCTGGTAGCTCCAGGGAAATGGTAGTTGCGTAAATCTCAATCTCTCCACATTCTTTCCAAAAATACTTAAAGGTCAACAAGGAGAATAAATAAATGTATACATACTCACATTAGCATAAGTGGAGGCAGAAAGTTCCATAAACTACAATGTACCTGAAAATAAGACTTTACAAAATGAACATAAAACAGCAGAATCTTGTATACAAAGCTATTAAAAATGAGAAAATATGTCAGCTGATACAAATTCTTTAAAAAAAAAGTATCAAAAGCTGTAATACAATATTCCAGCTTGAGTCAAAGATCCTTTAACAAAATTTTAGAGATATGAAACCCACTCTTAATCAGAAATTCACCAACTTAGAGTAAAAATATATAAAACTCAGGAATATATAGAGCATGAATGACAATGCAGGAAAGAAATGGACATGATTATTTTAGAAATAACGACTAAATTACAAGAACTCCAACAGAATAAATTCAAACAAAAGATCTATAAGGGACATTAAAGAAAGGCATTAAAATAACTAAGAAAATGAATATTAAATAAATAAAAATGCTTTGAAAGAAAATGGTCAATATAGAAAATAGGTAAAGATAGCCCAACATATATATAATTGAAGTACCTGAAGGAGAAAGATGAAATAATTTAATAGAACTAATGTTTAAAATGACAATGCAACATAGGCAAAATAATCGTGAAAAAGGACTCAGTTGGAGGATTCAGCTTCCAATTTGAAAACTCACTATATAATTTAGAATAATCAAAATAGTGTGGTATTGGTATAGGATAGACATATGGACCAGTGGAATAGAAGAGAAAATCCATAGAGATTCTCACATATGTTATCAGTTGACATCTTTCAAAAAAGGGATACCCATGCCCTTCAGTGGAAAAGACAGTTTTTCAAGAAATGGTACTGTAAAAACTGAATATCTACTTGGAAAAATGAAGTTGTACTCTTGCCTTCTACCGCATACAAAAATTAACTAAAAATGACTTAAATGTAGGAGCCAAAACTATAAAACTCTTATAAGAAAGAATAGGGAAAAAAGTCTTTGTGATGTTGAATTCAGCAGTGATTTCTTGATCCCAAAGTATAAGCAAGAAAAGAAAAAAATGGATAAATTGGGCTTCATGAATATCAAAAACTTCTGTGCATCTAAAGAATACCCAAGAGAAATGAAAATAGAAGATGTTCACAAATTATATATCTGGTAAGGGATTAATATCCAGAATAAAGAACTCCTACAACTCCAGTTCACCCATTGGTTAATCATTATACAAGCATAGCAAGAGGGCTGTGTCCAGGAACTGATCTGGCTGACACAAATGCATAAATACATGAAATTAAACCACTGTTATTAAGTGTATGTTTTGTGCCTAGCACTGGTGTAGGTACTGTGGATGCAAGGCCAAATAAGAACTGCTTTCAAGTTGCCTACAAATTTATAAATTGTTGATTATATCATGGAATGTAAATGAGGTAGGCATCAAGATGTGGAAAGATCAGAATTTTTATTTTCCTATACACTGCTGAGCAGGCATTCCCATGACTAACTGTGGTTATTCATTTGAGTATAGAAGTGTTTGAATTAAGTGTATTTTCTTGTACATTTTCATGTTAGTTAAGCTCCTTATGTTGTAAGTAACAAAAATCAACTTGAATAACTTGGTCAAAGGAAGCAAGATTATTAAAAAGTTACCAGATTATCTCATGGACCAAACATAAGGAAAGAGCTATAGCTGGGTCACTGGGAGAATCTGAAAAACCAACAAGCATTCAGGTGGCTCAGCATTATTAAGGCATTTCACATCAGTGAAAGTGAAAGTGAAGTCGCTCAGTTGTGTCCGACTCTTTGCGACCCCATGGACTGTAGCCTACCAGGCTCCTCCATCCGTGGGGTTCTCCAGGCAAGAATACTGGAGTGGGTTGCCATTTCCTTCTCCAGGGGATCTTCCCGACCCAGGGATTGAACCCAGGTCTCCCGCATTGCAAGCAGACGCTTTACCCTCTGAGCCACCAGGGAAGCCAGTACTGGGCATCAATTTTCAAAGGAGTTACTGTACAGTGTTTCACTGAGCCTTAGAAAGGCAAAGAGAGCAGGCGTCATTTTCTTTATGTAAAAGGTGAGGAAATAACCCTAGGAAGATAAAGTGATTTGTCCAAAGTCACATCCTAAGTTTAGTGGGTAAGCCCAGAATTTAGAACAGACTCCTTCTGACTCTTGAATCTTTTCTTTTCCCTTTAACCGTCTTCAAAACCTTTTTACTAGCATGTGAAAATTTCCCCGTATAATTCCCTCACCCACTTAATTTTTCTTGTATCATTCATTTTGGTTTGGAATTAAAGGAATCACCTGTGTATCATGAATAATAGGCTTATTTGAGACATCTCTTAAAACTTCTCTAATTTGTACCCTGTAATCTGAACATGCAGGGGTCACTAGGAAAGGCAATAATTAAAGAAATGAGTAGGAGATCTCTGAGTAATTTTCTTATTGTCACCCTTATCAGAAATGGGCCATTATAGTTTAAATGATCAGTTGGAGTTTGAAAAGAATTTGAAAGTTCATTTCTGAGCTTGGAGTTGTAGCCTCATTGTTTTTCAGACTCCATTTTTTCCTCCACAATGAACAATAACTTTTTGATTAAACAGCTGGCAGTTGCTATTGAATGCCTCACATTTAATAACAAAAGTCTTCCTTCAGAACAGGAAATTTTATCTAAATTGCTTTGCTCTTCTTCAGTGATTGTGAACTTCTAAAGTCTGACAGGACTGATAGCATGATAAAATAAAAATTTCTTTCAAGAAAGAGATGATTACTTTTTAAAAGAAAGAGCCCCAAACTAGATGAATAATTCAACAAACTTGCTACAAAGCAGAAGTCAAGGCACACGAGTTGTCCTCAGTAAACATTATTAAAAAGCAATCAAGTTTGTATTGACACATTTATGTGTGGAAGGCTATAGACAGCAGCTGAGAGAGAAATATGGCATAACAGTACCACTTAGTAGTCAAGTGCTGCCCTTACTAGTTTCGTTATTAATAGGAGCAGCTACCTTTAGCTAGTACTGTGTACCAAGCACTGTGCTAAGCCTTTTCCATGTGAATTAACTAGCACTCCAACTTCAACCCTTCCTGCCCTCTCACTGGTGTTTCCCATTGCTTAAAACCAACTGTAAGTGAAAAGAGGAGGGAACCTGTTAGTCTCCTTTGGCACAGAGCAGTGCAATCCACCTGGAGTGGAAAAATGGGTTTTTGAACTGTGGTGTTGGAGAAGACTCTTGAGAGTCCCTTGGACTGCAAGAAGATCCAACCAGTCCATCCTAAAGGAGATCAGTCCTGGGTGTTCATTGGAAGGACTGATGTTGAAGCTGAAACTCCAATATTTTGGCCACCTCATGTGAAGAGTTGACTCATTGGAAAAGACCCTGACACTGGGAAGGATTGGGGGCAGGAGGAGAAGGGGACGACAGAGGATGAGATGGCTGGATGGCATCACCGACTCTATGGACATGAGTTTGGGTAAACTCTGGGAGTTGGTGATGGACAGGGAGGCCTGGAGTGCTGCCATTCATGGGGTTGCAAAGATTCGGACATGACTGAGCGACTGAACTGAACTGAAATGAAGATATTTGGCTTACTGTAGCATTTGCCACTATTTGAAATTGACCAACAAATAACTATAAAACTATAATTTTGTAATGAAGATTCCAGGAGGCCAGGAATATAATATTATTCTTGCCAAATAAATTTACAAGTGGCTACCTATATATTGTCTTTCTATACACCCATCTTATACACAACTACTAATTGACCTTGGTCGGGAGGCCATGCCACCACAAAAGAGTAGGGTGCTGAAGGACCCTACTTTCTTTTCTTTGTATTGCCCTCTTGTTTATTTTTTGTTTTCAATGTAAATAGAAAATCATCTCGAAATGGCCTCTTTGTTCCCCTGGTCCTCTCAGCCTGCCTTGGAGACACCCTAAGTCGAGTCCAGGCTGTTCCTGTCATAGGCTAGCTTGGCTGTGGTAGGGGTAGCAAGGCAGGATGAAATCCTAGTCAAGTGTGATGTTTCTGCTTGAGGACAGACTGCCAAATAAAGCCTTCATCAGAGATTCTTTTTAATAGTGGGGCCAGGCTGGTACCTGTTAAGTCTGACTTTATGAGGGGCCTAGGAATCTGTGTTTTTGAAAAGCTTGCTAGGCTCCCATAATATTTGGCAACAGACCTTATAAGTGCTTTCCAAGGTCCTGAAAAAGTAAAAAGGTCTAAGAATACAGACCTCTGCTTCTGTATTGAGGATGCCAGCGTTGGGGGGGATGGGGATGGGGGTGGTGGTGGTGGTCTGTGGTTGCATCAGGACTTCATGGAGAGAGAAGTAGTTGCCTTGTCCCTTACTATAGTTGCTAGACCCTGATATATTTCACATGGGTTGTTGGGAAATGATCAGTCTGCACCTTTGGGGAGACATCCATTTACTCTGTGAAGCTTTTAAGCATTACGTGAGGATGCCACATACGGTCTCTGGATGACAGATGGCTTTTGGATGTTTGTATGTTAATGTAACAAGTACCAGATGGAGGTTGAATCAGAGACCTTCAATGTCCTTTCTGACCTGACAGTCCTAGTTACCAATGTAAGCTTTATATGAACAGCAGGCTTTTGATTTATCATTAAATTTAAATCTTCATCTAGATGAATAATGGGGTTACACTAAATTATCACCCACTTGTGAGTACCAGCAAATATTTTGGAGGCAGCTATTCTGAGGTATAATTGAACATTCTGTGCAGCAAAATTTGTCTGAACTCCTAGAAAATAAAATGGGACTAATGACTATGGATACATGTGCCATCAGTGACTACACCATGGGAGTGATTAAGCAGGCTGTTACTCTCCTCTCTTTCCCATCAGATTGCTGCCCCTAAGCTCCTCTTTTATAGAAATTGTAAAGCTGACAGTGAGTACTATTTTCTAGCCAATTGAGCCAAGTGGCTTGGATGAGGTTTCTGGCATTTTTTTTCTGAAAATACTTCAGGTATCTCTTAGATTCTTCTGTGAGGATAAAAGCATTGATGTTAATAATATTAATAATCATTTTAGATTTTTACAATGTGCTTTCATTGAGATTATCTGTTTTATATTCATAAAAAACCTGTGTAGTACGTATTATTATTACATTTATGAGTGAAGATACAGTGAGCACTCAGAGAGGTTTTGTAACTTGCCCCAAGTCACAAAGCTTAAATAGTAAAGGTAAGACACCAATGGATGTTTTCTGACTTTAGTCCAATGATCTTTCTGTATCTCACACTGTTTGTGTAACCAACCGGTTGAGTATTTGACTTGTTAAGAGCAGAATCAATAGAGGCTTATCAGGCAATTGGGCATTGCACGAATTTACGTCTGGATTTGAATTTAGGCTTTGCCATTTATTGAATGGTATTAGGCAAGTTGTTTAACCTCTGTGAACATCTATCAATTGAGTATAGCAATGCCTGCCTTTTAAGGTTATTTTAAGGATTATGAAGTTTGTAAAGTTCTGGCATATAGTAGATAATCAAGGGCAGCTCTTACAACCCTGGAGGCTGTGTCTTTGTCTGAGTTTGAAGATTACTGTCCTTGCAACTGGTCTTCTACCATCTGCTGGGACATCCTTCAGAGACTAGCTGATTGCTTCCCAAGGCTGTCCTTTCTCTCTGTGTTTTCTGCCTGCTAGAAAATTCTTATCTTGAACTGAAATTACCTCCTTGTAGCTTACACTTGTTGATATTCATTTGACCTCTTTTAGCTACACAGAAGGAGTCCGATCCTTCTTCCACATGACTGTTCTCCAAATGTTTGAAAACTTTATCTTGCCATCCCTTAATCTTTGCCTCTTCAGACCGAACATCCTCTGTTCCTTCAACCATTCATCACTTGATTTGGCTCACAAAGCCCTCATAATCTTGCTTGGTTTTTTCTAAAATGTGTCTGTATATCATCTGAGAAGTTCCTACAACTAAATGTGATTATCTCTATGTAGATAGACTCAGAATGAGATAATTGTCTTCTCTGGTACAGTTTAAGATGATGACATACTTTTTGACCATCTTAGCTTACTGTTGCTCAAAACAGCAATGTACTTTTTCTCAATAAGTATTTCTGTTACAGAAGTCTTAGATCTTAGAAATCTTAGATCTCACATTCTGTCTTTGAGAAGCGCAGTCCCTAAGCATGGGATCTTTCTTTCTTTGTTTTTTTCTAATGTCAAATTTCATCTTACTTGGTTTGGTCCTAGTTTCAGCCTGTTAATGTCTCTTTTAACCCTGGTGGTATTATCTTAAAATCCATTATGACTGAAGTAATCATACCAACTCTGTATTTTCTACAAATTCAATAAGCACATCTGCTATTAAACTGCCAAATCATAGGTAATGATGATGAATAAGACAGACCTAGTTGTCTAATCTGACCCACAATCAGCATGATCTTGGGATAGGCAAAGCATAAGGGTTAGTAAGAAGTAATGGGAGAGAGACATTTGGGGCATAATATATGGTTAGGAAAGGAAAGCACCCTTGATTTAGAGATCCAGATGAGGAGAGGGAAAAGAGTAAACTTTAATTGCCAGACGAGAAAAAGCCCACATCTTCTAGTGTTTTCTAACTGGATGAAGCAGATCATATGAGGGCTTTAATCTTCCTGGGGAGTTGTCTCATTTTTTGGGAAGATAGTCACACCCTTCTCCAGCAAAGTCTCTTTGCTAATCTCACTTGAACACTGTCATGGTTTTGTTTACCAGAAGAAAAGCACCTCTGTGCAGATTTCAACTTTGCCTTCTCTTTTTAGCTGACATATGTATTTACTCTGCAGACAGCAGTGGAGGGACTGTTTAGAAACCTGCTGAGCCCTGGTACCATCCTCCCTCCTGAGCCCTGCATGGATTTGGCTTAGAAAGGGAAGTCGCTCAGTCGTGTCCGACTCTTTGCGACCCCGTGGACTGTAGCCTACTAGGCTCCTCCGTCCATGGGATTCTCCAGGCAAGAATACTGGAGTGGTTTGCCATTTCCTTCTCCAGGGGATCTTCCCGACCCAGGGATCGAACCCAGGTCTCCCGCATTGGAGGCAGACGCTTTAACCTCTGAGCCACCAGGGAAGTCCAAAGTCAGTTCTTAAACATTGGGGCCATACTGTATTCATCTGTATAATCCATCTCCTCAGCTTTAGTCTGTTTCCTCCTGTATTGTGCCAGAGGTGGCATTTTCATCTTGTCATTTGCTGAGTGTCACTGGTTTTGCTAAACAGATTGGAGGGAGGAGACCATAGAGCTCCCCTTGGGGGCATTCCTTTCCTGTCCTTCTGGTACAAGCCCTGTGTGATGCGTCTCCATGTTAGCAAACAATGAACAAGAGCCAAACAACCTAACATGGAAATTCAGCAAGTAGCTTATCAGGGTACACTGTTGGCAAACACTTGTCACAGTGGGTGAGCTTTGAGGAACTGTTTTGTAGGTTGCCATGACCTGTGCTGGAGACTCACTGGGTCCAAGAACAATGCCAGTGACACCATAGATGTCTTTTGTTTTTCTAGTGATGATCAAGAACTTTGTTGTTCTCACATTTCTCCTGTGAGGCTTAAGATAAGGGGGGAAGATGACATGGTTTCCCTTTTAGCCTAAGGCCAAAAGAGGGAATTAACCCCTCTGCGAGCTCCTCCACCACCATGATGGTGAGAGGAGACAGGATGGGAGTTGCCTTGTGTTCTGTAATAGGAAGCTTTCTTTAAGGAACACCTTGATGTTCATTAGTGCAGGCTAAAAGGCAGTGAGGATGAGATTCTCTATCTAGTAAAGGAAATCATTGTAACTTTCCTCTTCAGGGAGAACGAGAACACTTTTCTTCAATTCTAGGCAAAGCCCCAGATAAACCTCTCCATTTAGCATCTCATTTCGGCTTCATATTGTCTTATTGAACAGCGGCATAGTGCATGTTGATGCACAAGGTTTACATCGGAGACCCATTCTTCTGTATAATTGGCAAAGGTACTTTGGAGTCCCTTCAGAGGCCTTCCTTCATCCAGGTAAATAAAAATCCAATATTCCTTCACAAGTAGTGGTGTTGAACCACTGCATTGCTTTGTGCTGAGCTCTCAGGGCTTTATTGGTTAACAGAAAATCGAGTTCTTCATAGAATTTTGATTGGTCTTTTAAGGAGATGGGACACTTGCTAGGGAGGGCATTCTTAACCAGTCATGAATAAAGAGAACTTGTACCTTATGAAGAAAATTCCTAATATGAGCCCTTGATTCAGTGACTGAGTTTCACAAGGAGCATGACAGTTACTCTTTGCAGTGTTCATTCCTCTCAAGCAGTTTTTATGTTTGACTGGATGTTTAATTTTGCATGCTGTTGTATTAGAAATGAGTTGCTTACACTTTGAAATACTGATAGATACTAATGGCATGCAAAATTCCCGTAATTCTCCCAATACATCTTAATAGGGAGCACCTCACTTGAGTTCAAGGCCTAGAAACTTGACTAAGTGGGAATTGGGCTTTGTTTGGCTGAAAGAAAGTGTAGATTTTAGATGGTTGTAGAGTAAATGCATTGTGTGTGTCAGCCTATGGGAATGTGATAAATTTGGGCTGATTATAATGCAATCCACTTAAGCAGTAAATTGTGCACTTATCAAAAAGGCTATGCTTGATTTAATTAATTTTCAAGTTGTTGACTATTTCTCTTGATGGTTTCTTCCTGAAATTCATTTATCTGGCTTTCCTGTTAGTGAGTTGTCTGCCTGACAGATTCAAACTTGCTGTCCCTAACTCCTTTCTGGATGGAAAACATTGAGAGGGGTTCATCTTGCTTTTTTTTTGGTGGGGGGGGTTCCTGGTGAAAATCGCATGAGCTGAGGATGATGCAGGAAAACACTTGGTAAAGGTTATTGCATCATATAAGTGTCTGTATCCCTCTTATTCTGAAGATACTGCCTTCATTCATTGATTCATTTGTTCAGTATGTGGAGTGGGCACATACTTTGACTAGGTGCTCTCTCAGATACTAAAGATACTGATGAGAAAAAGGTAGACAAGGTCCTTGTTTTCAGGATGCTTACTTCTGGTAGGAGGAGGCAGTCAATCAGCAGAGAGCCAAGATTAATGTGGAGAGTCATGTGTTTTTTTAATTTGTAATTTTATTGAGAAATGACTGACATTGATCACTATATAAGTTTAAGGTGTATAGCATGATGGTTTGATTTACACAAACTGTGAAATGATTTCCACAGTAGGTTCAGTTAACACTTCCATCTTTTCGTATGGATACAATAAAAATAAAGCAGGAAAGAAAAGGCAAATAGTTTCCTCCTTATAGTGAGAACTTTTAGGATTTACTTTCTTTCCCACTTTTCTATGTATAATACAGCAGTGTTATAGTCGTCATATAGTAAGTTACATCCCTAATACTCATCTTTTTAAAAAAACTTTTTATTTTTAATTAGAGGATAATTACTTTAAATAATATAGGGAGAGTCATGTGCTTTGATAAGGGTAAAACAAGCTAAATGACGAGTGGTCGTTGTATAGTTGCTAAGTGATGTCCAACTCTTTGTGACACCAAGAACAGTAGCCTGCCAGGCTCCTCTGTCCATGGATTTCCCAGGCAAGAAGACTGGAGTGGGTTGCCATTTACTTTTCAAGGGGATCTTCCTCACACAGGGATTGAACCCCTGTCTCCTGCATTGGCAGGCGGGTTCTTTACCACTGAGCCACCAGGGAAGCCAATGAGTGGTTAGGTACTGCTTTATGTAACATGGCTAGGGAAGGTCTGGGTGCAGGAGACGACTGAGCAACTGAAGGGATATTGTGGTGAGGGTTTTGTTTCCTCCATATTGAGCAGATAATCATGGTCGTGACACTCAAAAAGTGCAGACACAACTTGAGGGTGAAAGGGCTGGATCCAGGGCTACAGGAAAGACCAATTTGTCCTCCTTTCGCAGAGAGGTCTGGGAAAGCAGGTTCAGTCAGGACCAGAATTTTAGACCTCATTGGTTAGTGGGAGGGTATAGGGTCATATGCTGATGTGAAGGACAGTATGTCCAAATGGGTCATGCAAGTGGGCAGTCTCAGAGATCAGTGAAGAACCAAAATACTGGGCAGTTAGAATATATAAAAAATTATATATATATATATATATATATATATATATATATATATAAGATAAATAAGGGCAGTCTGAAATAAGAACTTAGAGGGCTTTGGCTTACAGCCAACCCTTTTCATTTTCCCAGAAACCTTTTCCATGGATTGGCTAAATTCAGTTAAGGTTCCAAATGGAGTGAGTAAGAAAGTACCTAGTTCTGACTTAGGCAAAGTGTTAAGAGCAGTATCTTGTCATGTTTTGCTCATATAAAAGCTATGGACTGTGTGGTTCTTAGTTTGGTGATTGATTATTTCTTCTACCTGTTCCTTTTTCCTGAGTCCTTCACCTGTCTTATGTGAGTTTATGATGAACTTTCAGTAAAAGTCAAACTTTTGTAAATGCCAAAGAATTATGTATTTTGGAGGGATGTAAAAGATATTAAAATGTTTGCTTAATTGACATAGAAAAGTTTGATTTTTGTCTTGAAAGAATTGAAAGAAGCTAATGAAAGGTATTTTAAAACTAACATAGTAAAAATACTTGGGATTTTTGTGTGTCATAGAAAGTGTACTTTGTCCAAAAATTTTGTTTCTCATCCAAAATTTAGTCAGTGTGCACTCTACTTGGGTTAAACAACAACAGAAATTAATGCTGTTAATTTCTTTTGTTTTTGCCCTGTTAAATATTCTCTTGTTCTAGCTTTTAAATTTGTAAAAGGTGAAAAGAAATTTAGGACTTAAAAATTTCAAAGTGTAGGAACTTATGACAAAATACACACTAAATTCTTACATTGTAACATTGAAATTGTACACCTTTAAATAGCCTCCATCTGACAGTAATGCTATTTCCTTATACCGTGTCTCAAAGCACAAGCCTTGTACCTAAGATACTGATAATCCCATCTCAGTGGATTCATTTGAAGGGATGTGCAGCCAGTGGGCTGGAATGTATCATGTGTCCTGTGTACTCTGCATCATTTAGACACCCATGACTTTTACAGACTGGCAGCACCTACTGTATACCAATGGCATTCAAGGCATTTCATTTAAGCCTCTCTGCAGCTCATACAGTCGGTAGTAAAACCTCATTTTTTTAAATGGAAGCCGAAGTACAAAGAAATTAAATAATTTAAGGTCATATAGCTAGCAGAATGCACAACTGGAACGTGAACCCGACTCTGTTTTGTCCCAAATTCATATGCCTCTGCTACACCACAGGATCTCTGATACCTCTTGGCATTGAGGGCATGAAAATTTAACAGTCACCTTTCTCTTTTACGTTGAGGTATGTTTGCTAGGGTAAATAAGACTAGCCACAGCTACTACAAGTCCTCTCTATCTCAGTTGGGTGTGTCTGGCTGGGAGGCGGCCTCCCACGTCATCATTTAGGAATCCAGGCCCTGCCGCCTTGTGGCTCTGCCCACCTCGTAGCCCGAGTCCTCTCTTGTCAGCTGAAAGAAAATAAGTGCAAGATGCTTGAGGGAGGTTTTTTTGGGGGGATGCAGATCCCTTCCATTCATATTCCATGGGCGCATCCAGATGTGTAGGAGGCTGGGATCCTTGTAGCCACACAGCAGTGTGCCAGGGTTCTGGGAGAGCTGATCAGTCCTGACCATGTGCTTTGGCACATGAACTTGTTTTGCCTTCCCTTCCTGATGAGTAAGTCAAGTTAGGAATTTTAATTTATTTGAGTGAGAAGTTCAGATTTGGGGGTCTGGGTTCAAATCCCAGCTCTGCCATTCACCAGATGCCTAACCGTGGACAAATTAGTTAACCTCGGTGAGCCAAGAACATCTGTCTGATGGTGGTATTGTGAGGATTAAGTTAATATATGTAAAATTCTCAGTAAAAATGCTTGGCTTACACTCAGTTCTGTGCAAATGCTGGTTATTCTGTGTGTCAGCTCCACTTTATTCTTCATTCATGACTCAGCTGTAAGTCTTCTGTTTTCTTTCTGCTCTGCTCCCACAAATCATTGCACTTACTGCTCTGAATTGTAAGGTGTGTGAGGGCATGTTGTCTGTCTGGCTCATGCATTTGACCTGAGGGCAGGAACTTGGCCTTGTTGACTTTGCCTGTGCGTCCCCATAGCCAGCAATGTCCCACACATTGTAGACAGTCAGATATTTGCTGATGAGAAGGAAACCTCATTACCCATAATACTAGACTATCAGAATATAGAATTCAATTTCCTGAGCACACTGGAAACCAAGGAGTTCATGTATTAGCTTTGGCTTTTTCATTTCAGTTATTTGGGCAATACTTGATTTCAGTGACAGATCATTGCGCCCTACTGGCCTGTCTGTATGAGTCAGTCCACCTCAGGGATCAGCAGCCCTTTTGCCAAGATTCTGATTGTGTTTGGTATGTTGATTGAAAAACTCCCCCTGTACACAGGTGAGGATAAGAATGTGATAATCCTGCTTCTTCGTTTATGAGATATTCTTAGCATTAATCTATAAATCCTTCCTTCATCCCTCCTTCCCTGCCTTTCATTCCCTCCTCCTAACCATTACCATTCCTTTAGGAAAACAGTGTCATATAACTTACGTGATGCTTAAAGTTTGTGTATATCCTTGGCCCATAGATAAAATAGTTTTGCCTGTTTGTATTTTTAATTTATATACATTATAGACCTTTTTAGCTTTTTTACTCTATTTTTAAAACTTTTTACTTTAATATAATTTTAATCCTACAGAGAAGTTTTGAGAATGATACAAGAAAACAATCATGACCTCTGCTCAAATTCTGCTCTCTCTCAAAGTAAAAAGATGTGTCCACATATGTATGTACTTATATTCTGTTTATTTACATTGTTAATTTGAACTCTCTGCGAGTAAATTGCACACATCATGACGTTTTACCCCAAAATGCTGCAGTGTGTATTTTCTAAGAACAAGTCACAGAAATATATACCACCTAATTCTCAAAATCAGGAAATTGAAAACCAGTACAATACTATTTTGTGATCTACCATTCTGATTTCAAATTTCTCTGATTTTGTACTGACTCCTTTATGGATTTTCGTTTTCCTGCTTTAAGATGCAGTCCAGGATCGCATCTCACATTTAGTTTTTAACGTCCCTTTGGTGCTTGTAATCGGCCACTGCTCATCAGCCTTTCTTTACTTTTCATGATACTGATATTTGAAAGAGCATAGGCAGTTATTTTGTGGAATATCCCTCAAATTGGGTTTGTCTGATATTTTCTCATGATTAGATAGATCAAGAAGCAACAGTTTGAACTGAACATGGAAAAACAGACTGGTTCCAAATTGGGAAGGAAATCCGTCAAGGCTGTATATTGTCA
Source organism: Giraffa tippelskirchi (assembly GCF_054371585.1). Lineage (NCBI taxonomy): Eukaryota > Metazoa > Chordata > Mammalia > Artiodactyla > Giraffidae > Giraffa > Giraffa tippelskirchi. The sequence continues at coordinate 24,224,131 of NC_137284.1, forward strand.
CCCTGCTTACTTAACTTCTATGAAGAGTACCTCATGTGAAATGCCGGATGAAGCATCATCCGGCTGGATGAAGCACAAGCTGGAATCAAAATTGCTGGGAGAAATATCAATAACCTCAGATATGCAGATGACACCACCCTTATGGCAGAAAGTGAAGAGGAACTGAAGAGCCTCTTGATGAAAGTGAAAGAGGAGAGTGAAAAAGTTGGCTTAAAACTCAGCATTCAAAAAACTAAGATCATGGCATCCAGTCCCATCACTTCATGGCAAATAGGTGGAGAAACAATGGAAAAAGTGACAGATTTATTTTCTTGGGCTCCAAAATCACTGCAGATGATGACTGCAGTCATGAAAATAAAAGACACTAGCTCCTTGGAAGAAAAGTTATGACCAACCTAGACAAACATATTAAAAATCAGGGACATTACTTTGCTGACAAAGGTCCATCTAGTCAACACTGTGGTTTTTCCAGTAGTCATATTTGGATGTGAGAGTTAGACTATAAAGAAAGCTGAGTGCAGAAGAATTGATGCTTTTGAACTGTGGTGTTGGAGAAGACACTTGAGAGTCCCTTGGACTCCAAAGAGATCCACCCAGTCCATCCTAACGGAGATCAGTCCTGGGTGTTCATTGGAAGGACTGATGTTGAAGCTGAAGCTCCAATGCTTTGGCCACTTGATGTGAAGAACTGACTCATTGGAAAAGATCCTGATGCTGGGAAAGATTGTAGGCGGGAGGAGAAGGGGATGACAGAGGATGAGATGGTTGATGGCATCACCGACTTGGACATGAGTTTGAGCAAGCTCCAGGAGTTGGTGATGGACAGGGAGGCAGGCATGCTGCAGTCCATGGGGCTGCAAAGAGTAGACATGACTGAGAGACTGAACTGAACTGAAGATATCCTTTGTGTGGGTTTTTATGTCAGTTTAATACTGTTTTTAAGCTCTCTCCATTTGCTAGGCCTGTATGCAATCTGTGGACTGTGCTTGCTGCTTGGAGCTCTTTGATCCAAATGAATAGGTGGGTTTTCCAGGAAGGCAGCAGTGCAGACTTCCATTGGCATGAATAGCAGGTCCTGACAGGACTGTAGAACACGGAAGTCAGCTTGCCCCTTTGGCTCATGTGCCTTGGGTTGCCACCTGTTTATGATAGTGGCCTCAAACGTTTGCTTCTTCAAGGGTTTCTAAGGCCCAGGGAACTACTATGTTTGTGGAAGAGAGAGCAGGAGAGGGAGTTGATCTTTCTGATTTTTCTTTCCTTAATGCACTTAGTAAACAATAGATAAAGCCCTCTCCTTTGCTCCTTTGAGCTTACCTTCTAGAATTTTGAAAACCAAAAAGAAGGCATTTGGATGGAAAACTATTCTCACTATGACAGATGTAGATGTTTAAAATGAAGGTTAAGATAGATAGGTTGACAACACTTTCAACTGTTTAGTGAAACCACCTCATGGAAAATTATGCTCTGCCTCTTCACCTAAATATAGTGATTTTCATTTCTCTCTGGCCTCCTCTGAAACTCACCAACACTGAACATAATTTTTGCATCATTATCTCCATAGTGCATAAATAATCTTGCATTCCTCTTTCCTCTGGTGAAAATTATTTTATATATACTTCCCCATATTTCATAACCTGCATATTTATCACTCTTAATGACTGTAGTAAATTCTATCAAGCTGATCTACTTGATAATGTATACGTTTCTCTGTTGTTGTAAATTTGGCTTGTTTCTAGTTTTTCACTAATATTAGGAAAGAAAACTTTTAAAAGAAAGTATATAGCATCTTGTATTAAGGCAGTTTTGACACATTGCTTCACCTCAAATGGTTCCTTCTAACAGAAAAATAAAGGATGCATTGTTGTGGAGAAAATACAGACTATCTTTTTTAGGGAAACTTATTTACCTTGCTTCTTGCCTGGAAAATCCCATGGACGGAGGAGCCCGGTCTGTGGGATCACTAAGAGTCGGACACGACTGAGTGACTTCACTTTCACTTTTCACTCTCATGCATTGGAGAAGGAAATGGCAACCCACTCCAGTGTTCTTGCCTGGAGAATCCCAGGGACGGGGGAGCCTGGTGGGCTGCCGTCTATGGGGTTGCACAGAGTCGGACATGACTGAAGCGACTTAGCAGCTGCAGCAGCAGCATTTACCTTGCTTATGTTTTGAGCCTCCATTTATAATGGAAAGATAATTAGTAGAGACGGACCTGATATATTTAGAGCTTTGTCAATTGAATGCCTTGCATGTATTGTTGTGAAATGAGAGTAATGGATGATGTGGCTAAGACATAAACATAAGGCTGCAGGGTGATAAATCCCAGCTGCATCAGCCTTGCAATCATTCACTGGCCTTGATGTAACTAGACAATCTTCCAGTTCTTTTGCACTTTACTACTGAGAGCTGCTGGAGAAATTCAGAACCCTATGACAAGAGGCAGTCCCTAAGTCTCACCACACTCAGCCTCTTCTGAGCATCTAAGGAGACAAGTTTAAGTTTTAGTTGAGCTCTTCCTTTCCCTTCTCAATACTCAGGTGCTGGAAGGTACTTGCCAGAGGTGAGGTGGAGGCCTTTGATCAGCTGGTGTTTGCAGGGACTGTTTCTAAAGAGAGCAAAAATTTCAGGATTTGTTAATTGACTAACATGGAGCTTGGGAGGGCAGAGTAACTGAGACAGTTTGCTTGTTCAGTAGGTTTTATCAGTGACTGCAAAGATCCTGGGATGGTTGCCTTCTCTTTATTAGTTCTGTGTCTTCATATATCACATGAAGATTTTTCTTTTGTGCAGAATTCTGTCTTTCTTTTACTCTATGAGGACAGGACTTTGTATGTTTGGTTTATTGCTCTATCTTCCATTGCCTGATAAGGAGCTTGAAGCAAAAAGGAATGCTCTATAATTTTATTTACTTGATTTTGTAGAGGAAGCACATTATCATGTGGGCAGCTGCTCCTCAGTTGTTTAGAGGGGGTCTGGGAGATTACTGTAGAAATAAGTAGCAGCTGGATAAAGCTGTCAGAGAGTCGTGGAACACAGAGTAGAGTGCATGGGATTCACAGCCAGTCCAGATAGATTTTCATCCCAACTTTTCTGTTCTCTGGCTGTACCTCAACTTTCTTGCCTGAAAAATGGGTAAAACCACTTTACTCAGAGATTATATAAAATTAATTACTCAGAGTAGACATGCAAAAATGTTACCCTCTTTCTTCCTCTGCAAAAAGAGCCAAGATAGAAAACTGGGAGGGGCCCAGATAATATTTCCAAGTGTTGTCAGGAACAGATCTCTGTTTCCCTTACCTGTCACCTAAAATGTACCCCATATTGCCTCCATCTGTATACCAGCAGCAAATGCCATGAGTACTTCCAGCAATATGTATGTACCTTTGGGTTCTGCTTTGAGCCTCTTTATTAGTAACTGTGTTCTTTGCTCCTACAGGATTTATGAACGTGTGATAGACCCTCCTGAGACCAACCTTCCCCCTGGAAGCAGTTTATGGCTTGGTCAGCGCAACCAAAAGCATGGTTTATTCAAAGTAAGCACTACCTTCTACTTTTTGCAACATGCTATATTCTCTGTGCTTGATGTGAATCTACTCACTTGTCACAGCAATTCTATGATGTGGGTGTTTTGAGATTAGAGAGTTCAGTGACTTGCCCAAGGTCACACACGTCACTCTACTGTCAGCTATGGATGATCCAGAATGTAAATAATCCTCAAACTGTTTATTACTGGTCTACTTCTGGGAGATTTAAGGTAATCTTCAAGTTCCTTTTCATTCTCAGAATCTTTATTAATTCGGTTTGGGGGTAGATGTCTAGATAAACAATAAGAAATGACTCAACTTCCATCAGTTTGGTTTTCCTGTCTATAAAGAGGGTAATACAATAACTGCATTATTGTGCTTCATAGAAGCATCAGGACTCAGTGATAAAGTGAATTGAAAAAGTTAAAAAACATCATGAAATTTTAAGATAGTCTTGTACTTCAATAGAATGGCAGAATTTTGCTTCTGGCCATATGGTAGACTAGATATTTTTTAAATCCTTTTCCTTCAAAATGCCTATAAATGTTGGATAAAACAGAACAAAAATCTTTTAAGATTTGTCATTGCACTTACAAGTAGGGAGATCCTTAGAGGCTAAATATATGAAGGAAAGTGAAAACCAAAGGGATATCTGCCAATACCAAAGAATTAAATATTTAAGTTTATTCTTTTTTCTTTTAATCTACTTATCTATTCCAACTTTATTGAGATGTCAATGACATACAACATTATGTATAAGGTGTACATCAGTTTGACACATGTAATATATTGCAAAGTGATTTCCACCATAATGTTGTCTAACACCTCTATCACATTACATAATTACCATTTCTTTTTTCATGGTGAGAACATTTAAGATTACTCTCAGCAGCTTTCAGGTTTATAGTACAGTATTATTTGCTGTGATCACTATGCTGTAATTAGATCCCCAGAACTTACTCATATTATAAGTGGAAGGTATCCTTTGACCAACATCTGCCCATTCCCCCCACTTCCTCTAAACCCTGGCAACTATCATTCTACTCTCTGTGTCTATGAGTCAGGTTTTTAGAGTCCACATATAAGTGATATCATGCATTATTTGTATTTCTCTACCTGACCTGTTTCACTTTGCATAATGCTCTCAAGGTCCATCCATGTTGTTGCAAATGGCAGGATATTTTTTCTCGTGATTGAATAATATTCTACTCTGTGTGTGTACATATACACATACATACCATATCTTCTTAAAATTTTTTTGTTGGGGGTATAAATGTATGTTTTCCTTGGAGAAATGTCTATTCAGTTCCTCTGCCCATTTTAAAGTCAGACCTTCTCTTGCTATTGCGTTGTATGAGTTCTTTGTATATTTCAGATATTAACTGCTTATCAGCTTTGTGACTTGCAAATATTAGTTGTCCATATATGCAAGGATTAACTTTTGGGTTCCCAATTCTGTTTCATTGGCTCATATGTCTATTTTTGGCTAGTATCATACCATTTTGATTACTATAGCTTGGTAGTACAACTTGAAGTCAGAAAGGATGGTGCCTCCAACTTTGTTCTTCTTTCTCAGGATTACCTTGGCTATTTGGGGTCTTACAAAGCCTATTTGGCTTTGACAAATTTGGGGATTTTTTTTCAATATCTGTGAAAAATGCCTTTTGGATTTAGATAGGGATTGCATTGAATCCACAGATGACTTTGGGTAGTGAAGGATTTTAACAGTAGTAATTCTTCTGATCCATGAAAATGGGATATGTTTCCATTCATGTGTGTCTTTTTAAGGTTTTTAATCAGTCTTGTTTTCAGTGTACACATCTTTCATCTCCTTTCTTAAATTTATTCATAAGTATTTTATTATTTTTGATGCTATTGTTAATAAGGTTGTTTTATTTCTTTTTGGGGTATTTTGTTGTCAGTGTATAGAAATGCAGCTGATTTTTATATTTTGTTTATGTACCCTACAATTTTACAGACTTTCATTGATTTGTTCTAAAAGTTTTTTGGTGAAGTTTTGGAGTTTTCTGTGTACAAGATCATATCTACAAGCAGTTAAATTTTACTTCTTCATTTCCAATTTGGAAACCATTTTTTCCCTTTTTTCTTGCCTTATTGCTCTATACAGGGCTTCAAGTACTATGTTGAATAGAAATGGTGAGAATGGACACCCTGTATTTATTCCTGATCTTTGAATAAAGAGTGTTCAATCATTGACTATTGAGTATGATGTTGACTATGGCCTTTATTACATTGGACTATGTTCTTTCTATGCCCAATTTGGGTGTTTCTATCGTGAAAGGATACTGCAATTTGTCAGATACTTTTTCTACATCTATTGATAGGATGATATGATTTTTATCTTTCATTCTGTTAATGTGATATATTACAATTATTGATTAGCATGACTTGAAGCATCCTTGCATCCTAGGGATCAATCTCACTTGATCTTGGTGCATGTTCTTTTAATGTACTCTTAAATTTGATTTGCTAATGTTTTAAGAATTTTAGCATCTATATTTTTTTTCCAATCTAGTCTTTTTTTTTAATATTATTTTAATTGGAGGCTAATTACTTTACAATATTGTAGTGGTTTTTGCCATACATTGACATGAATCAGCCATGGGTGTACATGTGTCCCCCATCCTGAACACCCCCACACTTCGCTCCCCATCTCATCACTCAGGGTCATCTCAGTGCACTAGCCCTGAGCGCCCTGTCTCATACATCGAACCTGGACTGGCGATCTATTTCACGTAGGGTAATGTACATGTTTCAATGCTATTCTCTCAAATCATCCCATCCTCGCCTTCTTCCACAGAGTCCAAAAATCTGTTCTTTACATCTGTGTCTCTTTTGCTGTCTCACATATAGGGTCATCATTACCATCTTTCTAAATTCCATATATATATGTGTTAATATACTGTATTGCTGTTTTTCTTTCTGACTTACTTCATTCTGTATAATAGGCTCCAGTTTCATCTACCTCATTAGAACTGATTCAAATGCATTCTTTTTAATGGCTGAGTAATATTCCATTGTGTATATGTACCACAGCTTTCTTATCCATTCATCTGCCGATGGACATCTAGGTTGCTTCCATGTCCTAGCTATTGGAAACAGTGCTGCAATGAACATTGGGGTACATGTATCTCTTTCAATTCTGGTTTCCTCGGTGTGTATGCCCAGCAGTAGGATTGCTGGGTCATATGGCAGTTCTGTTCCCAGTTTTTTAAGGAATCTCCACACTGTTCTCCATAGTGGCTGTACTAGTTTGCATTCCCACCAACAGTGTAAGAGGGTTCCCTTTTCTCCACACCCTCTCCAGCATTTATTGTTTGTAGACATTTTTGATAGCAACCATTCTGACCGGCTAAGATGGTACCTCATTGTGGTTTTAATTTGCATTTCTCTGATAATGAGTGATGTTGAGCATCTTTTCATGTGTTTGTTAGCCATCTGTATGTCTTCTTTGGAGAAATGTCTGTTTAGTTCTTTGGCCTACTATTTGATTGGGTCGTTTATTTTTCTGGAATTGAGCTGCAGGAGTTGCTTTTATATTTTTGAGATTAATTCTTTGTCAGTTGCTTTGTTTGCTATTGTTTTCTCCCATTCTGAAGGCTGTCTTTTCACCTTGCTTATAGTTTCCTTAGTTGTGCAAAAGCTTTTAAGTTTAATTAGGTCCTATTTGTTTGGTTTTGCTTTTATTTCCGTTACTCTGGGAGGTGGGTCATAGAGGATTCTGCTGTGTTTTATGTCAGAGAGTGTTCTGCCTATGTTTTCTTCTAAGAGTTTTATAGTTTCTGGTCTTACATTTAGATGGTTAATCCATTTTGAGTTTATTTTGTGTATGGTGTTAGAAAGTGTTCTAGTTTCATTCTTTTACAAGTGGTTGACCAGTTTTCCCAGCACCACTTGTTAAAAAGATTGTGTTTTCTCCATTGTATATTCTTACCTCCTTTGTCAAAGATAAAGTGTCCATAGGTGCATGGATTTATCTCTGGGCTTTCTATTTTGTTCCATTGTTCTATATTTCTGTCCTTGTGCCAGTACCATACTGTCCTGATGACTGTAGCTTTGTAGTATAGTCTGAAGTCAGGTAGGTTGATTCCTCCAGTTCCATTCTTCTTCAGATTGCTTTGGCTATTCGAGGTTTTTTGTATTTCCATACAAATTTGAAATTATTTGTTCTACATCTCTGAAAAATACCATTGGTAGCTTGATAGGGATTGCATTGAATCTGTAGATTGCTTTGGGTAGTATACTCATTTTCACTAAATTGATTCTTCCGATCCATGAACATGGTGTATCTCTCCAATTTGTGTCCTCTTTGATTTCTTTCATCAGTGTTTTATGGTTTCCTATATATCGCTCTTTTGTTTCTTTAGGTAGATTTATTCATAAGTATTTTATTTTTTTTGTCACAATGGTGAATGGAATTGTTTCCTTAATTTCTCTGTTTTTCATTGTTAGTGTGTAGAAATGCAAGGGACTTCTGCATGTTAATTTTATATCTTGCAACTTTATTCATTGATTAGCTCTAGTAATTTTCTGGTGGTGTCTTTAGCGTTTTCTATGTAGAGGATCATGTCATCTGCAAACAGTGAGAGTTTTACTTATTTTCCAATCTGGATTCCTTTTATTTCTTTTTCTTTTCTGATTGCTGTGTCTAAAACTTCCAAAACTATGTTGAATAGTAGTGGTGTGAGTGGGCACCCTTGTCTTGTTCCTGACTTTAGGGGAAATGCTTTCAACTTTTCACCATTGAGGATAATGTTTGCTGTGGGTTTATCATATATGGCTTTTATTATGTTGAGGTATGTTCCTTCTATGCCTGCTTTCTGGAGGGCTTTTATCATAAATTGGTGTTGAAATTTGTCAAAGGCTTTCTGTGCATCTATTGAGATAATCATATGGTTTTTATCTTTCAATTTGTTAATGTGGTGTATCACATTGATTGATTTGCAAATATTGAAGAATCCTTGCATCCCTGGGGTAAAACCCACTTGGTCATGATGTATGATCTTTTTAATATGTTGTTGGATTCTGTTTGCTAGAATTTTATTAAGGATTTTTGCATTTATGTTCATCAGTGATATTGGCCTGTAGTTTTCTTTTTTTGTGGCATCTTTGTCGTTTTGGAATTAGGGTGATGGTGGCCTCATAGAATGAGTTTGGAGTTTACCTTCCTCTGCAATTTTCTGGAAGAGTTTGAGTAGGATAGATGTAAGCTCTTCTCTAAATTTTTGCTAGAATTCACCCATGAAGCCATCTGGTCCTGAGCTTTTGTTTGTTGGAAGATTTTGATTACAGTTTCAATTTCCATGCTTGTGATGGCTCTGTTAAGATTTTCATTTCTTCCTGGTTCAGTTTTGGAAGGTTATACTTTTCTAAGAATTCGTCCATTTCTTCCAAGTTGTCCATTTTATTGGCATATAGTTGCTGATCGTGGTCTCTTATGATCCTTTGTATTTCTGTGTTGTCTGTTGTGATTTCTCCATTTTCATTTCTAATTTTGTTGATTTGATTCTTCTCCCTTTTTTTCTTGATGAGTCTGGCTAATGGTTTGTCTATTTTATTTATTTTCTGAAAGAACCAGCTTTTAGCTTTGTTGATTTTGGCTATGGTCTCCTTTGTTTCTTTTACATTCACTTATGCCCTAATTTTTATGAGTTTTTTCCTTCTACTAACCCTGGAGTTCTTAATTTCTTCTTTTTCTAGTTGCTTTTGTTGTAAAGTTAGGTTATTTATTTGATTTTTCTCTTGTTTCTTGAAGTAAGCTTGTATTGCTATGAACCTTCCTCTCAGCACTGCTTTTACTGAATTCCATAGATTTTGGGTTGTCATGTTTTCATTTTCATTCGTTTCTATGCATATTTTGATTTCTTTTTTGATTTCTTCTGTGATTTGTTGGTTATTCAGAAGCATGTGGTTTAGCCTCCGTATCTTTGTATTTTTAATAGTTTTTTCCCTGTAGTTTACATCAAATCTTACTGCATTGTGATCAGAAAAGAGGCTTGAAATGATTTCAATTTTTTTGAATTTACAAAGGTTAGATTTATGGCCCAGGATGTGCTCTATCCAGGAGAATGTTCCATGTGCACTTGAGAAAAAGGTGAAATTCATTGTTTTGGGGTGAAATATCCTATCAGTTCAGTTCAGTCGCTCAGTCATGTCCAACTCTGTGACCCCATGAACTGCAGCACGCCAGGCCTCCCTGTCCATCACCAACTCCCTGAGTCCACCCAAGCCCATGTCCATCGAGTCGGTGATGCCATCCAACTGTCTCATCCTCCATCGTCCCCTTCTCCTCCTGCCCTCAATCTTTCCCAGCATCAGGGTCTTTCCCAATGCGTCAGCTCTTTACATCAGGTGGTCAAAGTATTGGAGCTTCAGCTTCAACATCAGTCCTTCCAATAAACACCCAGGCCTCATCTCCTTTAGGATGGACTGGTTGGATCTCCTTGCAGTCCAAGGGACTCTCAAGAGTCTTCTCCAACACCACAGTTGGAAAGTATCAGTTCTTCAGTGCTCAGCTTTCTTTATAGTCCAACTCTCACATCCATACATGACCACTGGAAAAACCATAGCCTTGACTAGATGGACCTTTGTTGGCAAAGTAATGTCTCTGCTTTTTAATATGCTGTCCAGGTTGGTCATAACTTTCCTTCCAAGGAGTAAGCGTCTTTTAATTTCATTGTTGCAGTCGCCATCTGCAGTGATTTTGGAGCCCAGAAAAATAAAGTCAGCCACTGTTCCACTGTTTCCCCCTCTATCTGCCATGAAGTTATGGGACTGGATGCCATGATCTTAGGTTTCTGAATGTTGAGCTTTAAGCCAACTTTTTCTCAATTAGGTCTATCTGGTCCATTGTATCATTAAAGTTTGTGTTTTCTTGCAAATTTTCTGTTTAGTTGATCTGTCCATAGATGTGAGTGGGGTATTAAAGTCTCCCACTACTTTGTGTTACTGTTAATTTCCCCTTTCATACTTGTTAGCATTTGCCTTACATATTGCGGTGCTCCTGTGTTGGGTGCATATATATTTATAATTGTTATATCTTCTTCTTGGATTGATCCTTTGATCATTATGTAGTGTCCTTCTTTGTCTCTTTTCATGGCCTTTATTTCAAAGTCTAATTTATCTTATATGAATATTGCTACTCCTGCTTTCTTTTGGTCTCTATTTGTGAAATATCTTTTTCCAGCCCTTCACTTTCAGTCTGTATGTGTCCCTTGTTTTGAGGTGGGTCTCTTGTAGACAGCATATATAGGGGTCTTGTTTTTGTATCCATTCTGCCAGTCTTTGTATTTTGGTTAGGGCATTCAACCCATTTACATTTAGGGTAATCATTGATAAGTATGATCCTTTTGCCATTTACTTTGTTGTTTTGGATTTGAGTTTATAAACCTTTTCTGTGTTTCCTGTCTAGAGAAGATCCTTAAGCATTTGTTGAAGGCTGGTTTGGTGGTGCTGAATTCTCTCAGCTTTTGCTTGTCTATAAAGCTTTTGATTTCTCCTTCATATTTGAATGAGACCCTTGCTGGGTATAGTAATCTGAGTTGTAGGTTTTTCTCTTTCATCACTTTAAGTATATCCTGTCATTCTCTTCTGGTCTGCAGCTGGCTACCTCTCCTTTGGTATTCACTGAATCCTTTGTTCTGTGAGCTGGCCAGGCTGTGCCTTAGGTTAGAGCTTTTTGCTGGGAAAGTTCTCTCTCTCTCTTTTTTTTCTCTTTCTGGCTATCCCAGTTTGGGTTGCTATCTCACCTTAGCTCCTTCAGATTGTCTTCAGGGCGTTCAGGTTCAGTCCTTACCCTAAGCATGCAACCCGCACCTCCCCTGCTTGCTGGTGGCGGACGCAAGCATCTGGACTATCTCTCCGCTGGGAGTTTTGGTTAAGGCACGTATTCTGTGGGTTTTGTTTTTTGTTTTTTTCCCTCCCAGTTATGTTGCCCTCTGAGATTGCAAAACTTCCCACAGACCCACTGGTGAGAGGGTTTCCTGGTGTTTGGAAACTTCTCCTCCTTCACGACTCCCTCCCTGGGATGGGTCTCCGACCCTAACTCTTCTGTCTCTCTTTTTGTCTTTTATATTTTGTCCTACCTCCTTTTGAAGAGAATGAACTGCCTTTCTGGGTACCTGGTGTCCTCTGCCACCGTTCAGAAGTTGTTTTTTGGAAGTTGCTCAACATTCAAATGATCTTTTGATGATTTTGTGGGGGAGAAGTGGTCTCCCTGTCCTATTCCTCTGCCATCTTAGGACCGCCACCCCTAGCATCTATGTTTATCAAGGATATAGGTATATAGTTTTCTTTTTGTGTAGTGTTCTTTTCTGGCTTTGGTATCAGGGTAATACTAACCTTGAAAAATAAGCATGTTTCTGCCTCTACGTTTTCTTGGAAATTTGAGAAGGACTGGCATTAACTCTTCTTTAAATGTTAGACCAGTGAAACCATTTGATCTTGGGCTTTTTTTCCTTTTCCTTTTTTGAAAATTATGGTGTAATTTATATAAAGTAAAAAATTTCCCTTTAAATTTATGGTTCTCTGAGTTTTAGGAATTTTATACAGTCATGTATACCATCATAATCAAGATAAAGGATTGTTGATAACCTCCAGAAATTCTATTATACTGCACTTTGTTCAAGCCTTCTCGTTCTCCTAAATCTCTAGGAATCAATGATTTGTTGTTTTCTCCTAGAATTTTGCCTTTCCCAGAATGTATTATAAATGGAATCATTTATATGTGTATGTATATATGTTGAGATTCACCCATGCTATTGTGTGTATCAAGATTCATTCTTTTCTATTGCTGAGTTGCATTCCAATTCTATTGTATGCATGTACTACAATTTGTCAGTTCATGAGAATTTAGATTGTTTTGAATATTTATGAATAAAGCTACTAAAACGTTTGCATACAAGCTATTTATGAAAAAAAAAGTTTTCATTTTCATTTGGGTAAATACGTTGGAGTGGAGTTGCTGGCCTGTATCTTAAGGGTAGGGCTTCCCTGGTGGCTCAGTGGTAAAGAATCTTCCTGCCAATGCAAGAGATGTGGGTTTGATGCCTGGGTTGGGAAGATCCCCTGGAGAAGGAAATGGAAACCCACTTCAGTAGTCTTGCCTGGGAAATCCACTGACAGAGGAGCCTGGTGGGCTACAGTCCATGAGGCTGTGAAGAGTCAGACACAACTTAGGTACTAAACAGCAACAACAATATTAAATGTATGTTTAACATCATCAAAAAATGCCAATTTACTTTCAAAGTGGCTATATTATTTTAAACTCTCATTAGCAATATATAAGAGTTCCATTTAGAGTCTTAAATTTCAACATTCTGTGTGGGATGTGGAGAATGGCTTGGATTTCATGCAAGATTGAAAATCAGGACAGAAACTTGTAAAATAAAGCCACAATACTGAAGACTATTCGTCCAGTGAAACGATAGGCAGAAGTAGTCTACTAACTGTTGTTTCTTGATTTGCATACAGATCTCTCAGGAGACTGGTAAGTGATCTGGTATACCCATCTCTTTAAGGATTTTCCACAGTTTGTTGTGATCCACACGGTCAAAGGCTCATAGTCAATGAAGCAGAAGTAGATATTTTTCTTGAATTGTCTTGCTTTTTCTATGATACAGCAAATGTTGGCAATTTGATCTCTGGTTCCTCTGCCTTTTTAAAATCTAGCTTGTACATCTGGCAGTCCTCAGTTCATGTACATTTGAAGCCTAGCTTGAAGGGTTTTGAGCATTACCTTGCTATAGCATGTGAAATGAGTGTGATTGTACAGTAGTTTGAACATTCTTTGGCATTGCCATTCTTTGGGATTGGCATGAAAACTGACCTTTTCCAGTGCTGTGGCCACTGCTGAGTTTTCCAAATTTGCTATCATATTGAGTGCAGCATTTTAAAACAGCCTCATTCTTTAGGATTTAAAATAGGCCAGCTGGAGTTCCATCACCTCCACTAGTTTTGTTCATAGTAATGACTTCCTTGATGGCTCAGTGGGTAAAGAATCTGCCTGCAGTGCAGGAGACACAGAAGACACAGGTTCAATCCCTGGGTCAAAAAGATCACCTGGAGAAGGAAATGGTAACCCAATCCACTATTTCTTGCCTGAAAAATCCCATGGACATAGGAGCCTGGCAGGCTACAGTCCAAAGGGTTGCAAAGAGTCAGACTTGACTGAGCAACTAAGCACAGACAATGCTTCCTAGACCCACTTGCATTTGCATTCCAGGATGTCTGCCCCTAGGTGAGTGACCACACTATCATGGTTATCCAGGTGATTAAGAACTTTTTTGTATATTTTTTAGTATATTCTTACCACTGCTTCTTAGTCTCTTATGCTTATGTTATGTCCTTGCAATTTCTGTCCTTTATTGTGCCCATCTTTGCATGAAATGTTCCTTTGGTATTTCCAATTTTCTTGACAAGATCTCTAGTCTTTCTCATTCTGTTGTTTTCCTCTCTCTCTGCATGATTCATCATACTTCTAATAGTGCTCATAACTCCTTTCTCCCATTATCTTTTGGAGTTTTCAAATATTTATGGAAGTATATATACACATATACACACTCGACACTTCCTCTTTGGATGAAAAGCTATGACAAATCTAGACAATATATTAAAAAACAGGCATTACTTTGCCAACAAAGGTCTGTCTTAGTGAAAGTTATGATTTTTCCAGTAGTCATGTATGAATGTGAGCGTTGGACCATCAAGAAGGTTGCTAAAGAATTGTTGCTTTTGAATTGTTCTGGAGAAGACTCATGAGAGTCCCCTGTACTGCAAGGAGATCAAACCAGTCAATCCTAAAGGAAATCAATCCTGAATATTCACTGGAGGAACTGATGCTGAAGCTCCAATCCTTTGGCCACCTGATGAGACTAGATTACTCACTGGAAAAGACCCTGATGATGGGAAAGACTGAGGGCAGGAGGAGAAGGGGCTATAGAAGATGAGATGTTAGATGGCATCATGGACTCAATGGAGATGAGTTTGAGAAAGCTCCGGGAGATGGTGAAGGACAAGGAAGCCTTATGTTCTGTAGTCCATGGGGTCACCAAGAGTCAGGGAGAACTTAGCAACTGAACCTCAACAAAAGTGTGATGGGTAAGGGTATTGCAAAGTTGATAAGACATCAGCTCTTATTATAGAAAACACAGTACAATCAAAGTGTAAGCTCTTGCTGTCTAAAATGTCACTCAGAAAACCTAGAAGCTTAGACAAGTCATTTTATTCAATTCATAATTCTTTGGGTTGATGGGATGATCTTTCTGGTTTAGTCAGGGTATGCTGGTAATCTACTGAGCTCTCTGATATGTCTGTGATCAATTGGTTGGTCAATAGATATCTTCTTCACATCTCTGGTGGTAGGCTGACTGTTGACTGGTGTACTGCTGTTTTCCCCCAGGTGGAGTCTACTCCAGTTTAGTCACATGGAAATTTTAAAATTTCAAAAAGAATAGAGAGGAAGCCTTAGAATTCTAGTGCATTTTAAGGCTCTGCTTGATCACATTTGCTAATAATTTATTGCCCAAAGCAAGTCATATGACCAAATCTAGTAGCAAGGGGTAAATAAATAGACTTCATCTCTTGAACTATTGTGCAATATAACATTGCAGGGATATAGATACAAGGAATGGAAGAATTTTAGATCATTTTGACAATCTGTTACACAAATGAGGATAGACAGAAAGCCAAATCTAGATGTACTGGCAGAATAGCAGAACCCCCAAGGACACAGAGAAGATCTTAATAATAGCTGGAGAAAAAAAGGTAATCTTTTCAGAAAAGAATAACTCAGGCTAAACATCTGGAAGTTTGAGCAAGAAGAAAATGGGAGAAAGTATAAAAACCAATGTGAATAAAAAATGCACACAAAAAACACTATGAAAATAAAACCAATAGTAATTAATTATTAATAGTTTTGTGCCAATGAAATAGAAAACTAGAGAAAAATGAATAATTCCTTAATATATACATTATCAAAATGGATTTAAGAAATGAAAAACCCAGATAGTCTTGGAATCATTAACATATCATAAAAAATTTATGTTTTAAAATCTATGTATGGTATCAGTTAGCTTTTGATGCATAACAAATCGCAGCTTAGCAGCTTGAAACAGCAACCATTTGTGCAGTTCAGAATTTTGTGCATTGGCAATTTGGGCTGGGCTTTACTGACTGGTTCTTACATTCTCAGTGAGTTCACTTGTGGCATCTTTGGTCAGCTGCTAGGTTTTCTAGGGGCTGACTGTTCTAGAATGTTTAGTTTGGTTTATCTCTGCTACATGTTATAGTCTAGCCCAGTTTTGTTAACATGATTGCTGATAAGGGTTTCTAGAGCTGGGGCAAAACATTGAATGGTCTTTTGAAGCCTGCACTTGAAACTTGCACATTGTTTTTCTGCATTTTACTTGCCAAAGCAAGTTACAAGGCCAGATTTAAGAGTATGGGAAATAGACTCTGTCTTTTGATGAGATATGCTACAAATTCTCATTACACAGAGCATGGGACCAGCAAAGAGCAAAGGACTGTGACCATTTTTGCAGTCTAGGATGTCTTTCCACCAAATAAGCACTGGGTTCAGACAGTTATACAAGGGAGCTGTATTACACCCAAGGAAACATCTCTTGTTTTATATAAACTCTTCCAGAGGAGAAAATAAATGAAAACACTACCCATCTCATTTTATGAGGATAGAGTTACTTTGGTTTGTAAACTAGACAAAGACTACACAAGAAATTGTGCAAGCTAATTTACTTTTGAACACAGATTAACATATTTAAACAAAATATTAGCAAACTGAGTGTATCTGTGTTTGTGTGTGTGTGTGTGTGTGAGAGAGAGAGAGAGAGAGAGAGAGATCCTGTTGGTATTTCAATCAATAATGTAAATCTGTTTTCATCATCAGAATATTTGTTAATCTCTGTGGTTATCTCAAGAGGCAGAAAAAAACTGCATAAAATTTGATACTGATTCACTGCATAAAACATTCTTAGCAAAAATCAGAATAGAAGAAAACATTAAGCTGATAAAAAGTACATGAAGAAAACGTACATAGAAACATCACATTTATGGTTTAAATATTAAGAAGATTCCTGCTGAAGTCAGAAATCATGTAGGAATCTCTATTACCATGTTTCTTTTCAGCACTTTACTATAGATCCTTATCAGCAAAGTAAGTTAAAACCTTTAGGATTATGAAAAAGGAAAATATACTTATTCACAAAGTATGTAATAGTCTACAAAAATTGGATTCATGAATTATTAGAATTGCCAAGAGAGTTCAGAAAGACTGGACACTTCTGTTGGTTTTTTGGACACTCTTTTTGTATGAACAAAAGTTTTCACTTTATTTGAGTAAATACAAAATCAAAACAAAGTCAGCTGCATTACTGAATGAAATTAGCAGCAGGAACAACAACAAAAATGCAATTAGATATAATATTTTGTTTATAATAACAATGTATAGGTACTTAACAAATAAAATCAAATATATGCATGACAGCTATGAAGCAAATTATAAAATTCTATTAAAAACTATATTAAAGAACATCTAAATTGGAAGAGATATACCATGTTCCTGGAGAAGAAGGTTTTAAATAGTAAACGCAATTCTTCCCAAACTGATCTGTAGATTCAGTTAACTTGTAATAAATTTCCAAAAGGAATTTTTTTTGGATGGAATCTATAAGCTGATTTTAAAATTTATGTAGAAGATTGAAGAAAGAAGAAAAGTGAAAGTGTTAGTTTCTCAGTTGTGTCCGACTCTGCAGTCCCATGGACTATAACATACCAGGCTCCTCTGTCCATGGAATTCTCCAGACAAGGATACTGGAGTGGGTAGCCATTCTGCTCTCCGGGGAATCTTCCTGACTCAAGGATCAAACTGGGTCTCCTACATTGCAGGCGGTAAAGATTCTTTACTGTCTGAGCCACCAGGGAAGCCCTATGGAGGATTAAAGAACAAGAATAATGAAGACAATTCTGAAGAAGAAAAAGGGAGAGGGACTTGCTCTTTTAGATATAAACGCCTATAATAAACTCATAGGAAACTTACAGTGCAAGAATTGGCATATGAGTCAATAGAACAGATGGAGAAGTCAGAAAGATACTGTTCAATTATATATTGCAACTTGGAAACTTGAAATGGCATATCCGATACATGATGAGAGGATGTATTCATTGATAAATGTTTAGGAAACTCAGTTAAATATTTCATATATATATAAATTGATATGACTGATTTCTGTGTATAGTGACAGGAAAAGCTTTAAATATTTATTTGCATACCATATCCAAAAAAAATTAACATTTAGAATTAACTTAAATACCTAAACATTAAAACTTTAAAAGTTTTTAGAGGACAAATAGGAGAAAATCTTCATGTTCTTTGGAGTAGAGAACAATTTCTTAAGATCAAAAAAGACAACCATTAAAGGAAATATTGATAAGGTTAATATATAGAATAAAAAGATCTGTTCATGAAAGATAATCTTGGCAACAATGATCAGTTAGCAAAGAAATATTGAAGAATATTCATTAAAGAAATGCTACAAACCAAGACTCTCGTAACTCAATAAGAAATCTAGCAAAATATATATAAAAGGCAGTTCCCCAAAGTGGAAACAAATGGACATATTAAAAGGAATTCCAATTCTTTTTTTTTTTAAATAAATTTATTTATTTTCGTTGGGGGCTAATTACTTTACAATATTGTAGTGGTTTTTGCCATACATTGACATGAATCAGCCATGGGTTTACATGTGTTCCCCTTCCCGGACCCCCCACCCACCTCCCTCCCCATCCCATCCCTCTGGGTCATCCCATTGCCCCAGCCCTGAGCATTTGTCTCATGCATCGAACCTGGAATGGTGTTCTGTTTCACATATGATAATATACATGTTTCAATGCTATCCTCTCATAATGTCCCACCCTCACCTTCTCCCTCAGAGTCCATAAGACTGTTCTATGCATCTGTGTCTCATATTCTGTCTCGCATATAGGGTTATCATTACCATCTTTCAAATTCCATATATATGCATTAGTATACTATATTGGTGTTTTTCTTTCTGGCTTACTTCACTCTGTATAATGGGCTCCAGTTTCATCCATCTCAATAGAACCGATTCAAATGTATTCTTTTTAATGGCTGAGTAATATTCCATTGTGTATATGTACCACAGCTTCCTTATCCATTCATCTGCTGATGGACATCTAGGTTGCTTCCATGTCCTGGCTATTATAAACAGTGCTGCGATGAACATTGGGGTACAGGTGTCTCTTTCAATTCTGGTTTCCTCAGTGTGTATGCCCAGCAGTGGGATTGCTGGGTCGTATGGCAGTTCTATTCCCAGTTTTTTAAGGAATCTCCACACTGTTCTCCATAGTGGCTGTACTAGTTTGCATTTCCGCCAACAGTGTAAGAGGGTTCCCTTTTCTCCACACCCTCTCCAGCATTTATTGCTTGTAGACTTTTGGATAGCAGCCATTCTGAAGGGCGTGAAATGATACCTCATTGTGGTTTTGATTTGCATTTCTCTAATAATGAGTGATGTTGAGCATCTTTTCATGTGTTTGTTAGCCATCTGTATGTCTTCTTTGGAGAAATGTCTGTTTAGTTCTTTGGCCTATTTTTTGATTGGGTCGTTTATTTTTCTGGAATTGAGCTGCAGGAATTGCTTGTATATTTTTGAGATTAATTGTTTGTCCGTTGCTTCGTTTGCTATTCTTTTCTCCCATTCTGAAGGCTGTCTTTTCACCTTGCTTATAGTTTCCTTTGTTGTGCAAAAGCTTTTAATTTTAATTAGGTCCCAATTGTTTACTTTTCCTTTTATTTCCAATATTCTGGGAGGTGGGTCATGGAGGATCCTGCTGTGATTTATGTCGGAGAGTGTTTTGCCTATGTTTTCCTCTAGGAGTTTTATACTTTCTGGTCTTATGTTTAGATCTTTAATCCATTTTGAGTTTATTTTTGTGTATGGTGTTAGAAAGTGTTCTAGTTTCATTCTTTTACAAGTGGTTGACCAGTTTTCCCAGCACCACTTGTTAAAGAGATTGTCTTTTCTCCACTGTAAATTCTTGCCTCCTTTGTCGAAGATAAGGTGTCCATAGGTGCGTGGATTTATCTCTGGGCTTTCTATTTTGTTCCATTGATCTATATTTCTATCTTTGTGCTAGTACCATACTGTCTTGATGACTGTAGCTTTGTAGTAGAGCCTGAAGTCAGGCAGGTTGATTCCTCCAGTTCCATTCTTCTTTGTCAAGATTGCTTTGGCTGTTCGAGGTTTCTTATATTTCCATACAAATTGTGAAATTATTTTTTCTAGTTCTGTGAAAAACACTGTTGGTAGCTTGATAGGGATTGCATTGAATCTGTAGATTGCTTTGGGTAGTACACTCATTTTCACTATATTAATTCTTCCAATCCATGAACACGGTATATTTCTTCATCTGTTTGTGTCCTCTTTGATTTCTTTCATCAATGTTTTATAGTTTTCTATATATAAGTCTTTTGTTTCTTTAGGTAGATATATTCCTATTTTATTCTTTTTGTTGCAATGGTGAATGGTATTGTTTTCTAATTATTGCTGAATAGGATTGCAAGGGATTTCTGTGTATTAATTTTATATCCTGCAACTTTATTATATTCATTGATTAGCTCTAGTAATTTTCTGGTAGAATCTTTAGGGTTTTCTATGTAGAGGATCATGTCATCTGCAAACGGTGAGAGTTTTACTTCTTCTTTTCCTATCTAGATTCCTTTTATTTATTTTTTTTCTTTAGTGATTGCTGTGGCCAAAACTTCCAAAACTATGTTGAATAGTAGTGGTGAAAGTGGGCACCCTTGCCTTGTTCCTGACTTTAGGGGAAATGCTTTCAATTTTTCACCATTGAGGATAATGTTTGCTGTGGGTTTGTCATATATGGCTTTTATTATGTTGAGGTATGTTCCTTCTATTCCTGCTTTCTGGAGGGTTTTTATCATAAATGGATGTTGAATTTTGTCAAAGGCTTTTTCTGCATCTATTGAGATAATCATATTGTTTTTTATCTTTCAATTTGTTAATATGGTGTATTACACTGATTGATTTGTGGATATTAAAGAAACCTTGCATTCCTGGGATAAAGCCCACTTGGTCATGATGTATGATCTTTTTAATATGTTGTTGGATTCTGTTTGCTAGAATTTTATTAAGGATTTTTGCATTTATGTTCATCAGTGATATTGGCCTATAGTTTTCTTTTTTTGTGGCATTTTTGTCTGGTTTTGGAATTAGGGTGATGGTGGCCTCATAGAATGAGTTTGGAAGTTTACCATCTTCTGCAATTTTTTGGAAGAGTTTGAGTAGGATAGGTGTTATCTCTTTTCTAAATTTTTGGTAGAATTCAGCTGTGAAGCCATCTGGTCCTGGGCTTTTGTTTGCTGGAAGATTTCTGATTACAGTTTTGATTTCCATGCTTGTGATGGGTCTGTTAAGATCTTCTATTTATCCTGGTTCAGTTTTGGAAAGTTACACTTTTCTAAGAATTTGTCCATTTCTTCCAAGTTGTCCATTTTATTGGCATATATCTGTTGGTAGTAGTCTCTTCTGATCCTTTGTATTTCTGTGTAGTCTGTTGTGATCTCTCCATTTTCGTTTCTAATTTTGTTGATTTGATTCTTCTCCCTCTGTTTCGTGATGAGTCTGGCTAATGGTTTGTCAATTTTGTTTATCTTCTCGAAAAACCAGCTTTTAGTTTTGTTGATTTTTGCTATGGTCTCTTTTGTTTCTTTTGCATTTATTTCTGCCCTAATTTTTAAGATTTCCTTCCTTATACTAACCCTGGGGTTCTTCATTTCTTCCTTCTCTAGTTGCTTTAGGTGTTTAGGTTATTTATTTGATTTTTTTCTTGTTTCTTGAGGTACGCCTGTATTGTTATGAACCTTCCCCTTAGCATTGCTTTTACAGTGTCCCATAGATTTTGGGTTGTTGTGTTTTCATTTTCATTTTTTTCTATGCATATTTTGATTTCTTTTTTTGATTTCTTCTGTGATTTGTTGGTTATTCAGAGACGTGTTGTTTAGCCTCCATATGTTGGAATTTTTAATAGTTTTTTTCCTGTAATTGAGGTCTAATCTTACTGCATTGTGGTCAGAGAAGATGATTGGGATGATTTCAATTTTTTTGAATTTACCAAGGCTAGATTTATGGCCCAGGATGTGATCTATCCTGGAGAAAGTTCCATGTGCACTTGAGAAAAAGGTGAAATTGATTGTTTTGGGGTGGAATGTCCTGTAAATATCAATTAAATCTAACTTGTCTATTGTATCATTCAAAGTTTGTGTTTTCCTTGTTAATTTTCTGTTTAGTTGATCTATCCATATGTGTGAGTGGGGTATTAAAGTCTCCCACTATTATTGTGTTATTGTTAATTTCCCCTTTCATACTTGTTAGTATTTGCCTTACATGGTGCTCCTATGTTGGGGGCATATATATTTATAATTGTTATATCTTCTTCTTGGATTGATTCTTTGATCATTATGTAGTCTCCTTCTTTGTCAATTTTCACAGCCTTTATTTTCAAATCTATTTTATCTGAAATGAGTATTGTGACTCCTGCTTTCTTTTGGTCTCTGTTGCATGGAATATGTTTTTCCATCCCTTCACTTTCAGTCTGTATGTGTCCCTTGTTTTGAGGTGGGTCTCTTGTAGACAGCATATATAGGGGTCTTGTTTTTGTATCCATTCAGCCAGTCTTTGTCTTTTGGTTGGGGCGTTCAACCCATTTACATTTAAGGTAAATATTGATAAGTATGGTCCCATTGCCATTTACTTTGTTGTTTTGAGTTCGTGTTTAAACACCATTTCTTGTTTCCTGTTTAGAGAATATCCTTTAGCATTTGTTGGAGAGCTGGTTGGTGGTGCTGAATTCTCTCAGCTTTTGCTTGTCTGTAAAGCTTTTGAATTCTCCTTCATATCTGAATGAGGTCCTTGCTGGGTACAGTAATCTGGGTTGTAGATTATTCTCTTTCATTACTTTAAGTATGTCCTGCCATTCCCTTCTAGCCTGAAGAGTTTCTATTGAAAGATCAGCTGTTATCCTTATGGGGATCCCCTTGTGTGTTATTTGTTGTTTTTCCCTTGCTGCTTTTAATATTTGTTTTTTGTGTTTGATCTTTTTTAATTTGATTAATATGTATCTTGGGGTGTTTCGCCTTGGGTTTATCCTGTTTGGGACTCTCTGGGTTTCTTGGACTTCTGTGACTATTTCCTTCCCCATTTTAGGGAAATTTTCAACTATTATCTCCTCGAGTATTTTTTCATGGCCTTTCCTTTTATCTTCTTCTTCTGGGACTCCTATGATTCGAATGTTGGGGCGTTTCATATTGTCTCAGAGGTCCCTGAGGTTTTCCTCATTTCTTTTGATTCTTTTTTCTTTTTTCCTCTCTGCTTCATTTATTTCCACCATTCTATCTTCTACCTCACTTATCCTATCTTCTGCCTCCGTTATTCTACTGTTGGTTCCCTCCATAGTGTCTTTTATCTCCTTTATTTCATTATTCATTATATATTGACTCTTTTTTATTTCTTCTATGTCCTTGATAAACATTTCTTGCATCTTCTCAATCCTTGTCTCCAGGCTACTTATCTGTAACTCCATTTTGTTTTCAAGATTTTGGATCATTTTTATTATCATTATTCTAAATTCTTTTTCAGATGGATTCCCTACCTCCTCTTTTGTTTGGATTGGTGGGCATTTATCATTTTCTTTTACTTGCTGAGTATTTCTCTGCCTTTTCATCTTGTTTAGATTGCTGTGTTTGGGGTGGCCTTTCTGTATTCTGGTAGTTTGAAGTTCCTCTTTATTGCAGAGGTTCCTCACGGTGGGTGGGATTGGACGGGTGGCTAGTCAAGGTTTCCTGGTTGGGGAAACTTGTGTCAGTGTTCTGGTGGGTGGAGCTGGATTTCTTCTCTCTGGAGTTCAACGGAGTGTCCAGTATTGAGTTTTGAGATGTCTATGGGTTTGGTGTGACTCTGGGCAGCCTGTATATTGATGCTCAGGGCTATGTTCCTGCGTTGCGGGAGAATTTGCGTGATATATCTTGCTCTGGAACTTATTGGCTCTTGGGTAGAGCTTGGTTTCAGTGTATGTATGGAGGCTTTTGGATGATCTCTTATTAATTAATGTTTCCTGGAGTCAGGAGTTCTCTACTGTTCTCAGGTTTTGGGCTTAAGCCTCCTGCCTCTGGTTTTCAGCCTTATTCTTGCAGTAGCCTCAAGACTTCTCCATCCATACAGCACTGATAATAAAACTTCTAGGTTAATGGTGAAAAGATTCTCCTCTGTGAGGGATACCCAGGGAGGTTCACCAAGTTACATGGAGAGGTGAAGAGGGAGAAGGGAGATAGAGGTGACCAGGAGGAGAAGAGGGGGACTCAAATGTGGAGAGAGCATTCTAGCCAGTAAACACTTCCCTCTGTGCTCTCCACAGTCTGGAACCCTCAGATATACACGGAGATACATAGAGAGGAGGGAGGAAGGAGATAGAGGTGAGCATGAGTAGCAAGGGGGGAATCAAGAGGGGAGAGAGAGATCTGGGAAATATTCTGTTCCTGAAGTGTTCTCTGGTGCCCAGAACACCCTCAGAGATTCACAGAATTGGGTTGTGAAGAGAAAGAGGAAGGGGGAGATAGAGGTTCCCTGGGGGAGAAGAAAGAGAGTCAGTAGGGGGAGAGTGTAATCAAGCCAGTAATCACACTCCTGAGTAAAAATGGGTACTAAAGATTGGGTTCTTAAATATACAAAATTGATATCAAATATGTAAAACAAAGATTAAAAATCTAGAGTAGAGGTTAGACTCTTAAAAAAATACAATATAAAAAAATCACAAAAAGTGTAAGATATATGTATGCAGTTTGCTTTAAAAACAGAGTCTTTTTTTTTGCAAGGTAATAGTGGGTTATAAAAATGAAAATTAAAGGTGTTTAAGAGGACTTAAAGAAAAAAGAAAAAAAAGAAAAAAAGAAAAAAAGAAAAGATAGTAGTAAAAATATATCCAGAACTTTCTCTGGAGCTATTGTGAGCAGTGTGGGGTCAGTTCAGTTTCAGATAGATCCTTGTTCCTGCTTATACTTTTCAAGATTTATAGGCCCCTTTCAATGTAGTCAGTGTTAACTACAGGGATTTTAATTTGTTGACCTGTCACTTCCAAAGCGGTTCCCTCTGTTTATTTGGCTTCTGTTTGCAGGTCTCTTCAGTGTCTAATATTCGCCCTGCCACAAAGGGGCGGAGGTGTTCTCTTTAGGTTCACTTGTTCAGTCATACTGTGGGGAGGGAGGAACACTGCAAACCAATATCACTGGCGTGTGTGTGGAGAGCTCTCAGTGTCTCCGCCACACTGGGTTTGTCCCCGCTCACAGCGTGTGTGCTTTCCCAGTCTGCCCTGCTTAGGCTTCAGGTTACTCTGCTGGGGAGTGGGCCCTGAGATGCGTGCACTTCCCAGGTCTAAGCTGCTCAGATTCAGGTTCCCGGGTACTCCACAAAGGTGCAGACTCAGTTGGGCCTGCGGTTTGTGCCGATCCCCAGTTGGAGCAGCTCAGGCAGCCAGGAGTTTGGCGAGCGCACTCTCCCTTGTTGGGGCAGTGCGACTTATCACCTCCCTGGTCCCCACCTCGGTTTCTGGGCACGCCCGGCTCCGGTGTGCCTTGTGTCAGTTCTGGGGAGCTGGTCTCTGGCTGCGACCCTCCTGGCGGATGTCAACCCTCTGGGATCTCAGGCAGTCTTTGCTTAGAAACTGGAAGCCTGTTTGCAGTTTCGTAGGGGGTGCCCTCTCTGGGGCCAAGTTTGCCCCTTTCCGGCTCTGGCTGGCCCCACCGGCCTGCTTCGTCCAGTGGGGGATGGGATGGTCCGCAGCTGGCTAGCTCTGCTCTGGTATTGCTAAGTCCTTTGTTCTGTGAGCGGGCTGGCAGTGCCTTAGATTGGGCTTTTCGTGGGATAGTTCTCTCTCTCTGGCTGTCCCACAGTTTAGGTTGCTTTCTCATGTTAGCTCCCTCAGATTGCCCTCAGGGCATTCGGGCCCAGTCCTTACCCTAAGCAATGCTGCCTGCTCCTCTCCATTCAGCCCCCACTTGCTGGTGGTGGATGCGAGCGTCTGGAGTTCTTTGCTGGGAGTTGCCTTTAGGCACGTAATCTGTGGGTTTTATTTATTTATTTTTCCTCCCGGTTATGTTGCCCTCCGAGACTCGAAAAGTTCCCCCAAACCTGCCAGTGAGAGGGTTTCCTGGTGTTTGTTTACGACTCCCTCCCAGGGACGGTCTCCGTCCCTAACTCTTTTGTGTCTCTTTTTATCTTTTATAGTTTGTCCTACCTCCTTTTGAAGATAATGGGCTGTTTTTCTGGATGCCTGATGTCCTCTGTCAGCGTTCAGAAGTTGTTTTGTGAAGTTTTCTCGGTGTTCAGATGTTCTTTCGATAAATTTGTCAGGGAGAGATTGGTCTCCCCGTCCTATTCCTCTGCCATCTTAAGGA
The DNA here is from genome assembly GCF_054371585.1 of Giraffa tippelskirchi. Taxonomy (NCBI): domain Eukaryota; kingdom Metazoa; phylum Chordata; class Mammalia; order Artiodactyla; family Giraffidae; genus Giraffa; species Giraffa tippelskirchi. The sequence goes on from NC_137284.1 coordinate 24,250,177, forward strand.
ATTCCATTTAAATAGTTATCTTGGAAATGCAAATTGGGACCATTAGGAGATACTATTTCTTAGCTGGGATTGCCAGGTGACAGAGTGGTACAGAATCTGCCTGTCAATGTAGGAGATGTGGTTTAGATCCCTGGTTCTGAAGATCCCCTGGAGTAGGAAATGGCAACTCATTCTGATATTCTTGCCTGGAAAATCCCATGGAGAGAGGAGCCTGGCAGGCTACAGTTTAGGAGGTCACAAAGAGTGGGCTGTGACTGAGCACACACTCACATTTCTTAGCTATCATTGTAACAAAGAGGAAAAAAAAAACCAAAGCAACAGTGTTAAGTATGAAGGAGATAGTTGTCATGTGTTCATTGTAGTGGAAATTTGAACTGGTAGAACAGCTAAGGATAGCAATTAGGGAGATTTTTTATAAAATTGAAGATGTGCATAACTTATGACACAGGAACCCAACTTCTAGGTATAAACACTGAACAAACTCTTCTTTCAATGTTTCTCTATTAAAGAAACCCATGTACCCAAGGAGATACGTACAAGGGTTATCGCAGGAGCATTTTTTTTTTTAATTCTAAAAACTTAAAAAAAAGACAAACCAAGCTGGCCATCATTAGAATATTTAAATTGTGATAAGCATTAAAATCTTAGAAATTGAATAAAAATTGATGAATTGCAAACATAATGTTGGATGAAAAAGCAAGGTGTGGAAGAAAATTATGGTATTAAATCATTTATATGTTTAAAATGCAAAACAATCCTATATATTGCTTATTTGTGCATTCATGGTTGGATGGAATCACTGACTCAATGGGCATGAGTTTGAGTAAGCTCCAGGAGTTGGTGATGAACAAGGAAGCCTGGTATGCTGCAGTCCATGTAGTCGCAAAGAGTTGGACACGACTGAGCAACTGACCTGAACTGATGTGTGAAAAGATAAAGACATAGGAATGATATGCTTAAATTCAGACTAGTTTAACTGCTAAGAGGAAGAAATGGGATTTTATTAGGGATGGGTATCCAAAAGGCTTCAGCTATAGTGATAACATTTTATTTAAGGTAGGTGGTAAATTCACAGGTATTTGCTGTAGATTGGTTTCAACCCTTTTGTGCATAATAAATATTCAAAATAAAGAAGTGACATAATTTTTACAGTGATAATTCATACATGTATAAAAGTAAGTGCATATATCTATATATGTACATGTGATTTTTTTCATGTTCTATGATTTTACCATGTATCCAAGAATCAATAGAAATTTGCTCTAAAGTGTCTCTGCTGCAGGCTAGCTCTCATTTAATGCTGTTTCTTGTTTTGGAGCTAAATAACTGCTGGTGAACCTACACTTTTCTTAGGGCCTTTGGGTCTGTAACGAAGGGCAGCAGCTATTTCCCAGCCCTGAAAAGGGTCAGAATCATGTGAGGGAGACTTTAATATTCAAATTCCTGTGTTGAGAATCTGAAGTATAGGGTTTGGGAATCTATTTATTTTTTTTTTAATTAAAAAAATACTTTTTTTTGGTTTTAATTGGAGGTTAATTACTTTACAATATTGTGGTGGTTTTTGCCATACATTGACATGAATCAGCCATGGGTGCACATGTGTCCCTGTATCTTGAACCCCTCTCCCATCTCTCTCCCCACCTAAACCCTCTGGGTTGTCCCAGAGCACCAGCTTTGGGTGCACTGCTTCATGCCTCGAACTTGCACTGGTCATCTATTTTACATATAGTTATATACATGTTTCAATGCTATTCTCTGAAATCATCCCACCCTCACCTTCTCCCACATAGTTCAGAAGTCTGTTCTTTATATCTGTGTCTCTTTTGCTGTCTTGCATATAGGGTTTTGTTGTTACTATCTTTCTAAGTTCCATCTATATGCATTAATATACCAGAGAAGGCAATGGCACCCCACTCCAGTACTCTTGCCTGGAAAATCCCATGGACGGAGGAGCCTGGTAGGCTGTAGTCCGTGGGGTCGCTAAGAGTCGGACATGACTGAGAGACTTCACTTTCACTTTTCCTGTTCATGCACTGGAGAAGGAAATGGCAACCCACTCCAGTGTTCTTGCCTGGAGAATCCCAGGGATGGCGGAGCCTGGTGGGCTGCCGTCTGTGGGGTCGCGCAGAGTCGGACACGACTGAAGCGACTTAGCAGCAGCAGCAGTAGCATTAATATACTGTATTGGTGTTTCTCTTTCTTAGTTCACTCTGTATAATAGGCTCCAGTTTTATCCACCTCATAGAACTGAGTCAAATGCAATTTTTTTTATAGATGAGTAATATTCCATTGTGTATATAGAGGACAACTTCCTTATTCATTTGTCTGCTGATAGACATCTCAGTTGCTTCCATGTCCTGGCTATTATAAACAATGCTACAATCAACATTGGGGTACATGTGTCTTTTTCAATTCTGGTTTCCTCGGTGTGTATGCCCAGCAGTGGGATTCTAGGTCATATGGCAGTTCTATTCCCAGTTTTTAAAGGAATCTCCACATGGTTCTCCATTGTGGCTGTACTAGTTTGAATTCCTACCAACAGTGTAAGACGGTACCCTTTTCTTCACACCCTAGCAGCATTTATTGTTTGTAGACTTTTTTGATAACAGCCATTCTGACTAGTGTGGGATGGTACCTCGTTGTGGTTTTGATTTGCATTTCTCTGATAATGAGTGATGTTGAGCATCTTTTCATGTGTTTGTTAGCCATCTGTATGTCTTCTATGGAGAAATGTCTGTTTAGATATTTGGCCCACTTTTTGATTCGGTCATTTATTTTTCTGGTATTGAGCTGCATGAGCTGCTTGTATATTTTTGAGATTAAGTCTTTGTCAGTTGTTTCATTTGCTGTTATTTTCTCCCATTCTGAAGGCTGTATTTTCACCTTGCTTATAGTTTCCTTTGTTGTGAAAAAGCTTATAAGTTTAATTGGGTCCCATTTGTTTATTTGTTGTTTTGCTTCCATTACTCTGGGAGGTGGGTCATAGAGGATCTTGCTGTGATTTATGTCAGAGAGTGTTCTGCCTATGTTTTCCTCTAGGATTTTTATAGTTTCTGGTCTTACATTTAGATGTTTAATCCATTTTGAGTTTATTTTGTATATGGTGTTAGAAAGTGTTCTAGTTTCATTCTTTAACAGGTGGTTGACCAGTTTCCCCAGCACTACTTGTTAAAGAGATTGTGTTTTCTCCACTGTATATTTTTTCCTTCTTTGTCAAAGAAAAGGTGTCCATAGGTGCATGGATTTATCTCTGGGCTTTCTATTTTGTTCCATTGATCTATATTTCTGTCTTTGTGCCAGCACCATACTGTCTTGATGACTGTAGCTTTGTAGTATAGTCTGAAGTCAGGTAGGTTGATTCCGCCAGTTCCATTCTTCTTTCTCAAGATTTCTTTGGCTATTCAAGTTTTTTTTGTGTTTTCATACAAATTGTGAAAGTATTTGTTCTAGTTTTGTGAAAAATATCGTTGGTAGCTTGATAGAGATTGCATTGAATCTATAGATTGCTTTGGGTAGTATACTCATTTTCACTATTTTGATTTTTCCAGTCCACAAACATGGTATATTTCTCCATTTATTTGTGTCATCTTTGCTTTTTTTCATCAGTGTTTTATAGTTTTCTATATATAGGTCTTTCGTTTCTTTAGGTAAATTTTTTTCCTAAGTATTTTATTCTTTTTGTTGCAGTGGTTAATGCAGTGGTTTTCTCTTTCTGGTTTTTCATTGTTAGTGTATAGGAACGCAAGGGATTCCTGTGTGTCAATTTTATATCCTGCAACTTTACTATATTCATTGATTAGTTCTAATAATTTTATGTTGGTATCTTTAGGGTTGTCTGTGTATAAGATCATGTCATCTGCAAACAGTGAGAGTTTTGCTTCTTTTTTTCCAACCTGGATTCCTTTTCTTTCTTTTTTTTCTCTGATTGCTGTGACTAAGACTTCCAAAACTATGTTGAATAGTAGTGGTGAGAGTGGGCACCCTTGTCTTGTTCCTGATTTTAGAGGAAATGCTTTCAATTTTTTGCCATTGAGAATAATGTTTGATGTGTGTTTGTTGTATATGGCTCTTATTATGTTGAGGTATGTTCCTTCTGTGCCTGCTTTCTGGAGAGTTGTTATCATCAATGGGTGCTGAGTTTTGTCAAAGGCTTTCTCTGCATCTATTGAGACAATAATATGGGTTTATCTTTCAATTTGTTAATATGGTGTATCACATTACTTGATTTGTGAATATCAAAGAATCCTTGTATCCCTGGGATAAAGCTCACTTGGTCATGATGTATGATCTTTTTAATATATTGTTGGATTCTGTTTGCTAGACTTTTGTAGAGGATTTTTTTCATCTATGTTCATCAGTGCTATTGGCCTGTAGTTTTCTTTTTTTGTGTCATCTTTGTCTGGTTTTGGTATTAGAGTGAGAGTGGCCCCATAGAATGAGTTTGGGAGTTTACCTTCCTCTGCAATTTTCTGGAAGAATTTGAGTAGGATAGGTGTTAGCTCTTCTCTACATTTTTGGTAGAATTCACCTGTGAAGGCTTCTGGTCCTGGACTTTTGTTTGCTGGGAGATTTTTGATTATAGGTTTGATTTCTGTACTTGTGATGGGTCTGTTAAGATTTTCTATTTCTCCCTGGTTCAGTTTTGGAAGATCATACTTTTCTAGGAATTTGTCTATTTCTTCCAAGTTGTTCATTTTATTAGCATATAATTGCTCATAGTAGTCTTTTATGATCTTTTGTATTTGTGTGTTGTCTGTTGTGATTTCTCCATTTTCCTTTCTAGTTTTATTGATTTGATTCTTCTCTTTTTTTTTCTTGATGAGTCTGGCTAATGGCTTGTCTCTTTTATCTTCTCAAAGAACCAGCTTTTAGTTTTGTTGATTTTTTTTTTTTTTTGCTATAGTCTCCTTCATTTCTTTTTTATTTATTTCTGTTCTAATTTTTATGATTTCTTTCCCTCTACTACCTTTGGAGTTCTTCTATTCTTCTTTTTTTTTAGTTGCTTTAGGTGTAAAGTTAGGTTGTTTATTTGATGTATCTCTTGTTTTTTGAGGTAGGCTTGTATTGCTAAGAACGTCCCTCAACACTACTTTTACTGAACCCCATAGGTTTTGGGTTGTGTTTTCATTTTTTTCTATGCATATTTTGATTGCTTTTTTGATTTCTTCTGTGATATATTGGTTATACAGAAGCATGTTGTTTAGCCTCCATATTTTTGTGTTTTTAATAGTTTGTTTCCTGTAGTTGACATCTAATCTTACCACATTGTGATCAGAAAAGATAGTTGAAATGATTTCAACTTTTAAAATTTACCAAGGCTAGATTTATGGCCCAGGATATAATCTATCCTGGAGAATGTTCCGTGTGCACTTGAGAAAAAGGTGAAATGCATTGTTTTTGGGCAAAATGCCCTGGAGATATAAATTAGGCCTAACTGGCTTATTGTATCATTTAACTTGTGTTTCATTGCTAGTTTTCTCTTTGGTTCATCTATGCATAGGTGTTAGTGGGGTATTAAAGTCCCCTACTATTGTTCTCTTACTGTTAATTTCCCCTTTCATACTTGTTAGTATTTGTCTTATGTATTGAGGTACTCCTACATTGGGTGCATATATATTTATAATTGTTATATCTTCTTCTTGGATTGATCCTTTGATCATTATGTGTCCTTCTTTGTCTCTTATCATGGTCTTTATTTTAAAGTCTGTTTTATCTGAGTATTGGTACTCTTGCTTTCCTTTCGTCCCCATTTGCATGAAATATCTTTCCAGCCCCTCACTTTCAGTCTGTATATGTCCCTAGGTTTGAGGTGGGTCTCTTGTATACTGCATATATAGGGGTCTTGTTTTTGTATTCATTCGGCCAGTTTTGTCTTTTGGTTGGAGCATTTAACCCATTTACATTTAAGGTAATTATTGGTAAGTATGATCCCATTACCACTTACTTTGTTGCTTCAGGTTCATTTTTTTATAAACCTTTTCTGTGTTTCCTGTCTAGAGAAGATCCTTTAGCATTTGTTGAAGAGCTAGTTTGGTGGTGTTGAATTCTCTCAGCTTTTGCTTGTCTGTAAAACTTGATTTCTCCTTCATATCTGCATGAGATCCTTGTTGGGTAGAATAATCTTTCTGTAGATTTTTTCTCTTTCATCACTTTAACTATGTCCAGTCATTTCCCTTCTGGCTTGAAGAGTTTCTATTGATAGATCAGCTGTTATCCATATGGGGATCCCCTTGTGTGTTATTTGTTGCTTTTCCCTTGCTGCTTTTAATATTTTCTCTCTGTGTTTGATCTTTGTTAGTTTGATTAATATGTGTCTTGGGGTGTTTTGCCCTGGATTTATCCTGTTTGGGCCTCTCTGGGTTTCTTAGGCTTAGGTGGATATTCCCTTCCTCATTTTAGGGAAGTTTTCAACTATTATCTCTTCAAGTATTTTCTCATGCCCCTTCTTTTTGTCTTCTTCCTCTGGGACACGTATGATTCAAATGTTGGGGCATTTAACATTTCCCCAGAGGTCTCTGAAGTTGTCCTCATTTCTTTCTTTTTTCCTCTCTGCTTCATTTATTTCCACCATTCTATCTTCCACCTCATGTATCCTCTCTTCTGCCTCAGTTATTCTACTGTTGGTTCCCTCCAGAGTGCTTTTAATCTCAGTTATAACTGTTTATTATTGATCAATTTTTCTTTATTTCTTCTAGGTCCTTGTTAAGCATTTCTTGTATCTTCTTAATACTTGCCTCTAGTCTATTTATCTGTAACTACATTTGTTTTCAAGATTTTGGATCATTTTTACTATCATTATTTTGAAAACTTTTTTAGGTAGAGCCCCTATCTCCTCTTTTGTTTGGTTTTGTGGGCATTTATCATGTTCCTTTACCTGCTGAATATTATTCTGCCTTTTCATTTTTTTTGTGTAGATTTCTGTGTTTGTGGTGGCCTTTCTGCAGGCTGGACGTTCATGATTCCTCTTTATTGTGGAGTCTGCTCCCTGTGGGTGGGGTTGGACCAGTTGCTTGTCAAGGTTTCCTGGTTGGGGGCACTTGCATCTGTGTTCTTGTGGGTGGAGCTGGATCTCTTCTTTCTGGAGTGCAATGAAGTGTCCAGTGGTGAGTTTTGGGGTGTTTATGGGTCTGGCATGTCTTTGGGCAGCTGTCTTTTACTGTTCAGGGTTGTGTTCCTGTTTCGCTGGAGAATTAGTGTAATGTGTCTTGCACTGTGACTTGTTGGCTCTTGGGTGGAGCTTGGTTTCAGTGTAGGTATGGAGACTTTTGGGTGAGCTCTTGCCTATTAATGTTCCCTGGAGTCAGGAGTTCTCTGATGTCCTAAAGTTCTGGAGTTAAGCCTCCTGCCTCTGGCTTTCAGTCCTCAAGACTTCTCCATCCTTAAAGCACAAAAGATAAAACCCCTATGTTAATGGTGAAACAATTATCCACAGCCAGGAATACCCAGAGAGATTCACAGAGTTACGTAGGATAGAGAAGGAAGAGGGATATAAAGATGACCAGGAAGAGAAAAGGGAGAGTCAAAAGGGGGGAGAGCAATCTAGCCAGTGATCAAATTCGTAAGTGCTTGTCTCAGCCTGGAACACTCAGAGAGATTCACTGAGTTGTATAGAGAAGAGGGAGGAAGTAGACAGAGGTGACTTGGAGGAGAAAAGGGAAAGTCAAAAGGGGAGAGAGCAATCAAGCCAGTAATCAAATCCCTAAATGAAAATGGATACTGAAGATTAGATTCTTAATGGTACAAAAGTGATAACAAATATCAAAAAGCAGAGATTAAAAATCTAGATTAGAGGTTAGGTGCTCAAAAATACAAAACAAAATCAACTCAAAAATTTTAAAAAACAATATGGAATTTGTTTTAAAGAATAGGTTTTTTTTTTTTTGAAAGGTAGTCTATTAAAATGAAAGTCAAAAGAGTAATGAAGAACTTTTTTTTTTAATTAAAAAGTGATAATAGTGAAAATATATCTAGGAATTTCTCTGGAGCTGTTGTGGGCAGTTTGGGGTCAGTTCAGTGTCAGATATTCCCTTGTTCCAGCTTGTACTTCTTCTTAAGATCTATAGGTGTCCCTCAAATGCACAGTTTCAGCATTAACTGCAGGGTTTTAATCTTTTGCACCTGTCACTTCCAGTGCGGTTCCCCCTTCTTTGTTTATTTTGGCTTCCTCTGTTTGCAAGACTCTTCAGTGTCTAATTTCCACCCTGACACAAGGGGGCGAAGGTGGCCACTTATTTAGGCTCACTTTTTCAGTTGTGTTGTGGGGAGGGAGGGATACTGCAAACAAATCCTGCTGGTTAGGAGTGCTGGGAGTGCTCGCAGTGGATGGATTACACTGGATTTTCCATAGTCCATGACAGCATGTACTTCCCGGCTCCACATTACTCAGGCTTCAGGGTGCTCTGCAAGGGCATGGTCCCAAGTAGGCCCTGTGTTTTGTGCACTTCCCAGGTCTAAGCCGCTCAGATTCTTGGGTGCACTGCAGGGGCACAGACCCAGATGGGTTGTGCGTTTTGTCCTTCCCAGGTCTAAGCAGCTCAGGTCACTAGGTGCTTGGCGAGTGCACTGTCCCAAGTGGGCCGTCATGTTATGTACCTCCCCAGTCCTAGCTGCTTGGTTTCCCAGGTGCACCATGAGAGCATGTCTCAGGTATGCTCTGTGTCTTCTCTGGGTAGCTGATCTGAGACTGTGACACTCCTGGCAGATGTGAACCATCTAGGATCCCAGGAAGACATGGCTAGCAACTGGGAGCCTGCTCACAGTTTGGTGGAAGATGCAGTCTCTGGGGCTGAGATTGCAGCAGCCCCTTGCTTTCCAGCTCTGGCTGTCGCATACCTGCCTCTCTGCCTCAAGGGAGGGAGGGCCCTATGTGGCATCCAGCTTGCTCTCCTTTGATATTTGCTTGCTCCTTTGTTCTGTGAGCTCGCTGTGAAGGCCTTAGGACCTTTTGTGGGAAAGATCTGAGTCTTTTTATTGGTCTCTCTGGCGATCCCATGGTTTGGGTTGCTATCTCAGATTAGCTCCCTCAGATTGTTCTCAGGACATTCAGGCCCAGTCCTTACCCTAAGGATCGATGATGCAGCCCACGCCTTCTTGCCCAGACGCCACTCACTGGTGGCAGTTGTGAGCATCTGTGCCACTTCTCCGTCTCTGCTAATGGTTGTGGTTAGTTGTGTATTCTGTGGTTTTTTTTTTCCCCTCCTGGTTATATTGCCCTCTGAGATTCCAAGATTCCCCACAGACACGCCTGTGAGAGTTTCCTACTATGTGAAAATTCTGCTCCTTCATGACTTCCCCCCAGGATGGGTCTCCATCCCTAAATCTTTTGTCTCTGTTTTCGTCTTTTATATTGTGTCCTACCTCCTTTTGAAGAGAATGGGCTGCCTTTCTGGGTGTGTGGTGTCCTCTGCGAGCATTCAGAAGTTGTTTTGTGGAAGTTGCTCAACATTCAACTGATCTTTTGTTGAATTTGGGAGAGAAAGTGGTCTCCCCATCCTATTCCTCTGCCATCTTGGGACTGCCCCTTGGTTTGGGAATTTATAGGTTTTTTAGAGGCTTTCTCACTTGTTTTGATCTGTAGGTTTGAAGACTCAAATTTGAATGCACTGACATAGGTGGCATGTATTGATGATCTAGATTAGAGTTTCACCTTCGTCTCTATAAGGAACTCATAAGATATAAAGATATGGTCAATAGTTAGTTTCTAATTTAGTGTCTTTTTAGGTTAATGGCTCTCCAACTTTAGACTGTATCTGAATTTCCAGGAGGGGCTGTTAGAACTCAGGCAGCTTGATGTCAGCAAACAGTTTAGTAAGCAGCTCCAAGTTTCTTTACTCCCACAGAAATATCAGAAAACAAGCAGAAACTGTTAGAGCCAACTTTGTCAGAATTTTGGAAAAGGTTAAAGACTTACGGCAACCAAGTTAATTCTGAATAAAGAAAAAGGTAACGTCGAAATAGTAGGAAAGCTCTGTGGCAGTTTTACTTGCCTTCACCCCACACCAGCGATAGCTCAGTGGCAGTCTTGAAAGATGTCAGTCCCTGTTCCCTGTATGAAGCCATGGTTCCTGGTTCCAAGAGAGCAGAGCAAACCTTCTGTCTACAAATTATTTTGCATGTTTGTTCTGTCTGAGACTACCTGAAGGACTGAAGCAAGGCACTTACCACTGTTTCACCTAACTCAGAATCAGAATTCTATCTGGGCAGAAGAAAGGCAGACATGGCTTAAAAAGAATGCAGAGCTATGAGACAACCTGGGGCAAAAAGATCATAGTTCACACACAGACACACACACACATGACAACCTGAAACAAAGAGGGAGAACTGGAGAGAGAGATTCATTGTGCAATTTAAGGCATTCAAAACCACTCATGTATATGGGGAATTTAGAAAGCTACCTGCGAGCTCAGAGCAAGATTTTTGCTCAGCAGAACCCTGAGAACACAATAAACATTCACTGGGGATGATCCCTAGGATTTGCACAAGCATGGCTAAGTGTTAGAGGGCCCTAGCATATAACATACTGCCCCCTATCTTCCCTCTCTCCCAGTTCCTGGCATTCAAGGAAATTGTGTTGGTCTAAAAAATTTCTGAACATAGCTCAGGAGCAGAGATTGCAGTGACCAAACATATTAGGTTGGTGCAAAATTAATTTTGGTTTTACATTTTTGAAATTTGGGATTTGATGTTGGAATACATTCTTAAATGTGATAATGTTATACATCATTTTAATGAGCATTTCTCGCTTTATATTTTTCTTTTTGCTAATGACTTATTACTTGCTGTTTGTTTTATATTTATTTTAGACTAGGGAAATTATGTTAGACAAAAAGCAAATCTGAGTGATTTTCTTCATCGAGTTCAAAGTGGGCCATTGAGCAGTGGAGACAACTCATACCATCAACAATGCATTTGGCCCATGAACTTCTAATGAATGTACAGTAAAGTAGTAGTTCAAGAAGTTTTGCAAAGGAGATGAGAGCCTTGAAAATGAGGAGTGCAGTGGCTGGTTATCAGAAGTTGACAACAGCCAATTAAGAGCCATCATCTAAGCTGATCCTCTTAACAACTACACGAGAAGTTGCCAAAGAACTCAACTTCGACCATGCTATGGTCATTTGACATTTGAAGAAAATTGGAAAGGTGGTGAAACTGAAGAAATGGGTGCCTTGTGAGCTGACCAAAAATCAAAAAATTCTCCTTTTGAAGTGTCTTCTCTCATTCTATGCAACAAGAAACCATTTTTCAATAGAATTGTGACATGCAATGAAAAGTGGATTTTATACGACAACTGGAAATGACTAGCTCAGTGATTGGACAGAGAAGAATCCCCAAAGCACATCTCAAAGTCAAAGTTGCACCAAAAAAGGTCAGGGTCACTGTTTGGTGGTTTGCTGCCTATCTGATCCACTACAGCTTTCTGAAACCCAGTGAAACCATTACATCTGAGAAGTATGCTTAGCAAATTGATGAGATGCACTGAAAAGTGGAATGCCTCCAGCCAGCACTGGTCAACATAAAGGTCCCAATTCTCCTCCACAACAACTGCCGACCACATGTCGCACAACCAACACTTCAAAAGTTGAACGAATTGGGCTACAAAGTTTTGCCTCATCTGCCATATTCACCTGACTTCTCACCAAATGACTGCTACTTCATCAAGCATCTTGACAACTTTTTGCAGGGAAAAGGTTTCCACAACCAGCAGGACAGACCAAGAATCCATCAAATCCTGAAGCATGGATTTTATGCTACAAGAATAATCAAACTTATTTCTCATTGACAAAAATGTGTTGATTCTAATAGTTCCTATTTTGATTAATAAAGATGTGTTTGAGCCTAGTTATAATGATTTAAAATTCACCATCTGAAACCACAATTACTTTTTCACCAACCTAATAATAAGGAATACAGTCTCTATGAAAATAGATAAACTCCTAAACAAATGAGTTACTGCAGCAATTCAACAATAGACAAGACATGAAAAGAACAGGAAAAAAAACAACAACAACAAACACAGGAGATCCCAGGGAAGGAAGAGACTGATTTTCAAAGTCATTACAATATTCAGTTGTCTAGTCTTGAAACAAGATGAATCAGAAAGGTACTGCCATTCAAAGAAACAAAATAAATAGAAGCCATTCTGGAGGAAGTCCAAATATTGGATCTAGTAGATGGAGACTTGAAAACAACTGCCTTAAATGTGTTCAAAAAACTAAAGGAAAACGTGAACTAAAAGCTTAAGGAAGTGAGAAAAATTACGTATGAACAACAGAGAATATCATTAAAGAGAAAGTATAAAAAGGAACCAAATAGATGTTCTGCAACTGAGAAGTACATTTGAAATAAGCATTAGAAGAATTCACCAGCAGGTTTGCACAGGAAGAAGAAAACAATCACTGAACTTGAAGATAATTGAAATGAAGCAGTCAGAGGACAGAAAGAAAAAGGAATGAAGTCATAGTTGAAAGCATATGAATCCAAGGCATGTGTGGGTATACCTACCATCTCACTGAAACTTCAACTCCTCTTCACTCTTAGTACAGTTTGAAAGCATAGGGGTGGCTTCATGAGCAGTCAGCCAGTGCCATTCCATGATTGGTTTAATGATTCTGCTATTACCATCTCCAAGTCCTCAATAATTTTTTGACTAAGGGACTCTGCAAATTAGGTAGTTGATCCTAAATAGTGTATACGAGGGTTATAAGGGCTTACTTGTTTACTATTGATCACTTTATCTAGATTCTGAGATTTAACAAGGTCAGAACTCTATTTTACTCAGCAAGTGCTTCAGATATACCAGGTCCATAGTTGGCAGATGGTGTACTCTCAACATGAATGAGTAAATGCACAAGCTGTGAATCGGACTTCTTATTTGTTAAGTGCAAAGATGTCTCTCGTAAAGGTAATGCAGGTTATATAAGAATATATATTAAAAGCACCTGACACACAGTAGCTTTACAACATGCATACCCTTCCCCTTATGTATTTAATGGTCCTTGTATGTTGAAGTCTATTCTGTAGTCATCTTAGGTATTTTTTCTACCATTTAGGGACTTTTGTTTCAGTTGGGAGCTCGTGATTAAGAGAGGGAGAAGAGTTTGTCCTATGTCTATTCCAGCTCGATGAGTGTGTGATTCTCTGTAGATATAAGGAATCCTTGCTTAAGAACCCCAGTACCTGTTACAGACAGGAAACACAGAGGCTGTTCATAGACCTGGACAATCATTTTCCTACAGAGGTGGGTTGTGGGGATGAGGAATAGAGTACCAATGGTTATTGACTGCTTCCTCTGTTGTAGACCTTGTCTGGCCATACCTGTGTGATCTCAGTTAATTACATTTCACCTTCAGAGAATCCTAATTAAATAGTAGTGTAATCATCCCTCTGCAGCCTGTTTCTAAGACCCTCTGTGGATATACCAAACTCCACAGATGCTCAACTCCCTTATATAAAATGACAGAGTACAGTTGGCCCTTCATGTATCCTGTGGATTGTGCATCAGCAGATACAAAGGGTTGACTGTGTTACCCCTAGCGTATAAATGAGGCGAGGATACTCAGAAAGACCAAGCAACATGTGAGTGTCACACGGTTTATAAATGAGTGAAATGAGATTAAAACTTAGAACTTTTTTTTTTTCAAGATTTTTGCTCATTCATGCAACAGATGTTTTTAGGGGCTTTCTTACTATGTCACTGTGTTAGATGGTGGAGTATTTCACTTAAGTATACCGTGTCCCATGGAGAAAACAAACTTACCTTCTTCCATGGCTCCAACCCAGAATAGGCAGTCCCAGTGATAAGCACCAAAAGGAGGTGGCAGTTCCAAACACCCCATCTTCCTAGGGAGCGTTGTGATTCTCCTTATTCCCTAGAATGAGTAGCTCCATCCAATAGCTCTTTAGAAGGAAACCTTTGAAAACTCATCTCCCTCTTAGTGTCCTGTATACCAGAGTGTGTTTAGTCCATCAGGTGAGGTGAGATGGCTAGGATACGGGAGATATGTCAATGTCTCATTACAGAAATTATCCTGATAGTTTCAGTGTCAAAAAATCTTCCTGTAAAAGAGGCATTCACTTCTCAGGTGAATTCTCAGGCTTTTAATATATATCTTGTAGAAGCTGCCTCCTGGATCCAAGAACCACACCTGTATTTTGGTTCCAGAACTAAAATTCTTATGTTGTGTTTTCAGGCTAAAACTGTGTTGTTCTTTATTTTCACTATGAATGGTCACTTCATAGGCAAAGTAAAAGGTGAAGCTGTCAAGCCTTATTCTGGTTCCTGGGGCATCCTTAGGAATAGTGCAATAAAGTGTTGCTGATGAAAGAGCAGAGGATGGAATCATTTGCTTGGTATTTTGCACATAAGCCTCTAGTGTTAGTTACTGACTATCAGAGACACAGAACACAAGCTGGGGATTTCTTCACTTCAAAACAGCATGCATTTGAGAAAGTAGTTGGCCAGTAGTGATAGGCTTATCTGAATCTTCTGATTGTCATAGATTTTCATTATCAAGGTGGTTGCCTACCGCTCAATTTCCCTTTGATGCGTACTCAGCTGATCATGCTGTCACTGTTCCAGAGGGTAAAGAAATGAAGAACAAGCTTAGGTGAATCACAGTGCCTCAGAGGTCTGGTTGTTCTGACAGTTTCTAAATAGCTGAGATCTCAGGGAGAATTCTGATCCCAAAGCCATTCACAGAGTTAGAACTATTCTCTCAGTTTCTGTCTCTCTGTCTGGTGAATTTAGGTCTGAAACCTTTCTCTTACCTGGACTTCACTGTCTCCTTAACAGCTGAGCTGTCACTGGGAAGTGAAATTGATTACTTTTTTTTTCTGCCACAGCTGTTGTTTTTTACCTCAGCTGGTTCCCATAATTCCACAGATGGTAAGCATATGTTTATAGGCACGTAGAAAAAGAAGCTATACTGAATTCCTCCCATCTCTAATTCTTATTTTTTCCTTTCATGCAGAAAGTCAAAGTCACAGAGCCAGGGAATCATATATTTGTAGATTAATATTTCTGTGCATTAAGTCTTTGGAAACAGCAGGAAAGCTAATGATATGCTAATGAGCTGACAGTTTTTATTGATTGTAATGGAAGTCGACAAATGTCTGTCTTGGCTTTTAAGCAAGTTGGAATATTTTAACTGTCTTCAAGGCAGAAATACATAACTGGCTGCATTTTGAAAACCCTCCTTGTCAGTTTCGCAAGTCTTACTTTTTGTTAGCCTGTTGCCAAAGCTTGGGTCCTTGCCAGTTTATAAACAGAACACATCTTCATCCATATTTACATGCCTGCCAGGAACTCGTCCCCACTCCCTTTTCCTTTCCCCTTCAAAGCAATTTGTTTCAGTGTTTTAGCCTACAAAAAAAGGAAACCATTTTCTTCAGTGTAAACAGAGATCTGCAGGGAAATAAGAGTGTTAAAGAAGAATTAGCATTTGTTTGGCGGCAAAGCTGCTTTCATTTGTATCGGAAAGCTCCAAGTGTTGGAAGGGCTTGCCTAATCTTCCTTATTCCACACAGAAGAGGCTAATAATGGCATAATTTTTCTAACTTTTTTTCTGCATCTTCCTGTATTTTTTAGTGTGAAATGAGAAATGTTCTTGGAACAACGGAAATAATGGGCAATAGTGCCCCAGACAAAAAAAATATAAAAACCAAAAAACAAAAAAACCAATATCACCTGCCTGGTGGAAATTTATTTTTCAGTGCCTGGTGAGCTGAGTGCGGGAAGCCGTAGAAGGTGGCAACAGGTAGATGTAACAAAGAGGAAGAAAGATTCATTTTCTCTTTCCATTGTACTAATAGTCAAAACTCATTAATTTGGGCTCTGCCCCTTAGGGATTTATTTAGAGCCGCAGAGTGGCTGAAATTTAGCATTGTACTAACAACAAGAAAACGGATTGTTTAGCAAGTTAATAGTGTAAATAAGATTGCAGGGGAGAATGTTAGGCTACCTAAAAGGACATTAGTTTTCCAGCACTGAAAAACTGTTTCAGCAGACTGTTAGCATCTAATGCAAATAACTCATTATGGTTGGTTGAATAGTATCTTTCCATGAAGACAATTAAGATAGAATGTCATTTTTTTTTCATCTTTTTTTTTTTGGCCATATCTTTTTTTTTCTTTCTTGTTTTTAAATCGGAGGATAATTTCTCCACAATGTCGTGCCATATATAAGGAGCTGACACAATATTGTGGAGCACTGAGGTGGGTGGCCAGTGGGAGTTTGCTTTCTGACACAGGGAGCTCATTCGGTGCTCTAGAACCTTATTTTGAGAACAGAACTACCTTGTAGCACCATCTTGTGAGTCTACGTAACGAGGACACTTTCTTAAATGTTTTTATTTACACTATTAACTGTGGTGTTGGAGAAGACTCTTGAGAGTCCCTTGGACTGCAAAGAGATCCAACCAGTCAATCCTAAAGGAAATCAACCCTGACTATTCATGGGAAGGACTGATGCTGAAGCTCCAATATTTTGGCCACCTGATGAGAAGAACTGACTCATTGGAAAAAACTCTAATGCTGGGGAAGATTGAAGACAGGAGGAGAAGGGGACGACAGAGGATGAGATGGTTGGATGGCATCACCAACTTGATGGACATGAATTTGAGCAAGCTCCAGGAGTTGGTTGATGGACAGGGGAGGCCTGGCATGCTGCAGTCCATGGGGTCGCAAAGAGTTGGACACAACTGACCGACTGCACTGAACTAAACTGAACTGATAGTTGCCCAGCACTGGTGTGAAGTTAGCAGACCTGTAGTTGATGGCCCAAGATTAAGGTGTCCTTTTGTTGTTCTTGTTGAGTCACTAAGTCATGTCTAACTCTTTGCAACCTCATGGACTGCAGCATGCCAGGCTTCCCTGTCCTTCACCATTTCCCAGAGTTTGCTCAAAGTCATGTCCATTGAGTTGGTGATGCCATCCAATGGTATCCTTTTGAAAAGCTAATTAAAATATCAGAGCTTTTAGATTTTTCATAGGTCTAATGACCAGGTGATCAGTCCCTAGATCAATAGTTTTCATCAGGCATATCAAAATCACCTCAGGGCCATTTAAAAATTTTATAGAAAACTGTACTCCCTCACCCTCCTCTAAAATGCTGGTATGTACCCCTAGTTTAACAACTAGCATTCCACATGATTTTCACAGACTCTTAAGAGCTATTAATTTATAGTTTAATATTGTGTCAGGGAGGAAAAAAAAAATCTTACTCTTCCCTCTTTGGTTTTTCTGGCGAGTCTAAGAATTAAATTGACATGAGACCAATTAGCAGATACTCAAAACAAATTTCAACAACATGTATACATGGCTGAAATCCAGGAAAACTGAGTAGCTTACTAAAATGGCTGAAATACCTCACCTTAAATACCATTTTCAGCTAAAGACTAACTGGATGTGGTGGTAAAGCTTTGGGATTGCAAAGGGGAGGTAGACAGTTCATATGCAGATGCAGATGGCAGAGTGAATGTCCAGTAGATAAACGTTTGCTGGACTTGCAGAGACAGTGGGGTGCAGAGTGCATGCTGATCTTGTCTCCCCACCACACCTGACTCCTATTTCTTGCAGAGATCTCTGGTAATAGCTCTCTTCTGGGAACGGACCTTCTATCTGAATTCTTTTAGGTAGTAACGGTGAAGGTCAAAGTTTCTTCCTGTGTCTTTTGGGCTTTGATTGTTTTCAGGTCTAATTAATCTACATTCCAGTGAGACATTTCAAGTGGCAACTTTTGCTCACCTACAATTATATACTTCATAGTTTTTAAGAATTTGATATAGGTAAGGTGTTGATTGTGACTGCTTTGTGAAATATACTATGATGGGAATTGCAGAGGATGCTGAGGTGAAAGCCTATGTTTTGTCCTTCATGGTGTTTATAATTTAGTAATTTGGTTGGTTGCCATTCAGTTCCAGATAGTAATATTTTACTCTATTTGTGTATTGGATGTTGATGCTACCTTCACCATTGTTGCTATCCTTTACCACTGTGTAAGGAGTAAATATTGCTCCAGGAAATCCAAATGATTGACAACAGGGAGCATGTTCAGTAGCTCAGTCTTGTCCGACTCTCTGCGATGCTATGGACTGTAGCCTGCCAGGCTCCTCTGTCCATGGGATTTTCCAGGCAAGGATACTGGGATGGATTGCCAGTTGCTTTTCCAGGGACAACAGGGCAGTGTTTTTCAAAGTGGGGCCCCTTGACTTTTTTGTGAGAATCCTCTGGGACAGCTTTTGAAAATGATGAATCCGGGCCCACCCTGACTCTTCTGAAACAGAATCTGGTATTGACCCAGGAATCTGAATGTTAAATACTCAATGTGATTCTTAAGAAGCTGGCATTTTGAGAAATATTGCCGTGGTGAATGGTATGAAATAAAGCATAGTCTCAAAAAATGAGATCAAATGAGGTCTGCTGGTATAGGCTCAGTCAGAGTTTCTATTTTTTTCAGTTAAGTATAGATACATTTAAAGTTAAATGAAGAAAAATAATAGAAATTCTATCTTTTTATCCCTTACTTTGCCTTTTTGGGGAAGAAGTTGCTGTACTCTAAGATACGCTTCATCTTTAGAAATCCTCATAGATGATTTTTCTGGGAGAGATAAGGCTGATCAAGCTTCTTTGTTGTTTGTTGCTTTATGCTTTATAAAATTGTGTGTTCTAAAGAAAACTAAGTGCTTAGCAAATGCTTCCTTTATTGACAAATGTCCAGGAAATAAATACAGTCCGTGTGCTATCTGCAGTTTCCACGTCTGCAGAATAAACCAATTTTGACCTGCAGTTGGTTGATTCCATGCATGCTGAGCCTGTATGTACAGAAGACATACTGTAGTATATCATTTTACATAAAAGACTTGATAATCTGCAAATTTTTGTATCCATGATGGATGGGGGAAAAAGGAGGTCCCACAATTACCTTCCAACTACTAAGGGATGACTCTAGTCCATATGACAATTCAGTGTAAGACCTTTTGGTTCTTTTTATGAGAAGGTCCTGGGATATATACACAGATATGTATTTACAGGTATATGCATACACTCACTATTCTTTGGGTTACAGTTGGTATTTGTACAGTATATTCCACCTTTCTT
Organism: Giraffa tippelskirchi; assembly: GCF_054371585.1. Lineage (NCBI taxonomy): Eukaryota > Metazoa > Chordata > Mammalia > Artiodactyla > Giraffidae > Giraffa > Giraffa tippelskirchi. The sequence goes on from NC_137284.1 coordinate 24,269,272, forward strand.
TTTAACCCAGCCTGGAATTATATCCATTCAAACAAATTAGCATTCCCATCTTGGTTCATTTTTTTAAGAACACATTTTTAGGCTAGTATGTGGGCTGACCCTCGTGACCTTTTTTTTTAGAAAAAAATATGAAGTGCCTTGAGGTTTTGTGCTGATAGGGATCAAGAATCTGTCCGTTCTTATTCCCATTTTTGTTCAAGTCAACACCATTGACCTTCATCTAATGATCTGTGTAACACACATGTGTGTGCTGGAGATTATAAATAGAAAGAGAAGTGAGGAGGGATGCAGGAAGAAGAAAAGTGTGGGGGAGACAATTAGTAATTTTAAAGTGATGAAATCAGTCAGTCATTAAAATAAAAGGGCCACTTTGCTATACAGCAGAAAATAACACAACATTGTAAAGCAACTGTATGCCAATTAAAAAAAAAAAAAAAACCCAGAAAAACCAAAAAGAATACTGCTATATGTGATATATATAGCTACAGGATAACCAGAAGGGATATCCTTTCAATGGATTTTCCATTTCTTTTGGCAAAGATAATACCCTGACGGATATATTCTAGGTTTCCAAGGGTCTCTTTCATGGCTAATAAAAATAAGAATGATTTAGGCTCTTCTGACCAGTAGGTAATAGACCCAGTCAGCCCTTTCCTAGTACAACTATTTTCTCTACTTTTGCATCACTGAGGGTGACCAACTGTTGTCCTGATTTACCTGGGAGTCTCAGTTTTAGCACCCAAATCTCTAAATCCCAGGGAGACCTAGATAGTCACTCTAACTTCATCCATATTTAGCCTCATTAGACAGATATTTTCTAATGTGATATTATATCTCTCTGATGGTCTGTTCTTTGATGGAAACCTATAGCTTTGTTCACTATTGACTGATTTTTTCTTTTATCTTGATAGTTAGCAAAAACACACAGATCTAAATTGTGACCGTTTCAGTTTGGACAAGGGTTTCATTGACCCAGCACTTGAATGCTGGAAGGTTCTTCAGCTTTTGCATGCAGCACTTCTTTTTTTCTAGATGATGTGACTGAAGCACAGAGAAGGTGGTTGACTTCTTAAGTAAACCCAGTTAGCTACAGATGGATCCAGACCTTGAACCACTGACTGCCAATCCCATGCTTTTCTCAGATTCCTCAAACGTGCTTGAAAGGTGCCCTGGCCTTTCAAAGGAGATAATTCGCTTTGAAAATCTGTGCAATATTGTGCCAGGAAGAAGCTGATTGACTTAGATTGTGCTTCATTAATTACTCCCTGGAATTCCCTTGCAAGACATGGCAAATTCATTTTGAAGAACTATGGCAGGGACCTCCTTCCCATGGTGAGGCTGTCTGCTCTGGTAATCACAGACACTGCATCATCCTTGAAGAGGAAGAGATTAATAAAGCTATCTAGTTTGGAGGAAGAGGCCTTTTGACCCTGTTGTTTCTATTAACATTTCCAATTAATATTTTATCTTGAAATAATAAGCAGAAACAACGTTTGCTGATTACCTTTTGCTGTTCAGAGGATAAGCACATAAACGTTAAACGTTACTCTCTGAAAAACTTGCCACACTATCATAAGCCTATATTTTATTTATAGATTAAGCTCAATATACTGAACCAGCTTCTACATGTTCCATCTGTTCTGTAATATCTCTTCCATCAAATCAGGGAAAAAATACCCTAGAAAAAGAATCTTGAAATTCAACATGAAAAATCCAAAAGCTTTGTCAATATTTTCATTGAGAGATGGCAGCCCCAATGACTTTCTTAAATTAGGGCTGTTCTTCTAGACAGATTGCAAAATTAAAAGACCACCTTTCATCCACAGTGAAATGTTGAGCAAATCTTAAGACTCACCAGCAAAGACTCATGTTATTCAATTAGCTGAGAGCAAGGTTCTTAGTTTTCCCCATGTCTAATTTTATTTCCTTGATTAAATGGATCAGTAGAGCATTTTAGCCTAATATGTTCCTATTTTCTCTTTCCCCCACCTAAGATAATCCTGGAAATCAGCAATATTTAGTGTTTCAAGATGACTAGGGCATTGAGGAGAATTTTTATTGCATCAGTGCCTTTTTAGAGGGACAGTTTAAAAACACTGACTGATGGGTACTTAGTTCTATGATATCATTAGCATAAGTCAGTAGTAAGTAATTGTAGCTTTCTCAAGATGAATGGACGTTTTGAAATTTCTGGAAGAGCATGAGTTGGAGTAGGTCAGTGTGGCCAACTCACCTCCTGAATGAGGTTATCAGTCTTGTTAAATAAAAAATTTTCCCTGCAGAGAGCATGTGACAAGAGCCATTTGAACTGATACGTGTAATACTGATTGCCACCTCTCTCTCCTTTTATCAAGGGGATTATCCAAGATGGGAAAATCATCTTCATGCCGAATGGATATATTACACAGTGTCCAAACCTGAATCGCAGTAAGTAGCAACTTAAAGCATTTCAGAGTTATTTAATATAACTTGTTGATAATATGAGAGAAGCTATCAGGAAGGATATACACAAACTATTTACATTGTTGACTTGTGAGGTGGTGGGATTAGTGAGAGATCTTATGTATCCTAACTACTTCTGTCTTTGAATTTTTAAAAAGTTTATGTGTTATTCATAGAATTAAAATTTGAAGATAAGAAAAGTTAGCATGAGTAGTTTTTAGTCTGTAGATTGATACAGAAAGTTATGTTCGATATAACTACATAAATACATGTATAAAAACTATTTTTAAAACTTCTTGAATTAGATAGTTTACTTTTGCTGCTTCTGTGATAGTTCACAATTCTTTAGGGCTGATAAAAATAGCTTAATTTAATTTTAAAAATGTTTTACATTTTAAAACATACTGCCTTTCTTTTCAGTTCATTTCATTTTTATTAATAAAAGGGAAAGATCTAGATCTGAAATCCTTGTGAATTCACTCCAATTTTGAAGTCAAACTTAACAAGAAAAGTGAAAAGCCTTCTATATAACCAAACAATTATGGTTGAAAAATGTATTTTCTCCTGTTAGCACAGTATCAACATTTATTTTATATTTTCTTTATTGAGCTTGCCCAACTTGCAGTGATTTCTTAAGCCTGGTGCAAGGAATAATGGATTTACAAGAGCTTTTGGCCAAGATGACTGCAAAAGTAGGTATCTAAACTTCACTTGTGATGTTTCATTTTTTTGTCCATCCTCTCTGGAGCTCAGAGTGATTTGCTATAATGGAAACATTTTTTTAGCTTTGGCATCTGCAATATGTTACCATAAAAATGGTTTACTCTTTCTTGAAATAGGACAACCTATAGTAAACATAACCATTTACGTCTTTGATGCTGTTCAGCTGTATCAAAATGTTTACTTGAAAAATGTTTGGAAGAAAGAGGCAACATATATCACTGTAGCCTCCCTGGGAGTGGAAAAGGAATTTTCCCATTGGCTGTTAAACTAGTAACACTGAGAGCTGATATATGGTCAGAGTCAATGCTGCTTATAAGCAAATGTATTTGGGATGCAAGAATAATTGCCAATAATCAGAAAGGGCAAAATCACTGTTGTTAGGAACAGATTACTGTCACAGGAAGGCATTATATCACATTTCTAATACGTGATTCATTTCAAAACTGGTCCTGAGTTCAAATAGTCAAGGAGGCAAGTTTGCCTTTAACACCTTCAGTCTTCTACTTCTGTATCTCTCCCTTTTCTCCTTCATCCACTTGAAAAGCATCTTTTGAGGATTTACTATTTGCTGGACACTGTGTTAGGCACAGAGGAGACAGTGATGAAGTGATTACTATCCCCACAGACGTCGTCTTGAGTGGCAGAGCCAGAAATGTAGACAATTAGGGGCTTTAATAATGTATATTCCTAAAATTTAGATTGATAATGAAAAGCCCTGAGCCTTGTGAAGAAAGGTGCTGAATAAATAGAAAACGCGGCTAATGCTGTTGTTATGATACCAGTCAGTCGTGGACATGAGTTCCGGCCTAGGGCGAAGAAAGAATTAGGTCGGGCCTAAGAGACATTATACTCTGCAAAAGGAAGACTTTTTTTTTTTTTTTTTTAGGAAGACTTTTAATAACAGTGAAAATGATACATTAATCCCATTCCACCTGAGGCTGTGATGGCTCCTGCCATCAGCCATAGTACGAGGGAAAAGTTGGTGGGGTAGCTCAGTGTTTGGCAGGTAGGGCTGTATTTTGGACTCAAAGATTGTGCTGCTGAAGGCTGTTTCTGTTTCAAACTAGGCTTTTTGGCCAAGTCTCCTTTTGTCTGCAAAGGAGAGACAGAGCACTTTCATAAAGAGAGAAACTAAAATGGAGAATCCAGAGCTTTTCACTTCAGAGTATAGTGGAAATGTGAAACGCAGGCAATTATTTGCCTTCCCAGCTTGTGGCGTGTAGAAGCTATTATTTTATATTGTCTGGAGCAGCTTGATCTCAATACTGTTAATTATATTTTAGCTTGCTACCAAATTTTTGGACCAAGAAACATGCCACTCAGCTTCAGGTGACTGAGGTCCTCCATATCCTGGAGTTGATGGCGCCCTTTTTGTTCTCATTCTTTCTTGTTGCAGGAATGCCATTTTTCTCTTTTTAGCTATACATTATCTAGCAGCCGCATTGAGCTCTGTCCTCAAAACATTATTAGGTAAAGTGGGCATTTGTGAGGCAGAATATATTTAATTGTGGGTGATTACAAGCAGAAAATGGTTTAATCCACCTTCTAAACACCCCCAGCACTGTGGAAGATTTATAAATCTATTTCTTTCAAACTGTGAATAGAATTATAATTAGAAAACTGAGTACTTCAATTTTCACTGCAAAATTTGAAACACATGATAATCTAGAAGGGTAGCTGGCAAACTTTTCTTGTAAAGGGCCGGTTACTAAATTTTAGTTTTTTTAGATCAAGAAGCAAAATTGCGAACATGATGTATATATTTATTTCACTTGAATGAAATTGATCAGTATAACATGAAGATACTCAACGTTGCTAATCATCAGGGAAATGCAAACCAAAACCACACAATGATATATCATCTCACACCTGTCAGATTGGCTATCTTCAAAAAGAACACAAGTAACAGATGTTACTGTTTTCTCCATAGTAAAGGGAAACTATGTAAACTCTTATAATACTTTGTTGAATTGTTTTCATTTACAGTAGAAACTTTGTAAACTATTAGTGGAAGTATAAATTGAGGCAGCCACTGTGAAAGATAGTATGGAGGTTTCTCAAAAAACTAAAGGTAGAACTACCTTATGACCCAGCAATTCTGTCCCTGGGTACGTATCCAAAGAAAAGAAAAATACTGATTCAAAAAGATACATGTGCTCCAGTGTTCATAGCAGTTTTATTTAGAATTGCCAAGCTATGTAAGCAACCCTAGTGTCCATCAACAGATAAATGGATAAAGAAGATGTGGTACGTACATGTATATTATAGCTTGCTACCAAATTTTTGGACCAAGAAAGATGCCACTCAGCCTTAGGTGACATGTACACACACAATGGAATACTACTCAGCCATAAAAAAAGAGTGAAATTGTGCCATTCACAGCAGTGGACTTGGAGGGTATTATACTAAGCAAAATAAATAAGCAAAAGACAAATGGTGTTTGATATCACTTATATGTGGAATCTAAAAAATACAACAAACTAGTGAATATAACAAAAAAGAAGCAGACTTATAGAGAACAAAATTGTGGTTTCTAGTGTGGGAGGGTGGAGGAACAATATAGGGGTAGTGAATTAAGAGGTACAAACTATTGTATAGTATATCATGATAGCTTACTATATAACAAGGAGCATATAGTCAATATTGTATAACTAAAAATGGAGTGTAAACCTTTAAAAATTGTCAATTACTATATTGTACACCTGTAACTTATAATATCTTGTACATTAACCATACTTCAATTAAAAAAATATAATCATTGAAAAATATAAAAATCATGTTCAGCTCACAGGCCATACAAAAATAAATGGTGAGCCAGATTTGGTCCATGGGCTTTAGTTTGTCAACCCCTGATCTAGAATAAGCTAGAAAGATACTCATACTAGGTAATATTTATCGAACACTTACTATGTGTTTGTTACAATGCTTAAATTTGTAGATTCCCTCTCTTTAATCCTTACAGCAATCCTGAGTCAGGTTTATTAGCCCACTGTCCAGGAGACGTTGGAGTTCCAAGAAGGTTGTGTAAGTTTTCCCAAGAAAATTGGGTGGCAAAGCTGGGACTCAAGCTTAGATTCTGAAAGTTGGATCATGACTGACAAAGTTTATGGTTGGAGGAGAAAGGATTAGAAAGAGAATCAAAAGATATAAAGGAGGAATGACTGATGGAAAAAGAGAGGAAGATGCTGCCAGTAAGAGGATGGAAATAATAGTGAGAAGAAGCATGGCACATAAAATGAGAGAAAACTAGGAGTGTGTGTTCAGATGGTATCTGTTGGGAGTGAGACGTGAGCACAGAGCTTGTAGTAGCTTTTGAAGGAAGAAGATCAGGTAAGAGCAAGGCCTCTGATCTCACCCATCTGGTTATAGCTACTTGTTTTCCTTAGATATGTGTGGCAATTTTCTGAGATCTGGCTTCACATTATGTGGGCTTCTGCCAGGGCCACTCAGGGGCAACGTCTATTGGATGATCTCTTTAAGGTTCTTCAGGTCATTGGGATGACTCAGAATTAGACTGCAAACCTGGGATCAGCCAGGTGAATTCTCAGCAAAGAATTCCTTAAGACTTCACAAGGAAGATGTTTCCCTCTAGCCAGGACCACAGTCTGAACTGGATGGTCTTCCTTTTGTGCCTGTATAAGCCTTATTTCTTTTTAGTTCACTCTGAAGCTGAGGGTACAGCCCTTTGGGGCCCCACCTTGACGTAGGCATTTCCTTTAAGACACCTCATCTTGGGCAGACCCTGTTTATCTCCCTGCCCCCCTCTGCAGTCATCAAGGTGGGAGCTCAAAGGCTCCATGTTTTGGCTGACATCATGGAGATTTGGTGCTCACTCACCTCTCTGGATCCCTGGCTGTGAGTTTGTTTTGGCCACTATGGCTTTCTTCCTTTTTAAAAGCTTTGATTTGTATATTTTATCCAGCATTTTAGTTGGTTCAAGTAGGAAAGTCTTTCAGGGTTCCTAGTCTGCCATCTTACTGGAAGCAGAGTGAAAGAGATGGAGTCTGGGGCGATAAGCCAAACCAGAAGACAAGTAGGATTCCTGGGTACAAAGGGAATTCTGGGGCACTAAATCCATCTGTATTTGCACTTTGCCTTTGGTTAAATAAGCCAAGATTTAGCTAATAGGATTGGAGGTTTGGTTTGAGTTGCCCAGCAGCTATGATTGAAATAGGCATTAGTCATACAGATCTTGGTGGAGATAGAAATGGGCTTTGGAGTGAGATTCATCTGATGTTGAATCTCATTTTTATCACTTCTTTCAATGTTTGCAGCCTGGAATGAGTCACTGATCTCATTTCCAACTGCAGTTTCCCCATCCATAAAACGATAATCGTTATTCTTCATTTTATGAAGATTGCATGAGAGTTGCTGTCAGAGCCCTGGTCTAGATCCAGGAGGTCTTGGAAAGCAGCAGAAAGTCCTCACACTTGGGTAATAGGAGAAGCCATGCAATCTGACCAGAGAGTGAGCCCAGCACACAAGCCAGGCTGGAGTTGGTAGCCAAAATCACATCAAAGCAAACAGGCGCAGACACCACGTAAGCTCAGGGGTGCACCTAGGAGGGCTTGCTGTTTCTTTTTTCCTTTCAAAGTAGGGATGATGGAAAATGTGTGAAAGGACAGATCAGGGAAGCGGCTCACATGTAGCTTCAGGTAACAGGAGCCAGGGTACAGAAGAGCCCTCTTAAAGAATCCCCGTGTGTGTTAGTCGCTTAGTTGTGTCTGACTCTTTGCAACCCCGTGGACTGTGGCCCACCAGGCTCCTCTGTCCATGGGATTCTCGAGGCAAGAATTCTGGAGTGGGTTGCCATTTCCTTCTCCAGGGGAAGAATCCCTACAGTTTGGCAAAGCCATACCTTTACAAGGGGGGAAAGGTGCAACGAGGTACCTTCCCTCACACCTCCCCTGATACCTCTCCTAAGTAATCCACTGGAGACCACTAATCCCTTAACTTATTCTAGAAATTGTCCCAGGTAGTCTTGATACTGTGAGAACCACACACCTGCTGAGCGAAGTACACAGTGATTGGGTCAGGCTGTGTCCTGATCTTGCATCCTACCTGTGCTGTAATCCCATTCTCCCTTCAAGCTCAGGAAGAAGAGATGCTGAAGACGGGTAGTTTCTTGATTACTTCTGTCTAAATCTTTGACAAATCTACTTATGGAAATCAAGCAGCGCTTGGGGTGGCATTTCAGCTTGTAACATATTTAATTTTGAGATTTTTCATTGTTTCCAGGAGCTCAATAGTGATTTTTCAATTAAGTTTAAAGGTTTAATACAATAGATCTCTTTTTTTTCCCTTTCATATAGCAAATGCCAAATAAATATTATTTCAAAGGAAAGGAAAAAAGCAATCTAGTTGCATGACTAATGTACCTAGTTTCATTCATTGACCTCTTACTGTGAAAAAGGCCTCTGCTGCCTGTTTTGAATGTGTAGAATTAAGAATAAATGATTCGCTCCCTGTTTGCTTAGATAAATGCTTGAACAAAGGTAAAACAGAAAAGAGATGCAGATTTGATACTGTATCTATTTTGGATCTTTTGCAGGCATTCCTTGAGAAAATGGCAGGTAGTGTAGAAATAGCTTTTGAAAATGAATTTGTAGAAATTCAGCATGCTAATGCCAGTGACAGAAAATGTAATTCATTTTTTTTTTTTATTCAGAGTCATTTTTTTTCCTTTATTGTTGCTTCAGGATCTAGTAGGGGGAGAAGGAAGGCAAGATTACATGTTAAGTGCCTTTGAAAAATTAGCTTTTTGCTTTACTGTATTCCTTTGTCTTTGAAAGTCTGTTTGATGCCTTCTTATTATTACAGAGATTAGGGCTTTTCATTGTTTTCAGAGAAGGCTAAGTATATTAAAAATGAAAAAGGCTCAGAAGGGAAACAAAACCGGCAATAGGAATAGCTTCCACTGTATTAAAACTGAGGCTCTTCCTTGAAATTGAGTTTTGGAGGTGAGCATAGCTCAGCTTCGTTGGGTAGTACTGGAAATTGACAATATTGCCTTTAGGCAAGCTCCTGGATTTTCAGGAAGCTGGGATAGATACAGAATCGCCTTTCGGACTAGTCCTTGAGAAGTCCTCTTCCCAGAGTGATACGGTCCCTAGAGCTGTTCCAGACTTTCAGAGTAAGACTGGCAGTTTCCTCTCATGGATTACTCATGCAGAACCACTTTTCGGAAAGAGTCCCTTCTAGGTCAGCTCTTGTTCATTCCAAGGTCAGAGGACTATCACTGCCTTAGGCAGGAACTGCTGAGGCGATAGAAATGAGGTCAAGATAATATGTGCTGCATTACCACTCCCTTCTTGTTTGTGAAAGTCGCTCAGTTGTGTTCAATTCTTTGTGACCCCCGTGGACTATACAGTCCATGGAATTCTCCAAGCCAGAATACTGGAGTGGTTAGCCTTTCCCTCTCCAGGGGATCTTCCCAACCCAGGGATTGAACCCAGGTCTCGTGCATTGCAGGCAGATTCTATACCAGCTGAGCCACAAGGGAAGCCCCACTTCTTATTATCTCTTACCAATATATAGTTTTGGTCACTTGGTGTCACCAGACTTTCGGAAATCTGTGTTATCTGTGTTTTGTAAAGAATTCCCAAATAACTTAATTATCGTCATTTCTGGAAGCTCCATGACTAGGCTGAAGATTTAAATGTGACCTGAATTTTTGGAAGATCCTGTACTGTAGAGGTGTCCTAGGAAGCTTAATATTTCAGGCATAGTCAGCTCAGTTTTTTCAGGGTTGATTATACTGCATGTGGTTTGTTTAGGATCCTTTGTCATCTTTGTCCTTCCTCTTGGTACTACCCATGACAGGCAGACAAGGAACAATTTTTCTTGAGAAATTTTAAAAGTGTAGAGGAAGAGGATAGAATAAGTGATAAAAACTAAGGTTGGAGTTACACATGGATTCTATTTCCAGAGAATAGTGCTGTTATGAGTGAGAGGAGCATGTGTGGATAGGAACCACTGAAAATACAGAAAGATGGTAGAAGTTCCATTAGCCAGGTTCAACTATGGTAACTAAAATATTACCCTGAAATAGTCTTAGTTTGGTTTAAGAACTGATTTGATCTCCTGTATGGGGAAAATACTCAAGACGGGGATATGTAATATAAATATGATTGAGAAGGAAAAGAAACTGATACATTTTTAGAAAGTGGTATTTGTTCTTGGTGATCTCTGTGCAAGAAGAAGAGTGATGTTGCTATGCAGCTGAGTTACACCTTAGTGTAAATAAGGATGTGACAACAGAGAGATCATACCAGATTTCAGGCTTTTTGAACCATATTTTTGAAGGCAACCTGGAGTCACATACATGGAAAATGGCCAGAAGAGAAGTTTGGAACCATATCACAAGGAGTCATTAGGGGAATCTGGTGGGACCAAATGTGGTTAGGGGCAGGCATGGGGACATTGGAGCAGGCATTGAGGAAACCTCAAATGTTTGTAGAGAGATTAGACATGCTCAGAACTGGCTACAAGGCAAAACTAGATCTAATAGGAAAAAGGGAGAGGAACTACACAGCTCAAGCCAGAAAGACATTTCAGACATCTTGAGCTAGCCAAGAGAAGTAGCCTCCTTTGGAAGGTAATGAATGTTTTATCACTGTTAGGTGTGCAAAGAGAAGCTGGATGATCCCTTGAAGGGATTACTTGTGATGTCATTCAAGCTTCATTCAGAGATGCTGAGATGCCGTGTTTGATGGGAGCAGTTGAGTGACCTAGAAAAAGGAAATAGGTTATTTTTCAAAATTCTCATCTCACCTGGGGATTTGTTTGCCTCTCTTGACCTTGTATGAATGCCAAAGTGGATTCCTGGAGAGTTCTATGTGGAGAATCCTGAACTGGGGAGAAATCAGATCTGCCTCTGACTCACCCTTTTTCTGGCTCCAGCTCCTCAGAATTTTTCATAGAAGAGGAAGCAGAGACTTCCCAGCTTGTAAACCATGACACTTTGGTTAGTATGTGAAGAACAGGGACAGAATAGTAGGAGATAAATGTACGTGCTTCAGAGTTGCTGATTAGATCACCTGTAAACACTGAAACGGGTCCTTGAACACATTCATTACAAGTGCTTTCTTGTGGGCTTGAGCTGAAAGCACGTGTTGATAAACACCCATGAGGTCCCTAAGATAGTTTAATGTCTCATTTGGTGCTCATTAGACCATGGGAGCCAATATGTCTTCAATTTAGAATTATTCCACCTTGTGTGAAATTAAAAAAAGAAAAACAAATCCTTCAAAACCAAAAAAAAAGATCTGGCTGAGAATCAGTGAACTGCTTTGAGCATTTCTCCCCCCACCTCCTGCTTGGATTTATTTTTTCTTGTTGCAATTAGCTTTGTTAGGACAATGCAGTTGAATTACAGAGATTACATATAGCAACTCTTGCTTACAGCTGAACTATGCAGAAACAAGACTTAGTCAATTGGAAAACTGTCATTGTGAGAAGACCTGTCAAGTGAGTGGATTGCTCTATAGAGACCAAGACTCCTGGGTTGACGGCGATCATTGCAGGAACTGCACATGCAAAGTAAGTCTCTTTGTACATAAATAGACTAACAGTTTAAAGAGAAGTTCTGCTGATTATTGTGTAACCTGTTTCTTTATAAAGCCAACTCTACAATGTACTACCTTTTTACTAAGTGCCTATTTACTAATAGGAGCAATTGTGAAGGTAAGTTGAAGTGTCATTATAACTACAAGTACTTGTCAAGGGAAAGCAAACACACTGTAATAACATGATTTAATATTATTAAGAATCGTACTGTTTGGAGATCAGAGTATCAGAGGGAGGAAGGAATCCCTTTGGTTTTTAAACTACCTAGTGGGTGAATTTAACTCAGATGACCATTATATCTACTACTGTGGGCAGGAATCCCTTAGAAGAAATGGAGTAGCCATCATGGTCAACAAAAGAGTCCGCATTGCAGTACTTGGATACAATCTCAAAAAAGAGAGAATGATCTCTGTTCGTTTCCAAGGCAAACCATTCAATATCACAGTAATCCAAGTCTGTGCCCTGACCAGTAATGCTGAAGAAGCTGAAGTTGAATGGTTCTATGAAGACCTACAAGACGTTCTAGAGCTAGCACCCAAAAAAGATGTCCTTTTCATTATAGGGGACTGGAATGCAAAAGTAGAAAGTCAAGAAACACCTGGCGTAACAGGCAAATTTGGCCTTGGAGTACAGAATGAAGCAGGGCAAAGGCTAACAGGGTTTTGCCAAGAGAATGCACCAGTCATAGCAAACACCCCCTTCCAACAACACAAGAGAAGACTCTACACATGGACATCACCAGATGGCCAACACCAAAATCAGATTGATTATATTCTTTGCAGCCAAGGATGGAGAAGCTCTATACAGTCAGCAAAAACAGGACCGGGAGCAGACTGTGGATCAGATCATGAACTCCTTATTGCCAAATTCAGCCTTAAGTTGAAGAAAGTAGGGAAAACCACTAGGCTATTCAGGTATGACCTAAATCAAATCCCTTACAATTACACAGGGAAAGTGACAGATTTAAGGGATTAGATCTGATAGACAGAGTGCCTGAAGAACTGTGGATAGAGGTTAATGACATGGTACAGGAGACAGGGATCAAGACCATCCCCAAGAAAAAGAAATGCAAAAAGGCAAAATGGTTGTCTGAGGAGGCCTTACAAATAGCTGTGAAAAGAAGAGAACTGAAAAGCAAAGGAAAAATATACCTATTTGAATGCAGAGTTCCAAAGAATAGCAAGGAGAGATAAGAAAGCCTTCCTCAGTGATCAATTCAAAGAAATAGAGGAAAACAATATAATAGGAATGACTCTTCAAGAAAATTAAAGATACCAAGGCAACATTTCATGCAAAGCTGGGCACAATAAAGGACAGAAATGGTATGGACCTAACAGAAGCAGAAGATATTAAGAAGAGGTAGCAAGAATACAGGGAAGAACTATACAAAAAAGATCTTCATGACCCATATAATCACGATGCTATGATCGCTAACTTAGAGCCAGACATCCTAGAATGCAAAGTCAAGTGGGCCTTAGGAAGCATTACTACAAACAAAGCTAGTGAAGGTGATGGAATTCCAGTTGAGCTATTTCAAATCCTAAAAGATGATGCTGTGAAAATGCTGCACTCAATATGCCAGCAAATTTGGAAAACTCAGCAGTGGCCACAGGACTGGAAAAGGTCAGTTTTCATTCCAATCCCAAAGAAGAGCAATGCCAAAGAATGTTCAAACTACTGCACAATTGCACTCATTTCACATATAAGCAAAGTAATACTCAAAATCCTCCATGCCAGGCTTCAGCAGTACATGAACTGAGAACTTCCAGATGTTCAAGCTGTATTTAGGAAAGGCAGAGGAACCAGAGATCAAATTGCCAACGTCCGCTGGATCATCAAAAAAGCAAGAGAGTTCCAGAAAAACATCTATTTCTGCTTTACTGACTATGCCAAAGCCTTTGACTGTGTAGATCACAACAAACAGTAGAAAATTCTTAAAGAAATGGGCATACCAGACCACCTGACCTGCCTCTTGAGAAATCTGTTTGCAGGTCAAGAAGCAACAGTTAGAAATGGACATGGAACAACAGACTGGTTCCAAATCGGGAAAGGAGTATGTCAAGGCTATATATTGTCACCCTTCTTATTTAACTTATATGCAGAGTACATCATGAGAAACGCTGGGCTAGATGAAGCACAAGCTGAAATCAAGATTGCCAGGAGAAATATCAATAACCACAGATATGCAGATGACACCACCCTTATGGCAGAAAGTGAAGAAGAACTAAAGAGCCTCTTGATGAAAGTGAAAGAGGAGAGTGAAAAAGTTGGCTTAAAACTCAGTATTCAGAAAACTAAGATCATGGCATCTGGTCCCATCACTTCATGGTAAAGAGATGGGGAAACAGTGGCAGACTTTGTTTTTTTTTTTGAGGCTCTAAAATCACTGCAGATGGTGACTGCAGCCATGAAATTAAAAGACCCTTACTCCTTGGAAGAAAAGTATGACCAACCTAGACAGCATATTAAAAAGCAGAAACATTACTTTGTCAACAAAGTCCGTCTAGTCAAATCTATGGTTTTTCCAGGAGTCATGTATGGATGTGAGAGTTGGACTGTAAAGAAAGCTGCGCGCAGAAGAATTGATGCTTTTGAACTGTGGCGTTGGAGAAGACTTTTGAGAGTCCTTTGGATGGCAAGGAGATCTAACCAGTCCATCCTGAAGGAAATTAGTCCTGAATATTCATTGGAAGGACTGATGTTGAAGCTTAAACTCCAATACTTTGGCCACCTGATGCAAAGAATTGACTCCTTGGAAGAGACTGTGATGTTGTGAATGACTGAAGGCAGGAGGAGAAGGGTTCGACAGAGAATAAGATGGTTGGATGGCATCACTGACTCAGTGGACATGCATTTGAGTAAACTCTGGGAGTTGTTGATGGACAGGGAGGCCTGGCGTGCTGCAGTCCATAGTGTTGCAAAGAGTTGGACACGACTGAGTGGCTGAACTGAACTGAGTGGCTCACTACAGTCACAGCTTTTCTCTGCTAGAATACATTTTAAAAGGAGGTTAATTAGTTTCTAGGTGTCTTCATTGTATTTTACAAGGTATCCATTATTTGTTTTAGAGAATTGCAGGACCCCCTGACTCTCAGATTATCCATTAGTTGTATTATTTGTATCTATTATTTGATCTGTTTTGGAGAATTAAAGAACCCCCATCCTCACCCCACATTAGTATGTAAACCCTGTCCAGCTGAAATTATTTGTTAAGTGTCTAATGAATGCCATTGTTTGTCTGCAAAAATACAAAACGATTGTTAGTGCTTCAACAGTGATTTCAGGGTCTGCAAAAGGTGTTACTTATGTTCTTGTAAAAATAGGCTTTTGTTTTCTGCCTAATCTGTTTAGTCTGATGGGCAGAATGAAGCCAGTGATGTAAACCAGAAAAGTAATTGAGATGGCATGGTTTCATATGGGCTGGAGAAAATTATCTGTAGAGTGGGTTGCCGTGCCTTCCTCCAGGAGATCTTCCCGACAGGGATTGAAGCCGCATCTCTTAGGTCTCTTGCTTTGTCAGGAGGGTTCTTTACCGCTAGAGCCACCTGGGAAGCCCCAGGGAACTCCTTGCACTACTTCTGTTTTCCTGGTGAAGTTTCTGGGATGGAATTTGAGCTTTGTCTTGCTGCGGTCACCTTTGCTGAGATGCCTTTTCCTGCTGTTCCTTCCTCAGAGCGGGGCTGTGGAATGCCGAAGGATGTCCTGTCCCCCCCTCAACTGCTCTCCAGACTCCCTCCCTGTGCACATTGCCGGCCAGTGCTGTAAGGTCTGCCGACGTAAGTACTGACTGAGGGTCAGGGTGGCCCTCAGTGCTTCGAGATTGACTTATTCCCCTTTTTTTCAGACCCCAACTGAGCAACATTGATGAAATATCAACACTAGCAATTGATTACTTGTGATGTGCAGACCCTTTACATAGGCTATATATATATCTATATATATACTTTTTTTTTTTTTAATCCTCGCATCAACCTTAGTTACTATTCTTTCCATTCTTTTGTACAGGGAACTGGCATTGACACGGATTAAGTCAGTTGCCCAGGATCAAACAATTGGGGGTGGGTGGAGTTGATCTGTGAAGTCATGACTCCAAGGCTCTGTGTGCTTTGGTCGCCTCATTTTTCTTTTTTTTTTTCTTAAACATTTATTTATGGCTGTGTTGAGTTTTCGTTCCTGTGTGTGGTCTTTCTCTAGTCAAGGTGGTTTCTCTTGTTGTGGGACGCAGGCTCTAGCTGCGTGGGCTTCAGTAGTTGTGGCACACAAGCTTAGTTACTCTGCGGCCTGTGGAATCTTCCCAGACCAGGGATCAAACCCCTGTCCCCTGCATTGCACCAGCGAGGAAGCCCCTGGTCCACTCATTTTGATTGATCAAGGTAAGGCCCACGCTCTGTGTTTTGGTTATCCGAGATTTTAGTTAGGCTTCCTATTATTAAAGGGCCTTTGTTAGGAATTTCAGGATTGAACTTCAGTTAAAATATTAGGACAATGTCCTTCAAAGTTGGTGTGTCCAAATTATACAATGATTTAAAAATCCTTTTCACTCTGTATTACAGAGGACACTATTTCAAATGAAATGGTGACATGAACAGAGACAAGCAGGAAGAATAAAAGCTGTCATTTAGAATAACTGGTATGGTATGTGTCAGTTACTACGTTAAGTGGTTTCATTCTATTAGTTTATTGAATCCTCACTGGAATATTTTAGGGGGGATTGTTATTATTACTATTTATAGGAAACTTAGGGAAGATAACTTATCAAGTTTGCAAGACTACTAAGTGACAGAGGTGAAATATAAAGCAAATTCTGTCTGACTACAGAGCCTTCAGTCTTTTTATCAGACCATAAGCTCTTCACTGAAAAAGGAAAGTTTAAGTTGGAAATGTGCCATCTGATGGATAATTTTCAAAATCATTTCTATGCCAAAAAACACCATCATTACTAGATCTTCAAAACACTAACTTTTTGTCAAGAACAGCATGTCCCCTAATATGACGGTGGGAATGCAGATAGCTGCTCTGGTTGTACTAGCCCAATCTTTTTTTATATCCTTTCAAAAGGAACTTTGAAAAATGTCTTCTTTTTATGGTTTATATGGTGCATCCACTACTCTGGAGGGCCTACTCCAAGTTAATCTAAAAGAAACTTTCTTGTTTTTATTCCAAGCACTTTTGGAAGTCATGGATAGATCAAGGGCCCAGATGTTGAGATTATAGTTTGATTCCATGATGGAAAGATAGTTTTTAGAATAATATGTATAGATTATTTTTATATATTGATGTATTCTGTATAATAGCAGAGGAATAAGTTGAGAAACTATTAGGGATTTGTTTAAAAACCATGAGGTATTTTTAACCTATTATCTTGAGCTCCATGGATCTGTAAATGCTGTCTCTTGGCAGATGTTATTTGGACATGGGCATAGGTGAGTCTTCAGCTGTTCTGTGTCATTGTGACTGTGAAAACACAGAGGAGGGTAAAGATAAAGATAGAAGATTACCCAGAATGCCACCACTTGAAAACAAACACTTGAAATCATAGTGGATTTCATTTTTAAAAAACTTTTATTTTGTGGACAGTTGAGTTCTTATTGTATAGATAATTTTAACCTACTTTATTGATTTGCCGTTATCACTTAAGTATATTTTTGTGCTTTTAAAAACTGTATGAACTTCACTTTAAAGAGCTTCATAGTGTTCTACTATTTGGTTGTTGCATAACTTAATTATTCCCCAGTTGTTGGATAACTAGATTGTTTCCCACTTTTCATTATTATAAATCACTATTCAATAATATGTTTTTTGTAAGGACACATTTTTGTATTTTATATTTTCTTTGAATTCTGTAAAATAGAATTATTGGGCCAAGAGACTGACATTTTCAAAATCTGGTGGCTCGGACAGTAGAGAATCTGACTGCAGTGTGGGAGACCTGGGTTCAAGTCCTGGCTCAAGAAGGTCTTCTGGAGAAGGGAATGGCTACCCACTCCAGTATTCTTGCCTAGAGAATTCCTTGGACAGGGGAGCCTACTGGGCTACAGTCCATGTGGTTCCAAAGTATCAGACACAATTGAATGACTAACACCTTCACTTTCACTTTAATATATTTTGTGAGACCATATTTTTTATTTCACATTTTCTTTGGATTTTCCAAAGTAGAATTATTGCGCCAAGAAACTGACATTTTCAAAGTTCTTGTTACATATCATCAAATTGTCCTCTCACTAGAAGTGTGTGGTATAGTCATTTTTCTTTAACTTATTGGAGAGTTTTATGTTTAAAAAAAAGCTTTTCAGAAAGCTTACCTGTTTTTACCAAGATGTTGATAAATGAGCCAGCTAAACTATCAGTATGTTTTTTGCCTTTGTTTTGAATTGGTAACCATTTAGCTAGGTAGTACAAATTTTCTCAGCAACTCTGATCAGTAGTTTGAGATGTTTATAGTTTAATAAGATGGTAATACAAAGAAATGATTAAAAACACTACTCAATTATCATATGCACCCAGCAATTCCATTCCTGGGTGCAAATATATATATAAAGGATGAAAACTCTAATTCAAAAATACACAGAAGTTTTCAGATATCTTCACATCAGATAAAGGATGGGAAATCCTTTGGTTGTCCCTTTCAGATAAAATTTCCTAAGCTCCTCTCTGGGTTTGGGTGGGGTAGTGTCCTAGGGTCGCTGAGAAAAAGTACTGATTTGATTCAAGAGCCGAAACTTGAAAGCAGATTGTTTCACCTGCTCACTTACCAAATGTTTATCCTCTTGTCATGGCTTCAGGAGCTGCAGCACTTACAGATGAGGGCATCCATGTGGAAATAAGAAAGAACTTGGTCTAAGTGTTCATATCTCAACTCATTGCCTGAAAAAAGTACTTTGTCCTTTTGTTGTGATTAAAAGGCCCAACAAATCAGGCCATCTCCAAGAGCAAGGTAGTTTTCATAATTCCTGATACTAGGTATTTCATCTTTTTGGAATGCATCAAGGTAAACTCCAGAGAGCCTTCTAGATTCCTTAGCTGTGGGCATGGGAGTCCAGAAAGTGGTGCAGGAGTTTCATTCCTCAAACATTTCTTGGGTGTCTGCTCTAATCAAGAAATTGAACATATCTAGCTACTCATTAGGAGAAGGCAATGGCGCCCCACTCCAGTACTCTTGCCTGGAAAATCCCATGGACGGAGGAGCCTGGTAGGCTACAGTCCATGGGGTCGCTAAGAATCAGACACGGCTGAGCGACTTCACTTCCACTTTTCCCTTTCATGCACTGGAGAAGGAAATGGCAACCCACTCCAGTATTCTCGCCTGGAGAATCCCAGGGACGGCGGAGCCTGGTGGGCTGCCGTCTATGGGGTCGCACAGAGTCGGACACGACTGAAGCGACTTAGCAGCAGCAGCAGCAGCAGCTACTCATTAGAATCACCTAGTGAACTTCTTGAGATACCTTCTTGAGGGTCCTAGGGGCCCTCTCTGACCTACTAAATCAGAATCTCTGGGCAGTGGTGTCCTAGAATCCTTTTTGCGTGTGTGGTTAAATTTTTCAGAGTATAGTTGTTTTATAGTGTTGTCTTTCTACCACACAGCAAAATGAATCAGCCATATATATATATGTATATCAGCCATCATGTTGATGTCTTTTGCAGCCGCTACATATATATATATATATCTCCTCTCCCTTTTGGAGTTCCTTCCCATTGAAGTCACCACAGTGCATCAAGTAGAGTTCCCTGTGCCCAGTGTTCATTGCAGCACTATTTACAATATCCAGGACATGGAAGCAACCTAAATGGCCATCAACAGAGGAACAGACAAAGAAGATGTGGTACATATGTTCAATGAAATATTACTCAGTTGTACAAAGAAATGAAATTGGATCATTTGTAGAGATGTGGATGGACCTAAAGAGTGTCATATAGCGTGAAGTAAGAATCAGTATTCTTTTGGATAGATTTGGGAGCTATCAGAGATGAGAGAGAAGGGAAAGGATGGAGAGGAAATCTTGAGCTTTCCATGACAGTATTTGAAAGGAAAAGAAGTGGTAGAAGGAGAGGGAGATAGTCTATTTGATAATAGAGGGTTTCTGTGGGTGAGAAGTAGAAATAAGCTGCAAAGGTGTTTCAGGGGATGCATGATGGCGATCACATTTCATTGAATTCCTTTAGTCATCCTTATTGAAGTTCTTCTCCCACCTCTGTTCTTACCTCTGGGCACAACAGAGGGAAAAAGTGGATCTTTCATTCTATGTCAGACACTGTGTTAAGCCTTCTCATGGTCATTAATTCATGTAATTCTTCCAATAACCCCCGGTTATAGGTTCCACTATGATCCCCATCTTATAGATGAGGAAGTGAAGCACAGAGCGGAGAACTAACTTGTCCAAGGTCTCTCAGCCTTGGCTGAACCAAAATAAAACTCAGGTCATCTGGCTCAGAGCTAATGCTTTTAACTGTCTCCTCAACCGCATGCTATCCAGGGAGATATTTGTATCATCTCATTATAAGAGTATTGTACAGCATGCATGCTATGTGAAGTGCAGAGGTGGCACAGCGAAGGGAGTGATCAATTCCATCAGAAACATGGGTGTGTGTGTGAGTGTTAGGAGAGCTTTGTAGGGGAAGGAACAGCTGAGTAGGGTGTTGACAGATGAATAGGAGTTTGCCATGTGGACAGGTAGGTAAGAACATACCTGCCAAAGGGAATTGCACGTGTAGAATCATGAAGTAAACACAGCATTTATCTGGGGGCTCAAAAGCAAGATTTTGAGGCAGGGTTGTGGCATAATCAAAGAAATGCTTTGACGAAAGTCACTGCGTGGGGAGAGCTGCAGACAGGGAGTTGAGTGTAGGATTCAGGCATTCTGCAGGCAAAGGTGATGAAGCTGGCTGACAGGCACTGCCTGGGGAGATGAAAAGGAAGGGATCAATATGAGTGATAGCCAAAGGGCCTGGCACATGGTAGGTACTCTGTAAGCATTTTTTTTCTTTTTATTTGAGATGACGGAATCAGAGACAGAGCATCTATAAGGCAGATTTTGCCAGGTTTTGAACAAGAGCGCATGGGAGACTCCTAGTGTGATTAACAGAAATAAAGCAGGTGGAAGAAATGGTTTCAGAGGCGTTGCAGATGCCTGAGAGAGAACCAGTTTGATGTGGGTGTCTTGCTCCGAGAAGCAGTATCTGAAGCCAGGTCTGTGAACGAGTGAGGCTGGCTCCTTGGGTGTTCAGACTTTCTGATCTGCCGCTCTCCTTTAAAGTGCAACATGGAGTGTTGATTTTGATGTTCTTAGCTGTCAAGTGCCAAGGGATGGCACAGTGTGTGCAGAGTGCAAATATCTAAATAAAGACAGAGCAACCTCACGTCCACAACTGACAGGAGTGCCATGTGGTGCCTGTCAGCTGTTAAGTTAGTGTGCACCCAAATGGCAAAAAGTGTCCATCCATTGCACTAGAGAAATCAGGTTTGAATTTGAAGAGCCGGGTGTCTGGGTGGAAAAAGATACAACTGCCTATTTCTCTAAACCCCCAGTACATTTGTTTCTGACATCATGAAGAAATGTGTATTGGTGCGGGGTTTCAATTTCATGGTCAGACACTGTGAAATAGTCTTGTTTGCATGTACCCAGTGTGGTGTGAAGGGCTTTAGGTATCCATTTACATTTCCACTCGTACCAAAAGCTGTTGGAACGGAGTCCCAAATGCCCCAGCCACAGGCATCGGAGCCTGACTCACCTTCTGTTTGAATTTCCTCAGACATCAAAAATAAGCCTTTTGGCGGTAGGTCAAGAGGTTGGATAGTGAGGACTGGTGTTAGGGATACAGCAGGGGAAGGAGGGGTACCATCAGAGAAGTGGGCAAAGGTGAGAAAGCCTCGTGACCTCAGTGGTGATGCTGAACTGTCCTAAGATAATTCCATAGATACTTTTTGATATCATCATGTACACATCTTGTGTCTGTGCCAAGGTTGTGAATGGCTGAGGCACATCAGCCATCATGTTGATGTCTTTTGCAGCCTCCATATGTGAGGACTGTGGCTCAATGGTAGAGAAATGCCTGCCAAGCAGGAGACTTGGGCTTGATCCCTGGGTCAGGAAGATCCCCTGGAAAATGAAATGGCAACCTACTGCAGTATTCTTGCCTGGAAAATTCCGTGGACATAGGAGCCTGGCAGGCTACAGTTCGTGGAGTGGCAAAGAGTCGTACACAACTTAGCAGGCATGGACATGTGTATGTGAAGACACAAAGTTCAGTGGATACTTAGTTTTTACACCAGATCTGTAAATTTGAAGGATGGATGTGTCCCCGTGTGTGGTTTGAATGTGAACTGTAAGACACTTCTGTGTTCAGATCGAAGCTCTGGGATGAGTGTCAATTAGAGGACAAGAGAAGTCAGGCGAATGTCTTCAGACAGGGCAGCAAGTGTGATCACAGCATCATGGGGGTGGCAAGGTGTAAAATGAGAAGGGAGGTCTTGGTCCCAGCCTGGGCCAAGGAGCAGATGGCAGGTTTGACAGCAGTGTATTTAGCACAACTGTCACTCTGGAGTGAGCCATCTTGCCAAGTTGGCAGCAGCTGCATTTGGGAGCGTGGGAGTTTATTAGGCAGGAATTTCAGGCCCTTGGAAGTGTGGTCTCCCAATGTAAGCACATTTGGGAATCCACATTTTCATTAGGACCAATGAGTCAGAGGCAACTGATTTATCTAGAAAATTGAGGCATAAAAGATGTTCAGGGATAATTTGTTTTAATGAAGCGAGGAAGGGAGTTATCTAGAAAATTGTATTGATTTTCTAGTTTGTAGTTGGTTTTGCTCTGAAAACCTTAGTATCTGCTTTTAATGTTTGGAATAGCGTTGAATAGCAGGAAGAATTCTCATCTGGGAATCAGCAAATGTCTCTATTTTTGCTACTTAGGAGGCTCATTAATTCTAAAATTATTGTTACTAACATTAAGCCCAGAGAGGCATGGAGCTTGGGGCTAGGGATAAAATTATGAATAGACATAGATCCTACCCTCATTGGGGCAACAGAGATAAAATGCGATAGATGTTCTGTTAGGGCGAGGTCCAGGGTACCACAGAAGCACAGGATGAGGACGGTTCTCCAGTGCTTGAGGTTAAAAAAAACTCAACAAACTTCTTAGGGGGAGGTCAGGATTAAGGTGAAATTGATGGTATACAGGACAGAAGGTTACCAGCAGCAGGTGCATGAGACTGAGTGTTCTGGAGAAGAAAGCATGGCTGGAGTCTCAGTGGAGGTGTGAGTGTTTGGGAGTTTCAGAGGGAGAGTGAGCAAGCAGGAATTGGTGAAACCTAAGGGATAAGGAGGAGCTGCAGGGATGGCCTTGCATGCTGACTTCAGGAATTTGAATTAAATTCTGAGAGCGTGAGCAACTCATAATGACTTTGAAGCAGAGCCTCCTATTTGTACTTAAAATATGTCTGATGGTTGTTAAGGGAAGAACTGGCTAAGATTAGACCAGAACATGGAAGACAAGTTAGGAAGTTTTCTACTCAACTAAAGAGGAGGGATGGTTTGAGTGAAGATGACAGCTGGGGGCAGGTGATGGAGAGAAGTTGGTTGACTTGAGAAACTTGAAGAGGAGGCCTGGCAGGGATTTGAATATTGATTGGACATGGGGTTGAGGAAAGAGAGGGGTTCGAAGGACCCCAGGTGGTGGGGTGTGGGTGGGGGGCTGGGATGGATACTAGTGCCATTCACTGAAAGCAGATACTAGAGACGCACAGATTTGAGTCAGGTATGTGTTGTTGCAGGGAAAGTTCTTAGAGGAACAGACTCTGAAATGGAGATTCGGTTGTACTTGATTAGGAAGTTCAAGATCGGTTCTAGGGTGGGAGTGAGATAGTGAGAAATTCTGGAGCTGGAAGACCTTCGGACTTTGCAATTCCTTCATCAACCACCCGTTGGATGTGGGCTGCCCTGGGAAGGGCCCTTGACTTTGCACAAGGGCACGTCTGCAATCGCTGTTCAGCTGAGAGCTGTTGGTCATCACTTATCATGACAGTTTCAGGAATGTGACCTTTGGCCATGGAGGGAGATCTGGGTTGCCTACTACAGCATCTGCTGTGGGATCACGATGTTAAGTAAAGCAATGTTTCTGAGCTTTCCTCTTCCCTGTGGCCAAAATGAAGGAGTTGCATGAGTTGTTTGCTAGGGTCTCTACGTACCTGAACATTCCATGAGTCTGAAGATGGTAGAACTAAGAAACTATCAAATTGAATTTACCTGTTTTTAACAGAAGCAGAAATGGAGGCTCTGAGAGATGGGGTGGTATTGATAAGACAGTGAACTAGTGGTGGAGATCTCTTAGAGTGATTTTCTTCAGTTTTTCTTCTCCTGAGGAGTAGGGCTGGAAGGATCCTGATTGTGCAGGGGAGGGGTGTGGTTCACGCAGAATCTAACAGCATGCTGAGAAGTAGCACTTGCTACAACACAAGGGTGTTGCTTCCTTGTTCCTGTTGATGTGACTGGAGAATTTGACAGAGACACATTAGGGTCATATCAAATTAAACATATTCTTCAGTTGCTTAAAAGTGGGTCAGCATTTATGCTTCTCTGTTAACTTTTTTCCAAGGCCCATCTCTTCTCCCTCCCTTCCCTATTAGCCTGTTAAGCTCACCTTTCCAAAGGCAATCTCTCTAGTGCATTGATATAGCATGGTACAGACTTGTGTTTCTTTTCTGAGCTTCTTGGGAACAGATAAGCTGAAGACATGGGCTTTGTATGATTACAAAGGGGGAAAATGTGTTCTTCTGCATTGTGACTGAGGTCCTGATGAATTGAATGTATGTGAGTTCTTTTTCACCCAGTCATTCATTTTATGGCGGGAGTAGCTGAATCAAAGCTACTGCTTTTGTACTCCATGGTGATGACAACCACTTCTTCCTTGTTTTAACACTGACCTCAGCAATTCATTCTCTAGTCCTTCAGCAACTGCAACAAGGAAATAGTTGTATAATCTTGATGTGAAGGACTCATGGCAAACAAAATCAAGAAGATAGTCTGATAGGGGAAGCAGCGGTTACTCCCATACTATTTCCATGTCTTACTCTAGACATGCATAGAGATTTGTGTTGCTTAGAGTATTTATGTTCTGTGGAATCTACTGGAGTTGGACAGTGCCTTGGAGGTCATTTTGTTACATAATATGACTGTCTGACCTGCTTTTCTGTTCTATTACAGCAAAATGTATCTATGGAGGAAAAGTCCTCGCAGAAGGCCAGCGGATTTTAAGCAAGAGCTGTCGGGAATGCAGAGTAAGTTTCAATCTTACGGTTCCCATTACTTGTAGGGAAGGAGATGTGGGCTTTAGGTAGGGTTCTGAAATGGAGCATACTGGCTCAAGGCGGGGAAAGACTCTGATTGGGCTGGAGTCCAGGATGGGGAGTTCTCAGCCACTGTCATTGTGTGGTTAGCTTGTGGTTAGCTGTGGATCACGTAGTCTTGGGAAAGACGGTCAGGGAAGGAAGTGAGAAGGGGAAGGGAGCTAGCAGCTACCATGAGTCAGGGAGCTTGTCAGCTGGCTCTGGGGAAAGGTTTTGATTAGGTATTGGGGCAATTAGTCTGTGATATGAATTGTGGATAGTGCCACCTCTACTTCTCAGTGTCTGAGACAGTGTTAGAAAATGCTTGTCTCCTGCCTGCCCCCTCTCGTGTATTCCTCGAGGTTAGATTTGTGGAACCATAGATCTCATTCAGTAAATCATTCAGCAAACATGCATTGGGCAAGTGCTACTTATCAGCATGCTGTTAGATTCTGGGTGAACAACAGTGAACAAAACAAAGCCCTTGTCTTTAGAGAATTTGCAGTCTGGTGGGGAGATAGGCAGAAAGATATAAACAAATAGATATACAAGATACAGCTGAGCCTTGAACAACACGTGTTTGAACTGTGCAGGTCCACTTATACATGGATTTTTTTTCCAGTAGCAAATACTGTGATGCTACATTGTCTGTGCTTGATTGAATTCCTGGATGCAGAACCATGGATACACAGATACAGAGAGTTGACTATAAATTATGTGCCAATTTTAGATGGTGTGAAGGGTCAGTATCCCTAACCCCTGCGTTGTTCAAGGGTCAACTCTGATGTCACATTCTATAAAAATACAGAGCAGGTTAAAGGGAGAGAGAGCTTTGAGGTGGGCATGGGTGGTCTGGGAAGACCTCTCTGAGGAGGTCCTGACTGAGCACAGTGCTAGATGCAGGTGGGAGCTAGCCAGGCAGTTACCTGGGTGAGATGCTGTCCTAGATCGTGGGAGTGAGAGATCGAGGGAAAGATGGGAGAGAGGGGGGCAGATACAAGGGGGTGCCTTCCAGAGCAGCTGCAGCCCCACAGCAAGGTGTGGCTGGTTCTGTGGGGCATCTTCAGGGAGGCTGGCTGGAACCACATGTCTCAGAATAGATCCGCTTTCCAAGCATTTCATTTGCATTTTGTCACGTTTACGGCATTTCATTGGCTTTTTGTCATATCGCTGGCAAAAAGAAAGGTATGTGTTTGAAACGTTGAGGAGAAGGAGGCATTTAGAGACCCACAGAAACTCTTGGGAGTTCAAATAGAGTTCTTTATGGGGAGCTTGCGGGGGTGGGGGGAGGCTCTTTGCTATGTCCCGTCTCTCACTGACCAGACTCTACCTCAGGGGCTAAGTCCCTTGAACTTCTCGACTGTGTTTTCCATTCACTCTTTCTTGGCTGCCTCTGGGAATGGCAGAGATTCCGTGGGTCGAGGCAGTCTGGTGGGTATGCAGCTGTGGTCCTTCTGTGACAGTGGGCTCTGTGTGGGGGCCTCCTTAGTCTGCAGCAGAGGCAAGGACAGTGTGACAGTGAGGGCTCCGTGGCGTCTCAGTCAACCATGGAAGCTTCCAGATCTAGGAGTGGGTGGGCGGTCCCTGACCTGGGGCTGGCACATTACCATATGGGGTGTTGAGTGGATTAAATGAGATAAAGCATGTGAAGAACTTGGCTGGCACGAAGTAAGCCCTCAACACATGTGAGTTCTTCTTTTTCCCCATGACCATATGTGTCCTTCCTGAATAGAAGACGTATGCCACATTCTCTGTAGATTGCCTCACTTTGAGGGGAGAGAAGAGGATTTAGATGCTAAAACCCTTACATTTTTCTTCCCCCTCAAGGGAAGCTGGGATGGCTAGAGCAATTTTACCCACTCTGCTGATGATCCCAGTATCCAGCCTGTAGCTGTCACTCACAGCCAGCGGCCCCCTTCACATACTGTGCAGAAGTAGCGGGTGATTCTTGACAAGGGTCATAATTGTGATTCAGTCTCTGTTATCATCAGAGAGACTCAGGGCAGACACTATTGGAGACCTTTCAAAGAGATGGGCGTGGATTTGAATGCCAGTGTACTGGATAGGCACTTACCATTGTTATTGGCACACTGTAGGTATTTACCCTGCTGTGCTTCATCTTTTACTGCTTTTTGTTTTGTTATTTTTTTTACAAGGTAGGAAGAAGTTGGGGCAGACAGGTTATTCTCTTGGCATATGTGGTATGTGTGTGTGTGAATAGTTTCATCCTCTGTTAAAAAGCCATGTATTTCTTCATTTATTGTATTTCTATCATTATCTACTAAATAATTATGCACAAAGAGAAGCATCACTGACAATAACACTTAACATTTCCTGAGTACTTAATATTTTCTAAACACTATTTAAAACCTTTGAAACTTTGTTTAATAAAACCTCATAATAACCCTATGGGATGGATAGTATTGTCATTCCCACTTTACAGATGAGGAAATTGAGGCACATGGGAGCAAAGTCCCATAGCTAGTAAGGGAACCAGCTGGTTTCTCAACCTGTGTGGTCTGAATCTACGGGCTCCTCTCTTAGCCTCTCTATTGCTAATCCTGATGGTGTTAGATTTACTTGGAAGTAATTCTCATTTTTGAATTGTAAAAAAGTAGATTTAGAAAGATTGAATGATCACTTTTCAGTCTATTTGAGAATACCAGATTGGTCAGGCTATGGCTCATTGATTCCCTAGATAAAGGGTAGCATTTATAAAAGGCCAGAGAAGAGCTTTGGGACACATTTAATGGATGTTGTCAGCAGGGAGAGAGGGTGATGGGTCTAGGAGGGGAGTGCCTCAGGTCTTTCTCAGACAGCCTTTTGCAAGCTTTAAGCCCTAATGCCCTAAGGTACCTGTTGTATGTGATGAATTAACTTCTTTCCTAGACATCTAAAATGGTACCGTGTCAGTGTTATCCTTGGGAGAATTGAGCAAATAATTACTCAAATAATTTCTTGTGTTCTGTGATTCAAATGCAGATCCCTAGTTGACAAAAGGCTGCCTAGCAGTCCATGCATTTCATTTTCCTGGGATCATTTCAAAGCTTCAGCACTACCAGTTAGATAAGAAACTAAGTTTTGTTTTAGAGATTTTCACCAAGTGATTTCAGAAGTTAACATACTGTGTTTGTTTGTTTGTTTTTCCCGTTTTTTTTTTTTTTTTTAAATCAAGATGAATAAACTCTCCTAGCAATCTCACTCAGTTTTGTGCAGTATTGCTGCCCTGAAACACTTTTTAGGCTAGTAACAGTTTTTGTTTTTGTTTTTTTACTTAAAGATGTGAGTTCTGTATGTTATTAGAAATTCAAGTTTAAGCATAGTTATTAGTAAAGAGCTTGAAAGTATTTATATTTAATCAGTGACATGGTGACAGTCACTCTAAGTGAGAAAGAATGGATGAATTATATTTCCCCACCAATGCTGAGTTGCAAAGGTCATAAAATAACCTATCACAATCAGGAGGATTTATTTATTAATCAGATGCTTATTAGAGTATGAAAATAAAGTTAAAGGTGTGTACCAAATTGTGTGGCTGAACTAAATGGATTTGGTGGCACTTATGTTACTAGAGTCACAGTGCATATTATTTTCAAATTCAAGCAAAGGGTTTTTATCTCTCTTTGAACATTTGGAACTATGATCTTACTCATTAAGTGCATTGAAGTTTGATTGGAATTGTTGACTGATTTAATCAGCAGTCAAAGCAACTTATTATATATAAAAAAGAACCTTTCATGAGTGATTATTTTTAAAAAGCCTTCTGTAGCAGTTTTAATATTGCTTTTTAAAATAAAAGCAAATATATACTCAAGATATAAAATTTGGAATTTAAAGGAAGGAAGTATAAGAAAGTAAAAGAAGATCACTCCAGAATCTCACCACCTACAGATAATCTCTTTTAACTGTTTAATTTTTTGACAGTGAGAGTGAAATTTATCTTGCCGTCTTAGTTGAGATTCAGCCAGAAGCAGACCCTGAGCTCAGGATTTAGTACAAGCGATTTATTAAGGCAGTGCTCCTGGGAGGAAGCAGTAAGGGTGTGGGGGATTCAGGCTAGGGCAGGCAGGAAACTCAGCAAAGGTGCAATTTTAGGTGAAAAGTTAGAGGTACCTTGATTCTGGTGGGGTTCTGGAGTGTAAATGTTACCCCAGCCGTTGTCTCCCTTTGAAGTCAAGAACCTCCAGTGGCTTTGGGCTGTGGGGTTTGAGGATGTGGAACTTGTAGGTAACTTCTGGCTCCCTGCAAAGAGGCTCCAGTGCCCTCAGGGACCCTCTGAGGGTTGAGAGACGAGCCAAGGCGAGGGATGGGCACAGTGAACTGATTAAACAGATCCAGCAGAGTTTGCCGTTCTTGTTTGTGCAAGGAGGCAGTGCATCCATGCTCAATCGCTAAGCCATATCTGACTCTTTGTGACCCCATGGGCTTTAGCCCACCAGGCTCCTCTGTCTATGGGATTTCCCAGGCAAGAATACTGAAGTGGGTTGCCATTTCTTCCACCAAGGAGTCTTCCTGACCCAGGGATCAAACCTATGTCTCCTACATTGGCAGGTGTGTTCTTTACCATTGAGCCACCAGGGAAGGCAGTAGATAATGAATAAATATATTAATCTTGAGGGATAGAAGTAAAGGCAACAATGGTATGTAATTAAGCATTGTGTTTTCCCTTGCTTTCAACTCAGTGTTGCTGATAGCAAGGTTATTAACATCTGTTGGCTTGTAACAATTGATTTGATTCCCTGTTGTTGAAACTGAGATGCAACTGACAGACAAACTGCCCTTAGACTGGTGCTGGCTGTTGAGGCCAGTTGTGATCCAGTGTGGCCTGGGATGAGGGGTGAGAACAGAATAGAGCTGACATGGGGACTGTGAGTGAATAGCAGGATCGATTCTCAGAATCTTAGGGCCAGTTTTAAGATGGGAGAAAAACATGAGATCTAGACGCCTTGGGACAGTTCAAGAAATAAAGAGGAAGGAGTCTTTAGAAGGAGTCCTTTCCAGAAGGAGTCCTAGAGGTTGGACTGCCTGGGCTGAAATTTATGAGAAGGGAGAGGAAACCATGGTGCCAGTAATCCATATGATGAGTACTTGGAAATTAAATTTATATTTGACATTTAAAGTTATGTTTATGTTCATATTTTAGAATGAATGTGCCTGATAAAATGGGTGTTCCTGCCAAACCAGGGAATTCTGGGGCCACTGGAATGACAGTCATCTCTTGCAGATAGAAAACTCAGAACCTCCCCCATTCTTCCTGGTGGCTCAGCACCATCTTATTCTCCCATCTGTGTTGAGAATTACCTTTCAGCCTTAAGTGAGACCCACCCTCCTTGAGCTGCTTCTTGGTTGACTTAACCATGCTTTTAATAATGAGAGAACAACAACAACAACAAAAAAACAAACTGAACATTTTAGATAAAATAAGGGACCCTCAAACCCTGCCTTTTAGAGTAATTATTGAAGTAATTTTAAATATTCAGGGTGAAACTAAATATAGATGCTGCTAAGTCGCTACAGTCGTATCCGACTCTGTGCAACCCCATAGACGGCAGCCCACCAGGCTCCGCCGTCCCTGGGATTCTCCAGGCAAGAACACTGGAGTGGGTTGCCATTGCCTTCTCCAGTGCATGAAAGGGAAAAGTGAAAGTGAAGTCGCTCAGTCGTGTCTGACTCTTCACGACCCCATGGACTGTAGCCTACCAGGCTCCTCCGTCCATGAGATTTTCCAGGCAAGAGTACTGGAGTGGGGTGCCATTGCCTTCTCCAATATAGATGCTAGTGATGTCAACAAAGAGGACATTTGTTGAAATAGGGTCATAGGATGCACCTGCCAAATATTAAGTTTCTTTTTTAAATTTATTTCTAGGGAGAATCTAGTGCTCATCTAACTGACCCACTTTCAGTTCAATACCTGTATACTTTGGTTCTTCTCTGTTTCCTCTGCTGGGAAAGTATCTTCTTTCTTTTCTTATTTCATTATTTAGTTCCTTCAAATGTGGTATCTTCTTCAAAATTTCTTCCCACTTTGGCAGAATTAATTATTCTCCTATGATGCATTTGTTGTTCTTGTTCAGTCACTAAGTTGTGTCTGACTCTTTGCTACCCCATGGACTGTAGCACACCAGGCTCTTCTGTCCTTCACCATCTCCCAGAGTTTGCTCAAATTCATGTCCATTGAGTTGGTGATGCTATCTAACCATCTCATCTTCTGCTGTTCCCTTCTCCTTTTGGCTTCCATCTTTCTCAGCATCAGGGTCTTTTCCAATAAGTCAATTCTTTGTATTAGGTGGCCAAAGTAGTGGAGCTTCAGCTACAGTCCTTGCAAAGAATATTCATGATTGATTTCCTTTAATATTGAGTAAAAGATACATTACCATACCTTGATTAGAGCACTGTTTTTAGGACTTACTGTATTTTATTATGGTTTCTAGTTTTATCAAGGGCAAGGACGATGTCTTCTTTATCTTTGGGTTCACAGTGCTTGCGATCTAGTACAGCCTTGAAACTGTCTCATAAAAGCTCATGAGAGCTCCCAACTTCGTAATCAGTGATGTAGTGTTAGTGGTTCACAATGTCGGGGTGTTTATATGACAGAAATCAGCCAACGCTAACTTTAGTGTTCCCCCATCCAACAGTCAATTGTTGAAAAGTTATCAGCTCTGCATTGTCAGTGACATTCTGCTACACAGAAGATACTCAACAACCACTTGTTAAAAGGAAAAGAAAAAAAAAAACAAAAACCTCATTTGTTGACATTGAGGCTATTTTGATATAGAAAGGGAAATTCGCCTTCTCTTCCAGGAGTCTTATCAATTTAATTTGTGACTTTGCATTATGGTAGAATTCCTGCGAGTACTGTTAATTATTGTAGGTTGTTATCACCACAGGCTTTTAACAATGAGCATTATACGTTTGGATCATCGACTCAAAATATGAACATTTTTTTTGTTTCCTGATTATTTGGCTTGCAGGGTGGAGTTTTAGTAAAAATTACGGAAGCATGCCCTCTTTTGAACTGCTCAGAAAAGGATCACATTCTCCCGGAGAATCAGTGCTGCAGTGTCTGCAGAGGTAAGGGGGCTTGGCAATGGGGCTTTGGGTGGAGGTGGGTTCGGGGGGAAGGTTTAATGAATAGTGTGATTATAATAACATGGGTCCAAAATTCTGCTACTCAGAAATGTATTTATCCTATTTACT
This sequence comes from Giraffa tippelskirchi, assembly GCF_054371585.1. Taxonomy (NCBI): domain Eukaryota; kingdom Metazoa; phylum Chordata; class Mammalia; order Artiodactyla; family Giraffidae; genus Giraffa; species Giraffa tippelskirchi. The sequence continues at coordinate 24,301,519 of NC_137284.1, forward strand.
GCCCTCGGTTATAGTCTTATCAGTTGAAAAAGGAGGATATAATCTGTGTGCTTCATAGGATGGTTGTGGGGATTAAACAGGATAATGCATAAGCAGCTAGCGTTATGACTAGCACATGATAAATATTCAATAAATGATGGTTCCTGTAATAATAACATTTCCTGTAATAATGGCTATTATTATATTAATAACTATTATCATTATTATTACATTTTCCCTCATGAGTAGGTTTGGAAAACATTCTTTTAAGCTTTTTTCCATGGGCCAATTCCCTTTTCTGCCAGAGGATGACATATACTGAATCCTTACTCATAGATTTATATACAACTTTACTTCCCGCAAGGAAACTAGGCTTCAATTAAGGAAGGAACACTTAACCGCTAATTAATTCTTGAGCGGAAATGGTTTTCCTTCCTCTTTCTGGAATTCTTCTCTTTTCCAAATTTATTCTTATTTCTTCAAATCCTCTGAATCAAATATTACTTCCTCTCTGAAATGTCTCACCCAGGAAGAATTAAATAGATTAGTAGAATCTAAAATGTATTCAAATCTTACAAAACAAGTCCAGTTAAATGAATAGCTTTTATTTTGAACTTCTACCCACCACCAAGTCTTTTCCACATTCTCACATATCCAGTGCATTACAGTCTTTTTGATTTACCTCAGAAGTATCTAGAGTTAAGAACCCAGGAGCATAGCAGTTTAGTTCAGGTTATATCATATTTTACTTTTTTACATCTTTTCTCTAGCATAAGCATTGACAGACAGTTTCTGCAAAGGGCCACAGGTTTTGGTGGGGTCAGAAGGTTTCCACTGCACCCACTCATTCCTGCTGTTGTATTGCCAAAGCAGCATGGGCAATGTGCATGCTCAGTTGCTTTAGTCGTGTCCAACTCTTGGCGACTCCATGGACTGTAGCCCACTGGCTCCTTGTCCATGGGATTCTCCAGGCAAGAATACTGGAGTGGGTTGCCATGCCCTCCTCCAGGGGATCTTCCTGACCCAGGGGTTGAACCCGTGACTCCTGCATCGCAGGTAGATTCTTTACCACTGAGCCACCAGAGAAGCATCGGCGATAGGTAAATACACGATTTAGTGGTTGTGTTTCATTAAATTTTTATTTTGAGAAACAGGTGGCAGCTCATCATTTGCTGACCCCTCCTCTAGTTCCTTCTGATATATAAAAGTATCTGTTTGATCATGGCATGTTTTCAGCTGAGGCTGAGATTTCTCTTTGTGGTTAGTCATAAGAGAGTTATCTTTTGGTAAAATTCCCAGGAAAACTTAATACACAGACAGCCACGAACGGCTGTTAGAATTCGTGGTGTGCCATCAGAGGATCTCCTCTGATTTATCTGCTTTCTTGCCTACATGTGTATTTGCAGCTGGAATGCTTTAGAAAGACTAAAGATTGACTGGAAATTTCAGAGGGATACATTTATTGGTAACTAATTGGGTTGTTAGGTAGCTCTTACAATTTAATGCAAAATCCATCACTTGCTATTTGTTGAGGTGTCAAGTGGGACTCAGTTTATGTAAATCCTTTTCTGATTTATGGCTTCATTAGAACAGGCTCATTGATTATCCCACAGAAAGTCAAGAAGATTTTCATTGCTCTGACCTAATTTACAATAGACCAAGTGCCGCTGCTTCTGCTCGCACTTCTCAGAAAATCAGATACTTTTTTTTTTGAACCAATGAAGATGCTGAGAGAGATGACATCTCATTGAAAAGTTGACTCATTCAAGGCTCCCATTGCTAGCAACCCGGTGGCTTTTTCGCAAAGCTGACTCAGCTTTGAGGGAAAGTGGGAGGCGGGAGTAGGGCTTCCTAGATGAGATCATAGCCAGAGACAGTTTGTACAGTTAAGGATTTTCTTCTTTCTCCCACCTGCTTCCTTCTCAGCCAGAATACTATCAGCTCCTTTATTTGGCAGCTGATGGTGTTTTTTTTGGAGGTGTCTGCGTCTGCGAGTGAGGGAGTTATTTATGTCCCTTGACAAGTCTGTGTTTTAAAGGAACCAGATACTGGCACAAAGATAGAAATATAGATCAATGGAACAAAATAGAAAGCCCAGAGATAAACCCACGCACATATGGACACCTTATCTTCGACAAAGGAGGCAAGAATATACAATGGAGAAAAGACAATCTCTTTAACAAGTGGTGCTGGGAAAACTGGTCAACCACTTGTAAAAGAATGAAACTAGAACACTTCCTAACACCATACACAAAAATAAACTCAAAATGGATTAAAGATCTAAACGTAAGACCAGAAACTATAAAACTCCTAGAGGAAAACATAGGCAAAACACTCTCCGACATAAATCACAGCAGGATCCTCCATGACCCACCTCCCAGAATATTGGAAATAAAAGCAAAAATAAACAAATGGGACCTAATTAAAATTAAAAGCTTTTGCACAACAAAGGAAACTATAAGCAAGGTGAAAAGACAGCCTTCAGAATGGGAGAAAAGAATAGCAAACGAAGCAACGGACAAACAATCTCAAAAATATACAAGCAACTTCTGCAGCTGAATTCCAGAAAAATAAACGACCCAATCAAAAAATGGGCCAAAGAACTAAACAGACATTTCTCCAAAGAAGAAATACAGATGGCTAACAAACACATGAAAAGATGCTCAACATCACTCATTATTAGAGAAATGCAAATCAAAACCACAATGAGGTATCATTTCACACCAGTCAGAATGGCTGCTATCCAAAAGTCTACAAGCAATAAATGCTGGAGAGGGTGTGGAGAAAAGGGAACCCTCTTACACTGTTGGTGGGAATGCAAACTAGTACAGCCGCTATGGAGAACAGTGTGGAGATTCCTTAAAAAACTGGGAATAGAACTGCCATACGACCCAGCAATCCCACTGCTGGGCATATACACCGAGGAAACCAGAATTGAAAGAGACGCGTGTACCCCAATGTTCATCGCAGCACTGTTTACAATAGCCAGGACATGGAAGCAACCTAGATGTCCATCAGCAGACGAACGGATATGGAAGCTGTGGTACATATACACAATGGAATATTACTCAGCCATTAAAAAAAATACATTTGAATCGGTTCTACTGAGATGGATGAAACTGGAGCCCATTATACAGAGTGAAGTAAGCCAGAAAGAAAAACAACAATACAGTATACTAATGCATATATATGGAATTTGAAAGATGGTAACGATAACCCTATATGCGAGACAGAATAAGAGACACAGATGCATGGAACAATTTTATGGACTCTGAGGGAGAAGGTGAGGGTGGGACGTTCTGGGAGAATAGCATTGAAACATGTATATTATCATATGTGAAACAGAACACCATTCCATGTTCGATGCATGAGACAAGGGCTCAGGGCCGGGGCAATGGGATGACCCAGAGGGATGGGATGGGGAGGGAGGTGGGTGGGGGGGTCCAGGAAGGGGAACACATGTAAACCCATGGCTGATTCATGTCAATGTATGGCATAAACTATTACAATATTGTAAAGTAATTAGCCCCCAACTAAAATAAATAAATTTATAAAAAAAAATAAATAAAATAAAATAAAGGAACCAGAGCACTTCTTCAGAAAAGATAGAGTGTGGAGGCATTTTTTCTGGGGAGCAGGTTGAGTGAAACCATTTGGGCATATGGATTCTCTTGGGATTCTCCTATGTCAATCTCAGAATTTAGACCCTGGAATGAGAAAAGCATTATTTTTGACTGAAGCCCTTTTCAGCACCATTTACTGTCACTACCCCCTTTCCCATTGACTCATTACAAGAGAGGAACCCAGAACATCTTGTCCACTTGTCCACATACTTAAGCTTGTTCTACACATTAGACAGTCAGAAAATGAAAAGGATATTTGGGCAGTGGGATGTTCTTTTTCATAAAAATATAAAATTTATATGGTGAACAAAAATTCATCCAGATGAGCTCAGATGTCCATTGTCTTGACCTGTGCTGCCCATGAATCTTCCTCTGTCTCTTAATTTCAATTTATTTCCCAAGAGCATCCTTGGAAGTAGCCTAAGGGTCTCTCACAATACTGTGGGAAATATTTTTCTCCTTTGACTTCTGTTTGTCTTTTACCTTTTCCTCTGTGTTCTTGTTTTCTATGCGGAGTCTTGGAAGATAAGTGGGGTGGCGGGGGGCGACTGGACAATTTTGATTCTGACAAGACGAGGAAAGCCTGGTGGGCCTCTTCGAAGGCATGTTATTCAGTTCTCGTCTCCCCCCTCCTCCTTGCCCCTCTGAAAAACAGAAAGTAATGAAAAGGTGAGAAACACTCAATTTCTATGTAAAGTCATTTCTGTCCTGCATATGGAAGGGCTGTTCCATTTGCTTTGTGGATTGAAAGAGTCTTTTGATTGGCAGGTAGCGAACAAGCAGAGAGCTGGGACTCCCGTGACCTGAAATTGGTATTTCAGGGTTGAGCAGTTGGTGTGGTGTGATTTCAGCTGTGTGGTTTCTGCCACCCTGATGGTATTGATTACAGACACAAACGTGGCTATCCCCTCTTTCAAAACCTGCACTGAAGGCCCTTCAATTAGCATATTTATCATCTCTCTCTGTCTTGCTAGGAATGTCAGGTCATTAGTCTGAGGGAAATCACCACTCAGTAACATTCCTCAGAAGTCTGAGTCAAAACCTTTCTCATGCCTGCTTGGGGATTGAAGTTCTCCAAGGTTTATTTTCATTAGGCTTGGACTGAAATTTGAGAAGGCAGAGAGGGAGCTTTTCCTTTCTGACCTTCCCCCCCACCCCTGCCCCGGCCCCAATTGGCCGATTAAATCAAATCCATTAAGCTCTCCAACTTTTAAAAAATAATACTTGTTTTAATGACCACATTTTATGAATTGTTTCTGTAATTGCAGGAGAAAAGGGAGGAATGAAGATATGTTCATACCATTTAGAATAATCCTGTCATTTTCACGCCAATGACATTGAATGAAATTATTTTCAGTAACAGTGTTGACTTTAAAAAATGCACAATATAAATGTTGCAATTTAAGTTTTATCTGGGGCAAAGTGAGGACTGCAGCCCAGAATACAGCACCTCAGATAGCTCTGAGAAACTGCTCCAAAGAGGCAGGGTGGATAGGTCTCTAGGTTTGTGATTTTGGTGAAGGGGGGGTAAAACACATATGTTTTTCCAGAAGGTTTCTGCTAGTCTCATGAAGCTGTTTGCTAGTCATGAGAAACAGTTGTCACCATGAAGGATTTTAGTGCTTTTCTAGATGTGAGGAGATACAAGAATTGGGCTCATTAATCGACTCCTGAAATTATCTAACGATCTGAAGACCTGTCCTGTCAGTTTTTCCCAGGGCACAGAGTGCTGATTTCTACTCTCCACCCTGAACTCCTTTCAGAGTCGGTTGAAGGTCAGCAGCAGCACATGATTTAGTCCTTGTAGAGGTGGATGGCAAGTGCCAATTTGTAGTTGACACCAGCTGAAGACTTTGTTTCATCTGTGGAACAGTGTTAAGACTCATTCTGTGGACTGATAACTTGGTTCCTCAAGTCATAACTTGTTGGCTTGATTACGAAGCTTTTTTTCTTTAACTGAGTCATGTCTATTTTTTTGTGTAACAATGTGATGATACAGCTCTCCCCATCCCCTCACTTCTGTTCAAGGAGACTATAGTTTCATACTGAGTTTTTCTCTTTGGGGAAGTCAGACCTTAGGCCTTCCAGTTAAGAATAACAGACTCTGGCTGATTTACATTGTTCATTGTATCAGCTGAACTGATAATCTGGATTCGTTGCGTGGATACCTTACCTCTTCAAACCTTGGGTCATGACAAATGCTGTAAATAATTTTTCTACCCTTTAAAGAAAAATTAAAGTAATCAGCTGACATGTGGTTAAATCCACAGGGCTCCTGGTACAGCCAGAAGGCTTTTAGGGACAGAACTGCAGAACAAATAGGAAGACACACACAAAAAGAGTCAAGGTAATGGATGTTGGCAGGGGGAGGTCACTTTGCAATTGCTGTGATCCAAGATCTTAGTTGCCAGGACCACAACCCAGAACAGCCCTAATCACTGCTGTAGTTTCCCTCTGATGCCTCTGGCCAGTTTGTGCCAGCAGCACAAAATTTGTTTATCCTCATCATTACCTTGCAGTAATGGCTATAGCAGGAGCCTGTCTACCTAAGTGTAAGGCCACGAGGGTAGAGAAAGGGGAGTGGGTACCGGAATAACATCTATGCTTCTGCCTGGGAAGAAGTAATAAAAGCATAGATGTAGCCCCAGCAGAAAGATTGCTCGTGAATTGCTGGTGTTCTCACTTAAAGGGGGAAAAAAAAAGCCAACTTGACCATGTATTCTCAGGATCACTCCAGGAAAACACAACAATCATTTGGCCCACCCCAGAATTCTTGACACAGTCCTCAGGGTTTTATTCCTTTCATAATCAGCTCTAATTGTATCTTGAATGTTGCCAATGACTCTGGAGGGTTTTGCTGCATGTTGAAGATTTTCAGTGTTGGAGAAAAAGTTCTTTTCGACATCTGTTCCCAACATGTTTATCTGTAATTTTAATTCATGCTCACTTGCCTTGTCATCTGGCTTGGACTGAAATTAGTTGAGATTATTTGTACTATTTAAGGCTTTATGCCCCTCAATTAAATCCTCCCAAAGAGTCTTGGCGGTGCATGATTTTCTTTTTTTCTAGTCTTTGTCATCATCTTAGGTGAATTTGTAATTGAAATGGATTTTAGAGGATTTCAGTGTAATGGAGATAAAAAGAGACTTGGAAAAGAGGCACTTAATGAGAAGGTAAGCTAGTGCCTAAATAGAGGAGCAGGCAGTTTGTAGATGGGCCAGGTGCTCTGCCTATTGATAGAAAAATCCCTGCAGCCATGACCATGGTGGGCACTGGAAAGCCAGGTCTGTATTTTCAACTACTAAGGCTGGGAACATAGGGCATTTGGAGGAGAGAGTCTTGGGGAGCCCATGAATTCTGTTCTCTTAAAAGTGCTGCAGTGGGTCCAGGCCCAATTATTCTGGCAGGGATGTGTCATAGGTTCTGAGTTGGTGGGACGAATCTGGGAAGGAGGCACATTACCCCAGAGAGAAGACTTGAAATTAAGGCCAAGCTGCGTTGGACTGGAAGACCCTTAAGTGTGACTACTGTTGAAAAACCATGTGCATTCTAAGAACCTATGAGAATCCGGAGAGCTCTGTCTCTAGCAGGTCACAACCTCTGCCATGATGTCACAACCCTCTGTTCATAGCAGCTGAAGGAATGGCCTCACCCCTCCAGGGGCCAGGCTTCTGTGGTATGTATGTTGGTTGTGAAGTACTCTAGGGCATCTGGTTCTCATAAAGAACCTTTGGGCCTTAGTCCTCCTCTCGGGCCAGTCCATGGGTGGAGCTGTCTCCATACCAACTAGGTACGTTGGAATATATTGTACTCTGTGTACCTTTGCTCTTTGTGACTTTCAAGGTTGAGCAAGCAGCAGTGATGTGAGGGGTATTGGCTTTCTAGGATTTGAGTTAGGGTGGGGAAATCTGGGGTGCATTTTCAGACTGTCCATCATTTCAAAGGTAACCTGTTTGCCTTAGAGGCAGGTGATTGAGAGCAAGCAGTGATGCTCTGTGTGGAATCAGACTTTATATTAGAGAAACTAAATCCTGCTCTTGAGTAGTGACCTATTCATTCCTTGCTGTAGAAGAAATCACAGTAGTAAATCATACAGATGCTTATCCATCGTTGGCCCTAGATAAAGCAGAAAGCGAGGACGGTTTGCTGTGATTAGAAAGGGTACAGAGTGGAATATGGAGAACGGCAGTGTGGGGCTTCATTATGATGGGTAGGGATTTTATATGCAGATTAAGCCAATGGATTTAAAGAAACCAAAGAGTTTCTTTTTTTTTTTAATTTTTTTATAAGTGTTATTGGTCTTTCACTGGTAATAGAACTCTAGATTCAGGGCCATGAAGGGGAGTCCAAATTGTAGATGGTTTCCAATGAAAGGAGAAAATATGACCTCAACATTTATGTTTCTTCTTCAATTTCTTTGAGCATGTTGTGGACACATGCTTCTCCCTGTGTTTGGAAATCCTGTGTGTTGTCCAGCCAACCTCACGCATCCCTCAAATCTCCTTTTGATACCTTGCATTAGGGCCCCTCTGTGTGATAACATTTTGAAAGCACCTTGCTCCTCTCCATCACAACATCTCCTGTAACCCGATACTCAACAGTAGCCATCCTGACTAGAGTGTTAAATGAATGAGGGAATGTTTATGCTGTTTATGGCATTTTTGTTTTATCCCTATTTTCTAGGACAGTGGTGGGACACACGTCATGGGGCTTAATATTTGTCAAACAAATGAATGGTATCTCTGCCAGGAACTAAAATTAAGGAAGCGGTTGGAGTAAAACCTGGAATTCCATTTCAGCAGATTGTGTGTCTTCCTCTGAGCATCTGCTCATTTCCACCACTCAAGTGTAAATAAGCTCCAAATGGATATTACTCATTTTGGTATCTCATCCAAGAATGGTGCTCTGTTGTATGGTGTTATTTCTCTCTTGACTTTAAGTCCCCAAGCAACAAAGTAATAGTGGACTGTATCCTGGAGAAAGAAACAGGGTTTGTTCCTTTGGAAAGATACAAGGCATGTCATGGACTAGAAAATGCTGAGTGATGGAGTAATGGTCTCTCCGAGTCAGGTCAGCATTCCCTTAATGTCCCTTAATGAGTAAAATTGTGGCTGGGATGTCATGTAGCGTGGTGGAGAGAGACTGGGCATTAGAATCATGTTTGAGTCTATATATATCTTTCAGACATTGCCTACTAGCTGCGAGACCACAAAGAAGGTAATTAACATCTTTGAGTCTTGGTTTATTCATTTTAAAGCACTCTTTTAATTTTACTTTTGGAAGACAGAGGATTTAGTCATCAACTCTACAAATATTTCTTGAGTGTGTATCATGTGCTGGATATTGCCTTAGGCACAAGGGAAACAAACTTGTAGGGTCCTTTCTCTTGAAGAAGTGAGCTTCTAATGTGGAAACAGACATTCAACAAATAAACACAGAAATGAACATGTAATTAGTAACTGTGCTACCTGCTATGAACAAGAAGAGAGTAGTATAGGAGAGACTAACGCGATTTTCTTTAGACTTGAGGGACAAGAAAGCCTTCTCTGAATAGGTTTTATTTAAGCTGGGACTTGACAACTGAGTAGAAATTATTATGGCAGGGATGTGTCAGAGGTTCTGAGTTGGTGGGACAAGCTTGCAAAGACTCTGAATCAGAAAAGAGATTGGAGTACTAGAGGAATTCAAATAAAAGCTGATACACTTGGGGAGGAATGACAGAGAGGAGAGCCTTGTTTGTCATTTCAAATCAGAGTTAAGAATTTTGCATTTTTCTTGAGAAAATGGAAAGTCCTCGGGAGAAGACTTTTAAGGGGATGAGTGACATGATCCAATCTTATGTTTTAAAAGGGTTTTTTTGTGAGGAAAATGGATTAGAGACAAGCAAAAAGGGGAACAGGAAGGCAAATGAGGTGCTTTCCTTTTGAGAAATAATGTTTGGAGTAGGGTTTTTTTCTTGTTGCTGTGGACAGGAGGAAAAAGAGATTCCAGAGATATTCATGAAATAAAATGAATAGAACTTGGGAAGGGGAAGTATTTGAAGAAAGAGGATAAAGATGACTCCTTAAAAAAAAAAGATGGTTTAAGTGGATAAAAGTGCTGCAGATTGATATGGAGAACTTGGAGAGCATGGATATCAGATTTAAGATCAAGAGTGCAGTTTCAGCTGGGTGAGCCATGAGATGACTCTGAGGTCATCCAAATTGAATGTCAAATGGCCTGTGGCTATAATTATGTAAAATATGTAAAGTGGGGTATACAAGACAGTGTTACTTCCTATGTTTGTTGAGGGCTGTGTGAGCCTTTATTATTGCTTCTAGAGGAGGGTGGATGTTCTTAACCAGAGACCAGAAGAGACTGGGCACAAGCATTGACTTTGTTTTAATTTGTCTTAAGAACAGATTGGCAGAACTTGCAGTTGGGTCCTAAATGGGCCTCTTTGAAAGTTTTATTGGGCATAGAGATCTAAAAGCATCATCAGAGAATAGTCATTAGTAGTTATCTATGCTCCGAGGTTTTTAAATCATAGAATAACAATTTTCTTAGTGGTCTTAACAAGAACTTGAGTTAAATCATAACTCTGCCACTTCCTGGCTGTGTTACCTTGGATAAGATAGTGAGTCCCAATCACATTTTCCTAATCTGTAAAGTGAGAATAATAGTAATCTTTAGAGTTGTTGTGCCTGGCAAATTGGAAAAAGTCAACAAACAGCAACTTTTATAACAAAAGTGTTCTCTGTCTTTGGACCACTGCTATTTAGACAATGTTGCTTTGTGTGCTTCTAATTATAGGATGATAATTACAGAGACTCTGGTGGTGGTTTAGTCATTAAGTTGTGTCTGACTCTTGCGACCCCATGGACTGGAGCCTGTCAGGCTCCTCTGTCTGTGGGATTTTCCAGGCAAGAATACTGGAGTGAGTTGCCATTTCCTTCTCCAGGGGATCTTCCTGACCCAGGAATTGAACCCACTTCTCCTGCATTGCAGGCAGATTCTTTACCAACTGAGCTATGAGGGAAGCCCACAGAGACTCCAGATTCATTTATTAAAATATTCAAGTAAACATGAATATTGAGTATGTGTGTACACATATGTGTGTGTATTCTACAGTCTGGCCGCAGCTTCTAATTCTGGGGGAAAAAGATATTGATTAAAGAAAGAAGGTGACATTGAAGAATCTCATGCATCAATCTGTATTGATAACCAGCTGCTGAAGAAAATATTGTACCAAGAGTTGGTAAGAGGGCTAGAGAAAAAGACTGTAGGTGGCAACTGAAGACAGATATCCTGAAGGGAAGGATCTGTAACGTAAATGCCATGCTTTTCAGACATCAGATAAGAAAGACTAAACCTTTAGAAAGATTTTGAAATGTGGAAAGTTGATTGAGGATTTATGACTTACTTGGCAGCCAGCTATCTTGGGGTGGTTTTGAACAATGAATATGACCAGCTGGGGTGCTGAAAGTGTTTTAAGACTGGATTGTGGTGATTTACTGTACAACTGTGTGAGGTTACTAGAAATCATCAGTTTGTCTTTACAATAGGTGAATTTTATGGTATGTAAATTGTACTTCAGTAAAAATGTTCAAAGAAAAATGGTGACTAGCAAACCAGTCCCATTAGCCTTCTAGTTGATCAAGAAGGGACATTAAAATACCACTGTAGATGCATCCATATCTTTATTCACTCATTAATTTAACCACCCATATTTCTACCTGTTGATTTTCCCATCCATCTATAAGCCATCCTTCTCCACAGACAGCTATCCTTGTGTGGGAAGCTTTTAGTTGAAAGAAACGAGTCAGACATAGACCTCGGTTTAAAGAAGTTGGAGTGCTTAGAGTTAGTATTTTAAAAGAATATTTTAAATTGCCCAGCCATGTGTACATGCTTGTATGTGTGTGTGTGTGTGTATGAAAAAGAAATCTAAAATGTAATCTGCTTGAATCTAGGCATGCAAAAAAGGATATCTTTTTTACCCTTTGGAGTGTAGAATGCTTATAAAATTGTTGCTTTTCGATTAAGAACCCTGGCATCAGTCACACTTGGATCATGGCTCTGTGTACTTTTCACTCATGCACTAACTTCTCTGAGTTAGTGCCACATCTGTGAAATAGGGTAATAATTCCAGCTTCTTAGGATTGTTAATAGAATTAAATGGAATAATGCATCTGAAACACTTTACTGAGCACCTAGCATATATTTTGTGCTTAATAAATGTTAATCATTCTTATTACAACTGTGCCAGATTATTTGAGGTTCTTCAAACTTACCCTTCTTCCTCAAGGGTTGGAGTCGCACTCCTCCTATTGGGATCTGTGTCTTGCAGATCCTTTGTCTTGCACAGGTTTCTGCCTGTGATGAGTCAAAGGTCAAGTTTTGCATCAGCTAGAAGGGATTTCTTCTTCTCTGGAACACTATGATAATTTGTACTGCTCACATCTTACTTAACTGCTCCTGTGTTTGGCTTACCTCACCTTAGAGTTTCTAATTCTCTTGTGGTCATGGAATGTCTCAAACACCTTGACATTGCCCCCTGGATCTTGCATAGTGCTGCAGCCCTGTAAATATTGAGTAGATGATTATTCACTCATGCAGAAGGGCAAGCAGGTACTGAATAAATACTGCTTGAATAAAGGCCTGCATTAATTAAAAAAAAAAAATAAGAACACGTGTTTTTGACACAATGGTGAGGCCCAGACAGAGTGGATTTGTTCATACCGTTAATCTGTCTCATGGGCCCTTCATTGTCTTTGAAATACATTTGACCCAACTCGCTGCATTGTGAACTGACATGGCACATGCCTGCTAGAGAGATGTGCATTGGAAAGTCAACAGTGTTTAAGGGGCTTTGTTCCAGGCTATCAAATGTTTGTGGAAAGTGAAGGACAGTTGCATATCCTAGAAAAAAAAAAAGTCATGCAACAAAGTATGTTCATATGACATTGAATCAAACTTTATAATAAAAGTAAGTGTGACAACTTAATTATTGATCAATTGTGATGTGGGGAGGGAAGTCCAGGCACTTCCTCTGGCAAAGAAAGATATGGTACCTAAAAATTGTCCTTTTGCTAACAGAAACATCAAGTACTTTAATGGTTATTATAAGCCTTTTAAGTCCTTGTAGAAGTGTTCTTGGCTGACAGAGGTTTCACATTTCCAATAAGTTAAGTTTTTACTCTGATTTTGACTGAGGCAGTCACCGGTTAACAGGTCAGATAGTGAGGCTGGATATGATATTATGCTCCCCTCAGCCTCTGGATCAACTTTCTAATGTCACAAGTAGTGTCTACATCTTTCAATTTTTTTAAAAAACTATTTTTTTTTGCTATGTGAGAGGATATAGAAAAAAACAAATTATATGGGACTTGGAGTTCACCAGACATAATTTAGAATCTTGGCATGTCCATTTATTAGCTAGATATTAATGAGTTTGAGCTTCTCTTTTCTCATCTTGAAGCTGAGGATAACAGTGTTATCATCAAGTTGTTTTGAACTTCAGCCATCATTGTCAGCAGTACTGTTATCATAATCGTTATCATTCTTACCACAGTGGCTAACATTTAGTGACCTCCTAGTGTGTATCAAGATTTGCTCTAAGTGCTTTATATGAATTAGCCCATTTAACTTGTTCCACACTAATTAATAAGGTATATTATTATCCTCATTTAAAACATCTAGTGTAATGCCAGACATAGGTGCATGAATATTATTATTTAGTAGGAGTTATTATCTTTTATACTGTTTAGTCTAAAGAATGTTGGTTTAAAATTCTGTCTCAAAGGAAGAACATTCTAGAATGTTATCACCAAAAAGAATTAAACTTGGAGTTTATATAGTTCAGTGCTTTCTATATATTTTTTAAAACCAGAAACTGTTGTTCACATAATCACTGTTTCAACAGTATAAAAGTGAAATTGTTCTCTTTGAATCAAGGCTGGGGGACTTGAGCTCTAACAAACAACTCAGCTGTGCCCAAGACTCTGAGGAATAGTGTGAAAATGACTGATGTTGTCCTTTCTTGGTATATGTACCTAGATAGGCAAAGTGACTTATTGTGTTTATTAGTACAGACCCTGAATTATGAATTAGATCTTCTCTCCAAGATCACTTGTTTTCTGTGAGACTGCATTATGTGATATAGCAGTGTAGTTATTATTTGCTAAAATGTATGAGTTAAAACTGATAAATCACCTTTTATATACCTTACTATATTTGAACTTCACAGTTCCCATGGTGGGTATAACCTAAAAATGCATAATATATAAAATTTTTTGAGGGTTGGGAGATTGGTAGAATTGGTAATAGAGAGAGGTAGGACAAAAAAAAAAAAAAAGAAATCAGAGACCAGAAAGGGCGATTCCATTGAGATAAGTAAGCACAATGGAGTTGGCATTTGCCCAGAGGTCAATTTTTAATCCCTGGTGGTAGAATCTGGCTTCTAATGGACTACTGTTTAAGTAGACAGGAGGAAGAGCCTGAGGCTTGCATAAATAAAGAATCTTGAAGGGTAAATCCTCAGTGGGTGACTAGGAAAAATGTACTCTGCAAGAAGAGACTTGCCTGTCAGTCTTGACTCTAGGTAGGGAATATGGCCGAGAAAAGTTTGCATTCTTGAAAGTTTAGGATCTAAATTTATTCTACCTGTGTGGCTCAATCCTTATGTGCCAAGGCAAAATGTAGTTTAAAGTGATTGTGGGTTGATAGTTCCCTCAGGCACCTGACAAAAGCAAACACAGATTCTCTCTGAAGAAGTATAGTTTTAAAAGCCCAAATAATTCCTGCAGATTAAATCCTAAAAAATCTGAGCTCGCAAAGAATCATAAAAGAATCACTCAAAACACAAAATGCAGGATACTCAGTGAAACAAACTAAAATCAGAAGACTGACGACATTGGAGTTGTATGTGTAAAATATGTGTCTAGTATGTTTTTTTTTTTTTTTTTTGTATAAAAATGTCCATAACAGCTTTATTCACAATAGCTCCAAACTGGCAACCCAAATGTCCATCAAAAGGAAAATGGATAAACAAGTTGTAGATTATTCATAGATAATATATTCAATAATAATAGGAAGAGAGAAACTATAGATACACCAACAACATGGATGATCTCAAAGGCATTCTGCTGAGAGGTGGGGATTGTGGACTCCCTACTTAAGGATTTGAAGGTCTGGGAATTAAACAATGTGACCCTTGCCACCTTGAATTACATCATCTCCAAAATTACCTTATCTCTTTTTTTTTTTTTCTTATAAATTTATTTATTTTAGTTGGGGGCTAATTACTTTACAATATTGTAATAGTTTTTGCCATACATTGACATGAATCAGCCATGGGTTTACATGTGTTCCCCTTCCTGGACCCCCCACCCACCTCCCTCCCCATCCCATCCTTCTGGATCATCCCATTGCCCCGGCCCTGAGCCCTTGTCACACGCATCGAACATGGAATGGTGTTCTGTTTCACATATGATAATA
The DNA here is from genome assembly GCF_054371585.1 of Giraffa tippelskirchi. Classification (NCBI taxonomy): domain Eukaryota; kingdom Metazoa; phylum Chordata; class Mammalia; order Artiodactyla; family Giraffidae; genus Giraffa; species Giraffa tippelskirchi. Next base: position 24,316,599 of record NC_137284.1, read on the forward strand.
TACATGTTTCAATGCTATTCTCCCAGAACGTCCCACCCTCACCTTCTCCCTCAGAGTCCATAAAATTGTTCCATGCATCTGTGTCTCTTATTCTGTCTCGCATATAGGGTTATCGTTACCATCTTTCAAATTCCATATATATGCATTAGTATACTGTATTGTTGTTTTTCTTTCTGGCTTACTTCACTCTGTATAATGGGCTCCAGTTTCATCCATCTCAGTAGAACCGATTCAAATGTATTTTTTTTAATGGCTGAGTAATATTCCATTGTGTATATGTACCACAGCTTCCTTATCCATTCGTCTGCTGATGGACATCTAGGTTGCTTCCATGTCCTGGCTATTATAAACAGTGCTGCGATGAACATTGGGGTACACGCGTCTTTTTCAATTCTGGTTTCCTCGGTGTATATGCCCAGCAGTGGGATTGCTGGGTCATATGGCAGTTCTATTCCCAGTTTTTTAAGGAATCTCCACACTGTTCTCCATAGTGGCTGTACTAGTTTGCATTCCCACAAACAGTGTAAGAGGGTTCCCTTTTCTCCACACCCTCTCCAGCATTTATTGCTTGTAGACTTTTGGATAGCAGCCATTCTGACTGGTGTGAAATGATACCTCATTGTGGTTTTGATTTGCATTTCTCTAATAATGAGTGATGTTGAGCATCTTTTCATGTGTTTGTTAGCCATCTGTATGTCTTCTTTGGAGAAATGTCTGTTTAGTTCTTTGGCCCATTTTTTGATTGGGTCGTTTATTTTTCTGGAATTCAGCTGCAGAAGTTGCTTGTATATTTTTGATATTAATTGTTTGTCTGTTGCTTCATTTGCTATTATTTTCTCCCATTCTGAAGGCTGTCTTTTCACCTTGTTTATAGTTTCCTTTGTTGTGCAAAAGCTTTTAATTTTAATTAGGTCCCATTTGTTTATTTTTGCTTTTATTTCCAATATTCTGGGAGGTGGGTCATGGAGGATCCTGCTGTGATTTATGTCGGAGAGTGTTTTGCCTATGTTTTCCTCTAGGAGTTTTATTGTTTCTGGTCTTACATTTAGATCTTTAATCCATTTTGAGTTTATTTTTGTGTACGGTGTTAGGAAGTGTTCTAGTTTCATTCTTTTACAAGTGGTTGACCAGTTTTCCCAGCACCACTTGTTAAAGAGATTGTCTTTTCTCCATTGTATATTCTTGCCTCCTTTGTCGAAGATAAGGTGTCCATATGTGCGTGGGTTTATCTCTGGGCTTTCTATTTTGTTCCATTGATCTATATTTCTATCTTTGTGCCAGTACCATACTGTCTTGATGACTGTGGCTTTGTAATAGAGCCTGAAGTCAGGCAGGTTGATTCCTCCAGTTCCATTCTTCTTCCTCAAGATTGCTTTGGCTATTCGAGGTTTCTTATATTTCCATACAAATTGTGAGATGATTTGTTCTAGTTCTGTGAAAAATACCATTGGTAGCTTGATAGGGATTGCATTGAATCTATAGATTGCTTTGGGTAGTATACTCATTTTCACTATATTAATTCTTCCAATCCATGAACACGGTATATTTCTCCATCTGTTTGTGTCCTCTTTGATTTCTTTCATCAGTGTTTTATAGTTTTCTATATATAAGTCTTTTGTTTCTTTAGGTAGATATATTCCTAAGTATTTTATTCTTTTTGATGCAATGGTGAATGGTATTGTTTCCTTAATTTCTCTTTCTGTTTTCTCAATATTGGAGTATAGGAATGCAAGGGATTTCTGTGTGTTAATTTTATATCCTGCAACTTTACTATATTCATTGATCAACTCTAGTAATTTTCTAGTAGAATCTTTAGGGTTTTCTATGTAGAGGATCATGTCATCTGCAAACAGTGAGAGTTTTACTTCTTCTTTTCCTATCTGTATTCCTTTTATTTCTTTTTCAGCTCTGATTGCTGTGGCCAAAACTTCCAAAACTATGTTGAATAGTAGTGGTGAAAGTGGGCATCCTTGCCTTGTTCCTGACTTTAGGGGAAATGGTTTCAATTTTTCACCATTGAGGATAATGTTTGCTGTGGGTTTGTCATATATAGCTTTTATTATGTTGAGATATGTTCCTTCTATTCCTGCTTTCTGGAGGGTTTTAATCATAAATGGATGCTGAATTTTGTCAAAGGCTTTTTCTGCATCTATTGAGATAACCATATGATTTTTTTCTTTCAATTTGTTAATGTGGTGTATTACATTGATTGATTTGCGGATGTTAAAAAAACCTTGCATTCCTGGGATAAAGCCCACTTGGTCATGATGTATGATCTTTTTAATATGATGTTGGATTCTGTTTGCTAGAATTTTATTAAGGATTTTTGCATCTATGTTCATCAGTGATATTGGCCTGTAGTTTTCCTTTTTTGTGACATCTTTGTCTGGTTTTGGAATTAGGGTGATGGTGGCCTCATAGAATGAGTTTGGAAGTTTACCATCTTCTGCAATTTTCTGGAAGAGTTTGAGTAGGATAGGTGTTAGCTCTTCTCTAAATTTTTGGTAGAATTCCGCTGTGAAGCCGTCTGGTCCTGGGCTTTTGTTTGCTGGAAGATTTCTGATTACAGTTTCGATTTCTGTGCTTGTGATGGGTCTGTTAAGATCTTCTATTTCTTCATGGTTCAGTTTTGGAAAGTTATATTTTTCTAAGAATTTGTCCATTTCTTCCAAGTTGTCCATTTTATTGGCATATAGCTGTTGGTAGTAGTCTCTTATGATCCTTTGTATTTCTGTGGAGTCTGTTGTGATCTCTCCATTTTCATTTCTAATTTTGTTGATCTGATTCTTCTCCCTTTGTTTCTTGATGAGTCTGGCTAATGGCTTGTCAATTTTGTTTATCTTCTCGAAAAACCAGCTTTTAGTTTTGTTGATTTTTGCTATGGTCTCTTTTGTTTCTTTTGCATTGATTTCTGCCCTAATTTTTAAGATTTCTTTCCTTCTACTGACCCTGGGGTTTTTCATTTCTTCCTTCTCTAGTTGCTTTAGGTGTAGAGTTAGTTGATTTATTTGATTTTTTTCTTGTTTCTTGAGGTACGCCTGTATTGCTATGAACCTTCCCCTTAGTATTGCTTTTACAGTGTCCCATAGGTTTTGGGTTGTTGTGTTTTCATTTTCATTCGTTTCTATGCATAATTTTATTTCTTTTTTGATTTCTTCTGTGATTTGTTGGTTATTCAGAAGCGTGTTGTTTAGCCTCCATATGTTGGAACTTTTAATAGTTTTTTTCCTGTAATTGAGGTCTAATCTTACTGCATTGTGGTCAGAGAAGATGGCTGGGATGATTTCAATTTTTTTGAATTTACCAAGGCTAGATTTATGGCCCAGGATGTGATCTATCCTGGAGAAAGTTCCATGTGCACTTGAGAAAAAGGTAAAATTGATTGTTTTGGGGTGGAAACTCCTGTAAATATCAATTAAATCTAATTTGACTATTGTATCATTTAAAGTTTGTGTTTCCTTGTTAATTTTCTGTTTAGTTGATCTATCCATATGCGTGAGTGGAGTATTAAAGTCTCCCACTATTATTGTGTTATTGTTAATTTCCCCTTTCATACTTGTTAGTATTTGCCTTACATGGTGCTCCTATGTTGGGTGCATATATATTTATGATTGTTACGTCTTCTTCTTGAATTGATCCTTTGATCTTTATGTAGTGTCCTTCTTTGTCCCTTTTCACATCCTTTATTTTAAAGTCTATTTTATCTGAAATGAGTATTGCGACTCCTGCTTTCTTTTGGTCTCCGTTTGCATGGAATATGTTTTTCCATCCTTTCACTTTCAGCCTGTGTGTGTCTCTAGTTTTGAGGTGGGTCTCTTGTAGACAGCATATATAGGGGTCTTGTTTTTGTATCCATTCAGCAAGCCTTTGTCTTTTGGTTGGGGCATTCAACCCATTTACATTTAAGGTAATTATTGATAAGTATGATCCCGTTGCCATTTACTTTGTTGTTTTGAGTTCGTGTTGAAACATCCTTTCTGTGTTTCCTGTTTAGAGAAGATCCTTTAGCATTTGCTGGAGAGCTGGTTTGGTGGTGCTGAATTCCCTCAGCTCTTGCTTGTCTGTAAAGCTTTTGAATTCTCCTTCACATCTGAATGAGACCCTTGCTGGGTACAGTAATCTGGGTTGTAGATTATTCTCTTTCATTACTTTAAGTATGTCCTGCCATTCCCTTCTAGCCTGAAGGGTTTCTATTGAAAGATCAGCTGTTATCCTTATGGGGATCCCCTTGTGTGTTATTTGTTGTTTTTCCCTTGCTGCTTTTAATATTTGTTCTTTGTGTTTGATCTTTGTTAATTTGATTAATATGTGTCTTGGGGTGTTTCGCCTTGGGTTTATCCTGTTTGGAACTCTCTGGGTTTCTTGGACTTCTGTGACTATTTCTTTCCTCAATTTAGGGAAATTCTCAACTATTATCTCCTCGCGTATTTTTTCATGGCCTTTCCTTTTATCTTCTTCTTCTGGGACTCCTATGATTCGAATGTTGGGACGTTTCATATTGTCCCAGAGGTCCCGGAGGTTTTCCTCATTTCTTTTGATTCTTTTTTCTTTTTTCCTCTCTGCTTCGTTTATTTCCACCATTCTATCTTCTACCTCACTTATCCTATCTTCTGCCTCCGTTATTCTACTGTTGGTTCCCTCCAGAGTGTCTTTTATCTCCTTTATTTCATTATTCATTCTATATTGATTCCTTTTTATTTCTTCTAAGTCCTTGATAAACATTTCTTGCATCTTCTCAATCTTTGTCTCCAGGCTATTTATCTGTAACTCCATTTTGCTTTCAAGATTTTGGATCATTTTTATTATCCTTATTCTAAATTCTTTTTCAGATAGATTCCCTATCTCCTCCTCTTTTGTTTGGCTTTGTGGGCATTTCTCATTTTCCTTTACTTGCTGAGTATTTCTCTGTCTTTTCATCTTGTTTAGATTGCTGTGTTAGGCGTGGCCCTTCTGTATTCTGGTAGTATGAAGTTCCTCTTTGTTGTGGAGGTTCCTCACTGCGGTTGGGGTTGGACAGGTGGCTTGTCAAGGCTTCCTGGTTGGGGGAGCTTGTGTCGGTGTTCTGGTGGGTGGAGCTGGATTTCTGCTCTCTAGAGTGTAATGGAGTGACCAGTATTAATTTTTGAGATGTCTATGGATTTGGTGTGCCTCTGGGCAGCCTGTATATTGATGCTCAGGTCTATGTTCCTGCGTTGCTGGAGAATTTGCGTGGTATGTCTTGCTCTGGAACTTATTGTCTCTTGGGTGGAGCTTGGTTTCAGTGAATTTATGGAGGCTATTGGATGGTCTCTTATTAATTAATGTTTCCCCTGGCTTTCAGTCTTATTCTTGCAGTAGCCTCCAGACTTCTCCTTCCATACAGCCTCAATAATAAAACTTTTAGGTTAATGGTGAAACGATTCTCCACAGTGAGGGATACCCAGAAAGGTTCACTGAGTTACATGGAGAGATGAGGTGGGGGGGGTGGGTTGAGGTGACCAGGAGGGGAAGAGGGGAATTCAAATGTGGAGAGAGCAATCTAGCCAGTAAGCACTTCCCTCTGTGCTTTCCACAGTTTGGAACCCTCAGAGTGATTCACAGAGATACATAGAGAGGGGGGAGGAAGGTAACAGAGGTGAGCATGAGTAGAAAGGGAGGAATTAAGAGGGGAGAGAGAGATCTGGGCAGTATCCTGTTCCTGAAGTGTTCTCCGGTACCCAGAACACCCTCAGAGATTCACAGAATTGGGTTGAGAAGAGAAGGAGGAGGGTGGGAGATAGAGGTTCCCTGAGGGAGAAGAAAGAGCATCAATAGGGGGAGAGAGTGATCAGGCCAGTGATCACACTCCTGAGTAAAAATGGGTCCTAAAGATTGGGTTCTTAAATGTACAAAGTTGATATCAAATATGTAAAACAAAGATTAAAAATCTAGAGTAGAGGTTAGACTCTTATAAAACTTACAATCTAAAAAAAAAAAAAAGAAAGAAAAAAGGAAACAGTGTAAAAAGAAAAAAAAACAGTAAAACAGTAAAAAAAGAAACAGTAAAAAAATGTAGAACAGGAAAAAAACATTAAAAAAAAGAAAACACAAAAGGTATAAGATATATGTATGTAGTTTGCTTCAAAAATAGGGTTTTTTTTTTTTTTTTGCAAGTTAATAGTGGGTTATGAAAATGAAAGTTAAAGGTGTAATAGAGGACTTGAAGAAAAAGGAAAGAAGAGGAAAAAAAAATTGTTTTTTTAATTAAAAAAAAAAAATTAAAAAAAAAAAAATAATAGTAAAAAATATATATATCCCGGACTTTCTCTGGAGCTGTTGTGAGCAGTGTGGGATCTGCTCAGTTTTAGATAGATCCTTATTCCTGCTTATACTTTTCAAGATCTATAGGTCCTTTTCAATGCAGTCGGTATTAACTACAGTGATCTTAATCTGCTGGCCTGTCCCTTCCAAAGCGCTTCCCTCTGTTTATTTGGCTTCTGTTTGGAGATCTCTTCAGTATCTAATTTCCGCCCTGCAACAAAGCGGTGGAGGTGATCTCTTTAGGTTCGCTTGTTCAATCGTGCTGTGGGGAGGAAGGAACACTGCAATTCTCGCGTGTGTGTGGTAAGCTCGCAGTGTCTCGGCCGCACTGGGTTCGCCCCCGCTCACGGCGTGTGTGCTTTCCCCGTCTACCCTGCTCAGGCTTCAGGTTACTCGGCCAGGGAGCGGGCCCTGAGCTGCGTGCACTTCCCAGGTCTAAGCCGCTCAGGTTCAGGCTCCCGGTTACTCCAGAAAGGCGCAGACTCGGTTTCGCCCGCGGCTTGTGGGTTTCGCCCGCGGCTTGTGCCGTTCCCGGTCGGGGCTGCCCAGGCGGCCAGGAGTTTGGCGAGGGCGCTCTCCCCTGTTGGGGTGGTGCAGCTTATCACCTCCCTGGTCCCCGCCTCGGTTTACGGGCGCGCCCGGCTCCGGTGTGCTTTGTGTCGGTTCTGGGGAGCTGGTCTCTGGCTGCGACCCTCCTGGCGGCTGTCGACCCTCCGGGATCTCAGGCAGTCTTTGCTTAGAAACTGGGAGCCTGTTTGCAGTTTGGTAGGGGGTGCCCTCTCTGGAGCCGAGTTTGCCCCTTTCCGGCTCTGGCGGGCCCTGCCTGCCCGCTGTGTCCGGCGGGGGATGGGGCGGTCCGCAGCCGGCTAGCTCTCCTCTGGTATCGCTCAGTCCTTTGTTCTGTGAGCCGGCTGGCAGTGCCTTAGAGTTGGGCTTTTCGCGGGATAGTTCTCTCTCTCTCGCTGTCCCACAGTTTAGGTTACTATCTCACGTTAGCTCCCTCAGATTGCCCTCGGGGCACTCGGGCCCGGTCCTTACCCTAGGCAATGCCGCCCGCTCCTCGCCGTTCAGCCCCCACTTGCTGGTGGCGGATGATGCGAGCGTCTGGGGTTCTTTGCTGGGAGTTGCTTTAGGCACGTAATCTCTTTTGAAGATAATGCGCAGTTTTTGTGGAAGCCTGACGTCCTCTGCCTGCCTTCAGAAGTAGTTTTGTGAAGTTTGGTCAGCGTTCAGATGTTCTTTCGATAAATTTGTGGAGGAGAGAGTGGTCTCCCCGTCCTATTCCTCCGCCATCTTAGCCCCGCCTCCTCTAGTATGTTTTTCAAAGGGGGAAATTAAAAGAGGAAAGAATGAGAGACTACAAATTTGACCAAGGAGATTTAAAAAGAAATTGAATTCTAGAAAATAAAAAAATATAAGTAAAATAAAAATGATGTGGATGACTGAGACAGAACATGACACTACTTGAGACAATTAAGAAACCAAAAGATACATCTAGAAGTTAAACAGAATTCTGCATAGAAAAAAGAGATGGGAATATTAAGGCAAGTAGAAGTAACGTGGAGGAGAGCTTAAGAAAGAAGCTTCCCTGGTGGCTCAGATGGTAAAAGCGTCTGCCTATAACTCAGGAGACCCGGGTTTGATCCCTGGGTCTGGAAGATCCCCTGGAGAAGGAAATGGCAACCCACTCCAGCACTCTTGCCTTGAAAATGCCGTGGACGGAGGAGCCTGGTAGGCTATAGTCTGTGGGGTCACAAAGAGTCCGACACGACTGAGCAACTTCACTCTCACTTTAAGAAAGAAGGGAGAATAGTAATCTCATTATAATTCTAGAAAGAGAGATTAGAGACAGTGGTGAAGAGACAATGTTTGAAGAGAAAATACCTGAGAATTTTCCAAATTGATAAAAGATTTAACTAATCTTTATATTTAAGAATCCCAAGGAATCCCAGGAAGAACAAATAAAAATAAATTCCCACCTAAAAACCTTAAAGTTAATGAATATGAAACAAAGCTCATCAACTAACCAACCAAATAAAATAGATCTTAAAAGTCACAGAGAAAAGGTTTGTCACATACTAAGAAATGACTGTTAGGCTAACAACTAACTTCTCAACAGTTAGAAGCCAGCAACAATGGGATATCTTCAAAATGTTGAGACAAAATAGCTCTGTACCTAGTAAAGCAGTTTTTCAAGTAGGAGGGTGGTCAAAGGACATATTGAGATAAATTAAAATTGAGCATAGTGGCTGTCAAATTTATCTTCACTAAAAGAATTTATGAAGAATATGTTAAGAGGAAAAGTAACTATCCCTGAGGGAATGTCTTAGATTCAAGAAAGACTCTTGGACAAAGAAATGTAAAACATGTGGTTAAAAAAGTATGCCTCAGGAGACATGTTCAAGAATGTTTCTTGCAGCTATGCCAGTAATTCAAAACCTGCAAATAACTCAAATGTCAATACTTAGTATAATGGATAAATTGTGGAATATTTATACTATGAAATATTATATACTACTGATGAATGATAGCCATAGGCATCAGTATGAATGAACAGGAAAAAAAACACATATGCCATAGAGGATATGGTACAGTATGATTTCACAGGTGAAGTTCAAAATGGCCAAAACTAAATAATCTATTATTTAGAAATACATACCTGTGTATGGTAAAGCATACAGAAATACGTAAAGGAATGATTAACACAATTGTTAGGGTAGTTGTCTCTAATGGCTGAGAGGGGGATTCTTTGGGGATGTTTAATAAATAGGTACTGATAATAGTTTTTATATTAATTTTGATATATTCATATATATTCATTTAATATATTTCCTATGTATCATAAATTTTGCAATAAAACCATTTAAAAGAGTAGTCACGTAAGAAAGTAGTGGAAAGAAAATTCAGAATCAACATGGATAAAGCTTTCAAAAAGGAATAACTTCAGCAAATTTGTATATTAGAGAAAATCGTCAGGTATGGGATGACCCAAAGTTTTTTATTCCTCTTTATGGATATGCAAATTTACCTTTGCATATTGCCAAGGCATATTCTCATGTATGCTGACATATAATAACAGTGTCTCTGGCTTTATTATTTGGAAGTCTTTTATTCTCCTCTTTCCTGATGTAAAATTTTATTTGTTTCTTCTAGGTCATAACTTTTGTGCTGAAGGACCTAAATGTGGTGAAAACTCAGAGTGCAAAAACTGGAATACCAAAGCTACTTGTGAGTGCAAGAATGGTTACATTTCTATCCAGGGAGACTCTGCCTACTGTGAAGGTAAGTGAGCTATTTAATAAAATCAACTTGTGAGAAATGTATTCCTGGTAGATATGGCTGAAGATTGAAAGCCTTCCCTTGGTTCTGGTCCTGTGGGATCCTAGAAGAAATTGTCAACTGCCTAGGATACTCTCCTCTCCTGACTTATCCAGGCTGCTTAGTAGCACATAATAGCAAGACTTTTGAAGGAAGTTATGAAACACAGCAAAGCAACAAATGCAGTAGAGCCATATCAGATCCCATGTTCTACTGTCACTGTATTTAATAATCACCAGCAAAACTCTAAATACCTCATTTTATGTTGTCTTATTTGGGAAGATCATCATCTTCAATTTCAGTTAAATGTTATGCAGTGGATTCTCTTTTTGAATGGATGCTTTCATACTAACTTCTACTCAATTGTCATCATCTTCCTCTGCCAAGGTCATGTGTTGCTATTAATAATTCTCAAACTCTTGTGAAAGCCCCAGTGATGGATGGACTCATAACTTTGGCACATGGATTGGTGTCATTATAGTAGGTTGGTGGCCTCAAGCATCAGTGACCCCCTTTTCTCCTTTACAAAGCTGAGCAACTCCTCTGTCTTATGTGGACCCCTCTTGCCATGCTCAGTACTCTGGTGGCAAGTATTGCATGCTCCTGCTCCTTTAACATACCACAGGGACGGGAATTATTTCTGACCCTGGACTTACATGTAAAGTGACCTAAAATCTAAGATCTTCCATTTCTCCAGTGCTCACTGGCTCCCTCCTGTTGGTTTAGAGAAATTGTTATAGGCAAATTGGTGCTAGGCTGTTTCTCTGTTCTGGTTGGACCCAAGTACTCCTGTCATCTTGACTAACAATATATTGAACCTTAGGGATCTGTTAATCAGGAATGTGGATATCGCAACTGGAGTGAATGCTGCAGTGTCTTGGTCACTATCCTCTACTGCTTTGTCTCAAGTAGATCAGGTATTGTCAAGGTGAAGACAATTGATGCCAATAATGGTAAATTTCTTTCCATTCTGCTGTTTTATGTTATTGACTTCTGCTTAACATTTGGCTTACTAAAGACCTTGTCAGTTGTTAAGGAAGTGTGTCTAATTACTGTTAGTGTTCAGAACCTGTTAGGTATCCTCTGTTTTCCATTTCTTATGGAAGATTTTCTTCATTACTGTTTTGGTTCTCATTGGCAATACAGTATAAGTCTAATAGTTCCTCCCCCACTTTTTTCTACAGTTCTTTTTCTTTTGCTTACTGAACTTTACTTGGGAGACATGTCACTTGGGAGAATGGAGTTGCCCCTTTAGCTATGCAACTTTTCAACTAGCCTTAATATCATGTTATCAAGACTTATCAATTTTGAGAAAGAGGATTATTAATTTCAATGTTTCATGTTAACATTTATTCTTATATTGTACCTTGTGCTGTTTTGTATTGCACCTTACACTTTTCTGTGATTTTGTCAGAAAATTAATGTAACTTTAAAAATTAAAAAAAAAAAAGAACATTATTCTCTCCATTCATCATGAAAAAAATCCCACAAGCCAGGTAATGGTCTGAAAAATTTAGCTCTTTACCTTCTAGTATATGTGGGATAGACTCAACAATTATAAAAATGATAGAAGGAACCTCAAAATAATTTGAATCCTGATTCTATCATTGGCAGACATTTTGGTTGTCTTTTGGTAGTAGTGTGCCCACCATTCCTAACTCCCCTTAGCTGTTGAGACCTGGAAGAACCTGGGAGGAAACAGCTGGCATGAATGCTGTTTGCGACTCTTTGATTCTCTCCTCATTTTTGTTACATAGAATCAGTTTTATGAGGTGCCATGTTATGCCTACCCTTTGTGTGTGATGGAGAAGGAAATGGCAACCCATTCCAGTACTCTTGCCTGGAGAATTCCATAGACAGAGGAATCTGGTGGGCTCCAGTCCATGAGGTCACAAAGAGTTGGACACAACTGAGAGACTATCACTCACTCACTTTGTATGTGAAGACTTATTCTATTGATTCTGTTGAGCAATTTAAGGTCTAAATCCCTGTTTTCTTGAACATGTTTCTCAGCTCATTGTGCGTTCAGGGCATTGGGCCAGTGTGTATTGTGGGACCACCTTGGGACATGTGATGTTCTTGGGCTTCAGTAAGTTCTCTCTAATCAGGGGAGCATTCCACAAGTTCAAGGATAACACCTAAGAAAAAAATGACTGAACATTAGAGCCCATTCACTGTCTAAGAGTAGAACTCAGGGGAAAAAAACAGGGGTCAGATCCTGTGCATTGGATGGAAGGCACCGAGAACCAAGTAGAGTGAATATCAATATTTAGAGCAAACACCCTTCTCTCTTTCCATTCTGCCATCTTCAGCACACGTGGGCTTTGGGCTTGTTTTCCTGTGACTGCTTGATGGCTGCCATAGCCCCAGATGTGATGTCCTCCTACCAGTATCCCAAGGAAGAGAGGAGTAGGGGTTAAAAACCTTCTCTGTGTAAGGTTCTATCTTTTTATGTTTAAGGAAAGTTCTCCTAGAATGTCCTTTATTACCTCCTTTGGCTCTCTCCCCCCATGCAGAAGACTTCTGCTGTCTTATTTTTTAGACCTGGGTTACCTGCTATCCACCCCTAGACCAATGAGATGATTGTCTCAAAGCATAATGGCTTGCGCTAATTGTGTTCCACCCCTGGATTTGGAATAAGGGTTTACTTTCCCTGAGACTAAATGATCTTTGCCTGAATTAAATGTGGTTGTAGCTGTAGGAGGAGGGTATGTGTGGCTTTGGGTGGATAGAAAGCCATGGATAGCATACTCTGCTATGGTAAAATGCAGTATGGCCATTTACTCAGCTTCTGTCCTCAGAATTATCCTCTGGGATGCTCACCACACAGCCACTTGGGTACCCAGAGACTCTCAGAGGCCGAGTTCATTGTCTCACTGTAGCCTAGAGAGAGAGGAGTAGATGTGTATGAACTGCTTCAGGCAAGTTATTTTTTACTCGGAGTAAATGGAGTGAAGATGACCCATATTGTACAAACCATGATGAACAAGACTGGCTTGCAAATTAAAACAAAATTTTGCACTCATTGTCCAGACTATCTTGAAGAGCCTATTCAGGCTTTCAGTGGAAAAAGAAGCACAAAAGACTTTCAATTTTCTTAACTTCCTTGGATAGTAGAAGAGAGATAGTGTATTAAGGGCTCCTCCTGCTCTGCAGAGATTGTCTTAGAAACTGCCATAGAGAAGATATCAGAACTCCTGGCCAATCAATAGAAGGTAATAAGAACCTTTGTCAGCTATGATACAATTCACAGGAGGTTGTTTCATTTTGCCTCGTCTGGCTCCAACAGGAACATTTCCCATTTTGAAAATTGCTATAGTCGGAGTTTTGTGTTTTATGAAACCTGGTCTACTGTGACTTTTTTTTTTTAATCTTTGTGATGACAATGGGTTGGTCTTAAATAGTTTCTGATACATTAGCTTCAGTTAGAGGTAGTATCTTGAGGAAAGTACAGTAGTTGGGGGTCTATGCCTGATCTTCTTGAATTTGAAGCCTACATAGAGTCTCACACTTTTCCTAGTAAAAAAGTAGTAAAAGGTTAGGTTGAAGAATAAAGAGTGAGTGGTACATATACATCATGAAATCTGCCAGGCATAGAAAGTACTACAATTAGTATTAAATAATACCTCCTACTTACGGAGTGCTCTGAATTTTTTGAACTCCTTTTATATATATTATACTCTTTGAGGCTTCCAGTAAATCTTTGAGGAAAATGGTAGCGTTCACCAGATGAACTCTATTTTGTAAGCGTGGACACAAAGACTCAGAGAAATGAAGTAAAGTTAATATTCAACTCACAACTCATATGCCTTGATTTATGCTGTGCCCTACCTCCCCATCCCCCACCCTGTTCCAATGTGGCCTTGTTCAAAATATTTGCTGTCTCCTTGATCTAATGAAATCTGAATGTATGTGAGATCTGTACCATTTTAGAGTAAAAGCTCGAAGAGCTGTTGCAGGGTTCCACCTCTTTCTCATCAACTGGCAATGTTCTAGAGTGGCATCTCTCCTTTAGCTGTGGTCCCAGCATGAAGATGACATGGAACTAGTGACAATGGATAGGTGATGGACACGTGGCTTTAGTAAGAAATAACTGTAAATCACTGATATTTTGGAGGGTGCAATTATCTGTTATCTTTGTGTAACTTAGCCTACTGGTATACATGCCTGAGTTAGTTGACCCAAGTCTTGTGGTTTCAGAAGGATACCTCCAACTCAGTGCTCATGACTGAAAGTAGTTTTCTACAGAGGAAGCATTGAGAGTTACTAGAAAAAGTGCAAACTGTGTAGATCATTAATAGTCTTCCCTGGCTCTGCTACCAATATTTACAGACCGCAAGTAGTAGATTACTGCTTTTTTATAGCCAATTCCAATGTGGGAAATTGGATTTCCCAATTAAGATGATAATGAGACAATGCAGGTCAAAAACTCAGTAAATTGTCTAGTTTATGCTGGTGATTTAGTGAATTACAACAGTTATTGTCGTCAACCTATATCAAGTTTATGAGGATCTTTCTTGGAAGAGTGTGCGCTCGTAGAGGCCAATAATTTGAGAATGTGGGCTTCTCATGTCTACTTCTTTTTGGAGTATTGGAAGGTAGCAGGGGAGAGTTCTTATATGGAGGGACCAAGTTATATCAGTCCTGCCAGGAGCATATTGTTAGCAGTGAGGTACCTAGCATAGTAATACTGATGAAGTCCTTCCTTCACTTGGAAACTAGATAGGATTTAACCATCTCGCTTCTGCTTTCTTTTTGCAATATCTCCAGACTTCCCTAGTTCCCTAGCAACTCACCTGCAGTTGCTCCACCCCCCGTATACGTCATGTCCCAATGTCACCCATCTCCTCTTCCTTCCGAACAAACTTCACAGCTTCTCATATGCTGCAGTTCTGAGATTTACTCTAGGAGGAAAGCCATTCATGGAACAAGCTTACATACATTTGTAAATGATTGATATCTATATAATGTTCCCAGAGGTAAATGCATTCTTAAAAGAGGATGCTTGTTAATTAAGAAAATCCCCAAGCTGTTAAATTTCATGTAGCATAGCAAAAAAAAAAAAAAAAAAAAAAAATCTCCTGAATGTGGTAGAGAGAGCTCTTGGCAGAACTAAGTGGGTTGTCTGTGCCTGGGAGTTTGCCTTGGTAGTCAGCTATCTTCAAATATCCCTGCTATTTAGCATTTTCGCTGACCCCATTTTATTTTTTTCTTGACAACTCTCAGGGCTGTGATAGAGTGAAAGAATTTGAACTAAGAATAAGGGGATCTTTTTTTTTTTATGTGGTATATGTTTCTTTTTTTTTTTTTTAATAAATTTATTTATTTTAGTTGGGGGCTAATTGCTTTACAATATTGTAGTGGTTTTTGCCATATATTGACATGAATCAGCCATGGGTTTACATGTGTTCCCCATCCTGAACCCCCCTCCCACCTCCCTCCCCATCCCATCCCTCTGGGTCATCCCATTGCCCCAGCCCTGGGCATTTGTCTCATGCATCGAACCTGGAATGGTGTTCTACTTCACATATGATGATATACATGTTTCAATGCTATTCTCTCAGAACGTCCCACCCTCACCTTCTCCCTCAGAGTCCATAAGACTTCTATGCATCTGTGTCTCTGAATAAGGGGATCTTGAATGATCCCTGTTCTACCACTTGCCAGCTGGGTAATCTTGGAGAATCACCCAGTTCCTTTGTGTCTGACTTCCTCATGGTCCAAATAAGACTTTTAAACATGTCCTAAATAGTACTGTTTGCTTGTGCAGGTTAAATAAGGTGTGGAATGTGACAGTGTTTTGTAAACACTCAAGTAATGTCGTGGCAAGATTTCCAAGATAGGCCTTTCCAGTGAGCTCAGAGAGTTTTAAGAAGAGAGATGATTGGTAAAGCATGGGCATCTTTGGGGCTTCGGCAATAAGCACCTTTCTACATGTTTTATGACATACTTGCTATATCAAAGACTGCTAGAATCATGAAAACAATAATAATAGTAATAGCACAATGCTGAAGAATCCAAATGCCAATGCAGGAGAAGCAAGAGGCATGGGTTTGATCCTTGCTTGGATCAAGAAGGTCCCCTGGGGGAGGAAATGACAAACAACTCCAGTGTTCTTGCCTGGAGAATTCCATGGATAGCGGAGCCTGGTGGGCTGCAGTCCTTAGGGTCGCAGAGAGTCAGACCTGACTGAACACACAAGCAAGAGTCATTTAGCTTGTACTGTAGCTTATTGATGGTGTTATAATTATATAATTATTTGTCATTATAGTAACAATAAATATTTTCATCTTTGACAGTGCTTAGATTGGAACTTGATCTTTAGGTATTTAGGGTTGAGATATACTCACACACAGGCTTCCCAGGTGGCGCTAGTGGTAAAGAACCCACCTGCCAAAGCAAGAGACTCAAGAGACCTGGGTTCAATCCCTGGGCCAGGAAGATCCCCTGGAGGAGGGCATGGCAACCCACTTCCGTATTCTTGTCTGGGAAGTCCCTTGGACAGAGAAGCCTGGTGGGCTACAGTGCATAGGGTCACAAAGAGTCGGACACTACTTAGTGACTAAATAACAACAATAATACTCTGTCTCTGTCTCTCACGTACACACACACACCCACCCACACACAATGTATGTCTAATTGTAATGGTTAATTTTAAGTGTCAGTTTGGTTGTGCTAAGAGAAGACTGAATAACTGATAAAACATTATTTCTGAGTGTGTCTATGGGAATCTTTCTGGAAGAAAGTAACATTTGATTCTCCTACCAATATGGGCAGGAGTCATCTCATTCGTTGAGATCCTGGATGCAACAAAAGAGTGAAAGAAGGATAAATTCCTTCTTTCCTTTCTTGAGCTAGCACATCCATCATTTTTTCTGCCCTGAGACCATAGAGCTCCTGGTTTCAGGCCTTCAGATTCCAGGAATTATAACAGCAGTCTTCTGGTGTGCATCTCTTTGGACTCGGACTGAATTATGCCACCTGCTTTCCTGGTTCTCTGGCTTATAAATGGCAGATTGTGGGACTTCTAAGCCTCCATAACATAGCATATTATGTATGTTGCATTGCCTAGATGAGGCATTGAGCCAATACCCTTAGTTAGTAAGTCTCCTCTGTATAAATCTGTATGAAAACGGAAATACGGCTGGTGGTTGGATGGTGAAAAGTATTGCAGGCATGCTAAAGAGTTTGAGTTGTATCCTGTAAGCCAATGTACATTTGTGTAGGATGCAGGCATAACAGCAGGTGAAAACTTGGATCCATTGGGATATGGAAAAAAAATTAGGACTTTATTTTTATCTCATCCTTTCAATTTCTATTTTGGTGTTTCATAATGTTCATCATGGCTTCCCTGGTGGTTCAGAGATAGAGTCCACTTGCAATGCAGGTTTGATGCCTGGGTTGGGAAGATCCCCTGGAGGAGAAAATGGCAACCTACTCCAGTCCTCTTGTCAGCACAATCCCATGGACAGAGGAGTCTGACAGGCTATAGTCCATGGGGTCAAAAATAGTCAGACATGACTGAGTGATTAAACACAATGTGCATCATATATTAGTATAATAGTACATGTATATATTTCATTACATTACTATTTTCATATAGGAGGTAATAACCTCTAATTACTATCAATAAGGATGCATGGTCAGAAACAGGTCACTGTTGTAGGCCACAGCAGTGTAGAGAATTTAGTGGAGGATCTGAGGTGGGGAGGACATTATCAAATTGGTAATGTTAGGAAAGTCAGTCTCATGGCCACATGGAAGCCGTGCTGGCTGGGGAGATGCTAAGGGCAGAGAGCCAAGTTAGGCAACACTGCTTCCATAGTTGGTATCTTTGTGGATTCTCAGACTTGGCTATAGTGGGTGCCGAGGTAATAAAGCATTGATATCAAAGAGGTAAGCTTGTCTGGCCTTGCATGATGTCTTCCCCAAATCCTTGCAGACATGTTCTGGTTCTTGACCATGACTTCCTTCTGAGAGCTGAGTGTTCCAGTGTCTGGCATTTTCCCAGGTGAATCTTCCCTGCTCGGCTCTTTGGTGAATTTATCAGAGGGGCTGGGTGGTACCCAGGGGCGAAGCCTGCAACGATGGCCTTACATTATTTTCCAATGATGTACTTTCACCTTGACTCACTGTGCAGTATATTAAGACTTCAGAGTGTCTCCTTGAAAGATGTTATGCATATGTTATGTTATGTACAGTCCTTAGCATTTTTATGTAGCAAAAAGAAGGAAGAGAAAAAAGAGAGGAAGGGGAAAAAATACTTGGTCACTTTCCAGAAACAAGTCCAAGTTTTAGAACTTTTAGTGATAATGAGAATTCAGTAGATTTAAGCATTTTTGGTTATTAAATAACTAATAACTTTTGGCTATCTCCAATATGCCTAATATCTAGACAGGATTGAGAATTCAAATCGGTGTTTTTATTACGCCCTTGGTATTATGGCTGGTGTAATGCCTACTGGGGCCTCTGCTTCTTGGTGAAGCTTGCCTGGGAAAACATGAATTGTACCCTCAAAATAATTAGGGGAGAATAGCAAGGGTACAGTAAAAAAAAAATTTGACTAAGATTTGCACTTCAGGAGACCCAGGTTTGATCCCTTGGTCAGGAAGATACCCTGGAGAAGGGAATGGCAACCCACTCCACTATTCTTACCTGGAGAATTCCATGGACAAAGGAGCCTGGCAGGCTACGGTCCATGGGGTCACAAATTGTCGGACATGACTGAGCAACTAACAGTTTCACTTTTTGCTTGAGGCACCTATGTGACTTAGAAATCCTGGCTTTACCATTATTTTGTGAACTGGAGCTGGGAACGTCATCATTCTCCCTTCCCCTTTGTAAAATCAGTGTGCCAATTTCGACTTTGTTAGTTTCTCTTAAGAATTGCTATAGCAACTCAAGTGAGCAAAAAGGTCTAAGGCAAGATCTAGTACAAAATCAGATTTTACTAGCATGTTATGTTTGAGTATGATAAATGCTCAATTAGACACAATTCATTCTTGCAATCTATGGTTCAGGATATGTGTCAGTGAGTAGTAAGGAAGAGGAGGGCTAATTCCTGGGATTAGCAAGGAAGGATCATGTAAGAGAAAGATTTTGAAATATTGGCATTGATTGGGAGGGATGAGAAATGTTTGATGGGTAAGTATGGGATGCTATGGGCCCTGCAAGCAGAGACATTAGGATGAGATGCAGTTAGTGATGCTAGAGAGAGGATAAAAAGGAGATCAATGCAAGAGTTAGTTGTATATATGTCAATCCTAATCTCCCAATTTATCCCACCCTCCTCTTCCTCCACTGTGTCCACATGTCCACTCTGTATGTTCATGTCCCTCTCTCTCCCTAGCAAATAAGTTCATAAGTGCCATTTTTCTGGTTTCCACATATGCACATTAATAGATGATATTTGTTTTTCTCTTTCTGACTTCATTCTGTATGACAGGTTCTAGGTCCATTCACATCTCTACAAATGACCCAGTTTAATTCCATTTTTATAGCTGAGTAATATTCCACTGTGGGAGGGAGCTCTAAGAAGGAAGGGCTATATGTATACATGTAGGTGATTTACTTCTTTGTACAGCAGAGAATAACACAACATCGTAAACCAATTATACTGCAATAAAAAGTAAGTAAAAATCACCCACCCCCCAAAATGCAAGAGTTAGAAATAACATCTCTAAAGATTTGGAGACACAAGGGAGCAAAGGCACACTTTGTTCGGAACCCAAAGTGGGAGCTGGAGAGTGGTGAGTACAAAGGGAGGCGGCCTTAGGAGGCCTTGTAGGCCTATGAAGTTCAAATTTTGCACTAAAGGCCATGGGGAGTTGTTGAAGGTTTTAAAGCTGATGTGATAAGATCAGACTTACATTGTGAAAAATCATTCTGGCTACAGTTGGGGGACAGAATATTACAGCCAGGCAGGGACTCCAACTGTCAGTCTTTTGGAGTCGTCTAGGCAAGATGTCAGGCAATGGCACCCCACTCCAGTACTCTTGCCTGGAAAATCCCGTGGACAGAGGAGCCTGGTAGGCTGCAGTCCATGGGGTCGCTAAGAGTCGGACACGACTGAGCGACTTCACTCTCACTTTTCACTCGCATGCATTGGAGAAGGAAATGGCAACCCACTCCAGTGTTCTTGCCTGGAGAATCCCAGGGACGGCGGAGCCTGGTGGGCTGCCGTCTATGGGGTTGCACAGAGTCGGACACGACTGAAGCAACTTAGCAGCAGCAGCAGCAGCAGGCAAGATGTCATGGTGGACGTGGAGGTGGACAAAAAGGCAGGAGGTGAAATTGGCAAGATTGGTTGATGGATTGGATGTGAGGGGTAGATTGGATATTATTTGAGAAGTGAAATTAGAATCAATTCTCTGATTGCTTCATCCATACCACAGTAAACTCTGGTGGCTGACGCCATAGCTTCCTCTTCTGGGATCTGACAGTATTTTGTTGCGATTTTTATTCAAGTGCTCATCACACAGGATCTTAATTACTTTTAAACATATTTCTAGGTAAAGAGCTATTCAAAGTTCAGGGCTGTGTCTGATTTATCTTTGTATCCCCATGACCTATCCTAGGGCTGGAACGTAGTAAATATGCAGGGAATATATCTGAATGAACTGATGAATACACGGAGGTGTGATTCCCCATGAATACAGGCTAGTGCTCTATGGCTTCTTTGCACTAAAATGTCTGGCATCTCAGAGAGAGATTTTGTTAATTTCTTTGCCAATTTTAAAGTAGAAAAAGTGACCTTGACATGTGTTCCAGTCGTAGCTTGTACATCTTTCCAAGAGCCTTCCCCTCCTTTTATAGTATTGGAAAGATCTGCAGAAAGCCAAGTGCTACCCAATACCTTCTAAGGAGCTGGTGCAGAGATTCAGGGACTTCTTCCCATTCACTTCTGACCATTTATAACTTTTCTTGTTGCTGCTGAAATGCTAAACTATGTCATTTGATGTTGATTCCTGGCTACTCAAAACTCGAAAGGGAACTTTTGTGAGCCGAACTATAGGAATTTCTTGTAGCAGAGCGATTAGGGTTTACCTGTCTGTGCCTCTAGCATTGTGAAAGCTCAGGCCTTACATTTGAGTGGCAACGTAGCAAGTTTGTTTCTTTAGGATTGAGAAGGAAGAAGGGAAATGAGCATTCAGAATGTAAGGTTCACAGAGGCTGGGATTGTTGCGTGTTTTGCTTGCCATTGCTATATACTAGCATCTAGGACCGGAGAAGGCAATGGCACCCCACTCCAGCACTCTTGCCTGGAAAATCCCATGGACGGAGGAGCCTGGTAGGCTACAGTCCATGGGGTCACTAAGAGTTGGACACAACTGAGCGACTTCACTTTCACTTTTCCCTTTCATGCACTGGAGAAGGAAATGGCAACCCACTCCAGTATTCTTGCCTGGAGAATCCCAGGGACGGCGGAGCCTGGTGGGCTGCCGTCTATGGGGTCGCACAGAGTCGGACACGACTAAAGCGACTTAGCAGCAGCAGCAGCAGCAGCATCTAGGACAGTACCTGGAACAGAGTGGTTACTTAGTTAAGAAAGAAAGTGAAAGTGTTAGCCACTCAGTTGTGTCTGACTCTTTGCAACTCCATGGACTGTAGTCCACAAGGCTCCTCTGTCCATGTGATTTCCTAGGCCAGAATACTGGAGTGGATTGCTATTTCCTTCTCCAGGGGATCTTCCCCACCCATGGATAGAACTCGGGTTTCCTCCATTGCAGGCAGAGTCTTTACTGTCTGAGCCACCAGGGAAGCCTAACTCAGTTAAGTATTTATTGAATAAATGAACGACTGATAGTAGGAAATGGGACCCTCTCAAGTGTTTGATAGTTTTCCTTTTTCTAGAAACTCTTAACATTTGTGCTAGTCAGGTCTTCATACTTGTTATCTTGTTTAATCCAAACTGTCTCCACTTCATTAATAAAGAAACCCAGCTTCACACATCTCCGCTCTGTAGTAAATGACAGAGCTAGGATTTAATCTCAGGTCCTCCTGACATAAAAGTAATGCATAGCCCGAAGCCATGATCTAGAGGAAAGATAATTCCAGTTGATTCCTGTTAATACAGGACTTCCCTGGTGGCTCAGAGGTTAAAGCGTCTGCCTCCAATGCGGGAGACCTGGGTTCGATCCCTGGGTCGGGAAGATCCCCTGGAGAAGGAAATGGCAAACCACTCCAGTGTTCTTGCCTGGAGAATCCCATGGACGGAGGAGCCTGGCAGGCTACAGTCCACGGGGTCGCAAAGAGTCGGACACGACTGAGCGACTTTCCTTCCTTCCTTCCTGTTAATACTTTTTCTTTTCTTTGCCAGGATACATCTGGCCAAGTCTATTTTCTCCAGTTCTAGTCAGTGGCAGATTTCTTACTCAGAAGTAATATTTGTATTTCTGACACACGAGTAGAGTGTCTTGCAGTGGGCAGGGTAAACAAATCATCCTTTCTCAGTCGCAGATAAGCTGTGATAAATAGAAATTCTCACGATGCTCGGGGATCTTTAGTTAGCTCTCGCTTCCTGTGCTGCTTGCTATTCTGCAAATTCGTAGGAGTCTGGGAGGTTTCTCTCCTATCCAGGTTTTAACACCTCATATTTACTGGTCTGGAGTGCAGGCAGTCTAAGAGAATCTATTTAATGTGAAGTTTGAAATGCTTACATTAAAAAAAAGATAAGTGCTTTTAGTACTATGTATTTTCCCAGTATGTCAATATACTTCGACGAAGTGGATTATTTTTGAACTCTATTTTGATGAATTGCAACTCATTTGTAGTAAATGGTTATCCACTATTATTCACTAATGTTGTTCCCATAGGTGATCAAAATCAGGGGCTTGCTTTGAGTGTTCTTGGATATATCTCAGTGTATTACCTTTCTTCTTCCCCAATCCAGTGGTAAGAACTGGGCCTCTCTGAGGATACAGTTGAAATCCACTACCTATTGTGTGGTTAGTTTTGGTGCAACTCCCACAATCGACTTTTTTTTGTTGTTAATGGGATATGAATATAATATTTGAAAGTGAAAAACCCAACCTGAATACTACACATATGCATACACACACATACCTGTGTATGTATGCACGCAGTGTTTAGGTTTTTTTTTTTTCACTTTTAAACATAATTTGTAATTCATTTTAGTCTAGACAGTAAATGTCCATGACATACAGCAACTGGCCAAAGCACATGGGAATTTAACTGGCTACTGAGTGATAGGCCGTTTGGTTTCCACATCCCCACTCTGCTTTGTGGTTGTCCACTGCTCACTGAGTATTGAGCCCCTCTTGTCGAAGATCTGGAGGGATCATCCCAGTGTTGCAGTTGTATTAACTGTTGCATTCATAGAGTTTATTGCACTTGTCCCTAAGAAGGGATTCTTTGTTCAAATATATTAGAACATATTGAATACCAGAGATCAAAATTGCATTCAGTGACTTTAAAGAACTCCTAGAAAACTGCATTTAACCCATCATCTGTCAAACCTGTTTGTACATGAAATCATCATAATACATGAAATCTCTTATCATTCCATGAAACTAGTGTTTTGTGGAACATGTGTTTGGAAAATGGTCCTTAATGTGTTTTAACTACATAAATTATAGGCTCTGCTAATGTTTACAAATCTGGGGATTCCCAGAAATCTCTAGGTATCTGTGTTACAAATATCAAGATTTCCTATCAGGACTATAGTGAGTTATAAAAGTGTGAGAAACTTTCTTTAATGTGAACCCTTACAAAATCTGTTTATTTTTCTTTAATAATTTGCCTGACCTATACATTGCAAATCTAATTTTTCTAAATAATAATTTTGAAAATGGTTCATCATATTGTTTTCCCTCACTTGGTAAAGTTTGTGTTTGATGCTGCAGAATATGTGGCCATTAAGCATGTATATGAGTAGGATAAACAGGATAACAAATATCTGTATAGTGCATGGTAGTTTATGAAGTCCTTTAATGTATTTTAACTCCATCTTCTATCAAATCCCATAAAATATGGATTCGCATTCTTATACTATTTTATAGATGAGAAACTAGGATCTTCTCTTAAAAACATACTCAAATTGTTTATTGAATGCTTATAGTAGGTAAGGCACTCTTATTGGCTTGAAAAGGAGGCTCCAAGAGGTCAGGAATTTTTGTCTGCTTTCTTCACTGCTGAGTTTCTAACATCAAGTTTCAGCTGACAGAAGCTAATTTGTTGTAGCGGTTGAGTGCATCAGTGAAAGAATGAATCATAGCAATCTTTGCTGCTAGTGTTTATTAATATATTTGATATAATTACATGTTAAATACTTTACATGCTTTTTCATCTTTTTCATATTATATGCTA
Source organism: Giraffa tippelskirchi (assembly GCF_054371585.1). Lineage (NCBI taxonomy): Eukaryota > Metazoa > Chordata > Mammalia > Artiodactyla > Giraffidae > Giraffa > Giraffa tippelskirchi. Next base: position 24,340,524 of record NC_137284.1, read on the forward strand.
ATACAACTATGGATATTCTTGTTTTACAAATGAGGAACTAAGGCTCGGAAAAATCAGGTGGCTTGCTTGAGGTTACCCCATTAGTTAAGTAACAAAGTTAGATCGCTTAGCTTCTGAAATTCTAGTTGTTATCTCTGCAAGAGGGAATTGAGGCTCAGATGTTATAATTAAACCTGTATCTTTTTATACCTAAGCCAGCTGTTTCTATATGAAACCACATCATTAGATTGAATTCAGCCCCATGGTAAACAAATAATGATGCTGCTGTTGCCACTGCTGCCAATTACCACATCCTCAGCATCTATTCAACGACAGTGTGCTTAGCATCTTATACACATTATTTCATTTAATCCTCACAACTCTACAAGCTAGGTACTACTTTTATTTCCATATAACCATGGCTCAGACAGGATAAATGAGTTACCCAAGGTTACACTGTTAATAAATGTTATGCCCGCAATCCTAATCCCAGATTGTCTTGCTGGTCTCCATACAGACAAGTAGAAAAAAAACGGAAGAAAGCAATCAGAGAAACTTAATGAGGTGTTTTATCTGTTTTTACTTTCTCTTCTTGTAGTGGATCCCCAAAACACAATAAGAGTTTGGGCAATTTTTATTTCACAGTCCTAGACCACATAGCTGAGGAAACACCCTTCTAAATCTTCTAGATCCCTTTCTCAGACTCTCCCCTGAGAAGAACTTCACAGAAAAACCTAGATGAACAGCAGACCTGTCACCTCCTCACTCTCATCCCCTTCTTCCATCTTCCTCCTCCAAGACCCAGGAATCTTCCCTTCCATGTCCTTCTTTTCTCCCTAGCTTATCCTGCAAAATCAGCTCCTTCGGCTCCTCCCGTTTAGCTGTCTGCTCTATTTCCCTTTTCATTCTAATCCCACAGTTTCCTCATTTTCTAATTATTGTTCACATTATAGATGCTCTGTGCTTAGTGTAATAGGACATGCTGTTTATATGGGCCACAGGTAGTTACACTTCAAAAGGAATGAATGGGATTCTGCCGTGCCGCCCCGCCCCCCTCCCCCAGCATATTTATTGGAGAAAGACAAAGGATTTAAATTAACGGATTAATTGGAAGCCTCTTAGGTGCATTAGTTTCTGGTTGACTGAACCAAGTTCTTCTCTTAAAGGTCAGTGAATTTTTCCATAATTTTTAGCTGCTTTGAGAAAGGAACTGTAAATCTTTTTGTTTATTTGCTTTATAAATCTCCCTTCAGCTCATTCAGTACGGGGCCAAACACCATAAATCCATGGATTTCTTCTAGAAAAAGAAAAACAAACCATGTAACCATAAAAGGAAACCTGGTCTACTAAAGCTATAAGAAATTGAAAATGTCACTTTTTCCTAACTGGAAGATATGAGAGAGAGAGAGAGAGAGAGAGTATGTGTGTGTGTGTGCATGCATGCACACCTACATAAACATGCAGATATATACATGTTTTGAAAAATCATGTCACTGGGCCTGCTAGTTTTATGTTAATGGCATATTTTACCATATTTTCAAAGGAATGAAATGAGTTTATTGAAATAGTTTCTGCTTTAACCCAGGCGACTTAAAGTTGAAATAATAGAAAACAAGGCCAAACTGGTTAATGATGGGTTTGGAGACTTAGAAATTTTGATTATCTGGGGGAAAAGCCTGTGAACCCTTGTGTGCCCCTTTGTTATTGAAAGATCTTCTTTCAATTCCTGCATCCCTCTCCTGGCCTTGGGGAGGGCATGAGGCTGTGCTTCTTGTTGATTTCTGGCTGGTAACCGAGGTTACTGACAAGGCCACCAGCTCTACTGGGGCATCAGTTCTCAGCCTCTTCTTCATCCTGATAGATGAGTATGGCCAGGTTGGGGCTTATTGCCTCCAGTTGTGTGTATATGGGGAAACAACTTTGGAGGTGGCTATTGTGCCTTTTTTTTTTTTATCATTTGGGTTTTTTCTCCACAAAGTAGTGCCCAGCAAAGGAAAAATGGGATCTTAAAGGTTGTCTTCTTCATCATTGCATCTCCAACACCTAATATTATTCATGGCACACTGGTTGTTAGTTTCTCAGTTGTCTCTGACTCTCTGCGACCCCATGAACTGTTAGCCCATCAGGCTCCTCTGTCCATGGAATTCTCCAGGCAAGAATCTTGGAGTGGGTTGCTATTCCCTTCTCCAGGGGATCTTCCTGACCCAGGGATCGAACCTGAGTCTCCTTCATTGCAGATAGATTCTTTACCTTTGAGCCACCATGGCATTTGATGATTTAAAATAGACGTATTTGAATCACCGAGGTTTTAAATTGTTAGTTGCTCAGTTGTGTCTGACTCTGTGATCCCTTGGACTGTAGCCTCCCAGCCTCCTCTTTTGGATAGCTGACTTCACTTCCTCCCACCCTTTCTTTTTCTGGATTTACTGAACACTTCTTCTCAGATATCCTGTGGGCACTCAGACTACAAGAAAAGAACAGTATTTTCTGACTGCCCTCTCCCATGTTAGGTGTTGATTACTTTTACTCATGCCATCTTAATCTAATGGTCACAATACACCTTATAATAGATTTCATATTCTTCATTTTTAAAGATGATATAAATTCTAGAAGGATTATAGCTAGCATAGACATGTAGGTCAACTCATAAATACCCAGTCATTTATCCCTGGGCTTCCTGAATGCTGCTAAGCAGCAGAATCTCCTAGGAAGTCCTGTGAAGACTCCATTTCCAAGGACCCTTCCTAAACCCAGAGTCCAAGCAGAATCTTTTTTTTTTTTTAATGTGGGCCATTTTTACAGTGTTTATTGGATCTGTTACAATATTATTTTTGTTATGCGGTTTTGGTTTTTTGGCCCTAAGGCATGTGGGGGATCTCAGCTCCTCGACCAGGGATTGAACATGAACCCTGCACTGGAAGGTGAGGTCCTAACCACTGGACCTCCAGGGGGTTCCCTAAGCAGGATCTTTTGAGACCCTAACCACTGAGAGGTTTGTGATACACGAAGTGACGTGAAAGTCGCTCAGTCATGTCTGACACTCTGCGACCCCATGGACTGTACAGTCCATGGAATTCTCCAGGCCAGAATACTGGAGTGGGTAGCCTTTCCCTTCTCCAGGGGATCTTCCCAACCCAGGGATTGAACCCAGGTCTCCTGCATTGCAGGTGGATTCTTTACCAGCTGAACCACCAGGGAAGCCCTTGTAATATATACCTCCCATAGATAAGTCATTATTATTGACAGTAAAATTATAAAATAAGTATATAGAAGTCCTATAAAGTTCTTAACTTGTCTTGGGATGACTACTTTATAACTTTAGAACGATGACATACCAATTTATCTTTAAATTTCATTCTCTGCCATGCACTCTCTCTTGCTTTCACTCCTCTTGCATTCCTTGTGCCTTACCCCATAGTTTGATTATTGGATAACTCAGCTATTCCCAGAGCGTGGGATTCTGATGTATAGTTGTGGAGAAGTTCACTAAACATTTCAGGTTCTACCCTATTCCAGGCACTAAACATTTGCCATAGTGGTTTGAGCCAAGGAATTTTAAGCAGAAGTCCTAAGTGTTGCTGCCAAGTCAGAGTATTTAATTTCTGGGTAAGCAACTGCCAAATGCCTTCTCATTGGCAATAGTAACCCCAGATAATGGCTGTTTTGTCAGCCTAGGTTCCTGAGTATTACCGTGATCTGTACCTCCCTTGGAGAAGGCAATGGCACCCCACTCCAGTACTCTTGTCTGGAAACTCCCATGGACGGAGGAGCCTAGTAGGCTACAGTCCATGGGGTCGCTAAGAGTCGGACACGACTGAGCGACTTCACTTTCACTTTACCCTTTCATGCACTGGAGAAGGCAATGGCAACCCACTCCAGTATTCTTGCCTGGAGAATCCCAGGGATGGCGGAGCCTGGTGGGCTGCCGTCTATGGGGTTGCACAGAGTTGGACACGACTGAAGTGACTTAGCAGCAGCAGAAGCAGTACCTCCCTTTTCCAACCTACACTGGACAAGTAATATAAATTCAATTAACTTTTGTTTTTAAGCTACTGAGATATGAGATCATTTGTTATCCCAGCAAAATCTGTAGTAGACATATATGGAAACTACCATTCTGTGTCATACAAGACACTTGAAACTGAGTTTTAAAGGCTGAGTAGTATTTTACCAGGCAGATAGGGAGGAAAAAAAGGTGTTAGCTGGAAGGAAAAGCATATGTATTTTGACACTCTTATCAAATTCTTAATTTTGTCATTTTAGAAGTGATTTTAGAGGAACATGTAGGAGTTGAGAAAATGTAGCAGTTGAGTAAAGGGACCATAAATTCTCATCTGCAGGTACCTCAAGGTCCATCAAAGGCACATGGTACCATAGATAAGAGGCTGGAGAAAGGGCATAATATGATGGTGGGATGCAGTTGGGAGTTACTATACCTGGAACATGAATTATATGGGAGGGGGGGTCATAGAAAATAAAGCAATTTAAGTTCTTAACAGTAGCCTAGAATGCAATCACTATAGAAAACAGTATGGGGGCTGACCCCAAAATGAAAAGTAGAACTACCACGTGACCCAGCATTTCCACTCCTGAGTATTTATCTGAAGAAGAAGAAAAAATAAAAAATGAAAAAAACCCCACTAACTTGAAAAGATAAATGCATGCCTATGTTCACTGCAGCATTATTTATAATTGGTAAGATGTAGAAGTGACCCAAGTGTCTATCAAAGAATGAATGGATAAAGAAAATATGGGGTTATATATATATATATCACACACACACAAACACAATGGAATATTATTCAGCCATTTAAAAAGAATAAAATCTTGTTAACCATTGTCATAACACAGATAGACCTTGAAGGTATTATGCTAAGTGAAATGTCAGACAGAAAAAAACAAATACCATATGATCTCACTTATTTGTTGTTGTTGTTCAGTCACCCAGTTGTGTCTGACTCTTTGCGACCCCATGGACTGCAGCACGTCAGGCCTCTCCGTCCCTCACCATTTCCCAAAGTTGGCCCGAGTTCATGTCCATTGCATTGGTAATGCCATCCAGTCATCTCATCCTCTGACACCCTCTTCTCCCTCTGCCCTCAATCTTTCCCAGAATCAGGGTCTTTTCCAATGAGTCATTAGACTCATCAGAATTGGTTTGCATCAGATGACCAAAATATTGGAGCTTCAGCTTCAGCATCAGTCCTTCCAATGAGTATTCAGGATTGATTTCCCTGCAGATTGACTGGTTTGATCTCCTTGCTGTTCAAGGGACTCTCAGGAGTCCTTTAGCACCACACTTTGAAGGCATCAATTCTTTGGTGTTCTGTCTTATTTATGGTCCAGCTCTCACAACTGTACATGACCACTGGGAAGACTATATAGCCTTGTCTATATGGACCTTTGTTGGCAGAGTAATATCTCTGCTTTTCAACACACTAAGTTTGTCATAGCTTTCCTGCCAAGTAGCTACCATCTTCCCATTTCATGGCTGCAGTTACCATCCGCAGTGATTTTAGAGCCCAAAAAGAGGAAATCTGTCACTATTTCCACTTTTTCCCTTCTATTTGCCATGAAGTAATGGAGCTGGATGCCATGATCTTGGTTTTTTTAATATTTAGTTTTAAGCCAGCTTTTTCATTCTCCTCCTTCACCCTCATCAGGAGGCTCTTTAGTTCCTCTTCACTTTCTGGTGTTAAGAGTGGTATTGCCCGCATACGTGAGGTTGTTGATGTTTCTCCCGCCCATCTTGATTCCAGCTGGTAACTCATCCAGCCCGGCATTTCTCACGATGTGCTCAGCATATCGGTTAAACAAACAGGGTGACAGCAGATAGCCCTGTCATTCTCCTTTCTCAATCTTGAACCAATCAGTTCAGTTCAGTTCAGTTCAGTCGCTCAGTCGTGTCCGACTCTTTGCGACCCCATCAATTGCAGCACACCAGGCCTCTCTGTCCATCACCAACTCTCAGAGTCTACCCAAACCCATGTCCACCGAGTCGGTGATGCCATCCAACCATCTCATCCTCTGTCGTCCCCTTCTCCTGCGCCCAATCCTACCCAGCATTAGGGTCTTTTCCAATGAGTCAACTCTTCACATGAGGTGGCCAAAGTATTGGAGTTTCAGCTTCAGCATCAGTCCTTCCAATGAACACCCAGGATTGATCTCTTTTAGGATGGATTGATTGGATCTCCTTGCAGTCCAAAGGACTCTCAAGAGTCTTCTCCAACACCACAGTTCAAAAGCATCAATTCTGCGACGTTCAGCTTTCTTCACTGTCTAACTCTCACATCCATACATGACCACTGGAAAAACCATAGCCTTGACTAGACGGACTTTTGTTGGCAAAGTAATGTCTCTGCTTTTAAATATGCTATCTAGGTTGGCCATAACCTTCCTTCCACGAAGTAAGCGTCTTTTAATTTCATGGCTGCAACGACCATCAGCAGTGATTTTGGAGCCCAAAAAAATAAAGTCTGACACTGTTTGCACTGTTTCCCCATCTATTTCCCATGAAGTGATGGGACCAGATGCCGTGATCTTAGTTTTCTGAGCGTTGAGCTTTAAGCCAAGTTTTTCACTCTCCTCTTTCACTTTGTTCAGAATATTAAAAAAAAAAAAAAGCATGCTCATTGGGAGTTGCAGGGGTGTGGAAAGGGCAAAATGCATGAAGGGAGTCAAAGGTACAGATTTCCAGTTATACACAGAATAAGTCATGGAGATGTAGTGCACAGCATGCTGGCTACAGTTAATAGTTACATTGCATATTTTAAAGCTGACAAGAGAGTAAATATAAAAGTTCTCATCACCAAAAAAATATTGTTAACTGTGTATGGTGATGAATGTTAGCTAGACTTATCATGGTGATCATTTTGAAATACACCTAAATATCAAATCGTTATGTTGTACACCTGAAACTAAATGGTATATTTCAGTTATACCTCAATTTTAAAAAATGTAAAAGAAACAAAACAAAAGCCCAGTGCCTAGGAGGTATTCTTCTTCCTCTGAGCGGAGCAGTGCCACATTAGGCCTGTTGTCTTAATTCTGTGAATAGTTGGCAAAAATCATCAGACCTTTGACAAACTCAATTAAGCTTAAAGCATTTTCCTTAGCCCTCTTCCTGTTTCTCTCACCTCTGGTTTCCTTTAATAAGCTAAGCGAATGTAGGTTTGCATTAGATTCAGAGTTTCTAGCCGGAACATTTCCCCCTGAAAACCCAAGGAAATAAGAATCCAGTAATAGCATATAAGTATGCTCAGTGCATGAATAGATTTCTTTGATATGCAAATAGCAGAAATCCAAACCCAAAATGACTTATGCAGAGAAAATTTATGGGCAAAAAATAACTGAATGTTGCCTTCAGGCACGGGGGTATCCAATGCTCAAGCAATTTCACCAGGACTCTTTGTCTATCTCTGGCTTTGGTTAGTTTTATTCACAGGCAGATCTATTCTACTGCAACCATCAGCTTCAAGCTTGCTTCCTAACTAGGTAATCCCAGTCATTTTGGCAAGAGTCATAGCATTGAATCTAAGGATTAATAGTCAGGTTTAGGTCCAGTATTTGGCCCTGAACCACTCATGGTTCACTTATGAGCTATAACACACTGATTAGGCAGTTCTGGGGGCACAGTCCCATGCTTGAAAAGTGACAGCAAAGCTCCTCTCCACTCATATGTAATGTGGAGTGAGTGTAGAGGAGAGATGGTTCCTTAAAGGAATCTCAAGGTGTCATATTAGAAAAAATGAGAAGAAAGATTCTGGGTAGGAAAAGACAATAGCTATCCTGTGATGCCTTTCAAATTTACAGATGAGGTTACTGTAAAAATGATAATATAGTTGATGATTACCCAGGAAAAGCCCTGAATTGGGATTTAAGAGGACTGGATTTAAAGCCCCATTTGCTGCTTTCTGGCTCTGGGACCAAATCTCTGTGTGCCTTAGTTGCCTTACCTGCTGAGTGGGTGGAATGATACTCCGCATGATGTTGCTCTGCAGACAGTAAGATAGAATATTGCCCACATAGTACCTTCAGAGATTATCCAGCCCCTTCATTCTGCAGGCAGGGAGGATTAAATGACTTAACGAAGGTCATCAAGTCACTAAGGGCAGAATCAGAAGTGGAGTCTCTCTTGGCGTTAAAGCCAGGATTTTAGTAACAGTTGTGAAAGTGCTCTAGGAAGTTGTAAGAATTACGTCAACGTGATCTGCTTCTTCTAAAAAGTTGTTTGTATATGGAATTTTTGCTAATGAAATAATTTTAAAAGGTTGGTCTTACTACTTTAAAGGATATCTGTGGTTAATAATTTAGAATCTTTTTGTTAAGTGAAAAAAAAAATCAAACCAGTTTATTCTTGTTTTGTTAAATATTTTTAGATACCACCTTTACCTAATTAGAGTAAGGTCGGATCTGCTGACTCTGTTATTGTAAGGTGGTATTTGATTTTCACTGTTGTTAGCATGGTGTGGTAGGAAGGGAACATACTTAGGCAGCAGAGAGACCTGGGCTCCAGTTCTGGTGTGGCTGATATTCAGCTTTGTGACCATGATAAGTTATAGAGACGCTGGTTTTGATCCTTGTGGATTGTATTACCACCCACAGTAGCATTCAAAGCTATTGAATTCCCACCCCACCTGCACCTTCTTAAAACATACTCCACTGTGGCACAAAATTCTGGAATTCTTGCTCCCTGGTGGCTTACTCCCATTCTCCACCTGTTAAATGATGCACCTTCTCAAGACCTGATCTGAAACCTTGTCTCTGGTCACTCCTTGTTCCCTGCCACTCTCCCAGCCCATCTACAGCAGTGCTTTGTTTAGCTCTGATGGATGAGTGACTCACACGTTTATACTGGACCGCCAGCTGAGACTGCTCATTTAAGCTCCATGCCTGCATGTCTAATTGCATATTTGACAGCTCTACTCAGATGTTTCAAAGGCACCTCAAATGCAGTGTGGCTGAAACAGATGTCCTCTGTCCCTTTGGAACACCTGCTCTTCTCTCAGCGTTTCCTCTCTCTGTGAGTGATAGCACCAACCATCCCATTACACAAGGCAAAGCTTCTTGAGACATCCTTAATGCTTTCCTCTGCTTCATCCCCCTGTCCAGTCCATCACCAAATTTGCTTGACTTTATCTTCTGAGTACCTTATCAATCCATCCACTTCCATCCACATCCTCTGCCTCCCTTGAGCCTCAGCTTTCCTTGTTTCTCTTCTCAATTTTGCCATGACCTCTTCATTTCCTGTCTTCTAGCTCTTTCTGATGGATTTTGCATGCTGCACCAGAGTCATCTTCTCAAAATGCAAAACCTATCATGCCATCTACCTGGCCATAGTGCATGGATTCCCACTGCTTTAAGGAAAAAGAGGCCATAGGCCACAAGGACCTTTAGGATTTCTCTTCTAGTAACACTTTGTATTGTGCTCCATCTTTCTCTCCATTCATACGAACCGTCTCTCACTAACAGTCTGTTGGTCCCTTTTTCTGCACCATCCTTTCCCCATTTCTTATAACTTCTCCTTAGTTATCTTCCACTTTTTCTTTAGATCTCAGATCAGTTACCACCTTCTCAGATGACTTCACCAACTAGATCAAATTTTCAATATCTACTCTCTTTGGATATTGATCTCCTTTTTATCTACCCTCACGATGCTGATTTTATGTTTGTATAATTTCTTGATTCTTCCAGTCATTTTCCCTTTGAACATTATTATCCTTAGTACCTAATAAAGTGTTGGACATATTAGGTGAGTAAAAAAATATTGAGTTTTATTTTTGTGAAAATGTATGACCTCTGATGTCAACAGATCTGTATTTGTATCCTGGCTTTGCTTCCTTCTTGTTTCCTGACTTGAGTGAATGACTTGAGCTCTCTGGGTTCTCAGTTCCCTCACCTACATCTGTCCTAGTAATTCTACTGCCTGGCTTCCCTGGTGGCTCAGATGGTAAAGAATTCGCTTGTAATGTGGGAGACCTGGGTTTGATCCCTAGGTGGGGAAGATCCCCTGGAGGAGGGCATGGCAACCCACTCCAGTATTCCTGCCTAGAGAATCCCATGGACAGAGGAGCTTGAAAGGCTATAGTCCACAGGGTCGCAAAGAGTCAGACTCTACAGCGACTAAGCACAGCACAGCTTGGAATCAGATGAGATAGTGTAATAACTCGTCCAAAGGTGGCCTGTTGCATGGTAGAAACTAAGAAAATGTTCATTGCCTTTGTTCTCCCCTCCAGCTCTCCATAGAATATGATGGGTTATGTTTTTTCAAACATCGAGATGCCCTTCTCTTCATATTTTTCTGATCTTTACAACCATCTCCTTTTTTCACCTGGGCTGGACACCTGTATGACTCCTATTGGATGCTCTTCAGTTCATTAGTGATGAATCTTCAGCATCCTGTGTCCTCTTAGTGGTCCATGCAGAATCACATGGCACCTTAATAGCCAACATTTATGATGATGGGTCATTTGCAGGAAGATGGGAGTAATTTGCTTAGTTTTAAAGGTACATTAACTCGCTTTGGTCACTAAGACTTGATGATTAAATTTTTCCTGAGTTCCCAAATGGCATTTCTGCTTGGATCTTCTTTGATTTCAAACCTAATTTCAATAATTAAAAAAAAAAATCTATATGTGCTCACCAAGTTAGTAGTTCCCTTCCAGTTATGTTGATTCCCTCAAGGAACTGGGTTGATTAGGTCAGCTATTTGCTAAAAAACATTACTAAAATAACTTTCTGATCTAATTTACCTGGTCACCTCACCAGAGTGATCAAACTAGTTACCCTGAGAACATGTGAACAAAAAGAATAGACATGCCATTAGGAGGATGATGAGGTAAAACACAGTTATTCATTAGGTTTTTCCTGGTCTTTCCGGGTGGCTCAGATGCTAAGGCATCTGCCTGCAATGAAGGAAGACTCAGGTTCAATCCCTGGGTCAGGAAGATCCCCTGGAGAAGGAGATGGCTACCCACTCCAGTATTCTTACCTGGAGAATTCTTCCATGGAGAGAGGATCCTGATGGGCTACAACCCATGGGGTTGCAAAGAGTTGGATAAGACTGAGTGACTAACACTTCATTAGGTGTATCCTGCTTTGTTCCATAAAGTGTTTGGGGTGGCTTACAAGAATATAAAAACGTAAAATAGTAGAAATAAACTTAAAAAGAAAATCCCACTCGACAATGATATCATAGCTAGACTAGAAATAGAAAAAGGAAATTGTATACCTGAATTTATTGGTGATTAGTTCAGTTTAGTTGCTCAGTGATGTCTGACCCTTTGTGACACCATGGACTGCAGCACGCCGGGCCTCCCTGACCATCACCAACTGCCGGAGCCTGCTCAAACTCATGTCCATTGAGTTGGTGATGCCATCCAACCATCTCATCCTCTGTCGTCCCCTTCTCCTCCTGCCTTCAATCTTTCCAGCATCAGGGTCTTTTCCAAGGAGTCAGTTCTTTGCATCAGGTGGTCAAAGTGTTGAAGTTTCAGCTTCAGCATCAGTCCTTCCAGTGAATATTCAGGACTGATTTCCTTGAGGATTGACTGGTTTGATCTCCTTGCAGTCCAAGGGACTCTCAAGAGTCTTTCCCAACACCACAGTTCAAAAGCATCCATTCTTGGGTGCTCAACATTCTTTATGGTCCAACTCTCACATCCATACATGACTCCTGGAAAAACCATCACTTTGACTAGATGGATCTTTGTCAGCAAAGTAATGTCTCTGCTTTTTAATATGCTGTCTAGGTTGGTCACAGCTTTTCTTCCAAGGAGCAAGCATCTTTTAATTTCATGGCTGCAGTCACCATCTGCAGTGATTTTGGAACCCAAGAAAATAAAGTCTGTCACTGTTTCTATTGTTTCCCCATCTATTTGCCAGGAAGTGATGGGGCCGTATGCCATTATCTTAGTGTTTTGAATGCTGAGTTTTTAGCCAGCTTTTTCATTCTCTTTCACTTTCATCAAGAGGCTCTTTAGTTCTTCTTCACTCTCTGCCATAAGGGTGGTGTCATCTGCATATTTGAGGTTATTGATATTTCTCCCAGCAATCTTGATTTCAGCTTGTGCTTCATCCAGCCAGGCATTTTGCATGATGTACTCTGCATATGTTAAATAAGCAAGGTGACATATAAGCCTTATAAGCCTTAATATATATAGTGAAGTGAAGTTGCTCAGTCGTGTCCAACTGCGACCCCATGGACTGCAGCCCACCAGGTTCCTCCGTCCATGGGATTTTCCACGCCAGAATACTGGAGTGGGTTACCATTTCCTTCTCCAGGAGATCTTCTTGACCCAGGGATTGAACCCGGGTCTCCCGCATTGTAGGCAGACACTTTACTGTCTGAGCCATCAGGAAAGCTCTCTTATTATATATAAGCCTTATATAATTAGCAAAATTGGGCTGCACATCTTTTCCTGAACAAAAGAGGAATCCTGATTGGTTACAAAATTCACACTATGTACAAAAACTAGGCTTTTTGTTGGAAGAAGGAGTCCTTTTTGGGTTAAGGGCCAGGCTGTTGCTGGTACTGTCTTGCAAGGGTTTGCTTAAGAACCTTGAGCTCTTTGACCTCTTTTTCCTTCTTTGTCAAAAGGAAGTTGGACTCAGATTTAGAAGTCACATGTTGGCATCCTATGCACCATATTTGGCCTACAGACATTTCTCTTTGGCTTCCAGGGTATTTTAGAGACTTTCACTTGATGCATCTGGACAAGGTTTACAGGCGTTGTGTTTGCCACATTTTCCTCTCCTCTGTCTTTTGTGATACACATGGCTCTCTTCTCTGAAGCCAGGGAGCCCATCCTGGAAAGCAGACCAGGTGATATCTCAAGCTAGTCTCAAAGGGGTACGTGTTTGATCAGGACTTTTTGGGGTCCCAGGACCTCCTTTCCCATCCTGTCCCAGGTTCACTTCCTTCCCCAGATATTGACTGCCCACGTTCCAGATGGGGTTGAGAGAGAGATTGTCAGGAAGGATGGCCCTTGTCAACTGGCCACCACTCTCACCTTCACCTCTAATTTGAAGACTATTTCCTGTTTGTCTTCTGCCTTCTCCCTGTGAGCCATTGGCAATTGTGGTCTTCAGTACTTTTACAAGGAGCCCGAAGTATCAGGTTTCTCCAGGAGCTGGTGGACTTCATCCTGCATCAGCAGCACCTGGAGTCAGATCACCAGGCCTCATCCCCAGAGTTTCTGATTCAGTAGGTCGAGGGAGGTGGGGAGTGGTGGGGTGTGTGTATGTGTTTTTGTGTGTGTGTTCATGCTAAACCTCTTCAGTTGTGTCCGACTCTGTGCAACTCTCGGGACTGTAGCCCACCAGGCTCCTTGGGTAGGACTCAGTAATTTGGCCTTTTAACATGTTCCCATATGAAGCAGCATCCGCCCTCATTCTGGATGTCAAAACTATGCTTTGAGAACCACTGCTCTATAGATGTAGGCACCTTTCTACCTTTCTTAAGCCTGTGTCAATAAAACCAATGACTGGGACATCCCAGGTGATCCGGTAGTTAAGATTCTGCGCTTCCACTGTAGGCAGTACAGGTTCAATCCCTGGTCAGGGAAGTTCTGCATGCAGCTTGGTGTGACCAAAAATAAAGAAATAAAATAACAAATAAATGAAACAAGTAGTTGTAGGCATCACGTATGCCTGACCCTACAGTGATGGGAAGTATCACCCTCTAAGAGATTCAGAGAATGAAGGTGTGGTCAGGTGACTCTTCTTTTATTCCCCTCAATTTTGTCAACTTCAGTGACATACCATTATGTCAGAAATCATTTTTCTATGTAAATAAGCTTCAAAGATTACAAAAATATTTATTATTTAACTAGATTGAAGAGTTAAATGTTCTAAAGGATTAATGAAGAAGGAAACTACTGAACATATAATGCAGTATTTGCCTAGTGCAAACTCTGGCATATGGTAGGCAATAATCAAAATGGCTCTTTTAATAGATAAGAGAGAAACCCCACGGGCTGAAACATTGTGTAATTCTAATGAAAAAGGCTGAAGCCATTCTAACTAGATTTTGCTCTAGATAGAGCCTACTTACTTTAATATTCTCCCTTTGTAACCTTCCTTAACTAATTTGATCTCAGTTATTGCCTAATAAAAATCTATATGGCATGGGCTCTGAAGCCAGTCTGCCCAAGTTTAAATCCCTTCTCTACTACTTAGTAGCTGTAAATATTGGGCAAGATTCTTAACTTCTTTGTGCCTCATTTTAACTCATCTGAATAATGGGGATCATGCTAGCTCTTACATCATGCCATTGCTCTAAGGATAAAATGAGTGAATGTATATAAAGGGTTTGGAACAATGTGTCACACATACGTATTTTAATATTAGAATTGTATTCTTGCCTTCTCCAGGGTATATTTTGTGGAAATAACTTCTTGATTCTGATCTATCATTTTATAATTAATGCAAAAGAAAACAGGCACAAAAAAAGACTGAAATTCATGCTCACAAAGACTGGTTACCATCCACAGTTCAGCCTCCTGGGTTGAGCTATGCTTCTATCTTGCATGAGAGAAGGTAAATAAGATGGGGTGTCTTCACTCTGCCATTTAGTAGTTGCAATTCCCTATTGTTTAAAGAAATAATGTTTTCTTAATTTAATAAATTCTCCTTGCTTTTCCTGCTATTTTATCACATAGGGATGGACTGCGCTTCTGACTTAAAATTCCTTCCTCTGAGCAGACATTACGTTAGTCATCTGAGTCAGAACTGAACGACCTATCACAGTAAATAATAGCTGCAAATTTAATCCCACTAGCCCTATTGTCATCTGCTTGTAGATAATAATGGCAACATCTTATGCTCATGATACTTATTTATTTTTTCCAAAGCTTTTTCTTGTAAGGTTGTCAGAACACCTCAGGGAAGGTTGTTATTTTCTCTGCTTGCTGCTGCACAAAGCTTTGGAGTCAGGCAGGCCTGAACTCTTCAGCTGCCTCCCCCACTAGCTCACAGTTCAGCCTCAGGCAAAGGGCTGCACCCCTCTGAGCCTCAGTTCCTCTTACCTTTGTGGTATCGAAGTACATCAAGGTTGAGACACTAGCCTGCGTTCTTCCAGCCAGTTTGTCTCAGAGCTGGGTATAAATCCAGGTCTGTGTGACATAGAATACTCTATTGTTTTTTGTTGTTGTTGTTGTTGTTGTTTTCTTGTGATTTCTGAAGAGGAGGATGATTTGTGGTTTCTGGGTTTCCAGTCCTGAGCTTCTATGGGAGGAAGGAGCCTGGGGCTCTCTGACCAGGAGTTCTCAGACCAGGAGTTTGGTTGTAGTTGATAAGTTTAGGTGGGCCCTCCTGCTGGGTGAGACAACTTCCCAGCTCTGTGCTGCAAAATCAAGCCTGTTTGTTCACTCATTACAAAAAGAATGATCGGTACAAACTGGGCCTGGGCATTGGGGCTTTTTTCATTGTTTTGGTTTCTCCACTTTGCTCTTATTATCCTCTCTGTTCCACTGCCATATCTTCTTGATATTGACCTTCTTTCTAGACCTCAAACTCATCCAGTATCACAATGCAGAATTTGATGTCCCTGGTCAGTTGAGCAGTCTGACATCAGTGGGGCTATGAGGCCAGAAGCAATTTCATCTTTAGTTACTGCCATCAGTTGTTCCCTTAACATCCTGGACTGATTCCACCACTTTCTAGTAACTTCTGTGTATAAAAAGTCCAGTCCAGTTTGAAAGTTCAGTTTCATATCCAATTTCATGCTCATCTTTTCCCTTCCCTTTGAACACTGCCCAAGCTTCGACCTGAAGGCTTGGAGGGAGGGATGGGATGTAGTCTAGTTTTTCCGTCTGCCTCCTCTTGGGCAGCCAGACACAGGTCCTTTCATGGGTCAGTGTGTTGGATCTATGGCAGGTCCTGTGGTACCTCCTGTGGCACGTGTCCCAAACATGGAGGTTGACTGACCTGGCCTTTCATGTCCGACCACCCCTCCTCCTCTCTCTCTTTTTCAGCAGTGCACTCCAATAGCCCCTTGCTGGTGGGATTTCCTTACTCAAGTGGCAACTCTTTTGGATACTGAGCAGGAGAAATGGCTTGAATTCTGGTTATCTTTCAGTGTGCACTTGACACGTAGGGAACACCCATTCTTGACATGCTAATACCAGGTGTGCAGGCCACCCCTCTGCAAACCTCTTTCTGCCAGCTACTTGTCTAATACTCCTTTCCCTCTGTTCAAACACAGAGAAGATCAATAGATTGATTTCGTTAAGCAGATAAACATATGACTAAATAGCATCACAGTTTCTCCTTCTTGCTCTTGGCACCCCCAATGCCTTGGAACCATCTTTCAGTGACCAAGACATTCCTCCCAAGCTAAGACTCACAGCACGTTATCCTATCTCCCTGCTCCTTAAATCTTTGTTGGTATAGACAGGGGAGGGGAATAGAGTTGCAGTGACTTGAACAGCAGAGCCTACTGAGGGTGTCTGCCCTTGAGCCAGAACCTGCTCTGGGAACGAGGCTTGTTAGTCCACACCAGCATCCCATTCTCCAGGCTTATTGTTATGCACATTCCTCACAGCAGCAGAGGAAGTTAATTTCAGCAGAAGGAAATTAAACTCGTCTCTTACTCTATGTTCCCCTAGAAGTAGTGTGCTTCAGGAGAATCACATTCCCAAGGTGACAGGTATTGTGCAAGGGCATAGCCACCCCTCTCCTTCCTTTGTTCCTTCAAAGCCTGTGTAGGGTTCAGGAAGAGAAAAAATGGCTGAAAACATTTTTATTTAACCCAATAACATTTTTATGAAGACAGAGATATTTACATGCGAGGTAATTAATCAAAATTGCAGGCTACTGAATAGGTAAGAAAGAACAGTTCCTGGGGCAGCCTGTGAGCAGGGCTTCGCAGATGAGGAAGCTGGGCAGGAGGCTGTTTCTCCTTAAATGTGATCTCCATTACTGCACGCAAGCCTGGCAATTAACACTGGGTTTCTGGAGTTCTTGAGTCCGTGATTTTAATTTCTTGCCTTGCCTTTAAATTGAATTCTTTACATGTTTCATTGCTGCACAGGGTACCGGAGGCTAGGGTTTGCACTCTGCGATGCTTTCTGTAAATTTCAATCTTCGAAAACTACTGAACTCAACCTGCACTTCTGGCTGATTAGGAGAAGCGATTCAAAGGGGCTGAGAACCTGGGTTTCAGTTTTAGTTTCTGTCCCTTGCAAGTCGGTGGCCTCTCCGGCCTGGTGTGGGTCAAGGTCAGGTGAAGAGTGATTGGTAACAGGCTGGAGCAGAGCGCCTGTCTCTGACCCAAGTCTGGGCTCTTGTCACTGGACCAGAATGACTGCCGTTCCCCCAGTCTGCAGTGTCATTTCTGACCACTTCCTAGAAACCTTGAGTTGCTGGTGCTCATCGCTGCCTTGCTTACAGCTTCTAGTGAAGTGAGTTTCTCTCTGTAGAAAGCCCTCCTCTTACTTACGGCCCGACACACACTTACATAATATTCCTGGCTGCGCTGAAGTACTACTTCCCTGAAACTTTCCTTGACTCCCCCCGGCAGACTTTGATATTCTTTCTACTCAGGTTCCATTTTATATGTTCAACTCATTACAATTCCAGTTGTTATAATCATGATGGCGTGACTGATGAGTGACACGTTATTCCCTGCAGTGGACTCTGTGTTTTTCCAGGGCGGGCACTAGCCTAGACTTGGTGCTCCGTACCTGTTTGTTGACACGGTGAATACTCAGCGACACGGGGCTGTGGTAGATCTGTTGGTGAGGCTCTGCGTAGTGAGCAGAGAGGTTGCTGTCACTTCTCACTTAGATGTGGCAACAGTGGACTGCTTTTGGCTAGTGTCCGTTAGCTTGGCCAGCAAACAGAATCTCAATGAATATATTTAAATGTGCTTTTTTTTGTGAAATAAAGAACATATTTGGTCCCTGCCCCCATCCTCTTTCCTGGCACTGTTGCCACAAAGCTCCTAGAACCCTTGGAAACATCTGAAGTGATATGGGTCTTTTTATGCTAAAGGGATATGGGTGGGGACTGGTTGCTGGGGAAACTAATCCTGTAATTAGAGAGTTAGCCTTACCCTTGACCTCTAGGGAGGGAAGAGAGCTGGTGGTTGAAGTCCCCATAAAAGCCCTAACCTAAAGGGTTCAGAGACTTTCTGGATTGGTGAACAATGATATATCCTTGTTCCAGGAGAATAACACATTCCACATTCCATGAGGTCAGAAGCTCCTGTGCTCAGGATTCTTCCAGACTTCACTTATGTACCACTTCATTTTGTTCACATGTATCCTTTAAAATAGCCCTTGTAATAAATTGGTGGTGGTTGTTCAGTTGCTCAGTTGTGTCTGACTCTTTGCGACCCCGTGGACGGCAGCACGCCAGGCTTCGCTGTCCTTCATCTCCCGGAGCTTGCTCAAACTGATGTCCATTGAGTCAGAGATGCTATCCAACCATCTCATCCTCTGGCGTCCCCTCTCCTCCTGCCTTCAATCTTTCCCGGAATCAGGGTCTTTTCCAATGAGTCATTTCTTCACATCAGGTGGCCAAAATATTGGAGCTTCAATATCAGTCTTTCCAATGAATATTCAGGACTGATTTCCTTTAGGATTGACTGGCTTGATCTCCTTGCAGTCTCAAGAATCTTCTCCAACACCACAGTTCAAAAGCATCAATTCTTTGGTGCTCAGCTTTCTATATGGTCCAGTTTTCTATATCTGAGAGTTGCTCACATCCATTCATGACCACTGGAAAAACCATAGCTTTGACTGGATGGACCTTTGTTGGCAAAGTAATGTCTCTGCTTTTTAATATGCTATCTAGGTTGGTCATAGCTTTTCTTCCAAAGAGCAAGTGTCTTTTAATTTCATGGCTACAGTCACCATCTGCAGTAATTTTGGAGCCTAAAAAAATAAAGTCTGTCACTGTTTCCATTGTGTCCCCATGTATTTGTCATGAAGTGATGGAATCAGATGCCATGATCTTAGTTTTCTGAATGTTGAATTTTAAGCCAGCTTTTTCACTCTCCTCTTTCACTTTCATCAAGAGGCTCTTTAGTTCCTCTTTGCTTTTTGCCATGAGGGTGGTGTCTTCTGCATATCTGAGGTTATTGATATTTCTCCCAGCAGTCTTGATTCCATCATGTGCTTCATCCAGCCTGGCATTTCACATGATGTCCTCTGCATTGAAGTAAGAAGGGTAACAATATGTGTATTTTTATACGTATTTATAACATGTACATACTTCTTTACGTACTCCTCTCCCAATTTTGAACTGGTCTGTTGTTCCATGTCTGGTTCTTACTGTTGCTTCTTGACTTGCATCCAGTTTTCTCAGAAGTCAGGTGGTATTCTCATTTCTTTAAGAATTTTCCACAGTTTGTTGGGGTCCACACAGTCAAAGGCGTTAGTGTAGTCAATGAATCAGAATTACATGTTTTTCTGGAATGCTCTTGCTTTTTCTATGATCCAGCAGATGTTGGCAGGTTGATCTCTGGCTCCTCTGCCTTTTCTAAATCCAGCTTGAACATCTGGAATTTCTCGGTTCACGTACTGTTGAAGCCTGGCATGGAGGATTTCGAGCATTACTTTGCTAGTGTGTGAAATGAGTGCAATTGTGCATTAGTTTGAACATTCTTTGGCATTGCCCTTCTTTGGGATTGGAATGAAACCTTTTCCAGTCATGTGGCCACTGCTGAGTTTTCCAAATTTGCTGGTATATTGAGTGCAGCGCTTTCACAGCATCATCTTTTAAGATTTGAAATACGGAAGCTGGAATTCCATCACTGCCACTAATTTTGTTCATAGTGATGCTTCCTAAGGCCCACTTGACTTAGCACTCCAAGATGTCTGGCTCTAGGTGAGTGATCACACCATTGTAAGTCAAGTGCTTTCCTGAGCTCTGTGGGCTGTTCTAGCAGATAATAGAAATTGAGGCAGGGATCATAGGAAGCTGTAAGAAGTATGGTGACCCAGATTTGCAATGGGCATCTGAAGTTGGGGCAGTCTTGTGGGATGGATCCTTTAATTTGTGGGACTTGACACTAATTCTGGGTGAATAGTGTCAGGATTAATTGTAGGACAGCCAGCTGGTGTTCAGAGAATTGGTTGATGTGGGGAAAATCCCACACATCTTGTGTCAGGAGTATTTTGTGAGTAGACGAAATGAGGGATTTTACTTTAGAGATTTCCTTTAGCATCCTCATCTCTGTCGCCTCGAAGTTTGATAACAAAAATAAATGTGATTCCTATATTCTTCTATATCTTCAAAGACAATAATGTAAAGATAAACTGGGATCATCGTGTAATCTCTAGGTAGCTTACAAACAGTTTCCTGGTTAATTAAAGCAACTGTTAAGGAATCTTATTTACTTTTTTTTTTTTGTAGCATATGCAGATGAGCGGCGTTACATTTTATAGCTCTTAAGTCATTGTTGCTTAGGATTTGGGTGCCGAATTTGAAGACATATACACTCATTTCCTCTGCATACTGGAGAAGGAAATGGCAACCCACTCCAGTGTTCTTGCCTGGAGAGTTCCATGGATGGAGGAGCCTGGTGGGCTACAGTCCATGGGGTCACAAAGGGTCAGACACAATTCAGTGACTAACACTCCACACACCTCTGCATATGGCACACTGTCAAAAACAATCATGATAGAAGCTCAGTAAGCCAATTTTGAAAGTAGGCACTGAGTGTTATGGAAAAACATGAAGATTCCCCAAGTGAGTGAGTGAAAATCACCTAGTTGTGTCTGACTCTTTGCAGCCCCATGGGTTGTAGCCCACCAGGCTCCTCTGTTCATGGAATTCTCCAGGCCAGAATACTGGAGTGGGTAGTCATTCCCTTCTCCGGAGGATCTTCCCAACCCAGGGATTGAATCCAGATTTCCCGCATTGCAGGCGGATTCTTTACCATCTGAGCCACCAGGGAAGCTTGGCGATTCCCTGAGCCACCAAATACTGCAATAAAGGAAATATGATGAAACCTAGGTGAAATCTAACAGTTAGAAGTATCTATACTGCATTGATGCCTGCACAGGCTCACAACAGCATGACTATTTTTTATGATCCTATGTATTGTTCTCTGTGGTTGAAAGAACAGAAAGCCAGTTAGCTGAAAGCTCTGATTTGTAAACATTCACAAATTAAAAATGAGAAAGAACAGCAATGGCCTTGATAATGAACAAAGTTCGTGTTATATTGAAAACGTAAAACCAAGCAGCAGAAACTTATGAGGAAAGTGTAAATTATACATGTCCTCAAAATGGTAAAAAAAGTATTTATGTTTATACTTGTGGTAGGTAGATTGTCCACATTTTCAAAACCTGCCATTATATTTACAAGTGAATTAGTTTAAATTTTATATTACAAATGCCAGGCTTTAGAAGAGCTAAATTAGAATTATTCCTTGTCCCCTGGAGTTACTCTAGTTATTTTGGTGTGATATCCTGCTGAGATTTATATGAAAATGAATTTTAATTTCTAATAAGGTAAGCATATGCTTTGGAGGGTGTTGCAATAAAGTGTCATAAATAATTATTGTTTCTAACAAATTCAACCTTGCGACAATCAGATCTTATTTTAACAACTATGTTAGATATGGATTTTAGCCATTTCCATATTCCCACCACGCTTTCCTCCGAATCTTAAAATCACAACAGGAGTGATAGCCTGCTGGAAAATTTTTCTTCGTCTTTCTCCTCACTTACATAACGTTATTTTATTTTAGAACTGCAAGTTCCACAAAGGAGGCCAGTCTCCCACAGACTTCATGTTGTTATTATTTTTTTTTACTCTTAATTGTTGCAAAGAAAATTGATCGTGTTAGGTTGCGGTGTGGGTGATTTGTCCAGAGGAATTAGCTTGGCATATGGTTTTCCTGTGATTAATAATTAGTAGTTTTGGAAACCGAATAACTTGAGAATCAGAGGGAGCAAAAGAAAAAAAATGGGCTTCCATAAATAGTTTCACTTTCCACATCCCAGCAGAGCTGAGTGCCCCCATTTATCTTCTTTCTTCCCTTTGTTATCCCTTCATCCAGCTTTCTTTGCTTCCCATTACTTTGTGTCAATCAATAAGTCAATTAGCACATATTTATGTGCTGCCTTGGTTCATGATGGGCTGTGTGGGGCATTGAAAGAAGAGTAAGCCAGATTTTCTGTCTTCTGTAAATCACCTCCTTAGAGCTAATCAGGCTACCTGGAATGCTACTAAAAATAAGTGGAGGAGGAATTCAGAGTAACATTAGGTCATTGAGAACTGAACTAGATGGGGGTTTCATGAAGAGAGTGGGAGCTGAAGAATGAACAGAATTTGGATGGAGGAATAGAAGAAGGGAAATATTTTATGCTTATTTTACAAAGGTTGATTAAATTTTTAAAGAAATGGAGGTGTAGATGCCTTACAATGTTGTGTTGGCTTCTGCTCTACTACAAAGTGAATCAGCTATATGTATTCATATATCTCCTCAATCTCGGACCTTCAAGGTCCCTCATCCCACCCATGTAGGTCATCACATAGCACCGAGTTGAGCTCCATGTGCTAGAGAGCATGTTCCCATTAGCTATCAATTTTGCACATAAAGAATGTGCGATAAATAAGACGATAAAGAATCCTCCTGCAATGCAGGAGATCTGGGTTCCATCCCTGGGTTGGGAAGATTCCCCTGGAGGAGGGCATGGTGACCCGCTCCAGTATTCTTGCCTGGAGAATCCCCATGGCAGAGCAACCTGGTGGGCTACAGTCCATGAGGTCGCACAGAGTCGGACATGACTGATTGACTAAGCACACCACAGTGTGTATGTGTCAATACTACTCCCAACTCATTCCACATCCACACCTCGTCCCATGCCCACATGTTCATTCTCTATGTCTGTGTGTCTATATTCATAGGTTCATCATTCCATGTTTCTAGATTCCACATATACGTGTTAACATATGATAGTTGTTTTTATCTTTCTCACCTCACTCTTTATGAGAAACTCTAGGTCCATCCACATCTCTACAAATAGCCAAATTTCATTCCTTTTTATGATTGAGGATGAGATGACTGGGATGGCATCATCAATGCAATGGACAGGAGTTTGCACAAACTCCAGGAGATGTGAAGGACAGGGAAGCCTCGTGTGCTGCACACTGTGGGATTGGAGAGAGTCAGGCATGACTTAGTGACTGTACAACAAGTTTTACTTAATATTTTAATCCTCAATTATCAGATTTATATTAATGCTTCAGAAATCGATACCCTTCAATTCAGTGTATAAGAGTTTATTTTCTTCAGCCTGATTCATTCTCTGGCCTTAGGAAGTGGGGAGTATCCAATTATCAGTCTCTGGGTCTCTCTTAGTTTAAACTCTTATTTGTGTGAATTCAGTCTAGTTTAGGTAAGCTTCAGTGCTCAGTGTGTTCAAAGTGTCAAGCTTATTCACGGCTTGTGGAGATCTCCCCTTTCCCTTCGTTTCTCAAGGTGCTGTTGACATGTCCTCCTAAGGGAGGGGTTGGAGTGTCTGGTCTGAGACTTATTCTTTCAAGCTGCTTCTCTCTATCTACCCTTGGGTGAGATATAATTCATCTTACCCAGTCTTTGGGGAGTGGTCTCTGTTCTTCTGAGTCCTATGGGGGTTTCCATGGATCCTGAGTGCTCCTAGGGAGGCTTTTGATCTTGATAATTCAAGAAGTGGTTCCCACTTCTTCTCTCACTGGGGCTCCTGATTCTCGGAGACCTGGCTACAGCTCCCATGTGCTCTCCTCGTGGCCCCTCTCTGGTGACCTCCCTAGCTGGCATGTTCAGGAACCTTCTCATGGTGGGGACCCAGGAAACTCTGGAATCCTTCCTGCCTGTGCCCAGGGTCTTAGGAACCACCGATCCTCTCTCTGCAAAAGTATGCCACGCCATCATTTCTCTTCAATTGCAGCTTCCCTCTGTTGGTGTGGAGGAACCCTGTTGGAGAGTCTCCTTCCAGACTTCCAAATGGCAAGTTGAGTAGCAAGTTCTTTGTTCTTACAAATTCTTTGCTCTTACATCATCCTCTGCTCTCTTTGGGGTTCTCATCTTCTTGTTGCTTCTGCCCCCATAAAGCTAAAGAGCTGGGAGTGTTAGGTCTTTAATACCTTCATTCTTCATATATCCTCTTTGAATCTCCCTCATCTTCATGCTACACTCACTAGAAAGACTTCAACTTCCTTATTATATCTAATAGGAACTTCCCCTACATCATACTGTCGTTTTTCCTTACCTAGTTGCATACCTTCCACTTTGCTTTGGCAAAAAATAACCCTTTATCCTTATTTATGAGAAAATCATAGGGGAGAAAAAGCCATCACCACCACTAGATTATCAAGAGGAAAAATGCATCAGTATTTCAGAAAATTTATCTACCAATAAATACAGTGTATAACCAAAGGAGTCCAATACTGTTTTTCTGACTTATGATTCAATGAAATAACGAAAGGTGGTGACTACTTTGTATTTAAGATTTCAAGTTTCCTAATACCAACTCAGTCACATGGACGGGACATGACAAGACCAAGTACTGAACATTATCAGGAACTAAAGGATGAAATGTGAGGGTCAAGAGTTCCTTTGTACTTTATAACCCAGAAAACTCGAATCAGATTTGGAGTCTGTCTCCCCAAACCAGCTTGAAAAGAGAGTAATGCTAAATGCAGCATGTTACCATTGATGGAACCTGGAACAGAAAAAAAAAAAAAAAAAAAACATTCGTGCAAAACCCAGTGAGATATGAAGTCTGGATTTAGTTGATAGAAATGCACTAATGTTGACCTAGTTTTGACAAATGCACCATGGTCATGTAAGATGTTGACATTAGGGGCAACTGGATTATGGTATTCAGGCTATCACTGTACTACCTTGGCAACTTTGTAAATTTAACACAATAAAATGTTTATTCAGAATGAATTACTTGCCTATGGACAAAGCCAGAAAGAAAGAAGCAAAACACAAACTATTATATGCATTGTTACAGTCTTATTTCTGTATTCCTTTTATTTTCTGTCCTTTAATATTTTAGAATGGGTTAAAAAATTATGCATGTTAAGCAGTTTTTTTGGTACCCTATATATACATGCGTATATATGTATATATATGTGTTTGTGTGTGTGTGTGTATATAGTTTACATGGGCTGTTTTCATATAGTCCTTATATATGTGGAAAAAAAGAGAAATATGCCTCTTTTCTAACACTTTTGATAGATTGATTCTCACTGAAGCCCATTTCAGATATTTAGTTTAAATAATGAAAGTTTTGTTTTTTTTCTTTTCGTCACAGCTCATTTTGTTATTGTTGTTACTGCTTCTGAAGTTTCATTTGTAAGAAGATATTTTTGCAGTCTCAATTTACAGTCTTTTTCTGCCATTGATGGTTGTGACAGTTTTCATTAAATACCTCACACATTGCCTTCCACCATCTTTAGGTACCTCCAGTCCCGTTATTACCCAAACTAATCTTCTTTTCCAGGTGTGTAAGCACCTTGACACAAAATACATCTTGCAGGCTACTGGGCTGAACCAGCAGCTAATTTACCAGTGTTGCTTGGTCAATAATGTTGACCAGTAGAAAAACGTGGACTGTCTTTCATCCTCCTGCCAGTCAGCATTATTAGCTCTGCAGTCTAATGAGTGCGCTTGAAAATTGCCATTTGTGTTTGCCTCTGTATAAGGGAAGATTGGATTAAATTCAATCTATACAATGGCAAGGATGATGAAAATTACATATCTTGCTCATTTATAAAGGCTACTTTTATATGGCGCTCTTCTTTCTATAAACTCAGCTTTTATTAAAATGAACTATACATTTTCAGTAGGAACTCATTTTCAATAGAGATAGAATAGGATGACGCCTATGACTTGATGAGCAACAAATATAATTTGACAGATTACATTAAACAAGATTCCTCTTATCATTAAGCTAAATTCAGGCTTGCAAAAAGACTCATGGTTTCCAAGTTTGGAATACGTGGTGGTTTGTAATATTTTATATTGTATGCCATGCCCCTCAGTTCAGTTCATTCACTCAGTTGTGTCCGACTCTCTGCGACCCCATGAATTGCAGCACGCCAGGCCTCTCTGTCCATCACCAACTCCCGGAGTCTACCCAAACCTATGTTCATCGAGTCAGTGATGCCATCCAACCATCTCATCCTCTGTCGTCCCCTTCTCCTCCCGCCCCCAATCCTACCCAGCATTAGGGTCTTTTCCAATGAGTCAACCCTTCGCATGAGGTGGCCAAAGTATTGGAGCTTCAGCTTCAACATCAGACCTTCCAATGAACACCCAGGATTGATCTCCTTTAGGATGGATTGATTGGATCTCCTTGCAGTCCAAGGGACTCTCAAGAGTCTTCTCCAACACCACAGTTCAAAAGCATCAATTCTGCGGTGCTCAGCTTTCTTCACTGTCCAACTCTCACAACCATACATGACCACTGGAAAAACCATAGCCTTGACTAGACGGACTTTTGTTGGCAAAGTAATGTCTCTGCTTTTAAACATGCTATCTAGGTTGGCCATAACCTTCCTTCCAAGAAGTAAGCGTCTTTTAATTTCATGGGTGCAGTCACCATCAGCAGTGATTCTGGAGCCCAAAAAAATAAAATCTGACACTGTTTCCACTGTTTCCCCATCTATTTCCCATGGAGTGATGGGACCAGATGCCATGATCTTAGTTTTCTGAATGTTGAGCTTTAAGCCAACTTTTTCACTCTCCTCCTTCACCTTCATCAAGAGGCTCTTTAGTTCTTCTTCACTTTCCGCCATAAGGGTGGTGTCATCTGCATATCTGAGGTTATTGATATTTCTCCCGGCAATCTTGATTCCAGCTTGTGTTTCTTCCAGCCCAGCGTTTCTCATGATGTACTCTGCATATAAGTTAAATAAGCAGGGTGACAATATACAGCCTTGACGTACTCCTTTTCCTATTTGGAACCAGTCTGTTGTTCCATGTCCAGCTCTAACTGTTACTTCCTGACCTGCATACAGGTTTCTCAAGAGACAGGTCAGGTGGTCTGGTATTCCCATCTCTTTCAGAATTTTCTACAGTTTATTGTGATCCACACAGTCAAAGGCTTTGGCATAGTCAATAAAGCAGAAATAGATGTTTTTCTGGAACTCTCTTGCTTTTTCGATGATCCAGTGGATATTGGCAATTTGATCTCTGGTTCCTCTGCCTTTTCTAAAACCATCTTGAACATCTGGAAGTTCACGGTTCACGTATTGCTGAAGCCTGGCTTGGAGAATTTTGAGCATTACTTTACTAGCATGTGAGATGAGTGCGATTGTGCGGTAGTTTGAGCATTCTTTGGCATTACCTTTCTTTGGGATTGGAACGAAAACTGACCTTTTCCAGTCTTGTGGCCACTGCTGAGTTTTCCAAATTTGCTGGCATATCGAGTGCAGCACTTTCACAGCATCACCTTTGAGGATTTGAAGTAGCTCAACTGGAATTCCATCACCTCCTCCAGCTTTGTTCGTAGTGATGCTTTCTAAGGCCCACTTGACTTCACATTCCAGGATGTCTGGCTCTAGGTGAGTGATCACACCATCATGATTATCTGGGTCGTGAAGATCTTTTTTGTACAGTTCTTCTGTGTATTCTTGCCACCTCTTCTTAATATCTTCTGCTTCTGTTAGGTCCATACCATTTCTGTCCTTTATTGAGCCATGCCCCTACTCTAGGTTAATGATGGATGCCCAGGGTTAGGGCACCATGCCTGTAAGACTGGCACAACCTTGTTATGGCCGTATAATGTACATAAAAAGCATGGCACCTTGCTGCTTTGTTCTTTATTTCTGTGCTTTGCTTCCTGCCCATCATGGTTGACTCTCTTCTAATAGTTGGGCCTCCATCAGATTTTAATGTGATGCTACTGTGTCATCCTGAGGTTGTCTGTCTGTCCACAGCTACAAGCAGTTTGGGTTCCTGGCAGTACTCTATCTGGTGTATGACTTTTTTTTTTTGGTGGTGGTAACACAGATAAGCCAAAATAATCAACTGGTTCCTTAGACTTTTTATCCTAAAAAATTCACATCCCAGCTTGAATTTCCTTTTGTTTTATACTTCTTTTATTTCCAAGGCGAGAGTGTGAAGCTTTTGAGAGAAGCTGAAGAGCATCCATCGAATCCACTCTCCAAAATTAGTACCCCTTACCCTGGTGGCTAAATTGATACTAATACTACAAGTCCATCAATTTTGATGGAATTAAAAACAGGTGATTTTTAAAGAAGTCACACTCTTACTAATATCCTTCCTCTGGACCCTGTTTGTTTGTTGTCTTTTAAAAAAATGGTGATAAAAATGTTGACCACCTCTCCTCAGTGGAAAAGTCCCAACTTTGGTTACTTGAACTTTCCCCTCAACTTTAAAGGGCATGAACTTTTCTTATTTTGCATTTTGAGCTGTCTTAACTAGAAATGTGTCTCAGCTTTAAATTAGGTGCATTCTGTTGTTCTTTTGTTCTTTATGCTATCAAAGTTTCAGCTTCTAATCTACCACTTGCTCTGTAAAGGACATGGATGCTCCAGAATGTGTTTGCTAATTAGATTAGATTACTTGAAAGGTCATATGAAGGTGTTGAGTGGTTTGGATGGGGGTGTTTGAAGCGTTGATGAATGATGTCTCAGATCTAGGAAGAGCCAATAACTGCGGTTGGACAAAAGGTGCTGGTGGTGATTAAATCATGGTGGAAGATGCAGATTTGGCCTTGGGGAGCTTTTTTCTCCTAATCAGCTGGTATTCATAGTTGTTGTTTGACCTTGAATAAGAACCTTAATCTGCCTTGCCATATCACTGAGTGGTGGTGAGATTCGAGATCGCTGTGAAATGCCAACTAGGAGCACCTTCTTGAGCTGTCCATTCATCCTAAACAAGCTTTTGGGGGCCCAGGATTTGAATCGCAGAGTTGTTGGCTGTTCGTCTTGAGCCAGAATCTAAAATGATGGTGCTCGATTCTTAACATCCTTTCTCCTAGCACTTATGGATAAATATACTTTTAAGAAAGCTGAAGAACACCTGGGATTTCCCTGATAGCTCAGTTGGTAGTTCTTTTCTCATTACAAAGAACATCTAGGAAATACAAAGACAGCTTTTAGTAACTTTTAACATTTTCTTACCTTTTTGAAGTCACTGGAGGCGCCATAGGAGAAGTCTTTTTGAGACTCCATGGGAGAAAACACTGTAATGTCTCCAATTTATCCTGACGGAGTCCATTCGACAAGGGTTTATATAGGTCAGTACGTGGCTTTTTTATAAGCTACAGCAGAAGTTGAGGCTTTTGGTAACCCTTGTTTCTGGACTTAAATGTTCTCTATTTAGCAGGATGTTAAAATTGGACTCTTTCTGTCCTGTGGAGGGTAGATCAGAGGCCTAACACAGAACAACAGGTGACAACAACTTTCTATTACAAAGTAAAGTGCTGGACAACTTGACTTATAAAGAGGTACCTCAGAACTCTTGACCATTCGCTTCATCCTATTAAGAAGGTCAGAGACGGAAGAGTGGAATGGAAAATTGGAGAGAGCATTTCTTTCGATGGACATAACTCTTCCCACCACTGGGAAAGGGAGAGAAGTCCATCCTCCCCATTCAGCCTGTCGAGAAGAGTTTCAAGGATACTCCTGGAGAATGGGTGTGTGTTGGGAGATTTAGAAGGGCAAGTGATTTATTGGGGAATGCCTATTAAAGATGAAGTGGAAAGAAGCAGCTTTAGGCAGGGAAAGCCCCAGACCACATGCAGACCTGATCATCAGTGGGGAACTCCCGAAAAAGAATGCCTGTAATGGAGTCCCATGTGAGGCACAGATGGCCTGGCTTGAGTCCTTCTGCAGGGCTCAGTTACTGCTGTGGGCAGCCTGGGGAGAATGTGGCCTCAACTCTGGGGTGGTGGCAGGGGATGCCGAGGGGGCTGTCAGCTAATTGTGCTTTTCCCAACCTAGCAGCAAGATCTTTCTTGAAGAGAGAACCAAGCAGCCCATCTCCATGGCTACCGGGGATGGCAAACTGCTTTTCCATGTGTTTCCTAACTGTGCCAGCATCTCTGAAACTTAACATTTCTGAAGAGGATCTAGGTACCTATTAGGGTTGTAAAAGGGTTAGACTGGAGTATGGAAGCTCTTAGAATATGGAGGCTGGGCAAGGACATTCTATACCAATTAGCCATCTTGATTAACAAATGAAAGCAAAGACTGCAGATATTTGGGTGTTCTGATCTTTCTGTCTTTGATAACCGTTATATCCAATAGCAGTGAATGAGAGAGTCTGAGGGTCAAGGGATAGATGGACTGGGAGGTCTTCCTGCTTGTCTGCACTGTCTATTCCATTCTGTTAGAAAGCTTTAATCTTCATAAGTAAGAATGCGGCAGCCCAGGAGGTAGGTATACTTTGGAACTTTCTCAGCTTGAAAAACCTTCCTAGGTTTGCACCAAATCTGCCTTTCGTATCTCCCTCAATATCCTTGTCTCCTCTTTCATCCAAAAAGTGTGACCTTCAGTCCGGCAGAAGGTGTTACTACCCAGGGGCTGCTTGCCAGAGAACTCCCAGTCCTGTGGCTCTCAGCCAGTGGGAAACTTTCCTCCTCTGCTAAGTCACCTTAGTGAGATGCTCTGACCTTAAACTTCAACTCCTCTCCTAATGCTGTTTCCCCCTGCAGCTGTCATATGCTGTCTCCTGCCACTTCCGCTTGCAGTGGATTCTCTTCTGCCACCCTTGACTGCCCTAGGTGTTATCTTGAATGCTATGAATTTCTTCTGATGCCCCCCAAGTCCTCTGCCCCTGAGGTACACCACTGACTTCTTAAAAAACATGATTGCCATTTTTAACCACTAATAGAATACATATTAATTTAATATTTCATTCACTAAAGGTGTTGATAATTTCTGTACGTTTAAATCTATTTTCTATTGTCACTCCTTAACTAATTGATAATTATTTGAACAAGTATGCAAAGCATCTTCTATATACTAGGCTCTGTGCTAGAGTAAATTTTGAAATAAAGTCACTTAGACTTGGTTCTTGACTTTAGGAGGATCGAGGTCTTTAATGTTTTCCTATAAATCAGGCCTATAAGCATGAGAACTGTTTATTTTTTTTCTTTGAGCTTTACTGATGGATACCTGGCTCTTTGACAGTGTGGGGATATGTCTGGTGGGCCAGCTACCACTACACTGAGATATGACACAAGGCTATATGATGAGGACAAGTCTAAAGAACATTAACAGTGCAGTGGTCACTAAGACACATTGTTCTGTTATGTCACACTAATTTTGTGCATTGGAAAGTTGAGGCTGGCAGGAACAACTAGAGACCACCTAGCTCAGACTTTATTTTATTGGCATGGAGACCAAAAGTTGGAGAGGGAAAGTGACTTGCCCAAGGTCGGATCCCATAAAGGAGAGATCTGCTGCTGCTGCTGCTGCTAAGTCGCTGCAATCATGTCTGACTCTGTGCGACCCCATAGACGGCAGCCTACCAGGCTCCTCCATCCATGGGACTTTCCAGGCAAGAGTACTGGGGTGGGTTGCCATTGCCTTCTACTGAGAGATCTGAGACCCTGCTTATTTCTCCACACCCTTCACTTTGTTCTGACTTTTGTTGGTGCAGAGACCAGTGGTCCTTGTGCCATGGAAGCTGGAAGAGGTTGGGCCACTGTGTCAGGTGGCTCAGTGGTAAAGAATCTGCCTGCCAATGCAGGAGACACAGGTTTGATCCCTGGGTCAGAAAGATTCCCTGGAGGGGGAAATGGAAACCCACTCCAGTATTCTTGCCTGGAGAGTCCCATGGACAGAGGAGCCTGGCAGGCTACAGTCCATGGGTCACAAAGAGTCAGACATGACTAAGCGACTGAAGATGCATACATGCAACCTAAAGGAACTAAATTATGAAAGTGTTTCTAAACTCTGTAGGCTGAAATATTTTTAAGCTGTTGTCACTTTTCCTTTTTCATTGATTTATTATGATTGTGATTTATTATTGTCATCTACAAGAGCTGAAAATGTGAAGAGAGCAGCATTTAGAACTTCCCCAGCTTCAATGATATGAGTTTTTGCTTTGACCACAAATAGCATTTTGAACATTTAAGTAGCTGCTTGTTGTTTTTTCCATGTCTGATCTCGCCCCACTTGAGACCAGGGACTGGGTCCTCCAGGCCCTTGCCCACAAGCTTGAGCACAGTCCCACATGTTATGAATTTGGATGGTTGAGATGGTTTCTTGATGAGCAAGTCATCCCAGTAATGGAGTTGTGTCGCTCATAGGAGGCAAACTTTTGAAACAAAGCCGTGTAGGCTCAAATTTTAAGGGAAAGAAGTGTTTAGATACCAAGTACAGATGACAAATTACCCCAGTCCTTTGTGGAGTGATGAATGTGAGAAAATAGGAGCCATGTCTGTTCTTTTTGCATTGCCTTTGCCTTAGAATTCCCTCAGCTTCTGTGCCTGGAAACCTCGTTCATTCATCCTGTTGTCTGGTGCTCTGTGCTCCCACCTGAGCACAGTCTTCCTGTCTGTGTCCCGACTGCCCTTTGTGATGACCATTATAGCACTTGGGACACTGAAGCTTCATTGTCCCTTGATGTCTTTCTCCCTGGTTGTGCTGTGAATTTGAGTGGCAGGGAATAACCACATTTATCACTACATCTCTAAAGCCTGTCACAGATATGTAATAGGTGTTCAATATATATTCATTGAGATGATAGCTAATAAAACCCAATTAATTAGAATGACTTAGGCTAAATTTACATACTAATATGTACAGTAATACACATGCTGATCTTTTTTGATTACCAAATATTTTTGTTTATTGCCTTACTTGATTCTAATATCAACCCCAGGAATGAGGTGTTCATATTCTCATTGTTACAGGAAGGCACAGAATCAGAGGAATCATTTTTACTTCATAAGAAAATAGAGATTCCAACCCAGGAATCCTGGATCCAAACCCTATGCCTTAACCTCTCCATGGAGATTTTTAAATACCAGGCCTAGACTGGTGCCTATTTGATAGCTCACACATATCCATGATAAAATGAGAAAAATAAGTAATAAATGAGGTTTTTTTATAATGCTGAATTTAAAATAAAGAATTATCCAATTTGTTTTTGCTTTAAAGTGTTCTTTTAAAAATGATAGTAGTACCATATGGTATATTAAATAACTTCAGTATCAAAAAGGAATATAGTTTGTAAGATAAACATTATTATAAAAAAAGTTTTTTTCTTAGTGTTGCCAGTTTGCTAAATCCCATGGCCTAGGAACCACAGCTACCTTGGTGAAATGTCTCAACTCATTAACTTTTTCCCATGCCTGTCTTTTGAAAGAAAATGATGAGAAAACACGCTCATATCAGAAATTTTGTTAAGACCACATCCATCCTAAAGTCATGTAGAGCAAGTCTTGGAATCAGAATATACCAAATCTAGTTTCTTATGTTTACCTTAATTCCATCCCTGGAAAGAGAGGACTCATATTCAGAGTAATAACTGTAGTCATGTTATTCTTACAAGCTTGTATTTTATTATGATGGTATTTACTGATGCTTAGGGTTAAGTGACGGCTTCCCCAGTAGCTCGGTGGTAAAAAACTGCCTGCAATGCAGGAGCCACAGGTTTGATCCCTGGAGTGGGAAGATCCCCTGAAGGAGGGCGTGGCAACTGACTCCAGTATTCTTGCCTGGAGAATCCCATGGACAGAGGAGCCTGGTGGGCTACAATCTGTAGAGTTGCAAAGAGTTGGAAACGACTGGAGCAACTTAGTATGAATACGGGTAGATGAAAAATGTCTGTATGATGATTTTCCACACTAAGACTTAAAGCAAGGTTCATTGCTACTTCTCATTTAAGCCCCATCTTAAATTCCTGTTTATTTTCAGAGCATTCTGGACAGTTGTGTCCCCTCCCCTGCCCCTCTGCTGTTTTTAAAAATTGGATGACACTGCAGATACCCCAACCCAGAAGCTGATATTGGGAGCAGAAAGTCGGCTGCACCAGGGTTAGTGTGGTTTTGTCCCAGGCTGCATTCCCACTGAACTGAAGTCTTGGCAGAGATTTGCTGGGGAAGGAGTATGGATGGATCATCACATGGGTGGTATTTTGAGCCCACGTCATTGTGCCGGGGTACCGCTGCCTGATCACTGGCATTTTGCTGCCTCTTGGCCCTTGTCTTTATGAATGACTAGCATGTATTTTGGAGAAGACAATGGCACCCCACTCCAGTACTCTTGCCTAGAAAATCCCATGGACAGAGGAGCCTGGTAGGCTGCAGTCCATGGGATCGCTAAGAGTCGGACACGACTGAGTGACTTCACTTTCACTTTTCACTTTCAATGGAGAAGGAAATGGCAACCCACTCCAGTGTTCTTGCCTGGAGAATCCCAGGGGCGGGGGAGCCTGGTGGGCTGCCGTCTACGGGGTCGCACAGGGTCGGACACGACTGAAGCAACTTAGCAGCAGTAGCAGCAGCATGTATTTCCGATCTCCTCTCTTCTCGATAAAGAAGGTATTTATGAGTGTCAGCATTAACGGTGCAGTTTTGCAGCACTGAGGTTAAAAGCTTTCCGATATCTCATTAACTCACACTGGCATTTCACTTTTAATATTGTCTAGGCACCCTTGCTTGAATCAGTTCAGTCGCTCAGTCATGTCTGACTCTTTGCGACCTCACGTTCTGCAGCATGCCTGGCTTCCCTGTCCATCGCCAACTCCCAGAGCTTGCTCAAACTCACGTCCATCGAGCAGTGATGCCATCCAACCATCTCATCCCCTGTCCTTCATTCTTTGCCAGCATCAGGGTCTTTTACAATGAGTCAGCTCTTCACCTCAGGTGGCCAAAGTATCAGAGCTTCAGCTTCAGCATCAGTCCTTCCAATGAATATTCAGGACTGATTTCCTTTAAGATTGACTGGTTAAATCTCCTTGCAGGGATTGAATCCATGTTCCCTGCTTGGCAGGCAGATTTCTATTTACTGTACCACCAGGGAAGTCCACAAAGAACTTTGAAAATCGGATGGTTTGCTTGGGGTCATGAAGATTCAGTGACAGCAAGTGTAGACAATCAGAAGCCTTACTGCTCCCTCAGGAAGGTTTCTGAATGGCAGAGTCTCCACCCTGTGTGGGGGATGCAGAATATAAAGGACTCCTCTCTCCAGGTCTCTTCTTTTTCTCAAGAAGTTGGGCCATTAGTATGCCTGCATCATACTGTACTTTAATGATTGAGCCCCATCTTCTAGTGGGTACAAGTCACTGTACTCGATCTTCACTCTTGTTCATTTTCTCTCCATGTGGTGAGTGACCCAGGCCTTGCTCCTAGAACTGGCTCCCCTCCCTTCGGTCCTCAGTCCTCTCTTCTCTCCTCTCATCAGTGTTTATACGTCCTTAGTGACAGGTCTCTGGCTGCAGCAAGTAGCTGCAGAGTAGCTGGCTGCAGCAAGGTGAGATCCCAAGACTGCCCTTGGGTTTGAAGCCACTAACCCCATCCCACTCATCTGAAAGCTTAGCGCTGGAATTTTGGCCACTGTAGTGCCTTATTTCCTCACTAATTCATTCATCCTGACATGACTCTTTCTCTCTGACCATTTCATAAGGACTTGGACAGGATGAGCCAAAGCAAATTCCTTGGCCTCTGAATGGAACAAACCCTTGTATCTGCTTCTAGTGCTATGAATTACTGGGAAAGCAAAACACAAAGTGAAAATCGAAGCTAACTTTTTACAGATATCTGCCTGCGGATGGGATAACAGGTGATTTATTTACATATAGCAATGTGAGGTGAACAGTGCTTTATTCTTGGGATGAGAACGGAAGATCGCAGAGTATTTTTCTTGAACAAGGCAGGATTCTATTGCAGACCTTATCCTCCACCCTCTCCTATAACCAGGGAAACAAGACAAAGCAGTTCACTCGCCTAGCATCTTCCCTTATCCTCTTATTGTCTGGTTACATTTTGTTTTCCAAAGTTGGGGTGGAGATGGGCATTTTTGAAATGACTGGAACCTTTAAATTTGTTATAAATGTCAGTTCTTTGTGACACAGTCTCCCCAGAAGACATAATAACATGTGACATATTGATAGGATCAGGGTGTTCACAACCAGTGTGTTTATATCAGGCACAAGGGGGGTGAGAAGCTGCAGAAATGATTGGGGTGAAAATTATTGCTAGCCTGGGGCTGCTCTCTGCTGTAACTGCTGCAACTCTTGTTTGGAGCTATTTTGCATGCATATTTTACACCCCCACCAGCCTTCCTTGCTGGCTTTCTCTTCCCTGTCTCTTTCCTGATTTCTCTGTTTTGTTAGAAGCCAGGCAGCCAGCTTCCATCCTCTTGGTGTCTCAGTGCCGGGTTTGTGTGGGAGGGATGTATGCTCATTCACGCTCATTTGCAACTGCAGGTGCTATGCAATTAAGATTTAACAGTGAGTAATTCTATCACATCCTTCAATCCTCAGATTAAAGAACAATGATCATAAGGTCTATACGTCCAGTGTAAAATAAGCGATTTTCAACATTAAGGTGTGGTCTGCTGTCTAAGATGATATTTGTAACTTCACAAATGTAGTTAAAACCTCATATATGTAGTTACATTGTAAATTTTTTTAAATTTATTTTTTACTAGAGTGTAGTTGCTGTACAATGTTGCACTAGTTTCTGCTGTACAGTAATGTAACTCTGCTATATGTATACACGTATCTCCTCCCTTTTGAGCCTCCCTCCCACCCCCACAGCCTATCTTTTTAGGTCATCACAGAGCATCAAGCTGAGCTCCCTGTGCTATATAGCAGCTTCCCATTAGTTATGTATTCTACACGTGGTAGTATATATATATATAAGTCAATCCTCATCTCCCAGTTTGTTCCATATTCTCCTTCCACCCCTGTGTCCAAGTATCTCTTCTCTACATCTGCATGTGTATTCTTTACCTGAAAATAGATTCAT
The DNA here is from genome assembly GCF_054371585.1 of Giraffa tippelskirchi. Lineage (NCBI taxonomy): Eukaryota > Metazoa > Chordata > Mammalia > Artiodactyla > Giraffidae > Giraffa > Giraffa tippelskirchi. The sequence continues at coordinate 24,377,408 of NC_137284.1, forward strand.
CTGTATGATTTTTCCAGATTCCTTGTTGTGTTAGTTGCTCAGTTGTGTCTGACTCTTTGCAACCCCATGGACTGTAGCCCACCAGACTCCTCTACCCATGGAATTCTCCAGGCAAGAATACTGGAGTGGGTAGCCATTCCCTTCTCCAGGAGATCTTCCAACCCAGGAATGGAACCCGGGTCTCCTGCATTGCAGGTAGATTCTTTACCATCTGAGCCATGAAGGAATCCTTCATCTGTACCATTTTTCTAGATTCCATATATATGCATTAATATATGATATTTCTCTTTCTGACTGACTTCAGCAGATGTAAATGTGAACAGCAATATCCTCATTGGTTTATCTATCGGTTTGGCCAGGAGATTTATCTTATGGAAAAACCCAAATGAACTTTTTGGCCAACCCAGTACAGAGGCTCAGATGAAGTTCGTGCCCTAAAATGAAACCTTCTATAACTTGTACAAGAGACATACCAAGGAATTCAGAACTGAAAGTGACTTTATTAAATCACTGAAGACAACCATATTCTTTAATAGCAGGAGTGAGAGATGCCACAGGAGTGAAAAAACATACCTCAGGCTCCAGTTCAGTTCAGTTCAGTTCAGTTCACTTCAGTCGCTCAGTCGTGTCCGACTCTTTGCGACCCTATGAGTCATAGCACGCCAGGCCTCCCTGTCTATCACCAACTCCCGGAGTTTACCCAAACTCATGTCCATCGAGTCAGTGATGCCATCCAGCCATCTCATCCTCTGTCATCCCCTTCTCCTCCTGCCCCCAATCCTTCCCAGCATCAGGGCCTTTTCCAATGAGTCCAGTGGAGGAAGTCAAATTCACCAGCTCTCACTAAACCATTCCCACTTGCCTTCTTGCAACTGCTACAGTAATTATACGATGAGTCTCCAAATAATTCGAAATTGGCTCACATATTTTGAAACTTCTTACATTGTTTGCTTATTGTTTCATATGTGCTGACTTGTCTAACCTACTTCATTGAAAATGTGTTGGAGATAAGAACTACATCTTAAAGTCTTTCTATGGTGAAGATTGGGCTGATGCTGATCATTTAGTGGGAAGATTTAGTAAATATTCCTTGATTGATTTAAATATACAAGTATTTTGTCTACATGATTCTTTGTAAAATAATACTAGGAAATTAAAAATGACATCTGAATATTTTAGATTTCCTTCTGATATATGGCATCTAGACTGTGAGTGTCTTGGGGAAAAAGTTGCAGTATAGGAATATTTATAAAGCCCGGTATGTAGTAGGTGCTGAAAAGAATGTTGCTGAATAAATAAATGAGTGAGTAAATGAATGAAAAATGTGGGCAACACGTTAATCAGGGGGGGAAAAACCAACTGTGGACAAAAGTTGGGGAAGATGAGCAAGTTTATAAAGAACAACTGGCTTGTTACATGTATCAGTCAGCAGGTTTGTACCAGGGCCTGTAGGACCTATTGAATACCTATTGGACCTATTGAACTTTCTGTTGTCTTATCGTGTCAGCTCTTTTGCTAACTCACTGACCTTGGGCACTCGAGAGGGCAAGTGGTAAATAACGTGGAGGGGAAGCTGAAGTTCCTAAAATACTGTTGCTCTCAAGGTCCCATCAATGGAGGCAATTCAAAATATCGAGTAAAATGCAAATGAGATAATTTGGTTGGTGGGAGGTGAAAGTTTATGAACACTTTGATGTCCTAAGCCTTGTGTTTATTTCATATGTTCCAAATCTTTGTGCCTTTGCTATTGTAATCATTACAAGTGACTGGGGTCCCAATAATGACTGCCTCTGACCCACAACTGCCACCAGCAGAAGTCCTGGAGCTCCAGTACACCTGACTCAGTGTTCTTCTTTACATTGAGCCCCTAATCGTCTCACATTAACTTCTAGGAGCCTCATGGAATGTAACATCGCTCCATTCACTCATTCTTCATGTATAAATGAATGAAGTAACAAATTCAAGTAGTATTTATTGAAGGTCATCTGCTTATTAGATGGTGTGCAAAGTGCTGATGATATGAAGATGAAAGGACCATTACCTGTGTTCCCAGTGCTCACTGTGAGGTGAGAAGAGAGAAATAAGACCCCAAGCCTTAATTTGACTTCATAGTATCTCATAGGACAAGACTGGGCCTTACAGTGGAGCAGAGGGTTTCACCAGCAGAAAGATGAATGATAGGGTTACCCAGAGTTCACATGCAAGGTAGCGATTCCTCTGATGCAAGTCACTGCCTCCCAGGGTCTACCTCTTGCTGCTTGCTTCAGACATCTGACTTTACCAGTTTACTGAGCAGAGCTCCATCTCTTTGGGACAGGCTCATATTTGACATGCTTGTAGGACTTGATTATATATACTATCTCAGAACGTCAATTCAATAATTTACAGTAATTGTCAGGCAGGTCAGACATCTTTCTGAGACAGACCAGGATATTCTCACCTTGAAGGGAAGGAAAAATGATCAGAGGGTTCCTTAAGGAGCATGTGCTCAGAGGAAGATTTTCATAGTATCCAGATCTGGTAGGCTGGTCACTCCCATCTGGATAATATACCCCACCTCCTGGGTCAGGAGGTGATTGGCTGTTTTGTTTTTTTTTTTAAATAATTTAAAACAATTTATTATTTTTTTTGGTCATGCCATTCAGGATCTTAGTTCCCCGACCAGGGACAGAACCTGTGTCTCCTACATTGGGAGTGTAGAGTCTTAACTACTGGATCACAAGGGAATTCTCAGAGGTGGCTGTTCTTAAAAGGCCACTAGAGTCCCCTCTCCCCAGAATGGGCCCTGCTGACATCCCAGTTCTGTCCTTGTGTTCTGGGACTGCAGCTGTTTATTCTGCCTCAATCTAGGTATAAAGTATTCAGAGGAGTGGATTGAGGGCATGTCTTTCAGACTGTGCTACAGAAACTTTATTCTCTTCATAGAGCATTGCACTTCATACTAATTTTGAAATTATTTACCTCAGATTGGGACTTGAACCCAGCTGAAACCCACTTTGGGACTTGAACCCAAATGGCCAGGGCTCAAACCTGGCCGAAACCCTGCTTGGGACTCTAACCTACGTGGCTGGGATTGGAACCCAACCAAAACCCTTGGTCTTCCAACTGAGATCACAGATCTGGTTTCAGGACCTAATGAAGCTCAAGTTCTTGATGCCTCATCATAGAAATAATTCAGTGAGGGACAAAGTGATAGCTAAGAAGTAGATCTGTTGAGAGAGAAACATACTCCACAGAGTGTAGGCTGTTGCAGAGGGTGAGTGTGGCATCAAAATGTGGTGTGGTTGGCTTTTATTCACTGAATAATTTCATAGACTATAATGAGTGGGAGGATTATTCCAACCATTTTGGGGGAGGAGCAGAGATTTCTAGGAATTGAACCAGTGCCAGCTTTTGGTCTTTGATGGTCGGCCTTGGAACTGTCATAGCTCCTCTGGATATGTCATTTAGCTTGTGGATGTATTACAATGAGGATATACTGAAGGTTAAAGTTCCAAGATGGCAGACAAGGTGAAGTCAAAGTTGCCGTGTCTGCCATCTTAGAACCATTTGATTCTAATGTTTATGTTGTGCCTCGGGTTATGTCATTCTTTCAGATGTCATTCTTTCAAAAGTTGTGCCCTGCCCCCTTCCCTCCTGTTTCAATTCCATTTTTATCAAAGTACAGTCTTTGTATATTAGGAGTGACATAATGGTACATGGCTTATGATGAAAAAACAACAGCCTTCTGCTCACTCTGTACTACTCCTTCCCTGAGGAAGTTTCTTTGGAAGTTTCATCCATTTTTTATTTCCATTTGTTCTTTTGGATGTGTCTGTGTCCCATCTTTTAGAGAATTTTGTTCATTTTTCTTGGTGTTTTTTTTAATGGTAAAGGAGGATTCAGTTTGCTAACTACATCCCAATCCACCTTGTCTGCCCTTCCTCCTTTCCACCTATCCCCTAGAACTAGGATTAACAGGAGCCTTCTGGTGAGGTTTGAAAGGGCTGAACTTGCAGTTGTAATCCCCACAGCCCAGGGCACAGCCAACCAGTGTTCAGATCCCATGCTCTTACCTGATAAGACTACAGGCAAGTCATTTAAAATGTAAGAACCTGGGTTTCAGTCTCCTCAAAATCAAAATGTTGATACTTGCCATCTAGAAAGTGAAGGTAAATAATATAATGCATGAAAGTGCCTAGAGCTGCATGCCTGAACAATAGGCTAAGATGAGGGGCTCTTTTGAAAGGTAAGGTATCACAGAGCTTGACTAGAGCTATTTCTATGCTGGAGAACTATTTTAAAAATAATTTAATTAATTAATTTAGTTTTGGCTGTGCTGGAGCTTTGTTGCTGCGTGGGCTTTTACTAGTTAACGGTGATCGGGGGCTCTTCTCTCATTGTGTGTAGACTTCTTTCTCATTTAGTGGCTTCTCTTGTTAGAGAGCATGGGCACTAGGGCATGCGGGCTTCAGTAGTTGCAGCTCCCAGGCTGCAGAGCACAGGTTCCGTTGCTGTGGCTCACAATAGGCTTAGTTGCTTAGCTTAGTTGCTAAGCTTAGTTGCTCTGAGGCATGTGGGATCTTCCCTGTCTAGGGATCAAACTCATGTTTTCAGCATTGGCAGGTGAATTCTTTACCAGTGAGCTACTAGGGAGGAGCTATACTGGGAAATTTAAAGCAGGTGGAAATATGCCCTTCCTCTTTTGCCCTGCATCTTGAAAACCTATCTGCAAACTGGTCTTAGCTTGGCCAGCTTTGAGCCCTGGAGTACTTTTCCACCTTTGGCTTCCCAGCTCCGTTTCTGTTTAGTCTTTCTCTAAACAAGGTACGAGGCTTCCTTCTGCTTAGTGAATTACAATCATGCTGCAGTTCTCACTCTTTGCAATGACACCCGAATCACCTTGATGGGGTTTTCAATGCTCCTCACTTCCTCAGTCACATTTACATTCTCTAGGTTTATTTCCCCAGATGGCTAATCTCACTCCACTGTATGTAGAGTTTGCGAGTTTAATTCTCAGGGGACAATCTTATCTCCCTTCTCTTTGCTTCTTTATGATCTAATCAGACTCAGAAATCAACCACAGAATTTTCTTTTTAGTGAAGTCTCTTTGGACTTCCCAGTGTTGTCAGGGTTTCTTGGCCATCCATGGGGTGGACCAGGGAGACTCTTCCTAGGTTCTCTGGAAGCAGATGCTTGAGATGGAGTGTGTGTGCAAAATGTTTATTAGAGGTCTTTGCTGTGCTGTTCTCAGTTGCGTCTAACTCTTTTGTAGCCCACCAGGCTCCTCTGTCTCTGAAATTTCCCAGGCAAAAATACTATAGCAGGTTGCCATTTCCTCCTCCAGGGGATCTTCCCAACCCGGGGATTGAATCTGCATCTCTTACATCTGTCTTCTGCTTGGCAGGAGGATTCTTTATCACTAGCACCACCTGGGAAGCCTGTGATTATTACGGATCAGTTCAGTTCAGTTTAGTCTCTCAGTCGTGTCCGACTCTTTGTGAACCCATGAATCGCAGCACGCCAGGCCTCCCTGTCCATCACCAACTCCCTGAGTTTACCCAAACTCATGTCCGTGGATCAACACCTATGAAATGGGAGGAAGCAGGATTGGGCAGAGGGAGAAGTTAAAATGCTAATACATCAAATATCTGGGGTAAATATTGTATGGCAGAGTTGATATGCATGTATGTCATGTTAGAACAATATGCCTATGCCTTTATACCCACTTTTGGCTCCACCCTCAGTGCAGGCTGCCCTGGGAAGAGAGTGTTCTCAGACCAGGCATCTCTCTGCAGCTAAGGCGGACCTGGAAAGAGCTGACAGCTGGGAGTTGCCTACTGACTGCACTCTGCAGCTGGGTGGCAAGAACTTCTCTTAACGGAGAGTAGCAGGGAGGCGAGCAGTCTTAGATGTCCATCTTCATGTCTGTTACATATGCAGACTATTCAGTACTTATATCAGTTTCTTAGCAAATACCCGTGATTGTAATTTGCTGATTACTATGCACCTGCTCCCTAGGATGGTAGGCGAAGCTCAGGAGCTTGCCTCTGTTGGGCTGATCCTCTCCATTACCCAACAGGTAGTGGGCATGCACTAAAGAGTCATAAAACCAGTGTTTGCCTTCAAATTCAATGTCTGGAGTTATTTCTACTGCTGTAGTCATCACTATAATCCGAAGACCAGAACACTGATAATTCCTGAGTCCCTCTTGGAGGCTTGCCACCGTGCCAGCCTTAGACCTGCAAAGTGGTTTCCTCTTGACAACCATTTTAGAAAATAAAAGCCATTGCTCTGAGAACTGCTGCTCAGAGAAGTTGAGTAGCCCTCTGACTCCAGAGCTTAGAGTTTCTCCATGCACTGAGTCAGCACTGCTGGTGAGGCTGGGCTTCCAGGCACCTGATGGGAGCACCTCTGGATTAGGTCTTGTGTCTTCTCTGGCATTCATATTGATGTTGGAGCCCAGATGACATAGGCCACTGTAGCTGCTGTCTTCCTAAGGTAAGATGAACACCCTCCTTTAACCAGAAGGCTCTGTTGATACAGCAAGCGTCCTGGGATTGCAGGTCTCCTGGGCTTTACTCTGTTCTAACCCTGAGAACATATCCCAGATGTTGACTGTGTGCTGTATTCAGATTCCTGCCAGGCTTTCACTGAAGACCATGAAATTTTCCCTAGGGGTGCCCTTTCTTTCCCCCATCCAGGGATTGTCTTGAGTGAGGGGCATGGAAAGCCCACTCACCCACTTATCCTGCATGAGAGTCCTGGCTGGCATCTGTTAGGACCAGCCCAGGAGGCTCTTCTTGGTGCCCTGATACAGGCAGATCCCTGGGCATCCCCCATGGGGCTTATGGCCCATGTTGAAGTGGATTCTCACCTGACCTAAGCCCTCTCTCTGGCTTCGGGATACAGCAGTGCTGAAGATAATCAGCCTGGAAAGGTTAGAAAAACCTTAAGTTGGTTGAGAAGAGCCTAGGAAGAAGCCAATTTGGTTTCTAATCTTGAGGCAAGGGGTGAACATAGAGGGCTGGGGGACTGGGCGGTGGAAATGACAGCAAAGGAAGAAACCAGGCAGGAAACAATCTCAGAGCTTGTGCCAGGAGAGTCCAGAAGCAGTGGTCTAGGCTGCGAGGGGCGGGATGGGAACAAAGTGTGTGCAGATGAAAAAGCACTGTAAGTTTAGGATCTGGGGTCAGTACCGTGTGGTGGCTGAAAGCATGGTCTCTAAGATCGGAGAGTCTGGATCTGAATCCACTCACCACCAGCCATGTGACCTTGAGCAAGTTACTTAACTACCCTCCCTCTTAGTCCTTTTCTTTGTAAAATGGGGATAATTATGGTCATTATCACATTGGGTTGCTGAGAGGATTAAATGGGTCTGCCTGCCTGCCTGCGGAGGATGTGTTTCCTCTCTCTTTATTCCTTTGAATGAACTTTGGATTTTACAACAGTTTGAGACTCTCTGAGTTTGTAAAGAGAGTGTAGGGAGTTCTCAGTTTCCCTTTTAGTGTCATACGTGAACTGTGATGCATTTGTTACAATGAATGAACCAAAACTGGTACATTGTCATCAGTTAAAGCCCATACCTTCATTCAGACTTCCTTGAATGACTTCCAGACTTATAACTAGTCGTGGTCTCTCCTTTGTTGTTGTTTAGTCACTACTTTGTGTCTGACTCTTTTGCAACCCCGTGAACTTTAGACCACCAGGCTCTTCTGTCCATGGGGTTTCCCAGGCAAGAATACTTCAGTGGGTTGCCATTTCCTGCTCCAGGCGATCTTCCCGACTTAGGGATGGAACCCACACCCACGTTTCCTGCATTGGCAGGTGGATTCTTTACCACTGAGCCACCTGGGAAGCCCTCATCTCTCCTTTGGCTCCTTGTAACATGACAGTTTTAGATGACCTTGAGAGTTTTGATACATACTGGTCAGGTGTTAAATACAACGTCCCTCAGTTGGGATTTGTCTGTTTTTTTCCCTCATGCTTTGGCTGGGGTTATGTGTTTTGGGGAGGAAGGCTCATCGATATTTATTTTGTACTTTGGGTTATAACCCACTACTACTTTATTTTGTTGCTCTAATTCTTCCCCTCATGCAAAGAGTTGACTCATTGGAAAAGACCCTGATGCTGGGAAGGATTGGGGGCAGGAGGAGAAGGGGACGACAGAGGATGAGATGGCTGGATGGCATCACCAGCTCAATGGACATGAGTTTGGGTAAACTCCGGGAGTTGGTGATGGACAGGGAGGCCTGGCGTGCTGCGATTCATGGGGTCGCAAAGAGTTGGACACGACTGAGCAACTGAACTGAATTGAATTCTTCCAACCTTTTCGAACAAGAGCTTCTTCAGTTGGCTCCAGGGGCAGGGATTTTCTGTTGAATTCAACTTTGTCAACTCAGTGATGTAATTGGATTTGACCCAACAGGAACTGGGGTCCTGAGCAGGAGTTTCCTGTGTTGTTGCTTTGTGATTAAATTCTTCCAGTTACCAGCGTGGTCAGGCCAGGTCTGGGCAGGTTTTCCTAACCTCTGAGATGGAAATTCTTGGAGTGGAATGAAGTTTGTAAACTTGATTTCCTTATTTGTCTCCCTGTTCTCACTATGAATTCAGTTTGAACAACTGAGAAAGATCTTCCCTAGGACAGATTAATGAAGAAATAGAGTTTAACATACTGTTATTTCCTCAGCCCCTCAATGCTGGCATTCCTCATAGCCTGTTTCTTCTCACTAAGCACTAGACAGGCTTATTTCCCAAGTTAAGTTTTACATCCATGGAGCTAATGAAACCGTAATTCAACAAATGCATAACTCCTGGTTTGAGCACTTCTAATTCTTTAATTAGTTGCTTGCTGATTGCTCTAATCTCAGGACACAGTGAAATCCTAGAACACAGAGAGTATATTTTATATATATTTGTGAATCCGTTGCTTGGCACAGTAATATATTAGAGGCTTAAAAATGTTGATTAAATAACTCAGGACTGGAAAAGTAATTAGTTTACCTAACTTGATGAACTTGTTAATAAAATTATTATTTAAAGTAATTCAGATTGTGCCTGCCTCTCCCCATGTGGTGGTCTTCTTATCAGCCTCTTAAGCAGTTTTGAAAAAAAGCGCTGATTGTAGCTCTTGTTTTTCTTAGCTGACCTTTCCCACTGCATTTGTCAGGCATTTTGCCTCTTGGCTTTTACTTATCACGGAACATAACTTGTTCCCTGACCTGAACTTTGTCCATTTTTTCAGATTTCTGTACCTTTTCTTGTTATGTCAACTCTGTTTTTCTTTAAATAACAACCTTTTGACAGTTTGTTTTTCTGTTCACTGATTTTATTTTCCTTCTTTTCCTTCCTTCTGCGAGTGTGATTCTCAGTTTCTTTCACGTTTTAACATCAAGGAGTTTGATGAATATATTGGTTCTGTTTATTGCTGGATGCCATTGTAAAGAATGGACCCAAGTGTGAATGAAGCAAGGTTGCCAATGAAGGGCTGAGAAGCAGAGGAAGAGATTCATGCTTGCTGATGAACTGACTGCTGTGTGTTTGGGATCTGAACACGTAGTGGGCTCAGAATTAGCTCTGCAAGCCAGGACCCCTGTCCACTTTTCTATGGTAATAGCAGCTCCTACTTGGGAGTGACCTTGGGGATAAATGCCTGTCTGGGTTGTGTTGGCATGACACTATGTTAGCCTTTGAAGTTCAAACTTCTTTATTCCTTTCGCAGTTTGCTTTCTTTCACCTGTTAACCTCAGGTGCTTTTTTTTTTCTTTTCGTTCCATGGCTTTTTTTTGTCCTGTGACCGAATCAATGCTGTTGTGGAAAGGTCAGCAGCTTCTGAAACACTTTTGGTTCATAACAGAATGTAAGACCCATTTTGAAATTCCTCCCCACCCCTCCTTTTTCCTCTCCCACCAAGAATCGATCCCAGAGCCCCATCTGTGCTTTTCCTTTAAATGGTTCTTCTTTACAGGTGTTAACATTGCATTTAAGTAAAACATAACATTGCCCTCTTTTAAGCAGGCACATCTTGTTAGGAACACAATATGTTCATTCCCAGAAAATTCCTGCTAACTCTCTGCACTGTCGCTGTTTCTGGGCCACTGTTTTGCTGTATAAATGGTCTTTCAGCCTGGTTTATGTGAATCCGACGTATAGAGCTTTTAAATCTGAACTGTGAGCCTCAGGATCCCATAGCATTTGCCCTTGGTGCTTCCCATCTTGGCAGAGAGGAACTGTGTCCCGCCGACGTGTCGGTGGAAAGAGGCCCTTCCATTGTGGTGCTTATTGGCATTGCTGGCCACTAACTCATGGATGCTAGATAATGAATATGTCGTTAACTAACCTTTCCATTTCCATTGTGTGTTTGAACAGGCAGTGCTCTTCAGGGCAAGGTGAGTGTAATTGCATGCCTTCTTTTTTAATGACAAATCGGTTTTGGTTGAATTCACCCCCTTTCTCCCTTCCAGTAGCTAAGAATAAACCAATTACCTAGAGAAGCCTTGAGATAGATCAGATAAACACATTGCTTACTTTTTCCTAGGCTGTGGATGCATTTGGTTGGCTGGTCTTTGTAAGCACAAATCAATCATACTTTGAATACTCAGTAAGTCTCCAAGCCCCTGAGGAAGGCACACAGGTGTGCCATGACTCAGTTCCACCATCTCTCTAGTTTTGTTTCTCCATTCTTAACCACAGACACTCTTTTTTTTTCTAGCCATAGTGAAGGAATCACCGTCCCTGTAACAAACCGTGTCCTTTACTTCTTGGTGCTTCTGTACACAATGCTCTCGCCTTAACTTACCTTTCTCTACTGTAGCTTCCCACTCATGCCCCATCATTGCTAAACCTTCAGTGATCCCCTCCCCCATCTGTAGAACTGACCATCCCTAACTTCACGCTCCACTTACATTTGGTACATTGTTGTACTCATCGTGACACGTGGCGGTTTTTGGTCAGTGGTTCTGTCTAGACCCCAGTGCTGTCCAATAGAACTTTCTGGAGTGAAGGAAACATGTTTAATATGGCTAGTGAACCCTTGAAATGTGGCTAGTGCGAATGAGCACTGAAACTTTATGTTGTTGGTTGTTGCTACCATATTGGACAGTGCAGGTCTAGACCAGTGGTTTTCAAATGTTAGTGTGTATCAGAACCACACGGAGGGCATAGTAAAACACAGATACCTAGGACCACCCCCAGAGTTTCTGAGTCAGTGGGCTTGTGTGGGGCCTAAGAATTTACGTTTCTAACAAGTCCTCAGATGATGCTGTTATTTCTGATTGTGGATTCATGTCTCAGCTTAGTGGCCTAGACCAGTGTTGGCAGATTACAGCCTCCAAGCAAGATTTAACCAGCTACCTGTCTTTGAAAGTGTTTTACTGGAAACAGCCTGTCCATCCATTTACATTGTCTGTGGAGGCTTTCACACCGCAATGACAGAGCCAAGTAATTGCAGCAGTAGATCACATGACTTGTAAAGCCAAAAAAACTCACTGTCTGACCCTTTACAGAAAGTGCGCTCACTGTTGGTCTCTATGAATGACACTTTGTCGTCTTTGTAGCTTTGGACCTTGCAACAGCGGGTGGGGGTGCCAAGTAGCCATGGAATGAATGAATGAATGAAACATTATCAAGGATTCCAGTTGAGTATAAATATTAGCCTTATTTATTAAGATAGATTGTTGTAGGCTTTCCACAAGTTTTGAGACGATCTATTTGAGTCATTTTGACTTGAGTCTTGGAGGCATTTAAAATTCATGTCCCTTAACAATTTGATCAAGGTGAAAGCTCTAAGTAAAGGACTGTGAAATGGAAAAGCCACATTAATCTGAACAGAAGGAATATTGGCTGTTGAATTTATTATTAGTAGTTGTAGTAATATTTTACAGAAATCTCATTGGAAAGCCATTGGGCAACATTCTCGGAGAAGATCAGCTTCAAGGACCTGACCGAGACATCTCTGCTCTGTGCTTCCAGGGCAGAAATTAGGGGTTTTCTCACTGGATTGTCCTGGTACTTCCTCTAGGCCCCTGAAGTTACAGGTGTGCTCAAAGTTTTCAAGGTCCAGGTACCATTAAATAAGAGCTTTCTGGAATTCCATTACAATGAGGATTATAGTATTTAAGCTTTATTTTCATTTTTCTTTCCTATTTCACATGGCTTTTGGGGGGAGTGGCAAAAGAACAAGTTAGAATAGTTTTGATTCAGCAGCATCTTATTTGTTATCCAACCTGCAACCTGCAAGTATTCTTCATCTCTTTCATTTCTCATCTTGGCATAGTGGTAAAATGGGTAAACCTTGTAATCTGACTGCCTAAGTCCCAGATCCTGGCTTTACTTGTTTTGAGCTGTGTGACCCTGGCAAATGACTTAACCTCTCTGGTCTTAAGTTTTAGGGGTTCTTGGGAAAGTCATCTAAACTTTCCATGTCTCAATTTTTGTGCTGCATTCTATGTTGTTGACTGGGTACCACCACCCCCACCACCATCTTCTAAAAGCACCATTTGCATCATATTACAGAGAAGCAGGGAAAAATATTTTGCAGAGTTTTATTGTATGATTTCAGGTTAGTGTCAGCCAGTGACAGGCACTTGGACACATGTTGGGAGGCAGGAGAGGAGAAGCCCCTGTTCTCTGGAGACAGTTACAGCCAGCCACCTGGGTGGATGTGGGAGCCAAAACCATTTTCTAGTGAGCTCTTGAGAATGACCTGTTTGCTGCTACAGCTCCAAGCAGTGGCAGGAGTGTCCCAGATATTCTTTAGACTTTTAGTGGCTTCCTGGTGTGGTTTTGAAACCACTGACTAATTTGCTACAGTCTGAGATCACTGGTGGTTGTTTCCCAGCGTGTACTCTCCTGGTCCTTCCAAACAATTCGAACACCTTCAAGTCCCTTTCCTATACCTGGAATCCATAGGGTGGCTTCTATTTTCCTAATCAAACTCTGACTGATACAGTATTCTCATGAGTTAAATGCAGATAATAATAGTACCACCTCATAGGATTAAATGAATTTTACACATCCCCACACACCTGAAGCTCTTTGAACATATTTTATGTTTATTTTCTATGTGTCTTCCCCATCCCCACTAGAATATGAGCTCCAGTCTATTTAGACATTTTTGTTGGAAAACTCCTCTGCTTTCCATCTTGATTGCAGTATGTGTCTGTTCCTTGCATTTCCAGGAGTTTGATGCTTCTCATTGCAAGTTTGGTCATGTATCTCTTCTCCTAACCAGAAATAGCTCCTCATTTTCTAGGAGGTAAAGGAAAAACTAGTTCCATGGAGTGGAATATAAACTTGGCTATGATTGATCATTTACCCACTCACAGTCTGTGCTGTAGCCCTCCTGAAGTTTCAAGGATTCTATAACTTACTTGAGTATTTCATACATCTATGCCTTTGCACATTCTGTTCCATATACTGGGGAGATCATTCCCTTTTCTATCCACCTGGTTAACTTCTCCAACTTCAATACTTTTTTTAAGCATCTTCCCTTTTGCTTTCTGAGCTCCCAGGAACAATTGGTCATTTATTTCTCCTTAGTCCTCTTATGTTTTGAACTCTCAGGGTTACCTCAGCATATCCAAAGTCAATATTTGCATGTTTATCTCTTCTGTAATTTTTAAGATATTTGCATCAAAACCTTTTCTTATTCCTCCTGGTGTCCAGAGCCCACAGACTAGGGTTGAATAGATCTTAGTGCCCATGCAGGAAATGCAGAATTGATCCCTGGGTGGGGAAGATTCCCTGGAGAAGGAAATGGCAACCCACTCCGGTGTTCTTACCTTGGAAATCCCATGGACAGTGGAGCCTAGTGGGCTACAGTCAATGGGGTCACAAAAGAGTTGGACACGGCTTAGCAGCTAAATAACAACCATAAATGTTTAACAAATCAATGATCAAACACCTTCATACCTACCTCAGCCTTACAGCTTCTGAAAGAGTTAACTCGGGGGGCCATGAGGGTTAGAGGCCATGAAGTTACAGACTCTGTCATCCTGCAAAAGCTGTGTCTGAGTACGTGGAGGAGTGGGAACTATTTTGGCCAGTGGTCACAAAGACTCATCTGTTAAACCAGTTGTGACTGGGAACAAGCTGATCTCATTCTTGTGGCTCCGGGGGTGTCAGATGTTTGGGTTTGACCTCTGTGATTAGGAGAATATCCAGTTCTTCAGAGAATGCTGTTTTCCTTCCTGTTTGCCTGGTCCTTGTCACTGGCTGTTTCATTGTGGCAGGTATATTACATCATGGCTGCCTGTAGGAAAAGAGGTTCTTGGCTGCAGAACTAAGGATGAAGCCAACATGTAATGTGCTGCTGGTTCCCTACAAGCTGGTGCAAGAGAAGATGTATGTTTCCCATGACTCTTCAGCTGTCCTTGGGGAATTTTAGCAAGTGGGTTTTTGCAGGAATGCTTAGATCTATTTTTTACCAAATGGTGCAAGTTAGAGATGGATGCAGTGTGGCGGAACCCTTATTCATTTCTCATCAGCACAGTCTGCTTCCCAGTCATCTCTGTGGGCTGCTTCACCTTAAGGATTCCTAATGTGCAAACATCTCCTACTCTAGCCTCAAGGTGATTTAGTCATCAGAATGCAGTTGTGAAGTTTTCACTTTTCCTTCTGCTTTAATTGGTCCTGTGAAAGCTTTACCCTCCTTGGGGGTGCCAGGGAACTATAATCAAGTTTGACATAAAAGGTCTGAGCTTGAGTCTTAGGTCTAACGTGAGTCAGCTTTGTGACTTTGGCTAAATCACCTAACCTTTCTGAGTCTCGTGTGCATGCTGTTTTAAATAGGGATGATTATAATTACTCTTCTCACCTCCTAGGGTGCATTAGTCTGATGAAGGATAGTCTAGTTCTACAGCAAAACGAGGACCAAGATGGTTGACTCTTGAACGTTGATTTGCACATTTCAGGTCTACTTGTATATGGAATTTTTTCAGAAGTGAATACTACAGTGCTACACGATCCAAGGTTATGAAATCTGTGGATGCAGGACTGTATCTAGAGGAACCACTGATACAGAGGAGCTGTGTATATGGTGGGCTGACTGTAATTCACACACAGGTTTTCGGCTGTGCGGAGGGTTGGTGCCCTTGACCCTCATAGTGTTCAAAGGTCAACTGGACTTCTTTTCCTCTAAATGAGTAATTGGTTACACAGGAAACTTGATGCCCAAGCAGTAACACACCGCTGAACATTAACATCACCTCCTGTCCTCCCAACATCCAGTGGCGGAGGAAGGGGTGAGTATATGTGGCCCAAGAGACTTTTAAGAGTTAGAGTTTCCCATTGTTACAGGCAGAGTATGGTTCACTCTGATGACAGAAAGAAGACTAGGGTCATTGTATACTCTGACTCTGTCTTGTCTGCTTGGGGCCACATGTATTTGAGTGGTTCTCAGCTGGGGGCGATTTTGCCTCCAGGGGACACTGGGTGATGTCTGGAGACATTTTTGGTCCTCACAACTGGGAGATGCTACTGGCATTTAGTGGTCTGAGTCCAGAGATGCTGCTAAACATCCTCCAGTGCACCATGAAAGCCCTCCACAACAAAGGATTATCTGTTCCAAATACCAGTAGTGCTATGGTTGGGAAACATTGATGTGTCCTGTTTAGTCCAGTTGGACATGACTTAGAGACTAAACGACCACAGCAGAGCTCTAGAACTAGTTGGGATGAGCAGCTTCTCTCTGGTTGAAGGCAACCCAGAGGAGGTGATGAGCACTCTGAGCGGCCTGCCTAAGGGTCATTTCTTGGTAAACCCTGAACTCAAATCCTGAATTCTCCAGATTTTTTTTTAAATTATAGTTGATTTACAATGTTGTGTTAGTTTCAGGAGTACAGCATTGTTATTCAAAGTGAATTATATATATATATATATATATAAAATTGAATAATTCATATTATTTCCCTTATATGTTATTGCAAAATATTGAGTATAATTCCTTGTGCCATTTTATATATAGTAGTGTGTATATGTTAATCTGAGCCCAGTACCTGCTTATGACATGAACTTGCATTGGACTCTTCTCTGCCTATTGTTCACCCTGAAATAGTCTCTTGCACCAGTATCACTTAATGGTTAAGAAAGTGGACTTCACAGATGGGATGCCTGCTTTGAATTCTTGCCTGTCATTTCCTAGTGATGTGACCACAGACAACTCTCTGTGCCTTCACTTGCTTGACTCTAAAATGGAGATATGAGTACCCATCTTTTTCAGTTGTAGTCCAATTAATATGTGGAAATAATACGATTATATGCCAACTACCAACCCCTGAGAATCGTGCTTGGCACTTACTAAGTGCTTGTGAGATAACCGCTATGCATCTGCATGCGTGCATGCTCAGTTATGTCCGACTCTTTGTGACCCCATGGACTGTAGCCTGCCAGACTCCTCTCTCCATGGGATTCTTTGTGCAAGAATACTGGAATGGGTTACCATGCCTT
Source organism: Giraffa tippelskirchi (assembly GCF_054371585.1). Lineage (NCBI taxonomy): Eukaryota > Metazoa > Chordata > Mammalia > Artiodactyla > Giraffidae > Giraffa > Giraffa tippelskirchi. The sequence continues at coordinate 24,393,833 of NC_137284.1, forward strand.
CCTCCAGGGGATCTTCCTGATCCAGGGATTGAACCTGTGTCTCCTGTGGCTCCTGAATTGCAGGCAGATTCTTTACTGCTGAGCCACTGGGGGGAAGCCCTGTATATATCTGAGCATGCATCTGACTCTACTCCAGAGCAAGTACACACCAATATAGCATCAGGTTATGGTTCCTGTATCTTTTCAATTCAGTTGGTTGAAACTTTATTTTATACCCCTTTTTTTTGTGTGTGCCAGACACAGCACTGGACCGTAGGAAATTAAAACCGCCCTAAATATACATTGGGGCTTCCCTGGTGGCTCAGGTGGTGGAGAACCTGCCTGCAATACCAGAGACCTAGCTTTGACCCCTGGGTTGGGAAGATGCCCTGAAGAAGGAAATGGCAACCCACTCCAGTATTATTGTCTGGAGAATCCCATGGATAGAGAATCCTGGCGGGCTACAGTCCATGGGGTCTCAAAGAGTCAGACATGACTGTAAGACTAACACTTTCACTTTCAAACATACATTTGAGTAAGTTTATTAGTTTAGTCTAAAATAAATATAATAGGACTATATATGTTCTCCTGTAACAGCTCCAAGTTGGGACTGGTTAATTCTATCTGAGACTGTATGGGAAGAAAGTTTGCTTTTCTTTGTTTATTTTAAAACATTAGTTTTGAAAAGATGAAAAATCAGAGGAGAAGGACTTTCCAAGAAGAAAGGAAAATTTTCTCCTTAGTTTCAAAACTCAAGATGGTTTATCTCTTGAACCCTCTCCTCGTCTTGGCGGTTCCATCTCCCTGCCTGGGATCACTTTGAATTTATCTCCCTGATCTGAGATGACAGGAGGGCATTGCTCCTGCTTGTCTCTCGCCACTTTTATTCCCTGATAAATCGACTTGTGTCAGAAAAGACATCTTTGTGTGGGAGGGCCTCTGAACATGCTGCTTTTATCCCTTTATCACTTGGAAGAGTTACCACTGTAGGAAGCCCAGAAACGGCCACTAATTTGGGGAGGCTCATGCAGTAGACCAGCTGGACATTGTACTGAACAGCAGTGATCTGCGGAGCTGTTTGAACTTGTTCACCCTCGTGATGAGCAGGAAGAAACCTCTCCTGGTAGGGATCTGCTGGCTGATAGAGCAGAGTGAAATTAGGAATAATAATAATAAAAAAAAATTCTCTTTCCTAGAATTTTTAGACCTTCAGAAGGGTACCCAAACTACAAAATACTCATTCTATAGAGAAAGAGGGATTATGTTTTGTTTGTAACTGTGTTTTAATGAGCTACATTTGCCTTAAGAGTTGAGATAAGTGTGTTTACATATCCAGCCTTACAGCCAGTTTCTTGAGCCAAGCAGCACAGACTGAAGAAAGCATTGAATGTTGAAGTTTGGCCTAATAGGGGTGGGGGAGGGGCATGGATCTGAAGAGAGCTTTTTAAAACTTTAATATCTCTTTCATGTTAATCTGAGAGGGTGAAAAAATATGAGTGAATGATCAATTAATTATCCCCATATAGCTGTGGATAATTGCTCATTCTCCCTCAAAAGAGCTTTAGTTCCCCCAAATAGTTACTTCCTTCATTTTAGGCACAGGGCTTACAAATTAAGCTTATCTCATTGTCAGAACATGTCCTGGGGACGGCAAGTCAGATGAAGGCTTTATTATTGCTAATTGCAATTTTATACCTTTAGAGAAGCACCTGTGTCGATTGCATGCACTCTTGCTGTTCTTTGAATGCATGCAGATTGCATTATGTGCGTGGTACTTGGCCTCTTGTTTCCTTACATAATGAGTTGCCTCTGAGATGAGATGATACTTTCAGAGTAGTGATAGACCCATGTGCAAATTTGTTTCCAATAATTAAACTATCAAAAGAATGTACCATTTCTCTTGAGTTCCAAGAGGAGTGATTTCAGAAGAGCTGTGTTTGGGCTAACCCAGATAAAACTGTGAGAAGCTCAGTGAACTTGTACCTTTGACATGGGTCCTTGACATCAGACCTTCTCTACCCTCTCTCACACTGCCTTAAACTACATTTTGGGTTTTTTTCCACCTTGACATAAGTGCCATCTTTTTGTAGAGTCCTGTTCTGCGCGTTGTAGGGTGTTTAGTAGTATATCCAACTTCAGCCCACTAGGTGCCAATAGCATTCCCTTTCTCAGGTGTGACAACCAAAATGTCTCTAGCTAGACATGTCCAGGTGTTCTTTGGGAGGCAAAATTGCCCCGGTTGAAAAACCACTGTGCCATTTGATGTTTTGTTTACACAGAAAAAATAATCTATTAGACTGTGACCCTCAACTGTATGCTGGGCAATTTAGGAGGTTACTTGACCTGGTTATCTACAGAGGACTGTATGTACTGATTTGCTTTGGCAAGTCTTGTTTTGTACCTGTTGTCTCACCACAGTTATTAATAGTACTTCCTTTCACTTCCAAATGTATACAGATTTGAATGACAAATTTTATAGACACCATAGGTTTGAGTAAGATGTTCAAATCCTTCCAATTGGAGAAATATTAAACCCTGAAATTCAAGTGATTTGCTGAAGGTCTGGAGCACAGCTACTAAATTTGGTTGTTAAACCTTGAAGTCAAGACAGTGGAACTCCAAAGCCCTATTGGTTGCTTGAATATTTCTGTCTGATTCCCTCATAGTAATCCATAGTAACTCAACACTAAAATACACTACTATGTATAAAGCTGATAAATAATGAGAACTGATATATAGCATAGGGAACTGGACTCAATTCTCTGTGGTGACCTATAGGGAAGGAAATCCAAGGAAGAGGGGATATATGTATACATGTGGCTGATTCACTTTGCTATACAGCAGAAACTAACAGAACATTGTAAAGCAACTATACTCCAATTAAGGAAAAAAAAAAAAAAGGATTTCAGAAACAACCATGGTGGAGAGACCCTGGAAGAATTCTTTCTTCTCAGTATCCAGAAGGAGGAAGACAGAATAGTCCTAGATTCAAATCTGAGTTTTAGTATTTACTTTAGTTTTAGTATTTACTTTAGTATTTACTTTAGTTTTAGTATTTACTTTTCTGTGACCTTGGGCCTCCTGTATTTCTGTGTCTATGAAATAGAGATAAGAAACCAAATACAGGGTATCCTAAGTGTTAAATGAAATGTTCCCTTGGTATCTCTAATTTTCTCAGAGAGATCTCTAGTTTTTCCCATTCTATTGTTTTCTTCTATTTCTTTGCATTGATCACTGAGGGAGGCTTTCTTATCTCTCCTTGCTATTTTTTTGGAACTTTGCATTCAGATGGGTATATATTTCCTTTTCTCCTTTGCCTTTCACTTCTCTCCTTTTCTCAGCTATTTGTAAGGCCTCCTCAGACAACCAGTTTGCCTTTCTTTTTCTTGATCACTGCCTCCTGTACAATGTCACTAACCTCCATCCATAGTTCTTCAGGCACTCTATCAGATCTAGTTCCTTAAATCTATTTGTCACTTCCACTATATAATTGTAAGGGATTTGAATGGTCTAGTGGTTTTCCCTACTTTCTTCAATTTAAGTCTGAATTTTACAATAAACAGTTCATGATCTGAGCCACAGTCAGCTCCTGGTCTTGTTTTTGCTGATTGTATAGAGCTTCTCCATCTTTGGCTGCAAAGAATATCATCAATCCAATTTCAGTATTGACCGTCTGGCGATGTCCATGTGTAGAGTCTTCTTTGGTGTTGTTGGGAGAGAGTGTTTGCTGTGTGCATGCTAAGTGAGAACGCTAAGTGCATTCTCTTGGTGAAACTCTGTTAGCCTTTGCCCTGCTTCATTTTGTACTCCAAGGCCAAATTTGTCTGTTACTCAGGGTATCTCTTGACTTCCTACTTTTCCATTTCAGTCCCCTATGATGAAAAGGACATCTTTTTTGAGTGTTAGTTCTAGAAGGTCTTGTTAGTCATCACAGAACCATTCAACTTCAGCTTCTTTGGCATTAGTGGTTGGGGCATAGACTTGGATTACTGTGATATTGAATGGTTTGCCTTAGAAATGAACAGAGATCATTCTGTCAGTTTTGAGACTGAACCCAAGTACTGCATTTTGGACTCTTTTGTTGACTATGAGGGCTACTCCATTTCTTCTAAGGGATTCTTGCCTACAATAGTAGATATAATGGTCATCTGAGTTAAATTCACCCATTCCAGTCCATTTTAGTTCACTGATTCCTAAAATGTTGATGTCACTCTTGCCATCTCCTGTTTGACTAGTTTCAATTTACCTTAATTCATGGACCTAACATTCCTGGTTTCTGTGCAATATTGTTCTTTACAGCCTTGGACTTTACTTCCATCACCATTTACATCCACAGCTGGGTGTGTTTTTGCTATGGCTGCGTCTCTTCCTTCTTTCTGGAGTTATTTCTCCACTCTTCTCCAGTAGCATATTGGGGTTTTCTGGGGCATTCATCTTTTAGCATCATACCTTTTTGCCTTTTATTATCGCTCATCTAGAGCCTGACATCCTGGTGTCTGAAGTCAGGTGGGCCTTAGGAAGCATCACTATGAACAAAGTGAGTGGAGGTGATGGAATTCCAGCTGAACTGTTTCAAGTTCTAAAAGATAATGCTGTTAAAGTGCTGCACTTATATGCCAACAAATTTGCAAAACTTAGCAGTAGCCACAGGAATGGAAAAGGTCAGTTTTCATTTCAGTTCCAAAGAAAGGCAATGGCAAAGAGTGTTCAAACTAACACACAATTGTACTCACTCACATGCTAGCAAAGTAATCCTCAACATTCTCCAAGCAAGGCTTCAACAGTATGTGAACTGAGAACCTCCAGATGTTCAAGCTGGATTTAGAAAAGGCAGAGGAATCAGAGATCAAATTGCCAGTATCTTTGGATCATAGGAAAAGCAAGAGAGTTCCAGAAAAACATCTACTTTTGCTTTATTGACTACACCAAAGCCTTTGACTGTGTGGATCACAACAAACTTTGGAAAATTCTGAAAGAGATGGGAATACCAGACCACCTGACCTGCTCTTGAGAAATCTGTATGCAGGTCAAGAAGCAACAGTTAGAACCAGACATGGAACAACAGACTGGTTCCAAATAGGAAAAAGAGTATGTCAAGGTTGTATATTGTCACCCTGGCTTATTTAACTTATGTGCAGAGTACATCATACGAAATGCCAGGCTGGATGAAGCACAAGCTGGAATCAAGATTGCCAGGAGAAATATCAATAACCTCAGATATGCAGATGACACCACTCTTATGGCAGAAAGTGAAGAAGAACTGAAGAGCCTTTTGATGAAAGTGAAAGAAGAGAGTGAAAAAGCTAGCTCAAAACTCAACATACAAAAATCAAAGATCATGGCATCTGGTCCCATCACTCCATGGCAAATAGATGGGGAAACAATGGAAACAGTGACAGACTTCCTTTTCTTGGGCTCCAAAATCACTGGAGATGGTGATTGCAGCCATGATATGAAAAGACGCTTGCTCCTTGGAAGAAAAGCTATGACCAACCTAGACATTATATTAAAAAGCAAAGACATTACTTTGCCAACAAAGGTCTGTCTAGTCAAAGATATGGTTTTTCCAGTAGTAATGTATGGGTGTGAGAGTTGGACTATAAAGAAAGCTGAATGCCGAAGAATTGATGCTTTTGAACTGTGGTGTTGGAGAAGACTCTTGAGAGTCCCTTGGACAGCAAGGAGATCCAACCAGTCCATCCTAAAGGAAATCAGTCCTGAATATTCATTGGAAGGACTGATTCTGAAGTTCCAAATACTTTGGCTACCTGATGCAAGGAACTGACTCATTGGAAAAGACCCTGATGCTGGAAGAGATTGAAGGTGGGAGGAGAAGGGGATGACAGAGGAAGAGATGGTTGGATAGCATCACTGATTTGATGAACATTGGTTTGCGCAAGCTCCAGGAATTGGTGACGAACAGGGAAGCCTGGCATGCTGCAGTCCATGGGGTCACAAAAAGTTGGACATGACTGAGCAACTGAACTGAAGTGTTAAATGAGATAATGTATATGTAGTATGGCACATGGTTTATAATTCTCACTCGTAAATTGTTGATACGGTTAATATTAATTCCAAGAGAAAACAGGAGGGTGGTAGAGGTCAAGACATAAAGGAAAGCAGGCAGACTCCTGGAGGCTCTGATGGCCGAGTAGCATCCTGGGCTGAGTGGTGCTGTGGAGGGCTATTTGTCAGGGTACTCTGGTCCCTTGATGGGCTGCATCTGGAAAGAATGCTCACTGAAATTTTGTAATCCATAGTGGAAACACTTCCTCCCTTCCTAAGGTATTACAAATTTATGGGGCACTGTTGAAAAGCAAAAGGCCATGAAGCCTCAAAGCCATGAATAATATAATGGTGGGATTCCACCCTGGAGAGCTGAGTACAAAGAGGGTCAAGCCTGGTGGGGGAAACCCCGAAGTTCTAGTTCTGTTCAGACAAGTAGGTGTGTGGTCCTGAGCAATCATTCTTGTCCTTTAAATCTTAATTTTCTCACTATGAAAAGAATTGTAACTGAGCCCTGATATGTCTTTTCCCATAAAAAAAAGACTCACAAAATGACTTTATAGCAAAGTTATAGAACAATGAAAGGACTTCCCAGGTGACTCAGTGGTAAAGAATCAGCCTGCCAGAGCAGGAGATGCAAGAGATGCAGGTTTGATCCCTAGGTCCAGAGGATCCCCTGGAGAAGGAAATGGCAACCCACTCCAGTATTCTTTCCTGGGAAATTCCATGTGCAGAGCAATCTGGTGGGCTCCAGTCCATTGGGTCACAAAGAGTCAGGCATGACTGAGCACTGACACACACACACTCAACACAACCCTGTCTTCCCTCCAAGTCCCTGGTGCTAGTTTAACTTGTACTTTTATTTTTAAATTCTTTGAATCTAAGAGGTTACCCCTGGGGAGTGGCAATATAGGTAACTCATATCACTTGTTGGTGTTTTTTGTATTTTCCAAATGTTCTACTATGCACACATATCACTTTGAAAGTCAGAAAATATCTAATGCTGCTCATTTATTTTTCTAAGGCTATAAGATTGCAGATTGAATAGGCCTGTGGGAAAAAATACTCCCTACCTAGAAAAACTTGCTCTGAGTGTTAAGACTTTAAATATCAGCAGTCTGCAACCCTGCCAGGCCTGTGGATCATTACCTGAGATATAATGAACCAGGGAACATGCTAATAAAAACAATGCATGATGCTTGGTCACTCTCACCCCCACCTCCCAGTTGCATGGGCACAGGTGGCTGGTATGGTGTCTTTGATCAGACTCATCACTCTGGGGAAAGCAGACGTGTTTGACTTTCTGCTCAGTTGCTTCGATGGGTTTTAGTACACCACACTTTGTTTTATTTTCATTTTGTACATATATTAATAATCATTCAGCCTTGCTCTAAGGCAGTGCAGCATTGCATAGAAGCTGTTCTACCAAAACAGGTGCCAGTGTTTTTCAAAAGCCTTCTTGCAAATAAAGATGGCTATTGAGTTCTCAAAACTAGTAAAAATTCCCATCATTTAGAGAGAAGAAAAAAGACCAAGAGATGTTTTGATGTTCCAGAGTAAGAACAGGCACTTTCAGTTTCACTCAGATTTGGATACTTTGGGAATGTGTATATTTTGTTCATTTACAAATACCTGAGCTATGATACTGACTTAGAAGAATGGTTTTATGTAACTTCAACTCAGGCAGGGAATGATATTGATTATGATGTTTATCATCAATTTGACTAAATTCTCTGTTCCATGGCTTTCTTTTCCTAACAGGTCCTATGGGACTTGTCAGTGTTTGGATCTGTGGATGAATATGGTCTCCACAGGACACACTGTAATAGTGAAGGGGTCAGTTTTGGAGTGGAGGTGCAAGTCCTAGCTCTGCCACTTAGTAGAATTAATTAAAATTGTATCATTCTAACTTCTTCATCAATAAAGTAGAAATCATAGTATCTATCTTCAAAGATTCTTTTGAGGAGTAACTGAATATAAATTGCTTTCAAGAGTGTCTGGCACAAGTTAGAGCTTACTTTTATTTTTATTGTTTTTAAGTACAAAAGATTGCATTCTGTGACTGATAGATGTGAAATGAAACAAACTTCCCTAAAACAAAACTTAACAAGGCAACAGGATTGTCTGCATAGGTTCCATGGTTTAATCAGTAATCCCAATGCTATAGTTTTTGATAATCCAGCCTCTTCTTTTTCTCCTTTCATTTGGCTGTTTTATGTAAATTTTGATTCAATGGGAAAAATTCACCTGAAACTTTTTTCGCCATATCACTAATGAAGTGCTCTTTCCATTTCAACTCCTAGTGATCTCTCTCTGCTACAAACTCAAAGTGTTTCTTCACATCAGTCTCTCATTCATTCATTCATGAAATATTTGAGTGCCATTCTTGTCCCACTTGTTAAGAAGACTGTATAAATCAAATGTAAAAGTTCACTTCTTTCAAAGAGCCTGTCTTGGGTACCATGATTTCTATATTATTTCTTAAAATTCCCATTATCTGTTATTCTGCTAGATTTTATTCTATTTCCAGTGCCTGACATGGTACTATTTGCATCCCTTGTAAGTGTTGAAAAAGTACTTAATGAATAATAGTTTCAGAAAGTGTAGTCATTCTTGTGGTATCTTTTGCATTATGGTATATTATAGGATACTGAATATCATTCCATGTGCTAAAGATTGGACGTGGAACAACCGACTGGTTCCAAATAGGGAAAGGAGTATGTCAAGGCTGCATATTGTCACCCTGCTTATTTAACTTATATGCAGAGTACATCATGAGAAACACTGGGCTGGAGGAAACACAAGCTGGAATCAAGATTGCTGGGAGAAATATAAATAACCTCAGATATGCGGATGACACCACCCTTATGGTGGTGGTGAAGAAGAAGGGTGAAGAAGGTGAAGAAGAAGAGCCTCTTGATGAAGGTGAAAGAGGAGAGCGAAAAAAGTTGGCTTAAAGCTCAACGTTCAGAAAACTAAGATCATGGCATCTGGTCCCATCACTTCATGGGAAATAGATGGGGAAACAGTGGAAACAGTGTCAGACTTTATTATTTTGGGCTCCAGAATCACTGCTGATGGTGACTGCAGCCATGAAATTAAAAGACGCTTACTCCTTGGAAGGAATGTTATCGCCAAACTGGATAGCATATTTAAAAGCAGAGACATTACTTTGCCAACAAAAGTCCATCTAGTCAAGGCTGTGGTTTTTCCAGTGGTCATGTATGGATGTGAGAGTTGGACGGTGAAGAAGGCTGAGCGCCAAAGAGTTGATGCTTTTGAACTGTGGTGTTGGAGAAGACTCTTGAGAGTCCCTTGGACTGCAAGGAGATCCAATCAATCCATCCTAAAAGAGATCAATCCTGGGTGTTCATTGGAAGGTCTGATGTTGAAGCTGAAACTCCAATACTTTGGGCACCTCATGAGAAGGGTTGACTCATTGGAAAAGACCCTAATGCTGGGTAGGATTGGGGGCGGGAGGAGAAGGGGACGACAGAGGATGAGATGGTTGGATGGCATCACCAACTCGATGGACATGGGTTTGGGTAGACTCCGCGAGTTGGTGATGGATAGAGAGGCCTGGCGTGCTGCAATTCATGGGGTCGCAAAGAGTCGAACACTACTGAACGACTGAACTGAACTCTTTGGAAGGAAAGTTGTGACCAATCTAGACAGCATATTAAAAAGCAGAGACATTACTTTGCCAACAAAGGTCCGTCTAGTCAAGGCTATGGTTTTTCCAGTGGTCATGTATGGATGTGAGAGTTGGACTATAAAGAAAGCTGAGCGCCAAAGAATTGATGCTTCTGAACTGTGGTGTTGGAGAAGACTCTTGAGAGTCTTGGACTGCAAGGAGATCCAACCAGTCCATCCTAAAGGAGGTCAGTCCTGGGTGTTCATTGGAAGGACTGATGTTAAAGCTGAAACTCCAATAGTTTGGCCACCTGATGCGAAGAGCTGACTCATTTGTAAAGACCTATGCAGACATTTCTCCAAAGAAGACATGCATATGGCCAAGAGGAACATGAAAAGATGCTCAACTTTGCTAATTATTAGAGCTATTCAAATAAAAACTAAAATGAAGTACCACCTGGGAAAGATTGAAGTCAGGAGGAGAAGGAGAAAACAAAGGATGAGATGGTTGGAGGCATCACTGACTCAATGGAGATGAGTTTGAGTAAACTCTGGGAGTTGGTGATGGACAAGGAGGCCTGGCATGCTGCAGTTCATGGGGTCACAGAGTCGGACACGACTGAGTGACTGAACTGAACTGAAAGAGTGGAACTTTGTTTATTTCATATGTAGTAGCTTGTATCTGCTAATCCCAAACTCCTAATTACCACACCCCCTTCCCTTTTGTGACCATAGGTTTGTTTTCTATGTCTATGATTCTGTTTCTGTAAATAAGTTCACTTGTATCATATTTTTAAATTCTACATACAAGTGGTATCACATGCTATTTGTCTTTGTCTGTTTTACTTAGTATGATAATCTTTAGGTCCATCCATGTTGCTGCAAATGGCATTATTTCATTATTTTTTATGGCTGAGTAGTATTCCACTACATATGTGTGTATGTATACATATATGTCTGTGTGTATATGCACATACACACATGTCTGTGTGTATATGCACATACACACATGTCTGTGTGTATGTGCACATACACATATGTCTGTGTGTATATGCACATACACACATGTCTGTGTGTATATTTATTTCACATCTTTATTCACTCTTTTGTTGGTGGTCATTTAGCTTGCTTCCATATCTTGACTATTGTGAATAGTGCTGCTATGAACACTGGAGTGTATGCATCTTTTTGAATTAGACTTTTCTCTGAATGTATGCCCAGAAGTGGGATTGATGGATCATATGGCAACTTTATTTTTAGTTTTTGAAGGAACCTCTCTGTACTATTTTCCATAGTGGCTGTACCAGTTTACATTCCCACCATCGATATAGGAGAGTTCCCTTTTCCCCGTACCCTGTCAAATATTTATTATTTGTAGGCTTTTCAATGATGGCTATTCTGACAGGTGTGAGGGGGTACTTCATTTTAGTTTTTATTTGAATTTCTCTAATAATTAGCAAAGTTAAGCATCTTTTCACGTGCCTCTTGGCCATATGCATGTCTTCTTTGGAGAAGTGTCTGTATAGGTCTTCCGCTTGTTTTGATTGGGTTGTTTTTTCTTTGAGTTGTATGAAAAGTTTGTTTATTTTGGAAATTAATCCCTTGTCAGTTACATCTGTTACTATTAATAGTATTTTATCCCAGTCCATACGTTGTCTTTTTATTTATGATTTCCCTTGCTGTCCAAATCTTGTCAGTTTGATTAGGTCCCATTTGTGTATATTTGCTTTTATTTCTATTGCCTTGGGAGACTGACCTAAGAATATGTTGCTATGGTTTATGTCAGTGTTTAGCCTACGTTTTCTTCTAGGAGTTTTACAGTATCCTATCTTACATTTAAGTCTTTAAGCCTTTTTGAATTTATTTTTGTGTATGTTATGCGAGAGTATTCTAACTTAAATGATTTACATGTGGTGTAGTCATTATTCATTGGGCATCTGGGTTACCCAGCTCTATGCTCTGTATTCAAAATCTTTTTTCCTCCTAATCCTAATAAGTTGGTGTTATTCTCTTCACTTCATAGTCAAGGAAATAGAGACTCAGCAAGCTTAAAGGTCTTCCTAGTATCACAGTTGTAGTTAACAGAAGACACTGGACTTGAATCCAGGTTTGTCTCATTTTAAATTTCATGTTCTGATGTGAACTGTTTTGCCATACCAGATGGATAGTTACATGGTGGTGTGCATAATTAGGTGACTACGCTTAAGGGATTTTTAGGTTACATGTATATCCCCTGTTTGACCTTATTGGCTCATTCTTTAGTCTTCTTTGCTGGCTCTTCCTTACCTTCCTGAATTCTGAACATTGAAGCTCTCAGGGCTTTCTTCATCAACTTGTCTTTCTGTTTTTACTCACTTTCTTAGTGATCTTATCCATGGTTTTAGATATCATCTTTATACTAACAGTGCCCACATTTACATCCAAATCCAGACCTGCCTCTCCATCCTATATTCACATATTTTACTGCTTATTTTCTATTTCCACTTGATGTGCAGAATACACATACAACATGTATCCAAAACTGAACTTCTTGTATTCCCTACAGCCTGTTTTCCCAGCCTGCTTCTCCATCAGTCTTTCCCATCAATTAAAGGCCATGATTACAACTGCTCAGGCTAAAACCTCAGGAATCATCCTGGATTCCCGTTTCTCACATTGTCCATTTAACTCAGTAGCAAAATTTGTCACCTAAATCTTCAAAATCCAGAATCTATCTGACCACATTTCACTGTCTTTCCCATCATTATCTGGTCTGAGTCACCTCTAACTCTCACCTCTCTGATTGCAGTAGTCTCTTCACTCCCCCCTTTGCGTCTCTGCTCTTACACACCTGCCCGATCCCTTCTGTATGTCGGTGCTAATGGGATCCTGGTAGAGTCTAAATCAGGTAATGTCACTTGTTCCAGACGTCTTCAGCAGCATTTAATTCACTCAATGCAAAAGCTAAGCTTCAAAGCCCTACCTAGTCACTCATGCCTTACGCCTAGATCTCATCTCCTCCTCGTCTCCCCCCACCATTTTTCTCTTCCTGCTAGTCAGACCTCCTTGCTGATATGCAAATAGACCAGACAGGCTTCTCACTCTGGGCCTTGGCAATGATTGTTTCCTCAGTATGACTCATTCCCACTCCTCTTCAGGTTTTTTCCCTCAGTAGGTCTATTTCACATTGCATGTCATCCCTGCTCCCTGTCATCCTTCTCTGTCTTCATTTTCTCTATAGCAATAATCACCATCTAAAACATCTACACCTTAACAGTAGATGGTAAGCAACATAGGGGCAGGAACTGGGTCTATTATGCTACTAATCCCAGCCCCTAGAACACTGCCTGGCACCTTCTATGTACTCATTAAATATTTCTTGCATGAGCGAATCGATTGTGCATTTATTTTGTGTCAGGCATTGTATTGAGTATTTTGTATTCATTATTAAATTGTAAAGTATCCACTGTGCTCCTTTGAACTAAATAATCTCATACATACTTGATAGAGGAGAAACCCAAGCTTGGAGAGATTAAATATCCTGCTCAAGGTCAGACGGCTAAGTGAAGACAAAGGGGCTGCTTCACCTGAAGACCCCTACTCTAAATAATTACATCCTGCTGAATTTTGTATGCCAGCCCGCGTTGCTGTCCTTTCCTTTCTTGGAATAACAGGTGCTGTTAGTGCTGTGGGTCATTTTCTTCTGTTGGGCTGTAACATGTCCCTTCTCAGTGTTGTGCCAAGGATTAACAAGTGTTCTTTGGCGGAAGGTAGGAGAATCAATGCTAGTGATATTTTTCCTTTCATAAAGGAGCACAAGGGAGTAGGTGAGGGGAAGGTTTAAGATCAACATTTATTTTAAATGACGTTTGTAGGAAAAATGTTATGCCCATTGGTTTAGTTCTTACAAGGCAGTAATTCACCATGTCAGAGAGCACTGGCCCACTGGCCAGCCTCATAGGACTTCTCCAACTGAAGCTCAAAAAGCTCTCATGATTACTTTGGGAAAGCCTGACTTAGCTGTTTCCTCTCTAGTTCTGTTTTTTTTTTTTTCCTACTTAGTTTTCCAGCTCCTGCAGGGCAGAGACCATGTCTTATATTAGCAGGGAGCAAAGTACTCATGACTATTAACCAAAGTAAACAAAACTCAATTCCAAACTGCACAATAAAGGAATACGTGATGGCATGAGGTCCGTTCTCACACATACTCTGTTGAGAATCTTCACCCCAGGCCCAGAGTTGACATTGATCTTCATGCCTATTTATTCCTCCACTCTACTGGTAACACTTAAAGGTGCCCATGGAGTATGTGCAAATAATGCTGTGGTTCTCTCAGAACTGGGCTGTCTCAGGGATAACCACCTCTCAGGTTCTGGGATTCTTCCAATGGAACCAGAAGGCAGAAGGTCAATTTTGTTAGATAGTTAAATAGGAAAAAGGAGTCCAGAATGGCGATGGCTAAAAGACAAAGAAGGGAAAAGCCCACGAAAATAGAACAAAGGAAGATCTGAGGACCGGAGTGAGGACCTCAGATAAAACAAACAGCCCTCCTGGATAGCCCAGTTTACACAGGGCAGGCTTGGGGCTGGGGGGTGGTAGGGAGGGGGGGTGAGGAGACAAAGGTATAAAAGGAGGAAGCCTAGAAGGATTGAGACTCCTCTTCTTTTCGTGTCTTTTGGGTTGACCCGCCCTTACGTCTTGAGTATGTATATTCCTTTGCTTTGTAAATAAAAGTGAGCTGTAACATGGAACTGTAAACTGATCCATCTGAGGAAATCACACAGGGCTGTAACAATGGTCTGTCCATCGCTTCAAATTCTTGTTGAGACAAGACAGAACTGAGGAAGTTACACACTCCCCGGACAGTTTCAAATACAATTGTCTTACGGTTTACAGTTCTGCAAAGACTGTTTTGTTTGTCTGTTTTTTTGTTTGGGTTTTTAGTAAGATGCAGTTTAGTTCCCTTGAAACCATAGCACTTTCTCTGGAACAATTCGTGTAGTGGACAAAGATGAGCAGGTAAAAGGCATTAGAAGGTGCTGAACTGCTGATGTGGTCCTGGCAGTGGTGTACAAGAGGGGGTGAAGCTGAGCTGCGCTTCAGGGGTCATTGAATGCACAGTTCCTGCTGCAGCTTAGCTTTCTCAGTGGGCTGGCTTCTCTTGCACACATATTACAAAAATCAGGTAGATTAATCTCTGCAGAGAAACACATGCCTCTGAACTTGGTTCTTAGAAACTCATTGATTTCTTGCAGAACTGGGCTTCCGTGGTGGCTCAGATAGTAAAGAATCTGCCTGCAATGCAGAATATGCAGGTTTGATGCCCTGGTCATCCTCTGGATATCCCCTGGAGAAGGGAATGGCAACCCACTCCAGTATTCTTTCCTGAAGCATTCCATGAACAGAGGAGCCTGGCGGTTACAGTCCATGGGGTCACAAAGAGTCGGACACGACTGACTAACACACACACACTATATATATACATATAATTTTATAATTATAAAATCTAGAGTGTGTGTACATGCACTCTAGAAGCCCTGATACAAATACATTCTTGAGGGGATATAAAAATATTTTTCACCCAGCACATAAGATTTTCTTGTTGGAGACTTTTCTTTGGAGATTCTGGTTGAATTAGCTCAGAGCAGACAGGGACATCAGTATTTTATTTGGGAAGTCATTTTTTTTTTTTTTTTTAAACTCTCCTTGTGATTCTAACGTGTGGCCGGGATTGAGAACTACAGCTTTAGGCAACCTCTGGTCTTGGTGCTAAGAGAACCATTTCCCTCTGCAGATTTCCTGCAGTATTTTGGCCAGAGGAAATATGGTCCATTCAGAGCCAAAACAAACAAAAGCAAACCAAACAGAAAAAACAAACCAAACAAACAAACAAAAAAACCTTTGGGGGAACACAGGGGCTTTAAATGAATAACTCTGTGCTGAAGACCTAATCGGCATTTCAAAGGGCAGTAATAACAGGGAGTGTCCACTGTTGAAAAGCTGGGATCGACAAAACCAGTTTTAATTAATTATTATATTTACCTGAATACCAACTGAGTCTACCTCCCAGTCTGATTCTATTCTGATCTTCTTTTCTCTCTCTCTACAATCCTTTCTTCTTCCCTCTTTTTTGTATCCACACACTCTACCTTTTCTCCTTTTTCCTTCTTCTTTGATTTATATTTTTCTCCACTTTCCCCCCTCTACTTTTCTTATTTCCTTCTTTGGCCAGAGCATTAAATGGGGTATATTTTGTGTTGGCTGCAATGTTTATTGAGGAATTGTGTGTTCCAGTGATTTATTTTAAAAACAAATTAGTTGTACAGTTGCTCTTTCTTAAATTAAAAAGCTCTCAAGTTATTATCTTTAGTATGTTGCCCTGAACATTTTGCCTCCCCCCACCCACTCTGCTTTCTACCTCTTATGAGTTCTTGGAACCTGATAGAAAATAGATTCCCTCCCTGGGTTAGTGCAACACAGGTTAAGTTAGAATCACCTGAACCAGCTGATGTTCCTTTCTCATCCTCTGATCATGTGTATGTTTGTAAGTAGTGACTTTAATGTTTCAGAAACGGAGCACTGAAGTACAGAATCATTTGCTTCCCCATAAACATCTTATTTAGGGCTTCCCTGGTGGCTCAGATGGTAAAGCGTCTGCCCGCAATGCGAGAGACCCGGGTTCAATCCCTGGGTCGGGAAGATCCCTGGAGAAGGAAATGGCAACCCACTCCAGTACTCTTTCCTGGAAAATTCCATGGACTGAGGAGCCTGAGTGGGAAACAGTCCATAGAGTCTCAAAGAGTCGGACACGACTGAGCGACTTCACTTTCAAACATCTTATTTGGATGTCAGGGATGTGCTTGTTGTGTTGTACCTCCCTGACATTCACTGAAGGTGGTAGAGACAGGGGTTTTGTCTTCAGTAAATGCCAAAGTTAAGCTTAATTTAAACTTCATATCGTAGTTGGGTCTTACTGTCTTCCTTTGACACAGTTGTATTTTTATCACTTTGGCATTTGTTTAACAAATGTGTTTTGTTTCAGAGGTTAATCTTTGCTGACTTTCCCAGCTCATATCAATTCTTTCTCTACATCTCCCTTCTCTCCCTCATCATCATCATCTCCACCACCATCACTGTGACTCCCCAAAGGCGCCAGAAAAACCTAATTGAGATCTGAGTCCCCAGGCAAGAGCCTGACCTTCCAGGGTTGTCTCTGAAAACTCCACTCTAATGACTTCACCTAGATTCACCTGATTTTTCTGAGTTCCAAACATATTTTTTTCCTGAATCATGAATCTTAGATTCAGGCTTGCAGTACCAAAGGAAAGAAAGCAAGGAAGAAGGGAACAGAAGAGGGCTTGAATAAAGGATATGGGAAGGACGTTTGATTTAAATAAAGGGAGGAATCACCTAATATGTTAGCTTCTAGCTTTCATTCCCCTCTCCATTCACAACTTCTCTAACAGAAAAAGAAGGGAAAAACCGTTAACCATTTTTATTTTGATGGCAGGGACATTATACCTGCAAACAAGATTGAAGATCTTAAAATTTCTCCATCCTCAGCAAGACCTCTAGTGACCTGCTGAATAGGTACTTGAGAGATTGCCAGTACAGAACTAAATGAAGTGATCAGAAGCTCATCACAATATATTAGATGATGGGTACACACACATTTGGGGAAGTGACAGCCTGTAGTATTGGCTGTTGGCTTGTGAATTGAACTTTAAAATTATATTACATATTTCTCTAGGAGTCAGCAGAAGAGACTCTGTTGAACAGGCATCTTCTATAAGTTCCTGGATTTAGGAACTGTAGATGGTTAGGAAGGGTCCCTAATTTGTCCCAGTTTGGGTTACAGTCCTCTCACAATTAGAAGATATAATGTACCTCTGTGGTTGGGTGGTTTGCCCTTTTTGAGATACCATTTGATCTTTCAGTGGCGCAGACAACTGTTAGAGAGGAAGTGACTTGCCTGGAGTGCCTTTTGCGAGGGCAGCCATTTTAATATTCAGCGAATAGTGTTGTTAACCGGAAACTTGGGGGATTGGGGTCTTCTGTGATTGGTTTTCAGTTACATATCTGAGGCTAGTTAACCTATTTGTTTAGGACCCAGTGATAATGAGAACCAGGCTCTGACCTCGTATTATTCAATTTCAGAAATGCTTTATCATCTTCTTTGATCTGTTTTATTTTCTTTGAGTTTCTGTTTTTCTTAGTAGGTTAACTTTTAACTGTTTAACTCTGTGGGGGAATAAGATATTTAACGTTCTGGATGCTTTTGTAAATAGGGAGTTCTAAAATTTATTTGTCAATTTTATTTTGCTCAGTTTAGAGTGGCAATATGTGTTCAATTTAGAGAATGAAGATAAAGATCATCGATGATTTCAGCCCTTCCACTGTAGATATAATTACTGTTCATGTTTTGGTACATTTATGTCTAGGCTTTCAATATGCATAATATATCATTATTGCCAGTTTTTTTTATCAACATCTATAGTTGAATAAAATGAATATTATAGTTTCAATACCATATTTCCCCTTAATATTATTAGCATTTTCCTAAGATATAAATATTCTTTTAGAAAATAATCTATAATGACTGTGCAGCATTGCATTGCACAGATACACCATTCTCTGCACTTCTATATTGTGAGATATTTAGGTCATTTTCAATTTTCACTTTTATAAATAATGCTTCAGTGAAGATCCCTGTACATAAGACTTGTTTAAATTCCCTTTGAATATATTCTTATGTTAATGCTCAGAATTTGTTTTCATGTAAAACACAATTTCTGTGGAATTGCTAATTCTATAAAATATTCTTTAAATTTTTTGACAGGTGCCAGGTAGCATTGTGTTCTGGGTAGACACTGAATTACAGTTGAAAATAATGAGTTTGAGGACAAGTTCTGCCACTTTTTGGGTGTGTGACATTGGGAAAGGGATTCACTACTCTGGTCATTCTTGCTTTCTTGTTTGCAAACTGGGGGCTTCCCTTGTGGCTCAGCTGGAAAAGATTCTGCCTGCAATGCAGCAGACCTGGGTTCGATCCCTGGGTTGGGAAGATCCCCTGGTGAAGGGAAAGGCTACCCACTCCAGTATTCTGGCCTGGAGAATTCCATGGACTGCGCAAAGAGTCAGACATGACTGAGCAACTTTCACTTCACTTTACTTGCAAAATGCAGACTATGAAACTTATCTTACTTTCCCTTTCCTGGTTGTTGTGAAGATCAAATGAGGCAGAGAGAATAGTAGTGCTTTGTAAACTTTAAAGAACTTTCTTCTTGTGAGGTTTTTATTAATATTTCTTTGTACAGCAGCTATTTTTTAATTGAGGCGTATTTTTTAATTAAGTATTTTAGACAAATGAAAAGACACAAAAGAAGTAACCATGCGACCAACATCCATTTTAGGAAATACAACACTTATTTAATTGAGGCATTGTACCACTCCAATGACATGGCCTCTCCCTCCCCCTAAAAAAGTTGCTCTTCAGAATTAGGTTTTTATCATTCCTAGTATGTGTTTATTACTTCACTGACTTTGACATTGTCCACTTTATTTCTCTATTTCTGGTTGTTATCCTTAAAGTTTTAACATCCAAACTGAGCATCACAAAATGTAACATTATTATTTTTCTTCTTCTTCTGAATAGACCATACTTAGAATGCTTGAAGTCCAACCATCTCTTTCATGTTACTTTTTTCAGAATTTTAGTTCTATTTTGTTAGGTTATTACCCTACTAATTATATTGCCTAGCTATTGTTGATATGATTTATCCACAAGGTCTTTGTTCACCATTCTTTTCTTCCTGTCCGTCTTTTGTCCTGGCTTACTTTTCTTTTGTCAGAGGGTATCCATGAGAAATTTCCTCAGTGAGAGCTACTAGTGGTAAACATATTAGTCTTTCTTTGTTTGAAAAATGACTATTTCAATCTTATTCTTGAATAATTACCTCTATATTTAATTCTAAGTTGTCAGTTATTTTCTCTCTGAATTTTAAAGCTATTATTCGACAGTCTCCCAGCTTCCCCTTTGTTGATGTGGCCGGGTCTGCTGCTGTGGTCCGCAGTGTTCTCCTGTAGGTGATGCTTGTCAGTCTGACTGCTTTGTATAATCTTATTGTTTCATTTGGTTATCTGAAGTTTTATAAAGATTGATCCGTTTCTTTTATGCTATGCTATGCTATACTATGCTAAGTCGCTTCAGTCGTGTCCGACTCTGTGCGACCCCATAGACGGCAGCTCACCAGGCTCTGCCGTCCCTAGGATTCTCCAGGCAAGAATACTGGAGTGAGTTGCCATTTCCTTCTCCAGTGCATGAAAGGGAAAAGTGAAAGTGAAGTCTCTCAGTCGTGTCCGACTCTTAGCGACCCCATGGACTGTAGCCTACCAGGCTCCTCCGTCCATGGGATTTTCCAGGCAAGAGTACTGGAGTGGGGTGCCATTGCCTTCTCCGCATTTCTTTTATAAATGATGATAAAATAAGTAATGATTTTTTCATCGTAAAAATGATTTATCCAGGTGTGAATTTCTTTATATAATTATAAAGAAATTGTATTAATTGTATCAATTAAATTGTATTAATTTACAATGTAATTAATTACAATTGTGTAATTAATACATTTGAGGATTGGTGCGCATCATAAAATTTGGAAAATATTCAGCTTTTCTCTTTAAGTATTGGCTCTTTCTCACTCTTTCTCACTTCTGTCCCTTACAATTCTGCTTATATTTTCTCATTCTGCCTTTCATGTCTCTTTACCCTATTTCTATGCTTTCTGTGAAAAGTGCTCTGTTGCATTCTTGGTGGTTAGTTATATCTGTTAATAGTCCCTGGGGCCAGGGATTCTCTGGTGGTCCAGTGTTCGGTACTTAGTGCTCCCACCCCAAAGGATATCTGCCTGTGAATGGATTCTTTCTTTAGTCACTGAGTTTATAATTTCAGAGATCATACAATATATCACATATATGTATGTAACATATTTATTTCTAGAAGTTATGTTAATTCTTTTTAAAATCTCCCTGACCCCTTTTGATAGCATCTTTTTAATTTGTTACATTTTTGAGTTTGTTATTAGCCTTATTCCAGTGTTATTTTTCTGCTTACTCGCACAGTTCCTTGTCTCCTTGTTTTTTTTTTTTTTTTTTTTTTCTTTTTTCTATTTCCTACCCTCCCCCCTTTTTTTCTTTGTAGTTGTGGATTGTGAACTCATTTTCAGTACCAGTTAGCTATGGGAATCTTACGAAGCCTGGCTTAAGAGTGTGCTTGTTTAGACCAGCACTTTTCAACAGAAATTTCTGCAACGATGGAAATATTTTCTATGTCTGCTGTCCAATAGGGTAGCCACTAGTTACATGTGACTGTTGAGCATTTGAAATGTGGCTAATTTGAAAACCTGAACTTTAAATTAAATTTTAATAGAAAAATCTGATTTAGTCACATATGGCTAGTGGTATCCGTACTGGACAGCACAGGACTTTTTGCTTCTTCTAGGTACACTTTGAAACTACTAATTTGAGGCCACTTTGTGTTACTGTTTAGCCTATAACATCTATCCCATGCTACAAAGATGAATAGATTTGATCTGTAACTGTCAGTATAGGCCTGTGGTTAAACAAATTGAGAGTATATTTTTATACATACAAGAGAGGTGCACTCCTGATCTGTCTTCCTTTTCTAGTGGGCAGATGAATTTTTAGCCCACACTTTCCCAAATTCATGTATGATTCTTTAAGAGTGAAAGCTTTATTTGAGGATTTTGTTTCTAATCTTGTGAAAATCTTAATTCTTCTTGCCTGAACAGTAAAACCTGGTGGTTATTTGGTCATCGATCTCTCATATCTATGGTTTTTAGCTCCCCTCTGAAGGTAAAGTGTCTGCCTGCAATGTGGGAGACCTGAGTTCAATCCCTGGGTCGGGAGGAGCCCCTGGAGAAGGACATGGCAACCCACTCCAGTATTCTTGCCTGGAGAATCCCATGGACAGAGAAGCCTGGTAGGCTACAGTCCACAGGGTCGCAGAGAGTCAAGCACGTCTGAGCAACTTTCACTTTCACTTCCTTTTGCTGCCTGCAAATTTTGTTCTATCCTTGCAAGCTCAGATGTTTACTTGATGAAATGGGTTTGTTATATTTTATCTGATATTACTCATTGTTGTGAAATAGGCAGTTGTCAGGACATTTACTCTTCCTTACTGCTGAAAATGGAAGTGTTTCCAGTTCCTCTGACTAATTTTTTGTAGTGGAAGACAGACACTGGAAGCCTTTCATGCTTGGTGTGGGGAGTGATATTTGTTGGTAGTTAAATAGCAGAATAGAAAAGTAACTAAGTCTTTTTAAAGGACCATTAAGTTCATGAATAAAATAGATGAAACATGATATTTTGTATTGGCAATTGAATACCGTTAACTTGTTCATAGTTAAGGTTTAACATACCTTGATTTTGAGCAAACTGCAAGTATCCTATTCTGCCAGCTGCATCAAGGCTCATAGGATTATCAATTTGTGAGCCACGAATCCATGCTGTGAAGATTACATTATCTTACTGCAACTGTCCAGGAAATCTGGAAGATAATAATAAGGTTCAATCATCAAGGCAATAGGTTATAGACACTTTTGATTGTTTTGGGAAAGATGATCTTGGTTTGAAGAGTCTCTTGGTGTTAAGTAGTCAATGTTATGTTCCATCCCTCTCCATTTTGAAATGCATATATGAATTAGATGCTAACACAGAAAAACAATTATCTGCCTGCAATGCAGAAGACCCAAATTTGATCCCTGGGTTGGGCTGATACCCTGGAGAAGGGAATGTCTAGCTACCCACTCGAGTATTCTTGCCTGGAGAATTCATGGACAGAGGAACCTGGTAAGCTACATAGGTGTTCTTTTTGTTATAATAAGGTGTTTTAAATTTTCTTTCTCACATAGCAAGATGTCAGCATGCTGGTTCAATGATGCTGTCAGGGATCTAGGCTCTTTTGTTTTCCTTCCTTCCATCCTTAGCATGTTTTGTTTTAATCCTCAGGCTTGCCTCATGGTTGCAAGATGAATTCTATGCTCCAGACATCACATTCTTGTTCAAAGTAGAAAGAAGGCAAAATGGTAGCTAGGTCTGTGCCTTTAATGGGGATAGAAAAGACTTTCCCTGAGGCCTTCACAGAGTCAAGCTCTTCTGTCTAACTGGAAAGTATTGTATCACATGGCCACCCCTGGCTGGAAAGGATGTTGGAAAAGTGATTGCTTCACCTTTTTCAAACTCTTTAGTAGAAGATAGGCAAGGAAGGAATTGGGAATGAGTATTGAGATAGTTAAGTAAGTGTCTGTTACATTGCAGTGTTGGAAACTTAGAATGATTGAAATCTACTTAATGAGATGAATTTTCTGGGACTCACCTGGGTAGGAGCCTGGAAGGCCCACTTGCTTTAGCTCTGCCTTTGGCATGCTTGTATTGGTGAGGACCCTGAGGACTTCAGTCTGAGTCCCAGCCCCATTCAATCCCAGAGCCAACATGTGTGCACCAGGTGGTGGCTGGGATCTGGTATTGATCGTGATGTTCTAGCATCAGGTTTCTGAAATGGAATGCCTAGCTTTCTCACCTATTTTCTCAGTGTTCTAGTTACTCTCTAAATGCCAAAGAGTTTCTCTAATTCTCAGGGCTGCGGTTCACCTTTGTTTCTTGTCTGTAATTCAAACCATCCTTGATACCCCAATGCACTGAGCTTTGGTTGGGACACCTGAGTTAATTTTATGCAGGCCTTTCCCCTTGACACTCTTTACTAAATCATGACACCATTACTGCCAAGGAGCTCCTGCTTCCTGGCTGCCTCTTATGGCTCCCACCTGTGTATTAATCAAGATGCCACCAGGGCAGTCCCAGGTTCAACGTGACTTGGGGATACTGTTGATTTTTATATGTCTTCTTCTCAGGCTTTCATTTTCCTAAATTTAACATCCTGTTTGTCTTCTGGTTACATGTGTCACTGCCAAGGTTGCCTGAGCTGTAGTAGTTTTGATGACCTACTCTGTCCTGTGTCCACACCTTCCTAGGCCTGAGGCAGAAACGCCCAATAGATTACTTGAGTCCTAGTCTTTTCCAACCATAGTCAATTTTAACATGGCCTGGCAGTTCCCTGATGATCAAGATGCCATACAAGCCTCACTTTCTAGTATCTGAAATTCTACAACTAGCAAGTTGTTCCTCATTTTAGTCAATTTAACAAGGAATTATCTGTCCTACTGGGTTCTAGGTCCTGTGGTAGGAATGCAGTTACATAATACATTAGGAACTACATTACCTGCCTAGCAGAGAAGATCAAAATCAACACAGTGTATCAACAATGTGAAGGTATTATGAAAGAGGTAATACACAGTGGAGATGCAAGAGGGTCTAATCTAACCCAGGGAGTTCAAAATACCTCACTGAGGGACAGGCTGGGACCTCTACTTTAGGGAGAAGGGGAAGGTGGGTCAGGCAGCCTGCAGGGCCAGGAGAAGGGCAAGTGTGGTTGATATAGGGAACTGAAAGGAGGCTGGCTTCATGGGTGAGCAACCTATAGTCACACAGCATCCTGCCTTTAGGAAGACTTCACCTTTGGTTTAATGTTCTACTCTTGCCATCTTGAAATTCTTAATAGTAATGTTGAACATGGGGCTCCATGTGTTCATTTTGCACTGGGCCCCACAAATTAGGAAGCCAGTCATGATAGAGAGGAATCCAGTGTGCTGAAGCGTGGCCATCTGGGGTCAATGGAGAACAAGTAGGCAGTTGGTGGAGAGAAATGCCTGTCAAAAGGTGACAGAAACTACCTCTTATTCAATCATTTATATTTAACAAATATTTAATGACTACTGCACATACCAGATACTCTGGCAGGTACTGGGAAACTATAGGGAACAAAACCAAGGAATACAAATCGCTGCTCTCATGGTGCTTACTTTCTAGTGGAGAAGTCTGACGACAACAGATATAATGTGTCAAGTAACAAGTGCTCTTAAAAAGAAATGTTGTAGAGCGGGAAGAAATGATGGGGAGATATAGCATATGTGTGCTGTTTTACATGGGTTGGTCAGGGAAGGTGTTGTTATGTAGTAGTAGACGGAACGTCTGGCAGAGGGGATGGGGTAGGAGGCGAGCAGATAGGTGATCGCGCGGGGTCCTTGTAGACCATGGTAAGTAAGGACTTTGGATTTCACTCTTAGTAAGATAAGAAGCCATTGAAGAGTTTCCAGCAGAAGAATAACACGCTCATTTATAGCTTCCAAATGTCATTCTGAGGTGCATATTGAGAAGAGAGTGATGGAGAAGAGAGTGATGGCAGGCAAAGGCATGACCAAGAAAATCCATTATGATGCTATTATAAAAGTTGTGCACAAGAGGCTGGTGGCCTCATTAGAGTTCTAGTGGAAAAAGTCACAAGAAGTGGTTGGCTTCTTGGATAGATACATCATGATGTTGATAAGATTTGTGGATGAGATGGAATTTTGTATTTGAGAGAGTAAAATTGAGGTTGCCCCCATGTTAGTCGCATCTGTGTTAGTGTGAAGAAGCTTATCTAATCCTTATCAAAGCAAATTTGATAAAGGAGATAAAAAAATTCAAGAATTTGCAAAGGAAACAAAGGAAAGGTTGGAAACAGTTTGGAGAAATAGCATATGCTTACAGTTTTGCCTTATTAACTTTTATGAGAAAACTAGTAAAATCACATTTTGTTCATACTGTCCACAGGACTGAAACAAAATATTAGTACAAAATTTGATAGAAACAAAATTGTAAAGGACCCCCAGAAAAGGAATAGGAAATATTGAGCTTGCTGAACTGCATGATATTTAGAGTAATTTTTTCACTTATACTAAGAGTTCTCAAATGTTGTCTGACAGCAGATACTGGCCTAGTTATATTGGAGTCACCATCAGCATTTGTTAAAAATAGAGATTCTTGGGGTCCATCCCTCCCAAATTCTGATATACAACTACATTTGTTGGGTGTATTATCTTATAGTGTGTGTTAGTCACTCAGTTGTGTCCGACTCCTTGCAATCCAATGGACTGTAGCCCGTCAGGTTTCTCTGTCTATGTAATTCTCCAGGCAAGAATACTGGAGTGGGTTGCAATTCCCTTCTCCAGGGGATCTTCCTGACCCAGGAATGGAACCTCCTGCATTGCAGGCAGATTCTTGAGTATCTGAGCCACAAGATAAGCCCCCAGTTGTTTCATAATGTGTCCTCTGTTGATTGCAATACATAGGTATTTGGGAAAATATTGGTTTATAATACCTTTATTTCTTTCTTCATTTTTGGTTGTGCTGGGTCATTGTTGCTGTGTATGGGCTTACTCTAGTAGCTGGCACTATTCATTGGAAAAGACCCTGATACTGGGAAAGACTGAGGGCAAGAAAAGAAGGGGGCAACAGAGGATGAGACGATTGGATGGCATCACTGACTCAATGGACATGTGTTTGAGCAAACTCTGGGAGACAGAGAAAGACAGGGAAGCCTGGCATGGTGTAGTTCATGGGGTCACAGAGTTGGACATATAACTTAGCTACTAAACAACAACAAATCTCTAGTTGCAGTATGTGGGCTTCTCATTCAGGTGGCTTCTCTTATTGTGGAGCACTGCCTGAGGTTTGGACTTCAGTAGTTGTCGCGTGTGGACTTTGTTTCCCTGAGGCATGTGGGATCTATCTTCCTGGACTAGTAATCGAACTTGTGTCCCCTACATTGGCAGGTGGGTTCTTAACCACTGAACCACCAGGAAGTCCCATAATACTTCTTTAATACTTAACCAAAATATTGTCAAGAATATTCTGGATAGGCAAGAAAGCAGAGAGTCAATTAGTGCAGGAATTGTGTACATAAAGAGTAAGTCAGGGATTTATAGGATGTGGGATTAAAATCTATTAGTCTCCATACCTTTGAAAGCTTGAGGAAATTTAAAAAAAAAATCTATTTGGCACAATAGTTTGATTGCATTTCCTTTTTTTTTTTTTAGAATATAATGGTGTATTTTAGTTAGTAATTCCTATTGACAGTGATCTTCTCTCAAACCTTTAAATGTAACATTTCATGTTCTGACTTCTCTTGCTGTTGTGAGATTCTGTGCTCCTTTTAACAGCCATTCCATTGTAGGTGGTCTTTTCCTTTTTGCTATTGCAAGAGTTTTGTTTTTAATTTTTTTCGGTTTTCCTACTGAAAACTGTCTTGTCATAAATTTCTTTTTAATCCTGATTGGGATGTGTTAATATATGAATCTATATTTTTACATCTAGAAAACTTCTATTATGATTTTAAATGTTGTCTCTTCAGCATTCTTACGTAGGCAGTACATGTACTGACAAGGTAGTCTTGGCAACTTGCTGAAGGGCAGAGAAAGAACACTGGATTAAACAAAAATGTGGGTTCTAGAACCAGCTCTGGAACTAACTTGCTTTGGCAGTGTTGTGCTGGGACTGGTTGGAATTTGCTCAGAATGGCTTGTGAGAACATGTCGTGAACTTTTCAGGCATCATGACAGCCAGTTGAATATAGTCCGTGTTAAATGATGCAAATGTACAATTAAGTAAACTATATTAAAATAAAGGTAATGAATACTGAAAACTCGTCATTTCCTAATTATTTTTCTACATTTTACTATTGTTGCCTATGATCTTCCATCTGTGTGATAGAATTGCTGTGTAATGGTTCTTTGAACTGAAATGTGTCCTCAAGTTCATACATTGAAGCCTGCACCCCAATGTGGCTGCATTTGGAGATAGGTAAGGAGATAATTAAGGCTTAATGAGGTCATCAGGGTGGGGTCCTGATAGGGTAAGATTAGTGTCCTTAAATGAAGAGACATCAGAGACCTAGCACTCTCTGTCTCTGTGCCCCATGAAGTCATGGAGAGAAGGGGACTGGCTGCCTGCAAGCCACAAAAATTCTCACCAAAAACCAGGTCAGCTGGCACCTTGGTCTTAGACTTCTAAGCTTCTAAAAATGTGAAAAAAATATGTTTCTGTTGTTCACATCACCCGGTCTGTGGCATTTTGTTATGACAGCTTGAGCAGGCTATAAGACAAGTGGTATGCTACTCTGCATTTCTTCCTGACTCCGCATGTACTGCCATCATGTCAGTAATGTGAAATTGGCCATGCTGTAAGTAGTTACAACATAGAAATTGGCAAATGATACAAATCAAAGTGTATTTGATTTATTGTTCTATTGATTGTTTAGATCAGGATTTGACAAACCATAGAACAAAACCATGAAACAAAACCAGCCCAGGACTGGTTTTACATGGCTAGAGAGCCAGGCATGCTTTTTACATTTTTATGAGGTTATAACAACAAACAAACAAAAAAAGAAACAAACAAAAAAAAACCACAGCACACACAGAGAAGAGAATATCTGATACAGATATATATGGCATTCAAATCCTAAACTATCTGTCTGACTATTCACAGAATATGGTTATTGATTCCTGAGCTAAACACGATGATGAAGGAAGTGTTAATAATAGAGCAAATGCAATAGCTTTTCATTTCTGTAGTCGGTAACTTGTGAAGAGTATAAAAAATAGAGGAAATAGTCTTCCAGGATTTAAAAATTATTTTCCAAATCAAGGAAAACATCTCTCAGCATAAAATGAATGAAGTTTTGAAATATGTCTTTGTTGTTTTATCTTACTCATTAAATAAGAATATGAACCAACATTCATGTTGGATCTTTACTTCTTCATCAGTTGCAACCACAGGTTGGCTATGGATTTGGGAATTCAGAGAAAATCAACAAAAGTATTCTGTGAAACTCAACTGGCTATTGTAATAAAGACTATGTAATAAAGACTTTGTAATAAAGACTATGATGTATTTTATTATTTGTAGTACTACACATCCTACACTACACAACCATAGTGCAGCTATGTGTGACACGGGTGGAAAGATCAACTGGCCGTGAAGGGAGCTGAAGAAGCTGTTCAAGTGATGCCGAGTGTTGACCTGGAAGCAGCAGCTGAAACATCAGGTGGTCGGAGGTGTGATAGACAAAGGACTGATTATGCGGCACCACCTCGAGTAGTAGGCGTGCAGTGCACGTGCCAACGTTACTCTGTCTGGGAAGAAGCTCAGAAAACTCCTGTCACAGATCTGACTTGACCAGAAAGAGAAAGCAGCCATGGAAGCAAAAGCCCCTCCCAAGCCAACCAGGACTAGTGAACCACAGCCCAAATCAAAAAAAACAAGACAAAAGCCTCTCAGGAGGTAGACATGGAGGGCCTTGAAGATAAGAGCTAAATCTGCGTCTCACACCCCTTCCACCAGAAGATTCTCAAGCTGGAGCCAAGAGGACTCCATGCTTATTTCAGATGATTTTGGAGAAAGCATTGCTCCTTTTCATTCTCCCTGTATTCCTCTTCTCTAATGGCCTACTGGAGGAGGAAATGGCAACCTACTCCAGTATTCTTGCCTGGAGAATCCCCATGGAAAGAGGAGGCTGGTGGGCTACAGTCCATGGGGTTGCAAAGAGTCGGACACGACCGACTAAGCACACATCCTTTGTAGCAGTAAAACTATGTTAAAATTGTGTACCTATATATGTCTATATTAGGTATAGATAGAGTGATATAAAATAGAAAATTAATTATTTTAAACTTATTGGCTTAAACTATATATATATAATCTATATATATTATATAATAATAATATATAATATATATAGATTATATATATATATAATCTTACACTTTCTGTGGGTCAGGAGGCCAGCACAGGGTAGCTGGGTTCTAACCCAGGGTCTGCTCAGGGTCTCCCAAGTTTGCAGTCAAGCTATCAGCTGGGTTGTGTTTTCATCTGAAGGCTCAACAGGGTTGGAAACTGTTTCCAGCCTCTCTTAGATTGTAGCCAGAACTCATTTCCTTGCAGCTGTAAGACTGAAGACCCTGGCTTCTTTTTGGAGGTCAGCTAAAGGCTCCTCTCAGTTCCTGGAGACCACCATGAGCTCCTAACCCTGCGGGCCTCCCACACAGCCACTTTTTAAAAATCAGTTAGGAAGATAAAGAGACTTCAGTGAGAGTTGACTAGCAGGATAGAGTCTTCTGTAAGTTAATCACAGAAGTGACAGCTTGTCATCTTTGAAAGTCACAGATTCTACCTACATTCAAGGGGATGAGCACACACAAAAGCGTGGACACCAAAAGGTGGGAACCACAAAGTCCACCTTAGAGTGTGCCCATCACAGTATGTGTATTTTGGGGGTTGGAGGGAGGAAGAGAGCCGATTGTTAATATTCACCAGCACACCACTGAATGTGGGTCAAGTCATCAGCTTTGAACCTCAGTATCCTCATTTGTAAATATTAGGTGTTGGATGCATATCTCAACTTAGGCTCCGAGGAACACGTCTGGATTTCCAATGCCCACTAGCTTGCTGAATGTTTTGATAGTTTAAACTTAATTAGCTCAACTTTTCCCAAATTTACTTGACCAAATGAAGCACTTCTTAACATCCTGTGAAACTTGTGTTCTGTAATATTCTCTTTAGGATACTGTAGCCAAGGTGACTTCCAAAATTCACTTAGCACTTAAATTTCTAACATATTTTTACTTAAAACAATTTTGTTGGAGTTTGCATGCATGTGTGCAAAGTTGCTCGGTTGTGTCCGACTCTTTGTGACCCCATAGACTGTAACCCACTAGGCTCCTCTGTCCATAGAATTTTCCAGGCAAGAATGCTGGAGTGGGTAGCTGTTCCCTTCTCCAGGGGATCTTCTAGATCCAGAGATCGAACCCAAGGATCTTATGTCTCCTGCATTGGCAGGCAGATTCTTTACCACTAGCGCCACCTGGGAAGGCCCTAATTGGAGTGTAATTGATTTATAGTGTATTAGTTTCAAGTGTACCACAAAGTGATTCAGTTATACATATATTCATTCCTTTTCAGATTCTTTTCTTCATATAAGTTATTATAGAATATTGACTAGAGTTCCCTTTTCTATGCAGTAAGTCTGATCTATTTCATGGCAAATAGATGGAAAAAATGTGGAACCAATGTCAGAACTCATTTTCTTGGGCTCCAAAATGAATGTGGATAGTGACTGTAGCCATGAAATTAAAACATGTTTGCTCCTTGGAAGAATAGCAATGACAAACCTAGACAGCATATTAAAAAGCAGACTGAGATGGATGAAACTGGAGCCCATTATACAGAGTGAAGTAAGCCAGAAAGAAAAACAACAATACAGTATACTAATGCATATATATGGAATTTGAAAGATGGTAACGATAACCCTATATGAGAGACAGAATAAGAGACACAGATGCATAGAACAATTTTATGGACTCTGAGGGAGAAGGTGAGGGTGGGACGTTCAGGGAGAATAGCATTGAAACATGTATATTATCATATGTGAAACAGAACACCATTCCATGTTCGATGCATGAGACAAGGGCTCAGGGCCAGGGCAATGGGATGACCCAGAGGGATGGGATGGGGAGGGAGGTGGGTGGGGGGTCCAGGAAGGGGAACTCATGTAAACCCATGGCTGATTCATGTCAATGTATGGCAAAAACTATTACAATATTGTAAAGTAATTAGCCCCCAACTAAAATAAATAAATTTATAAAAAATAAATAAATAAATAAATAAATAAAAAACAAACAAACAAAAAAAAAGCAGAGACATTACTTTGATCACAAAAGTCTGTCTAGTCAAAGCTATGGTTTTTCCAGTAGTCATGTATGGATATGAGAGTTGGACCGTAAAGAAGGCTGAGTGCTGAAGAATTGATGCTTTCAAACTGTGGTGCTGGAGAAGACTCTTGAGGGTCACTTGAACTGCAAGGAGATCAAACCAGTCAATCCTAAAGGAAATTGATCCTGAATATTCATTAGGACTGGTATTGAAACTGAAGTTCTAATACTTTGGCCACCTGATGTGAAGAGCTGACTCATTGGAAAAGACCCTGATGCTGGGAAAGATTAAGGGCAAGAGGAGAAGGGGGCAACAGAGGACAAGATAGTTGGACGGCATCACTGACTCAATGGATGTGAGTTTGAGCAAGCTTCAAGAGATAGTGAAGGATAGGGAACCCTGGCGTGGTGCAGTCTATGGGGTTGCAAAGAGCTGGACATGACTTAGTGACTGAACAACAACAGCAACAACAAAGTCCTTGTTGATCATCTAGTTTTTGTATAGTAGTGTGTATATATTAATCCCAGTTTCCTAATTTATCCCTCCTACCCACATGTCTCCACTTTAGTAAGTTTGTTTTTAAAATCTATGTCTGTTTTGTAAATAAGCACATTTATATAATTTTTTTTACTTTAGATTTCACATGAGTGATATCCTGTAATATTTGTCTTCCTCTCTCTGATTTATTTCTAAGTAAGATAACTGCTAGGTGCATCCATGTCTTTGCAAATGGTATTATTTTGTTCTTTTTTATGGCTGAGTAATATTCCATTGTGTATATATGTTGCATCTTCTTTATCCATTTCTCTGTCATTGGACATTTAGGTTGCTTCCATGTCTTGGCTATTGTAAATAGTGCTGCAGTGAACATTGGGGTGCATGTATATTTTTGAATTATATTTTTATTTGACTTTCATATTCCATCTGGGGACCTCTGTACTAACTATTTTCTCTACCTGAGAATTCTTTTTCCAGATCTTTGCTTGGCTGGCTGCTTCTTACCAACTCATATGTCACTTTCTAACACAATTCTCCCCTGTAAACCCTAGTTGCTCCCTAGTCACCTTGATCTGTTAACCTGTTTCACTTTATTCCATGCATTTATTACTGAAATAAAATTTGCAGGCCAGTGGGAAGGGGAAGAGCAATGTAACTCAAAATGTGGTGTGTAGACTAATATTGTTCTGCAGATGTTTGTTACTGGTCTATGACAGGGAAAGGAGTTTACTTCTGGATATAAATCAATGAAGTCACTAAGTATGCTGCTTATTTTAGATGACTTTTTTTGTTCACTTTTCTATTAGCATTATGGTTTTTGCAGCAAAACTTTATCTGTAAAGAAATCACACTTTGGAATAAACTTCTTAATTAGTGGACTGTAATAAGACTTGTTCAAAATAACCATTTTGTGTAACACAGAGTATGAGAAAGGGTTAAAAGATCAAAGAAGTGAGGAGGAGTAGGGCGAGAATTGATGGGAAAGGGATGACATCAGAGGTGAATGGAAGGCCCTAAGTTTATGGGGAAGGGTGAATGTTCTAGAAACCTCAGGTTTGTTTCTTTGTTTTTTAAAGCACTTATTTACTCTGCCTTTGCATACGTGCTAAGTTATCATTTCAGTCATGTCTAACTCTTTGTGACCCTATGGACCATAGTCCACCAGGCTCCTCTGTCCATGGGATTCTCCAGCAAGAATAAAGGAGTGGGTTGTCATGCCCTCCTCCAGGGGATCTTCCCTAACTAGCAATTTAACCTGGCTCTCTTACATCTCTTGCAGTGGCAGGTGGGTTCTTTAGCACCACAAGGGAAGCTCACTCTGCCTTTAGTTTTATTTAAAAAAACCCGTAAAGAAACAGTTACCACTGCTGGATGATTTTCTAGATAGGGGAAAATCCAGCATTCTGGGGAAGATCTGTACCAAGATCTCTTAAAAATCTCCAACATCATCATTGCTAACTCGGTCAGTTTTTGTTGTATAAAACACAAATATGAAATAATATAGCATGTTTGGTTTTATTGAGTCCCCATGCAGCGGATAACAGAAAAATCCTTCTCTAAAAGGCATGAAATTGGAGGGTAGGAGTTCTTTAAGGTAGTCTGGGATGTGAGAGTTGGGCTATAAAGAAAGCTGAGTGCCGAAGAATTGATGCTTTTGAACTGTGATACTGGAGAAGACTCTTGAGAATCCCTTGGGCTGCAAGGAGATCCAACCAGTCCATCCTAAAGGAGATCAGTTCTGGGTATTCATTGGAAGGTCTCATGTTGAAGCTGAAATTCCAATACTTTGGCCGCTTGATGCGAAGATCTGACTCATTGGAAAAGACCCTAATGCTGGGAAGGATTGGGGGCAGGAGGAGAAGGGGACAACAGAGGATGAGATGGTTGGATGGCATCACCAACTCAATGGACATGGGTTTGGGTAGGCTCCGGGAGTTGGTGTTTGACAGGGAGGCCTGGCGTGCTGTGGTTCATGGGGTCGCAGAGTTGGACACGACTGAGCAACTGAACTGAACTGAACTGGGATCACCTCTGAACCCACAGGGATCTCCAGTGATCTAATTCCATTGGCATACACCTTTCTTTGGCTCCAGATGATACAAAGTCTGCTTCAGAGAGGGGCTCAGCTCTGTCTGAGTGGATGAAGAAATGTTAGTAGTTCTGTAAAAGTTGTGTAATGTAGTGTTTTTACTGATACTGAAGTAACATGATTACTTCAAATATAATGGAAAATACAGATAAAATACGCATCAGAAAGAATTTCCTTCTAACTTCACCAACCTAAAATTATAACACATATTTTCATGTATTTCCTTCCAGCTTTTTTTCTGTTTATCCCCTTTTTAAAAAAATGCAGTTGACATCACTCTGCAAATATGTACACCTTTTCAAAAACACTAGGCATCACATAAAAGGCATTTCTCTATGTTCTTAGAATTCTTTGTAAACATCAAGGGAATGGTTGCCCAATATCCTACCATGAGGCTAGTCCACTATTTGTGGACTATTAGGTTGTTTTAATTTTTTCCCTCTTATTTGTATGAGTTGAAAAACATCTTCTGATTCATCTTTGTATTCCTTTTGAAGGAACTGAATTATATGAATGAAGTGGGCGTGTGCAAATGTGGCATTGTATGTCAAAGTTCTGTAGTCCTCTAATCTCTGCCCTGCTCTTCTGTCCTTGCTTCAGTTACCTTTGTGCTCTTGGAGCCATGGGTTTGTTGCTCATGCTGGCTTGACCCCATTTTGATATGAGTATTGAGAAGAATCTGGTGTACTCCTAATAGGGAACTTTTCTGTCTGCTTGGACCCTAGAATTTCTCTGACAATAGTGTTTGCCAGTCTTGGTCTTCTTTTGCCCTCATAGTCAATCTTGTGTAAAAAAGACAAGAGTGAGCAGTTCCCCCAATTTCAGTGGAAATTCAGCTGTACTGTGTTTTCATGGTGAAAGCTTAACACACTTATCCCTCATATTATCTTGGGTCATTAGAAAAAAATAATTTTTCTCAGACCTAATCTAGTTTCTAAGCCATTATACAACCTCTTTGCAGCATGAACATGTAATAGACTTTAAAATCTAAAAGGATGCAGCTGTGAGCAAAATGATAAGAGGAGAGAGGAAAATGGAATTATCAAGGTCAGTAATCAATGCCCTTGCTTTAAAGCCAGTGTTCCTTGCCACGGCTGTCCAGCTTTTCCATTTCAACTTTGTTTGTTGTTCATTATTTATGAAATAGCCAGGCCCCTCTACATAACCTATCAACAAACCACAGTGTGATATTACATTGAAAGAATTTAGAGGACTCTTTTGATCATAATTTGGACATAGTCTAGTGAAGAGAATGGTTGCATTTGTGTAAAAAGGCTTAAACTAGCTGACTGAAAACTATATTATTGATGATGTATCACTGTGTGGTTCTCAGTAAGTCTCTCAGCTTTGTTTTTTTTTTTTTATTGAGGTATAATTTATTTACAATGTTGTGTTAGTTTTATGTATACATCAAAGAGATTTACTTGTACATATATACATATATATTCTTTTCCAGTTTCTTTTCCTTTATAAGTTATTGCAGGATATTAAGTAAAGTTCCTTGTGCTTTATAGTAGGTCTTTGTTGAGTGTGTATTTTGTGCATAGTAGTGTGTATATTTTAATCCCCAACTCCTGACATATCAGCTACTTTAAAACTCATTTTCTACTTGAACAAGATAGGACTAGTAATGCCTAATTACTTGCCTCCGTTGTTACTCTGAGTTCATACTTAACTGTGGTATAAAAATGTAAAGAATAATTTTCAATCTGGAAATAAATTATACTTCACTGAAAAACAATGTAAAGAGTTAATATTAACACTAATATAATATCGTGCCATTAACATGTGAGTGTTGAGTATATACTGAGTTCAGCTTTTAAGCTGGCTTTAGAGGGCAGCTAGTCAAGGGAAACCAAGCTTTATTTCTCAGCAGGTGTGGGCTGAGTGATTGGCATACCTCACTTTTTGTAAGGCATAGAATCACTCTGGAGAAACCCTGGTTCAGAGGGAATGTGTAAATTGCTCTGTTAAGACTGCAGTGTGAGTCCTGGAGACTGCAGGCTCTATGCGACATCCGAGAGGACTTATGCCAAGACGTATCTCCCAGCACTGCTGCTTCCAGTGCCCCTGTTCCCGCCAAGGGCCACTGCCAACCTACGCCTCTGCAGGAGATGCTCCAACACTAGCAGGGGATTTTTAAAAAGTCAACTTTTTGGAATACCTGCCATTTAGTAGCCATCAGACTGCTGCTGCTGCTGCTGCTGCTGCTAAATCGCTTCAGTCGTGTCCGACTCTGTGTGACCCCATAGACGGCAGCCACCAGGCTCCGCCATCCCTGGGATTCTCCAGGCAAGAATACTGGAGTGGGTTGCCATTTCCTTCTCCAGTGCATGAAAGGGAAAAGTGAAAGTGAAGTCGCTCAGTTGTGTCCGACTCTTAGCGACCCCATGGACTGCAGCCTACCAGGCTCCTCCATCCATGGGATTTTCCAGGCAAGAGTACTGGAGTGGGGTGCCATTGCCTTCTCCGCATCAGACTGCAGTTATTCCCTAAAATAAGCCCTTAGGAAATTTAGGATAAGAAAACACAGGATACTGGCTTCAGAGATCAAGCCCTGAGCCTTTGGAGTGGGAGCACTGACTTCAAGATCCTAGACTAACTCTATGGAGTATCAAATAGCGAGAACTCACACAAAGGAAACCACTTGAAAACCAGACTGGGCATAACCCAATCACTAGTAGCACCCTTTGCAGGAAGCCTCATCTAAACAGCAAATAAAATGAAAATACAAACCCAATCTTCAGCAGACAGGATTACCACCTCACTCAGCTAGTTTGCCATCAGAGGAAAAACAAAAAAACAAACAAAAACTCAGCAAAAATATCACCCTACATGAAGCTTACACAAACCACTGGACCAAACTTAGGACAGAAGAAACCAAAAGGAAGAAAGAATTCAACCTTGAAGCCTGGGAAAAGGGGACCTCAAACACAATAAGTTAAAAAAAAAAATAGTGAAAAGAAAGAGAAATACTACACAAATGAAGGAACAAACTAGAAACACAGCAGTCCAAGTAAATGAAGAGGAAATAGGCAAACTACCTGAAAAAGAATTCAGAATAATGATAGTAAAGATGATCAACAACCTTGAAAACAAGATGGGGAAAATGCAAGAGTCAATTAACAAAGACCTAGAAGAATTAAAGAATAAACATACAGAGACAAACAGCACAATTACTGAAATTAAAAATACTCTAGAAGGAATCAGTAGCAGACTATGAAGCAGGAGAACAAATCAGTGAGCTAGAAGATAAAATGGTGGAAATTGCTTCTGAAGAGCAGAATAAAATAAGAATGACAAGAACTGAAGACAGTCTCAGAGACCTCTGGGACAATATCAAATGCACCAACATTCAAATTATAGGTGTTGCAGAAGAAGAAGAGAAAAAGAACAGGTTTAAAATTTTTTTGAAGAGATTGTAGTTGAAAATTTCCCCAACCCAGAAAAGGAAATAGTCAATCAAGTCCAAGAGGCTCAAAGAGTCCCATAAAGGACAAACCCAAGGAGAAACACGCCAAGACATGCTAATTAATCAAACTAACAAAGGCTTAACACAAAGAAAAAATATTAAAAGCAGCAAGGGAGAAGCAAAATGTAACATACAAGGGAAACCTCATACGCTGAACAGCTGATCTTTCAGCAGAAACTCTGCAGGCCAGAAGGGAATGGCAGGATATATTGAAAGTACTGAAAGGGAAAAATCTACAACCAAGATTACTGAACCCAGCAAGGATCTCATTCAAAACTGATGGAAAAGTAAAAAGATTTTCAGGCAAGCAAAAGTTAAGAGAATTCAGTACCACCAAAGCAGCTTTACAACAAATGTTAAAGGGACTTATATAGTCAAGAAATACAAAAGAAGAAAAAAGATCTACAAAATCAACCCCAAACAATTAAGAAAATGGCAATAGGAACATATATATCAATAATTACTTTAAATGTAAATAGATTAAATCCTCCAACAAAAAGACACAGACTGGCTGAATGGATACAAAAACAAGACCCATATATATACTGTCTAAAGAAACCCACTTCAGACCTCAAGACACATAGAGACTGAAAGTGAGAGGATGGAAAAATATATTCCATGCAAACGGGAAGCAAAAGAAAGCTGGAATAGCAATCCTCGTATCAGACAAAATAGACCTTAAAATAAAGAAGATTACAAGGGATAAGGAAGGACACTACATAATGATCAAGGGATCAATCCAAGAGGAAGACATAACAATTATAAATATCTATGCATCCAACATAGGAGCACCTCAATACATAAGACAAACACTAACAGACGTATAAGGAGAAAATGACACTAACACAAAAATAGTAGGAGGCTTTAACACCCCACTCACACCAATGGATAGATCATCAAAACAGAAAATTAATAAGGACACACAAGTCTTAAATGATACACTAGATGAGATGGATCTCACTGATATCTTCAGGACATTCTATCCAAATGCAGAAGAATACCTTCTTCTCAAGTGCACATGGAACATTCTACAGGATATACCACTTCTTGGGTCACAAATCAAACCTCAATAAATTTAAGAAAATTGAAATCATATTAAGTGTCTTCTCTGACCACAACACTATGAGACTAGATATCAATTACAAGAAAAAACTATAAGAAGCACAAACATATGGAGATTAAACAACATGTTTCTAAGTAGCTAACAGGTTACTGAAGAAATCAAAATGGAAATCAAAAGATTTCTAGAAACAAATGACAATGAGAACATGACAACTCAAAACCTATGGGATGCAGCAAAAGGAGTTCTAAGAGGGAAGTTTATAGCAATACAATCCTACCCTAAGAAACAAGAAAAACATCAACTAGACAACCTAACTTTACACCTAAAACTGGACAAAGAAGAACAAAAAACCTCCAAAATTAGTAAAAGGAAAGAAATCATAAAGATCTGAACAGAAATAAATGAAAAAGAAATGAAAGAAACAACAGTAAACATTAGTAAAACTAAAAGCTGGTTCTTTGAGATGATAAATAAAATTGATAAACCTTGAGCCAGACTCGTCAAGAACAAAAGAGAGAAGAATCAAATCAACAAAATTAGAAATGAAAAAGGAGATGTTACAACAGACAATGCAGAAATACAAAGGATTATAAGAGATTATTATGAACAACTATATGGCAATAAAATGGATAACCTGGAAGAAATGGACAAATTGTTAGATAAATTCAATATTCCAAGACAGAACCAGGAAGAAATAGAAATTATGAACAAACCAATTACAAGCACTGAAATTGAAGCTGTGATCAAAAATCTCCCAGAAAACAAAAGCCCAGGACCAGATGGCTTCACAGGAGAATTCCATCAAGCATTTATAGAAGAGCTAATGCCTATCCTTGGAAAACTCTTTCAAAAAATTGCAGAGGAAGGAACACATCCAAACTAATTCTATGAGGCCGCCATCACCCTGATACCAAAACCAGACAAAGACAACAGACAAAAAGAAAACTACAGGCCAATATCACTGATGAACATAGATGCAAAAATCCTCAAGAAAGTTTTAGCAAACAGAAATCAGCAATGCATCAAAAAGCTCATACACCATGATCAAGTTGGGTTTACTCCAGGAATGCAAGGATTCTTCAATATACGCAAATCAATCAATGTGATACACCATATTAACAACTTGAAAGATAAAAACCATATGATCACCTCAGGAGATGCAGAAAAAGCCTTTGACAAAATTCAGCACCACTTATAATTGCTGCTGCTAAGTCGCTTCAGTCGTGTCCGACTCTGTGCGACCCCATAGACGGCAGCCCACCAGGCTCCACCGTCCCTAGGATTCTCCAGGCAAGAATACTGGAGTGGGTTGCCATTTCCTTCTCCAGTGCATGAAAGGGAAAAGTGAAAGTGAAGTCGCTCAGTCGTGTCCAACTCTTAGCGACCCCATGGACTGTAGCCTACCAGGCTCCTCCATCCATGGGATTTTCCAAGCAAGAGTACTGGAGTGGGGTGCCATTGCCTTCTCCGCCACTTATAATTAAAACTCTTCAAAAAATGGGCATAGAAGAAACCTACCTCAACATAGTGAAGGCCATATATGATAAGCCTGCAGCAAACATTATTCTCAATGGTGAAAAACTGAAAGCATTCCTCCTAAGATCAGGAACAAGACAAGAGTGTCCACTTTCACCACTATTATTCAGCATAGTTTCAGAAGTCCTAGCTACAGCAATCAGAGAAGAAAAAGAAATAAAAGGAATCCAGATCAGAAAAGAAGTAAAGCTCTCACTGTTTGCAGATGACATGATATTGTACTTTGAAAACCCTAAAGATAGTATTGGAAAATTACTAGGCTAATCAGTGAATTTAGCAAAGTTGCATAATCAATACACAGAAATCAATACACAGAAAAATCAATACACAGAAATTACTTGCATTTCTATATACTAACAATGAAAAATCAGAGAAATTAAGGAATCAATCCCATTCACCATTGCAACAAAAAGAATTAAATATCTAGGAATAAACTTACCTATGGAGACAAAAGAACCGTACACAGAAAATTATAAGACACTGATGAAAGAAATCAAAGATGATATAAACGGAGAGATGTTTTTGTGTTCCTGGGTAGGAAGAATCAATGTTGTGAAAAATGACTATACTACCAAGCATAATCTACAGATTTGATGTGATCCCTATCAAATTACCAATGGCATTTTTCACCAAACTAGAACAAAAAATTTCACAATTCATGTGGAAACACAAAAGACCCCAAATATCCAAAGCAGTCTTGAGAAAGAAGAATGGAGCTGGAGGAATCGACCTTTCTGACTTCAGATAATACTACAAAGCTACGGTCATCAAGACAGTATGTTACTGGCACAAAACCAGAATTATAGACCAATGTAACAAGATAGAAAGCCCAGAAATAAACCCATGCACCTATGGGTACCTTATTTTTGACACAGTAGGCAAGAATATACAATGTGGCAAAGACAGCCTCTTCAATAAATGGTGCTGGGAAAACTCGATAGCTACATGTAAAAGAATGAAATTAGAACACTTCCTAATACCATACTCAAAGATAAACTCAAAATGGATTAAAGATCTAAATGTAAGACCAGAAACTATAAACCTGTTAGAGGAAACATAGGCAGAACTCTTGACATAAGTCAAAGCACCATCCTCTATGACCCACCTCCTACAGTAATGGAAATAAAAACAGAAGTAAACAAGTGGGACTGATTAAGACCTGATTAAACTTAAAAGCTTTGCACAGCAAAGGAAACTATAAGCAAAGTGAAAAGACAGACCTCAGAATGGGAGAAAATAATAGCAAATGAAACAACTGACAAAGGATTGATTTCCAAAATATACAAGCAGCTCATGCAACTCAATGCCAGAAAAACAACCCAATCAAAAAGTGGGAAAAAGACCTAAACAACATTTCTCCAAAGAAGACATACAGATGGTTAACCAACACATGAAAATATGCTCAACATTGCCCATTATTAGAGAAATGCAAATCAAAACCACAGTGAGAGACCACCTCACCCCAGTCAGAATGGCCGTCATCAAAAAGTCTACAAACAATAAATGCTGGAGAGGGTGTGGAGAAAACTCTTGCACTGTTGGTGGGAATGTAAATTGATACAGCCACTATAGAGGACAGTATGGAGATTCCTTAAAAGCTAGGAATAAAACCACGATATGACCCAGCAATCCCACTCCTAGGCATATACCCTGAGGAAACCAAAATTGAAAAAGACACATATATCCCATTGTTCATTGCGGCACTATTTACAGTAGCTAGAACATGGAAGCCACCTAGATGTCCATTGATAGGTGAATGGATAAAAAAGTCTGGTACATATGCAGAATGGAGTATTAATCAGTCATAAAAAGGAACCCATTTGGGTCAGTTCTAATGAGGTGGATGAATCTAGAACCTAATATACAGAGTGAAGTAAGTCAGAAAGAGAAAGATAAATATCGTATTCTAACACACATAAACAGAATCTAGAAAAATGATACTGAAGAATTTATATACAGGGTGACAGTGGAGTAACAGGCATAGAGAATAGACTTATGGACATGGGGAGAGGGGAGGAGAGGGTGAGATGTATGGAAAGAGTAACGTGGAAACTTACATTACCATATGTGAAATAGATAGCCAACGGGAATTTGCTGTATGGCTCAGGAAACTCAAACGGGCTCTATATCAACCTAGAGGAGTGGGATGGGGAGGGAGATGGGAGGGAGGTTCAAAAGGGAGGGGATGTATGTATACCTATGACTGATTCATGTTGAGGTTTGACAGAAAACAGCAAAATTCTGTAAAGCAATTACTCTTAAATAAAAAGAAAAAAAAAAACTTAAAAAAAAAAGACTGCAGTGCTAGTGGCTGCCAGAGCTGGGGTTTGAGTTTAGATTGATCTGATTCTAAACAAAATGCTTTTTATACTAGATCAGTATTCATAAATTTTTAAAGGGCAACAAACACACAAACACTGACCTTGATTTAAATGTCTATTCAAATAGTTCTTAAATGGATAGAAACTTAAAATCAGATGTGTATTCCGAATAACTATAGCTCTTATACATCCACAAAGGCAAACCAACTTACTAGTTAAGTATAAACAAAACCACAGACCAATAAAGTTCAAATTTTAATTACATTGATTCAGCATGACCAAGGGTTGTTTGCTGGAAATAAATCTGTAGTGGCAGCATGTTATACAGCATGGGTTCTAAGGCATGAGTTCTTTGGATTTGGCACATGTTCACCACCAATTGCAGTGTGACCGCTCATTTGCCTCCACTTTCTGTATTTGAACCATTGTTAAGTCTTCTTTTGGAAAGTGTGTCATAAATTTCATTTGGCCTTGAACATATCCTTTATCAGGCAATTCCACCTCTTTCTCATTTGTTAATAGTCCTTAAAGTATAACATCTTAGCACAATGCTTTATAAATTAAAAAAAAACAAACAATAAAGATGAGCACAAAAATTGCATGGCTGCACTATTATAAAGAGATCATAGTAATAATCCAAAATATGCTTAGATAAGGGAGAAGGAAATGGCAACCCATTCCAGGATTTTTGCCTGGAGAATCCCATGGACAGAGGAGCCTGGCACCGGCTACATGTAGCCCATGGGCTCACAAAAAAATAAAAAATGACTTAGTGACTAAACGATACTTACATAAAAGGGTTAAGAATATTGTCAAAATAAACTGTATTACATAGGACTCATGGATCCCTGAAAGCATCCATATTGTCCTAATAT
The DNA here is from genome assembly GCF_054371585.1 of Giraffa tippelskirchi. NCBI lineage: Eukaryota > Metazoa > Chordata > Mammalia > Artiodactyla > Giraffidae > Giraffa > Giraffa tippelskirchi. The sequence continues at coordinate 24,436,947 of NC_137284.1, forward strand.
CCATGGACCCTTTTTCAGGTCACTGGGCCATACTGCTTATGAATCCACAGGGAAGACAGTTTCTGGGAGGGAATAAAAAGGAGTTGTGAATATTTGCAGATATTATTGAGCCTTGAAATACTGTGGAGCAGTATTCATTGAGAGACTCGACAGTGTTGCTCTTCCAAATGGTCTGTACTCCCAAGGCTTAGCCTGGACACAGAGGAGTCAGCAGTCTCAGCACCAGGTGCCGGAAATGGAAACCCGCTCTGGGGACAGCAGCCTCCTCACTGCAGCTGCCTGTCTTTTCATCCCTTCTTGGTGCGAGCCAGTCCTTTCCCAGGTTGGCCTGGGGACTGGCAGGTGATAATGCTTGAGAACATCTGATGAGAGGTGAATGGGAGGTCAGGGAATTGTTGCTGACACAAATCCCCAGCCTGTGTTCTTAGCACCACTGGAAACTGAATTTTACCACTTTTTTTTTTTCCCTGTTGCTGTAGCTGCACACACACGTCATGCTTTGTGAGGTTTTATTTCATTGTAATGCCTACTTTTCCATTTTTGGTACATAAACATGTCTTTTGTTAAATCGAGGACCCTGAATAATTAGTAATTGTGGATCAGTGCATTGAAGTAGCCTTTGGAATTATTATAAGCACACTGAGAATTGCTTATGGTGCTACTAACAATGCCCAAAGATGAAAATAGGAAATGGCTATGGCAAAATTATCTTTTCAGAGTAGATAAAGATGAGTGCAAGAAAATATGGTAACCCTATTTGGGGTAAAAGGGGCATGTGGGCAAGGAGAGTACTTCTGTTCATTCAGTAACTTCAAAAATACTTACTGTGAATCTACAATGGCCAAGCACCTATATTCATTGCAAAGGATGCAGCAATTAAGAGGTTGACAGGGTCTGATTCTGAACTAGTGAAAGTTATATTCTGGGTATTAAGGAGATAGTAAATGAGAAAATGAAATGGCCAAAAATTTTAATAAATTCTAGAAATTGGGGCCTTAAGTTTGGAAAGAGATAGTGTGTTCTAGCAAATGTGGGTTTTGCTTAGAGAAATAGTGAGAAAGGGGCACACTATGACATTCACGAGGCTGGCAGAATTCACATGTTGAAGAGCCTGAAGGCTGTATTAAGGAATTTTAAGTTTTTTCTAAGTGTAAGCATTCATTACTAAAGATGCTAAGCAGGGACAGAATGTGTGATTTAGATTTTCATATGCTCCAATGACTGATTGATGAAGAATGTGGTGGAAAAGGTCACATGGAAACCAAGTCTCTAGAGAGGCCTTCTCAGGGGAGCAAGGATGGTAAATAGATGAAGATGAAGTGAAGGTGGAGGAAAGTGGATGGACTTGACATGGATTTACTGAAATATATTGAAATGGACGTTACTCGAGAATGGATTGAATAGAGTGAAGTGAAAGAGAAGGGGTCAGGGATAACCAGAAACTTCCCGAATTTAATAATTGTATGGATGGTGATGTCACTTTGTGAGAGGGAAATTCAGGAATTCCATTTGGGGCATGTTCTATTTGATATCAATTCAGTTACTCAGTCATGTTCGACTCTATGTGACCCCATTTGACTGCAGCACGTCAGGCTTCCCTGTCCATCACCAACTCCCAGAGCTTGCTCAAACTCATGTCCATCGAGTTGGTGATGCCATCCAACCATCTCATCCTCTGTCATCCCCTTCTCCTGCCTTCAATCTTTCCCAGCATCAGGGTCTTTTCCAATGAGTCAGTTCTTCGCATCAGGTGGTCAAAGGATTGGAGTTACAGCCTCAGCCTCAGTCCTTTCAATGAATATTCAAAACTGATTTCCTTTAGGATTGACTGGTTTGATCTCCTTGCAGTCCAAGGGATTCTCAAGAGTCTTCTCCAACACCACAGTTCAAAAGCATCAGTTTTTCAGTGCTCAGTTTCTTTATGATCCAACTCTCACATCCATACATGACTACTGGAAAAACCATAACTTTGACCAGTTGGACCTTTGTTGGCAAAGTAATGTCTCTGCTTTTTAATATTCTGTGTAGGTTTGTCATAGCTTTTCTTCCAAGGAGGAGGCATCTTTTAATTTCATGGCTGTAGTCACCATCTGCATTGATATTGGAGCCCAAAGAGTTAAATTTCTCACTGTTTCCATTGTTTCCCCATCTATTTTCCATGAAGTGATGGGACCGGATGCCATGATCTTAGTTTTTTGAATGTTGAGTTTTAAGCCAACTTTTTCGCTCTCTTCATTCACTTCCATCAGGAGGGTGTTTATATCTATGAAATATCCAAGAGGAGGTGAATAGTAGGAGGTTGGATATAGGAGTCCTGAGTTCAAAGGAGAGTCTGCACTGGAGGTATAAATGTGGGAATTATCAGGGTAGAGGTGATACTGGAAACCATACAAATGGTTGAGATCATCAAGGGAGGATGATAGGGGCTCAGACCAAATCCTGAGGATTTACAGTTTCGAGTTTAATGGAGATGGAGGAATCAGCACAGAGGACTGATAAATTGTGCTCAGTGAGACAGAAGGTGCTTTCAGTGAGAAGATAGAAACCTAGGATAGAATTTTCAAGGGGAGGAATTTATTCTGCATATGCTGCTGAGAAACATTAGATCAGAAGGATATCTGTTTGATTCAGCAAGAGATTGTTTGTTGGTGATTTTAACAAACAGCAGTTTCCATGGGAATAGTTGGGGCAGAAGACTGCCAGATAGGAGTAGGTTGAGGAGTGAATGAAAAGTGAGACTGTGGAGAAAGCATGTGGAGGGAACTCTTTTGAGAAGTTTTGAAGGGTAACAGAGAAATGGACCTGCAGCAGAGGGACTGATCAGAGGACAAGCTGAAGTTTGTTTTTGTTGTTCAGGTTTTGCTTATTTGTATGTTTACGTTTTAAAGTGAGAGAGATCAGAGCATGTACCAACGTGGATGGAAAAGCTCCAGGAGGGGAGAAGTGTGATGTTGGAGAGAGGGGTATCATTTAGAGGCCAAGTAGTGTGGTATCTATAGTATAAGTAGTTGATAAGGACGATGGGCATTCCTTTATTCTTAATAAGTAAAGGATCGTTGTGGTTGGTGTATTGATTTGTTGGTGTAAAGATGACTGTGTTTTTTTATGAGGTAGTTTGTTTCCTCTGTGGAGTGTGAAGTGGGGTCATCAGATGACAGCTGGAGAAAATTCAGAGATGCGAATCAGGAGGTAAAGAGAGGTTTAACTAGTCTTCTCAGAGTTGGGGAGGGAATGGTTAAAAGGAATCTGTAGAAATGTCCATTTGATACTCCACTAAGCTGTTTGTGTGAATTTGTATTTTTGTTTTTGGGTTTATATCTGTATTTTTTGAAACTTTTAATTGTGTGGAGGCAGAGAAAAGTGAAGAGTTGAGTTCGAAAAGGTTTAGGGTTCTGCCTAGACAAAGAATATAGGGGAACAGTTGGCCAAGCAGGTTGAGGTTAAGGGTTTGATTAAAAAGAAAGACATGGAATCTAATCCGAACAGGGGCAAAGGCTGGTGATCAGTGAGAAAGTAGAGAGTCGATTAATGGATTGGCGAGCTTCAATGAGGTAGAAGAATTGTGAGCGGTGAAGCAATGCATATATACAAGTGTAAAGTACTTAATATAAAAAAGTATAAAGAGCTATTGGAAGAGGCTTGTGATGAGATTGTTGAAGGAAGTGAATTTTTGATGATAAGATTTCGGGTGTAAGTAATGGTGTGAATGGCTCAAGTGGCAAGAGTGTTCATGGTGAAGAAGTCAAGAAACAGAGTCCAGGAGACTCACTGGTCTCATTTGTTTGAAATGTCCAAGGGACATCACAAACTATCTTCTATGGTTTAGAGGAAATGTATGTAGGGCCTATTTTATACAGATGAGTTTCCTCATGAAAAGCACTTGGTAAATACGGCATACTTCTCTATCACTCCTCTGCCTCAGACACAAATCATATTTTTATTGGGAAGGCACCAAGAACGCTAGTAGAAAGATACCTGTTAATTAACTTTTATAACTTTTTTTGGGACCACATCCTTATTTCTTCCCTGTTGCTAAACTTTTTAGAGTATTCCCACTGTTTTATTTTTCCAGACCAACGTGGTCACATTTCAGTAATAATCTTGTGTGCACTGTAGTTGAAATTGAATAAAGCATATAATTAAATTTCAGCATAGTTGCCATTTAAACATTATTTAGTTTTATCACAAATGCCTTTCTTTCCACTTATTCAGGTACTCTTGAGTCTTTAGGTTAAAATTTTTATAGGTTTTTTTTTCCCCTCAATGTGTATGTCTTTTATGAATATTTCTTGTTAATGTCATTTCTGTTATCTTTTGTTGGCTGCTAATATGGTGATTATCTTTTTCCATTATATTTTATACCTTTTTATTGCTGGTGTTTAAGGGTGCCATTGATTTTTGTATATTTACTTTGTATCTGTCTTCATTACTGAACTCTTTCATTAGTGTTAATGGCATTTTAATTGATTCTCTAAAGCAGTGTTTCTTAAGTCTCAGTAAGGTGTAAACTAATTTTCAAAGGAAAATAGTATTCTGAACAACGTGTTCTTTAACAAAATGGTCAAAATATTGCTATAATGTCCAATTGCCTTTGGGTCTTTCATTGTATTCTCATTTATATTCCTGTGTCTTTGTCTTGTTTGATGTGTTGATGTCTTACTGCTTGTTACAATCCTCTCTTTGATAACAGGGCCATGTTCTGCTTCTTATCCTCTCTCTTCTAGGAGAGCAGCTTTTTACCTATGTGTTTGTGTTTTTTTTTTTTTTTTTTCTTTCCAGTTTTCTGTGACTTAGCCTTCGCCTTCTTGATGTTGTGAACAAATACAAGTCTTACTTTCTCAAGGCTGTTCAAACCATGGGGAGACATTCACAGGGTGTTTAGCCTGTTCACCAACTGCTTTGTTTCCTTAGGCTATTTCCCTTGCTTCTTTTAACATTCATGCTTTTTTTTTTTTTTTTTTTTTTAATTGGGATATAGTTGCTTTACAGTGTTGTGTTTGGTTTCTGCTGTTGAACAAAGTGAATCAGCTTTATGTATACCTATATCCTCCCTCTTGAACCTCTCTCCCACCCACCCCCATCCCAGCCCCCTATGTCTTCACAGAGCACGGAGCTGAGCTCCCTGTGTTATCAGCATACTCCCACTAGCTATTTTACACATGGTAGTGTTTATATGTCAATTCCCATCTCCCGACTCATCCCACCCCCTTCTCAACCCCTGTGCCCACAATTCCATTCTTTGCATCTGTCTCTGTTGCTGCCTTGTAAATAGGTTCATCTGTACCATTTTTCTAATTCCACATATATATGTTAATACACAATACTTGTTTTTCTCTTTCCCACTTACTTCACTCTGTATGACAGACGTTAGGTCCAGCCACATCTCTACAAATGACCCAGTTTTGTTCCTCATTATGACTGAGTAATATTCCATGAAACATTCATGCTTCTGATGGCTTATTTTTTTCTGTTGGCATCACCCTATCATGTGATAGCTTCCTCTGTGATTGCTGCCCTTTATTTTCCTCACCTGGTAAGACAGGGCTTCTGGGAACGTCAAAGATGCAGTTCCCCAAAGCACACACTCTGACTTGGAGGCTGAATGTGTGAGTGCTCAGTTGTGTCCGACTCTTTGCGACCCCATGGACTGTAGCCAGCCAGACTCCTCTGTCCATGGGATTCTCCAGCCAAGAATACTGCTACTGCTGCTGCTGCTAAGTCACTTCAGTCGTGTCTGACTCTGTGCGACCTCATAGACAGCAGCCCACCAGGCTCCTCTGTCCCTGGGATTCTCCAGGCAAGAATACTGGAGTGGGTTGCCATTTGTTTCTCCAATGCATGCATGCATGCTAAGTCGCTTCAGTCGTGTCCAACTCTGTGCGACCCCATGGATGGCAACCCACCAGGCTCCTCCATCCACAGGATTCTCCAGGCAAAAATACTGGAGTGGGTTGCCATTTCCTTCTCCAGGGGATCTTTCTGAGCCAGGGATTGTATTCACATCTCCTGCATTGCCGGCAGATGCTTTAGGTCTGATCATCAGGGAAACCCAACTTGGAAGGTAGCCTGGCCTGCAGAAATTTTGCAGGGGACTGCTCTCAGGATTAATGCCTATGGAGAAAAGAAGGAAGCAGGACCGGGAAGAGGAAGAAGTGGAATTGCCATGTGGTCAGAAGAAAAGCCTCAGCCAATCCCTTGGGAAGCTCTGGAGGGCTTGGCTGGCAGACTTGTCCTGCATTTGGATAATCAGATTGAGTCAACACAGCAGGGATCAGTCACTGGGCGTGATCCTGGGAAGGGGACATGACCTTGGACAAGGCAGCTTCTCCTCATCTGAGGAAAATTCCTAGAGTGAGTCTCAGATGAGCGCACTTAGCTGCCAACACTCTCAGAATTGGAGGGATTAAGTGCTTCAGTCCTGAAGAGGGAGCAGGACAACTCACTGTTGTCCTTTTCATCTTTTGCTTTTGCTGTTGAAACTTCTGACCAGGCATCACTGCCACAATTGTTTTCATATTCTATCTCCTTTCCCCATCCCAAATTACATCACTTTCAACTTCCTTTAGTTGATTTGGTTTTGAGATGATTCCAGAAACTCTTTATTACTTGAAATGTTCATGATTCAAGAAACATAAAGCAAATTTCTGATCTGAGCTAGATAACATTTGATTATAATGTCTAGGATTGCATGCTTAACACAGTATTTCCCAATCAGCGCCGCTGTCACAGGATGTATCATTGAGTTTTTCTTGCGTTCGAGTGAGGTACTAACTCCTTAACTTTTGCTGAGTAATGAGCCATCCTCAAGTTTCTTGTCAAATAACAGAAATGTGTATAATTTCTTGATGTTTCTTCAGGTCGGCCTGGGCTGGATGGTCTTTGAAGGCCCTCCTTACCTGACTGAGAAGGTAGATCAACGTCAGGTGGGCAATGGGGTGAAATAGCCATATACCTGCCATCCTTCAGGATGCTAGCCTGGGCGTGGTCCTGATATATTGTTTTCAGAGTTCCCAAGAGAGAGAGCAAGTCCCAACATACAAGCACTTTCTGTGTCTCTGTTTTTATGGTGATCATTATTATCCTATTAGCCAAAGGAAGTCACATGACAAGCTGGAAGTCAGAGTGGTAGGGGACCACCCAAAGGCACGATACAGGAAAGAGAATTATTGTGGGCATTTTTGTCAACACTCTCCTACAGGTACCATCCTCAGATGTTGAGATAGACATCTTTCATCTTTGCTCAAGTATCTGAAATTGCATTGTCCCGGTGTCATCCTATATGCCACTTCCCTTATTTTTCTTTATGCCAGCAGGAAATCTGGTGGATTATCCTCTTACTTCTTGGTGTCTGAAGTGGTTCTGTATGTTAGATATGATTTCTTTGCCCCTATATAGAACTCTGACTCAACTCAAATTGATTCTGTCATTGGCCAATGCCTAGCAACATGTAAGCTGTCAGTGAATGTTTGTAGATTGGATGAGTGATGGAAGTAAATGAGAGAGGGAAGGGAGTTACTGGTGAATTATTATTATTATTATTTTTTAATAATAAACTCAAAGCCTTTGAGCTTGCTCCTCATACCTGATCTTACTGGTTCAAAATGCCTGTGTCTTGATAGAGGGAATAAACAGAAAGTAAAGAAGGAAGGAGGGAGACTAACTGGGAGCAAGGTGGAATTGCTGCATAACTCCAGGGAGCGTGTTTACCTGGGATATAGTGAGTGGCACCCTCTGAAGCTTGCCGTGTGGGCGGTCCAGGGCCATGATCTGGATCCATCTCTGGGGACTTCTTGTCCTCTAGTGCCTTTGTAGTCCCTCCTTTCACACTAAGGTGAACTGTGTTTAAGATCACTGAACTGCATTTTTAGGAGTTCCTGAGTATTTCCTGCCAAATTATGGGGAGGGAGGAAAAACTGTTTAAGGCTGGTTACCTATTGACAGATGTCACTTTAAGTACTCCCCTCCCCAGTATAGTTGGTTTCAGAACAGACACATCCATCCCTAGCAAAGATCTCAACTTCGTCTTGCTATATACACACTTAATCTTTTGAAGACCCACACAGTTTAGTAATTCCTGGCAATTCCGCATTGCAGGCCCAAACTCAATGCTTGAAAAGTGAAAAAAAAATGTGATTGATGAAATGTTAGTTTGATAGCTGAAGCCACAAGCAAACACAGATGTAGATGTCAGTCATTGGCGATGGCTGTGCTGCATTTGAAATGCTTTCAGAGCTCATGAATTAAAATAAGATATAATTGTCTACCTTTGTCAGCAGTATTATTAACTTAGCTCCCCCCATCCTCCTCCCATCACAGGAGATGATCCGTATGGTTTTATTTAGCACTGAAATAGCAGGGATAGGTGGGGAGACCAAAAGAAATCTGCAAGATTTTCTTTTCTTCCTTTAAGGCTTGCTTCAATCTTTCTTCTATAAACTAATCATTTTAATCTGATTCTTAGAAGTGACCACCTGAATAGAGATTACTTAAAATTCAAATTATATAAATGTAATTTTTGAGACAGTCTGTTTTAAATTGGCTTGCCCCCACCCACCCCCTTCGGTTAGCTTGATTTAATAAGGTCTAGATAGCACAAACTCTGGAACGACTGGCAGAATTAAAATATGCAGTGTTGTCTGACTCAGACAAGAGGAATTATTTCTAAATCTTCTGTGACATGTGAATCTGCAGCCCTCCATCCTGGATCAGCCTGCAAAACTCAGGTTGGGGTCGACAGGAGCTTCTTTGTTAGATAAATGGTTTTTAAAAACTTTTGTGCTTTAATGTTTGTCCTCTTGCCTTAACGAGGATTGGGAAATACCAGGGTGATCTCAGGGTCATTTAACCTCTCTGGGACTTAGTGTTCTCATCTGTAAAGTGAGGGGGTAGGACTCAGGGACCACAAAGATTGCATCTGGATTTTGAAATTCAATGACTCTAAGATATTCTTGACAGCAAAGTGGCTGTGTCTCTGTGGATTTGAGGTTCAAGGGGCAACTCTTAACAATTCCTCACCATCCTGCTGGTTCACCCAGGTTGTCACAGCTGTGGGGGGCCAAGTGCTGTGTGTGGGAAGAGACCCCAGGGACAGGAGCTCCTAGAGGAGCTCCTCTCACTTTCTGGACTGTACACCCTTGAAATCCAGTGGCTGCATTTTATTTGAATTGGTTTAACTATGGACTTCCTTCTATAGAACATGATATTTTTCATTTATAAATCCAAGGTCAGCAGTGGCAGGGAGATAAGCAAGTGGCCTTCAATGCATGTTTGACACAGATGGTGCCAAAAGGAACCCTTGTTCTAGTCCCTCTTCCCTTGGCTCATTCATTCACTCAGCAGATGTTTATTGAGCACCTTCAATGGTCAGGCATTGTTCTAGGGGGCTGTAGGTGGATATAGCAGGGGACAAAACTGACACAGACACTGCTTCTGTAGGGCTCCCATCCTATCTTGGAATTGGAAGTAGACCATAGATATGATTTAGGAGATGGTAAGTGTTAGGGAGAAAAAAAAATAGCAGAGTCAGGCAAATGGGCAGTGCTGGTCGTAGGAAGGGTGCAGTTTTCAGTGGGGGCAGTCAGGGAGGGTGGTCCTTACTGAGAAGAGGGCAATTGATGAGACTTGAAGAGAGTGAGTGGGCCATGTGGATATCTGGAGAAGAGAAATCTGGGCTGAGGAAACGGGCAGTGCAAATGGCTCAAGGGAGGAATGTTCTTGGCAGGAGTGAGGAAACAGTAGGAGTTTGATCAGTGTGGCTGAAGGGCAGGGAGGAGGGAAGATGGAGAGTCAGGGCGAGTGAGGTCCCCAAGACCTTGTGATTCATTGTAAGAACTTTTGCTTTTACTCTGGGTGAAATTCCCCAACAGGGAATTGGGGCTGAAGAGTCACATGATCTGACTTATTTCTAAACAAGATCACTGTGACTATTGTGTTGAGGACAGATTTTTAGGGGTGAAGGGACAAGGTTGGCAAGGATGGTGGCAGGTAGATTGCTCAGGAGGCTGTTGGAAAAATCCAGGAAAAGATGGTGGTACCTTGGACCACAATGGTAGAAGTGAAGATGTTGAGAGTGGTAACATTTTGCATGTATTTCAGGGGCATAGCCAATGACTTAGTAATAGAGTGAATCAGTCCACAGATGTTTATTGAGTGGTCTTCATAATGTTAGTTCCAGAATTGGAGATATACTGAGTGAGGACATCTCCTACAGTGTTGTGGGTTATATTTTGAACTCTAGAGATGAGTCTTTGAGAACACTGCTTCGTTGGTTTAGTTGGTTACCAAGGAGGCAGCTGAGATCTGAAGGAGGTGAAGCCACCATGTAAAACGTGGCAGGAGAGCATTGCACTGCCAAGGGGATAGGCGATGCAAAGGCCCTGTGGCCAGCACAAGCCTAGCTAGATTGAGGATATAAGAAGCCTGGTGTGGGTCGGTGAGTCAGAGTAGGCAGAGGTGATGATAGAAGATGAAGTTGCAAAGGTAAGCAGGACCAAACTAGGGTGGGGATTCGATCAAGGAGGAGAGTATGAATTGCTGAGGCTTGCCTGGTCAGAGACACCAGACAATTTGAAGGGAGAATATAGGTATTTTCAATTTGAATCTAGAATCACATTGCTGAAGCTAGTGCCAGCTGTCTTGAGCCCATATTCAGGAAGGATCCATCCCAACTGTGCCAGTGAGGTGAAGCTGAAACTGTTGATCCGTTACAGCTGGATGGTCTGTGTTAGCATGACCCATTTTGAACTTAAGTCCACTGTGATCTCGAGGATCTCCTCTGGGAGCCTTGCTGACACCAGGGCAAGAGCTCTCCCCAGGAAGCCCAGGGGGTTGCTCTCAGCTGTACTATGTACATTACATAGTAAATGTCAGCTTATAAATTGCAGGAGGTGCAGAATAAACTGCCTCGATCCAATACAGTTAAGGGGGAAAAAAAGCTAGCCTTTCTCTCATTTTTATGCCATCATCTTCATCAGTCAGAAAACAGAGGCAGTTGGAGACATTATCAGGCCTAGGAAGCTTTTCCTAAAACATAATTGTTTGGTAAAATTGCTTTTCTTTGTATATGTGTCCACATTTACAATAGGTCTCCTTCAGGTGGCAGGATGCCTTACTTGAGTGAATGTGTCTCTCTGATAAACCAGATTCTTGGTCAAAATCAATTTCTGTTTCTGTGAAATCTAAATAGGAATAACAACAGCAATCAAAAACTTGATGTGTTTTTTTTTTTTCCCATTAACTATTTTGTAGGTTCTCCCTATGTATCTTTCAAAATATAATTGCTTTTCCTGATTTCAAAAGTAGTCTGTTTTCAGTGCAGAAATGTTGGGATTGTAGAAAAATATCCAAAGATAAAATTAAACTATCTGTAATCTACCATCTAGAGATCAACTACAGTTAACATTTTGAAATGGACTTTTCCAGTTTTGTCTCTCTTTTTTTCCTATCTCTGTCTTCCCCTCTCTGTCTAATATGAATACTTGCTTTTTTTTCCTTTATAAACTTAGTCAGCATTAACTATTATTTTTGTGGTTTAACACTTTTATTTTTTTTAACAAATTTATTTATTTTAGTTGCGGGCTAATTACTTTACAATATTGTAGTGGTTTTTGCCATACATTGACATGAATCGGCCATGGGTTTACATGTGTTCCCCATCCTGAACCCCCCTCCCACCTCCCTCCCCATCCCATCCCTCTGGGTCATCCCATTGCCCCAGCCCTGAGCACTTGTCTCATACATTGAACCTGGAATGGTGTTCTATTTCACATATGATAATATACATGTTTCAATGCTGTTCTCTTAGAACGTCCCACCCTCACCTTCTCCCTCAGAGTCCATAAGACTGTTCTATGCATCTGTGTCGCTTATTCTGTCAAGACCATAATTTTAAGTGGCATCTCACATTATATTTTCTATGTATTATAATTCTCTAAAGTTTAGTGATTTAAAAAAAATTGTGGAGACTTTGTATACACATTTTTGAGAGTATCTGTTTTTTTTTAGAACATGTAAAATGGCTAAAGAAAATAGATTTCACACTTTTAAAGTTCTTATGAAATATTATTGAATTGTCCTAAAAAAAAAATCATGTGGCTTCATACCTCACAGTTAATATAGTATTTTTACCCCAATTCCATCATCCTCATGATGTTATAGCTTTTGAGTTTTTCTAATTTGATAGATAAATAAGTGACAGTGGACTCTTTTAGTTGACATTGTTCTGATTACTAATGTGTTAAATATTTTTCATATATGTATTATACATGTGCATTTATTCTTTTGGAAATTGCAAATTCATGTCCTTTGCCCTTTTTTGTTATTAGTGTATTAGTCTTTGCCTTTTTTGTTTTTATATTTTAATGTTCAGTTAGTTTTCCAAGTGTGACAGTTGCATTTTAATTGGTTTATGGTGTTCCTAGGTTGACAGAAGGTTTTGGTTTACATCAAATCTTTAATGTCTTCATCATCAATGCTTCTTTATGTGCTTCTTGGTTATAAAGATATTTGTCACAGAAGTACTATTGTGATTTATACATTAGTTTAGTTTCAATTAAAACTTGTGCCTTGTGGCGTGAGTAGAGATCTAGCATTATTATTTTTCTTCAAATAGTTGATCAAATGTATCAGAACTATTTACTTAATAATTCATTTGATTTCTGGTTTAAAATATCTTTCATCAGATAAAAATACTGAAGTTAGTATTTCAGTTTTTGTAGTATTGCACTGTTTTTAATATAAGGCTTCCCAGGCAGTGTTAGTGGTAAAGACCCTGCCAGTGCTGGAGATGTAAAAGATGCAGGTTTGATCCCTTGATCAGGAAGATCCCCTGGAGAAGTACATGGCAACTCACTCCAGTATTCTTGCCTAGAGAATCCCATGGAACAAAGGAGCCTAGTGGGCTACTGTCCGTAGGGTTGCAAAGAGTCGGACGTGACTAAAGCAACTTAGCACAAGCACGCATATATAAGTTTTTACCTCAGATCTTCCTCTTTATTTTCCTTCTTTTTTCTTCAAAAATGCCTTGACTCTTCTTCTTTGTTGAGTTTTTTCAGAAAGTGTTTCTAATAATTGTTTGCTGTTTAGTCACGAAGTTGTATCCAACTGTTTTGTGACCTCATGGGCTGTAGCCCACCAGGCTCCTCTGTCCATGGGATTTCCCAGCCAAGAATACTGGAGTGGGTTGCCATTTCCTTCTCCAGGGGATCTTCTCAACCCAGAGATTGAACCTGCATCTCCTGCATTAGCAGGAGGATTCTTTACTGCTGAGCCACCAAGGAAGCCACTTCTAATAACTATCAACTTTCAAAGACATTTATAGTGGAATTGCATTAAATGTATAAGTAGGTAATTTTTAGAGTATTGCCATCTTTATAGGAATATCAGTTCAGTTCAGTTCATTCGCTCAGTCATCTCCAACTCTTTGCGACCGCATGGACTGCAGCACACCAGGCCTCCCTGTCCATCACCAACTCCCGGAGTTTACTCAAACTCATGTCCATTGAGTCAGTGATGCCATCCAACCATCTCATCCTCTGTCTTCCCCTTCTCCTTCCGCCTTCAATTTTTCCAAGCATCAGGGTCTTTTCCAATGAGTCAGTTCTTTGCATCAGGTTGCCAAAATATATGTGTTTCAGCTTCAGCATCAGTCCTTCCAATGAATATGCAGGACTGATTTCCTTTAGGATGGACTGGTTGGATCTCCTTGCAGTCCAAGGGACTCTCAAGAGTCTTCTCCAACACCACAGTTCAAAAGCATCAATTCTTCGGCGCTCAGCTTTCTTTATAGTCCAACTCTCACATCCATATATGACTATAGGAATATAGCACCTCTCTTTTGCAGGTCAACTTCCATAACCTTTAATAAAAGTTTTGAGTTTATTTTCTTCTTGAAGGTCTTGTGTAATTCTGTATACATCTATGACTGTGTATTTAAGGCTGCAATTTACTATTAGCAGAAACTTTTGTTATATGTTCTAGTTGAATGTTGGTCTGATTTCAGAAACGTACTGATCTATGATTTTATTTTTAACTGGTTTCATACTGAGCAGAGGACATACTGAAGAGGGACTATTTAAATGTGGGCCTGATGGGACTCCCTGATGGGGGTCAGAAATGCCTCCTGTAAGACAAAATACCTGAAAATGGTTGGTTTGTCTTTCAACTTTTGTTCCTCATACGGTTCAGCGTCTTTCTGAACAAACCAAAGAAACTCTGTAAAAACTTTTGTAAAATGTGTTTGTTGGTTATTCAAACAATCCTGTTTGATTTCTGCTACTCAGTGAGACTGGGAAAGGAGGAATGGAGGGAAATACTGATTTCCATGCTGTATACTTTGGAACATTAGAATATCTAAGTGCACCCTCAACCCCTGACATTTGCTGAGTGCTGTCACCTGCCCTGACCTCGGGCCAAGCATGAAGCACACATCTGTGCATTTCATCTCCACAGCGTGCTTGTGAGCTAGGTATTTCATCATTTTCACAAGGGCTGACATGAGAGAAAGACAGCAGTTTCTTCCAGTCTTGTGGGCAGGGCCAGACTTTGAAGCCAGTTGGTGCTGTTCCATAGGCCTTCTTCCCAAAATGAGTTATGTTAATTCATGGAAGTCCCGTCCAGTGAATTACATCACATTGTAGTGGCCATGGCAATGTGACATGATATTGGTAAATAATATGACTTTTTTTTTGGCTAATCTCCAAAAAATCAAACTTTTATGGTTGGGAATCAAGGCTAACGACAGCCTGTCGAAGAAATGAAGAGGTTTGCATGTCTGCTGAACTCTTCATCTAACTCTGTGTAACTTAGTCACCTTCCCTTTCTGGCTTTAGTGTCGTCATCTGAAAAATGGGGGTGGATTACGTAAACTTGAGGGAAATTTTCAGGAACTCTAACCACCTGTGATTATGATACAACATTCTGTTCTCAGAAGATAGGCTGCCAGACCTACTGTTCAAATGAACGTTCTTTTGACACTGAGTATTTTTATGCTGACCACAAAGCTTATTTTAAATAAATCTTTTGTTTAACAAGCTCTTCTCGCCATTAAATTCTTTCCAATTTTTATTAAAATTGAAAGTTTGTTCCTCTAAAGCATCAATGCACATCAAATGTAAACTTTCATATTTGCTGATTCATAGACTCACTAAATTTTAGAACCAAAAAGGATATTAGAAATTGTCCAGCACAGATAAAGAAACTGAAGATCAGAGATGTTGAGTTACTTCCTGAGACCACATGGTAATTAGGTGACAGGAATGTGATATAAAATCATGTTTGGCTTCTAGCTACAGCCTGTATAGTTATGTCCATTATTTTCATGGTAAAAATATTTGACTATCAGAGGCCTGAAATATTGAAGGTGTTTCTAGGGAAAGGATAAGAAAAGGAGTTTGTGGTTTTCAAATTTTGATAGCTTTAAAAGTAAAGGACAAACAAAAAGCTTGCAATTTAATATCATTGAGTGTATCCTTCATATACTTAGGACTTCAACAAATCAATAAGATCAACATGCAAATTTTAAATATCAAAACATATTAAGAAGGCATGTCATAAAGGAAGAAATATAAATGACCCATTAAAAACTAGAATGGATGGAACAGGCAAAAGGGACAAAGACATACAAACCACCAGTTATAAATAAGTCACAAAGATGTAATGTATAGCTCAGGGAATATAGTCAATAATGTTATAATATTGTGATAATTTTATATGGTACCTTATCTATAAAATATAAAATCAGTATGTTGTACATCTGAAACTAATATAGTATTGTAAGTCAACTTCAATAAAAGAATAAAGATGATCTAATGAAAAAAGAAGTTAAACTTCTGTTAATCTGTAAATTAAAACAACTAGATACCATTTTCCAAGCTATCAAATAAGTCAAGATTAAGATAAAGATAGCACAAACAGGGAAATAGACACTGTCATGCTTTCTGTTTTTAGCAGAGTCATTTGGCAGTGCTTATCAGGAGTCTTAAATTTTTACACATCCTTTGTGCCAGCAGTTCACTCCTCAGAATTTATCTTGAGGATATGTTATGGTTGTGCATAAATATGTCAATATATAGATGTTTATCCACCTTTTGTTTTTAAAGTAGAGAGTGATTGAAACAATGTCCAGTTACAGGAAACTTGTCAAGTGTCAATAATGTTAATCCATGTAATTAAAAAAAAAAGGAGTCTGCAATAAAAGAGAAATGAATACTTGCTGTATTAGTCTGTGTACAAAAAGCAAGCTGCAAATGGGGTATTAAATGAAACCCCCTGTTTGAAAAATTGCATCAATGTTTGAAAATTTAACCTCCACATTTAAAACTGGCTATGGATTATGAATGATTCAACATTTTTTACCTGTCTGTATTTCTTTATTTTTCTATAATGGCAATGAGTTATTTTCATAACACTAAAAAGAATTAAGTACTTGGATTATTTCCAAAGGCGTTTAAATGATTTAAAGAAACTTATTTTTTCTTATACCTTCCGTTTTATGTAGAGAGGTTGTTGATTAAAAACTGCTATGTCAATTGTTTGGCAACTTCTAACCAAAGGAGATTGAGTCTGAGCTGAAAATCTAGGCAGTATATGATCCCAAAATAAAATGTTGTGTACTAGGACAAGTCCTTGTATAAGGACAAGAAGAAGTCCTCTCTCTAAGGAGATTTTGTCACTCACCAATGGGCACAACTCTCATACTATGTAGCGAATAGACTCATGGGCAGAAGGGCAGTTATGTGGGCATGGATTTATGGATGTCACTTGAAGCAAATTTGTTCAAGATTCTCTCTGGTTTAGGCTTAGTGATTCATAAGTTCATTATAAAACTTCTAAAATCTGAAATACATTTTGAATTACATAATCTAGAAATATATTATCTTTATGTTCCATTCTTCTATTATAATAAAATAGTTTGGATCTGACAATCATCTTTTGAAACGAAAACATAATTTAATGAAATGGCATTTTCTAAGCTTTAAGTGGATCAAACGTTTGGATTAGCTTGTTTAAATTAAATTTTTTTCTTTTGCTTTTATTAGTAAGCACACTCTGTGTCATTTCTAATTTTACTGCACTGTGCATTGAGCTTTGTTTTGTAAGTGAGATGGGAGACTTCTCAGCAGTTTACCCTGTTCTCTTGGTGACACTTAAGCCTCTAATTGCTGAAACCCTAACAGTGATATTTGTGTTTATCTGCACTCATAAAACAAGGCAATCTCCCAGATCTATATGAACTTTACTTTTCTGTATCCACAGTGCCAAGTGCACTTTCTGTTGGTTTTGGGGAGATGTAATTAACTCAGATGTAGCAATGGATTATTTGTATAAACAGGGCTTTAAAGCTCTAGAATGTCTCATGGAAATGTGACATCTAATTTGAATGCAAGTGCATTGAGACGTTACATATTAGATCTGGGAGATTGCCACGGATCAAAACCATGTCTCTTGTATCTCCTACACTGGCAGGTAGATTCTTTACCACTGAAGAATCAAGGTTTATTTAGATTATTATCTTCAGTGCCCACCTGATGGTCATACTCAATGAATATTTACACGTAAAATGAGCAGAGCTTCAGACATTTCTGAGTCTGCTTTTTGTACTTCTTTCTGCATCTCTCCAAGAGAATCCTTCTCCCTTGCCTTCACTCCCCAAAGCGAATCTTGCCTGTTCTTCTGGATTTTATTCCTGATGATGCTATAGGCATCCCAACAGGAGAGTCTTAATTATGCTGTATAAATTTGTTTCACCAAATATAAGAAAAATTTATATTTTACCAATTCAGAGAAAGTAAGAGCTTCTTGCTTTTTGGTATACACTGGGGTCTGAAAGTGATTGATGTGATATGGCTGGCTTCCCATAGTCTCAAGGACAACTGTCATCTATGTTTTGCCCTAAGAGACCCAGGAGTGACGGGGCATGACAATGAATAAATAGGTCTGCTTTCTACTAGTACTTCTACCACTGCTGCCATTGGAATTAAGTGGAAAACACTGTTGCTGAATCATAGACTGACTCTATTATCTTATATTAAAAAAATGATTAGGTTGGTGCAAATGTAATTGTGGTTTCAGAACCTGAGTTTTAAATCATTATAACTAAGTTCAAGCATATCTTTATTAATCAAAATAGGAACCATTACAGTCAACACACTTTTGCCAATGAGAAATAAATTGGTTTATTCTTGTAGCATAAAAATCTGTGCTTTGGGATTTGACAAACTCTGGGAAAGCATTTTCTGTGTCCTGCCGGTTGTGGAAGTATTTTCCCTGAAAAATGTTGTCGAGATACTCGAGGAAGTAGTAGTTGCTTGGCGAAAGGTCAGGTGAATATGGTGGATGATGCAAAACTTTTTAGCCCAATTTGTTCAACTTTTGAAGTGTTGATTGTGTGATGTGTCATCAGGAGTTGTCGTGAAGAATTGGGTCCTTTCTGTTGATTAGTGCCAGCTGCAGGCTTTGCAGTTGTCAGTGTACCTCATTGATTTGCTGAGCATACTTCTCAGATGTAATGGTTGCAGTCGGATTCAGAAAGCTGTCGTGGATGAGACCAGCAGCAGACTACCAAAGAGTGACCATGACTTTTTTTTCTTGCAAGCTTGGCTTTGGGAAGTGCTTTGGAGCTTCTTCTTGGTTCAGCCACTGACTTGGTTGTTCTATGAAATCCACTTTTCATTGAATGTCACAATCTGTTTGAAAAATGGTTTGTTGTTTTTGCCTAGAATAAGAGAAGATGACACTTCAAAACAATGATTTTTTTTTTTTTGATTTGCATTCCGCTCATGAGGCACCAACTTATCGAGCTTTTTCACCTTTCCAATTTGCTTCAAATACCGTATAACCATAGAATGGTTAACACTGAGTTCTTTGGCAACTTTTCATGTAGTTGTAAGAGGATCAGCTTCAATGATCCTCTCGATTGGTCATTGTCAAATTCCGATAGCCAGCCACTCTGCTCCTCATCTTCAAGGCTGTCGCTTCCTTTTGCAAAATTTCTTGAACCATCACTGCCCTGTATGTTCATTAGCAGTTCCTGGGCCCAAGGCATTGTTGATGTGGTGAGTTGTCTCTGCTGCATTACAAACCATTTTGAACTTGAATAAGAAAATCGCTGGTATTTGCTTTTTGTCTAACATCATTTCCCTGGTCTAAAATAAATATAAAAGAAACAGAGAGTAGTAAGTCAATAGCATAAAAAGATAAAGTGAGAAATGTGCATTAAAATGATGTATGGCACAACTGCATTTAAGAATGTATTCCAATATCAAACAGCAAAGTTCAACAATGCAAAACCGCAATTACTTTTGCACCTACCTGAGAATACATCTTGTGGGCCCAGCAGGCCAGCAAGGATGTAGAATGCTATGTGCTGATGAACCACATGGAATTAGACACATTAGGTAAATAGGATCTTAGTGTCACTCTCTGCTTCTGCTGCTCCTGGGAAGACCACGTTGTCACTGTTCATTTCCTTAAGCCATTTCTATGGCTCCAGCCTCACTTAGCAGGACTGTGGCTTTGGACTCATACAGTCCTGAATTTGAATCTTGACTCTTCTTTTTATTCACTTAGGGACCGTGAGCAAATTACTTAATTTCACTATGCCTCTGAGTTTCCTTTTCTGTAATGGTTAATTTTCATGTAAACTTGACTAGGCTAAGGAATGTCTAGCTAGCTGGTAACACAGAACTTACATTGTGTCTGTGAGGGTGTTTAAATCAGTAGACAAAGTAGAGAAAATCCCCTTAAACAATGTAGGTGGGAATCTCCAAACTCTTGAGGTTTGAAATAGAACAAAAAGGCAGAAGAAGGGGAAATTCTTGTCTCTTCTTGAGCTGGGATTTCTGTCTTCTCCAGCCATTAGACATGGGAGCTTCTGGTTCTCGGGTCCTCAGACTCTGAGATATATACCAGTAGCCCCTCATGTTCTCTTGCTTTTAGCCTCAAGCTGGGAGTTATACCATAGGCTCTCTTGATTCTTAGACCTTCAGGATTTTGACTAAATTACATCACTTGCTTCCCTAGTTCTCCAGCTTGCACATGATAAATCGTAGGACTTCTTGGCTTCCATAATGGCGTGAACTAATTCCTCTAATAAATCTCCTCATACACACACACACACACACACACACACACACACACACACACACACACACAGATCCTATTGGTTCTATTTCTCAGGAGAACCCTCACTAATAACCTGAGCTAGCAGGAAATCCCATATAATAGAAATGATAATATTATCTGCTTCATAGAAATGTTTTGAAGACTAAGTTAAATTGTATAATACATGTTAAATCCTTGGGAATTATAAACACTTAAAAATATTAGCTGTTATCGGTAACTAATAAATTGTCATTTGGCTTCCTGTGAAGATGTGGATTAGCCATGCCATCATTATTACGAACACGGTCTGCCTGGTGTGTGTTTTTACACAGCATTTCAGCCGAGTTCTCTTTATGCCTGCTGACATCTGGTAAAATGTTATATTATTGATTTCAGAATCCTATTATGTACCAAATAATGAACCTGAGTGTAGGGAAGAATAAAATACAACAGAAGAAAATTCTTGAATTGTCTAGCATCTCCTCCATTATATCTGCTGGCAGCAGTTGTATTTGTGGACTTCCCTCTT
Source organism: Giraffa tippelskirchi (assembly GCF_054371585.1). NCBI lineage: Eukaryota > Metazoa > Chordata > Mammalia > Artiodactyla > Giraffidae > Giraffa > Giraffa tippelskirchi. Next base: position 24,457,576 of record NC_137284.1, read on the forward strand.
TTTTTCCTGCCTGAACAATCTTTGGCGTAGAAAACCTGATACATCTGGTAGATTCATCAGTTCTTCCTATTCTGTGCTCATATCACTGATTTAAACCCTGCTTATTAATAGTAAACACGCTGGACAAGGTCTTTGCTTTAATGGGACTTATACTCTAGTGGAGACAGATAGGGAGCAGGCAAGCATGTGAAATGTGTGTATGTAAAAATTTCAAGTCACAATAAGACACTAACAAAATCAACTAAATTAATGATTAGGGTGGAGTAGGGAGTAATGGTCCGCGGTGGAGGGGAGTAGGGTTAACTTTATTGAGCAAGGACATCACGGAAGGTTTCACTGAGAAAGTAATCTGTCTGTCTACTGAAGAGCTTTGAAAGGTAACATTTTTACCAGGTAAAAAGAGGAGGGAAAGCTGCCACACTGTAGAATTTTAGTTAGAAAGTGGGATGGGGAGGGAGGTGGGTGGGGGGTCCAGGAAGGGGAACACATGTAAACTCATGGCTGATTCATGTCAATGTATGGCAAAAACTATTACAATATTGTGAAGTAATTAGCCCCCAACTGAAATAAATAAATTTATTAAAAAAAACAAACAAACAAACAAAATAACCACACCCCCCCCCCCCCCACTAGCCTGAGGATCCACCAGAAAAAAAAGTGATTTAGGCAGGACTTGGTTCAGGCCAGTCATTCTTTCGTTTTGCCTCTCGTAACTGGTTAGTCTATTATTTTCAAGGTAGTTTCTGGTATCTAGGTCTACTTTGTCCAGTATGATAGCTATAAGCAACATGTGGCTCTTGACAGTGAAACAAGAAGGAGGTCACAAACTTTAAAAGAATGCCGTAGCCTGAGGTCACTACATAAACTGATTACAACTAAATGGGTCTAATATGGCAGACAAGTTCGACTTCCATTAGACCTTGAGTCTCGGTATCTGTGACCCAGTTCCTTAAACAAATCTGCCCTTCTCCAAAATAGTTGATATAATCTTCCCGCTTATTAATCTATGAAGTTTGTTATTGTTGTTCAGTTGCTTGGTTATGTCCAACTCTTTGTGACCCCATAGACTGCAGCTTGGCAGGCTTCCCTGTCCATCACCAACTCCCGGAGTTTGCACAAACTTGTGTGCATTGAGTTGGTGATGCCATCCAACCATCTTGTCCTCTGTCATCCTGTTCTCCTCCTGCCTTCAGTCTTTACCAGCATCAGTGTTTTCCAATGAGCCAGCTCTTTGCATCAGGTGGCCAAAGTATTGGAGCTTCAGCATCAGTCCTTCCAATGCATATTCAGGGTTGATTTCCTTTAGGATTGACTGGTTTGGTCTCCTTGCAGTCCAAGGGATTCTAAAGAGTTTTCTCCAACACCACAGTTTGAAAGTATCAACTCTTTGGTACTCAGCCTTCTTTATGGTCCCACTCTCACTTCTGTACATGACTACTAGAAAAACCATAGCTTTGACTATGTCCCTTCAGGAGGAGCTAGGAGACCTGTGACTCTTGTCCTAATCGTGAACTGCTTGAGCCTGTTCTTTGGAAGTCTTGGAAGGCCTAGGAGATGAAAGCCTTTTTTCAACAAATAAGGAATAGGGGGCAAGAGAAGAATTTTGTACCCCAGAAGACCCATAGCATCTGTACTTGGTTTCAGTATGAGTGTAAAATACACAGCAGATTTTGATGAATGTGAAAAAAGTAAAATATCTCAATTTTTTTGTATTCATTACAATTTGGGGTCATATTTTGAAAACAGTTAAATAAAAATTTATTATAATTAATTTCGTCATGTACACTTTTAAAAAAATGGTTACCAAAAAAATTAAAACTATGTAAGTGACTAAGATTTGAGGCTTATTTCCTTTGAATGATGCTGGTCTAGAAATATGAGGATTATAGGACATTATCTTCAGTTATATATAAATCTATGCATTTGATCCCTTTTGGTTAATGCTCTTTCCCTACTTTATAAACTAACTAAAAATGAAAAAAAAGTAGAAAGAGTGAACTGTAGGCCACTCATCCCTAAGAAGTATGAGGGACTATATTCCTACATCAACAGGTGGACTGAATTTCAGTTCTGGCCCTAAGCACTGGTGGAGTTAGCACAGACCCTGCAAGTTAAAGGGCACAGCTTACAGCAAGACTTCCTTCCTTTCATGGCCATCCTTAGGTTCAGTAATTCACTAGAACAAGGCAAAGAAGCCAGGAAAGTTCTATGTTTATAACTACAGTGTATAAAGAATATAAATCAGAAATAGCTTAATGAAAAGAAGTATAAGGTGAGATCTAGGAGCATCCTAAACACAGAGCTTCCATGTCCCAGTGGAGTCAGGATGTGTCACCTTCCTGGCACATCAGTGTGTTTACCAACCAGAAAGGCCCATGGGCTTTGATGTACAGAGTTTTTATTGAGATTTTGTTATGTAAATATGATTAATTGAATCATTGGCTATGTAATTGAAGTCAGTTTCCAGTCCTACTCCTCTCCCTGGAAGTCATGTGGCTCAGCGTTTCAACCCTCTGATAACGTGGTTGGTCTTTCTGGTGACTAGCCCTCTCCCTGAGGTTATCAAGGGGCCCACCAAGAGTCACCCCATTAGCATAAACTCAGGTGTGATATGGAGCCTCAAGAGTATTTAGGAAATTCTAAGAGTTTTAAAAGCCCAGTGCCCAGAATCTGGCACAAAGACCAAACAAATTCTTTATTATACAACAGACTGAAAAGTCCAGTGTGGGAAGAACAAATAGACCAATTCATCACTTAACCTGTGTTTATTGAGCTGCCAGGAATAGTTCTAGAAACTTGAAATATATTGTGAACATCAAATATCCCTGCTCTCTTGGAACTTATATTCTAGCAGGGGCAGACAGACAATAAACAAAAACCCGACAAACCTACTATAAAGACTAGAGCCGATATTAGAAGATGGTGCCCTGGGTAAAAGCAGAACGGGGATCACCAGTGCTGGTGTGGTTGGTGTGGTAATGATAGGTCATGACTTATAATATGGTGTTCAAAGTAGGTGTTGTTAGGTACTGACAATGAAGCAGAGACTTGAAGGAGGTGAAGGAGTTAGCCCAACATAAATCTTGAAGATATATGTTCCAAGCCAAGGGAACAGCCAGTGGAAAGACCCAAAGGCAGAAATGTTCCAGATGGGTTAGGAAACCACCAGAAGGCCAGTATGAACAGAAAAAGAAGATAAAATGAAGATGGAAGAAATGGAGAAAAATAGAGAGGAAGGGACCAGATTGCTCCCTGGGGGGCCTAGTAGACCATTGATGGAGACTTTGGATTTTCTTCTGTTTGAGCTCTTCCACTGGAGAATTTTGAGCAGAGGAGTAACATGGCATGACTCCTTTTGAAACATACTTAGGCTGCTATGTAAAAATTGACTATAGCAAGCAAGGATATAGAAGAGAGACCTGCTTGGAGATAGTTGTCATTCTCCAGGAAGGAGATGATGGTTGTTCGGAATAGGGTGAGAGCAGAGGAGGTGGTGAGAATGGCCCAGTTCTGGATATATTTTGAAGGTAGAATTAATAGGATTTCCTCAAATTGGAGAGTGAGGGATTGAGTGGTCCAAGGTGAGACCTGGCCCTGGATATCTTCTAGGTTATGGTAAGGAGTTTGGGTTTTATCGCAACTGCAGTGAGAAGTCACTCAAGAGTGTAAGCAGAGGAGTTCTGTGATTACATTAGTATTTTACAGACAACACTCTGAAGGGTTTTTGTAGGAAGGATAGGAAAGGGAGAAAGAGTAGAGGATGCTGGGGGCAGGAAAGGCATTTTAACTCCTTGTAAATGTTAAGTGCTCACTTCATATTAAGCAAATTAAAATGTACCCGCATCATCTCTTAAATAACAATTTTTACTGTAATAATTGTAAAGGAGTTTATTAGTTTTTCTTTTGAAATTTTTGACCTTTGACCTGGGTTACACATTTAATTCATGAATGACTTTGACTTCTCAACAACCATTATGCAAACCTAGAATAAGTGAGAAAAATCTCACCTGCAATTTATTATCAGATGTGAAGATATTTCTGCAAACGTGGATTTTAATAATTTGTGAAATTTACATAATGGTATGTTTTATAGACAAATTAACAGTTATTCATATTGATTGTGTAGTTTTCTTCTTGTATTTTTGAGTACATAATCCCCCCCTTCCACTGCCCCGACATCTTAAAGACTTTTATAGGCTCCTAAAAAAGCTTATAGGCTTATAAGCCTAATGGATTCAATGACCCTGGATAGCAGGAGGACAGTTAGGAAGCTATTTCATCTGAGAGGCACCTTTTAAAAGGATTCAGTTCCCACTGTATTCATGATGTCAGGATTTTAGAGAAATTCAAGTATAGATGGCATCCTTACTTTTGTTATGTAATTTCTACATTTCTTTTTCAGAAGTCACCAGTCACCTTGGGTCTCTAGGACACACTGATCTTAGATTTTCTAGAATCAATTGATGATTTTGCGCCTTGATTCAATTTGCTTTAATGTGGTCTGTTCATGTCCCCACAGTAGTATTTTCTGCCCTGATTCAGTGAGGATGTCTAGAGAATTATTAAGAGGCTTCAAAAAACAAAAAGGAGGCAAACCATTAATTTTGTTTTTACTACGCTAGACAATAGATTTTCTTTTTATTTTCCTGGTAACCTGGTGTTGGAATGCATGTATTGAATTCAAAGAGATGTCGAGTCCTAGCTGTATTAGATAGGGATAGATATTAACTGTGGAGTAAATAATTCTAAGGGGACACTGCTCGTTTTAACTCTGAATTTACTTTCAGCTATTATAAAACAGGGCTAAAGGTTTTGCAATGAATCTGGGAAGAAGTGACTTTTCCCCATTCGACCAGATAAGTGCTTGGTGATTAAATGTTCTTTTATCCTTTTGTGCTATGAAAGAGAGAATATCAGTTGAAAAAAAATCAAACTAGTAATCTTCAAGGATCATGTATTTTTCCCTTTTTGTCAAAAATGCTCTGGTTGGGGCTCTTTGTAAGCACTTTTTGCCTTTGCTTAGAGACTCATCCATTTCCACCCTAGTTGTCCTTAATTGATGTATAATTTCAAGTATTACAATCTTATCTGATTTGTAGCCTTTCCCTGAGTGGAATTTCTGAACGTGAAAGTGAGAGTCGCTCAGTCATGTCTGACTCTTTGCAACCCCATGGACTGTATTCTCCATGGAATTCTCCAGGCCAGAATACTGGAGTGGGTAGCCTTTCCTTTCTCCAGGGGATCTTCCCAACCCAGGAATCGAACTGGGGTCTCCTACATTGCAGGTGGTTTCTTTACCAACTGAGCTATAAAGGAAGCCTGAGTGGAATTTCTAGTTCCCTTTTTAAATGAATATAGATAATCAAATTTGATTGTTCTTTAGTTCTTATTTGCTCTGGAGTCCTTGCTGGTAATGAAACAAAAGGCTTTTCAGGCTAGATATTGAATGACGAATGATGACGTCTTTTCCCCCTTTTCCTCGCTTAGAGCTGCCGATCTCTGCATAAAGCTGTGATGCATCCGTGTTCTCAGGGTACCAGTTTCATCCTCTGATAAGGAAACCTTAACCAGAAGCCCTGTAATTGCATCTCCTGGAGAAGGCAATGACAACCCACTCCAGTATTCTTGCCTGGAAAATCCCATGGACAGAGGAGCGCCTGGTAGGCTACAGTCCATGGGGTTGCAAAGAGTCGGATACGACTGAGCGACTTCACTTTCTTTCTTTCTCTCTCTCTTTCTTTCTTAGGATCTCACATTTTGCCTTGGCCATGGTCCACAGCAAGTGTTTTAACTCTGCTCTGACTGTATCAGTGCAGTTGGCAGAGGGATTATTTTTGCTTATGTTTTTAATATTCTATGAAATAGTACAACATGGAATAGTGGGGAAAATTTTGACTGTGGATTTATAGTTTTCAAACTGTAGTTTTTCCTCTGAATACTTTATTTAAATTCTCTTTGTGTTTATCAGCTTACTGATCTGTAAGATAACAGGTGGTATCATTCAATCATTCAGTGTGTTTATTGAAAGCCCCTATATGCCAAGCAGTGTTCTGAGCACTGAGTGTATAATACTGAATAAAAATAGTTCCTGCTCTCTTGGATCTTTTAATTAAGGCTAGAATGAGGTAAGACGTGAGGCTATCTGACATGTTGTAATCCCTAAGTATAATGTTACTTCCTTGAGTCCCTTCCTTCAGAGTAAGAGATTAGATTAGTGAAAGTATATTTAATTTTTTATTGCTTAATTTTTGTTGGTTTGTTTTGGGATATGAGAGGGGAATTCATGATGAAGTCACACTTTTTAAACTTGAGAGTCCCTAACAAGTAAGTACAATGATATCCCATGAGCAAGGGAGATTTCTAGACAGCACATTAAGTCAGATGTTCTAGATTCTGACTGCTTGTGAGATTTGGAAACTTCTAAATTTGCAGACTTAATATTTTCTGAATGTCTTGCATTCTAAAGTAGCATTCTTTCTCCCTGGCCTAGCCTGGGATCACTCTGTCTCGAATGAGAGGGAGTAAGGCTTGTTCTGCTAAGGCCCTTCCATATGTTGGGAGCAAGAAAGTTGTCATTAATCAGAGGAATACCTTAAGGAAGGTCCTTGACCAAGGAAGAAACTGACAAGTTTTACAGAGAGGAGGTTTGCTCTTCATTGAGGAAAAGTGCATTCATGAAGAAGTCTGGAAACGAACTAGAAGCAAATGCAAAGTGCTAGAAAGGAGCATTAGCTTGGCATATACCACAAATAAGATATAATAATAAACATACATTTATTTAAATAATAAATAAACAAATAATAAATATAAAATAATAAATATACACTTATTTATTATAAATAATAAATATACATTTCTGAAACTCCATCATCCATATTCTTTTCATCCCAGATTTGACACTTTCCTTGTTTTCAGTCATTCCTTTTCATAAAGGGTGATGTGTTCTTTCTGGTGTCGAGTGGACTTTGGGTGTATACCAGACCCTTCAACAGGGTGAATGCAAGTTCCTTTGTAGGAAAGGCCCTGCTCTACAGGACAGAATAATGACATGAACAGCGGCTGACCTCTCTGGAGTGCCTACCATGTGCTGTGTTCTGTTTTATACCTCTTACATGTATTACCTCATTTAATCCTCATCATCAATATTCTCCCCGTTTTAGACATAGACATTGAGAGCTTGAGTTATTTGCCCAAGGCCACTGAATTAATAAACAGAGTCAGTATTTAAAGCAGGACATTCTGAATTAGTGAAGGACAGCAGAGCCTGGCGCGCTGTAGTCCATGAGGTCACAAAGAGTCAGACCTGACTTAGCAACTAAGCAACAACAAATTCTGAGTCCTGAGTTCACACTTTTCTACTTAGTTACATAAGCAGAGGATAACTCTACATGGACTAGAATCCCTGACAGACCTAGAGTACATCTGAAGTTGGACCATCACTCTCTCTGGGGCTTCGTTTCCTTTCCTTTTCTCTCCGCTTTTCAAAACACACACACAGACATGCAGAAACACACATATGTTCAAACATGCACATTTTCAAGAGTTTTGATTCTATATCAACTCAAGATAAATGGATAGTGCAGGTGAGTAGGGGCTGCTGAGAATACAGTCAGTATCTCAGCTTTGAGGAGTCGAAAGAAGAAACAGGAAAAGCCCTATGAACTGATCAATTTGCTATTGACCAACAGGTTCAGGAGTCCAGGTGCTTGCCACGGCTGTGTGGTCTGATTTGAGGTAATTTGAACAGATCAGTCTCGGAGCTGGCTGGATGGGGCAGGACTGCCTTTAGAATACAAGTTTACCTGGATGAAAACCCCCAGGGTCTCTTGATATGCTTGAAGTGAAGTGAAGTCGCTCAGTCGTGTCCGACTCTTTGCGACCCCATGGACTGCAGCCTACCAGGCTCCTCAGTCCACGGAATTTTCCAGGCAAGAGTACTGGAGTGGGTTGCCATTGCCTTCTCCCTTGATGTGCTTAATGTTTATTAAATAACTAAGGCTTTGGGGGCCTGGTGTGCTTCTGAACTAAGGTGATGGCAGCATGAATAAATGAGCTCTAAACACGTGTACATACAGGTGAACAAGCAATCCCTAAACTTAGGCGACCTAAAGCCTACAGAACAGAGCCAGACTCTTTCTTTCAAAATTTTCAATCTTGTGGAAACAGTCCATTTGGCTTTTACAGTCTGGAGTTTGAAAGCAGTGAATTTCCCTGTCCACTTGTCAAGAACAGAAGGCCTTAGAATGTGGAAACAGATGTGTTTGTTTTTTAAGCCTTCGGGATGGTTCCTTGCCTGGAAAATTACACAGCCTACCTTCCATTTGTTTGATGAGGGTTTCTAGAAGTTGTCAACATTCTTTAAATATCTCAAGAAGGGCATCTTTGGCGTGTTACTGCTGGCTCTTGGCTTAATAATGTTACCCTGGGAAAGTGGAGTTGGGAGGGGAATTAAAGTGCAGAGGAAAACCTGTACATTTAGCCCATCAATTCCCCACCTTTTGTGAAGTTGTGTAACTTGATATTTAATTAGGTCTGTTCTTCCACACAGAGGGTTGTGGGGCATACATTTATTATTAAACTTTTTAAAATTAAATTGATTTTTGGTTTGCAGTGTTACTGGAGGATTTTTGCATGTTTTTTATTGCCATGATTCTTATGCTGGAGGCTAGGAATTACCAATTAAAGATCCGAGGAATATATTGGAAAAATACCAACTGTGGAGGCCGCTCTACAACTTGCCTGCTCACTGTTGGTGTGACCCTGTTTGGGAAAATTATTTAACCTCTCTGAGCTTTTTTCAGGTCATTGTAAGCTTCAAAGAAGAAGTATGAGGGCACAGTGCCTGACACAGAGTTAGGTACTCTTTATATATTCACTTTATTTCTTCCCTTGTCACAGATACATAAGTATTTGTAGATAAGTATGGTGCTGTCAGGGATTCCCTGGTGGCTCAGGTGGTAAAGAATCTGCCTGCAATGAGGGAAACCTGGATTTGATCCCTGGGTCAAGAAGATCCCCTGGAGAAGGGAGTGACAACCCACTCCAGTATTCTTGGGCTTCATAGGTGGTGCTAGTGGTGAAGAACCCGCCTGCCAATGCAAGAGGTGTGAGTTCCATCCCTGGGTTAGGAAGACCTCCTGGAGGAGGAAATGTAACCCACTCCAGTATTCTTGCCTGGAGAATCCCATGGACAGAGAAACCTGTGGGCTATAGTCATGAGGCCGCAAGGAGTCAGCAGGACTGAGCGACTAACACTTCTGCACTTCTGTATGGTGCTGTCAGAGATGATATAGTCACTTAAATCGAAGGGACGAAATCATTTTCCTCCCCTGAATGGCATGCTTGTTCATCTCACACCCCCAGCAGCTTACTCACCAGGTCACTCCAAGACTGTTTTATTGAAATAGCCTGATGCCAGAAGGAAACTGATCAGGATTCCAGTGTGGAGTCTTCTGTTATATTCAATGAGAATAAAACTGGAAGCTGGCTATACACGAATATCTACAAATAGCCTTTCTACTCTGAGGCTTTCTTATTTAAGAGAGAGAGAGAGAGAGAGGGAAACAGCGAGATCCTATTCTCTAGCACAAGTAACTACATTCAGTATCTTATAATAAGCTATTATAATGGAAAAGAATATGAAAAATATACATATCACTTTTCTGTATACCAGAAACCAACACATTATAAATCAACTATCCTTTAATAAAATAGATTTGAAAAAAAGAAAATTTCAGGAGTTAAGAAGGTTTTGCAGTTGATAAGACTGATGGTTGAGGATCTTGATTTGAGCTTTCAACTAGAATTCTTTCTTCTCTTCACTTGGTGTTGGGAGGGCAGGTTCTCAAGGCTGTAGTTAGAGGCAAAAGAATTAGAAAAACAGACAATGAGGCCGATCCAAGAGTAGTGAGTCTATTACTGCTGTTTCAGGGGCTCCATGAGGGACCTGCTATTAAAATGGAACAACACAGATATTTTCTTACTTTGCATAAAAGTACATTAGTACACAGAATGTGTTTGTTTGAAAAATAGGCTTTCATGCTTTTTCTTAACTTTGGCACCTGCTGCTTCTTATCTCATGTAGAGCATGGTATGTGTTGAACATCCCAGTTTAGCACAGTGGGATTTGAATACATAATATCTCCATCATTCATGATGAGTTGCAAAGAGCCCCATGATACTGGAATTTGCATCTGAAGAAATTTGAGAAGTCATTGTCCAAGATCTGAGCCTGAAGATGCCTTAGACAGTATGTCCAAGTAGGAGAGATTCTTAGTCACATCAGCTTTTCCACTTGCCAGGTGGATAATATCTGGCAATTTTTCCCTCTCTCATTTTGACAACTGGATACTCTACCTATTTTGCTTGCCTAGAAACTGACAAACATCTCTGCCAGTGTAAAGACACACAGTCCTCTAAGAGCTCACCTTGTTTCCAGCCTTCCTACATTCTATAGTTCAGGTTTGCCTTGGAACATCAGCATAGTTAAGAGGTTAAGAACATGGCTTTGAATTTAGAGTGTCTTGATATTAAATCCTGCCCCCTCACTTATTCACTGTGTACTCAGGCAAATTTTTAGTCTGTTTTACCATTCAAAAAATGTAAATAATAATACCTACATAGTAAGTTTATTGTGAAGATGAAATAAATAAGTAAATAAATTAATCAAAATATATGTGTTGTATAGGAAGGGGATTGAATTTGGTTTGAACATTGCTATAAACCTGATACCCATAGCAGATACTAAATAAGTGTTACTTATGGAACTTAATGGAAAATGCAAATTAAGCATTTAGCAGTAAATCTGGCATATATGTCTCAACAAATGGTTAAGACAGTAATAATAAGAGTTGTATTATTAGCAAGTTACTGCATCTGTCAAGATGAAAAACTACAAAGACTATTTGGTAGCTGGAAGGAGGAAGGCATACTTTCAAATGGCATCCTGCAGAGACATCCCCTATCATTAAAGTGTCTCATATCATCAGTGTGGCTTAGGACAGTTCTCTGGCCAAGTGGTATTTCATCAGCTGGAGGTGACATGACTTCTGATCTCTCTCTCAAGACTTGTGTGTTCAGATTGAGGAGGATGGCTCTTGGAAGCAGCAGATGGCTCATGAACTGAGAGATCTGGACTTGAAAGTTGACTCTAAGAGGGAAGCAGATGGAAAATTCTTCCAGTCTTTTGGCTCAATAGGTGACCTAATTGGACAATCACTCTGGAAAGCACTTTTTCCCTTCTTTGAAGAATGAGTATCTTTGGATGAAAGTGTTCTGCCATCTTTCAGGTCTGGCATCTTAGATATTGGGCTTCTCAGTAAAGAACCCGCCTGCCAGTGCAAGAGACATGAGTTTGATCCCCGGGTTGGGAAGAAACACTGGAGTAGGAAATGGCCACCCACTCCAGTATTCTTGCTTGGAAAATTCTTGCCAGAACAGAGGAACCTGGTGGGCTACAGCCCATGGGTATTGCAAAGAATCAGACATGACTGAGCACACACATGCATCTTAAATATCTGTATAGCGTTTCTTTTCTGTCTGATGGCTCAGCGTATCTCACAATGATGCTGCCCAACTGGGTAGCAGAAGTTCATGACAAGCAAAGAAAATGGGGAGCCATGCTCCTGTCATTATCAGGGGACTAGGGATCTCTTGTTACTCATATATGCAGAAGAGAATGAATTTAAACTAGCAAAGAAGGTATCTTCATGAAGGCTTAGTCTATTAAGTTCTTTATCTTGGTAATATTAATAGAAGCCATCAGTGTCGCTAATGTAGCAGGTGAACTTCTAGAGAGCTGATGCGGCTAATAGCCAGATGTCATACGACAATCAACTCAATAAATGTGAACATTATTAAACACAAGTGTAATGGCCTGGAATAGAAACACTGAGTGCTTGTAAATTATTCCATTGTTATTTGAAGGAAAGAACAATACAGGTTGAAATATTGAAACTTCGTATATCACAGTTGTCTCACTATTATTGTCCTGCAGAGAGTGATCTCTGGGTTTGATTAAGAATTTTCAGCTAAGTTGTTTTCTTCCCCCTGCAGAACTGCAGAACTCTGACTTGAATTCTATTTTCATTTTAAACATCAATAGTTCATTTTATCAGAGCGTTCTTTGCCCTGAAAGTTCTTGGCATTTTCTGTGAGGAATATAGCACAGTAACAATTCTTTATACGGATGGGGGATATAAAAAATGACAGACTAAAGATAGGTGGTTAAGTTGTAACGAAACCCAGCACATAAAGCTTGGCGAAGATTTATATAGGGAAGCAGAACTATGGTTCATGCCAGAGAAATCAGTAAACAGGAACTGAAAAAGGAAAGAGCGTATGCTTCAAAACTGTGATCAGATGTAACTGCCTCAGGCAACATCAGTAAGGAATAACATGCCCTAATTTTGTTTTCTCAGAAGCCAAACGTTTCTTTTTCTGTTGATTATTCAGAATATGTGCCATTCACCATATGTGTATGTCTTTAGTCAGCAATATGGCTGTGCCCCACATTTCATTAACGTGTATTCTACTTCCTATTCAAGTACACAGCACCAAAAACTATGCCTCTGGCCTTTTCATCTCGCTTGCTCTTTCTTCATCTCATAATTTATCTCATCAAAGCTCCTTGAGCCTTTTCTTCCTGGGCAATCTCTCTCCCTCTTTCTCTCTGCTGTTGACTTGTAAGCTTCTCTTGTATAGCAGATGACTTGGAGCCGACTCTTTCCACACCTGGAAGTTATGTTGAAAGATTAGCTGGTCTCATCACCTGGGAAGCAGATAACAAATCTTAATCAGCGCTAGCATTTTGCAGATAATCTTTGGTAATCATCTTGGCACCTTTGAATAGATTACCTAGAATTGATCTGGAGTCTCCATGCCTGGAGATTCTAAAGAAAGAATCAGAGGGTGCAATTTCCATGATGGCTTGGGTCTGTTTCCTGAATGGAAGAAAAAGTACACATATAAACCAATGTTTAATCTTTGGCAGTCTGAAAATTTTGGGAATCTGCAGTTGAATATAAATGGGTATCAGTAGGTACATTTTATCTAATGAATGAGTTGATGATGTTCAAATTGAGTTCTTGTGTAGCTGTTCAGCGTTGAACCAGAGGAGAAGCCACCCTCTCAAGTGCAAGTCCTAGTGGATGGGATAACTTTGATGCATAAAACAGATGCATGGCATCCCAGTTGTGTGCTATCCAGGGCTACTTGGTGGCTTCTGAAGGTAACACACCAGCTTACTGAAGCAAACGTTATGAGCAAGCACGGCCAGGGAAGGCTTCCTGGTGGATAGCATTTCATCGGAGTTTTGAAGCAACAAAGTGAAAGCAGTAATAACAGTACAATTTTATTGCTTTACATTTTAGTAATATATTTAAAAATTATTTTTAGAGTTGGTGATGGACAGGGAGGCCTGGCATGCTGTGGTTCATGGGGTCACAAAGAGCCAGACACGACTGACCGACTGAACTGACCCTAACCTATCACACCAAAGAAATTCTTGAACACGTGGTCTTTGTGCCTTTTACAATGTAATTAATGATACCTCTTTTTCAATCTGTTCACTGTTACACAAAACTTTTCAAGTATCTCCCTATAGTGTGGGTTAAGACAAATAGTACATGTGTTGCTTCACTCCAAATACTCTTCATTTACACATGCTGTTTCATTATAATGGCATGAGTAAGAGGAGGGAGTTTCATGTTTGAAGTAACCATGGGTGATCCATGCACAGATCAGTCTTTGCCAGGATCTTAGTTCTATAGTGTTTTTGACTTGCTTGACTCTTAGAGTCACAAGAATATACATTTCCTGCAGTTTTCTCCTTATGTTTCTACTTTTCACTGATGGGTCATGTGGAGCAGAATTTAGAATAAACACGATTATTGAGATTGGTAAGCAGAAAAATTTGGTCCTAGAACAAAAATCTATTAGACTCTCTGATTATATCTCTCTTGTGTTCTTATTGATTCTGGAATAATTGTTATGAAGATATAAACAACTGACTTCTTAAACTGTTAACTAAAGATGACTAAACAGTTTTCCAGAGTCTAGAGGAAATTTTACTGACTCTAGTGCTTATTGAGAAGGGAATGGCAAACCACTTCAGTATTCTTGCCTTGAGAACCCCATGAACAGTATGAAAAGGCAAAAAGATATGACACTGGAAGATGAGCCCCCAGGTCCATAGGCGTCCAATATGCTATGGAGCAAGAGTGGATAAATACCTCCAGAAAGAATGAAGAGGCTGGGCCAGAGCGAGAAACAGTGCTCAGTTGTGGATATGCCTGGTGATGAAAATAAAATCTAATGCTGTAAAGAACAATATTGCATAGGAAACTGGAATATTAAGTCCATGAATCAAGGTCAACTGGCCATGGTCAAACAAGGAGATGGCAAGAGCCATTTAGGAACATCGACATTTTAGGAATCCAAACTAAAATGAATGAGAATGGGCTAATCTAATTTAGATGACTGTTATATCTATTACTGAGGGCAAGAATCCCTTAGAAGAAATGAAGTAGCTCATAGTCAACAAAAGAATTCAAAATGCAGTACTTGGGTGCAATCTCAAAAATGACAGAATGATCTCAATTTGTTTCCAAGGCAAACCATTCAGTATCACAGTAATCCAAGTCTGTGCCTCTACCACTAATGCTGAAGAAACTAAAGTTGAACGGTTCCATGAAGACCTACAAGACCTTTTAGAACTAGCACCAAAAAATATGTCCTTTCCATCACAGGCAATTGGAATGCAAAAGTAGGAAGTCAAGAGATACCTGGAGTAACAGGCAAGTTTGGCCTTGGAGTACAGAATGAAGCAGGACAAAGGCTAACAGCATTTTGCCAAGAGAACACCCTGGTCATGGAAAGCACCCTCTTCCAACACAAGAGATGACTCTACACCTGAACATCACCAGGTGGTCAATACTGAAATCAGATTGATTATATTCTTTGCAGCCAAAGATGGAGAAGTTCTATACAGCCAGCAAAAACAAGACTGGGAGCTGACTGTGGCTCAGATCATGAGCTCCTTATAACAAAATTCTGACTTAAATTGAATTGAAGAAAGTAGGGAAAATCACTAGACCATTCAGGTATGACCAAAATCAAATCCCATATGATTACACAATGGAAGTGACAAATAGATTCAAGGCATTAGATTTGATAGAGTGCCTGAACTACTATGGACAGAGGTTTATACCATTGTACAGGAGACAGTGACCTAAACTGTCCCAAACACAAAGAAGTACAAGAAGATGAAATGATTGTCTGGGGAGGCTTTACAAATACCTGGGAAAAGAAGAGAAGTGAAAGGCAAAGGAGAAAATGAAAGATATCCCCATCTTAATGCAGAGTTCCAGTGAATAGCAAGGAAAGATAAGAAAGCCTTCCTCAGTGATCAGGTCAAAGAATAGAGAAAAACAATAGAAAGGGAAAGACTGGAGATCTATTCAAGAAAATAGAGATATCAAGGGAATATTTTATGAAGGATGGGCACAATAAAGGACAGAAACAGCAAAGACCTAGCATAAGTAAAAGAGATTAAAAAGAGGTGGCAAGAATACACAGAAGAACTGTACAAAAATGATCTTAATGGCCCAGATAACCATGAAGGTGTGATGACTCACCTATAGCCAGACATCTTGGAGTCTGAAGTCAAGTGGGCATTAGGAAGTGTTACTATGAAGGTGATGGAATTCCAACTAAGCTACTTCAAATCCTAAAAGATAATGCTGTTAAAGTGCAACACTCAGTATGCCAGCAAATTTGGAAAGCTCAGCAGTGGCCATAGGACTGGAAAAGGTCAGTTTTTATTCCAATCCAAAAGAAGGATAATGCTAAAGAATGTTCAAACTGCCATAGACTTGTGCTCATTTCACAGTTAGCAAGGATTCAGCAGTTCATGAACAGAAAGCTTTCAGATGTACATGCTAGATTTAGAAAAGGCAGAGGAATCAGAGATCAAATTGCCAACATCTACAGTGGCACCCCACTCCAGTACTCTTGCCTGGAAAATCCCATGGACGGAGGAGCCTGGTAGGCTGCAGTCCATGGGGTCGCAAAGAGTCGGACACGACTGAGCGACTTCACTTTCACTTTTCACTTTCATGCATTGGAGAAGGAAATGGCAACCCACTCCAGTATTCTCGCCTGTAGAGTCCCAGGGACGGGGGAGCCTGGTGGGCTGCCGTCTATGGGGTCGCACAGAGTCGGACACGACTGAAGCGACTTAGCAGCAGCAGCAGCAGCAGCTGGATCATAGAAAAAACAAGAGAATTCCATAAAAGCTTCTACTTCTGCTTCATTTATTTCACTAAATCCTTTGACTGTATGGATCACAACAAACTTTGAAAAATTCTGAAAGAGATGGGAATACCAGACCACCTGACCTGCCTCCTGAGAAATCTGTATGCAGGTCAAGAAGCAACAGTTAGAACCAGACACAGAACAACAGACTGGTTCCAAATAGGAAAAGGAGTATGTCAAGGCTTTATATTGTCACCCTACTTACTTAACTTTTATGCAGAGTACATCATGTGAAATGCTGGGCTGGATGAAGCAGAAGCTGGAATCAAGATTTCTGGGAAAAACATCAATAACCTCAGATATACAGATGGTACCAGCCAGCTGGCAGAAAGTGAAGAGGAACTAAAGAACCCCTTGATAAAGGTGAAAGAGGAGAGTGAAAAAACTGACTTAAAACTCAACATTCAAAAAACTAAGATCATGGCATCTGGTCCCATCACTTCATGTCAAAGAGGTGGGGAAAAAGTGGAAAGATTGACAGACGTTATTTTCTTCAACTGCAAATCACTACAGATGATGACTGTAGCCATAAAATTAAGACATTTGCTCCTTAGAAGAAAAGCTATGACCAACACAGAGAGCATATTAAAAAGCAGAGACATCACTTTTCAGATAAAGGTCTGTATAGACAAAGCTATGGTTTTTCCAGTAGTCATATGGATGTGAGAGTTGGACCATAAGAAGGCCAAGCACCAAAGAATTGAAGCTTTTGAACTGTGTCCTGAAGAAGACTCTTTAGAGTCTATTGTACTTTAAGGAGATCAAACCTGTCAGTCCTAAAGGTAAACAACCCTGAATATTCGTTGGATGGACTTAGGTGAAGCTGAAGCTCCGATACTTTGGCCACACGATGCAAAGAGCAAACTCATTGGAAAAGACCCTGATGCTGGGGAATATTGAGGGCAGGAGGAAAAGGGGATGACAGAGGATGAGATGGTTGGATGGTATCACTGACTCAATGGACATGAGTTCGAGTAAATTCCAGGAAATGAGGAAGGACAGGGTAGCTGGACATGCTGCAGTCCATGGGGTCACAAAGAGTTGGCCCTGGCTTAGCATTGAACAACAACAAAGTCTTGTATACCCTTAACATCCCTCTTTAGGGCTATTTTTAGGGCTATTTTTACTATTCTTGTTTCTAGGATGTTCTTTTAGTGATAGGGTGTACATAAGGGAAAATATGTACATATGTTTGTGCATCTATTTCTTTTCATTTATACAAATGGAAGTGTATTATACATCTTGTTCAATGCATGTGTGCTAAGTCACTTCAGTCATGTTCGACTCATTGTGACCCTATGGACAGTAGCCCACCAGGCCCCTCTGTCCATGGGATTCTCTTGGCAAGAATACTGGAGTGGGTTGCCATGTCCTCCTCCAGGGGATCTTCTTGACCCTAGGATTGAACCCATGTCTCCTGTAGCTCCTGTGTTGTAGGGAGATTCTTTACCACTGAGCCACCAGGAATTCTATACATCTTGTTAAGGTCTCTCTTTTTCTACTTCACTATCTATGTCGGATGTGGTTCCATGTTGGTAACATACATACTCCTCTTATTCTTTTATTTGTCTACATTGTATTCCTTTGCAAGCTCTGGCATGATTTATTTAACTATTGGTGAATTTTCCAGTTGTTTCCAGGTTTGCTTCTTCCAAAAGTGTTTCAGTGGATATCCTTGAACTCATCCCTATGAGCAAATAGTACCTACTCTGTAAAAAAAAAAAAAAAGCAAAGCACATATGCATTTCAAATTTTGTGAGATACTTCTAACTTGCCTTCAAAAATTCGTGACAAAACTCTCTCTCATCATTGGGCTCGGCACCATCTGACTATACTTAATCTTACCCTGCTCTTGCTACTCTCCTCTGTTAACATTTTCTCTTATCCATAAATTTTGATTCCTTTCTTTCTCTCCATGTTAATTCCTATCATTAATCTTGATGATTTCAGCATCTATTTGGATGACCCTATCCAACATGGCATATGTCAGTTCCATGAACTTCTCATCTCCCCTTGCTCATAGCCATTCATGAACTCCTTCTCATGATTTAAACAAGATTTTTATGCTAATGGTTTCCATGGAGATGCCTAAAGATTTGCCACTCAGCAGTCATCTAATATTTGACTAGTTAGCTTGAGTTTTTTCTCTTACTTCTCAAACTTTCAGCCTTCCATGTTTATACCGTTACTCTCACCCTTAATTTGTGAGCTTAGTTCATACGTCACTGAGAAAAACAGAAATTTCCAGAAGAGAACTACCTCATCTTTTGTTCCTGAGATCCACTCAATTCAGTATCCAGATGCTCTTTCCTGTTGTAACAACTGCCTCTTGACTGATCAAAGGCCAGTCTTTTTCTGTGTACCTCATACCACATCCTCTTTGCTTTCCTGGGACCTCACTCCGCATTCTGCATCATCAGTTTGACAGTCTCTTCAGCATCCCTTCCTTCAGTATACTATCTTATCTTTTAACCTATAAAAATTCCTATTTTGTCTATATCCTCTGACAGCCCTTGTTTCTATCTGTATGTCTATTCAAGGGCATTTCTCAGAATTGTCTCTATAGGCTGTTTCTGATTCTAATATCTACTCTGTAACCGGTCACAATGCCATTTCCAGCCTACCACTTTTCTCTGAATTATGTGTTGCTAGATCCAGGGGACAGCTCCCTGTTATCAGTTTATTGGTCTCCCAGCAGCACTTGACCTTGGCTAACCACCAGCCCTCTTCTTTGGACAGTTTTGTCTGCTTTTCTGTGATTACATATTTTCTTCTTTTCCTTCCCATCTGTCTGCTCACTCTATCTTTATCATTCTTGGAGGCCCCTCAGCTCACGAAACACAAAATCTGTATATTTTCCAGCAATTTTTTTTGGTTTCAGTTTTTTTTTTTTTTTTTTTTTTGCTATCAGTCAATTCAGTTCAGTTTCTCAGTCGTGTCTGACTCTGCGACCCCATGAATCACAGCACGCCAGGCCGCCCTGTCCATCACCAACTCCGGGAATTTACCCAAACCCATGTCCATCGAGTAGTTGATTCCATCCAACCATCTCCTCCTCTGTTGTCCCCTTCTCCTGCCCCCAATCCTTCCCAGCATTAGGGTCTTTTCCAGTGAGTCAACTCTTCACATGAGGTGGCCAAAGTATTGGAGTTTCAGCTTAAACATCAGTCCTTCCAATGAACACCCAGGACTGATCTCCTTTAGGATGGACTGGTTGGATCTTCTTGCAGTCCAAGGGACTCTCAAGAGTCTTCTCCAACACCACAGTTCAAAAGCATCAATTCTTCAGTGCTCAGCTTTCTTCACCGTCCAACTCACACATCCATACATGACCACTGGAAAAACCATAGCCTTGACTAGATGGACCTTTGTTGGCAAAGTGATGTCTCTGCTTTTAAATAAGCTATCTAGGTCGGTCATCACCTTCCGTCCAAGGAGTAAGCGTCTTTTAATTTCATGGCTGCAATCACCATCTGCAGTGATTTTGGAGCCCAAAAAAATAAAGTCTGACACTGTTTCTACTGTTTCCCCATCTATTTCCCATGAAGTGATGGGACCAGATGCCATGATCTTAGTTTTCTGGACATTGTGCTTTAAGCCAACTTTTTCACTCTCCTCTTTCACTTTCATCAAGAGGCTCTTTAGTTCTTCTTCACTTTCTGCCATAAGGGTGGTGTCATCTGCACATCTGAGGTTATTGATATTTCTCCGGGCAATCTTGATTCAGCTTGTGTTTCTTCCAGCCCAGCGTTTCTCATGATGTACTCTGCATATAAGTTAAACAAGCAGAGTGACAATATACAGCCTTGACGGACTCCTTTTCCTATTTGGAACCAGTCTGTTGTTCCATGTTGAGTTCTAACTGTTGCTTCCTGACCTGCATACAGGTTTCTCAAGAGACAGGTCAGATGGTCTGGTATTCCCATCTCTTTCAGAATTTTCCACAGTGTATTGTGATCCACACAGTCAAAGGCTTTGGCATAGTCAATAAAGCAGGAATAAATGCTTTTCTGGAACTCTCTTGCTTTTTCGATGATATCGGATGTTGGCAATTTGATCTCTGGTTCCTCTGCCTTTTCTAAAACCAGCTTGAACATCTGGAAGTTCATGGTTCACGAATTGCTGAAGCCTGGCTTGGAGAATTTTGAGCATTACTTTACTAGCATGTGAGATGAGTGCAATTGTGCAGTAGTTTGAGCATTCTTTGGCATTGCCTTTCTTTGGGATTGGAACGAAAACTGACCTTTTCCAGTCCTGTGGCCACTGCTGAGTTTTCCAAATTTGCTGGCATATTGAGTGTAGCACTTTCACAGCATCATCTTTTAGGATTTGAAATAGCTCAACTGGAATTCCATCACCTCCGCTAGCTTTGTTCGTAGTGATGCTTTCTATGGCCCACTTGACTTCACATTCCAGGGTGTCTGGCTCTAGGTGAGTGATCACACCATCGTGATTATCTGGGTCATGAAGATCTTTTTTGTACAGTTCTTCTGTGTATTCTTGCCACCTCTTCTTAATATCTTCTGCTTCTACTAAGTCCATACCATTTCTGTCCTTTATCGAGCCCATCTTTGCATGAAATGTTCCCTTGGTATCTCTAATTTTCTTGAAGAGATCTCTAGTATTTCCCGTTCTGTTGTTTTCCTGTATTTCTTTGCACTGATTGCTGAGGAAGGCTTTCTTATCTCTCCTTGCTATTCTTTGGAACTCTACATTCAGATGGGAATATCTTTCCTTTTCTCCTTTGCTTTTCGCTTCTCTTCTCTTCCAAGCTATCTGTAAGGCCTCCTGAGACAGCCATTTTGGTTTTTTGCATTTCTTTTCCACAGGGATGGTCTTAATCCCTGTCTCCTGTACAATGTCACAAACCTCTGTCCGTAGTTCGTCAGGCACTCTGTCTATCAGATCTAGTCCCTTAAATCTATTTGTCACATTATTGTTGTTGTTGTTCAGTTGCACATTTGTGTCCAACTCTTTGAGACCCTGCATACTTCAGTATGCCAGGCTTCCCTGTCCTTTACTTCTCTAGGAATTTGCTCAAACTCATGTGCATTGAGTTGTTGACGGCATCCAAACCTCTCATCCTAATTCACATTAGGTGATGTCAATTTAATATTTTCAGCTTAAATCTTTCTGAGCTCTGAATTTGTATGGAATTGTCCAAGTCCTATTTGGATTCATACTGTAACCTAGCCAGACTTCTGACTTGCTATCCTAAACACGTTCCTGACTGTCTTTATACTATCTGACTGTGTTAGACTGGTATTTATCTGGCTCTGGGGCTTCCCAGGTGGCTCTAGTGGTAAAGACCCTGCCTGCCAAGGCAGGAGACATAAGAGATGAGGGTTCAATCCCTGGGTTGGGAAAATTCCCTGGAGGAGTGCATGGCAACCCATTCCGGTATTTTTGCCTGGAGAATCCTTGGACAGAGGATCCTGGCAGGCAACAGTCCATAGGGTCGCATAGAGTTGGATACAACTGAAGCGTCTCAGCATGCACACAAGCATCTGGTTCTACTGCTGGAAGCCTGGGAGTCACTCTTCATCAAGCAAGCCTCCTTGCTGCAATTTCTATCCCGATAACCCAGGAAATGTATCTCACATCCCTCCACTTGCCCGCATGTTCAAGATGCCATTGTCTCTTCTGTCGACTAGTGAAATAGCGTTTCTTCTGCTCTCTACATTTTCCTTTTCTTCCCATCCCATCTAGTCTAACACCCAGCAGTCCAAGTTATCTTTGTCAAAGATAGTTATCAAATCATGTGAGCACCAGAACTTCTCTGGCAGTCCAGTGGTTAAGACTTTACCTTCCAAATCAGGGGGCTCAGGTTCTAACTGGGGAGGTAAGATCCCACATGCTGCATGGCTGAAAAACCAGAGCATAAAACAGAAGTGATATTATAACAAATTCAATAAAGACTTAAAAAAATGGTCCATGTCAGAAAAAAAAAAATCTCAAAATAAAAAGCCCCAAATCATTTGAGCACCAACTATGTGTTAAGTGATTTATGTGGATTATTTCATTTATTACTCAAATGATCTTATGAGGTGGGTACTACTCTTGCCCTTAGAGAGATTAAGCAATTTGATCAAAGTCACACAGGTTGCAACTGAGGCGACTGAGATGTTGTATAAACCTAGACTGCTTGATTCTAGAGCCCCCACAGTCTGAACCACCAGCAATGCTCTTTCACAGAAATGTACCATTTTCCTGCTAACAGCGACTTGAACTCTTGTAGCTTAATACTTCATCTGTATTGCCACTGGGGACCTTGAAAATTACAGCTGAATTCTTTACAGTGGTGATCATTTGTTTCTCTGGCACTCAACGTCAGGGGGAGTCTCGTTTTAGGCAGCTGAATTAGGACAAGCTTATTGGGGCTTCATTCTGAACTACAGAGCTCCATTCCGGTGAGCTCACTGTTTTATGAGGCTGTTGTGGACTCAGTAAGGCAGGCAGACTTTCTCTGAAAGTACAGACGAATTTAGCAAAACACCAAGGTGAAGCTGTAGAAATAACATATTTATATACTTTTTCTCTGCAATTACAGAGTATCCCACAGGTGTCTTATCAGTTAATTATAGTAATCAAAGATGTCGAGCTAGACTGTTAGCATTAGATGACAATTTCCCCATGAAGCTTTTGCATAAAAACTAGCACCTTCAGTTCTTTCCTTCCAATCCATTCTCCCTATGCTGTCAATTTTATCTTTCTAAAATATAGCCCAGATTCAGCAAGTTCAATAAATAAGAATCTCTGCAGCTTTCTCCTGCCAGCTGAGCAAGGGCCAGATTCTTATTTTGGCTTTTGAGACTCTCTAGGATGGGGTTCAGGGCCCAGACTCATCTCTGCTTATTCCCTTAATTTGCATTGTGTGTTCAGTTGCTCAGTCATGTCTGACTCTTTGAGGCCCCATGGATTGTACCCTCCAGGCCCCTCTGTTCTTGGGATTTTCCAGTGTAGAATACTGGAGTAGGTGGCCAGTTCTTCCTCCAGAGGACCTTCCTGACCCAGGGATCGAACCCATGTCTCTTGTGTCTCTTCTTTACTACTAATGCCGCCATACATTATGCTTTCATAAATGAAAACTAATTGCTTTTCCCTATACAAACTCATATTTTTCTCACTCCATTTCTGTATTCGCTTAGGTTCTTCAACCTACAATTCTTTGCACTCCCCAGTGTCTGCATTTAAAAATCCTCATTTAAGATGTGAAAACATGGCACAGTGCTAGGTTGACACTAGATTATTGTTACTGTTAGCTACTCTTTCCACTGTTGTTGTTCAGTTGCTAAGTTGTGTCTGACTCTCACGAACCCATAGATTGTAGCCCATGAGGCTCCTCTGTCCATGGAATTTTCTGAGCAAAAATATTGAAGTGCATTGCCATTTCCATCTCCTGCACTGCAGGCAGGTTCTTTACCACTGAGCTACCAGGGAAGCCACTCTTTCCCTTACGGCATGACTTTTAATGACTTTTAGTGGAAGAGGGGCTCAGTAAAAGGGAGAGTAAAGCTTTCTAAAGGAATGGGGACTTAGGGGTCCTTGGTATAGTTTAGTGGTCATGTAGAGAGCAGGGGCTGGGCTATTTGGGACAGCTAGAGTCTCACAGTTGGAGAATGTATATTCATGTGGAGGTCACTGAATCCCCCAGACTGGCCAACTAGAGTGGGCATATGGTCAGATTTCAGGTGAAGTAGAGAGAAGGCAACACGGTTATGGATGAGAATTAAGTGAGTATTTTTTTTTTTAGGGGGCCTTTGGGAAGGTTAGAAATGTTAGAGATTACTGAAAACCAGTAGTTGAATTATTTTTGTTTATTGGTTTGGTTTGAAAAACCAGTGATTATAAAATACTAAGAGAAAATGGAACAGAAGTGACTTATTTATGATGGTTGACTCAGAGATGTGTCAGCAAACTAGGTTATTGGAAAATACATTAGTAATTTTTAAAATATGTACTGAAGAGCTGATGTCTTAGTATTTATGGTTTTTAGGACACCTATAATGTTACTGTAAATCTACAGCACAATTGAACTCAGCGTAATAATGTTGGAATATAAAAAAAAAAAAAAAGAGATGAAGAACTGGTTAGGAGGGTGGTAGACCTCGCATCAGATTGCCTGCATATTGTTCCCCTGTGAGGCAGCACATGGCCTGAGTCAGAACCTATAGGAGGGATTTTGATCACTTTCCCTAAACTTGCCTGCTAAATTTCCTTCTGTGAGAGACTTCTGGAAGAAACAGGGGCTTGGAGAAAACAATAACTTATTTCCATGTATGCTAAGTCACTTCAGTTGTGTCCAACTCTTTGCAACCCCTGGAATTTTCCAGGCAAGAATACTGGAGTGGGTTGCCATACCCTCCTCCAGGGGATCTTCCCATGGGTTGAACCCACATCTCTTATGTCTCCTGCATTGGCTAAGGGGTTCTTTACCACCAGCACCACCTGGGAAGCCCAACTTATTTCAGGGCGTACTGCTAGTTGAGTTTCACTGTACCAGCATCACCAGGGCATATGCTCCTCCTTAGAGTACCTCTTGTTGACTGTTACATTATGAGTTGTGATAGGATTCAGGCTCTATCACAAGCAGAGTGGAAGCCGCGTTCATAACAACCTCTAGTATAGACTGCAAACATTTCCTTGCAAAGTCACGCATGCGGTAACAGAAACATCCTGACAAGGTTGAAATTAGGCATCTATCCTACAGCTTTAATCTTGGGCCTCATTAGCAGTCCTCACTGCTATATAGTATACTGTAAATTAATATCCATTATTATTTTTTTTAATAATTGCCAATGACGTGATTAAAATGTGCTGTTATATTACAAGCCTTATTCTGTGTTAGGTAAACATCATTACAGTTTTTATAATCCTATTTTGGAATTTCATTTTCAAAACATATACAAAAAGCCTCAAAATATGGAAATGACTCAGCAGGAACATTGCTTATGATAGTGAAGGTTGTACTTTGCACAACTCCAGGGAGTGCTGTTGTCAACTTAGGTGCTATAAATGTGTATTGTTACTGTGATTTTCAGGTAGGTGGCTTTGAAATGTCATGAGAAAAGCGCTGCTTTTGTCCCCGTTTTTCATACAAGACTGTGGTTGTTTCTAACAGTGGGATTATGTCTTGAGCTTCCCTTAAGCCCTGAGGTCTGGGTGTATGAATGTTAATGTTATCATCAAAGAGAATTACTTGTCTCACCTCAGTTTCCTAGTTGCTCTGGCTGTTTCATTGATGTAGACCAATATGCCATTCAATCAACATATTTTTCAGCTAATGATTAGAATAGTAACAATTGTTCATGACTATTTTGAGGGTTGTTAAGTCGCTAAGTTGTGTCTCTCTGCAACCCATGGACTGTAGCCTGCCAAGCTTCTCTGTCAATGGGATTTCCCAGGCAAGAATACTGGAGTGTGTTGCCATTTCCTTCTCCAGGGGATCTTACTGATCCAGGGGTTGAACCTGAGTTTCCTGCACTGGCTGGCGGGTTCTTTACCACTGAGCCACCTGAGAAGCCCTATCATATATTAGATATTATTCAAAGTATTGGAGTGCCGTGGTGAATAAAACAGATAAGATCTCTACTCGCACGGAAACTACATTCTACTAGAGGAGATAGATAATAAACAAGAGAACAAATAAACTAATCCTGCATTTCAGGATGATAGAAAGTGTGACAAGCAACTGGAAGAAGTGCTTGATTTATCCAAGTTTTCAGAGAGGCCATGTCTGAGAAAGTGACTGTAGAATCAAGATCTGAATGATAAGAAGGGACTAGCTCTGGCCAAAGATTTATTTTAGATAGATTATT
This sequence comes from Giraffa tippelskirchi, assembly GCF_054371585.1. Taxonomy (NCBI): domain Eukaryota; kingdom Metazoa; phylum Chordata; class Mammalia; order Artiodactyla; family Giraffidae; genus Giraffa; species Giraffa tippelskirchi. The sequence continues at coordinate 24,483,708 of NC_137284.1, forward strand.
TAATTCAGAGAGAACAAGAAATGTCCTAGTGCAGGAGTGAGCTTGATAGGTTCAAAGAACAGAGAGAAATTTGTGTTTGAATAGAATTAGAGATTAAGAGGGTGGTAGGAAAGACAGGTTAAGAGTCAGGTCTTATATAGATCATAGGGAAGCAAATGGATTTTATTCTTAATATAAGGGGGGAAGCAAAGGACAGTTTTAAGCAAGAGAGGGATGTGATTTGATTTATATGTTTTTAAAAATAGCTCTGGCTGCTTTGGCAGAAATGGGCTTTGAAGGACAAAACTTGAAGCTGGAATGTCAAGAAGTTGTCGTATTTATGTTTTCAAACCCGTGAGCTCTTGAAGGGAAGCTGTTTCATCTTTCTGTCCTCTAGGTTTCAAATGCAAGAGGCACTTAGAAAGTGCTTGTTGGAAGAAGGAATAAATGAAATGAACCACTGAGCCATTTATTCCTGATAGTTCCTTGTATGGGAAGCATGTCCCCCAGGGGTGTGTAGGCAGGGGCCATGTCTTACCCTAGCACCTAACCAAACCCAGTTGTTTTGTTCTCAGTAGGGTAAGTGGAATGACTATTCCCAATATAAAAAACATAGCAAAAGACTGAGAAAGAAGGAAAAGAGTGTTCTTTTTCAACCTCTAGATTTTTAAACAATAAACTTGGTGATGTTAAAGTTTTGCTTTCTATTTGGGTTCATGGTCTATTTAACAGTACAAATATTTTACTTTTGCAGTCCACTAAAAGCATTAGTGTTTTCATTCAACTCAATGTGATCTTTAAGTATGGAAGAGGTGGAATTGAAAGACTTTTTGAGTGGTCATTGCTTCAGCTAACAGATGAAATTTTAGCTAAGTCTGAGTCTACCCACTGTGAACACCTACTACTCATGGACTTCGGTCATTTGGATAAACTTAAACTGAGAGTTGCACTGGGCAAATTCTGATTTCATCATTATCAATTCTGAATGCTTCCTCTCACTTTCATAATAACCCATTCATCCTTTATCAGCCTTTACACTATAATAGTTTCCAAATCCAGATCAAACTCAGCATGACTTTCAGATAAAAGGCACTAGTTTTAAAGGTAGATTGAAAAAATCTTGAACAGGAGAGAAAAGGAATGAGTAACCAGTAGACTATTGAGTCTAAATGAAATAGTTTTTAACTAAAGATAGAGCTTAGCTTTGATAGTGGAGGCAGCAGAATGAAAATGCTAGTTTTATTTCTGTGCTGTGTGCTCAGTTGTGAATGACTGTTTGTGACCCCATGGATTGTAGCCTGCCAAGCTTCTCTGTCCATCTTATTTTGCCAGCAAGATTACTGGAGTAGATTGTCATTTTCTCCTGCAGGGGATCTTCCCAACACAGGGATGGAACCTGAGTCTTGGGCATCTCCTGCATTAGCAGGTGGACTGTTTATCATTGAGTCTCCAGGGAAACCCAGTTTTATTTCATAGCTAGGAACAAAGCAATTTGAATCAAAATTGTCACCCAGCTTCAAGTATAAAATAAGGAAGGGTGAGAAAATGTTATGCTTATATCCTGGAATTTTTTTGAAAAAGCTTTCTGTTTGAATTGTTGTTGTTCAGTTGCTCAGTCATGTCCAACTCTTTGTGCCTCCATCAACTGCAGCATGCCAGGCTTCCCTGTCCTTCACTATCTCCTTGAGCATGCTCAAACTCATTTCCATTGCATCCGTTATGCCATCCAATCATCTCATCCTCTGTCACCCCTTTCTCCTCCTGCACTCAATCTTTCCCAGTTTCATGGTCTTTTCCAATGAGTAGACTCTTCACATCAGGTGCCCAAAGTATTGGAGCTTCAGCTTCAGCATCAGTTTTTCCAGTGAATTTTCAGGGTTGATTTCCTTTAGGATTGACTGGTTCGATCTCCTTGCAGTTCAAGGGACTCTCAAGAGTCTTCTCTAGCACCACAGTTTGAAAGCATCAATTCTTTGGCGCTCAGCATTCTTTATGGTCTAACTTTCACAATCCATACATGACTACTGGAAAAACCATAGCTTTTACTATACAGACCTTTTGTTGGCAAAGTAATGTCTCTGCTTTTTAATACACTTTCTAGGTTTGTAATGACTTTTCTTCCAAGGAGCAAGCATCTTTTAATTCCATGGCTGCAGTCACCATCTGCAGTGATTTTGGAGCCCAAGAAAATAAAGTCTGTCGTTGTTTCCACTTTTTCCTCATTTATTTGCCATTAAGTAATGGGACCAGATGCCATGATCTTATTTTTCTGAATGTTGAGTTTTAAGCCACTTTCTCACTCTCCTCTTTCACTTTCATCAAGAGGCTCTTTATTTCCTCTTCATTTTCTTCCATTAGAGTAGTATCATCTGCATATATCTGAGGTTGTTGATATTTGTCCTGGCAATCTTGATTCCAGTTTGTGATTCATTCAGCTCATCATTTCACATGATATACTCTGCATATAAGTTAAATAAGCAGAATGACAATATACAGCCTTGATGTACTCATTCCCCAATTTTGAACCAGTCTGTTGTTTCATGTAAGGTTCTAATGGTTGCTTCATGACCTACATGCAAGTTTGTCAGGAGACAGGTAGGGTGGTCTGGTATTCCTATCTCTTTATCAGTTTTCCACAGTTTGTTGTGATCCATAGAGTCAAAGGATTTAGCATGGTCAATGAAGCAGAAGTAGATGTTTTTCTGGAATTTTCTTGCTTTTTTCAATGATCCAACGAATGTTGGCAATTTTATCTCTGTTTCCTCTGACTTTTCTAAATCCAGCTTGAACATCTGGAAGTTCTCAGTTCACATACTTTTGAAGCCTAGCTTGAAGGATTTTGAGCATTACTTTGCTAGCGTGAGAAATGAGTGCAATTGTGTGGTAGTTTGAACATTCTTTGTCATTGCCCTTCTTTGGGATTGTGATGAAAACTGACCTTTTCCATTCCTGTGGCCACTGCTGAGTTTTCCAAATTTGCTGGCATATTGAGTGCAGCACTTTCACAGCATCATCTTTTAGGATTTGAAATAGCTCAGCTGGAGTTCCATCACCTCCACTAGCTTTGTTCATAGTAATGCTTCCTAAGGCCCGCTTGACTTCACACTGCAGGATGTCTGGCTCTAGATAAGTGATCACACCATTGTGATTATTTGGATCTTTACAATCTTTTTTGTACAGTTCTTCTGTGTATTCTTGCCACCACTTCTTAATCTCTTTTGCTTCTGTTAGGTCATTGCCATTTCTGTCCTTTATTGTGCCCATCTTTGCATGAAATGTTACCTTGGTATCTCACATTTTCTTGAAGAGATCTCTAGTCTTTCCCATTGTATTGTTTTTCTCTATTTCTTTTCTTTTCATTGTTCAGTTAAGAAGGGTTTCTTATCTCTCCTTGCCTTTCTCTGGAACTCTGCATTCATTGGGGTATATCTTTCCCTTTCTCCTTTGCCTTTTGCTTGAGTTACCTTAGGTTATACCTAACAAATTTAGTGCTATGCAGTCCAGAAAGAAAAAGAAAAATGAAAATAATTCTTTAGTTACTAATGCCATAAATTATAGCAGATTATGTAGATTTATTGAATGCATCTATTCTTTATTTTTTAATTATCATACTGACAAGTGTTACCATTTTGTATGAATGAGAATTGATTCTTTGAAGACCAATAAGAAGTCCCTGTCTTGTCCTAATATTGATGAGTGTTGCAAACTTGATGTCCTGTGGAAGTGTTTGGATGTCAAAGTGCTTTAAATCCCAAGGTCTGCTGAAACATAGCAGGGGAAAGGAGAACAAACGGTGCTGACTTCATGTACTCACTCTCTGCTTTCCTTTCAATCAACAGTCAGCAAATTATCGTCCTTGTTACAAGTCTGCCCCACTGATTGATTTTTGTAGATAAAGTTGCATTGGAACATGACCATACTTATTTGTTTATGATTTGTGTATAGCTATTTTCATGTTCCAGTGGCAGAACTGGGCAGTTGTGATGGAGATGTGATCCACACAGTCTAGTTACTATCTGTCTTGTATGGGGAAATTTTGTCAACCCCTGTTTTATATGCAGGTTTTACAATTCGCTGTATTTCGTTCCAAAATCAAATAGGTATTTCTTAGTGTTTACCCAAAGGAGTTGAAAATGTATATCCATGCAAAAACCTGATTGTGGATATTTATAGCAGGTTTATTCATAATTGCTGAAATTTGAAAGCAATCAAGATGCCCTTCAGTAGGTGAATGGATACTCTTAACTGTGTCACATCCAAATGATGAAATATTACCCAACACTAAAAAGAAATGAACTACAAGCCATAAAAAGACATGGAGGAAACTTAAATGCATATTAGTAAGTGAAAGCCAACCTTAGAAGGCTATATACTGTATGCTTCCAACTATATAATGTTTTGGAAAAGGCAAAACTTATGGAGATAGTAAAAAAAAGAAAAAAAAAATCATTGGTTACCAGAGGTCGGAAGGGAATGAATAGGTGGAGCACAGAGGTTTTTGGGTCAGTGAGAATACTTTGTCTGATATGTAATGATGGATACACATGTCATTTTATACATTTGTCCAGAAGTCTCTGATATGAGAAGGAAGGAGGATTGTGGGAAATCTCTGTACTTTCCCTTCAGTTTCGCTGTGAACCTAAAATGTCCCTAAAGATGTCTTAATTAAAAAATTGAAAAGCAAACTGTCTATCAGTCTTCTAGGCTGACAGCTTGTTTTCTGTGATTCAAGGGCATGAGTGATTGTGTCTGTATGTGTGTCTGTGTGTGCTGCTGAATAAGTTTTGTAGCTCCCATAAAGTCTGCTGTTCTAGATTTTATACACCTGGCTGTAGGAGTTTGTAGATGACCCCAGCATGCCCCAGGGGACATGACTCAGTGTATGTGCTTCAGAAGAGACATAGCAGTAGTCTGGGAAAAATAATGATCTTGATAGAAGTAAACTCATTTTAACAAAGTGTTTTTTTCAGTGTCTGAGTCCATATCATACATTGTTTTCTTATTATCACCATTACCTTCCAAGGTGGAAGAGTTAGAGTGTCACATAAGAAAGCTAAGATTCTTGGAAGTCATTTGCTTAAAGCAACAAATCTAGTGATTCAGTCCAGATTCAAACCAGCCCAGATTCAAAGCAGAATTTGAGCCTGAAGCCCGTATATGTCCTTTCTCACACCTCATTGCTTTTCCTTGATAAGCTGTATATATAAGCCAGACAAATTCAACAGATCTGTACTGATAACAGTAAGTCATTTTTCCTTAACTTCACACTGTCATATGTTGCACATACAAGTTAAGTAAATACATTTTTTTCCCAGCTACAAAGTAAGAGAGTATTAATTTCTTACCACAGACTGCTATTCATAGCTCACATCTAATTTTTAAAAAGTGCATCTTCAAAATGGTTATAGAGGTCAGTGTTCACATTTCTTGAAAGATTTGCAACATTTTTTAAGGTAGAGAGAGACATCTTCCCTTCAGCGTTCCCATCAGCATTTAATTTTTCAGAAAGGTGCAAAGTCCTTCAAAATGCCACAGCTAAAGGTTGCTGGGGGCACGGGGAATTTGAGATCAATTATATGGGTAGCCTGCTACGATTAATCATTTGAAGATAGCATCTATGTGAATTTAAAGAGAGGCTAGTCAATATCACAGCACAGAGATAGGATGGAGCCAATGTAAGAGTATTAGAGATAAAAAAGAGAGAAGTGAAACACTGCCGCCCAGGTGGATGGGGGATGGGAAATAGATTAAAAATACTAAGTGTGGAAGCTATTTTAATATAATTGTTCAAAGGCAAGAATTATTCTTTTTCTGGTACAATGATCTACTATTCATCCTAGACTAGTAGCAGAATCAGGTCTAATGGATTGCAACAGTGAAATATATATTAAACATATCTTATGAAAATTGGTTTAATTACATTAATATATCTCACTTTTTATTCTCATCTTCAAGATGGGTGAAAGGCATGTATAAAATTAACCAAAGTATGGTAATCCCTTGAAATTCATCTACAATTCTGAATAGTATTAAATTATCACTGAGATTAGAATTAAAAATAATTATGGAGAGTCTCTTCCTACCTTTGGACAAAGTCATCTCTCTTTAATGGCTTCTCATGGACAGAAGGTGTGGGTTATAAATAATTCATCAAACCCCTCATTAAAGATGCATATTGACATGGCTAACTATGTAAATTGTGTCAGAAATGAAACAAAGTCCAAGAAAAAATTGACAAAGTGTTTATTAATAAGCTATGGCAAGGGAATCCATCTGCCATTACCTTTAGTTCTGCAGGGTTTGAAAGTATTTCAAAGGCGAATCAATTTTTATAGAGTAAAAAGAGGAAAGGCTGAGATGGTCTGTGATTGGCAAGTATTCTATTCATGTATGAATTTTGGATGGTGGGGAGGCTTTCCAGTTGCTGTTCAGGAACTTTGGCAGTCCTTGGTTGACTGGGAGGGAGAAAGACTGTCCAGGGTTGTTGCAAATGAGGAAGGGGTGTTCAGTGTTAGGGATGATAGGCACTCTGGCTGGCCATTTCCTCAAACAAATGTGGACCTGTGAGATGCTGTTTGGCTGTCAGATTGCTATATGGTTCCCGTGTAGGGAAGCGGGGTGCTGCTGAGGCAAGAAGTTTCTCAATGCTCATTTTCTTCTGCTCATAGTTGGGGGTGAAGCAAGGGCTTCTCATGGACTGTGGTGAATTTGTAAGTCAGCTATCTTCTTCTCTTATTTGATTTCAACTTCCATTCTGCCACTTCCTGTAATTTGAGATGTACACTGATACAGAGGCTTCCCATGTGGTGCCATCTTAAAGATTCCACCTGCCAGTGCAGGAATCGCAAGAGACGTGGGTTCAACCCCTAGGGTTGGCAAGATCCCTTGGGGTAGAAAATGCCAATCCACTCCGGTATTCTTGCCTGGAAAATTTCCATGGACAGATGAACCTGGTGGGCTACAGTCCATGGGGTCGCAAAGAGTTGGACATAACTGAGCGCACACACATGCTCAATAATACAGAAAAGGAAGAGTCCACAAAGAAGAGAAACAACCCAAGAATGGGTGTTAAATGGCCCAGAAACATTTGCTCTCAGCTAGGTCTATAAAGGTGAGTTCATCTTCCTAGGATTCTACAGCATCGTTAGTCATGGGTGATGGTGTGGGCATTTGCCATGAAATTATGGCTAACACCCCTCTCCTAGGAGGGGAAGCAAAATACATCTATGATGTGGATCATAAATAACAGAAAAAGGCTTTGGAGTTCTCCCTATTTGCTTGTTCAACATTTCTCTCTCTGGGACTAACAGAGGGTATTTTGGTTGATGGTGTGGAGGCATCACTTTTATAATATGCTCACTCTCAACTGTCTTGTAATCAGGTAGAGTCTCTTTATAAGCATCATATTTTCAAAGAGCTGGAGCTTTGAAATAAAAGAGAGATTTCAACCCTAGCTCTGCCATTTGCAAATCATATGATGTGAAGAAGCTGAATTAACTTTTTGAAACCTTACTTTCCTTTTTTTGTAAAGTGGAAAATTAACACCTTACAGAATTGTATGGGTTAAAGCTAATGAATACACATTTCCTGGCACATAGTGGTTATTCAATAAACTAGTTGTTTTTTAAATGACATTTTACCTCAGTTAATGTCAGGCAGTTAATTTGAGGCTGAATATTCTCTCACTAACAAATAACCTCTCCTTTAAAGACCACTTGGGGAGCTTGGAAATATATCATGTTACTCAATAGATTTTACCCCGATATTTAAGAAGTTTTAGCAAAAGACCTCAGAACATTTTCTTAATGTTATAAAATATACCTAGAGGAATTTCTAGCTAGTTAAAAACTGACCTTCACTGAACTCTTGTTTAAATAACCTAGTTATGTGAGAAAGCAGACTTGTTGAACAAATGAAGTTATTTCTGAAGCTGATAGCAACTGCACAGGAGCGTGGATAGGAATGGGTAATAATCTATGGAGGTTCATGTTCAATTTTAGAGGACATTTTTTTTGTCAAGTTATGATTGACTCATAACATTGTTTTAATTTTCAGGTGTACAATATAATGATTTGATGCTTGTATCCAGTGTGAAATGATCACTATAATGTCTAGGTACCATCCATCACCATGCAAAATGACATGATTTCTTTTTTTCCTCTGATGATAACTAGGGTGTATTTTTTTTTTTATCAACTTTGAAAACTGCAATACAGTATTATTAACTATAGTAACCAGGCTATAAATGACATCCCTGTGACTCACTTATTTCATAACTGAAAGCTTGTGTCTCTTGACCCTCTTTACCCATTTTGCCCACCCACCCCAATCCTCCTCCACTTTGGCAATCATCAATCTGTTTTCCATGTCTATGAGTTTATTTGTTTGGTTTTTTAGATTGCATAGATAAGGGAAACAATATGGTATTTTTCTTTGGTTGACTTATTTTACCTAGCATAGTACAATTAATCCTTGAATAAGATATATTTGAACTGTGTGGATCCACTTATGCTGGATATTTTCCAATCATTAATACTAAAGAATTACACAGTCCGTGGTTGATTTAATCTGCAGATGCAGAGGAACTATGGAAACAGAAGACCACCTATAAGTTATACATGGATTAACCCCTGTGTGGTTCAAGGCCAACTGTGCTCTTAAGTCTTTTCTTTATAAATGGCAAGATTTTATTATTTTTATAGTCAAGTAGCATGCCATTGTGTGTATATATGTATGTATATGTGGTATATATACATACACCATACATATGTATGTATACATCATACACATATGTGATATATACATATATATGGCATATACATGTGTATAGGGGACATATGCATATACGCATATACATATGTATATATCCCCTACATCTTCATTATCAGTTCATCCACTGATGGACACTTAGGTTGTTTCCATACACTGAGTCTTGTAAATAGTGCTGTAATGAACACAGGGGTTTATACCTTTTTGAGTTAGTATTTTCATTTTCTTTAGATGTATATCCAGAAGTGGATTGCTGGATCATATTTTGCATCTTTTTTAACATTTTAATCGGAGGATAATTACTTTACAATATTGTGGTGGTTTTTGCCATCATCAACATGAACCAGTCGTAGGCATACACTGTGGTTTTGATTTGCATTTTCCTGATGATTAGTGGTGTTAATCATCTTTCATTGTGTCTGTTGGTCTTTTGTATGTCTTCTATGAAAAGATTTCTATTCAGATCTTATGCTTATTTTTTAATTGGATTTTTTTTCTTAGAGTTGTATGAGTTCTTTATATTTTATGGATATTAACCCCTTATAGGATATATGATTTGCATATATTTTCCTCCATTTGGTAGGTTGCTCTTTTCATTTTGTTGATGGTTTCCTTTGCTGTGCAGAAGCTCAGTTTGATGTGGTTTTTGATGTAATTAGTTTTGGCTTTTAGAGTCAGATACAATAAAATAAAAAATGTGTGAAGGTGGATGTGAAGGAGCTTGCTGCCTCTGTTTTCTTCTAGGATTTCATGGTTTCAGGTCTTACATTCAAGTTTTTAGTATGGTTTGATTTGACTTTTGTGTCTGATGTAAGACAGTAGTTTCATTATTTTGCTTGTGGCTGTTCAGTTTCCCAGCACCATTTATTGAAGAGGCTGTCATTTTCTTATTTCATAATCTTGCCTCCTTTGTGTATAATTAATTGATGATACATGTGTGTTTTTATTTCTAGATTCTCTTTTCTGTTCTGTTGATCTGTATGTCTGATTTTTTTGCCAACAACATACTTTTTTCCCATACTCCTTTGGTTACTATAGCTTTGTAATATAGTTTCAAATCAAGGAGCATCATGACCCCATCTTTCTCCAGATGGCTTTGAATATGTGAAAGTTTTTGTAGTTTCATACAAATTTTAGGATTGTTTGTTCTATTTCTATTAAAAAATGACATTGGAATTTTGATAGGCATTGCATTGAATCTATTGATTGCTTTGGGTTATATGAATAGTTTAATAATACTTAATTAGTATTAATGTAAATCAATAAATTAACTACTATAAATTAATTAAATTAATCCATGAGCATGGGATTTTTTTTGTTTGTTTATTTCTTTGCAATTTCTTTTATCAGTGTCTTATAGTTTTCAGTGTTCCAGGTCTTTCACCTCCTTGTTTAAATTAATTCATCGGTATTCTTTTTTATGCAATCGTAAATGGAATTGTTTTCTTAGTTTCTCTTCATGATAGGTCTTTGTTAGTGTATGGAAACACAACTGATTTTTATGTATTATTTTGTACCTTGCTAACTTTATTGAATTCAGTTTAGTTTTTTTTAATTAATTTATCTTTTGTTGAAGGATAATTGCTTTACAAATTTTGCTGTTTTCGGTCAAACCTCAACATGAATCAGTCATAGGTATACATATATCCCCTCCCTTTTGAACCTCCCTCCCATCTCCCTCCCCATCCCACTCCTCTAGGTTGATACAGAGGCCCTGTTTGAGTTTCCTGAGCCATACAGCAAATTCCCACTGGCTATCCATTTTTCATGTGGTAATGTAAGTTTCCATGTTACTCTTTCCATACATCTCACCCTCTCCTCCCCTCCCCCCATGTCCATAAGTCTATTCTCTATGCCTGTTTCTCCACTGCTGCCCTGTAAATAAATTCTTCAGTACCATTTTTCTAGATACCGTATATGTGTGTTAGAATGCGATATTTATCTTTCTCTTTCTGACTTATTTCACTCTGTATAATAGGTTCTAGGTTCATCCACCTCATTAGAACTGACTCAAATGCATTCCTTTTTATGGATGAGTAATATTCCATTGTGTATATGTACCACACTTCTTTATCCAGTCAGCTGTTGATGGATATCTAGGTTGCTTCCATGTTCTAGCTATTGTAAATAGTGCTGCAATGAACAATGGGATATATGTGTCTCTTTCAATTTTGGTTTCCTCAGTGTATATGACTAGGAGTGGGATTGCTGGATCATATGGTGGTTTTATTCCTAGTCTGTTAAGGAATCTCCATACCATCTTCCATAGTGGCTGTATCAATTTACATTCCCACCAACAGTGCAAGAGTGTTCCCTTTTCTCCACACCCTCTGCAGCATTTATTGTTTATATACTCTTTGATAATGCCCATTCTGATCGGTGTAAGGTGAAATCTTACTGCAGTTTTAATTTGCATTTCTCTAATAATGAGCGGTGTTGAGCATCTTTTTATGTGTTTGTTAGCCATCTGTATGTCTCCTTTGGAGAAATGTCTGTTTAGGTCTTTTTCCCATTTTTGATTGGGTTGTTTGTTTTTCTGGTATTGAGTTGTATGAGCTGCTTTTATATTTTGGAAATTAATCCTTTGTCAGTTGTTTCATTTGCTATTATTTTTTCTCATTCTGGGGGTTGTCTTTTCACTTGCTTATAGTTTCCTTTGCTGTGCAAAATCTTTTAAGTTTAATCAGGTCCCACTTGTTTACTTTTGTTTTTATTTCTGTTACTCTAGGAGGTGGGTCATACAGGATCTTGCTGTGATTTATGTCATCGAGTGTTCTGCCTATGTTTTCCTCTAAGAGTTTTATAGTTTCTGGTCTTACATTTAGGTCTTTGATCCATTTTGATTTTATCCTTGTGTATGGTGTAATGAAGTGTTCTAATTTCACTATTTTACACGTGGCTGTCCAGTTTTCCCAGCACGATTTATTGAAGAGGCTGTCTTTGACCCATTGTATATTCTTGCCTCCTTTGTGAAAAATAAGATACCTATAGGTGCATGGGTTTATTTCTAGGCTTTCTATCTTTTTCCATTGGTCTATAATTCTGTTTTTGTGCCACTACCATACTGTCTTGATGACTGTAGCTTTGTAGTATAATCTAAAGTCAGGAAGGTTGATTCCTCCAGCTCCATTCTTCTTTCTCAAGACTGCTTTGGCTATTTGGGGCCTTTTGTGTTTCCACATGAATTGTGAAAAATTTTCTTCTAGTTCTGTAAAAAAATGCCATTGGTAATTTGATAGGGATCAAATTGAATCTGTAGATTATGCTTAGTAGTATAGTCATTTTCACAATATTGATTCTTCCTACCCAGGAACATGGAATATCTCTCCATCTGTGTATGTTGTCCTTGATTTCTTTCATGAGTGTCTTATAATTTTCTGTATACAGCTCTTTTGTCTCCTTAGGTAGGTCTATTCCTAGATATTTAATTCTTTTTGTTGCAGTATTGAATGGGATTGATTCCTTAATTTGTCTTTCTGATTTGTAATTGCTAATATATAGAAATGCAAGTGATTTTTGTGTATTGATGCTGTATCCTACAAATTTGCTAAATTCACTGATTAGCTCTAGTAATTTACTGATACTATCTTTAGGGTTTTCTGTGTACAGTGTCATGTCATCTGCAAACAGTGACCACTTTACTTCATCTTTTCTGATCTGGATTCCTTTTATTTCTTTTTCTTCACTGATTGCTGTAGCTAGGACTTCCAAAACTATGTTGAATAATAGTGGTAAAAGTGGACACCCTTGTCTTGTTCCTGATCTTAGGGAGGAATGCTTTCAGTTTTTCACCATTGAGAATAATGTTTGCTGTAGGCTTATCATACATGGATTTTACTATGTTGAGGTAGGTTCCTTCTATGTCCATTTTTTGAAGAGTTTTAATCATAAATGGTGCTGAATTTTGTCAAAGACTTTTTCTGCATCTATTGAGATGATCATATGGTTTTTATCTTTCAAGTTGTTAATATGGTGTATCACATCGATTGATTTGTGTATATTTAAGAATCCTTGCATCTCTGGAATAAACCCAACTTGATCATGATGTATGAACTTTTTGATGTGTTGTTGACTTCTGTTTGCTAAAATTTTGTTGAGAATTTTGGCATTATGTTCAACAGTGATATTGGTCTGTAGTTTTCTATTTGTGTGTTGTCTTTGTCTGGTTTTAATATCTGGAAAAAAAATGGAAGAATCAGTTTAGTTTTAAAAGTCTTTTGGTGGAGTCTTCTGAGTTTTTTTTTTATATAAGATCATGTTGTTCACAATAGTGGCAGTTTTACTTCTTTCTTTCTAATTTGGATGCTTTTTATTTCTTTGCCTTTCCTAATTACATTGTCTAGGACCTCCCATACTATGTTGAATAAAAGTGGAATGGTGGGTATCCTTTTTCTTCCTGACTCTAGAGGTAATGATTTAACTTTTCACCGTGGAGTATAATATTAGCTCTGGACTTGTCACATATAGACTTTGCTATGTTTAGGTAAATATTTTCTCAACAAAGTGGAGAGTTTTTATCATAAATGGATGTCAAATTTTGTGAAATGCTTTTCCTGCTCTGTTGAGATGATCATAAAATTTTTATCCTTCATTTTGTTAATGTTATGTATCCTGCTGATTGATTTGTAGATGTTGATCTTTTCTCGCCTCCCTGGGAAAAATATCACTGGATTAGATGTATGATTCTTTTAATGTCTTGCTGAATTTAGTTTACTATCATTTTGTTGACAATTTTCACATCCATGTTCTTCAGGGCTAGTCTATAATTTTCTATTTTGGTAGTGTCTTTGGTTTTGGTATCAGGATGATGGTGGCTTCATAGAATGCCTTTTGAAGTGTTCCCTACTATATAATACTTTGGAAGAGTTTGAGAAAGGTTGGTATAAGTTCTTTGTATGTTTTGTAGAATTCCTCAGTGAAGCAATCTGGACCTGGACTTTTGTTTGCAGGGAGGTTTTTTGTTAATCTGTTTCACTTCTAGTGACCAGTCTGTTCTTGTTTCTAGATATTTGTCCATTTCTTCTAGGTTTTCCAATTTTTTGGCATGTAATTGTTCATAGTATTCTCTTATGGTCCCTGCTAATATCAGACTTGCCCCAGCCATAGGAGAGCCAGTAATACACTTGAATGTCCCACAGAAGCTGCACTTACAAAGCCAACAGCCATGTGAAAGTGAAAAAGTGAAAGTCACTCAGTTGTGTCCAACTCTTTGTGACCCCATGGGCTCTACTGTCCATGGAATTCTCCAGGCCAGAATACTAAAGTGGGTAGCCTTTCCCTTCTCCAGGGGATCTTCCCAACCCATGGATCAAACCCAGGTCTTCCGCATTGCAGGCGGATTCTTTATCACCTGAGCCACAAGGGAAGCCATGAAATGTAAATCCGCCAAAGTCACACAGCTGTGGAACTTGGCTCAGATTTCAGTACTGCCTTTGATTGTGAGTAATCCAGTGGTGCTTGTGGCTCCCGGAGTTCAGCTGGTTAGCCTTCCCCTCCTTTTACTTGCACATTACTATAGGGCTTCCACAGTGCACCCTGCCTCTGTTCTGCACATACCCCTGGTAGTTGCAACCAGACTACACTCTGGTTCTTTGGGCTGTCTCTCTGCAGACAACCCCAATCCTCTCTCTGGGTCTGTTGGATGAAACCCAGCTTTCAGCACCGAGCCCCCATGTGCACCAGTATACACATGCCTTGGACTGGGGAGTGCAGGGCACTGGCCAGGAGTGTCTGTGCTGTCCTCTCTCTGTCCTCTCCGCTGGAAACCAGCTGCTACGCTCTCCTCTGAGCCTTTGTCTCTTTCAACTGATCTCCCAGCTGGTGAAGAGGATTCCCAGGGTGAGGGAACCTTTCCTCTTTCACAGCTTCCTCCCAGGGACATAGGTCCTGTCCTAATTCCTTTTTAAACTTCTTTTCTCCTACCTGGTTGTGTGGCTATCTTTTTTGGAGCTTTTTTCATATGAAATCTTCTGCCAGTACTTCGATTTTCCAGGAGAATTGTTCCACATGTAGATGTGTTGTTTTGATGGCAGTAGCGGGAGGAGGTGAGCTCCGTGTTCTTTTAGTCCACCATCTCCATCTCTGCCCAAAGTTGATGACTTTTATTGTAATGGTTAGATTCCTTTCTCATTGTCTTTAGTTTATCTGCTCTAAGTTTTTTCTTTGTGGTTATCATGAGACTCACAAATGAGAGGCTGTATATATTGTAGTACAGTCTATTTTATGTGGATAGCAAGGTAAATTTGAATGCATTCTAAACACTACATTTTTACTGCCCCCTTCAATGTTTTATGTTTTTTATGCCTTATTTTACATCTTTTTATTTTGTGTATCCCTTAATTATTATACTTATAAATTATTTTTTACTAGTTTTCCCTTTTAACCTTCATACTAGAATTTAAAGATATTAGTCTACAATGCTTACTATATATTTTTCTCTACCTGTGGGATTTTTGGGCTTCCCTTCTTGCTCAGATGGTAAAGAATCTACCTGTAATGCGGGAGACCTGTGTTCGATCCCTGGGTTGGGAAGATCCCCTGGAGGAGGGCATGGCAACCTACTCCAGTATTCTTGTCTGGAAAATCCCCAGAGACAGAGAAGCCTGGTGGGCTACAGTCCATGGGGTCACAGTGAGATTTTTACTTTTATGTGTTTTCTTGTTTCTAATTAGTGTTCTTTTCACCTTAGGAAAGTCTCTTTAACTGTTCTTAAGGTTGGCTTAGTGGTGGTGAACTCCTCTAACTTTTGCTTATATGGAAAACACTATCTCCCTTTAATTGTGGTTTATAACTTTCTAGGTAGAGAATTCTTGGTTAGAAGGGGGTTTTTTGTTTTTCCTTTCAGACCCTGAATATATCATGTTACTTGCCTTCTGGCCTGCCTGCAAAGTTTTGGCTGAAAAATCTTCTCATAGCCTTAAGGATATTCTCTTGTAAATAACAAGTTTTTTCTTACTGCTTTTAAGATTCCTTATCTTTAAGCTTGACATTTTAAGTGATGGTGTCACCTAAAGAAATACACACAACCTGGAAGTTTAGAGTTAAGTTTTATTCTGTAGGAATGTTAGGACTGAGCTTGAGCCTGGGAGACAGTATCTCAGGTGACCCCAAATGAGCTGACTCTGAGGAGGCAGGGGAGGAGCCAGGCTATATACAAGTTTGCAGCAAGGTGCAGGTGATCTGAATATTAAAAGTGATAGTTGCTCAGTCATGCCTGACTCTTTGCAACCCCATGGACTGTAGCCTGCCAGGCTTCTCTGTCCATGGAATTCTCCAGGCAAGATTACTGGAGTGGGTTGCCATTTCCTTCTCCAGGGGATCTGTTAATTAAGAGAAAACTAAATCTCTTACATGAAGAGATTTAACGATTTTCTATGTATGGAAAGAGTACATTATGTGAAACGTTAGGCTGGATGAAGCTGAAGTTGAAGCTGGCATCGAGATTCCTGGGAGAAATATCAATAACCTCAGATATGAAGATACCACCACCCTAATGGCATAAAGCAAAGAGGAAGTAAAGAGCCGTTGATGAAGGTGAAAGAGGAGAGTGAAAAAGCTGGCTTAAAACTCAACATTCAAAAAACTAAGGTTATGGCATCTGGTCCCATAAATATCTGGCAATTAGATTGGGAAACAATTGAAACAGTGACAGAGTTTATTTTCTTGGGCTCCAAAATCACTGTGGATGGTGATTGCAGCCATGAAATTAAAAGATGTTTGCTCCTTGTAAGAAAAGCTACGGCAAACCTACACAGCACATTAAAAGCAGACATCACTTTGCCGATAAAGGTCCATATAGTGAAAGCTATGGTTTTTCCAGTAGTCACGTAGGGATGTGACAGTTTGACCATAAAGAAGGCTGAGCGCCCAAGAACTGATGCTTTCAAACTGTGGTGCTGGAGAAAACTTTTGAGAGTCCCTTGGACTGCAAGGAGTTCAAACCAGTCAATCCTAAAGGAAATCAACCTTTAGGTTGATTCATTGGAAGGACTGATGCTGAAGCTGAACCTCCAATCCTTTGGCCACCTGACGTGAAGATCCGACTCTGGTAAAGACTCTGGTGCTGGGAAGGATTGAAGGCAGTAGGAGAAGGGGACGACATAGGATGAGATGGTTGGAGGGCATCAGTGATTCAATGGACATGATTTTGAGCAAGCTCCGGGAGATTGTGAAGGATTGGGAAGCCTGGTGTGCTGTAGTCCAGTGGGTCGTGAAGTCAGACATGACTGAGTGACCGAACAACAACAAGGTTTGGCAAGATGCAAGCATCTGGACTGGTTGAAATCATTTCCTTCATATGCATCTAGCTATCTGGGGCTTTTTTTATTGTTAATATACTAATTCCTTGTTTAGTAATAGATGTAATCAATGGCTAGTGTGGTGCATGACAGCCTCTCACATCCTGCAGCTCCTCAGGGCTCATTGGGAGGGAGTAACTGATGGCTTCCAAATAACTGACTTTGTTTCACCTGGCCTCATGCATTTGCACTGGGAAAAGGCTTGTTTACTTGTAGAGAGTAGAGCAGTAAACATTTCTTTTCACAGTGGTCTTGGGGTGGATCTCTTTGGTTTCCTCTTGTTTGGAACTCTCTGCAATTCCTAGATCTTACCGTTTTTTTTCCCTTCCTCTGGTTAAGGAAGTTTATAGGCATTATTTCTTCAAATAAGTTTTCTCACTCTTACTTTTCTTTCTCAGACCCCTATCATGCATGTTATTTTGCTTGATGTTATTCTGTAGGTGCCTTAAGCTATCTTCACTTTTTATAATTCTCTTTTTATTTTGCTGCTCTGTTTGGATGAGTTCCACAGCCTATTTCCAGATCACTTATCTTTCCTCCTGCTTCATATAGTCAAACCCTTCTAGTGAAAAATCAGTTCAGTTATTTTTTTCAGCTCTATGACTTCTGTTTAGTACTTAATTTTTTTCTCTCTCTCTTTGTTGAAGTTCTCACTGAATTCATCTATTCTTGTACGTTTGGCAAGCATCTTTATGACCATTACTTTTGAAATATTTATCAGGTAAATTACTGGTCTTTGTTTCATCAAGCTTTTTTTTTTTTTTTTCTGAGGTTTTATCTTGTTCTTTCATTTGGAATATATCCCTCTGTTGTTTTTTTTTTATTTTTATTTTCCTTCCTTTGCTGTGTTTGTTTCTATGTATAAAGCAACACAGGCTTCTCTGATGGCTCAGTAGGTAGAGTCTGCCTGCATTATGGGAAACCCAGGTTCAATCCCTGGGTCGGGAAGATCCCCTGGAGAAGGAAATGGCAACCCACCCCAGTATTCTTGCCTGGAGAATTTCATGGACAGAGGAGCATGGTGGACTATAGTCCATGGGTTCACAAAGAATTGGACACGACTGACTAACGCAGGTTGGTCAAAGCAGGTACCTCTTTGAATCTTGAAGGAGTGACCTTGTGTAGGAGGTACACCTGCTGTTCAACCTCGCCCTAGCTCTTGGTTGCTTTTCCGACCCTTGTGACTATCTTAGCAGCCTTATTTATTCTTTACAAGTGCCAGGTGTGGAGGGTGTGGCAGTGTTCCAAAGGGTGGGATCTCAATCAGTGCCTAGTTTCAGGCAGACTAAAAGCCAGGCCCTCAGGCAGCTGCTTTTAAAATATGCAAATACATACAGTCCTGTGGCCTGAAATTGTGACCCCTGCTAGCCTCCAGACCGAGCAGTCTACGTGTGTCCCCTTGGGTCAATAGTTGAAAAAACTGGGGCTCTGGATGAGTTTATAAGCTCCTTTCTGGGAGGTTCTGGTGAGCTGTATCAAGGCCATGGTAAGCACAAAGATGGTGTCCCTCATCTCTAGTCTCTTAATGTGTGGCAAACCTGAGACCTGCAGGCTGAAGCTCCAGGACAACTGGAGCTTTTCAGTTTTTTGTTATCGTTTTTTTTTCCACATGAAAACTAGGCGTATATTTCAGTCTGCTGTCATCACCCTGAGTGTGATAGCCTGCCAGAAATGCTCTGCAGTTATTTCATTCCTATGAGACCTAGAAATATAAGTCCCCTGACCACCAGCGCCAGGCATGCTTAAGGGGGGTCCCCTATGTGAGCTGTGTGTGTCCATTGGCCTTGCTAAGTCAGAGGGGTTGCACAAGGCCAGGGCATTGCTGGAACGGGTTTGGTAGCTTTCTCTGGGCAGCAGGAGAATAACAGGGCCGGGTGTGCTTGTTGATTTTAACAAGGCAGGTAGAGTGTGCTGGCGCTGGAGTGTGCCCCTCTATTTTGGTGAGGCAGTGGGGGAATGCAGGGGTAGGGCATGCTGGTTGGGTTTAGTGGAAGATTGATGGGCCAGGGAGTACCCACTGGCTTCAGCAAGGCCATGTGAGAGTATAGGGGCAGGGCAAACTGGCTTTAGTAGGGCCATGGACGGTGCTGTGATGTGCTTGCCTGCCAGTTCTGACAAGATTTATATAGAGAGAATACAGATATGGAGCCTACTGCTGTGTTAGTCCCCAGAGAGAGCCCCAGCAGGCCTCTGCCCCTCTGGCAGGTGCTTGAAGATTGGCAAATGCGTCTTCACATATGGTCTAGGCTCTTTCTCAACTTCTGTTTTTGTGCTGGGTCTTAGGATGAGTCAGTCTGCGTACCAGGACCTTACGAATGGAATCTCAATATCCTGCAGCCCTTCAGGGTCCAGACAGGCTCTCTGGTGCAGGTTCCAAGTGTTAATGCCTAATGGAGGGCATGAACCCTTTGCTCCAGTTGCAGGAAAAAGTTCATATTTGTGAGGTTTCTCCTGATTTGGGGTAACTGGTGAGAGCACATCTCTGCCTCTGTGACCCATCTTGAGGGGCCTTTTTATCTTTTGTTGTGAAACTAGATTTCGGGTCTTTTTCAGAGGAAGTTGTTCCCCACATAGCCATAAATGTGGTGTGTCCAGGGGAGGAGGAGAGTTTAGGCTCTTCCTATGCCATCTTGAACTGATCCTGTCCCTAGAGGGCAAAGATTTTAAACACATTTTTCATGAATGTTCAACTAAGAAGGTAGGTGGTAGAAAAAGTGATCATTATAAGACCAGTTCTTATCTGACCCCATGACTGAGTCTGAATTTTATTTTGGTATTTAAGATGTTTGTCATAGGTCTTATTCTTTGCTGCCAATTCATTCAGCCAATTATTGTCATCCATCACTTATTTTGAAATGTTATTTCACCCATATTTGATAGAAGGTTCTGTATGTCATGGGTTTTAAGGACATGGAAATGTCCCTAAGATAACTTCTCTGTTTGGAAAAAAATAAATCATTGTAGGAAAGGAGTAGATGATACAGAATAATGACAATAAAATGTAAATTTACAGAAGTTAAGTTTCTGGAAGTTGAGGAGATTGAGTGATTCTTCTACCAGGGCAGATCCTAGTCAGGAGTATATACAGGACATCACTGGGGAGTCAGTGGAAAGATAGAGAATGAGATGCAGGGAGTTTTGTGGAGTGAAACTTGAGATGGGCTCAGTATGATGAGCATCTGTTTGCTAATGGTACGTGCGGGCAGGTGTTGGATGCACAAACTTTTGGGTCTACTGGACAGCATGGGGAATAGAGCTAATACTTTGTAATAACTGTGAATGGAAAGTAACTTTTAAAAATTGCATAAAAATTAAAAAAATAACAGGACTAGTGAGCAGAACATCCCAAGTTAAGGGAACAGCTTGGGAGGTGGCACTGTATATTCCAAGGTGAATATGCAATGTATATGCCAAGGCGAGATGGTTTGTTTTGTTCCTACTTGTTTAACTATAATATTTATGGAGTAGTTTTATCGTTCTCTTGATTCAAGTCTGTTACTAAGACTCTGGTTCAGAGTTTTGGTCAGTAGTGCTGTAGGTTTTATTGACAAGTTAGGCAGACTAGAAATATCCATGGGGAGCAGGAGTGAAGTAAGAGACCAGAGACTGCTGGGAAGATAACTCAGCAGTGAAGAGTGAGCTCTCTGAAGCTAGTTGCATGGCTTTGGATCCTGGCTCTAGTAGGTATTAGCTGTGTGATCTTAGGCAAGTTACTTAACTCTTCTGCGCCTTAGTTTTCCACATAGGAAATAGGGTAAATAATGGTACTATTGCATATGGTTCTAGCAACAATTAAATGAATTAATAATAATGTAAAGAGCAGCTGAGAAGACTTCTGGCACACAAAAGTACTGTGTCCCATCAATAATAATGATGATGACAACGATGATGGTGATCTCTCAGCTTCCTAGAGAAAATGGGAAAAAACCAAGACCCTTCTGCATTTCAGGCACAACTCTGGGCAATTTATGTACTCAATCAATTCTTGAGAAACAACCCAATGCGTGTATTTCTATAAAATAATCATTTTGTAGGAAAGGTCACATAGCAAGGTATAGAAGGAGAGTCTACATTCAAATCTATTTGTCTGTTATTAATATTTATCATGCAGAGACCTGATAGCTGGAGAGCGTGGTGATGGGCAGTCAGTGGGGTGTTTGGGACCTGGGAGGCCCAGGAGTAGGTCTAATGTGCAGGTAACTAAAAGCAAAGGTGGAACTAGAAAAGACTCACTATAGAAGTCTAGGCAGGCAGGTAGTTCTCTTGAGGGTGGCCTGGTGAGATCAGACTAGAGAAGAGGCACCTTGGAGTCTGAGGCATGAATCTTGTTTCTCATGAGTTGCGAGAACAAGGGCAAGGCAGCAGTGGTGTGCTGGTCAATGTTTAATGTTGGTTCAGGGAGCAGGGGAGCAGGGGGCTGATTCGTAGAGTTTATTGATGTCCATAGTTTAAGTACAACCACTAAGCAGCCACTAGGGAGCCGCTGATTGTGGATTTGGGAAGATATGCCCATAGTTCTCTCTCATGAACTCATTCAAAGCAGCAACAGCATCACACCACTGAAAGCAGGGCCCCAGTTCCAGAGCCTAGATGATAAACTGTGGTGGTTATCCTGTAACCCACAAATGCCGTCTTTCACAACCTGGGTAGTGTCATCTTGGGAGTTTGTGTAGCTATCATGATGCAGTCGCCACTAGTTTTTGCCTTTCCCTTGGCCCCAAAGAACTCCCTAGCATTTAATTTGGTCCCCAGCAAAGGATGTACTTTTTGGCTGAACGTACGCATCTGGCTTTTGACAGTACCTGAGACCATCCCCTGGGCTTGCTAGATCCACACTGCCTCTGTCTCCAACATCTTTACCCACCGCAGAAACTGCCAGGTCTTCCAATCAGTTGTCCTCTAGACTCTCCTTCCAGTCCCACTTTGTGTGTCCTTTGAGCTGATTCTTCTCTCTGTTTGTGCTTTTTCCTCCCATTGCACTGTGTTTTCCTCCCATTGTACCACATCCTCAAACTTTTTACAGAATGACATCCTTCCATCTCTCCACCTCCAGGAATTCCTCTGGGGATTCAGCCCTCCTACAGCTCTCTAAGTGCAGGCTGTGTTTTTTTGTACCTCGTGTACCTTGGAGGGCAGAGGTGACATCAGCTTTTCCAAAGATAGCTTTGCTGCATCTAGAGTCATTTCTTTCTTCCTCATAACAAACAAAACCTTTTCTATTTTGAAACCCTAGCCATCTGCTCCTGACACCTGCTCTCCTTCCTAGTTGTCGTCAGTGACACATCTCCCTGCCACTGGCCCCTCACTCATGGAAGCCTTTGATACCTAGCTACTACAGCTTTATCTCCATGCTGACCTGTGTCCTCATTCTGGGGAAAAGACTTGCCTTGAAGATTTTTATCTTTGGGAGCACAATCACCTTCGTTCCCATACCACTTTATTATGCTCTTGACTTTGCCATCTCTTAACAGCTCTGTCCCTAAAACCATCAGCTCCCTTTCCTGAGTGGTTGATCTTTCAGTCTCAAGCTTGTACACATTCTTTCTCCACTTACCAAAGCACTGCAGCCAGACTTCTACCCTCAGTCCTAAAGGTGCTGTTCTTTTAGTGTATATTTTTAATGTTTATCTATTTGGCTGTATCAGGTCTTAGTTGCGGCATGCAATTTCTTCCTTGTAGCTGCGAGATTTTTTGCTGCAGCACATGGGCTCTCTAGTTGTGATTCAGGGACTCTGGAGCTAGGGCTTGTTTGCCCCATGGCATGTGGGATGTTAGTTCCCCAAAAAGGGATTGAACCCATGTCCCTTGCCTTAGAAGGCAGATTCTCAACCGCTGGGCCACCAGGGAAGTCCCTGGTGCTGTTCTCGGCGTGGTCATTGTTGCTCTCCTGCCAGCATCACCTTCTACTCATTTCCAGGATGATCTTTTTTTTTTTAATTATTTTTAATTGGAGGATAATTGCTTTACAGTGTGTGTTTCTTTCTGCCATAGTTTAACATGGATCAGCCATAAGTATACATATGTCCCCTCCATTTGGGGCCTCTCTCCCACCCTTCACCCCATCCCGTCTCTCTGTGTTGTCACAGAGTACCGGGTTGAACTCCCTACCTTAATCAGCAACTTTCCACCAACTATCTGTTTTATATGTGGTAATGTATATGTTTCAATGCTACTCTCTCAATTAGTCCCACCCTCTCCTTCTCCAGCTGTGACTGCAAGTCTGTTCTCCATGTCTCCATCTCTATTACTGCCCTGTATATAGGTTCATCAATGCCATTTTTCTAGATTCCATACATATGTGTTAATATATGGTATTTGTTTTTCTCTTTCTGACTCACTTCACTCTGTATAACAGGCTCTAGTTTCATCCACCTCACTAGATCCAAGCAAGTGAATTCATTTTTATGGTTGAGTGATGCAGAATGATCTTTTAAAAATATATCAGTGATCATGTTATTCTCTAGGTTAAAACACTAATAATCCTGTTCCTCTGTTTATTCATTTACAGATCTACAACAGTGAACTCAGCAGTCAGTAATCACTATTCTCAATAGATGTGTATACCTCACTAATATTTTCTTTAAGAATGAAATAAAAAAAATTGTCAACTCCCCTTGCTCAAAAAATTCCTATCTCCAGCGGCTTGTGTTTTCACATAGAGCTTAGTCCCCTTTTAATTCAGAACTGAGGTGCTGACCTCTGAGTGTGGTGTTCAAGGCCTGTCTTGTCTGACCTGTGCTCACCTTCCTCCCGCTTTCCTTAGTTCTGTTTGGTTTCTTCATGCCCTTTCAGTTCTGTTAATTCACGTTCACAGATGTGTCTCCTTCACATCCTGGGCCTTTCCTCTTGGTAATTCTTCTGGCAGTGTTTCCTGTCCTTTTGCTGTCTTACCTTTTCCCTTATCAATTGTGTGAACGTTTCTCTTATGATAGCTCATATCTCGCCCTTTGAGGGAGAAAATTGCTCATGACCTCCTTGTGGCTGCTCCAGGCATATTTCCATCAAAGTGCCTTCAACCTCAGCGTCCTTCTTTGTTTATGCTTTGGTCTCCTCTTATTCACTGTGGACACCCTGCACAAGCTGGTCTCACCTCTGTCACCACAACATTCATCAGAGTTCCTGGTCCCTTGAGCTTCTGAAGGCAGACTGAGCACTCTTGGGCTGGACTGGGGCAGAGGGAAGGACTTTCACCCTCAAGAATCCACAGAGAAAACACCCACCCTACCCTGTCCGCCCACCTGGAATAGTGCTGCAGTTCTTGAAAAGATCAGTAGTCATTTTTTTTTTCTTTTCTTTTTTTTAAAATTTATTTTTAATTGATTGATGATTGCTTTACAATATTGGTTTGACTTCTGTCATATATCAACATGAATTAACCATGGGTGTACATATGTCCCTTGCCTCTTGAATCTCCCTCCCAGCCACTAGTCATTTTTTTTTTTTTCCCACTAGTTATTTTTAATGAGTCTTTTTAGAGAGCCCTGGTGAAAATGAAAGTCACTCAGTCATGTCTGACTCTTTGCAACCCCATGGATTGTAGCCTGCCAGGCTCCTCTGTCCATGGAATTCTCCAGGCCAGAGTACTGGAGTGAGTTGCCATTCCCTTCTTCAGGGGAATCTTCCCTACCCAGGGATTGAACCCAG
Organism: Giraffa tippelskirchi; assembly: GCF_054371585.1. Classification (NCBI taxonomy): domain Eukaryota; kingdom Metazoa; phylum Chordata; class Mammalia; order Artiodactyla; family Giraffidae; genus Giraffa; species Giraffa tippelskirchi. The sequence continues at coordinate 24,508,397 of NC_137284.1, forward strand.
GTCTCCTGCATTGCAGGCAGATTCTTTACCATCTGAGCCACCAAGTAAAAGCATTGTCACCTTAAATTAGGTGCTCCAGTGACTATAGTGTGTAAGAGCTCTAGGAGGAGGGATCTGTCATTGATTGAGCTCTGGCCTTCCTTTCTTCCTCCAACTTTTCTCCTCAGTAAATGTTTTTAGATAAACATTTGATAATCAGTGCCTCCCAATTCCATTTCCTTCCCCCTTTCTCTTTATTCTCTGGAGGAGGTTGTATTTAAAAATTTTAAACTTTGTTCACAACTCTCAGGCATATCTTTGAATTAGACCTCATGTATAAGGGCTTCCCCAGTGGCTCAGCGGTAAAGAATCTGCCTGTAATGCAGGAGATGCAGGAGATGTGGGTTCGATCCCTGGTTTGGGAAGATTCCTTGGAGGAAAACATGGCAACCCACTCCAGTATTCTTGCCTGGAGAATCCCATGGACAGAGGAGTCTGAAGGTCTACAGTTCATAGGGTTGCAAAGAGTTGGACATGACTAAAGCAGCAAACCACACACAGATGTATATCTAAAAGGAGGGATTTCAGCATGTTTTTAACCTCACAGAGATACTATCATTATTATTACGTTATGAGTATTTAAAATGTATTTTTCTAAGGTTAAGTTCATTTTTGTAAAGTAGGAAGACCAATTCATCTTTGTTATCAACCTTTTGTTTAGCGAGCAATTTGCTCCTCTTAAAGGAGGTTTCAACTTAAAAGTCCCAAGTTCTGAAGCTTTCAGCTTACAAATTTTGGGATTTCCCTGGCGGTCAGCGGTTAAGACTCCAGGCTTCCACCACAAGGGGCATAGGTTTGATCCCTGGTCAAAGAAATAAGACCCTATATGCCACATGGTATGGCCAGAAGATTAAAAAACAAATAAATTAAAGAATATTTAAACTTAGACATTTTAACTTTCCAGTTTATTGGAAAAAGGCATTACATCTCTCTCTCACACACACACACACACACACACAGACACACAGACACAGACACACACAGACACACACAGACACACACAGACACACACACACAGACACACAGACACACACACAGACACACACAGACACACACACACACACACACACACACACACACACACACACACACACACACACACACACACACACACACACACACACACACACACACACACACACCCCACCCCCTCTCCCTCAGCAGATTGACTGTCCATGCCATCATGTAGTCCCAGGAGCTGCCCTCAGGAGGAAAAGAAAAGGGAGTTAGCCTGAGCAGGGGGTGACAGTCCTGCTGTGGTGATGGGGCCTGGGGAGCTGCAGGGCCAGGAGGAAGGGCGTGACTGCCTCTTCTTATCTTTGGAAGAACAAGTCAAGGGGCATTGGCTGGTTTCATGGAGGAGCCACTGGAAGGCAGAGGATGCTGACCTGAAGCCTCCTCCCTTTGTCTTGGATCCCCCAGGGCTGGCTAGAGAGGAAAGCCAGACCTGGCAGCCTGTCAAGAATGGTGCCTTTGGAGCCAAAAATGTGAGAAGAAACAGCCAAAGATATTATCAAGGTCCAAGACACTGGACAGGGTGCACGTGTGTGTCACTCACGCTGTCTCATTGGACCTGCACGAGAACACCATGCTCCTCAGATGTGGAAACCCAGTTCAGAGACTGTCGGTAACTGTGCGGAGTAACACTCATCCACAGTGAAGCTGGGCTTTCAACTCAGATCAGCCACATAGTTTTCTTTCTAGCTCTATGACATTCAGCTGCTCAAGGGCTTAGCTGGTTTTGTCTCTCCTGAGGAAGGAGAAATACAGGTTTGGGATTGCCCTTCTTCCCCCTTTTTTCAAAGAGCTATATTGACATTCCCATACCATACAAAATTACATTGTTTTACAAATTGTGTTAAACTTTTTTTTTTAACATTTTCTTTGACATAACACTTGGCATTTTAACCATTTTAAGGTGTACATTTCATGGCATGAATTGCATTCCCAATGTGGTGCAGCCATCACTACTGCTGCTGCTAAGTAGCTTCAGTCGTGTCCGACTCTGTGCAACCCCATAGATGGCAACCCACCAGGCTCCCCCGTCTCTGGGATTCTCCAGGCAAGAATACTGGAGTGGGTTGCCATTTCCTTCTCCAGTGCATGAAAGTGAAAAGGGAAAGTGAAGTAGCTCAGTCCCACTTACAAAACTTTGTCATCACCCAACAGAACTCTAACCATTAAGCCATGACTGCTCCTTCCTCCCTCTCTCCTCCCAGCCCCTGGTAGACCTCTCATCTTGGTGTAGCTGGAACTGTTTGGTGCAGGAAAACAGTTCATTGGTTCCTCAAAAACCTAAGCATAGAATTACCAATTGCTCAGTTGTGTCTGATTCTTTGAGACCTCATGGACTGCAGCATGCCAGGCTTCCCTGTCCTTCACCATCTCCCAGAGCTTGTTCAAACTCATGTCCATTGAGTCAGTGATGCCAACGGACCATCTTGTCCTCTGTCGTCCCCTTCTCCTCCTGCCTTCTGTCTTTCCCAGCATCAGGGTCTTTTCTAATGACCAGCTGGCCCCACAATTCCACTCCTAGATTTCTACCTAAAGTTGTTGAAAGCAGATACTTGAACACATACTTGTACACCAGAGCTCGTTGCAGCATTATTCACTACTGCTGAAAGGTAGATGGTTATTTTCCTTTTTCATCCCAATGAATGCCTAATCCCCCTCTTTACTGTAGCAAGTCTGCTTAAATCTTTTCTTTATAGCAATACAGGGTTGTTGACTATACTATGTTGTGCACTTCATCTGTAAGACTTAATTTGTCTTATGACCAGAAGTCTGACCTCTTTACTCATTTTTTCCCCATCCCTTACCCTCTGGCAAACATTGATCTGTTCTATGACTTTGGATTTTTATTTCAGATTCCATATATAGGTGAGATCATATGGTATTTTCTTTCTCTGTCTGACTTATTTAGCATAACACCTTTGAAGTCCCCCATCCATGTTGTCACATAGGGCAAAGCTTTCTACTTTTATATAGCTGAATAATACTACTCTGTGTGTGTTTGAGAGAGTGTGTTTGTATGTATCACATTTTCTTTATCCTTTTATCTACTGATGAACACTCATTTCCATGTATTGGCTGTTATAAATAATGCTTCAATAAACATAGGAACATGTATACCTTTTTGAGACAGTGATTTTTGTTTCCTTTGGATAAATACTCAGAAGTGGAATTGCTGAATCATATGGTAGTTCTAGTTTGAATTTGGAAAGGGACCTTCATACAGTTTTCCACAGTGGCTGTGCCAATTTACGTTCCCATCAATAATGGGGAGGAGTTTCCTTCTCTCCACTTGTTTTTGTTTGTTTGTTTGTTCTGTTTTCTCTGTATTTTGGAAGATACCCCTTCTGACACTTGTGTGGTGATCGCTCAGTGTGCTTTTGATTCACACTTCCCTGATGATTAGAGATGTTGAGTACCTTTCATGTAACTCTTGTCCATTTGTATATCTTCTTTGGAAAAATGTCTCTTCAGATCTATTTTTTTAAATCAGTTTTTTTGGCTTTCCTCTATTGAACTGTATAAGTTATTGTATATTGTGCATATTAAGCCCTTATTAGTTTTATGATTTGAAAATATTTTCTCCTGTTCAGCAGATTGCTTTTTCATTTTGTTAATGGCTTCCTTTGCTGTACAGAAGCCTTTTAATTTGATGTAGGGTTTAATTCTGTTTTTTATACTGAACTTTTAACTTTGATGTCATTCCTGAATGGAGACAGTTTAGTGTAGGGCAGTGTGTGTTCACTGTGTTTTTATTGCCAGCCCCTAAAGTGTCTTTTAGACATTTTTTCCTTATCATTTTCTCATGAAAATTTAATACCAGAGATATACTATATATCTGCTTCTGTGCTGTGGCCCTTTGGAGAATCACAAACTTTTAAAATAGCTAAGATTTTTTTTTCACTCTGCCAAGAGCCAGTTTTTCATCCCCTTGTAAGTGATATCACTCTGGTTGAGAGTGAGGGTGTGGAGGTTAAAGTACTGCCTTGGGAGCCACGTCTGCCTGGACTTGAGTTCCAGCTCTGCCTACTCCTTGCTGGGTGACCTTGGGCAGGTTGCTTAGTCCTCCATGCCTCAGTTTCCTCATCTGCTGACTTGGAAATACTGAAAAACCTACTTCAAAGGATTATTATGAGAATTAAATGAGTTAATAATCATAGGCCTGTACCTGGTACTTAGAAACTGTTCAGTTTAGTTCAGTCACTCAGTCGTGTCTAACTCTTTGCAACACCATGGACTGCAGCATGCCAGGCTTCCCTGTCTATAACTAACTCCCAGAGCTTGCTCAAACTCATGTCCATAGAGTCGGTGATGCCATCCAACCATCTCATCCTCTGTCATCCCCTTCTCCTGCCTTCAATTTTTCCCAGCATCAGGGTCTTTTCCAAGGAGTGAGTTCTTTGCATCAGGTGGCCAAAGGATTGGAGCTTCAGCTTCAGCATCAGTCCTCCCAGTGAATAGTCAGGACTGATTTGCTTTAGGACTGACTGGTTGAATCTCCTTGCAGTCCAAGGGACTCTCAGGAGTCTTCTCCAACCACCACAGTTCAAAATCATCAGTTTGATGCTCAGTTTTCTTTGTGGTCCAACTCTCACATCCATACATGACTACTGGAAAAACCATAGCTTTGACTAGATGGACTTTGTTGGCAAAGTAATGTCTCTGTTTTTTAATATGCAGTCTAGGTTGGTCAAAACTTTTCTTCCAAGAAACAAGTGTCTTTTAATTTCATGGTTGCAATCACCATCTGCAGTGATTTTGGAGTCTAAGAAAATAAAGTCTGTCATTGTTTCCATTGTTTCTCCATCTATTTGCCATGAAGTGATGGGACCGGATGCCATAATCTTAGTTTTTTTGAAAATGTAAGCTGTTATTACTTTTTTAAAGGTTTTTCCATTTAAAAATAGTTCAAGTGGTAGAAATTAACATAATGTTGTAAAACAATTATCCCCTTACTAAAAATAAATAATTTTTTAAAAATTGAAAAAGTAAAAATAGTTCAAGACCACTGCACTGTATGGAAATCTGATTCTCTTCCATTTCCTTTCTTTTGAATGGTGTTTTCATTGTACATTTGGATTGTGTTATCAAGAAAGTGGGTTATGAGTCATTATTCCATGGGGTTTTTCCCTCTTTTCTCCTCATCTGTTTATTTTTGTAGTTTTTCAGCAATCAAAATTCATAGGGTTCCGGACTTGATTTTAAGAACCAGTTTAAACACTTTATCATTTTGGGTTTCATAGTTCATGTGTCATATAGAGAAAATGGATTCAGTTTGATGTGTAAAAATTTGGAGTGGTGAATAATGTTGGTTTCATTTCAAAAATATTGTTTCGTTGAAGGCATCTCTTCCCAGGGGGGATGTCCACAGAAAAGTAGCTGTTCTACCTGAGGACATTCAGCTGATTTTCATTCATTACACAGGTGCTGGTTCATTATAAGGAACTGGTTTTATGGAACCCCAGTTCCATAAATGTTCATTAATGTGTGCATTAATGACCTGCTCATAGATCCCCAGTCTCTGGTTTGTTTGTGGAATTCAGAGCCTGGTAATTAATCACTAGTTAACTTGATGCTCTAGTGAATCAGATCTGAACCTTGAGCACCAAATCATTTATCTTTAAATGACTAAAACCTTTGCACTTTATTTTGACTGCATGGGAAAAGCGGTGAATGAATAATTTGACTGATTGTGACTATATGGAATTGCTATTTAATTAATCAAGGAAAGTGAATATTCTTGATGAGAAAGGGAAAGGTAAGGTTGCCTTGTAGAGCGGCAGAACAGATACCAGGGGTTCAAATTCTCTGAGGTCATCTTCTAGCTGTCTAATAACTTTGTGTGCTTTTGTAAAATGAAAATATAAATATATACCTATCTGTATGGTACTTGTGGGGATGAAATGGATTCTACATGTCAAGTGCTTTGTAACTATGTTTGGCACAGAGTAATGATCAATAAATGCTGCCAATAATTAAAAGATTAGTTGCCGCTAAAGGATGTATTAAGAGATGCTTTGTTAGTGGTGTTGCACTCTTCCATTTCGTTCACTCTTACCTGACTTTCCTTATCTTTGTAAAGCAGAGAATAGTCGCCCAGAATCTCTCCATTTTCCTCAATTTTCAGCCAGCCCCTAGTAATCACCACTGTATCAATTTCTATAAGGTTGGCTTTTTTAGATCCCACATATAAGTGGGATCGTGTGGTATTTGTCTCCCTGTCTGAGATAGAAGTGCTTATTTTACTTAGCATAATACTCCCACAGTTCATCCGTGTGGTCACAAATGGTAGGACTTCCTGCCTATGGCTAAACAATATTCCTCTGTGTGTGTGTGTGTGTGTGTGTGTGTGTGTGTGTGTGTATGTATACACTCACATCTTTATTCATTCATCTTTTGATAGAGAGTACAAACTTCTTAGTTATAAGATGAATAAATTCTTGGGATCTAATGTACAGCATGTGACTATAGTTAACAATAGTGTGTATTTGGAAATTGCTAAGAAAACAGATTGTAAATCTTGTCACCGCAAAAAAAAATGGTAATTATGCAGCCTGATGGAGGTGTCAGCCAAGGCAGTGGTGGTGATCATTTTGCAATAAGTGTACCAAATTTACACATTGTATACCTTAAGCTTATACAATGTTATATATCAGTTATGTCTTCATAAAGCTGAGGGAAAAAGAATTGCCACCCAGTTAAATCAAAGTGATAAGGGAAGGCCATCAACACTTATGAAGGCATCTTCTTGCCTTCTCAAGACTCACCACAGATATATTTTTGGTGAGTTCTTCCTCAGTTGTTTTTGATGGAATTAGCTGCTTCTTTTTCTAGTAAGTCATGTTCAGGTGACTGCCTCTCCACTGGATTGGGACTGGTTCTGTATGGTCTGGCTTTTTTCACTTAGCATAATAGCCAGAAGACAAGGACTGCATCCCACTGAGCTTTGGAATCTTGACTACCTCTGAAATCTAGCAGTCTCTTAGTAGTTCTGGAATTTCCTTTCTAACTGGTAGGGAAGGCACAAGATCTTCATAGCTTCAATAGCTGACTTACAACTCTTGAGGAAACCTCAGCCCTTTTTGGAAGCACTCCCTGGTTTTGTTGGTACCATTGGCTGAAGTGTAGCGTTCAGGAATTGATAGATTAAGGTAGTCTGGGCACAGCCTGCAGCTGAAACTGAATTAGTCACCTTTCTCTCAGTGTGCTTCTTTCCGTATAGATGCTCAGCATCACTTTGTAGACCCTCTTAAAGGTCAGAAATTCCAGGCTAGGGGAAAAAAGTCATAGAGTGGTATCTTACAGTGTTTTTCTGATGTCAGCTAAAAATTGGTATGCTGTGATTCCCCGTGGCACAAAGAGATATGTTACTTTATGACAGTATTTAATTCTGAAATTGAATGCAGCAGGGGAAAAACATCTTAGCATGAATTTGCAAATATCTGACATCAGTATATATGGAAAACACCTTTAAAATGTCAGAAAATCCAACGATCTAACTTCTATCTGATGATGTATTTAACCCTGTCTAAGAAGACTTCTTTACTGTGCATGGGATGACCAAAAGGGTATTTGAATTTTTAACATGCAAATATTTGATCTGATTGGAAGCATGTTTGTTTGACACATATCTTAGAATATGATGTAAAAATTCATCTCACCAGGCAACAGAGAAATTTAAAGGGTTATTGTATCAGTCATCAGGAGCTGTCATAACAAAATGTCATTGACTGGATGGCTTAAACAATGGAAATTTATTCACAGTTCTGGAGGCTCGAAGTCTGAGATCAGGGTTGGGTTCTGCTGAGGGCTCTCTTTCTGACTTGCAGATGGCTACCTTCTCCCTGTGGCATCATATGGTAGAGCAAGAGAGCATGCTTTTTCATGTTGTTGTTCAGTCGCCAAGTCATATCCAATTCTTCGTGACCCCATGGACTGCTGCATGCCAGGCTTCCCTGTCCCTCACCATTTCCTGGAGTTTGCCCAAGTTCATGTCCATTGAGTTGGTGATGCCATCCCTGCTTTTTCATATCTTTTCTTAAAGGGATACCAACCTCATCAGGAGGGCACCACTTTCATGACCTCATCTAAACATAATTTCTCTGCAAGGGCTCCATCTCCAAATGCTGCCACAGTGGAGGTTGGTATATAAACATATGAGTAATTTGCGCAGGGAACACAACTAAGTTCAAAGAAGTTATCTAGATACCTCCTGAGCTTGTCTTATTTTTCACTTCCCCAGCCCTTCCCTCCCTTCTCCTCCCCTCCCCTCCTCTCACTTTCTCTTTTCTTTGCCTTCCTACTGATGCTGGGAAGGATTGGGGGCAGGAGGAGAAGGGGACGACAGAGGATCAGATGGCTGGATGGCATCACCGACTCAATGGACATGAGTTTGGGTGAACTCCGGGAGTTGGTGATGGACAGGGAGGCCTGGGGTGCTGCGATTCATGGGGTCGCAGAGTCAGACACGACTGAGCGACTGAACTGAACTGAACTGACAGTCTCTTTACTTCCTCTCCTTTCCTTTTCCTTCCCCTCCCTAGTCCTCCCTTCTTCCTAGTCTTTTCTTCCTTGCCCCCTTCCATCCTTCCTTCCATTCACCTCCTCTGTCACTCTCTCCTCCTCCTCCCCCATCTCTCTCTCATACCCTTCCCACCCCACCAAGCTACTTGTGATAATATGCTTCAAGACACAGGCATTTGTGGGTTGAATCTGATAGGCAGATGTATTTTGCTTGCTTCAAAATATTTGAAAAAAAAAATGGAGCCATTATTTTTAAAAAAAAGTTAAATTAATGCTTGAGCAGACTCTGGGAAATCCTGAAGGACAGGGAAGCCAGGCGTGCTACAGTCCGTGGGGTCACAAAGAGTTGAACATGACTTAGCAACTGAATAACAGCAACAATGTAAGTTCTCTAGAAAGATCAGAGATCTAGCCCACAGTCCCTGGAGGAGATACTACAGAGTGATGAGTAGACTTTGGAGCCACGCTGCCTGAATTCACATCCTGACGGTACAGGTACCATTGGTATATGACCTTAGACAATTGACTGTCCATTCCTATGGCCCTGATTTCTCATCTGTAAAGTGAAAATAACAATTTACATTCTTTCTATTGTCTTTCTGCCATTGAGATTTAGTCTCATTTTTCATGTAACACTGGTCTTGCACTGTGTTTTTTACCCTGTAAGAGAGAACCATTTCTTTGTTTTACCAAGTAGGGAAATGAAAGAGATTGATAGAGACAGGGATGGAAGACAGAGAGAGAAAGAAGAGGATTGATTACTATTTTAAGAGATATAATATATACCTTATTTATTTATTTTTTTGCATGGGACATATTTTACATATTATATATATTTTACACATGTACATATTTTACATTTTACATATATCTTCTACCTGGCTTTTTCATTTGGTTTATATTTCTAGATTCTACAGGCATTTAATTTCTCTACTCTTGCTTTAGGAAGAAAACAATAATTATAGACAATTACATGGAACACTGGATAAAACACTAATTGCAGAGTTAGAAGGCCTTGATTCTGTTACCAGCTCAGTGATTATCTGTGTACCCTTGGGCAAGTCAGAATTCTTTTCAAGGACTTTATTTCCTCATCTGAAAAAGGTCATAATAATTCATATCTTGTCTGCTTCACTGGAGTTTTATAAGTTCAAATCAGAGATCATATACGCCCTCATTTTAAAAAAATATTCGGTGTGACACAGATGGGAGCATATTGATAGTTCCCATATCAATGCCAGTGCCACCGTGTTTTTATAACTCATGATTTCTGAAAAGTCAGAAGATTAAAGTCTGGTAGAATTGCTCTGCAAGTAATCTTACTAGTTCCTGGCGGACTTTTCCAGAACTGTGCTTTTGTTTGAATATCTGTAACTAGATATGACTGTTCTTCATTTTCTGGGGACATGCCAACTCAGTTGAAACAGGCACCAAGGGGCAGTGTGAAGGTTCAGGTCATCTTGCTAGTATTTTCCAGGACTTGTGTCTTGGTAAAGGCATCTGGAACATTTTCAAGCTCATTGAAACAGGAGGAAAAGGGGTGGCCCAAAATAAAATGTTTTGGAGGTGGGGTTTATGATGTGTTGTGAGGACAGAAACAGCTGAATGTGTCAGTAACTTTAGAATCAGGGAAGTCTTTAGATGTTCTCTGGTCCAACTGGTCATTTCATAAATGGAAACACTGATGTCTAGAGAAGTGCCCGGTGCTAGAGTTAACTAATAAAAAGAGCAAGAATAGAGCTTGACTCTTGGCTGTCAATTTAGTGCCTGTGGTTCAACGGAGTGGAGCAAGTTTGCTCCTGGAGTCACAGAGACCTGGGATGACATCGTAGGTGCTCTCCATGTCATTTCTGATGCCAAGCCATTGGATGATTGGGGATAATGAAATGAGACTCACCCAGTCTCAATAAATATTGATTTTCTTTCTTCACTCTGTTTCATTTTTAATGCTCATAGGGAGTGGACCCCCTTGCCCAACCCATTGCATCTAACCCTCTCTGGGTTGCCTTTTTCTAGGAAGTTCTTAGGCAGCAAGTCTGAGTAGATCACACTCTTTTATTTAGAAAATTCTTTGCATTTGCTTCTATCTTTGCTACCCAAGCCTGACACTCTAATTTAATGATGATGATGCCAAATTCAGCTCTGTTTGTTCTGAGCAGTCTTGTGCAGATGGAGGCTGGTGATTTGTGAAGAGGCATTATGTCACATCAAATTTCATTTGAAAGTCCATAAGTATACCTTTTTAAAACAAAAACAAACTGCTTCACTTTCCTGGGGAGGGACATAAATCATGTATTTTTATTACCTCAGAAGATGAGTGCTAATATTTCAAAGGTGACAAGCAATCTCTAAGAATAAATCACAATTTGAGCCCCATTATACTGGAGCTGATATATACTGCAGTAGGGTTTAGAGATGTTTCTTTAACAATATTTAATAGAACATCCAGGCTCCTCTGTCACTATTTCTACTCCTAGAGGGGGCCTTCAACAGTCTTAAGCATCCTGAGTTAAGGTAGTATCAAGAGTTCCAGCTCAGAGCAGAATGCTACCACCTGTTTGGGGTCCTGAGTTACTGGAGTCTAAAGTTTGAAAGAGTTAGGGTTGAATTTAAAAGACCCACAGGAATAGTCATGCAGAGTACAGCTTTACTATTTTAACAGAGAGCGTCATACAGAACAAATGTCATGAACAGGATGCACAATGACGTTCAGTTTGGAGATCCACCTGTTTCCATACATTTCATGGTAGCACCAGGCATGTCTAACATAGTTATAGGCTCGAAAATTTACAGAGAGCTAGAACTGGCCCAGGGAGAACAATGCCACGTGTGAAGTGAGACTGTGGATTCAAACCCAGGGTCTTACGCTTACTGACTTTATGGCTCGTACAAGTGATCTCAAAATCTCTGAGCCTCAGTTTCCTTATCATGACAGACAGATATCTATCTCCTATAGGAAGAGTCAAATGGAATAAATGGGGTGATGCAGTGCTACCTGTGGAGTGCCTAACATAGTTTCTGATATGTAGAAATGACAGATTTTGAATAGTAACCAGGTGCCAGGAGCTGTTCCTAGTTTTACCTTATGAGATTAGAAAATATTAGCCTCTTTTTCATTTTCATACCATCCTTTGCCTAATGATGTGTTTTCTAAATTTTTATCCATTCAACCTTCCTAACTGTGGTTCTTAGAAAATCTTGCTAGACTGATCCAGACCTTTAGGTTGAGCCAGGCCTTGAGTGTGTTCAACTTCTCCTTTGAGGTTCAGTCTCAGACACAGCTTCTTCTTGCCTCCTGGCTCTGGGTAAATATCAGAGTAGGGAGGACCATTTCTTGAGAGAGGGACCTGCTTTAGACAAAACTCCATCACCACCTGAGCTATGGTCAGATTTATTTTCAGGCTTGTGTTTAAAACCCTCATTGCTTTGGGCTCACTCAGTTTCTCTCTCTCTGAGCATCAGTTTGTTCTTTTATTGGGGAGTTCTGTTTATTTCTTTTTGATTTGGTAATTTCATAACCTTTTAGGATCTTTTGTCTGTGAACAAAAAGCATTTGTCCTAGGCTCATTTTGAAAAATATCAGTTGTTTGCTCTTTCTCGGGATTTTCTCAAGATATTCCAGCTCTCAAAAGACGTTAATTGTGTTTTGATTCTCTGTATAATCAGATTTGCTTGTGGAGCACTCTTGAGTTCTCTTGAAACTGTCTGCAGCGTTGTGCCTTTCCCTGAGTTTGGAGAGGCAGTCTTTCTTAGGCAGATGTGTTTCTTCTCATCCCTCGTCCCCATCCTGAAACCAGAGGAGTTGTCAATTCTTTTCTTTCTTCCATCCTCTTGTCTCAAGGGACCCAACCCATGTCTTTAAACACTTTACTTCCTTTGTCTCCCTACCATCATTTTTACCAGGAAGTGATTTTTATATCTGATGTTTGTATGATAGAAGATAAGCAACAAAGATAAAGTAGTGACAGCTTAATTTTCTGGTGCATTTGTCAAATTTTCTGCCTTATTTTGTTCTTTTTGTGGGCTTCCCTGGGTTCAATCCCTGGGTCAGGAAGATCTCCTGGAGAAGGGAATGGCTACCCACTCTAAGATTCTTGCTTGGAGAATTCCATGGACAGAGGAGCCTGGCAGGCTACAGTCCATGGGGTCACAAAGAGTCGAACATGACTGAGCAAAGAAAGCTTTCACTTTCACCAGGAAAATGAGATATGCCAAGGCTGGAATTACCAACAGTATGAATTGAAAATGAAACGAACTCAGTGACACATGAGCAGAGCAGCAGGGATTTCTGGCTATGGTGTGGGAGTGGCTCACAGAGAGCGAGGGTTGGATAAACCTATGTGGGAAATTCTCCCTGGGATTTCCTAACATCCTCCTTCTGGTTTTTGAAAATATTTCTGTTCAGGGCTTGGCATCCTGTGAAACAAGGTGATGGCTTGGTTGTTAGAATCAAAATAAACTTGTTATGGCCAAGTAACTCCTCCAAATCCAGATGAGGCTGCTGCTTCTCAATAGTTATTCAGCGGCCTGAGGGAAATGAGCTAGGAGTTTCTCTGTGGGAGGAGCTGACAAGGGTCCATAACAGACAAACATTTATTCTCCTTGTAGCCTGATTGGCAGCTGTGGCCCATTGGCTGAAGACTGCATTGCCTCTAAGGCAAGTCATGAGTAGTTTCTCTTCTTAAAAAACGGCTAGGCATCTTAGCAGTATAGAATGAGTTCACTGTAGCTGCATCTCTGTGAGTAAAATACCAACATGATTTAGCCTTCAGCTTGCCCAATCTATTCTCTTCACTGCAGCCAAGCGATATTTTAAAAACAGAAATTGGACTCTGTCACCACCATGATTTAAGCCCAGGCTCCTTCATGTGGCCTCCAGAGCCCAGCAGGGGTGGCCCAAGCTCATCTTTCCGGTTTGTCTTCAGATAGGCAAAGTTCCCTCCTCTAACGAATTCTTTTCATTCTTCTCTATCTGGTATGTTATTTTTCTCCCCTTCACCTGTTTCACTGCTATTTCAGGTCTTGGATGAACAGTCACTTCTATAGAGAATCCATCTCTGAACTTCTCAGACTAGGTCAAATCCCCATTAAATGATCTCACATTGTTGGTAGAACATATAAGTTCTGCTCAGTATCTTGCCAGGCTGTGAGGTCTATGATGGTATTTTATTCATCACTCTACCTTTAAAAGCACAGTAGAGGGCTAGTTAGTGTTCTTTGAATGTACAGACTAAATGGTTCTCTCCCTTTATAACTCTGCGAAGATGAAAAGTTTAGGCTCTGCAGTTTCCCTTCTGTTTCCTCATCTCCATTCTCTAAGCTGAATTTCTGTTCATCTTTCAAGATCAAATTTAATGATCTCCATTGCGATGCTTCTCATGGTCATTCTCTGTACTGGTCAGGGTAGACTCAACATCTTAAATTAACAAAAGCATATTTCTAGATCATGCAACATGTCCATCATGCTGGTCTGGAGACCTGCTCCTCACTCAGGGACCCAGGCTGAAAGAGCTTCCATTTCTATGCTTCCCTAATTTCCAATACAGGAAGAAGGACATGTGTTAAGTCCAATGCTGGCCCTTAATCTTTCCACCTCAAGGTGGTAGACTTCTGCTCAGATTCAGGCTTGGAAGAGGATAGGAAAGTGCAGTTGAATTATTTGCTCAGGAGGAGGAAATCTGGTAATATATTCTGGATGAAATGTGCTAATGCAGGCCAGCCCGTTCTTATATCTGGCTTTTCTTGGTGTCTCAACCCCTTACTTACAATGATCTATTCTTCCACTCTCACATAGTCAAATGAAAGATTTTGTAATCAGCAACAACTAAATCACCTTTGAAATCTTAGCGTCAAGCACATCACTCTATAACTCCATCTCCTGGCTTTCCAGCTCACAGACTGTAGGACTCACACTGGAATCATTTCTGCCTCCTTCAGGAGTCCTGCTGCAGTTAGAGTTCCCTGGGAAGCAAACTCTGAGATGAAGACTGGCATGCAGAAAGTTTAATAGGGACAGAATGCCTGTGGGGGAAGGGAAATATACAGAATTGGGCAAAGGGAGGGGTTAGCTGAATCTCACTGAGTGCTCTAAACCCGGTATGCTGCTGCTGCTGCTAAGTCGCTTCAGTCGTGTCCGACTCTGTGCGACTCCGTAGACGGCAGCCCACCAGGCTCCTCTGTCCCTGGGATTCTCCAGGCAAGAACACTGGAGTGGGTTGCCATTTCCTTCTTTCACAATTATCTTGAGTTACTGTTAAGGAGACCCATACTTCAGTGAAGGTTGTCCTCAGGGTGGGGGTGTGACTAAGGGTGAGGCAGCTCACATAAGTCAAGGACAGTTTTCCTCAAAGGCTAACAGTTGAAGATTTTTAGCAGGCAGTACTTCCAGCAGCTGGGGGAGCAAGTTCTTTAGCTTTGATCTAGGCCTTGCATTTCAACTCCCTCTTGCCGTCCTCACTGCTTTCCTTAATAACTGCGATTCCTTGGCATCTCATGATCATCAACTCTTTTCTTGCAACATCAATTCCCTTGTTTCTCATTTTAATCTATCCTGTTTGTTCAAAAACTCATCTTTGGGTACCCCTCTTTCCCTCTCCCCTGCCCCTTCCCCAAGTATCTGGGTGCATCTGGAGTGAAGCACATGGCCACGCTGACTCCTCTCACTTAGCATTTATGGTCACAAGTCACATGTGCCTCTGTAGCCACCTACTATACTCTCTAGTAAATGGTTTCCTTCTTTCCCCAAATGATGACTTCATACCTTTTCCCCATCTCTTTAAACATCTAGTACCACCTCCTTCTCCTAATTCTCAGATGTTACCCTCTCACTTCACTGAGAAAATAAAAAAACAAGCAAAGGAGCATTACTTCATCTTTCCACCACCAAATATACCAACTTTCTTCCCTTATCTCTTAGTTTCACTTTTGTTGTAAAAATGACTTGCTCCATCTGTGGACTGGAACTCAACTCCTCTTGTCTCCTCCAAGACTGCTCTTGCAGAAATCTGCTCTCATTCTTTTTGTCTTTATTGAATTTGCTGCAATATTATGTCTGTTTATGTTTTGATTTTTTGGCCCTGAGGCATGTGGGGTCCTACTTTCCTGACCAGGGATTGAACCCCCACCCCCTGCATTGGAAGGTGAAGTCTTAACCAATGGACCATCATTGAAATCCCTGTCTCTTCTATAATGTCAGTTTTCTTCACTAGTGTTGAATCATGTCCAACTGTGTGTAAACATTCTGTGATCTTTTCTAGAACAGTCTTGAAACAAGACTATCTTTCAACATGGAGTCTCCCTAGAGCTCCTATAGTTTTTCTTGTCTTGATGGCAAAATACCTCAAAAAGTTTGCCTTGTTTTTCTGTCTCCTTCATCTTTCCTTCTTTCTTTAATTGACTCCAGTCAGGCTTTACCAGCCACTTTCGCCAAACTTCTCTTAACAGCTCAAGGGTAACAAAGAACTTCTTGCCAAATCAAAACGTTTCTTCTGTCTCTATCTTATTCAACTTTTTCAGCATCAGGTGACAAAACTGACCATTATTCCTTTCTTGAAACACTTTTCTTCTTGACTTTTATGATACTCACTCTTCTGTAAAGCAAAATACTTTAATGATGTAAGGAACCAACCTATTTAAGAATTCTATTGCCTTGAGTGCCAGAAAGATCTGAAACACCTCTAATGATTTCATGCAGTTGCTGCTGCTGCTAAGTCGCGTCAGTCATGTCCGACTCTGTGCGACCCCATAGACCCACCAGGCTCCCCTGGCCCTGGGATTCTCCAGGCAAGAACACTAGAGTGGGTTGCCATTTCCTTCTCCAATGCATGAAAGTGAAAAGTGAAAGTGAAGTTGCTCAGTCGTTTCCGACTCTTAGTGACCCCATGGACTGCAGCCTACCAGGCTCCTCCGTCCATGGGATTTTCCAGGCAAGAGTACTGGAGTTGGTCGCCAGTGCCTTCTCCACATGCAGTTACTACCCTATCCCAAATTTTTGGGCGAGTCCCCTCCACACCCAAGCTTGATGTACTCATATCATTATACAATTTTTATATTCCTGTTGTCCATTTGTTTTGAAAGCTCATGATACTGTGCACGTAGAATTATTGATTGCCTGAATCCTTTCACTAAGTTTTGATGTTTGTTTCTTAAATTTATGGAAGTCTTGCAGACTATGTCTTCTTTCAGAGCCTCAGTTAACTTTCAAGTATAGGTTAACAGATCTTTAGTACTGAAAAGAATCTGATATTATTTTGGGGTGTTTTATTTAGGAAATAAATCCATCTACATTTATTTTTAAAGTAAATAAATGAGTTTTCAGTGGTTCAATGTAGTTTCTGTGCATGAAGATTACTAGGATTTCATTGATTATCTTAGTAGTAATGCTACATTTGACTAGTTATCATTTTCAGAGTGCTTTCATGAGGTAAATTGTAGTAAATAAGAGTTGGACTTTTGATTTCAAATTGTGGATGTATTGTGTTCTTACAGTATGACTTAGTGCCAGGCATTTAACTTCTCTAAGCCTCAGTCTAGACTTTAGAATGATTGTAGTGCTGTACTTCACTCATGGAATTGTATGTGGGTTAAATTAGATGGCACATTGGAAAATATAGAGCAGTAGGTTCAGAAGTAACCCTTATGATGAGGGTCATTTGCTAGTAATTAACCAGACTGGAGCTAGAGCTTGTATTGGCTATTTTGGATTCCCACAATGTGTTTATTCTTCCCTGTCCCAGGCCATCACACATGAGCAGTATGAGTAAAATGAATGTAAACCCATTTTTTAAAAACTCTAGAAAAGACTAAATTCTATGCTTATGGTTGTAGGTTATCCTAATTCTTATCATGAGCTTTTTGTGAGACAGAAGGTGATGCTCTGATCTCCATTTCAAAGAGAAAAAGTTCTTTTTTAGTGAATCAGCCCATTATTCTGTGACATGGGATGCATCTCCAGGTCAAGTGATGTTAGACATTAATTTTCATTAGACAGCGGTTGCTGTCTGTATTCATAGTACACCATGGGAGAAAGTGGTTCCACAATCATTTTGTACCAGATGTATTAAAGCATGTATTAGTAAGAAAAACAAGCAGAGAGGGGCTGAATTCTCTTGATCTCTCTGATGAAAGCCACACTGTGTACAGTGGACACCTAATAAATATTCATTGGTGTCAATGCCTGGACACAGAACTCCTTGATTTGGGACATTTAAATCAAGCATCCTTTTTGGTGAGAGATTAATAATAGATTCAGTCTTCATATTTCTTGAGTTCTCCACTGTTGTGTCCCACCATTAATCTTTCTAGAAAGATTTTCAGCTTTAGAGGGAATCTTCTACACCAGCTGAAATTTGCGCTTATGCTTTTGTGCTAATGCATCTTGCTTTTTCTCTTGCCTTCCATGGGCATTCATCTTTTCTAATTTCATTGTAAGATGATCACATTCCAGTTCAGTCATTCGACTAGCTGTGTTATTACTTCTTCTTTTTTTTTTTTTTTCTTCTTCAGATATTGATGAATGTGCAGCTAAAATGCATTACTGTCACGCCAACACTGTGTGTGTCAACCTGCCTGGGTTATATCGCTGTGACTGTGTCCCAGGATACATTCGTGTGGATGACTTCTCTTGTACAGGTGAGTGTTATGAAGCAATGTTGCTTTTCTGACTCAGTCCTTCTCTGCATCTTATCTGTGTTGTTTCGTTTAGCTCCAAGTACACTAATACTATTTTTACCAAACTAATTCTTCTCTTTCATTATCCTACCATCAAGTTTTTTGGAAAAAAATGATAATTTAAGTCTGCATAATTTATTTCCACCCTTGTTATGTCTGCCTCTGTATGTGTGCACACATACATTCGTATATGGTTTGAACTTGAAGTCTCAGTTTCCTATGGTAACACTGAAGGACTTAGAGATTCCTGCTCCAAAAAAAATATCAAACTGTTTTCCTTTCATCATGGTGAAATGTTTTTGTATATGAGAAAATGTACTGTGTTTCACTGGGAAAGACAAGAGCTTAAATTTAAAGTGTGTAAGAGTGCCTGGTGGGTGGGATTGGGCCTATGGGGGTCACTCAAGACTTTTCACTGACAGATTGTTAGTTTTTCCTCTCTTCTCCCTTCATCACACTGGGCTGTCAGCCCTAAACTGGAATGCCAGGCATTGTGGTTGGTGTCTGTGTGAGAGCAGCGCTAGCTTGTGTGCATTTGGTTTGAGGTTCCATTAGCATTTAAGTCATGAATATGGAGACATGAGCAGTCAATTGGCTAGGATGCGAGAAGGTTCTGATTCTGTCTTCTTTTGGATGAAATGTGTTTAAGTGCCCAATCTGTAACCTACAAAGAAAGGACTCCTTGAATATAAGATTTCAGTCATGTTATGTATTTCTCTGACTTCTGTATTTTTCTCTTGGTCCTAATGACTTTGATATATAAACAATGATTTCTTCACTCACAATGGAATGCTACGCATTTCTAAATATTTCGTGTTTTGAATGACCTTTCCAGAAGTACAAAAAGTTATGAAAGTTCGAGAAATATATTTGTATGTCCAAACAATTTTACTCTTGTTTGTTGTATTGGTGCATTTTAAAGTTACTGTTCTTTGGCTAAAAGGACTAGTAATTTCAGATTGATGAGGTTTCTGACGCCTACAGTTGGTCAAGTCGCATGTATCTGTCTTTTACATGATTTTCTTATAAGAAAATCCCTGGAGAAAAAAAGGTTTCATAAATATTATGCTGAGACATAAACATTTTAAGACGGCAAAACTCTTATGGACCTGTCAACAAACAATTGAAAAATTTGTGATGTTCTACATGACTATTACTTTGTTCTCACTGGTCTATCCATGGTCCTGACTTATGTTAGTTCTGATATTAGGCAGAGGCAGCAAATCGCCTCCCAACACAGCTGCAACTTATCATGCAGCTCAGACCTAATTAAGGCACTGTGGGGTGGAAATTATATGAGAATCCATAACACCTCTGCTCTTACTTTGTCATGGAAGGGGGAAGGCAAGAGCTGGTACTTATTGAAAACCTGTTAAAGACAGGTGCTCTGCCCTGTAGTTTGTAGGTATGGATGAAGATGGAAAAGGTATTATTTTTTAAGAACTAGCTCCAGAGTTACTTTTAGAAAGAGAGCTGTGTTGTTCGGAGTAAAAGGCCAGGGTATGGGTATCAGTGGGTACTCCACCCCCCCTCTAGAAAAACATAGTGCTGCAGGAAAAAATGTATACGTGTGTTTTGTTTTGTTTGTGTGTGTGTTTTGTCTGAGAGAGAACAGAAAAGTTAGAACAAAAGAGAGAAAAAAAAGAGAAACCAGCCAGAGAGCCTGGCTGGGTCCTATGGAGCAGTGATCCCCTGTCTGTTTGGCACCAGGGACCAGTTTTGTGGAAGACGATTTTTCCATGAACTGACTGGGAATGGTTTGGGGATGATTACATTTATTGTGCACTTTATTATTATTACATCAGCTCCACCTCAGATTGTCAGGCGTTAGATCCCGGAGATTGGAGGTGCCTGCTGTGGAGGACAGAAGCCAATGAAAGCCACTCAGTGAAAGGATGGCAGAAAGGATTTTTAAGGATAGGGATATTTAATGTGAGGTGATTTGTTGTGGTGGTTTTGCTGTGTAGTATGCAATATGAGTCTTTCTCATGACCCTCGAACCTTCAGCAAAATCTGCTGCTAATAGGTGAACCTCCCCCTTCCCACCCCAAAGAAACTTAAGTTAACATGGCAGACAGCAGAAATGGTACATATGTGTATATGAAGGATGTCATGACCTCAGAGGCAGACGTAACTGTTCCTGTCCTTTTCCTGGTGCCAAGAGTGCATTTAAACAGATGTACATGCATCATAGTCACCATGGCCTCCTCTCAGGAGTGTCAGAAATCTCGAAGAGGGCTTTGGACTTCCCCCATAGGTCATAGAATTGAGGATAAGATCTGTTTCTTTAAAAAAGAAATCTTCCATTGGTCCCAGATTTTTTTTATCTACCTCCCATTTTTTCTGCTTCTTTTCACAGCAAACCTCTTAACTGATTTGTCAGTGGTTATTGTCTCCATTGCATGTACATCCTTCACATCTCCTCTTCAACCCCTCCCATTAAGTCTTCCAGTCTCACCATTCAGCAGAGAGTATGTTTATCAAGGTCAACCATGAGCTCCATTTTGCTCAATCTAATCTTATCTTCCACGACCTCTCAGCAGCATTTAGCAGAGATGACTACATCTTCCTTTTATAAACACATCATTTTTTTTTTTTTTGACCTTTGAGACAATAGGTTTCCTGATTTTCTTTTTATGTCACCAGTCCCTCCTGCCCAGTGTTCCTGGCTGTTCTTCTTCCTCTGCTGATATCTTAAAGTACTATAGAGCTCTACCCTAGAAACTTTTCTCCTGTTATCTATATAATTTTTTTGGATGTCTGCATTCATTACAACATTATAGCATCTCTGTCAATAACTCCTAAATTTCTGTCCAGTTCCAATTTTCTCATGAGCTTCTGAATCGTATATTCAACTTGACATCTACACATAAGTATTTAATAGGATTTCATATTGACTTGTTTGAGAGAGAACTCTATTTTTTTCTAAGTTTATTTTGGAGGAACATTGATGGGAATGAGGAGAGCTGAGAGACAAGCTTTCTCCTTGTGATCATTTCTCCTCTAGACCAGACTCAAGGGCCTCCATTAGACACCTTCATAGTCAGCTGGAACTCTGACATTCACCTTCGTGTCCTGAAAATAAGTCTGTTAGGCCAAATATGCTCTTGACTCTTCAAGACAGAGCAGGCCCCCACATATAATCTCTGCCATTTCTTTTATTGGTAAAGAAGACTTCTTCCCCAAGCAGTTATAATACTCTGTAATAAATGAGGTATATAGTAAATGTATGCCACTGTAAGATGTCTTTTCAGATGCTTTGTTTCCAGGAAGAAAAATTGCTAGGAGAAATTCACAGGCTTGAAGACATCTTTTTGTTTACCTGACATGGAATTTCTCATTATTGACATTCTTATTTCCAAAGATCATTCTAGTCTCTGTCCCAAGTCAGTTAGTATCCGCTGCCACTGTTCAGTTGGCTTTCCAAGTACATTGGGTCATTTTTTTTCCCTTTAACTTTTCTTGGTTTGTTATTTCCTCAGGCGCTAACATTTTAGAAGTTAGTAGTCCTATTGAAAATCTGCATTCAATCAAAAATTAGTGATCTTAAAATTAAAAAAAAGATATATGAGCTTTGGTGATATGTTTATTTATTGAATGAATGATTCACTCTTTCATTCATTCACTCACTCTCCCATTTACTCATTTGTATGTCTAATATACAGTTAGTGTCTATCATGAGTATTAGGAAATATGACCAAAGAGATGACTGACAAATGACCTCTTTGCCCAGAAGTTCATGGTTAATGAGGCAATATCTTCAAAGGAGAAAACTCAAATGTGCATTCTCCACCAAATGTTCCAAGTTTACCAAATCAGTTCTTCTTCAAAGTCTTAGTAGAGTTTAGATAAGTATTGGGTATTTTACATCCTACAGTGATGGCCCTTGACAAATTCCAGAGAAGAGACCCCAAAATTGCCTTTCCCAGTTCTGTTCTGTAACAACAGTCCTTTGACAAAGGCTGCACCACAGGTAACAGATGCCAAGATGATGCTGGAAATAAAGACAGTATATCAAACAGAAGAAATGTTACCTCTTTCTTACTTTTTTCTGGTTAGAAAGTGAAAAAGTCATGTCTCATTGGATATTAAAAGTTCTGAGGATTCAACATTGAAAATAATTATCTAGAACTTTTAAAATGTGGTATAACTCAGTCATTACTGGTGGAGGGTGGGGGGAGCTGGGGGTTCCCTGAATAAGTGTGTAGTTTGTGTCAGGCTCCATACTTTTTTTCTAGGAGAGTTTTCATTGGTAAAATTGAAAGCATTGGGTCTTTGACACTGGGGAAGTTTCTGGCCTTGGAATTTGTGTGTGATTCTAAATCACTTTCTGTTCTGTAAGAGATCCCCTATTTGCTCTTGTTCTTTTATGAAGTTTGAAGTGGGAGAAGTGTCTAAAATTGAGGTTGGGGCAGGTGGTTTTCTCTTCCCTGAATCCTTTGATTTTTGCAATGGTCAAGCTGCTTGATTTGTTGGTCCCTGACTTTTATTTATCCCCAGTTAAACTCCCTGCGTTTAAGTTCAGTTCAGTTCAGTCACTCAGTTGTGTCCGACTCTTTGCAACCCCACGAACCGCAGCATGCCAGGCCTCCCTGTCCATCACCAACTCCAGGAGTTTACCCAAACTCATGTCCATTGAGTCGGTGATGTCATCCAGCCATCTCATCCTCTGTCATCCCCTTCTCCTCCGGCCCTCAATCTTTCCCAGCATCAGGGTCTTTTCCAATGAGTCAACTCTTCACATGAGGTGGCCAAAGTATTGGAGTTTCAGCTTCAACATCAGTCCTTCCAATGAACATCCAGGACTGATCTCCTTTAGGATGGACTGGTTGGATCTCCTTGCAGTCCAAGGGACTCTCAGTAGTCTTATCCAACACCACAGTTCAAAAGCATCAATTCTTCTGTGCTCAGCTTTCTTTATAGTCCAGCTCTCACGTCCATACATGACCACTGGAAAAACCATAGCCTTGACTAGACGGACCTTTTTTGGCAAAGTAATGTCTCTGCTTTTTAATATGCTGTCTAGTTTGGTCATAACTTTCCTTCCAAAGATAAGGTTGTTTGATAAGATGTTATCATTGAATACTCAGGCAGCTTTAAGGGAGGAGACTTGTGATTTACGATCAAAGCATGCAGCAATAAGACAGGTAGTTGACGATAATGGGTAAGCATTCATTTTTATGCCAAAAACCTTCCAAAAAGGTAAGAAATAAAGGGAAGAAGTGAAATAACAACTATCACATGTGATTTCCATTACCTTGCTGAGAGATTTTTTTTTTTTTTTAATATTCTTTGATATTGGCATGGAAGGGAGATTGCAGGAAATATGTTTGAAATCAAGTAAACTGAAAGTTAGATGTAGCAGTCTATTAATTTTATGGTTTAAATTTAGTTCCATATAATCAAAAGTGAGAAAACAATTAAAAGATGTAAAAGTTAGAAATTTTAGACTAGTTCTCTGGAAAAATATTTTCTTACTAAGATTAATGAAATACAGATCATTTCAAATATTGAAATACCTGGTAACTTTTCAATGAACAAAGTCATGGGGCACGTAGCTGAAGTAGAAAATCTTCCTCCTTGATTGAGTACAGTAGTGAATTACACACTTATTATCCCTATATTTCCAGCACATAGTATGTGCTTGGACATATTGTTCTTGTTTACTTGACCATCTGGCATCATAGCTGGTGCGAGTTATTAATTATTTGCTTCTCAGGCGAGATAGGGGCTTCCCTGGTGGCTCAGTAGTAAAGAATCTGCCTGCAAAATTCAGGAGATGTGGGTTTGATCCCTGGGTCAGGAAGATCCCCTGGAGAAGGAGATGGCAACCCACTGTAGTATCCTTGCCTGGGAAATCCCATGGACAGAGGAGCCTGGCAGGCTACAGTCCATGGGGTTGCTAAAAGAGTTGGAGAAGACTGAGCATCTAAAGCAAAAATAGCAAGAGGAGATATAGATATAAGAATAAAATTCCAGTCATGGGTTAGTAGACTACTTTTACTTTAATAGGAAATGCTCTATCAAATGCTTTAGAAGGCAAATCTTTCTAGGAAAGATAATAAGACTACATTTACTGATATATTGAATAAGAAAAGTCAAAATAAGACTTATACTTTTGGGTATTTCAAAACCCACTTAAAAACTCTGATGTTCTCTGTGAAACATTTGCCTTTTGTTTTGATTTATTTGTCCTGTATATCCTTTTTTTTTTCTTCTTCCCTATATTTAAACAGACTTTGTCACCGTCCTCTCCCTCCAGAGGAAGTATGTAAAACTAGCAAAGCAGAATCCCCAAATTCTTACCTTTTAGGGCAGAGGTTCTCAACCCTCACCTTAGGTTATAATCACTTAGGACATGAATTTTAAAAAAGTTGATAACCTGGGATTTACCCCTTTGGGTTTTGGTTTTCATTTGGTCTAGAGTTGTAACCTGGCTTCAGTGTTTTTTATTTTTTTAATGTCCAAGTGATTCTAACATGCAGTCAAGGTTGACAGCTCCTGCCTTTGTAGAGCACAGAGGGTTGGAATTTGGAGAGAAAATGTGGGCAGGGAATCAACAATAATAAATAATAATTGCCCTCTGAATTGTAGACTAGAAAAGGATTGCTGTGAATGGGTAGTGGGTGACTTGGTGGTTGAAGGTAATTCAGGCAGAGACTTGAGCAGTTTCTGGAGGGAAGGGTTCCACCTCCAAGGCTGCCTTTTGGAATGTGAGATTCTGGAGAGAACCAGGCTGTGGGATGCTCTTCACGTGGGTCTCATGGGTAGGACCTGAATCTTCAACTGTTTCCTGACTGTTGTGATACTGCAAAGAGCCCTTAAAGATAAACAGAACATCTCCATGGTGATGTTCATCTCCTGTGTGTTCAAAGGCCAAGGACCAGACTGATCTCTATCTATGCCAGTGTCAGGGTCACTTGGAATCTTCTAGAACCATGACACCACCAGCTGAAAGCAAAGAATCCTCAAAATGACTGAGACAACATTTCCACTACCCATTAGATCAGAAAAACAGGAGTTCAGAACCATTCATTAAGTCGAAATGAAATTATAGCAAGCTACATTATGTGCACATATGGATTTGTGATGGGACTTCTCTGCCCTTCACATGTGAAAAACAGTCAACAAAAGGAGAAAACAGGAGAAATTAAGAGACCCCTCTGAATGGGGTTCATAGAGTGAATGTTTGATTTTCCACGCCAATTTTAGTTTTCCACATGTTGTCCTGGAGAAGCCAAAAACCAGATACTTACTACATTTAGCAATAATAGTGTTAAAATAGTGCCAAGGTTTATTAAAGACAGGAAATATGTCTTAAGGAGGATATCAAAGGGCATTTCTCTTGAGATTTTATGAAGGGTTTGTCTGGTATTTGGCTTCCTTGTTGGATTTAACTGAGCGGGTGTTTGTTTTGTGTTTTCTGTTTTGTTTTTTTTTAATCATCCATATTGTAAAGGATCTGAATCACACAGGCTGCTGCAGACCAACTAGAATAAATGATGGATCTTGCCCCCAGGGTGTTTGTACACAAACCTATTAAGTACTGTGTTGCCCTTGACTCAAATTCATCATAAAGACTTGTTAGTATTTCTATACACTTCATTGTTGGAGTTGTTTGTGCAGAATCACAATTAAGCTTTCACATAAAGGGATTTGATGAGGCTGCTTTAGAGCTAACAATGGACTCCCCAAGTGGGTCGGTAGTAACGAATCTGCCTGCCAAGCAGGAGAAGAGGGTTTGATCCCTGGGTCAGGAGATCCCCTGGAGAAGGAAATGGCAACCTACTCCAATGTTCTTGCCCGGGAAATTCCATGGCCAGAGAAACGTGGCAGGCTACAGTCCATGGGGTTGCAAAAGACTCAGTGATTCAACGACAAAATGCATTTACATCACTGTTGAGGCCAGCCTTGCAGCCCTGGTCATATCCACATTTGAGCTGACACAATGAATGGACATATCTGTTTAATAACCTGTCAAGCTCTCATGTGTTCTTTGTTTCCATCTTAAAGACTTGGTAAATGCACATGTTTAGTTCTTCCCATACTTTTTTAAGGTATAGTGAAGTATCTTTGGATTATGTTTCCTTTACGTAAGATTATTGAAAATATACATTATTTATTCTTGGGCCAAAATGAAAGCTCTTAAGTATTCATGGTTAAAATCTAGTGTATGAATTAATATATAAATTCTACTGATTGCAACCTTTGGCAGTGCCATTTTTTTTTTTTTACTATGTAAATTGGAAAACCATTTAAGTTCTCTGCCTTTTTATTAGTATCCTCTGTATATTTTCACAGAGTTGTTGAAAGATAGACAGTATAAGTATATTGGTTCAGCTTATTTTAGCTTAAATAATAAAAACAAACAAGAAAAACCCAACTCTATTGGCTTAAATGATAAATTTATTCTCCCACAAGAAAAAGTCTAGGACAGTGTTTCCAGAATTAGTTTATTTAGCTGCTGTGACATCCTCAGTGTCCTAGACTGTTTCTAACTTTTTACTTTGTTATTTTCATCCTGATACTTTGAAACTTGATATAGCTCTCTTCAAGGTTTCAGGATGGCTGAAACAATCCTACCTGTCAGATCTTGACTTAACTATGTCCCTAAAGAGGATTTCCTTCCTAGAGTTCTTCACTAAGACCAATGATAACTTTATCAAAAGTCCATCCCTAGCAGATCTGTTTTCATGTCTCCTTGGCTGAAATATTTTAAAATACTCTGTTAATAAATTATGCCTTATTGTTGTTGAGTCACTAAGACATGTCCGACTCTTTGTGACCCCATGGACTGTAGCACGCCAGGCTTCCATGTCCTTCACCATCTCCCAGAGCTTGCTCAAACTCATGTCCATTGACTCTGTGATGCCATCCAACCATCTCATCCTCTGCTGCCTCCCTTCTCTTCCTACCCTCAATCTTTCCAAGCATCAGGGTCTTTTCCAATGAGTTGCTCTTTGCATCGAGTGGCCAAAGTATTGGAGCTTCAGCATCAGTCCTTCCAATGAATATTCAGGGTTGATTTCCTTTAGGATTGAGTGATTTGATCTCCTTTCTGTCCAAGGGACTCTCAAGAGTCTTCTCCACAAGAGTTCTCTCTTTCTCCCTAGTGGATCAGATGGTAAAGAATATCCCTCTAATGTGGGAGACCCAGGTTTCATCCCTGGGTCAAGATCCCCTGGAGAAGGAAATGGCAATCCACTTGCCTGGAAAATTCCATGGACAGAGGAGCCTGCCGGGCTACAGTCCATGGTATCATGAAAAGTCAGACATGATTGAATAACTAACACTAAATTATGCCTAGAAAAAGCAAATAGAAGTACCTTGAATCAAGATTTATCCTTGAGGTGTAGTGCAGGTCCACCTCAGGATAAATAAAACCCAAGTATTCCTTTATAATACTTAAGTTTTATTGTCAAGGAAGGAGATAATATGTGTGCATACGTATAGATCCACAATTGTGTAGCAACTGACAGCATCTATTAGAGTATACTGAAAGCCTTGAAAACTATTTCAGTCATAGAAGTAATTGAAATAAATGCAATTAGATGCCAGTTATACTAAATTTATAGGGGCTTCTGTCTTAGCTCAGTTGGTAAAGAATCTGCCTGCACTTCAGGAGACCTGGGTTCGTTTCCTAGGTTGGGAAGATCCCCTGGAGAAGGAAATGGCAACCAACTCCAGTATTCTTGCCTGGAGAATTCCATGGGCAGAGGAGCCTGGTAGGCTACAGTCCATGGGGTTGCCAGAGTCAGACACGACTTAGCGACTAAACTGCCACCATACTAAATTTGGGGTTTCCCTGGTGGCTCAGTGGTAAAGAACCTACCTACCAATGCAGGAGATGTGGTTTCGATCCTTGGATTGGGAAGATCCCCTGAAGAAGGAAAGGGCAACCCACTCCAGTATTCTTGCCTGGGAAATCCCATGGACAGAGGAGCCTGGTGGGCCCTAGTCCTTGGGTTTGCAGAGAGTCAGACATGATTTAGCAACTGAGCAAAACAAAATACTTAATTTATGTGTACATATCTTTGTAGATATATGGATGGATATTATATTTATTTATATACATGTCATTTACCCATTTTTGGAGATAGTTTAGGAATCAGGCACCTTTTCATACATTGCTATAAGAATATACATTGATACAAACTAGCCTTAGGATAATTTGACAGTATATATTAAATAGGCCTGGAAATATTTGTTTATAGCAACTTATTCTAAAGATAAAATCAATGTTATTTGTGTGAGATTTTCACTGTGGCTGTTTATTCTACTTATTATTTATAAGAAAAGAAAGTAGAAGCAGCCTAAATAGGAACTAATGAATGTTTGATTGAATAAATTCCCTGTATTCATATATAAGACTACAACAGATCTTAAAATAGTATCTAGAAGACAATTCAGTGTCAATGGAAAATTCTTATTGTATAATATGATGAAATTCCAACCAGTATGTGTAATATTTTCCAATTAAAATAATAAATACATAATAATTATGCATGGATATACAGAAACAAAAGCAGAGAATATTCCCCCAGATAAGTATGTAATGTAACAGAGAGTATCTGTGAGTGGAAGTTTATATGTGATATCTTTTTACACATTTTATACTTTACCTGTTTTCCAATTTTTCCATGAAATGGAATGAAAAGTGCAGTGAATCTGTATTATGCTTTAGTATCAGAGAAGTGTTATTAAAATATTAGAAAACAGAAAATGCTAGATAAAGATGACATCAAGTTTTTTCCTCCAAAATATTCGGTCATCTTACTAAATCAAAAAATGTTTTAGACTCAATTGTACTAATGCCTTTCACCTGTAGTGACCTAGGCTAGGAGCCTGAAATAAAGGGATTAAAAGCAATGGATTTGCTGGGTAATTTGACTGGCTGTGGCATTTGAAGGACACTTGCAGTTATGATGTCATTTTCCTCCTGTGTGGGTCGTAGAAGGTGGTCTGATAGCCAGGTCCTACCTTTTGTATTTTTCTTAAGCTCTTCTGTCAGGGCTTCCAGATTCCAGGCATTTGGTCCATTTTCTCTTTTTTTACCCCTGAATTGTGGCTAAGTCAAAGATAGATACTGAGAGGGAGACAGAAAAGTCCCAGGATTTCCATATAAAAGCAATCACTGGCAACATAGAGAATCAGGCAACGTAGATTCTAGTTCTGTGCTTGACACCTGCTCGCTGAATGAATGCCACTGTCTCAACATTTTCCTTTGGAGCTTGAAAGATTAAGGATTAACTAGCAGAACACTTTTCAGACAGAGGAATGGGATTCCAAATAACATTTCTTTTGAAAAGAGTTCAGCTTATTTATTTTTTTTAGCAGGAGATAGTCTCACGAGCTACTAGGTTTCTGTGATTCTTTAAGGTGTGTTTCTTTACCTCTAGGAAATAATGATCTCTTTGCAGGTGTATGTGCTCAGTTGCGTCTGACTGTTCATGACCCAGCTGACTGGGGCCAGCAAGGCTCCTTTATCCATGAGGTTTCCCAGGCAAGAATACTGGAGTGGATTGCCATTTCTTTCTCCAGGGGATCTTCCCAACCCAGGGATCAAACCTGTGTCTCCTGCATTGGCAGATGGATTTTTTTTTTACCACTGAGCCACCTAGGAAGCCCCAGTGCATGGTCTCTTTGGGGGACATGCAATTAACATTTCAGGAGAATAATTTTATAGGGCATAGAGCCGAGTGCTAAATTGTGAGGTCTGGGTAATGCAGGATGTCTGGCCCTGGGGAAAAAAAAAAAAGGTATTAATTACTACATGGTAGAGAATATGTATTCCACTGGGAATTGCTTTGGTTTTGATGTTAGGTGGGAGACGACATAAGAGAATTAAGAAGGAATACTATGCATGTTCGGAAAAGGCAATGGCAACCCACTCCGGTCCTCTTGCCTGGAAAATCCCATGGATGGAGGAGCCTGGTAGGCTGCAGTCCATGGGATCACTAGGAGTCGGACACGACTGAGCGGCTTCACTTTCACTTTTCACTTTCATGCCTTGGAGGAGGAAATGGCAACCCACTCCAGTACTCTTGCCTGGAGAATCCCAGGGACGGGGGAGCCTGGTGGGCGGCCGTCTCTGGGGTCACAGAGAGTCGGACACGACTGAAGCAACTTAGCAGCAGCAGCAGCAGCAGTATGAATGTTGCTTTAGACAAAGATCCATCTCCATGTATGTCATGGAGGTGACCTGGGTAGAAGTGGGAAAAACAGAAGTCTCTGAGTCAGACAGACCTGGGTTCCTGCCCCAACTTTAGGCATTATCAATAGCATCAACTGAATCAACTTGTATCAACTTTGAATTGACTTTAGGGAAATGGACATACCTTTCTCTCAGACTCCTGTGAGAAATAAATGAGATAGTATTTCTAAAGTAGTTGGAAGAAAGCTAAGCACAGAGCAAATATTCAATAACCATTAGCTACTACTATCACTATTTTATGGGTTAGGACTCTAACTTAAGATGCAAGGAATTAGGGAATGGTCCATAGCTGCAGACCTCAGGAGTGTGGAATAGGGCTCGATAGGAATGCATGCTTTCTAACTTCAGAGACTCAGGTGCAACCTCCATCAGAGCTGTTTTACAGATGCCTTCCAAATCCTAATGTAATATGGACTTCTGAGGCTCAGTAAACATCAACCATTATTAGAGTGACAGAATCTGGGACTTGGGGCCTAGAGAATCCTATTTATCCCACAGCTCTGCCCTTTATAAGCTTTGGGATCCCAGGGTGTTGCCTTATGTGCCCTCTGACTCAGTTTGTAACACCAAGAGAGAAGGTTGAGTTTTAAGGTTTAAACATGTGAAATAACCCCACCCAATAACTGACTCTGAGATGATGGTTAGTACTGAATCCCTAAGACCTGATCAGCAAATTCCCTTCTCCTCACCAAGTGGCTCTCAAAGCACTTCCAGGGGCACCATGGCTCCTTGAAATAGGTCTGGAGAGCTGCTTCTCTTTAGAAGCTCAGTCTCTGTAGACAGTGCCCAGATTCCCTGGAAACAGAAGCCTACAAACAGATGCTTTGGGCTGACGGGTTAAGAAGAGGAGCAAAAAGTAGATTCACTATGGTTTATAACTAACAAAGAATACAATTCCTTATTTTTTTTTTAGTAGCATCTCTGGAGTGATTCATTTGTAAGTTACTGTAGACCAGAGCTTTGGAGTATGTTTTGAAAGATCCTTTGAAATATTTAAGTTCATTCCCTGAGTAAGGAAGCCCCCTAACCTGTGAGCACCTTTGGCATTTATCAGCTCTGTTGGCTGGCATCTGGCTAGTTCTTAGGGGCAGCCATAGGAGAAATTGCTATCAGGATAAAGATGGACAGTCAGAAGCTTGGTCTAGGTTGGACTCCAGGATGGGGTCTTTGACAGTTGGGAAATGTCCTTAGAGGGATTTGTAGCATACAGAGAGATGCGTAAAGACAGCAGCAAGTTTAATAAAATTAACAAAAGAGATTATTTATAATTATGAATGTAATTATGGAGTGAAAAAAATTCAGAGAAATAAGAAGAAATTAAAAACCATCCATAATTTAAACCTATCTGACAGTGTCAGACTTTATTTTTTTGGGCTCCAGAATCACTGCTGATGGTGACTGCAGCCATGAAATTAAAAGATGCTTACTCCTTGGAAGGAAGGTTATGGCCAACCTAGATAGCATATTTAAAAGCAGAGACATTACTTTGCCAACAAAAGTCCGTCTAGTCAAGGCTATGGTTTTTCCAGTGGTCATATATGGATGTGAGAGTTGGACAGTGAAGAAAGCTGAGCGCCAAAGAATTGATGCTTTTGAGCTGTGGTGTTGGAGAAGACTCTTGAGAGTCCCTTGGACTGCAAGGAGATCCAATCAATCCATCCTAAAAGAGATCAATCCTGGGTGTTCATTGGAAGGTCTGATGTTGAAGCTGAAACTCCAATACTTTGGCCACCTCATGCGAAGGGTTGACTCATTGGAAAAGACTCTAATGCTGGGTAGGATTGGGGGCAGGAGGAGAAAGGGACAACAGAGGATGAGATGGTTGGATGGCATCACCGACTCGATGGACATGGGTTTGGGTAGACTCCGGGAGTTGGTGATGGACAGAGAAGCCTGGCGTGCTGCAATTCATGGGGTCGCAAAGAGTCGGACACGACTGAGCGACTGAAGTGAACTGAACTGAAATTTTCTATTCCTATATCTGTATTCTACATTGTGAAAATCACCGTGCAGCTACCAGTTAAAATTTTAATTGCTTATACTTATTTCATGAGCATTGTCTAACTTAGTGAAGTTACTTAAAAAATACAGCTCTTCATATCTGCAAAATATCCTCTATTCCAGCTGCACTATTACGTGCTTTGCTAAAATGCTTCAGTCATGTCCAACTCTTTGCGACCCTATGGACCCTAGCCCACCAGGCTCCTTTTGTCCATTGGATTCTCTAGGCAAGAATACTGGAGTGAGTTATCCTGTGCCCTTCTCCAGGAGATCTTCCTAATCCAGGGACTGATCCCTCAATTCTTAAATTTTATGCATTGGCAGGCAGGTTCTTTACCACTGGCACCACCTGGGAAGCCTTTGTATCATTATAACTTTTGCCACATTGGAGAAATATGAAGATCCACTTGCTACTCTGTCTTCATATGGGTCTATCATATGCACGTGTCTATTCTTCCTCTATTGCAATGGATGGTGATCATTGTTTTTGCCTGAGTTTGGACGAAGAGTGAGTCACAGAGCAAAGCTCAAACCAGCCCCAAGCAGTAAATACACATGCTTAAGGGATCTTGCAGGAGGAAGGGATCAGTGATTCTCAAGCATTATTTCTTAAAGGACATTTCTGGGAAAAATAGGACTGTAAAGTATTGTGAAATGTTAACACATATTTTGATGGTGTCAGGACCTTGCATAATTATTTTGCATTGAGAACACTTTGTAACCAGACAGAGGCATCCAGCAAGCCCCTGCCTTGTTTGTGAGATGTGTTTTACATATTTATATAAGGTGTCAGCAAAATACCTTCAGATTATGCTCATTTGATTCTGAATTTGGATGAACTGTTGTGGAAATGTGCCTAGAGAGAGCTTGCTTTTCAGTTCTCCAAAACCTTAGGGTATTTTCTCATTAAGAGAATTATTTTCTTCATGCCAAGTCCATTTGACTTGGTTATATGAAAAATGTGGCATTGTCCAAAAACAGATAGCATCCCTGCCTATCAATGTGAGAGGAGCATGCGGAGACAGGTCCTGTCTGGGCCAGAGAGGGTGTGGTCTGCATGACTGCAGACAGTGCAGTGGAGGGGATCAAGTGAAGATATAGGCTGTCCCACTTCTCTTAGCCTCGAGCACACCATCTTTTTTTAGAATAGGTTCAAGCAACTCACAGCTTCAGAGCCAAGCCCACGAGGGAGGCCAGAGAATGGTGCACTCTCTCTATTTTTAGGATTTAGAAAACCAACAAGTCACAAAACAGCACTGGCATGTGATTGCGCTTACCTCTCAAAACTGCTGGAGTTTTGCCTTTGCTCCAATGTTATGTGGATATGTTTAATTTTATCTCTTTTCTCATCTCATTTTTTCTCTTGACTCTATACTCTCGGGTGTGTTAGTATAGTTATTTCCTTTTATTTTTCTTTCCTATTCACATTTGCTTCATTAACATGTGTTATTATTTACCAAAGACCTGCACAAATGATGGTTTTAATGAGGGATGGAAGGTCAAAAGTGACCTAAAAAAGAAATAAGCAAGTATTGGTGAGAATGTAGAGAAATTTGGAAATCTTGTATACTGTCAGGGAGAATGTAAAATGGTGCGGCCAGTGTAGAAACCAGTTTGGTAGTCCCTCAAGAAATTAAAAATAGATTTAAAAATCATAGAATCTAGCCATTCCACTTCTGAGTTTATACCCCAAATAATTGAAAGCAGGGTCTTGAAGGGATATTTGTGCACACATGTTTATAGTGAGTGGCATTAGTTACATTAGCTAAAATGTGAAAGCAACCTAACTGTCCCTCAGCAGGTAAATGAATAAGGAAAATGTAGTCTATGCATCCAATGGGGTGCCATTCAGCCTTAAAAAGGAGGGACATTCTGACAGATACAGCATGGATGAACCATAGAGAACACTATACTAGGTGAAATAAGCCAGACGCAAAAAGACAATACAAAATGATCCCCCTGTATGTGGACTCTCTATTTACAAAATTCATAGAGACAGAAAGGAAGATGCTGGTGGTTACAGGCTGGGGAGTTATTGTTTAGTGGGTATTTAGGCTCCGTTTTTACAAGATAAAAAGAGTTCTGGAGCTGGATAGTAGTGATGATTACACAAAAACGTGAATGTCATACTTAATACCCCTAAGCTGTACATTTCAAATGGCTATAATGGAAAATTTTATGTTATATGTACTTTACCACAATAAAAAAAGAGTTGGGAAAAAATGCCACTGGGGCCAGATCTCATCCTGTTACTGAGTCAACTCTAGAAATAACATTTGCCACGCTTTTCCTTGCTTCTTTAACATATTGGGCATGAAATTCTGTTTTGGTCAGACAGTGATTTATTCAATTATTGTTTTAGCCATTAAACAGTTATTAATTGAGAAATCTACTGAGCATCAGGTATCATTCTAGATGCTGTGATACATTAGTAAATAAAACAGAAAAAGCCTGGCTATCAGTGGGGCTTTCATTCTAGTTGGGTGGTGTGTGTGTGCTAAGTCACTTTAGTTGTGTCTGACTGTGTGACCCAATGGACTGCAGCCTGCCAGGCTCCTCTGTCCATGGAAATCTCCAGGCAAGAATACTGGAGCAGGTAGCTGTTCCCTTCCCCAAGGGATCCCCAAGGGATCTTCTTGACCCAAGGATCGAGCCCAAGTCTCCTGTATTTCAGACAGACTCTTCACTGTCTGAGGCAGCAGGGAAGCCCAACATTATGGTATTATGACATCTGATGGAAATTGTAACTCAATTTTACCTGCCAGGCTCCTCTGTCCATGGGATTCTCTAAGCAAGAATACTGGAGTGGGTTGCCATGCCCTCCTCCAGGGGATCTTCCTGACTCAAGGATCGAACTCATGTCTGTAACGTCTACCTGCATTGGCAGGTGGGCTCTTTACCACTAGTGCCACCTGGGAAGCCCTACTTGGGTGGAGTCAAACAATAAACAGGAAATATATATAGAATGTCAGATGGTAGGAACTATGGGGAGAAATAAAGTGAAGAAAGGAGATGAGTGTGCAAGGTTGCGCAGTGGTGCAGTTTTATGTGGGGTGGTCTGGAAAGGGCTCACAGATAAGGGGCAAATAATCAAAGGCATGAGACCAGTGAGGGGAGTAAGCCTCGCTGATCCCTGGAATAAACAAGCTTCCACCCTGTGGATGGGCAGAACAGTCATCTACTCTGTGACTCAGGGTGAGATAAGGAGGCGTGTTAAATCAGTTACACTCCCATTGGTGCTTCTCTACTCTATGAGTGTCTCTAGTATTTTATGGTGGAATCAAGTACATGGGTGTCATGGCCATTATATGCTGCAGAGAATTTTTTCATAACCTCTGAGTCATGGCTGTCTTCTCAAGACTTAAAGATGGTAGAATTTGGGCCACTGGATGAAAGGGGAATGACTGTGTTTTTTCTTTAAGTAGAAGCCAAAGCTTTAATGGCCCTAGCCATTACTAGGACAATACCATTTTAGAGGAATAGAGTTCATGAAGGGGCATTTGGAGACAGCAGGCAGGGAATTCGGTTCTCATGTCCCCTTACTGTTAACAAGGTCTCCACATTTAATTCCACAGGACAAATGTGGCAACTCTAAAGTCTGGGCCAGAAAATATCTCTAAGCAACCAGGGAGCTGAAAGAGCCTTGCTTTTTTTCTTTATTTTTACATCTGCGGTATTCCATTTCCCCTGCTGTTGATAAATAATTCAGAAAAGAATGTTGCAGCCCTGACTTTTTAAAGCTGAGGACAAATATATTACATGACTGGTCCCTAAACAGGCACAGGCTTTTGAAAGAAGGTCAGTATTTTGGATTTGTTAGTTGGTGGCATGGTCTTTGGGGCTTTGCAATCCGTTGGTTTTGTTCTTGTAGCTAGAAGAAAGGTAAAGACTATGTGTTTCAAATGCACAGAACTGATGTTGTCATATTGTCATGGTCTGCAAGGGTGCTGCTCAGTTAGTTCAGTCGTTCAGTTGTGTCTGACTCTTTGTGACCCCATGGACTGCAGCACGCCAGGCTTCCCTGTCCATCACTGACACCTGGAGCTTGCTAAAACTCATGTCCCTCGAGTCGGTGCTGCCATCCAACCATCTCATCCTCTGCCATCACCTTCTCCTCCTGCCCCCAATCCTTCTGAGCATCAGGGTCTTTTCCAATGAGTCAACTCTTCACATCAGGTGGTCAAAGTAGTGGGGCTTCAGCATCAATCCTTCCAATGAATATTCAGGACTGATTTCCTTTAGGATTGACTGGTTTGATCTCCTTGCAGTCCAACGGACTCTCAAGAGTCTTCTCCAACACCACAGCTCAAAATCATCAATTCTTTGATGCTCAGTTTTCTTTATGGTCCAGCTCTCACACCCATACATGACTCCTGGAAAAACCATAGCTTTGACTAGATGGACCTTTGTCAGCAAAGTAATGTCTCTGCTTTTTAATATGCTGTCTGGATTGGTCATAGCTTTTCCTCCAAGGAGCAAGCGTCTTTTAAGTTCATGGCTGCAGTAACCATCTGCAGTGATTTTGGAGCCCAAGAAAAGAAAGTCTATCATTGTTTCCATTGTTTCCCCATTTGTTTGCCATGAAGTGATGCATGATGGGACCAGATGCCATGGTCTTAGTTTTCTGAATGTTGAGTTTTAAGCCAACTTTTTCACTCTCATCTTTCACTTTCATCAAGAGGCCCTTTAGTTTTTCTTCTCTTTCTGCCATAAGGGAGGTGTCATCTGCATATCTGAGGTTATTGATATTTCTCCCAGCAATCTTGATTCCAGGTTGTGCTTTATCCAGCCTGACATTTCACATGATGTACTGTGGATATAAGTTAAATAAGCGGGGTAACAATATACAGCCTTGATGTACTCCTTTCCCAATTTGGAACCAGTCTGTTGTTCCATGTCCAGTTCTAACTGTTGCTTCTTGATCTGCATACAGATTCCTCAGGAGGCAGGTAAAGTGGTCTGGTATTCTCATCTCTTTAAGAATTTTCCACAGTTTGTCGTGATCCACACAGTCAAAGGCTTTGGATTAGTCCATAAAGCTTTTTCTATGATCCAAAGGATGTTGGCAATTTGATTTCTGGTTCCTCTGCTTTTTCTAAATCCAGTTTGAACATCTGGAAGTTCTCAGTTCATGTACAGTTGAAGCCTCACTTGGAGAATTTTGAGCATTACTTTGGTAGTGTGTGAGATGAGTGCAATTGTGTGGCAGTTTGACCATTCTTTGGCATTGCCTTTCTTTGGGATTGGAATGAAAACTGACATTTTCCATTCCTGTGGCCACTGCTGAATTTTCCAAATTTGCTGGCATATTGAGTGCAGCACTCTCACAGCATCATCTTGTAGGATTTGAAATAGCTCAACTGAAATTCCCTCACCTCCACTAGCTTTGTTCATAGTGATGCTTTCTATGGCCCACTTGACTTCACATTCCAGGATGTCTGGCTCTAGGTGAGTGATCACACCATCGTGATTATCTGGGTCATGAAGATCTTTTTTGTACAGTTCTTCAGAGTATCCTTTCCACCTCTTCTTAATATCTTCTGCTTCTGTTAGGTCCATACCATTTCTATCCTTTATTGTGCCCTTCTTTGCAGGAAATGTTCCCTTGGTATCTCTAATTTTCTTGAAGAGATCTCTAGTCTTTCCCATTCTATTGTCTTCCTCTATTTCTTTGCATTGATCACAGAGGAAGGCTTTTTTATCTCTCCTTGCCATTCTTTGGAACTCTGCATTAAAATAGGTATATCTTTCCTTTTCTCCTTTGCTTTTGCTTCTCTTCTTTTCATAGCTGTTTGTAAGGCCTCCTCAGACAACCATTTTGCCTTTTTGCATTTTTTTTTTATTGGGAATAGTCTTGATCACTTCCTCCAACCTCCACCCCTATTCTTCAGGCACTCTGTCTATAAGATAAAATCCCTTGAATCTCTTTGTCACTTCCACTGTATAGTTGTAAGGGATTTGATTTAGGTCATACATGAATGGTCTAGTGATTTTCCCTACTTTCTTCAGTTTAAGTCTGAATTTTGCAATAATGACTTCATGATCTGAACCACAGTCAGCTCCCAGTCTTGTTTTTGCTGACTGTGTAGAGCTTCTCCATCTTTGGCTGCAAAGAATATAATCAATCTGATTTTGGTATTGACCATTTGGTGATATCCATGTGTAGAGTCTGCTCTTTGTGTTGCTGGAAGAGGGTGTTTTCTATGACCAGTGCATTCTCTTGGAAAAACTCAGTTAGCCTTTGCCCTGCTTCATTCTGTACTCCAAGGCCAAATTTGCCCATTACTCCAGGTATTTCTTGACTTCTTACTTTTGCATTCTAGTCCCCTATAATGAAAAAGACATCTTTTTGGGTGTTAGTTCTGGAAGGTCTTATATGCCTTCATCGAACCATTCAGCTTCTTTAGCATTACTGGTCAGGGCATAGACTTGGATTACCGTGATATTGAATGGTTTGCCTGGGAAATGAACAGATCATTCTGTCGTTTTTGAGACTGTGTCCAAGTACTGCATTTTGGACTCTTTTGTTGACTATGATGGGTGCTTCATTTCTTATAAGGGATTCTTGCCCACAGTAGTAGATATAATGGTCATCTGAGTTAGGTTCACCCATTGCAGTCCATTTTAGTTCACTGATTCCTAAAATGTCGATGTTCACTCTTGCCATCTCCTATTTGACCACTTCCAGTTTGTCTTGATTCATGGGCCTAACATTCCAGTTTCCTAAGCAATACTGCTCTCTACAGCATCAGACTTTACTTTTATCACCAGTCATGTCCACAAGTGGGTGTTGTTTTTGCTTTGGTTCCTACTCTTCATTTTTTCTGGAGTTAGTTCTCCACAGATCTCCAGTAGCATATTGGGCACCTATCGACCTGAGGAGTTCATGTTTCAGTGTCCTATCTTTTTGCCTTTTCATACTGTTTATGGGATTCTCAAGGCAAGAATACTGACGTGGTTTGCCATTCTCTTCTTCAGTGGATCACTTTTTGTCAGAACTCTCCGCCATGACCCGTCCATCTTGGGTGGCCCCACACGGCATGGCTCATAGTTTCATTGAGTTAGACAAATTTAGGAAGAATGTCCAGAAAGTTTTGAGGAACTAGGTGTAGAGGGTATATAAGTCTCCCAGAGTAGGTTAGCCATAAGTAGTTAACCAGGAGCCATTATAAACTCCTGAACTGGGTATTTAGGTGATCAATCTGGCAGTAGTATGCTTGGGAAGAAGAGGGATTAAATAGTCAGAGACTAGTTTGTGGACTGTACAGTATTCTTGTGCATGAAAGCCTGGATGAGGCTGGTGGCCTTGGTGGCAGGTTGGATAAAGGAGATTTAAGGGAAGAAAATGATTTAAAAATTCTAATGTTTGGACTTTGTGACAATAGAAAGATGGCATTTCCATGAATGGAAATGGCAATGTTGGAAAAAATAAGTCATTCTGGTTTCAAACAATATGGGTCACATCTGTCGTAACAACATGATATTTATTGAGGCATGTCTGGTCAGCGGGATTTATTAAAGCAATATGGTGTTGGATGATACTAAATTGGAGGATTCAGGAGTGGCCAGTGAAAACTCATAGATGATAATGATGATGACAATGACTACAACTTCTCCTATGACTTATTATAGTCATATCATCATCACTTGTCATCATCTCTTAGTGTCCCTTTTCTCCAGTGCAGGCAATTGTGCACCAGGGCAATTTAATCACAAGCTGAAGTGAAGCCATCTTCTTCACCAGTCAAGATCCAATTATATCTCCAACTCTCCTTTATAGACAAAAATGTCCATTGCTCACCAGTAAAGAAGTAAAGACAAGAAGGCAAGCTGACTGGGTCTATCTTTAGATATATAATTCTACCTGCAATTAACACAGACCAATTAATACCTTGGACAGTAACTTGATTGGTATGTCCTACTTTTAGAAAGATGAATGAGACGTATAGAGAAGAGGAAGCAATGGAGATCCCCTCCCTTCTTATAAAGTGCATTCACCTTATTCACCTTGTTGATAGAAATAGCAAACTGGATTATATGTGAGAGTTAGGTATTTGAGATAGAGATGTGACTCATACCTGCTACAGGTATGAAAACAAGGATATAAGAAAGTGTACAGAGAAAAGTGTGTAAGGCCAAGGACCTAGAGGAGAACCCCATACGAAGGCTGTTGGTTGTGAAGGGACAAGCAACAGTAAATGTGGCAGTAAAATGAAGCAATTATAAAATGGAAATAAAAGAATGAAAGTGTTGGTGATTGGCAGTATTTATGGAAGATCTTCCAGAAGCTTGATGGTGGGGGTGGTGGTGATGGTGGTGGTGGTGAAGATAACGGAAAATTCCATTATATTTGACAAGAACAGAGACATTGGCAGTCTTCCAAAGAACAAAATCACTGCTGTCTCCAGTAACAGGATTTAAAAAGAGATGTTTTGATAGAAAGTTGGACAGTGATGGTAATATGGAGGCTTTTGGCAGTCAAGTGGTTAGAAAGAATGAATGGTAGAGAAAAAGGACAGCCAGGTCAAGTGAAAGATAGAGAAGGAGACATATTGTACAACATCCCTTATGTGTGGAATCTAAAAAGAAATGATGCAAATGAACTTACTTACAAAACAAAAAGAGATTCACAGACTTAGAGACTGAATTTATGGTTGCTGGGATGGGGAGTGGGGACAGATAGGGGAATGGAGTTAAGGAGTTTGGGATGGATATGTACCCTCTACTATATTTAAAATGTATAACCAACAAGGACCTACTGTATTGCACATGGAATTCTGATCAATGTTATGTGGCAGCCTGGATGGGAGCAGAGTTTGGGGGAAAGTGAGTGTATGTATACATATGGCTGAGTCCCTTCACTGTTCATCTGAAACTCTTACAATATTGTTAATTGATTATACCCCAGTACAAAATAAAATGCTTAAAAAGTAAAGTGGGAAATGATTTTCAAATAACAATGACAAAGAAAGATACTTTGCTTCAAGTTGACTTTTAGGATGCACAACATTTGCAGGTTATA
Organism: Giraffa tippelskirchi; assembly: GCF_054371585.1. Classification (NCBI taxonomy): domain Eukaryota; kingdom Metazoa; phylum Chordata; class Mammalia; order Artiodactyla; family Giraffidae; genus Giraffa; species Giraffa tippelskirchi. The sequence continues at coordinate 24,549,877 of NC_137284.1, forward strand.
CGGGAGGAGGAGGTTGAAGATGCTTAAGAGGCAGGCATCGTTGTGGGCAGGCAGAGTACAGATAGAGGAGCTGGCTTTGTGGGAGATCCTGGAAGCTGATGGTACGACTGGAAGGAGAAGACAGAGCAAGGGAGAGGGGTCTAGTATGAAAGCCATGCTTGTGGAGATCAGTGCCTGGCTGTGCACTAAAGCCATCCTTTCTTTCAATATACTTTCTGTGGCGTACTTTCCATCCTCTCTTTCACAGACCACAAAAACCAGTTCTACTTGATATAAATAGAAATGGAAGGTTGCCCCCCGCCCCCGGAGGGACCTTTGAAATATAGTATTCACTTTATTGCTCTGTCACATTTGTCAGCATTTGGTTTTGCGAAGGTGTTTTGCTGTGTGAGGTTGGAGGGAGCCTGATGGTGTGGTTAAAGCAACTAAATCTGAAATTGGAAGCTCTGCATGAGTGGCATTTAATTCTTATTCCCTCTGTGCTCTTGGGGAAATCTCGTAATTGCTCTCTCAGTCTCCCCATCTGCAAAACTGGTATAAAGCCAGTCTTCTCCTCCCTAGGGCATTAAGAGGCTTACTAAGTTAATGTCTTGTAAATCACCAAAAAGATTCTAAATGCAAAGTGCTATCATTACCCACCTACCAGATATGATGGCACTCAGAATGATATATTTATTACCTCATGTTCATTTCCATAGTGATAGCCTGTGCATTTGTAAAGGGATTCTGCTTCTCTGCCAGGGCAAAAACAGAAGTATATCTTCTATCACCTGGTGACACATCATTAGGAGAGTTAAAAGTGAGCATATGGTTTGTTTTGCACTAAATGTTGTTTTGGGTGTAGAGCCTGTTGTGAAGTTTTCTCTTGAAAACAAAAATCTGCCCCCTACCTTGTTGTAAAAATATTGAAAATAAAATGAGATGATAATGCTTCTTGGGACATGTTGAGTTTAAGATGTCACCATAGGAAATTTGAAATTCAACCGCGAATACGCAGGGTTAATCTCAATGAATGCTCAGCAATGTCAAAGTCACATTCAAACCACAAAGTCTAAAATGTTATGTATTGTCATTAGGTAGGTATGATGGTCTCTGAAAGTGTGGACAATGGAAGGGTCCTTCTTCTTGGCAATACATCAGTGCAAGAAGGTCTCTTTGTGCGGTCTTAGGTCAGGGCTGTTCAATTACTATGCATCAGATTCTAGGTAGTACTAGACTCTGTTTCAGTTAACTAACAATAATATGGTCAAACACTTTCCTCACTGGATTCATTCTGTAAGAATAATAGAAGTCATAAATACTGAGAGTTTGTGCTTCTAAAGGAGTTTTAGTGAACTATCTCCTTTAGGTGGTGTGAGGATGCTATTTTTAGTTGCTGAGTTATGTCCGACTCTTTTGTGTGCCTGGCTCCTCTGCCCATGAGATTTTCCCAGCAAAATCCCTGGGAGTCAGTAGCCATTTCCTTCTCCAGGAGATCAACCCAACCTGGGGATCGAACCTGTGTCTACTGCATTGGCAGGCAGGTTCTTTACCACTGAACACCCTGGGAAGCCCAGTGTGGGGATATCACATATTGAATCTGAAAAGCACTAGTGCATCCTACCTCCATTCTTTAAAATACTGTCTTAAGATAGGGGACAGGACCTTCTTTCAGTTCAGTTCAGTCACTCACTCATGTCCGACTCTTTGCGACCCCATGAACCACAGCATGCCAGGCCTCCCTGTCCATCACCAACTCCTGGAGTTTGCTCAAACTCATCTCCATTGAGTTGGTGATGCCATCCAACCATCTCATCCTTGGTCGTCCCCTTCTCCTCCTGCCCCCAATCTTTCCCAGCATCAGGGTCTTTTCAAATGAGTCAGCTCTTCCATCAGGTGGTCAAAGCATTGGAGTTTCAGCTTCAACATCAGTCCTTCCAGACCTTCTTTAGGAAGTAATAGGTTGGTTTCATACATTTTCTCAGCTTCTATTTTCCAAATGTGCCCTCATGACCAATGAGGTCTGACCTGGCACTATCAATTCAGTCCTCATCTGGATTTAAGGCCTTTGCCCTTGCTCTTGCCTATGCCTGGAATGTGCTTCCCTCCAGTATCTTCCTGGTTCACTCCTTCACTTACTTCAGGCCTCTACCCAAAATCTTTATCTCTATGAAGTTCCCTGGGCTACTTTTCAAAAACTTCAGTCCCTCTTGACATTTTCTTTTTCCCTTTTCCATTGTGCTTTTTCTCAATATGTATCACTATCCACCATTCTATACGTTTCACTCAGTTACCTTCTTTACGATCTGGTTCTCCCACTAGAATATAAGCTCCATTAGGGTTAGGATTTTTGTCAGTTTATCTCAGTGCTGTATACTGGCAGCTAAGAAAGTGTCTGGAATATAGGAGGTACTTGATAAATATTTGATATGTTGTAAGTGAGCAATAACTGTGGCCATTGAGTAGTCCATGTGCTGTGGTAGATACTAAAGATGTATTCAGCTGCAAGTAGTAACAAAAAGTCCAGCTCAAAGCAGACTAAGCCATAGGAGGGATTTATTGATTCAAACTCATATAAGTCCAGGGTCAAGCACTTTGAGGGGCTGGTTTGACATAGCAACACAGGGATGCCATCAAAGACCTGGTTCCTTTCCTTTTCTTTGCCTTCTCTCTGCTTTGACTTCTCTGATTTCAACTTCATGGTAATTGTCCTAGGATCTCATTATTTCATCATGATTACAAGGTGGGTGCCAATAACACACTTTCTTTTGCATCTGAGGAGACAGAGAGAGGGTTGTCTCCAAGAAACTCCATCAGAAGTGCTAGGAAGCCTCTTTTCCAGAAGCCCCCAGCTCACATGTCCACTCTTGCATCAAACACCGTGGCCAGTGATATAGTGATTAGCTTAGCTTTAGTCACAGGCTCATCTCAAGAGCCTAGGTTGGACTTGGTGTTCCCCAAAACTCCTCACACGTGTGTGTGTGTGTGTGTGTGTGTGTGTGATATGGTACCTTAGTGAAAATCAGGATATTGTTGAAAGTCAAGCAAATGGATAAAGAGAGAAAACTACAAAGCCTTTGGAAAAAGGCAAGACCACTTATTTCACAAAGTCTAGGTCTTTTGGAGAAATTAAGTATGGAATTGGACTCATGTGCTACATGATATGAAGTGGGAACATGGATGTGAGGGTTTAATGAGACCACATATCTAAAATACTTGGAACTTTTAGACACATTGGGGTTTAATACTTGATGTTCAAGTTGCTTTTATTGTTGTTTCTATACGCAGAAGTATTAGAAAGAGTATTAGGATAGTTATCTCTTTTGACCACCATCAGCTTTGGACCAGGATTTAGCCATAGTGCTGAAAGTCTACAGTTAATTAACCCTAAGGTTAACCCCAGGTCCTAACGCTGTCATATGGTAAAATGTATCCAATTATTTATTTCCTGTTTAGGTCATTTTTATAAAAAATAGAAAGGAGAATTTAAATTGTTTAGATTAATATTTATAGTAAATCGCCATCTCTTTAGTGAAACCATCCCTCTATAATTCTGTAAGTATTGAATTGGAGACTTTTAAGTTCAAAGGGAGATTAGTGATCGTAGAGCTATCCTCCTTATTATAAGAATGAAAAACTGAGGCCCAGAGAAGTTAGTTTACTCCAAGGTTACACAGGTGACCTAGATCTTCAGACTCTGATTAAGTTTTTTTCCAGATTATGCATCAGAATTTTCTGTTATTGACATTGGAGAAAATACATGAATAGCTATATTTTTTATAGACCCTGCAAAGTAGTCTACCTACCTCCCAAGAAAGAAGGAAACTGAGTGCTTTGGAAGATTTAGTTTTCACAGATGAAAAATGGTCAATTTGATTGTTTTGAGAAATTGGAGACTAAATTTTATTCCATCTTGTGCCCACACACACTTCCATCGCAGGCACACATAATGCATTTACAGAGAAAAATCTTGCTTGATTAAACTAACTGATCTTGAATATCCAATTTGAGATCTCAAAGCTCAAAAGATATAAAAAATCTCACTAGAAAAATTTCAATCCTTGATACTCAGTTAATTGTCCCTTCAGGACACAGTCTGAAGCTACCTCTGCCCTCCCTCTCAAACTGTAGGTTTTCTCTACGCATTGAGAGCTGGAGGGTTTCTTTTGGAAGCACATACCATTGAGTTGGCTTTCCCTGGCAGTGTTTTATCCTTGTGTTTCATTGTGTGACCTTGAGTGAGCCAGTTAACCTCTTTGTGCCTCAGATAATAAAAACTAGCCCCTCCCTACTGCATAGAGATGTGGTAAAGATAAATTATGCTTCAGTGAATTTTGAATAAGAAATCTGTGAAGATAAATGGATGGCAGTGTTTGAACCTCATAAATCCAAGTAGAAATGATAAGGGCGGTGATGAAAGAAACAGAAGAGTAGCTTAGAGCAGAGGGCAGATTCACAGCATCTAGCAATGCAGATGCCAGTGGTGTCCACACCATTTCGTGCTTTCGCCTCTCTCCTTTTTGTTTCTGTATCTCTCCAGTCACTTTTTAATGTAGCCATGCCTCAAAGGTTAAATATTCTGAAGCCAGATTCCAGTCCTGTTTCTCTTTTCCATCCTTTCAATGCTTTCAGCTGAGACGGTCTGCTGGTCAGCAGAAGATGTCATGTTAGGATGAGTCTTTCCATTCCTCTCAATAAAAATGTATTTGAGTGGTGCTGGACAATAGATGGTAGACAGTGGTTTGTCTCAACAGCCATTCAACCCCCACAAAATGTCTTCCTCTTTTATGTAGGCTGTTATGCTAGGATCTACATTTCCCAAATTCCCTTATTTTCAGGTTCCCAAGCATGACCAGGCACAGAAGACAGTGCTTAATCTGGAATATCAAGTTTAATTGTCATGACAATTCTATGAATAGGTATCATCCTCATTTTTCAAATGAAAAAACTTAGCTAAATTAAATACTTTGTTTTGCAGTAAGTGTTGGAATTGTGTTTTAAATCTTGACAAACTTCATCTAGAGGCGTAGTGCTTAATTTCAGAATGTGGTCAGGTACCCAGCACTCACTAATGGCTACATGTGTAGTTACTACTATCATACTTTTTTTTTTTTTCTACTACTATCATCATTTGAAATGGTATTGGTGTGGGGTGAGGGGAAAGAGTTAATCCAAGCAATTAAGATACAAAGATGGGGGCTGGTAATACTTAATACTAACCAGATGTCAGAAACAGAAGAGAAATTTCAAAATTAATGTTTGGATACACAGATTGCTGGGGCTGCTGTCATCTCTTAATTATCCAGTATGTCAGGGACACAGCTCAAGAGCCAGTAAGCTTGGTCTTGATGAGGTGTTTCACATTTGTTTGAGTAGGACAGAAGCAGTAAAGAGATGGCTTTGTGCATTCTTATTTGGCCTTGGTGGTGGACCATGCCCTCTACACTATGTTCCCTGGGGAGCATGCCAGGATCAGGGTGGTGGACCAGGTGGACTAGGAGTCAGATGTGAGTCAGTTCTTATTTTACAACAGTGACTTTCAAGGGGAAAAGACTTTGTTTTCATAGCATGAGGTCTCAACCTCTGTCCATTCTCTTCTTTTTATGCCCTTTCCTCACCTTTATCTCCAGAGTTTAGCCCGAGACCTAAAGCAAAGTATCAGTGAGTTCACAGAAAGTATTTGACAGATTGAATGCCCTCATACTGAATTTGCTTCTGCTTCTCTTGGGCTGTGTAGGCTATTCCATTGTCTTTTGGTTTCATTCTACTCATTTGCAAAATAATGGGGATAATAATGCTTCTCATTAAAGGTGGTAAGGATTATATTATATATATACATATATATACGTATATATATACGTATATATACGCATATATGTATATATACACGTATATATACGCATATATGTATATATACGTATATATACTTATATATATATACATATATATATACACACACACGCACATATCAAGGAGAGGTGAGAAAGCTTTCTTAAGTGAACAATGTGGAGAAATAGAGGAAAACAATAGAATGGGAAAGACTAGAGATCTCTTCAAGAAAATCTGAGATATCAAGGGAACATTTCAGGCAAAGATGGGCACAATAAAGGTCAGAAATAGCAAGGCATAAAAGAAGCAGAAGAGATTAAGAAGAGGTGGCAGTTATACACAGAACTGTACAAAAAAGGTCTTAGTGACCAGGATAACCACGATCGTGTGGTCACTCACCTAGGGCCAGACATCCTGGAGTGTGAAGTCAAGTGGGCTGTAGGAAGTATTACTATGAACAAAGCTAGTGGAGGTGATGGAATTCCAGTTGAGCTATTTCAGACCCTAAAAGATGATGCTGTGAAAGTGCTGCACTCAGTATGCCAGCAAATTTGGAAAACTCAAATGGCTATGAAACTGGAAAAGTTCAGTTTTCATTCCAGTCTCAAAGAAGGACAATGCCAAAGAATGTCCAAACTACTGTACAGTTGTATTCATTTCACATGATAGCAAGGTAGGCTTCAATCTTCAATCCTTTGAGCTAGGCATGAACAGTATGTGAACTGAGAACTTCCAGATGTACAAGCTGGATTTAGAAAAGGCAGAGGAATCAGTAATCAAACTGCCAGTATCCATCAGATCATAGAAAAAGCAAGTAAATTCCAGAAAAACGTTTTCTTCTGCTTCATTGACTATGCTAAATCCTTTGACTGTGTGGATCACAACAAACTGTAGAAAATTCTTGAGATGGAAATACCAGACCACCTTGCCTTCTTCCTAAGAAACTTATATGCAGGTCAAGAAGCAACAGTTAGAACCAGACGTAGAACAATGAACTGGTTCAAAATTATGAAAGGAACGTGTCAAGGCTGTATATTGTCACCCAGCTTATTTAAATTCTGTGTAGAGTTCATTATACAAAATGCCAGCCTGGTGAAGCACAAGCTGGAATGAAGATTGCCAGGAGAAATATCAACCTCAGATATGCAGATGACGCTACTTTAACGGGAAAAAATGAAGAGAAACTAAAGAGCCTCTTGATGAAGATGAAAGAGGAGAGTGTAAAAGCTGGCTTAAAAACTCAGCATTCAAAAAACCAAGATCATGGCATCCAGTCCCATCACTTTATGGCAAGAAATGGGGGAAAAAACGGAATCAGCGGCAGATTTTATTTTCTTGGGCTCCAAAATCACTGCGGACATGACTGCAACCATGAAATTAAATGATGCTTGCTCCTTGGAAGAAAAGCTATGACAAATCTAGACAGTATATTAAAAAACAGAGACATCACTTTGCTGACAAAGATCCATCTAGTCAAAGCTATGGTTTTTCCAGTCGTCATGTACAGATGTGAGAGTTGGACCATAAAGAAGGCTGAGCACTAAAGAACTGATTCTTTTGAGCTGTGGTGTTGGAGAAGACTCTTGAGAGTCCCTCCAAGGAGATCAAACCAGTCAGTCCTAAAGGAAATCAACCCTGAATTTTCACTGGAAGGACTGGTGCTGAATCTCTAATCCTTTGGCCTCCTAATGCAAACAGCTGACTCATTGAAAAAGACCCTGATACTGGGAAAGATTGAGGGCAGGAGGAGAAGGGTGCTACAGAGGATGAGATGGTTGGATGGCATCACCAACTCAAAGGTAATGAGTTTGAGCAAATGCAGGGAGATAGTGAAGGCCATGTAAGCCTGGTGTGCTACAGTCCATGGGGTCACAAAGAGCCAGACATGACTTAGTGACTGAAAAATGACAAATACACTTATTTACTTACTGTGTATTTCCTTTCCTGCTCTAGCAATTAGGGTCTTCCAGAAAACAAACAAACATACAAAAGACAGAACAATTCATGCCCAAAGATGGATAGATTGGGTTACTTAAGAAAGGCCTGTGTGGGGTTGTTATTGTTGTTCAGTCACTAATTCGTGTCGAGCTCAGCTGGTGGGGTTAAGGATATACAAAATCGAGGTGGCACAGTCTGTGATAGCATCAGGGGGAAGACTTTGCCATCCTTAGGTCTGAGGGATGAGGGGAGGAAATAGTGATGCCAGAGGCAAGAGACAGCCAGAATTGTGGGGCTGGTGCTGTTCCTATGAAAACATAAAAAACAAAACAAACTAGGAAGAATTACCCCAACCCTTCTGCCTCTGCCCTCCCACTGGAAGGCCACCAACAGAGAACACCCAAGGTGACTCAGCTCAGGGCAGGAAAGGATGAAAATAGGGTGGGAGTGAGGTGGGTGGATGGAAAATGGAGAGCCACCAGTGTCCATTCTGGGCAGTAAAGAAAGATAATAATGAGAAAAATGCAACTCTTAATTGCCTGGAAAAGCACTATTTCTCGCTTAATGGTACCAGGAGACCCTGATGATGGATTGGGCTTCTAAAAGCAGTGATAAAGGAATTTACTTAGAATACCTTTTACTTAGAGGAACAGTAGTTCTGTGGGAATATAATAGCTGAAATTTGGGGGAAAAAATGTTTTCCATGCTTAAATGAGTATGAGAAATGCTGAGTTGAACAAAATTCAATAGATTTACTCCCTGAAAGTTTTCTGAGAGCCTTTGCTAAGGAGTAGTTTGCATCTCTCTGTGGGAGATGTAATGTACAGCATTCCCCAAATCTGTTTTCTTGGAGCATTTCATAGATAAATACTCCTTGGAATATGCTGAAGGAAATTCCAGTCTAGGAGTTACAGTTGTCGACTGGAAAAAAAAAAAAAGCCCAGTGTGAAAGTTGTCAGTTCAGCTTTATTTGAGGCAAAATGAGGACTGTAGCCTGGGAGACAGCATTTTGGATAGATCTGAGGAACTGCTCCAAAGACGCAGGGGATAATGCCAGTGTTGTATGTGATATTAGTGAAAGAGGGGTATGTGCAGTCAAGCACACATTTTGGCAAAGGATTGCAGCTAGTTACAAGGAGCAGGTATCACTGTTAATGATTTTATTATTTTCCTAGATAAGAGGAAGTGCAAGAATTTGGGCTCATAAAATCCTCTCCAGAAAATAGCTAGCTATCTAAAGGCTTGTTCTGTCAGATTTTTTCTCCACAGCACAGAGGGCCTCATTCCTGTTCACCCTGAACTCCTTTCAGAGGGTATTGAAGGTCAGCAGTGGCAGTGGCTAGTGACGTAATCCTTGCAGAGGCAGATGACAAGTGCCGACTTTGGCACAGCCTAGGGGAAATCCACGATCATCTTCCCTTTGCTTCTCAGGTGCAAGCTGGGGCCCAGGCTTCCTCGGTTAGAACCCTCGGTTTCCATACGTGAATCAGCATGTGATTCTTAATGCCATTATGTCACATGATCTTTCCCTTTCTCTGATCCCTTAGAAAGGTAGCTGCCTTGGATTAGTTTGGCCTTAGCAAGGGTATCCAAATGGAGAGTCGAGATGTACAAATAGTAGTCTTCACACTAAGGACCCTATTGACAAGAATTCATACCTACTGGACCTCCTTGGGGCAAACTGGTTCTGTTTACTTTCTCAGTATCATGAGACAAGTGTTTGAGTGTGTATGACACCGAAAAATACGGAAAGGGCTAGACACCATCTCTGTCACCAAAGAACTCAAAATCTCTTTGTGAAGGCGTATAAACACATAAACCACATGGAAAAAAAATTTCGATATTGCCTTTTGATCAAATGCCAAAACCCATTGTAGAACCAATGAGATGTTCCATAGTTCATTGTGGTTTTGCTTAGGAAGAAAGCAATCTTCTGAGAGGTTATAAAGCCCCACCTGGCCCCCACCTCACAGGTGGTGGGATTTTAGTAGATAGCTGAGCAGGGGAGGGGAGGTGATGGGGGAGGGGAGACAGAGAGGGAGAGAGGTATTTCAGGTGGAAGATGCTGCAAGAATGGGAATAGTAGGTAAAGCATGTCTTCCTTCAGGTGATAGATTGATGGAAAGAAAGGACCAGGCTCTGATTGTTTTTACTTCTGTAAGTCAAGCAGACTGCTCTTGGTGGATTTCACTTAAGTGGGCTTTCGGAGTCTTCTTTCAATCAGTTCCTGGAACCGCTGATGAGCGGCATGGGTTCAGCTTCTCCCTGTGGGCTTTTGGTGCACTTTTCACCCGCCAAAGTTAATTAGAGGAAGCAACCCCACACACACCTCTCACACTGATTCATTTTAAGGAGCCAGCAAATTGGATCAGGGACCAGGGTAAATTTCACTGGAGGATTTTTCTTTCTGCAGAGAAACTATCCAAACAGAAGCCTTGTGAAGTCTCTGAATTTGAACAGCAAGTTTTCCTTTGTAAATTCTTTTGTGTGGTAGAGCCTTCTGATAACATGTCCTTAATAGTGTGTTAGGTTAGGGGCTACACTGCAGTTCTGGAACATAAATCCTGCACATGGAGAAATGAAGACTTGATCCTTGGTGTATCTGTTTGGTTTTGTTGGTTCTTTTCCATCCCTTCTCTTTCTCACACCAGTCACAGTAGACAGAACAGAGCACCAGGGAAGACTGAAACTTTAGTGCCCGTTTTTACTCTTTGCTTTAGGTTTTACTTAGGAAGGGAACTGTTTTGTGTGTGTTTTTTTTAATTGGAGTACAATTGCTTTACAATGTTGTGTCGGTTTTTGCTGTATAAGCAATTGAGTCAGCTATATGTGTGTGTGTGTATATATATATATGTGTGTGTGTGTATACACACACACACACACATATATACACATATATATATCCCCTCCCCCTTGTAACTCCCTCCCTGCCCCCTGCCATCCCACCTATCTAGGTCATCAGAGAGCACAGAACTGAGCTCCCTGTGTACATAGCAGGTTCCCACTGCCTGACTGTTTTACATGTGGAAGGGAGAGTTTAATGCATTAGTGGTTAAGAGCTCCAGATTAGTATCCCCTGGAGTTTGCTTTGTGGGTGGCCTGACTGTTAAGGGATTTTCAGTTCACAGCTTAGTATTAAATGTACTCTTTTCCACTGCAGCAGGTAGGTTTGTATTTCCTGTCTTAACATTCCTAAAACCTAAAAATAAAACAACAACAACACAAAAAAACAGCCCTGCTTTCCATTCACTCATATGTTTTTTTCATTTAGTCAAATATTTATTGAGTACCTACTAAGTGCCAAGATGTGGACACGATGCAATGAGTTTGTTGTAGGTGATAGGAGAAGGCAGGTAAACTGATTTATTTGGTTACTGCATATATGACAACTTCAGGTAGATAATGCCAACATTAAGTCAAAAAATACTGGCTAGTGATACTTAAAAAGAAAACAAGACAGGATAAAACTGCAAGTGACTAGATTTGGGGCAAGGGCCTTGTTAAATGAAGTGGTCAGGGAAGGCCTCTTGGAGGAGGTGGCCTTGAGCTGAAGAACTGGAAAGAACCAGCCATGCCAAGACAGGAGATAAGAGTGTTTCAGGCAGAGGGCAGGACACTTGCAAAGTTCCTGTGGCCTTGGGAATGAGTTTCTCTGGAGCATAGTGAGGCCCAGAAATGGGTGCTCAGATTTGAGAATGGCTGCAGGAGCCCTTTTGAATTAAAAGCAGGAAAGCTGGTGGTCAGCAGAAATGGGTGGTTCACATGCTCTTGGGGGCTGGTTGTGCCTTACTCTTATAAAGCCTTGGCCACACAGTTGTCAGGCATCCAGCAACTGTTATCCAAAATGCAGGCAAGATAGTGGCTTCTCAGACTGGCATGGGGGCAGGCAGGCTCCGGGCTCTGACCTTGTGACTGTCACTGCTTCCTGTTTTATGTTTTGGTTCAATGTTAAGGCTTTAAGCCAGCTGGAAAGCTGCCACTCAGAGGGTCCCCTGACCCTGTTCTCAGGGATCTCTCCTAGCTGTTGAGGGGCCAGGAGAGGGGAGGGTGCCAGAGATGCAGCAGGTGGGTGAGCTCCGGCTGTTGCATTGGCACACGGATCGGGATGGGTCTTCCTTGTGGCGTGGGCAGTCGGATGCTGAGATGCAGGTGCCCTTGGATGAGCGGAAGACATCATTCTCCACTTTGGCTGCACATCTGTGTCATTTGAAGTGGGTGTGCTTCGGTTACTTAGACCTGGGATTCTATCCTCCCACCCAAACATTTCCGATTAGACTGATCTCCAGTGAGACTCAGACTTAGGCATTTTTCCCCCAACGCCCTTAGATGGAACACCACGTGGCCCGGCCACACAGCTAGGCTGTGAACCCATGATCTAGAGGGATGAGCATTCTGCCTTGTTTGTTGTTTCTTTGTTTCTTTTTCTTAAGCCATTTCTCCCTATCTTTGACTTGAGAACTACAGACCTTTACCAAGTTCTGAAGATATGTTCTTCAGAAAGTAGAGTGAGGTGTGGTGTGAACAGTGTGTGTGTGTGGTGCATGTGTGTACATTGCATTTGTATGCTCTTTGTGGGGTACAGGTGTGAAATATGGAGGGTGTGTATGGTACACGTAGATGGAGTGTGCAAGGTAGATGTGGTGTGTGTGGTAGGTGGTATGTATCTCTGTGTGTGGCGTGGATGTGTGTTGTGAGTGTTTTTGTTTGCACGCTGTGTGTTAACGGTGCATGTGATATGTGAATGTCAAGTGGATCTTCCATCACATGTGATGATCTTGCTTAAGTTACTGTACTGCTCTTAATCTTGATTTTCATGTCTGAAATGTGGCCTGTCTATAGTATCTCTGTCTTATATGCTTGCTTTAAGGATTAAATGAGATAATACGCATATAAAATTCCTTTAGCATGATGCCTAGCACAGAGGAAGCCCTCAATAAAAGTTATATGATGGAGATGAAGTTTTGATGAATGTTCTTAACCTTTCCTGTTTTCTATATCAGTTAAATGGGGATAACTATTACAGGTAGTGTTAGGGCAAAAATCCTCAAACATCTGTTTCAGGTTAAAGTGTTACACAGACGTAAGTGTGTCTGTAAGTCTCACTTTATTGAAATATCTTCCCAGGCCTGGCTGACTTCTTTGTTCCAGATAAGTCTCTTCTGTTGCCTCTTCCTGATCCCAACCTTAGGATTGATTGACATGGTAGAGGTGGATATGGATGTTGTGCTCACCTCCCTGAAGGTGAAGCACTTAATTCTAGACCACTCCTGAAGGATGTGAGCAGCTCTATTTCTGATGCCCTGATGTGCCTTGTCACAGTTCTGTATTTTCTAGTAAAGGCAGTTTGTACATTTTGTTTGTGCAAAGCATCTGTTGTCCAGCAATGGTAGCATCGGTGTGATTGAGAGAATTTATACTTTTAATCTATCTCCTGATCCCAAATCTCCCCTTATCAACCCTCATCTCTGCCTATTGCTCCCAGTGTAGCCATTTGACAGGTGGTATGTTTTTGCTTGACATTGATTAAAGTTCCAACTCCATTGCTCAAAATGAAGTGTATGCTAAATGTTGAACCAGCAAAGATGCCTGCAATGTTGGCTGAGAGACAGCGTTTCAGATATGTTTATGAAAAACTCAGTCTATATTTGTTTTCTTGTCAGAAAGGTCCTCAGCAGTCTGGAGCTTGGAGGAAGTAAAGGACAAAAGTAGAATTTGTAATAATATTGAACTTGATCAGTCATTAAAATACTGGACTCTTAAACGTAAAATTATTAGCATTTTCATCTTATGAATTCTCAAACATTTGCCTGTGCAATTGACAATTGTGAAGATGGTCCTTAAAATGAGAATTCCCTCAAATGAGTTTCTTTTTAATTAAACAAAGGTATGCAAACAAGAAATTATAGAGCTTTTTTTCCTTGCAGGAATGAACATGAGAATGAAATATTTCAGGCACAGGATATTTCATATCTTTGTGTTCTTTTTAAAAACAATTCCCGTGGGCTTTACATAATTATATCTTGAGTGATTTCCTTGATTTGGGATTTCTGCATTTACATAAGACTTTCTCATGGAAAAGTCTGATCCTGATTCAGATTTGTTTTCTGTAAGTTTCATTTCTGTCACCCCTTAGAACCTCAGAATGACCTTTCTAAATTATTCTTGTGAAATTCATGAGATGTCTCCTTCCTGTTGCTGCAGATGGCACATAAACAATGTGGACTTTTTATGTTCCCCGTAACCTTCTTAGAGAAGATGGATGTTAGTCCAGGCATTTAAAATACAATTGTATTTTTATCAGGTGTTTTACAAATCATAAAATTGCTAGCGTGTTAAATAGACATTTTTGACTTAACCAGATGAACCATTCATTAAACCCAACTGAGGTCGACAGACAAGCTTGCAAAAATGAGAAGCTTGGTTTGGGGCTTTGGGTCTGAGTTAATGGTGTGTGTGTGTATGAGTGAGAGAGAGAGAGTATCAGTGTGTCATTGTAGCTGGGAATAACCTAAGATTTGTTTCGGTGGAAGTGGGGTGGGTAGAATAGACTTGTAAGAAACTTCATTTCATTAAATGGTTACTGAGCATTTGTTGTATACCAGGGATTCTGCTAGGTACTGAGGAGACAGCAGTGAACAAGACAGACACACTCTGTTCATACTCCTGTAGCTCATCCCCCATAGGGGTTTTGGGAGCTGAAACTAAGGGAAAACAAAAGAAGTATCACTTATTTAATGCTTAGAATGTACCCAGTTCTCTGATAGTTTAATACATCTTATTGCCTTATTTATCATCATTATAAATAAGAAGTCAATGAGATATTTGTTATCCTCATCTTACCATTGAGGCCAGTTGAAGCTCAGAGATTATCAATTGCCTACGGTTATTATCTAGACTGACTCCAAAGTCTCTACGGTTTCTAGCACACTGTGCTGTTTCTCTTTAAGAAGTTGAGAAAGCATTCTCACCCCCATAGAAATACTGCTTCCAACCCCTAGAGGCAGCCATTGATTTATCAAGTCCTTTTCACTAGGATTGAGAACCTTGCTATGGGCAGCATTAAAGAGTTCATGTGTAACAAAACTCATGGCTCTGTCTGTCTTCCCATTTAGTAGACACGATGAAAAGAGCTGTGGAAATGGGATTAGATTGCCCGAGTAATAAGCCATATGGCTCTGTGGCTTATGCTGAAAGTTTTGATTGATCTGAGCCCTGCCATGGGTAAAATGTTAGTCTTTATTAAAAACCATTTAGTGAACTGTTACGTCTCCTGACCAGAGGAGAAGGAATGGATTAATTTCAAGACCCTGTTTCTAGATCTGCTGAAACAATCAGTGATCAAAGACAATGTGTGAATCTTAGAGAATAGTTTCTCTCCCCAGGGAATGGTAACATTAAATCTAGGTTGAAAGATGATTGGTCCAGGACTTACATGGCTGGGGAAATCTATCCTTGCAGACAACTTTTAAAAGCAAAACCAACTGTGAAATCCATTTCAATACAATCCATCAAGCATTTAGTGGGTGACTATTACCTGCCAGACTTTATGCTAAGTTTTGAGGATACAGAGATGAATAAGCCACAGTTTCTTCCTTTACGGAGCACATGCCCAATGTAAAATTATAGATTCTCTTTCAAAAGAGACCGGGGCAAAAATACAGAGATATTTACATTTCTTACAGTATTTGTTTTCCTCTGACTTATTTCACTTTTAGCATAATCCCTTCCAAGTCCATCCATGTTGCTGCAAATGGCAAATTTTCATTTTTTTCGACTATATAGTATATGATTCTTTACCATCTGAGCCACCAGGATATGATATCACTTATGAAGGCAATGGCACCCCATTCCAGTACTCTTGCCTGGAAAATCCCATGGACGGAGGAGCCTGGTAGGCTACAGTCCATGGGGTCGCTAAGAGTCGGACACGACTGAGCAACTTCACTTTCACTTTTCCCTTTTGTGCACTGGAGAAAGAAATGGCAACCCACTCCAGTATTCTTGCCTGGAGAATCCTAGGGACGGCAGAGCCTGGTGAGCTGCCGTCTATGGGGTCGCACAGAGTCGGACACGACTGAAGCGACTTAGCATAGCATAGCATAGCATATGTGAAATCTAAAAAAAACAACAACAATAAACTAATGAACACAACAAAAAAGAAGCAGACTCACAGATACAGAAAACAAACTGCTGCTGCTGCTGCTAAGTCGCTCAGTCGTGTCCAACTCTGTGCGACCCCACAGACGGCAGCCCACCAGGCTCCGCCGTCCCTGGGATTCTCCAGGCAAGAATACTGGAGGTGGGTTGCCATTGCCTTCTCCAGAGAAAACAAACTAGTGGTTACCAATGTAGAGAGAGAAGGGGGAGGTACAATGTATGGTAGGGGATTAAGAGGTACAAACTTAGGTATAAAATAAGCTGCAAGGACATATTCTATAACACAGGGAATATTGTCAGTATTTTATAATAACTGTAATTGAGTACAACCTTTAAAAAATTGTGAATCACTGTAATGTATACCTGTCACTTATATAATAGTGTCCATCAACTGCACTTCAATAAAAAATCATATCCATGTTTCTTAAGTAGTCAAGAGGAGGGAGAGGTTAATGTAGAGGCAGAGAAGGAACTGAAGAAAGGCTTCCTGGAGGGAGGAGAATATGTAACTTTCCTGGAGGGAAAGATTTGTAGGATGACAGGAAGTAAACCACACAATTAAAGGACATATGACAAGGTATTTCAAGCAGTGGAGACAAAATTTGAAATGACAGTCTTTAAGAATTAAATTTGTGAAATGCATGGACTTCTATGCTGTTATTGCAATAAAATAAAAGAGAAGGAAGTGAGGAGGGTAGACAGCAAAAGTTCACACAGGCCATGTTGTAAAGAACCATGTACTGTAAGGTGTAGTATTCATAGGTCTGGGCTGTCAGCAATTGGTCTATGGGTGTCTTGTGGGTAAGGTTAGGGGAGAAATCTCATATGACAGTCTCCTGCATTATTTCAAATAAGAGGTAGTGGCCTGAATTAAGGTAATTAGGATGGAGAGTACAGCTTTAGCCTAAGTGCACGTGGCAGTTTCTGGGATTTGGGAATAAGGCAGAAGTCACCAGAGAATGATGTTCAGGTTCTGACTCAGGGGACTGCGTGGATGATGGTTCCTAACTGAGATGGGCATCCAGGAAAAGAAGAGTTTCGAGATAGGAATGATGGAGATCACTGGTTCATTTCAGAAAGGTCAAGTAAAGGGAATTTTAAGAACTCTTTGAAAATGACTAGGGGCTGGGTAAATGGATTGCCTGGAACTCAAAATCAATGGACATGGAGACTTTTGGGAGTGTTATCAAGACAAGGGTGGCATTTAAAAATATGTCAATATACGAACTTATCTTTGGAGAAAGAGGAGAACTCTTAGGGAAACCAGCCTTTTAGGAACTAGAAGAAGAGAATATAGCTAAGGGAATTGAGAAAATGTTAAGAGGAGGGAAAAACACCAGGAAAGTGTTGTCCTTGAAATGAAGGAGATAGGTGTTTCAAGGAGGAGAGAACAGGAAACTGAGAAGACACTGCTATAAACTGTCCCTTGAGTTAGGATGTAGGAGTGCATTGTGACCCCTGACAGGGAAGTGCTGGAGACAGGGGTACAAGCCAGAAGGCTGTAGATGAAAGTGTGAATGAGTGATTAGGAAGTGAAGACTGAGTATAAATCAAATTTTTAAAGAGCTTTGGTGGAAGGAATAAGAAAATGGATGGCAGAAAGAGGGGACTATGGAGGGAGGAGAGGGTGAGGTAGATGAGATGGGGGTGAAAGACTTGAGCATGCCTTTATTTTTTTTCTATTTTTTAAATTAATTTTTTATTGGAGTATAGTTGCTTTACAATGTGTTAATTACTACTGTATAGCAAAGTGAATCAGATATACATATATATATATACATATATCCCCTCTTATGTGGATTTCCTTCCCATTTAGGTCACCACAGAGCTTTGAGTAGGGTTCCCTGAGTTATACAGTATGTTTTCATTAGTTATTATTTTATACATAGTATCAATAACGTATATATGTCAATCCCAGTCTCCCAGTTCATCCCACCTCCCCACCCACCTTGATGTCCATCCATTTGTTCACTTTGTTTGTGTGTCTATTTCTATTTTGTAAATAAGAGGCATGGATGGACCTAGAGACTGTCATACAGAGTCAAGTAAGTCAGAAAGAGAAAAATATATATTAACACATATATGTGAAATCTAGAAAAATGGTATACATGGTCTTATTTGCAAAATAGAAATTAAACATGCCTTTAGATGAAAGCAAGGTTTTGGTAACAGTCCAGAACTGAAGACAAAGGATGTACTTGAATTTCACATGAATGAATGGACCCACATAGGGCACTGTCGAATATAACAGCAGTGTCGAATATGACTCCCTGGGAGTAGGTAGGGAAGGAGGGAATTAAGACTATTCCTGAGAACAGGAACTTTGTACTTGGGACATAGGGCAGGAGACTAAGGGAGTTGAGTGCTCCTGTCTAGAGATGAATGGGGCACATTGGAATGAAAAGCATCTGCTGAGTTTGTAAGGAGAAAAGGAAAGATATACCCATGTGAATGCAGAGTTCCAAAGAATAGCAAGGAGAAAGCCTTCCTCAGTGATCAGTGCAAAGAAATAGAGGCAAACAATAGAATGGGAAAGACTAGAGATCTCTTCAAGAAAATTAGAAATACCAAGGGAAAATTTCACACAAAGATGGGCTCGAAAAAGGACAGAAATGGTATGGACCTAACAGAAGCAGAAGATATTAAGAAGAGGTGGCAAGAATACCCAGAAAATTGTACAGAAAAATCTTCATGACACAGATAATCATGATGGTGTGATCACTTATGTAGAGCCAGACTTCCTGAAATGCGAAGTCAAGTGAGCCTTAGGAAGCATCACTACGAACAAAGCTAGTGGAGGTGATGGAATTCCAGTTGAGCTATTTCAAATCCTGAAAGATGATGCTGTGAAAGTGCTGCACTCAATATGCCAGCAAATTTGGAAAACTCAGCAGTGGCCACAGGACTGGAAAAGTTCAGTTTTCATTTCATTCCCCAAAAAAGGTGATGCCAAAGAATGCTAAAACTACCGCACAATTGCACTCATCTCACGCTCTAGCAAAACAATGCTCCAAATTCTCCAAGACAGGCTTCAACAGCATGTGAACTGTGAACTTCCAGATGTTCAAGCTGGTTTTAGAAAAGGCAGAGGAACCAGGGATCAAATTGCCAACATCCACTGGATCATTGAAAAATCAGAGAGAGTTTCAGAAAAACATCTATTTCTGCTTTATTGACTATGCCAAAGCCTTTGACTGTGTGGATCACAATACACTGTGGAAAATTCTGAAAGAGATAGGAATACTAGACCATCTGACCTGTATGCAGGTCAGGAAGCAACAGTTAGAACTGGACATGGAACAACAGACTGGTTCCAAATAGGAAAAGGAGTACATCAAGGCTGTATATTGTCACCCTGCTTATTTAACTTATATGCAGTGTACATCATGAGAAATGCTGGGCTGGATGAAGCACAAGCTGGAATCAAGATTGCCGGGAGAAATATCAGTAACCTCACATATTCAGATAAAACCTCCCTTATGGCAGAAAGCAAAGAAGAACTAAAGAGCCTCTTTATGAAAGTGAAATAGGAGAGTGAAAAAGTTGGCTTAAAGCTCAACATTCAGAAAACTAAGATCATGGCATCTGGTCCCATCACTTCATGGCAAATAGATGGGAAAACAGTGGAAACAGTGACAGACTTTATTTTCAGTCAGTTCAGTCGCTCAGTCGTGTCCAACTCTTTGCGACCCCATGAATTGCAGCACGCCAGGCCTCTCTGTCCATCACGAACTCCCGGAGACTACCCAAACCCATGTCCATCGAGTCGGTGATGCCATCCAACCATCTAATCCTCTGTCGTCCCCTTCTCCTCTCGCCTCCAATCCTACCCAGCATTAGAGTCTTTTCCAATGAGTCAACCCTTCGCATGAGGTGCCCAAAGTATTGGAGTTTCAGCTTCAACATCAGACATTCCAATGAACACCCAGGATTGATCTCTTTTAGGATGGATTGATTGGATCTCCTTGCAGTCCAAGGGACTCTCAAGAGTCTTCTCCAACACCACAGTTCAAAAGCATCAATTCTTTGGCACTCAGCTTTCTTCACCGTCCAACTCTCACATCCATACATGACCACTGGAAAAACCATAGCCTTGACTAGACGGACTTTTGTTGGCAAAGTAATGTCTCTGCTTTTAAATATGCTATCTAGGTTGGCCATAACCTTCCTTCCAAGGAGTAAGCGTCTTTTAATTTCATGGCTGCAATCACCATCAGCAGTGATTTTGGAGCCCAAAAAAATAAAGTCTGACACTGTTTCCACTGTTTCCACTGTTTCCCCATCTATTTGCCATGAAGTGATGGGACCAGATGCCATGATCTTAGTTTTCTGAATGTTGAGCTTTAAGCTAACTTTTTCACTCTCCTCTTTCACCTTCATCAAGAGGCTCTTTAGTTCTTCTTCACTTTCTGCCATGAGGGTGGTGTCATCTGCATATCTGAGGTTATTGATATTTCTCCCGGCAATCCTGATTCCAGCTTGTGTTTCTTCCAGCCCAGCGTTTCTCATGATGCACTCTGCATATAAGTCAAATAAGCAGGGTGACAATATACAGCCTTGACGTACTCCTTTTCCTATTTGGAACCAGTCTGTTGTTCCATGTCCAGTTCTAACTGTTGCTTCCTGACCTGCATACAGGTTTCTCAAGAGACAGGTCAGATGGTCTGGTATTCCCATCTCTTTCAGAATTTTCCACAGTGTATTGTGATCCACACAGTCAAAGGCTTTGGCATAGTCAATAAAGCAGAAATAGATGTTTTTCTGGAACTCTCTTGCTTTTTCGATGATCCAGCGGATATTGGCAATTTGATCTCTGGTTCCTCTGCCTTTTCTAAAACCAGCTTGAACATCTGGAAGTTCACGGTTCACGTATTGCTGAAGCCTGGCTTGGAGAATTTTGAGCATTACTTTACTAGCATGTGAGATGAGTGCAATTGTGCGGTAGTTTGAGCCTTCTTTGGCATTGCCTTTCTTTGGGATTGGACAGAAGACTGACCTCTTCCAGTCCTGTGGCCACTGCTGAGTTTTCCAAATTTGCTGGCATATCGAGTGCAGCACTTTCACAGCATCACCTTTGAGGATTTGAAATAGCTCAACTGGAATTCCATCACCTCCACTAGCTTTGTTCGTAGTGATGCTTTCTAAGGCCCACTTGACTTAACATTCCAGGATGTCTGGCTCTAGGTGAGTGATCACACCATCATGATTATCTGGGTCGTGAAGATCTTTTTTGTACAGTTCTTCGGTGTATTTTTGCCACCTCTTCTTAATATCTTCTGCTTCTGTTAGGTCCATACCATTTCTGTCCTTTATCGAGCCCATCTTTGCCTGAAATGTTCCTTTGGTATCTCTAATTTTCTTGAAGAGATCTCTAGTCTTTCCCAATCTGTTGTTTTCCTCTCTTTCTTTGCACTGTTCACTGAGGGAGGCTTTCTTATCTCTCCTTGGTATTCTTTGGAACTCTGCATTCAGATGGGAATATCTTTCCTTTTCTCCTTTGCTTTTCGTTTCTCTTCTCTTCCAAGCTATCTGTAAGGCCTCCTCAGACAGCCATTTTGTTTTTTTTGCATTTCTTTTCCATGGGGATTTTCTTGATCCCTGTCTCCTGTACAATCTCACGAACCTCTGTCCATAGTTCATCAGGCACTCTGTCTATCGGGTCTAGACCCTTAAATCTATTTGTCACTTCCACGGTATACTCATGAGGGATTTGATCTAGGTCATACCTGAATGGTCTAGTGGTTTTTCCTACTTTCTTCAATTTAAGTCTGAATTTGGCTATAAGCAGTTCATGATCCGAGCCACAGTCTCCTCCCAGACTTTATTTTGGGAGGGCTCCAAAATCACTACAGATGATGACTGCAGCCATGAAATTGAAAGATGCTTGCTCCTTGGAAGAAATGTTATTACCAACCTAGACAGCATATTAAAAAGCAGAGGCATTGCTTTGCCAGCAAAGGTCCATCTAGTCAAAGCTATGGTTTTTCCAGTAGTCATGTATGGATGTGAGAGTTGGACTATAAAGAAAGCTGAGGGCTGAAGAATTGATGCCTTTGAACTTTACTGTTGGAGAAGACTCTTGAGAGTCTCTTGGACTTCAAGGAGATCAAACCAATCCATCTTAAAGGGAAATCAGTCCTGAATATTCATTGGAAGGACTGATGTTGAAGCTGAAACTCCAATACTTTGGCCACCTGATGTGAAGAACTGACTCATTTGACAAGATCCTGATCCTGGGAAAGATTGAAGGCGGGAGCAGGAGGGGACAACAGACGATGAGATGATTGGATGGCAACACGAACTCAATGGACATGAGTTTGAGCAAAGTGTGGGAGTTGGTGATGGACAGGGAGGTCTAGGCTGCTGCAGTCCATGGGGTCGCAAAGAGTAGGACACGACTGAGCGACCAACCTGAGTTTATAAAGAGGATGAAGATTTGAGGAGAGGGAGAACGTGATTTAAGATACTCAGGTGGAAGCTTCCTAGAAGGCAGTTAAAAAAAATAAGGTTTTGAAGATGATGTTGTAAAGAAAACATTTTCAGCAAAGCCCATTTGAGGACTTGGTCTTGCTCCAGCCGTGCTCAGCTGTCTGCTGAGGGAGAGAATTCTGACTGTAGGACTTAGCTTTAGCTGCAGACATGGAAGTGTGTTAGAGGGAGAGACATGGGTTTAAGTGTTGGACTGTGGAGCTTCCCTAGGATAAACATTAGAAAACAAGGGAAAATTAGGGGTAGCACCAGGATTCATAGTTTAAAGAACAGGTGTGTTAGGAGTAGGGAAGTCAGAGATCTGGAAGAGGAGGGAGCTGTTGTCAGGGATCAGGGTATTGGAGTTTAAGGTTCCTGATACTGATCAATTCAAGGTCATGGAAGAACCCAAGAGGTGATTATGAGAGGGGGACACTGAAATGGAAAGGAGGAAAAATGATTAGATTGGACAAAATCTGAAACTTGGAAAATAGAGTGGTCACTGGTCATCCACAGGGACATTGAAGTCAGGAAAATGCTGAGAATTGGGGCAGCCTTTAATACACACCAAATTAAAAGACGAAAAATCCTAACCTCTTTAAAATATTTGCCTTTGACCAATATTGCGCTCATCCTTGCTGACTCGTTCCATCTAAATATCTTTACAGTATTTCATTTTCCTCCTCACATAAATGGAACCTGTAGTATTAGGCGTATCTATTTGTAATGGAAAATTATGCAAGCATATTACAACAAGCATTGTGTATGAAAGCTAGTGTTTAATATTTGTTGAATGAATTAAAGTGTTTATCATCAACTTCTTTGCATTTTGAGAATGACACACTGAAAATTGATACAGGACAGGCAGTTATATTTATACTTCTTGGTACAACGGTTCTTGCTGAGACAGGAGAAACCAAATTGTGTCTGGCTCAAATGAAAACTGCAGTCTTGAATTGATTATATATGTAAGGTTGTTCAATTTTGAATCCAAGGTTCTGACATCCTTGCTCTTTAATAACATATTTTCTTCTTTAAGAAGCAATACGGTATGGTAGTTTAGAGCATCAACTCTGCAGTTAGGCTGCTGGAATACAAATCCTACATGTAACACCTTACTAGCTTTATGTCCTTGGACAATTACTTTAACCTCTCTGTGCCTCAGTTTTCTTACTTATTTTAAAAGTGTACTGAGTATAACAGTAGTCCTACAACATAATATAGATTTAATGATTAAGTAAGGATTCAGTGAGGTGTGAGGATTAAATTAGTACTTAAAACCATACTTGGCCATCCTATATGTTTTGCCTAATATTATTTTCCAACTATACTTTATATAAACACCTAATCACTTGAATCCTGGATATGATTCTGCCACCTTGAGATTCCATATTTTTACCTTGGGTCTTAGTCTCATCATGTGATGTCTTAGAATCCCCATAGTAGATGAACTCATATTTATAGAAAGTGAAACATTCTACTATGCCATAGTTTTTGTCCATATTCGGAAAATATTTTTTCAGTGTTCATATCATATCCATATTTCATTCAGACTTCCTAATGAGCATGATGAGATTGCATGGGCAGTCAGTTTTTAGTTTAGATGGTTATTATATTCAGTTTTATATATTAAATAGTAATAAAAGCTTGCATTTTTATCCAGGTATGGTTTTTATCATTCCAAAAAGATTTGTATTTTCATGTTTCCATGTTCAGAAACCAAACATCCTGGGTTTTCTGAGTCTGGACATATGGTAGTAACATTATTGATAGACTAAGAAATGAAGGAATTGAGAGGTTCCTTGATTTGTCCAAGATCACATCATGATCTGTATGCTTTTTTTGTACTCAACATAGCATTCAGAATGCTTGTGGTCTGGCTTTGATCTCATGCCTCTGTTGGATCCTGGCTCCCTCCCAGCATTATTAAAACTAGATTTTAGTTTCTCTGCCCATCTTCATCTCAGTAATGTATCCATTATTCTGTATATTCTAGAACTGAGCCTCTGACTTATTTGTATCAATCTCTCACAAGTTCTTAGGCTGTGAACCCTTTTTCTCATTGACCATGTTCCCTGAAGTCACCTACTTAGGTTCCACATTAGACATCCTTCTCAGTTCTTCGTTGGTGTTAACTAAATAGGCTTAGCTATGATTCATTTAAGTAGAAAATAAATGTATTGGAAAGATCTGGGAGTAGGTTGATGGGAGATGTCAACCGATGGAGCAAACACACATCCACGATCTTATTGTAGGAATGGCCTGATTAAAATGCTGTGGATGGTACTCTGGCTCTTATTTGAAACTATCTATCTGTTTTCTCCAACCCTGGATGCTCAACATCATGCTGCTGAAGTCTCAAATCGAACTCCTCCTGCAGTGTTCAAGTCTAATTGGTCAAAGTCTTTGATTCACTTCCCAAGAGCCAAAGACCATGGCAGAGGGCATCTAAGTGTCCCTGCTGAAGTCTCACCTGCATGCTCTAGTTATCCAGGTATGAGGGAAGGGGAACATCTGTCCTTGTCGGTATCTGGAGCGCTAGCTGGGGCTCTGTTGTTGTTGCTGTTGAGTTGCTCAGTTATGTCCAACTCTTTGCAATCCCATGGACTGCCGCATTCCAGGCTCCTCTGTCCTCAGCTATCTCCTGGAATTTGCTCAATTCATGTCCATTGAGTTAGCACTCTGCCTCCAACCAATCTTGCGATCATTGCCAAAATATAAGTATGCTTAGTTGCTGGATAGTTAAGCATAAATGTTCAACATGCCACCATTTGTTCTCCCACTGCTGATAAGACTATCCATATCCATCCTACCTGACCCACATGCTGGGTCCAGTTTTCCCACTAGACCATCTGCTCTGTGATCAACACTCAGAATAGGCTAAGGTTCCAAGACCTAACAACCAGATCCCAATTATTCCTAATGGTTTTAGCAGTTTCCCCAGACACCTCTTGTCCTGTTGTCCTGCTAGATAATTTGTGTGTTACCTAAAGAGCAAGGGCATTCTCTCTCCTCTGCCCCGCAAAAGCTACATTTGGATTTTATTAAATAAAACCACATTTATCTCTTCAAAGAATACAAAGAATGCATATGGAAGCCTACCCTCCTCTTTTTAAATGAGGATAGGTAAAAGCTTCAGGGGGGTTAATTTAATGTATCAGAAGTTGCAACACTGTACCATGTGCAAAACACTGAGCATCCTCAGCTGGGAACTATTTTCTCTTCATGGTTTGAGGACATTTTTTTCTCAGCTAATATTTCTTTAGATCCTGGGTGTTGTTTGAAATGTCTATTTGTAAATATCACCTGACATGGTGTTCTCTAGGTTAATCATGCAGAATGGGAAGGGTTTTTTAATTTTAAATCATTTTTCAGTGTGTGAAAAATGTTTTAATTTTATCATGTGCCCTTTTGTTCCTGACTAACAGTTTAAAGGAGATAGAGTTTTCTTAGCTATACTGTACTTTAGAATCCATTAGTGATTTGTATCTTTCTGGTATTCCACAACTGACACTTTATTTTTGTATAATCATAACATTTGAAGTTCTCTTATTCTTTTGTTTGAAAGAAGCAAATGGAGCTTTCAGGAAAAGTAAGTTATTTGTGAATATTTTAGCAAGTTTTGAGCAATGGATATTTTATTTCAAGGCAAAAGAAAGAAGACTGATAGTTCATTTTCATGGAAACAAAGAAAAACTTACAAACTACATTTCCATAGTATTTGCTACCCAGTTTGTGTTCTGTTTTAGTTCTGCTACAAATAAAAGGTCATCTTTTCTTTACATATATTACCGCAGACTCTTTGGGACTTAAGGTCCTTTTATCCTAACATACTGATTTTAAATAACTTATTCAATTTAAACATGTTTAATTTTCACAGATTTGCTATTTTTAACTGTGATTTTTGCCTCTTGCCACCCTTCACACAGGAGCCACAGACAGATACATTGATAATTACTAGTAGCATTTTTTCCCAACACAGCTGCAATCAATACTACATTTTATGTAATCTACCTGTATCCAAAATATTATAATTTCAACATGTAATTAATTTAGAATTATTAACAAGATGTTTTACATTGATTCTTCCCCACTTAATCTGAAACCCCATTTGTAATTTATACTTGTAGCACATCTCAATTTGGAAGAATACTGTTTGGCTGCATATTGGCCAGTGTGGCTCTAAGATGTTAAATGTCTCTCTCCAGGCTTGCTTCTGGGAAGAGAATCTTTATCTCACACTTAGATCTGAGTAGTTCTTGTTTGGTTTTGTTTTATTTTTCTGCTTTAGTGTGAGTTGAGTGAAGGGAAGTTGGGGCTGGCTGGAGCAGGGTTTGGGTGTGAGCAATCTCTCAGAATAAGTGAGAGAAATGAGAATGCATTGAACCTAGTGGGGATGATTAGATTATTGTACTTCATAATTTAAGTATATTCCAGCGACGTCTTACTGATTGGTTTGGTAGTCTTTGAGTAGTACAGTGTATTTATATATATCTAGATATCTTTTTCTAGATATAGCCAAGTTTTCAGATTCCGGATAGTCTCTCTGTCATGAAAAAAAAACATGACGCTGTGCCCTCAAGAAAGCCTTAGTTGGGACCAGTTTCTAAATGAAGTTGGTTGAGTCTGACCTTCAAGATCTCAAGCCTGTTTGACATCACAGATCCATTGGTGGGGCTTGGGGGTAGTTTTATACAGAGATAGAGCAGAGCCAAAGACTGCTTATGTATTTGCAACTTTTTGAGTATTGTGGACAATACCCACTAGTTGAGGAATCAGTGCAAAATGTACTTTTTGTCTGTATAATTATATGTTTTTCAGTTCAGTTCAGCCGCTCAGTCATGTCCTACTATTTGTGACCCCATGGACTGCAACATGTATTTAATAATCAACAATTTCTTTGAGACTTAAAAATGTAGAAGGACATAAATGACAGCTACTGTGTACCCAAGGTGTTTATAGTCTAGAAAGGGAGACAAGTTGTACTGCAATAACAGTAATAGAAACTGGTATGATTTAAAGAGATTTACTGAGAAAGAATTTAAATCTGTCTAGGGGACAGTGAGACTTTACAGAGTTAATGATACTGGTCCTAGTTTTGAAGATGACAAGGTGCTTAAGAGATGCGAAAAGGCAGTCCAAGTAGAGGAACCAGGTGCTGAATATAAGGGGAATTTCAAGGCAGCTGGTAATAAAGGAGTATGTCAGTGTCCAAATGGAGTGGACAGTAAGGAAGATGGGGAGACAGGAGGATTCAGGTGACAATAGGCCTTACCCACCATGTTAGGGGCTTCAACCTCATTCTGTAGCATGCGTGTATGCTCAGTCACTTAGTCGTGTCCAACTCTCTGTGACCCCATGGATTGTAGCCCGCCAAGCTCCTGTGTCCGTGCAATTTTCCAGGCAAGAATATGGGAGTGGATTGCCATTTCCTCCTCCAGGGAATCTTCCTAACATAGGGGCTGCACCTGCGTCTCCTTCATCTCCTGCATTGGCAGGCAGATTCTTCACCACTGAGCCACTTGGGAAGCCCCCTCATTCTGTAGAATTTCATTTAAAACAGTGCTTTGGCAATCTTGTTGAGGATATATGGAGAAAAGGCTATCTAGAGACAGATTGTTTTAAAGCTTTTGGGATTGTCTGGATGAAGGCAATGATAGTCAAAAGTGAATCAACAGTAGTGAGGATGAGTTTGTGAGCTACTATTTAAAAGATAGACATTTAGGAGTAGATGGCTGTTATAGACTGATTTGCATACCCTTATATTCATAAATTGAAGCCCTAACCCTCCATGTGACTATGTTTAGAGATATATAGAAGGAGGTAATTAATGTAAAATAAAGTCTTAAGGATGTCTAGTCTCACAGGACTAGTGTCCTTCTAAGAAAAGGAAGAGATACCAGGAGTGCTGGTACAGAAAGAGAAGGCCATGTGAGAACACAGACGGGAGGTGGTTGTCTGTAAGCCAAGGAAAGATGCCCCTGGAGAAACTAAACCAACTAGTACCCTTGATCTTTTACTTCCATCTTCCAGAACTGTGAGAAAATGAATTTCTGTTATTTAAGCCACAACAGTTGGTGATGTTTTGTTAGGGCTCCCTTAGGAGTCTAATATGGTGACTGATTTCAAATTGATATAAGTTGTAAATAGTTTTCATTTATGGGCTTTTTCATTATTTTCTCTATCCTCTACTTCATAAGAGGCCTGGGAAACAGAGTTACTTAAATACCTTTTGGAATTTAAGGGAATAAGATGTCTAAGGTCAAAGAGTTTATTGAGTACTAGAATGACTATGTGAGTCTCAGAATTCTATACAATTACTACTCTGCCTCTTCAAGCTAATCTGAGATTTGAATGTCCACTTCAGGTACCTAGATAACCATGGGAACCTGATCTATCAGCCTGATTAGCCAAAGTCACCTGCGTTGGCCGTGACCTGTTTTTGCCTGTTATGCTGTGTGCACATAGTACCACACTTTTAATCTCTCGTCCAAAGTGCCCCTACTTGTTTCACTTCTGAAGGAAATCATGGTATGATACAAATGCATTAGTCATTTTAAATTTTAAAAATAGAGTAAGGTCAAAGAAAATACAATTCTCCAGAACATTCAGAATCTTCTGCTGTGATACATTCTCATCAAGAAGATGGAAGAAGAACTGAAATCTTGTAATGTGTGCCTCATTTTAAAGAGTTTTATACAACTATCACAAAAGCACTTCATGGTATGAAAACGGAGTCATAGGTGTGGATCATACCTACATCTTATAACTTGGTGCTTCTCAATATGATTTCATTTTTAGCAAACATTTCTTACTGGGAAACTTTTATTTTCTTATTTCCATTCAACTCAATTATTTTGTCAGTGACACTCCTTCTCATAGAAACTTGATTATTGTTAACAACTTACCATCAAATTTCTTTTGATCATAAGTGCATGGATCTACTTTGGGGCTGCCTATTCTGCTTTGTTGATGTATGTGTCTATTTTTGAGCCAGTACTGAAAATAGGATGACCATATGACCCAGCAATTTCACTCCTGGATATTTATGCAAAGAACACGAAAAAAACAAAAACACTAATTTGAAAAGATACCTGCATCCCAATGGTTCATAGCACCATTATTTACAGTGCCAAGATCTGAAAGCAACCTAAGTGGCCATCAACAGATGAATGAATAAAGAAGAAGTGGTACACACACACACACACACACACACACACACACACACACACATTGGAGTACTACTACTCAATCATAAATGAAAGTGAAAGTGAAGATCGCTCAGTCATGACTGACTCTTTGTGACCCCATGGACTATATAGAATAGTCCAGGCCACAATGAGTTCTCCAGGCCACAATGCTGGAGTGGGCAGCATTTCCCTTCTCGAAGGGATCTTCCTGGCCCAGAGATCGAACCCAGGTCTCCTGCATAGCAGGCAGACTCTTAACCAGCTGAACCACAAGGGAAGCCCAAGAATACTGGAGTGGGTAGTCTATCCCCTCTCCAGCAGATCTTCCCAACCCAGGGATCGAACCGGAGTCTCCTGCATTGCAGGTGAATTTTTTACCAACTGAGCTATGAGGGAAGCCCACACAATCATAAAAAGAATGAAATTTTGCTATTTGTCACAATATGGATGGACTTAGAGGGGATATACTGAGGGAAATAAGTTGGAGAAAGGGAAATACCATATGATATCACTTATAATTGGGATCTAAAAAATACAGCAAACTAGTGAATAAAGCCAGAAGAAACAGACTCACAGATATAGAGAACAGTGGTTACCAGTGCAGAGAGGAGAAGGGGGAAGGGGTGAGATAGGAGTAAGAAATTGACACGTAAAAACTACTATGTGTAGAATAAATAAGTTACAAGGATATATTGTACAGCATGGGGAATATAGCCAATGTTTTATAATAACCATAAACAGAATATAACCTTTAAAACTGTGAATCACTATATCGTATACCTGAAACTAAATATTGTATTAATACATTAACTCTACCTCAGTAAAAATGTCCTTTTGATTTATGGCATCCTCTAGACAAAGCAGATCTTAACTATTTGGGTAGAGTAGTTGTTACTAGTTTTTAGAGGTTGGGTTCATAAAACATTACTGTACTTTGCAGCTAATTGTTGGTGCTAAGAGACAGTAGTAATCTACCCCTGTGGAGATCTTCACTTGAGCTGTCTAAAGTGAAGGCAGCTAACGTGCGGGCCTGTGGTTTTTCTGTTTCTCATTACAAACTGCTAGGATCTGTGGCTGGGGATGTTTCAGTTCCTTAGACTGATAGCAGAAATTTCATTGCTCTGGTGATTTTGTGTAGTCCAACATTTTTAAGTACTGTTTTTTAATATGCTGGTGATGTCAGAATGTACATCTCCAGTCTTGAACTCTCTCTTGTGGTCTGATCTTCTAAATCCAAGAGCCAAGTGGACAGTTTTGCGTAAATATCTAATCCACATTTCAGACTAATCTTGTCCATTTTGTTGTTTAGTCACTAAGCTGTATCCAACTCTTTGAGATCCCATGGCCTGTAGCCTGCCAGGCTCCTCTGTTCGTGGGATTTCCCACACACAAGAATACTGGAGTGAGTTGCCACTTCCTTCCCCATGGGACCGAACCCACATGTCCTGCATTGCAGGTAGCTTCTTTACCACTGAGCCACCAGGAAGCCCATTGTGTCCATAACTGAACTCTCGAATTCCCCCCTGCCCTCAAAACTTGTTTTTTCTCCAGTCTTTCCTGTTTCTATGAGTAGTACCTTAATCCCTGCAGGAGCTAAAGCCAAAACCTTGGATAAAATGAAAGAAAAAGAAAAGAAAAAAGATGTGGCACTATAAAACAAATAATAAATGTACAGATGAAGGAATAAACGTATTAGTTGGCCACTGAGTATAAAATTTGGAATTCTCTTATTAAATGAAATTAACTTTTAAAGTAGTTTAAAAAAACAAAAAATGTTAAGAAAATTGTTTGTGTTCCAAGCTTAAAAGGCTCCAAAAGCCTCTCTTGTTCATAGGATAAAATTGAGGCTCCTTACATTGTGTATTAGTTAGAGATTTTATATATTGAATAGTAGGAAACCGAACCGGTTTAAACAACAGAGGAAACATCCTGACTCAAGCAACTGAAAAGTCCAGACATAGGACTGATTTTGAGAGAGTCTTGGTGCAGTAAATCAGTGATAGGATCATGAACAATTTTCTTTTTCTTCGCTTTTTGGCTTCATTTGTACAGTGTTGCTTTTATCTGAGGCTAAATCTTCCTTCGTGGTCTGAGAATGTCTGTGAGCAGCCACATGCCTTTGACTTTTAAGTCCTAAGAGGAAAGAGAGAATGTACTCCTGTAACAATTTAAACAAAGTACGAGAATGAAGTATTGTTGTCTTGAATTGACCTGACTTGGTTCCTGTGCTTTCTCATAAAGAGTGTAGACAATGGAATGGGATCATTGTGGTTGGCTTAATGTAGGCAAGGTACACTCCTGGGGTGGATATTGGGTCCTTTTTTTCCGAATACTAAGAATATGAAAATTTAGCATATTGTTAGGAAGGAAAGAATGGCTTGATTATAAGGCTGGCGTTTGAGAAATATTCATCATAGATGCCCTTGAAAATACTATGTATCTCTTCCTTCCTCTGACCTTGTGGAGTCCCAGTCTTCTCCCTTGCTCAGTATTCCCCAGTTAGATTTGTTTTCTTTTTATTCTTTGAACAAGTTGATCTCTTTCTTGCTTCAGGATATATGAACTAGCTGTTTCCTCCACCTGAAAGTTGCTTCCCCCGACAGTTTGTGTGTGTGTGTGGTTGGTTCCTGCTTTTCCTTCAAATCCTAGCTGAAAATCATCCTCTTAAAATACCTTTCTTTTGACTACACACCTAAAATAGGCTCAATGCTACCTTCTACCCATGGCCATACCCCACTTTAGATGCTGTGCATCGTCCTATTTATTTCCTTTATAGTGCTCATCAAAAGCTATAATAGTCTGGTTCACTTACTTACTTAATATTTATTGTCTATTTCCTCATTATATTTTAAATTTTATGGAGAGAAAGATCTTATCAGTCTCATTCTATGCTGTATCCTTAGCATGTAGAAAAATGTCTAAGAACATAATTGGTGTTTAATAAGTGTATATAAAGTAATAAGTGAATGGGCTCCTAAAGCCATAAAAATCTCTGGGCTGGAAGGAAATTAAAAAGTTATCTCTGACAAAACACCATCCAATCTCTGCCTTAACAATCCTGGTGCCATGGAATTTACTAACTCCTCAGGTATTTCATTCCAACTTTGGATGTCTCTGGGCTTCCGTGGTGGCTCAGATGGTAAAGAATCCTCTTGCACTTTGGGAGACCTGGGTTCGATCTCTGAGTCAGGAAGATCCCCTGGAGAAGAGCATGACCATCCACTCTAGTATTCTTGCCTGGAGAATCCCATGGACAGAGGAGTCTGGTGGGCTACAGTTCATAGGGTCGCAAAGAGTCAGACATGACTGCGTGACTAACACACACAGTTGGATGCCTCTGACCCGTTAAAATGCTCCTTCTTTTGATGCTGAGTTAAAATACATCATCTGAGCTAGGTGTGCTGAGGCTAGTTCTATTCCTTGGAGTTAATCAGTATATGATAAATTCTTGCAAGGTGTTGAATATAGCTGCCACTTCCTCCTCTCTTCCCCTGTCTTATTTTCTTTAGATTTCCCTAATTTTTTCATCCACGTCTTATCTAACAGGATTTCTTTACCATCCTAGTGACTCATCCATTAGCATGCTCTGGTTTGTCTACTTTCACCTCTGCCCAGTGGTACCCACGGTACTTTTCATTGTCCATTGAGAGGAACCTTTCCCTGCCTTGTTTTAGATGCTGTAACGCTCTTAAATCCACCTAAGGTCTCCGAACTACTGATTCCAGTTGAACCTAGGAACAATTAAAGCTCCTAAGTGTTTTCCCTCAAGTGCTGCCGTCAAACCTACGGCCATGAACTTGTAAAACCAGGCATGTTTTTCAATGACTCATCTTTTTTTTTTTTTTTTTGAAACAGGCAGAAGATTGTTTTCTGAGAAACATTTTTCTGGGTCAGGTGGCTGTTCAGGCCTTTCAATTGGCTAAACTCTTAAGTCCAAAAGAAAAAAAAAACCTCTTAAGTCCTGCTGAAAGACTTTATTGCTGCCTTCTTGTTGTGAGAACCTATGACTTAATTCTGTATTGGTGATGCAGTATATCTGCTCTCCGAATTCTGACAAGAGATAAAACCTTGACACTACTATTATATAATTCTTATCAAAAACTCAGGATTGCCTGAAGGATATTCAGTCTATCCGTCATTCCAAATGCTCTAAATTATACCTTTTAATCTTGCCAGTTCATTGGAGCATTGTCTATTGGGACCTTGGTGCTTATTTTTCCCTTGTATAAAATGACTTTTGTCAAGTGGTATTTAAGCTTATTCCATTGTTTAGGTTTTGTTTTTACCTTATTGAAGGATGTAATAGTGAACAAGAGAGATTTGTTGTTGTTTCTGTTGTAGGGATGTTGTTAAGGATGTTGCTTAAGATACTTCACAGAGGACTCACCATTTTTATTATGAAGATCTAAGAGAGGAATCGTCTCATGGTTCAGTGTCAAAATGAAGAAGCACTAAAGCTCCTTAGAAAGAATGGCTTTTCTTTCTTAAAAAAGATTAATTTTATTAAGTATAGTTGCTTTCCAATGTTGTGTTAGTTTCAGGTGTACAACAAAGTGATTCAGATATATGTATTCAGATATATAATATGTATATCTTCTTTTTCAGATTCTGTTCCCTTATAGGTTATTACAAAATGTATAGTTCCCTGTGCTATACAGTAGATCATTGTTGGTTATCTATTTTATATATAGTAGTGTGTATATGTTAAACCTGCCTTGTCCTTATTTTATGATGTTGTGTATCTTGTAACTAAGTTCTTTCTTTCATGTGACTATTTGGAAGCTTAGAGGTACCTTTTGGCTCACACATAATAACTATGCAGGACTGTATGGTAGGCATTTCTATTGCTGATATTATTGATGACTTGGCTATTCTGATGCCCATATTCCTTTACACATTAAAATATACAATTTGGTTTATAATCTTCTATTATGTAATGCATTATGCTAATTGAATTTTTACTCTGCATGCACTCTTTTCCATCTTCTTTATTCCAGTATCTTTGGGGAACCCCTCCTTTACTCCCTTTGGGTCTCACTGGGACAGTAAATCTTGGTTCCTTGGTCATCTTTTGGCACACAGGTAATCATGTCACCAGTCTGACCCTTGGGCACATGGGGGGGCATGTGATGCAAGCTGGGCCAACTGGAATAATCCTGTCTTCTCTGTTGAAAATGTTGGGAAATTTTCTTGTCCCTTTGGTTCATAACTGCAAGGGTGTGGGCTTAGAGGCACTGATAAATGCATTTCCTTGCCCATTGCACTCTCCTGTATCATTTGTCTATGATGCTGTGATAAGAGAATTAGAGTGATATGCAGTTAGAAACAGAGGAAAAAATTAGAGAGGCACAAAGACAGAGAGAGAACACCTTAAAGATATAAATTTAAATCCAACTAGGCCTGAAGGTAGATCCACCCTTACAAGTGACAGTTTTATGCAACAATAGAAAAATCCTATTTTTTTTTTCTCCAAACAAATTGGACATGGTTTTGGTCATCTTTACCTAATATATATAATTATCTTTTTAAATTTATATTTGTGCATGTTTGTAAGATTCCTGAAATACTTTGTTGAATGAATATCAGTGTGTGTTATACATGCAATTGATTTTTAAAGACAGAAATGAAAACTTTAAAATTTATCTCTGTATATCTATCTACATTTTTGTGACACTTACCTCCAACTTCTTGGCCTACTGTGATCCTTTTGGATTTAAATACTGTTATCTAACATTTGTCCTCGTCACTAATGTCTTATCAGTCATCTGTATATCCAGTCAATGCAACATACATGTTCATGCAAATCATTGACCAAAATTGTAAATACAACAGATGTAGGCATGTGCGTGGTTTTCAGAGGTTACTCTGCAGGTAGGTCCAGCCTATTAATCAGGATTTGGATTAGCTTATTTCTCATCAGTGAATCTAAACAGTGAGTCTTTGACCTGATCAGTTTGGTTCAGTTGTTCAATCATGTCCAACTCTTTGTGACCCCATGGACTGCAGCACACTAGGCTTCCTGTCCATCACCAACTTCCCCGGAGCTTGCTCAAACTCATGTCCATCGAGTTGGTGGTGCCATCCAACCATCTCATCCTCTGTCGTCCCCTTCCCCTCCTGCCTTCAGTCTTTCCCAGCATCAGGGTCTTTTCTAATGAGTCAGTTCTTTGCATCAGGTGGCCAAAGTATTGACCCGATGGCTGTCCTTTAAAAGGTTTTCCCAATATTCTGAAAAACTTCTTCATTCTAGTAATTGAGTGACTTTACTAAACTTTTTTAAAAATTATTTTTAATTGGAGGAAATTGTTTTACAATGTTCTGTTGGTTTCTGCCACACAAGAACACAAATCAGCCATAATTATACACGGCCTCTTGAGACTCCGTCCCCTCCACTCCCCTTCCCTCATCCTACCCCTCTAGGTCATCACAGAGCACAAGGCTGGGTTCCCTGTGTTATATAGAAATTTACCATCAGCTCTCTGTTTTACACACACGAGTGTATATGTGTCGATGCTACTTTCTCCATTTGTTCCACTCTCTCCTTCCCCCATACTGTTCATACTGTTCATGGGGTTCTCAAGGCAAGCATACTGAAGTGGTTTGCCATTCCCGTCTCCAGTGGACCACATTCTGTCAGACCTCTCCACCATGACCCATCCATCTTGGGTGGCCCCACACGGCACGGCTTAGTTTCATTGAGTTAGATAAGGCTGTGGTCCATGTGATCAGATTGGCTAGTTTTCTGTGATTGTGGTTTCAGTCTGTCTGCCCTCTGATGCCCTCTCTCAGCGCCTATTGTCTTACTGGGGTTTCTCTTACCTTGGACATGGGTATCTCTTCATGGCTGCTCCAGCAAAGTGCAGCCCCTGCTCCTGACCTTGGACGTGGGGTATCTTCACTTGGCCACTTGCCGCTCCAGCACCCCACAGTCACCGCTCGCCACTCCAGTGCCCCGCAGCTAGATTATGAAAAGTATGAAAAGGCAAAAAGATAGGACACTGAAGAACTCCCCAGGTCAGCAGGTGCCCAATATGCTACTGGAGATCAGTGGAGAAATAACTCCAGAAAGAATGAAGGGATGGAGCCAAAGCAAAAACAGCACCCAGTTGTGGATGTGACTGGTGATAGAAGAAAGGTGCGATGCTGTAAAGAGCAATAATGCATAAGAACCTGGAATGTTAGGTCCATGAATCAAGGCAAATTGGAAGTGGTCAAACAGGAGATGGCAGGAGTGAATGTCGATATTCCAGGAATAAGCGAACTAAAATGGACTGGAATGGGTGAATTTAACTCAGATGACCATTATATCTACTACTGTGGCCAGGAATCCCTTAGAACAAATGGAGTAGCCATCATAGTCAACAAAAGGGTCCGAAATGCAGTACTTGGATACAATCTCAAAAACGACAAAATGATCTCTTTTCGTTTCCAAGGCAACCATTCAGTATCACAGTAATCCAAGTCTATGCCCTGACCAGTAAGGGCAGGAGCTGAAGAAGCTGAAGTTGAACGGTTCTATGAAGACCTACAAGACTTTCTAGAACTAACACCCGAAACAGATGTGCTTTTCATTATAGGGGACTGGAATGCAAAAGTAGGAAGTCAAGAAATACCTGGAGTAATGGGCAAATTTGGCCTTGGAGTACAGAATGAAGCAGGGCAAAGACTAATAGAGTTTTGCCAAGAGAACACACTGGTCATAGCAAACACCCTCTTCCAATAACACAAGAGAAGACTCTACACATGGACATCACCAGATGGCCAACACCAAAATCAGAATGATTATATTCTTTGCAGCCAAAGATGGAGAAGCTCTATATAGTCAGCAAAAACAAGACTGGGAGCTGACTGTGGCTAAGATCATGAAATCCTTATTGCCAAATTCAGATTTAAATTGAAGAAAATGGGAAAACCATTAGACCATTCAGAATCAAATCCCTTATGATTATACAGTAGAAGTGAGAAAAAGATTTAAGGGACTAAATCTGATAGACAGAGTGCCTGATGAACTATGGATGGAGGTTCGTTACATTGTACAGGAGGCAGGGAGCAAGACCATCCTCAAGAAAAAGAAATGCAAAAAAAGCAAAATGGCTGTTGAGGAGGCTTTACGAATAGCTGTGAAAAGAAGAGAAGCGAAAAGCAAAGGAGAAAAGGAAAGATATACCCATTTGAATGTAGAGTTCCAAAGAATAGCAAGGAGAGATAAGAAAGCCTTCCTCAGTGATCAGTGCAAAGAAAGAGAGGAAAAAAATAGAATG
Organism: Giraffa tippelskirchi; assembly: GCF_054371585.1. Lineage (NCBI taxonomy): Eukaryota > Metazoa > Chordata > Mammalia > Artiodactyla > Giraffidae > Giraffa > Giraffa tippelskirchi. The sequence goes on from NC_137284.1 coordinate 24,587,699, forward strand.
GGAAAGACTAGAGATCTCTTCAAGAAAATAAGAGATATCAAGGGAACATTTCTTGCAAAGATGGGCTCAATAAAGGACAGAAATGGTGTGGAACTAACAGAAGCAGAAGATATTAAGAAGAGGTGGCAAGAATACACAGAAGTACTGTATAAAAAAGATCTTCACCACCCAGACAATCATGATGGTGTGATCACTCACCTAGAGCCAGACATCCTGGAATGGCAAGTCAAGTGGGCCTTAGGAAACCACTACGAACAAAGCTAGTGGAGGTGATGGAATTCAAGTTGAGCTATTTCAAATCCTAAAAGATGATGCTGTGAAAGTGCTGCACTTAACATGCCAGCAAATCTGGAAAACTCAGCAGCGGCCACAGGACTGGAAAAGGTCAATTTTCATTCCAATCCCAAAGAAAGGCGATGCCAAATATTGCTCAAACTACCGCACAATTGAACTTATCTCACAAGCTAGCAAAGTACTGTTCATAATTCTTCAAGCCAGGCTTCAGCAGTACGTGAACTTTGAACTTCCAGATGTTCAAGCTGGTTTTAGAAAAGGCAGAGGAACCAGAGATCAAATTGCCAACATCTGCTGGATCATCAAAACATCAAGAGAATTCCAGAAAAATATTTATTTCTGCTTTATTGACTATGCCAAAGCCTTTGACTGTGTGGACCACAATAAACTGTGGAAAATCCTGAAAGAGATGGGAATACCATACCACCTGACCTGCCTCTTGAGAAATCTGTATGCAGGTCAGGAAGCAACAGTTAGAACTGGACATGGAACAATAGACTGATTCTAAATAGGAAAAGCACTACGTCAAGGCTGTATATTGTCACCCTGCTTATTTAACTTATATGCAGAGTACATCATGAGAAATGCTGGGCTGGAGGAAGCACAAGCTGGAATCAAGATTGCCAGGAGAAATATCAATAACTTCAGATATGCAGATGACACCACCCTTGTGGCAGAAAGTGAAGAGGAACTAAAGAGCCTCTTGATGAAAGTGAAAGAGGAGAGTGAAAAAGTTGGCTTAAAGCTCACCATTCAGAAAACTAAGATCATGGCATCTGGTCTCATCACTTCATGGGAAATAGATGGGGAAACAGTGGCTGACTTTATTTTTCTGGGCTCCAAAATCACTGCAGATGTTGACTGCAGCCATGAAATTAAAAGACGCTTACTCCTTGGAAGAAAAGTTATGACCAATCTAGACAGCATATTAAAGAGCAGATATATTACTTCACCAACAAAGGTCCATCTAGTCAAAGCTATGGTTTTTCCAGTAGTCATGTATGGATGTGAGAGTTGGACTGTAGAGAAAGCTGAGCACCGAAGAATTAATACTTTTGAACTTTGGTGTTGGAGAAGACTCTTGAGAGTCCCTTGGACTGCAAGGAGATCCAACCAGTCCATCCTGAGGGAGCTCTGTCCTGGGTGTTCACTGGAAGGACTGATGTTGAAGCTGAAACTCCAATACTTTGGCCACCTGATGCGAAGAGCTGACTCATTTGAAAAGACCCTGATGCTGGGAAAGATCGAGGGCAGTAGGAGAAGGGGACGACAGAGGATGAGATGGTTGAATGGCATCACCGATTCGATGGACATGAGTTTGAGTAAGCTCCGGGAGCTGGTGATGGACAGGGAGGCCTGGTGTGCTGCAGTCCATGGGGTCGCAAACATTCGGACATGACTAAGTACTGAACTGAACTGAACTCCTTCCCCAACTGTGTCCACAAATCCATTCTCTATACCTGCCTCCATTCCTTCCCTGCAAATAGATTCATCAATACCATTTTTCTGGATTCCATACATATGTGTTAATATACAGTATTGTTTTTCTCTTTCTGACTATTAAGTACAACATGCTCTAGGTTCATGCATCTCACTAGAACGGACACAAATTTGTTCTTACTAACCTTTGGTGTTCCAAATCTTTGGCTGCAATACTTTGGATACCTGATGCAAAGAACTGACTCATTGGAAAAGATGCTGGTGCTGGAAAAGGTTGATGGCAGGAGGAAATGTGGACAACAGAGGATGAGATGGTTGGATAGCATCACTGATTCGATGGACATGAGTTTGAGTAAACTCCGGTTGTTGGTGATGGACAGGGAAGCCTGGCATGCTGCAGTTCCAGGGGTTGCCAAGTGCTTGACATGACTGAGTGACTGAACTAACTACTAAACTTTGATGTTAGTTCCTATAGAACTCATAATAAATGGTATACACTTTAGCCCAACTATTTCAAACTTTTCTTGTCGTACAAGAAATACATGTTTACTATTTAACTTGTGTGTAATATGAATATATATTAATGTAAAGGAGAAAGCAAATTTCATCTGTAATACAACCCAGAGATAACTATTAACTTTCTGGTACTTTTTATACTTTTACATACATGGTAATTTTTATCTACATAGTACATCTCTTTATGGCAAATAAAAGGGGAAAATGTAGAAGCACTAACAGGTTTTATTTTTTGGATTCCAAAATCACTGCAGACGGTGACTGCCACCATGAAATTAAAAGACACTTTCTCTTTGGAAGGAAAGCTATTACAAACCTAGACAGTATTAACAAGCCAAGACATCACTTTACTGACAAAGGTCCGTATAGTCAAAGCTATGATTTTTCCAGTGGTCATGTATGGATGTGAGAGTTTGATGGTGAAAAAAGCTGAGCACTGAAGAATTGATGCTTTTGAACTGTGGTGTTGGAGAAGACTTGAGAGTCCCTTGGACTGCAAGGAGATCCAACCAGTCTATCCTAAAGGAAATCAATCCTGAATATTCATTGGAAGGACTGATGCTGAAGCTGAAGTCCCAATACTTTGACCACCGATGTGAAGAGCTGACTCACTGGAAAAGACGCTGATGCTGAGAAAGACTGAAGACAACAGGAGAAGGGTGCAGCAGAGGATGAGATGGTTAGATAGAATCACCAACTCAATGCACATGAATTTGAGCAAACTCCAGAAGATAGTGGAGGATAGAGGAGCCTGGCCTGCTGCAGTCCATGGGGTCACAGAGTCAGACAGGACTTAGCACCTGAACAACAATAACATATATATCAAGAACCTCTTGCCTACACGGTACTTATGTATACAGTAACATTTTGTTATGGATACTTATATGCACACAGATAACTATCCCAGAGATAATTGGTAACTTTTTGGTGTGTTTACTTTTATTTCTTTATTTGCACAAAATAAACATAAAAATGCATAATTTTGTAGTTTTGATACAAAACTGTGATAGACTCTTTTATAAATTGCTTTTTTCACTTGATACAAGATGAGAATTTCTATGCATTATTAGCATTTTTAATGCCATATGGATCTTTCCTATTTTTGAATAATTATGTAGGCTGCTTACACCTCTTAGATAAATAGTTTTCTTATTCCTACTTTTGCCTTAAAGCCACAGAGGTCTGGGCACCTTTGCATTTTTCAATCAGACTGTATATGCTGCTGTAGCTTTTTCCTCACAAAACCTGTATTATTTTTGTGAGGTATTTCTTGGGGCCCAAAGTGAAATTTACCCATATTAAATTCAACGCTACAGTTCTCTTCTGGGGCTAGAGAGCATGTATTTGGATTTCTGATGTTTTTCTTTTACTCTTCTCCTCCAATTTTTTCCTAAATTAGATCAACCTCCCTTAACGCTTTGTTATTGCATTTGCACTGATCTTTTTTTTTTAGTAAGATATTTTTATTACAGTGAGAGCAAAGTACATTTCTTATGACTTCAGCAATTCAAATTACATTTGCATGTTTGTGAACTTCCTCTGAACCTGGTGAAGTGCTTTACTATGAAGGTACTTTATGGTGATCTGGCTTTCAAAGGCCCAAACAATTACACTATTTCAAATTTGTTTTCAACCATTACAACTGTGAAAGTTGCTATGAGAGTCCAAGAAAGCATTTAAAAATTATATCCCAAAGGTTATTTTTTAGAATGACTCTTTGAATCACTATAGGGCCATTCATGTCTAATCTGATCTATATGTCTTCTCAGTTCCTCTCAATTTTGAAATTCTAAACTCCTTGGTATTAGAGTTAACTAAGTGTCCTGAGGACAATATCAGATCAGTAGGCCAAGTGTTCCCGGATTGTTAAGTTTTAGCTCAAGCTTGTTAGCTCATACTATTTGACTTTGTAGTTTCTCCTTTCCTATATCATATGCGGACTGTGTGTTGGCAGGGGTACCTCTCAACCATTCAAGCCCAAAGCACAATGACACAAGGCTTATTTGGCAGTGCTCCTGTTCAGTTGATAACAGGCTCCTTCTCTAGGATCATATAATTGATCCAACTATGATTCCCTTTCTCTTCTCTTTGCTTGGCTTTGAGAAAATATCTGATGTTTCAGATATTGTCCCCCAAATGGTTTTGTTTCCATATCTTATCCTGGGAGTGTACCATTCATTACCTGTCTTGAGGAATTAAGTCTCAAGGTCTGTTTATTAGTATCTTTTTTCTATTGTTTTTATTTAATAATGATATTACTACAAAGAAGGGCATTTATGGAATATTTAGTATTTGCCATACACTATGACAAGTACTTTATGTACAGGTTTAAGGGTGAGGCTATTTCTGCACATTTTTAGAAATGTAACTCTTATATATAATTTCTTTTTAAAGGCTGCCTGCAGCTTAACCTAGATATTTCTGGGTGGGAGGGCAGAGAAGACAGGCTATTTTTTATTGTTGGAAATTGATGGGACTTACAAGATTTGACTCACTGGCAAGTGTGTGTGGATGTGTGTGGGTGTGTGTGTGTGAGAGAGAGAGACAGACATGGAAAGAGAGATGGGCTGGGAGAAAGGGAGAGAGATGCAAAGCGAGAGATGTTACTTTGCCTTGATTTTACAGAACACTCTCTTTGAAAGCAAGGACAAGTGTAGAAACACAAAGATTAAAGAGTGTGATTTCCTCTAGTAATATATTACATTCACATCGCAGTAGAACTCATTCTGCAATATCCCTGAATAGCTACTTCTGTGCCTTTCAGATTTGATTGGGCTTGGAAAATTTTGATTTACCTAAAACTTCTCAGAAGTTTCTGCAGTACACATATCTGCTGAGAGATACCCACTGTTTCAGCCATCCTGGTTTAGGTGAATTATTTGACAGTAGGAAGCCAATGGGGTGAATTTCGGCCTTCTCTGTAGAGGCCAGTTAGGGAAAAGATAAAAGTATCAACTTGTTGGCAGATTTTCTGCAAATGTCACTCTGACTTCCAGTTCTCTGTTTTGCTTATAATTAGGTATGTACAAGGCTCTCAGATTTATAAAGCCCTTTCACATTCTTTTTCTAGTTTAATAGCTGATGTACTTTGTCGCATGGAGAATGGCACTCTCTCCCCTGCCTGTCAAAACTCTCCCATATTTTAATACCTGATGTAAGTCCCACTTTCTCTGTGAAAACTTCCTCATTACTCCAGGAGGAGGCAGTTCTATTCTTCTTCTTTCTTCCCTTTAAGTCAGTTCAACAAGTATTTGAGAGCAAACTATGTACTAGGCGAGATGGATAAGATGAGTAAGGCAATTCTCTGTCTTCAAGAAGAGACATGCCCGTAAATTGTGCTTGGTACTGTATCTGATACATGAGAAGTGACTTTCAGTAAATAATAATTGACTTGATTATTGCCTTGGTGACTAGAGGGGTATGTGTGGGTCTATGTGTCTCTGTCAATATAGAAATACAGTGAAAGGAACCTGAACCAGTCTTGGAGGTATGTATTTGGGTCCAGAGTAGATTCCAGGAAGTTGCTTAGAGTAGGTAATACGTGACCTTAATTGATATGTCTTAACTGATAATAATTGTGGCTATTGCTCCATGCCAGGTTCTCTCCTAAATGCTTTGCATGTATTTATTTCTTTAATCCTCACAATGATTTCCATGAAATAAGTACTGTTATTCTTCCTACTTTACATATTAATTGGCTAAGAAATTTCTCCAGGTCATCTGGCCAAAAGGAATTGAAGTCAATACTCAAATCTGAGCGACAGCGCCCTCGTTACTGCACAGGGTATATTCTTCGTCCAAACTCGGGCAGTCTTGACAGTGAATGAGAGTGTGATTCACTAACTAAGCCAGGAGGAGAGGCAGAGACTGAGGCTGTCCCAGGCAAGCTGGAAGGTAGGGCCGCCCTACCAAATAGCCCGGTTATTAAATTTCACATTTCCCACAAAATATCCACGACATCTTGCAAAACTGTGTCTGATAGCATTCAGAGTTACCCTTCCCCATCTTCTGTAACATGTAGTGCTGATATGAGTGGTGAGTGGAGTACACAGTAGAGGACTAAGAAAGTACCTACTGACCTTGATGGCAAGTTAAGCAAACGATCTAAAGTGCTATTTGTCCTCTCAAATGACAAGATAGTTGGTTAAATGTGTTCTTAATCTCAAATAATAGAAGTGAAGGACACAGTGGGGATGAAAGGCAGGAGAAAATCGCTCCAGTTGTGGCAAAGCATGTGGGAGTTTGGAGCAGTTTGGGAGAGGGTAGGAGAAAGTTGCTGTGATCATTCATTGGGGGCACTCAAGTTGGGAGACTGCTTTAGACCTGTTCTTTTTAGTTGTGTGTGTGTGTGTGTGTGTGTGTGTGTGTGTGTGTGTGTGTGTGCGCGCTACAGTTCGCATGATGAGCAGAGTCCCCATGTGTGCTCAGGTGAACTAGCATCCTACATCATTTATGATTTCTCAGTATGGGCTGCAGAATAGATACAAGAGGCCATAGGTTGTTGGCAATTAATCCCCATAATCTACCTTTGCTTCTTACCTTCCCTCTCCAAGAGGAAATGATGATGAATGAGAGGGAACTTATAATTAGGATAACCTTGAAGCCATTCTTACTGACATTCAAGAAGTAAATGATTCTAAATTTCTGTATCTTATTTATGATAAATCATTGCAAATCACATTTCCTCACTTCCCATGCGGACAGGCAATGTTGGGACAAAGATGGCCTGGCGCCGTGTTTGAAAATCCTGCTCCAGGCTACGAATAGAATATCTTGCAGAAAATTCAAGTTTACTGACTTGCTGTCTAAAGTGGGAAGCAGTGTCACCCTGGCCTTCTTTCATTTCCAAAAGAAATATCCTGTTTACTGAGCTCTTTCCTATCAATTCTGCACCCTGGGTGGCTTTGCGAGCTGGTAGCCCCATTAGCAACTGGAGATGACATCTCCTCATTTGTTTGGCTTCTGGGTCTTTCTGCATGGCTGAATTTTCATTTCTAGCCTTTCTTTAGTTTCATGTTTGTGCTCCCCCTTTCTTTTTCTCTAACTCAAGCCAGTGTCAGAGCTCAATTTTATTTTGCCACTGAAGGTGTCATATCCTGATACAAAGAGATATGTGAAGGGATTTTTTGGCAAAGCATACCTAATCACTGTAAATATTTCTGGTTGTTATTAGAATTTGTGATGAATATTAATCAGGTGGAAAATAATCTTAATTGGTCCAATTTAGAATTCAAAAGTAACCCACTGAAATAAGGTGCTGGTGTTAAATTTATGCATTTCTCATCCTTAAGGTGAAAAGTGGGCTGCTGGATAGATATTACCTTATAATCTTTACTTTATACAGTTACCGAAGGGGAAATGTGGGGAAGGAATAATTAGGAGTTTGGGATAACATATACACTCTATCTAGAAAATAGATAACCAACAAGAACCTACTGTATAGCACAGAGAAATATACTCAATATTTTGTGATAACCTAAAAGGGAAAAGACCTTGAGAAGTGTAGGGGTGAGAGTGTGTGTGTGTGTGTGTGTGTGTGTGTGTGTGTGTGTATGTATGTATGGACTTCCCTGGTAGCTCAGCTGGTAAAGATTCCACCTGCAATGCAGGAGAACCCAGGTTGATTCCTGGGTCAGGAAGATCTGCTGGAGAAGGGATAAGCTACCCTCTCCAGTATTCTTGGGCTTCTCTGGTGGCTCAGATGGTAAAGAATCTGCCTGCAATGTGGAAGATCTGGGTTTGACCCCTGGATTGGGAAGATCCCCTGGAGGAGGGCATGGCAACCCACTCCAGTATTCTCGCCTGGAGAATCCCCCTGGACTGAGGATGTATGTGTATATATCTGAATCACTTAGCTGTACACCTGAAACGTAACACAACATGGTGAATCAACTATACTTCAATTAAAAAGGATCTTTCCTTTATCTGCCATATTTACTCCAGTTTCAATGTCTGCCACTGAAGTCCCCCTTCCCCCCTTGGAATACCTTACTATTTTAGTCTTGCTAATTTTAGTCCTCTACATTTACCTGCAAAGAGAATCGATGGTACTAACATTAAGGTTTCTTCCTCTTCTTCATGTGTTGCAGTGAGGATTAAATAAGCTCATGCATGTAAAGCAACTTAGTGAAGTGCCTGGTACATAGTAAGTGCTACCTACATGGAACTGTCCAGAAGTTTTTCTGTCTCCAGGTACTTTCTACACCATCCAGCTCAGAATTCCAACATCTTCACTTTGTTTTGAATTCTCCCTTAGTTGTTCCATTGAAGTAAAACATGTTCCCTCCCAGGAGGAAAGGTGACTGATTAAATAGATGCTTGTCTCAAGAGTCCCTTTGTTTTCCTCCTGTGGGATGCTGGAAATGTGGTATCAGTTACATTTGTAGGTCACCAGCTGTGCTGTGCTGTGCTCAGGTGCATCAGTCATGTCCAACTCTTTGCACCTCCATGGTCTGTAGCCCACCACGCTCCTCTGTTCATGGGATTGTTCAAGCAAGAATACTGGAGTGGGTTGCCGTGCCCTTCTCCAGGGGATCTTCCTGACCCAGGAATAGAACCCATGACTCCAGCATCTGCATTGCAGGCAGGTTCTTTACCCACTGAGCCACCTGGGAAGCCCGTAGGTCGCCAGGGGGGACTGTAAAAAGCTGCCTGTGAATCACACCCACCTCACCTGAGATTTAGAGCATCCACTGGTGCTGTGTGACAGCTTCCTGCCAGATGTCCTACCAGTAGGCTAGAACCAGTCAGTAATTACTGTTGAACTGAAATACTAATCACTTAGCATGCTTGGGCCTTTACATTTGATTCCACTTAAATGACCTCATGTAACTGAGGAATGATGAAGGGTTCTTTAAGGAGAGAAAGCCATGAGCCCCCAGGAGCCTTATACACTTTACTTAAATTTGTGTCATATCCGCATGGGTCCTCTCTACTCTGTGATGTCATGAACCAGAAGTTTCATTGGTAGCACAAATGTGTTTCTGATTTTGTGAATAATGACAGAAACTTCTGAGACTCTTGTGTTTCTGACCATATTGACAAACTCCAATAAAGACTGGCAATAGGAATGAGGAATTCCCAGGATGGAGAAGTCTAATAGTAAATCCAAGCATAACGAGTTCTTGTGTGAAAATAAAATATAGTTTGTTGGGAGTTATACTACTAAACTCATGTTTTCTGGCTCTAGTTGTCTAAATGTTTTTTTCCCTAGTGGCAGTGTTATTGACATCAGATTCTATGATAAGACACCCTTCATCTGATAACAGGATTGTCTGACATTGCCTTTTCCCCAAACCAAGAGGCATTGCCTATGGTCCATGAGCTTTGGCAAAGACTCCTTGAGAGTTATACTGATAGATCACTATGTCAGTGATGCACAGACATCAAGTTGCATATTCATACCTGGAGAACATGTTGCAAATGGTGATTCTGGAGCACCTACTACAGGTGTTCAGGTTTAGTAGACTATAAGTGAGACACAGGAATCTGCATTTTAAAGATAATTCTAGTGTTTTTGGTGTAAGTTCTGTGTATGTGTGTGTGTGTGTGTGTGTGTGTGTGTGTGCGCGCGCGCGCGCGCTTTGTCACTCAGTTTTGCGATCCCAGGACTGTAGCTCACCAGACTCCTTTCTTCATGGGACTTTCTGGGCAGAAATACTGTCATGGGTAGCCATTCCCTTCTGCAGGGGAACATCTCGACCCAGGGATCAAGCCATGTTCGCCTGCATTGCAGGCAGATTCTTTAGTGTTTGAGTCACCAGGGAAGCCCTTAAGTTCTCTACAGCTTGAAAATGACTACCCTAAGAACTATGTCAGTTTTGGTGCTCCCAGTGTGAGAAGAACAAAGATGTATGCTTCACTTATTTGATGTCCTTTTATCAAATCCCTTACTAACTTTTGAAAACTGCATAGCCTCTGGTACCTTAGTCTTGACTGAAAACTTTTGTGTGACTCTGGAATCCCTCCTTGCTTTTGTTGTTGTTTAGTCGCTAAGTTATGTCCAACTGTTTGCGACCCCGTGGACCATAGCCCGCCAGGCTCCTCTGTCCATGGGATCTCCCAGCCCAGAATACTGGAGTGGGTAGCTATTTCCTTCCCCAGAGGATCTTCTCGACCCAGGGATCAAACTTTTGTCTCCCGCATTGGCAGGCAGATTCTTTACCACTGAGCCACCAGGGAAACCCCCTGCTTGATTTTGCCTTTTTGAAAATTGAGATGGATCATTTGTTCATTTGTTTTTTGATACTGAAGTGCATGAACTGTTAGTATATTTTGGAGATTAATCACTTGTCAGTTGCTTCATTTGCAAATACTTTCTCCCATTCTGAGGGCTGTCTTTTATGGTTTCCTTTGCTATGCAAAAGCTTTTAAGTTTAATTAGGTCTCATTTGTTTATTTTTTGTTTTATTTTCATTGCTCAAGGAAATGAGTTGAAAAAGATCTTGCTGTGTCAAAGTGTGTTCTGCCTATATTTTCTGCTAATAGTTTTTATAGTGCCTGGTCTTACTATTAGGTCTTTAATCCATTTTGAATTCATTTATGATATTAAGAGTGTTCTAAGTTCATTCATTTACATGAAACTGTCCAGTTTCCCCAGCACCACATATTGAAGAGGATGTCTTTTCTCCAAGGTGTATTCTTGCCTCCTTTGTCATGGATTTTCTTGTTGTTATTCAGTTGGTCAGTTGTGTCCAACTCTTTGCAACCCCATGGACTGCAGCATGACAGGCTTCCCTGTCCTTCACCATCTCCCAGAGCTTGCTCAAACTCCTGTCCACTGAGTCGGTGATGCCATGCAACCATCTCATCCTCTGTCATCCCCTTCTCCTCCTGCCTTCAACCTTTCCCAGCATCAGGGTCTTTTTTAATGAGTCAGGTCTTCCCATCAGGTGGCCAAGGTATTGGAGCTTCAGCTTCAACATCAGTCCTTCCAAAGAACATTCAGGATTGATTTCCTTTAGGATTGACTGGTTTGATCTCCTTGCAGACCAAGGGACTCTCAAGAGTCTTCTCCTGCACCACAGTTCAAAAGCATCAGTTCTTCAGCACTCAGCCTTCTTTATGGTCCATCTCTCACATCCATACATGACTACTGGAAAAGCCATAGCTTTGACTATATGGACCTTTGCGGGCAAAGTAATGTCTCTCCTTTTTATTATGCTGTCTAGGTTGGTGATAGCTTTTCTTCCAAGGAGTAAGCGTCTTTTAATTTCATGACTGCCAGATTAGGTGCCCATAAATGTGTAGATTTATCTCAGGACTTTATCAGTTCCACTGATCTACATTTCTGTTTCTGTGCCAGTACTGTACTGTCTTGATTAGTATTGTGGTTCCTTAAAAAACTGAAAAGAAAACTTCCAGAGGCCCAGCAATTCTACTCCTGGGCATATACCCAGAGAAAAGTATAATTCAAAAAGATACATGCACCCCGATGTTTATTGCAGTGCTATCTACAATAATCTGGGAGATGGAAGCAATCTAAATATCCATTGACAGAGGAATGGATAAAGAAGATGTGATACATATGTACAATGGAATATTATTCAGTCATTAAAAGGAACGAAATTGTGTCATTTGCAGAGACAGGGATGAACCCTAGAGACTATTATACAGAGTGAAGTAAGTTAGAAGGAGAAAAATAAATATTGTATATTATGCGTATATGTGGAATCTAGAAAAATGGTATAGATGGTCTTATTTGCAAAGTGGAGATAGAGACACAGATGTAGGGAATGAGCATATGGATGCCAAGGGGGTATGAATTAGGAGATTTGGATTAACAAATATACAGTGCACCCCTAGTAGCTCAGACAGTAAAGAATCTGCCTGCAATGCAGGAGACCCAGGGTAGGGAAGATTCCCTGGAGAAGGGAGTGGCAACTTACTCCCTGTATTCTTGCCTGGAAACCCCATGGGCAGAGGAGCCTGCTGGACTACAGTCCATGGGGTTGCAAAGAGTTGTACGTGACTGAGTGACTAACACTTCCAACTTCCATATATAAAATAGGTAACTTATGAGAAACTAATGTATAACACAGGGATCTCTAGTCAGTTTTCTTTCATGACCTAAATGCGAAGGAAATCCAAAGAAAGAGGGTATATGTGAATACGTGTGGCTGCTGCACTTCGTTCTATAACAGAGGACAATGCATTGTAAAGCAATTATACTCCAATAAAATAAAAATGTCCTAATGCTAAAAAACAAAACCAACATCCAAAATAAAACAAAGAAACCTCAAAAAAATGATAACTCAGTGGCTTCCAAACATCCAATTATTACTAAAGACCTTTAGGTTAATTGTGGTGACTTTCTCTAGGAGGTCAGTCTGCTAGTGTGTGTCTCATCCTCCTTGCAATGGCAGGTGAGCAGAGGCATGTGATTTTTTTTTTTTTGGAAAGGACGTGCAAGACAAGCATAAACATACATACGCATGAATTTTAAGCCACTGCTTATATAATGTCTGTTAACATTCACTGTCCAATGCAATTCACGTGACTGAGACAAAAAGGCAAGGGAATACAGTCTTCCTTTAGCAGGAGCTACAAACTTACCAGGCCAAGAGTGTGAATCCAGAGAAATGTGAAGAATTGGGACCAATGATGCAATCTATGATGTAATTGATCATTTGGTAGCAATGTAATATAAAATTAGAATGATGGTGAATATCTATTACAACTGCTACTGCTGCTGCTGCTAAGTCACTTCAGTTGTGTCCGACTCTGTGCAACCCCATAGACGGCAGCCCACCAGGCTCCACCATCCCTGGGATTCTCCAGGCTACTAATGTTTAATAAATAATAATTACTCGATAAGTAATAATAGATGTTTAACAAGTAAGTGTTACAAGAATGTGTATGGATGAAAGAAGTTAAATCCAGAGATGTTAGAATGAACAGTGATTTGCAATTTACTTTCTTGACCATAGAAGTAGTGTAAGGAAAAGAAACTTTCTAAAAAGTGAATTTGATACTGTCTCATGAATTGCTCAATTCTGTTGCAATCAGCCACTGTTCTTGGTCACTTGTGACACTCTCAGAGCTTCCTCCTACACAGCTAGTTCTGTTGTGTGTCCTACTATTGATCTCTGAGCTCCTTTAGTTCTTGTTTCAATGTATGAGTTTTTGGTGTTTCTGTATTTGGTGTTCTGTAGTTGCTAAGTGCAGGGATATATCTTCTCTCAATGCATGCTTTTATAATACGCTGCAGCCCTCTCTTTGGCACTCATGTTTTAAAATTTTTCTTTTTTTCTTTTCTGTCTTACTCTTTCCTTTTTTAGCTTAGTTGAGGAATATTTTTTGAATTTTCACCTTTCTTGCCTATAGGCAGTCGCCTGCTGCTTATTCCTTATGGCTCCAAGATGTAGAAGTGAAGATAAAACCAGAGTGGAACTCTTGGGGCGTATGCCCCAAATCAATCTGATTTTAAGCCTTTCTTGAACTTGATAGCTTTAGACTTTGAGATTTTGATAAATCAGATTATACTCTTCAACTTCATGAAAGTCTCATATATATTTTTGTGGAAGTTTGATTTTTGGCACATTTGATAATTGTTTGTATTTTTTTAGTTAAACTTGCACTGTCAATATTTTATACACCAGTTTTCTTTATACTGTTTGTCCCTATTTTGTGGGGTAGAATATAATCTCTCTTGAAAAGATGATTGTTTTGATTAATGTATTTTTATTTTCTAGCTTATTTTTTGCAGAAACATGGAGGAATACAGTTTGAGTAATTTTTTAATGTAACAATTTAAGATAAACATAACTATTATGGATTCCTTAGGTCTACATAACAAAGCCCTTTGATCAATGTTGTCTATAAAAAGGAACCCAAATTTAAAGACTAAGCTTGTTTCCCACCATCTTCTGCTTTTCTATCCTCCAAAAATTCTTTTCCCAATAGATAATAATAATGTTATTTTAAGCAGTAGGTAATAATAAAAATAAAAATCTCATCACACTCCCTGAAAATACAGGGAAATTGTTCAAGTAGCCAAGTTTGTGAATGAGTGTTATATATTATGAGGATAGGAATTATTCTAGAAATTTCTGTAAAATAAACCACAAGTTTCCCCGAAGGTTACTACAGATTGTACTTAGATGTGATGTTTAGGAAAAAACACACTTTATATGTGAACTCATTGTCTATTTGCAGTGCACTGAACAATGACAATTACACAGAATTGTTTTTCCCCCCATTACTAGTTTTGGATAAATGAAGAGCAGTCTTCTTAATCTTCATTATGTCTCTAGGACTAACTTAGTTCTTGGGCTTCAGTAAGGTATATTTATCTACTAGTCATGATAACCATCTCTCCAAATTCCTAGGCACGATGTAACTACAACTTGGCTTAAAGAGAAGACTCAATAAGTAGCCTCTTATTTGCTTTCAGGAGCTACATTTTTCATACAGTTTGAGTTAGGAGGATCTTATCCCCTCTTCCTTTGCAGCTGAAATAGAGGACAGTATCTGTGCAACAATGTCGGACATGAGTGAAAAAACTTTTTCTGGAAAGGACCACATAGTAAAATATCTAAGTCACATAGTCTGGGTAGCAGCTACTCAGGTCTGATAGTGTAGCAGGAAGCAGACAGTACAGCATGTAAACAAAGATGTATGCAGCTATGATCCAATAAAACTTTATTCTCAAAAAGAGGTAGCTGATTGGAGAGCTGGATTTAGCTCAAGGGCAATATTTTCCCCCAGGTCATAATTTGCAGATAAATAGTTTAAAAGACAGTTGTGTGTCTGTATGCACTGGGGAACACTACAGATTCACAGATTTAGAGGATGAACATATGGTTGCCAGTGTGGAAGGATGGGGGAAAGGGATAGTTAGGGAGTTTGGATGGACTTGTACACTCTGCTATATTTAAAATGGGTAATCAACAAGGACCTACTGTACAGCACAGCGAACTCTGCTCAATGTTATTTGTCAGCCTGGATGGGAGGGGAGTTTTGGGGAGAATGGATACATGTACATGTATGGCTGAGTCCCTTTGCTCAGTCATTGTTAATTGGCTATACCCCAATACACAATGTACTGTGCTGTGCGTAGTTGCTCAGTCATGGGGTCTTTGCGACCCCATGGACTGCAGCCCGCCAGGCTCCTCTGTCCATATGGCTTCTCCAGGCAAGAATACTGGAGTGGGTTGTCATGCCCTCTTCCAGGGCATCTTCCCAACCCAGGGATCAAACCTAGGTCTCCCACATTGCAGGCAGAGTCTTTACTGTCTGAGTCACCAGAGAAGCCCCCAGTACAAGATAAAAAGTTTAAAAAATATTTTGCTTTCTTTATAGAATTAATCTGTATTATATAATCTCTGATTTATATCCCATTATCTAGAAGAAAAAATCAAAATCTAAGATCGTTTCTGAAGTTGAGTTTATAGAAGATGCTTCCTGTTTTTCATTCCAATTAGTGAGGGCTAATTGGAAAACAACTTTTTAGATGGTTGGAGTGTGTTCTGATCTAGAATTACTAATTTGTGCCCGATTCTTTTTGTCATGCTGTTGTTCATGATTTTTATCAGAGCATTTACATAGAAATTTCTTTTGGCCTCTAATGTGGTTTCTGAACAATCAAAAATACTTTAAGATCAAGAGTAGACAACTTTTCTTTCTGTGGAAC
This sequence comes from Giraffa tippelskirchi, assembly GCF_054371585.1. Taxonomy (NCBI): domain Eukaryota; kingdom Metazoa; phylum Chordata; class Mammalia; order Artiodactyla; family Giraffidae; genus Giraffa; species Giraffa tippelskirchi. Next base: position 24,603,582 of record NC_137284.1, read on the forward strand.
AGAAATTAGTTGGCTCATAATACAGAAATCAATCTTCCATTTCTATTTATTTACAGCTGGGAGCTGTTAAGGGCTCAATTTAGAAGGAGGGTTTCTGTTCTTTCTCTGGCTGATTGGCAAACATACTAGCCTTGTCCTTTCTTTGAGTTTTGTTTCAAAAGCCCTTTTGTTGTGATCCATCCACTCCCGTTTGTCTCTTGTGTGTTTACTATCCCTTCTTTGGACCAAGACTTAGGATCACTGCTCTGGTCAGGTCATCTGGAAGCCCCATTGCAAATCTTTTGTCTAAGTTTCCAGCTGTTTTAAAGAAACCTTCTTCCATGGATTCTCCTAATAATTGAAAACACCTTATTTCAAAAAAAATATCCTGTGCCTAGGAAATAGTGCTTTCTAGGTGAATCCTGAATCTCAGCCCTTACCTTCTTGTCTCATCATTCATGTAGTCAGCATAGTAAGCACCAGAGAAACGTCTTTGAAAGTGAGGATGCACCTGAGTGCCCACATGTCCATATTAAAGTTCCACCAGCCTTTAGTGAGCTGAATTCTCCCTGTCCCCAAGGTAACATTGCAGGAACCAGACCGATTTTAGACCTTCGAAACCTAATTTGTACTCATCATTGAGATTCTGCAGGCTCTCCTTTGACCGATACGGGGGAAGGAGCAATAATTTTATATTGAATTGATATAGAAAAGCAAAAGAAATAGCACAAGGTGAAACTAGACAAGTGAGTTTATTTGGGGAATATTTATTGAAAGGAGAAAAGAAGCTGTTATTTGTTGAATGCCTACTAAGTGTCAGGGCTGTGTGGCTCTGAGGAATCCGAGTCTGAGTAGTTAGTTAGTTGTCAGTTTCAGAGGTAGAAGATGACAGAGCTGTATTCAGAACTCAATTCCAAACTCAAGTCATTCTCTTTCCCTTCATCACACTGGCGCATTAGGAGAACATACTGCTCTAAGGAGAGAGCTGGGGAATGACACCTCTTTTACCATCTCTGAACCCTGTACTCAGTAAGCAGTTTGCATTTCTGTAGCATTAAAGATAGAGAATGTCTCCATTTAATTTTGTTGGCATTTGTTCCTCTTTTGCCCTCAATTATAGCGAGTTAAGTGTGCTCACTTTCTTGACTGGGCCACAGCAAATTGCAAAAACCTCAGATCTTCATTTAAAGAATAGAAAATGTAACACCTTAAATTATCATCATTACTTCCTCCCTTTTAGTGCACCACATGCGACAGGCTTGTTTCTGAGTGTACGTGGTACATCCTAGGAGAAGAATAGTTAAAATTTTAATACTGCATCTATGTGCTAGATATCCCTCTAATACTTGACATATATTGACTTATTTAATTCTCCCAACAACCTTACAATATAAGTACTATCATTATCCCAAGTTAACATATGAGAACACAGAGACACTGAAAGGTGAACTAACTTCCCAACTAACTTCATACAACTACTAAGTGGAGGAGATGAGATTCAAACCCTGGCTGTCAGACTCCAGGGACCATGTTCTTAAGGAAATGGGTTCTTTGAACTTCACAATTAGGGTTTACCCAGGAGACAGAAACAATACCAGTTACATTAAAAGAGGGATTTAATATGATGAACTGAAGCTATATACTGAAGAAGTAGAGGGCCAATGAGGATGTTAAGGTACCACCAATAAAGCATCTTCTGGAAGCAGGTGGGCTGGGAGGACCAAAGGGTGAAGATAGAACTACTAATATTTTAGAAGTTTGGTGAAGCTGAAATTCAGCTATCCGAGGAGGTGGTGTTACTTAGCTTCTGCGGTGTCATGGGACTGGTCCGTGGATGTGAAAGGAGAAAGTATTGGCCAGCTGCTATTGATATCTAGGGGCGCCATAACAGTGGTTCTTCAAGTGCTGGAAAAAGTTTCAAACTGGAACCAAATGCCACTATTGGCAGAAAAATATTGCTGTTGGATCAAAGAATTGTTGCTAGGATACTGCTGACAGGAAGGAATCAAAATTAAAACAAATAAGAAGGATGGCATCCCTTCTTGATTCCCTTCCTGCATCCTTACAGGTAGAGCCTAACAGGGTACAGCTGGCAAAACAGAGACGTGGTTTTGACTCCAAGTTGCAGCATCACAGGACTTCCCAGGTGGCTCAGTGGTAAGGAATCTATCTGCCAGTGTAGGAGATGCAGGAGATGTGAGTTCAATCCCTGGGTTGGGAAGATCCACTGGAGAAGGAAATGGCAACCCACTCCAGTATTCTTTCCTGGGAAATCTCATGCACAGAGGAGCCTGGTGGGCTATAGTCCATGGGCTTGTAAAGAGTCAGACATGACTGAGCATGCACACACGCCCAGTACCTCAAAGCAGTGCCGGTTTGACTCAAAGCATAATATTCAAATAGGGAAATCAGTTTAAAATTCAGGGTGGGGGGAGTTTATTTGGTTCCCTCAGTACAGTGACATCTTATAAACTTTTTATGAATATGACCTGCCTCTCCTATTAAATTACAGATTCTCTCTGACAGTGTCTAACTTAGACCTTTTTCAAGGGCCAGGCCAGTACAGTCCACATAGTAGGTACATAATAAATTATCATTGCAGCAGTGATGTCAGAAAGACTTGAGTATAGATTTCAGAGCATCTGTTCGTGGGGTCAGCTGAACAAATAAAGCTTGGGTATATTATTCAGGATAAGGGCTTGTTACATCCCTGTGGATGCTCAAGAGAACTCCAGTGTTTGAAGAAAAGTTTACAAAGATTGAAACAATATCCACTGACTCTCCCCTGGTGAGATGATCATTAATTAAGGAAATGGAGGCATTGATCTGTTGGATGGCATTCCATCAGCAGAACCATGGCCTGTGAAAAGGCAGGTTCTGATTTTCATTCATATTTCCGGGAGGCTTCCCAGCTGGGTGGCAGTGTTCTGATCCCCTATGTTACCTGTCAAAGGATAATGAATATCCCTGATGGGAACAACACTGACCTGACAGCTCTTCTTTCATTTTAATAATGTGATTAGAATCAGGTTTGTGGTGCCAAAGTGAATAGTATTAGGAAATCAGTCATGTCTTTGAACAACAACAAAAAGGCATGTGAGGGAAGGTGAAAAGAAATAATTCTTTTAGTCTGAAACAAAAGAAGAGAAACAGCAGCATTTCTGTTACTGTGATTCTTACTGTAGGATCACAGATAGTAGAAGAATAATTTTCTGTTTCCTCATTTGTTGGCCCACAGTATATTTTCCAAGTTGAGTGTGGGCAATGTGCGATAGAGACAGAAGCACCATCCTATACTAGGCCACTTGAGAGCCCTAAGTCAGCCAGGAACTGCTGTGTGAGCTTGGCTGAGTCACTTGGCTTCAGTGGCCTTCAGTTTTCTCTTTTGCAGAATAAAGAGGTTGGCCTTAATCAACATCCTGCATTTTCTCCCTCATTCCTATAGCTTCTTCTCCTGTCTTATTTTCCTTGACATGTTAACATGTATTGTTTTAAAATAGTCAGTTGAAAAGAAACTCTCACTTTTTCAAGACCTATATCAATACCTCTGGGGAAAAAAAAAACAAACCTATGTGCCATCCCCCAAAAGAGTATTTCTCGATCAAAGGACTTAATTTATGATATACATATTTTGCTAATGTGAAGGCCATCAGTCCTATTGATGTGCATTGAAATGAAATCCATGTATTTTTTTTTAAGTTGTATAGTTTTTACTTTAGATACTAATTTTTGAGGTGGCAAGTTTAAAGCCATGCAATCGTATAGTGACTTCACCTTTCTAAATATAGTGTTCAAAAAAATCTGTATGCCATATAAAGTAAGTATGTGTTACATCTTCAGATGGAAACTTCAAATATAGCAGTTTGCTCTAGTTTTGCATTAGGATCAATTATTGCTTTGCTTTAAAGGAGCTAATCATGTAAGAATTGTCTTCTCTTGAGCTAGAATGATCTGTCTTCATTTAGTACATCCATCTATCTGTCTGTCCATCCTGAGGGCTTGAATCTGACAAGATCATCCAGAGACATTGTAAAAAAAATGTTTTCTTTCTCTTTTTTTTTGATTAATTTATTTTAATTGGAGGCTAATTACTTTCCAATATTGTGGTGTTTTTGCCATACGTTGACATGAATCAACCACAGGTATACATGTGTTCTCCAGTCCTGAACTCCCCTCCCACCTCTCTCCCCATCCCATCCCTCTGGGTTGTCCCAATGCACTGGCTTTGAGTGCCCTGTTTCAGGCATCGAACTTGGACTGGTCATCTATTTCACATATGGTAATATACATGTTTCAATGCTATTCTCTCAAATCATCCCACCCTCACCTTCTCCCACAGAGTCCAAAAGTCTGTTCTTCATATCTGTGTCTCTTTTGCTGTCTCATATATAGGGTCATTGTTACCATCTTTCTAAATTCCAAATATATGCATTAATATACTGTATTGGCATTTTTCTTTCTAACTTACTTCACTCTGTATAATAGGCTCCAGTTTCATCCACCTCATTAGAACTGACTCAAATGTGTTCTTTTTAATGGCTGAGTAATATTCTGTTGTGTCTATGTGCCACAACTTCCTTATCCATTCGTCTGCTGATGGACATCTAGGTTGCTTCCACGTCCTGGCTATTGTAAACAGTGCTGCGATAAACATTGTGGTACACGTGTCTCTTTCAATTCTGGTTTCCTCGGTGTGTTTGCACAGCAGTGGGATTGCTGGGCCGTATGGCCATTCTATTTCCAGTTTTTTAAGGAATCTCCACACTGTTCTTCGTAGTGGCTGTACTAGTTTGCATTCCCACCAACCGTGTAAGAGGGTTCCCTTTTCTTTACACCCTCTCCAGAATTTATTGTTTATAGACTTTTGGATAGCAGCCATTCTGACTGGTGTGAGATGGTACCTCATTGTGGTTTTGATTTGCATTTCTCTGATATTGAGGGTCTTTTCATGTTTTCTTTGTCTTCTATGTCTTCTTTGGAGAAATGTCTGTTTAGTTCTTCGGCCAATTTTTTGATTGGGTTGTTTATTTTTCTGGTATTGAGCTGCATGAGCTGCTGGTATATTTTTGAGATTAATTCTTTGTCAGTTGCTTTGTTTGCTATTCTTTTCTCCCATTCTGAAGGCTGTCTTTTCACCTTGCTTATAGTTTCCTTCGCTGTGCAAAAGCTTTTAATTAGGTCCCATTTGTTTATGTTTGCTTTTATTTCCATTACTCTGGAAGGTGAATCATAGAGGATCTTGCTGTGATTTATGTCAGAGAGTATTCTGCCTATGTTTTCTTTCTTGATGTCCACCAAGATTATAAACAAACAGTCCAAATATCACTTGTTTCAATTTTTTGTAATTTGACTAGGGACATATTTATGTTTTATTCCAGACTGTTTCATTTCTAAGCACTTAACCTGGGCAAGCTACTCACTCTGTGAACCTGTCTCGGTCTGTGAAGTTGAGATCCTATTTCTCACCTCACAGGATTACTTCAAGACTTAAAAGCAATTCTAGGTATAAAGGTCTTAATGCAGTGTCTGGCTAGCATCAGTTTCTTCCCTTCTAGTTTTTAACCTGCTTCCTACTTAACAATTATTTATGAAAAAGCAGTTACCTTGCAGCACCATATCTGGCCTTTGATGAGTGTATCTGTTTCTTAGAAATATCTGAAACGGACTCTAATTTAAACCAAAGGAACTTATTGCAAGGCTATCAGGAACTCATAGACTTGCTAGGGAAGATGGAGAAACTTCTATAGAAAGGACTGGAATCTGGAGATTCCTAACGATACAGGAAGAAAGGAATAGTTCCATAGCAAGAATGGTTGAATGGATAAACACAACCACCACTTTCCCTGCCCTCTTATTTCTGTATCTCTCAAGATTTAGAGTTGAATCAGAGGAGGAGTCTGATTGCGATTAGATGAAATGACTCATCAATGGCTTTATGGGATCTTTTGAAGGGAAGACCCCATTCCCTCAGATCCTAGGTGGGAGGGAAATTCCTGAAGTTACTCATCCATCACAATACACATACTAGTGGTGAAGGTCAGAAAGCTCCCCACGAAGAAACCCAGATACTGGGGGGAAAGGAAATGGATGCTGGGTGGATTGCAAGTGCCGAGGACAGTCAGCATATACATGCTTATACTATCTATCTCCAGATATTTTTACAGATTCTGAATCCCTCAGTTCTCAGTCTTTATTTTGGTAAACTTAAAGGGTCTTGATTGATTTGTTTGTTCTTTTAGGACAGCCTTTTCCATCTCTGAGAATGTTTTAATTGCTCTTCATTGGATCTTTTCCAGGTCTTGTTAAGTCCTTATTGAGCTGTGGTAATCAGAGCTGCATAGTGTTTTGAGTGCTGATGCAGTTTGATTGGTTTCAAGGAAAGGACAATGTGTTTGGTTTTATGGTCAATATCCTTGGTGAACATTAATGTTATTTATTGGAGGACTGAAGACAATATATTTTGTTTTTACATTACTTAGGCATCCAGCAACGTAAGCTTTGCTGGCTCCATAAGACCTAATATTTTTGAAACAGAGAAATATGAATAAAGAATGAAGTTATTTGACACTACTTAGGAGAAGGGGAAAAATAAAAACCCACATTTCTGCACACCCCTAATCTGTTGTTTGAGCAGAAACTCTTTGGTTTGGGGTTTAGATCCAAGTAATCAACCTGGATTTGGTTGTCAATTTGGTTGTCAGTTTTGGTTTTCCAAAAGTGTAACCTTTGACAAGTCACTGTAATTCTGCCTGGTTTCAGTTTTGTCATCAGTGAAATAGAAACAATAATAGCTTGACTGGATTATATGTAATTTCATGTGATTACAGTAACTGAGGCTACAGCAAAATATCTGGCACATGGTAGAAATAGAATTGTAAGTCTCCCTTTCTCTTCCCCCTGTATTGAAGAGATAAGAGAAATCTGAAATAATTAAAAACACTGGATCCTTTTGGAGTTAGTTAAGGGAAGACTTTTTTGGACTTCCCAGGTGGCTCATTGATAAAGAATTCCTCTACCAGTGCAGGAGATGTGAGTTCGAGCCCTACGTTGGGAAGATCCCCTGGAGTAGGAAATGGCAACCCACTCCAATACTCTTGCCTGGAAGGCTCTATGGATAGAGGAGCCTGTTAGGGCTACTCCATGGGATTGTAGAGACAGACATGACTAAGCATGCATGCATGCTCGCATGCACTCACATACACATGTGCTTCCTTTAACCCGGGGCTCTCGCAGGATCCTATGATGCTACACAGTGGCAATAGGCAGGTTGAGGGTTGAACCAGCTATCTTCCTGGGTCAAGTCCCATAAAACCTTAATGCCTAGAGTCCTGCCCCCTCCCAGTCCCCGACTGCAGGGGCCCTCAGCACAGCTCATTGTGGAGCAGTTGTGCCTAGGATTCCTTCTGCTAGTAAGACATTCATTTATCAGTTCATTCATGCATTCATTCATTCAAAGGGAAGACTTTACAGGAGAAGTGAGCCTGAAGCTGGTCTTTGAGAGAGAGAATAACTTCAGGGACTTTCATGAATTTATGGAAAGAGATAGTGAGTACATGAATAGAAAAGTCAGCATATCTGAAAGTTGAAAATAGGGAAGACCAACCAGTTTCCCTTCTGGTTTTCAGAGGAGTTAGTTAGAAAAGGATGGAAGATGGTGGTGAGATATCTCCTGATGGGATATTAGGAGGTTTCTGTGCCCAGAAAAGCATACAAAGTAATGTTTAAGATGGTAAATTCATTCAGGATGACCAGGCTTGTATCAAAGAGTAACTGAGTATTAAGCAATGAACACTTTCCCTTCAAATTCATCCCTGTTTATTTTTAAATTTCATACAGTATCTTTGGTAAAGATTGTTGACTCTGTTACTTGTCACAGGCTCTGTTCTAACTTCATCTTTCTGAGTCGTCTCTGTGAATTGTAACTCTGTGTCTGCCCCAGGGTTGACTTATTCAGATTCATAGAATGTTAAAGGTAGGCTACCGCAATTCCTCCACATTCCAGATGAACACATCTGAGAAAGGACATGAAATGCCAAGCACTAGGGACTTTTTGAAGCACCATGTAACAGAAAAATCATGGATTTTAGGTAGATTTCTTGCACTTACCTAAATGCATGAACTTGGACATGTAATCTGACCTTGGAAAATCCAGTTTCCTTTCTATTTAAGAAGGTAGACAATGCCTGCCTCAAAAGATGATTGTGAGACTGAAATAAAGGAACATTTGTCAAAAGAGCTCAATCACTATTAGTCCCCTTCCCTTTCCTTTGGAGCTGATTTACCTTCTACAGTTTAAGAAGAGGGTTGCCCCCTATCCCATACACTTTAGGAGAAGGAGCACCAAGTGGTAGGTCAACTCACGGAAAGAACGTAAGGGTAAATTACTATGTTTCTTGGTTCTGTTCTTTTCAAAGCAATATCATTTTGGGAGAAGGAGGTGAACAGCATTTCTTCCTTAGTCACAGCTTCTGGGGGCTGAGCCACTTATGATTCTGGCAGAAATTCAGAGTGACATTTGAGGGGCAAGGCAGATGGCTGTCATTTCCATTAAGAATAACTGCACCCCAGCCCTTTATCCACAAGTCTGCAAATGTGTTTGGCTCCCATAGAAGGTTTATGTGTTGGCAGTTTCAACCAAATGATTCCTTCAAGCCTGAACATATAAGGACTTTCAGATGGCTCTGTGGCTTTTTTCTCTCACCTTTACTAATTCCTGTGGTCTCAAAATTTACAACCCTTAAGGCAACAAAAGCTGTTACCCAGAACTGGAAGAAGTACTGAACTGGGATTCCCCTCCCCCCCAATTAAAAATTTTAAAAACATTTTATTTAACTGAAAAGAACCAGAAATGAATGCAAAGTGTAGTATACTGGAAGGCACAGTGAACAGACAATGGATGTGCAAATTAGAGAAATTGTATTTAAGTTTCAGAATTTCCACTTACCTGCTCCAAGGCTTCTGACTTTGTGATTTTGACTCTCTAATCAATATTCAATTCAGTATTTTAATAATCCATTGCAGCATAATCTTTTTGTGATCCTATATTTTTTTAGTAGGTTCAAAATTATTACAAACATTGGAAAATTGAGAGTCTAATGCAATGAACAATCTTGTACCATTGAATCCTATCAAATTTTAACATTTTACTGTCTTGCCATATATACTTAATAAGGTTCAGGTAGCATTAAATTCGGAGAAGGCAATGGCACCCCACTCTAGTACTCTTGCCTGGAAAATCCCATGGACGGAGGAGCCTGGTAGGCTATAGTCCATGGGGTCGCTAAGAGTCGGACACGACTGAGCGACTTCACTTTGACTTTTCACTTTCATGCATTGGAGAAGGAAATGGCAACCCACTCCAGTGTTCTTGCCTGGAGAATCCCAGGGACAGCGGAGCCTGGTAGGCTGCCATCTATGGGGTCGCACAGAGTTGGACATGACTGAAGCAACTTAGCAGCAGCAGCAGCAGCAGCATTAAATTGCTTAGATACCTTTCTTGGACCTCATTCATCTTCCTATTTCTCATGAATTTGTTACTTATTTCTATATTATTACTGTCTGTCCATATATCTATTAACACTATGTTGTATTCTTTGACTTGTTTCTTACATTATAGATATGACGTCATGCTGCATATATTCAATTGCCATTTGCTTTTGTGATTCAACATGTTTTTGAGGTTTATCCATGTTCATCTTTGTGCCTCTGGTTCATTCATTTTAATTGCTATGTAGTAACTCTTTGCATGAATAATCCACAATTTACTTATTCTTTTTCCTGTTCACTAGTTTTTGCAATGGCAAATAGTGCTAGATTTAGTACACTGGTATAAATCTCTTCTGCTGTGTTCGTCTTTAACTTGCCTTCATATTGTCACATTGCTTCAAAGAGTGGAATACCATTGCTCCCATTGCTTATTCCTATGATTGTTTGTTCTGTAATCACTTGGTAGCACAAGGAATTATTAAGAACCCTAAATTTACTCTCTCTTTAAAATTCAACACACATTGTATGTTCTCTTTGGCACTGGACTGCACTAAGTATAAAAATCAGAAAAACCTTACAACCTGATTGCAGCAAATTCTGTACTGTCGACAAGCCATATACACTTATTATCCTGCCTGTTATTATCACATATGATAGTAAGAATGTCTACTCAGTTCATTGGGCTATACTAATTTACCAGAACCATTCTTAAGCTTAGTTGAAACAAATGAACTTACAACAGTTTTTTGGTGTTCTACTCTGGTTTTTATTTTTTGTATTTATTGTTTCTGTTTTACTTTTTTACTTAGAGTGCTTCTGGCATTATAATAAACACATATAATGGAGACCCAGATGTATTTTAATTCTTAATTGAATTGACCTTGATTATGGTCAGAGCCCTCTGGATATATTGCTTAGCTGCCTGGAATGCTGGAACTATTACCAGAAAAAGAAGACTTTCTGTTGTTGTTTGAGTTTCATATGGATATTTACTTGTCATATTTAACAGTATTGAAACTGGAGTCTCAGGACTGGTTCTTGTGCAGATTGAGGAAAGATGCTCAGTCATTTGTTGACCAAGACAACAGATCATGTTTCCAGTTGTGTTGTCAATCAGATTGACAAGGCATGATAGTTTCATGTAGCAGCAAGTTACTTAGCTTTAAGAAAGGATATAGAACAAGAAGTACTGCCACCTGCACAACCAGTAGCATCATAGAGGCCTCAGACACCTAGATGCAGCTGCTGGTGTCCCATCCTAGCATGGGGTTTGCTTTGGTTTCAAGGCATAGAAACTGATTCTATTTGGATCCCTTCCCTGTCAGGGAAGACGCTGCATGTTATATTGGGCATATTCTAAGGTAGCAGTATAATCAAATGATTTGAGAGCATGGGTGGACTTTGTGGTCAAACAAAGTCCAGCCCTGGCTGTAGAGAAGCTGCAGGGTCTGTGATTGTTCAGCTTAATATCTTGAGGTCACCTAGTGCATGGAGGGAAGTGTGCCCAGTTAGCATTCTGACATGCAGCTGTTGACATAGGTACCTAACTCTTCTGACTACTACATCTAGGATGCTCAACAGTAGCCTTGAATCAGAAATCAGTGCATGGTAAACCTAGTGAGATCCTCATTTATCTCTAAAGGTTGTATTTCCTCGCTTGGTATTGCAGAATGTGCATCTAGGGATCAGCTGTTCCTCATCCATTTCCAGAGCCTGGTGGAAGAGGTTATAATCCAGATGTTAACTCTTACCTCTTACGTTGCCTCAGTTTACTAAGCTTCAGCAATTCAGGTGGACAGTGGGGTATAGGATATAATAGAAATGGTGCTTTCTGCCTTCCTGGCAGGGAAGACTTTGCATGTCATATGGGGCATATTCTAAGGTAGCAATAGAATAGTGATTTGAGAGCACAGTTAGGCTCTGGGGTCAACAAATTCATGTTCAAACTCTGGCTGTACTAATTGCTAGCCATCTGTCTCTGTGATAGGCTGAGTGTGAAGGTACCCATGTCCTAACCTCTGGAACTTGTTGATAACGTAGTTTAAAAACAAAGAAGAATTAAGGTTGAAGATGGAATTATGGTTGCTCATCAACTGTCTTTGAGATGTTTTCATTTTCCTGAATTATGGGTTGGCCCAATGTAGTTGCAAGAATTTTTATAAATGAGAGAGGGAAGCAAAAGAGAGATCCAGATAAATGGCATCATGAAGGAGTTAGCTAGGCTGGTTTTGAAAATGAATGAATAGCCATGGGCCTAGAAATTCATGAAGCCTCCCTGATGGCTCAGATGGTAAAGAATCTGCCTACAATGTTGGAGACCCCGGTTTGATCCCTGGGTTGGTTAGATCCCATGGAAAAGGGAATAGCTACCCACTCCAGTATTCTTGCCTGGAGAATTCCATGGACAGAGGAGCCTGGCGGTCTATAGTCCATGGATAGTTAAGAGTCGGACACTACAGTCCAAGAGTCAGGCACACTGAGCAACTAACACTTTCTTGGGGCTTTCCAGGTGGCACTAGTGGTAAAGAACCCATTTACCAATGCAGGAAGCATAAAAGACAGAGACGTGGGTTCGATCTCTGGGTCAGGAAGATGCCCTGGAGGAGGGCATGGCAACCCACTCCAGTATTCTTGCCTGGAGAGTCCCATGGACAGAGGAGCCTGGTGGGGTAGTCCATAGAGTCGCAAAACGTCTGAGAGGACTGAAGTGAATTCATAGGCATACAGAAGAAACTTGAAAAGGCAAGGAAGCATTCTTCTCCAGAGCACTACCACTGTGCCACCACCACCTTGCCCCCCATCCCCCCAACCTGGGCAAAAAGGAACTCAGCTCTTCTGATACTTGGATTTCAGCCCAGTGAGACCCTTTTGGACTCCCTGACCTCCAGAACTGAAAGATAATACATTTGTATTACTTTAAGCTAAGTTTTCTGTAATTTCAATAGACAGCTAAAGCTTTGCCCTTTGCTTCTCTGTGATTTATTTTCTCATTTTGTAAAATGATGTTAATAACAGTCCTGTCTCCCCCTACCCTGACTGTGAGGTGTAAATGCTTATGCAGGGCTCAATGCACACTCTTGGTGAGACCTAATCTTTGGTTTGTGGTCTCAGGCAAAATGAGGACAGTAGTCATTTCTTGGCTTTCTTATAGAATTGATGTGAGAAGAAAATGGAGTTCTCTTAACTTTTATTTTTTAAATCAAATATTGAATACTATTCAAATATAACTTATAATTTAACTCTACATTTCAAATATCTTAAGAGATGATATTTCAAAAATATATGAAAAGAGGCAAAATAGTACACATGAAGCACCATTCATTTCAGGAAATCTTATTGGAGTAACGGGTGGTATTAATTCTGTTGATTGGTGCTGAGTAATATGGATTTTCCTTTTAGGTATTCTATATTTATTGCAGTATTCGTTTCCTATTTATGTGGTAATAATTATGGTTCTTCATTCCAAATCCCAGAGATGTGTGTTATCGTTTAATTGCAAACTTTGCTTATAATTTCTGAATGTAAACAGAATGATCTTTATTTAATTCAAATGAGGATGAAGCAGAAGAATCATCTATTTGGCCAGGATATAATTATCATACCTCCACTAACACATTTTGAGTATTTTAAAGGTGTGTTAATTTTCAGTGAGTGAAATGAAAAAGTTCTCGTTGTACTGCTTGCTAATAATTAGGTAGCTCAAAAATATTTATGGTGAGTTTTGATTGAATGTACAGTTAAATAAATAAATTCAGGCAGATATAATTAAGGCTTATTTGTCTTGATTGCTTTTAAAAAATACAACTGACCCTTGAACAACAAGGGATTGAGGGGCACCAGCCCTCTTCATGGTTAAAAATCCACTTACAACTTATAGTCGGCCTTCATATCCACAGTGCCTCTTTATCTGCAGATTCAACCAATTGTGGATTGTGTAGCATTGTTATATGAATTTAGTGAAAGAAATTACGTGATTGAGCAGATCCTTGAAATCATTTTGTTAAAAAGTCAACAGATTTCCTTTATTGAGGTCAAGAGTACATTACACATCTCTTTCTCTGAGTGTATATGGAATGAAAAGTGAACTAGGCTATTATTATAATTGATTATCACTGCTTCTGTTTTCACAAAAATGTGGCAACCTGTAGTGTGATAGAGATATTATTTGCATGTTCTGAATTTTCAGGTGACTAGCACTGAGAAGTGATAGCCATTTGTAATATTTAAACAATTAAAATGAATATAACTAATGCACACCCTGAAAGTTATGTCTTGTCATTTCTTCTCTTCTTCTAAACAAAAAATAATGATAAAGACTCTGGTTATTTGACTACTCCTATGTGAAAATTCAAAAGTTAACATTGAAAAGATAAATGGAGTGATTTTTAATGTTGCAAATAGTTGATTTACCTTATACAAGAATACGATTCCTTTTCAAAGAGGTTGACAGGCAGAAAGCTTAAATTTGAAATATTTTGCAGTTTTGATACTCTCAAGTCAATTGGAAATAAAGAATGAAGTTTCTCATGATATTAAATAGGAAACTGGATCAGTCTTTAATATTTGGATAAGGTTTGGTTCTGAATGCAGACCCAAATAAATAAATAGGAATTTTGTTACAGAAATCTTGAAAAAAAAATCAATAAATATTTGAAAATGCATTTGCATTTTAGAGCCAGTCAGCATCTTTGGCATAGCCACAAGGAAATAAAGAAGCATTTGAAAAAAAGAAAAAAAAAGTCTTTATAGAGGGAAAAAAATCCTCCTGTAAGTAAATCTAAAATAGAAGCATCTCAGGAACTTTGTGTCCTGGAGATGCTGGATAGTTTTGAGTAGAACTTGTACAAAGTTACCAAACACCAGAAAATTTCACAGATCAGAAGCCATTTCATTTGATGTTCCTGATTTTTTTTTTTTTTTTTTTTCCCTTGAGTGACAGGGATAAAGCAAAGGTTTTAGAGACTGCTGCTTTCACTTTGGGCACTGCGAAGGGAGAAATTCGTATCAGATTTTTAGATTGCTAGGGTATGTCCTACTTTATGGAAAAAAACTTCATGGTGTTTACACTTGGAATTCTTAGCTTTGTAGATTTTACAGGATTAGATGCCAGCTGCACTGGGTCTCCTCTTTGAGGAAACTCACAGAAGTGAATCATTTCCATTCCATCAACTTTCATTCCTGTTGAGCCACAGAATAGTTTTAATGTCAGTGTCCTTCACATTGGAAGATTCCCCAGCTATGAAGCAAAGGACATGGCTGAACACATTGACCTTTACTCTATTAAACCATTGCTCTAGGACAGACTAATGTTAGTTATTGGTGGCATTTTTAGGGACTCTGTCTCCTGCTGCTGGGCCTGACCTGTGGCCTCCGTACTTCCTAATTCCTACGCTGAGATCCACCTAACCACCTCCAGGCTGGAGCTTGGCTCTGCAGTTACGCTTGTCTTTTTTGAATCTGTTAAGCCATGGCCGTTTGCCTGGAATAGGCTGAATTATTTTCCCCAATTTTATCTTGTGGAATAGATATTGGGAAAGGTTCAACAGAAAGAGCAGATAGCTTGGTTGTTCTCAACCTTCACTTCTTTCCTGGGAGATTTTTAAAAAAGGCTTACCTCTGGACCCACCATCAAAATTCTGATTCAATTGTTCAGATGTGGGTACTGGTTCATTTTTAAAACCCCAGATGACTTTATATGTGGACAAGAAGATCTAGGAGCTAGATCTAGGCTTCGGATTTTCAAAGTATAATTCCTGGACCAAAAATGTCAGTATCACTTGGGAACTTACTGGAAATCCAAATGCTCCATATCAGGAGGCATGCCAAAGTTTGAGAAGAATTGATGCTTTTGAACTGTGGTGCTGGAGAAACTCTTGAGAGTCCCTTGAATTGCAAGGAGACCAAACCAGTCCATGCTAAAGGAAATCAGTTCTTGAATATTCACTGGAAGGATTGATGCTAGAGCTGAAGCTCCAATACTTTGGCCACCTGATGCAAAGAGCCGGCTTACTGGAAAGGACCCTGATGCTGAGAAAGATTGAGGGCTAAAGGAGAAGAGGGTGACAGAGAATGAGATGATTAGATAGTGTCACCAACTCAATGGACATGATTTGGGCGAACTCTGGGAGACAGTGGAGGACTGAGGAGCCTGGCATGCTCCCGTCTATGAGGTCACAGAGTCAGACATGACTTAGCAACTGAATAACAGCAGTGACAAAATTTGAGAACCACTGGTCTAGAGTAACCTCCTAAGGTGGGAGAAAATGACTTGAGGGTATGCTCCATTGACACCCCTGTATTATATGTGAAAAGTGGGTCAGCACAGAGCCAAGTCTAGGAATAAGTCAGACACTAACCACTGGGGAGCAGGCAGAATACTGAGACTCATGCTACCACCGCATCTCAGGAAGTTCTCTGTCAGGAGATAGTACCCGATTCCAGCCAATGGTAGTTAGCATGTGAGCTTTAGAAAGATACCGTATTGATTTCAAATCCTGGACTTTACTTTTATTAACTCAGCAAACTAACCTCTCTGATTTTCATTTTTCACATAGGTAAAACAGGGATGGTAGTTACTACCTTTCTAGGTTACTGTGAGAGTAGAATAAAATTGTGAATGGAAAATATCCAGCAAGAGTAAATGTCTTGGACATGTCACAACAAAAATGCATTCTCCAGAAATTATTGGTATTATTTCCATACAAGAATAGTCATTACATTGTATGTGGTGCTGTCACTGTTTCCTCTTGCATCCATGGTAAATATTGTGAATTAACCCCAGCAATCTTCCTTGTGTACTGAGGCTTTGAGTGTTTTCTGATACAGCACTCTAGGCAAACACACTCACACCTGGTTTTCAAATGAATCCTATTTTAGAGACTGCTGTTTTTACTGTGCCCATTGCAAAGAGAGAAACCCATATCAGAGTTTTATATTGCTGCGTACGTCTTACTTTTATGGAAAAAAAAACAAAATTGGGGTTAAGAATGCAAAAATCTTCTCAGAGGTACCCCTCCCTGTTCCTGTTTCTTTCCTGCCCACATTTAAGAAACACCTGATATATAGCAATGTCCAGTAGATGTACAGTGCTGTGCATGTATGCGAAGTCGCTTTAGTCGTGTCCGACTCTTTGTGACCCTATGGACTGTAGCCCACCAGGCTCCTCTGTCCATGGGGTTTTCCAGGTAAGAATACTGGAGTGGGTTGCCATGCCCTCCTCCAGGGGATCGTCCCAATCCAGAGATCAAACCCCCGTCTCTTATGTCTCCTGCATTGGTAGGCAGGTTCTTTACCACTAGTGCTGCTTGCACAGTGCTAGCCACATTTAAAAGTTCTGATAACCACAGTAAGAAAATAAGAACTTTAACTTGAGACTTTGTGTGTCCAGAGCCCATATTTCTAATCCCTTCACTTTACCACCTTTAGAGAGGACAAAACCTTATCTCTGACCTTTATCTATGCTCTGACCTAGAAATTCTCCAGAAAAACCTTTGGCTCTGCTCTGATTTTCTCCTTCCTCCCCTATTAATACATTGCTAGACAGCATCAATGGCACCCCACTCCAGTACTCTTGCCTGGAAAATCCCATGGACAGAGGAGCCTGGTAGGCTATAGTCCATGGGGTCGCTAAGAGTCAGACGACTGAGCGACTTCACTTTCACTTTTCCCTTTTATGCACTGGAGAACGAAACAGCAACCCACTCCAGTATTCTTGCCTGGAGAATCCCAGGGACGGTGGAGCCTGCTGGACTGCTGTCTATGAGGTTGCACAGAGTCAGACACGACTGAAGCGACTTAGCAGCAGCAGACAGCATCAACCAGAGGAACTGAATATAGAATTTGGTGACAGGTTTCACCAACTCTATAAACATACCTTGAAATTCCCATGGAGGTCATGTAGTTGATGAAAATATATTTTTGAGTGTTGCAAAATGGCTCTTCCTTAGGTTCATTTTAGGGTCTATCTATGTCAGGTGATAACTGAAAACGTTGCAGAGAGAAACAGTGTGAAACTACTGACAGATAGGGAGTTATCCTTTAGTATACCTCATTCTGAAGATGGAAGCTGTCTCAGAGGAATGAGCACAGTCTTTCCAGGTGCTTTGATTTCATTTCATCCCAGCTCCTCAAAAACCTCATTGAGTTTCTGTGTCCTATCACACCATGGGCACAAAGCCACGGATCGTGTCCTGGGAATCTATTGCTGTCTGATGGACACCTCAAACTTAGTCATGTAAAACAACCATCACTTACTCTACTCATAAATTCTGTGGGTGAATAATCTAGACAGGGCCCAGCAGGGATAGCTTGCATCTCCTTGATACCAGGGTCTCAGCTGGGAAATCTTAAAGAGCTGGGAAGAAATCTCAGGCAACTGAGCAGTGGCATCTTTCGAAGGCTTCTGTCCTCACGTGTCTGGTGCCTGGGTTGATATTTCTTGAAGGCTGGGCTCAGCTGGGACTGTCACCTGGAGCCTGCACATCTGCATGTCTGGCCTTGTGTCTTCAGCCTTTCACCACCTGGTACTGGGTTCTGGGAGGTAACATCCTGGGATGGGGCATCCAGAAACTGCCAGACTCATTCTGATCTTCACCTTGGAAGTCATGTGACATGGTTTCTGCCACATTCCCTTGATTACAAATGCATTTGTAAGGGAGGAATAGATTGGGCTCCATGACTCAGGGAAGAGTGAGATTATATTGCAGAATAGCATGTGAGCTGGGGCATACAGTTTTGACCATTTTTAGAAAAACCTGCCACAGACCCAGAGAAGAAGATGATATTTGTCTGTAAACATCAGGGGAGTTATCCAAAGGTAGGGAGACAGGCACAGGACACCTATATCAAGCAGCTTCCTTTTCCTTTGGAAGGAATCCAGGCCCACAAGTGCATATTCACTATGTAAATAGGGCTATTTCCTTTGCCTGTGTTTCCATGCCATTGTTAATTGAAGCAATTTCTATAGAACCATCACCTTGCTGTAATGATTTACTGTATGAACTCTAGTGTTGCTTTGACAGTTAGACTCAGTTTGTTTGCTGTTTTATTTATAATTATTTTCAAAGTTGATCCCCTGTCTCATTTTGCCTAGCTAACTCCCATTCAGTTCTTTCATTAAATGTCACTTCCTCTGGGAAGTCTTCCCTAACTCCTCACCTGGATCATGTTCTCTTGTTGTGTATTATTATTTCTAGTGTTTACTATCTGCGACTAGAAGGCTTGATTTGTCTCTAGATAATAGTCCATCCTAAAGGAGATCAGTCCTGGGTGTTCATTGGAAGGACTGATGTTGAAGCTGAAACTCCAATACTTTGGCCACCTGATGCGAAGAGCTGACTCATTTGAAAAGACCCTGATGCTGGGAAAGATTGAAGGCAGGAGGAGAAGGGGATGACAAAGGATGAGATGGTTGGATGGCATCACTGACTCAGTGGACATGGGTTTGGGTGGACTCCGGAAGTTGGTGATGGACAAGGAGGCCTGGCGTGCTGCAGTTCATGGGGTTGCAGAGAGCTGGACATGACTGAGTGACTGAACTGAATAGGCTCTAAGAAGAGCCTTCCTAAGAAGACAGGACCAATGTCTATCTTTACCCTTGTATCGCCTCTGCTGAGCACATTGTTAGCACATAATATATGCTGAATAATTACATACTATTGAAGAAAGTTGCTTTCGAAATCTATTCTTGAACGTCTAGTCGGAGGGGTAAAGAAGACAACAAAAGGCAGGGAGAGGACCACAACATTTACATGATGTACTTCTCTTCTTCCTCTACCTATTCCTCCTTTTCATTTTTCCACCTCGTTCATGGAAGAAATCAGTTGCAGAAACCCCCCAGCACGCTTACCTAAGCCCACTGGACCTCCAGTAATCTCGGTATTAAGGATCATGGAAAGTAGCTGGTATCGTACACTATACTAGGTAGACTTTCCCAGGAACAAGGAAGGAAGAGGGCAACAAATTATGGATGGTCAACCAAAAGAGTGTACCTTCCAGTCCATGAGGATGAGAAAGCTTAGTGTCTTCTTTTGTATGCTCTAGGAATTTACTTGTTAATACAGATTCCTAGGAATACTCATCAGAGAGCTGAGGCAGTACAGACAGATTATAAACCTCTTTTAAGCTTAATAGAGATACACTTCTATATTTTTAGAATGGCATTTACTTTGATAATTGGCCTGGCATGTGTGTTTGTGTGTAAAATTAATTTTATTGAAGTGTAGTTGATTTATAATGTGTTAATTTTTTGCTGTTCAACAAAGTGATTCAGTTATATATGTATATGTGTGTGTGTGTATACGTGTATATATATATATATTTTTTTTCATTTTTCCATTATGATGTTTCACAGGATATTGAATGAGTTCCCTGTGTTATACCATATAACTTGTTTTTAATCCATTCTATATATAATACTTTGCATCTGCTAACCCCAAAGTCCATTCCATCCCCCCACCCCACCCTCTCTCCCTCTTGGCAACCACAGGTCTGTCTTTTATACCTTTGAGTCTGTTTCTGTTTTGTAGACAGGTTCACTTGTGTTATATTTTAGATTCTACATATAAGTGCTATCACATGGTATTTGTCTTTCTCTTTCTGACTTACTTCACTTATTACAATAATCTTTAGGTCCATCTATGTTGCTCTGGAGTAGGGTATAGCAACCCACTCCAGGATTCTTGCCTGGAGAATTCCTTGGACAGAGGAGCCTGACAGGCTACAGTCCTTGGGGTCACAAAGAATTGGACATGACTAAAGCGACTTAGCACGCACGCATTTTGATGCATATGGCATTATTTCGTTCTTTTTTCAAGACAGACTGGTATTCCTTTATAAATATGCTCCACATATTTATCCATTCATCTGTCAGTGAACACTTAGGTTGCTTCCATGTCTTGGCTATTAACAGTTTTGCTGTGAATATCGGGATGCGTGTATTTGAGTTATAGTTTTGCCTGGATATACGGCCTGACATATTTGAAGTATTCTGATTTTCAGAGTCCTAGACTAGCTGCATTAAAAAAACAAAACTACCTGTTACTGAGCATCTAGTATTATGTGTCAGGAACTGTGCAAAGCTTTCGAATTACATCTTTCTTAATATTCCCAACTCCACAGAAAGTAGGTAGCATCGTCTCTTTTTAAAGATGGGGACATGGGGTCTCAGAAGGGTTAAGTGACTTACTGATACCTTAGAGTTGCTTTATGTAGGGACTGGGGTTCAAACTCAGTATGAGTGTCTCAAATGCCTGCTCTTCCCTGTACCCTGAAAACACTGTCGCATGATTTCATTATGAACTTTGTATCCTCGGCCCTCTTTCTTTCAACCCTACAGGGTCTCTTTTCTAGGAAACATGAAGGGCATCAGCACCTCAGTGGTTGAACAATTAAACATAATCCTAGCACATTAGTTTTCTAGTGCTGCCATAACAAACTGCCACACACTGAGTGGTTTAAAACCACAGAAAAGCTTTCTTTCACAATGTTGGAGGCCAGAATACAAAATCAAGGAGCCAGCAGGGCCACGCTCCCTCCACAGCCTTGAGGGGGGAGCCATCCCCATCTCTCCTGTGTCCTGGGTGCTCTGGTGCTCCTTGCCTTGCGGCTGTGAGGTCCAGGCTCTGTCTCCAGCTGCACAAGGCCTTCTTCCTGTTATGTATTCTCTTCTTGAAAGGGTACCAGTCAGTGGATTTAGGGTCCACCTTAATCCATTATGGTGTCATCTTAACTAATGATGTATGCAAAGACCCTGTTTCATGATAAGGTCACATCCTGAGTTTCCAGCGGACATGAATTTGGGGAAGAAGCACTATTCAACCCACTATAGTTGGGGATGGAGAAGGAATTCAAAAGGAACAAAGGGAAATATTTGGAAAGCAGGGTAATAGGACTAGCACATTTTCAGGGTTCTATGTTTCCCTTTAATTCTATTCTCTTTTTCTCTGGGGCTTCGTGAGTCATCTGAGCCCAAGAGCACAAGAAAAGTCATAATCACATATTAAAATGGGAGCAAAAGAGACTTTTCCGTTTGACCAGTCTTCTTCCCAGATTCCTTGTTTTTCTGCACCATCACCTTGCTTCAGACAGAGAAAGACCAATACATTTGTGTCAAGAATCCCTGAAGGAAAAGGCAAGCTTCTGTGATAAAGAAAAACATCAACACAGCATTCGTTTTCTCTCCGTGTTTCATATTTAGACAGTTTTCTTCAGAATCTCTCTGGGTAGTTGTGGAACCTACACAATAGCCATCCTGCCTCTTCACAGCAAAAAGAGAAAAAGGTCACTTTGGGGATGGTTTTGTGACCGTTCTTTAAAGCCAAAGTCCAACAGCAGTTTCACATCTTTCTTTTATTCTCATTTTGGATATTTCTATTGGATAGGTGTTTAAAAGAAACCCAAAAACACTGGAGTGCAGTTCAGCTCTTCATTAATTTTGTAGCTTAACGATGCATTGCTAAATTATCCCTGTGGAACAAAACTAACATTTACTGAATCTGTATTGCTTAGCTGGTATACACCAGACACTTCATGCTCGATCAGTTACTCTTCCCAGCAGCTCTGCATGATGGATCTTATTGCTTCCAATTTTGGGCGACAATGCTGAGATTCAGAGAGCAAGCAACAAAGCTGGATTTGGATTCAGAGCCTTGGGGACATAAAGGAAAGTAAGAAAGCTCCTAGTAGTATCTTCCTATAATTATTGAGGAAGAGCTCATGGAAAATGCAGGCCAACATCACACCGTGATGATGTTGATGATGGTGGTAGTGGTGGCCTCTGCCATTTGTGGAGCATCCATTATGTGCCCAGAATAATTTCACAAAGTTTATTTCACAAAGATATTTCACAAAGTTTAATAACATTCACTGTATAAGTGTTTTCTGAATGTCTTTTTCATAATATAGTCAGTTTGGATCTGACGAAATCAGACACTAAACCTGGCTTTCTACTCCTAGTCACGCTATCATTGTCTGTTTTACATCCGCAGAAACTGTGGTGCAAAGAATTTGTCAAATCTCTCTGGGATTTGTATCCAGTACTAAGATTCGCATGCAGATCTGTCAGCCTCCAAAACTTTGTCTTTTCGATACAAACTTGATTGCACTGAAAGCATTTTCCTTTTCCTTAGAAGACAAACAAACAAGCACTTTTTTTAGCAATAAAAGATACATGTTGTTTGTAAAAAATTCATAAGTACAAACTAAGTGAAGTAAATAGTAAAATGCCTTCCATTTATCCTCTATCCAACTTCCCTGTGTAAATCATTGCTAATGGTTTAATATGCATTTTATAGATGTTTTTATGCATGGACAAATATGTGTAAATGATTAATATATATTATATATAACATGCCATACTTAATATATAGTACTGTATATCCAAATAGAAAAGCACTTGATTGAGTTAACTACACTGTGGTTTGTTTCTCCCTGCCGTGGAGGAATTAGAAAGGGTATATATTACAGAAAATAATAATAAAAGTAAAAGATTATTTTATGCAGATCACACACACACCAGAAAGGATGGGAACTGGCTTGTCTCGTTTTGCTTTTTGGTTTTGCTTCTGCAGTGATTCTGCCATATCTGTTCTACCCATATTCCTACTCATGGTTTTGAGTTGAGAATAGCTGTTGGTCCTAGAGACCCAAGCCTCTTTGCCAATGGGAAGACTTAGTACACTTGTTTTTCTGGGAACAGTTTAAGTGTCTACTGACAGATGAATGGAGAAAGAAGATATGGCATACATGTATATATTGCAATGAAATACGAGTCAGCCATAAAACATGAAATCTTGTCATTTATGACAACATGGATGGACTTTGAGGGCATTATGCTAAGTTAAATCAGGCAGACGGAGAATGACAAATACCATATGATTTCATTCATGTGAAATATGAAAAACAAACTAAAAAACGAATAACTGAACAAACCAAACAAAATCAAACACGTGGGTACAGAGAACAGAGCAGCAGTTACCAGAGGGGAAGTTTTGGGGATGCAAAATGGGACAAGGGGGTCAACTCTGTGGCGACAGAGAGAAACTAAATTTTTGGTAGTGCACACTGAAACTCCAATAGTTTGGCCACCCTCATGCGAAGAGCTGACTCATTTGAAAAGACCCTGATGCTGGGAAAGATTGAGGGCAGGAGGAGAAGGGGAAGACAGAGGATGAGATGGTTGGATGGCATCGCCGACTCAATGGACATGCGTTTGAGTAAACTCTGGGAGTTGGTGATGGACAGGGAGGCCTGGTGTGCTGCGGTTCATGGGGTTGCAAAGAGTCGGACACGACTGAGCGACTGAACTGAACTGACACAGTAGTGTATACAGAAATAGAAATATAATGTCATATGGATGAAATTTGTATAATGCTACCTCATTTTAAGAAAGAAGAAAAAGTTGGAGACTGAATCTCCCAGAGGGAACTGGGATTATAGGGCTTGGTATTTGGGAAGTAGTAAAAGTAGTCTAAGCTACGGTAGTTTAGCTCCAGGAGAGGGAAGATAGGGGCCTCTAGATTCTTCATTGATGTCTCCAAGAGTGGGTGAATAATGGGTATACAGTGGACCCCAAAATTCAGGTTCTAAATACTAGTGTACCTGCTCTTGGCAAAGATTTCAGCACCTGAGTTTAGCAGGTGAATGGCAGGGCTTCATACTGTTCATGGGGTTCTCAAGGCAAAAAAACTGAAGTGGTTTGCCATTCCCTTTCCTTGACAGTGTATTAAAAAGCAGAGACCTCACTTTGCCAACAAAGGTCCATATAGTCAAAGCCGTAGTTTTCCATTAGTCACGTACAGATGTGAGAGTTGGACCATAAAGAAGGTTGAGCACTAAAGAATTGATGCTTTCAAACTCTGGTGCTGTAGAAGACCCTTGACAGTCCCTTGGACTGCAAGGATATCAAACCAGTCAATCCTAAAGGAAATCACCGATTCACTTGGAAGGACTGATGCTGAAACTGAAGCTCCAATCCTTTGACTACATGACATGAAGAGCCCACACTTTGGAAAAGACCCTGATGCTGGGAAAGATTGAAGACAGAAAAAGGGGGAGACAGAGGATGAGAGAGTTGGATGGCATCACTGACTCAATGGACATGAGTTTGAGCAAACTCTGGGAGATGGTGAAGGACAGGGAAGCCTGGGGTACTGCAGTCCATGGGGTAATAAAGAGTTGGACATGACTTAGTGACTGAACAACAGCAAAGCAGGGCTTCAAGCCTCCTTTTAATTGGGCCAGAATAATAACCAGTGTGAAAATCAGACAGCCTTCGCATAAGGTTTTGCCTGAGACCCACAGAATCATGATAGAATCCCACAAAGGGCAAAGTGAGGTGGAGTGGATTTCAATAATAAATGAGATTTAGTTGTCCATTCTGGCAAATCGAGGGCTTACAGGGCTTAGAGTTGTATTTACTCTGACTTAGAAAATTGTTTCTCAAATTCACGCACTGTGTTAGATTGCAAAGAACATTTGTCCTTGAGCCTAAAGAACAGATTTTCAGATTTCATATAAGAAACTGGGAATGAATGCATTTTATATATAATTACTTCTTCCTCCTTCCCCCAATATTACCATTAAATAAATGTTGTTTTTTCAATTAAGGAAATGTGGCATGTCCCTAGGATATTAGCAAAATAACTAACATTTCTAATCTTCCTTTGCAGAACATTTCACCCAAGAATGATATCTGATGAGTCTTTCCATCCTTGCTTTAAGACATGGGCAGAAATAAACATGCCAGTTTAATTAAGAACTTTATACTTACTAATTTTTAACAGCTTTATTGAGGTATAATGTATGTAGCATAAAGTTCACCTCCTTAAAATGTATAGTTCAGGGAATTCCTTGGCAGTCCTGCACACTTCCAGTTCATGGGGCCCAGGTTCCATCCCATCCCGCAATATGCCGGGTGTGGCTAAAAAAATAACACCCCAAACAATCAAGCAGAAAAAACGACAGTGTTTTACTAACCCATACTAATTAGCACAAAAGCTATCTCAGTGAGAGTGACAAATTCAAACGAACAAAAATCTTTAAAATAAAAAAATACAGTTTAATTGTTTTAAGTGTATTTTCAGAATTGCACTTCCATTATAATACTCTAATTTTAGAACATTTTTATCACCCCAAGGAGAAAACTTGTATCCATTTCCTTGAACTTAGCCCTAAGTAGCCACTTACCTAGTTTATGACTTTATAGATTTGCCATCTGGATATTTTATATAAATGAGAACATAAAGCAGGTGATTGACTTCTTGCACTTAGCAAATGTTTTTGAGGTTTATCCATGACACATGCTGTTGTATGTAGCAGTGCTTCATTCTTTTCTTTCTTTAAATTTTTTTTTTTTTTTTGCACCACACTGCCTGTGGGCTCTTAGTTCCCCCACCAGGGATCGAACCCACACCCCCCTGCATTGCAAGTGCAGTTTTAACCCCTGACCACCAGGGAATTTCTGCTTCGTTATTTTTCATTACTGAAAAACATCCCATTATATTGATATACCACATTCTCTTTATGCAATCATCTGTTAATGTCTTTATGGGTTGTTTCCACCTTTGGCTGTTATGAATGATGCTAGTATGAATATTCCTGTGTGAATCTTTGTGTGGATATATTTTCATTTTTCTCAAGTGTATGCCTAGAAGCAGAATTGCTGGAGCATGTGGTAATCTTATATTTACTAGTTTGTGGAACTGCCGAGTAATTTCCAAATATTTCACATTCCCATTAGCAGTGACACAAGGGATTCAGTTTCTTTACTTTTTTATAGATAATTTCTGTTGTCAGTCTTGATTATAGTCATTCTGGTGTGTGTGACTTGGTCACTGTGGTTTTGCTTTGGGTCTCCTTCATGACTAAAGATGTTGAGTATCCTTTCATGTGTTTATTAGAGATTTATATGTATGCTTAGCAAAATGTCTATTTAAATACTTTTCCCATTTTCTAATCGGGTTGCTTTTTTATTACTGAGTTGTAAAGCTTTTTATATATTCTGGATTCAAGTTGCTTAAAAGATGCATGATTTGCAAGTATTTTCTCAGAATCTAGGAGTTGTGCCTTTAGCAATTCTTTATGAAGGAAGTGGCCTGACTCAGAGAGAGCTCCTTAAACCTCATTCCTTTCTCCTTTTCATACAGTCACTATGATAAATGAATATATCAACACATCATTACCTGCTTGTATTTCAGTTATAAGCTCTTCCCATCTAAGCTTTTGCCAGCTGCCTGATTCAATTAACTTTTCCTTTTCTTAATTCTCCTTGCTGTTGTTGTTCAGTCGCTCAGTTGTGGCCAACTCTTTGCGACCCCATGGACTGTAGCCCACCAGGCTCCTCTGTCCATGGGGATTCTCCAGGCAAGAATACTGGAGTGGGTTGCCATGCCCTTAACTAGGGGATCTTCCCAACCCAGGAATCAAACCCAGGTCTCCTGCTTTGCAGGCCGATTCTTTACTGTCTGAGCCACATATTATAAGGGAATCTTTCTGAGCAAGGAGATTGAGCATTCTTTCCTCTGAGGAGGTGAGAACTGAACTGAATACCCAGGATAAGCAAGTGTTAATGTGGCTAAGAAAGAAGAGCATGTGAAAGTGTCTGTGACCCATGGGGACAAAGCCCTTTTGAAACAGGAAATAAAGCACTGTGGTAGGAGCTGAGCAGACAAATGTGAAAATGAACTGAGGCAGTCAGGTGCAAGCAAACCCGTGACAGGCTGAGGAGGTTATATTAAAAATGTTTGTCCACATTTTAAGACCAGTGAAAAGTAACTGAGGGGTTTTACAAAAGACTGTAAGATGAGCACCTTTGAGGGAATTTGAAAGATGGTAACGATAACCCTATATGCGAGACAGAATAAGAGACACAGATGCATGGAACAATTTTATGGACTCTGAGGGAGAAGGTGAGGGTGGGACGTTCTGGGAGAATAGCATTGAAACATGTATATTATCATATGTGAAACAGAACACCATTCCATGTTCGATGCATGTGACAAGGGCTCAGGGCCGTGGCAATGGGATGATCCAGAAGGATGGGATGGGGAGGGAGGTGGGTGGGGGGTCCAGGAAGGGGAACACATGTAAACCCATGGCTGATTCATGTCAATGTATGGCAAAAACTATTACAATATTGTAAAGTAATTAGCCCCCAACTAAAATAAATAAATTTATAAAAAAAAAGAAAAAAAAGAAAAATGAACAGTGATTATAAGAGTTCCATTTAGAAGCTACAGGAAGAGCGCAAGTATTGACTACTTGGATGTGGCTAAGATGATGGTAGCTTCGATGAGGATGGTAGAAATGAAGATGAAAGAATGAATCTGAAAGACATTTAGAAAGAAAAATCAGTGAAACTTGATGGTTTGATAAGGGATTATGGTGCTAATTCTTCTGCCATGGTTTGACTGTAACTGTCTTGGTTTGACTCTCCCATTCTACCCCTTGGACCACTTAAAACCTCCCTTTTCCCATTTCTTCATTTAGAAAATATGGATAGTAGTATTTAATTCATATGAATGGTACAACACATTTAGAGCAATATCTACATCATAATGTCTGCTCAAAAATATGCTAAACAATTAAATGTGTTCATGTTTATGAAAAATTCCAATTATCAGAGATTTGTCTTTTTGAAAAAGTGAAGGAAAGTTAATATTTTCCTAAAAATTAAACACACTTAAGACTTGCCAAGTTGGACTATCCCCATTCCTCCCAGGCCCTTAACAACTAAAAAACCCTTGGATATAACACAACAAATGCCTGGGTAAACTCTGAAAGGTGGGTAGAAGAAGATGGACTACATAGCGGCTCTGGGAGATGAACAAGAATGTGTTGAGTTCTCTGGTTTCGTTTTGCTTTTGTGTCTCTCAGATGAGGAGCTGAAGAAGTCTGGAACCTGAATCCACAGATAGGCACAGAGGAAAGACTGCTCCTAGAGAAAGAACTAGAAAAGGGGGTCTAATAGAACAGAAAACCTTTCTGAAAACTCACCCTTCTTGAACCATATGACAGTAGGAAACCTTCTTAGCAGAAGCAGGTGGTGCTTTAAGTCCCTCTCTGTGGAAATGTCAGTGGGTCCAGCATGGAGCTGGGCCTCTCCTCCTGTTCAGCAGCACACAGACTGTGCAAAGCCAGGGCAAGGCAAGATTGATGGGTAGTCTGTCTCTCCCCAACTTCAGTGCCAGGGGGTCCATCAGAGCTTTCACCTCCACCCAGAATGGTCAAGGCTGTATGACGTGGAACTACCATTACATTTAATGCTGAAAGACTTTTTTGTTTCTCCAAACATTGGGCACAAACCAATGATAGTGTGCTTTCATTCCTGTGTGACATAGCACCGAAAATCTTAGCTGACAGAATAAAGTGGCAACACAAGGAAATAAAAAGCATGCAGATCAGAAAGGAAGAAATAAAGCTGATCTTATTTACAGATGATGTACTTGTCTATGGAGTTAATTCTGAGGAATCTACAGGAAAATTCTACAACTAACAAGTGAGTTCAGCAGAGTCACAAGCTGTACTAGATTAACACACAAAATTGATTTTATTCTTTATACTATCAAGTGATATATAGAAACTAAAATTGAAAACATAACATCATATACAATCACTCTGAAATAAAGTGAAATTCCTAGTTATAAATCTAATAAAACACGTACAGGATTTGTGTGCTGAAAATTGCAACACACCGATGGAAGAAATAAAAGTGTAGGTAAATGGGGAAAACATACTGTGTTTACAGGTTAGAAGGTTCAATATAGTAAAGATGTCAATACTCCACAAACTGATACATTTAATAAAATTCCTGTGAAAATCTCAACAAGATTTTCTCTAGAAATGGGCAAACAGTATCTAAAATTTATGCAGAAAGGGAGAAGAAATAAGATGACTAAAATAAAATGGAAAGGGTAAAGTGAAGGGAATTACTGTTATATGATATGAAGGCTTTCTATACTCACAATACTCATGGCAGTGGGGGATTGGCAGTGGAATACACACACAAATCAGTGAAACAGAATAGAGAATCAGGAAAGAGAAGAACCCAAATACAAATAATTGGTTTTTGACAAAAGCTTTTGCAATTCAATGAAGGAAAAGTAGCTTTTTCAACAAATGACATGCATAGGCAAAAACCTAAACTTCTTACCATATGCAAAAATAAGCTCAAAATGGGTCACACATTTATAATCTAAGAGGTAGAAGTACAAAACTGTTAAGAAAAAAATGGGAGGAAATCTTTGAGATCTCGGGTTAGAGAAAGAGTTCTTACATGTGATATCTAATGCACTATTAATAAAATGAAAAATAGGTAAATTGAATTTCATCAAAAGTAAAACACTTTGCATTGTGAAAGGCTGCAACCAGGATGAAAATACAAGCTAGAGACTGTGAAAATATCTGCAAATCACATATCCCAATGAAGGCTTTATATCTGGAATATATGAAGAATTCTCAAAACTCAACAGAAAAGAAAAAAGGTCCAATTATAAAATCAGCAAAAGACATTTCACCAAAGATATAGATGGCAAAGGAACATGTGGAAAGATGCTATCATCATTAGCTATTAGCAAACTGGCAAATTACGATCTCAATGCAGTATCATAATGCACACAATATGAATGACTAAAATCATGAAATGACAGTTCCAAATGCTAGCAATGATGTAGAGAAACGATCACTCATGCATTGATAGTGGGAATGTAAAATAGTACAGCCATTCTGAAAGTTCATTTGGTAGTTTCTTACAAAACAAAACATGCACCTAACAGATGCCCCTATAATCACACTCATGGATATTTATCCTAGAGTAACGAAAATATAGCCACACAAAAACCTGTCACAGATGTTTGCAGCACCTTTTTTTCAGAGTTGTGAAGCACAGGAAACAATCCAAGTCCCTTCAGCATGTGAATGGTTGAACAAACTATACATCGTTCCAATGGAATACTACACAGCAGTAAAAAGGGATGAGCTATTGAAGCTGCAACAGTCTGAATGCAACTCAAGGGCATTAAATCTATTTTTAAAAAAATCAATCTCAAAGTTTACTTAACTGTGTAATGCCACTGTATACCATTGTCTAAATGACAGCTATGGAGAACCAGATTAGCGGTTGATAGGGTCCAGGAATTGGGGGTAGTGAGGGATAGTGTGGATAGGTACAAACACAAAGACATAGCATGATTGTGGTGGTTGTGGTTACGCAAATTTATACCAAGTTAATATTGCTTACAACTACACCCATATGTACATAAACAAAACATGATTGCATTGGAAAACATGGTATGAACTGGATAGTTCTGTAGACTACTTAACAGTGATACACGAATGCCAGTTTTCTGGTTTAGATATGACGCTACTGCTGTATAACATGGCACTATGGAGAGAAACTGGGTGAAGGAGATAAGGGACACTTTGTACTACTTTTGCAGCTTCCTGTAAGTCAGTAGTTTTTTGTGGTTTTTTTTGTTTTTTTAAGGTAAAAGAAATTATCTACATTGTGACCAACATTGTAGATATCTGAATAGCTTCATAATACTCCGGGGTTTGGAAAGAATGCAGGAGAAAGAATGAGGATATTAGAGTTAGAGTCTTTGACATACAACTTACTATCTATATACAGATGCCAAACTCTAATTTCATCTGTGAAATATAAGACCTGCTCGGCATATCCCAGTGAGGTCACTATTACATTTTTTTTTTATAAAATGCAAACTAGATTACTTTGAACAAAGTGAAGCTGTAGCCAGTCAGATCCCAAATGTAAGACATTTGCAGTCACAGCTGAAGTGACTGTTTCAGTAGCTTGTTTGGATCCTGCTTAATTCACAAAGAAAAAGTGTGTTAATTGAAAATGGCTATTGATTACAATGCTACAGAAGTGGATGGAAGTCCTTCTGAGCCATCCCATGAAAAAGAGGAGAAAGGAGAAAGGATTCATGTAATAATGACAATGTTTAATGAGTACTCATTAAGTATCAGCCAACTAATTAATTAAATATTAATTAAATTAAATACTAGCCAGCATAACAATAATTATCATCAGTATGGAGAGTTTGATGCCAAAATCATTAGTTCTTTGTCCTGAAAGGTTTGATACTCCAAATTTACTACAATCATGCTGGTTTGTATGTCAATAATCCTAAACATAAACCCTTCACCTTCCCAATCTATAGTCTTGTTTCTTGGGAACTATAATTGAAGCTAAGCAAATATTTCTTTGTTTAATATCTTTAAAAGTGAAAGTGAAAGTCACTCAGTCCTGTCCAACTCCTTGTGACCCCATGGACTATAGAGTCCGTGGAATTTTCCAGGCCAGAATACTGGAGTGGGTAGCCATTCCCTTCTCCAGGGGATCTTCCTAACCCATGCATCGAACCCACGTCTCTTGCATTGCAGACAGATTCTTTACCAGCTGAGCCACAAGGGAAGCCCAAGAATACTGGAGTGGGTAGCCTATCCCTTCTCCAGCAGATCTTCCCAGCCCAGAAATTGAACTGAGGTCTCCTGCATTGGAGGCAGATTCTTTATCAACTGAGCTATCAGGGAAGCCCAATATCTTCAAAGAGGTATTCTAATTTAAGTGTATTCAGAGTTCTATCTGTTCACAGCTTTCCTGCCTGAACTTCCATTCCTTAAAGAAAGTTTTGTTAACCACATTAACCGCCATTCAACAATGAAGTCTGCTCACAAGTAACTAATAGTAGTGGGAAAAATAGGAGTAATACTATTACTAGTAGTAGTAGTAACAGTGATAATATAATAGTTTACACTTATTGAGCACTTACTAGTTACAATGCTGTAATAAATATCATATCTATATTAACTGAGTCCTCATCACAACCCTAGGAGATGGATTGTATCCTATTCACATTTTACATATGTAAACTAAGAAGACACTGGCTGTTTGAGTCACTCTAATGCCTATAGCTAGTAAGTGCCATATCCAGGATCATCTAACCCAGGCTGTGTGCTTCTAGAGCCTCTTGCCTCTATGTCCTGCCACCTCTCACAAATGCTTGTCTCACACTGTCTACAGTATCTCCAGCAGCTGGAAGGGGATTTGAGATTTTTAGGAGGAGACCATTTCTTCTGTGGCCATCTCTGTCAAACATAGTTTTGAAGGTGCTGATTACTTTGAAAACTTAGGCATGACTGAAGATAATAAGGGGGGAATGTTTTGAAAACCTTGTCCTTTGAGGATAGATTGAATTTTCAGTGGGTATTTGGGGCCAGTACAGGAAAAAAACGGTCTTTATTCTTGGCATCATGGGATCACTTCCCCAGTGTCTAGAGTCACAAGTCCAAACTCCTCCACTTAGTAGTTATATGATGTTAGAGTATTTAATAATGCAATCTTTAAATTTAACAATGTCTTCATTCCTTCATTGTAAAAATGAGCCTATCTCATGTGGTTTTTGGGAGAATTAAATGACACATATATGATAATGTTTAGCTCAGTTGGAGAAGGAAATGGAAACCCACTCCAGTATTCTTGGGAAATCCCATGGACAGAGAAACTGGTGGGCTGCAGTCCATGGGGTCACAGAAGTCAGACTCAACTTAGTAACTAAACCACTACTGCCACCATTTAGCCCAATGCTGGGCACTCTGGGTTCACTATTACTATGTGAAGTAGGGCTTCCCAGGTGGAGCTAGTGGTAAAGAATACACCTGGCAATGCAGGAGACAAAAGAAACCTGGGTTTGATCCTGGGTTGGGAAGATCCCCTGGAGGAGGGCATGGCAACCCACTCCAGTATTTTCGCTTAGAGAATCCCACGGACAGAGGAGCCTGGTAGGCTACAGTCCATGCGGTTGCAAAGAGTCTGACACGACTGAAGTGACTTAGCACAGCACATGTCAAGTAGAGGGAAGTAAAGTCTGGGTTATAGAAGATTTGCTATAGTTTGTCTTCTCAAAGTTAACTAGTTCATAGGGCAGTCATGATAAAACTTGCAAATCTCATCACCATATATTGTGATATCATTGCCTCCAAAGTGATAAAAGATATTAAATTTATTAAAAGCTCCAAGATGGGTTAATTTCATATGGTGTCAAGAGCACATGGAAGCCTGCATGGCAAGAGTGTTCATATGAAATGGTATTTGAAGCCAGGCAAGGGCATAGATTTTTCACTTCATTGTGAGAGTACTTTGAGTCCAGGAAACTCATGACAAGCTAGAGAGGTAGTAATTAACTTACACACTTGCAAGATAGTGATAAGGCTACCTCATCAGAGAAGGGGCTTTGCATCAAGAATATTGGGAGATAACAGGATCAATTCAGTTCAGTTGCTCAGTCATGTCTGATTCTTTGCGACACCATGGACTGCAGCACGCTAGGCCTCCCTGTCCATCACCAACTCCCAGAGTTTACTCAAACTCACGTCCATTGAGTCAGTGATGGCATCCAACCATCTCATCCTCTGTCATCCCCTTCTCCTTCTATCTTCAATCTTTCCCAGCATCAGGGTCTTTTCAAATGAGTCAGCTCTTCGCATCAGGTAGCCAAACTATTCAGAACTGATTTTCTTTAGGATGGACTGGTTGGATCTCCTTGCAGTCCAAGGGACTCTCAAGAGTCTTCTCCAACACCACAGTTTAAAAGTATTAATTCTTCGGTGCTCAGCTTTCTTTATAGTCCAACTCTCACATTTGTACGTGACTACTGGAAAAAACATAGCTTTGACTAGACAGATCTTTGTTGGCAAAGTAATATCTCTGCTTTTTAGTATGCTGTCTAGGTTGGTCATAACTTTTCTTCCAAGGAGCAAGCGTCTTTTAATTTCATGGCTGCAATCACCATCTGCAGTGATTTTGGAGTCCAAAAAAATAGTCTGCCACTGTTTCCATTGTTTCCCCATCTATTTGCCATGAAGTGATGGGACCAGATGCCATAGTCTTAGTTTTCTGATTGTTGAGCTTTAAGCCAACTTTTTCCCTCTCCTCTTTCACTTTCATCAAGAGGCTCTTTAGTTCTTCTTTGCTTTCTGCCATAAGGGTGGTGTCATCTGCATATCTGAGGTTATTGTTATTTCTCCCGGCAATCTTGATTCCAGCTTGTGCTTTATCCAGCCCAGCATTTCTCATGATGTACTCTGCATGTAAGTTTAATAAGCAGGGTGACAATATATAGCCTTGACATACTCCTTTTCCTATTTGGAACGAGTCTGTTGTTCCATGTCCAGTTCTGACTGTTCCTTCCTGACCTGCATACAGGTTTCTCAAGAGACAGGTCAGATGATCTGGTATTCCCATCTCTTTCAGAATTTTCCACAGTTTGTTGTGATCCACACAGTCAAAAGCTCTGGCATAGTCAATAAAGCAGAAATAGATGTTTTTCTGGAACTCTCTTGCTTTTTTGATGATCAGGCAGATGTTGGCAATTTGATCTCTGGTTCCTCTGCCTTTTCTAAAACCAGCTTGAACATCTGGTAGTTCATGGTTCACATATTATTGAAGCCTGGCTTGGAGAATTTTCAGCCTTACTTTACTAGTGTGTGGAATGAGATGAGTGCATTTGTGCGGTAGTTGAGCATTCTTTGGCATTGCCAAAGAATGGTTCGTGACATTGTACAGGAGACAGGGATCAAGACCATCCCCAAGCAAAAGAAATGCAAAGAAGGAAAATGACTGTCTCAGAAGGCCTTACAAATAGCTGTGAAAAGAAGAGAAGTGAAAAGCAAAGGAGAAAAGGAAAGATATACCCATTTGAATGCAAAGTTCCCAAGAATAAATAGCAAGGAGAGGTAAAAAAGCCTTCCTCAGTGATAACAGGATAGGTGTGTTAATTAACCCAATGGAGCAATCCTTTCTGAATGTATATCAAATTATTATATTGTACATTTTCAGTATCTTTCAATTCTATTTGTTATGTATGCGTTTATTAAGCTGCTGATGGGAGTGGGACGGTTGGAGACCGGAAAGACAATGGACCAGACTTCTGAAATGTATGATTCTGGAAATCACACATTTCACCACACTGTTGTTTTACCTGGAGTGCCCTTCTTGAGCATTTCTGGCTGAGAAAAACATGACCGTTTTTAAAAGGCTAGTTCAAATACTATGTCTTTCAAGAAAATTTTCTGCCTATGAGAAGGCATTTCTTCCCTCTGGTGAACTTATTTTCTGTTTATCTTTGTTTCTCGTCACCAGCATGGGCACACATGCCTGTTTGCCGAGGTCATTCTGAGTTATGCCTCTTATTCCAGTGCAGTTATTAGCAAAGTCCCCCTCCACTCTAAACTATGTTCTGTTTATATGATAAAAGATAAGGTCTCCTGCTTATAACTCTTATCGCTTCTCCCTTTTGTTCTGGTTAGTGACATATTGCTATCTGATGACCTCTATTAAAATGTTCATGTGAGCAGGGACCATATCTACTCATTTATATTCCCAATACAGACTCTAATAATTATTTATTAAGTGGCTTTAAATAAGTATATTGAAAACTCTTGGAGTCTAACCCTTTATTCTTAGACTTTTCTGTGTTCCTAACGTCTTCTGGTATTGCACCTGTACATATGATGTGCTTGCTAGGTCTGTAAACGTGGTCGGACATACACAGGGCTCTACTATTTCTGGGACAACCTGAAGATGATTTGAGCACTGACCAGAAGTGTGTCTTCATAAATCTCTCCTTACACTGCTTGCTAACCTGTGCACATGTCTCTTTGACAGTTTGAGTTGGTCTTCTGGCCTTAAGAAAAATTTTCTTTGAAAAAATGCAAGGTGTTAAGAACAATGGGCATGTTATCTACTTGACCTTATTGCTTGTGCGTGACTGAAACAGCTCTACTTTGCAGAATTTAACTTTTCTCTAGGACTCTTTAACCTAGTCCCTGTTAGGAAATTTAAAATAAAAAATTAGTGAAGATAGACATTATTTCACTTGATGGCTACATTGATCTAATTGTTTGTTTAACAAACTATATTGAGTGTTTAGTTTTGTTCAGTTAGTGTTGTTTTCTTTGAGGTTTCTAGCTGGGATTTCAACTCTTGTTTTATAGTCTTTTATGACTTCAATAACCCTACTTGATTTTTCTCCTTAAAATTTCTAAGTCATAGTAGCAGATGTTAAAGGGAGTAAAGGGCATAAACTTTCTCATGTTATTTATTTACGAAGAAGTCATCTAGATGAATATTAAAACTTCCCAGTGATGAGGGGAGAGTGTAGTTATCTGTGAAATCTTATTTCTAACTTGGAATCGGTTTCAGTCCATTTCATATTGTTAGATATACTTTCCCCTGTGTCTTGTGAATTAAGGATGCAGTGGCTATTTGAATATGTGTAACCATATTACTAC
Source organism: Giraffa tippelskirchi (assembly GCF_054371585.1). NCBI lineage: Eukaryota > Metazoa > Chordata > Mammalia > Artiodactyla > Giraffidae > Giraffa > Giraffa tippelskirchi. The sequence goes on from NC_137284.1 coordinate 24,640,356, forward strand.
ACATTAGGCATCAGAACAGTAATTAAATTCTGAACCCTGCGAAAATGGTTAGTGCTCCTCTGACAGGCTGTATTTGCTGGGCCTTCCTTCTTAGTTTTACCCTCCTTGTTCTTTTGGAGAAGGATATTGAGAGGATATGACAGGTGGTTGGACCACGAGCTGGACCCTGGCAATCAGAGCCTCCACATGCAGTCCCTGTCCTTGTAATATATATTCTGGCCACTATTCCCACAGTGAGAGCTGTTTCAAGGACACAACCTTGAAAGAGCAAGGCATTGTTGAGACCATCAGGATGTAATACATGACTGAACCCCATTAAGGCCTCTATATATATAAACTTTTAAGATTCTGTGGGGCAAGTGCAGAGATCTACTGATCTTGCAGCCACCCAAGACCAGCCTCATATGTAAGTCCCCTTGCTTATTAAATCTGTGTCTAGCAGTCTGGAGTGTCTGCCTCTTTCTTTGGTCTCTCCTTGCTCTCTTTGTATGAAGGCCAGTTGCAGATTTTACCCAGGAAGCTTCCAAGGTTTCCAGCCAACATGTTCTTAAGAAGCCATGGACTCTCTCTTGTGGGTTTGTTTCTTTTCCTTTTCTTTTTCTCAACTTTACAGGAAGGTTTCCCATCCTTGGGACTGTTGACATCTCAGACTGGTTGAATTCTTTGTTGTGGTGCACTGTCCTGGGCATTGTTGAACGCTTAGCAGCATCCCTGCCCTCCATCCACTAGATGCCAATAACATCACCTTTCTCAAAGCACGACAACCAAGCGTATCCTCAGACATTGTCAAATGTTTCTAGGAGGAAGAAAAGATGCAGCATTGAACACCCCTCCCCCTCACCCCTTGAGAACCTGGCTTTGGAGCCTCTGCAGAAACCTTTGCAGCCATGAAAGAAGCAGTGACCTTAGAGCAGCACTTAGCAGTCATTGTCACTTGGATAAATCTCTTGACTTCTCTGACACTCAGTCTGTTTCGGTGCAAAATGAGGATAATAACATACATCTTCTAGAGTTGTTGAGATGTCAAAGTCCCAATGCATGGTAGTCACTTGCATTCTTACCTGGTGGGTTCTAGCTCCCTTTGCCAATGTCAGAGATTCCATCTTACGAAAAGCTGTCTCTCTTTCTTACCCTGCCCACAGAGCACGACGACTGTGGCAGCGGGCAGCACAACTGCGATGAGAATGCCATCTGCACCAACGCCGTCCAGGGGCACAGCTGCACCTGCAAACCAGGCTACGTGGGCAACGGGACCGTCTGCAGAGGTAGGCTGGTGGCCGTAGGGGTGAAGCTGCCTGTGAGCTGCACCCCCTGCCCGGCTCTGGGTGCTCCTATGACAGGTCCTTTGTGTCCTTCTGGTGACTGACCCAGGCCAGGGTTCCTGTCTCTGGTGGGGTCAGCGGGCAGGGGCCCTGTGCATCAGAGAAGAATAAAGATGCTCTGAGTCTGACTTTGGGATAGAAGGAAGAAGATATGCTTGTGGGTCAGGGCATGGTCCCGTATCTTGATGGCTGCCTTCAGCTTTGTCTGTTGGCTTGTGTTTGTGATGGATGCGCTGGTGGCTGAGGTGGGCGTCTGTTCTCTGAGAGCCCTGCTCAGACAGCAAGAGGGCCCCGCTTGTGGCCTCACTCCAGGTATCTGCTGGGATATGATGCTGAAGGTTTCAGCCCCTCCCTGGGTTTGGAACAATTCAGAGGTCAGGGCTCTGGCTTTTGTCTGCATTCAGGATAAATTCCCATTACTCCTCCTGTCTAATGGGAACAGTCAGTCTGGTCCCTGACTCCTCTCAGCTTTTCTCTCTTCTCTCCCCTGCACTCTCTCTGCACCAGCGCCTTATTCCTCGCTGTTCCTGCCCATGCCAGCCGCATCCCTGTCTGGGGCTGTGCTCCCCCACCCTGCCTCCAGGCTCCTTTCCTTCAGGTCTCTCCTCAAGTCTCTGCCTCAGAGACTTAATCTGATCAGTCTCTCAGAAACAGACCTCTAGTATTTCTCAGTCCCATACCCTCCTTTATTTTTCTTAACTAACCCAGCCTCTCAGAACATTATACATTGATGTGTTTATACTCCTGTATTATCTGTCTCCTCAGAAGCTCTGTGAAGACCACTCGGTCATGTCTCCCCGCTCTTTTCCCATCAACTAGAATGGTACCCGGCGCACTGTAAGCGTCAGCGATCATTCACTGACTGGATCAGCCAAAGAGGAAACAGATGTCACACTGAAACAGAGGCAAGATCCATATTAAAAAAAGAAAAACACAACAAAAAACAAACCAGGAAATAACCCTTTGAGTTAGATATTATTATTCTCCCCATTTTAGAGGTCTCCATATTGAGACACAGAAAGATTAAGTACCTTACTCAAGGACACACAGCACTCTAGCAGTATTCTTCTGCAGAGATGACATACTGATGATGAGAAATAATATACCGTGACTAAGTCACCATATTCATGCATTAGATTAGAGGAGAATCTTATAATATTGATTGTATTCTGTCTCAGTGAGGTTGGGATAAACAGCCTAATGCATGACTAAGAGGTAAATGGGTAAAAGTTTTTAATGGCGATTTGACAAAATCAATCTACTTTTAAAGTAAATCTGAAGGGTCTTAGAGAGATTCTCTTGATTCCATTGATTTTACTTCTTGAAGTATGTTCTAAGTATATGCTTTTGAGGGAGAAAAAAATGCATGTACAGAGATATTTTCGCTACATTATTTGTATTCACTGAAAACCAAAAACAGCCCAAGTGTCCGGCAGTAGTAGAATGATTTAATGTATTTGGAGTATTGTTTCATGGAATACAATACAGTGGTTTGAAATTCTGAGCATATGTATGCACTCACGTGTGCACATGTATATACACACTCATACTAAAAGACATACTTTTGAGGAAAAAAAAAGGAAATAAAACCAAGTTACAGGAAAGTACATTTAGTATCATCACTTGGCTAATTTATTATTTATAAATATCTATACATATATTTATGTAAATGCAGTGACATGGCAACCATGCAGACTGTTTACCTTATTAACCATGGGGATGGGTGAAAAAGAACATTCACTTATTGCTATGAATTCAGTATTGTTTGTGTCTCCTCTAGTGGGTATTTATATATATAATAGTTGTATGTTTTTAAAAAAGTTCCATGAGGCCAATAAAGAAACTAGTGCTCAGTTTTTAAAAGAAGACTTGAATATATTTCTAAAACAAAACAAAAAAGGAACGTAAACATTATATAATTCCACGAAATATCAAGCCCCTGCTGGTGCATGTGATCTCATGCTGTAAATCTGAGGAGCAACGCAGGGAATTGATCTTAATTCCTTTTGTTCAGAATGATCTTACCTCATAAAATGATAGTGGTTGTAGCAGGTGAGTGAGTTTGTTTGCCAATCCCTCTCTTGCCATTTGTGCTAGGTGGTGGCTTCACCTTTTGCGGGATTTGCAAGCCCCCACTGCAAAAAATAATGAGTTCAAATAATATTCCTGGTGTCCACAGACTCTGAAAATACATCTTCCCCCAAAATTATAAATTAGGGATAATAATTTTCTTAACGTAATTTGCATGGTCAGTCATGTTAACCTCAATAAAATCAGGAGAATCCTGCATTCCATCAGGGTTGTGTGGGGAGGCATTGCAGCGGAGATGAAAAATTTGACAAAGTATTTGGCAAGGTGGGGTTTAGACCTGATTTCCTTACTGGTGGGTTGTCACTTCTGTACTTTTACATACTCCAATTGGGTCAAATCACCATCAACATTTATCCAAGAGTGTTATTGCAAAGAATTATTAAAGGAATGGTATATCACTGTTTTAAACTATCAAATGCTATAAAAGTGAAGACAGTATTATTGGTGGTACAACAATGAAGGACAAGGAAAAGGCAGTCCATGAGTTGGCTTGAATCTCAGCCTTGTGACTGAAGTACCCAACTGTTTGTCTGTTTCAAGGCAGACATTTTATTGTTGAGCTTTCTACTTGTAACTGAATCATTTATAGTAGGAGTTGGACCAGGAGAATCAGACAGCTTGAACTAATTCCTTTTTTTTTTTCTTTAACGTTTAAAGCTTTCCTAGACGTGGTGTTGTTCATGGAATTGGCTACATCTGGGTAGAAATGAACATTGCTAACGCTTCTATTAACAAGCAAAACGCGAGGCAACAGTTTCTTGAACAATGCTAATTAGTGCAAATTCTCTTAGATGGGCTTTCCTGGTGACTGATGCCCACGTAAGGAGTTTTGGTTTGTTGTCTTTTTCTCACGGAGATGGAAAAATACTCTCCTAGCTTCAACAGGGAGAAGGCAATGGCACCCCACTCCAGTACTCTTGCCTGGAAAATACCATGGACAGAAGAGCCTGGTAGGCTGCAGTCCATGGGGTCGCGAAGAGTCGGACACGACTGAGCGACTTCCCTTTCACTTTTCACTTTCATGCATTGGAGAAGGAAATGGCAACCCACTCCAGTGTTCTTGCCTGGAGAATCCCAGGGACAGCGGAGCCTGGTGGGCTTCTGTCTGTGGGGTCGCACAGAGTCAGACACGAATGAAGCGATGCAGCAGTAGCAGCTTCCACAACAATCACCAACTATGTGCAAGATACCTTGAGGGTGTGTTCACGTATGTTATCTCACTTAATTCCCACCATAACCCTGGGAGGTTGATGGTATTGTTCTATTTCAGGGGTAAATCTTGAATAAGTCATAGCTGAATCTGATTAAACCTAGTGATTGTGACTGCTTTTAGTTTCTTTCCTCCCCCTAACCTTCCTCTTTCTTTTTCTTTCCATTTGTCTCCCTTTTCTTTCTTTCTCCCCTACATCTCCCTCTTCCTCTCTGGCTGTTGATCATTTAACACACACACTCTCACCTTCTCTCTCTTCCTCTCTCTCTCTCTCTTCAACTAGAAACTCTCATTGCTCTGTCTCTTCCCCTCTTTTTTCTACAATCTATATTTTAAAGTTCACATTCTTGATAAACAGACAAAAAAATTTAGACTATGCAACATGTGTTGTTGAATATTTTGGCATTTGAGGTTAAATGGAAACAGTACTTGCAAACTGTTGCAAATCAGATTTATATAACCGGACGTAAAGTTTGGGGTTGTCTGTGGAAGAGTATTTATCTGCTTCCGCCCTCCCGCATTAACCTAGAACTGAAGGTAGCTTTAAGCAGGCAGCTGTCGATAAATTGCTGATGGTCTAAGCCTTCTGTATTGTCTATCATTAGAGCTGGATAAGATGTGATGATGCTTGAAAACATTCTTGTCTTAATGACTGATAATATTGACACTGGTTTCATAAACATACAGTGAGTGTGAATACTGTGTCTGGAGTGTAGCTTGTGGTATCAAAGGAGCAAGAGGCAAATAAAACAAGGTCCAGAGAGATTCTGCTGTTCAGTTTGGGAAGAGGATTTGAGCAAATGCTTCCAAGCCAGTTGAACAATTTACAAAATGGTACTGTCTCATGTGGAAGAGGCTTATAAAGAATTACTCAAAATACAGAGCCGTGTGGAAGACATATTATGTGTTAGGACTCCACTTACTGCAGGTCAGAGAAATCTCCTGGCAGGACTAGTTGTAATTTGCAGAGCTCGGGGTGAGATGAGTGTGGGATCCTTGTTAAAAAAAAAAAGTAGGAAAAATCTGGTCTTTAAAGGAATGAAATCATACAGCTTTTGCCTTTCTTCTGGGGTCTCTTTCTCAACCTATCATGGTGTTTTTGTTTACTATTTAATGTCACTCCTTTGGCCATGGTGGTACTCCTAGGACGAGTGCAGACCTCGAGAGGCACTTCAGGGCCACCCCCTACACACCCACTTGGCACATGCCCCTGGCCCCCTGACTGCAGGGCTCCCATGTGCCCTGACCGAGGTGCTATGACCTGGTTGGGCAGGGAAGCTGAGCCAGCTATCTGCCCTTCCCTTGAGCCCGCTGACCCAATCCACAGCCGATGGGCAGCCCAGGGGACTGTAGTCTCCCCACTGGGTCCCTAGATCACTGAGGACTGCCCCTGCACGCCGCCTGCTGGGGGCTGGGGGTGGCACAACCATGCTCCACCTGGAAACCCCCAGAGCCTGCATATCCAAACCCTGCCCTCCCCCTGTCTGTGTGCAGGACCCTGCTGGAGACACAGGGTGGCAGTTGTTACTTCACTGAGAGACTGGGCTACAGAGAGCTGAGAACCCATCCTGGAGAGGGAGGAAGAATTGAGAATTGTGCTGGGGAGTCCCGACGTGTGTTACTCTGTCCCATTGAACCTCACTTAGAAAGCTTAAACTCAAAGATGGAATTATTAAGAACTTGAAGATGGTGACCACAGAACATGAATTCTCATTCCCTTCTGAATTGGCGGTTCTGTGCAACTGTGCTGGTTCCATGCTTGTGAAGTAACACCTGTCTATCAGCATTCGTGAGCATTCCAGGCGGGTCATAGAACCTGAAACAAAATGGTGCCTGGGACCCAGGATCAGGTGTCCAGGAGCTGGGCTGCTGTGGGAACTTGCTCCTTCTGTCCCCTTGCTGCTACTTTGTGGGTTGGCTTCATACCCTCATTACAGTCTGGCTTCTGGTTTGTCCATGTCGCTGAGAGTCAGATCCTCTGTTTTGTAGGTTCAAAACATTGGCCTTATCAGCATACCTGAGATGGGTAATCTCTTGGGGATCATTACACTAATTTATTATGATCACTGTCAGGGTTTGAGGAGAGCCTAAAAATGACACCCTTGTTTTCCCCCCAGCTGCATTGAGAATCAGTTAGGAGGCAGATGAAGAAATCAAGCCAGTGGAGCCCAGAATGTTAATATGAATATTGGTAAAGATGATGCCAGAGAACATGGCTTATGTATGTGACAATAATATTCATAATACTTAATACCCAAATTAGGCCGATTTATGCAGCCAGTCACAATTGAACCAGGGCACCTCATGGAGGATCTCTACTAAGGCTTCCTATGAAGTTTAGGGCAGGAGGCAACCCAGAAAGGGTATAAAGGGTGTATCTTTATACAGGTGAGCCTGTATAAAGATGAGGAGTCAGGTGAGCCTCCTGACTCCTAGAGCAACAGTGAGGAGAGAACTAGACTGCACATGTCCAGTTCCTCTCTCCACTCATCAACAACTGGGGGAAAATGAGAAGAAGGGGCAAGAGGCCAAGGGGAAATAACTCCTAGGAAATCAGATAAATGGAAAAGAGGTACCTCCCTCCCCCACCTCCGAATCCACCAAGAATTTCTAGTAAGACGTGGCAAAATGTTTGTGTTTCTAGTTTCACCTTTACTAAATGAAAGATAGGCAGGGAGCCACTTCTCAAAATTCAAAATTGTTTAAGTGAAAAATCAGAGCTGTTGGGTTAAGTGGGAATTTTATTGGCTCATCCTCAGTATCTGTTCCTCTGTCACAACCATGTCCTTGGTGGGAATAGTCTTTCTAGAGTCCGTTCCAAAGCTAGTGTGATGCCCTTGCTCAAAACCCACCACAATTTCAGGAAACAGGGACTGGTTTCACACTCCTGATGTCCCCACAATGTCCTCTGTTTTCTGGAGAAGCAGATTAATTAGCCACCCGTTGCCCAGTGTTTATTTTCGAACCATGCAAGGGGCTCTTTAAGTACTTTATATTTTGTGGCAACGTGGTTTTGTTTTTCCTAGTCTTCTAAGTCCAAGAAGACCACCTTGGTCTCAGTCTGGGTGAGCACCCCTCTTCTGTGCTCCAAAGAAACCCTTTAAACACTACTGCAGGCTTTATAATCTCATGCTGCAGTTGCCTGTTGCCTCATCTCTTGATTTGGAGGTCATGGCTGTGCATCTCTGTTTAACCAGCATTTAGCACAGAGCTAAGCATGTTATACTGCTCAAGAGTTTCTTGATGAATAAACACATGAAGATGCCTTTCTGTTGGAACGTGAACTTGTTTGTCTAGAATATTTTACAAGGAAGTGAAAGTCCACCTGGGACAAAGAGGTACCTAGCTTCTAGAGCCTTACCCCAAGCTTGAGGAAATCATTGCTCCCACAGGTAGATGTGCAAATTGACTTTAATGTTGAGTCTGATTGTTAATGGATGGCTGACTTTCAAAGAAAATCTTTGCAATAAATTTCAATTCACTGTCGAAGTTCCTGCAACATAGGTGAATTCTTAAGGCACTTCAGAATGTCATGGTACTCCAAACTCATTTATTATGAGCATGCTTACATTGAGGTGCATGTGCAGAGGGGCTGCTTCTAGAAATTTCTGTTTGAGGGGATATTGGATCAATGGTGCAAGAAAGATACACAGTCGGGAGCAGAAGGCCAGAGAAGTTTTGATATAGACAGAAAGGTTAGTATGACCCCTCCTACTAAAGATGTAAATGAAGTCCTGAATTAATAAATAATAGACGTATCTCACATGCACAAACATGCTTTCAGAGACTTGAAGGCAACATGAGAGGAAAGGAGAGGGAGAATAAAAGGAAAGTTGTTTTAATAACATATCACTGAAGATAATAAAAATTGGTCAACTGCTAGGCTGTGAATCAGAGAAGTGATATTCAAAGATTTTGAAGGAAAATAGCAAGGGGACTAGGAAAGCCTTTGGCAAAAGTACTTAGAGTACTCTAAGCAGAGTTTTGAAATGTGGGTAACAGAATGAGGAAGAATTCAGGATGATCTCAGTCTAGAAGTCTGCCTTCAGGTGTGCAGACAAAATGCTGGCAAGAATGGTGCAAGGCAAGATTGAATGATTTTGTGGGATGGTTTGACCCATTTAGACCCAAGGCTATTTGTAAAAACACATTCATATTGATAAATTGATGAGGGTTGTGAGTATATTTCTGAGTTCTTTGGAGTAAAGCCTAAACTCTTCAGCAAGGCTCTCAAGACCCTTTGACAGCTTGGCTGCCTCTGAATATTCCAAGCCTCATCTCTTAAAATATCATCTTCCCCCATTTCCTCACCAGTCATGCTTGTGAGTTAACTAACCTTACTCCTAACAGAACATCCAGATGACCTCATGCCCCTCTCCTCTCCTTGGGATCATTTATTATCCTGGAGTGAATTTGTTCCTCCTCTTATTCCGGTTGAAATCCTGTTCATACTTGTTAGGCCAACTCGAGACCTTGTGCTTCCTGGGTGCTCAGTAATTAGGTAATGATGCAAAATGAGACCTGGCTAGTTCATCTGACACAAATCAACTCTGCTCTTGTAGCTTGATGTATTAATTACTACTGAATCTAGACCACCAGTGAGAAAATCAAAGGAAAATTAAAAATTTAAAGCCAGTGCTTGTGCAATATCTGTTTCAATGTTTTAGAAAATCATCAATGGACCTGCTACTTAAGTTCAAAGACATTGTCTGTTGTACATAGAAAATTCATTCATTCTATTTTATGTTTCATTCCTACAGATACTGAGTGCCCCATAAATACTGAACATCCTGTGGATACTGAATATAATTATACCAGAAATGATTAAATCCTTTAGCCTGTTTTGAGAGACACTAAGCAGCCCAAGTTGACTGCTGCTGCTGCTTTTTTAATTTTTTTTCATCAGTTAATATTTTCATTTATTTTTTTCCATCTATTTCAGCAACTTTTTTTTTTTTTTTAATTTGGCCTCTTTTTAGACTCATCCACTTATTTATTCTGCAGTTCTAATGTGGGCTGTGTTTAGAGCCGGAAGGCATGTAACATGCTGGAGAGAGCCAGGTAATAAGGGGAACATGACAGGTTACCAAGCATTCAGCTTTGCCCTTCACATTCTGAGAAATTTCTATTTCCATAGCCACCCGCCCATCCCAGTGTCAGAGAAGCCAATGGCAGCCTACTCCAGTACTCTTGCCTGGAGAGTCCCATGGACGGAGGAGCCTGGTAGGCTGCAGTCCATGGGGTCGCTAGGTGTCGGACACGTCTTAACCACTTCCCTTTCACTTTTCTCTTTCATGCATTGGAGAAGGAAATGGCAACCCACTCCAGTATTCTTGCCTGGAGAATCCCAGGGATGGGGGAGCCTGGTGGGCTGCCGTCTATGGGGTCGCACAGAGTCGGACATGACTGAAGCGACTTAGCAGCAGCATCCCAGTGTGGCACGTGCTTTTGGAGGGGGCATTGCCTTTTCATACTGTGTCCTGGCTATACGTGAATAATAGAAAATGTTCAGGAGACTCAGATTAGTATTTCACTGTGTGACCCCAAACTGCGTGGAATCCTTTTCTTTGCTGCTCATTTAACTTTCAACTATAGATAAACTTGAGATCACTTTGTTCCATAAAAATGGAGTTTTGTTTTTTTTTTTTTCACTCTGAGTACATGTTGGAGGTTTACAGTGTCACCATGGTCCTCTCCTTTCCTATAGTTTTAAATCAGTCGAAAATAGTTGTGGGTCAGCAAGGGAATCAGAGTGTGGCCTGTATCTTGGGCTCTCTAGGATCATCAGGCCCCATTTCAGAGTCACCCTCTCCTACTCTGTCAGTTGTAGGAGGAGGAGCTGGAAGAGAGGATGCAGAGCCCTGACGGCACAGAGGTGGGCAGTTCTGGGATCTTACTCTGCCTGAATGTAGGAGACTTGAGGAAAGAGGTGACTTGCATTGTGCTGCGGACATGGTCTTGGGGGCCCACATGATCCAGTCTTCATCACACTTGCTAAATAGACATTTCTCCTCATAAAGGAGAAAAGCTGTTACTTGGGTATGGAAGCGCAGAAATTGAAAACAATCATTCCACTGCCTGAGGCCTGGAGAAGAAAGCATGACAAGGACTCTCTCACCTCCACTATTCCACCTCCAGAAATGCTAACCTATTTCAGATGCATTGATATGATTGCTAAGAAAAGTAGATTGATAATAATGGTTGCATTAGTATTGTGGTATCAGTACTGCAGTATTAAGCAGCACTAAAATAACTTCAGCCTTGTTTGTAAACTCACTGTCATGAAAATTCTTACCAAGGACTGTTACTAAGTTTAGATCTGTATGTATGTATTACAGTCCTTAAGGGGAGTAGGAAGAATGCTTTATAATACTGATTTAATTCTAAAAGAGAGGGAAGAGTCTCTAGGCCCATGAATGTATTATTATGCTTAAAATTTCAATAATGCTTCCTATACAAGATGAGACTGGAGCTTGAAAATAGAACTGATGGTATAGTTTAAGCTATCAAGAGGCATTATGTTCATCAGCTTGATAAAGAAAGGCAGAAAGATACAGAAGCTGTATTGCAGTCTTGAAATGAACAGTGGTGCATTCAGAAGACAGGTACAAAAGGGAAGTTTGTGTGGTGCAAGTTGCAAAATACTGGTTGTGTTATTTTGACTTAACAAGGAAGACCTTGTTGTAGTCTTTTCATATCCTCTCCCTTCAAGTGCATTTTTTCCTGGGCAAAAAAGAGTCTCTTGGATGCACTTAAAGCACTTTCCATCACTTACCAAAGTCAGTGCTTACCTTTTAAAGTTTGCAGTCCAGTCGACATAACTGCATCCCTAGGGGCTTAAGGGAAAAACATTAAACCAGCTTGTATCTCAAAGGGAGTGGAAATCTGACACTTAGACAAGTGTTGATTCTTTTGAGTGCATTTTGAGTTTGCACTTTGGTGAGTTACATAGATATGTGTTATTCGTAATTGTCATATCCAAAATAACTCATGAGATTAGCAGAGCCATATAAGTATATATCAGTCGATTTTATTTTAAAACAGGCTACTGAACATTGACTTTCTGGTGAAAAATCAAGATAAGACTGTCTTTCTTTCCTAAGGAATAATTCTCAATGGACCAGGAGACTTCCTTCAGGCAACATTATGGAAAGATGCCAAAGTTGATCTGTAGGCTCTCTGCTCGGTGATGATCTGTTAGGGGAGCAATTATTTGCAAAATATCTAAAGTATTTCACAAGTGGTACTTTTATAGGTGGCACCAGTTATACTTGACATACCCATCTCAACTCAGAATATACGCAAAGGGCATTTACCTTTTGTAAAACTGAAAAAGTCTAGTACCTGGATGGATGCCATATTTTAAGGCGAGATTAGTATGCGTAGATCTGATTCTTCTTGATGACTATTGCATTATGAAAGCTAAGCAGTCAGGAGCCTAGAACAGGTTCTGATGCTGGGTCTGCTTGGCCCAGAAACGTCTTAATGTTACTTTAGAGGCTTATATTGATTCAAATCCTTTTTCTTTAAATATATATATATATATATATATTATTGAAGTATAGTTGACTTATGTTTCAGGTACACAGCAAAGTGATTCAGTTATACATATACACATATATTATTTTCCAGTATAGGTTATTACAAGTTATTGACTATAGTTCCCTGTGCTCTATAGCAAACCTTTGTTGCTTATCGCATATCTATGTTTTAGTTAGAAATATAGCATTCTATTCATACTAAGTCAAACAAGCAGAATAAAAATGTTATAAATTTTTAGTTGGGCAAAAATTCATAAGTTTTCTAAAATATGTATTATATATATCGTTTATATTTATGTACACAAAATTTTTCTACTATGCTTTGTAAAAGCTTAAGAAAGAACATCAGAAAATAAGAATATATGGAGAAATTGGAAAGCAAATTAAATGAAATGGGAGCACTGAATATGAAATAGAAAAAGTGAAGCAAACTATATAAAAGTAAAAGATCATTATATAGTCCAGTTGTTTTTAAACATGACTGCTCATTAGAAACATCTAGAGCTCTGGAGAAAATAAAGCAATACCTGGGCATTTGTATTCTTCAAAAGATTTCAAGACAGTTCTGATATGCATCTGGATTTTAAAAAGTGATTATAGGTTTTTCTATTAAATCATACTTTTAGTGATATAGTGTTCTTATTTTCTTGTTGACCAATCATGATCAGTTCAGCTCAGTTGCTCAGTCATGTCCGACTCTTTGTGACCCCATGGACTGCAGCATGCCAGGCTTCCCTGGCCATCACCAGCTCCTGGAGCTTACTCAAACTCATGTCCATTGAGTTGGTGATGCCATCCAACCATCTCATCCTCTGTCGTCCCCTTCTCCTCCTGCCTTCAATCTTTCCCAGCATCAGGGTCTTTTCCAATGAGTCAGTTCTTCGCATCAGGTGGCCAAAGTATTGGAGTTTCAGCTTCAGCATCAGTCCTTCCAATGAATATTCAGGACTGATCTCCTTTAGGATGGACTGGTTGGATCTCCTTGCATTCCAAGGGACTCTCAAGAGTCTTCTCCAACACCACAGTTCAAAAGCATCAATCATGAAGCAATGATATTAAGTGAGTAATAGCTACATAATCACAATTGTGAAAGATGTTTATTAGTTTTCAAAATCAAGAGCCAGATAAAAAATAAAAGAGAATTTGAATTGCAGGCCTTAATGGGAACATAATTAACTTAAAAATAAAAAATAATTATATACGATTTGGGGAAGTCAAGCAGAGTGCTGTGGTAAATGGAAGTGCATATGCACATGTTTTCATCCACCCAGCCAGTCTATGTCTTTTGGTTGGTTCATTTAATCCTTTCCATTTAAGGTAAATATTGATATGTATGATCCTGTTAACATTTTCTTAATAGTTTTGGGTTTATTTTCTGTAGGTCTTTTCTTCTCTTGTGTTTTCTTCCTAGAGAAGTTCCTTTAGCATTCGTTTTAAAGCTGGTTTGGTGGTGCTGAATTGTCTCAGCTTTTGCTTATTTGGAAAACTTTTGATTTCTTCATCAGATCTGAAGGAGAGTCTTGCTGGGCAGAGTATTCTTGGTTGTAGGTCCTTCCCTTTCATGACTTGAAATATATTGTGCCATTGCCTTCTGGCTTGTAGAGATTCTCTTGAGAAATCAGCTGATAAACTGACGGGAACTCCCTTGCATGTTATTTGTCATTTTCCCCTTGTTGTTTTTTTAATATTTTATCTTTGTCTTTAATTTTTGCCAGTTTGATTATGTGTCTTGGTGTGTTCCTCCTTGGGTTTATCCTGCCTGGGACTCTCTCTGCTTCCTGGACTTGATTGACTATTTCCTTTCCCATGTTCAAAAAGTTTTCAGCTATTATCTCTTCAAATATTTTCTCACATCCTTTCTCTCTTTCTTCTGCTTGTGGGACTCATACAATGCAAATATTGGTGCATTTAATGTTGTCTCTGAGGTCTGTTAGGCTGTCTTCATTTCTTTCATTCTTTTTTCTATATCCTGTGACAGTGATTTCCACGATTCTGTCCTCCAGGTCATTTATCCATTTTTCTGCCTCAGTTATTCTACTATTAATTCCTTCTAGTGTATTATTCATCTCTATTTGTACTTTGGCTCTTGTAGGTCTTTGGTAAACATTTCTTCCATCTTGTGAATTGTTTTCCTGAGATCCTGAATCACCTTCACTATCATTATTCTAAATTCTTTTTCTGGAAGGTTGCCTATCTCCATTTCATTTAGTTGTTTTTCTGTAGTTTAGTCTTGTCTCTTCAGCTGAGACATAACTTTCTGCAGTATGGTTTTTGTTTTAGCTGCTGTGGGACTGTGCTTCTCCTGTCTGCCCTATGATGGATGAGGCTAGGAAGCTTGTGTAAGCTTCCTGATGGGAGGGACTGATGGTGGAAAAAACTGAGTCTTTCTCTGGTGGGCAGCTTTTCCTCAAAAAAGCTTTAATCCAATTACCTGCTGATCGGTGGGGTTGTACTCCCTCCCTGTTAGTTGTTAGGCCTGAGGTGATCCAGCCCTGGGGTCTGTGGGCTCTAGGGTAGGGTTAATGGCAACCTCCAAGAGTGTTCATGCCAGGGTGGACCTTCCAGGCCTGCTGCTGCCAGTCCCGCCACCCCTGCAGTGAGGCCCTGCCCACCCACACCTCCACAGAAGGCCCTCCAACACTAGCAGGTGGTTTCAATTCAGTCTCCTGTGGTGTCACTGCTCCTTTCCTCTGGGTCTTGGTGAGCATAAGATTTTGTTTGAGCCCTCCAAGACTGGAGTTTCTGTTTCCCCCAGTGCTGTGGAAGTCTTGTAATCAAATCCCACTGGCCTTCAATGCCAGATTCCCTGGGGATTCCCAGTCCCTTTGTCAGATCCAGGCAGTGCAGCCTGACGTGAGGTTCAGAACTTTAACCACGGGAGGGAACCTTAACAAGTGGGAGAACTTCTTTGGTGTTATTGTTCTCCAGTTTGTGGGTCACCTACAGTGCTGGTATGGGATTCGATTTTGTCGAGATTGTGCCCCTCCTACCATCTTGCTGCAGCTTCTTTGTCTTTGGATGTGGGGTATCTTTTCTTGGTGGGTCCCAGTGTCGTCCTGTCGCTGGTTCAACGGCTAGTTGTAATTTTGGTGCTCTCACAGGAGGAGAAGAGCACACGTCTGTCTACTCCACCATCTTGAACTAGAAGCCAATTCAGATCTTTATTAGGACAAAGGATGAATTGAAAAAGAATGTGCAAATGTCAGCAGAATTTGGCGGTAGTAGTCACTGTGATTCTTCCTCAATAGGATTTTTGTGGGATGCCAAACTCATACTTACCAGTAGAACGTGATGAGGTTCTCACTTGCCTGCTTTCACATTTCTGTCTCACCCTATTCCCAACACAAGGATGCGTTTCTTCATTTCAGCCTCATGCATGCCCCTCAGTTTGTTTTCTAGAATACAGTTAGATATGTTTCTGGCAGGGTAATTCAGCTCTGTTGACAACTGCTCAAAAACTTAGTCCCTAAAATACAGCTATCTTCCAACTCAACCAAACTGAGTTTGGTATCTCTTTCTTTTGTTTCTCTTTCCCAGTCTTCTCATTTATACATTGTTATTGTTGTTCAGTTGCTAAATTGTGTCTGACTCTTTGTGACTCCATGAATCGAATTTATACATAGATGTTTATTTTCCAGGACATCTGTATTATACCTTGTCCTGTGATAGTGAACCAAACAATCTCTTGTTACTCGTTTCCTTATTTGCTAATAGATATAATGATATTTTCAAATTTCTTCTCACCCTTAGCTCCCAAATTTTAGGGAAAACTGGCAGGTAGTAGGGCTAACATGTGAAACTGCTTGTATGAAGTTAGGACACAGTGGTAGCCTCTGTCAGAGACAAGCTTGAGAATTTCAGTAGTTTTGAAATAGTAACTTCTTATTTATCACACACTAAGAGGTGATGGTGAGTGGAGGTCATGCTCCACACAGCAATACGGGGACCCACTCATCTCCCCTCTTGTAGCTGTGACCTCTTCTTTGTTCTCAGAATTCTCACCATTTCATCAGCAGATGGGGAAAGAGAATTAGGTCCTATGTGGGAGGTTTGCATGGCCCAGATCTAAATGTGGTGCATACTTTGCTAACATGGCATTGAGCAGAATTAGGTTGGTGGCCACCCTTAACAATAGAGCAAAATGTCTGTGAACTTGGGAAGGACAGGGAGGCCACAGCTACCAGCGAACACTCACAGTCTCTGCTATATTATTGTTGTAAATACAATTCTAAGTGAATAAAAATGACTACATTATTATTTGTAGAAGATAAACTTCCATATGCAATTCTAAAACGGATTCTGGCTGATGCACTGTGAAGATCATTTGTAGATTTTCAAATAAGAAAGACTGGGAGTAGCCAGGGTTTAAAATGGTCTCCAGTTGAATGCACTTATTCTCTCCAGCCATGTCATCACCACTTCTTTCTGGCTTCCGTCAAATTAAAGGCAGTTCACTTTTTATCTAAGCTTCTGATCCAGCCTGTTACAAGAACAATTGAGAAACTCCTTTATGGATCACTTGAAAGTAACGCAAAAAACTCAGAATCATTAAACATCTCTTGAGTAGAAGTGCCAGTGACATAGTAAAGTAAGTCTCCACCTGAGCCCTGGATCTCATAATTCTGTTACTTAAATAATTGATTTCTGCTTGTTAATACAACTCTCTTCCTATGGTTTGTGATCATTTTTTCCCAAATCAGCGAATTTTCCATTTTTAAACTTACAATACATAAATCATGTGTTGGTTCTCTTGCACTGTTCCCTTCTATCATCTTCCTTACTTAGGGATAATACTGTTTTTAATGTGCCACATTCTGAAACAGACACTGGGCAGGGATGAGACAAAATTTCAACTATTTATTCAAATATAATTTAACTATACTTTTAAGTTGTGTTAGTAATAATGCATTAAGATAGATTTTCTTTTAAGTAGAATACTAAAATTTCATAAAGTGGGTATTTTGCTTAAGTGACCATACAAATGTAGGAGGAATTCTAGATATTCTTCTAAAACACAGCCTATTTTTGGAGATGTCACAAGATGAGATTGGAAAATGGTTTGAATTCAGCCTCCTAGCATCTTTAAAGCAAGGAAATGACTTTTGGCATCTAGATGGCAAACTCTGTTTTGCACAGATAAGGATATTGGACATTAGCATTTCCATTTATAGTATCTCTCTAAAGACTATATTAAGTAGAAGAAAAATAATAAATTTCCTAAAATGTGACTTGCTTTATGTTTAACAAAACAAAATAAAACATACATGTGCCATACACAAATGTATGGTTTGAAATTAGTGGAAGACATAAAGGCTCTAGGATAGCAATGCCCAGTTGAAATATAATGTAAAGCACACATGTTGATTTAAATTTTCTAGAAGTTACCTTAACAAAGATAAGAAAAAATAGGTTTCACATCTCTCAATCCAGACATTTCAAGTGCTCTACAGATAGCCGTGCCTACTGACTACCACAGAAGCTATAAAACTTTCAAGATACATTTCAGTTAATAAGAATATGGCTTATTCTGTAATCTGTACCCTTAAGTACAGAGAGGAGATTTCTAGAGAGGCAGCATGGCACCCCAAAAGGAAGAAATGGGGCTTTCCATCATTTTCTTTGTTATATTGAGCAGCCTGGGCCTGGCTTCTTTCAGTTGAATGAAAAACTGTAGTGTTTATTAAGCAGACAGATGGCTGGAATCCATATACCAGGGGCTGGAAATATCTAATTCCTTCTACAGTATAACATTTCCTGTCTCAGGATGAAATTTCCCCATAAAGTCACAAATTGAATAGAAATGAGTAGCATTCATCAAAGATCAAATTGTACTAAAATAAGAGAGAGTAGAAGAGAAAACAACAAGTCTAGAGCATTTACTTTTGTTGCATTTCAAGACCAATTTCGTATTAAAAACAATTCGTAAGACTGTAGACATATGCTTTTCATAATGACCTGCTTACCATGATGATGCTTATCAACTTTAAATAGTGACATGCTCTGCAGCCTCTCATGACAGCCATTAGCCAGAGGAGAGCCATGCATTCTAAAGAACAGGGAAACAGGGCAATTTGTGGATAATTTGTTGACATGCTTGTCCATGCCACTTATCCATGGACTCCTACTTGAATGCTGAATTCACAAAGAAAAAAAACCCTCATTATTTTAGACCCAGATAATTTAGAATTTGAAATAATGTTATTGAAATTGAATTAGCTAGAGGCAGCCCCAAACATTGTAAATACAAGGACTTTTGAATCTGGCACTCTTAATATCAAATCTTGACAGTGACACATACTGTGGGATGTAAGGCATAGTCTCTTCACTTTCTGCAGCTGCTTGCTCGCCTAATCAGTGTGGAGGAAATGACACCAACTTCATAGTGGATATTACCACCCCTGTCTTTTCCAGTTCGATTGCTTTCCAGTCCACCCAGGACACATCCGGATCCAGTGATTAGCCACGGTTTACCTGCAGGCTGGATGACAGAGTGATGAAGGTCATGGCTTCTGGAGCTAGACTTCTGTTTGCTTAGAAGTCTGGCCCTTATGCTTAAGTCAGCTGTGCATCTCAGGTTAGTGAATTAACCAATGTGCCTCGCTTTAAGAACTGGTCACAATAGTTGTATATACATCCATGTGTCATTTCCAAGACTAAGTGAGGTATAAGTAAGTTTAGGGTACTGCCTCGAATGTAGTGGGTTCTGTTGAGTATCTGTCTCCCATGTGACTCTATGCTGAAGATCCCCCCACGCATCCCCATGACTTTAAGGATGGAATTCACACTTCTTTAAGGATGGTATTTACACTTCTTAGCTTGGTATAGTGGCCTTTCCTGATCCACTCACTATCTACCTATTTAGTCTTATTTCTTACCACTTCCTCTCCAATAAAACCTGCCCTACTTTAGTCATACCACCTACAGTGCTCCAAATCTCCCTTGCTGTGGAATAGTTCAACAGTTATAAGTGCATGGATTGTTGAGATAGTCTGCTGGTTCAATACTGGTTTCTAGGACTTAGCAGTTCTGACTTGAAGGCTAAATAAAGTGCTTATACATAGCATGTTCTTAGTTGTTACATCCTCACTTCGAATGAAATGTCTGCTTTCATTTTTATTTGGTGGTTGCTTGTCCTTCAAAACAACTGAAGTTCTACCTTTTTCAAACCGTCTGCCTTCACCTGTACTCTGTTCCTGCATATCATTCTCTCTCTTGGCATTTATCACACCATAGTGTAACTGCTAATCTACTTAATCAGTCTCCCTTACTGGCCTGGGAAGACAGATAGGATGTCCTTTTCATCTTTGTGTCCATCAAGTTTAGCAGACAAGGGTTATTTAATAAATATTTGTTGAGGAAAATAAGCAGTAAAATAATTATGGGGATTAAGTGAAATAACCTATGTTGACCATTTGGCACGTAGTTCCTTTCCTCTAAAATTTACTTTTAGTTAGCTATGTCATGTGGGAAAATGGTTTTGCACTTTACTGAGAAAAGAAAGTCAAAAATCAGGATCCTTCTCACAGTAAAACATTTGACATTTGATCTCTATTTGGATGTGTCTTTTCTGGTTAGAGTAGTTACTAAAATGGTTTGGTGGTTGGGTTCACCAGATTCAAGTTATTCCATATAATGTAAAGTATGTTTTCTTTTTACACAGTGAACGTTGAAGCAATAAAAATATAACACCTGAAGAAAAGCATGGCTATGTACCCAGAATCCCACCCTTTTGACAGGTAGCATTTATTGAGTGCGTATGAACCAGGCGTGGTGCTAAGAGCTTTACAACAGATATTTGATTTATTTCCCAATTTTTTTGATTTGAAGTATTTTTTATTTTGTATACATGTATGTGTAAAAGAGCTGAACCCTGCTCAAAATTCATATACTGGACACGAGACTCAGCGTACAAATCTCACCTGTCACGGGGAGATGGTGGGGGCTCAGAACCTGGTGGAATGCCCGGGGCTGCACCAAGTATTAAGGCAGCAGGTACAGAGGTGGTGAGGAGTCAACAGGCAGGCCTGCCTGCTCAACAGTCTAAGGCTAGGTCCCAAGTCACCTCCTGGAATGGAGAAGTTCAGGGGTGAGAGGCCGACTCTGTTACCTGGTGAGTGTGACCTAAAACCCCAACTCTTCTCCCACCACATACCTCTCCCCAGCTGTGTCCCTTATGGATGGGGCTTTTTAGGCCATAGAATCCCTTCTCATAGTTCTCCATGAAGAAGGCAGAATCATTGTCCCCATAATAGACATGAGGAAACTGAGGCTTTAGAAAGATGAGGCAATTAACTACAGAATCTACTACACGGATTCCCTGTCAGTTCAGTTCAGTTGCTCAGTTGTGTCCGACTCTTTGCGGCCCCAGGGACTGCAGCATGTCAGGCTTCCCTGGTAGCTCACGTGGTAAAGAATCCGCCTACAATGCAGGAGACCCAGGTTCAATTGCTGGATTGGGAAGATCCCCTGGAGAAGGGGATGGCTACCCACTCCAGTGTTCTTGCCTGGTGATTCCCCATGGACAAAGGGGCCTGGTGGGCTATAGTCCTTGGGGTCACAAAGCAACTGAGCGAATAACACACACACACACACACATGCACGATAGGACAGGGATAAGATTAGATAAGGAGAAGGGAGTTTTTATCATGTGTGTTGATACCAAGATGTTATGTGGATACAAGTTTAGAGAATGCCAGGACTTATCCTGGAACACTGGTCATGAGGGAATAATAGGCTTTTCTTGAGAAAATTGTAAGGGAAGGAAACTTCTGGGACATGACCAAGGATCTGATTGTTGGTGAGGACCTGATTCTTGCTCCGTCTGGTGGAGGAAGCATTCTCTGAAGAGAAAGGGGGATTTAGGGAAATACATTGACTATCAGCTGACATCCCATAGCCAAAGTCTTTGGGACAAAACAGAGCAGGAGCTGGAAGGAGAAAGGGAGCAGTAGGTCTGATATTGAGTTTGAATTAAGGGTTGTATTTGGGGTGACAGAGGTCAGAGGCATGTGGAGCCTGACTAGATAAGCTTAATATTCCAGTGATGGTTCCTGAGGTGGAGTCAGAGGAATGACAAAACCTGTATCACAGACAGTTGAGGGAAAAGGAGGCTGGTCAGAGTAGAGAACTAGACACCTGTTGACTTTACTGCTTAGCATTCTTTCACCGTGTTGGTAACCATCTCTTAGTTTCCTTCTAGGAGCCACCTCTCTGCACTTGTAGTCTCTACAGCCCTAGTGTTGAAACCCATAATCCTTCTCTGACACAATTATTGAAGGGCATTTTCCTGGCCATAAAAATTGGTTCAGGCTTGACATGTGACCCAGGGAGGTCCAGTTAGTTCTCTCCCCACTGCCCCACCCTGGCTACATTCAACTGACTTTTCTATCGTGGAAGAGAATCTGGAAGAATATGACCAGGAACATTTATGGCCATTTTGAAACAACAGGGGAGAAGCCGTCTGAGAATGACTCCAACACACAAAACCGAGTGAAAGTCATGCCTCTAGCATTGCTTAATTCTGTTGATCTGGGTTTTTTTGTCATTTTCTAAGGAAGCGCTGGCTGTTGGTATGGTAACTCAACTGCTTTGTGAAGGAAAGTAGTAAAAATCCTTAACATTCCAGTGGGGAAAAGCTTTGTGTTTCTATGAGTATAACATATATTTGGAATAAAGGTGATATGATTTAGGGTGGTCAAGGTTCTTACTGTTAAGCTAAAGGAAGCAGTGATTTAGATGGATGAATAATTAGCAGTTTTTGCTGCAGACTTGTACTATATGTTTTTCTTTCCTTTTTCATGGACAAATTAGTATCAGTCTCAATATTCTTACTTGAAGATTTTTTTCTCATTTCCTAAAACAGTTATTTATTGTATGACTGCATATGTGGGGCTTTGTGGATGCTTTTCTTCTCTTTACTATTTTCTGGAGCCTTTTAGCTCAAGTCAGTAAAACAGGCAACAGTTTGCATCATTCATACCATCCTCAAAACCCACAGGGTTCCTCCTTTGTTCCTGGCTGTTGGAGTTAAAATATCATTTCCCTCTTCTTTAGTATGGTGCTGCTTTGATTCCTTATCAGATTCCAGCTGGATTTGGGGGACTGTAGCTTAATCACCCAGATTGGTAGAAGAGGGTTTTCAGATTTTTTCCCTCTGGTTAAGAATTGGAACACAAATAAACTCAGAAGAGTTCCCCTCTGGGGAAGATTAAGTCAATGACTCTTAATTCAGATGATTCTGTTAAGTTGTATTATCTTGAGCAAAGCACTCTATTGCTTGACATTTCAGATGACAAATATTGGGGAAAAGGAGTAGAAAGAATAACTCCCACTTTCTCTTGTGTCACGATACACACAGAAATGATACTCTTTGATAGGCATGTTGGTATAAATAGATGAGGCTGCTCCCTGCTGAGTGTCACATTGCTGGGCAGAGGGTATCAGTCTCAGCACACCTTACCCTGTTCCTGATGCTCTGATTGGGAAGCCTCTGAATTTTCAAACTGTAAGGACTGGATTTTGGTCCTAGCTCAGCCACTCAACCCCACTATATTCTTGTGGCATTCTCCTTGCCTTTTTTAAAATAATTTCACTGTACTATAGTTTATTTACAGTGTTGCATTTCAGATACACAGCAAAGTATATGTGTAAAAATATGTATATATACTCTTTTTTTTACATTCTATTCCACTATGAGTTATTATTGTGTAGTTCCCTGTGCCAAACAGTAGGTCCTTGCTAATTATTTTATATATAATAGTGTATATATATATTTTAATCTCAAACTCCTAGTTTGTCCCTTTTCTTTCCATTTTAGTAACCATAGTTTATTTTCTATGTCTATGAGTCTATTTCTGTTTTGTAAGTAAATTTATTTGTATCATTTTCATAGATTCCACATATAAGCAATATCATATGATATTTGTCTTTCTCTGTTTGACTTACTTTACTTGGTATGATCATCTCTAGATTGATCCATGTTGCTGCAAATGACATTATTTAATTCTTTTTGTGGCTGAGTAATATTTTGTTTTGGTCTTCAGTTCTAGATCCTTAAATGAGGAATTTGAGGTCTAGTCCAAATGTAAATGTCTATATATCATGAGCATTTTCAGATCTGATGAACAGAGGTTTCTGAGGTACACTGAGGCTTTAAGCATGAAAGCATAAACCTGAAGCTCATTACTTAGATCTGTTTAATTACTGCTAGTCATCCTTGTTTTGTGCTGGGAGAAGGAAATGGCAACCACTCCAGTATTCTTGCCTGGAGAATCCCAGGGACGGAGGAGCCTGGTGGGCCGCCGTCTATGGGGTCGCACAGAGTCGGACACGACTGAAACGACTTAGCAGCAGCAGCAGCAGCAACCTATCAATAACAAATATTGTGGTTTGCCTTTAAGATGCCCAAAATCATAATTTATTATACCTTATTTTTCTTCTACTTGATATAGTCTTTAGAGAGATATTATAAATGAACATTGTCTTTTTTTTCTTAGTTTGATTACAGGATGCCCTTCAGCAATTACCTGTAGGAAACTGAAAAAATTAAGGTTTGTTATTTATAAGACCTAGAAATTACACATCTGAGGCAGCATAGTGAGCTCACCAGGAGTTGGGCCCAGAGGCAAGATGAAGCCTAGGGTTCTGCCTTTATTGGGGTCAAGGGTGGAGGCTTAGGATTTTGTGGACTCAATCTCTATTAATAGGACATATTTAAGATGTAAGAGTGGGGATTAGAACATAGAAAGAGGAGAAAAAGTAATCAAAATGATTAGATATTGAAATCAATCAAGGTTTCTAAAACAACTGTGTCCCAGCTCTTTATCTAGTGGTGAGGGTGGAAGTGTGTTTGTGGTAACCATCTTTGAAGGGAATATCTCTTTGAAATGAATGCCTTGGTAACCAAAGTTTTAATTAGGCACTTGTAGTACAAAAAAGAAACAGCAACCAGAAAGCTGTCAGGGCTTATACCCCAATACCTTTAAAAAAAAAAAAATCAGACCTACATTATTTAAGATACTTGTATGGGGCTTCTCTGGTGGCTCAGACAGTAAAGTAAAATCTGCCTGCAGTGTAAAAGACCTGGGTTTTTGATCCCTGGCTTGGGAGGATCCCCTGGAGAAGGAAAAGGCTACCCACTCCAGTAGAGAGGGTCAGGATCTGGGTTAAGTACTCAGAGATTATTCATAGACTTTCTGAACTAAAAAGAAGAATTGAGATAATTTATTCCCCAAACACAAAAGTGGATTCTCCTAAAGACATCAGAGTATATTTACATAGAGCATCGTGCAGATGCACAATTGAGGATGCTTAGAGCCAACTCCTAGTTTTTCTTTGTCAGCATAGAAAGAAAAGCATAAATACATAATCCATGCATTATTAACCAATGTACTCCTCCTTAGCCAAGTCTTTAGCATATAAAAACAGTGACATTTCAGTATCAATATCCTGTTAGCAGCCAATAAGAGCAGGAACTGACTGCTTTGATGGGACAGGACAGCATTAAATCATAGCACTTGCTCATACCATTGCCAAAAGTTTGGTATGAGCAAGTGCTATGATCTGAATGTGTGTGTCCCCATCAAGTTCACATGTTGAATTCTTAAACTCCAAGGTATTAGGAGTTGGGGTCTTTGAAGGGTTCTCAAGTCACAAGGGTGGAACCCTCATGAATGGGATTAGTGCCTTATGAAAGAGGCTCCAGAGAGCTCTTTAGCCCCTTCCAACATATGAGGACACAGTGAGGAGACACTGGTTATGAACTAAGAAGAGTACTGGCACCTTAAGTACTCCCCAGCCTTCAGAGCTATAAGAAATGCATTTCTGTTTATTTCACAAGCCCAGAGGCTGTGGCCAAGTTGGCCCTGACACACCCTGTAACCAGGCATCAAATTTCTTTCAAGTCTGATGCAAGTGAAGGAAGCTGCTTCCATCTGAATACTCTATAGCATTCCCTAGGGCAGGAGATTGAATCTCAAAATGAACCCAGGTATACATTGATATTTCTAACTAAAATTAGTCAAGAGCAGTCAACTCCTTCTATAATAAGTTGACATTTGGGAATTAGAAATGAAGCTAAAAACAGAAGCTTCTCATGCCTTGAACAAAGAGGTACAGTTTGAGGTTTTGCTTATTACTTTTATGTGTTCAGTCTTTTAGGAGAAGTATCAAAAGAAGCTAAACATTTTAAGTAAGTCAGAGAGTAGGAAAAATGATACAAAATACTTGAGTATTAGGTTCTAGTTTCTTTGAAGGCAGCCGCTGATCACTTATACATGAGTTAGCATTTGAAGGCCTCTTAGCACCTACCTCTTGATCAATTTAACCAAAATGAGTAATTCCTGGAGTATACAAATGATGACAGGTGAAGTATCCTGGTCTTTATTCAGAACTATTTATATCTGAGTAACTTTACCAAAATTATATCATTTTAAATAAACCATATGTCTCTGAGGATAAGGATTAGTCTAGAAATGCTATGAAACTCTTCACTGATGGACAAACATGGCATTTCAGAGCTAGAAGCACCCATAGGGATCATGTCTCCTGTTTGCACGTCAGTATGCTCTGGGGAAAGGATATGCCTATAACTGTTACCAACATGTACTTGGGTTGACTTAATCATCTGCAGTAAAGCCAATCTTCTGACACCAGATAGTATGAAGGGAAGTGCAGTGTTTACTGCAGACACCAAGATAAGGAGTGCAGACAGCTAATGCTGAAAAACCTGAACTTCCTGATAGGCTTCAGGGAAGGGATTTTAAAGGTAAGATGAGGATTATATAATACAGGATCAGCTCATGAACAGTTGTGTCCTTGGTTGATGATGAGGTAACAGGGTGGTGTCCCAACTTAGCATCATCAGCCTTCAGGTTCCAACCAATCTGGGGGCTATTTGCTTTTGGTCATCATGCAGTTAGCTTCTTCCATCTAGTGAGAGTTTTCTATAAACAAGCCAAGAGGTAAAGGAATGAGGGTGAGGAAAGTCTGTCCCAGGAAGGCCCCAGAGGGCCTGGCTCAGTTACATAACCTGAGGTTGAGAATCCACATTTCTAATTCTTGGAATCTTTTCATTATTCCATGATACCTTCCTCTACTTGTTTGTTTCACAGCTATGTTTATATGCTACTGTCATACTACAATGACAGTGAAAGAGTGGGAACTATGATTTACACAGCAATCTTCCTGTTATTAAAGTAATTTTTACTGTTATTTCCCAGATAACCTTGGAGGGAAATATTGTTGTCAACTCTTTCACAGATGACGAAACTTTAGTTGAAATAGGGGGAGGAAGTAGTTCAAGGCCACACAACAGAGGCACTAAAGCTCAAAGTCAAATGCAGACTCCTTGAATGTGGAATATACTCTTCTTCCAATGTATTGATCATAAAAGCAACCATGTACTATAATATTCAACTTGTGACATTTTTGACAGCAAAGAGGGAGATATGATTTCACTGGTTTGGGATAGACATGTGGTCATCATATGTTAATAATTCATGCCATACTTTTTGATCAATAGGGATCTCTCAGAGGTTTACAGTCATGGGTGTGATGGTCAAAACAAAACCTTGATCTGAGTTCAGGAATAGATTTCTGGGATGGTTTGAACAAGCTATTTTTATTTATATTATTTTAAAAAATTTATTTATTTTTTAAATTATTTTTTTTATTGAAGGATAATTGCTCTACAGAACTCTGCTGTTCTCTGTCAAACTATTTATGTATTTTAATTGGAGGATAATTACTTTGCAATATTGTAATGGCCCGTGCCATACATCAACATGAATCAGCCATAGGCATTGAAATATAGTTGATTTATAATATTGTTTCAGGTGTACAGCAAAGTGATTCAGTTTCATATATATGTGCATAGGTGTATGTGTGAGTATGTATTCTTTTTTAGATTCTTTTCCCATATATAATGAACAACTTATTTTTAAGTTGACTAATGAGCGTGAATAGACATTAGTAAAATAAACAAGATCAGAGGTTTGCAGAAGGAGATGTGAGGAAAAAGAACAAGACACCCATGTCAAAGAAGCAGCGTGGGCCAGTTGCAAGCAAGCATTCATGTATGTGGATCTACTCCTCTCCATATGGCTGGTCATTCAACTACCAAACTTGCCTAAAAATTGTGGGGCACTGATTCTATGCTGAGGATTTCTTTTCATAATATTAGGCAATGAAAATAATAAATGTGCCTCTGTGAAGTCAGCATGTGTTTAAATAGAAGAGTAATTGTAAGACTAAACGGAATACTCATAATGGTACCTGAAGGAAATGTAATGATGGAAAAATGCTGTTTCCTTGCTAGCCAGGAAATTACATTATGGAAATTGTGCCATCAGAATGAGTTAATAGATATCTTAAAAAAAAATTCAGTACCCAGCAAACAAATGAATATATTATCTTGAGTAAGATTAATGTTAAAGGAACCTTTGCTCAGTTTATGGAAGAGGGCCTTTGCATACAGGGAAAGGAGTGGATGAAAAGGAAGCTTTGAGATTGGACAGCAGGAGAGCATGCATATGCCTTGAGGGAGCTGAAATCCATTGAACAGCCTGGATATTCTTCTTTGCCCACCAGCCTTTTTATCCTGGGCCAAACTTGCCTTTGTTGCTAAACTCCTTGGCTGCAAAGGTGGCAGACACGCTGGTGATCATTGATGAAATGACCGACAAGCTGAACTAGGCTGTCTGCTGGGTAAGCTTCATCTTTGCCATTAAATGGAGTCCCCCGTCCCTTCTTTTCACAGTACATTTCACAGCCACTTCTGAAAGAGCCCAGCTGTACTGAGATGACCACTGGGGAGGCTGCAGTGTGGTTGCTTGCAGCTCAGGGATGTCTGAGAGCAGCTGAGCGAGCCCCACAGCCTTCAGACACTCATCGAATTGCTTTCCACAAGCACATCACTTCACCCTTTTCTGACACGGAAGAGAGCAGAGGGAATGGTCATGATCAGAAATGACAGACACGCTGGATGGGGATGAGCTAATTTACAGGGGGAAATACAGTCTGCAAGTTAAGAACAAAGAGTATAAGAGCCCTGCAGAGTGTCTTGAGGCTTTTAGTGTATCCTAGAGAGAGGATCGTTAGCAGTGTGCAGATGGGTCTTGGATGATTTGGGGTGCCAATGTTTTCCCCCATTGTGGTCCCCAGGGAGTTGCCTTGATCTTGCCTGTCCACAGAAGCTGAACTTTTAAATCTGGCAACCTCAGCTCTCTTAAATTTGTTGGTAACCTTCACATAACCTTCCTGTTTCCTAGGAAAATAATTGCTTTACTCTTTTCTTGGCTACACAACAGAGAAACTCTCCTTAGAAAACCTGCAGGATATATATTGTAAGGCAAATAGGCTTGTCTGCTTGGATCATCTACCTCAAAGATAACAGCCCAACTCAAAGTTTCCTAGCAAAATACTTTTTCTAAGCTAGGTTTGGTGGGAGAATTGGAATGTGTTTGGACAAGATTACATCAAGGCAAACATTTGGGACAGGGGTTGTGGAGAGGAAAGTATTGTAGAGCTGGGAGGCTGGAAATGAAGATATGCTGTTAATAGGCAGGCTTTTCATACATTTGTAGAGTAATTAATGTGTATCTCCCCTTCCCTCCCATTTCCTGAAACACTCTGATTATTGTGTTTCCTGATTGAAGATTATATTCTTTCTATTTTGAAATTTGTTCACAAAAATACACAAGCAAAATACAATTTAAAATCTATACCCCATTCTTTCTGAAGGTATCTTATGGGCTTGTGCCTGCCTGTCCAAATTCAATATTGATCCTTCTCACCTCCTCTTCTGATGGGGAATTGCACTGTGTCCTGGTTACTTTCCTGCTATTGTGTTTGCTGATATATCTGCTTAGAATTTTCTCTAGGTTGTAAGTATTGAGGAAATTTTCTTTCCTCTTTAAAGCATCAACTCAAACCTTACCTTCTCACTGAAGATATTCCCAATTCTCTTAGCATTCAAACGTTTTTCCTCTGTGTTCCCAGTGTAAGCAATACTTACAGACATACCAACACTTAGCATACATACCTCATCTCTTTACAGAGTCGTCTCCCCTGCTAGCCTGTAATTCCCTCAAAAGCAGAACTAATATCTTGTTCATCTTCATTGCCTAGCGGAATGTCTGGTACATAAAAAACCCTCTATACTACCAATTCATGTTTATGACATTTATTTTTCAAGGTTTCTTTACTTCATATCTTTATGATAGGTACTTTTTACCTCTACTGAACAGTCTCTATGTAATTATATACTAGTTCTTGTAGGAACCAAACATAGATGTACAGATTGGTGTGACTTGAACATACAAATGGGGCTTCCCTGGTGACTCAGCTGGTAAAGAATCTCCTGCAATATGGGAGACCTGGGTTCAATCCCTGAGTTTGGAAGATCCCTTGGACACACAGATGCTACAGGGGATGGATTTATATCTGTACTGTGTAGTTAACAGAAGTGAACTGCTGCTGATCTGGGTGTGAAGCTAGGTAGGCAGCAAGTGCCACCGGGTTGTCAGTTAAGGTCTGGAAGGTAGATTTGCTGTTGGATCTACTAACATTGCTTTGTTGTTGTTGTTTAATTTTATGTTAAAGGCAATGTAAGTCTTCACTTTAGCCTCAGGAGGTCACAAGTAGCTTAAAGTCATTATCATGCTTTGACTGCTGGGTTAGCCTGAAACAGGTAGCAGGTCTCAGTTGGACTCCCTGGGGTCAGATATATGCCTGCTGTCAAAGTGCCAGTGACCTAAAAGTGCTCATTTTCTTGGGCTGTGGAGCCTGAGGTCATCACAGTGGGCATTTGACTGCTCTCATGAGTGACTCCCTTTCCTGAAGGCTCTTGCTTTAGACCGTGGCAGTCTTGGAGGGAAGGACCTGATGTGTCAAAACAATGGCAATGTAGTAGAATGATTAAAAGTTAAGAGTATCCGGTTCCCCAGAGGCAAGCTCCAAGGAAAGGATTTGAACTCCTAGGTTGTATTTGGGAGGCAAGCCCAAGAAGCACTGGTAGGCAGATGGGAGAGGCAGACAGGAAAGGAGAGGTGGCCAGTGTTGGGTGCCTCACTTGGGAAGTAAGTTACAATGTGGGCAGCAGGAGCCCCGTCCTTATGGGAACTTTGGAGAACTGTGGTCCAGAGTTCTCTCCCCCAAGGTCTGAATCATTGGTGGATGGCCATTCCTGAGAAAAATGAATTTCCCAGCACTTGTCTACTGCTAGCTTCCTCTTAGGCTCAGCAATGCAGACGCTGGGAAGGGGATAGGAACAGGTAATGTGAGGAAAAGAGAAGGCCGAAGGAAATATGGGGGATATTACCAAATGAATCGGAAGTCCTGCTACTCACCACTTACAAAATCAATATTCACAAATGGTAGAAAAGAAAAGCACTTTTAATCAGAATGTTGGCAATCTGGGGAGATAGAGGACTCAGCATCTCCCCCAAAACCACCTCTGAAGATTCTGCTCAGCCATGAAAGCTTTTAAAGAGAGACAGGGAAGTAACCTCAGTTAATCACTGAGATGGGAGTCAGAGTTTGTACAGGCTGTTTGTACAGCTTGTATGCAGCCTTGTTAACTCCTCATGATCTTCCTCCAGATGCTATGCTGTTCACAGTTTATTTTGGAGATTACTGAAGGGGAAGCTAGGGAAGAGGTATGCTCATCTGTTAATTCTTCGTTTCTGCTTCTTTGATCTATGGGTCGAACGAATAAGTTAAGCAAGGTATTGTGTTATTAAAAGATTTGAAAAGTCTCCTGCTGGAGCAGGAGATGAGTAAAGCATAGGGGTGCCTGCTTTAAAAGTTACTTGCAATGTCACTTTGCTAAAGTGACAAGAAAAGGGGCTTCCTGCTGAGGGCAGTTTCCTGCAAACAGCTGCTTACAGGGGAGGGACCAGCAATGTCCACTGCAAATAGTTGTTAGAATAGGATTCTTCATGTTCTCCAAGGTACAGTCAATACAGAATTTCAAAGGGAGATGCAAGTGGGCACTTCCAAGCAGTAATTTTTGAGCTCGTGTCATGACTTTTGAACACCTCACCAGTTCAAGGATGTGGAAAGTCCAAGGGAGTGGGGTTAGCATTTTTTGAGGAGACCTTTTCTGGATAAATCTGTCGTGTAAGCCTCTTCACTTCCAAATGTGCCTATACCTTTCCTCCTATTGAGCCTGGGAGCCCTTCAGTTAGATTACTTAGGGAGCCTCATATGCGGCTTCTGACGTTTGGTGATACAGTGAGCTGGAATCTGAGGCCCACCTGGGGAAACCTCGAGTCTTAGAAGACAGGCTGGTGAGCTGCTTTGGAGCTGAAGTGAAGGGGAACATTGTGATAGGGAGTAATAGCTCTCTCTGAATAGCCCTCTGAGGAGGCATGCGTGTTTTCTCATGGCCAGTATACTGCATGGAGCCATTTAAGTTTTGCCAAAATCACTGCCAGGAGGTGACAGTGACACAGTGAGACTGTATGTGAATTGAAAGAGAAAAAGGAGTTGAGCCTATAGTGGCCTACCTGAAAGAGAGTCACTGTTAAGGTCAACACACTGGTAGGAGGGGATCACCCACAAGAGAGTCCATAAATATAATCTGCTGCCAGAGAGGGCTACCCTAAGTGACAATGACATCTACTAAGTAAGATGCATCCTTTTCTCCTAATTTCTTTTCTCCAACCTGATCTTGGGAGGACAAGAAATAATTATGCGCCTGGGGAAAGAGGTGACAGCTGTGTAGGGAAAGAGAAAGGATCACAGTTCCTTTCTCCCCCTGCAGGTACCCAACCACAGCAGACCCCAGCAGTGATTAGAGGTGGAAGCAAGTTTGGAGTTTGGATTAATACCTAGAGCTTGATCAAGACCAAGATTTCATCTAAAAGTCAAAATGAATCTTTTGTCAGAGTCAGAGATAAAATGACTCTTGTTACTCTCTTATCCTGCGGGTGGTATTTGTTAAATCATGGTCTGAAAACAGACCTCGGATGAATTTCTTTTTCTGCAGCTTGTTGGAGATATGTTCTTGGTAAAGTTCTTTACTCACTGTTCTCCAGAGAAACAGAAATCAATAGGGAACACACACACATGTATATATTTTAAAAGAGATTATTGTTAAGAATTGGCTCATATGATTGTGGTGGTTGGGCGTGTCCAGAATCCTGGAACCAATGTCCCAGTTGGAGTCTAAAGACTGGAAATTGCTATAGAACCAGGACAAGCTGATTACCAACTTGAAGGCCATCAATCAGGAAGAATCAGCATTTCAGTACAAAGGCTGTTGGGCAGGAGAATTCTCTACTCCTTGGAGAAGGGTCAGCCTTTGTTCTATTCATGCATTCACCTGATTGAATGCAGTCCATCCTCATTATGGAGGTCAGTGTGCTTTACTTATCTACTGATTTAAAAGTTAATTTCATCTAACACACCTTCCCAGAAACACCAGAATAAGATTTGACCAAATACCTGGTCACCTTGTGGTGCAGTCAAGTTGACACATAAGATT
Organism: Giraffa tippelskirchi; assembly: GCF_054371585.1. NCBI lineage: Eukaryota > Metazoa > Chordata > Mammalia > Artiodactyla > Giraffidae > Giraffa > Giraffa tippelskirchi. Next base: position 24,673,008 of record NC_137284.1, read on the forward strand.
AACCATCACTGTCATGCTCTTTGAAGCCATTTGGTTCCCTCAAGGGTTGTGGAGAGATGAAGTGAGAAAGTTGGAGAAACACTGGCAGAGTCAGAGGCTCAGGAAATGTTAGTCATAATTGTGATCAACAGGAGTGTTCAGAGGAGCAAAAGTTTGATATAAGCTTAGGAAATAGAGAACTCAGAGATACAGAGTCACAGGATCAGAAGGAGGCTAGCAATCAGGGGACTAAGTAAAGAATGTTCCTGAGATAAGAGAAATTTGAGTCTTAATTAAGTCTATTCTTGGACATTGAACCTCTTATATGGTACCTGTTGAGCAGGGAAAAGATGATTGATATAGCACACAAACATTTATTGAGCATCTGTTGTATACCAAATGTTGCATCTAATTTGACTTTTAGAGATTAAAGGATGAATAAAGTATCATCTCCTCCCTTGTTGTTGTTCAGTTTCTCAGTTGTGTTCCGCTCTCTGCGACCCCGTGGACTGTATCATGCCAGGCTTCCCTGTTCCTCAGCATCTCCCAGAGCTTGCTCAAACTCATATCCATTGAGTTGGTGATGCCATGCAACAATCTCATCTTCTGTCATCCCCTTCTTCTCTTGCCTTCAATCTTTCCCAGCATCAGGTATTTTCCAAAGAGTCAGCTCTTTGCATCAGGTGATGCAAGTATTGGAGTTTCAACATCAGTCCTTCCAATGAATATTCAGGGTTAATTTCGTTTAGGATTGACTGGTTTGATCTCCTTGCATTCCAAGGGACTCTCAAGAGAACTGAGTGCAGAATGTACTGCCACTGTGATCTGTGATGGGTAAACTTTTGATAACAAGTCTTTTGGCCTTTAACAGAGGTATTAGAATGAAGCATAGTGGGAGTGATTTACTGTACTAGGGGGTCTGGGAAGGCTTTACTGACATTGTTTCTTTTTATCTGAATTTCAAGGGACAAGTAGGAGTTAGGTAAATGAATATGAGCAGTAGACACTTCATGCAGAGGAATCACATGAGCAAATTCATGGAGGAACAATGAATCGTTCATGGTATTTTAGGGAAACAAAGTGTAATGTGTTGCTACTGGGTCACAAGGTTAGTGGAAAACAAAAGATGAAAAGAGTTCCAGGAAGGGTCCTGGTAGGCTGGGCCAGTATCCAGGAAGTCTTGACGGCTCCAGTGAGGAGTTTGGACTTTAATATCTAATAGAGCAAAAGACTGACATGGTCATAGTGGTATTTTACAGAGAAAAGAAAAAATAAACCAACAGGTAGGAGTTTCTCTAGACTACTATAGTTAAAAGATAGGTTTGTCTTTTTGTTGTTTTCTCAGAAATGATTTCTTTTCTAGGATTTAGCTGGCCTAGCTCTTGGGAACCCAGCCAGTGCCAATGAAGCAATTCACCCTGTTTAGCAGATTTGTATTTAAGTTGAATTTGAGTAGAGGTGTCTTGATCATACACTTCAGAGTGGAGTCATTGGTGTCCAATAAATTCAGAGATGCAGTTTATATACACTCAAACATCATCAAATCCTTTAAATCTCCTATAAAGTACAACTCAGCATAGTTTCTCTGTTCATTTAGTCAACAGATATTTATTGAGTGCCAAGATTTGTTCTAGATATCATGGGTCTAGCAGGGAAGCAAACAGATTAAGTCCATGCAGTTGGTGAATTAAACTATACACATGTGCAAATAAATACATGTTTTCAGTTAGTGACAGACACCAAGAAGGAAAATAAAGTAGGAAAGAAGCTACAGAGTGAAAGATGGAGGGAGACTGTTTTCTGATTTAAATGGCCTTTCTGATTGGGTGATATCTGAGCAGAGACTTGAACTAGTGAGTAGGTAAGCCAGATGGGTATCTGGGAAGACTTTTGCAGGCAGAGGGAACAGCTAACATGGACTCCCTAAGGGTTGAGATGCTGAAGGAACTGCAAGTAGACCTGAGTGGCTGGAGTAAGTGTTCAGGAACGATGGTAGCAGATAAATTCAGGTGTAAGGTCAGATCACTAGGGACTTGCAAGGCTGGGTAACATGTGCATTGGATTTTATTTATGTATGCAGAGAAATCAGTGGAGTCTTTCTCAGTGGGGTAGTTGCATGCTTTGATTTATCTTTTGTAAAGGATTACTCTGCCTGCTGTGAGAATTTTTGACCCTAAGGAGGCAAATACTAGCTAGAAGTATTTTTCTGTCATTCATTTGAGAGATGGTGATAGACTAGAGTTGTAGCTCTGGAGGTCATAAGAGTGAGAGGATTGGGGCAATTGTTTGAAGTTAGAACCAAAAGAACTTGTTGATGGATTGGGTGTGAGTATGAGATAACAGGGGCTCAAGAGAGATGATTCCAAGGCTTTAGGTGTGAGACAAAAAAATTAGCTCTTTATTGAGCTAGACAAGATGGCAGGAAGAGCAGCTGTTGAACCTGGGGAGTCTAACACAACCTTCCCCCCACCCCGCCCCCACCACATGGTTAGAAGAGATTGAAGTTTTTTTGGTCAAGCACTCAATGAAGATATTGTGATTTGAAGCCACGTAAAGACAACCAAAAATAAATACTGTGTATTTAAACATTAAAGCCACATTCAGTATGATACTAATGATATTAGAGGCACGTACCAGAGACTGAGTCACGCAGTAACAGGTTCCTATCTCCTGGCTCAAACTCTCTCATTTCATGGCAAATACTCCAGTGAAGTGGAATGGCAGAAAGACTCAGTCACAGTCTGCAATATTCCTCCCAATGTGTCCTCCTTCTCTCTGCATATTTTACACCCCCCTTGCTATCTGTGTACAGAACATTACATATACAAATGTTACTCCACTGTGACCTTAACCTTTTTTTCTTGAGACACTCTAGTGACTGCCACTGTTGCATTAGAAACTGTAAATGAGGAATTCGGATTTCTCCAGATGAGATGAATGAAAGTAAAATGTGCTTCTCAATCTCCATATGCAAACCGACACTTCACTTATCTCTATAAACTTTATGTAGGCTCGGAGCTGACATACAACCTTCCAAAACGTTTTTATCAAATGGGACCCAAGTAGTAGATATGAGAAAGTACTAACACTATTACCTGCAACTGGATTTAATTTCAACACACCTGGCACATTATATATTCACCTGAAAATACTTCCTTAGTTTTTTCACATAATATTCTTTCTGACACCCAGACCTTTATGAGCACCCTAGATTATGTCTTGCAGGTTTTTTTCCAGTGGACTATGCTATTATTGCATTCATTTCATATAAACTCATTGGGGACATGTTAATAAGGTACTAGACAGCTGATAGCTTTCTATTCTTCTGCTGATAATTAGACTTGACAAGCAGCATTGCAGGCTGCTCCAGGAAAGAGAAAGATTACTGTCCATGAAGCTGCTTTATTATCATGAGAATGTCTTCATAAGATGACCCTTTGAACAGCCAGAGGAATCCAAGATGATGTGGCTGGTACCACAGATATTCAAATCTGACTCATTAGTAGCTTAGAGCATCCTGGTGTATTTCATTTTTTTTAAGCTTTTTATTTTATATTGGGGTATAGCCAATTAACAGTGTTGTGATAGTTTTAGGTGGACAGCAAAGGGACTCAGCCATACATATACATATATCCATTCTCCCCCAAACCCTTCTCCCATCCAGGCTGTCACGTAACATTGAGCAGAGTTCACTGTGTTATATAATAGGTCCTTATGGGTTATCCAAAGGATAGTTAGGAAGTTTGGATGGACAGGTACACCCTGCTTTATTTCATTTTTAACATATGCTATATGTTATATGTTTATGCTATATGTTTATTTCATTTATAGCATATGCATTTGGTCAAAGCTATGATTTTTCCAGTAATCATGTGTAAATGTGAGAGTCGGATGATAAAGAAGGCTGAGGGCCAAAGAATTGATGCTTTTGAACTATGGTGTTGGAGGAGACTCTTGAGAGTCTCTTGGACAGCAAGGAGATCCAACCAGTCCATCCTAAAGGAAATCAATCCTGAATATTCATTGGAAGGACTGATGTTGAAGCTGAAGCTCCAATACTTTGGCCACCTGATACGAAGAACCTTAGAAAAGATCCTAATGGTGGGAAAGATTGAAGGCGGGAGGAGAAGGGGCTGACGGAGGACGAGATGGTTGGATGGCATAGCCAACTCGATGGACATGAATTTAAGCAAGCTCTGGGAGATGGTGAAGGACAGGGAAGCCTGGTATGCTGAAGTCCATGGGGTTGCAAATAGTTGGACACGATTGAGTGACTGAACAATAACAACAACATATACTCTGGCAGTTTGGGACAAAAACTGTATAGAACATTCATCTTCAATTGGCCACTTATATATGTGTATGTTTTCATCCTTTGACATGCTGTACCAAACTGGAGCTCAGCAAGAGAAGTATTTTGAATTGCTGGAGAACTGTCTATCTTCTGGCTGGTTTAGCCAGCAGACTAATACATATGCAGCAGAGAGAGTCGGCATCTACATGAGGGCAAATGATATTTTATCTCGATGGTTACTGAGGAACCCCTCCCCTTTTCTTATGGTACCCTAGAGGAATGAATTTTAACTCATGTAGGCCTTAAAATATTAAAAAATTAGTCAGTGCTCATCAAATATGAAGACATTTTTAAAATAATTTCTTTTTGATAAGAGAATTATAAATGGACGTTAATTCATTTTTCTCTATATGACATATTAATATTTTCTATAAATTTCTCAAATTTTTAAGTAGAGGGCTGTAAGTATTCTTTAAGTGTATATATTACAGAACTTTCTCTACCTTTTTGGATAGATGTATAATAAATGACCGTACTAAGCAACTATATTCAGTTATCACAGGTTTGCTTAATAAATCATTACTATTTAGAATGTTTGTTGGTTCTTAGAATTTTTCCAATTATAATTGGGCCAATATATGCAATTCGGAATCAGAATGAAATGATATCTTTTAGTTTTATTCTTTTATTATTTAGACTGATATAAATTCTCCTCAAATATTTCATTCATACAAATAATAATGATCATAGACATCCATTGAGCTAGGCACTGTTCAAATTGCATGTATTTGTTACTCACAGAACTCTTTGAGGAAGATCTTATTCTCATTTGCACAAGGGGAGACTGAGGGAGAGAGATTTTTAAGCAGTTTTCCCAACATCAAATAGTTGTAAACAAAAGAGTCAAGATTAGAAAACAAGCAGTCTGTTGACTTTTAACCTTAATGCTTTTGTGCCTCAAAGGAAAAAAAAATCTGTTTATGCACATAACAAAAATTAATTTGTATGTCTAGCAAATTTATACATGCATGTAGTTTAAAGAGGCAAGTGGATATAGAAGGCTTTATAAAAAAGATTTATCCCCTAGAAAACGTTTCCCAGTTCCCATCCCTAGAACAATCACTTCAAAACTTTTTAACATTCTGTTTTTGGTGTTTTTGGTCACATCTCTAAATAACCTTTTTCTTTACTACTTCTTTATATTCCCAACTTTGGAATTTTTTTTTTCCTTGCCATATAAGGGTGATTTAGTTATCTTCCACACAACTAAGCACACTTTTTTTTTTTTTAGGTCAATATTCTGCATTTATGTCGTTATGAGTGTGTGCTCATATTGGTGAAATGAAAGTCTCTCAGACATGTCCAACTCTTTGAGACCCCATGGACTACACAGTCCATGGAATTCTCTAGGCCAGAATACTGGAGTGGGCAGCCATTCCCTTCTCCAGGGGATCTTCCCAACCCAGGAGCTGAACCCAGGTTTCCCACATTGCAAGTGGATTCTTTACCAGCTGAGCCACCAGGGCAGCATGATATTGGTAAATGAATTATTATTAGGTATCCTTGGTTTCCTCTCTTGCACAATTCTTGGTTCCTCTGTCATTAGTAATCATCTATTTTATTCATATTATTGTTTAGTTTACCTTGGATTTATCATAATTTATTCCCAAATTCTCACTAGTAGTATGTGGTTGTTCAGTTGTCAAGTCATGTCCAACTCTTTGCGACCCCATGGACTACAGCACACCAGGCTTCCCTAACCTTCACCATCTCCTGGAGTTTGCCCAAGTTCATGTCCATTGTATAAATAACCTTGAAGACATTAACTCTTTTATGTTCTTGAACAAATCTCTCCCAAAGGTAGGGTGACTGCTAGGCTCATTGCCTGGCTCATGTCCTGGGAATCTCTCTTCCTCATGATTCTGGGGATCCCCTTTGCCTTTCCCTAGGGTGGTAGCCCCTGTTCCTGAATACCATGCATACGTTTTTCTCGTCTACTCCTCTGGCTTAATGGAGTGCATTCTCCATTAATTCTCATATGAGAAAGGGTACGTGAGAGAAAACAATTTGAGACCTTCTCTGAAAAATGTCTTTTATTAAATGCATGAATACTTAAAAATTGCTTAGATGACTCTCTGGAGCTTAGTAAACAAAAGATACATGTCTAAGTAAATAATTTTGCCTTCACCCTTGACTGATAATTTGATAAAAACATTGTGTTTTAGGTTGTAAATAATTTTCTTTTCTCAGAATTTTGAAGTCATTCTCACGTTGTCTTCTAGGCTACAGTATGAAATTTGGGAAGTCCAATGCCTTTCTAATGTTTTAGGCTTTGTTTTGTAATTGGTCAGGAAGATCCCTGGAGAAGGAGACAGCAACCTGCTCCAGTATTCTTGCCTGGGAAATCCCATGGACAGAGGAGCCTCGCGAGCTACAGTCCATTGCGTCCCAAAAGTCGAAGCTACAGTCCATTGCGTCCCAAAAGTCGAACAGGACTTTGCGACTAAACCTACCTACCTAACCTGTAATTGACACTTTTAAATTTTCTGATGATATTAGGTCATTTTGCTTCACTTTGCCGGGCACTCAGTGGTCCTTTTCAATCTAGATATTCATAGGTTTTAAGTCTGCCCGTATTCTTGAATCATGTCTTTGGTGATTTGTTTCATCCTCTCTCCCTCCCACTTTTTTGTCTCCTTTTTCTTTTTTCCTGGCTCTCCTATTATTTGGATGTGAAACTTCCTGGTTATCTAATTTTCTCACTTACTTTCCTGTTTCCCTCTTATTTGTCATTTTCACCTAATATCTTAGATGAGGATTTGTTTCACTTTTTCTTCTAACCCTTATACCGAGCTTTCTATTTCTGCAGTCCTTTTTATACTTCAAGACTACTTTTTCTCTTTCTATGCTTTTTAAGATAGAATATTGGTTTTATTTTATGAATGCAGTGTCATTTTTCCCTTCAGACATTTATGATAATTTATTTAAAATCTTCTCTTAATGGAATCCCTGTATCCTCCTGATTGCTTCTGTCTATGAATTTGCTTTGGCTTCTGTCTTTCATGTCAGAAGATTTTTCCACATGTTTGAACCTGGCTCTGCACTGATACTTAACATCTGGATAATGAAACACAAATTGAAAGCTCTGTGCAAATGAGCATGTGATGGTTGACAGTGGAATTCAGTATAGGGTGTTCTAGTCCATTCTCTGGAGAAAGTCTGCTGTTACTATCTTTACCTATTTTATTTTTAGTTGATTTCCTTAGAAACTACTCCAAAACCCTTGTCCAGAGGCTCGAAGCCCATCTTTCAGCACTCTGTTTGCTGTGTAAACTTGCAGTTATTTCCCCTCAATTCACTGTTGTGAAACTTGGATTCAGTTGTGCAGCGTTCCCCAGTGTAGAGCATAAATGTGCCTTTTTCTGCTAGGTTGGTGGCAGGGGGCAGTCAATTAACTGAACAGAGTATGGAAGATGATCTGGGTGTTTGTTTCCTAAAGAGACTCTTTACTCACCTTTACCTGCCGCTGTGAGGGGTATTTGGTGTTGTCTGTTCCTGAGGCTTTGGAGTTCTGTGGTGCAAAACAAATGGTTTCTTTGCTTTTCTCCCTGAGTGTTTAGGATTCAGCTTTATCAGATCTGAAAAGTCTATCATCACTCCTTCACCTGCTTTCTAGTTTCCAAAATTGTCTTCTTGTCTCCTCTGTCATTCTCATTGTCTGTATAGATATACAATTAAAAAAAAAAAAAAAAGTAAAATAGTTGAAATGTAAATGTAATGGGGTTTCAGGAAAGAGCAGATGCAAGTACATGCATTTAACTATTTTTCCTGGGAATTTTCGTTGTGGATATTTTCCATTTTGTACAATCATCAGTTTATCTGTTAGATGCCTAAAACTCTACAATGGTGATTTTGTTTTTGTGTGAGACTCTTCTGTCCCTTCTCAGGAGTAGAAGTGGGAAGGGAAAAGCTTCACATAGACACATACAGAAATGCAGGAGGGCAAAAAACAGCATGAGGCAGTAGAAAGGGCATAGCTTAGAGGGAAGAGGCTTGAATTTAAATCTTCTGCTAATTTAGCAACAGGAGTTGCTAATCTTCTTGGCATATAACTATGTTTATTTATAAAATGAAAACAAATCACCTACCTCTAGTTGCAATTTTCAGATTGAGATAAGTGCTACCTAACACAGAGCCTTGGATGCGTTGCCTGGTAGAGGAAATTGTCCATTTTGAGAAGGGAGAATACTTGCAAGCTAGGGGTGGGACGCTGGAGAAAGTCCGTTCGAGTTTTTTAGATCTGTATAATCATACCTACTTTGTGATGTTGACAGGAGATAAACCAGCTAGCTAAACAGCTGGCTTCAGAAAGCCCCCTCTAAGTTTCAGGTTCTGTAGTTATTTTAATAGTATGTGTTAGTCACTCAGTCATGTCCAACTCAATTCTTTGCTATCCCATGGACTGTAGCCCACCAGGCTCCTCTGTCTATGAAATTCTCCAGGCAAGATTACTGGAGTGAGTTGCCATTTCTTTCTCCAGGGGATCTTCCTGACCCCAGAATCAAACTCACGTCTCCCATATTGCAGGCAGATTCTTTACCATCTGAGCTACCGGGGAAGCCCAGTTATTATAATAACCTTACTGCAAAAATTAGGTTACTGAATCATACTGGTTTAATAGTAAAGTGTGCTTTATAAGGACTATGATTTCAGGTGAATTGGGACTTTTTAAGAAAACCCACACTGTATGGTTACCTGAGCTTGTGTCAACAGTTGGGGGGGCGGTGTGTGTGTGTGTTTTGAACTAAAAACCAAGATAGATATAACAGAGAGGACTTTGTTGACACACGCATCCAGTTATTATTAGCATAGAGTGATTCTCTTGCCAGATCCTAATTTAAAGGGAAACCTCTGAAATGTAGAGCAGTTGAAGAGAAATATAATGATCATACTTGTGAATATTTCATGGAAGACAGCAATTTTCCCAGATTGGCAGAGAGAACTGAGTAGAATAGTTAAGGCCATAGGTAATAGCAAAGTGTTTAATAGAGTTGTTCATATGGCTGTAAAATTGAGTTAGAAAAGAAGATAAAGGCTGTTTCCAATTTACGTGTAATCTTTAGTCTTCACTTGTCTTCTTTTCAAGAAAGGCTAAAGTTTTGTTTAAGTGTCATTTTAGTGGATTGTAAACATCACTGTTTCATTCCAAAGCCAAACCCCCTATAAAAAATAATACTGCGACTCCCCACCCCACCTAAATATCTTTTCTGCAGGGTAGGATTGTTTTTTTTTCTTTACTAAATGAAATCTATCTCTAGAAACCTCTTCTTTGTGTATAAATAAGTGTAACGCTTCCTCAAATGAGGGCTTCTGTAGCCAATTTGATATTGTACAGTGTGTATCCCCTTTTGGAAAACTAGGAGGACATTTCTGGATTATTTTAAGTCTGGCTATCCACATCCTCTATGAGAACTATGCATCTGTCAGCTCTTCTGTGGTTATTAAATAGTGATGGAATGACAGGTGAGAAATTGTGTTAATTGTACATTGGAGAAAATGCAGCAGATTGACTCTCTGCATTGATCTTTTTAGAAAATTACTGATAAAACAACACTCATAATCAGTTGTCTGTAGGAAAACATGAAATAGATATTAAGAGTTTTCTTAAAGAGTGTGTGGGGGGGTGTGTTGGGAGTGGGTGTGTATTTTAAAATTCTGCTTTCATTAAGGCAAAGCTTTGCTATAAAGTAGTCTTGTGCATTGAAAATTTACTGTCTCCTTTTCAGTGCATGTTTTACTTTTTAAAGGGATATCTTTCAAAACCTTTTACTTTTTATTTCAAAAATCAGAATGTTTCTCTCCTGCCTTCAGGGCATCATAAATTTCTTAGGCTTGCCATTCAAGGTTCTCTACCCTCTGACCCCAATTTACTTTCTCCATTTGTCTGTCCCTGTTTTCCTCCATAAACCTTTCCTTTTAGTTGAATGGCAGTGCTTAGTGTCCCCTACAGGCCTTTCAATTTGGCCTCCATCCCCCAAATCCTCTCTTGCCTCTCTGTACTTTTCTGCTGCTAGCCCTTCTTTCAGATATGACTGAAGAACTTTCACTCACGATCCCTGCCCATATATGTAGTCAGTCCACCTTGTGCACTTTCACGTCCCAGCTGGGTCATTCAGGAATCACTTGGCATCAACTTGCAGTTCATAGTGTACCCCCATTCACCCCATTTAACTCTGTCTATAATGTACACTCCTTGAAGGCAACAGATTTTATATTTGTTTCATAGCATTTCTTTCTTCTAACATTGAAAGATCCATTTATGCATCCATTGCTTGTTCCTATATTTATCTATCTATGTATCTATCTATCCATTTATCATTCATGTATTTTCTGCTGTCTACACCCCCTGGAATATAAATTCCAAAAAAAGTCATCAAAAAATTGTGAAGGTTACAGATGGTAGGTACATGGCAGGCAGTTTGGCTCTGAAGCCCATGCTCACAGTCACTAATCGATACAGCATGATGGTGATGGTCAATGACCCTTGGAAAAAAAGCTTTGACCAACCTAGAGAGAGTATTAGAAAGCAGAGACATTACTTTGCCAACAAAGTTCTGTGTAGTCAAGGTTATGGTTTTTCCAGTAGTCATGTATGGATGTGAGAGTTGGATCATAAAGAAAGCTAAGCTCCAAAGAATTGATGCTTTTGAACTGTGGTGTTGGAGAAGACTCTTGAGACTCCTTTGGACTGCAAGGAGATCAAAGCAGTCAATCCTAAAAGAAACCAGTCCTGAATATTCATTGGAAGGGCTGATACTGAAGCTGAAGCTCCAATACTTTGTCCACCAGATGCGCAGAACTGACTCATTGGAAAGACCCTGATGCTGGGAAAGATTGAAGGCAAAAGGAGAAAGGAGTGGCAGAGGATAAGATGGTTAGATGGCATCACCGACTCGATGGACATGAATTTGAGCAAACTCCCGGAGTTGGTGAAGGACAGGGAAGCCTGACGTGCTGCAGTCCATGGAGTCGCAAAGAGTTGGACACAACTGAGCCACTGAACTGACTGGCTGATAATGACCCCAACATTCTTCTAATTTTACTTCACCTCTCAAAGGATATTGATTCTGATGATCATTTATTCTTTGAGTGTTACACTTCTCTTGTCTTCCCTAACATCTTTTTTTCTCTGTTTTCCCCTTCCCCCTCAAATCACTTCTTTATTGCTTTCACGGTTCGAAGATAGATGGTCCTCAGTTTTGTCTTCATAATTTTCTGTGTTTTGTCTGCAATCATTTTTCTAGTCTAGTACTTCTTGACCTTGGTGACATATGACACATTACAGTGTCACAATCAGCCATGACACGTCAAAACCACTTACTTATTCAGAAGCATTGAGTTATAAGCTCAATGGACATGAGTTTGAGCAAAATCCAGGAGACTGTAAAGGATAGGGAAGCTTGGCATGCTGCAGTCCATGGGGTCGCAAAGAGTTGGACCGGACTTAGTGACTAAACAGCAACAATAAGCTCCTGTGAATCATTTACATTTTTAGATAATTGGACTTATCTCAATGTTACCATTATAAGGATGTCATATTCACTCATTTGCATTTTAATGGTGGGTGCTTCTTTGTGTTGGGAAAGGTGGAATCAGAGTTAGCTGGAAGTCAATTGCTCATAATTCATAGTCTATTTTATGTTTGCTGAAAATATCCAGGAACTGTGGTTATTGATGTGGCATTGATAGAGCAATTTTGAAATATTATAATTTGTTATCTGTGGATGTATACTTATATTTGATTCCTTGATTTTACCCTTGAACATATTTTGAATAAGGAAGAGAAATGAAGAAAGCATGTTTATCCACATAGAACAGAATTGAGGAGGCTCTAGCTACGGTTTCCCAACCAAATGAGAATATGTGCAATCATACTATTTATACTAATATCATGAATAAGCATGAATATTATATGTTATACTTTTAAACTATGAAATATGGATTATTTTTATTAGTACATTCTTGCTTTTTAAAATATTACCTGTAGAGTTCTGAACGGAAACTTTAAAAAATAATTTTATGGAATTTTTATATTAGATTAGCCATATATATTTTGCCCTCCATAAAGTTATATTTGAGATCAGTAAATAGATGACTTTACTAATCATTTGCAGGTAAAATGCTTTTGTAAATATGACCTATAAAAACAGTTTGAGAATTTTGTGCTTTATTTGGCCAGCTGATTTTGTTCATATGCATGTGTGTTTTCTTTTCATTACAATCTGAGTATGCTCCTGGGAATATGTCTCATATGAATGCCATTCATCATCTGTCATGGCAGAAGCAAAGTTGAAAACCTCTGCTTGGGGCTGTTTTGTATACTTCTGTGTAGCAAACTCTCTCCCACAAGTTGATGACTCCTGAATTTCTGCCATTACCCACAACCCTTTCTCTGGAACTGCAGAGTCATTTATTAACCACCCACTGGGCATCTTTATGTGGGTGTCTTACAGCTCCCCAAACATGTGTCTGGCACTGAACTCATTTTCTATCTTATTCCCCCAACTCAACTGCTCTTTATTCAGTGTTGTACATTTTCATTGATTATATTATCATTCACCCAGTTCATTTAGAACTTTAAGAATACTATTCCATATCTCCAAGGTCGATAGCCTAGTCCTGTTTATCTTCTAAACATCTCTGAAAGCATTTCTATCCTTCCTCAGTGCCTTCATCTTAGTACAACTGCTCATCATTTTCTACTAGAACTATTTCATAGCCCAGTGGTTCGCAAACTTCAGCATGTATCAGAAGCATTAAAATACAAATTGTTGGGTTCCCTACTGCAGACTTCAGATTCAGTATTTCGAGGGATAGTTCTAAGAGATTGCATTCCTTACCAGGTCAGGGTGGCCCTGATGCGTCTGTGTTGGGGATCACTTTGAGAACCACTGTCATAGCCTGTTAATTGGCCTTCCTGCCACCAGGCTAGTCATCTTACTAATTATTCTCCAAATTGCTTCCAATTTGGGATCATTTTTAAATGTAAATTGTATTATCCCCCCCACCCCAAACCTTTTTACTATCTCAGCATCAAACTTAACAATAACCTTAATTGAACTCTTAGCACTCAATATGTGAAACCATGGCACTCTTATTTTTCTTATACCCTCACAGCATATATTGTAATTTTGTCCCACTGAGGCTAAGAGCTGTCTCTAATGTCTAGGGATGTTTATAGGTTAATCTGGCGATTAAAATTTCAACTACTATCCAGTTTATACTCCTAGTCTCAAGGCTTCCTTCCTTCTTTATCCATACTTTTAAAAGATTTATATCCTTTCCAGGGATCAGAAGAGGATTGGGGTGTATACTTATATAATAAAGGTGGCCCATTGGTAGAAAAAAAAAATGTGTAGTTGGGTCTGAGTTATTTTTCTGCCAGTGTTTTCTTCTGGTATTATCCTCTACTCTAGCCTAAGGCACTGGTGGTGGACAGTTATTAACCATCTTATGTGCTATATTAAGTGACAAACAGGTGTCTAGATGGCTCCTCCTCTACTGTCATTTAATATCAGTTTTTAGAAAGGAGCAGTATTGCTTCTTTCCTCTAAGCACACCACATGCTGACCTGGCCTTGTCCAGACCTTATGAGGATGTAAATGCAGATCCTTGCTACTCAAACTGTGATAAGGGGCCAGTGGAATCCAGAATACACACACTGAATTAGAATGTAAACTTCAGTGAGATCCTAGGCTGATCAAGTTTGAGAAGCTCTGGCCTTTCTCGGACACCTAAAAATATTCACATCTGTTGCCAATCTCTGTTCCTTCATAATAGGTGAATTTGTAGAATCTATGTTAGCCAGTTTCTTCATACATAAAATGGGAACTATAACGCTTACTTTGGTGATTTATAATGATGTATAAAATTATTCAGCACAGTACCTTAGATGTGGCAGGCAATCTATAGTAGTAGCCATTATTAATTCTACATCTCTCATCTTCTTGACTTTTAACAGTTTTTTGGAAATCTTCATAATTGAGTCACCTACTTCCCCAAACAAATACTAATCTACATCAGGGGTGTTGATGCCTGAAAATTAAATGAAAATGGGGTTGTAACTGGTTTAAAATTAAAGTATGTGTAATTTTCAATTAAATTGCGTAAATGGTATAGTTTTGGGAAGCTAAGAGTTTCCCTGCCTTCCAGGGTTGAGTGGTTGATTTATAAAAATATCAGATATTAATGCTTGTAGCTCTAATCTGGGAGAATTATATTAAAAGACACTCCATATCATAATGAGAAGGGAAACACAAATAAAAAAACATAGTGAGATACTACCAAAACCTATTAGAATAACTAAAATTAGAAGTACAATAATACCAAGAGTTGGTGAAGTTGTAAAGCAATAATTCTCTTACACCGATGGGGATATAAAATAGTACAACCATTTTGGAAAAGTGTTCAGCAGTTCCTTACAAAGTTAACAAGAATAAAAGGAATAAACTCTACCCATCATAAAATCAGTAAAGACGTGGTTGAACTCAACAACACCATAACAAACTGGGTATAATTAACACCTATAGACTCTTTCATCCAACAACAGCAGAATACACATTCTTCTGAAGTTCTCATGGAACATTCACCAAGACAGACCACATTTTGGACCATAGAACACACCTTAACTAATCCAAAGAAATTGAAATCATACAGTGTGTGCACTCAGACCACAGTATAAGTAAAAAACAATTTTAGAGAGCTCAAAAAATTCCCAGATAAATGAGATTAAACAACACATTTCTAAGTAACATAAGGGTCAAAGTCAAAGCCTCAAATTTTTTTTTTAAAGATGAAAATGAAAACACAACTTAAGAAAATTTATGAGATTGGTGAAAGCAATGGTTCTGGGGAAATACATATTAATGAATGCATACAGTGGAAAGGAAGAAAGATTTAGAATCAGTAATCCAACTTTCACCTTTGTTGTTGTTTAGTCACTAAGTTGTGTCCCACTCTTTGCAACACCAAGGGCTGTAGCCTGCTGGACTCCTCTGTCCATGGGATTTCCCAGCCAAGAATACTGGAGTGCATTGACATTTCCTTCTCCGGGGATTTTCCCGACCCAGAGATTGAAACTATGTCTCCTGCATTGCAGGTGGATTCTTTACCTCTGAGCCACCCAGGAAGCCCAATTTCCACCTTAGGAACCTAGAAAAAGAAGAGAAAATTAAATCTAAAGTAAACAGAGGAAAAGAAATATTAAGAATTTGAGCAGAAACCCATGAAATTTAAAAGAAAAACATTAATAGATAAATTCAACAAAGTCAAAAAGTGATTCTCTGAAAAGATCAGTGAAATTGATAAGTCTCAAGTCAAGCTAATTAAGGAAAAAAGAAAGACACAAATTACTACTTTCAGAAAAGAGTGGATATCTCACTATAGATCCTTTGGACATTAAAAAGATAAAAGAATACTATTAACAACTTTTTTTCTCACAAATTTTTTATAACCTAAATGAAAGGTAGTAATTCCTTGAAAGACCCATGTTGCCAAAATTTGCACAGGAAGAAACAGACAATCTGAATACATCTATATATAGATTTAAAATTGACTCAACAAATTAATAACCTTCCAAAACAGAAATTTCCAGGCCCAGGTGCATTCACTGATGAATTCCACCAAATGGTTAAGGAAGAAATTATACCAGTTTTCTACAATATCTTTCAGAGGATATGAGCAAAAGGAATATTTTATAACTCATTCTATGAGGCCAGCATTACCCTGATTACAAAGCCATACAAAGACATTACAAGAAAGGAAAGCTGCAAACCTATATCTATCATGATCACAGATGCAAAAATTCTCAACAAAATACTAATAAATTGAATTCAGCAATGTGTAAAAAAAATTACACACCACAATCAAGTGATATTTATCCCAGATAAGCAGGGTTGTTTCAACATTCAAAAAATTACTTAATGTAATTCTTCACTTCAACAGGCTAAAAGATAAAAATGATCCTATCAATAGATGTAGAAAAGCGTTTGACAAAACTCAACACCCATTCATTATAAAAAGCTCTCGGTAAATTAGAAGTAGAGGAAAACTGCATCAACTTGATAAAGAATGTTGTTGTAGTTTAATCGCTAAGTTGTGTCTAACTCTTGGAACCCTGTGGACTGCAGCCTGCTGGGCCCCCCTGTCCATGGGATTTCCCAGGCAAGAATACTGGAGTGGACAGGGCAACTTCCCAACCCAGGGATCAAAGGCAAAGACTTTACAGCAGAATTACAAACATCTGTCCTCCCTAGAGAGTCCTTTCTTTCTTTTTTTTTTTTTTACCTAATTGGATCATTTCTTTCTTTCTTTTTTTTTTTAATAAATTTATTTATTTTCGTTGGGGGCTAATTACTTTACAATATTGTAGTGGTTTTTGCCATACATTGACATGAATCAGCCATGGATTTACATGTGTTCCCCTTCCTGGACCCCCCTCCCGCCTCCCTCCCCATCCCATCCCTCTGGGTCATCCCATTGCCCCAGCCCTGAGCATTTGTCTCATGCATCGAACCTGGAATGGTGTTCTGTTTCACATATGATAATATACATGTTTCAATGCTATTGTCCCAGAACGTCCCACCCTCACCTTCTCCCTCAGAGTCCATAAGACTGTTCTATGCATCTGTGTCTCTTATTCTGTCTCGCATATAGGGTTATCGTCACCATCTTTCAAATTCCATATATATGCATTAATATACTGTATTGATGTTTTTCTTTCTGGCTTACTTCACTCTGTATAATGGGCTCCAGTTTCATCCATCTCAATAGAACTGATTCAAATGTATTCTTTTTAATGGCTGAGTAATATTCCATTGTGTATATGTACCACAGCTTCCTTATCCATTCGTCTGCTGATGGACATCTAGGTTGCTTCCGTGTCCTGGCTATTGTAAACAGTGCTGCAATGAACATTGGGGTATACGCGTCTCTTTCAATTCTGGCTTCCTCTGTGTGTATGCCCAGCAGTGGGATTGCTGGGTCATATGGCAGTTCTATTTCCAGTTTTTTAAGGAATCTCCACACTGTTCTCCATAGTGGCTATACTAGTTTGCATTCCCACCAACAGTGTAAGAGGGTTCCCTTTTCTCCACACCCTCTCCAGCATGTATTGCTTGTAGACTTTTGGATAGCAGCCATTCTGACTGGTGTGAAATGGTACCTCATTGTGGTTTTGATTTGCATTTCTCTAATAATGAGTGATGTTGAGCATCTTTTCATGTGTTTGTTAGCCATCTGTATGTCTTCTTTGGAGAAATGTCTGTTTAGTTCTTTGGCCCATTTTTTGATTGGGTCGTTTATTTTTCTGGAATTGAGCTGCAGGAGTTGCTTGTATATTTTTGAGATTAATTGTCTGTTGCTTTGTTTGCTATTCTTTTCTCCCATTCTGAAGGCTGTCTTTTCACCTTGCTTATAGTTTCCTTTGTTGTGCAAAAGCTTTTAATTTTAATTAGGTCCCATTTGTTTATTTTTGCTTTTATTTCCAATATTCTGGGAGGTGGGTCATGGAGGATCCTGCTGTGATTTATGTCGGAGAGTGTTTTGCCTATGTTTTCCTCCCAGAGAGCCCTTTCGTTCCATACTGTAGTCATGTCTCTGAGACGAGGGAGTTGTGGGTTCTTTTCAGAGCCATCAGATGGCACGTAACAAGTCAGGCGGCTTAACCTGGTTCCAAGCTGTTTATAAAACAAACAAAAAAATGAAAGGAAAACTGTCTCAACTAGGTTGTCCTGCCCTCCCCACCCCCCCATTCCCTTCCTCCCTTCTTCCTGCCTCCATCCTATTTCCTCCTGAACCCAAACCCCTGTAAGCAGACAGGCCAAGGGATGTGTTGCTTGCTTTTGGGGAAGGGATTCTTTTACCTTTGAGTCTTTCTTCAGGGAGCAAGACATGAACTGACTGATGGGCATCAATCACTTGTATAGCTTACAAATGAATTTGTGATTGTTTAACTGTTTTTTATGAACTCCATCTAGGTCTCTAAGAAGACAGACTTTTTAATGCATCTGTAAATACAAAGCAATCATACCTCCGGCCTCAGTCAGTGAGAGAGGAGGGGGGATCTTATCTTGCCAAGCCTGATTGTAATTTGTAACCATTTTCTATTTGTGCAAACTCTGTAAATATGTTTAAAAAAATGTAATTATTTTGTACAAGACACACTGGAGAACAAAGGGAACTCACGGTTTTTCCACATCCCATGTCATCTGTGTCCTCTGCCGGTCCCAGCTCCCACCGCTTCCTGCGTAACCAGACAGGGTGAGCGTATGGTATAGGGTGTGACCTGGGGATTTTTTTTATCTCTTGCATTGCAGGCAGATTTTTTATCATGGAGCCACCGGGGAAGCCTTGTGATAAAGAATACTTACACATAATCTACAACTAATACCATAGTTTGTAATGAGAAAGAGAGTTTTCCCACTAAGATCAGGTCCAAGGCAAGGATGTCTCCTTTTACTACTCCTTTTAAATATTATCCTGGAGTTTCTAGCTAATATAATAGGACAAGAAAAGGAAATAAAAAACATACAGATTGAAAAAGAAAAAATAAAACTGTCTTTGTTTTCAGATGACAAGCTCATCAAGAAACCCTGAAAAAATAAATGAAAAAAACAAAAACCAAAAAACTCCTGGAACTCATAAGTGATTACAGAAAGATTACAGGTTACTGGGTTAATATACCAAAGTCATTTGTTTTCTTATATACCAGTTTTCAACTAAAAATACAGTATCATTTACTTTAGCATTTCCAGAAATGAAATACTTTGGTATAAACCTAACAAAGTATATATAAGACCTATATGAGGAAAACTGTGAAACTCTGATGAATGAAATCAAAGAAGTACTAATAAATTGAGAAACATTCCATATTAATGGATAGAAAGACAATATTGTTAAGTTTTCAAGATATCAAATATAGATTCAATGCAAACTTAATTAAAATACCAGGCAGTTATTTTGTAAATATTGACAAACTGATTCCAAAGCTTGCATTTAAAGTGAAGGCCCAGAACAGCCAGCACACTATTGAAGAAAAACAAAGCTGGAGGACTGACAGCCCTCGACTTGAAAACTTACTGTGAAGCTACACCAATCATAACACTGTGGTATTGGCAGAAGGATGGATGAATAAGTCAGTGGAAGATAACAGAGAGCCCAGAAACATACCCATATAAATAGTTAACTGATCTTGGGAAAAGGAGCAAATGCAGCATGATGGATAGTCTTTTCAACAAGTGGTGCTGAAACAATTGAACATTACATATGCAAAAAATTAATCTAGACACAGGCTTCAAACCTTTCCCAAAAATTAACTTAAAATGGATCGTAGATTTCTATGTAAGATGTAGTACTACAAAACTCTAGGGAAAGTCTAGATGACCTTGGGTATGGCAATGTTTTTTTAAATACAACACCAAAGGCAGGATCAATAAAAGAAATACTAAATTGCTGCTGCTGCTGCTGCTGCTAAGTCGCTTCAGTTGTGTCCGACTCTGCGACTCCATAGACGGCAGCCCACCAGGCTCCTCCATCCATGGGGCTTTCCAGGCAAGAACATGGGAGTGGGTTGCCATTTCCTTCTCCAGTGCATGAAAGTGAAAAGTGAAAGTGAAGCCTCTTAGTCGTGTCTGACTCTTCGCGACCCCATGGACTGCAGCCCACCAGGCTCCTCCGTCCATGGGATTTTCCAGGCAAGAGTACTGGAGTGGGTTGCCATTGCCTTCTCCAGAAATACTAAACTAGACTTCACCAAAATTAAAAGCTTCTGGTCTGAAAAAAGACTTTATCAAGAGAATGAGAAGACAAGTCACAGATTAGGATAAATTAGTTGTAAAAGGCACATATGATAAAGAAATGTTTTCCAAAATATACAAAAAAGTCTTAAAATTCAACAATAAGAAGACAAACAACTTGATTTAAAAAATTGTCAAAAACCTTAAGAGAGATATACAGGTGGCAAATAAACATATGAAAAGATGTTCCACATCATATATCATCACAGAAATGAAAATTAAAATGAGATACCACTGTATACCTATTAGAATGGCCAAAATCTTGAACACCAAATGCTGGCAAGGATGTGAAACAACAGGTATTCTCATTGCTTGTGGGAATGCAAAATGGTACAATCATTTGAAAGACACTTTAGCAGTTTCTGACAAAACTGAATATACTTTTACCATAGGATTCAGCAATTCAGTTCCTTGTTATTCACCCAAATGAGATGAAAACTTATGTCCAAAAAAATTCACACATGGATGTTTATAGTAGCTTTGTTCATCCTTGAGAAAAGCTGGGAACGACCATGATGTGCTTCAGTAGATGAATAAACGGTGGTACATCCAGACAATGGCATTTTCGATGCAAAAAATGCATTACAGAGCCACGAAAAAACACGGAGGAAACAATGCATTTTACTTAGTCAAAGAAGCCAATCTGAAAAGGCTGTATACTGTATGATTCCAATTATATGGCATTCTGGGAAGTGCAAAACCGTGGAGACTGGAAAAAGATTGGCGGTTACCAGTGTTTGTGGAGAAGGAGAGATGAAGGAGCAACACAGAATTTTTAGGGCATTGAAACTGTGTATAAGCCTGCAATGATGATACACACCATACATTTGTCTAAATTCAGAATGTACAACATGAAGAGTGAACCCTAATTTAAACAATGGATTTTAGGTGATAATGATGTGTCACTGTAGGTTCATCAGTTGCAACAAATGTATAAGATCTTTTTTTTAATTAATTTATTTTTTAACTGAAGAATAATTGCTTTATGGAATTTTGTTGTTCTCTGTCAAACCTCAACATGAATCAGCCATAGGTATAGGAAATCTTTGCCTAGGAAATCTTCACATCGGAAATCTGTGTATCTGCCATTCAGTTTTCCTGTGAACCTAAAAGTGTTATAAAATATCAAGTCTATTTTTAAGTGTATCACACAGATACACTGAATGTGCCTAATGAATTATCCAACCCCAAAGTATATTTTCTACTCTATAACACATCACATCTCCTCATAACTAGTACTCTTACTCTCTCACTGCAGTAAAATGTCTGTCAAAAATAGAATACAAAGGAGAAAATGGTGACCTAAGCAAGAATTTTGGATCTAGAATTCTACCAAAAAAATCCAATTCAAAGCAAAAGGAAAAACACATGTTTTTACATAAATTAAACTAAATCTCCATTTAAAGATCATGGCACTCAAGATGCTGACACATCTGTCAGGCACTCTGTGAAGGCCACATTCCCACCAACTCGTCTAGGCCATTCTTGGGAGATTTTCCTTGGCAATCAGACCTCACTGAGGAGCTTCTCTTTTAAACACAACGTTCTACCCAGCAGCCATGTATGGCGGGTGGCACACCGTGACTATGATTCCTGGGGATGGCATCGGGCCTGAACTGCACGTCGGGAATGTGTTTGGACATGCATGTATGCCCATGGACTTTGAGGAAGTGAAGATTATCTCCACTGCTAGTGAAGAGGATGTTTACAATGCCATCATGGCAATCCGTGGAAACCACGTGGCCTTGAAGGGCAGCTTTGAAACTGACTACAACCTGCCACCATCTCACAAATCCCGAAACAGTGTGTTTCACAGGACTCCCGATCTCTATGCCAATGTCGTCCATTTTGAGAGTTGGCCACGGGTGGGAACCAGACACAAGAACATAGACATCTTATTTGTTGGGGAAAACACAGAGGGTGAAGCAACCTGGAGCACGAGAGCGTGAACAGAGTGGTAGAAAGCCTAAAGACCATTTCTAAGGCCAAGGGTCTGTGCCTTGCTGAATACGCTTTCCAGCTGGCCCATCGGATGGGGTGCAAGAAAGTGACAGCCAGGCACAAGGCCAACATCATGAAACTGGGAGATGGTCTCTTCCTCCCCACTATCCTCAGCTCACCTTTGAGGGCATGATTGTGGGTAACACCCCCATGCAGCTGGTATCCTGGCCCCAGCAGTTTGATGTCATGGTGATGCCCAGTCTCTACGGCAACATTGTCAATAATGTCTGCACAGAGTTGGTTGGGGCAGCAGGCCTTGTGCCAGGTGCCAACTATGGTCACATATATGCAGTGTTTGAAACAGCCGCAAGGCAATCAGGCCAGACCCTATCCAATAAGAATGTGGCCAACCCTACTGCCATGCTCCTGGCAAGTTGTATTATGCTGGATTACCTCAAGCTCCATTTCTATGCCACCTCCATTTGTACTGCAGCCTTGGCATCCGTGGAGAACAAAGACATCCAGACTCCAGACATTGGAGACCAGGGTACCACATCAGATGTCATTCAAAATATCATAGGATCACATTGGTGTTGCCTGTTAAATGGTTAGTGCCTTGGAGGCTGAACTGTCCTCCAAATTCCTTCCTGTCCCACATTTTACGTTACCGTTGCCTTTACCTTACTCTACCCAGTCACAAAGCCCAGCCAGCATGGTGGATGTGAACTCTTGAATAAACTAGCTTCTATTCCAGCTCAGAAGAGGTAGGGGGAGAGAATGAAGTCTGAGTTTTTTTGTTTGTTTGTTTTGTTTCTTTTTAATGCCAGAAACATTGCTTGTTTAAATTAGCCATACCTATTGTGCTGTATATGTAGTGAGGAATTATCCTCTATTTTAATCTACAATTCACACTTCTCTATGAGATGATACAGTGAATAGATCAGAGTTATTTGTGGAGTCCTGGACTTTTCCAGAACCTGGCACACTGATTTTTTCTTATCTAGGTCATTAAAATTCTGCAAACCAACCTGCAGGGGAGTCTGGCTTCTCTCTAGAGGTTGTTAATGAGTTAATTACTGCAATAAAAGTTGCCTAAAAAATATACATTGTGATTTTAATAATAAATAAGGCACTATAAAGCTGGGCAGTGCAGAATGCCTCCACTCCCTCCTAGATTTCCCATCTTTTCTCCTGGTCTTGTTTATGTGAGAAAAGGGAGTTTTTGCTGGTGTAATTTTTCACACATGGACATCTCTGAGCACCGTAGGTCTCCTGCAAAGTGGTCTCTTGAATTCCTTCCTTGAGCCTCTAAGCTCAAGAGTCTAGACATTAAATTCCCAGTTAACAGGCACTGGGCCCACAACCCTCTACTATACAAACAGAACCATATACTGTAAACTCCATGCTCACTGCCTTACAACCTTCCATGGTTTACTTCCTTTTAATCTCTCTTTCAAGGAAAGAATGTACATAAGAAAATGAAAAACACTGAGCTCATTTAAGTGTTTACTGTCATCTTATTGTATTTTATTTTATTTACAGTAATTCTAAGGACATAGATGGGAGAAACACAAAAATGATAATTTTATTAGTGCTGGGAAATACTTATTACTCAAGTAAGAAAGAAAAGCAACAGTTATAAAAATTTACAGTAGTTTCATCAGCAGGAATAGATCACGGATAGAAGTGAGATTGAGAAATACAGTAAATCCTTAATAACATTTTGAAAACCTCTGTATCTCAGCTATAGCCCTTGGATCCTGTCATGGTTCATGGAGCACAAGTTAAAGACATTGGACTGAGACCTGAAAAATCTTAGTTTCCAAAAGGCCCTGACTTATCATGTTACCTTGATATCACCTATCCTTGTTATGTATAAAGTCAGGGCTCAGAATGTGGAAAATCAAACCCTAGTTTGAGAGGATTTAATCTGAGAAGGAAATGACTACCTTTAACCCTATCTAGAAGTCTTTGTTGAAGAACAAAGCAAGCAAGAATAAGTCAGTTATAAAATAATCATGGTATTCCTTTATTGGACACTAGAAATATCATTGGCCAGTGCTGCCACTGGCCCACATGGTGCCTTCCTCTGCACAGATGTATAATTGGAACCAAAGGCATGGTTTGATGAGTGAAAAAGGGATGGATTTGGGGGTGAAGTCTTCCTACCTCCATTGCTAAATGAATCCATACTACCTTAACTCGCTTTCCCCACTCTGTTCCGTGTTCTCTCATGGTTGTGAAAATTTATTCACAACCAGTCCAACTGCAGACAGTAGCCCAGATATTGGATTTTATTTGACAATGGGAGTTTATGCTGATAGGTACATTTGAGCTGAAGTTTCCTTTTCTGTTAAAGATGAATGTTTCCAAAATCTTCCCATAGTTTTGGACCAGACTGCTACTAGTATACCATAGTGGAATTTTCCCATTTATCAGTTTGAGATTTTCTTTCCACTGAGCCATGAACATCTTTAGGACACATACTATGTATTCTTTTTCCTGTCCTCTGTGTCCCCTAGCATAATGACATATATATATATATATATATATATAAGATAAGTAATATATGTTTATTGAATCAACAAAAATGAATGATATGGTTGATACTACCTAATATTTCTTATATGTTAAGTGAAATAATACCTGTGCCCACCTCATAGACTTGTTGGGAAAATGGAGCAAGAAAATACACATAAAGGTGGTAGCACTCTGCCTGTCCAATGGAAAATGCTTGATGTAGTTTAGAAATTATTAAATTCATTAATATCCATTATATAACAATCTAAAAGCTACTTCAGAGGAGAACTGGGAAAATGATATTCATTCATTACTATCTTTGGAACTTACTGGACAAATTGCTTTACTTATTATTATGGATTTGTAACTGAACTGATTTTCATGGAGAAGGAAATGGCAACCCACTCCAGTATTCTTGCCTGGAAAATGCTGTGGACAGAGGAGCCTGGTGGGCTGCAGTCCTTGGGGTCACAAAAAGTCGGACACAGCTTAGCGACTAAGCAACAACAACTGACTTTCAACTAGAGTCGCAAACCATATCAGCTTATTTATCAAGTCCCCTTGTCTCTCTCTTTGATTTCTTGAATCCAGCCGTCTCTCTTCTTTCTCGCTGACATCTGATTTCTCTTTAGCTTTTCTCATCTTTGGGAACTTCCCAATCTCTGTTCCTTCTTTACTTTGGGTCTTGCCTATACTTAGCCCCCACAAATCTATTTTGACAATGTACTCAAGCTGAACTTTCTAAAAGGGAAATAGAACCATGTCACTTCCCTACTTAACACTTCACATTCAACCTGTTTTCTTTGACCTTGAGATAAAGGCAAGTGAGCACAGCATGAAAGACCTTCCATGTTCCGATCTCTGCTTCCTTCTCCAGGGTCACCAGTTCTACTCCCTCTCCCATCCCAGTAATAATACTGTGTAGCATGAGAGTGCAAGCCGAGCTCATTGTCAAAGAGCCATGCAGCCTTTCTAGTTGAGGCCTTTGTATGTGGGCTTGGCTCTTCACCCCTTCAGGAGATGATCTACTTGTCATTGTGCTCATGCTCAGTCGTGTCCGACTCTGCGACCCCATGGACTGTAGCCCCCCAGGCTCCTCTGTCCATGGGATTCTCCTGGCAAGAATACTGGAGCGGGTTGCCGTTTCCTCCTCCAGGGGATATTCCTGACCCAGGGATCGAACCTGTGTCTCCTGCCTTGGTAGGCGCATTCTTCACCACTGAGCCATTTGGGAAGCCTGTCTCCTAGTGTAATGTGTAGGACAGTTTAATGTTTTTTGAACACTTAGTCTGTGTTAGGTACTGTCCTAAATGGTTTACATACATTAACCTATTTAATCTTCACATGAGCCAGTTATATTGACAAAGAACCTGAAGCTCAAAAGATGTAACTGACCTGTTTGAGGTCAATCAGAATGTAAATAGTGGAACCAGAGTTAAAATCAAGCTGGTGATATCAGTGGAGTCTAAACCACTATTACTAAATTTCTGCCTCAAATTTTAGGTGATCGAGATAGCCCAGGATGAAAAAAATCAGAATAACCAGATAATCAGGGTAATAGTGCTTGAATCAAGCATCAGATATTGAATATGGTAAATGAAGTAGTCAAACTACTTTTTTTTTGTGGTAATAACAGATAATAGACAATATGTAGAAAAGAAACGATATGTTGTTGAAACAAGAGAATAACTAAAATAATGATAGGAAGTGGAAAAGAAATGTTGAATCTTGCCAAGAGGAGAATTTTGAAGACATGTATCCAGTTTCTAAATCATTATAGAGGTTGTAAGAAAGTGACAGTATTGCTGGGAGCTCAGCTGGGAGTATGCAAAATAACTGTGGGAAAGTGATTACAGAGCTTGAAATTTTTGAATGGGGACACTGGGTCCTTGAAGTTTTCCTGACAACTTGTATAAACTGGGGACTCAGTGTGGAGATGTCTTCACATCAGAATGAATTTGCTTATGCTGACATGGGAAGCTACATATATTGCATTTGTGATTGCTCTAAGAAATACAAGGAAAAGAGAAAGGAGACATATTTAAAATGAAATATAAAATGACTCAACCTCACAAAGCAACTTAAAAATTGAAATAGCTTGTTACCAGTTTTGTAAATGCTTGAAAACCAAATCAGCCTGGGTGAAAACAGCATCTACCGAGGAAGATACTAGTCTGGGCTCTAATCCGCTGAAGCATCTGGTTTGCTAGAGTTAATGCCAAATTTAGTGTATGCCAAATAGATGTAAATGAATGAATGTTGTTGCAAAGGGGAAAGGGAACATTATATATGTTCAAATACAAGGTATTTTTCCCCCTTTTTAATCCCTCAAAAGAAAGGAATTTTCTTAAATTCAAATGTTTATCATGTTCTTATATTACCAGGTGTTCTATCAGTTCTTTCATTTTGAATGACAAAGTATCTGGAAGAGGGGAAAAAGTGGCATTAGTTATGCCAGTTTGGGATTTTTATAGGAATTATCTGCAGAATAGATTTTAAAAAGAGGCAAAAAAAAAAAATTCCTCAGCAAAAGATGAGTCATCATTCCTGGAAGCATGTTGTGATAGTTGCAAGTATTGAATGTCATTATATATGTGCCATTAAAAAACCACTTAATAACAAATCACAGTTTTCTTGTCACCTTGTAGAGATCACAAATATTTACCTATCAGACAAATGGAGAAACAATCCTAATATTATACAATTGGACTCTTGTGACTTTGCTTAAAATATCCAAAGAATGCATCAAATACAAATTCATAAAAGTGCTTTATCTCAGACAGCTTAGACATATGGGAGGATGATAGTTTTGGAAAACTTTAGAGAATTTGAAAAATGGCTCTTGGTTGGGGAAAAACCTTGAGGTCAAGATTCATGGGAAGAAATTCAATGAAATTATTTGAAGATGTCATAGTAAAGGAAAATGTAATAGTTTTAAATTAATCTATTATTTAATATTGCCTATTAAATTATGCATTTAATACAACTCTACGTAATAACTAGATCCATAAATCAAATATCATGGGTAGATAGTTGTCTATTTAAGATGTCCTGCAAAATTATTCAGCTTTGCCCAGAATATTCTTTCTTTTTTAGATATTATCATTTATAAAAAGGGACTGTTTCTCCTTATATTTGGGGTTGTCTCCTATTTAGGTGGGCTTCTGTGGTAGCTCAGTTGGTAAAAAATCTGCTGGCAGTGCAGGAGACCCAGGTTCAATCCTTGGGTCGGGAACGTCCCATGGAAAAGGAAATGGCAACCCACTCCAGTATTCTTGCCTGGAGAATTTCATGGACAGAGGAGCCTAGTGGGCTACAGTCCATGGGCTCACAAGAGTTGAACACGACTTGGTGACTAAGCGACCACCACCTATTTAGGCATTTACATTATCTCCTAAATGGAACATGGGAAATGGGAAAAAGGAAAGAAAATAGATTTTGAAGTTATTGTGCAGAAATGTATAATAGCAAAGGAAGAAGTCAAGATTTCTAGATGTATAAGTAGTATTGTGGAAAGAAATAGAAATGAATTTCAAATGAAATTATAATCTCTTTAAGGCTGTGGCCAGAGTCCACGTAGGGTACGTTATCTAGATTTGATTTTTCAAACTGATAAAAGATGTAATTTCTGTGAAAAACTATAGTGTCAAAAATCAACTATATGCCAAATACCAGAAAAATATATTGGAAAGCCTGATTTATAAAGAACGTGTTTACTCTGGGGTAAGATACGTCTCAGGGATTGATCCTTTTCAAGGTATTCATGTTGTGACAGAATTAGGTTATTTGGGTGCCAATTTTATTCTTGCCAGTGGCAAGATATACTTGTGTGCACAGTCGCTTCATCCATCTGTTCTTTTCCTTATTCACTTGTTCCTCAGTGGTGGTCGTCCCCCACTGAACACTTGCTTTGAGCTGGGTGCTATGCAAACTGCTGAAGGTGCAGCTTGCCAGTCAATGTCCTTTCTCTTTAGGATCTCGAGGGGCAGAGGGAATCAACTGTCATCCAGGACTCATAGGCTTACCTCATTTTGTTGTATATTACTTTATTGTGTTTTTAACAAATTGAAGGTTTTGGCAGCACCACATCGAGCAAGCCACTTATCTGCCTATTACCTGATACTCACAGCTTTTACTCTTAACTCTCATCATTTCTTATTTTGCATGTAATGATTGTTGAACTCATTTTACCTACAGAACCTTGCCCTGATGATGTTTATCTATAAGGTGGGATTTTCAAGATTTAAGGACAGCATTTGATTTTTCTATGAAGCATTTTTTTGGGGACAAACTCTTTACATTGATTAATGAGCCTGATTAGACACCTCATCGTAGTTGACTCTATGATTGTCAAGATTTTTCATTTTTATTAAGCTACTTTTCAGTCCAATTGCTGCTCTTCAAAGCCTTGCTGTTCTATGTTTCCCTCTCCCAGTGTCTCTGAGAGCACTTTGTTCTTTTCAGCACCCTTCTTTTTCCCTTCATCTCTCTCAGATGCCTCTGTGATAGTGAACTAGATCTCTAGAAACACATCATCTTTTCTTCCTTGGTGATCAGCTCCAGAGTGAACTCCCTGCTCTGATACCATTTTGATTCCTCCTTCTGGAAATGACCCCGGAATTCATTTGACATTAATCTGTCATGCCTCTCCATCTTCTTTGATTCTATTGCCAGTGGCATCATCTACTCCCCTCTTGGCTCTGAAGCTGCCCATTGGCTTGTTTCTGCCTGAGGTCTGTGGTAGTTCCACGTACCTCTTCTGTGTCACGGTAGCAGAGGCATGCTCCTGGCTTGAAAATTCACCACACTCCTCTGGTTCAGGTAAATAAACAAATCGCCACCACAGCATTCCAAGTGAGAATTACCTTGTCACTCTTCCACCTGATGCTTTCATCTTCTTTTTCTGAGAAATCACTTTTCTACCAAAGAGACTGTCAAACTCTTGATCTTTTCCAGTGAGTCTATTCCCTGACTGTTTAGAGCACTCCAGAAATGGGCAACTGAGGCTGTTAGTGTTACTTGACCATGGTTATTGTTTTTATCCAGATTGACAGATGCTTTTTATAGACTCCAGCTGAATTTCATCGGAAAAGAGCTTAAAATGTGCAGGAGGAGGAAAGTGCTTCTCTCCTAGGATCCCCGCTGAGCTGATAACAGTCTATGGGATGTCATCTATTTAAACAGAAATAAACATGCCATGGGATGCCAGCAGCCTATTTTCAGTTTTATTAAGCTATTTTCAGTTTTATTAAGAAATCTGTGTTTAATTTTTCCAAACATCTCCAGTTTTGTTCATTTAGCTTTTCTCTGTGTGTGGATCAATTAGAACCCTTGATGAGAATGCAGACTTGGCATTCTGCTCCTTATGGAAACATAATGTATTTGGAGAAGAGTGAAGAGTCTGGAAGACTTCTGAAGGCTTAGCCAGAAACTTGTACCTAACTGACTTTTCGTGTGGAAAAGTATTCCTGGTCAGATGTTGCCTGTGCCTGGGTCCTGGGAGATTTCTCTGTTGGGTATTTGTTTCCATTTAAAAAGTCCCGTTATACAGAGTGAAGTAAGCCAGAAAGAAAAACACCAATACAGTATACTAATGCATATATATGGAATTTGAAAGATGGTAACGATAACCCTATATGCGAGACAGAATAAGAGACACAGATGCATAGAACAGTCTTATGGACTCTGAGGGAGAAGGTGAGGGTGGGACGTTCTGGGAGAATAGCATTGAAACATGTATATTATCATATGTGAAACAGAACACCATTCCATGTTCGATGCATGAGACAAGGGCTCAGGGCCGGGGCAATGGGATGACCCAGAGGGATGGGATAGGGAGGGAGGTGGGAGGGGGGTTCAGGATGGGGAACACATGTAAACCCATGGCTGATTCATGTCAATGTATGGCAAAAACCACTACAATATTGTAAAGTAATTAGCCCCCAACTAAAATAAATAAATTTATTAAAAAAAATAAAAATAAAAAGTTCCTTGGACGCATATAAATTTGTCACCTTTATAAATTATACACTGCTGTCGGCCAGGGTCGGGGTGTGTGTGTGTGTGTGTGTGTGTGTGTGTGTGTGTGTGTGTGTGTGTGTGTGTGTGTGTGTATGTGTATGAGAGAGTAAATATCGTAGATTTTGTGGGCCTTGTGGTCTTTGTTGGAACTATTTAATGCTGTCCTTTTAAAGCAGTGGGAGGGACTTCTCTGGTGGTCTAGCAGCTAAGACTTCAGGCTCCCACTGTAATGGGCCCAGGTTTGATCCCTTGTCAGGAAACTAGATCCCATATTCCACAACTAAGGATTCTGCATGCCACAATTAAGACCTGGTACAGCCAAATAAATAAATTTAAAAGAAAATAAAGCAATGGGAGCCACAGACAATAAATGTGGCTGTGTTCTAGTAAGACTTTAATTATGGACACTATAAGTTAAACTTCATATAATTTCCACATGTCTTATAATACTGTTTTTCTTTTGAAATTTGTCAGCCATTAGCAGATGTAAAAGCCATTATTTGTCATTGTGCCATATTAGGTAAGTCTATGGGCCATATTCTTTGAACCCGCACTCTAGGCAAAGGGGCTAAAAAGCTCTGATGCCATAGGACTTTCATTTGCCAGAAGGGAAAATAGACAGTGAACCTCCAACACACCAATTATGAAAATTATGTCAAGTTCTAAGGGAGGAAGAAAGAAAACAAAACTGCGGTATTGTAGCAGAGAGCAACTGGTGGCCCAAGGACTGGTGGATTGCCTGAGCTAATCAGGGAAGGCTTCCCTGAGGTGGCATCTGAGCTGATCTCTGAATGATACCTGGAGAAACACGTGAACATCTGGTACAAGTATCAGGAACAGGGAAGGGGAATCACTGAGTCAGGGAGAGCCCGGGTTTTTGAAGGAGCAAGGTGACTGGTCTCACTGGAGAGGACATTGCAGAAGGGAAAGAGAAGGGCCGGATGGAAAGGCTTTCGGATTCATTCAGGTTTCAGTTTTAGACCATGTATGTGTGTAGATTATGTGTGTTCAGTCGTTCAGTCATGTCTGACTCTGTGTGACCCTTTGGATGTAGCCTTCCCAGCTCCTCTGTCCATGAGGTTGTTTTAGGCAAGAATACTTGAGCAGGTTGCCATGTCCTTCTCCAGAGGATCTTCCCGACCCAGGGATCAAACCTACATCTCCTGTGTCTCCTGTATTGCAGGCAGATTCTTTACCTGCTGAGCTATTGGGAAAGCCCTTAAGTAGCTTTAACGTTGGAGAGTGATAGGAAATGGTTTGGGATTTGGACAGGTCATTTTGACTGGTGGTAGGGTGAGAGACTGTGGTGGGGGAATGAGAGTGGAGGCCAGGTGGTCAGGAAGTGTGGTTAGGACATTTGTCCAAAGTTGTCATTTTCATTTACATTCCTAACACTATTCCTAATGTATCAATCTGGTAGAGGTTGAGGAGAGAGTGAGAAAAAGTGATAAAATATACAGCTCAGTTTGAACTGCCAGATGAGATTTGCATCATTCACACTATCAAGAAGTTAGGTCCATGTATTTCTATCTCAGCAATTTTCACAGTGACAGCTATTTTGAAGGTGCTCACTAGGTGTGGCATTATTTTACTTAATCCTCACAGCAGTTCTGTGAGGTC
Organism: Giraffa tippelskirchi; assembly: GCF_054371585.1. Lineage (NCBI taxonomy): Eukaryota > Metazoa > Chordata > Mammalia > Artiodactyla > Giraffidae > Giraffa > Giraffa tippelskirchi. Next base: position 24,705,237 of record NC_137284.1, read on the forward strand.
AGTGTCTTTATGCGCTCTCTAGATAAAGAAACTAAGATTGTAATAAATTCTGCAATGAGACAATAGGTTTCAAAACTAAATGGCAGAGGGAGCCTAGGACCCTTGCTTTTCTGCTTTAGCATGTGACTTTTATGCATGCGATCTTTTCCTTTACATTGGTTATCTATTACTCTGCATCAAACAACCTAAGTGTTGTGGCTTAAAACAATGATATATTGGTTCTCATGAATTGCAGGTGGGCTGGGCTCAGTGAGTGGTTCTTCTGCTCCATGTGTTGTTGGCTTGGGTTTATGCACGAGGCTACAATCAGATGGTCACTCATCCAGGGCCTGGAATATCAAAGATAATCTCACTCTCATGGTTGTCAGTTGATGCTAGTTGGCTGAAGTGTCTCTGCTCTTCCATGTGACATCTCAGCCATCATTAGGCTTGCCAGACTTTCTTACTGCATGATTGATGGGCTCCAACGTGGAACATTTCAGAAAGACAAGCCAGCCCCATTGTCTAAGTGCTAATAAAGTTCTGCTTGTGTGACGCTTGGTGATGGCATTACCTCAGAGCAAGTCATACAGCCAAGCTCAAAATTAAAGTGAAGAGAGATTCTACATGGGATATGGGTTCATTAGCATCCACCAATATAAGTAACATTGTGATTCTAGCTTCTGCCTTTGTACAGAAATATATTGGAGGTTTTCCCTCTTTTGTGATTACTCTTCTCAGTAGCTAAGGATAAGCTAAGGCACCAGGTATGTTTTGATCCATGTGTTGACTAGTCATTTATTGTTCCTACTATGAGTAAAGCTAGGAACAGTGTGCCAGGAACTGTGAGTAAAGGAAAACTGGTTCCTTCTTCAGGGTGATTAGAGTATAGAAAAAAAAGTATCATGCTGTACAGCTGAGTACCTAAAAAACGCATATGTGTTTTTATGGAGGAACATATACCTTAAGATATATTTCAAACTGATTTTATTGGAGGCCTGGATAATTTTCAGAAAGATTTTTTTTTTTTTCAGAAAGATGTTCTTCTCATAAAAATATACCTTTCTCCTTGTGATGAGATTTTTTTTTTATCATGGAAGAAATTGAGGCATTTATCCTACCAAAAAGTGAGGGCATTATGAAAGTCAATTTTTGTCAAAGATGAACTTATGTCTAGGTCAATTCACTATTTTAAGAATGAGAATTTCATCTGATACCGTGACCTCCAGCTTTGTTTGATCTCCAAAACCTTCTAGAACTCAGCTTCCTATAAAACAGCAATTAAAAAAAAAGCCATTGGCATGAAAAGGTCTAATCTACTTATCACATGTATGACAGATCTCTCTGAGCAATAGAAACTTTTATATATAATAGATGCTCATTTAATGTAAATATCTAAGCTGGCATCTGCTGTTCATTGTTATTGTATAAGTGTTTGGCATTCTAATGAGATTTAAAAACGAATAAAGCTACAATAGCATTTAACATATGCTTGCAATATTTTAGGCACTGTCAAAATGTCTTCTGTGTACCGTTTCCTCTTGCCTTTGTGCAGGTCTGTGATGAAGGTACTATAATTATCTTCATTTTCTAGATAAAGTTTTAGGTAAAAGAATTAAGTAACGCCCGAAGAGGCGGGCCTTGAACCTTGGACCTTTTGATTACCAAACCCATTTTTTTATCCCTACATAATGGAGAAGTAGCAGGATTTTCTATCAGGAACAACAGAAATGGCCTTTTAGGAGACTTGAGTTCTAGTCTCATGGGCTGATCTAACTAGCTATGGGATCTTGGACAAATAAACTCCTCTTACCTGAAAAAATAAAATTTATCTCTCTTCTCTAAAGTGCTTACATTTGCACCCATATTTTTATGCTAATTTAGAGCCTTCATTCTCTTCACAGCTTACATTGTATTTTCTTGCACTCCTCAGGAGAAGGCAACGTCACCCCAGTCCAGTACTCTTGCCTGGAAAATCCCATGGACAGAGGAGCCTGGTAGGCTACAGTCCATGGGGTTGCTAAGAGTCGGACACTACTAAGTGACTTCGCTTTCCCTTTTCCCTTTCATGCACTGGAGAAGGAAATGGCAACCCACTCCAGTGTTCTTGCCTGGAGAATCCCAGGGACGGGGGAGCCTGGTGGGCTGCCATCTATGGGGTTGCACAGAGTCGGACACGACTGAAGTGATTTAGCAGCAGCAGCAGTAGCACTCCTCATCTCCAGTATCCTGCATTTTTTTTACTTAGCATTTTCATCTTCTAATATTTCTATATCTTCTGCTTAATTACTCTCCATCGTTGATTGTCTGTCTCTCTTGTTGAAGGATACAGACTCCAGTGAGAATAGGGATCTTTGTTTTGTTTAAAAGTGTATCCCAAGTGCCTCCAAAACTTCCCAGGGCATAGGAAGCCCCCAGTAATTTATGCTGTCTTTTCTTTTAAGGGATATGTGGGTTAGAAGATAGGAAGAGGCATTCCAGGATGAAGAAGATGGCATAACAAAGGACAATAAAGCAATGGATACCTTGGTGTTTAAAGCATTTTGTTTGAGGAAGTGACATGGGAAGAAAATGGGCTGGTGTGTAGGAGGCACAATGAAGAAGGTCTTTGGTGCCACACAAGGGAGTCCAGATTTTTTATGTTAGGTAACAGAAAACCACTTTGATCGTCAAGGTTTACTAAGTCACCAAAATTCCCAGGGTGCAATCACTGGTTCTAAGAGACAAACCTTGAGGCTTAATTGTATTTGGAAGTAACATTTAACTTTCTTCTCTGAGTGTATGGCCAGTCTTTCCTTGGGAATAACAGGAGGCATCAAAGAAATAAGAAATGATGTTTCACTCTGAGCTCAGTGTGAAAAATGTGTGGATGCAGATGTGTTATTCCTTATTTATGATAATTTGATATTTAATTTAGCAGTAAAAATCTGCTATTTTTGTTACACTGTAAGAGACTTGAGAATTACATAGATGCTAGGGGTACTTAGAGAATCATTTGATGCCTGTTGGGTGACAAGCATAAATGCATTCAAATTAATCATAATTGCCATTCTAGCAAGTAAAATGCAGCAATATATATATCAAAAGTACGTTTCCAAGAGATATGAAGAGAGAATGATAAATAGCAGAGCTAAAGTGTCATGCTACAAAGCCATGTGGTAAACAGAAGATAGCAAACTCTATCACTGCATAGTCTAGGTAATACAGAATTTAGGTATTTGTTACATTTCTCTTAAAGATTTCATTAGCATCATTTTAAGGAAATAGCTGGGTGTTTTTCTCTTCTGAGTATTTGCAGTCAATCTTACCCTTTCACATGCTTTTAGACATTTCAGTTTCCAAATTTTCATAATCATAACTAACACTACAATGAATACCTTAGTGCACATTTTTTTTTCCATGTTAATTGTTTTCTGACAAGATCATACTCACAGTGGAGCTACTGGGTCAAAGGATATGAATTATTTTTGCATCAATTCTGTCTGCTAATTTGGCTAGTGAAAATTGGCACTTGTTAATTTTTTTTCAAATTTCTAATGAGATGGAAATTATGTTGATCAGCCTGTTGTTTCCTTTTCTCTGAAATGCCTGCGCATGTCCTTGCACCTTTTATCAGTTGGAGCCTAGTGTTTTTCATTTGGCTATGCCACTCAGAATTCTGTGCCTACGAAGGCCAAGTCTTTGGGTCAAGCCAAATTGTCAATATAACTGAAACAATTAATCAACACACTGGAACAGTTGGTCAATCTCCTGATGTGATGGGTCATTTCATCCATACAAGTGGATCAATTTAGTGAAACATCTGGTAGAATAAAGGTGCACCCAATAAAGCATGTTAGGAAGTAGAGCTGAAAATCAAAGTGTAAACTGTATCAGCTAGTTCATGACTTGCTCATATGGGTACACATGCATCTCCTTTCTGATTCTTTCCAAAGTATAATAACAGTGATGACGGAAAGTTCAGGAAACATCTGTTTCTCCATGTGCACTAGGAGCCTCTGTACTAATTGCAGTATGTCAATGTTTTTATATTCTCTTGAGTTGGATGTTCTGAAAGCAATCTTCCCCTCGAAATTAACAGCCTTGATTCTCTCAGTGACCCTTTGCCAGATGAAACTCTCATTGACTTCATTTAATAAATGAGAAAGCTTGTTCCCTCATTTATCACACACTGTACTCTGCAATTAGACTCATGCCAGGACCAGAGATAAGGAGATTATAGGAAAGAAACTGAAATTATAAATCCGAGGTTGTTATACTTGAGGTGAAAAAGAGGATTTTTTTTCCATCTGATTCTGTGGAAGTTTTTATTTTTATTAGCAGTCGTATATTTCAACTTTGCTATCATGACCTTTAGATATATAACGGGGACAATAGAAGTCAAGGTCATCAGGCACAAAAGAGGTCTGAGTTCTTTGAATCTTATTTTATGCCATGAATGGAAAATAGATTCTTCAACTATAGGTTTGGTCCATGAAGAATTTCAGCAGATACCTGTTCTCATTTATTTCCTTTTCAGTTATGTGATTTACTTAATATGTTTCTTTGGGATTTTGCTCTAAAAATGAACACTCTGACTGCATTATTACTGCATTATTGCTCTGCTGGAATGGTCTTTGGTGATCCTGAATCAGGGGATACTGTTTTCTTCTGGCCAGTGTCATGTCTGTGAACATTAATAGCTTTTAAGCTAATTAAAATTTAAAGGATGTTAGTATCCGTGAAGTTTTAATCGATGTATACCTGATATGCTATGGATGGAAATATTCCATTTAATTCCTTTGCAGCTTGTACCTAATACATATAATCATGTGTATGTGTGTGTGTTTATAAGGCAAAAGCAAACTGAGATAACAGGAAAAACAATTAAATGGAAAATTCCTTTTTCCTATTAAAAAATATTTTATACCTGTTCCCAATCACTCACACATACATATTTACAGACACATGAAAAGAGCAATGGTTCACAATGAATAGATAACTATTTTGAACTCGGGCAGACATGATTCCTTCCTAGGCAGTCTATTCTGAACATCCATTTCCAGGAATGGGGCAGAAATCTCACCACATCCCTAAAAAGCCAGAAGCATTGGTTCCATGATCTGCTACATCTCCCTACCTTTAATTCTAAGCTAAAAGCCAAAACCTTGCTGTGTTTTTTTCTAAAGAGAGGTCCATCTGAATCACTGCTATAAACTAACACAGTTCAACAGCCTGGTCAGCTCAAATGGTCAAGTTGAACCCAAGATTAATATGTAATTTGTCAGTGACAAAAGCAACTAAAACTAGTATTCAGAATTAAGTTTTTAAGTTATTCAGTGGGCACGGTTCTCCATTCTTATTTCAACTCAGAAGGATTCAGGGCTATTGATCATGGATAGGAACCAATCTGAACAAAAAGTTTGTGTGAATGCAAATGCTTAGCATTGCTGAACACATGTAGGAAAGAGCATGAACTGTGTATAATCAGGCAGCTCTAGGTTGGAACCTTGACTTTGTCACTACCACTGAGGGACTTTGAACAAGGTATTCAACTGCTCAGAGTCTCAGTGTCTTCATCCGTAAAATGGGGATAAAACAGTAAATACCGCTTGAGATTGTTGAAAAGCTTAAAGGAGATTTTGCGTAGAAAGGAAGCCATAGTGTGTCGTGGTGTGGAGTTTCAAACATAACAATGTTGATGCATGTAGCATGCCCATTGTGTTAAAGGAAGCCAGCCTGACTTGCAAATTGAGGTTCACCGAAAAAGAAAGCTGCCGAGAATAAGGGCAAATTAAGCCTCCCTCAACTCTCCCTCTGAGGAGATCATCCAGAGGAAATGTGGCCTGTAAGACCCTGCATTTCTTTGAGGAAACATGTCTAAGAGTATATACGTATGGAAACGTGATGGAGCAAGCATCAACTGGCTCTATGAGTGATCGTTGTCTTATTCTCTTATCATAGAACATATGATTCCATTTTCAAAAACATTGTCTTCTAGGAAGAAGAGAACATCAACAGAATTTTTTTTTTTAATTTCATTTCTCTAAAATTCCATTTTACTTTTCTCTCCCTCCTCCCAGACATTCTACCAGTTCTTCAACTTTCAAGTTTATCTAGCAGTGGGAAACCACTTTCTTATGACATTATCTCTTGATAACACCATAAACCTCTGACATTATTTCTAATTATACACACAGTAAATGGATTCATTTCCTTTTTGAACCGCTGAACCGCTGCTTGTCAAACATGTTTCTTTTGATCATCCCGAGAGGTTGATATCACATTATAGGATTTCATCAAAAGGAAAAGAATTGTGGAACAATGAGGCTCTAAAATGCCTTGACGAAAGCAAAGTTCCAAGCGAGAGTTAATCTTCAGGCATACCTCAGGAGCCTTCATTTTTCAGAAAATTTGCTATGAGCCACATATCATGTTAAACACTTCAGTTCAGTTCAGTCGCTCAGTCGTGTCCGACTCTTTGCAACCTCATGGACTGCAGCACGCCAGGCCTCCGTGTCCATCACCAACTCCCAGAATTTACTGAAACTCATGTCCATTGAGCCGGTGATGCCATCCAACCATCTCATCCTCTGTCGTCCCCTTCTCCTCCTGCCTTCAATCTTTCCTGGCATGAGAGTCTTTTCAAATGAGTCAGCTCTTTGCATCACGTGGCCCAAGTATTGGAGTTTCAGCTTCAGCATCAGTCCTTCCAATGAATATTCAGGACTGATTTCCTCTAGGATGGACTGGTTGGATCTCCTTGCAGTCCTTATCATATACATATATATATATATACTTTAATTTCAGTTTTAGCTCCCTCCTTTGGAGAACCGTAATTATCATAATTATTTTTATTTTATTAATCCAGAAACATAGGGTAACATTTTCAAAGTCCACAAACAGCTCGTATATCCTCTCTTTGATTAGCTCTCAAACTCCAATCCTCCCTTCCTCACCCTATAATGTCCCTTAAATACTAAGGAATTCCTTAAATATGTATTTCTGAATGTCACATTTGTTGTTTATTTCTTACAATGACTTTTAAAATGTTTGACCTTCTTCCTCTTCATTAGTCCCACTCCACTCCCAAGAACTGATTTAAGAACAAATATTTTGTCATGAAGTGTTCCTCTTTAACTCTTCCTAATTGGATTAGTGGGTGGAAACTTTTAGAAAATGTAGGCTACTTCTAATCTTTCATGACAAAGAACCAATCTCTTTTCATCCTAGTCATTATTTGAATGTTTATGATCTTAATGATGCAGCTTTATATTAGAATGGCTCAGTGGTAAAGAATCAGTCTGCGAAATGCAGGAGACACAGGAGACATGGGTTCTATCCAAAATCCTGTGGACTAGGAAATGGCAACCCACTCCAGTATTCTTGCCTGGGAGATCCCATGGACAGAGGAGCCTGGCGGGCTACATTCCATGGGGTTGCAAAGAGTCAGATGTGACTGAGCATGCACGCACAAGGATGCATGAGAGATAGGAGCTATAAATTCTTAATCTTAATAGAGGCATTTCCCCTTAATGTTTGAAATATATAAGAGGCTGTGATGAGTGCATTATATTCATTTTTTCAACTTTACAAAAACTGTTTGAGAAAACTAGAATTAGATCTAATACGTGAAAAAAAATGAGATTCAGAGGAACTGTTACCTGTTCAAGTTACATTAAACCAAGACATACTAGAGCTGATATTTGAAACTAGCTCTCTGGCCTTAAATATGTGTACTTTTTTTACACTTATTGTAATAATATTAGTGTTCACTCTTACTGTGAGTTAGTTATCCAGGCAGGCTAATAATTACAATAATACCTTGACATTTAGTATTGTGTCAAGAATAATAGAAATTTCACTCAGCAAAGAGTCACCGAGTGGCTACTGTGTGTCAGGCCTTATTGTAGGCAATGTATCTAAAGCTAAGCAAAAGCAAACATTAAGCAAAAAAATTAATGGTGCCTGCCCTCTTGGGATTTTTTCATTTAGTGGGAAGACATAAATCAATTCAAAGAATAAATTAGTAACAGTTGTGATACATACTGTGAAGTCATACAAAAATGTGTGACTGTAAATTGACCTAGTTTCTGGGTCAGCAAAGGCCCCTAGTTTCTGAGGAAGTAATCATTGGTTGAACTAGGAAGAAGGGATAGGAATTAGTTGATGTTCCTTCCTTTTTTTTTTTTTTAAATCCCATAGAGTTGATGTCGTATTAGAGAAATTTAACATAAGATTGTAGTTTGGAGGGGTAGTGGCCAAGCAGGCAGTAGTGCTACAGCCTGGGTGCAAGTTCAGAGGCGGGAAGGACTTAGAATGTTGGAGTGAAAGGGGAGGATGCTCACGAGGTAATCAGCCTAGATCCTGCAGAGCACTAAGTGCATTTTAGGCCTTTTCATCCGTATCTGATGGATGCTGAGAATCCATCCAAAGATTTAATGTGTGTGCAGTCTGTCATTCAAGTTGGCTAAGCTTTCCTTTCCACCTTCAGTGCATGGACTGTAGACACCAGGCAAGTAACCCGTGTAGTGGGTTTATGAGCTGAAAATTAATCTGTGTGTTTCAGTAAGGAAATCTGTAGCCGCACAGGTTTCTCACATAGTGTTTAATGACTGAAACAGCTTATTGATGCTATCAAGAAACTGATACATTTGTAAAAAGAAATGCATTATCCACGCTATAAAATTAAATGTTGCATTGCAGAGCAATAGACTAAATATCTCCTTAGTCAATTTTTTTGTAAACTAAATGTTATAAAATTATATTGGAGCACAGAGGCAGCAGAAATTCATGGGGAATGCATTTCTTTAAGAAATTTATTTTGTTAGCCTGTATTGATAGTCAGGTTTTAATTACCTTTTTACAAAAGCGTGCATTTTCCATGCCTCGGAAAAGATGTATATTCTTTTCTCCATGTTGTTCTCTATATTTATGTATGTCTCTTCGGGGCTTTGAGGGCATATGCATTTTAGGAACTGTTTTTTGTGGCATGCTGGTATAAAATCAAGAATATATTCTTTATGTTTTTCTACACAAGTATTAATAACATGTCCCCATATATCCAGAATTCTGTTTTAAAAATCTCTAAAATAGTTCATGGGTATACATATCTAAATTAACTTCCAGTGTAAGAATGGAGTTATCCCCAAAGCTTTCTGAACATACCCTGCATGACTGGGTAGTTCTGAAATTTTGCATAAAAGAAGTTGAATAACTTCTCTTGATCCCTTGGGAAATAAAGCATTTCCTGAGCACCTGCTCTGTAATAGGTGCTTTACATACTTACTGACTTGCTTAATCTTCACAAACTAAGAGCGAGTACCATTATTACCCTGTTTTATAGATGGATGAACTAAGATGCAGGAAGGTTAAGTAACTTGTTCTGTCCACACAGCTATTAAGGGTTAGTGCTTGGATTAAACCATGCAGCTGATGGGAGAGCCCATATACTTAGCTTCCACCTGGCAGTGTGCTATTCAAATAAGGGATGCCTATTATAGAACGGATGTTTTCTTTTGTGTTAGTTTTTTCCTGACTCTCTTTCTTTTTGGAATGATGATTTTGTGGAGCTTGATGTTAACACATATCCCTTCAAATATACTTACTCTCCCAGAAGAATAATTAAATGATAACACTGATGATGAAGAAAATAATAGATGCTACCATTAATCAAGCCCTAATTATATGCCAGACACTGGGCTTGTACTTTGCATGTTCTCATTTCCTTTTCAATTCTATAAAAATTCCATTTTCACAAATTAGGACCCGGAAGCTTAGAAGATGGAAGTAAACTATTCTTGGAATGGCACCAGTGAAATTATATATCATGTCTGAGCAAGATGCAAGCCCATGGTCTTCACTCAATACACAGAACTGTCTCGACTATATACACTTTTGCATGCAGTACAAGTATGGGTACCTATAAAAGCTATGGATGGGTAAGGGGAATATTTTATAGTTTAACAAAATGTGGGTCTGTCATTGCAATTCTTTAAAACCCAAGTATCACTACATTTAATTAAGCCATCTCCTCTTTATCACCTCCATCTTGGCGAGATGGAGATCATAGAGTACCCTTTCTCCATATAAATAGCTCTTTGTACTTGGGTTATAGCTTCCTCTTCTCCATGATGAATGAGCTCAAAGTCATTCATGCTCCTACCCTGATGTGTTTTTCCAGTGAGGTTATCTGACAGTTTTCAGTACCCTGCTAGGTTTTTCAGTTTCCTTTTTAAAATTCAAATTCTTAAAATCTTTGCTGGTAATGGAGTCTGACAATCTGCCTACCTGTCTCTGAGCACTGACCACAGGACAGGACCAGTGTCAGCTCTCATTCAGGATTCATGGAAGTGAATGAGGCATAAGTCCTTCTTCTAAAAAGCATCAACTTCAGTAAAAGAGGAAAATCAAAGAGTAAATGTAACATCATCTTGTATGAGGAAGATGACCTTGGATCCCCTCTGATAAATGTCCTGTTTTATTGGCTTTAACTTTTTGACTAAAAAGTTTCCAAGTAACTCCAAAGACTATTAATGTGACATGCTTCTCAATTATGCTGATACACTGAACTGGGTCTTTTACATTTCAGAATCAACTCATTAGGCACTCTGGAAACAGACAGTTGTTCAATCACTCATTCAACAAATGTTGATGGGGCATCTCTGATCGTGGCTGAGAATTCACACTCTGGATTCTTCTTTCCTAGGTTCCTACTGTCACTTACCAACTCTGCACCCTTGAGCAGCTTCCATAATTTCGTCAACCTTAGTCTCCATCTATGAAATGGGGCTAGTGATAGCATTGATTCCATAGAGTTGTGGTGAGATCATGTAAATAAAACACTCAAGGACATTGTCTGAGGTGCAGTAAGACTTCAGTAAAGGTGAGCAGTTGCTGTCAACAGCAGAACCTTCCAAGCACTTCACAGGATGCTGAAATAAAATGATGAACAAACCCAGATACTTTGCATCCATGGCAGAGATACAGAGAGAAAGGTCTCTGCTCTCTTGAAGCTAAAGTTTGAGGAAATGAAAGAAGACTCAGCATAATTGGAGCACAGAAAGCAGAGGAAGTGATAGTGAATGAGGCTGGAGAGGAGGATTGGAAACATTTTAAGTGTAAAAGTGAGCCTTAATCCTTAAAGCATCAGGAAGCCATGAGAGTGGTTAAGAAAGGGAGGTGACATTTTGATTTTATATATGGAAGGATTCCTGGCTGATGGATGCCTGGCTCAGAAGAATGGTTCAGTAGATGCAGCACAAGGGCTCTTAACCAGTATGTGAAATTACCTCAACCGTAAACACTTGCCTACTGTGCAAATATGAGAGGTGTAAGAGCCAGGAAGGGCTAAGAGAAACATTTCATTCTTTACTGAAATACGATTCATCCAGTGTCACACAACTAGTAAGTGGTGAAGCTGAGATTGGAAGCAGTATTCATGCTCTCAGCCCCATGATCTTGCTTAATGATCCGGGGAAGACACAATGGTAGCTAGGACCCGTGTAGAGGCAATGATGGTGGAGAGGAGTGGAAAGATTAAGAAGTGTTCCAGTCAAACAAGGGATAGAACTGGGTGAAGCGTTGGATATAACAGACAAGCTAGGCTCTGCCTTTTTATGCGACTCTACTTAATTTAATGCTTGTCAAGGGTCTGATGAAAATCCCTGAAATTTCTCAGATATTGCTGCATTAGGTGATCTCAACTATGTTATAAAAAATGTTTTTAAATCTTAGAGTTTTATAAACATCTAGGACATTCTCTCTAAATGATTGCCACTATCGGGGAGAATATTTAGAATCTTTTCACTGTTTCTTCACAGAGTTAGTCACTCTCAAAGTTCAACATAATAATCAGTATTTCCCACCAATGTATTTGCTGGTGTTTTTGTTTGTTTTTTGCCTCTAAACATACTACAAAGCATTCAGACTTTCTAGCCAGTTAAAGGAGTCACTGTTTTTCTTTTGTTTATTTTTGTTTTTTGTCTACATGGAGGTTTAAAAGGAAATGTTAAGTTGCAAATAATACAGTGACTTTTCAACAATTATCTTACACTCTTATCATATGGATGTACATTTGCTTCTCATTTTAAAGGGTTTAGTGTTTCTTAGTACATATTTGGGACATTTTCTGAACATGAGATTGTCAAAAATATGTTGGTTTTATTAATATCCTCAATATGCCAGTTTTCCCTTTTTTGCATGTCATCCACAGCTCTAATCCTCTCTGTTCCCAGGGTTAAGTCCCTGAGTTTTAAATCCTGCTGATACCCAGGGGACTTCTTTTGGAAAATTTCTAACATGAAAAAATTGTCAAGTTATGACTTTTATTTGACATCATGCCACCTAAAATCCTTGCAAACAGTTGAAGAGATCCATTTTTTCCCCACATATTTAGAAAGTTTATTTTTCTTCATTATTGAAGATTAAAATGTGGCCAGTAAAATAACCTTTGGAAATATTGAAGAATAAAAGGAAGGAGAAAAATCACTCAGAGCGTATCACTATTTACAGATTATCACTGCTTATATGTTGATGCATTCCCTTCCAATCTTTTTTTTTTTTTTTCTGTGTTTCGCATCACAGTTATAGTGGAGGTCTAGTTCATAACGTGGAGGGGCATGATGGTCTACTTCATCCCCGTCTCGGTGAGAAATCCAAGTGGGTTTCATTGAGTTTCATCACAGTCATGTGTCCCCACCCCTACCACACCCCTAAGGTGTCCAGAGCTCCCCTTTCTAGTCCTGAGGACTAAAGAGTTGCCTGGATCACTGAATGGAATCACTCCCATAAAAGATGGGTTAAATGTGAACAGGAGAAAGTCTCAGGATACTGGTGAGTGGCATTCTTGCTAGATCTTTTCCAAGAAAAGTACTAGCAGCTGATCCTCACTGGACAGCAGAGAGAGATGCCTAGGTGTTCACTTCTCCTGCTTGGAGCTTCTGGTTATGGGGATTACTTCCCCCTGCAGGTAGAGCTAGGGAGAAGGGAGGAAAAGGGTGGGTCCTTAGGTGATAATGAAGGCATTTCATAAGCCTGAAGCCTGGGGTGAGGACACATCAATTATTATCTTGATATAGTGGTTGCTTGATGTCATTTTGATTGTGATCATAACATAAGCATCATCATTTGCTTATATAGTGCTTTATTCCTGTTAATATATTCCATCTAACATAAAAATTTCATTTGCTTAGGTTAGCATAAACAATGGCATCAATGATAATAATCATAGTAATTTACACTTATACACTGTTAATGAAAACTTGCCCAATATCACATAGGCAGTTAGTGGTAAAGCTGAGATTGGAGCTGGTATTCATGTTCTTAGCTACTGAATGCTACTGCCCAAACACTTCATAAGCATAATTGTAATACCTACATCATACTCCATTGACTGTGTCAATTAAACTTTACTTAAGCATTCTCTGGCGTGCTGCATTCATGGGATCGCAAAGAGTCGGACACGACTGAGCGATTGAACTGAACTGAACTGAAGCATTCTCTTACTGAAGTAAAGCACTGTTGTTTAGGTTTATTTTTGTAAATAATGCTGTCATGATTATCTTGATACATAAAGCTCTATTGTCTCATTGCTTCATTTTTTTTTTTCCTTTAGGGCATATTCGTCAAAGTGAGATTATTGACTCAAAAGTTTATAAACAAGACTGTGGCTTTTGATATACGTACAAAAATGCTTTTTCTTGTCAGATAGGTTTAATTCACATTGCCTTCAAAGATTTGTGGGAGTTTCTGCATTAGATATTTTGTCTCTCTCTTTGTAGCATCCCTGTTAAGCCTGCTAGGTGGAAGACAGTCTGCTGGCTGTCAAGGACAAAGTTTCCCATTTCCCTCGGGGATTAGATGTTTCCTTGGGTCATTTGATAACATACAGGTAAATTTGGCTATAGGAGGTGAGCAGTGCAGGGGAAGAAATGAATTTCAGGCAGCGGAAACATTAGCAAAAGCAGATGTTGAAAAGTAAAGCCCTTGATTTTTAGAATGCAGGTTTATTTTGACTAAAGTCTTATGGGTTGGGAGACTTTAACAAGGGCAGTCACTTTAGCTCTCTAGTTATGGACTTAATAGGCTATAAAATCAAGAGTTTAGACTATTTGATTTTAAGCATCCTTAAAATTTTAGTGTGAGTTATTCTCTAGCTGTGCAAGTTAAATAAAATAAAAATTCCCCATATTGCAAAACAAAAATTCTATATGTTGCTTAAGTTCTAAAAATATTTACTTCTAATGGGTAGGAGGTAAAGGCGTTCCAATGAAAGTTGTTATTTCTAGAAGATAACTAATAATTCTGGAAGATCATCGGTGTATGTACCAATTGTGAACAATTTAAAACTTCAAATTTCTTGCTCCTCTCTATAGACTACAAGGATATTCATTTGTTTCTCTGACCTTGACTAGATTCTATAGCACAGCATGTTTTTTCTCTTGTACTATAGAGAGAGTTTCTTATAAAATTAGGGGAAACATAAATCAAGTCAAACTGACATTGGCACACAGAGATAGGGCAATGTGAAATCCATGTTCTTAATCCAGTAGTCACCATCTGCTCTTTGGGGTCAGGGAGGCAATGCTATAGGATGGCAGGCACAGTCAACAATCCCCAGAAGTTGTGAATTTGAAGGTCACAGAATAGTTCTTTCTTCCTGGGAAATGATTTCCAGGGACTTATCTATTTTTCTGAAGTTCCTCTCTTTGAAATTTATTTGAAACAAGGCCATTATGGCCCTATCATATCACCATGTCTTATCCATACTTCAAGGCCTTCTGGAAGCACTCCCTATTCCAGGAAGGAAGTTATCCTTATGGTACCTATCTTTTTAATATCATCAGGGTGTGAACTCCAAAGCAGAATGCATCCAGTTTATCTTTGCATTGCCGCCATCCAACACATAGTAGGTATTCAGTACATGTTTGTTAAATGGGTAGAGGAACAAATGATGGATTCATTTTCCCAGGAGGAATGATTCTTCCCCTTGTGTTCTTACTATACTCTATTTCTGGGAAACATGAAGCATAATAATTAAGGACGGCTGCCCTAGAATCCAGCTGTGGTTTCAAATTCTGGCTCTAGGTCTCGTGAGCAGTGTAACTGGCCATGATAAATGGCTAACTCCTTTGTGCCTCAGTCAACATTGAAATAACTAAGATTATGGCATCTGGTCCCATCACTTCATGGCAAATAGATGGGGAAACAGTGGAAACTGTGACAGACTTTATTTTCTTGGGCTCCAAAATCACTGCAGATGGTGACTGCAGCCATGAAATTGAAAAACACTTGCTCCTTGGAAGAAAAACTATGAAAGACCTAGACAACATATTAAAAAGCAGAGACATTACTTTGCTGACAAAGGTTCATATAGTCAGAGATACAGTTTTTCCAGTAGTCATGTATAGATGTGAGACTTGGACCATAAACAAAGCTGAGCACTGAAGAATTGAGCTTTTGAACTGTGGTGTTGGAGAAGACTCTTAAGAGTCCTTTGGACTGCAAGGAGATCCAACCAGTCCATCCTAAAGGAAATCAGTCCTGAATATTCATCAGAAAGATTGATGCTAATGCTGAAGCTCCAATACTTTAACCACATGTTGTGAAGAACTGACTCACTGGAAAAGACCCTGATGCTGGGAAAGACTGAAGGCAGGAGGAGAAAGGGACTACAGAGGATAAGATGGTTAGATGACATCACCAACTTGACTGAACATGAGTTTGAGCAAGCTCTGGGAGTTGGTGATGGACAGGGAAGCCTGGCATGCTGCAGTCCACGAGGTCGCAAAGAGTCAGACATGACTGAGTGACTGAACTGAGCTGAACTTACTTATCTGTAAAGTGAGGTTACTTTATAAGATTGTTCTTTGGAATAAATGAGATAATATCAATACTTAAAATGAATTTAGATTATTGTGTTTCTTGTTTTTTCCCATAATTATTTGCATGCATGTTGATGTGCTTATTAAATTAAAAGCTTCTTTAAGGTAAACTCTTATTGAAATTTGAAACTTCTGTTAACACTGAGGTCTCAGCAATATTTAATAAACATAATTGACATAGCAGTTTGGAAAGTTTAGCTCATTAAAGCACAGATAACTGTTAAAATTGCCAAAGTTATGAATGGAAATTGACTGCAGATCCCATGGGAGCTGGGATAGTGTTTATTTATTTATTTTTTTGTGTATTGGATTAACAATGTTGTGATAGTTTCAGCTGAACAGACAAGGGACTCAGCTATACATACATGTGTCCGTTCTCCCCCCAAACTCCCCTCCCATCCAGGCTGCCATGTGATATTGATCAGAGTTCCCTGTGCTGTACAGTAGGTCCTTGTTGGTTATCCATTTTAAATATAGCAGTGTGGACACATGGGATGGTATTTTTTATTTTATTTTTTAATTAATTAATTTATTTTAATTGGAGGCTAATTACTTTACAATATTGTAGTGGGTTTTGCCATCCATTGACATGAATCAGCCACAGGTGTACATGTGTCCCCCATCCTGAACCCCTCTCCCACCCCCCACCCATCCCATCCCTCAAGGTTGTCCCAGTGTACCGGCTTTGAGTGCCCTGTTTCATGCATCAAACTTGGTCTGGCGATCTATTTCACATATGGTAATATACATGTTTCAATGCTACTCTCTCAAATCATCCCACCCTCGCCTTCTCCCACAGAGTTCAAAAGTCTGTTCTTTACATCTGTGTCTCTTTTGCTGTCTTGCATATAGGGTTGTTGTTACCATCTTTCTAAATTCCATATATATGCATTAATATGCTGTATTGGTGTTTTTCTTTCTGACTTACTTCACTCAGTATAATAGGCTCCAGTTTCATCCACCTCATTAGAACTGATTCAAATGTGTTCTTTTTAATAGCTGAGTAATATTCCATTGTGTATATGTACCACAGCTGTCTTATCCATTCATCTGCCGTGGACATCTAGGTTGCTTCCATGTCCTAGTGTAAACAGTGTTGTGATGAACATTGGGATACTTTAATTTTGCTTTTCATCTTTTGTACAACCCACAGTTAACACATGGTTGAAATATACTGGTTATTTAATACTTATTAACTGATTGACATATGTCAAACACTGTGCTAAAGACCTACCTATTCCTAAGACCCAGTCCTTGCCTTTAAGACTGATATTTTTTGAGCAAGTTTATGAAGTTCACAGGAAGCAGAGAAGGTAGAATCCAAGAGTATGAAGTGTGAAGGGAGGCAGGTACTACAGGGACCAGGGAGACAACTCAAAAGCTCCCCAGAAGATGCTGACTCAGGATTAATGGGCTTCACACCTCCTGCATTGCTGCACCCAGAGCCCCACCACCGAGTGTCAGCAGGATGGTACTCTTTGCACTTCTACTGACTTGACAGCAGTCGTGTTTTCACTCACAGCACTGCCTTGTGGTCCTATTTAAAGCAAATAGATTTGGATACAAGCCTATGCCTTTGGCATTTAAATAACAGCTGTATAGCCAGGGAACTCAGCTTGGTGCTCTGTGATGACCTGAAGGGGTAGGATGGGGGAGAGGTGGGAGGGAGGCTCAAGCCAGAGGGGATATATGTACACTTACAGCTGATACACATTGTTGTATGGCAGAAACCAACACAACAATATAAAGCAATTAGCCTTCAATTAAAAATAAATTTAAAAAGAAAATTTTAAAATTTAAAAAGAAAAAGCCCTCAATCTTCATTAAAACACTGAAAACCTGGCATTGTGCCCTGACATCACCCTGATAGTCCCAGAGGCACTCACAGCTTCACTGAGACAGTGGTGAAGTATCAGAATAAACACTGATAACAATTGGTGTGAATATGATGCTGTGCTGGCAAGGAACGTAGTGTCCTTTCTTATCCATTATCTTGTCCTCCCAGTGTCCCTGAGAAGTAGATGGTCTCATTCCCATTTGACGTCCCATTCCCACTTCCCAATCTGCAGTTTATCCCAGGAGGGCTGGGCCCCTTACTGGCTCTGCATGTCTCTGACCCTTTCCAGTAGAGTGGGAAGCTCCCACCTCGCTTCCATTTGATCCCATTGCCAGCCAGAGAGCGGCATCAAAGCCTTCCTTTACCTGACATGGACGTCTGACTTTCCTTTCTACTCTGTTCTGCAGGACAAGCCCCCTGAAATATGCTTTCCCAGGCACACTTAAATATTTTATGTTAATAGTGATTGAAGTCAGATTTCAAGTAATACTTCCTGTGGTTTATTGGCCCAGTTAATTTAACATTAAGAAAGAAATGAGAATGAATAAAAAGCATTGCCCATTTCCATATGCAAATGTGTGCCTGGAGGAAGCCATTAGATGCAGGGAAATCCATAAATTCCAGAAATTTAGGAGAATGGCTCATAAGTCAGACATTCGTTTCTGCAGGTTCTAAGGTTTGTTGGAGAGCTCTTCCTTCATCCATTGTCTTCTTTTACAGGATGTGGGTTTTTTTTTTTTTTATTGACTCAAAGATTCCCTGGCTCTGAGAATGCATCATCAGGACTGTATACGAGCCATGGGAGGCTGTCTCCTGGGAGATTTTGAATTATGTGACTCTGAAGGTGCTCACTGCTGGGCTTCATTTCCTTTCCAGCCTAAGCAATCCATATCAGCTTCAGCAGTAATTCTGCCAGAGAGCTGCAAAGGTCATGGTCCAGGGCAGTGACTTTTATGCAAAATTCTCATCACCTCTGGGATCTCTCAGAGGTAATTCAGGGGCCATTTCTGGGCTCAAGAGGGATGCAGAAGCACCCCAGACGAGTTTTGCTTTTTATCTCTTATGAGTATGTTTTCTTTTACAAAAACCACTGGTCAAGAACAGAAGGGACCTAGTCATAATAGCAGACACTTACTGATGTTTGCTTTGTGCTGGGATCTGGATCTGCATTCTCTCATATGATCTTTCTTATAACCATGTGAGTATTTCCATCTTATGGATGAGAAAACTGAGGCTCAATGGTATGAAGTCACTTGACCAGGTCACATTACTAATAAGTGACATACCTAGTCATTGGGCACTGGTACAGTCCTACACGTAGTGTAAATTGCTGAGGAAACATCATGCATAAGAAGAATATAGCTCCACCTTGATGTGGTTTCTGATCCAGCAGTATTTGAATGTAGGGGTGCATGACCTTGGCACCTGAGCCCTTAGTGTTTATACCATGTTGTCTCTAAACTCTAAACCTTGGAGCATCATCTTGAAGTAGTCTTTGGGGAAGACATGAGCCATTGAAAGAAATAGATGTGTACCAAATGCATCAGACCACACTCACTTTCTGGAGGATGTGTGGGCAGGAAAGATTGCATGAAATGATGAAATCTGTGTCTCTAGTAAAACTCCCCTCTTTTGTAGTGACTGGAAAATGCACGGACAACTCTGATTCTCTGAACAATTCCTTTCTAGTGTCAAACTATGACTTTAAATGTGGTGCAGTGTAAAGATCACTGAACTGTGAGTTAAAGAGAACTTGGTTAATGTCTTGAACCCCTTGTCATCTTGGGAAAATAATTTTACTTCTTTAGCTCATTTCTCTATCTGTGAAATAACATAGGTAGTATCCTTGGTTCCTTCTAACTCAGATGCTGTAATTCTGAGTTTGTGAGTGCAGTAAGTATATGCTCTGGGGTTGGAAACATTTGTCCCCTTCAAGATGGGATATTCCCTACAACAGTGATTTAAACATTTTGACTTTTGCCAACACAAATTCGTTTTACATTGTGACTCAATACACAAGCATACATTCATACTATAAGAAAGTTCATAAAAATACCGTTGCTTATGTGCTATACTCTTAAATATATTACTGTAGGATATTCTGTCCTATTTGAGTCTACTTCATTTTTGTAGAAGTGGTGGCTGTGATCCAATATATTGATTTCATATTGATTTCATTACCCACTAGCACTGCCTGCTTTCACGAAATCAGTCTGCCATGGGGACTTTCTCAAGGTCAAGCCACATTTGCCTCCTGCTTGCTTTGGAAGATTAAATATATATATATAAAATCCAGACTGTTGAGTACATGTCCCATTGCACTCTGGGATGGTTGTCTCTCCCTCTTTGCCTGGGCAGGCAATCTGTCCCAATTTCCTACTTTGCATCTGTGATGCATTAGACCCTCTGCTATCCTTAAGTAAATTGAAGTGCCCCCTTAGGAAAAAAGCGCAAGCCACTGTTATATGAAGAAGTGATCGGCCAGTTCAGCCTGGAATAAAACTGCTTAACTTAGTCATCAAAGAGCTCTTTAAAATTTTCTAATGCATGGAAGTTACTGGAGAGAAAAAATAATCACCCATATTTTGCCAGGACACAATAAAGCAGTAAAGCATTTGCAGCTTACAAAGTGGCTTTATTTCTGTCAGGCCGACCTCCCTTTGGATTGATGGAGATTTTAAACTGAGGCTGAAAGCCCTGAAGACGAGTGGGGATCTCAGACAGGGATCACATCCCGTGATGAGGCAGAACGGGGTGTTGAAAACTCACCAGCTGTTCTCTCCCTGAAGTTCTTTCTCTCAGGACCACTATGTTGTTGCTTGTGAAGCTAACAACAAGGTCAGGCGAGATAGAAGCGGTCGTTTAGCCAACCTATTAGAATACATAATTTATGATCTGCTCTCCTGTTTCTGTTCATCATGGGTGCCATTTTTATTCTTACCTCAAGTAATATGACCAGGGAAACATTGTTAAACTTAGTGAGCCATTTTGCTCTCTTGGGTTTTCTGCTCCAGTCAGGGTATTTACTTGTTTTTGTTCATTTTAAAATTAATTAATTTACTTTAATTGGAAGATAATTACTTTACATTATTGTGATGGGTTTTGCCATCCATCAGCATGAATCTGTCATAGGTATACTTGTGTGCCCTCCATCCTGAATCCCCTACCTACTTCCCTCCCCACCCTATCCCTCTAGGTTGTCCCAGAGCACCGGCCCTGCGTGCCCTGCTTCAGTGAATCAGACTCACGCTGGTCATCTGTTTTACAATGGAAATATATATGTTCCAATGCTATTCTCTCAAATCATCCCATCCTTGCCTTCTCCCACTCAGTCCAAAAATCTGTTCTTCACGTCTCTGTCTCCTTTGCTGCCCTGCATGTAGGATCATTGATATCATCATTCTAAATCCCCAATATATGCATTAATATACAGTATTTGTCTTTCTCTTTCTGACTTACTTCATTCTGTATAATAGGCTCTAGGCTCATCACCTCATTAGAACTGACTCAAATCTGTTCCTTTTTATAGCTGAGTAATATTCCATTGTGTATATGTACCACAACTTCCTTATCCATTCGTCTAGGTTGCTCCATGTCCTAGCTATTGTAAATAAAATTGCAATGAACATTAGAATTATTTATTCTAGTTCTGTGAAAATTACTGTTGGTAGTTTGATAGGGATTACATTGAATCTATAGATTGCTTTCAGTAGTATACTTATTTTCATTATATTGATTTTTCCAATCCAAGAATGTGGTATATTTCTCCATCTATTTGTGTCATCTTTGATTTCTTTCATCAGTGTTTTAGTATACAGGCCTTTGTTTCTTTAGGTAAATTTATTCCGAAGTATTTTATTCCTTCCATTGCAACGGTCAATGGGATTGTTTCGTTAATTTGTCTTTCTGATTTTTCATTGTTAGTGTATAGGAATGCAAGGAATTTCTGTGTATTAATTTTACATCTTGCAACTTTACTATATTCATTGATTAGCTCTAGTAATTTTCTGGTGCATCTTTAGGGTTTTCTATGTAGAGGATCATGTCATCTGCAAATAGTGAGAGTTTTATGCCTTCTCTTCCAATCTGGGTTCCTTTTATTTCTTTTTCTTCTCTGATTGCCATGACTAGGACTTCCAAAACTATGTTGAATAGTAGTGGTGAAAATGGGCACCCTTGTTTTATTCCTGATTTTAGAGGAAATTCTTTCAATTTTTAGCCATTGAGGATTATGCTTGCTGCAGGTTTGTGATATAAGGCTTTTATTATGTTGAGATATGTTCCTTCTTTGCATACTTGCTGGAGAGTGTTTTTTTTTTAATCATAAACAGGTGTTGAATTTTGTCAAAGGATTTCTCTGCATCTATTGAAATAATCATATGGTTTTTATCTTTCAATTTATTAATATGGTATTTCACATTGATTGATTTGCAAATATTGAAGAATCCTTGCGTCCCTGGAATAAAGCCCACTTGGTCATGATGTATGATCTTTTTAACATGTTGCTGGATTCTGTTTGCTAGAATTTTGTTGAGGATTTTTGCATCTGTGTTTATCAGTGATATTGGCTTTAGTTTTCTTTTTTGTGGCATCTGTGTCTGGTTTTCGTATCAGGGTGATGGTGGCCTCATAGAATGAGTTTGGGAGTTTTCCTTCTTCTGAAATTTTCTGGAAGAGTTTGAGTAGAATAGGTGTGAGCTCTTCTCTAAATTTTGGGTAGAATTCACCTGTAAAGCCATCTGGTCCTGGGCTTTTGTTTGTTGGAAGAGTTTTGATTCCAGTTTCCATTTCACCCACTGCCCCTGCAGTGGATGGACCACATGGGGGCTGCCACATCCAAGGCGGTGTGCACCTCCCAGGTCCAAGCTGCTCAGGCTCCCGGGCGTGCCACAGGGGCACAGTTCCAGGTGGGCCATGCATCTCCTCAGGGGAGCCAGTCTCAGTCTGTGACCGTCTTGGCAGATATGGCCTGTGCAGGATCCCAGGAAGATGTGGTTAGCGACTGGAGGCTCGCTCATGGCTTGGTGGGAGATGCGGTCTCTGGGGCCAAGATTGCAGTGGCCCCTTGCCTTCTGTGCACTTGCCACTCTGCCTCATGGGAGGGCTGTAAATGGCAGCTGGCTCGCTCTCCTTTGGTATTTGCTAGG
Organism: Giraffa tippelskirchi; assembly: GCF_054371585.1. Classification (NCBI taxonomy): domain Eukaryota; kingdom Metazoa; phylum Chordata; class Mammalia; order Artiodactyla; family Giraffidae; genus Giraffa; species Giraffa tippelskirchi. The sequence goes on from NC_137284.1 coordinate 24,728,063, forward strand.
GTACGATCCTTTGGTAAGCAAAACAGGTGTCACAGTGCAGCATTAGAGCCTTCTCACAGGAAACGTCCTTTTTATTTTTCTTTGTTTCTCGGTCATTCCCACAGTTTGCGTTTTCCCCGTTCAGTCTGTGCTATGTCACATAGTCCCCTCAGAGTGTCCTCATGGTGTTCAACCCTGGTCCTTTTCCTAAGGACTGATGAGGCCACACCTCCGCACCCAGCCCCCTCTTGCTGTGGGCTGACACGAGTGTGTGAGCTGCTTCTTAGCTGGTAATTGCCACTCAGTGCCATTTTTGTGGTGGTTTTTTTGGTTATGTTACCCTCTGAGATTCCAAAGCTCCCCACTTACCCCACCTGTCAGAGGATTTCCTACTGGGTGGAAACTTCTGCTTTTCAACTCCCTCCCCAGGACGGTCTCCATCCTGAAATCCTTTGTCTCCATTTTTGTCTTTATCCTTTGTCCTACCTCATTTCAAAGAGATTGATTTGCCTTTCTGGGTATCTGGGGTCCTCCACCAGCATTCAGAAGTTGTTTTGCGGAAGTTGCTCCACATGCAAATCTTCTTATGTATTTGCTGGGGAGAAAGCAGTCACCCTGTCCTATTTCTCCACCATCGTGGGACCTCTCTTCTAACTTACTTCTGATAGTGCCTCTCATTTAACCTCTGACCAGGCTCCAAGGTGACTATCCTTTTCATTTAGGTCTCAGCTAAAATGTCATCTCAGAAAAGTTTTTTCTACCACCTCACTGGACTAGCTTCCAGGCTCTCTGCCATCTTACCCTATTTTGTTTTACAATGCCTTTGTATCACTTGGAATTTTATTGTTTGCATATGTGTCTATTATTTGACACCTTCCAGTAGAATATCAGTTTAACTAAGTGAAAGGACTCTGTCTGTTCCCCACTGTATTCCCAGATCAAAACATCACCTGGTTGAGTGAAAATATAGGGAGTTATATAGATGTTTACTCTTCACCCCCTAACTCCATACTAAGACTAATCACTCCTTTTTCCAGTTCTCAAAGAACATGCTGTTGTACTGCTATCTGCCTTGGATGATTATTTCTTACAACATGTTGACATATTCTGCTAGGTCTTAATTTCCTAAAGGGAAAGATCAACATTTTACTTAGGAAATTAATTGTTACCTACCTATGTGGCTAGTCATGGTGCTGGAAACTGCTAGCATTATTTTATGTAATCCTCACCACAGCCCTGTGAGACAGTCAATTTTACCTCATTTTGTAAATAAAAACCCCAGGCTTAAACGCTTGAGACTTGTGCAGTTCATTTAGTATCTGCAGAGTTGTGATTCAGACAAGAGAACATTTGGCTCTATTTTCTCTCATTCTTGTACTCCTTTGGGTCTTCCAGGGAAAACTGTCTTAGGTGGTTCACAAATTAATAGTTTAGTCTTGATTCTCAAAGGTAATGCTACTAATTTACCGCATCTTTTATTTTACTATACTACTTTTTTTCTATTCTTAAAGTATTATGTTGCTGCTAGAAATGCCTGCTTTCCAGAGAAAACCTAGTGATGACTTCCTTGAAACAGAGTAAAGTTTTTCAGTCAACATTGCTGTTTAGTAAGTGCCACTAAGTTGCATAGAGTGTGGAATGACTAAGGAAATGCAGTCTGCTCTCAAGCAGCTTACAGTTCAGTGGAGATAGTTGGTTAATTGGATATTCTGAGAGATCCAAGTGGTCTGCCAATTGGTACTTTCTTACCAACATGCTAGAGAAGAGACATCATTCAAAAAACAATGGTTGTTTGGTTTAAATTCCACCAGTAACAAAAGGGACAATATTAATAAGCAAGTGAGAGGAAAAGAAAAGGCTGAGATTGAGAAAAAGGAAGAAGAATGATATTATAGAGGTAGATCTTGGAAACATTTAATTTTCACCGAGAAACACATTTTCTTTCTCCTTTTGCTTATAGAATAACATATTTACCATTTCTTCCCTGTCTGCAAAGAATTTACTGACCAGGTTTTCTTTTCTCTTTTTTAAAAGCATATTTGCTTTCTGTTTTGTAAGTTGCCTCTGACTTTCTCTTTATTACTCTTTCTGTGTGTCTTTTTAAATAGGAGTTTCTTTTCCTTCTTGGAGAAATAAAAATCTTTGAGAAAACTGGAAAACTACAATAAAAAATAAAAATAAAACCATAATTTTATCATTTAGAGAAAATAATATTAATTCCTTTTCAGGATGGCTACTTTTTTCTTCCCTTGTATCATTTTATCATAATGAATGTAAAATTGTATTTTCTGACTTGTTTCTCTAAGACTTAAGTGTTTAGGTTGTTTCTGATGCTACTCACTTATAAAGAATGCTTCAGAAAATAATGTTTTATGTTAATCTTAGTCTACATTCTTGACTCATTTCTCTTGTGTAGATGCTTGGAAATAGAATAATTAACTTTCCATGATGGCTAAAACAATTTGGTTTCTCACAATATCACATGAAAATGCTTGTCTTGACACCTCTTCCCAGCACTGAATATTACCTTCTAAATTTGTTGCTGACTTGGGGGTGAAAAAATTAATATTCCACTTGTTTTAAAGTGAACATCTTGATTACTAATACAGTTGAAAATTGTCCCATTTTTGTATTGGTCTTTTGCATGTTTTCTCATGTTAATCTTTTAAAAAACCTATTTGCAAAGCATTTTACAATTGAAGTATTATTTGCATATAGTTAAATACACAGATCCTAAGTGTACTTTTCAACAACCTATGAAAAATACCTACCCTTGTTTAATCTCATCACTATCAAGCTAGAAACCATTCCCATCATCCAGAAAGTTCACTTGTGCCCCCTTTTCAGGCACTGCCTCCACCCAGAAGCAACCACAGTTCTGATTACTTCCATAATAGTTTTCCCTACCCCAGTACTTCATATCCATAGAACCACACAGTATATAATTCTTTAGTACCAAGCTTCTTTAGCTCGGGATATTTTTTTTTTTTTTGAAGTTCATCTGCATGTAGCAGTATATCGGTGGTTTATCCCATTTTATTGCTGAATAATTGTTACTTGCATGGATATACACCATTCTGTCCCATTTTGATGGACATTTGGGCTGTCTCAGGCTTTTATCTTGTTTTTTGGTTATTATGAGTAAAGTTGGAATGAACACAAATTCACTTTGGGAATTTATATCTACCATCTTGCTATTTGTTTTCTATGGGTTCCACCTGTTCTTTGCTCCTCTTGTTCTTTTCCTGCATTTTAAGTGAATAGAATAATTTTTACTATCCCATTTTATCTCTACTATTCACTTATTAGCTGTGCATTTTTGGTTTTGTTTTCAGTGATTGCATTATGGTTTGCAATATGCATCTTTACCTCAAATACTATTATTCTGTTCATGTTTAAATCAAAATCTCCAAAAGAATATATTTCAATTATTTTCTTCCAACATCTGTGTTCTGATTGTCATACATTTTACCTCTATGCACATTATAACCTCTGAAATACATTATTATTATTTTTGCTTTAAATTGTCAGTTTAAAAAAATATTTAAATGAATAAAAATATCTTTTGTGTATGGCCATATATTTATCATCCCTGGCAATCTTTATTCCTTTTCTTTTTAAGAATCAGTTTTTCCATCTGGTATTATTTTTCTTCCACATGAAAAACCTCCTTTAGTAGAATGAAAGTTGCTGGTAAATTCTCTCATCTTCTGTTGTCCTGAAAAATATTTTCCCTGAATTTTTGAAGGATATTTTCACTGTACATAGAATTATACACATTTTTCTTAGTACTTAAAAGATGCAGTTCCATTCTCACCTGGCTTGTTTATTTTGTGTGTGCTTGCTTCCTTAAAAACATCCAGACTGAAAATCTTTGTCTTATGACTGGATTTTTAATCTATTCATATTTAATGTTGTTTTTATAGTTGGATTTATGTCCACCATTTTCCCCATTTTATCTTGTGTTCTTTAAAAAAAAATGAATTTCTTGTTAATGCTTTTTTAAAATTAAGTGGATATTTTGATTAACGGCTCTTTTACTAAATGTTTTGAGTTATTCTTTTAGTGGTTGACCTAAAGCTTACCATGAAGATTTTAATTTAAAAGTCCATGTCAGATTTATATTCATTTAATTCCAGTGAAATAGAAATAAATATCCCTACATCACTCTATTTCCTCTTCTGTCTATGCTAGTATTGCTATACATATTACTTAATATATACTAAAAGCCCAACCATGCTTATTATAATTCAGTGTATAATTTTATACCTTTTAAAGTAGCTGAAAGAAAAAAGTAGAACAATGACATGGTTTACACATTTTGTTGTAGTAATCTTATTAGCTGTTTTGGTTCTCTTCCTTTATTCATGTGAATATAAGTTGCCATCTAATGTGAATTCATTTTGCCAATATAGCTTTGCTTCCACTCATGTTCTTTGTGTAGTTATTGTTAAATATATCATAGTTAAATATGTTACAGGCCCAGCAATAAAATTGCATGCACATTGTTTTATACAATTGCATTTTAAATGAGCCAAGAGAAAAAAAGGATAAGAAATATACATCTATATTGTGTTATAATTGCATAAGTACTTTTACTTTTTAAAAATATGGATACAAATCCCACTTGGGGTCACTTGTTTTAAACTGAAGAGCTTCCTTTAGCAGTCCTTGTAATGAGCTACCTAGCAACAGATTTTCTCAGTTTGGTTATCTGGGAATGTCTTTATTTTTGTCATTGCTGAAAGATTTTTTTTTCTTATGTAATTCTTCTATTTTTTCCAGTTCAATTGAGAAATTATTGACAACATCACTGATAATTTTAAGATGTACAGCAATTATGGTTTGATTTACATGTATTATGAGATGATGGCTACAATAGATTTAGATAACACCCATCGTCTCATACAGATATAATAAAAAGAAAATTATCCCAGTGATAATTTGACCCTCTTAGGGTCAAATCTCTTAAAAATTTTCAAATGTATCTTAAAGTAGTGTTAACTATAGGCATTGAGTTAAACATGACATTCCTAGTATTTCTTTATCTCATCACTGAAAATTTGTTCATTTGGATCACCTTTCTGTGATCTCCCCTACCCCCTCCTCTGATAAACACAAATCTGATCTCTTTTTCTATGAGTTTATCTTTCTATTTGGCTTAGATTCCACATGTAAGTGAGATCATACAGTATTTGTCTTTCATTATCTATTTCACTTGGCATAATACTTTCAGGTATATACATGTCATTGCAAATGGTAGGATTTCCTTGTTTTTTTATGGCTGTGTATATGTGTATGTGTTTGTGTATTTATAAATGCAAGCTACAACCTTTTTATTTATCCATTGGTGGACATTTAGGTTGTTTCTATGTCCTGACTATTGTAACAATGCTGCATTGGACATAGAGATGAAGATATCTTTTCAAATTAGTGTTTTTATATCCTTTGGGTATATTCTTAAAAGTCGAATTACTGGATCACATGGTAGTTCTATTTTTAATTTTTTTGAGAAACCACCATACTGTTTTCCATAGTGGCTGTATCAATTTATAATCTAGTCAGCCATGCACAAAGGTTCTCTTTTCTCCAAATCCATGCCAACATTTGTTATCTCTTGTCTTTTGGTTGATGGCTATTCTAAGAGGGATGAGGTGATATCTCACTCTTGGTTTTAATTTGCGTTTCTCTAATAACTAGTGATGTTGAACATCTTTTTGTATACCTATTGGACATTCCTATATCTTCTTTGGAGATATTTTCTCTGGAAACAGGATTTTTGTTTCAGTTCAGTTCAGTCGCTCAGTCGTGTCCGACTCTTTGCGACCCCATGAATTGCAGCACGCCAGGCCTCTCTGTCCATCACCAACTCCCAGAGTCTACCCAAACACATGTCCATCGAGTCGGTGATGCCATCCAACCATCTCATCCTCTGTCGTCCCCTTCTCCTCCTGCTCCCAATCCTACCCAGCATTAGGTTCTTTTCCAATGAGTCAGCTCTTCGCATGAGGTGGCCAAAGGATTGGAGTTTCAGCTTCAACATCAGTCTTTCCAATGAACACCCAGGATTGATCTCCTTTAGGATGGATTGATTGGATCCCCTTGCAGTCCAAGGGACTCTCAAGAGTCTTCTCCAACACCACAGTTCAAAAGCATCAATTCTTCAGCACTCAGCTTTCTTCACCGTCCAACTCTCACATCCATACTTGACCACTGGAAAAACCATAGCCTTGACTAGACGTACTTTTGTTGGCAAAGTAATGTCTCTGCTTTTAAATATGCTATCTAGGTTGGCCATAACCCTCCTTCCAAGAATTAAGCATCTTTTAATTTCATGGCTGCAATCACCATCAGCAGTGATTTTGGAGCCCCCAAAAATAAAGTCTAACACTGTTTCCACTGTTTCCCCATCTATTTCCCATGAAGTGATGGGACCAGATGCCATGATCTTAGTTTTCTGAACGTTGAGCTTTAAGCCAACTTTTTCACTCTCCTCTTTCACTTTCATCAAGAGGCTCTTTAGTTCTTCTTTACTTTCTGCCGTAAGGGTGGTGTCATCTGCATATCTGAGATTATTGATATTTCTCCTGGCAATCTTGATTCCAGCTTGTGTTTCTTCCAGCCCAGCGTTTCTCATGATGTACTCTGCATATAAGTTAAATAAGCAGGGTGACAATATACAGCCTTGACGTACTCCTTTTCCTATTTGGAACCAGTCTATTGTTCCATGTCCAGTTCTAACTGTTGCTTCCTGACCTGCATACAGGTTTCTCAAGAGACAGGTCAGATGGTCTGGTATTCCCATCTCTTTCAGAATTTTCCACAGTTTATTGTGCAGCTTTATTATTTCAGGTCTTTAAATATGTCATCTCATTGTCTTCTGACCTCCATTTTTTTCTGATGAGATGTCAGCTGTTAATCTCATTGAGAGTCTCTTGTACATGAAGTCATTTTTCCTTTGCTGAGGTCCTAGATTTTGAACATTTTTATTATGATCTTTCTGGGTATGAGCTTCTTTGTGTTTATCTTATTTAGAGTTTGTTGAGGCTTTGAGTGTATATATTAATGTTTTTCATCTAATTTGGGAAGTTTTGAACATTATTTCTTTTAATACTTTTCTGTTCCTTTCTCTTTTCCTTCTCTTTCTGATGTTCCAATTGTGCATTTATTGTACATTAACAGTGTTCCTCATTTGTGAGATTCTTTATTTTTCTTAATTTTTTCTGTTTTCTTCATATTGAATAATCTTGTGATCTGTCTTCAAGTTTGTTGATTCTTCTGTCAGCTCAAGTCAATTTTGGGAAATACTTAGTAAATCCTTTATTTTAGCTGTTGTAGTTTTACACTCAAGAATTCTTATTTGGCTCATTTAAAATAAGTTTATTTTTCTTTATTGATATTCTTTCTTTGATAAGATGTTATTGAGAGAGTAACAGGCAGGAAGGCCAGGGGTCTACAAAAGGAGGAAATAGGCTGCAAGTGTCAGACATTTTTTCTCTCTCTCTCAAGTGGCAGGAGGAGACAAACTAGTGTTATTCTGTATACAAATTTAAAAGGAGGTTTCTCTTAAAATTCTGTGTTGCCATAATAACACCTGGTTCCACCTGAACTTAACTTTTCTCAAACCTTGAGCTAACCAATGCATTTTTCTTATGGAAATGTTTGTCTTAAGCTGTGTTAATGTGCTATGTATTTACCCCAGATTCTGTCTTCAAGTGGGTTCCACCTAAAGGCTCAGAACCGACTTGACAAACCAGTATGTTATACCCATACAGTATTCTCCTAACCTATGTTAATGAAACTATATATTTGTATGGAAATCTGCCTTTCTACAAGATTCATGTCAATCGTTTTATGGCCCAGGAAGACTCACCCTGGTGCCAAGGTTATCTCAAAATGCATCTTGTGGGTAAGGGGCCTGGTGCCATTCTCTGAGTTTTGAGACATTTCCTTTCTTTAATTAGCAGACTGCTAGTAGCTATATAACATCCAACTAAAGACTACCAGGGGGTACTCTTTCTGCCCCCTTCTGATGTCTATGTCAGAAGCTTTCTCTATCTCTTTTATACTTTAATAAAACTTTATTACACAGAAGCTCTGAGTGATCAAGCCTCGTCTCTTGCCCTGGGTTGAATTCTTCTTCTCCAGAGGCTAATAATCCCGGTGTCTTTCGTGGTTCAGCAACAACCTTTCATTATCATCATAGTGATTTCCTTTACCTCTTGCAGTATATCTTCATTTAGTTTTTTTTTTTAATCACAATTAGTATAGTTACTTCAGAGTCTTTGTTATGTTCAATATCTGAGTCTTCTCATAGGCAGTTTTGTTACCTGCTTTTCACTTTTTTTTTCTCTGCATGAGTCACACTTTCCTGTTTTCTTGAGTATTTCATATGTTTTGTGTGTGAAAAACCTGGCATATTAGACAATATATTGATCCTACCTCCAAGCCAATTTTTGCTATTTGCTAGTTTGTTACTTTTTAGTGTGATTTCATAGAAGCCAGCTTTCTCGTCTCTGATTTGCTCTTCATAAGTATATAGTGTTGAACATGCTTATAGTCACCCTGGCAGATAGTCACTTTATCAGTGCTCTTTTTGACTCTCCCTTTGTCTGATCCCTTTTGTAAGCTGGCTGCCTCTGACCCAGACTTGCCTGTGAGTGTCCAGGAGTCTCTGGTGGAGGCATGGGTCGGCCGTGGCCTGCTGCAGGATTGGGGGCACTGAGTGAAGCAGTGCAGGTACAGGACCTTTTGAAGGAGATCCCATTTTCTTCATTACCTCCACCATAGTTTGATCTCAGGTCAAACAATAGGGAGGGAACACAGCCCTGCCCATCAACAGAAAACTGGATTAAAGTTTTACTGAGCATGTCCCCACCCATCAGAACAAGAACCAGTTTCCTCCACAGCTGGTCTCTCCCAACAGGAAGCTTCCATCAGCCTCTTATCCTTCTCCATCAGAGGGCAGACAGAATGAAAACCACAGTCACAAAAAATTATCAAACTGATCACATTGATCACAGCCTTGTCTAGCTCAATGAAACTATGAGCCATGCTGTGTAGGGCCACCCAAGATGGACAGATCATGGTGGAGGGTTCTGACAAAACATGGTCCACTGGAGAAGGGAATAGCAAACCACTTCAGTATTCTTGCCTTGAGGACCCCATTAACAGAATGAAAGGCAAAAAGATAGGACACTGAAAGATTAACTCCCCAGGTCAGTAAGTGCCCAATATACTACTGGAGAAGAGTGGAGAAATAACTCCACAAAGAATGAAGAGATGGAGCCAAAGCAAAAAAACACCCAGTTGTGGATGTGACTGGTGATGGAAGTAAAGTCCCATGCTGTAAAGAGCAATATGGCATAGGAACCTGGAATGTTATGTCCATAAGTCAAAGTAAATTGGAAGTGCTGAAAGAGGGGATGGCAAGAGTAAACATTGACGTTTTAGGAATCAGTGAACTAAAATGAACTGGAATGGGTGAATTTAATTGAGATGACCTTTATATCTACTACTGTGGGCAAGAATCCCTTAGAAGAAATGGAGTGGCCATCATAGTCAACAAAAGAGTCTGAAATACAGTACTTGGGTGCAATATCAAAAGCAACAGAATGCTGTTCATTTTCAAGGCAAACCATTCAATATCACAGTAATCCAAGTCTATGTCCCAACCAGTAATGCTGAAGAAGCTGAAGTTGAATGGTTCTATGAAGATCTACAAGATCTTCTACAATTAACACCAAAAAAAGATGTCCTTGTCATCACAGGGGACTAGAATGCAAAAGTCAGAAGTCAGGAGACACCTGAAGAAACAGGCAAATTTGGCCTTGGAGTACAAAATGAAGCAAGACAAAGGCTAATAGAGGTTTGCTAAGAGAATGCACTGGTCATAGCAAGCACCCTCTTCCAACAACATAAGAGATGACTCTACGCCTAGATATCTCCAGATGGTCAATGACGAAATCAGATTGACTATATTCTTTGCAGGCAAAGACAGAGAAGCTCTATACAGTCAGCAAAAACAAGACCAGGAGCTGACTGTGGCTCAGATCATGAACTCCTTATTGCTAAATTCAGACTTAAATTTAAAAAAGTAGGGAAAACCACTAGACCATTCAGGTATGACCTAAATCAATCCCTTACAATTATATAGTGGAAGTGACAAATGATTCAAGGGATTAGATCTGATAGAGTGCATGAAGAACTATGGGTGGAGGTTCATGATATTGTACAGGAAGCAGTGATCAAGAACATCCCTAAGAAAAAGAAATGCAAAAAGGCAAAATGGTTGTCTGAGGAGGCCTTACAAATAGTTAAGAAAAGAAGAGAAGTGAAAGGCAAAGGAGAAAAAGGAAAGATATACCCATTTGAATGCAGAGTTCCAAAGAATAGCAAGGAGAGATAAGAAAGCCTTCCTCGGTGGTCAGTGCAAAGAAATATAGGGAAAAAATAGAATGGGAAAGACTAGAGATCTCTTCAAGAAAATTAGATATACGAAGGGAACATTTCATGCTAAGATGGGCACAATAAAGGACAGAAATGGTATGGACCTAACAGAAGCAGAAGATATTATGAAGAGGTGGCAAGAATACACAGAAGGACTATACAAAAAAGATCTTCATGACCCAGATAACCACAATAATGTGATCACTCACCTAGAGCCTGACATCCTGGAATGCTAAGTCAAGTGGGCCTTAGGAAGCATTACTACCAACAAAGCTAGTGAAAGTGATGGATAAATCCAGTTGAGCTATTTCATTCAAATCCTAAAAGATGATGCTGTGAAAGTGCTGCACTCAATATGCCAGCAAGTTTGGAAAACTCAGCAGTGGCCACAGAACTGGAAAAAATCAGTTTTCATTCCAATCCCAAAGAAAGGCAATGCCAAAGAATGCTCAAACTCCTACATAATTGCACTCATCTCACACACTAGTAAAGTAATGCTCAAAATTCTCCAAGCCAGGCTTCAACAATACATGAACCATGAACTTCCAGAAGTTCCAGCTGCATTTAGAAGACAGAGATCAAATTGCCAACATCTGCTGGATCATCAAAAAAGCAAGTTCCAAGAAAACATCTATTTCTGCTTTATTCACTATACCAAAGCCGTTGACTGTGTGGATCACAATAAACTGTGGGAAATTCTTCAAGAGATGGGAATACCAGACCATCTGACCTGTCTCTTGAGAAACCTGTATGCAGATCAGGAAGCAACAGTTAGAATCAGACATAGAACAACAGACTGGTTCCAAATCAGCATAGGAGTACGTCAAGGCTGTATATAGTCACCCATCTTATTTACTTATATGCAGAGTACATCATGTGAAATGCCAGGCTGGATGAAGCAGAAGCTGGAATTAAGATTGCCAGGAGAAATATCAGTAACCTCAGATAAGCAGATGACACCACCCTTATGGCAGAAAGCAAAGAAGAACTAAAGAGCCTCTTGATGAATGTAAAAAAGGAGAGTGAAAAGGCTGGCTTAAAATTCAACATGTGAAAAATGAAGATCATGGCATACGGTCCCATCACTTCATGGCAAATCAATGGGGAAAAAATGGAAATACTGGCAGACTTTATTCTGGGGGGCTCCAAAATTGCTGCAGATGGTGACTGCAGCCACGGAATTAAAAGACACTTGCTCTTTGGAACAAAAGTTATGACCAACCTAGACAGCATATTAAAAAGCAGAGACATCACTTTGTTTACAAAGGTCCATCTAGTCAAAACTATGTTTTTTCTGGTAATCATGAACGGATGTGAGAATTGGACTATAAAGAAAGCTGAGTGCCGAAGACTTGATGCTTTTGAACTGTGGTATTGGAGAAAACTCTTGAGAGTCCCTGAGACTGCAAGGAGATCAAACCAGTGAATCCTAAAGGAAATCAATCCCGAGTATTCATTGGTATGACTGATGCTGATGCTGAAACTCCAATACTTTGACCACCTGTTGTGAGAACGGACTCCTTGGGAAAGACCCTGATGCTGGGAAACCTTGAGGGCAGGCGGAGAAGGGGAAGACTGAGGATGATATGGTTGGATGGCATCACTGACTCGATGGACATGGGTTTGAGCAAGCTCCGGGAGTTGGTGATGGACATGAAAACCTGGCATGCTCTGGTCCATGGGGTTGCAGAGTTGGACACAACTGAGCGACTAAACTGAACTGCCTCTTTGGTAACACGTATACCTGGTGGGTTCCACTAATTTCTGGTTGATTGCTCTGGTATTTTGGATAATGCTATGAACATAATTCGCTCTACTATATGATTCACTTAAATTCATACCCCCTTGCGTGCTTAGTCATTCAGTCATGTCTTATTCTTTATGACCCTGTGGACTGCTGCCCACCAAACTCCTCTGTCCATGGGATTTTTCAGGCAAGAATCCTTGTTGACTTGTCATTTCCTTCTCCAGGTCAGACCTCCTTACTGGGGAATATTTCAAGACCAGTCTTTGGAGTATATTGTGAGCACAGGAGGTCTCTTCTTCACTACCTCTTGTCTAGGTTCTCTCTGGTAAACTTGTTGACCTGGGATTTAGCTTGTTGTTCTTAAGGAGTTATCGGCCTCCTTCTAATTGCTTGCCATCAAAATCTCTCTCTCTCTTTATTTTTAAGAATATCCTAAAGCTTGAACTTTTCCACATTCTTTTCTAAATAAGATCAGTTTCTTTGGGGGAGGGTTTCAGTATTCTGTCTTCTTATGACCTGTTGAGGTATGTTTTTCAGTTCAGTTTGAATGAACCTAATATAGGATTTATCCAACGGGTTGTTTATTTATAAAGTTGGTTCTTTCTGGAGTCTCTAATTAAGGCTCTAAGTATTTGACAAGATCTCTCAAATTTTACTAGACAGAATTTGAATATTTCCTAATCCTATTTAGCTCCAATAAATGCATCAGGTCATGCTGCCCCTTTAGTTCTTCTTTGGCTGCTTGGAGTATTACTCAAAAGATTCATGGGGTTCAAAGATTCATGGGGTCCCATATGCAGATTTTCAAATCTTGCTTTGCACAGTTTTTCCTTTTGGGTCACTTTGTCCTCAAGTTCTAGTCACCTCTACTTCCACAAACTCTGTTCTTTGTCCCTTAACTTACAGCAAGAGTATTATGCTTTGCTTGACTTTTCTCATCCTATACCTTTGTCTAAGAAGTGCCTTCAGGCAGTAAGTTGAGACAATTTTAGCAATTTGCTTATTTGTTTTCCTTTTCTGAGGCATAATCTCCCAAGCTTCTCATTCTTTGATTCCTGTAAATCATTGTTTCATATATTTTATACATTTATAGTTGTTAATGGTAGAAAGAGCAGTAGTATCCACTAAACTTTACAAGAAATGGAATTCCTGCCCAATTTTTTTTTAACTTTGTGTTTTTCTTTTTGATTTGTCAAGCACCTCAAACCACCCTCCCCTCTAAATTCAACTCTGTTATATTAGCTGCTATTTTTCTTTTATGTCATTTTGTCCTGTCTTATGATCTTCATATTTTAATTTTTATGTAACTAAATCTATTAGGTTTTTGTTGTTGTTGTTGTTTCTTCAAAGTAGAGATTAAGCATCGACCTAATTTCTTTCATGGTTTTTTTGGAGCTTCATATTTTCTATTGTTGTTCTACTGAGATTAGTTTTAGTGTTTTTGTAAGATGGTTTTGTATGTCTTTTGTTCTAATTTTCTTCAAATCATTTGTAGAAAAAGTTGTGGAATAAATAAATTAGTTATATATATGTGTGTATATATATCACTGAAAACTGGTTAAATGTTATCATGAATGTGTTTAGAGTCCATGCATATCAATTCTGTGTCATCGATTTAAGGTCAGTCTTGGGTAAAATGAGATTAAGACAGATCATACTGCATGCTTCATTTTAAAAGATAAAATATGTGTAAAATCAATAAAAATGGAAATGAGGACATAAAGACTGGGACAAGCAGCAGCCCAAATGGATAATTCTATAAGGCAATGGTTACAATGACTAGACCTGCAGTTAGAAAGGTCTAGATTCGGCTCTAACACTTACTATCTTCTTGAGCTTTATCTCCATGACTTTGAGGTTATGTTTAAGGTGAAACTGGACAATATATGTAAACCAATTCCTGACACAACACTGTGATCATTATCCTTGTTGTTGTGATTGTAGTGATGAAAATCAGAAAGATAAAAAGATGGAGATGCAGTTTCAATGACATGATTGGGCAAGGGTGAAGGAGTATGATCTGGCTTTTGCTCTCTTTACAATAAAATAAGCAGAATAGTGTGAACTATGTGTTTCTAAGCTTGCTTCCATAGGAAAGTAAGTATGGATGCATATCTGCCTGTATTATTTACTTCCCCTAGATTCATCTCTTTCTACTTATGGGTACCATGAGTTGCCATATAACTCAGTTCCTGACCTTTGTACGCACACGCGTGCACGCTCAGTCGCTCATTCGTGTCCGACGCTTTGCGACCCCATAGACTGTAGCCTGCCAGGCTCCTCTGTCCATGCGGTTTCTCCAGACAAGAATGGTGGAGTGAGTTGCCATGTCCTCCTCCAGGACCTTTGTAGAGAGAACCACTAAACTCTGAAGCCCTGAATGGGGTAATCAGGCAGAGGATGGAATGGTGGGGAAGAAAATGGATAGCTGGCAGTGTTTACATGACCACCCCAATCCTGGTGAGTAAGTGCTCTGTTTGGTTTATCTGTTTTTCATAGACACATGTGTAAACCAGATCAGACAAAATTGGGTCTTTCTTCCTTTGCTTAAAGGAAGCTTGTGGTGAAAATGCACTGAATAGGAATAAGGATCACTGAATTGAAACTCCCTTTTATCCATTGTGGAGTTCTGTAATTTTAGGCAGGTTTCCTCTCCTATCCAGTTTCTACTGCTACTAGGTTATATAACCACTGAGGCCAGAGAAAGTCCTGCATATGCATCTGTTTATTCACTTCTAAGTTTTTAATTAAGTCCTTATTGAGTGATTTCTATGTGTGAGGTGCTGTTGGTGCTATGACACAGCTGTGTTACAAACAGAGCTTATCCTTGTCCTTACCCTCAAGGAACTTGTCTAGAGGAATAGACGGATGTTAAATAGGGAGAGTATATGTATGTACAGTGACTACTACAAAGGAGAGGTGTCAGGTGTCATGGGTAGTAAATAGTGTAAGCCAGTGTTTGCTAAACTTCTGTAAAGGGGCAGGTAGTAAGTATTTTAGGCTTTGTAAACCAGTAAGAAAAATGGAATAATTATTCTTCTCAAACCACCAATCAGTTGTTAATGTTAATAGGTGTAAAAATTTAAAAACACCCTTAAGTCACATGGGCCTTACAAAAACAGTCTGCTGACCCTTCATTAAGGTCAGGTATATAATATATCATATAATACATCATATAGTCTGCTCAGTATTATATCTCTCTCCAGAGAGTGTTAATGGTCACTATTTTCTTAAAGGATTTGTGTGAGAGACATATCCCTTTCTGCTTCCACCTATCTCTACTTTATCTATCTACAGTTATGTCCTTATAGAATTCAAAAGTATGAAATACATGCAGAACTTACCAATACATTTTTGATATTTTAATTTGGCTGTGTATCTAGTTCACCTGGGAGAGGATTAACCATCTCACTAGTTTGTGTACAATGTTCTAGTGACGGTAGTGCTAAGTATCTCTGATTGTCTAGATTCTGTGACGGTGGCTGGATTAATTGCCTGTACCTTGTGCTGTATCTGTTGAGGCAGCTGGGGAGGGAGCCTGAGAATAGGTACTGTGGGAACAGACAGAGGAAAAGAAATGAACAGCCCCAATACCTTTTGTCCCAGAGGAAGATGAGCCAACTTGTTAGTTTTGACTCTCTATTGCTTCACAGGTTAAAAAAAAAAAAAATCTATTTGTACTTAATAGAATTAGAGGCATGGTATCCTCTGTGAGCACACTAAGCTATTTGCAGAGGCCCCTGAAGAGGAATCTAATTCAATTAGAAAAAGAAAACATTTAATATTTCTCAAAACTCATAATTTTCATGATATTGCAAAATAAAAAAGCCAAGCTTTATTTTTTAAACTGGCACTTAAACTGTCTGAAACACTTTAAAATGTATTGAATTTTATTCATTCTCCTGTAAGTCTATCCTAGGTTTTCAATTTAAGCATTCCTATGAAAAGTGAAAATGTTAGTCATTTAGTCTTGTCTGACTCTTTTCAACCCCATGGACTGTAGCCCAGCAGGCTCCTCCGTCCATGGAATTCTCCAGGCAAGAATACTGGAGTGGGCAGCCATTCCCTTCTCCAGCAAATCTTTCTGATCCAGGAATCAAATATGTGTCTCCAGCATTACAGGCAGATTCTTTATTGTTGGAGCAACAGTTTTCAATTTAAGCATTCCTGTAAGTACCTCTAAATATTTTTTGGCAGTTACACAAAGACTTTGAAAAAGATAAAAAATTCAAATGCTTTTAAATATTTCCTTTATTATGCTCTCTCTCCTTTTTGTTCTCTTTCTCCTTTTATCCCCCTTTTCCCTTAACTATCTCAGGGTCTTACTTTTTCCTGATCGTATTTAAACTAAGAAAAAAGATGTGGGGAAAATGCCAAAGATCTAACCGAAGAGTTGTCAATAGTAACCATGTGACTCAAGCCATAAATCCCTTTGAATTAAACATTACCCTTCATCTGAGTATGGAGTTTCTGATGCCATTTTTTTTTTTATCTGCCAGTGGAGATTAAAATGTCCCCTTCCCAAGAGGTCTTTTAGAGTGGAATAGATGCTTGCTGCCAGGGCACCAACCTGCCTGAAGAGAGTCAAATAAAGCCTATGACATAGCTAGGTCCTTTTCTTCCCTAAAAACTTGCATCCATTTATATACCACATTTAGTTACAGAGTGAAAAGTTGGTCAAGTCGTTATGTTTTGTTTATCATGCCAGTCATAGGTTAGAAGAGCAATTGACTGATAGTCTTAATGTTATGTGTATATCATGTGTGTGTGTGTTTATTATTTGCCCTCTGGATATTTTGATTAACAAAGTGAAGGAAGAGCCTTTCCATGAAACTCTTGTGATTAAAATAATACCTAATACTATGTGCTTGCTATGTACTAGAGTGTAATTCTTTTATTTTCAGAATGATTTCCAAGGCAGAGAGAGCCCGGAGTCACACCATTTGTGTGCCAGGATTTAAACTCAATGTGCAAAGCTATACTCCTAAATACTGTACTAGTTCTGTCTTCTTCCTTCACAGAAGTTTTCGTAATTTGTAGTTCTGTATTTATTAGTGTGAGTCTCCTTTTATAATGTCCATCTTCTTGCTAGACTCTAAGTTCCACGAGTGTAAGATTGCACCATTTTGTTCTGTGCTGCATCACTAGAGCTTAGGACTGTGTCTGGCATATGCAGCAGGAAAGCAATAAACAAACATCTGTAGGAAAAATGAATGAGCAATATGCTACAGGCATGGTGTTATATACCAGTAGCACTAAAAATAACATTGGTATCCTGCTTTGTAGATGACAGAGCATTTTGATCACAGTTGCCAAAAACTGCTCCCTTTAGCTCCAGACAGTGGCCAACAGAACTTTAGGGTGTTTCGTTGTCCTAATTATGCCAGCTGCCACCATGAATACCAGCTCTGTCCAATCTAGATCCTCCTAAATCTCCCAATGAAACGTCCACAGAGACTTACCTGCTGAACCTCTTATCTCTCCCCCCTACCCACCAATTCCTTCCTGTTTTCTTTGGACTTTCTTTCATTTCAAACAAACAAACAAACAAAAAACCAACAAGAAAACCAAAAGGTTTTTTGTTTGTTTGTTTTTATCATTTGAAGGAATACCATCTAAAAGTCTTTTCTTCTTTTTTTCCAAGTGGTTTTTTAACCTGTTTTAATGCTCATGATACACCACTTTCTGCTTACTGATCAGATATAATTCTCAACATTTTATATGCATTAGCTCGTTCGATTCTCAGATGAAACCTGTGAAGCAGATACATTTATGATCTCTAATTTTTAGATCAGTTCACAGATACACAGAAAACTTAAGCAGTGTATCAGGATTGAGCACCTGATTAGTCTGGTTCCAGAGGGTACCATCTTAACCCCACACGACTACAATGATAACTTCTATGCCTCTTACGTGTGTTTGTGTGTGTGTACTGTTGCTTCATTCGTGTCCAACTCTTTGTAACCCCATGGGCTGTAGCCACCTGGCTCCTCTGTCCATAGGGATTCTCCAGGCAAGAATACCAGAGTGGGTTGCCATTCCCTTCTCCAGGGGATCTTCCCCACCCAGGGATTGAACTAGCACCAGCCAGGAAGCCTCTGGTCAGTATTTATTGTGTTGGATCTGCCCTCTGCTGAGTCCCTTACATTTTTTTCTTTAAGATATTCCCCAAATAATGTCAGCAATATAGATACTACTAATTTCCAAATTTTGCAAAGGAGAAAGCTGAAACTTATAAAAGTGAAAACAATATACCCAAGTTCATGTAACTAATCAGATCATCAAGCCCAAGGGCAGAGGTGAGAGACTTATGTCACTTCCACTCTTGAGCAGAGTTGGCTTCAGCTCTGTTTCAATATTTGCTTTTATGACAATTTATCCCAAGTCTGTTTTAATAGACTTGCAAAATCGACAACTGACATTTATGTAGTAATGCGTCATGTACATTATTCAGTACATCAAAACATCTTCAACATTCTTTAGAGGCGACCTACTTTTATTATCAAAACTGTAATTGTGATGTCAATCCTTGGTTTCTGTTAAACTTTTTCAGGTTATGGCATAAAACTTGCCATGGAATATTAACTGGAAAATGTTTTCATGTATATATTAGTAACAGTAACATCCCCCATATATGTAGCACTTACAGAAACACCTTTAGTTAATATTTACTATCAGCCAGGCTTTATGCCATGCCCTTTTACATATATTATATTTTGAATCTCACAGTGACTGTATAGGGTGACTTTATTCCCATTTATACAGTTGACCCACTTGAGGTTTGTGGAGGTCAGTGACTTGCCCGAACTAGAGTCACTGGAGTCAATAAGGACTTACTGTACAGCACAGGGAACTCTGCTCAGGGTTATGTAGCAGCCTGGATGGGAGGGGAGAATGGATACATGTATATGTATGGCCAAGTTGCTTTGCTGTTCACCTGAAATTATCATAGCATCGTTAATTAGCTATACTCCAACAGAAAAAAGTTAATTAGAATGATGGGGGGACTAGGTGTCATTCCCAGGACTGTTAATTCAGAATTTAGGGTCTTTCCAACTTGTTTTTTAGTCTTAGTTGGTTCTATCAAAATTTATACATGAAAAATGAGATAGTTTAAGTGATTTCATTGAGATTATAAAGTTAATAACATGTAAAAGGCAGCACTAGAATTAGGTCTTTATTCTTTTAATCTGTTGCTTTTGGCACTACACTTACAACATCTCATACATGTACACATCGTATAGAACATATACACATATTAAACAGATATGAAAAAAAATACTATATAGTTAAACTTTTAAAATTTTATTGTCTGTTTTCATTCCTTTACTCAGGTGGCCTTTAAATGTCTAATTGCTCAAGTTGTTCAACTCAAGGATTATAGCAAGAAGAAGTTACATTCCAAAACTCACAAGAGATAAAAGATATTCCTTTTGAAGATCTTCTTGATATTCTGAGAGAGTAAGGCTTAAATAAAGAGATTACTGAGTTGAAATTTCAGACCAATTTTGCATGTGAAAACTTGGCAAATATTATGCTCAGTTAAACCATATACAATCATTAAAACAGATGTAATGTGAGAAGGGACTCTTACGAAAGTTGTTTCAATGCAAAGAGTTATTAATGCAAGCTGGACAAGGTAGGTTGCTAGGGTCTTCTCAATGAAATGGCTGTTTTCAGTGTGCGTGACTTGGAATGTTGAGTATAATTTTTCTTAAAAATGGAACTGAAATGGAAGAGGCTGAGGGAGATGAGTCCATCTGTATAATTTATATCAAAGTAAAGCATGTCTCTGGATCCTTTTTGTTTTTCTCCTATGATTAAAGACAACATTATCACTCCATCCATCACATTTGATGGATCACTGTATTAATCAGGATAGAAAGACTATGTCATTCTAATAGTAAAACAGACAATCTCAATAGCTTATACTATAAAAGTTTATTTCTTACTCATATAAAGTCTGATGTGCATTGAATCATCCTCCTCCATCTTATGCTATGTGTTTGACATAAGTGTAAGATCCCTTATACTTGGAAGTATAAGATCTTCCAAGATCACTGTGACAGCAGAAAGAATGGGTAGACAGGATCCACCAACTCTTACATGGCTCATGTGACTTCTGCTCAGAGCACGTTGGCTAAAACTAGTCACAGGACCCCGAACGACTGCAATGGAGGCTGAGAAATTTAGAAGAGCAAATGGTTACTTAGTGAATGGTGTCTCTGACCCATTAACTGATTTCTCCCCTTCTTTTCTGCCACCCTGCCCTTTTCTCTCAGTTTCTTTCTTCCACTGCTTGTCTTCCTTCCTCTTTCCTTGGTTCCCCTTCATTCAGCCACTGCTTAACAAATTCTCTCTCTCTTGTGCAGGGTGCTTGCATGCCCTTACGAGTGAGAGCTTCCCAAGTTATGTGCCCTACACGCTTCTCTTTCCTCACCCTCATCGTGGCCCAGCTACTCTGTGCCACATAGTTCCTAAGTTGAGGAATATACAAGAGTGAAACATGATTCCTCACCTCCAGTTTCTTACAGTCTTTTGAGAGAGATGTGACATATAGACAATGCAATAGTAAAACTGCCTGTGTCATACAATTTCTATAGGTAGCGTGTCGTGGGAGTTGATTCAATACTGTTTTATACTCAGTAGCATTTGCTAAATGCTAATCAGAGCACAAGGGCTTCCCAGGTGGCTCAATGGTAAAAGAATACACTTGCCAAGCAGGAGACAAACAGGTTTGCTCCCTGGTTGGGAAGATCGCCTGGAGAAGGAAATGGCAACCCATTCCAGTATTCTTGCCTGGGAAATCCCATGGACAGGGGAGTCTGGTGGGCTATAGTCCACAGGGTCACAAAAGAGTCGGACATGACTTAGTGCATAACCACCACTCAGAACACTGTTAAGGCAATAAGATAACTACAATCCTCCTGCTTTATAAAGAGCAATTACAAATTAAAGACATTGGAGAAAACATAAACTATGTGTGATCGCCCATCATACATTCTTTAAATAGGTCTCATTGTGTCAGAGGTTCTCAGACTTTGCTGATTGAATATGGGGTTCTGAGGGTAGCTAAAATGTGCAAGGTTATCTGGAATAAGGCAAGGCCCAAGGTCTAGAGCTATCAAAGCTCCTGAAAAGGTTATTTACCCCAGAGCTTCCTGAAGTGGATGCAGATACTGACTGCTCTTCTGTTATAATGAAACTTTACCCCAGATTTATAGCAACAAAGGTACTCTGAATCCTCAGAAAATATCCAACATCATTCATCCCTTGAAAGCCCTGGCATGGACAGTATTGCAAGTAGGAAAGAATCATTTCCTCTCTTAAGTCGAAAGAGAGCTATCCTAGCCCCAAGACTTGAAATAGCTCATAAAATTTGAGCAAAAATGTTAATAAGGCATAGAAATTAACAATAAAACTCTGAACTGGCAAAGTTTGACAAGATCTTGATTAACTGGGATAGAGAATGTTCTTAGGGTTCCAAGGATGGGCTTTAGGAGGCGTAGGAATCCCCTGAAACATTTGTATGTGTTTACTTATATGAATTTTCTGGAGAGGGGTCTACCTGTAAAAGATTAAGAGCCACTCATCTCACCCACTCCAGTATTCTTTCCTGGGAAATCCCATGGACAGAGGAACCTGGTGTGCGACAGTCCATGGGGTCACAAAGAGTTGGACACCACTTACCTACTGAGTGTGCACATCATTTTAGAGAGGTGGAATCCCCAATTCAAGAGATGCCAAAGATCAAGCAAGTCATGGGGAATAAATCCCCTTTTAGAGCCCTGCTTGTCTTACCCTCAGTGTCATGTGTTGAATTGTATGTGTCCCGTCTTCAACCCCTACCCCCAACCCTGCTGGCTCAGACAGTAAAGAGTCTGCCTTCGAAGCAGGAGACCTGGGTTCGATCCCTGGGTCAGGAAGATCCCCTGGAGAAGGGAATTGCTACCCACTCCACTATTCTTGCCTGAAGAATCGCATGGACAGAGGAGCCTGGCGGGCCACAGTCCATGGGGTTGCAAAGAGTTGGACATGAATGAACATTTCAGTTTCAGTTTTCCCCTGCAATATTATTAAAGTCCTGACTCTCTGTATTTGTGACTGTTACCTTATTTGGAAATACAGTCTTTGCAGATCTAATCAAGTTAAGATGAGGTCATTGGGGTGGCCCTAATCCAATATAACTTGTTTCCTTATAAAAAGAGGAGAATTCCACGTGAAGACAGGTATGCACAGCAAGATAAGATGGAGACAGAATTGAATTCATGCAGCTAGAAGCCATAGAGTGAGAGAATACATTTCTGTTGCTTTTAAGCCACCAAGTTGGTAATAATTTATTATGGCAGCCCTAGGAAATGAATACACTCACCCATCACTAACTTTCCCTATCCATACATTGTTTTGTTTTGTTGTTTTATCATGTTTGTGTGAGTGCTGACAATTGTGTTTTGCTGTGTTTTTAAATACATGTTTACTAGACCAATTTTATGTACTTCCCCAGGCACTCTGAGCCCATCTGTCCTCTGGGCCTTGGCTGCTTGCCCTGCTTCCAGCTGGAATAGCTGAGCAATGGCTCCTGTCATTCTCGCAATACTAGTATTCCAGCCAGCAACCAGGGTGTACTGATTCTCTCACCTATCCTGGGGTCTACTGCCAGGCTTTGGGACAACCTCCATCATGCTGGCTCTGGGAGGATCTGTAGCACCTCCCTGTCTAAATCCAATCTGACCAGACCCTAGAAGCTCTGGCTTTCCCAGCACTTCTGTGGAGGTGGAATAACACTGTCTGAAATTACAGGACAGTCAATGCTCTTTGGAACAAACTTTGGTGAAGAAAAGGCATAGTCATAAGGACACAACGTGTGACTTGTTTTCTCTCCTTCTTGAAGTCTGTCCTGAGAGGCAGAGGTTTTGTAATGGCTTTTCTGAGGCATCCCATGTCACCGAGAAACCATTTCCATCATTCACAATGTTATTTTGCTTTCCCTACTATAAAGGAGATATGTTTCCTAATCTGTTCTTCAAATCCTGTCTTTTCAGGATTTTGTGGAAGCTTCGTTTTGTAGGCATTGTTGATTAAAATATTAGCCGTTGGTGACTGAACTCAACCTCCAGCCCCTCTTCCCTCCATGGAGATGAGGGATGGGGGGGCATGGCTGAAAGTTCCATCCAGCTAACCACGTGGTTGGTTCCTTTGGCCCCCAGTCCCATTCTTAGTGCTTCTCAGAAGTCGCTTCATTAACAAAAACAGGTATAATTGCAAGGGGTTTATTATGAATAACAAAAGATTTACTTTAACAAAACTTTACCTTCATAGTGTGGGACTGGGACAAAACTAATTTTTTTTTAAAGATGCCGCAGGACTTTACTCATGGTCCAGTGGCTAAGATTCCATGTTCCTTATGCAAGGGGCCAGGGTTAGATCCCTGGTCAGGGAGCTAGATCCCACATGTACTAACTAAGACCCAGAGCAGCCAAATAAATAAATGTGCTGTGCTTAGTCTTTAAGTCATATCTGACTCTTTGCGACCCAATGGACTGTAGCCCGCCAGGCTCCTCTGGCCATGGGATTCTCCAGGCAAGAATACTGGAGTGGGTTGCCATGCCCTCCTCCAGGGGATCTTCCCAACCCAGGGACTGAACCCAGGTCTCCTGCATTGCAGACTGATTCTTTACCATCTAACCCACCAGGAAACCCCAATACATAAATGAAGTAATTTAAAAGACAGATGCCGCTACAACTCTTACATAAGGAATTATAAGAGTTTTAGGAGCTGTGTACCAGAAACTGTGGATGAAGACTAAAATAATATTTTTTTTATTATATCACAGTATCATACCTACTGTTAGGGGTTGAACTGTGTTCCCACAAAATTCATATGATGAAATCCTAACCTCTAATATCTCAGAACGTCACCTCATTTAGAAATTTAGTGCTGCAGATATAATTAAGATAAAATCATAGTGAAGTGGAGAGAGCCCTTAATCCAGTGTGACTGGTGTCCTTATTAAGAGGGGAAATTTGAACACACACACACACCCCCCATATGAAGGTGAAGGCAGAGTTCAAGGTGATATTTCTGAAAGACAAGGAAGGGCAGAGGTAGCCAGAAAACCGCCTGAAACTAGGGGAGAGGAGCATAGAACAGATTCTCCTTCATGGAACAAGCAGTCCTTGGGGAAAACCAGCCCTACCAACACCTTGGTCTTGGACTTTTAGCGTCTAGAACTGTGAGACAATCAAGTGTCACTGATGAAGCCACCCAGTTTTTGGTACTTTGTCAGGGCAGGGCTGGCAAACAGGCATAACTACTTCTTATTGTCTCTCCTTCCCTCTTTGTCTCTCTTTCCCTCTTGCTTTCACTGGATTGCATCAACTCACCCACCATTCCTCCATAAACATTCAAACTTGTCCTAGGCTCTGGTTTTCCATAAAGTTAAGCTAATATGTGGAGAAGGGAATGGCAGTCCACTCCAGTATTCTTGCCTAGAGAATCTCTTGCACAGAGGAGCCTGGCGGGCTACAGTCCACAGGGTCGCAAAGAGTCAGACACAAGTGAAGCAAACTAATACACCTTTTACTGCTGCTGCTGCTGTTGCTGCTGCTAGGTCGCTTCAGTCGTGTCCGACTCTGTGTGACCGCATAGATAGCAGCCCACCAGGCTCCCCCATCCCTGGGATTCTCCAGGCAAGAACACTGGAGTGGGTTGCCGTTTCCTTCTCCAATGCATGAAAGTGGAAAGTGAAAATGAAATCACTCAGTCGTGTCCAACTCGTAGCAACCCCATGGACTGTAGCCCACCAGGCTCCTCCGTCCATGGGATTCTCCAGGCAAGAGTACCGGAGTGGGGCCTTTTACTGCTATTTTGCCTTTAATATGTACGATTATCCCTGAATTGGACACCGAATGAGGGAGGGAGAAGATATATATCATTTTCTTAGAAAAACTCACAGTTTATAGCAAGAACTATCTAATTTGTAAAGCACTAGAAATCAGCTGGGACAGAATATAGCATGTTATACATTTACATAGTGACAGATTTAAGAAAAGGGAGAATCACTTCTTAAGCTTCTAGAACTGCAAAATAAACTATTAACTATAGAGGACTCTATTTTATCTGTATGGTTTCCTAGCATTGTCAAAAGCATAAATTTTTATTTTGTATATTCTGTACATATTTTTGGAGCTTCCCAGGTGGCGTTAGTGGTAAAGGACTTGCCTGCCAATGCAGGAGACATAAGAGTTGAGGGTTCAATCTCTGGGTCAGGAAGATCTCCTGGATGAGGGCATGATGACCCACTTCAGTATTCTTGACTGGAGAATCCAGTGCACAGGAGAGCCTGGTGGACTACCATCTTTATGGTCACACCGAGTCAGACACTACTGAAGTGACTTAGCACGCATGCACAGCACATACATATTTTTGAGTTCTCACAAAATTTTTGAGTTTACTTTAGCAAACATCAATTCAAATCCAGCAGCACCTCCGCAGTAGGAGCTAAGGGAAGGGCTTTTGTAGAGCAGACCTGGAATCAAAGCTAGGAAGCCATCTGCTTGGATATAGCTTAAGAGCTTGCCTTCTTTGGGAAACACTAGTTGGTTGGTTGTGATTGGTTCTTCTTAAGTTTAAATTTCTTAACATTGAGACATTTATAGGAATTGACAGTGGCTTACATTTCGTTTGCTTACATCGGATTCTGATGCATTAGAGTCAGCTCAGCCTAATGGCTTCCTTGTATAATTACTTTAGTACTTGACATATGTAATCTGTTCAGGTTTGGAGGAGAGAGCAAACAAACTTCATATGGAGTTTAGAGCTTCAGATAAGAAACGTGTACGTAGTAACACTTTTGTTTTTTCAAGAAGAAACCAATTGAGAGCTCATTTTTTATTGTTCAGAGTTTCCAAATATCTTCATAGTTAGACAGCCATGTGAGCTCATTTATTTATATAAATGATCAAAATATGGAGTTGATTCAAGCTCTCTGATTTTTGCTTCCAAACCAAACTCTTACTATCTGAGGGAGATGTGTACAGCAACACCATGGATTATAACCTCTGTGATACCAGGGCCAGGTCTGAACTATCTCCATTGGGTTCTGAGTATCTGAAAAATGCCTGGGTGAGAGAAGGTATGTAGAATCATCTGTTAAATGACAAAGCTCTCAGCTATGTTTGAGTTTAATAAGGATAATTTCTCAGGACAGTCCCATAAGTGAAGACATCAAATCTGTTAAGCACCTGTTATATCCCAGACTCTCTATTCATCACGTTATGCAATATCTAGGGGCTTGTTGTTTAGTTACTAAGTCATGTCTGACTCTTTTGCGATGCCATGGACTAGGGAGACTCCTTTATTTTAAAATGGTTATAATAGTGTTTGTTTGTTTTTGGCAATAGAAAGAATTGGGTAATAGCATGTGAAGAACTTGGGCACTGTATCTGACATAGAGCACATTTATAGTCACCTTTCTCTTCTTTTAAGCAGCTGTTGTTACCTTTTTCTTCTTTCCTCTATTGTATTCAGAATCCTCGCAACATGCCTCAGAGAGATTTTTCTGTGTCTCTATTTAGATGTCGAAAAAGCTTGTCAGAGATGTTGGCTATGGTTGACATCATTTTTAAGGAGATTGCTCAGTGACACCCATCTTCCTCTTCAATGGTCTCCTTCCTTTAATATTGAATGAGTTTCACCACAACCACAGCCTAGACCTCTATAATCTATCACTTGTGCTATTGCATTGCTTCTAACAGTTTTTAACTTTGTCTCTTACAATTCAAAATCCTCTTTCCTCCAAGAGAGATTTAGTCAAAATACAAATGTGACTATTCCTTCCCTTGTTTAATCGTTTCAGTAGCCTGGAATATCCTGTAGACAAAGCCTGGATCCCCAAGCATGACATAGAAGACACTTCATAATCAGGCTCATAACTTTCTCTTGAAACTCACGTAGTTCAGCTCCTCCTATGGAGGTTGTGTTTACATATACATGAATGATCTTGTTCCACAACTTCGCGCTTTTGCTTAGCAGGCACTTCTGTGTGGCCTTCACCTCTTTTCTTACCTTCCTTTACCTCACTCACTCATTCTTTCAGAGACAGGTCACACACAGTTTCTCTTGGCAGTCTAAGAAAAGTGTAGATATTTTTTTCTTTTTCTGATCACGATGTGTTCTGATTATTATGAATTTAGGGTGTTTCACTCAGATTGCCCTTTGGTACCTATTTCTCCCACAGTAGTCTAGTCCATAGGTCAGCAAATGTTTTTTTGTAAAGAGAGGAGTAGTAGATATTTTAGCTTTCTGGGGCATATAGTCTCTGTTACATCTACCCAACTGTGCCATTGTAGCACAAAAACAGGCAAAGAAAATGTGGAAATTAAGGAGCTAGATTGTGTTCTTGTATAACCTTACTCACGAAAATAGATAGCAGACCAGATTGACCTGTGAGTTGCCATTGGTCAGTTCTTGATCATGGAAATCACAATCATGTCTCATCTTTCTTAGCATCTTCCAGCACCCAGTGGGGTGCCTGGGGATCAAGGGGCTGTTCAATACGCGTTAACTAGGAGTGCGTTGGCCTCTGCAAACCATCACATGCCAAGTGCTTCTTCTTGGCTTTATTTGAAGTACAATCAGGTTTCTGTTAAACATTTTCAATTTTGTATCCAGCAGGTATGCCTCATTTGAGGACCAGAAGTGAGTCAGTACTTCTGAAATTAACAGATCATACTCTAATACGGAGATCCATGCATCCTGTCTGAGCATCCAAGTCTTCATGATAATTTTCTCAGGTATCCCATCGCCCTCAGATCTTTCAGCTCTCCTTGAAACCAGCCAGGGTGCTGTCTGTGCCCTGTTTATTGAAAGCTGTGTAACTAAGTACAGTAATAGAATTTTTCAATCAATACCCAATTGTGGCAGAAGCCTATGGAGAGATTTCAGGGCAGCTGTAACATGCTGAGATAACTTGGTGTCACTAAGAAATCAGGCAGTAGAGAGCAGTATTAATTGAGTTCCATCAATCACACCTGTGGTCACTGGACCTGAAATTGGATATAGAAGCTAGAAGATTGTATGATGTGTATTTCGTTGTATAAACCCATACAACAAACTCATCTGAACTCTCCTGATGATATTCAGCTGGTCTTGGCCACTCATAATGCTTTTCTTTCCCCCCCTGGTTCAAAAAGTTAGCAATCTCCTCTGTACCTAACATAAAAGCAAGAACAGTGGCACCTAATGGTAACCTTGGGAGAGTTGGTACCAGAAGAGAAAAGAGCCTGATAGGGACTTGGAAGTCAAAGGACTCAGAATTCAAATTCCACTTGTTCCACCCACTATTTTGCGTGTCTGATGGCCCGAGACCCAGGTTTCATCCATGGGGATGGAGGATCCCCTGCAGAAGGGAATGGCAACCTACTCCAGTATTCTTGCCTGGGAAATCCCATGGACAGAGGAGCCTGGTGGGCTCCCATCCAAAGGATCACAAAGAGTCAGAGAAGACTGAGTGACCTATCACTTCCCTTCACTTCAGGTTACATCCAGAGCATTAGTTTTCTTACCTTTTCAATGGGGATAAAACCTGCCTGCCTGCCTCATCACAGTGTCTCAGTGAATTTCAAAGCAATTTTTGGCTGTGAAAATTCTATGCAATGATAGCTGTTGTATTATGAACACCTCAATTATTCTGCTTCTCCAGGGAATGATATGTCAACCCGAAGTGAATTTTCCTTGTAATTTAATCTGTTAAGTACCAGGAGTTTAATTTTAACAAATTTTATGGAAGTCTTTCTCAAAGAAGGCACAGCAAACTAACTGCTTTATTAAAGCAAATAGTCAATGCAAATTTAACCCATGTGTTGTTCAGAATTAACACTGGAAATTTTGCTTCTGTTAGTAGTGTTATAGCTGTAGGTGCTGCTGGCTGTGGAACTGATCTGTGACTGGGCTCTTTCTTCAGAAGCAGTATGGCTCTTTCCTTCTGGAAAAATCCCAATGACTTTATTAAACTCAACTAATTTGCTTCTTTTCCAAAAAGGGAAAATGCATACTTGGAGAATGACTGAAATCTTGTTATAGTTGGAAGGAACATTTAATACCATGGAGTTTGATCTCTTCTTAGAAAGAAGTGAAATGAGATCCCAAAGTTTTAATGACCTCATGATCACACGGAAAATGAGTATCAAAGCCCACACCCAGCCCTGATCTTCTGACAACATTGATAAGAGTGGACATTTGCATAGAGTTTTACAATTTCCAAAGTGTTGGCATATCCATATCTTATTTGGACCTCTTGAAAATCCTGTGGAGTTGACAGAGTAGGGGGTTATTGTCTCCATTTCCAATGTGTTAAATGACTTTTGTAAGGCCACCCAATCTGGTTGGGAAGAGATGCTCAGGACATGAACACCTCTCTTCTGACCACAGGTCATTCTAGGCCATCATATTTCATGCTACTGCACTGTGCCTGGTCTACTAGAACATGCTGTGTCAATGTTGCATGGCATCTGAGGCAGGGTGGCTTTGCTGTCTACTCTATAGCATCTTCCTAAAAAACAAGATGTCTTCTCCCTATGAGTTCTTCCTGCTTCAGAGCCATTTCTTCAGTGTGGCTGTTGGTGTGCTCTGAATTTTTCATGCACATAAAACCTTAGCTATGAGATCTGTACCACTGGTAGTAGCAGTCACAAGCAACTTCACATCATATCAGCTTTTACCCTCTTGAATTCACATTCTTCTTCTGTCTCTAGCCTCATCTCCTGCCCTTTTTATTATCATTTTCAGTTCCACCTGTGCTGAATTAATTGATGTTCCCAAAATAGGGAAGCTTATTTTCCTCCTGTATTAGTTTTAAAAAAAATCAGTTATAAGTGATGCAATGTCAATTCAAACTGGCTCAAGCACACCGTGGAATTTATTGGCTCCTGAAACTAGCAATCCAGGGATAGATCCGGCACTTCTGGACTAATTTCCAAATTAGTTTGAGAAAGACATCTCTCTTTTCCCATTCCTTCAGTCTGAATTTTTCTGTGGTTCCTTTCTTTCTTAGGAAGGTTCTCTCCCATGGAAGGAGAGATGACCCCTGGCAGTTCCAACTGAATGAGAGTACTTCCTGCAACCTAAAATGCTATGATGCCATCAAGAAAAGGGTCTTTTGAGTTGGCTGAATCCCAAGAGGTTGCTACTGTGATCTCTAGGGGCCTTCGGTTCTGAGAGACTAGAACTCCCTCTATCCCCTCTCTCCATATGCTCTTTTCATTTTCATGTTGAGAAATGTCCCAAGTCCTCAACTCTTTGCTTTTACTCTTTGACATGGCTTCTGTGGCTGAAGACAAGCTCCCCTTCTCTTCTCTCTGTGTCTTTCCTAGATATTGCTTCTCAGGTGCTCAAATTTCTTTTGTCTAGTGATCATCAATTCCTTTTTTTCCTACTTTTAGATACAGTCAAATAACATGTTTGAATGATAATCTTATTCACTTCATCTGGCTTCCTAGATGTTTTCTCTTGTTATTACTGTTCTCCACTCCAGTAATTTCTTGGGAATAACTTTCAGATATGGTATCATTCTGGTATGGTATCATTACTATTTGAAAAATAGTAAATGGAAAATAACATCAACATGAATGGCTAGTGAAGGAAGAGGAAATTGTTTAACTATTGAGATAGGTTTTATTTAAAACTTCTAAAGCTGCTAGTATATTTCTTATGTTTAAGAGTTTTTCTTCTCCATTGCCCAATGCATAGATATATAATTTCATTTATACTGTATATTCTGTTCTGTTGAAGGAGAAAATAGAAACTTGTAAAACAACTGTAAAAGGCCAACATTATATACCTGAGTATCTTCTCCATTGATAATAGGAAGTTTAAACTGCCTGGTGACACTTGGCTAAATCTTTTATTGATTTTAGAAGTTCTACTCTGTGATTTGTAATTGATTTATTCAATAAGGAGTGATTGATTATTATGTGTCAAGACCTGTGTGTGGAACTGGAGAAAGAGAGATGAAAGACATGTGCATGCTTGAAAAACTTAAATCTCTTAGGTTGGACAGACCAGTAAGAAGACAGTTGAGGAGAGTATGGTAAGCAATGAAATGTCTCTGGAGGAATGCAGGAGGGGCCTGAGAATGGGTTAAATAGTGGCACCCCCCACATATATGACTGTGTCCTAACCCCCAATACCTGTAAATGTGACCTATTTCGAAATAGGCTCTTGCAGATTTGGTTAAGGATCTTAAGGTAATATCATCCTGGATTTTGGACAGGCCCTAAATCTAATGACTGGTGTCATTATCAGAGAAATGAGAGGGGGAACTGACACAGAGCCTCATGTGGTAGACCATAAAAGCTGAAGGCAGAGATTGAATTTAGGAAGTTTACAGGCCAACGAATGCAAGGAATTATTGGAAGCCACTGGGACCTGGGAGAAAGGCATGGAACATATTGCCCACAGCCTCCAAAAAGAACCAAGCCTGCAGACACCTTGATTTCAGATTGTGAGAGAATAATATTTGTGTTTGTTTTAACAAACCAAGTCAGTGGGAATCCATTATGTAGGAAACAAATACAGGCCTTTAACCTAGGCTGCTTCCCTTGTAGCTCAGCTGGTAAAGAATCCGCCTGCAATGCAAGAGACCGCGGTTCGATTCCTAGGTCGGGAAGATCCCCTGGAGAAGGCATAGGCTACCCACTCCAGTATTCTTGGGCTTCCTTGGTGGCTCAGACAGTAAAGAATCTGCCTGCAATGTGGGAGACCTGGGTTCTATCCCTGGGTTGCGAAGATCCCCTGGAGAAGGAAAAGGCTACCCACTCCAGGATTCTGGCCTCGAGAATTCCATGGACTGTACAGTCCATAGGGTCGCAAAGAGTCGGACACGACTGAGTGACTTTGACTTCCACTTTACTTTCAACCTAGACTGCAGGCCTGGGATGGAAGAGGGTCATCCATCATGAAATGTTTCCTAGGTCAGGAGACATTTCAACTGCCATTTGGAGGCCAAATAGGAGTTACCCATTTTACCACCAGCAGGGAGAAGATTTCCAGGCAGAAAAAAATATATGTAAACATAATCCATTTTATCGCCAGAAAAAAAAAAAAAAAAGCCTCCCTAATTCATAACTCTGTAGAAGAAGGGGAAGACACATGTTACTTACCCATTTTGTGTCCTTTGGACAGAGATCTTGCCTCTGCTCTGTCAGCTCTTCCTGGTCCATGGGTTATTAGAAGAGCTGGTGACTCCTCTCATGCCTCCACTTTGTCACACTGGTTTAGGGCACTGCCAGCTTCTCGTCAGAATTACTGTAATAGCTTTATAACTGGTCTGTCTTCTGTCATTATTACTTGTTCCACCCTGTGGTCTATTTTCCTCAACACAACAGCTAGAAAGATCCTGTTAAAACCTAAATGACATTATGTTACCCTGTAGCACAAAGCATTTCAGCAGCTGTTTCATTCAGAGCCAAAAAATCAAAGTCCTTAAATGTCCTAAAGCCCCCAGGAGAACTAAGATGCCGTCGACTTCCTGTTGCTGTCTCCTGTGTCTCAGCCCCTGCCTCACCTGGCTTCCTCGCAGCTCCTGAATGTGCTGGGTAAGGTCCCGTGCCAGGGCCTTGGCACTGAGCTGTTCCTTTTCCCAGAACACACATCATCCCACTGTCTGCTCCGCTCTGCTCTCTCTTGTCCTTTATGTGCCTGTTCAAATGCCAATTTCTTAGACCTTTATTACTACTCTCTATAAATAATAACCCCCTCCTAATACATATCTCCCTTACTCTGCTTTAGTTTTCCCCATAACACTTATTATCTGAATTTTTGTACTTGTTTGTTTCCCGCCACTGAAAGATTTGTTCAGTTGCTAAGTCACGTCTTACTCTTTGCAACACCATGGGCTGCAGCGTGCCAGGCTCCTCTGTACTTCATTTTCTACCGGAGTTTGTTCAGATTCATGTTCATTGAGTCAGCTGCTGCTGCTGCTGCTAAGTCGCTTCAGTCGTGTCCGACTCTGTGCGACCCTATAGACGGCAGCCCACCAGGCTCCCCCGTCCCTGGGATTCTCCAGGCAAGAATACTGGAGTGGGTTGCTGTTTCCTTCTCCAGTGCATGAAAGGGAAAAGTGAAAGTGAAGTCGCTCAGTCGTGTCCGACTCTTAGCGACCTCATGGACTGTAGCCTACCAGGCTCCTCCGTCCATGGGATTTTCCAGGCAAGAGTACTGGAGTGGGGTGCCATTGCCTTCTCTGCATTGAGTCAGAGATGCTATCTAAACATCTCATCCTCTGCTGCCACCTTTTCCTCCTGCCCTCAATCTTTCCCAGCATCAGGGTCTTTTCCAATGAGTCGACTCTTTACATCAGGGGGCCAAAGTATTGGAGCTCCAGGTTCATCATCAGTCCTTCCAATGATTATCCAGGGTTGATTTTCTTTAAGACAAACTATTTTGATCTTCTTGCGGTCCAAGAGACTCTGAAGAGATGAGCATCATCAAATCAGAGGCATTATCTGCTCTGATCACTGTTATATGTTAACTGCCTACCAAAGTACTTGGTGTGCAGTAAGATTTCAATTGCTAGTTTTTGAATGCTTGGATCACCAATTCTTAGATTTTTTTTTTCTTACTGTGAACTTTATAAAGAAAATAAAATGTTTGAGAATTTCAGAGTCCATGCTTTAATAAGTTTCAAGTGTGATATTATAGAAAAGAGATGACTAAGGCCTGCAGTGGGTTCTGATATTCATTCCACCTACCTTCTCACTGAGAAAACAAATCAGCAAACAAACAATTGGAGGTGATCCTCAATTGATGTGGTTTTAATAATATATCTGATCCATTCTTGGTCTGGTTCAGTGGTATTCTTATCTCTCATGGGATTTTGTGCCAAGTACTTTTTTTTCTTTTTTAACCTGAGATCCCTTTTTCCTTCTTACTCTTATCCAAGGAAAGAATTTGGTCCTTGAGGTCCACATGTTATCAAATGGCTTCTTAGGGAGGCTCTGCTTCTCTCCTGTGAACTTTGCAAATGCAAGCTGAGCTGTCAGATGCCCTGTCTTGTCTTGCTGTCCCTCTCACCTGGGTTCTGTTTACCTGCCATTTCCTTTCTGAGATCATAGTGCACTTATCAGATTGAACCATTTCTGCACACTGTGGGTATGGGGGAGATGTTTAAAAGTTCTCTGCATAAGTGGATTCCCTTCCAGCTAAGAGTCTGAGCTGAGAGCAACTCCTGAGCTGGGCAGAAAGTTGGACATCATGAAAACTTCTTTGTAACACCCTCAGGAAATAGTAGCCACAGCTTCTTGCTTAATCCCTTTATGACCAGCATCATGTGGGCTAACCAGATGGCTACAAAACCAAGCTCAGCATGTGTGGGGAACTGTGCCTGGTGTGGGGTAAGGCAGCTGGTAAAAGCGGCAAGGGACAAATCTAGAGAGGAAGGTGATGTATCAGGCTCTGTGCCACTTACTTTCATGTGTATCCTGTCAGTTATCTGACATAGGCTTGAAGAAGAGGTATTTATGTCTTCATTTCACAAGTGGGCACACAGAGGCTCAGAGAAGGTGAGTAATTTGGCTGAAGGTCACACAGCTGGTGATTTAATACAGGTTTCTCTGGATCTAGGGACTGTGTTCTTTTCACCTGTACCATTCTGCCTATAAATTAGAAATACATTCTGAGGGATTTGAGCCTAAATATTTCAGAAATAACATTGGCTCAAGAATGAGGGCAGCTCATGTTGTAGATGAGATATAGCTAAACATCTAGAAAGACAGATAACCAGGCGGTAGTGAAGGCTGGAGACCCGGCGGGCGTGTACGAACATGAAAGCAGCCATTAATCAGACAAGCTCACTTAAGAGAACCTTGGGTTTTGACTTTGAAGGCAGCCAAGGAAAGGTCAAATATATGCTTTAAATCCTCCAACAAGCAGCACTCTTTGGAATTCCTTTGCATTCTGCAACGTGATAATTAATAATTTTAACTCTGGATTCCTTGGTTGAGACCTTCAAGCATGGAATGAAAAATAGTACATTTTCAATGAAACACAATTGTAGCAGATAGCCCTGTGAGTCAGGGGTTTTATTTACCCTTGGTTCCCCACATCAGTGTATTTGTCCTCAAATGGATTTCTGCACTGTTTTTCTAAGTATGTAACTAATAATAATAATCATGTCAATAATTAAAATATTTTGAGTACCTGAAACTAAGTATTTGACTTTTATTCATCGTAACAACCATGTAAAGAGGTTGCTATTTTTCTTTCCATTTTGTCATGAGGAAGATAAATTTAATAGATATTTTATGATTAGCCCCAAATTATACAGCTAGAAACTGGCAGAGGTGAAATGGGTACCTGTGGGCCCATTTCCAAAAGCCTCTCATTGATAACCTAGGTGTTTGTTGGATTAGGTATTGAAGATTGGGGGTGGGGAGAGTGGTGTTTGCTGAAGGGTCTGATTGCTAAGGTAATTCTTTTTCATTTCTCTGTTCTTTTTATTCTTTTATCCTTCCTTCTTCTCGTATTTCTACCTTCTCTCTTCCCCTCGACTTCTAAATCCCCAAACTAGTTTTCACCCACTGAGTGACCCTGGCATCACTTCTCAGGTACCTGACGCCATGTTAGAATCCTGGAACCTGGAATTCTTCATCCCTGTTTCCCAGTTAAGTTTCTCTGAAGCAAGTTATCTGCCTCTCTTCTCTCGGTTTTCCCATTTACAGATGAGAATACCATTACAAATCACCATTCAGGACTCTTAGGTAGCACTTTGCATAAAACTCTTCACAGATCTGAGAAATTGTTCAAATTCCAAAATGGGAAATGGAAAAGTTCTCTTGAGAACTTGGGTCCACCCGAGTTAACCAGCTGCTGTCACTGCAGCTGGGATCCGTACCTCACTGAAGATTTAACATCTAATTCCATGCAGTTATACAAAATCACAGAATGGTGTTCCCTGGGAGAGCTTACTGGAATTTATTTCTTAAGAGACTCTAGACCATGAGCTCCAGGGGTAATAGGTGCGTTTGGCTCCAATACAGCAGTACTACAAGGACCCTCTCACCCTTCTGACCTTCTCACCCTGGGCTTTCTTCTCAATTGCTTTTCACAGCTAGCATTTGCAGGCTTCCATTTCTTTCCACTCCTATAAACACAATGCCAAATTCTGAATTGCTTTCGGAATTTTTGTTGCAAAGATGAAATTTGAAAATTGCTTTAGTTTTTACATTTGTAGGGAGTACCGAACTAACTTCCTGAATTTTGCCTTTGGAAATTTGAACACTTTCTCTCATTCTATTACTTTTTTTAGGTTTTTAATGTTGCTTATCATTTTGTTGTTGTTATGGATTCCAACATGGCAACCCACTCCAGTATCCTGGAGAATCCCCATAGATAGAGAAGCTTGGTGGGCTACGGTCCATGGGGTCACAGAGACAGATACAACTGAGCGACTAAGCACTAGGTAGACTCGAACACTCAAAAAGCTCTCAAACCAACTCTGCCATTGACTTGTGTCCAAGTTAGGGAAAGTGTGTTAGTCACTCAGTCATATCTGATACTTGGTGGCCCCATGGACTGTAGTCCACCAGGCTCCTTTTTCATGAAATTCTCCAGGCAAGAATACTGAAGCTGGTAGCCATTCCCTTCTCCAGAGGATCTTCCTGGCCCAAGGATCGAAACCAGGTCTCCTGCATTGCAGACAGATTATTTTACCGTCTGAGCCACCAGGGAAGTAGTCTGCAAAGAGTTTTGATATTTGACAAAGAATGCTGTATTATATTAATTAACCTAGAGAGAAAAAGACTGACAGCATTAACATTCATTGAGCACTTATGACATGTGGACATGATGTCACATACTTCACTATCTTTTTTAAAATTAATTAATTTTAATTGGAGGCTAATTACAATATTTTGGTGGTTTTTGCCATACATTGACATGAATCAGCCACAGGTGTACATGTGTCCCCCATCCTGAAACTCCTCCCTTCCTCCCCATCCCATCCCTCTGGGTTGTCCCAGTGCACCAGTTTTGAGTGCCCTGTTTCATGCATCAAACTTGGACTGGTCATCTGTTTCACATATGGTAATATACATGTTTCAATGCTATTCTCTCAAATCATCTCACCCTCGCCTTCTCCCACAGAGTCCAAAAGTCTGTTCTTTATATCTGTGTCTCTTTTGCTGTCTCACGTATAGGGTCATCATTACCATCTTTCTAAATTCCATATCTATTTGTTAATATACTTCATTGGTGTTTTTCTTTCTGACTTACTTCACTCTGTATAATAGGCTCCAGTTTCATTCACCTCATTAGAACTGATTCAAATGCATCCTTTTTAATAGCTGAGTAATATTCTATTGTGTATATGTACCACAGCTTTCTTATCCATTCGTCTGCCGATGGACATCTAGGTTGCTTCCATGTCCTGGCTATTATAAATAGTGCTGCGATGAACATTGGGGTACACATGTCTCTCTCAATTCCGGTTTCCTTGGTGTGTATGCCCAGCAGTGGGATTGCTGAGTTGTGTGGCCAGTGGTCATGTATGGATGTGAGAGTTGGACAGTGAAGAAAGCTGAGCGCCACAGAATTGATGCTTTTGAACTGTGGTGTTGGAGAAGACTCTTGAGAGTCCCTTGGACTGCAAGGAGATCCAATCAATCCATCCTAAAGGAGATCAATTCTGGGTGTTCATTGGAAGGACTGGTTGAAGCTGAAACTCCAATACTTTGGCCACCTCATGAGAAGAGTTGACTCATTGGAAAAGACCCTAATGCTGGGTAGGATTGAGGGCAGGAGGAGAAGGGGATGACAGAGGATGAGATGGTTGGATGGCATCACTGACTCGATGGACATGTGTTTGGGTAGACTCCAGGAGTTGGTGATGGACAGAGAGGCCTGGTGTGCTGCAATTCATGGGGTCGCAAAGAGTCGGACATGACTGAGCAACTGAACTGAACTGATGGCCGTTCTATTTCCATTTTTTTTATTTTTTTTTAATTTTTTTTATTTTTTTTTTAATAAATTTATTTATTTTAGTTGGGGGCTAATTACTTTACAATATTGTAATAGTTTTTGCCATACATTGGCATGAACCAGCCATGGGTCTACATGTGTTCCCCTTTCTGGACCCCCCACCCACCTCCCTCCCCATTTTTTTAAGGAATCTCCACACTGTTCTCCATAGTGGCTATACTAGTTTGCATTCCCACCAACAGTGTAAGAGGGTTCCTTTTCTTCACACCCTCTCCAGCATTTATTGTTTGTAGATTTTTTAATAGCAGCCATTCTGACTGGTGTGCGATGGTACCTCGTTGTGGTTTTGATTTGCATTTCTCTGATAATGAGTAATGTTGAGCATCTTTTCATGTGTTTGTTAGCCATCTGTATGTCTTCTCTGGAGAAATGTCTATTTAGTTCTTTGGCCCACTTTTTGATTGGGTTGTTTATTTTTCTGGTATTGAGCTGCATGAGCTGCTTGTATATTTTTGAGATTAATTCTTTGTCAGTTGCTTTGTTTGGTATTATTTTCTCCCATTCTGAAGGCTGTCTTTTCACCTTGCTTATAGTTTCCTTTGTTGTGCAAGAGCTTTTAAGTTTAATTAGGTCCCATTTGTTTATTTTTGCTTTTATTTCCACTACTTTGTGAGGTAGCTCATAGAGGATGTTGCTGAGATTTATGTCAGAGATTGTTTTGCCTATGTTTTCCTCTAGGAGGTTTATAGTTTCTGGTCTTACATTTAGATCTTTAATCCATTTTGAGTTTATTTTTGCACCTGCACTATCTTATTTAAGCCTGGTGGTAACAATATGATGTAGGTTTTCTTTATGATCTAATTATATAAGTAAGAAGTTTGTATGTTCGTTTATTTATTTATTGTAGTACAAAACAGAAATAGACCCAGAGACACAGAAAACAAATTTATGGTTACCAAAGGGGAAAGTGGGGAAGGGACAAATTAGGGGTTTATACATATTACTATATAAGAAATAGATAAGCAGTGAGGATATACTCTAAATCATGGGGAACTATACTCGATATTTTGTAATAACCTATTAGGGGAAAAATCTGAAAAAGAGATACATACATATATATTCATATATTGTTATATGTTTGTGTGTGTATATATATATATATATATATATGAATCACTTTGCTATACAACAAAAATTAACACAACATTGTAAATCAAGTATATTTCATTTAAAAAT
The DNA here is from genome assembly GCF_054371585.1 of Giraffa tippelskirchi. Lineage (NCBI taxonomy): Eukaryota > Metazoa > Chordata > Mammalia > Artiodactyla > Giraffidae > Giraffa > Giraffa tippelskirchi. Next base: position 24,767,449 of record NC_137284.1, read on the forward strand.
AAAAATAGAAAGAAGTAAGTTTGCTCAAGGAGATGAAAGAGTTTTCTAAAAACAGTCATGGTGGTAATCATTGTGCAATACATAAATATATCAAAACGTTTGATATATTTGAACTTACGTAAGTTATATCTCAATACAGCCAGGGGGAGGGGGAAATCAACCAGCTGATAAGAGCTGGAACCATAACTAGAATGCAGGTCTCTCTTTCCAGAGTCATGCTCTTGACACCCCACTGAGCCATAGGTGGTACTAAAGACTTACTGAGGCACCCCGGTTCTTTATGTGATGTGTCAGTGATTGACCACCCCGTGCCCCCAGCCAGGTGCACACAGTCAGGATTTAATGTCCCCCATTCCCAAGTTCTCAGTAATTTCCTGTCAAATTGCTTTTCCTTTTATATGATTCTCCAGTTCTAGATTTCAGAGATTTTAAAATCCAAAAATGAATTTGTATTAAACATTTGATTCTGCCTTCCTAAGAAAAAGGTCACTTTTACTCTGACTAAAACTGAGTTGTGGAAACATAAGATAATATGGGCAGTCCTAAGGCCTCCATAAGACCACTGGGTATCTGGTGAGACAGGTGGAGAAGAAATGGCCCGTCTTTGAAGTGGACCAAATCCTGCATTCATGGAGTCCTAGCTTTTCCAGGCAACTGAAGCCTCCTCTGCTACCTGGTCATGCTCCATGCCTCTACCTCTGCACATGCTGTTCCTCCCACTGACACTAACACCCTTGGCCCAATCTGCCTGTTTGCTTATTATTTATTTTTCTGATTCAGTGGTGGCATCCGTTCTGTGGAGCCATTCTTGACCTTCCAGGCAGAAGCAATCCTTTCCTTTTTTCCACCTCCTTTTGGCTTTGTGTATTGCTAGGGTCTGTAAAGCTTTATGGAATCTGCAGTCTGCTCCTTAGGGCTCTGCACTCGTGATATTCTCTGCCTGGATCACTCTTCTGCTTGATTACTGCAGGGCTCACTCTTTCTCCTTTTTGGGTCTTTTCTCAAATGCTACAGTCTCAGTGCCTTCTGTGATCACCCTGTTCTTTTACAGCCTTCCCGCATGGCACGCTTCCCATCCTCCTGATCTGCTCTTTTTTTTGCCGTGCTTGTCATCATCTAACTTGCAATGTCACTGACATGTTTATTTTGTTATTCTGTATCTTTCCCCTAGAATAAAAACCCGTAAATTGAAATGTTTTTTATGTCCGTTTGAGACCTTATTCTCAGAATAATCCTTGGTACAGAGTATACTCAATACATGTTTATTAATTGCTAAATTAAGGGACTGTTTTCTCTCAACTCTCATCATATTGAAATTTTGGGCTGGATGATTCTTTGTTGTGAGACTGTCTGGTTCATGTAGGATGTTCAACAGTAACCCTGATTTCTACCCACCAGTAACATTTCTCCAGTTGCAGTGACTAAAAATGTCTCCAGACATTTCTAAATGTCCCCTGGGGGGAAATTGCCCTCAGAGAGAACCACTGTATTAGAATCTCAGATCATAAAAAAAACAGGGGCCATATCTTTTTTCAGAGTATCTTGTGTCAAGCGCATAGTAGACACTTGATAAACTTTTAAAGCTGTAATGCTCTGACTTGATCAAATGGTTATCTCAAATGTCATGATATAGTTATTTTATACACAAGACTGTCTACTCAAATATTTTAATTGTCTCTGTGTAGTTCATTTACTTTACCAACAAATATGGGTTCAGGTGTCACCAGAGTTCAGGATGATATAGAGGAAGTCAGAGTTGCAAAAATTGTGGCCATGATCCTTATGAATCTCATAGTCTAGTTATAGAAGCATATATATATATATATATTACCTCCTAAATTCAGGAGGGTATTGTCTCTCCTTTCAATATATACCACTCCCGTGTAGTTCATCTTCTGTAACAGATTTTCTGTAAAGGCCTAGTGAGCAAATATTTCAACTTTGCGTGCCATATGATCTCAGTTGTAACTGCATCTATAGAAAGTAACACTTACAGATATTTTCTTATCTTTACAGTCTTTCTTCAGCTAAGACCAGCATCTCAATTTGAACATTTCACAATTAATCTAAAGTGACTCTATGCCCCTATCCTATTATAAAATGCTATGGACCAAAGAAAATACAGGTATTACCAAGTGTGTATAAAACAATTGCATGGTTTAAACTGCAGGTTTAGTGGGCTGAAAGCAAGTCATTGGATCATAGCTGCAATTATAAATTATATACAGCAAAATTCAATACCATATATAAAGGCAATGCAATACAGTACAATTAAAGGCAATACAATAAAAAATATTAGAATGGATTTCACGTACTAAGAGTAAATTTTATATTTCTGGCCATCTGTGTGTGCATGTAAGGGGTTTCTGATATAAAACTTATTTTCTTAACTATTTAGTGTACTCAGAATAATCAGCAAAACACTGTTTTAAAGCAACTAACTAGAATAATAGATAGAAGAATGGAAAAGTCTATATGCAGATATCGAGGAAGGACACTACTGTGCCTTAAGATAACTAACAAATCCAGAAATTGGATGGGAGGTAGGATGATGGAGAGAGTGGTCTATTGGTAATGCTCATAGAGATGCGCCTGGTTCCCCACCTGGCTTACTGTATTCTGTTCTAATGTTCCATCTCTAACCTTGATGTGAGTTATCAACACCTGCTCATTTTCTTCATCCTTTTGGTACCTTTCTGCAGGACAAAACTTTGACCTGAACTGTCTCTTTTCCTGTGCTTCTCCATCTGGCAAAAATTCTACTCCTTATTCCAGGCCCAACTCAAATGCCAGCTCCATTGCAAAGCTTTGCCCAGGTACACCAGGCACAATTAATCACATTCCCCTCCATGTTCTCTCAGCACTTAATTCATACAGCTACATTGGCATAGATCACATTTTAATGTACCTGGTTTTAGATATGCCAGTCTCTGCTACCCTATTGTGAGCTTTTGGGGGATGGGGACAATTTTCATGGATACTTTTAGACATCTCAGCACTCAGAATTTTGTCTGCACATGGCAGGTGGCCAGGCTGTAAATGGAAATTGCTTAGTTGAAGTGGTCAGGACTCTGGGCCTGAAACCCAGGATGCCACTTAGTACTGGAGCAACCTTTGATAACCTCTCTAAGCTAGCTTTTTCATCTGAAAAGGAGGAATACGTGGCAAATGCGCAGCATTTCTATAAAGATGAAATCAAATATTACATCTGCTAGACACTTAATAGGTCTTCAATAAGAGGAATTTACCATCACTGTTGTTGTCTTTATTAGTAGTACTGTTGAAGAGTGGAAAAGGCTATCAGAACCCCAGATACAAAAACAGATAGTAAGTATTAGGAGTGAAGGTGATTTCTGGTTGGTAATTAAACTATGCAATGTATTTAATTCTGTGGTTGAAATTGGAATGACATGAAACATGAGAATTGTAGACCTTTGGATGTTTGGTTTTATATATCAGAATAGCTGTTTGGATGATTTTCACTCTTACCTTTTCTCTATTTTTTATAGTTTTGGGTGGGAGATATTTGGGAAGATGCAAAAGGGAATTGAAATAACCTAATTTTGCTCCTGGAGGTACCCCATAGACTTAATGTTGGAAACTCGGAGCAGAGTTTCTCAATCATAACATATTGCTATTTTGGGTCAAACAGTATGTTGTTATATGAGGCCATCCTATGCATTGTAGGATGTTTAGGAATATCTCTGTCGTCTGCTCACCAAATGCCAGTCACATGCTGACCCCACCTGCCATCTGGGACCACCAAAATGTTTGAGGGGGACTTTGATAAATATTGTATTCTGAAAAAGGTGATGAATAAACCAAAAAGCAGACATGGGCAGGGGAATGATCTGACCTTTATTATTGACACAGCTGGGTTAGAGAACTTGGGTTTATATCTGTGAATCAGACTGTTTCCTAAGAATAAACACAAAATACAATCAACTTACCCACCAAATCCCAGGGAGAAAGTCATCATCAAGGAGGAAAGGAAAATTGATACCACTTGAAGGAGCTGAAAACAACAATCATGGAAAACTAACCAATCTGATCACGTGGAACACAGACTTGTTTAACTCAATGAAACATCCACGTAAGGTAAGCCAAAGTGGATGGATCATGGTGGAGAGCCCTGACAAAATCTGGTCTACTGGAGAAGGGAATGGCAAACCACTTCAGTATTCTTGCCTTGAGAACCCCATGAACAGTATGAAAAGGCAAAAAGATAGGACACTGAAAGATGAACTCCCCAAGTCGGTAGGTGCCCAATATGCTACTGGAGATCAGTGGAGAACTAACTCCAGAAAGAATGAAGAAAAGGAGCCAAAGCAAAAACAACACCCAGTTGTGGATGTGACTGGTGATGGAAGGAATGTCTGATGCTGTAAAGAGCAATATTGAATAGGAACCTCTGCAGCGTTAGGTCCAAGAATCAAGGCAAATTGGAAGCAGTCAAACAGGAGATGGCAAGAGTGAACATTGACATTTTAGGAATCAGCAAACTAAAATGGACTGGAATAGGTGAATTTAACTCAGATGATCATTATATCTACTGCTGTGGGCAAGAATCCCTTAGAAGAAATGGAGTAGCAGTCATAGTCAGCAGAAGGGTCCAAAATGCAGTACTTGGATGTAATCTCAAAAACAACAGAATGATCTCTGTTCATTTCCAAGGCAAATCATTTAATATCACAGTAGTTCAAGTGTATGCTCCTGACCAGTAATGCTGAAGAAGCTGATGTTGAACGGTTCTATGAAGACCTACAAGACCTTCTAGAACTAACACCCAAAAAACATGTCCTTTTCATTATAGGGGACTGGAATGCAAAAGTAGAAAGTCAAGAAATACCTGGAGTAATGGGCAAATTTGGCCTTGGAGTACAGAATTAAGCAGGGCAAAGGCTAATAGAATTTTGCCAAGAGAACACACTGGTCATAGCAAACACCCTCTTTCAACAACACAAGAGAAGACTCTACACATGGACATCACCAGATGGTCGACACCGAAATCAGATTGATTATATTCATTGCAGCCAAAGATGGAGAAGCTCTATACAGTCAGCAAAAAGAAGACCAGGATCTGACTGTGGCTCAGATCATGAACTCCTTATTGTCAAATTCAGAATTAAATTGAAGAAAGTAGGGAAAACCACGAGACCATTCGGTATGACCTAAATCAAATCCTTTACAACTATACAATGGAAGTGACAAATAGATTGAAGGGATTAGAACTCATGGATAGAGTGCCTGAAGAACTGTGGATGGAGGTTCGTGACATTGTACAGGAAGCAATGATCAAGACCATCCCCAAGAAAAAGAAATGCAAAAAGGGAAAATAGTTGTCTGAGGAACCCTTACAAACAGCTGTGAAAATAAGAGAAGTGAAAGGCAAAGGAGAAAAGGAAAGATATACCCATTTGAATGAAGAGTTGCAAAGAATAGCAAAGAGAGAGAAAAAAGTCTTCCTCAGTGATCAATGCAAAGAAATAGAGGAAGACAATAGACTGGGAAATACTAGAGATCTCTTCAAGAAAATTAGAGATACCAAGGGAACATTTCATGCAAAGATTGGCACAATAAAGGACAAAAATGGCATGGATGTAACAGAAGCAGAAGATATTAAGAAGAATTGCCAAGAATACACAGAAGAACTATACAAAAAAGATCTTCATGACTCACATAATCACGATGGTGTGATCACTGACCTACAGCCAGACATCCTAGAATGCAAAGTCAAGCCGGCCTTAGGAAGTATCACTATGAACAAAGCTAGTGGAGGTGATGGAATTCCAGTTGAGCTATTTCAAATCCTAAAATATGATGCTGTGAAAGTCCTGCACTCAATATGCCAGCAAGTTTGGAAAACTCAGCAGTGGCCACAGGACTAGAAAAAAGTCAGTTTTCATTCCAATCCCAAAGAAAGGCAGTGCCAAAAAATGCTCAAACTACTGCACAATTGCACTCATCTCACATGCTAGCAAAGGAATGCTCAAAGTTCTCCAAGCAAGGCTTCAACAGTTCGTGAACTGGGAACTTCCAGATATTCAAGCTGGATTTAGATAAGGCAGAGGAACCAGAGATCAAATTGCCAACATCCGATGGATCATCGAAAAAGCAAGAGCGTTCCAGAAAAACATCTATTTCTGCTTTATTGACTATGCCAAAGCCTTTGACTGTGTGGATCACTACAAACTGTGGAAAATTCTTCAAGAGATGGGAATACCAGACCACCTTACCTGCCTTCTGAGAAAGCTGTATGCAAGTCAAGAAGCAACAGTTAGAACTGGACATGGAACAACCAACTGGGTCCAAATTGGGAAAGGAGTACGTCAAGGCCGCATATTGTCACCCTGCTTATTCAACTTATATGCAGAGTACATCATGAGAAATGCTGGACTGGATGAAGCACAAGCTGGAATAAAGATTGCCGGGAAAAAATATCAATAACCTCAGATATGCAGATGACATCACCCTTATGGCAGAAAGTGAAGAAGAACTAAAGAGCCTCTTGATGAAAGTGAAAGAGGAGAGTGAAAAAGTTGGCTTAAAACTCAACATTCAGAAAACTAAGTTCATGTCATCTGGTCCCATCACTTCATGGCAAATAGATGGGGAAACAGTGAAATCAGTGACAGACTTTATTTTGGGGGGCTCCAAAATCACTGCAGATGGTGACTGCAGTCATGAAATTAAAACATACTTGCTCCTTGGAAGAAAAGTCAAGACCAACCTAGACAGCATATTAAAAAGCGGAGACATTCCTTTGCCAACAAATATCCATCTAGTCAAATCTATTGTTTTTTTAAGTAGTCATGTATGGAGGTGAGAGTTGGACTATAAAGAAAGCTGAGCACCGGAGAATTGATGCTTTTGAACTGTGGTGTTGGAGAAGACTCTTGAGAATCCCTTGGACTGCAAGGAGATTCAACCAGTCCATTGTAAAGGAAATCTGTCCTGAATATTCATTGGAAGTTCTGATTTTGAGGCTAAACCTCCAATACTTGGCCACTTGATGTGAAGAACTGATTCATTTGAAAAGACCCTGATGCTGGGAAAGATTGAAGGTGGGAGGAGAAGGGGATGACAGAGGATGAGATGGTTGGATGGCACCACCGACGTGATGGACACAAGTTTGAGTAAACTCCAGGAGTTGATGGACACAGAGGCCTGGTGTGCTACAGTCCATGGGGTCGCAAAGAGTTGGACACTACTGAGTGACTGAACTAAACTGAAGGCAGCTCACTCCCAAAAGGGAAGCTGGGTAGCTGTGAAATTTTGCTGAGCATGACCAGATCTTAATTATTTTATTTTCTCCCCACCTTTGGAATTTAGGTGCCTATAATCAAATTAGTTACAATCTTTGATCCATGACACATTGTAACCAGTAGTCCATGGTGGCCAGCTTTTATTTATCTAGATAGCTTGATCATTATTTTCAATAATGAAATTTACACCTTGTAACTCATCATCTAAAATAAAACTAAAAAATGGAGCAGTTTTTTATTCCTAATCATGCAGTCTTTCTCAGCCTATCCTCCTGTTTTTCCCACCCTAGAAGCATCATCCTGATATATATAGTTTCCCAATTTGCCAGTGGAATACATCTCTCTACCTCCCCAGGGACAGAATGAGCAAAGCAGGAAAAGAGAGAGCAGAAATGAGCTTAATGAAGATGATACTTCAAGGAAACCAGGAGGAAGGGATGAGGGCTAACTTGTACCAGATGGTGTTGAAACTTGTATGTTTCCTTATTTTTTCAGAATACAGAGTGTCCCTAGCAACTAAATATATGCCAGTTACACTTTCATAGGATCATATCAAGTGTTTAGAATTTGAAGGGCTATTATTTTTATTTACATAAGACTATTTTTGTCATATTGAGTACATGATGATGATACTGGGCATCCACACACCTGGTATATGCAAACCCACCTTCTCATTCTGTTCCTCTTTTAAAATCCAAGTTTCATTTCACATGCTGAGAATTTTTTAAACATAAAAGCAATCTTTCTGTGGGTAAACTCCCTTGATTTTGAATTTTAAAATTTATCTTCTTGCAGAATTGAAAGAGTCCTTTCAAAAATTGAATCATACCATTTAAGAATTGATCTGATCCAATATCTCCCCTGGTAGTAAATTAATAACAAAGGGCAGTATAACTACAGATTTGAGTTGGTAATGTCATTGAATATTGGTGATCTACAAGCCATCCTCTGGAACTTAAAAAATGGTCAGCAAAGGAGAGACACACCCATGATACCCGAGTTTTTCTGAATTTACAAGGGAGCTATGATTCCAAGTTCCATTGCAAACCACATATTACTGCTGGGGTCACCAATTCAAGGAAGGAATGGCAATGACCTCTCACTAAAGATTAAGTGCCATAGCAGAGGGATCTTTTCACTGCTAACTCTCCACGATCTAGATAAAAAACTGTAGCATTATCTTATTGGTATTTGGAAAAGCAAAGACCTAGTGGTAAGTTAAGGGTCACATCCAGCCCTTAAGCTTGCAATGCCCTGTGCTGGGTAGTGTACTTTGGTAGTGTAATTTAATCAGCACAGCCTGATGTTTTCATTATTATCATCATGGCCTTTGCTCTTGAGAAAACAGATCCAGAGGAATGAAATTGCTTGCCTAGGTCACACAGCTGATAAATAAGAGCTCGGATTTGAACTGTGTGGTTTCTTACATTCTGTCTCCTTATAAGCTAGAAAGACGTATGGTAGATGACCTGGGTTCTTGTATTGATTAGGCCAGCAACTAAGTAAGACTATGCAAATTGTAGGTCCTCTGAATACCAGAATAAATGCTAGATTCATAGTTGATCAAGAAGGGTTTAAAGAAATATAACTAATCTTTGTATAATCTTTAGGGTACAATAGTGTGTGCTGATATTTTATGAGATATTCAAAGAATACTTGCACTGATCTTGATTTCCCCAGAGTAGCTTAAGTTTTGGATGACATACTACTTTTTTATTTGCTTTTGTGTTTTTTTGATATTTTTGGCATATTACCTGAGGTTCAAGGAGGCAAAGAATCTCTTCTCTATTCCAGATAATCTTCAGTAATAATAATATGTGCAACAAGGTGAAATGTGACCAAAAATGGAGTTTAGGTAATAGATGCATGAACTGGCACAGCTCCCTACACCCCCTTCTTCAATGTTCCCTGTGCAATTTGGACATATTTTTTAATTCCCATTTATAGTCAGTTCCCTTAGCTTTTAAGGAACTATTCAAAAAAGAAATATACCTGCCGATGTGAATACCAGGTTGCAGATAAATCTGCATGGTGACTTATACAGAAGGGGTAAGACTTTGAAGGCAAAGAAGACTTTGAACCCTGGCTCTGCAGCTTACTACCTGTGCAGCCTTATAGGGGGACTTGATGTCAGAGTCCCCATTTTACCATTTTTATTTGGATAATAATAACATAAATATGTTAACATATTACATATTCATTTCAAATATGTTAACATATAACATAAATAATAACACCTATATGATGCATATGATACCACTCTAGTGGCAGAAAGTGAAGAAGAACTAAAGAGCCACTTGATGGTGAAAGAGGAGAGTGAAAAAGCTGGCTTAAAACTCAACATTCAAAAAACTAAGATCATGGCATCCAGTCCTGTCACTTAATGGCAAATAGGGGAAAAAGTGGAAGCAGTGACAGATTTTATTTTCTTGGGCTCCAAAATCAATGTGAATGGTGACTGCAGCCATGAAATTAAAAGACGCTTGCTCCTTGGAAGGAAAGCTATGACAAAACTAGACAGCAAATTAAAAAGCAAAGACATCACTTTGCCAACAAAGGTCCATATAGTCAAAGCTACAGTTTTCCAGTAGTCATATATGGATGTGAGAGCTGTACCATAAGGAAGGCTGAATGCCAGAGAATTGATGCTTCTTGGTTGTGTTGCTGGAGAAGACTGTTCAGAATCACTTGGACAGCAAGGAGAACAAACCAGTCAATCCTAAAGGAAATCAACCCTGAATATTCATTGGAAGGACTGATGCTAAAGCTGAAGATCCAATAATTTGGCCACCTGATGCAAAGAACCAACTCATTGGAAAAGACAGTGATGTTGGGAAAGATTGAGGGCAAAAGGAGAAGAAATTGGCAGATGATGAGATGGTTAGATAGTGTCACCAACTCAATCATGGACATGAATTTGAGCAAACTCCCGAGACAGTGAAGAACAAGGAAGACTGGCATCCTGCAGTCCATGGTATCAGAAAGAGTCAGACACAACTTAGCGACTTATCAACAACAATCTGATGTTTCCATGATAAGGCCTGCTACTACTCTTAGGAGAAACTAAATCAAGCACAAAGAACAAGGAATGCCTAAAACCTACTTGGTGAAGCTGAACATCTTGTAGGTTGGGTTTATATTTTCTGGGTATTAGGACCTTTGTTCCTGGTCCATATTTACAGCCCTAACAGTATCACTAGCAGTTGGTTTTATTTAACAGAATACATAACCTATTTGCCAAACATTATTTTAAGTCCCTTGCAAATATTGACTCATTTCATCCTCACAACACTCTGTTTGTTATATCTGTACATTTTTAGGACATCACAAACATATCATGCTTTCTTTATAGAAGCTCCTAATAGCATTGCTGTTTAGGAGATGAGTAAATCAAAAGCACACATATTATAAAACAGAAACAAGTCTCCTAACCAGGTCTGCTGCTCTGTGTGTGTGTGTGTGTGTGTGTGTGTGTGTGTGTGTGTTCGTGCGCATGCGTGTACACATGTGTATCAATGGATCTGGATCAAGTGCTCTTTGTGTCACAAAGAAACCCAAGCTTACCTTCCTGCTTCAAGCCCCTGCCTCCTTTGAGTGCCACTTGAAACTTCTTAACCAGATTTCTGTAATTTTTAGGTTGTAAATTTTTTTTCCTGTTCTGTTATTAACTTTGAAGGAGAGCACTACTCTCAGTATCTTCCTTGAAATGTTTGTCACCAGACCCAACAAGTGTGATTTGGGGAATGAGAGATTTTGTACATTTGTATATATATATTTATGTATTTTTTGGTTTCTTATGAACATACTTAAGGAAGATATCGCCTAAGCCAATGTTTTCTTAGTCACAGGGTCCTGAGATGCAGGAAATAAAAAATGGTATTTGAACACCAAGGTACACACTATACATCCTCTGGCAGAAGCAAAGGAGCTCGCAATTAGTTACTAAGCTGCAGAATGTTAAATCATCCAAGGGACTTTAAATGATGTGGAAAATGACAATATTGTGAGAAGTTCTATGTAGTTGAACTAGAATTCAATGATCTAAAGACATAATAGGGCTTTTAAAAATTAAATTCATATTATTTATGTGATGATGGCAAAATATAACCATGAGGCTTTTTCCAGGGTGACATTTTCTAATTGCAATTAAAATTTAAAAAAAAAAAAAAAAGCATTTGCTCACCGAACTCTCGTGCAAATAAAAGAAATTCTGTGTTAACAAGTTGCAGTTGTCATCATTAATGAGAAATTGTGTACATATAGAACATGAAATTATTGGTTATCCAGCAAGGTTTTACAGTAAGGTAATTGGATGGGAGTATTGCACAATTGTTAGAACCGGAGTTTTTCTGTCAGAACAACCTGCAGGATGTAGACTAATTCATTCAGCAAGTACTTTTTGAGCGTCTACTGTGCGCTCAGATTCTGAGACTGTGGTACCATGTAGAGCAGATGTAATCAAGTAATAGTAATTGCTATGATGGGTCTTGCAGTCTAGTTGATGGAAGAGGAGATAACAAATTATTCATAAATAATATTTACATTTAATACTTCAGAGGAGAGGTACATGGGGCTATGCTCTGATAGTATGAAATCTGGTCTGGGAAGGTTAGCAGGGTAGTGCTGAGATGGGGTTAGGATGACTTCATAATTCTTATCAAAAAGCTTAGTGAAGTCCACCCATCTTGAAACAGCATGTTTCCATTGAGGCATTTTCCCTAAAGGAACAATTCAAAACACGTTAAGCATTTTTTTTTCTATAAGGACAGGAGATTGTTTTTATTATAGAAATGTTGAAAACATCTTAATTATTCAAAATTAAGCAATTAATTAACTTTATTATGTTCTTAGAAATAGTATCAACTACTGAAAATAGTTGAACAACGTAAAAATGTTTTTATAGTAATAAAAATGCATAGTAAAAAGAGTATCTATAAAATAGTATTTTAAATGCCTTCATCTTTATCCCAACCCTATTCTTTCTAGTTCAATTTATTCTTTGATTTCAAGTGTATCAATAGTCATATTAATAGCTCTTCATACTAGCTCCTGTTTAGCATCAAGTACTTTACATCCATTATTTCAATGGATCGCATGTAAAAGTGAAATAGGTATTATTATATTTATCTGTTTTTTGTATACTGCAACTTTTAAATATGTCACCAATGATATGTTTTCCCTGTGTAACAAAGAACTGTTTCAATACCCCTGCTATTTACCGTGAATTTCCTTATTGCTGTTTTATCTAAGAGAAATCTCTTGTTTTTTTTTTATTTTTTGTGACAGCATTCTGTGAAGAGGGCTGCAGATACGGTGGAACATGCATGGCTCCCAACAAATGTGTCTGTCCTTCTGGATTCACAGGAAGCCACTGCGAGCAAGGTAAGGAAGCTCTTTCTCTAGGACTATAGTAATGTGGATTGACTTGATACATTGCATCTTGTTGGTGGATGCGGCTCTCCCAAAGCTGAGTGCCTTTTGATTACTACATCATAGACATCCTCCCTCTGAAAACAGAACTTCACCTGCCCTCCTTCCAACGTGTCTAATTTAGCAAAGTCAAATCTTTTCCCTGCTACCATTTGCGGCGTGCATTTTAGTACTAATTAGACATAAAGCCTGACGAACTTACCTGCCCCACTTATCATCTACTGGGTAGCAACACAGGCAACCACTGGAGTTATAACAATCTGCTGTGTCTACAGAATGTAAATTTGAACCACATGCTCCTTGAGTAATTGTGCATTAAATAACTCCAGCAGCAGGTTTATTGGTGTACTTGGGATTTTATTCTAACACTGGTTTACTAAGAATGTTATCATTCATGGACCTGGTATTATAAGCCAATTACTGTTGATAAGAGTCCATTATGTGCAGCTTTCTATAAATGTAGTGTTTACACTGGGCAGTATTTGGTGAAATCCAGTTCTTTTATCAATTGGCGAAGTCCTCCCGTGTGTAAATGAAATTGGTATTCAATGCCAATGTACCAGTGTATGTATCAGTGCAAACAAGTTTATTTATGCCTTGTAAAACTGAATATTTCAGTGTATTTCCCCATGAGTTTCATTAGGCTAAAATCACTGTATTATGTTTTTCGAAGTCTGGAATATCATACTCAACTGGACACTTCTCATAGTACAGCATGCTGCTGCTGCTAAGTCGCCTCAGTTGTGTCCGACTCTGTGCAACCCCATAGACGACAGCCCACCAGGCTTCCCCGTCCCTGGGATTCTCCAGGCAAGAACACTGGAGTGGGTTGCCATTTCCTTCTCCAGTGCATGAAAGTGAAAAGTAAAAGGGAAGTCGCTCAGTCGTGTCTGACTCTTAGTGACCCATGGACTGCAGCCTACCACGCTCCTCCATCCATGGGATTTTCCAGGCAAGAGTACTAGAGTGGGTTGCCATTATAAACAAAAATATAGTGCTGTAGTCACTATGCCTATTATTAGATGAGGGGAGTATGTTTTCATCTAATGCCAAAGATCTATGCAAAGCTCTTGCTTCCTTTTTTCATGTTAAAGGTTTCTGAATTTAGATACTAATTTTTTAAATTAGCATGTTTATTTTCCCCCAACTTGTTTGACATATTACATTGTACTGCGTGTGTGTTTCTAAGGCAGCCTGATACTTTTTTTTTTTCTTTTTTTTTTTTAATAAATTTATTTATTTTAGTTGGGGGCTAATTACTTTACAATATTGTAATAGTTTTTGCCATACATTGACATGAATCAGCCATGGGTTTACATGTGTTCCCCTTCCTGGACCCCCCACCCACCTCCCTCCCTATCGCATCCTTCTGGGTCATCCCATTGCCCCGGCCCTGAGCCCTTGTCTCATGCATCGAACATGGAATGGTGTTCTGTTTCACATATGATAATATACATGTTTCAATGCTATCCTTCCAGAACATCCCACCCTCACCTTCTCCCTCAGAGTCCATAAAATTGTTCTATGCATCTGTGTCTCTTATTCTGTCTCGCATATAGGGTTATCGTTACCATCTTTCAAATTCCATATATATGCATTAGTATACTGTATTGTTGTTTTTCTTTCTGGCTTACTTCACTCTGTATAATGGGCTCCAGTTTCATCCATCTCAGTAGAACCGATTCAAATGTATTTTTTTTAATGGCTGAGTAATATTCCATTGTGTATATGTACCACAGCTTCCTTATCCATTCGTCTGCTGATGGATACTTTTTAAAAGAGTCAAAATTTAACTACATACATTATTCAACAAGGAAATCAACAATGTGTATCATTGTTCCCATATTTTGTGATAATTATCAACAAACTAGATCATATTTATTAAATACAAGTTACTTGATGTGTCTTTTAAAAAAGACATATAAAAGAGCCAAGTTCTGCCTCTGAGCAGGAGGAGAGAATTGCCATGTGGAACTGAAAGATTCTTGTCAAAAGCAAAGCAGCTTAGCCCACAGGCCCTTATTGTAGTACATCAGGTTTTAATCAGGTTTTCTAAAATGAAAAAAAAAAGCCACTAAAGTAAAGGTTCCTCATTATTTGCTCTAAAACTGCTATGCATTTCTTAAATTATTATAGAATATAGGAATTAATGGAGACAGAATGGTGATGATGATATAATGTTGATGATGATGGATTTTAATATTATTAATGATATACCATTTATCATGTACTAATTATGCATTATGTCTTTTAAGGGAGTATTTTAGTATTAAGAACAAACAAAAGAGATAGATATTATTATGCCCGCTTTGTAGATGGCACGTGAAAGCATGGGTAGATTAAAACTTCTGCAATTCTATGGAGTCAGTATTAGAATTGAGAAGAAAACTCAACTTGTCTTCCACAAACTACATTGTAAACCCTTGCATGTGTTCCAAAGGGATAATGCATGAACTTCTTATAAAATCTGAGTTCCTGGTGAATATGTAGGGGAGGGTCCATGAATTTACACTTTCACCAAGCCCCTCAGGTTGCTTGTTATAAACCAGTCATTATTATATTGTCATGATGATATTTAACCAGAGAATCCACTGTGTAGTTCTTACTCTATTTACTTCATGAAGAATGGGAGGAGAGCATTGATCTTAGACCAGAGCTTGAGTCAGTGTCAGCCCAGGAAGAATTAATTATGGTTTCTCATGGCTTGCTGATTTGACCTCTTCAATAAGTGGCTTCTTCTCTCTTCAATAAGTGGCTGATTGAATCAGTACTTACATTCTGGTCCATAATGTGGAACAGAAAATATCACGGTAAAGGAGAAAATCAAGACCAGAGGCAAAAGACAGACAGACATTGGCAGGTCATAGGTTCCTAGATGAATATTAAAGTAGAGATCAAGAATTACTTACTCTTGAACATGTATACAGTTGCAGTAAAGAAAAGAAAAAAAATAAAATAAGGTTTCTCTGTATATGACATTAACTTCCATCTGTAGCAAAACCATATTGACCAATATTCTAATTCCAGGAGATTTTTTGGATAAAGTACATATTTTTCCAATCAATTATGTGCAAGGGATCTATGTGAATTATGAGACTCTTTAAATCTATGTCATATCTTGTTGGAATTATTTTGTCATGCTCACTATTAGCAGTAAACATTAAATAATTCCACTTGCCTTTGAATAGTGATGCTAGATGTTGTGAGACACAAGGTGTAAAGGAGAAATGTAAATGCACTGTGGATGCCTTATGGCATGGTTACACTAAATGTTTTGTTTGATTTTAATTTTATGGCTAATTAAATGGTCCCATTTGAGCTATTTAGAATCTACTTATGTTTAGTTTTTAAAATATTTCCTTTGCCCTTGCCTCCTGTTATTGGCTTTATTCATTGTTTGTGATAGCCTTTCAGAATTCAAGTGTATTCAACTAAATCATAAAATGCATATCTGAAATATAATAAAGTTGAAAATCACACTCATGTTTGATGTGTAACACAGAGACGAACAACTCTGCATTTATTTTATTCTGATAAAATTTTAGTAAACTTAAACTTTTCATCACCCCACTCAAGATAAGCAAACATTTTACCTGCCTTGGTTTCTGGACAACGTACTACGTTCCTTCCTCTCTCCTACCCTTTGATCCTTCTCTGAGCCCTTGGCCTTGACTTGGTTTCACATCTAACATGGAGATGTATACAGAGAAAGATGAGTGGAGAACTAGGAAGAGTATTTGTGTTTCTCAGGATAGAAAAGGTCCCCAAGTGAAATCTCTTTGTCATCCTAGAAAGCTAAAAGGATATCATGCCACACTGATGTAGCCAAACAGAGAACCAAATGAAACAATCTGAAGTTGTCCTAGAGACTTCTCAAATATAATATCAAAGAGTTATACTAAATTCAGAGATACATTGCTTACCCTAAGATAGCATAGGATCCTCCTCTACGAAGTAAAGTTGCAAGCAGCGAAGAGATTCAGTATAAGTTGTCAAGCTTGTCTAGTGAATGGGTTCTTCACATTGACATTATCAACATGTTGGACAGGTAATTTTTTATTGCAGAGGGCTGTCCTATGCACTGTAGGATGTTTAAAAGCATCACTGGACTCTACCCACTAAACACCATTAGGAACCTACCCCCAGTCATTCAATCGAAGATGTCTCCGGACATTGCCAAATATCCCAGGAGGCAGAGTCACCCATGCTGACAAGTTCTGATCTAGATGTATCACTTTAAAATATATCTAACTATCTGTCTACTAATAAAATTATAAGCTTTTCTAAGAGATAGAAAAGCATTTTATAGAGCATCTCTTCAGGATTTTTAGCATTACTTTAGGTTTACTGTAATTAGAAAATCTTTTTTTTTTTCAAAGTATAGCTGACTTACAATGTTATATTGGTTTCAGTTGTGCAGCCTAGTAATTTGACATATTGATAGACTACTCCATACAAAGCTACTATAAAATATTGAAGGTATTCTCTGTGCTGGAGACCGTTTTGGTAACTCATTTATTTTATACCTGGTTTAGTGGTTTGTATCTCTAAATCTCCTTCACCTTTTCTGCCCTTGCCCCAACTCTCTCCCGTTGGGGAACCACTAGCTTGTTCCCTGTATCTATGAGTCTATTTCTGGCAAATTAATAAATAGCAAAAAAGCTGAACAGCATTGTCCGTTCACTATATAGTTTCTAGGACTTGTTTTTTCTATTTTGTTTATATGACATTTCTAATTTTCTACAATAATTATAGACTATGTTTACAATAAGAAATGATTTTTTAAAAGATTAACATAAAGAGAACTTAAAATTCATGAAAAGGACTTCATTTTTCTCAGTGACTGGCGATGTTTTGCCTTTCTTAAAGGGAAATGACTTTCTGCAGGATAATTATTCTATTCTTTCCCTGTGCTTCAGAACCCTGTAGATATGTAGACAGAGGGTAATAGTTTACTGTGAGCATATGGTCTGTCCACCAAGTAAAAAGAGTGGTCAGAAACAGGAATTTATCTGTTCTTCCAAATTTTGCATTTTGTCCCAATTTTGATGGAACTCTACTAAGTGTTCATGCTAAGTCACTTCAGTTGTATTTGACTCTTTGCGACCCCCTGGACGGCAGCCCACCAGGCTCTTCTGTCTATGGGACTCTCCAGGCAAGAATACTGGAGTGGGTTGCCATGCCCTCCTCCAAGGGATCTTCCTGACCCAGGGATAGAACCCATGTCTCCTGCGACTCCTGCATTGCAGGCAGATTCTTCATTTATTTGCTATTGCTCTGCCCACCTTTGTTTTGGAGAAAATGTATGAGTCTTTACAAGTGTGGATAATAGCTCCATTTTCTAAATGGAGAAGAGAATATTTCCTTGCAGGATATCACAGGACCCTGGGCAAGGCATTTGGGAGGAGAATGAGTGCAAATTCATAGCAGTTAGGAGAGTTATTTAACTTTTCTCAGGGTGAATTTTCTCAGGTTGTATGGCACATGCATGGTGCATGCTCAGTAAATGGAGGCCTCTATTATTAATGTTGCTGCTGTTGTTATGTAGCTAATAGATCCCCAGGAAAGAGTAAGCAGGACTTTTGTGATATCATATAAAAAGAAGTACCAGGAGTTGGGTTTCTCAGGTAGCTCAGTAGTAAAGAACTCCCCTGCCAATGCAGTGGGTTCAATCCCTGGGTCAAGAAGATCCCCTGGAGAAGGGAATAGTTGCCCACTCCAGTATTCTTGCCTCGGGAATCCCACAAACAGAGAAGCCTGGTGGGCTATGGTTCATGGGATCACAGAGAATCAGACACATCTTAGTGACTAATCAAATGAATAAAACGAACCAGGAGTTGAGAGTTTGCCCACCCAATTGAACCATCGAGGATGGATGTAGATACTCTTAACATTTTTATTAAAGTGATATGAGTATAAATTTGTTTGAAGAACTATTCCCTGCATTGTATATTTCAAGGAAAAAAGAGAACGACAGAGGAGAGGCATTGCAGTGGAGGCTGAGAGGAGTCCACACCTGATATAACATTAAGGTCATTCATCTTTAAAGCAGCTCAGTCTTGGGTTCAGCTGCTGAATCTCGAGTATCTTACTCCCCTCCTCATCTCAATTCCATCCACTCCATATTAGTTTTCCAGCTGTGATGGAGAAATTGAGTTAAAGATTTGATGCACTTCTCTATGGCTCCGAAATGGAGCTCTGAACTCTCAGAACTCCTTGGAGCTATTTCAAAACCCTCTTCATGGTCCTGCCAGGCTCACCATTTTATAGGATTCCAGACATCTGGAAAAATACCTGAAACCATTTTTCATTCTCATCTCCATGGTACAGAGCAAATTTTCAAGTCATTTCAAGTATAACTGTAGGAAGCGCTGCCTTTTGTTCACAAACCACGGTTTGGACTACAAAAATGCAGCCTGGGATAGTGTAAAGAATTCTAGACGGAAGGACAGAAACCTGTGTTCTGCTGTGAGATCTGCCACCATGAATTATTTATTTAGCCTCTGTGAAGTGAAACTTGCATCAGCCCACTACACACGGATGAGTCCAAATCTTTTGCCTTTGTTATTTCTTATGAGGAAAACTAGTCCCACCCTTGTGAACATATATGATGGTGGATATAAGTGTTACTCAAGCCAGTTAGTAGTGGAATTGAGGTTCTCAGCCATGAATGACTGAACCCAGATTTTATACACTTTCCAATAATCTGTTGCCTTTTGATCACATTACCTGCTTTCAAGGGCAATTAAACATAATAGATAATGTGCAAGGCTAAATAAATTATGTTCCTCTGTGAGCAATAAACCATAATCTCCCACTTGATTATGTGCACTGATTTATATATTCCTTTCAACGTCTTTGTTGCACCGAAGGTGGGAAGAAAAATAAATAAAAATAGGAGTAAGAGCACAGTCTTTGAAGTCATCTTAGCTCAATTTTAGTTAAACTCCATTATTTGCCAAGGGCTTCTCAGATGGCGCTCATGGTAAAGAATCTACCTGCCAATGCAGGAGACACAGGAGAAGTAGGTTCAGTCCCTGGGTAGGAAAGATCCCCTGGAAGAGGAAAATGGCAAACCACTCCAGTATTCTTGTCTGAAAAATTCCGTTGACAAGAGGAGCCTGGCGGGCTACAGTTCATAGGGTTGCAAGAGTTGGACATGACCGAGCACGCACACATAGTATGTTAACCAGAATCTATGGTATTGGATTGGGTTATACATGTTGTCGTTGTTCACTCACCCAGTTGTGTCCAACTCTTTGTGAACACATGGACTGCAGCACACCAGGCCTCCCTGTCCCTCACCATCTCCTGGAGCGTGCTCAAACTCATGTCCATTGCATTGGTGATGCCATCCAGCCATCTCACCCTCTGATGCCTTCTCCTTCTGCCCTCGGTCTTTGCCGGCATCCAGGACGTGTCAGCTGTTTGCATCAGATGACCAAACTGCTGGAGTTTCAGCTTCAGCATCAACCCTTCCATCGAGTGTTCAAGGTTGAATTCCTTTAAGATTGATTGGTTGATCTCCTTGCTGTCCAAGGGACTCTCAGGAGGTTATATGTGTGTGTGTGTGTGTGTGTGTGTGTGTGCGCGCATTTGTAATGGGCTTCCCATGTGGCTCAGTTGGTAAAGAATCCTCCTGCAATGTGGGAGACCTGGGTTCAGTCCCTGGGTTGGGAAGACCCCTGGAGAAGGGAAAGGCTACCCACTCCAGTATTCTGGCCTGGAGAATTCCATAGACTGTATAGTTCAAAGGGTCCCAAAGTGTCAGACATGACTGAGTGACTTTCAGTATTCAATCATATATATGTAATACAATGTTTCTAAGCTTCAGTTTGCCACTACAAAAAGGATAGCAGTTTTACTTACTGTATAATGTTACTGTGAGGTGAAATGAGATAGTCTATTTAAAGCACATGATAGAGTGCCTGGCACACTTCACTCATCAGCCTGCCACAATCTGAGAAGTCTCCAGTACAGAGATGAGGCACTTTGCCTTTTTTCTTTCAGTATTGTATTGTAAAATGCATGTGTGTCAAGGTTCTTCCCCTAGGTGAGATAATTTTATGGGAAAGAGAATAAGATCTCCTGTATCCAGTACAGTGGTTTTCTAGCATCGAGGCCCTCTGGATAAGAGATGTGTAGTTGCCAGTTCTTCTTTGGTGAGGTGCTCTGGTGAGGGTCTTTGGTCACGAGGGGCTTCCAAATAAAGTTCCCTTGGCATGACAGTCCTTTCATCCTTCTGTAGCTCTGAGCTTGTGAAAGGCCACTTCTCTCTTGTGGCTCCCTTGCTCTGCAATATTAACATGATTCGGATGATGCTCTGAAGCTCTTTTGTAGGATTTCAGTAAAGGAGACACTTTCCCCCTCCTTCATTCCAAGTCAGTTCTCTCTTAAGGTGTTTTTTTTCTTTTTTTCTACTTTATGACCGAGGCAGCCTCAGACCCAGGCATTAATCTTTAGATTCTTAAAGCCGAAGTCAAATACTATTTGCTAGGTACCTAACCATGGAGAGGACATTTCTAGATTATGCTTGAAGACTGTCACCCTGGGATGAGTTTACAGTGGATATTCTTACCTCTTGCTCCTGAGAAAAGAAAACAGACGGTGACCTGAAACTGGAAGCATGCCAGATAGCTCTCTCTAACCAAGTCCTCACTTTTGGCCTCATCACCATCCCTTGCTTGAATTTCTAGGTCTTTGTTTACAGAGCTGGAGAGTGGTTAATAGTTAATGTAGGCACAGCTGATTTTTGAGTGTTATAAAGGTAGTCTAGCACCCAGCTTTGAAACATGACATATTATGATGTATCAGAACTCTAACAGAAGAAACGTCCAGTCTTAATAGCCTATTACATTTGAATTCAACAAATATTTAGTAAATGAATATATGAATGAGGATACACAAAGACCCAAAATTTCACATGGTCCCGTCTCTTCATTTTATAGATCATAAGTCATAATGACTCCAGTTCAAATCTCATTTAAAAGACACCTAATATGTCTTTGAATGTTTATTATGTTGAAGATGAAGGAAAAAAATGTCATTAACAAGCATGCCATTCATAAGAATGGTATTGTATAGAAATTCTGTGTTTCCAGTAGTTTTGTCAGCTTGCCTCCCAGGAAGCAAAGTGAAGGGCACCAATCATTTTAATAAATTGACATTCACCATCAAATATATGAAAGCTATTAGGGATTACCTGTCTAGTTAGTAATGCAGAAAATAATTCCTGACTATTTAGATGACAAGCAGTTTTTCCTCCCCTCCAGGCAAGCTCATACGTATTAAACTGTGAAAGTCAGGAGTTGGGTTCATAGGCTCATTTTTAATCCTCTGCCCTAGGAAATTCAAAAGCCCCTTTAACTTGAAGCACAATGGCTCAACAGAAAGGAAATCCAGGCTTCTGTGAAAATATGACCAACTAGAACCCAGAAATTGCAAATTTTCCTTGGTAACTAGTATCCAGGAATTGTTTGTATCCAAGTATACTTAACGCACTGTAGATCATGTGGAAAAAACCTGATTGAAGCCACTAGCCTGACCGAAAAAGAATATAAACTCATGCAATTTGCATCACTTTCTCCTAACAGGATCCACTGATTAGAAAAGGTAGTTGCCTGAAAGTGTTGCCTTGGGTCCAAAATGTGATGAATCAAATAGCAGTATCTATGCATTCATTTTGGTGGTGTTTGAAAAGATAAGAAGTTTCAGGCTTTGCGGACTAATGTGGTTTTAAAGCATTCTCCATTTTTATAGAGACCTTAAAGTTATCTATGTGTGGCAGCAATTTTAGCCAAGAAGATTGAGTCCATGAGGGGAGATTCTAGAAGATTATTTTATTAATCTTGCTAAGAAAACCTTTCAGTACCTCTTCAGTGCTTAAGATAAAGTCCATCTTCCACAGCATGATCTCTAAAGACCTCCATGATTGGACCTCTGCTTGCCTCTCCAGCTTTATCTCCTCCTCCTCCTCATACATCTCAAAACCCAGCTCATTCTAAGTTACTCTTGTCACTGAAATGCACCTTACTCACAGCTTCTGCCTGTAATGTTATCTCTGCCTATAACACACATATAGGCTTACATGTTGATTACCAACCAGTCCAGTTCAGTTCAGTCGCTCAGTCATGTCTGACTCTTTGCGACTCCATGTACTGCAGCACGCCAGGTTTCCCAACTCCCGGAGCCTACTCAGACTCATGTCCATTGAGTTGGTGATGCCATCCAGCCATCTCATCCTCTGTTGTCCCCTTCTCCTCCTGCCTTCAAACTTTCCCAGCATCAGTTCAGTTCAGTTCAGTTCATTTCAGTCGCTCAGTCGTGTCTAACTCTTTGTGACCCCATGAATTGCAGCACGCCATCAAGGTCTTTTCAGATGAGTCAGTTCTTCTCATCAGGCGGCCAAAGTATTGAAGTTTCAGCTTCAGCATCAGCCCTTCCAATGAATATTACCAATGATTATCAATATCTGATATTAATTAAAGTACAGGTGTACCTCGAAGATACTGCAGGTTCAATTCCAGACCACTACAATGAAGGGACTATCAAAATAAAGCAAATCACGTAAATTGTTTTGGTTTCCCAGTTCGTATAGAAGTTATGTTGACACTCTACGGAGTCTACTAAGTGTGCAGGGCTTCCCTAGTGGCTCAGTGGTAAAGAATCCACCTGCAAAAGAGAAGACACAGGAGACCCAGGTTCAGTCTCTGGATTGGGAAGATCCCCTGGAGAAGGGCATGGCAACCCACTCCTGTATTCTTGCCTGGAGAATCCCATGGATAGAAGAGCCTGGCAGGCTATAGTCCATAGGGTCACAGAGTTGGACACGATTAAAGCGAGTGAGCACGCATGCACTAAGTATGCAATGGCATCTCAAAAAAAGCACTGCATGTATCTTAATTAAAAAATACTTTGTTACTCAAAAATTCTATCATCATCAGTGAGTTGTAGCAGTAACATAAAAAATAGCCATATTAACAAAACATTGTAGATCAACCATACTTCAGTAAAACAATTTTCAAAGGGAAAAAAAATATCACTGATCACAGATCACTGTAACAAATTTAACAGTAATGAAACAGTCTGAAATATGTTGAGAATTACCAGAATGTGACACAGAGACATGGAGAAAGCAAAGGCAGTTGAAAAAATGATGCCAATAGGCTTAGTGGACACAGGGTTGCCTCACAGCTTCAATTTGTAAAGAAGACAATGTCTGCAAAGCATAATAAAGCAAAGTACATATAACAAGGTGTGCTTGTACTGGAAAAGATTGATTTTTGAGGGTTGCTAATTATTTGAGTACTCCTAATCTGTTCCCTCTCAAAATATTCCTTCCATAGTTTTCCTTATCCCAGTTGGTGATGAAATCTACCCTTTCTCATTCTCTGGATCAAGATGCTGAAATTGTCCTTGACTTCTTTCTTTTGCAGTGCACATCTAAATCTTTGCTTTGACTTCAAGATATATTTGGAATCCAAGCATCATATGATCACTACCACCACTTCTACATATGACATCATTATCTTTAACCTAGATTATGGCCAAAACCTCCAAACTCTTCTCCTGTCCACTGTTGTACAATTGTCGCCTCTTTGTAATCATAACACGGTACTCAAGGGGACAATGCTGAAACATAGATTAGATCCAGTCATTTCTCTGCTCCAAACCCTCCATGGCTCCCCATTTCCTCAGTAAAAGTTAAAATCTTTATAGTGATCAACTTGACTCGACATGCTCTGGGATCCTCTCCCTGTTATTTCTCTGTCCTTACCATTCGGGGAGTGGGGGGATTTCAAGCGTCCTCACCCGAATCCCTTGTTTTCCTGTTATATATTCCTTATAGGTTGGTTGTTTGGAATGTTCTTCCCCCAAATATTTTCATGATCTGCTCCCTCACATCATTCAGATTTTTGTTCAAGTGTTACCTCCTCAGGAAGACCTTCACCCCTGACTAAAATAGCTCTTACTTTCTGTCTGTTGTATCATCAATAATAATAATAATTATTATTGTCATCAATAATGCTTTTCTTGACTGGTCCAACTACCCAGCCAGAATATAAACTCCATGGGGCAAGAGTTTTTTTTGTCTTATTGCCACTGTGTTTCCAGGGACTAGGGCAGCACTTGGCACATAACAGTTGCTCAAAACATCTTTTGCATATAGATAGTTGAATCTCTTTCAGTTTTGTATTAAGCTACAAAACCAAAATACTGTCATCAAGATATATCATAGAAAGAACGAGAAAATTATTGTTGTCAATCACACACCTTTATCCCTGGTATTTTTAGATCATATATAATCAGAGTTATCCCTGAGGTTTTCTTCTCCTCATATTCCCATTCAATCAGTCATCACAATCTATTTGTTTTTTCCTCTATTCTGTTGCCTAGTTGAAACCATCGTCATTTAGAGTTTGCTTGAAATGATAGCAGAGGGCAAGTCTTCAGGTCCCACATCCTGTTCTTTCTTCACAAAAAAGTGTTCTTTCTGTTTCATTGCCACCAATATAATCCCTATAAAAGGCAAATACAATCAAATCCTTTTCTTGATGAAAAACCTGAAATGGTTTCCAGTGCCTCTTGGTGTTAACTCCAACCTGGACTCTTCCTCTGAGTCCTTTTCCTATTTCAAGTTATAATCAATAATTTGAATTTTTTAGATTTTTCCAAGCTGTGATCCTACTGCAGGCCTCTGCCCAGGTTTTTTGGAACTCTTTGCTTCTCTTTCTCCACCTTTCTTTCTCTTCCCACCATTTCCAGCCCCCATCTTCCCTTGTTCACTTAGGTTTCAACTGAAGCTTTTCTTCAGAAATATTTTCTCAAACATCTTGTAACCTTGGCTACCTGCTCATTTTTATGAATGAGACATTAAAAGTTGGTTGAAAACTCAGTTTACCTATGTGTAATATTGACAAATGATTTTAAGTTTATTCTTTTGAGCAATTGAGATTTTTCGAGAAGATTCTTCCAGTCTAAGCTTCTTTTGGCTTCTCCACTGCAGGTTATGAATCATTTTTCTTAGGCCTTCTGAGTGAGTGAGTTAACTATCATCCATCTCTGTTTTAGCTTCCAGAATTATATTGCTCATGCCTCTTCTCCAATGTCCTTTGCGTTTGAGGGTTTATGTCCTTCATAATGTACCTTTAATATTATTTTATTACTGTTTCATGGAGAAAGGAGTGGGAGATGTGAGTATTTAATCTAGCAGCTTTAGTTGGAACTAAGCTCCTCAATTCTAAAATTGTTTCTGACTCATAGATGAAAAATCAAAATAAACCATGGATGAAAATGTATATACAATAATAGTAGAATGAAAGAATGAGGCATTGGAGGATATAAAATAAATTTCTCTTTCAGAATAGAGAAGATTGGGGAAGGGATGTAATTTAATTTATATCTCATGACAATTATTCTCTTTAAAAAAATATTAGAAGAAGCTTCCTGGAAAGATAGACATTTCCCCTTTGGAAGTAGAGTATCTATCTAATTTCAAAGACCAACAGAGCATTATTTAATATGTTAACTGTTTGAATTATTTCTTTAAATTCTCAGGATGTTATGAAAATTGGGGCCATAAATTGCCTTTCCACTAAGGATGGTTTAAGTCAGGTTTTAAAAAAAATCAAGAGCTATTTCATATGAAATTTCATTTGAAATGTAATTTCAAATGATTTGGAAGTGGGCCTTTCAATGGTTTGGGAAATGACCAAGGGAATATAAATAAGAGGAAATGGCAAAGGGAAATGTAGTACATAATTGGGGTTGAAGGACCATCAAGATATCACAGAGATAAGCACTGTACTCAGACTTACTTAACAACTTCATTAATGATCTGGAAGAAGGAGGATTCAACAAGTTAATTAAATCTACAGATGGTCCTTAGCGGAGTTGCAAATACCAGGGACAACTAAAAAATAATATGAGAAGACCTGAGGTCAAAATCTTTGATAGCTTTGGGCAAAAAGGAGCAAAATTAAATTTGGGAAGGATAATTACAATTGAATATACTTTGTTCAATGAAAAAATAGAAGTTAAACTGCAAATAGTACTGAATAGAAAATAAAGCTGGAAGAAATTCTGTGACTGATGAACAAGTTATTTAGACAATAGCCTTGCTTCATGGCTCTAGAAATAAATTCATTTTAAAAAGAACATGTACTTTTTAATAATATATTTGTGGTGTGCCTGATATTTACAACATTTAGTCATCAGGAGATGGCTCGTATGACAGGAACAAGTAAGAATTGCTTTAACCCTCAGATATACTTACATTCTAGTAAGGTAGATGGGGGGAAATCTCACAAAAATGGTATAAAGGATTCATGAGCTTAAGATGGAGAAGTGATGGGAAGAACAACATAATATGGAGGAGCCACTGAGAATCACCTGGCTGAAATTATTGTTGTTCAGCCACCAAGTCGTGTCGAACTCCTTGTGACCCCTTGGACTGCAGCATGCCAGGCTCCTCTGTCCTCCACTGTCTCCTGGAGTTTGCTCAAATTCATCTCCATTGAGTTGCTGATGCTGTCTAACCATCTCATCCTCTGCTGCCCCCTTCTCCTTTTGCCATCCAGCATCAGGGTCTTTTCCAATGCCAAAGTATAGGAGTCTCAGTTTCAGCATCAGTCCTTCCAATAAATATTCAGGGTTGATTTTCTTTAGGATGGACTGGTTGGATCTCCTTGCAGTCCAAGGGACTCTCAAGAGTCTTCTTCAGTTTGCACCACAGTGCAAAAGCATGAATTCTTCGACTAAGAAGTAGTTGATTTCAACTTTTCAATATGGACTGCTTACATTAGTGTGGTGGGATGTTGGGAAGACTGGCGGGTAATTTTGCATCCTGACCCGGTAGTACCATTCGCAGTAGAGTGCCCTCTCAGGTATAGGTAATGAAGGGTGTCTGCTTTCAATGGTATGGTCAATAGAATGGAATCCAGCCAAGGCCTGGGGACAGTAGAACAGTCTGGATGAAATTATAGTGATAACCATTAGAATAGAAGTCATCTGTATGCAAAGACACATGTGGGCAAGATGTCAACCACTTTTTGAGTACCTTGCCTTTGTCAAGATTGTTCCAAGCAATTTACATAAGTTAATGCCTTTAATGCTCACACTCAATCTACAGGATTAGACATTATTCTCATTTCCAATTTGCAATCAAGAAATCAAGCCTAGAAAATGTAAGAAAATCACCTAAGGTTAAGTGCTAATAAGCATGGGGAAACTGGAATTCAAACCAAGGGCTTCTGGCTTTTAAGATCTGTGTATGTGTGAGTGTGTTTTCCAACTGTGTTATACCATCTGTCATAGAAAATTAGCATAAATAATATATGCAGAACTCATCTGTATATGTATCTTTTGTCTATTCTTTAGAGTTTTATGTAGAGAAAAATTCTTCTGAGATTCATTGACAGAGCTATTCTTATATACAAGAAGGTTGTGAGAAGAATTCACTCTGTGAAATTTTCAATGCAAAATCATCTTAAAAGGAGTGTTTGTACCTAGGTTAATTGATTTTGTGTCTTGAGAGAGAAGACCCATTAAGTAACATATAACAGAAATTACATAATTTTATAGTATCATTCCCTACTATTGTCACCCAGAGTAGATTCCTAAGAGTCACCACATTTTACTGTTTAATTATTAAGTATTAGTTTCAGAGGTAGTGTTTGTATGTTATCCAATTCAGATAATCTATGAGTTTAGTTAAAGAGATATGTTGGAAATCTATCTATTCTTCAGCTGTAAGTGCCCCTACTCAGAAGGAACAAAAATTGCCAAATTCTTGTGTGTTGGCTACTAGGCCACCAAGTGTAACAGGACCCAGATGATGTTGATTTGTTTAGAAGTGATGAGGACATCTTGCATAGATACACACAAAAGTCATTAAATGAGTTGGAGAGAATTAAAATACACTTCACAGTTTTATTTGGAATAGGCTAGGGTGGGAAAATTCCTCATGAAAAGTGTGCTGAAAACTACTCAGCAGTGGGAAAATGCAGGCAGTTTTACTGGAAAGTGAGCAGGATATGTGAGAAATCCAGAAGATTAACAGTGAGAAGAGATGTCTAGGGTGACTGATTGCTTTAGCATCTCCATATCTGCCTTCTCTTTGAAACTAATCAGAATTCCTTAAGCTTCTGGTGAATGAGATTTCGAAGTGAGAAGAATTTTGTTTGTAATAAAAGTGAGGTGGTTTGAACTGAAACTTAATCACATTCAGGAAAGTCAAGTATCCCTTCTGGGAGAGATCAAGCAGATTATGAAATGATTTTAGAGAACTGGTAACAAGACCGTACTCTCTAACTTTCGAATCTATATTTGGCCAAGTAAAACACATGGAAAGAAAAATTCTGTTTTGGTCCCTTGGGTAAAAGACCTAAGAAGTATTTCTTTTTCATTCCTACTGAAATGACTCATTCAGTTTTTAGAGCTCACTTCACCCACTAAAATGGCATCGGTTATTGTGGAGAAATTTCTTCATGACGGAGTGGAATCTCTTCTATTATTCTAGTCATAGTAATTCCACCATTATTTAACACTGTATGAGAAATATCACAGGTCATGTTACAACATAAAACTTTGAAAAGCATACAATATTAAAAGCATAATTCTAGTTTTTCACATAAGTAGAAATTACACTGGCGTCTCTGAAAACAACACCTGAATCGAAGTCTCAAAGATGAGAACCTGAAAAAATAATAAAAAAAAAAGAAACATCAATCCTCAAAATCAACCAACTATGAGATTATATTGATTAAAAGGGTAAAGATAACACTAGCTGAGATGACTTCTAGCCTAGAGAGACCAGGTCAGTCCTCCCAGACCTTAAGTATCTTTTCAGTACCCTCTTCAATTCTAGAAGAATGTTGTTGAAAGTTTTGGCAGAAGCAGTTTTCACACGCATGTACCTGATGATGAAAATTTCTTCAGCAGGTAAATGAAGTTTTGCCCCAGTGCTTGTCATTAAACATCAGTAATTAACAAGCCATACCCTTTGAACTTGATTTTCACCTGTACTGTTACATTTTTCCTAAGGAGAGAAATCTTTAGGGAACTAAGCTATAGAACCTGGCAGTGGGGGTGGGAGAGGGTTGGATATAAATGTTTTCTAAAGCAATTTTCCAGTAGGAGCAACTGAAGTCACATTTATAAAACTAAATCATTCATATATAAAAATTATAAAATAATATGTGGTTCATTTAGTAAATAAAAACTGGTTCAGAATGATATTTATAACAGCAGAAAATGATTTCATCTCCGGTAAACAAAGGATTTCTAAAGAAAGGGTTAAAGAAATACAAAGACCTGGCAGCTAGAGTCACTTGTGATCTATAGAATTCACATGTATTTACTTAGCCTATTAATGGCTACCAACTACTTGCTATGTACAAAAATGATTTTTTAAAAATCCAGTTTATCTGTTACCAGAGGAGATAAGAGAGTAATTATTAATACATGATTTCTCTGGTGGCTCAGCTGGTAAAGAATCTACCTGCAATGCAGGAGATCTGAGTTGGATACCTGGGTTGGGAAGATCCCCTGGAGAAGGGAACGGCCACCCACGCCAGTATACTGGCCTGGAGAATTTTATGGACTGTATAGTCCATGGGGTCGCAGAGAGTTGGACACGACTGAGCGACTTTCATTTTCACTTTAAAATAATAAATTCTGTATGAGTGCAATAAAGAGCTTTGGTGGAATTTTCAGTTCAGTTCAGTCGCTCAGTCGTGTCCGACTCTTTGTGACCCCAAGAATTGCAGCACGCCAGGCCTCTCTGTCCATCACCAACTCCCGGAGTCTACCCAAACCCATGTCCATCAAGTCGGTGATGCTATCCAACCATCACATCCTCTGTCGTCCCTTTCTCCTCCCGCCCCCAATCCTACCCAGCATTAGGGTCTTTTCCAATGAGTCAACTCTTCGCATGAGGTGGCCAAAGTATTGGAGTTTCAGCTTCAACATCAGAACTTCCAATGAACAACCAGGATTGATCTCTTTTAGGATGGATTGATTGGATCTCCTTGCAGTCCAAGGGACTCTCAAGAGTCTTCTCCAACACCACAGTTCAAAAGCATCAATTCTGTGGCACTCAGCTTTCTTCACCGTCCAACTCTCACAACCATACATGACAACTGGAAAAACCATAGCCTTGACTAGATGGACCTTTGTTGGCAAAGTAATGTCTCTGCTTTTCAATATGCTATCTAGGTTGGCCATAACCTTCTTTCCAAGAAGTAAGCGTCTTTTAATTTCATGGCTGCAGTCACCATCAGCAGTGATTCTGGAGCCCAAAAAAATAAAGTCTGACACTGTTTCCACTGTTTCCCCATCTATTTCCCATGAAGTGGTGGGACCAGATGCCATGATCTTAGTTTTCTGAATGTTGAGCTTTACGCCAACTTTTTCACTCTCCTCTTTCACCTTCATCAAGAGGCTCTTTAGTTCTTCTTCACTTTCTGCCATAAGGGTGGTGTCATCCACATATCTGAGGTTATTGATATCTCTCCCAGCAATCTTGATTCCAGCTTGTGTTTCTTCCAGCCCAGCATTTCTCATGATGTACTCTGCATATAAGTTAAATAAGCAGGGTGACAATATACAGCCTTGACGTACTCCTTTTCTTATTTGGAACCAGTCTGTTGTTCCATGTCCAGTTCTAACTGTTGCTTCCTGACCTGCATACAGGTTTCTCAAGAGACAGGTCAGATGGTCTGGTATTCCCATCTCTTTCAGAATTTTCCACAGTTTCTTGTGATCCACGCAGTCAAAGGCTTTGGCATAGTCAATAAAGCAGAAATAGATGTTTTTCTGGAACTCTCTTGCTTTTTTGATGATCCAGCGGATATTGGCAATTGGATCTCTGGTTCCTCTGCCTTTTCTAAAACCAGCTTGAACATCTGGAAGTTCACGGTTCACGTATTGCTGAAGCCTGGCTTGGAGAATTTTGAGCATTACTTTACTAGCATGTGAGATGAGTGCAATTGTGCTGTAGTTTGAGCATTCTTTGGCATTGCCTTTTTTGGGATTGGAACGAAAACTGACCTTTTCCAGTCCTGTGGCCACTGCTGAGTTTTCCAAATTTGCTGGCATATCTAGTACAGCACTTTCACAGCATCACCTTTGAGGATTTGAAATAGCTCAACTGGAATTCCATGACCTCCACTAGCTTTGTTCGTAGTGATGCTTTCCAAGGCCCACTTGACTTCACATTCCAGGATGTCTGCCTCTAGGTGAGTGATCACACCATCATGATTATCTGGGTCGTGAAGATCTTTTTTGTACAGTTCTTCTGTGTATTCTTGCCACCTCTTCTTAATATCTTCTGCTTCTGTTAGGTCCATACCATTTCTTGCCTTTATCAAGCCTATCTTTGCATGAAATGTTCCTTTGGTATCTTTCATTTTCTTGAAGAGATCTCTAGTCTTTCCCAATCTGTTGTTTTCCTCTATTTGTTTGCACTGATCGCTGAGGAAGGCTTTCTTATCTCTCCTTGCTATTCTTTGGAACTCTGCATTCAGATGGGAATATCTTTCCTTTTCTCCTTTGCTTTTCGCTTCTCTTCTCTTCCCAGCTATCTGTAAGGCCTCCTCAGACAGCCATTTTGCTTTTCTTTTCCATTGGGATTTTCTTGATCCCTGTTTCCTGTACAATGTCACGAACCTCTGTCCATAGTTCATCAGGCACTCTGTCTATCAGTTCTAGTCCCTTAAATCCATTTGTCACTTCCACTGTATACTCATAAGGGATTTAATCTAGGTCATACCTGAATGGACTAGTGGTTTTCCCTACTTTCTTCAATTTAAGTCTGAGTTTGGCAATAAGCAGTTCATGATCTGAGCCACAGTCTGCTCCTGGTCTTGTTTTTTCTGACTGTATAGAGGTTCTCCATCTTTGGCTGCAAAGAATATAATCAGTCTGATTTTGGTGTTGACCATCTGGTGATGTCCATGTGTAGAGTCTTCTCTTGTGTTGTTGGAATAGGGTGTTTGCTATTACCAGTGCGTTCTCGTGGCAAAACTCTATTAGCCTTTGCCCTGCTTCATTCTGTACTCCAAGGGCAAATTTGCTTGTTAACTCCGGGTATTTCTTGACTTCCTACTTTTGCATTCCAGTCCCCTATAATGAAAAGGACATCTTTTTTGGGTGTTAGTTCTAGAAGGTCTCGTAGGTCTTCATAGAACCGTTCAACTTCAGCTTCTTCGGTGTTACTGGTCGGGGCATAGACTTGGATTACCGTGATATTGAATGGTTTGCCTTGGAAACAAACAGAGATCATTCTATTGTTTTTGAGATTGCATCCAAGTACTGCATTTTGGACTCTTTTGTTGACCATGATGGCCACTCCATTTCTTCTAAGAGATTCTTGCCCACAGTAGTAGATATAATGTCCTCTGAGTTAAATTCACCTATTCCAGTCCATCTTAGTTCGCTGATTCCTAGAATGTCGACGTTCACTCTTGCCATCTCCTGTTTGACCACTTCCAATTTGCCTTGACACACTGAAACTAAAATTACAGAAAACTAGCTAATCTGATCACATGGACCACAGCCTTGTATATCTCAATGAAACTAAGCCATGCCGTGTGGGGACACCCAAGATGGATGGGTGGAGAGGTCTGACAGAATGTGGTCCACTGGAGAAGGGCATGGCAAACCACTTCAGTACTCTTGCCTTGAGAACCCCATGAACAGTATGAAAAGGCAAAAAGATAGGACACTGAAAGATGAACTTCCCAGGTCAGTAGGTGCCCAATATGCTACTGGAGATCAGTGGAGAAATAACTTCAGAAAGAATGATGGGATGGAGCCAAAGCAAAAATGATAACCAACTGTGGATGTGACGTGATAGATGCAAAGTCCAATGCTGTAAAGAGCAATATTGCATAGGAACCTGGAATGTTAGGTGGAATTTTAAGCGAGGAATATTCTGTTTTGGGGGGAATAGAGGAAAAAGTAAGAAAATTATAGTGACTGACAGGCATTTGGATAGCATTTTAAGTAATGACTCAGACACATCCAACTCAAAGTAGAGAAGTGGCATTCCAGACAGAGAAAATAGCATGAAAAAAGTTTTGTAGGATGAAATTACAGGACCATCTAGGGAAAGCTGAGCAATCTAGTCTAAAAGGTGAGTTGGGATTATACTTATTTGTATGAAACTCAGATGCAGAAGGATGAGCTAATCATCTCTCTAACTGAACATCATCATGTTGTTATTGCAAGTTCTCTCTCTTGTTTATTTAATCTCGGCTGTCTCTCACTGCTCCCTACTCTCAATGTCTCGAGCTACTACACACACAACTATTTAATGTGCCTCATAAGTTTCTTTCCTTATATGTATTCCTTGAAATGTGAATTTCTCTTTTTTGCATTTTGATTTTCAATTTATTTTGTCATGATTCCCCTCTTTAAAAACTCAGAATTTTGAGACATCCTTGCTAGTCCAGTGGGTATAAGATTCTGTGCTTGCAACGTAAGGGGCCTAGGTTCCATACCCTGGTCAGGGAACTAGATCCCACATGCCACAACTAAAGATCAAGTGTGCTGCAACTAAGACTGGGCACAGCCAAATAAATAAACATTAAAAATTAAATAAAACTCAGAACCTTTGTTTAAGTGTAAGATTTAGAGTGATTGCTCTTTACTTAGAGTCCACTTACTCTGACTAGTAAGAGGTTCCCCCCCCAACTTTATTTATTTATTTATTTTAATAATTTATTTATTTTAGTTGGGGGCTAATTACTTTACAATATTGTAGTGGTTTTTGCCATACATTGACATGAATCAGCCACGGGCTTACATGTGTTCCCCGTTGTGAAACCCCCTCCCACCACCCTCCCCATCACATCCCTCTGGGTCATCCCATTGCACCAGCCCTGAGCACTTGTCTCATGCATCGAACCTGGACTGGCGTTGTGTTTCACATATGATAATATACATGTTTCAATGCTATTCTCTCAGAACGTCCCACCCTCACCTTCTCCCACAGAGTCCATAAGACTGTTCTATGCATCTGTGTCTCTTTTTCTGTCTCACATATAGGGTTATCGTTACCATCGTTCAAATTCCATATATGTGCATTAGTATACTGTATTGATGTTTTTCTTTCTGGCTTACTTCACTCTGTATAATGGGCTCCAGTTTCATCCATCTCATTAGAACTGATTCAAATGTATTCTTTTTAATGGCTGAGTAATATTCCATTGTGTATATGCACCACAGCTTCCTTATCCATTCATCTGCTGATGGACATCTAGGCTGCTTCCATGGCCTGGCTATTATAAACAGTGCTGCGATGAACATTGGGGTACACGTGTCTCTTTCAATTCTGGTTTCCTTGGTGTGTATACCCAGCAGTGGGATTGCTGGGTCATATGGCAGTTCTATTCCCAGTTTTTTAAGGAATCTCCACACTTGAAATAGTGTTTATTTTTCAGATTTAAGGGTTTTGAAATGTATATGTGCAAGCTAAATAAAGCAAACTACTCTCAGAGGATCACTGTAGTGCAAAACATAGAAATATACAAGGTCTCTTTTATAGGATACAAAAATGATAATATCATCATATACAAAGAAAAACTGTGATGCTACATGAGGTGGTGTTCTAAGTGTGTTTCCATCATGTTTTTCTCACACTTTTCCCTCCAAAATAAAACCCAGACAACCACAATTCCCCTTGAGAGATCAAGTCACACGAAATGTGACTCTGTAATGTGACCTCTTCATTGTCATGTCGTCATTTTGAGAATTTTACTGGTACATAGACCAGAACAGGAATTGATGTGTTAAAATGAATATATGAGCTTTATTTGACTAACTCCTACCAGATTGTTTTCAGAACAACCACATAAGATCAAATGTCTGCCAACAGTGTATATTTCTGTCAATATACAGCATTGTCTAGCTTTCTAAGCTTGCCAATCTAATCTATGTAAACGATAGATCATTGTTTAATTTTAATTTATCCAAGTAGCAATGAATTTGAGTATCTCTTCTTCTGCTTTTTAGCCTTTTAGAGTTCCTTTTTTTAAAAAAGCCTACTGATTTATTTTTGCCCCTTTTTCTATTGTGTCCTATATTTTCCTCATTGATTTTTAGGAGTTATATATTGGAATGATGTTGAATAGAGGTAAAGATAGGTTAGCTTCATCCTGTTTTTCCATTATAAAATAATTTCTACTTTAACTATAATACTATAATATTTGCTGTGAGTTTTTGATATATCACTTCTAGTACAAAGTTCTTTTCTACTCCAGGGTCATAGGATATACATATATATGTACATTCATTATATTTATTATATTATATATTTATAATGAGGACTATATATCCTATGTGAGGTAGGATTATAAAGGCAAAAATATTAAACTCCTATTATTTTACAAAATACATACATGATTTACAATTCTTTTTAAAATGAGCTTAGTTTAAAACAAATGAAGGCTGGGTCTTGGCATCAGGCATAAATGGATTTACCATTGCTTTTGTATGTCTTAAAAGTTCTCTTGATTTTTGGATTAAAAAAGTGGTATATTTTCATTGTAAAAAATGGAAAAATATGAAAAAGAAAACAATTAAAATTACTCATAATTTTTACACCAGAAGAGGAACTACTCATATTACTCTATTCCTTTTCACTTAGCATATTTATGTATGCTAAAATTCTAAAAGTTTTCAACTTAAAATATGCTTATTGTATAATTTGTCATGTAAAACATATAAATTATATAATTAAATGTACATCTATTTTAAATCTTATATAATTGTATAGGTGGATTTCATAGGCACATGTGCTCTAGAATCACATTTTAAATTATCTGAAATAGTGCATTTAAATATTAATATTTTATAAGAAATACAAAAATTATATAAATTTGAAAAGTATGTTTGTAATTAAGAGCTAGCCCATACTATAGATATGAGACTTTATTTTGATAAAGCATTATAAATAATTGCTTTTGATGGAAGATATTTTAATTGTAATAATGATAATAATAACAGTGGACTTGGCTTACTCACCTAAAATGTGTCTCCTGTTGGAATTCGAGGCATCAGAGTCTGAACACAACTACAAACCACATTTCCCAAGGCTCTCTCTGTCTTTAAACGTTCATTAAAACATATGCCACATATGGCTCCTCCTCCTTGTCTAGCAGTCTAAGAGCCTTGTGTAATTCAGTCCCTGTATCTCTTCTCATGTTGGGTGATTCATCAATGCACATGAGTTCAGCTGTATGGAAAGCTTCTGGGCCCACAACTCCACTGGCCTTGATAAGACGGAAGGTCTAAGGGGTAGCATCTATTTGGTGTTGGACACAATTGGAATCTGCAAGATTCAGGCAAAAACAAGAATCATTGTGGGCCTCAGAAAGGTCTGATATGAGGAAGGCAGGTGGATGGAGCACTAGATTTCATTAGAACAAAGGTTGCATCAGTTTTGCCACTAATCACCTGACCCTTATGGTAGATGTGTGCAGTGGAAGTTCAGTGCCCTCTGAACTGAATTCTAGGTTCTTTCATGTAGTGTTTAAAAATCTGTTTTTATTTTTACCTTATTTGCTCACATAAAAAAGGCCTCCTAGGTGAGACAGTAGTAAAGAATCTACCTATCAGTGCAGGAGACATAGGAGACATGGGTTCAATTCCTGGGTCAAGAAGATCGCCTGGAGGGGGAAATGGCAACCCACTCCAGCATTCTAGCCTGGGAAAATCCCATGGACAGAGAAACCATTGGACTGCAAAGAGTTGTACACAACTGAACTTGCACACTCACTTAAAAAAGGTTATTCCTATCCCATTCTTTTCATACTGTTCGTGGGGGAGATTGAAGGCAGGAGGAGAAGGGAACGGGAGAGGATGAGATGGTTGGGTGGCATCACCGACCTGAGGGACATGAGTATGAGCAAGCTATGGGAGTTGGTGATGGACAAGGAAGCCTGGTGTACTGCAGTTCATGGGGTTGCAAAGAGTCAGACATGACAGTGACTGAACTGAACTGATTCCAATCTTGCCTTGGGTGCTTGTTTTTCCATTTTTCTCTCTTTCTCTCTTTTTCCAGTTCCTTACACTTTAAATAGGGAACTTACAGTCAGAGATTTTTATAGCACTAATTGGACTTGCCAACTCCCAAGTGATCCAGTTATTCAGTAGCAGTTAGAAACACTGCTCAGGATGCTTATTACAACATTCTGATCTGTCTCTTGCTGGGAATTATTGTCATCTCTCTATTGAAGAAAAGGAAACAAAAAACTTAGAAATAAGTATAAGCTGATATAACTAATTGCATTTACGAAGACATCTCTTGAAATTTGCTGTAAAGCCCCAGGGAAAATCAAGCATGAGAGAGATGAAAATGGAATATGAAACCTCTCCATTTCAGGTCAGTTGGATGCCTACAAGTAGACAACCTTCACGATTGATGGCTGGCTAAGAAACAATGCATTGGTTGTTTAGTCTCAGTGTCAGTAAGTGGGATTTAGTCAATTGTGTTTGTGGTTGACAGTCTCATTTGGATGCTATTCAGGTATTGGCATTTGGTAGAACTTATGGTAAATAGCTAACCTAGGTTTTAGAATGAGACACAGACCTGCTTCTAATTTCAACACTTACCATTGGGTATCTTTGGGCAAGTCTAATAATTTGGGGTTTAGGCTTTTGTGTCCCGTCCTTTCATATTTGGAAAATAATGACTAAGTAATTTTTTAGGATAAGTAAAAATAATAATAGCTAATATTTATGGAGGACTAACTCTCTACCCTGGTGGCTCAGATGGTAAAGAATTCTGCCTGCAATGCAGGAGACCCAGGTTCAATACCTGGGTTGGGAAATCCCCTGGAGGAGGGCATGGCAACCCACTCTAATATTCTTGCCTGGAGAATTCCACGGACAGGGGAGCCTGGAGGGTCACAGTCCATGGGGTCTCAAAGAGTCGGACATGACTGAGTGACTAACACTTTCATCTTCAATTCTGTACCAGATGCAGATTTAAGTGTTTTTACATATATTTACTAATTTAAACATCAAAATGTATACAACCAGTTTCCCCATTTTATAGATGAGGAAACTGAGGCAGAGAGAAAATAAGTACCCTAGGAATATGGCAGATTCGGGTTTGGAATTTAGGAAATCGAGTTAGACAGCCTGCATTTTAAAACTCTGCTCTCTGCTGTTGTCACCTTGTAATAATGTATCTCATCTGGGAAAGCTGTGATGCTGATGGAAAACAATGGTAATGCCGATGATGGAAGTCGATAGTGATCTGGTGTCAAGGAAAGAATGTTACTAACACCCTTACCCTGAGCAAGTCAGCTTCTTTTTCACAGCTCCTTCATTGTAGCATTGCCAACTGGTTTAGAATTTCACAGACGGAATATCTGTGCAAATATAAAAGGTTATTTCTGTACACATTACTGGAGGACTACTCAGTGATTGGATAGTGCTTAGAAATAAATTCTAGCTCTGATTTTCTTTTTTCTCTTAATTTTCACATCTCTTTCAGAAAGTCATCTTTGCTAAAACTCTGGTTTGGGTCATAAAATCCTTTCTGAACTCTCAAGGTTGGAGATGAGCCTTATTTAGATCTCTTCTTACTCAAACACCCACCCCCTCCCCCACTCTCCACCCAAAGTTTATTTTCTTGTGAACTCATTCTAATGTTTGTTGTGGTGGTGGTTGTTTGTTTGTTTTCTGTGAAAGGATCTCACTCCTACTGAAGCAGCACATTTTGTCACATTCATTCCTATTTTCAGGTGGAATCTGCCTCCTTATAATTTCAACTTGTGGTCCTAGTTTTCCATCTTGGAACCATTAGGGAACTAGTCCCTTGCATGTAACAGCATCCTAGTAGCTGAGAGAAGCCTAAATTTATTCCCATTAAATTTCCTGTTTTGGATTTGACCCACAGCTCTATGTTTCCAAGTTCATTTGGGATCATAATCTTGACATCCTGTTTATTCACAGTCCCATCAGTTTAATGTTATCTCTAAAGCTGGTAAGCATGTGATGCCCGCCCTCTGTCTGTCTCTCCAGTTCCTGAGTTGGGGGAAACTTTCATTTCTGCTCTGCAGTCCAATCACATTAGACACCGAAGTTGGCACGTATGTATGACTTGTTTGTGCCACAAATAGAGGAAAAATATAGACTTTCAGTTTCATTAACATGTCACCCTTTAGCATCTAATCTTTTTATATGATTGTACTGATTATAGCTCTTTTCTCTTTCTTTGTCCACTTGTTTCATAGTTAATGATCTCTGTCCACATCTCAGTGCCAGGGCAAAGCAATAGACGTGGAAGTCATAGGATAACAGAGACTGTAAGAGGAAAGAGACTGAGAGATGCTGCCTTTGAAAGGGTCTCTGTCAGTCACACAGAAAATAACACATTTCAGACACCAAGTGATGACAGGAGTGACAAATTTCAGACTGTGTCTTTGGATGTCAGAGAGCTATAGAAAGAATATGGCAAAGAAAAGCAGCACATTTAGCTCTATCCCTTTCATTCTATTTTAAATTATAAAACCCTTTCTGTAACATTGGCTGTTAAAGCTGAAATACCACTTGCTATAAAGCCATCTTAATAGAACATACAAAGTGTCTTTTTAGTGAAAACGTAAAAGATTTTTATTGGATTGACAAAGTAAAATCTTCAGCCAGAGCTCCTTGGGAAGAAAAATATATATACTTAGGTAATGGAAGTCACCTGCAAACCATAAAGCTGTCCACGATCCTGTATAAGGTACAGACAATTAAAAGAGGTAGTTGGGAAGACTTTCTTTGTTACTTCAACAAATGTCAAATGGCATCATTTTCCCCAAATTCTTAAATGCAAAATGCTTCCCTGGTGAACTGGAATGCCAGGTGAGGACTGTGAAGGGCTGTTGTACTCAGGTGTCAGATACTTGTCCTACATGCAACTTGTATCAGCACTTTAGGGAAGTTATACTATGTTCCCTGTGGGGACACTACCCAGAAAGGGCAAACTGACCTAAAAATTATTCTGAGTTCCTGCTGGAGGCAGATTTAGTTATAACCTCAGATTATATGAGGGATCCATTAGGCTGTAGCTGGGAGGTGGAAACGTGCATCACTGAGACTTAAGAAAAAGGATCTTGGAGCATGTTTGGATGGTCAGAGAAAGCAAGACTGACTCAGCATTTCCTATTTAAGCCATTCCTAGCACATGAAGCATCTTTAACCTTATTGTAGCCTTTATGCTAGAGCAGGAGGAGTGTGAGGTTCACATGAGGCATCCTGGGTCTGCATCCTGCTTTCACCTGCCAATAACTATGTCATCCTGAAACTGTTTATCCTATAAAATGGCTTAATAACTTCTGTTGCTGTTATTGTTGTTTATTTGCTAAGTCATGTCCAACTCTTTGAGACCCCATGTACTGTAGCCTACCAGGCTCCTCTGGGAAAATCTGTGGGATTTTCCAGGCAAGAATACTTGAGTGGGTTGCCATTTCCTTCTCCAGGGGATCTTCCTGACCCAAGGATCGAAATTTTGTCTTCTGCTTGGCAGGCGGGTTCTTTACCACTGAGCCTCCAGGGAAGCCCTAATAACCTCTACTTCACAAATTTATAGTGAGGAGTACGTGCAATACTGTAGACATAGAGCTGTGCCTTGCACTTTGTGTATTTTTAGATATAGTTTCTCTCTCTCCTTCAGTTTAATTTTGTAACGAGAAAGGAAGTAGGTTGCCACTTAAATGTTAGAAAAGATATTCCCATCTGATATCAGCTTTAAATATTTATACTGGGAGTCTGAAAGAACAGATGCAGGCTTCCAGTTGTCAGGAAGTGGCTGTGGTCATCTTGGTTTTTCATCTGTCTTTTCTGGTGTCAGCCAGACTAAAGTTTTTGCACAGATGAAATTTGACAACTGAAAAGTAGAACAACTTTTCTGAACTCCTCACATTTTCAGCACCTCCTTTCCTCATCCTCTTCTTACTGAGGGGAGAAAGTATACCTGTACTATCATCTAGATATTCTCTAGCTATTCCTATAATATCTAGATATTCCTATAATGTAGCCACATTCCATTGCCAGGTTATCAAATGTGCTTATCAGGGGAAAAAGGCAAAGTTAAGAAGAAGAATTGGAACTACACAGTACTTTAACTAGCTTGGTGGAAATCACCTTTTCATTTTCTTTTTTTGAACTAATTTGTCTTTTAATCTAGACAATGTCTTTGGCAACTTGGTCTCTACAGCTCTATAGAGAATAAATAGGCTTTATCTCTTATGATGTTTTTGCCACTCTTATTCCCCTTCATCTATTTTGTCCTTTCTCTCTAGCAGTCACTAGTTTGTTCTATGACTCTGTTTCTGGTTTATTTTTTATATTCCACATATAAGTAAAATTGTACGGTATTTGTTTTTCTTTTACTTATTTCACTTAACATAATGCCATACGGGTCCATCCATATTGCCGCAGAGAGTAAGACTGCATTCTTTTTATGGCTAATAATCATGTGTATATAAATAATAACTGTAAATACATGTGTGTATATATATATATACATATATATATATGATCCATTTATTTATTGATAGACACTTAAGTTGCTTCCGTATCTTGGTCATTGTAAATTATGCTTCTATGAAGAGAGGGATACATATATCTTTGTGACTTAGTGTCTTCATTTTTTTTCTCCAGATTAATACTCAAAAGTGGAATTGTGGGATTATATGGTAGTTCTTTCTTTAATGTTTTGTGGAGACTTCATACTATTTTCTATGATGGTTGTATCAATTTACATTCCCACCACGAGTGCGCAAGTGTCTCCTTTACTTCAGCTTTACTGTTTCTGTTTGGTGGTAGCCATTCCAACAGGTGTGATGTGGTATCTCATTGTGGTTTTGTTTGCATTTCTCTGAGTGAGTAGTGGTGTTGAACATCTTTACATGTGCCTGTTGACCATCTGTATATCTTCCATGAAAAATGAAATGTATATCTTCCATGAAAAATTCTTTAACCTAAGAGTGCATCTGCCAGAAAGGTCTTTCTCAGTCTTCCATCAGCAGCTTGTGAGACCTACTGAAGTTTCTGAACCCCTCTCATTTGCTTCTAAAGTCACCCTGAGATAGAGCTGAGCATTGCAACTCTTTCTTTTTATTGGATAATGATGCAAAGGTGAGAGCAGCTAAGAGTAAGCTGGCCCTATTGATATTAACTGATGCCTGAAGAATTGAGCAGTGACTCAGTTATCAATATCTGCAGGGAAGCCACTGACAGGATCAAGTAAAAGGTGGCTGACCTCCTGTGGAGGACACGCTTTGCTGCTGAAATGGCTATAAAGTCATTCTACATAGATTAAGGTATAGAGGAAAAGTCACTTACTCTATTTTATTATTGTAAATAAATTATAACCCTATTCTGAGCTCCCATTTTATAGACTAGTGTGAATTTAATCTTTAGCATTTTGAAGAGGGTTCCCTCACAGAGTCCTGTGAAGATCTTGGGGGTCTCATGGGGCACAAAGCATTTGCACATGTCATATTCTACACTGGTCATGTTCGTATGCTCATAGAACAAACCTGCATGGACTTTTAAATTTGGAGGTTTTACAAATGACACAAATCCTACCTAACCTATCTTAACCAAACTGGAAAATGTGTTTTGCATTGTTGAAATGTCCAAGGGAAGAGCCTCGTCTGTGGGCTCAGCTAGATAAAAGTGCTCATATGTTATAAATCTTTCTCTCATGTTTCTCTTCATCTGGGTTAGTTTTCTTATCATCAGGTTCTTGCCCCATGGTAAAATGTTGGCTACCTGACACCCCAAGTACCCCACTTTATGTGTTGCTTATTCCTAGTGACTATATTATTTATAGAAGAACTCTCTAGCTTTTCCAACAAATGAGTCCTTAGTTGGCTCTCATTGCACTGTTTGGATTAAGTGATGCAGGTAGATCATTCTGCATGAATCACAGTGACTTAGAGAAAGAGAGGAGCCTAGTGGAAAGTCAGGAATGTTATCAAAAGAATGAGGAATAGATACTGGGCTTTCAAAAACAACTGGAGTCTACCTGGGCACCGAAAATGGGAATCTTTCCAAAGGTAGGAGAACAGTTATCAGAGTCCTATCTCCCTACACACACCATTCAGCTGTTTCTGTCCTTTGTAGCTCAGTCTTTTTTTGTGGGGTGCTGAGAATGAGGGGATAGAGGCTTCCAACACCTATAAAACACATCCTCATGCATCCTTTAATCATTGTTGCAAAAATATCTCTCTAGAAGGAGCCTGGCTACTCTTGGAAGGAATGAGGGGGTTAATATAAGCACGAGATTGCAAGCAATTTCTGAATATATTTTTCTACTTTTGCTTCATACTCATATTTTCTTTTGCTTGTTCACTGTAGGTCACACACTCAGAATGAACTGGTTGGCTGACTTAGTTCTTGTTGTTCTTCAATCTTTTACTTATATACAACATAGGAGGCAAAATAGTACAGTTCAAGGCTTTATTGGGAATGATTGAATATGTGGCTCATACAAGAATAATTAAAGTAAGTTTAGATATTCCAACTTATCTTCTCCAGTTCTATTCATAAACTTCTAGAGATTCTGCTTTGCATTTGCCTGGTCCTAACTTCTCATCTTATAGACAAAGTTAAGACCAAAGTCACTGTGACTTGTTCAAGGTCAAAAAGACTTTACCCTTTCCTGAGGGCTTACTGTAATGCCAGGCACTGTAGAAGCATACATTTTACTCATAAATTACAAATAATGATAATGGGGATTAGAAATCTTGGGGACTCAACATGTAGGCCAACATGTATGCCTAGAGATGAGATTTAAATTTTGTTTTTGATTTTCTTTTTAAACTCCAAATTTCATTACCTGCAGCACAGCATAAC
The DNA here is from genome assembly GCF_054371585.1 of Giraffa tippelskirchi. NCBI lineage: Eukaryota > Metazoa > Chordata > Mammalia > Artiodactyla > Giraffidae > Giraffa > Giraffa tippelskirchi. The sequence continues at coordinate 24,812,010 of NC_137284.1, forward strand.
TGCTAAGATTTATCCCTGAGTCTCCTGAATCCAAGTCGAAGGATCTTTCCTCAGTGGTCCAAAGGAGATCTGTGTTGTTCAGATTCTGCTTCTTGGAAGAGCTTTAAGGTTTCAGCCAAGTCCCCTTACTACTCGCTTTGGATGAGATGAAGCCGAAGAGTGCCAAGTCGTCCACTCCCACCTTAAACAGAGCGGCTCTGCTCTTAGTTAAGGGAATGGCAAGGGAGCTTTCATTTGTATCTGTGAAGACACCAAGCTTCACCATCTCTGAGGGCTGCGTGGCTCTTCTACCCAAAGACCCCGGGGCCCATCAAGCTCTTCTTGAATCATATGAGCCACTTGGCTGTCCCAGGCCTTGCTGCTGCTTGTCTCCATCCTTTTTCTTGGTGTTGCCATCACACGGTCCATTGGTGGCTCGTTCAGCCTTCCAGCAATGACTGAGGTGGATGGTCTTAACCTAATTCTTTAAAGAGTAGAGGAATATCTTGGCTTTGACAAGTCTATTTTGTAGTTTCGTTTTTACTGTTGTAAGAAGAAACAGAATTTGGTGTGTCTTTTATTGTTGCATTTTTTGTTTTGATTTAGCTTTTTTGGTCCCAGATGAAACCCAGGTCTCCACATCACAGGCAGATTCTTTACCAGTTGAGCCACAAGGGAATTCTTTCCAAACACTAGGTTTATATGCTGTTCTGAAATTGATATCTCAGCGTGTTGAAAGACCCTTGAGTTGGTCAAAATGGGCATGTCATCTTTCTTTATCCTGAATTAATTCCTTTGGCTAAAAATTCACATTATTTTCCTTTTCATCAACTCCCCTTTTTTTGTAAGTCTCCCCTAGCCACAGTAGGAATGGTGGACATTTAACCACATTAAGTCCTGACACCTGAAGAGTCAGGTGGACACTGAACACATGTCCATTCATGTTGATTTTGGATTCTGTCTTTGAGAGGTTTCAAAGCAGGATATGAGACTGAGTCAATAAAGTTGTACTGGCCACTGGAATTTTAATGTAATAAATAGTTAGGAGCAGAGTTGATGCTAGGAAAGCTGAATTCATAGAGAAGCAAAAATAAGTGCTTTGTAAAGGAAGCCAATCTTCAGCAGGATAAGAGAGAAGGCAATGAGAAAGATATGGAAAGAGTAAATTTCTTAAAGCTCACCTACTTCTTGGGAATACCAGCAGCACTTATCATTAGGTTCATTGAAAATTCTCTATATGTTTTTCATCAACCGTATTTTCCCTTGAATTTATTTAAGTAGGATTTTGTCCCTTGTAACCAAATTATTCCCAGTTCAGGCTTTTCTTTTCCTGAATGTTCTAATAACAATAATGAGCACAAGAAGTAGATTACTGAGCAATTGAGTGCATGCTAAGTCATTTCAGTTGTGTCCAACTCTGTGTGACCGTGTGGACTATAGCCCACCAGGATCCTCTGTCCTCGGGATTCTCCAGGCAAGAATACCAGAGTGGGTTGTCATGCCCCGCTCCTGACCCAGGGATGGAACCCACATCTCTTCTATCTCCTGCATCAGCAGGCAGATTCTTTACCACTAGTGCCACCTGGGAAGCTCCTATTGAGTGATTGATTACCAATTATGGTTATCACCTAGTGCTCTACCTCAATTAAAGTCTCAATGTCAAAACACCCTTATGTGATAAGGATTATACTCTTTGCATAAATGAGGGAATGAGGCTTAGGGAAATCAAGCATTTTATTCAAGGTCATTTAAAACTATGTCTGACTCCAGAATTAGGCAATTAGCCATCTTACTAAAGTATCTCCTTTATTAATGCTACTTTTTATCAAAGTTTAATCTTTTTGTAAAGTTACTTATTTTGCATTATTGACATCCAATAAATCATCTGAATTTTCTCTTGAAATATTCATTTTACCTTTAACTCAGGCTGCCGATCCCCTTCATTTAAAGTGCTGCAAGGACAGACGTCTCTATTTTCTCAGAAAATCTCCATCAAATTTTTTCTGTGAATTGTTGGTTTGACTTATGGTACCAAAGCCCATGACTTAGGGGTTTTCTGTGAATCCCCATTACCTTCCAAGACCGATAATATACTTTTCTACCAGCACTCATGCCTTACCGAGTATCTCCCCAAATTAACTGTCTTGCCTCATCTCTCTTCAGTCCATGCATTTGCCGTGCCCTCCTACTGAACAAAGTTACTCATTATTTTTCCAAATAGTCCTTGAACATCGCTGCTTCTGTGCTTTTGTTTCTACAGTTTCCTCCTATCCCAAAAGACCTTTCCTCTTTTTTACCAGCTAAGATCCTAACTTTCTATGGCCCATTTTAAATGCCTTTTTCTCCAGAAATCATCTTCTTGTTCTTCAAGTTAGATGTGATATCTCTCCTCTTGGACTCTTAGAATATGCTTCTTCATGCTTCTAATGGAACTTCCTTTTCTAATGATAAGAGGTTGGTAATTGTTCTCATAGGAGTGGCAACAACTTAACATGTATATGTATTTGTGTCCATCACACGCATGCTCAGTCATGTCCAATTCTTTGTGACCACCATGTACTGTATGTAGCCCACTAGGCTCCTCTGTCCATGGAATTTTCCAGGCAAGTATCCTGGAGTGGGTTGCCATTTCCTACTACCGGGGCTTTTCTCAACCCAGGGATCAAACCCATGTTTCTTGTGTCTGCTACATTGGCAGGCAGATTCTTTACCAATGAACCACTTGGGAAGCCCATGGAGGGCAGCATGAGTTCACCATACCATTCTTTCCTGGGATCCCAGGTACTGCCTCCAAAATTCTCCCTAATGTAACACTCAAGGAAACCACTGTCAACTGACTGGAGTCATCATACCAAATGAACTTGACTGGCATCCTCCTTATAGTAGTTCCTGTTACTCTTTGTAGCTGGTACTTGGCACTGGACTCAGCAAGACTATAGAGAATGTTCTAGAGGCTTTGCTGAGGCCTGCCTGTCTCCTGATGCTGTGCCCATAGGTCAGGTCACTGTTTTAGAATTGAAAGAAAAGAAGGACAAAAGCTCCAAGGCCCTGAGTCCTTTTGCTACAGTTTTTTTCTAGTACCTTTGCCTATAGAGATATGGGTGCTAGATTATTAAAAATGGCAACTAGCCTATTCAGTTCAGTTCAGTTCAATCGCTCAGTTGTGTCCGACTCTTTGTGACCCCATGAATCGCAGCACGCCAGGCCTCTCTGTCCATCACCAATTCCTGGAGTCCACCCAAACCCATGTCCATCAAGTCGGTGATGCCATCCAACCATCTCACCCTCTGTCGTCTCCTTCTCCTCCCGCCTCCAATCCTACCCAGCATTAGGGTCTTTTCCAATGAGTCAACTCTTCGCATGAGGTGGCCAAAGTATTGGAGTTTCAGCTTCAACATCAGTCCTTCCAATGAACACCCAGGATTGATCTCCTTTAGGATGGATTGATTGGCTATCCTTGCAGTCCAAGGGACTCTCAAGAGTCTTCTCCAACACCACAGTTCAAAAGCATCAATTCTTCGACGCTCAGCTTTCTTCACCGTCCAACTCTCACATCCATACATGACCACTGGAAAAACCATAGCCTTGACTAGATGGACCTTTGTTGGCAAAGTAATGTCTCTGCTTTTAAATATGCTATCTAGGTTGACCATAACCTTCCTTCCAAGGAGTAAGCGTCTTTTAATTTCATGGCTGCAGTCACCATCAGCAGTGATTCTGGAGCCCAAAAAAATAAAATCTGACACTGTGTCCACTGTTCCCCCATCTATTTCCCATGAAGTGACGGGACCAGATGCCATGATCTTAGTTTTCTGAACGTTGAGCTTTAAGCCAGCTTTTTCACTCTCCTCTTTCATCTTCATCAAGAGGCTCTTTAGTTCTTCTTCACTTTCTGCCATAAAGGTGGTGTCATCCACATATCTGAGGTTATTGATATTTCTCCCAGCAATCTTGATTCCAGCTTGTGTTTCTTCTAGCCCAGCGTTTCTCATGATGTACTCTGCATATAAGTTAAATAAGCAGGGTGACAATATACAGCCTTGACGTACTCCTTTTCCTATTTGGAACCAGTCTGTTGTTCCATGTCCAGTTCTAACCATTGCTTCCTGACCTGCATACAGGTTTCTCAAGAGACAGGTCAGATGGTCTGGTATTCCCATCTTTTTCAGAATTTTCCACAGTTTAATGTGATCCACGCAGTCAAAGGCTTTGGCATAGTCAATAAAGCAGAAATAGATGTTTTTCTGGAACTCTCTTGCTTTTTCAATGATCCAGCGGATATTGGCAATTTGATCTCTGGTTCCTCTGCCTTTTCTAAAACCAGCTTGAACATCTGGAAGTTCACGGTTCACGTATTGCTGAAGCCTGGCTTGGAGAATTTTGAGCATTACTTTACTAGCATGTGAGATGAGTGCAATTGTGCTGTAGTTTGAGCATTCTTTGGCATTGCCTTTCTTTGGGATTGGAACGAAGACTGACCTTTTCCAGTCCTGTGGCCACTGCTGAGTTTTCCAAATTTGCTGGCATATGGAGTGCAGCACTTTCACAGCATCACCTTTGAGGATTTGAAATAGCTCAACTGGAATTCCATCACCTCCACTAGCTTTGTTCGTAGTGATGCTTTCTAAGGCCCACTTGACTTCACATTCCAGGATGTCTGGCTCTAGGTGAGTGATCACACCATCGTGATTATCTGGGTCATGAAGATCTTTTTTGTACAGTTCTTTTGTGTATTCTAGCCACCTCTTCTTAATAGCTTCTGCTTCTGTTAGGTCCATACCATTTCTGTCCTTTATCGAGCCTATCTTTGCATGAAATGTTCCTTTGGTATCTCTAATTTTCTTGAAGAGATCTCTAGTCTTTCCCAATCTGTTGTTTTCCTCTATTTGTTTGCACTGATCGCTGAGGAAGGCTTTCTTATCTCTCCTTGCTATTCTTTGGAACTCTGCATTCAGATGAGAATATCTTTCCTTTTCTCCTTTGCTTTTTGCTTCTTTTCTCTTCCCAGCTATCTGTAAGGCCTCCTCAGACAGCCATTTTGCTTTTTTGCATTTCTTTTCCATGGGGATTTTCTTGATCCCTGTTTCCTGTACAATGTCACGAACCTCTGTCCATAGTTCATCAGGCACTCTGTCTATCATGTCTGTTAAAGAATTTAAAAATTAAAGAACACATTTTAATGTGAGGATTGATTTCCAACTGGCTGATAGTAAGGTTGTTGCTTTGATATGACATTTATTCCCAATATAGCTGGTTAGATTTTATTTTTGGTAAGCAGACCCTGGCCTAGATGAAATCTGTCATCTTCTTACAGGTTATAACTTGACATTTGAAGGAATGTGCTGTATGTCACTCTCATATACATATGTGTACACACATGACAGTGAGCATGCAAAGAATGAAAGGATGCAAGAAAGAAAGAATGAATGAAACTTAGGAAAAGACAATGCCATTTAAATGAATTTTGCTTTTTTAAACTTATGAAATAAAATAACCCCATTAAGATTTCATATATGTTGAAAGTAATTTTTACAATAATCACATATTTCAGATTAATATTTTTTTTAAAAAATCTTGCTTTGTCACTACTTTTAGTTACTTTCTGCATTACAATGCTTTCCTCTTCCTTCTTATGTGGGATTTTTTGTCTTCTGATACAATGGAAATGTCAGTTGCTTTTCCTTTTTCATTGTTCTATCATATAGACACAAGAAAACAAATCTGTTTCAGAGAACAAGATGATTAATGTCTACAGTGCATCAGGTATTCAAAACCTATGTCATTCGTTTCATTTTTGCTCTATAGTAAACTGAAAAACCTGTAGTTACTTTGGAAAGTGCTTTGCCAACAGAGAGAATGCATTCTGAGTAAATTTCAAGTTCCATTAGGTTTTGCTTTAAAACTGAGAGACAGAGTGGGTATGGAAAATGAGGAAAGAAGAGGAAAGATTTACTTCTCTGTCTTTTTCGATTTTTTTTATGCTTTTTTACATTTTCTGGTCTGGGCTCTATTCCAACCCTGTAGTCACATGACTCAATAATTTATAAACTAACATAAATCAGATATCAGTCCCAGTTAAGTGTGATTTGTTACATGTGTGGATTTCTGTTTATGGTATCTTTATTGAGATTTGTCATCAGTAAGATATAATATAGAATCTCTACCTGTTTAAAAGCTTCATGCTGCTTGATCACAAAAATGATTTGCATCTTATCTCAATGGAGAGAATATTTGATATAAGGTTGTCTACCATGAAGTTCCCATGGTGTAGTGTGTCTGGTAAGCTCCCTGCACTGAAATAAAAGGCCTGTGCTATTTCTGTGGGGTTAGAGATGCTATGGCTAGTGTCTGATAAACAGCAATTTAGTCTTAGAAGGAATTAGCTTAATTAGCTTAACATAACCCCAAATATATATGCTTAATATAAACCAAAAAAATCAGCTTAATATAAACCATATATATATATATATGTAATATCTTTTTCAGATTCTTTTGCTTATCAGTTATTACAAAATATTGAGTAGAGTTCCTTGTGCTCTACAATAGGTCCTTGATTTTTATCTATTTTATATGTAGTAGTGTGTATCTGTTAATCCCAGTTCAGTTCATTTCAGTCTCTCAGTCGTGTCTGACTCTTTGCTACCCCGTGGACTGCAGCATGCCAGCTTCCCTGTCCATCACCAACTCCCAGAGCTTACTCAAACTCATGTCCATCAAGTGATGCCATCCAACCATCTCATCCTCTGTCGTCCCCTTCTCCTCCTGCCCTCAATCTTTCCCAGCATCAGGGTCTTTTCAAATGAGTCAGTTCTTCTCATCAGGTGGCCAAAGTATTGGAGTTTCAGCTTCAGAATCAGTCCTTCAATGAATATTCAGGACTGATTTCCTTTAAGATGGACTGGTTGGATCTCCTTGCAGTCCAAGGGACTCTTCAAGAGTCTTCTCCAACACCACAGTTCAAAAGCATCAATTCTTTGGTGCTCAGCTTTCTTTATAGTCCAGCTCACATCCATACATGACTACTGGAAAAACCATACCTTTGACCAGACAGATCTTTGTTGGCAAAGCAATATCTCTGCTTTTTAATATACTGTCTAGGTTTGTCATAGCTTTTCTTCCAAGGAGCAACTGTCTTTTAATTTCATGGCTATAGTCACCATCTGCAGTGATTTTGGAACCCCCAAAAATAAAATCTGCCACTGTTTCCATTGTTTCCCCATCTATTTGCCATGAAGTGATGAGACCAGATGCCATGATCTTCGTTTTCTGAATGTTGAGTTTTAAGCCAACTTTTTCACTCTCCTCTTTCACTTTCATCAAGAGACTCTAGTTTTTCTTCACTTTCTGCCATAAGGGTGGTGTCATCTGCATACCTGAGGTTATTGATATTTTTTCCAGCAATCTTTATTTCAGCTTGTGCTTCATCCAGCTTGGCATTTCGCATGATGTCCTCTGCATATAAGTTAAATAAGCAGGGTGACAATGTACAGCCTTGACGTACTTCTTTCCTGATTTGTAACCAGTCTGTTGTTCCATATCCAGTTCTAACTGTTGCTTCTTGACCTGCATACAGATATATCAGGAGGCAGGTAAGGTGGTCTGGTATTCCCATCTCTTGAAGAATTTTCCACAGTTTGTTGTGATCCACACAGTCAAAGGCTTTGGCATAGTCAATAAAGCAGAAGTAGATGTTTTTCTGCAACTCTGCTGTTGATATTGGCAATTTGATCTCTGATTCCTCTGCCTTTTCTAAATCCAGCTTGAACATCTGGAAGTTTATCCCAAACTCCTAGTTTATCCCCACCCTTCCCCCTTTGGTAATCATAAGTTTATTGTCTATGTCTATGGGTCTATTTCTGTTTTAGATATAATGAAATATTTTTAAAAATCAAAATTAATGCAAAAATCTACTGTGAACAAAATACCAAGTATTTAATTAAGACAAGATCTACCAGAGGTGGGATTTTGGGGAAGTGAGTAATGTGGGTTGGGTGGTGATGCAGGTATGAAGCCAGCTGAGGTCTCCAGCACATCAGTCTGTGCCTTGTGAGGATTTTAAGCATCGGTGGGCGGATTTCAGAGGTGTACTTGGACAGACCTTCTTCAATGATTTTGGCTATCAATAGAATGTGAGGGTTATCCTGATGATCTTTCTTATCCTGTTGTTTCTCCCATAATGAAAACGTGTGCCCCCCATTTAGATTTTGTTTCAGGGCCTTTAACCAAAGATCATAGTGGTTGGTAAGCTTGTGATGACTGATTTTCAACTGTTTGAGCTGTTCCAGTTCTTTAGAGGTTGGTTCTCAAATTCAAGGAAAATATTTCTTTATATTTCTAAAACATCTTGGATGATAGAAAACTAGTAGAACAGTATCTCCTCTATTCAGTTAGTTATTTTCTCCAGAATTATAGTTATAAAAAGTGTTATTTAAAAGAAAGAATGTTTCTTCTGAACCCAGCCTAGGTATTGCTGCTGCTGCTGCTAAGTCGCTTCAGTCGTGTCCGACTCTGTGCGACCCCATAGACAACAGCCCACCAGGCTCCACCGTCCCTGGGATTCTCCAGGGAAGAACCCTGGAGTGGGTTGCCATTTCCTTCTCCAATGCATGAAAGGGAAAAGTGAAAGTGAAGTTGCTGAGTCGTGTCCGACTCTTAGCGACCCCATGGACTGTAGCCTACCAGGCTCCTCCATCCATGGGATTTTCAAGGCAAGAGTACTGGAGTGGGGTGCCTAGGTATTAGAGGCTCATTAATTTTGTTTGGATTGTATTCGTCAAAAGATAGACATAAAGAAAATAATATTAATTGCTATTAAATAATAGTAACTGTGATTTCTGGGTGCCTACTCTGTCCCAGGCACTAAACCTTGTGTTTTGTTGTTTTTTTTTTTTTCTTACCTGTTCTAATGCTCAGACAAGCTCCTTGAGAAGGCTTATCTACAGGTAAAGAAAGTGAAGTCTAGAGAAGTTGGGTATGTTCACGATTACACAATAAGTGATTGAGGCAAACATCAAGACCAGGTCTTTGTGATTCTGGTGTCTATACTCAGGGCATGAAGGCAAAGGTTGTGGCTGGAACATCTGTGCTTTTTGTTTGGAGGGAAATGAGTTCAAGGAAACTGAAGTTATCACAAAGAAATACCCTACCAACCTTAGGAAAGTTTATTTTCTTTGAGAAGCTTCCAGAAATAGAAAAACCAAAAATAACCAAGAAACACGGCAGCTGGAATATGACCCCTTCCAGTATAAATCCCTATGAGGGCGGTGGGGGTGCGACATGGCAGGGAAGTAATGCAAGGCGGGGCCTAGAGAAAGATGCTTGAGAGAAAGTTGGCCAGGTCTGGTTCTACTTTGCGATCTCTCCTGAGTCTCCCCTGCCCTACCTGCATGAGCCTGGCTATTGTGCCTGCATCACTTTGCAATCCTTTTCCGACCAGGAGGTATCACAGACTGTGGGAAGTAAACCTCCAATCCCATAGGCATCTCGGGCAGTGATGCTGGCCCGTGATCATGATACCTTCTCTTTCCTCAATGAGCAGTCTGGAATGGAGGATTCTGGGTAATCCAGGACTTTGGCCAACAAATGTGTGCAGTAACAAAATGAAAAACTGTTAAAGCTAATAAAACTCTGGACTGCCAATTTAGAGGACCCCTCAGACCCTTGCAGTGGCTTTCTGTCACTGTTACAAGTATCAGTATCAATAAGTGACAGCTGTTGAGGACTGCTGCATCATCTGGAATTCTCAGAGGTGGGATGAGGGGTCAGCCATAACCCAGCAGGTCAAATGTAGATGAAGCACCTATTATAATGGTTTTGAAACTGTTTGAAGGAAACTGGGGCACTAGAGTGACTGGGGGTGGGGCTAAGATACAGGAAATGGGCTTTCAACATCTATCCCCATGTAAACCTTAGAAGCTTCACTTGTATTGTTGGTTCTGTGTGTTAGGCTCTTGTATAAAGGTAGATGTGAAGAAATTTGACTGCATAGAAGAGTGAGCATAAATGAATCTTTCATCAAGTCCTATTTCCTCATTGTTTATGAAACCTGAGTCCCAGAAAGGTTAGATGTCTTGCCTAGGCCTAAAACAGGAACTTGAGTCTTCTGACATCTGGCTTCCGAGTCTCTATTTTGGCCTGTATTTGTTTGCATACCTTTTCCAGGTCATCTCTGCTGCCTTGTCACCCATCCTTCTCAAGTCTTAGTTGTTTGCCATCCCTGTGCAATAGCAAAGCAATTCCTTCTGATGTGGGAAAATATTTTTTAAGGCTAGGGCCAGATATCAACATTTATTTCTTCCCAGGACCCATCATGATTGGCATCCGTCCCTTCAGAGGTAAAATACAGGACATATTTCATCAGCTGTCAGGAGGCAGAGGGCCTCAGTGGGGGCATATAAGCAGCATTTTGGTTTATATTCCTCCTGTAGAGGCAGTAATAGTATGATCAAAGCTTCCGTGGCTCACGATGGTAGTAAAATCTTTACAGCCCTCCATTTAATGACAGACTGGTCTTTTCTGAAGCCTTATGACACAAACCTACCCAGAATTAGAGATTAGGGAGAAAGAAATTCATAAACTTGAGCAACCGCGACTATCGCCCAGAGAGACTAATTATATGTTTAATGAGCTTGAAGCAGGTGGAAGATGCGTGAGAGTTCTTTGCCACTGGATCTGATAAAGGGTCTCTGGAAATCAAGTTAATCTGAGTATTTTTATGGAGGAGGCGGTGGGGAAGAGGGTGGGTCAAGGGAGAGAGAGCTGGCAGGAATAAACTATGCAGAATATTTGTTTGTTTACCTCTTTGCTTCACACACACACACACATATGACACGTACACACTCCACTTTGGGAATTAATGGAAGCTCTGAATAATCTCTCCAGAAATATTTGCATATATGCCTTGAACATATGTTTGAAAATGAGCAAAGTGTTTTAGTGACTGCTAATGTCTAGCCATTGACTCTTAGGCATCCATGGATCCCAACCTAAGAACTGCTGATGTAGCAAAAGAAAAACCCTGGTGTGATTTTGTTTCTATTATGTCCAATAAATCCTTCTCTTCTCCTAAGCTCTTTTTATCTTAATAAGAAATCTCCAGGTCTTTCATAAATATATTACTGTTTTCTTCCTATGTATTATTAGTTTTTCATTGGATCTTTTGGATATTAAAGGATATTTTATGGATCGGAAGTAGGGCAATTTGAAAATGAGCCTTTGGTTTTCAAGTCCTTTCTAAGCATAACTTTGGGCAAAGGACCCCACAGATAATTCTGGAATACTTTCAATCCATCTCAGTGCAGGGCTCCTTCCTATCCCCACCCCCTACCCCCTACCCCAGTTTCTAATGAAAACCATGCTGCCTAGGGCAACTTGCATCTCCTCCTTCCCTTTGTTCAACTTCTGAATGAGGCATTAAAATACAAAGAACTCCCTGACCCAGCCACAATGGGCATCTCTAGGAAATGAAAAAAAAAAAAAAAAAATAGAGGCCCAAGATAATCTCCAGAGTTCCTCCTGAATCACTCCACGTACCTCCTGAATTCACTCTCTCTTGGCTGTTACAATGGAGCTTTGAATGAGGAACCTGAACTTGTGGTTGAATGCATGTGTGGAGTATCATTTCCTCCACCTTCCTTTGTCCTTCTTCTCAGCAACTTTATGGATGGGAAGGCCAGAGACACCTGGGTAAATGTGCCTTGGCTTGCCTGCCATGTTCAGACGTGCACTGTCTATGGGCACCTTGAAGTCAGTTACCCTGAGAAACGAGTGATTTAAGCAGAGTTGGGGTAAGTGCCTCTTTCCCAAACTTAAAAAAGATTGAACTTCTCAGTATGAGGTTGATAACAGCAGACTGTCTCATTTTTTAGCAGTCTGATAGACAAGTTTCTCTTGCTGAATCTGTGCACATCCTGATTAAAAACATAATGATGAAGCTGGACTTATTAATCTGTTTCTTTGTTTGGCTTCTTCTTTTCATTTCTCCCCATCTTTTCCATTTTTACAAGAGAGGTCCAAAGTAGTAACTTTGTCACCATGATGTCTCTCCTTCTGATAACAACTGAGTATCCAGGCTGGGGCTTTTAATCCCTTACTTTGCCTAATGTTGGGATTTCCTGGTGGCTCAGAAGGTGAAGAATCTGCCTGCAAGGCGGGAATCCCAGTTCAGTCCCTGAGTTGGGAAGATCCCATGGAGAAGAGAATGGCAACCCACTCCGATATTCTTGCCTGGAGAATTCCACAGATAGAGGAGCCTGGTGGGCTGCAGTCCAAGGGGTTGCAAAGAGTTGGGCACAACTGAGCGATTAACACTTTTGCCTAATATTTGCCTTCTATTTGTATTACTAAAAGAAGATTAAACAATAGGAGAGGGGTGGAGTTTCTCCATTCTCTGGCACCAAGGTTTAGAAACAGAAGTAGGAGCCATGAGTCTGGGACTCGGAGACCCATGCCAACTGACGTTGTAGTTGTCACTAATTAGGTTCCGTTTACTAGAAACTGGTGTTTCTGTAGTTCTTGACATTGAGTGTCTTCTTCAACCTCAGGAGGGGTTGGGAAAGATGGAGGGAAGCCTTTTGGTAAACCAACTTCTGCCACTGTGTGTCTGCAAAAAAATGATGCCTCTTGCAACGCCTGAGCTATGCAGTGTTTTGGTCTCTTGGAGACCTGCTGTTACATCACTCTAGGAAACAAATACCTTTCTTCAGAGAGAAAATAAAAGTCTATGCAAGGTGTCTCCAAGTGCATACTAATGCTCCCCTGAGGACAAAGATGATTGTCTGTTTTTCTGCACACAAATTGAGTGTGGTTGACCTACCTTGTTCAGACTTGGGAATAAGTCAAGAAAAGACAGCTTAAAAATGGTCCTGATAGCAGCACAATGTATTAAAATGAGTGTCACCTCAGATGGGATGATTTACTGCCTCTCACTTTGGGGTGAGGCCGTCTCCCTACTAATTAGTGCAGTAGCTGGCTTCATAAATGGCGGCCTCTGTGGGCATTCATTTCCCCTTCAAAAGTCATTCAGCCTCCATGCCTGTACTCCCTGCATTAATTAGTCATTTGCAGAAGAAAATGAGGGAAAAGAAAGGGGATGAAATTGACCTTTGATTCAGAATTCGTGTAATAAGGCCAACATTCTCTGAAGAAAGTTGAGGGGACAGAAAAAGAATTAGATCCTTTATCTTCCCTGATTTCCCGTTACCTTTAAGGTGGAAGATGCTCATATGATCTTTACATACAAGATCACTGCTGAAACACAATAAAACATACAATGGCAATTGGATCTTCACAACCATACTTGTGAACCAGGGGGCTGGTGAGTGGTCCTCATAGGGAGTGACACAGGAGGCAACTTGTGGGCAGCATGACTGATCTTCCCTTGCTGGGGCACATGTGGAATAAAGTCTAGGTCCTGGGACTTCTCCGACAGTCCAGTGGTTAAGACTCCGTGCTTCCACTGTAGGGGGCACAGTTTCCATCCCTGGTTGGGGAACTAAGATCCCGCATGCCATAGGGTGTGGGCAAAAAAAAAAAAAAAAGTCTAGGTCCTTTGTTTTCCTTCGGTATTTAGTGAAGTCAGGAGCACAATTGTGCAGAGTACATTTTAGTTTATATTGTCTCATATTTCATGTTGGTCATTTTTGTAACCCATCAAATCGTCACTCAAAAAATTTGAGTTTTATGAATGAGGAAAGTAAGGTGGTAAGACATTAATTTGCCTAAGGTTCATAGCTGGCAAGTGCAGGGTGGCAAACCCAGCAGCATGGTTCCACATTCATGTGATGATAAATAGGAAGATATACTGCCTCTTACCATTAAATGAGGTGATATGTGTAAAGGGCCTAGAATGTAGTGTCTGTTATATGAGGGTCTGCTGTTCCTGCTGCTGCTTGTTTATTTTCTCCTCCTCCCATTCCTTGTCCTCATCCCTCTTCCTCTTTTCCTTCCACTTTCTCCTGCTCCTTCACCTTACTATATAATCATCATTATATTATTATTGATATATCATATATCATATGATATACCAGATGCTAGTATCCATTAATTTATTTCTGCCTTTAGTAACTTTTTTTGTAATACTGCAAGGAGATCAAACCAGTCCATCCTAAAGGAGATCAGTCCTGAATATTCATTGGAAGGACTGATGCTGAAGCTGAAACTCCAGTACTTTGGCCACCTGATGTGAAGATCTGACTCACTGGAAAAAACTCTGATGCTGGGAAAGACTGAAGGCAGGAGGAGAAGGGGATGACAAAGGATGAGATGGTTGGATGGCATCACCGGCTCGATGGACATGAGTTTGAGCAAGCTCCAGGAGTTGGTGATGGACAGGGAAGCCTGGTGTGCTGCAGTCCATGGGGTTGCAAGGAGCTGGACAAGACTGAGTGACTGAACTGACTGAGCTGGTTTCAGATCCTGGTAGTCAACTGAGATTTTAGCCCAGTTATCTGCTACTTTAAACTAGGATTCCTCTGCGGTCTGTATAACAATTGAGGAACTAATAGAAATGAATAAATTGGAATAGAATGTGTAGGTGTAAATTGAGTTTGAAAGGCAGAGTTTTATTCATTCAACTTCACAGATGTTTTGAACACATATTAACACAGTGGTAATTGCTAATGACACATAGATGAACAAAACCCAGCCTTTACCCTTAAGCAACTTATTATCTAGGAGGAGAAAATAAATATACAAGCAACTAGCTCTTCTTTATTACTTTATGAAAAGTGGCATTTTGACACATTTTTATACCAAATTGAGATAGAAATTGAGGTTTACCTGCCAGTCCTCACTAATTTTTCAATAACAGTATTATATATTTTTAGGTATAATTGACATATATTACACTAGCTTCACATGTAAAACATGATTGGGTATTTGTTTACACTACAAAATGATCACCACAGTCTATATACTGTTCGTCACCCTACAAAGTTACAACATTTTTGTTTTCTTGTGATGAGAGCATTTAACAATTTATTTATGGCTGTGCTGGGTCTTCATTGTTGCACTGGGCTTTCTCTAGTCGCTGTGTGTGGGCTTCTCACTGCAGTGGCTTCTCTTGTTGCAGAGCATGGGCTCTTGGGCACACAGGCTCCAGTAGTTGCAACACACAGGTTCAGTCGTTGTGGCTCCTGGGCTCTAGAGCACAGGCTCAGTAGTTGCGGCACACAGGCTTCGTTGCTCCATGGTACATGGGATCTTCCTGGATCAGGGATCGAACCCCCATCTCCTACATTGGCAGGAAAATTCTTTACCACTGAGCCACCAGGGAAGCCGTGTGATAAGAACTTTTAAGGTCAATTTACTTTACAACTTTCAAATGTACAGTACGATATTATTGACTATTGTCATCATGCTATACATTACATCCCCATTCCTTATTTATTTTATAACTGGAAGTTTGTACCTCTTGAACCCCTTTACCCATTTTGCCTACCCTCTCACCCCCACTCCACTCAGGCATGCACCATTCTGTTCTTTGTATCTGTGAAGTATGATTTTGGTTTGGTTTGATGTGTTTGTTCATTTGTTTTATTTTTTAGACTCCATATACATGTGAAATCATACGGTATTTATCTGTCAGACTTAGTTAACCAGGATAATAACCTTATGGTTCATTAGTGTTGCCACACATATGGCAAGATTTCATTGTTCTTTTATGGCTGAGTAGTATCTCAGTGTGTGTGTGTGTGTGTGTGTGTGTGTGTGTATACCACATCTTTATCCATTTATCTATTGTGGACACTTAGATTGTTTCTGTATCTTGGTTATGAAGCACTATTATAAATAATACTGCAAATAAACATAGGAGAGTGTATGTCTTTTAGAATTAGTGTTTTCATTTTCTTCAGATATATACCCATAAGTAAAATGGCTTGGTCACATGGTAATTCTGTTTTTAATTTATTGAGGCACCTCTATGCTGTTTTCTACAGCAGCTGCACCTGTTTACATTCCACCAAGAGTGTACTAGGGTTCCCTTTTCTCCATGTCCTTGCCAACACTTGTCAACACTTGTCTACTTGATAATATTCATTCTAACAGGTATGAGGTGATATCTCGTTGTGGTTTTAATTTGCATTTACCTGATGGTTGGTGATGTTGAGTATCTTTTCATGTGACTGTGTGTTTGTTAGTTTCTCAGTTGTGTCTGACTCTTTGTGACCACATGGACTCTACCCCACCAGCCTCCTCTGTCCATGAAATTCTCCAGGCAAGAATACTGGAGTGGGTTGCCAGTTCCTGCTCCAGTTTCATATGCCTGTTGGCTATCTATATGCCTTCTTTAGAAAAATGTCTATTCAGAGTCTCTTCCCCTTTTTAATTGGTGTTTCATTTTTGCTATTGAGTTACACGGGTTCTTTGTACTTGGGTTATTAATTCCTCAGCAGATATATTATTTGCAAATACTTTCTCCCACTCAATAGGTTGCCTTTTCATTTGTTGATGCTTTCCTTTGCTGTAAGAAGTTTTAGACTGATGTAGTCCCGCTTGTTCTGGGCTGCTCAGCTTCTGTATGTATACTTTTTCACAGTAGTCTCTTAGATCTTTTGTATTTCTACAGTATTAGTTGCCACTTTTCCTTTTTCATTTCTGATTTTGAGTCTTCTCTCTTTTCTCTTAATCTAGCTAACGGTTTGTCAATTTTGCTCATCTTTTCAAAGAACTAGCTCATAGTTTCATTGGTCTTTCTGTTGTCTTTATACACTCTATTTCATTGATTTTTGCTTTGCCAACCCGCATCTTAAGGCCACCCTTTTATGATAAATTTGCATAGTATATCTGCTCTCAAGACTCAAAAAAATCTTTTTGAGACACTTTGAGGGAGATGAAAGAATTTAATTCCCCTAGCCTATGTCCTCCATAAAGGCAGACACTGTGTCTTTTATTTCTGCATATTAGGCAGTCAGTGGCTTTTAAATAAATGAGGTTTATAGAAACAAATGAACTAACAAAAATATATTTGAACTTACGTCTTCTCTGGTAGTGCCATTCAGTTCATTTCAATTTAGCTGAGTCTAATAAATATTCATTTGCAGCACTGAGTTACTTTCATATCATGGATCCAAGGTAAGTAAGAAACTATTGGTTTCTTTCCAGAAGTTTAACCTGAGGCAGGGGCACCATTTGTAGGTAGGCAGCTCTGAGTCCAAGTTTATAGTTGAGAACAGAGACCAAGTCTTTTTTCTAATTTAAAGAAAACTAGAAGCTTTGTATCAGGTTAAATGCTTTTCTGAAACAGAAAATCTAGAAGACCCAGTTCGACAAAGTGAAAGAATATTTTTTTCTTCCTTAGTGGATTATATTGTTTATTCAAAAAGTTTGCCTTATCTTTTTCTGTGTCCCTTCCCTCTGGATTTCTAAGCCATTCCTTGTTAGGTCCTTCCCCATGAATTATGTTCTGCACCTTGATGACATCAAACTTGACCATGTGGATTGCTTTGGCCAATGAAGTATAAGTGGAATTAATTGGTGTCATTTCTGATCAGAATCCCTTGCATGGCTCGATTATGTCTTTTATTCTTTCCTCTGTGAAGATGACATGTCCAAAATAAAAAATTTAGATCAGAGCTACAGACAACCTGCACAAACACATAAAGTAAATGAGAATTAAACCCTTATTGTGCCAAGATAGTAGGTTGTTTATTACTGCACATGCTTACCCTAAGATGACAAATATATTTCCCAAGAGCAGGGAGGGAATATGCTCACCCGCTCTTCTCCTTACTGACCCCTGCTCCCATTTTTCTGTTCCATATTGGATGAGTGAAGAAGAGGATTGGGGCATAGGTAGACAGTATGGTCCTTTGGTTACAGTGCTCTATAATATAATGACTTTGACTAAATCCTTTATACTTGACAGCTTATCCTACTACTCAAAAGTATAAAATAGAGTCAGCAAATCCTGGTAAATGTATTGATAGAAGCTAGTGATAGAAAAGGTTCTCTTTAATGACAAAGTACAAAATGATCTTTTATAATCCTGCCAAAGCAATTTTGAGAGTTCTGAAACTGCCACATTAATTTGGAAAAAAATTCCTATCAGCTATGTTTCTCCATCAGTTGTCTTGGAAACCATCACATATCTTTTTTGGTATAATACTGAAGCAGTTAAATGTTAACCTGAGTATTAGCAGAGAGAAATTTCTAAGTTGCAGATAGAAAAGGCTTTGATGAGTCACAGAAATAGAGTCCCAATCAGTCATGAATCCAACTTTCCTCATAAATCTTTGAGCTACCATTGTCATCAAAGGCATGTACTAAAATTCTCTAAGGAGCCTGGCACTCTTCTCTGAATATTTGCTGTTGCTGATCCCAAAGAAGAAGAGAAAGCTGTTAGTTTGATGCACATATTTAAAATATGACTCCAGAATATACTTTTACTTAAACCCTTGGGAGAAAAACAACTAGGTTGTCACTTTGATGAAAAAAACAGTGAGCTATGTCAGTATGAATACACGGGGATAGCAAATATATAATTTTGGAAGATGATAAAAATATTATTTGATTCAGTCTATGAGAAATTCAGATTTCATCACATTCAGATCTCATAACAATAAAAATCTCTTTCTTATTCCTGATGCTTATATGAAGCTTTATCATTGCCATGACTTTACCGAAGCCTGTTCCTATTAGTAGTTGTTTCTGGCCACTTTCTGACAGTCTGTTCTACTCTCACTTTTCTGTCCCTTGTTGATTTAGTCATATCTCCCTGGATGTTCCCATACTTGGGAAGCATCTATTGAACATATTATTACAGTATTTGATGCAGAACTTTAGCTGTGTGTGTGTGTGTTTGGGTTTGCATGGTGCCTACAATAACATAGTACAAACCTGGTACATTGAAGTGCATGTTGAATGAATGAATGGTGAATAAATGAATTGCATGTGAGATTATGTTAGGTTTATCTCAACTTTGCAGTATTGAAAAACAAGTCTTTACGTCTCATTCTTTTCTATAAAATAAAGGTATACCAGCAGTGTTGACCTATTCACTTAATGTTAAAAAACAGGGAATTCAAGTTAAACATGGTAGCTTAAACATATGTATTAATATCTTCTCTCTCCATACATCGCCAGGAAAGGAATAAAAATTATATAAATGATAGTAAAAGGATAAGAAAAAATACAAATACACAAGTATGAAAGGAAGAGGAGAGAGAGAGTAGCAGCTGAGAATGGAAGTGAAAAGCATACAGACAAATAGAAAGAGGCAGCAAATCAGAGAGAAATGAAACTTGAGTCTCTGGATAGTTACTTGCAAAGAAATTTGGGAACTCGTACCATAAGCTACCTCTGAAGGTGAAGATCAAGTGTAGAGATGAACAGAGGAGGACTGGATAAAAACTTGTCTGAATAACAATATCCCTCAGGTCTCTTCCTCCCTTTTGAAAGCAGGGGCTACATCTTTCCCTCCTATCAGAAGCCTGAAGGTGTTCTCTTATGATAAATTGTACCAGAAAAGATTCATACATGAGTGTACCAAGCACAGCGTAAGACAGGATGAGGATGTACAAGATAAATCAAAGGATGTGATTGGAAAGAAATCTCCAAAACTGCAGCACCCCCCTACTTGCAGTTGGCATTTAATTCTCAGGATGATTGGAAGATTTCTCTCAGAGAACACTAATCACCTCAAAATGAAAGACCTTTAGGAATACTAGAATTTGAATATTATACAACAAAGTAACAAAGAAAGCCTAAAAGATGAAACACAGATAAAATCAGCACAGATAAAAGAAACCCTAGTGACTGAGAGACAATGTGAACAGAAGAAAAGGTCAAGGGAAAAGATGCAAAAGATGAAAAGGTATTGTATTTATGAAACAATAACGTGATGTATTAAATGAAATGTTCAAAGAATAAAAAGTTTTGGAAATTAGAAAAATATGATGGAGCTCTAAAAGTTTATGTGAGTAGTTAGAAGGTCAAGTTGAACATATCTCAAGAAAAGAAAAAAGTTTTTTAAAAAAAGAATAAATGTTTAAAAAAGGAAAATAAGGACAAATAGGAAAATCAGATATGTTCAGAAGCTTAATTCTGGATAATAGAATTCCAGAAAGAGAAAGCAGAAAAATTTAGAAGAACACTATCAAAGATTTAATGAATAAAATTTCTCGAAATGCAAGAACATGTATAGCTTCCCATACATGAACTCACTAAACATGAACTTACTACATATATAGGCACAGTTTTTAAGTGGTGCTAGGAGAACTGGACAGTTACATGCACAAGAATGAAATTAGACCATTCTCTAATACCATATACAAAAATAAACTCAAAATGGATTAAAGACCTAAATGTAAGGTCACATATCATAAAACTCCTAGAGGAAAACGTTAGCAGAACACTTTTTGGCATAAAGTACAGCGATAGTTTTTGGATGTATCCTAAAGTTAAGGAAATAAGAGCAAAAATAAACAAATGGAACTAATTAAACTTAAAAGCTATTGCACAGCAAGGGAAGCCATTGATAAAATGAAAAGACAACCTACTGAAGGGAGAAAATATTTGCAAATGAGATGACTGATAAGGGATTAATATCCAGCATATATAAACAGCTCACACAACTTAATGTCAAAGAAACAAGCAGCCCAATTAAAAACCTGGAAGAAGAAAGAGAGAGTTTCCAAAGACAACATGCAGTTGGCCAACAGGTACATGGAAAGATGCTCAACATCACTAGTCACCAGGGAAATGCAAATCAAAACATCGAGATATCACCTTACACCTATCAGAATGGCTGCTATCCAAAAGGCTACAAATAACAAATGTTGCCGAGGATATGGAGAAATGGGAATCCTTGCACACTGTTGGTAAGATTGTAAATTTGTACAGCCATTGTAGAAAACAGCTTGGAGTTTTCTCAAAAAAATAGAACAAGCATATGACCCAGCAATTCCACTCCTGGGTATATATCTGAAAACATCAAAACCATTGATTCAAAAATATGCATGCACATAAATGTTCATAGCAGCATTATTTAAAATTGCCAAGATATGGAAGTAACCTAAGTATCCATCCACAGATGAATAAAGAAAGAAAATGTGGAATATATACAATGGAATATATTCTGTAAAAAAGAATGCAATAATGCCATTTGTAGCAACATGAATGGACTTGGAGGGCATTATGCTAAGTGAGATAAGTCAAACAAAGACAAATACTGTATGATATCATTTATATGTGGAATCTGAAAAATAAACTAGTGACTAAAACCAAAAAGCATACTCACAGAGAAAAAACTAGAGGTTACCGTGGGGAAACGCAATATAGGGATAAGGGAGAGGAAGGTACAAAATGTTAGGAGAAACATAGGCTCAAAAATGTGTTGTATGACATGAGGAATATAGCCAATATTATGTAGTAACTGTAATTTGAAAGTAACCTTTAAAATGGTGTAAAATTTAAAAAATTTAAGGAAGATATTAGACTATGTTAGTTTTGAAATAGACTATCTGTGTGGGATGTTGAAACTCATTTCAGCATGACAATGGCATGTGTTCTCTCTTTTACTGACTAAAATTTAAAAAATAGCTCATGGGTTGCTAAAAAAAAAAAATCACATTATTGGAAAATTTCTAAACAGTAGGGAGAAAAAAAAAGATTCTAAAAGCTTCTAGGAGAGAAGAGAAAATCATTCAGCTTCTCTATTTAGATTCTATATTTAGAATCCAAATGTTATTGACTTCCCACTACTAATATTGGAAATTAGAAGACAGTGGAAGATGATTAAAATCCTAACGGAAGTTAAGAGTTTATTATTCTGTGGCTAGCTAAATATTAATCAGTAATGAAAATTGTTAAGAGGCTAATGTTTCCGCCAAAGATACTCATGTCCTATTCCCCAAATCTATGACTATATTACCTTCCATCACAAAAGAGATTTTGCAGATATTATTAAATTAAGAACCTTGAGATGAGGAGATTTTCTTGGATTATGAGGATGGGCCAGATATATATGCGAAGATCCTTATAAGAAAGAAGCAGGGCAATCAGAGTCAGATAAGAAGACTTGAACAGAGAAGCAAAGGTTTAAGTGATGCCATTGCTGGAGTCAGGAAGTAAACCTAAGAATACAGGCAGCCTTTAGTGGCTGGAAAAGGCGAGGAAGTGGATTCTGCTCTAGGGTCTCCGGAAGGAATAGTCCCTCGCCTATTTTAGATTTCCAGTCTCTAGAACTGTATGATAATAAATATGTGTTGTTTTTAAGTTTGTGAAAGTTAGCTACAGAAGCAATAGGAAAATAATACAAAGATAGTTACTTTTTTTTCTCTTTAAAAACTCAATGGTATTGAGTCTTTTTTAACTTAAATAATTTATTTTTAAAATTCTTTTTTTAATAAAGTATCGTTTATTTACAATGTTGTATTAGTTTCAGATGTACAGCAAAATGATTCAGTTATACATATATATATTTTTTCAGATTATTTCTCGTATGGATTATTAAAAAATATTATATAATGTTCCCTGTGCTTTACAGTAGGTCCTTTTTGTTTATCTATTATATATATAATAGTTTGTATCTGCTCTGCTAATTCCAAACTCTTAATATATCCCTCCTCTTGCCTCTTCTCCCTTTGGTAACTGTAAGTTAGTTGTCTATGTCTGTGGGTCTATTTATGTTTTGTACATAAATTCATTTGTATCATTTTTTTGAAATCCCACATTTAAGTGATACCATAAGATATTTGTCTTTCTCTGTCTGGCTTACTTCATTTAGTATGATAATCTCTAGATCTATCCATGTTGCTGCAAATATTATTTCATTTTTTATGCCTAAGTAATATTCTATTGTGTAAATACCTCACATCTTCTTTATCCATTCATCTGTCAATGGATATTTAGGTTGCTTCCATGTACAAACAAAAAGATACTTTTGAGGGAAGTTATTTAGAGTCTCCAGTTTTGCAGAGACCTAAATATCCATTATGAAGATGAAAAGACCCTACTAGGTATTGAATCAGAGAAGGCAATGGCACCCCACTCCAGTACGCTTGCCTGGAAAATCCCATGGATGGAGGAGCCTGGTAGCCTGCAGTCTATGGGGTCGCGAAGAGTTGGACACGACTGAGCGACTTCACTTTCACTTTTCACTTTCATGCATTGGAGTAGGAAATGGCAACCCACTCCAGTGTTCTTGCCTGGAGAATCCCAGGGACAGGGGAGCCTGGTGGGCTGCCATCTGTGGGGTCACACAGAGTCGACACGACTGAAGCGACTTAGCAGCAGCAGCAGGTATTGAATCCAATT
This sequence comes from Giraffa tippelskirchi, assembly GCF_054371585.1. Taxonomy (NCBI): domain Eukaryota; kingdom Metazoa; phylum Chordata; class Mammalia; order Artiodactyla; family Giraffidae; genus Giraffa; species Giraffa tippelskirchi. The sequence continues at coordinate 24,835,245 of NC_137284.1, forward strand.
TCCAAAAGTACCTCCATGCTTTCTTTCTTAGGAAGCTACTAGAGATGTGTCCTACTAAAATGAGGATTTGAACAATGGAATGCAGGGAATTTGACAACGGGAGCATCCATACAGGAGACAAATTACGAAGGATAGGATAAAAATATTACAAAATCAACTTGAATCAACAATGGGGTATTCGTAGTCATAAAAATGTAAGCACTAAATAATTGGCTGACAAAATTTGTGATAAACTATGTTGGGACATGCAAGAGAACAAAAAGTTGTCCTCATCTTCCAAACAAGAAAGTCAATTGAATATGTTAGCAGTTAGACACATCAAGATATGAGCATTAAAAGGAAGCTATGTATAAATGTAGAGGTAAATACCAAAAGACATAGCTAAAAGAAAAGAACATGTTTTCCTTTGGGGACTGGAAATCAGAAATAGGAAGGATTTGGCTAGAAATACACAAAAAGAAATGCAGTTAGATTGGAAAAGAGAAAACCTTTTGTTCACTGTGGAGTCCATTCCCCCTTTTTCAATAATTCTAGTCTTGAAATTAAGGTTTCCATTGCACTTCTCATCATAATGTTAAATGTGTGTTTATGGTTCTGTTTCCTGCACTAGTCACTGAGTTCTGCATTCCCAGTGCCAGTACAGTGGGATGTAGTTGGCATACAATCTACTTGGGCAGTGTTCTGTGTCTCATTCATCATTTTATCCAAGAATTTAGTAAAATCCCTGGCATACAATATATATTGGTTGAATAAATGAAATTTAGGCTGAAAATGAACAAATGCCTAACCCATTATTATGATTTTATGAGCATCATCAACCACAGGTTAATATAAGAAAGAAGATACTTTCACAGATTTTCAGAAAAGTGGGTGTTTGAAATGTTCTTGAAATATGCAAGCACATATTGTGAATCTCTGAATAGATACCTACATTGTTTCACCTTCAAAACTTCAACGTTCATGATACAGTTATGCACACCTTGAGCCAGGTCTCTTCATACTGTATTGAGTAGGCTGATTGTTCGGCTGAATCACTGCAGTGATCTTGGTCACTAAACACAATATGCCTCACATTATCAGCTGTCTGGAGTTGACATCCCTGTGACCAGTTGTGATACACTCTTCAAAACAATTGCCAAGCATTGGTAGTCATATAAAACTGTCTAAAATGATTATAATCATTTCAGTCTATTAGGATAATTATGTAATACTTTTTAGAAAATTTATATTTTCCCTGTACCCCAATGTTTAAGCTTACCAACTCGTTAGATATCAAGATAGAGTAAATGCCATCCTGGACTTGGATTTGAAAACCTGGGTGCAAATCCCATCATTATAAAACTTAATAACCTCTGTGACTGTACTTGTAGATTATCATTGCAATGATTCTATGTAATAAAGGATTCTAAAACACAATGGCTTACAACAGCAAACATTTATTTTTCCAACTCATAGTTCTGTAGGTTGGCTAAGGGTCTAATGGGTTCAGCAAAAAATGACTAGATTTAAATTCAAGTAGTGGTTGGGCTTCTGCATGTGCCAGATATCTATTTATTCTCTTTGATCTTTCAGCTACAGATGTTTTCTTCCAGGATGATGACTGAAGCACAGACAACTCATGGAAGAACATTTAAATCTCTGCTTGCGTTTCAGTCTCTAATCTTTCATTGGTCCAAGGATGTGGTCAAAAAGCACATCAGTTGGATATGCATCAGTCAGGGTTCAGTTAGAGAAAAATGAGCTGTTAAAAGGAGTGGTTTATTATAGTAAGTTGATCTTACATCAGTGTGGAAACAGCTGGTTAATTAAGGTCTGGTAAAGGTATGAAGGAAAATCAGAAGGCAGGGTGAGGCTTGGGACCAGAAGGGACAGTTACACTGATGAATCTGACCTGGTTTGTGTTCTCAAGCAGCTGATGCTGAGGCCAGTTAGAACAGTCTGGGGTACATGTACTTAAAGTTAAAGGTGGAAACAGTCATCTTGAAAATAAAATGATATGGATTTTCAGTGAACAGATAGGGTATTTCAAACAATTAGCTTCAGAAAGAGTTGACAGTTTAAACTTCCTTGAGAGAGAAGGAAAGGAGAGTTAATGGAGAGCTAGTATTGTATTCTGAGATGGCTAGAGACCATGGAGGGCTACCATCTTTATTTTCCATTTTTCTCGTGTCCTCAGTAAAGCCAGGATTTTGATCTTTTAAGGAGAATAATCATTAGTCAGACAATTCTGTGTGGCAAAGAAGTGAAACCAAAGGGTTCTCTGGTGGCATTCTTAGCCGATTAAAATACTCTGAAGCTGTTATTTGGGGGAACATCTGATGTTGTTATTTTTAAATGTATACAGGATTTGGATTCAGTTACTGATTGACAAACATTACAGGGATGCTCACTTCTTTCCAACTTCCCCATTTATTTTTTTCCTATTAGAATGTTTCAGGTAGAAAAGAAATAATTCTTCTTTACTCAAGGCATTTATTTTATAGGAGTTATGACTTGGAATCTTTTGTTTCCTTAAAGGAACCATAATGATCACCCTTTGTAGCTGACCTGTCTTTGTTTAGGAGAGACTTGGTGCTGAGAAAAGAAGAAGAATGTGTCTAATTTACAAATGATAAAATATGGCCCCAAAGTTGTTAAAATGCATCCATTGCGATATGAGCCCTGAAAGATGCAGAAAGTGGCAACATCGAGTGACTTTCTCGGCTGTGATAATATATGAAAAATCTATGCATCGTCACATTGGATGTGTAGACCTGCTTAGCAGTGCTACTGGCATTTTCTGGGTGGGAAGTGATAGCTTCACAGTCACGTCCATTTTAACTCTCTATACTGTAGTGTCTGATTCATAGTCAGAGTAGTGCATGTTGACTCCGGTCCTATAATTCCTAATGACATAGAATTTTTAAAACACTGATATGAGTGCCATTCTTTCACTCACAGAAAGTGGTTTCAGTTTGCTCATGCAGAAAGAAAGATATTGATTTCATAATTTGATTGCTTTGCTCACTAAAATAGTGATTTTAAAACATTTAACATTAAGCAGAAAAGTCAAAAATGTTTTAAAATATCTAAAAACTGTTAAACATTGTTCAGACAATTATATAAAGCTTATGGGATACGATATTAAAGTAACATTGACAGGTTGAGGGGGAATGAAAGATGATTCACATGTCTTCACCAATTTTCAAACCAGGGCTTGAATCTAACTTTTATATTTCAGCTTTTCAAATGATAAAGGGGAATTTATGACTTTATTAAAACCAGCATATGAAAGTGGAAACTAGTCTGTTAGAGGTATGGAAACCATGTCAGGCAACGGAGCTTCAATCCTATCTTGGATTGAATTCTGTCTGTAAACACCCCAACTTCAATTCAGTGCACACCAAAGGTATGACTTGCTATTTCAAGGGGGTTTGCTATTCCAAACCCTGACATTCTAAGCTGCATCAGCTTTGAAATTCAAATGCCAGATAATTTAGGTATCACTTTTGAGGAGGAAAATATATTAAGATCCATTTTCCCTTTTGGACTAGATTGATGGCAAAGCCTTTGCATGTTTACAGGCTAGAAGAGACTGTGAGCAGGGTAGCCTCTCATCTGTCTGTAAGATAAATTGAGCAGCTTGGTTGACTTGGGATGTGGGTTCTCAAAATTTCAGAGTGTCTTTGTCAGGAACCCTAAAACCTCTGAGTAGCATCATCTCTTTAGACACAGGAGAGGATCTTAGTACTTCTCTGTATTATCCTTTGATATGTTGAACTGTAAAAATGACAAAGATAATATTTATTCATCTTATAGAGTTGTGCTAAAAATTAAATAAAATAGGCAAAATTTCCCTACAGTACTTTGAACGTCTGAGATGCTTGTTACATACTCCCTTCTTCCATCTGTCTACACAGGAATCAGGCTTCCTTTGTGGTTACTGGCTGATAACATGAGTCTATGATGCAAGAATGGAAAAGATGAAAGATATTAAGAATTTGATATCAGAACTAAACATAACATCTGCCTAGTTATGCTGCCTGTTAATCTATTGACTGTACTTGACCAACTTTCTTTTTATTGTTTATTTAACCCAGTACAAACAATGATTTTCACATGTACTAAGTTAAAAATCATAGGGCAATATTTCATGTTTCTCATACTATGAAAATCACTCTGGTCTCATTTCCCACAGGCTCAGACAGCTAGATTAAATGACAAATTAAAAGGTTTCCTATATCTTTCTGGTTTGGATATATAATATATTCGTTGCATGCATGAGTGTTCAGTTGCTTCAGTCATGTCTGACTCTTTGAGACCCTATGGACTCATAGGATCCTCTGTCCATGGGATTCTCCAGGCAAGAACGTCAGAGAGGGTTGCCATGCCCTCCTCCAGGGGGTCTTCCTGACTCAGGGATTGGACCCAGTTCTCCAGCATTGCTGATGGGTTCTTTACTGCTGAGCCACCGGGAAATCCCCAATACATTCATTCGTTACAGAAAATCAAAATGCCAGAATAGCTGCACTCTATTTTGGAAGAAATCAGATGTTTCTATAATGACCTATGTGGGTAAACAGAAATTTTATTTCTTTTTAGAATTAATTTTTATTGGAGTATAGTTGCTTTAAAATGTTGTGTTAAATTCTACCGTGGAGCAGAATGAATTGGCCATATGTATACTTATGTCCCCTCTCTTTTGGGCTTCCTTCCCATTGAGGTCACCTCAGTGCATTAAGTAGAGTCCCCTGTGCTATACCGAATGTTCTCATTACTTATCTATTTTATACATAGTGTCAACAGTGTGTATGGGTCATTCCTAATCTCCCAGTTCTCTCCCTTTTCCCTTGGATATCCCTATATTTTCTCTCTATTTGACCAACCTTTTAATTTAAAAGCTTACTTGAAATGTAACCTTTTCTTTATAAGTCTTGTATTCTTTTGGTTACTCCACTATATATCAATATTGTAGGTACATTTTCAAGTTGTATTTATCTTGGCTATAGACACTTTCTACATGACTTCTGTAGTATATATAGGATTTGTAGCATTGTATGAATAATGAGAAAAGTTTGAATTCTTAAGGACATATTTTTCTACTTTTTGCAAATTGGAAAGTTGAGAACTTTTGTTTTATTTTTCCTTGAAGTATAGTTGATTTACAATATTATATTAGTTTCAGGTTTACAGCATAATGATTCACTATTTTAACAGATTATATTCCAATAATCAAATTATTACAATTTTGGGGAAAAAACAAGCAAATGACTAGGGAGGAAACAGTATGCAGATTTTAAAAGAAAATCTTTGGGCAACTTCGCTATTCAAAAACATCCAATCTAATTCTTTCATCTTATGGGGCAAACTACATTATAATTTAATGATTCTATTGATTCTAAAGGATGTTTGAGATACCTGCTTTCTTCCCGCTGATAACTTGCTTGGCTGACTTCCTTCAAATTTATGCTCATACCTTAAGTTCTCAAAGAGGTCTTTATTTTTTTTTTCTATGTCAAAGGTACTTGTTTTATTTTTTCAAACAACCCTGTCTTGACTACCTATTTTTAATACTACAGCATGTTCCTCTGCCTCACTCCTGGTTCTCCCAATGCCCTTTACCTGTTCTCTATTTTCTTTTTTCCAAAAGTATTGTACTTTCCAAAATCTTGTATCATCGAATTATTTACTATAATTATCATTTAGTGGTTCTCTCCTGCTGGAAGCACATACATTTCACTAGGGGAGATCTGCTGATTTGTTTTGTTCCTTGATACATCCCAGAGATATCTAGCACATTCACTAAATATTTGGTAAAGATTATAATACGAGATACTTAAACAACAAAGAGTCAACTCTGATTCCTATAAAATATTTCTAAGGGAGAACTTAGGATTTACATATTTTATGTAGATTTACCATAATGAGCTTGAGAAGGAGGAGGTCTAATTATCAGAAAATAAATATCTATTTATCCAAATTCTGATCTGCTGAAGTTTTTGCTGTAGTTGAGAGAAGTTTCCTTCTATGTTAGCACCAGTGGCTAATCCTGTGCTTTGAGTGACCAGAATTATTTCCTACTCCTTTTCCCTTCTCCCTTTGTCCTTTGGCTCAGTGCACTACTTCTATAGTTTTTCTTGTTTAATCATGCCATGTCTTGTGCTATTAGCCATCTCTCAAAAGGAATAAAGTTAAGGTGTTAGGAATGTGGACTCTGAACTCAAACTGCTTGTCTCTTTACCTTGAACCCACCTTTGTTAGCTGAATGTGATATGTGATATGGTTGTTCAGCCACTAAGTTGTGTCTATTTCTTTACAACCCTGAGGACAGCAGCACACCAGGCTCCCCTGACCTTCACTATCTCCCGGGGTTTGCTCAAATTTATGTCCATTTAGTCAGTGTTGCTATCTAACCATTTCATCATCTGCCGCCCTCTTCTCTTTTTGCCTTCAATCTTTCCCAGCATTAGGGTCTTTTCCAGTGAGTTGTCTCTTCACATCAGGTGGCCAAAGTATTGGAGCTTAAGCTTCAGCTTAAGAGACATTATTACAATCCTTCCAATTAAGAGACAATCAGTCCTTCCAAAGAATATTCAGGGTTGATTTCCTTTAGAATTGACTGGCTTGATCACCTTGCGGTCCAAGGGACTCTCTGGGCTATTTTCTTTACTATTCTATACCCAATCTACCTATCAACAAAATTGAGATAACACTTGCATCTTTTTATAGGGCTGTTTTATAGATGGATAACATCTTTTAGGAAGCACTTGTAAGAGTGTCTAGCAGATAGTAAACTCAAGACTAAAACTCAAAGGATACAATGAAAGTCAATTTAGGTTTGTCTTATTGTTCAGTCACCTAGTTGTGTCTGACTCTTTGTGACCCCGTAGACTGCAACATGCCAGTTTTCCCTGTCCTTCACCATCTCTGTCAGTTTGCTCAAACTATGTCCCTAGCATCAGCAATGTCATCCAACCACCTCATCCTCTGTTGCTCCCTTCTCCCCCTGACCTCAGTCTTTCCCAGCATCAGGGACTTTTCTAAAGAGTCAGTTCTTTGCATCATGTAGCCGAAGTATTGGAGCTTCAGCATCAGTCCTTCCAATGAATATTCAGGACTGATTTCCTTTAAGATTGACTGGACTGATCTCCTTCTAGTCCAGGGGACTCTCAAGAATCTTCTCCAACACCACAGTTCAAAAGCATCAACTCTTCAGTGCTCAGCCTTCTTTGTTAAGTCCAGCTCTCACATCCATATGTGACTACTGGAAAAACCATAGGTTTGACTAGATGGATCATTGTTGACAAAGTAATGTCTCTACTGTTTAATATGCTGCCTAGGTTTGCCATAGCTTTCTTTCCAAGGAGCAAGTGTCTTTTAATTTCATTGCTACAGTCACCATCTGCAGTGATTTTGGAGCCCAAGAAAATAAAGTGCCATTGTTTTCTATTTACCATGAAGTGATGGGACTCGATGCCATGATCTTAGTTTTTAGAATGTTGAATTTTAAGCCAGCATTTTCACTCTCCCCTTTCACTTTCATCAAAAGGCTCTTTAGTTCCTCTTTGTTTCCTCCCATAAGGGTGGTATCATTTAAGTATCTGAAGTTGTTGATATTTCTCCTGGCAGTCTTGATTCCAGCTTGTGATTCATCCAGCCTATCATTTCACATGATGTACTCTGCATATAAGTTAAATAAGCAGGGTGACAATATACAGCCTTGATATTGTCCTTCCCGATTTTGAACCAGTCCAAAGTGGAGTATAAATGTACTGGGTGTAAGGACTATCTAGTCTTCATGTTTTCTGCTTGTCCACCAGTTTTCTGAATAATTCTTTGGCATTTCAGTGTCCCGGTTTGGCTGGTTTTAACTACTGTGAAGGCAAATACTCTAATGATGTCTCTAAAAATAACTACAAAAATATAAAGCAAAATGAATTTCACACATTGGTGATGTTAGCTCTTATTATAGTAGTATTTTTTTTTGAGGAACTCAGAATGAAAATACTTGTAATTATTGGTTCCTAGAGCTATTAGCTTTCTGATTCTTTGTCCTAAACCTTACATCATTCATCTGAAATCCTAACAGCTGTTGATACCCCTCACTAAAGGACACCAGGATAAACCCATACAGTTAGGTTTATTATTTTTTGCAACAAGGGACATTGCACAAGATTGAGAATCTCAGCAAAAAAAAAATGTTAGAAGATGACTTTGTGTGATTTCTTCTCATGTTAAGTTTGGGGAGGTTTCAAGGGCTGTGTGACTCTGTTATGGATTCCTTACTTTTTTGAGTTAGGGGTAAATGTATGATTGGGGTATCTTAGTAATTCTTTTCTATAGGAATTAGTATAAAAATTAAGTAGCGCTAAAGTCATAATTGCTAAAGAAGCAGCAGCAGTCACTATTACCTAAAAGTGGAAACAGTTTAGATTTTTTTATCAGTTTACACTGAACTCTTATCTTTATCTGTGCTCATACATGACTTAAAAGGTATATTACTTTGGTCATACTCTATCATAATCACTGAGCAATTCTATGTGAAACAGTTTATGTTCAGCAGCATATCTTGATCTAAATATTGGAGCCAGGCTGGGTATCAGGTGAAACTTATCAGAACTGCTTTTTTTTCCCTACAACTTTCTATGACTCTATTTTACTTTTCTACTTCATCACTCAAACTCTCAGGAATGATATGCGTCTTGTTCTGATACTCCAAACATCTAGTCACAGACACATCATTTCCCTTAGTTTATCTGCTCTCTAGATTTGCTTATGTTTTTCTGTGCCTTACCAACCAAATCCCCTTTCCCTTCTAGTAGTGGGTTAACTTCACATCAAGTTAAAAGTTGTGTCATCTCTTTTGGGCATCTGAGTCAGATTAGTGACTTGCCCAGTGAAGAGGAAGCCTGGAAGCTCATCAGATGGCCCTGACATCTATTCTCAGTTTCCCTCGCACTCCCACCGGATAGTACTGCCGAGATTTTAGTAAGCCTTACAGGAGCACCTGTCCAACCCATGAGTTCATGAATACTCTTGTGTCAGGGTTGGTCATTTTAGACGTGCCTGTTTTCCACACCCGAACTAGATCTAGATGTTGTTTCTCATAGACAGGAACCAAGTCTGTCTTGATCCCTCACAATATGTAGTACGATAATGAGCATGTCTAGACAGTCAGGAAATGCTTCACAGAATGATTGGCTAGAACACCAGAAAACAGGAAACTTTATTGTCGCTATGAGAATAAGCCGCCTTCCACGTGGTACTTTTTTCTAGATAATAACTATATTCTGGTTAAATGTGGAATGGTGAAAACAAAACAAAGTACCCTTACTAATTCTGATTCTGTTACATGTTTTGTAATTGCAAGATCTATTTTTACACTTGTTTTAAAATTTCTACTCTCATTTTCCATTTCCTGTAGCCCTGGTGTTTGTTATAAGCTTCTCTTTTTTTCTACCACTTTGTCATAGATTATTGTAGAGAATCTATATATATTTGCCAACATTGTGTACTGTTATGGGATTAGGAAACTCCAAAAGCCATTCCCAAAGTTTGTTTTAACCACTTCTATGAACACTTCCCAATTTTATTCTCTTTAAATATGTTACTTTGGCAGAATCTTCAATATCTCCCTTTTAAAGACTCAGGTAACCATACTAAATAAACATTGAGAACTTTGTCCTTATGGTCAACAATCACAGCCTTAAGAATAGGCTATTTGAATTGATAATCTGGTATTTTGTATTTATTTACAAATAAAAGAAATGAAAGGGAAATGATTAAGTGAAAGCCTTCTGAAAAGAGAAAAAACTTTATCCTACCTATCATTTGCACATGAAAAGAACATCTCTTGCCCATTATTTTTATTTGAGCTCGAAATGTGTAACTTCTCATAGTTCACTGGATTTCCTAAATGTTTGACATTAAAAATGGAGACTATTTCAGCAACATATAATTATTATTATTTGGTTAAATACGTAATTTCTTTTCGTTTTTACTTGTCTCTCACATAATTAAATGTGATGAGGAATGGAGTTTTTGTAATGCATCAGTGCATTCCTTTAAAACTAAGCAGTGCCAGCCCCCTTCTGTGCTTTGATAAGGTTACATAAGGCGGTTATGAATTATTAATCCTCCTTTTTACCTTTTCTGCTCCATTTTATGACAGTAACATCAGTGATAATGGCTGGATCCAAGGAAAGTAAAATAAGCATTTCCTGTCTTACTCTGTTGTGGACTTAAAAGGTTAAGCCATCAAATAAAGCTTATGGTTGAGGTGGGACACAGATTGAACTGGAAGGCAGTATGGTTCAAAATAGTGAAGGTGGGTGTTTGAGAGAATGGAGAGAATTCCCAGATGGGAATCTAGGCTACAGACAAGTTTACTAAGAAATAACTAGACCTAAGATGTAATGAAACACTGTGACAGGGAAGAAGAAGATCAGTGGACAGTCAGATAGGTAGGAAGACACTGACTCAGCTTCTAGTCTTCATTTCTTAAGACAGGATCCCAGCTCTGGATGTTATCGACTAAAAAATACAGTTGCAACCTGAAAGTAGAGAGTTATTTTATTTGGCAGGAACATTTAGAACTCTGAGCCCAGGAGACAGCATCTCAGTAGCTGTGAGAAAACTGCTCCAAAGGAGGCTGGACAGAAAGTCAAGCTATATAAAAGTTTTCAACAAAGGGAAGAGGCAGTCTGAACATCAAAGATCAGGTTATCAAATTAAGGACTTTAGCATTCTGTGTATGGGAAAACTCAAGCCTCTGGGCTCACTGCATTCATTCCTCTCACACACCCTTCAGCTATCTGGGGCCAATCCTGTTTCCTTGTTCACCTTGCTTCTTGCATTCACCAGCTCCTCAGCAGTCACCATGAGAGGTCACAGCATCCTCTGGATTTCAGTTTTGAGAGCGCTCATTCACATTTGGAGGCCCGAAATCACTGTGGCGTGTCATTTCTCGTTTATTGATGTGGCAAGTGACATTTTTATTTCACAACGTTATAAAGTATAAGGGAGTGAGGAGGCCACAAGAACAAGACATATTTTAATGAAGGTTACACCTGGTGGGTATAGGAAATGTAGGCCAAGCAGTGAGTGAGCTGGTTTTATACATCTAAAAGTATTTAATATACTCTGATGATGGAGAAGCAGACTGATCTCTGATTACTAATAGGAGTCATATCTACAGATGGGAATCACATGGCCAGCAGAGACACACAGAGCTAGTTTACAGGGCAAGGGGTAAGGGGATATGCAGTTACTGCAACCCCTTGTTCAGTATTCACTGATGTAAAGCCTAATCAGTGGCCCGATGACTCTGGAGCCAAGGATCTTGCTTTGGGGAACTTTTCTTGCTAATACAGTATCATCTTTGATTTAGCCAAGAAAATGATTATTCCAACTCTACACCACATTTTAACTTCAATGTTTTAGGGACTGAGTATGTCCCTCATATACTTTTCATCCATTCCATACTTCAAGGAAGGAAGCATTTACTAGATCTCCCTCGTGTCCTCCTGGGATTTCCTGAAACCACTCATTCATGACCATTTCTATCAACAGACATTACCCATGTTCTCAGTCTCCAGTTACGTTACACGGGTTGGCCTGCCTCACATTCTGGTGACTAACACAATATTTAGAGCAGAAAGCTAGACATTCTTGGGAAAGAAAAAATGAGGTATCTTATTTGCCTTTAAGTTGCTTTCTTTCTTACAAGGGGAGGCATGAGTAGAGAGCATGGAAAGCACACTGATCATATCAAGTATAGAAGCTTTTATTAATTCATAGATGAAGGGACTTGGAAACTAAAGAATCTGTGTGTCAAGAAGGAGGCAGTGACACAGTCAAGAATAGGGAGGAAGAAGTCGCTGAGATTCCAAAGGAACAAAGCCATGAACATTCTTTGAGAGAGTAGTTTCAGCAGAGTGTTGGGGTCCCATGATTGCTCATCTTCCTAAGAAGAGTCTGCAACTCTCATTTATTGCTTGCAGACCAGAATTGTGTTAAGGGCTTTTACCTCTGAGAATCACATTACCTGAGCGAGTTGCTGAAGATGTGAAACGCTTATGGAAAACAGAAATTAGAGGTGTTATCTATACTTAGTTCACAGCTCTGCAGAGCCTGCTGTGTTTTTGCAAATGCCTTTATTGTTAAATCTCTTTTATCTTACCCACCATGTGTTACAGACTAGAATCATTTTCAACACCAACACTGAACTGGTTCTATTCTCCAGAAGACTTCTATTTTCCCAAACCAAACTTGTTTCTTCTGTCTCAATTGTGTCCTCCCTGTTCACCTTTCAAAAATATGCCTATCTTTCAAATCCCTCCTATTTGTGTTTCTTTAGACAAACTTGAACCACTGTATCTTCCCGCATCGTGGGCTGTGTGTGTGTGTGTTTACTACTCATTTATCATTTGACATACTTTATTATGTTCTGAATTGTCGTGTGATGTGTTTTATCCTCCCTACTATATTACATAGTTATCTGGAGATAGGATAGTATCTTGTACGGCTTTGTATTCTCACACTATGCTGTGTTTATTTGATACGCACAATCATTAAAGGCTATCAGAGGTTAATTTTGCATTAGATCTGAATGTAAATCATAACTCTCAAGCCATGGTTTTCTAGCTCTAAAATTGGGAATAAGGATACATGCTTCCCAGATCATCTGAAGATTGAGATTATGTACATTAAGACTTTGCCACCTTAGTTTCTTTATAAAGTCAGTTCTCTTTTCTTGTCGATCATTTGGTAAGATCTGGTATCAGTAGGCAGTACATCTTCAACAAGGTATTTCAGTAGCTTTGGCTGAGCAGATAGCCCTGCAGTAAATTTAAGTTGACCTGTTTCTTCATTGGCTATACTGTGAAAACTTGGGTAGCAAAAATCCAGTTTCATGGAATGTATTTCTAACCAGAAATATTACCTTACTTTCCTCGTCCCCTAGATAGTTTTTTTTTTCTTTTAATTTATGGGAATGATTTAATTAAAATAACTAGCAAAGCAAAAGGATAGCTACAGGCTCCTATAATGTAAGTTCATCTTCAATTTCTTCTTACTGATCCCATCACTTACTAAAATAGAAAAGAAAGTGGACTGATTGTCTAAGTGATTTACACCATTCACCTAGTCACCCTGTTCACTCAGTTAATGTCTATTCATTCTTCAAGTGTCAGTTTAGATAAATCTACTCCAAGAAGAAACCTTTCTCATTTGCTAGGGTTATGATTCAGAGCTTTGCTTCTGGAATTCTTTGAATCAACTCTGTATTAACTCTGGCCAAATACTTGCTGATTTGTCTTATCCAACAACAGAGAATAAGCTTCATGATTGTAAGGTTCCTGTTCATCTCAGTCATTGATGATTCTTTACTCTCTAGCATGTCAACCCCTTCAGAGGAAGCAGGCAATAAGTATTTATTGAAGGCAGTAAATAATGGGTCAACTGGAAGAAAGCTGGACTAAATTCATTTTAATTAAACATGAAATGCAACCATTCAGGGCAGTCCACTTGTATCAGTTGCTCCACTTAAATTTGGGAGGGCATTTAGATATAGTCCCTCCAACATCAAGCATATTGGATCATTTTGCATATATTAATTGAACACTTATTAGTGCATAGAACTCTGAGAGGTTCAGTAGAGGCATCTCTTGCTCAGATACATAATGCGAGAACTTGATTGAAAGAAGTGGGCCTCTTAACAGAGCATTGGAGGTGAGGCAACACTTGCCAGTGACATGTTAGCTCCATACTGGAGAGTTTACATAAGCTGGAGGTGAGCCCAGCAGTGCAAACACCATGTACATGGCTGAGGCTACTAATACTTTAAGATCCTGAAGTGGAAATTAGCTACAATTAGCTTTCCTATCCTTGTAAGTGAAATGTTTGTTATTCTTGTCTGTTTTCATTCTACACTTCTTTTTTTGTGTCCTTATTATGAGCTACTAGGATGTAAATGCTTAATAATTTTCAATATTTATATTCTTGAATGAGTGCAGTTGTTTAGATAGAGACCTCCTAGTAAGAAGCAGGACATGATATTCATGAAATTTGGAAGCATCTTTTGTCTTTTTTTTATTTTCTTCAAAATGGAAATTGATTATTTTTTGTTTTTATTTCATTTAAAAGGAAAGCCATTTATTTTCTTTTCTGATTCTAAAATGTGCTGCAGTTTCATTGCAGAACACTGAGATGATATCAAGTTTAAAAGGGAAAATAATGATCCCTTTTGTTCCTCCAACCAGAGATAACTCAAGTTAACACATTCATGTGTATGTATTTTATTTTTAACACTTTGTTGAAGTCTAATTGCCATAGAAAAAACAGCTACTTTTTAGAGCATACAATTTGATAAGTTTTTATATAGGTGTTTTGGTGAAAATAGCAATCATTTTAAAGTTTCCTCGTCTGTCTTTGTAATTTACTCTCCTACTCTTCTCTGCCTCCCCTCCAATGAGAAACCACTGAACTGTTTCTCTGAGTATATATTTGTTTGCATTTTCTAGAGTTTTATATCAGTGGAATCATACAATGTGCATGTCCTCTTTTTCTTTTCCCCATATTTTTTACTCCAGAATTATTATTTCAGGTGTCTTGCCTGGAAAATCCCAGGGATGGCAGAGCCTGGTGGGCTGCCGTCTATGGGGTCGCACAGAGTCGGACACGACTGAAGCGACTTAGCAGCAGCAGCAATGGTATCTTATATGTATATTTTTGTGGCTGTCATTTGCATTTTTCTGTCATTAGCAAAATAGTGTTTGACATCCTTCTATGTACTTATTTGACATCATATTATCCTGTGTAAAGTTTCTGTTCAACTTTTCTGAACACTGTTAAAATTGGGCTGTTTTCTCTTTATTGACTTTTGAAAGGTCTTGTGTATATTTGGATAAAATTCCTTTATCTGATAGATGCTTTGCAATTATTTTCTCCCAGAGTGCGGACTGTCTTTTTAATCTCTTAACAGTTTCTTTGAAGAGGAAGCATCTTTAATTTTGATGGAGTTCCATTTGTTCTTTTGTAGATTGTGCTTTGGATGTTAGATCTAAAAAACGTTTGGGTAACCCATTGTCACGAAAATTTTCTCCATTTTTTTCCCCTAGAAATTTTAATATTTTAATTTTTATATTTAGGTCTATTCTACTTTTTGAATTAATTATTTAAATGAGGAAAAGTATGAATCAAAGTTTTATTTTTCTCTTAATTATGTATATTCATTTTTCTATCATCATTTGTTGAAATGACTTACCTTTCTGTCCTGAATTGTTTTAGCACCTTTGTCAAATATTAGTTGTCCATGTAAAATTGTTATATGTGAGTGAGTCTATTTCTGGACTCTGTTGTTTTCCATTGATTTATTTGTCTGTCTTTAAACCAATACCACATGAATTTATCATTGTAACTTGACAATAAGCCTTGGAACAAGGTTCAGTTAACCCTCCATCTTTTTTCTTTTTCAAAATGATTTCATCATTTTTTAAAAGCTATCAAAATACATCTCCAATTTTCTTTGCTGGTGATTTTTTAACACTGATGAAAATGGATAATTATGATACCTCTGTGACTTACTTCTGCGAGGTCAGAAAAAGTAGAAATTTATTGTCATTTTATTATTGTTCATTTAATTTAAAAAACAAATATTCATCCAAAAATATAAAGACTCCTTTGATATGATAGAATAGCTAAAAAAGAAGTGAACCATCTGTGTCTTTCTCTCTTTCATTATAATTTCGCTGTAGTCACCCTGAGGGATAAATCTATGGGATTGCCAATGAATGTTCTACAAAGCTTTAAAGAAGAAGAAAACAAACAACAAAAGAGTTAATTTAAAAGAAAAGTCTTCCAGGCTCTATCTGCTATAGTGTATTTTTTAAAATGTATCAGTTTGAACATTGATATTTACAACTATGAACAAAAATATGATTTATGCCATTAAAGGATAAACTGATATAATTGGCCTGTCATATGATGATACTAATTGCAATCTGGATGAAAATTAGAAATGATGCAATTGTGTGTTGGAAACCTTAACAACTTTGGAATTACAACTGAAAAACAGAAAATGTTACTGTTGTACAAAGTCACTGAAGGCACAAAAATTCCATCCTGAAACACCATTATGTTCAAGTCTCCATGATGAGTCAGAAGAAAGGCTATATGTTGACTAACTTATCTGGAAGAAAGCAAAATGTGTCATACAGGAAGGGTAGAACCGCACACAATGGGAATCAATTCCAAATCTGTTATTACTTAAGAAATATTTGAATAGTCCCTTTCTGGGTTTCATGTTCCAATGATATTCCCTGATTTTTAATTTAGAATAGACTGCTTACTTAAATGCATGCGTTTTATTAAATAAAAACATATTTTTAGAAACGAATGTTGGGGAATGAACAGAAGAGAGGTTTTGTGTCATGTGCTATACAGAACAATTCATTAGTATCTTTTGATTTAATTCCTTGAACAACATAACAAGGTTGATAAATCATTTTACTGATTATGAAATAAAGATTGACATTGGTTTGGGAACTTCAGAAAATTCCTAAGTGTTAGAACTGGGATCTAGCCTCAGTATTTTATGACTGCAAAGCCTAAGTTTTTCCTGAAGAGAGGTATCTAAATATATTGATTATCATAAAAGAACTGTGAGCCAGATTATAAACAGGTTGTTCTTCAGAGGCTGCATTTAGACTCTCGACTTGGTAATTCCATTTATGTTCAGTCCCCAGAAAGAAATGTAATAATAAAAGATTCTGGGAAAATAGGATCAGGAATTCACGTTAAATGATATTTGGTGGACTAAGAGAGAATGACATGTATTTTAATTCATCCTGACAGGTGCTAAAATGCTTGGAGCTGACAAAGACTTTAGAGAGACTGCTTTTTCTCCCCTAAGAAATAAAATCCTTTTAAGAAGTTCCTTAATTAATGCCTGGTGGTGCATGTGTGTGTGTGTGCGAGTGTGTGTGTGTGCGAGTGTGTGTGTGTGCGAGTGTGTGTCTGTGTTTGTGTGGGCAGCATTGTCTAAGAAGATATTTAATTTCCATCGAATATGTTATAGACCTGAAGTATTTGGGGAAAACTTTCACAGTAACACTTTAAATTATTTTGACATGGAGATGTGAATGTTTCCAGAAAGGAAAAATGGGAGAGAGGCAGAAGGAAAAATGGGAGAGAGGCAGAAGGAAACATTTATCAATGTTTCTGTTGTTATGCTAGAAATTTTCACATGTAAAACCTTATTTGCTCTTCATAACAAGTCTCAGGAAAGATTAAAAGATCAAAGCATGGGATGTTCATTGTCATTCGTTACCTGATGTCTAATATCTTAAAAACAGTTCCTGTATTTTGCCTAGGTGTTTTGGTTGTATCTGGTGGATGAAATTAGCCCCTATTCTCTCTTTTGGCCGAATGTGAAAATCATCTTTTTGTTGTTTATTTTTCCCTTGAATGACTTTGGTAGTTGGTTGATCTAAGTTGTTTAATTTATAGTTGTTTAGAATATTTTCTGACTGTCGATTTGATATCTCTAAAATCCATAGTTTTAATTTGTGTGGTCTTTCTTTCTGTTCATAGTTCTGCCCAGAGGTTTATTCATACTATTGTCCTTTTCAAAGAATCAGGCTTTGAATTTGTTGCTTTTCCTCTATTGCTTATCCATTTCCTGTATTAGTGATTGTTGCTCTTATCTTTAGTATTTCCTTCTTTTTGTTTACTCTGAGTAGAATGTGTTTTTTTCAAAGCTTCTTAGGGTAGAAGTTTAGGTCACTGGTTTGAAATCTTATATATGTATGTATATGTATATATATATATTTGATGCTCTAAATTTCTCTTTAATCCCTGCTTTAACAGCATCCCACAAATTTCATATTTTCTGTTTCCATTTTCATTTAATTCAAAGTACAGTATAATTTTACTTGTGCCTTTCCTTCTGATCCATGGAAGTGTGTGTGCTTAATTTCTGAGAATTTGAGAAATATTTCAGATCTATTTCTATTTACTTCTATTTTAATTCTAATTTTAGAATGTAACATTCTCTATATAATTTCTTTTTAATTTCTTAAGAATTGTTTAAGAATCCAGAATATAGTCAAACTTATTAAATGTTCCATGGGCTCTTCAAGAGAATTTTGTGTGGAAGATTTTGTAAATGACAGTTAGAGCAGGTTGATTGTTCAAATTTGATCAATATCTAATTTTACAGCTTCCAAAGTCTACTTTGTCTAATATTACTATAGCTACTCTAGTTTTCTCTAATTATTATAGGCACGGTAGGTTTTTCCCTGTCTCTGTTGTTATATCTCAACTACATACTTTGATAGCATATGATTGGGAATTGCTTTTTTATCCAGTCTCACAACTTCTGCTTTTTAATTGAAATGGTTAGGCCATTTTCACTTAACATAATTGTTTTATGGCAGGGTTTTAATCTACTGTATTGCTCTTCATATTTTATTTATACCTTCTATTCTTTATACCCCCTCTGTTCCCACCTTCTTTAAGATTCTTTTTATGATTCCATTTTATCTTCACTATTAACTTATTAGCCATAACTCTTTGTTTAATTTTTCAGATGTTGCTTCAGGGTTTACAATATACATCTTTAACTTATCAGAGTCTATACTTCATCACTCAGTTGTGTCCAACTCTTTGCAACCCTATGAACTATACAATGGGATCCTCCAGGCAGGAATGCTGTAGTGGATAGCCATTCCCATCTCCAGTATCGCAGTCTACCTTCAAATAATATTGAATTGCCTCACATATAGTGCAAGCACTTTATCACAGGTTTTTTGGGTTTTTTGTTTTTTATAACAGCAAATTTCTATTTTTCCCCTTTCTAGCCTTTGTGCTATTTTTGTCATATATTTGATTTCTCCATATATTATAAACTCCAAAATATATAAATATTAGGCCTTTAAGGCCAACTTATCTTTTGGAGGTAGAAATGAGAAAAGATGTCTTTTATATTTACTTATTTGTTTAGCTCTTCTATAGCTCCTTACTCTTTTTTTTTTTCCATCCAAATTCCTTCAGTGTGAAGAATTTCCTTAAGTATTCAGTGTACTGTAAGCTGGCTGGTGATTGATTCAGCTTTTGTTTGCATAAAAATGCCTTTTTACACCTTGATTATTGAAAGGTATCTTCACTGAATGCAGAATTAGAGGTTGACAGTTTTTCCTTTCAATATTTTAAGCAATTTTCTTTCTGATTTGAATGTTGCTTGAGGAGAAATAGGTGATCATTCTTATCATTACTACCTTTTATAGAAGGTATTTTTATTCTGATGGCTTTAAACATGTTTTTGTACCTAATTTTTATCCATTTGATTAATATTTGCCTTGGTGGGGTTTTCTTTATGCTGTTTTTTTTTAATTTGTTAAATATGTAATATTATGATTTTATCAACTTTGAAAAAAAAATTAGCCATAATTTAGCCATTGTTCCTTCAAGTAAGTTATTTTCAACCCCTTTAATCTCTTTTTGTCCTAGGGCTCCAGTTATTTGTGTGTTAGACTGCTTGATGTCCTATAGGTCCCTCAGACTCTGTTCAATTTTTCTCTCTTTGCTTCATTGTGGATAGACTCTATTGCTATGTCTTCGGTTTTACTAATTTATCATCTGCAATGTCTAATCTATTGCTTCTGGTGCTCTCTCTCTGCCCTGTTCCCTGAATACTGGCAGTATACTAGGGGAAATTACATGACTGAATTCCTTTTTCCTTTTTGCTCATCTCTTAGGGATCAGTGCCCTTCACTGCCTGTTCTCCATAGTCTGAAAGAGTAATCTTATAATTTTTCTTTTTCCGTTTTCCGGTTGATTAATATGCAGGAGTGAATTTCTTTGGGAGGGGTAGAGTGAAAGTATTCTCTTAGTAGATTTTTATTTATTTATTTTTCATATTGATCTTGCATTGTCCGTTTGGACATTCAAATTTATAAACAAATAATTATTGGGAATTTATTAAACTCAGGTTTCTAGAAACAAAAAGTTGAATAACAATCTGAATCTGTCTTCAAGAAGCAAGATAACTGTGTAAACCAAAAGAATGCTCTCAAATAATACAGGATTTGTGAAAGAAATATTTAAAAGGTGCTATCAAGGACATAAAAGAAGCATGGGAAAATTTCATCAGAAATATATGGGTGGTGCAGAGGAAGAAATGCACACATTTTTCACGAAACTGTGAGAGCAGAAATAGAATTACTTTTAATCTGACATATTGACTTTAGAAGGCCAGGATAAATTCTGTAAACTCTTGATAAATACCCCAAACTAGGATTACAAAGACAGATAGAAATAGTATATCCCTTAAGGAGCTGACAATTTAGCAAAAAATGTACAAATAAATAAATGAAGGGAGCTACTCTAGAACTATATCGGGAGAGAGAGGCAAGTATTGAATGTCAACCACAGGGAAGGGAAAGGTCGCTCTAGCCGAGAAGCAGGAAGTCTAGATTAAGGAACCTTCCACGGCACTGATTCCGAAAACTTAATAATTCTTTGTTGGGAAAGTTAGTGTGATGTGTTCCTTCACTTAGGTGAAACATTAAGGGGGGAAACATCTTAAGAGGCATGAATCCGATTGTTGGGCTCTATAATCTGCAAGAAACGAAATGTGAGAACTCAGAGTGAGTGGAATTGAGTGTAATTAGACAAAAAATACTGAAGGGTAGGCAAGAGTTAGTTTTGTAGGATTGAACATTATTTTGTAAGATTGTATTGACTGTTTGGTAAACAGTGAACGGTGAGGTTAATCTATTACTTCCAGATTTCTGTTTTAAACATAGGCATGGATAATAGTGCATTTCCCCAAAACAATCAATGCAAGAGTGGGAGGCTTGGGCGGGGATGGAATGAATTTAATTTCAGACTTTTAGGTTTTATGTTCCCAAAGATATTTACTTAAAGAAATCGAATAGATATTTTAATATAACACTCTTGCTCTGGTTTATAGAATTAGTTGAACTAAAGGTAAAGCTTGGGGGTTTATCAGCTATAGGTTGTTGTCCAAAACAAAGCAGCCCTTGGAAATAATGGTTAAGAAGAAATGAGGAAAAAAAAATTATGTCTCAGAAGCAAAGGAATTTAGAATTCCTAGAAAAAATTTAGCAGTGTTGAGTGCTTAAATTTAATATATGATAAATGACAAGAACACTCTGCTAGACTGAATTAGGACATCACTGGTAACACTTGCTAAGTGGGGAAGTGAAGGCCCAATTAAGATGATAGAAAGAAGACTAGGTTGATAGAGACTAAGGCTGAAAACTAATTACTCCCCAGGAATCCTAGCTGCAAACGGAAGAAGATGATTATCCAAAGACAGGTGCTGGGTAGAAAATTATTAATTTTAGGACATAAAACACTTAAATATATTTTAACCTTTGTTGTAAGAACTAGTAGAGAAGAGAGGCTGAAAATTTAGCAGGAAATAATCTTAAGGATAACATGGGTATGGTGAGACCATCTCTTTCATGGGTATAAATTGGTATAATTTATACCAATGGGGTATAAATTGGTGGGGATATAAATTGGTATAATATTTTTGAAAAGCAATTCAATAACGTGTGTAAAGAGCCTTAAAATATAGTTTTTGACCCCATAAATGTGTTTATAGAATTATGCCCTGTGAATAGAATCAGATGCAGATAGAGATTTGTGCACAAGGATAATAATCACAGCATCATTTATAATAAAGAAAAAATGGAAACAATCTTATTCTCAACAAAGAAGGCATAGGTATATAAACTACAGTGTATTCATAGGGTATTATACAACCATTGAAAATTTTATTTTCAGACTTTAAAATTGTTAAGGGAAATGTCCATGCAATACACTGTCTAGTGAAAAAATGAGAAATTAAAAAAAAAAACTGAATATAGAATGTAATATAATGTTGAAAATAGAAACATTATCAAAGGAAAATTGTATAAATGAATAGAAAAAACTAGAAAGTTGAGCAATGCTTCAGCATAAATTCAAGGAGACTAGGTCCCAGCAGCGACCTAAGGGTTAGTTTAGGTAGAGAGATCCCTCTTTCTAACTTGGAGAAATAGAAGGATATTTGTAGATGTGGGGAAGGGAATTAAAGTATTTTTGTGTTGTTTAAATAAATAAGAGCAAGTTCTTCATCATCATAACTCCACAATATCAATGACATATATTGACGGAAAATTTTGTTTCACCTTTTATATTATATGTTTTTAATATCACAGTGAAAGTGAAAGCTGCTCAGTTGTGTCCGACTCTTTGCGACCCTATCGACTATACAGTTCATGGAATTCTCCAGGCCAGAATACTAGAGGGGGTAGCCTTTCCCTTCTCCAGGCAATCTTCCCAACCCAGGGATCGAACCCAAGTCTCCTGCATTGCAGGCAGATTCTTTACCAGCTGAGCCACCAGGGAAGCCCAAGAGTACTGGAGTGGGTAGCCTATCCCTTCTCCAGCAGATCTTCCTGACCCAGGAATTGAACCAGGGTCTCCGGCATTGCAGGTGGATTCTTTAGCAACTGAGCTATGAGGGAAGCCCCTGAGCTATGAGGGAAGCCAAAGATAAGTAGACCAAAGCATGGAAAAGGTTAGAAGTTATATGCACTAGGAAATGGCGGAGCCAAGCTCCATGTCCAGTTCCATTTATCTCCACAGTCCAGTTCAGAGCCTTCTGCTGAGAGGAGAGTGGGACAACCTTGATACAGAGAGACTTAAAACTTAAGTAATCGTCACTGTGGGTAAATTGAAGGGAGCTGACCAGAGACAAGAAAAAAACGGCTGAATGATACCAAAGGTCTTAAGATCTCTTACCTGGAGAGCCACCAGTTTACAAAATTATATGTTGTTTTCTTCAAATGCAGTTGCATGTGTTGGTGTGGGAGATGAAAGGAAAGTTGAATTAATGGCAAGTTATAGTTTAACTAGGGAGATTCAATGAAAGAAGAGGATTTGAGGACGTTGACAATAGATGAGGGTGAATGTGGGATCTAAGCTTAATAACGAATATACGATTTTTAGAAGGAAGTGAAGAAAGAGGTTAAGAGAAGGGTGGTGGGAGGGACTGCAGTATTTGAGGGGGACCAGGGAGATCAAGAAAAGGGCAGAAGTGGAAAGTTGATACAATTCGTTGGCATCAAGAAGGCTGAGGACTTCGAAGTTTTATGGTTAAGTGGTTAGAATAGTTGCCCAAAATTATGTGAAAAAATGAATGCTTACATCATCTCTGTGTTGGTAGAAATCAGCAGTGAAGAGATAGTGGGAGGCATGTTCCGAAGTGCTTAGCAGATAAAATGGAATGACCAGAAGATGCTAGAAATGTGGGATAGAGCAGAGATGGGAAAGAGGAATGACATGAGGCTCAGAGGATGAAAGGAATGTGCTGAGGGTCAGTGAAATAAAGATGCAGAGTCAACAGAGAACGCTATGAGAGTGACCCTGGCCTTTACAGCACTGGGGTACAGGGGTGCAGGGAGAGGGATTTTCTTGAAGAAAAAGCTGTAGTCATACTTAGGACACTGGCTGATGCACAAGGAATGCTGAATGTCAACTCATTCTCACTTTGTAGGCAAAAGACTGTAAAATTTATGGGTTTATGTCAGGAGTTGGAGGGATTCTGGGAAGGGCTGAGGATGTCATGGAATGGGGGCTAATTACCACAGGAAAGGGGTTTCCAGGAACACATTGGAAAACATTTATAAAGAAGACCACAAATGAATGGAAGAACATGATGGAAGAAGTATAAGGTAATGTGTGAACACGAGTCATATAGAGGTTTGTTCATTGGAATGGCTGCTGTTCTAATCTGTGGCTGAAGCTGGCAGGCGTGGAGTGGCTGCCATTGACTGTGCTGAGGTCTGTGACTGGGACAACTGAAGCCTAGGTAGACTGAGGAGCTAACAGTGATAAAAGCTGGTAGTCTTTGCTCCATACTCAAATAGTAAGATGTGGACAAGCTTTCATAATATTTTTTTAAAGATAATTCTGTTTGGCTATTGGAAATTATTTGCTTCCCTTTAAACTGCTCCATTCTTAGAGGAATCGTTGCTTTTAGGTAGCTATGGAATAGTTTTTTTTTTTTCTTCACAAGAATTAGGTATTATGGAGCAGCTTGGATGAAACTACCCTTAATAGAGCTCTTTTTACATGCCTGGGGATAAACTTGGTTATTTTCTCCAGGGCCTTAGCCTTCAGTGATGTAAAGATAGAACATGGTTGCTAAAAGCCTAACGCCTCAAATTCTGCTACTAGCCCTAGTTCTGTTTTTCTGCTCACACCATTTGGTGAGAGTCTCTCTTCTATAGCTTACATGTCAGCAGGATGCTTATAAAAAGATGATATACGTGTTAGTCTTGAGGCAAATGGATGAACTAGATGAATCATTTGGGAAAGGAGGAGACACCCACAGCCCCCTCATATTGTCACTGAGGTAATATAATTTTCTAAAGGAAGAATTATCGACATTCAGTGAGATGTGAAATCAATATCTGTATTATTTACTGAACACATGCTGGGCATTTTTTACCAGACTCATTGGTAAACATCCTCAGTCATAAATTTTCCAAATTCTTGGATGGATTTGTGCTTTAATTAACATTCTTAGCTGGAAACTAGAGGCAGATGGGAAGTGTTGTTAATAATTCCATAATTGATAACAATCACTTCTGTAACACAGAAACAGCTCACAGATCACTAATTATTTCAGAGAACAAAACACTTCAAATTGTTAGGAGAAATGCTTAGTGACATGGGAAGTAGGATAGTCCAGTGAATGAAGACTAGATCAGAGACAGAAGCTCTGGGTTTGAATTCAGTGCCAAATATATGAAGATAGCATCTATCATCTCTAAGCCGTATGTTCCTCATCTGTCAAGTAAGAATAATTCCTGTCTTCACATGTAGATATGAAAAATAAGAAAATGTTTTTGAATAAGCAATATGCAATGCCTGGCACCAAGCAAGTCCTCAATAATTCGCTGGAGGTTAAGATAAGATATATGAAACCACCCTAGAAGTTATCAGTAGCCAATATCCGATTAATACTCAGCCCTTGTGACAATTCAGTTTTAACTGTTAAATTTCTATTTTAAGCATCAGGAACAGCACACTTTTTGATGTTTCTTCATGTAACAAATCAATGTAACTGTATCTTAGAATTTTTACCTAGAATGCCAGATCTTTCCCTGACATAAAACCTGTTAAATACTCCAGGAATCAAAGTTCTTCAGAACACCTTAGGAAACACTAATACAAGCTTTCAATTCCCCACCCATTGTTGGTAGGCTGGACTTAGCAGCAGCAGGTTAACATTTATTAAATAATCACTATGAGCTAGGATCTCTCTTGTGAACTTTTAACTACAAAATTTCTCTTAATTCTTACAACGTATTCAGGGGTCAGTGCCATTATCGGCACCAATTTGAAGCAGAGGAGACAGAGGTGCATGAATTTTAAGCATCTTAACCTGAGGAAACAAAGAAGCAGTGGAAGATGATTTGAAGATAGACGACTTGTCTTCAAAATTCTCTTCCGGGATTTAATCAGCTAATATGGCTTCCCAGGTGGCTCAATGGTCAAGAATTCTCCTGCCAATGCAGGAGACATGGAGATGTGGGTTTGATCCCTGGATGGGGAAATTTCCCTGGAGAAGGAAATGGCAACCTGCTCCAGGTTTGCCTGGAAAATCTCATGGACAGAGGATCCTGGCGGGCTACAGTTTGTAGGGTTGCAAAGAGCCGGACACAACTAAGCGACTGAACAGAGAGCACAGCCCAGTGGTTCAGTGGATGCCAAGCATAAAGTGAAGACCACAAAACTGAAAAGATCCCCGTGGAGTGGCATATTCCTAAGGGCTGGAGAGCATTAGGAAAGCAGAGAAGCAAAGCCAAATACAAGAGCTGAGAGTAAACTAGAAGTGTGGGGTGTCTTTCTAGAATGCTGGCTGCTGGCTGTGGCTTGCTTTTATCTGTCGGTCAGTGTTGTGTGTGGGTAAGTCTTCTGGATTTAAAAGACTAATAAGAGGATGGCCATCTCAGCTCAAATAGGAGAATTTCATTAAATAAGGCCATGGACCTTTATTCAGTGTGTAGATTCATGGAATTAGAATTAAATGAAAGAGGAACATACTGGGTCACATATGCAAAGCTACGAAGGTAGCAGACATTGCTGGGTTCCATTTTGGAATTTTAAACCACTTTGATATGAAGGAATCTACTCATTAAATCCTCATGGATACTGATAAGCACTCTTTCTCCTTAGCCTAGCCTAAATAGTTGTCAAATGCAATGCTTTATTTTAGCAAGGTTTATGGCTTTGTGAATTTAAGGGAGAATGGTACAATCAGAAGCTGAGTATTTGGTCAAAGGTAGTGACTTCTCTGCTTAGCATTAAAGGGACTGCTTTTTCTCACAGGTATCCAAGAAACTGTCCTCATTTACATATTCCCTGAGACTTAAACTGGGCACAATTTTGAAAGTTGTATGCTTCACCTCCTTTCCTATCACTATAGAAAAATTCTACAAAGTTGCCAAAGGTAAAAACTCCCCAAAGTTACCAAAGATTAAAACTTCATCATAGTTCTTATGAAGCAGTTCTCCTTGGATGAAATGACAGTTTGTGTTCCATTTAAGATAGACTGAATGAGGCAAAGGAACTACTGCAAGAAAAAAAAAAAGATTCCTTAAAATATTCACCAAGAATTAATTTGCTGAGTAATTTTCTAAAACCCATATAAAATTAGAGTCATTGTACCACAGAGTACAATTAAGAGTACTATAGTGTCCAGGTCCAGAGACCTCTCTTCTGATTGCCCTTCTGGGGCATGGTGGTGAATCTCTCTCTGTCCAGCAGTGAAATGGATTAACCATATGTCAAAACAGGAAAACTATTCTGTCATTTGTATTGGGAAAAACTCTGGAAGGCAGTTGTGATGGCATAATTATCCCAGTATACTCAGTGCCTAGCACTGTCTGGTGCAGGTGAGGTTCACCATACATCTTTGTTGAATATATGAAAGAGTATACTTTAGAATAGAAGAAGTTTTAGGGAGGATGGAATTTGATAGTTTTCAAACATCACCCAGGTGCCGCCTTGGGGTTTAGTGGAAAGGAGGGAGCAGGGATTCTAAAGCAGCTCCTCTTTCATCTATTTTAGATATTAAAACTCCTACTGCTATTTAAACTTTGAAAACAGTTCTGACACAAAATATCAGCAGCTAATAACAGAAAATACTGGCAATAATAATGTGTTGGTGAATAAACTGAGACCCCCAATAATTACATAATGTGCCCTAAGTCATACAATTAGTAAGACGCTGAGCTGGCGCTCAAATTGGAAGCTTCCCCTCTGAGCCCTGACCTGTTAATAAGCCACATGCTAATGACTCACTGGAAACTCAGCCCCTAATTTTCTGCGAAGTTCGCCCATCCACGCATTTGGCATCTGTCCTGAACTTGTTACAGCATTTTCATTTTCTTTCTGAAAAGCAACACTTGACATTTCAATCAACATCTTATAAAATTCTCTCCTGCCCCATTTTTTATGTCTCCACTTTCTTTTAAAATTCCTTGGGCAGCCTCATAGACAATGTTCTGTTATAAGGAGGATGCCCTGGATGAGTAGACAATAAAATCCAGGCACAAGCTAAAGCA
Source organism: Giraffa tippelskirchi (assembly GCF_054371585.1). Lineage (NCBI taxonomy): Eukaryota > Metazoa > Chordata > Mammalia > Artiodactyla > Giraffidae > Giraffa > Giraffa tippelskirchi. The sequence goes on from NC_137284.1 coordinate 24,862,877, forward strand.
CATTTCCCTTCAAACATGGTTATAACTGTTGTTCATACCATTCTATCCATTCCTTCAAGCAGCTATCTTCTCATCTCCTTCCGATGCTTCTGGTAGCTTACTTGCATGTAATAAATGCAACCACAGCCCCAGAAAAGTGTTTCTTGCTCATCTTCAGCCTGCTGTGCAGCTGACCTTGCCTTGGAGCTGTACACACTACCTTTCTACCCACAATTGATTGTGAGAGTCAGAGAAGCAGAGAGGGTCAGAGATGAAAAAGGCTCTGAGAATCTCGAAATCCATTGTCATTTTACACCTGAAGAGTCTGAAGGCCAGAGAGGGGGGACACTTTGCTCAAGGCCACACAACTAATTAGGGGCAGAGAACTGTGTCTCCGAATTCATAATTCAGGACTCTCTTAGAAACAGTGGGCTTATTTTTTGCTTCCAGTCTAGTGCACGCCCTCCAGCTGGAAACCCTGGTGACAGAGTAGGCTCACAGCATCACGGAGGATGACTGAGGTTCCATGGACCAGACATGGCATCCAGTCAGCTGAAGTCATGAGGGGTACACGTGTCCGGTGGACATCAATCAGAGCAGAGAGACAAGGAGCAGCATCAGGGGCTGAGTTTTCCAGCTGTGCCTGGGGTCCGTCACTCCAGTTCCTTGTAGTGACGGGGGATTGGGGCGTTAGCACTGTGTTGCCCTGGAGCGAGAGAGGGCTAGAGCAGATGGTAGGGACCACAGACAGGTTTTTCTGTCATGCCCAGTGAAAAGAGATGAAGAATGAGTCTTAATCTGAAGCAACAGTTTTAAAACTTTTTTAAGTAGCAAAAGGATCATACTTTCCAGGGCTAAATCTTGCCTAAAACTCCAGTGCATAAAATGGATAAAAGGAGAGATGCTCTGCTTAAACTTGTCCTCTGCAGTTCCAAGCAACAGGATTTGATGTTAATGATCACGAGGAGGAGAACCTGCCACTAGGAGGAGTCTTGGAAATCTGTGGGTTTTCATAGTGACTAGAGGGGGTACCCTTGTTATTTAGCGAGCAGGAGCTGGAGATGCAGATGTCCTGCAATGCAGAAGATGACGGTTTTAGACAGTGAAGACTTGTCCCGTATCCTGTGTGATGGGTATGAATATCTCCCCAGACACTGATGTAGGTGAAAGAGCAATGTGGAAATATCTGAGCCTAGAACCCAGTTTATTTTACATATTAGTAGTATTCATTACACAGTTTTAACATACACTGCATTTTCTAGAAATACGACAGCTCAGGTAATTGGGAGAAGAGTGTACTGGTTTGTTTTCTTGGGAGCTTCAGGAGTTGCTCACTTGGAGACGTAATGAAAGGGTTAAAGTCAACCATTCTGGCTTTGAATCGCAGATCCTACTCTTAGCTGTGTGTGATGATGGCCAAGGTAGTTAACCCTTCTGTCTCTTGGTTTTCTTAGCTGTGATTTTGAAATAGTAACAGTACCTATCTCAAAATGTCATGAGAATTAAATGAGTCAATAATGTCATGTGCTCAGAACAATACCTGGCACAAAAGAGGGGCTCTAATTTATCTCGGAAAATCATGTCAGTGATGGCATGATGGCAGTGCTCCTTATGTTATTTGTGGCTCTAAAGAATTGCACCTGAATTTTTTTGCATTTGCAGTTGTCACATTCCTGGTGATTATGATTGATTGATTGATAGAGAGGTGAATATATTTCAGTCGTATTTTAAAATATCAACTGTAGGAAAAAGTGTGAAAAGTAAATCAATTGCATGTTGGCTTATTATGCATACATATAAATTTATCAGGGCAAGTATCTAACTGCTTTAATATCTTTCCTAGAGTAGCCATGCCCATCCTTTTACATATTGATTATGTGTTTTTTATGGTAAATTAATTTATATTTTTAGTTTAGAGTTTATGTTGATTTTTTCAAGATTATATGTGTAGGTAGTATATATTTTAAATTTCATTTCAGGAAATCAGTAAAGAAAGCCTTATAGAAGGCTTGTTTATAACAGGGTACTTTGGTGTGATTAGATGAAGGACCACTGCAATAGATGAATGAGGATCACCTGGAACTCTTGTGATTCTATCTCACGAAAGCAGAGTTGGTCTGGGTAAAGCTGAGAAGCAATAAGAGGTTTCTCTAGCCCACTCTGTTTTCCCCGTAAGCCCCATTGCCGCATTTAAGACACCAGTAAAGACAGTTTGAAAATATCTCTGGGACAGAGATTCTCTAAATGTATCTGAAGTCCCTCTGGCAAGCTTCCTAATAGACTAAAAGTAAAACCATTGGCAATGGAATTGTCTTCAGCTGCATTGAGTGAAGGCTATTAGGAACAAATATACTAGAAGATTTATTGTGGATTACTAATGCCTCCTCTACAATGTTATGAACTGAATGCTGAAGAATTGATGCTTTTGAACTGTGGTGCTGGAGGAGACTCTTGAGAGTCCTTTGGACTGCAAGGAGATCGAACCAGTCAATCCTAAAGGAAATCAATCCTGAATATTCATTGGAAGGACTGATGCTGAAGCTTCAATACTTTGGCCACCTGATGCGAAGAGCCAACTCATTTGGAAAGAACCTAAAGCTGGGAAAGATTTAAGGCAGGAGGAGAAGGGGTCAACAGAGGATGAGATGGTTGAATAGCATCACCAACTCAATGGACATGAGTTTGAGCACACTCTGGGAAATTATGAAGGACAGGGAAGTTTGGTGTGCTGAAGTCTATGGGATCGCAAAGAGTTGGACATGACTGAGCAATGGAACAATAACTAATGCCTACTGTTCCCATTGTATAGTTAAACATTTCTCAAATTTATTCAAGAATCAATTCACTATTTTGAAAATGGAGATATCTGGTTACCACTAAAGTCCAGGCCATATTGAAAAACTTCACAATTCACACAAAATTCTTAGAATTTGAGGGAAGGATTGTTCACTGAATAACACAGGTACTTCAAATTGGTTATGGCTTTTAATTACTGCTGGTCTTGATTCTTAATTATAAATCACTTTTAACTTAGCCTTGTATCTTATGAAGTACTTTTGCCTAAACTTATGTAGTAATGATAATTTTAATAGTATCTTTGGGAGGTCAGTAACTTGTGAATTAGAGAACTTTTAGGTAATTGCATTTCAATTAAAATGTGAATTGTCCATTTCCAATCCCCCATTTGCTTCTACAGTGGCAATTTTCTATTTCTCAATTGAATATCAAGTTACTACTTGTCTGGAAAGATTTTAAAAAAGGTGAAGTGGGTTGGTTAAAAGCCCTACCTTAAAGGACCAAGGTTGATAATATTTAAGAGCCATCTCTAGACAAGAAAGATGTACCTGGGATGTGGGTGAAGTAGAGAAGACTCAGGATATTCTGCAGGAAAGATAGACAGAGTGGATGCTCACCTGGAGACAAGTTCTGTTAATAGAGGTGGTTATTATTATTGTTTTTACCTGAAAGCATATTTGCAGAACACAATAATCAGGTTCATCTTAGAGATGAACCAGAGTTCTCCTGAGGAATTCTGCTTAGAGAGACAGTGAACAGACACATCAGATCAAAAATAATATTTCTCTGCTTTCAGACACTGGAAGTATTTTTTCTGTTGGGAATTTTGGGCTTTTAAAGCCATATTCCATTCATCCATGAGTAAGAAGAACAGACTTCATAGTACTTACCAGGAATTCCAAGGATCTCTATTCAAGTGGAAATGAAAATAACTTTCAATCAAATTAAAGATAAAATTATCAATGGAATTTTCAGAGACCTGATCATTTTACATCAAAAGACATCCACGTATTTCTAGATGAAGGCAACATGTCAGTAGGAGGCTTAGAAGACAAAATCCCATGCAATCAGAGGACCATTTTGTTTTCAGGAGATTTTGCATTAGTCCTAGAAGTGAAAATGATTGGATTGAACTCCATTTGCAAGAATGGTTTTTGCAAAAGTACCTGATATCCTCCCTCCACCTAAACAGAAAGAAAGTCCAGCAGCCTCAGTTGGAGAGTGTCCCTTGGGTCTGCTTTCAGGCCTAGAATTCCATAATTTTGAAAGGAAAAACAGTGAGATTCCTAAACCCTACTTTGCTCACTGTAATCTTCTTTGCTGTAGCTCTCTGTAGTGTGAGTCAGAATCTGGAGGAATGGACTTCCTTTCCCATCCCCCTTCCACTTGAATTACAAAAGGGGCCAAAGAAGCTGCAACTCTCCATCCTCCACTCTCAGAGAAGTGAGGTCTGCTGTCTGAGTGCAGGATGTTGAGTTGTAGCATCTTGAATCCAGAGGCACTGTAAAAGTGTGTCCCACAATGCTATTTAGAAAGAAATTGGACATATCTTTGTGCATTTCTACATTGTCCTATTTGTCTCATTTTGAAATTAGATTGGAATGCGAAGTGGGCCTCTCCGAATGCAAATGTTACCAAGGATGACACACCACCCCTCTTTTGGAATTCTTCATCTGAAGACTTTAGTGAACAGTAGCATTTGATTAATGCTTTCCAGCCTTCATCCATAAAAAAGTAAATGATATCTAACACTTAGTGAGGGCTGACTCTATGCCAGGTACTTGCACATGTGGTTTTCTACTTGAACTTACTTAATTCTCACTGCAACATTTTAAAGTAGGTACTCTTTTTTAAAGTAATTTTTTACTGGAATATAATTGCTTTTTAATGTTGACTTAGTTTATACTGTACAGCAAAAATGAATCAGGCATACACATACATATACCCCCTCCCTTTTGGACTTCAGGTCACCACAGAGCATCAAGTAGAGTTCCCTGTGTTATACAGTATGTTCTCCTTAGTTATCTGTTTTATATAGTCAATAAATATATCCCAACAGTATCTTGGGATATATGTCAATCCTGAGAAGTATGTCAATCCACTTTAAATGGAGAATTGAAGTTTAAAAAAAATGTATAGCAACATGACCAAATTCTCAAAGCTGCAATAAAGTAATCTTACTAAAAATTTTATCTCTAGATTAATGCATCCTACAATTCAAATACAATCACATCCCTTTCCTGATTAAAAGCCTCATGGCTCCCTTTGCCTAGACTCAAAAGGGTAAAGTCCACTGTCCTTAGTATGATCTCTTAGGTTCCCTATGATTTGACCACTTTTAGTATCTCATCTCTTGCCTTTTCTTTCCTTTAACCTTATATTTCAGCCATATATGTAGGTCTCCCAGCACACTTCCTTTCATATTTTTGCATCCATCCTTTAAATCACCTGATATGTACTTTGCATTTCTCTTGTTAGCTGTAGACTTTAATGCCACACATTCTGTGACATTTCTCTGCTCGCTCCGAGTCAGCGATGGTACCTGTCCTATATATTTACCTGGCAGTCTGTGGATCGTTATGACCAGAGTTTACCATATCACACTGACATTTATCTAAATGTGTCTCCCCTGTGCTAGGCTTTGAACTCCTCTAGGAACAAAGCCATACCTTACTCCTTCTGATATTACTGGCATCTGGCACAGCAGAGCAGAGTGGATGCTCAGAACGTGCTAGCTAAAACATCCTGACCCGGGGGTTGTTCTGTGCCGCAGCTAAGGACTCTGACTCTAGACCTCAGATCCTGCATTGGCACTTACTGCTGTGCCACCTGGACAGATGATTTAAACTCTCTGAACGTCAACTTTCTCATTTGTAAAATGGTAAAAATAGTATCGAAAAAATAATTGAAAGTGTTAGTCGCTTAGTGATGTCCGACTCTTTGTGACCCTGTGAACTATAGCCCACCAGACTAATCTGTCCATGGGATTCTTCCAGCAAGAATACTGGAGTGGGGAGCCATTCCCTTCTCCAGGGGATCTTCCCAACCCAGGGAACAAATCTGAATCTCTCGTATTGCAGGCAGATTTTTTACTGTCTGAACCACCAGGTAGTACCTTCATCGTATCTGTTGTAAAAATTAAACATGATGAACGTAAAATACTTAGCAAGCTGTTTTGTGTGTAATAGTCACTTAAAATGTTAATTGTCTCCAATCTTCATCATCATATTTAAAAAGGATCAGGCTCAAACCTAAGACAAGAGTACATCTGTTTAAGGATACAAAACGCTCAGAGAAATTCTACCCAGATTTACATTCCTGCCATTATCTAGGGTTTGTCAGTCCTTGGAGTCAAAAATCTTCAAGGAAATATGGCTCTACACTTGGATCACATAGTGTACCACTCATTTTTTTTTTGTTTTTTTGGCTCTCTTTTCAATTATCTCTTTTTCTGTATTTGAGAAAAGATTATAGCCTTGAAAATGAATTCAGAAGGTTAAGGGAAAGTAGCCTGGGGAATATGAATCAAATTGAGCCCAAGATGAAATTATCAAGCTTACCACTATTTCAGTCTTGCCCACTAGAATACATGTCAAGAAAACTATTTATGTCTGTGTTCCTTTCTGATTTATTCTCAGGCCTTTCTGATCCATGGAGCCAAGTTTCCTAGTTGGTGAACTAGAAATGCTGGTAAATAAATGATAAAGGCATGACATTGCTCTTCAATGATATAGATTTTAATGAGTTGAAAATAATTTCCAAGATTAAGTGAATGTAATATAATTATATAATCATAATAACTACCATTTATTTTTTTTTAATTTATTACTGATTTACAATGCTGTGGTAGTTTCTGCTGTATGACAACATGAATCAGCAAAATATACACTAATATCCCCTTGCTCATGGACCCTCTCTAGGTCATCACAGAACACTGAACTGTGCTCCCTCTGCTATATAGCAGCTTACTCCTAGCTATCTCATTTACACATGGTAGTGTATATGCGTCATTGCTATTCTCTCAATTCGTCCCACCGCTTCTTCCCCCACTGTGTCCACAAGTCCATTCTCTAAGTCGGCACCTCTATTCCTGTCCTGCAAATAGGTTCATCAGTATCATTTCTCTAGATTCCATATATACGTGTCAATATACGATATTTGTTTTTCTCTTTCTGACTTCATTCACTCTGTGTGACAGGCTCTAGGCTCATCCACCTCACAGCAGCTTAATACATGTCATTCCTTTCTATGGCTGATAAAGAGGTGGCAAACATATACAATGAAATATTACTCAGTCATAAAAAGGTACCATTTATTATTTATTACTATGATGAGCATGTTATACTTATTAGTGCATTCAATAATCACAATTCATTGAAGAAGTTACATTATTGTCAAAATAGAAATTAAGAAACTGAGGCTCTGGAAGACTTAGAACTTGTCCCAGGTCAGTAGTTACAGAGGCAGACCTAAGACACTGAACCAATTCTGTGTGACGCTCGAGTTCGTGCTGTTTGTCACTGCATGAGCAAACACACACATACAGGCACATTCATACACGTGTGCATATGTGAAAAACCAGTAGATTCAGGCTCCTAATTAAGTATTTGTTGTTTTTGCTGTTGTTTAGTCACTAAGTCATGTCTGAGTTTTTGCAACCCTATGGACTGTAGCCCTCCAGACTCCTCTGTCCATGGGATTTCCCAGGCAAGAATTCTGGAGTGGGTTGCCATTTCCCACACCAGGGGATCTTCTGGACCAGGGATAGAACCCACATCTCCTGCACTGCTCCTGCATTACAGGTGGATTCTTTACCACAGAGCTACCAGGGAAGCTGGCCTAAAATTAAGTATATAAAGCTGTAATTGAAGTATAAAATTATTTTTTTTTTTACTTCATATTAAAAGCTCATGTTGACTCTGGCCAACAAATAGAAAAAAGTTTAAAACATTTATTTTAGCCTTTTCCTGGAAACATGGAGTTCAATTGAGTTCAATTTTAGGAGCGACTTCAGCATTAGAGTCAATGGAGAGCAAGACTGATACTCGTTTTCCTGATTTTGAGCTGTCTAAGCTCCCAGAAGCAAGGCACAAGGTTCACTGTCTTTTCCTTTTGAACCCTCTGCCCAGCTGTGGCTCAGCTAATACCATCAGTCTCTGGAAAAGTTCAATTCACTCTTTTCCCTGATTAGCAAAGCCCCTTCTACCTCTAGCTCAGTTCATAATTAGTTTGATTGTGCTTCCAGAAACCCAAGACACTGTCTGCTTATCAAGTACAACTTGCTTTCCCTTCACCTAAACTGTTGAACTTTAATGATTCGGAGCATTATAGCATTATTTTAACTTATGCCCCTAAGCACATTACTCTTTTGATTGTTATTGAGTCATAAATCACTCCCTGGCCTTTACCCACGGCCAAGTTTGCAGTTAACTATTGAGAGCATATTCCAGAATATCTCTTGGAAAATAAAATCTTCCTCTGTTTGTTACATGTCTCTGCTCTATTCCTGTTTGTTGTTATAGAGCTTCTCCATCTTCAACTGCAAAGAATATAATTAAACTGACCTGTAAGAATGGTGGTTGTCAAAAAAAACTAAGAAGTAAGTATTGGTGAGGATGTGGAAAAGTGGAGTACTAGTACACTCCTGGTGGGAATGTAAGTTGGTGCAGCCACTATGTAAAATTAAAAATAGAACTATCGCAGGATCCAGCAGTTCCACTTCTGGGTATTTATCCAAAGGAAGCAAAGCCACAAATTTGAAAAGACATGTGCACCACAGTGCTTATAGCAGCATTATTTACCAAAGCCAAGATATGGAAGCATCTTTAGTGCCTACAGACAGATGAAGGGATAAAGAAGATGTGTCATATATATAACAGAATATTACTCAGTGATAAAAAGAATATAATCTTGCCGTTTGTGACAACATAAATGGACCCAGAGACTATTATGCTTAGTGAAAGTAGTCAGACAAAGACAAATGCTGTAGATTTTCACTTACATGTGAAATCTAAAACACAAAACAAATGAACAATTAAAAAAGGAGACTCACAAATACAGAGAATAAACTAGTGGTGATGGGAGGGTGAAATAGTTGAAAGGTATTAAGTGTTAATACCTTTTGTGATAAGTATTTAGTGTTAATAAGTATTAAATGGTTCAAAATACTATTTTTAAAATAAGTCCCAGGCATATAATGTACAGCAGAGGGAATATAGTCAGTATTTCATAACAACTCTCTCTGGTATGTAATCTATAAAAATATCAAATCGTTATGTTTCACACCTGACACTGACACAATGTTGTAAGTGAACAAAGGCAAAAAAGGAGTGTTGGAGATTTCATGTGGAGGGATGTAGAGGCAGAGAGAGGAGAAGGGTCATGTTTCCTTCAGTTCTTGCCTCCTTTCCAAGCCTCTGGATGCTTCAATCCTTGAATCCTAGCTTCCTCAGACCCTTTTCCATCAATTTTCTAGATCAAACTCAACCATTCTGTGTTGCATGGTAGTAAGAACCATCTAGGGTGATTTGTCCCCATGAAAATATTAATGTGTCTATGATAGCATGCATTTAAGGTGACTCATTTATATTTTAACCAGAGATTTCTGAGATGAGATCTCAGTTCTACTTATAGTATTAGATTGTCAGAATACTTGCTTTTATTTTAGCAAAGGAAGGAATACTTTCAACTTTGCTTTCCTCTTAGCTAACTTGGCATCCCCTTTGTCAAACAGTATCTAATTTTTGTGGACAACATAATTTGCATGCAACCAATTCTGTTTTGGCATATGAATGATTTGGGGGGAAATGAGGTTTGCTTGAGGACATCCTGTAGTTTGTTAGAATCAAACCAGGTTTAAAAATCAAACAACTATTTCTACTAACCCTGTATTAAGAGAAAATATATCCCTTAAAAATTGCACAAATGTCTATTCCAAAAGCCTAATGGCTGGAAGTGCTTTCAGATATTTTAAAAGGATGCTTTACCATGACAAGGATAAGGGAAGGAAAATAGATACTTCTTGACTTTTAAAGTATTTCTTTAGTTTCTTAAATAATACTTTGTGCCATGTAGTGTTTCTAAGATATTTCTTGTTTACAACCTACTGAAAGGTTTTGCTGAACTACGAAAGACGCCGGGATTCTTGGCCTCCGGAGGAGAAGAATTCAATCCGGGGCCAGAGACGAGGCCTGATCGCTCAGAGCTTTTGTGTAATAAAGTTTTATTAAAGTATAAAAAAGATAGAAAGATCTTCTGACATAGACATCAGAAGGGGACAGAAAGAGTGCCCCCCCACTAGTGTTAGCGGTGGAGTTATATACTTTTTAATTAGTTACTACAATGAATCAAAAGAATGTCTGGAGGTTATAAAGACCTTACTAGACTCACTCCCATAATTTACATTTTAAGGTTATAGGATTAGCCAGAGGTTTCTTCCAGAAACTGTCCTCAAGCAGGATACATTATTTTTATATAATCTTAAGGAATATAGAGGGAAAAAAGTTTGTCCTTTCCTCCTCCTTGAGAATTCCAGACCCCTATCTCCTCCTCAAGAACCCCAGGCCCCTCTCTGCTTGGGGACCCCCAGACTTCTTATCAACCTGCCTAGGAATTGACTCTCTCACTACTTCCTGTCTTATCATCCTATTCACATTAAAACATAATATCACCCTGGACTTTTCGATCTTGTAGAATTTGGCCTCTGCTTACCATTTTGTTCCTATCTCCTGTCACCATCACCATCACTTCAGTTGTCTTAGTCATGTTGACTTTCTTCAATGACTGTACCAATTTCATTGCTTCCTACAGATCTGTGCACTTTCTGTGTCTACTGCCTGGAGTGGTCATCCCCAACAAAGCCTGGGATTCTCTCTCTCCCTTCACTATAGTCTCTGCTCCCAGCGGCCTGCCCTTACCCCCTTGTCTAATGCAGATCTCCTCCCACTACTAATCTTGGCTACTTTCCCTCCAATTTAGTTTTCTCTGTCTCACTTAATACTACCTGACATAATGCTATATATTAATACTTTACTTTATTGTCTGGATTTCTCTCTAGATTATGAATATGAAGAGAATAGAAATGTTTATTCTTTTGAAGTTTTTCTTTTATATTGGCACATAGCTGATTAACAATTTTATGTTAGTTTCAGGTGTATAGCAAGGTGATTCAGTTATACATATACATTTATCTATTCTTTTTCAAATGCTTTTCCCATTTAGAATACTACAGAATATTGTGCAGAGTTCCCTGTGCTGTATAGTAGGCCCTTGTTGGTTATATATTTTAATTATAGTAGTGTGTACATGTCACTTTCAAACTGCCAAGGTATCCCTCCCTCTCCCCATGCTTCCCACTGTAGTAACTGTAAATTTGTTCTCTATGTCTGAAAGTCTGTTTCTGCTTTGTAAATAAGTTCATTTTTATCATTTTTTAGATTCTGCATATAAGCAATACCATATGATATCTGTCTTTCTCTGTTGAGCTTATTTTACTTAGTATGATAACCTCCAGATACAACATGTTATTGTAAAATGACATTATTTCATTCTTTTTAGTGGCTAAGTAATAGTCTATAGCATACATGTACATCTTTATCCATTCATCTGTTGATGGACATTTAGGTTGTTTCCAAGTCTTGGCTGCTGCAAATAGTGCTGAAATGAATGTTGGGGTACATGTATCCTTTCAAACCAGGTTTTCCTCCTAATATATGCCCAGGAGTAGAATTGTAGGATAATATGGTAGCTCTATTTTTAGTTTTAAAGGAACCGCCGTACTGTTCTCTGGGCTTCCTTGATCGCTCAATTGGTAAAGAATCCGCCTGCAATGCAGGAGACCCCAGTTCGATTTCTAGGTCAGGAAGATCCCCTGGAGAAGGAATAGGCTACCCACTCCAGTATTCTTGGGCTTCCCTTGTGGCTCAGCTGGTAAGGAATCTGCCTGCAATGCAGGAGGCCTGAGTTCAACCCTTGGGTTGGGAAGATCCCCTGGAGAAGGGAAAGGCTACCCACTCCAGTATTCTGGACTGGTGAATGCCACGGACTTGTATAGTCCATGGGGTCACAAAGAGTCAGACACAACTGAGCGACTTGCACTTGCATTTCATACTGTTCTCTATAGTGGCTGTAGAAATTTACATTCCCACTAACAATGTAGGCGAGTTCCCTTTTCTCCACGCCCTTATTGTTTGTAGGTTTTTTGATGATGACCCTTCTGACTGGTATGAGGTGATAGCTTCTTGTAGTTTTGGTTTGTATTTCTTAGCTGTGTGACTTCAGAAAAGTCAGTTCTCAAGGCTTCAGTTTCATTAGGAATAGTATGGGCGTGGTTATACCTATCATGGGCTTCCCAGTTGACTCAGTGGTAAAGAATCCATCTGCCAATGCAGGAAACACAGGAGACACAAGTTTGATCCTTGGGTTAGGGAGATCCCCAGGAGTAGGAAATGGCAACCCACTCCAGTATTCCTGCCTGGAAAATTCCATGGACAGAGGAGCCTGGCAGGCTGCAGTCCATAGGGTCACAAAGAGTCGAACATGACTGAGCAACTGAGCATGCACGCATGTATACCTGTCATACAGAGTGTCTTTATATTAGACTTGACTACTATAAAGCAGAGCACATGGTAAGGAGTCAGTTTCTTTCTTTTTTTTTCCTTTTAAATTGGAGGATAATTGCTTCACAATGCTGTATGGGCTTCTGCCATACAACACTGTGAATTAATCGTAAGTATCCATATGTCTTCTCCCTCTTGATGCTTCCTCCCCACCCCCACCCCATCCTACCCCTCTAGGTTGTTACAGAGTAGTGGGTTGACCCCCCTGTGTTATATAGCACTAGCTATGGAGAAGAGAGACCTTTATCTTGCTTACTGCTAATTACCCAAAGCCTACAACAATGCCCAGTATGTAATAGGCATTTATTCAAAATGCATTAAATTAGAGGTAAGTATTGATGTCCATGTTTTACGGAGGTGTATATTGTCAACAACAGAGATTAGAAATTTACTCAAAATTGCCAGCCTCGTACCTGAAGCAGCTGGGAATTAAACTTTAAAGCTATTTCCCTTTTCACTACACCAAAATAACTTTAAAGAGCATGCCATGGTAAATTTCTGCCTTGTGTTGCAAACTTTGACACGGAGATATCTTCTCCTACAATACCTCAGTTATAATGAGGTATTTGTTTTTCCCACTTTCCATTTCAGTATAACCTAATCTTGGCTGTCATCATCTGTAGGATAATTGTGGAGTGTTTACTATATGTCAGTCAGTTCAGTTCTGTAGCCCAGTTGTGTCCGACTCTTTGTGACCCCCTGGACTGCAGCATGCCAGGCTTCCCTGTCCTTCACCATCTCCTGGAGCTTGCTCAAACTCATGTCCATTGAATCGATGATGCCATCCAACCATCTCATCCTCTGTTGTCCCCTTCTCCTGCCTTCAATCTTTCTCAGCATCAGGGTCTTTTCTAATGAGTTGATTCTTTGCATCAGGTGGCCAAAGTATTTTCAGGACTAATTTCCTTTAGGATTGACTGGTTTGATTTCCTTTCAGTCCAAGGAATTCAAGAGTCTTCTCCAACACCAGTTCAAAAGCATCAATTCTTCAGTGCTCAGCTTTCTTTATGTCCAACTCTCACATCCATATGTGTCTATTGGAAAAACCACAGCTTTGACTAGACAGATCTTTGTTGGCAAAGTAATGCCTCTGCTTTTAATATGCTGTCTAGGTTGGTCATAGCTTTTCTTCCAAGGAGCAAGTGTCTTTTAATTTCATGGCTGCAGTCACCATCTGCAGTGATTTTGGAGCCCAAGAAAATAAAGTCTGTCACTGTTTCCATTGTTTCCCCATCTATTTGCCATGAAGTGATGGGACCAGGTGCTATGATCTTCATGGTTTGAATGTTTAGCTTTAAGCCAGCTTTTTCACTCTTCTCTTTCATTTCATCAAGAGGCTCTTTAGTTCCTCTTCACTTTCTGCCATAAGGTTGGTGTTATCTGCATATCTGAGGTTATTGATATTCCTCCCGGCAATCTTGATTCCAGTTTGTGCTTCATCCAGCCTGGCATTTCACATGATATATATACTCTGCATATAAGTTCAATAAACAGAGTGACAATACACAGCCTTGACATACTCGTTTCCCAATTTGGGAATAGTCCATTTTCCCATGTCCAGTTCTCACTGTTGCTTCCTGATCTGCATACATATTTTTCAGGAGGCAGGTCAGGTGGTCTGGTATTCCCATCTCTTGAAGATTTTTCCAGTTTGTTGTGATCTACAGAGTCAAAGGCTTTAGCGTAGTCAATGAAGCAGATATCTCAGTTCAGTACATATCAGAGCTAGAAGACATCTTAGAGACCCAGAGTGGAAAGGGATTCTTTCACTGTCAAGAATATCCCTGTTGTGGGTCTCCATGCTTTTTCTGATAGAGCCAGTTGCCTTATAGCTTGCAAGTGATAAAAACAAAAGAAAAAAAAAAAAGCTAAAAGCAAAATCTATCTGAATGCCTTAAATTTTTCCTTTACCTCATATTAACATTTGTCATAACCCAAGTTCCTTGAAAGCTTTTCTATTTATTTTATCTATGCTTTTTTAATTATGTGGAGACATGACAGAGTCATATCTCAGCGTGGTTTTAATTGGAAGTATTGATGTTTGAAGTTGCACCCTGCTGAGAAAATTTTAATTATGATCCACATGTCCTCAGCTTGAATGGTTCTGTGGTAAATTGTAATATTGTTCATAGCTCTGCATTCCCCCCCTACCCCTACAGAAGGAATGTACATATGTGTCTTCTGCCACATCACTTGCAGTGCCCCCTATAGGTACCACTGGCATGACTGACCATGTAATTTGCATTGTCCATTAGCATATGAGTCAATAGGATGGCGGAGAAGGCAATGGCACCCCACTCCAGTACTCTTGCCTGGAAAATCCCATGGACGGAGGAGCCTGGTAGGCTACAGTCCATGGGGTCGCTACGAGTCGGACACGACTGAGTGACTTCACTTTCACTTTTCCCTTTCATGCACTGGAGAAGGAAATGGCAACCCACTCCAGTATTCTTGCCTGGAGAATCCCAGGGACGGCAGAGCCTGGTGGGCTGCCGTCTATGGGGTCGCACAGCGTCGGACACGACTGAAGCGACTTAGCGATGGAGGTTGCATCCAAGCAGATGCTCCCTGATATAAAAAGCATGTTATGCAAAGGGGCTGCTCTTTTATCCTGATTTCCAGAATGGGAAGTCATGAGGGGCAGATTCCCAGCAAACCAGGAGCAGAGCTTGAACTGACTTGCAGCCTTTATGTGATACATGCAAGAAATAAATCTTTTATTGTTGTTATTGTCCACTGAGAAATTGGGTTTGTATGTTAGCATAACAAAAGCTCAATAATAGACGTTCAAAGAAAGTAAAGCAAGGGGTTATAAAATCTCAAGTTTGAAGATACATCAGAGGTCATTATGTCCTGGCCTCTCTCCAGTATAGGAATTACTACAGAGTATTAAGCCAAATAGTCAGCAATCCACTGTTTGAAAATCACTCACAAGATGCTATCTTGTCAGGTACTCAAGAATTTACTCAAGAATTTTTGAATCTTAACACATTCAAGTGATACCTTAAAAATATTTCTACATCCATGGCGTGATCTGAGTTGTACCCATACAGTCAATTGCTTATAATTCCTCTTTAAACTCTTTTCATTTGAATAAATTTATTCAAATTTAAATTTAAATTCTCCTTCTACTTTTCTACTGTCACCTCTCCCCACAGTCTAAAATTTTCTTTTCTCCAAGATAAATATCTCCAAGTCATCAACTTTTCCTAGTATGATATTCTTCCTACCACTCTTCCAGTCTCCCTTCCCTGGATAGTCTTCTCCTTGTCAAGGTCCCTCACTCTGATGCAAAAATGAGAAGAGCTCTTCTTTGAATAATTGAGATGGCCTGGGAATTTCTTGTGTAAAATTCACTTTTTTTTTTCCTGTCTCCCAATTGTAACTAAGATTCAGTGGGAGACTTTGAAGACAATACATGGTTAATGATGGACTCTCTTTGAAACAACTCCAAAAATCCTTCCCTTTCTGAAATGCAATGAGAAGTTTTCCTGAAACTTTTACTCTTAACTTTGGGTGTAGCAAAGCTCTAAGCTATTCTAAGCTGAAGGGACGACTTTTATTTCAGCCATTCCTAAGAAGGGAGCAGGGCTGCTGTTCTTACAAATGGCCTTCCTGTTTTCATTCAGGAAGAAATGTAAATCAGTCAGTGAGCGATGATGGCAGCAAGACCTTGTCAAGCAGGACAGAGAGAAAAGAAAATTTCAGTGTCTGGGAAGAACCCGACTGTCACACACCCTGGCAGACTCTTTTGTAAGTGAAGCTATTAGACTGTCCATTTGGCTTGACAGTGTCAGTCGCAGACATGCTAAATTGCCACACTTCTCTGACAAAGAATCCTGGGCTGTAATTCCTTCTTTGAGTTAAAATGGCTTTCAGACCTCTCTGACTACCAGGAAACTCAGAGGACTGCTATCTAGTGCTGCCTGATGAAAGCTCCTTTGTGTGTGCTGGGAGAGACTGCCCTTCTCACCTCCATGTACATTCACTGGACCAATAGCCCTGGACAGGGAGAAGGAGGAAGTTCAGGCAGCTGTAATGTTATGCCTTCTGTTCCCCTTATAAGGCTCTGTTTTAATTTTTCCTTAATATTTCCAACCTAGACCAAGTAAAGTGGCCTGATGGTTGGGAAAATAGCCCTTGAGCTGATTTTTATTTGACTTTATTTATTTATTACTATTTTGGCTTGCTGCCATTTATCTCTATTTCACAGCTTTTTTTGTGACTCCTGGCTATTTGGTCCTGGACAGATCACCAATCACTTAACCTCTTTGAGCCTCAGTTTATTCCTTAGTAAAATGAGAAATTTACAGTGTTTCCCTCCAAAGCCCATTGTAAATATTCTGTGACATAACCTGGGACAGTACCCCAGGATGCTGCCTAGCACAAAGTAAGTGTTCATAAGTGCAATTTAAATCAGAATCAGACTTTACAAAGTATTAAATCACGTTCCTCTAATGTGCCTTGCAGATAAGGTCTAGCTGGATCCAAGGAACCTGTAGGGCAGATTCACAAAGACACCTTCATAAAAGGCTTATACATATTAGTCATCATTCCTATTCACACAAGACTTAATGACTATTGGAGAGAGCTCAGAAAAGAGCAGTGAAAATGATGAAAGGTCTATGGGGTCATTCCTTTGAAGAGAAGGTTAGAGGAGATGTGTTCTTTAATCTGGGCAGGGGAAGATTGCAGCACGACTTAATAATGGTCCTCAAGTGTGATTGATGTTAGTAACTGAAAGAGTGATGTTAGTAACTGAAAGAGTGATGTTAGTAACTGAAAGAGTAATGGAAGGGTTGTATTAAAGAGGAAACATGGCCTCCTCATTCTCCCCAAACCTGCTAGATATTTCCTAAGAGCCAAGCAGAGTAAATACAGAACTGTTGTTAACAACAATAGGTATTGGAACCAGAGTCAAGGAGAAAACCTCTTGCCTTTGTACTTATAGGAATCAGAACCTGGATGACTGGTGGTGGGACATTTTTAAGAATACTCTGCTTCCTGTACTTGAGGCAATTTTGTGACTTCTGTCTATAGACTGTGATCTTGCCTCTTAACCTAGGCTAGACCCCCAGTGTCCAAAACAGCACCAAACTCACAGTGAATGTGTGACAAGTGTCTGCTGAAATGCTTTTATTCCTATCTTTTGAAAAATGGAGATAATATTCTAGCCCTAGGGTTGATGCATGTGACGTATACTAACATGACAAATGGTATCTTTCTTTGTAAAAATGACTATAATGGTGGTGGTTGGTCGGAGGAAAAGTTACACGTTAGCAACTGGATAACTTCTGTCTGTCACTAGATTGTGACCTTCTTGTGAGCAGATTTCTTTCTCCCAGATGTTTGAACTCACTGACTCTCCATCATTAGCATTTCCTGGGGAGTGTTTAAAAAAACCACCAAAGCCAGGGACTCAAACCAGATTGGTTTAATCCAAATCTCTGAGTATAGTCAATGAGCGTTACCATTTTGTAAGGTTCAGTCAAGTTTGTGCATCATTATTCTGCTGCTGCTGCTGCTGCTAAGTCACTTCAGTCGTGTCCGACTCTGTGCGACCCCATAGATGGCAGCCTACCAGGCTCCCCCGTCCCTGGGATTCTCCAGGGAAGAACACTGGAGTGGGTTGCCATTTCCTTCTCCAATGCATGAAAGGGAAAGTGAAAGTGAAGTCGCTCAGTTGTGTCCGACTCGTAGCGACCCCATGGACTTCAGCCTACCAGGCTCCTCCTTCCATGGGATTTTCCAGGCAAGGGGACTAGAGTGGGCTGCCATCATTATTCTAGCTGAATGCAAATTAGAACTAGGAGAATAGAGAACAGAGAGCTAGTGTACCCTAGGATCCTTATCCCCCAAATCATGAACCCTTGAAAGTTCCAGAACCATCTTGAAAAGAGCAAAAGTATAATTTCTTTAGAGTGCACTGGAATTTTTTCTTCTTAACACTGATCCTCCGTGGAAAAAGAACATAAACTGGTCTCTAATCTTTTACATGCTAATAGTTTGACTGATCTCTTAGGTAGATGATAGAAACTGCTTCTTTCAAATCTGTTGAGGAAGCAAGGCTTTTGATTTCCATTTTTGCAGCGTTTTATATGCTTTTTGACCTTTATGTCGTACATCCCCAACAGGAAATTTGTGAACATGTCATCTGTTCTAGAATCATGATTAGCATTTCACATTGAAGCTTTCACATTATCTAAAATTATATTATCGAAATTACATTATAGAGAGGTATCTTCATTTCTGCAAGAACAATAAAAGCCAATAGGCAATAATGATATGGATGATCTGTATCTCTGGAATATTAAAGAAAGAGGATTTGATAAACAGATAAAGGAGTCCATATTAGATATTCAAAATAATTAACTAGAATAACATAAAAAGGTGCATGTGTGGGGTCATCCTGCAGCTGTGATATTCAGATCTTTCTCTCTTACTGTGATACTAAAATTCTGGCAGTGAGGGGATATGGAAAAGTATTCTTTCCACTCCCTCTTATCCTCACAATTTCCTTAGAATATGGCCAAGCTCCTAACAATGGTCTGAGGTTCCTAGTTTGAAGAAGCGTTACTAAATCTAATGCTTCTCCCATGAAAAACTTTGCTTAGCTGGATATACTACTGGTAACTATAAGACAGTATCTTTTACTTGAAGACATGATATTTTAAAAAGATTGTCTGTTGAAATACAAACAAAACAAAATTATCATGGAACTTTTGTTGTTGTTGTTCAGTCACTCAGTTGTTTCTGACTCTTTGCTACCCCATGGACTGCAGCACGGCAGGCTTCCCATCCTTGACCATCTCCCGGAGCTTGCGCAAACTCATGTCCATCGAGTTGGTGATGCCATCCAACTGTCTCGTCCTCTGTTGTCTGCTTTTCCTACTTTCAATCTTTCCCAGCATCAGGGTCTTTCTAATGAGTTGGTTCTTCACATCAGGTGGCCAAAGTATTGGAGTTTCAGCTTCAGCATAAGTCTTTCCAATGAATGTTCAGGATTGATTCCCTTTGGGATTGACTGGTTTGATCTCCTTGCAGGCCAAGGGATTCTCTAGAGTCTTCTCCAACACCACAGTTCAAAAGCATCAGTTCTGCAGTGCTCAGCTTTCTTTATGGTCCAACTCTCACATCCATACATGACTACTGGAGAAATCATAACTTTGACTATATGGACACTTGTTGGCAAAGTAGTGTCTCTGCTTTTTAATATGCTGTCTAGATTTGTCATAGCTTTTCTTCCAAGGAGCAAGCATCTTTTAATTTCATAGCTGCAGTCAACATCTGAATGATTTTAAAGCCCCAAAAATATAGTCTGTCAGTGTTTCCATTGTTTCACCATCTATTTGCCATGAAGTGATGGGACCAGATGCCATGATCTTCATTTTTTCCATGTTGAATTTTAAGCAGCTTTTTCACTCTCCTCTTTCAGCTTAATCAAGAGGCTCTTTAGTTCCTCTTTGCTTTCTGTCATAAGGGCATCTGCATATTTAAGGTTATTGATATTTCTCCCAGCAATCTTGATTCCAGCTTGTGCTTCATCAAATCCAACATTTTGTATGATATAATCTGCATATAAGTTAAATAAGCAGGGTAACAATATGCAGCCTTGGCCTACTCCTTTCCTAATTTGGAACCAGTCTATTGTTCCATGTCTGGTTCTAACTGTTGCTTCTTGACCTGCATACAGGTTTCTCAGGAGGCAGGTAAGGTGGTCTGGTATTCCCATCTCTTTAAGAATTTTCCACAGTTTGTTGTGATCCACACAGTTAAAGGCTTTGGCGTAATCAATAAAGCAGAAGTAGATGTTTTTCTGGAACTCTCTCGCTTTTTCTGTGATCCAGCAGATGTCAGCAGTTTGATCTCTGATTCCTCTCCTTTTCCTAAATACAGCTTTAATATCTGAAAGTTCTCAGTTCATGTGCTGTTGAAGCCTAGCTTAGATATTCTTGAACATTACTTTGCTAGCATGTGAAAAATGAGTGCAAATGTGTAGTAGTTTGAACATTTTTTGGAATTGCCTTACTTTGGGATTGGAATGAAAACTGACGTTTTCCAGTCCTGTGGCCACTGCTGAGTTTTCCAAATTTGCTGGCGTATTGACTGCAGCACTTTAACAGCATCATCTTTTACGGTTTGAAATAGCTCACCTGGAATTCCATCACCTCCACTAGCTTTGTTTGTAGTGATGCTCCTAAGGCACACTTAACTTCACATTCCAGGATGTCTAGCTGTAGGTGAGTGATCACACCATCGTGGTTATCTGCATCATTAATATCTCTTTGGTCATCATCTTTTAGGTCATATCTGAATGGCCTATTGGTTTTCCCTACTTTCTTCAATTTAAGTCTGAATTTTGCAACAAGGAGTTCATGATCTGAGCCACAGTTATCTCCCGTCTTGTTTTTACTGACTGTTTAGAGCCTCTCCATCTTTGGCTGCAAAGAATATAATCAATCTGATTTTAGTATTGACTATCTGGTGTTGTACATGTGTAGAATTGTCTCTTGTGTTGTTGGAAGAGGGTGTTTGCTATGACCAGTGCGTTCTCTTGACAAAACTCTGTTAACCTTTGCTCTGCTTCATTTTGTACTCCAAGGCCAAATTTGCCTGTTACTCCAGGTATTCTTGACTTCCTACTTTTGCATTCCAGTCCCCTAGGATGAAAAGGACATCTTGTGGCTTCCTTGGTAGCTCAGCTGTAAAGAATCCACTTGCAATGCAAGAGATGTGGGTTCAATCCCTGGGTTGGGAAGGTGCCCTGGAGAAGGAAATGGAAACCCACTCCAGTATTCTTGCCTGGAGAATTCCATAGACTGAGGAGCCTGGCAGGCTACAGTCCATGCAGATGCAAAAGAGTGGGATATTACTTAGTGACTAAACAACAACAAATGGAATAACGAGAGTAAGTCTTATATACAAAGAGTCAATGTGTGTACCTTTTATAACTCCTCTTACTGCACTTCCTTCCTCCAATATTTTGTACTTTTTGGCCAAGTCCCGAAGTTTTATTTCAATGCCAGAGGTGGACAACAGTCATCAACAATCTTGCCCCTTGTCTTTGGGAAACAGTGATTATAGCTTTACAATCCTCTGACCTTACTCATGTGTGTTGTAAACTCTCCTGGAAACAAAACTAGCCTAGGGCTTAGAAAGCAGATACTGGTGGCCTCTGTTGATTTATAGTGGACTGATTTCCTATAGGTACAGGTATTATTATTAATAAATAATACAATTATTTATTATTTATAATATATTTAATAACAGAGGTAGGAGATGGTATGATAAAAATTCACAAAAATGAAGAGGTGAATAGGAAGTATCAGTAAAGAGTAGGAGGATGAAACCTTGGATAAGAAGCTAACTTGTCTCCATTGAAGAACTTCTATTAATTCTCTGGCACTAGGTTAGATGGAAAAATTGAGGAACAGAGAGGCTATGACAAGGAAATGGCCAGATTCAAGTAAGATCTTCTGGCTCCTAAACCCATAATCTCTTCACTGCAAAATACTGCAGGAAGTGCACATTTGCTTTAAAAACTGGTTATCACATTTATTCTCACCCTGATTATGACTCTCTTGGCCTGATTCAGGCAACTCTATTATCATCCCACATAGCCCTAGGGAAGTTAAGCACTCCTGGTGTTCTTGCAGCCTGATTCATCAGAATCTTTTTCAATTTGATTTTGAAGGAAGCTGGGCTTCCTGGGTGGCTCAGTGATCAAGAATCTGCCTGCCAACACAGGAGACTCGGGTTCAGTCCCTGGTTTGGGAAGATCCCCTGAAGGAGGAAATGTCAACCCAGTCAAATATTCTTGCTTGAGAAATCCCATGAACAGAGGAGCCTGGCAGGCTCCATGGGGTCGCAAAAGAGTTTGGATATGAGTTAGCGATTGAACAACAACAATAGGCCAACAATGTATGTTTCCTTTTAGTAACTTGATCTCCATGGTCTTCACTATGGTTTCCTGCCTTTCAGGCAGTTGTGAGCTTTAGGATTCTTTTAGTGAACAGATAAATCACAGTGGCTTTTTCTGTTTGTGCACTCGCATTGTGATTACACAAGGAAGAAACAACTTACAGCGAATGTGCATGGTTTTCATCATGAACAGATCCTTGGAAAGCTGGCTGCTATTTATAATGTTAATAGAATAATTCCTATTCTATGCTCTATTCCCAAAGATAGAGCAGACATAACATATCTTGAATGATAAGGCAGAAGTTGAAGGAAACAGGCATGAGTATGAAGAAAAACTCAGGTTTTTGCCGTCTTCTCCAAGAGTTAGTGAAGCCCCCAGTATCAATGACATACCAGTTGAGATGTATGACGTAAGACACAGGGATGTTAAGACACCGAGTTAAAACAAAAAATCAAACGACGAAGTACAGTTAACCTGCTATATCCACAGGCTCTGTATCTGTGGATTCAACTAGCCATGGATTGAAATTACCTGAAAAAATTCCAGAAAATTCTAAAAAGTGAAACTGGAATTTGCTTCATACCAGCATATATTTACATAGCATTCACATTGTATTATAGGTAATCTGGAGATGATGTAAAGTATACAGGAGAATGTGAGTAGATTGTATGCAAGCACTATGCTATTTTATATAAAACACTTGAGCATCCTTGGATTTTGGTATCCACATATCCTAGAACCACTCTCCGGCAGATACTGAGGAATTACCTTCTGTTTCTCAGTAACAAAAATAAGCAGGAATTCTGGATTTAAGTCCTGTTCTTTTATACTTGTCCATGTGTCTTGGGTAAATCCTCCTATCTGTATGAGCCTCCGGTTCCTCAGTGTGAAATGGGGATGAGAATCCTCCTTAAGGTGGCACAGTGGTAAAGAATCCACCTGCCAGTGCAGGTGACTAAGAGACACAGGTTCAATCCCTGGGTTGGGAAGATCTCCTGGAAAAGGAAATAACAACCCACTCCAGTATTCTTGCCTGGAAAATTCCATGGGCAGAAGGTGCTGGAGGGGCTACAGTCCATGTGGTCACGAAGAGTCAGACACAACTGAGCAACTGAGCACACAGGTAAGGTTGTTTTAAAGCACAATGACACAACACGGGCCAGTACAAAGCATGACACTTGGTAGAGCTTCCTTCTTCTCTCATCCTAAGCAAAGCAAACTGGACACTGAATTTGATGACCTTTTAGTTGCTGTGAAATTCTAATGCTCCTTCGAAACTCGAGGCCTGTGCTGTCCAACCACCAGCCATGTGTGGTCATTGAGCCTTTGAAATACGGCTACTGCAACTGAGCAATTTAATTTTTAATTTGGTTAAAATTTTAGAACAGAAACTATGTAAAATATATTAGCACAACTCTATTTACTTTCATTGTTACATCATGCTAAGATATTATCAGTGTTATAGCGTGATAGTTGGCTTCTTAAGGTGTTCCTAAATATCTCATTAATAAATGTATGTTGATTGCATATTAGAACACTAATTTTTAGCTCCACTGAGTTAAATATATATTATTGAAATTAATTCAGCTTCTTTTTAAAAAACATCATTTTGATGTGGCTTCCAGAAAATTGGAAATTTTACTCATGGCTCATAGGGTATTCCTATCAGACAGCACTGTTCTAGACAGCACAGGGGGATGCCTCAACACCAAGAACTGACATTCAGCCCAGAGGACAGCTTATATCTGTCTGGTGAGTTAGCAGAAAGGTCTGATCAGGCAGACTATGATGCACTGATTACAAGGCTGGGGTTAGTTCCTTTCTGTGCCCAGATCCTTTCCAAGGGCCTCTCTGGGAACAGATAACATTTGTGTTGCTTCTCAACTTGAGTAGCTGAGTATAAATAAGTCATTTAAAGCTACCCTCAGTTGTTATTGCTGTCCATTCCCTATGTCGTTTCCAACTCTTGTGCCCCATGAACCACCAGGCTCCTCTGTCCATGGGATTTCCCAGGCAAGAATACTGGAGCAGGTTGCCATTTTCTTCTCCAGTGGGTCTTCCCAACCCAGGGGTTGAACCCGTATCTCCTACATTGCAATTGGATTCTTTACGGCAGAGCCACCAGGGAACCCCATCCTCAGTTAGACCCTGCAAGTAATGTCTGTCTCAGACTTTGCCCCAGTTCCTCTGAGTCCTCATATGCTAGTACTTCACTTGCCCAATTTAGCCCTTAATTTTGGATTCTGTTTCATGACTGTGACACTGGCTTCTCTTTCTGTTTTTTGATACCCAGTAATTAATCCTCCAGTCCTCTTCACCTCCATTTTTTCCTTGATTTCAACTTTGATATGGACTTCCCAGGTGGCTCAGTGGTAAAGAATCCACCTGCAATGCAGGAGATGCAGGTTTGAGTCCTGGGTCGGGAAGATCCTCTGGAGAACGAAATGGCAACCCACTTCAGTATTCTTGCTAGCAAAATTCCATGAACAGAGGAGCTTGGTGGGCTACAGTCCATGGGGTCACAAAGAGCCAAATGTGATTTAGCAACTGAGCATGCATGCATGCAACTCTGACATAATAAATATTGTGACATCATTGGGTAGGGTGACTTGTATCCCTGCCTAGTGCTGGATCCAGGAACTGCTTAGCTGCAGTCTCAATGGGGATTTTTCTTTTGTGAAAAGCATCCTGAATCCATGAATAACTTGTCACTATGTCTCTTTCATGAGAATGCTAGTTCCGTATCTTTGTGAGAGCAGAGCCCTCATTTGTTCTCCAGGGCTCAGAGCAGCAGGCTGGCATGTAGGTATCCAATAAATATTTTGACAGAATAATTGGAAGCTAGGGTGCTTTTTCCCAAGCGCATTTAGCTTTTATTGTGATAATACCGTCATAATAATACCTCGTATTTGTCAAGGACTTTGTAGTTTACAGGTGCACTCACATCCATTATCTCAGTCGATCCTCATATCAGCGCCATGCGGGGATTCTTATTTCATATTCTTGGCTGTAGAGGCAGAAGCTCAGAAAGATGAGTAAACAGGGGCAGGAATTGGAACTTATGTCTTTTGATCACAAAGCCTGTTTACTTTCTTCTACTTACACAGCATCTTCTACCATCTGACTCTAATTTTTGTGCATAATTGAAGAAACTTGCAGAGTGCCTTTGTAATTCTTGCCTTAATTAACTCAGGGCTTATCATGATGTACCTATAATAGGCTTTGGAAAAGTTGGGTTTTAAATTGCTCATTCTGTCCCCATTTTTCTCCCAGTCATGTGAGTTTGGTCATTTGTCTGCTGTTTCCCCTAGCTCCCAGAGAGGATATACACTACTCTAATTTTAATTGCAATGAGTATTTGTTTTAAACTCATCCATTCACTAGTTTGAAGCAGAGATTCCGAGGTCATGCTCAATGTCTCACTTGTCTCATCACCAGATCCTATTAATTCCACTCTTAAATCTCTCTTCCTCTGCAGATTCCACGGCTATCACCCTTGATATCTCTTGCTTTGATCATTTCAGTATGATAGGTTTCAGAGTTAAAAACATTTTGCATTAAAAAAAGAGTTCTAAAAAAATTATCAATATGTTGTCTCGGTAAATAAGACTACCATGTCATAGTGGCCTTTGGATGTCATCTAGTCAGAAGACTACCTGTTTCCTTTATTGTTGTTCAGTCATATCCAGCTTTTTGCAACCCATGGACAACAGCACACCAGGCTCTTCTGTGCTCCACTATCTTCCAGAGTTTGCTCAATTTCATGTTCATTGAGTCAGTGATGCTATTTAACCATCTCATCATCTGTCACCCTCTTCTCCTTTTGTCTTCAATCTTTCCCATCATCAGGGTCTTTTCCAATGAGTCAGCTCTTCACATCAGGTGGCCAAAGTATTGGAATTTCAGCATCAGTCCATCCAATGAATTTTCAAGGTTGATTTCCTTTAGGATTGACTGGTTTGATCTCCTTGCAGTCCAAGGGACTCACAAGAGGCTTCTTGAGCACCACAGTTCTAAGGCCTCCCAGATGATTTTCCTGCTTCTAAACAATCCTCCAGCATTTGCTAACCCATTTCTCCAGGTGATCTTTTCAAAATAGAAACATGATTATGTCATGTTTCTACTGAAAAGCCTTTGGATGATTTCTAAACTCAAACAGGACTTACGTTAAAGACTTTTATAGAGGCATCTCATCTTATCTGAGAAACTCATTTCTTCCTCACCTTGCTCTTCCATAAGCCCAGTGCTTCAGCCACATTGAGTAACTCAGTGTTTCCTGAACACTCTGCATTTTATCCTGTATCCAGGTTTTCTGTATATGGTATCTCCTTAGCCTGTGACTCTTAAAAGGGTATTCGCCAGCATCAAGCAAAATTCTACTTGCCTTTCAAGTAGATCAGACATCTCACCTATGCAGTTTCTTTAATTCTCATCTCTACCCATCAGTAATGCCCCTTTCTTCTCTTCTAAAACATCTTGTCTCATTCCCTTTACTTCAACATTTAAAATATTGTTGTAATTATCTATTGGTCTCTTTTTCCTCTACAACACTATGAAATCTCAGATGTGGGGAACATGTGTTTTCTCTATATATCTTCTGTGCCTTGGTCTTACTCACAGTGGCATTTCAGTAAATGATTGATGGCTGACTGTTGGAATTCTGAGTTTTCCCCTAAGTACATACACAAAAATCCCCAAACCATCTGGTTAGTTAAGGGCCACCAACATATCAGACTCTCATAATACAAGCATCTAATATGATAAGATGGGCTGAAAACTAATTAAAAAAAAGTCATGCTGGTGCATGTGTTAAAAACATACTCTTGCAAATTTGGTGTGCTATCTTAATGATTTTTTTTTTTTAATGAAAAGTCAGCACCCAAAGTGGGTTGGATTATCATGCTTGAAAGAATTGTCAATTTGGCTGCAATCTGCCAATTTCTGAGTTTATTCTGACATTCTCAGAACACTTAACAATCGGGCTGAAATGAAGATCCACAACTGGAGAATCGCAACACGGCTGCTACTCAACACAGTAATGCTCGATTCGCCCAGCAACTCACAGATCCACCCTCTCTTCAAATCATGGTGCTCAATCATGTTTGGGATAACCTTTTTATGACTTTCTGGCCTCATTGGTCCCAAGGCACTTAAGAAAATACTACAATATAATGACTTTGTACTTAGTAGGAGGCGCTATTTAAGACTCTGGAGTAAGATTTAGAGTAAAATGACCTGGGCTTTAATACAACTTTGATGTGTGCTTTGGGATTTCCATTTCCTCATCAGGAAATGGGCAAATGCTGAATGCAGTTGACAGAGGCATTAAAGAAGATAAGGTATGCAAAGCCCACAGAATAGCGATCATTATTATCTCAAACCATCTAGCAGCCTGAGTCTATTAAGTTCCCAAACCCTAGAGAGAGATGTTAGACTCACTCTAATGTTTCCTACCATGCCATCCTATTCTTCACTGCCTCGCATGGAGGGAATAGTCAATAAGTGTTCGTTGAATAGATGCCTTGGTTTTAGGCTCATGGCCAGACAGACAATAGACTAGGAGGTCCTTTCATTTCCTGAGCTCTCATTCTATCCTGCTCAGGGCAGAAATAGAAGAGAAAAGACAAGGTTAATGACATCACATATTGAACATACATTATTTTCTAGGCATTCTTTTCAGTGGGTTTATACTACGTGTATTTAATCTTCACTCTGTCCATGTATAATATTCCCCATAGTTTTGGTCACAAAGAATCAGGCTCACACTCTAACAAATGTGGAAACTTGTTCAGGGTCACACTTTGGAGGAAGGAAAGTCAGGATTCAAGCTCAGGACTGACAGATTTTTTTCCCATCTCAATGCCTGAGACATTGTGAACAAAATTCACCTTCAGTTTTTTACTCTTCTTTGTTGAATATCTTCCCTTTACATAAAACATATTCCAGGAAAAAGTTGGACTTATATTATTTTCTGAGCTGGGAGAATCTGAATTTTAAAAATTAACAAAGGTTTTTGTTTGTTTGTTTTTTTAAAGATTTATCATCTTGTGACATCGGGTAAAAACAAAAGCTTATTCTTCCTGGAGGCACCTACCACCAGCTCAAGCCTCTTTTGGTTCTCAGATGTAGCTCCACTGAACACCATCTTTTATTCAAAATTTCTAACTAATATGAATGGGAGTCAGAAAATTAATAAACATCAGAATAACATGTGCAAGGGTTTCAGAAAATATAACTATTGGGTCCCAAGACATAATTTAGAAGTTAAAATATGGGATTAAATTTGTTGAGCACAGCTTAAATGGTATTTTGATCTACATCAAATCTTTTGTGAGGATTAAAAAAAAACGCTAAAAGTAATAATGAAAGTATGCAACTTGTGAAATTAAGAACTGCAGAATAAAACAATAAAACAAAGGGAAAATACTAAAGATGATAGCAAAAATAGGTAAAATGAGAAATGAAATTTGAGGATCATCAAAAGCTGAAGTTACTTCTTTAAAAAATTCCAATAAATAAACAAATCCCTACTGGCATTAATCAAGGGGAAACAGTCAAGACACAGATTCACTATTAGAGATAAAAAAAGAGGGGATTTAAGGACAGATACAAGTAATTATTAAAATGGAAAAAAATTTTCTTAAAGTTTGAAAACTTAAATGAGATACATATATTGCTGGAAAATATAATTTACAACAACTGAATAAAAATAAATTCAAAAATTAAAATTTTCAATTAGTTAGAATTCTATACTCACCTAAGCATACCTATAGATACTCACTACTCAAGCATAGACATTTAGTGAGGTCAGTTGAACATCCAGGAAACACAGAGTACTGAACTTGACAAAATATTTCAGAGAATAAAAAGAGAAATACCTTCCAATTTCATTTAACACAGAAAATATAAATCTTATTACCAGACTAGTCAAAATCAATTTAATAATGGAAAATCACAGTCTAATATCACATATATTTTTAAAAATTCTTTTCAGAAGAAATATAAGGAAGATGACCCCAAAATGATTACTTAAAAAAAAAATCATGACTCATTTGCTTTTGTCCTAGAGATTCCAGAATGTTTTATCAGCACCTCATTTTCAATATAATTCATTACATTAATTGATGCAAGGAGAGAAATATTTAATCATCTCACATTAAAAAAGCTTTCAATACAATTCATTCACTGTGTTAAAAGAGAAAAACAATCTTAGCAACTGCAAGATATGTACTAAAAGCCTAGAGCAAGCCTCGAATAGAATGGAGAAACAATAGAAACAACCCCTTAAAAAACACAGAGAAGTAAAAGATTGAAAATCATTCTATATTAGCATATATTAACTTCTGTTCATCAAAGAAACTGTTCCTCCAAAAAAGGTGAAAATATAAGCTATGTAATTGGTAATAAGATATTTGCAACATGTATAAACCAGCAAAGGTAATATGTAGATGATATAAATAACTTAAAATCTATATGAAAAAGAAAAACACATAAAATGGACTAAATGGTAAACATAATGTACAGAAACAGGAAAAATCAATAAGCATATGGAAAGATAAGTTTCAGTCATAATCTGGGAAATGTAAATAAAATCACATGAGATACTATCTCACACTCACTGTGGTAACAAAACTTCTGACAATACCAAGTCTTGACACATACATGAATCTACAGGGGGAAGATGTACACTTTTAGCTGGAGCATGTAGTTTAATCAATTTATAAGCTTTTTGGAGAATTGTTTTGTACTTTGGTAAGGGTCACTGTGAATCTCTAACCCCATAATTTCACTTATAGGGGCATTCTTGAGAAATTCTTGAGCAAGTACATAAGAACATACCAGTAGGAATGCTCATAACTTCACTGACTGCAATTGCAAAAATTAGGGAACTATGTTTCTTTCAAGGAGAGGATAACACAGTAGCAAGGAAATTGAACAAATTAGTAAATGTCAAAACAATGTTGAATAAAAAACGTAGCAAATATATGTGTGCAGTCTTCTGCCGTTTATGTTATTTTAAAAATGCAAAATAACACTCCACATTGTTTAGAGATTCATCCACAGAAAAGCACCTGGGAATGATAAAACTATAATTAGAATGCTGGTTAATACTGGCAAGATGTAATCAGGTGGGCATACAGAGGAGTCTTCAACTGTATTAGTAATAATTTACCTTTTTAACTGGAAGGTGGATGTTGGTGCTTTTATAGCATTATCTTTTACACTTTTTTGGACTACAATATTTCATAAAAATGACAGGTCTCTGTATAGGTGAACAGTACAGATTATTAGTATTCTCATTGCCTTCATGATGATTAAAATTAATTCCAGAACTTTTAAGGATTACTACAACAGATTATATCATTAATCCTTGTATTTGATCTGTTAGGAGAGGCAGTGAATGCATGTACACAGTGATAACCTGTGAACTGGAGGTCTCATTGAGAAGTCTAGGGACTGAGGCTTAATTAACATCTTGGGCACTTGTGTTGAATGACAAGACCTCTCCAACCCTCTAGGAGTGGGCCGGAATGACTTTACCTGATTCTGTGCTGTTGGTGGATGCACGACTGGTCACATCTTGTTTTCAGTTATAGATCATAAGCCATAATAGATGCTTTTTAGAAACTGTATTTATAAATGTGCAGAGAGGCAGTGAATAGTGTCTGTATTCAATAAACACCATAAATAACCATGCTGGAATAGGGCATAGAATCCAAATGCAATTTCAATGTGTTCTATAGAATGTGTAAGGCATTTTCTTAAAGCAGAACTGGGCGGATTCCCATTTCTGCCCTTGAATTGTGTGGAAAGCTGAATGTAATCTGTTTCCTTGGTGTCTATCTTTTTCTTCCTTCTTACACATCCTCTGGTTGGACTGAAGAATAAGCATAGGTTGAGGGTTAAACCTAGTGACAATTTGTGGGAACAAACTGCAGTATATTTGTTCTTGCCCAAATCTGCTGAACTGTCATAGTCCAGCCTAGCAGAGCATAGTATTAATTCCTGGAGTATGGAAAGATACACCTGCACATTTTCCCCCCAAACTCAGCTCTTGAACCCTCTCAGGAGTTCCTTATTCACCATCCCTCATACTTCTTGCTTTATGTTTATTGTCTTTTTGACAATCTCAAATGTGATCTCCCTCTTTACCATGTGACTTGCCTTCCTCTTATCTAGTCACTTATACCCAGCTCTCCTAGCTGAGATATTCATGGCTGTTTCTTTCTTTAAGAATAATGAATGTTTGCTATTTCATGATTTGATTTGAAGTACTAGTTTTAGTTAGGAGAATAGAAATGGATTATCATGATTTATATCTCACTTTCTTCATTATGTAGCTATGTGATATTCAGTTAGTTCTGTCACTCAATCATGTCTAAATCTTTGTGACCCCATGGACTACAGCACACCAGGCTTCCCTGTCTATCACCAACTCCCAGAGCTTACTCAAACTCATGTCCATAGAGTCGGTGATGCCATCCAACCATCTCATCCTCTGTTGTTCCCTTCTCCTCCCTCCTTCACTCTTTCCCTGCATCAGGGTCTTTTCCAATGAGTCAGTTCTTCTCATCAGGTGGTCAAAGTATTGAAGTTTCAGCATCAGCATCAGTCCTTCCAATGAATAGTCAGGACTTATTTCCTTGAGGATTGACTGGTTTGATCTCCTTGCTGTCCAAGGGACTCTCAAGAGTCTTGTCCAACACCACTGTTCAAAAGCATCGATTCTTCAGTGCTCAACTTTCTTTATAGTCCAACTCTCACATCCATACATGACTACTGAAAATACAATAGCTTTGACTAGACAGATCTTTGTTGGCAAAGCAATGTCTCTGCTTTAAAAAATATGCTGTCTAGGTTTGTCATAGTTATCTTCCAAGGAGCAAGCATTTTTTAAATTTCATGGCTGTAGTCACCATATGCAGTGATTTTGGAGCCCAAGAAAATAAAGTCTGTCACTGATTCCATTGTTTCCCCATCTATTTGCCATGAAGTGATGGGACCAGACGCCATGATCTTAGTTTTTCTGAATGTTGAGTTTTAAGCCAACTTTTGGACTCTCCTCTTTCACTTTCATCAAGAGGCTCTTTAGTTCTTCTTCGCTTTCTGCCATAAGGTTGGTGTTATCTGCATATCTGAGGTTATTGATATTTCACCCAGCAATCTTGATTCCAGCTTTGCTTCATCCAGCCCCACATTTTGCATGATGTACTTTGCATATAAGATAAATAAGCAGAGTGACAATATACAGCCGTGATGTACTCCTTTTCCTATTTGGAACCAGTCTGTTGTTCCATGTCATGTTCTAACTGTTGCTTCTTGACCTACATATAGATTTCTCAGGAGGTACATTAGGTTGTCTGATATTCCCATCTCTAAGAATTTTCCATGTTTTGTTGTTATTCACACAGTCAAAGGATTTGGCCTAGTCAATAAAGCAGAAGTAGATGTTTTTCTGGAACTCTCTTGCTTTTTTGATGATCCAAAAGATTTTAGCAATTTGATCCCTGGTTCCTCTGCCTTTTCTAAATCCAGCTTGAACATCTGGAAGTTCATGGTTCATGTGCTGTTGAAGCCTAGCTTGGAAGATTTTGAGCATTCCTTTGCTAGCGTGAGAGATGAGTGCAATTGTGCAGTAGTTTGAACATTCTTTGGCATCGCCTTTCTTTGGTATTGGAATGAAAACTGACCTTTTCCAGTCCTGTGGCCACTGCTGAGTTTTCCAAATTTGCTGTCATATTGAGTGTGCAGCACTTGCATAGCATCATCTTTCAGGATTTGAAAAAGCTCAGCTGGAATTCCATCACCTCCACTAGCTTTGTTTATAGTGATGCTTCCTAAGGCCCACTTGACTTCACATTCCAGGATGTCTGGCTCTAGGTGAGTGATCACACCATCATGGTTATCTGGGTCATGGAGATCTTTTTTGTGTAGTTTTTCTGTGTATTCTTGCCACCTCTTCTTAATATCTTCTTGCCTTGAGAACCCCATGTGTGATGTTGGGCAAGTTAAATAACTTCTCCAAGCCTCTATCTCCTCATCTGTAAAGTAAGGACAAAAACAGTATCTGTATCATTAGTGCCTTGTAAGTATTAGATCAGCTAACATCTCTCTGTAACATGCTCAGAGGAGTGCTTGGCAGTCTCAGCACCCAGTGTCTGCTAGTTGCTGTTGTTATTGATTACTGTTAATAATAAGATGTTGCCTCCAATATAGTCCAGCAATTGTATTCACAGGAACAATCTCCTAGTTCTTTTCCCCAACTTACCCTAATTTCCTATAACTTTCTTATTAGTGCTTTCCCTCTAGAGTTCCTAGTGACCTACTCTATTTGGCCCCACAGAGAAAGAGCCCCACATAAAGGAGTTTCCACTGAACTTGCCATCCACACCATCAACTATCTAGAATGCTGTGAGGGTTGTGATGATAAACAAGGCAGAGGAGTCCCTGTCCTTGTGTGTTTATATTCTATTGGAGGAAGAGAGTCAATGTTCAGACATCTATACCAGATCATGTCCGATGCTGGCTAATGCCATGAAGATAAGAAACCAGAATAGTGGAGCAGGGAGAGACTGGAGCCATGAAGCCACCTCAGAAATGATGGTCAAGGAAGGGGTCTTTGCGATGGTCACATCTGAGTTGAGACCTAAGTAACAGAAGGAGCTGGTTGTGTATATTAAAAACATTCTAGGGAGAGGAAACAACTAGTGCAGAATCTCTAAGATAGATGATAGATCTGAGAAGTCCATGTGGTGAGTGTCTAGAGTACAGTGAGCTGAAGGGAGAAAGGTTTGGGATAAGAAAAAAGGTAAGGAGGGTCCAGGTCTTATTGAAAATTATAATATAATTCAAAGCTTCTATTAGAACCTGCGTGTTCAGTCATGTCCAACTTTTTGCAACCCCATGGACTGTTGCCGGCCAGGCTCCTCTGTCCACGGGATTCTCCCGGCAAGAATACTGGAGTAGGCTGCCCTGCCCCCCTCCATGTGATCTTCCTGACCCAGGGATCAAACCCACCTCTCCTACGTCTCCTGCATCGGCAGGTGAGTTCTTTACCACTGAGCCACCTGGGAAATCTAAATACTATAATAAAACCCATGCATCATAGAAAGCAGGCCTAAAATATTAATATATGTGAAATTAAAAAATGTTTCATGACATGGTTAAAGAATAGACTCAGATGAACTTTCCCAGGTGAGCCAACTCCCAGACCTAGATCCATCCAGGCCTTGTTACTCTTTGGTGTCACATAGTGGCAGTTTTCCTCAGGCCTCAGTATCACATTGAGTCTGCATCCAGTTCCTTGTCTTGGCTGAAATGTGTAGCTTGTGCATCCTAGTGAGATGGTGCCCACTGAGAATTGTTGATGATCCCGGATGATCAAATCAAGGCAATGCTTGGCATATGGGACTTGTTTTCATTCCTGTTTACTGCTGACCTTCCATTCTCTTCTCTTTCCATCTCCCCTCAAAGATAATCTCTTTATTCCACCTCTGTTTGAGAATAAGGCTTAGATAGAGAATGAGAGCTAATTGCCACTCAGAAATCACATTATATTTTAATTCATGTTATCAGGAAGTATGTAATCCTGGAATTTTATTGTTAGAGAGGATGACATGGTAGCTTTGATTCTATACTTAATTCATTTATTAATGTAATATTGTCTAATATTATAATTATGTATGTCTTGTCTCCTTCAAGGAATATAAACCCATAAAGGCAAAAAACAGTCTTATTCAACTCTGTACCACTGGTAATAAAGGGGTAAAAGAAAACCAACCTCTTTTATTCACATACTACAAATAGTAGTATGTCTTATTTAGTAGTCACAGAAGTCTTAAGACAAGAATTATTCTCTCTATTTCAAATATGAAAATGAAGAATCCAAAACCACACAACATGGA
This sequence comes from Giraffa tippelskirchi, assembly GCF_054371585.1. Taxonomy (NCBI): domain Eukaryota; kingdom Metazoa; phylum Chordata; class Mammalia; order Artiodactyla; family Giraffidae; genus Giraffa; species Giraffa tippelskirchi. The sequence continues at coordinate 24,898,096 of NC_137284.1, forward strand.
AAGAAAAAATCTGTAAATTCAATGCTAAACCATCTGAAAATATAAAATACATGGCCATGAAATAATATTTAAAGTATATAAACCAACAAGCCTGTTTACATTCTACTTTACCAGATTCACTACCTTGAACTCTGAAACAGGTTGCTAAAAAATAGCTGATACTCAATGCCAGCTGATGCATTATAAGTGAAAAGTATATTTGGCCATTTAGGAGCAAGAAGGAGGGGTTAAGGGCACTGATTTGCCTAATCAAGCTAAGGATTCCAAGGTAAGGATTCCAACATCTAGGAAGCAACCTACGTGTCCACTGACAGATGAATGGATAAATAAGATATGGTACATATACACAATGGAATATTACTCAGCCATTAAAAGGAACGAAATTTAGTCTGTAGCAGTGAGATGGATGAACCTACAGTCTGTCATACAGAATGAAGTAAGTCAGAAAGAGAAAAACAAACTTTGTATGTTAATGCATGTGTATGGAATCTAGAAAAAATAGTACTGATGAACCTATTTACAGGGCAGGAATAGAGTCACAGATGTAGAGAATGGACTTGTGGATACAGCAGGGGAAGAAGGTGGGACACATTGAAAGAATAGCATTGACATATATACACTATGATGTGTAAAATAGATAGCTAGCGGGAAACTCCTAGGCAACACAGGGAGCTCAAGCTCAGTTTGGTGCTGTGTGATGACCTTGAGGGATGAGATGGGGGTGGTGGGTGGTAGGGAGGCTCCATAAGGAGGGATATATATATACTTATGGCAGTTTCATGTTGATGTACAGTGGAAACCAACACAACATTGTAAGACAATTATCGTCCAACTAAAATTTTTTTAAAAAATATTCTCAAAAATAAGTAAAAGAGAATTCAAGATGATTGGACACCAAATGTAATCTCAAGCATTCAGGTCACATTTAGTAATAGTCTGGGGCCTCAGGCAGGTCCGCTGAATCTGCTACAGAGAAGGTACTTGCCAATGCCTGTCAGTCTGTTCCTGCTGTTCAATTAGGTTCTGAGTTGTAATCCTTTCTTCTGTCATCATTTTATTCAATGAGTTGTAGTCAGCGCCACAGAAAAAATTAATGCCTAGGAAATAATACTTGAATAATGGGAAGTGAAGTCAAATGTGGAGTTTTTACAATTATTAATAAGGGTTTTCTCTTTTTTCCCCAAAAAGTCATTCCTCAGAGAACGTGTGTATATGTGTGTGGGAGTGGGCAGTGGTAACTAGCTATCTGGGAAAAAGTACTTTTGCCATATTATGATGACCCAGTTCTCTACTGTTCCATTGAAGAAAGGCATGTTTTTCAAGTTAAAAAAATTATATAGTTGTATACATATCTCAGTGGCCAGGAAAAGAAGGAAGTAAGGAAACACAAATTTTTTAAAGTGGCAAATTTTCTCAGAGATGCCTCTGACTCTCAGTCCATCAGAGCAAATCATGTTGTTAAACATACTAAACAGAGTGAAAAAAAAGTAAGAGTTAAGGAAATAGGAGTTACCCGCTATTGAGCATGGACTTTGATTTCTGAGATGAACAATTTGCAGACTTTATCTCATTTAAATATCACAATGATATATAGTCATCATTTTCTCCATTTCAGTCCCATAGACTGAAACAGGTAATAATTGGTTCCATAACCGGAATGGGGCAGAGGCAGAGATCAAGCAGGTTCTGGTTGACTCTAAAACCTATGGCTTAGAGTCTGAGCCACTCTGTTTAGGTCATCTGTGGGGAGTGTTTAAGAATGGTGATGGGACATCCACTCCTGCCTTCAGCACTTGGCATGTGCCCCAGGACAGCCACATTAAGCCATTCTTATCAAAATATTCAAATTCCTATTTGTATCAGTTATTATAAAAATAAAGACATAAAATTTTACTGATCTTTAATTATAAAATATTTACTTGCAAATACCTGGTGATGTCATTTAGTTAGCATAGAAAGTATAATGCAAGATTAAAAGTGAAACTGCCAGGACTTCCCTGGTGGTCCAGTGGTTGAGAGTCCACCTGCCAATGCAGAGAACATGGTTCAATCCCTGATCCAGGAAGATCCCATGTGCCGCGGGGCAGCTGGGCCCATGCGCCACAACTACTATGCCCATTTGCTGCAACTCCTGGAGCCCGTGAACTCTAGAGCCTGTGCTCTACAATGAGAAGCCCATGCATCACAAGGAGAGAGTAGTCCCCTCTCACCACAACTAGAGAAAGCCCGTACGCAGCAAGGAGGACCCAGTACAGTCAAAAATAAATAAAATTTAAAAGTGAGAGTATCAGAATCAGCAGACATACTCCATCATTTTGCCAATACTAAAAATAATACATTGGAGAAGACATTTTTGTGAAATGAATAATAATGTCGTTAATATTATAATTTAACTTATTGATTTAAATATTTGCCTTATGATTTTTTTAAATTTTTAACTGGAGGATAATTGCTTTGTAATATTGTGTTGGTTTCTGCCACATATTTGGCATGTGAAATGCTAATATAGTGTTGCATACTAAAATATATTTATAATATGAGATGCACTATCCAAACAGTTTAGAGATTGTGGTGCCCTTGTCAGCATGACGGCAGCCTCTTCTGACAGGTGTCACAAACTCAGGTGTCTATACCTGTCCAGCTTGAGAAGAACCAGGTGTGGGCTTCTCTGCAGTGGAGAGTTCATGCACCATTTAAAGGTGGCAACCACTTCCCATCTCTCACCAATTGCTGTCATGTGGGAGCTTGGGTCCAGGTTTGCCAGATTAAATTTTTCAGAGATGCCAGTCATCTAAAATTTGTACATGAAATCCCCAGAGTCTTAATGTGGGCACCTGGCTCAGTTGTTAAATAGACTTCTGTTTGTGCGAAACAAACCGTGCAATGTGTGGGGACTGCTTCTGGTCCCAGGGCTGACTGTGTAGGTCGTCTGTTCTAAAACCTCAGGAACAGACCTGACACAGGTACTTGAGCAGTTTTCTTGGTGACAGGAAAGCCCTGCCTTAGGAGTTGGGAAGCTATTCTTTTTGCAGTGTTCAGTCTTGTCCCATTTTGTTGATGACTGAGTTTTGATGCATTTGTTCCTTTGCCAATGTCATTATTATGAAGCCAGGAGATAGGTGATGATGAAAGCAATACTAATGCTTGTGGTGATGACAGTAGATGATAGAATTCTTCCTAGAAGGAAACTTCTTAGCAGGACTGAGGGAAAAGCAACCAGAAAATGGTGAAACATTCTGAAGGGTGACTTGACTTTTCCTTGGCAATCTTGTTTTACCTAAATTGTTTGACATATCCTTTTTCCTGTTTGTTTTTAATGATGCTGTAGACATTTGCATCCTTTTTCCAGTACTGACCTTCATGTGGCCTTCAGTGTAAAAAAAAAAATCTGTGAACGTCTGTGCCTGCTGTATTTCTACTTCTTTTTGAAAATCTGTCTTTGGTACAAGCCATGGGACAAGTAGGACTAGCTTAATAAAAGTTGTTGAAACAGAAACGACTTAAGAAAAGTGAAAGCTCGGTGAATGAGGAGGGGGCCAGTAGAAAAGTCATGAACAGGAATCAAATCCCATTATAGCCTGTTAATTAATTGTCTCTGGGGGCAACTTCCTCTTGATTCCTGCCGCTAACCTCCTTTCTATCCCCAAATGCCTGAATATTTAACCTATTAGGCTACAAAGAATATAGACCCAGAAGGCAGAAGCCCTCAGCAGGACTCTTCCACCTTGAGTAGTTTCTGAGTCTCAGTTTCATCAGGTCTGAAGGAAAACCTGAACCTTAATGTGCCCAATTCACTGGGGGTGTGAGGGTCAAACAATATACTGAGTATGGGAGCATGTTGCATATGGTTCAATGATGAACCTTCCCTGAGGGATCAGTATTGTCAGGCTTGCAAAAGAGCACATTTTGCATCAAAAAGACTATGTGAGGAACTCCCTGATCTGAGTTTGAGAGTGAAGCCAGAGCACACTCTAGGGACTGCAGAGAGTATGTTCACACCTCCACTTTGGTTCACTGCAGCTTGGGGAGAAGCAGGTGAAGCTCTGCTGAGCTGAGCTCCCTGAACACCTGGCGCTGGGTGTGCCCTCCAGGAATGCTAGAGTTCATCTGTGTAACTGGCCCTGAATTTCCCCCAGAGAAGTGGTTGTTTCTATGTCTGACTCCCTCAACAGACTCTGAGGTCCTCCAGGGAAGCGGCTATGGGTGGTATTTATGATTCCACAGAAGAAGATTGAAGAAAGAGGCAACGTTGCATAGTAGGAGAAACAGAGTATTTGGTATTAGACAATATTTGGTACTTGGATCTTGACCCTGTCATGTTGTATCCTTTAGCCTTGGGAAGGTGGCACATACTTTTTACGCTTCTTACTTGTAAAATGGGCAAGAGTAAGTCATGCTTCTCAGGGTTGCCATGCAGACTAAACTATAGTGCCTGGGCATGCAGTACACATGGAAGAAATAATCATTCTCTCCCTTCTTTATATTTGATCATTTAGTCTTAGGACCCTTGACAGATGATAAATGGAGAGAGGGGGTGTAGATATATAGATTTATGCTGTTAGGTATTTGTCAAACCAGCAAGGAGACGTTAAATAAATTACTTCTCTCATTGGACTTCTATTTCTCTATGTATAAACAGATGGTCAGTGGACTCAGAGTTTGCAAACTGAGAGCTTGAATTCAATGAAAACATATTTCCCATGCACTGTCCAGTATTGGCCTAACTGGTGTTTTTTTTAAAGAAATAAAATTAAAGTAACTTTACAGGCAGACTTAATCAGAGTACCTTCTACTGAGTGAAGGAATGGTCTTCACTGGGATTCCACCATGGCTGGAGCTAAGTAATAGCTATTCCCCACAGGCAGGGTATATACTCACTCCACTTTACTGGGCTACATCGTTCACTTATTTTGTCTGTCTGGATACTTAACCTTTGGAATGTTTGACCTTGAATATGGTAGCATATAAAAGTTCCCTTCCTCTGTTCTCCTGGGGATCGGTGATTTCTAAGCATGTGGATTTTAGACAAACTTAGCCATTACCAGTATTACCTTGGCTAACCCATACAACTGGAAAGAGCTATTGTTTCTCTATAGGCACTGAAAAGGGATGGATGATGAACGACCACAGGCAGTGATGCTATCCTCTAATCCCCTTCTGAGTGATAGTCACCCATGTTATCTGCTCTATCCAGTAGTCTGTCTTCTCTGGATCGCTAAGTGGATTCTCAAGTTTAACGATTGTTCAGAGAGATGACTCATTGCCTTTGTATCCACTTGTAGTTACTTGTTCCTGGCTCGGAACTTTCCAAATGGTAGATTCTCAGTCTGACTCATGGGGTCAGCTTTGGCTCTTGATTCTTTGTGAACAGCTTCAGTCTAGCAAAGACATTCTCAAAACAAATGCATCCAGGATACCATGGCACTATAGCCAGACAAAGCAGCGTTAAGTGTTATAGAAATCTTAAACCTGGGTTCTTATAGCTTTTAAAAATTGTGCTTGAATTTTCTCTTCTGAATTTCTTCTCCAATTCATGGAAGAGGAAAAAAAAAGATGCTTTTCTTTTTTCCCCTTTCAAAAACACCAATGACAAAACTTCGTGAATTTGACAAATAAAGGTTTTAATTCCAAAATAGCTTTTTCATTATGATGGTTGCCTGTCTGCAACAGCATAAAAGATTTTGGGGGGTGGGGTGGGAATCAGATGGTGACAGAAATACAGTGAAATTTTCTAAAGGACTGAGTTACTTAAACTTTTCAATGTTTACTGGAGTCTGAAGCCTCTCATTTTATTTTGAAGTAAATTATCTTATTTATCATGACTACATTAATACATCCTCTATGAATAATGCAAGCTGTTGGAATACTCACAGAAAAACACATGGACCTGTCCTGAAAGGAATATGTTTAACATCTTACAGGAATAAATTAAAAACCAACCTGTATTGTACTTTTTAAGCAAGAAAACAAAGCATTTCTCAGGAAGGTTTCACCACTGTCTTAACCAAGGATTCTTAAGGCCATAAAGATACTCAGAATTAGGTATAATGAATGGAATAAGGGGAAAATGTAAAATAAAGCCTTTTCAGTTTCCTGGTCACATTGGGCAGACTTGCATTTTGATAAGAGTGACAGCGTGACCCTTTGAAAGGTAGGTTAGGCTGCTGAAGTTTTTAAACCAGAAAAACAAATTGAAATCTTACCATACCATGCACTAACTAGATTGCTCTATAGAAATTAATTGTTCTCTTTCTAACTTGGTTTTCTTATCTATAAAGAGAGACAAAAATATTCTATTGGCTTAGTTGTTACTTGCAGCTGCAAGTAACAGAAAACTCAACTAATTGTGACTTATTAATAAAAGTCTGAATTAAATCCTATGATAGTTCCAGGATTGGTTAAGGAGGCTCGTTTGGTGTGTCTGTGATTTTATTGTATTTTCTCCTGTGGTACCAAGATGGATGCACTTCCCATCACCTCCATCTAGCTTGCTAAATGGAATGAATATGCCAGGAATTCTGTCATTTCATTATGAAAGGCAACGCCATTCTCATTTACAGCCCCAGCAGACTTCTCCTTACTTTTTATTAGTCAGATCTTAGTCACAGGCCCATATCTAGACAAACCACTGGGAACAAGACAGGGTAGCATTATGCTCGTGGACCTGTGATTCTCAAAGTATAGTCCTTACTATGATTCTGGAGAATTTGTTCAAATACAAATTGCTGGACTCTAACCCCAGAATATCTGATTCAGTATACTGGGGTTGTTGTTGTTATTGTTTAGTGACTAAGTCGTATCTGACTCATTTGAGACCCCGTGTTCTATAGCTCGCCAGGCTTTTCTGTCCATGGAATTCTCCAGCAAGAATATGGGTGTGGGTTGCCATTTCCTTCCCCAGGGGATCTTCTTGACCCAGGGTCAAACCCTCATCTTCTGCATTAGCAGGTGGATTTTTTGCCACTGAGCCACCAAGGTAGGGCCTGATCATTTTCATTTCTAATATGTTCCCTGCTGGTTAATGCTGCTAGCTTAAGGATTACTCTTTGAAGACCCCTTATTTAGATCAAGAGTGACTCCACCCTTGGGTCTGGGACTTGGGCTTCTTCTTTTCTGAGATTAAGATATTGCTACAGAGAAGCCTGGAGAGCTACAGTCTATAAGGTCAGACATGACTACATAGGGTACAGTCCAAACAGTCAGACATGGCTAAGCAACTGAGCACCTACACACTTTTATGTAAACAACTCAAAGTTCTTCTACCAGAAGGGGATGAAAGGTGATGTCTCAGTCACAGTCTAGCAGGAAAGCAAAAACCTCAGCAGGTAATTCAGTGGAGGTAGTTTAATAGAGTAAATTATTTGCAAAAGTGTTAGAAGAGCTTAATAAGCAATTGGGATAAGTAGGAGTGACCTTGAGATTTAGCCTTACAGGGAGTCACTCCTACTGCTGGGGCTGGACAAGCATAGCCATGGTCAGAGATGCTTACAAAGGTAGAGAGGATAAAAAATGCCTGTTTCCCGCATCTTTCCCTCACTCCTATGTCTCACCAATGCCTTTAATCAGCCACACTTAGGTGAAAGCTAGTTGGCAAAAAGGTCTGAGAAACACTACTCTCAGCAGTCAACAGAGGAAAGGTAAGTTCTGAATTGACAGCAAGTAGATGAATAACTGGCACAGGAACCTGGCAGAATGGTTGGCTGGGATTCAGCTCCAAATACTTGCTATGGATAAGACTGACAGAAGCATTCAGAAAAATATTTAGAGTAGTTAATAGCATGCGGGTTACTAAACAAGATCTCAGTGAGTGGTGATGATGATGGACAACAGTGACAATGATAATGATGGAATGAAATGATTCCCAAAGGACTACCAGAACACATTATATCCTTCTTACTAGTATGAATTGTACTCTGCCATGTTGCCCAAATCCTCAGGGGAATCTTTTATGCTTAGTTCATAGAGTGACACGGATATCTTTCTTTACCTTCTTGATAACAATGGATGCATATATCAAGAAGTTTGATCTGATACTAAATAGATAATTGAAGATGCCATTGGTACTGAGAAGCACTCCTAAGGAAAAGCTGTAGACTGTCCAAAGTCACCTGGATTCATGAGCCAGTAGGTTCATCTCAAATATGCTGCAGTTGTAACATACAACCTTGACTGATTTGGAACTCAATTCTCAGTTCTGGATGTACCTCAGGTGAAGGTTGCATTTATGTTTTGCTCCAGGGTTGAACTGGTAATCCAGACATGGCCACATTGACTCAGTCCTTGACTGCTGAGGCCACTTCAGGACTCAGCAAATAACCAAATTGAGATCAATGAAGCACAAATCCTAGATTTTTGACAATTTCATTGATAAAGAATTGCTCTTATTGATGGGTTTAGAACAGCTGGAGGGGCTCTGGTTTAAAGTGAAGATGAAGAGCAGATGAGAGGTAGTCTAAATCCTGATGATACTGTTTGATTACCTGAATCCCATAGCTTAGAACCCCTGGAGTTTTCAATTATGTGAGATAGTATGTTTATTTGGAGCTGGAGGTTGTTAAGCAAGGTGGACATATAACCTGAAACTCAGGGCTCAAGGTTAAAAGGTATTTCAGCATCAACGTACTATTCAAGGATGAGTATGTCATTCATTCCTGGGCCTCTCTCCACCTCTTCGTTCCTTACCTTTCTTGCTTACCTGCTTTCTCTTCTCCTAGGTCTTCATTTCCCAATTATTCCTCCAGCCTTTGCCCTTCACTCTTTCTTTGGTTTTGATGTATAGAATCATATTTTTGTTTCCTCTTGCTTTCAGTATCAAAAATTTGCATTTGGCTATTCTGTTTCAGATTATGTTAAGAAATATTCCTTCTATTTTAATAGAGTCTTTCAGATGCTCTGAAGTTGTCACTGACCCTACCTCACATACTCCAGCCCTGTGGGCAGGACCAGATATAGTGTAAAAATCTATATGCTGGTCTTTTACTAATTTCTTATAATGAAAAGTTAGATCATTGGTTTTAAACTCTTCTTTTTTAAAAAAAACAAGAGCACTACAGCCATACTATTTTTTCCCAGGCATTGTTGTAGCTGATTTCCCCCAGTTTTGAACGTGCTGTGTTTTTATTATCATTCAGTTTGCAATGTTTCATATTTTCCTTGTAATTTCTTTTTTAATTCATGGGCTTTTGGAAGTGGTGTAATTTCCTAATACATACAAGTTTTCTAAATATCTCAGTGTTATTTGATTTCTAGTTTAATTCTGAGTGGTCAGAGAACATATTCAGTAAGATTTCAGTCTTCTGAACTTTTTAGAGATTGTTTAATGAACCCACATTTGTTTTATCTTGGTCAACATTTCATGTGCACTTGTGTAAAAATATGTATGCGGCAGTTGGGTGTCAGTTCAATAAATGTCAATGAGACTTATGGAGGTGTTCTATGTTCTTATTTTTTTCTGTCTAATGACTCTATCAGTTACTGGAATCGGGATGTTAAAATCTCTGGATTTATTTGATATATTTTGAAGCTTTGCTATTAGAGCTTTCAGTATTTAGGATTGCTATATATTCCTGATGAGCTGACTCTTTTAGGAGATACCTTTTTCATCTTTGCTAATTTTTCTTATCTTGAAGCCTATTTTTTCTGATAAAACTATTCCAACATTTACCATTGTATGCATATATCAAAGTATCATGTTGTACTCTTTAAATATATTACAACTGTATTTGCTAATTATCCCTTAATTAAGCTGAGAAAAGTATAGCTATTCCAACTTTCTTAACATTCATGTGTAGAAATTATATCATTTCCTATTTTAAATTGCTTGTGCTTTTGTATTTATAGTGTGACCCTCAAAGACAACATGTAATTCAGTCTTGTTTTTTTATCTGGTCTAATAACCTGTGCCTTTAGTTGCAAGATTTTATATATATATGTGTGTGTGTGTGTGTGTATCTAAAACAAATATTTATTTGGTTGGATTTGGCTTTACCATTTTCAGTTTCTTTTATATTTGTCTGATCTTTTTGGTTTTCTAAAATTTCTCTTTTCCTTTTATTGATTTCTTATTTGGGGTTAATTAAATACTTTTATTCTATTAGGGTTTTTTTTTTCTTTTTTTTTTTTGTAGTTGTTATAGAGATTACAATACGCACCTTTACTTTTTCAGTCTACTTTGGTACTGTTTTACTAGATCAACATTGTTCCATTTTTCACATGCTACTTCAAAATAATATTGTGATACTCAAATGTGGTTCTATTTTACCACCCACCTCTCCTTTTGGCTGCTATTGTCATTTGTCACATCTCCATTCTGAGTCCTACAATGGTGACATAATTTTTGATTTAAAGTTATTCGTATTTTAATGAAGAGAATAAAAAAGAGATAATCTATGCAGTTTCTGTATTTTTCACCTGTATCTGTTATTGGTAACGTGCTTCATTTCTCCCACTGGGTCTGAGATACCACCTGTTTTCTTTCTCCTTCATTCTTAACAACTTTCTTCATTGTGTCTTGTAGTGCCAGTCAGCTTGCTATGATTTAGTTATGGTTTATCTGAAAATATCTCTATATTACTATCATTTTTGAAAAACGGTTGTATTGCATCTCCGCTTCTGGCTGCATAACCCATTCACACTCAGCGTGATTCTCGGCGTGGCTAACGTGTGTCATCTTGCTCTTTGTTTTCTGCTTGTCCCATGTGTTCTTTGTTCTTTGTCTACTTTTTAATGTTCATTTTTGCAATAAGGGTTTTGTAAGATGGCATTTATTTTGATTCTTTATTAGTTATAAATCTTCATTTTGTTGTTCTACTGCTTGTTTTGTGTTCATAGTATTCATCTTTAAATTATCATAGGCTACCGTCAAGCGCTACCATACTACTTCACATAAAACAACCTCAGAGGAAGACACTTCCATTTCTTCACTATTGGTCTTTGTGCTATTGATACATTTTATTTCACAGTGTTTTAACTCTTAAAATACTTTGTTTTTTTTAAGTAAACAGTCAAAATCATTAAAAAACATTTAAATAATAAGAAAATAATCTAAAAATAAAAATTCAAAATTTTTACTAAAAGTAAATAAATATAAAAGTAATAATCTTGTGTTCACCATGCTGACACCATTTCCAGTATTCTTTTGTTCTTTTGTGTGACCCATATTTTCATCTGTTATCATTTTCCTTCTGCCTGAATGTCTCTCTTTAAAATTTCATGTAGTGCTAAAAGGCTAGCTGTGATTTCTTTCAGCTTTTATATATTTGAAAGGTCTTTGAAATTTACTTTTGCTGTGTATAGAATCCTACATTGACAGGTTTTTTATTTCTTTCTATGCTTTTAAAGCTGTTATTTCACTGTCTTTTCACTTGCATTGTTTCACAAAAGAAATCTGCTGACATTCTTATCTTTGTTCCTCTGCATGTACCATGTCTTTTTTTATCCTTCTGACTACTTTTTTTACTTTATCACTATTTGAATGAGATTGATTATGATGTGCCTTCCTATTTTCTTCTTCATGTCTCATACCTGAGGCTCAGTGAGCTGCTTTTACATATACTTTTCAATGCCTTTGGAATAATTTTGGGTAAGATTCAAGTTTTTCTTCCTGTCTTCCTGCTTCTTATTCAGGGACTCCAATTGCACATATATTAGATGACTTGATTTTCTCATATACTTTGATTCTCTTTTAATTTTTATTTATACTTTTGATTCTTTCTATTTTTTGTCTTTAAGATCACTAATCTTGTACTTTGCAACATCTAATATGCCAGCAGCCTCATACAGTGTATTTGTCACCTCATACCATATAGTTTTTATCTCTATTAGTTTGATTTGGACATACATAAACACACAGACACATTTATATATAGTATATATAATATTATACTATATGTTCTAGCTATCTATAATATATAGTTAGTATATATAAACTTTTTTCCCAGTTCAGTCATGTCTAACTCTTTGCGATCACATGGACTGCAGCACGCCAGTCTTCCTGTCCATCACCAACTCCCAGAGCTTGCTCAAATGGACGTCCATCAAGTCAGTGATGTCATCCAACCATCTCATCCTCTGTTATCCCCTTCTCCTCCTGCCTTCACTCTTTCCTAGCAGCAGGGTCTTTTCCAATGAGTCTGTTCATTGCATCAGGTGGCCAAAGTATTGGAGTTTCAGCTTCAGCATCAGTCCTTCCAGTGAAGATTCAGGACTGATTTCCTTTAGTATTGACTAATTTGGTTTCCTTGCAGTCCAAGGGACTCTCAAGAGTCTTCTCCAACACCACAGTTCAAAAGCATCAATTCTTTGGTGCTCAGCTTTCTTTACGGTCTAACTCTCATCCATACATGGCTACCGGAAATACAATAGCTTTCACTAATGGACCCTTGTCAGCAAAGGTCTCTGATTTTTAGTATGTTGTCTAGGTTAGTCATAGCTTTTCTTCCAAGGAGCAAGCATCTTTTAATTTCTTGGCTGCAGTCACCACATGCTATGATTTTGGAGCCCAAGAAAATAAAATATCTCACTGTTTCCATTGTTTCCCCATCTTTTTGCCATGAAGTGATGGGACAAGATGTCATGATCTTAGTTTTCTGAATGTTGAGCTTTAAGCCAACTTTTTCACTCTCCTCTTTCACTTTCATCAAGAGGCTCTTTAGTTCCTCTTCACTTTCTGCCATAAACATGGAGTCATCTGCATATGTGAAGTTATTGATATTTCTCCTGATAATCTTGATTCCAGCTTGTGCTTCATCCAGCCCTGCATTTCACATAATGTGCTCTACATATATGTTAAATAATCAGGGTGACAATACACAGCCTTGATATATTTCTTTCTCAATTTGGAACCAGTCTGTTGTTCCATGTCATGTTCTAGCTGTTGCTTCTTGACCTGCATACAGATTTCTCAGGAGGCAGATAAGGTGGTCTGGTATTCCCATCTCTACAAATTTTCCACAGTTTGTTGTGATCTACACAATCAAAGGTTTTGGTGTAGTCCGTGAACCAGAAGTAGATGTTTTTCTGGAATTCCCTTGCTTTTTCGATGATCCAACAGATGCTGGCAATCTCTGGTTCCTCTGCCTTTTCTAAATCCAGCTTGAACATCTAGAAGTTCTCAGTTCATGTACTGTTGAAGCCTAGCTTGCAGAATTTTGAGCAGTAGCTTGCTAGCATGTGAGATGAGTGCGATTGTATGGTAGTTTGAACATTCTTTGGCATTGCCTTTCTTTGGGGTTGGAATGAAAACTGACCTTTTCCAGTCCTTTTCCAGTCCAGTTCATGTTTCTAGTTAACTCTTTACATGAATACAATTATACTAACTGTTTTAACGTCCTATTTTCTAACATCTCTGTCAGTTTTATTTTGATATCAAGTGATTTTCTTCCTCTTCATTTTGAGTTAGATTTTACTGTTTTCAATCATCCTAATAATCTTGTTTGAATTTGGTTTTACCTTTTGGATACTGAATGTTTTTATAGTCCTTGAAATATTTCTGACTTTTTTTCTGGGACACAGTTAAGATACTTACACACAATTATACCATTTTTGAGTCTTGCTGTTAAGATTTTTGGTGGAGGACAATGCTGTATTTGATATAAGGCTAATTATTCTACACTTCTGAGGCAAGACCTTTTAGTGTACTCCATCCAGCACTTCTTTGGGGCTTCCTAGCTGGCACTAGTAGTAAAAAACCCACCTGCCAATGCAGGAGACATAAGAGATGCAAGTTCAGTCCCTTTGTTGTGAAGATCCCTTGGAGGAGGACATGGCAACCCACTCCAGTATTCTTGTCTGGAGAATCCCATGGACAGAGGAGCCTGACGGGCTACATTCCACACGGTTTCAAAGAGTCAGACATGACTGGAGTAACTTAGCATCCAGCACTACCCAGTGAATTATGAGAAGTTTCAGCCGAGCTTGAGGAAGCAGGCAGTAGGCCCCTCCCTAGGTGACCACCATGTGCTGTTTCCTCTAATCTATTCTGATTGTCTTTCTCCAGCCTTGAGTTGTTTCAGGACTCTCATTTGCTGATCAGTACTTTGCTAAATACTTGAATGGGACACCCTGCAGGACTCCAGAGTCCTCCATGTACAGCTCTTGCCCTCCACTATTCTGCTCTGCAAGCTCTGGCTGTCTTGGTCTCTCCTTATCCTCAGCTCGACATCCTTAAACTAAGTAGTCCACTGGGCTCCACTGTTGCTCCCCCACCCCAACCTTGTACCAGGTCCAAACCTTTCTCAAGCTAGCAAATAGGGCAAGTGCAGGACTCTTCCCAAGTCTTTTATGTTTCTCAGGGTTCATTCTTCCTAACTGCCTAATTTCCTATATCTTGAAACTATTTTGTCCTATATATAGATTGTTTGGTTTGTTCTGTTATTTGGGGTGGGAAGGTAAGTCCAACTACTGTTATTCAGTCTTTAGTAAAGGTAGATATTTTTCAACTCAGTATCTTTTTATTTCAGTCCTTGAACACTTTTTTTTTTTCTTTAAAGTTCTACTATATCCACCATTTGGATATAAGTGGGGTTAGTTTCTATTATCTGCTTTTTCTTTCACATGGTGACATTTTATTCTTTAGATGTATAACATTTTTTATTGTATGTCAGATATTATGTTCCTATTTACTAGAGGTAGAATTTCCCTTTGAAGAGTATGCATTTTCATTATAGCAGGCAATTAAATTGGCTAGACTCAAGCTCTAATTTCTGTCTCCTCTGTGGTAGCATTGACTGAAATCTGTACTCAATTCTTTTACCTGCACATTTGTTGCTAACAATAAGTTAGATCATCTTTAGGCCTGAAATGGTGCTAAGCCACAGGTGATGATAAAAGACAAGTTCATTCTTCCTCCAAAATATGCAGGAAGCTGTGTGGTATAAAGGAGGTATTCTGGAGTCAAATAAACTTTGGTTTAAATCCCTCTCTGCCGCTCTCCAGGTGCTTTACCAGGAGGATATGATTTAAACATCTAAGCCCTCATTTTCTGTTTAAGGTGGTTCAAATTATGTCAGAGCCGTTCTGAGGATCAAATGAAGTAGGGAATATAAAGCACTTGTCAGAGGGCCTGACACATAGTAAATTATTAATCGGTAGTAGTTCAAACATTCTATTTGGTAATGAGAGAAACTATAGCAAGAAATACAGATTATTCTAAAATAGAATGGATATAAGTTAAATAAGGTTGCAGAACTGTGTTAAAGAACACAGTAGGAATTCCGGTGATAGAACTGTTAAACCCTATATGAATTTAGAGGAGAGAAAGAGGATTGTATTTTTTGTGTGGGATTAAAATTTGTGCTTAGATTTTAATTAAAAAATAAAAGTCACTACAGAGTGGGAAGCATGAAATGAAATTGCCCATCGAATATAGAATACTAAGGCAACCAGGCCAGAGTTGCGCCAAGGTTTTGTGCTGAAGAATTTTGAGAAATAAAAGAGAATTGGTTGGCAAAGTGAGGTCAGATTATTGACTCTTTGAATGCCTGATAGGAGGTTTTTATAATAATGATAAGTTTTAAATACTATAGGAGCCAGATATAATAAAAACATGGAACCATAGAAATTTCAGACTGATAGTGAATATGATCTAGCTCATTTTTTAAAATTAACAATGTGTATCTCAGTGAAACTTTAATAGATCTATACTAGAGACATGTTGTTATACTATAGAAATTTATTACTGCTTAATGGCCGCTCAAGATGGGTCCATCTGGAGATTCACCTGGTCTACCTAAGAAAGCCTCCATGGAAACCTAGAGCTCTGTTGGTGAAAAACGTTGGTCTAGTTTAACCTTTGCTTATTATAAAGGTAAAAGAATCAATGTATTGAGTTGAAAAGCAACTTGCCCAAGCTGAATTAACTGTCACATGCCAGAAAAGCTATTGTGATTTTAATGAAAAATTTTCTGAGCAATTAGTTTTGGGAACGTCAGCCCTATAGTTCTGTGAATTGGAGAAGACAGTGATGGAAATCCCACCCAGGAGATACTGCACTCATTTAGGTCTGGGAAAATAAAGAATTGGAGCATGGTATGCACAACAAATGCAGAGAATGAATGCAGAGCAGATTTTTCAACCATGTCAAAGGAAGAATTTTCAGTGAATCTTCCTTCCTTTCCTCTGTCTTTGCTTCACCAGCAAATATTCCTTTCGTGCCCAGTGAATTCCAGGTCCTGCTCTGTCATGTCACCTCATGGGGCTTCCAATGTGGTTAGGAGAAGACAGACAGACGTAAGATATGCATGTAAAGTATAAAGTATGTTTATATAGATGTGCATGTAAAGTACAAAGTATGTTAGGTGGCAGTAAGGACAAAGGAGAAAAACCTAGTGAGAGAGGATAGGTAATAAGTAGGTATGGTTGTAATTTCAGATGCCATGGCCAGGCAAGGGCTTCCTGCGAAGGTGGATATTTTTTTTGTACAGACTTGGAGATGGAGAGATTAAGCCATGGAAATATCTGTGAGAACATTCTAGAAAGAGGAACAGCATATGTGGACAACGTATGCAGTGGCTGGAACATGACTGATATGCCTGAGTAGTAGCTGGGGAGTCATTATGGCTGTCTTGGCCAGTATAAGCAAAAGGAACAGTGTTTGATGAATTCAAAGATATAAGAGCAGGCCGATCATGTGGGGTTTCATAAGCCTTTAGAAGAACTTTGACTTGTTATTCATTGATTGTGAGGAATGAGAGCTAGGATGGAGTATAGGGGAGGAAAATGAGATTGATACATAGAAAGATACATGGTGTATAACGTTTTGGGGAGAATAAGTTTGAAATGAAGAGACCTCTGAGATTAGCTAATTCATAGGCAACAGTAAATGTGTATATGAACTTTTGTTAGCAGTCACATTATAGAGCTGTGGATCAGAAACCCTCCAGATTAGAGAGGAAAGTTGAAGTGGGATAAATTGATTCTTTCTGGATGAATTTAGGAGTGATTTGTACAGAGAATAGTCAAATAAAAAGAAAAACTTTGGAGGTAAAATAGGAAGGTACAACCAGGAAGAGACTGATTTTCTTGTGCCGACTCGGTAAAAAAGATTTACAAAAGGCGGAGAAGAGTCATATCACCAGTGCCATTGATGCTATTATTAATAGCAGACACCTTTCTGTTTAATGGACCAAAACTATTGCTAATCAGGACTTACAAAGAAGAAACAGTAATAATGATGTCACCATATATTCAGTGTAGCAGTTAATTGACTTCCGGAGGTTGTTCATGCCTTATTGAAGCTTCGTTTGTGAGGCAGACAAAACATTCATTTTTGCTCTTGAAAATTGACTAATGAAGAAACTGGGGTACAGAGAGATCACTTAAACTCGATAGCACCATTCAGCTCGTTAGCAGCAGATGAACACATAAGCCCAAAGCCCAGATCTGCCACCTTATAGGGAGTTAAAGCTGGAAGAGGACCAAAGTGTGCTATAGCAGAGGCCCTGCCTTGTACATGAAAGCAATAGAATCCTTGAGACGTGGACTGTCTTGGCCTGGACACATAGCTCCTCTGTGACCAAGTGGGGATTAGAAATTAGAGAATGTTAATGATTGCAAGCATAATGAGTGCCTGCCTAGCTTGGTAGAGTAGCTTTCCATTGATCTCATTCAATCCTTAAAACAACAATGTGAGCTAACTAATGCCCTCTCCTTTAGAGCTAAGGAAACTGAAAGCTGAAAAAAGATAAATAACCTGCCCAGAGTTTTCTATTTAGGAAGTCACAGAGCCAGGATTCCAACTCAGGTTATCTCACTGCAAAGCTTTGTCCCATTTGCATATTACCTTGATTCTTGGTTTTCAACACAAAACCACTTTTTTTACCTGCCTGTATAATCTTCATTGGTGCTATTTTGTCTTGTTTGCTTATTTTTGTTTTTAGAGACTGTGTCTACGTGATTCTTACCTGAGCACAGTCTTTCCCCTTAATATGTAAAGGGGTCTATGAAAACAGGAAAAGCTGGCTGTAGCAATAAAGCAGCTCCAATCTGTGAATTGGCTCAATAAGAGAGAAACACATCTCTGCTCACATGAAGAGCCCCTGACAGTTTCAGGTCTCTGTAAGGGCTCTGCTCTGCCTAGTCATGCAGAAAGCCAGGCAGACCAAGGCTCTGCCGTTGTCAACATGTGGCTTGCAAGTTTCCCGGTACATCAGCCTCCAGGGAGAAGGTAGAAATAGCATGGAGGTTCATAGGAGACATGTTAGGGGCCATACTGGAATTACATTGTTTCTAACTTCAGAGCTGGAACTTAGTCATATGGCGTCACCCATCTGAAAAGGAGTGCTTGGAATACACGCTTGGGAGCCGAAGAAGGAGAAAATATGGAAGAGCTAGCCTATTCCGACTGTAGGGCCTCTCTTTTTATTTTTAACTTTTTATTAAAGTCTAGTTGGTTTATAATGTGTTAGTTTTTGGTGTACTGCAAAGTGATTCATTCTGTATACATACATACAGACACACACACATACGTGTGTGTGTGTGTGTGTGTGTGTATTTCAGATGCTTTTCCATTACAATATTACAAGATTACAATATTCCATTATCAATATTTACAAGATATTGAATACAATCCCCTGTGCTATACAGTAGGTCTTTGTTCTTTATCTGTTTTATATATATATTTTGTATATAGTTGTGTGTATCTGTCAATCCTGAGCTAGTTTCTCCCTCACTCCCGCTTCCTCATTGGTAATCATAAGTTTGTTTTCTGTATCTGTGAGTCTGTTTCTATTTTGTAAATAAGCTCATTTGTACAAATTTTGTTAGATTCCATTTGTAAGTGATATCATATATTTGTCTTTTTCTGACTCACTTCACTTAGTATGATTTTATCTAGGTTCATCTATGTTGCTGTAAATGACATTATCTCTTTCTTTTCTTATGGCTGAGTAAACTTTCATTGTATATATGTACTGCATCTTTATCCATTCATCTGTTAATAGATACTTAGGTTGTTTCCATGTCTTGGCTATTTATAGCACTTACAAATAGTGCTGCTATGAACATTGGGGTGCTTGTATCTTTTTGAATTAGGGCTTTTTCCAGATATATGCCCAGAAGTGGGCTTTCCAGATATTATGACAGCTCTATTTTGAGTCTTATAAGGAATCTCCAGGTTGTTCTCCACAGTGGCTGTACCAATTTACATTCCCACCAAGAGAGCAGGAGGGTCCCCTTTTCTCCACACTGTTTTCAGCATTTAATATTTGTTGACTTCTTAAGGATAGCCATTCTGATTGGTATGAGCTAATACCTCCATGTAGTTTTGAGCCTCGCTTTTTCATTTTTTTGTCTTTTTAGTTTCCCTCATGTATTCTGAGATATGCTATGCTCAGTAAAATCCTGGAACTCAGGAAATATTCAATAATAATCAGGTTTGCATTCACTATACTTGAGCACTTTATGGTATTACTTCCACTTCCTTAAATTCATGTAATTTGGTGGGGGAGGAGAGAACCCAGTTTTATGGGATACATATTATAGATTTGAGTTTTCCAGGTGGCACTACTGCTAAAGTACCCTCCTACCAATGCCAGAGATGTAAGAGAAACGGGTTCAATCCCTGGGTCGGGAAGATCCCCTGGAGGAGGGCATGGCAATCCACTATAGTGTTCTTGCCTGGAAAATCCCATGGATAGAGGAGCCTGGCAGGCTATAGTACATGAGAGTGCAGAGTCAGACACGACTGAAGCAACTTAGCATGCATGCACATACCCATATTACAGATGCATAGATTCTATTCCTGAATGTTTTGCAATATTACAACTGTCTCAGAATACAAATGAACACTTTTAAAGATCAGAAATCATCTCTCAGTCCTAACCAGTTACCTGATTACAAGCTAATATTAACTTTTTTCTGTCTTCTATTTTTAAGCAGAAATATAGATGTCAACATTAATAACCTATTCAATAGGAGAAGCAATAGATTCTGCTTAAGGGTCTTTTTTGTTCATTTATATGAAGTTTGATTTTGTTATCCCTGATCTACAGGTGAGAAAGCAAAAATTTGGAAAAAATCTAAACAATACATTAATGTGTTGGTGAACAGGAGTTTGAAGCCATATTGGTGTCCAAAGCCAATGTTCATGTTTATATATTTACATTCTAGTTGTCCTGATAGACTCTACATGTCTGGTGGGAAGAGGCTTTATCTTTTCATCTCTTTATCATAGGGTGGAATTTAGCTTCATACAAGTATGTTCAATAAACTTCTGTTGAATGAGCAAAAGCATCAAAAGTTTTCCCTTATGACTCAACATACAAACCTGTAGAAAAGTTATAATCCAGCTGCAGCTAGAACCACTATTTCGCTGTGAACTTCAGCTAATTCATATGAAATCTAACAGAGAGGAGATCAGCCAAAGGAAGAGATTCATCCAACTGAATAAAATAGAATTTTGCAAGAATTCAAGGAGGTGTTTGTCAATGACTTTTGATAGCAAATTCACTGTACATTCAAAATAGGATTAAATGTGTTCCTTAGGATACATCCTATGAAAAAACCTTGGGTAGCCATCATGGCAAATTAAAAACTCAAGGCACATATAAGACTCTTGATTGAAGACAACTTTACCTGTGTGTCTTTTGTTGCTTGCTGTGCTGCCTTAAAATCTCTGAAAATTAGACTCAGAAGCAAAGTCTTAAACACACCAAACCAACCAACCAAACAAACAAAAACTACATGTTGTCTTTTAGAGGTAAATAATATATAAAGATTATGCTAACCCCATAATATTTAGTTTTGCTAATTGACTTTTTATCTCCGTGATTTGCAAACGCAGGATCTCTTGTGGTACTTTGAATCTCTTTCATTCATTCATTCATTCCTACAAACTTTTATTGGTCACTTTCAAACTACTTGACAGTCCCTTATAATCACATGAAATGCACACCTAAGATGTTGTCTCAATTCTTAGAAACTCTGAATTTCAGTGATGCACACAAAAGGGGAAATACTGCTGTGCTTAAATAGATGTGTGTGTATACATGGAATCACTAGGGGAGATAGGAGCTGTATGTCTGGAGGAATTGGAGAAAATGATGTCAGTTGGGGCTTGAAGGATGAGCATGTATTATATACTGCTTCTTCCTGATCAAGAGTTCCTGGATTTCATGGATCACATTGTCTTCATTTTTGCATCTGCTACAACAGAAACATCATCCTTGACACATATTTTCATCTCAGTGGATATTTAGAGAACTGAATAAATGTACTGTCTTTGTGTAAATCATTCTTTCTTCGTTTGTCAATGACATGATGTGATAGAAGAGTGACACATATGGATTCTAGCTCGTTCTGAACTTGGTCTCACCATATGTCAATCGTGTGACCTTGCCTCTCATGTGAATTATCATGTTGTTGTTGTTCAGTCACTAAGCTGTGTCCAACTCTTTGCGACCCCATGGACTGCAGAGCTCCAAGCTTTCCTGCCCATCACTATCTCCTGGAGTTTGCTCAAACTCATGTCCATCGAGTCGGTGATGCCATCCAACCCTCTCATTCTCTGTTGCCCTCTTCTCCTCCTGCCCTCAATCTTTTCCAGCATCAGGGTCTTTTCCAGTGAGTTGGCTCTTCGCATCAGGTGGCCAAAGTATTGGAGCCTTAGCTTCAGCATAAGTCCTTCCAATGAATATTCAGGGTTGATTTCCCTTAGGATTGACTGGTTTGATCTCCTTGTTGTCAAAGGGACCCTGAAGAGTCTTCTCTAGCACCACAATTCGAAAGCATCATTTCTTCAGCGCTCAGCCTTCCTTATGGTCCAATTCTTACATCAGTGTATGACTACTGGAAAAACTATATCTTTGACTATATATCGGATCTTTGTCAGCAAAGTTATGTCTCTGCTTTTTAATATACTGTCTAGTTTTGCCATAGCTTTTCTTCCAAAGAGCAAGCATCTTTTAATTTCATGGCTGCAGTCACCATCTGCAATGATTTTGGAGCCCAAGAAAATAAAATCTGCCACTGTTTCTATTTTTTCCCCACCTATTTGCCATGAGTTATTATGTAGCAGACACTGAATACAGAAATGAATACTATAGGTTCCATGCTCAAGAATCCTCCAACGTCTCTCCACCATTTTCAGGTCTGTGCTGGATTAAACTGAGATTTAAACAAAGCCCTAGGATTTGTTATAGGAAGGAAAAATGAATGTTTTGTTTGTTTGTTTATTTCCTTTGGGATGGCTGACACTGGCTGATGCAGCCAGGCACACTGTAATTTATCAGAATTCCTTAAGACAGGGAGCTGGGTTCCATAGTGAACTCACAGAGACCCCATTCCCAGAGCATCTGTCTTGTTTGTTTGCCTGTAGCAAGTGCTGACTGGTAGAAACAAATCCTTAGGACAAAGGCAGCCGCAAGCCATTTACAATTTTTAAAGTCCCCACAGCATCACCGAAAAGCTTCCAAGTATTTTCTGTAGTTGGGTTTGCGGTGGTTGCCTTTCATACTACTGTGACTATGTAGAAGAAATAGTTTTGTGAACACGATGAAAATATGAGCACCTCTCAAGTGCAGCCTGGTTTCATATAAAATGAAATTGTTAGCTTCAGTTACGGACCTGACCCACAGAATAGAAAGGTGCAGCCTTGTTTCCAGGTGCTGGTCTGACATGAGCCTTGATCATTCCCATTGAGGCCCCAGAAATTGCTGTGGTCAGTGCAGCTCCCAGGCAAGGGACGCCTTGACTACTTTCCTAGTTTTCACTATAAGCCAGGGATTCCGTAGTGTCTGTAAAGTAATCATATGTGTATAAATTGTCTGGTTATCTTCACTCCCTGTAAGAGTTCTCTATGCTACACAGATAGCTTCTACCCTGCTGGAAGCTTTTACTAGCCTCTCTTACTTCATTTCAGTTTGGAAATAAAAACATCTATGAATTGAAAAAAAAAAATTGCACATCATTCACTACTCCTGCTCCTCCTAGAAACTGCTTATTAATTGAGGGCAGGGGAATTATTTGTAAGATGTTCAGACAATTTAACCTCCAAACTGAGTTGGTTTTGAGAGGGAATGGGGCAGCAGGTGACCCTGAGACTAACCAGAACATATGACTGTTTTGGTTATTTGGGAAGCTTTTGTTTTTCTATTTCCTGGTTTCTTGACACATTAACTGTGCCTAGATGGTTGTTACCTAAATATTGTCCTTAGTCTAGAAGCGGCAGGGTCTGTGGGGATCATGACTGCCTTTCTGGAAGCTTTGGAAATAAATGCCTGAGGCAGAATGTGTTGCTGCTTTGTTACAGAGACTTATCTTCAGGCTCACATAGAGGTGTTATCTCTGAAAATCAGTCTTAGGGTTATGTCTGTTCCTCTTGGCGACCTGCATTTAGAAGTAGCCAAACTGACTTTATAACTTAGGGCCAGTCCTTCTCCTCTGTGAGATATAGTCTCAGGTCACTTCTCTGTTTCAACTTTTGAACACTTTAATGATCCAAGGTGCGTCCCACTGAACCACACAGCTATAAAATTTCAGAAATGAGAACATAGCTGTTGAAAATCTTTTTGTTGGAGATGTATACTAAATGCACACACAACCTGACTGCAATGGCTGGAGGTGCACAGAAGCACTTGATCGTGAGGGCTGCTTGCATTTAGAAACCTAAGGGATGCTCTAGGCCAAAGGACAGTATGAAGTGGATGACCCAGCCATGAAGGAATAAGATGGCAGTTGGCAGAAAAAGACCAAGATGGAGTTGTCTGGAATAGAGAGCTGCATCTTTCCTCTCCATACTTGACTGGACTGCCATGATATGAGAATGGCAGTTTTCAAACTACGCTCACAGCGTTGTACACAACTCAAGACTTTTCAGGGACATAGTACCACAGGTCACTGATGGCCCCTGAACTGATGCCAACGGCAGGGCATGCGGAACAGGACTTCGAAGTATACTGTATCCATTATGTGTTATGTGCATCTTCACTAAGTTGCTTCAGTCATGTCTGACTCTTTGTGACCCTATGGACTGTAGCCCGCCAGGCTTCTCTGTTCATGGAGATTCTCCAGGCAAGAGAGCTGGAATGGGTTGCCATGCCCTCCTCCAGTGAATCTTCCCCACCCAGGGAACGAATCCGCATCTCTTGTGGCTACTCCATTAGAGGTGAATTCGTTGCCGGTGAGCCACCAGGGAAGTCCATGTGCTATTCATTTTAGTCACTCAGTTGTGTCTGACTCTTTGTGATCCCATGGAATGCTGCACATCAGGCTTCCTGGTCCATCACCAACACCTGGAGCTTGCTCAAATGCATGTCCATCGAGTTGGTGATACCATCCAACCATCTCATCCTCTGTTGTCCCCTTCTCCTCCTGCTTTCAGTCTTTCCCAGGACCTGGGTCTTTTCCAATGAGTCAGTTCTTCCCATCAGGTGACCAAAGTATTGGAGTTTCAACTTCAGCATCAGTCCTTCCAATGAGTATTCAGGACTGATTTCCTTTAGGATGGACTTGTTTCATCTCCTTGCAGTCCAAGATACTCTCAAGAGTCTTCTCCAACACCACAGATCAAAAGCGTCACTTCTTCGGTGCTCAATTTTCTTTATGGTCCAGCTCTCACATCCATACATGACTACTGGAAGTACCATAGCTTCGACTAGACGGACCTTTGTTGGCAAAGTAATGTCTCTACTTTTTAATATGCTATCTAGTTTGGTCATAGCTTTTCTTCCAAGGAGCAAGCATCTTTTAATTTCATGGCTGCAAGTCACCATCTGCAGTAATTTTGGAGCCCCCCAAAATAAAGTCTCTCAACATTTCCATTGTTTCCCCATCTATTTGACATGAAGTGATGGGACTGGATGCCATGATCTTAATTTTCTGAATGTTGGGTTTTAAGCCAATTTTTTCACTATCCTTTCATTTTCATCAAGAGGCTCTTTATTTCCTCTTCACTTTCTGCCATAAGGGTGGTGTCATCTGCATATCTGAGGTTATTGATATTTCTCCCAGAAATCTTGATTCCAGCTTGTGCTTCATCCAGCCTGTCATTTTGCATGATGTACTCTGCATATAAGTTAAATAAGCAGGGTGACAATATACAGCCTTGACATACTCCTTTCCTGATTTGGAACCAGTCTGTTGTTTCATTTCGTATTCTAACTGTTGCTCCTTGATCTGCATACAGATTTCTCAGGAGGCAGGTTAGGTAGTCTGATATTCCCATCTCTAAGAATTTTCCACAGTTTGTTGTTATCCACACATTGGTGTAGTCAATAAAGCAGAAGTAGGTGTTTTTCTCGAACTCTCTTGCTTTTTCAATGATCTAACGGATGTTGGCAATTTGATCTCTGGTTCCTCTGCCTTTTCTAAATCCTGCTTGAACATCTGGAAGTTCATAATTCATGTACTGTTAAAGCCTGAATTGGAGGATTTTGAGCATTAATTTGCTAGCATGTGAGATGAGTGCAATTTTTCCATAGTTTGAATATTCTTTAGCATTGCCTTTCTTTGGGATTGGAATGAAAACTGATCTTTTCCAGTCCTTTGGCCACTGCTGAGTTTTCCAAACTTGCTGGCATATTGAGTGCAGCACTTTCATAGCATCATCTTTCAGGATTTGAAATAGCTCAACTGTCTCACCTCCACTAGCTTTTTTCATGGTGATGCTTCCTAAGGTCCACTTGACTTCACATTCCAGGATGTCTGACTCTAGGTGTGTGATCATACCATCGTGGTTATCTGGGTCATGAAGATATTTTTGATATAGTTCTTCTGTGTATTCTTGCCACCTCTTCTTAGTATCTTCTGCTTTTGTTAGGTCCATACCATTTCTATCCTTTATTGTGCCTATCTTTGCATGACATATTCCCTTGGCATCTCTAATTTTCTTGAAGAGATCTCTAGCCTTTCCCATTGTATTGTTTTCCTCCATTTCTTTGCTTTGATTGCTGAGGAAGGCTTTCTTATCTCTCCTTGCTATTCTTTGGAACTCCGCATTGAGATGCTTATATATTTCCTTTTCTCCTTTGCCTTTCACTTCTCTTCTTTTATCAGTTATTTGTAAGGCCTCCACAGACAACCATTTTGCCTTTTTGCATTTTTTTTCTTGGGGATGGTCTTGATCACTGCCTCCTGTACAGTGTCATGAACCTCCATTTTAGTTCTTCAGGCACTCGGTCCATCAGATCTAATCCCTTGAATCTATTTGTCACTTCCACTGTATAATCAAAATGGATTTGATTTAGGTTATATCTGAATGGTCTAGTAATTTTCTCTACTTTGTTCAATTTAAGTCTGAATTTGGCAATAAGGAGTTCATGATCTGAGCCACAGTCAGCTCCTAGTCTTGTTTTTGCTGACTGTATAGAGCTTCTCCATCTTTGACTGCACAGAATATAATCAATCTGATTTTGGTATTGACCATCTGGTGTTGTACATGTGTAGAGTTGTCTCTTGTGTTGTTGGAAGAGGGTGTTTGCTATAACCAGTGCGTTCTCTTGGCAAAACTCTGTTAGCCTTTGCCCTGCTTCAGTTTGCAATCTGAGACCGAACTTGCTTGTTACTCCAGGTATCTCTTGACTTCCTACTTTTGCATTCCAGTCCTCTATAATGAAAAGGGCATCTTTTTTGGGTGTTAGTTCTAGAAGGTCTTGTAGTTCTTCATAGAACCATTCAACCTCAG
Source organism: Giraffa tippelskirchi (assembly GCF_054371585.1). Lineage (NCBI taxonomy): Eukaryota > Metazoa > Chordata > Mammalia > Artiodactyla > Giraffidae > Giraffa > Giraffa tippelskirchi. Next base: position 24,924,713 of record NC_137284.1, read on the forward strand.
CTTCTTCAGCATTACTGATTGGGAGTAAAAGCTTGGATCAGCGTGATATTGAATGGTTTGCCTTGGAATCAAACAGAGATCATTCTGTTGTTTTTGAGATTACAACCAAGAACTGCATTTCGGACTCTTTTGTTGAATATGAAGGCAACTCCATTTCTTCTAGGGATTCTTGCCCACAATATAATATATATAATAGCCATCTGAATTAAATTCACCCATTCCAGTCCATTTTAGTTCATTGATTCCTAAAATGTCGATGTTCACTCTTGCCATCTCCTTTTTGACCACTTCCAATTTCCCTTGATTCATGGACCACACATTCCAATTTCCTTTGCAATATTGTTCTTTACAGCATTGGACTTTACTTCCATCACCAGTCACATCCAAACTGGGCGTTGTTTTTACTTTGGCTCTTTCTCTCCATTCTTTTTGGACTTATTTCTTCACTCCTCTCCAGTAGCATATAGGGCACCTACTGACCTGGGATGCTCATCTTTCAGTGTCCTATTTTTTTTGCATTTTCATACTGTTAATGGGGTTCTGAAGGCAAGAATACTGAAGTGGTTTACCACTCCCTTCTCTAGTGGTCCGTGTTTTGTCAGAACTCTCCACCATGACCCATCCGTTTTGAGTGGCCCTACACAGCATGGCTCATAGTTTCATTGGGTCAAACAAGGCTGTGGCCCATGTGAATAGTTTGATTAGTTTTCTGTGACTACGGTTTTCATTCTATCATGCGCTATATATTAGTATTAATTTGATTTCTTTTTATATAAGACTGCTGTAGTATAGGTATTTCCAGGAAAAATAGGGGAAGATTCCCAGCCAGCAATTGCTATATTCCAGAAAATAATTACCTGTAGAGGCTATGTAAGATGAGCTGAGCCTACCATGACAATCAACAGCTCATCTTTCTGCAGGGGTGTCACTTTCCTTCAGCTCAGAGGCAAGTCTTTGGGCTAGAGAATCTATGAGTGATCCATGAGAATCTATGAGTGATCCATGAAGTTGCTGATTCTATGAAGCCAGATTCTAGAGCAAATAGAGCCTAGAATACTTCCTTTAATGATGAAGGACTGCAGAATGAGTAGCTCTGATTGACTATCATAAATCAAGTCATTAGGTGAATCAGCAGTTGTAGAAAGAACAGTGGTTCCCAAATTGTGCTTCCCCAAACGTTAGTTTCATAAGCTCCAATCCAAAGAAAAAGCACTCTTCAGCCAAATAAATATGGGAAACAGTGCATATTATGATTCTCCTCTCCAAGTTGCAGGGCATATAAATATGTTAAATCTCTAAGACTGAAATCTAAAACCCATTAATTTAACACTATTTAAGCTAGAGTTTCCTGGACTTATTTGTTCACAGATATTTTCAAAGAATACCAAGTAATATCTGGAGTTACTCTTTTGGAATCAATTCAGAGAAGAATCATATTCTCTGAATGACAGACCTGTGCCAGACATCCTCAATTTGGTTTTTGGTGATTCAGTATATGCAGTTAGAAATGTCTTCATGACCATCAGCTCTCACTCATTGTTCAATTCATGAGAGAGCATCCAAAAAATGAAGCTTTTATTTTGTTTGAATTCTGGGGAAAAAGATGGGACTTGGTTCTTCCAGTAACTTTCATTTTAGGTGACTAACCGGTTTTAATCAATATGTTGTCATGAGCATGTTAGGTGTGTCAGGTGTTTATTAAAAGGTTAGTGTCAAAAGAAATTAATGTCCCGGTGGGCTTGTGTTTTTCTCTGAGGCAGATATTGATGAATGTACAGAGGGGATCATTGAGTGCCACAACCATTCCCGCTGCGTTAACCTACCAGGGTGGTACCACTGTGAGTGCAGAAGCGGTTTCCATGACGATGGGACCTATTCACTGTCCGGGGAGTCCTGTATTGGTAAGCAGCTTTCAGCCATGCCCTCCCTCCCTCTGGACCTTTGCAGGAAAGGCAGCCTTCTTTGGTAGTCTGTTCAGCTCCCAGTGTTAAAATATGACCCCTCACTGGTTAAACGCATCAGTTTTCAAATTTGCTCCCTCTATAATTCAGGGATCAGGCCAGGGATTTTGCAATGTAGAGTTTTAGAACTATTATTCAAAAACTAGGGCAGTCAGAGGACAAAGCCTGGGTCTGTAGGCTGTGGTGTTTAGTGCTTTCTGAAGGAAACCATGATGACTTGCTGGGATTTTTTGCAGTTTGAGATGCAGCTGTGGGAGAAAAGGAAATATTACCGGACATAGAAAGTTCAGTTTAAATCTCAGCTCTTGTACTACAAACATCACTGCACCTCTCTGAGCCTTCATCTGTGAATATATAAAAATGTGGATAATAATGCACATATTTATATTATTAGATTTAAATGGGATGCCATATATTTAAAGATTATAAGCTTTGGACTGATGCACAAATATAATAGAGTCAAATTAACCTTATTATTGGTGCTATTACCGCTGCCATCATCTTTGCAAGGTCTCCTTTAATCGCTTTTCTGCTTATGGTTCTGTTACCTGCTGAACAGAGGAAGTTAACAGATGGAGTTCTTCACCTTTAAGACCTTATACCTTTCTTGAAATCCAAACAACTGATCAAGAATGTAATTGTTTCCATGAAAACCTTAACCAATCCAGTTATTTCATGTCATGTGGACTCAGCTGAATTCTTAATGCTGATTTGAGCTGACCCAGAGGGCAAGCATTCTGACCACGGGTTCTCAAAGTTCAGAATACTGAATTAGAAAGTGGAAATTTGATTTTGAAAATCCATTGTCTCTGCTCACCGTGTATCTTTTTTTTCCTAAAGGTTGCTGCTAAGAACCAATCAGTGTTTTTACAACTTCTGCCCTGAAATGGGCTCTGAAGCAAAGATGAATTAGGGAACAGTAAGCACATAGCTTGTCCACTGCAGTCTCGGTATTACTGTCGAAAGGCATGCAGTGTAGTTGTTGCAGGCATAGACCCTTGAGCCAGACTCCCTGCAGTCAGATTCCAGCTCTGCCATGACTAAGTATGTTGCAAGATCCTATCTAAACCGTACCTCAGCTATCTCATGTGTAAAATAGAAATGTTCATATGTTTCTGCATACTTAGCACTCTGCCCCATACTCCTTTCCTATTCATTTTATTGTTAAAGCAATGATTTGCAACTTCACGGAGAGCTTTGCATTTATCCTGGGTCTTCATATACTTCCTTTACACATGGCCAGGAACTTCTGTATATGTGCAATTCATAGCAGATAGATGTGAATAGGAATAAATCAGATGGCTGTTGTTATTGGAGATAGAAAGATAGAATGTTGACATATGTGATATTATATTTGGGGGTTAAAAACAAAGCTTTCACTTTTAAAAACTGTATTTGATATCAATAAATACGGGATGCTTAACTTTTTGTTCATGAAAGACCATAGAGATCACCTCATTGATGCAATTGATAACTTCCTAAGGCCTGCCATGGTGTCGCACATTTCTATGCCTTGGCACATGCTGACCCTCTCTGGGCGGAATGAAATAGAGCTCTGACTCAGGGATGACCCTCTCTTTTCCTGATCATGTTGATTCAAAAATGAATTTCCATTCACTTTCCTAACTTCAGCTCAGGTTTTACCAGATCTCCATGAAGCGTTCTTTGAAGTCTTCATAGGAGTTATCACTCCTCTCCTCTGCTAACTCTAGAGCTTCTATCCTGGCATATGTTTCTGTAGCAGTTCTATTGTTCAGTTTATTGTTCTTGGACTAGTCTGTAAACATAAAATAAGGTTTATTTTTCTGTTTCTCCAGCGAGACCCTTTGGTAGTTGGTGTTCAGTAAATGAGAAAATGCAAACATAGTTCATCTGTCCAATAAAGAAACACAGTCACAGAAAGGGTAACACCTTGCTACTGGCCTCATAGCTTATTTGGTACAAATAGAGATGCAAGCCTAGGTCAAATGTGACCCTACATCCCAAATGCCAGGGACAATCCCACTTTATGCCTGTTCTGATGTAATTATCAGTCGTGCCCTGTCACTGTCATAAATGTCCCTGTTAGGATGACAGATGTCATGGCCACCTCACCTACTGATTTCTCTCTGCCATGCTGAGTGGTGTGCCTGGGGGAACAGAGCTCTGCCTCCCCGGGGATGCACTTTCTTCATCCATGAACTGATTCCAGCTCTGCACAGGAAGACACTGGTGAGCTGGAGTCCTTGGCAAGGAACTAGGGTTGTTTTTATTAGTAACATTTTAAATTTGTATAATTGTTAATCTGAATTCCCTTTCATTTCCTCACTAAAAATAGCTTTGTAAATGAGTTTTACTAAGAACAGGAATCTGACCATCATTTAGGTTTTTTTTTTTTTTTTGGTAATTGAAAGCACTGTTGGTTCAGAATATTTCTTGGCATAATACATGTATAAATCTGATCATGTCACTTTCTTGTTGGATTCTTCTAATGCCTTCCCAGTGAATGTAAAATAAATTTCTAACTCTTTGCATGGCTTTCCTCCAGGATTTAGGTGACATTGTCCCTGTCCACCTATTGAGCTTATCTCTTATATATGTTAGCCTTTCTGATCTTTTCATGTCTTGCATGTGACAGTGAAGTCACCTGGTTTTAGGGCCTTTGCCTTTGCTGTTCTCCCTGTCTGGAATTCTCAATATCTGTTTTCTTGCATGTTTTTAAGATGAAATATAGCTGATTTACAATGTTGTGTTAATTTCATATGTATAGCATGCATATGTGCTAAGTTGCTTCAATCGTGCCCAACTCTTTGCAATCCTATGGACTATAGCCTGCCAGGCTCCTCTGTCCATGGGATTCTCCAGGCAAGAATACTGGAGAGAGTAGCATGCCCTCCTCCAGGGGATCTTCCCGACCCAGGGATCAAACTCACGTCTTGGATGTTTCCTGCATTGGCAGGCGGGTTCTTTACCACTAGCACCACCTGGGAAGCCCGTGTATAGCATAGTGATTTTTTTTTTATTTGCAGATTATATTCCATTAAGAGTTATTACAAGACACTGGACATAATTTTCTGTGCTATACAACAAATCCTTGTTATCTATTTTATGTTTAGTAGTTTGTATTTGTTAATCTCGTATTCCTATTTGTCCCTCCCTCCTTCCATTTCCCTTTTGGTATACCAAAGTTTGTTTTCCATGTTTGTGAGTCTGTTTTGTAAATAATTTTTCATTTGTATCATTTTTTTAGATTCTACATGTAGTTGATATCATATATTATTTTTCTTTCTCTGACGTATCACTTAGTATAATGTTCTCTGCATCCATCTATGTTACTGCAAAAGGCAGTAGTTTGTTCCTTTTTATGACTGAGGAATATTCCACTGGGGGGGTGTGTGTGTGTGTGTATGTACACACACACATATATACCACATCTTCTTAAGCTGATCATTTGTTGATGGACACTTGGGTTGTTTCCATGTCTTGCCTTTTGCAAATAAGTGCTACTGTGAACGTTGAATGCACATATCTTTTCACATTAAAGTTTTTGTTTTTCCAGATATATACCCAGGAGTGGAGTTGCTAGATCATATGATAGTTCTATTTTTACTTTTCAAAGGAAACTCCATATTGCATTCCACAGTGTGTGCCTGCATGCTAAGTTACTTCAGTCATGTCCAACTCTTTGTGACTTTATGTACTGTAGCTCACCAGGATACTCTGTCCATGGGGATTCTCTAGGCAAGAACATTGGAGTGGGTTTCCATGCCGTCCTCCAGTGGATCTTCCCAACCCAGGGATCAGACTCGTGTCTCTTACATCTTTTGCATTGCCATGTGGGTTCTTAACCACTGAGCCACCAGAGAAGCCCATTCTACAGTGGCTACACCAATTTACATTCCCACCAGAAGTGTAGGAAGTTCCCCCTTTCTTCACACCTTCTCTAGTTCTTATTATTTGTAAACTTCTTTCTTCATTTAATTCTTAGCTCAAATGCCACTTTTTTGAGGAGACTCTCCCTGACCATTTTATCTGAAGTAGTTGCTTCATTATATCACTCTCTTTTATAGCATTTTTTTATTTTCATATGTATTGTGCATATACATATATGTAACTGTCTCCTGCCACAAATGTACAGGTTCTTAGAGGGCAGAAACCTTGTGTTTCACCACTGTACATTCGTTTCTTTACCGTGTACACACAATGTAGGCATTGAATGCATATATGTCAAATGATTGAAGGAATAGATAGAACTCTATCAGGATAAGTTTATTTTGTATTGGGGCTGACACAACTAGCTGTGTAGGCTGCAGTGAATAACATAAGATGCTAAACATCACAACATCATGTGAGTCTTTTGTTTCAGAAAAAAGTATTTATTAAGAGCAACCATTATACCAGTACTGTGTTAAGCCTTCTGGGAATATGGGTTTGAAGAAGATAAGATCTCTGTTCTTGGAGGATTTATAACTTGAAATATTCTGAATCATAATAACGTATCTTATAGCACTGAAAATTAGCACATAAAATAAGCTGCAAAGAAGACATACAGATGGCTAACAAACACATGAAAAGATGCTCAACATCACTCATTATTAGAGAAATGCAAATCAAAACCACAATGAGGTATCATTTCACACCAGTCAGAATGGCTGCTATCCAAAAGTCTACAAGCAATAAATGCTGGAGAGGGTGTGGAGAAAAGGGAACCCTCTTACACTGTTGGTGGGAATGCAAACTAGTACAGCCACTATGGAGAACAGTGTGGAGATTCCTTAAAAAACTGGGAATAGAACTGCCATATGACCCAGCAATCCCACTGCTGGGCATATACACCGAGGAAACCAGAATTGAAAGAGACGCGTGTACCCCAATGTTCATCGCAGCACTGTTTACAATAGCCAGGACATGGAAGCAACCTAGATGTCCATCAGCAGATGAATGGATAAGGAAGCTGTGGTACATATACACAATGGAATATTACTCAGCCATTAAAAAAAATACATTTGAACCGGTTCTACTGAGATGGATGAAACTGGAGCCCATTATACAGAGTGAAGTAAGCCAGAAAGAAAAACAACAATACAGTATACTAATGCATATATATGGAATCTGAAAGATGGTAACGATAACCCTATATGCGGGACAGAATGAGAGACACAGATGCATGGAACAATTTTATGGACTCTGAGGGAGAAGGTGAGGGTGGGACGTTCTGGGAGAATGGCATTGAGACATGTGTATTGTCATATGTGAAACAGAGCACCATTCCATGTTCGATGCATGTGACAAGGGCTCGGGGCCGGGGCAGTGGGATGATCCAGAGGGATGGGAGGGGGAGGGAGGTGGGTGGGGGGTTCGGGAAGGGGAACACATGTAAACCCATGGCTGATTCTTGTCAATGTATGGCAAAAACTATTACAATATTGTAAAGTAATTAGCCCCCAAGTAAAATAAATAAATTTATAAAAAAAAAAAAAAAAAAAAAAAAAAAAATAAGCTGTAAATAACATCAGTTACTAATGCTTACATTTAAAAGCAATAGCGGCATCTAAGACAGTCTTCTTTTAAGTGTTTTAGGAACATGCACTCAGCTGTGCATTTTCGCCAGACAATAGCAGGGATGGTATATGCTGGAATCTAAAATGTGGCAGTTGTAGCCTTTTAAGGGAACAGTCACATGTCACTCCATGCCATTTTTCTTAGATGAGGATAACACCTGCTATATTGACTTCATCAGTTACTGTAAACATCTAATGTTAGTAATGTCATAAAGAACAGCACCCTTGCAAGATTTCCTATTGCCTCTTTCTCCTAAAGTATACTGATCATACAGTTGAAGAAATGACTAGTTTAGGTATTGTAGAGACAGACAGAATCATCCTTCTTGAGGAGTTTATCAGAGTCTCCTTTATCTCCCTGTCTTGCTCTCATTTGCTTGTTTATCTTTATAATTCTAGGAGAGATGGACACACAAAGATTTACTAGCTAGTATTTATTGGTAAGACCCTTTGGAGAAGGGAATGGTTACCCACTGCAGTATTCTTGTCTGGAGAGTTCCATGAACAGAGGAGCCTGGTAGGCTACAGTCCATGTGGTCACAGAGTCAGACACGACTGGAGCGATTACCACTTTTCACTTTTCGCATTTATTGAAGAAGATAACAGCGATGCCTTGTTACTGAAGGGTCCAGTGTACTCTGTGTTTGGATGCGGTGGTGGGAGCTGGTGATTCTCAATATTAACATAGAAGCTCTGAGCAGTACCTTTTTATCCAGGCATAGTTATCTTGGTCATTTGGAAATGAGAATATATAATTAACAATGCCATGTATGAAGAGCAGGATTTTTACGTATTTTGAAAGTGAGATTCTAACTCCCTTGGATGTCAATCTGTCTCTATGATTTGCTTCTGCCTTTGAATCTTTATTTTCCTCTGCTTCCTCTCATGCTTCACATGGATTCTCAAGCCTCCTCAACTATTTCTTCCAGGCTTTTCAAACCCTGCAATCTTTACTCCTTTATTGTATGCGTTTCCCTGACCATCTCTCTATCCCAGCTTCTACCTGTCAAAATACTGATGAAGTTTTACTCCCTGAACCAGGAATTCTTAAATTTGCTTCACAATAGATTCACTTGCATAGCTTTTTAAATATACTTATGATGGGATATCACACAACTGGAGATTCTAAAATTCAGTTGGTCTGTTACTGGATAGATGGAGGTCATTTTTTAAGGTCTACAAGTGAGTGAAAAAGTTGGGTTAAAACTTAACATTCAGAAAACTTAGATCATGGCATCTGGTCCCATCACTTCATGGGAAATAGATGGGGAAACAGTGGAAACAGTGACAGACTTTATTTTTTGGGCTCCAAAATCACTGCAGATTGTGACTGCAACCATGAAATTAGAAGACAGTTGCTCCTTGGTAGAAAAGCTATGACCAACCTAGACAGCATATTAAAAAGGAGAGACATTACTTTGCCAACAAAGGTCTGTCTAGTCAAAGCTATGGTATTTCCAGTAGTCATGTATGGATGTGAGAGTTGGACTATAAAGAAAGCCAAGTGCCAAAGTATTGACGCTTTTGAACTGTGGTGTTGGAGAAGACTCTTGAGAGTCCCTTGGACTGCAAGGAGGTCAAACCAGTCAATCCTAAAGGAAATCAGTGCTGAATATTCATTGGAAGAACTGAAGCTGAAGCTGAAACTCAAATACTCTGGCCACCTGATGCGAAGAACTGACTCATTGGAAAAGACCCTGATGCTGGGAAAGATTGAGGGCAGGAGGAGAAGGGGACGACAGAGGATGACATGGTTGGATGGCATCACCGATGCAATGGACATGAGTTTGAGTAGGCTCGAGGAGTTGGTGATGGACGGGGAAGCCTGGTGTGCTGCAGTCCATGGGGTCACAAAGAGTCGGAATGACTGAGCAACTGAACTGAACTGAACAAGTAATTAGAAAGAATTTTAAATCAACAGTGACACAGTCATAGCTCTCTAATAATAATAAAAATTGCCCACCTCTTATATGTTGTCACAGGCATGTGTTTGCACCTGTTTTATGGAACTTATCAGATTAGGTTTGTTATCTTCATCAATTCTTTATAACTTATAGACATGTAGCTGTTCTTTGGGATGTGGCACCTCTTGGCCCCCCATTATGGTCTCCTCTATGGGACTCGGTTGTATGAAGTAATTTCCCAGACTCTGGAGTCTGCTCTCTGGTCACTGTAAACAGCCTGGTGAGGATTTACTTGTCAGAGCAGCTGCTGCAATCGGCGTGAACATGCAGAGCAACATAAACAACCAGAAAATGTTTCACTGGAATCTCTTGGGAAGGGGGTTTTACTTTTTACTGATTGATGTGTCAGAGTTGATTGAAGTGGTCTACAAATGATTTGGGCTCTGCTGTCATTGCCCAGTGCCTGGTTCTCATAGGAGTGGAAATAAAAAGAGGTAGAGGCTGGAAATGCCCATGTGATGAACCTCACTGTGGCGGGTGGAGGATTATAAAGACTTAGCAAGTAACTGTGATACATACAGGAGAGGCAGGTTTCAAGTACATATGGGATTGCTGGGATTCAGATTCCAACTAGGCCACTTTCTAGCTGAGTTGCATTTGGCAATCTATTTAACCTCTCTAAACCTTAGCTTCCTCCATATACAATGATTAAATAATATTTCCTCATGGAATTTTTTTGTAATATAAGTGCTTCTATTAGGTCCATACTATTTCTGTCCTTTATTGAGCCCATCTTTGCATGACATGTTCCCTTGGTATCTCTAATTTTCTTGAGGAGATCTCTAGTCTTTCCCATTCTGTTGTTTTCCTCTATTTCTTTGCACTGATTGCTGAGGAAGGCTTTCTTATCTCTCCTTGCTATTCTTTGGAACTCTGCATTCAGATGAGAATATCTTTCCTTTTCTCCTTTGCTTTTCACTTTTCTTTTCACAGCTATTTGTAAGGCCTCCTCAGACAGTCATTTTGCTTTTTTGCATTTCTTTTCCATGGGGATGGTCTTGATCCCTGTCTCCTGTACAATGTCACCAACCTCCATCCATAGTTCATCAGGCACTCTATCAGATATAGTCCCTTAAATCTATTTGTCACTTCCACTGTCTAATCATAAGAGATTTGATTTAGGTCATACCTGAATGGTCTAGTGGTTTTCCCTACTTTCTTCAATTTAAGTCTGAATTTGGCAATAAGGAGTTCATGATCTGAGCCACAGTCTGCTCCCAGTCTTGTTTTTGCTGACTGTATAGAGCTTCTCTGCTGCAAAGGATATAATCAATCTGATTTCAGTGTTTTGACCATCTGGTGTTGTCCATGTGTAGAGTCTTCTCTTGTGTTGTTAGAAGAGGGTGTTTGCTATGACCAGTGCATTCTCTTGGCAAAACTCTATTAGCCTTTGCCGTGCTTCATTCTGTACTCCCAGGCCAGATTTGCCTGTTACTCCAGGTGTTTCTTGACTTCCTACTTTTGCATTCCAGTCCTCTATAATGAAAAGGACATCTTTTTGGGGTGTTAGTTCTACAAGGTCTTGTAGGTCTTCATAGAATCATTCAACTTCAGCTTCTTCAGCATTACTGGTCAGGGCATAGACTTGGATTACCGTGATATTGAATGGTTTGCCTTGGAAACAAACAGAGATCATTCTGTCATTTTGAGATTGCATCCAAGTACTGCATTTTGGACTCTTTTGTTGACCATGGTGGCTAGTCCAATTTTTCTAAGGGATTCCTGCCCACAGTAGTAGATATAATGGTCATCTGAGTTAAATTCACCGATTCCAGTCCATCTTAGTTCGCTGATTCCTAGAATGTGACGTTCCCTCTTGCCATCTCCTTTTTGACCACTTCCAATTTGCCTTGATTCATGGACCTAACATTCCAGGTTCCTATGCAATATTGCTCTTTACAGCATCGGACTTTGCTGCTATCACCAGTCACATCCACAGCTGGGTATTGTTTTTGCTTTGGCTCCATCCCATCATTCTTTCTGGAGTTATTTCTCCACTGATCTGCAGTAGCATATTGAGCACCTACCAACCTGGGGAGTTCACCTTTCAGTGTCCTATCTTTTTGCCTTTTCATACTGTTCATGGGGTTCTCAAGGCAAGAATACTGAAGTGATTTGCCATTCCCTTCTCCAGTGGACCACATTCTGTCAGACCTCTCCACCATGACCTATCCGTCTTGGGTGCCCCACACAGCATGGCTTAGTTTCATTGAGTTAGACAAGGCTGTGGTCCGATGGGCTAGTTTTCTGTAGTTATAGTTTCAGTGTGTCTGCCCTCTGATGCCCTCTTGCAACACCTACCATCTTACTTGGGTTTCTCTTACCTTGGACGTGGGATATCTCTTCACAGCTGCTCCAGCAAAGCGCAGCTGGATGGAAATGGTATGGACCTAACAGAAGCAGAAGATATTAAGAAGAGGTGGCAAGAATACACAGAAGAACTGTGCAAAAAAGATATTCACGACCCAGATAATCACGATGGTGTGATTACTCACCTAGAGCCAGACATCCTGGAATGTGAAGTCAAGTGGGCCTTAGAAAGCATCACTACGAACAAAGCTAGTGGAGGTGATGGAATTCCAGTTGAGCTATTTCAAATCTTGAAACATGATGCTGTGAAAGTGCTTCACTCAATATGTCAGCAAATTTGGAAAACTCAGCAGTGGCCACAGGACTGGAAAAGATCAGTTTTCGTTCCAATCCCAAAGAAAGGCAATGCCAAAGAATGCTCAAACTACCACACAATTGCACTCATCCCACACGCTAGTAAAGTAATGCTCAAAATTCTCCAAGCCAGGCTTCAGCAATACGTGAACCATGAACTTCCAGATGTTCAAGCTGGTTTTAGAAAAGGCAGAGGAGAAGGATCAATATAGTGAAAATGAGTATACTACCCAAAGCAATCTATAGATTCAATGCAGTCCGTATCAAGCTTCCAACAGTACTCTTCAGAGAACTAGAACAAATAATTTCACAATTTGTATGGAAATACAAAAAAAACCTCGAATAGCCAAAGCAATCTTGAGAAAGAAGAATGCAACTGGAGGAATCAACCTGCCTGACTTCAGGCTCTACTACAAAGCCACAGTCATCAAGACAGTATGGTACTGGCACAAGGACAGAAATATAGATCAATGGAACAAAATAGAAATCCCATAGGTGTCCCACCTGTGGACACCTTATCTTAGACAAAGGAGGCAAGAGTATACAATGGAGAAAAGACAATCTCTTTAACAAGAGGTGCTGGGAAAACTGGTCAACCACTTGTAAAGGAATGAAGCTAGAACACTTTCTAACACCATACACAAAAATAAACGCACAGTGGATTAAAGATCTAAATGTAAGACCAGAAACTATAAAACTCCTAGAGGAAAACATAGGCAAAACACTCTCTGACATAAACCACAGCAGGATCCTCTATGACACACCTCCCAGAACACTGGAAATGAAAGCAAAAATAAACAAATGGGACCTAATTAAAATTAAAAGCTTTTGCACAACAAAAGAAACTATAAGCAAGGTGAAAAGACAGCCTTCAGAATGGGATAAAATAATAGCAAATGAAGCAATGGACAAATAATTAATCTCAAAAATATACAAGCAACTCCTGCAGCTGAATTCCAGAAAAGTAAATGACCCAATAAAAAGTGGGCAAAAGAACTAAACAGACACTTCTCCAAAGAAGACATACAGATGGCTAACAAACACATGAAAAGATGCTCAACATCACTCATTATCAGAGAAATGCAAATCAAAACCACAGTGAGGTACCATTTCACACCCGTCGGAATGGCTGCTATCCAAAAGACTACAGCAATAAATGCTGGAGAGGGTGTGGAGAAAAGGGAACCCTCTTACACTGTTGGTGGGAATGCAAACTAGTACAGCCACTACGGAGAACAGTGTGGAGATTCCTCAAAAAACTGGAAATAGAACTGCCATATGACCCAGCAATCCCACTGCTGCACATACACACTGAGGAAACCAGACGTGAAAGAGACACGTGTACCCCAATGTTCATTGCAGCACTGTTTATAATAGCCAGGACATGGGAGCAGCCTAGATGCTCATCAGCAGACAAATGGATAAGGAAGCTGTGGTACACATACACAATGGAATATTACTCAGCCATTAAAAAGAATACATTCGAATCAGTTCTAATGAGGTGGATGAAACTGGAGCCTATTATACAGAGTGAAGTAAGTCAGAAAGAAAAACACCAATATAGTATACTAACACATATATATGGTATTTAGTCAATTGGTAAAGATAACCCTGTATGCGAGACATCAAAAGACACCCAGATAAATAGAACAGTGTTATGGACTCTATGGGAGAGGGCGAGGGTGGGATGATATGGGAGAATGGCACTGAAGCATGTAAATTATCATATGTGAAACGAATCTCCAGTTCAGGTTTAACGCACAATATAGGGTGCTCGGGGCTGGAGTACCAGGATGACCCGGAAGGATGGGATGGGGAGGGAGGTGGAAGGGGGGTTCTGGAAGGGGAAAACATGTACACCCATGGTGGATTCATGTTAATGTATGGCAAAACAAATAAAATATTGTAAAGTTAAAAAATAGAAAATAAACTAATTAAAAAAAAAAAGAAAAGGCAGAGGAACCAGAGATCAAATTGCCAACATCTGAAGGATCATCAAAAAAGCAAGAGAGTTCCAGGAAAACATCCATTTCTGCTTTATTGACTATGCCAAAGCCTTTGACTGTGTGGATCACAATAAACTGTGGAAAATTCTGAAAGAGATGGGAATACCAGACCACCTGACCTGCCTCCTGAGAAACCTGTACGCAGGTCAGGAAGCAACAGTTAGAACTGGACATGGAAAAACAGACTGGTTCCAAATAAGAATAGGAGTACGTCAAGGCTGTATATTGTCACCCTGCTTATTTAACTTATATGTAGAGTACATCATGAGAAACGCTGGGCTGGAAGAAACATAAGCTGGAATCAAGAGTGCCGGGAGAAATATCAATAACCTCAGATATGCAGATGACACCACCCTTATGGCAGAAAGCGAAGAAGAACTAAAGAACCTCTTAATGAAAGTGAAATAGGAGAGTGAAAATGTTGGCTTAAAGCGCAACATTCAGAAAACTAAGATCATGGCATCTGGTCCCATCACTTCATGGGAAATAGATGGGGAAACAGTGGAAACAGTGTCAGACTTTATTTTGGGGGGCTCCAAAATCACTGCTGATGGTGATTGCAGCCATGAAATTAAAAGACGCTTACTCCTTGGAAGGAAAGTTATTACCAACCTAGACAGCATATTTAAAAGCAGAGACATTACTTTGCCAACAAAGGTCCGGCTAGTCAAGGCTATGATTTTTCCAGTAGTCACGTATGGATGTGACAGTTGGACGGTGAAGAAAGCTGAGCATCGAAGAATTGATGCTTTTGAACTGTGGTGTTGGAGAAGACTCTTGAGAGTCCTTTGGACTGCAAAGAGATCCAACCAGTCCATCCTAAAAGAGATCAGCCCTGGGTGTTCATTGGAAGGACTGATGTTGAAGCTGAAACTCCAATACTTTGGCCACCTCATGTGAAGAGTTGACTCATTGGAAAAGACACTGATGCTGGGAAGGATTGGGGGCAGGAGGAGAAGAGGATGACAGAGGATGAGTAGGCTGGATGGCATCACCAACGCGATGGACGTGGGTTTGGGTAGACTCGGGAGTTGGTGATGGACAGGGAGGCCTGGTGTGCTGCAATTCATGGAGTCACAAAGAGTCGAACACGACTGAGCGACTGAACTGAACTGAACTGAAGTGCTTCTGTATGCAAAACTCCTAGCAAGCAGTAGATAGTATGAGTCAACATTTAACTTTCCTCTTGTCTCTTCGATGAAGACAGCAACAGTGATTCTAACAAGAGCTTACTTTCTGCCAGGCACTGAGCAATTTACAGAAGTGCCAACCTCATAAGTTGCTGTGAGGATTAAATAAGCTAACATAGGGGAAAAAACTATTCAGCAGTTATGTTTTAAGTGCTTAGTAAATGTGAGCCGTTATCTTGAAACAAACCCCCATTCTACGTGTCAGGGAACCTCATGCATTATCTAATTTAGTTCTCATAACTACCTTAGGAGGGAACTGCTTTTACTATCATCATTTTAAAGATGAGGGAAATAAGCTCCCAAGGATTAAGATAACATCCCAAATTCCAGTCAGTAAGCGGCACACAGAGGCCATAACCCAGGTGCCTTTGATCCCAACCTTCTGCTTTTAGTATGTTAACATTGTAAAGCTGTCTGGGAGTGGGAGGACCTGTGATGAGCCCACAGACAGAGGAGATGCTAAGCAGAGCAGTTGGAGGCCAATGAGACAAAGAGAGAGCGAGAATATGAGTGAGACCCGGACAAAGAATTCCTATGTTCCGTTTGAATCAAGAGATTGGGGGATTGCTTTATCTAAGGGACTCCAGGACTGTGTCGTGAGGCCCTCCCGCTAGACCAGGGGCAGGATGTCAAGGTGGTAGGTTCTTGACAATTAATCTGATAGCATCTAAGTCTTGACAGTAGTATCACCTGGCTATCCACTGATGCCATTACCTTCCCTGCATTTCTGATGATACGAACCTGAGTGCAAAAGGAAAGCAAAGGACGGGCAATCAAGAGTGTGAGAAATGGTACCAAGTAGATTTTTAACTAATTATGTTTGATCTTTCACTCATTCATTTATCCCCTGCCTCTTAAAAGTAGTTACTATACACAAAGAACACAGATTCAATAGACTTATTAACAAAGAAATAATTGAAAAATAGAGGAAACATACTAACCGTGAGAGTTAACAAGACATTTATGAATATCCTGACAGGCAGAGCAAAAAGGGAAGAAACATGAGTTTTATGAGTTGTTCTGATCTGAAAGGAGTTTGCATAAAAAGTTTTTTAAGCAAAAATGGCTCAAGTGTGCTTTCCCTCTGTTCCAGAGTAGAGATGTGCCAGGTGGTGAAAATATCTCTGTGGACCATAGTATTTCAAGCTAAGAAAACTTAAGAGACAGAGGTATACATATCCATCCCATAATACTCATTGGATTTTCTCTCTTTGCAAACAATAGTATTTTCATTGTTCACTGTTTCATTCCATGTCAAAGTTTTTTCTTGAAATAGCCCCTGTCCCCCAACCTTCCTTGATAATATCTAATGATATCTCATTAACTTCAAAATTGACACTTGTTGCCAAAGAACTTAAGATTTGGTATTCAGCCAAGTAATAAATGAACTATTATTTAAGAGGCTTCCCAAAGGCAGATACCACCTGGCCCTGTTGCTGTTTTAAATAGCTTTATGCATTTAACTAGCAGTAGTGTGAAGTATGTGGGGCTATTGTTTGAGGACTCAGAGGACCTCAGCTGTGTGGCATAAAATCCCCTTTTTGAACGGACAGAGAAACAGGGACAGATACCACCTGGGTCTGGAAATAATATGGAACAGGACTGGTATAGTCAGGACACAGGACAGAGAAAGAACACATCCCAACTTCTAGTGGAGGTGATATTCTGGGTCCCCCAGAAAGGGCCTTAGAGTGGGTATTAGCACACAGTTGCAAATATTAAATCAGATGAGAAACGTGTCCTCTCAGACCTCTGCAGGTTTCCTGCTTCCCTGCACATCCAGCCATGCATATATAAGCCTGGAGCTGCTTAACTATAAGTTAAATTGGGTATATTTGGGGGACTTCTCAAGAAAGGCAAATGGCCTTCCTCAGTTTTGATGATAAGCATTTCAAGAATATAATTTCACAAAATGATGTCAGAATAATATTCATCTCACTAAACTCAGGTGTGAACCTAAGGTTCATTGGTCATCAGCCTATCTGGGCTGACACAACAGGACTATGCAATGTTATCCACATCAGTTCTAGAACTAAAGACATTTCAGGGAATTATTCTAACAGACTTCAAACTAACTATAGAGAGTATCCTTTAAGCCATCCCCGGCCCAGATTAGTATCTTTTCAATGACAAACACTTTCCTAATGGAAGTGTGACCAGCCATGGAGCAGATTAAACAACTTGGAGCCATGCCCTGAAGCTGTGCACAGTGTATGGAGAGCCAGAAACCTCAATTCTCATCTAAATGGAGATCACCTGGGCCATAATGAAGAAGAAGAAAACTAGAAAACTATTAAAAAACAACTCTTCACAAGGATTGTGATACTGTTATACTTATTATATCCACGAAAGTAAGCCTGCTGTGGTCTTATTAAGTTAGGTGCTAGGAAGGACGCAGAGAATTCACCCCTTAGGGACTTTAAAACACCAAGTTGGAGACAAAAATCAACATACATGAAACAACCAATAGCATTCTGATACAGGTTATCATCTTAGGTGTGTGTTAGTAACTCAGTCATGTTCAACTCTTTGCAACCCATGAACTGTAACCTCCAGGCTTCTCTGTCTATGGGATTCTCCAGGCAGGAATTCTGGAGTGGGTTGCCATGCTCTTCTCCAGGGCATCTTCTTGACCCAGGGATCAAACCTGGGTCGCTGGCATTATAGGCAGATTCTTTAATATCTGAGCCACCAGAGAAGCCCTTTTAATTAACTTTAAAATTATATGGTCAAAACTGTAAGTATGTAGGTAATTAGGGATGAAAATAATCAGAGAGAAATGGAGAACAGTCAGACCAGATTGCATGGGGGTGGTTAGACTTGAAGGATGGAAAGGTTATGGAGTTTATAGATACAAAAATAAATATTAGTAATAGGGAAGGTTATTTGGTTACTTCATATTCATCACTCTTCTAAAATCTTCACATTTTCTAACTGATTTTATCCTCAAAACCACCGATCAGGTGGGAATTTTGATAATCTCTGCATGATGGACAAAAACTGAGGCACATAGATGTTTGCTAAATTGCCCCTGGTCATCCAGCTATTAACTGGTAGATTTCTTCTTCCAGAAAGTGTTCATCAATATCCTTACTAAGAACTGTGTACATGTTTAATATTTTTGAAATATTAAACAACAGGAATATTGCTTTCTTTATTGCCCAATAAAGTCTTGCTGCAAAAATGGTACTATAAAAGCCATATTTTTATGTATTGAATGCCAACCATGTATCATTTCACTTTCAAAAATCCTTTATAGGTAGCAAATAAGGGGAAATAGATCAAGTAGCACAGCCATGTGTGAAACAGCCCATGTTCTTTTTATTCCCTCAAAGGCTTCTGTCAGCTGTATATTAATTGTAGGTAATTTGTGAAAGGCTTAAATTAAGGTGTCAGTGGTGATCATTATTCAGATAATTGCCTCATTTTCTACTTCACTGTGTGCTAATAGATACACACCTGGTATAAAGCCCATAATTTTTCATTTTTTTTGTTGGAGTACAATATGTTAGTTTCTACTGAACAATGAAGAGAATTGGCTATATATAAACACATATCCCCTTCCTCTTGGGTCTCCCCGCCATGGATAAAGAAATGTGGTATGTATATATACTATGGACTATTACTTAGCCATAAAAAGGAATGAAACTGGGTCATTTGTAGAGATGTGGATGTGCGTAGAGTCTGGCATAGAGAGTGAAGTAAATCAGAAAGAGAAGAACAAGTATTATACATTAATGTATACACGTGGAATCTAGAAGAATGGTACAGATGAGTGTAATTTTTAAATTTGGTTTTAGGTGTGTGTACAGAGGAATTAAGATTTTACTCCACACCGTTGTATTTGAAGGTTCATCACATATCTGTACAAAAGAGAGAGATCTAGGGTGATGGTCATCAAAGAGGTCACCTGAATGTATCAGTCATCAGGGCATTTCCATGCTGTGAGGTGGAGGCTGTGGGAACTTCCAGTATTGCTGCAAGGTATCAGGTCACAGACAGGCAGAGTGAAAGCTTGAGAGTCAGAAAGGCAGGGATACTTGAAGAGCTGGAGCTGGCTTGCCCTCTGCTCAGCTGCTGGGGTATGGCTGTTTGCAGTTTCCTGTTCCCAGTTGCATTGAAAGCACAACCCTGCTTTGCAGGCCTGTATTTTTGACGAGAGCCTGGTTTCTGCCTGGCAAAAGAGAACAAGAACAAAGTAATTGTGACTAATTGAAAATTTCCTTTTCCCTGCAGTTAACATGAATTGTTCAAACCAGACTGGGGTGATACTTTCCACAGAGCATTTATCAGAGTCTGGATCTTAGGACACTAATGCTGGGATATTTTTCAGCAGAGACTTTACTCGTAAATATATTTGGGAAATTCTACATTATATAGAGTTAAGGTGGCTTATGAACGGCAGGACTTTTCAGAGCCTTTATGTTGAGAGTGTCCAGAATTTATTTGGCTTTAAACCCTTTTCCCCTCTTAAGCATCCTGTGGAATTTGGCACCTTGCAGAATATACGAACTGAAAACTCAAGAATGAATATAGCCCCCCCTAATGTTTCTGGAAAACCTATTTGTTCAGGATCATTGAATAATGTGCTGTTCAAAATAGGGAGTGTTTTTTTCTCAGTTCTGCAATGAAGCATTTTTGGACATAATTGTCCCTTAAGTACCAGCAATTTTTATATTATTATTCATTTCTATTATTAATTAATTTTGCTGTAAGACAATCACTTGACTTTCTGTCTCTTGCATTCTTTTCCTGTGATTATTAACAATGTATTGAGTAATCTTACATTTACTGTCATGTATTGAGTAATCTTCTAAAGGCTTATTGGGGCATAGCTGTTTTGTCCCAAAGCCAAATTGTCCCAGTCCTTATGTTTTTGACACCTTTTTCTCCTTTGAACAAGTGTATTTTATGTCTTTCATGTATTATAACCTAACCGGTACTTTTTTTTTAATGATATCTAGAAGATGGCTTTCTTTTCTACTGTGTTAAATGAAGACTTGGTAGTTCAATGTCTCTGGCTACAGCAACTCAGAAGCAATAATTAGAAGCCAGCTGCCCCTTTAGGCTCTGGGGATATAAAGAAGGACGATATAGGTCTCCAGGGGCGCTCCGTGACGATTCTGTGTTGTGTGAGTCAGCCTAATGGCAGTCTGAGGAAATGAAGCAAGTCGGATGGTAGCTGTGAGGAGGGCTTTCTTGGAGGCAGAGATGGGGTCATGCAGTGACTGTACAAGAGAGTAACAGTTGTGTGATACACAAAGAAAAATGACTAATTTTTCCCCCTAAAAAAGTGCAATTGTGGGTTTTCTGTAAGGTCTTCTCCTTCAATGTGAACTTGGCATATTCAGAAAGATCAAGCAACAATAGAAGCACTTCGATTTTTCTGGCACAGGATCTTGAAGGTAACCCCATGCAAAATCCTCTTGATGAGTTTTAAATGACTTTTTTTTTTTTCCTGTCTTCTTGAAGAGTTAGTGCCAAATGAATGACAATAGAATGCCTAAGGGGGGAGTGTTTCTAAAAATAGTATCTAACATTATTTCCTGTGAACTCAGGAAGCTGAGTTTCATGGAGCTTAGGGCAGAGGTTCTAGAAGTGTGACCCTTAGACCAGCAGTTTCATCAGCATCACCTGGGAAGTTGTTAGAAATGAAAATTCTCTACCCCACCCCTGACCTACTGAATAAGCAAACCTGGGAGTGGGCCTGGTGATCTATTTTTTAATGCTCCCTCTTTAGTGGATTCTGATGTTCACTCAAGTTTGAAAACCAGTTTGTCTTTTGTTTCACTGGAAGGCTTCAGAGGGTGTTCATGAATGCCCTGAACCTGTGTGCAAGTTTGTGTATATGTGTGTTCATGCCTCTTTTGGAGGAAGGAGAACTGTATTTCACTAGGGGTCTCAGAATAACACTGACTCCAATAACGTAAAAACCACTGTTGAAACATCAGGATCCAGCCTCAATGTTCCCAGTCACTACTCTGACTTTCCACCTGAAGATCTACAATTCAGTCTCCGGGGGAGTCACCTGCCTTCCTTTCTCAGTTTCTGAGCACTGCATGGAATTGAATTCCATGCAGTTGTCAGCTTCTTGCTTCTGTGCGAGCAATTGTTTCATTACAGAAATGTGTGGTTTGAATGTCTTAGAGCCAAAGATCTTATCTATACTGCAACTTAGACATCAGTATCTACCACTTCTTTAAAATGAATATTGGATCGTTTTAGTCTGAGGTTATTCATGCTACTGTGAAATATCTACCTGTGGGTTTACAAGCAGAGAATTTTAACTATTGTACCCAAACCCACTAAAGCACTGTCAGCATACGTTTATTCAATGAGCGTGTATTGAGAGAGTCTGCTCTATGCCAGTCCTCACGTTAGGTCTTAGGCACAGCGTCAGGAATGGGGAGAGAGGAGGTGAGCAGGGCAACTAAATACATAGATTAAAAAAAAAAATTGATTAAGATGTTTAAGAAAACAAGACTAAGAAAACATAGATTAAGAAAAATCATAAATTAAGATAATCATAAATCAGAATTTATGATAATCATAAATCATAGATTAAGAAAACCACAAAAGCTTTATTTCTTTTAAAAGTCCTCTGTAGGTATGGACAAATATCTTCTGTGACATCACTCAGCAGTACAGACTAACAGACTCTCTACACATGATGAAGGTGTGCCATCTAGATCATGGGAAGTCATTTATGTAGCAGGGGAAAAGCACTGGAGGGAGTCTTGCTAAAATTATTTGACCTGAAAGTGACACACATTATGTTTGCTTACAAGCTGTTGGCTGGAAATAGATATATAGCCCAGTCTGAATGCATGAGTTCGGGGAAGTATAATCCTCTGTGTGTTCAGAAGTAGTAGTAAACCCTACATCTCTATCACATTTCCATACAATAAAAAGCTGTTTATCATAGACATAAAGATAGAGTGATAGACTGACTAAAGGAAAAATGGCCAACTCTTGTTACGGAGGCAGCATGTGGAGATAGCAACGTATAGAGGAATTTTCACAGAAAATGTGATCTTTTTCACTGGATCTATAGGATGAGAAGGAAGTTTTCTAGGCAAAGTAGATATTAAGGTAAGTATTCCAGGCAGGGATACTAGTCTGATGGGGGACAGGATCATGGAAGAGACCTAATTCTGTTCAACGGATGGTGAGATTTTCAGTGTGGATGAAGTCCATGATATATACGGGCATGTTATAGGTGAAGAAAGGCAAGAAAGGAGCCCTGGAAACAGGTGGAGACCAGAGTATGAAGGGGCTTGTATTTCTAAGCTAAGGGGTTGAAAGTTTTGAATTCTATTTCATAAATATTAGTGTCGCTAACAGTCGTTAAAACATTTATTTTGTGGTGAAAACTCTGATACTTTTTAAGTAGCTCTTTTTAATATAAAATATAGCTATGTAAATAGCATATCCCACAGTTTCAAACTCTCTATCATACATGTATCATTGTGATTATCTGCACCTGTGCAATTTTGGTTCTCCTGTTCCTTTTGTTTGGAATGTTTTCTGAAAAAGTGACGCCATCAAAATCAGGTGAATTTTGATCATGATCATTAGCAAGCAGCTCCTGTGTGGTAATATTTGTCCTGTAGTTCTCACAACAACTCTCCAGGTTTGGTATGATGTCTCATTTAACAGACGGAGAACGTGAAGAACAGAGGTCAGTTCTCTGCCACACAAAGAGTTAACAATTTCTCAGCTGAGAAATTGATATGACTTACTAAAGCAGTTAGTTTTGGGATTCATATAAGTAAACTATAGATTCAAATTCAGTTTTCTGCCAATTGCTAGATATATTCAGTTCAGTTCAGTTCAGGGGCTCAGTCATGTCCAACTCTTTGCAACCCCATGAAATGCAGCACGCCAGGCCTCCCTGTCCATCACAAACTCCCAGAGTTTACCCAAACCCATGTCCATCGAGTCGGTGATGCCATCCAACCATCTCGTCCTCTGTCGTCCCCTTCTCCTCCTGCCCCCAATCCTTCCCAGCATCAGGGTCTTCTCCAATGTGCCAACTCCTCGCATGAGGTGACCAAAGTATTAGAGTTTCAGCTTCAACATGAGTCCCTCCAATGAGCACCCAGGACTGATCTCCTTTAGGATGGACTGGTTGGATCTCCTTGCAGTCCAAGGGACTATCAAGAGTCTTCTCCAACACCACAGTTCAAAAGCATCAATTCTCCGGTGCTCAGCTTTCTTCACCGTCCAACTCTCACATCCATACATGACCACTGGAAAAACCATAGCCTTGACTAGACAGACCTTTGTTGGCAGAGTAATGTCTCTGCTTTTAAATATGCTATCTAGGTTGGTCATAACCTTCCTTCCAAGGAGTAAGCGCCTTTTAATTTCATGGCTGCAATCACCATCAGCAGTGATTCTGGAGCCCCAAAAAATAAAGTCGACACTGTTTCCACTGTTTCCCCATCTATTTCCCATGAAGTGATGGGACCAGATGCCATGATCTTAGTTTTCTGAACGTTGAGCTTTAAGCCAAGTTTTTCACTCTCCTCTTTCACTTTCATCAAGAGGCTCTTTAGTTTTTCTTCGCTTTCTGCCATAAGGGTGGAGTTATCTGCATATCTGAGGTTATTGATATTTCTCCCAGCAATCTTGATTCCAGCTTGTGTTTCTTCCAGGCCAGTGTTTCTCATGATGTACTCTGCATATAAGTTAAATAAGCAGGGTGACAATATACAGCCTTGACGTACTCCTTTTCCTATTTGGAACCAGTCTGTTTTTCCATGTCCAGTTCTGACTGTTGCTTCCTGACCTGCATATAGGTTTCTCAAGAGACAGGTCAGATGGTCTGGTATTCCCATCTCTTTCAGAATTTTCCACAGTTTATTGTGATCTACACAGTCAAAGGCTTTGGCATAGTCAATAAAGCAGAAATAGATGTTTTTCTGGAACTTTCTTGCTTTTTTGATGTTGGCGATTTCATCTCTGGTTCCTCTGCCTTTTCTAAAACCACCTTGAACATCTGGAAGTTCACGGTGCATGTATTGCTGAAGCCTGGCTTGGAGAATTTTGAGCATTACTTTACTAGCATGTGAGATGAGTGCAACTGTGCGGTAGTTTGAGCATTCTTTGGCATTGCCTTTCTTTGGGATTGGAATGAAAACTGACCTTTACCAGTCCTGTGGCCACTGCTGAGTTTTCCAGATTTTCTGGCATATTGAGTGAAGCACTTTCACAGCATCATCTTTGAGGATTTGAAATAGCTCAACTGGAATTCCATCACCGCCACTAGCTTTGTTCGTAGTGCTGCTTACCTTGGGACAATTCAAACTGGAGCATTTTCCCACTAAAGAGCCCTTGAGAAAATGAGAGAGGGGTGTTATATAGTAATCTAATTTCTCTTTGAAAAGACCTAGGCAGGAAAAATGGAAAGTTGTTACTGTAATTGTCCAAGCAGTAGATATGGAAATGAGTGAATCAGTTACATTAAGGGTAGACAGTGAGCCTTCGATCTGCTCCAATTAATTGCAATGTTTTTTAAAGATGGATCTCACTTTTGTTGTTTTAATATTACTTTTACATGTAGTGTGTGCATGCTCAGTCACTAAGTCATGTACAACTCTTGTGACCCTTTGGATGATAGCTCCCCAGGCTCCTCTGTCCATGAGATTTTCCAGCCAAGAATACTGGAGTGAGTTGCCATTTCCTACTCCCTACCCATGGATCATACACATGTCTCCTGCATTGGCAGGTGGACTCTTTAGCACTAGCTACCTGGGAAGCCCTTACATATAATGAGCACCAGTTAATATTTGGAGGGTCTATGTATTGGCTGCTATATTGGAGAGTTATCATTAGGTCTTTGCAGAAAGTTCATTCTCTGTGGACTTGGGAGCCTGCTGTTATGTGATAATGAGGGATAAGCCTGACCTGAAGTCAAGATGCCTCTATTTGTGCCCAAATTCAGAAATATACTAGCTCTAAGCTCTAGCCATGTTTCTCTATTTCTTATCGTGAGGTACAGATATTGCTGAAAGAGCACACAAATCTAGAAGAATCTTACTTTACCCATGGTTTGAGGGCAAAATGGTTTTTTCTGTCATAACAATCCTGAATAAGTGGCTGGGTTGATAAAATAGCAGGAAAAACAGTTTTTAAAACAAAAAACATAAAGCCTCAAAATCATTTCAGACCCATATTTTCCCCTTTATGTATGGCCAAGATTCAGAGCAGTGAGTGTTCATTCTTTCCTATCGTGGAGATAAGAAAGAAACATTTGGGTAGAAACATTTGGGAAGCATTAATCATTTGACCCTCTGCTTGGTTCTTTTAATGAAAAGTGATGGTTGTGCTAAGTTTTTTGAAAGGACAAAGTAGATCCCGGTTTGAAAGGATTCTGAAAACTCTAAGGAGTAAATGTATAAGAATATGATAAATTATTGTCATTATACATAATAAAGGGCTTCCTTGGTGGCTCAATGGTAAAGAGTCTACCTGCCAATGCAGGAGATGTAGGTTCAATCCCTGGATTGAAAAGATCCCCTGGAGGAGATGGCAACCCACTCCAGTAGTCTTGCCTGGGAAATCCCATGAACAGAGGGGCCTGTTAGGGTACAGTCCACGGGGGCATAAAAGTGTTGGATATGACTTAGCGACTCAACAATGACATATTATACAGTATTGTCGTTATACATAATAAAAAGAAATCTGTTTCACAAAGACATGTTAATCATGACAATAAAATGAGTCATGGCTGAAATACCAAAGCATCTTCAGGTTCCTAAAAAAGATACATGTGAAGAATTATTCACTGTTTGCCTGTTCCATTAAAATGTAACCTTCCCAGGAGCAGGAATTTTGTCTGTTTTGTTTGCTGTAGTATTCCCAATACCTAGAATAGTGTGTACCATATCATATGTACTCAATAAATATTTGTTGAATAAGTGAATTAATAAAAGGACTCTCAGAGAAACCATGTCTATTATTAATGAGGACATTGACCCCTTCCTAACTGCTGCTTACTCTGAGGAGCTGAGCTGGACCACAAATGAACTGTAAGAATTCTTTTTGTTTATACTTGGGCAGCCTGAGTCATGTCAAAGATAAATAAAATCAGACTCGAGTTAAAGTAGCAAGGACAGATTTTAATCAGTAATAAGCTACAGCAGTGGAGAAGAGGGTCCACTGTGAATTGAACTCAGCTTTGATTTGTGCAGAGGGGATTGAGCATTCTAAAAGGAAAATGAGCAAGTCTGAAGAAGAAACGAATCAGGGAAGCAGAAGTTTATAAAAAGCAGAAAGATGGTGTTGGTCCATACAAATCCCATCTGGGTCTGTTTGCCAGCTCTTATTGCAATTAGGTCTCTATTCTCCTACAGAGACAAGGAGGGGAGACAGGGGCCTATCTTCATTCAGGTGTTGGCTGGGACAAACGGAAAATTCTTTTGGCAGTCTTGTGCTTTCCCATGAGGGAACTTAACGGGACTAGAGTCCTTACTTTAGGGATGCTGCCTTGAGCTGTTAGAATATATGCTAGAGTTTATTAATTTTTTTAACATGGAGGGACAAAATTATATGTGCTAAGAGTCTGCAGTTTATAGGCCCAGGTTGAGGCCTAGTCAAGAAAAGGGCTCTAGTCAGAAGGGCCTGACTAGAGTTTGCTCAAGGAGAGATTGTGTATGGCTTCCTTTTCTTTTTCTCTGGAAACTATTGTGGTCTGTGTGCAGGTTGGAAAAGAATCTTCAGATACAAGGCAGATTGAGAGGAGAATAAAGGTTATTAGAGTGGGAGACACTGTGGCTGGCTCAAGAGAGAGCTGACCCCTTTTGCGGGCTAGTAGCCATTTTTTATAGCCTCAAGACAGAGAAAATTCCTCCTGGAAGTGTGGCATTAGGTAACTTGTTGGGTGGGTATTTTACCTAATGTGGGGTCAGGGAACTGGCTGGTTTAGATCCAGAGGCTTGTGGCAAAAGTTGCCATGGGGCTTGGTCAGTTAGTTCCATATATTTTTGTCCAGTGACCTTGTTATAGGGCTCCACAGAAACCAACTTAGCTTTGGCTTTTATGGTTTTGCCACCTGTAAGGTTAAAAAAAAAGAAAAAGAAAAACACAGAACGACAAATTCAAAATAAACAGAACTTGCCTCTCAAAAGTCTAGGGCAGGGTGGTTTCAAGTTGCCTACTCTTTGCCTTATTTTTCCCTTGACTCTCCCAAAAGCCCTCTAGGTCTTTCCAGAGAATATGCCTTCAAAACAGGAAGCCCAATCTATTTTTACCAATAAGTTTATTTGGAGAAGAAATATGAAGAGAGAAAGAAGATTCAAGAGAAGGACTCATCCAAGAAAAGACACGTGACATCACCCTAAGATTTATTTATAGTGTGTTAGTCTTCTCTGTGGATATTGCTCTTCTTGGCATGGTGGCCCAGGTTGTTGTCCTAGGTCAATGTAACTCTCCCTTCACTGGAACAAAGCTTTTAGAAGAGCTTTCACCCCTCCCTGGAAGTCATGCATGCATGCTCAGCTGTGTCCCACTTTTTGTGACACCATGAACTGTAGCCCGCCAGGCTCCTCTGTCCATGGCTCCTCTGTCCATGGGATTTCCCAGGCAAAAATACTGAAGTGGGTTGCCATTTCCCCTCCAGGGGATTTTCCCAACCCAGGGATCGAACCCAGGTCTCTTATATCTCCTGCTACCGCTTAGCCATCAGGGAAGACTTCCTAGAAGGCAGGGTCCATAATAAAGAGAGGGGTGAAAGGAGAAGTAAGAGACATGGATGGTCTTTGAATTCTTAGGGGCCATAGCCTGAGTCTCTTATATAGATGAGACCTGGTTGAGAACTGTACTATTTACAATGGTTTTTGACCATTGATTTCTTTGTAAGTTTCAGGATGTTTCTGATGGTAAATGAAATTGATTTGTAACCTCTCGGTGCCTAAGGCTTTTTCTTGGCATAGAAGAGATAAGAAATTATTTCTCATCTGTCAGCTTTCTTGAGAGAATGATTTGTTAAAGTCGAGAGTTAGTTTTGGTTTTCACCCTGGCTGGATTCCCCATGCATATTTGTCACTAAGGGGAACATTGCCAAGGCTTCAATGAAACAGGAAAACCATGCTGTTCCCTTCATTATTTTTTCTCTTCAGCACCTGCTTGCGAATGTTCATTAAGAGAGGCAAGGGATATTTCAATAAATAGTAAATGTCCAAGAAAATGATTTAATTCTAAGAAATCCCTTTTTTTAACCCTGAAACTGGGTTCTTCCATTCATTTCATCCTGTTCTCCATCTGTCACCAGTCATATTCTAACACTGGAGTTACAAGCTCAGTCCTATGAAGGTGAAAAGTAACCATATAAAGAAAGATGAAAATGGATAAGAGCATAGAAAGTATTTTACACAAATCCTATACTTTATTAAAGAGAACACTGAGGCCCCCAAAGGACGAGGGTTGTTCGATCAGATTCAAATGTAACACCTGTGTGTGCACATTTAAGTAGATGAAAGACAGTCTAAAAGGTGCTGTGGAAAACACAAAGATAAGACCAGAATATTACTTCTGAATGAATAAGGAAGATAGAAAAGTATGTTCCCAGCTAATCATACATGGTAACATAAAGGACATAGAAGTAACATAAAAGTAAAGTGCAAGCAGTTTATTCTTTTCAGTTGAGGGTGAAATTTTGTTAAGGAGATTAAGCCACACAATGAATATAACAATAGAATGTATACAGACCAGTGTTGGGCATTTTAGTAATCCGTAAAAACATCACCGTTCTACTTCTGGCATCAAATGCAGCTCTAGCACAACCCACCCTCCCACCTAGCAGCAGATGTGTAAAAACATATAACTCTAGGTTTGTCAGCATCAATACTGTAGCCTCTCTATGCAGTAAAATTCTCTTTGGTTAGTAAGTATTTCAATAGTTAGAGATTTTTTATTTATTCTCTCCACTGGTCAGAATTGTATTGATTTTAAACAGATGTAATCACTAGTGAAAGAAGCAGGACTTGTTCATGGCAGAAAGCAGGCTGCTTGGGTTAATTTAGGTTACTTTGCTTGTATTCTACTCTTGATTTCCTACCTAGAAGGAACTGTTTTCTTCATCTGCAGTAAAACACCCAAATTTGTACACTCTATAAAAAAAAAAAAAAATGTAGTCAGTGACCATGGGAAGTATATAGAGTGTCAGAAAATGATATTCTTTTGTTATTAGTCACTTCAGTTCAGTTACTCAGTCATGTCCAACTCTTTGCAACCCCATGAACCACAGCACTCCAGGCCTCCCTATCCATCACCAACTGCTGGAGTCCACACAAACCCATGTCCGTTGAGTCAGTGACGCCATCCAGCCATCTCATCCTCTATCATCCTCTTCTCCTCCTGCCCTCAATCTTTCCCAGAATCAGGGCCTTTTCCAATGAGTCAGCTCTTCGCATCAGGTGGCCAAAGTATTGGAGTTTCAGCTTCAACATCAGTCCTTCCAATGAACATCCAGGGCTGATCTCCTTTAGGATGGGCTGGTTGGATCTCCTTGCAGTCCAAGGGACTCTCAAGAGTCTTCTCCAATACCACAGTTCAAAAGCATCAATTCTTCTGCGCTCAGCTTTCTTTGTAGTCCAACTCTCACATCCATACATGACTACTGGAAAAACCATAACCTTGACTAGACAGATCTTTGTTGGCAAAGTAATGTCTCTGCTTTTTAATATGCCGTCTAGGTTGGTAATAACTTTCCTTTCAAGGAGTAAGCGTCTTTTAATTTCATGGCTGCAATCGCCATCTGCAGTGATTTTGGAGCCCCCCCAAAATAAAGTCAGCCACTGTTTCTACTGTTTCCCCATCTATCTGCCATGAAGTGATGGGACCAGATGTCATGATCTTTGTTTTCTGAATGTTGAGCTTTAAGCCAACTTTTTCACTCTCCTCTTTCACTTTCATCAAGAGGCTCTTTAGTTCTTCTTCACTTTCTGCCATAAGGGTGGTGTCATCTGCATATCTGAGGTTATTGATATTTCTCCCGGCAATCTTGATTCCAGCTTGTGCTTCCTCCAGGCCAGTGTTTCTCATGATGTACTCTGCATATAAGTTAAATAAGCAGGGTGATAATATACAGCCTTGACGTACTCCTTTTCCTATTTGGAACCAGTCTGTTTTTCCATGTCCAGTTCTAACTGTTGCTTCCTGACCTGCATACAGGTTTCTCAGGAGGCAGGTCAGGTGGTCTGGTATTCCTATCTCTTTCAGAATTTTCCACAGTTTATTGTGATCCACACAGTCAAAGGCTTTGGCATAGTCAATAAAGCAGAAATAGATGTTTTTCTGGAACTCTCTTGCTTTTTCAATGATCCATCGGATTTTGGCAATTTGATCTCTGGTTCCTCTGCCTTTTCTAAAACCAGCTTGAACATCTGGAATTTCACAGTTCACATATTGCTGAAGCCTGGCTTGGAGAATTTTGAGCATTACTTTACTAGCGTGTGAGATGAGTGAGTGGAATTGTGCGGTAGTTTGAGCATTCTTTGGCATTGCCTTTCTTTGGGATTGGAATGAAAACTGACCTTTACCAGTCCTGTGGCCACTGCTGAGTTTTCCAAATTTTCTGGCATATTGAGTGTAGCACTTTCACAGCATCATCTTTTAGGATTTGAAATAGCTCAACTGGAATTCCATCACCTCCACTAGCTTTTTTCATGGTGATGCTTCCTAAGGCCCACTGACTTCACATTCCAGGATATCTGGCTCTAGGTGAGTGTGAGTGATCACACCATCATGATTATCTGGGTCATGAAGATCTTTTTTGTTTAGTCACCTAATACAACACATTTTTGATTAGGGCCCAGAAAGAATTTGGAATGCTAGCATTTCTGGGTTTGGCTGGCCAAAGTACTGATCAATTCTATGAGAATTTATGTGAGAATTCAGAATTCAAGTAGAAATTCCTCAGTAAACAGATGAAGGTATGAACTCGCTGTATAGTAAGAGCTCAGGATTATTAGGCTAGTGGAATCCATAACATGAGATAAACTCCAGGAGAGAAAAATAATAATACAAAGAAGGACAACAATAGCAGCTAGTCATTTCTGAACAATTACTAAATGGTAAGCATTGTATTACATGCTTACTCAAATTACCAGATTATCCTAGGGTGTATTTTTTTACCCACACTTTTCAAATGATGAGACCAAGGCTCAGAGATGTTAGGTAAATTTTCCAGGTGTTGGGTAAATAAATTGTAGGGATGGAGTGGGGTGCAGGTGGCTTATTTGTCCCCATTTGCCTAGAACTTTCCCAGTTTTATCACCAAAAGTCACCTATCTCAGGGACAGCGCCCACCTCCAGTCCCAAGCAAACTGGGAACAACAGATCATGTAAACTTGCACCCACCGATGCTGAATTTCAAAGCTTAAGCTTTAAATTGGTTATCTTATACTGCTTCCACTGAGAAGAAAGAGAACAGATGACCAGAGATGGAACTTTGGAAAATGGTAATAACTTTAAAAATGGGAAAAGACTATAAGGTTCATACTTACAGAGCTGTGTCCTTTGCCCATTTTATCCCCAGTCTCTAATACTATGTCTAGGACAGAGGAGATCCTCAACATATATGTGTAATTAGTTAAATGATTAACGACTGATTATTAGTGATTGGATGAATGAAGAGGTAAGAGGATGAATAAGGCAACATCATATCCCACAAAGATCAAGGAGAGAGCTCAAATTAAAATAATCAATAACGATATTTAAGTAAAGAGCAATGCTTTTGCAGACAAATGGTCATGGGAACCTTCAGGTTTAGGCTTTGAAGAGGTTCACATGGAAGCTTGCTGCTGGTTGTAAACACTAGGAATAAGACCTAGATTTAGAAAAGAATGAGTCACAACATGTGTTCTTTTCCTCTCTTCATAGAGTCAGCTCAGTTAAAGGAAAAGAGGGAGACTCGTTAGAGAATAACGCGATTACACACTGAGCAATAAGAAATACCACAGTGACAGTATTTTTTTTCCTAACTCAAGAAAGGTTAGAGGCTGGAACTATAAAGATTGAAGAGTTAACATTAGAGGGACATTGGGAGTTCTTCAGAGACACATACTGCTGCTGCTGCTGCTGCTAAGTCACTTCAGTCGTGTCCGACTCTGTGCAACCCCATAGACGGTAGCCCACCAGGCTCCTCTGTCCCTGGGATTCTCCAGGCAAGAATACTGGAGTGGGTTGCCATTTCCTCCTCCAGTGCATGAAAGTAAAAAGTGAAAGTGAAGTCGCTCAGTCGTGTCTGACTCTTCGCAACCCCATGGGCTGCAGCCTACCAGGCTCCTGCGTCCATGGGGTTTCCCAGGCAAGAGTACTAGAGTGGGGTGCCATTGCCTTCTCCAAGAGACACATGATAGCATCTCAAATAGGTGAAATTGTAGCTCACTGATTTCTTCTTTCTGTCTTTACTTTTCAGGCTGAACACCTCATGTTTTGTTCAACTGACATGAGTTTGAGCCCATTGCTATGCTGGTGTATCTCTTCTGATGTGTTCCGAGTATGTCAGCCCCACTCTTAGTAGTCTGAGCTCTATGGGGAATGTGTTATCAAAGTATGATGTGACTGGCACACAGAACACGGCTGTCACTTATCTTGTCTGGGCCTGAAGCTTCCTATGCTTAAATCTCACTAGGCTTATATTTTGCAAGCCATCTCAGACCTCAGATTTCCTCAGTTTTCTTCCCTTATTTTTCCGATGTGCAGTGCGTACATTTTTCCCTGTAGCTTTCTCTCTGCCACTACAAGAGAAGCAATGCTGCTTTAGCTATGGGAGAGGCTTCAGCGCTCTATCATGTCTATCACTAATCAACCCTTAAGCTCTGTTCTCATTTCCAAACTACTAATGTCTGGTAATGATTTCCAAGTCAGAACACACACAGCTGGATATTGAAACCTCAGGTTAAATTTTGTTTTCTGACACATCACCTGTTTGGAGTTTGAAAGTAAGTCAAAATGTGTTGCAGAAGTTATTCAAGGAAGAAGATGGGGTAATGACAAAGGTCATTCCTCTGACTTAATGCTACCAAACCACTGGAAAAAATATTTCCCTTGATCTCTGAAATCAACTTGTAGAAGTTTCAGCTCCTGAGGCAGGTACCATTATAGTTGTTATACAATTAAAACTTCCACAGAGCCTTTTTTTTTTTTTTTTTTGGAAAGCTAGGAAAATTGTTTGGGGCTAGGTTAGGATTGGTTGGATTGCTACTGATATAAACATCTCTGAATAGTATTTTTTTTTTCAAGTGCAAGAAACATAAGAACTTCAAATTAAAGAACAAAGCAGACTGTCTAGGCACAACTAGATTTTTTAAAGCAAAATTGAGTACAATAATAACAACAACTTTCTGAAACTGTCAATGCAGGAAAATTAGTTCTAACGTAAGCTTAGCCATGGGATTTTATTGAAAATGTCCTCACACTAGCATGGAGCATTTTAAATAATGAATTTACAGGGAGAAACAAAAGGAAATCACAGACAGACATTACTTAGAATAAGAAAAAAAAAACAAGTACATTTTAATGATTATAGATTTGTGTATGGAATATTTTTCCTGATTTTTGTTTCATTGTCTCTTTGTCATTGGAGGCCTATCTGATGATTTGGTTAAGTATCATGGGTGACTGTCTTTGTGTTTGCTCAGCAGAGAACAACAGTTGCAATATGTAAATAGGGTGCCTCTTTCCTTTGGATGCCTTGGGATATGTATAATAGATTAAGTTGGCTTTGTGCAGAGCAAACAGGTCTGTATTACCAAGAATATGAATAATGTCAGTTTCCATAATTGCTAACATCTGGCTTTCCATAAATCTGTTAAATTGCATGGAAGCAGAATTAGATTTCTGTGTCATAAGTAAAGCAATTACATGGAACTCTGTAGGCAATATGGTCCTATATTCAACTGTGAAATCCTTTCATTCTGGAGCAGCAAAAGCAAATCCAGATTTTGCACCCTGTTTTTATTGTGCACCCCTAGGTGTGTTCATCTTTTTGCTCAGGTTTAATTTACGAGAGGAAAACACTGCCAATATGTTTGTAACTTTCTTAAATGCAAAATAACCAAATGTTAAAAAAGCATGTTATAGCTGGGCATTAATTGCCAATTTAGAGAGTATTTTTGAGGAGACCATAAGTTAAAGATCCTTTTGTTGCCATTGTGGATCTGTTGAAATTAATCTTCCGGACAGTTCCTGGGGTGATTTGTTGATGGGTCTTTCTCTGCCATTGATCCCTTAAGCATTTAACAGGAAACTGGGATATGGAGGGAGGAGGAAAGGTGGCTTTCCTCCTATTTCAGCGTGGTTACTGCTCTCAGTATTTATTGTATTTTGAACTAGACCCAAGAGCTTTCCCAGATGAAAAGTCAACAATAAGATGTGTTCCCTGAAGAGAAGGGTTGTGGCTATGCCTCATGCTTATTGAACACCCCAAAGACTAACTTTTGGCAAAGCAGTCTTTTATAGTTGTATTGGTCTGTAAAATTCCTGGATTTAGGTAAGTTAAATGGGCTTCCCAGGTGGTACAGTTGTAAAGAATTTGACTGCCAATGTAGGAGATGCAGGTTCAATCCCTGTGTTGGAAAGATCCCCTGGAGGAGGAAATGGCAACCCACTCCAGTATTCTCGCCTGGAAGTTAAATAAATACATTACACATCCAAAGTATATTCTTTTGCACTTCGTAATGAAAAAAAGGAAAAAGATTTAGTTCTTGCCCTCAATGAGCTCACCATCTACCTATGGAGCCATGGATATATTAAACATATAACTCCCAAGAGATGAATGTAAGGATACAGAGCAAGGTACAGAGAAACTAAAAAACCAGTAGTGACTGTTTTGCAGAATGAGGGATGGTGATGCTTGGTCTTGATTTTGAAGAATGCATGGGAGTCAAGATAGCACCCAGGAAGGGAAATGCTTACCTTTTCAATTAATTTACACCCCACCCATTCCATGTAGGCTAAGAAACAGAGATAAGGAGGGGCGGGGGAGGACTCCCATAATTAGAAAAGGCATGTTCCAAGGCACAGGCAGAGGAAACATCATGGCCTCTTTGTGGGTCACCCAGACCAGATAGGAGGCTAATGCAATAGTCCTGGTGAGAAATATGAAAGTCAGAATTGAGTTCAAAGAAGCCTGAGTTTTATTTTTATGATTATATAGGTGATGAGCCACCTAGCTAGCTAGCTAGCTATCATCAGTTTACTCTCTATCTGTATCTCCAGACCTACAAACCAGATTATAAATGTGATAAGAGAAGTATAAGACACTGTTGTGTTACTTTCAGAAAAAATATAGGAGTGAGAATAATGCAAAAAATATCACTTTAGTATTGTTCAAAGATAGCATATATCTAAACAGTAAACCATGTACCACCAACTATCATTGCAATGAGTGTTCAGAGAGGGTGAATAATCACTCTAAACTGTAATCATATTGGAAGATACTTAACTGAGGAGGTAGGGCTTGAAGTTGGTCTTAATCATTTATATTCACTAAATAAACAAATATTTTTGAGTACTTATTATGTTATCTATGTTTTTACCTTCAAAAGACTATAGAGTAG
The DNA here is from genome assembly GCF_054371585.1 of Giraffa tippelskirchi. Taxonomy (NCBI): domain Eukaryota; kingdom Metazoa; phylum Chordata; class Mammalia; order Artiodactyla; family Giraffidae; genus Giraffa; species Giraffa tippelskirchi. The sequence continues at coordinate 24,960,608 of NC_137284.1, forward strand.
GTGGGTATGGTTTTATACAGTTGATAATTGAAGGTCAGAAAGACTAAATAATGTGACCAAGGAGACACAGTGTAGTGTACAAAATGACCAGTACATAATAAGCACCAATTAATTGGAAGAGTTTGGTTTCAAACACGTGTGACCTGACTCCTGCATTCATTGCTACTTTTTTGTTGGGAAGGATTACAGAAAAAAGACTGGGAAGATGAGCTAGGCTTCTAGGCAGGAGCGCCATAGGGTCATATGTGTTACCCAGGAGTAATGAAGAAGTAATTAAGGTCTGCTGTAGTTGACTTGGAATATAGATAGCATAATTTAGGATCATTTCCACAGATGTCAGAGGAGGAATAATTATTCATTAAGTCAATGTTTTGACTGAGGCTACAATTGGTAGAACAAAGATAAAAGAATAAATCTTATAATGAACTAGCTTCCAGGAATATTATTGGAATTCCTTAACATCTTCCACTTTGTACTGTGGCTATAAAGCCAAGTTTTATACCATTATAGTGCATATACTCAGTAAGGGAAGATGGGTCATTGTTTCTCATTGTTATTAAAGTCACTATAGTTTTAAAATTCTAGCAAACTAATTATACCATATTCTCTGAATTTCAACTAAAAATGCTGAAGAGGGACCATGCAAGATTTTATCCTTGAAAAAGAATTGCAATGTCTAGAGGGCAAATTAGTTGAAAGTAGATAAAACCACAGACTATTCTAGTATGCTTAAAGAAGACTTTAGGCATTGAGTTGGCACAGTTTAGTGGAAAGAACTGTAGTATACCTTTTGAAAGACCCAACACAGTCTTTGCTCTAACAGATACCAGCTGTGTGACCACTTAGCCATCTCTGTAACAACTTAGTTCTTCTTTTGTAGAATAAAAATAACTATTTCCATCCTGCAATTATATGACATGACTTGTGAAAAAGAACTCTGAAAAACTTTGATATATGTATATACACACACACACACATAAAATAATAGCAGTAAAGTTGATTTTATGTCTCTGAGCACTTTTTTACTTTGCGTACTTAAGGGGGAAATGCCATTTATAATTACTTTTTTGTGTGCAACTTAGTTCCATAATTCTTGAAAAAATGCCTACAATTAAGATGGATTGTAGTGTGAAGTGTGAGTTAATTTATACTGTTATTCTCACCTGCAGTAGGAGTCAAGCCTACCAATTAGTAGCCTACCACCAGTTTTATATATACTGCTGTGCTCCTCATCACTTTCATGGGGACAGTGTCTTTAAGTCACTGTCAACATTTATAGCACCATTGTGCAAAAACCCTGGTGCAGAGCAGGCTTTTGGTAAAAATATGTTGAAATTAACATTGTCATCTGAAAGATATTTGAAGAGCTTGGCAGTAGATTAGTCAATGGAGAAGACAGATGACCTGACAAATGGCTAATGTTTTCAAATACAAATACTTTAAAGACTGTCATAAGAAAAATCAAGTGGACTTTCCTTGAGTGATTTCAGAACTGGTACCTAAGTAGAAGTCACTAAATAATATATTTTATTTCAATTTAAGGAAGACATTTCTGAAAGAGTTATTCAAAGATGGAATTTGCTGGCTTGTGAAGTAATAGGTTCAGGAAAAGTACTCCAACCAGGGATGGATAGCTATGTGCTTGAGATGCTAAGGTCACCAGAGCTCTGAATGTCAAGGAGGGCTACTGGATTTACGTTTTTCTTCCATACTTGACTGTCAATGAAAAACAGCAAAATATACGGTGTCTTTCATCAGAATTCATGCCATACCCCAACTGTAGCCTCAAGATGTTTTCTTGTGTGAGTAAAACTGCTGCTAGTCATTAAGGTGGTGAGTTTTTGATTAGGCAAGGCATCCTCTAAGAATTATTTCCTTTTCTTTCAACGTTGGCTCCAGGATCTGGGGGCAGCCTAATTGGCTCAGGATTGCTCTCATTCTTCACTTGTTCCTACTCCGAGGCTTATCTATTCACTCCTTTCCTAAACGACCCAGATCTCCATGGGGTGTCTCTACACTGTTAATGAATTAGCAGTATTTATTGCCTCTGGATGGTATAGTTCGTGAAGATCTCCTAAAACTAGTTCAGGATTGCTACTGAATAATTCAATAATTAGAGCCTGACAGCTATGGGTTTGAGTCCCAGACTGACCACTTATTAACCATACGACAGTGGGCATGCTATTTAATTTACAGGAGCCTCAGCTCCATCATTTCCCAACTAGAGATAAGATTAGATTGTCCTACACAGAGCTACTTTGCAGAGTAAAGGAGATAATGCACCTAAACAGCTTAGCACAGTACTTGACACAAAGCAAACGCTTGATGATGTTAACTAGTGCTACAGTCAGTGATTATGACTTTCTAATAATCATCCTGGCTAGAGTCTAAAGCTCCCTGCTTTCTCTGTTGCAGACATTGATGAATGTGCCTTAAGAACCCATACCTGTTGGAATGATTCTGCCTGCATCAACCTGGCAGGGGGCTTCGACTGCCTCTGTCCCTCCGGGCCCTCCTGCTCCGGTGACTGCCCCCATGAAGGCGGGCTGAAGCGCAACGGGCAGGTGTGGACTCTGAAAGAAGACAGGTGTTCTGTCTGTTCCTGCAAGGTGAGGCTGGTGTGGTGCAGTGGAAACTGTCACTGTTCTTTCTGTCCTTCCTCCTCTGCTCTCCCTCCCCATCTATTTCCACCCCTGGTTGTTGATTCATGGGTCTCCTGTAGTTCCTGAAAAGGATTCAGTCCTAATCCCTACTACTGCTAATGATGATGCTGGGTGGCAGGCAGACATGCTGGGAATGAGGTGAGGTGTAAGGTTGCAAAGAGACTGGTGAATACATGCGGAGCAGGGCAGAGAAGCCAGTGAGCCCTCCTACTGAGAGCCGGAAGTGCCTTTAAGGTTGGTTGGGTGAGAGCTTTAATGAGCCCTCATCTCCTACTTTTACAGTCTTGATGATTAAAACTTCTCTTTCCCCGAAATGATCACCTGCGTGAACTTGCTCACTCTTCTGGTGACATCATCCAGAAAAGCAAGGCTCAGAGGCTTGTAGTGGCCAGAGACAGGTGAACCTCTGACACATTCTGAACACATGACAATGATAGTATGAGGCTGTCTGGTAAATGATGTCTTTTCGTTGTGCTCAGTGCTGGGTAATTCCTTACATTAAGTTGTTTGGAAGTGAGTTCAATGCTTATGAAAACAAAATTCTGTCATCGACTAGCTTTGCTTTATGCTTTGCAAAATGGGCCTATTAAAGTGTTTGATTCCCTTGTGCTTTATTTCTTCTTTTGTTGATCTTGCCTATTCAGTTTCCTTTGATATTACTTTTTCTGTAGCTCTTACATTGTATTTTTATGTCTGTTTGGATGAGACTGTTTAATCTTTGGCTTTATGGGCATGGGAACTGTGAGAAGTTACTTGCTTAGTAGCCTTGTAGAGAGCTGGTCTCCTGATAAATTCAGCATGCTCCCTGGAAACAGAGTAGAAATGAACCTTGAAAAGTCACCCAATTGGTTCACCTGCCTTCAAGTCTGTCACACCTCTAGACCTGGAGGCACATATTTAGGAAAGCTGTATTACTAAGTGTTTAGATCATTACTCCATAACGGCCATTTTTCCTTGTATATAAACAATTTTGTTGTTGTTTAGTAGGTAGGTCATGTCCAACTCTTTGAGACCCCATGGACTGTAGTCCACCAGGCTCCTCTGTCCATGGGATTTTTCCCAGCAAGAATACTGGAGTGGTTTGTCATTTCCTTCTCCAGTGTATATAAACCTAGTTCCCCATATTTAGACTTAGGTCCATTGCTCCCAGTCATTAAGCACCTCCTATATGCCAAGCATCCTATAATTTTTTATTAGTCATGTATTGTTCAATAGGTTACAAATACTTTTATTTATTTTTTTTTGGTTACAGATACTTCTAGTGTGTTACATTTGTCTTTTTCCCTAGCACATTAAAATTATTTATTTTAATCAAAATCTGTAATCTTTTTTACAGCTTTTTATTTTGTATTGGAGTATACCTGATTAACAATGTTGTGATAGTTTCAAGTACACAGCAAAACAACTCAGCCATACATGTATCCTTTCTCCCCTAAACTCCCATCCTATCCAGGCTGCCACACAACACTGGGCAGAGTTCCCTGTACTATATAGTGTGTCATTATCGGTTATTTATTTTAAATATACCATTATGTACATATTGATCCTAAATTCCTTAATATCCCTTTCCATAACCCTTTCCTGCTGGTAACCATAAGTTCATTCTCTAAGTCTGTGAGTCTGTTTCTGTTTTGTAAATAAGTTCATATGTATCATTTCTTTTTAGATTCCACATATAAGGGATAGCATATGATATTTCTCTTTGATTTACTTCACTTGGTATGATAATCTCTAGGTCCATTCATGTTGCTGCAAATAGCATTATTTCATTCTTTTTAATGGCTGAGTCATACTCCATTGTATGTTAAGTACCACATCCTTTTTATTCATTCCTCTATCAATGGACATTTAGGTCCAAGCATCCTTTAATTTACAAACAGCATTCCATTTAATATAGCATGACTCTGAAAAACAAAGAAACTGAGTTTCTAAGTTTTAAGGCAAGTAATGTGCACTTAATATCACAAGATATAAATTTGTAAGCTGGGATTTGAAGTTTACTTGTTTGCTCCAAATCTTAGTTTTCTCATTGTGCTACATGTCCTGTAACTCTATATATGACATCTGTTGATATTTATAAAACTAATTAAGTAATCAGTCAACCCAACTGGATTGAGCTCAATGCTCAACTCACTACTATTTTTTTTTAAATAAATTTATTTATTTTAGTTGGGGGCTAATTACAATATTGTAGTGGTTTTTGTCATACTTTGACATGAATTAGCCCTGGGTTTACATGTGTTCCCCATCCTGAACCCCCTTCCCACCTCCCTCCCCATCCCATCCCTCTGGGTCATCCCATTGCCCCAGCCCTGAACATTTGTCTCGTGCATCAAACCTGGAATGGTGTTCTGTTTCACATATGATAATATACATGTTTCAATGCTATTCTCTCAGAAAGTCCCACCCTCACCTTCTCCCTCAGAGTCCATAAGACAGTTCTGTGCATCTGTGTCTCTTATCCTGTCTCGCAGATAGGGTTATCGTTACCATCTATCAAATTCCATATATATGCATTAGTATACTGTATTGGTGTTTTTCTTTCTGGCTTACTTCACTCTGTATAATGGGCTCCAGTTTCATCCATCTCAATAGAACTGATTCAAATGTATTATTTTTAATGGCTGAGTAATATTCCATTGTGTATATATACCACAGCTTCCTTATCCATTTGTCTGCTGATGGACATCTAGGTTGCTTCCATGGCCTGGCTATTATAAACAGTGCGGTGATGAACATTGGGGTACACGTGTCTCTTTCAATTCTGGTTTCCTCGGTGTGTATGCCCAGCAGTGGGATTGCTGGGTCGTATGGCAGTTCTATTCCCAGTTTTTTAAGGAATCTCCACACTGTTCTCCATAGTGGCTGTACTAGTTTGCAATCCCACCAACAGTGTAAGAGGGTTCCCTTTTCTCCACACCCTCTCCAGCATTTATTGCTTGTAGACTTTTGGATAGCAGCCATTCTGACTGGTGTGAAATGGTACCTCATTGTGGTTTTGATTTGCATTTCTCTAATAATGAGTGATGTTAAGCATCTTTTCATGTGTTTGTTAGCCATCTGAATGTCTTCTTTGGAGAAATGTCTGTTTAGTTCTTTGGCCCATTTTTTGATTGGGTCGTTTATTTTTCTGGAATTCAGCTGCAGGAGTTGCTTGTATATTTTTGAGATTAATTGTTTGTCTGTTGCTTCATTTGCTATTATTTTCTCCCATTCTGAAGGCTGTCTTTTCACCTTGCTTATAGTTTCCTTTGTTGTGCAAAAGCTTTTAATTTTAATTAGGCCCCATTTGTTTATTTGTGCTTTTATTTCCAATATTCTGGGAGGTGGGTCACGGAGGATCCTGCTGTGGTTTATGTCAGAGAGTGTTTTGCCTATGTTTTCCTCTGGTCTTATGTTTAGATCTTTAATCCATTTTGAGTTTATTTTTGTGTATGGTGTTAGAAAGTGTTCTAGTTTCATTCTTTTACAAGTGGTTGACCAGTTTTCACAGCACCGCTTGTTAAGGAGATTGTCTTTTCTCCATTGTATATTCTTGCCTCCTTTGTCAAAGATAAGGTCCAAAGATAAGGTGCGTGGATTTATCTCTGGGCTTTCTATTTTGTTCCATTGATCTATATTTCTATCTTTGTGCCAGTGCCATACTGTCTTGATGACTGAACTCACTACTATTTTAATGACTATGTAAGGACATTCCCTCAAGCAGTCTTCAGGTTATTAAGTACAATATTTAAGCATGTGGCACTGACTCAGAGCAAAAGTTTTTGAGAGACAGAAAAGCTTGTTTTGGGTTAGAGTGGCTGAGAAAGGCTTATGGGAGAGGTTGGCAATTAGGTCTCCATTCAGCCAGCAAAATGAAGATGAATTCCTTTACTAATTCTATTCTAGAAAATATTGCTTTACCTAACCTTTGTGGAGGCTTAAAACCTGGCCCCATACTATTTTTAAGGCTTTCTATATCCCTGATACCTAGAACAGGCAAGGGATTTTAGTTGAGTCTTGACCAATATGAAACCAAAATTTATTTTTCAGTTGTTGTTTTATTAAAGTCCATGATAAAGCAGGGCACTTACCAATCATTAAAATTTTTCCAAAACCTCATTAATTGGCTGTGCTAATAATCCAACAGACTGAGTTGATTTATGCTACTCTGACTCCTAAAGTATCTATGACAACTTCTGGGAATTAGACTGACATTGCCACAGGAAAGTAACAAACCCTGTCATCTTATTTTTTTAATATAATGTGTCTCCACTATCCCTCCTTTATGCACAAAGTACTGAGCAGAGTTCATTACATAAGTCTTTTTTTTTTTTTTAATTTTATAAATTTATTTATTTTAGTTGGGGGCTAATTACTTTACAATATTGTAATAGTTTTTGCCATACATTGACATGAATCAGCCATGGGTTTACATGTGTTCCCCTTCCTGGACCCCCCACCCACCTCCCTCCCCATCCCATCCCTCTGGGTCATCCCATTGCCCCGGCCCTGAGCCCTTGTCTCATGCATCGAACATGGAATGGTGTTCTGTTTCACATATGATAATATACATGTTTCAATGCTATTCTCCCAGAACGTCCCACCCTCACCTTCTCCCTCAGAGTCCATAAAATTGTTCTGTGCATCTGTGTCTCTTATTCTGTCTCGCATATAGGGTTATCGTTACCATCTTTCAAATTCCATATATATGCATTAGTATACTGTATTGTTGTTTTTCTTTCTGGCTTACTTCACTCTGTATAATGGGCTCCAGTTTCATCCATCTCAGTAGAACCGATTCAAATGTATTTTTTTTAATGGCTGAGTAATATTCCATTGTGTATATGTACCACAGCTTCCTTATCCATTCGTCTGCTGAAGGACATCTAGGTTGCTTCCATGTCCTGGCTATTGTAAACAGTGCTGCGATGAACATTGGGGTACACGCGTCTCTTTCAATTCTGGTTTCCTCGGTGTATATGCCCAGCAGTGGGATGGCTGGGTCATATGGCAGTTCTATTCCCAGTTTTTTAAGGAATCTCCACACTGTTCTCCATAGTGGCTGTACTAGTTTGCATTCCCACCAACAGTGTAAGAGGGTTCCCTTTTCTGCACACCCTCTCCAGCATTTATTGCTTGTAGACTTTTGGATAGCAGCCATTCTGACTGGTGTGAAATGATACCTCATTGTGGTTTTGATTTGCATTTCTCTAATAATGAGGGATGTTGAGCATCTTTTCATGTGTTTGTTAGCCATCTGTATGTCTTCTTTGGAGAAATGTCTGTTTAGTTCTTTGGCCCATTTTTTGATTGGGTCGTTTATTTTTCTGGAATTCAGCTGCAGGAGTTGCTTGTATATTTTTGAGATTAATTGTTTGTCTGTTGCTTCATTTGCTATTATTTTCTCCCATTCTGAAGGCTGTCTTTTCACCTTGTTTATAGTTTCCTTTGTTGTGCAAAAGCTTTTAATTTTAATTAGGTCCCATTTGTTTATTTTTGCTTTTATTTCCAATATTCTGGGAGGTGGGACATGGAGGATCCTGCTGTGATTTATGTCGGAGAGTGTTTTGCCTATGTTTTCCTCTAGGAGTTTTATAGTTTCTGGTCTTACGTTTAGATCTTTAATCCATTTTGAGTTTATTTTTGTGTACGGTGTTAGGAAGTGTTCTAGTTTCATTCTTTTACAAGTGGTTGACCAGTTTTCCCAGCACCACTTGTTAAAGAGATTGTCTTTTCTCCATTGTATATTCTTGCCTCCTTTGTCGAAGATAAGGTGTCCATAGGTGCGTGGGTTTATCTCTGGGCTTTCTATTTTGTTCCATTGATCTATATTTCTATCTTTGTGCCAGTACCATACTGTCTTGATGACTGTGGCTTTGTAGTAGAGCCTGAAGTCAGGCAGGTTGATTCCTCCAGTTCCATTCTTCTTCCTCAAGATTGCTTTGGCTATTCGAGGTTTCTTATATTTCCATACAAATTGTGAGATGATTTGTTCTAGTTCTGTGAAAAATACCATTGGTAGCTTGATAGGGATTGCATTGAATCTATAGATTGCTTTGGGTAGTATACTCATTTTCACTATATTAATTCTTCCAATCCATGAACACGGTATATTTCTCCATCTGTTTGTGTCCTCTTTGATTTCTTTCATCAGTGTTTTATAGTTCTCTATATATAAGTCTTTTGTTTCTTTAGGTAGATATATTCCTAAGTATTTTATTCTTTTTGATGCAATGGTGAATGGTATTGTTTCCTTAATTTCTCTTTCTGTTTTCTCATTATTGGAGTATAGGAATGCAAGGGATTTCTGTGTGTTAATTTTATATCCTGCAACTTTACTATATTCATTGATCAACTCGAGTAATTTTCTAGTAGAGTCTTTAGGGTTTTCTATGTAGAGGATCATGTCATCTGCAAACAGTGAGAGTTTTACTTCTGCTTTTCCTATCTGTATTCCTTTTATTTCTTTTTCAGCTCTGATTGCTGTGGCCAAAACTTCCAAAACTATGTTGAATAGTAGTGGTGAAAGTGGGCATCCTTGCCTTGTTCCTGACTTTAGGGGAAATGCTTTCAATTTTTCGCCATTGAGGATAATGTTTGCTGTGGGTTTGTCATATATAGCTTTTATTATGTTGAGATATGTTCCTTCTATTCCTGCTTTCTGGAGGGTTTTTATCATAAATGGATGCTGAATTTTGTCAAAGGCTTTTTCTTCATCTATTGAGATAACCATATGGTTTTTTTCTTTCAGTTTGTTAATGTGGTGTATTACATTGATTGATTTGCGGATGTTAAAAAAACCTTGCATTCCTGGGATAAAGCCCACTTGGTCATGATGTATGATCTTTTTAATATGATGTTGGATTCTGTTTGCTAGAATTTTATTAAGGATTTTTGCATCTATGTTCATCAGTGATATTGGCGTGTAGTTTTCCTTTTTTGTGACATCTTTGTCTGGTTTTGGAATTAGGGTGATGGTGGCCTCATAGAATGAGTTTGGAAGTTTACCATCTTCTGCAATTTTCTGGAAGAGTTTGAGTAGGATAGGTGTTAGCTCTTCTCTAAATTTTTGGTAGAATTCCGCTGTGAAGCCGTCTGGTCCTGGGCTTTTGTTTGCTGGAAGATTTCTGATTACAGTTTCGATTTCCGTGCTTGTGATGGGTCTGTTAAGATCTTCTATTTTTTCCTGGTTCAGTTTTGGAAAGTTATACTTTTCTAAGAATTTGTCCATTTCTTCCAAGTTGTCCATTTTATTGGCATATAGCTGTTGGTAGTAGTCTCTTATGATCCTTTGTATTTCTGTGGAGTCTGTTGTGATCTCTCCATTTTCATTTCTAATTTTGTTGATCTGATTCTTCTCCCTTTGTTTCTTGATGAGTCTGGCTAATGGCTTGTCAATTTTGTTTATCTTCTCGAAAAACCAGCTTTTAGTTTTGTTGATTTTTGCTATGGTCTCTTTTGTTTCTTTTGCATTGATTTCTGCCCTAATTTTTAAGATTTCGTTCCTTCTACTGACCCTGGGGTTTTTCATTTCTTCCTTCTCTAGTTGCTTTAGGAGTAGAGTTAGTTGATTTATTTGATTTTTTTCTTGTTTCTTGAGGTACGCCTGTATTGCTATGAACCTTCCCCTTAGTATTGCTTTTACAGTGTCCCATAGGTTTTGGGTTGTTGTGTTTTCATTTTCATTCGTTTCTATGCATAATTTGATTTCTTTTTTGATTTCTTCTGTGATTTGTTGGTTATTCAGAAGCGTGTTGTTTAGCCTCCATATGTTGGAATTTTTAATAGTTTTTTTCCTGTAATTGAGGTCTAATCTTACTGCATTGTGGTCAGAGAAGATGGCTGGGATGATTTCAATTTTTTTGAATTTACCAAGGCTAGATTTATGGCCCAGGATGTGATCTATCCTGGAGAAAGTTCCATGTGCACTTGAGAAAAAGGTAAAATTGATTGTTTTGGGGTGGAAAGTCCTGTAAATATCAATTAAATCTAATTTGTCTATTGTATCATTTAAAGTTTGCGTTTCCTTGTTAATTTTCTGTTTAGTTGATCTATCCATATGCGTGAGTGGAGTATTAAAGTCTCCCACTATTGTTGTGTTATTGTTAATTTCCCCTTTCATACTTGTTAGTATTTGCCTTATATATTGTGGTCCTCCTATGTTGGGTGCATATATATTTATGATTGTTACGTCTTCTTCTTGGATTGATCCTTTGATCTTTATGTAGTGTCCTTCTTTGTCCCTTTTCACATCCTTTATTTTAACGTCTATTTTATCTGAAATGAGTATTGCGACTCCTGCTTTCTTTTGGTCTCCGTTTGCATGAAATATGTTTTTCCATCCCTTCACTTTCAGCCTGTGTGTGTCCCTAGTTTTGAGGTGGGTCTCTTGTAGACAGCATATATAGGGGTCTTGTTTTTGTATCCATTCAGCAAGCCTTTGTCTTTTGGTTGGGGCATTCAACCCATTTACATTTAAGGTAATTATTGATAAGTATGATCCCGTTGCCATTTACTTTGTTGTTTTGAGTTCGTGTTGAAACATCCTTTCTGTGTTTCCTGTTTAGAGAAGATCCTTTAGCATTTGCTGGAGAGCTGGTTTGGTGGTGCTGAATTCCCTCAGCTCTTGCTTGTCTGTAAAGCTTTTGAATTCTCCTTCATATCTGAATGAGATCCTTGCTGGGTACAGTAATCTGGGTTGTAGATTATTCTCTTTCATTACTTTAAGTATGTCCTGCCATTCCCTTCTAGCCTGAAGGGTTTCTATTGAAAGATCAGCTGTTATCCTTATGGGGATCCCCTTGTGTGTTATTTGTTGTTTTTCCCTTGCTGCTTTTAATATTTGTTCTTTGTGTTTGATCTTTGTTAATTTGATTAATATGTGTCTTGGGGTGTTTCGCCTTGGGTTTATCCTGTTTGGAACTCTCTGGGTTTCTTGGACTTCTGTGACTATTTCTTTCCTCATTTTAGGGACATTTTCAACTATTATCTCCTCGAGTATTTTTTCATGGCCTTTCCTTTTATCTTCTTCTTCTGGGACTCCTATGATTCGAATGTTGGGGCGTTTCATATTGTCCCAGGGGTCCCGGAGGTTTTCCTCATTTCTTTTGATTCTTTTTTCTTTTTTCCTCTCTGCTTCATTTATTTCCATCATTCTATCTTCTACCTCACTTATCCTATCTTCTGCCTCCGTTATTCTACTGTTGGTTCCCTCCAGAGTGTCTTTTATCTCCTTTATTTCATTATTCATTCTATATTGACTCCTTTTTATTTCTTCTAAGTCCTTGATAAACGTTTCTTGCATCTTCTAAATCTTTGTCTCCAGGCTATTTATCTGTAACTCCATTTTGCTTTCAAGATTTTGGATCATTTTTATTATCATTATTCTAAATTCTTTTTCAGATAGATTCCCTATCTCCTCCTCTTTTGTTTGGCTTTGTGGGTATCTCTCATTTTCCTTTACTTGCTGAGTATTTCTCTGCCTTTTCATCTTGTTTAGATTGCTGTGTTAGGCGTGGCCCTTCTGTATTCTGGTAGTATGAAGTTCCTCTTTATTGTGGAGGTTCCTCACTGCGGTTGGGGTTGGACAGGTGGCTTGTCAAGGCTTCCTGGTTGGGGGAGCTTGTGTCGGTGTTCTGGTGGGTGGAGCTGGATTTCTGCTCTCTAGAGTGCAATGGAGTGACCAGTATTAATTTTTGAGATGTCTATGGATTTGGTGTGCCTCTGGGCAGCCTGTATATTGATGCTCAGGTCTATGTTCCTGCGTTGCTGGAGAATTTGCGTGGTATGTCTTGCTCTGGAACTTATTGGCTCTTGGGTGGAGCTTGGTTTCAGTGTATTTATGGAGGCTATTGGATGGTCTCTTATTAATTAATGTTTCCCCTGGCTTTCAGTCTTATTCTTGCAGTAGCCTCAAGACTTCTCCTTCCATACAGCCTCAATAATAAAACTTTTAGGTTAATGGTGAAAAGATTCTCCACAGTGAGGGATACCCAGAAAGGTTCACTGAGTTACATGGAGAGATGGGGGGGGGGGGTTGAGGTGACCAGGAGGGGAAGAGGGGAATACAAATGTGGAGAGAGCAATCTAGCCAGTAAGCACTTCCCTCTGTGCTTTCCACAGTTTGGAACCCTCAGAGTGGTTCACAGAGATACATAGAGAGGGGGGAGGAAGGTAATAGAGGTGAGCATGAGTAGAAAGGGAGGAATCAAGAGGGGAGAGAGATCTGGGCAGTATCCTGTTCCTGAAGTGTTCTCCGGTACCCAGAACACCCTCAGAGATTCACAGAATTGGGTTGAGAAGAGAAGGAGGAGGGGGGGAGATAGAGGTTCCCTGGGGGAGAAGAAAGAGCATCAATAGGGGGAGAGAGTGATCAGGCCAGTGATCACACTCCTGAGTAAAAATGGGTCCTAAAGATTGGGTTCTTAAATGTACACAATTGATATCAAATATGTAAAACAAAGATTAAAAATCTAGAGTAGAGGTTAGACTCTTATAAAACTTACAATCTAAAAAAAAAAAAGAAAAAAAGGAAACAGTGTAAAAAGAAAAAAAAACAGTAAAACAGTAAAAAAAAGAAACAGTAAAAAAAAGTAAAACAGGAAAAAAAACATTACAAAAAGAAAACACAAAAGGTATAAGATATATGTATGTAGTTTGCTTCAGAAATAGGGTTTTTTTTTTTTGCAAGTTAATAGTGGGTTATGAAAATGAAAGTTAAAGGTGTAATAGAGGACTTGAAGAAAAAGGAAAGAAGAGAAAAAAATTTTTTTAATTAAAAAAAATTAAAAAAAAAAAAATAATAGTAAAAAATATATATATCCCGGACTTTCTCTGGAGCTGTTGTGAGCAGTGTGGGATCTGCTCAGTTTCAGATAGATCCTTATTCCTGCTTATACTTTTCAAGATCTATAGGTCCTTTTCAATGCAGTCGGTATTAACTACAGGGATTTTAATCTGTTTGCCTGTCCCTTCCAAAGCGCTTCCCTCTGTTTATTTGGCTTCTGTTTGGAGATCTCTTCAGTATCTAATTTCCGCCCTGCAACAAAGCGGTGGAGGTGTTCTCTTTAGGTTCGCTTGTTCAATCGTGCTGTGGGGAGGAAGGAACACTGCAAATCTGGCGTGTGTGTGGTAAGCTCGCAGTGTCTCGGCCGCACTGGGTTCGCCCCCGCTCACGGCGTGTGTGCTTTCCCCGTCTACCCTGCTCAGGCTTCAGGTTACTCGGCCAGGGAGCGGGCCCTGAGCTGCGTGCACTTCCCAGGTCTAAGCCGCTCAGGTTCAGGCTCCCGGTTACTCCACAAAGGCGCAGACTCGGTTTCGCCCGCGGCTTGTGCCGTTCCCGGTCGGAGCTGCCCCGACGGCCAGGAGTTTGGTGAGCGCGCTGTCCCCTGTTGGGGCGGTGCGGCTTATCACCTCCCTGGTCCCCGCCTCGGTTTACGGGCGCGCCCGGCTCCGGTGTGCTTTGTGTCGGTTCTGGGGAGCTGGTCTCTGGCTGTGACCCTCCCGGCGGCTGTCGACCCTCCGGGATCTCAGGCAGTCTTTGCTTAGAAACTGGGAGCCTGTTTGCAGTTTGGTAGGGGGTGCCCTCTCTGGAGCCGAGTTTGCCCCTTTCCGGCTCTGGCGGGCCCCGTCTGCCCGCTGTGTCCGGCGGGGGATGGGGCGGTCCGCAGCCGGCTAGCTCTCCTCTGGTATCGCTCAGTTCTTTGTTCTGTGAGCGGGCCGGCAGTGCCTTAGAGTTGGGCTTTTCGCGGGATAGTTCTCTCTCTCTGGCTGTCCCACAGTTTAGGTTACTATCTCACGTTAGCTCCCTCAGATTGCCCTCGGGGCACTCGGGCCCGGTCCTTACCCTAGGCAGTGCCGCCCGCTCCTCTCCGTTCAGCCCCCACTTGCTGGTGGCGGATGATGCGAGCGTCTGGGGTTCTTTGCTGGGAGTTGCTTTAGGCACGTAATCTGTGGATTTTATTTATTTTTTCCTCCCAGTTACGTTGCCCTCCGAGATAAGAAATCCTCCCCCACACCCGCCGGTGAGAGGGTTTCCTGGTGCTTGGAAATTCCTCCTCTTTTACGACTCCCTCCCCGGGACGAGTCTCCGTCCCTAACTCTTTTGTCTCTCTTTTTATCTTTTATAATTTCTCCTACCTCTTTTGAAGATAATGCGCTGTTTTTGTGGAAGCCTGACGTCCTCAGCCAGCCTTCAGAAGTAGTTTTGTGAAGTTTGGTCAGCGTTCAGATGTTCTTTCGATAAATTTGTGGAGGAGAGAGTGGTCTCCTCGTCCTATTCCTCCGCCATCTTAGCCCCGCCTCAAGATACATCTACATAAGTCTTTTAAAAAAGAAAAATTACCCATGAATAGCACAGCTTGTAAGAGGTTATAGAATGAAAGGAAAGCTGGTTTTAGGAGCTGAACCAAGAAGCCTGAATCAAATTCCATAGATAATCTTCAAAAAAATGAACTTATTTTTAATCCCCTTTGTTTCCACTATTTTCAGTTGTAAGTATTCTATTCTGATTTGATAAGAAATATTTCCAGTACTTAAGCATGCAATTGAACTATTATTATGGCATCATCTTAGAGGCTAGAAGTAAAATCAAGGTTAAGTTATGAAATGCTGACTTTTTAATCATACTCTGGATGTTTCCAATTCAAATATAAACAAATCACATGAGCAGAATCACAAAAGCCAACCACAGCTCAAGGCATACTGTTGAAAGAAGCAAGGTCAGAGTTCTTTCATCCTTGAAAATCAGTACATCAGGTTAGCTAATGTTTCATGTCAATTGAAAAAGAAGCCTTGAAACATATCCACAGCTGAATGGAGTTCAGTGATAAAGCTAGGCTAGCACAAATGGATATGGGCTCTGTTTAGGTGAAATGTACCTCCTTGACAGTGACAATGCTTGTGTGCGCCTTAAGACTACTAAGTTGATTAGGCACAGAATAATTGCCTAATTTGGGGGGAATGCATGTTCCTCCAAATCACAGAAACCCAGAGTAAAAAATGGATCTCTCTTTAGGCTTCATCCCTAAATCTTACGTTATTTCTTTTCATAGATACCCATTTGTGGCTTTTTCTTTCATAAATTTGTTGCAGACTTATGGAGATACCTTTTATTTTCTATCTGCGCTACATGGCAAGGTAGAGAGGTCTTGAGTTTATTAGTTTCCAGGAAATGGAGCATTTTAGTATGAATGGTTACATTTATATTGATGACCATGGAGATGAATGGGGAAATGGATACACAATTAACCACCTGTCATGCTATGGTAGTGTCATGAACAATTTATTTGTTGTAGAAATTTAGGAAAAAGAAGTGTGCTCTATTCTGGGAGAATGAAGAAAGGAATAGGGAATGACTTCACAGAGTAGGTGACTTTTGAATACATTCTTAAAGGATGAGAAATTTATCCAAGTAGAGATGTGGGGAAAGTGAATTCCAAACAGAAGGAAAAGCAAGAACAAAGAAGCAGAAGCATAACAATATATATTAAAGGATATATAAAGTGAATGATGAGAGTAGACTATCAGGAGCAAGGAGAGTGTGGGAAGGTTATAAGAGGTGATGAGCCTGGAGATAAAGGATGGGGATGGAGTCAGGCTTTGGAATTTAGACTTTATCCTGTGAGCAGTTGAGGATCAAGAGAGATTTTTTCATTTAGGATTGATAGGGCCTAATCATAGTCTGATTAATAGTATGATGGACAGACAGTGGAGATCAAAACTAAATGCAGAGATACTACTTAGACTGAAGTAAAGATTCGGGAAACTAAAGGTGAGAACCTGAATGAGCAATAGAGAGGTAAGATCACAGGGTAAGTAACACAAAAGTAAAATGATGATGGTCCTGATCAATTATGTCCCTCAGCCACTGTGGCAATGTGTGTCCTTATAGGTGAAAAAGAAACTTCAGAGTGGTGCGTTGTAAACTTAGCTGCAGATTTCCCTGGATAAAAAGAATCAAGGTGCCAGTGACAAGTAGAGACAGGATTTACAGTTACTCCCATACCTACTACTATTACTGTCATTAGTTCAGTTCAGTCACTCAGTCATGTCTGACTCTCTGCGACTCCATGGACTGCAAAATGCCAGACTTCCCTGTCCATTACCAACTCCTGGAGATTACTCAAATTCATGTTCGTTGAGTTGGTGATGCCATCCAACCATCTCATCCTCTGTCATCCCCTTCTCCTCCTCCTGCAATCTTTCCCAGAATCAGTACCTTTGCCAATGAGTCAGTCCTTCACATCAGGTAGCCAAAGTATTGATGTTTAAGCTTCAGCATCAGTCCTTCCAATGAATATTCAGCACTGATTTTCTTTAGGATGGACTGGTTGGATCTCCTTGCAGTCCAAGGGACTCTCAAGAGTCTTCTCCAACACCACAGTTCAAAAGCATCAATTCTTCGGTTCTCAGCTTTGTTTATAGTCCAGCTCTCACATCCATACATGACTACTGGAAAAACCATAGCTTTGACTTCACAGATCTTTGTCAGCAAAGTAGTGTCTCTGCTTTTTAACATACTGTCTAGGTAGGTCATAGCTTTTCTTCCAAGGAGCAAGCATCTTATAATTTCATGGCTACAGTCACCGTCTGCAGTGATTTTGGAGCCCAAGAAAATATTGTGTCCGCTGTTTCCCCATTAATTTTCCATGAAGTGATGGGACCAGATGCCATGATCTTAGTTTTCTGAATGTTGAGTTTTAAGTCAACTTTTTAACTCTCCTCTTTCACTTTCATCAAGAGGTTCTTTAGTTCTTTGCTTTCTGCCATAAGGTTGGTGTTATATGCATATCCGAGGTTATTGATGTTTCCTGCGGTAATCTTGAATCCAGCTTGTGCTTCATCCAGTGCAGCATTTCTCATGATGTACTCTGTATATAAGTTAAATAAGCAGGGTGACAATATACAGCCTTGACGTACTGCTTTCCCGATTTGGAAACGGTCTGTTGTTCCATATCCAGTTCTAACTGTTGCTTCTTGACCTGAATACAGATTTCTCAGGAGGCAGGTCAGGTGGTCTGGTATTCCCATCTCTTGAAGAATTTTCCACAGTTTGTTGTGACCCACGCAGTCAAAGGCTATGGCATAGTCAATAAAGCAGAAGTAGATGTTTCTCTGTAACTCTCCTGCTTTTTTGATGATCCAACGGATGTTGACAACTTGATCTCTTTGAAATGGTTCCTCTGCATTTTCTAAAACCAGCTTGAACATCTGGAAGTTCACGGTTCATGTACTGTTGAAGCCTGGCTTGGAGAATTTTGAGCATTACTTTACTAGTAAAGTGCAATTATGAAGTAGTTTGAGCATTCTTTGGCATTGCCTTTCTTTGGGATTGGAATGAAAACTGACCTTTTCCAGTCCCGCGGTCACTGCTGAGTTTTCCCAATTGCTGGCATATTGAGTGTAGCACTTTCACAGCATCATCTTTTAGGATTTGAAATAGCTCAACTGGAATTCCATCATCTGCACTAGCTTGTTCTTAGTAATGCTTCCTAAGGCCCACTTGACTTCATATTACAGGATTTCTGGCTCTAGGTGAGTGATCACACCATCATGGTTATCTGGGTCATGAAGATCTTTTTTGTATAGTTCTTCTGTGTTTTCTTGCTACCTCTTCTTAATAGCTCCTGCTTCTGTTAGGTCCTTACCATTTCTGTCCTTTATTGTACCTATCTTTGCATGAAAAGTTCCGTTGGATTCTCTAATTTTCTTGAAGAGATCTCTAGTCTTTCCCATTCTATTGTTTTCCTCCATTTCTTTGCATTGATCACTGAAGAAGGCTTTCTTATCTCTCCTTGCTATTCTTTGGAACTCTGCATTCAAATGGGTATGTCTTTCCTTTTCTCCTTTGCCTTTAGCTTCTCTTCTTGCTCAGCTATTTGTAGGGCCTCCTCAGACAACCATTTTGCCTTTTTGCATTTCTTTTTCTTGGGGATGGTCTTGATCTCTGCCTCCTATACAGTGTCACCAACCTCCAACCATTGTTCTTCATGCTCTCTATCAGATGTAATCCCTTGAATCTATTTCTCACTTCCACTGTATAATCGTAAGTGATTTGATTTAGATCATACCTGAATGGTCTAGTGGTTTTCCCTACTTTCTTCAATTTAAGTCTGAATTTGGCAATAAGGAGTTCATGATCTGAGTCACAGTCTGCTCCTGGTCTTGTTTTTGCTGACTGTATAGAGTTTCTCCATCTTTGGCTGCAAAGAATATCATCATCTGATTTCAGTATTGACCATCTATGATGTCCATGTGTAGAGTCTTCTCTTGTGTTGTTGGAAGAGGGTGTTTGCTATGACCAATTTGTTCCTTTGGTAAAACTCTATTAGCCTTTGCCCTGCTTCATTCTGTATTCCCAGGCCAAATTTGCCTGTTACTCCAGGTATTTCTTAACTTCCTACCTTTGCATTCCAGTCCCCTATGATGAGAAGGACATCTTTTTTTGGGTTTAATTCTAGAAGGTCTTGTAGGTCTTCATCATAGAACTGTTCAACTTCATCTTCTTCAGCATTACTGGTCGAGGCATAGACTTGGATTACCGTGATATTGAGTGGTTTGCCTTGGAATCAATCATTCTGTCATTTTTGAGATTACAACCAAGTACTGCATTTTGGACTCTTTTGTTGACTATAATGGTTACTCCATTTCTTCTAAGAGATTCCTGCCCACAATAGTAGATATAATGGTCATCTGAGTTAAATTCACCCATTCCAGTCCATCTTAGTTCACTGATTCCTAGAATGTCGATGTTCACTCTTACCATCTCCTGTGTGACCACTTCCGATTTGTCTTGATTCATGGGCCTAACATCCCAGATTCCTATGCAATATTGCTCTTTGCAGCATTGGACCTTGCTTCCACCACCAGTCACATCCACAACTGGATGGTGTTTTTGCTTTGGCTCCATCTCTTCATTCTTTCTGGAGTTAGTTCTCCACTCTTTTCTAGTAGAATATAGGGCACCTACTGACCTGGGGAGTTCATCTTTCAGTGTCCTATATATTTGCCTTTTCATACTGTTCACGGGGTTCTCATGGCAAGAATACTGAAGTGGCTTGCCGTTCCCTTCTCCAGTGGACCACATTTTGTCAAAACTCTCCACCATGACACGTCCGTCTTGAGTGTCCCTACATGGCATGGCTCATAGTTTCATTGAGTTAGACAAGGCTGTGGTCCATGCGATCAGATTGGTTAGTTAGCCTACTGTCATTTGTAGTTGGAAAATGCAGCAGGAGAAAAAAGCTTTAAAGGCCAGATTTCATTTCTGTGCTTCATTCAGAATTTTTGTTTTTCTTGTTATTTTAATTAAAATGGAAGGTGAATTAAAAAAGAAAAAACATTCATCCTAAAACTAAGTGTAATACTGCACAAAACCAGAACTGGAGTTTTTCTGGGAATTAGAGGGATGTTTTGGGAAATGCATGTTCATAACCCATCACCCACAATGTGATATTATTAAAGTCAGGGCCCAATAGTTATGGCAACAAAGAAGTTGGGTAAAATGTAGAAGACTCATGCCTTGCAATTGTCTGGAATACTGGCCATTTGATCTGGTCTCATATAAGCCTTCACCCAGAAACTGAGGAAGGTGGCCATAGTAGGGAAACTAAAAGATTCTTGCATTTCCTTCAAGTAAGGAGAGACTAACCCACTCTGCAAACAGTAACAATAAAGCCCTACAGTTCTCAGCATGGCACTCATTCTGAGAAGAGAACGAAGACCAGGGGTGAGTCAGCCTGTGCCTGGGGCTAGAGTAGACTTAGATTTCTAGAATCTTGCAGTCTACTCATAAAAATGCTTTACTTTGCTCTCAGAACTTAACCAGCAGCATTATCAATACCTTCCTGTCTAGAGTGTTTGCTGATGTCAGGAGTTGGCTGTGGAAGCCCTAAGGTTGTGTTTTTGTGTTTTTATTTTTTTTCCTTGCTTTTGTTATTATTAACTGATAAAATGAGCAAATATTCTCCCATGTGGTGGAATTATTGTTTCTAGAAACATGTAGTAGTGGAGAATCCATAGGAGAAAATGTGAGTTGTTGCATTGTGTCTTGTTTATTTTACTGAAATAAAATATGGTGCTAGTTTCAGTTGTATAATAGCAATTCAGTATTTTTATACATTATACTCAAAGTTATTACAAAATAATGGCTATATTTTCCTGTGTTGTAAAATATATCCTTGTTGCTTAATTATTTTATACACAGTAGTTTGGATCTCTTAATCCCCTGTGTTGCAACTGCCCTTCCCTCTCCCCACTGGTAACTACTGGTTTGTTGTCTGTATCTGAGTCTGTTTTGTTATACTCATTTGTTTTATTTTTTATATTCCAGATACAATTAATAACATAGAGCATTTTGTCTGACCTATTTCACTAAGTATACTTAATACCCTCTAGCTCCATCCATGTTGTTGCAAATGGCAGTATTTTATAATGTCTTTTCATGGAGCATAATCTATCAAAATATTGAATCTGTTGTACACTTGAAATTAACATAATGTTGTAAATCAACTATATTTAAACTAAAATTAACACCAGTCCTTCTCAAACTCTTCCCAAAAACACAAAGAAGAGGAAACACTTTCAAAATCTTTTTACAAGGTAAGCATTCTCCTTTTAACAAAACCAGGACAGGACTATAGTACAAAAGAAAAGTATAGGCCTATATCCTTGATATGTATATATGCAAGAATTCTCAATAAAATACTAGCAAACAAAATTTAGCAGCGTGATAAAGTGATCATTCACCATAACCAAGTGGGATTATCCTTTGGATGCAAAGATGACTCAGCATATGCAAATCAATGTGATACATCACGTTTATATAATTAAAGAAAAGACCCATATGAACATCTCAATAGATGCAGAAAAGCATTTGACTAAATTCAACAACTCTTCATGTAAAAACTCTTAGCAATTTAGGCACCAAAGAAACACACTTCAACATACTAAATGCCACACATGACATAAGACTTCAGCTAACATAATACTTAATGTTAAAATGTTGGACACTTTTTTCTTCTGAGATCAGCAACAAGGCAAGGGTGTTCATTTTCACCCTCCCTATATGTATGGTAAAAGAAGTCCTAGCTAGAGCCGTCAGGGTGGAAAAACAGTAATAGATATCAAAACTAGAAAGGGAGAAGTACAATTGTCTCCATTTGCCAATGACATGATTTTGTATAGAGAAAATCCTAAGACTCAACCAAAATTTATGGAATCTAATAAATAAATTCAGTAAACATGAGATTATAAATTAACACACCAAATTCAGTCATACTTCTATATACTAACAATGAATATTTTGAAAAAGAAATTGATCCCATTTACAATAGAATCAAACACAATAAAATACTTAGGAATAAATTTACCTAAGGAGGTGAAAGAGCTCTACTCTCAAATCTACAAAACTCTGATGAAAGAAATTAAAAACACTAATAAAGGAGACATATTCCATATTCATGAATTAGAAGAATTAATAGTTTTAAAATGTCAGTATTACCAAAAGGCACATTTGGTTTTAATGTGATCCCTATTAAGATTTCAATGGCAGTTTTTACAGAAATGGAAAATATACTCCTAAAATTTATATGTAATCTCAGAAGACCCCCCACTGTCATACCACTGACCAGAATTCAGTGTCAAGCAATCCAATTTTCAGTTTACTTCAATTTTGTGCCTTTTATCCTTCCTTCTTTGAACCTATTATTTGTTCTTTGCCATTTATTGTAAGAATGACTGTAAGAGCCATTCATAGGATTTTATGAACATGGAGAAGACAGGCACAGAAACAGTGGGCATATACTGGACTGCACCTGATGTACACTAGACACTGGACTCTACACTGAACCTAAGATTTACACTGGACGATACCTTCGACTGTACACCACAGTATACACTGGGATGTGCCCTTGGACTGTACACCAGATTGTGTCCAAATGTGCTCCAATGTGTCTAGATATTCACCGGATCTACTCAGATGTGCACTAGACTGTACACTGGATGTACAGGGAATGTACACTGGACTGTATCCTATACTGTATGCTGGATATACACTGGGATGTACACTGTACACTGGACTGTAAAGAAATAAGCACTAGCATGATGTTTTCCAGTACATCATGGACACACATCCTATGAACATATATATGCAAAATGCCAAGCTCTAATGATTTCATGATTGTTTCTTCTGATTTTTCCCTTAGGTCCAGGTATACACATCAGTCTATTTTCAAGATGCCAAAAAAGATTAAAGGTCAACTTGCTTACATTGTATTACAACCAGAGAGTGATTGATTCTAAATGTATAGCTCAAAAAACCAAAACCCCACAACTGAACTTGGTGTAAATGTATATTTGTCTACCCATAGCTGTTTTCCAAGGAGAAAATTTGGGGAGAAACCCTGTAAAGAAGTTCTCATCCTAGAGTTCAGGGAACATTACTTCTGAATCCCTTGTGTTTCTATCAATTTTCCCAGATGGCCCCAAAATAAAGCCATGGAGCAACAGATGATGTCATAATTCCAAGCAACAATGAAGAGGTACTTTCTAGTCACATAAAAAAAGGTGCAAGGATAATTGAATATTCACATGTAAAAATAAAACCCTGCACCACTATTTTACATCATTCACAAAAAAGTCAAAATGTATTCAAGACTTGAATGTAAGATCTTAAACCAAGAAACGCTTAGAAGAAAAAATAGGAATAAAGTTCCTTGTCATGGTAATGATTTTTTTAATATTATACCTAAAGCATAAGCAACAAAATTTCAAAAATAAATAATTTTGACTATATCAAGCTAAAAATTTATGAACAGCAAAAGAAATCCTCAAAATGAAACTGTAACCTACAGGCCAGGAGAAAAATTTGTAAACCATCTATCTGACAGTGGGTTAAGATATATAAAGAACTCATACAACTTAATAGCATAAAAATAAATAACCCAACTAAATATACAAAAAGGACCTGACATTTCTCAGAAGATATATGAAAGGCCAACAAGGGCATTCCAAGATTAACATCACTAGTCATTAGGGAAATACACATTAAGAGCACGAAGAGAGATTGCCTGATGCCTGTTCAAATGGCCATCATCAAAAAGACAGGAGATAACAGATACGGAAATGGAACCTTTGTGCACTGTTAGTAGGATTGAGAATTGGTATGATCACTGTGAAAAACAGCATGGAGGATCCCCCAAAAAATTAAAAATAAAATTACCATATGATCCAGCAGTTCCACTACTGGGAGTATATCCAAAGGAAATGAAAACATGAACTCAAAATCATAAGTTTACCCAGATGTTCATAGCAGCATTATTTATAATAGCTAAGACATAGAAATAATTTAAGTGTTCATAAATGGATGAGGAGTTGTGGTATGGATGAAGAGTTGTGGTATATAGTTACAATATTATATTATTCAGCCAGAAAAAAATGAAGAAACCCTACTATTTGCAACAATATGATGGGTGGACCTTAATGGCATTATGGTAAGTAAAATAAATCAGACAGAGAAAGGCAAATACTGTATGATTTCAATTACAGGTGGTATCAAGAAAGCCCAAACAAACAAACGAAAACATAGAAAAAGAGATCAGACTTGTAGAAGTGGAGGGTGTATGCTAAGGGGGTTGAAAGAAGGTGGTCAAAAGGCACAAACTTCTCTAAGATAAGTGAGTGCTGGGGATGTAATGTACAAGATGACAACTATAGTTAATATTAATGTCTAATATAAAGGGAACTTATCAAGAAAGTAAATCCTAGTAGTTAACATCTGAAGAACTTTTCATCTCTTTATGTTTGTACTTTTTTTTCTTATCTATATGAGGAAATGGACGTTAGTGGAAGCAACTGTGGTAATCCTTTCACAAAATATGCACGTCAAACACCATTATTCTGTAACTCAAATTTATAAAGTGATATATGCCACTTATTTCCCCAAAAAATTAGAAAATAACTTTTGACAGCTAACCTGTAATTGAAAAGCCAGAGTGAACACAGCTATTGTTCTGAAACATGTAAAAGTATAAGAGGGCCTATTTGGCATTCTCACATAATTGATGAGATGTGAAGTTATTTTGCACTAACTCTGGAGACTATTCACTTATTCGTTCTTTTAAACAGCATACATGGAGAAACTTGGCATTCTGATTGGGTCTCACTGCCTGTTGAATAGTATGTGCTTCCAGAAGAATCTATCCCTGTGTTTAATGTTGTTCATGAATAGTATGTGGTTCCTGAGATGGTCCTTCTGTAGCTTGGGAGGGTAATAGTCTGGTCAGCTGAGTTGACCAAATGGTTTCATGTCACAGCTATTTTTCTTCACTTCTGTTAAATCCATAGGGGAGTTATATGGGTTATGGTTATATAAGCCAAATATGTTAAAATCATTGTATATGAGCTGTAAGTCAATGGTCTATTGAAAACATCCTAATATCTGGACACACCTTTGTCCAAACTAGCTGAATTCCCTGACCCAATTAACCTGCATAACTAGAGTCTTCACATGTATACATATATGTATATATGTGTATACATATAATTTCTCATCCCTTAATATTTTGAACATTATTTCTTATTTCTCCTAATAATAGAATCATGCATACCATTTGAGGTAAAGCATTTTTTAACTTTATACTTTATTATATATGTAGCCAGTATATCTCCTTTCCATTCTCCATAAAAGAATGTAAAATGTTTAAAGATTTCTACTTTAGCTGGTAATAAACAAATCTCAGCAAGCTCTGTCTTATGCAGCATTGTCATCTGTAAAGTAGATGAAGACCTTAAGGGCAGTTCCATGAAGCTTGCAGATGTCACTGAAGGATGAAAAACTATGGTGGAAGGCAGACATAGCATCTAGAAAACATTGTGTCAGGCCAGAGAAATGAAATGGCTCTAACAAGGTGAAATACAATTGGATAAACACCAAGTTTTACACCTGCATCCAAATAACAAACCACACAAGGCACGAAAGGACTTAATGATGTTTGGTCTTAATTAATCTCAATACAGATCAACACTATGACATTACCAAAGTAGGTAAGGAAGTAAATATTAAAATCAGGCTGCATTTTAAAAACTACAGTACTTAAGACAAGATGACCATGAATATCAATTAACTTTGTCTTGGTCAGACCATTACTGAGGAATTATATCTAGCTCTCTAATTCAGCTACCTCATTTGAAAAATGGTGATAAAATTTTCTATTCCATGGAATTATCAGGATTAAAGGTGACAATGTATATAAAAAAGTTGGCACAATTTCTGACATGACATAAAAGTTAAATTGATTGTAAATGATGATAACAATTATTGGAAATACTCAAAACTGTTAAAGATGGTGGCATATATATGAGAGGATGGAAAAGCTATTCCATGCAAATGAAAATAAAAAGAAAGCTGGAGCAGCAATGCTTATGTCAGACAAAATAGGCTTTAAAATAAGGACTGTTAAAAGAGACAAAGAAGGATACTATATAATGATCAAGGAATCAATCCAAGAAGATAGAACAATTGTGAAAATATGCACTCAACATTGGAGCACCTCAATATATGTGAGACAGATGTTAACAAACATAAATGAATAAATTGACTGTAACACAATAACAATAGGGGACTTTAACTCCTCACTTACACCAATGGACATATCACCCAGTCATAAAATCAGTAAGGAAACACAGATCTTAAATGGCACATTAGACCAGATAGATTTAATTGATACATATAAAACATTCCATTCAAACAAGAATACACATTCTTTTCAAGTGCACATGGAACATTCTCCAGGATAGATCACATGCTAGGCCACAAATAAGCCTTGGGAAATTTTAAAAAGTTGAAATCATATGAAGCATCTTTTCCATTCATGACACTATGACATTAGAAATTAACCAGACACTGCCCCCACTTTCCTGGGAGTACACTGGCCACAGCCACTGCTACAAGACCTGCAAGCAGGCACTAAGCACTGCCCTCAACATCCCAGGAGCACACAAGTGCCCCTGCATGCACATTCCATATCAAGGGGATAACAGCCAGCACATGCTGGGAAAGAGGCAGCAAGCATCCAAACTAAAAGCATTCCCTCAATTCCAAAGGAGATAGCGAAGTAGAAGGCCTTGAACTCACCTCCTATCACAAAAAACAAAAGCACAACTAACCATTGAATGACAATTGACAAGACTGGAACCCACAAAATGATATCTTACATTCAAACAAAAAGAAGAGGCCACAATGAAATGGTAGGAGGGGTACTTTCATGACATAATCAAATCTCATATGTGCTGGGTGGATAACCCAGAAGCTGGAAAATAATAATATCACAGAGGTTCTCATACAAGAGTGCGAGTTTGGATCCCTATATCAGGCTCCCTAGCCAGAGCCTCTGTTATTGGGAAGAGGAATCCCAAGAGCATTTGCTTTTGAAGGTCAGCAGGAGGGCAGGAGCTCCATAGGACTGGAAGAAACCAAGACTCCACTCTTGGAGGGCACACACAAGATTTCACATATATCAGGACCCAGTACAAAGCTGTAACTCCATAGGAGCCTGGCTGGACCAACCTGCAAGTGTTAGCTTTCCTGGGGAAGCAGAGATTAGCCATGGCTCACTGAGGAGTGGGAAGACACTTGTGGCAAAGGCCCCATGGAATAATGGTAAGTGTCAACTATCCCAGGGGTCATCACTTTGACACCAAGACTTGACCCTACTCCACAGACTACAGGCTCTAGTGCTACTTCTATTAAACTTTCCATATCTATTCTTTCTTTTCTTTCTTTCCTCTCAAAATATTTGTTAGTTTTATTTTCATTGCTTTATTCCCCACTTGGCACTTTGCTTTAGTTGTTTTCCAGTTTGTGCTTTAGTTTTGTTCTTAACTAGTAAATATAATTTTTAATTTCCTTTGTTCACTGGGTCAATCAACTGTACTTCATTTTTGTTGGACTGTTTTGACTTTGCTCATGGGTGTATATATATATGTGTGTATTACATTATTTTAATTATTATTTGTCTGATTTTATAACTGCCATTTCGGAGAAGGCAATGGCACCCCACTCCAGTACTCTTGCCTGGAAAATCCCATGGATGGATGAGCCTGTTAGGCTACAGTCCATGGGGTCTCTAAGAGTTGGACACGACTGAGCGACTTCACTTTCACTTTTCCCTTTCATGCACTGGAGAAGGAAATGGCAACCCACTCCAGTATTCTTGCCTGGAGAATCCCAGGGACAGCGGAGCCTGGTGGGCTGCCATCTATGGGGTTGCACAGAGTCGGACACGTCTGAAGCGACTTAGCATAGCATAGCATAGCATAACTGCCATTTGGGGTTTATCTTTGGTTTCTAATTTTTGGATATTTGTTTTAATCTCACTTAATGCCATAACAAACCACTTGTGGAATATTCTTTCCTGACCAGAGATCAAGCCCTGAGCTTTTGGAGTGGGGGCACTGACTCCAAGACCCTAGACTACCAGAGTACTAACCCTAGGGAGTATCAAATAGTGAGAACTCACGCAAACAAAACCACTTGAATACAAGACCCAGCATCACTCAAACACCAGTAGCACCCTGTACAGGACGCCTCATCTAAACAACAAGCAAAGCAAAAATACAAAACCAATCATCAGCAGACAGGATTACCACCTCACTCAGCCTCTCCCATTAGAGGAAAAACAAAGAAACAAACAAAAACTCAGCACAAATCTCACCCTATATAAAGCTTACACAAACCAGTGAGTCAACCCTAGGAGGGCAGAAACCAAAAAGAAGAAAGAATTCAACCTTTACAAGGAAAGAATTCAGCTTTCCTTGAACCCTGGAAAAAGGAGTCCTCAAACACAGTAAGTTAAAAAAAATAATGAAAATGCAGAGAAATACTACACAAATGAAGGAACAAACTAGAAACACAGAAGTCCAAATAAATGAAAAGGAAATAGGCAAACTACCTGAAAAAGAATTCAGAATAATGATAGTAAAGATGATCAAAAACCTTGAATATAAAATGGAGAAAATGCAAGAACCAATTAAGAAAGACCTAGAAGAATTAAATAATAAACATACAGAGACAAACAACACAATTACTGAAATAAAAAATACTCTAGAAAAAATCAATAGCAGAATATCTGAAGCAGAAAAACGAATCAGTGAGCTGTAAGATAAAGTGGTGGAAATAACTTCTGAAGAGCAAAATAAAGTAAAAAGAATGAAAAGAAATGAGGATAGTCTTAGAGACCTCAGGGACAATATCAAATGCACCAACATTTGAGATATAGGGGTCCCAGAAGAAGAGAAAAAGATAGGGCATGAGGAAATTTTTGGAGAGATTATAGTTGAAAATTTCCCCAACATGGAAAAGGAAATGGTCAATCAAGTCCAAGAGGCAGAAAGTGTCCCATGCAGGAGAAACACACCAAGACACATACTAACCAAACTAACAAAGAAAGAATATTAAAAGCAGCAAGGGAGAAGCAATAAGTAACATACAAGGGAAACCCATATGCTTAACAGATGATCTTTCAGCAGAAATGCTGCAGGCCAGAAGGGAATGGCAGGATATATTTAAATTACTGAAAGAGAAATATCTACAAACAAGATTACTGTACCTGGAAAGGATCTCATTCCAAATTGATGAAGAAATAAAAAACTTTTCAGACAAGCAAAAGTTAAGAGAATTCAGTACCACCAACCCAGCTTTACAACAAATGTAAAACAGACTTATATAGTCAAATACAAGAGAAGAAAAAATATCTACAAAATCAACCCCAAACAACTAAGAAAATGGCAATAGGAACATATATATATCAATAATTACTTTAAATGTAAATGGATTAAATGCTCCAACCAAAAGACACAGACTGACGGAATGGATACAAAAACAAGACCCATATATATGCTGTCTAAAAGAAACCCACTTCAGAGCTAAAGACACACATAGGCTGAAAGTGAGAGGATGGAAAAATATATTCCATGCAAATGGGAAGCAAAAGAAAGCTCTAGTAGCAATCCTTATATCAGACAAAATAGACCTTAAAGAAAATTCCAAGACATAAGGAAGGACACTACATAATGATCAATGAATCAATCCAAGAGGAAGACTTAACAATTGTAAACATCTATGCACCCAACATAGGAGCACATCAATATGTGAGAAAAACAGTAACAGACATAAAAAGAGAAATTGACAGTGTAACAATAATAGTAGGAGACTTAAACACCCCACTCACACCAATGGACAGATCATCAAAACAAAATTAATAAGGAAACACAAGTCTTAAGTGATAAATTAGATGAGATGGATCTCATTGATATCTTTATGACATTCCATCCAAATGCAGAAGAATACACCTTCTCAAGTGCACATGGAACATTCTCCAGAATAGACCACATCTTGGGTCACAAATCAAACCTCAGTAAATTTAAGAAAATTGAAATCATATCAAGCATCTTCTCCGACCACAATGATATGAGACACGATATCAATTACAAGAAAAAAAGTGTAAGAAACACAAACACATGGAGATTAAACAACATGTTTCTAAACGTCAACAGGTTACTGAAGAAATCAAAAGAGAAATCAAAAAATTTCTAGAAACAAATGACAATGAAAACACAACAACCCAAAACCTATGGGATACAGCAAAAGCAGTTCTCAGCAGGAAGTTTATAGCAATTTAATTCTACCTCAATAAACAAGAAAAACATTGAATAGACAACCTATCTTTACAACTAAAACAACTGAACAAAGAACAACAACAAAAAACACCCAAAATTAGTATAAAAAAAGAAATCATAAATCCAAGCAGAAATAATGAAAAAGAAATGAAAGAAACAACAGTAAAGATTAATAAAACTAAAAGCTGGTTCATTGAGAAGATAAACAAAATTGATAAACCTTTAGACAGACTCTTCAGGAACAAAAGAGAGAAGAATCAAATCAACAAAATTAGAAACGCAAAAGGAAAGGTTATAGCAGACAATGCAAAAATACAAAGTATTATAAGAGACTGTTATGAACAACGCTAAGGCAATAAAATGGATAACCTGGAAGAAATGGACAGATTCTTAGAAAAGTTCAATCTTCCAAGGCTGACCCAAGAAGAAATAGAAGTTATGAACAGCCCAATTACAAGCACTGAAATTAAAGCTGTGATCAAAAATCTCCCCAAAAAACAAAAGCCCAGGACCAGATGGCTTCACAGAACTCTATCAAACACTTAGAGAAGAGCTAATGCCTATCCTTCAAAAACTCTTTCAAAAAATTGCAAAGGAACACTTCCAAACTCATTCTACAAGGCCACCATCACCCTGATACCAACACACAAAGACAACACACAAAAAGAAAACTACAGGCCAATATCACTGATGAACATAGATGCAAAAATCCTCAACAAAATTTTAGCACACAGAATTCAGCAACACATCAAAAAGCTCATACACCATGATCAAGTTGGGTTTATTCCAGGAATGCAAGGATTCTTCAATATATGCAAATCAATCAATGTGATACACCATATTAACAAATTAAAAGATAAAAACCATGTGATAATCTCAACAGATGCAGAAAAAGCCTTTGACAAAATTCAGCACCCATTTATGATTAAAACTCTTCAAAAAATGGGCATAGACGGAATCTACCTCAACATGGTAAAGGCCATATATGATAAGCCTATAGCAAACATTATTCTCAATGATGAAAAACTGAAAGCACTTCCCCTAAGATCAGTGACAAGACAAGGGTCTCCACTTTTGCCACTATTATTCAGCATAGTTCTGGAACTCCTAGCTATAGCAATCAGAGAAGAAAACAAAAGGAATCCAGATCAGAAAAGAAGAAGTAAAGCTGTCACTGTTTGCAGATTACAAGATATTGTACGTAGAAAACCCTAAAGATAGTACCAGAAAATTACTAGAGCTAATCAGTGAATTTCGCAAAGTTGCAGGATACAACATCAATATAGAGAAATCACTTGCATTTCTATACACTAACAATAAAAAATCAGAAACAGAAATTAAGGAATCAATCCCATTCACCATTGCAACAAAAAGAATTAAATATCTAGGAATAAACTTACCTAAGTAGACAAAAGAACTGTACACAGAAAATTATAAGACACTGATGAAAGAAATCAAAGACAACATAAACAGATGGAGAGATATTCCATGCTCCTGGGTAGGAAGAATCAATATTGTGAAAATGACTATACTACCAAACACAATCTACAGATTTAGTGTGATCCCTATCAAATTACCAATGGCATTTTTCACAGAGATAGAATAAAAAATTTCACAATTCATATGGAAACACAAAAGACCCCAAATAGCCAAAGCAGTCTTGATGAAGAATGGAGCTGGAGGAATCAACCTTCCTAACATCAGAGTATACTACAAAGCTACAGTCATCAAGACAGTATGGTACTGGCACAAAAACAGAAATATTGGAACAAGATAGAAAGCCCAGAAATAAACCCATGCACCTATGGGTACCTTATTTTTGACAAAGGAAGCAAAAATATGCAATGGTGCAAAGACAGCCTCTTCAACAAATGGTGCAGGGAAAACTGGTCAGCTACATATTAAAGAATGAAATTAGAAACTTCCTAACACCATACACAAAGATAAACTCAAAATGGATTAAAGACCTGCATGTAAGACCAGAAACTATAAAACTCTGAGAGGAAAACATAGGCAGAACACTCGACAACATAAATCAAAGCAAGATCCTCTATGACCCACCTCCTAGAGTAATGGAAATAAAAACAGAAGTAAACAAGTGGGGCCTGATTCAACTTAAAAGCTTCTGTGCAGCAAGGGAAACTATAAGCAAGGTTAAAAGACTACTCTCAGAATGGGAGAAAATAATAGCAAATGAAACAACTGACAAAGGATTAATTTCCAAAATATACAAGCAGCTCATATAACTCAATACCAGAAAAACAAACCACCCAACCAAAAATGTATGAAGACCTAAACAGACATTTTTCCAAAGAAGACAAACAGATAGCTAACAAACCCATGAAACAGTGCTCAACATCGCTCATTATTCAGTTAGTCACTCAGTTGTGTCCGACTCTTTGCGACCCCCATGAATCGCAGCACGCCAGGCCTCCCTGTCCATCACAAACTCCTGGAGCCTACCCAAACTCATGTCCATCGAGTAGGTGATGCCATCCAACCATCTCATTCTCTGTTGTCCCCTTCTCCCCCTGCCCCCAATTCTTCCCAGCATCAGGGTCTTTTCCAATGAGTCAACTCTTCGCATGAGTTAGCCAAAATATTGGAATTTCAGCTTCAACAATAGTCCTTCCAATGAACACCCAGGACTGATCTCCTTTAGGATGGACTGGTTGGATCTCCTTGCAGTCCAAGGGACTCTCAAGAGTCTTCTCCAATACTACAGTTTAAAAGCATCAATTCTTTGGTGCTCAGTTTTCTTCACAGTCCAACTCTCACGTCCATACGTGACTACTGGAAAAACCACAGCCTTGACTAGACAGACCTTTGTTGGCAAAGTAATGTCTCTGCTTTTTAATATGCTATCTATAACTTTCCTTCCAAGGAGTAAGCGTCTTTTAATTTCATGGCTGCAATCACCATCTACGGTGATTTTGGAGCCCCCCAAAATAAAGTCTGACACTGTTTCCCCATCCATTTCCCATGAAGTGATGGGACCAGATGCCATGATCTTAGTTTTCTGAATGTTGAGTTTTAAGCCAACTTTTTCACTCTCCTCTCTCACTTTCATCAAGAGGCTTTTTAGTTCCTCTTTACTTTCTGCCATAAGGGTGGTGTCATCTGCATATCTGAGGTTATTGATATTTCTCCTGGCAATCTTGATTCCAGCTTGTGCTTCCTCCAGCCCAGCGTTTCTCATGATGTACTCTGTATATAAGTTAAATAAGCAGGGTGACAATATACAGCCTTGATGTACTCCTTTTCCTATTTGGAACCAGTATGTTGTTCCATGTCCAGTTCTAACTGTTGCTTCTTGACCTGCATACACGTTTCTCAAGAGGCAGTCAGGTGGTCTGGTATTCCCATCTCTTTCAGAATTTTCCACAGTTTATTGTGATCCACACAGTCAAAGGAAATGCAAATCAAAACTACAATGAGATATCACCTCACACTGGTCAGAATGGCCATCATCAAAAAGTCTACAAACAATAAATTCTGAAGGTGTGGAGAAAAGGGAACATCCTTGCACTGTTTGTGGGAATGTAAATCGATGCAGCCACTATGGAAGATGGTATGGAGAGTCCTTAAAAACTAGGAATAGAACCACCATATGACCCAGCAATCCCACTCCTGGGTATATACCCTGAGGAAACCAAAATTGAGAAAGATACATGTATCCTATTGTTCATTGCAGCACTCTTTACAATAGCTAGGACATGGAAGTAACCTAGATGTCTATTGACAGATGAGTGGATAAAAATGTTGTTGTACATATACAAAATGGAACTTTACTCAGCTATAAGATGAAATGCCTTTGATTCAGTTCTAATGAGATGCATGAACCTAGAACCTATTATACAGATTAAAGTAAGTCAGAAAGAGAAACATAAATATTGTATTCTAATGCATATATACAGAATCTAGAAAAATGATACTGAAGAATTTATTTACAGGGCAACAATAGAGAAACAAACAGAGAATAGACTTATGTACATGGGGAGAGGAAAGGAGAGGGTGAGATATATGGAGAGGGTGAGATTCTCATACTAGATAAACCCAAGGCAGACCACCCTGAGACACGTATTAATCAAACTGACAAATACTAAAGAAAGGAAAAAAAATATTAAAAGCAAGAAAGGAAAAGAAAATAAGGAATCCCCAAAAGGTTATCAGCTGATTTTTCAGCAGAAACTCTGCAGACCAGATGGGAATGACATGAAATATTTAAAGTGATGGAAGTGCAAAAAAGGAAAAACAGACTATGACAAAGAGCACTCTACCCAGTACGGTTCCCATTCAGATTTGATGCAGAAATAAAAAACTTTACTGTTAAGCAAAAGGTTAGCGATTTCAGCACTACCAACTAGTTTTACAAAAAATGCTAAAGGAACTTCTCTAGGGGGAATAGAAAAAGCCACAACTAGAACCAAGGATATTGTGAATGGGAAAGCTCACTTGGAAAAGGCAAACATAAAGAGCAAAACATCCATGTACAAATCTGATATCAAAATCAGCAATCAACAGAAGAGGACAGTGCAAATGCAGGATATCAGAAACACATTTGAAATTAAGAAATCAGCAGATTAAAAATTTTGTACATGGATAGATTTCTATGTCAAAATCTCATGGGAACCATAAACAAAAAATCTACAATACAAACACAAAAAAGAAAAAGCAATCCAAACAATACAATAGATAGTCATCATATCACAAGAAAAGTGAACAAAAATGGAAGGAAAGAAAAAGGACCTACAAGAACAAGTCCAAACAATAAACAAGATAGCAATAAGAACCTTCATATTGTTGATTACCTTAAATGTAAATAAATTAAATACTCCAACCTAAAAACATAGACTAGCTGAATGGATGCAAAAACAAGACTTGTATATATGCTGCCTACAAGAGACCTACTTCAGACTTTGGGATATACACATACTGAAAGTGAGGGGATGGAAAAGGGTATTCTATGCAAATATCAATCAAAAGAGAGTAGTAGTAGCAATGCTCATATCAGACAAAATAAACTTTAAAATAAAGATTATTAGAAGAGACAAGGACACTGCATAATAATCAAGAGGTCAACCCAAGAAGAAGATAGAACAGTTGTAAATATATATATGAACCCAACATAGGAGCACCCTAATATATAGCAAATATTAAGAACCATAGAGGAGAAATCCATAGTCATAGTAATAGTGAGAGATTTGAGCACCCTACTTGCATCAATGGATAAATCATCTAGACAGAAAATCAGTAAGAAAGCATATGCCTTAAATGACACATTAGACCAGATAGACAATTTATAGAACATTAAATCTGAGAGAAACAGGACACACTTTCCTCTCAAGTACACATGGAACATTCTCCAGGATAGATCTTGGGCCACAAATCAAGCCTTGATAAATTTAAGAAAATTGACATCAAACATCTTTTCTGATCATAACACTATGAGATTAAAACTCAAATACAGGGTGGGGTGGGGGAGACAGCAAAGTGCACAAACACGTGAAGGCTAAAAATTTGTTACAAAACAACCAATGGATCACTGAAGAAATGAAAGAGGAAGTCAAAAAATATCTAGAGAAAAATAACAATGAAAAAAACTTATGATATGAAACCTATAGGACACAGCAAAGACAGATCTAAGAGGGAAGTTTATAGCTATATAATCTTACCTTAGTAAACAAGAAGAATCTCAAACAACCTGACCTGACATCTAAAGCAAGTACAGAAAGAAGAACTAATGAAAGTGAAAGCTAGTAGAATGAAAGAAATTTTAAGATCAGAGCAGAAATAATGAAATACAGATGAAGAAAACAATAGAAAAGATCAATGAAACTAAAACCTGGCTTTTTGAAAAGATAAATAAAATTGGTAGACCTTTAGCTAGACTCATCAAGAAAAAAAGCTAAAGAACTCAAATAAAAAACATTAGAAATGAGAAAGGAGAAGTTCTGACCCTACAGGAATACAAACAATCAGGAGACCACTTCAAGCAACTATATGCCAAGAAATAGACAGCCTAGAAAAAATAGATGAATTCTTAGAAAGGTACAATTCCCCAAGTCTAAACCAGGAAGAAATAGAAAATATAATCAGACCAATTAAAGTACTAAAATTGAATCTCTGATTAAAGAACTTCTATTAAACAAAAGTCCAGGACCAGATGGATTCACAGGCAAATTCTATCCAAACATTTAGAGAAGAGTTAACATTTATCTTTTTGAAACTCTACCATAAATTTGCAGAGGAAGGAACACTTCCAAGCTCATTCTACAAGGCCACCATCACCATGAAACAAAAAACAGACAAAGATACCACAGAAAAAGAAAATTGCAGGCCAGTATCACTAATGAACATACATGCAAAAATACTCAACATATTACTGGTCAATTGAATTCAACAATACATTAAAAGGGTCATACACCATGATCAAGTGGGATTCATCCCAGGGATTCAATAATTCTTCAATATCCGCAAAGCAGTGTGATAAACCACATCAACAAATTGAAGAATAAAAATAATACAACCATCTCAGTAGATGAAAAGGCTTTTGCCAAAATTTAACACACCATTTATGATAAAAGGTAAAACAACCTCTTCAGAAAGTGAACATAGTGGGAATTTCCTCAACATAATAAAGGCCATATATGACGAACCCACAGCTGATATCATTCTCAATAGTGAAAAGCTAAAAGCATTTCCTTTAAGATCACGAATAAGACAAAATGTCCATTCTCACCACTTTTATTCAACATAGTTTTAGAAGTCCTAGCCTCGGCAATCAGAGAAGAAAAAGAAATAAAAATATTCCAAAATGGAAAGGAAAATTGTCACTGTTTACAGATGACATGATACTATACATAGAAAATTCTAAAGACACTATCATAAACTACTAGATCTCATCGATGAATTCCACAAAGTTGCAGAATACAAAATAAATACACAGCAACCTCTTGCATTTCTGTACATTAACAATAAAAGATCAGAAACACAAATTAAGGAAACAATTCCATTTACCATTGCATCTAAACTACCAGACCACCTGACCTGCCTCCTGAGAAATCTGTATGGAGGTCAAGAAGCAACAGTTAGAACTGGACACGGAACAACATACTGGTTCCAAATCAGGAAAGGAGTATGACAAGACTGTATATTGTCACCCTGCTTATTTAACTTATGTGCAGAGCACATCATGCAAAATGCTGAGCAGGATGAAGCACAAGCTGGAATCAAGATTGCCAGAAGAAATATCAATAACCTCAGATATGCAAATGACACCACCCTTATGGCAGAAAACAAAGAACTAAAGAGCCTCTTGATGAAAGTGAAAAAGGAGAGTGAAAAAGTTGGCTTAAAACTCAACATTCAGAAAGCTAAGATCATGACATATGGTCCCATCACTTAATGGCAAATAGATAGGGAAACAATGGAAACAGTGACAGACTTTATTTTTGGGGGCTGCAAAATCACTGCAGATGATGACTGCAGCCATGAAATTAAAAGAGGCTTGCTCCTTGGAAGAAAAACTGTGACCAACCTAGACAGCATATTAAAAAGCAGAGACATTACTTTACCAACAAAGGTCCATCTAGTCAAAACTATGGTTTTTCCAGTAGTTGGACTATAAAGAAAGCTGAGTGCTGAAGAATTGATGCTTTTGAACTATGGTGTTGGAGAAGACTCTTGAGAGTCCCTTGGACTGCAAGGAGATCCAACCAGTCCATTCTAAAGGAAACCAGTGCTGAATATTCATTGGAAGGACTGATGCTGAAGCTGAAACTCCAATACTTTGGCCACCTGATGCGAAGAACTGACTCATTAGAAAAGACCCTGATGCTGGGAAAGATTGAAGGCAGGAGGAGAAGGGGACGACATAGGATGAGATAGTTGAATGGCATTACCGACACAATGGACATGAGTTTGGGTAGGCTCCAGGAGTTGGTGATGGACCAGGAAGCCTGGCATGCTGCAGTCCATGGGGTCACAAAGAGTTGGACAAGACTGAGTGACTGAACTGAACTAAAAGAATAAACTATCAGCCATTAAAAAAAATACATTTGAACCGGTTCTACTGAGATGGATGAAACTGGAGCCCATTATACAGAGTGAAGTAAGCCAGAAAGAAAAACAACAATACAGTATACTAATGCATATATATGGAATCTGAAAGATGGTAACGATAACCCTATATGCGAGACAGAATAAGAGACACAGATGCATGGAACAATTTTATGGACTCTGAGGGAGAAGGTGAGGGTGGGACGTTCTGGGAGAATGGCATTGAGACATGTGTATTGTCATATGTGAAACAGAGCACCATTCCATGTTCGATGCATGTGACAAGGGCTCAGGGCCGGGGCAATGGGATGATCCAGAAGGATGAGAGGGGGAGGGAGGTGGGTGGGGGGTTCGGGAAGGGGAACACATGTAAACCCATGGCTGATTCTTCTCAATGTATGGCAAAAACTATTACAATATTGTAAAGTAATTAGCCCCCAACTAAAATAAATAAATTTATAAAAAAAAAAAAAAAAAAAAAAAAGAATAAACTATCTAGGAATAAAGCTTCCTAAGGAGAGGAAAGACCTGTAATCTGAAAACTGTAAAATGTTAATGAAAGAAATTGAAGATGACACAGAGAGGTGTTTCATGTTCTTGTATTGGAAGAATCAATATTGTGAAAATTATTATACTCCACAAGAGAATCTACAGATTTAATTATATCCCTATCAAATTACTAACGGCATTTTTCATAGAACTAGAACAAATGAGACCTAGTTAAAAGCTTCTGCACAGCAGAATAAACCATAAGCAAAACAAACAAAAAAAACCCACTGAATGGGAGAAACTATTTGCAAATGAAGTGACCAACAAGGGTGTTATCTCTAAAATATACGAACAGCTCATGCAGCTCTATGTCAAACAAACAACCCAATCAAAACATGGGCAAAAGATCTAAATAACAGTTTCCCCAAAGAAGACATACAGATGCCAGAAAAGCACATGAAGGGATGCTCAACATCAGTAATTATCAGAGAGATGCAAATCAAAACTACAACAAGGTATTGCCTCACACTGGGCAGAAAAGCCATCATTGAAAAATCTACAAACAATAAATGCTGGAAAGGATGCAGAGAAAAAGGAACCCTCCTACACTGTTGGTGGGAATGTAAACTGGTACAACCACTATGGAGAACAGTCTGAAGGTTCCTTATAAGACTAAAAATGGAACTACCATATGATCCAGCAATCCCATTCTTGGGCATATATCCAGAGAAAACTGAACTTCAAGATATATGCACCCCAATATTCACTAAAGCACTGTTTACAATAGCAAAGACATGCAAGCAACTCAGATGTCCATTGACAGAGTAATGGATAAAGATGTGGTACCTACATACAATGCAGAATTTTTCAGCCATAGAAAAAGAACAAGATAATGCCTTTGCAGCAACACAGATGGACCTAGAGATTATATTAAGTGAAGTAAGTCAGAGAAGGATCTCATATGATATTGCTTATGTGTGAAATCTTTAAAAAATGATACAAATGAACCTATTTACAAAACAGAAATAGATGCACAGACATAGAAAACAAACTTATGGTTACTAAAAGGAAAATGAGAGGAAAATTAGGATTATGGATTAAAATATACACATTATTATATATAAAATAGATAACCAATAGGAACCTACTTTATAGCACAGGGAACTATACTCAAAATCTTGTATTAACCTATAATAGAAGATAATATAATAAAAAGAAAAAATATATTTACTTGTAACTGAATCACTTTGTACAGCTGAAAAATAACACAACTTTGTAAATCAACTATCATTAAAAATAAAAATAATTTAATTTTTTTAAAAGTGGAAACAGTGAAAAGATTTAAAACTGTGAGGAATTGCCAAAAAATTAAATATGTTTGCTCTAGAGATGAGATGATTCAAAAGAGACATAAGAGCGCTCTTCTAAAAATGAAGAATAAAAATGTGATAGAGGGATGAAGAGTTCTTTGATTACCAAGGATGAAAACAAGGATCAGTGAAGATGGGCAAGAAAAATCCAATTTTTAACATTCATAATGGTACAGAGTTGCCTGAGTGAAATACCTCCCATGGTGGTGAGTTCTTCAAGATTGGAGAACTTAGAGCGCAGATTTTGATGACTTTTGAATATGGTTGCTCTAGACTAATCAAGTATAAGTCAAAATTTGGTTATGTGTCCTCTAAGGTATATTCTGGCACTGAGATTCTCTGGTTTTGTAAATATTTGGCAAAGCGGTTTTAACCATAAAAGGTGGCCACTTGTCTCACCTTAAATTTTTAGCTGTTCATTGTCTGAGGTGAGAAGTTACTGTAAGCAGCAGAATATAAATAAGCAGCAGCACTGAGTGATACTCTATGGTATATATGTACTACATCGTTGTCTATTCATATGTCAGTGGACATGTAGGTTGCTTCCATGTCCTGGCTATTGTTAATTGTGCAGCAGGGAGCATTGGGGTACCTGTGTCTTTTTGAATTATGGTTTTCTCAGGGTATATGCCCAGTAGTGGGGTTGCTGGGTCATATTGGGTCACTTGTAGTGATGTGGATAAACCTAAAGTCTGTCACACAAAGTGAAGCCAGAAAGAGAAAAATAAATATCATATATTAATACATGCATATGGAATCTAGAAAATTTGTACCAATGAACCTATTTGCGGGGCAGGAATAGAGACACAGATGTAGAGAACACACTTGTGGACTCAGAGAAGGAACTGGAGAAGGTGAGCCAAATTGAGAGTGGCATTGACATATATACACTACCAGGTGTAAAGCAGCTAGTGGGAAGATGCTGTCCAGCACAGGGAGCTCAGCTTGGTGCTCTGTGATGACCTAGAGGGTGTGACGGAGGGAAGGTGTGAGGGAGGCTTAAGAGGGAGGGGATATGTGTATAATATGTATACATATAGCTGATTGACATTGTTGTACAGCTGAAACTAACACAACATTGTAAAGCAATTATACTCCAATTTAAAAAAAAAAAAAAGGAAAGAAACACTGCAAAACATTGTTTTAATGTTTGAATGCTATCGACCTTCAATCCTTTATGAATATTCAAGGTCTTTACTCCAGAAATTAAACTGTGCTATAATTTGGGGAACTCCCACCTCAAGGTGGGAGGTGGCACCTGTAATAAACATCCTAAAAACTATCTCATAGAAGTAAAATTATTTTGAAACCAGGAAACCTAATGATACTGCTTAGAGAATTGCTACCTCTGTGATACTGGATAAGTCATTCAGCCTCTCTGAGCCTCGGTTAATTCTTTTGTAGAAAGGGTATAGTCAGACTTCCTCCCATAGCTGAGGCAGAGATAAAGTTAGATGAATGCGTTTGCATGTGTCAGGTTATTCACTGTGAACTGGGAAAAGTACAGCAGCATGATTTTCCACTCAAATGAATCCTTGATCATTCATGCATTTTTAGCTGCTTAGTTATAATTTTACTTAGAAATATGATTTTTAAGAAACATTTAGAAAAACGTTTCAAGAACATTTCTTTTTTAAACTTAGAAATGTCTCCCTGTCAACATGGACTGCTCTGCAGGCAAGGGCAGGGAAAGACAGGCTGTGTATACGTGAGTGTACATGTGTGCATCGGTTTTGAGCAAAACAGGAGGTGGTCAGGGTGTTACTGTGACTGTCAGAAATCTGTCCTACGTGCCCTGTAAAGTGTTTGTAAGATCAGTTTTCTTCATGCAGCTTATCGCTTCCCTAATGATGAAACCTCCTTAACTTCACTTCTAAACAGGATGGGAAGATATTCTGCCGGCGGACAGCTTGTGATTGCCAGAATCCAAGTGTTGACCTTTTCTGCTGCCCAGAGTGTGACACCAGGGTCACAAGCCAATGTTTGGACCAAAATGGACACAAGCTCTATCGGAGTGGAGACAACTGGACTCACAGCTGCCAGCAGTGCCGGTGTCTGGTATGTTGTCTTCCTTCAGAGTGTTTTATCCCTTATACTCTCTATGGACTTTAGTTTCCTGCTATTTGTGATCCTGGGCAGGAAGATGGAGGTCCTGTGGCTAGTTAAGGGGCAAATGCTCTTCCAAAAGACATTCATATTCCACTGTTTGAAACAGCATGCAAGACATTTACATAGGACAAAGTTGGCCCAAGTTACTTTGCAACTGCTACTTTTTAGCAAATCCAGTACAATAAAAATCCCCAAATGACAGAAAGCTTTTGAGGCCTTGATCAGGAATTGTAGTTCTTACAGAGCCAAGTCTTTCATTTCTTGCGACATTACCAATAAAGATTCCAGTATGAGAGATAACAGAACATAGTAGAAATACCAGGGAATGATAGTGATTCTAGGCCATAGAGACCTAGAATCCAGTCCTGGTTCTCCCACATACAAGCTCTGTGTGATTAACTTGGGCAAGTCCCAGCATTTCACTTGATCATTCTTTCCTTCAGTGTATACAAGTGGATGAGCACCTATTTTGTAGGGCTGTTGTGAAGATCAGAGATATGTGTGAATGGCAAATATAGTAGTTGACACATAGAAAGTACTTAATGCACAGCAGTAACTACTGTTCATGTTTCCTGGATCAAAAAATTGGTTTCAAGAGCTAAACCTTCATATAGAAAAATGAAGGATTCCTTTGTATCTAAATATGGGGATACTAAGGGTATAATCAGGTTTGAGAAATTTCAGAGAAAAAGCTTAATTTCTGGAACTGGTTCTTTCTGTTTCAGATTATACCACAGACAGACATTCCTAATGTTGCAAAGACTTAAAATACATTATCATAGTGAATATGATATTCTATCTCTGAGGGAATTACAGCCAGTGGAGTTGAGTCATAACTAAGTCAATTTGTAATGGAAACTGTTAGCTGCATTTTGTAATGTAACATTTTCTAAAGTTAATGATTCAGTCTATAGATATTGCATAAAAACAGGCATTCAGAGACATCATGCTGTAAATTTCCATTAGATTTTCTAAAGTCACCTGGCGAATATGCAGATAATCTTAGTAGAAGTAATTCCTTCTTAATTACTCCTAATGCTGAGGAGTATAACTCAGACATATTCAAATCATAGCCATTTTTCACATCTCCCATTCAAGAACAAACTCAACACAACTATAGAATTAGCTCACATATCTGTCTGAAAAATTGCATTTCTAAGAAGCCAGCCTTCAGCACTCAGAAGAACGAGTATTCATTTTAGACATGAGATTTTTACATAATTTCAAGAGTATCCCCTGCCATCCCAGACCCTAATATTTTCTGGGAAAACTGATGCTAATGAATATAACTTTGTGATGACCTGAGAATATAGTGGGTTATATTTAATGTCAGTAATTTGCACATGCTAGATCCCAGTTGATGTAACAGTGATCATGGTGTGTGTGCTAAGTCACTTCAGTCATGTCTGACTCTGCAACCCTATGGACTGTAGCTTACCAGGCTCCTCTGCCCATGGGATTCTACAGGCAAGAATACTGGAATGGGTTGCCATGCCCATCCCCTGGGTCAGGGGATCTTCCTGATCCAGGGATTGAACCCATGTCTCTTACATTGCCTGCATTGGCAGGTGGGTTCTTTACCACTTGCACCACCTGGGAAGCCCCGTGAGCATGACAGACATTGGCAATCATGAAGCTGATCAAAGGCCATAATCTTGTGATGCTGAGTTTGAGTATGAGTTTGCATTAATTATAATAAGTGTCATGATAACAGAAAAGACTACGTGGAGAAACAGATCTGCTATGTGCAGTTCAGTGGGGCCACAGTTGCCAGTTTATAGACTACTTGGAGGCTGCATCTAAACTGTAACCCTGTACTGCACATTAGTGATGTATCACTAGCCAGACAGAACATTCAAAACCACTCTGAAATGGTTCTCCTGATATTGCACAACCTCAGTTCTAAATCTAACATAAGCAACTCAGTGTTGTGATGTTGTTGAAATAGTACAGTGACTCAGGTTCTCCCTTTGAGCTTAAGAAAAATAAGTTTCTCTTTATACACTAGCCAAGTATCATCTCTTTGTTCATTTGATTAGCATTTATCAACAAGGAATGTACTTATCAGGGAGATAAAGGAAAAAGCCCAGAATCGGAAAGCTCAAAACTTAATCTGGAATTGTATTAATAACTACAATAAGGATCAATAAGAATCACTATAAAAAATAATAATGGGTTGCCATTGGCACAGAGAGATGGGACCTACCTCTCTCCATGGCTACAATACAGGCAGTTGGCAAAAGCATCCTGGAGGAGATGATGTCTGTATTCCTCCTTTAAGGAGGAAGCACGTCATACCCACATAGCATCATACACATAATGATGCTAAAGTAGGAACAGTCAGTGAGGACAGTCATGGGGATTCCTGAGGATTTCCTGGGACTTTGGCAACCGGATTGTGCAAAAACCTAATGAGGAGGCTTTTTTTTTTTTTTTTTTACT
This sequence comes from Giraffa tippelskirchi, assembly GCF_054371585.1. NCBI lineage: Eukaryota > Metazoa > Chordata > Mammalia > Artiodactyla > Giraffidae > Giraffa > Giraffa tippelskirchi. Next base: position 25,005,399 of record NC_137284.1, read on the forward strand.
TTTTCTCCATAGGAAGGAGAGGTAGACTGCTGGCCACTCACTTGCCCCAGTTTGAGCTGTGAGTACACAACTATCCTGGAAGGGGAATGTTGTCCCCGCTGTGTCAGTGACCCCTGCCTAGCTGATAATATCGCCTATGACATCAGAAAAACTTGCCTGGACACCTATGGCCTTTCAAGGCTTAGCGGCTCAGTGTGGACAATGGCTGGATCTCCCTGCACAACCTGCAAATGCAAGGTAATTGGGTGTCCTGAGGATAACCAGGCCTCGGACATGTGCCAGAGAACTCCTGCAGAAGGTCCACTCCTGATAGTTCTGAACGCACAGGTCCCAAGGGGCGTGGAAACACAGGCAGGCATTTGCTTCTCACCGGAGGTTAATCTGTCTGAATGGATGGTAGTTGTACTGTGTATAAAGGCAAATTCCAAATGAACATGGAACAAAACAGTCCTCTCTTGCCTTTGAAATATGGAATTTAAATAATTGACCATAGGCCCAATTATGGCTGATTTAAGCTATTTTTACCTGAATATGGGAAAGAAAGAAAAGATCTTTTTTCATCCTGGAAAAAAATTTTAAGCTCTTTCAGGAAACTGTCTATGTTAGAAGAAAGTGTTCTATAAATCTATGAAGTTGTTTGCTTTGTTTAATTATCACAGTGCCTAATCCAGGGACTTGAAGCTCTTGCTGCAAGATTAATTGACTGTGATTATTTTCTTGTCTTTTTGGAGGAGTTCCCATGAGGCATCCTCACATGTCTTTAAAATTAAAACTGACCCCTTCTTCCCTTCTAAGCTTATGGAGAGAGCTATGACTGTAGTAGACTTTAGGCAGGGTCAAATTTCTGCCGAAATATCTGCTTAAATTCCCATGATTAACCATGTTAAAAATATTAATCCATTTGATTATATCAAATCCTGGCTCGGTTTCAGGCATCAGTGGAAGGATCACAACTTTTTATGCTGTTATAAATGTGGGTTCTTTTTTTCTGAGGAGTATCATCTTAAAATGCAGCCCCAATAGGAAAAGGGCATCAAACTTCATAAAGCAAAAGTCATGGTCCCATATTCCTTCAACCCCATCAAACACAATGACCAGGGAATATACAGACCTATGGTATTCAGTATTATTTGTCTGAGGTCAGGCTTGAAATTCATTTAGGAGAATTATAAAGGTATATTTACATCGTGTGTGTGCCACATGCTCAGTTGCTCAGTGGTGTCTGACTCTTTGCAACACCATGGACTATATAGCCCACCAGGCTCCTCTGTCCATGGAATTTCCCAGGCAAGAATACTGTAGTGGTTGCTATTTTCTCCTTAAGGGGATCTTCCTGACTCAGAGACTGAACCAGCATCTCTTACATCTCCTGCATTGACAGGCAGATTCTTTACCACTGAGCCACCTGGGAAGCCCATATTTAATATTAATACATGTATTGATTTCTCATGAATTCCTAATAATTGATATGTACCTTCCCTCTCATAGTCACCATGAGAGAGTCTGTATTTACCCCTAATATGCCCGCCTTTCTGAAAGCCATTTTGGAGCTATTTTCAAGTTCTTTTTGGTATATTTGACTAGTTTTATTAATGGTAATTTATCTTTCAGAGGGTTAATTTTGGAAAGAATCTCAATTAGAGTAATTGTAGTGAATAAACAGTGTGAACAAACAAGTTGGAAATACAGAGGAGTCTCAAACATGGTCTGAGTTCAGGTGGGGTATATGAAGTTTCACTGCCAGCAGAACCCAACGAGAGGGACCCTGCAGGGTCTCATAAGTCTTGCCTTCCATTTTACTCCTCTTCTGGCATTTTTCTAATAATCGTTTTTATAGCATTCATGGAATTGGTCTCAAAATGTAGCTGATCATTTTGAATGTAAAAGTGGACACTGCGTATTGATTTGTATTCTATGTCTCTGGCTAATGCTTGTGTCTTGATGCACAGAATGGAAGTGTCTGCTGTTCTGTGGATCTGGAGTGTCTTCATAATAATTGAAGTATTTAAAATGGACTCATCATCGCAGAAGAAAAATGGACAAAATAACCATTCAACATGATGAAGAAGGAGTTGGTGTTTTGGTTTTGTTTGTTTTTTTTAAACCACAGACAATTACCAAAGTTTCCATTGAAGGAAGGTGTTTGGGGGTTGCCTTTCGGACCTACCATGTTGCTCATTCTTGCTAACCTAGTCTAGGTGACCTACAGTGCATTGCACTTAACTCTATAATTGTTAAAAAAAAAAAAAAGTTTCCCGTGTTGTAAATCACGTTTCCCTTATCAGATCATTTACAGACACATTTAAATGATCTCATGGTAAATGTTGATGTATTTTTTGGTTTATTTTGTGTATGAACATAATACAGACTTGGCTCCTTTTATTTATTTTTTCTGGATTTTTGGATCAAATTCTACAATAAAGTTGCCTGTTGTGATTTTTGTCCCATCCACTGAATACTTCATATTCAGATTCCTGTGAAATGTATTAATATGTGTGTGTACAGCCTAACTGCATCTTAAATTGCAAACTGTGAAACACACCTAGATCCCCACTCACTCAGCTTAAAGCAGCTGAAAGCTGTTATGATGTGATATGTTAAAGAAGGGAAAGACCACAGACATAAATAAATAATTATTTTGAAAAGAGCTTTCTCCTCCCTCTTACAAACAAAATGAAACAAAATCTTAAGCCACAATTTAGAAGCAGCAATGCTTGCAGCCTTTTCTGGCATTGAAAGAGAAAGTATCTTTGCATCGGTTTTATATAGTATTTAATAACTTACAGGGCATCCGTGGTGGCTCAGCTGGTAAAGAATCCACCTACCATGTGGGAGACCTGGGTTCTATCCCTGGGTTGGGAAGTTCCCCTGGAGAAGGGAAAGGCTACCCGCTCCAGTATTCTGGCCTGGAGAATTCCATGGACTGTATAGTCCATGGGGTCGCAAAGAGTCGGACATGACTGAGTGACTTTCGCTTTCACTTTAATAACTGACAAGGGACTTCCATGCCTATTCATACAAGTTGCCATTATAGCATAGGTGCAGGGTATTATTCCTACATTATGTAAGAGTAAATTAATGTATCCCAGTCAACCAATTTGTTCAGATCTAGTTGACTTATAACACACTGGGATTGTTAATCAGGTCTCCTGATGCCTTCCCAATAATATTTTTGACTAAACTATGGAACATCTTATATGGTAGAGGATATAATTTTAAGAAAGCCATTTATATATTCAGTAGCTATTTTAGAACACTGAATATTTTCATTTGAGCCACTACCATTATTTTTAAAAGTTGGCAGTTACTGAGTTACACAAAATGAATAAAATGTGCAAATGGCATTGTATCTGAGCTGAAAATTCAAACTTAGGTTGTAGTTTCAAGTGAACCACATCTAAGTGTTTCTAATACCTAAGGATTCTGAATTCATCATTGTTCTGAATCAAGTTGGTTCATGAAATTTTGTGCACAAAATCAAAGACCTAAGTTGTTAAGTCAGTCATGCTAAATATATTTTAAATCCCCAATATTAATATAATTATTAATTAAAAATTATAAGTTCATATCACTCATTTATTGATATTTGTCAATATTTTGTGATGATATACGACTGAAGCGACTTAGCAGCAGCAGCAGAATTCACTACATGAGATCAATTTCATGTGCTAAATTATGATATAGCAGTTAAAGCTCTATTTGACAACTGCTGCTATAGTATGGTAAATTAGAACACATCTCTATTTTAAGTATTTAAATGTATTCCTGGAACAGAGATTTTGAAAATCATCTAGAAAATATTTAGGGAACCTCCATTAAAAATACCTGCCAATTATCAGTGAAAAAACAAAGGCAAATTAAGAATCATCTGTGATTGTATAAGTGATGGGCTGGCAAACTCTGGTCCCTTGAGTCAAATCTGGCCATCTGCCTATTTCATTGGAACACAGCCATGCACATTCATTTATATATTCTCTATTGCTGAAGAAAATGACAGGACTGAGTAGTTCCAACAAAGATACAAGACCAAAAATATCACCATCTTGACTCTAAAAAACGTTTGCCAGTGTCTGGTGTAAATGATGACTAAATATTGGTATGAATTTTAGAATATCTGTTTCCATTTTTTTCTAGGGAATTCCCAGAATTTAATAGTTTTCATTGAATCTATATATATTCATACTTTGCTGCAGAGCCATTAGCATCGATGGCTCATCCTAAAAACTGGTGTTTTACAACTACAATCATAAGACTCAGTATTTTCTTTTCATTTCAGTTCAGTTAAATTTAATCTGTGCTAACTTGACAAAATGTTACTAATATTTAGTAGCACAATTGAAACTACTCCCAACTCCTATCAATAAGAGGTTTACTTCCTATGAAATAATTGATGACATTTTCTTATTAAAAATTGAGTACTTTATTCATAAAGTACTATATTAAGCTCTGCTGGGGAAATCAAAAGATGAACAGACTAGTTTTTACTTTAAAGATCACCATTATGTGGTCCTTTAGAAGGTGCTGGCAATCTTTAATCCATGAGGGGATCCTATTGAAATAAATTACTGCCTGAAATATCTTCTCCAGCCAGAAATTGAAAAACATTATTTTTAAAAGTGTGGTGAATCTCCTGATGAAAAGTGTTTTAAGTCTCGTGCTCTGATTTACATTGTGAAATGGATATCCGTTTAATGAACCAAAAAGTGTTTGACGAACATATCTCCTTACAGATTATAACCACTGTCTGCAACTGTAACATACGCATTGGTAAGAAACAATGGTAAATGCATAAGCAATTATGTAGCTACCCTCCAGTTTTCAATACTGTAAAAGCACTGTGATTCAGGAGAGTAGAATATGAAGGGAGATGGAAGTCCTATATATTAACAAGAAGCATCTATTAAACATAAATTTTGCTTCATTTCCTTCTAAGTTGCATATGAAATATATGTATATACATATATCATGTTATATATAGGTACCATATATAATCGATATATATATTTATATGCAATTGATATATATTAATGTACTATGTATTCATATGCAATATATATATTTATTTAGTGTCAGAGCGTCCCCTCTTCTAAGCTTTCTAGCGCTACACTAATTGTCACTGTTAAGGACTTAATATACATTTTCCTTGTATTATGCAATAGGCTAAGCTGTATACAATCTTTGTTTTCTATTATTCAGCCTAGTGCCTTGCATAGGGTAGTTTTTCTATTAATTCTTTTAAATTCATAATCTTTTATAGCATCAAAAAGTTTTCATGGGGTGGTGAAAACAACCTACTCTGGTGGCTTTCAGATGTTCTTAAGCAATAAGACTGGTTTAAAATTAAATTTATTCATTGCTTTACTGTAAAAATCAGATAAAAGCAGAATATCTCTGCTTGGAACAAAGGATGGAGAGTTAGAATACCTTCATATATCCCACCACAACTCACAGACATCAACAGAGTACAGCTTGAAAGCCACTGATCAAACTTGTCACCTTCACTTCTGCAAATGAAACCAACACTCAGATATTAGGTCGATTGCCCAGAGTTCATAATTAACTTGTCATGGACTTAGAGCCACCACCTAATCCATCCTAGTTTTCTCTCTGCCATCATCATAATGATTTCAAATGATTTTTTTTTTTGTCAAATTTCAATTTCAAGTGAGCTTTTCTTATTCCTTCCAAATGAATGACACCAGAAAGCAGTCATAAGTTCAGGCCAAGATAGTGGAGTAAGAAGATCCTGAGCTCATCAGCTCTCACAGCCACAACTATTGAGGAGAAAGACCAGGATATAATAGAAAAGATCTTCTACAACTGAAGATACAAAGAAGGAACCATAATGAGATGAGTGGGAGGGATGGAGTTATGATATTGTCAAGACCCATAAGTCCAGGTGAGTGACCCACAAATGGGAGAATAATTGCAACTGCAGAGATTCTCCTTAAGAAGTAATGAATCTGAGCCCTACATCAGGATCCTCAGGCTGTGAGTCTTATACCAAGAAAAGGAGTCCCCAGAACATTTGAAGGGCATTGGGACTTTCTTTCAGAAGACCCAGATGCCTATGGGAAATAGAGACTACACTCGTAAATGCTGCACACAAAATCTCACACACTCCAGGACCCAAGGCAGAGATCTGAGTCACATCTACTTGCTGATCTTGGAGAGTCTCCTAGATAGTCAGGAGGCAACTGGAACTCACCCTAGGGATAGTGATCCTGGTGGGAGTCATTTATTGGAGACTGTTCTACTAATGGACACAAATGGTGGTAAGTGTCATTTTGCCAATCCTCCCTTTAGCTTATTAGCACTGAGAGCTTTCCCTACTTACTAACCTGTAGGCCCAAGTACTAGGATGCCTCAGGCCAAGCAATTAGCCAGGTGGGGGAAAAGCCACACCCACTAGTAGGCAAGTTGCCTTAAGACCTCCTGAGCCCACAGCCACCCCAGGACTTGACCTTGTCCACCAACGGGACCCAGCTCCAAATACCAGCAGACAGGAACTAGCCAAGGAACCCCTCAGGGCTCTGCAGCAAGAGACCCCAGAATCCAACTCTGCCCACCAATGAATAGGAAGTAGCCTCAGGACCCCCACTGCCTTAGACCAACCCACCACCAGGCTGATACACCAGTTCCAGGGCCCTGAGGACTCTACAACTAGAAACCATGGGATTCAGGTCCACCTAACCAGTGGGGAGATAACAGCCCTGGGACCACCACAACCTCCCAGTCTACAGTGGCAGAAAATCTCCCTCCTACCAGCTAGACAGCACCAGCTCTAGGAACCTCTCAGCCCTGGTCCTACTCACCGACAAGCCAACACCAGTTCTGAGACATCTTGGGCCTCTCAGCCAGCTGTCATGGGATCTCATTCCTTCCATCAGTGGGCCAACACAAACTTTGGGACCCTGAAGCCAAATGTATAAGCACCTGGCCCTGACCACCAGTAGACCAATAGGACACCCAGGTCTCTGCACTCAAAGACTCAAGGAGTTCTGCCCACCAGTGGTAGCCATCAGTCCCAGATTCCCCTGACCTTGAAACCTTCCCAGTAACAGGTGGACATGAGCACTAGGATCACTGTAGCCCCATAGCCTGTCTTGTCAGGACCCAGCAAATATACCATAAGGCCTGAATCAGCCCCAGGACACCAAGGGCTCTGGTCCTGCCCACCAGGCCAATGCCAACTCTGAGATACTTTGATCTCAGCCAGCTGCCCTGGGATCCAGCCCCACTCACTAGTAGGTCAGCACTAGCTTTGGGATACCTAGGAAACTGCAGCCAGTCATGTCAAGAAACAATATCTACCAGCAGGTCAACACTAGACCATGGAATCCTGGCCCCACAACCACCCAACCCCAGAACCTACCAGATACATAGAAATAAACACAGAAAATTTGGCAAAAAAAAAAAAAAAATAGTGAAAGGAACGTGTTACAAATGAAGGAATGAGAACACCCCAGAAGAAGAACGAAGAAATGTGGAGATAGGGAATTAACCCAATAAAGAGATAAGGTAATGATCGTAAATATGATCAGAGAACTTAAGAGAAAATGGATGAACACACGGAGATGTTTATCAAAGAAAAGATGTAAGAAAGAACAAAATGGAGCTGAAGAATACAATAACTGAAATAAAAAATGCATTTGAAGGAATGAATAGTAGATTAGAACAGGGGTCCCCAACCTCCAAAGTCTAATGCCTAATGAAGTGAAGTAAAGTGAACAATAAATATAATATATTTAAATCATTCTGAAACCATTCCTCTTATTTCGTCCATGGAAAAACTGTCTTCCATGAAACCAGTTTCTGGGGCCAAAAAGGTTGGGGACTGCTGGATTACAAGATACAGAAAAAGAGATCAATGAACTGTAAGGCAGAGTAATGGAAATCACTGAATCTGACTAAAAAAGAAAAAAAAGGAATAAAAACCAGTGAGAACATTTTTAAAAACCTTTTTGACAACATCACATGGATCACAGTCTTGTCTAACTCAATGAAACTACAAGTCATGCCATGTAGGATCACCCAAGACGGACGGGTCATGGTGAAAAGTTCTGACAAAACGTGGTCCGCTGGAGAAGGGAATGGCAAATAACTTCAGCATTCTTGCCTTGAGAAACCCATGAACAATATGAAAAGGCAAAAAGTATAACACTGAAAGATGAACAGGTTGGTAGGTGCCAACATGCTACTGGAGAAGAGTGTAGAAATAGCTCCAGAAGGAATGAAAAGGCTGAACCAAAGCAGAAACAGTGCCCAGTTGTGTATGTGTCTGGTGATGAAAGTAAAGTCTGATGTTATAAAGAACAATATTGCATAGGAACTTGGAATGCTAGGTCCATAAATCAAGGTAAATCGGAAGTGGTCAAACAGGGGACAGCAAGTGTGAATATCAACATTTTAGGAATCAGTGAACTAAAATGGATGGGAATTGGTGAGTTTTATTTAGATAATCATTCTGTCTATTACTTTGGGCAAGAATTCCTTAGAAGAAATGGAGTAGCCTTCATAGTCAACAAAAGAGTCCAAAATGGGTGGAGTCTCAAAAATGACAAAATGATTTCTGTTTATTACCAAGTCAAACCATTTACTTGGATCACAGTAATCCAAGTCTATGCTCCAACCACAAATGCCAAAGAAGCTGAAGTGGAATGGTTCCATGAAGACCTACAAGACCTTCTAGAACAGCAAAAAAAGATGTCCTTTTCATTAGAGGGGAGAGGAATGCAAAAGTAGAAAATCAAGAGATACTTGGAGCAACAGGTAAGTTTGGCCTTGGATTACAAAGTAAAGCAGGGAAAAGGCTAACAGAATTTTGCCAAGAGAATGCACTAGTCATAGCAAACACCCTCTTCCAACAACACAAGAGATGACTCTACATATGGACATCACCAGATTGTAAATACTGAAATCAGATTAATTATATTTGCAGCTGAAGATAGAGAAGCTCTATACAGTCAGCAAAAACAAGACTGGGAGCTGACTGTGGCTCAGATCATAAACGCCTTATAGCAAAATTCAGACTTAAACTGAAGAAAGTAGGGAAAACTACTAGGCCATTCAGGAATGACCTAAATCAAATCCCTTACACTGGAAGTGACAAATAGATTCAAGGGATTAGATCTAGTAGACAAAGTGCCTGAAGAATAATGGACGGAGATTTCTACCATTGTACAGGAAGTGGTGATCAATACCATCCCCCCAAAAAGAAAGGCAAAATGGTTGTCTGAGAAGGCCTTACAGATAGCTGAGAATAGAATAGAAGTGAAAGGCAAAGGAGAAAAGGAAAGATATACCCAGAATGGGTATATTATTCCAAAGAACAGCAAGGAGATATAAGAAAACCTTCATAAGTGAATACCACAAAGAAATAGAGAAAAACAATAGAAAACAAAAGACTAGAGGTCTCTTCAAGAAAATTAGAGATACCAAGGGAATATTTCATACAAAGATAGGCACAGTAAGGACAGAAATAGTATGGACTTAACAGAAGCAGAAGATATTAAGAAGAGGTGGCAAGAAGACACAGAGGAACTATACAAAAAGATCTTAATGACCTGGAAACCACAATGGTATGATCACTCACCTAGAGCCAGACATCCTAGAGTGCAAAATTAAGTGGGCCTTAGGCAGCATCACTACAAACAAAGCTAGTGGAGGTGATGGAATTCCAACTGAGCTATTTCAAATCCTAAAAGATGATGCTGTGAAAGTGCTGCACTAAGTATGCCAGCAAATTTGGGAAACTCAGGAGTGGCCACAGGACTGGAGAAGGTCAGTTTTCATTCCAAACCCCAAGAAAGGCAATGCCAAAGAACACTCAAACTACTGTGCAATTGCACTCATGTCACATGCTAGCAAAGTAATATTCAAAATCCTTCAGGCTACGCTTCAATAGCATGTGAACTGAGAACATCTAGATGTACAAGCTGGATTTAGAAAGGCAGAGAAACCAGAGACCAAATTGCCAACATCAGCTGGATCATAGAAAAAGGAAGAGAATTCCAGAAAAACATCTACTTCTGCTTCATTGACTACACTAAAGCCTTTGACTGTGTGCATCACAACAAACTGGAAAATTCTTAAAGAGATGTGAATACCAGACCATCTTACCTGCCCTCTGAGAACCCTATATGCAGATCAAGAAGCAACAGTTAGAACCCGGACATGGAAAAAATGGACTGATTCAAAATTGGGAAAGGAGTACATCAAGGATGTATATTATCATATTGAATATGTATAATTTCACCCTATTTATTTAACTTAAATGCAGAGTACATCATGTGAAATTTCAGGTTAGATGAAGCACAAGCTGGAATCAAGATTGCTGAAAGAAATATCAATAACCTCAGATATGCAGATGACACCACCCTTATGGCAGAAAGTGAAGAGGAGCGAAAGAGCCTGTTGATGAAGGTGAAAGAACAGAGTGAAAAAGCTGGCTTAAAACTCAACATTCAGAAAACTAAGATCATGGCATCCTGTCCCATCACTTCATGGCAAATAGATGGGCCAACAATGGAAACAGTGAGAGACTTTATTTTCTTGGGCTCCAAAATCACTGCAGATGGTGACTGCAGCCATGAAATTAAAACACACTTGGAAGGAAAGCTATGACAAATATAGACAGCATATAAAAACCAGAGACATTACTTTGCCAACAAAGTTCTATATATTCAAAGCTACGGTTTTTCCAGTAGTCATGTATGGATGTGTATGGATGTGATAGTTGGACAATAAAGAAGGCTGAGCACTGAAGAAATGATGTTTTCAAACTGGGTGTTGGACAAGATCCTTGAGAGTCACTTGTACAGCAATGAGATCAAACCAGTCAATGTAAAGGAAATAAACCCTGAATATTCACTGATATTGAAGCTGAAGTTGCAATAATTTGGCCATCTGATACAAAGAGCCAGCTCATTGGAAAGACTCTAATGCTGGAAAATATTGAAGGCAGGAGGAGAAGGGGATGACAGAGGACGAGATGGATGGATGGCATCATCCATCCAATGGTCTCAATGGACATGAGTTTGAGAAAACTCTGGGAGATGGTAAAGGTAGAAACTCTGGCATGCTGTAGTCCATGGGGTCACAAAGTGTCAGACGCAACTGAGCAACTGAACCACAACAACAAATGACAACATCAAACGTACTAACATTTGCATTATAGAGGTCCCAGAAGGAGAAGAGAGGAAAGGGGTAGATAACATATTTGAAGCTATTTTAGCTGAAAACTTTCCTAACCTTGGAAAGGTGAAGTCCTTTCCAAGACACCCAGGTCCAGGAAGCACAAAAAATTCCAAGTAGGATCAAGCCATAGAGGGCCACCCCCAGATACCTCATAATTAAAATGTCAAAAAATAAAGAGAATATGAAAAGCAGAAAGGGAAAAGCAACAATTACAGTAAAGGAACTCCTATGAGGCTATCTGCTGATTTTTCAGCAGAAACTCTGAAGGCCAAAAGGGAGTGTCATGATAAACTTAAAGTGATAAAAGGGAAAATCTATGACCAAGAATATTCTACCCAGAAATGCTTTCATTCATATTTCATGGAAAGGTAAAAAGCTTTACAGACAAGAATATGATGAAGATGGCAGAATTATAGAACATGAAGCTTACCTCCTCCCACTATCAAAAATAAATCTACATGTTGAACAATTCTCACAGAATATCTACTGAACATTTGCATAAGACCTCAGACTGCTGAGAGGGAAAGAAAATCTCCACATAACTACGTATAACAGAAGAAAAAAAGAAAAAGATTTCAGGATGATACCTGTGATCCTGGGAGGGAGCTGTGAAAGAGCAAAGTTTTTTGCACCCCAGGAAGCCCCTCCACTAGTGAGAAGATTGGCCAGGACAGAAAAAGAGCCTTAGAGGAGAATATAGAAACTGGTTTACAGCAGCCAGACTGGAGGGAGAACTGCACAGATGGTCATTGCTGCTTTCCTGCACTCCCTAGCTTGAGACTCATGTCCACTAGTGTGGACAAGTTCTCAGTGTTGGAAATCAGGATTTGGAGATCCGACCCAAGGAGAGGACTGGGATCGGATGGACAGAAACAGCAAGGTAGGGCTGGAATCTGGTGTGATTGCAACTGAGGGTGTACATGGAGAAAGCCCAGGTTGTCTTACAGGTCAGGTGCCATTGTTTGGGGGGGGGTGCATGAAGGGAGGGGTGGGACCTGCCATTGTAGCCTTTGTCCATGTCCATGTGTTCACAGAAGGCAGGACACCTTCTGCATAGGTTTAAGGGGTTATCCTGAACTGGCACCATTCACTTGAACTCCAAGAGTGGATTCTACACTTGTCAACATATATGCATCTAATACAGGAGCACCCACATATATAAAACAAATACTAACAGACATAAATGGAGAAATTGAGAGGAAAATGATAATAGTAAGAGACTTTAACACCCCAATCACATCAATGCAAAGATCTTCTGGACAGAAAATCCATTAGGCAAAAGAGATCTTAAATTATACCACAGAACAGTTAGACTTAACTGACCTTTTCAGGGAACTACATCCAAAAACCCACAATACACATTCTTCTCAAATGCAAATGAAATATTCTCTAGGACTGACCATATACTAGTGCACAAAACAAGACTCAACAAATTTAAGAGTATAGAAATTATCTCAAGTATCTTTTCTGTCCATATAGCATGAAATTAGAAATTAACCACAGAAAATTAAATGCAGGGAAAAAAGATTACATGGAGACTAAATAATATACTACCAAAAAAACCAATGGGTCAATGATGAAATCAGAAATTTTTTTTAATCCCTTGAGACAAATGAAACTAAAATCACAACCACAGAAAATCTATGAGATGCAGCAGAAGCAGTTCTTAAAAGGAAGTTCACAGTGATACAGGCTTTCCTCTAAAAAACAAGAAAAATCTCAAATAAAAAACCTAACCTACCACTTAAAAAAGAATTAGAAAAAGAAGAACAAATAAAACCTAGACTCAGCAGAAGAAAGGAAATAATAAAGGTCAGAGAGGAAATAAATAAAATGGATATTAAAAAAATAGAAAAATCAGTAAAACCAATAGCTGGTTCTTTGAAAGGGTAAACAAGGTTGACAAAAACCTCTGGCCACGTTCACTAAGGAAAAGAGAGAACCCAAGTAAGCAAAATTAAAAAGGAGACATAAAAACTGATACTGGAGAAATACAAAGAAACCTAAAGAAATACTATGAGCAATTGTATGCCAACAAATCTGACAACCTTGAAGTAATGGACAAGTTTCTATAAACACAAAGCCCATTAAAACCGAATCAAGAAGAAATAGATAATTTGAACAGACTGATCAATAGAAGTGAAGTAGAATATGTAGCTTAATAAACTTCTTACAAACAAAAATCCAGGAACAAATGGCTTCACAGGAAAATTCTACCAAACATACAAATAGCTACTATCACCCTGATACCAAAACCAAAACAAAGACACTACCAATAAAGAAAATTACAGGCCAATATCTTTGGTGACTATAAATGCAAAAATTTTGAACAAAATATTAGCAAAACACATCCAACCACACATAAAAAAGTTCATATATCACAACCAAGTGGGATTCATCCCAAGTTCACAAGGATGATTCAACATACACAATGCGATAAGCCACATAAACAAAAGACAAAAACTACATGATCATCTCAATCACTTGACAAAATTCAACACCCATTCATGATAAAAACTAACTAAAGTGGGTATAGAGGTAATATCTCACTACAATAGAAGCTATTTATGACAAACCCACAGCCAATATAATATTAAATGGTAAAAAGCTGAAAGCCCTATCGCTAAAATCTGGAACAGACAAGGATGCCTACTGTCACCTCTTCTATTCAACACAGTATATGCACAGCAATCAGACAAAGAAATAAAAGGTAAAATATGATGTCAAAGATGTCACACACAAAAACAGAATATTACAGGCCACCAATTAGCAAACTCATCATTAACATTAACAAGCTCAAATTCAACAATACATTAAAAGAATCATACATGATGACTAGGTGTGATTCATCCCAGAGATTGGCGAGGGAAATGGCAATCCCCTCCAGTATTCTTGCCTGGAGAATCCCATGGATAGAGAAGTCTGGCAGGCTATGGTCTATGCAGTCACGAAGAGTTGGACACAGCTGAGTGACTGAGCACATATGCATGCAGGCAAGGATGGTTCAATACCCACAAATCAATGTAATATACCATATTAACAAATTGTAGAATAAGAAATTATATGATTATCCTAGTAAATACTGAAAAAGGTTTTTACAAAATTCAGTATCCATCTATGATAAAAACTGACTACAAGGTGGATATTAAGGGAATATACCTCAACATAATGAACATCATTTTTGATAAGCCCACAAGTAACATCATACTAAATGGTGGAAGCCTGATAGCATTTTCTCTAAGATAAGGGACAACACATGGATGCCCAATCTTATCACTTTCATTCAACACAGTACTGGAAGTCCTAGCTACAGCAATCAGACAAGAAAAAGAAATCATAGCAATCCAAATTGAAGAAGTAAAACTGTCATGTTACTAGAGTAGAAAATCCTAAAGAGGCCACAAAAATTTTGTTAGAGCTCATCAATGAGCTTTTTTTTTTTTATTGGTAAAGTTTGAGGGTAAAAAATTAATATAAAGAAATCTGTTCCATTTCTACACAATAACAATGAACTCTCAGAAAGAGAATTTAACAATTCCACTTACCATTGCATAAAAAATACATAAGTATATATATATATATAAAACTAAGGAAGTAAAAATTTGTACCAGGAAAACTATAAGATACCGATAAAATAAATTGAGGATGACACAGATGGAATGATATACTGTGTTCATGGAATGGAAGAATTGATATTGTTAAAATGTCCATACTACTAAAGGCAGTTTAAAATTCAGTTCTCTCCCTATCAAAATATTCATGACATTTCACAGAACTGGAAAAAATGATCTTAAAATTGATTTGGAACTACAAAAGACCCTGTATAGCCAAGGCCCTTTTGTGAAAAAATGTAGAGCTGGAGATATGCTCCCCAACTTTAGACTATAGTGCAAAGCTACGGTAATCAAAATGAATATAGTACTGGCACAAAAACAGATACATAGATCATTGGAACAGAATAGAGATCCAAGAAATAAACCCATGCATTTATGATTACCCCATGACAAATGAGGCAAGAATATACAATGGGGAAAAGAGTCTTTTCAATAAGTGGTGCTGGAAAAACAAGATAGCCACATGTAAAACAATCATATTACAGCATTTCCTCACAACATATACAAAAATAAACTCAAAATGCATTAAAGACCTAAATGTAAGACCTAAAAATCATAAACCTCTTCAAGAAACCATAGGCAAAGGATTCTTTAGCATACATTTTGGCAATATTTTTTTTTTGTACTGTCCTCTCAGGCAAAGAAAACAAAAACAAATTAAACAACAACAACAAACCACAAATGAGGCCCAATTAAACATAGCTTTTGGTACTCAAAGAAAACAAAAACAAATTAAACAACAACAACAAACCACAAATGAGGCCCAATTAAACATAGCTTTTGGTACTCAAAAGAAACCACTGACAAATGAAAAAGCAGACTACTAAATGGGAGAAAATATTTGCAAACAATATGACCCATAAGGGGTTAACAAACAAGATGTAAAATAGTAAGAGCTTATATAACTCAATATCAGAAAAACAAACACCCTGAATAAAAAATCGGCAGAAGATCTGAGAAGACATTTCTCCAAAGATGATATACAGATGGTTAACAGACATGTGAAAAGATGCTCAACATGGATAATCAGAGAAATGCAAATCAAACCAAAAATGAGATGTCACTTTACCTCTGTCAGAATGAATATTGTCAAATAGACCACAAATAACAAATGATGACGATCTGGAGAAAATGGGACACTTGTATGCTGTTGGTAGAAATGCATGGCATATTCAGAAATAAATTCAGAAAACATTTCTCAAAACCCGTCTTTGCATCAGCTTGCTGCATCTGCTCTATCCTCATTTGATTTCTTGGTTTTTGTAAGTTGGTACCATAATAAGTTTTGTGATTCATAACTGTGATGCCATCTTATGTTATAGCTTCAAATGCAAATAATCAAACACTGAGGAAGATCTCCTTGATTAATCTGAGAATATAACCACCGCCACCACCACCACTACAACACTAGATTGTAGTGACCAACTCTCTAAGAGAGTGCCATAGTGGAATGAAAAGATTTTGAGGAGAAATGTGGTAAATTATCAGAAAAATGATAGTTAACTAATTTGCAGCAGCTTTTCAATAGCTGAATTTTTGGAAAAAATGAAATTTATTATTGAGACAGGAAATAAGACACCAAATAGAAATATTTTAAAACATATAAAGGCTTCCCTAGAGGTAAAGAATCTGCCTGCAATGCAGGAGACCCAGATCAATCCCTGGGTTGGGAAGATTTCCTGAAGAAGGGAATGGCTACCCACTCCAGTATTCTTGCCTGGAGAATTCCATGGACAAAGGAGCCTGGCAGGCTGTATACAGTCCATGGGTTGCAAAGAGTCGGACACGAATGAACAACCAATACTAAACACATATAAATGCAAATTAACACCGAGTTATTTGCAGTTGGTGTGCCAATCTCATGTGATAAAAATATTCAACTCTAAAAGGGACATTTACACACTTTCATAGCAATTTAGCACTATTGTTTTAGGAAAGTAAAGAACCGAACAAAGATAAAGATGGGACACGGGAATGCTACTTTTATATGCAAAACTAAAATATATATTCTTTTGATCAAAAACATCAAGCAGTAACTTCAGCAGCTCGAGAAACTTAAAATATTTTAAAGAAAATAGAACAAGATTCCGGTCCAAGATGGCAGAGTAGAAGGATGTGTGCTCATCTCCTCCTATGAAAGCAACAAAATCACAACTAGCTATTGAACAATCATGGACAGGAGGATACGGGAACCTACCAAAAAAGATTACTCCATTTCCAAAGACAAAGGAGCCTCAGCAAGATGGTAGGAGGGACACAATCACGATAAAATCAAATCCTATATCCACCAGGTGGGTGACCCACAAACTGGAGAACAATAATACCAAAGAAGTTCTTCCACTGTTGTGAAGGTTCTGAACCTCACATCAGGCTTCCCAGCCTGGGAATCTGACAGAGGGGCTGGGAATCCCCAGGGAATCTGACCTTGAGGACCAGTGGGATTGATTATTCGACTTCCACAGGACTGGGGGAAAGAGACTCCAGTCTTGGAGGGCACAAACAAAATCTTGCATGTGTCAAGACTCAGAGGAAAGGAGCAGTGACCCCTCAGGAGACTGAAATGAAATTACTTGCTAGTGTTGGAGGGTATCCTGTGGAGGTGTGGTTCAGCTGGAGCTTACCACAGGGACAGGTCACTGGCAGCAGCAGGATGGGAAGGTCCCCTTTGGCATAAACCCTCTTGGAGGTCACCATAGACTACCATAGACTCCGGGGCTGTGTCACTTCAGGTCTAACAATTGACAGGAAGGAGTGCAACCCCACTGATCAGCAGATAATTGGACTAAAGCTTTACAGAGCAAGGCCATCCCCACCAGAGCAAGACCCAGTTTTTCCCACCACCAGTCCCTCCCATGTAAGTTTAAGGGCTTACACGAGGCTCTTAGACTTCTCCATCAGAGGCCAGACAGAAAAAGCAAGAAGAACACAGTTCACCACATTATGGAAAGTTAATAAGTGTGAAAAAGCAGAAAGTTATGTCACAGATAAAGGGACAATATAAAATCCCAGAAAAACTAAATGAAGCAACCTTCCATAAAAAGACTTCAGAATAATGATAGTGAAGATGATTCAGCGTCTCAGAAAAAGGCTGGAGGCAAAGACTTAGAAGATGCAAGAAATGTTCACTGAACACCTACAAGAACTAAAGAACAAACAGAGATGAATAATACATTAGAAGGAATCAACAGCAGAATGACTGAGGTAGAAAACAAATTAATGAACTGGAGGACATGGTGGCAATGGTGGAAATCACTGCCACAAAACAGAATATAGAAATAAGAATGAAAAGAAATGAAGACAGCCTAAGAGACCTTTGGGACAGCATTAAATGTACCAACATTCACATTATAGGGGTCCCATAAGGAGAAGAGAGAAAGGACCTGAGAAAATATTTGAAGAGATAATAGCTGAAAACTTCCTAAACATGGGAAAGAAAATAGTCAACCAAGTCCAGAAGTACAGAGAATCCCAGGAAGGATAAACCCACAGAGGAACACACCAAGACACACAGAAATCAAACTGACGAAAATTAAAGACAGAGATAAAATATTCAAAGCAACAGAGGAAAAACAACAAATAACATACAAGGGAGTTCCCATCAGGTTATCAACTATCAACAGAAACTCTATAAGCCAGAAGGGAATGGCATGATGTACTTAAAGTGATGAAAGGGAGGAATTGGAATCCAACAATACTCTACCCAGCAAGACTTTCCTTCTGATTTGATGGAGAAATCAAAAGCTTTCCAGACAAGCAAAAGTTAAGAGAATTCAGCACCACCAAACCAGCTTTACAACAAATGTTAAAGGAACTTCTCTAGACAGGAAACAAGACAAAGAAATGACCTACCTACAGAAAATAAACCAAGAACAATAAAGAAAATGACAGTAGGATCATGCATATTGATAATTACCTTAAATGTAAATGGATTAAATGCACCAACCAAAAGACACAGACTGGCTGAGCAGAAGAAAACATGTGCGTGTAGGCACTTCAATTTACCATATCACTTGGGTTGTTCTATATTACCAAAACTACCATTTAATAGAAAAACCTGCAATCACTTTTTAAAATTCAGAATTATCTTGGAAACTTTTGAAAAATACAAATGTCCAGGGTATTGCTTTTTAATTTTTTTTTTTGCCAGAGTTCCAGATGTTTCTAATGAGCAGCTATGTTTAAAAACAACTGAAGTATACAGTGATCTCTTACTTTTTTCTAGTTTCACTTTTTCTATTTCATATTCAGTGCTCCCACTTCATTTAGTTTGTTTTCCAATTTTTCCATCTTTTTTTTTGCTGTTCTTTCTCAAGCATAGTAGAAAATCTCCTGTATACATATATGCTGTTGCTGTTCAGTCACTAAGTCGTGTCTGACTCTTTGCGACCCCGTGGACTATAGCATGCCAGGCCCCGTGGGGTTCTTCAGGCAAGAACACTGGAGTGGGTTGCCATTTCCTTCTTTCAGTTCAGTTCAGTCGCTCAGTCGTGTCCGACTCTTTGTGACCCCATGAATTGCAGCACGCCAGGCCTCCCTGTCCATCACCAACTCCCGGAGTCTACCCAAACCCATGTCCATCGAGTCGGTGATGCCATCCAACCATCTCATCCTCTGTTGTCCCCTTCTCCTCCTGCCCCCAATCCTACCCAGCATTAGGGTCTTTTCTAATGAGTCAATTCTTCGCATGAGGTGGCCAAAGTATTGGAGTTTCAGCTTCAACATCAGTCCTTCCAATGAACACCCAGGACTGATCTCCTTTAGGATGGATTGATTGGATCTCCTTGCAGTCCAAGGGACTCTCAAGAGTCTTCAACACCACAGTTCAAAAGCATCAATTCTGCAGCGCTCAGCTTTCTTCACTGTCCAACTCTCACATCCATACATGACCGCTGGAAAAACCATAGCCTTGACTAGACAGACTTTTGTTGGCAAAGTAATGTCTCTGCTTTTAAATATGCTATCTAGGTTGGCCATAACCTTCCTTCCAAGGAGTAAGCGTCTTTTAATTTCATGGCTGCAATCACCATCAGCAGTGATTTTGGAGCCCCCAAAATTTAAGTCTGACACTGTTTCCACTGTTTCCCCATTTATTTCCCATGAAGTGATGGGACCAGATGCCATGATCTTAGTTTTCTGAACGTTGAGCTTTAAGCCAACTTTTTGACTCTCCTCTTTCACTTTCATCAAGAGGCTCTTTAGTTCTTCTTCACTTTCTGCCATAAGGGTGGTGTCATCTGCATATCTGAGGTTATTGATATTTCTCCTAGCAATCTTGATTCCAGATTGTGTTTCCTTCTTTATACATATATAAATATGGATAATATATATTATAGAAAACTTAAGAATTTTTGCCTAACTGAAAAATTTACGACATTTTGATTTCACTTGACTTACTATGAATAGAATGCTAGATTCCTAATTAAAAAAAAATAAATGTGCAACAAGCAAAAAGGGTTTACTGTATAGCACAGGGAACTATAGTCAATATCTTATAATAACCTATAATGGAAAATAATTTCAAAACTAATATATGTGTATATGTATAACTGAATCACAAAAAAAATTTTCTTTTTGAAATTTAGTAATGTTTATCTTTTTTGTCAATTTTTTTCTAAATCTCCTATAGACATCTAATAACAATGTATGAGATACAAAGCTGATTCATGTCAATATATGGCAAAAACCACCACAAAATTGTGAAGTAATTAGCCTCCAATTAAAATAAATTAATTAAAAAAAATTTAAATATGTTTGGGTAGGATATAAGATTAATATAAATTAATATAAATAGAAATCTATTATATTTAAATTATCACTGACATCATTCAAGATGCTATTCTTATTTTTTCTGAACTTGTAAAATATTTTCAGAGAAATATTAATGTCTCATTATGATTATATATTTTTTCCTTTCCCCTTATATTTCTTCTGATTTTTTTCTCTCTGATTTTTCTTTATGTATCTTAGTTTCTTTGTTGTTAGGTGTCTGATGGCTTATGATGTCTATCATCTTTGTGAACTGCACCTTTTATCTTTAGAAATATTCATCTTTGCTTAATTAAAAAATTTAAAATAAGAAAACAATGAAATAGACAATAGAGGAAACAAAGAATAGAACAAAAATCTGGAGTACTGTCGCCATAACATTTACAAACAATATATGTTGCCTTCAATCATATTTGAGAACAGAGCTGAGATGATTCTATTGTGGACCAGGTACTCCCAGGGGAGAAATTTTCTTAGATAATTTCAAAAATGAAATTTGAAGATGGCTTATTGAAGGACTGGCACAATAAACTATAAATTAGAGTTACAAAAGCTTTAAACAGATTTGAAAATATCAGTTGTTATCAAGAATTGTTGTTTAGGGCTAAGTTGTGTCTGAATCTTTTGAGACCCCACGGACAATAGCCCACCAGGCTCCTCTGTCCATGGGATTTCCCAGGCATGACTACTGGAGTGGGTTGTCATTTCCTTTTCCAGAGGATCTTCCTGACCCAGAGATTGAACCCACATCTCTTGTATTGGCAGGAAGATTCTTTACCACTGACCCACATGGGAAGCCTATTATAAGGGATAATGTAGTTCAAAGAGGTACTCAGAGTCAGATGGAGGGAGTCACAAGAAGGGCAATGACACATAATGTGTATCTCAGAGGGCTCAGTAGATTGTCAGCCAATTATTGCCAGCTGAGAATGGGAGTCCTGTATTCCCATGCTATTCATTGTTTCGAGAAGCAATCAATTTGGATTTTAG
The DNA here is from genome assembly GCF_054371585.1 of Giraffa tippelskirchi. Classification (NCBI taxonomy): domain Eukaryota; kingdom Metazoa; phylum Chordata; class Mammalia; order Artiodactyla; family Giraffidae; genus Giraffa; species Giraffa tippelskirchi. The sequence goes on from NC_137284.1 coordinate 25,026,968, forward strand.
TGTGTGATATTATGTCTTAAATTCTGCATCTTTGTATGTATAGGCACAGTACATACAAAGCATGTTGATGGACTGATGTCATACGATGAAATCAATTTGTCTGGTTTAGAGACACAGGATACCCTCAAATTTAGCTAATACTCCTTCAAAGTTTATAGGTCAGTAAATCAACTCTTTTTCTCTATACCCTAACCTCATGCTCCCATTTATCATTCTCTTTAATCATATAACATTTATTCAAGGTTAAGCCCAAGAATTTCTTCAGTATAATCTGTGTTTTTCTGCAAAGTGTGCATGCTGATATTTCTACTGATTAGTTCAATTCTACTGGAACTGAAACACTTGCTTAAACTAGTGAAACATCAGCCTGCTCTCTGTTAGAAAGCATTATCAGTCACCATTTCTGAAACAAATGATGTGTTTATAGAAAGTATTAATTTGAAAGCTTAAAATTACTCTTTATTAAAAGTGTTCACTGCCCAGGCAACAGATATGGATTAATTCACACAAGGGCACTGATGATGATTTGAATTTGTGCAAGTTTGGTGAAATAACAAGACAGCTGGACCCATGATCTTCCGTGTTTCAACCTTATTCTAATTCATGAGGCAAAATGTAGCAGACCAAGGAAGCCTAGGTAAGATAGGGCAGCCAACAGCGTATGACTTATGGCCAGCTCCTTGAAGTATCATCTACAGAAATGGAGAAAGGAAAACACAGAATACCTTATTAACAATAGCAGAGCACCTGCTGCAGTACATCTGCAAAGGAATCGTTTGTCATTCATTTCTGCTATTCAGCAGATAAGACAAAGTGAATAAATATAAAGCAGACTTGAAGATTTAGTAAATGAAGAAAGTAAAAAGACACTGCATATTATATTAAAAAGTATCAGAATTAGAACTAGCCATGTTTATTAGTCTCTTGTGGATACTGTAACAAATAATGGCAAATCTGATGTCTTAAAACAATGGAAACTTATTTTCTCACAATTCTTAAGGTCAAAAGTCTGAAATCAAAGTGGGGCATTCTCTCTTCAGATGCCCTAAGGGAGAAATCCCTCCTTGCTTTTTTCAGCTTCAGATAATTCTAGTTGGTCATACATTTGTGGCTGCATCACTCTTGTGTTTATCTTACCTCCTCCTCTTCTCAAATCACTATTTTGTGTGTCTCTAATAAGGGCATTTGTCACTGGATTCAGAGTCCACCTAATAATATTGGATGACCTCCTCACCTTGAGACTCCTAACAATCATGCTTGTAAAGTTACTGTTGTTTACTCACTAAGTTGCTTTGTCCAACTCTTTTGTGATACCAGAGAAGGCAATGGCACCCCACTCCAGTACTCTTGCCTGGAAAATCTCATGGACAGAGGAGACTGGTAGGCTGCAGTCCATGGGGTCACAAAGAGTCAGACACAACCGGAGCGACTTAGCAGTTTGCAATACCAGGCTCCTCTGTCCATGGGACTTCCGAGGCAAGAATACTGAAGTGGGTTACCATTTTCTTCTCCAGGGGATCTTCCTGACCTAAGGATTGAACCTGTGTTACTTGCATTGGCAGGTGGATTCTTTACCACTGAGCTACCAGGGAAGCCCATATTTATAAAGACCCTTTTTTTTTTCATTAAGATACCATTCACAGGTTCTGAGAATTAGAGTGTGGACTTTACCTTTTATGGAGGGGCTACCATTTTGTTTATTATACCTTAGTTGATTAGGAAGGCCAAAAATATATTGACTTAACCCCTTTATAAATTGAAAAGTTGTGATTCCAACTTTCTTTACAACTCACTTATGCACTAAGGTATATCTATATCATGTAATTCTCACTCCCATATAGAGAATATATTTTTCTACCATTACATAAATACCCCTAGACTAGAACTTCTACCTTCCAGAAATTTTCCAAAGAAACTTATATTTAAGGCCTTAAAGAATCAAAATCCTGGATGGAATTAAGGAAGCAATTACAAAAATTAAGAAGGGAGTGATGAGGCCATTGCTGTTTCATTTTCATACAAAACATTTTATTCAACAGTCTTTGGACAGCACTTGGTGTCCATTCACAGTCAAACATGGATGCTGCAAAAATTCAGAAGTAGAAAGTATAGTTAAACGCTCCTTTCTCTTTTTAAAAACACCTGACTATATAATAACAAAAAACAGCTAATCAGATATTTATCTGCAATTTCAAGTACACCCTAACATTTTCATGAATTCTCCTCTGAAAGTCAGTTTCAGTTTTTCCCCTGGACAGTGTACCCAATGAAGCTTGAGACTAATGTTCTTTAAGCATTACACATGAGTATGCATTGTAAATATCTCTTTGCCCACAAAAATAGAAAAAAAAAATCCTATTATACCAAATGGCACTATATCAAATGGCACTCATCTCTTGATTGTGGAGTGGAGTTCATTAATTAAAATAATCATAGTTTATCACACATTCTTCCCTTCATTTCATTCAAACATATTTTGAACGAATCCAGCTCTGGACATTTTATGCTCAGGAAGTAGACTCTAAGCTAAGAAACCCATTTCAATTATCAAATCAATATCTTATGGACAACTCATTCAGGCTCTTTATTTTTAGAGCTGAGGGAAGAGAAATAATATATAATTAACACATTATCAGACAAAGACTATACTAAGCATTACACAAATATTGTATAATTTCTTACTTGACATACTCCTAAAAGTTGGAGATAATGATGCCCATTTTACTGATGAGGAAATGGTAAAATGACCTTACCTTAAAATAATCAGCTGTGAGTTTAAGTTCTACAATTCTAAAGCTAAAGCAATACGGAGTAGCTGGGAAATACTGAGAGTGAAGTGAAAGTGTCAGTCGCTCGAACAGGAAGACTTAAAGTTGATTTGAAGAATAAGGGACAGAAAGACTTTCCCAGAATAAAGGCAGAGAAATGAAAGAACTAAGCTACTGAAGAGTGGCCAGCGAGTGGAATATAGCATGAGTTAAGATTATACCAGATCTTTTATGTCCAGCTGAGTGGTTTAGACTGAGTTGCACAAGACCTGAGATCTATATTGGTTCTTGTAGGTCAACCACTTTTACTGTGATTCTCAGTGGAACTTTGCTATCCTGCATTTGAGAGAGTAACTTGTGCCTGACACATGCATGGCTAAAGGACTCCTCTCACTCCAGGATTTAACCGCTCTTAATTTTCACTTTCATATTCTGGGTGATGTGGATAATTACATTTGGCTGCCTGCAACCATGTTACTGCTGCTTTCCTGCAGACCTGTGACTCGTCATGTGTTCTCACATTGTGAGCTGTGAAATGCATCCAGCTGTCCAGTCCCTGGCAGAAGCCTGTTCATCATCTACCTCTCTGCTCTGGATCTAGATGGTTTAATCACACTTCTTTTCCAGGGGGAGATTTATCTTTCCAGTCACTTTACATGGCAATCGTAGAAAATATGAAAGCTCACTTGTGCTCTAAAATGGACAAAATTTGTAAACTTGTCCTCTGTTTGGAGCATGAAGAAAATGGAATATTGTGAGAAAGACAAAATATGAGAGTGAAGCTGAGGAACTCAGATCAAGAAAAAAGGTTTGACCAGCCTTTGTTAACAGCCTACTCAATGCACAATAAAAAAGTGAGACAAGGACACTATGTGGTGGGCTCAAAAGCAAATAAATCAGTGTATTTGCCAAAGAAAGGCAATGCCAAAGAATGCTCAAACTACCGCACAATTGCACTCATCTCACATGCTAGTAAAGTAATGCTCAAAATTCTCCAAGCCAGGCTTCAGCAATACGTGAACCATGAACTTCCAGATGTTCAAGCTGGTTTTAGAAAAGGCAGAGGAACCACAGATCAAATTGCCAATATCCACTGGATCATCAAAAAAGCAAGAGAGTTCCAGAAAAACATCTATTTCTGCTTTATTGACTATGCCAAAGCCTTTGACTGTGCGGATCACAATAAACTGTGGAAAATTCTGAAAGAGATGGGAATACCAGACCATCTGACCTGTCTCTTGAGAAATCTGTATGCAGGTCAGGAAGCAACAGTTAGAACTGGACATGGAACAATAGACTGGTTCCAATAGGAAAAGGAGTACGTCAAGGCTGTATATTGTCACCCTGCTTATTTAACTTATATGCAGAGTACATCATGAGAAACGCTGGGCTGGAAGAAACACAAGCTGGAATCAAGATTGCTGGGAGAAATATCAATAACCTCAGATATGCAGATAACACCACCCTTGTGGCAGAAAGTGAAGAAGAACTAAGAGCCTCTTGATGAAAGTGAAAAAGGAGAGTGAAAAAGTTGGCTTAAAGCTCAACGTTCAGAAAACTAAGATCATGGCATCTGGTCTCATCACTTCATGGGAAATAGATGGGGAAACAGTGGAAACAGTGTCAGACTTTGTTTTCTGGGGCTCCAAAATCACTGCTGTTGATGATTGCAGCCATGAAATTAAAAGACGCTTACTCCTTGGAAGGAAGGTTATGGCCAACCTAGATAGCATATTTAAAAGCAAAGACATTACTTTACCAACAAAAGTCCGTCTAGTCAAGGCTATGGTTTTTCCACAGTCATGTATGGATGTGAGAGTTGGACGGTGAAGAAACCTGAGCGCCGCAGAAATGATGTTTTTGAACTGTGGTGTTGGAGAAGACTCTTGAGAGTCCCTTGGACTGCAAGGATAGCCAATCAATCCATCCTAAAAGAGATCAATCCTGGGTATTCATTGGAAGGACTGATGTTGAAGCTGAAACTCCAATATTTTGGCCACCTCATGCGAAGAGTTGACTCATTGGAAAAGACCCTAATGCTGGGTAGGATTGGGGGCAGGAGGAGAAGGGGATGACAGAGGATGAGATGGTTTGATGGCATCACTGACTCGATGGACATGGGTTTGGGTAGACTCCGGGAGTTGGTGATGGACAGAGAGGCCTGGTATGCTGGGATTCATGGGGTCGCAAAGAGTCGGACACGACTGAGCGACTGAACTGAACTGAACTGATTTGCCTTAAGCATTGGAGCGCAACAAAAGATAGTGGAAATGGTGGTAACATCCTGAAACATACCCTACTAAACATATACATATGTCTTGGTTCAAAAAGTTCAGTATAAAGAGACCAAGTCCATGGTTCACACTTATTCTTTTGGTCATTCAAGAATTTATATTTATGCTAGGTGTTTATAGGTTATTTTATTGAATACCTATTTTGGACAATATCATTAAGGAAAGTGAATACAGCAAAGTACAGAAAAAGATGTTATAGACATTCGGAGGAAAGAAACGTCACTTCCAGATGAAAGGATACAACCACAGCATTACATGGATAAAACAACTTCTAAGCCTGGGCATTCATTTTTCTCATGTTAAGGACAGAGTCTCTGAGTTATTTTGAAGGAGCTCTAGGACACAGGGTATGAATAGAGACTGGTTATGGTGTCAAAGTACAGTAGGAGCCAGCCTAATTCAGCATCCTGACCATCTGACAGAATAATCAGGGCATAGTCAGCTCATCTGTAGGAGGGCAAGGGTCAGTAATGATAGAAAATGCAGAGAGAAATAAATGGCATCAATTAAGATTTGATTATTTGCTCAGCCAGATGTTGTAATATACATTTTACTATAAGAGGTGTCTAATGGAAGCGTTTGGGGATGAGGTCTCGGAGCATGACTTTGTTTCCACAGTGAGGCATTTGAATGATGTCACCTACACATAGAGACTGGAGAACAAGGTGGCAGCAGAAGAATGAGAACAAATTGTTTCTGTAGGAGAGAAGATAAAATGCAAAGGGCACATGTGTTGGAGCCAGATAGTTCTACATTTGAATCCTAGTCCCATTACTTCTTAGTTCAGTCAGCTGTGAACAATTACTAATTTGCCTAAATAGCAGAATCCTGGTTTATTTTAAAAGGAGTGAAGAGGGGGAATTGATGAATTTTGGTAAGATTAAGAGATACATTATGGAGTTCATAAACTTTCTAGATGCTCAGTGAATTATAGTTATTATTAGGAGAATCTTCCTTGATGATTTTCTCATATTGACCCCTGCTGATGCCCTGGCTCTTCTTGCTTCATCCTCTTAGACAAGTACATAAATGGCTTGTCAGGGATTGGGTGATGCTTTTATTCATAGTTCAAAGCATCTTAGTCATATTGATGAACCATCAAGAAAATACACAGCTTATCTGGTTTGTTTTACCCCTTCAAGAATGTGAATGAGTAAAAGGTGCTTTGCAGGGAAAATTCTAAAAGAATGATGAACTGCTAAGAAGCTGGGTAAATCCTACAGCCACTCAGCACTTGGATTCTGCTGTAGGCTGTGTAGGGAAGGGGAATGATGATAAAGGGGTGTATTAGAGATAGGCAGTTGCAAGCAAGTAGGTAATGATAGGAAATGATTGCCTATTTGCTGAAGGACCAAAAATCCAAGTAAAGAACTGTCAAGTAATTTGAAGTCATTTGATCTGATAAATATTAGGCTGCTGAAAAAGCTGGGTATTGTTTCCCTTGGAAAACCTGAACGAAACACTTAACCTTGAAAGTTACATGCAGCATATCCTGTTCCTCTGTACAGTTATGACATTGAGGGAATTTCTGAAGAAAACAATACATCTTGGTGACACTTTTCCAATAATAAAGAATATAAAGTGCTTTTAACACTACAGAGAAGGAAGACTGAGTAGATTGACTCAGATTTTCCATACTTCGGTGGCTTCGACATGCCTATCCCAGTTCCCACCATGTCCATGTTCATTAGAGATGTTAAGTGCTCTCTATTAGAGTTACCCAAACAAGCCAAATCAGTCAGTATTTACTGAGTGCCCAGACTTAACTGTATTCCATGGAGATATTAAAACAAAAGCCAGGTGTTCCTCAAATGAAGACTTGCTAAATGAGGTCCCAATCTGTGACTACAACAAGAGAGTTTTACCTACATTTTATTTTACCCACAACCTAATCTCATTGTCTTAAGGCAAAGAATCAACAGATGACTACTCTTTCCCAGGGTTAGAATTAAATCATGTGTAGATACCATAATATTGCTTTTTAGGGAGAGAAACAACTCACACGGTATTAAAACAGTATATATGAGTTGCTGTAATTACCCTTTCCAGATACTATTATCTAGATAATTTAAGGGAAAGACAATGAAAACAATTGCTTAAATTATTTAGATTGAAGCTCTGGGGTTAAAATTTTTGGAAGACAGAGTTTGACTTGGTTTTCAGCCAAAAGTATTTACCATGCACCAACTGAGTTGATTAAGGAAGAAAAGAATGAAATAATACTTACCCTTGTCCTTGAGGAGTTTAAAATATATGAGGAGGGGGAAATTGAGGAATTTTTGTAAGATTAAGAGATACGTTATGGAGTTCATAAACTTTCTAGCTGCTCAGTGAATTATAGTTATTATTAGGGGAATCTTCTTTGATGATTTAAAAGCAATGCTGCTAAAGGTTGTGAGGGAGGTCACCGTAAGGAGCTAAGAGAGTAAAAAGGAAGAGCATGTGACTCAGCCCTTTAGGGGAAAAGCTGTAGGGAAGACGTCAAGAGGCCTGAATTGGGATGCTCAGTCACTTCAGTCACGTCTGACTCTTTGTGACCCCATGGACTGTAACCTGCAAGGATTCTCTATCTAGGGGATTTTCCTAGCAAGAATACTGAAGTGGGTTGCCTTTTCCTCCTCCAGGGGACCTTCCAGACCCAGAGATGGAACCGACATCTCCTGCATTTCAGGCAAATTCTTTACCACTGAGCTACCTGGAAATTAAGAAAGAAGTATCCAAAAACAAAACAAAACCCACAGTAAATAGGGTTCCAGGAGATGAGAACAATAGAAGAAAATCCACAGAGAAGGGACATGGTAGCACAGGTAGTTCCATACTGCCTATAATTGTGAGATAGGCGGTAATGGAAAATGGTAAGAAGGATGTTTGAAGAGGGAAGGAAAGCCAAGTTTTAGATGGGTTTTTTATGTCAGTGTATGGAACAATCAGAAAATAGTCAAGGAAAATGAGTTGGCAACCCAATTTTGAAGTTGAAAATGAGGAAAAATATTTAAATGTTGACTTTTCAAGTAAACTTCTGGTGGCTATGATACATTCCTGGTCCATTAGCGCTTGACACAGAGGTGGAAAGTACTCTAGAATTTCAAGTCTTTTGGAATAGAGAAGCCAAGAAAACTAAAGGAGGGTAAGTCAATCACACGGAGAAAAAGAAAACATTATTGGGGAGTAGAGAATAGGAGACCCCCCAAAAAAGACCAGTCAAGAACTTTTCTTGTTATAATCCTTTACAATACACTGTTCTTACCTTGGCTTCTGTCCCAATGTCTTTGCTACTTTGGATAAAATCTCTAACAGAATGTTGTCTGTGAAGTTAGGAAGTATGTTTTGACTAAATGGAAGAACTGAGAAAAAGTGGAGCTAAAGTGTAGGAACTAAGGCAGGTGTGAGTAATTTGGGAACACATTGCCACTCTCCAATCTTCACTCTGAGTATAAAGAAAATAGAGTGAAATTTAAAAATCAATTGTATCACTACAATTGTCACTAAGGGTAAGATTTTGTCACTTATTCTCTGTTTAATGTGTCACGTTTTGGCATTCACAGTTCATGCTTAGATAATTTTAATGTCTATTTTAGAGCTTAAGTAATAATCTCCCAAGATGACGGAGTAGGAGGACATGCTTTCATCTTCTCCTGCAAGAACTCCGAAATTACAACACACTGCTGAACAACCATCGACAGGAGAATGTTGGATCCCACAAAAAAAAGATACTCCACGTCCAAGGTCAAAGGAGAAGCCCCAGAAAGACAGTAGAATGAACAAAATCGCATATAGAATCAAACCCCATACCCACCAGACACACTCAGAGGGCTCAGACAAAATGTTATGCACACCAGGAGATCCCACAGAGACTGAGCCAGATTTGCCTTTGAGTGTTTGAGTATCTCCTGCGGAGGGATGGGTCAGCAGTGGCTTGCCACAGGCAGGGGCTCGGGGTGCAGCAAACCTGGGTGTGGCATAAGCTTTCTTGGAGGAGGTCGCCATTAACCCCACCATAGAGCTGCCAGAACTTACACAGGACTGGGAAATAGACTCTTGGAGGGCACAAACAAAACCTTGTGTGCACAGGGATCCAGGAGAAAGGAGCAGGATTCCACAAGAGACTGATCCAGACTTGCCAGTGAATGTCCAGGAGTCTCCGGTGGAGGCGCGTGTCGCAGTGGTCAGCTGCAGGGTTGCGAGCCCTGAGTGGGGGTCTTTTGAAGGAGGTCACCATCATCTTTATTACCTCCACCATAGTTTGGTCTCAGGTCAACAAAAGGGAGGGAACATAGCCCCGCCCATCAACAGAAATTTGGATTAAAGATTTACTGAGCACAGCCCTGCCCATCAGAACAAAACCCAGTTTCCCCCCCAGTCAGTCTCTCCCATAGAGAAGCTTTCATAAGCCTCTCATCCTTATCTGGTAGAGGGCAGACAGAAAACCACAATCACAGAAAACTAATCAAACTGATTACACAGACCACAGCCTTGTCTAACTCAATGAAACTATGAACCATGCTGTGTAGGGTCACCCAAGACAGACGGGTCATGGTGGAGAGCTCTGTCAAAACATGGTCCACTGGAGAAGGGAATGGTAAACCACTTCAGTATGCTTGCCTTGAAAACCTCATGAACAGTAATGAAAAGACAAAAAGATAGGACACTGAAAGATCAACTCCCCAGGTTGGCAGATGCCCAATATGCTACTGGAGATCAGTGGAGAAATAACTCTGGAAAGAATGAAGAGACAGAGCCAAAGCAAAAACAAAGCCCAGTTGTGGATGTGACTGGTGATGGACACAAGGTCCGATTATTGCTCTAAAGAGCAATATTGCATAGGAACCTGGATTGTTACATCCATGAATCAAGACAAATTGGAAGTGGTCAAACAGGAGATGCAAGAGTGAACATAGACATTTTAGGAATCAGCAAATTAAAATGGACTGCAATGGGTGAATTTAACTCAGATGACCATTATATCTATGACTGTGGGCAAGAATCCCTTAGAAGAAATGGAGTAGCCCTCATAGTTAGCAAAAGAGTCTGAAATGCAGTACTTGGATGCAATCTCAGAAACAACAGAATGATCTCTGTTCGTTTCCAAGGCAAACCACTCAAATATGACGGTAATACAAGTCTATGCCCCAACCAGTAATGCTGAAGAAGCTGAAGTTGAGCGATTCTATGAAGACCTACAAGACCTTCTAGAACTAACACCCAAAAAAGATGTCCTTTTCATTATAGGAGACTGGAGTGCAAAACTAAGAGATACCTGGAGTAATGGGCAAATTTGGCCTTGGAGTACAAACTGAAGGAGGGCAAAGGCTGATAGACTTTTGCCAAGAAAACACACTGGTCATAGCAAACACACTCTTCCAACAACACAAGGGAAGACTCTACATATGGACATCACCAGATGGTCAATACTGAAATCAGATTGATTACATTCTTTGCAGCCAAAGGTGGAGAAGCTCTATATAGTCAGCAAAAACAAGAGCAAGAGCTGACTGTGGCTCAGATCATGAACTCCTTATTGCCAAATTCAGACTTAAATTGAAGAAAATAGGGAAAACCACTAGACCATTCAGGTATGACCTAAATCAAATCCCTTACAATTATACTGTGGAAGTGACAAATAGATTCAAGGGATTACATATGAAAGACAGAGTGCCTGAAGAACTATTGACGGAGGTTTATGACATTTTACAGGAGGCAGTGATCAAGACCATCCCCAAGAAATGAAATGCAAAAAGGCAAAATGGTTGTCTGAGGAGGCCCTACAAAGAGCTGAGAAAGAAGAGAAGCTAAAGGCAAAGGAGAAAAGGAAAGATACACCCATTTGAATGCAGAGTTCCAAAGAATAGCAAGGAGAGATAAGAAAGCCTTCCTCAGTGATCAGTGCAAAGAAAGAGAGTAAAACAATAGACTGGGAAAGTCTAGAGATCTCTTTAAGAAAATTAGAGATACCAAGGGAACATTTCATGCAAAAATGGGCACAATAAAGGACAGAAATGGTATGGACCTAAAGAAGCAGAAGATATTAAAACGAGGTGGCAAGAATACACAGAAGAAATATACAAAAAAGATCTTCATGACCTGGATAACCATGATGGTGTGATCACTCATGTAGAGCCAGACATCCTGGGGTGGGAAGTCAAGTGGGCCTTAGGAAGCATCACTATGAACAAAGCTAGTGCAGGTGATGGAATTCCAGTTGAGCTATTTCAAATCCTAAAAGATGATGCTGTGAAAGTGCTGCACTCAATATGCCAGCAAATTTGGAAAACTCAGCAGCAGCCACAGGATGGGAAAAGGTTAGTTTTCTTTCGAGTTCCAAAGAAAGGCAATGCCAAAGATGTTCACACTATCACACAATTGCACTCATCTCACATGCTAGCAAAGTAATGCTCAAAATCCTTCAAGCCAAGCTTCAACAGTACAATAACTGTGAACTTCCAGACATTCAAATTGGATTTAGAAAAGGCAGAGGAACCAGAATCAAATTGCCAACATCTGTTGGATCATTGAAAAAGCAGGAAAGTTCCAGAAGAACACCTATTTCTGCTTTATTGACGATGCCAAAGCCTTTGACTGTGTGGATCACAATAAACTGTGGAAAATTCTTCAAGAGATGGGAATACCAGATCACCCTACCTCCCTCTTGAGAAATCTGTATGCAGGTCAAGAAGCAACAGTTAGAACTGGACATGGAAGAACAGACTGGTTCCAAATCAGGAAAGGAGTGCAAGGCTGTATATTGTCACCCTGGTATTTAACTTATATGCAGAGTACATCACGCAAAATGCTGGGCTGAATGAAGCACCAGCTGGAATCAAGATTGCTGGGAGAAATATCAATAACCTCAGATACACAGTTGTCACCACACTTATGGCAGAAAGTGAAGAAGAACCAAAGAGCCTCTTGATGAAAGTGAAAGAGGAGAGTGAAAATAGCTAAAAATTCAACATTTAAAAAATTAATATCATGGCATCCAGTTTCATCACTTCAAGGCAAATAGATGGGGAACCAATGGAAACAGTGACAGACTTTTTGGGGGGGCTCCAAAACCACTGCAGATGGTGACTGCAGCCATGAAATTAAAAGACACTTGTTCCTTGGAGGAAAAGCTATGACCAACCTAGACAGCATATTAAAAAGCAGAGACATTTCTTTGCCAACCAAGGTCCATCTAGTCCAAGCTATGATTTCTCCAGTAGTCATGTAAGGATATGAGAATTGTACCGTAAGCTACAAAACTGAGCACCGAAGAATTGCTGTTTTTGAACTGCAGTGTTGGAGAGGACTCTTGAGAGTCCCTTGGACTGCAAGGAGATCCAACTAGTCCATCTTAAAGGAAATCAGTCCTGAATATTCATTGGAACGACTGATGCTGAAGCTGAAATTCCAATACTTTGGCCACCTGATGCGAAGAACTGACTCACTGGAAAAGACCCTGGTGCTGGGAAAGATTTAAGGTGGGAGGAGAAGGGGACGACAGAGAGTGAGATGGTTGAATGGCATCACCGACTCAATTCGCGTGAGTTTGAGCATGCTCCAGGAGTTGGTGATGAACAGGGAAGCCTGGTGTGCTGCAGTCCATGGGGTCCCAAAGAGTCAGACGCAACTGAGTGACTGAACTGAGAGCTTAAGTATGCCAAAAGTAAGGATGAAACTCCTAAGTATCACCACAACACTAAAAAATAGTAGAGGGCTTATTATAACATTTTTAATGACTTGCTATGAACTAGGAATTGCTAGTAATTTCCTTGATGTTCACAATAAGTCCATGCAATGGCAACACTATTTCAGTAAAGTGGGAACTGAAACCGAGAGAAGTTAAGTAATATGCCTAAGATTGCAGGGGTCCTAAGAGGCAGAGCTGGGACTTAAATTTATTAGAGGAGTTAAAATTTCAACTGACCAATCAGGATGGTTATGATTTGCCTCCTCCAACACTAGAAAACATTTTTTCAAGTATGTTTCTTCTCACCTCTATTATTTTTCCACTATGTTACTCAGCTTCATTTCATCTGTTCTCTAAATGTTTCAGTAGAGGTGCAGAGAGGAAAAAAGAAAAGAACCACTTTAGATATTTCAAGCAGAGAGAATTTAATACAGGGTATTAGTTACACATGTATTTGAGGAGTTCTGAAGCTAAGCAGAGGAAATCAAATCAATTAGCAGCGGCTAGAAATATTGGGAGGGATAACAAGAGAAAGTGGTGTTACCAAAGTACAAAAATCAGAACCAGGATCAACTGTCAGAAACTAGAAAAAAAGCTGGGACTACCCTGTTGAAATAGAGACCAGCCCTCCTACTGAGAGTTGGCATCGCAGAAAACACAGGCACTGCTGAAGACATTGTCCAAGGTAGGAAGTTAAGAGAAATAGCCTTGAGTCCCTCCCCTCTCCCCACCACTGTCTGGTCTTCTGACTCCCCTCTTTAATCCATCTTACGTATAAGTCAGAGGGAAAAGGACATTCAGAAAAAAATAGTAAAACAGGAGAAGGACTGAAAAGGAATGGGAGACCAAACCAGTGCATGGCTGGTTCCCCAAATTGCTAATTAACCAGCTTGCCCCAGGGGCCCATTTTCTCAATCAAACCATAGATATGGCCTACTCAGTAATGGTAAAAATCAAGCATCTATTTTTGAAAATATGGTTGGTGACAGGGTACGGATATGTACAAGAAAGAAACAAGTTCATCATTTCCTTCAATAGCCACTAGTAACATTTGGCATGGATATAAGTTAGGAAGATAAAGAGATGATATCTTTATTGGAACTTAATGACCTAAGAAAGTTAGGTCTTACTTTCAATGCCACAGCTTGAAATATTGTGTCATTAACTTTCTTATATATATCCCCCAAAATTTCTAAAGTTGGCTCCCAAAGGGCATTACTATTCATTGTAGAATTGATTTATATTTTGTCATATTGAAACAAAATGACAACTCATGCACCATTTCATATGGACAGCTCCAAGTGAAAAAAATATGGTTCATGAGCAAGATTTAATAGTATGTGCTATTAAAGGATTGACAGTATGCTGAAACATTTAGACATAGATAGCTTCTTGAAGAATTTCTGAAGTTACTAAAAAGACCCCTAAGATGTCTGAAATAAGACTCAGAAGAAGAGTCCATTTATTCTTCCCCTGAAAAATTTAGTATTTGGCTACATTTACACTTTTGATTTCAACTGTGGGTGTTGCTTTCACTAAACGTTCTGATTCAAAAACAAGCAAAAAAAGAAAATCCCCACAAAACAAACCACAAACACTTGATCAAAAAGGATAAGAGAGTTAGGAATAAACTTACCTTAGGAGGCAAAAAACCTGTACTTTGAAAACTATATGAAGTTGTTGAAATTGAAGATGACTTAATTAGAGGAAAAGATATGCCACATTCTTGGATTGGAAGAATCAATATTTTTAAAATGACCATACTACCCAAGGCAATCTACAGACACAATGAAATGTCTATCAAACTGCCAATGGTATTTTTCACAGAACTAGAACAAAATTTTTAAACTTTGTATGGAAACATGAAATTCTTCAAATAGCCAAATAAATTTCGAGAAAGAAGATGGAACTAGAGGAATCAGGTTCCTTGACTTCAAACTGTACTACAAAGCTACAGGACTTTAAATCATGTGGTATAGCACAAAAACAGATATATAAGTCAATGGAACAAGATAGTAAGCCCAGAAATAAATTAATATTAATTAACTAATAATTAATCTACTACAAAGGATGCAAGAAATACAATGCAGAGAAGACAGTCTCTTCAATAAGTGGTGCTGGGAAAACTAGGCAGCTACGTGTAAAAGAATGAACTTAGAACACTAACACCATACACAAAAATAAACTCAAAATGTATGAAAGACCTAAATGTAAGACTGGATACCATTACATTACTAGAAGAAAACAGTCAATACCCTTTGGCATAAATTGCAGCACTATTTTTTTGGACCCATCTCCTAGGGTATTGGAAATAAAAATTACATAAATTGGACCTAATTAAACTTAAAAACTTTTGCACAGTATGCAAAAAGACAACTTTTCATTGTCTTCAAAACAAAATATTTCCAACTATTACAACTAAGGGATTAATTTCCAAAATAAATAAATATCTCATATAGCTCAATATCAAAAACAAACAACCCAATCAAAAAATGGGCAGAAGATATAAATAAACATTCTGTCTAAAGAAGACATATAAATCGTCAACAAGCACATAAAAAGTTGTTTAACGTCACTAATTATTAGAGAAATACAAATCAAAACTAGAAGGAGGTATCACCTCACATTGGCCAGAATGACCAACATCAAAAAATCCACCAATAATAAATGCTGGAGAAAAGGAACCTTTCTACACTGCTGATGTGATTGTAAATTGGCACAACCATTATATAGAACAATACAGAGTTTCCTTAAACCACTAAAAATAGAAATATCATATGATTCAACAGTCCCATGCCTGGGCAGTTATCTAGAGTAAAAGCATAATCCAAAAAGATACATTCACTTGAATGTTCACTGCAGCTCTATTTACAATACCCAGGACATGGAGGCAACTTAAGTGTCCATAAACAGAGGAATAGATAAATAAGATGTGGTACATATATGCATGGGATTCCCTGGTAGCTCAGATGGTAAAGAATCCACCTGCAATGCAGGAGACCTGGGTTCGATCCCTGGGTTAGGAAGATCCCTAGAGGAGGGCATGGCAACCCACTCTGTATTCTTGCTTGCAGAGTCCCCATGGACAGAGGAGCCTGGCAGCCTCCAAAGAGTTGGACATAACAGAGCAACTAACCACAGCACAGCACATATATGAAATGGAATATCATTCAGCTATAAAAAAGAATAAAATAATGCTATTTGCAGCAACATGGATGGACCTAGAGATCATACTAGGTGAAGTAGGTCAGAGGGTATACACACAAACATATATATAACTGAATCGCTTTGATGTACACCTGAAACTAACACATTATAAATCAACAATATTTCAATGAAAATTAAAATATGTGTGTATACACACACACACCACACATACACACATGAAGTAGCCCTCCTCCCAAACTTCTTCATTAGCATTGCATTACCCAGGTCTATGACCTGATACTATCCTAATTTTATTTCCAGGATCTTTTAAGTTGTGTTCCTCCAAACTGTTATTGACCACCATGTCTTTAATGGCTTTGAGTTCATTAGAATTGCCTCCAATCCAGTTGGTCAGAAGCCTCTATGAAGGATCCCACACTTAAGAAAATAGGTTAATTTTAAAGATAACCTGAATACAAACATGAACAGTGATTTGTTCCAGTAAACCCTTACCATATACTTAGTACGGCATTGTTGTTTCCCTACAAGTCTAGATTTGTTGAGCAATTGTTGCATCTCTATACTTCATTTTGCCTACACAAACAGCTTCAGGATGTTTGAACATTATTGAATAAAGGAACGAGAAAAAGCTTGCATAAAACATGTGCTGAATTTCTGAAATCAGAACCTATTTTCCTTTCCTCCCTCAGTTGTCTCAGTCTGCTTTTGTTTTCATGGAAATCTATAATCTCTGTCATTGTGAAAGTCTTACTTGAAAGAGATACCTTAATATTAATAACACATAATGAGAACATAATACAGGTAGTCCTAATAAATGGACACACCTGTTCTCAGCCTTTCTTTAGAAGCAATTAAGCAATAGGAAAGAAGCAAACTTTAAAAACAAAAAAAGTTACATGATTATGAATAGAACTGTTTGCAGAATGTCACTTGAGGGCATAGTAAGAGTGGACTTCATAAAATTGATTTTCAGAATTAAATAGATAATAACAGAATTCCCAAAAAAAGAGTGCTTACCCCTGTGAAATTTAATACATGAAGGATCGGGGTAGACTAGTTCCAAAACTCAAGGAAGAAGGAAGGGGTTGAGCTTTGCATATGCTCAGCTTCTTTCCATACCAACTAATCATATTAGTAATTCCTTCTGTCTTGGGAAGTAGCAAGTAGGTAGAAGCCGCCAGGTGATTCACCAAAAAAGTAAAGGCAAGAGTAGAGACACATTTTGTCTATTAGTGTCATCCTTTGTTTAATTTACAACTAGATCTCTACTTTTCTCCTTCTTTCCTCTTTTCATTCTTTATTTTCAATTTAATTCATAAAGTAAATATTAATTGAGCACCTGCTTTGGGCTGGTCTATAACAGGATTGGTCCCATCATTTCATGGCATATAGATGGGGAAACGATGGAAACAGTGACAGACTTTTATTATTTTGGGCTCCAAAACCACTGCAGATGGTGACTGCAGCCATGAAATTAAGAGATGCTTGCTCCTTGGAAGAAAAGCTATGACCAACCTAGACAGCATATTAAAAAGCAGAGACATTTCTTTGCCAACAAAGGTCAGTCTGGTCAAAGCTATGGTTTTTCCAGTAGTCACGTGTGGGTGTGAGAGTTGGAGTATAAAGAAAGCTGAGCACCGAAGAATGAATGCCTTTGAACTGTGGTGTTGGAGGAGAATCTTGAGAGTCCCTTGGACTGCAATGAGATCCAACCAGTCCATCCTAAAGGAAATCAGTCCTGGGTGTTCATTGGAAGGACTGATGCTGAAGCTGAAACTCGAATACTTTGGCCATCACTGACTCGATGGACATGAGTTTGAGCAATCTCTGAGAGATGGTGATGGACAGGGAAGCCTGGAGTACTGCAGTCCATGGGGTCGCAAAGAGTTGGACACGACTGAGCTACTGGACTGAAACTGAACTGATGACAGGGTTGTTTTGTTTTCCATTTTTTCCTCCATGCTTCCTTGTGTTTTAAGCTTACCAGTTACCTATATGCTGCTGCTACTGCTATTGCTAAGTCGCTTCAGTCGTGTCCGACTCTGTGTGACCCCATAGACGGCAGCCCACCAGGCTCTGCCGTCCCTGAGATTCTCCAGGCAAGAACACTGGAGTGGGTTGCCATTTCCTTCTCCAATGCGTGAAAGTGAAAAGTGAAAGCGAAGTCGCTCAGTCATGTCCGACCCCTAGCGTCCCCATGAACTGCAGCCCACCAGGCTCCTCCGTCCATTGGGATTTTCCAGGCAAGAGTACTCGAGTGGGGTGCCATTATGGGCACTGCCAATTCTATTGAAGGAACACAGCAGGGTAAATGATGCTTTTATATATGCTTGTCAAGGTCTGTGTTGAGTACTATTTTAAATTCATTCACTTAATCATGCAAAACATTTATTAAGCACTTATTGTGTGGCACTCTTCAAGTATTAGGGATAGAATGGTAAATAAGTCAGAAAGTTCTTGCCTCAAGGTGTTTATATTATAGTTAGGGAGATAATAAAACAAATAGATACATTATTTAATGTCAGGCAGAGATAAGTGCTTTAAGGAAAATAGCTCAGGGTAAAGGAAGTGAGAAATGAAGCCTGTTTTGGAATAGGGTCAGGAGGGAAAGTCTAAGAGGAGAATCTGTAAGAATAGGTCTGAAAGTAGTAAGCATAGTTTCTAGCACAGTGTGTGCATGCTCAATCATTTCTGACTCTGCGGCCCCATGGACTGTAGCCCTCCAGGCTCCTCTGTCCATGGGAGTCTCTAGGCAAGAATACTGGAGTAGGTTGCCATGCCCTCCTCCAGGGGATCTTACTGACCCAGGGATCAAACCTGCATTTCTAATGTCTCCTGCATTGACCGGCAGATTCTTTACCACTTATGCCACTTGGAAAGCCCCTAGTTGGTAAAGTAAACATATGGGGAAGAGCCTTCAAAGTGAATGCAACAAGTATAAAACTTGTGGGACAGAAACAAATTGAAGTTGTTTCAATAAAATAAGTATATAGAACATTGGATACCTAAACCTCTAACACAAATTCGTTTCAAGCACACACAGTATTTATAAAAATTGGCCATATGCTGGTCCATAACACAAAAGCTTTTTTTTTTTAACGATTGGCTTTAAGTTTAATTAGGTTCAATTTATTTTTTCTTTTTTTTTAATTGGTATAAAAGTGCTTTACAATTTAGTGTTGATTTCTGCCATACAACATGCATCAGTCATAATTGTATGTATATCTCCCTTCCCTCCTGAGCCTCCCTCCCCCTCATGTTCCCTCCCATTCCACCCCTCTAGGTCATCACAGAGCATCATACTGGGCTCTGTGTGTTATTTAGTAACTTCCTGCTAACTTATTTTACACATGATAGTGTATATATGTCAATGTCACTTCCTCAATTCATCCCGCCCTCACCTTTCCCCCTGTGTCCCCAAGTCATTCTCTACTAGGTTCATCAGTAGCATTTTTCTAGATTCCATGTATATGCATTAATAAACCATATTTGTTTATCCCCTTCTGAATTACTTCACTCTGCATAAGAGTCTCTAGGTCCATCCACCTCACCAAAACTAACTCAAATCCATTCCTTTTTATGACTGAGTAATATTCCATTGTATAAATGTACTACAATTTCTTTATCCCTTTAGTTGTTAATGGACATTTAGGTTGCTTCCATATCCTGGATATTGTAAATTGTGCTGCAATGAACGTTGGGGTACACGTGCCTTTTAGAATTGTGGT
Organism: Giraffa tippelskirchi; assembly: GCF_054371585.1. NCBI lineage: Eukaryota > Metazoa > Chordata > Mammalia > Artiodactyla > Giraffidae > Giraffa > Giraffa tippelskirchi. The sequence continues at coordinate 25,046,595 of NC_137284.1, forward strand.
TTGCTCAAGGTATATGTCCAGTAGTGGGATTGCTGGGTCAAATGGTTGCTGGATCAAAACTAGATTGATCCTTAGTTTTTTAAAGCATCTTCATACTGTTTTCCATAAAGGCTGTATCAGTTTACATGTCCATAAACAGTGCAGGAGGGTTCCTTTTCTCCATATCCTCTCCAGCATTTATTGTTTGTAGATTTTTTTGATGATGGCCATTCTCACTGGTATGGGATGACACCTCATTATAGTTTTGATCTGCATTTCTCTAATAATGAGTGATGTTGAGCATCTTTTCATGTGTTTATTGGCCATCTGTATGTCTGTTTAGGTCTCCTATCATTACTCTAGGATAGGGGTAAAAAATGCTTTTGCAATGATTTATGCAAAGAGTGTTCTGCCTGTATTTCCCTCTAAGAGTTTTACAGTATCTGGCCTTACATTTAGGTCCTTATTCCATTTTCAGTTTATTTATTGTATGGTGTTAGGGAGTGTTCTAACTTCATTCTTTTACACAACTGTCCAGTTTTCTCAGCACAACTTATTGGAAGCTATAACCAAGAAGAAAAACAGCCCTCAGGATGGGAAAAATATTTGCAAATGAAGCAACAAGGAATTTATCCTGCAAATATGCAAGCAGCTCATGTACTTCAATGTCAACAACAAAAGATCCAATCAAAAAATGGGCAGAAGACTTAAATAGACATTTCTCCAAAGAAAACATACAAATGGCCAATGCGCACATGAAAAGATGTTCAGTATCACTAATAATTAGAGAAATGCAAATCAAAACTACAAGCAGGTATCATTTCATCCCAGTCAGAATGACCATGATCCAAAATAGCCACAAACAATATATGCTGAAGCGGCTGTGGAGAAAATGAAACCCTCTTGCACTGTTGGTGGGAATGTAAATTGATACAGCCACTATGAAGAACAGTATGGAGGCTCCTTAAGAAAAACTAAAATACTGTTGACAGTAGCCAGGACATGGAAGCAACCCAAATATCTGTGACCTAGAGACTGTCATATAGGGTGAGTTTAGGAAAACAAATATTGTATAATATCACTTATATGTGGAATCTAGGAAAACAATACAGATGAACTTATTTGCAAAGCAGAGATGAAAACACAGATGTAGAGAATGGATGTAGGGATACTGAAGGGGGAGTGGAATGAATTGGGAGAATGGTATTAATGTATATACACTATTATGTATAAAAATAGATAACCAATGAGAACCTTTCATGGTGATCTAAATGGGAAGGAAATTCAAAAAAAAGGGGATCTATGTATGTGTACAGCTGATTCACTTTTGCTCTACAGATGAAACTAACACAACATTATAAACCAATTAAATCCAATTTAAAAAATATTGGGTTTATATTTGATATATTGTTGGAATACCATGTAGGTTTGAAATCAAGTTTTTTAAATTACTATGTGTCTAAGTTAAGGAATATTTCTAAATAGCATGTGGGTCAAAATAAGAAAATCTTATTACCAGAATGGATAGCAGTGCATATTAGAAGACTGCTGTTCTTGTTGTTCAGTGGCTCAGTTGTGTCCAACCCTTTGTAACCCCAAATATAGTAGAATATATTTTGAACTAAATAATACTGCATGTTAAGATTTATAGGCTGTAAGAGTTCGGTAGAAAGGAAATTATCAATATAATCACATATGTATACATTCAGTTCAGTCGCTCAGTCCTGTCCGACTCTTTGCGACCCCATGAATTGCAGCACGCCAGGCCTCTCTGCCCATCGCCAACTCCTGGAGTCTACCCAAACCCATGTCCATCGAGTCGGTGATGTCATCCAACCATCTCATCCTCTGTCGTCCCCTTCTCCTCCTGCCCCCAATCCTACCCAGCATTAGGGTCTTTTCCAATGAGTCAACTCTTTACAGGAGGTGGCCAAAGTATCGGAGTTTCAGCTTCAACATCAGTCCTTCCAGTGAACACCCAGGATTGATCTCCTTTAGGATGGATTGATTGGATCTCCTTGCAGTCCAAGGGACTCTCAAGAGTCTTCTCCAACACCACAGTTCAAAAGCATCAATTTTGCGGCGCTCAGATTTCTTCACCATCCAACTCTCACATCCATACATGACCACTGGAAAAACCATAATTACAGAAAACTAGCTAATCTGATCACACGGACCACAGCCTTGTCTATCTCAATGAAACTAAGCCACGCCATGTGGGGCCACCCAAGACAGATGGGTCATGGTGGAGAGGTCTGACAGAATGTGGTCCACTGGAGAAGGGCATGGCAAACCACTTCAGTATTCTTGCCTTGAGAACCCCATGAACAGTATGAAAAGGCAAAAAGATAGGACACTGAAAGAAGAACTCCCCAGGTCAGTAAGTGCCCAATATGCTACTGGAGATCAGTGGAGAAATAACTCCAGAAAGAATGTATACATTAGAAAGAAGATTAAATTTGATAAGAACCCAAACCATGAAGTTAGAAAAAGATATGAAAGACTGTGAAAATTAAAACGAAATAATTTTTTAAAACTGAAAAAAATGAAAACGAAGCCAACATTTAAGAGAAAGGATTAACAAGACAATAATCCTTTGGAAAGACTAGTGAACTATCAAACATCTGATGAGATTTACCAAGATGCAAGGGACAAGAGAAGAAGCGCATATAATCATCACCAAAAGAGAAAAAAAGTAACATCACAGAAGAGACTTCAGTCCAAAAAGAAAAAAAGATATTAAAAGTACTTATAAACTAATAAATATGACTTATCAAAATTGGCAAATGTAGAGAATCTGAATACTTTCAGTTCAATTTAGTAGCTCAGTCGTGTCTGACTCTTTGTGACCCCATGGACTGCAGCATGCCAGGCTTTCCCGTCCATCACCAACTCCCAGAGCTTACTCAAACTCATGTCCATCAACTCAGTGATGCCATCCAACCATCTCATCCTCTGTCATCCCCTTCTTTTCCCGCCTTCAATCTTTCCCAGCATCAGGGTCTCTTCAAATGAGTCAGCTCTTCGCATTAGGTGGCCAAAATACTGGAGTTTCAGCTTCAACATCAGTCCTTCCAATGAATATTCAGGACTGATTTCCTTCAGTATGGACTGGTTGGATCTCCTTGCAGTCCAAGGGACTCTCAAGAGTCTTCTCCAACACCACAGTTCAAAAGCATCAATTCTTTGGCACTCAGCTTTCTTTATAGTCCAACTCTCACATCCATACATGACTACTGGAAAAACCATAGCCTTGACTAGACAGATCTTTGTTGGCAAAGTAATGTTTCTGCTTTTTAATATGCTGTCTAGGTTAGTCACAACTTTACTTCCAAGGAACAAGTGTCTTTTAATTTCATGGCCGCAGTCACCATCTGCAGTGATTTTGGAGCCCAAAAAATAAAGTCTGACACTGTTTCCACTGTTTCCCCATCTATTTCCATGAAGTGATGGGACCAGATGCCATGATCTTAGTTTTCTGAATGTTGAGCTTTAAGCCAACTTTTTCACTCTCCTCTTTCACTTTCATCAAGAGGCTCTTTAATTCTTCTTCACTTTCTGCCGTAAGGGTGGTATCATCTGCATATCTGAGATTATTGATATTTCTCCCAGAAATCTTGATTCCAGCTTGTGCTTCATTTAAAAATGTAAATGCACCCTCAAATACTTCTCAGAAATTAACTCTAGGTTAACCCAATCCCCCCCATATTCCAGGGAGAGGCTAGAAATGGAGTTAATAATTGATTATACCTATTTGAGGAAGCATCCACAACATCCCAATCGTATGAGATTTCAGTTGTTTTCAGGCTAGTAAATACACCCACCCTGGGAGGTTGTTGCACCCCAACTCTATCAGGATGGAAGCTCCTGCACCCAGGACTCTCCAGACTTCACCCTATGTATCTCTTCATCTTTATCTGTATTCTTTATCATATCCTTTAATAAAGTGGCAAAAGTAAGTGTTTCCCTGAGTTCCGTGGGCCACTCTAACAAACTAACTGAGCTAAGGTGGGGGTCATAGAGACCTCCAATTTATAGCCAACTGGACAGAAGTTGTGGGTAAACTGGGGACCTGCTTGTGATTGGCATCTGAATTGAGTAATAGCAGTCTTGTGGGACTGAGCCCCTAGCCTGTGTGATCTAACACTATCTCCAAGAAGACAGTGTCAACATGGAGTTAAACTGTAGGACACTCAACTGGTGTCATGGAGAATCACTTGCTGTGGGGGGAAAACCTCCACATGTTTGGCAACCAGAGGTATCAGAAGTATTCTGTGTAAATAATAAAGGACACTCACAGGAGAAGGATTCACCGGAAGAAAAACTGTTTTTTCCATTACAATCACTCATAACCAATCCCAAGCACGATATTAGAAAACTGAATTTTAAAATATGTGAAAATACTTCTTATCCCAGATTAAATATCTCAAGAATGAAAACAGATTTAACTACAGCACATAAATTGGTATAATTCATCTTATTTACAGATTAAAGAAGAAAAAATAATCTCAATATCTCAACAGAGGTAGAAAGATTCTACCATATTCAAGATCCATTCATATTAAAAGATAATATCAAACAAACAATAAAAGGGAATTTCATTGATTTGACAAAATGTATCTATAAACAAACTACAGCAAACAATATTAAATGATGAAGCATTAAAAGTTTCTTTCTGGAACCGTTCTCAAAGTGATGATGTTCACCATTACATCTACTTAGCTTTATATTTAAATCTTAACCTCAAACTAGGATGTAAATGATACTAAAACTATAAGAATTCAAAAATTTATCAAATTTATCAAAATTTTAATTGATATAATTGTGTTGAAAATCCAAGTAGAAGAATTATTAGAAGAGGCAAATTAAAGACTCTGTGGTGAATTATAAATTATTAGACTATATGGTTTAAATTATTATGAGTTATGCAAAAATTGTTGTTTACGAAATCAATATAGATAAATTTAATACTACTTTCCAGTCACAAACAGGATAAAAAAAAACTAAACAAAGTGTGACAGCACCATCAAAATCTATACAGTATCTGGTACTAAGCCTACCAAAAATTATGGAATTCCTCTAAGGTGGAATAATACATTTTACTGAAAAAAATAAACACAAAGTGAGAGAAGTACTATTCAAGCATATGAAGAGTCAATATTTTAAAATTATCATTTTTGCCCCTTATTTGTATAAGGGTACAATAGTATTACAAACAAAACCCCCCAAAAATGTTTTAGTATGTTTGCAAAATGATTCTATGATTTTCTATAATAAAGATACATCTGAGGAAAATGATAAGGTAAAAGAACTGTTCTGTCAAATGTCATAAATTACCATAAAGAAATAGCAGTTAAGATAGTGTGATACTGGCAAATAAACCAACAGATAAAAATAACACGCCCAGAAACAGCCACCCATATATGGTTTCAAATTTTAATGAAAGTGATAATGCAGAGCAATAGGAAAGAGATGACTTTTCAATAAATAGCACTGAAGGAATTGGGTATTAAGTGAAAAAGAAAAAGTTGATTCACTATATCATACACAAAAATTCCAGTTAGATCAAAAATTTGATTATGAACATGTGAGACTATCTTCATAATTTGTGGAGACAAGCTACAAAAAGCACTAAGCACAGAGTAGAAATGAATACAATTTTTCATTAAAAGTAAAATTATTCTTCATCATAAGACACTATAACAATGTGAAAAGATGAAAGGAGATATTTGCAACACGTGTAATCACCAAAGGGCATGAATTCAAAATTTATTAAAGCATTTTATAATCCACTAAGAAAAAGACAGATACCCCAGAGAAAATTGAACTTAAATAGGGATTTTACCAAAGGCTAAAGTCAAGACCAATAGCATGTAAAGGAAAGCTCAGCCTCATTTGTAGCCAGGAAATTGCATATTAAAGTCACAAGGAATGATAACTATACCCCTACCAAACTGACAAATCTAGACAAATAGCAACAGATGTTTAGGGTTGTGGAAATAATCATACACTCCTGTTCGAAGGCTAAATATTTACAACCGTATAAAAATTTATTTGGCATTATCTCTAGAATTAACCATCTGTATATTCTATGACCCAGGAATTTCAGTCTCAGATGTTTAACCTAGAGAAACTTGTGTTTATGTGAACCAAGATACCTGTACATATAAGAATGTTCATAGGAGCACAGCTCAAAATACTCCCAAATTGGAAATGCACCACAGATCTAACAGTAGTGCAGATTATAAAAAAGGTGGTATATTTGTACAAAGTATGCTGTACATAAAAATAAATGAATGAACATAACTGCACACTGAGTTCATCTTAGAAACATAAATTTGATTCCCTCTACATAAAGTTCAAAACTAGAATTATTACATATATCAGTATACTTAATTAAATATAATTAAAAATCAAGGTAATATTTCTATAAAGTAAAGGTGCTTGTAAGCAGGAAGGGTACATGGAGAAATGTAATTCTGATAGTGGTTTCATAGGTATTAATTCTATAATCATTGTCTAAGCTATGTATTTATATATTATGATGTCTTCAGTATGTAAGGTTTATTTTAAATAAAGACCATTTATTATCCCTTCAAAAAATGAAGGGATAATAAGCAGCCCTGGAAAAAAACGCAGGCTTGTCCTTGAAGCAGTTACAGTCTGATAAGGGACACAGTATAAACAATCACTTGGTTCTAGCTGAGTTAATAGAAACTGTAAGATAGGACTTCCTTGCTCTGAGATGTCACATAGAAGCGACAAATTAAAACTTAACTCCGTCTGAAGCAGGGGCCTAAGTATTAAATAGCTGTTCTTTCTTACACTACCTAAATACCAGGTGAAACTCCTTCATGCAACTAGATAGAAGGGCACCTATCATGTGAGAATTGTTATGGTGGGAAACAGAATAAACATTTCAAATTACTGACTTCCACAATTGAAATCCTTGAGCAGGTATAAATCAGGAAGTATTAGGGTACAAAATCATTAAAGTCAAAGTGCCGGTTGCTCAGTGGTGTCTGACTCTTTGTGACCCCATATCTGCAGCCCACCATGCTCCTCTGTCCATGGAATTCTCCAGGCCAGATTACTGGAGTGGGTTGCCATTCCCTTTTCCAGGGAATCTTCCCAACCCAGGGATCGGATGCCAGTCTCCTGCATTGCAGCAGATTCTTTACTATCTGAGCCACCAGGGAAGCCCTACCTATCATTAAGACCAGTTTTTGCCCCCTTTCTGCTCCATGCTATCGAACCCAGAGATAGATTCCATGAACTAGGGGTAGAGACACAACTGGTAAGAAATGACTGCTGGCTAGTTGTTGGTTTGTCTCTATATTCCAAAGATAGCTCATGAATCAATGCAGTGAATCAGTGCAAAGAGGACCTGTTGCCTCCCTGGTCCTGTCTGGCATTCTGATAGTCAGAAGCTTTACCAATGCCCTTTGTGCTACAGTAATGGGAAAACAATAGAGCAGAGATGGCTGCTATGGATGGGAGGGGCAGTATGCATGCTTGCTCTGCTCTGGATCCACCTGCGGTACTGTCTTGCACTAGTCTCAGCCTATCAACAATCAGTGTTGTGCTTGAACTGGCCCTTGTGATTCGTATCATGATTGCAACACGCCCTTCAGCAATCACCATCAGAGAACTTTGAAAAAAACCAAAGGTTTATTACTTACAAGACCTGGAAATTACAGGGCACACCTGGAGCCTCACAGGTTGCGAGGAGAGAGAGTGCACACAGGCCTAGAGTTCTACTTTGACTGGGGCCAAGGGTGAGGGTCTAGGGTTTTGTGGGCTCTTTACTGAGTGGGAATTTAAATACAGGAAGAGGAAAAAGAGGAAAAAATGGCCCAAATGGTCAGTTATGAAAATTAACCAAGGTCTCTAAAACAAAGGAGCCTCAGTGGGGGGAGGTAGCCTGGCCCTTCATCTAGTTGGAAGGCTGGAAACATGTTTGCTGGAGACCCCACCTTTGAAGGGAATGCCTCATTGAAATAGAAGCCTTGACAAAGTCAGGCACTTGCATTAAAAACAAACAAACAAAAACAAGTGTCAGGAGTCACACTCGAAGTCCCAAAGTGAACACAAAAGGGCAAATGATTCTTTTCACACATGTGGAAAGAGGTACAGAAGATAGCTAGCTACCAGAGGGAGCCTGCAGACCAGAAGGAGAACCTGAACGAGAACACGGAACTTGACAAGAAGTCACAAAGTTTGCCCCATCTCTGTGCTTCTGTACCTCCATTTTTGTACACTGTTTGCCTGAGGGAGACATGCTGGAGACAAGATGGGGCCAGTGGAGTCTCAAAAGGTGTTAACACACTGTAACAAGGTTAGAAAAGATGCCCTTCTCCAACATTGGTGTTAGCCTCTTCGGAACTTGTAGTGAGTCCCAGCAGGAGGAAGGGGGAAAAATGGGGCTTGGGAGGAGAGAGTGCCACAGAATTCAAAACATGAATTGTCTAAGAAAACAGAACTTAGTGAATCTCCTTGAGGTTCCTAGTTGACATTTTCTGTAGCAGAATAGAGGCTTAGAATCAGTTAAACTGAGTTATAAAAAACAAAGAAATTATTTCATACATTTGGATCCCGGGCCATTGAATGTTTTACCTGAAATTCATCCAGTGATTCCCATCTCAGTTTCAGAATCGTGTACTTGTTCCTTTTCCTTTGTGTACAGGCTCCTGTGTCCAAAGTGCGGCAAGTCAGTCGCCAAGGCGCTGAGGTTTGCAGTGGAGAAAAGGTGTGTTTGCAAGGTAGCCAAGCCAGGAGACAGGAGAACAAATCTCAGATCTGCTTCCTGGAAGGGGGAGGGCTTGGGATACTTATGGGATAAAGATGAGGCGTGGGGAGCGTGGCGAAAGGTGATTGGAGGGAAGGAAAAGGTGAAGTAATTGTTGTTCAGCACAGATGCAACTAAAATACAGGTTTCTTAATGGTACACGTGCTCAGAAAATCGCACTATGGATGTTATGTCAGAGGTTTGGGCCTTCTGACATAAAAATCTTACCGAGTAGATCCTCATGTATGCCCTTTGGGAGGGTTAGTGGTCTTAACTAGCTTGAGTTTGAACTAGACACAGCTGACTTCCTGGAAAAAATAAATAACTTGGGCAAATACCTGATTGTTTAGGCTATGTGATGCTCAGAGGACATGCAAGTTTTTATAAAAGCAGTTAAAGGGAGTTTGGTAAGTGAAAACAGGTTGTTGGCATGGTGGAGCTAATTGATAATTATCCTCAGTTTCAATCTCAATGGCTGCTCAGGAAGCAATGTCCTACAGGCTGTGATGCAATGTCTAACTTCCCATGTAGAGGCTTCCTGTGTAGAGCCAAGGTTTACTTGAGCAATTGTATTTGAGAAAAAGCTATGTGAGATGGACTAAGTCATTTGCCATTTTAGACAAAGCCCTTGTCTTCACTGATACATTTACAACGTCTTGTAATGTTAGTTTTTCCGATGGCAAAGGAATTCTCTAGCATTTAGCCATTTAAGTTTCAGAGAAAGGTAATTAAGAAATAATTTTCCTGTGGTGATGTTTGTGGCCTTATCCAATGAATCAGCTTCTAGCATAGCAGTAAAGTTTGTATCCAAACTGAACATGGTTTACAATAATGGAAGCAGATGGTTTACTGAGTTAGGGAATGAGAACTGATTATTGATTTGCTATCCTTGTAACATCAGTGAAGAGTGATAATGGACTGTACCACTTGTAACAGAGTAAATAGCCATTTTTATATTACTTGCTTTCTTGCAAATTGGCTACTAGCAGTGAGAGTAAAATATATGGCTGTCTAATATCTCAAAGCACTAAACAAATTGCACTAGAGGAACGCAATGAAGCACAGCAGAGTATTTGCTGATATTTATAACTTGAGCTCAGGCTGAAACGCCGTGTTAAAAAGTTCACAATTCTCCCTGTTTATTTTCCATAGTCATTTAGGTATTGCTCCCACAATTCTTAGTTACACAGTTATTTCAGAATAATGCATAATTGTCTTTTACCTCACAACACTGAAGTACTCTGAGGCTCTAATCAATTTGTCATTTCCATGACAAAATATAAACTATTTTCTGGGCTTGTATTTCATGAAAAAAGAAAAATGTCCATAGCAAAATAATAAAGAGGAGGGATGCAGCTTTACAGTGATTCTTGAATAAAGACTTTGCACTGATTTGATGCGAAATTTGGATGTTTTGCTTTGTGTCTTTTCTTTTATCAAGGCATTATTTCCACTGCTTCCTTGCATGCAACTGACATTCTGTCTGGGGAAGCTATCTAGATACAATTAACTCTGAATCACTTTTCCATCATTTTCTTTCTTCCCGTTGGAGGTGCTCTGAGTCTGCATACATTTTGCTATTGATTTTATTTTTAAGATGGATGAGTTTGTGTGATACTTGACTATACAATCTATTAACACTTGTACTAAGACAAACAGATGTTTCCACGGTTGGCATCTGCAATGCACATATTTAGGAGGGTTATTTTTGAATTTGGGAAAATATTTTAGTCTTTAGCCAGAAGAGTGGATTCATATTCAAAAGTCAGTTTATCCCCAGATGCAGTAGCTGTATCACTGTTCAGAAGAGGGTTCACAAATACCATCATACCAGTGTGGCCAGTCCACCTTGCATCCTCAAACAGAGAACCTTGTTGTTGGAGAGAGTACCTAGATGCCCTTTTCCCTTTATTCCTCTTGAAGATCACTGAATAAATTAGTGGCAATGGAATATAAAAAGAAGAATCTAAAGGCCATACGCCAGGGATAGCAAAGAACTTCCTCACTCTGATCTATTGGTGATAGCTTTCTTGATTCTTCTGTTGAAAAGGATTCTGAGGAAATATCTAGGCTTAGTGGGAAAGTACGGATGTGAGAGCTGGACCATAAAGAAGGCTGAATACTGAAGAACTCATGATTTTGAATTGTGGTGCTGGAGAAGACTCTTGAGAGTCCCTTGGATAGCAAGGAGATCAAACCAGTCAAGCCTAAAGGAAATGAACCCTGAATATTCACTGGAAGAACTATTGCTGAAGCTGAAGCTCCAATACTTTGGCCACCTGATGAGAAGAGAAGACTCACTGGAAAAGACCCTGATGCTGCTGAGGGCAGGAGGAGAAGGGGATGATGGAGGATGAGATGGCTGGATGGCATCACTCATGTCGTACTTAATGGACATGAGTTTGAGCAAAGTCTGGGAGACAGTGACGCACAAGGAAGCCTGGCATGCTGCAGTCCACGGGGTCACAGAGTCGGACATGACTTAGTGACTGAACAACAAAGTGGGAAAATGGTGTCATATTGAATTGTGATATCCGCCTAGGCATAGAACATAGAGTAAAGTATATCACACGGTTCCCATTCTTATGACACGTAAGAATTCCTTGCATTTGCTCGATGTTTCACAGCTTTTGGATCATTTTCATGTGTTACATTTTGAATAGGAATCACATGTTCTCTTTTCATTCTTATTTATATTTTATTTGTTTTTAACATTTTAATCGATGTATAGTTGATTTACAATGTTGTGTTAGTTTCTGGTGTATGGCAAAGTGATTCAGTTTTATAAATGTATATTCTTTTTCACATTCTTTTCCCTTATGATTTATTATAGGATACTGAATATAGTTCCCTGTGCTATATACAGTAGGACCTTATTGTTTATCTAATTTACATATAATAGCTTGTATCTACTAATCCCAAACTCCTAACTTTTTCTTCACTCGTCCCTTTTCCACTTTGGTAACCATAAATCTGTTTTCTATGTCTGTGAGTCTCTGTTTTGTAAATAAATTTATTTGTATCATAATTTAGATTTCACATATAAGTGATGTCATATGCTATTTCAACCATACATAGTAACTATTATTGAATTTGCAGCTATATTCTTATAGTAAAATCCAGACTTTTTTATAATAAAAATGTATCTACATAGGTACACTGATTTTATAAAAACTTGTTTCTTTATATAGTTCAGTGCTTTTCAACTGGAGGTGATTTTTCCCCTCAGTGAACATTTGGCAGTATCTAGAGGCAATTTTGATTGTCACAGTCGGGACCAGAAAACTGCTTCCAGACCCAATGAGTAGAGACAAGGATACTGCTAAATGTACAGGACTGCCACCTAAACAAAGAATTATCTGAGACTGAGAGACATTCTCTAGCTCATAGTATAAAGCACTTATCTCATATGTCACACATAAATATTTTTACTGATCTTCTACTTAACATAATTGAAGAGCACAATATTCTAAAATCATATTCTAAATTATAAAATATATCTTTATAAACTTAAGGTATTAATAATCTTTATCACTAATATTTACCAAAATAGGCTAAATGCTGTGACATAAATGAAGGTTCAAGAACTTTTAAGGATGAAGTCATAGAATATTCTCTGACAACAGTTGAATTAAACTGTAAATCAGTAATAGATTAAAAAAAAGAAAATCTCCAAATGCTTAATATTAAAGCAAAATACTCTAAACTACCAATGGATGAAAGAGAAAATCAAAAGAAAATTACAAAATATTTTGAAATGACTATAAAATAATGGGGTCGCAAAGAGTTGGACACGACTGAGCGACTGAACTGAACTGAACTGATAAAATAATGAAAATGTGACATATCATTATAAAGGAGTTCCTAGTGGGACATTTACAGATTTAAATATATATTAGAAAAGAAGAGCAAATGAAAAATCAATAAGCATTTATCTTAAGAAGCGAAAACACAGACACAAAATTCCCTGAATGTTACAAATGAAATCCCAGCACATATAAAAAGGCAAACACATTATCACTAAGTGGGGTTTATTCCAAGAATGCAAGATTAGTTTAACATTTCATTATTTTAACAGTAAAAAATAGGGGTAAAAAGCATATGGCCATCTTAATATATGCAAAAAACCTTTGAAAATAAAATTCAATACCTGTTTGTGAGCTTAAAAAATTGTTTTTCTCAGTAAATTTGAACAGATGGGAAGTTCTTTAACCTGACAAAGAATGTCTATGGAAAAAACCTGCAGCTAATATCACACAATTTAAAAAAAAATTAGTGTGTCTTTCAACTTGAATTTGTGAACAAGTCAACAATGTTCCATTGTAACAATATCAAATCAAACTTGTACTGAAGTTCTTGGTACCTAGCTTATTGTTTTGTTCTTTGTTTTTTGAAGTGATGCTGTCTTGTTACTTCTCTCTCTTTTTACAAATGCTTTTTAGCTCTTGAAATAGGCTCTACAGAGTAAGTAAAAGAATGACTTCCTTCATATAAGACAGTCAACACTGAAAACTATAAGACAATGATGAAAGAAACTGAAGAAGACACAAATGGAAAGAATCCCACATTCATGAATTAGAATTAATATTATTAAAATGTCCATACTATTCAAAGCCATCTATATATTTAAGTAGATCCCTGTCCAAATTCCAATGGCATTTTTTTTTTACAGAAATAAAAAAAAAATTATAAAATTTGTATGGAACCACAAAAGACTCTGAATGGCTAAAGCAACTCAGTGAAAGAAGCCCAAAGCTTGATACATCACACCTCCTAATTTAAAGTGATATTACAAAAATGTAGTAATCAAAAGAATATATAACTGGAGAAAAATAGACACGTAGACCCATGGAACACAATTGAGAGCCCAGAAATCAACCTTTATGTATGCAATCAAGTAATATTTGTCAGGGGAGCCAAGTCTACTCAATTGTGAAAGGATGTTCTCCTCATTAAGTGGTGTTAGAAAAACCAAATCATATGCAGAAAAATAAAGCTGGATCTCTATTTTTATACCACTCACAAAAATTAACTTGAAATTGATTAAACAATTGAATAAAAGACCTGAAACCACAAAAGTACTAGAAGAAAACACAGAGGCAAAACTTCTTGACGTTGGTCTTGGCAATATATATATTTTTTGAATATGACACACCAAGTACAATCAACAATAGCAAAAATAAATAAGTGGGTCTACTGCTACTTCATCAAACTAAAAATCTTCACAGCAAAAGAAGCAATCAAAATTACCAAGCAACCTATGGAATAAGAAAAAAAAATTTGTAAACCATATATCTGAGAAAGGGTTAATATCCAAAATAAAAGAAATTCATACAACTCAATGGCAAAAAACAAAAACAAAAAACAGTCTGACTGAAAAATGGCCAGAGGATCTAAATGGATACTTTTGTTGTTGTTGTTCACAAGATATCCAGTCTCAGGGGCTGTGAGCCACTGAATGTGTTGTATTAGTTTTCCTGTTGGTGTTGATTAGTTGCTAAGTCATATCTGACTCTTCTGTGCCTCTGTGGACTATAGCCCATCAGGCTCCTCTGTCCATGGGATTTCCCAGATAATAGTGGACCAGGTTGCCATTTCCTTCTCCACTGAATGGATACTTTTTAAGAGGAAGAAATACACATGACCCACTGGAACATGAAAAGTTGTCCAGTGTCACTAGTTATCATGGAATTGCAAATCAAAACCACAATGAGCTATCATCTCATGCCTGTTAGTTAGAATGGCCTTTATCAAAAAGACAAAAGATAAAAAGTGTGGCAAAGAGACACTTTGTGGAGAAAAGGGAACAACACTTGGGCACTGTTGGTGACAATATAAATTGGTGCAGCCACTATGGCAAACAGTATGGAGGTTTCTCAAAAAGTCTGAAATAGAACTAACATGTTAATGATCCAGCAATCCCACTTCTGGGTATGTGAAAGTGAAAGTCACTCAGTCATGTCCGACACTTTGCAACCCCATGGCCTATACAGTCAATGGAATTCTCCAGGCCAGAATACTGGAGTGGGTAGCCTAACCCTTCTCCAGGGGATCTTCTCAACCCAGGGATCGAACCCAGGTCTCCTGCACTGCAGGCAGGTTCTTAATCAGCTGAGCCACCAAGGAAGCCCAAGGATACTGGAGTGGGTAGCCTATCCCTTCTCCAGCGGATCTTCCCAACCCAGGAATTGAGCTGGAGTCTTCTGCATTGCAGGTGGATTCTTTACCAGCTGAGGTACTACTGATAGCTAAATAAAATGAAAACGGCATCAGAGATATTTACCCTCATGTTTATTGCAGTTTATTCATAGTAGTCAACATATAGAAACAACCCAAGTGTCTATCTATAGACGATAGATAAAGATGTGAGATATGTACTTAAATACCTACATATACAGTTGACCTTTGAACAACATGGGTTTGAATTGCATGGGTCCACTTATAATCAGATTTTTTTTTTTTCAGTAAATACGTACTATAGTACTACACAATACACACTTGGTGAATCCGTGGATATACAATAGAACTGCAGATAAGAAAGGCTGACTGTGAACTTATACTGAGATTTTTGACTGCTAGAGGGTTTGGTACCCCTAAACAATATTTCTAATTGTTCAAAGGTCAACCATATACACTGAGCACAACTGAATATTATTAAGTCATGAGAAAGAAGGAAATTCTGCATTTTGCAACAACACAGACAAATTGTGCTAAATGAAATGTCAGATATAGAAAGACAAATATTGTATGATCTCACTTATATATGGAATCAAAATAGACAAACTCACAGAAACAGTGAGTAGAATGGTAGTTTCCAGGGGCTGGAAGGTGAGGGAAATGAGGAAACATTCATCAATGGGTACATACACTTAAAGTTATTAGACAAAAAGTTCTGAAGAGCTCGTGTGCAGTATCGTGATCATAGTTAACAATACTGTACTACATAGTTGGAGTTGCTAAGAGAATGGATCTTAATTATTCTTACTACAAAAAATAAATGGTAACCATGTGAGGCAATAGAAATGTTAACTAACCCTACCATGGAAATCATTTCTCTCTATCAATAATAAGTGTATCAAATAACACATTGTACACTTTATAACTTACACACTATTACATGTCAATTAAATCTCAATAAAACTGGGGGAAAACTTATTTCCAATTTTAATTTATTCATGGAAATAAAACTTATTTAATAAAACTTACTTCCACGAATAACATCCTGAGAAGTCCCCTTATTTGAAACAACTCAAGATGCTTGGTGCTATGTGCCAACTCAGAAAAGAGAAATAGTGGAGAAACACTTTGCAAATGCATTTAGGAGAAATAGCCAAAGGCTTTGGCAGTGATCAGATTATGAGCTTGTCCTATTTTTTCCCATCAATCCTGGAATGTAAAAATTAAGAAAAAACAATCTCTTCATTAAGAACCATTGAAAACTTCATTCCTTGTATTAAGGTCTTTATCTTGTTTCATCTAATTTCTGTGGGATCTGTAAGACATGATGATAATATTACCTTACAGGAATTGAAACTAAGGGCATGGAAGATTAAAGAAGTGGTTGGAATTTCACAGATAACTGGGGCTTGAAAAGAGCCATACAGTCTAGGCTTTAGGGATACAGACTTTGGGAACTATTCATATCTGGGCTTAAATCTATTTTCAATACTTGATCTGGCTGATTATGAATAGTTATTAACCTGTCTGAGCCAGTTTCCTTTTCTTCTCCAGAAAGCTTTGTAGAGATGCTAATCATTGTTGTCCTAGTTACATTTCTTTCAATGTAACTCAACACTCAGAAACAGTTTCTCTGTCCTAAATATTTGTATTAGTGCTCTGCGATCATGGTCATAGCTGACATAACTGTATGAGAATCATTTCCAAAAGTTCATGCCTAAAGAAGGCACGAGAGGGCGCTTGGCAGTTGTGGCAAATCCAGGGAGGCAGAGCTGATAAAAGAGGACGCTATATCTGTAGATCATTTACAAATGGTATTAAAGCTGACACAAATTTACTTTCTATTATCTCTATGTACCAGGCATCCTAAAGAAAGTCAAAGTCAGTGAAAAAATACTCCTTTTTGTTGCAACAAACTGCTCCCACCAAATCCTTGACACCAAACATTGGTACATCACTACCCAACAGGCAGATACACACATATTCATTGAGGGTCTTCTCTGGATTGTACATATTGACAATGCACAGGCAACATCTCAAACGTGTTGAAATGGAGATAACCTTCACTGGCATTGCCACTTACCCTTGCTGTCTGCTTCTCAAAATTCACTGGAGATGAGGAGTCTCAGCTCACTAGGGGTAAGTCCTGGGACAGGTGAGGAGATACACAGAAACTGTGGTGGATTTTTCATCTGAAAAAAACAGAATTCTGAATTAGAGAAGAAATGTTACTGTTATTTAAAAAAAAATGGTATTGGGATCAAATTCTCATTGGTGAAAAAGAAACACATTATATTCATTGATAAAATAGTAAGAATGAGAGTTGACTATTCATCAGAAATAACATAAAAGAGAAAAAAACTATGAAATGACATCTTCATCCTTAAAGTGCTAACAAAATAGCAAAAAAAAAAAAAAAACTCTGTAAACCTGAAATTCTATATTTAGCTACTTACACTGCAAATTGTTCAGGGAAATAAAATATTCATTGGTACAATATTTGCAACTATTTTGTAGGGTAGAACTGTGTGTGTTATGTGTGAGTGTATTCTAGAGGTTAAAGGTAAATAAAACTATATGGAAACACTGCATATAAGCATATATATAAAGGTAAACATAAAATGTAAATAATGTATAAATTTGTGTAAGCATAAAAATTTATATGGAATATATTAGTATATAAAGTAAACATATATTTTCATGTCACTGAAATAACTGACCACTTAAAGTAAAAATAGGAACAATATAATATAGGGTTCATAGCTTGTGTAGCTATGAACATCAACAACCTCAGATATGTGGATGATACCACTCTAATGGCAGGAAGCTAAGAGGAACTATAGAGCCTCTTGATGAGGGTGAAGGAGGAGGGTGAAAGAGCCAGCTTAAGACTAAATGTTAGAAAATACTAAGATCATGACATCCAGTCCCATTAATGCATGGCAAATAGAAGGGGAAAAGTGGAAGTAATGACAGATTTCCTCTTCTTGGTCTCCAAAATCACTGCAGATGGTGACTGCAGCCATGAAATTAGAAGACAATTGCTTCTTGGCAGGAAAGTGATGACAAACCTAGACTGTGTTGAAAAGTAGAGACGTTGCTCTGCCAACAAAGGTCTGTATAGTCAAGGCTATGGTCTTCCCAGTGGTCACGTATGGTGGTGAGAGCTGGATCGTAAAGAAGGCAGAATCCCAAATAATTAATGCCTTCGAAATGTGGTACTGAAGACTCTTGAGAGTCCCTTGGACAGCAAGGAGATCAAGTCAGTCAATCTTAAGGCAGATCAAGCCTGAATATTCACTGGAAGGACTAATGCTGAAGCTGAAGTTCCAGTATTTTGGTCATGTGATGTGAACAGATGACTCATTGGAAAAGTCCCTGATATTGGGAAAGATTGAGGGCAGAAGGAGAAGAGGGCGTCAGAGGATGAGATGGCTGAATGGCATCACCAATGCAATGAACATGAACTTGGGAAAACTCTGGGAGATGGTAAGGGACAGGGAGGTATGGCATGCTGCAGTCCATGGGGTTGCAGAGTCAGACACAACTGGGTGATTGAACAACAACAAGTCTGTATAGATGTATGGCAAAAAAAGCACAAAAGACTAGAGTGAGAAAACAGAAGGATGCTGCTTTAAGCATCTCATATTACATGCAAAATGGTATAATCTTTTTTGAAACTAGATTGTAGTCAATAAAGATACATATTTTAAGCTCTGGAGCAACTTAAAATAAAGCAAGTATGACTGATAATCCAAGAGAGAAGATAACATAGGATACCAAAATATGCCTTAATGAAAAAAAAAAAAGCCTGGACAAAGTCAAAAGAGATGCAGCAAACAGTAAAGAAATAATAATATAACATAAAACCAACAATATCAATAATTACTTTAAATGTAAATGAACAACTGAAAGGCAGAGACAGACTTAATATAATCCTTTGAAGATGGGATGAAAGCAAATCTGCCTACTCTCACCACTTCCATTCAACATTATGCTGAATAGAAGTTAACTGGAGGGTCTAGTCAGCACAATAATGTGGATTGGGAAGGAACATTTAATAAAGTTATAATTTTTTACAGGCAAAGTATCAAATTTATGTAGAAAATCTCAGTTATCTACCAAATATCTCTTCTTAAGCTAATGAATGAATTTAGCAATATTGTAGGAGACAGGGTAGGCTTCATTGTCATATAATCTATGCAGTTGCACTAGGTCCCATGCTCAGAGATGCCCTATATTTGGTTTAATGCTCTACTGTCACTATCTTGAACTTTTAACAAAGAGCTCCATAATTTTATTTTGCACATAGCCCTACAAATTATGTACCAAGTCCTGGGAGGAGACAAGGCTGAATATAGGCAATCTATTGAGCTCCTCATTACCACACCACCAACAACAACAAATGGAAAACAAAATAAAATTGCAATAAATTAAAAATAAGCTTTACAAAACATATGTGAGGCACTGAAATATTAATGTATAAAGCAATATAAATTAAATAGGACCTAAGCAAATGGAATGGTATATAATTTTGATGGATTGTGAGTCCCAGTATTTTATTTTTTTAATTTATTTATTTTAATTGGAGGCTAATTGGAGAAGGCAATGGAACTCCACTCCAGTACTCTTGCCTGGAAAATCCCATGGATGGAGGAGCCTGGTAGGCTACAGTCCATGGGGTCGCTAAGAGTTGGACACGACTGAGTGACTTCACTTTCACTTTTCACTTTCATGCATTGGAGAAGGAAATGGCAACCCACTCCAGAGTTCTTGCCTGGAGAATCCCAGGGACGGGGGAGCCTGGTGGGCTGCCGTCTATGGGGTCGCACAGAGTCGGACACGACTGAAGCGACTTAGCAGCAGCAGCAGCAGCAGGAGGCTAACTACTTTACAATATTGTAGTGGTTTTTGCCATGCATTGACATGAATCAGCCATGGGTGTACATGTGTTCCCCATCCTGAAACACCCCTCCCACCTCCCTCCCCATCCCATCCCCCTGGGTCATCCCAGTGCACCAGCACTGAGCACCCTATCTCATGCATCGAACCTGGACTGGCGATCTATTTCACATATGGTTAATATACATGTTTCAATGCTATTCTCTCAAATCATCCCACCCTCACCTTCTCCCACATAGTCCAAAAGTCTATTCTTTACATCTGTGTCTCTTTTGCTGTCTCACATATAGGGTCATTGTTACCATCTTTCTAAATTCCATATATATGCATTAATATGCTGTATTGGTGTTTTTCTTTCTGACTTACTTCACTCTGTATAATAGGCTCCAGTTTCATCCACCTCATTAGAACTGATTCAAATACATTCTTTTTAATAGCTGAGATATATTCCATTGTGTATATGTACCACAGCTTTCTTATCCGTTCGTCTGCCGATGGACATCTAGGTTGCTTCCATGTCCTAGCTATTGTAAACAGTGCTGCAATGAACATTGGGGTACATGTGTCTCTTTCAATTCTGGTTTTCTCAGTGTGTATGCCCAGCAGTGGAATTGCTAGGTCATAGGGCTATTTCCAGTTTTTTAAAATCTCCATACTGTTCTCCATAGTGGCTGTACTAGTTTGCATTAAATGACCTGTGTGTGAATGCATGCATGCATGCATGCTCAGTCATGTATGACTGTCTGCAACCCCATGAACCGTAGCCAGCCAGACTCTTCTGACCATGGAATTTTCCAGGCAGGAATAGTGGAGTATGTTACCATTTCCAACCCCAGGCAAATGACCTGTAGATTTAGCATAATCCCAATCAAAATATCTTTAGGTTTTACTTATTGTAAAAGTTAGCAAATTTATTCTAAAATATCATATGTAATCACTTATAATGCAATCTAAATGAAATACAAATAAACTCATATGCAAAACAGACATAGACCCAAAGACATAGAAAACAAAATACTGTTACCAAAGGGGAAAGGGACAAAGGATAAATTAGGACTTTGAGATTAACATACACACCCTGTGCTTTGCCATGTTGACATTAGTTGCTCAGTCGGTTTGACTCTTTGTGACTTCATGGACTGTAACCCGCCAGCCCCTCTGTCCATGGGGATTCTTCGGGCAAGAATACTTGCACTGGATTGCCAAGCCTTCCTCCAGAGGATCTTCCCAACCCAGGAATTGAACTCAGGTCTCCTGCATTGCAGGCAAATTCTTCACCATCTGAGCCACCAGGGAAACCCATATACATTCAGTTCAGTTCAGTCACTCAGTCGTGTCTGACTCTTTGTGAACTCATGGACTGAAGCATGCCAGGCCTCCCTGTCCATCACCAACATTGAATGTTTATTCAAACTCATGTCCATCGAGAGGGTGATGTCATCCAACCAGCTCATCCTCTGTTGTCCCCTTCTCCTCCTATCTTCAATCTTTCTGAGCATCAGGGTAATTTCCAATGAGTCAATTCTTCACATCGGGTGGCCAAGTTTCAACTTCAGCATCAGTCCTTCCAATGAATACTCAGGGTTGGTTTCCTTTAAAATTGACTGGTTTGATCTCCTTGCAGTTCAAGGGACTCTCAAGAGTCTTCTCCAACACCACATTTGAAAAGCAACAATTCTTCAGTGCTCAGCTTTCTTAATAGACCAACTCTCACATCCATACATGACTACTGGCAAAACCATACCTTTGACTAGACGGACCTTTGTCAACAAAGTAATGTTTCTGCTTTTTAATATGCTGTCTAGGTTGGTCATAACTTCTTCCAAGGGACAAGCATCTTTTAATTTCATGGCTGCAGTCACCATTTGCAGTGATGTTGGAGCCAAAAAAAATAAAGTCTCTCACTATTTCCATTGTTTCCCCATCTATTTACCATGAAGTGATGGGACTGGATGCCATGATCTTAGTTTTTTGAGTGTTGAGTTTTAAGCCAACTTTTTCACTTTCCTCTTTCACTTTCATCAAGAGGCTCTTTAGTTCTTCTCTCTCTGCCATAAGGGTGGTGTCATCTGCATATTTGAGGTTATTGATATTTCTCCCAGCAATCTTGATTCCAGCTTGTGTTTCTTCCAGCCCAGCATTTCACATGATGTACTCTGCATATAAGTTAAATAAGCAAGGTGAAAATATACAGCCTTGATGTACTTCTTTCCTGATTTGGAACCAGTCTGTTGTTTCATGTCCAGTTCTAACTGTTGCTTCTTGACCAGCATACAGATTTCTCAGGAGGCAGGTCAGGTGGTCTGGTATTCCCATCTCTTTAAAAGTTTTCCACAGTTTGTTGTGATCAACACAGTCAAAGGCTTTGGTGTAGTCAATAAAGCCGAAGTAGATGTTTTTCTGGAACTCTCTTACTTTTTCGATAATCCAACCGATGTTGGCAATTTGATCTCTGGTTTCCCTGCCTTTTCTAAATCCAGCTTGAACATCTGGAAGATCACAGTTCACATACTGTTGAAGCCTGGCTTGGAGAATTTTGAGCATCACTTTCCTAGCATATGAGATGAGCATGAGATGAGTGCAATTGTGCAGCAGTTTGAACATTCTTTGGCATTGCCTTTATTTGGGATTGAAATGAAAACTGACCTATTCCAGTCCAGTGACCACTGCTGAGTTTTCCAAATTTGCTGGCATATTGATTACAGCACTTTCACAGCATCATCTTTTAGGATTTGAAATAGCTCAACTGGAATTCAATCACCTCCACTAGCTTTGTTCATAGTAAGATGGTACGAGGGGTGAAATCATGTTTAGAATTAAACCCCATACCCACCAGAGATGCTTGGAGGGCTCACACAAAACCTTGTGCACACCAGGAAACCTCATAGAGACGGAGTCAGACCTGCCTTTAAGTGTTTGAGTGTCTTCTGCAGAGGTATGGGTCAGAAGTGGCCTGCCGCAGGGGCAGGGGCTCTGGGTGCAGCAGACCTGGGTGTGGCATAAGCCCTCTTGAGGAGATCGCCATTAACCCCACCATAGAGCCGCCAGAATTTACACAGAACTGGGAAATAGACTCTTGGAGGGCACAAACAACACCTTGTGTGCACCAGGACCCAGGAGAAAGGAGCAGTGACCCCACTAGAGACTGACCCATCCTAGCCAGTGAGTATCCAGGAATCTCTGGCAGAGGCATGAATCAGTGGCGGCATGACCACAGAGAACTAATCAAACTGATCACATGGACCACAACCTTGTCTGATTCAATGAAACCATTAGCCATGCCATGTAGGGCCACCCAGGACTGATGGGTCATGGTGGAGAGTTCTGACAAAATGTGGTTCACTGGAGAAGGGAATGGCAAACCAGTTTAGTATTCTTTCCTGGAGAACCCCATGAACAGTATGAAAAGGCAAAAAGATACACACTACTATATATATAATAAATAACCAAAGAGGACTTATTATATAGCATAGGGAGCTATATTCTATATTTTATAATAATCTAGAGGGGAAAAGAATCTGAAAAAAGAATATATATCTATATCCATATCTGCATCACTTTGCTATATACCTGAAACTAATACAACATTCTAAAACAATTATACTTCAATAAAAAGTTTTTGAAAAAATTATGTGAAAATAATTAATGGACGAAACCTTACTGTATTGACTTCTCATGATGTGAGTGGAATCTTAAATTCTAAGGTTAATATTTGGATGACAGACAGTAGGCTTCTTAAGTACCAGTCATTGTTGTTAGAAGGACCAGTAACTCAGCTCTCAGCTTTTCAACAGGCATTAACAGAACTCCGGGAGATGACTCCTGACCCAGCCTCTGAGTCAAGCAATCCTCTATTTGAGCCAGGAACCGAGGTCCTCATAAAAACACTGGGGTCTGGGGTCCCATCCCTTGAGCCCCTCTGGGAAGGCCCTTACCCGGTTATTCTTTCTTCTCCCACAGCTGTCAAAGTGCCAGGAATTGATTTGTGGGTACCTCACACTCGAGTGAAGAGGTGGCACCCTGACCAGAACTAAGCAGCGTCATTTTATGTCTTTACTTTCTATGCTCTGACTGTGTACTTTTCAGAGGGGCCTGATAATCTACGTGAGCCTACTTCTGCTGATGCCAGAGATCCTGAGTCTGCTGTTTGATTCTCAAGACAATACCTTCCTGTCTTGGACTCATTCCTACGCAGCATTTCACAATCAGTCTAAGTGCTGGGTCTGTGGAGCACTCCCCTCTTCATCAGTGAAAGGCTTCCCATGGTGGACATCTCCACTTCAAGGAAAAGACTTTCTCCAAGTCTGCGAATACCTTCAACAACAATCGCATGTGATGCCTCTTCTTAAACTGATGACATCTAACAACCTTAAGTTGGACTGATGTAACTATGGACACAATGTGACTTTTCATTTCGATTTTAACTTGGTTAAATGACTATTTTGCCTTACGTCTGTAACTGTATAATGGGGTTTTCTAACCATCTAAAAGCTTTTAAGTTACAAATGGTTGTGTGAGCTCCTATGAGTGCCACAGCCTCCTCCAACTATTACTTGGGGCCACTGGATCAGAGACCCTCAATATGAGGGTTAGGAGAATATATTGCCTCAACAATTTAGGGACTATGCCCCTAAACAGCAAGAAGTAGTTATGGAACGAAAATGATGCCCCTTTCCCTTGGCAACATAATTCTCCTAAAAGAAAAGGGGGGAATGAGAGAGTCCTTTCCTAGGCAGGTTGATAAGAAGTCTAGGGGTCCCCAAGGAGAGAGGGGTCTGGAATTCTCAAGGAAGAAGAAAGGACAAACTTTTTCTTTTCTCTCTACATTCCTTAGGATTATATAACAATAATGTATCCCGCCTGAGGACAGTCTCTGGATTAAATTTCTGGCTAATCCTGTTATCTTAGAGTATATAACTCCACTGCTAACACTAGCAAGGGGGTACTCTTTCTGTCCCCTTCTTATGCCTATGTCACAAGCTTTCTCTGTCTCCTTTATACTTTAATAAAACTTTATTACACACACACACACAAAAATTATGCGGAAATACAGAGATCCTAGCCTAGCCAAAATAATCTTGAACCAAATGGTGAAAGTTGAAGGACAACTTCTAGAGTAATTAAGACAAGGTGTTAGTTGCATACAAATTGACAATTAGAGACGTGAAACAGAATAGACAGTCTAAAAGTACACCTGCACTTACATGGTCAATTGCTTTTTGATCAAGGCCACAAAGCATTTCAACGGGGAAAGGAAAGTCTTTTCACAAAGTGGTGCTAGAACAATTGGCTATATTTTTAAAAAGGGAAACTTGACTTATACCTCATAGACCATATATAAAAATTAATTGAAAAAGAGTATAGACACAAACATAAAAGTTAAAAATATTAGGCTTCACAGAGAAAACAAATAATAGGAAAAATCATTGTGAATTTAGGGATAGGCAAAGATTTTATAAACAGGACCCAGGTGTATATGTATGACTTTTCATAAAAGAAAAATGTGATAAAATATATTTTATCAAAGTCAAAACTGTGTGCTCAATAAATACATTAATAAAGTAAGTGACTGAGTCATAGACTAGGAGAAAATACTTAACAATACATATGGCTAAGGAATAACATGTATTCAGAATATATAAACTCCTGTAATTCAATAATAAAAAGACAAACAACCCAATAAAAATAGGCAGAATACTTAAACAGTTACTTTACAAAGGAATGTATATGAATGTCCATTGAGAAAATGAAAAAGTGCTCAGCATCATTAGTCATAAGAGAAATGAAAATTAAAACCACAATGAAATGCCATTACATACCAAGCAGAATAGCTAAAGTAAAAAAAGACAGGAGACAACAATGATGCTTATGCTGAGATGAGAGCAACCAGAACTTTTATATGTTTTACTAGCAGGAGTGCAAAATTATCCAATATCTTTGGCAATGGGTCTGGTAATTTTTCATAAAGAAAAGGATATTCCTGCCCTATGAGCCAGTGGTTCATCTTCTAGATAGGTTTTCATGAGAAACAAAAATATTATGTCCACAAAATGAGTTGTTCAAGAATGTTAGTAGGAGTTTTACTAACAGTAGCCCAAAGCTGGAATAAGCCCAAGTGTCTAGAAATGAGATATGGATTAAAAACTTTGCCATAGTTATAAAAATTAAAAGTCACATAGCAACAGAAAGAAAGATATTACTGTTTCTTGGAATAGCATGGATGAATCTCAAAAACCTTATATTGAGCTAAATAATCCAAACACAAAAAGGTAGAAACTATATTATTACATTTATGTGAAGTTCTGAAGAGGTAAAATTAAGGTAAGAGAACAACGTCAGTGCTCTAGTTGAAACTAGAGGGTTGAAATAAGAGGGGAGGAGCAAGAGAATCTTTCTGGCATGAAGGTTTTATTTGATGTCTTGATAAGATCTAGATTTTACAGTGGTGTGCTGGCTGACAAACTGACTCAGCAACAAAGAGCCCCAGTTTTTATCATTTGTAGATTTTTCTTTTGGTATTAATACTCCTACCAATGGTTGAATAGCTGACTTGCAAAAATCTTATATAGATCAGTCCTTGTAATACGGTTCCAGCATACTGCTGAACATTGGTGTGTGCAGTCAGCCAAGGTCATCAAACCATACCCGAAAGATCCATACATTTCACTGCATGCAAATTATGTTGAGGTTCAGACAACATTTAGATGATAATAATTGCAGGTAACATCTATTGTGCCATGACTTTATACCAAGTTTTGTTATATGTAAACTTTTCCAATCATTTGGACCTCCTTGATGGCTCAGTGGGTAAAAAGAATCTGCCTGCAATGCAAGAGACACAGGAGGTGAGGATTTGATCCCTGGGCCTGGAAGAGTCCCTGGAAGAGGAAAATGACAACCCACTCTAGTGTTCTTACCTAAAAAGTCCCATGGACAGAGGAACCTGGTGGGCTACAGTCCAAAGGGTCGCAAAGAGTTGGACACAACTGAGCAACTAAGCACCATATTCAGCTGTTACAAGATTACAGAGATATTTCAGTTAGTCAAAACCAAGGAAAGCAGAGTCATTGTAAGTATTAAGAAATGCAGATTTGTTATATGAATTATACCTGGCACAAATATGGGAGGAGGCAGGAAAGTGAAAACCTGGAAGACAAGGGTGGGAGGGAATAAGAGAAACCACTGCTAACCAGTCAGCCTGATGCCCGGCACAGGCAGACAAATCAGAGCCTGCAGATAAATGCAAGAAGCCAAACATATCTGCCACTAAAGCAGAGTTGCAGAAAGTGAAAGTCAAATTGTTTGTCGCTCAGTTGTGTCTGACTCTTTGCGACCCCTTAGACTGTAGCTTGCCATGCTTCTCTTCTCCAGGCAAGAATACTGGAGTGGGTTGCCATGCCCTTCTCCAGGGGATCGCAGATTCTTTACTGTCTGAGCTACCAGGGGGTTTGCTTTCTGGGAAACTGTTGCCTCTTTGTATCTCTTGCTTTTGTGAGTCCACAGCCAAGCACTTGGTTGTCGGCCTGCTACCACTGCTGGTCATCAAAGCCAGCCACCAATAAGAGGAGTCAGCTGTGGAATGGGAAGATTGCGAGGGCATGCTGACACTGCCAGGCATTTCCACACTCATTCACTATGACGTCAGATCATGCTGATTTTCTGAAAGGAATGACTTCTGCTTCACTTCACCTTCCTAATCCCAAGCATGTTCCTCTTTTGACCAACTCTAACCATGTTGTGAAGAGGATCTTAGGAAATACAGATCTTAGCTTTAGCCAAGTATATACAGAACAAAGCCACACAATATAATTTCCCAATTTACAGATAAGAAAAAGAAAGATCAAGCTGGTGATAACTATTTGCCCAGGTTGTTATACACTTCATACTGTATACCCAGGTGCATCTGATACAAACCATTTCTTAGCAGCATTCTATGGCTATCTTCATGGATGTTTCCTTCAAGGGCTTTGTGGTTCCAGGTCCACGTTGCTACATTCGAACTGTTTTCTTGAGGGGTTTATGTACTTTTGTCACCAAGCAACCTCATGTATAGTTTTAGTGAAGATTAAATGAGGCTGTATAGAAAGTGTATTTAATAATACTTTGCCTATGAGCTTTTGGTAGCTAGTGGCGATTGGTGTAATGATATCTCTGATAATGATGAATGGTCTTTACCTGCAGGCAGCTTAATAAAAGAAAAGGCATGAGCCAGAGATTCTGGACAAAAGTTTAGCTTTGCTATTTAATCTCTGCTCTAGTCAAGACCTGTGAATTTCACTTTTTAAAAAAAATCTCTAAATGAGGATAATACTCTCTTCTCTGACAAGTTTCCAGGACTTTTGTTAAGATAATACGTATATACGTACTTGTGTATATCTGCATATTTTTTATATATATGTTATTTTGTTGCAACGGTGTCTCCTGAGCCTGTTCTCCTCTACCTTTGAACATGGTTTGGCCCCTTCTCTTTTAGAGTTAACCCTCTGACTGTAACAATCTCTATTATCCAGGGAGGTTTTGAAGAAGACACAAGGAAAATGTGTGCAAAATATAATCTACAAACCAAAATGAAGCAATATGATCACTGGATCACCTCCCTTTTGGTGACTTCCTTTAGAAAACATTAAAAAGGTAAGCTTGTTGCTGTGCCCACCCAGCCTCACTCAGTCTACTCCCACCCCACCCTGACGAAAGCTTTGAGCTGGGCTGTCTCTGCAAATTCTCTGAGCCATTGCCGCTGTCTCCATGTTCTGCCCCCTCACCTGTGCAGAGGGAGATTTCAGGGTGGTTATCTCTGAGTTTCCCGTTCCTTGAAGGAAGCTGTATTTCTAATCTGCAGCGTGATGACCTTTTGCTTACCCTGTTAGATAAAAATCACAGGCCCCTTTATCAGCACAGAGCTGAGAGAAGGCTTGCAAATTGCATATAGACTTTACCTGTGAGCAGCATGAAAAATCAACTAAAACTAGTGCATCCTTGCAAGTAACATTCATTGCCAGTATGGTGTTTCTCTAACCACAGCTCACACCAGCATTTGGAATGCAATTATGCCTCCTTCAAATTAAGAATTTAGCAACATCTCCACTCTAGAGGATTTACAGAAGAAAGTAATTTACACTGCAATCTTTGTTGTGTTTACAAAAATATATAAGAAAAGGAAATGCATGGGATATTGCCTCATCACAGACAGCCAAGCATTTTTACCTGGGCTGTTTTTCCTCTAAAGAACTGAAATAACACCCAGACAAGCATCCAATGTGTCTCATGTCTGTTAACAACGTGTGCTGCCATACTCACCACACTCTTCAGGGCAGTAGGTGTCATGATACGGTAGAAAGTATGTGGATTATTTTTTTCCAGTTAGACTTGAATTCCTGGATCCAATCTTCTTTTCTGGATAATTTTGTGTATATTCTTGCTTATGCTTTTCGTTCAGAAAACATTGCCAACTTCAGAGTTTCTGTCTTTTTGAAATACATATATATAGATATAGATATTCTGATAAAGAGTAAGAGCTGAATATGTCTTTGCTTCCTCCTTTTCCTGCTCTCCTCCTAGAGCTGTAAATGGAGAGACCAGCTTTGTGAACTGGTAATTGGCTTGTACTCAATAACACCTCAGGAACCTCTGAGAAGTTTCTTAAGAACTCTTTTGAACCTGAGTCTCTGGACTCAAGACAAAGGCTCAGAACAGCAAGGACTCTGTAGCTACATCTCTGTGTGATGATACTGAATACAGACCAAAGACCGAGCAGGCTGTGCTGATCATTAAATATGCACCTATAAGCATGAAAATTAGCTTGGGTCATAACTGAAATTCCCAGCAGTCCCCAGGCCTTCTGAAAGAAGAAATGGATTATCAAACCTTCTCCAAATAGAAAGAGTCAGGTGTTAGGTACCAGAGCTAATTACCTAAGAAGATCACCTGAGGCTAAAGCAAGTGTTTTCTGATTAGCAGAAGGTGCAACAGCTCTAATCTAATAAACTGAGGATCAGGGATAATCCTCAGAATGAGAGCCGTGAGAGGGAGAAAGATCCTTTTTCTGTCTGAGATCATGCTGAGGACTGCCATCATCCAGACCTCCTTTGTCTGGATTCATAGCACCTGGAGGAAAGCTAAGAATACACACATTTGCCTTTGAAAATCACATGAATTGAGGGGGTTAGTTAGTCCGGAGCTCTGAAGCCTCTTCAGGAGGCTTCAAAAGGAGAACAGTTAATTAGTTTGCAGTGAGATGTCTAGGTGCTCAAAAAAGGGAGTGGAGGACTCACTGTATGGCTCTCACCTGCTGCGCTGATTGGTCCTGCATTACCTTCCTGGGGGCAGGCAATCCATTTCCATCTTTCAGCATCACTGGGCTCTGCTTTATGATGGCAGGACTGTGAGTGTACAGATCACCTTTTTGCAGGAAGAAGGATAGACTTGCTCCTTCTTTTCGTTCTTCTGTTCTTGTGATTGTCATGTCATCACCCTGGAGGCAGCGGTTTCTTCCATAGAAGCAGCTGCATCTGCTTTTTGGTCTTTCCAGCACTCACAGAAATCGCCTCATTGAGCCCTCTCAAAGATATCCATAGCAGCATTACCCCACAGGACCCCTCCTGGTATCCTGAGCTACCAGTACATGCCAAGCAGTAGTTCTGAGTTTCAACTCCAAGTAGCGCCTCATTCAGGCTTTAATAAGTCCTACCTCTTGCCTTTGTTGCACAGTCCAGAGTGGCTGCTTCCTGCAGTTATTTCCTTAGAATTCTCTCTCTTTTTTTACCCTTTTTGTCACCTAGCTGGATGAATTCTAGTTAACCATCTTGTTTAGTAAATTACTTCCATTAAAATTGCTATGCGATTTCTATATCCTCTCACATTTATAGAAATTGGTACCCAAAAAACCCAGACCACTCAAGACAAGGTTGTGAATTGGTTTGGAAGTGTCCTTGAATTTGAATGCAGAGTTAGGCACCTTGCCAGTAGGAAATGAGATGCTAGTAATGCATGGCATGCAGTGATGTCACAATTAATCAACCTGTCACTTACACTAAATGGTAATAATTGTGCCTACTGAATAGTTCTGCCTCCTGATGGGACCCTAAATGATATAATTTATTTTGGGAGTCTCTTCAATAGGAATTTTACCTGCCTATGGCTTTCCTTGGCTTTCAGAATAAAATCCAAACTTCATGTCATGGCTTTTACTTCTCCATGTCCCTTTCCAACATTGGATCCTACCCATTTCCCCCTTTCTTACAAACTTTCAGTCTTCCTTCTTACCCTAAGGAGAGGAAGTTTTACCCCACCGAAGGGCCTATACCATAGTGGTTCCCTCCAGCTGCAATGCTCTTTAGCTGATCTTTGTACAGCTGGCTTACTCTCATTATTCAGGATGTAGCTCTAAGGTCACTTTATTGAACAGTCCTTCCCTGACCACACAACTGCTGGAAAACATGGCCAGCACTTTTTCACTTGAATATCACTCAAATTAACTGAGAAAAAAAAAATCATGTATTTCAAACAAATTACAAATAAGTAATGCAGACAAGAACATATAACTGTTAATCATTGTTTAAATAATTGAAATGCCTATTTAGTTTCAGATAAATGAAATTAAATGAGCTTCCCCGGTAGCTCAGCTGGTAGAGAATCCACCTACAATGCAGGAGACCCCAGTTAGACTGATGGGTTGGGAAGATCCCCTGGACGAGGGCATGGCAACCCACTCCAATATTCTTGCCTGGAGAATCCCCATGGACAAAGGAGCCTGGAGGGCTACAGTACATAGTGTTGCAAAGAGTTGAACACGATTGAATTACTAAGCACAGCAAATGCTCTTTTGGAGCTTCCCAGGTGGCACTAGTGGTAAAGAACCCACCTGCAAATGCAGGAGACAAACAGACGTAGGTTCGATTCCTTTTACTTTATGTATTGCCTTTTTGTAAATAAATACATCCCTTTTTTTTGGAGAGGGCAGGGGATCAATAAATAAAAAGCACTGAGAAATCAACAATGCCTATCAGATCTTTATCAACTTACCATGTCTTCCAACATTTGCTCCTGTCATTCTCCCAGAACAGAATGGTGCCCATTAGGAATGCTTGTTGAACTTGTAAGTATGTAGAATTGGTGTTGGTTAGAATTCTATAAGAATTGTGCAATTTCAATTGGACCAGTGGTTAAGAATCTGTCTGCCAATGCAGGGACACGGATTTATCCCTGGTTCCAGAAGATTCCACATGCCTTGGAGCAACTAAGCCCATGTGCCGCAACTAGTGAAGCCCACGTGCCCAGAGCCCGTGCTCTGCAATGAGAGAAGCCACTGGAAGCAGAGGCCCGTACACCACAGGGAAGAGGACCACCCCACTGCAGCTAAGACAAAGTCTGCACAGAAGAGAAGACCCATTACAGTCAAAAAATTATAATGAGATAAAATTTTTTAAAAGTTGAAAAGTTAGAAGTAAAAAATAACACATAAGAAAATATGGCAAAGTTAGGTATTTGATAGGCAAACTTGAAAGAGGTCTTTAAAATGATGAACTGTTCGCAAAAACATTTGGAATTAACTACCCCTTCCATAACAGGACAGATATATATTTTTTAAAGTAGGTGAATTTGAAGATGGTCTTTTAACATTAATATGAATAGACATTTGTCCGCTACTGGAGTAGTATTAACAAGAGAAAGGATGAAAGTTTACGTTATAGAATCTTGTTGGTTCCAACATCTCCTGACACCCTCTGGAAGCCCCAGCACTCCCCAGAAGTCCCTGGCAGCCCTTCCAGACATTCATCACACTCCAAACATCACAGTGGTAGAAAGCACTTGGAATCCTGCAATTAACACAGCTAGGGGAAGCTGGAAGCAACAAAAAACAGAAACACGGGCAGGCTGGCAATTAGAAAAGGAAAGCTCAGATTTCTTGGCAGGTGTTGGTTAGATGATAGGTGGTAAGAGATTCCTTATTCATTCACAAAACCCAAATGCTCAGCCAGGCGGCCTTCTATTCTGCCAAAAAGGCAGAATGACGTTCATGGAAAGATTTTCTTTTCTTAATTCTGGAAGATTTCTAAAGACATAAGGCTGTGATTCACTCTTCCCACAACTCCTAGATTCAACTTAGTGTATCTTAGAGCTGTTACATAAACTTCCTGTATTATATCACTTTGTATACATTAGAAGCATAGGTCATTTAAAGGACATGTGTAAAAATACTGATAAGATACTGAAAATGCCCACTTAACTCTCCACCAGGTACTTGCCACCACCATACATATACACACTTGCTATGGTTTGTAATTAAATTATCTAAAAACAACTTCCATATTGGCTACTTTGCTTGGTAATCTGGTGATAGGCCAGTTATGTCTTCATATTAATATGGAACAAATTTAACCCAAGGTCTTCCTTCCATATAGCTGATTGAATTGAATTAGGATTAGACTTAAAAATTCACTTCTGAGAAAAAATTCCCATGTGCAAAAACAAAAAAAGAGACTTCAGCTATATAAAAAAAAAAAGTTATAAAATAGGAGAAGACTCTTGAGAGTCCCTTGGACAGCAAGGAGATTAAACCAGTCAATCCTAAAGGAAATCAATCCTGAATACTCAATGGAAAGACTGATGCTGAAGCTGAAGCTCCAATACTTTGGCCAGCTGATGCTAAGAGCTGACCCCTTGGAAAAGACCCTGATGCTGGGAAAGATTGAGGGCATGAGGAGAAGGGGACGACAGAGGATGAGATGGTTGGATGACATCACCATCTCAATGGACGTGAGTCTGAGCCAACTCTGGGAGATGATGAGGATAGGGAAGCCTGGCGTGCACAGTCCATAGAGTCACAAAGAGTCAGACACAATGGAGCAAGTGACTGAACAGTAACAAAGATAAAATAGAAGAGATTTATATCTCTCTTAGGCTTATTTCTAGCTGACAATAGTCCACCCTATTTAGCATGTAAGACCTATTTTCAAAAGAGAAAACGTCCATGGGAAAGGCAAGGGTAAGGAAGAGTCTGGTTGTCTCTAGCAGATTATCTTTGAGTCACATGTTTTCTCTTTGTTCTGCAAAGCCAGGGTTATTGTGTTTTCAAAGTTAATAGAGACAAGAATTTAGAAGCACTTAAACCATCCAAATTTCCTTCTGAAATTGGAGGATAGATCTTTTGGTTTATATGAAAAACAGTGTCAAATCAGATATTTTACCTTATAACCCAAAAAATTTGTTGTTGTTTCGTCACTAAGTTGCATCGTCACTAAGTTGCATCTGACTCTTTTGCGACCCCATGGACTGTAGCCTGCCAGATTCCTCTGTCCATGGGATTCCCCAGGCAAGAATACTGGAGTGGGTTGCCATTTCCTTCTCCAAGGAATCTTCCACACCCAGAAATGAAACCTATGCCTCCTGCATTGGCAGGCAGATTCTTCACCACTGAGCCACCTGGGGAGCCATAACGCAAACGATAGAAACTTCTATTTATTTTTTTTTTTTGTTTATAGGCTAGTTTGAACACAGCCTCTTTTGTTCTCAAAAGGATTTAAGATAGTTAAAATAATGCAAACATCTTAAATGCCGGAACTTTAAATAGAGAAGACAACTGAGGCAAAAGGAAGGGGAGATATCAAGGTAGGCTCAAAACGGAGTTTAATACACTAATAGTTTGCTTCTTAACTTTCATTAGAGAACACAACTGTGTTCAATCTTTTTAGCAACCAATGGGCATAGAGAAACATAACTATCTATGTCGTTCAGAATGGCCACAAGATGGAAAATGAACCCAATGACTTTAGAAAAGAGATTTCTCCCATATTTTTTAAAGAAAGGATACCCTTCAACATAATGAACGAAGTCTTTATTTTAAATATAAGTTTCAAAGTACTGTTTCACATAATGCCTCTCAATGTAGGCTATCAGCCATCATTCCAATTATAAACCCATTAAACCACTTATAATTTACCAGAGAGAATTTGAGGCTGAATGATATGATGCAGCAAAAGAATGAGATTCTAAGGACCCAGCTCAGGAAAGAGGTAGATAATACACAATTTAGACCAGTGGTTCTTGTCCTGACTGCACGTTATAAACGTGAGTCAATTTTAAAAAACTGCTGACGTGTGGAATTTAGTAAATTGGTAAAGATAACCCTGTATGCGAGACAGCAAAGGAGACATAGATGTATAGAACACTATTTTGGACTCTATGGGAGAGGGCGAGGGCGGGATGATATGGGAGAATGCCACTGAAGCATGTAAATTATCATATGTGAAATGAATCGCCAGTCCAGGTTCAATGCATGATACAGGGTGCTCGGGGCTGGTGCACCGGGATGACCCAGAGGGATGAGATGGGGAGGGAGGAGGCTTCTGGAAGGGGAAAACATGTACACCCATGGTAGATTCATGTTAATGTATAGCAAAACCAATACAATATTGTAAAGTTAAAAAATAGATAAACAAACTAATAAAAAAAAAAACTGCTGACGAACCTGTGCCATCCCTGATAAATTAAATTATAACCTCTGTAGGTGAATCCCACAGAAAGGTATTTTTTTTCAAAGTTTCAAAGATGAGTCTAACATGTTTCCAGAAATTATTGAGAAAAACGAATGAGATGCCCATACATAGTACCTTTTAGCCACTTTTTAGAAATTGGGTATGGTGGATCTGAAATTTTATTCTGTGAAAAGTACTAGAAGCACATTTCATTATACTGCGAGATGAACAGAGCCCTGTGCTATAGCTGTTTTCATCTAAAACTGGATGATCAAAACACAGATTTTCTGTGCAGAGGGAGTACCTACGGACAAAGCCAAATTTCTCCTAGGGAAACGAGTGCTGGTAAAAATACCTGGATGAATAGCTGCTGGCTTCCCTCACATGAAGGGAGCTCGTTCCTGTTCACAAAGCACTTTCACAGCCATGATATCAATTGAGCCATATAATAGGATTTGAAGAGGATGCAGTGTCATTTACATTTTATCAATTATTTAACAGCGTTCCAAGAAGTCAAGTCACTTGCCTAAGGTCAGTTAGCTAGTGCAGACCAAGAACTAGAAGTCACCTCTGCTGACAACTAACTCAGTTATTCTTGAAACAGGTATTTCATCCCTCTGACTTCAAACCTCCAAAACTAGCTCTGCTGGATCAATCCTAGGGAGGATGCTGAAGAAAGAGAAAACAAATGAGTGTCTTTTGATGCCAGGTCTTCCTTCAACTACTGTCTCATGACCCTGCTCCCCTCCTCTGTAGAGCATCATGAGAGACTTATCCATACTATTTGTCTCTCCTTCTTCATCTCTTGGTCTCTGTTAATTGTAACCTAGTTAGGCTTTAGTCAGCACTGCATTGAACAGATCTGGAAAATTCGCTGTGGTAGCCAGCCTCCAAAACAGTCTCCCGTATCCCCCAAATTCTGCTGTTTAGTCTCTGTGTCCAGTTTCAAGTTGTACCAAGGCTGGTCTGTGTGACTGATAACACACAGGGGATGTTATGGTATATCACTTCTGAGATTAGGTTGTAAAGACTGTGGCTTTCATGTTGGACATGAGTGTTCTCTCTCTCTCTCTTGGAATATTCACTCTGGGAGAAGCCAGCTGTCGTGTTGTGAGAACACTCAGACAGCCCATGTGGAAACTTCCCACATGGTGAGGAGCAGGTAGCAAGGAAGTAAGCCTGCCAGTGGCCTGGTGAGTGAGCAGGACATCAGATCGTCCTCAGAAAACCCTCAGACAACTGCAGCCCCAGCCAATTATCAAAACTACAACCTTATGAGAGACCTTGAGCCAGAACCACCCCGCTGAACAGCTCTCAGATTCCTGACTCTCAAAAAAATTTGTAAAAATAACAAATGCTTGTTGTTTTTAGTTACTAGGTTTTAGTACCCCATCCTCCTTCCCACATAGCCCATCTGGGCACCTTGTCTGTATCTCTTTTCCTCTTGAGCTTCTGTGGTTGATCCTGATACTTCAAATTTAATTGGAATAAAATATTAATGAGTCAAGAGCCTCACCAAGTTTAATTTGTTTTTTCCTGAACTACACCCTTGTCTATGGATGGCTGTATAAGTCAATAATAAATTTTTGAATGCCTCTTTGTTGCAAAATGTCTCATTTGTTTTCACTTGGTTATTCATGATTATTCAAGATTCAACTCCAGCATGTTCTCTTCAAGGAAGCCTATTTTGAATTCCAATCCTGGGATTCTGTTCTGTTTGCATAGCATAGCATCCTGTGTATTCTGATTACATTCACTTATCACATTAAATTGAAATTCTCTGTATACATCTAGGTGTTTCTTTCATTAGTCCTTCTTCTCACAACAGCAGAGGTCCTCATGTATCGCTATTGTAGCAACATCCTCTGGTTCACTTCCTACCTCATACTCAATATTCAGTTTGATGATCTCAGCTGAATGACATTTATGTAAGCTAGAAGAATAAGTTCCTTTTGCACGCCTGTAGGTGAATAATGCAGATTTCAGTAGCACAACTTCAGGTTTAGTAAATCTCAGAACAGTTATCAAGGGTCAACAGGGATATACTGTATCATTATGTAACGTCCTTTTCTTAGTATATGATGCATGATACGTGTCCTCAGTCATGTCTGACTCCTCACGATACCATGGACTGTAGCCTGCCAGGCTCCTCTGTCCATGGAATTTTCCAGGTAAGAATACTAGAGCAGGTTGTCATTTCCTTCTCCAGGGAATCTTCCCAACCCAGGGATCAAACCCACATCTTGTGTGTCTCTTGCACTCACAGGCAGGTTCTTTACCAGCTGAGCTATAACCAAAAAATTTGAAGGTATTGCCCTCAATTACTCAGTCATCTAAACCCTATTGAATTTGCAAATAACCAATGACCCTCTGATAACATGTGGGCACAGAGAGATTAAGTAATTCTACTCCAGCAACTCAGCTATTGGAGGAGAAGAGAAGGGAGCAGAAACCAGGAGTAATCAGAAACAATCGATGTGTCCCTCATTTCTAATAGTCCAATGGGCACTACTAGAATAAGAGAAGACCCACAGAGAATACAGCCACAAGTGGTGATAGAAATGAGGTAGAGCAATAGAGACTTTGCTGGTCTTCCCTATCCTCACCAGAAATCCCAAATTTTAAAACAGAGTTGTAGAGTTGCTGTCCTAGTGACATACAAGGAATCTAGAAAAACTGCCCTTTTTCACGCTCTAGAAGTCAGAAGGATCTCTTCAAACCTGTATCAGACTTAGGGAAAGCAGTTTAACATGGGACCATGAATAAATACTGTTTTAGAAATATGGAGACTTGGGCTGGATTCCCAGCTTCACCATTTATTAGCTTTGTGACTGCGTGGAGGTCATACAGGTCACACATTTTCACACATTTTCTTGGATATCTAATTTTTTCATTCTATAACAATGTGTTATAGTAGTGTGTACATGACCATCCCAAACTACCTAAGTATCCCTTCCCCCTAGACACTGCTATGTTTAAAGTGAATAACCAACAAGGACCTACTGTATAGCGCAGTGAACTCTGCTCAATATTATGTGGCAGCCTGGATGGGAGGGGAGTTTGGGGGAGAATGGATATATGTATATGTATGGCTGAATTCCTTTGCTGTTCACCTGAAATTATCACAACATTGTTAATCGGGTATACCACAATACAAAATAAAAAGGTTTTAAAAAAGAGAAGGAAAGTGTTATACTATTTCCTATACTATCATCCTGAAAGGGAGTTTGTGAGGATCAAGTGTATTGGTATATTAAAAAAATTTAATATCTATAATGAGGCATTTTTTGTAACATTATAAATCGAAATGTCACACTAAAATCTTCACCACAGTATAAAGTTTCCTGATATCAACTCATCTATCTCTTTATATTCAGCTCGCTGCTTTCTCCCTTGAACTCTGCACCCCAGCTATATACATATATATGAAGGGAAGCATGACATTTTATACAACATAGATAGCAACAAATACACAAAATAGTTTTGTAAAATGTTATGGTGTCTTTTATGTCTCATTCCTGCACTCAATTTTCCCTATGCCCAGAACAATTTTCCTACCTCACTTTCTTTCCATGGCATTCTAACCCTATCTTGGAAGCATTTTTATCTCCCCAATTCATTTATGTATCCCATCACTGAGTCTCTCTATTTCCCTTGCTCTATGGTATTAAATTCATTTCCGGTTATACTTGATGCTTTCCTTGTTTGTACTAGTCTGGTAATGTCAATTTGTTACTGACAAATTATCTCTATTTTTTTAACATCTAGAACATAATCCTGGAGAAGGGCATGGCAACCCACTCCAGTACTCTTGCCTGGAGAATCCCTGTGGACAGAGGAGCCTGGTGAGCTACAGTCCACAGGGTTGCAGAATCGGACACAACTGAGCGACGAAGCACAGAGAATAATTGTTGCTCAATAAAAGCACATTGATTCAAAAAATTATTATTTATATCCATATTATCAAATAAATTATGATCATATCTTGAGTGATGGGAACTATTATACAGGAACAAATTGCTGGGCAATCAGACATGAAGATGGTAAATAAAGACAGCAAGCCAAACTGAAAGTGACAAGCTACTGTTATAGCAATAGTGCAGGCAAGCGGCAAAAGGCAACAGGCACTGACTGCTCAGAGTTCCATTTCCCCCCATAGAATAGCACTGCATCGGGGGCGGGGGGTGTCTGATGACACTTAGCACAGATGGTCAGGGGAGGTGTGGAAGGCATATATCTTACTGCTGAAGAACATCCGATAAAGCTGCTGCCTTTCCATGAATTAGGGGTTAGGGAGTGGAGAGAGGGGAAGGGCTAAGAGTGGAAGAGTACTGAGTCTATTGCAGGAAAGAGAGTGGGGCTGGAAGAGGCTGTTCATATCCCAGGTCTCAGGTGAGTCCCAGGGGCAGCCGCCAAGTCTGGGTTCTTGGCTTTGCATAGCAAAGAATTCAGGAGTGAGGCCTAATAAAGAGAAAGAAGGTTTCTTTAGGAAGATACACACTCCATAGGCAGAGTGTGGGCCATCTAGGAAGGTGAGAGGCAAGAGGCCCCAGGGTATAGTGTTGTCAGTTTTTATAAGGATGGGTAATTTCATAGGCTATTGGAAGTACTCCAACCATTTTGGAGAAGCAGTGGGGATTTCTGGGAATCAGGCCCTACCCAATTCTGGCCTTTTATTGTCAGCCTCAGAACTGTCATTTAGCATATGCTGACAAATTACGATGAGCGTGAGTGTACTGAGACTCAAGACCTAGTGGAAGTTGACTGGTCTGCCATCTTGGACCTAGATGGTGCTAACCAGTTTATGTCATGTCCTTGGGCTATATCATTCTGTTAAAGTTGTTCCCTGCCCCCTTCCTATCTCAAGTCTAAGTGGAGCAAAGTACCTCAACCATAGCCGCTGATAAGGAGGCTTCTGAACAGAGGTGCCTGGGCTAGGAATGCAGCAATGCAAATAAGCACATGGATCTGAGGCTGTGTCTTTGACCACAACTCCCAAGAAATGCATGACTGCAGCGCATGACTGTGTACCAAGCCTGGCACCTTTTGGGAGTTTCTTCCCATGAAGTATGCTAGGCAAAGCCTTATATTGTTTGTGGTCA
This sequence comes from Giraffa tippelskirchi, assembly GCF_054371585.1. NCBI lineage: Eukaryota > Metazoa > Chordata > Mammalia > Artiodactyla > Giraffidae > Giraffa > Giraffa tippelskirchi. The sequence goes on from NC_137284.1 coordinate 25,087,016, forward strand.
GGCCTGAGGATCACACATAGGATTTTGACCTCAAGCTGGGCCCTCAGTTCCACACCTTGATACTTGAGGGACAGTCCAAGTAAGAAGCTTAAAGTGCCTAATCATAGACTCAGACTCATTAAACATTGAGAGTGTTGGTCGACTGGCTCAAGGATCTGACCTTGAGACAGAATTTTTAGCCTATGCCAGGGTCTGGCAGATGGGACAGTTTTCCATGTTGTTTCGGCAACTTCTGATGACAATGATAGTCCATGCATATAAATTCAGTCTTAGGACAACGTCAAATTTCCCTGGGTCATTCTCTCATGGATCCAGAAGGCAACTGACTGTTAATCTGCTTGCCCTGGGGTGGAATATAATTAGGTTTCTAGATTTAACTGGCCCAAGAAGTCTGCTTGGTTAACATAAGGGCTTTTCTGATAAGCATCCACATGGGCAACGGAAACTATGTAAGGGGCAAAGCTGATTTTTATCCAAATGTCTCATCCCCACAAGGAGCTGATTTAATATGCCAAAATGTTTTATTAGCCCAACCAAATGACCAATTCATTAGCCTCAGAGCACAGTCAGGTAGGGTCACAGTCTTCCACATTCCCCACTATGATGACCCTAACTGCGAAATTTTTCCATCAGGCTTTAGTGATGAAGGTGAGCAAAAATGTGGAGATAACATATCTACAACAAAAAAGTAGTGGGGGCCATAACAATGGAGACTGTGGAGCCTGAAGGAGCCACTACCCATAGCTGGTCCTGGGCAAGGGTTCCAGTGGTGATGGCCTCAGTTCTAAACCTGGAGAGCATAATCTTTTCTCCCCTCATCCTGGTATCAGAGGATGCAGGGATTATAGTCACCTACACAACAATGTGCCCAAGGCCCAAGAAGGTCAGCCTAGTCTTGTTTATTTGTGAAGGCTGAAAGGTCTAAATAAAGGTTGGCAGGGCTGACTTAACTTCAGGCTCATTGGGTGATGCAGAGGGGATAGTATTTGTGTCAATCATAAAGACCCTAAAGTAGCTGCCCACTGGGCGTCAATGGCCTGGTCTCTGGCCATACATTACCTAGGGGAGGGCAGGAGTGGAGAATTGGATGGAACAGGCTCAGAGCAGGCAATCAGGCAGCTCTTTCCTAGCTGGGACCACTGGAGGTGGGGCAGGGTGGGCTAGTTTGGGTGCAGCCCCAGCTTCCATGGGGTTGAGGTAGAGGTTGCTGACACTCAAGAGCCCACGGTTACACGGTACCTATTTCCTACCTACAACTAGAGTTGCACCGTTTTGGGTGTGGAAAGCCCAGTTACTACCCTTACATCACCTCTGTCTGCTGATAATCTTGGAGGTGAATGTGAGGAGCTTCCTCCCTGTGGCACAATGGAGCCTGAGTGAGGCCAATGGGCCTCTCTACCTGCGAGACCAAGTGGGGACTGTGCCACCCTGGATGTCGCTGCTGCTGCTGCTGGGAGAGTTGTGCCATCTCAGTGGTGGTAGCCACTCTTAGGGTGCTCTGAAGGAAGACCTCTGTAACAACATCACCCACAAGCGGCTGTACTCCCTCACTAAGCTTAACAAGATGACTTCCTTTATCATGTAGGCATGATATGATGGGGTGGTGGTTTAGTCACTAAGTCGTGTCCAACTCTTGCAAACACATTGGCTGTAGCCTACCAGGCTCCTCTGTCCGTGGGATTCTCCAGGCAAGAATACTGGACTGGGTTGCCATTTCCTTCTCCAGGGGATCTTCCCAACCCAGAAATCGAACCCAGGTCTCCTGCATTGCAGGCAGATTCTTTACCGACTGAGCTATGAGGGAAGCCCATGATATGATGTAGACTAACCAAATTTCTAAGGGCTCTTAGGGCCCCCGAATGAAGCAGTCCTAGAGCAATGCATTCTCTTTCACCAAAGGCTTGAGTCCCAACAACTTCCTGTACTACCAGGCATCTCACCAGCACTAGGGGCCTGCTGAAAGTTAACAGCAGCTATTGGACACAACTCAGCTGGGCCTCCACTGGTCTCTGGTCTCCTTGTCAGAGGACCATGAGCAGTGGTTAGGGAACTGCTCCTTTGTTTTCTTGGAGCCTTTTTGTTGGGTTTCTTGTTTGATCCACTGGGTGAACTCAGCCAGGGTATCTAGGGCTAAACAGAAGGACCAGTGGTGCCCCTGTGAACCGAAGAGTGTTTGGAAACAGCCTGCCATCATTGGGGAAGTGCTGTAAGAATGGGCCTGGGTTTTTGCTCTTCCAAAGTGGCATGGTGCTCAACTGACCATCCTCCTTACTGTGACAATATGTCAAGGTATGAAGATGGTGACTTAGGACGATGAGCTAAGCCAGCTGAAAGTAATCAGAAAGCCTTCATTCCCTCAGTGTGACAATGCAGGTAAGAGAGAAAAGGGCACTGGCTCCTCAGTATTCCATTTTCCCCCACAAAAAGGCACATGGTCAGATGGCACATGTGCAGATGGGAGATTATCTCACTGCCAAGGAGCATCAAACCAAAGGCCTCTGCCCTTTTAGGAACCCAGGGGAGCAAGAGAAGAGAGAGTAAGGGGCTAGAAGTAGAAAGGTACTAGCCAGATGGGAGAAAAGTAACTTGGTCAAGGTCCCTGAGAAGGAGGTGGTGTGGGTGCCCCAGCCAGGGCGGCCAGTAGTGTCCCATTAACAGAGGCACCTGAATTAGGGATGCTGGCATTCTATTCCTAGGAGCACAGCTGGCCTGGAGGGCTGGGGGGCCGAGTCCTTGACTGCAGCTCTTTCCAGAAAACTGCAGTGCACTGGCTCGGCACCAAACCTGGTGTGTGTGTGGGGGGGGGGGGTAGCTTCCCCATGAGGCCCACCACACAAGGCCTTGTAACTGCCTGTGATCAGGCCTGATGGCTCACACGTAGGATTTCCCTGTGGATCTGAACTCCTCATAAACAATACGAGCAGGACCAGATGCACCAAGAGACAAAGGTGGAAGTGGGTGGGGGGGGGGAATTAATTGTTGCAAACAAATCCCAAGCCAGAGACACATGTGGCCTTGCCCCTGCTCCATAGCTCATTTCCCTAGTTCAACACCAATATCAATGCATCACACCCATAAATCTATTTTTTTCTCTTATTCCTGCTTTGTTGTAAGTTGGACCAGGAGAGGTAGATAGGCAAGTAGAGCTAATACAAGAATGAGAACCAGGAAGCCCCAAAGAGGTCAAGACCAGATCCAAAGTCAAATGAGACAAACATTTGTTCTGGGAAGCCCAGAATAGGATGCTGAAGTTGTCTGTTATATACCTCTCAAGTCATTCCTACCCTTGGCTCCTAAGGAGTATAGTTCCTGACTTCTTACCCACTTCAATCATCTGTCAGAAAAATTAAAATATGCTTTTGAAGAATGTTGTGCCCAGTAGTACTGAGAGACTGGCCATCTCATTTTCTTCTCACAGCAATGCCTGGAGCCTATACTAGATATTCTAGCAAATGTAGCAGGCCACATGATTACAAATTTAACAAAGAAGGGAGGATGGCCCAGCAAGAGAGGAAGAGTGAAAGAGATGTCATACAGTTTACTGAGATACAAGCTCTGGCACACTGGTTTTTAATTTTAAAAGCATTGTGTAATGGGCTATATAGATGCCAGTTGTTTTCCTTTCTTGGATTTCTCCTAACTCATTTGCGACTGGTCTCTGCACCCCAGGAGGATAGAAATAACTTTATTTCTGCTGCCTCAGGTTTTCTTCCTATAAATAGTTGGAGAAAAATGGGAAAATGGTGTTTCATTTTCTTTATGAAGCTATTGTAGGATTTGTAGCCTTATAACCAAAGCACTAAGTGACAAGAAGTCAGGGAATACAAAACATCTGCAACCAAATGAAGGTTCTCAGGGGGGATTTAAAAATGAGAGCAACTGAGAAGATAGGGGTTGACAGAAAGAATATCAGTTCCTGTTTTGGTATTGCTCTGATCATCTCTCTCATCAATTATTTACAGAAGGAAGATCTACATTAAAATTAATCATGAAATTCTGAATTGCTTCTTTACATTAATAATGAAACAACTGCACCCAATGCAAACAGACACCAATAATAGAATATGAAATAACACTTAACACACAAAGGGAAAGAGCCTATTTAAGTGAAATACCAAGGGGCTAATTACTGTCATGAGGGCTATGGTCCATGACCCAGATCAGTAGTCTTTCTCTGTCAGAAAATGTTGGTCTGTTTCATCTGTGGCTGCCATATTTACAGCTATATTCAGATCTGCCTCGACTCGAGTACCAGGGAGTTTGACAGTAATTTGAATTATAGTAAATGGTCCAATGAGCTTCCCTGGTGGCTCAGTGATAAAGAATCTGCCTGCTAATGCAGGAGACGCAGGTTTGATCCCTGGGTTGGGAAGATCCCCTGGAGAAGGAAATGGCAACCGGCTCCAGTATTCTTGCCTGGGGATTTCCATGGTTAGATGAGCCTGGTAGGCTACAGTTCATGGGTTCAAAAATGGGTCAGACAGGAGAGCAACTAAACAACAAAAAAAGTGGTCCAATAGAATATTAAGATGCTACATGGCCATAACCTCTCAGCCTGACAGTCTGGTAAATACAATTCTGAGATGGAATGCTTCTCCTTCCCACCTCTTCTAATCATCCAACATGAGGGCTACACATCATTCTATGTCTCCCATGTGAATCATTCTTGGTCATCTCTGCTCACAAGGACCTTCTCTTTTTAAAATTCCTATAGTATATTTGCCCTGTCACACTCCAGCATTTGGTAATATGATATCTTGGAATTCTAGCTGCTACTGGCAGTAGATTTTCCTATTTTGTCCTAAGGTGTGTCATTAGATGTGGTCTCTGTCGTCAAGGTTTTCCCCCAGTTGAGGCAGATTTCCAATCATCTCTCTTTTTTTTTTAAGGAATTTCTGTGGTCCTGGAAAAGGGCTCAAGGTAATGGGTCCATGGTAACTCTGAACCTCAATTTGACAAGAATTTAAGAACACAGAGATTAGGTAAAAAGAAAGAAGAAATAAGAGGCAAGGTGGCATGCCAGGAAGTGAATGGAATTTCCACAAAAGGACCATAGTTTAAGCCTGGCTTTAATCACTTGCTACTTAGGTAATCTGGGGCTAGTCATTTAATTATCCTGAAACTTGGTTCTTCTTATGTAGAGTCAGGAGTAAAGCACTGTTGCCCAATCTCACGGACTGCCTAAATTGCTGAACACTAAATGTTTATTTATGTTGTATAAAGCCTCTCACAGTTACCTAAGAGCCTCTTTGGCATTGTAGGTAAGAACATAGACTTTGGGTCACAACATGTGGGTTTAAATCCTGGCTCTGTAACATCCTCCGATGACATTAACCTCCCAGGGGCTTAGTTCCCTAATTTGCAAAATAGGGATAGTTCTAGCATATCACAAGAATACTGTGGAAATTAAAAGAGTTTCCTCTGTGTAGTACATGGGAAAGTGTCAGTAGTTCAGTTCAGTTCAGTCGCTCAGTCGTGTCCGACTCTTTGCGACCCCATGAATTGCAGCACGCCAGCCCTCTCTGTCCATCACCAACTCCCGGAGTCTACCCAAACCCATGTCCATCGAGTCGGTGATGCCATCCAACCATCTCATCCTCTGTCGTCCCCTTCTCCTCCCGCCCCCAATCCTACCCAGCATTAGGGTCTTTTCCAATGAGTCAACTCTTCGCATGAGGTGGCCAAAGTATTGGAGTTTCAGCTTCAACATCAGACCTTCCAATGAACACCCAGGATTGATCTCTTTTAGGATGGATTGATTGGATCTCCTTGCAGTCCAAGGGACTCTCAAGAGTCTTCTCCAACACCACAGTTCAAAAGCATCAATTCTGCGGCGCTCAGCTTTCTTCACCGTCCAACTCTCACATCCATACATGACCACTGGAAAAACCATAGCCTTGACTAAACGGACTTTTGTTGGCAAAGTAATGTCTCTGCTTTTCAATATGCTATTTAGGTTGGCCATAACCTTCCTTCCAAGGAGTAAGCGTCTTTTAATTTCATGGCTTCAATCACCATCAGCAGTGATTCTGGAGCCCAAAAAAATAAAGTGTGACACTGTTTCCACTGTTTCCCCATCTATTTCCCATGGAGTGATGGGACCAGATGCCATGATCTTAGTTTTCTGAACGTTGAGCTTTAAGCCAACTTTTTCACTCTCCTCCTTCACCTTCATCAAGAGGCTCTTTAGTTCTTCTTCACTTTCTGCCATAAGGGTGGTATCATCCGCATATCTGAGGTTATTGATATTTCTCCCAGCAATCTTGATTCCAGCTTGTGTTTCTTCCAGCCCAGCGTTTCTCATGATGTACTCTGCATATAATTTAAATAAGCAGGGTGACAATATACAGCCTTGACATACTCCTTTTCCTATTTGGAACCAGTCTGTTGTTCCATGTCCAGTTCGAACTGTTGCTTCCTGACCTGCATACAGGTTTCTCAAGAGACAGGTCAGATGGTCTGGTATTCCCATCTCTTTCAGAATTTTCCACAGTTTATTGTGATCCACACAGTCAAGGCTTTGGCATAGTCAATAAAGCAGAAATAGATGTTTTTCTGGAACTCTCTTGCTTTTTCGATGATCCAGCGGATGTTGGCAATTTGATCTCTGGTTCCTCTGCCTTTTCTAAAACCAGCTTGAACATCTGGAAGTTCATGGTTGACGTATTGCTGAAGCCTGGCTTGGAGAATTTTGAGCATTACTTTACTAGCATGTGAGATGAGTGTCAGTAAGCAAGTGTCTGTAAGCAAGCACTAAATAAATGCTGATTGTTATTGCTTTAGAAAATAAATAGGAACATGCTTGTACAGCTTTTAAGGTATACAAAGTGAGGCACACAGTGAGGTCTCAGCAGATGTTAGCACCACTGCCACTGTTACTGTTCTAACAATGTTAAGAGACAGGCTAAGTATATCGGATGATAATCTCAGATTTGTGTTTCTGGTGGGCAGAACCTTAAGAATGCTTCTGTTTTTCTCAATGAATGCTTTCTTTAAATAATTAATTGAAAACATTCTATAGTGGGACCTGCTATGATATTCTCTATGTACTACATTACAAATCATGCACACTTTATCAGTCGGTGGTCAGAAGACCTAAAATGTCCTTAAAAGCCATTCCTGGCTTAATATATAAGGTTGAGGAAGAACGTTTAATGTTTTACCCAAATTCAGAGGTATCTAAAATTAAATCTCTACCTCCAATCAGCCACCAAATATTTAGTGATCGAATCCCTTAAGGGTGAGAAAAAGTGGCTGTGATGAGATAAATCAGAAATGCTTTCTCAAAGATGAGTGGTTCTTCTACAAGTCATGACCCTGGTGGAAAATACTAATGGTCAATGGGCTAATCCATGGTCCAGTACAAACGAGTTTTCTATGTTCTTTGTGGCTGAAGCTCCCCTGTGTTCATGTTTCTGTATTGTAGGTGGGAGCCTGATGCCAACCAGGGTAGGCATTAATGTGAAAGATGAACCACACTGGGTGTTACACAGAAAAAGGTCAAAGGTGCCATCAACCCTTCTTTTGGAGTTCCCATGAACCCATATCCATCTGTTCACAGTGGTTGTAGTAAAAGTGCAGAACTCTGCCAAAAAACAGACAGAATCCTAGTTTTTTCCCAGAAATTTTACAACTACTCTTTGAACAATGCCCATAAACATAGCAACTGTCAGAAGCACGTAAATCAGGTCTAAATATTCATCCTTGCACTTCCAGGCAATGCTGCCTCACAGCATTTTGCTTCAGTGGAGAATCTGCAAGGCTCACAACCAACAGTGACGAGGCCTGGCCCATGCTTCTGTTGCCCGCCTCGCACTCTCCTGCAGAGCTGCTGTTGGACAGACTGGAAGAAGGGGAGTGGAAGTAAAGAAACTGGGAGTGTGGTGGAGGCTCCCGGCTGCTCCTCTCACTTGTCTAGACTGTGACTCTTTAGAGTAATTCAAAGCACATATTCCCAAAGTGTGTGCTCCAGGATGATATTAGATATGGTGTGTAAACAAAGGCATTCCACAGTCCAGTGCTTCTGTATGTTCGGAAAATTCTGGGTTGTACGAAGTTAAATAGGTCTTTTAATGGAAGACTTCCTCAAAACCTGTCATGAATTGACATATGTTATATTTTAGTGTTCTCAGAAAATTAGCTGATCTCTTGGCCAGTACATCCATCAGGTCTACTTGGAATGATTTCTGGAGTGTTAGAAGTCTGAATAAAGTCATTGTATGGTATCAATGTCAGTTTTCTGGTTGTGACATTGTATGAAGATGTTACCACTGGGGAAGTCTGGGTGAGAGGGTACAAGGAGGCTTTCTGTATTATTTCTTCCAGCTGAATCTACAATTATCTCAAAATAAAGTTTAATTAAAAACAAAATGAAAAGCAGTCCACTAGAGGGAGGGAGAGGTAGAGAAGGTATCTTCCTGGGTTCTTCCCATCTCCTGACTCCCACAGGCTAAAATTCTCTTTTCAGGGAGAAAGATCTCTGCATCTCAGGGTTGCATCATCCCTCTAGGTGGTAAGAGGTAGCCAGATCCACACACTGCAGCGTGGCATGGCAGAAGCAATTGGAGACTCTGGTCTACACCTGCCTGGCACTAGTGACTGAATAGTGTGGCTAGTGTGCAGCCCCCACTACTGAGGCACAAAGGTAGCCAAGAAACAGCCAAAGCCTGGGAGGGAGAGGCATGAAGCTGGGCGAGAAAATCTGAGAAGTTGGGTCTGATTTGACTCTCTATTTATTTGTGACACGTGCTAGAAGCCTGGCATAGAGCAAAACCAGTGACAAGAAGACTACAAAGGGACCCAAAGGAAGTAGAAAGGATGCTGGAGAAATACTTTTGTTCTCAAGGAGTCTTGGGTGGGAAGGTAATGGAGGGTATAAGAAACTACTAGAGAAATGCCTAAGAAAACAAATGAGCACTGGCAGAGAAGATTTAAATGGAGTGCTGGATTTTGTGTTCCAAGAGTGCAAAGCAAATGGTGGTTCTGTAGGATTTCAGAGAGAGAAAAGATACAGGATGAATTTAAGTAAAAGACCTTGAATGAAACGTGGAAGTCAGATTGGCTAGGAGGTGAGGTCATTAGAAGAATAGCGTACTTGATGGAATCCAAAACGAAGGGAGAATTTTGTTTTTTGTTTTTTTTTCAGGACTTTAAGACAACTACCTAGCTCAAGTTTGCTCTTTCTGACTCAGAAACAAGTATTTCTGCTTTGCACCCTCGTGTGCTTTGCACCCTCATGTGTCTCATATTCCCACTGTAAGATTTTAGCATGAACTAGTTAAGATACTCAAAACTGAACTTTGGAGAATCTCCACTTTTCTTATACCTGTTTTTCTTGCAGTTTCCCTCATTTGATTTAGTGATGACCCTCTGTTTAAAGTTGCTTAGGTAAAAATAGCCAGATTCTCCTTTGCCTATTCTCTCATACTCCATATCCATTCTATCAGGAAGTCCTCCTGGATTGACCTGGAAAACACATCCAGAATCTGACAACACCTCCCAGTCTCAACACAGTGACTCTCTTTAAGCCACGGATATTATTGCTCCAGCCTCCTAACTGGTCTTTTTGCTTGTATTCTGGTTTGTTTATTGTCTGTTGGCCACCCAACAGAATGAGCCAGTTAAAACCTGCCCATCACTTTTCTGCCAAAAACTCTTTGACGGTTCCCTGTTTGTCTCAGAGTAAGAGCCAAACTCCCAACAACCGTCGCTGTCTGTACATGATCTGGCTCCTGGTCACGTCTTGGTGTCTTCTCCTATTATTTCTTCCTTCCACCCCTGTTCATTCTGCTTCAGCCACACAGGAGTCTTGCTGTTCCTGACACTTTAGGCATATTTATACTCAAGGTCCTCACATAGACCCATCCCTCTGCCTGCAGTGCTTTTCCCAAGATATTTATGGACCATGTCTTTTCTCCTTTTAATGTTTGCAATGTCAACACATCAAAGAGAACTTTCCTTGATGATTTAAAATTGCAACACTTTACTAAGCCAGGCCGGGGGCCAGGGGCAGCTGCCGAGAGGAGCTAGGCCGGGCCGGAGGCCGGGGACAGCGGGCGAGAGGTACTAGGCTGGGCCGGGGGCATGGGACCGGGGGCAGCAGGCGAGAGGAGCTAGGACGGGCCGGGGGCCAGGGGCTGGGGGCGGCGGCCGAGAGGAGCTAGGCTGGGCCGGGGGCCGGAGGCAGAGCTAGGCCGGAGCAGGGGCCGGGGGCGGCGGCCGAGAGGAGCTAGGCCAGGCTGGGGGCCGGGGGCGGTGGCGAGAGGAGTTACCCCAGGACCAAGGAGAAGCAGCTGCATGGGCACAGGAGGGCCGAGAGGAGTTACTCCACATTCAAGGTCAGGAGGGGCCGTCGTGAGTAGATACCCATTGTCCAAGGTAAGGAGCAACGGCTGCACTTTGCTGGAGCAGCCGTGAAGAAATACCCAAGGTAAGAGAAACCCAAGTAAGACGGTAGGTGTTACGAGAGGGCATCAGAGGGCAGACACACTGAAACTATAATCACAGAAAACTAGCTAATCTGATCACATGGACCACAGCCTTGTCTATCTCAATGAAACTAAGCCATGCCGTGTGGGGCCACCCAAGACGGATGGGTCATGGTGGAGAGGTCTGACAGATTGTGGTCCACTGGAGAAGGGCATGGCAAACCACTTCACTATTCTTGCCTTGAGAACCCCATGAACAGTATGAAAAGGCAAAAAGATAGGACACTGAAAGATGAACTCCCCAGGTCAGTAGGTGCCCAATATGCTACTGGAGATCAGTGGAGAAATAACTCCAGAAAGAATGATGGGATGGAGCCAAAGCAAAAACAATAGCCAGCTGTGGATGTGACTGGTGATAGAAGAAAAATCCAATGCTCTAAAGAGCAATATTGCATAGGAACCTGGAATGTTAGGTCCATGAATCAAGGCAAATTGGAAGTGGTCAAACAGGAGATGGCAAGAGTGAACGCCGACTTTCTAGGAATCAGTGAACTAAGATGGACGGGAATGGGTGAATTTAACTCAGATGACCATTATATCTACTACTGTGGGAAGGAATCCCATAGAAGAAATGGAGTACCCATTATGGTCAACAAAAGAGTCCGAAATGCAGTACTTGGATGCACTCTCAAAAACGACAGAATCATCTCTGATCGTTTCCAAGGCAAACCATTCAATATCACAGTAATCCAAGTCTATGCCCCAACCAGTAATGCTGAAGAAGCTGAAGTTGAACGGTTATATGAAGACCTACAAGACCTTTTAGAACTAACACCCAAAAAAGATGTCCTTTTCATTATAGGGGACTGGAATGCAAAAGTAGGAAGTCAGGAAACACCTGGCTTAACAGGCAAATTTGGCCTTGGAGTACAGAATGAAGCAGGGCAAAGGCTAATAGAGTTCTGCCGGGAGAATGCACTGGTCATGGCAAACACCCTCTTCCAGCAACACAAGAGAAAACTCTACACGTGGACATCATCAGATGGTCAATATTGAAATCAGATTGATTATATTCTTTGCAGCCAAAGATGGAGAAGCTCTACACAGTCAGCGAAAACAAGACTGGGAGAAGACTGTGGCTCAGATCATGAACTGCTTATTGCCAAATTCAGACTTAATTGAATAAAGTAGGGAAAACCACTAGTCCATTCAGGTATGACCTAGATCAAATCCCTTATGAGTATACAGTAGAAGTGACAAATAGATTTAAGGGACTAGATCTGATAGACAGAGTGCCTGATGAACTATGGACAGAGGTCTGTGACATTGTACAGGAGACAGGGATCAAGACCATCCCCATGGAATAGAAATGCAAAAAATGCAAAAAAGCAAAATGGCTGTCTGAGTAGGTCTTACACATAGCTGGGAAGAGAAGAAAAGTGAAAAGCAAAGGAGAAAGGGAAAGCTATTCCCATCTGAATGCAGAGTTCCAAAGAATAGCAAGGAGAGATAAGAAAGCCTTTCTCAGCAATCAATGCAAAGAAGTAGAGGAAAACAACAGATTGGGTAAGACTAGAGATTTCTTCAAGAAAATTAGAGATACCAAGGGAACATTTCATGCAAAGATGGGCTCGATAAAGGACAGAAATGGTATGGACCTAACAGAAGCAGCAGGTATTAAGAAGAGGCGGCAAGAATACACAGAAAAACTGTACAAAAAAGATCTTCACCACCTAGATAATCACGATGGTGTGATCACTCACCTAGAGCCAGACATCCTGAAATGTGAAGTCAAGTGGAACTTAGAAAGCATCACTATGAACAAAGCTAGTGGAGGTGATGGCATTCCAGTTGAGCTATTTCAAATCCTGAAAGATGATGCTGTGAAAGTGCTGCATTCAATATGCCAGAAAATTTGGAAAACTCAGCAGTGGCCACAGGACTGGAAAAGGTCAGTTTTCATCCCAATCCCAAAGAAAGGCAATGCCAAAGAATGCTCAAACTACCACACAATTGCACTCATCTCACACGCTAGTAAAGTAATGCTCAAAATTCTCCAAGCCAGGCTTCAGCAATACGTCAACCGTGAACTTCCAGATATTCAAGCTGGTTTTAGAAAAGGCAGAGGAACCAGAGATCAAATTGCCAACATCTGCTGGATCATCGAAAAAGCAAGCGAGTTCCAGAAAAACATCTATTTCTGCTTTATTGACTATGCCAAAGCCTTTGACTGTGTAGATCACAATAAACTGTGGAAATTCTGAAAGAGATGGGAATACCAGACCGTCTGACCTGTCTCTTGAGAAACGTGTATGCAGGTCAGGAAGCAACAGTTCGAACTGGACATGGAACAACAGACTGGTTCCAAATAGGAAAAGGAGTATGTCAAGGCTGTATATTGTCACCCTGCTTATTTAACTTATATGCAGAGTACATCATGAGAAACGCTGGGCTGGAAGAAACACAGGCTGGGATCAAGATTGCCAGCAGAAATATCAACAACCTCAGATATGCAGATGACACCACCCTTATGGCAGAAAGTGAAGAAAACTAAAGAGCCTCTTGATGAAAGTGAAAAAGGAGAGTGAAAAAGTTGGCTTAAACCTCAACGTTCAGAAAACTAAGATCATGGCATCCGATCCCATCACTTCATGGCAAATAGATGGGGAAACAGTGGAAACAGTGTCAGACTTTATTTTTGGGGGCTCCAAAATCACTGCTGATGGTGATTTCAGCCATGAAATTAAAAGACGCTTACTCCTTGGAAGGCAGGTCATGGCCAACCTAGATAGCATATTTAAAAGCAGAGACATTACTTTGCCAACTAACGTCCATCTAGTCAAGGCTATGGTTTTTCCAGTGGTCATGTATGGATGTGAGATTTGGACAGTGAAGAAAGCTCAGCACCGCAGAATTGATGCTTTTGAACTGTGGTGTTGGAGAAGACTCTTGAGAGTCCCTTGGACTGCAAGGAGATCCAATCAATCCATCCAAAGGAGATCAGTCCTGGGTATCCATTGGAAGGACTGATGTTGAAGCTGAAACTCCATTACTTTGGCCACCTCATGCGAAGAGTTGACTCATTGGAAAAGACCCTAATGCTGGGTAGGATTGGGGGCGGGAGGAGAAGGGGACGACAGAGGATGAGATGGTTGGATGGAATCACTGACTCGATGGACATGGGTTTGGGTAAACTCTGGGAGTTCGTGATGGACAGAGAGGCCTGGCGTGCTGCAATTCATGGGGTCGCAAAGAGGTGGACACGACTGAGCGACTGAACTGAACTGAACTGAACTACCATCACTATTCTTTTCTGCTTTCTCTCCCAAGCATTTACCATCTTCAGTATAAGATATGACTTCAGAACTTCCCTGGTGGTCCGCACTCCCAAAGCAGTAGGCCCAGGTGATCCCTGGTCAGGGAACTAGATTCCACACGCCACAATGAAGAGTTCACATGTTGCAACAACAACAACAGAATTGCTGCAACAAAGATCAAAAATCCCTAGCGCCACAACTAAGACCCAGTGCGGCCAAATAAATGATAAATAAATATTTTCAAAAAGGACATGACTTTTTTTCTGCCTCCTTACCAGAATGTAAACTCCACAATAGTAGAGATCTGGTTACCCACTGCTCTATTTTCAATGTATAGAAACGTAGCTGATCCATCCCAGGCACTCTATCAATACTTACTAAATGAACAATGAATTACGTAAAATTTGGTTACTTTCTTATGTCTGTCTATCATCATGTGAGCTTCTAAAACCAGAGTATTCTATTTTAATCATTAGCCTTGAGTACACAACTTGGCTCTTTGTAAGCCCTTAATAATATTTTGGGCATGAACATAGGGAAGAATACTGAATTAACTTTGAGCAGTTTTTACAGAGAAATATGTCCTTGGGGGAGACTGGTCCCAAGGAAGGTGGGTGAGGGAAGAGGGAGGAAACAGACATTTGTTGAAGACATTTGTTGGCATTTGCTATATAACTTGTATGTATTTTCCAAATAACCACTTGAGGTAGAAAGTGGTTTAAGCCCGGTTAACTAAGATGCCTCGATCTCAGAGAGTTCAAGTAACTTGCCTGTAGTCACACAGCTAGAGAGGCAAAGCCTTTAAACTTTCTAGTGTCATATGAGAGTGAACTGATGCTTACCCCAAGTCAAATGCTTAATTTCAACAAAATATCCCCACAGATGAATAGCCTTCACTTTGCCTTCACGTTTGAACTGATCATTTCTTCCCCTTCGCCTGTGGATACTTTTCTCTCTAGTGAAGAAAGTCAATTGTGTCTTAAGCAAAATTTTAAATTTCACTAGATAAATGTTCAATTCTCTTAAATCATTCACTTACTGCTTAGTCTTGCCTGATTTTCTGGTGATTTAACCTCCATCACCATCAAGGATCCTTCCTCAATTATTTGCATATTTAGTTATTTATGATTAAACGAAATCATCATCTTATTTAATTTGCAGAGGGTTGTGGGATCTGGTACCAAGCCAGATGTGTGCAATTAAGCTAGATACCACAAGGAAAAGCCCAATCAACAGCATGTGGGCTGCAGGCTGGCTCATTAATGTTTCTCTTTGCTTTCCACAAGTTTATATCCAGCAGTTACTTTGTGTGAGACCTGACCTGGCAAAGTGAAGGTCTTTGTTTTGTTGTGCTTTTTTTAAATCCCAGCTGATCTTTGAAGTTTTCTGTATCTGTTCACCTAGTCAGAAACAGAAAAGTCTCTGCCTCTGAATTAGAGATTGCTTTACTTGGGTTTTGTTTCCTAGTGAGATATAAAAATTAGACTCTGTCTCCAGCACACCCTCCCCAGCGCCAACGATTATAGCTAAGAAAGGAAGCCTTGAGCAATCAAGTCTATATGCATGAAAATGGTATCATATCACTCCCTAATGCAGTGCAGGTAGAGATGCATTTAGGCAGAGGGGCTCTTGATCATGATCAAGGCAGTTATGCAGAAGAGAGAAATGAAAAAAGTCAAAGGTGCTTTTAGTCATACAGGAAAGAACTAACATCTAACCAAATCATCTCCCTGAAGAAAAAAAAAAACGGAATTAAACAGACCATCTGCACTATCAGTGATTGGAGAAATGGATAAAATTCAATTTAATTTTACAAGATGACCATGGAAGCAATAGCATTGTGAAGAAGCATCTCATTAATAGCAAAAGTGAAGACAACCCAACTTTATAATTTCCTGTTTCCGTGGACTTAGTGGAGGGGGAAAAAGTGCTTGATTGTGGGATTGGTGACTTACTTTCTCCATGACTTGGTCATTTTTCTACAAGTGGATGGAGTACTTAGTCAAAGCACTAGTCTGTATATCATCTCAGGGAGTGGATTATCTCAGAAAAGTGGGAAGGTAAAGCAGAGTGCAGACAGTAGAAGAATTGAAACTGCCTCAAATATTTGAGAGGGGATATCAGATTGGGTTTGAAAAGTCTGAAAGTCAGATTGGGTTTTAAAAAGGAAAATGATGAAACAAGCAAAGAACCCAGACATGCATGGAGGGATAGATAAAAATAGCAAAAGCAACAAAAACAAAATGCAGTTTTTTTCATGCCAGTCATTATGTTAAATATTACATTAAATATTACATATACAGTCATCTCTCCCTGTCTATGAATGAGGAACCAGGGGTTAACAAGGACCAACTGTTCTGTGTCATTGTATACAAAGGACTTGAGCATCCATGGATTTTGGTATCTGCAAGGATCCCGGAACCTGTCTCCAGTAGACACCAAGGAATGACTAACTAGTATATGTTACTCCTCTGAGGAAATTTACCATACACACATATATTAGGATTGATCAAATTATAGCTGAGGAATGGGAATTAGAGAAGCTAAATAACTTGCCTAAAGGTCATTCAGCTCTTAAGTACCCAAAGTGGGATTCCTACCTAGATTTAGTTTGTACAAAAACACACGTTCTCTAGTGTTTTAAACTGTCTGTCAAGTTGGAAGAGTACTGAGTTATTTCTGTGAACTCTATTTAATGTGATCTGATATGACTTAATTTGTGAATGAGTATACTAAGATTGGGTAGGTTAGCTTGGCTTAAAAATACATGGTTAGAGTCCACAGCTATAAACATGTTAATAAATGGGGCATTCCAAGTCAGAAATTATTAATATTTATCCCAGATCTCTAACAAATATGTGTGAATTTGAGGATCTTTTGAGGCCTGTTTCTCCATGTTTATTATGATGGGAGTGAACTCAGATGGTGAGGGACAGGGAGGCCTGGTGTGCTGCAGTCCATAGGGGTCACAAAGAGTCAGACATGACTTGGCTACTGAAGAACAACCACCACCCTTTATGAATAAATATTCTATGATTCTGCTGTGTGCACATCCATACCATGTCTCCCAGATCACTGGGATTAAAATAGGTGGTACAAGTAGTTTGGATTATGTCAAAATATATACTAACATCTTTCAGACTTCAACAGTACATGAACCATGAACTTCCAGATGTTCAAGCTGGATTTAGAAAAGACAGAGGAACCAGAGATCAAATTTGCCAACATCCGTTGGATCATTGAAAAAGCAAGAGAGTTCCAGAAAAACACCTATTTCTGCTTTATTGACTATGCCAAAGCCTTTGACTGTGTGGACTGCAACAAACTGGAAAATTCTTAAAGAGATGGGAATACCAGACCACCTGACCTGCCTCTTGAGAAATCTGTATAGAGGTCAAGAAGCAACAGTTAGAAATGGACATGGAACAGACTGGTTCCAAATCAGGAAAGGAGTACATCAAGGCTGTATATTTTCACCCTGCTTATTTAATTTGTATGCAGAGTACAGCATGTGAAATGCTGGACTGGATGACACACAAGCTGAAATCAAGATTGCCGGGAGAAATATCAATAACCTCAGATATGCAGATGACACTGCCCTTATGGCAGAAAGCGAAGAAGAACTAAAGAGCCTCTTGATGAAGTGAAAGAGGAGAGTGCAAAAGTTGGCTTAAAACTCAACATTCAGAAAACTAAGATCATGGCATCTGTCCATCACTTCATGGCAAATAGATGGGGAAACTGTGGAAACAGTGAGAGACTTTATTTTGGGGGGGCTCCAAAATCACTGCAGATGGTGACTACAGCCATGGCATTAAAAGATGCTTACTCCTTGGGCGAAAACTTATGACCAACCTAGACAGCATATTAAGAAGCAGAGACATTACTTTGCCAACAAAGGTCCATACAATCAAAGTTATAGTTTTTCCAGGAGTCACGTATGGATGTGAGAATTGGACTGTAAAGAAAGCTGAGTGCCAAAGAATTGATGCTATTGAACTGTGGTGATGAAGAAGACTCTTGAGAGTCCCTTGGCCTGCAAGGACATTCAACCAGTCCATCCTAAAGGAAATCAGTCCTGAATATTCATTGGAAGGACTGACGCTGAAGCTGAAACTTCAATACTTTGGCCACCTGCTGCAAAGAACTGACTCATTTGAAAAGACCCTGATGCTGGGAAAGATTGAAGGCAGGAGGAGACAGGGACGACAGAGGATGAGATGATTGGGTGACATCACCAACTCAATGGACATGAGTTTGAATAAACATTCAGTGTTGGTGATGGACAGGGAGGCCTGGAGTGCTGCAGTCCATGGGGTTGCAAAGAGTCAGACACGACTGAGCGACTGAACTGAACTGAACTGAACACTAACATTCATTTAGTTATATATATGATGCTGTTTTAAATATTTTATTTAATCTTTTCAACAAAATTATGAGTTGAGTTCTATTATTACTCCCTTATTACAGGTGAGGGACTTGAATCTTCAAAGACTGAATACATTTTGTCATAAATTTTAATGTCATATAGTAACAGCTATAAACTCTAGGATTCAAATCTAGATGTTTTAGTTTGAGAGTTTCTGCTCTTAATTATTATCTTTTCTACCTTTGTCATCCCCAAATGACTATAGACCATATCATTCTGTTGAGTAATTACACATTCTAATGAGAACTAAAACAGAGGCATTGGGGTTGGGGTGCTACTGAGATAATCTCCTTGCAAAAAGCCACTCCCAAAATATTTTGAAAACTGATTTAAAAAGTGATTTGAGTTCAATTTATATTATCTGAATCATCTTGAAGAATATGCCAAAGATATTAACACAGTGATTTCCTATCTAGAATTTTCTTCAGTGGCAAAATGCTTAATTGTTACTCTAATGTTATAAATATAGCTGGAGACCCTCAACAAAATACTAAGGAATTGAACCTAGTAATATATAAAACGAATTATACTCCATGACATGTAGAATCTATCTTAGTAATGCAAGGTAGGTTAATATTTTAAATAAATTAATGTAACACACTACCTCAACAGAATAAAGGACAAAAACCACATAATAATCTCAGTAGACACAGAGATGGAGAAGGCAATGGCACCCCACTCCAGTACTCTTGTCTGGAAAATCCCATGGGTGGAAGAGCATGGTAGGCTGCAGACCCATGGGGTCGCTAGGAGTCAGACATGACTGAGCGACTTCACTTTCACTTTTCCCTTTCATGCACTGGAGAAGGAAATGGCAACCCATTCCAGTATTCTTGCCTGGAGAATCCCAGGGACAGGGGAGCCTGGCGGGCTGCCGTCTATGGGGTCGCACAGAGTCGGACACAACTGAAGCGACTTAGCAGCAGCAGACACAGAGAAATTCAGCATCCATTCATGATTAAGGAAAAAAAAATTCAACAAACTGGGAACAGAAAGGGATTTCTTCAACTTGACAAAATTATCTAAAATAAAACTGGAGCTAACAGCATGCTTAACAGTGAAAGACTGAATGCTGTCTCTCTAACACCAACCAAAGGACAATGATGTCTGTGTGCTCTTGCTATTTCTAGTCAACATTCATACTGGAGGTTCTAGAAATTAGGCGATAAAATGGAATATAAGGCATTCATGTTGTAAAGGAATTAGTAAAACTATCTGCTATCGCTTGAATGTTTGTGACCCCCTCCACACACAAAATTCGTATGTTGAAATCCTAATGCCCAATGTGATAGTATGAGAAGGTGGGACCTTTGGAGAGTTATTAGGTCATGATACCTATCTAGAGATTCAAAACAATCCATATTAAAATGCCTGATGTTTTTTACAGGAATTTTCAAGTTGATCCTAAAATTCATATGGAAATTCAAGGAACACAGAATAGCCTAACAAATTCTGAAAAAGAAAAACAAACTTGCAGGACTTTCACAGATAAGAATAGAGAATTGAGAACAGAAATAAACTCACATATTTATATTCAATTGATTTCAACAAAGGTATTAACACAAGTCAATGGGAAAGAACAGTCTTTTCAACAAATGATATTGGGATAACAGAATGTCAGTATGCAAAACTATAATTAGGAAAAAGCATAGTTTGAATCTTGGTGACTCTGGATTAGACAATGGTCTTAGATATGACCAAAAGGTAAAATAGATTTAGATCAACTGGTGTGTGTGTGTGCACATGTGTGCACATGCATGCTCAGTCCTGTCCAACTCTTTGCCACCCCAGGGACTGTAGCTTGCCAGGCTCCTCTGTTCATGGAATTTTCCAGGCCAGAATACTGGAGCAGATTGTCATTTTCTCCTCCAGGGGATCTTGCCCACCCAGGGATCAAACCTGTGTCTCTTGTGTCTGTGTCCTGCATTGGATGACAGATTCTTTGTCAGTAGCACTGGATATCATTCAAAATAGATAACATTATCCTTTTAAGGACACCATAAGTAAAGGGAAAAGAGCTCAGATAATGGATGAAATTTACTTCAAATCATATAGCCCATAAGAGATTTGTATTTAGAATATGTAAAGAACAACTTAAACTCAATAATAAAAAGATAAATAGCACTATTTTAAAATGAGCAAAGGATTCAAACAGACATTTCCTCAAGGAAGATGCAGAAATGGCTAACATGCACATAAAAATATCTCAAGACCGCTATTCATCATGGAAATGCAAACCCAAACCACAATGAGATGCTGCTTCATATCCACTAGGATGGCTGTAACCATAAAGATAGATGATAACAAATGCTGGTGAGGATATGGAGAAATTGGAAACATTATACATTGCAAAGTGAAAGCGAAAGTGAAAGTTGCTCAGTGGAGTCCAACGCTTTGCGACCCCTGTAGTCCATGGAATTCTCCAGGCCAGAATACTGGAGTAGGTAGCCATTCCCTTCCCCAGGGATCGAACCCAGGTCTCCTGCATTGAAGGCGGATTCTTTACCAACTGAGCCACAAGGGAAACCCTTATACACTGCAGGTGGGATATAAAATGAAGTAGCTGTTTTGGAAAGCATTTTGGCAGTTCCTCAAGTGGTTAAGCCTAGTTACCCTATTCAAGTAACTCCACTCTTAAGAGTTACCAGTAATTCCACTCTTAGAAGAAATATACACAAGATAAATGAAAGTACACGTTCACACAAACATGGGCATAAATGTTTATGATACCATTATTCATAATAGCCAGAAACTGGAAATAACTCAAATGTCTGTCAACTGATTAATGGGTAAATAAAATGTGGTATTTCTATACATGGAATGTAATGTTGTAAGAAAACAAAGTATTGATACATGCTATAATATGGATAAACCTGGAAAACTTACTAAGTGAAAGAAGTCACAAAGGGCTACCTAGTTTATGATTCTATTTCTATGAAGTGTCAAAAAATAGGCAAAT
Source organism: Giraffa tippelskirchi (assembly GCF_054371585.1). Taxonomy (NCBI): domain Eukaryota; kingdom Metazoa; phylum Chordata; class Mammalia; order Artiodactyla; family Giraffidae; genus Giraffa; species Giraffa tippelskirchi. The sequence goes on from NC_137284.1 coordinate 25,108,148, forward strand.
CTTTAGAGGCAGAAAATAGATAAGCAGTTGCCTATAACTGCAAGGTAAAGCAATTGGTAGGTGATCAGTAAGAGCTACAGGGTTTCTGAGGTAATGAAAATATTGTAAAATTGGTTGTGATGATACATACACAATTCTGTGAATATACTAAAAGACAATGCATTGTACCCTTTAGATGGATGGATTATATGGTATGTTAGATAGATTTCAGCAAAGCTATTTAAGGATAGTAAATTTAACCAATTTGAAACAGTAATACACTACAGATTTCACTGTTGTTAGTTGGTTTTACCATTTGAGACCAATTGTCTCTCAGAAATAACACCAGCCTTCATCCCACAATTCTTTCCATTTTCAGGCACATATAGCCTGGAACTAGACCTCCATCTCCATTTTTTAAATGTAATTCCTGTCTTTGCTCAAAGAACTCAGAAATAAAAGAGGATATTACATGCAGGAGAATTTAACAAGTGTCTCATGGAAAAAGTAGCCCTTTTTTATTAATAGAAATAAAATTACTAGATTAGGTAGAATTTCAAAGATTATTTCATTTGTCCCATTTATTCTCTACTGAATTATTGTCAAAAGATATCAACTTATATCCTTGTCACTAGCTGACAGTTTAGTGGTTTATACTCATCTCCCAAGCGTTTCACTCTACCTTTGACTGTTCTACAGAATGGTTTGTCCTTATATTTAGCAGAAATCTCTTTCTCAATAAATTGAAACACACATGCTTCTGCTTTTATCACTTAGGGCCAAAAGATCAGTCAAGTTTCTCTTTTCACCATGACTACCCTTCATTGATTTGCAGTATCTATCATGCCCAGAAGCAAGGAGGTAAAATGGAATATGCACTAGAATTTGATCCAGATAGATGGACTATGGGCCTTGGGCAAATTACTTAACATCTCTGAGTTTCACTTTTGCATCCATAAAATGAAAACAGTAAAATCTACCTTGTAGAATTCTTAATGAAATTTGTTGGGTAGCTTTTATTTTAAGTGCCTGGCAGAAGTTAGGTATTCTAGAACATTAGTTCCCATCTCTTCACCAGTGCCTGCTTCTGCTTTATTGCCAGTAGAATTTTCCACTTATTTGGATCACCTGTGATGTAAAATGAGTATAAAACATGTGTAAACTATGTTTGACCTGTGCCCATAGGTAAAATGGAGAATTATCAGAAGGGACTCCTCTGATTTCATGGGGATTTAGACAACCTATTCAGTAACTTGTAGGAAATTCACAAAATTTTGTTTGCCTTATAGGCTGAGCATGTACCTTCCTTCCTCTGGCCATCTATAGAGAAATTCTTGTTTTGTAAACAAACCCTAACCTGCTCATTTGGCTGAGAAACAGGGACTTTTTTTCCTCTCTGAATTATTTTCAACCGTACAGAGAGTTTGAATTAATATTTTGAACATATGTGATTCAAAGCTTTTACTTTTCTGGTGGCTCTTGCCTTTACTCATTGATAGGCAAGAATTTATTTTAGAAACAAAACTGGATGTTCAAGCATGATAGTGTGGCATTTTTAGGAATAGGAAGAAACTGAACTCAAGCATGCTCAGTGAATGTCATCACTGTACTCAGTACTTTCTGATGATCGTAAGCATTTCTACTATTATCTGCATTTTACATAGAGAAAACTGAGACTCACAGAAGTGACGAGACTTTCTCAAGTTTTCATAAACAACGCCATTCTATCGCCAAAGCTTCTCTCTCCATTACACATTGCAGTAGCACACTCAGGTAGCAGTTAACCTGATTTTATATAAGAATTAGGGTTGGCACAAGCAAAACTCCTGAATTTGGTTGCTGTGCTTTGATTGCCTTCTTAGGACTATAAAAATGAAATTCATGAACGAACACTTGGTTAGTGAATCAGGAAATCCAAGTTCTAATTTTGGCTATTCCTCTAAATGACTGTGGGCTTCTGGGACCTTCACTGCTTTTGAAGAATAATATTTATATTTATATGGAGATCATTAATTATATAAAATCTTAAATTAAAAAAAAATAAAACCTCTTGAATATTCCACTTCCTTTCTGCCTCTTTCTTTACCTATTCTTCAGGGATGTTTTTATTGAAAAGCCATAGATGTACATAGTGGCTATTCTTTTTGTCTCTCTCTTCAGGATTAACTTATCTAAGACTGATTCCAGGCAGGCTTCCTGACAGAACAGAAGTTAGCCTCCTGCAGAGATTCTTGGAAATCTGCCACAGTTCCAAACTGTGCTCCTGAGTCCCTTAGTGTCCCAAAGCTCTCTTGGGAAAGAACCATCAACATTGTTTCATAATATTCCAGATGTCATTTGTCTTTTTGACTCTCATCTTCTCCTACATACACAGTGGAGTTTTCCAGAGACTTCCTGATAAGCAATATCACACACATAATTCACAGATAGATTTGCAGAAGCAGACATGAGAATCCAGGAGTATTTCAATGTCAGATAGTCAAGGCACTTGCAAAATGTAAAACAATGCTAATTTTGTTTTGTCTTGGAAAATACAATTTTAATTAAAATATATCTTATGTCGACATAGAAAGGGCTTATTATGTTTAAAAGAATTAATAAATATTTTTGAAAATTTATCAGCTTTAAATATTTTCAGTATAGTAAAATCAACATATAGAATCCACACAAACATACAATCTTTTTAGACTTCTCAAAGGGTCTGGAGACCAAAGAGTTTGAGAACCACCAGCCTAAGGCAATCAGTCCTCTTAGAGTGCTGAGATGGGCTTGGGCCACAGCCTTGCTCATGACATTTATTTAAGACTTGTGACGTCCAAGTGTACTGCACCTCCTCCCCCACTGCAATGAACAACAGAAAACCCCTTTACCTACCACTGTTCTTACCTCAGTAAATTTACACCAATACACCTATTCCAGGCAGAGTGTGTTCACTTCTTGGGCACTCACACATACTCATTCAGCATCACTTTTAAAATTCTGTTAAACAAACATGAATCCAAATATAAAACCCAACTAGAGGTTCTGAAAAAAAATGGGTGAGTTGAAATATATGAAGAATGTATGTCTCACTTATTTAGATTCTGGAATTTTATATTTTTCTGGTTTTATATGTGGAGCCTAAGAGGGGAGATACTGATCATATGGAAGTGTAACACTGCAAGACTTTTTGACAATGTTCTCATTACTCCAAGTCCCAGGGATGGTTATTATATTATGTTGGTAAGAAGAACAAAGGGAAAATTGCTTGGAAAAGATGACAGTTGATTGTAGTAGCAGCCTCTAATTTGTTTCTTCCTGCCGGTATCAATGCCTTTATGGAATCCACAAATACACTAGCTCAGGTTTGATCAACTGAATTGCTTAGTGCAATGGAACAATAGCAAACTGATGCAAGCAGAGACTTGAAGTCTTCACATTTAAGCTTGTCCCCACTTGCTGCTTTTGGAACCTTGAATCATGTAAACAAGCACGGGCAGGCTCTCTAGATGATAAGAAACTTGTGACATGTGACCGGGCAAGTCAATTCTCACATGTGTCAGGGAAGACATGTGGGACCAGCCAACACTCAGCCATCACTCATCCCACCTGTGACCACAGATGCATGAGGAAGGCCAGATGAAAGCTTCAGGCACACGAGAACTGCCTGGTGGAGTGAGTGAGTAATAGTCACTCAGTTGTGGACTCTTTGCGAGCCCATGGACTTTAGCCTGCCAGGCTCCTCTGTCCATGGGATTCTCCAGGCAAGAATACTGGAGCGGGCTGCCTGGTGGGAATGGAAGTAATAAGTGGTTGAGGTTTTAAGCTTCTTAATTTTGGATTGGCTGATTTTACGACTGGAGAGATTTGATACCAAAGTTACTCTAATTTTGATGCTTGTAAAAATACTTAGAGACTTCTTTGATACAGGTTTAGACTGTCTTACTTCCTGACTTTGATGAGGTAGTAAAGATGCCAATGAGATCTGTCAAGGTTCCTCTATAATCTGTGTTACCCAGAGCCACTGAAGCTCTTGCTGTAAATGTGTTGGCAGTGAAGGTTGTGGGAAGGCTTGAGGTGCAGTGGGAAATGGTAGAGTTTGGAGCAAGTACATTTGTTGGGTTAGCCATAACAACTTTCTCATTCGTGGCTTTGGTTTTCTCTAACAAATAAGTTGAATGAGCAAAATTTTCATTTTTTTCACCCAAGAAATTTTTAAACAAATTCTCTTCTATAGGACAATAAATAATGAAGATTACTTGATAATGTATAGAGAAATGACTTATTAAGGATATCAAACTGGTAGCAGAACTTGAAGCATTAAAAGACAAGATGCAGCTGCTAGGAGACAGAGAGTCAAGCTGGAGATTCAGTGAGGAACTACAAAAGCTACTTACTTCAGTCTTCCCTCAGAACATTTGACATTTGACAATGTGATGCACGCAGTCAATGTCAATTACCTTTCCCCAGACCTGACACAAGCGTTGTTAGATTAGAAACAGGGCTTCTCCCTCTAAATTTAGGTGCTTGGACGTTAGAGATGGTGGGAATTAGAACCAAATCTTAGCTTCACTACTTACCAGATGAATGACCTTCTCCAAGATATGACCTATCAAGTGCAGTAATACAAATACCTAAAAAAGAAAAGAAAAGAAAAAAAACCTTGTTTGAAAATTGTGACAATGACATGTGGCTTTTTCTCTCTCTCTTCTCTTTCCTTCTCCTCTTTCTTTTGGTGACACTACAATTTATGCAAAGAAAATTATACCCTCTTTCAGGGCCTCATAATGATGTTTCTGGCCCTCTAGGCAATTTTGCTTTTATGGTCCCCTTCTTTCATAAAAGCAAACTTACTACAAATTATATTTTATGACTGCATAAGTATACAGATAAATGTAATCCGTGACCTCAAAAGTTATTTTTTTCTGATTTTAAAGGAAATTAAAACATTTTTCTGGAAAAAACCACAAGAGATCTTAAGCATTCACACCACACACACACACACACACACACACACACACACACACAGAAGAAAGAAAGAAGAAAGAAAGAAAAAGAGTTAACTATGCAAATGTGAGGCGACATAAGAGATGTGTTAGTTATCTTGATCTTGATAATCATTTTATAATGTATATGTTTACCAAACCATCACGTTGCACACTTTAATATAACAACTATATTTACCAATTAATCCTCAATAAAGCTGAAAAAAAGAAAAAAATTGACAGAATTTTCTAAGGACTTCTGTGAAGATGCTGGGAAAGAAAAAAGATGTGGAAGAGTCCATTTGAGAAAGTAAATTTTTTCCTTGGTGGAGTATTTATGAAAAAAGAGTGAACCTCTAAGCCAAGTTCACTGGTAAGTTGAAGGCTGTAGTACTTTTACTGTTGCTCAGCAGTGTACACTTGCTTGTGTTGGGGGAGAGGGAGGCTGAGCGTTAGGAAGATGAGATTCAGTTGCATAACACAAAAACCAAAGACGTCAGGGCTGACACACCCATTCGGCACAGAAGACACAGTACTTAGGAACCAGACCACGTTCTTTCACAAATACTGTTCAGCACAAGCTCCTTGGACTCATTACCCACGTGGTCTCCGTATAGACTGCCAACATTCCAGAGGAAGGAAATAATAATGACTAAAGTAGAGAAAAAAAAAAAACACAAACCACAAAAATAGTCTACCTATTAAATATGTATTTCAGACCTGGATCTGTGAGGAAAAAAAATATTAAAATATATACTCTTCTGACAAATATAAAATTAAAAAGAGAAAGGACAAACAAACCAAAAGAGAAATTACTGGGATGGTAGTAATCATTCAAAAAGGATGTAAAGGTACATACTGTGGGCACGGAGAAATATAAAAATCTTAACAAAGTGGCAGGAGGGAGATGGTTCTGTTACTCTACTAATATAACTTAACAAAATAGGATAAAATTGAAAAACTGAATATATGAATCCATAAAAAGTACTTAAAAAGTTATCTGAGAATTATTTCTAAAGACTTTAAGTCAGATATGTTTATTGTAGAATCTTTCACACTTGGGATTCTAATTCCTTTGCCCTAGAAATCTATTTTTCCAGAAATATAAAAGATGTAAAATCATTCAATTCACTTCATGAAGCAAGTATACAACTTATTTCCAAATATCACAAAGATGGCATGTAAGAGGAATCATTACCATGAATCAGAGAAATCTGTGAGTATTCAAAATAAAATGCTAGAGGAGAAATCCAAAAATGCATCAAGAGAAAAATATACCCCCAAATTATGGCAAACACAATGGGCTAACTTGGAATCTAAATCATATAATAGGTCAAAAATAATTATTCTAATATATTACTAAAAATTACTTACTTTGCAACAATTATTCTGACAGAATATAAAGTTACTCTAAAAATTTTAATTATAACATCTATCTGAAAATAATCACATCAAAGTTAAAGGAGATACACTCAAACCCTAATCACTAAGATACAAGGGTAAATTATGCACCATTCTATCATAATGAAATACTTTATATAGAGAGAGCTATAATGTATGTATAATGTAACAGGTACATGCAATACCACAAAAGAAAAAGAAGATAGCTGTTAATATTAAGGGGATTTCTTTCTGATTTGATTTCCCTTTGGGATCACCTTCTCACCAGGAATAGAAGGTATCTTAAATTTTGTATTTATTACTCTATTGCTACATGAATAAACAATGTACTGGCTAGTTTTGTATGTGGTCTGGCTCTATATAAATTTTATCAAACAGTATATACTATTTCCAATATATTTTTCATCTTACTACCATCATGTGAGTCTCTTCTGCTAATAGCTGTAGCTGATTATTTTTCATTTTTTAAAGGAATTTCATACAGTTACTAATATATTGTTTGAATCAGCAGCAATATATGTTCCCTTCTTCTGGACATTCAGGTTATTTGCTTGAATGTTTCTTTGATTGTTTTGCTACCAACGTTCTTGTGTCAATTTCTTTGCATGTAATGTCATATATGTTTGACTCAGTGCAGTTCAGTTGCTCAGTTGTGTCCGACTCTGCAACCCCATGGACCGCAGCACACCAAGCCTCCCTGTCCACCACCAACTCCACCACCAAAGAGTTTGGGGCTTGCTCAAACTCATGTCCACCAAGTTGGTGATGCCATCCAACCATTTCATCCTCTGTTGTCCCCTTTTCCTCCTGCCTTCAATCTTTCCCAGCATCAGGGTTTTTTCCAATGAGTCAGCCCTTCACATCAGGTGAAGAGCCAATACTTTGGTATTGGAGCTTCAGCTTCTGCATCAGTTCCTCAAATGTTTGGCTAGAAACACATTATTCCACACAATTTTCTGATGCATTGAAATATTCAGTAAATCTGTGATTTTTAGAAAAGATAGGGCAATTATACTTATTAACATTGTACACATGGAGTTTTTCCTGTTTGTTTGTTTTTTCTTATAGAACTACACATTCTAGCCTTTACATCGCTTAATCTAAAATTCGTAGTTTCCATTTTGATTATTTTTCGCTGTGCTTTTTTGCTTTTGTCCCTTTATATTGCCTCCTTTTGGGTTTTGCACTCTCATTTCTTTTTTAATTATTTTTCTTTTCCAGCTCTCTATCCCTGTTTTTAAAGCAGTTGTTTTTGAGATTTATCATTTACACTTAATTTTACAAAGTCTAAAATTTATCAGTCTTTTCTATACTTCTAAACAATGAAAGAGGCCCTTGCCTCAGAGCTCAGTTGGTAAAGAATCTGCCTCCAATGCAGGAGACCCCGGTTCTATTCCTGGGTTGGGAAGATCTGCTGGAGAAGGGATAGGCAATGAAAGGAATTAAGAATGCTTTAACTCTGATTATCTAAGTCTATCTTTACACTATTTTTCTTTGGTGTTTTAATACTCAACTTAGTATTTTAGTGTAACTTATCAAGTAGGTATTACTTTGGTAGAACTGAATTAAACTAATGAAAAGTATAATTGTATAATTATTTTTACATGTTGCAGGAATTGTTATAAGGTTCTATTTTTTGATGTGCATTAGGAAAAACCTGTTTACATTCATCTTGACCTATCTTTAGATCTCAGTATACCTGGACATACTTATGTAAACTAAACTAAAATTCCCCAAAACTTATTTCAACCAATTCCACAGAATTTAGGAAAAATAGCCATTTAGAAATTTGAATGTATATTATAAGCTAAGAAACCATCAGGAGAACTTCAGGGTGATGATTCTATAGAAAATAAACATAATAAATGTACGTTTTAACTGGTTTTGTCTACAAAACTAAGACTGTATTCAGTTCAGTTAACTTGATCAGTTGTGTCTGGCTCTTTGCAATCCCATGGCACCATGTCAGGCTTCCCTGTCCATCACCAGCTCTCGGAGCTTGCTCAAACTCATGTCCATCAAGTTGGTGATGCTATCCAACTATCTCATCCTCTGTTGTCCCCTTCTCCTCCTGCCTTCAATCTTTCTCAACATCAGGGTTGTTTCTAAGGAGTCAGTTCTTTGCATCAGGTGGCCAAAGTATGGGAATTTCAGCTTCAGCATCAGTCCTTCCAATGAATATTCAGGACTGATTTCCTTTAGTATTGACTGGTTTGGTCTCCTTGCAGTCCAAGGGACTCCCAAGAGTTTTCTCCAACACCACAGTTCAAAAGCATCAATTCTTTGAACTGAATAATAAGAGGTTATCCTCTTTAGCTTTTTCCACGCTCAGGCCTTCTAAGTCATTCTGTTGTAAGGCTCTGATCTCATTTATGAATGAGATAAGACTTAAATATTTAAAATTTTCACTTTACTTGAATTTACCACCAATTCCATTTAAATTCTAAACACTTATGCAATTATTATTATGATAAATCAACAAATACTATTATAATTCATTTTTCAAAGTCTTTCTGATATTAAATAATATTCTGAAAGCTATATAAATTACCCATTTAGGATATGGAGACTGTGTGATTTAAATTCAGGTCATTCTGCCTTCAAAGCTCATGTATTTAACTGCTATTCAATACTTCCTAAATTCTAGGTTTTAGAATTAGATTTACTACTCTGATTTTTTTAATTTTTATTTGCCATTTTTTGAATAACTTTATGTTATTAGTCACGTGTATGCTTTTTTAATTGTAACCATCCTTTAAGATAGTCTTAATTATCTTCATTTCATGGAAGTTACTTGACATTTGAAGAGCTCATTGACTTTCAGTTGTTCCAGAGGTAGTAAGTGGCAGAGGCAGGATTTCCAATGGGACCTGTTTACGTCTGCTTTGCCATGGGAAATTGGCATCAGTAACACTTTATGAACCAGCCACAGAATCAATACTCTTTTCTCCACACAGCTGCCTCCTATCTCTGAGCCAAATCAAGAACTCCCTGCCCTTGAAATTTCCCTTTATTCTCTAGCATTGGCATTTTTCAAAGCACCAATGAAATCCACTCCTAAATGTAAAAATTCATTCAAAGTTTCGAGGACCTATTCCCCAATAGATGTTCTAAAAATGTTTTGAGCACTCTCAGCATCACTGGAGTGAATGTAGAGATTCATAGTGTGCCAATATTGCCATGATATGTGTGTTAACAATCATATCGCTGTTGAAGTTTGCCTTGTACAAGTATTTGCAACTCCGTGGGAGTATTCTATTGAGTAAGATACATCACTAGAAACAACAGAAAGATTTTTCTTTGTCCTTAAGTATGGCTTGAATTGATTTTTCTAAACTGCTCCAAAGTGTGTGCTTTCATTCCATAATCCATCCTAAGTGTTTTAAAATAAAAGAACTATCAAATCACTTGGCAGAATGAGGCCTATTGATGCCCAGAAAGGCCAATTTACATTCAGTTGGCACTCTGGCAAGCAGCATGATTGATACCATTCAGATTTGAGACCTGGAGTGATAAATAGTTACACATGGCCAAGCGCCACACTTCAGGGCTCATGGCCCCTGGTGAGTTATTGTTATGTTTTGTCCCTAGTTCTTGTAGGCTGAAAACTTCGTTTTCATAAATTAATCAGTGATGGCGTTTCGCATGTCTGATTTGTTGCCTTTCTCTAAAGGCTTTTGCTTGCAGTTTATAATGCTGAGTGACACAGTTTCAAGCTGCCCAAAGAGATATGAAACAACTGGACAATCAAAAGACTTTCTGTTTGTTATCATGCCAAATAAATACAGGTTTCTCTAAAAGCTTCATCTTAAAATGCAAGGACATTTAAGCACAAAGACACCGAAAAATGTTTTTTTTAAAAATTATATGCTGAATAGATATGAAAGAATGTTATAAAAACACATGCAGATTAAAGGAAATAAAAACAAAGGAAAATGTATATTCTAACCACCCATTTTAAAGAAATAAATTTTTCTTTGAAATTTCTTGGTCTGCTCCTCTCAGATTCCATTCTGCATCTTCCCTCATCAGAAATAAACAGTAACTACTGTATTCAACCTTAGTTTTTTTTTTAATTAGTTTATTTTCTGTTTTTTAACTTTACAATATTGTATTTGTTTTGCCATACATTGACATGAATCCACCATGGGTGTACATGATTTCCCCTTCCAGAACCCCCTTCCACCTCCCTCCACATCCCATCCCTCCGGGTCATCCCAGTGCACCAGCCCCGAGCGCCCTGTATCATGCATTGAACCTGGACTGGCGATTCATTTCACATATGATAATTTACATTCTTCAGTGCCATTCTCCCATATCATCCCGCCCTCGCCCTCTCCCATAGAGTCCATAATACTGTTCTATTTATCCGTGTCTCTTTTGATGTCTCTCATACAGGGTTATCTTTACTGACTGACTAAATACCATATATATGTGTTAGTATACTGTATTGGTGTTTTTCTTTCTGGCTTACTTCACTCTGTATAATAGGCTCCAGTTTCATCCACCTCATTAGAACTGATTCGAATGTATTCTTTTTAATGGCTGAGTAATTTTAGGTTTAAACAAAGTATTGTTTATTTTAAATGGCTTTGACTTATATATAGAAAACTATAAAACACTGATGAAAGAAATCAAAGAGGACACAAACAGATGGAGAAATATACCGTGTTCATGGATTGGAAGAATTAATATAGTGAAAATGAGTATACTACCCAAAGCAATCTATAGATTCAATGCAATCCCTATCAAGCTACCAATGGTATTTTTCACAGAACTAGAACAAATCATCTCACAATTTGTATGGAAATATAAGAAACCTCGAATAGCCAAAGCAATCTTGAGGAAGAAGAATGGAACTGGAGGAATCAACCTGCCTGACTTCAGGCTCTACTACAAAGCCACAGTCATCAAGACAGTATGGTACTGGCACAAAGATAGAAATATAGATCAATGGAACAAAATAGAAAGCCCAGAGATAAACCCACGCACATATGGACACCTTATCTTCGACAAAGGAGGCAAGAATATACAATGGAGAAAAGACAATCTCTTTAACAAGTGGTGCTGGGAAAACTGGTCAACCACTTGTAAAAGAATGAAACTAGAACACTTCCTAACACCGTACACGAAAATAAACTCAAAATGGATTAAAGATCTAAACGTAAGACCAGAAACTATAAAACTCCTAGAGGAAAACATAGGCAAAACACTCTCCGACATAAATCACAGCAGGATCCTCCATGACCCACCTCCCAGAATATTGGAAATGAAAGCAAAAATAAACAAATGGGACCTAATTAAAATTAAAAGCTTTTGCACAACAAAGGAAACTATAAGCAAGGTGAAAAGACAGCCTTCAGAATGGGAGAAAATAATAGCAAACGAAGCAACAGACAAACAATTAATCTCAAAAATATACAAGCAACTTCTGCAGCTGAATTCCAGAAAAATAAACGACCCAATCAAAAAATGGGCCAAAGAACTAAACAGACATTTCTCCAAAGAAGAAATACAGATGGCTAACAAACACATGAAAAGATGCTCAACATCACTCATTATTAGAGAAATGCAAATCAAAACCACAATGAGGTATCATTTCACACCAGTCAGAATGGCTGCTATCCAAAAGTCTACAAGCAATAAATGCTGGAGAGGGTGTGGAGAAAAGGGAACCCTCTTACACTGTTAGTGGGAATGCAAACTAGTACAGCCACTATGGAGAATAGTGTGGAGATTGCTTAAAAAACTGGGAATAGAACTGCCATATGACCCAGCAATCCCACTGCTGGGCATATACACCGAGGAAACCAGAATTGAAAGAGACGCGTGTACCCCAATGTTCATCGCAGCACTGTTTACAATAGCCAGGACATGGAAGCAACCTAGATGTCCATCAGCAGACGAATGGATAAGGAAGCTGTGGTACATATACACAATGGAATATTACTCAGCCATTAAAAAAAATACATTTGAATCGGTTCTACTGAGATGGATGAAACTGGAGCCCATTATACAGAGTGAAGTAAGCCAGAAAGAAAAACAACAATACAGTATACTAATGCATATATATGGAATTTGAAAGATGATAACGATAACCCTTTATGCGAGACAGAATAAGAGACACAGATGCATAGAACAATTTTATGGACTCTGAGGGAGAAGGCGAGGGTGGGACGTTCTGGGAGAATAGCATTGAAACATGTATATTATCATATGTGAAACAGAACACCATTCCATGTTCGATGCATGAGACAAGGGCTCAGGGCCAGGGCAATGGGATGACCCAGAGGGATGGGATGGGGAGGGAGGTGGGTGGGGGGTCCAGGAAGGGGAACTCATGTAAACCCATGGCTGATTCATGTCAATGTATGGCAAAAACTATTACAATATTGTAAAGTAATTAGCCCCCAACTAAAAAAATAAATAAATAAAAATAAAAAAAAAATAAAATAAATGGCTTTGACTTATGTGTAAATGGAATTTTTCTGTGTGGATTTTTGTGATTTATTTATTATTTAGCTATAATTTACTTTTATTACTGTATATGATTTTATTATATGAACATGTCACAATTTATTTATAATTTTCCAGTCAATGGATATTTGTATTGTTCTTTTTTAAGTTCTGTTATGAATGCTCTTAAGTATGAATATTCCCACATGAATCACTTGGTGCATATGACTAAGAGCTTATATATAAAAAATACACGAAACTCATGATATTTGTAACATGTTAATATATTTTTTGAACATATATAAATTTGTGAGTCATAGGGTATTTAAATCTTCAACTTTACCAGATATTGCAAATTGTTTTTTAAAGTGTTTGTACACTGTGTCAGTCTTCCACATGTTCACTAAGGCTTGATATTGCAGACATTGACAATTTGTGCCCCTGGAAGGTGCAAAGTGAAATAATACTGTGACTGTAACTTGTATTTGCCTGATTTCTCATGAAAAGGAGCACATATTTGCATGTATACTGACCATTTGTGTTTCTCACTCAGTAAAGTGTCTACTATTCACTATTTTTCTACCGAATTGTTTTACTCTTAATTAATTTTTATGAAACTATTTCTAGCTATTTTTCATATATCTTTATATTATCTCTATGATATTTGATGAACAAAAGTTCTTAATCCTGTGGTAGGTAATTTCTTTATGCTCTGTGTTTTTTGTTCATTATTTATGAGAGCTTTCCCTGGCCCCAAAAAATGACTTTTTAGAGGCTTTTAAAACTGAATACTTTTGCCTTTCAAATTTAATTTTGCTTACCTGTTTGGCACTGACTTTGTATGTGGCATGAAGTTTTGACCCAATTTCATTTTTTGTTTATTGCATACAATCACTTGTCCTAGCATCATTTAGTATAAAAACTAATCTCTTTCCTTGTCTTCAGTGCCACCTCTGCCGTTTATTTGTTCAGTTCATATTTACTGAGTGGTTAACGTATTCCTGGCGCTGTTACAGGGGTTAGGAATCCAGAGGAAATAAATTAGATTAAAATTCCTAGTCTGTGGTGCTCTCATTTAAGTTGGGGGAGAAAGATGATAGCTAAAACAAATACAAAAACAAAAGTAAAATGTACTTTTTTTATGGTGATCATTGCTATGAAAAACATAAAAAGAGAAAGAGGATAGGAAAAGTGAGGCCAGAGTTAATTTTTAATGAAATTATCAGAAAAGACTACACTCAGAAGCTAGCATTAGAGAAAAGATATAAAGAAAGTTAAGGAACAACTCATGTGGATAGCTGGGGTAGGGGGTACATTTCAAATAAAAGCAAGAACAAGTGGAAAATCCTTGAGGCAGAAGCGTGCCTGGTATATTCAGATCAGTCTGGAAAGTGTAATCAAGCAGAAGTTAAAAGATGAGTTCAGAGAGGGAAGATGAGGCCAAGTTTGTCAGACAAGAAGCCTTTGAAGTATAACATGATCTGTATTACTTTTTGAAAGGTTCATTGTATCGATCAATGCTCAAAAGATCACTGTATCGAACAATCAGAATCAATCAGGTATGTTGTAATTTAGCAATAAATAACCACATATTCTCAGTGGGCTCACATCATGAATGTTTAGCTCTTGCCCACGTTACACTCATCGCAAGGCAACGGGCACTGTGGTCCACATTCTCACTCAGGTCCCAGATCGATGGAGTAGCTACTACTGGGAGTGCTACTGGTGCTCATCACAGCGAGAAAAACAAAAACTAATCCAACCAAGCACCCCCCACTAGAGAGCCCATTCATCTAGAAGTGACCACATCATCATTTCCATCCTCATTTCACTGGCCAACTTAAATGACATGGTAAATTAGGTTTCAAGGGGGCAGAGCAGTTCAAGCCTACACAGGCTGGAGTACAAATCTCTGGCTGCTGTGTTGAGAACACATGTTGGTGGGATGGGCAGCAGTAGGGACCACAGCCTGTTCAAGGCAAAGGCTTAAGCCCTTAAACAGAGGATGTGTTGCCCTTAAACAGGCAACAGAGGATGTGGTGAGAATTAGTTGGGATCCGGATAAATTTTAAAAGTAGGGCAACAGATTGCTGTTGGTAGACATGATGTGAGGTGGGAAAGGAAGAGAAAAAGAATGACTTTGAGAATTTTGGCCTGAGCAGCTGGATAATTAGGTGCCATTAACAGTGATGGCTAATGATCCAGGATGAGCAAGTTTTTTTGTTTTTGATTTGTGTGTGTGTGTGTGTGTGTGTGTGTGTGTGTATGTGATCACAGCTTCAGAATTAGACTTCCAGTTCTGCTAAATTTTTGGTAAGCCTTTCCCCATATTAAATAGCTCCTCTTTTTAGACATCTAGCCCTTCATTTTTTGGGCTCCAAAATCACTGCAGATGGTGACTGCAGCCATGAAATCAAAAGACGTTTGCTCCTTGGAAGAAAAGTAATGACAGACCTAGACAGCATATTAAAAAGCAGAGACATTATTTGCTGAAAAAGGTCCATCAGGTCAAAGCTATGGTTTTTTCAGTAGTCACTTATGGATGTGAGAGTTGGACCATAAAGAAAGCTGAATGCCAAAGAATTGATGCTTTTGGACTGTGGTGTTGGAGAAAACTCTTGAGAATCCCTTGGACTGCAAGGAGATACAACCAGTCCATCCTGAAGGAAATCATTCCTGAATATTCATTAGAAGGACTGATGCTGAAGTTGAAACTCCAATACTTTGGCCACCTGATGTGAAGAACTGACTCATTTGAAAAGACCCTGATTCTGGGAAAGATTGAAAGCAGGAGGAGAAGGGGACGACAGAGGATGAGATAATTTGATGGCATCACCAACCCGATGGACATGAGTTTGAGCAAGCTCAAGGAGTTGTTGATGGACAGGGAAGCCTGGCATGCTGCAGTCCATAGGGTCACAAAGAGTCATGAATGACTGAGCAACTGAACTGAACTGATAGTGGTTTTGCCCATCTCTGTGCCAATATCATATTGACATAACTTGTAAAGTTTTATAAGTTGTGATATTTGAAAGGATTAGCCTTCTGAACCATAACCTCTTCCTTCTTTTTCAAGAGTCCTTTGATTTTTCCTGGCCCTTTGATCATTAAATATTAGAATCATCTACAAAGTTAAAAAGAAACAAACAAATCCCAATCTCTTGGGATTTTTTATTGGGATCACATAGAATTTAAGAATCATTTTGGGAAAATTTTACCTTCAGCTGAATAATATGGTAAAGATCTCCAATAAATAATTGGAGATCTTTTTAAAAGTCTTTAACTAAAGATATATAGTGTTACCCTGTAAATATTTTGCTCAGTTTATGTTGGATTTATTTTTGAAAACTTTATTATTTATTAACGTAAATTGTATATTTTTTCTAACTTGTATTTTTAAGGTGTATACATCACAGGGAAATGAGATTTTCTGTATATACTTAACTATTTTTATTATTGTTTTACTTGTGTTTCTTATGAACAATGTATCGTTAGATTTTAAAGAATATAATTTGTGTATATTTATTATAAATACTGACATAGTTGGATTTTTCATCTTACTTCCTGTTTCTATTTGTCCCATTTATGTAATTTTCACTTTTATTCCTTTCTCTTGTATTAACACAATTTCTTCTCAATCTTTTCCTCTACTGATCAAGAGCTATACAATCTATTTCTAATATTCTAGCAGTTACCCTGAAGCTTTTCACATATGCACACTTGCTTTATGAAAGCCTATTTAGGTTAATCAACATCTTTTTATTTCTTCTGAATAATACAAAGACCTCTAGAATATTTAAACTCTTTTCATCCTCTGCCTACTCATATATTCTTTTTGTTGTATGTTTTAGTTTTTTTCTCCTTTTCCTTTTTACAAGCATGACAACACTATTATTGTTTCATATCATGGATGCTTACTGAGATATTATTGGTTTCTCTGTATAAGATTACATTTTGCAGCTTTGACTTTACATCTGGAATCAAGTTTTGTCTGATTGAAGTCACTGGAGAAATGGAAATGACTGCAAATTCTTTCATATTCCTCCTGTGGAGAAATGGAGTTAATTTTTCTCGCTTGGACCTGGGCTGGCCTCTGACAGCTCTGTTCAGTGGATTGTGGAAGAAGTGATAACCATGCCAGTTTGGGGCGTGTTTGAGAGCTGAAGCCTTCTTTCTGCCAAGGTCCCTGAGAGCTCTATGCTGACCTGAAGGAAGCATGAAAGAGCTCTATGCTGATACAACATGCCTGCCCCGCCAGAGAGACCACATGGAGAGGGCTGGAGGATTACCTGGGGAGAGGGACGGTCTGGCCACGCTCAGTTTTTCAGTTCTACTCCTACACCAAAAGCATCAGGAACATGAGAGCAGTATTCTGAACCCTTCAGACCTGCCCAGCCACAAGGTTAATATCACCAGCTGGCCCTATTTGATGTCTGAATAGCAGAAGAATCATTCTAACCCCGCCCAATTCCTGATCTTTTGAAAACTATGTGATATAATCAAATGGCTGTCTCTCTTAAGTCACTGTGGTTTGGGATAATTTATTATGCACCAAGAGTTAACCAGACCAAATGTCTTCAGGTTTCCCTTACCTGAAAAGTCTTTCTTTTGCTCTTACTCTTGAAACACGTTTTTTTGTTGAGGACAAAAAATAAAATAAAATAAATGTAAATAAAATAAATTCTCTCAACACACTGAAAATATTATTCTGGCATTCATTCTCTCTATTGAGAAATCAGCTCTCACTCTATGTCAGTCCTTGGAGGGTGATCTGTTTCTTGTTTTGTTTCATTCAAGTTTTTGTTGTTTTAAATCCCTGACTGCTTTTTTAAGATCTACTCTTTTTCTTTGTTTTCTGAAGCTTCACTGGGGTGTGTAATTATCTTTCTTTTGTTTCATTCTTTGTTTAATTCTACTAGTGATTCACTGGTCTTCAACATGGGATAGAATCTGGATTAGTTTCCATCATCAGTTCTGGAAAATTTTTTTTTCCAGTCTCTTCAAATATTACTTGTACCCAATTATCTCTTCTTTCAGAATTCCAATTAGATGTATATTAGATTTAGTCTGCCCTCTATGTCTATTAATCTATCTTTCCTGATTTTTATATATTTATCTCTTCAGGTATGTATACTTTTTATTTAAACTTTTCTCTTATTGAAATCTTATTCAGACTTTTAAACTAATTTCTTATTTAAACTATCCTTTTATTTTTTTCCAACATTTTATTATAAAAATTCTCAAACTTCCACAAATTGTGAGAATTTTATAGTGAAAATCCACATACTCAGAATTAGATTCTGTTAACATTTTGCATATTTACATTGTCACATTTCTATTATTCTACCCATTTAACCATCATCTTATTTTCTATATATATGTTACTAAGAAAGTTACAGACATAAATGCACTTCTACCCAAATACTCTGTCCTGCAGATCACTAATTTAAATTTAATATTTATTTATAGGTTTGTTATTTGTTCTGAAGTAAAAATTACAATGAATAAGTGAACATACTTTAAGTGCAGCAAACAATGATTGTGGGTCCAGTGAGTTTTTAATTTCATGTACAATGGTTTTCATTGCTCAAAACTATATTTGATAAATTTTTGACATATTTTTGAAGTTTTTCTTAAATTTTATATGAAATAATTTTGGATTTAAAGAAATGTTGCAAAGGTAACACAGAGAATTCTCCATAATTTTTACTCTGCTTCCCCTCATTTTAATATCTTCATATCAGCAGTATAACTATTAAAACTAGGAAATTCACATTAATACACAGCTCTTAACAAACATACAGACCTTATTCAGATTTTATTTAACTAGCATTTCTGCTAATGTCCCTTTTATGTTCTAGGATCCAATCTGAGATTCCACATAGCATTTAGTTTTAATTTATTCTTAGTATTCTCTAATCTGTGATAGCTTGTCAGGTCTTTTTTTTTTTTTTTTGTCTTTTATGACCTGACATTTTTAAAGAATACTGGTCAGTTATTTTGTAGGATGTCTTAAATTTAGATTTCTTTGGTGTTATCAGATTGTGTTGCACATTTTTGGTGAGAATACTAAGAACTGATATTGTGATCTCAATTTTTATCAGGGGAGATATGATATTGACATCTTATGAGTAGCACTGTTAATTTGCTCATTTGATTAGTGTATTGCCTGCCTATATGGGTCTTTTAAAATTTTGTGCTGAAACTTCGTTTTAGTCTTTTATTCTTTTTTTAAACATGTAAAATATTTATTTTATATCAGTGTCTTAATTTTAATATTTTTAATCTTTGCAAGTTCTATTTTGTCCCATGTATTTTTGCTCAAGATAATTTGAGTAAAGATGACACTCTGGTGGAAGCTATACTACCTCTGCTTTATAGAGCAGTGGAGAGATAATGATTTACAACGAGATTGATGAGAACATAAATCAACCATTTATCAGCTGTGTGATTAGCAGTAGCTTACCTTATCTGAACATCATTTTCCCCACGTGTAAAATGTAAATAAGCATTATCTGACTTATCTGTAGTGAGTAGTAAAGTACTTTTACAAAATAAAATAATTCTTCTACAGAACTAGCTAGGAGATATAAGAGGATAATGTTCTCTTGAGTTAGCCAATTACCAATTTGAGACATTTATCATTAGGATCAGATTTTAAAGTCACGTCTAATGAAAACAAATTTAGAGGTTCTCTACACAGAGTAATGGGCGTATCTATATTGTTATATTAAGGAGAATTTGTTTGAATAAAAGTAATTAAGGAGACCCTAGGATAAAGAAACATTCAATAGTCCACAAAGCATATTCCCATTCATTGTTTCACAAGATGAAACATTTGAATTTATTTCACAATATGTGGTAAATAGACCTTATTGTTCTTGCTGCATAGATAATAATACTAAGTCATAAAGAAAAATAACTTGTCTAAGATTGTTGTACTTACAGGTAGTAGCACTGGGAAGATTCAAAAACAAATTTCTTGAGTCCCAGACCAGAACCTTCCACCAACCCTGTTTCTTCCACCCTCTAATGCCCATTCATTTTCACATCAACAGTGTTCCCTAATGTCTAGATATCGAACAACATCCCAGGTCACTTCAATGTATCACTACCCCTCTACCTTCCAAGAATATCTTTTAAATTTTAATTATTTTCTTTATCACTCATCACCACTTTCCAAAGAGATATTGACCAGTGGCATTAGCTAATATAGGACCAAGTACTTCCTGATGAAGTGTTAAAAGTTTTGTGATAAAAATTTTTTGCATGTAATCTTATAATCTCTACATATTTATTTGTGCATATTCAGTTCATTCGCTCAGTCGTGTCCAACTCTTTGCGACCCCATGAATTGCAGCACGCCAGGCCTCTCTGTCCATCACCAACTCTCGGAGTTTACCCAAACTCATGACCATAGAGTCAGTGATGCCATCCAACCATCTCATCCTCTGTCGTCCCCTTCTCCTCCTGCCCCCAATCCTACCCAGCATTAGGGTCTTTTCTAATGAGTCAACTCTTCGCATCAGGTGGCCAAAGTATTGGAGTTTCAGCTTCAACATCAGTACTTCCAATGAACACCCAGGATTGATCTCCTTTAGGATGGATTGACTGGATCTCCTTGCAGTCCAAGGGACTCTCAAGAGTCTTCTCCAACACCACAGTTCAAAAGCATCACAGTCCAACTCTCACATCCATACATGACTACTGGAAAAACCATAGCCTTGACTAGACGGACCTTTGTTGGCAAATAATGTCTCTGCTTTTAAATATGCTATCTAGGTTGGTCATAACCTTCCTTCCAAGGAGTAAGCATCTTTTAATTTCATGGCTGAAATCACCATCAGCAGTGATTTTGGAGCCCCCCAAAATAAAGTCTGACACTGTTTCCACTGTTTCCCCATCTATTTCCCATGAAGTGATGGGACCAGATGCCAGGATCTTAGTTTTCTGAACGTTGAGCTTTAAGCCAACTTTTTCACTCTCCTCTTTCACTTTCATCAAGAGGGTCTTTAGTTCTTCTTCACTTTCTGCCATATGCAGGTGGTGTCATCTGCATATCTGAGGTTACTGATATTATTCCTATTCATATCTCACTTGGAAATGAAGACAATGTTTAATGTACTATGTCTTTCTAAAGGGGATTTGGATGATTTAACATAGAGAAAGGATCAAATAAAATGAATCAGGAGAGGCTGATCCAGCTCCACTTTGTACCTCTTAGATCCTTTTGTGTGCTCAACCTTAGCTTCACAGCACCTTAGAAGGACTATATAGGCCCAAGGATTTGTTGTTTCAGTGAAATTGAGGAAAACTCCTTTAACACTCAGAATAATTCCCTAACTCTTCTACTGAACACAAAAATACTACAACGTTCATTCTACTCAGGGGAAATACAATTAAAACAATGATAAAGTTAACTTTCACTGAAATATAATATGTATAATATATTACATACAATTATTTCAAGTGCTTTACATATAATTTATTTTTCATTGAGATACAATTGATATATTTAAGGTGTACAAAGTGCTGATTTGATGCACTTATATATTACATTGTGATTACTTACTTATGCCATATAATAACTCTATAGGAAAGATACATTTATATTCCTATTTTATGGATGGGGAAATTGAGGTGCAGAGGAGCAGAGTAAATTCGCTGACATCGCCTATCTAGTAACCAGCAGAGCCTGGATTTGAGCCCAGATAATTTATTTCGGCAGCTCGATACTATCCAGTAGAGCCAGAAAAACACTCAGAGTCAGCTTTAAGCAGAGAATTCCAACCCTACATATAAACTCCACCCTCCAAATGACAGGAAGACATCCCAAGATACTCATGGCTTAACTCCCTGAAATTTTCACTGCCAAAATGTCATTCCTATGAAATAATTAATTATTATCATTATTTATATTATAAATTCTTATTCATCATCTATGTTTAGTTTTTAAATTTTTAAATAATTCAAGATTCACAGGAAGTTCTGATGTACTCTTCATTCAGTCTCCCCTTTTGGTACCACCTTGTAGAATATAGTTCAGTATCAACCCAGAAAGAGAACATTGGTATAATCATGGAATCTTATATTCACGTAACCATCACCACAATCAAGATGGGATGGGGAGGGAGATGGGAGGGAAGTTCAAAAGGGAGGGGGTATATGTATACCTATGGCTGATTCATGTTGAAGTTTGACAAAAAAACAACAAAATTCTGTAAAGCAATTATCCTTCAATAAAATTAAAAAATTAATTAATTAATTTTTAAAAAGATGTAGAAATGTTCCCTCACTATGAGGCTCCCCTACACACCCTTTTATACTCACACCTACCTTCCTCCTCCTCAACTATATTTAACAATCAACATTTAGACAAAGCTTATTAAATCATACTCAGTGGTTGTCCAAGTAAAGGGTTAAAAAGAAAAAAAAGAAAGGTACAAAAATGGCAGCTAAGATTAGGCAAAAGCATTAGCTAAGCCTGAAGATTTTTGATTTAGGCACATTTTTCTGATTGCATTTGGATATAGAATAATGCAAGACTTTACTTGGAAAGACGTCATTATAAGCCCAGAAGAGAGCAAAGACAGAGAAGACATTCCCTTTCAACACTGGAATGGAGTGGGATGGGCAATTCATCATTCTTTTCTCAATTAGTTTGCTGCTGCTGCTGCTAAGTCGCTTCAGTCATGTCCGACTCTGTGCGACCCCATAGACGGCAGCCCACCAGGCTCCGCCGTCCCTGGGATTCTCCAGGCAAGAACACTAGAGTGGGTTGCCATTTCCTTCTCCAATGCATGAAAGTGAAAAGTGAAAATGAAGTCGCTCAGTCGTGTCTGACTCTTCGCGACCCCATGGACTGTAGCCTACCAGGCTCCTCCGTCCATGGGAGTGGGTTGCCTTTACCTTCTCCCTCGATTAGTTTAGCTATCAGAAAACAGGGGTAATTATCCTGGCGCCACCATTTCTGATCTCATGACTGTGCATTTAACCTGAGGCCTCAGTTTCCTCTTTTACTGAATGAGGATAGTGGATTTGAAATCACTTTATAAAGGCTAAAATCCAGCATTGGAAGGACTGATGCTGAAGCTGAAACTCCAATACTTTGGCCACCTGATGTGAAGAACTGACTCATTTGAAAAGGCCCTGATGTTGGGAAAGATTGAAGGTGGGAGGAGAAGGGGAGGAGAGAGGATGAGATGGTTGGATGGTATCACTAATTCAATGGACATGAGTTTGAGCAGACTCCAGGAGGTGGTGACAGACAGGGAGGCCTGGCGTGCTGCAGTCCATGGGGTTGCAAAGAGTCGGACACAACTGACTAACTGAACTGAACTGAACTGAAAATCCAGCATCAGTAAAATAGAAGTTGTTCAAAGGGTCATCTATTACTCTTCTACATACTCCACTTAGCAGTAACTAGCCAGTCTCCTTTTAAGAAGCATCTACATCACTGTTAACTTGAAAACAAAGTGTCCTGCTGAGAGGTTGTTGTGAGACGACAAGAATTTTGTATTTCTGTTGTGGGATGACAAGAATTTTGTGCATTACCTAGCACAAGCTAGGAAATGCCTGACAGAGAATAGTTAACATCAGATATGCTTGATTTGTGATAGAAATCTGAAGGACACTTTCCCCTGGCTTAGATATTTATCAATAAATGGAGACCACACAAATACCATATGTTTTCAGTTTCTGCTAGCTGGTTACACACAAACAGAGCTCCAAAACCTTGGCATCTGGGGGGTCTTAGGTTCCCAATTTTGAGGAAAAACAATAGTACATTGAACACCACAGCATGAAGAGGTCTTTTTTATTCTCTTGTAATATTATATATACAGAGATATCTTTGATGGAATAGAAAGAACCCTGAACTAAGGAAGGAGAAGACATCTATTTTAGACAGAGCCTTGTCATGAAGCTTATATGAAGCCTTGGGCAAATCACTTGAAATTTTTGAGTCTTTGTTTATCTGAAAGATAGTATAACACTTACTTGCTACCTACTTTGTATGTTGTTGAGATGAGTAAAGTGGAAAAACACATGTAAAAATGTCATGCAAATTGCCAATTGGCACATAAAACATATATGTGTATATATATCATATATATTTAATATATGTAGGTGTATATATGCTATATATACATGGTGTGTATATATCTGATATATATGTATATATATTATGTTATATATATATACATACACACACACATATATAGGTGTATATATGCACACACACATATATATACATCTATATTAAATATCACCACAGTTAATGATTGCTATTTTTCAGGAAAAGAAATATGTATATGTGGAATTGTTCTACTTCTGACAGCTCAGAAACCAAAAAGCAGTTAGTAGGTTTAAACTAGTGTGTTGTGACACTTAAGATACATGGCAGTGATAAAAGTTGCTTTTTTTGTTTGTTTGTTTTCTGGGAGAGTATGCAGGATACAGGAAACTCATAGTAATTCTGACGCAGAAGAGAGCTGAGAGTCTTGCAAGTTCAGGTTCCAACCCTCTTATTTACAGATGATTAAATCACAGCCCAAACAAGGTGATTTATCCCAATTGGTGATGGATACTAGACTGTGATAAATGAGGAACAAGAGAAGGATTAATGAGTAGATTGACTATGGTAAGATCAATGCCAGTAGGGAAAGAAATATCAAGTAAGAGGTACCATTTGCACAAGGCTTTAAAAGATGGATATCAACAGGTAGGGACTGTAAGAAGGACATTCCTTTCAGAGGGACCAGTGGGAACTGAGGTCCAAAGAAGACAGTAGCCTACAGAGTATGCCCTTAAGGTTTCATTTAAGTTATATACAATGTATACGTTATGTATATACTGTACTTTCCAAGGAGGAGAGGAGGACTAGCTCCTTTCTGAGAACCATGAACATGTTGAAGTGTGGACCTTTCTAGGAGAAAACAGAGACATATACCACTAACTTTTCTCTGGTGTTAGAAACTTCCATTCATTTGGGTTAAGAAAGTGATGCTTCCTGTACATTACAATTGACTTGAGATTTCAAAAGCACTGATATGTGGCTATCACCCTCAAATATTCTGGTTCAATTATTATGTGGTGCAACCTGGGAATGGGGAGCAACTAAGTTCCCTAGGTGCTTTTCACAGTTTGTTTGTTATGTGATGATCCACACAGTTGAAGGCTTTAGCAGAGTCGATGAAACAGAGGTAGATGTTTTTCGAGAATCCTCTTGCTTTCTCTATGATCCCACGAATGACATCTACCTTTGTTTCATCAACTACGCTAAAGTCTGACTGCATGGATCATAACAAACTGTGGAAAACTCTTAAAGAGATGGGAATACCAGACTATCTTACCTGTCTCCTGAGAAACCTGTGTTTGGGTCAAGAAGCAACAGATAGAACCCTGTATGGAACAACTGATTGGTTTAGGATTGAGAAAGGAGTACGACAGGGCTGTCTGTTGTCATCCTGTTTATTTAAACTATACACTGAGCACTTCATGAGAAATGCCAGGCTGGATGATTTACAAGTTGGAATCAAGATAGGCAGTAGAAACATCAACAACTTCAGATATGTGGATGATACCACTCTAATGGCAGAAAGTGAAGAGTTACTAAAGAACCTATTGATGAGGGTGAAGGAGGACAGTGAAAGAGCTGGCTTAAAAAAAAAAACTAAATATTAAAAAAAAAAAAAGGATCACGGCATTCAGCCCCATTACTTCATGGCAAATAGAAGGGGAAAAGGTAGAAATAGTGACAAAGTTCCTCCACTCGGGCTCTAAAATCACTGAGGATGGTGACTGCAGCCATGAAATCAGAAGATGATTGCTTCTTGGCAGGAACGCTATGACAAACCTAGATACTGTGTTGAAAAGCAGAGACATTATTCTGCTGACAAAGGTCCATATAGTCAAGGCTATGGTCTTCCCAGTGATCACATATGGTTGTGAAAGCTGGACCATAAAGAAGGCAGAGAACCAAAGGATTGATGCCTTCAAAGCATGGTGCTGGAGAAGACTCCTGAGAGTCACTTGGACAGCAAGGAGATTAAGCCAGTCAATCTTAAAGGAAATCAGCCCTGAATACACATTGGAAGGACTGATGCTGAAGCTGAAGTTCCAGTGTTTTGGTCACCTGATGAGAATAGCCAACTCATCGGAAAAGTCCCTGATGCTAGGAAAGATTAAGGGCAGAAGGAGAAGAGGGTGTCAGAGGATGAGATGGCTGGATGGCATCCCTGATGCAATGGACATGAACTTGGGCAAATTGCAGGAGATGGTAAGGAACAGGGAGGCCTGGTGTGCTGCAGTCCACAGGGCCGTAAAGAGTCACACAACTGGGCGACTGAACAACAACAAAAGGTGCTTTCACTCTGTCGGAAAGAAGCAAATTAAGGTACAGCTATTTTAATATATAAGCTAGTTACTCTCAAGTAATAGTTCAGGCACTCATTCATGTTTGATTCTTTGCGACCTCATGACCTGCAGCACTCCAGGCTTCCCTGTCCATCATCATTCCCGGAGACTGCTCAAACTCATGTCCACTGAGTTGGTGATGCATCCAACCATCACATCCTCTGTCATTCCCTTCTCCCCCTGCCTTCAACCTTTCCCAGCAACAAGGTCTTTTCAAATGACTCAGTTCTTCACATCAGGTGGCCAAAGTATCGGAGCTTCAGCTTCAGTATCAGTCCCATTCTATTGTTTTCTTCTATTTCTTTGCCTTGATCGCTGAGGAAGGCTTTCTTATCCCTCCTTGCTATTCTTGGGAACTCCATTCAAATGGGTTTATCTTTCCTTTTCTTGTTTGCTTTTCGCATCTGTTCTTTTCTGACTGTGGCTCAGATCATGAACTACTTATTGCCAAATTCAGACTTAAATTGAAGAAAGTAAGGAAAACCACTAGACCTTTCAGGTATGACCTAAATCAAATCCCTTATGATTATACAGTGGAAGTGAGAAATAGACTTGAGGGACTAGATCTGATAAACAGACTGCCTGGTGAACTATGGATGGAGATTCATGACATTGTACAGGAGACAAGGATCAAGACAATCCCCATGGAACAGAAATGCAAAAAAGCAAAATGGCTGTCTGAGGAGGCCTTACACACATAGCTGTGAAAAGAAGAGAAGTGAAAAGCAAAGGAAAAAAAGGAAAGATATTCCCATTTGAATGCAGAGTTCCAAAGAATAGCAAGGAGAGATAAGAAAGCCTTCCTCAGCAATCAGTGCAAAGAAATAGAGGAAAACAATAGAACGGGAAAGACTAGAGATCTCTTCAAGAAAATCAGAGATACCAAGGGAACATTTCATGCAAAGATGGGCTCAATAAAGGACAGAAATGGTAGGGACCTAACAGAAGCAGAAGATATTAAGAAGAGGTGGCAAGAATACACAGAAGAACTGTACAAAAAAGATCTTCATGACCCAGATAATCACGATGGTGTGATCACTCACCTAGAGCCAGTCATCCTGGAATGTGAAGTCAAGTGGGCCTTAGAAGCATCACTACAAACAAAGCTAGTGGAGGTGATGGAATTCCAGCTGAGCTATTTCAAATCCTGAAAGATGATGCTGTGAAAGTGCTTCACTCAATATGCCAGCAAATATGGAAAACTCAGCAGTGGCCACACGACTGGAAAAGGTCAGTTTTCATCCCAATCCCAAAGAAAGGCAATGCCAAAGAATGCTCAAACTACCACACAACTGCACTCATCTCACATGCTAGTAAAATAATGCTCAAAATCTCTAAGCCAGGCTTCAGCAATACATGAACTGTGAACTTGCAAATGTTCAAGCTGGTTTTAGAAAAGGCAGAAGAACCAGAGATCAAGTTGCCAACGTCCGCTGGATCATTGAAAAAGCAAGAAAGTTTCAGAAAAACATCTATTTCTGCTTTATTGACTATGCCAAAGCCTTTGACTGTGTGGATCACAATAAACTGTGCAAAATTCTGAAGGAGATGGGAATACCAGACCACCTGACCTGTCTCTTGAGAAACCTGTATGCAGGTCAGGAAGCAACAGTTAGAACTGGACATGGAACAACAGACTGGTTCCAAATAGGAAAAGAAGTACATCAAGGCTGTATATTGTCACCCTGCTTATTTAATTTATATGCAGAGACATCATGAGAAACACTGGGCTGGAAGAAGCATAAGCTGGAATCAAGATTGCTGGGAAAAATATCAATAACCTCAGATATGCAGATAACACCACCCTTATGGCAGAAAGTGAAGAGGAACTAAAAAGCCTCTTGATGAAAGTGAGAGAGGAGAGTGAAAAAGTTGGCTTAAAGCTCAACATTCAGAAAACTAAGATCTGACATCTGTCCCATCACTTCATGGCCAATAGATGGGGAAACAGTGGAAACAGTGTCAGACTTTATTTTTATGGGGTGGTGGCTCCAAAATCACTGCAGATGGTGCTTGCAGTCATGAAATTAAAAGACACTTACTCCTTGGAAGGAAAATTATGACCAACCTAGACAGAATATTAAAAAGCAGAGACATTACTTTGCCAACAAGTGTCCATTTAGTCAAGGCTATGGTTTTTCCAGTAGTCATGTATGGATGTGAGAGTGGACTGTGAAGAAAGCTGAGTGCTGAAAAATAGATGCTTTTGAACTGTGTTGTTGGAGAAGACTCTTTAGAGTCCCTTGGACTGCAAGGAGATCCAACCAGCCCATCCTAAAGGAGATCTGTCCTGGTTGTTCATTGGAAAGACTGATGTTGAAGCTGAAACTCCAATACTTTGGCCACTTGATGCGAAGAGCTGACTCATTGGAAAAGACCCTGATGCTGGGTAGGATTGGGGACAGGAGGAGAAGGGGACGTCAGAGAATGAGATGGCTGGATGGCATCACCAACTCGATAGACATGAGTTTGGGTAAACTCTGGGAGTTGGTGATGGAGAGGGAGGCCTGGCGTGCTGCGATTCGTGGGGTTGCAAATGTTCAGACACGACTGAGCGACTGAACTGAACTCTCTTCTTTTCACAGCTATTTGTAAGGCCTCCTTAGATAGCCATTTTGCTTTTAAGCATTTTTTTCTTGGGGATGGTCTTGATCCCTTTCTCCTGTACAATGTCCTGAACCTCCATCCATAGTTCATCAGGCACTCTGTCTATCATATTTAATCCCTTCAATCTATTTGTCACTTCCACTGTATAATGGTAAAGGAATTGATTTAGGTCATACCTGAATGCTCTAGTGGTTTTCCCTACTTTCTTCAATTTAAGTCTGAATTTGGCAATAAGGAGTTCATGATCTGAGCCACAGTCAGATCCTGGTCTTGTTTTTGCTGACTGCATAGGGCTTCTCCATCTCTGGCTGCAAAGAGTATAATCAATCTGATTTCGGTATTGAACATCTTATGATGTCCATCCAGTACTCTTTCCTGGAAAATCCCATGGACGGAGGAGCCTGGTAGGCTGCAGTCCATGGGGTCACTAAGCGTCGGACATGACTGAGCGACTTCACTTTCACTTTTCCCTTTCATGCACTGGAGAAGGAAATGGCAACCCACTCCAGTGTTCTTGCCTGGAGAATCCCAGGGACGGCGGACCCTGGTGGGCTGCCATTTATGGGGTCACACGGAGTCGGACACGACTGGGGCGACTTAGCAGTAGCAGCATGATGTCCATGTGTAGAGTCTTCTCTTGTGTTGTTGAAATAGTGTGTTTTCTATGACCAGTGTGTTCTCTTGGCAAAACTATATTAGCCTTTGCCCAGCTTCATTCTGTACTCCAAGTCCAAAGTTGCCTGTTACTCCAGGTGTTTTTTGACTTCCTACTTTTGCATTCCAGTCCCTTCCAATGAATAGGACATCTTTTTTGGGTGTTAGTTCTAGAATGTCTTGTAGGTCTTCATAGAACTGTTCAACTTCACTTCAACTTCCCCATATGAGGAGTCATATTGGCATTTTTAGAAAATAATTTAAGCAAATAAATGTATTCATTATCAATTTGGTAAAGAGATGAGTGAAACAATTACCACTGGCCCAGATCCAGAATTTACCAAGGCATTAACTAATATCAAGTTGAAAACTAATGAAATTTTAAATCTATTAATTTTATTAATTCAATCCAATTATTTAACAATAAATGCTTATTAACTGCCAACGACATGCCAAGTGTTGTTTGAGCTAGTGGGGGATATGATAATGAACAAAATGTTAAAAAACCTCATGCCTAGTGGAGCTTAGGTTCTAATGAAGGAAATAGAAAATGAATAAAAAATATACAATAAAATGTCTAGTGGTGAAGAATGTGTGAGAACAAAATAAAACAGATATGGTTTATTAGGGACAATCTCCAAGCAGAGGCAATCTTTATTTATATTTTATTTTTGGCTGTGTCGGGACTTAGTTGCAGCATGTGCTGTATTTGTTGCCTCTCAAGGGCTTCTGTCTAGTTGTGACATGGGGTTCCAGAGCATTTGGTCCCAGTAGTTGTGGCACACGGGTTCCAGAGTACATGGGCTCCATAGCTTGTGCCACATGGCCTCTCTAGTTGAGGCTCTGTGGTTGTAGCACATGGGCTTATTTGCCCTGTAACGTGTGGAATCCCAGTTCTCTGACCCGGGATCGAACCCACATCCCCTTTATTGGAAGACAGATTCTCAACCACTGGAAAACCAGGGAAGTGCCAAGAAGCAGTCTTTAGACAGAGATCTAAATTAGGTTAAAAAGTCAGCCAAATATTGTAGAGAAAAAGCGTTCCTGGGAGATGGACTATCAAGTCCATCACTTTGAGAAGGGGACCAGGCTCAACGTGTTCTAAACAGCAAATAGGCCAGGGTGTTGGATCCCAGTGATGAATGCTATCTGATAAGAAATGTGATATGTCAGGGTCAGTGTAGGGTGGCTCCTTCCTTCCTCACTCACTCCCTTCCTTCCTTTTTTCCCTCCTCCTCTCTCCCTCTACTTCTCCTCTTCCTTATTATTATTATTTATAGCAGTAGTTGGGGCTTCTCTGGTGGTTCAGTGATAAAGACTCTACCTGCAATGCAGAAGACACAGGTTCAGTCCCTGGGTCGGGAAGATCCCCTGGAGGATGAAATGGCAACCCACTCCAGTATTCTTGCCTGAGAAATCCCATGGACAGAGGAGCCTGGTGGGCTACAGTTCAGGGGGTCGCAAAAGTGTTGGACACGATGGAACAACTAAACAAGTAGTAGCAGTATTTCTCTCTCTCTCTCCAGTAGAGCAAGAACAACTGTAGATGCTGAGAAGAAAATTGCAGGAGGACACACAATTACTTTCACTAACACAGTCACTTTTGGTCCAATTTCACAGTAAGACTAGTTTTATCTTGCACATGTATCATTTGAGGAAGCCTACACCTGGAGACTTTCAGCTAGTTATTCAAGAGCACATAGGTGCCATACTTAGGAACTCAATTAAGTCTTCTGACTGAAGTCCAGTTCTTTTTCTCTTACTGGACACTGTTCAAAGCATAACAACAGAGAAAAATGAGAAGATAATCCCTAACTTAAAAGACCTGCTCTATCCTTAGTAATGGCTAATGTCTTTTCTCGTGCTCAGCTGCTCAGTCATGTCTGACTCTTTGTGACTCCATGGACTGTAGCCTGCCAGGTTCCTCTGTCCGTGGAATTTTCCAGGCACGAATACTTGAGCAGGTTGCATTTCCTATTCCAAGGGATCATCCTGACCTGGAATTGGACTCAAACTCCTGTGTCTCCTGTGCCCCTTGGGAAGCCCCGGTGCCTTTTCTACATTCTACTTTATCTACTATTGAGCTAATCTGGAGTTAACTGATCCCAAACTCTGCCAAAGAGTAAGAATTCTTGTTTTTGTTTTTAAAGAAAATCATAAAGTGTTTAATGCATAAATTTTACCCAACAATCACGTGAAGAGTTTCTGACTAAAGATTTTGAGGCTTTTTGTTTTACCAACATAGAAAATAGAAATACCCTGTAGGTAACAGCATATGCTTGAGATATCAAGCACTAGTATTAATTAATGGAAAACAGTCTTGAGTAATTGGATCCTTGTTCTAAGTCTGGACAAAGACTCACTATTTTCTAGAAAAAGTACCATAGGTTATTTTTGCAACATTGGAGTTAAAACTGGGGGAAAAGTCAGAAAGATTAGTCACATAACAATGTACATTTTTATTATAATATTCCACTATTGTGAATTACGTCAGTCCAACTGTGCACTTAGGAAATTAAAATTACTTCTTCCACTACGGAAATTAGTTCTGTTCAATCCTTAAGAGTGAGAAGTGAAGTGGTTCTAATTTAGCATCAATTTGGACTTGAAAATCTGTATATCTAGGTTTTTTGAGTTGCTAGGTCTCTTGTTTTTGGAATGTAAGAAATGTCCCCAGTATTCATCATTCAGTTCCTTCCTTTGACTAAGAAATCAGCTTAAAAAAATTAAAACCTAAAAGAAATGTTATTGTTTAACTAAGACTAGAATGAGTTTTTCAGGCTCTTCTCCAAGAATTGTGTTCACATTGTGAACAGACTTGAGTTCATATCTTTTTCCATCTGTTTCTAGCTGTGTACTCTCAAGTGTACTATTTAATTTCTCAAAGCCACCATTTCCTTACATTTAGGAAAAAGGAGATGAAAATAGGGTCTTGAAAGCATGAAATAAGATGATGTATTTGGAGTAGACATCTGTCTTACCAAAGACTTGAACATCCTGTCTAAATTTTAGTATTTTTCTATATTATATATCCTTATATTCCAAAGTTAAGTTTAAAGAAAAGTAAGACTTTATTTCCCAGGTTATCTCACAGCTAGGATACAAGTATATGACTTAGTTTCTACCAATAAGGTACTCCCATCCCAAACTTTTATTCAGAGATAAACTACAGAAGGAAACTGTAGCTCAGGTTAACATGAAAAGTATCAGAGGTAGAGTGTTTCTAAACTGATTTGAAGGTGACAGTAACTTCTCCATCTTGAAATATGGTTCTTAAAAGATCAGACTTTGCCGGGAGCCAGCTCACGAGATCCCACCCATGACAGGGTCATGAGGAAAAGGACTAATTTGAGCAAGGCTTCTCAGGCCTCAGGGATTCTCGGAAGGCTGCCTCAGTGCTCACCTTAAAGATGATATCTGTCTTTCTGATGTTTACTATAATAAACCTCTTCTTATTTTCTATGACTTAGGCAAAAGGCCTTTCCTGATTCCCTTCTAAAATAGATCATTCTGAAACCTCAAATCAACAAGGCCCCTGAATGGTAGCACCCTAATAAAATTATCTGGGATATAGAGTATGCTAATCTAAATTCCTTTTGCTAACATATTGGTTTGTTTAATAAATGTACCTGTGCCTTTGGAGCTAATGTGCATGACTGCTCCCTAGTAATAAAACAGCATTGAGAGCCTCTGCACAGAAAGCCCCTATGGGCACAAAAACCCTTCGCAGGAAAAAAGGCTTGTTAGGAAATATAAAAAATATTGCTTTGTGAAACTG
Source organism: Giraffa tippelskirchi (assembly GCF_054371585.1). NCBI lineage: Eukaryota > Metazoa > Chordata > Mammalia > Artiodactyla > Giraffidae > Giraffa > Giraffa tippelskirchi. The sequence continues at coordinate 25,141,403 of NC_137284.1, forward strand.
TTACTCAATCTATATTTACTCACTGTTTTTACTCTCAACGTATTTAGCCTATATAATGAAAGCATAATAGTTAGAGATTTATATAAATAGAAGTTTAGCTTTAATACAAATAATAAGACAATTGTTGATTTAACTGATGATTCTTACTTAGAGCTGAACTTCAGCTTGCTGTTCTATGACTTTATGGAACCACATTCTTTTCTGTTAAGCTCAAGGCGTAGAGTAAATTACCAAAAACAGGTTTTACCTTAAAACCTCCTGTTGATGAATTCTTTCCTGATGTGCCCAATACAAAAGTGTTCTGACTGATCAACCCTTATCAATGGAGAGTCACAAGGTGTTAGCAGGCTACCAGGCCAGAAGATGATGTAAACAAAATGAGGCTTTTTGTAACTAAAGACATGTAAATGGCTTTGATGAGGGTCGAAACTGCTGGCCCATTAAGCTAACTTGATAGGCCCATTAAGATATACCCATTAAGCTGAATTGGTATGTCCCTTAAGCTAAACTGGTATGTCCCTTAAGCTGAATTGGTATGACTCTATACTTTACATTTGTTTCTATATACCACTAAAAATAGAAAAGCTGTCATATAAACAATAAAGGGGATAGACACTTGGAAACGCTAAGACTCGCTGTACCTTCTCATTCGCATCGCCGACGCCGTCCATCCTGAGGGAACTCTGGACCTGCTGGAGCTAGACTCCAGCAAGACTTGGGTCTCTTACTCCAAATCTTCCAATAATTTTATGAAGTACAAATGCCCCTCAATAAATTTATTTCTCCCTAACCCGGCAAAATGGATTCTACTATTGCTTCTAAGAACCATAGCAATCTCAATGTCAAAACATTAATTAGAAAAATTATGAATACACCAAAATGCTCCATCAATGACAATTCACTGGCCTCTTAAATTGGAGGAAATTGGGTTGAAAAATTTTTCCTTCTGCTCTCTACCTCTATTCATTCAAATTCTCTCTTGCTGTCTTTCATTGATCTTGTATACTGTGCTCATTTTGAACCCTTATTAAGAAAAAAAAATAAAAACAGACTGAAAAAAGTCTATTGAAATGTTCATATTATTAACTTGTCATTTAAAATTTAGAATTTTTTTTTATTATGGTAGGCTCCTGAAAAAAGCTTAATGATTTATAAGCAAAATGTCACATGTAGAAAAATAAAGAGATCTTGGGAAAAATGATGGTAGGGTCCACAAGGACAAAAGAGAAAGGCCATACAGATGGGAGGCCACCCTCTAGATTTAAGGTTTGATGGGGATGGAAAGAAATTCATCAGAATCAGAGTGGAACCTTTGGTAGGCCAACAAGGTCAAACAAGAGTGTACTACCTTTTCCTCTATTTGAAAGTCCCAATAGAATTATTCTAAGCAAAAGTGAGTGAGTGATAGCCGTTTAGTCGTGTCTGACTCTTTGCAACCCCATGGACTATAGCCTGACAGGCTCCTCTGTCCATGGAATTCTCCAAGCAAGAATACCAGACTGGGTTGCCATTTCCTTCTCCTGCTGCTGCTAAGTCGCTTCAGTCGTGTCTGACTCTGTGCAACCCCATAGACAGCAGCCCACCAGGCTCCACCATCCCTGGGATTCTCCAGGCAAGAACACTGGAGTGGGTTGCCATTTCCTTCTCCAATGCATGAAAGTGAGAGGTGAAAGTGAAGTCGCTTAGTCGTGTCTGACTCTTCGGGATCCCATGGACTGCAGCCTACCAGGCTCCTCCGTCCATGGGATTTTCCAGGCAAGAGTACTGGAGTGGGTTGCCATTGCCTTCGCCGATTTCCTTCTTCAATTCAAAGCAAAAATTGACAACTAAGTCCCACAACTTCCATAATAATTTGTGACCTAATTTTAGTAATTAGATAGGACAAAGTTTACCTATCTGAATTCTACTTTTTTTCTATCAATATTACCCTTCTGGTATTATAAGTTTACTTTTACTGGGGCTCATTTTTAAGTTTTGTTTTTATCTATATTATTTGTTTTTAAAATTTTAAACTGAAGTGACATTTTAAAAAGTGCAATGGACTTCTGTCCACAGCCTCCCCCACTTTTAAAATCCCACACCAAGGTAGTACATTTGCTATAATTTGATGAAACTATATTGGCACTTCATTATCATACAAAGTTCATTTTTAGCATATTTCACCTTGCTTGGGTTGACCAGCAGCACCTGGGATGTTGCCAGTTGTGTCAGTGGAGTGTGCAATCTCTTCAGTTCTGTCTTGCCGCAGCAAAAAATTGAAGGGATGGAAGGACCAGCATTATAGCTCAGTTTTACTGCCAAGCAAAAGAAAATACATCCTCAAGGCATTAGAGCTGCTGCTGCTGCTAAGATGCTTCAGTTGTGTCCGACTCTGTGCGACCCCATAGACAGCAGCCCACCAGGCTCCTCCGTCCCCAGGATTTTCCAGGCAAGAACACTGGAGTGGGTTGCCATTTTCTTCTCCAATGCATGAAAGTGAAAAGTGAAAGTGAAGTCGCTCAGTCGTGTCCGACTCTTCCCGACCCCATGGACTGTAGCCTACCAGGCTCCTCCATCCATGGGAGTTTCCAGGCAAGAGTACTGGAGTGGGTTGCCATTTCCTTTTCCACAAGGCGTGAGAGCAGGCCGACGCAAAAGATGTGAAGAGAAGAAGCCCCCAGCTCAATTTTGGCTCCTCTTTTTATGTTTTTTCTCCTCTCCCTGAGCCTACCCTATGTAAATTGGGCTAGCCAGAAGGGCTGTTTGCTTTACCTGAGGTCCTCACTCTGGTCCTCAGACCTTCCTTTGTTCTATCTTCACGGGCGTTTCCCTTCTTTGTTTTATAGCCACCGCCATTTTGGACTCCTTTTTCCTATTCTAACTACCTAACAGTTGCATGAGAGAACACCCAAATTTTGCTTTGGGGACAAATAACCACACTAAGCAGGGAATAGGATCCAGAATTAGGGCTGTTTTTCAGAACTGTTGATACCATTTTACTCCTGCAGCTGCTGGTTCTCCACATTAATAATTGAATAAATATCCTCTTTTGATCTGAATCTAGCAGGTGAAAGATTTTAGCAGACTCCAATATCAGAAATAAATTCAGCTTCTACTTCACTATAAGCCACTATAAGGCAAATAGAGATTTGCAAGGATACAGAAAGGGGGAAAAATTCCACAAACATTAAAAGAATCTGCAGTTCAAAGAAGCTTCTCTGAAGTTTCAAAGAAGTAATCTTACACCAAAATAGACTTATTTCATGAAATTTAAAAGTTCAGAACAATTTAAAAAGAAGAGATTTAGGAAATAACTAATGTATTGTAGAAGGCATTTTGTAACTGCATAAACAGTCATTTAGCTAGGTATAGAATTATGAAGTCAAAACATTTTCCTTCATAGTTTTGTAAATAGGGTTCCTTTGTCTTCTGAGTGTATTTGCATAGGAAGAATTTGGGATCCACCTAACATTAACCTAGTCAATCATTTTCTTGGCTATTTGACGAAAGTTACCTTTAAAATTACATTCAATCATGTTATATCTGGAACATCCTTAAAAAAAATTATGTGTGTCTCTGTTTTTAGACTGAAGACACTTTCATGGTAAAACAATGAATTTTTTTTTCCCTCAAACTCTCAATCTCTTGGTTAACAATGAAAAACTAGAGGTATTTCTAGGAAAATAGAAAAGGATAACCATGTTACTCAACATTGTCAGAGGTTTTAAGAAAGTAAAGTAAAATATAAATCAAGTAAGAAGCAATAAAATTATCTTTTTTTTCCCTCAACTTTTCTAAAACTACAGAAAGAATTATCATTACTTTCAAGGGGGTTAATTGCCTTCAAGAGATGGGAATACCAGGCCACCTTATCTGCCTCCTGAGAAACCTGTATGCAGGTCAAGAAGCAACAGTTAGAACGGGACATGAAACAGTGAACTGGTTCCAAATTGGGAAATGAGTAGGTCAAGGCTAAAGTATAACATGCTAAATGCTGGGCTCAATGAAGCTCAAACTGGAATCAAGATTGCCAGGAGAAATATCAATAACCTCAGGTATGCACATGACACCACTGGAATGGCAGAAAGTAAAGAGGAACTAAAGAGCCTCTTGGTGAAGGTGAAAGAGGAGAGTGGGAAAACCTGGCTTAAAACTCAACATTCAAAAACTAAGATCATGGCATTGAGTCCCATCACTTCATGACAAATAGATCAAAAAAAAAAAAAATGGAAACAGTGACAGACTTCAGTTTCCTGGTTCCAGAATCACTGCAGAAGGTGACTGCGGGCATGAAATTAAAAGATGCTTGCTCCTTGGAAGAAAAGTTATGACAAACCTGCGTGTGTGCATGATCGGTTGCTTCAGTTATGTCTGATTCATTGTGACACTATGGACTGTAGCCCGCCAGGCTCCGTGTCCATGGGATTCTCTAGGCAAGAATACTGGAGTGGGTTCCCATGCCCTTCTCCATGGATCTTCTCTACCCAGGGATCGAACCAGCATTTCTTACATATCCTGCATTGGCAGGCAGGTTCTTTACCACTAGACAGCACATTTAATAGCAGAGACATCACTTTGCTGACAAAGGTCCATATAGTCAAAGCTATGATTTTTCCATTAGTCGTGTACAGATGTGAGAGTTGGACCATAAAAAAAGGCTTGAGTGTCAAAAAACTGATGCTTTCTAAATGCGGTGCAGGAGAAAACTCTTGAGCAAGGAGATTAAACCAGTCATTACTATAGGAAATCAACCCTGAATATTCATTGGAAGGTCTGATGTTGAAGCTGGAACTTCAATACTTTGGCCACCTAATGCGAAGAGTTGACTCATTGGAATAGACCCTGATTCTGGGAAAAGCTTGAGGGCAGGAGGAGAAGGGCACAATGGAAGATGAGATGGTTAGACGGCATTATTGATTCAATGGACATGAGTTTGAGCAAACTCTTGAAGATAGTAAAAACAGGGACACTTGGAATGCTGCAGTCCAATGGATCACAGAGTTGGACATGACTGGTCAACTGAACAACAGTAACTCAATAAAACCAATAAGGTGACAATTAAAAAGTTGTCCAATATCATAACTGAAATAAAATCTATGCCTAAAAACAAAAAGACTTTATATTAGCAACAGAGAGTTATAAGAAATAGTAAAAATAACAATCTTAAGAATAGCACTTACTGATGAATCTCTAGTGCTATTCACTCAGTCGCATCTGAGTCTTTGTGACCCCATAGACTGTAGCCCACCACACTCTTCTGCCCATGGAATTCTGCAGGAAAGAATAATGGAGTGGGTTGCCATTTCCTTCTCCAGGGGATCTTTTCAACCCAGGGATCGAACCTGGGTCTTCTGCATTGCAGGTAATTCTTCACTGACTGAGACACCAGGGAACACCCAATAACAGCATAGAGGAATACAAATAATTATGGTAATATGAGGGCTTCCCCTATGGCTCAGCTGGTGAGGAATCTACCTGAAATGCAGGAGATAGAGGAGTTACAGTTTTGATTCGTGGGTCAATAAGATCCTCTGAAGAAGGAAACGGCAACCCACTCCAGTATTCTTGCCTGAAAAATCTTGTGGACAGAAAAGCCTGGCAGGCTACAGTCCAAAATGTTGCAAAGAGTCAGATATTACTGAGTAACTAAGCATACATGTATGATAATAATATGAAACATTCAAGAATTTCATGTTGAAAACTATAAATACTTATTAAGAGGTATAAAGGTCGATTCACACAAAGGAGAAGCAGTCATCCCAAGAAAGAACAAAATATTGGGCTGATCAAAAAGTTCATTCAGATTTTTCATGTTACAGGAAAACTTGAATGAACTTTTTGACCAACTGAATATTACACAGTTTTAAATTCAAGTTAATTTTTATGCTTGTTTACAATTAATCAGTTAATAAAAACTAAGCTTCTGAGTGGGTTAAATATATCCTTATACAAAGGTCAGTTTCACTCAACTATAATTAGAAGTGGTTTGCTTTTTTTGTAGGCTTAAAAATAACTTTTATTTTTCCTGGGTGATTAAGCCCAGAAAATCACTTTTGATATTTTTTTTAAGCTGTAATTGGATTCTTTCTCCCATTGCATTTTAAAGTATATTAAAAGGTAAGTAATTAAAACTATAATGCTAGTGGAGAATAGTGAACAAACCAATCGATAGCATAGAAAAAATCTCCCTCTATCTTATATATATGATGAAAGAGAGAGGGAGACTTTTTCTATGCTGTCGATTATTGTTCACTATTACCTAAACTTCGGGCTTCCCTTGTGGCTCAGCTGGTAAAGAATCCGCCTGCAATGCAGGAGACCTGGGTTCGATCCCTGGGTTGGGAAGATCCCTGGAGAAGGGAAAGGCTACCCACTCCAGTATTTTGACCTGGAGAATTCCATGGACTGTAAAGTCCACAGGGTCACAAAGAGTTGGACATGACTGAGCGACTTTCACTCACTATTACTTATACTTTACTCAAATCACTTGGCAATAATAGGGAAATTGGTTAAGTATTCTGAAAAAAAAAGCCCAAGTCTTCCTGTAAAATAATACAGTAAAAATCCTATTAATAAAGAGGTTAATATAGCAGTTTTCAAGTTCGTGTCTCATGAAGCCTAGAGGTTTCTGAGACTTTTTCAGGGATCTATGAGGTTAAAAACTTTTTTTTTTTTAAAGAAGAAAAACTATAATGAAAGAGTTTTTTAATTAACTTTTTTTTCACTGTGTTGACACTTGCACGTAAGTTGCAAAAGCAATAGTAGATAAAATGCTATGTTCACTATAACTCAGGGCAGTGGCACCAATTGTTCTAGAAGTGTATTTCTCACTGCCATACACCAGCAAGGGGGGAAAAAAGCCAATTTCACCTATGAATCTCCTTGATGAAGCAGTAAAAATTATTAACTTTATTTAATCTTGACCTTCTAATGCAACTTTTTAATATCCTGTGTGACAAATGGAAAATAGGCATAAAACATTCTGCTCCATGTGAAAGTATAATTCATGCTGGTTTTAAAGAAAATTACATCTGTGATTACTTGAGTTGAGAACTGAGCTAGCTGGTTTTTTCATGAGATACCATTTTTACCTTGAAAGAACAACTGACAACAAATTAGAGTGAATGAACAAAATGAGCAAGTTACATCAAGGAAAACAATGGGCCACGTATTTTGTCAATGACAACGTTTGAGCTTTTAAGCAAAAATTGGAATTTGGGGAAACCTGGCTTCTATCATCATGAATTTGACAATAACTGTGTCCAAATACTGAAAAACTTTTCTGATGAGGTCAGTTATAATAATAATGAATGTAATTATTGTGCTATTGTATACTAAATACCCCCAAATTTGAAAGATCTACACAAGTCATGAAGACAGTATTTTCCAAATGAGTATGAATTAAGTTCCAAAATCACATATGAGTAAAGCTGATGACACCACCCTTATGGCAGAAAGCAAAGAACTAAAGAGCCTCTTGATGAAAGTGAAAGAGGAGAGTGAAAAAGTTGGCTTAAAACTCAACATTCAAAAAACTAACATTATGGCATCTGGTCGCATCACTTCATGGCAAATAGATGGGGAAATAATGGAAACAGTGATAGACTTTATTCTTTTGGGCTCCAAAATCACTGCAGATGGTGACTGCAGCCATGAAATTAAAAGACGCTTGCTCCTTGGAAGGAACGCTATGACCAACCTAGACAGCGTATTAAAAAGCAGAGACATTCCTTTGCCAACAAAGGTCCCTATAGTCAAAGCTATGGTTTCTCCAATAGTCATGTAAGGATGTGAGAGTTGGACTAGTAAGAAAGCTGAGCCCAGAAGAACTAATGTATTTGAACTGTGGTGCCGAAGAAGACTCTTGAGCATCACTTGGACTGCAAGGAGATCAAACCAGGCAATCCTAAAAGAAATCAGTCCTGCATATTCATTGGAAGGACTGATGCTGAAGCTGAAGCTCCAATACTATGGCCGCCTGATGTGAAGAACTGACTCACTGGAAAAGACCCTGATGCTTGGAAAGATTGAAGGCAGGAGGAGAAGGGGATGACAGAAGATGAGAGGTTGGATGGCATCACTTGATGGACATGATTTGAGTAAACTCCAGGAGTTAGTGATAGACAGAGAAGCCTGGCATGCTGCAGTCCATGGGGTTGCAAAGAAGAGGACACGACTGAGTGACTGAACTGAACTGAACTGAAAAGTATCCTTTCAATATGCACGAAAGATCAACAGATGTTGATATAACAGAGCATAAAAATTAATTAGTATGGTTTCAGTCTCTTCTCTGCAATCAACATTTAAGAAACTGGTTTATTGAGTCTTGCTATAGAACAACAAAAAAACACCACTGTCTGAATGGCCCATGAAAATATTCCACACCTTACCAACTACATATATTTGTGGGACCAGATATTTTTTACAAGCTTGGATCAAAGCAACTTATCATCATTTAATTGAATGGACATCAAATCCTGAAGCAGAGTATGAAAATCTAGTTGTTTTCTATTGTCAGACATTAAAGAGATTTTGAAAACTTAAGGATTGTCACTCTTTTCAGTATTTTTTTATTTTAGAAAATATAGTTATTTTCCCTAGTAATAAATAAATCATGTTACCATGTAAGGAGTTAGTATTGTTTTTAATAATAATTTAAGATAACAAAATAATAAATATCTGTATCTGTAAACATCTCAGCTTTAATTTGTAATGTAGTATATATGGCAAGAATAACTCATAAACCAAAGCTCTCTGAAGTTAACAATAATCTCAAGAGTGTAAAGAGATACTGAGAACAAAATATCTGAGAATCACTGTTTCAAAGTATTCATTTCTAAAAATGAAATCATAAAACAATACAAAAAATCAGTAATTTTCTTCTCTTTGTATGAAGAATTCTAGATGTAAATAAGCAAAGGAAGAACTATCAGAGAAAAAACTCAATAAGTCTTTTAAGTTTGAAATGCTTGTTCATAAAGAAATATGTTTAAGTTTTGAGTCATACGATATACTGAGTCAATAAGATATACTATTCTAGGAAGTTTGGTTAAGATTTATATTTAATGAATAAAGATTTCATGTAAATCAATTAAACAAAAGAAAAAATATAAGAAATAAATGAATATGCTTACTATAGAAATAAGTGTAATATATCAATATAATAAGTATATTAATAATAGAAGGCAAAATTAATATACTTATACAGTAAAATATTCTATACCTAGTTAAAACTATGTTGTAAAGAATTTTTGTCAATATGTAGAAATACATATGATATAATGTTATGCAAACAAGAATAATCTAATGTTGCATAAAAAATGTAATCCTAGTTATATGTAGTTTCTGATGGGGAAACATTTTTTTCTACCTGAAAAGCAAACCTTTTTCTTCCTACTATTGCCTTCTACTTCTCTCACCATCCATAAATTTTTAATTATATTGGTCAGTCTCCCAGACAGTGATTGGACTTCTAATTACCTAATTATATCCTCTGACTATTAAAGAAATGGTATTCATGATTTTTTAAGTCTCAAAAAATAAATTTTCAGGTCCAGAATTTTCCAGGTTAATAAATTCATAGATGTCTGCTGGGAATATGAAATAGTACAGCCTATTTGAAAAATGGTCTGGCAGCTTCTTTTAAAAATTTAAAATATAACTACCTTACAGCCTAGAGATTGTACTTCTGGGCATTTATTCCAGGAAAATAGAATCTTGTGTTTCCACAAAACTTGTATATGAATGTTTATAGCAAATACATTCATCATAGCCCCAAACTGGAAACAACCCAGATGTCCCTCGCAAGTGAATAGTTAAACAAATTCTGGTTCACCTACATAATGGAATAGTACAGTAAAAAGGCACGCAGCAAGAAAGAGGTATGAACTATTTACACAGACAACATCTTGGATCAATCTTTTAAAAATTATGCTGAGTGAAAAACACCAGTCCACACACAAGTTACATATTATATTATTCCATATATATTATATTTTGAAATGTCAATACTACAGAAATGAATAGATAAATGGTTGCCAAGAGTTAAACATGGTGGGGGGGTGGGGAGCAGATACACAGGGAGGGTACAAACTGCTGGGCAGGAGAACAGTGAGTAGAGCCAAATAGGGCAACACTGGCAATCTCTGTGGTGATGAAACTGTTCTGTATCTTGACTGTACCACTATCAATACCCTGGCTGTGATATTTGGCTCTTGTTTTACAAGATATTTCCACTTAGGCAACTTACATAAAGACTGAGATATCTTTATATTATTTGTTAACACGGTATGCAAATCTATAATTATCTCAAAATTAAAAGAAAAAAAAAAGGCACAAACTGAAAGTCAAAAGCAGGACAAATTTTTTCAAAATATATGAGCTCCACTTTTAACAATAAAGGAAAAGGATAAGGGAAATATGCCTAAAATGTTTGAAATGTTTTTCTAAGTTTATGGGAATATGTTTCCTTTCTATCCTTCTTTAAAATCGAAAGCACTTTCTAAATTTTCTTAAATGAGACAGGGCCGTCACAACAGGAAACGAGAGTAATGACAATGTATTGAGCACCTAATTTATGCCATGATCTCTTCTAAGTATTATATAAGCAGTATCAGGATTAAACAGATTCATATCTGTATAGGGCAAAGTACATACCTGAGTACATAATAAGCACTATACAAAAATAAAACAGTAATTTGTCAACTACAAATTGGCACTTGCCTGTCAACTAAAATTCACACTTGCCAAGAGCACTGCCAGCAACTGAACAACAAGGGCCTTTGCCATCTGCCTCTGTGGAGATTGAACCCTGCCCTGCTGCAGCTGTTGACCTTCAACACCCCCTGAGGAAGTTCAGGGTGGACTGAGATACTCTGTGCTCCAGGGAATCTGGTGGAACAAGTCTTTAGATAGTTAGATATTTTCAGGAACTAATTTCATGATCCCAATCCTTGCATCTCTTCCTATCTAGAAAAAGCCCCAAATACCTTCATGATGACATCAGCTCCTCATGACTAGCAGAAAACCTTTTGTAAAGTAAGTGCTTGATTGCAGTGACCTCCCCCTTCACCAAAATCTTATATATTGACCTTCCCCCAGTGCCTCTTTGGAGAAGTCTCTCAGAGTTGTCTACAGTGCTGTCTCCCGGGCTGCGTTTTGCCACACACACAAGAAAAACAACTCGCAGCTCTCAAGTTGTGCATCTTTTTTAGTCAACAAAATCACACCTTTTAAGGGCATCATTTTATAACTGAGAAAGTTGACATAAAAGGTGAAACAACCTTCCTAAATTTACACTAGTAGTATATACTAGGATCAGGATTCCAATCCAGACTGTGATTTCTGTCTGTAATCTTTACCATACAAATAATATTGCTTTATGCAGTAACTCTCTAATTCCCTCCTGGCAGTTGTACCTTTGATCTGGTCATTTGATCCCATGGCTTTTTTGTTTGTCTTAACATAACTTATTCTCTTGCTTGGAGGAATGAGATTAAAGACATTGACATTTTCCTCAGGACCATATGCACATAAGTTGGGTTTAAGAGTCAAGAAAATGTTAACATGCTGAAGTTAGCAACAAATCAACTTCCCCTCCTCCCTAGTCAAGCCGCTGCCTTCTCTGTAGTAACATGACAGCAGGGAGAATAGGGAAGTGACCTACAGCTGCATCTTGATACAAGTATCCATGCCTTTGGAATTTTATCCTGTTTCCCAGTTTACAAAATTTGGTAACTCTAGCAACTTACCTTTTCATCCAAATGAATTAGCAGCCATCCATTATTCTTTAAAGACTCTAAATAGTTACTGCTTAAATGATATTAGCCTAAGATTCTTTTACTTACTAGGTTTCATTACTGTAGACAGATGAGGATATGCTCCTACTAGAACAAAGTCAATTAGAACCTACTTTACAACTTAAATTAATACTTTGTATACTGAATTTGGGGCTTCTCTGGTAGCTTAGCTGGTGAAGAATCCACCCGCAATGCAGGAGATCCCGGTTCATTTCCTGGGTCAGGAAGATCCCCCGGAGAAAGGATAGGCAATCCATCCCAGTGTTCTTGGGCTTCCTTGGTGGCTCAGTCGGTAAAGAATCCACCCGTGATACGGGAGATCTGGGTTCTATCCTTGGGTTGGGAAGATCTCCCAGAGGAGGGCATGGCAACCCACTCTAGTATTCTTGCCTGGAGAATCCCTGTAGACAGAGAAGCCTGGCAGGCTACAGTCCATGGGGTTACAAAGAGTTGGACACGACTAAATGACTATGCATAGCACATACTGAATTTGATTCCACTTCACAGCAACATTGCACAATGGTTCTAAGTTTTCTATATCCTCTTTATATTATATATCTATATATATATATATCTATATCTATATCTATATAAAATAGTAGCCATCCTAATGAGCCTGACATACTGTAGTCCCTGCAGTTGCAAAGAGTCGCACGTGACTGAGTGACTGAACTGACTGATCCTAACGCGTTTGAGATGGTATCTCAAAGTACTTTTGATTTGTATTTCCCTAATGATTAGTGATGGTAAGCATGTTTTCCTGTGCTTATTGGCCATTTGTTTGTAATCTTCTTTGGAGGAATGTCTATTCAAGTCCTTTGCCCATTTCTGAAATGGACTGCTGGTTTTGTTTTGTTGCACTTCCATAATGAGTAAATGATGATGAGTATCTTTTCAGATGATGGTTTGCTATGTACACATCATCTTTGAAGAACTTTGAAATTTTGACAATTTTTAATTGGATCTGTTTGTTATTTCTGAGGTTTGGGTGTTCTTTATGTATTCTGAATATTGGTTTTTATCAGGTAAGTGATTTTCAAATATCTTCTCCAAGAGTTGGCTCATTTTATCATTTTCTTAAGACAATATTTTAAAGAGCAGAAGTTCTAAACTGGTAAATTTTATTGTATGTGACTAATGTCATAAATAAAGGAAAAGAGGTTGGAAAGTAAGTTGATTTAAAGAATATATTATAGGGCAGCAGTGGAGAAACAGACATAGGGAATAGATTATGGACATGGGGAGAGGGGAGGAGAGGCTGAGATGTGTGGAGAGAGTAACATGAAAACTTACATTATCATATGTAAAATAGATAGCCAATGGGTGGTTTGATATATGGCCCAGGAAACTCAAAAAAAAAAAAAAAAAAAAGAATATAAAGGAATAAAATATTGTTAAAATTAAAAAAAAAAATTCTTGGCTTTTGTCCTATTCTGAATTCTTCTCCCATGTCCTTATTAAAATACTTGACCTTCCACCTTATTCCTGATGTCAGCTTACACAGGCATCATCTCACCCATGCGCTCTTCCTTTTCAAGGACTGAATTTCTCTCTCATTGTTCTTAACTCAACCTGGAAAGATTCTTCATTAATCTCATTCAATGTCCATGTATCTGAAATGAAATTACCATGTTGTTGGCTACCTTCGTGTTTATCTGTATGTCCATCTCCCTCTTAAAAACTCACTGATTCCTGGACCTTTCTGATGCTGACTCCAAACCTATATACATTTTGGAGCCTTCCTTTCCTCGCCTTCCCTCTTCCCTTTCTTCTTTTCCTTTCTTCTTTCTTTCTTCCATCCCTCCTTCCTTCTGCCTTCCCTTTCTTCAATAACTATCTGAGTATCTATTATGCAGAAGAAATTGTGGTAAGAACAAATAATACCAGAACAAAGTATATGTATTCCTTGCCTTCAATAGAGAGAGATGAAAAGGGGAAAAAAAAACAACAACAACTGAGTTTAGGGGAATTATAGTTTTGGTAAGCTGTACATAGGAAGGGCCCATTGTTTAACCCGGGGTGGGCAGGGAAAACTGTTCTGGAGGTAACTACCCAATTTCTTTTTTTTTTTTTACCTATACGAAGAATTAAGCTTATTGACATTGTTTTCATCATTAGATAACATTGACTGTGTCCTCAAGGGCCCTGCTCACCCTAGGGACTGATCACTTTATCATATTCTAGTCCATCTTCCGTACTAGCCCAACCTGCCCTAGAGCGTTCTCAAGTCTGAGCTACCTACGAGTTCCCCTATCTGACAAGGAGGGCATTCCTGGCCAGCATTTATTAGCACTTGACTTTATTCAACACAGAGTTCTCAAAATAGGAACCCTAAATTAATTCCACCGTTTTTACTGTCCTATGCTGCAGCTTTAATTCAGTGTAAAAAATAGCTAGAGGTGAGAGAACACATTTAATTAAATATTGTATGCAGCTGATGAATGTATACAAAAGCATCACCCAAGGGGTACAGATTTTTATAATGAGTTTCTTTCTGTGACTTTCTTTGACTTCCAACCCGGTTTGAACTTCTGCTTAAAAGGCCAGATTGCTCTTCTCTCTACTTTCAATTTCACAATAGGCTTTCTTGGAAGAGCTGAGTTGGTCCCACTTGCTGTTAGCACAGCAGGGTCCATCCTCATGATGCTTGAAATCTCACAGTTATCCTCAACTGCTATAACAATTCTTGACTAACTTAATGAGATTCAGCACCCCAGCCCTGATGTCAGAGTGAAGCTTTTCCTAAAGAGTTCAAGCACCGTCTAGTGAAGATCTTATTCTTTGCCATATTGTCAGTAAAAAGAGAAATATTTCTCATAACCCAATGACCTTGAATTTACTAACGAAGTTAACTAAAACTCAGTAAATGTGCTTATGTTTTCACTGACAACAAAAGACAAATCACAGATCGCGTGGAACATAGTTTCATGATGCCATTTATTCTTTTGAGACAGTCTCTCCTAACCTCTACCTCCATAAATCCATTTTAATGAATTTATTCTGTGACTGTACATATAAAAACTTCTTGATATACAAGCTATTGTCCAAGAATACAACTGCCCAGGTGACTCAACCGATCAAGAATCTACCAGCAAGGCAGGAGACCCAGGTTTGATCCCTGGGTCGGGAAGATCCTCTGGAGAGAGAAATGGCAACACACTTCAGTATTGTTGCTTGGAGAATCCCATGGATAGAGGACCCTGGCAGGCTGCAATCCCTGGGGTCACAAAGAGTCGGACACAATTGAACAACTAACACACACAATAATTTAGTGCAAGAAAAATTCACTGGTTTGAGAGAAGACAGTGTATCATGGTGGAGGCCATGGCCTGATAGTTCACCTTTGGTAAAATTATCATTCAGGGTGATCATCTGGCAGGTGATATCTGGGGAATATCTTAATATTCCCCAGGTGGGAATATTAAGGCATAAAGTGTTAGTCACTCAGTCATGTCTGACTCTTTGTGACCCCATGGGCTGTAGCCTGCTAGGCTCCTTTGTCCATGGGGATTCTCCAGGGAAGAATACTGGAGTGCGTTGCCACTGCCTTCTCCAGGGGATCTTTCTGACCCAAGGATCAAACCTGTGTCTCTCACATTGGCAGGCAAATTTTTTTGCAGTCTAAGCCACCAGGGAAGCGAACTTTAGGTAGGTAGGGTTATAATATAAAAGCTTATTTTAATCAACATAAATGCCTATTTTACTTATCCCAAATTACACAACCATCCAAAGAATTTTTTTTAAATGCATATGTGGTAACTCCTTTCTTTAAAAGAAAAAAAAATTACCTAATTGAAATAATAGCTAGAACTTTTTTGTTTTTGCAAAGTTTTTCTGCTGATATTCTTAATTGCTCTTATTAGCATCTGTAAAGTCCACTGAAATCAAGCAAAATGCCGGGCTGGATGAAGCACAAGCTGGAATCAAGATTGCTGGAAGAAATATCAATAACCGCGGATACGCAGATGACACCACTCTTATGGCAGAAAGCAAAGAGGAACTGAGGAGCCTCTTGATGAAAGCGAAAGAGGAGAGTGAAATGCTGGCTTAAAACTCAACATTCAAAAAACTAAAATCATGGCATCAGGTCCCATCACTTCATGGTAAATACATGGGGAAACAATGGAAACATTGGAGAGAATTTATTTTCTTGGGCTCCAAAATCACTGCAGATGGTGACTGCAACCATGAAATTAAAAGACGCTTGCTCCTTGGAAGAAAAGCTATGACCAACCTAGACAGCACATTGAAAAGCAGAGACATTACTTTTCTGACAAAGGTCTGTCTATTCAAAGCTATGGTTTTTCCAGTAGTCATGTATGGATGGACTATATGAGATGCAAGTTGGACTATAAAGAAAGCTGAGAGCCAAAGAATTGATGCTTTTGAACTGTGGTGTTTGAGAAGACTCTTGAGAGTTCCTTGAACTGCAAGGAAAGCAAACCAGACAATCCTAAAGGAACAATCCTGCATATTCATTGGAAGGACTGATGCTGAAGCTGAAATTCCAATACTTTGGCCACCTGATGGGAAGAATTGACTCATTGGAAAAGACTCTGATGTTGGGAAAGGTTGAAGGCAGAAGGAGAAGTGGATGACAGAGGATAGGGTGGTGGGATAGCATCACCGACTCGATGGACATGAGTCTAAGCAAGCTGCAGGAGTTGGTGAAGGACAGGGAAGCCTGGTGTGCTGCAGTCCATGGGGTCGCAAAGAGGAAGACACGACTGAGCAACTGAACTGAACTGAAAGCCCATTGAAAAGGTCTCAATGAAGCTTCCTAAACTGGTTTTTCTCATTCAGAAAAGTTCCTAAGTAATTTGACTTTTGTTTTATAGGTACCAACAAACCAGTTGTTTATAATGAGAGCACCCTAGCATGGGACTAGTCTAAAATTTCAAGTGTTACTTTTTCTCATACCTGAAAGATCCCTCATGCAATCCAGAGTCCAATATTTATGCTTTGTGATGGGGATTATAGGAATTGAAAAAATATTATTTATTATTAATATTAGGATTCCACATTTTTATTTAGGTATTCACATATCTAGTCTTATATTCAAAAAGTTACCTTTTGTCAAAATCGATTATTTCTCAAGACTTATAAATCATATTAATCTTAAAGTTTGAGATAATGTTGAATTAGATAGTTACCATTTCTTTTGATCATTTCATCTTACTTTTTTCAAATAGATTCACTGTTTCAGCTCTGGAAGTTCACATTATCATAACTCCAATTATTAACTACCTATACATTGTTCTGGATGCAGCCTTATTAAGTTTAAAATTGAATATTTTGGAGATGAACAGAGTATTTACTTATCATGAAGATATTTGGAATGCTATCCTAAACTCACTTATATTAAACAAACCTAATATTTCCTCAGCTTCCTTGGTGGCTCAGCGGTAAAGAACCCACCTGCCTATGCAGAAGACAATGGTTCAATCTCTAGATAGGGAAAATCTCCTGGAAAAGGAAATGGCAACTCACTCTAGTATTCTTGCCTGGGAAATCCCGTGGACAGAAGAGCCTGGAGGGCTACAGTACATGGGGTCACAAAAGAGTAAGACACAACTTAGCAAATAAATAACAACAATAAAAAAATATTTCCTCATGTTGGATATATATATGGGGAAGGAAGGAACAAGAAGAGGGGAGGTTAGAGACACTTCCTCTCGGGAAAGCTGCTGAGAAAAAGGCTCTTCAGCTGGACTGTTTGCCATCAATTTTTTTTAAATGCGAACTATGCTTTCAAATTATCTAAGGGTTGTCATGTGGAAGATATAATTTGGCTAACTGACCCAGAGAGCAGGACCAAGGCCAATGAGAGAATGTGATAGTTATTTTAACTCAAGATAAAATAGAAATGCCTAGGGTCAAAGTGCTCCAAATATGGAAGAGACTGCATCAGATACTAGGAATCATATTATAGAGTACTCCCTATGTACTGAGCACATACTAAGCACTTTTACTGTAAGTCAGTATTTGAGGTACTGCAATGAATTGAAAAATGGGCCCCTCAAAGATGGGTCCATATCCTAGAACCAGAACCCGTGAAAGTCTCCTTATTGGGAACCTACAGAGCTGAATAGGCTTTTTTAGTTAAGGATCTTGAGATGAAGAGATGAGGTTAGGCTCTAAAACCAATGACAAGTGTCCTTTTAAGCGACACAGAGTGGAGAAGTCTACATGGAAATGGAGGATGAGATTGGAGAGATGTGACCGCAGCCAAGGTAGCCCAGGGAAACTGACAGCCGCTAGAGGCGGAAGAGACAAGGAAGGCGTCTCCCTTAGAGTTTCTGGAAGGCGTGCAGTCCTGCTGCTGCTTTGACTACAGACTTCTTGCCTGTACAAGTGTGAGTGATTACATGTCTGTTATTTTAAGGAAACTAAAGCTGGTACCAAAACATGCATTAGCCTAATTTTGCAGCTAAGGCACAGAGGGCCACAGAAGTTAGTAACTTGTTGAAAGTCATACAGCTACAGAGGCAGAACCAGGGCTAGGAGAGAGGCGGTCTGGCACAGAACTCACATGCCTGAACCCAGAGCTACATTCTTCTCCTGGTAGTGAGTTCCCTCTCTCTGGTTGCCAGTTGGAGATTGGAAAACTGCTTGATGAGGCTCAATTATTAAGTAAGCAGAAGACTAGATTCAGACATGCTAATAACAGTATGTTGTATCAGAGCTTAGCAATCACACTCTGATCCTGAGGTTCCACTTGAACAGCCAATGGTTCAGTTGATTTTTCAGGGTTGCCCAAGAATCGATAATTTAAAAAAAGACTTCTTTCCAGTGAATTCTCCTAGCATATTCATGTTTGGGAATGATAGAACTAGATACCTTTTGCAGTGTTTTGCAGCTCTGAGCATGCGTGTTCCATACCTCTATTAACTCTCAAGTCAATTTCTGTCTCTTTTCCCCAAAGTGGGAGATAACAGGAAGTGAGGGCTCTTTCATTTTTCTTGTATCATCCACGTCGCCTAGGATTCCAGAGCTGTTCTCTGTCCTTGTTTCTTTATGAGTGACTGCTGCTGCGTCGCTTCAGTTGTGTCCGACTCTGTGCGACCCCATAGACGGAAGCCCACCAGGCTCCGCTGTCCCTGGGATTCTCCAGGCAAGAACACTGGAGTGGGTTGCCATTTCCTTCTCCAGTGCATGAAAGTGAAAAGTGAAAGTGAAGTTGCTCAGTCGTGTCTGACTCTTCGCGACCCCATGGACTGCAGCCTACCAGGCTCTTCTGTCCATGGGATTTTCCAGGCAAGAGTACTGGAGTGGGGTGCCATTGCCTTCTCCCTTATGAGTGACTATAATGGTCTAAATTATACACGGAATAAGTTCACTGTTTTACTACTTTGGTGTTTTGCAACATAATAAAAGAAAATGAAATCAGGCCTGTCCTAAAGCAAGATTAGATAAAAGGTGCTTGCTTCATGGCCCCACTGATAAGAAGCCTAACAATCATGATGGAAATTCACTGTAAACAAGAGTCCGAAAAGAGATAAGCCAAGGTACTAGGGCTTAACAGTTTTGGAATTTTGAGAGCTTTCCAAGATATATTAGAGATTAAAGTTTTGGGGGGAAACATTCTTTTCATATATGTGTAGACTGCAGTTGAATTGGACTCCTAGAACTTAACAGTCAAACATTTTAATCGGCAGGATTATTATCCTAAAAGTAAGGGAGTAACAGGTGGAAAGATTGTGGCATTTCTCAAGGAAACAGGAAGGAAGGGCCCAACTGAAAGGGGTAAACTGTGGTTAGTCTTCCTAACCACTCTATTTTAGATCATCACTTCAGAGTCCAGACTGAACTTGACCAAGATTGTACAATTACTATCCTGTGGAGCTGGAACTTTGAATCTCTTTCAAAGACCATGCTATTTCTATTGCATCAATGTTTCAGGGACTGAGCAAGCATTGGAATCCCCTGGAGGGCTTGGTAAGCCATGGATTCCTGGGCCCCATCCCGAGAGTTTCTAACTCAGAAGGTCTGGCAGACCTCGCATGTAGGACAAGTTCTCAGGTGATGCTGATGCTGCTGGACCAGGGACCACCCTTTAAGAACAGCTGTGTAATTGCACCCTTTGGGAGGGTCAGAAAATTGTAGCCAGATATTCCTCTAGCGAAAAGGGTTCCCCAGATGATTTAGACCAGAATTTACAAGCTGATAGCATCAGACATGTTATTTAGTGGTCAATATTGTAAATCTAGAGACTTTTGGATAAAAATTTTTTTCTGAAAAAGATCATAAGATCTAACATGGCAAAATTCAATTCAAGCTTGGTATTAGCTTCCCCTTTGAGGACAAATGTGAACCTTTCTACCATTTCACATGTTTACTTTACCTGCTTTGCTTTACCCTTAAATATAATAGGTAGAATTTATTGGATTATTAAATTCTATTATTAAGTAAATACTTTTATTTGCCTGTGTTGTAAGTGCTTTACCTGTATTAACTGTTTAACTCTATAACCCTCTATGAGGAGAGTTTTACTCAGAGTAAATTAAGGCTGTGGGAAAAAATAAACTAACATGGGGTGAGACACTATAGCAATTTATTTCCACAGCTCATGTGTATATAAATGTAAGCTTTATAGGCTATACTATCTTGCAAATGATAGCAATCAAACTAGCAGGGTACTGTTGGTGAGCATTCTACATGTATTAATTCACTTAACCTTTACAACAATGCTATGAATCAGTATAATTATTTCCATCTTATTGAAATGGAAACTAAGGCAGAAAAAATTAAGCATTCTGGCTAAATTCACTTAGGTAGTATTAGCAGAACAAACAGGTACTTGAATCCAAGCCACCTGAACCCAGAGTCCATACTCTTCACTTTTAAGTTCAATGGTAGGCATTCATGTCTGACTCTGGCCTAGACCAATTCCTCCTTTTTGCAAACAAAGAAAGTGAGTATCTGAGAGGTCAAATGTCTTCATTAGAATTGTGGGATGAGTTAGCAAGGGATCATGTTCCAACTTAGGAATACCAACAAGTACTCCAACAATGATCCCCAGTAGGAATTTTGGCTATTATTGCAATATAAATGGCAAAGAGGTTTAATAAATGTTAATAAGATTCTACTTATTGTTTTTAACCTAAAGGCAGTCTCAAATGGCACTCCAGTTGTTCTCAGCCCTGGCTACACATTGAGAAGTCTCACTTTGGGATTTTAAAAAACACTGCTTCAAGCCCCACCCTAGGACAATTAAATTAATAA
Organism: Giraffa tippelskirchi; assembly: GCF_054371585.1. Classification (NCBI taxonomy): domain Eukaryota; kingdom Metazoa; phylum Chordata; class Mammalia; order Artiodactyla; family Giraffidae; genus Giraffa; species Giraffa tippelskirchi. The sequence continues at coordinate 25,162,405 of NC_137284.1, forward strand.
AATCAGATTCCTTGAGGAATGGTGTCTAACATATATATATATATATACACACACACATATATGTTTTAATTTTAGGATTCCAGGTGATTCTAATGTGTAGCCAGGATTGAGAAGAATTGAGAAATGTTGAATTACATTATCAGGATATGCAGAGTGGGTGCAATAACTGGTAATTAGACATTGATATTATCTTCTTCTGAAGGTTGTATTGGTTCCTGTAAAGATATCTATCTAGTTCCATGTTCAATGCCAACTGCATCCCTATAACCAAATGCAGTAATTGCTTGTTACTGATGTATGTCCATGAATAATTGAATACTTACTTTGCTCCTGCTCCCAATTAACTTCTGTGACTGAAGGGACCTGGGCGCCTCCTGTAAGAAATAAACAGACTTAATCTGCTAGCTGTTTTTGGTTAATGTCCATGTTTATTACTCTTGCCCCTTGCTCCGTCTAATCTGATGTTCTTTCTGCTGCTTACATGTGATTGATTTGTTCAGTGATACTGCAGGAAGTGTCATGTGAAGAACTCTTGAGTCCTCAGACCACCTCTGCTCCTCATGACAATTGTATAATGGGCCATTGTCAGTTCAAAAGTGAAAAAAAAATTAGGAAGTTTTGCACACACAAATTCATCTAGACAAGTCATTTCAAGTTCTATTTCGAGTCATATCCAATCTTACTGAGGTAACATAATGAGAATTATCCAAGCAATGCTTTGTCAGCAAAACAACATAAATTTGAATGAGCATTTGCAGAGTACTTTCCTCCTCTTCTGCAAAATTTTCCACACTTTATTACAGTTATCCTTTTAAGGACTGCCTTTTCTGTAAGAATCTAGGCTCTGTAAGTACAGGAATTACGTCTGTCTTCTTATTATCATGTCCCCAAGTCCTAGCCTATTGTATGCACTAAATAAACAGTTTCTGAACTTATAGTTGAATGAATATTTCAGCTAGGCATTGAAGACAGAATTAAAAACAAGACATGATTGCTGTCATTGAGGAGCTTATAAGATTAAGAGAGAAACACAAACATTTAAGAATTATAATCTGACATGGTTCAGTTCAGTTCAGTTGTTCAGTCGTGTCTGACCCTTTGCGATCCCATGGACTGCGGCATGCCAGGCTTTCCTGTCCATGACATGCTTAGGGCTTTAATAAAGGTACGTATAAAGAAGGAAGGGGCTTCCCATGTGGTACAGTGGTAAAGAATCCACCTGTCAATATAGGAGACACAGGAGACTTGGGTTTGATCCCTGGGTTGGGAAGATCCCCTGGAGTAAGAAATGGTAACTCACTCCAGTATTCTTGCCTGGAAAACCCCATGGACAGAGGAGTCTGGCAGACTACAGGCCATGGGGTTGCAGACAGTTGGACACAACTGAGTGACTGAGCATGCTGCACACATGAGGAAGGAGAGGGCTGTTGCATGGTAACAATCTACACATCAAATCTGTCCTTAGAGTACAGCAACCATAAAAGTTAAAATTTCTTGGATGTACTTTATGTTATAAATTTTAACCCAGGACAAAGTAAATACATTATTCTCAAGCCAAACTAAATTTTAAAAATTGATCCCTAAAATCAGAAAAAAAAAAAGCAAATGACCCTAAGTGTTGGTTAATTTAATGGAATAGCAACACAGAGGAACATTGAAAAGTTATCTTTAAAGCCCAATCATTTGAATGTACATACTTAGTTCAATATACCAGCAATGGTCGTGTGTTGATTCACCTTTTTTACCCTCTGTGATATCTTATTGCAGAATCGGTCCCCAGTTTCCTCAGGCCTCCCTGTGTCAATGCCCTTGGATGTGTGCTCTGTCACTCAGTTGTGGCCAACTCTTTGAGACCTCATGGACTGTAACCTGCCAGGTTCCTCTATCCATGGGATTTCCCAGGCAAAAATACTGAAGTGGGTTGCCATTTCCTTCTCCAGGAGATCTTTCAGACCCAGGGGTTGAAATTATGCCTCTTGTACTGCAGGCGGATTCTTTACCGCTGAGCCACCAGTAAAGACACGGTGCTAGGGCTGCAGAAGCAGACTAGCACTAGCTGGGTGGTTTGAACAACAAATGCTTATTGTACCACAATTATGAGAGTTCGAAGTCTGAGATCAAGATGTCAGCTAGTCCTTGCTTTCTTTGAAGGTTCTAGGAAAGGTTCTTTTCCCGGCCTCTCTTTTAGCTTCTGAGAATTTCTTGGCTTATGGCAGCATAATTCTAATTTTTATATGGTGTTCTCTGTGTGTGTGTATCTGTCTCTAAATTTCCCCCTTTCATAAGGCATATTGGATTAGGTCATGCTTATAAGGTCATATTGCAAATACCATATGATATCACTTATAAGTGGAATCTAAAATATGACATGCGTGCATACCTGCTAAGTCGCTTCAGTCGTGTCTCTTTGTGACCCTATGGACTGTAGTGCATGGGGTTCTCCAAGCAAGAATACTGGAGTGGGTTGCCATTTCCTACTCCAGGGAATCTTCCCAACTGAAGGATCGAACCTGTGTCTCTTATATCTCCTGAACTGCCAGGCAGGTTCTTTACCACTAGCACGATCTGGGAAGCCCCAAAATATGGCATAAATGAATCTCTCTATGAAACAGGAACAAACTCATTGACATAGAGAATAGACTTCTGGTTGCCAAGGCAGAGAGGGGGAAGGGAGAGGTATATACTGGCAGACTGAGGTTGGAAGATGAAATTATCACATTTAGAGTGAATAAACAATAAGGCCCTACTGTATAGCACAGGGAATTATATTCAATATCCTATGATAAGACATAATGAAAAGATATTAAATGTGTGTATATAACTGAGTCACTTTGCTGTACATCAGAGATTGGCACATTGTAAATCAACTATACATCAATAAAAAGACATTGGATTAGAAGGTCATACTGCATTAGGGTCCCACTCTACTCCAAGATGATTTCAGCTTAATTTAACTGATTATATCCGCAACAAATTTAATTCCAATTAAGTTCACACTCTGAGGTATTTGAGGGGATGGTCAGGACTTCAAACTATGAATTAAGAGAAACAATTAAACCCATGACACTTGTTTCGGACAATGAGATGATAGCAAATTTAAAGAAGCAGAGATCTGAAAAGCGCTTGTGCTTTGGAAATTGCTCTCTCTTACGGCCTTTAGAGAAATGCCACTACTACCATGTAAACAAGCGTGGACTAGTCTGCTGGATGATGAGAAAACCATGACCTTGTTGCCCCCATGACAAATGTACAACTAACCTCCATTGGCAGAGACACTGAGGTGACTGGCAGCTGACCTCAGTGAGACAGTCTAGGAGACTAGCAGAAGAAACACCAAGCTAAACTCAAGTCAAATCACATTTTGAGTTGAAAGAAGTCTGTTGTTTTAAGACACAAATTTTGCAATGCTTCGTTATACAACAACAAATAACTTACTGTGTTTTAGGAATATTTGAAGACACCAGTCAATTTCCAACACTCAAGTTTTGAAGCTTTTGCATGAATAACTTGTTGCTATTTCCAACAAGAAAATTTGGCCTGGTAAATTTAGCTGCTACTCAAGCTTGTCTCCTGCCTTTTCACTTCTATTTCAAGGGAGCCTCCTGGAATGAGTAAAGGGATTTTTTACAAAAGGAAGTTCTGTAAATTGCCTTGTTGTATTGTTTAGAGAAAGAAGGAAAAGAGAGAGGCTTCTTTCTCAATGCTATTATTTCTTTCTACATTCTAGATAGCCATCATTCAAGGATTATCGATCTTCCATTTATTTAACAATCAGCACATCCTTAATTCAGCAAGTTTATTTAGCCTCTATAGGCCGCAAGGTGCTTATATAAAAGATGTTGAATACACTTGCTGTATCTTAGGTAGAGTTATCTAGCTATCAGATTTTACAACATACACTCATAATCTCAGAGAGGACTCTAAAATGTTATTTGTTCTAATATCTTACCAATGCAGGAATATTCTCTATGCCATTCCCAACAGGCAATCTTTTCTCGTCTGCTTGCACACTTCTCATGATGAAAGGCTCTTTATCTTATGAGGAAGCCAGTTTCAGTCTAGAATAGCACTGCTTGTCCGTAAGTATTTCCTTCTCTTGACCTCAACTATTCCTTCTCTGACTGCCCAGGTCCTCCAAGGCTCTGTCCTTCCACCATTTTTGCTACAGAATATCTATTTCCTCTTCATGTGACAGCCCTCAGAACAGTCTAACTGTATAGACCTAACAATGTTTCTTCTCTAAAAAGGAATGTTCTGATACATCCAAAGCTCACCAACATTCTTAACAATTTCCAGAACAAGTGGAGAGAGTATTAGAAAGTTTGACTTGGGAAAAAAAAACAGAATTAACTGCAGACAGAAATATAATGAAATAATATGACTCACTACTGCTGTGGGTGCCCTTTCTGGGGAAATATTAGTGAGGTGATCAAGAGAAGTGAACTTTAAGTTCAATTTAATGCCTTTAACAAGAAATGTACCTCACACATGATCAGGATATCTAGGGATTATTTTTCAGTTTCTTCTCAAAGGTGAGCCTGTTTGAGAAGTTGGCTGTTAGAGATGATGTTGATAAAATAAATCTTATTGCCTATGGACTTTTACTCAAGAGACAGTAAGTAAAATGTTCCCCTAGCTGTATTACTCTAGAGGGCAGATTTAAAGGAAGTTTATGATTGTTTCTGTCAGTGAAGATCATACTCTTTATCTTGGTCTTCAACCTGAACTGTGTCCAGCTGAGGAGTGCTTCTATCTTGGACATTGCTATAAAAAGGCATCAACTTTTTCTGAAAATAAACCAAGTTTAGTTAGTGGTTTACTCAGCTCCAGTGCCCACTTATCTTTGAAGAATGTTAAATTAGGAAATAAGTCCACAAATCACTGTATTGAAATTGTTGTTCAGTCACTCAGTCTTGCCCTATTCTTTGCCACCCCATGGACTGCAGCATGCTAGGCTTCCCTATCCTTCACCAGCTGCTGAAGCTTACTCAAACTCATGTCCATCGAGTCAGTGATGCCATCCAACCATCTCGTTCTTGTCGTCCCCTTCTCCTCCTGACTTCAATCTTTCCCAGCATCAGAATCTCTTCTAATGAGCTAGATCTTCGCATTAGTTGGCCATATTATTGGAGCTTCAGCTACAGTCCTTCCAGTGAATATTAAGGACTGATTTCTTTTAGGATTGACTGGTTTTATTTCTTTGCTGTCCAAGGGACTCTCAAGAGTCTTCTCAAACACCACAGTTCAAAAGCATCAATTCTCTGGGGCTCAGCTTTCATTATGGTCCAACTCTCACATCCATACATGACTATTTTTAAAACCATAACTTTGACTAGACAGACGTTTGTCAGAAAAGTAATGCCTCTGCTTTTTAATATGCTGTTTAGGTTTGTCATTGCTTTTTGTCCTAGGAGCAAGGGTCTTTTAATTTAATGGCTGCAGTCACTATCTGCAGTGATATTGGAGCCCAAGAAAATAAAGTCTTTCACTGTTTCCATTGTTTCCCCATCTATTTACCATGAAGTGATGGGACCTGATGCCATGATCTTAGTTTTTTGAATGTTGAGTTTAAAGCCAGCATTTCACTCTCCTCTTTCACTTCATCAAGAGGTTCTTTAGTTCCTCTTTACTTTCTGCTGTTAAGAGTGGTATCATCTGCATATCTGAAGTTATTGATATTTCTCCCAGCAATCTTATTTCAGCTTGGGCTTCAACCAGTCCAGCATTTCACATGATATACTCTACATATAAGTTAAATAAGCAGGGTGACAAAATACACCCTTGAGGTACTCCTTTCCCAATTTGGAACCAGTCCATTGTTCCAATTCTGGTTCTAACTGTTGCTTCTTGACCTGTATACTGGTTTCTTAGGAGGCAGGTAAGGTGGCATTACCATCTCTTGAAGAATTTTTCACAGTTTGCTGTGATCCATACAGTCAAAGGATTTAGTGTAGTCAATGAAGAAGAAGTAGAAATTTTTCTGGAATTCTCTTGCTTTTTCGATGATCCAGCAGAAGTTGGCAATTTGATCTCTGGTTCCTCTGCCTTTTCTAAATCCAGCTTGAACATCTGCAAGTTCATGGTTCACATACTGTTGGAGCCTAGCTTGGAGGATTTTGACCATTAACTTGCCAGAGTGTGAAATGACTGCAGTTTTGAGGTAGTTTGAACATCCTTTGGCATTGCCTATCTTTGGATTGGAATGAAAACTGACCTATTCCAGTCCTGTGACCACTGCTGAGTTTTCCAAATTTGCTGAAATATTGAGTGCAGCACTTTAACAGCATCATCTTTTAGGATTTGAAATAGCTGAGCTGGAATTCCATCACCTCCATTAGCTTTGTTCATAGTGATGTTTCCTAAGGCCCACTTGACTTCACATTCCAGGATGTCTGGCTCTAGGTGTGTGATCACACCATCATGGTTATCTGGGTCATTTAAGATCTTTTTTGTATAATTCTTCTGTGTATTCTTGCCATTTCTTAATATCTTCTGCTTCTGTTAGGTCCATACCATTTCTGTCCTATATTGAAGTTTTGAGGATACAAATGCCTTTAACAGGCAGAAAGGGGTTCCAAGCCTGGCTCCTTCACTTATCAATCATATAAGCTTGAGCAAGTTACTGCTTTTTTCTTAAATCTCTGGTTGTTGTTTTTTTTAATAAAATGCCGATAATAATTACCAGAGAGTAAGAGAATGGTATGTAAGGTTATTTCATTCTTTGAACATGCATACTTAACTTGTATCAAGCAGCAAAGGCCTTGCACTTCTCGTAATGATTATTATTATCGATTATTGAATAACGAAAATGCAATCCTTAAAGTAAAGATGGCTTCTTAGAACATCATAAAAGTAGTTTTCCTTAACTAAAGCAATGGAGCTATTTCAGAGGTGTGTATTATACTATTAAAACATGGAGAAGACAGAAGAAAATTTATTAAAGTTTAGGGTTCAAATATGAAGCAGCTTAGCTTTTGCCCAAGGAGTTTCTGAGCATGTGTTATATGACCAGAATTTGATGTCTGGTCTTCCATGTAAGAGGTGTGAGCCTAGATAAACTTGGATTTCAGTCTCTTCATCCACAGATTAAAAGTCTTCCTTTGTATAATATTAAATGGCTCCTTTTATATTCTACTAAAATTAAATCTTCTCACTCTCTGTTTTTCTTTTAATTATTCCCAAAGTAAGTATCTAGGCATATATATCTTCACTGTTGTAAGTATGTAAACCTTATTTCCTATGGTCATTGATGACAATAATTCTAATCTATTTTATATTATGCCTCTTTCCCACGGCATACAGTATCAAGCTGAGGGTTAAAAATTATAGGTGTTTGGTAAGCCAGTGGAGGATACAATTGATTATGATGAGAGAGAAGACTTAACCACACATTATACTGTGCACTCGTGAAACTCCTATTATTCAACGTATAACTTAAATGGCACATCTTCATTCATAGTTTCCTTTACCATTCCCCCCAACACAGACACATGCATACACCATGCAACAGCCTCAGGATAAGTTACTCAGTTTTCTGTGTGTCTATAAATGTTTTAACTTTAGCAGAGACTGGTTTCTCACTCAGTTTATTTATTTAGGTGCCTGTGACTTCTTCTAGATTTTGAGAGCTTTGAAAGAAAGTGCATATAAATTCTAATATATTACTTAGTATCTGGGTTTCAGAAAATATCTATTCACTGAATGAATAACAATAATGAGAAGGATGAGAATGATAGCAGCTAAATTTATTCGAGTATTTTTTAATGTATTAGGCATTTTTCTGAGCTCTCCATGAATTCATTATATGGACACAACAACTCTATGAGAGAGATACTGTTATTTTCACCATTTTATCAATGAAAAAAACAAGAACAGTGTATTTATTAAATAACCTGCTAGGCAATAAGATTCAGAGTTAGGGATTAAAACCTGATATTTTGCTTCCAATGAATAGTTAATTAAACTCTATTCTATGCTGTCTCTCCTGAACAACTAAATAAATAATTAATGAGCAAATAAAAAGGTCAGGTAGGAGATGGCAACAGTGAACACTGACATTTTAGGAATCAGTGAACTAAAATGGATGGGAATGGGTGAATTTAATTCAGATGACCATTATATCTACTACTGTGCACAAGAATCCCTTAGAAGAAATAGAGTAGCCGTCATAGTCACCAGGAGTCCGAAATGCAGTATTTAGGTGCAATCTCAAAAATGATAGAATGATCTCCATTCGTTTCAAAGGCAAACCATTCAGTATCACAATAATTCAAATCTACACCCCAGCCACTAATGCCAAAGAAGCTGAACACTTCTATGAAGACCTATAAAACCTTCTAGAACTAAAACTAAAAAAAAGATTTCCTTTTTATCATAGGGGATTGGAATACAAAAGTAGGAAGGCAAGAGATACTGTGCGTAACAGGCAAGTTTAGCTTTGGAGTCCAAAATGAGCAAGGCAAAAGCTAATGGAGTGTTGCCAAGAGAACTCACTGGTCATAGCAAAAACCTATTTCCAACAATATGAGAGACAACTCTGCATGTGGATATCACCAGATGGTCAATACCAAAATCAGATTGGTTGTATTCTTTGCTGCCCAAGGTGGAAAAGCTCTGTACAGTGAGGAAAAACAGGACCTGAAGTTGACTACGGCTCAGGTCCTGAGGTCATTATTGCAAAATTCAGTTTTACATTGAAGAAAGTAGGGAAAACCACTAGACCATTCCGATATGATCTAAATCAAATCCCTTATGATTATATGGTAGAGGTGACAAATAGATTCAAAAGATTAGATCTGGTAGACAGAGTGCCTGAAGAACTATGGACAGAGTTCATAACGTTGTACAGGAGGTGGTGACCAAAACCATCCCAAAGAACAAGAAATTCAAGAAGGCAAAATAGTTGTCTGAGGAGGCCTTAAAAATACCTGAGAAAAGAAGAGAGGTGAAAAGCAAAGGAGAAAGGGAAAGACATACCCAACTGAGTGCAGTTAAGTGAAGTCTCTCAGTTGTGTCCAAATCTTTGCAACCCCATGGACTCTAGCCTACCAGGCTCCTCTGTCAATGGGATTTTCCAGGCAAGAGTACTGGAGTGGGTTGCTATTTCCTTCTCCAGGGGATCTTCCCGACCGAGGGATCAAACCTGGGTCTCCCGCATTGTAGACAGACGCTTTTACCATCTGAGCTACCAGGGAAGTCCATTGAGTGCAGAGTACCAAAGAATTGCAAAGAGAGATAAGAAAGCCTTCTTAAGTGAACAATGCAAAGAAATAGAGGAAAACAATAGAATGTGGAAGACTAGAGATATCTTTAGGTAAATTAGAGATACCAAGGGAATATTTCATGCAAAGATGGATAAAATAAAAGACAGAAATGGCAAGGATCTAACAGAAGCAGAAGAGATTAAGAAGAAGTGGCAAGAATACAGAGAAGAACTGTACAAAAATGTCTTAATAACCCAGATAACCACGATGGTGTTATCTAGGTCACTCACCTAGAGACAGACATTCTGGAGTGCAAAATCAAGTGGGCCTTAGGAAGCATTACTATGAATAAAGCTGTTGGAATTCCAGCTGAGCTATTTCAAATCCTAAAAGATGATGCTGTTAAAGTGCTGTACTCAATATTTCAGCAAATTTGGAAAACTCGGCAGTTGCCAGAAGATGGGAAAAGTTCTGTGTTCATTCCAATCCCTAAGAAAGGCAATGCCAAAGATTGTTCAAACTACCTTACAATCATGGTCATTTCACATGATAACAAGGTGATATTCAGAATCCTTCAATCTCGCTTTAGCAGTACATGAACTGAGAAGTTCCAGATGTGTAAGCTGGACTTAGAAAAGGCAGAGGAACCAGAGATCAAATTGCCAACATCTTGCAGGATATAAAATTAACACACAGAAATCCCTTGCATTCCTATACTCCAATAATGAGAAAACAGAAAGAGAAATTAAGGAAACAATACCATTCACCATTGCAACAAAAAGAATAAAATATTTAGGAATATATCTACCTAAAGAAACAAAAGACTTATATAGAGAAAACTATAAAACACTGATGAAAGAAATCAAAGAGGACACAAACAGATGGAGAAATATACCGTGTTCATGGATTGGAAGAATTAATATAGTGAAAATGAGTATACTACCCAAAGCAATCTATAGATTCAATGCAATCCCTATCAAGCTACCAATGGTATTTTTCACAGAACTGGAACAAATCATCTCACAATTTGTATGGAAATATAAGAAACCTCGAATAGCCAAAGCAATCTTGAGGAAGAAGAATGGAACTGGAGGAATCAACCTGCCTGACTTCAGGCTCTACTACAAAGCCACAGTCATCAAGACAGTATGGTACTGGCACAAAGATAGAAATATAGATCAATGGAACAAAATAGAAAGCCCCGAGATAAACCCACGCACATATGGACACCTTATCTTCGACAAAGGAGGCAAGAATATACAATGGAGAAAAGACAATCTCTTTAACAAGTGGTGCTGGGAAAACTGGTCAACCACTTGTAAAAGAATGAAACTAGAACACTTCCTAACACCGTACACAAAAATAAACACAAAATGGATTAAAGATCTAAACGTAAGACCAGAAACAATAAAACTCCTAGAGGAAAACATAGGCAAAACACTCTCCGACATAAATCACAGCAGGATCCTCCATGACCCACCTCCCAGAATATTGGAAATGAAAGCAAAAATAAACAAATGGGACCTAATTAAAATTAAAAGCTTTTGCACAACAAAGGAAACTATAAACAAGGTGAAAAGACAGCCTTCAGAATGGGAGAAAATAATAGCAAATGAAGCAACAGACAAACAATTAATCTCAAAAATATACAAGCAACTTCTGCAGCTGAATTCCAGAAAAATAAACGACCCAATCAAAAAATGGGCCAAAGAACTAAACAGACATTTCTCCAAAGAAGACATACAGATGGCTAACAAACACATGAAAAGATGCTCAACATCACTCATTATTAGAGAAATGCAAATCAAAACCACAATGAGGTATCATTTCACACCAGTCAGAATGGCTGCTATCCAAAAGTCTACAAGCAATAAATGCTGGAGAGGGTGTGGAGAAAAGGGAACCCTCTTACACTGTTGGTGGGAATGCAAACTAGTACAGCCACTATGGAGAACAGTGTGGAGATTCCTTAAAAAACTGGGAATAGAACTGCCATATGACCCAGCAATCCCACTGCTGGGCATATACACCGAGGAAACCAGAATTGAAAGAGACGCGTGTACCCCAATGTTCATCGCAGCACTGTTTACAATAGCCAGGACATGGAAGCAACCTAGATGTCCATCAGCAGACGAATGGATAAGGAAGCTGTGGTACATATACACAATGGAATATTACTCAGCCATTAAAAAAAATACATTTGAATCAGTTCTACTGAGATGGATGAAACTGGAGCCCATTATACAGAGTGAAGTAAGCCAGAAAGAAAAACAACAATACAGTATACTAATGCATATATATGGAATTTGAAAGATGGTAACGATAACCCTATATGCGAGACAGAATAAGAGACACAGATGCATGGAACAATTTTATGGACTCTGAGGGAGAAGGTGAGGGTGGGACGTTCTGGGAGAATAGCATTGAAACATGTATATTATCATATGTGAAACAGAACACCATTCCATGTTCGATGCATGTGACAAGGGCTCAGGGCCGGGGCAATGGGATGATCCAGAAGGATGGGATGGGGAGGGAGGTGAGTGGGGGGTCCAGGAAGGGGAACACATGTAAACCCATGGCTGATTCATGTCAATGTATGGCAAAAACTATTACAATATTGTAAAGTAATTAGCCCCCAACTAAAATAAATAAATTTATAAAAAAATAAAAAAAATAAAAAAAAATTGCCAACATCTGTTGGATCACAGCAAATGCAGAGGAATTCCAGAAAAGCATCTACTTCTACTTCATTGAATATGCTAAAGCCTTTGACTGTGTGGATCACAATAAACTGTGGAAAAATCTTAAAGAAATGGGAATACCAGACCATTTTACCTACCTCCTGAGAAATCTGTATGCACATCAAGAAGCTACAGTTAGAACTGGACATGGAATAACTGACTATTTCAAAAAGGGGAAAGGAGTAGGTCAAGGCTGTATATTGTCACCCTGCTTATTTAATTTCTATGCAGAGTACATCATGAGAAATACTGGGCTGGATGAATCACAAGCTGGAATTAAGATTGCCATGAGAAATATCAACAACCTCAGATATGGAGATGATACCACTCTAATGGTAAGAAAGCAAAGAGGAACTAAATATCTCCTTGATGAGGGTTAAAGAGGAGAGTGAAAAAGGTGGCTTCAAACCCAATACTCTAAAAACCAAGGCCATGCCATCTGGTCCCATCACTTCATAGCAAATAGATGGGGAAAAAGTGGAAATAGTGACAGATTTTATTTTCTTGGGTCCAAAATCACTGTGGATGGTGACTGCAGCCCTGAAATTAAAAGATTCTTGCTCCTTGGTAGGAAAACTATGACAAACCTAGACAGTGTAGTAAAAATCAAAGACATCACTTTGCCAACAAACATCCATATAGTCAAAGCTATAGTTTTTCCAGTAGTCATATACAGATGTGAGAGTCAGACCATAAAGAAAGATGAGTGTGGAAGAATTGATACTTTCGAATTGTGGTGCTGGAGAACACTTGAGGGTCCCTTCTACAACAAGGAGATCAAAGCAGTCAATCTTAAAGGAAATCAACCCTGAATATTCCTTGGAAGGACTGATGCTGAAGCTGAAGCTCCAAAAATTTGGCCACCTGATGCGAAGAGCCAACTCACTTTATAGACCCTGATGCTGGGAAAGATTGAAGGCAGGAGGAGAAGGGGATGACAGAGGATGAGATAGTTGGATGGCATCACTGACTTGAGGGACATGAGTTTGAGCAAGCTCCGAGAGCTGGTGATGGACAGGGAAGCCTGACATGCTATATAGTCCATGGGGTTGGAAAGAGTCAGACATAACTTAGTGACTGAACAACAACAATAGGCAAGTAGAGACTATCTTCTTGTCCTAGAGGAATGGAAAATAGATACATATTTTGAAAGAAGAAGGAGAAAACAGTCTTGAATTTCTTCCTGGTCATTGTTGCAGAGCAGTCTGTATTGGGTGTTTTTAATTTATTTGAGCACTTTTGTTTATTTGGAAATTGTCATTTGGAAAGTGTGTTGCCATTTCAGAAGCAAAGGTTGAAAACTGAGGTGGGAGTGGGGAAAACTGGAGACATATATGGCATGGTTAGGATTAGTCAACAGATGCAGTGTGTAGGTCCCAAGGGGAAATGATGAACTCTGATACACTTCACTTGGGTTGGCCTTGAGCAGAGCCGACTCAACACAAGAGCAGTCTGACAAGAAACTCATTCCTGGTAATACCCGAACTTAAGGCAGTCATCCCTCATGTTGGGGCAAACTGCACGGTGTTAAAGCAACAGTTTATGATGCGTGTGTGTGTATTTTATGGAAGCATTCCTAGACAGTGACAAAAAGATTATTCAGTAACTGGTGTCTGGTGTTGGGACTGCTGATGAACATTTGAGGAAGAATTAATCCATTTTTGTTTCCATAGCTTATTAAGAATAGCATATTACATATATATGGAGAGGGAAATGGCAATGCACTCCAGTATTCTTGCCTGGAGAATCCCACGGACAGAGGAACCTTGCAGACTACAGTCTGTGGGGTCGCAAGAGTGGGACACAACTTAGAGGCTAAACTACTACTACCAAAATTCGAATTGGAGAAGGAAATGGCAACCCACTCCAGTATTCTTGCCTGGAGAATTCCATGGACAGAGGAGCCTGGCGGGCCGCAATCCATGGGGTCACAGAGAGTCAGACATGACTGAGTGACTAACACACACACATATTACATGTATATAAACTATGACCTCCCCTAAAAAGGAATTCATATAATCTTTGCAACAATAAACCTTCTGAAAATCAGAGTCAGTGGGGATGTTTTAAGCTTGAAAGCCACAAAATAAATTTGAAAGAAAAAACTAACGTTTAGCTACATGTAAGTTAAAAGCTTTCCCTGTAGAAATAACCAAGATTAAAAGGAAGGCAACAAGTTAGGTAAAATGATCATGTATGATAACACATTTCTACTATAGAGAATACGATAGCAAGGGAAAAAATAGAAAGCTTCTAACAAATAAATATGGAAAAAACATACACAATTCATAAAAGAGAAAACAATAGTTTAAAACAAATGGAAAACTATTCAACCTTACTAGTAATCAAAGAAATGTAAATTAAAATGAGATACCATTTTTGTTGATCAAATTTATGAACATTTAAGAACTTTGTAATATCCACAATAGTTTTTATAAACTACTGATGAAATATAAAATGATACCACTTTTGAAGATATAGAGTCTAAATATGAAATTTCTCCTAAATAAATAAATGCAACATATAAAGGTCTACACCAAATTATCCATCAAAGTATTATTTGTAATAATACAAATAATCAGAGTATTATTTTTTCAAATCCTAATGATGATGCTGTTAAAGTGCTGCACTCAATATTCCAGCAAATTTGGAAAACTCAGAAGCAGCCACAGGACTGGAAAAGGTCAGTTTTCTTTCCAATCACAAAGAAAGGCAATGCCAAAGAATATTCAAACTTCCATGCAATTGTACTCATCTCACGTGTTAGCAAAGTAACACTCAAAATTTTCCAAGCCAGGTTTGAACAATACATGGACCATGAACTTCCAAATGTTCAAGCTGTATTTAGAACCAGAGACCAAATTGCCAACATCCACTGGATCATAGGAAAAGCAAGAGAGTTACAGAAAAACATATACTTCTGCTTTATTAACTATGACAAAGCCTTTGACTGTGTGGATCACAACAAATTGTGGAAAATTCTTAAAGAGATGGGAATATCAGACCACCTTACCTACCTCCTGAGAAATCTGTATGCAGGTCAAAAAGAAACTGTTAGAACCGGACATGGAACAACAGACCAGTTCCAAATTGGGAAAGGAGTACATAGAGGATGTATATTGTCATCCTGCTTATTTAACTTGTATGAAGAGTACATCATGCAAAACATGGGGCTGGATGAAGATGGAATCAAAATTGCCAGGAGAAATATCAGTAACCTCAGATAGGCAGATGACACCACCCTTATGGCAGAAAGTGAAGAACTAAAGTGTCTCTTGATGAAAGTGAAAGAGAAGCGTGAAAAAGCTGGCTTAAAAAACTCAACATTCAAAAAACTAAGATCATAGCATCCAGTCCCACCAGTTCAGTTCAGTCGCTCAGTCATGTCTGACTCTTTGTGACCCCATGAGCCACAGCACGCCAGGCCTCCCTGTCCATCACCAACTCCCAGAGTTTACCCAAACTCATGTCCATTGAGTCGGTGATGCCATCCAACCATCTCATCCTCTGTCATCCCCTTCTCCTTCCATCTTCAATCTTTCCCAGCATCAGGGTCTTTTCAAATGAGTCAGCTCTTCATATCAGGTGGCCAAAGGATTGGAGTTTCAGCTTCAGCATCAGTCCTTCCAATGAACACCCAGGACTGATCTCCTTTAGGATGGACTGGTTGGATCTCCTTGCAGTCCAAGGGACTCTCAGGAATCTTCTCCAGCACCACAGTTCAAAAGCATCAATTCTTTGG
The DNA here is from genome assembly GCF_054371585.1 of Giraffa tippelskirchi. Lineage (NCBI taxonomy): Eukaryota > Metazoa > Chordata > Mammalia > Artiodactyla > Giraffidae > Giraffa > Giraffa tippelskirchi. The sequence goes on from NC_137284.1 coordinate 25,178,094, forward strand.
CGCTCAGCTTTCTTTATAGTCCAACTCTCACATCCATACATGACTACTGGAAAAACCACAGCCTTGGCTAGAAGGACTGGATCCCATGATCTTGGTTTTCTGAATGTTAAGCTTTAAGCCAACTTTTTCACTCTCCTCTTCCAGTCCCACCACTTCATTGCAAATAGATGGGGAAACAATGGAAACAGTGAGAGACTTTATTTTCTTGGGTTACAAAATCCCTGTAGATGGTGACTGAAGCCATGAAATTAAAAGACGCTTGCTCCTTGGAAGAAAAGCTATGACCAACCTAGACAGCATATTAAAAAGTAGAGACATTACTTTGCCAACAAAGGTCCATCTAATCAAAGCTATGGTTTTTCCAGTAATCATGTACGGATGTGAGAGTTGGACTATAAAGAAAGCTAAGCACTGAAGAATTGATGCTTTTGAACTGTGGTGTTGGAGAAGACTCTTGAGAGTCCCTTGGGCTGCAAGTTGATGCAACCAGTCAATCCTAAAGGAGATCAGTGCTGAATATTCATTGGAAGGACTGATGCTGAAGCGTGAAAACTCCAATACTTGGGCCACCTGATGCGAAGAACTGACTCATTGGAAAAGATCCTGATGCTGGGAAAGATTGAAGGAAGGAGGAAAAAGGATGAGGGTGAGATGGTTGGATGGCATCACCGACTCGATGGACATGAGTTTGAACATGCTCCGGATGTTGGTGATCGACAGGGAAGCCTGGTGTGCTGCAGTCCATATGGTCACAAAGAGTTGAACACGACTGAGCATTGAACTGAACTGATTATTTGTAATACCAAAACATTCGGAAACAACTTTAATGTTAAATAATGCAATGAATTTAAAAAATTGATAGTATCTAAAGACTCTGCCTGCCTAGACAGAAGACACTATAGACATGGGTTCAATCCCTGGGTTGGGAATATCTCCTGGAGTAGGAAATGACAACCCATTTCTGTATTCTTGCTTGGAAAATTCCATAAACAGAGGAGCTTGGTTGGCTTCAGTTTATGGGTAGTCAGTGATCAGGCATGACTGACCGCACACACACTCTCTCTCTAACCAATATAGTATTTTCAATAATTGAAATATTCATTCACAAATTGTAGGTTACTAGTTAATTACAAAAGAGAACCTACAGAATTGTATATCTCAATTAAAATTTAAAGTATTTTTGTAAGTCTACATACAAAAAACAAAACTGGAAAAATAACCAGAATGTTAACATGAATAGATTTATATAAATCCTTGCTTTTATCTGTCTTCTTTTCCTTGGTGGCCTCATTTCATTTAATAAGCATGTATGACTTTTATAATAGAGAAATAAATGAACATTAAATAAACCTCTTCCTGATTCTATTTTAAAAGGAGACTTTATATAAACATGGATGTATAATGAGAGAGGATATGATTCCATTAAGAAAAGACAGGCTGAATAAGATGCTGAGAATCACACGTAACACATTAGGAGGAACATGAGGGCAATACAAATAAGTTTTAAGCAGGTACTTAACGGGATGCAGAACAGGTTTTTATTTTGTTTTGTTTTAGTATAATGTTGTTTCCTTTGGTAGGGGAAAAGACAGTGTTTCTTTTACACACCAGCAGAATTTGCTGTTACCTCTTTTCTCTTTCTGCTATTCCAATTACATGCAAAATACCCAGAAGGAAATAACCAGCTTCTTAATTGCTTGTCTTGAAAATTCAAACCTATAAATTGATAGCAAATGCCACCTTATCAAGTAGAACCCAAAAATGTTTAATTAAGTCTCTATAATACTCCCAGGAAACTGGAAAATATACAGAGGAATTGTATTTACAAGTACCTTGATTTCTATTCACCTGTGGCATTTTATGAATTATAACAATTTCATTTTAAGTTACTGCACTTGCTGTGATAATTAGAGAGGGTTTTTGCAATGACACAAGTAGATGTGGAAAGCTGGGTTATTTCAACAACTACCTGTTGTCTGATCTTGAAAGTGATCAAATTAGTCAGAACAAAGCACATTCATTTGTATTTTGTACAGATGCTGCTGGTGGTTGAACTCGCTCTTTATGGCCTTTCAAAATATGAGGCATAACCATAATTTGGAATTGTTTTATTTCATCCTCAGGCAGAGTCAAAAATAGGGGGCTGTTTGGGGAGTTGTTAGCCTCACTGGGCAATGATCTGGGAGCTTTTCTAAGCTGGAGTCATGGTGCTAATAATCAGCCAAATCCAGCTGCCCACTTGTATGTCTCCATTTTCCTCCTCTGTGGATTGCAGAAGGTGTCACAAGTTTCACAAAGCAGCTGCATCTAAGGGCCATAAGCCACCCACTGTACCCCTCGCATAATCTTTCATGCCCCAGAGCTCATCAGCGGTTTTTGAGAGCTATGGTGCCTTCTAATGCATCCTTTGCTCATGAGGAATTGCTCAGCAGAATGGGCTATTATAATGGGCACACCATATTCAATAGATTGTCACCATCTGTTCCACCTTCCAATTACCAAAGCAAATGGAAATCAAGAGGCAAAGACATCAGAAATCCCAGATAATATTTTCTGTTCATTATGTCTTTTGCCTGATGTGGGTTTTTAAAATTTCATTTGGAACACATTGTAGGATGAAGCACACTTTCTTTCTATTACAGAGACACAATTAGAATATTGGGATCCAACACTGAGAGAAAATTACTCTTTGCAAAGTGCATGTGGAGACATTCAGCATCCTGACCTCTATTATACAGTAGAGATTTCTGCTCAAGCTTACAAAACTCTCATAATGTTAGGTCTGAAGTGAAAGAGCAGTAACTCCCTGAGCTGCCATCGCCTGGGGAACAGTAAATGGAGTTGTACAAGTAGGTACTGTGGCATCGATGTGTTCATATTTCTGCCCAATAGGCAATGGGTTTTCAGCAAGACTTGAAGCAGAGTGTGACTATTCCCACTGAAGTGGTGTGTGTGCATGTGCCGGGGAGTATTGAAGGAGATTGAAGTGACAGGTCAGCAGATATGAAATTAATGCTGATTCTAAAAGAGAAATAAGATGCTAAAGATAGCACGAGTTGGAAACACTCACTTTGAGGAAAGAGTGCTCCAGCAGCACACAGCCATTCTGGAGATTAAACAGGCAATGACTAAGAATGAATAATCATACTAAAGGTCCTAATGTAAAAAGCAGACATTATAAGCAGGGCAAGGCCCCAGAATGTTGAAACCAGTGGGATACAAAATGGTTTTGAAATGGGTCAGATCTATATTCTTAGCCATGTGTGTTAAGAATCCACTTTTGTAAGTGGAAAGAAACTGGAGATTAGGGTAGAAAAACATGTGACTAAAAGCTGGTTGTCTAGGAGTTGGTACCATTGACATATTTCTCAATACAGTGTCTTCATCTTCAATGAATAATTCTGTGTTCTTCGCAAAGTCTTATGCTAAGTGAACACTCTGCTTATCTATATAATCAGCATACTTGGCTATTATATTCAAGATTCTGTTGCTTAGAATGGGCAAAATTGGAAAACATCAGCCTCATGTTCAGTGTTAATTCACTTTGTCGAACACTTTTCTGTCTTTATATACATAAATTGGTTATCCATTTCCAAATTACTCAGCCTATTTACAAAGAACTGGCATTAACTGAATTGTCAATGTTGTTGCTGTTCAGTCGCTCAGTCAAGTCTGACTCTTTGCCACCCCATGGATAGCAGCACGCCAGGCTTCCCTGTCCATCACCATCTCCCAGAATTTGCTCAAATTCATGTCCATTGAGTCGGTGATGCCATCCAACCATCTCATCCTCTGTTGTCCCCTTCTCCTCCCACCTTCAATCTTTCCCAGCATCAGGGTCTTTTCAAATCAGTCAGCTCTTCACATCAGGTGGCGAAAGTATCGGAGCTGCAGCTTCAGCATCAGTCCTTCCAATAAATCTTCAGGGTTTATTTCCTCAGGATTGCCTAGTTTGATTTGCAGTCCAGGGGACTTTCAAGAAGTCAGTTCTTATCCCTGAATTAGCTAGGTTTGTGGTATGTACAGCTACCAAAGAGTAGCATAACAATAGATCTATTTCTGGGTTGGGTATGCTTGGTACCTTGATATGCTTCTGATATTAAGACAAAACCATTTGTCCTGTCCCCCACATTCTCATGAAGGAATGAAGTGCATGTATATTTCTGAAAGTTTGTGGCTAAACACTGAGAGCATAAACACAGGCTTCTACTCATTACCAATGACTGTCTCAAAAGATTGTGTATATGTAACTTTCTCTCAGCACAGTCAATAGGATGGGCCCTGGTGATGAGTATTAAAAATGCTAATTGCTAGCCCCCCACCCTCTCTTTTTGCTAATAGTAATTTGTTTTATGTGTTTTCTGAATGAAAGGTCATTCACAGCTATCATTTGGGACCTGCATTTATTTATTAATGTATTTATTTTATGCATTTATGTACTTATTTTTTAGTTAATCACGTTTTTAAAAACAGCTTTATTGAGGTCTACACATATTTACACTGTGCAATTTTATAAATTTTTGATGTATTTATGCTCCTATGAAACTCTCATCACAATCAAGAGAATAAACATAATCATCATTCTGGAAAGCTTTCTTGTTTTCCTTTGCAATTCCTCCTTTATGCCTCTCCCTACTCCTCATTGCTGTTCGGCTTTTTGTCAATACAGATTAGTTTACATTTTCTAGAGTTTTATCTAAATGTAAGCATACATAATGCACTTCTTTTTATCAGACTTCATTCTTTCAATGTAGTCATTTTGAGATTCATCCATGCTGTTGCATGTCGCAATAGCCTGATTCATTTTATTGTTGGTAACCGTATTATACAGTTGTTTATCCATTCACCTGTTGATGGAGATGTGAGTTATTTCCAGTTTGGGGCTATTACAAATAATGCCACTTTGAACATTCATGTATAATAGAGTAAACATTTTAGTTTTCTATATTTTATATTTCACAGCAGGAACTCAAACTAAATCAACGCTTTTTTTGGCATCTGGAATGGACATTAAGGCTTTCCTGGAATTTATGAAACCATATAACAGGTGACAAGTATGTAAGCAGAAATCTGGCTCATTTATTCACTAGCTCTTTTTCCTTAATGATTTTGTTTTACGTGCATACAAAGATACTGCTATTTAACCAATAAAAAAAATTTATTGGAAGAGCCACTAAATCCAGTCTCTGATTCAACCCTGTAAAATATCACACAGAGGGACATAGAATAAACTGTTTTTCAGCAAATGATCCCATTTCTTCAATTTTAAGATGCCCATTTTGCCATATTTTAGCCCTTTGAAGATGTGGATGCATTCTTCAGTTGATGTATATATTTAATGTAGAGTTTCTGTCCCCCTCTTAAATATCTATCAACTGATGAATGCATAAACATAAATGATATACCCATATGATGGAATATTGTTCACCAATAAAAAGAAATGAAGTACATATATATGGTACAATGTAGATAGACGAACTTGAAAATATTATACTACATGGAAGAAGTCAGTCACAAAAGATCACATATTGTATGATTCCATTTACATGAAATATTTAGAATATGCAAATCTGAAAAGACAGACGTAGACAGTAGTTAACGAGGGCTGAGGGGAGGAGCGAATGGGGAGTGACTGCTTAATGGATGCAGGTTTCCTTTTGAGGCAAAGAAAAAGTTCTGGAACCAGATGGTGGTGATAGTTTGTACAACATTGTACATGTACTTAGTGCCACTGAAATGTAGACTTTAAGTGATTAAAATATTAAATTTTATGCTATGTGTATTTTATCACAATAAAAATGAAATAAAAGAATTTTTAAAAGCATTTTACATTCATGGTGTGGTATATAACTGATACGATCTAAAACCCAGGAAATTGCGTGAGAGGAAATTGCGTGACTTCGCATCACATGAACGGCAGGCTGGTACCACTGGGTTCCTAAAACAATGCACGTGTATGTGAACAGGCGTGTATAGTATAGTCTACCTAAATCGCAAACACATTGCAGTTAAACCCATGTCTTTCACAAGCTAAGAAAGAATGGGCTCCATTGGTGCTGCATTATTTTGATTAAAATAAATAAAAGGAGTGAGTAAAAGTCGCTCAGTCATGTCTGACTCTTTGGGACCCCATGGACTATACAGTCCATAGAATTCTCTAGGCCAGAATACTGAAGTGGGTTGCCTTTCCCTTCCCCAGGGGATCTTCCCAACCCAGGGATCGAACCCAGGTCTCCCACATTGCAGGCAGATTCTTTACCAGCTGAGCCACAAGGGAAGGCCAAGAATACTGGAGTGGGTAGCCTATCCCTTCTCCAGTGGATCTTCCTGACCTTCCAAACCAGGTTCTCCTGCATTGCAGGCACTTTACCAACTGAGCTATCAGGAAAGTGCCTCCCCCCTCCCCCCAAACAATATAAATAAAATTACATACCTAAGTCTAAGAATACGTAATTTATTTCAACACAGTGCAAGAGGAGAGCATTTTGGAGCTAGTCAACTAGTTTAAAACCCAGGATAGCCAATTTCCAGCTCTGTGAAATGGGTATTCTAACTCGGCCTTTAACCTTGCAAATGGGACATTAGACATATATCACATACAAGATTGAATGAGTTACGTACGAAGTGCCCAGCATAATGCCTTGGACATAGTGACTGCTTAAGTGTAATGTTTTGCCTTCTCCCCCAGCCACCCACCCTCCTGCAATGTTGCTGCTGCTGCTGCTAAATCGCTTCAGTCGTGTCCGACTCTGTGCGACCCCATAGACGGCAGCCCACCAGGCTCCCCCGTCCCTGGGATTCTCCAGGCAAGAACACTGGAGTGGGTTGCCATTTCCTTCTCCAATGCACGAAAGGGAAAAGTGAAAGTGAAGTTGCTCAGTCGTGTCCGACCCTTAGTGACCCCATGGCCTGCAGCCTGACAGGCTCCTCCGTCCATGGGATTTTCCAGGCAAGAGTACTACAGTATATAACTTTTAATTACATATGACAATACAAACTATTAATAACTCTTTTAGGAATTTAACACATGACTTATTGTGGGGACATCCTGCTTGATTCCCAGAGTTGCTATTTATCAGATACTTGCATGCTAGTTATTTTTGACTATTCTACAATAATTGGGTCTTTTAATGAACACTGATAATCTATTACAAATAATTGAAGAAAGGTACTTTTATTCAAATGTCTATAGTAAAATAGAGATTCCTAAAGAAATTTAATTAAAATCTAAATGAAAATGGAAACTTGACAGAAGAATAGGATGGGGATGTCCCACCTTACCACAAATATTCAATTTCAGTTGGGAGTTAACTACTATGTAATTTAAGTAATAAAGAATACAAGTGTAGAGTCATTTACTGATTTACTCTCCTTATCCTACGCAGAGTACTCAAACCAACACAGTTCCACTTATTAGCTGTGGTTTTGTTCCCAGGGGAGTAAAGGACTTATTTTTGTTAGAGGACTTATAATAGAAAATCTATTATTGCCCAATCTCCCCACCCAGCAAGCATAGAGGGCATAAACATCAGATTTCATAGGAACACAATCAATTTGTTCTGTTTTCCTCCATAGGTTTCACTTTTTCAAAATGGAAATTTAGGGCACATTTATTTTTCTCAGGTTAGTGGAAAATGGTGGCCAACATAAAATAAGTCCCCCATAGAGTGAGCTTTTACTTTAAAACAGAGCCTAAACTTGGGAATGTAAATATGTGTGAAAAGCATAAACCAAGGAATGGCTTGTAAGAGGGGTGTAGCTTATGGCTTCCCAGTCTTGGGCCCGTGCTGTGAAGTGTCAGGCTTTTGGGTTTGTGGCAGTAGTCACAATATGCCATTTCAGCAGAAGCATCAATCTGGCTTCCAATCTCTGATTCTTTGCCCAGAAGTTAAAACTACAATATTCTTTTTCATCCATGTCTAAAAGAAAATGACAGCTCATTCCCAAGATGCTCTGACTTTAAATATTGAACCCAAGATTCCTGAAGAGAATACCCAATTTTGACCATACTACACAAGGCTGTAATCAAGACTGCCAGGAGAAATATCAACAACCTCATACATACAAATGATATCACTCTAATGGCAGAAAGTGAGGAGAAACTAAAACCACCCTTGATAAGGGTGAAATAGGAGAGTGAAAAAGTTGGCTTAAAATTTAACATTAAAAAAACAATAATAACAATGAAGACCATGGCATCTGGTCCCATTACTTCATGGCACATAGAAGGGGAAAAAGTGGAAGTGACAGATTTTATTTGGTTGGGCTCCAGAATCACTGCAGATGGTAACTACTGTCATAAAATTAAAAGATATTTGCTCCTTACAAGGAAAACTATGACAAACCTAAGCAGCATATTAAAAAGTAGAGACATCACTTTACCAACAAAGGTCCCCATAGTGAAAGCTATGATTTTTCCAGTAGTCATGTACGGATGTGAGAGCTGGACCATAAAGAAGGTTGAGCATGGAAGAATTGATGCTTTCAAATTGTGGTGCTGGAGAAGACTTGAGAATCCTTTGGACTGCAAGATCAAACCAGTCAATACTAAAAGAAATCAACCCTGAATATTCATTGGAAGGACTGATTCTGAAGCTGAAGCTCCAATACTTTGACCACCTGATGCAAAGAGCCAACTCACTGGAAAAGACCCTGATGCTGGGAAAGATTGAGGGGGAAAGGAGAAGAGGGCAGCAGAGGATGAGACAGTTAGATAGTGTCACCAATTCAATGGACATAAATTTGAGCAAATTCTGAGAATTAGTGAGGGACAGGGGAACCTGGCATGCTACAGCCCGTGGGGTGTCAAAGAGTCAGACAATAATGACTTAGTGACTTAGCGACTGAGCAACAACAAGAGCACAAGGCTATGTCTATCATTAACTGTGGCCAGAGAACACTCAGTGAGCACTGAGAAAATCATTTCACATAAATTATCTTATTTATCCTCTTAGCAGCTCTGCATTGTAGATGTTATTATTTCTCTCTATGGATGGAATAATTGAGATTCAAAGACTCTCCCGAGGCCACACGCTAATTAAGTTCTGTAACCGGTATTCAAGCTCAGATTTCTTTAATTCCATCCTACTATAACAAGCAGACAGATTTCCTTACTTCTTCAAAGTTTAGCTAAGCTTAGCAATCATCAACTGGGGCATTTACTATTGGCCAGGCAGATGTTTGAATGAAAAAGTGTCATTTGTCTCTGATTTCTCTCAACCACATGACTATTACAATCTCTACCTGCACTTTACCTGCTCTTCTGGATTTCATCACCTTGCTCTATTGTTTTCTATAACAATCGTTTATTTTACAATGTAATACAGACTTTACTTATTTACTATCAGTATGGATTACTATTTGCCTTCACCAGCATTTTAGGTTGAATACCACCTCCCAAAAGGTAGAGATCTTTGTTTCCTTTTAGTCACTAATGTATTCCACGTGCCCAGCACATAGTAGGTGTTCAATGATATTTGATGAATGGATGGCCAGTAAGTAACACAAGGCGAGATAATGTAAATTCTTAATTGAATTTTCAGGAATGTTTTTGAATCATTACAGATTCCCTTCTTTGAAATTCAGTCAGCATTCGTCACCACTATTCTTTGTGAATACCGGCAAAATCCAGCATAATAAAATCAATACTTAACATTCATTTAATGCGTAATACAAACCAGACCCTCTTTTAAGAACTCAATAACCTTGAGAGGTAGGTAGCATTATTATCCACATTTTTCAGATGAGGAAACTGAGATATAATAAGGTTAATGCATGTGCTCAAAGTCATAATACTAGTTAAATACCGTGAGTAGGATTCAAGCCCAAATGGTGTGGCTCCAGTGACCGTGCTCCTGACTCTAACTTCACAGAATTACTGTGAACACTGGACATGATATAGAAAGAATATAGCAGATTTTTTTTTTGGTATATGATAGATACTCCATATTAGTTCTCTTTCCTTATCCCTTTTTGCTTCTATGTTGTATCTCCTCTAGTTCTACAATTCCATAAAAGATCTAAAATCTATCTATCATTTATCTATCTTTAACACGTATGTCACATATATATAGCCAATACAGGACAGGTTTGTATATTGATAGGCCAATACCTTTAGTAGCACAGCTGACTCTTACAAGTCTATTTTCATCAGCTTCCAAGCCAGGTCTGGCGGCCATCAGGGGATGAAATGAGAGACAAAGGCTCATCTGAGTGATTATAGAAAACTGTACCTAACCAGAGCTCATAATTTGATGGTTCAATGACCTTCCCTCTGAATAGTGGGAGTTGAGCTGTATCTCTTAGACTGGAAACCAGACTGAAGTGTATGGAAGTTCCAAACACTGGGAAGGTTTTTGACTTGGCGAGGAAATTTCTCTGAACTATACTGGTGAAAGCACTAAGAGGTTCATGAAGCTACTCCATTGAGAAAGATGATAGAGAATTAAATGGAACCAGCCATATGCAGAACATCAGGGATTAGTAGTGATTTTGGCAGTCTGGATGTTTAAAGAAGAGATAGTGACACGCGTGATAGAAACAGCCCTCCTTCCAGTTCCTCATCCTATGATGCTCAGTGATGGTACTCAGGTAAGCCTCACAGACATCTTTCCCTGTGATGTCTGATGAGTCCGCAGAGCCCTTCTCTACATAACAATCCTCACAGCCACCGAGCATTCAGTGGCTGTTCATGTGTAAATTGTCTCCATCCTGAGCATTCTTAGAATGAACTTACAGTGAGTGCTTGCTTGTATGCTGATGATAATCAGGTATTTTAGCAACATGATGATGTATTGCAGAGCCTTTGTATTTCTTTACTTTTTTTTCTTTATTTTTTAACTGATGTATGATTGACATAACATTATATTGGCTTCGGGTGTATGACATTATGATTCTAAATTTGTGTATGTTACAAAGTGATCATCACAATAAGTCCAGTTAACATTCATCACCATATGTAGCTACAAAATTTTTTGGATGAGAACCATGTACTTTAGGAACATGGTGATGCATTATAGAGTCATAGTTCTTTTAAATTCTGTATTCTATTCTTCATAAGTCCTTCGGGCACGAGGGCTTTTTTCTGTAGTTGGATGCCTGGATCTCTCGAAGACTCTTCTATGGAGGCAGCTAAGACCTGTCTAAGGAATGTTCTTTTCCATTCGCACTCAATGGAGTTTTTTACTCCATTGAGTCTCATATCTACTGTATTTGGCATGTAAAGTAAGTGTATCTACAGTAATGACATATTCAGAGATGGTTAATATTTAGAACTGACCCATGGCTTTGGAAAAAGAAGTTGTGAATATGAATCCTGCCTCAACTTACGAACTGTAGAACCCTGCCCTCCCACAAAAGAAAGACTTTTTTCTCCCGTGTCTCTATTTCCTTATCTGTAAAATGAGAATACTATTAGATTTGTCTTGCCATGTTTGGGGGAAGAGTTAAATAAGTTAATACATGTGAAGGGCTCACAATAGTGCCAAGAATATAGTAACAGCCCAACACATCTTAGATGGCTAAACTAGCCAGTATTAGGCCATCAGCTCCGCAGTGAAACTACCTGGAGTCATATTCAAGCTTTGGCTGTTGTTGATGTATAAACCTGGCATGTTATCTAATCTGTCAAAGGCTCAGTTTGCTCAGCTGTTAAATGGGAACAATAGCACATGATTTTAAGGTATTCAGGATGATTAAGTTACACATTAGATGTAAAATGTTAAGTACCACCTCTGGCACAAGATAACTCATTGATATTTTGGATGATTATTGTCAGCATGGATTTTGGGATGATAATGTGATGGTAATAATATAAGGGTACTGAATAAACAGAACCTGAAACGTCACTCTCTTTTTCTATTGACAGGGTCAGAAATGGACGAGGATTTGGGAAATCAACAAAACATTCTGTGTTAGACATCTTTGGGGGAAATCTTGCATGGGTAGGCACACAGATTCTCATTTTACACTAAATGTAAGTGGCCCCCCAAATCTCCTGAGATTCTTCTATATTCTTTGAAGTTACCCAAGGATGCTGAAAGAGACAAAGCAACTCCTTGAAGATAAATCCTCTGTATCTAGAACTGTGAGAAACAGAAAAAAAAAAACCCTCAGCACCCAAAGCATTTACCCCAAGGAAAAAAAGAAGCTAATTCCATAGACAATGCCTGAGATACTCCTAATACATTCTTGTGTTGCTTGATAAGACTCTGACCTAAGAACTTTTCACTTTCCGCATGGACTCTTCTGAATTTAACCTTTCCAGATCTTAACAGCACAATCATATGTTGAAAATTACATTTGCTTAGATGTTCTCAATCTTGCTAGGCCTGTCGTCTTTTCAGATATTAAATCCCTTATCTATAACTTCATTTTGAAATTATTTATTCCCTTTTATTTTGGGAATGTAAAATTTATTTAAATGAACAACATTTTCAACATTGACAAGACACTTATCCAATGGATTCTGCCATTGCTGCAAATAAGCTACTTCCCTTATCTTTTCAGATAAATTTTCTAGCTGGGTTACTGCTCTTATTTTCTCATTATTGAAAGTGACTTTTGAGACCCTTATGAAGATCGCACAGATGTGTAATAAAGATATAAATATTTTTCTATTTCATTTTATAACACAATTTTCTCCCTTTCTCCCTCTCTCTCTCAATCTCTCTCTCTCTCACACACACATACACATTTATTAGGGCCTTTAGAGAATGTCTAGGAAGCAACAGCCATGGCATTGTTGTTAAAAAAATAAATATAAAGAAATCACTCTCCCAAAGAGTTATCATCTTGGGAAAGAAAAACAAGAATCTTATTAAATAATAGTAATATCATTTATGCAATCTTTGTTGAAAGATTCAACAGAGTGAAAACGGTCCTATTACATGACCTTGGATGATGCACTTGACCTCTCTGTGACACTGGGTATAGAAAGGTGATAAAAAATCTTGGCTCTCTTAGTTGAAGGTATGAAAGTGAAAGTGTTGGCACTCAGTTGTGTACAACTTTTGCAACCCCATACACTGTAGCCCACAGGTTCCTCTGTCCTTGGAATTCTCCAAGTAAGAATACTGGAGTGGATAGACATGCCCTTCTCCAGGGGATCTTCCTGACCCCAGTCTCCTGCATTGCAGGCAGATTCTTTACCATCTGAGCCACTAGGAAAGCCCTTTGAAGGTATGCTACAGATTTAAAGAGTTAATATTTATATTATACTTGAACTAATCAGAAGACTTTTGATGAATAGAACACTTATTACAATGTTCTTATTATATCTGCATAATGATTTGATGATGAAAAGCTTAATGATACAGGTTTAAAATTTTAGCAAGATATGTAGGTTTACATGTAGATAAAAATGCCTGAAAATAAAGAATATTTAACCCAATAACATGAAGCCCCCAGTGTATTTCTGGGATCCTCTTCCAACACGGCACTTGCTAGACCAAGCATTACTCTACACACTTTGAAAATATTTTACCCTTGTAAAGTCCTAGTGTGACATATATTTTATCAAGTTGGTAAAAGAGATCTTTTGGGTTTTTCCATAACATCTTACTGAAAAATTTGAATGAACTTTTTTGCCAACCCAATATTATCTCCCTTTAATTGATGAGGAACCTAGAGAGCATGTTTGTTAAGAAATTATGCTCAAAGTTTCAGAGTTAGAACATGAGCTAGTCAGAGACATGGATCAGTCTTATTCCAGAAAAAAAGGCAACAAAACCTCAAAGGAGAGAAAAGAAAGGGCTCCACTATAAGTGCAGTTACACTGTGCTTATCCCTGTATGGAAATCCTTGGGATCTTCCATTTAGGTTACTCAGGAATTTCACTTGAAAGCAATGGGGCAGCCATCTTTTTTTCCTAAAACCTATTTTGTTAAAGTTCATTCTTCTGTTTACCTTATTTTAAAAAGAAAATATTCAAACATGTTGAGAATAAACTCTTCTGTACCTTAAGTTTGAACAATACACTGTTTATTCCACTATCCCCATTTATTCCTTAGACCATTCCCAAGAATAAGAAATGCTAAAGGCAAAATGGTTGTCTGAGGAGGCCTCACAAATAGCTGTGAAAAGAAGAGAAGCTAAAGGCAAAGGAGAAAAGGAAATATATACCCATTTGAATACAGAGTTCCAAAGAATAGCAAGGAGAGATAAGAAAGGCTTCCTTGGTGATCAGTGCAAAGAAATAGAGGAAAACAATAGAATAGGAAAGACTAGAGATCTCTTTAAGAAAATTAGAGATATCAAGGGTATGTTTCATGCAAAGATGGGCACAATAAAGGACAGAAATGGCATGGACCTAACAGAAGCAGAAGATATTAAGAAGAGGTGGCAAGAAAACACAGAAGAACTATGCAAAAAGATCTTCACGACCCAGATAATCATGAGGGTATGATCACTCACCTAGAGCCCGACATCTGGGAAGGCAAAGTTAAGTGGGACTTAGGAGGCATCACTACAAACAAAGCTAGTAGAGGTGACGGAATTCCAGTAGAGCTATTTCAAATCCTAAAAGATGATGGCTGTGAAAGTGCTGCACTCAGTATGCCAGGAAACTTGGAAAACTCAGGAGTGGCCACAGAACTGGATAAAGTCAGTTTTCATTCCAATCCCAAAGAAAGGCAATGCCAAAGAATGCTCAAACTACTGCACAATTGCACACATCTCACACACTAGCAAAGTAATGTCCAAAATTCTCCAAACCAGGTTTCAACAGCATGTGAACCGTGAACTTCCAGATGTTCAAGCTGGATTTAGAAAAGGCAGAGGAACCAGAGATCAAATTGCCAACATCCATTGGATCATCAAAAAAGCAAGAGAGTTTCAGAAAAATATCTACTTCTGCTTTATTAACTACACCAAAGCCTTTGACTGTGTGGCTCACAACAAACTTTGGAAAATTCTGAAAGAGATGGGAATACCAGACCACCTGACCTGCCTTTTGAGAAATCTGTATGTAGGTCAGGAAGCAACAGTTAGAACTGGACATGGAACAACAGACTGGTTCCAAATTGGGAAAGAAGTACGTCAAGGCTGTATACTGTCACCCTGCTTATTTAACTTATATACAGAGTACATCATGAGAAATGCTGGACTGGATGAAGCACAAGCCGGAATCAAGATTGCAGGGAGAAATATCAATAACCTCAGATATGCAGATGACACCACCCTTATGGCAGAAAGTGAAGAAGAACTAAAGAGCCTCTTGATGAAAGTGAAAGAGGAGAATGAAGAAGTTGGCTTAAAACTCAACATTCACAAAACTAAGATCATGGCATACGGTCCCATCACTTCATGGTAAATAGATGGAGAAACAATGGAAACAGTGACAGACTATTTTGGGGGGCTCCAAAAGCACTGCAGATAGTGACTGAAGCCATGAAATTAAAAGACGATTGCTCCTTGGAAGAAAATTATCACCAATCTAGACAGCATATTAAAAAGCAGAGACATTTCCTTGCCAACAAAGGTCCATCTAGTCAAAGCTATGGTTTTTCTACTAGTCATGTATGGATGTGAGATTTGAACTATAAAGGAAACTGAGCACCGAAGAATTGATGCTTTTGAACTGTGGTTTTGGAGAAGACTCTTGAGAGTCCCTTGGACTGCAAGGAGATCAAACCAGTCTATCGTAAAGGAAATCAGTCCTGAATATTCATTGGAAGGACTGATGCTGAAGCTGAAACTCCAATACCTTGGCCACCTGATGCGAAGAGCTGACTCATTGAAAAGACCCTGATGCTGGGAAAGATTGTAGGTGGGAAGAGAAGGGGACGACAGAGGATGAGATGATTGGATGGCATCATCAACTCAACAGATATGAGTTTGAGTAAACTCTGAGAGTTGGTGATGGACAGGGAGGCCCATTGTGCTGCGGTCCATGGGGTCGCAAAGAGTCAGACATGACTGAGCGACTGAACCAAACTGAACTTAAAAGTGTAGACCTGTTTTTTTTTGTTGCTTTTTATCATAATGACCATCTTCTGCACTAGGTTTAAAAAAAGAAAAAGAAAGTGAATCTTTATCTCAAGGATTGGGTCTGCAGACATTCTTGCTTAAAGGTAGTTACAGCCCATTTTGATTAATAACATAGATAAGAGAAAAAGGCTAATTACACATAAGTCCCTCCACCAGTATTTTTGGTGTTTGATTGTTAGACTGGGATAGTACACAGTAATGTATAATTATTCTTGTGCAGAGTACTGGGGATTCAGCAGCCAGAGTAATTGCTATAATATTAAATTCAACCTTGACATTACCTCTTGACTCAAAAATCTCTCAAGGCTTTGTGTAAATTATATAATCCAAATCCCAAAGAATGGTCTTTAAGATCTAGCACACTGTCCCCATACCTCGCTACTTCTCTAACTTCATTGTCTATATTTTATGTCTCATTCACTCTGCTCTAGACACACTGGCTTTTTTGATGTTCTCTTAACAACTCTCAACCCAGAGCCTTTCCACATACTTCTTCTTTTCATTAAATATGCTCCCTCTCACTGAGATATCTCCTCCAGGTCTTTCCTTAAATATCTTTTCAGTGATGCTTTCTTCTGTGGCATATTTCCTCTCTGGCACCCCTCAGTTTGTCTTTATAGCACTAATCATAATGTGACGGATTCATAATTTGAAATTTACCTTCTTTACTTCGTCTGCTACTGCTACTGCTAAGTCACTTCAGTCATGTCCGACTCTGTGCGACCCCATAGACGGCAGCCCGCCAGGCTCCGCCGTCCCTGGGATTCTCCAGGCAAGAATACTGGAGTGGGTTGCCATTTCCTTCTCCAGTGTATGAAAGGGAAAAGTGAAAGTGAAGTCGCTCAGTCGTCCGACTCTTAGCGACCCCATGGACTGTAGCCTAACAGGCTCCTCCGTCCATGGGATTTTCCAGGCAAGAGTACTGGAG
Source organism: Giraffa tippelskirchi (assembly GCF_054371585.1). Classification (NCBI taxonomy): domain Eukaryota; kingdom Metazoa; phylum Chordata; class Mammalia; order Artiodactyla; family Giraffidae; genus Giraffa; species Giraffa tippelskirchi. The sequence goes on from NC_137284.1 coordinate 25,195,009, forward strand.
TGGGGTGCCATTGCCTTCTACTGTCTCTTTACTCTTATGAAGAGTTAAGCTCCCTGAAGGAAGAGGGATTTGTCTCTTGTTGATTGATGAATTCTTATTACCTAGAGTGTTGTTTGTATGTAGATTCTCTGTATATATTTGCTGAATATATAAATAAATGAATAAAAGAATGCACAATGGTAATGGCAGCACAGAACTATTGGAGGTACTGTGATATTCGAATCTTTGCTAAGATGAACTTGAAGCTATCCTGCCAGATATCAGGTTAATAAAAGAGTGGGTGAATTGTAATAATCTTATTTTCTTTATATCATCAGGGTCATAAGAGGCCCTAATGATGGCAAAAGAATTTTACATGGGTAATGTCTTCATCTATATGTTACAGTCCTATACCATACGAGGTCAAATATCGGAATAGTGTTCAAACTCTTTGCTTGAACAACAAAGCTATACATGTCAATCTGTTCTTCCCATCATAGACATTTTTGACCTTGCAAAATATAAATCTGATTGTAACCCAGCAAGGTAGGTGTTTGTTGTTTTTTCGTTGCATTTATGAAAAAGACCAAATATTTAACAAGAGGCATAGGATGTTATATTCTGCCTTCTTCTAGACCCTTGCTTTCTCAGTTTGTTTTCACATCACTTTGACAGTTGCCTTCTAACTCCAGTCACGATTTCCTGCTGTTAGAATACAAAATATTTCCTCCTATGTATGACTCTTTTGGATAGAATTGCCTAACTCACCCTCTCCCTTCACCTAAACAATTTCTATTTACTCTCCAGAATTTGCTGGTTCAGTCATTACTTACAGGAAAATTCCCTCACCTTTTGGCCATATCCCCCTTGCTCTTGCAAACATACTTTCTTTCAGGCTCCAGTTGCAATTTGGGGTAATAATTTGGCTATTAGACTTCTCCTTTGCTAGACTTTCAGCTTCATGGAAGCAGAGGCTATATTTGTTCTTTAACTATGTCCCTACCCAGCACTGCCTAGCACAGTGTCTGGCCTGTGGCCGTGTTGAGGAGTGTGTTGAAGAAGTGAAGGAAATAACACTCGTGTGCCTTTCCTACCTGCAGCTACATGCAGAACTCTGGTACTCTAGAGACTAAGGTTGACGAGCCAGGCTGATTTTGCACTTTAATAAATTGTTGGCCAAGTTCTTTCCAAATCCAATGTTTTCCTTTTCCCCTAGGTTTTTTTTTTTTCTTTCCCAATTATTGTTTTGTTGGGAGGGAAACTGTATGATCTTGAGCAAATAAGTTATCCTCTATGAGTCTAATTCTTTATATATACCAAAAATTCACCTCATGTGTTTCTAAAGAATTTAAATGACAAAATGACTATGGTTTAAAATAATAAAAGAAGTAATAATTCAGTAATACTAGTTTCCATATTTGAGAGCTTCCTGTATACACAACATTGTGCTAGTATTTTATATAAATTACTTTATTTCACCCTTCTAAAATCTATTAATTAATATAACAATAGCAAAGATTTTTGAGTACTTTCTTTGTGCCAAATTATTTCCTCTGGCCCTTTTGTCTTTGAGAAGTAGATGACTTTGCTAATAAGGCTTGAATACATTAGAAAAAATTTTAAGGTCACATTAGTTTATCAGTTGCAAGATTGTTGTTGAAAGTAATTTTTGTATTTCTTAATAAACAAGATAAGAAAGAAACTAATTAATAAGAAATATTCAAAGTATGCAACTGGGTATGGCAAAACCCGCCACAATATTGTAAAGTAACTAGCCTCCAATGAAAATAAATACATAAAAATTTTTAAAAAGTTATGCAACTTGGATACTGGTAGTGTAATTCTCAAAGTGACCTTGGAGATAAATTACTATCAAACTTCCATTTTATAAATCTTGGAAATGAGATTAATTGATTTGACCCACTACGAGTACATTGAAGACAGAAGACATTTCTTTTTTATTCTTAGTGACACACGTATTGCTCTACATAATGTAGGTGCTCAATAATATTTATGGAATTAAATCATTCAAGTCATCAGTCAAGACAGAACCACTATTAAACCAAATCTCCTAACCTTTAATATGAGATTCATTACACTAAATATGATGCTAATAAGTGACTAGGATCAGTTTAATGCTTGCCTTACTAAACGGCATCATCATTAATAATAACAGTAAGATTATAACATATCACAGGTGATTTTATCACCACTACAATTATTGTAAGAGAAACTGCAGATCCTCTTTTGAACTTTATTGCCAGTCACCTCTTTCTGCCATTACTTTCCTAACATGCATCCTAGCACAAGGGATCCAAGTCTCCTCTTTGGGTCTCAAAGGCAGCAAAGAAAAGACATAGCTATAAATCTGTTCACAGCGTGGCTCAGTTCCTTGGGTGTCAGCAGGTTGCTGCCTTTCATGGAATCCCAAAAGTGAAATGCAAAATAAATGGAAACGAGTGGGTGGGTGGTGATGGTGGTAGTGAACCCCCACCATGGCTACTTGCAAAGAGATTAAAGTGTTTGCAGAGGGAAACATACAAATACAGTTCCAGTGGAAAAGTTAAAGGAGTTGAGTTTTTTCAAACAAAGAAAGGGGAGGGTAATGAGCAGCCTAATCAACAGTCCTGAAGGAATGGCTTGGCTTTATGACCACAGATGGCAAGGTCCAGCGCTTCTCAATCCTGTCACTGAGTGAAGGATGAAATATACACTACAGAAGGAGAGACTGAGGTATGACAGGAGGAATTCCTATTGCTGAAAACATTTCCTCCCTGAACTTGAACATAAGCAACTGTTAAATATCTTCCTCTTGATAATTTTAAAGAAAAATACCCTTGTATGTTGGTGATAATCAAAGTCCTGTCCTATACAAAGGAAGGTTTCAACTCACCTCAATATCTTGATAACATCCCACCCAGATCTAAGATTACACAGTTTGAAACCTGTTTTGTTTTTTTGTTTGTTTGTTCAAATCCTTGATGATATTTGCAGTATATCAGTTCAATCAAAGAAATAAGCTACCGATTAAAAGACCACTTAACTCAAGAAATCCCAGAAAAATCATCAAAACTATTGAGTTTGGTTTCTTATAAATCCAAGTCTGGTTATATGTCAACAAACAAACAAATGAAAAACAGAAAGAATTGAACATCACTGGCAAAGGCATTAGTATATCTGGATTCAGGACCTGTATTATGCATCAATAACTAGGGAATCCTCGTATTTTTCAGGTCACTAGAAAACATCACCAGTCAGAAATGTTTACCTACTACTCTGTTATGGTCTGAAATTCCTACTGCTAGTCAAAGGTTGACCTCAATTAAGAAATTTCTATTTTTATGCACATGTTAAGGCTATAAAGGCTTTCGGGATAGTTAACCTATTAGACAGTTTTCAAACATAGCTATCACTCTAGATAATGAAAGAGTAAGACACTGCAGACCTCTGTTTGGGAGACAAACCAGACAAACAGGCCAATACGATGCAGCACTGACTGGAACAAACCGGGAGGAGATGAGCCCAGAGAAGCCAAAAGTAGAACGAAGGCATCCGTGTGGAGTTTAAGAGCCATCTCAAGCCAGAGCGTAGGAACAAACCAATTTTTAGAAGCTTTGAAAGCCAGTTTTTAAGCACAGCCATTACTGAAGTTTTATAATATAAATAAATCACATTAAAAATAAAGTTAATAAATATTCAAAACACATCATCTCATAATTATTTTGCTGCATTTTAATATTATCTATGGCTTTTCATTATTTACAAAGAAATACTACAAAATGATGAACTAAAGAGCCTTTCTTCCCAACTCTGTTTAGTGATGTTATATTGATAGCTTTAAATTAGCCATGGCTGAAGTATTTATACCATGCAAATTGGTTCATGTTACAAATCAATGACCTCTTTTTTATACCCATAGAGTCCATCGTTACGCATTCTATGACTATAAAAGTTTATGAACGGTATTAGCTTCACACAGGAGTAATGAAGTTCAGCTGATGGACATAGGAAAAGACAAAGGTCCCTGGCTGAGGCAGTTAATTACAAAGTATTCTAAATTCTTCAACACAAACATTATCTATGGATGATGATTAACAAGTTTGTCATTTCTGCTGCTCACCAAGTCATCACTGCTTTGTTACGAACTTGCCTTTCATTAGAAAACATTGTCTCAGCCAGTTAAACAGTAACATCTGGAAATATCAGAAGCATCTTTTTTTTTTTTTTTGCATGTTTTCGTCTTATTTTCAGCAATTCTTTCAGAAGGGTTTGCTAAGAATCTCACAGATACATCTATTTGAGAATCTGTCTTCCTTAGGTAGACTATTTCATCAGCTGTTCAACACAGACATGTGGGAAGTGAGAGCATCTCAGAGGTACCTACAGCTGGGTTTGAATTTCTGCCGTGTCATTAACAAGACGTGTGGCCTCAGATAAGTCACTCAACTCTAACACTCAGCTTCATCTATTTTAAACTGGAGTTAGTACAACCTATCTGGCAGTGCAAGAATCAAGGTTTCACAAGATGACATATGTAAAAGTAAAAACATAAGAAGGCCTAGACTATAAAGACATTCACCAAATGTCGATCCTTGTCACTGTTCTTTACTTTCTTTATCTCTCCCCCTATGATATAGAAGCTTTCAGGGCTCGGACTATCCCAAGGGGTAGAAAGTCATAAATTGCCCCAAACCAGTCCATTGGAAAAGAGCATATGGAATTCAAAGTCCTGTTTGCACATGCACAAGCTAAAATGTATCTTTAATTTCACAAAGCCTCAGACAAGGCCTAAAGAAACATTTTGAGAAGGACAGATTACTCTAGGAGTACTTCTTTTTTAGTTGAAAGAGACTTCTGAATGTGATCTGGTCTTTCTACAATAGCCTTGGGCCTTGGACAAGGGGAAAAGAAGGAAAATTGAGGTCAAGTTTCTATAATCTACTCGTCCAGGACTAGCACTTTTAAAATATTGTGAACATTTACCTTAGAAAAGGTTATATTGTGCCAGCTGGGCACAATGACTTCTTTGACCGTCCTTATGATCTAAGCCTCAGGGTTTAAAATAGCAGAGTAGGGGCTATGTTAAAAGACACTGGTAAAGGGAATACTCATTTTTATTAAGCCCAGAATTTGGATGCATCTCTTCTCTCTTCTTCCTTACACACTGAAGTTTATGTTGCTTTCTTAACATGAGAAACAATAGACAAGGGGATTCCTTTAATAAATCCAAGAGTTTTCCATGAGGTCCCCATAAGCCTTTGAGGTTTATAAACTCAAGTGTTATTCTTTCTTCTAAGTTGTTAAAATCAGCTTCTATCTTGAACAGTGGGTGATTTGACATATTCTGGAATAAACGGTGTGTGTAGAATGAAAAAGGTAAAAAGAAAGGAAGTTTGTGGCAGAAAGAGGGAAAAATGGAAAAGGCATAAAGAAGAGAGAGGAAAGAAAGAGGAAGGGTATGCTTAATAATCAGTCCTTCATACTGTTTAAAAATTGATAAGATGATAATGCATTTTCTAAAATTTACTTATACTACAAAGTCATAATTTCTTTTCTAAATATTCAGAATATTGCTGCTATAACTCAGATTTATATAAAATTCTCTTATTGCAAAAATAATTCACCAGCCATAGTATGATACTGATGGCCAACTTTCATCTCTGTTATAGTCCTTTTTCCTCAACCCCAAGCACTTAGGTTCAAAAACATCTGCTAGATATTTCTTCCTGGATATCTCAAGGTATCTCAAATTAGTACATCTAACAACAAATTAACCATTTCTTTTCAACTTTCTTTGCCTCTGCTCAAACCAGTTTAATTTTCTGGGCTGCAGTGAGAGAGAGAGAGACAGAGAGACAGAAAGATGGAGAGAGACAGACAGACAGACTGATATAGAGAGACAGAGACAGAGATGCAGAGACAGAAGCAAAGACAAAGACAGTGAGAAATGCCCCAACATCCGCCCAGTCATCCAGGTCAGAACTCTGGAATCATGGCAGATTACATCTCTTTTTCTCTACTAAGTGTAAGTCACTGAGATTAATCTGTTCTTCTCCATAAACATTCAGATCTATCCTCCAGCACACACATGACTGTTTACTCTCATCATTTTAGTTTAGGCCATTATGTTTACCTGTTATATTGGAAATAGATTCCCTTCTTAAAAATGCTCCTATTCTCTGCCTGAGTGATCCTTTCAGAATGCAAATATGGCTATGCTTCTCTCCTGCTTAAAATCCTCCCTTAATAAGAACAGATTGTGGACGTTTAATCATGGCATAAAAAGCCATTTTTAATCTGGCCACTGGTTTACCACTACAGCCCAATGTATGCTGTAGAATGAATATTACAGTTCAGCTATATCAAATTAGTTTTAGTTTACAAATTCTTCTATATTCTCTCATGCTTCTAAGAGTTTGAATCTGCTATTTATTATCTCTGCTCAAAAGATGCTTTCCTTTCTCCTCTTTACCTGTTTTGTTCTCTTTGTTTCTACAGGCAACTGGAGCATTACCTTTTCCATCATTCCTTTTTTAGCCAACTCAAAATTACATGCTTACCTGCCTGTTTCTGCCATTAGATTGTTAGTTATTTAAACACAGCTATAAGTTCTTATGTATAAGCTTCTAATTTTTAATAAAAATGTAGATGTCTGGCAAACAAATACTCAAAGATATATATATATATATATATATGAATAAAATATAACATCACTGATATTTCAATGTTTATCATTTCTATTATGATCCCATCTATCTTCACTTAAGCAATGGTTTTATGCATAGTCAAAATAAAAATGCACAAAATGTCAATAGAATTTTCTATCCTATAAATACTTTTGTTCTTAATAGAGCCAATAGTAATCTCAATTTCTTGGGTTAGGGAAACACCCAAAGCAAAATGCAACACAAGGTAAAGGAGGAAAGAGAAACAGAAGGACATGGGCATTAATTATGCTCCTTAAACTATTAAAGAGATGTAGTTTTCAGATAAGGTCGTCATTCTCCAGAAAGACGCAACAGAAGGCAGAGCAGCAATCAAAAATATCTGATGTGGGAAAGAGCTAGGAATGGAACTAAACTAAAAGGCTAGTCTGGCTGAAATCTGCTGAGTTTCTCACTAACATTTAAACACATTTATTGGATGGCAGAACTCAGACGAAATTATATCCTATTGTTAAAATACTTGATAGAGAAAACCAGATTTCAGCTACGCTCCAAATAACATCTTTTTTTTTTTTCTTTTTCTCTCAAATGCTAAAATATTTCAAGCCATTCTTAATTTTGAATACATAAGATTTTACTAATCCTCAGTAATTATAATTTTCACAGCCTGTTTGCTAGACACAGGCAAAGGCTTGTATGTTAGCAATCTTTCATGCCAAATCATATACAGTTTCTGATTCTGGATCTTCGGAACCACACTGGGAACGGTGGGGCAGGATATAGTTGAAGAATGAAAACTCATTTTTATGATGGGAACATTGTTTGCAAGAAACAAAACCTCACTCAAACTTGCTTAAGCAAATCAAGAAATGTATTGAATATGAGGCATTTCATGGAATGCAATATCAGAAAGTACAATATATAGTCTGGATTCAGAATGAAGTGAAACAAAGAAATAGTAAATTGCTTTCCATCCCCTTGTGGCCTGTGCTCTCTCATTTCTGCGCTTCTGAAATCTGTGTCATTCTCCCTTTTACCTCTGTATACCGGCTTTCTTTATTTCTAATTGTACAATGGTAGATCCATGTTATCTACCAATCCCAACATACACTGTGAACTAACTAGACTTTTATATTTTAATTCTAAATCCCTAGGGGAGGAAATCTGGCCCATTTTGTGCTAGGTTAGGCTTGCTGGATTAGCTAATAAATGTGTGCCAGGTAACCCTATTGTTGTTGTTGTTCAGTTGCTCAGTCGTGTCCGACTCTTTGCGACCCCATGGACTGCAGCACGCTAGGCTTCCCTGTCCTTCACTATCTCCCAGAGTTGGCTCAAACTCATGTCTATTGAGTAGATGTTGCCATTCAACCATCTCATCCTCTGTTGCCCACTTCTCCTCCTGCCCTCAATCTTTCCCAACATTGGGGATATGTTTATAAATAAAAAATTATACATTGCTTATTTGAAATTCAAATCTAGCTGAGAGTCCTGTATTCTACCTGGCAATAGTATGTCAAGTATTCTCTACTGGTCCAATCAGCTCTCTGTAGTCGTGGGGGAAGGCCAAGTGGAACATAGGAGGAGCTTGCACTTCAGCTAGATAATTGAGTGATAACAAAAAGCTCTCAGGGGGGAAGTTGTGATCTTAATATGCACATGAAGAAATCTACTGCATAGAGGATAGAGTAAATGAGCAAGAACAGGTGGGTTTTGTCGAGGGGCCAGGAGCCAGAAATTATTATCATGCAGGTAATCAGTAAATGATTTGCCAGTTGACTAAGCAAGAACAAAATTTTACAGCCAAGTAAAAATTTTAAATTACCTATCTATCATCTATCTATCTATCTATCTATTTATCTATCTATCTATCTATAAACACATACACACAAATATGGGCATCCCTGGTGGCTGAGTGGTAAATAATCTGCCTGCCAGTGCAGGAGATGTGGGTTCAAGCCCTGGGTCAGGAAGATTCTCTGGAGAAGGAAATGGATGGCAACCCACTCCAGTTTTCTTGCCTGGGAAATCCCATGGACAGAGGAGCCTGGCAAGCTACAGTCCATGGGATCTCAAGAGTCAGACATGACTTAGTGACTAAACAACAATAGCATACACATATATATCTCAATAATTCACAAAATGGAGTGAAAGGAAATGCCATGAGTATGGTAGGTTTATATTTTATTCCATAAATATTATTTGAGTGCCTATGTATGAGCATTTTAAAGTACATATATTTTTCACTTGCAGAAACATCCCAGTTCATTATCATTACAGTTTTGTAACTGGGAATATTGAAGCTCAAAGAAGTTTATTATTTACCTAAGACAACCTAGCTAGAAAGCAACAGAAGCAAATTTGAAGTCAGGGCTGTCTGAAGTCAGAGACTTCCTCCTGTCCCGTGATGCTTCTGAATGCTATTGCTTCATACCTTTAGCACCAGCATTATTCCAAGCTGACACTAAAGACTGCTATGGCTCCTCTGTTGGTATCTTAAATCAGCAGCCGCATTTAATATGATGAAAGGCCTAGGGACTGCTTCCATATGGAGCACAAGCAAGAGTGCTTGGCTTCTGCCCAATATTTTCTCCAGAATTGCTTTCCAATATCCTAATCTGTTTTCTAATCCTAAATGAGTGTAGCACTGGTTGAGGTAACTTCTATGCTGTTGAGAATAACAACTGATGCATAACCTATGCATATTCATGAATGGAATTATAGCAATGCATGAATGTTCTACATTAGTGCCTTATAATTAACACATAGTTCCTCTCTTTTTGTTGTTGTTGTGTAAAATAAAGGAAGGCGGGGGGTGGGGTGGGGAGGGCTAGTAAGCTTACTCACTAATCAAAGATAATTAAATCATTATCATTCTCAACATTTATCTGGGCTGCTGTGAGTCAAGCAGAAGTCAACTTTTAAGGTATTGTTTTAAGACAGGCCCTATGAAAAATGTAACAGAGGTGCTGCTGGAATCTCTCTGTTAAAGCAAAGAATCAGAAACAGTCTATCTAGGAAGCATAGGCAAATTTAATTCAGTGGTTGCCAAAATGTTCTGCAGTTATTAAGGGCTAAATAATATTTAAAAAAAGGAATGAATGAACAAATGCATAGTATTTTCTGAATAAAAGCAAGATTGCAATAAAATTGAAATATTTAAATGGGATGAGTGTAAGTTTGTGATCCTTCCCATGAAAGTTTCCCTTGAAATCTGTATTTGTATACCTGTAGGTCAATTCTTTTCAGTACACATTGCACACTCAAATGCCATTGTCAGTAAAGGATGATCTACATCATGGCTCTTAACTGTGGCATGAAATGAAGTTAATATTGACCCTGAGCTAGTCTTATGTTTTCGACAAGAGCAATTTTAACATCTTTTTATATTTTAGGCTCTGTTCTAGGTCCTGATGCTATGATGGTGAGCAAATACAACCATAATTCTTAACCGCATGAATCTAAGGTTTAGAGTGCAAGACAGTCCTTAATAGAAAAATCAAACAAATTCACGTATAATATGAACCTGGGATATAAACAATGAAACAATGTTACACGGTGTAATGAGTGCATGGATGAGAACGAGTCTGATGAACTCCAGCTCATCAGAAGCCTGGGGGCAGCCTACTTGCACACTGATAGTTGAAGCAAAACACTACTTTAGTGAGTTGAGATATATGATGTGGGTGAGAAATTTGGAGATGCCAAGCATAGATAGACACTTAGCTCTTAAGAGGAAGAGAGAGACAAAAAGGAGGAAAAATTGGGGGTAGGCAGGCTTGGTGTAGTTTTGATAGAACTGACTTGAGCATTTTAAAATACCAACAGGAATAAGCACATTAAAGGGAATAAGCTAAAATTAGGAAAAATTGATCCTGCAAATATCCAAGAAGAGTAGAAGCGAGAAGGAAGAAGATAGACTTATTTTAATAGGAGAAACTAAGGAAACAATGGGTTTGAAATGAGTCAAGGTTGTAAGAGTAAGAAATTAAGGGAGCTTTATCTAATAACTTTGATTTTCCCCTTGGAGTAGTTAAGGACATGCTGAGGATGAGTGACAAGTTGGGAAAGCTGGAGATTTGAGAAGAGAATTTGAAAAAGTCCTTGCAATAAAAATATGTAGGTCTGACCAGCAAAACATAATCATATTACCAAAGAGTGGGGAAGATGTATTTGCTACTGTTGATCATAAAAATGTAGTAATAACAAGATACAATGTAAAGCAACTTTCTCCAGCATCTCTTAGATACTTTAATTTGTACATAGAGAAAGCAGAGAGTGAGTTTATGGAGGAAGAGGGGAAATGGTACAGATACAGATAGTTTGAGGTCAGTGGCAAGAATCTTACTAAAAAGCTAAGCTCTGGACTCTAACATGGTTTGAACAACTGCTATTTTACTCTTGTATAAAACTGTAAGAAGGTCAAAACAAATTCCTTTTATTCTGTCCAAATTGTGATGGTAAATATTCATTTGCTTTTGTTAAGTGTAAGTTTTGTTGATAGATAATTCAAATCTTATGCAACATTTTTAGTTTGTCCTGTTATGAGGCTATTTCCAAGATCTTATACTCCAATCTTGTTGCTACCGGTCTCTGAGAATCAACATTTTGCTGCCCTTTCACTCCTGCTTCTAAGGGAATAGTTTCTTATTTTGCCCTGTGCCAATTATCACCTCCTTATATTTTGCAAAATAATTCCTCTATCCTATAATACATTATCTACATAGATTTACTGCGAGTCCTTGAGGGATGCGAGGTAGAAGGCTCATAGCACATACCCCATAGGAAACCACTTCAAAAGCTTCTTGGTAATTTCTCCCTCAAAGCCTCTTTTCAGCAACCCACTCCAGGATCACCTCTATGCCATCTTTCTTCTGCTCATCATTTCTTCACACAGATTCAAGCTCTTCCTTTTTACTTGTGTTTCTCTCTTAGCTGCAAGAGAAAGCCCTCCACCAGTTTTAACAGGGAACCTTCTGACTTCCTTTAATCTAGGTACTAACAGTTTTACATTTGATCCCTGGAACAAGTTTATCAAAACATCCTAACAAAGATGGGTCTCTCTGCAAAAAAATTCTCATGTTTGTTTCAAAGGGAGTGGAATTTCCCCCAACAGAGCCTTCTGAGGAAGTGCTTCTGAGGGACATACCTTGATTTCAGACTCATTGCTTCCAGAATTGTGAGAGAAAAATTCCTCTTGTTTTAAGCCACCAAGTTACTGAGTATTTGTTGCAGCAGCCCTAGGAAACTATTTCATATATGGAAGGACACCAGTTAATATGATATTTAGGCTTTTCTCTGCCTCTTCATTATTCATCTCTTAAGAAAAAGAGTGAAGTCTGAACAAATATTTAGCAGTAGTATGTAGGTATGCATGTCATCATCTCTTCCTTCTCCCTTTTTCTTTGGGTGCTAGCTGCTACCAGGAACCCTGTCTTTTGATCTCTCCCTCCATGTTCTGAGTTACAGAGTAGAGATGTGTGTGGGTACATCATTTTCCAGCAAAGCCTATGAGTGGGCATTTAAACATGCTCAATTATTAGGTCTAGTATTAGGAAGTCAATTATTGCCACACACACACACCAAAGCCACAATCTCCTATTTTAGTGTGATTTTAGTGATATCCTTAGAAATAAGGATAATATATTTTTTTCTAACCTGTTGATTCAGACTTCTAACTTCAGAATTTATTTCTACTTTAGTCAGTTCTAGAATCTCTTGGAATTTTATTTCTCTCCTTAACTAACTCAACCTTTTTTATAGTTTCATCTCAAGTTCCACCTCATGTGAAATGATTGAAAAGAAAAGGAGCTACAGATTTGTGCAAACAGAAGACTATTTTATAGATTAACATGACACCAAAGGAGTATATGTGATTTCTGACTTCTTAGTAGCAATAATGGAAATCTAAAGACAATATAGCCGTATATTAAAAATTTAGACAGAAAATTACTTTCAACCTAGAATCTAAAACCCCAGCCAAAATATCCATCAAGTGTGTGGGTAGAGAAAGTTATTTTTCTAGCAAGAAGATGGAGTAGCTGAAGAGCTTATTCCTGATTGAATGACTATCTTATCAGACAGACTTGACTCCATGAAATGCTGATTAAAAGATTTTTACAGAATTATAAGAAGGTGTAAAGAGATTTGGCAAGATATACAAGGTTCAAAATAGGAAAAGGAGTACGTCAAGGTGGTATATTGTCACCATGCTTGTTTAACTTATATGCAGAGTACATTATGAGAAACGCTGGACTGGATGAAGCATAAGCTGGAATCAAGATTGCCGGGAGAAATATCAATAACCTCAGATATGCAGAGAACACCAGTCTTATGGCAGAAAGTGAAGAAGAACTAAAGAGCCTCTTGATGAAAGTGAAAGAGGAGGGTGAAAAAGTTGGCTTAAAAGTCAACATTCAGAAAACTAAGATCATGGCATCCGGTCTCATCACTTCGTGGCAAATGGATGGAGAAACAGTGGAAACAGTGGCAGACTTTATTTTTGGGGCTCCAAAATCACTGCAGATGGTGATTGTAGCCATGAAATTAAAAGACGTTTACTCCTTGGAAGAAAAGTTATGATCAACCTAGACAGTATATTAAAAAGCAGAGACATTACTTTGCCAACAAAGGTCTGTCTAGTCAAGGCTATGGTTTTCCAGTAGCCATGTATGGATGTGAGAGTTGGTACAAAGAAAGCTGAGCGCCAAAGAATTGATGCTTTTGAACTGTGGTGTTGGAGAAGACTCTTGAGAGTCCCTTGGACTGCAAGGAGATCCAACCAGTCCATCATAAAGGAGATTAGTCTTGAGTGTTCATTGGAAGGTCTGATGTTGAAGCTGAAACTCCAACACTTTGGCCACCTGATGCAAAGAGCTGACTCATTTGAAAAGACCCTGATACTAGGAAAGACTGAAGGCAGGAGGAGAGGGGACGACAGAGGATGAGATGGTTGGATGGCATCACTGACTCAATGGACATGAGTTTGACTAAACTCTGTGAGCTGGTGATGGACAGGAAAGCCTGGCATGCTGCAGTCCATGAGGTCGCAAAGAGTCGGACACAACTGAGCGACTGAACTGAACTGAACTGACAAGAACATTAGAAAGTATTAACTCCAGGAAATATTGAAAAAGATGCTCAAGAAAGGAAAATTATCCCATCAGTAAAAAAAAAATAGTTGGTTACAACAAATAATTATGATACAATTATATTGAATAAATGAAGGAAAAGAGTGAAAGGAGAAAGGTAAAATCATTTTCCTTTTTATATCATAATACTATGCCATTCAATGTATTTGATTATTCAAAAAATACATGTATATGTGTGCTCACAATTTTAAAAATAAATAAGAGAAAAAGCAGTCCAAAGAAATAATTGAGAGGAGATTTCCAAAGACAGGAGTAAGGAAGTAATAAGGACAGCTATATTTGTTTTAAACTTCTGTTTATTATTTAACTTTCCAAATAATCTGCAAATATTACTTCAAGAAGAATAAAAGTTTATTTAAAATGGAAAAATAAGTATATGAAATTTGTCTTGCAAACTTGATTTATTAATAGATATTCATGAAATAAACCTACTAGCTATAGAGTGAAAACAATATAAATTTCTCCCTGCAATTATATATTGGTATGTAATTGGTACAATTTGGTGATGAAAAACAAATAGGCATGAGATAAAAATTGGAGTTTTGGGCTTCAAGATAGGAGTGAAAGTTAAATACACATATAAATAAAAATGAAAGAAAAAAATTGAAGTGAAATACTTGGCAACCACAAAATAAAGATGGAAGATTGGAAGCAAAACCTTGGGTGCTTATATTTTCTGGGCAGAAGGAAAAAATTGAAAAACTTTACGCCTTTAAATATAGCATGGTGAATTTATATATGTATAGATTATATATATATATAATATAATATATATACATACATATATATAGTAGACAACAAACTTATTAGACTTATGTATATTTTATGAGCCTTCTGTAAAGTAAGAAACTGTTATTGTTGCTGGGAACATAACAAAAATTCCTGCCCTCATGTACATTATCGTCTGTACAAGTATTATTCATGTATACATGAAACATTTTTAAAATTTACCACACATTAGAGCCTAACGTTGAGTCTAAAAAGAAATCTCAAGAAATACCAAAACACAATATATTAATTAGGTGCCATGACAAATATGTCTAAGTAAAATTAATTGAAAAAGTCAGAAAGTGTCATTGTGTTTGAAATCGAAAATAGCTACATTATTTCAAAGTAATTCACAATTCTCAAAATGTAATAGAAATTATAAAAAATTTAGATAATTAAAAAATGATTGCATAACATTTAAACACTTTGGGATGTAAGTAAAGCCATCTTTATAAGAAAAATATATAACCCTAAATTCATATTAAAACAGAAAGTTGATAAGCTGTAAAAAAAAAAAAAAGAACAGCACATTCAATTCAAGGAGGAGAAGGAGGGAAATAATAAACGCAAAAGTAGAATTTCGCAAGTCAGAAAACAAAGAAACTTTGTAGGTGAAGATGCTACAATCAAATATTATATTAGTCCTTTGGAAAAATACTGATGAAGTCAGCAAAATCAATTAAAATATGAGTGAAAGTATAAATTAATACTGGAATTTTATTTCATATGTGGTTGAGGGTTTTTTTTTCCCCATCATAGAATATGTAAAACTTACTGCAAAAATTATAACTGTGATATAGTGGTTATTTCTTAGAAAAATATGAAGTATGAAAATGGATTTAAGTGAAAAACTAAATGAATCAGTAGTAACACTAGACTGGTTAGACTCTAGCTAGCTCTGCAGTCAAAGATCATAATACATTTTTATCCAGTCTTCATTTGAAATAACTGTATTTAGGGAAGTTGTTATTTATGTTTAAATTCCTAGATTGAAGATCTCTCCAAAGAGGCTCCCACAACTGCAGGGGACAGAATTATTTTTTAGAATAAAGGCTGGTGCCAACAAATACAAGCAGTTTGACTTTGTGCAAGTTACTTACTTTTCTTAAATTTACTTACTTTCAGTAGCTCGTTTCATAAAACTGTTATACAGATTATGTGAGATTTACTTAAGTAAAGCATTTAACCCTTACTCATAGTTGAAGTACATCATTCATACCTATTATTATTGCATCTGAAGGGGGCCTAATTAGTGTCCATTAATATTCCCTCCTCTGTGACCTCATTGCACAATGGCCATTTTGCATTTAACACAGTTACTTACATTATATTTCTTTCTACATCTGCCTTTCCCACTATATTAGGAGTTCAAAGGCAAGGCAGAGACTTACTCATTTTTTATTCTTTAAGTCTAGCAACTGACATTCAGTATTTGTTAAATTAATTACTAAATGAATAAAACAAGCAATCGATCATTCCATCTACCTATTTATCAGTTTATGTAGCCACTGTGTATGAAATCCTGCATCATTTGGTCTTGCTTTACTAATTAGCTGGTAAAGAATCAGCCTGCAATGTGGGAGACCTAGGTTCAATCGCAGAGTTGCAAAGATCCCCTGGAGAAGGAAAAGGCTACCCACTCCAGTATTCTGGTTTGGGGAATTCTGGACTGTATAGTCCATGGGGTTGCAAAGAGTTGGAAGGACTGAGCAACTTTCACTTTCACTTAGCATAAAAAAATTAATAAAAGCATAAACATATTAATACTTTGAGGTTTTGAGTAAAAGCTTATTTGATGAAAATATCTAATTCTTGCAAAAATGGCCTTTTATATTTAATGCCAAATGCTGTTAATCTGAACGATCTAAATTTTAGAGAATACATATAGGTATCACACATACATATGTATGTGTTTAGTTTAATACATATATAAATACATTTATAATTTATATACATAATTATCTAGACAAATATATATTTTTTGTAAACAAAAATAAAAGAAATATATAATATATGAACATTAAAACAAAGTTTTATATAACCCAATATATAAATGAGCTTATTTATATACTGTTTGCATAAAAACTGAGGGCTTCCTAGGTGGTACACTGGTAAAGAAACTTCTTGCCATTGCAGGACACTCAAGAGACATGGGTTTGATCCCTGGGTCGGGAAGATCCCCTGGAGTAGGAATTGGCAACCCACTCTAGTATTCTTGCCTGGAAAATTCTATGGACAGAGGAGCCTGGTGAGCTACAGTCCATAGGGTTGCAAAAGAGTTGGACACAACTGAGTATGCATGCAGGCACATGTAAAACTATGTAACTTATATGTAAACATACATGTATTTAGAGAATATATATGTATATATACTATTTTTATACCCTACCTATATCAGAAGATGTGAATGTGCAGCTCAGTCATGTCCAACTCTTTGTGACCCCATGGACTGTAGCCCATCAGGCTCCTCTGTCTACAGGATTTTCCAGGTAAGAATACTCAAGGGGGTTGCCATTTCCTTCTCCAGGGGATCTTCCCAATCCAGGGATCGATCTCGCATCTCTTGTGTCTCTGGGATTGGCAGGCAGGTTCTTTACCACTGGTGCCACCTGGAAAGCCATATCAGAAGATAGTATGGGATTAATAAAAATGCGGATATTGACCTGTACTATTAAAAAGAATCATATAGTGATGAGGTCAGGTTTCTAATTGTTTCAAAAACACAGACTGATTTGAGTTTTGCTAAAAGTTTACCTTTAAGCTTCCTGGCAACCAAGACAAAAGAGCAATATATTTCTTTGCGTCTGATAGTAAGAGATCCCTCTGTTTGGCTGTCTGTAAACACAGTGGTGTCTGACTTTTTGCAGCCTATGGACTGTAGCCCACCAGCCTCCTCTGTCTATAGCATTAAAATTTCTTTAGGCATTTTAGGGCAAGATATAGTAAATACTAAGTTAAAAATTGTCTTCAGTAGCAAAGGTATACAAGGACACCAGACAGTAATCTTAGAATGATTTTTTGCCTAAGTTATGCAAGTTATTCCATTGAAAAATCAACTAAGAAGTCCGTTTTGGGCTTCCCTGGTGGCTCAGTGGTAAAGAATCCACCTGCCGATGCAGAAGACACAGGTTCTACCCCTGGTCCAGGAAAATCCTACATGCTGTGGAGCAGCTAAACCTGTGAGCCACAACTACTGGGCCTGTGCTCTAGAGCCCAGGAGCCCTGACTTCCAAGCCCACATGCCACAACTACTGAAGCCCTCGCACTAGAACCCCTGCTTTGCAACAAGAGAAACCACTGAAATGAGAAGCCTGCACAGAGCAACTAGAGATTAGCCCCCACTCATCACAACCAGAGAAAAGCCCGCACAGGAATGAAGACCCAGCATGGCCAAAAATAAATAAACAATTTTAAAAGTGAAAGGTGATCAGTCGTGTCTGACTCTTTGTGACCCCATGAACTGTAGTCCATGGAATTCTCCAGGCCAGAATACTGGAGTGGGTAGCCTATCCGTTCTCCAGCAGATCTTCACCACTCAGGAATCAAACAAGGGTCTCCTGCATTGCAGGCAGATTCTTTACCAACTGAGCTATCAGGGAAGCCCAAAATGAAAGTGAAAGTTGCTCAGTCGTGTCTGATTCTTTGCGACCCCATGAACTGTAGTCCATGGAAGTCCAGTTTAGTGACCACACTAAAACTTTGCACAATTTAGCATATCAGTTTGTAATAAACAAACTTCTAAAACATTTGAAATCTTTGTAGAATAATTTGATAACCTTCCCGTAATTTTTTTTAAACAATTGTAACCCAAGTTTTCTAGCTCACGATGTCAGATTGACTAGGAATCCCCCTGTAAAAGACATACGGATTTCCTGGTTTCTCTAACATTTAGGATTCAAGCAGTTTTGTAAGAAGTTCAGGACACCCTAGTCACCCAGCTTGATGTGCTTAGAAGAATTGTACTCTGTAGTTTGGCCCTATTGCCTTTTGCTTTCTGCAGATGATACTAATATTGTGGGCAGCTCTCACAGCTTCACTAAACAGCCCAAGTAAAGGAGTTTCCAAGGAATGAGTGCCCAAGACTTTTAATTTTGACACTGCCTCATGCTTGCTAAGTTGTCCTTCCTAGAGCAAATGAGATGGAAGCAGAGTTGCACCAGAACTCCAAGGTGCCCAAAGTCATAGCAATAAAAAAAAGCCTGTTATATATTTTAATAATAGTTGTTGATGCCCACCTACATCCCTTTTCCTGCTCCAGTGCACCCAACCACAGCTATGCTTGAGGCCAGTAGGAACTGCCTCACACAGAAATAGCGCAGAGATTAAGTTGTCCTTGGGAGTGGTCTTTGGTCAATGAATGACTGATATGAGGGTGAAAAAACTCAACCCCTTAACCTCAGCAGGGGATCCACCTCTGCAGTACTGTTCACGCTCTACTCTTTTCCTATGGAGGCTGACAAAACTAAATTTCAGTTCAATCCCCATGGTGCTCATCTTCTCTCACTCTAACTTTCTTAAAGTTTCCTTCTAAAAGCATCCTCTTGCACAAAAGAATCATTTGTAACAGAATGCCTATCTCAGGCTCTTCTAGGAAACATAACCTAAGAAGTATACCTTGTTTGAACTAAACTGTCGCCAGAATGAGTCAAGTCTGGCCGCCAAAGAGTTTGTCTAAAATTCATGCTTTAATACCTCCTGTTTCTGAACTAGATAATGGTTATCATTAACTTCAACTTTGGATCCCCTTTTCTCCTATAACATATCAGCAAGGCAACATTGGTATTGTACAAGTAGATGCTTAACTGTCTGGGATTGGGGTGAGGGTTGCTTTAGGCATTCCAATCTCCCTGGCCCTACCAAAGGGCCTCTGGGATTCCTAGCCTGCTGCTACCCTAGTGTGTTCAACAGAGTGTACACTGAAGAGTGGGAAGTTGCTCTTGATTTTTTTCATATACAGTGGGCTTATGCTTAGAAACAGTAAGCTACATTCACAGCTGTACTTGCTTAAGTAGAACACTCTTCTTGGCTTACAGTTTATGTTTACTTAGAGTGACTAGAAGACCTCATAAGTTCAATGATCTAGCCTTTCTTCCCCCATTCATCCTTCGGTGCATGATAGACTTAATTCTCTTTGTATTAAAACCCAAATGTTTCCTATTGCTTATTATTTTTATCCAAACAACTGAACTCAAACCACACTCTATTTCAGTAACTCATCTCCTGTTTATCCCAAGTTGAGTCAGGTAACACCCTCTGGAAAGGGAAGCTCATGTTCAAGAACAAGCTGAGCATCTTCTTTTCTTTTGGGGTGAGTCTCTCCCCTGATCTAACTGTTGTATGGGTAATTAAGAAGAGTCCACCTCCCTTCCATCACCCTCAGTCTCAGAAGCCCGTCATCTGCACAGGTTTTTCAGGCCACTGTTTCACACAGAAAGCACATCAAGCTTCCACACCTGCAAAATAAGTGTGTCCTCAATTTCCCAGAAACCCATTCTAATGGCCCTGTATTCTCATAACAGGCATGCACAAAAAGCTCCCACCGAGCACTTTCTACACAAAACAGCTCTCTTCTCCACTCTCAGTCTAAATCAGTTATATGTGTTCCACGCTTTTAAATCCCTTATAGCTCCTGTCATTTTGGTCCTAAGTGGTTTGGGTGCATAATTGTCTTCTCTTAATTGACTGTGCCTTATGACAGGAAACATGTATTAGCCATATTTATATCCTCAACACTTAGTGGAGTTTGTCCTCAGCAGATGTTGAATTTATAAATGGATGGACATTTGAGTGAATGAATGAACTTGACCTTTTATTCAAAATAGTTAAAAAATAACTGATGGTTGCCTCTTCCAAATCATAACCTATTTAGAAATGAGAATTTCCAAATGAATTGCTATTTTTTTTTTCTAGCATGAAAATCTCAGGTCTTTAGGTAAAGAAACCAATAGGATTGGCAACTTATTCCCATTAAATGCATACACTTCAGACTTTTTAGCCTTTACCTGGTAAGTGAACTTAGGAGGAAGAAACACTAAGTTAAGGCCTGGGAAGGCAGCAATAAATTATTAGCACTAATCATAAATTACAGCAGCTCTGGGATTTGGAAATTAATGGTGATGGGAGGTTGGGGGGTTTAAACATGATCTGCATCCATTAATGCAGTGCAGGCTTTTTATTGCCATTTTCCACCCTTCTTCTGAGAAAGCCTATCATTCAGGGACATTATAATTAGATTTCACTGCAAATGATGAGAATAAAAAAGGAGTTTCAGGAACTGAAGCAGCATCCTCTGCATATGATTGTTTATATTATTTTCTTTGGGCACTGTTTTTCCGGTATTATTTACATAATTTTTAAAGTGATATCAGATTCTGCTGCATTTGGGCTCTTGATGTAACCCAAAAGGGCTGGTGAAGCAATCTATTGCTCTTGACATTTCAGACCAGTAATAATTTTACTGGGTAAAATCCAAAAGATTAGAAAAAAGATGTGCTTTGTTGTTCACAAATTGAAATGTGATGTAAGTGTTTTCTGCTGAAGTCAAAGTAAAACCCCAAAGTGGCACTTCTGAAAGTTGTAATGCTTCTGGAGTCAGATTTTGAAGTCTCTTTTCTATACTGTGGAGTCAGTATCTCAATTAGAAACTGGAAAAATGAAGCCCTTTATTCTTATTACATATTCAACACTTTTTGTTTCATCTTTATTGTTCGCTTTTTGTATTTTAAAATTTATGAACATGTCTGTCCCATCCACTAACTTATTAGCTTCTGGAATAGCAGAAGTAAAGCTTATTTCACATCACACACATTTTGGAGGCCTTGGTTTATTAGCTGTGTAAGAGATGCATCATATTCTAATTAAAAATGTACAATGTGCATATAAACGCTCAGTTATTATATATTGCACCTATTCATGTCTTCAAACATAAAGCTCAATATAGAGCATCTACACTTGTTTGCCTTAAGCTTTGTATTGATTTTCTATTGCTGAATAACAAATTACCACAAAGAATTAGTGACTTAAAACAACATAAAATTATCTTACAGTTTCTGTGGCCCACAGATCTGTCACAGTATCCATTCACTGAATGTTTCTTGCTGCTAAGTCGCTTCAGTCGTGTCTGACTCTGTACGACCCCAAAGACAGCAACCCACCAGGCTCCTCCGTCCCTGGGATTCTCCAGGCAAGAATACTGGAGTGGGTTGCCATTTCCTTCTCCAATGGATGTTTCTTGAGGGCATCCTAATAGCAACTAATCAAGTTTTCTGTGCCCACCTATCACAGACCTGAGCTCCTGAACAAATTAGACCCAGGAATTTATTTTGATTGATGTTTCATGGTCAGAAATGCAAACCAAGTTTCAATACAATCATTAATTTTAAAAAACATTAAAAAGCACAATACATTTTTGAGCAATTGTTTTCTTCTAGATTCTGTGCAAGCATTTTATATATATTATGCATTTTGCAAGATGAGGAAACTAGGTAGAAAGAGATTTCATTATTTAAGTCAGACAGCTAGAAATTATTAGAGTCCACATTAAAGTCTGAGACTATCTGAAACCACACTTCTACTCTAGTGCCATTATTTATCTCTTATTATTTTTCATCTTGCTGAATATCAAAAAAACCTAATCTGCCATTTTGCATAGTCATTTCTAAGACTCTCCGTTATGCAATCAGATTAACTCCTGGCTAACTTGATGAACTGGTTGATCCCAGGGTCAGGAAGACCCCTTGGAGGAGTAAATGGCAACCCCCTCCAGCATTCTTGACTGGAAAATCCCATGGACAGAGAAGTCTGGCGGGATACAATCCATGGGGTTGCAGAGTCAGACATGTCTGAGTATGAGAACAAACTTAGTAAATTAAAGTTGGATGCATTTATTTATACTTACTAGACTTTTCAGTCATGAACAGTATTAGTTTTTTGATGTTTAAAATATTTGAACTTATTCATATTTTATGCAGGCATGCATGGGTGCATTCTAGGCGGTTTCAGTCATATCCAACTCTTTGGTCATCTGATGCGAACAGCCAACTCATTGGAAAAGATCCTGATGCTGGGAAAGATTGAAGGTAGAAGGAGTAGAGGGCATAAGAGGATGAGATGGCTGGATGGCATCACTGATGAAACAGACATGAATTTGGGCAAACTCCAGGAGATGGTGAGGGACAGGGAGGCCAGATGTGCTTTAGTCCATGGGGTCGTGAAGAGTTGGACACGACCTAGTGACCAAACAACAATATATAAATAATCAGAACTTGAAATTAGCTAATTATTAGTTTTTAATTTGACGTTGAAAATGTATATTATTTATTTTTTCTTTTTATATGTATAAAATACATATATGAAGGTGATTATTGCATATACGTGTGTATATACCTATATATATTCTCTATCATCACTGGCAAATAGAGGCTCTACTCTGTCAGATATGGTACGCATTTTACATAAATTTTCTGATTTCAACTTCATAAAAACTTTCAAAATAAATGTTAGTAAGGCTCATTTTATTGATGAAGAAACTGAGAGCTAGAAATGTCAAATATCTTATTGAAATTCTATCACTAGTACATATTAGTGCTAGAATTTGAACATTTTGTACTTCTTTCATGTATGTGATGTCATTTTCCAAATAACATATACTAGTGATTAGTAGGCAGGGACCATGTTTTTCATTTCTTCCATATTTTACCCAGTGCTTAGCCTGGTTTATAAATCTTAGGTGACCAAAAAATATTTTCTGACTGAAGCTTAGAGGCTGAAGCTTCATAGAAATTAATTTTGAAGAGAAAGGAAGCTAGAGAAGACTAAAAAATGTTCATATCACTTATTTCTACAGAGTGTACCCTGAAAAAAAGTGGAGAATTCATTCCTGCAAAGATCATAAACATTACATAGGCAATATCAACTATCGCTGTTGTCTTGAGGAAAGAAAACTGAAATTTGCATTTGGAAAACTCTTTAAAATAGTTGACGTATTTTCACAGATGTCTTCAATCAAGGAATGGCTTTCGATAATAAAATTATAGATGTAGCTCCCTACAGTATTATGCTAATGAACAGGAAGGACTGATCCCTTTAAACTGAAAAATTAAATAAACGTACACTAGTTTAGAAAATCTTAGCCAGCAACAGGGTATAGTTCACCTAGTTGCTGTAACATTTTGTAAAGAATGGATTTGGAAGTCGGCCTGCTTAGCTAAGTAGGCATATTTGGGTGCGGTGAGCTGTTTCAAGCAAGCCGTTTCAATTATGTGAGAGTATAAACTACTTTAGAATTACATTGTAAACAGCATTTTCAATCTTGTTCTGCAATTATACATTGAATGTAGAATCAAATCAGAATATAGAAATCCTAAAGACTTCTGGCAGGAAGAAAAAAGGGGCCGATTCTCTAAACAAGGCCACAGTTTCCCAGCAGCTGGCTTGGCTTTCCTAGCAGCCACTCAGTTAAATTCTTGTTACACAGGCAAGTTCCATAGATATCAATCGTGAGCAACTCATTCATGGCAAAACCCTGCCACTAAACACATCCGCTAGTTATATCCTCTTTTTGCTCTCTTAGAATTAACTCTTTATGCAAAGTAGTGGAGCATGAGAGGCAGCAGTGATGATGTGCTGAAAAGCATGAGTATTAGAATTGATTAGTCTAAGTCAGAGGTTTGGCACCTGAAGGACCTCAGGCAAAATGACTTAACATTTGTGAGCTTAGCTTTCCCCTATGTACATGGGGATAATATTACCAGCTACATCTTAGAATTACAAAAGTATGAAAGATAGAGTATATGGAAAGATCTTATCTCAGTGCTTAGAAGCATAATTCCTCAAAAAATATTAATTTTTCTCAGAGTTGACTTTCCAAATGGTGGAGTAAGGAGCTCAAAAGAAGTGATAATAACTGGTGGAAAATATTTTTAAAAATTAAAATCTCTGGAAATAGTCCTAAAGACATATAGAACATGAAAATATATATATATTCAAGTAAGACTACTAAATCAAGGTAAAAATAGTGAGAGACTATGTCATTGAACACTCTTCCCTTTCTGCAGCTCAGCAGATGGAAGCTCTCCTCTGGGCAGGTTGAACCAAGAACACTATGCTCTCTCTCATCCCAGATCTGAGTAAAGAGATGTGGTTTCTATTTGGTAAATATACTTCAGTATATTTCAGCTCCTAGTTATGAAGCTAAATAAATGCCAGGCAGTTGCCCCCAAGAGATCAGAGACATTTAAGCCTGAGGATGCTGCTGAACAAAAAGAGAAAGAGAGCAAGAGAGGGATTTCTAGTGACAAGTAATTAAGAGGAAGCTGATAGCCCTATGAGAACAATAAGCTAAATCATACGCTAACTAGGAGTCTATCAGAGAATCATAGAAAGAGACAGCTAAGAAAAGCTCTTCAGGAGCCAGAATGAACTGAAAGACTGGCCTCAAAAACTACTCCTGCAATTGGGAGATGGAGGCTGACATATACACACTACTATATATAGAATAGGTAACTAATAAGAACCTGCTGTATAGCACAGGAAACTCTACCAAATACTCTGCAATGGCCTACATGGGAAAATGACCTAAAAAATAGTGGAGATATATGTATAACTGGGTATATGTATAACTGATTCACTTTGCTGTACATCCAAAACTAGCACAACATTGTAATTAACTATCCTCCAATAAAATTAAAAACAAGCAGACAAAACTAGCACTGCAAAATTATCCTGTTTAATTAGACCAGAATGAGAGCAAATCATGCTCCACCACATTGTTGTAAACAATAAAGCTACTGGCCAACAATTAGTGAAGGCAAAGACCTGGCTGTGATGCCAACAGAGGCAGCTAGTGTAAGGGGAAAGATGGGGGAAAGAGATAGTAAAAGAAAATCCTTCTAAAGCCTCTCACCGCATGCTGTGCCCTGCATGGAGTGATAGCAGAGGTTTCACACTGCAGGGGAGAAGACTTCACTAAAATAATTCAGCCAAGTCACCATAACAGCCAAGTCATCATAAATAAATAAATAAATAAATACAAGGCAACAATAACAAGCTTTGGAGGAAGATTAGGATTCAGAGTTGCTACAACACATTTCTAGCATGTTTAGTTTCCAACAAATATTTTAAAATATGCAAAGAAACAGGAAAGTTTGATCCATGTAAAAGAAGAAAACAGAGGCAACATAAAATGGTTTTGAAAGGGCTATCAGAGATAAAACACAAAGCCTTCAAAGAGACTATAGTAGATGTGTGTAAAGTAGCAAAGGTAATCAAGCTGCAGAAAGTAAAGGAAGGTTCAAGGACAAGGATTCTAAAAAAAGAAGATCAATAAAGAGATATATAACAACAAAATGAAAATTTGTAACTGAAAAGTACAGTGTTAAAATATCATGAGAGCAGCTCTACAGTAGATGTGATGTGTAGCAAGAAAAAAATCATATATTCACCCAAGAATGGGATACCAATTCTTCTCAAGTATACATGGAATACTCTGAGGGGTAGATTATATGTTAAGTCATAAAACAAGCCCCAGTAACACAACTATACTTGAAGAAAGTTTGATAGAGTTTATGAAATCTAAAGAACAGAGAAAAAATAAAGGACAATGACCACAGATTCAGAATTAAAGGATACAATTAGGAAGAACAAAATATACATAATGGAAGTACCATACAGAGAGGAGAGAGGGAAAAGGGAGAAGAAAGACTATTTCATGAAATAAATGTCATATTTAAAGTTTGGAGGGGAAAAAACAAGCAAACAACTCTGTAACCAAAAAACTTAAATTCACAGAAACTATCCTTCAGAACCTAGAGCAGAGCCATTACTTTACCAACAAAGGTCCATCTAGTCAAAGTTATGGTTTTTCCAGTATTTATGTATGGATGTGAGAGTTGGACTATAAAGAAAGCGGAGTGCCGAAGAATTGATGCTTTTGAACTGTGGTGTTGGAGAAGACTCTTGAGAGTCCCTTGGACTGCAAGGAGATCAAACCAGTCCTTACTAAAGGAAATCAGTCCTGAATATTCATTGGAAGGACTGAAGCTGAAACTCCAATACTTTGGCCAACTGATGAGAAGAACCAACTCATTGGAAAAGACCGTGATGTTGGGAAAGATTGAAGGCGGGAGGAGAAGGGGAAAACAGAGGATGAGATGGTTGGATGGCATCACCGACTCGATGGACATGAGTTTGAGTAAGCTCCGAGAGTTGGTGATGAACAGGGAAGCCTGGTGTGCTGCGGTCCATTGCATTGCAAAGAGTCGAACATGACTGAGAGATTGAACTGAACTGAACTCTCCTTCAGAGAAATAAAAGAGAATATAAAGTCATCCTTAGATAAATAAAAGCTGATAGACTTTTGCTACCAGACCTATTTTAGAGAAACACTAAAGAGAGTTCTTCAGAAAACAAGTGATCTCAGATATTAATTTGAATCCAAAGAGCACTGGTAAAGGTAATTCTGTAGGTAATTACAGAAAGCAGTGCAATTGCTGTTTCTTCTCTTTCTTCTCTCAGCTAGTTTAGACAGCTATTCCATAAATATATATTTTACAGGTAATTGTATTGTTGGGCCTAAAATGATGTATATGCAATCTATTTGACAATAAATCAAAAAGGGAGAGGTGGAAACAAAGGTACATGGAAATGGTGTCAGATGGTGTGCATGCATGCTAAGTCACTCCAGTCATGTCTGACTCCGTGTGTGGACTATAGCCTGCTAGGCTCCTCTGTCCATGGAACTCTCTAGGCAAGAATACTGGAGTGGGTTGCCATGCCCTTCTCCAGTGGGTCTTCCTGATGCAGGGATCAAAACTTGTGTCTCTTGCAACTCCTGCATTGGCAGGTGGGTTCTTTACCATCTGCACCACCTGGAAGCCCTATCAGATGGTGTCTAGAATCTAAAGGAACAAGGAAGAGAGTGAAATGGTAAATGAGAAGATCCACATTAGCAAACAGTAAGTATATACATGTCCTCCTTTTAGCTTCTTTAAAAACATATATTTATATAAAATCAATAATTATAACATTATATTGCTGAGTTTGTAGAATATAAATGCAATGTGTTTAGTAATCATATCAAAAGAAGGGAGGCGAGGGATTTGAGCTATGTAGGATTTGGGCTATATAGATATTTCTATATCTCACTTGAAGCACATTCTGATAAATTAAGGGGAGTATGATAGGCAATTAAGCAATCACTAAGAAAAAAGTCCTTTAAAAAAAGGTTTGTCTGGCTTCTTTTACTTAGAATAATATTTTGAAGATTGGCCTATACTACTTTGTGTTTTATTAGTCCATTCCTTTTTAATACATGATGGTATTTCATTGTCTGAATGCACTAAAATTTGTTTACCAAGTCTCTTATTTACTTTGAATAACTTTGCTTTACTTTTATTAACTAAGTCTACTGGTTGGTTGATCATTAGGCCAACTTGTCTCTGTTAATTGGATCAAAAATGGTGGCTAGTAATGTACTATCGAAAATAAACTTATAATTCAATTTAACAGTGTGTAGTCCATGGAACAGGTGGTAAGAACACACAGAAGAACTGTACAAAAAAGACCTTCACGACCCAGATAATCACAACGGTGTGATCACTCACCTAGAGCCAGACATCCTGGAATGTGAAGTCAAGTGGGCCTTAGAAAGCATCACTACAAACAAAGCTAATGGAGGTGATGGAATTCCAGTTGAGCTATTTCAAATCCTCAAAGATGATGCTATGAAAGTGTTACATTCAATATGCCAGCAAATCTGGAAAACTCAGCAGTGGCCACAGGACTGGAAAAGGTCAGTTTTCATGCCAATCCCAAAGAAAGGCAATGCCAAAGAATGCTCAAACTACCGCACAGTTGCACTCGTCTCACACGCTAGTAAAGTAATGCTCAAAATTCTCCAAGCCAGGCTTCAGCAATATGTGAACCGTGAACTTCCAGATGTTCAAGCTGGTTTTAGAAAAGGCAGAGGAGCCAGAGATCAAATTGCCAACATCCACTGGATCATTGAAAAAGCAAGAGAGTTCCAGAAAAACATCTATCTCTGCTTTATTGACTATGCTTTCAAAGCCTTTGACTGTGTGGATCACAATAAACTGTGGAAAATTCTAAAAGAGGTGGGAATACCAGACCATCTGACCTGTCTCTTGAGAAACCTGTATGCAGGTCAGGAAGCAACAGTTAGAAATGGACATGGAACAACAGACTGGTTCCAAATTGGGAAAGGAGTACGTCAAAGCTGTATACTGTCACCCTGTTTATTTAACTTATGTGCAGAGTACATCATGAGAAACACTGGGCTGGAAGAAACACAAGCTGGAATCAAGATTGCCGGGAGAAATATCAATAACCTCAGATATGCAGATGACACCACCCTTATGGCAGAAAGCGAAGAAGAACTAAAGAGCCTCTTGATGAAAGTGAAAGAGGAAAGTGAAAAAGTTGACTTAAAGCTCAACGTTCCAAAAACTAAGATCATGGCATCTGGTCCCATCACTCCATGGGAAACAGATGGAGAAACAGTGGAAACAGCGTCAGACTTTATTTTTTTGGGTTCCAAAATCACTGCTGATGGTGATTGCAGCCATGAAATTAAAAGATGCTTACTCCTTGGAAGGAAGGTTATGATCAACCTAGATAGCATATTTAAAAAAAGAGACATTACTTTGCCAACAAAGGTCCATCTAGTCAAGGCTATGGTTTTTCCAGTGGTCATGTATGGATGTGAGAGTTGGACGGTGAAGAAAGCTGAGCGCCAAAGAATTTATGCTTTTGAACTGTGGTGTTGGAGAAGACTCTTGAGAGTCCCTTGGACTGAAAGGAGAACCAATCAGTCCATCCTAAAGGAGATCAGTCCTCGGTGTTCATTGGAAGGACTGATGTTGAAGCTGAAACTCCAATACTTTGGCCACCTTATGCGAAGAGTTGGCTCATTGGAAAAGACCCTAATGCTGGGAAGGATTGGGGGCAGGAGGAGAAGGGGACGACAGAGGATAAGATGGTTGGATGGCATCACCAACTCAATGGACATGGGTTTGGGTAGACTACAGGAGTTGGTGATGGACAGGGAGGCCTGGCATGCTGCGATTCATGGGGTTGCAAAGAGTCTGACATGACTGAGCAACTGAACTGAACTGAACTGAGTTCATGGAAGTTAAAGTCTTATTAACTGATATTTTACAAAGAATTTTCCATTATGAAATACGGTTTGAAAACTGCAACTTTATCTCTCTCACGTGCACACCAACTTATTCCAAGCATTGAGATATCCTGCAGTTAAAGAACCCTGTTTATCAATTGAATCCAGATTCTCAGTTTATTAACATTAGAACTCTGCCACTTTCCAGGTTACATTACAATTTTGGAAACATTGTTCTACATACATTCTGTATTTGTATTTAATATACATACGCACAAAGTAGCACACATTATATTAATACTAAAACACATGTACACGTGTGTTTCACAGGTACACCTGTGTAGATTATTGAGGCAATTACCAGAGTAATTTAATGGAACACTATTCTGCTTCATGTCTAATAGTTCATGGGAAAAATTCCCACAGACTTGTGGAAAGGAAATGCATATGAAACACGCATTTTGAAGTCAATAATTTCACCTTTCAGCAAAAGTACAGAGAAGGGTGGAAATTTTTCTTAAAGCTATATAAGAATTAATGTAGACAGTTGGAATTTTTTCCAATGATTCGCTCTATCTTGCCTCTTTGTATGTAATTTAATCCCTTTTGATGATAAATATACATGTAGACATAAGAGGATCATCTTAAGTAAGATAGGCTGCACATCCCTTAGACATGCTGCTAGTACATGGATAGCATTTCAATAAAAGACTAGCTTGCCCTGGGATGAGTATTTGTAATCATTTCAATGTGATATTCTGAAATTTCCAGAAGCAGAAAGTGCAGATATAGCATGATTTATTGTTTCCAGTTACTGAAAAGGTGTAGCATAAACATAAGAGTGTGGAAATTGATAGCTTTGGTGAAAAAAATGATTTATACGTTTAACTATGATGTCCACGTCTGGTAGAAGGAAGGCCTGACCAGGTGGGAGTGGGCAAGCTGAGAAAAGATGGAATAATTAGCTGTTAGAGGACTGAAGGACATTGAGGACTATATAAAGTAGAAGAATAAGTCAGTTTTTCTTAGGAGACCTAGAAGGATAGGAGGCTGTAGTTAAACTTTGAAGAATAAAATATTAAGATTTTGTAACTACAAAGTGGTTCAATGATGAAGTTTAGTGTTTGTAGAGTTGAAACAGGAAATGTGTCAATCATCAGTGGAGTGAGTCAGAGAAGAAACTGTGAGCTGGATGCTAAACAGGTTACTCACATAGAGTTTAAAGGCCCTTAAGAAGATGAAAATGCCTGAGTACGAAAGCAAATATGTTAGGCAGCAATGTTAGACACCAATAAGGAGTGTGAAGAGTCACAGAACATGGCAACATACACCTCAAATGAAGAGAGGATTTTACAAAAGAGAGGAGTGTTGTTCTGGAAGTCATGTTGAAGTAGAAGTTGAAGTAGAACAAGGGAGGAGGCACGGTTTCTCTTGAAATAAGTGCAAAGGGGATTGGGTTTACAGAGAGGGAGTCAGATTTTTGTTAGAGCAAAAGGGAGAGTAAACATTCTATAAAAAAGTTTATTTATTTATTTTGACAGCAAAGATAGAAATATTTAACAGTCTTGGTTTCTCTAATTAGCATCAGGGGAAGGATGACTGCAGACCCAAGCAATATAATAAAAACAAATTTTTAACAAAAGATCTTTAAAAGTAGGAATGTTTTCACTGTGGAGGATTCCTGAGGGCATAGTAGAAATGGATGGAAAGGAGAGGAGGAAAGGAAATTAGTCAGAGAAGAGGAAGTACAGAGAAGCATTGGTATGGGAGTTTAGAGAGGTACGGGTAATGAGTATGAGATAGTGTTGTGGTTATGAGCAAAGGCTCTGGAGTTAATCCATCTTGGTTAAGATCCTAGTTCCACTGAGTCACTTGCTGTGTGTCCCTTGGAAAATTGCTAAACTTTCTAAGCCTGTTTTCTTATCTCTCAAATGGGAAAAAATTGAATGAGATAATACATGTACCATTTTTCTATACAGTGCCCTAGATACAGTAAGTGCTTAATTAAATTATGAATATATATATGTACATTCTGGCTTCAGAAGACCAAGGTTGTCTAGTATGTGAAGCACAGTTAGCTAGCCTAAAGGCTCTGGGTTTCCAGTAGATCTCTGTCACTGGGTTGTATAGATGCAAACTAACACCCACAGAAGAAGAATAAGAAGCCAGAAGAATTTTTACTTGTTGTTATAAGCACTTTACTTATTACATTAGCAGTGTAACTACAATTTTAGTGCAGGGTGATATTTTCTCTATTGGAGAATACATATAATAGTACAAGAGCAAAAACAAGGCATGACTAATTCTATTGGGTTAGCCAAACAATTCATTTGGTTTTTTCCATAACATCTTATAGAAAAAACTGAAAAATTTTTGGCCAACCCAAAAACTGTGTGGGAAGTCTGCAGTACCATGAAGACATTTACTATTGAGATTAAGTCAGATTATAAAAGTGGAATAGGAATAGAGAGGGAACTGCAGGTGCAAAGACTTTTAGTCATGAAAGGCATAGAATATTCTGCTGAGAACAGTAAGAACATTCATGTGATAAAGCCTTGAGACAGAAGTAGTGAAGGAATAGGAACTGAAGCTGGGAAGTGGGCTGATTCTAAAAAACCAAGTAACAAGGAGCCAAACAATAGCTGAATGAGTCATTTCAGATCAGTAAGAAAAATAAGCTGTTTTTGGAAAGACATCCTACACTGGATTCTCCCGAGGAAGAACATTCTTGGAGGGAGAAAAAAGGAATTCTGGGAAGACAAAGGCAATGGATGTAATAGGTACAATGAGTTTGTAATAGACAAAATGTCCAAAAGCATTCAATGGAGGCTGGCTTCTAGAGAGAAACATAGCTTTCAAATCACTGTCACATTCAGATCAGGGCCTCAATTCCATCAATAATTCATCTCACATTGTTTAACTTCAATAATTCTCCCAAATCGTTCACACCAAAGGGTCAATGACACATAAAAATTTACCAGATCCAATCTTTTATTTAAAGATAAGGAGACAAATTCAGAAACATTTAGGTGCCTGGACCCAGAATGTGTTGTTGCTTAGTGGCAGAGTTAGAACTTGAATTCTGGCATTTGGAATGGTAGTGAGATGGGAATCCAAGTTCTTGTCCAGAGAGCCAAAGAATGGAATCCATGAACAAGCAAACACTCATGGTAGCAAGCAAATAGGATTTATGATAGAGGAGGAATGTAGAAAGCTCTCAGCATAGACACTGAGAGGGGGTAAAGAGTCCCCTCAAGGTGGGACTTACAGCAGTTTTTATGTCCTTCCTTAAATCATATTATTTCTAACCAATCAATTTAGGTCAAGATACTTGGAGAAGGAAATGGAAACTCACTTCAGTATTCTTGCCTGGAGAGTCCCATGGACAGAGGAGCCTGGTGAGTTATAGTTCATAGGGTCATAAAGAGTCACATGACTGAAATGACTTGGCATGACTTTTGTTGATCCTTGGATTAAGTCACCACCCCTTTTCACCCTCTGGCCATTTTCTCATGGGCTTAAGATTAATGATCACCAGTTGTTTTTCCCTTAAGCATATTGAACAGAATTTAATTGCTGCACTTCCCTGGATCTGAGTGCTGATAATTTATCAGACTAAACACACATTCCAGGAATCCAGGAC
Organism: Giraffa tippelskirchi; assembly: GCF_054371585.1. Lineage (NCBI taxonomy): Eukaryota > Metazoa > Chordata > Mammalia > Artiodactyla > Giraffidae > Giraffa > Giraffa tippelskirchi. The sequence goes on from NC_137284.1 coordinate 25,228,345, forward strand.
AATGGAGCAGAATGTCAGAATGTTTACTGAAAACAAGACCAAAGTCTCAGAAGCCCTCTCCTCCTAAGATCTATGACAGGAGAGGTTAAAAAAAAAATGTGTATTGTGAGAGTTGCAAGGTTAAGTTTTATTTGGGGTAAAATGAGGACTGCAGCCTGGGAGACAGCACCTCAGATAGCTCTGAGAAACTGCTCCAAAGAGGCAGTGAGGGAAGGTCATTAAGGGGGAGTTCAGTGCAATCAAGCACTCATTTTACAAAAGGTTTTCTGCTAGTCATCAGGAGCTGATGTCACCATGAAGGGATTTATTGCTTTTCTAGATATGAGGAGATGAAAGAATTGGCATCATGAAATCAGTTCCTAAAAATATCTAACTATCTAAAGATCTTGAGAAATGCTGGACTGGATGAAGCACAAGTTGGAATAAAGATTGTGGGGAAAAATATCAATAACCTCAGATATGCAGATGACACGACGCTTATGGCAGAAAGTGAAGAAGAACTAAAGAGCCTCTTGATGAAAGTGAAAGAGAAGAGTGAAAAAGTTGGCTTAAAACTCAACATTCAGAAAACAAAGATCATGGCATCTGGTCCCATCACTTCATGGCAAATAGATGGAAACAGTGGAAACAGTGACAGACTTTATTTTGGGGGCTCCAAAATCACTGCAGATGATGACAGCAGCCATGAAATTAAAAGACACTTGCTCCTTGGATGAAAAGTTATAACCAACCTAGACATCTTATTAAAAAGCAGAGACATTACTTTGCCAACAAACGTCCATCTAGTCACGGCTATGGTTTTCCAGTAGTCATGTATGGATGTGAGATTTGGACTATAGAGAGAGCTGAGCATCAAAGAATTGATGCTTTTGCACTGTGGTGTTGGAAAAGACTCTTGAGAGTCCCTTGGACTGCAAGGAGATCAAACCAGTCCATCCTAAAGGAAATCATTCCTGAATATTCATTAGAAGGACTGATGTTGAAGCTGAAACTCCAATACTTTGGCCACCTGATACAAAGAACTGACTCATTTGATAAGACACTAATGCTGGGAAAGATTGAAGGCAGGAGGAGAAGCGGCTGACAGAGGATGAGATGATTGGATGGCATCACTGACTCCATGGATGTGAGTTTGAGTAGGCTCTGGGAGTTGGTGATGGACAGGGAGGCCTGTGCTGCAGTCCACGGGGTTGGAAAGAGTTGGACAAAACTGAGTGACTGAACTGATATAAAGATCTATTCTACCAGTTTCCCTGGAGTACAGAGTGCCTCACTCTCCACCCTGAATTCCACTTGAGGGTGTTGAAGGTCAGCAGCTGCAGCAGCACAGGCAGATGGCAAGTGCTCTTGTTGTTGTTGTTCAGTCACTGGCAAATGCTCTTGGCAACTGGCAACTTGTAGCTGACTTAGACATGTGTAAAAGGGCAAAAGGGCTGGGGTGGAGATAGGATGGTTGAGAAAGGGGAGAAAGGAGAGAGACTGAAGAGCTGTGGAAAAGAATAGTACAGAAATGACAGAGTGGGGGATGTATTTGTTGCTGAAACTTGGTCTCTATTCACCTGTGCAGAATAGAAACTTGGAGATCTAGGCTTGGGTGAAGTCGAAAAGGATAGCTTTTATTTCTTTGCCAGGAATAAAGGGCCAAAGTGGGCTAATGCCCTCAAGTCTGTGTGATATAGTGTTCACAGAGCAGATCATGATCAGCTCATGGACAATTCTTGGATTGGTTGGCATTGTGGTGAAGGTTCAAGTATTATCAATGTCCTGGTTTCAACCAGTCTAGAGTTTATGGTCTTGTGGTCAGCAGTTTTCATCTGGATGCGGTCTGCCTATAAAAACAACTTAGGAATGTGTGTCAGGCCTTTATCTAAATCTTTCAGGGAGCTATGAGTTCAGTGATTCTGCTATGTGGCAGATTTACAGTCTAAATTGTTACTAGTTCCCCAGCTCAACAGCTATTCTTTGTTTCTACATCTTCACATTTCCCAATCATTAACTCTTGAGTCAGCAATACACTTCAAAAGGGAAGGATACAGGGTTTGTACATGGTTTCATACTGAAGGCCAATGTCCTTTACCCTCAATGGAGTGTGCCTATACGTGCTGTGATTATGCCTTCCTGGTAAAGGTATTTTAGACTTTTCAGCTCAGGTAGTTATATAACTAAGACTCTCATGAGAATTTTCCCATTAGTTGTTTGTTTGGTTTTTTTTAGATTTTTATATGAAGATATTTAACATGGGTCAATAGCAAGAGTCTCCTACAAGTAATTGTGAAAAATTATGATCTCTGAGATTTAAAATGTAGGAGCAATGTATAATGCCAGAGATCCACAATATATAAAAGCGTCTTAAAAAGATGGAAACCCTCAAAGGGCTTGACCCAAGGGGTTAGCTTCTCTATAGAGGATGTTTCAATTAGGAAGCAGCTCATTTGCCAGAAAGAGCAGAAGAGAAGAGTGGAAGGGGTAAACCTTGACAATGTCTATCCTCCTCCATTCACTGTGAAGAGGTGTCCTGATACAAGCTCTCAAGATGCCAGTCCCTCTGGCAAACTGATCTCTATTGTGGAAATGGTTTCATGAAGACATCAGAGGTTATGCCTGGTGCTACTGAAAACAAAACGGTACAACTCACTCACTAGCCTGGCCCTCTTCCTTGCTCAGCCAACAAACGCAGATTGTAATTTGACTTCCATGAAGATTTGCTTAGTGGAAGACTGAAGTGGTCATATTGATGCAAATGTGCTCAGCTTTATGACAATTATATTTCTCATTGTAAATCAATAGGATAGCCTTTGCTTTTCACATCACTCAACTTGAGATTGACTCATGGGAACTCTTTGAAAAGACGAATATGTTCTCAATACGTTGACAAAATTGTGTCTCTGAGTTGGCAAGGCTGAAGGCCAGACTGTGGACTGTGGTGAATTCTCCAAACCAAGGACATTTCATGTGCCTTTTGGTAGCCAGCTTTTCCCTTGAGGGCTTTGACATTTCTGTGTCCTTAGCTTCAAATACTTACTCTTTCCTACCCAAAAACATATGCCTAAAGCAGAAAAAGATTTTAGTTATCTTAACAAATAAAGATAAAATTCCCTTAGTAGGGTTCTTTTTTTTTTTCACTCCAAGACCAGGAAAATACTAAATAAACATTATATCAAGTATTAAAGGAGCACTACAGAAAAACAAAGGAATTTTTCCTCTTTTAAAGCTTTCAGTTACATTTAATAAGCTGTCAAATCACCTTATTTTTACTGTGGTGCATTATGTAGAAGACAGTTTAGATGCAATAATCTATATTTCAAATGATGCACACTAATGATTTTAGTAAATAGCCATATTTTTATTATTGTTTTAGCAAACACTGTATCTAAAAGGTATCCTGTATTTTAAAGCAGAAAAAATGAGCTCATGAATTCTAATACCTATTTTCTTGACAGTAAATTTTTCCTAATGCGTTAATTATGACTCCAGATAGACCAATGATTATTTCATATATTCTAATTAGGAATTACTTTATTCAGTCAGCCATACACTTCAGTAAACAAGTGGAATAAATTCCCCAGGGAAATGATAAAAAGACAATGATTTCCTTCCCACTACAGCTTGGAGAATTTACCCCACAATCAAGGAGTAATTAGAGAAGAAAATGGAGAGTTAGAAAATATAGTTGCAGGTGTAAGTACTTGGCAAGTCATGTTGCTTTGCAAGGATGAGATGAAAATGGACATCTTTATTACTTATCATATACAGGGAACTGCACTAGTTATTATGATCTCCTTTAAGAAATAAGCAAAAATACAATCAAATTAGTTGTTTTTGTAGGAGAACAAATTGGAATGTAATCATCTCATTTAAATACTAGATTTACAGAAAGGAGAAAGAAGAAACCAACTCAGCACATTTCTAATTATTTATTCCTTTAATACACAGATTTATCCCCTCAAGATCAAGCTTATCTATATTAATTTTTGAAGCTACCATATGCAATGGAAGTCCTCATTTCATGTTTTGGTCCAGGATCTTATGATGAAAATAAGGACCAGAGGGGGTAGTGGGAAGAGGGAGATTCGTTAAGCTGGCTGATTTAACTACTGTCTGTATTTGGATATCCCAGTTATCATTTTATTTTTAGCTGTCAAAGACATTTTCAAAAATCATTGTGTAGAGGGAAATGGTATGGCTTTAAAATACATGCATTTGTTATATATATTTTTTCTTATCAAGTCAGTGTCACAAGTATAAGCTGCATTCTTCCAGTATAGCTTTTAGACTTGTTTTGAGTAATTTGTTCACTCGCCAGCCTTTGTTACACCACATCAGTAAATAAAATCTCATAATTAACAGTGATCCACATTACTTAAGGTGAAATACTCAGAGGTCCTTTAGTTCACATTAGGGGCTTGGAAGTAGAACATTTTAATTATCTGGAATGCAGTCAACAGCAAATCAAACATTAAAAGACCAAAAGCTTTTTTATAAAATCACAATTCAGCTTCTGGGCTTTTATAATAATTTGTTTTTCTGACCATGGAAAACCTTTAGAAAAAGTCAGCAAATCATTCTATTTGTTTTAAAGGAGGAATAAAGTCTTGAACTCATGAACAGCTGGTTGAAATAATGGCTAAAGGTCCCAGCTTATTAAAATTAGTGTCAATCAGTTTAGACAGATAATCAATAACTGTCCACTTACATTGTTCATCCAGGCATAGTACACAAAAATAACTCCTGTATCTATTTTAGTTTCACTAATACTTTACTAGGAATAAGTTGTGAGTGAGGAAACTGATCATTTTGGAAAATACCTTGGAAAAAAATTTACCAAAAGAGTTGTAAACCTTAAGTAGTTAGTTGTGGTTCTCCTGTTATGCTAACCTGGACTGATAATGAGAGGAAGTTTTAAAAAAGAATCTGGGAAAATAATGTTCAAGAGCAAAAACTTTGACAATATTCTTTTGAAATTTTAAAGACTTTTTTTGTTTAAATCTGTTTGCTAATGGATTATGGGTTTAATACACCATAATAAATGTTTCAAAAGAAGAGATTATTTTTGAAAGATCATAATTATATGTGTTAAAAAGATGCATATTTAGGTATAGACCAATCACTTAACATATAATTCAATAAAGTTGTGAAAATAAAAGTCATGGTAGTTCATGGATGATGTATTGAATGGTTATGGCAAATGATGGTATCCATATGCCAGTTAGATTATCGCATGGCTCGCTTTCTTGTCAATAATACCAAGCCCTAATTTTCAGATATATGTTTCTCAAAAGCCATTAGAAAAAACCATCTAGACACTGAAATTCTCATTTACTCTGGAAAAGTCAACAGGCATATGAGATTCACACACATACCCAAATGAAAAAGAAAAGGAGAGCAATAGATATGTTTATTGTATCCTGAGTGTCTGTGAAAAGCATATACTAGAATAGATGCTAGAAAAGACAGTGGAATATCTAAATCTTCTATTTTAGAGAGGATGGAAAAAATTTCCCAAGAATATCAGCTACTTAAAGGTAAAGTATAAATTTGAAGGAATATTTTAAGACTTCCTGTTCAGTGTTTTATCCCACTGGATCCAGAAACCATCTTTTTATAACCCTATAATGTTTTCATTTTCACTTAAGCATTTTCATATACAAATAAAATAATGAAATAGGAAAGTGTTTAAACCTGAAATTAGGTTATCTCAAGCTTTGGGTCACTTTGAAACAATGTTTAAGTGTGTAGATTTCTCCTCTCAGATATCTTATGTAGAAACAACAAACATTATAACATATCTCTAAAAGACAAAATGCTACCTATATTAATGAAATTCTATCATAATCACACTTAAAGAATTATCCCAGCAAGCTTTCAGCTTTAGTCGTTCAACAATGTTCCTATAAGGGAATAATTAACCATCCTTTCAAAGGGTGAAATCCACTCTCATAAATAGTCTCTGAATGATTTATTTTCTAAATGGTTTAACAGGAGACAGGCTCATGTTTTCCTAGCGCAAGTAGACATCACTTCAGAAAGAAAATAAAGCAGTCATAAAAATAAACTTTTATTATATGCATTGTATGTCCAAGTTCTTTTAAAAATAAAGACACAAGAGATGCTAAATACCAAGAGAGGGCAGAGATCAAGATTGCAAAGTAGAAGAACATGGACCCACCACCTCCCACAAACACATTAAAACTTCATCCAAAAGTGGAACAGTTCTCACAGAATACCTACTGAATGCTGACTGAAGGTCTCATACAACCAAAGCTGTAGGAAAGATTTCCATGTAACTGGGTAAAGGGGAACAAAAAGTAGGACAAAAGGGGAACAGAAAGGAATAGGGATGGGACCTGCACGCCCGGGAGAGATCTGTGAAAAACGAAAGGTTTCTTCACCCTGGGAACCCCCTTTACTGACTGAGAGGTCAGTCAGGACAGAAAGGGAGCTTCAAAAACTCAGAGGAGAGTGCAGCAGCCGGTTTGTAGCAGACACAACAGGGAGAGACAAGAACAGATAGTCTTTGCCACATCACTGCACTTTCCAGCCTGAGACACATGTTTGCTAGTGTGCTCAGAGGCTGGCTGCTAAAAACTGGGCTTCAGCAGACAGACCTGGGGAAAAGTTGACTATGTGGAGACAGTCAGAAGCACCTGGAATGTGGTGCAAGACTCAAGTAGGGGTGTGCACAGGACAAAGCTTGGGTCTGCCAAAGGAGCCCCAATGTCATTGCATGCAGGGGAGGGGTGTGACTCCACATTGCAGCCTCATTCGCAGCTTGCTCACAGGAAGTATAGCTCAACCACTAGGAAATCTAGGAGCACACAAGCGTCAGGGTGTTCCCACACATGGAAGTAGGCCTGAAATCTGAGCCCATTACCAGCATGCTCACAGCTAAAGTGGGACAGAGGGCGGTGCCAACAGCAATGTACTCATACACTGGGTCACAGGCAGTGTCACCGAGCGCATGTCCTGGTGGACAGCTCCTAGGGAGAAAATGACAGTGACTCTGTTCCCAGCAGGAGCACTCTCATCCTGCCTATCTCACATGACAGTTTAGAAATGAATCTGAGGAGCAGACCCTGCCCCTGACAGGACTGTGACAACCACAGAGCAAAGAGGAGACACTATCCAACACCCACTGTAGGTCCTGGATACTAATAGCCAGTAACAACACCAATAACACCCCTGGATACCAACCCCTTATCCAGGGGAAAACAATCAGTACAATCTGAGGAAAGATGTGGTATACCAAAAACCAGCCCTAACTTCAAAAACATTGGACACAGAGTGCACACAGTGATGTTCCTACATAAAACACCCATTTAAGACCACAGTAGATAACAGCTTCTCCTAAATCACAGTCAGAGAAATACAAGTAAAATGAAAAAAGCAGAACCATTCACAACTGAAAGAGCAAGAGAAATTCTCTGAAAGGACAGTGAAAGAGATCTCTGCAGTCTACTAGAGTTGAGTTCAAAAAGGAGGTAATAAAAATGCTAAAGGAGTTAAGAAAGTCTTTCTTGTGGAAATGCAGATCTCTGTAATAAGGAACTAGCAACTACAAAGAGGAGCCAATCAAAATTAGACAAATCAATTGCCAAGATGAAAAATCAAGCAAATGATAAAGACTCTCATCAACTAGGTATAGAGAGAATATAATACAAGCTATTTATGACTGACTCATAGACAACATAATATTCAGTGATAAAAAGCTGTATTTTCCAGCTAAAATCTAGAGCAAGACAAGGATTCCCACTCTTAACACTTCTATTCAACGTAGTATCAGAAGTCCTAGCCACAGAAAACAGAAGAGAAAAAGAAAGATTTCCAAATCGGAAGAAAGAAGCAAAATTTTCATGATATGTAGATGACATGATAGTTTATATATAGAAAACCCTAAAGTCTCCACACAAAACTATTAGAATTGATACACGAATTTAGCATGTTAGCAGGATACAAACTCAACATACATAAATCTGTTGCATTTATTTATACTAGCGATGAATATCAGAATGAAAAATTTTTAAATAATCTCTTCAAAAATCATGGCAAAAAAAAATCCCTTGGAATAAACTTGATCAAGGAGATAAAAAGTTATTTTCTGACAACTATAAAATATTGATAAAGGAAACTGGAGATGATTCAAAGACATGGAAAGATATCCCATGCTCCTGGAGTGAAAGAATTAATATTGTTAAAATTGCCGTTTTACTCAAAGCAATATATATAGATTTAAAGTGATCCTTATCGAATTATCCATGACATTTTTTTATAGGACTAGAACAAATAATCTTAAAATTTATATGAAATCACAGAAGATTCAGAATTGCCAAAACAATCCTGAGTAAAAAAGAATAAAGGTGAAGACATAATTCTCCCATTCTTAAGACAATACTATAAAGTTACAGTACTCAAAACAGCATGGTACTGGGAAAAAACACACACATGGGTCAATGGAATAGAACTGAGAGCCCAGAAATAAACCAATGCAACTACAGTCAATTAACCTTTGACAAAGGAGGCAATAATGTACAACTGAGAAAAGACAGTCTCTTCAATAAGTTGAACTGAGAAAGCTGGAGAGCTTCATGTAAATTATAAAGTTAGAATACTCCCTCACACTTTACAAAAAAAAAAATAAACTCAAAATGGCTTAAAGACTTAAACATAAGATGTGTCACCATAAAACTCCTAGAAGAGAACATACACAAAACATCTTTTGACATAAATTGCAGCAATACTTTCTTAGATTTGTCTCCCAAGGCAAAAGATATAAAAGCAAACATTTAAAAAATGGGACCTAATCAAACTTATGAGCTTTTGCACAGCAAAGAAAACCATGAACAAAATGAAAAGACAACTATAAAATGGGGGAAAATTTGCAAATATTGACTTAATTTCCAAAATATACGAACAGTTCATGCACTGAATATAAAGACAAAAAAACACATCCTAATTGAAAAATTGATAGATCTAAAGAGACATATTTCCAAAAAAGATACACAGATAACCAAAAGCCACATGAAAAGATGCTCAAATTTACTAATTATTAGAGAAATGAAAATCAAAACTACAATCAGATACCACCTCAGACCAGTTAGAATGGCCATCATAAAATGTCTGTAAGCAATAAATGCTGGAGAGGGTGTGGAGAAAACAATCAGATACCACCTCAGACCAGTTAGAATGGCCATCATCAAATGTCTGTAAGCAATAAATGCTGGAGAGGGTGTGGAGAAAAGAGAATTCTCCTGCACTGTTGGTGGAAATGTTAATTGGTACAACCACTATGGAGAACAGTATGGAAGTTCCTTAAAAAACTAAAAAATAGAGTTACCATATCATCTAGCAATCCCATTCCTGGGCATATATCTTGGAGAAAAATCTAATTCAAAAATATACATGCACCTCAACATTCATAGCTGTGCTATTTATAATTGACAAGACCCAGTAGCAGTCGAAGTATCCATTGACAAGTGAACAAATAAAGAAGATGTGATATATATATATATATATATATATATATATATATATATACATACACACACAACATATATATGTATAACACACACATACAATAGAATGCTGCTCAGCCAAAAAAACTGAAATAATACCACTCACAACAACATGGATGGACCTAGAGATTATCATACTAAGTGAAGTAAGTCATACAAAGAAAAATATCATATGATATCAACTGGACTTCCCTGGTGGCTCAGATGGTGAAGAATTTGTCTGCAATTCAGGAGACCCAGGTTTGATGGCTGGGTCAGGAAGATCCTCTGGAGAAAGGAATGGCAACCCACTCCAATATTCTTGCCTAGGGAATCCCATGGACAGAGGAGCCTGCAGGCTACAGTCTATGGTGTCACAAAGAGTTGGACATGGCTGAGCAACCAACACACACACACGATATTAATTATATGTAGAATCTAAAAAATAATACAAATAAATTTATTTACAAAACAGAAACAGACTCACAGACATAGAAAACAAATGTATGCCTATCAAAGAGGAAAGGGGGGGAGGGATAAATTAGGAGTTTGGGATTAACAGATACACACTACTATACTTAAACAACCAGGACATACGTAAAGCAGAGGGAATTATATTCAATTTCTTTTAAGGACCTATAATGGAAAAGAATCTGAAAAAAAAAATTGTGTATATATATATATATTGGGCTCAGCTGGTAAAGAATCTGTCTGCAATGCAGGAGACCCTGGTTTGATTCCTAGGTTAGGAAGATCTCCTGGAGATGGGATAGGCTACCCACTCCAGTATTCTTAGGCTTCCCTGGTGGCTCAGACAGTAAAGAATCTGCCTGCAAGGCTGGAGACCTGGGTTTGATCCCTGGGTTGGGAAGATCCCCTGGAGGAGGGCATGGAAACTCACTCTAGTATTCTTGCCTGGAGAATCCCCATGGACAGAGGAGCCTGGTGGGCTACAGTCCATGGGGTGGGGTGGCAAAGAGTCGGATACAACTAAGCACAGCACAATACAAAATGTGAATATCTGAATATTTTTTTGTGATACAATATCACAATATCTGATCACTTTGCTGCACACCTGAAACTAACACAATATTGTAAATCAACTATATCCCTCCCCCAACAAAAAATTCCAAGAGATGTGTCTACTGCCACCTAGAAACAAGGTGAAGGCCATTCCTATATTAAAGAAGCAATAGTAGATAGTGTCAAGGCACAGATCTTAGTTGAAAATGTGGTCACTAATCCTACTACTGGGATGTTAACGTTGGCTTCCCACTGACTAGTTGTGGGTGCATAGGTGATATACTTTCTACTTCAGTTTTCTGGTTATTGATAAAATAGAACCAAAAATGATGCCTCTCATCATCAGGACTTCTATGAGAGTTAAATCTGTTAGAATTATGTAAATAGCACACAGTAAGAACTCAATAAATATATGCTGCTATGACAATTATTAACTTCCTTTCTTCTTTGTACCGGCCTATATTTCATCACTTAGAGAAGTCTTGTCTTAGAAACAGAAGACTAAGACATTTTCCAAAATTAATCTTGATATTTCAAAAAGAAAATTAGGGATTATAAGGGCATTATATTGGGGCATTTGATGTAGTTGAAAGTAAAATTTTTTTTTTCCATTTTCCAGTCATATTTGCGCCTGTAAATTACATATTAGGGTAGATCATCAACACAATAAAATATTATGGTAAAAGAGACAATTCTGAATCTAAATATAAAATTCCTTGGCTAAAATATCAATTCCAAGGTTAAAACTATAGATTTTTGCTTTGGGCCTAAATAGAGAAACAACAGTTTATGAGGCTTCTTTCACGAAACAGAATCTAGTTTCAACTTGGTGACAATTTAATTTTAGTGCTGCATTCATCTAACAGATTCAAAAGCATTCACAAGCATGTAGTGTATCATTATCCTTGTTTCACAGAGACTCCAAAGCATGGGCAGAAATTAGTGTTTTCAAGCAACTAACCAAGCTTTTCTCGGTCGGGTGCTGGGTACTGAGCGTCCTAGGAGTTAAGGTATGTCTTAAAATATCTCATTTATTGACATTTTCTTAAAAAAAAAAAAAAGAAAGGCTAATTTAAGTAGAAAATGAGTGAGTTATACAAATTTAACAAAACTTTGTAACACCTAGCTCTACACTAGTTGCATAGGGAGATATCAAACTGATTGAAACAGGATGCTTTCCTCAAAAGACATGTAGTTTGTTAATGAGATAATAACAATGATAATGGCTAACATATTCTCAGCGCTTGTGTGTTTGTGTGTGTTGTCTCAGTTTTTGCAACCCCATGGACTGTAGCCTGCCAGTCTTCTCTGTCCATGCAATTTCCCAGGCAAGAACACTGAAGTGAGTTGCCATTTCCTCCTGAAGGGGATCTTCCTGACCCAGAGATCGAACCCGTATCTCCTGCTTTGGCAGGTGGATTCTTTACCACTGAGCCACCTGGTAAGCCCATTCTGAATGCTTACTAGATGTCAACCATTAATACTGAGTTCTTTATATGTTGTGCCAATTTATTTTTATAATCAACCCTATAGTCAGGTACAAATCTACCCAATTCATAGTAAAAAAGAAAACTAAGGATTACAGAGGTTGAGAGATTTTTCCCAAGGTTACATGATGATGGCTGGGGTGAGGCTAATAAAATTCATTTGCCTCACCACAGGTAGGACCTCACTGTTGGTGAGACTCTGCATCCCCAAGAAAAATACCCTGACCCTCTTGGGACTTGACATAGTAGTCCTTCAAGAGCTTCACATTTACAACCTCATAGCTTCTCTTTTCTTGCCTCCTTAAAGATTTTTTATATAGATTAGTATCTTGGCTTTTGACGGATTCAATAATCTATGCTCTTTTAATGGTCTCATCATCTCCTCCATTCAACAATCCATTCCCACAACTTCAGTCACTAACATTGTTTTCATTATGGCAATTCCAAGTATCACATCCATAATCAACACCTTTCTTTCTAGTCTACTGCCTCTATTCCAGACTCACAACAATTTTTCAAACCCATATAAATGCAGCCCATTGAACCTCCATTTTACCCCCTCTCAGGACTCCTTATGTTCTCATTTCCCTCCTTAACCAGCTTAAATTTCACTGTCCAACCTGACTATCTTTCCCTTTCCCTCTGATGTAGTTGCTTGGCAAATTCTAACCTTGGATCATTCAGCACCTCATCTACATTGTGTCAGTTCCTAGACATCAGACTTTTATAAAAGAAAGATATAAAAATACTAATGGATTTCTTTTCCCAGCTTTATTGAAATATAATTGGCATATAAATTTGTATTAGTTTAAGGTGTGCACAGTAATGATTTGATACATGGATATATTGCAAAATGTTTACTGCAAAAAATTTAGTTAACATCTACCACCTATCATGCTGCTGCTGCTGCTGCTAAGTCGCTTCAGTTGTGTCCGACTCTGTGCAACCCCATAGACGGCAGCCCACCAGGCTCCTCCGTCCCTGGGATTCTCCAGGCAAGAATACTGGAGTGGGGTGCCATTTCCTTCTCCAGTGCATGAAAGGTGAAAGTGAAAGTGAAGTCGCTCAGTCTTGTCCAACTCCTAGCGACCCCATGGACTGTAGCCTACCAGGCTCCTCCGTCCATGGGGTCTCCCAGGCAAGAGTACTGGAGTGGGATGCCGTTGCCTTCTCCAACCACCTCTCATAGTTTCACATTATTTTCTTGTGGTAGGCACTTATAAAACCCACGATCTTAGCAACTTTCCAACATAAAACACAGTATCATTAACTGTAGTTACCATGCTGTACAGAACATTTCCAGAATTTATTTATCTCATAACTAGAAGTTTGTGCCTTTTGACCACCTTCACCCATTGCCCTATACTCTATTTGCTTCCTCTGGCAATCAGCAGTCTGTTCCATATCAATGAAGATTTTTTTTTGTTGTTTTATTTTGAAATTCTACATGTAAGTGAGATCACAAGTATTTATCTGACTTAACTTAGGACAGTGCCTTCAAAACTCATCTACATTGTCACAAATGGCAAGACTTCAGTCTTTTCATGGCTGAGTAAAATTCCATTGTGATGTATATATACATATATATAGACGTAAGAGAATATACATACATATAGACATAAGAGACGGAGAAGGCAATGGCATCCCACTCCAGTACTCTTGCTTGGAAAATCCCATGGACGGAGGAGCCTGGTAGGCTGCAGTCTATGGGGTCGCTAAGAGTAGGACACGACTGAGCGACTTCACTTTCACTTTCCTCTTTCATGCACTGGAGAAGGAAATGGCAACCCACTCCAGTGTTCTTGCCTGGAGAATCCCAGGGACGGAGGAGCCTGGTGGGCTGCCGTCTATGGGGTCGCACAGAGTCAGACATGACTGAAGTCAAAAATCTATGTATAACGTTACCTTCAGCCCTCTCTACCTGCAGTTTCACATCTGACTTCATTGGTAGTGATTAATCCTTCAATTTGATTTAGCCAAATAAATTCTTGGATGATTTCAAACATAAATAATCTTTTTCCACTTCTCAAAACCATTCGGCTTAAAGCCAATATCCCTTATTTAGCCTACAAAATCTTGCATAACTTCGTGGTCTCTGGTCTTATCATCTGCTACTCTTTCCCTCATTCACTCAGCTCCAGTAACAATAAACTTATTTCTGGTCCTTGAATGCCATGCTACATGCTGAGGGGTCTGGACATATTTTGTGGGCAAAGGGAAGTCACTGCATCACTTTATTTCTTCAAACAGGCCAGTGTTTGTTCTCTTGCAGACTGATCAACCCCAAGAAACCGAGGCAGCATCTAAAGATTGACAAAGCAATTCCTATGATCTAAAACTTTTAATTTCTTTCACAAAAAATTTAATATTGCAGTGTATTTCAATACCAACTAGAGTCACTGAACTGAGTTTTGTGGGGTCAAAGTTACACTGAGAAAATTTGATTGTATACAGTAAAAATACATGTGTTTGATTAGTAGTACAGAAAATGAAGCTTCTAGAAATTCATAAAAAAGGATAAATGAATTCGATGTCAGAAAATGTTTAATGGGGAAGATTGCTTTTTAGCTGTATCTTAAAGAGTGAGTCAAATCTGGAGAAGTGGAAATAAGAAGGATACTCACAGGAGGCAGGATTCTTGGGCAAGAAGGCAAGATTTACGAGCAGGGCATCATGAAGAATCAAGTTGACTGGGAAAAAAAAAAAAGCTTATTTTAGAAGGTAATATAAATGAAATGTTTACACCTGGCTCCTCTAAATTTAATGAATGTAATCCTACATTCTGTAGGGCCTGTAAATTCAAACCCACATAGATTTCATGATAAGATTGTGATGATTTGTGTGTATTTACAGCAACTTTGATTGTATTTTTTGGAGTAGAATATATTCACAAAATATGCAAACATTGTGTTTCAATAGCCATTTATTTCTTTTTAAGTAAAACAGCACTCACAGTCAAGTTGTTTAGTTTAAAAATCAGGCAGGTCTTCAGGTAGCGCTTTTCCTACAATATATTTGATTGGGTTTTGAAGCAGAAATCAAATCATATCTGATTACCATTCAACTTGTGGCAGAGCTATTGTAGAATAAAGAGCCAACAGACAAATATGAACAAAGTCTCATCCTCTTCCCTAATGCTCTCAAAAATTCACTTTATAAGTCACTGTCCCAGACTAAAAATATAAACAAGCATTCACACTCACAAACATTCTGTCAGTGATTCAGTATCAGCATCCTTCTCCACCATCCATCCATTTTTTGCTCTATGGCCGCCGTTTTTTCCATAATCAATCTTTGGCTGTTTGTGATTAGGACTAAGCACCTCTTGTACTTTCAAGATATTGGAAGTGGGTGCAAACCAAGGAGAAAATAGTTTATTCAAACACAAGTTTTATTTATGTTCTGACACCAATACCCTTGCCTTCACCTTTTTCCATGTATAACCTGATTTCCCAACAGCTCCTCAAAAGGTAAAATCTCTTTAATAGTACGGTAGAAATTGGTCTCTAAAAGCAAATTTGGCCCATTCTTTGCTAAATTATTACAATTTAAGCCATATTTGCTACAAAGAAGAAAAAATTTCACTGAAGATCCGTGTAGAATCTGTAGATTTGATTTTTCACTTTTGTATTTTAAGCATAAGACCAGATCAAATTTAGAGACAATAGTTTTTTTTTTTTTTAATTCTTTTGAGATAAAACCTTCACTCTCTGAACAAGGACAATATCAATTAACAGAGAAATTTTAGAAAATTCTACCTAATAGATAATAGTTTTAGTTAATTAACTACATGGTTTCTAAGTTCCTATTACCAGTCATGATTGTGTTCCTTTTTAACTGTACCAGGCACCTACAAAATGGACATTTAAAGATAATTGCTTATTTTACTGTATTGCATTACATTTGAAAAAATGGTCTTTTACATTATTTGATGTCTTCTTTTTTTCAGTAATAAAATCTATTTTCATATATTTAACCTTAAATTGCTTTAAAAAATACCCTTAATTTGATCCTTACTCTGGTTCCAAATCTATTTCACTCAGCTTTCATGAAGACATTTTTCCCAAGTGTTAATGGAATTTTGAGCTTTTTTATTTCCTTTCAGAATTTAACTTCTCACTTTGAAACTTTAGGTAAATAATATGAAGGAGGAAATTGGTGTTACAAAGAGGAGACCTGAAAAGCAGTTTAATAGGTGTATTTTATGATTCAGTCTTGGAAGAAATTAAAAGAAAAAAAGAGACTGGGGAGAAG
The DNA here is from genome assembly GCF_054371585.1 of Giraffa tippelskirchi. Classification (NCBI taxonomy): domain Eukaryota; kingdom Metazoa; phylum Chordata; class Mammalia; order Artiodactyla; family Giraffidae; genus Giraffa; species Giraffa tippelskirchi. Next base: position 25,244,597 of record NC_137284.1, read on the forward strand.
TTTTCTTGAACAGGAATTTCATTCCTTCCCTGCTAAATCAGAAGAATCTCAAACTTACAGAATGAGTCGCTGATAAAACTAGATTATGGTGTTACTTATATCTTGTGTTTCTGGTAAAAAGTGAATTGAGGTAAAACTAAGCCCACAAAACCCAACAGGTTGGGAAAGATCTTTTAGAATTAATCCTTGGGCATAGTAGGTAGATTGTCCATCAGCTTTGCTAAACTGAGTCAGATAGACAAGAAGAACCAAAACTTGAGAAATTATTGCTTCAGAGGAGTCAGGAGTTAGCAAAATGATTCACAAATTTAATTAACATATGTCTTATTACTTAATTCTTATGACTAGTAAGGAGATACTAGGTTATATTAGGCTTCCCTGGTGGGTCAGTGATAAGGAATATAACTCTACAGTAAGCCATCTTTTCAAGTTAATATAAAAATAATCACTAACATCTCTTTGGAAGTGATCTTTAAGCTAGTTGTTGAAATATTTAATGCATGAGCAACATAATGAAGGAAACAGGACATTTCTTAAATAAAAGATGTAATTTTATATTTTTAGAGAAACACATTCTTTATTATATTCTTAAACTTGACATAAAACATCAAATTAAACAGGAGACAATGACCTTACATAAGAGGTAAGAACTTACATTTACCAAAGACTACAAATCATGAAAATGTAAGCTAAAAGCTATGATATATTTGTAATTCTTATGACTGTCATAGGATTAATATCCAGACTATCTTGCACAAGATGTTCTAGTGATGAATACTTAGGTGATGATGATGACACAAAAACATCTGAAACAGTTCTTGCCATATAGTTACTAGATTTTCATAAAAAGACATGTACACACACAACAGATAGGTTTATTAACCATATAACATGATTACTTACTACATTAAGTAGAAATGAATCATCATAAATGTCTTCATCCTTTTCATCTTCATGTTGAGTATGATAAGGAGGAGGAGAAGGAAGGGTTGATTTTGCTGATTTAGGGATGGCAGAGGCAGAAGAGGAAGAGAAGGTGAAAGGGGAGACAAGAGGGGCAGGGATACTGGATAAATTTTATAGAAATACATTGTAATTTCTGTCTGACTTTTAAATTTCTCTAAAAGTTTTTTATATGGTCCCAATCCTTTGCTGGAATTAAATTCTCCAACTTTATATTCTCTACCTGCCTTTTGCTTTAGGTTGTCATATAATGACTTCACTTTTTCTCCAATCATATTAGAGTCTATGTGTATTCTTTCTTATAACAATCCTGCACCCACATAAAAGCACTGTCAGTATGAGATAAGAAGGTATTTTGCAAAAAGTACAAGGTTTTCATACTTGCTGGTATAGCTGTAGAGATGACTTCATAATTTGTTCTTTTAACAATGGTCCTTACATGGGATTCACTTATCTCTTGAAATGGTGGCAACCACAGCTGCAAAACTCAGTCTACAATACATGTCAAGCAATTCAGCTTTTTCTTGTAATATCATGACTTTGCTTCTTAGGAGCTTTCCCGGCATCACTAGTGGCATTTTGTATGGGTCCCACGGTGTTATTCAAGGTTTACAATATCTCATTAAACATGATGGAAATTAGACAAGAACAGCAAGAGATCGTGATAATGGGAGAGATCAGGTTTGGGAAGAGATCGTGAGAAACTGCAGAGATCAGATTGCCAAGATAAGAGATTTACTGAAGAGATGCCAGCTTACTGGGGGATGATTGGCATCTGGGGCCTTTGAAGCTGATACTCACAACACTCAAGCTCTCTGCAGTAGCAACACCTGGCTACAATATTATCACAGGACTATGGTGTGTATTACCATTAATTTTATGCAGTTATGAATTAATTCTGCATCTTTACCCTTGTTTACTTTTCTCTTGGCTGTGAATGGCATTATGTACAATTTTGGTGTGTAAATTTTGATAAATTTTAACTTGTTATAAGAAATTTCTGTATATTTTATAGTGGCAAATGATGAGATAGACTAGTATCAATATGTATCTTATGCATTTATGACTGAAAGTCAGGTAGTCTCGTACCAAAAGATTTTTGAGAAAGGGATTGAGAGCTAGATTGAAAGATTGAGAGACAGAGAGAACATGTAGAGGCCACCAAAATTCATTAACTTAGTGCTTTGACAACAATTTTATGCTTATATTTTGAATAAATAAGGTTATTTTTGCTAGCTAAATTTTTTCTCTTTTAACATCTGTATTCACACATGCAGTTATAGGACATATTACTGAAAATACATGATTGAGCATGTAAAAAGGACTGACCACTTTTCCCACGTGTACTTGTGTAGCCAGGATGGACTTAGCTGAGCATTTAATGGAAACTTAGCTTGGGGGTATACTTGGGGGTATACCTTCCACTACTCAGGGCAAATTTACACTAAATGCATTAGAATCTAGAGAGAAATCTGTGTTGTTTAGACGGTATTTAGAGTACTACATTATTGTTGCCATTATTTTGGCTGTAAACAAAGCATGATTTGGTGTACAGAAAGCTGGGAGAAATAAACTAGTATGGTCCTGACACAAGAGAGACTGAAAGTAAACATTAGAGCACGTAGTACCTTTGTAGCAGGAAAGTAGTTGTTTTCATGAAAACACCAACAAATTGGTAGCACTGACAAAGAGCCTCAATCAAAGGGTTTGTAAGACTGGCCTTTGATGAGATGGCCAGAGTAGAAAAGGTTTTCTTGTCTTGGCTAGCTCAGCACCCATTCCCCCCTTCTTCTGATAACACCATCTTGAATTTAATTTGCAACCACCCTACCATCAATTCATTGTGGGACTTCCCTTATCCCTCAGGAGTAGGGATATAACCCAGGCCTGACAATATAGAGCATTATAAAAAATTGTTTAACACTTTTTAAAACATAGAGACATAATATGCATATCATAATCCACTCTTTTCTAGTGTACAGTTCATTGATTGTCAGCATATTTACAGGAATGGGCAACCATCACCAATATCTAATTCCAGATCAACTGTATCATTCTCCAAAAGAAATCTTGTGCCCATTAGCAGTTATTCCTCAATGGCATCCACAACCAGCACTTGGCAACCACCAATCTATTTTATGTCTCCTTGGATTTTCCTGAATGGACATTTTATGTAAACAGAATCATACAGTACATAGCCTTTAATGTCTATCTCCTTTCACTCAGTGTAAAGTTTTCAAGGTTTAAACTAAAGAGCCTCTTGATGAAAGTGAGAGAGGAGAGTGAAAAAGTTGGCTTAAAGCTCAACATTCAGAAAACTAAGATCATGGCATCTGGTCCCATCACTACATGGCAAATAGATGGAAAAACAGCGGAAACAGTGGCTGACTTTATTTTTTTGGGCCCAAAATCACTGCAGATGGTGATTGCAGCCATGAAATTAAAAGACACTTACTCCTTAGAAGGAAAGTTATGATCAACCTAGACAGCATATTAAAAAGCAGAGACATTACTTTGCCAACAAAGGTCTGTCTAGTCAAGGCTATGGTTTTTCCAGTGGTCATGTATGGATATGACAGTTGGACTATAAAGAAAGCTGAGAACTGAAGACTTGATGCTTTTGAGCTGTGGTGTTGGAGAAGACTCTTGAGAGTCCCTTGGACTGCAAGGAGATCCAACCAGTCCATCTTAAAGGAGATCAGTCCTGGGTATTCATTGGAAGGACTGATGTTGAAGCTGAAACTCCAATCCTTTGGCCACCTGATGTGAAGAGCTGACTCATTTGAAAAGATCCTGATGCTGGTAAAGATTGAGGGCAGGAGGAGAAGGAGACGACAGAGGATGAGATGTTTGGATGGCATCACTGACTCAATGGACATGAGTTTGGGTAAACTCCGAGAGTTGGTGATGGACAGGGAAGCCTGGCATGCTGCGGTTCATGGGGTCGCAAAGAGTCAGACACGACTGAGCAAATGAACTGAACTGAACTGAACATGTATGTATGTATGTATCACTATTTCCTTCTTTTTGTGGCTGAATAATTTTTCACTCTATGGTTATAAAACACTTTGTTCATCCATCTATCAGTTCATTCATCAGTTGAGAACATTCTAGATTTTAGCTATTATGATTGATGCTACTATGAACAATCATGTCAAATTTGTGTGGAAATATGATATCAGAGGAAGAACTAAAGAGCCTCTTGATGAAAGTGAAAAAGAAGAGTGAAAAAGCTGGCTTAAAGCTTAACATTCAAAAAATGAAGATCATGGCATCCGGCCCCATCACTTCATGGCAAATAGATGGGGAAACAATGGAAACAGTGACAGACTTTATTTTCTTGGACTCCAAAATCACTGCAGATGGTGACTGCAGCCATGAAATTAAAAGACGCTTGCTCCTTGGAAGATAAGCTATGACCAACCTAGACAGCCTATTAAAAAGCAGAGACATTACTTTGCCGACAAAGTCCATCTAGTCAAAACTGGTTTTTCCAGTAGTCATGTATGGATGTGAGAGTTGGACTATAAAGAAAGCTGAGCACCAAAGAATTGATGCTTGAACTGTGGTGTTGGGGAAGACTCTTGAGAGTCCCTTGGACTGCAAGGAGATCAAACCAGTCAATCCTAAAGGAAATCAGTCCTGAATATTCAATAGAAGGACTGATGCTGAAGCTGAAGCTCCAATACTTTGGCTACCTGATGTGAAGAACTGATTCATTGGAAAAGACCCTACTGCTGGGAAAGATTGAAGGAGAAGGGGATGACAGAGGATGAGATGGTTGGATGGTATCACTGACTCGATGGACATGATTTTGAGTAAGCTCCGGGAGTTGGTGATGGACACGCAAGCCTGGCAGGCTGCATGAAGTCCATGGGGTCACAGTCAGACACTTCTGAGTGACTGAACTGAACTGATGATATCAGTTATCTTGGGTACATACTCATACTATGAGCAGAATCACTGGATCATACAGTAACGTTAAATTTCCGTTTAATAGGGAAAATAATAGCAGCTCTCTGGGCAAATCTCAAAGGGACTTTGATTTCATTCGCTCCTTTCGGTGGTTCCAAACTGCATTTTCTTTTCTTTTATGAACGATTATGGAGTGCTAATTTTCTAGGTTGCTGTGAAGCACAAAAGAGAAAACTGGGAATAGGATAAGTTAAACCACTACACATCTCACTATTCTTAACCAATATTGAAATGGTTTTCTTGAATAAATACTCCCCAGGTGGTGGAAAACTACTAGTTAATATTTAGAGTTCTGAAAAAAAAAAATGATTGAAAAAAAAAGAGGTCCTTAAAAAAAAAAAGTGATTGTGATCATTTCTGCCAGTATGCTCACTGCTTTTATAATGACAGGATTTGGGGAGCCCTTACTCTGCCATTTGTAGCTGACATCCCTATACTTCTAGTTTTTGCAATGATTATCTTGGTCAAAGCATGTGATATAATATGGTCCTAAGAAAAATAATTGTACTTTTGTAACATGCTGAGGGTTTAGAGCTTGGGATCTGAGAGTAGTAGTTATTTTAGATGCATTGCCCATATCCCTGGAGCCTCTGACTTCACTGCACGCTTGCCAACTTCCAGTTGTGTATATTTGCATATGGTTGCTGCCTCAGAACTTTCTAAAACCATTTACATCTGCTCTAATCTCAATGACATCAGCCTGGACTTGCTTCTTAAAAACAATGACTAATAGTAGTTGACGTGCAGAGATAAGTCTCCCTGGTCCTTTAGGTGGTATAATTTTGAGAAGGGTGTTTTACATTAGTGCCTGAAGTATCCCTTCAGGGTTAAAAGCTTTAGTTGCCCAAAGCGGCAGTTAACTTATAATGTACTCCTCATCAGTTTTTCACCTTCCCTGTCCTGTCTTCCACTTTCCTACTGACATAACCTTCACAGATGAAATCCCTGGAGTTGAATCTTTTGCTCAAGGTCTGTTTCTGGGAAAACCTGACTTAGAAGGAAAGCCTAGAGCAAACTGAAACAATGCATTCTACCATAAGAGTGCTGACCTGGGAAATAAAATCTGAAGTGGAAGTAAAATCTGCTACCTGGGGGTAAAATCTGAGAAAGTAAAGCTGAGTTCTGGAGACCATGTTTAAGCCTTTCTATTAAGTACTGACTTTCTAGTCACCTTCAATTATTGAGCCGAGATATTCTCTTTTTAGTTTTAAATTAATTTGAGTTGTTTTTTCTACTTTTTTTCTTTTGAAAGAATTCTGAATAAAGAATAAAGAATTCTGAATATGGTGGACTGCAGACTTAAAAAAAAAAAGCATAATATCCTTAGATGAGCAAAGCTAATTTTATGAAAACAATGGAAGTAACAGCACCCTGATCGAGACTTAGTTGCTTCTCACAAGCAGGGATCAAAGATATTTAAAAGGTTTAGGATACAAGCTTCGTTGGTTTAAATCAGGTCTTTTCAGGTAGGTACCTAATTGAGATTAGGATGAAAATATGACACAATTGCTTAGGATTGGTGGATCAGCATGGTGAGCATCTTGAAGCAACTCTTGATAAGTAAACTGTTTGATGATCATGCTATTTGCCCAGTCAAGAAAACTATTTTTTTCAGATAAACTGATAATGCAGGAATATCCTGAAGCAAACAGTGACACTATTTATTAATTTAAAATCTTCCTATAATAAATAGTTGTCTTGTTGACATACTTATTCTCAGTTCTCAATCCTGATACGTAAGTAATGTCACACAGGTGGTCTTAATTCTCATAAAAATAAGTAGGATTTGTCTCATGGGAGGAAGTGTCAGAGATATCAAAGGAATTCTAAACAAAAGACAAGAAAACATAAAGATGATAAAGAATGGATAAAATATCAAGAACAAAGCCATAGTGGAATTAATAAAAAATTAGCAAAGAAAGCGAATTTTGGTGAGATAGTAAAGAATCGAACAGGAACTTTGTCCTCTTTTCATGAGGAGCCTTGGAAGATTATAAAACACCTCACTCTTGGGAAATATATGTGTTTGAAATTTTTTGTTTTGTTTTGCTTAGAAGGCTTGGTTTTTAAGTGATTACACAATAGAATGTATGATCAACTGAATAACTGTTACTTCAAACTTCTAGGTATTTGAATTTTTTTTTTCTTTTTGGTATAATAATATCAAACACTGTGCTTTGAGGATTGATTGGAAAATGTAAATTAAATTATCTGCAAAGAATGATAACAGGCGAGTGAGACTATGAACGTCTTGACTTCCATCTTGGCATACATTATGGGAGCCATATAAAGGGCATTTATTCTGGGGAGCTGAGGAAAGGACAGCCCAAAGTTTGACATTTTTGTCAAACAACACTGCCAAAACTTAAGACAAAAAGCTCTGTTCAGTTCAGTCACTCAGTCATGTCGGACTGTTTGCAACCCCTTGGATTGCAGCACTCCAGGCTTCCCTGTCCATCACCATCTCCCAGAGCTTGCCCAAACTCATGTCCATTGAGTTGATGATGGCATCAAACCTTCTCATCCAATATTGTCCCTTTCTTTTCCTGCCTTTCAATCTTTCCCAGAGAGAGGGTCTTTTCCAATGAGTCAGTTCTTCGCATTAAACTCATTGGAAAAGACCCTGATCCTGGGAAATATCTTATTTTGTTTTCATATTCCGAGAAACCCCAGCAAGAAAACAATAGCAATCTAATATTCTTAGACCAATCACAGCTTCACATTTAGAATATAGTTTCACTATATTCTTATGCTGACCTAGACACTTAATAGAAAGATGGCTCTGGGAAAATAGCTCATTGTCTCTCGGTCACCTTATATTAAATACAAATTGTGGGAAATGATAATATTACCTCACAAATATGAGGCAAAAAATCAAACGAGTGAAAAAAAATAGTGAAACTAACAAAGTCTGGCATAAAACTGGAAAACACTAAAGGTTAGTTGTTTTGTTTTGTTTTGTTTTAGACTTCTATGAAAATTTGCAAGGGAAATAAAAGTCTAGACCAACTTGGATGGATACAATGACTTCATGCTTATTTGTTTATTTCACCTGTGAATCTCCTTTCAGACTCTTCATTCACATTAACATATCAGGAAAGGTCACAATTCTGGGTTACTTTTTTCCCAGGGAGACATACTGCTTAATCAGTGCTTTATCTGGAAGGGAATGATTGTGATTGGACATTTGACCATCGGGCAGAAGAAGAAACCCTCCTGCCTTCTGGGTAAGTGTGAGGAATTTAGGAGCTAACATGGAGGGGATGGGCAATGAACTGGAAGTTGGGAGACAGGCTCTGCAACCCTCTATACATATTTAACCATGTGTCACAATTTCTTGAAATCTCAATTTTTCCCATCTGTAGAATGGGAGACTTTACAAGTCCCTCATGAGGATTACACAAGATGATGCTGAGTGAAGTATTTTAAAAATTCTTAAAAGATAGATGAATGTAAATTTCAGTATTTTTTCCATATTACTTCCCCCTAGATACTCAAAGTGAAAGTGAAAGTCATTCAGTCATGTCCAACTCTTTGCGATCCCATGGACTATACAGTCCATGGAATTCTCCAGACCAGAATACTGGAGTGGGTTGCCTTTTCCTTCTCTAAGGGATCTTCCTTGGTGGCTCAGACGGTAAAGCGTCTGCCTACAATGCGGGAGAGCTGGGTTCGATCCCTGGGTCGAGAAGATCCCCTAGAGAAGGAAATGGCAAACCACTCCAGTACTCTTGCCTGGAAAATCCCATGGACAGAGGAGCCTGGTAGGCTAGTCCATGGGGTTGCAAAGTCAGACACGACTGAGCGACTTCACTTTCTTTCTTTCACTTTCTCTAGGGGATCTTCCCAACCCAGAGATCAAACCCAGGTCTCCCGCAAAGAGCTGTAAAGTAAAAGCAAATAAAATGTGAGGCAGCAGCAGTCAGGCTAGCTGCTGGTCCCAGAGAAAGTTTTTGTAGTGTCTTTCCTACCATGGTTCGTAATAAACCTTACTGAAGATTTGCAATGGTGCCACTGAAAGTATTTCTGGAAGTTTGCAAGTTCTCAGTGCATGAGATTTCAGCAATGGAAAACAGTAGGCAAGAAAGAAGGCCTCCCAAGAAATATATAAATATTCTATGTGATATGAAAAGAGGAATTTGGAAATTTACTCTCAACCTTGGTTTCTTAGGAAAGGTACTCTATCATGAAACAAAATCTTTATTGAGCACCTACTGTGTTCCAGGATGTTAGCTGCCCTTAATGGAGAGCCATCTGTGTTCCAGAGAGTATGCTAAACACTTAACAACTTTCATTATCTCATTTAATCCTTAAAAGAATGTATAAGAGTAATATTAACATACCCTTTTGATATACTTGGAAAATGAGAACCAGAGAAATGAAGTAAGTTATTTAAGGTAGATACTGGTAGCTTTTGGCAGAATCGTGGTTCAAATCTAGGTCTGCACCATTCCAAAGACTGTGCCTTCAAACACAATGCTCTACTGACACACAATGAAGTCTTTCAGAGACTTTACTCTTATTCAACTAATTAAGCAAATTCTATAAAGTTCTCTAAAATAAACACAAACTGAAAGTTACTTCACTCCAATTTTTTAAATGGAATTGCTCCTTCCAGCAATTTAGGGACCACAATGAGAATGAACATGGGATAAACAGACAATTGAAAATTCTTATCAAGAATGTGTTTAGGAATTTTTATTTTATATTAAATCCTGAGAAGTAGGAATTTAAACACTCTGTTTTACATCTAAAAGTGTTGGTCAGAAATCAGATTTTCAGAAAGTTTTCTTTGTTCTTCAAATCAAATAATTATTATCTGGTAGTGTAGCTTATTTCTTGCAGTCCAGGCTATTCCACTGAAGTATTACAAAATAGGCCTCTCATTTAGAGTTACCAAAAAAAATGTCATTTCTTCTATTCCAACTTTCCATGAGATGGAGCCTGAGAATATCAGAGTTGTTGGAAGTGTTAAAAAGAAAGGGAAAGAGTTTTTTTTTTTTTAAGCAAGTGAGAGAGCATAGGTTTCTGTTCAAAACTCTTTCATCAACAATACTAATGTACTCATATTTGAAATGGAAAACCAATGAATTGAAAATATTCGTGCCTAGAAATTGCAAGTTGTAATAACACCAAAAGACTTTATTGTATGTCCAGGCATACATAGAAAGAAAACCTGTGAGTCACTTGAAATATGAATAACTAAAGATCTGAAACTTGGTTCTTTAAAATTCTTCTTCAAAATGAGTATTACAATGGAAAAGATTATGTATCTTTACCAGAGATAGTTTTGGAGGCCTACAGATCTTTTGCATTGATATCAACATATCACACAGGCAGGTAGCCATAACCCAGTCTGGCTTTCCATTTATCTGACAACATTTTTGTCACAGCAGAGGATCTGAGATGGTGTAAAAGTGTTTGTATCCCAGCAGCAGGCCAAAACCAGGAGTTGTCGGTCAAGGTTGTAATGTGTATATTCTGTCATGTAGCTGCAGATAGCTGCCTCAAGGAGTATGTCATGAGGAATTCTAAGGATGATGAGGCCAGACTTGACTCTGCATGGATCCACAGCAGGTAAGCACTGGAATAAATGTGGCTGGCTGCCATCAGATGTAGGAGATCCTTTGCATTTGAAGCTGAGCTTTTAATAGTATTGAGGTGAAAAAGTACAGTTGAAGAGTTTTTGCATCATATCTGTAGCAGGAGAGGAATGTATATCAAAAAGTCTAATTGGGATGGTTAGCTTTCACTAGCTAGTGACTACATGCACTAAAAATGATTTTAATCTATCAAGTTAGCTAGGCAGTAAGACTCTCTGGCAACAAAGGTGATGCAACCATTCTGGAGGATAATTTAGCAAAATATATTACAAGCTTTGGGCTTCTCAGGTGGCTCAGTGGGTAAAGAATCTGCCTGAAATGCAGGAGACAAAGGAGATGTGGTTTCTATCCCTGGGTCAGGAAGATCCTCTGGAGAAGGGAATGGCTACCTACTCCAGTATTCTTGCCTGGAGAATCCCATGGGCAGAGGAATCTGGCAGGCTGAAGTCCATACTTTCGCAAAGAGTCAGACATGACTGAAGCAACTAAGCAAGCAAGCAAGCATTAAAAGCCTCAAAATGTCTATATGCTTTCTCGAGGCAATTTCAATACTAAAAGTTTAATTTTAAGGAAAATCTGTTAGAGGATTGACCTGAAAAATGATTGTTCATGATAATATTAACTATTAGGGTAAAAATTTGAACCAACCCTGTTCCTATATAAAGAATTAGTTAAATAAACTACCATATGTCAATAAAGGAAGTGTGTGTCAGTCGCTCAGTCATATCCGACTTTTTGTGACCCCATAGACTGTAGCCCACCAGGCTCCTCTGTCCATGGGGATTCTTCAGGCAGGAATACTGGAGTGGGTTGCCATGCCCTCCTCCAGGAGATCTTCCCAAAACAGGGATCGAACGTGCATCTATTATGTCTCCTGCATATAGGTGAGTTATTTACCCACTAAGTCACCTGGGAAGCCCAATAAAGGAAATATCATGCAGCTATTTTGATGATCCCTGTACATTTTGATTCTTAGACATTTGTGGGTTACAGATCATTCTTAGAATCAGATTAACACCATGGACACTCTCCTTTTTTAAAATGTACCTGAGTTTAACTAAATTCACACCAGGAGTTAGATACAAAATGCTAATAAGGCCATGAATCTCCAAATTCAACATTAACTACCACCAAATTATAAAATGTTCACAATGTATTAAATTTTAGAAATCAGAATATGTAACATATACATAGCATTATTCCTTTTAACTTAAATATATAGATTTATACATGAATATTACATTTTATGATCCCTAAAAAAGCTATCACTAGCATAGGTCTTCTGCCTACCATTAGATTAAATATTTGTTATTGTTCTTTCTATAAATTTTACCAGTTAAGGTTTTTGTTATTTTTGTTTTGTTTTTGCTACAGAGTGGTTTCATAGAGTTATTCCCTATCCCATTTTTTGGGGGTTTTTTTTGGCCATATTGTAGGGCATGTGGAATCTTAGTTTCTTCACCAGGAATTAAAAAAAAAAATAGTAAAAGACTGTGGCTCTTAAGCTACCACTTACTCTCCCTGAAAGTCGTTCAGTCGTGTCTGACTATTTGTGACCCCGTGGACTATACAGTCCATCGAATTCTCTAGGCCAGAATACTGGAGTGGATAGCCTATCCCTTCTCCAGCAGATCTTTCCAACCCAGAAATCAAACTGGGGTCTCCTGCATTGCAGGTGGATTCTTTACCAACTGAGCTTTCAGGGAAGCCCTTTTAATTTAAATATATATATTTATACATGAATATTACATTTTATGATCCCTAAAAAACTATTCAATGGCATAGGTCTTCTGCCTACCATTAGCAGACAGAAATTACATCTAATATTTGAATTATTTTCTCAGAAGTTTACTTTTTCCTTTTTATAAGTTTGTTAAAACAAAGACGAAATCCTCAACTACCTACCAATTACACATACAGACATAAGACTTAATTACTTTTAATCAGAGGGAACATATTTAAAAAAATTCTTATACAGAAACTAATGATGAATCTCAGTTTGTCAGTTTTCTGCATTTCTGTGTGTGTGTGTTTGTGTGTGTGTGTGTGTGATTGAAAGTTGTTAGCTGTGATCAATAGAAACCAACTCTAGCTAATTTAAGCAGAAGGGGTAATTATTAAATGGAAATGAGCTAGTTAATAGCTTCCAAGATGACAGTGTAAAAAACTTTAAGAGGACTTCCTTGGCAGTCTAGTGGTTAAGACTCCACATTTCCATTGCAGGGGGTATGGGTTTGATCCCTGATGAGGGAACTAAGATTCCACAGTGTGGCAAAAAAAAAAATGGGGGGGATAGGGAAGAACTCTGTGAAACCACTCTGCAGCAAAAAAAAAACAGCAATAACAAAAACCTTAACTGGTAAAATTTATAAAAAGAACAATAACGATATCAACTATTTAATCTTTGGAAAATCTCCTCAGGATATAATGCAAATAAATAAATATTTATTGAAAGAAATCTAAAGCTTATTTTAAAAAATAGTAAAAGACTGTGGCTCTTGAGCTATGACTTACTCTCCCCACCCCTATTCAGCCTGATGGAAGTTCCTTTCCAGGTAAGTGAGACCAAGAAAATAGGTCTCCCACTCCCCCCAGTTTTCATTCAAGAACTATGGTACCTCCATGGGAGAGACAATTTGCCATCATTTTTCACCTCTTCAAGCTCCATGTTGCCAAGGCAAAATTGAAGGTTTATGTAGTTGAAAAGTCAGGGATCTCCCCTTCTCCACAGCTCTTATTCATAGGGCAGAGGCTTTTATGCCACATGTGACAGGCTAAGAATGTGTGTGTGTGTGTGTGTGTGTTCAGTCATGTCTGACTCTTTGTGACACCATGAAAAGGAATTTTCTAGGCAAGAATACTGGAGTGGGTTGCCATTTCCTACTCCAAGGGATCTTCCCAACCCAGGGATCAAACCCGCATCTCTGGTGTCTCCTGCATTGGCAGGCAGATTCTTTACCACTGTGCCACCTGGGAAGCCTATAATACTGAGTCCTCAGTTGAACTTACCCCATCTCACTTGTACGATGGAGGTTTCATGCAGGGAAAGGCAAGTTAAGGAGACTAAAGGCTGCCACCCTACCCAGTTCCCTGACTGAAAAACAGGAATGTCACTGAGAGAAGCAGTCAATTGAATAATGGTACCGACATATTGCCTTGGAAAGGCAGGTGATAAGAACACAGGGCTCCAAAGTTCTTCCAACTGAGCACTCACGTAGATCAAGTATGCATAAGATCAGCAAGGAAATCGATGACTTGAACAAAAACTATAAGTAAAGATGGGCACAATAAAGAACAGAAATGGTATGGTCCTAACAGAAGCAGAAGATATTAAAAAGAGGTAGCAAGAATACACAGAAGAACTGTACAAAAAAGATCTTCATGACCCAGATAATCACAATGGTGTGATCACTCACCTAGAGCCAGATATCCTGGAATGCGAAGTCAAATGGGTCTTAGGAAGATCACTACAAACAAAGCTAGTGGAGGTGATGGAATTCCAGTTGATCTATTTCAAATTGTAAACGATGATGCTCTGAAAGTGCTGCACACAAAATGTCAGCAAATTTGGAAAACTCAGCAGTGGCCACAGGACTGGAAAAGGTAGTTTTCATTCCAATTGCAAAGAAAGGCAATGCCAAAGATGCTCAACTACCACACAGTTGCACTCATCTCACATGCTAGTCAAGTTAATGCTCAAAATTCTCCAAGCCAGGCTTCAACAGTATGTGAACATCCAGATGTTCAAGCTGGATTTAGAAAAGGCAAAGGAGCAAGAGATCGAATAGCCAACATCTGTTGAGTCATCGAAAAAGCAAGAGAGTTCCAGAAAAATATCTATTTCTGCTTTATTGACTATGCCAAAGCCTTTGACTGTGTGGATCACAATAAAATGTGGAAAATTCTGAAAGAGATGGGAATACCAGACCACCTGACCTGCCTCTTGAGAAGTCTGTATGCAGGTCAGGAAGCAACAGTTAAAAGTGGACATGAAACAACAGACTGGTTCCAAATTGGGAAAGGAGTATGTCAAGGCTATATATTGTCACCTTGCTTATTTAACTTATATGCAGAGTACATCGTGAGAAATGCTGGGGTGGATGAAGCACAAGCTGGGATCAAGATTGCCAGGAGAAACATCAATAACCTCAGCTATGCAGATGACACCACGCTTATGGCAGAAAGCGAAGAAGAACTAAAGAGCCTCTTGATGAAAGTGAAAGAGGAGAGTGAAAAAGTTGGCTTAAAGCTCAACATTCAGAAAACTAAGATCATGGCATCCAGTCCCATCACTTCATGGCAGATAGATAGGGAGACAATGGACAGTGACAGACTTTATTTTTGGGGGCTCAAAAATCACTGCAGATGATGATTGCAGCCATGAAATTAAAAGACACTTGCTTCTTTGAAGAAAAGTTATGACCAATCTAGACAGCATATTAAAAAGCAGAGACATTACTTTGCTGACAAAGGTCCATCTAGTCAAAGCTACGGTTTTCCAGGAGTCATGTATGGATGTGAGAGTTGCACTATAAAGATAGCTGAACGCCAAATAATTGATGCTTTTGAACTGTGGTGTTGGAGAAGACTCTTGAGAGTCCCTTGGACTGTAAGGAGATCCAACCAGTCCATCCTAAAGGAAATCAATCCTGAATATTCATTGGAAGGACTGATGCTGAATTTGAAACTCCAATACTTTGGCCACCTGATGCAAAGAACTAACTCATTTGTAAAGACCCTGATGCTGGGAAGGATTGAAGGTGGGAGGAGAAGGAGATGACAGAGGATGAGATGGTTGTATGGCATCACCAACCCAACAGATATGAGCTTGAGTATATCTCAGGAATTGGTGATGGACAGGGAGGTCTGGCATGCTGCAGTCCATGGGGTCACAGAGTCAGACACGACTGAGCGACTGAACTGAACTGAAAAACTATAAGAGTAGAATACACATTCCTAATAGCATATGGAATATTCTCTAGGATATGTCATTTGTTAGGCCACAAAACAAACTTCAGTAAAATTAAACAGGTTGAAATCATACAAAATGTTTTCTCCAACCACAATAGACTGAAATTGGAAATAATTGAAATAAACCTAAGAAGTTCACAAATAGTGGAAATCAAGCAACATACTCTTTTAATAACCAATCGGTCAATTAAGAAGTCATAATATAAATTAGAAAATACTTCAAAATGAATAAAGATAAGACAGCATATCAAAACTTATAAGGTGCATTGAAAGCAACCATGCTTCAAAGGCAATATATAGGTATAGCAGGCTATAGCTGAATAAAATATTAAATCTCAAGCCATAACCTTAATGTCTCATATTAAGACACTGAATAAAAGAGCAAAGTAAAACTAGAGCAAGCAGATGGAAAGAAATTATAAAGATTTGAGTATAAATGAAAAGAAGTAGAAGATAGAAAACCATAAATTCAACGAACTGAAAGTTACTTTTGGTAAAAATATCAAAACTGAAGCTGTACTGACCAAGAAAAAAAGAGAAAAGGCTCGGAGTACTTAAGAATCAGAAAGGGTTCATCACTATCCATCTTTTAGAAATAAAAGGGAGCATGAGGGAATATTATGAACTATTTATGCTAACAAACTAGATAACTTAGGTAAAATGGACAAATTCTTAAAAACAGAAATGAAATTTATTCAAGGATAAATGAGAAGTGTGAATAGACCTTTAAAGAATAAATAGATTAAATTAGTACTTCCCAGAAAAAAAATCACAGGCTCAGATAGCTTACCTGGTGATTCCTACCAAATATTTAAAGAAAAATTAACACTGATCTTTAAAAGTTCTTCCAAAAATGTGGAAAAGGAGAGCATACATCCCAAATCATTCTAGGAGGTCGTATTACTCTGATACTAGAACCAGACAAAAAACATCACAAGGGCGCTAAAGACCAATATCTCTCATAAACATATGTATAAAAATTCTCAAACAAATAGTGGATAAAATCCAGCAACATGTAAATAGAATTATAACCCCAAATTATGTGGTATTTACTCCAGAATTGCAAATTTGTTTTAACAGCTGAATGTCAATTAATGTAATGTACCATATCATAGGATAAAAACTCCATGATTGTCTTAATAGATGCAGAAAAAGAATGTGATAAAATTCAATATACTTTCATGATAAAAACTGTAAACAACCTATCAATTAAAGGAACTCCGTCAACTTCACAAAAGACACCTACAGAAAACCCATAGCTAAGATTATATTTAATGGTAAATTACAAAATGATCATGAAAAAGGTAAGAATTTCCACTCGTGTCACTTCCTTTCAATATTGTAATGGAATTTCTAGGGAGGATAATTAAGCAAGAAAAATAAATAAAAGACACAAGATTAAAAATATAAAAAGTAAAACCAACTTTGTTTTCAGGCGATATGGTCTTCAAAGAAATCAACTAAAGATAGTATTAAATGACTTAAACAAGTTTGCAGGATACAAGCTTGATAAGAAAATAAGAAAAATTAACTTTATGTGTACACTGGCAACAAACAATCTGAAACTATTCCAAATACAATAGCATACAAAAGCAAGAAATATTTATGAATAAATTTTACAGAATGAAAAATTATATGCTGAAAACTACAAAACATTGTTGAAAGATATTATATTGTAACTATACAAATGGAAAAATATTCACGTTCCTGAATCAAAAGACATAATGTACTTAAGATGACAATATTTTTCAAATTGATCTGTAGACTGTACATACTCATTTTTAAAATGCAAGATTATTTTTATTTTTTTTCAGAAATTAAAAAGCTGATTCTAAAGTTTATATGGAAATGTTAGGGACTCAGAACAGCCAAGGCAAGCTTGAAAAAGAAAAACACATTTGGAAAAATCATACATATGATTTTAAAATTTGCTCCAAAGCTGTAGTAATCAAGGGGGTCCTGGCACAAGAATAGAGGTGAAGATCAGTGTAACAGAATTGTATATCTGAAAATAAACATTCACATTTATGGGTAGTTGAATTTTTATAAAGGTATAATATAATTCAACAGGAAAAAAACAGGCTTTTCAATAAGTGATGTGCAACAAGTGGAGGTCCACATGAAAAATAATGAATTTAGACCCCTACCTCACACCATACACAAGCTGTAGTATAAGATGAAACCTCTAAGAGGAAGCATGGATAAATCTTCATGACCACAGATTTGGCAATGAATTAGTAGATAGGACACCAAAAGCACAAGCAATAAGAGAATAAAATAGACTAACTGGATTTCAACAAAGTTAAAAGTTTTATGCTTCAAATACCTACAGAATGAGAGAAAGCATTGTATTTGATAAGGAACTTGTACAAATGGCCAATAAGCACATGAGCTATGCTCAATGTCATTAGTCATTAGGAAACTGCAAAATAATCGCATGGTGAGAGAACAATTCATACACATAGGGTGGCTAATGGCCTTTACTGAAATAGTTCATCAACATTTGAAACTGAAACTTGCTTTATCAGTGTTAAATAATCAGTGGAAACTGGGACTGCTGCTTCTACTGTTGTTGACAGAAAGAATGATCTCTCTTATCAGTATTTCCAGATGACCTATACTGAGTGATTGCATCTGATTAACTAAGGTTAGGTTACCTCCCTACAAACTTTCTGCCAGAGAATCTGGGAAAGTGATAAAGCATCTCCAGCCTAACAAAGACAAGTTCTGCTTTTCATCAAGAATTGAAAGCTAAGGAATTCTTCAAATATAGTAAAAATGTACAGATATTGGACAGTCAGAAAAGATAAAAATGTACACTGTGATATGCATATGAATGTGGGAACTTACATGTAAAACAAGCCATGCAGACAACTACATGTACATTCATTAAAACATTTAGAATGCTGTAGTACCAAAATCTCATTTTTCTTCTTCTACTGATCAGTATTTTGTGAATATTTTAATGAATTAAATAAAACTTTAAATAGTAAAACAATCTTAATTATTTTTAAAATAATTACTAAGGTAATATTCATTTTTTATAAGTTTTAATTATTTCACCAGGTGGGTTGGAATGCTCTACTTGAATACTATAGACACAGTATATTATTCTATTCTAATAGCTTGTTTTCGTATTAATTAAATTTCTAATATCATTCATTGCACTTAGAAAATGATTGTCTTTTTACCCACGCATTTGTGAAAGTCTCATCTATAATCATATCTGTCATTCCCGGTTCAATCATATACTCATAAATCTTGCATGGACAGTGTAGTCTGTTTCTAATGAAAGCCTTCAACTTAGTCTAAGAAGCATTCAACTGAGGCACTTTCAAAATCTTCTTTCATT
The DNA here is from genome assembly GCF_054371585.1 of Giraffa tippelskirchi. Lineage (NCBI taxonomy): Eukaryota > Metazoa > Chordata > Mammalia > Artiodactyla > Giraffidae > Giraffa > Giraffa tippelskirchi. The sequence goes on from NC_137284.1 coordinate 25,263,461, forward strand.
CAAATCGCTGAGGAAGTTCTAAGTACCCCGCTGTCCAAATGACTTAGTGAAATTAATGATCCAAAGGAAAAGTTAAAACCTCTAAAGTCCTTTCTAGACACAAAATCAGAGCATGAAATGCAAGGAAAAGCATGCCAGAGAGGTCTCATGATCAAGCCAGAGGTTCCTGGGCTTTTCTAAGGAGCCAGTAAATCAACATAATTTCATATTCTCAGAGTTCATTGAAAAGAGTAATTATGTTAGTCAAAATAATAAGGCTGAGGCTAGGATCTGAATCATATGCCAAGTGTGATGATAATGAGGATATTGAGGATCCAAAGAAATAGCATAATTTTTTTTTCAAATGAGATGTGATTTTGTGGTAAGGTTAAAAGTACAGACAGTGGAATTTAACAAATGAAGGTTTATATCTAGACACTTCATATAATGCTGAAAATTGTTACAGGCAGAAACCATTACCTGAAAATGGAATGCATTAAAACAATTAGACCATGTTATGCTCAAATCAGGCAGACACATCACTTGTTTACATCTATAACTTTACAGGCAAATGGAACAATGAATTCACATACTTTAATAAAATAATTAACTTCGAAGAAGCTCATTCCTCTGAGTTATTCATGCATTAATTAATTCAGTAAATATTTAATTAGCACCTACCATGTACCTGGCAGTCTAGAGATACTTGTATGTATATGATCTCAGAATAAGGAACCGTGGGGAGGAGTGTGCGCATAAACAGACTGTTTACAAGTAGCACATATTGTTGGGGGGAGGGGGAGTGGAGAGCTGCTCTAAAGATGCGTGTAAAAAATAACATACACACATGCACATACCTACAGCTTACTTTCTAAAGTATAAGATGTTCCACTATAATAATTAAGGTTTGGGGGAGTCTAGAAGAGAGTCAGATTCAGTCTCTGAATTAACTTAACAGATTAAAACTTCTGCTAAATATTTTAGCCATTTGATTGATCATTTTTCCTAATCTGAAGATTTTTAAATAGCATGACAATGTTATCAGTCATATCCAAAAATGGGAAGGGGCTTAAGTCATTTCTAAAAAGGAAAATTATTTTCAAATTTGACTAGGAAAAACACAAATATATTCTTTATAAAGAGAAACACTTAAAAAATAATTCAGAAATAAACAGAAATAGTAAAACAGATATTGCTCTGTTGATTTCAAAGTAGAATTTACATTAAAAAGTATTAAATTCAACAAAGAATACTTTTTAATTGTGAAAGCTACAATTCAGAAAATGATATGCTATGAATATATATAGAAAAAGTGACAGCAAATGTCTTAGTAAGGCAAAAACTATAGGGAGTATAGTGTATTAAAATACATTAATAGTAGAATGATTTTTGACTCTACCCTGTATAAGACATAATATAGCCAGAAAGTAAATATCAAGAACTTGAATAATATAGTCAATAAAGACTGTTTTATGTCTATATATTTAACTGTGTCCTGATGATAGAAAACATAACTTCATCTCAAAATATTTGGAACAGTCACAAAGTTAGTCATATAGGAGGCAAAGAGAAAGCATTAGGAACTTAAACAGAGTAAAAGTAATGTACATTGATCACAATGTAACAAAACTAGAAACATAGTGATATATAAACTAAAACCCTTCAACTTAAAAATTAAAAAGGCATGATGTAATAAATAATTCATGGTTAAAAGCAGAATGAAAAATCACAATTATAAAGTATCTAAAAATTAGTCATAAGACACCCATATATCAGAATCACTGGGACCTATTTAAAAATTGACCAAAGAAAAATTAAAATAAACATAAATAATTTCAATAACCATAAAATAATAAAAAAAACAGTGAATTAAGTTCCAACTAAAATGCCAGAAAAGAAAGAGAAAACATAGCAATTTATAACAGCATAAATTAAAAGCAAAAATTGTTAAGGCAGAGCATAGAAAAATCAACGAGTGCAATTTAATAAGTCAAAATCCCATTTTTTGGTTAACAAAGTAGATAAACTACTAGTTAATCAAGGGAAAAAGAAAAGACGTGTGTATACACAATAAGAAATGACAAAAAGAAAATAACTATTGAAACAGAAGAAACTTTAAAAATTATTAAGAGACTACTTACAGATAGATCATTGTGACCATAGTAGACATGTAAACTTGACTACACCAATTTTCACTGAAGATACAGAGTGTTACTAAGGAATAACAAATTAACAGGCACAGAGGGACTTTACACTGAATAGTTACAATAATACGTAAATTGTTCCAGAGCCTAGAGGATAAAGGACATTTTAAAATTCCTTTTTAACATTAATACCTAAACCTGATATAAATCGATGAAAGGAAGAAAATTATAGAACCAATATCACATATAAAGCTACAAAAAATATTTCTTTAATAGAACCCAAGATCACAAGAAGAAGAATGCAGTCTTTGTTTATTAGTGGTAACTATATTACTATCTTGAGGAGGGCATGACAACCCACTCTGGTATTCTTGCCTGGAAAATCCCATGGACAGAGGAGCCTGGTGAGGTACAGTCCATAGGGTCACAAAGAGTCAGACATGACTGAGCGACTTAGCATGCATACATGCATGCATGCATATTACTATACTATACTAACAGATCTAAGCAGAAAAACTATACGTTCCTATGTTTTCACAAACACACTCTCACTTGTAATTTTTTAAAACCCATTATATTGGAATTATATTTTATGGACATTGGATATTATTCTGAATATAATTAGAAGTCAATGGCAAATATTCAAGCAAGACAGTAACATTATCTGATTTATGTTTCAAAGATATATCATTCTGGTTTGGTTCTATTAAATACTAAAGACTTGCATAGACATTACTTTGCCAACAAAGGTCCGTCTAGTCAAGGCTATGGTTTTTCCAGTAGTCATGTATGGATGTGAGAGTTGGACTATAAACAAAGCTGAGGGCAGAATAATTGATGCTTTTGAACTGTGGTGTTGGAGAAGGCTCTTGAGAGTCCTTCGGATTGCAAGGAGATCCAACCAGTCCATACTAAAGGAAATCAGTCCTGAATATTCATTGGAAGGACTGATGCTGAAGCTGAAACTCCAATACTTTGGCCACCTGATGCGAAGAGCTGACTCATTGGAAAAGACCCTGATGCTGGGAAAGATTGAAGGCAGGAGGAGAAGGGGATGACAGAGGATGAGATGGTTGGATGGCATCACCAACTCAATGGAAATGAGTTTGAGTAAACTCTAGGAGTTGGTTATGGACAGGGAGGCCTGGAGTGCTGCAATCCATGGGGTCCCAAAGAGTCGGACACAACTGAGTGACTGAACTGAACTAAACTGAAAGACTTGCCAGAACTGGAATCTACATTGCAGAAAAGGAGAAGAAAAGATGATCTTTCGGGAAACAGTCTTAAAGGATCCTAGCCTATTTTCAAGCCAGGGGTTGCAAAAAAAGGGACCACAAATCCTAGAGAAGTTAGTTAAAAATTGTGAACTATTTAATGCCCAGTTTCTTTTATATAAAAGTACCTATTGCATGATTTTTTTTAATCAGACAGTTCAATTCAATGTATGTTATTATAGTTTTCCTATAATAGAAAAGAACCTTTACAACTGTGTTAAATATAAACACCAAAAAATGGCTTTTCATCCAATTGGTATTAAATTGTTTTTAAAAGAGTTAATGTAGCCAGCCACAATTACATTTTATTGATTTACATTTTTAATTACACATTGCATGACTGAAAGTTAATCTGATGATGATTATCCATTGAGTAAATATTGGGGAATAATTAGAAGATTAGACTTTCTCTTTAGTAGTGGCAGGCAGGGAAGAGGGATCATTCCTTTATTATATACCATTATAAATGTGTAATAGCCATACGAGACTATGAAGATTGAACAGCATTTGTTAGTAAGCATACAGATCAGGCCCTGTCTGTGTTTTCATCAGAAATCCTGAACTTAAAGCTAGAACCTGGCATGCTGAAGAGTATAGAAGAAAACATCTGATTGATAGGAATTGAGAACTGGTATCAGTTCAGTTCAGTCGCTCAGTCGTGTCCGACTCTTTGTGACCCCATGAACTGCAGCACGCCAGGCCTCTCTGTCCATCACCAACTCCCAGAGTCTACCCAAACCCATGTTCATCGAGTCGGTGATGCCATCCAACCATCTCATCCTCTGTCGTCCCCTTCTCCTCCCGCCCCCAATCCTACTCAGCATTAGGGTCTTTTCCAATGAGTCAACCCTTCGCATGAGGTGCCCAAAGTATTGGAGTTTCAGCTTCAACATCAGACCTTCCAATGAACACCCAGGATTGATCTCTTTTAGGATGGATTGATTGGATCTCCTTGCAGTCCAAGGGACTCTCAAGAGTCCTCTCCAACACCACAGTTCAAAAGCATCAATTCTGCGGCGCTCAGCTTTCTTCACCGTCCAACTCTCACATCCATACATGACCACTGGAAAAACCATAGCCTTGACTAGACGGACTTTTGTTGGCAAAGTAATGTCTCTGCTTTTTAATATGCTATCTAGGTTGGCCATAACCTTCCTTCCAAGGAGTAAGCATCTTTTAATTTCATGGCTGCAGTCACCATCAGCAGTGATTCTGGAGCCCAAAAAAATAAAGTCTGACACTGTTTCCACTGTTTCCCCATCTATTTCCCATGGAGTGATGGGACCAGATGCCATGATCTTAGTTTTCTGAATGATGAGCTTTAAGCCAACTTTTTCACTCTCCTCCTTCACCTTCATCAAGAGGCTCTTTAGTTCTTCTTCACTCTCTGCCATATGGGTGGTGTCATCCGCATATCTGAGGTTATTGATATTTCTCCCGGCAATCTTGATTCCAGCTTGAGTTTCTTCCAGCCCAGCGTTTCTCATGATGTACTCTGCATACAAGTTAAATAAGCAGGGTAACAATATACAGCCTTGACGTACTCCTTTTCCTATTTGGAACTAGTCTGTTGTTCCATGTCCAGTTCTAACTGTTGCTTCCTGACCTGCATACAGGTTTCTCAAGAGACAGGTCAGATGGTCTGGTATTCCCATTTCTTTCAGAATTTTCCACAGTTTATCGTGATCCACACAGTCAAAGGCTTTGGCATAGTCAATAAAGCAGAAATAGATGTTTTTCTGAAACTCTCTTGCTTTTTCGATGATCCAGCGGATCTTGGCAATTTGATCTCTGTTTCCTCTGCCTTTTCTAAAACCAGCTTGAACATCTGGAAGTTCACGGTTCACGTATTACTGAAGCCTGGCTTGGAGAATTATCGCAGCCGCCTGGCTTCTGCCCGAGAACTGGTATAGGTAAACCTAAAAAAACATGACTTGTATTTGTCTTTATGTCAGAAAATCTTTTTTGATTAGAGGCATCATCTTCCTTACCCTTTTTTCTGGTAATCATTAAGTCAGCTGAACTTGTTATTTGGCTCATATTTTTAAGCTCATTATGTACATGTTCATCACTGTAGATGGTGATTGCAGCAATGAAATTAAAAGATGCTTACTCCTTGGAAGGAAAGCTATGACCAACCTAGACAGCATATTAAAAAGCAGAGACATTACTTTGCCAACAAAGGTCCATATAGTCAAGGCTATGGTTTTTCCAGTGGTCATGTATGGATGTGAGAGTTGCACTATAAAGAAAGCTGAGCGCCAAAGAATTGATGCTTTTGAACTGTGGTGTTGGAGAAGACTCTTGAGAGTCCCTTGGAATGCAAGGAGATCCAACCAGCCCATCCTAAAGGAGATCAGTCCTGGGTGTTTATTGGAAGGACTGATGTTGAAGCTGAAACTCCAATACTTTGGCCACCTGATGCGAAGAGCTGACTCATTGGAAAAGACCCTGATGCTAGGAAAGATTGAGGGCAGGAGGAGAAGGGGACAACAGAGGATGAGATGGCTGGATGGCATCACCGACTTGATGGACATGGGTTTGGGTGGACTCAGGGAGTTGGTGATGGACAGGGAGGCCTGGCGTGCTGCGATTCACAGGGTCGCAAAGAGTCAGACATGACTGAGCGACTGAACTGAACTGAACTGATGTACATGTTCACAGGAAAAAATGGTGCAAATGGCTCTGAACTTGCAAGGGGATATTTCTCCTCTTGATTGAATTCATCTACCCTTCCCTGAGAAGAGGCTGGAGACCATTTTTCTTATTCTCTCAGCTATGACACAGCATTTTTTTTTTAATCCAAGAATGTAATCATGTTGTTTCTTTATTTAAAATCCTTTAAAATTCTACCAATTGGACTAGAAAGTCCACACTTTTTACATTGTTTCCAAAATCCTGAACCTCACAGTAACTTTTCCAACCCCACTGAAACTCTCCTTCTGACCATTCCCAATTCTGTATTTTGGGACACATTTCCCCCTTCACCTGAAATAACATCCTCTTATTTACCTCTTGGGTGACATTCTATTCATCCATTGAAACTCAACTCAAATGTTATTGTCCTTGCCCAGAAGTATCTGGCATATACCTCACTTCTGTGTATCCATAGCACTTGATGCTATATCTTCACTACAGGATTTAAAATATTACATTATTGTTTATAAGTTTGTTTCTACCCAATATAGTTTGCTCTTGGTGTTAGGAGTTAAGTCTTCATTTTAAGTTTATTTATGTTTTTGTTTGAAAATGAAAGTGAAAGTCACTCAGTTGTGTCCAATTCTTTGTGACGCCATGGATTGTATAATCCATGGAATTCTCCAGGCCAGAATACTGGAGTGGGTAACCTTCCCTTTCTCCAGGGGATCTTCCCAACCCAGGGATCAAACACAGGTCTCCCTCATTGCAGGAGGATTCTTTACCAGCTGAGCCATAAAGAAGCCCAAGAATACTGGAGTGGGTAGCCTATTCCTTCTCCGGTGGATCTTCCCAACCCAGGAATTGAACCAAGGTCTCCTGCATTGAAGGCGGATTCTTTACCAACTGAGCTGTCAGGGAATTTGTTGAGTGTCTACTGTGTACCAAGTCATGGATGATGGAGAGGGATGAAGGAGCCAGCCAGTGAGAATATGCAAGAGGAAAAAGGAGTCAGTCTGATATAGAAATAAGGTTGGCCTGTGTGAGAAGAACCCAAGAAGAACCCAATGAGACTGGACCAGAGTGAGGGACAAAGAAAATAGTTATATGACTAAATGCACATCTGTTTTTATATGCCTCATGCTGAGCCTGACAAAGAGAATAATTCATCAAAAGCAATTTCCAAAATAAATATTGCTAACAAGATAAATCTTAATCAACCATCAGGGTGTTTGACATAATTTTAAGAAATTATGGGGTACTGTAAAATCATACCTTTCATCACAAATGGGAAAATAAGGCCTAGCCAGACCCTGAGTCTTATTCTTGTTGACCTAAACAAATAGATTGCAAGAAATTTCTCCAACAAAGATTGGTTTATTTGAGATCAGTGGAGAATTGCAATTCTCAGTGCAGCCACAGTGAGCTATGTGCAAGCTCCCCTATGCCACCCCTCACCACAAGTTTTTGTAAAGGGGAAAAGGAAATTGAGAGGGTTATAGGAGAAAGAGTCTATGGTTTTTCATTGGCTGAGTCCTTGCCACAAAAAGTCTTCCTTCTTCCTGTTGAACTCTGTTATTGTTACAGCACATAAGGGCTCCCTCCCTCTATCTATCTATCTATCCATCTATCTATCTATTTATATTAGATTTTTGCACAAGAATCATTTGCAAAAGGGGGTATGTGACTCAAAAAAGTTAGAAAACTGTTGTTCTTAGAAATATTTAGTTATTGACTGAACCCCAGTGTCTCTTGAAGTCACATTAACATCTACTCCATTCTCCTGGGCAAACTATTATAGGCCAGAGCAAGTACATAATTACCTCAAAAGTATTATTCCTGAAACTGTTCCTTTGCTTTTCTTAATGTGGGATTCCAACTTGTTACTGATTTTCTTGATACAGCCTTAATGTTTAATGACTCATTTCTGTCTTGTCTTGACCTTTGGACTTCGCATTCTTCACCATTTCCCTGGCTATTACCTTTGATTGACTTCTCTCCACAGCTCTTTTTCTTTTCCCCAGAGTTATACTGCCTTGGGTCACATCTTCTAAACACTTCTTTTAATTTGGTGGTACAACCCTCTAATGTTTGTATAACTCAGAGACAGTGCTTCCACCAAGCCCATCCCATTCCTTCAATGAAAATGTCCATAAAGGGACTTCCTCGGTGGTTCAGTGGTTAGGAGTTCACCACCACCAAGGTGCACACAGGTTTGATCCCTGGTCCAGGAAGATTCCACATGACTTGGGGCATCTGGGCCCATGTGCCACGATTGCTGAAGCCCAGGTGCCTTAGAGCCTGTGCTCTGAAACAAGAGAAGCCACCACAATTAGAAGGCTGTGTGCTACAACTAGAGAGGAGCCCCCACTCTCTACAATTAGAGAAAGCCCATGCCCAGCAACAGAGACCCAGTGAAACCAAAATCAATCAATCAATAAATGAAAATGGCCAGAAAGAGTCACTCTACAGGCCTCTGAGACAACATTAAATGCACCAACATTTGCATTATAGGGGTCCCAGAAGGAGAACAAAGGAAGGACCTGAGAAAATATTTGAAGAGATAATAACTGAAAACTTCGCTAACATGGGAAAGGGAATAGTCAACCAAGTCCACAAAGCATAGAGAGTCCCACGGAGGATAAACTCAAAGAGGAACACACCAAGCCACAGAAGTCAAACTGACAAAAATTAAAGACAGAGATAAAATATTAAAAGCAACGGGGGAAAAACAACAAATAACATACAAGGGGACTCCCATCAGGCTATCAGCTGATTTCTCAACAGACTTTACAGTCCAGAAGGGAATGGTGGGATATATTTTAAGTGATGAAAGGGAAGAACCTATAGCAAAGAATACTCTACCTAGCAAGACTTTCCTTCAGATTTGATGGAGAAATCAAAAGCTTTCCAGACAAGCAAAAGTTAAGAGAATTCAGCACCACAAAACCAGTTTTATAACAAATGCTAAAGGAACTTCTCTAGGCAGGAAATAAAAGGAAAAGACCTGCAGAAAGTCAACCAAAAACAATTAAGAAAACGGTAACAGGATCATACATATCATAATTACCTTTAAATGTAAATGGATTAAATGCACCAATCATAGGACACAGACTGGCTGGGTGGATGAAAACATGTATTATGAATGCACTTCCATTTACCACATCACTCTGCTTGATCCCTCAAATTGTATGTGATTATTTTACATTGTTACGTTAATCATGTTCCCATTATGGCTTGCAATTGTAAATATCTTTTATTTTTTGTCTGGCTATCTATTTTGAAAATGCATAAACTTTTACTACTGTGTTTATGTAACTATTACTTACTTAATACCATGGTACTATGACTGGTCAACAGAAAAATAGTAGAATTCTATACCACCAAAACTACCATTTAATAGAAAAACCTGTAATCACTTTTTAAAATCCAGATGCATATAAGAATTATCTTTGAATTTTTTGAAAAATACAAATGACCAAGTATTACTTTTTTTTCTCCAATGTTCCTGATATGTTTCTAATGAGCAGCCATGTTTAAAAACAACTGGACTGTATGATGTTCGTTTACTTTTATCTAGTTTATTTCACTTTTTCTATTTCATTTTCAGTGCTCCCGTTTCATTTAGTTTATGTTTTCCAACTTCTCCATCTCTCTCTTTTTTTTTCTCAAGCCTTTATCAAGCATAGTAGAAAAGTTTTTGTATACATAGTATGGATAATATATATATTTCAGCAAACCAAATAGATATACAATAAGCAACAAAGGTTTACCATATAACTCAGGAAACTATAGTCAGTATCTTTTAATAACCTATAATGGAAAATAATCTGAAAAATAATATACGTGTTTGTGTATAACTGAATCACCTTGCTGTGGACCTGGAACATTGTAAGTCAACTATACTTCAATAAAAAATATATATATTAAGAATAAAAAAAAGAGTCATTCTATAACAAGAGGTAGGACGTTGTGAAATGCCAAGTTTTCTACTTGACCTTCACTAGAATCTACTCTCGACTCAATTCCCTCCTTACTTTTATACTTTAACTCATTTCTTACTATGAGACGATGAGAGACCATTCATTGGAGGAGTGGAAGGAACATGGTCATTTAGTGATAGAAGGCATGAGTTTCCATCTGTGAGATCCTGAACAATCAGCAAATATCTCACAGAATCTCTGTAATTTATCACTGCTTCATCCTTCTAGATGAATGACATAGCACCAGGTATGGGAAAACAACTATGAAAGTACAAATTGCCACATAAGGTTCATTCTGATTATGTTTTAACTATAGGCTTAAATTTCAGACTATTTCCCTTTGTAAGTGCATGTCATATCTGTTTTCAGCCCTTTTTCTCTCTGAAGACACTGATTAAATTTCTGAGTCCATCTTTTATGAAAGCTGATGACCTGTGTGAACATATCATGAAGGCCTCTAGGGCCTTGGAAGGGACAACTGGCAGGCCCTGAGGCTTAAGCTTATTTAGCTCCTTGGTAAATCTACTTTTGAGAGGAATGAAACCCAGGGCAGATAAGAATCAGTCATGGGCTGTTGACCTTTGAACATGGAGACCAATGCAGGTCACCTGTATTCTAATTGACCATTGTCCTATTCTCATCAAGATTCAGTCTCGTATTAAAAAAAAAAAAAAAAATCATGATGAGCAACTGTGTATTTGGATGGCAACCAAATGAGAAAAGACCATATTCTTTAGAAAATCCATCTGCCAACTTTCATAGCCTGAGATGATGCAAAAATGTCACTCCATGATCTATATCCCATTTTCTTATGATTATCTCTAGAGCTTGTAAAAATCTCTGTACTTTTTCTAGTTTAATCCTATCTAGATTCCATTACACCTTGATTTAATTGAACAAAATCCATTACATAATGTTGTGTGGTGATTATGGCTTTAATAAGCCCAATTTTAACCTATTTTATTCAGTTCAGTGCCTTCCCAAATGCACTGACTGAAGTGAATTAAATTTTCTTCTCTTTCTTTCACCTTGCCCCAAGTTAATGTAGAGAATAATATTGTATTTAAAAAAGTAATTGACTCTGCATGGTAAATAAAATTTTTAAATGACCTCCAAGATTCCTGCCCTCTTGTGTTCACGTAATACGTAATCCTGTTTCCTTGAATGTAGGTAAGGGCCTGTAAATATGATGATATAACACTCCTCTGATTGTGCTATGTCAATTGCCAAAGGTGAAGAGACTTTGTAGATGCACTGAAGACCCCTAATCTGTTATTGTTGTGGTTATTGAGTCCAGCTCAGTCATATCTGACTCTTCCAATCACATGGACGGCAGCCCACCATGCTCCTCTGTCCATGGGATTTCCCAGGCAAGAATACTGGAGAAGGTTACTGTTTCCTTCTCCAAGGAATCTTCCTGACCCAGGGATTGAACTCATGTCTCCTGCATTGCAGGCAGATTCTTTACTGCTGAGCCACCAGAGAAACTCCTATTAAATCAAAAGAGAGGTAATACCTGGTGAGCCTTACCTAATCAAATGAGGACATTAAAGGCAGTGCTAATGGTCAGAGATAGAGCAAGTTAGTATGATTAGAACGTTCCAACACTCTCTTGCTAGCCAGGAAGAACTACTCTTCCATGTTTTAGAGAAAGATACATTTCAGGGAATAGTGGGAAGGTCAATAAGTCAAAGACCTTACTCCTCAACTACAAGGAACTAAACTCTGCCAACAACCACTGAATTTCTAAGAAAATCTCCACATCCAGATTATATCACAGCTCCAGTCAACACCTTGATTTCAGCCTGGTGATTTCAGCTTTGAGACCTCTGACCCACAGAAACGGTGAGATAATAAATTTTGTCATAATTTGTTAGGCAGTGATAGAAAACTAATATAATATGGTTTAAGGTAAAAGGTAACAAGGTAAGCCAATACACTAGAAAATTAAACTTAATAAAAATAATGACTATATGTTATCTATGAAGTATTAATAGAATATCTCTTTGGGCCTTTTATCTTCCCATCTGTGAAATAGTAATATGAAGGAGAATCTTATGTTTCAGTAGTGACTTCTAGACTTTTGGCTTTTAGGGAACAGTAAAATTTTCAATACATTATCTTTGAGACCAATTCAGAATTTTCAACTTTTTATTTTGATATAGAAAGTATATAGTTATTATGATTAAACTAGTATGAAAAATGAAGAATGTTGTAATGCAATGGTGATGGTCAACTTTATGTGCCAGCTTATTGGCTAGGCAATAGTCCCCAGTTATACAATCAAGGTATTACTCTAAAGGTACTTTTTAAATATGATTAAGGTCCATAATCAGTTAACTTAAGTAATAGAGTTTATCCTAGATAATCTGGGTGGTCCTGAATTTGATCAGTGGATAAGGCTTGAGAGCAGAGCTGAGGTATCCCTGAGCAAGAAGAAATTCTACCTGTGCATAGAAACTTCAGCTGATCCCAGAGAGTTCTAGCCTACCCTTCCAGACAGCCTGTCCTGTAGATTTCAGAGTTGATTTGACATTCTCCACAATCCTTAAAACCAGTATCTTTCAATGACTTTTTAATATATACCTCCTATTGATTCTGTTTACTTGGTGGAACCCTGGCTGATGCACAGCTATAAAATAATAAAATAGTAATAATTTAAAGTTAGGATGGCCTCCTATATCACAATTATTTTTATTCATTTCTTCAAAAACTGACATTGACATGAGGTTGGCTTTGGCATTCAATGATTTCATAGCACTGCTTTGAACTTTACTCCTATCATTTCAAGCACTCATAAGCATCAGCATAAAAAAAAACAAAAAAAATAAAAATAAAAACCACCCAATATCTTTACTTTGTCTAGCTGAAAAAGAGATAAACTGGGTAGGAGTAATATATATAGATACCTCAAGGTTCTATAGGAGAAGGCAATGGCAACCCACTCCAGTACTTTTGCCTGGAGGATCCCATGAACAGAGGAGCCTGGTGGGCTGTAATCCATGGGGTCGTGAAGAGTCAGACACGACTGAGCGACTTCACTTTCACTTTTCACTTTCATGCATTGGAGAACGAAATGGCAACCCACTCCAGTGTTCTTGCCTGGAGAATCCCAGGCAAGATAGGCTGCCATCTATGGGGTCGCATAGAGTTGGCACAACTGACGCGACTTAGCAGCAGCAGCACCAAGGTTCTATATTATAAAGAAAAGAGGAAGGAGACAGGAGGGAAGAAAAAAAGGAAGACAGGCATTATCCAGCTGCCAGATTCCTCCATCTTTTGAATTAATCTCAAACACTTGAAAGACAATGTCAAGTATGTATTTCATTTATGAGTCGTGGTCATATCAAACTCTCCTCCAGGTTTACACATGGAAGAGCAAGATTCACAATGATTGAAATGTCATTTTCCGTGGACAAGCTCAGCAGAATCCTTATTAGAATAAGCAATAAACAACACCATTCTCCACTTTTAGGAAGTAGCTCTGTCCTGCTGATTGCTTCAATTACACACATTATTTTCAAATCTGGGACTGACTTTTCCAGAATCTGCATCACAACAATAGTGTTATCCAAAGGAAGTGCTGTGCTTTCTTAATAATTACATTAGTCCTTGAAAAGTACTTTATAGAGTGCATGAAAGAGGAACACCTTGTTTAAAAGCATTACATTTTATTGACACCTCTATATTCCTAGAACACTTTGGTTGAAGACATGGTAAGCTAGAATTTCCTGTCAGCACCTTGGCAATGGTTTTAGAGCTACTTGGCAGTTTTTAAATTGCACTAAAATCCTTCGGGCCCTAAGCGCTTGGTCTTGCTCAAGTAATGTTTATTGGCCATCTCACAATCCAGACAGGCAGCTTGTAAACAATTAATTGCAAATCAGGGGGATTGATGCAATAATATAGGACGTAAAGTTGTAAACTCCTGAGAATCTGAGGGTAGCAACAATAACAACAACAAAAGCCAAGTCAATGTTCAATCATTGAAGCTGGGAAATTGCTTTTATACATCTGAAGTCAAAAGAAATTACAGAGACTAGAATCAAGTTCCTTTCAAAATTGTTCTTTTTGATCAAGTTTAGCATAGATCATGCTACCCAGGTGGCTCAGTGATAAAGAATCCACCTGCCAATGCAGGAGGTGCAAAAAGACTCGGGTTAGATCCCTGGGTTGGGAAGATCCCCTGGAGTAGTAGGAAATGGCAACCAGCTCCAGTATTCTTCTTTTTTTTTTTTAACTGAAGGATAATTGGTTTCTACAGCATTGCATTGGTTTCTACCAAACATTAACATGACAGCCATAGGTTTACCCATGTCCCCTCCCACTTGATTCCATGGACAGCAGTGAATGCTCTCTGACATAAATCACAGCAGGAACCTCTATGACCCACCTCCCAGAGTAATGGAAATAAAAGCAAAAATAAACAAATGGGACCTAATTAAACTTAAAAGCTTTTGCACAATGAAGGAAACTATAAGCAAGGTGAAAAGACAGCCTTCAGAATGGGAGAAAATAATAGCAAATGAAGCAACTGACAAAGAATTAATCTCAAAAGTATACAAGCAACTCATGCAGCTCAATTCCAGAAAAATAAACGACCCAATCAAAAAATAGACCAAAGAACTAAACAGACATTTCTCCAAAGAAGACATACAGATGGCTAACAAACACATGAAAAGATGCTCAACATCAGTCAGAATGGCTGCTATCAAAAAGTCTACAAACAATAAACGCTCTAGAGGCTGCAGAGAAAAGGGAACACTCTTACACTGTGGGTGGAAATGCAAACTAATTACAGCCACTATGGAGAACAGTGTGGAGAGTCCTTAAAAAACTGGAAATAGAACTGCCATACAACCCAGCAATCCCACTGCTGGGCATACACACTGAGGAGACCAGAATTGAAAGAGACACGTGTACCCCAATGTTCATCGCAGCACTATTTACAACAGCTAGGACATGGAAGCAATCTAGATATCCATTGGCAGGCGAATGGATAAGAAAGCTGTGGTACATATACACAATGGAATATTACTCAGCTATTAAAAAGAATGCACTTGAAACAGTTCTGGTGAGGTAGATGAAACTGTAACCTATTATACAGAGTGAAGTAAGTCAGAAAGAAAAACACCAATACAGTATAATAACGCATATATATGGAATTTCAAAAGATGGTAACAATGACTCTATATGCGAGACAGCAAAATAGACACAAATGTAAAGAACAGACTTTTGGACTCTGTGGGAGAAGGTGACGGTGGGATGATTTGAGAGAACAGCGTTGAAACATGTATACTACCATATGTGAAACAGGTCTCCAGTCCAGGTTAGATGCCTGAGACAGGGTGCTCAGGGCCAGTGGACTGGGATGACCCTGAGGGATGAGATGGGAAAGGAGGTGGGAGGGGGGTTCAGGATGGGGAACACATGTACACCCATGGCTGATTCATGTCAATGTATGGCAAAAACCACTAAAAATTATTGTAAAGTAATTAGCTTCCAATTAAAATCAATAAATTAATTTACAAAAAAAACCTAAAACAAAACAAGTGGATGAACACACACACACAATATACATCACAGGAATTGGGTCTCATCAATGTTCAGCAAGAGGGTGGGTTTTTAATATGTATACTTTCCAGAGTCATTTTTATTATATATTTATGTTACATGTTGAATATGGTTGCTTTAAATAATAGTATAATATTCTTTACTATATTTTTGGATGATAGTACCCTCAAATACTGAATCACCATCTTGACTTTCTGGCACCCAAACCAATACCTAATTTTTGTAGACCTCAATTTCTTTGGACTATTGAAATTTTACAAGTAAAGCAGGTTATATAAAAATGTTAACGGCATATAGATTTTTATCCAGATCATAAGAATCTACAGCAAGAAGGATATGAAAAATTAGCTAGAATTCCCTATAATAGCTAGATAATAGGAGAGGCAGAAGGAAAACTTCTAACATGTATCCTCCCATCAAAAATCACTTCAAAAAGTAGAAAAAAAAGTAAATGCAGTAACAGTTTTAAAGCACTGGAAAACAGCACAGTGATATGTGAGAGAAAGCAAACATGCAAAGTTAGATCTGCTTTTCAAAGCACTGGCAGTGGAGCTCAAACAGAAAGCACAATTGTCTCATTTAACTGTGTAAGTACAGATCATAGTTTAGGGGTCAATATGATCAGGCAGCCAGAATTTGCAAGATTAGGTAATGTAGAAGAGAATTCTAAGCATACAGTCGTTCCATACACCTGCACGGCTGTGACTTTGAGGCTTTGGCCAAATATTAAAATGAGTATTCGAAGAGTGAAACTGCATGACATGGCCAAGAACAGCTTCTGGGAGGCTATGAACTGAATGGAAAACTGGGGAATAAGGCTGAAATCAACCAAAGTGGAGAGAGTTGGAGAAACTTAAATTTAACATCCCAGGCATTATTTACCTGATACCCTACCAAGGCCACACCTGCTGTTCAGTCTCTCAGTCGTGACCAACTCTTTGCAACCCCATGGACTGCAGCATGCCAGGCTTCCCTGTCCTTCACCATCTCCTGGAGTTTGCTCAAACTCAGGAGTCAGTGATGCCATCCAAACATCTCGTTCTCTGTCGTCCCCTCTCCTCCTGCCTTCAATCTTTCCTAGTATCAGGGTCTTTTCCAATAAGTTGGCTCTTGGCATCAGGTGGCAAAATTATTGGAGCTTCAGCTTAAGCATCAATCCTTCCAGTGAATATTTAGGGTTGATTTCCTTTAGGATTGACTGGGTGGATCTCCTTGCAGTCCAAGGAATTTTCAAGAGTCTTCTCCATCATCACAGTTTGAAAGCATCAGTTCTTCAGGGCTCAGCCTTCTTTATGGTCCAACTCTCACATCCACACATGACTACTGGAAAAACCATTAAAGTGAAAATGTTCAGCATTCAGTCGTGTCAGACTCTTTGCAACCCCATGGACTATAATCCACCAGGCTCCTCTGTTCATGGAATTCTCCAGGCAAGAATACTGGAGTGGATTTCTATTTCCTTCTCCAGGGGAATCTTCCTGACCCAGGGATGGAACCTGGGTCTCCTGCATTGCAGCAGATTCTTTACCATCTGAGCCACCAGGAAAAAACCATAGCTTTGACTATACGGACTTTTATCAGTAAAGTAATGTCTCTGCTTTTTAATACCTTGTCTAGGTTTGTCATAGCTTTTCTTCCAAGGAATGTCTTTTAATTTCATGGCTGCAGTCACAATCTGCAGTGATTTTGGAGCCCAAGAAAATGAAGTCTGTCACTATTTTCATTCTTTCTCCATCTATTTGCCATGAAATGATGGGACTGGATGTAGTGATCTGCATTTCTTGAGTGTTGAGTTTTTAGCCAGCTTTTTCACTCTCCTCCTTCATCTTCATCAAGAGGCTCTTTAGTTCCTCTTTACTTTCTGCCATAAGGATGGTGTCATCTGCATATCTGAGGTTATTGATATTTCTCCCGGCAATCTTGATTCCAGCTTGTGCTTCATCCAGCCCAGCATTTCACATGATGAACTCTGCATGTAAGTTAATAAGCAGGGTGACAATATACAGCCTTGACATACTCCTTTCCCAATTTGGAAACAGTTCATTATTCCATGTCCGGTTCTAACTGTTGCTTCTTCACCTGCATACAGGTTTTTCAGGAGGCAGGTAAGGTGGTCTGGTACTCCCATCTCTTGAAGAATGTTCCACAGTTTGTTGTGATCCACACAGTAAAGGGCTTTAGCGTAGTCAATGAAGCATAAGTAGATGAATTTCTGGAATTCCCTTGCTTTTTCAATGATCCAACTGGATGTTGGGAATTTGATCTCTGGTTCCTCTGTCTTTTCTAAATCCAGCTTGTACATCTGGAAGTTCTTGGTTCACATACAGTTGAAGTGTAGCTTGGAGAATTTTGAGCATGACCTTGCTAGCAAGTGAAATGAGTCCAATTGCATGGTAGTCTGAACATAATTTGGCACTGCCCTTCTTTGGGATTGGAATGAAAACTGACCTTTTCCAGTCCTGTGGCCACACTTAGTAGCAGTGCTATACTAGCATTAGAATGACAGCTATTTTACATGAATATGAAGAAAAATTAAAATTACACCTCAGTGGTATAAAACTAACCCTCCATTAAATGAATAGGTTGTTAGAAAAAAACTCAATATTCTCTAAATGAAGAAAATAAAATTCCCTCTTTCAACAATGCCGTAGTCATTCTGTCCAAAATAAAATTTAAAATTACCAGATATGCTAAGAAATAGGACAATGTCACCCATAACCCAGAGAATAAACAGTTAACAAAAACAAATACAGTGACAACACAGCTGATGGATTTAGCAGATAAGGATATTAAAGTGTCACAGTTAAGTACTTAGATACCATTATAATGAAAGTAGAAATCAGAAAAAGTAAAACCATAAAAAAGAAACAAATGAAGCTATAGAATTATAAAATAGAATAATAAAATGAACAATCCACTAAATGAACTTTTAACAGATTGTTGTTTTTTAGTCATTAAGTCTTGTCCTATTCTTTGTGACTCTATGGACTGTAGCCTGCCAGGCTCCTCTGTCCATGGGATTTCCCAGGCAAGAATACTGGTGTGGGTTGGCATTTCCACCTCCAGGGCATCTTCCTGACCAGACCCAGGGATCAACCCATGTCTCCTACATTGGCAGGTGGATTCTTCAAGCAATGAGCCATCTGAGAAGCCCCTTTTAGCTGATTGGACACTGAAAAATAAAAATCAGTGAACAGATATATGTGCCAGTAGAAACAATCCAGATGGTAGCACAGAAAGCAAGGAATACTGGGAAAAAAATATTGTTAAGCTACTATAAATACTGCCTATTATGAACTTCAAGTATTGAGGACTGACAGATGGCAGGCACAGATGTGGGAGGGGCCCACTCACTTGAGTACATCAGCAGCTGCCTCTCCTCTTTGGCCAGAGTGGCTTCTTCCCCATCTCTGAGACTATAGTTCACGATTCTAAGGTTTGAGTGGTCAGATGCTGATTTAGCCTTTAATTACATTTTCTCCTGAGCTGCACTGAACCCTTTCATGTGGAAGCTTCATCAGGAGTTGGCCACAAGTTGGATGGTCTCTGTGGTTATCGCTGTTTATATGATGATGGGCATGTCTGTGGCCTGTCACGTGTCCGTGTTCAGCCGCAACAGTCACAACTGTTGCCACAAACACTCCTGGTGCACTGTCAGTGCCCTCCCCTCTCACCAGACTGTGTTCAGCATGGATAATATCAACATTTCAGTGGGGTGGTCAGTGAGTTATAGGCAGGGGCCAAAATGAGGCCCAGCAAAATCAAAGAATTGAAAAAAGGATAGATCTAGAAGGAAAAAAAAAAAAAAAACCTGTTGTAACCCACCTTAATTGCAGATGATGATGTCTTGGTCTAATAGGGCCAGTTTTAAAGTATCAAAGATGATGGCTACCAGATCTGACTTGAAATGATAAAATATGTAATTTTATTTGATATCAATAAGCCAAGAAAAGCTAAGTACACAGTCAAGATCTTAGCCATTGTGGGAAGTACCTAAAGATTAAGTCAAAGGTGTGAAAATTAAGAAAAGAAGACCCTATGTCACATGAAATTCTGAGAATAAGACCAGAATTAGAGTACGTTTTCTTAGGCTCAAACATAAGATGTTAGCCTATGAGATTTGCTGAGTGAAAATTCCAGACTGAGTCAGCAAAGCAGTAACATGGAAAGAGAAAAAACCCTGGGTGTAGGGACAAGGACCTAGGTTGAGGCTCTATCTGAATATGGGTAGGAACAAGGAATACAGTTTGGAAAAGAAGAGCGACTTTTTAAAGCGATAAAGTCTTTCTATATAAATGAAAAAGATGAAGGTTCTGGTTGAACTGAGAGCCACGGTCTGGGAAACACATAAGCTCTGCCTTCTCAGCTTCCACTACAACTTTCATAGAAGAATTTTAATCGTTCCCACAGAAACCTAGTACCACAAGGAACAGTTTGAAACCATGGACATGGATACTGAAGGCCACCTCAGAATCTGGAAGTTGCATAAAATCAACAACTCTAGTGAGGCAGAAGCAGCAAGAATTTGAGTCTGATAGGCACCGTTTTTAAATGTAGTTCTCAATCTCTGTGACCTTGGGAAACAAACTACTCCTGGGCTGCAGGTTTCTGCACTTGAGCTTGTGGGGAAGGGCCTGGGAAGTCACTCTTAAGTCTTTGACATAAGATGAGGCCTCCACTAAATTTCTCCCAATGGCCTTTCTCAATTTTATTACTTTCTACTTCCTAATACTTGGGGTTAATATTCAGCTGGTACAACCCAGCAGAGCTGTCTAGTTGGTTAAGACTGAGGGAGATGTACCTGTGTCTCTGATTTTAAATATTTTGAATATGATTCTCTCCAACATTGTACTAACGACTGCCGTAAACTGGAGCATATATATGTCAGGCATTGTATTAATAGAATATGCACATGAACTCATGCTATCGTCAACTTCACCCTCTGGTGGAAGTAGATTATCACCATTTTATAAATGAGGGAACTCTAATTAGATACTTCTTCAAAGTCTTAAAGACTTCCCTGGTGGCTCAGATGGTAAAGCATCTGCCTATAATGCAGGAGACCTGGGTTTGATCCCTGGTCAGGAAGATCCTCTGGAGAAGGCAATGGCAACCCACTCCAGTACTCTTACCTGGAAAATGCCATGGACGGAGGAGCGTGGTAGACTACAGTCCATGGGGTTGCAAAGAGTCGAACACGACTGAGCAACTTCACTTTCAAAGTCTTAAACTAAGAAGTGACAGTGCTAGAATTAAGACCCAAGTCTCTTATACTCCAAGTTCTTTGATGTTTTCACTAAATCATGCTCTCTGTCTTAGCACAGATAGTCCATAGGAAGGAAGTCCTAAAACAAAATAATGTGACTTATTATATAGTATGCAGGAAAAAATGGCTGCCAAATATATCCAGTAATGGCTGAATATCAATAGAGTTTTAAGCTGGAATTCAAGAGAACTGGAAAAAATAAACAAAAACTTATTGTACAAATATGGCAACATTTTTTTTTCTGGTGTTAATTCAAATAGGCTTAAAATATAAATAGTGTCAATCCCTTAACTAGAGCAGTAAGGAAAAGATCTTAGTAATTTATTGATTTAACTAGCTTTTGCATCATTAAGTTAGATGAAGATATAGACCTTATCTGAAATGGCAAGGGAGTCTAAGAAAGATCTATTAATAGTTTTAAATATTGGCTTAGTGACTAGGATACAATTATATTTTGTGTCTGTGCATTCACAGAGCATTAATTTTATGGTTAGTAGCTTATCTGCCTTTGAGCTAAAAAAGCTTTATATTTTTAATTGTGTGTCTAAATAACATGTTATGGTGAAATGATCTCCCATTAAAATGTCTGCAAGTTATTTTCTTTCTCCTGATGGCCAAAGATAAGGATGAACATGATCTAGAGCAAAGAGGAACATTAACTATTACAGATTTTCTGCTTAGCTAAAGAAGAGATGATCTTTGGTTTTCTGTTTTTTGCTTATTTGTTTTCGATTGAAAGGAATGCAGCTGCCCTTATATGGGGTTTTTAGAAGAAACTCAATTCATGGCTGCCTCCTCTGAATCCTCCACACTAACCGAGCATCTTAAAGGACTAAAGCTATTTTGGTTTGGAGATATGAGATAATCTGTTTCCATTTAATTGAGTCTCTGATTTTGTGGTTACAAATGAGAAAACCCTAGCATCATTTTATATAGACAGTAGAATCATTGTGTTTGATCAAAACTGGACAAGGAAATGGCAACCCATTCCAGTACTCTTGCCTAAAAAAATCCCATGGACAGAGGACCTGGTGGGCTATAGTCCCTGTGGTCTCAAAAAGTCATACATGACTGAGCAACTAAACACCAACAGTTTGGTCAGATACACTGAGTTTAGTAAACTGGATTAAAATTCTTTATAACTGACAAAAATCCTACTAAGTCAGTAATCTCAAATATTACTAGTTTCCTACAACCCTCAGCCTTACAGAATTATATGAAAGCCTTCCTCTCAACTGAAATCCTACTTCCAAACACATGAAAACATCCTTGGATTTTGAAGGTATCAAAGATGGCAGCAGAAGTAATCCTCTTAGTTCTCACATGGACTTAATTCCTCTTGCTTATCCAGTTTTTTTCATGCCCTACATCTAGATTCTTTTTGTGCTCTTGCAGCATTCAAAAAGAAAAGAAAAAGCAAATCCTCTTTGGAAAAATAGTTGAGTTCCTATATTATGGCAGAGATAAACACTTGTTAGGTTATCACACACAATAGCAAGACATCCTGGGGAACTAGAGTTCAAAGAGCTTTCTCACCCCACCCATTAAGCAATTCAGAGGGATCCTGCTATGTAATTTGCAATGAAAAGAACACCTTCATGAGTTAGCATGTTTCAAAGTAGACTCAGGCAAAATCTGCAAACCATGTGTCCTTGTTTATCCAAGATGACAGGAATGGCTTTTCTATATCTGACTACCTCTAGTTCTTTTTGCTCTGCCCTGTTCTGTTCAGACAACTAACTACTATAGGGAAATGTTAGCACAGTTAGCTTCCCAAATAAAGAATTCTAGTGATGGCCTTTATTTTTTATGCTGATTGAGTTTTCATGTGCATAATTTTAAAAACCTGGAATGCTCTTAATGAATCTATATTCCTAAACAAATTAAAATTGGCATTCCCATAATAAGAGGTCTCTATGAGGGAAATTCTGCTTGCCACAGAAATAACTGATGTTCATAATGATGACTTAGAGACTTTCAAAAGATTCTCAAGTGCAATCTGAGTCATCAAAAAATTAAACTATCAAACTACCCATTATCAAACTTTTAATCTATTATCTCTTTATACTATATAATTATACTTTATTAAATTTTGTATTTAATTTACTATGAAATTCCTATCCATAATCATTTCATACAACAGCAAGTATACTGAATTGAATTTTGGCTATGTACAATATAGTCTGTATAGTCAAGGGGAACTAATACTTCTTCAAAATTTACTATTAGCATATTTGAAAACACAAGTAATTTTTTAAAATAAACATTATCATTTAGAATAGTTTTAAATTTACAGAAAAGTTGTGAAGAAGATGTTGTGGGGCGTTCCCAAATACTACACATCCAGTTTCCTCTATTATTAACATCTTTCATTAGCATGGTGCATTTATAACAGTTAATAAACCAACATTAATATAAAATTATTATATAAAGTCCATGGTTTACAGTAGAGTTCATCTGTTATAGAGTTCTATGGATTTTGATAAATATAATATCATCATTATTAAGTATACCATCATTGTTAAGTATAATGTCATCTTATTCTATCATAAGAATAGTTTTAGCATCCTAAAAATCCCTTGTTCTCCACCTTTCACCCTTCCTTCCCTCCCTCCAAACCCCTGGTAACCACTGATCTTTTATTCTCTTTTATAGTTTTGCCTTTTCCAGAATATCATACAGTAAAAATCATGTAGTATGTAGACTTTTCAGACTGGCTTAGCAATACACACTTAAGTTTCCTTCATGTCTTCTTGTGGGTTGTATTGGCATATTTTCCATTGTATGTATGTACCACAGTTTATCCATTCACCTACTGAAAAGAATCTTGGTCGTTTCCAAAATTTTGCAGTTTTGTATAAAACTGTCTTAGAAATTTTTGTGAGTGTCTACAAAATAATTTGCTGGGATTTTGATCGAGATCGTGTTGAGTTTATAGTACAAATTCAGAAGAATTGACATCTTAACAATATCAAATCTTCTTATCCATGTACATGAAATGTCTTTCCATTTATTTAGATCTTTGATTTCTGTATCAGAGTTTTGTAGTTTTCTTCATATACAACTTGGTTATATTTTGCCAGATTTATACCTAAGTATTTCATGGAGGGGATAGTATAAATGATGTTGCAATTTTAATTTTAAATTTCAATTGTTCATTACTGGTATATAGGAAAGAAATTGATTTTTATATATTAACCTTGTATCCTGAAATCTTGCTCTAACTGTTTAGTAGCTGCAGGTTGCTGATTCTTTAGGATATTTGACATAATCATGTCACCTGCAAAACAGAAAGAGTTTTATTTCTTTCTTCCCAATCGGTATATCCTTTACTTCCTTTTCTTGTCTTATTATGTTAGCTAGGACTTCCAGTATGATGCTGAATAGAATTAAAGTGATGAGACAGGACATCTCTTCCTTTTTCTTAGGGGAAGTTTAAAGTTTGTCACAGTGAACTATATTATTAGCTACAGGTTTGTTGTAGAAGTTCTTTATTAAGTTGAGGAAATTACCATCTCTGGTTTGTGGTTTTTAAATTATAAATGGGTATTAAAGTTAATTAAATGCTTTTTCTGCATCTGTTAATGTGATCAAATAATTTTTCTTCTTTAGCTTATTGATTTAATTGATTACATTTATTGTCTTTCAAATGTTGCACCAGTATCATAAACTTGGGAGAATTTCACTAAGTTGTGGTGTATAATTAACTTCATACATTAGTAGACTCAGTTTGTTAGACTCAGTCATAGTTTGTTGAGGATTTTTGCATCTATGTTCATGAGAGATGATGTGTTCACTGGATATGAAATTCTAGTTTGGATATAGTTTCTTTTTCTTTCACTATTTTAAATATCTCACTCTATTCTCTACTTACTCTGACACGGTTTTTAATCAGAAGTCCTCTATAATCATGGCAAGGACAAAGAGAAGAACAAGAGAAAAAAAAAACTGTCTGAGTAAAAGATAAGGGACACACTACACATGCACAGAAAGGCTCCTTGGAGTCAAAAGCCAGAGGGTAATTCCAGGTCATAATGAATCTTGCTCCTCCAGGAAGCCTTCACTTTGAGATCAATCTTGGCTAAGGTGTGTGGGGGCACCCCAGGGGAGGATCCTGAAACAATTTAAGCAGGGGAGAACAAAGCAAGGTGAATGGCCTGAGGGAAGACAAAGACCCAGAGAACTGCCACCTTGTAAAGGATTTAAACTTCCCAAAAGTGTGCCTCTCTCTTGGAGCTTACCCATGAGCCTTTCTGACTTGTTATTTTCTTTTCAATAATTTTTTACTTTACTCTTTGAAAAAAAAAAGTCCTTTATAATTCTTATCATTGTTCCTTTATAGATAAGATTCTTTCTCATCTGTTTTTTTCTAAATTTCCTTCTTTCCTTTGGTTTTCTGAAGTTTGAATAGGCTGTACATAGGGTTGTGTGTGTGCATACGTGTGTGTGTGTGTGTGTGTGCGCGCGCATGTGTACTGGCATTGGTATTTATCTTACTTGGTGTTATCTGAATTCCTGAATCTGTACTTTGGTATCTGTCATTAAGTTTTTTGCAGTTCTCATCTGTTACTCGGAGAAGGCAATGGCACCCCACTCCAGTACTCTTGCCTGGAGAATCCCATGGACGGAGGAGCCTGGTGGGCTGCAGTCCATGGGGTTGCTAAGAGTCGGATGACTGAGCGACTTCACTTTCACTTTTCCCTTTCATGCACTGGAGAAGGAAATGGCAACCCACTCCAGTATTCTTGCCTGGAGAATCCCAGGGACAGCGGAGCCTGGTGGGCTGCCGTCTATGGGGTCGCACAGAGTCGGACACAACTGCAGCGACTTAGCAGCAGTAGCAGCAGCAGCTGTATTACTAATCTGATTTTGTGAAGCCTTGACCATTATTGAAAATATATCAGTATTTTTCTTTCTCTTAGCTGAAATAAGAAGGCTGGAGGGGAGCTGGTTTAAGAGGAATTTCTTTCCCTCACTGAGATAAGGCTTCAACATAGTCCTTTCTGCTTGAGAGAGGGTCTTTGCTATGGAAAAGGCTCTAGATATATTTTACAATGTTTTACAAGCTACATTTTATATCTTGTTTTGCCCTTGACACTTGGGAATCCCCAGTTGGGAATCTTGCTTGCTTTTTTAGATCTCCCTGACAGAAGCCTATTGTTGGTCGTAGAGGTAGAGCCCATGAAATTGTAGAGGCTTTCAATGCCGTGGCCACTAGGAGATTCTTACTCTCAAACTAAGTCCACACTCAACCTACAGCAACTGATCAAAAGTACTATTTCAGTGTTCTTCCCAGTTTATGGCCCCAGTGGATTCTGTTTCAGGTAAGTAGATCTCAGCTGTATCTCTTTGGTTATCTCTCCAGATTTGAGGGTAGAGGTTTATCTAACAATTTCAGTTCTCTGACAGATTCAAAAAAAATCAACTGACTTTCAGTTTGCCTAACTTTTTCCTGTTGCAAAGGCTTGGGGTGATGAATTCCAAGCTCTTTATATATTGGAACTAAAACTGAACAACATTTTTTTTAGATATATTATTTCATTTAAAATGTACATTAGTACTAAGATACAGGGAAGTAATTTGACAGACACTATTCAATTAGTAAGACAGAAATGGAACCAGAGTTTAAATTCAAATCATCTGAACCCCAAACTGTCTTTCGTGTTATTAGCACATGCTCCTTTTGCACATTCTGTGTGCTGCTGCTTAGAATTACCAAGAGTGGCAGAGGGAGCAGGAAGAACTGGTGTGAATTCAGAAGGCAGTGGTTTAAAGAGCCATCTGAGATCTGTAATTATTTTCAAGCTGAAAAATAATTTGATTCAGTAACTACTATTCAAGGAAAGGTCAAATCATTTCCTATATACTTACTGATGGATATTACAGTTCAATAGCTTTCATGTGGGGAGTTTGTAATGTGGTCATTGACCTTGTACATTGGCACCTGAATTATAAAGAAGTAAATTTACTCTATAACTGAAAACTCACAAACATTGCAATAGGTCAACACAACACCGAATATCGCACATCCATTCAAAGGCCAATAAAAGCAAATACTGTAGCATTTGAGGGCTAGAGAAAGAGTAAAATAGCAATCAAAATGAAATATTGATTCTTCATGTAACATTTTAAAATATTCAGTTAGTTCCCATGTACACAAAAACATATGCTCCTATTATTATTTGTAATCATCAGTTTTAAAGATTTTTATTTGTACTATTATTAATCTCACAATATATGCAAAACAGATATTATCATCCATACTCTGCAAATAAGGAGAGTAGAGAGGTTAAGTAATTTACCTGGGTCATAGATTTTAAGTGTTTGAGCCCCAAGAATTGACCCCAGATTCTTTATTGATAAAGTCCATTTTCTTTCTACTGAAGAGAGCTACAGAGAAATTGATTTTCATGTGTTTTATGTGGGAGAACTACAGAAGGGGAGTTTAGTGGAGAGGGAAGAAGGTGGCCAACACTGATAAAGTGATGATCTATATGACTTACAAGTCCTTTCACTGGCTCACTTCAGCTAAATTTTCTCTGAGGATATTGTGTACGCAACGACAAAAGTGAGCTCCTGGTTTTGGTAAGAATAAAGACACAGAGACCCTGCAACAGAAACTAGACTACTATTCACTTTTATTCAGGAATAACATGGGAGTATAATTTTGTCATTTGTCTGTATGGATATTCTATTTCCTCATGTATATGTGGCCTTGCAAAACAAAATATGCTTTTGAGTTAGTTTTGGAAATTCTTTTTATTCACGTGATAAGCCAGCATCTCTTTTGTGCACTCCTGTATATTTTAAATGCTAAGTCAAAGCTGATTTCAAATATCTGATTGCATACATTTTTGGTTTATATTGAAAAGTTCTCCCATAAAACTTCAACAGAATTTATCATGCAGGCCAATGATATAAGTAGTTTTACTAGTCTTACATATAATGTGCACAATTTACTTACTTTAAACTCAACTTTAAATACTTTATTGTTATTTTATAATAATAAAATGACATTATTTGTATTTCATAATCTCCACTAAGTCATGAGAATTCTAGCCCATAGTACACATTTTCAAAGAGTATCTAAGGCAGAAAAATTTGTAAATAGGTGGAACAGATAGCTGTCTGATCAATCTCGCATTTAGTGTTTTGGGGAAGTCATCTGCCTAAAAATATATCTTATAAACCTGTTTCATTATGAGTTTTCTAACATTAGAGACCCAATCATTTGGTTTATAAAGAATTTGAAGCCTAAATATCTAAGAATACTTTTATATTAAGTGACTGCCTTCCATATTAAAGCATTCCAATTAGTGCAAAGGAGTAGAAATTATAGAAAACATGGATATAGGACATGGAAATGAACATGTTAAAAGACACTGTGAGTAAAACCTTTAATCTACGTTGTGAAAAGCCATTTAGACATCTCTATGAGGAATATCACTTTAAGTTTAGAAATAAATCACAATTTAGTTTGTAAAATATCTTTTCATCTAAGAGGATTGCCTTGTAGTAATTAGAGAAAAAGATAACAAGATAGAGTCATGATTACAGATGTGATCTAAGGCCATTTATCTATAAGGAAAGGAGAAAGGAATACTATTTGGGAAGACTAAGCTTGAATTATTTCTGAGGAAATGGGATTTCAGCTGAGCTTTGATGAGACGATAGTGGGAAACATAGTAAAAATTGCATTAAGTGGAATAAGAACACACAGGCTTTGTTTTAATCCTACCACACTTGGGCAATTCACTTCACTTCTCTGAGGCTTAATTTACTTATTTATATAAAGGGGAAATTTGGGTAAATTGGTACTAAAACTAGGTATATGTATGCTACTACTGTTACTTATATGTTTGTATCAGATATCACTAGTCAAACATACGGCTCTTTACAGATATCTAGATAAAGTCTCAAAATCTGTTTAAAAATTGCAGATAAATAATCTTATGGAATTTAAAAAAATTTTCTAGAAGTATTTAGTAAATATAGCAAACCTGTAGGATATAAGATCAACATAAAAAATCAATAGTATTTCCATATTCCAGCAATGAAATATTAGAATGTGAAATTAATGATGCAATTTAGTACCTCAACATAACTCTGCATGCTCTATACTCTAGCCCACGCTTAGTAAGGTCAGTCTTTAATTTTACCCACTCTAACAAATGTATGGCAATAATCTCATTGTGGTTTTAGCTTATATTTACTTAATAATTAATGATGTTTGCTATCTTGGTATGTGCTTATCCATATAACTTCTTTGATTAAGTATCTGTTAAGAATTTTATACATTTAAATGGGTTTGTATATTATTGAGCTTTGAGAATTGTTTTTGTATATTCTGAATATGTATTCAGATATATGACTTGCAAATATTTTCCCATTGTGGCTTATATTTTCATTTTCTTAAGGCTGTTTTTAGAAAAGCAGAAGTTATTATTTTTATAGTCAAATTTATGAATTTGTCATTTTAAACATTTTATAATATCATGCTTTTGGTGTTATATCTAAGAAAAAATGCCTAGCCTACTATCACAAAAATTTTCTCCTTTGTTTTCTTCCAGAAATAATAGTTTTAGGATTGTGATTAGTCCTTTGAAAATTTACATGTGATGTAACAAATGGAATATCATAATTTTGCATATGGGTATCCAAATTTTTCAGTACTATTGAAACATTATCTTTTCCCACAGAATTAAGTATGCAACTTTGCCAAATCCCAGTTGACCATACACATACAAGTCTGTTTTCTGGATTCTATTCTGTTGCATTGATCAAAGTATCTTAATGCCAATAACATACTACCTTGATTACTGCAATTTTACTGAAAGATTTAGCATCTGGTAGAGTAATTTCTTTAAGTTTGTTCTTCTCTTTCAAAGTTGTTTTGTATATTCTACATCTTTTGCATTTCCATTTGAACTTTCGAATGATCTTTTAAATTTCTACAAAAGAACTTGCTCATATTTTTACTTGGATTGCTTTGAATCAATAGATAAATCAAGGGAATTTGGCATATTAAAATGTAGTCTTCCTGCCAATGAACAATGTTTATCTACAGGCATAACTTGTTTTATTGTATTTCACTTTTTTGTGCTTCATAAGCATCATATTTTTACAAATTCAAGATTTGTGGCAACCCTGCATTGTCAGATGATGGTTAGCATTTTTTAATAATTTTTTAAAGGTATATAATTTTTTAAAAACAATGCTATTGCATACTTCATAGACTATAATAGAGTGCACACATAACTTTTATATGCATTGGTAAACCAAAAAATTCATGCAGCTAATTTATTTTGGTGGTCTGGAACTGAGTTATCTCTGAGGTATGCCAGTATTCTTTAAGTAATTTAATTTCTTTCTCCATGTTTTTTCACTTTTCAGTATATAGGTCCTATACATCCTTTAATAGATTTTTCCTAAGTATTTCCAATTCTTGGTGTTATTATAAATTATTAGCACTAAAAAAATTATTGGACTTCCCTGATAGCTCAGTTGCTAAAGAATCCACCTGCAATGCAGGAGATCCTGGTTGGATTCCTGGGTCAGGAAGATCCACTGGAGAAAGGATAGGCTACCCACTCCAGTGTTCTTGGGCTTCCCTTGTGGTTCAGCTGGTAAAGAATCTGCCTGCAATGTGGGAGACCTGTATTCGATCTCTCGGTTGGGAAGATCCCCTGGAGAAGGGAAAGGCTACCCACTCAAGAATTCTGGCCTGGAGAATTCCATTGACTGTATAGTCTGTGGGGTCACAGACCAAATAATTCATGTGGCTAGTTTATTTTGCTGGTCTGGAACTGAACTATCTCTGAGGTATGCCGGTATTCTTTAAGTAATTTAATTTCTTTCTCCAAGTTCTTTCACTTTTCAGTGTATAGGTCCTATACATCCTTTGATAGATTTATCCCAAGTATTTCCAATTCTTGGTGTTTTATAAATTATTAGCAAAATTATTAGCACCAAAAAATTATTAGCACCAAATTGTTACAAATATATAAATATATACTATATGACATTTTAAAATTTCAACTTCTAAATATTCTATTCCAGTATGTGTTAGTCGCTCAGTAATATCCGACTCAGGTGGTTTCTTTACAGTCTGAGCCACCAGGGAAGCCTCTAATATATTTTTTTTATATTTACATAGCCATTTTGTGTCCTTCAACCTTGCTAAAAGTCATTTATTTTCCTAGTAGCTCTTTTACAGGCTATTCTAGTGGCTCAGTGTTAAAGACACCACCTGCCAATGCAGGAGATACACGTTCCATTCCTGGGTCAGGAAGATCCCCTGGAGAAGGAAATGGCAACCCACTCCAGTATTCTTGCCTGGGAAATCTCATGGACAGAGGAACCTGGTGGGCTACAGTCCATGGGATCATAAAAGGGTCGGACAGTACTTGGCAACACCAGCGCCACCACAATTCTTTTGCAGATTAAATCACATTTCTCTGTAGAAATCATGTCACCTACAAATAAAGACAATTTTACTTCTTCCTTCATATTCAAATGCCTTTTTTTTTTCTTTCTTTCTTGACTACACTAGAATCCCCATTGTATGCTAAAGAGAAGTGTTGAAAGCAGATTTCCTTGTCTAGTTCCTGATTTAAATAAGCTGGTCAGCTGGCTCCTCACTTGCATTGTTTCCAGTTAAAAATTCTTCCATGTTCCTTACCTTTTTTCCTTTATACATGTTTCTTTTTTTGTTCTATGGCTGCTTTCAGGATTTTATCTTCACCTTTAGTTCCAGCATTTAATGAATCTGCCCGCAATGCAGGAGACACAGAAGATGCAGTTCAATCCCTGGGTCAGGAAGATCCCTGAAACTAGGAAATGGCAACCCTCTCCAATATTCTTGCCTCAAAAAACCCAAGGACATTGGAGCTTGACAGGCTATAGTCCAAAGGGTCACAAAGAGTCAGACACAACTAAGCATAATTCTAAGAAATATGATTATGATACATTTTAGTATAGCTAATTTCATTTTTATTGTTTAGAGTTTATTTAGTCTCTTGGAACTACAATTTTATACCTTTTTTCAAAATTGGTATTTTTCAACCAGTATGCCTTCATATATATATTTTTAAATATCCCCAACCCGCAAACTTCTTCAGAGACTCTAGTTAAGGGTTTATTAAACTGCTTTAAGTTGTTTCACAACTTACTGATACTTTTTTTTTTTTAATCTCATTCTTCATCCTCTGTGAATTTTATTTTGGAAATATTCCTTCCTAAGTATTCAAATATACTGATTTTTTTTACCTCTGCAATATCTAACCTACCGCTAATCCAATTCAGTATAATTTTTTATCTCAGATATTGTACTTTTCATCTCTAGAAGTTTCATTTGTTTTATTATTATCTCTTCTCTGTTTCTGAACATGTCACGTTCAATCATTTCTCTAGCTTAGGATATATGTAGTATAGTTTGCTGGTGGCTCAGATAGTAAAGAATCTGCCTGCAATGCAGGTTCAATCCCTGGGTCAGGAAGATCCTCTGGAGAAGGGAATGGCTACCACTCCAGTATTTTTGCCTGGAGAATTCCATGGACAGAGGAGCTTGGTGGGCTACAGTTCATGGGGTTTCAAAGAGTCGGACATGACTGAGCAACTAACACTTACTTTTTCACTTTAACTTTTAATATTGTTGACTATTAATTCTATTAGCTGTATCATTTCTAGATCCATTTCTACTTAGACTTCTTCTTATGAACCATAATTTCCTTCTTCTTGGTGTGCTTAGTAATTTTTTCTTTTATTGGATGCAAAGTACTGTCAATGTTACTTGTTTGGATGCTGAGTATTTTGATATTTCAAAAATCTTCTTAAGCTTTCTTTTGATATGTGACTAAGTTACTTGGAATTTTTTTGATGTTTCTGAATTTTACTTTTAGTACCTGTTAAGAGGGATCAGGCCGCCATTTAGTTCATGGCTAATGTTTCCAAATACTAAGCAAGATTCTTTTTACTAGTCCAGTGTTCTATGAACTATGAAGTTTTCAACTCTGTTTGTTATAAACATACTCTATACCCAACTTATTATAAGATCTGTGCATTTTGTTCCTTCTAATCTTATTCTCTGACTGTGAGTAGTTTCTTTAAACATGTCTTCAGCAGTGCTTAACTGATTACTTGAGCAGGACTCTACAGAGATCTCTAGAATTCTCCCTTCTCTGACACTATGTCCTATGAACTTTTGCCACTTTGGCTTTGAAAGACTCCTAGCTTAATCTTCTTAGCTCACTGTATACAATGGACTCTGCCTAAGTTTGCCCTCTCTGCCCTGCAACCTGTAAATTACCTCCAGACATTGATCTATGGGAATCATAGGGTTTTCCTCAATTTTTCCTATATCTCAGTGATTATTGTCCTCTGCTACCTGAGGTCCAGTAACTCAAGAGCCAATTTTCATATATTTTTCAATTATTTAAGTTGTTTCAAGAACAAGGGTAAATATAGGCCCTGTTATGCTATTTTAGCCAGAAGTACAAATTTTTGACATTATTGATTATTACTGTATTAAATGACTACTTAACATACAGTTTCTTATCAAGAGAAAATAGAGATTTGAATAAATAAAAAGAAGCAGAGAATATTCCAGACAAAGTGAAGACTCTGGGCTAGGAATGAGCTTTTGGATTTAGGGTATATCAAGAAAACTGGTGTTGCTGAAAGATAACAAATGAGGGAAGATAGTTGTGAACAGCTTTATAGAGATGAGAAAGAGATAGGTGATATGGGACCCTCTAAGAACTTTGAATAGTTTTCACATCATCCCATTATATAGTGGTTCTGATCAATATCAACATCCATTTGTAACAACATAGATCTAAAGGGTATTATGCTTAGTGAAATAAATCACACAGAGGAAAATACATATGGAATCTAAATCAATTACATAAGAAAAACAAAATGAAAACAGACTCATAGATACAGAAAGCAAATATGTTGTTCTCAGAGTGAAGAGAGGAGTGAGGGGTGAGCCAGATAGGTGAAGGGAATAAAGAGGCACAAATTTCCAGTTATAAAATAAACAAAGCACAAGGATGTAGTTACAGCATTGGAATATGTTCAATAATACTGTAACTTTTTATGAGGGCAGATGGTTACTAGACTTATTATGGTGATCATTTCATGATGTATTTAAATGTTTAATCACTATGTTGTACACCTGAAACTAACATAATATTACACAACAACTATATTTTAATTTAAACAATTATCTTAAATGTTTGGAGAATTTACTCTAGGAAATAAGTGTAGGAATAGGGATGAGATTTGGGATCATAATAATCCAAATGAGAGAAGATGGTAGATTTGATTTCATGTGTTAGCCATGGAAGCGGTGAGTAGCAGTCAGATCCAAAACATGTTTTAAAGATTAAAAACTACAAGACTTTTTAACAAATTGGAAGTCAGGTATGAGGAAAACAGATAAAGCAAAGCAACTCTGGGGTTCTGGCTGTAGCAATTGTGCCATTTATTCAAGTGAAATTTAGGAGAGAAGCCACTTTGAAGATAGAGTAAGTTGAGAGTTAAATATTGGGCATGCTCAGTTTGAAACGACTATGACATCTATGTGGAAATCAAAGTAGCCTCTTAGAATCAAAGTGTAGCCTTCTGCAAATTAATGTTACAGTATAGCACTAAAAACTCACTAGATTCATCAAGCTGTTTCTTATCTCCTCCCTCTACTATCAACCATATCTCCTCAGAAGTTTACACTAAGATTTAGTTTTCTGAAACAGGACACACTATAATCTTCCACCATATTCCTCTTTGATATTCACATGGTAGTCCTCAGTCCTTATATCCTGTAAGAGAAGTCCCATTCTGTTCATATTACCTCTTTGAAAAAGAAGCTCTTTGAAGGAATTATATAGTCAGCTTTATTCTTTTTAGATTAATAAAACTGTATAACTAGCTCCACCAAAGAAAGACCCAGGATCTGAAATCAGGGCTTGTTGTAAGAAGGAAAACTTGATTTTCTCAAGGATATCCCTTGGAATACCAGAAACAAAGACACAAACAACACTGTTTCTCCCCACTGCTGTGGACAAGGTTTTCACTGTTATGAATTCCCTCTTATTCCCATGTAACTCTGATATGGGTTCAAAATTTTATTCATCTTGACAAAACTGAACAATTCAAGAGTAGATTCCTGTCTTATTATCTTTCTTCCACTGTACTGGGTACTTTTGATAAATTGAAAAATATGAGATTAGTAATTAAGGGGTGTGAAAGAAGATTCTGAAGATTAAAAAGAAGGAAGAATTTATTTCCCAGTGCTGATGACATACTTGAGAGTCAAATATTATTAATAACAATAAAATTATTGCATCCTGCTTTGTAGTATTTTGTGCATTTCTATCCCATTCATATCAGTCAACACATTCTATATTTCTAGAAGAAATGAGCTAATTTGCTGGATAGTCTCACCTTAAATTCTCTTACATTTCTCTTAAGTTTTATTTAGGATAAAAACATTCTCAAAAATAAGGACTACTACATATAAACTTGATTCATTTAAATTGAAATAAAAGAATATGTTCATCCCAAAGTAATACAACTTTAAGAACCTAAGGTTGAATTCAGAATAGAGATGATAATTCCAGGTGATGATTAAGTAAGTTGTTAAGCAGTTAAAAGTACTTGTTATTAGATGAATTAGTTTCATATGATTCAGTGATGTGCTGTGGGCATCCAGATGGATCATGAAAATATTTTCTTTCTTTATGTGACCAACGTTATGCATCATATAGTTGAGTTTGTTATATGAAGTGTCAGCCTTCCTAACTGGGACATGATTTTTCCTGATGGTATTTTCCTCCACATCTGTACCCAACAATCACCATTATTCTTAGCCTCAGTTTCCAATTCAATCCATGCTTGAGTAGAGAGTATGTGTGGCTTCAGTTACAAAAATTAGTGTGTATTTGTGGGTAGGCAAGTTTGGGAGACTAACTATTAATTATTAAATTTCTCTGCCTGTTGGTATCAAAAGGAGCTTATGTTTGTATGAGCTTGATTAAAGACATTTCTTCTTGTTCTACAGCTGAACTAAGGATACTGTTTCCTCTAAATTACTCAGGCTTTACACACACACACACACACACACACACACACACACACACACACACACACACAGTTGATAAAATCAAAGAAAAGGAACTTTTCATATTGCTTCTCATTCTCCATAGATCTAGTGATTTGACAGAGGTCAATCCCTCACTGAAAAGAAAGTAAAAGATTAAAAGCTTCACATACTCTAGGATATCAAAATGGCCTTACATGTGGCTGCAAATGAAGGGACATTCTTCAGGAAGCCAGTGTCCATGACCAGGTGAATTTGTCAGTTTCACCCATGTGGACTCTACCAACTTGTTGAAGACACTACATCATCGTGAGTCTAACCATAGTTTTTTATGGCCATAACCTGATACCCTATTTTATCTACCTTTAGTTATAGGCTAAGACTGGTCCTTCTTTAATCTGCTCCATCTTGCTGTGAGTATAGAGTAGTGTTATTCTGGTTCAGGGTAAAACTGAAATACAGCACTTGATGGACATTGTAATTCACTCTCAACCCCCCATTCACCCTTGCTAATAATTGACCTATAGAGAGGATATTCATGGGACACATCTGTGACCAAATAAGCATGAAGGAACGGCACTGAGGTGGGAGTTAATCTAAGGAATATCTCCTCACTCCCAAGAGGGAGTCACAGAAAGAGGCCATCCTATTCCTTAACCTGGATGTTGTCTTCTCTGAATGTAATTGTACAAATGATACAGCCATCTATCTATATAGATAGAGAAAAAAACCTCTCAAAGACAGAAGAATAAAAACATAGAAAGAACTAGGCTCCTTAGTGATTCTACTGATTCACTCGTAACACCATTTCAGCGTCCACCTTCTGGTATTCCAGTTATATGAGATGACACATATCTTTACCGTTTTCTCATATTTTGAAAGAAGATTGTTCTTATGGGAACAAAAGAATCCAAACTGATTCTTAATATTAAAAGTGTTGATTAATGACCCTGCCCACCAAGGATTCCTTTCATGATGGAGTCTAGAGTTTCTAAACGATGCCTTAATAGAAAAGCATCAGTAGGCAGAGGAGGCTTGCTTTCTTCCATTTATAAAGAGTTGCCAATTTAAAAAATTAATTCCTTATGTTCCTGGAACCCCCTCCATGTAGCCTTTTTTTTAGTCCTACCAAATGGAACGTTTATCACACACCCTAATGAATTACACCTGATCTCATTTGTTTCTAGTTGGGAAAGTATCAGAAAGAATAAACAGAATGGAATAATGACATTTTATGAATAGTTTAGGTATCCAAAAGTTGTGAATAAACTGAATAATGGCTGTGAAAAAGGGAATTTAGATTAATTCCTTGGTATCTAACATTTTCCTAGATGCATCTTCTTTACTATCTGTCTGAACTTGCTAGGCCTCAGGGGAACCTTGCTGAAAACCCACTTACTAAAATAGAGATTAGGCCATTCTAATCATCCTCAGGACCAAATGAAAGAGACAAGAGTTGGAATTTGAAAGACTTACAAGCCTGCCTCCTTATTTTCATTTATAATTGATCAATTTGATGTTATCTTTATAATTCATATAAAATAAATGCATTAATTAATGGTAATAAAAATATGAATATTATTTATGATAGTTTATTACATTTATTAATAGAAACTTGATGTCCTACATATTGCATTTATGATGACTATTCTTTTGAGATGTTATATGGTATACCATAAAATGTGTATCTTGATATGTTGTATGGTATATCATAAGACATTATATGGTATACCCTTTGCTACATATGGTACATTACTGGAGTTATAATGCTAAGTTCTTATAACATTTCTGTGTGATATGGGGTAAGCCAGATTCTGTGACTCTAACTTCTCTCATTACTAAAGTAAGAATGATATTTGATTCATCTCATGTAGTAATTATTGTTTCTTACACTGCAAATTACATACAAAAAAGGAGTTGTGTCTCTAGGTTTGGCTGAGACATAAGAAGCTTATTATCTAATGCATAAATTAAATCTGTTGTCTACTGGAATCTTGGCTGGGGGATGGAGTGGGTGGTAAGACAGATCTACAGCTGTAGGATGTACAGCTGCTGTTAGATTTCAGTACTTCTTATCTGGATGAAAATAAGCCACTAGAGTATTTTGAGCAGAAAAATGACACGGTCTGATTTGCATTTAAAAAAAAAAAATCAAGCAACTACGTTGAACATGGCAGGAAGGGAGTCCAACCCAGGGGATAGAATTCAGGGTAAAACAAAAATGGAGAACCAGACAAAAAAAGAAAGCAGCAAAGAAGCTGGCAAGCAGGGCTGAAGAGGGTGAGGGGGATAGGGAGGTTAGGGGAGAATAGTAGGAGATGAGGTTAGTGGTGCAATAGCATGCAAGCCAAGGAAGGCCAGATGGCCAAGAAAAGGAATGTGACTTTTACAGAGAGAAGGAGGGAGCACTGGAGGATTTTGAGTAAGACAGTGGCAAGATCCACTGCTTATAAATTGACTTTGACCGCATTTCATGCAGTTTCATCAATGACAGGCACCTTAGCAAAGGGCTCCTGGCTTGAGGGATATGTTTCCTTAGTCCAGCTACCTTTGGGCAAAGATCTGGAATGGCTGGTTCCTGACATCTCTGTCAGAACTCCAGTTTCTAGAGTATGCTGATCAATTCATATTAATAAAGACAGGAAAAGAAGACACAGAAAATTCTGATTTATGGGAAAACGGTAAAGAGAAAATAAAGTCAAATACCCTGGTATATGTAAAAGAAAGGAAGATTTCAAAGCCAAAATATCAGTCATCTTTTCACTCAGGAAAAGTCAATGACGTCCTATTATTTTTAACGTAGTGAACAACAAAAAATAAATTGTGCCTCTGTGTCTATAGTTGGTTGCAGTAACTATACACCTTGGATTTCTTGTAAGAATCCCAGTTTTAAGTACTTGGCCTTGTAGCCATGTGTCCCGTGTTTCTGTGACCTATGATTTTTTGGGGAAATTCGGTTACTATCGTTTTAATTCCAGCTCTAGCTTCATTTGACCATGTAAATAATTTAAATTCCAAGTGTATTATAGTGAACAGAATTGGATTTGCAATTAGATAGATCTCTATTTGTGTCCCTATTTCTTCTACCTGACATTTGAACAGGTTTCTGAAATTCTTAGAACCTTGCTTCTACTTTTAATATCTATTTATCTTAAGGATCAAAAAAACTAAGTTGGATAATATACCAGAAGAGTGCCAGATGCATAGTAGACCCTTTATGTAAAGGCTAAAGCTCGTTGTCATTTTCCAGCTGCCTTTCTTCATTTTGAAGATGGGAGATGGGAGAGAAAAGGGAGAAGATCCGAAGGGACAACATGTGGACCCCAAGCTGCAGTTTCCTTGCTGCCTTCGTCTGCCTCTAACTGATTGCAGCCTTCTTGGCTGTGAAACCAGGAGGAGCCTCAAAATCCTTCCCAGTGCAGAAATTTGAGCTGCTTCTATCAGCTTCATGGATGTGACATTTGAGATGAAACTTATCTGTTATCCTTGGAGTAGATACTAAGGTTGCAGCTGAGACAATCTGTTCAGTTCAGTCACTAAGTCGTGTCCGACTATTTGCGACTCCATGGAACGCAGCACGCCAGGCCTCCCTGTCCATCACCAACTGCCAGGGTTTACCCAAACTCATGTCCATTGAGTCGGTGATGCCATCCAACCATCTCATCCTCTGTCGTCCCCTTCTCCTCCTGCCTTCAATCTTTCCCAGCATCAGGGTCTTTTCAAATGAGTCAGCTCTTCGCATCAGGTGGCCAAAGGATTGGAGTTTCAGCTTCAACATCAGTCCTTCACATGAACACTCCTGAGTGTTCATTGGACTGATCCCCTTTAGGATGGACTGATTGGATCTCCTTGCAGTCCAAGAGACTCTCAAGAGTCTTCTTCAACACCACAGTCCAAAAGCATCAATTCTTTGGCGCTCAGCTTTCTTTATGGTTCAACTCTCACATCCGTACAAGACTACTGGAAAAACCTAGCCTTGACTAGATGGACCTTTGTTGGCAAAGTAATGTCTCTGCTTTTTAATAAGGTGTCTATGTTGGTCAAAATTTTCCTTCCAAGCAGTAAGCATCTTTTAATTTCATGGCTGCAGTCACCATCTGCAGTGATTTGGGAGCCCAAAAAACAGAGTCTGTCACTGTTTCCACTGTTTCTCCATCTATTTGCCATGAAGGGATGGGACCAGATGCCATGATCTTTGTTTTCTGAACGTTGAGTTTTAAGGCAACTCTTTCACTCTCCTCTTTCACTTTCATCAAGAGGCTCTTTATTTCTTCTTCACTTACTGCCATAAGGGTGGTGGCATTTGCATATCTGAGGTTATTGGTATTTCTCCTAGCAATCTTGATTCTGGCTTGTGCTTCTCCAGCCCAGTGTTTCTCATGATATACTCTGTATATAAGTTAAATAAGCAGGGTGACAATATACAGCCTTGACGTATTCTTTTCCCTATTTGGAACCAGTCTGTTCCATGTCCAGTTCTAACTGCTGCTTCCTGACCTGCATACAGATTTCTCAAGAGGCAGGTCAGGTGGTCTGGTATTCCCATCTCTTTCAGAATTTTCCACAGTTTATTGTGATCCACACAGTCAAAGGCTTTGGCATAGTCAATAAAGTAGAAATAGATGTTTTTCTGGAACTCTCTTGCTATTTTCGATGATCCAGTGGATGTTGGCAGTTTGATCTCTGGTTCCTCTGCCTTTTCTAAAACCAGCTTGAACATCTGGAAGTTCATGGTTCACGTATTGCTGAAGCCTGGCTTGGAAAATTTTGAGCATTACTTTACTAGTGTGTGCTGCTGCTGCTGCTAAGCCGCGTCAGTGTGTGAGATGAGAGCAATTGTGTGGTAGTTTGAGCATCCTTTGGCATTGCCTTTCTTTGGGATTGGAATGAAAACTGACCTGTTCCAGTCCTGTGGCCACTGCTGAGTTTTCCAAATTTGCTGGCATATTGAGTGCAGCACTTTCACAGCATCATCTTTTAGGATTTAAAATAGCTTAACTGGAATTCCATCACCTCCACTAGCTTTGTTCGTAGTGATGCTTCCTAAGGCCCACTTGACTTCACATTCCAGGATGTCTGGCTCTAGGTGAGTGATCACACCATCATGATTATCTGGGTCATAAAGATCTTTTTTGTACAGTTCTTCTGTGTATTCTTGCCACCTCTTCTTAATATCTTCTGCTTCTTTTAGGTCCATACCATTTCTGTTCTTTATTGAGCCCATCTTTGCATGAAATGTTCCCTTGGTATCTCTAATTTTCTTGAAGAGATCTCTAATCTTTCCCATTCTATTGTCTTCCTCTATTTCTTTGCACTGATCGCTGAGGAAGGCTTTCTTATCTCTCCTTGCTATTCTTTGGAACTCTGCATTCAAATGGGTATATCTTTCCTTTTCTCCTTTGCTTTTCGCTTCTCTTCTTTCACAGCTATTTGTAAGGCCTCCTCAGACAGCCATTTTGCTTATTTGCATTTCTTTTTCTTGGGAATGATCTTGATCCCTGTCTCTTGTACAGTGTCACGAACCTCTGTCCATAGTTCATCAGGCACTCTATCAGATCTAGTCCCTTAAGTCTATTTCTCATTTCCACTGAGACAATCTGACCGCGTAACAAATGGAGCCCAGTGTCCAAAATCCTACAACAGAGTGGAAGGGAAATTTTTCAAACTAAGAGGATACAAGTAATAAGATATGGATTAGAACAGCCTGCTGTTGGAGCCTTTTGAGGAACCCTGAGAGAGGAGATGGGCCTGGAATTGGTCTTTGTAGTAAGCAGATTTCTGATCCCACAAAGTTGTCTATGTCTTAATCCCTGGAAACTGTGAATATGTTACTGTACATGGTAAAATGCAATGGCTAGATAGCATCACCAACTCAATGCACATGAATTTGAGCCAATTCCAGGAGATAAAAGTGGAGGACAGAGGCGCCTGGTGTGCTACAGTCCATGTGGTTGCAAAGAGTCAAACATGACTTAGTGACTGAAAAGCAACATGGCAAAATAAATCAACTTTTCAGTTATGTTAAAGCATCTTAAAATGGGGAGCCTATCCTAGATTATCTGGGTGGGCCCAATATATTAACAAGCCCTCTTATAAAAGAAAGAGGGAGGCAGGAGAGTGACGATCAGAGGATAGGAAGATAGAAACAGGGATTGGAGTTGCCACAAGTCAAGAAATGCAGGCAGCCTCTAGAGGCTAGAAAAGGCAAGGGATTGATCAACCCCAGATCCTCTGGAAGTGCTACAGCCTTGACAGTGATTTTAGCTTTTTGTAAGACCCATTTTTGAACTCCTAACTTCCTGAACTATAAAATAATAAATCTGTGGTAAACCACTAAACATATGATATTTTGTTACCATAATGGATAGGGAATTCATAAAGGCCTTGAAAGAACAGGTTAAAAAAAAACAGAGGGATGATTTTGCTGACTGGTAGATGATAGCCAGATGCTTAAATGTGAGGATAAGGCAGGTATATGGTGGGGAAGGATGGATCCAGACCAACCTGAAAGGGTGGGACAGGCTGCTGACAAGAAGGAACACAGCTCAGGAGTGAAGCCCTTGGACTGATCTGGCAGGATGAGTTTGAATACTACCTACCGAGTAACTTTGGTCCAGCTACTTAACTTCTCTAACACTGCTGCTCTTTATCAGAGTAAGAATAACACTACTGCCTGTTTTGTAGGATTAAGTAGCTATAGAGTGTCCTGTACTAATTAAGTGCTCCATAGTGGAAGCTGCCCTTCTTATGACTGAAAGGCAAGGCTAAATTTCCAGTTTGCTAGGTTATAGAAAATTCTGAATGGCAGAATGAAATTAAGATTTACCTCTTCAACACTGGGTGACTGTCTGAAGATATTGAAGAGGAAAATAACTTAAAAACACAAAAACACTCTGTGGCAAATTAATACGGCAAAGACAAAAGGCAGGCAAATCATCCACTTAAGGAAAAGTCTGAGGGATGGAGGTTGATGTGCACATTAATTTATGAAAAGTGAGGCGCATGTTGCTCAAGCATCCTGGATGAAGCCTTTAGATACCTGGTTACAGGGGCAGAATTCTGTAGTGGAAGCACAACTTGCCTATAAGTTAGGAGAGAAAGGTTATTACTCTAAATGTGTCATTCACATGTTACTACTTTGAGAAAGCCCTGAATGTATAGAATATATGTGGTTTGGGGTCCTCACTGTGAACTCAAACAGCCTTCTTAGCCCAGCAATTGCT
The DNA here is from genome assembly GCF_054371585.1 of Giraffa tippelskirchi. Lineage (NCBI taxonomy): Eukaryota > Metazoa > Chordata > Mammalia > Artiodactyla > Giraffidae > Giraffa > Giraffa tippelskirchi. Next base: position 25,306,641 of record NC_137284.1, read on the forward strand.
GAGGCCATGCTACTCCAGTAGTCATGTATGGATGTGAGAGTTGGACTATAAAGAAAGCTGAGGGCAGGAGAATTGATGCTTTTGAACTGTGGTGTTGGAGAAGACTCTTGAGAGTCCCTTGGACTGCAAGGAGATCCAACCAGTCCATCCTAAGGGAAATCAGTCCTGAATATTCATTGAAAGGACTGATATTGAAGCTGAAACTCCAATATTTTGGCCACCTGATGTGAAGAGCTGACTCATTTGAAAAGACCCTGATGTTGGGAAAGATTGAAGGCAGGAGGAGAAGGGGACAACAGAGGATGAGATGGTTAGAGGGCATCACCGACTCAGTGGACGTGAGTTTGGGGAAACTCCGGGATTTGGTGATGGACAGGGAGGCCTGGCATGCTGCGGTTCATGGGATCGCAAAGAGTTGGACACAACTGAATGACTGAACTGAACTGACTGAACTGATGCTACTTCTGGGTCATACTTCTCTTGGGGCTTATCTTCTCTATGAGGACAAGGTCAAATGATTTATCTTCAGAAAACTGTAAGGATGAAAGGGTCCTCCAAAAAATAAATTATTTCTAATTGCTATGAATCTCAGTGACTATTTAAGACCTGCACTTACCAAATAATTAAATCTTTTATAAGGATGAAGAATAGCTATAGAACATTAAAAAGGTGTAAATCAACATGCAGATATTGCATTTTTATGTGATTAGATCATTTCTATCTATCCTAAACATTTTCTGTGTTGCATCTTTTGGTCAGGGCCTTTTGCCTAAGCAAACCAGAGAAAGGGAATGACTTCAGCCAGGATTTCACTGTAATGTATCCAGACTATAAATGGGTGTCCTACTCATAAAAATGGCACGGTTATTATTGTGAGAGAATTACTCTCATCAGGGAGAAATATAAATTTCCAACATAAGTTTCCCAAATAGCATGTAAAATAAGAAAAAGAGAAAAGACTTCAAATAGATTTAGGTCAAAACATTTTTCAATAATAAGTGGAAACAGAATGCTTCCTGCCATTAGCCAGTAACCCAGTGCCTAACCTACACTTTGGTGTAGAGTGAAATGCTGGCGATTTGAAGAAAAGTGTTGTTATCAATAGCCAAGAGTCAACAGTCTGGGCATCTGTGATATGAAAGGAAGCTATTTAAAACCCCATTTTTAGAGGAGTAAATAAATAATACAGCAGTGAACAGGAAGGATTATAGATACTCCCAGGTGTTATTTGCATAGCCCAAGCATTGCTGGATCCTCCAATGTTTTGATATACCCCTTTGCTTTAACATCTAAATGAAAGAACTCCAGACCCTAATCCCATAAAATGTGAGAAGTCCAATGTCTTGCCAGATGTTTGAGAATTCCTGGAGTCAAGGAGCTTGCAGTTTATTTACTGCCCCAAGGGTTGTACCAGCTTCCACCTCAGATCTTAAACTCTCTCAAACTGAGAGACTTCCCCGGTGGCTCAGATGGTAAAGAGTCTGCCTGCAATGCAGCAGACCTGGGTTCAACCCGTGGATCATGAAGATCCCCTGGAGAAGGAAATGGCAATGCACTCCAGTATTCTTGCCTGGAAAATCCCATGGACGGAGTAGCCTGGTGGGGTCACAAAGAGTTGAACACGACTGAGCGACTAACACTTTCAGTCAGACAGACCTGCCACCTTGCCAGGATTCTGAGCTTCTCCAACTCTCTCTGGTCTGTGTTGCTCCAAAACCTAAACAAATTGCCCCTCTCCTGGACTGTATTTTCTCAGCAATAGCTATAAAATAGTTGTCTATGCAGAGTTTAATGGAAGATTGAGGGAAAACAAAGCAGAATTGCAGAGCCGATCAGAAAACAGCTTAATGCTGAACACCAGACCTCCATGGGATTGAAGTCTGCCCATCACCTATCTCAGCGGGTCACAGGTTCTCATCATGTTCCTGGGATCTGGCTCATCCTATCTCAGGAAAACTGTCTCCAAATCTTTTCCTCTATCAAGGCCCAGAAACATCACTTCTGTTTAATTTGTTCATTAAAGGAAAACTTAAAATCCCTAGTATTTCACTATATAGAACCATCTACCTCCTCTAAACAAAATTTCAGGAGCTGCCATTACATTATGAACATGCCCACCTCTTGACTTCTCTCAAACTAAACCTACCCTGAGGCTTCATCCTTAGCACAAGGCAATAAGAGAACAGGGCCAGTTATTCAGGTCACGGCTTTAGGATTAGGTATTTAGGCATGAGTTACCTACAACTATGTGTTAGAGAGGAGGGGGTTGAGGGTAGGGGGTGGGTGTTGGCAGGATAAAGAAATTGTATTCTCTATCAGAACAGAGCCCACATATGCCATGTTTTATTTTGGTTTTGTTCCTGTTGCTTTTATTCTCCTCCTCCTTCTTCTTCCCCTTCTTTTCCTTCAGACCTCCCCCTTGCTTCCTTTCCTTTTTCTTCTTCTTCCTTTCCTTCCTCCTCTTCCTTCTACTCCTCTTTTACACCTCCTCTTCTTATAATAATTTTGAGAATATTCGTTCTAAAATGGATTCATGTTTTATTTTACTAAAGAAAGTCCAGAATTTCTAACCTGTCTTCAAAGCTCTCTGTAATAGGGGCCAATCTTCCTTACCTCCCAACTAACTCCTTTGAACAGCCGGGTTTTTAGCAAAATTGAATCATTTCCAGATCTCTGATCTCTCCCACAGTGGAGGACCTGCTTATTCTCTTTATATCTGTATTAGGTTTCTCTAGAGAAAAAGAAATAACAGAAGATAGGTCTTTTATATCTATCTATTTTTAGATAGGTTCATCAGTTCAGTTGCTCAGTCGTGTCTGACTCCTTGCAACCGACCCCATGGACTGCAGCACACCAGGCTTCCCTGTCCATCACCAACTTCTGGAGCTTGCTCAGACTCATGTCCATGGAGTCAGTGATGCCATCCTACCATCTCATCCTCTGTTTTCCTCTTCTCCTCTTGCCTTCAATCCTCCCTAGCATCAGGGTCTTTTCTAATGAGTCAGTTCTTCACATTGGGTAGCTAAAGTATCGGAGCTTCAGCTTCAGCATCAGTGCTTCCAATGAATATTCAGGAATGATTTCCTTTAGGACTGACTGGTTGGCTCTCCTTGCTGTTCAAGGGACTCTTCTCAAGAGTCTTCTCCAACACCACAGTTCAAAAGCATCAGTTCTTTGGCACTCAGCTTTCTTTATGGTCTGACTCTCACATCCATACATGACTACTGGAAAAACCACAGCTTTGACTAGACACACTTTTGTCAGCAAAGTAATGTCTCTGTTTTTAATATGCTGTCTAGGTTTTACATAGCTTTTCTTCCAAGGAGCAGGTGTCTTTTAATTTCATGGCTGCAGTCAACATCTGCAGTGATTTTGGAGCCCAAGAAAATAGTCTCTCACTATTTCCACTTTTTTCCCACCTAGTATAGATATATAGATAGGTTCATAGACTTATAGATTTATCTGTATCTGTAGAGACAGGGGAGCGTGAGAGAGAGATAAACAGAAAGAGACTCACAAAAAATTGGCTCATGCAATTATGGAGGTTGAGAAGTCCCATGATTTGCTGTTTGCAAGCTGAAGACCCAGAATACTTGCTGGTGGAATGCAGACTGAGTCCATCTGAAAGCCTGAGAATGATGAATCTATGATGTAAATTTCAGTTGGAGGGCAGGAGAAGATTAAATGAGATATCCCAGCTCAGTGTGAGACAGGAAAGAGGGTCAAAGATTTTTTTCCCTCTGCTTTCATCCTATTCAAACCCCTCAATGGATTGAATAATGCCTATTATATTGGGGAGGGCAATTTACTTTACTGAGTCTACCAGTACAAATGCTAAGCTCAACCAAAAACACCTTCACAGACATACTCAGAAACAATAATTAATATGGGCTCCACGGCTTCTCAGGTTGACACGTAAAATTAATCATCGCCATACCAATTCCATATTTCCAAACCCAGGCTACTCTTGAAGGTTCAGTTCAGTACCACATTTTTCATTGCTCACTTATAGATAATATCCTTAACCTGGTCACCTTTTGTGTACCCATGTAGCTCAGTTTCTTAAATACAGATGGTGGACTCGACTGTTTTCCAATTCTGCTACTGTGAGTCAAATTATGGCGTCATAAAGACCTATATTTAAATTCCAACCCTGCTTCTTCCTTGTATGTTTGTGCATTTCTACTTTCAGTAGACTATTTTTTCCTCTTTATGCCTCACTTAGCTCACCTGTAAATGGGGATTAAAGAGTTGTGAGGGGGAGAAAATAAAAGAACATACATACATTCATTAGCATTGTGCCCAGCACAGAGAATGAGCTTTGTAAACACTACCTATATAGCACTTAATTCTAACATTTGAATAAGACTCTAGGAATTCACAGACGGCGCTAGTGGTAAAGAATCTGCCTGCCAGTGCAGGAGATACAAGAGACCGGAGTTCTATCCCTGGAGATCCCGTGAAGGAAGGCATGACAGCCCACTCCAATATTCTTGCCTGAAGAATCCCCATGGACAGAGGAGCCTGGAGGGCTATAGTCCATAAGGCTGCAAAGAGTCAGACATGACTGAAGCGAGTTAGCATGCACTATGGTTTAAAGCATTTTTTCTGGTTTATTAACTCAAAACGTAAAATCTTTGTGAAACTAACAAATTTTTTTGTGTGTGAAATTAACAAAAAACCCCAAATCTTTGTGAAATATATAGAACAAAGTTGTATGCATGTTTTACAAATAAAGAAACAGGGTCTTAGAGAAAATGAGCAACTTTACCTGGACTCCTCTAGAGAAAATTAAAAGCCAAGTTAACTGCCAGCCTCATTTGTTTCTGAACCTGCTTTTACTTACACTACATTCATCTGAGCAGGACTTTTGTTCTTTAAGGAGAACCTCTCATAGACATGTTCTACATATATAGAATAGAAAGTATGGCTGCATGTGCCTCATTGCTACTGTTCAGGAGGCTAAAATAGGGGTGGAAGGAAAAAAGAAAGGTTCCATCTTTGGTTGTAAATTCCCCAGGGGGGGAAAATAATTGAAGAACTGTTCATGATAGAAAACTATAATTAGGAGTAATGGGGTGAAATTAAGGAAAGGGAAATAACAAGCTTATAATAAGGTTCCAGTATGAGGTATTCAAATTTAATTGTATTTTTTAAGTAATGTCAGCCTCCCAGATGTTGTAGCGATGAAGACTGTATACAAATGGGTACATAAATAAATGACTTTATAATCCATACAATCAAACTGGTTTGCCTTTTAAGCTGAGATGCCATTTTGCGCCTGCACATTTAGAATCTGCATGGCAATAAGCAAAAAAAAAAAAAAAAAAAAATCTCCTATTGGGCTGAGAATGCAATTGTTTTCTATTTCTCATAATTTACTCAGAGGAATGAAACTATCCCTCCTATTACACATACACACAATGTCTTTAACATTAGATTTGCATAAGTTGGGATCCATTTGTTAGTTGATGCATCACACACTAAGAAGTTAATTTATACAATAGAATGCTACAAGCAACCATTTCAAACGCATTGTTCAGATCCTCAGAGAACTGAGGAGTGAAGGAAAAAAAGATATTCATATTAATTTTACTGTCTCCCACACTGCTATAGAGATAGAGCTAATAAAGTCATTCAAAACTAGTGCTGCAGGAAATGTGGGAACTTGGAGAGGACGCTCTTCTTTTCTATTATTGGCTTCTCTGTGGAATCAAATTAGTTGGAGTTCTTTGTTTTAAATTCTTTAAAGTCATTATTTTTCATTAGACAAACTGCTGCTCTTATTCAAAAGTTAATAGTGGGAATACGTCTGGCTGACACAACAAATACAGCCATAGCTCCAGAGTTATTAATGCCAGTAACAATTTGGGATACAATAAATGACTATTCACTGTGGCATTTACCACTCACACAATAGCAGGGGGCTCTGCTGGTGATCTGTCTTCTGAAAAGAGAATATACATGCATGCATACACACCTTGAAACCATAATAGTCTCTTGCTGATGTATACCAAATACATCATTGCAACTAAATGGAATGTTATGTGTAGGATGTCAAAGTCTGATTCATGATAGGAGAAGAAAAATTATGATATGAAGCACTAGTCTGGGAATCTGGAGGGCCTAAGGCCTCAGTGACAATTGTATTACATTCCTCCAGATGGTAAGGACATACACAAATAACTCACTAAAGTGCTGACAAAATTCTTTCAGTCTTTAGGTCTCTGGTGGGAATTGTGACACTGGTCATAGGTTCCAATGATAACGCTGATCAACTCCAGGCTAGCCCTGGTCCTATGCATTCTAGTAGAATTTCAAATTTCTTAATGATTCTCAGGGTCCATTGACATAGTAATCTCCAAGGAGCTCTGTAACACAGGGGCACAACATTTTTCAAAATTATTCATGTATTAAACCCTTTCTGATTTACTAATTAACTTTCTGTATAAAAGCATTTGGGTGTTCATTGGCAGGACCGATGTTGAAGCTGAAACTCCAATACTTTGGCCACCTCACGTTAAGAGATGAGTCATTGGAAAAGACCCTGATGCTGGGAAGGATTGGGGGCAGGAGGAGAAGGGGACAACAGAGGATGAGATGGTTGCATGGCGTCACCGACTCAATGGACTTGAGTTTGGGTAAACTCCAGGAGCTGGTGATGGACAAGGAGGCCTGGCATGCTGCAATTCATGGGGTCATAAAGAGTCGGACACGACTGAGCAACTGAACCGAACTGAACTTGGAAACAAGGGCTTAATCCCCCTCCTCCCTCATATACACAAACACATGTGGAGAATCTTCATGATTCAGTAGAAATAAGGCTACTTCCTACATCCTTCCAACTGATAAGACTCAGATGCTCAGAAGGTTGGAGAAATATCGTCACCGAGGAACCCTTCTCTGTGTATCCTTTCACTGGATCACCAGCCTAGAGCGTTTGCTGCACTCACTGGGGTCTTTGGGTTTTTTCTTCTCATTCTATTCTAGAAAATTTCTATTAACAAATGAATTTCCAAACTCCATCAATGTTGGGTTTTTTTCCTCTGCTTTATGTATCATTATAACCAGGGCAACTAATATGCAAAATACAAACATCTTGAGAATAGCAGTCGTTCACTGTATCACCAGAGCCTAGCCCAGCGCCTGTCACAAGGTCAAGACTTTCTGTGACCAAGTTAAAAGAAAACCACCAGCTGTTGTTGTCCAGTTGCTCAGTCATGTCCAACTCTTTGTGACCCCATGGACTGCAGTATGCCAGGCTTCCTTGCCCTTCACTATCTCCCAGGAAATCACCAAGGCTTTTCATAAATTAAGTAGGCTAGAATTTCAACTAAAAATTCTCTGACCAATGTAAGGCTCATCACCATTCTCCCAATCTCTAATTGTTTCATGCTCATTATCAATAAGCATGTATTCAGCAACCACACAAACAGATGAGTGCTTCACAGGGCAAATTTAACTGACTCATTCCCTGCCCTTTCAGAGCAGTCTCAACTTCTTTTCCTGGTAAGAGTTCATAACTTAATTCAGTTAGCGAAGTCGCTCAGTCGTGTCCGACTCTTTGTGATCCCATGGACTGTAGTCTACCAGGCTTCTCTGTCCATAGGATTTTCCAGGCAAGAGTACTGGAGTGGGTTGCCATTTCCTTCTCCAGGGGATCTTCCTGACCCAGGGATCAAACCCAGGTCTCCTGCATTGCAGGCAGACACTTTACCCTCTGAGCCACCAGGGAAGCCCATTCAGTTAGTAGAATGTGACAAATTGCTATCACAACTGTTATATACCTCTTCGTATTTGGTGGTTTGTCTTCTCTCCCACCTTATCAGGCTCTCAGGCAGATCTGCACTTACTAAATACAGACTAAAGGTATTCATACAACAGACTGTTCACCGCATGGCATGCTGCTGCTGCTGCTAAGTCGCTTCAGTCGTGTCCGACTCTGTGCGACCCCATAGACAGCAGCCCGCCAGGCTCCGCCGTCCCTGGGATTCTCCAGGCAAGAATACTGGAGTGGGTTGCCATTTCCTTCTCCAGTGCATGAAAGAGAAAAGTGAAAGTTAAGTCGCTCAGTCATGTCCGACTCTTAGCGACCACACGGACTGCAGCCTACCAGGCTTCTCTGCCCGTGGGATTTTCCAGGCAAGAGTACTGGAGTGGGGTGCCATTGCCTTCTCTGACCACATGGCATAGCTGTTTTCATTTTCTGGTTAGCCAGAGGTTGCACTCCTCTCTGCTGGTCTGCTTTCTTGGAGTCTGGATGGTTCCCTGAGTCATCATCCTATACGTCACTTCTATGCTGTGTGAGATGAAGAGTCATAGACACTTAGAGTGTCAGGAGAGAGAGGATTTTAGAAATTTTCTAGTAGTTTTAGTAGGAATAACAACACTTTCACTGTCTTACTTATATACAAGCTTGCTAAGTTAGAGTATCTTCTTTTCATTTTCTCCTTCTCTTCACTTTAACCAGTCTATGAGATTGGTAGAAAATAGATACAGGGAGACACAGTGACTTGCTCAAGATCACATAACCCCAGGACTGGGAACAACAGACCTTTTGCCACTGAGTTTAGCATTATTTCATTATTGTCTTAAGAAGGGGGAAAGGGAAGAAGGTAGGAGATACAGGAAGAGGCTGGAGGAGTTAGGAGAGAAAAAGATAAAAGGAAAGAAGTACTCAGCTCAAAGTATGCACTTAAATACTTTTGAATGAACAATAATTCTTATATGCATATAAACTTCCTGCACTTTAGTTTCTTCATAGTTAAGATGAATAATATTCTCTAGCACACGTTGGTTTTTGTGAAGATTAAATGAATTAATATTCAAAACTTTATATATGTGGATGTGTGTATATGTAGGTATCCTAGAATAGTACTTGATACCTAGTAATTACTCAAATAATATCAATCATTATTAAATGCATATTACTTTACAGGCTACAAAATTTTTAAACTATTATCGTAACTCATCTTCCAAATAAGTCTTTGAAACCAGTGATTATATCTTCATTTCATAGATGAGCAAACTGAAACACCAAATATCCATGACAATATCTCAGCTGCAGTACCCAGATACCAGTTCACCCCACAGCTGCCTCCTTCAACTACCCACAGATAGGAGGGAAGACTTAGCAGCATAAATGGATGTGTCTATGAGCAGACAGTTAATTTAGGGGCAGAGTTAGGCTATGAGTGTGCCAAGCCCAGGACACAACCTGGATACTGGTAACATCTTATTTTGTCTTTATCTTAATTGTCAGCTTGTCGTCTTGAGATTGGTCTCTTCCTCTTAATGAGAATAGCTCAGAAAGAAAAATAATTCACAAAAAGGCTGATCTAGGTCATTGAACTCTAGCTAAGATTTTACTTTCTAATTCTATCTTCATACTAGAACATTTTATAAATATTAACTGTAAGGAGGAGAATTCCTGGTAAGGAATGAGTCCAGTAGCCTGAGTTTTAACTGCATTTGTAACTCAAATGCTGGCTATAAGAGGGAACCCCCCCTATTCTCAATCTGGAAGTCTGACTCTTTATTTGTTCCTTTATTTTTTTTTCTCTATTTTGTTGCTTTAAAAACACCGATACACCTCAAGAGAGTCCAAGCTAATTCTCACCAAGAAGGAACAAAAAGAGCTATAATTCCCAAAGTCCCTGATAGTGCAAGCTTAAATTGGGCCACGGCAGAAGACATGTCTCTTGCATATTCTCTATGGGATGGACTGATTATGTGTGCTATGCTGAGTTGTCCCTTTTCTTGAAGTTAGGAAGCACTCCCCAACTGGCAATTTGTTCACTGGATATAATCTTCACTAAAACAGATATAATGCAGCCAGAGTGTCATTATAAGTAATTTGATGTAGGAAAAGCTGAATTAAATTTTGACTCTACTCTTTACTACATCTTTATCCCCTGAGAAGTTCCTTGAAGCTTTTGAGTTTCTTTCCCTATGCTAAATATTATTTACTTCCAAGGCTGTTTGGTGAATGAAAAAAGTTCATACGTTAATGATACTTCATCAGTTTTAAATACTATCATTTATAGTTATTAAGCCAGTAGGTGCTAAATGCTGAATAGTTATTTTTGATTGAGAGCTGTTTGGCATAAACTAATTCTAGTCTTTCACTTGCAAAATCCCCAGAGCTGGATCACCTAGTGAACTTGGCTACGAAAGACTAGCAACTTCAGTCTCAAGGTCTGAAAGGAGCAATGTTTTGAACGGTTTAGAGAAAATTTAAGCTTCCAATAAGATTAAGACCAACCTCTCCCAAGTTGATTCTCAACCCTGTCAACATTTCTACCTTTGTATCTCTGTTAATTTTGTCCTGCTGGCCTGGACTAATACTACAAGGCATTTAGCTGTGTTAATTAAAAATACCAGCCAAGCAGGCTGCTTGAGAATGTTGTTGCCAAAGGCAGTCTCCAGTTCTTAAAAGCCAGATTGATTTAAGAGTTTTTAACCAACTGCTCTACAGATTTTCTAGCCAACAGCTTGGTGCTGTGGAACAGTAAGAAGGGGTTGAAAGCCCAGTGGTTTGCCAGATTCCTGCCATATGAAGGAGCCACAGGGAGGAGAGTGAGGATGGAGCTTAACATCCTTGGGATAGTGAAGGATGCTTTAGGAGAAGACTGTTTGACAATGAAGCAAAATCAAGATTATTACAGGAAACCCAGAGCCTGGTTGGGTTGTTGTTCTGTGACAACCTAGAGGGGTGGGAAGGGGAGGAAGATGGGAAGGTGGGAAGGGGATGAAGGTGGGAGGGAGATTTAAGAAGGAGGAGACACCTATATATCTATGGCTGATTCACGTTGATGTATGGCTGAAACCATCATGATATTGTAATTATCCTCCAGGTAAAAATAAAATTTAAAAAAGAACAATTATTTCAAAGTAAGATGTAGAAGGTTTAGCTGTTACAACTTATAGGGGTCAGAAGGGAACTATGGAAGGTGCTGGGGCAGTACTAAGTAGACAGCAATGTTTCAACAGACGAGGCAAGTTGCTAGAGACATAGAAATAAGGGCACTGCCTGACAATGAAACTTTATTTTTGGAAGTCAGGCTTGTGAGCTTTTGGAAAAGGAATGGAAGATGTGGGACACTATGGTTTCCAATCTGGAGAAAACAACCCACTTCAGAGACCACTGGAGCATCTGGTCGTTCCATACAGTGCCCCATGGTCCAGATGGTGGACCATGGTGAGACCCAATGCTGAGCAAGGCACATGCTGAGGCCTCTGGAAGCAGATGGTAACTTTGTAATTCCAAACAACCTGTCCATAGCAAGACTATATCCAATAAGTGGATGACAAGAAAGCAGGGCCCCTTTCTCTCAAACCCCAAAAGGGGTACATTTATGCAGGGTCTCAGGGCCGCAGCAGAGCTGGATTGGATCCAAAGATGCTTTGAATGTTCTGAAACATGTGGGACTTTCTCTGTGTTTTCAGATTATAATATAGACACTGACTACTTTTTCAACCCTCGATGACAAAAAGTCTCGTGCTAATAAAATGCTGATAAAATACAGACTTCATTTGGCTCCAGAAGCACTTATGATATTCAGTTAAAATGCCAATGCCTAGGTCTCCATACAGACTTACTGAATCAGCATTCACAAGAGTAGTGTCCAAATGTCCATATTTTTAAGAAGTACCACAGGTGATTTTGATATTAACCCAAGGTTGGGAAGCATGGTACCTAAAGTCTGTAAAGAGAATTTATATAATGTAAAGAGAATTCAGTGTAGTGGGTCCACATAAGAGTCATGCATTTCAGCAGTCCTTGCTTTAACATTAATTAGTTGTGAAACTTGGCAAGTTATCTAACCTTTTTTTAAATTGATGTATGTTTGACTTATGATATTATAATAGTTTCAGATGTAAAACACAGCAATTCAAAAATTTTATAGTTTATACTGCCAAGCTATTACAAAATATTGACTATATATATTCCTTGTGCTGTACATCATTGTAACTGATTTATTTCATACCTAGTAATTTGTACCTCTTAATCCTCTTTATCTTATGTTGCCATTCCACCCACTTATCTCCCCTCTGAGAACCACTGGTTTATCCTCTGTGTCTATAAGTCTTTTCAGTTTAGTTATATTTGTTGTTTTGCTTTATCTTTTAGATTACACAAATCAGTGAAATCATACTGTATTTGTCTTTCTCTATATGACTTACTTCATTAAACGTAATACACTCCAGGTCCACCCATGTAGTCAAAAATGACAAGATTTCATTTTTTATGGCTGAATAATATTCCATTGCATATATATACACATATACATACGTCTGTATGTATGTGTATATATATATATATATATATATACACATATATATACCACAACTTCTTTATCTATTCATCTATTGATAGACTCTTAGGTTGCTTTCATATCTTGTCTATTGTAAATAACAATGCTATGAACATCAGGGTACATGTATCTTTTCAAATTAGTGTTTATGTTTTCCTCAAATCTAAGAAGTAGAACTTCTGGATTGTATAGCAGTTCTATTTTTAATTTTGGGAGAAGAACTCCCAAATGATTTGCTATAGTGGCTCCACCAATTTACATTCACATCAATAGTGCATGAGGGTTCCGTTTTCTCCACATCCTCACCAATACTTTTTATTTCTTGCCTTTGATAATAGGCGTTTTGGCAATAATATCTATTTGGAGATCATTGTGGTTCTGATTTTCATTTCCCTGATGATGCCTGATGTTGAGCATGTTTTCAGGTGTCTGTGTCACATGTGTTTTCTTTGGAAAAATTCCTACTCAGGTCCTCTGTACGTATGTATATTTACATTTTAACTGGATTCTTTTCTTGAGTTGTATGAGTTCTTTATTTTGGATATAACCCTTTATCAAACATATTGTTCCCAAATATCTTCCTCTATCTAGTAGGTTGCCTTTTTGTTTTGTTGGTGGTTTCCTTAACTGTGCAAAAGCTTTTAAATTTGATTAGGTCACAAGTGTTTATTTTCGTTTTTGTTTTCCTTGCCTAAAGAAACATATCCACAAAAATACTGCTAAGGCCAATGACAATGAGCACGGTGTCTATGTTTTCTTCTAGAATTTTTATTGTTTCAGCTCTTCCATTTAGGTCTTTAATCCATTTTGAGTTTATTTTTCCATATGATGTGAGAAATGTTCCAGTTTTACTCATTTACATGTAGCTTCCAGCTTTCACAACACCACTTTTTGAGGAGACAGACTTTTCTTCATTGTATATTCTTGCCTCCTTTGTCATAGATTAATTGACCATATGTGGATGTGCTTATTTCTGGGCTCTCCATACTGTTTTGTTGATCTCTGTGTGTGTTTTTGTGCTAGTATTTTGCTTAAAATAGCCTTGTAGTTTAGTCTGAACTCAGGGGGCATGACACCGCTAGTGTTTTTTAGATCAGGATTTCTTTGGCAATTTGGAACTCCGTGAAGTTCTTTCTTTCTTGGCTGTCGAAGAGCCATTCTGCTAGTCTTCAAGTTGTTTACAGAGAGAGCCGCTATATACATAGCTGTAGGTTTGATGAGTTCTTTGAGGGAGGATAGCTCAGGGTCTTCCTACTCTAATTTCTTGATTTGTCCCTGTTAATCAACATTTTTAATCCAAGATTCCACAGATGAAAATAGGGATAATGACAGTAACTCCACATAATATTGATATGCGGGTTATTAAATTGGTTCATATATGTTCAAAGCTCAGTCCAGTGTCTGGCACACAGCAGCACTATTTAAGTGGCTTCCCAGGTGGCACTAGTGGTGAAGAACCCGCCTGCCAGTGCAGGAGACATAAGAGATGAGAGTTTGATCCCTGGGTCGGGAAGATCCCCTAGAGAAGGGCATGGTAACCCCCTCCAGTATTCTTGCCTGGAGAATCCCATGGACAGAGGAGCCTGGCAGACACAATCCATAGAGTCGCAAAGAGTCAGACACAACTAAAGCGACTGACTTAGCAGGCACATTACTTGCTAATGTAGTATTAGCTCTTTGTTCTCTTTACAGCACATTTATAATGCAAGCATTCCTAAGAAAAGCAAAATTTTAAAGAGAGGCAGAATATGATAGTGGGAAGGATAAAGGCAGACTCTGGATTCTAGTTTTCACTCTACTACTCTTTTTTCCTAGGTAAGAAATTTCAACTCCTGACCTTTAAATTCTTCGTCAGTAAATTGTCTCATATTAGAGTGACTCTGGGCTTCTCTGGTAGCTCAGCTGTTAAAGAATCCACCTGCAATATAGGAAATCTTGTTTCAATTCCTGGGTTGGGACGATCCCCTGGAGAAGGGATAGGCTATCCACTCCATTATTCTTGTGCTTCCTTGGTGGCTTAGATGGTAAAGAACCAGCCTACAATGCAGATTCAAATACAGCCACGATCTGACTTTCAATGTCCCAGCCTATGAACGGCTTTTATGTTTTTAAAGCATTGATTAAAAAAAAGAAAAAAAAAAGAAAAAAAAGTGACAGATTACATATGGGACACAAAACTTATCATATTTATCCTGTTTTGTGTCTCTGTTTTTGAAGAAAACATTTGCTGATCTCAGACCCTAGTGCAGCATTTCTGAAACTTTAATATACATGTAAATCATCGGGAGAGCTCTAAAGATGCATTCTTGTTCAAGTCTGGAGTTGGGCCTGGGAGTTTACATTTCTAACACACTACTAGATAATGCTGATGTTGCTTGCTCAGGGACCATGTATTGTGTATCAACAGCTCGACTATTTGGATTTCATTCGTGTGTGACAAGGCCTGGGTTCTTCTAAGCTCAGGTGATCATAATATTAGCAATGGCCTAGAACCACTGAGCTTCTTAGGAGCATCTGAACCAAATTAGTACAATCAGCTGTTGTATTAGAACAGGAGTTCCCAACCTCCAGATCTAATGGGATCTAATGCCTGATGACCTGAGGTGGAACTGATATAATAATAATAGAACTAAAGTGCACAATAAATGTAATGCATTTCAATCATCTTGAAACCACCACCACCCCACCCTGGTCCATAGAAAAATTGTCTTCCATGAAACTGGTCCCTGGTGCCAAAATGGTTGGGGACCACTGGCTTAGAAAACAGAATCAAAACTCTGGGAATGTGATTCAAGACAGGTGAGATCTTGTAATAGAAATAAAGAGAGTGGAAGAAAGAAGGTTTGACTGTTAATAGTCTGAGCATAAAACACAGCTGTTTCATTCCTGAATTTTGATGACCAAAACCTTTTGCCTATGTTCCAATCTGTTCCTTATTTTAATAGCTTTGATTCTTTATTACTATGTTTTCTTTTGAGGACTTTGTTTTGGATTTATCACCTTGCACTTTCCTGGACCCATAGTATCTGCATGTATTTTTTGCATTGTCTGAACATGCTGAACTTGTCTTTTGGTTCACCTGAATTGAATAACTGTCAGTTTATTCTGTTGAACTTAATTCACGGCCCTTACCCTGAATTGAAAATATGAAATGATGAAATCTTAAATATAAAAGCTGGAAAAGAATCCAAAAGATTACCTCATAGTAGTAACATGCAAAACAATCTTTACTTCTTTTTCAATCTTGCCCTCTCATTTTCCCTCTCCTATAGCCATACAACATTATGACACAAGCCAAATATAATTAACATTTAGTTGTATCAACTGAAGGATCTATTATTATCTCTCTAATCTCAATCAGACAAATAAAATTTTTGACAGTGAAAATAACCCACTTCTGCTTTAGTATCCAAGAGAAAACATTTTTTTTTTCAAGTATCAGCTCTGATACATCACACACTTATCTAGTGGCCAAAGTTTTTCAGTATAACTTGGAATAGTAGGTGAAAACTATTTCAATAGGGTCTTTAGGACTGCTAGCAATTTTATAGAAGTAGAACTATTATGAAAGTCTGTGATTTTAGGTATGTAATTTATCACCCTTTGATTGACCAAGTTAAGACTGACATGAAATATAATGTCACCAGCCTAAAGAATTTGGAAATGGTGACAAAGATCAGGCAAACAGAGATAGACCCTTTCACTGTGGTGGCTGGGAAGACACACAACATGATAGAGGTGACCCTTGGGCAGTGTAAAGGGAGATGCCAGGGTGTTAGTAATAAGAAAACAATCCGACTCAAGCTCCAAACCTCAGATCATGTTTAACCCAACCACTGTTAACTGTAGCCAGAACCTACGGCACAGATGGGGACAGTGTGGCTGTGAAACAAATGGATCAGTGGTCCAGGCCTTCCAATGCCAGCTTTTAATTTATGGTCAGTAAACATTTTATTTTACTGCCTTGAGCCCTCCTGTATAATACCTGCTAAATTATATATACTATAAACCAAGTTGAAACTCCAGTAAACGTTATCATTGGCCATAGATTGTCTTTTGTTGTCACTAGACAAAAATGATCATCTCCAGCCACTAGGTGGAGGGATTTTTTTTTTTTAATAGATCAATAGTTCCAACAAAAGTACAGTGTACTCAAAGGCCATTCCAAAATAACCTTGAATGTTTACATGCTTTGGAATGTGTCCATTGTCAACACAAAAGTGATGTGATATATTGTCAACACAGACGTGATAGATGGCATTACAAGTAAAAAACAAGCAGCAAATCCATCAAAAGCTATGTAGTGTGAGCCCTGACAGTTGACTTTTCCTTTTGCAATGCAAGTACCCAATTTAAGCTTTGATTGTCAAAGCATCTGCTTCAAAGAGGGATCCACTTCAATATTGATATCCTGAAAAAACACATTGCCAGCCACACCACTGCGAAGAAGCAGTTCCTACCCTTCCATCCCCCATACTCCTTTGTTTTAAAGATCTTGATTGGTTTCTGTAACTGACCATTTGGGACCATTGCTTTAAATTCACCAATAAAGAGTAAGTCTGAGAAACCCTGGGCTCCCACCCTTGACCATAATAAGAGTAGAACCCCAGGTTCTTTCTCTTTCTCCCCCTCCCCACTTACAATCTTCTGTGTGGCCCCAGGCATGCCATGTAATTTCCAGGATCTGTAAGTAATAAATACTTTTCTCAAGGTTTCGTGATGGCTGTTGCCGAGAATATCATGCAATCATTTTAAGAATCACAGAGACCTGTTATCAAAAGGCTGAGACTGGCACAAAACAGAGATGTTTCAGCTTAGAGAACTTAACTTATGGTTGAGAAAAAAAAAATCAGGACAGATTTGGGGAAGCTCTAGTGTTTTTGTTTTTTGCTTTTGTTTTTACCCTTGATAATTCAGAGTCACCCAAAATCTTTTGAATAGTCTCAAAATTTGTCTTTATAGATGGGTAGCACTCACTGATTGTTAACTCACTGATCATTAGTTAAGTATGTAAACGTTTGTAAAAACTAGTGAGCACTTATGGATTCATGTCTAAAGCTAAGATTTGTCTTTAACAGATCATAAGAGATCAGAGAAGGCGGTGCTTTCAAGGGTACAATAAGCAGAATTGGAACCTTAACAAATTCACTTATAAAAGTTACAGTGTGCTGAGAATACACACTTGTCCCATCACATAAGATCCTCCATACTTGATCCCTGTGAACTTTAATATGGGAACATAATATGTATCTCATCACACAATACTGAGGCTTAAAATGAAATTAACTGATTCCTGGCTTGAAAAACGCATCCTATTTTAAGCAATTTTCATTACATACAGCATATACCCTTATTGGGTTCTGCCTGGCTCTGTCCAGAGTGGAATTTGGGGAAGCCAGTGAGACTTAGTATCCTTTCCTGCCCTTTGAATGTCCACTGGTCCATAAGCCTCTCCACCCTGAGAGCAACTCCCATCAGTGGGAGGAGACATTTTCAGCTGCTCAGAGGTGGAGCTGGAAGAAGAGCAGGATGAGTGCACAAAGCTATACTACATCCAGGTAATGAAGACATGTGTCTCTTAAGCCAGCAAATACATCTTTCATCGTTTAATCTCCCTGTGCCTCACTGTTCTCATCTCTAAAATAGAGATAACGATAATGCTTTCCTCATGTGCATTATGACAATTGAAAGAGTTCATATCTATTAACCAGGTAGAAGAATGAATGCCTGGGACACAGTTGAGTGCTATATGATGTCAGTGATTACCATTAAAGTACTTGATCACAGAAAGAGTTCTCAAATGAAAATTATCACCTTCCCTTCTACAGATAACATTTTTCTTTGGGATGAAATAAAGAAGACAAATTGAATAAGCCAGACAGTTTTTCTGTCGCTATGTACCCATGCCAGTCTGTCCCAAGTCACACAGTAAGAGATTGGAATAAGAACTTGAATCTAGATCTCTCAACTTGCATAGTCTGAGACTCTGCTCTTTCAAATTCTTATCTCTCTGCACTTTGATGTTTAGTTAGAATTGCGAACTGGTGAGGAGAAATAAAAAAATCTGTCTGCCAATGCAGTGGTAAAGAATCCACTTGCCAATGCGGGAGACATGGGTTTGATCCCTGAGTTGGGAAGATCTTGTGGAGGAGGATATAGCACCCCACCCCAGTATTCTTGCCTGGAGAATCCCATGGACAGAGGAGCCTGGCAGGCTACAGTCCATGGGGCTGCAAAGAGTCAGACACGATTGAGCACATGCACGAGGAGACATAGCTTGTTTGTAGACATCTTTAGCGGACATACAATTTACTTGCAGAGAGGCTCAGAATAGCTTACAAGCCCACTTCAGTAGAAAACCCTTGCAGTTACCTGCAGTTTCAACAGTGACAGTCAGAAGCTTGTCCCAACCGTCTCAGTCAGTGAAAATATTTTTGAAAAGGAAGGAGCTAAGTCCACCATAACACAGCACCCCCAAACAGGGTGCCAAATTAAAGCAGTTCAGTGGAAATGGTTTTAAAACCTTAATCTTGTCTAAATTGAGATCTGTTCACTGTGGGCATCAAACCTAATGAGGCAGTTAGAGGTGACTAATCCAACACAGAAGTTTTCCCTTGTGCCTCCCACGGTGGTGAAGCCCAGGCAGCTGTGCTATAAAAGGCTGTTTCTGACAGCAGGTGGGACACAGCGGAAGACACCTGCTGAACACACCTGTACCAGCTCGGCAGGGTTCATGTGTAATGTGTCTGTACACAGGTTGTAACACCAAGATGAGCAGAAAGACCCCTGGACAGTCCAGTGACACCCTAGCCTAGGGAGAAAATGTCAGTGGGAAAAACGGTGACCAAGAGATTGAAGCAGAGGATTTCCTTCCACGATAATGTTGGGCCATTATGACTCTTGTGTTTCCAAATCTGGACTTTTTCCTAGGAGACAGTTGACAAGACAATGAACATAAAAACCAGGAGGTCTGAGTCTCCTTGAGTTGCTGGAAAAGAAGAGACAAGTGTGTGCTGTACAACAAAGGAAACTATAAGCAAGGTAAATAGACAGTCTTCAGAATGGGAGAAAATAATAGCAAACGAAACAACTGACAAAGAATTAATCTGCAAAATATACATGCAGCTCATGTAGCTCAATACCAGAAAAATGAACAATCCAATCCAAAAATGGGCAAAAGAACTAAACAGACATTTCTCCAAAGATGACATACAGATGGTTAATAAACAGATGAAAAGATGCTCAACATCACTCATTATTAGAGAAATGCAAATTACAACCACAATGAGTTATCTCACACCAGTCAGAATGGCCATCTCAAAAAATCCACAAACAATAAATGCTGGAGAGGGTGTGGAGAAAAGGGAACCCTCTTACACTGCTGGTGGGAATGCAAACTGGTACAGCCACTATAGAGAACAGTGTGGAGATTCCTTAAAAAACTGGAAATAGAACTGCCATATGACCCAGCAACCCCACGGGGCATACGCCCTGAAGAAACCAGAACTGAAAGAGACACATGTACCTCAATGTTCATTGCAGCACTATTTACAATAGCCAGGACATGGAAGCAACCTAGATGTCCATCAGCAGATGAATGGATCAGGAGGTTGTGGTACATATACCCAATGGAATATTACTCAGCTATAAAAAGGAACACATTTGAGTCAGTTCTAATGAGGCGGATGAACCTAGAGCCTATTACAGAGTGAAGTAAGTCAGAAAGAGAAATACAAATACTGTATATTAATGCATATATGTGGAATTTAGAAAGAAAGTAATGATGATCCTACATGCAGGGTAGCAAAAGAGACACAGATGTAAAGAACAGACTTTTGGACTCTGTGGGAAAAGGTGAGGGTGGGATGATTTGAGAGAATAGCACAGAAACATGTATATTACCATATGTAAAACAGATGGCCAATGCAAGTTTGATGCACGAAGCAGGACACCCAAAGCCAGTGCTTTGGGACAACCCAGAGGGATATGGTGGGGAAGGAGGTGAGAGGGGGGTTCAGCACAGGGGGAAACATGCATACCTGTGGCTGATTCATGTCGATGTATGGCAAGAACCATCACAATACTGTAAAGTAACTATCCTCCAATTAAAATTAATGAATTAATTTTTAAAAATGTTTGCCGTACACAGAAGGAGACATAGTGTTATGATGCACTGAAGAACTTCTAAATTAAAGAGACTTCCTGGTCCTGTTCATGCTTCAGAGCAAAAACTGTTCATGCACCCCTAAGCCTTGAATACTCTTCAATATTAGCGTTAGTGTTAGGTTTATGGATAAGGTTAACAAGGTTTTTAGAATAAAGTTCTGTCTGAAAGCAATCAACTTACTAGCATTTAATATGGGCATTGTTACATGGAGTCTGATGCAAATTAAGTATGTTAATATTGTTTTGTGGCAAGAAACTATATCTTGCTTTTCAGATATTCCCAAGAGTGCTGAGAAAGGAAAATGTGCCGCTGCTTGGTAATATTCCAGAAAGCTAATTACCCAAGAAAGGATTTATGAAAGTCTGCATAGATTGTTCTTCTTCACATGCTTTGGCAAAAGTGGGACTTTGGCTTGCAGTTTTCCTGAAACCTCTGTGCCTTCATGTATGCTTTTCCCTGGGCTGAGGATGTCACTTGCTCTTATTGCTAGTTTTTATAAAAAAAATTCCTACTTATCTTTTAAGACTCAGCTTACTTATCACTTTTGCTATGACTCCCCTCTGCAAAATGAGTCACTGCTTTGGCTCCACCAATGTACACAATCATGGCATTGTTAATATTCCATCACATTTATCATTTAAATATCTAGTCCTGCTGATAGATTAGTAAAAATTTCCTGGTTTAGGACAATATCTTACTTTCTTTGTGTCTATAGTACCTAAAATAATTCCTGGGATTTAGATCTCATTAATTGCCTTGTAGAAAGAAGGGAAGAATGGAGTAAGGAAGAGATGAAGGGAAAGCCTATCATTACCTAACAAGGTAGGAGAATTCCATAACTTTGGAAAAGAAAAATACTATGGAGAGGAAGAGCATGAGACACGGAGTCAGAGAATGCAGCTTAAATTCCAGTTATTTTCACTCACTTTGTAAACTTGGGCAAAGGACTAAACCTCAGATTTTTTAGTAAAAAAATTTTAGTAAAATTACAAGGATATTAAGATTAAATGAAATATATAACAGAGAAAGCATGGGACATGTAGTACTTCTTCTAAAGTTTAATTATCGAATACTGGTTGAATC
This sequence comes from Giraffa tippelskirchi, assembly GCF_054371585.1. Lineage (NCBI taxonomy): Eukaryota > Metazoa > Chordata > Mammalia > Artiodactyla > Giraffidae > Giraffa > Giraffa tippelskirchi. The sequence goes on from NC_137284.1 coordinate 25,328,208, forward strand.
AATTATAGACTAATTGCCTTTTAAAATTCTGAACAAAATAAAGCACACTTGGCAAAGACTCAGAATTTCTCTTTATCAAGATAATTTTCTTGTAAACATCAATTTATCTTTGTACTGCTAAAGCTATGGCAACAGCAAATTTTCTTGTTGATAGAATGCCTCCCAAACAGCTTACATGACACACTGACTTTTCTTGCCAGAATTAATTTTAGAGGGTAAGACTTTTTTTAGTCTGTTTAGTCCATAAAAGTGCATTGTCCACATAAAAATCTTTAGGTTCGTAAGTAAAGCTGAAAACCACATCTAAGCAATTAACCATTAAAAAAAAAGAAATCAGAAGCACAATGAATGGAATTGGCAATTTTCCCTGCCGCCACTGCAGAAACACAGCTTGTCCTTAGCTCTAATGTGCATCCCCAGGAGGGTCTCACTTCTGTCAAACTACTCTTAGTAAATATTCCCTCAAGACACCCATGGTCAATCTGCTCTACTTATAAGATCATGAGTCAGATTCTCCTTCAGTCTCTCTTTTCACATGCTGCCTTCATCTCCCACACGAAGAAGATGCCAGTAGAAAAGGAGAGTAAGAAAAAGGAATGCCTATTTAATAGTGTAACCTGGTCCCACCTAACTGTGTAAACAGCCACTTACCACTCCTGACTCACATGTTCAATTTCAATCCAGTTAACCTCTCCTCTCCTTTATACCATCACACTGAATACTCAGCTTCTTGTTCCTTTTCTTTCAACCTTTGTTGCCACTATTCTCCCTCTGAAATATTCTCTGTTCTTCTTGTTCTTGCCCATCCTTCAAGTCCTAACTCATCCACCTATCTATGAAGCCTCCCCTACTGACTATGGCCTGCATCATACAACTTCTCCCAAACTTTGTCCTAAGTTGACATACATACCAAACAATAAATACCATAATCAAGTTAATCTTCTTCTCTAATTATTCTTATTACACTGTACCACTTAAAGTAAACTCTTTGTGGCTTATCTTGTCCATTATGCTGTTTGTATACTCTTAGAAAAACAAATTCAATTTTAGTATATGGGCAGGCACTCAGAAAACATTTTTTTGTTGTTGATTAAAGAATCTTCTATTACTCACCTCTGAAGGATGAATAACAGTCCTTGACTAGAGGAGACCTCACAAAAGTACATGTAGGTTATACAAACACACACAGAAAAGTGAAAATGTTAGTGGTTCAGTCATGTCCAACTCTTTGCAACCCCAGGGACTGTGGCCCACCAGGCTCCTCTGTCCATGGAATTCTCCAGACAAGAATACTGGAGTGGGTTGCCATTCCCTTCTTCAGGAGATCTTCCAGGCCCAGGGATTGAACCCAGGTCTCCCACATTACAGGCAGATTTTTTTTACCATCTGTGCCACCAGGGAGTCCATGTATATGTGCATGAATTTGTTAGGAGAAGAGCAAAGCATAGATTATAAAACATCTAGATTCAAATTCTATTGTTTACTTAGATTTGTAGCCTTGAAAAAGTTTCTTTTAACCTTGGCTTTTCAATCTTAAATGAGAGACTAATACCTACAAAGAAGCCATTTCCATCAGTACAAAATGAAAATAATAATAGTACCTACATCATAAGTTTAATGGTGAAGATTTAATTAGAAAAATGGAATAAGATGAAAGATTTTAGACTTGTGGTGGGCACAGAGTATATGTTCAATAATTTTGTTATTATGATGATGATGATGTGTTAGAGTGTAATATGTCTAAAGCGCCTAATATTTTATCTAGGGCATGATAGACCCTCTAGGTGGAGAAGGAAATGGCAACGCACTCCAGTATTTTCGCCTGGAGAATCCCAGGGACAGAGGAGCCTGGTGGGCTGCCATCTATGGGGTTGCACAGAGTCGGACACAACTGAAGCTACTTAGCAGCAGCAGCAGCAGCATCCATGGAATCCCTTCCTGGGAAGGTGACATTTGAACTGAGACCTGAATGATGAGAGGGATACACATTGCAACAGTCAAAGGAAATAGTGATTCAGAAGGCGGGAAAAAACAGTGCAAACACGCTAAGCAAGAAAAAGTGTTGAGATCACATTATTGGTATAACGATAAATTGACAAAGAGCAAGTCAAAAATGATAATGATTGTACTCCATGGATATATGAACGTCTGGTATTTTTCATCAAGCCTTGAGTTCTGGCTATGAACTTACTCCTGGCAAGGGAATATTATGTTAGTTCACACTGTGCATTTTGCAAGCTCACCATTCATGGCACGGTACCAAATTATTTCTGTTACAGAGATGAACATCAAGCTCTTCATTTTATAGTCTGCCTCTATCCTTTAGGACAGAGTGCTATAAGCCCACATTTCCTTATTCAGCAAAATTATCTACCCAAGACCTTATTTTCAGAATTACATCAATAGTCATTTTCCTGTGATGGCTCATCATATTTAAAATTAATTCATTGGTATTTTATAGCTGATTAAACTTTTTGTTCTGCTGTATTTTAGCTACAATGTGTCAACAGTTTTGTCTACGTTAATAACCTCCCAATGCAAAGGTGCCATAATTAAACATCTTGGTTTGACAGAATTGTTATAGTACTGGTACTCAGAGGAGAAAAAAAAGTAAAGAGTAATAAAGCAATTTATTTTCCTAATGTTTAATGTTTGTGTGGAGTAGACGCTAAATACCTGTATACACAATGCTCTGCAAATAAGGATTGGAATCGCCTGCTGTAATATTATATGTTATCAGGTATGAAGTAGCACTTATAAAATCATATGATTAGTTTCCTACCTTAAAAAATAAAAGACCTTGTTAAAACCCATGTTCTAAAAATATTAGTGAAAATTAGAGCTATTTAATGTTTATTGATTTGTTAGTACATGGATGGATAATTAAAACAAAGTTATTGAATCCATGTTATGTTTAAGGCATGACATCATATACTTTAAAGGATTAAAAAACAAAAAGAACTAGCTATATGTCTGTGGAAGCCTACAGTGCAGAAAATGTAAGATATATACCTGAACGCCTATAAAACATTGACCAGAAAGTGGTTTCTTATAACAAAGATTCAAATAAAATATTATGATAGGATAGGTCAAGATTGATTAGGTTCATAGAAAACACGGCATTTGAACAGAACATTTATTGAAAATGATTATTTGGTTCATCATTAATAAAAAAGGTTCATCATTAATAGAAAAAGTTAAGATGGAATACTTGAAGTAATATGTAGGAATATGCTGAAAAATTCATTAATAGATAACATGAAATAGAGATGGCAAAGAGGATGGAATTTTTAAATGGAGACCTGTTAGGTAAACAAGGAGATATGCAGTCAGCCTGTTGATTGACAGCTCACAAACCTCCCAAGTGGCAGCATTATTCAGACAAATTTGCTTCTTTTTCTTCCTTTTCTGTTTTTCCTCCCTTCCTCCCTCCCTTCCTTCCTTCTCTCCTTTATTATATTCATTCACTTGATATAAACTCACTATTCCAGCTAGGTGCTAAGAGGTTAATGTCTGAGACAAGCATCATCCTTACCCTCATGGTGCTTATTATTATTTATATTCTACTGAGAGACATAGAAAAAACTTTATCATAAAACAACTAAATCTAAGCATTATATCAATAAATTGTGATAAACATTATTAAGGAAACAAAAAAGGGAAAATTAACATATTGTCTGTCTCAGAAAGGATAATAGAGAAAGGTGTTTTTCTGAATATATGGCAGTTAAGCTAAGACTTTTAAAAATATAAAGACATTCTTAGGTTTTTACTCAAGTGAAATGAAAACCATTGTTCATACAAAGCCTGTACACAAATATTTTTAGCAGCTCTATTTTTAACCATCAAACACAGAAAACAATCCAAATGTCCTTCTACTGGGGGAATGGATAAAGATACTGCTTATCCATTTGTGACACACTACTCAGAAATAGAATAAACTGCTGATTAATGCAACAATATGGATAAACCCCAAATACCATATGCTAAATGAAAGAAGCCAGGCTCAAAAGTCTGCATAGTATATAATTACATGCATATGACATTCTGGAAAAGGCAGCCATGTAGGAATATAGAACAGATCAATGGTTGCCAGGAGTTAAGGGAGAGGTCAAGTTTCATCTACTATAATGGATTTTATTTGGTTTGTGGAGGGCGGGGTTTAGAGGTGATGAAATTGTTCTGTTTCATCATTGTGATAGTGATTATACAACTGTGTATTTGCCAAATCTCATAGAACTGTACATCCAAAAAATGACTTTTACTATATGTAAATTTTAAAAATAAGTAAATGTAATTTTATTAAAAACCAAACCAAAATAGTGCTTATAATAATAAGACATTGGGAGGGAGGGATTTACCGTACAGATGGAGAAGCTCATGAGCCCATTTATGGCACCTTCTTTTCTGACATGAAGATAAATAGAAGACAAATTTGACCAATGTGGGTGTCTGCACTCAGTCATGTCCTATTCTTTGCTACCCCATGGACTGTAGCTCATCAGGCTCCCCTATCCATGGAGTTTTCCAGGCAACAATACTGGAGTGGGTTGCCATTTCCTACTGCACGGGATCTTCCCAACCCAAGGATCAAACCCAAGTCTCTTGTGTCTCCTGAGTTGGCAGGTGGATTCTTTACCACTAATGCCACCAATGATCCTAAGCAAAGGAGGGGAAATCATCTTTGAGAATATTTTATTTTAGTCAGGGTCAGACCTTATCAGTGATTCTTCACTAGATTCTCAACTTTTTTAGTGCATAACTACCATCTTTTCCTTTTAACTACCTTTTTACACAGTGCAAAAAATATTTCCCAATTTATGTCTAATGAGATTCATTTCTCATCTTAGCTCAAAGCTATGTAATTTCAATTAATTAAATACTTTTGTCTGAATTATATGAGCTAAGAACAAAAAGAGTACTATGAGATATCTATAAAATCCAATTATTTTTATTCTTGCATATGGTTGGCCAAAACTTCATACGCTTTTAGATTTGTGATCATATATATAATGTGAAAAATAATATAAATGCATTTATTCTACTAATTATGGAAAAAGAACAGCTATAAGACAAATTTCAATGAAGTTACTTCAAGCTTAAATCTTATTTTGGAAGGAACTGGTGCCAAATAATCTAAGTAGTTATATTAATTCTTGAAATGAACTTGCTATGGAAACATAGCTTTCATCTTGATTTAGTCTAGAGGAGTTAGTATATTCAAGTGATTTTCTTGTCTTTGCTAAGAATATCAGAATATCCAATGATAGCATAAGAGATTTTTTAGATTGTATATTGAGCATAGCTATTTTTATAGAAAAATGGGTAGGCTGAGTAAACTTAATTAGAAACCAGAAAGTGGGCTTACAGGAAGTCATTAAAAGCTGCTGCTGCTGCTGCTAAGTCGCTTCAGTTGTGCCGACTCTGTGCAACCCCATAGACGGCAGCCCACCAGGCTCCCCCGTCCCTGGGATTCTCCAGGCAAGAACACTGGATTGGGTTGCCATTTCCTTCTTCAATGCATGAAAGTGAAAAGCAAAAGTGAAGTCGCTCAGTCATGTCCGACTCTTAGCGACCTATGGACTGCAGCCTACCAGGCCCCTCCGTCCATGGGATTTTCCAGGCAAGAGTACTGGAGTGGGGTGCCATTGCCGTCTTCGATTAAAAGCTGAGGACATAGAAAATGAAGAGGAGCTGAGCCTTGCACTAGTTAAGAATTAAAAGTGTCTCTGTAGCTATTAATAGAAAGCCTGCAAGCAACTATGAAAACAGAGACATATCAGTAAAACTACTATGGAAGATCATGCCCAGATAATAATTTCAGCTTATATAAATTGGTCAGTGTTGCAGACTTAATATCATATTGAAATTTCATGATATACATATTGTGATATATTGTGAGATACAAACATTCAGAAATTATTGTGGTAATCAGTCATTGAAGTTCAAATTTTGAAGTTTGAAAACCTTAAATAGTTTTACATATCCATGCCTCATAAATTTGTGGATGTCGCTTAGATTTACTTATTTTTCACATCTATGGTCTCAAATAAAATATGTAACTCAAATTCCTAGTTAAGAGAAGTCTTATAAAAGAGTAAACAAATATCTCTGTCAGGTTCACAAAAGAGAAGATTTAGCACCCAGAAATACTGAGCATTCCTAATTTTAAAATGTGGTAAAAATAAAGCAATGTTGATAAATATGATTTGATCATAGTACAACAAAATAAAATCTAATAAGTGACTCTGAAATGTAAAGTTGAAAAACTATCTAATTTCTAACAAAATAGCATATGAAATCATGTTTTGAGTTCTACAGCAAGTGCTTTTAATCTGATTGAAAAGTTGATCAGAGAAAAGCTTATCACAATTTCAGGAATTGATTTTAAGATACTATGTGCCCAGGATTTTGAATGAGAAAACTAATATTAAAAGAAATAGACCATGTTGCTCTGAATAGTATCAAACTAGATGGTCAAAATAAATATTAATCAATTCTGGGGGAAGAATCATTCGAATATACTCATACAATATATTAATCAGACATTATTTTTCTAAGTTATTTAAAAAAATATGGAACTTCGGATTTTAAAAACATAGACTTTATAAGCAGTGAATCCCAATAATTTGGGAATAACTTATTAAAATGCCCCCTGGAGGAGGAAATGGCAGCCCACCCCAGTATTCCTGCCTGGAGAATCTCATGGACAGAGGAGCCTAGTGGGCTGCAGTCCATGAGGTCGCAAAGAGTCAGACACAACTGAGCGACTAACACTATTAAAACGCAAATAGTTATTACTAAAGTAGTATGACCTTTACTTGTAACATATATTTAAGGTATATACTTTCCAACACTATGCTTAAAAATTATAGATATAATCCAAGTGTAAATGAAATTTGATCTGATTCCATACGGCTTCTTATTTTCAGATTCAGCCATATCTATACTATGGGCCAAGACTTTGTTTTGTCATTCATCCGTTGATGCAAGTAGGCTCAGGCTTTAAACTAATTATTGTTCTTTGTTTAGAAATCCTGAAAAGAAGATGGTTGCAATCCTCTTCATGCTAATTGGAAAGCTAACAACTTGTCAGGGGTGGGTACCGCACTGATCCCCTTTCTACCAAGTACAGGTCCATAGAGAGACACCACTTCTGAGTCATTACTTTCTCATTTGCGTTCACACAGTTATGGTATCAGTCTTGAGACACAGCATTTAGAGTGAAATCTTTACCAAGGCCACTAACAGTGTACTATTAGCAGAAAAAAAGAGAACTACCATTGCATCAAGAGAAAAATAGACCACCCAACCAGCCACAGTTATACCATGGCTCTGGGATTAAACCATGAGCTCTAGTCTAACTGAAATATTCTATATGGCAATCTACAATCAATGTTCTTAGTTGCTTCTTAGCAAGTATCTCATTGGTCATCTTTCTAATAAGTGACTTTACTTCTAACTCACCAGGACTTCTACCCACCAGGACTCTGCTCTCAATGATTGAACATCCCCAAACTGAGGCTTCTACTTATTCTGCCTTTATAGTCAATCACCGTAAGAAATTAGAATCCTTGTGCTTTCATCCAGGCTCAAAATATTCCCTTTATCATCAGACTTCAGTTAATTTTACTCATCATTTCTCAAAATGTGAGATTATGTGCACAAACATAACAATGATCCTTAGAAAGTGAACAAATAAAAAAAGATATTAGGATCAGTAAGATTTTAAAATGCTACATACTACAGTTCCTATATTCCACTTTGTAAATCCCTGATGCATTTTAGCATGCTGGAGTTACATAAAATCCTATAGAAAAAAAAAAAAAAAAAAGAAAAATCCTATAGAAAAGCCTTGAGCCTTAAATACCCCAATACTTGCAAAATTCATTTGACTAAGGGATCTCTTATTCCGAGAACACCTACCACTGTCCTTCTCAAACTAGAATTCTGGACAACATGTTTTGAAAAGTGTTGTTAAATTGTCTGTTATTATCTTTTTAATCTGTCTCTAACTTTTAAGACACTATGGTATACATAAGGGTTGCTCATTAGTACTTCTCATTCTTCTCCTTTTATGATCAGAGGGGGACTATATCTCTCCTTCCCCATAAAGTTAGGCATATGACTGCTAAAGTCAGTAAAATATGATCAGAAGTGTGTCGTTATCAGGTAGAAGCCTTTAATTCCATAGTGTTCCCAACCCCAACAATCCTATGAAGAAGTCATTATCATTCCTATATTACGAATGATAGAACTAATTTTCAGAGAAGGCTAAAACAGGATTCTAATCTGTGTACTTTAAATCTCATGCCTTTTCTGCCACATCTTGCTGCCTGAAGTTGATATTCATATCACACTAAAATGCACCTCTCATCTTCCAAATGAAATGTTATTCCTTTCATGAATTTATTTTTGCATTCGTGTGAAATTATTCATGTGAAATTCAGAACACTACTTCACCTAAAGTTAGATTTTCATTACTAATGGCTTGAGTTAAAGCCGTAGTAACATATTTCCTGACAAAAATAAGCATTTATGCATTTCTTCCTTTGAGTTAATATAAATATGAATGCTAATTGCTCAGTTGTTCCTGACTCTTTGAGACCACATGGAGTGCAGCCCACCTGGGTCCTCTGTCCACAGGATTTTCCAGGCAAGGACACTGGAATGGGTTGCTATTTCTTTCTCCAGGGGATCTTCCCGACCCAGGGATCGAACCCGGGTCTTCTACACTGCAGGTAGATTCTTTACCAGCTGAGCTACCAGGGAAGCCCCAAATATCATGAAACTAATATTTCCCAATACTAACAACATAGCCCAAACCATACTACTTTTTAGAAACTGGGTATTTTAATTGGTACGAGTCATTGTATTAGGACCTGGTGGGAGTAGAATACAGATAAGTTTACAGCTAAGTAGAGGAAATGGATTTGTTAACAACTTACTATACAATTAATAAAATTAGGACTAACTTGAGGTTCAAGAAGTGGGAACAACATTGAAGGTGACTGAATTCTTTCTGCAGGAAAGAACACTTCCTGAAGGAAAGGAAGCCATAGTAGAGTCTGGAGACCACTTAGAGGTCCCTGAGACCCCGTCAGGGGGTTACAGAATCAAAACTACTCCTTCTTATGTGTACAGTGAAATCCTCCCAGAGCTTACTTCATGTGTGCGAGCACAACACAATGAATACAGAGGCAGTTACTAGAATCCAGTTATCTTCTATGAATCTAGAGATTTACAAATATTTAGAACAATGTCCCTATTTTCACTTTTTCTTTTGGAGACAACAATTTTTACTAAAACATCTATGTTAATACATGAGTTTTAATTTTGTTTTAACTTAGATTAACTGATAAGTATTTTACATATCTCAGATTAATTAAAACCATGTTAATTAACGAAGGGCAGTATATCAGAATCTTCTCGTCCTGTAAAAGGAAACATTAAATAAATAAAGAGATTTGGAATCAATCCCATTTTTCTTCTTCCTCTAGTTTTCTTAACATATTTGGGAAATCCATGAAACTTTTAGCTGTCATATCTTCATTTGTAAGCTAGGGACAGTAACATCTGCTTTATAAGAGTCAAAGGTCATTTTTACTTATATACTTATAAAAATAAAATGAGATTCCTTAAACTAAAATAAATATAACTACTACCATTTTATATCAAAAAAACTATAAATGTTCAGTATTGTTATGATTCTAATTCATTTTTTCCTTTATATGATTTTCATCCACAACACTCATCATGATTACTTTCATTCTCTTTCATAAAATGACCAAAAAGTTAAAATTGCCCATTATTTTAATAATACTTTTACCAATATCCTAAAGTCTAAACACCAGATAAACTCTACTGATCATTTCTCATTCCAGAATCCCAGTAATCAAGCATTGCTGGTAAAAGTCATGTAACAAAATAGATTTTGAGTCATAAAATGCATAATCACTACTCTCAAATGTATCTTTAACGTCAGCCCCCCAAATTATCGTTCTCACATTCTTCCCAGCCATTTTAAATTATCATTCTCCAAAAATCTAATAGTGTGTTAGTTGTTCAGTCCTTTCTGACTCTTTGCAACGCCATGGACTGCATCCCACCAGGCTCCTCTGTCCATGGAATTCTCTAGGAAAGAATGCTGGAGTAGGTAGCCATCCCCTTCTCCATGGGATTTTCCCGAGCCAGGGGTTGAACCTGGGTCTCCTGCATTTCAGGCATATTCTTTACCACCTGAGCCACCAGGGAAGCCCTAAAAGCTCTAATATCCCTGCCGAAATCATCCAGCCATGTATACATGTATGCAGGTTCCCAACAGAAACTTTTCCTTTTCCTTTCATCTTTCACTTCCCAGAGGAAGCTTTTTTGTTTACTTGTTTTTAGCATAAGTGTATTGAATGAATGCCTATCAATGCATTTTTCTAGATGCTGGGAATATGGTGATCTGCTAGACATAATATGCCTGGATTCCAACTCTTTCGATCTAAGGGGGGAAAAAAGATGATAAATATACAAACATATTTCAAAGAGATAAATATATGGATAGTTGGATTAAGAAATATAAGGATACACAGACATAGAGTGATTAGTATGACAAATTCAGGTAATGATGTGTTATGAAGACAACACAACAAGGTAATAAGATAGTAACAAGGGCAAATAAATACAGTGTGCAGTAAAAGCCCTGAGGAGGAATCACCTGAGCAGTGAGCCAGAGTACTGGTCCCTTACCCTACTATCACTACTCCCTGCTTAGCAAAACAGCTCCAAGTTTTTAGTGGATGCAAGGCCACCAAGAAAAAGTAACGTATTTTTTGTACTCTCTCACAGCTAGGTGTCACTAGATGACCAAGTTGCAGCCAGCAAGATCTAAGGAGTGTCTGGTGCCACTATTGACAGGTTTACTTAAAAAGAAGGGGATGAACCCTTCTTTTCTGCTTCCTCATCATACTGCCTAGATTTCATTATAATTACAAAGAAGAGATGCTAGTAGGGCAGGGGGAAAAATCTGTGGAATTTTTCAAGATTTGCATTTCAGAACACTGGCTGGGCTTCCAGAGAATGGGCTATGGGGAGAAATTTTTTTCTCCCCATAGCCCATTCTCTGGAAGCCCAGCCAGTGTTCTTAAATGCGACTGAACAACAAAGTATTTAGGCTATGATGCTAGATGCAATCAATTTTTTAAAAGGTACAGATCAATAAAGGCAGGGGATCATTATAGACCATGTGAAACTTCAACTTTTCTAGTCTGAGTAGAGCAAGGGAAGCCAGCTAAGAAGTCTGAGAAGGAGAAATTGTCTTTTGTTCTTTTGTATTTTTAAGATAGATACCTTATAAGGTCTGTAGGTCAACCGGAGTGATACAGTCCAATGATGCAGGTGAAGGCAAGGCTAGAAGATATTAGAGTAAAGGATTGAAGTACACATCTCATGGCCTGATATCCATGAGGGATCACATCTGTTATTGTAAGCGCTGAACCCTCAGTGCCTTGTATAGCACTCAAGACACAGTGGATGCTTAACAATTATTTAAGTAAAAGAATGAATGAATGTTAGATTCAATAGTCAGCATATTTCACCACAAAAAATCTTTAAATAAGATCATTATATTTCCTATTTTTGGAGTTCCTGTAGTCTGCTTAAAAAGTTAAAAAAAAATCCTGAAGTTGGCACAAGTGCTCATCTCTGCCTATCTCTCTGGTCTTGTCTCTGACTACTCTCTAGACTCAGTCGCTACATACCTACTTGCATCCTATATCCACACTGCAGAGAACAATTAATTCTACAAGTCCGTCGTGTTTCTCCACTCAGTGCCTTCACCACATGTGTTCTCTGTTCTTGCAAAAACTTTCCCTCATCAACACCTTGTGTTTTGCTAATTTCTATTTACTCTTTAATATTTGGCTCAAGTATTGTTCCTTTTAGGAAGATGTCTGTGATCCTCTTTTCTGAACTAGAGCCCTTCAGTAATCCCAAGGAAACTGCAAATCTCTACAAAATAATTATATTATATTGAATTTGCTTATTAACTTGTTAGTTTCCATCATTTAAATTAAGCTATAAAATACACACTGTTTTTATCTCTGAATACCCAGAACCCAGCTCAAGACATTTATAGTGCCATTAAGTGAATAAATGATATCTATGGTACCCTGATGATGGCCATGTTTATTAATCAACTAAAAATGTTTACTCCCTAAACATCTTCACCAAATGGGAGTGTCTATATTGAAATCCTTCTTGATTTTCTTGTTGCTCTGTGATTAAAAATTCAGATACTTAATGGGCCCCAATCTTAAAAGAGGGCTTCGCTGATGGCTCAGACGGTAAAGAATCTGCCTGAAATGCAGGAGACCCAGGTTCAGTCCCTGGCTGGGAATATACCCTGGAGAAGGTAAGGACTACCCACTCTAGTATTCTTGCCTGGAGAATTCCATGGACAGAGGAGCCTGGCAGGATACAATCCTTCAGGTTGCAAAGAGTCAGACACGACCGAGCAACTAAACTTTCACTATAATATTAAAAGAGTTTGCAATATAAGTGGGCAAGGTTCTGTAAAATAGTACAGCATCATCATGAATTAGTGAGAAATAGCAAATATGAGGATTTCCATGTCTCCTGGGTTCACTCCTTGGGTCAGGAGGATCCCCTGGAGAAGGAAATGGCAACTCTCTCCAGTATTCTTGCCTGGGAAATTCCATGGACAGAGGAGCCTGGTGGGCTACAGTCCATGGGGTGGCAAAGAATCAGACATGACTTAGTGACTGAACAACAATTTTCAGGCATAGATTTAGCATAGAAAATGAAGTATTATTATCTATCTATGAATTAATACAGTGGGTTAGATGAGAGTACTACCCTGGATAAATAAAACAAAGATCAAGCCAGCTTTGATGATGGAGGGAAATTAACATGCTAAGGAAGTTTGAAAGCATGGTTCATGCTCTAAAGTGAAAGTGAAAGTCACTAATTTGCGTCCGACTCTTTGCGACTCCATGGACTATGTAGTCCAGGGAATTCTCCAGGCCAGAATGCTGAGTTTATGCTCTAGAAAAGTTAATTATGTGCTAGAGAAATAGCAGTAAATTTGAAATAGGCACATCAGGATAAATTTATTATTGTTTCCTCCTAAATAAATATTTACTAGCTCTCACAGTAGGAAAGGTTTAAATGTAAATAAAGTTCAGGAACACTAAGATAGTCTAGTGCCAAAATTGTAGAGCTGAGACTTCCAAAGGTAAGGGCTAGCTGCAGATTTGAGAAATAATAGGTACCTGCTAAGTCTGGGATATCATTTGTGTCAGAAAGAAAGGAGATTATCAGACTTATTGGGCATGTCAAAAGGATATAGCATCCAACATAAAGGGACTTCAACTGGTCAAAAATGCAAAGTGATTCGATTTAAGCATCAGAAAGAATAGTTGAAATTGACTCAAACTCATTTCTTATATAAAAATCTGTAAATTCATGATGATATATGAGACAAGGAAATAGAGAGGTGGGGAGAGAAAGAGTACCACACTTTTCCGAATTAATTGGTCACAGTAGAAGTAACAGACACCAAACTCCTTTCTGTAATAATTTAACAATGAAATGTTTTCCTCTAGGAATTGTACTTCAGGTTACATAAAGTGAAAGTGAAAGTGAAGTCACTCAGTCGTGTCTGACTCTTTGCGACCCCGTGGACTGTATCCTACCTGGCTCCTCCGTCCGTGGGATTCTCCAGGCAAGAGTACTGCAGTGGGTTGCCACTTCCTTCTCCAGGGGATCTTCCCTACCTAGGGATTGAACCTGGGTCTCCCGCATTGCAGGGAGACGCTTTACCCTCTGAGCCACCAGGGAAGCCCTCAGGTTACATAAGTCGCCCTATTTTATATATAAAAAAAAATCTGTATAAAAATTGTCTGCAACCTCCTGTGCAATTATTGATTCTGTCAATGATCATTAGGGTTAGGAACCATTACATGAAATACTGATGAGGAAAAGAATGATGGAAGGATGAGGCTGTCACAACTTGAAAGCACTGGCAAATCAGTATCACAAGAAGGGAGATAACCAAGCATTTTGTGTCTCTTGATGTGATGGATATAAGACACATAGTGCCATCAATGCAATATTTGTAGCAAAATGCTTGACTTGATTCTAATGGAATGTCAGTCTCCAGAGGTTACTTTTAGATTGCAGGAAATGGTAAGGACAGAAAAAAAAAAAGAGTCACATCTATAAGGTGGAACTTTCTTCAGATCAACTGTTACAGGTTTTGTTTTGTTTATAAACAAATCACTTCAGTTCAGTTCAGTCACTCAATTGTGTCCGACTCTTTGCAACCCCATGAACTGCAGCACACCGGGCCTCCCTGTCCATCATCAACTCCCGGAGTCCACCCAAATCCATGTCCATCGGGTCGGTGATGTCATCTAACCATCTCACCCTCTGTTGTCCCTTTATCCTCCTGCCCTCAACCTTTCCCAGCAGCAGGGTCTTTTCCAATGAGTCAGCTCTTCACATCAGGTGGCCAAAGTATTACAGTTTCAGCTTCAACATCAGTCCATCCAATGAACACCCAGGACTGATCTCCTTTAGAATGGACTGGGTGGATCTCCTTGCAGTCCAAGAGACTCTCAAGAGTCTTCTCCAACACCACAGTTCAAAAGCATCAATTCTTCGGCACTCAGCTTTCTTTATAGTCCAGCTCTCACATCCATACATGACCACTGGAAAAACCATAGCCTTGACTAGATGGACCTTTGTTGGCAAAGTAATGTCTTTGCTTTTTAAGATGCTGTCTAGGTTGGTCATAACTTTCCTTCCAAGGAGTAAGGGTCTTTTAATTTCATGGCTGCAATCACCATCTGCACTGATTTCGGAACCCAGAAAAATAGTCAGCCACTGTTTCCACTGTTTCCCCATCTATTTCCCATGAAGTGATGGGACTGGATACCATGATCTTAGTTTTCTGAATGTTGAGCTTTAAGCCAACTTTTTCACTCTCCTCTTTCACTTTCATCAAGAGGCTCTTCAGTTCTTTTTCACTTTCTGCCATAAGGGTGGTGTCATCTGCATATCTGAGGTTATTGATATTTCTCCCAGCAAACTTGATTCCAGCTTGTGCTTCCTCCAGCCCAGTGTTTCTCATGATGTACTCTGCATATAAGCTAAATAAACAGGGTGACAATATACAACCCTGACGTACTCCTTTTCCTAGTTGGAACCAGTCTGTTGTTCCATGTCCAGTTCTAACTGTTGCTTCCTGACCTGCATACAGGTTTCTCAAGAGGCAAGTCAAGTGGTCTGGTATGCCCATCTCTTTCAGAATTTTCCACAGTTTATTGTGATCCACACAGTCAAAGGCTTTGGCATAGTCAATACAGCAGAAATAGATGTTTTTCTGGAACTCTCTTGCTTTTTCGATCATCCAGCAGATGTTGGCAATTTGATCTCTGGTTCCTCTGCCTTTTCTAAAATCAGCTTGAACATCTGGAAGTTCATGGTTCATGTATTGCTGAAGCTTGGCTTGGAGAATTTTGAGCATGACTTTACTAACGTGTGAGAAGAGTGCAATTGTGCGATAGTTTGAACATTCTTTGGCATTGCCTTTCTTTGGGATTGGAATGAAAACTGACCTTTTCCAGTCCTGTGGCCACTGCTGAGTTTTCCAGATTTGCTGGCATATTGAGTGCAGCACTTTCACAGCGTCATCTTTCAGGATTTGAAATAGCTCAACTGGAATTCCATCACCTCCACTAGCTTTGTTTGTCGTGACGCTTCCTAAGGCCCACTTGACTTCACGTTCTAGGATGTCTAGCTCTAGGTGAGTGATCACACCATTGTGATTATCTTGGTCATGAAGAACTTTTTTGTACAGTTCTTCTGTGTATTCTTGCCACTTCTTAATATCTTCTGCTTCTGTTAGCAAATCAGTAGCATGAAAATAAAAACTAGACATACTATTCTAGCATTAAAGAGGCTCAGATTCACAAGAAGCATGTAATGGTGGACCTGAGTTGGATCCTAATTTAAACCACCCACCAGTAAAAGAAAAAAAACGAAAAACAAAATGGAGAAATTTTGATTATAGGCCAGGTATTAGATACCACAAAAAAAGAGCAATAATTTTGTTATGTGTGATAACAATACTATGGTTATGTAAGAAAATGTTCATAGGTTTTAGAGATACATACTGAAGTCTGTAGGTTGAAATAACACAATATCTGAGATTTGTTTTTAAATGCTTCAAGAAAAAAATAAAAGAAGAATAGAGGGAGACAGGTGAAGCAGGTGTGACAAAATCCAGAAAAGTTGTTAAGCTTTGGAGATGTATTTGTAGGCCTCTCATTCTGTTAATTTTGTTTTGCAAATGTTTAAATTTTTAGAATAGTCCTTACCAAATGAAAATAAAAAAGGAAAAATTTCTTGTTTCTTTAATAAAATATGAGAATAAGAAAACAAATAAGGCTTCTATGGAAACATAAAACTCCAATTAGAAGAAGAAAATAGTGGCTAATTCGTTTTCAAAAAGAAAACACATATGAGCACATCAAGCCATTTTTATGAACCTTATTAAAATTGTAATGCAACTGCTAACCTTTGTGAATGGGATGTTTTTTAATGTGCTCTGAGGTAATTTGTATTTACTATCGTGTTTCTGGCTAAAATCAAGGAAACCAAATTCTAGTGAGGAAAAATTATATTTCTTTTTACCTAAGCAGAGCTTAAAGGAAATAGGTAACCTTCCTTTTTCTCCACATTTTTCCTTTGTAATAGAGCGTTTAAGTTTATTTGTTAGCAAGGCCTGTTCTGTGGTCAGGAAAGCTCTTGGGAAATTTGGGTATTTAATGCCAGCCAATGGAATCATGCATGGTGATGCTGATCTAACATTTGGCTTGCAAGAAATGCTGAACTAAGCAATCCTGCAGCCAACTAGAGATGTCTGTTAGTATAGTATATATTTCTCTTCACAATCAAAAATAAACCACAGGATTAGCTTACCTAACAACAAACAATAGGACATAGAGTGTCAAAGAAATAAGAGACTTGAACTTTCGAATTGAATGCCAGTGTCCTGTACAATTTTGTTATATCCCACTAGGATGAGCATGGGGGGCTTTCCCTTCAGTGAAATTACAAGTCAGTGTAATTTAGTTTTGGTGCCCGCTAACCTCCTTGGCTCACATCTTTCCACCTTGGCATTGCTTTCTTCCTTTTTGGCCTTTTTGATCTATGACAATGATAAAATGATGGATATATTTACTACAGTGAGCCCATGACTTAGTAGACAAACCTTCCCAAGACTACTGACATTTCTAAAGCACCAACACTCAATCCAAAAAGGATAGCAATCTATTAGGGAAATCTCAGCAACGAGGACTTATTATAAGTAGAACAGGGGCAAACAAGGTAACCAAGGCAATGGTTAATACTGACTGAGTACAGACTCTGTGCCAGCTCTTTACATGCACAAGTCCTTTAGTCTTCAAAAAAAATCATATGAAATAGGTGCTATTATTATCACTGAAATACAGGAGACTGAGGCACAGAGGAGTGAAGCAACTTGCACAGAACACACAGCAAGTCAGTGAAAGAGCAATGTTAGGTCTCAGACAATCTGACTCAAAATCAGTGATTGACATAAGCCAGGCCATGTGCTAGGCACTTTGTGTTATATATAGATTCCCTTGGCCTCTGCAAGGGCTTCCCTGATAGCTCAGTTGGTAAAGAATCCACCTACAATGTGGGAGACCGGGGTTTGATCCCTGGGTTGGGAAGATCTCCTGGAAAAGGAAAAGGCTACTCACTTCAGTATTCTGGCCTGGAGAATTCCATGGACTGGATAGTCCATGGGGTCACAAAGAGTCAGGCATGACTGAGCAACTTTCATTTTCCTCTGCAACTTGTTCTTTATTTGTTCATTTATTTATTTATTTAGTAACTTGGCTGAATGATTTTGTGAAGCCCATTTCACCCGCAGTGTGATATTCCTGCTCAGACTGTTTTTCTTCTTTATGTCTGTTAGCCTAAATTCCTGAGGTTCACCACTGGCTCTGCATAAGCACCTATTGGTATAAAGTTGTGCCAAAGTCCAATCGGTCAGTTAAATCCTTACTTATGACCTCTGGATATGTGTGTAGCTTGGAGATCATTTTATAATTCAGAAAGCTTACAAGTTTACATCACATTCAACCAAAGACTATAAGCTTAGAATTTCCTCTCTAGTCACTTCTCAGAGGGCTCCGCCTTGGACATATACAGTCTTCCAACCACCAGTGCTGAAGGAGACTATTTGTATGGAATATTCTAATTCTATCATCTCCTGTGTTGCTTTATTTGGGTGGTGGGGGAGCACACTACATGGCCTGTGGGATTTTAGTTCCCAGACTAGGGACTGAACCCAGGCTTTCAGCAGTGAAAGCATGAAGTCCTAACCAATGGACCACCAGGGAATTCCTGAGGATGACTTTTTAAAAAAAAAAAAAACTGTCTTTCTAAGCATTGCCCCAGGTTCAGAGTATCACATTGTTCAGCCATGTT
This sequence comes from Giraffa tippelskirchi, assembly GCF_054371585.1. Taxonomy (NCBI): domain Eukaryota; kingdom Metazoa; phylum Chordata; class Mammalia; order Artiodactyla; family Giraffidae; genus Giraffa; species Giraffa tippelskirchi. The sequence goes on from NC_137284.1 coordinate 25,346,742, forward strand.
TTGTTCAAATATTGTGTTTAAGTCCCTTGAGCTAGAAATGTTTTCTCTCTTTGCTGATGGTTCTGTGTGTTGCTCAGGGCATCCCTTCAAATCTGCCTTCATCCTGCTCTGATTGTCCTGAGTGATACAGCCAAGTCTATGTGCACACTATTTCAGATCCCCAGGGGTGAATGCAATCCCAGGAGGGCTGTCTTTGGCTGTGTCTTTCACATAGCCAAATTTTTGGCTGGTCTTCCATTTTTGCATCTTGTATTAGGATCATGGAACTAACTATCTGCTTCTTAGTTGCTTGCCAAAAACAATATCCATTATTTTCAACAGAATCTTTAGGCATGAACTCCCCCATGTTTTGTCCCAAAAGAAGCCAGTCCCTCAATTAGAGCTGTGGAAACTGAAAATGATGGTGATTATGCTATGTTACATCGGGAAGAAATTTAACATACACAGTTAATTCATGTAGTGAAAAGACCTTGGTGCAAGCTCCAAGAGTCACGTCAAAGTTTATCTTGGGGCATGAATGAGGCCCAGGTAAGTCACAGCTAATCTGAGCCCATTTTGAAGGATGATAGGAGAATGTTAGGTAAAAAAGAATAATGCTATTCCTGGCAGGAAAAAAAGAGGCATGAATTATTTTCACTTCAAATAGAGGGTTAGTGTCCTTAATGAACAGGCTGGTACAAGAAGATGCTTGAAAATATTTGTTAGATGTGCTTGGAGTCATGGAAGCAGACATTACATTGAGCAACCCCAAACACCAAGGGGCAAAAACACAAGATGTTTCATCAAAGAAGTAGGCTCACATCATTGAACACTTGCTGGAGGTTCATGGTATCCATTCATAGGAAACACATTGCCAAAAAGCTAAACTGTCAGACTAGAGCACAAAACCTGCCTTATGACTCGATTTATCGGTAAAATACAGGTTTACCTGACAGAGAAATTTGTACACAGCTAGATTCAGAGAATAAGTTTGCCAACATTTTTGAGGTTCTTTCACAAATTCTGAAAGACTCTGGCTTTCCCTGATGTTCCCTCAGGAGAGGAAGATCTGCAAGTCAAATTCAAAGATATTGAAAGGATAAAAGTCACCAGTCTTTTAAAAAATCTATACAGGTACTACTCAACATAAATTTAAACAAGAAATTTTGCAAGCTCAGTTAGCTCAGCCCAAAACAAGATGGTCTAGATAATCCAGAGAAAGAAGTACAAACAGATTTTCTCTTTTGCCTGAAGATAAATTGGACCTGCCATCTACCTAATGGATGTAAGTGATACTTTCAATCAAGGTACCGTATTTCAAGATGAAATGAGGTAGAATGGCATACACTTGTTCAAGCCAAAGCCCAGAGGCCCAAATTCTAAAAATCACTTTACTTTTCTTGAGTCTTTCAATATCTTCATGTGCAACCGGACAAGAAATTATGCAACCTGGAGTCACTGATAGGGTTTGTTTGCATACCTGCCTTGAAGAAAAATGAGATATCAAAATTAGGTTTGGGGGTTTGTTTGCTTGCTTGTTTGATGGTATGGTGCCCTTTGGGTTGTTCCACTTAAACCGGAAGACGTGGGTCATTGTATGGCCTGACAAATAAAATTTAAGGGGAGAGCCAGAGGCTGGTGCTGGAGGTAAAGGCAAGGTGACTCTCCTAGAGCAGCTCTGGCAGATTTGGTACCCGTCCTGTAAAGAGTCTGCACCATAGGTGACAGTAGCAGCTGGCTTCAAAAGACTCAAGTAGTATCACTGAGGCAGCATAGTTTGGAGCATCCTAGTAGCCAAAAGCAGAGCTGCACAGATCCTATGAGAGCTGCTATTGGTGGCAGAAGGCAGCCTACCAGATAATATTGGTTAGAAGTTTCCCTCCAACCTCCACTTGGAAGTGTGAAAGGTAGATATTTTTAATCATCCAAATATTTTATTTATTAGGAAAACAATTTTAAAAATTCCAGCAGAGGTAGAGGATTTCTCAGATAAAACTGATAGGGACTTCACACAGACAGACCTTGAATTGAAAACTAGGTCTCAAGTGGAGAGTATTAACAGAGGAAAGAAAAATAAAAGCCAGTCATCTCCCTTTACACTGCTGTTTTAGAGCTCAAATGAAATCACTGACAGACTAAATACATAAATAACCAGACTACGTAAAAAAGGAACTCTGACCCAAAACCTACAGCAATCAACCCAGAAAGCCAATATACTATTCACAGTAACTAGTTCAAGAAGTCAAACTACAATCACTAACAACTAGTTTAAGAAGCCAGATAGCAATCTCTGTAGAAATTAGGCCCACATAACCGGGAAAGAATTGTTTCCTAAAATTTTGCCCTCACTTCCAACTTAGGATCAATTTAAGACAAATATGAGCTTCCTCATAGCTCAGTTGGTAAAGTATCTGCCTGCAATGCAGGAGACCCCAGTTCGATTCCTGGGTTGGGAAGACCCCCTGGAGAAGGGATAGGCTACCCATTCCAGCATTTTTGGGCTTCCCTTGTGGCTCAGCTGGTAAAGAATCCGCCTGCAATGCGGGAGACCTGGGTTCAATCCCTGGGTTGGGACGATCCCCTGGAGAAGGAAAAGGCTACGCACTCCAGTATTCTGGCCTGGAAAATTTCATGGACTGTATAGGCCATGGGGTTGCAAAGAGTCAGACACGACTGAGTGACTTTCACTTTTCATGAGTCCCTAACCAATCACATAGGATACCCTACTTCTATTAGTTTACCTACAGCTTCCCCAGGCCAGCAGCCTCCTTCAGGGCTGACTTAAAGTCTTATCTTTTTCCTATTATAAAGCTTTTCTACTCTTCTACCTAAATTGGAATCTCTGCCAAACATAGGTGCTGGTGGCTGACTTCCTGGCTACAGTCAGTTCTAAATAAATAAACTTACATTGTCTCATTTAGGTGGTCTTTACTTATTTCTACATCATGAATTCAAATGCTTTATAAACTAAGAAGCAATATTAACAGATGTTATTTTTGGTTATTATTATCACTTTTGTTCTGACTTCTCAAATTTTAGATTACAGAATTAGAAAGAACCTTTAAAATTTCTCAGTCTTAATTTTTTTTCAAATGAAACCATAATAAGCATTGCAAAGTCCAAACCACCTGTCCCTTCTTTGCCCTTTAATTCATGCCTGAGATGCCCACTCAAAAATAACTCATGTAGACTAATTTTCTCATTATTCATGTGAGACTCAGAGAGAATTACCTTCCCCAGAGTCAAAGAGCCAGTTATCTTTCAATTCTCCATTAAAGATAATCCCTTGTACACATCATTATCAGTGCTTTCTAATGCTGAGAAAGCTGTATTTCCTGCCAAGTTAACTGGGCTGCAGGGATTCACAAGCTCTCTGCAAAGGCTTGAAATCAGATGGAAAGATAAAGGAATAAAAGGTAACATTTTGGAAAATAAAGAACATATATCCATGCATTTTCTGTCCAATTTTTAAAAATAATATTAGCGTGTGTATGTAGAGATCACCTATTTCCTTCTTTTTACTTCAAAACTAATAAGCACTTCCTTTTTCTATCATTAAAAGAGGGAAAGAAAGGGAAGGAAAAGGGACAAAGAATAAGAAGAGAGAGAAAACGCTATGGAGAAAGCTTATCAAGAGGTGTTGGAGGGTATGCTGATGTGTTGATGTGCACAGTGCTTGGGAGACTAACAGAGAAGATGCTGAATGACCCTGAACAGCAGGGCACATTAAATGGTGTTGATGGATTTGAGCATAAATTGACTGAGGAAAAGTGGTTGCCATAGATAGCTCGAGCAGGGGCTCTGAATGGATTTCTAATTGGATTAAAGGGATATGACTAGGCCACCACATTACGCTGGTCATTATGCTCCTTATCACAGTCCACATTTCCCTAGAGGGAAGAAAGAATCAGGTGGGAAATTGAGGAAAATGCAAGTCAAAGCAGAATCTTCTCTTGGCTGGATACACTTCTGCTTCCCTCTGTGACATTTTGTGTAGATTTAAGACACAATTACAATTTTGATGAGAGAGTCATTTCATTGGACTATAGAGTTCATATTTTATGTTTATCTTTTCAATGATGTATCTTTTTAAAATGATGGCTTATGAATGGGAATCAGACACATTCAAGCTATGCCAGGCTGGGTTTTCTACAGCAATTACCCATTATTGTTGGGATGCTTTGTAGTTAATAACTCTCCAAGAGTAGCCTATAATTGAGCCTCTGGGTGGCAATAAATCACAGACATCTTTTCAGTGAGATTTATAGTTTTTTTTTCTTTCTCAATTTAATAAACCTGTAAGGCTTAATCTCTTTTTAAAAATATTTACTCTATTGTAGAGATATGTATGGTTTCATTTTATAGGCTCCTTTTATTCTAGATTCCTTTCACCTACAGTATTAAAGCAATTCATACCAATAGAATCCTATCAGGTCAAAAATGGAAGAAACTTAAAAATCATCTACTATTATCTCTCATTTCATTTCATGAGAAAATTCATCTTCAAAGATGCCAAATGCTTAGGCCAAAGCTACAGAAACAGTGTCACGTCATGAACTAGACCTTAGGTAACCTTATAATCCCTTTAAAAGGTCTAACTATGCCCCAATGAAAAATTATGTTTTAAGTTAACTGGCAAAAAAAATATGTGTTTATTATGGCTAGGAATTTCATTTGGTGTCAATCTGGCATGTATGTAGTGGAAATTATGACAAAATTAAAACAAAATAATGAATATCAAGCCCTATGAGAAGGAAAGAACAACCTATTTTCTAATCAAGTGGGCATATATAATCTAGTTGGTAATTGACCAACAAATGGTAGGCGTTGTTTTTCAAGCAATTATAGAAGTCATTTATAAGGTGGGAAAATAGCTAAATTTTTCACTTCCAAAGACAAACCATAAATCTAGTTACATCTGCCTGTAGCATAGTCACCTCAAATTATGAACATATAAGAGTCTCCCAGAGAAATGTGTATGTGCACCTCCTAAATTTTCTTAGAATTAAAATAGCAAATATCAATTTGTTTTTGGCCAAATATATTACTTACCTAATCATGTTTATTACTTGGCTGAGAATATTTATCAAAAACCTATAATACGTAAAATGGCACTGGATTAGTCATAGGACAATCTGTATTCAGGGGAAAAAACAGCAATCATAATAATAATAACAGAGTCTCCAGAAGAAGAATCTGGGTATTATTATTTAAGAGAGCTTCACACACACACACACACACACACATCACAGTTCCTAAATGGAGCTGCATATTAGAGTGCCCTGCTGCTGCTGCTGCTAAGTTGCTTCAGTTGTGTCTGACTCTGTGCGACCCCATAGACAGCAGCCCACCAGGCTCCCCGTCCCTGGGATTCTCCAGGCAAGAACACTGGAGTGGGTTGCCATTTCCTTCTCCAATGCATGAAAGGGAAAAGTGAAAGGGAAGTCGCTCAGTCGTGTCCAACTCCTAGCGACCCCATGGACTGCAGCCTACCAGGCTCCTCCATCCATGGGATTTTCCAGGCAAGAGTACTGGAGTGGGTTGCCATTGCCTTTTCCGTAGAGTGCCCTAGTGTGCTATAAAGAGAAACTGATATTTTCAGGCCCCCTTTTAGAGCTTCTAACTCTAGGTTTAGGGAAAAATCTGAAAATCTATATTTTTCCAAGTTCTTTTGGTGACTCACATGCAGTCAGTCCACATATCCACTTTCTAGAACCATTATGTAAAATAACATTCTACTTCTCCTGAAAGCCAAAGGCATTACAGCAAGAGATTAGTAGTTTTCAAGCATATTTTATAGCATTTAATGTGAGAGTGAGGACTTCAAAATATTATTTTATTTCCCAGAATGGTCCTGAGCGATGGGTATTGCTACCTGAATTTTCTTAATAAAGGAACTGAGCCTCAAAGATGTTAAGTAAATGGTCTGATATCCCAAATTAAGTCCTTTGCTCTTTACATATTATTGTGCCTCCTCATTACTACCTGTCTACTCTTGGCCTATCTGCGTGCTCAGTCCCTCAGCTGTATCTGACTCTGCATCCCATGGGCTGTAGCCAGCCAGGATTCTCTGCCCATGGAATTTTCCAGGCAAGAATACTGGGCTGGGTTGCTATTTCCTCCTCCAGGAGATCTTTCTGACCCACAAATTGAACATACATCTCCTGTGCCTCCTGCATTGGCAGGTGGGTTTTTTACCATTGCACCACTTGGGAAGCACTATTTATTGGCTTATTTATGCGTCTAATATTCGTAGATCACCTAGTAAGGACTGGGCACTGAGTTATGTAACTGAGTTATATGCGTAGACTATTCTCATTGAGAGCTTTTCTGCTTGAATAAAAATTAAAAGGCAGTCATTCATTTACATTTTAACTTAATAAATCTTCCAATAAAGAACTAGACCTGTGTTTAAGCAAAGACAGCTGCTACTCACCAAGGACATTTGAGGGGCACTTAACACCAAAACATCTCTTTAATGACATTTCATTCTCTTGTGCTCAGTTTGGCTCTCACCATTGGCTTATCTATCTGAGGCAATGTGAAATTTTACTTTAATAACGAGTAGGAAACATGGGATAAACACTGGGATCAGAATGAGACTATCTACCTACTGCCCTGGTTCTGCAACTAACTTCTGCTGCTGCTGCTAAGTCGCTTCAGTCATGTCCAACTTTGTGCAACCCCATAGCCGGCAGCCCACCAGGCTCCCCCATCCCTGGGATTAACTAGATGTTCCTTAAACTCTATATGATATTCTTCCAAAGAAATTCAGTAAATGTTCTAATCCTAATAATCTACAAAGAGTATGTTCTTACCCACCCTGTTTTCCCTACAAAAATATACACAGACACACATTCACACTCAAGAAAAGTCAGCAGCCTGACACCTCATTTCCAAATATCTGCCAACACTTGATCTGGCAAGTTTTATAGATGGGGATTCAGTGACCTTAAGCTTTTATTCCAGAATCAACTGCATTTCAGCAGACTGAGAGCACCTTGCAGGGAACAGGCCCTTTGGAAGAAAGTAATATTAAAAAGAATCAGCAGTTGGTAAAACTGATGGTAGATAATTGGAGTAGGGGGCAATCAAGCTAAATTCTGGGACAGCTTTCAGAAAGCTGTGCTTGCATGGTTAGTTGCTGAATCTGTGTTCTTTAGCCAAGACTTATATGACTGTGCTCCATGAACCTGAAGTTCTGTAAGTAGCTGAGTGAGCTTTGGGGAAGGATGGCCAAGGCCACACATTTATTCAGATGAAAAGACAAAAACATTTTGTGGTTTGCATAGATATATAAGTGCTCTTGCATCACAGCTACTGCCAGCTATTTCAGAAATTCAAAAGCCCCAGATTCTAGAATTCACTCAGATACAAACCAACTTTGTGATCTGGAGCAACTTACTCACCTAGATTTGCCACTAGTTGACTACGTATCATGACTGATGGCTTTCCTGGTGGCTCAGATGGTAAAGAATCTGCCTGCAATGCAGGAGACCTGGATTCAGTCCCTGGGTCTGGAAGATCACCTGGAGAAGAAAATGGCAGCCCACTCCAGTATTCTTGCCTGGAGAATTCCATGGACAGAGGAGCCTGGCAAACTACAATCCATGGCATTGCAAAGAGTTGGATATGACTGAGTGACTAACACACACGCATACATGACTGATCCATGGACTGTTTCTCCACTAGTTAGCTATGTGTCATGATTGAGGGCAGGGTCCATGGTATTCCTGCTTACCGCTGAATCCTCAACATCTAACCCATAGTAAAAACTAAATTTGTGTTTGTTGACATAATGAAAGGGATTAGACTTGATAGTCTCTGGGACCCAATTCGCTCCAGCATCCTATGGCTGTATCCTCTTGGGCGCATACTCACCTCCACCTAAGTCCTTGCTCTAGGCCACTTCACTTATGCTCTACATTGATCTCTCAGGTAAAAGTCTCTTTTAGTCAGTCTCTTCTTTCCCCTCTTAATGTCTCATTACTATACCTGTGGCCAACACCAGCTTAAATTAATTCTAATCTCAAAGCACTTCAAGACTGACCCTGTGCATTCTCATGCATCTTTCACAGTTGTGTATTATCTGTATCTTCATTTCCATCCATTCTCCTGGAGCTTTCTCTTTATATAGATCACTATAGAGCAAATTTGAAGCTACTTAAAAATTCAATAATAAGCCCGGTGCTCACTTCGGCTTATTGTTGAATTCGGCAGCGTGTATACTAAAATAATGATAAGCCTGGCACCAAAGAAAAAGTATTTTTTCTACATGTGGTATAAAGTTACTGAGAAGAAATTATCAAGAAAAACATTATATATATATATATGTTTATACATATATATATATAGATGGAGATGCTGAACACATAAACACACAGATACACAAAATTAAACAACAATTTCTTCAAGTTTAGAGGTTAGATGAGGTAACCACACTTTGATAAAAACTTCATGTTCAGCATAGTGACAGATAACACTGACTGTCAGAATTATAACTCTCACTTTTAGAAAAAAAAGCTCTGTGATCTTGCCTAACCTCTGTACTTCACTGATGAGAAACTGATTCAAATAATTTGTTTTTCTGTCCTTCCTACAGATAATGTAAGAGATGTAGGGCTATTTTTTTTCCCAGTAGCCTTTTTTTTTTTTTTTTCAGAACCATCTTAGAACAGGACATTTTTCTCAGGACTTTTGTTTGGTCTGAAATATAAGATTTTTTAATGTCCCCATTGCCCTTTGAAGAACTGGAGTAACACTGAAAATGTAATTGCTTCAGGGAACTGACAACTAATTATCCCAAAGCCAAAAGAAGGCTAGGCATTTAGATAATGAAATGTCAATCAGTGTAATAGAAGTGTCATTTACTTAATACTTGTCTGTGTTTGAAAGGAATGCACGTGATTTCAAGACACATTCAAATTTCTCTGCAGCAAGGAACATTGTGGGTGCACACAGATTGTGGCTCTCTCTACATATTGTACTTAAAGATATTGCACCAGTGACAGACTTACAGAGACTGGGATGGAAAATACTGCGCACACACGTGTCTGTGTATGTGTGTGTGTGTGTGTGTGTGTGTGTGTGTGTGTGAGCGTGTGCGCTTGTCTGTCAACATGCAGCAGTCTGTCAAATATGGGCCTTCTTGATTTAAGGTTACTAAGCCTGCATCTACAGCTGCATTTCTGCAGATAGCCAGGATGTTTTGTTCAGAGGAAGCTGCAGTGCCCTTGACATTGAACAGTGCCAGAAATGTAACACCAGACCATCAAGCAAGGATTTTGAATGGGTAAAAAGGAAAAATTTTCCATGAATATTTATGGGAAGCTCTGCTCTGCGTGAGTGAAAGTGATAAGGACGTGCTGTTGATAATCAAGTTGGGTTGTTATTTGTATGTAATAATTTTGAAATGGACGAGGGAAGGGGGAAGCCCTACATTTTATTAGATAATCCAGACATTGGGTTATTTAAAAGTTGTTTTTTGTATGCTTGGGCTCCTTCAATATTCCTGGTGCTGGGAATGGATTTGAATGTTTTCATAAACCCTATGTGTGAGTATGAGCAGCTTCATTCTCTGGAGCAAAGACAAACTTCCTCTGTTGGAAGCACGTCACATTTCAGAAGTGATTTCTTAAAACTAAGTTTCATGATAAACAAAATCTAGTACTATATAGCTGTAATCTAGGCTCCTAAAGTCACCTTTGGGTGCCTCAGATGACAAGGAACAACTGGCAGTTCTGATGGTGGTAAAAATATATGTAGCCGTGTATAGTTTCCTGAGGCTGCTATTAACAAACTGGTAGCTTAAACAAAAGAAGTATCTTATCTCAGAGTTCTGGAGGCCAAAATCCAAAATGAAGGTATTTGCAGGGCTACACTCCCCCTGGAGGCTCTAAGGGGAAATTTTTCCTTCCTTTTTCCAGCTTTTGGTGCCTCCAGGCATTCCTTGGCTGTGGCTGTGAAACTCCAATTTCTGGTTTGTCCTTACAAAACTTACTGCTCTGTGTCTGTGTCATCTCCTCATCTGTCTCTTTTAAGGACACATGTAATTGGATTTAGGGGCTCCCCTGATGGCTCAGATGGTAAAGAAACTGCCTGCAATGCAGGAGACTTCGATTTGATCCCTGGGTTGGGAAGATCCCCTGGAGGAGGGCATGGCAACCCACTCCAGTATTCTTGCCTGGAGAATCCCCACAGACAGAGGAGCCTGGAGGGCTACAGTCCATGGGGTTGCAAAGAGTCGGACACCACTGAGCAATTAAGCACACTTGTGGGTCAGATGATAAAGAAACTGCCTGCAATGTGAGAGAACTGGGTTTGATTCCTGGGTCAGGAAGATCCCCTGGAGAAGGAAATGGCTGCCCACTCCAGTACTCTTGCCTGGAGAATTCCATGGACAGAGGAGCTTGGTGGGCTACAGTCCATGAGGTCGCAAAGAGTTGGACATGACTGAGCAACTTTCACTTCACTTCTGGTGACTCAATGGTAAAGAATATGCCTGCCAGTGCAGGAGACACAGGTTTGATCCCCGGATAGGAAAGATCCCCTGGAGAAGGAAATGACAACCCACTCCAGGATTCTTGCCTGGAAAGTCCCATAAACTGCTGGAGGAGTCAGACATGATTCAGCTACTAAACAACAGCAAATTGGATTTAGGGCGTGCCTGGATACACAAAGAGGATCTCATCTGAAAAATTTTCACTGAATCATATCTGCAAAACACATTTTTCCAAATAGAGCTGCATTCATGTGTTCTGGAGGTTGTGGCATGTACTTCTTTGGGGGGGGGATTACCATTCAATCCACGATAGCAGAGATCCCCTTCCGTGATAGCTCAGTTGGTAAAGAATCCACCTGCAATGCAGAAGACCCCGGTTCGATTCCTGGGTCCGGAAGATCCGCTGGAGAAGGGATAGGCTACCCACTCCAGTATTCTTGGGCTTCCCTTGTGGCTCAGCTGGTAAAGAATCTGCCTGCAATGCAGGAGACTTGGGTTTGGTCTCTGAGTTGGGAAGATCTCCTGGAGACGGGAAAGGCTATCCTCTCCTGACCTGGAGAATTCCATGGACTGTATAGTCCATGGGGTTGCAAAAAGTTAGATACGACTGAGCAACTTTCACTTTCACCAACTACCAGGTTGTGCACCGCTATGGGTGTGTGGCCTGTGAGGAAACGGGCCATACAGCAGGAAGTGAGCGGTGGGAGAGTGAGCGAAGCTTCACCTGCCATGCCCCATTGCTCCGCATCACTCACTTTACCACCTGAACCATCCCCTCATTGCTCACATTACTGCCTGAACCACCTTTACCCTCGTCTATGGAAAAATTGTCTTCCACGAATCTGGTCCCTAGTCAAAAATGCTGGGGACTGCTGCCCTATAGGATGTCATGAGTTTTGCTTTTATTACTAAAATGCTGTACTACTCAATAACTAAGACAGGCATGTTTGATCAATAACTACAGTAAATACATGCATTTAATCTTGAGATTCTTTTTTAGATAACTTGTAGACTCTTAAAGCAGCATAAAAGCCCTCACTCCACAGATATATAGGTGACTTTTGTATAGAGTTATATGAATTGATTAAAACATTTTAAATTATGATTAAGACATATAAATATTATGAAGGGGATAGAAGTATTAACATTATCTGATTGTCACATGGAGAGGAAAAGACAACAGATGGGCACCAAAAAAGAACTGGAAGAAAAATACCTCAAAGAATTACCAGTGGCATGTACACATTTTCATTAATTTTTCTGCAAGTATAGGTCACTCAATGTGTAAAGCTAAAGATACATTTTATACTTATACTTTTCTATCTACATTTTTAAAATAAATCTAATGAATCTTTGGGGGTTTTTTTGCCACACCAGGCAGCTTGTGGGAACTCAGTTCCCTGACCAGAGATTGAACCCAGGCTCTTAGCAGTGACAGCTTTGTATAATAACTACTGGACCACCAGGGAATTCCTCTCTTTATCTACCTTTTAAAAATTATTAATAAAAAATACACACAGAGAGAGATGCACACACATTTAAAATAAAAAGTCAAAAGGCATATCAATATCACAGAAACATGAAAATTTTAGAATTGAGTCAGGATAAATCTTGGGTAATATAGCTCAGATTCCCTCATTTCTTTGACATCTTTGATAGAAGGATAATCTACATCTACATCTACTTGGAAACTTCTGGTAACAGAGATCTTGTTCTTTCATAATATAACTCAACCTAACTCACTCTAGTGTTGAACAGCACTAACAGAAAATTCTCCCCCAAATGTATTGTAACATGACTGCATGCCATGTTTAGCCACGGTTTAGCGCTATCACATACGGAAGTACAGATTGTACACTGCGCAACTGTATAGATCCAACAGACTTGTCACCCTCTGGAGCTGTGCAGTGTCAGAGCCCTATCTTGGTGTATGACATCATCCTAGCTGGAGAAATTGTTTCTTGTCTTGCTTTTCCTCTACCTCTTCTTTCTCCTCATATTATTTGATCTCTTCAGAAGGTATGGCCCCCAATATTGCATTGTTTCATTATCCCTGCCTTGTGTTTTCCAGGGAAAAAATGATTCAATAGATTTCATCTTTATTTTGCACTTTTTTGAGGTTTTAGACTCCAAAAAAAGTGGAGGACAGCACAGCTTTGGGATGACTGTCACTGACTCATGATCAAGGAGGATCTCAACACATGAAAAAAAAACTGAGTATGAATGTTATAACCACTAACTAAAAGTGAACACAAAGGAGGAAACAAGTCAAAGAACAATTTATGCCATCCCAGGGTTAGATTCTTCTTTTTAAACATATGTCTGTTAATTCCCACAACAAATCTGTGTAGTAAATGTCATTACAGCCACAGCTCTCCCCTGGAGTCACGCAGAATAGTCCCTCATCTGTCTATTCTCTTTCATCCCTGTTCCCTGTATGTTCCATTCTCTCTGCTGAATTACCTGCCCTGACCCTACCGATACCCTCTTCTCTTAATTCTCTCTTTTACCTGGCAAACTCCTGTTTATCATTCAGATTCCAGATTAGATGTAATCTAATTCCTTGATCCTTTATGTCTAGGCTAAGTGTGCTTCTGATTTGCTCCAAAATACTTTGCGTAACCCAGATGTTATCACTTATATTTGCATCCTAATCACCTGTGCAGACCTGTCTCCTCTCTTAGACTCTAAGTCATGAGATCCAAACCATGTAGAGGGAAGCAGGAGAGTATAATTTAGTAAAGTGGAGTCAGGAAGTAAACCTTGGGCTGACGCTTCCAGTACTTAAAGCCTGGCTCTACCACTTAACTGACTCAGTGACTTCAGATAAGTTACTTAAATGCTTCAGTTCATTCATTTGCAAAGTGAGAATAAAATACTGTTTACTTTCTTTAATTGTTGTGAGCGAGAACACGGTGAGCAAGAGAGTGCATGACACTCAATAGATGTTACTTATTATTATCAGGGTTATTCATGAGTGTATTCTCAATACTGGCACATAGACATTCACATTCTTTGCAGACTTTGGATCAGGCATCTTCTATTATTAATTAAAGCCTTCTCAGATATGTCTTTTGGAAAGATCTTCCTTCAAACCCTCATCTCTGTGGTTTTAATAGCATTACTTATTTGCTACATTAAATCTACTTAAGGTATTCTGCATGTCTTTTTTCTCCTATTAAACCAAAAGATGGTAGCCTCCATATATGTCTCTCTGTTCTTTCAGCAGAAAACAATAGCTGAATGAATTAATGACTCGATAGATAAATCAATGAATTGAAAATCAAAGGAAGTCCTTCAAGACAAGTTGATAAGGGAGTCTGGACTAAAAGGAGGGCTAGAAATTCAGATATTAGACTGAGAGGTTTGAATGAAGACTGAAGAAAAAAGACTGCTTCACATCAAAGGTCAGCAAAACTGAAAAGTCAGTGTTTCCCTCTGTTGGGTAATCTGTTAAGCTTTGTCAATACATGGAATATTCCATGTCACAATCCAAGAGCAAGACTGGTGTAGCCTTTGCATTGGAAACCAAAAAGGAAAAGTCTTGGCTCCCTGAACCAGCTCCTTTGTGCCCTGGTAGCAGAAGGATCCTGTCAAAAATCCTTGGTATAAAGCCCCACATAGCTCATGACTGATTAAGAAGACATTGTTCCACTATGAGACATCACTGGATTTTAAATATCTATGACTGATCATTTCTAGTTCAGCATATTGAGGAGTTAGGGATAATGCTTATACCGAGCAACTTGTTGGAAAGATGACCATGTAACATATGGAAATTCCAAGTCCAGAGAGGACATAGATGTTTATAACAAATTTTAAAATGAAGTAAAAGATTCTGGGAGAATTTTCTGAAGTTTGCACTGATAACAAAGTGTTCAATAAGTTGATCTTTCTAAAAAGAGTTCCCTTGATCAAATAAGTTTGGCAAACCACAACCTATAGGTATTTTTAAAAATTTATAATGCACATGACAATATTAAAATTGCTGGAAAGTCTGGAAATGAGAAAACTTACTTATATTCACCTAAACCTTGAGAGAGAGTGACTTTCCCAAAATTACCCTTGTTGGTAAAAAGAGGACTAGAATCTACTCTGATTTTAAATTTTCTATAAAACTGTACCATCTCTTTTTGGATTGTAGAATAGCTCAGTGGAACAAGATTCTGGAAAAAATTAAGATGAGGCTATTGAGTGAAGTACCTCCAGCTCCACTTTCCTACTGACATTTACCATCTAAGAGCCAACTTATTAATAGTATTGAAGGCCTCAATTCTAGCATATAGGCAGGGAACAGTGCTTAGATATAAATTTTGCTTGCTGTCCTCCTCTACACATTATTCATGATCATTCTGATTTATACGCCCATGTATCAGAAAGGAAGTCTGGTTTCCATATCTGATCCCCTCACCTCCCAAAGCTCCACCACCAAGCATTACTTATGAAGTTTTCACCTGATTTCTTCCCAGAGAGCTTGTGAACATCCCCAGTGAAATTCTCTGAGAAAACGCAAACACTTCCTCTCAGTCTTCATTTGCCTTGACCTTTCTGCAATATTATCTATGGCCCTCACTTCCTTTCAGCTCAATTATTCCTTATTGCTCTTGATCCTCAGGACAGACACCTTAAATAAACTGAAATTTGATTCAAACTACAGAAAATCTATCAGGATTGTTCCTTTGCTGACCTGATAATTACAATGGAATTTTTTTTTTTTTGCAACTTTCCCATTTATTATGGATGGAAAATTGAGAGATTAAGACCCAGGAAACTTGAAATTGAAGGATAAGTCTAACTACTACATTAAGAAATAATATGATATGGACTAAAAATAACCCCTAGCCCTCTGTTTTCTTATCTCTTATCATCTGTGAAGTGAAGGAGTGAGACTAAATGGTTTCTATGATTCTTTCTATTTTGGCCATTCCTGAATATTGAGGAAATGATTCTGTACTCAATTTATGTGACTGTGATCAAATCATTTAACCACTCTGAGTTTCAGCTTAGAGCCTTGCTGCTGCTGCTAAGTCGCTTTAGTCGTGTCCGACTTTGTGCGACCCCATAGACGGCAGCCCACCAGGTTTCACCGTCCCTGGGATTCTCCAGGCAAGAACACTGGAGTGGGTTGCCATTTCCTTCTCCAGTGCATGAAAGGGAAAAGTGAAAGTGAAGTCGCTCCATCGTGTCCGACTCTTAGCAACCCCATGGACTGTAGCCTACCAGGCTCCACCATCTATGGGATTTTCCAGGAAAGAGTACTGGAGTGGGGTGCCATTGCCTTCTCCGGGCCTTTATTATTAATGGATCTTAAAATTGGTTGAAAATTAAATATTCAAATGCTTCATTTTTCCTTTTTCTACCTAACTCTGTAGCATTGGTAATTTGTTCACTGCTTTGAAAAGTGTGATTCACTGCAAACAAAAAGAATCTGTAACTGACAATTTTCTTATAGATTCATACTCTATAATATTTTTAAAAATTAAAAATTAAACATCACATTTTGCTTATTTTGGTATAAAATATGGGAGATAACTTTGGATTGGTTAAGTCATCATATATACAAAATCAGAATTTCATTTTGAAGTTTTAATTGAGATATGTAGTAAGAATTACATGCTTTTAAAATTTTTATATAGATAGGTTTATCTGCTGTTTTACTTTTTGTTTCCAATGTTCCATACCAATTTTGTTTCTCTATATCTCCTTTGCTGTTTTTTTTCATTAAGTTCATATTTTCCAACACAATACTTAAATCCCTTTAATAATTGTTTTACCATATATTTTATAGAAGTTTTCTTAGCAATTGCTCTAGGGCTTATATATTATCGTACTCTAGACTTACACTAAATTAATTTCAGTGAGATATAGAAACATTATTCCATTATAGATTTATTCTCTTTGTTTCTCCATTCTATTATTTTTTACATATTACCTTTTTTATCTATGTTGCAAACTCAACAACACATTGCTATAATTACCACTTAGTATGAGTATGCTGTCTTTTAGAAAAGCTGAGAGAAAGGAGAACAAGCACATATTTGCAGCATTTGCAGTATACTGCATGCTAAGTCACTTCAGTCATGTCAGACTCTTTGCGACCCCATGGACTGTAGCCTGCCAGGCTCCTCTGTCCGTGGAATTCTCCAGGCAAGAATACTGGAGTGGATTTCCATGTCCTCCTCCAAGTAATCTTCTTCCTCTTATTATTTCTGGTTCTCTTCATTTATTTTTATGGATTTGAGTTACTATCTGGAGTCATTTTCTTCATCCAATAGAATTCTGCACCCACCTATTTCCTTTGTGCCTTGAGTTACTTAAGTATGGTTTAGTTATTTGAACTTTTTAATATATTTTAATTATTTGAAAATTATAACAACTGCTTTGACATCTGCTAAATCCAACTTTAGTATCTTCTCAAAGGCAGTTGCCTATTTTTTGACCTGGTCGTTTTCCTGTTCCTTTGTATATCTTGTTATTTTTGGTTCTAAACTGGACATTTTAGATAATATATTATAGCAATTCTGGATACCGAGTCCCACCCAGCACCCACTCTACAACCCAACTCTGAAGCTTGATGTTGGTGTTTGTTGGTTTTAGTGACAGACTGGACTATTTTAGTGACACTATTTCCCTTACAATGTGAGTCCTCTCCTGTCGTTCCTCAGAGGGTGCAATTTCAGGCATGTTTTCTGAGCGATATCTTTGACTATCACTTTCCCTGATCAAGGGCAGATATTAGACATCACTAATTGTTGGCTGATTTTTCTGGGTCATCAATTTCCACATAGCCTGATTTAATTACATTTTGCTCTTTTGGAAGGTTCACTCTTGAGACCACTGATTTTGAGGTTTACTTTGACATCTGAGGGCTTGTTTTAGCTCTCTGTTTCCCTAGTTCTCTCTGGTAAACTAGACAGCCCATGGTTTATCTTATACTTTTCATGGAACTGTAAACTGCCTATTGATTGCTTATCACCCAAATCTTCATTTTTTCTAAGATTTCTCTAAGACTTGAATTTCCTTTGAGAAGAGCTTGAGAGCTCTCTGTTCTCAGGGTCTGCCTGTACTTCTAGGAAAAAAATCTCTGAGCCTTGACTCAGGAAATAGGGATAGGGACATTGGTCTGCTTTACCTAAGACAGCCATGTTTTAAGGGCAAGTTTCTAAGCAGGGACCATAGCCTCTTGCCTTTCCTAGTGTGGGAACTTTATGCTGTGAATGACATAGGACAAGGGTCATATGGACCTTTGTATTTTCAGCTTACCTACCTGAGGTCCAGCTTCTACCTTGTAAATGTTGGCAAGGTGGAGGGAGGGAGCCCATGACCTCTTGGTCAAACTTGCCTGAATTTTTTCACTGCACAGTATACTGGTGGGTTATGACAGATGTGGGAGGCCTTCCCTCCTGACAAGATACAGCAGCTCTTGATCAGGAGCTAAGGGAGAGGAATCTCTGGGTTCTTGGCTATTATTGTTGTTCAGTTGCTAAGTGATGTTTGACTCTTTGCAACTCCATGGTCTGCAGCATGCCAGGATTCCCTGTCCTTCACAGTCTCCCAGAGTTTAAGCAAATCCATGTCCATTGGGTCAGTGATGCTATCTAACCATCTCATCCTCTGCCACTCTCTTCTCCTTTGCCTTCAATTTTTTCCCAGAATCAGGGTCTTTTCCAATGAGTCAGCTCTTTGCATCAGGTAACCAAAGTATTGGAACTTTAGCTTTGGTATCAGTTGAATATCAATTCAATCAGTTGAATCAGTTGATATCAATGAATATCCAAGGTTGATTTCCTTTAGGATTGACTGGTTTGATCTCCTTGCAGTCCAATGGACTCTCAAGCATCTTCTCCAACACCAAAGTTCAAAAGCATCAATTCTTTGAGACTCATCTTCTTTATGGTTCAACTCTCACATCCATATATGACTACTGGAAAAACCACAGGATTGACTAATATGGACTTTTGTCACCAAAGTGTTATCTTTGCTTTATAATATGCTGTCTAGCTTTGTCATAACTTTCCTTCCAAAAGCAAGCATCTTTTAATTTCATGGCTGCAGTCACCATCTGCAGTGATTTTGGAGCCCAAGAAAATAAAGTCTGCTACTGCTTATAATTTTTTCCTTTGTTTTTACTATAAAGTGATGGACCTGGATGCCATGATCTTAGTTTTTGAAATATTGAGTTTTAAGCCAGCTTTTTCACTCTCCTCTTTCACCCTAATCAGGAGACTCTTTAATTCCTCTCTTTCTGCCGTAAGGGTGGTGCCATCTGCATATCTGAGGTTGTCGTTATTTCTCCCTGCAATCTTGATTCCAGCTTGTGATTCATCTAGCCTAGCATTTCTCATGATGTACTCTGCATAGAAGTTAAATAAGCGGGTGACAATATACAGCCTTGATGTACTCCTTTCCCGATTTGGAGCCAGTCTGTTGTTCCATGTCCAGTTCTAACTGTTGCTTCTTAACCCGCATATAGATTTCTCAGGAGACAGGTAATGTGGTCTGGTATTCCCATCTCTTTGCGAATTTTCCACAGCTTGTTGCGATCCACACAGTCAAAGGCTTTAGTGTAGTCAATGAAACAGAAGTAGATGTTTTTCTGGAATTCCCTTGCTTTCTCTATAATTCAACAAATGTTTTTAGTTTGATCTCTGATTCCTCTGCCTTTTCTAAACCCAGCTTGTACATCTGGAAATTCTCAGTTCACACACTGCTGAAGCCTATCTTGAAGGATTTTGAGCATAACCTTACTAGCATGTGAAATGAGCACAACTGTCCAGTACTTTGAACATTCTTTGAGACTGCCCTTCTTCGGGATTGGGAGGAAAACTGACCTTTTCCAGTCCTATGGCCACTGCTGAATTTTCCAAATTTGCTGATATATTTAATGCAGCACTTTAAGAGTGTCATCTTTGGGGATTTGAAATAGTTCAGCTGGAATTCCATCACCTCCACTAGCTTTGTTGTAGTAATACTTCCTAAGGCCCACTTGACTTCACACTCCAGGATGTCTTGCTCTAGGTGGGTGACCACACTATCCTGGTTATCTGGGTCATTAAGATCTTTCTTGTACAGTTCTTCTGTATATTCTTGCCACCTCTCCTAAATCTCATCTGCTTCTGTTAGATCCTTATCATTTCTGTCCTTTACTGTGCCCACCCTTGCATGAAATATTCCCTTGATATCTATTTTCTTGAAGAGATCTCTATCCTTTCCCATTCTTTTGTTTTCATCTATTTTTTTGCATTGTTCACTTATCAAGGCCTTCTTATCTCTCCTTGATATTCTCTGGAACTTTGCATTCAGTTGGGTATAGATCTCCCTATCTCCCTTGTTTTTTCAACTATCTTCTTTCCCTAGCTATTTGTAAAGTCTTCTCAGACAACCACTTTACCTTCTTATATTTCTTTTCCTTTAGGATGGTTTTGGTCCCTACCTCCTGTACCATGTTAAGAACCTCTGTCCATAGTTCTTCAGACATTGTGTCTATCAGATCTAATCCCTTGAATGAATTTGTCACTTCCACTGTATAGTCATAAGGGATTTGATTTAGCTCATACCTGAATGGCCTAGTGGTTTTCCTACTAAGAAGCCACATTGAAGTGGTTTTCTTCAATTTAAGCCTGGATTTTGCAATAAGGAGCTCATGATCTGAGTTACAGTCAGCTCCAGGTCTTGTTTTTGCTGACTGTAAAGAATTTCTCCATTTTGCTGCAAAGAATATAATCAATCTGATTTCGATATTGACCATCTGGCGATGTCCACGTGTAGCGTCATCTCTCGTGCTCTTGGAAGAGGGAGTTTCCTATGTCCAGTACATTCTCTTGGCACAACTCTGTTATCCTTTGCCCTGCTTCATTTTGTACTCCAAGACCAAATTTGCCTGTCACTCCAGGTATCTCTTGACTTTCTACTTTTGCATTCCAGTCCCCTATGATGAAAAGGACATCTTTTTTTGATGTTAGTTCTAGAAGGTCTTGTAGGTCTTCATAGAACTGATCAGCTTCATCTTTTTTGGCATTAGTGGTAGGGGCATAGACTTGGATTACTGTGATGTTGAATGGTTTGTCTTGGAAACGAACAGAGATCATTCTGTCATTTTTGAGACTGCACCCAAGTACTGCATTTTGGACTCTCTTGTTGACTGTGAGGGGAACTCCATTGCTTCTAAGGGATGCTTCCCCACAGTAGTAGTTATGATGGTCATCTGAATTAAATTCTTCCATGCCCGTCCATGTTAGTTTGCCGATTGCTAAAATGTCAGTGTTCACTCTTGCCATATTCTGTTTGACCAGGTCCAATTTACTTTGATTCATGGAACTAAATTTCAGCTTCCTATACAATAGTGTTCTTTATTACATCGGACTTTACTTTCACCACCAGACAGATCCACAAATGAGCATCATTTCCGCTTTGGCCCAGTCATTTCATTCTTTCTGGAGCTATTAGTAATTGCCCTCAGCTCTTCCCCAGGAGCACACTGGACACCTTCTGACCTGGGAGGCTCATCTTCCAGTGTCATTTCTTTTTGCCTTTTCATACTGTCCATGGGGTTCTCAGGGCAAGAATACTGGAGTGGTTTGCCATTCCCTCTTCCAGTGGACGGCGTTTTGTCAGAACTCTTTATGACTGGTCCATCTTGGGTGGCCCTGAATAGCATGGCTCATGGCTTCATTGAGTTACACAAACCCCTTTGCCACAACAAGGCTGTGATCCATGAAGGGGGTTCTTGGAATGAAGTTTCTGTCATGCTGAGCTAGAAAGGAGGAATGGGTTCAAATGTCATAGGCTCTCACTGTTTTTATAAAGTTTTAGTGAATTTTCTTAAATAGATATTTCTCCATTTGTCCTTAGCACAATATCTTCTGTATATGCACTAAGGAAATAGCTTTTGATTATATAGTGAGAAGGTGGCCATCTATAAGCCCAAGAGCTCTCACCATAAACCAACTCTGACAGCTCTTTGATCTTGGACCTCTAGCCTCCAGACTGTGAGAAAATACATTTCTTTTGTTTAACCCACCCAGCCTGTGGTATTTTATGGCAGCCCCAGCCAAATAATATATCACTTCTCCATAGTATTATCACTATATTTTATTTTAGCCATTCTGATGAGTTTTTGGTGACATCACATAGTGCTTTTAATTTGCATTTCCCTAATGATTGAAGATGTTGAGTTCCTTCCCATTTATTTTCATTCTGTGTATCTTCTTTGCTGAAATATCTCTTCATACTTTTTGCTCATTTTATGATTGGATTGTCTTTCATAATGTTTGTGTTGTCAGAGTTCTTCATACTTTTTAGATATGCTGAATATGTGACTTACAAATATTTTCTCTTATTCTGTAGCTTGTATGTTCATCCTCTTAATAGTATCAGTCACAAAGAAAAGTTTTAAATTTTGATGAAGCTGTAACTTAACAAGTTTTCCTTTCACGGCTAGAGCTTTTGATATCACATCTAAGAACTATTTTGTTGTTGTTGTTTAGTCACTAATTCATACCTGACTGTTTGTGATCTCATGGACTGCAGCAGGCCAGGCTTCCCTGTCCTTAACTATCTCCTGGTGTTTGCTCAAACTCATGCCCATTGAGTCGGAAATGCCATCCAACTGTCTCATCATCTGTACTCCTTGCTTAGTCCTACATCCCAAAGAATTTCTATTTTTTAAAGTTTTTTAGTTTTATGTTCTACATTTAAGCCCAGGATCCATTTTAGTGGATATTCATGGGAAACAGTTACTGTATCATAACTAGACTAAGCAGAGGACTGAGGAAATAAAGAGACAGTCTAACTGATAATGACAACAAAAGAGTAAGTATTACGTGGAGGGTACTGAAACTTCCATTAAACAGGTGAGATAAGGACAAAGCTAGTGAGGCCATGTGAGCTTTTGCTAGGATACACAAGGTCAGAGGAGACTCCAGAACCATTTTTATAAAGATCCCTGCTTAGTGCTCTCAGGCAAGTCACTCAGTCTTTCTTGATTCAGTTTCCTTGTAGATAAAATCTTCAAACTAACACACTGATTTGCAGTCTGGAGTACAGGAGGAGTTGAGAGGGTTAGGAGGCATAGTAGCTAAGCAGTGTGGGTAGGCACGAGAACTGACAAGAAAGTGAAATCTCTGAATCTCTCCTACCTTTTCTCTTGGAGCCTATTGCTTCCCATATCATATGCCTTTTCTCCTTGATTCCAAGTGTCCATCTGGTTCCTCATTCTTGCTAATCTCAACCATGGATTGTAGTTGTACAACCCAACCCATTATAACATTTGCTGAGAATGCATCAGAGATTGAAACACCTAGCAAGTTTGCAAAATAATAGTTAAATTATGCATCTAAGTAAACATCCAGGTTTTTAATCAGTGTACTCCCAGTGAACAATAATACTAGATTTAAATGAATTTTTCTATGATTCTTCCCTCCGGCTTTTGTGACCTCCTTCTCCATTACCAATTTCCTAAGAAAAGACTAAGTATTTGGATCTCTGCTGTAATACCTGAGAAACCCAGAGATATAATTATATGTAGATTTTAAATATCATATTTGCCTTTTAATTCAAGGTCATTGGATAATGCCTAGAAATTATAAAAACTGAGAAAAGCCTTTCCAAAAGATTTGATACAAGCAGAAGAGCAATTATACATGTAAGTGTATATCTCCATGGTATACCAAAACTTAGAAAGCCCCTTCCAACTAATAACTTGATTTAGATTGAGAAATTACTACACACACATATACAAGCATACGGTTATACACACACACCCTATACTGATGCACAACATCCACATATCCAGACTCATTCCAATTTTGTGACTAGCCTTCTCTGATCTTAGGCAAATCATATCATTTTTCTCAGTGTCAATTTTCCATCTCTAAAATGAAGAGGTTGAACTAGGTTATTTCTGAAATAACTGATATCACTTCAAGTCTAAAAATAACTTGCTCTTTGTTACTCAACTCGATATTATTTCCTAGTGAAAATCAACAGCTGCTTTTTCTTCTATACTAAGCAAATCATACTTGGCTGACAAAGGTCCATCTAGTCAAAGCTATGGTTTTTCCAGTAGTCATGTATGGATGTGAGAGTTGGGCTATAAAGAAAGCTGAGTGCCAAAGAATTGGTGCTTTTGAACTGTGGTGTTTGAGAAGACTCCTGAGAGCCCCTTGGACTGCAAAGAGATCAAACTAGTCAGTCCTAAAGGAAATCAGTCCTGAATATTCACTTCAGACTGATGATGAAGATGAAACTCTAATACTTTGGCCACCTGATGCGAAGAACTAACTCACTGGAAAAGACCCTGATGCTAGGAAAGATTGAAGGCAGCAGGAGAAGGGGACAACAGAGGATAAGATGGTTGGATGGCATCACCATCTCGATGGACATGAGTTTGAGCAAGCTTCAAGAGTTGGCGATGGACAGGGAAGCCTGGCATGCTGCAGTCCATGGGGTTGCAAAGAATTGGACAGAGCTGAGCAACTGAACTGAATGAAACAAATCACTTTTCTTATTTATTGAGTAAGAGAAGAATGGTATAAAGTACATAAATTTGGGATTATGTGTGTATTTTAATCATCCATAAGATTCTTTAAGTTAACTGGAGGTATATGAAAACCTTAACCTTTGCGATTTATTCCCTGCAGCTTTCCCAGGTTATTGGATTTGAAGACTGAACAAACTGGATGCTCAAACCTCAAGAACAATTCTTTACATGGAAGTTTCAATTCTAGGTACCAAAGGCTTGAACTCTTAGGCTTCTATATTCATATCTGCTTCTAAAGAGCATCTCCCAGGGAGTGTAGCACTTCAGATTTGACTCCGGAAAGAGAATTCACAGTAATTTTCTACTCTGAAGTGTACACTTAAAATAATACATGTCTTTTCTGTTGCTTTATATATAATTTTACATATATATTTTATAAACACCTTATAAATTTTGTTAATTCTGCTTCAATATTTCTAATACTCGTATTTAAGACACAAGGAAGGGACCTCACTGACCTCTTCAATAGTACAACTATGATGTGGGTTCTGAGTTTCCTTTCTGCTTTATAAAAATTTACTAGTGATAAAGAGCTGGAGAAAGAATTTCTCCCCTACCCCTTCCCTGGTCCAGCTGTGTGTTTTTTACATGAGAAGAGTAAGAAATCTCTCCTTTTCCTTATACAACTCACCTGTTCATAATGGGATCTCAGGGGCATTAGAAACTGTACCTTTTTCTGCTCATCTTTCTAGTACTTGAATCATCTCCATTTAAAACAATGTGCTAAGCAAACTTCACAATACTTGGATAATTTTATATACTTCCTATGGCAACCCACTCCAGTATTTTTGCCTGGAGAATCCCATGGACAGAGGAACCTGCCAGGCTACAGTCCATGGGGTCGCAAGAGTTGGACACAATTTAGTGACTAAAAGCAGGGGACAACCTAAAGATCTGTGACTCATTTCAGTGTACAAACTCTGTTATGTTTCTTTGTTAAAAAGTCATATTGCCTTATAATCACATATTCTTTACTGCTGATAAAAGTGATACAATGCCTGACTGTTCTTAATTATCATATCAGTATAGAAAGTGAACTTAATGAAAGCTAGCATTTTTAAATTAATTTGTATTGGAATATAAAATTTGATTTAAAATGTTGTGTTAGTTTCTGCTGTAGAGCAAAGTGAATCAGTTATACATATACCTATATCCACTCTTTTTTAGACTTTTTTTTCCCATATAGGTCATTACAGTTTGGCATGGGAGGGATAAACTGGGAGATTGAGATTGACACATACATACTATTATATATGAAATAGATAACTAATCAGAATCTATTGTATAGCACAGGAAATGCTACTTATTACAGCCTATATGGGAAAAGAATCTGAAACAGAGCCAATGCGTGCATTAAGGAGGAAACCCAGAAAAATACAACAGTTGGAAAATCTGGGTTCAAGCACTTGTTTTGCCATCAATGTATTAACTGCCATTCACCGTCATTCACTCCTTCCAGGACATTGTTTCCTCATGCATAAAAGGAAGGGAATTTGAGAATTCCAACCCTTCAGTTCAGACACGCTAAAATTCTTCTTCTCATCTACTCATCTATTAAAGTGACAAGGTAGGTCTTCTAGACAGTTTTCAAAGGCAAAAATAAGAAAATCAAAGGATTCTTTCTAACATAAGAGAAATAAATAAAAGTGTACCTGGGACACTGCAAAATGATATCAAAGTACAAAGAAGCAATTTACTCACTCTGGGAAAAGAGCAAGATAAGACACGAAGTGATATGCAACTGAGGGATGGCAACAGCTATTAAAACTAAGCAACACATGTAAACCCAAGGCTGATTCATATCAATGTATGGCAAGAGCCACTACAATATTGTAAAGTAATTGACCTCCAACTAAAATAAATAAATTAAAAAAAAAAAAAATAAGCAACGGGATTCTAAATGGAGAGTGGGCAACATTCTGGGACAAATGACCCTTTAGAGAAAAATGTTCAAATATATATATATATATATAATTAGAGAAAAAATATATAATATATATTAATATATTAATATATAATTTATATATATATTTAGAGGGAAATGTTCAAATTATATATATATATATATATATATATGGTTCAGAGATGGTGATTGATCTGAAGACCAAGAACCAATGAATCAAATGTGAGAAAGTACATGTTATAGAAGAAAGTGTTTCTGTATTTATAAAAGAGAAAAATGGACTCAAAGGCTCATTCTTCGCCCTTCCCTATCACACTCAGCTTTGAGTGTCTAATATTTTCTGTTAATGAAGTACAATTTCTGAGATCACTGGCATCTTAAGTCTTAGGAACTGAATCATAAAGTTTCTCCAGCCTTGACAAAACTTACCTGGATTCAAGAGTTAATTTCTCAGGAAGCTGGTCAGTGGATCAAAGTGGAAAAATCCAGAAGTTGAGGTTTTTCTTCCTTTAAAGACCCACTAACCTATGGTCGCTCCTTAAAAGCAGAATCTCTGAGCTCTGGTGAACTTTTCTCTGAGAAGTAACTTGTGCGCTACACTCCTTGGTTTTCCAAATCGCTTGTAACTTCCAAACAAGGTTTAATAGCTGAATCCCACCTGCTCTTAATGGAGAGTGATTTCAGTAGCAATGCTGTAGAATGAATCAAGCATAGAAAGGGTTCTAAAAAGCAGAGGTTTTGATGGAGTTTTAATTCACATGTGGCAGTAGGGAACCCTGAACTCACAATTAAGCCTAAATTTAACTGTAGATTTCCTCCCAATCACTTTATCTCCACTGCATGCTACTATTTAAATGAAGGCCTAACTCGCTCTCTAAGGAAACTTTTCACTCAGACATATTAGAAAGAAAAATGACATTATAATGACTTAAATATGGAGAAAGGATTTTTAAAACTTTTTGCTATTAGGCTAACTGGCTATCATAATTAATTGCTGATGACTGTAACATGGTTTAATGGATAATAAATAGAATGAGAAAGGCAGAAACCTTTGTTTCATTTCTACCTAAGTTCTCTCCTATAAGTTGAAAGATATTAGCCTGCATTTCTAAAGTTTGATTAAAAGAATTAGTTGACTTCTAACCTCACAGAAGACATATACTGAATAATAGATATTTTAAAGGTGTATTCAGAATGTATAGTATGTCTTTATTTTAAAAGTTACCATATGATAATGCATTCCAACCTGAAGAACTCACAAATTATTATAATCACTTCTTTTGTACAAACTTTAAACTTCTTATTTTGTGTTGGGATATAGCTGATTAACAATGCTGTGGTAGTTTCAGGTGAACAGCTAAGGGACTCAGCCATACATATACATGTATCCATTCTCTCTCAAACCCCTCTCCCATCCAGACTGGCACATAACATTGAGTAGAGTTCCATGTGCTGTTACATAATAGGTCCTTGTTGGTTATCCATTTTGAATGTAGCAGTGTACAATCACTTCTTTTAAAGGCTTAAAAATAGTCCTTCCTGTCAGGAAGATGGAAATAAAGTATATTTCATGTTCTTAGGTGATGACTAAGTGTGGTTTGGTTTTATTGCTGTTTAGGCAAGGTCTATTTATACTCTGGTCTAAAATTTCACAATCAGTAGGGTACAAATTCCAGAAGACAAAGTAAGAATTTAAAAGCAGGAGAAGATAAGCAGCAACTGGAAATCTTCCATAAAATCACACCACTTCAAGAGATGGGTCCATCTTACAAATTTTCTGGATAGTAATCAAAGTAAGCTTGTTCTCCAGTAATACAATACGTGTAGTGAATTCTACCTATATGATATAGTTGAAAAAAAGTGAATATTAAACAGAGCTATAACTTTATAGTGGGCTTTCCTGGTGGCCAAGCAATGCAGGAGACCTGCGTTTGATCCCTGGATTGAGAAGATGCTCTGGGGAAGAAAATGGCAAACCACTCTAGTATTCTTGCTTGCGAAATCTCATGGACACAGGAGCCTGGCAGGCTACAGTCCATGAGGTTGAAAAGAGCCAGACATGACTTAATGACTAAACAACAACAACAACATCATTATTGTGGTTGCCTAAACCCAGACCTATTGGACCAAAGCAAATATTGGTTCGCTTAGCTCTTCCACATGGAGGGTACACCTATTAAGTACCAGACCTCATTTGTCCAAACCTCCCAATCTAGGACAATAGCCGTGTGCTCATCCAGATCACAATAATTTAGATCTAGGAGTAAATCATTGAAAATAAATCTAGGGGTAAATCCTATTCAGCCTCTCAATATCTCCAGGTACAGATGAAATGTACCTTGCTTGGATGTATCTCCCTCTCTATTCTAGAACCTGCCATGAAAGATCACTTCTACCACTGCGTCCCAAACCCAGGTCTAGTTCATGCTCCCCTTGACAAATAAAATATGGTTAAATTAATAGGGAAACAAGACTAGGGAGAGTATTTACTCTTTCTAGAAAATCTTTGAATTGAATCAAACTCTCTAAAACTCCATTGGGAGACAATTAACTTTACCTTCTTCACATGCTTATGTTCCTTCACTCTTTCACTCAATGAATGTTTGTTGAGAACCTACTATGTATCAGACACCATGTTAGACTTTAGTGGTATAACATTAGGAAAGAGAATTCCTTCACTTAGGGAACTCATGATCCAGTTTGGCAGAATGATGAGTGAAAGTGAAAGTGTTAGTCACTCAGTCATGTCCGATTCTTTGCAACCCTATGCACTATAGTCCACCAGGCTCCCCTATCCATGGGATTCTCCAAGCAAGAAAACTGGAGTAGGTAGCCATTTCCTTCTCCAAGGGATCTTTCCAACCCAGGGATCAAACCAAGTTCTCTTGCATTGCAGGCAGATTCTTTACTGTCTGAGCCATCAGGGAAGCCCCTGATGAGTTCATATGTCAGCTGCAATTCAGTGTAATAAGTGCCATGTCAGGTCAAGGACAGGGTGCTGAGGTAGGAAAGAAATCAAGAAAGGCTTTCTGGAAAACTCTTCTAAGTTGTCTTGAAGACTAAGTAGTCATCAGCTAGAAATGAGGGTAAAGAAGGTTGCTGGAGTTCTAAAAGTAGTTCAGTTTATCTGTGCTATGAGATGAAGAGTAGAAGATGATGAGATAGGGATCAACACTCAGGCCATATCTTTCAAAAGCACACTGGGATATACTCAGGACATAGCATAAAGCTCTCAAAATCTATGAAAAATCTCAAAAAAATCATCTATGATGAATAAAAAGACAAGACTTCATTTTTTCCTTTCAGCTTCATGGAGGTATAATTGACAAATAAAATTGTAACATATTTAGAGTGAAAATGAGATGATTTGATATGTGCATACATTGTAAAATGATTTCCACCAAGTTAATTAACATATCCATCACCTCATATAGTTATTTTTGATGAGAATACAAGTTCTAGTCTCTCAGCAAATTTTAATTATACAATACAGTATTATCAACTACAGTCACCATATGATACATGAGATCTTCAGACCTTATCCATAATATAACTGAAAATGTGTGCCCTTTGACAAACTCTTCCTATTTCCCCAATTCAGACCCTGACAACCACCATTCTACTCTGTTTCTATGAGTTTGACTTAAAAAATATATATCCATATGTCAGTGATGCCATACAATACTTTTCTTTCTCTGTATGGTTTATTTCACTAAGTATAATAGCTTCCAGTTTCATCCATGCTATCATAAATGACAGAATTTCCCTCTTTTTTAAGGCTGAATAGTATTTCATTGTGTGTATATATCATATTTTCTTTATTCATTAATCTATTGATGGACACATAGGTTGTTTCCATGTCTTGTAAATGCTGCAATGTAATGGGTTGCAGATATCTCTTTGAGATACTGATTTTGTTTCTGTTGGATATACCCAGAAGTGGGATTGCTTAACGATAAGATAGTTGTATTTTTAATTTCTTGAGGAACGTCCATGTTGTTTTCCACAGTGGCTGTACCAGTTTACATTCCAATCAGTAGTACATGAGGGTTCATTTTCCTCTACATCCTTACAAACAATTATGAACTCTTGTTGATTTAAAAAAATAAATAATGGTCATACAACAATGCATTAGTTTCAGAGATATGATATAATGATTTGATGTCTGTATATACTGTGAAATGATCACCACATAAGTGGAGTTAACATTCATAACCATACAGAGTTGCAGTTTTTTCTCTTGTGTTAAGAACTTTTAAGCCCTAGCAACTTTCAGATGTATAGTTCAGGAGTAATAACTATAGTCGCCAAACTGTACATTACATACCCATGATTTATTTTATTATAACTGGAAGTTTGTACCTTTTGATCACATTTATACCCCCTTCATCTATCCCCTAGTCCCTGCCTCTGGAGACCATCAATCTATTCTCTGTATTAATGAGTTCAAGGTTGTTTCTTTGTTCTGTTTTGTTTTTTTCCAGATTACACATAAAAGTAAGATTATATGGTATTTGTTTTTCTTTGTATGACATTTCACTTGGCATAATATCCTCAAAGTCCATCCATGTTGCAGCTATCAGGATTTCCTTCTTTTTATGGCATAATTATGTTCCACTTCATACACGTACAATAGCTTCTTTATCTATTCATTTGTCAATGGACACTTAGGTCATGTTTCAGTCATAGTAAATAATGCTTCAATGAACATGGGAGTGCTTATACACTTTTAAGTTGCTGTTTTTTCTTCCAATAAATGCTCATAAATTGAATTACTGGATCATATAGTGGTTCCATTTTATTTTTTGAGGAATCTTCATATGATTTTCCATTGTAGCTGCACTAGTTTACATTCCTACGCATAGTGCTTGAAGGTTTCCTTTCTCCCACATCATTGCCCACACTCATTATTTCTTATGTTTTGATAATAAATATCCTAACAATTGTGAGATGATATTTCATTTTGATTTTTTAATTTAACTTATTTTTAATTGGGGGATAATTGCTTTACAATGTTGTGTTGGTTTCTGCCATACATCAACATGAATCAGCCATAGGGATACATTTGTGCCCCCTCTTCTGAACCTCCCTCCCACCTACCACACCATCTCGTCCCTCTAGGTTGTCACAGGACACTGAATTGGGCTCCCTATATTATACAACAAATTCTCACTGTCTATTTTACACATGGTAATATATATGTTTCAATGATACTTTCTCAATTTGTCCCACCCTCTTCTTCCCCTGCTGTGTCCACAAGTCTGTTCTCTGTGTCTCTATTGCTGCCCTGCAAATATGTTCACAAGTACCATTATTCTAGATTCGTATTTACACATTAATACAGAATATTTGTTTTTCTCTTTCTGACTTACTTCACTCTATATGAAAGGCTCTAGGTTCATCCACCTCTACAAAACCAATTCAAGTTCATTCTTTTTTATGGCTGAATAATATTCTATTGTATATATGTATCACAACTTCCTTATCCATTTATCTGTCAATGGACTTCAAAGTTGCTTCCATGTCCTGGCTATTGTAAAGAGTGCTGCAATGAACGTTGGCATATTTGTTTGTGCCTTTTTCAATTATGGTTTTCTCAGGGTATATCCCCAGTAGTGGGACTGTTGTGTGATATGGTAGCTTTATTCCTAGTTTTTTAAGGAATCACCAAACTATTCTCCATAGTGGCTGTATCAGTTTACATTCCCACCAACAGTACAAGAGAGTTCCCTTTTCTCATCACTCTCTCTAGCATTTACTGTTTGTAGAGTTTTTGATGATGGCCATTCTGACCAGTGTGAGGTGATACCTCATTGTAGTTTTTTTGCATTTCTCTAACAATAAGTGATATTGAGCATTTTTTCATGTGTATATTAGCCATCTGTATATCTTCTTTGGAGAAATGTCTGATTTTGATTTGCATTTCCCTGGTGATTAGAAACACTGGGCATCTTTTCATGTGTCTGTTGGCTAACTGTATGTCTTTGGGGAAATGTCTGTTCAGTTTGTTGTTAGTGTATAGAAATAACAATGAGATATCACTCACACTTTTCAGAACGGCTATTATTAAAAAGATAAGAAGTAGCAAGTATTGGCAAGCATGTGGAAAAAAGGGAACTCTCTCAAATTATTGGAATGTAAATCTCTGTAGCCACTATAGTAATTAATGTGAAGTTCTCTCAAAAAATTAAAACTGGAACTACCATTTGATCTATAAATTCCACTCCTAGATACTTACGTAAAAAAAAATGAAAAGACTAATTATAAAAGATATATGCACCCCCATGTTCATTGCAGCATTATTTATAATAGCCAAGGTATGTAAGCAAATTAAGTACCCATAGACAAATGAATGGATAAATAAGATGTAGTATATGTATACTATAGAATATTACTCTGTCATAAAAAAGAATGAAATTTTGCCATTTTATATATCGTGGATGGACCAAAAGGATGTTATGCTAAGTAAAATAGGTTTAACAGGGAAAGAAAAATACCATATGACTTCACTTATATGTGGAATCTAAAAACAAAACAAATGAACAAATAACAAAACAGAAATAGGGTTACAGATAGAACTGAAAGGTGGTTGCTAGAGGCATGGGAGGTGGGATCAGATACGAGAAATAAGTGAAGGAGATTAAGAGGTACAAACTTCCAGTTACAAAATAAATGTCATGGGTAGAAAATGTACAGAGTAGGGGGATTTTGTCAATAATAATGTAATATCTTTGTATGGTGACATATGATTTTAAAAAAAGAAATGCAACTGATTTTTGTGTCTTTATTTTGTACCCAGCAACTTTACTGAATTCATTTTGTTAGTTCTAGCAGTTTTTTTTTTGATGGAGTCTTTTTGTTTTGCTATCTATAATATCACGTTATCTGTAAACAGACAATCTTACTTCTTTCTTTTTAATTTAGATGTCTTTTAATTATTTTTCTTACCTAATTACTCTGGTTAGGACTTCCATTACAGTGTTGAATAAAATTGGTAAGAGTGGACATCTTTGTCTTATTCCTGATCTTACAGAAAACATTTTCAACTTTTCATCATTTAATGCAATTTTAGTTTCAGATTTATTATATATGGCCTTTATTATGTTGAGGTACATCTATTCTATACCCAGTTTGTTGAGAATTTTTATCATAAATAAGTGCTGAATTTTGTCAAAATTATTTGCATCTATTGAGATGATCATATAATTTATCCTTCCTTTTACTGATGGAGTACAGCACATTTATCAGTTGGCATAATTGAAACATCCTCACATTGTAGGGATAAATTCCAATTAATTATGCTTTATGGTCATTTTAATATACTTTCACTTGGTATTATTTTGTTGAGAATTTTTGCTTCTGTGTTCATCAAGGATACAGGTTGGTTACCTTTCTTTCCTTGTGGTGTTCTTGTCTGGATTTGGTATCTGGGTAACGCTGGATTTGGTATCTAGGTGATGCTGACTTTTTAAAGTGAGTTTGGAAGTGTTTCTTACTCTTTTATAGTTTGGAAGAGTTTGAGAAGAATTGGAATTTCTTTCTCTTGAAATGTTTGCAGAATTCACCAGTGAAGCCATCTTGTCCTCAACCTTTGTTTGTTGAAAGGTCTTTGGTTATTGTTTCAATCTTCTAATGTGGAGAAGTCACTCAGGTTTTTTTTTTTTCTCTCAGAGGAAATTGCTCCGTGTGTACCTATAGGGGCTTCCCAGGTGGCTGAAGTGGTAAAGAATCCACCTGGCAATGCAGGAGACGGAGGAGACGCGAGTTTGATCCCTGGGTCAGGAAGAGTGAGCACATGTACCTATACATTTGTTGTGTCCATAGGATGAGGGAAGTTCAAGAGCCTTCTATGTCAGCATTTGGTCCCTTCTCATTCCGTTTGCTACATGGCCTCAATTCTTTGGACCATATAAAAAATGTTAAGGAAAACAACAATACAGTATACTAATGCATATATATGGAATTTGAAAGATGGTAACGATAACCCTATATGCGAGACAGAATAAGAGACACAGACGCATGGAACAATTTTATGGACTCTGAGGGAGAAGGTGAGGGTGGGACGTTCTGGGAGAATGGCATTGAGACATGTGTATTGTCATATTGGAAACAGAGCACCATTCCATGTTCGATGCATGTGACAAGGGCTCAGGGCCGGGGCAATGGGATGATCCAGAAGGATGGGATGGGGAGGGAGGTGGGTGGGGGGTCCGGGAAGGGGAACACATGTAAACCCATGGCTGATTCATGTCAATGTATGGCAAAAACTATTACAATATTGTAAAGTAATTAGCCCCCAACTAAAATAAATAAATTTATTAAAAAAAAAAAAAAATGTTAAGGTTGAGTCAGCTGTAAAGAAGGGCTTCTTTGGTGGCTCAGTTGGTAAAGAATCCGCCTGCAATGCAGGAGACTGCTTGCAATTCAGGAGACACGGGTTCAATCCCAGGGTTGTGAAGATCCTCTGGAGAAGGAAATGGCAACCCACTCCAGTATTCTTGCCTGAGAAATCCCATGGACAGAGGAGGTTTGCGGTCTACCTTCCATGAAGTCACAAGAGTTGGACATGACTTACTGATTAAACCATCACCACAACCAGCTATAAGACAATGTATACATTTTACTGACTGTCAGCTGCACAGCAGAGAATTAAGGCAAAAACACGTTCACTGGAGGAAAGTATAAACTTTAGTTCCTATTACTCTATGTTGAAATTGAAGTGTGAAAAACAGCATTTCCTTGAACAACTGAGCAATATTTTCAGTTCACAGATGAGGAAATTAAAAGATAAAGATCAACTATGCTAGTTTCTATCTTAGTATATATGGTAAAATCAGAATTAAGATTTATTCACACCAGATAAGCATGTCTAGACAACAAATTATATGGCATGATGGTTACTTGACATACACTCAGAAAGAGCTAGTTTCTTGCTCTAGTTTGACTGATGGTATTTAGGCAAATGACTACCCACTCTTTACACAAGGATTAAGATTGCTTTTATTTCTAATCTTCTTGAATTTTTAAATGTTATGCTTTCAAATATGAATAACTTTACTTATTACCCACTAGTTTCAGGAAAGTGTGAAAAGCAGAATAATCTTACTTTGTTCAACTGAAATTAAGCCAACTTGGTGTATAGTCAGCCTGAGATTTTTCTACCTGAACTTTAAGATTTTGAATTGCTCCATGTAAGTGTAGTGATATGTCTAGATAAATTTCTCCAAGAAACCTCTACAGGGGAGCTAACCCCTTTTTCCCATGTCAAGTTTCCGTTTACTTTCACCTCAGCATTCATTGTCAGTACTGTGTGTCTAAATAGACCGTGCTCAAGAACCTGCATGCAGATCTCCTAGACGCTCCAGCAGACATCGACGGGTCAGAGTAAACTTTCTCTTTCTTTGGCTATGTGGCATGTGGGATCTTAGTTCCCTAACCAGGGATTGAACATGTGCCCTCTGCAGTAGAAGCATGGAGCCTTAACTGGACCTGGATAAACTTTATATGAATCTTAAACCACTGTTCAACTGGACAAGTTTTCTCATCTATTTTTCTACCACAGTCACAGATTTGTTTAAAATTTTTATACAAATTTTTGGGTACTAATGTTTATTGAGCAGTTACCACAGGCCTTTCAACTTTCTAAGTGTTTTAACCCATTTGATTTTTATAATAACTCTATAATTGCTTTTGTTAACTTCCCATTATGTACACAGAAAATGAAGCGAACAGTTGGGGTTTAGAAAGACTAGGAAACTTGCCCCAAACTATACAGCTAGTAAACAGTTATAGAGTCAGAATTCAAGACTGAATAGTTCGATTCCACCACAAGTTCAATTCAAGCTAAATCACTGTATGCATCGTCTCTCCAGGATGAAGTTACAACAATTCCAGTCTTCAATTTCCTTATGCTGAGGATACTTCCCACTTTGTGAAGTGATTTTGTGTTTACAAAGCATTCTCATTGCTTTTCTTCTCTGGAACTGACTTAAACCATCTGAGGTTATCTGGACAAGTTTTCAGATCTACATTTCAGAGAAATAACTGGCTCTTGTGGGGATGGTTTATCTAATGTTTGGAGTGCTAAGACCATACTCTGGATCATCTGTCTCATTTACTATTTCCAACAGGAATTCCTTTCCCTACTATATAGCATATTTTTATTATACAAGCAAAATGAGAATAGAAATACCACCTAAGTGCCATTCTAAACTATTCCTCTGGGCTTTTCAGGGCCTATGGTTTGCATAAGAAGATGACTGAATGACAGCTCTGTGATGTAGAGAAATGCAACTCAGAACTGGAAGGAATTGTCAAGAATCAAGGAAAACAAATACTATCAGTGGCAAATGGGCCCCAAACTCAGGTTAATCTCATCATTTAAGTCCTAAATGAGAAGTCATGCCCAGAAATTGACATTAGAGAAAATCAGGATTTACAACAGCAAAAACAAGAGGCAGGATGGTACACATTGAATACATTAAATGAACACTAACCAAAGTTAGGTCACTCAGTTCAGTTCAGTCACTCAGTCGTGTCCGAGTCTTTGCAACCCCATGAATCGCAGCATGCCAGGCCTACCTATCCATCAACAACTCCCAGAGTCTACCCAAACCCATGTCCATCGAGTCGGTGATGCCATCCAGCCATCTCATCTTCTGTTGTCCTCTTCTCCTCCTGCCCCCAATCCTTCCCAGCATTAGGGTCTTTTCCAATGAGTCAGCTCTTCACATCAGGTGGCCTAAGTATTGCAGTTTCAGCTTCAACATCAGTCCTTCCAATGAACACCCAGGACTGATCTTCTTTAGGATGGACTGGTTGGATCTCCTTGCAGTCCAAGGGGCTCTCAAGAGTCTTATCCAACACCACAGTTCAAAAGCATCAATTCTTTGGCGCTCAGCTTTCTTTACTGTCCAACTCTCACATCCATACATGACCACTGGAAAAACAATAGCCTTGACTAGACACACCTTTGTTGACAAAGTAATGTCTCTGCTTTTCAATATGCTGTCTAGGTTGGTCATAACTTTCCTTCCAAGGAGTAAGCATCTTTTAATTTCATGGCTTTAATCACCATCTGCAGTGATTTTGGAGCCCAAAAAAATAAAGTCTGACACTGTTTCCACTGTTTCCCCGTCTATTTGCCATGAAGTGATGGGACCAGATGCCATGATCTTAGTTTTCTGAATGTTGAGCTTTAAGCCAACTGTTTCACTCTCCTCTTTCACTTTCATCAATTGCCAATGTTTGTCAGAAATAGAATCAGTGGGCTGAAATCACTCTGGGCAAGGTCTCCTTTATAGCCAAATAAGAATCATAATTCTGTTAGTATAAACTGACTCGGATACCTGAATGAGGGAAAGTCAATTTCTGAGAAGAGTCTGAATATAATTATGGGAAAAAATGCCAAGGCTAGCAATCAGGGAGATTTGGATTCTGATTTCTGCCTCAGGACTGATTTGTAATAAAATCTTTTATGCAAGTCATTTAATCTCTCTAGGATTATTTGATCACCTCAAAAACAGGTATCTGCCCTGCTTGCATTTGAAGGCTTAATGTGACAGTCATGTGAGAAAGTAGGTGTGAAAGAAATTAAAGAGCAAAAATTTGAAGTACGCATGAACGAGTTTAAATGATCTGAGCAATAACAGGAATCTCCTCAGGATGGGCCAATGGTATAGTACATGTCTGGGAAGAAATATTTACTGACAGTATACAATATACCAGGCATTGTGTTGGGCACTTCTCACCATTCTCTGTGATATAGGGAATATCATACATCAAACATATAGGAGAATACTGGAAGATTCCAGAATCGATAGACATGGATGAGAAGCATTCAAGGAGGCAATAATTTGATGTTTGGGGCTTGAGGAGGTGCCTTGAGATCTTCTAAGACACAATTTCTATGAGAGTTATATTGATGTAGAATTCATATTTCAAGGCAGTTGGGAGTATCTGTTCATTTCCTAAATAAACAAATTTGCTTCTGCTCTTTCACAATGAGAAGCTGTTTCTCACCCCGTACAGCTCACTTTCTTTATTATAATAGAGGCCTTGTAAAAAAAAAAAAAAAAAAGGTCATATGGATGGATCAGGATGAATTTGTGATCATTCTCAGAAAAGCCATCTCAAAGAACTTGTGTGGTTGAAAGAGGGTGAGTTACACGAAGCACATTTTCCTTTCCTCCTCCTCCTCCTCCTCTTTGTCCTCTTTTTCCTTGTCTCCTTCTCCATCATCATCATCATCATCTGAAAGCTGGGAAACCCCCTCTGTCTTTGAACGAGTCAGGTAGCCTTTCTTTCTGCAGTGTTCCCATATGTGAAAAAAGAGAGTTGGATTGGTATTCCCAATGTTTCTCAGCTGTAAATTTTAAGAATTGTCAAAAAAATCATAATGAGCTCATTCTGTATAAAACATAAGGAAAAGGAGATAACATAGATCACAATCTCTGCCCTCAAGCGGCTTAGAAATTAGAAGACATTTTATTTATGTTACATTTTAATATATTTATATTATATTTTTAAAAGTCCACATTCACAACAAAAATTACTAGGAAAAAGTATCACTAGGAAATACTGAAATCTTATTATTATATATAATATTTAAGAGTATTTATCTTTGAAAGGATTAATCAGCTTATTCACCTCTTTCCTTTACCATAACACCTTATCCTCCCCTGCTCCTATGCTACATACTTCTGCATTTCCTGCTTCCAAAGTTCTATTCATGATTCATAGCCAAAGCCTTAAATACCACATCCATCAAAA
This sequence comes from Giraffa tippelskirchi, assembly GCF_054371585.1. Lineage (NCBI taxonomy): Eukaryota > Metazoa > Chordata > Mammalia > Artiodactyla > Giraffidae > Giraffa > Giraffa tippelskirchi. The sequence goes on from NC_137284.1 coordinate 25,385,436, forward strand.
GGCCTTCCTCCCTCAAAGAAGAGAGGATCACACTGTCCTTAAATTCCAGTTCTACTTCCTGATTTGCCTGAGTAGCATCAAAGTCAGGAGGCATCTGAGATGCATTCTATTTTGAAGAGTGAAAGTGCTGACTTTAAAGTCTGGTTCAACCTCTGATTAGCTAGCGACTTCCCTAAGCCTTCAATTCCCCTCCAGTAAAGTCAGTCTGATACTGATCTCTTCTGCACAGGGCTGTTGGGCAGATTGAACGAGGTAATGTGTGCACGTGCTTAGCAGAGATTCAGTGACCATATTTGAATCCTCTCCTGGCAATCATTTAGGTTAGCTTTCTACTCCCGTCATTCTTGTATCTGTTTTGTCTTCTCTGGAAGAGAATAAAATCTGAAGACACGAAACTCTTCTCTTACTTATCCTGCGCATTTTCCTCCTCATCCCACCCCATCCCTCTCCTCAGGACTTAGCACACATTCTCTTTATCTGTAAATTGTGTCACATTGGTGTCAGTCTGTACAAATATTCTCGGAAGCCTGTTAAGAATGTTCAGTAATGTACATGTCAACATTCACGAGGACAGAATGGAAACCTCTCTTTGTCTTCTTTCTACTCCCCAACCTCACTCTTCCCTTGCTGGCTCTGGAGAGGAGGCTGCAGTTAGAATAAAATGACCATAAGAAAATTATCAACTTTCTAATAAAAATCCCTGTTGTTAAAAATTCAGCCTCTGGCACAATCCCTAAGGGAGAGCACATGTTCCCATGATGTACTTAGCCAATTTGTGAGCCCTGCCTTGGTGAGCACAGAACCTCCACTGACTCTGGAAAATAATCAGCTGGAGCCTTGAATCATGAAGCATGAAAGCTCAGCACTGCGCTGTCTCCAGCTGACACACCAGCTCCTGTCATTGAAGGTCATCCAGCCACAAGACTGTCAGAGCAAAATTCAGTCACCTGTGTCTTTCCTCTCCTTCCTCTCAACCCTGGGCTCCAGCCTAACCCTGTTCCCTTTCCTGAGTCCTTTTGCAACTGCCTCAGGGTTTGGCAGTTTTCCACTGTGTTCAACTTACCAGGCTATAAAAACCTGACTGAGAAATACCAAATGTGTTTATAGGACTTCTGATGGCTCTTCCCCTAGATCATAAATATGAAATACTTTGTCACATTTCTCAGAAGACATTCCATCTCCCAGATTCAACAGGCAGCAACAATTTACTCATCACCAGACTGTACCACATTCTCAACGTCACAGTTTTCAGTCAAGTCCATGCACGCAGCTGCCCTGTGCTAACTAGAGTGGGACAATATTAAGCTATGTACTCTGAGTGGTCACATCTTAATGATGGTTTCTAAACTGTAAGAAATTTGTTTGGTGGCCTCTGCACATCCTAACAGCTAAAGTAGAAGTGTCTGAGACTCTGATGTTCAAGACTTTCTGTCCCTGCTGTTACAGTAAACGTAGGCAGTGCTGACTGTGGATAAATCACAGATTTAGAAATCAGACAGACATCTGTTCTGCTGTCTACAGGATGTGTCACCTGGGAAGTTAATTTTCTAAGCCTCACTTTCCTCGTAAAAATAAACTAACAAGAAATAACAAAATTACTTAATAGCATTATTCATGACACTAAAGTGAAGTAATATACACACAGTGAAGCAGTTGGCATTGATGCTGGATGGCATCACCAACTCAATGGACATGAGTTTGAGTAAGCTCCAAGAGATGGTGAAGGACATGGAAGCCTGGGAGGCTGCAGTCCATGGAGTCACAAAGAGTCGGACATGATTGAAGGACTGAACAACAGCAACAAGTAAAGTTGCCAATAAAAGACAAAAACACTTCTATACCCATCACAAAATGGAAATATTAAGGCCAAAATGGTTACTGAGCCCTCAGAAGTATTATCTTATTCTGGCTGAGTCACCTGGACTTGGTGCAGAATTCAGAAAGATTTTATTTCACTCCAAGATGCATGATACCATCTCTATTTTTTTTCCTTCATCCTAATCAATCCAAGATTAACTGGTGTTCTCTATGAATGATGCTTTAGGCATCTAGGAATGATTGTGTAGGATGATTCTTTAGGTATCTGTCTCTTCTGCTGGAATAAAAGATCTCAAGGGCAAGATTATGTCTTTACTTTCTTTATCCACCTCACCTATTCCTGTTCAACAGGAGAAGACCACAGACTAATTGCTAGTGTCAGGTCAGCTACTCAGTACCCAGCTGATATCTCCAGGGGACTTTATTTCTTCTTTCTGAAGTGTTAGCTACTATTTATCTTATAAATAGAAGGGACTATTCAGGACCTTCCTGAAGATGTTAAGAAGAGGGTGGTGAGCATACACAGAAGAACTGTACAGAGAAGATCTTCATGACCCAGGTAACCACAATGGTGTGATCACTCACCTACAGTCAGACATCCTGGAATGTGAAGTCAAGTGGGCCTTAGGGAAGCATTCTACGAACAAAGTTAGTGGAGGTGATGAGATTCCAGTTGAACTATTTCAAATCCTAAAAGATGATGCTGTGAAAGTGCTGCACTCATTATGCCAGCAAATTTGGAAAACTCAGCAGTGGCCACAGGCCTAGAAAAAGTCAGTTTTCACTCCAGTCCCAAAGAAGGGCAATGCCAAAGAATGTTCAGACTACCACACAATTGCACTCTTCTCACATGCTAGCAAAGTAATGCTCAAAATTCTTCAAGCCAGGCCTCAACAGTATGTGAACCGTGAACTTCCAGATGTTCAAGCTGGATTTAGAAAAGGCAGAGGAACCAGAGATCAAATTGCCAACATCTGTTGGATCATTGAAAAAGCAAAAGAGTTCCAGAAAAACATCTGTTTCTGCTTTATTGACTATGCCAAAGCCTTTGACTGTGTGGATCACAATAGACTGTGGAAAATTCTGAAAGAGATGGGAATACCAGACCACCTTACCTGCCTCCTGAGACATGTGTATGCAGGTCAAGAAACAACAGTTAAAACTGGACATGGAAAAACAGACTGGTTCCAAATCAGGAAAGGAGTACGTCAAGGCTGTATATTGTCACCCTGCTTATTTAACTTATATGCAGAGTACATCATGTGAAATGCTGGGCTGGATGAAGCACAAGCTGGAATCAAGATTTCCAGAAGAAATACCAATAACTTCAGATATGCAGATGATACCACCCTTATGTCAGAAAGTGAAGAACTAAAGAGCCTCTTGATGAAAGTGAAAGAGGAGAGTGAAAAAGTTGGCTTAAAACTTAACATTCAGAAATCTAAGATCATGGCATCTGGTCTCATGCCTTCATGGCAAATAGATGGGGAAACAATGGAAACAGTGACCGACATTTTTTGGGACTTCAAAATCACTGCAGATGGTGACTGCAGTCATGATATTAAAAGATGTTTGCTCCTTGGAAGAAAAGCTATGACCAACGTATACAGCACATTAAAAAGCAGAGACATTTCTTTGCCGACAAAGGTCCATCTAGTCAAAGCTATGGTTTTTCCAGTAGCCATGTATGGATGTGAGAGTTGGAATATAAAGAAAGCTAAGCACTGAAGAATTGATGCTTTTGAACTGTGGTGTTGGAGAAGACTCTTGAGAGTCCCTTGGACTGCAAGGAGATCCAACCAGTCCACCCTAAAGGAAATCAGTCCTGATTATTCATTGGAAGAACTGTTGCTGAAGCTGAAACTCCAATACTTTGACCACCTGATGCAAAGAACTGACTCATTGGAAATGATCCTGATGCTGGGAAAGATCGAAGGCAGGAAGAGAAGGGGATGATAGAGGATGAGATGGTTGGATGGCATCACTGAATTGATGGACATGAGTTTGAGCAAGCTCTGGGAATTGATGATGGTCAGGGAAGCCTGACATGCTGCAATCCATGGGGTTGCAAAGAGTTGGACACGACTGAGTGACAGAACTGAACTGAACTGATTCAGGATCTTGGCATTGTTTTGTTTACATGCTTTGTTTACATGTGCTGTCTCATTTAATCTTCACAACTCTCTGTGAGGTAGACACTCTCATTATTTATCTAGTACAGATGAAAGAACTGAGGCTTAGGGGGTGTTAAACAAACTCACCAAAGGTCAGACAGTATACGACTAAACCTGAATCCAAAAAAGATCTTACTGAATATAAAGGCCTCTGACTAAATACCTATTCACAACAAGTATTGATTGCTGTAATGAGGCTGAGCAATCACCATGAAGTGTTGTTGGTGGATTTTGTTATTGAATTTCAAGTTTTTCAGACCACCTGACTCCCTTTGACAGTTGGATAGCTCAAAACTACATTTACCATCACAATCATCTCATATAACCAGAGATTCAGGTTCAAATCTGACCTTCTTATTCTTAGAATTCACATTTCAGCAAGAACTTGTATAGCATCAGTGTACCTGCCCTGTATGGACACTCCTGATATGTGACAGTATATTCTTCCAACCTCATACATCCTCACTGGCCAAAGGTTTCTAGATGTGAAGACACTATACTGAATGTTGGTGAACTATTTCTCTATTTTTCAGGAACTTCACTCAAAGAAGATATTGAAGTTTGGGACCTGGGCATGCCAGGTTAAAAATGGGACAAACAAGTTTCACTGGATAAAAACATGAGCCTAATGAGGGGGTAAATGCCAATTGTCACCTGAATATTTTCAGGGACCCGCACTTCCCACAAAGGTCCCTTCCAGCTTTGAGACTTAAGAGATGGGTCTAAAACTTCTGTACATTGTACTGCCACAGGCCAGGTTATGTTACTGCTCAGATGAAAATACAGAAAACAGGTTTAGCTTGTTTTGAGATAACACAGAAATCAGAGTTGGTAGGGAAGCCAGAATGATTTTGAAGACAGTTGAGTCATTATCTTGTACTAACAGAAATGAAGAGGATCTTTTCTGGACTCTGTACTTGGAAGTCCACATTGCCTCCATAACAAAAAAATAAATCCTGTCCCCTCTACCCCTCTTCACAAGCCCCCGGTCAGTGTACATCTTCTGTCCTCAAATGAGCTTGGCTAATTGATTCTCTTAACACTGGGGGTGACTTTCTCAGATGGTTTCCTCCTAATCTTTTTGGCTGTCTCTAATCCTATTAGCAAGTTCTCATCACAGAACATTAATGTGGTTGTATCTGATTTCATTTTTTTGCCAATACCCTAGAAAATGCAGCAGCTTATTAGTGACTTTTTATGTCATGTGGCTTTAGCAAAATCGAATGCTAATGAGATGTGATTGGGTGGAAAATTATAGCACTAAGGTGCTTGCCTTCAGTAATTGCAGCACAGACTTTAGTTTGAAATGGTGGGTGGGGGGGGTACCAGATTTTCTTTTACTTAATAGTGATCTCTGAGGCATAGAAAGTTACTGTGTATTTATAATTATGCAGCAGATAATTAAGTGGCTTTCACTGGCGGACTGTTGAACAGCCTTGCAGATCCCAGAGATGGTCAAGAAAAGCAACAGCCAGACTACAGTTGCATTGTCTCTTCTGAAAACTCACTTGTAACCTCCTCCCTGCCCCTAAAGGAGCAGAAAGGGATGCAGGATCATAACAATAATTGTGGTCTTGTCTAAAATAAACTTATTAAATGAGACAGATTCTTTACTTAGTACTCAGGAGCCAAATGATTTGACAGCTTTTCTTGCCATTGAATTTCAAGCAGAAATCAATGTACATTATACAGTTGCAATAGCTGAGATTGCAAAAGACTCAAGGAAGATGTAAAGACTGTGATTTACTGAAATATTTCATCACTGTAATGATCAGGAGATGGAGTAAAATTTGTCCATGGACTATATCTTATATCTTGTTCATTTTTGTATGTGTCAGAAGAGCTACTTGCATAAGCTCCACAATTGTAGTATTCATGTTGCAAAATCATAACTGTCCAACTGAAAAGAATTGTCTCTACATTCAGAAAAACTTTAAGAATGAGAAGCTGCTTTATGGGAACTTGTATATCATCATTCAACCGTAGATGGTGCTACCCAGAGATTCTGGCATAGTTTATGACAAATACCATGACTAGGGGTTGTTAAACTCAATGGGATGTATTCCCTGTGCCACCACATGGCACTAAAGGGACAAAGAAGAGACTGTCAGAGAGCTTTTGCATAATTCAAGCAACTAACTTGTTCTTTCTTTTTTAGAGTCATATACAATTAATACGCTTCCCTGTGGCTCAGCTGGTAAAGAATCTGCCTGCAATGCGGGAGACCTGGGTTTGATTCCTGGGTTGGGAAGATCCCCTGGAGAAAGCAAAAGCTACCCACTCCAGTATTCTGGCCTGGAGAATTCCATGGACTGTATAGCCCACGGGGTCGCAAAGAGTCAGACACAACTGAGCAACTTTCACTTTCACACACACAATTAATACATGTACATTATACAATTGCACAATATATACACTATTATAGGACTTCCCTGGTAGCTCAGTGGTAAAGAATCTACCTGCCAATGCACAAGACATGGGTTTGATCCCTTGGTCAGGAAGATCCCCTGGAGAAGGAAATGGTAACCCACTCCATTATTCTTGCCTGGGAAATCCCATGAACAGTGGAGCCTGGTGGCCTATAGTGCATGGGGTCACAAAAGAGTTGGATATGACTTAGCAACTAAACACTACCATTATAAAATTCCTTAAATTGAGGAAAGTTTGAAAATTCACCTCTATAATCTACAGTGAAGATTAGCATAAGACAAGGTGCTATCCTGAAGAATTAACAGATGACCACAAAATATTCAAAACTAATCATCAACCACCAGAGAACAGAAACTTATATTCTGCTAACTTTATCCAACTCTGTTCCTTCTCTTCAGATTCTGCCTTCTCCCATATCTGCACTCAAGGACTTTTTGTCCTTCATCATTTGCAACTAACTTGTTTTGTATGTCAACTATCTCTAACACCAACAACTTCTGCAAGTTCGCACAAGTAACTATCCTGCCAGTCTAAAATCTAGAGAAAGATATAACAATTTTTAAAGGAGGAAAAATATAAACCTAAATGACAATGATTAGCACCTGAAGGATATTCTTCTCCTTAATTATCAGTAAAACTACTGATTGTCTTTTAGAAGTTAAATATCTACTTCTAAAAAGGATGTGAAGTGGTTTACAGTAAGAGCATCATATGGTAAAAGTTTCAGTCACTCATTGCTCTGTATCAAACTACCCCAAGACTTAATGGCATAAAACAACACCTGCTTTATTCTATATACAATTGTATGATCAAGAACTTGGAAATGAAACCGTAGGATGGCTTATCTCTGCTCAGTGACTGGCATCTCAGCTGGGGTGGTTTGAACACCCTGAATTGCTTGGGCAATACATATGTGGAGTCTCAAGTTGTTGGGGGTTTCCTTGAGTCTTCCCTATGCCTACCAGCCAAGGATAGAACTGAAGTGATTCCTTCATTCACATGTCTAGCATTGTTGGAATGACTGGCATAGCTGAGACTGATGGGTCTCCCTCTTTCCCTTCATGGATTCTCTCCAGGCAGCTTCCTCAAAGTTTACAAGTCTTTGAGTAGTTGGACTTCTTACATGATGAGTAGTTTTCCCTTGTAATCTAAGAGGCCTATATGGAAACTGTGAAGCCTCTTGTGAATGATCTGATTTCATGTCCTAGTGCCTGACCTCTGCTGCATTCTAGTGGTCAAACATGTCACTAACACGGACCTTGATTCAAGAGCAGAGGAATTAATCTTCTCAATGGAAGGAGTAGCACTGTACATCCAGCTGCCTTAATGTACTCTATCTGGTGTTGAGACTGATGACAGCTGCACAACTGATGGAACAAGTAATTATACTGAAAAACTAGGCTAATAACATGTCCTGCTACTACTGTGGAGTTTAACCCTGAGCTTCCAACTGATCAAGGCAAAGAGGAAAGAAAAACACAGCAACATAGTGTTCATTAATTATTTCAAAAAGGTCATGCTAGAAATTTTCAGTTGTTTCCCAGAGAATAAAATAATAATCAACAAAGACAGAATAAGTGATGTGTATTTTAGGCAGTTCCTTTCTTCCTAACTCTCCTTTTCCACCTCAGTAACCCAGTTCACCCTTTTGGTGGCAGTCATTCTGGATAGGAAACTAACTGCCTAGAATGGGGCTTGAGATTAAGAAGAAAGGAAAAAGAAATAAGGGAAATGACAGTGAGCTGTATTAACCAAAGGATAGGAAAAACAAAGAAGAAAAGGAGCGAGAGAAAGACTGACAGACAGAGAAAGAACCATAAATTAGACAGAACGTTGTTTTGTTCTGCCTTGTGAAGAGTTTCTCCAGTCACAAACTCGAATATCTATGAGATCTGGCAGGTGCCTAAAATATCTGAAACATGTGAAGTATAAAGAACATAGAAAGAAGCAGAGCCTCTGTTAAGTGGTAGCAGCTCCTCACCTGTTGGCCTGCTCTCCCTCTGAGAGTGTGTTCTTGCTTAAGTAAATCTTCACATGACTTTCTTAACCTCCCTGCCACTCTGTCTCCAAATGCTCACCTTGACAAAGGAAAAACCTTAAAGTCACCAGGAGCATGATAACAGGGGTTTGCAGATGTGACCTTTCTCAGTCTGGTTTCTTAAGTTTTAAGACCTATCACTTCCTGAAATAATTATTTGGGGAGAAATTAGAGGAGGTGTTTTTATTGTTCACAAGGGATAAAATAATGAACTCAGCCAGGCTAGTGCCAAATACTGACGCTTGTTCAAATCCAAAGTCTTAGAGCTGAGAAACGCATAAGTGTATTCTGTAAGGCAAGCTACTGCTATGCCGTTTACCTCTGATTGCTACTTTTTTAACATCCAAGGTGCTAAAAGCTAAAAGAGGACTCTAATATGTTGTTTACTATGGAAAATCAGACAATGTTAGTAACCCTTAAATTCTGACCTTCGTTTTCTTTTCCCTCCTTTAATGCACTGCCATTAAAAAACAGTATTGCCATAAAACCAGCAGATGAGTAGCACTCTCTTTTTAATCAAAAATATTTGTCCTTAAAAAGTAGAATTGTTAGTAAAACATGCTGCTGCTATAGTTGGTTTCTTCCTTTCGAAAATTCTTGGTAGAGGATGATAGTGTTTACAGTGATCTGAACTCCCTTTACATCTTTGATTTTTACCCAGTCTCTCTTTTGCTAGCCTGTTTAAATTTAATCACTGTATCTTCCAGTTTTGAGATAGTCAAGCCTGAATACTCCTTATATCTCTGTCCCCATGGCTTTCCTTTCAATGTGTCATGTCACCATGAAGTGTGATCTTTCCATTAAAATGTGTCAGCCTTTGCTGAGATACGCAAAGCTCAGCTGAGTTCCACAAATTATGTAAATTTTCAAATGTTTGGATCCTTAATGTTTTCTTTGATGGCCAGTTTGTTCTGACTCATTGATTGGAGAAAATTAGGTGAGATGTAAGAAATAGGAAGTGTTACTTCCTTTAGATTGGGGTTGATTATCCTGAATAAGGAGGTGAACTTTCTAATAAAATGACCCTGATATTTTCCATTTACCTAGTCGCCCATTAGCTACCTGTACTCCGTGGTAAAAAAAGATCTTAGTTCCTCCCTATTAACACATTAATATCATTCAGTCTTAATTGCAGACATAGACTTTCGTAAACTAATGCAACAGAACAAAAGATATCATTTTAAAAAATGAGTTTTATGAGAAAGGGAAGAATTCACTTTATTTTAGGACCAAGGAAATGTATTACAAATCAGAGGCATTTCAGGTCCTTTGGTTTCATGCATATTCTGTCTTCATGATAATGGACAGCTGTGCTCTTGTGAACTTCTGAAAATCAGCTAACTTTGGTCAGAGCTAGAGTTATTAAAGGTAGAGGGCAAAAGAAAAAGACTCTCTCCTTCTGAGTGTGCACTTTCACTGCGGCATTACTGTAAGCTTTCTCATCAACCCTTTAACTGACATTCACAGTAATGGAATTTATCATCATTCACTCCCTGACACAAAGGGTCCAGAATTAACAGGACCTGTCCTTCATTGTTAAGTACTGCACAATTCCTTTCAGGATCTTATATGAGGATCCTGCTGGTTCTATTGATATTAGTTTTCTCCTAATGGAAAATTTATTTCCTCTGTAATTCATATTAAAGGTACACAGCGTGTACCCAAACAGGCAAACCTACCAGTGACCAGACAGAGAGAATGGACCAAATTAGAGACCCTTTTTAATGAAAGGCCCAGGTGTGAAAAAAGCTTGGAACCATAAGCAATTGTAGCAATTTCTTGAAGCAATTGCTTCAAGAAAACATGGGATTTTATGGTCACTTAGAACTGAAGCTTAATGGGGCCATCCATTCCCTATGGGTGAAACAGAAAAGCCAAGGTACATGTTAAGATGTAATTGACAAAGATACAAAAGGCTACTAAGTTTTCCGATTACCACTTTCAGGGAGGAAGACATTTTTCTGAGAAGAAAATTTTTCTGACTGATCTAAGAATTAAATTGATATGAGACAGAGTAACAGGAGAAAAGCAAACAGAAGTTTAGTTACAAGTACACTTGGGAAAAACTGAGGAAAACTGTGTCTTGACAAAACGACCCAAGCCTTCACTTTAAGTATCATCTTCACCTAAAGACAAAAAAGGCTCTCAGGAGTAAAGGTTTGGAATTTCAAAAGGGAAAAAGGCATTTCACATGGAGATGGAAAACCAAGTGTTTGGTAAATAAATGTTTTCTGGGCCACGCAGAGACAGTGGGACATAGCATGGGGTTTGATCTCTAAGAGTTTTCCACACCACATCTAGCTCATACGCTTTGGCGGATAACTAATAAGTTTTGTTTTGGGAACACACCTTCTATCTACATTCTTTCAAGCATCTAGGGCAAAGGTCAAGGTTTCTTTCTGTGTCTTTTGTTTCTTAAAAATAATTAGCCTATCTGTCATACAGAGCGAAATAAGTCAAAAAGAGAAAAACAAACATCATATGTTAAGGCACATGTATGAAATCTAGAAAGATGGTACAGCTGAGTCTGTTCGTAGGGCAGAAATAGACACATATGTAGAGAACAGATATGCAGATGCAGCAGGGGGAAAAGGAGTGAACTGAAAGAGTAGCATTGACATAAATACACTACCATGTGTAAAACAAATATCTAGTGGGAAGCTGCCATATAGCACAGGGAGCTCAGTTTGGTGCTCTGTGATAACCTAGAGGAGTGGGATCATGGGGTAGATATACACACACACACACACACACACACACACACACAAATATGTGTGTATATATACACATAGAGCTGATTCATGTTGTTATACAGAAAAAACACAGCATTGTAAAGCAATTATGCTCCAATTAAAAAAATAAAAAATAATCAGCCTAAATAAAACCTTATGCCAAAGTGACACTTTTTGGAGTGGCACATTTTGCTCTCCCATACTACTTAAGAAACTGCAGCTCTAACATCATGATTTTAAGACTTAAGACTCATTGGAAAAGACCCTGATGCTGGGAAAGATTGAAGGCAGCAGGAGAAGGGGACGACAGAGGATGAGATGGTTGGATGGCATCACCGACTTGATGGAAATGAATTTGAGCAAACTCTGGGAGTTGGTGATGGACAGGGAGGCCTGGCGTGCTGCAGTCCATGTGATCACAAAGAGTCAGACACAGCTGAGGACTGAACTGAACTGAACTGATAGTTTCTGCTGTTTTTATTACCACCCTGGCTGTTTCTGTTGAAACTTGTTAAAGGAGTAGAACACAGACACAGCTGAGGACTGAACTGAACTGAACTGATAGTTTCTGCTGTTTTTATTACCACCCTGGCTGTTTCTGTTGAAACTTGTTAAAGGAGTAGAACTTGGGAAACCTGCATTTTCTTATAGCTAGACTTGGGATAACTAGCCTGACCCAAAGGGCAGGTTAGTTGTGGCCACTGAAAGGAAATTGAGAACATACGCAAACTGAGTCCCCTTGAGCTCCCACGGAAGAGGCAATGGATGTGGACTGACCAATTCTTTGAGAGTTTGGGCACCTGCAAGGTCCTTGTGCTTCTTTTACACTCATACTTCACTAAGGTAACTGCAAGCCCTATGTCAATTCTAATGAAAAAATTTAGGATCATTAGAGGAATAACAGCTTAGCAGAATTAATATTTTACATGACTCATTAAATATTATTCTACCCTTAAGCCCAAGGTCTCAGACTATTGCTCTCACAGGAGAAGAGGGAGGGATGTATCCTTTGTATCTATTATTTTTGAAATGTTTATTTTGCAAAGGTTTTAGAGTGAGGCATGGTTCGGGAAGGGAAAAATGCTTTTTTCAATGGCTTTAGTTTTCTGGCTCTTCTAAACAACAATTATTTGAGATGGCTAAACATAATTAAAAATTTAAAAACCTGTATTTGAAAGGTGACATTGATTAGTGCTGCAGGTTTCTCTGTGCATAATCCAAAGATGACAGGACTCGGAATACCACTTGAGATGAATATACCCAAAATAGTAAAGAACAGTCATTGATTATCATATTTTTTAAGCAGGAAAAAGACATAATTGTGGATTTATTAATCGTAGAAGAAGAGCAAAAATGGTCATTATGGAAGAAGAGGATGAAAAGACAGAGAGAGGAAGGGAGAGAGAAAATGATATTGAAAAAACATTGAAACTCAACTGCAGAATTACTAGGCATCAAATGAGCCAATATTATGACTAGATTTATCATAAAACAAAAAAATACACTCCCCCTCCCCACATAATTGTTGTGGTACTTAATCTTCTATCATTAAAAATATTTACTTGGCACTCTCCTAACCTGCTGGTAGAAGTGTTAAAACCATTCTGGAGGGTATTTGGCAATATACAGAAAAAGCTTCAAAAACAAAGAAATTCCATTCATTCTATGATTATTTTCCCTAAAAGAATATGCATACCACCTAAGCATGTTTTACAAAATAAATAAATGTAAATGATCTAACATTCTGACAATAGGAAAATTGGTTAAGTAAACTACAATATATCCACAGGATTGAATACTCTGTAATGATTTAATGTAGATTATTTAATCATATAGAAATAGTCACAATAAACTGAATAAAAAGTTTGGCTCTTCTATAACACTGAGTTCCATAAAAAGCCTTAAGAGTGTAGAAGTTATACACTAACACACTGGAAGGAAGAAATATTCTGAAGGAAGAAATGTTCTGAATGAAGCCTGAAACTACTGCATGCTGCATTGATTTCTACCAGGTCACAAAGCAACTATGTTCTCAAAAGGAGACCAGAGGAATGAATATCTGCTAGATTTTTATCTGTTCATTCAGTATTCATTTACATATTCATCTATTCATTCACGCATCATATCTGAAGTGCCTACCACATGCTAAGCACTGAGCTAGGTACTGCAGTGTGACTTCAGATTGATTAGACGGGATAAACTCAAGGAAAGCCTGTGCATGCCTTGTCCAAGATTCTGAGTCATTTTGTAGGCAATGGGAATTCACTGGTGAATTTTGAGCAGGGAAATGACAAGGTTAGATTTTAACATTAGACTATTTTTGTAGCGGTGAAACATAGGAGGACAGGACAAAGTAGGAATGTGATGATTGGGCTTTGGGAGCAAGTCCAGTCAGAGCAGAGGAGAACCTAAACCAAGGCTCTTGCCCAGAAAATGGAGGCAGGAAACAGATGTAAAAGACTTTTGGGGATTAAAACTGAACATGGAGACTGAATCTGTAGAAGGAGCAGAAGGAATGGACATAATTTTGGATAAGCCCCAGGTTTTTGGCATGAGTGGGGTAGAGTTTAGCAGAATAGATTAGAAAGCACTCTATGGCATTTCTTTTGCCTTCAGTGTGCTTAGATATACAAACATATTCATATGTTTTATTAGTACTGATAAGCTGGTTCCAATCCTTTGCCATGGACATTTTCCACTATCTTTGAAAGTGAAAGTGTGAAAGGGAAATTGTTAGTCACTCAGTCGTGTCAGACTCTTTGTGACCCCATGAGCTATGCCCACCAGGCTCCCCTGTCCATAGGATTCTCCAGGCAAGAATACTGGAGTGGGTTGCTATTTCCTTCTCCAAGGGATCTTCCTAAACTAGGGGTCAAACCCAGGTCTCCTGCTATGAGACAGATTTTTTACCACCTGAGCCACTTCACTATCTCTATTTTCCTTTATTGAAGTGAAAGATTTAGCACTGAAGATTGAAATTCTGGCATTTCTGAAGGAAACATAAATGTTGATAAAAATGAAAATTTAGGTAGCACTGACAACGTGCCTAAGTCTGGGCTAAGAATTGTGTACATACCACATCGTTCACTTATCACAGAAATACTAATAATGTAAACATCATCACTTTACAATAACAAAATGAAGCTCTGAGAGATTGTCACTCGCTCAACATTATACAACTAGCAAGTGGCACAGCCAGAATTAAAACTGAAGTTATCGATATTTTTACCTGTATACTCTGAACCACATGGATTATTTTTCTGAAATCTCTAGAAATAATACCTTTCTGAAAACCTCGCAGATGAGCTTTGGAAATCTGAATGGTGGCATGATCTGACAGAAAGATCATCAGACTGTTGGGTGAAAGTCTAAACTCCTGGTTTGAACACAGTCTTGCTGTGTGACCTTGATCAAGACACTTACTAGCTCTGGGTTTCATTTTCTTCATTTGAAAATTCGCCAATTGAATTAGAAGTCACTTCCAAGATGTTATTTATGACATAAGAAATTTGAAATTCCTTTGTTCATTTACATGGAAGACGATTTCACAGCACAAAACCGCTCTGTGTATGAATGGAATTTACTGACTTCAGACATGGAAATGCTATTTTCTTTGGGCGTAGAAAGTTAGGAGAGTGACCTGTGCTGTGTATCTTTATGAATTTGTCAACTCACATTAGATACTTAGATGTTCCCTCAGCCTTCTTAGAATCCCTTGTTTAGTGAATTATTCCATCATCTTAACGTGAGACCTTAGGTTAAAATAAAGTAGGAGGCTCTGACAAATTGCTTCAGGGTCAGAGTTAAACATGGCCTCACCTTCATCAAGATGATTTAAATTAAACTGGTGAATTAGGTATGACCTGAATTAATTAACCATCTCTGGTTACAATAATATAAACAGCTACAGAAAGCATGCCTGGGATATTCTCATGGAGGTATACTTGCCTCTAAGAATTTGGACTAGTGACACCATCAGAAGAAAGAAGATACACTGACTTTCAACATAGTTTAATATTTCAAAATGTCAATGTTGAAACAACTTTCAATGCCATCTACTCCAATGATAGTCACGAATAGTCATCCCCAGATAGATAGTCATGCATAACAAGGTTGTCATCGGACCAAGGCAAAATTAGAAGTCTAATGGTATTGTAGTAAAGTTTTAATAAAAATATATTTATTCAATTTAAGAAATGTCTTTTTTTCTAAAGTTACATACTTCAAATTCTATGAATTTTTTCTTTTATTAAATGATAGTTACAGATAAATTAACTTTTGTTGTTGTCTTGTTTCTTTTTGTTTTGTTTGTTTTTGTTTTGTTTACTTGGTAAAATGGGCATTACATTGTTTAAACTTTCACTATTTGGTGAAATCAAAATTTCTGGAAACTGCTGATCTAATCTAATCAACAGTCTCTTTGGTCTGATGTTTGAAACCCTCTTTAGTTTTCTGTCAGTCACCTAATCTAATTGAGATGAGGAGGTCAACGGCCATGAGTAATTTCACTCCATTTTTGGATGTGCACATTTATTTGATAGGTCTTGATTATGTAGTGTTAAACCATGGAATGTTAGGTCCATGAATCAAGGCAAATTGGAAGTGCTCAAACAGGAGATGGCAAGAGGAAACATTGACATTCTAGGAATCAGCGAACTAAGATGGACTGGAATGGGTGAATTTAACTCAGATGACCATTACACCTACTACTGTGGGCAGGAATCCCTTAGAAGAAATGGAGTAGCCATTATGGTCAACAAGAGTCCAAAATACAGTACTTGGATGCAATCCAAAAACGACAGAATGATCTCTGTTCGTTTCCAAAGCAAACCATTCAATATCACAGTAATCCAAGTCTATGCTCCGACCAGTAATGCTGAAGAAGCTGAAGTTGAATAGTTCTATGAAGACCTACAAGACCTTCTAGAACTAACACCCAAAAAAGATGTCCTTTTCATTATAGGGGACTGGATGCAAAAATAGGAAGTCAAGAAAAAAGTAGGAAGTCAAAAAAAGTAGGAAGTTACACCTGATGTAACAGGCAAATTTGGCCTTGGCGTACAAAATGAAGTAGGGCAAAGGCTAATAGAGTTTTGCCAAGAGAACACACTGGTCACAGCAAACACCCTCTTCCAACAACACAAGAGAAGACTCTATACATGGACATCACCAGATGGTCAACACCGAAATCAGATTGATTGATTATATTCTTTGCAGTCAAAGAAGGAGAAGCTCTATACAGTCAGCAAAAACAAGACCAGGAGCTGATGGTGGCTCAGATCATGAACTCCTTATTGCCAAAATCACACTTAAATTGAAGAAAGTGGGGAAAACCACTAGACCATTCAGGTTTGACCTAAATCAAATCCCTTATGACTATACAGTGGAAGTCAGAAATAGATTTAAGGGACTAGATCTGATGGACAGAGTGCCTGATGAACTATGGATGGAGGTTCGTGACATTGTACAGGAGACAGGAATCAATAACATCCCCAAGAAAAAGAAATGCAAAAAAGCAAAATGGCGGTCTGAGAAGGCCTTACAAATAGCTGTGGAAAGAAGAGAAGCGAAAACCAAAAGAGAAAAGGAAAGATATTTCCATTTGAATGCAGAGTTCCAAAGAATAGCAAGGAGAAATAAGAAAGCCTTTCTCAGTGATCACTGCAAAGAAATAGAGGAAAACAGCAGAATGGGAAAAGCTAGAGATCTCTTCAAGAAAATTAGAGATACCAAGGGAACATTTCATGCAAAGATGGGCTCAATAAAGGACAGAAATGGTAGGGACCTCACAGAAGCAGAAGATATTAAGAAGAGGTGGCAATAATACACAGAAGAACTGTACAAAAAAGATCGTCACGACCCAGATAATCATGATGGTGTGATCACTGACCTAGAGCCAGACATCCTGGAATGTGAAGTCAAGTGGGCCTTAAGAAGCATCACTATGAAAAAAGCTAGTGGATGTGATGGAATTCAAGTTGCGTTATTTCAAACTCTGAAAGATGATGCTGTGAAAGTGCTGCACTCAATATGCTAGCAAATTTGGAAAACTCAGCAGTGGCCACAGGACTGGAAAAGGTCAGCTTTCATTTCAACCCCAAAGAAAAGCAATGTCAAAGAATGCTCAAACTACCACACAATTGCACTCATCTCACATGCTAGTAAAGTAATGCTTAAAATTCTCCAAGCCAGGCTTCAGCATTATATGAACTGTGAACTTCCAGATGTTCAAACCGGTTTTAGAAAAGGCGGAGGAACCAGAGATCAAATTGCCAACATCTGCTGGATCATCGAAAAAGCAAGAGAGTTCCAGAAAAACATCTGTTTCTGCTTTATTGACTACGCCAAAGCCTTTGACTGTGTGGATCACAATAAACTGTGGAAAATTCTGAAAGAGATGGGAATACCAGACCACCTGTCCTGCCTCTTGAGAAACCTGTATGCAGGTCAGGAAGCAACAGTTAGAACTGGACATGGAACAACAGACTGGTTCCAAATAGGAAAAGGAGTACATCAAGGCTGTAATACTGTCACCATGCTTATTTAACTTACATGCAGAGTACATCATGAGAAACGCAGGGCTGGAGGAAGCACAAGCTGGAATCAAGATTTCCAGGAGAAACATCAATAACCTCAGATATGCAGATGACACCACCCTTACGGCAGAAAGTGAAGAAGAACTAAAGAGCCTCTTGATGAAAGTGAAAGAGGAGAGTGAAAAAGTTGGCTTAAAGCTTAACATTCATAAAACTAAGATCATGGCATCTGTTCCCATCACTTCATGGGAGATAGATGGGAAAACAGTGGAAACAGTGGCTGACTTTATTTTTCTGGGTTCCAAAATCATTGCAGATGGTGACTGCAGTCATGAAATTAAAAGACACTTACTCCTTTGAAGGAAAATTATGACCAACCTAGACAGCATATTGAAAAGCAGAGACTTTACTTCATCAACAAATTCCGTCTACTCAAGGCTATGGTTTTTCCAGTGGTCATGTATAGATGTGAGAGTTGGACTTTAAAGAAAGCTGAGCATCAAAGAATTGATGCTTTTGAACTGTGGTGTTGGAGAAGACTCTTGAGAGTCCCTTGGACTGCAAGGAGATCCAACCAGTCCATCCTAAAGGAGATCAGTCCTTGGTGTTCACTGGAAGGACGGAGTTTGAAGCTGAAACTCCAATCCTTTGGCCAACTGATGCAAAGGGCTGACTCATTGGAAAAGACCCTAATCCCAGGAAGGATTGAGGGCAGGAGGAGTAGGGGACGACAGAGGATGAGATGGTTGGATGGCATCACCAACTGAATGGACATGGGTTTGGGTGGACTCCGGGAGTTGGTGATGGATAGGAAGGCCTGGCGTGCTGCAGTTCATGGGGTCGCAAAGAGTTGGATACGACTGAGCGACTGAACTGAACTGAAACCATGTTTTGAGTAGTTCCACCAAATTGTAATACTTTTATGATACACAATTTTATAAATAAAGAAATGAAAAAAGTTATCGTACTTGCTGTAAGTTGTGCATAATGTGGCGGCTAACTTTGGTCCCTCATACTTGAAGACCACACTTTTACCAAACACAATATACTGCTGAGTCTTCACTACTGACGTCACAGAAGCCAAGTCCTGTTTCTCTCCCATGTGATTATCTATCATATAAGCAAAGGCAATTGTTATGTTTCTCTGCATTTTCTCTTAGCTAGGATGAATACAGACAATTGCTTTAGCTGTTGCTAATGTGACAAGGTTTCCTCATATTGTTTTACCATGACAGTCTCTTCATGGGATGCTTCCCTGGTGGCTCAAATGGCAAAGAATGTGCATGCAATTTGGGAGACCCTGGGTTTGATCCCTGGGTTGGGAAGATCCCCTGGAAGAGGTCACAGCAACCCACTCCAGTATTCTTGCCTGGAGAATTCCATGGACAGAGGAGCCCGATGAGCTACAATCCATGGGGTTGCAGAGTCAGACATGACTGAGCTCCTAACACACACTCTCTTAATGGATTGTTCACCCTTCATTATTTACAATTTGCATGGGATTCAATGTGGGTTTTTAAAAAATACATGGGCTTAAAAGACAGACTCTGGATTTGAATCTTGACACTGGCATGGACTAGATCTGTAACCTATTAAGAGCTGTTTATTTCTTGGAATTGAATGTCACTTTCCTCATTGTAAAATGGAGATAACACATCACAACATTACTTATGCAGATTAAACAAAAAAGTTCAATAAATGACCTTTGGTAATTCAATCAGCAGAAAACTAAAACAATGAGTAAGAACATATGTGTGTTTATGTGTAGCTGGATTATAATAAGTAAGAATAAAGTAAGAACTAACTTGATAAAATTTGCTATTTTCCATAGATATCTAAGATATCAAATAATGAGAGAAATATTTGAAGTTGAAATTTCCCATTCTGAGTTACACCAGGATTCAAGGATAGTTACAATAAACTTTGTATATTTGTTCTCCATTGATCACTTGATGCATATGCTTTCCTGGAATTGGATTGTTATTCAAGCATGGCAAATTAAACTTCCGATTTAACAATTAAAACCATCAGGCTGACAAATGATACTGTGAGGCTGATTTACTCTGGGTGAGATTCTGGCTCCCAGGAATAAATGAGATTCTTTTTGTTTTCAAGAGTAGCCTGGCAGGCTGGCTCAGGTGGCAAAACCCCATGACTGATCTCATTCTATAACAATCACCAGGCATATCCACTCAAGGGATGCCAGTGCTTATCGTATTTAGGAGTGAGTCACTCATGGATGACTGGTGATGTCACTCTTCCTTCATGACCATTAAGGACTGGTTTAGCACCCAAATAAAGTACTTCTGTTGAAGCAGCCTTTAGTTGGCCTCTCATTCTGCTGATAGATAGACAGATAGATAGACAGATGGATAAATGATATAGAGATAGATGATTGATAATTAGGTGACATAGATTTTATAAACTGGCCTTCAGGCTTTCTTCTTGGACTAATCACACCAAGTAAAACTCATTAAAAAAAAATTTTTTTAATGCCCAAATTTTCACTAGTAAAACTCATTAACAATTGCTAGGAAATAAAAATAAAATTTGGGTAATAAAATCTACCTGCTTTTTTTCTTTTCCTTTGTGCTTTGTCTAGTTTCACTTGCTCCCAGGGTATGGTTGTAGGGACCTTACACCCAGCACTTTGGACAGAATTCCTAGTGCAAAATGGCTGCTCCCAACACCTCAGCTTGGTGTGCTATATGCAAAAGCTCTGGGTGGGGCTCTGTGATCCGAGCACGTGTCTGCCCCACGTGAACTCTACCCACTCCCTGATGATCAGAACCCGAAAAAGCAGCTCTGACAATGGCCTGTCCAGAGAGTATGTGCTCTAGAGCATCAGGTCACACCTCTCCATTCTTTAAACCAAACTCAATCTCATTCTACTGCCTTGAAAGACAGTGAACAGGAGAACCCTTATTGGGGCCAGACTCAAAAGTGTTGGTAACATAATCACACAAAAATCATGCTACTATGCACTTATGTTTGGCAATCAGATAGACCTGGTATCAAATTTTGGCTTTTATATTCACTTACTCATTACCTTGGGTATATAACTTATACTTTGGATAGATAACTTAATCACTCTGAGTTTCAGTTTTATCACTTGGGAAGTTAAAAATATAACATGTATTCTTCGGGACAGTTTTAAAGTTTAGGGGTAATTAATAAAGTTCTCAACCGTCCACTGGCAAATGGTGGACACACGATAAATGGTAGCTTCCATGAAAACTGGACTAATCTCTGTTATGTTCTGGGTCTCTTCCTTTAGCAGCTGTAGTTTCTGGAGTATCTAGGACATTCAAATATAGTCAGATCACATCACTTGGGGCATTTTATTAGTTTTATGAAGTCAGACAACTGTCTGGGAGAGAGAAATGTGATGCTTCTAACTTTTCTAGAAGTTCAATATTTACCACCTCAAAACCCCATATCCTCATTGTATAGCTATAGAGGTCATTCTTGAATCTAACTTTCCTGGAATCTTATCTTATTTGCAGTACATTATCCTTGGGAAACAGAACCAGCACCTGTGAATAATTTCTAACCACCTTAGATTTCCAAAAACAGGACTGTTATCTCATTTTTTTAAAAAACTACAACATATTTAACTCATACCAGAAGGAAACCAAGAATAAGACAAGATAGTTCAAAATATGAAACCACCTTAATAGATATAACTTATTAAAAGAAAGTCTATATGCCAATGTCAGGGCATTCAAGCTATTCTACCTTTAGCTGTTAAAGCCCCAGAGGGAAAAGTTAGATGAATTGTTAAATGTTCTTGCTTGCTTGCATGATCTGCTTCATTGTTTTAATATTAAGCCTCATGACCTTAAAGAATGTTTAGAAAATCTTCCTCCCATTCCCTATTGTGTCCTCAGCAGTCACCAGATAACAAGGTTCAATCATTAATATTCAGCAGTGTGCTATGAGCACAGCAGAATTATAAACAAACATGCATACAAAAAGATTCCATAATTCATTTCCAACAACTAAATGCCTTCCATCTCTAGGATTCTTTGTTCCTTGGTCCATAACCATATTTCTCTATTTATCAGAGGCTCTGAAGCACCAGTTATGAAAACAGCACATCCTTGTTTTGATCAGTGGAGGTACCACCGTGGGAAGACAGGAGGCATGAGCAAAGACAGTGTTATTCTCAGATTACTGAACCTTTTATTTTTCCTCATTTTTACTTGCAAGTGTTTAACTTCCACAAAAGTACTCCATATGTATTTTCCAGAAATATACAAAAGGGAATTTTCTGAAGCCTTTGCTAGAGGTATATAAAACTGTCAAAGAGATTCCTAACACTAAAAGATTAACATTATCATAATGACTTTGTAAAAAGTAAATTAAGAAAGTGCCAAAACAGCCTCTTGCTGACTTTACACCTCTGTAAAATGCCACGAACCTGACATCTACAGCCTGTCTGTGGGGTAATCTGCCTTACTTTGCTCCCAGGGCTGCTGGAGTAAAGGACTTTATGTGTCAGCAATTCCTTTATCAGCTCTTAACTTCCAGATTAGTAACTTTTCACAAGCAATCATGAATATTCACTGAAGACTGAAATTGGGCAAATCAAGCCCCAGGGAGTACTGTACTAGTTTTTGTATGGATGATAGCTTTGAAATGAAGACTCCCTATAATGTTAACTGGATGTTGGTAAAATAAACTGTGCAATTTATCCAAAAGGTTAAACAAAAAAATCCTAATCTACATCATCACTCTTGAGCTTGCAAGAGTAAAAAACACTAATCAGGGTGTAGGAGGATCTGAATTAAAACACTGCCTCTTCTACTTATTAGCTTTCATACTGCTTTGGGTAAGTCACTTAGTCTCTCCAAGTCTGCTTCCCCCTGTCTTTAAAAGTGGACAAGATTTCTTAAATGTTAAATATTGGACCAGCAGCTTAATTGCTCAGAAATCTAGTTTCTTAATCTGTAAAATGCGAATAATTTTAGACAAGACAATAATTTTTGTCTTACTTGTCACCTCAAAATTGTTAAATGAGTGGTGCGTTTAGTCCACTTTGAACAAAAGTTCTAACCAAATTGTTGTTGCTTACACCTGAGCTCAGGTACTTAGTAAAATAATGTGTATTATGTTAATAATTAGTTTTGAGTGATGTGGTTCTATCAATCTAATCATTATAGGGTACGGCCAGGAGATGTGAAGTTGGTGTACTAGTACTTGGGTCTCAATCTAGATCATCTTTTCTTATCACTTCTGCTTTCGTGCTGTCTTTCTCTTCATATTCCGGTTCTGGCTGGTGAGAGTTAATATCAGGTCTGAGCTGGTTCTGGAGAGCACTCAGGCTCTGCAACTGCGTTTGTTCAGAGCTCACCATCTAGGCTTGTGGGCTTTTTCCTGTCTATAGTACAACTTGTAAACAAAGTTCCTATTAGCAGAAATTTATATACTCAAAAACTACCCAAAACGAGCTATTGCCCTGTGAGGAATTTATGAGGACTCATTCTGTCTGCTATGGAGAGATTGCTTTTACAAACATCTCTTGTTTTAAAAATGGGAAAGAAATATATTTCAGGGAAATGCTCCCTGAAAGGAACTTTCCCATTACCTGAATATCTTGTGCCCAAGGCTTCACAGGCTACGATAAAAGTTCTCCATTCGGGATATAAGATTTCCCTGACTCTGGGTTACAAATGGGCTTTTAAAATGATTAAACAGGGCACAAAACTGATAGAGGGTTAGGAGTTCTGTTTCTTACTCATGTAAAGCAACTCGAGACGCTTTTACTGAACCCTGAGTTCACCTCTTCTCCTCTTTGCTCCCATCAGCACTCACATACTCTTCATTTCTATTCTTCCCATACTCTATCTTGATTGTTTGCTGTCTGTTTCCCCTACCAGACTGAACTGCTTATGAAATGACTGTGTTTTCTTTATCAGATATGGTTGGTGTTTGGTGTGGTGAGCTGAACACACAGTGGGCACTCACTAAATGTTTATCGATTGTTTAACAAGCACAGATTCTTAATATCTGCAGAAGGCATGAATCTAAAGATTCTAAAGCATATCTCATTTTAAAAAATTCAATTCTGACACATGCTTGTGTCTTGCGGTTTGCTGCTCACTCCCCGTCTCTGAAACGCAGTGCAGAATTATATACCCTGCTCAAGATTTTACTGTATGATTTTCAAACATACCAGAGTAGTAAATGTACTCTGGAATGCAAATCCAATAATTAAGTTGAGCATGCTGCAAAGCTGGCAATGTCTTTGAAAACAGATTTTCTAGAAAGTAGGCCTATCTTAGATTTTTTCCTCCTAATTTTCATTCTACCCAGACAGACTTTGTGAGCAGTAATTTTTTCTTCATTATGGGTGCTTTATTTTTTCTTATTCTTCCCCTAAGACAGGTCATTACTAACCATCTAATGAGCTATTCTTTATATAAATTTATATGGGAGCAGCACAAAGTACACCCTGTTAAGATTCACTACATAATATATGCCCCTAAAAAAACAACCTGATATAATGAATGGGGAGACAGCCTTGAAAAGGAATATTACCTAATATATGGTTTACATTTTCACAAAATAGGGCTGGTTTATGATGCTAAGGACTCGTCTCTCCCTTGGACCTGTTCCGTAGAGCCCAGGCCTGTGTCCAAAAGCACAGGTGTTCTGTGTGTACAAGAACAAGTGCATGGAGCTTTGTGTGTGTAGCCCACCATACTAATGAGAAGGCAGAGAGTATCCTTAAATAATTAACTGCTGTGTTAGATCTGCAGATGTTACAGTCTCACACACGCAGGGCATGCTTGCATGGCACAAAGCAGGGGTTTCTGGAGGAAACTGCTCATCTACCAGGGAAGTATTACATAATTGATTAAAATAATCTTGGGAAGCTGGCACAGCATTCTGCTCTGCACTTGCCAATGGCAGAGCCAGAGACTGGGATGCATTTTGAAAACAGGAATCTGGTTTTGTTTGAATTCATCATCAAATATTCATTCGAATACATACCCTAACAGTCACTGTCAAAGCTTAGTGTACATATGAGTTTTTTAGCATCTTGTTAGCAATGCAAATGTTCAAACTTAACTCCCAGAAATTCTGGTTCCAGTTTGGTGGGGCCTGTAAGTCTACATAAGCCAAAAAGCGAATCTCAGACCAGCAATCATCAGATCCCACTTAAAAACTGCTGTATACTGAACGTGCCTTCCCAGATTCATGCTGAAGTTTAGTCCCCACCTTGATGGTTTGAATCTTTAGGAGATTGTTAGCTAATGACAGTGGAGCCTTCATGAATGGGATTAATGTCCTTATTAAGAAATTCCAGAGAGCTCCTTAACCACTCCTACTGTGTAGGGATGAAGGAAAAATATAGCTCTCTATGAACCAAAAGCAGCTTCGCACCAGACACTGACCACTAATGACCACCATATCTGATTTTACGGGACTTTATGGCATTTGTAATAGAGGTATTAGGTGAAGATAGGCAAGTAAATAGGCAGTTACAATCAGTACAGCATGCTGGAGAAGGAAATGGCAATCCACTCTAGTATTCTTGCCTGGAGAATCCCATGAACAGAGGAGCCTGGCGAGCTATGGTTTATGGGGTTGCAGACAGGTGGACACGACTGAGCAACCAACACACACGTTAAGTACAGTAAGTGCTGTGAGATGGAAAGACCTTTGAGAGGAGCATCTAACCCAGACTTAGAAAAGTCAAAGAAGAATTCTAAGAAAAACCAGTAACTTCAGAAGGATGAGTACAACCAAAACAACATTATAAAGTAATTGTCCTCCAATTAAAAATGAATTTTAAAAAAATTAAAAAGAAGGAGAAGTAAAAATATAGTTGAGTAAAAGAGGAACTGGGACAGAAACTGGGACATGAGGTTAGACCCAAAAATACCTAAAGTCAAAGCATGTTTGGGAATCTAGCTGAAAATACCTGAATTACAGAGTATTGGGAAAAGTAGCGATTGGCAAAGCGGGAGAAGTAAACATTGTTCAAACCATGCAGGGCCTCAGAAATCTCATTAATGAGTGTGTACTTAATCACAAGAACAGTGTGGGACCATTTGTGAGACTTGAAAAGCATCCCTGGTTGAAGTGTGAAGGATAGGCTCTGATGGGGATGACAGTATTGTATTTGCATGGCAATTCCCAAACTTCACAACATATCAACAGTGTAGTCATTACTCTCTGCTTCACAAATGAAGAAACTAACATTTTAGAAAAGCTGAGTATCTTCACAAAGACTGCTGGGAAGAGGGAGTAGCAGAGATTCAAAACCTGAAATGTGTCTCCTTTGAAGTCCATGCTCTATTCACATTATGGTGTTGTCTTCTGATTGTTCCAGAATATAATCATAGCATAGGAAGTGCTTCTTTGATGATGCATTTACAACCTATCCTCTTCAGCAAAGGCATGATTTTAATTCTCAGAGAAATCACAGAATTGTTTAAACTTGACAGTTGACCTCATTCACCATGGGTGATGGGTCAGTGTTTGAATGGGTGGAGGTGATCACCTCCGATTGCCTTCTTGGTTTCTGCAGGTCACAGGGTAGGCACAAGAATGCTCTTCATGAGAGAATCTCTAAGGGGGAAATGAGTTTGTAATGAGGACTGCTTCAAGTGAACAGGGAGCTTTTCTTCCTTGTCGGAAATGCCTGCTCAGTCTAGGAACTAAAGACCAGCTTGTGTTGTTCCTGCCTCTAATGGCTCAAAATAGTAAAAGGCTAGAATAAACAAAGGCACTTGGATCTGACAAGGCAGCAAAGGGGATGGCTCACTTCCATGCCTCCTCTGGTTCCACAATCCCAGGATAAGATAGAACTAGGGGAAATTTCCATGTATCACATTGCCATCTTGCCTAAGGGTGATTTTTAAAATTGTTGCTCTTGGGTGTGTCATCTGTTCAAATACATAGTCCAAGACTGTCTTTCACTCAAGACTCCAGTTGCTCCCAGAAGCTGCCTTTGAATTAAAGTGCTAGTTTTCAGTTTCTGCAATTGCCTTTACACTTCCTCTGGTTCTGACCAGGAACCTAAGATAATCATGTTGGCAGCTCCTAGTGTTTGGTTATTTTTGATATCTTAAAATAACTACTAATTATACTTTTCTTTGGCATGATCTTAATAATGTTTGTTCTGGCTCTTAGCTAAGTTAAAATGCACAACATAATTCATTTGTTGAAATTTTGCCACAAATTTTAAATTTAAAAAAATTTATTATGAATAAGGCTTTTATATGTGCAAATGAGAAAGAATTTGCAGGATGTTTACATAATAATGATATTTAAATAATTATTGTCTTTAGGGTAGGAGTTATTCACTATTCACAAGTAGGAAATACTCAGTAGATGTTAGTTGAACAAATGAATGACCTAATTGTTAGTAAGAGTGATAATAACCCTTTTCTATTTTTATTCTGCTTAAAGAACTATTTATTGAATAGCGGTAATCTTGTTTTTAACCTTATTTAAACATTTCAAATATCCTGTAAGGTAGGCAGGATTTGTTTCATTACTCATCAGAGAAAACACTGCATTTGATGATGAATCAAAAGGAATTTGAATATAGCTCTTTCCACAGTCCCTCCACTGCACCAGGCAAGATCTTCAGCTTTGAAGAACAGGGCTTGCTTTAAGAAAAACTGTGAAATAGATAGAGTCTTCTTTACCCACTTCACCCTCCCAGTTTCACACCCTTCTTTACCTTAGAGATACCCACGAAAGCCTCTGTGAAACCCTCAGAGTCTGCCTGTCCTTTACCTAGCCTCTCCTCCAAACCTGTTCTCAGGAAGAATCTGAGAAACATTGTCATACAAAATCATAGATTAATAGTGACCCCTTTTGGGAGGTTTTGTTTTTACCAAGGCATATTGCATAATCTGAGACTGTTCATCATCTTTCTGGCCCTTAAAATCCAGTTTATTTGTCCAATGTCAAATGCAAGAAGCTCGTGAGAGCCAATACAGCTGTGGCCAATATCCCTAGGACAGGTACTGGCCTGTATTGCTCTTCAGCTTGTCTCCTTGACCCGCTATTATAGTGCATCTGCCCTCTGACATCATAATATGGATCCTGCTATGTGATTCAAGAGCTTTCTATTTTAATCTAGAAAGATGGTACCAATGAACCTATTTACAGGGCAGCAATGGAGACCCAGACATAGAGAACAGACTTGTGGACACAGGGGGTCGAAGGAGAGGGTGAGATGAATAGAGAGAGTAGCGTGGAAACATATATATTACCGTATGTAAAACAGATAGCCCATGGGAATTTGCTGTATGACTCAGGCAACTCAAACCGGGGTTCTGTGACAACCTAGAGGAGTGGGTGGACAAGGAAATGGCAACCCACTCTAGTATTCTTGCCTAGAGAATCCTGTGGACAGAGGAGCCTGGTGGGCTGCTGTCCATAGGGTCGCACAGATTCGGACATGACTGAAGCAACTTAGCATACGTGCATGCATTAGAGAAGGAAATGGCAATCCACTCCAGTATTCTTGCCTAGAGAATCCCAGGGACAGAGGCGCCCGGTGGGCTGCCGTCTATGGGGTCGCACAGAGTCGGACATGACTGAAGCGACTTAGCAGCAGCAGCAGCAGCAGCAGCTGAGGATTGGGATGGTGTGGGAGGTGGGAGGGAGGTACAAGACGGAGGGGACATATGTATACCTATGGCTGACTCATGTTGATATATGGCAGAAACCAACACAATACAATAAAGCAATTATCCTTCAGTTAAAAATACATAATTTTTTTAAAAGAGCTTTCTATTTTTATCAACTGTTTGGATATTCTTCTCCAGCTTACACCCCTGCCCCTTAGACAGGCTAGTCCCATTATTAGCAAACGGCTATCAGATATGGACCAACACTCCTAACAGTAGGATTTCTAGTAGCACCAGAGGGTTTTAGAGAAATGAAAGGTTATTCTAGAATTCCAGAAATCACATTTGTTCTGCCTCTGCTTATAGTTTAACAGCTACAACCTACTTATCAGAGTTGATTTTTTCATTGAAGTAGAGGATATTAAAACTATGTTTAAAATGTTCTATAAGCTTTTTCACAAGCTCTTTAGAAATCAACCTCTGTCCATCCCTACACACCACCCCTATTTCCAACTCCCTTAGTCCAAATACTATAGTATTCTCAGTACACAAGAGGGAACCCCCATTAGCTGACCTAAATAGGAAGATCATAAAACACCATACCTTCCAGTATTTTCTAACTTTTGAACATACTGACTTTCAGAAATTAGACATCTACCTAACACCCCTTTCCCCTGCCAAAATTTCTGGAGCCAATGTCAACTTAAAAAATATTCCAAACCTAAAAGTTGAGAGTTATGTTTTATTTGGTGGGAATTTTTAGGACTTCAAGCCCGGGAAGATGGCATATCAAGTAACCCTGAGAGAACTGCTCCAAGGAGGTGAGTAGAGGAGCCAGGTCATGCAGAAGTTCTGCCACAAAGGACAAGTAGTCTGAACAACAAAAGATTATTGTTAATTGAAGAAAACCAGATATTCCAACTTAAGGAATTTAGCGATTTTCTATTCATGGGAAGATGCAAGAGTCTGGGTTCACTGAAATCATCCCTTTAATATGCATCTCAGCTATCCTGGGGCCAGTTGTTTAGTCACTAAGTCCTGTCCAACTTTTTGCAATGCTATGGACTGCAGCATGCTGGGCTTCCCTGTCCTTCACTATCACTTTGAGTTTGCTCAAACTCATGTCCATTGAGTAAGTGATGTTATCTTACCATCTCATCCTCTGCTGTCCTCTTTCCCTTTTGCCCTCAATCTTTCCCAGCATGAGGGTCTCTTCCAATGAGTCAGTTCTTCACATCAGGTGGCCAAAGTATTGGAGCTTCAGCTTCAGCATCAGTCCTTCCAATGAATATTCATGGTTGATTTCCCTTAGGATTAACTGGTTTGATCTCCTTGCTGTCCAAGGGACTCCCAAGAGTATTCTCCAGCATCACAATTCAAAAGCATACATTCTTCAGCATTCAAACTTCTTTATGGCCCAAGTCTCATATGCAAACATGACTACCAGGAAAACCATAGCTTTGACTATATGGATCTTTGTCGGCAAAGTGACATCTCTGCTTTTTAATATGGTGTCTAGGTTTGTCACCGCTTTTCTTCCAAGAATCATGTGTCTTAATTTTGTGGTTACATTCACTGTCTGCAGGAATATTGGAGCCAAGAGAATGAAATCTGTCACTGGCTTCACTTTTTCCCCATCTATTTGCCGTGAAATGATGGGACTAGAGGCCATGATCTTAGTTTACTTTGAGTGTTGAGTTTTAAGCCAGCTTCTTCCTTCTCCTCAAGGTTCTTTATTTCCTCTTCATTTTCTGCCATTAAAGTGGTATTATCTATCTGAAGCTGTTGATATTTCTCCTGGCACCTTGATTCAAACTTGTGATTCATCCAGCCTGGCATCTTGCATGATGTATCTTGTGTTTTTCACATTCTGAGCTCTGCTGGGGCTTACTGTAAGGAATAACTACAGTCTGATGGCTGCTGAATCGCAGGTATTCTTCTCCTTCCTGAGTGCCCTTACGACTCACCAACTCACATTGGAGGTCTGCAATCACTGAAGGTTGTGACATACTTGTTCACTCATACGGCAGGAAATATTCCATTTCATCAAGTACCAGATTTATCTGATTATTTTCTTTCTTCTTTCACATACACTCTAGTTTGACAATGCTGATTCAAGTACTGATAATGCCAATAGCAGTCAATAAACTGAATTTTGAGATGGCAATTTATGAAGAAATGAAGCCTAGCACAAAAGCTTCAGAATGCACCATCTTCATCACAAAGAAAAAATTGAGATGCATAGACAATTTACAAAAGTTATGTGTTTAGGGGGAAGTGATTAAACAATGAGTGCTGACAAAGAATACACAAAATATATACACAATCATACTTAAGACTTGGGGAAAACTGCTCTTGTTATTGGGACTGAGAATTGTGACTTAAAGACATACGTAATTAGGACAGAAAAATAACCCCTCTATAAAAACTACTGATTTATGGTCCTGTGCAGCATCTATCAATGTCATTAATTTTAGAATATGACCTGCATCTTCCCCTTCAGGCTATGTAGATTTGTTTTCTCACCTATAAGTTTTGCCATGAGCTAATTTAATGGTCCCAACCACTTGTCCCAACATTCAAACAACAACAACAACAAAAAGACATCCTTTTCATCATAGGGGACTGGAATGCAAAGGAGAAAGTCAAAAGATATCTGGAGTAACAGGCAAGTTTGGCCTTGGAGTACAAAATGAAGCAAATCAAAGGCTAAAAGTTTTGCCAAAAGAACACAGTGGTCATAGCAAAAACCCTCTTCCAACAACACAAGAGAGACTCTACACATGGATATCGAAGATGGTCAATAAATCAGATGATGATATTCTTTGCAGTCTTTGTATAGAGAAGCATTATACAGTCAGCAAAAGAAAGACCAGGAGCTGACTGTGGCTCAGATCATGAACTTCTTCTTGCAAAATTCAGACTTAAATTAAAGAAAGTAGGGAAAACAACTAGGCCATTCAGGAATGACCTAAATCAAATCCCTTACAATTATACAGTGGAAATGATAGATAGATAAAGGGATTAGATTTGATAGACAGAGTGCCTAAAGAACTATGGATGGAGGTTCATGACATTGTACAGGAGGTGGTGATCAAAGCCATCCCCAACAAGATGGCAGAGGGGTAGGTGGATGTGGAGTGCATCTCTCTACACAGATACATCAGGAATACACCTTCAGACAAAGAAGTGCATGCAGAACACCAGCTGAGAGCAGACAGGAGTACTTGACCAGTGGAAAAGAATATATAGACACATGCAAAACTTGAGATCAAACCCTGAGCCTTTGGAATGGGAACACTAACTTCAAGACCCTAGACTATGAGCAAACTAACCCTGCTGCTGCTGCTGCTGCTAAGTTGCTTCAGTTGTGCCCGACTCTGTGCGACCCCATAAACTGCAGCCCATCAGGCTCTGACGTCCCTGGGTTTCTCCAGGCAAGAACACTGGAGTGGGTTCCATTTCCTTTTCCAGTGCATGAAAGTGAGAAGTGAAAGTGAAGTCACTCAGTCATGTCCGACTCTAGTATCAAACAGTGAGAACTCACACAAAGGAAACCACTAGAATACAAGACCCAGCATCACCCAACCACCAGTAACACCCTGTGCAGGATGCCCCATCTAAAGAAAAAACAAAACAAACATATAAACCCAATCATCAGCAGACAGGATTACCACCTCACTCAGCCTTGTCCATCAGAGGGAAAACAAACAAACAAAAAGTCAGCATAAATCTCACTCTATAAGAAGCTTACACAAATCACTGGACCAACCTTAGGAGGTCAGAAACCAAAAGGAAGAAAGAATTTAACCTTGAAGCCTGGGAAAAGGAGACCTCAAATACAGTAAGTTAAAAAAATAATAATGAAAAGACAGAGAAATACTACACAAATGAAGGAACAAACTAGAAACACAGAAGTCCAAATAAGTGAAGAGGAAATAGAAAACCTACCTGAAAAAGAATTCAGGATAATGATAGTAAAGATGATCAAAAACCTTGAAAACAAAATGGAGAAAATGCAAGAATCAATTAACAAAGCCCTAGAAGAATTAAAGAATAAACATACAGAGACAAACAACACAATTACTGAAATTAAAAATACTGTAGAAAGAATCAATAGCAGAATATCTGAAGCTGAAGAACGAATCAGTGAGCTGGAAGATAAAATGGTGGAAATTACTTCTGAAGAGCAGAATAAAGTAAAAAGGAAGAAAAGAACTGAGGATAGTTTCAGAGACCTGTGGGACAATAACAAATGCACCAACATTCGAATTATAGGGGTTCCAGAAAAAGAAGAGAAAAAGAAAGGGTATGAGGAAATTTTTGAAGAGATTATAGTTGAAAATTTCCCCAACATGGAAAAGGAAATAGTCAATCAAATCCAAGAGGCAGGAAGAGTCCCATACAGGATAAACTCAAGGAGAAACACACCAAGACACATACTAATCAAACTAACAAAGACTAAACACAAAGAAAAAATATTAAAAGCAGCAAGGGAGAGGCAACAAGTAACATACAAGGGAAACCCCATATGTTTAACAGCTGATCTTTCAGCAGAAACTCTGCAGGCCAGAAGGGAATGGCAGGATATATTTAAAGTACTGAAAGGGAAAAACCTACAACCAAGATTACTGTACTCAGCAAGGATCTAATTTAAAATTGATGGAGAAATAAAAATCTTTTCAAAGAAGCAAAAGTTAAGAGAATTCAGTACCACAAAACCAGCTTTATAACAAATGTTAAACTGACTTATACAGTCAAGAGATACAAAAGAACAAGGATCTACAAAATCAACCACAAATAATTAAGAAAATGGCAATAGGAACATATATATCAATAATTACTTTAAATATAAATGGATTAAATGCTCCAACCAAAAGACACAGACTGGCTGAATGGATATAAAAACAAGATCCATATATATGCTGTCTACAAGAAACCCACTTCAGACCTAAAGACACATATAGACTGAAAGTGAGAGGATGGAAAAATATATTCCATTCAAATGGGAAGCAAAGAAAGCTGGAGTAGCAATCCTCATCTCATACAAAATAGACCTTAAAACAAATAATATTACGAGAGATAAGGAAGAACACTACATAATGATCAAGGGATCAATCCAAGATGAAGACGTAACAATTGTAAATACCTATGCATCCAACATAGGAGCACATCAATACATAAGACAAACACTACCAGACATAAAAAGAGAAATTGACAGTAACACAATAATAGTAAGAGACTTTAACATCCCACTCACACCAATGGACAGATCATCAAAACAGAAAATTAATAAGAAAACACAAGTTTTAAATGATACATTAGATGAGAAGGATCTCATTGATATCTTTAGGACATTCTATGCAAATGCAGAAGAATACACCTTCTTCTCAAGTGCACATGGAACATTCTCCAGGATAGACCACATCTTGGGTAACAAGTCAAACATCAATAAATTTATGAAAATTGAAATCATATCAAGCATCTTCTTTGACCACAACACTATGAGACTAGATATCAATTACAAGAAAGCAAGTGTAAGAAACACAAACACAATGAGATTAAACAACATGTTTCTAAATAACCAACAGGTTACTGAAGAAATCAAAAGGGAAATCAAAAAATTTCTAGAAACAAATGACAATGAAAACATGACAACTCAAAACCTATGGGATGCAGCAAAAGCATATCTAAGACAGACGTTCACAGCAATACAATCCTACCTCAAGAAGCAAGAAAAACATTGGACAACCTAACTTTACACCTAAAACAACTGGAAAAAAGAACAAAAATCCCCAAAATTAGTAGCATGAAAGAAATCATAAATATACTTATATGTACAAAAGAACTGTACACAGAAAATTATAAGACACTGATGAAAGAAATCAAAGATGGCATAAACAGATGGAGGGACATTCCATGTTCCTGGGTAGGAAGAATCAATGTTGTGAAAATGACTATACTACCAAACACAATCTACAGATTCAAGGCAGTCCCTGTCAAATCACCAATGGCATTTTTCACAGAACTGGAACAAAACATTTCACAATTCATATGGAAACACAAAAGACCCTGAACAGACAAAGCAGTCTTGAGAAAGAAGAATAGAGCTGGAGGAATCAACCTTCCTGACTTCAGATTATACTACAAAGCTACAGTCATCAAGACAGTATGGTAATGGCACAAAAACAGACATATAGACCAATGGAACAAGATAGAAAGCTCAGAAATAAACCCATGCACCTGTGGGTACCTTATTTTTGACAAAGGAGGCAAGACTATACAATGGGGCAAATATAGCCTCTTCAATAAATGGTGCTGGGAAAACTGGGCAGCTACATGTAAAAGAATGAAATTAGAACACTTCCTAACACCATACACAAAGATAAACTCAAAATGGATTAAAGACCTAAATGTAAGATCAGAAACTATAAAACTCTTAGAGGAAAATATAGGCAGAATACTCGATGACATAAATCAAAGCAAGATCCTCTATGACACACCTCCTAGTGTAATGGAAATAAAAATAAAAGTAAACAACTGGGACCTGATTAAACTTAAAAGTTTTCTTCGTACATCAAAGAAAACTATAAGCAAGGTGAAAAGACAACCCTCAGAATGGGAGAAAATAATATCAAATGAAACAACTGACAAAGTATTAATCTCCAAAATATACAAGCAACTCATACAACTCAATACCAGAAAACAAACAACACAATCCAAAAGTGGGAAAAAGACCTAAACAGACATTTCTCCAAAGAAGACATACAGATGGCTAACAAACACATGAAAAGATGTTCAACATCACTCATTATTAGAGAAATGCAAATCAAAACCACAATGAGATAGCACCTCACACCAGTCAGAATGGCCCTCATCAAAAAGTCTACAAACAATAAATGTTGGAGAGGGTGTGGAGAAAAGGGAATGCTCTTGCACTGTTGGTGGCAATGTAAATTGATACAGCCACTATGGAAGACGGTATGGAGATTCCTTAGAAAAACAGGTATAAAACCATGATATGACCCAGCAATCCCACTCCTAGGCATATACCCTGAGGAAATCAAAATTGAAAGAGACACATGCATCCCATTGTTCATTGCAGCACTATTTACAATAGCTAGAACATGGAATCAACCTAGATATCCACTGACAGATGAATGGATAAAGAAGTTGTGGTACATATACAATGGAATATTACTCAGCCATAAAAAGGAACACATTTGAGTCAGTTCTAATGAGGTGGATGAACCTAGAACCTATTATACAAAGTTAAGTGTGTCAAAAAGAGAAAGATATTGTATTCTAGCACACATATACGGAATCTAGAAAAATGGTACTGAGAACTTATTTACAGGGCAGCAATGGAGAAAGAGACACAGAGAATAGACTTATGGACATGGGGAGAGGGGGGGAGAGGGTGATTTGGTTGGAAAGAGTAACATGGAAACTTATATTACCATATGTAAAATAGGTAACCAATGGGAATTTGCTGAATGGCTCAGGAAACTCAAACAGGGGCTCTGTACCAACCTAGAGGGATGGGATGGGGAGGGAGATAGGAGGGTGGTACAAAAGGAAGGGGATATGTGTATACCTATGGCTGATTCATGTTCAGGTTTGACAGAAAACAACAAAATTCTGTAAAGCAATTATCCTTCAATAAAAAAAATAAATTTAAAAGAAAAAGCCCAAGAAAAAGAAATGCTAAAAGGTAAAATAGTTGTCTGAAGAGACCGTACAAATACCTGAGAAGTAAAAGGAAAAGTATGCCCATCTGAATGCAGAATTCTAAGGAATAGCAAGGAGACATAAGAAAGCTTCTTCAGTGATCATTGCAAAGAAATAGAGGGAAACAATAGAATGGGAAAGACTAGAGATCTCTTCAAGAAAATTAGAGATACCAAGAGAATATTTTATGCAAAGATGGCCACAATAAGGGACGAAAATGATATGGACCTAAAAGAAGCAGAAGATATTAAGAAGAGGTGGAAAGAATACACAGAAGAACTATGCAAAAAAGATCGTAATGACCCAGAAAACCATGATGGTGTGATCACTCACCTAAGAGCCAGATATCTTGGGGTGTGAAGTTAAGTGAGCCTTAGGAAACATCACTATAAACAAAGCTAGTGAAGGTGATGAAATTCCAGCTGAGCTATTTCAAATCCTAAAAGATGAGGCTGTGAAAGTGTTGCACTCAGCAAATCTGGAAAACTCAGCAGTGGCCACAGGACTGGAAAAGATCAGTATTCATTCCAATCCCAAAGAAAGGCAATGCCAAAGACTGCGCAAACTACCACACAATTGCACTCATCTCACACTCTAGTAAAGTAATGCTCGAAATTCTCCAAGCCAGGCTTCAACAGTACATGAACTGTGAAATTTCAGATTTTCAAGCTAGATTTAGAAAAGGCAGGGAAACTAGAGATCAAATTGCTAACATCCGTTGGGTCATCGCAAAAGAAAGAGAGTTCCAGAAAAACATCTACTTCTGCTTTATTGACTATGCCAAACCTTTGACACTGTAGATCACAACAAACTTTGGAAAGATCTTACAGAGATGGGAATACTACACCACCTTACCTGCCTCCTGAGAAATCTGTATGCAGGTCAAGAAGAAACAGTTAGAACCGGACATAGAACAATGGACTGGTTCAAAATTGGGAAAGGAGTATGTCCAGGCTATATATTGTCACCCTGCTTATTTAACTTATATGCAGAGTACATCATGAGAAACGCTGGGCTGGAAGAAACACAAGCTGGAATCAAGATTGCCGGGAGAAATATCAATAACCTCAGATATGCAGATGACTCCATCCTTAAGGCAGAAAGTGAAGAGGAACTAAAGAGCCTCTTGATGAAGGTGAAAGAGGAGAGTGAAAAAGCTGACTTAAAACTCAACATTCAAAAGACAAAGATCATGGCATCTTGTCCCATCACTACATGGCAAATAGGTGGGGAAACAATGAAAATAGTGACTGACTTTATTTTCTTGGGTGGGCTCCAAAATCACTGCAGGTGGTGACTGCAGCCACAAAATTAAAAGACACTTTCTCCTTGGAAGAAAAGCTATGAGAAACCTATATAGCATATTAAAAAGCAGAGACATTACTTTGACTACAAATGTCCATCTAGTCAAAGCTATGGTTTTTCCAGTAGTTATGTACGGATATGAGAGTTGGACCATAAAGAAGGTTAAACGCTGAAGAATTGATGCTTTTGAAATGTGGTGTTGGAGAAGACTCTTGAGAGTCCCTTGGACTGCAAGGAGATCAAATCAGTCAATCCTAAATGAAATCAGTCCTGAATACTCACTGGAAGGAATGATGCTGAAGCTGAAACTCCAATACTTTGGCCACCTGATGAGAAGAGTTGACTCATTGGAAAAGATCCTGATTCTGGGAAAGACTGAAGGAAGGAAGATTGAAGGCAGGTATACAAATACCACACTATATCCTCTGTCATCCTCTTCTCTTCCTGCCCCTTTTCTTCTTGCCATCAAGTCGGATGGCATCACTGACTCGATGGACATGAGTTTGAGCAAGCTTCGGGAGATGGTGAAGGACAAGGAAGCCTGGCATGCTGCAGTCCATGGTGTTGTAAAGAGTTGGACACTACTGAGCAACTGAACAACAACCACTTATCAATTATGCCAGAGGATAGCCATTATTGTAACAAAGGGAAAACACAGGTACACCAGATAAAAATACCACACTATATGCAAGGAGAAAGATGGGTCTCTGCTAATGTAGTTTCAGGCAGTTTTCAGCATCTCCCCTCTGCCCCACCGATGTTTGCCCTCTGCTATCCTTTTGTCAATGGTCCATTATATGTTCCCTGAAAGGTAGCCAAGACAGAGATTTCAGGCTAGTGCTCTCATGGTGAGAAATTGTAGCTATAGTTTTTGACCCCGCCTTGGAAATTTAGCTTTTTATTTTTTTGGCATAATTTCATCAGAACTGAAAGACTGTCATACAGTATAAACTCTATCTTCCCAGGTATTCCCCAGGTATCCTCATCTGATTAGGAGATATGACCTCTTCATTAAATTGCTACTGTAGGAAGTATATATCTCAGTCCCTTAAAAATATAACTTTATTTTACATATTAAACTGAGGTTCTAGATGCAGTGATCTGACATGTTAGCTTATAAAATTTTGTCTGGCAAAGATGCAATGTTTTTGTGCAAAAAGTGAATCCAGCAGTTACTTTTTTTTCTTTTTTTTGCTCTACGGGAAATCAGTTCTGCATCTAATCCAGCAATCTCATTGTAATAATTCTTCCTTAAATTGTCTATATAAATGTACTCTGAACTAGTCTTAACCTCTTAATGGTTCTCTAGTGAGTTGAATAAAATTTTTGACAGGTGTTCATTTGATAGGAGGGCCATGCTTTAATTTTTTGATACTTATACTCAAGCAGTTTTGTGGGTTGTTCTGTTGCAGAAACCAGTAATCGAGAAACCAAGCACCACACTCCGAGAGTTGGAAAACCCAGGTTTGTTATGCTGGCAGGCCCAGAGGAGTTAACACTCCAAGCTCTGAGCTCCCAAAAAAGGGGTTACAGAGTTTTTATTGACAGACTATAGTGGCCAACACTAGCTGATAATAGGCTGGTTTAAACTAAGGGGTTTCATGCTCAGGGGAACAGCAGCCAAGAGGAGGAGGGGGATGCCTGATCTCTACATGGACAGGCATGATTAAGCACGTTTGCAGGGGCTGGGCAATTGCAAAGAGCAGGACAAGGGTGAGTGAGATAAGCTCCAGTTCCTAGTATTGTAAGTCCCCACTTTCTGAGGCTACATGACCTACGTGATCCAGACTTTGCAAGGAGCAAGCTGAGTTACAGAGGCAGAGTGAGCAGGAGGTTATATAAAATTTTAACTTTTCCTCTTCAGTTCTATCAAGATACCGAAGTGGACTAATCTGACAAAGCCAATTAAACTCAGTGACTTGAGAAGTGCACATCATGAACTGCTCAAAGTCTTAGCTCCCAAAGTGAATCCAAAGCAGCAACAGAACATTATCCTTGCAGCTTTATCTTGGTTTATTTTTTATTGTTTTCTTACTTGGAGTATTTGCTTTTGTTTCTCTCTTGCACATGACCTTCAAGTCATTTTCAACTGGTGGCAACAACAATGGAATTTTTGGTTTAATGATGCAACCATTTAGGATCTTGGTCAAAGAGATGTTGGAGATTTATTTTCTGTTCAATGAAAAATTAAGAGTGTTATTTGGTATTCTTTTTTATTTGTCTCTTTATCAATTGTGAGCTCAGATCAATTCAGAATTGTATACCCACTGGAGAAATAAAAA
Source organism: Giraffa tippelskirchi (assembly GCF_054371585.1). Lineage (NCBI taxonomy): Eukaryota > Metazoa > Chordata > Mammalia > Artiodactyla > Giraffidae > Giraffa > Giraffa tippelskirchi. The sequence goes on from NC_137284.1 coordinate 25,425,083, forward strand.
AGTCCAGTCTTTATAATCTGGACTGGTAATGTCACCAAGTCCAAGCTCATCTTGTGGTGAAATGAGAGGCGAATGAATCTGAGAGACAGGGTGTTGAGGCAAGGAATGCAACTTCAACATTTGGAAAGCTGGCTGACCAAGAAGAAGGCAGACCATTCTCTCAAAATAACCATCTTATTGGGGTCTGCATGCCAAATTCTTTCTTGGATCAGAGATGTGGAGGAGGTACGAAACAAAGGAAAAAGGCTATTTAATCTTGCAAGTATCTCCTACAATGGCAAGCCTCAGGCAAGGGATGTGTTAATTTCTTCCTTCCTGCTATATACAGGTGGACAGGGTTCTGAACAAGGCATTTTAACTTAACAGTCAGAAGGGTAAGATTGTCTGAGGCAGGCCATTATGTGTGATTATAATAACAAAAGTGGCCAAAGAAACAGATCTCACATGGAAGAGTCAAAATTGACTCTTCCCTGTTGGAGTAAGTTTACGTATTTTTCTGTTTATTTTTATTGTTAATTTTTTGCCATCCCATTATTATATACACTTCTAGATTTATCTTTCTGTTGTGGGTTGAACTGTGTCCCCCTAAGACATACATGTTGAAGTCTTAATCTCCAGTACTCAAAATGTATATCTGGAGATGGGGCCCTTCAATTCAGTTCAGTAGCTCAGTCAGTCATGTCTGACTCTTTGGGACCCCATGGACTGCAGCATGCCAGGCTTCCCTGTCCATCACCAACTCCCAGAGCTTGCTCAAACTCATATCCATCAACTCGATGATGCCATCCAACCATTTCATCCTCTGTCGTCCCCTTCTCCTCCTGCCTTCAATCTTTCCCAGCATCAGGGTCTTTTCCAAGGAATCAACTCTTTGCATCATGTGGCCGAAGTATTGGAGCTTCAGCTTCAGCATCAGTCCTTACAATGATATTCAAGACTGATTTCCTTTACGATTGACTGGTTGGATCTCCTTGCTGTCTAAGGGACTCTCAAGAGTCTTTTTCAACACCATAGTTCAAAAGCATCAATTCTTTGGCACTCAGCTTTCTTTATAGTCCAACTCTCACATCCATACATGACTACTGGAAAAACCATAGCTTTTAGCCCCCAACTAAAATAAATAAATTTATTAAAAAAAAACAAAAACAAAAACATAGCTTTGACTAGACAGACCTTTGTGGGCAAAGTAATGTCTCTGCTTTTTAGTATGTTGTCTACCTTGGTCATAGCTTTGCATCCAAGGAGCAAGCATTTTTTAATTTCATGGCTGCGGTCACCATCTGCAGTGATTTTGGAGCCCAAAAAAATAAAGTCTGTGACTGTCTCCATCGTTTCCCTTTCTATTTGCCGTGATGTGGTGGGACTGGATGTCATGATCTTTGTTTTTTGAATGTTGAGTTTTCAGCCAGCTTTTTACTCTCTTCTTTCACTTTCACCAAGAGGCTCCAAGTTGGAGCCTTTAAGGAGGTAATTAAGTTAAAACAAGACCTTTAGAGTAGATCCGAACCCACTCTGATTAGTTAAATGATGTTAAAGTGGGAAGAGGATCAAGGAGAAAGGTTGCAGAAGAAGCCAATTTTGTTTTGGGGCTTCTAGCATCCAGAATTGTTTAAGCCACCTCAACTATGGTACTTTTTAATGACAGCTCTACCAAACTAATACTTTCCTTCAGAATTAGCTTATAATTTCTTTAAAGGGATCATCAACCATTTCACTTCTTTACATTTTTGGTGCTCAACTAATAGTACATCTTGAATCTTTTTTTTTTTTTTATTATGATTAAATCTTATGGCTGGATGGAGAATGAAGACCTCAACTCTGATAAGTATGTTTATCCAAATAGCTGAGAAATACATTAAACACTGGTGGCTCTCTTGACCCAGGGTACATAATAAGGAAGTGGCAGAAAATTACATCATATAAATTGTGAGAAAGGATAATCACCAAGAGCTGAGAGGTCTATGAAAACTTGGAGGAAATGAGATTTGTGGTTAGTTTTGAAGCAGAGCATAAGTGGAAGCTTCCCATTGGAAGAACAATGTGGACATTTGTTGGAAACAAGGAGATGAGTAATGTGTTTGCCTCACACAGTTTCTATGCCTCTACTGTACCTCAAGATAATCATTGTACCACTACCATGTTTCAGTTTATAAGATATTTTCGTTTATATTCTCTCATTTTATCATTGTGTCAACCTCCTAGTAATCTATATTACATAGATACTGTGGTGTAAGTGTACTAACGCCAAAAAAATTTTCTTGTCACTCTAAGGTTTTGCCTTAGCATTATGACTGTCAAAAGAGCACATGCTCTCCCATTTTGCTTTTGGACATTCCAGAGCAGAAGAGATCTGGATGTTAGCTGTCAAGACCTGTCAGAAACCAGGACAAAACAAACTAGTCCTCATGTGGAGAACCAGATCAACAATGCACTATTCAGATAAATTAATTTTACTCTGCTGAAAACACAATAAGCCTCCAAATTATTTATTGTATGTGTTAAGCTGTAATAAAGGAATTTTTTCTTCAAATTTCCCCTACATATTTGAATCTAGAGATTCCATGTTATTCTAAAAGAAGTCATTCCTGTCAGCTGCCAGCTGTTCTGGATGTTTAATCAACTGATTGGGTTGGGTGCAAATCTTAAGCAGTGAAGTCATTCTGTCTGATTTGATTATCTATGTGTCATATACAGTATTTGTATTCTGTGAGAGGAATGCACTTATAAATTCATTCCTCAGCAACAGCTGTGATTCTTCACAAACTCAACATTTAAAATATTTAACTAGCATAAAAAGAAGGGGCATGGTCAGATAAAAGGAATAAAATTTTACTTAAGGCATTACTAAAAATGTCATGGTGTCAGAATGTCACATGAACCTGTAGGCAGGAAAAGCTGCAAAGATGGAATTATATATAATAACTTCATTTAAGAGTTCATTTGAAAATTCTTGCCAATTTGAGAATATGTTCTAAAATGTGTACCTTTGAAAAATCAACTACACTTCTAGTAATATAGCCAAATATCAGTAACCTCAGATATCCAGATGACACCACCCTTATAGCAGAAAGTGAAGAGGAACTAAAGAGCCTCTTGATGAAAGTGAAAGAGGAGGGTGAAAACACTTGCTTAAACCTCAACATTCAAAAAACAAAGATCATGACATCCAGTCCCATCACTTCATGGCAAATAGATGGGGAAACAATGGAAACAATGACAGACTTTATTTTCTTGGGCTTCAAAATCACTGCAGATGGTGACTGCAGCCGTAAAATTAAAAGACGCTTACTCCTTGGAAGGAAAGTTATGACCAACCTAGATAGCATATTAAAAAGCAGAGACATTACTTTGCCAACAAAGTCCATCCAGTCAAAGCTATGGTTTTTCCAGTAGTCATGTATGGATGTGAAAGTTGGACTATAAAGAAAGCTGAGTGCCAAAGAATTGATGCTTTTGAACTGTGGTGTTGGAGAAGACTATTGAGAGTCCCTTGGACAGCAAGGAGATCCAACCAGTTAATCCTAAACTAAATCAGTCCTGAATATTCATTGGAAGGACTGATACTGATGCTGAAGCTGAAACTCGAATAGTTTGGCCACCTGTTGTGAAGAGCTGACTCACTGGAAAAGATCCTGATGCTGGAAAAGATTGAAGGCAGGAGGGGAAGAGGACGACAGAGGATGAGATGGTTGGATGGCATTACCGAGTTGATGGACATGAGTTTGAGCAAGCTCCTGGAGATGGTGATGGACAGGGAAGCCTAGTGTGCTGCAGTCCATGAGGTTGAAAGAGTTGGACACGACTAAGTGATTGAACTGAACTGAATATAACCAAAAATTAATAAACAAATAACCAGCAAGACAGACAAATATTTTTGTACATGGAAGTTCATTAGAATGATGTTTACAAAAGCCAAAGAGTGCATTTCCAAAATATGGAATTTATCAACTAAATTATAATATATTTATAGGACAAAATATTAAGCAACTATTAAACATCAAAGGTTTGTGCAAACTCTCTTCTTTAATCTGGATGTTCCTTCACCCTATATAGCTCTGGAGCTTTGCTACTCACATTGTGATCCGTGGACCAGCTGTATTAGCATCAGCTTATGGGAATGGACGGAGAAGGCAATGGCACCCCACTCCAGTACTCTTGCCTGGAAAATCCCATGGACGGAGGAGCCTGGTAGGCTACAGTCCATGGGGTGGCTAAGAGTCGGACACGACTGAGCGACTTCACTTTCACTTTTCCCTTTCATGCACTGGAGAAGGAAATGGCAATCCACTCCAGTACTCTTGCCTGGAGAATCCCAGGGACGGCGGAGCCTGATGGGCTGCCGTCTATGGGGTCGCACAGAGTCGGACACGACTGAAGCGACTTAGCAGCAGCATGGGAATGGAGAATCTCAGGTCCCACCCCAGAGCTACTGAATCAAAATCTGCATTTTAACAAGTTTCCTAGGTGCTTACTATGCACATTAAAATTTAAGAATCATGCCCTAGGAGATAAATTAGTGTCACTTACTGCTGCTTTAAATATAATGTCACTGAGGCACAAAGATATTCAGCATCAGACAGAAACTGGGGTGGGGCTGCCTGCAGCCATCTTTTCATAATGATGATTTAACAGAAATAATGCAAAGCCTTTAGCTTGTTTGTTTGTTTTTTGTACTCCTTCTGGGGGGCCAGACAAGAATTCAGCCCTGGGTAAAAATATGGGTAAAAACATTTAACTGTCATTTTAATCTCAGCATCTGTCCTCAGACTCTCAGGTGTCAACCTTCTCTCTAATCCCACTTTTTAATTTTTTTAAATTATTTATTGGCTGTGCTGGGTCTTTATTGCTGTGGGAGGACTTTCTCTAGTTGTGGCAAACTGGGGCTACTCTCTTGTTGAGGAGCACAGGCTCTAGGGCATGTGGGCTTCAGTAGTTGCTGCACATCTGCTCAGTTGCCCCAAAGCATGTGTGATCCTCCAAGACTAGGGATTGAATCAGTGTCCCCTGCATTGCAGGCAGCCTGACAACCACCATACCACCAGGGAAGCCTCTGACCCTACATTTAAGGTATTTGAGGTGCCACAGGAAGTCACATACAGTTCCTCTAGCCACAGTACAACGTTGTAGACAAAAACAAAGACAACCAGCTCCGTTCTGAAACCTTGCCAAGTATGAAAGATTCCTGGTGATAAGGCTGAGCTCATAGTTCATGGATTTTATATTCTGAAACCCAAAGCCATTTATTACAAAAGCTAATCTTGAGACCACTTCAGCACCATACCAATCTGGATTTTTTAAAAGGTTTTCTAGCACTTCAGTTACACGCATTACCTTTCAAATGTTTAACAACCAGAGGATCAAGACCAAATATCATCTCACAGGAAACCTCTGAGAAGCATATGACTCTGATAGGTCATTCATGTTAACCACACAAATATTCAGTCATTTGCTTTTGAGCACTAACTATATGCCAGGTATTGTGGATTTATGATTAAAAGCTAAGTGATCTCTGTTCCTCCAAAAAAGCTCACAATCTAGGCACACAAGTAGCAAAGTGACTAAATAAATTAAATTCAGTGTGGAGTGTGCCATAACAGTGACATAATGCAAATGCTTAGGGGGAATATTTCTTTCTTTATGTGATGAAGAAGTTGCAGGGAGGAAGCCAATTCTGACTCCATGTTGGAACTGTTTCTTTGACTTGCTTTTCATTGCTTTTGTTATTATAATCATACAGAATGGTTTGCCTCAGAGAATCTTGCCCCTCTGCCTGACTGTCAAACTAAAACATCCTTCTTCAGAACCCTGTCCACCTGTGGATGGCAGGAAGGAAGAAATTAACACATCCCCTGCCCGAGGCTTGCCATTCTAGGAGATGTTTGCAAGATTAATGGCCTTTTTACTTTGCTTCCTCACCTCCCCTCATCTTTGATCTATAAAGGAACCTGGCATCCAGATCCCAATAAAGATGGTTATTTTGAGACGCTAACCTGCCATCTTTCAGTCTGCTGTATCCCTGATTAAAATCTCTTCCTTGCCTCAACACCTCGTCTATCAGATTCACTGGCCTATGTCACGGCCAGCAGAGTGAGCCTAGACTGGGTAACAGAGAGAAATGTAAGGTTTCCCAGAGAGTAACATTCTAACTGGCTTCCATTCCTACCACTTTATTAATATTCTCCTTGTCAAGAATACCAGAGCCATATGATACATTCTGTATTCTACATCTAACATAAAGGATGAGCAAACTGCCATTTCCTAAATGACTGATACGAGTGCCAGACATTCATCTAGGTGATTTTCTCTTTTGCATGCTTTTTTCCCAGTCTTTTGCATATTAGTTGGTGGTTCCAGTATCCAGCTAGTCGATCAGGCCAAAAACTCAAGATTCACTTTTGAGTCTTTTCCCCTTCACTCTCACACTGAATCCATTAGCAAGTCCTCGCTCTTCTACCCCCAACATATATCTCCAATCCCTACTTCTTCCCTTTCCATTACCACCACCTTAGTCTAAGCCTCCATCATCACTCACCTGAACCATTTCAGCAGCCTCCTAAATGACCATTTCCTCTCTTCCTCCTCATCAGACTATCTTTTCTTACAAGAGGGATTGTTTCATAATTTAGATTAATTTCGCTACCTGCTGGCTTAAACTAGTTGACGTCTTCCCATTCACCCTTAGAATAAATAGAAAACACCACATTCTACAAGTAGCCTGCAACCTACTCCCATAATTTCCTCCTGTATCCCTAAAACCTTATCCCATATAATCCTCTTCCCTCATTCCACACTAGTCACATTTCTGCTCCAGATTCATGTCTTTACTGCTGAGCTTTTGAAAGCCCTGGTCCCTCTGTGTGGGACTCTCTTCCCTCATATTGTTGCTTAAATGACTCATTCCCATCTTCCTACACTCCTTCCCTCAGCTTCAAAAGTTTCCATCCCAGAGAAGATTTTCTAAGATTGTATCACCTACAAACCCCACCCCATTAATTGAAAACATCTTGATTATTTTCTTTATGAACTTATTATCAAGGTACCAACTGTGATGTTTTAGAGATGAGAGGAGTTATTACCCCTTATGAGCTCCATCACATTTTCAAAGCCAAGTCAAATGACATAAAAATACATTATAAGCAATGAGACTGCCATATAAAACAGTTTCAGGATAACTGTATTCCAAATAGGTTGCAGTGCTTAACATCTATGTAACATCCTAGACAACTTTTTGATTATCCTCAAATATTATTCTTTAACTCATTTGTTTATTGTCTGTCTGGCACACTAGAGTGTAAACTTCCAGGGGTTGCCAATACAAAATAGCACATGATCCAATAAATTTACATCAGTTTAGTAAAAAATTGAATCAACTCACAGGCACAACTAGAATCACAAAATCAATAGAATATGAAGTACATGATATTTCTATTGCCTTTTCTTCCCTCACCCTTCAGTAACTTATTAAATTCTTGATTCATTTACTCAAATATTTGATGAGGATTACATATCTAGGGTCTGAGGACACAGAATTGAAAAAACAAACAAAAATCACTGCCCTCAATAATTTTATATTTTAGCTGAAGGAGACAGACAAATGAATATAACAAATAAGCAAACTACAATTGACCATTGAATGATATGGGTTTGAATATCACAGGTCCACTTCAATGTGATTTTTTTTTTTTTTCCCAGTAACAAAAACCCAATTTGATCAGAGGTTGTCTGAATCCATGGATAAGAAACCCAGATTTTAGAATCTGGGTAGACTGTGTCGGGGATAGACTGACCTAACCCCGCCTTGTCCAAGGGTCAACAGTATATGGTAAGTTAAATTATGGGAAAAATAAATCAGAGTAAGGAAATAGGAAGTATCAAGAGAAAAGTGGTAAATTTAAATAGGGCCATCACCACAGGGAACACGTAAGCATAGAGTCAAAGGCTGTAAGTTGCAATTTGTCAGGATAGGTTTCATTAAATATGGTAGTTGTCGGGATCTTAGTCATAGCATGATGGGCCAGAAAGAGGTTTTAGAGATTTCTTTGTGATGGGGGCTCCCAATCGGAAACTAAGCCACAAGTTTCCAAAGAGATTCAAATATTGATACAACTGAGAATATCGGAGTAAGCCTGAATGTGCCAGAACTCAGTTCACCTGCACTCTTTCTTTGTTTTAGTTTGTTAGTTTGCTTGGTGTATGTTTTACTTCATTATGTTTTATTTTGTGTGTGACCACAATAAACGAACACTAGAGGAAAGGAGGGACTATGTTGGAAGATTAACTTCCTGACCCAAATCTGTAAATATGTGTCTTGCTCTCAAGAATGAATTTAAACTGTCGCCTCACACATTAGCTGGTGCAAAGCAAGCACTTAGACATTGTTAGTGATCAAGATCCTTTTTTATTATTGTTATCCTCATTATCTCTTTTAATCCTCATGGCAGAATTTTGAAGGAGGTCCTAGCATTACTTCTATTTAACAGATAAGAATTGGAGAAGGAAATGGCAACCCCCTGCAGTATCCTTGCCTGGGAAATCCCACGGACAGAGGAGCCAGGTGGCCTACAGTCCAAACAGGTCTGTCGAGGGCTCCAAAAGGCATTATAGAGTCAGACACAACTTAGCGACTAAACGATGATGAACAGAGAAGAATACTGAGAGTAGAGAGAGTAGATTAAGCTAACTTCTCAAGTGAATCTAAATATTCTATTACAATTATATTCAATTAAATTATACTAACAAATTTAGTTGTCATTTGAGAGAATGGGAGCTTAGAGAAGACATTGTACTTCCTGCTCCATCTCCTCTAGTTGCCATTCATATTTTCAACAGGAAGAAACAAATAAATCTCCCCACCCAGACTTCTTTGTAAAGACTGCAAGGATTTCCCTGTCCAAGTTTACTGTCACCTCCCCTTAGGCAGAGAATCAAAATGGCTTAAAAATGTTTTGTACATGGGGTACTAGCTCTAGTCATGGTCCAGAGCTTTTGTGATATAAGCTATTTTTTTAAAAAGAAACTCCAGAAATGTTGAAAATGTTAAAACATTTTAAAACAAAGAGAAATCAAGTTCAGAGATCCAGAGTTATCATGGTATCTCCTTCCTTTCAGAAGCATATTTGGCTGCTGAATTAAATAAGAACAGAAGGCTCAAGAGATGCTCTAACAAGCTGAAAAACAGCCAGAAAATGCACTAAAAGTACCAATTTGGAATTGTCTACTCTGTCTCCCTCGAAGATAAGTTTAAACATTTACATTTTTTAAAATTCCCTAATCTGACTTACCTCAATAATTGTTTCTCACACTTTCTGATTTGTAATCATTACAAATCAGTTTCTCTCCCAAAGGCAAAATCTGCAGAAATATATATATGTGTGTGTGTATATATACATACACTCACATATATAGATGCTTATCTATATTCATTCCAAGGCAGTCAACAACTGACATGGTTTTTCTCTATTTTTATGTTGCCCACAGAAAGGCTGTAAATTAATGTAGTGCCTCCTTGCCACCTAGTGGGAAACTCAGTATTGATACTTCTTCCCTACTTCTTGTTTTCCAAGAAATGATGAAAGTCTATGCAAACCACAAAAGAAAAGGGGAAGGCTTTATCTCTGCCTTCAGCATAGAATATCAGAAATACAATAAATATTCTAGAGAGAAGTCTTTTCAGAAGTTGGATTTGCAGGAGTAACATTCTCCCAAGTCTAAAGTCCAATATTCTTTGATATGATTGCCCTATTATTTTTTCTGTATTTATCTTTTAGATTTCATTTCATCAGATCAATACTGTATATAAAGTCTTATTCTGAAGAAAGTGAAAGTGAAGTCACTCAGTCGTGTCCGACTCTTTGTGACCCCATTGACTGTAGCCTACCAGGCTCCTCTGTTCATAGGATTATCCAGGCAAGAGTACTGGAGTGGGTTGCCATTTCCTTCTCCAGCAGATCTTCCCAATCCAGGGATCAAACCCAGGTCTCCCACATTGTAGGCAGATGCTTTACTGTCTGAGCCACCATGGAAGTCCCTTATTCTGAAGAGCCCCTATAAAATCGGTTACATTCAAATTCAGTGTGCCTGTCGACTTCACATTCACTTAAAAGAAAAAAATCCAAAGCTCAAATGTCCAATAATTTAAAATCCACATCAACAACTTCCTATTAGCTATCTATTTTATACATGGTAGTGTAAATATGTCAAATATTACTCTCTAGGGAGCTCAGCTCAGTGCTCTCGGATGATCAAAGGGATGGGATGGGGCAAGAGAGAGGTTTAAGAAGAAGAGGATATATACATACTTGCCACCTCAGGCAAAGAGTTGACTCATTGGAAAAGACCCTGATGCTGGGAAGGATTGGGGGCAGGAGGAGAAGGGGACGACAGAGGATGAGATGGTTGGATGGCATCACCGACTCAATGGACATGGGTTTGAGTGGACTCTGGGAGTTGGTGATGGAAAGGGAGGCCTGGCGTGCTGCAATTCATGGGGTCACAAAGAGTCGGACACAACTGAGCAACTGAACTGAACTGACAGCTGATTCATGTTGTTGCATAGCAAAAACTAACAACATTGTACAGCAATTACCCTCAAATTAAAAAAATATCCTTTGGTAAAAAATGAAATTCACATCAATAACAGTAAGCACTACAATTTAATGAGGAGTTATGATATAATACAATAATATAAGATGTAATATGATAATGCATGTGAAATGCTGAGCACAGTGACTGTCAAATAGTGAGAATCCAATAAATGGTAGTTATTTGACACCCAACTCTTTGTTAATTACCTCACATGTGTTATCTTTGTTTATCTTCACTAATGCCTTCAAAGGAATAATTTTTACCCACTTTATAATAAAGGAATTGAGACACTTCCAATGATAAATGGGGAAGCCATAATATGATTTTTACTATACGACAAAGGTCCATATAGTCAAAGCTATGGTTTTCCCAGTCAGTCAGTTCAGTTCAGTCGCTCAGTCGTGTCCAACTCTTAGTGACCCCATGAATCACAGCATGCCAGGACTCCCTGTCCATCACCAACTCCCGGAGTTTACCCAAACCCATGTCCATTGAGTCGGTGATGCTATCCAACCATCTCATCCTCTGTCGTCCCCTTCTCCTCCTGCCCCCAATCCTTCCCAGCATTAGGGTATTTTCCAATGAGTCAACTCTTCGCATGAGGTGGCCAAAGTATTGGAGTTTCAGCTTCAACATCAGTCCTTACAATGAACACCCAGGACTGATCTCCTTTAGGATGGACTGGTTGGATCTCCTTACAGTGCAAGGGACTCTCAAGAGTCTTCTCCAACACCACAATTCAAAAGCATCAATTCTTCGGCGCTCAGCTTTCTTCACCGTCCAACTCTCACATCCATACATGACCACTGGAAAAACCGTAGCCTTGACTAGACAGACTTTTGTTGGCAAAGTAATGTCTCTGCTTTTAAATATGCTATCTAGGTTGGTCATAACCTTCCTTCCAAGGAGTAAGCCTGGCATTCTGCAGTCAGTGGGGTTGCAAAGAGTTAGACATGACTAAGAGACTGAACAACAACAACATAATATGGCTTGTGTCTGAAACTAAAAGTCTCTTTTATAACTGTACTCATATTGCCCCAAAAAATTAATAAAAGCTCCTAATAAGTAACAGTTATCTTGAGATATGATTCCATGGCAGTATTGTCTACCTTTTACTCAAGAGAGGTATATCTCTGGATGTCGGGTTCCTATAGATCAGAGATGAGGGGAGGGGAGGAAGCAAAGTAAAAAGGCCATTAATCTTGATGCTTTTGAACTGTGGTGGTGGAGAAGAATCTTCTTGAGAGTCTCTTGGACTGCAAGGAGATCCAACCAGTCAATCCTAAACTAAATCAGTCCTGAATATTCATTGGAAGGACTGATGCTGAAGCTGAAACTCCAATACTTTCACCACCTGATGCGAAGAACTGACTTATTTGAAAAGACCCTGATGCTGGGAAAGACTGAAGGCAGGAGGAGAAGGGGACGACAGAGGATGAGATGGTTGGATGGCATCACCGACTCGATGGACATGAGTTTGAGCAAGCTCTGGGAGTTGGTGATGGACAAGGAAGCCTGGCGTGCTGCAGTCCATGGCATCACAAAGAGTCAGACATGACTGAGTACTGAACTAAACTGATACCTTTCTACTTCTATGGGTGCTTGTATGTTAGACCAAAGAGCAACAGCATTTAACCAAAGTGCCACGGGCTGTGAATAGATTAATAAAGATCTTAATGAGACCCAGTGATCCAAGAGAGATCCCCATTATTTCAGAGGACTGATGATAGACTTGTTACTATTCAAAACAGTGGGTTATCATCATGGTAGTCTGAACATCATGGGTTGATGGGTGAAATATCAACACAATGAAGGAGGAAGTATGGTGTGCTGGCATGTGAGAGTCCATATAGGATGGTAATAATGAGTATGGGTTCTGGAGCCAAATAAGCTGGGTTTGATGCCTCTGTCTCTGTCATTTATTAAATCTGTTGCTATGAAAGCTACTTAACCCCATTTGCCTCAATTTCTTCATCTTTAAAAACAATACTACTTGCCTCACTGGATTATTGAAAGAATTAAATAAGTAATTTAACTAAAGCCTTTAGAAGGTGATGTCTAGGAAATAGTATCAATACCTTCAACATCATAATCAATCCCAGCTAGAAACTGGATGGAATCTTAATTAATGGCACTAACTACTACCTTAATTTCAAAAGCTCCAATGATGCTTTGAAGCTGCTGCTAAGTCACTTCAGTCGTGTCCGACTCTGTGCGACCCCATAGACGGCAGCCCATGAGGCTGCCCCATCCCTGGGATTCTCCAGGCAAGAACACTGGAGTGGGTTGCCATTTCCTTCTCCAATGCAGGAAAGTGAAAAGTGAAAGTGAAGTCGCTCAGTCGTGTCTGACTCTTAGCGATCCCATGGACTGCAGCTTACCAGGCTCCTCCATCCATGGGATTTTCCAGGCAAGAGTACCAGAGTGGGTTGCCATAATATTATTTTATTACTGAATTTTTTAACTGCAGGATTATAATCACAGGACATTTTAAGTTTCTTTGTAAGACATTTATCAAAGGTATGGTTTAATATAGAATCAAGATTAGAGACTGAGAATATTCTACAGAGAGAAAGTAAGGAACAGCAATGCAAGCAAAGATTAATGGGGCTCATCATTGGTAATGAAGCAAGTTAAAAAGCTGAGAATAGATTAAAACTCTTCCCAATTAATAACAGGCATTTAAAAATTTCACACACATGGTCACATCTATTATCTCATTTAATCTTTATGCTAAACCTTTGAGACAGGACAAAGATTATTTCCATTTCTTTGAAGCAAATACAACAAATTTTAAAAATTACATCTGTACCATAGGGAAAAAAAAATTAGGATGCAAACTTAAGTTGTCTGATCACTTATCTGAAGTTCAGTGTTTTTTTTTTCCTTCAATAGATTTGTGCTGAAGACCAAACAAGGGTTTTACTCCATGCTGTGTCTATAATGAAAAATCTCTTCAACACAAACTATGCCTTCTTGGGAATAATGGCTAGTAGGACTGAAAGGTCACAAACATCTCTCTGGTACAGGAACTGAGTAAGTTGTGTTCCCACACATCTACTTGTATGGGTCTACTTCCTACTCTTTGTACCTCTCAAGAAAATATATCTTAGTAGAGGTAGCTTTAGGCTACTCCACCTAATAGACTTAGGTCCTAAACAACATGTCAGAAGATTTTTGAACATTGTGGTCAGCTGTGTGCTGTAGATACTCAATTACTCTAGTTGCTGTGTCTCAGAGGCAGCTTGTTTTCTAGCCACTAAATAATACTGCTTAATTTCAAAGTAGTTAACATTGATTTGACTGGTTTAAGCCAATACAATTTACGTGCTCCTGTGCTACATAGGTCACTGGAGACTAATTTCCACAGTATTTCCAACAACTCCAATATAAGTAAATCCATATAGCTGATCCTCAATTCTATCACCTGTAAAACTAAAAGGTTAATAGTAAATAATTCATTGGGTTAACAGAACACTATATAGGTTTTTGTACAGAAATACATAATACAAGGTAGGTGCTTAAAAAATATTATCTTTTGTCACTATTTTTACTATTACTATTCTATTATACATATGAGAAAGTTAATTACTTAACCAAGATCATACATGTGGTAAGGAATATTGGCTGACTCTGATTTCCAGAGCCAGAAATTTTAGCCCTTCATCCATCCTGAAGCAGAAATGTAATTATGTCTGGCAATGAGACTGAAGCAAAGGGTCAATGAAAATAGTTAGAATGGTGAGCGTCAGAAAGGGAAGAAAAAACTTTAAAAACCTTTGCAATAACTTGACTCGATGAAAGTAATGACTAGATTCAGTGAATAGAAATATAAGCTAACAAGCCTCAGGGCAAAAATGTAAGAACAGGGATTATTATCTTAATGGCTCATTTGCTTCTAAACATTAAACCAGTGAAGGGTGGAGAGGGTATTGAGAACTAACACACATCAGAAACCTTCTGTGCCTAAAAGAAATCAGAGAGAACATTGAAAGGCAATATGAGCAGATATAATAAGGTGACACAGAAAAGGAAAAGAAATTTACAATGGATATTTTGTTTTTTACAGAAAAGCCAAAAGGAATCTCCCAAATATACAAGAAATGGGGAAAAAATGAGAATAGTCTTACAAATTAGTGTTCAGAAAAAAAATATGAAAAAGAACGTGACATAAAAAATTTTGCCCATCAAAGGAAGCCATCAAGAGAATGAAAAAGCAACCTGCGGAATGGGAGAAAATATTTGCAAACCACATATCCAATAAGGGGTCAATATCCAAAATATACAAGGAACTCATGCAACTCAATAGCAAAAATGCAAATAACCCTACTAAAAGTGGACAAAGAACCCAAATAGAATTGTTTCCAAACAAGAGATACAAATGGCAAATAGGCCATAAAATGGTGTTCAACATCACCATTCATCAAAGAAATACAAATCAATACCCCAGTAAGGTAACACTTCATACCTGTTAAGGTGGCTATTATCAAAAGGTCAAGATATAATCATTTCAAGAGCACAGGGGAGGCGAGCAGGAGTGATTCTGAAGAAGTGTAATGATTGGCTGACCCTC
This sequence comes from Giraffa tippelskirchi, assembly GCF_054371585.1. NCBI lineage: Eukaryota > Metazoa > Chordata > Mammalia > Artiodactyla > Giraffidae > Giraffa > Giraffa tippelskirchi. Next base: position 25,440,240 of record NC_137284.1, read on the forward strand.
ACTGACAGAGAAAGCTCAAGTTTTGCAAAATTTTGCAATCATAGGTGAAAACCTAAGCTTGTGCACCTAGCTAGAGAGAAACGTGACCATATTTCATTTCATTGTCAAATTATTTCTAATCTATATTGGGAGATTTTGAATAGTTAACATAAAGACCAAATTTTCTAGATCCACTTACGGTCTAATACTTAAGAAGTACAAAATGAACTAGCCCCTGTAACATACTATGCAATGTGTCTCAAACATTAGAGTCTAAATTTCTGGACCATTTTTTGTAGCTTGTAGTCATCAGTGGCAATGTACTGGTTCTTTAGATGCTGTTAGACATTGGGTTAGGCTGGACAGCTATGTGTGTTTTTCTGTTTTGCATTCAAATAAAACAGATAATAATGATAAATATTTACAAAGAACCAATAAAGTTTTCATATGTTGTCTCAGGTATTCCCACATGTCTAGTAAAGAGTGAGTCACTTTACACTAACAATGAAATATCAGAATGAAGTAAAAAAAATCCCTTTTAAAAGTGCATTAAAAAATAATTAGGCATAAACCTGAGGGAAGAGGTGAAAGAATAATATGCTGAAAACTATGAAGCAGTGAAAAGGGAACTTAAAGATGATTCAAAGAAACGGAAAACTAAAAACTGATCTACCATATAACCCAGAAACCCCACTCCTGGGAAAGACATGGAGAAAACCATAATTCAAAAAGATACACGCATCCCAATGTTCATTCTGACAGTGTTTACAATAGCTAAGACATGGAAGCAAACTAAATGTCCATCGACAGAGGAATCGATGGAGAAGATATGGTATATACACAATGAAATACTAGTCAGCCATAATAAAGGATGAAATAATGCCATTTGCAGCAGCATAAATGGACTTAGAGATTAGCATATTAAGTGAAGTTAAGTCAGAATGAGGAAGACAAATACCATAAGATATGACTTATGTGTGGAATGTAAAATACGATACAAATAAATTTGCTCATGAAACAGAAATAGACTCAGACATAGAAAACAAACTTATAGTTACCAAAAGGGAAAGGGGGTATGAGAGGGATAGACTAGGAGTTTGGGATTAACAAACTACTATATATATATATGTATAAAATAAATAACAAGTCCTACTGTATAGAACAGGGAACCATATTCAATATCTTGTAATAAGCCACTATGAAAAATAATATATTCATATGTGTGCATATCATTTTGCTGAACAACAGAAACTAAAACAACATTGAAAATCAACTAAACTTCAATTTTTAAAAGAGAGTGAATGAGACCTAGCGAAGAAAAGGGCAATTGGCATCAAATATGGTATATTACTTCTCATATGGGTCAAACTTAGAGTCAACTAGTATGTGAAAGTGTGCAAGAAAGTGAAGTAGCTCAGTCATGTCCGACTCTTTGCAACCTCACAGACTGTAGCCTACCAGGCTCCTCCGTCCATGGGATTTTCCAGGCAAGAGTACTGGAGTGGGTTGCCATTTCCTTCTCCAGAGGATCTTCCCGACCCAGGAATCAAACCCCGGTCTCCCACATTGTAGGCAGACACTTTCCCATCTGAGCCACCAGGGAAGCCTTTTCAACTTACATGTTTGTCATCATCATTTCAACTAAAATCCTGTGACACTCCTGTGTGGCACTTCTGTTAGAAATTTGTCTACACAGCATCCTAGCTAACTGTTAACAAAATGATCATCATGTGCGTTGCATAGTGGTACTGTCTACTTAACACCTGACACCCATTGACAAGTGCATTCAAAAACAATAAAGAAACCAACAATCATTCCTAGACTCCACATCAGTTTTTATATGGTGATTCTATTTATTAATCAAATGGCTGATTCAGGTAGGTTCCTAATTCATGTTAAACTATTCTAACTTTACCTTTCTCTTGCCAAACAAATGAAACATACAAAAGCTACTGGTTTGGGGTGTCTCTGAGCTAAATTCAGGCCTTATAAGGACGAACAATACATACACTTCATGTCCATAAGTGTATATGCTATTTTATTGCAAACCCAACACTCTTATCTCAAGACTGCTTTTCACTCTTAAAAATTATTAAGGATCCTAGAAAACACTTTTATATGTGACTTATATTTATTGATATTTATCATATTAGAAATTCAATTGAGATACTTTGTAAATATTTTAAATAACATTATTAAATTTATCACATGTAAACAAAAATTACATTTTTGTGAAAAAAACTATATTTTCAAAAAAAATATTGACACGTGTGGCACTGATTATAGTTTTAAAATCTACTTAATCTCTTACCTAACGGAGGACAGCTAGATTTTCTTACCTACCCTTGCATTCAATTTTTTATGACATCACCTGTGACGTAGCCTCTGAAAAACTCCACTGCACACCCATGAGAAAATGAGAGTTCAAAAGGCAAATAATGTCTTATTATTGTTACAAAAATAATTTTTTATCTTGTGCAGTCCCTGGGACCATATGTTGAGAATCATTACTCTACTATATAAAGCAAGTTAAATAAGTAATCACATTAGGTAACTACAGCAATAGCATCATTCAGAAACTGCTACTAGGGCATAGAAGGAAACTGTAAAGCAACTGTTGCTTAAAGGCACTTACTTGTTGAAGAAGAGTGGATGGTACCTAAGGTAGAGAGAACACTGCAAAGATGTACAGGTGAGAAATAACATAGTATATAGGAATAATAGGAAGAAACAGCAAATAAAAACAAAGGAAAGTGATAGATAAAACTGGGAGAGCAGACCTGTGGTAGAACAAGATCATTTCTGTATGCCTTGCTTAAGAAATATTTGGATTCTATTTGTGTAATATACAGAAATTTTTAAATTACAGAAGTGACAAGTGTGACATGGTGGTTTAAAAAATATTTGAAACTTCAGCAATGTGACATAAAGTAATTAACTTAGCCATTTAGCTCTCATCCATAAAAACTGGAACAATACTATCACTCTCCATTCTCTTAGCAAACTTATAATGTTGCTTGGAGACAGAAATGATAAAATGATTTTAGCTCACAATCTCAGCTCTCACACAGTATAAATGCTACATAAACATCAATGATTATTACCATCATTGTCACCACATATATATTTTAGAAATGTAATTCTGGAGGCAGAGAGGAGATAGAATGGGGGTAAGAGTAGAATAGGGAGGGCAGAAGAAAGCTGTTAGGAGTCTGAAATACACTCGGTGAGAGATGATAGGAAATTATCTAAGCTAAAGCTGTGACTCAAAGAGGGGTTGAACCCGACAGACACTGAAGGTAATGAAATAACGAGATATGGCAACACCTTGGGTAGGAGAGAAAAACTCGTGGCCTATTTTTAAAGCTTCTCACCTAGTTTAATTGGTGAACTGGGCTAAAGTCAGTAGTCAAGACTGGAAATAAAACAAGATGTTCATTTTACCTTGTTTTGCAGGAGGAGAGAGAAAGGAAAATGAATTTGAATGATAAAATTGTGAAAGGTGCTGAAGAGTAAGACAGTGTCCAAACACAAGGAGATTATCAGTTCATTTCAGTCACTCATTTGCTTCTGACTCTTTGTTACACCATGGACTACAGCACACCAAGCTTCCCTGTCCATCACCAACTCCTGGAGCTTGCTCAAACTCATGTGAGCCATTTGCAGAAACTCAAACTCTATCAACTCGGTGATGCCATCCAACCATCTCATCCTCTGCCATCCCCTTCTTTTCCTGACTTCAATCTTTTCCAGCATCAGAATATTTTCCAATAAGTCAGTTCTCTGTATCAGGTGGCCAAGTATTAGAACTTCAGCTTCAGCATTTGTCCTTCCAATGAATATTCAGGACTGATTTCCTTTAAGATTAACTGGTTTGATCTCCTTGCAGTCCAAGGGACTCTCAAGAGTCTTCTCCAACACCACAGTTCAAAAGCATCAATTCTTCAGTGCTCAGCTTTCATTATTGTCCAACTCTAACATTCATACATGACTACTGGAAAAACCATAGCTTTTACTATACAGACCTTTGTGGGTAAAGTAATGTCTCTGCTTTTTAATATGCTGTCTAGTTTCTCATAGCTTTTCTTCCAAGGGGCATCTTTTAATTTCATGGCTGCACTCACCACCTGCAGTGATTTTGGAGCCCAAGAAAATAAAGCCTGTCACTGCTTCCATTGTTATATATAAAATTCCCAGGAGGTTATAATCAAGTTAAAAAACAAGCAATAGCTAAGCAATGTGCCACTTTTTCTAAGGAAAGGAAGAGATCAGAGAGGAAGAAAATAGAGCAACAAGGTTTATGAATGAAGTACCAAATGAATGAATCTTCTTCCCAAAGAACTGCTCTATCTCCTGGGTTCTTTAACCAAATAAGAGGCCTAACCATGGACTGTAGCCCTCCAGGCTCCTCTGTCCAAGGAATTCTCTAGACAAGAATACTGGAAGGGATAGCCATTGCCAGGGGACCTTCCCAACCCAGGGAACAAACCTGGGTCTCCTGCATTGCAGGTGGAGAACAAAATACACTTTTTAAATTAGTCGACCCTTGAGGCCTGTTCTGACAAAAGCAACTGATGCCAAATCTACATAGAGCTTTTCTACTGAGATGGTTGGAAACTGAATTAATTTCGTAAGAAAAAATTTCCCCTTGTATACGTGTCTATAATTCTAGATTAGCCCAGACTTCAGCTGTAGCTCATGTTCAGTGGTTTTTAATCTGAGTTTGCTTTATGCGTTCACTGTGAGAAGATTTAACCTCTTTTCCCAAGGAGGAAAATGTACGTTTGTTTGTTTTAATAGAAAAGGTAGACAAAAATCCTTTCCCTAAAAATGTATTATTATAATCCTATTTGCTTGACTGACTTTCTGTGAAACATAAATTTTAAAATACCGAGGCGCTGGAAGGTCACAACAGAATACCTGTGGTTATTGTGGAGGATAAACCATTTACCTTGTGAGTTTACATGGTTTTCTATGCGTACTGATTGTAACAATCTATGCCAAATCAAAAAAAAAAAAAAGTGAGACACTATTAATACACCTGAACTAAGAATGATTCTGAATCTTGATTAACACATTAATAAACGTGAAATTTTCCCCAGAAACTCCATTCATAGCTTCTACTCTTAATGTGGAAGGCAGTGTATTAAAAGGCAGAGACATTACTTTGCTAACAAAGGTTTGTCTAATCAAACTTATGGTTTTTCCAGAATCAGGGATGGATGTGAGAGTTGGATGATAAAGAAGGCTGAAGGCAGAAGAATTGATGCTTTTGAATTGTGGTGCTGGAGAAGACTCTTGATATTCCCTTGGACTGTAACAAGATCGAACCAGTCAATCCTAAAGGAAATCAGTCCTGAATATTCATTGGAAGAACTGATGCTAAAGCTGAAACTCCAATATTTTGGCCACCTGATGCGAACAGCCAACTCTTTGAAAAATACCCTGATCCTGGGAAAAATTGAGGGCAGGAGAAGGAGGTGACAGAGGATGAGATGGTCGGATGATATCACCAACTCAATGGACATGAGTTTGAGCAAACTCCAGGAGACAGTGAAGGACAGGGAAGCTTCGCATGCTGCAGTCCATAGGGTCACAAAGAGTCAGACACAACTGAGCAACTGAACAACAACTGTGAATGTATGTATGTGTGTGTGTGCTAAGTTGCTTCAGTCATGTCCTACTCTTTACCACCCTATGGACTGTAGCCTGCCAGGCTCTTTTGTATACGGAATTCTCCAGGCAAGAATACTGGAGTGGGTTGCCATGCCCTCCTCCAGGTGATCTTCCCTACCCAGGGATCAAACCCACATCTCTTATGTCTCTTGCATTGCAGGCAGATTCTTTACCATCTGAGTAAAAGAGTTCAAATAGTAGTAAATAAAATCAATTTCAAATGATAAAGTAATAATTACCTATAGAAAATGAAGTTTTAAGTACCACTAATGTTTTCTGGCTGATGAGGAGGAAATACTGGTACCAAGTCAGAAGGGAAGAATTAGGAAGGAGAGTTAGCTTAGCAGAATAAAACAGATTCTTCTGTGATAAGAAACTTTGAGGTAAAGCAAATGTTGAGGCCTATGGGTTAAAATATTAGTCAGGGAAGTAGGTAAGAAAGTAAGACTGGAAGTAGAAGTGACTTCTGGTCTATGTGGTTCCTTTATACCTCAATATTCTAGGAAATTAAGGATTCTCACTTGGTATTTATGCATCCAATGTGATTCTAACACATTATATTCTGAAGCTCATATTCTTCAGTTGAATGATGAAATGTTTTATCAAAAAAAAGTTAGCATCAATAAAACATGAGCAAATAGAGTTCTTGATTAAGGCAGTTAGTTTATTGAAAAGCCATTATTCCTTCTTCATGATTTTTTAGAAGAGCATCTAGTTTATTTTTGTTAGAAAAGTCACTTCTTTAAGTCATATAGATTATGGCAAATTGTGGAAAACAAAAAAATAAGTGAAAAACTTGAAATTGCTGCTTATACATAATCTCAGACAATAAAATCGAATGCCAATAATTTTTCTTCGTGTTACTTAGGACCACACCTAAAAAATGTGAGGGTTTTTTTTAGCTTTTTTTCTTGTTCAGGATTCTTTGAAATGTGATCTTTATTTTTGAAAAATCTTTGTAAGGCTAGTCCTTTCTACCCATCTAGTCTGCTTCCTTAATTATGTTTCCTTTACTAATAATGCTTTTTATTTCCTTATACAGACTTAAAGCCTTGTCTGGTATTCTTTTATTTCAGTCTGAGGGTTCCCTTTGATATTTCTCATAGGTCGTTTACTAATAAGAAATGCTTTCAGATTCTATTTATGTGGGACTGTCTTAATTTTTTTTCACTGTCACTGTGTATATTATAGAATTCTTGGTTGACAGTTTTTTGCTTTCAGCACTTTGTTATACACTACCTCTTAGCCACCATAGTTTTTGATAAAAAGATATCAGTTAACTTTCTGAGGATCTTTTATATTTGAGGAGTTGTTTTTATCTCATTATTTTCAAGATTCTTTTTGTCTTTGTCTTTCAATAGTGGGGTATTTGAGCTTAAGTAGAAGTCCTCTTGGTTTACCCTATTTGGAGTTTGTTGAGCTTCTAAATGTTTATATTAAGGTTTTTTGTCAGATTTGAGAAGTTTTCAGCCATCATTTCTTCAAATATTTTTTCTGCCCTTTTCTTTCTTTTCCTTGTGGGACTTCCGTTATGTACGTGTTGGAGTACTTGTGGTTTCTCAGAGATCTGAGGTCATGTTCAGCTTCATTCTTTTTCTCTTGCTGTTACTCAGACTGGATAATCTCAACTAATCTATGTTCAAATTTACTGATTCTTCTGAAAGGTCATATCTTCTGTTGAGTCCCTGTAGTGAATTTTTCATTTCAGTTACTGTACTTTCTAACTGAATAATTCCCTTTTGGTTCTTGTCTGTCATTTCTAGCCCTTTATTGTCTACTTGGTGAGACATTATTCTAAGATTTTCCTGTACTTCTGAAGAAATGGTTTCCTTTAGTTGTTTGAATGTATTTATAATAGCTGATTTAAACTCTGCCTAGTAAGTCTCCATTTGTAGTCCCTCATGGTCTATTGCTACTAAAATATTAAATAATATGATATAGTAACTCTGAGAATCAGATTCCCTCTCCTCAGGGTTTGTTGTTACTGCTGTTTGTTCTTGTTGTTGTTTATTTCTTTAGTGACTTTCCTGAACTAATTATGCACATCTGTATTCTTTGTTGCATATGACCACTGAAGTCTCTGCTCAGCTTAGTAATCAGCCAATAATCAGACAGGGGATCTCATCAAATGCCTTGGAGCCTCTCACTCCTTGTTGAAATGCTTTGTATGTATGTTAGGGAATGCCTCCAATGTTCCAGCAATTTGGAATTTTGCCTTAACCTCCATGTTCTGTTGGCACAGAGACTCAATGTCAGGCAGAGGTTAGAGAGTAGGGCCTCTCAGGTATTCTATTGACATATCCACAGCCCCACATGTACATATGGCCTTCTAGATCCCTAGGAATATTTTGGAACTTTTCAATACTCCCTATGGAAATCATATTCTCCCAATGTTTTTCTAACTTTTTATTGATGTATAGATTATTTATAATATTATGTTAGTTCCAGGTGTATGGCATAGTAATTCATTATTTTTAGAGATTATATTCATTAAAATTTATTAAAGATACTGGCTATAATTCCTTGTGCTATGTAATATATCCTTGTTGCTTATCTATTTTGTGCATAGCAGTTTGTATCTGTTAAACCCATACCCATATCTTGCCCCTCTGCTCTTGCCTTTCTTCTCCAGAAGTCACTGCTTTGTTTTCTACACGTGTGAGTCTGTTTCTTTTTTGCATATCCATTCATTTGTTTGTTTGTTTGTTTTTTAGGTTCCACGGTGATATCACACAGTATCCATTTGACTTATTTTGTTAGACATAGTATTCTCTAGGTCCATCCACATTATTGCAAATGGCATTATTTTATTCATTTTAATGTGAATGTGAAAGTCACTCAGTTGTGTTCAACTCTTTGCAACCCCCATGAACTGTAGCCTGACAGGCAACTCCATCCATGGGATTTTCCAGGCAAGAATACTGGAGTGGGTTGCCATTTCCTTCTTCATTTTAATGGCTAAGTAATATTTCATTATGTGAGCTTTGTCGCTCAGTCTTGTCCAACTCTTTGCAACCTCATGGACTGTAGCTTGCCTGGCTCTTCCGTCCATGGGATTCTCCATGCAAGAATACTGGAGTGGGTAAGCCATTCTCTTCTCCAGGGGATCTTCCTGACCCAGGGACAAAACTCAGGTCTCCTGCATTGCAGACAGATTCTTGACTGATTGAGTCACCAAAGAAGTCCAAAATTCCTTTTTATATATATATACATACCATTATATATATATATATATACACATTCCATTATATATATATATATACACACACACACACAAACATATATATATATATATATATGCAATATTTTCTTTATTCATTTCTCTTTGTTGGACATTTGTGTTGCTTCCATGTCTTGACTATTATAATAGAACTGCTACGAACATTTAGGAGCATGTGTCTTTTCAAATTGGTATTTTCATTTTTTTCTGAATATATGTACTTAGGATTGGAGTTGCTGAGTCATATGGTAGGTATATTTTTAGCTTTTTGAGGAAAGTCTATAGTGTTTTCACAGTGGCTGTACCAATTTACATTCCCACAAATGCTCCCTTTTCTCCACATCCTTACCAACATTGTTATTTGTAGACTTTTTGATGATAGCTCTTCTCACAAGTGTGAGGTAATATCTCCTTATGGTTTTGATTTGCATTTCTCTAACAATTAGTGATGTTGACTTCCTTTCATGCTCCTGTTAGCCACCTGCATTTCCTTTTTGGAAAAACACCTATTGAGTTTGACTGTCACTTCTTCATTGAGTTGTTTGGATTTTTCCTATTGAGTTGTATGAGATATTTATAAATTTTGGATATTAACATCTTGTTGAGCATATCATATGTAAATATTTTCTCCCATTCTGTTGGATTTTCTTTCATTTTGTTAATTATTTCCTTTGTTGTGCAAAGACTTTAAACTTTAATTAGTTATCATTTGCTTATTTTTGCTTTTATTTCTTTTTTTTTAGGAGACATCTAAAAATATTACTATGATTTATGTCAAAGAGTCTTCTCTGTTCTCTTCTAAGAGTATTATGGTCTCTGGTATTACATTTCAGCTTATAATCCATTTTCAGTTTATTTTTTATGTTTTGTGAGGAAATGTTCTAAACTCATTGTTCTACATGTAGCAGTCCTGTTTTCTCAGTGCCACCCACTGAAGAGACTGTCTTTGTTCCATTGTATGTTTTTGCTTCCTTTGTCATAGATTAATTGATCATAGGTGCATGGGTTTATTTCTGAGCTCCCTAATTGGTTGCACTGATCTACATGTCTGTTTTTGTGCCACTACCATAATGTTTTGATTTCTGGAACTTTGTAGGATAGTCTGAAATCTGGGAGGGTGATACCTCCAGATTTGTTCTTAAAGTAGGTATAGAGGGAAAAGTGCATCTCAATATAATGAAGGCCATTCATGAAAAACCCAGTTAATAGTGAAAAGCTGAATGCCTTTACTCTAAACTCAGGAGTAAGACAAGGATACCCATTCTTACCACTTTTATGTAACACAGTATTGCAAGTCCTAGATTCAGCAATTAGACAAGAAAAAAAAAATAAAGTCATCCAAAATGAATGGGAAGAAATAAAAGTCTCACTATTTGCAGATGACATGATACTTCATATAGAAAACCCTAAAGTCTCCACCCCAAAAATATCAGAATAAATGAATTCATCAAATTTGTAAGATAAAAGGTGAATATACAGATTGGCTGCTTTTCTACACACTAATAATGAACTATCAGAAAGAGAAAGTTTTTAAAAATCTCATTTTAAATAATATCAAATAGAATAAAACAACCTGGGGATAAACTTAACCAAGGACATGAAAGACCTATAGTCTGAAAACTATAAAACATTGATAAAGGAAATTGAAGATGATACAAAGAAATGGAAAACTATCCCTTACTCTTAGATTAGAAGAATATTGTTAAAATAGCCATACTACCCAAAAGTGAAAGTGAAGTCCTGTCCAACTCTTTCTGATCCCATGGCCATGGGATTCTCCAGGCAAGAATACTGAAGTGGGTTGCCATTTCCTTCTCCCAAAGTAATCTACAAATTTAAGACAATCCTTAACAAAATATCTCTGACATTTTTCATACAACTAGAACAAATAATCCTGTAATTCATATGGAACCACAAAATATCCAGAGCCATCTTGAGAAAAAAGGTCAAAGATTTTCTTTTAAGCATTTTATTCCACCTCTTGTTTGTCTCAAAAGGTATTGGGATCCTCAGGCAACAGTGATGCTAAACAATAGCCAATAATTATTTTTAACAAAACCACTAAAGGCTTTTATCACTGAGTGAACTCTGAGTTAGGTCAAATAAAGACAGGCACTGTGAATGGGGCTTTTCTAAGGAGCTGCAAGACAAAATCAAATAATGATACATTCTCTGAAGATAAGGCTGCTCAGGAGCTTCAAATCCATTCCATCCTTCCAGGCGCTACTAAGTAACTGTTGTTTTTCACAGCTGTCAGGGTTGCAAGCTTGCCTATTTTCAATGCTATCATAGAGCTGGGAATTTGGGAATGAGAACGTGGTGAGTTAAGTGTGTCAAAAATTGATGTTCTTATATAAATTTAGCAATTTTTCTTGAATAAATTCTCCTCAGATTGCTGCAAGACTTAGATTAATTTCCAAAGTTCTGGAAATGTTGATTTTGAATTTTTAGCCATTATTCTCATTCTTTTACAGAGGAATGGATTTTCAAAGTAATGTGTCTACCATTCCTTAAGTGCTCCTTCCTTACATCTTTTAACAGCCAGCTTTTAAAGTCAGAAACTATTATTTGCTGTTCTAGCATTTGATGTATCTGTCTCCAATATTTGATTAGTAAAGTCACGTTTCATTAAATAATTCTTTTCATTTGGTGTTTTATTCATATTAATATTGCCAAGGTTCTGAAGCTAGCCAAACTATCAGCCATGCTGAAGATAACATAAACCAGCATCAATTTAATGAAAATATTTTATAAGAGACTCACTATAAAATGACAAAGATCAAACTATCCACATTATGAAGACTTTCACAAGCTACAAGCAATGATCTATACTTTGTAACGCAGGCTAGATAGCAGAGCAAAATCCTATTGTTCTGGTAAATTTGCTACAATGCATTACTTAAAGAATGATAACCATTAAGCTTCAATGTAAAAGATGGAAATGATCTATATCTTAAGCTAACCTGAAGTGAAAGAGACAGAAGATTTCAAAGAAAAGATTCTAAGCAAAATACAATAGAATCTGGATTAAACTAGTTGGAAATATTGAAGAAAATGGATAAAGACATTGGAATGTTGATTTTCAGAGATGGTCCCCTGTGACTGCTGAAAGACAGATATCTTTCACCTTCATAAATGTTAACAGACATATATAATTCAGATTACATTTTATTAAAATATTCTGTACTTTTCTATGATTACTGATTTTGATTTAGCAGTGTCATTTTATTCTTCCAATGTACGTTTTTAATACATGGAGCTGTATTTCTTCAACTGTCCTCTAAGCTAGATTACATGAAAACAGGGAAAAATTCAATCTACTTAATGTGTTTTACAAATAAATTTTAAATTGTTTGGTTATCGGTTATGTAGAACATGAAAAAGTCATAACAGCTTAGTTCCAAACTCTCACCTCGTTGCTGAATGTCCTCAACAAGAAAACTAATTTCTATTCATCCAACCTGCACGTGGATACTCAGAATGATGGGAAATTCAGTCTTGCACATAGTCTGCTTCTGCTTCTACTGCTGCTGCTGCTAAGTCGCTTCAGTCGTGTCCGACTCTGTGCGACCCCATAGACGGCAGCCCACCAGGCTCCGCCATCCCTGGGATTCTCCAGGCAAGAATACTGGAGTGGGTTGCCATTTCCTTCTCCAGTGCATGAAAGGGAAAAGTGAAAGTGAAGTCGCTCAGTCATGTCTGACTCTTAGCGACCCCAGGGACTACAGCCTACCAGGCTCCTCCGTCCATGGGATTTTCCAGGCAAGAGTACTGGAGTGGGGTGCCACTGCCTTCTCCGTAGTCTGCTTCACAATGGGTTAAATTAGGTTGTTGGAAATGTCTTTTTAAAATTTACTCTAAATCTGTGTCACTATAGCATTTGCTATGATTCTGCACTCTAGACCAGGATTTCTCCATTTCAAGATTATTAAGATTTGGGGTTGGAAAATTATTCATTGTGGGGGCTGTCCTGTGCATTGTAGAGTTTAAGGAGCATCCTGGCCTCTACCCTCTAGATGCCAGAAACACATATTCCCCCCTCATTCATGACAATCAAAAGTGTTTTTAGATATTACCAGCTGTCTCCTAAGGGGTAATACCACTCTAGTTGAGGACTACCTGCCCTGGAGTAATTCAAAAGAACCAAGAATGTATATTAATAATGATACAGTCTCAATATCTTACTCTGCCAAGCAGTGTGAACTTGAGCAAATTATGTTCCTTTTCTGAGACTCAATTCCTTTACTTTCAAAGTGGGACCAATACTATCTACCTCGCAGAAATGATCTCAGATGCAGACAAAGCAGATGCAAAGCACACAGTATGCTTCTTAGTATTCAGTAAGTGATCATTAAATGCGACTTCATTTTACAGCCTCTAAAAAGTTCTTGCTGGTTGATTGACTCTGATAAATAGCTATATATTAAATCATATACAATTTAAAGAAAAACTTGAGCAGTATATGACTACAGACTTTACAAATAAAAATAATCATTCCTGCATTCTGAAGCATTCATGGAAGTGTGGGCACACTCTCCTCCTAAAAATATTCAAAGTGAAAATGGATTTCAGCCCACAGACCCACATTGTACTTCTATGACCTTAAGGGCATTGCCAACTCTGTTGACACTATTACACTTTCCTGCAATCCGTTCTCAATAAATGTTATGTATGCAATTAAATATAGACAGAGAGCATTTTAGGGAAGAATAGGAAGAATGCATTTTCACAAATCAAAAAAAAAGCCCCCAAAGTTTTCAAAGAAAAGGACACTGTTAAAATATTGCCAGAATTAGTTATATTCAAATGACACAGAATATTTCAGTGTGTATTGAATTGTATATGTTATTACAATTTAAGAAAGGATTTGCTGCATTCAGAGGTAAAGTTAGACCAAAGACCAATTTTATAAACTCTTTTCTTTCCTTTAATATTAGTCTTACTAGATAACTTACAGAATACCCAGTTAAATCTATCACATAAACAACACATCAATTTTTAGTGTAAGCATGTCCCAAATATCACATGGGCCATCCACATACTAAAAGATTATTTGTGTTTATTTGAAATTCAAATTTAATTGGTATGAAAGGAAAATCCAAACGGAGTTTTTATTGCTAAGAGAGTTTTCTAAAAATCAGCTGGGAGGCCATTGAGGAAGTATGACTTATGTACAACTCAGCCCAGATGGGGTGGTACCTTTTGAATGCTTATTTTAATGCAGGCATCCAGAACATGTGTCCAATGTTCCAGAAATTCAAGATACTTATAGGATGCTTACACTAAAATAATTTGGGTTAACCTAGCCCTTATGGACAAATATCTCCTTTCTTGCATCAGAGTCAATCATAATTCTTGAACAGCCTTGCGAATTTTATCTTCATAAAACCCTGACTTGAAGCATTCTTTTTGTTTGTTGCTGTTGTTCAGTCTGTAAGTCATGTCTTACAGGGCATGACATACCCAACTCTTTGCAACCCCATGGACTGCAGCACACCAGGCTTCCCTGTCCTTCACTATCTCCCAGAGTTTGCTCAATTTCATGTCCTCTGAGTCCGTGATGCTATCTAACCATCTCATTCTCTGCTGCCCCCTTCCCTTTATGCCTTCAATCTTTCTCAGCATCAGGGTCTTTTCCAGAGTTGTCTGTTTGCATCAGGTGGCCAAAGTATTGAAGCTTCAGCTTCAGCATCAGTCCTTCCAATGAATATTCAGGATTGATTTCCTTTAGGATTGACTGATTTGATTTCCTTGCTATCCAGGGGACTCTCAAGAGTCTTCACCAGCACCACAGTTCAAAATCATCAATTCTTTGGTGCTCAGCCTTCTTTATGGTCTAACTCTCATAACCATACATGACTACTGGAAAAATCATAGCTTTGACTATATGGACCTTTTTTGGCAAAGTGATGTCTCTGCTTTTTAATTCGCTCTCTAAATTTGTCATACCTTTCTTTCCAAGAAGCATGTGTCTTTTAATTTCATGGCTGCAGTCACTGGAGTCTTGGAGACCAAGAAAATAAAATATGTCACTGTCTCCAATTCTCCCCCTCTGTTTGCCATGAAGTGGTGGGCCAGATGCCATGGTCTTAGTTTTTTGAATGTTGAACTTTAAGCCAGCTTTTTCACTCTCCTCTTTCACCTTCATTCGGTTTTACCCAAATCTATGTCTCCCAAATTGCAATTCTTAAGACCCCAAATAAAGTTTTTTGTTTTTGCAGCCTTATATTGATTATTATTCTACACTGGGCATCTTGTTTTTGCTTTTTTTTTTTAATTTTTTTTTTTCTAATACTGGCAAACCTACTGCTCAATAAGCATTAAAGTTAATCCAGGTTCTCATCATCTTTGCTCTGGAATACATGTTCCCAGTCTTTGTTCTCATTCATCTTCTCTACTCCAAAAAGCACAGAATGGTGTGTTGCTCTCCATGGACAGAAGATCATGTCCACACACACCATCTTTCAAAACGATGTACTTCAACGTGCGTTTACTGCTTTAACTCCCCCCTCTCCTCCAAAACACACAAATAAACACATTTCTTCCCTGACAGTCTGTGCTCCCGCCACATCATAGCTTTTGTATGATGCTCCTTCTGCCTGTAATAAGCTTTCTTTCCTGTATTCTCCCATCTTCTGCCTACTCTACACCTATTCACATGTCAAGTTCAAAATCAAATGCAACCCCTTTCTGTAGGCTTCCCCTCCTGCAGACAGAGCTAGGGAGTTTCTTCTCTATGGAATTGTGTTTTAACCTAACTATACATCTATTCCCATTGTGCTATTTATTCTACATTTGAATTACAATTCAATATGCACTGCCCTGCAATAACAAGAAATGGGGTAGTGCTCTGTTAAAAGTGGGTTTCTTCACATACTCTTTATTCTTATAATTGGATAGAAGGCAAGTTAACATTTCATCTTGGTGTGGGGAAAGAGATAGGAGACTGGCAAGAGATACTACAGGCAACCCGATCTTGAAAGTATTGCAGGGGTAAACTGTGGATACTTGTCTCCAGTGTCCCCTGGGTACAACTTCCACTGACTTGAAAGTAGCACAAGCTCCTATCCCAAACCATCCAGAAACTTCCTAAATCTCTAACAGTGTCCATAAGTGTCTCCATTCTTATTTCAGCTGGAACAGACAAGCACCACTACTTGACATTAAATTACAACTCTCAAAGAAAAATACAGGCTGAATTCTGGAATATGAGGAAGGTCATTCAATGCAGACTTGCATTCAGTAACCTTCTCATAATGATACTTACTTTTTCATAAGAGTTGCTATTTGAGGAAATGAACTTATTAAGTTAAGGCTGGATATTCTGTGTTATTTTCCCCCCAAATACTTGCTGTGTTGGACAATGACTTCCTTACATACAATATGTATGGTTTACTCATCTCTGTAATCTTAGAGGCCAGCATAGTATCGGAATCAAGAGAAGTAATTCATAAAAGAATATAGGCATTTAGTATATCACTTGCTCTATCGAAACTGGAAACTAATTTGGTTTTAGTATGAATATACAAATTCATCCAAATTGCAGAAACATGCCATTGATATCAACACTCATTTCAACACCACTTATTTCCCGATTAAAAAGATATTTTTTGACATTCATTTTGATAGTTAACAAACCTTCTTGTATTGATTTTGATCACACTATTGTCATGTTCTAAAAACATCATACTTGACAGTGTATATTTATGAGTAAGGTGCCCTAGGTTCCAATTAAACACACCTCCAGGGAGTTTTTTTACAATTTAACTAACGATCACTAAGGTGCAGGTTTGAGTTAACTTATATACATACAAACTGAATTGTTTATCCTTAAGTGTTTTTAAATAATAATTTTTAAAATAATTTCTAACACCAACACTACCACCATATCTCCTGATAAGGGATGGTGGTATGCACATGTATTAAAATATATAAATACTGAAGAAACCTCAGTTCACAAAATCACTTGTCATTTTAATATGATTGCATTTCAGGATTTTTTGTAATAGTCCCTGTTTTAAGGATTTAAACATTTCTATCATTGAGTAATAGCTATATATTCAATGAAATAATTCACACAGTTAAATGTGATTTAATTTACATATCTCTTTAGGAGCTCTCCTAATGATAATTTTACTTTTTAAAATAAATTCCTCTGAAGACCATGTTAACTGCTTTATTTCAGAAATATGGTAATCTACAAAGCAGCCCTTTCATATTCATCCTTACCCAAAACACTCATGCATTGCTCCATATCTACAGATACTTTGAATTTAACATTTTCCAACCCTTTTGACCTTTTCTTCATTCATTTTATTCTCTTTCCTCTTTTCCTTATTGGCTAAGCCTGTCTTCTATAAGCTTCATGAAAATGCAAGAAAACACCTGAACTTTTTTTTTTAAGTGCTATTTGGCTGCATTGAATTGCTCTCCAGAACAATGCTGTATATTATATTACAATGACATAGATTATAACAAGCATGGAACTCTTTTCTCATTATGATGAATATAATGAGATTTTCAAATCATATTGCTAAATTTCCTATCTCCTCCTTAGATGCCCTACATAGCCCTGCTTCATGATGCTATTATCTTTTTTGGAAATTAAAGAAAAAACAGCTCTCAGTTTAAAGAATGTACCACATACATTTTATATATGTATGCTGCAGTTTCTCTAATTTAGGAGATATTTAAAGAATGTACCACATACATTTTATATATGTATACTGCAGTTTCTCTGATTTAGGAGACATTTCCCTATCATGGAATTGCTCAGTCCATACTTAATCTGTTTGCCATTGAGTTTATAAGAATTTTGAATCACTAAAGATGATGATGATGTAGGGGGGTGGGGAGCAGGTTGGGAAAGAAAGGATACATGTATACGTATGGCTGAGTCCCTTCACTGTTCACCTGAAACTTACAGGAACAGAATGAAGGGACAAAATAGGTGATTAAATAGTTAATCCCAGGAGATTATAAATAGAAAAATATGGGAAACTCCTGTAAGCTAATGATTACTCCAGAAAGTAGGTTTGCCTAACCACAAAACCTAGCAGGCTTGCTTAGCAACAAAACCATGCAAGAGAAGCACAGAACATAATCCTAAATGATAAAACAACGATGGCATGAGACCCACATCCAGCTCAGTGAGCTCCGTAAGCTACTGACCCTCAAACGGACTCTGTGCACACGAAAAAACAATCCTTTACGGGAAGATAGCTTTTCAAATAAAGAACTAAAGAGCCTCTTGATGAAGGTGAAAGAGGAGAGTGAAAAAGTTGGCTTAAAGCTCAACGTTCAGAAAACTAAGATCATGGCATCTGGTCGCATCACTTCATGGGAAATAGATGGGGAAACAGTGGAAACAGTGTCAGACTTTCTTTTTTTGGGCTCCAAAATCACTGCTGATGGTGACTGCAGCCATGAAATTAAAAGACGCTTACTCCTTGGAAGGAAGGTTATGGCCAACCTAGATAGCATATTTAAAAGCAGAGACATTACTTTGCCAACAAAAGTCCGTCTAGTCAAGGCTATGGTTTTTCCAGTGGTCATGTATGGATGTGAGAGTTGGACAGTGAAGAAAGCTGAGCGCCGCAGAATTGATGCTTTTGAACTGTGGTGTTGGAGAAGACTCTTGAGAGTACCTTGGACTGCAAGGAGATCCAATCAACCCATCCTAAAAGAGATCAATCCTGGGTGTTCATTGGAATGTCTGATGTTGAAGCTGAAACTCCAATACTTTGGGCACCTCATGCGAAGTGTTGACTCATTGGAAAAGACCCTAATGCTGGGTAGGATTGGGGGCGGGAGGAGAAGGGGATGACAGAGGATGAGATGGTTGGATGGCATCACCGACTCGATGGACATGGGTTTGGGTAGACTCCAGGAGTTGGTGATGGACAGAGAGGCCTGGCGTGCTGCAATTCCTGGGGTCGCAAAGATTCGGACACGACTGAGCGACTGAACTGAACTGAACCGAGCTTTTCAAATGGAAAACGCTCATTGTTCTGAGATCTGAAAATATTTTTTCCAAAGTGCTATGACAGTCCTGGCCTGATCATACAGGGAGAGACATCTCCTGCTTTCAGTCTTTCACAGCATCAGGGTCTTTTCCCATGAGTCAGCTCATCACATCAGGTGGTAGTATTGGGATGTCAGCTTCAGCATCAGTCCTTCCAATGAGTATTTAGAGTTGATTTTTTTTAGGATTGACTGGTTGGATCTCCTTGCTGTCCAGGGGAATCTCAAGAGTCTTCTCCAGCACCACAATTTGAAAGTATCAATTCTTCAATGGTCAGCCGTCTTTATGGTCCAATTCTCACATCCATACATGACTACTGAAAAAATCATAGCTTTGACAATATGGACCTTTGTCAGAAAAATGGTGTCTCTGCTTTTTAATACACTGTCTAGGTTTGTCATTGCTTTTCTTCCAAGGATCAAGCGTCTTTTAATTTTGCGTCTGTAGTCACTGTCCGCAGTGATTTTGGAGTCCAAGAAAATAAAATCTGTCACGGTTTCCACTTTTTCCCCATATAGTTGCCATGAGTGATGGGACCAGATGCCATGATCTTAGTTTTTTGAATGCTGAGTTTTAAGTCAGCTTTTTCACTCTCCTCTTTCACCCTTATCATCAGCTATACTCTAATACAAAATAAACAGTTTAAAGTTTGGGAAAAACAAAACAAAAAGATGACATGTAGTGTAGTGTGAAGAAATCCAAAGTAGGAGTCAGCTGATCTGAGTGCAGTTTCAGCCATGTATCAGTTTCCTATTGCAGCTGTAACAAATTAACACAAACTTATCAATCCTGAATATTCATTAGAAGGACTGATGCTGAAGCTGAAGCTCCCATATTTTGACCATCTTATGCAAAGAACTGACTCATTAGAAAAGATTCTGATCCTGGGAGAGATTGAAAGCAGGAGAAGAAGGGAATGACAGATGATAAGATGGTTGGATGGCATCACTGACTCAGTGGACGAGAGTTTCACCAAGCTCTGGGAGATGATGAAGGACTGGGAAGCCTGGAGTGCTGCAGTCCATGGGATCACAAAGAGTCGGACATGACTGAGTGACTGAACAACAAATGTCTTAAGACAATATAAATTTATTATCCTATAATTCTGCAGGATGCAAGGCTGATACAGGTCTCACTGGGCTTAAATCAAGATCTGAGCAAGGCAATGTTTTTTGGAGGCTCTAGGGGAGAATCCATTGCATTGACTTTACCAGGTTCTTTTTCTTGTGGTCCCCTTCCTCCATCCTCAAAACCAGGAATTTTGTATCTTTCCAACCAGGGAAGACAGAGAAGCCTGGGGTGCTGCAGTCCATGGGGTCGCAAAGAGTAGGACATGACTGAGCAACTGAACAACAACAACAACAACCATTCTTTCCCATTAACATTCCCTCTGACCCTGATCTCCTTGGGAAAGGTGAAATTAGAACCATATAGATCATCCAGGATAAGGATCTCATTTCAAGGTCTTTAACTTTTATCTTATTTGCAAAGCCCCTCTTCTTCACGTAAGGCAACATATTCACAGGTTACAGGAATTAGACATGGACATTTTTTGTGCCTTGTTCAGTTGAGTTCAGTCACTCAGTCATGTCCGACTCTTTGCGACCCCATGCACTGCAGTACTCCAGGCCTCCCTGTCCATCACCAACTCCCGGAGTTTACACAAATTCATGTCCATTGAGTCAGTAATGCCACCCAACCATGTCATCCTCTGTCCTCCCCTTCTCCTCCTGCCTTCAATCTTTCCCAGAATCAGGGTCTTCTCAAATGAGTCAGTTCTTCACATCAGGTGGCCAAACTATTCGAGTTTCAGCTTCAGCATCAGCCCTTACAATGAATATTCAGGACTGATTTCCTTTAGGATGGACTGGTCGGATCTCCTTGCAGTCTAAGGGACTCTCAAGAGTCTTCTCCAACACCACAGTTCAAAAGCATCAATTCTTCAGTGCTCAGCTTTCTTTATTGTCCAATTCTCACATCCATACATGACCACTGGAAAAATCATAGCTTTGACTCAACAGACTTTTGTTGGCAAAGTACTGTCTCTGCTTTTTAATATGCTGTCTAGTTTTGTCATAGCTTTTCTTCCAAGGAGCAAGCGTCTTTTAATTTCATGGCTGCAGTCACCATCTGTAGTGATTTTGCAGCCCCCAAAAATAAAGTCTGTCACTGTTTCCACTGTTTCCCCATCTATTTCCCATGAAGTGATGGGACCAGATGCTATGATCTTAGTTTTCTGAATGTTGAGTTTTAAACCAACTTTTTCAATCTCCTCTTTCACTTTCATCAACAGTCTCTTTAGTTTTTCTTTGCTTTCTGCCATAAGGGTGGTGTCATCTGCATATCTGAGGTTATTGATATTTTTCCTGGAAATCTTGATTCCAGATTGTGCTTCATCTAGTCCTGCATTTCTCATGGTGTACTCTGCATATAAGTTAAATAAGCAGGGTGACAATATACAGCCTTGAGGTACTCCTTTTCTGATTTGGAACCAGTCTGTTGTTCCATGTCCAGTTCTAACTGTTGCTTCTTGACCTGTATATGGATTTCTCAGGAGGCAGGTCAGGTGGTCTGGTATTCCCATCTCTTTCAGAATTGTCCACAGTTTGTTGTGATCCACACAGTGAAAGGCTTTGGCATAGTCAATAAAGCAGTAGTAGATGTCTTTCGGGAGCTCTCTTGCTTTTTCAATAATCCAACGGATGTTGGCAATTTGATCTCTAATTTGTCTGGCTTTCTAAATGAAGTTTGAACACCTGGAAGTTCACAGTTCATGTACTGTTGAAGCCTGGCTTGGAGAATTTTGAGCGTTACTTTGCTAGCATGTGAGATGAATGCAATTGTGTGATAGTTTGAGCATTCTTTGGCATTGCCTTTCTTTGGGATTGGAATGAAAACTGACCTTTTCCAGTCCTGCGGCCACTGCTGAGTTTTCCAAATTTGTTGGTATACTGAGTGTAGCACTTTCACAGCATCATCTTTTAGGATTTGAAACAGCTCAACTGGAATACCATCACCTCCACTAGCTTTGTTCGTAGTGATGCTTCCTAAGGCCCACTTGACTTCTCATTCCAGGATGTGTGGCTCTAGGTGAGTGATCACACCATTGTGATTATCTGGGTCATGAAGATCTTTTTTGTATAGCTCTTCTTTGTATTCTTGTCCCTTCTTCTTAATATCTTCTGCTTCTGTTAGGTCCATATCATTTCTTTCCTTTACTATTCCCATTTTTGAATGAAATGTTCCCTTGGTATCTCTAATTTTCTTAAGAGTTCTCTAGTCTTTCCAATTCTATTGTTTTCCTTTATTTCTTTACATTGTTCACTGAGGAAGGCTTTCTTATCTCTCTTTGCTATTCTTTGGAACTCTGCATTGAAATGGGTATATATTTCCTTTCTCCTTTGCCTTTCATTTCTCTTCTTTTTTCTCCTTGTAGTAAAGTAGTAGTAAACTATTAACCACTTACTCTTGTTTTTCTCTTCAGCAAAATGAGGATAATTAATCTTTCTGCCAACCAGAGTGGTATTTTTTTCACTTTATTCTTTGTCCCTATTCCTAAGAATTGTCATGAAGACTAAATGTGGTAATAAGTGTGAAGTTCTTTGTGTTAGAAATCAAGTGTTTATTAGTCCTGCACTTGAATGCAGTTTGCTAAGTTATTGATTAATTCATGTAGTCAGTAAATAACTATGGAGTACTTACTATGACTCTAACATTATTCTATATCTTATAGACATCATGGTAAACCAATAGACAGGGTACCTATTGTCATGGAGTTTCAGTGGAAAGATGGGCAAGTTTTGGTAATTGAAAAAATACTGAGTGACTACTCCTGTTAGAGTGGACAAGGACTACATTTCTAAGGAAGAAAGCAGAAAGTTCCATGACAAGATTGGAAATAAATTCAGATTTGCTTTGCAAGACAGTGGAAAGAGGATTCCAGGCAGAGAGAACGGATCTAAGATGAAACAGCAGGAAGGCCTAATAGAGCATAATGAGCAACAGGGAAAGAGGTAAGATCAGTGGGATAGGCAAGTAGTTGACAGCGTTAGTAATTAAGCAGTGAGAAATGCTGAGGACTGAAATATATGTTCATGTGAAGACCATTGAAGTTTCCCTGTTTCTATTTTATTGATCTTAAAAGATAGGTGCTGGAGAGGAATTTATTAAAGTCAATACAGTTTCTTAGATGAATCTGGATAATAAAGTAACATAATATTAAATGATTCTGTAGGAACCTTGGAAAAAATAAAACGTTAAAACCAATACTTAAATACTATCATGAATGCCATTCTCTTATTAGAGAGTCCTGAGAAATACTTGGTCTTTGACAACTGTGATCTGAGAATGAATGAAATATTGTCTTCATCTAAATATATCTTTATCACATCACCATTACTCTTAAAGATGAA
Organism: Giraffa tippelskirchi; assembly: GCF_054371585.1. Taxonomy (NCBI): domain Eukaryota; kingdom Metazoa; phylum Chordata; class Mammalia; order Artiodactyla; family Giraffidae; genus Giraffa; species Giraffa tippelskirchi. Next base: position 25,463,551 of record NC_137284.1, read on the forward strand.
GTTTAGCTGAGTACTATATTCTAGTTGGGTAATGTCCCATTAATATATTAAGATCTTTTTTCACTATCTTCTGACATCAATTTTTACTGAAGAAAATAAAATTGTATTCCTTAGTAGGTAATTGGCCATTCCTGTTTTTACCAATTATTATTTTCCTCTTACCTTTGGTTTTTGAAGTTTTACTATGAATTGCCTAAATTACATCTTTCTAAAACTTCAATATGATTTTCAAATTGAGAATATATATCTTTTTAAAAATCTTTTAATTATCATCTCCTAAAATGTTGCCTCTTCCACATTCTCTCTTTCTTGAATTTCTGTTAGATATATGTTGGCCTTTTTTATTCTATCCTTCATGTCTTTTCATCTCACAGTTTTCTTGCCTGGAGAATCCCATGAACAGAAGAGCTTGGCAGGGTGCAGTCCATAGGGTCACACAGAGTCAGACACAATTGAAGCAACTTAGTATGCACACACATATTGTTGACTTTCATACTATGAGATGGGGAACTCCTCCTGTGTACTTTGGGTTGTTTGGAACTTGATAGATTTTCTAAAGCTAAAAACTTGATAGATTTTCTAAAGATGACTCTAAAGAGTCATCTTTACATACTTACTTAATGAGTATATTTATTTTAGGCTAGTTGGTTTGGTCTTATAATATTTTGCTTAATATATATGCAGATATTTTTAAAAGTAAACTTATTCTTTTAGTTATTTTTTTCTCATATTGTCCTCACTCAACTTTTGGATCAAGACTATGTCAACCTCATAAGAGATCTTAGATAACTTTCCTATTTTTATTTTCTGGAACAACTTGTATTAGATAAATATTAATTCTCTAACTTCTGTGTATGGAAGTTTTTGTGGAGAAGGTGTTATAATTTCATTTCCAGTGTTCTCTTTTTCTATTTCTCCTTCTGTCAATTATTCCATTTTAAAATTTTTTGTCTATTTTATCTCTCAAATGTATTGACTAATGCTTTTTATAATAATTTTACTGATTCATCTCTTAAAATAGATACTGTTATTCCCTGCTGTGTCATCTCGTATTTTTTTTAAAAAGATATTATCTCCTCTTGTCCATTTTTTTTCCCCCCAGTCTTACCTGAGCTTTGTCAATAATGTTAGACTTTCAGAAAACTATGCTTTGGTTGTATTATTTATCTATTTGTATTTCCTATTTCCTTGATTTACCCTTAACTTTACTATTTCTTTCTTTCCTGATTCTCTATGTCTGTCTGATCTTCCCAACCCAGGGATCAAACCCAGGTCTCCTGCATTGAAGGCGGATTCTTTACCAGCTGAGCCACAAGGGAAGCCCCAAAAATACTAGAGTAGGTAGCCTATCCCTTCTCCAGGGGATCTTCCCGACCCAGGGATGGAACCCGTGTCTCTTGTATCTCCTGCATTGGCAGACAGGTTCTTTACTATTAGTGCCACTTAGGAAGCCCTAAAAGCTATATATACAGAACTCAATATTTTACAATAAAAATTAATAAAGCACAATGCCTATCTAGACATATCCTGGAAAAATCTCTGAATTAGATGAATAAAGAAAATCCTCTAAGCATTTATGCAGAAAAAGCAGTTAATCGAAAAAGAACCAAGAACCATGTTTGGCTCAGTCCCCACCTTAAGATGCTTAATGTCAGAAAACAATGAAGTAATTTATAGAGAATTTGAGAAGGGAAATAGTGTGATCTTAAGAGACTACAGTCAGTCAATTTATGTCTTACACATCGAAAACAGAAAAAAGATATTCTCAAATATACAAGAGCTAAGTCTATGTCACTCGCTTAACTCAAGTGACCAGAAAGCCAAAACATTAACACACAAGTGAAAAAATGTGTAAAGAAAGCCTGGACAATGTTCCTATGGGGGTATACAGAAATGCATCCAAATCATTAGAACAGTGTCGCTGGCAGTGACTGCTATAGAGATTAAACCCAGCACAACACTGAATCTGCCAAAGTGGAAATATTTGGAATTCCTTTCACAATGACACTAAAATGAAGCTAATGTATCTTGTTCAATGAGATTAATACTGTGTGAATAATTTCCCCTAAAAATCATTCTCAGGCAAGTTTATCAAAAAGTTGAAAAGTCTAATAACTATAATTGTAACTTTTTAATTGAAGAACTTAAGTCATTCTTGAAAAAGAATTCTTACAAAGAAACATGCCAGAATGTTGAAGTGAATTTCCTTGGTTATTTGCGTAAGACTGACTTCTTTATTCATGATATTTTTCTGCAGTTTAATTTAGTAGTAAACAATATTACTTTGTAAATAAGAAAATAAACTTCATATGAAAAAGAACCAGGAATTTCCTGGCAGTCCAGTGTTTAGGACTGCACACTTCCACTGCCAGGGGACAGAGTTTGATCCTTGGTCAGGGAACTAAAATCCCACAAGCCACACAGTGCAGCCAAAATAAATAGATATAAATTAAAGTTCAAAATTAAAACACAAAATAAATAAGCAAATGTCCAAATCTAGATTTCCCAAAGAAATGTAAATTATTAATTATAAGCTCAGGTCAATTGTTCCCCTCATCTTCACCTTGTTCTCCTGAACTATATTTCTAGAAATTGTTCTTATCTATTGAAAAAGCAAAAAATATCTCTCCAGGCAACAGAAGATGACAGAATATACAACGAGGAAGGGAATTTAGGTATATTTAGTACAGTGTTTCAAAATCAGGAAGGATTTTGGCCCAGGGACATATGACAATGCCTGGAGACATTTTTGGTTGTCAAAACTGGGAACAGAGTGGGCTACGAGCATCACATGTTAGAGATGCTGCTAAACATAATGCACAGGACTGCCTCCCACAACAAAGTAGCATCCTTGATTAAACTATATATAATTATATATAATATATAAATTATATTACTTAATATATATTACCATATATTAGATTTTATGTATACTTAAACACAAGTGCAAAGAAATTGCAAATGCTGTCCAAAGTTGAACAACTATTCTATAACGAAAAGAGTAAGCAATGAGTGATAATGCAAGTGATCACAGAAGAGTATAGTTGTTTCTACCCTTGAAGTAGAGAAATGGCCAAGGTGAGGCTCTGAATTGTTCACGTGGACCATTTCCATCTTTTCTTTATCTTTTCTTTAGGCAAAGGTCCATGCAGCCCCCCAAGTGGGCAGATGCAGATTTTTCCTGCTGTCCATCTGTCTCCCAGTCCATGACACTGGCCCTGAAGCGCATCGAGGTAGTTATTCCTACTGAAATGTATAAATGAGAAAATGCTTTTCCTCCATAGTTAATGAGGACCTAAAGAAGGGTGCAGATTTTTTAAGTCTCTGCCAGATGTTGTTTAATAATATCATCAGCCTTTGAGGAGAATAAATTATATCTGCCGTCTGCCAGGTCATTGGCCCTAAAAGTTTATAGTTTCATTAATTTTCTTTATGTGGACACAGACAAGGCCTAAGCTTCAACCCCCTACTTGTTCTTTATAAGCACATTTTCCTCAGGCCATTAGATACACGCAGATATAACCAAGTTGAAGCTATTTGGGGCAAGGGTAGTATCTGAATTTGAATTTTCTTCATGTTAAAGTCAAAAAATTATGGATAGCCACTCAATTAGAACTCTCAAGTTTGAATCATGTTGTATTTAGTCGGGGGCCATTGGGTCTGTGAGGCTGAAGCAAATTGTGTGAATAGGAGGTACCAATTTATAGGGGTTTCAAGGAGAAAATAAACAATGTTATCAAGGGGAAGTCTTATTAATATTCAGAAAAAATAATATCAAGGTCCAATAAAGGTAAAGCAATAAATGAGACATTAACAATGAAGTAAGATATCTGATATTTCAGAAATAGGACAAAGTTAAGCTCAGGCCAAAAACCATTAATAGGTTAAGAACCCTTTTTGTTGTCTTGTTAAGGATGCTTTTTCTATGTCATTTGAGAGGGGGGGGGGGAGAATTTCCTTAAATGGACCAGTCAATCTTAAAGGAAATCAACCCTGAATACTCATTGGAAGGACTGATGCTGAAGCTCCAATACTATGGCCGCCTGATGCAAAGAGTCGACTCTTTGAAAATCTGATGCTGGGAAAGATTGAGGGCAGGAGAAGGGGGTGACAGTGGATGAGATGGTTGGATGGCATCTCTAACTCAATGGACATGAGTTTGAGGAAATTCTGGGAGACAGTGAAGGACAGGAAAACCTGGCATGTTACAGTCCACAGGGTTGCAAAGAGTCGGACATGACTTAGTGACTAAACAACAGCAACAAAGGGACTGTACAAGAGTCCAATAATTAGGATTCAATTTTGGTTTTAACAAAAATTTTAAAAGCTGAAGTTTAAGAAGGAAACTTGTATTTCTTTGGTATAGAACACAAAAGAAGGGAGCTCAGTAGTGGAACAGGGATTGACAGTACATCCAGACTTCCCGAGGAAATAGATTGAAGTAGATTGTAGTAGATCAAAGGACCTCAGGATGGAGCTAGGGAGTTAGTGTGAAACAGATGTAGATTCTAAAGGTGTAAGCAATCACGATTCCTATATATTCAAGTGACTCAACTTTGAATCCAACCTAGGTTAATATAAAGGTCAAATTTGAGAGGGAGTACAAAAATATTGGATTGGGGAAGCTCTAGATTGCTTTCAAATCATAAAACCTAAGTATTGTAATTCCACGTAGAAGAAATAGGTTGTTGTTTGACAGACATGGTAGAAAGTATGTGTGTTTTGGAGCAAAACAGATGTAGGTTTCAGCTCATGCTTTTTCTCATTCCTTGATTTCTAGATTTTTCATCTGTGTCATGGAAAAATGAATACAAATCTCATCCAGTAGTCATCTCAATTAGAGACCCAGAAGAGTGTCTGGTCCATGCAAGATCTCAATAAGTGAGCTATTTGCTTATTGCTAAAGCTTTTATATTCCACCTCAGGCTTAGTGTTCATGTATTTAGCTTCCAGTCTTACATGCCCTGCCACATACTCCTCACGACACATCCTCAGCCTTTCCCTGAACTTGATACTGATCACAAAGCCTATTCCCATACTTCATCAGCCTTCTTACAGCTTGATGCAAGTTCTAGCCGCCCCAGTCAATTTTCTCCTCCCCTTCACTATGCTTTAATCTGTCATCCTTGGCTCAATATATTCCCTGGCAACTCTAAAGGTGATAAACATTGCACCTTGACCTGGGCCCCTGACCTAGAGTAACCATAAGTCCCAGCTTACCTGAAACAGTCCCCACTGGTGTGTCTGACTTCCTATCCAGTTAAAGATTGGTCCATAGTTTTCAACTTTTATGAAGTTTCATTATTAATAATTGTATGAAAGTACACTGGAATGGATTTGGCAGGCCTCCCTCCACTTGGTACTCTCAGTTTCTGCCGTGGTTTCTCCTAGTAGTGTGTGAGCTGCATGGACAATCAACAGAACACTCACTGTAACAGGAATATAAATCTGAAATATAACCAGTGATAATCCCTCTCTGGTTTCATGATCACTTTCAGGAGCTCCATTTCAAGAAGAGCATATAGGACAGTCATTCATAAAATAAAGTGATCTCAGACCTAAGTAGCCAGGCACAGCTAACTCCTTTGGTTTAAGGTAATAGGGGTGATAGCTCCTAGTTACTCAACACATTAGCTTATTTTACTGTGCCATGGCATGCAAAATATATTAATCAGGCAGACCACCAGCTAGTGGGGTTAATGGGAATCAAAAGATACTATGGTTGACTTGTACATACAATATGCATGGGATATAAAGGCTAAGCAATCCTACCATAGACCAGAGAGTATTTGGAATGCTCTTGTTAAAACAGCTCTATGTGGTACAAATCTAAAACTGTTTGTGTGATTTTTAAGTAACACTTTAGTTTACAATAAACGCCTTGGCAGAAATGAGTTAAAAAATGAAAAAGTGTCTAGAACTGAGTTTTCTTTTCTCACAAAAATTCATGTTTATGTTGTGCATAAGTGGGTGTTCAGTCATGTCCAACTCTTTGCAACCCCATAGACTATAGCCTTGCCAGGCTCCTCTGTCCATGGGATTTTTCAGGCAAGAATGCTGGAGTGGATTGTCATTTCCTCCTCTAGGGCATCTTCCCGACCCAGAAATCGAACTCATGTCTCTTGGTCTCCTGCATTGCAGGCAGATTCTGTACCTCTGAGCCACTGGGGAAGCCTGGTGCTTATGTTACTTGCATAAAATATTTGTCAATATTTACAATCCACCATGGAGGCCAGAGTGACATCAGTGACCACACAAAGACATAAATCTGTAGAAGAAACATAGATGTCTATACTTCAAAAGTTAGTCATTAAAAAAGACGTGCCTGAAAATGACAATTTAACATTGGCAACTGTGTGTTTACATATTGTTGTGTGAAGCATGTCTGTTTGATTAGATCAAATGGCTGTTTTTCAAAATTACATTTGTTCATTTTCAATTGCAAGTTTTCTTGGACATATACACAAACAAAGGATAGTAGTGTGCTAACTCTATTAGCAGAAGAACTTTGCAAAGAGTTTTATATGACAACAGTTTTATATCTGAATCATCAAATACTTGAATTAGAAAAATCACTTAAGTCCAATATTTTAATTATTTCAACAAATTCATAGAATCATAGTGATGCTATTTAGAGTTCATTCCATCAAAGATAAAATATCTGACATAACTTTAAATACTATTACAAACTCAGTTTAAAAGTGAAATATTGAAGAAAAGTATCTGTTATTAGGATGACACGAACAGATACTTTGGTGGATCACAATGTTATGATGAAAACAAAACAATGTTCTTAGAGATCTATGGAACAGAAATCTACTTGGAATTAGTTGTACTAAAAATACAATTCACATTTATATTAAACTGTGCTATTCTACTGATTAAAATAAAAGTTGCAATTGTCAAGATTTACAAATTCATATATACATGTGTGTTTGTGTGTGTATGTGTGTGTGTGTGTGTGTGTATATTTATATATATTCACACCTACAGAGAGAAATGGTAATACACAGTAATTAAACTATAACTTTTTTAAGAAAAGTTCGATATTATATATAAAAAAAAATGCTTTAGGATGGCAGGTCTAAACTCTATACTATGTTTCATCAATTGAATTTTAGAAAAGTATCACCTTTTAAGAATCATCTTCTATGTAAGCATAAGATTTTTAGTATTATTTAACTTTTTTGTTAAAGAAAATATTTTAAATATTAGTACCTTTTTTTAATTTTTAAAATCTGTTGAAATTTTCAGTGAAAATGTTCAAAAAATGGAGCACAAAACAATGCTGCATAACAAGAACTGAACAAAGTAATAAGATCTAAAATGGTTTGCAAACATAATTTTGAAATTCTATAATTCCACTTTAATACACCTGATTCTTGGAGAAAGTTTTTTGATGGTACTCTCACTCTCAATTATATGTGATACATTCTGTACCATGTTGGAATGAAAGTAAGAAACCCTATCATGTTATATATTTAATTTTGATGATATTTGGAAAAACCACCACAGAGAAAAGTAATTAGATGATTTTGTCCTGTAAAAATATGTGAGGAGGAGAAATGCTGTGAATAAAAACTCAAAGTACAGTGAAAACATTGGACAGAACTATTTATACACATCAATATGAAACAAAAATCTGAATTGAGAAAATGCTTCATTTAGAGTAATTTGTTCTAAGCCTACCAAGATTATTGTACATGGTCAAGAGATTATTTTCTCTCAAACTACAGTCCACCAAAGAGTCAACTGAAGATGTTCACTCTTTCATTGAGCCCAGGTGGCTCAATGTTAAAGAATTTGCCTGCCAATGCAGGAGACACAAGAGACATGGGTTCGATCCCTGTGTTGGGAATATTCCCTGGAGGAGGAAATGGCAATCCACTTCAATATTCTTGCACAGAAAATCCCATGGACAGAAGAGCCTGGCAGACTACAGACCACAGGGTCACAAAAGAATTGAGCATGTTCACAACTGAGCATGCACACAAGACACAAGACAAGACTCTCTCAAATGTGCTAACCAGAAGACTATAGGCAATTTCATCAAAACTTCAATAAGTCTACATTAAAATACATTGTTCAGATAAATATCAGTGATACAATATTAAAGATAGATATAGCCACAAAACCAATTCAAGCATGTGAAAATGTGCTGAGAATAATTATCATACTTGCCTATTTTTTTAATGCTCGGTCAGCGTAATGAAGGGTGAGTGATATTTGTGTTAATAATCCATCACATCTATTTCTAACTAATTTTGAAAATAGTTTTAAGCATTATTATGAAATTCGGGGAGTAATGAACAAGCATTTTAAAATACGTGTATATAGATAGATAACACTACTATGTATAAAATAGATAACTAACAAGGACATACTACAGAGCATGAGCAACTATACTTAATATTTTATAATAACTTATAAGGGACAAGAAACTGAAAAAATACACACACACACACATAAAACTGATTCACCATACTATACACCGAAATTAACACAACAGTAAATCAGCTATACTTCAATAACGTTAAAGTATATATGTATATTTATAGTTACTTTAGAGCATCTTTACATTCTCAGAAGCGCCCTGCTTTGGGTAATAAATCACATGGTAAACCTGCCTAGCTTATTTTCTTTTACGTCACCTTCTTCTCCTAAATTGGGTTCAGCCAATGGATGAAAAGCTCACCTATATAAGCATCTTATAAAGAAAGGCAGAAGAGTTAGGGAGAGAGAAAAGAGGGGAAAAGGAAAGGGAGGAGGAGAGGAGGTGGAGGAGAAAGAAGGAAGGAGCGAGGTAGAGGGAAATGTCTCCAATATCTGGTGGGAAAAAGGGTCCAAAAGCTGCCATGATCTCTGTTATACCATTTCAAATTTTCCTTCTGCTTTTCTATTTTAATTTTTTTAAACTGAGATATAATTTACTTATAGTCTAATGCAAGTATCTGGTCCACATACTTCTCTACAAATTTTTATCTCTGTATGCACTATATGGCCACTACCCAGGTCAAGATTTATACCACATCCATATCCCAGAAAGCTCCCTCCTGTGCATCCCAGGCAACATGACCACAACCAAATCAGACAGAGGAAATCACTACTCTAATTTCTATCACCATAGATTAATTCTGCCTTTGTCCTTGAAATTCAAATAAGCATAACCATACAATATGCACTCTTTTGTGTCTGACTTACTGTGTTCAAAATGTTTTTGATATTCATCCATGTTAGCTTTGTTATGTTTTTGTATCATTCATTCTCTTATTGATAAATATTTAGGTGGTTTTCTTCTTAGGGTTATTACAACCAAAGCTATTATGAATATGTTGTACAAATCTTTTTGTGGATATATCAGCTTTTTTCTCTTAGATATATATATATATATAAGTGGTGAATGGAAGTGTAGTGATATTGTGGTTTTAATTGGCAATTCTCTCATGAGTAATAGTGTCAAACAGCTTCTTCATAAGTCTATGGTTCATTTGAATATACCCTTTTTGAAGGGTATATTTCTCTTCTGCTACTGAGTGTAGGGATGGTGTCTTTTTCTTATTGACTCATAGGAATTCTATATATTTCCTGAATATGAGTCCTTTGTCAGTATTGTGTACTTTATTATGAATATTTTCACCCAGTGTATAGTTTGACTTTTCTCTTTTTCGCCAGTACTTATTGATGAACACTAGTTTTTAACTTTGAAGTCAAATTTATCATTTTTATTCTTGGTGCTTAATATCTTCACCTATGCTAATGTCACAAGGACATTTTCCTATATTTTCTTCCAGCTCTTATGTTTAGATCTATAATCTACCTCAAATTAATTTTCATTTATGGTGTGAAGTAGGTGTCAAAGCTTATTTCTTTTTCCACTGGCTATCTAATTATTCAAATGCTACTTATTAGAAAGACTTTCCTTTCTCCCATTGAATTTTATTAGTGTCTTTTGTCAAAATAATTATTTTTTCTTTACACCAAAACAGAGAGGGTGAATCACTTTGCTAAACAGTCATTATGCAATTCAGCACACCCTGTCCTTCAAAGAGGAGAACAGAGAAATCTGAGGCCACCTTGGGGATAAAAGCAAGTTGAACCTCCATTCGCTTTTATAATCAAAAAAAGCTCATTGCTCTTGCTCATTTCTTTATAACCATTTCCCATTCACACAAGGAGTGCCAAGCTGCTATTTTTCCTTCCAATTTTTATGTTAATTGTGTGATTCTTTGATCGAAACAGTTATTAATAAGCATATATGGTTCCTGGATGGCTTTAAAATCTCTTCTGATTGTTCCCACAGTGACACATCCTTAGTACAATGGTTTGTACTTGGAAAAGTTCTAGCTTGGGAAACCAAACACAAGTCCTTCCATTAATTGGCACTGTGGATGACCTTGAGCATGTCACTGATCAATCCTTATTCTTAATGTCCCCATTTAACAAATGATAGTGTTAGATGGTTGATCTAAAACCCTTTCACTCTGACATTCTAGGATTCAGTGAGGGAAGCGGAGGTTTTGACTTGATTAACTGCATCTCCTTCATCACCTGTTAGTGTGTTTGGTAGCAGAGGAAAACTGAAAGGTTTTTTCCCTCCCCTATTTCTTTCATTCAACTACCCAATCCAATTAACTACAATTAAAATTTGTAGTTTGTAATTAGTGTGTCTGATAGGTTTGTTAAAAACCTCATAAGTGTAAATCTTTGGCCTCCCTTTTTCAGGCTTGGCAGCTGTCTTACTCCTTTAAATTTGAGCTCTGCTCACCCATTTGTGCCACTTCTGATTCATTATTCCCTGTTCTTGCTTATTGATGGTCTTTCCTCCTCCCCACTTTTCTCCTTATAGTGATAACACATTGCTTAAACAGAATTTAGGAAAGATTTTAAATTACCTGGAAACTATTCTATTCAAGGAAGAATGGAGCATTGTTACAGGACTTCAAGCCCAGTTGAAATATGTCAGCATCTCAGACACATGTTCTAAACACTTCCCATGCTGTATAGCATAAATCTGTATGTCATGAGACATGACTCCTCTTGTGACCTGTGAAAACTGATTGTCAATCACATGTCCTGAGAAGTGCCAAGAAAATCCCTCACACCCCAATATATTTCCCATAGTGGGACATGTTCACTGATGCTTGGTTTTGTAAATTTTATTTTTATTTATTTCCATTTTATTGAATGTATGTGCATCAAAACAAATTTATAAGGAATCTAAATTTCGTGAGGGCAACGATTTTTGTCTGCTTTTTAAATGTTTTTAATATCCCTATCACCGAAAATAATGCTATAAAATAATAGATGCCAAATAAATACTTCTTGAAAGAACTTATAAGTTAAAAGTGAATGAACAAATTACATTAATTTAATTATAATGTGTAATTTGTTATTTTACCTCAAGACTCTTGTCCTCTACTACTAAAGATGCATTATGAAAACAACATCCTTCAGTACTTACTGATGCCAGCTTTATGTCAAGGTATTAATAGGCATCCCTTCATCTACTGCTCAAACGGTTTTATGAGGGAGTCACTATTATTTTCATTTTTTAATCACTAAATTCAGGCTTAGAAAAAATAAATAACTTATTGAAGGTATTAAGGTTAGTAAGTGGTAGAACTAGCATTATAATTCAATTACAAAAAAATGAGACACATAACAGAAAAACTTAGACATCAAGAAAAAAGCAATTCTACCACCCTAATGTAACTATCATAACTATTTAACTACTTAATAACTACTTATTAACTTAATAACTACTTAAAACTATTAAATTAATAACTACTTAACATAATTTCTTCCCTGATAACTCCGTTGGTAAAGAATCCACCTGCAATGCAGGAGACCCCAGTTCAAGTCCTGGGTCGGGAAGATCAGCTGGAGAAAGGATAGGCTACCCACTCCAGTATTTTTGGGCTTCCTTTGTGGCTCAACTGGTAAAGAATATGCCTGCAATGCAGGAGACCTGCTTCCAAGGAGCAAGTGTCTTAATTTCATGGCTGCAGTCACCATCTGCAATGATTTTGGAGTCCAAGAAAATAAAGTCTCTCACTGTTTCCATTGTTTCTCCATCTATTTGCCATGAAGTGATGGGACTGGATGCCATGATCTTTGTTTTTTGAATGTTGAGTTTTAAGCCAGCTTTTTCACTCTCCTCTTTCACTTTCATCAAGAGGCTCTTTAGCTCTTCTTCACTTTCTGCCATAAGCATGGTGTCATATGCCTATCTGATGTTATTGATATTTCTCTCGGCAATTTTGATTCCAGCTTCTGCTTCATCCAGCCCGGCATTTTGCATGATGTACTCTGTATATAAGTTAAATAAGCAGGGTGACAACATACAGGCTTGACGTACTCCTTTTCTATTTTGGAACCAGGCCACAACAGTCATTCCAATTAATATTCAATGTTGATTTCCTTCAGGATTGACTGAGCTCCCACAAATGCCTCACATTTGTGACATCACAAATCTGAATCCTGATCAGTGGGACAACAGAGCTCTTTCTTAATCACTATGCTTAATTAATCAACCATTGTCTTTCCTAGTCCCTACCTCCGGGTCAACTTTTTGTTTTTCCTCCTTTTTGTATCTATACCTTTCTTGGCACAATGTTTCCAATCAAGATCTCAACCATTTTGTGATTATAATTTTGATTTTCCACTCTAGCAATACACTTGATGTGGTCCAGAGACATGGTTATTATAGTGGCACCTCAATCAAGAGCTGAAATTTTGATCTTCAAGCCTTTCCCATTCCCCAAAACAAACAGAGCACACATCTTCTCACTTTCTAATGCAAAATAATCTAGACTTCGTTAGACTTTCCTGGAAAACAAATCATGCTTTAAGGAGATTTCCATTAATATAAGTAATATTAAGTAAAAATAGAGGAAGAAGAGTTGGCCCTTAGATTGTATATGCTACATGAGCATCCTTCTGTCACAAGTCATAGTATATTTATCTCAGATTTCAAGGGATTTATCCCCTCTTTTAAGACTAGTCATTGACATTTTGAGTATAAAAATGTTTCCAGACTTACTTCCTCATTCATTATTACCTTCCCTCATGTTGGAAGATAAGGACTGAGACTTTTCTTGCATTCACTACATAAATGTTGGATTAAAACCCAAAGTGCCTGTAAAATATCCAACTCATTAGTTGCCATTTTAAAAACTTTTGCCAGTTTTATTAAAGTATTCTTTTAATCCAAAACTCAAATATTTAGTAAATATCTCCAAAAGTATGGCTAACACTTACAAAGGACATTTATTGAGTGCTTACTGTATGCTAGGTACTTGGGTAAAAGCTTTACATGCATTAGTCCACTTATCCTCACAACAGTCCTATAATATAAGGTATTTTTATTATCACCATCTTTAGGATATTAAGGGTAGGTTCCCAAAGCTATTAAAGCCTAAGTTCAGACGATTCACTTTCAAAGTCTAGAAAATTATCCATCACACTATACCTACTTTTCTATTTTTAGCCCACATTTATTGATTAAGGGAAAGCAGATTTTTTTAATGTTGGTAGATGAAGTCATCACAAGATGATTGAATTAACAACAGTTCAGTTCAGTTGCTCAGTTGTGTCCGACTCTTTGCAACCCCATGAACTGCAGCACACCAGGCCTCCCGGTCCATTACCAGCTCCCGGAGCCTACCCAAACTCATGTCCATTGAGTCGGTGATGTCATCCAACCATCTCACCCTGTCATGCCTTTCTCCTCCTGCCCTCAATCTTTCCCAGCATCAGGGTCTTTTCCAATGAGTCAACTCTTCGCATGAGGTGGCCAAAATATTGGAGTTTCAGCATCAACATCAGTCCTTCCAATGAACACCCAGAACTGATCTCCTTTAGGATGGACTGGTTGGATCTCCTTGCAGTCCAAGGGACTCTCAAAAGTCTTCTCCAACACCATAGTTCAAAAGCATCAATTCTTTGGTGCTCAGCTTTCTTTATAGTCCAACTTTCACATCCATACATGACCACTGGAAAAACCATAGCCTTAACTAGACGGACCTTTGTTGACAAAGTAATGTCTCTGCTTTTTAATATGCTGTCTAGGTTGGTCATAACTTTCCTTCCAAGGAGTAAGCTTCTTTTAATTTCATGGCTGCAATCACCATCTGCAGTGATTTTGGAGCCCAAAAAGATAAAGTCTCTCACTGTTTCCACTGTTTCCTCATCTATTTGCCATATAGTGATGGGACTGGATGCCATGATCTTAGTTTTCTGAACGTTGAGCTTTAAGGCAACTTTTTCACTCTCCTCTTTCACTTTCATCAAGAGGCTCTTTAGTTCTTCTTCACTTTCTGCCATAAGGGTGGTGTCATCTGCATATCTGAGGTTATGGATATTTCTCCCGGCACTCTTGATTCCAGCTTGTGCTTCATCCAGCCCAGCGTTTCTCATGATGTACTCTGCATATAAGTTAAATAAGCAGGGTGACAGTATACAGCCTTGATGTACTCCTTTTCCTATTTGGAACCAGTCTGTTGTTGATATTAAAACTGAAAAGTGTTTTAATTATCAAGTCTAGCTCTCTTTTTATTCAAAAAAGGGATAAGATAATATAATTCATAGAGAGATCACATATTTGTCTGAAATAATGCAGATTATCTGGGATTTGAACCCAGATTTCCCAACTCCAGTGCTAATTTCATACCATTACACAAAATCAGATGTACCCAACCTTTTAAGACAATGTATTCTTGATTTTGCTTAGCATGATTTTCAGCTGTTTTTGATTATTGGAAAATTTCATCAAGGCAAAACTGTCTAATCTACCAACTGCCTTCACTCATTTATACAAAGCCAAGCTTAAAAGAGTCATCCTGGGATAATTAGAAGAATAAGAATTTTTATAATCAATCAAGGAGACAAAATAAATTATAATCAAATCAATCTTATACATGTCATAAGGCAAACTATGTACCTAGTCATACTGTGGGCTCCCCTGTGGCTCAGTGGTAAAGAACCTGCCTGCCAATGCAGGAGACTTGGGTTCAATGTCTGGGTCAGGAAGATCCCCTGGAGAAGGAAATGGCAACCCACTCTAGTATTCTCACCTCGGAAATCCCATGGACGGAGGAGCCTGGGGGGCTACAGTCCACAGGGTCACAAAAGAAACAGACATGACTTAGTGACTAAACAACAAGAAAGTCATACTATAAACATTTTTTTAAACTGCTATTCTCTGGAGAGGATAACGAAACTTGCCCATTAATAGGGTATATATCTTAATTTTCCCTCTGCCTGGAATATTCCATTCTTCAACAAGGCTTCTTCCACACTGCACCCAAACCTTCAATCTTCCCTGCTAATTTATTCATCTTTGTTTCCTTTTAAAATCCTCTCCTTTGCAGACTTCTCTGACATCCACCATACTGTTAGTATGGTCAGGCATCCTTCTGTGAAGTGTCATAGAATCAAGGATTTACCTCTTCATACAGTATTTATAAGAGAGTACCTAGTGATTAATCATCTGTTTTCTCCCCAGGACATTAGCATATTTAAAGTGACATTTTGTCCTATGTCCCCATACTTAAATCACTATGTATTTCTTGAATAAAAAATTGAATGGACATCATGAATTTGCAACAAGTCATACCCTGCCCAGCTTGGCTTCCTGATGACCACCATTATTCATTGGCAAGGGCTCTGGTGACCATGAAATGGAGCAACAATAAGAGGCCTTATCTTATTACATATTATATATGATAAAGGAACATGAACCATCATCACAATTTTGTATGTCCATACGCCTTCCTAAAGCTAACTTCTTCAGCTCACAAATTCTCCGTGAATGCTGAGAGAGTGATTCCAATCTTTTATATTCTTGGCCACACTTTAAATTCTAGAATTTGAATCTGTACTTGAAGATTACATTTTATTCACAGGTATTCCGCTATTTTCTCAGTCCCCTGTCAGCACTCGGTCATTATTGAGTTGAATATTTGCCTATGTTGCTTCCTTTACTTGATAGGGATCCCTTCTGTGCTTAGTCACTCAGTTGTGTCCGACTCTTCACGACCCCATGGTCTGCAGTCTGCCAGGCTCCTCTGTCCATGGGGATTTTCCAGGCAAGAATACTGGAGAAGGTTGCCATATCCTCCTCCAGGGGATCTTTCCAACCCAGGGATCAAACCCAGGTCTCCAGCATTGTGGGCAGATTCTTTACCATCTGAACCACCAGGGAAATAAGCCATTTCTATTTCATACCACTCTTCTTGCCATCTAGCCACAAGGACTCACCTATATAAAAGCTTACACAGAGTCCTCAGTTCAATTCCACCTGCTGTAAGTCAAACTAATACTACGTGTACTCAGTTGCTCCCAAAGAAAATTTTACACAATTAAAATTTGACAGCTGGCTCAACAGTGAAGAGTTTGCCTGGCATTTTTTACCACAGTTAATCTGTTGAAAACCACACTCCTAAGAGGACTTTTCCCACCTGTACTTCTCTGACCACCCATGAAAATCATTCCACCATAGTCTTTTGACCTCAGGAGCTCACCTCTCCCTCAAAGAAAAGTTGTAAAAACATAACCACAAAACAGGGGGTTCTTGATTTTCCATCCCAGCAAACTCTTCCATAGAACCATTGTTATCATAAATGTTCCCATTAATGCCAGCATTGTTTTATTAGCTACACAATTTGTTTTGTGGCAAGTAGGTGTTGAAGAAAGGAGCCACAGAAAGTCACCTAGTTTTCTGGAAGTCTCAAGAGCAGTTTCCCTGATACTCTCTGGTATGTCCTTTCCACACATCATGATGAACCACTTTTCTTCCCTTTTTCTTTAATGGCAATGAAGAAGTGAAACATCAAGACTCAGCTAATATGATAAATTAGTGATGTTTGGAGATCTCTATGGATTTTTTTCACTTTATAAGGCCCAAACCCACACAGTGATTCTTTGCCATTCAAAATGTATGTGTTTACAAGGGGCAGGGAATGTGGTAGGTGGGTAGATGTGCACACACTTGTGTTTAGCATTCAAGTGCACTTAACAAGAACTAGATTTCATCTTTTTCCCTAACAGAATTTTTTAAAAACCAACAAAAGCCATCTAGTATCTTAGTCCCTAAATCCCAGCTGGACTAACAGATTAACAACGTTTCTTAGCCAATAACTAACCTTATATCTGTACCTTCCATTCCTCTCATTCTTACTATCCCTCCTGTATGTTTTGTCATGAAAGCAAAACTTTGATTTACCAAAGTTAAATTTAATGAAAGAGACATGACAGACCAGATATAAGTATCAAAAATGATAAACAGGAGGAAGGAAGATGGACCTCTGCTTTATTTCCAAAGCACTTTTTCCAACCCTCTATACTAGTACTTACTATTATGGAATTGTAAATATAATGCAATGGCTTGCCTACCCATGTTTGATAAGTGATGAACGAACAAATGATACAACATGGATTGTTCAGAGCCTGGAAAGTTTCACAGTACCATGAGAAACTGAATTCAGTGCTGAAGAATAACTAAGAATTGGGTCATCCAGATGTAGAAAGTGACATGAATAAAGATAGAGAAGAGGGAATGAATCTGACTCAATAATGGGACAGGACTGTGTGCTCGTCCCAGCCTATCACAAACGTTGTGGGTGGACATGCTCTTGTAGTTCTTATTTAGATTGTAAGATGCCCTCAGCATTAACCATTAAGAAACTTTGGAGGGGAAAAAAGATTTCTTACCTATAAGTACTTGACCATAAAATGCACTCCTAGGGGCATATGGAGAGGCTGTGGATAGAGTGAAGAGAGAGCCTAGGTTTTGTTTTTTCTTTCTAAAGAAAGAAGGAACTTGGGGTTCTACTTTTATTGGATTCAGGGGTAGGGAGCCTAGGGTTTCATGGACTTGCTCTTCATTGGTGAGTGTAAAATATAAAAGTGGGAATTTAATGTGAGAGAGGAGTAAAAGCAAGGGACTCAAATGGTCAGTTATCTAAATCAACCAATATCTGTAGACAATAAAGGCAGGGGCCAGGCAGGAATAGCTCACCTGGCACTTTAACTAGACCTGTGGCTGGCAATCTGTTTATTCAAGATGGCTGTCTTTGAAGTCAATGCCTCTTTGAAGTGGATATTTCAGCAATCAAAGCTTTTGTCAGAATGGCTACCCACTCCAGCATTCTTGCCTGGAGAGTCCCATGGCCAGAGGAGCCTGGCAGGCTACAGTTCATGGGAACACAAAAAGCTGGACATGAGTGACTAACACTGCATTATAAAACAAAACAAAAACTGTCACATTTACCCTGCAGACAGTAGATCAGTCCAGGCACAGAAATAAAGACACTTTTAGAATCCTTCTTTAGAATTTGAACAACCTTTTCTACTTTTACCAACCCAATACTTCAAGTGAATGACTCTGGTCCTTTCAGCTCTTGGTGGCTGCCAGTTATATGGAGGTTACAAAGAAATATGAATAAATAAAAGGAAAACCTGGAAGGGTACATACATCACAGTTCTATTAAGTCTTACTTACTAGAAAATAAAGCTATTTCATTAACAGTTTCATTAATTATTAAGAAAATGTAAATAAGTTGGGAAAGCATTACTTGGGAGATGCTGAGTGATTAGTTACACTTTCTAACTAGAAATTTCTAGTAGGAAATGTCACCTGGAACGTTATCATTTAAATCTCAGTAATGAACACAGAAACTAATAGGAACTTTAATGCAATACCAAAGAATCAGGGAAATAAATGTCACCAGAATGCAGAAAATAAGATCTCTTTTGGCATCTATCATTTAATTTGACTTTGCTTCTATCCTAGCCTTTAAAAAAATGAATAGTCCCTAATCACAGTGTCTAGGTCTACTGAGGAAGCCATTGTCTTCATTAATTTCCTATTACACAGCAGAAGATGTTACTGAGAAGTCATTGCCTCAGGAGAAACTTGGTAACACATTCATTTTCTTAATCAGTCTGCATTCACTGAGTACTTACTATATTCTGAGCAGTGAAGGTCTCTGAAGAAGCAAAGAAAATGGCAGTGATGACTACAAGGCCAAGTAGGACTCAGTTGTCCACATTCTTAACAGTTGTCCGAGAGCCCTCCAGATCTGAGACTGAGTTTTGAGCTTAGCGTTTCTTTAAAAAAAAAATATTTTAAAGTATCTTATGCTCTTGTTGAGACATCATCCTGCCCCCCAGGGCATCTACTGCGTATGTTGGAGCGGCCCTAAACCAGTCCTTCTCTCTCGTGTTCGCCCTGACAACACCCATCTCACGGGGAAATAGATTTGTTCAAGCCTTCTTCAGAAGGCATGATTCTGTCAGTTCTTGCTCTCTGTCCCCATTGCAGAGTCTGGGCTCATGCTTTTGTCTCTCTTATACTCCCAATGATCTGTTTTGATATTATCCTCCTAATGAATTTACTGCTAGCACCTTCTCCTGGGGCAAGTGTGTATGTGTGTGTGTGTTTCATGAGCATATCAATTTTACACAAATAAATTTGGAGGTGATTGCCAGTTACCTTTGAACCCACCATTCATTTATTCATTCAACAAATTTGCACTGGGGTCATAATAATGAGCAAGATAAAAATGACTTTTGCTAATATATAGCTTAGAGTCTAATATATATTTAAATATGTAAAATCTAAAACTCTTTTCACTGAGAAACCTATAAAATATATTTGTCTTTACCAGAACAGAACTGTAAACAAATTTGCTTTAAGTCTGCCTGGTACTCCACCTATACTTTAAAAATCCCTTGATTATTCCTTGGCTTAGAATATTAGTGTTTAGAGATCAAAAGTGTTCAATAACTTCCCAAAATTAGTTTAGGTTATTGAAACTAACAATACTAATACATTATTTAATAATAGCATACTATGTGATAATTATTACTCTACATTATTATTATTAATGGGGTAAGGGTATTTATCTCATAGAGCTGCTGGTGTAAACAGTAAATGTGTATATGTATATATAATACTCAGCATATAGAAGTCAAAAATGTTGATGCAAAAAATGTTGATACATTTTTTGTGCTAATATTCATCAAAAAAAGAATTAAATATCACAAATCAATGTAATACTACAGTGTTTCATCAAATTATGTTCTTTAAATATATCAATCCATAGCATTCTTGATCAATATTTAAAGTTTTTGATATCAGAATTATCACAGAATTAACATTTTATTTAAAAATCAAATAATTTTTCACCCTGATTCTTGATCCATAAGAGTAAAGAGCATCTGAGGATGCTGTACCTCTGCACCCCACTGAGATCACTGCTACAGCTTATGATAAAATAAGGAAGCTCACAAGCAATACATATGAGTGCACTTGTCTGAGCTTCAAATGCTTAGAACTAAGGCTCCTGGAAGACATTTCTTACAGGTTTCAAACATGAGGTACCATTTCACACCCGTCAGAATGGCTGCTATCCAAAAGACTACAAGCAATAAATCCTGGAGAGGGTGTGGAGAAAAGGGAACCCTCTTACACTGTTGGTGGGAATGCAAACTAGTACAGCCACTACGGAGAACAGTGTGGAGATTCCTCAAAAAACTGGAAATAGAACTGCCATATGACCCAGCAATCCCACTGCTGGGCATACATACTGAGGAAACCAGAATTGAAAGAGACACGTGTACCCCAATATTCATCACAGCACTGTTTACAATAGCCGGGACATGGAAGCAACCTAGATGCCCGTCAGCAGACGAATGGATAAGGAAGCTGTGGTACATATACATCATGGAATATTACTCAGCCATTAAAAAGAATACGTTTGAATCAGTTCTAATGAGGTGGATGAAACTGGTGCCTATTATACAGAGTGAAGTAAGCCAGAAAGAAAAACACCAATACAGTATACTAACACATATATATGGTATTTAGTTAATCGGTAAAGATAACCCTGTATGCGAGACATCAAAAGAGACACAGACAAATAGAACAGTGTTATGGACTCTATGGGAGAGGGCGAGGGTGGGATGCTATGGGAGAATGGCACTGAAGCATGTAAATTATCATATGTGAAACGAATCACCAGTCCAGGTTCAATGCATGATACAGGGCGCTCGGGGCTGGTGCTCCGGGATGACCCAGAGGGATGGGATGGGGAGGGAGGTGGGAGGGGGGTTCTGGAAGGGGAAAACATGTACATCCATGGTGGATTCATGTCAATGTATGGCAAAACAAATACACTATTGTAAAGTTAAAAAATAGATAAATAAACTAATTAAAAAAAAAGAATTTAGATCTTCTACTTTTCTATTATAAAGACTCATGACTTCATCAGACTCCTCTCAACCTTGTGAAATTCTGATTCCATCAAGCTACGCATTTCAGAGAAGGTTCACAATGATACCTATTATTCCATGGTCTCTGTTTGTTTGAGGTTTCATAAACACTTGGCACCCCTTTCTGTCTTGAACTTTCCTCCTGCCCTCTAACATAGTCCTGTCCTCCCACAAGATATGGGGGATTTTGACACTCCCAAGTTTCACACGTGGTGAAGGCTGACTTGATGGCAGCTGCCATTTCCTAATCCCATTCCCAAATAGCCATGTCATCTGGCAGATGACGTTCAACAGGTGTGCATCATGTCCTACAAGGTCTGTGACCGCCAGAAGAGACACAGCTAGAAAAAGATCTAACACTTGTGTTGACCTGCAGGCGTTTGTCATAGCCTGGCAGTCTGTCATGGCCATGGGTAGAGATCCAAATAGAGAACAAGAGGGCGTGCTGCCATCTTAGCAGATGGGCTTGTAGAAAAGTAGCCAAGAGTCTCTATAATAAGTAACATGGACACAGCAGCAGGACAGGATGTGCAGCCAATAACATTCAATTGGCTCTTTATCTGTTGCCTAGAAACCTTGGGTTCACAAGCAACATCCTTTTCTAATTGTGACTTGAGCTGGGGACATTCCCCTCCTAAGAACCAGCATCTGTGATTGCCACGGAAAAGTGTTGAGCAGCAGCAGGCCAGCTGAATCTTTGAAACCAACTGAGCCAACAATGAAATCTGCACTTGGGATGAGACTTGCCTCTCCCATAGCTAGGTCAACAAAGGCAGTCTGTTCACCACAGCTGAGAGGTAAGGAATAAAGATGGATCGTTGCATGTTTGTGTTCTTTCCCCCTGGTTTCACTCTGAGCAAAAAACCAGATGAGGCACAAAATGGTCAAGAATAGATCCACCCTGTAATGACAGTCCAGATTCAGCTGGCCTGAGTCAGGGCTGGAAAGGATAGAAAAATAAATGAGAGAAAACTGGCCTCTAGAAGATCATGAGGCTTGGACTCAGGAGTCAGATCATCCAGTTTCAATACCAGCACCCCACTTATTAGCTTGGTAACTATGGTTAAGTTACTAAACTCTCTGGGCTGCTCTCCACCATTTGTTTTAGCGATCATGGTTGATTTTTATAACTAAACATTTAGGCCACTTGCTTTTTCTCTTCCTGGGCCTTTAAGTTTCCAATATGTTTTAAATTCACCAATAAAGAGTGAGCCCTCAAAACTCTAGATCTGCACCCTTGACCCGAATAAAAGCAAAAGCCCAGACCTGCACATGTCTTCTCTCTCTGTACCGGCAATCTTGTTGTGTGACCCTAGATGGACTGTGTAATTTGCGAGATTTTTATATAATAAACTTTTCTCTTCCAAAGTTTCCTGATGTTGATTGCTAAGGGTGACTTTCAGTCATAAAAGAATCACCAGGACAAGGGCAAGTCTAGGTACGACATTAGTTATTAATAGACTGAGACCTGGACAAAACAATACTACTTATTACAATATCCAACATAACTAGAAAATAAGTTACATCATCTCCATTCTGGATTATTAGAATAGCCTTTTCCCTTTCTCTATCTTTTTAAAAATTAACTTAATATTTTTATGTTTCCATTTTATCTTCTTTATTGAGCTATTAGCCCTACCTCTTTGTATTTTTTTTTCAACTATTGCTCTAGGGTTTTACTGCATACATTTACTATATACATCTTAGTTTTTTCTTTTCCTTTCTTTCTTTTTTTTCTTTTTGCCTTACTGCCAGCTTGTGGGACCGTAGTTCCCTGACCAGTGATTGAATCCAGGCCCTCAGCAGGGAGAGTGTGGAGTCCTAACCACTGGACTACCCTGGAAATTCCAACACGCATTTTAACTTATCATAGTCTATATTCACATAATATTTAACAGTGCATATATAGTATAGGAATGTTGAAAAATAGACATCCATTTTCTCCATCATCTACATTGTGGTATTATGATACATTTCATATCTTTATAGTTATAAACATCATTTACTATTTTTTTGCTTTAAACAATTATTTTTAGAGAAATTAAAAATTAGAAAAATTGTATTATACCATTTCCCACATATTTACCATTTCTTGTGTTCTTTATTCCTTTCATTTCAGTTCAATCACTCAGTCGTGTCTGACACTTTGTGACCGCATGCAATGCAGCACACCAGGCTTCCCTGTCCATCACCTGCACCTGCGGCTTGCTCAAACACATGTCCATCGAGTTTATGATGCCATCCAATCATCTCATCCTCTGTTGTCCCCTTCTCTTCCTGCCTTCAGTCTTTCCCAGCATCAGGGTCTTTTTCAATGAGTCAGTTCTTCCCATCAGGTGGCCAAAGTATTGGAGCTTCAGCTTCATCATTAGTCCTTTCAGTGAATATTCAGGACGGATTTCCTTTAGGATTGACTGGTTGGATCTCCCTGATGTCCAAGGGGCTCTCAAGAGTCTTCCCCAACACCACAGTTCAAAAGCATCAAGTCTTCAGCTCTCAGCTTTCTTTATGGTCCAACACTCACATCCATACATGACTACTAGAAAAAACATAGCTTTAACTGGACAGACCTTTGTTGGCAAAATAACGTCTCTGCTTTTTAATATGCGGTCTAGGTTGGTCCTAACTTTTCTTCCAAGGAGCAAACATCTTTTAATTTCATGGTTGCATTCACCATCTGCAGTGATCTTGGAGCCCAAGAATATAAAGTTTCTCACTGTTTCCCCATCTATTTGCCATGAAGTGATGGGATCAGATGCCAAGAACTTTGTTTTTTGAATGTTGAGTTTTAAGCGAGCTTTTTCATTCAGCTCTTTCACTTTCATCAAGAAGCTCTTTAGTTCCTCTTCACTTTCTGCCATAAGGGTGGTGTCATCTGCTTATCTGAGGTTATTGATATTTCTCCCAGCAATCTTGATTACAGCTTGGGCTTCATCAAGCCCGGCATTTCGCTTGATGTACTCTGCATAAGTTAAATAAGCAAGGTGACAATATACAGCCTTGACTTACTCCTTTCCTAGTTTGGAATCAGTCCGTTGTTCCATGTCCAGTTCTAACTGTTGCTTCTTTGCCTGCATATAGATTTCTCAGGAGGCAGGTAAGGTGGACTGGTATTCCCATCACTTGAAGAATTTTCCACAATTTGTTGTGATCTACACAGTCAAAGGCTTTGGCGTAGTCAATAAAGCAAAAGAAAATGTTTTTCTGGAACTTTCTTGCTTTTTCTATGATCCAGTGGATGTTGCCTATTTGATCTCTGGTTCTTCAGTTCAGTTACTCAGTCGTGTCCGACTCCGCGACCCCATGAATTGCAGCACGCCAGCCCTCCCTGTCCATCACCCACTCTCGGAGTTTACCCAAACCCATGTTCATCGAGTCAGTGATGCCATCCAACCATCTCATCCTCTGTCATCCCCTTCTCCTCCTGCCCCTAATCCTTCCCAGCAATAGGGTCTTTCCCAGTGAGTCAACTCTTTGCATGAGGTGGCCAAAGCATTGGAGTTTCAGCTTCAACATCAGTCCTTCCAATGAATATCCAGGACTGATCTCCTTTAGGATGGACTGGTTGGATCTCCTTGCAGTCCAAGGGACTCTCAAGAGTCTTCTCCAACACCACAGTGCAAAAGTATCAATTCTTCGGTGCTCAGCTTTCTACATCGTCCAACTCTCACATCCATACATGACCACTGGAAAAACCATAGCCTTGACTAGACGGACTTTTGTTGGCAAAGTAATGTCTCTGCTTTTAAATATACTATCTAGGTTGGCCATAACCTTCCTTCCAAGGAGTAAGCGTTTTTTAATTTCATGGCTGCAATCACCATCAGCAGTGATTCTGGAGCCCAAAAAAATAAAGTCTGACACTGTGTCCACTCTTTCCCCATCTATTTCCCATGAAGTGATGGGACCAGATGCCATGATCTTAGTTTTCTGAACGTTGAGCTTTAAGCCAACTTTTCACTCTCCTCTTTCACTTTCATCAAGAGGCTGTTTAGTTCTTCTTCACTTTCTTCCATAAAGATGGTGTCATCTGCATATCTGAGGTTATTGATATTTCTCCCGGCAATCTTGATTCCAGCTTGTGCTTCTTCCAGCCCAGCATTTCTCATGATGTACTCTGCATATAAGTTAAATAAGCAGGGTGACAATATACAGCCTTGACATACTCCTTTTCCTATTTGGAACCAGTCTGTTGTTCCATGTCTAGTTCTAACTGTTGCTTCCTGACCTGCATACAGGTTTCTCAAGAGACAGATCAGATGGTCTGGTATTCCCATCTCTTTCAGAATTTTCCACAGTTTATTGTGATCCACATGGTCAAAGGCTTTGGCATAGTCAATAAAGCAGAAACAGATGTTTTTCTGGAACTCTCTTGCTTTTTCGATGATCCAGCGGATGTTGGCAATTTGACCTCTGGTTCCTCTGCCTTTTCTAAAACCAGCTTGAACATCTGGAAGTTCATGGTTCATGTACTGTTGAAACCTGGCTTGGAGAATTTTGAGCACCACCTTGCTAGTGTGTGAAATGAGCGCAATGGTGCGGTAGTTTGAGCATTCTTTGGCATTGCCTTTCTTTGGGATTGGAATGAAAACTGACCTTTTCCAGTCCTGTGGCCACTGCTGAGTTTTCCAAATTTGCTGAAATATTGAGTGAAGCACTTTAACAGCATCATCTTTTAGGATTTGAAATAGCTCAACTGGAATTCCATCACCTCCTCTAGCTTTGTTCGTAGTGATACTTCCTAAGGCCCTCTTGACTTCGCATTCTAGGATGTCTGGCTCTAGGTGAGTGATCAAACTATTATGGTTATCTGGGTGGTGAAGATCTTTTTTCTATAGTTCTTCTGTGTATTCTTGCCACCTCTTCTTAATATCTTCTGCTTCTTTTAGGTCCATATCGTTTCTGTCCTTTATTATGCCCATCTTTGCATGAAATGTTCCCTTAGTATCTCTAATTTTCTTGAAGAGATTCATAGTCTCTTCCATTTTATTGTTTTGCTCTATTTCTTTGCATTCTCACTTAGGAATAGTTTCTTATATCTCCTTACTATTCTTTGGGACTCTGTATTCAAATGGGTATATCTTTCCTTTTCTCCTTTGCCTTTAGCTTCTCTTCTTTTCTCAGCTACTTGTAAGGCCTCCTCAGACAACCATTTTGCCTTTTTGCATTTCTTTTTCTTGGGGATGGTTTTGATCACCACATCCTGTACAATGTTATGAACCTCTGTCCATAGTTCTTCAGGTACTCTATCTATCAGATCTAAGCCCTTAAATCTATTTATCACTTCCACTGTATAATCATTAAAGACTTATTCCTTTATGTATATCTAAATTTCCATCTGGTATTATTTTCCTTAGTCTAAAGAACTATCTTTGCTACATTTAAAACAAATAACCAACAAGGAGCTACTGTATAGAACAAGGATCATTGCTCAATACTCTGTAATAATCTAAATTGAAAAAGAATTTGGAAAAGATCAGATACATGTATAACTGAATCATTTCATTGTACACCTGAAACTAACACAACATTGTTAATCAACTATAGTCTAATATAAAATAAATTTTTTAAAAAAATTTTTTGAGTGCAGATCTGCTGATAATGGATTTTTTCTCAGCTTTATTTGTCTGAAAAAAAAAAAAAAACCTATATCTCCTTTACTTTCTAAGCTTATTTTTCAGGTTGCAGAATTCCACATTGACAGTTCTTTTCTTTCAGTTTATTAAACATGTCATTCTATATTGTCTTCTGGTTGTGAACCATCTTTGTTCCTTACTCTGCAATGTATTATTTTTCTTAGGCTGCTCTTAAGATTCTCTTCTCATCCCTGGTTTTCAGCAAGTTGATTACGGGGTATCTTAAGGTAGTTTTCTTTACATATAGTCATCTTAGAAATCACTGGAGTTTTTGGATATGTATGTTTATAGATTTAATCATCACATGTGGAAAATTTTCAGCTATTTTTTATTCAAATATTTTTCTCCCTTCACCTCTCTTTGTATATACTCCACATAAATGTATGTGGTTAACCAGAAAAATAGAAGAAAAAGAACCATCTGGTGCTAATTTGAGACAGCTAGGTGTTATTCAAATCTAGATATCAAGTATGAACTTAGAAATATATACTTGGAGCTCAGTACGGGTCTAATGAGGAATTAGAAATCTTCACAGAATATCCAAAGTTAGGTTTGAAGGAACATTAGTTCTGCAAGATGTTCTTCTAAAAAAGGGCTCCACAAAAAATAGGTTTGAGTAAGGCCTCATACTGGATCTTCTTGAAAGTGAAAGTGATAGTCACTCAATCATGTCTGGACTCTTTGTGATCCATGGACCATAGTCTGCCAGTCTCCTCTGTCTTTGGAATTCTCCAGACAAGAATACTGGAGTTGGTAACCATTCCCTTCTCTAGGGGATCTTCCCAACCCAGGAATCGAACCCAAGTCTCCTGCATTGCAGGCAAATTCTGTACTGTCTGAGCAACCAGGATTTTATTAGTGAGTAACAATATTTGCTATTATGCCAAAGGCCATGCCAAGATCTATTGTTAAAAGTCTATTTTCTTCTTCTTCTGACGATTGTGTATTGCATCTAGAAAGATGGTACTGATGAACCTGCTTGCAGGGCAGCAGTGGAGATGTAAACATAAAAAGCTGAATTGTGGACACAGTGGGGGAATGAGAGGGTTGGATGAACTGAGAGAATTGCATGGAAACATACCTACATATCACCATATATAAAATAGATAGCAAGTAGGAATTTGCTGTTTGACACAGGGAGCTCAACCCAGTGCTCTGGGACAACCTAGAGGAGTGGGGTGGGTTGGGTAATGGGAGGCAGTTTCAGGAGGGAGGGGACATATGCATACCTATGACTGATTCATTTTGATATATGGCAGAGGCAAACAAAAGATTATAAAGCAATTACTCTCCAATAAAAAAACTTCTATTGTCTTCTAAACTTATTAGTACATATACTTTCTAAATCAGCAGTCCTCTTTATACACCTCAGAATACCATATTTGGGAATTATCAGCTTTAGGTGAAAGAGCAATATTCCCCAGGAAGACTATGACAAGTAAAGTGGTAAAACAGAATTAAAAAGATTTTTCTGCAGTTTGTTCTGTTATACTGAGGACAAATAAAGTGGGAAAGATATGTTCAGTTGGCATGCCCTAACTAAAGGAAGGTAAAGATACCAATGTGGAAATACAGGGGAAAACTTGGCATGATGAAGAAAATTATTCTCCTAGGGGTATAGCTACCTAATCCATCTTTTCTGAAGTAGCTGGAAAGTGATACCAGAAAGCAGCTGTTGTAGATCAGGGAGACAGTATCTCACAGTACCTAAGAGCTGATCTAAGCAGTGGGTGGCAGTAAGCAAGTTTCTTAAACTCTTTAAGGCCCCAAATCCTCATCTGTAAAATGTGAATAAGAATAGTCCCTAAATTATAGAGTTTCAGCCAGAAATAAATGAAGCAATGAATGTCAAACATTTTGCATAGGTTTTGTCCTGTGGTGAATGCTCATTAAATATTAGCTTCTATATATTTTTTACAAACAAACATGCAAGACACAGAAGAAAGAGAAACTCATAGCTTTAGACTTAAGAAGGTTTTACTAGCAAAGAGAGGAGTATATAATCACAAAATTAAAAAGAAAGACAAGAACAAGCAATGTGTCAAAATACAGAGACCGAAGTTTGAGTCCTGTAACTTTCCATGGTATTCTAGGGCTTGCAAGGAAGTCAGCTCACTTATGTATTTCTCAGTTTCTTCTTCTTCTAAAAGTTGGAATAAAAATACTCTCTTCTCAAAAAATTAAATGACACTGCAAATGTAGTCTTTGCAAAAGTACACACATGATATAAGAAATATTAGATAAGGATATTTGTATTAGTTGAGGTTCTCCAGAAAAATGGAATCCATAGGAAGAATAATAAGTTACAGGTATTGACTCATATGGTTACAGAGGCCAAGAAGTCTTATGATGTGCTGAAGTTGTCAAGCTGAAGAACCAGGAAAACTCGTGGCATAATTCAGTCCAAGTATGAAGGCTTGAGAATCAGAGCATCAGTCTCAGTCCTGAACTGAAACCAAAGGCCTATTGTCAGAGAGGTGGAGAAGATGGATGTCTCAGCTCCAGCAGAGAGAAAAAAATGGCCTCTCCCTTCACCTTTTTGTTCTATTTAAGTCCTCAAAGGATGAAAGGATTAGATGCCTTTCCTTGCCTTGGTGAGGGCTATCTTTACTCAGTCTGCTAAGCACTAATCTTTTCTGAAGATACTTTCATAGACACGTTCAGAAATGTCTTGTAGATATCCAGGCTTTCTTTTCCAGTCAAGTTGACACATTAAACTAACCATCACAATATTATTAATGGAAATTGTATCAGTTCAGTTCAGTCGCTCGGTCGTCTCCAACTCTTTGCGACGCCATGGACTGCAGCATGCCAGGCCTCCCTGTCCACCACCAACTCCCGGAGTTTACTCAAACTCATGTCCATCGAGTCAGTGATGCCATCCAACCATCTCATCCTCTGTCGTCCCCTTCTCCTCCCACCCTCAATCCTTCCCAGCATCAAGGTCTTGTATAACCATAAATAAAAGAGCAGCAATGTCTAGTCCAGATTCCATGAGAACTATTATCACCATATACATATCAAAGTGTAAAGTGATGGAGAAAGAGTTTCAGTGGTTGAACAAGAACTCCCAGACATGTGGAGAAAGAGCCAAGGCTAGAATTTCAGTTTCTTTGGCCTCATATTCAGTTCTCCATGTACAGACTTGGAACTGTTACAGCTCTTCCTAAGTCTGGATCAGAGCTGCCACTTTACATTCTGGTCATGAGATAATCCCTCTCTGCTGTTGTATTGATGATTTGCTGCTGGCTAAAGGGCCTAAAGCTACACTGTAACAAAACCCACATATCTCCCCTGAGGTCAATGATATTGACAGTTTCTGCCTGATTTGGAGGTGCTTTATCCCCATGCTACAATAAATCTGATTTAGTCTCTTTCTCCATGCCACTGATAATTCGGACTTTGGCAGGAGCATGCATCATGCCACAGAAACGGAGTGAAGAAGAAGAACTAGATTCTGAGATATAAGTGTGATATATGATGAAAGATTTTGCAGTTAGGCTTCTCTTTTTTTTTTTAACTCTAGAAAGAGGTTACCTCCAAAGAAACTTAGAAATATTTTTTTTAACACACTAGATCAAATCCCACACAAATAGATTTTTTATCAACACCTAATCTGGCCCACTAATAGCCTGTTCAACCAACTGTGCAAACTTAGCCACAAAAGCACCTTTGTACATGGTGACATAGGATGGAGAAGGAGTTAGGAAGGGTAAAATAATAAAGTATATCTTAAGAGAAATTCCATAAGGTACCTCAGAAAACAAGGTAAAAACCTAGTTGAGGGTTATGGAAATAGCAATTATCTTTTCCCATAAGGTTCTTTGGGTATTATGCATCTCCATTCATGATGCATGAACCAATCATGAATGTGTACATAACTCCCAAAACAGATTTAAAAAGAAACACAGAAACAGCCTCAACCTACCTGCTTCTGCTAATTTGTAGTGGTGGTCTGTTTTGCTATTCTCCACTCTTCTGGTAACAGGAAAGCTGCTGTTTCTATTAAGAATCAATGTTTTCACATTCCACATGGTCTTGGTGTAGCTCTCAGTTATAGCTATGAGCATGAGATTTAGGCCAGTCAATCAGAGTACTTCATGTCTCTAGTTACAGTGATTGGGTTAAGAATGGACACATGGCATAAAGAAGTATAAGCCTTCCAGATAATTGCTATTTGGAGACTGATGGGGTGGGGAGGAGGGAATCTGCTTCTTTTTTTCTTAGACAGAAAAGCTCAGAACTGAACCTACATGTAGAAGGAAGAAGAGCTGAAAGATGGAAACAGAAGAGATAGACAACAATGAAAATGTCGATAGTATGATATATGTCACTTAATTTTGATATGCAGAATCAAGTGGTTCAAGATATATAAACCTATATATTCTCCTTTAGCTTCAGGAGTTTAGATTTCTGTGGCTTTTGGTTAAAATAGCGCTAATACAAGGAGAAGGCAATGGCACCCCACTCCAGTACTCTTGCCTGGAAAATCCCATGGACGGAGGAGCCTGGTGGGCTGCAGTCCATGGGGTCACGAAGAGTTGAACACGACTGAGCGACTTCACTTTCCCTTTTCACTTTCATGCATTGGAGAAGGAAATGGCAACCCACTCCACTGTTCTTGCCTGGAGAATCCCAGGGACGGGGGAGCCTGGTGGGCTGCCTATGGGGTCGCACAGAGTTGGACACGACTGAAGCGACTTAGCAGCAGCAGTAGCAGCAGCAGCAGTGCTAATACTGTATATCTTATATACTGTAATATAGTATATTTTGAAGTCTTTTATGATCATAATCTCTAGGGCCATGTTTTAGCAGTACAAAACAAATATAAATCAACTCGCTTGTGATACTCCTTTTGACTAGGGGACATGATTTAGACAAAACTAAGAATATGAGATAGAGGAATTCTTTAAATATTGCTGATCTGAGTCACCTCAAAAGTTTTTCTTTAAAAGAACACTGAGGAACCAAATTAAGTAAATGCACCATAGAGGTGGCAATAAGTATTCACTCCCCTACCCTTAAGAATAGCATTGATTAAAGTTGATAAGAGATTATTTCACCAACTGCATTTTTCTACATAAGTGATGGAAATGCAAAGTTATTTTGAAATATTATTCAATGTTTTTATCCAAGATATTTCTCATTACCCAACCCCTTCTCCTAATCAGAGCAACTAGGCTTCTTGTCTTTACTAATCCAGCTATGGGAACGATCCAACAGAATGCTTCATTCAGTTTGTAACTTTCGAGATGTAAAAACCTAGACAGAAAAGTCAGAGGGAATAGAAGAAAGCTGAGAGGGGTGATATTTCTGAGAAACTTTTCCCAGAAATCCTAAAGTAGAAACTGCTATGGGGTATATGCCTGTACAGCCCCCGGCCTCATCCCTTCCCCTGGTTTCCCATAGCTTCAGAGTAGACAGAGAGAGCAGTCGATTGTTTTCCATGTTCCCAGGAGGGGCTCAGAGGCAGCATAAAGAGCCGACCTGGAGCAAAGGACAGCACAGCAGCAATTTTCAGGAATCAATGGCCCAGGACTAGGCCAGATGACTGATATCACAGAAGACATCTGCATGTACAGATGACAGTCGGGGGCCAGAGAGCACTGTGCTCTGCAACAGGAGCTACGGAATTCAGCGACCATCCTGGGGGGAAGGGGCAGGACCTTGAACTGATTGAGATTTTAGCTCCTACCATCAGGGGAATGAGCTCTTGAAACAGAATACTGAGTTACAGAAAAACAAAGATTACATGTCTCAACCACTAGACAGAGAATCATATTCACCACTGAACTGTTAAAAATTTTTTCAGAGTAAATAACTGACACAAATTTTAAGTCTTTTATTTAATATTTGCATTTGAAATTATGGATCACTAAAGTTCTGTGTTAAATAAAAAAATAACTTACGTTGCAGACAGTACAGAACTCTGAATCACCATGGCCTCTAAGCTTTTGCATTTCTTGGACTTGTGCCTGGAGATATTTTCCTCTTTCTGTTATCAAAGAATCTTCTATCCTAAGCCAGCATATCATTAAGGAACTGTAAGGTTTCTTATGTTAACAATAAGGAAGGCTAAACTCAAGAACGTGGCCCACTCAGCATTCCTGCTGTACAACTGTCAACTCCAAACCTACCCCCTTCCTCAAACAGAAAGTCAATAGAACCCATCTGCATACAAAGCGAAGCCCTGAGCAGTAGGGAAAAGCAATTCCCTGTGCTCTACGGGGATGCAAAGAGTCAGAGATGACTAAATGACTAAACACATATGCATGCCATACCAGGTTAGAATTGTCTACTACAAAGAAACAATATCTTTGAGTTATTCAGCTGTGATGCCACGTTATTCATTGTGCTGTGCTGTATTGCTCAGTCATGTCTGACTCTTTGAGACCCCATGGACTATAGCCCGCCAGGCTCCTCTGTCCATGGGGATTCTCCAGGCAAGAATACTGGAGTGAGTTGCCATGCCGTCCTCTGGGAGATCTTCCCAACCCAGGGATCAAACCTAGGTCTCCCACATTGCAGGCAGATTCTTTACCATTTGAGCCACCAGGGAAGCCCATATTATTCTTTTTTTTTTTTTCTTTTTAATAAGGAAATAATACTTGTTGGATACAAA
Organism: Giraffa tippelskirchi; assembly: GCF_054371585.1. NCBI lineage: Eukaryota > Metazoa > Chordata > Mammalia > Artiodactyla > Giraffidae > Giraffa > Giraffa tippelskirchi. The sequence goes on from NC_137284.1 coordinate 25,497,085, forward strand.
ATACACATTAGGAGTTAAAGCACATCATGCTTTATGTATGTTACCTCATTTAATCCTATCTGGTAGGCTTTATTATTTCCATTTTAAAATGAGACCAGTGAAGCTCAGAGGGGTTTAGTGACTGATCTTAGGTCATATAATTGATCAAGGGAAGATTCTGAATTGAAGTAAAATTAGCCTGGCTTTGAAGCCTGTGCACTTCAACTTTACCACACATCTCCCAAATCTAAACCATATTAAAAGGTTCAAATTTTGAGTCAACTGAAAATTCATTAAACACAGTGTGAAGTCTGAGCAATGCTCACACTTGCTATTCTTTGACCAAGCGTCCTCTGCCCCTATATATTCATAAAGCTGAGTTTTCTCATCTTCACATCTAAGCTAAAATATTACTTCCTAAGAAAGACCAACACTGATGACTTTATTCAAAGTGGACAAGGAGCCATACAGCCCCTAGCCCCTGTCACATCGGTGGTATTGTTCCCTGTGTTTATCACTTCCTGAGATGGTCTTTTTCATCTATTTTCCATCTCCTCCCGCAGGAAATTCCCCATGTGCCCTTTAGCAGGTTTCTGATTTCCATTCTTATTCTCTATCCTGATATCACAGTAGACAGAAGGATATTTTTTAAATATAAGCCAATTATTACATTCCTCTACTCAAAGTCCTTAAAGTCTTCCTATCCCCATTCAGAGTGAATACCAAGTACTTATCTCTTTCCGTGTCTAAGAGCCTCTCCCTCTACTCTCTCCGATTCAGTCTGCTCCAATCATTTCTCCAAGAACTAGTCTCAGGGTCTGAGCCCTTGCAACTCACCTGCCTGGAATAGTAGTTACCTTGACATCCTCACTCCTCACTCTCTCACTTCCTTCAAGTCATACCTCATCATTGACCCTGGTGGCTTAAAATATTAAAGAGTAACATAACAAATTTTCACTTTTATATTTAAAGTTACTTTCCAGGCATCCTCACAAGGCTAATTGTTTGATTCTACTAAACTTCAAGGATGCAGGCTTCTAAAGGAGGAAGCAGAAATTTGCTCATCTTGCTATTTCTAGGAGAAAAAAAAAAAAGACAGAATTTAATATACCCACCTACTGGCCAAAGATTTAAACAACCTCATTTGTTTTGGTTTTATTTTCCCCCCACCATTTTACTTTTCTTTCATTTCTCTAAACTAACATCTATATATATCCTTCATTGGTTCATATACTTATTCATTCACTCCTTTATTCAATGTACAGTTTCAAAAACCTTTAAGTAGTCAGTAGTGGAGATACAAAAATGAACAAGAGCCAGTTCCTGTCCTCAAACACCTCACAAAGTCAAGGAAGAGGCACTCCTAGAAACTATTAGAATGGACATCTTGCCATGTGCCATCTGCTGTTTCCATGGTTCACTTAACTCTGCCAGAAACTGAGAATTACACAAGTAAAAAGAATATTCTGGAATCTCACTTTTAGAGAGCTAGTAAGAGATATACTACATTGAAGAAATTTAGTGTTCATACAAAATTCAGTTCAGTTCAGTCGCTCAGTCGTGTCCAACTCTTTGCGACCCCATGAACCACAGCACGCCAGGCCTCCCTGTCCATCACCAGCTCCCGGAGTTCCCCCAAACCCATGTCCATTGAGTCAGTGATGCCATCCAACCATCTCATCCTCTGTCGTCCCCTTCTCCTCCCGCCTTCAATCTATCCCAGCATCAGGGTCTTTGCAAATGAGTCAGCTCTTCACATCAGGTGGCCAAAGTATTGGAGTTTTAGCTTCAACATCAGTCCTTCCAATAAACACCCAGGACTGATCTCCTTTAGGATGGACTGGTTGGATCTCCTTGCAGTCCAAGGGATTCTCAAGAGTCTTCTCCAACACCACAGTTCAAAAGCATCAATTCTTCTGCGCTCAGCTATCTTTATAGTCCAACTCTCACATCCATACATGACTACTGGAAAAACCATACAAAATAGTATGCTCTTTTTTATATATATTTATATTTATATAATTTATAAATATATTATATAATTTATATATATATTTACATTTTAAGTGTCTCAGTCATAGAGATTTGATTATGGCTCAATACTTTTCTTAATCTACAGTTTGGCATCTGTCTAACCTGTCACATAATTGATACCTTTGATGAAATCCAAGGGAAAGAGCAGGAGAAGGCTAGAGCCAAATTTAATATTTGTTTATTTATGATACTATGTAGCTAAATCACACATTTCTGCTGATTCCTGCGCCTGCCTTCCACCCACCCCAAAAATTCCTCTTTCCTTGGCGCTATTGGTAAAGAACTCTCCTCCCAGTGCAGGAGACATAAGAGACAGAGGATCAGTTCCTGGGTTGGGAAGATCCCCTGGAGGAGGACACAGCAACCCACTCCAATGTTCTTGCCTGGAGAATCCCATGGGCAGAGGAGCCTGGCAGGCTACAGTCCATAGGGTCTCAAACAGTCAGACACGACTGAGTGACTTTCACTTCACTTCAAGTCAATTTATATCAAAATACTCCCATATAAATAATAGTATATTATGTAGATATGTGTTTGTGCATGTGTATATTATGCATGTTTGTGTGTGCAAATTAACTTTAATTTGCACCCTAGGGACAGCTACTTAGTACTTCAAGTACTGCAATCAAGGATCTATGTTCCAAAGTGACTGTGCTAGCATTTCAAATATTTTTGCTAAATATATTCTAATAACACAGGTGTTAATTTACAAAGAGAATGTTGATTTCCCCCATTAGTAAAAATAAGAGGTGCCCAAGATCTCTTGTTGACTACAAATATTTTATAAGCTCCAGTGCTTTTTCATGAACCAGACACCCAAAACAGCCAAGTGCTCAACACCTTGAAAACATCACTTTAGGTCTAGAACTTCTTTAGGACCTGGGTCCCCCTGGTCTAACAGATATTTTTATCACCTTATCCAGTTAGAAGGTGATTCACCTAGTGTCCATTTTAGAATGAATCATTCAAGCATGGTATATTTGGAGTGCTTGCAGCCATAGAATGGTGTGATGCATGACAGAAACAATAGTTTGTGCCTGATCAGAAGTAAATGTATAAGTGATATAAGAATATGGTAGGAGATCCTGGAACATCTCATGAACTGTGAGGTTGTGAGCAAGGGAACTCTACAAAACCTACTGTCTCTAACCTCAGAGGCTTCTGTTCCTGAGATTTAAATCAGTTTACACAATAGGCTTTCACCAAGGACCACTGTCCTTGTTTTGTTTTGTTTTTTCTTTTCCTTTTTGCTATTAAATTTATTTTGTATTGAAATATAATTGCTTTACAATGTTGTGTTAGCTTCTGCTGTACAACGAAGTGACTCAGCTATACATATACATATATCCCCTCCTTCTTGGACCACTCCCACCCAGTCACCCCAGCCACCCCCGCCACCCCACCCACCTAGTTCATCACAGAGCAGCAAGCGGAGCTTCCTGTGCTTTGTAGCAGGTTCCCACCAGCTATCTATTTTACACTGCCTTTCTTTAGTCTACTTTGGATCATAAGTCTGGGACATGGAGCTACAACAAACAATTTTTCCTCATTTACAAAATGTTTTTTAGTTTTGGAAATCATTTTAAACCCATGTGCATGTGTGCACGCTAAGTCACTTCAGTTGTGTCCTATTCTGTGTGATCCAATGGACTGTAGCCCACCAGGCTCTTCTATCCATGGGATTCTCCAGGCAAGAATACTGGAGTGGGTTGCCATGCCCTCATCCAAAGGATTGAACCTGTGTCTCATGGGTCTCCTGCATTGCAGGTGGATTCTTTACTGCTGAGCCATCAGGGAAGCCCTTTAAACCCCTATAGAGGAGTGAATGCCTCACAAAGCATCAATCACCTGAGACAGTTCTGAGGGATCATCTTCCTTGAATAGGGTCTGGGGTACAACGGAACTAACATAAGCTAGATTAGCCATAGCTCCATTATCATTTAAGAAAACCTACTGTAAATGCCTCATGACTGATGCTGTAAGAAATGAGTGTAACACACACACACAAAAAATAGCCTTTTAAAATGTCTGTTAAAATAAGCACAAACCAATCCTCAGTTATTTAAACAGATAATCTCAAAGAAGGAGATAGAATTATCTACTTGTGTTCCCAATTTCCTAGACTATATTAGTGAGGGGGAGCTTAACAGGAAAAAAAATAAATAAAATGGTATTTTGAAACACCTTAAATCTTCATAAAGTTTATCTGCTTCCAAAATGATGTGAGTAGAGGGGCTAAGGGCACGCAACAGGAGCATGAGATTGCTCCCTGAAGGTAATTGGTATGTGATTATTACTTTAAATTGTGTGCTGCATAATTTCTTATTGTTCATTGCTGCCACTTCATTAGAATCTGAAAAGAGTGAAACAAGCCAAAAATAAACTGCAAATTCCCTAAAATGCTAAATTATTCTAATAGCACTAAATATCTTTAGATGTTTTGGTAATCAGTAAAAAAAAAAAAAAAAGTGAGGTTTGAAGGCTAGGGTTATATTAAAACTCATCTTTATTATATGATTTAAGTTAAACTGTGTACAAAGTAAAAACATCCTAGATAAAAGCACAATGCACACACAAAGAGCACAGTTGGCGATTCACCTGTTGGAAGAGAATGGCAAATAGAAGAATTTCAGTCTAGGAATTGAATTGTCATGTCACTTTTATCTACAATGATCAAATCAGCTACATAATCTCTTAATCTTTATTGTGAAGCAGAGGATTAGCCAGGTTCTCCAGAGAAATAAAAGCAACTGGAGATATATATTTATATGATGAGATTTGTTATAGGAATTAGCTTATGCAATTATGGAGGCTGAGAAGTCCCATAATCTCTATATTTGCAACCTGGAGAACCAAGAAAGCCAGTGTTGTAATTTAATCTGAGTCTGAACGTCTGAGATCCAGGAGCCCTGGTGTCTGAGGACAGAAGATGAATGTCTCATCTTAAGCAAATTCATCCTGCTTCTGCTTTTTTGTTCTAATCAGGCCCTCAATGAATTGGATGATGCCCACTGACATTGATGAGGGTAATCTTCTTTATTCAGTCTACTTATTCAAATGTTAATCTCTTCTGGAAACACTCTCACAGACAAATCCAGAAATGATATTTTACCAGCCATCTGGGCATCCTTTAGCCCAGTCAAGCTGACACGTAAAATTCAACATCACAAGCAGTGTAAAGCATAGAATTGAAGCAATTCCCCAGATAATTCAAATTTGAAAGGGAAACATACACACATTTTAGTTTAAAATAATCAGAGATATAGGTATATTTTGAATATAACTAATTCTTTCATTCACAAGTAATCAACATAGAGTGGAGTTTCTGTGATAATTCTGGTACAGTGACTCTTAAAGACATTCAAAACAGCCATGCCCCTCTATTATTTTTCAGATCTGGAACAATTCCTTTCATCTTAAAAATTTGACTTGGGTAGTTTTAGGACGTTAAGACTTTTTACTCTGTCCACATTAACTTTGTTTCTAAACAAACTGAAATTTGCGATTAAAGGAGAACAATTAAAAGAGCTTACTGGTCCTTTTTTTTTGTCTTTTGGTTGTTGTTATTGTTGCTGTAGACAAGAGCAGAATCATACTGGGAGCAGGTTTAGTGTTTTATATTGGTTTTCAAATGGATATTGGTAAACAACAGGGTATTGAATATCACGTGTCGTAACTGCACAGTATCTCCCAATCCACTCACTCTCCACTCATTTCAGGCAAAAGCAATTCCTCATCTTTTGAACTGCACCAGTAGAACTGCCATGCTTCTATATTACTTGACTTCTGCTTCAGCTTTTACTTCTACATGCTGAGTCAATCAGAGCCCTTATCTGAGATTTATGGAAATCTGAGATAGAGTAGCTGCTGGAGGCAGAAGCTTAAAACTACAAAATTCAGAAGCTGTTACTGGCCTTTTAATTGCCAGCCAGGAGAAATCCATCTACAGTTGGGAAAAATTAAGTTAACTCAAACAGCAAGTAGGGGAAAATAAAAAAAATAAAAAAGGAAAGTGAATCCTGATAGTAATTGAGACTCGGCTCTATTCCTTCCCTTTCTACAATTTTACATTGAACCATTCCTTGGATCCTTTGAGTCAATAAATTTCTACTTTAGCCAACTGTGAATTGGGCTTACCAATCTGCACCTAAGCTAGTATAAATTGACATATAAGACCTGATTATTTTATCAATACCAGCATAAACCAATCAAGGATAACACATTTATTACAACATGGAAAGAAATCTCCATGAAATCACATTTTAATCTGCTCTAAAACTGACATATAAATAAGATGAATCTTCTTACATACACCCCAGCCCCAAAATAAAACAGGTTGTTTAATACTTCACATCAGGTTGTGTTACCCTAAAGTCTGAACATGCAATTAGAATTTTCAAAGTACTGTAAATCTGGATTTAATTCCATATTGGTTTAAATTTGCAAAGGTTTAAATTTTTTAATGCCAAGCTTGTTTCTGCTGCTGCTGCTGCTGCTACCTCAGGGCATTTCCACAAGTTGTTTCCTCTCTCCAGAATATTTTTACCCAGATACTTTTGTGGCTCATTCTACCTCATTAAGTAATAATAAAATAGCACTATCTTTGAGATACTTTTTCATACCAGTTATACAAAGTAGACTATTCCTACCTCTAGCTAGTTTTTATTATGCTATCCTGATTTTTCATTATAGCACTTTCTGAAATTCTTACCTATTTCTTATTTTTTCATCTATACTTTGTCTAGACTTTATATTTCATATAAAGAAACATATCTGCCTTGTTCATGAAGCATCTAGAACAGTGCCTGGCACTGTAGGTATTCAATAAATATCTACTAAATGAAAGGAAGGGAGGAAAGAAGATGGAAAATCAGAATGCAAATTTGATGTGCTTGATTTTATTCTTTGATTTTATGTTTTTATTAAATAGAAAAGATTTCAATATTGGGAATGCATACTGGGATTATTATCCAAGATTATTAGCTGGCTACCTACAAAACCTCTGAGGGACTGCATCTCTCAGGACACCATATTTTCAGAGTGTGAGTTTCCCATCTTAAAATTCCAGAAGCTGCATATTCTTATTTATCCAAGTATGATCCAATATTCAGTGGTAGCCAAACACTAAGTTAATCACATGAGGCCATTTTAGCATCCAAAATGCCACCATGTTGCTTTATAATGGATGAGAGTAATGCTTGTATTCCATCCCAGTTTCCCAACCTTCCCACATGTCATATCTAACCTCACTTTCTACTAGTATAATGGTGCCAAGTAGGTTGATTGATAATCAAACTATTTATTGATAAAAACAAAATTCAAAGAAATATTTTAGTCCTAGGAATCTACTGAAACCTTAGCAAATGCAATATATCAAACTTAACTATACCCGAGAATGGTTAGGGCATTCCAGGTGGCATTAGTGGTAAAAAGAATCCGCTTGCCAATGCAGGAGACATAAGAGACACATGTTTGATCCCTGAGTCAGGAAGATCCCCTGGAGAGGGCATGGCAATCCACTCCAGTATTCTTGCCTGGAGAATTCCATGGACAGAGGAGCCTGGCAGGCTACAGTTCATGGGGTTGCAAAGAGCTGGATATGAGTGAAGCAACTTAGTATGCATACAAGCATGCAAAATGTTAAGAGATACACCAGTTTGATCCAATATACTCTATTGCTTTCCTGAAAAACACTGAATATACACTTTTAAACTCTTTTCTCTATGTAAGGCATTTCTCTTATGTTAATATGTTTTTCCTTTTATAAATATTCTCTTTATATCCCTGTTCACTACAGGATTTATGTTTCAGAGTTGAGTTTACTTAGCTAATTCCCACGATAAAAAGCACCCCATAACTTTAGCCTATACAAATTAATTTTAATACCCACCTTTTAAAAAGCCTAATGAAGTCCTTATGATCTTAGATACTGTTGGAGAGAAGGAAATTTTCCTCTACCCTTTTAGGTTTTTCTGGTTAGTCTAAGAATTAAATTGACATGGCACAGATTAAAAAGAGAAAATCTAACAAAGTTTGATAACATATATATATATATGGGAGAAATTAAAATTATAGTAAAATTTAAAGATGCTTGCTCCTTGGAAGAATAGCTATGACAAATCTAGACAGTATATTAAAAAGTAGAGCTATCAATTTGCTGATAAAGATTTGTATAGTCAAAACTATGGGTTTTCCCGTAGTCAGGTATGGATGTGAGAGTTGGACTATGAAGAAAGCTGAGCGCTGAAGAATTGATGCTTTTGAACTGTGGGGCTGGAGAAGACTCTTGAGAGTCCCTTGGACTGCAAGGATATCAAACAAGTTAATCCTAAAGGCAACCAACCCTGAATATTCATTGAAAGGGCTGATGCTGAAGCTCTCATACTTTGGCTACCTGATGCAAAGAGCCAGCTCATTGGAAAAGATCCTGATACTGGGAATGATTGAGGGCAAGAGGAGAAGGAGGCAACAGAAGATGAGATGGCTGAATGGCATCACTGACTTGATGGACCTGAGTTTGAACAAACTCAGGGAGATAGTGAAGGACAGGGAAGCCTGGCATGCTGAAGTTCATGCGGTCACATAGAGTCAGACACAACTTAGCAACTGAGCAACAAAATACATGGGAGAGACCCAAGAGTACTGAGTAACTTTCCAAAATGGCTGAAACTCTCACTTTAAATAACATCTTCAGCTAAACACAAAATAGGATGGTGGGGTAGGGGTTTGGGGCTACAAAGGGGAGAAAAGCAGTTCACATGAAATGGAAAGGCAACTGCTTGGTAAATAAATATTTGCTGAGCCTTGAAAAGACAGTGGGACATAGAGAAGAACTTTTAACAAATAGACTGCTGGGTCTTCTTTGCCTACCACACTAGTTCATACTATAGTTACCTATGGTGATAGCACTAGTCCTGAAATAGACCCTATACCTAAATTCTTCAGGCAGTAAGGGGCAAGGTCCAATATCTTCCCAAAGTCTTTTGGGCCTTGATTGTTTTCAGCTCGAAATAATCCACATGCCAAAGAGATATTTTGGGGTAGCCAATTTGGTTTTCCTTGACTTACAATGGAGAAAAATCCCCATAAACACATTGCTAGTTGAAAATGTATTTAATGCACCTAACCTAGCAAACATCATAGCTTAGCCTAGTCTGTTAAATGTCTTTGAATCAGTTACATTAGCCTATAGTTGGGCAAAATCATCTAACCCAAAGCCATTATCTCATGCAGTGTGTTTTGTTGCTATTCAGTCCCTCAGTTGTGTCTGACTCTGCAAATCCACAGACTGCAGCATGCCAGACTTCCCTGCCCTTCACCATCTCCCAGAGCTTGCTCGAACTCGTGTCCATCAAGTCAGTGATGTCATCCAACCATCTCATCCTCTGCCATCCCCTTCTCCTCCTGCCCTCAGTCTTTCCCAGCATCAGGGTTTTTTCCAATGAGTCAGCTCTTCACATCAGGTGGCCAAAGTACTGGAGCTTCAGCTTCAGCATCAGTCCTTCCAATGAATATTCAGGGTTGATTTCCTTTAGGATTGTAATATCTCTTATAATTGACTGAATGCTACACTGAAAGTAAAAAGTAAAATGGTTGTATGGGTACAGAAAGCATTAAGTGTCTTGGCTGTTTACCCTCATGACTGCATGGCTGACTTGGAGCTGTGGCCTACTGAAACTGCCCAGGATCACAAGAGGGTATGGTACCACATACCACTAGCCTAGGAAAAGATCAAAATTTTACTCCAGGTATGGTTTCTACTGAATGCACATTGCTTTCACACTACCATAAAGATGAAAAACCCAAAACTGAACCATTGAAAGTCAAAAACTATTAATAAATAGAACATGAACAAATAATACATACAACTCTAAAACCTCTTCCACTCAGTTATATTCTACCCAATCTGTCTCCTCTAACTTCACCTCTTTCCTGTATTGTTCTTGCTCCCTTAATACTAATCAACCCAATAGGATAAAAACAAGTGTCATTAAGTGAGAAATTAAAGTAATAATTGGCAGTTTTTCTCTTTCTTTAATAAAATGTTGTTTTTAGAATGCTAAGCAATTGTCAGAAACAATGAATTAGAGCTACATACAGCAACAAAGAAAGATTTTTAAACTGTAGGATTGATTTAAAGAAATAAAAAAGCATAATATTATTCATGTAAATTAAAACACATGCATATAAAATATTGTATGAATGCTTACATGTGAACCTACATAATAATATTGCATGGATTTTCAGTGAATGCTTATATGTGAACCTACATAACAATATTGCATGGATTTTCAGTTGAGATATACATATCCAAAGGCCTATATACAAAACATTAGAGTAGATGTCAGATGGATGGGGGATGGGAGTAAAGAATGGAAGTGTGTATCAAGTCAAAACAGGGTAAAGCAAGAAAAGATAGATGTTAGTTATCTGTCATAAACTACAGGGTATGCTTCAAGAAAATTAGAGATACCAGGGGAACATTTCATGCAAAGATGGACTCAATAAAGGACAAAAATGGTAGGGACCTAACAGAAGCAGAAGACATTAAGAGGTGGCAAGAATACACAGAAGAACTGCACAAAAAAGATCTTCACAACCCAGATAATCACGATGGTGTGATCACTCACCTAGAGCCAGACATCCTAGAATGTGAAGTCAAGTGGGCCTTAGGAAGCATCATTACGAACAAAGGTAGTGGAGGTGATGGAATTCTAGTTGAGCTATTTCAAATAGTAACAGATGAGGCTGTGAAAGTGCTGCACTCAATATGTCAGCAAATTTGGACAACTCAGCAGTGGCCACAGGACTGGAAAAGGTCAGTTTTCGTTCCAATCTCAAAGAAAAGCAATGCCAAAGAATGTTCAAACTACCGCACAATTGCACTCATCTCACACGCTAGTGAAGTAATGCTCAAAATTCTCCAAGCCAGGCTTCAGCAATATGTGAACCATGAACTTCCAGATGTTCAAGCTGGTTTTAGAAAAGGCAGAGGAACAAGAGATCAAATTGCCAACATCCGCTGGATCATCGAAAAAGCAAGAGAGTACCAGAAAAACATCTATTTCTGCTTTATTGACTATGCCAAAGCCTTTGACTGTGTGGATCACAATAAACTGTGGAAAATTCTGAAAGAGATGGGAATACCAGACCACCTGTCCTGCCTCTTGAGAAACCTGTATGCAGGTCAGGAAGCAACAGTTAGAACTGGACATGGAACAACAGACTGGTTCCAAATAGGAAAAGGAGCACATCGAGGCTGTATATTGTCACCATGCTTATTTAACTTACATACAGAGTACATCATGAGAAACGCTGGGCTGGAGGAAGCACAAGCTGGGATCAAGACTGCTGGGAGAAATATCAATAACCTCAGATATGCAGATGACAGCACTTTTATGGCAGAAAGTGAAGAAGAACTAAGAGCCTCTTGATGAAAGTGAAAGAGGAGGATGAAAAAGTTGGCTTAAAGCTCAACATTCAGAAAACTAAGATCATGGCATCTGTTCCCATCACTTCATGGCAAATAGATCAGGAAACAGTGGAAACAGTGGCTGATTTTATTTTTCTGGTCTCCAAAATCACTGCTGATGGTGATTGCAGCCATGAAATTAAAAGATGCTTACTCCTTGGAAGGACGGTTATGACCAACATAGATAGCATATTTAAAAGCAGAGACACTACTTTGCCAACAAAGGTCCGTCTAGTCAAGACTATGGTTTTTCCAGTGGTCATGTATGGATGTAAGTTGGACTATAAAGAAAGCTGAATTCCATAAACATTTATTTCAGATTCAATAGAATGGGTGAGAAGTAGGGGTAATAATATGTGCCAGTTTATGTGGTTGAGGTATTAATTTAAAACGTAAAGATATTTGTGCCCATGAAAAAGCTAAAGGAAGTAAAAAGATAATGAGAAAACTGCATATTTTCCCCATGGGGTTAGGGTCAGGTGGGCTAAACTGACAAATACATGTAACAGTATGCTGCCGCTGCTGCTAAGTCGCTTCAGTTGTCTGACTCTGTGCAGCCCCATAGACAGCAGCCCACCAGGCTCCCCTGTCCCTGGGATTCTCCAGGCAAGAACACTGGAGTGGATTGCCATTTCCTTCTCCAATACATGAAAGTGAAAATTGAAAGTGAAGCTGTTCAGTCTTGTCCAACTCTTAGCGACCCCATGGACTGTAGCCTACCAGGCTCCTCCGTCCACGGGATTTTCCAGGCAAGAGTACTGGAGTGGGTTACCATTGCCTTCTCCAGAATCTTATTCTTCCTGGCAATCACCTCTCCCAAATGCATTAAGTAATAGTTCAGGAAACACAGAATACCATACCATATAAGTAAACATACTACTCACACAGAGTAGAGAATACCTCCTAGGGGTGAGACTGGAGAACTCATAGAACTTCAACAACGGTTATCCCCAGGAGATGGGAATTTTGGCAGGACCGCTGAGCTTGTATGTTGCCCATGTCCAAAATCACAGCTCATGTTGATCCTGTGTGTGTGCTAAAACATTTTTTAAGTGTCTTGATACTCATTTTTAATACATGAATACATACAAAATACTAAAACAGTGCCTGACATATGAAAAGTGATCAATCAATTCAATTGCTGTACTAAGTATATATTCCATGCCTACTACTTATCAGGCATTGTTTGAGGTTCTATAGAAATACCAAAGAACAAAATAAGCAAAAATATAGGACTTCATCAAGGTTACATTTTAATAGGAAAAAACAACCCTAAATAAATAACTAAGATATATAGTATATCAGATGGTGATAAATGTATGGAAAATGATGATTAAAAAAAACAATTAAGGCAATAGTAACTATAAGGTCAAGGTGGGGATTTCAATGTAAACAGAATGGATTGTGACATTGGGGTAAACACCTAAAGAAGGTGAGGGACAGTCATGCAGATTTGTGCTTTGAGGGTTCCTAGTCATCTAGCACACATCTTTGAACTAATCCATGGCACTGTGTCAAGTCCTATGTGCAAAATCATAAAAGTGGCAAACAAATATTGAGCATTTACTATGAGCCTGGGACTGCACTAGCACATTCAATATCTTACTTAATCTTCATAAACATGGTTTATGAAAGAAGTAGAACTTAGAGAAGTTAAGTGTTTCGCACAAAGTCACTCAATTACCCAGAAACACCACCAGGATTTGACCTGAGGGCTTAGATACCAAATCTGTTATCTGAACCTCATGTTATTTACTGAGCACCAGACGATTCTGTGCTCCCATAGAATCTTATATTTTTCCTGGATGGCATTTAACATTGTACTTAAACTATCGCTTGTATAATTACTTCTGGAATGTTTTGGGTATTTTTCGTACTACATTACACACAGTAGGAAGGCAGGGACCTGCTGAACTTCTCTTCCTCACCACTGAATTTGTAGCACCTAACATCATGTCAAAGTCCATAGGAGGTGCTCAATTTAGGTCTTAAGAATTAATCAATCCAACATATCTAATCATCACAATTTCTTTGCAACATTTTAGTGGTTGCAAGGAGAACATGTTACTTTTCCCATCTTTCAAAGAAATATTTAATATAGAAAAGTTAAAGGCCTTGACATTCTGAGAAACATGATCAAAGTAGGGCTCTTGGAAGATTATTCCATAAGTGTTTGCAGTTGATTACTATAGTTTTGTCTGTTCAGGATCTATTCTTCAGATATAATGCCCCAATTGCTCTTTGGAATATCACCTCTCTTTCATAATTGCTCCCTTTGTGGGAGTCTACCCCATCATTTAGCTTCAAGGATGATTGAATGAGTGTTCTAACATCCACAGATCTATCCTCTAGCCTCAAGTGTAACTAACGCAAAGCAAGCTAAAAAGACTCAATCTTAAATATTCACTTAAACTTTTGGAAAAGAGACACTTTGCTTCTCTGAGTTGTTAACATGTTAGAATGTGTATATGGAGTTACTCCTACTCATCTATGCAAAATCATAAGAAGAATCTGTCTGAAGAAAGAAACCTGAAAAGGGGAAAAGAAGGTCTCATTTATCTTCTATAAAAGATACGGGAATAAGCATACTCTCAGCAACAATTGCTTGTATCTAAATATATCCATCTTTTTTAAAAAGTTTTTATTGAAGTATAGTTGATTTACAATGTATTAATCTGCTGCACAGCAAAGTGACTCATATATATATATACATATATATATATTCTTTTTCATATTCCTTTCCATTATGTTTTATCACATGATATTATATATAATTCTCTGTGCTACTGAGTAGGACCTTGTTGCTTACCCTATATATAACAGTTTGCATCTGCTAATCCCAGACTCCCAATCCTTCCCGCCCCCAATGCATTCATCTTTAAAGCCATGCCCCGGGACTTTTTCTTTATGTGAACAATAGATGCATTTTATTTTGTCCTTGAATCAGTTTGAATTAGCATATTAGTTAACAATTGCTTACTATGCTCATAATGAATTACCCCAACTTTAATGGCTTAAAACAACAAAAATCACATTATTTCTCACAATTTCTAATAGTTAACAACATAACATGGCTCAGATGGAATTTTCTGGCTCTGAGTCTCTCATACTATTGCCCATAGGTCTGATGCTATAGTCATCCAATGGCTTGACTGAAGTGGAGAATCCCTTTCTAAGATAATTCACTGACATGGCTGACAGGTTCATGCTGGCTACAGGCTAGAGTAGGGGGTCTCAGTTTCTTTCTTGAGGGCCAATTCACAGGGCTTCTTGGGTGCCCTTGTAGCATGATAATGAGCTTCTCTCAAAGTGAGAGAAGAGCCTAAGACCAAGGCTGAAATATCTTTTACAACCTAACCAACTAAACTTGAAAGTCAAACCATCACTTCTGCCATCTTCTATAGGTTACACAAGGTCAGCCTTAATTCAGTGGGGGAAAAACGCTCAAAGAAATGAATACCAGAAGATGAAGACATTTTAGAGTCATTTAGAAGACTGATTACCACAACTAGTTTTCACTGCACTGTAAAAAGTCCTGTCTGGAAATTAGAACACTTCCTAACACCACACACAAAGATAAAATGGATTAAACCTAAATATAACATCAGAAACCATAAAACCCTTTGAGGAAAACATAGGCAAAACACTTTATGACATAAATCATGGCAAGATACTCTATGATCCATCTCCTAGGATAATGGAAATAAAACAAAAATAAACAAGTGGGACCTAATTAAACTTAAAAGCTTTTTCCACAGCAAAGGAAACCATAAACAAGGTGAAAAGATAACCCTCAGAATAGGAAAAAATAATAGCAAATGAAACAATTGACAAAGGATTAATTTCCAAAATATGCAAGCAGCTCATGCAATTCGATACCAGAAAAAATGAACAACCCAATCAAAAAGTGGACTAAAGAGCTAAACAGACATTTTTCCAAAGAAGATATATAGATGGCTAATAAACACATGAAAAATTGAACTGACTGAAGATGCTCAACATCACTCATTATTAGAGAAATGCAATTCAAAACTACAATGATATATCACCTCACACCAGTCAGAATCAGTTCAGTTCAGTTGCTCAGTCAAGTCTGACTCTTTGTGACCCCATGGACTGCAGCATGCTAGGCTTCCCTATCCATCACCAACTCCAGGAGCTTGCTCAAACTCGTGTCCATTGAGTCTGTGATGCTATTCAACCATCTCATCCTCTGTCATCCCCTTCTCCTCCTGTCTTTAATCTTTCCCAGCATCAAGGTCTTTTCTGATGAGTCAGTTCTTCGCATCAGATGGCCAAAGTGTTGGAGTTTCAGCTTCAGCATCAGTCCTTCCAATGAATATTCAGGACTGATTTCCTTTAGGATTGACTGGTTGGATCTCCTTGCAGTCCAAGGGATTCTCAAGAGTCTTCTCCAACATCATAGTTTAAAAGCATCAATTCTTCAGTGCTCAACTTTTTTTATAGGCCATCTCTCACATCCATACATGACCACTGGAAAAACCATAGCTCTGACTAGGCAGACCTTTGTTGGCAAAGTAATGTCTCTACTTTTAATATGCTGTCTAGGCTGGTCATAGCTTTTCTTCCAAGGCGCAAGCATCTTTTAATTTCATGGCTGCAGTAACCATTTGCAGTGATTCTGGAACCCTGAAAAATAAAGTCTCTGATTCCATTGTTTCCCCATCTATTTGCCATGAAGTGTGGGACCAGTTGCCATGATCTTAGTTTTCTGAATGTTGAGTTTTAAGCCAGCTTTTTCACTCTCCTCTTTCACTTTCATCAAGAGGTTCTTCAGTTCCTCTTCACTTTCTACCATAGGCGTGGTGTCATCTGCATATCTGAGGTTATTGATATTTCTTCCACCAATCTTGATTCCAGCTTGGGCTTCATCTAGCCCAGTACTGTGCATGATGTACTCTGCATATAAGTTAAATAAGCAGGGTGTCAATATACAGCCTTGGTATACTCCTTTCTCCATTTGTAACCAGTCTGTTGTTCCATGTCCTGTTCTAACTGTTGCTTCCTGATCTGCATACAGATTTCTCAGGAGGCAGGTCAGGTGGTCTGGTATTCCCAACTCTTGAAGAATTTTCAACAGTTTGTTGTGACGTACACAGTTAAAGTCTTTAGCGTAATCAATAAAACAGAAACAGATTTTTTTTTCTGGAATTCTCTTCCTTTTTCTATGATCCAATGGATGTTGGCAATTAGATCTGATAGACAGAGTGCCTGAAGAACTATGGATGGAGGTTCATGACATTGTACAGGAGGCAGTGATCAAGACCATCCTCAAGAAAAAGAAATGCAAAAAGGCAGAATGGTTGTCTGAGGAGGCCTTACGAATAGCTGAGAAAAGAAGAAAAGCTAAAGGCAAAGGAGAAAAGGAAAGATATACTCATTTGAATGCAGAGTCCCAAAGAATGGCAAAGAGATATAAAAAAGCCTTCCTCAGTGATCAATGCAAATAAATAGAGGAAAACAGTAGAATGGAAAAGACTAGAGATCTCTTCAAGAAAATTAGAGATACCAGGGGAATATTTCATGCAAAGATGGGAACAATAAAGGACAGAAATTTATAGGGACCTAACAGAAGCAGAAGATATTAAGAAGAGGTGGAAAGGATACACAGAAGACCTATACCAAAAAAGATCTTCATGACCCAGATAACCACGATGGTGTAATCACTCACCTAGAACCAGACATCCTCTAATGCAAAGTCAAGTGGGCCTTAGAAAGCATCACTACAAACAAAGCTAGTGGAGGTGATGTAATTCCAGTTGAGCTATTTCAAATCCTAAAAGATGATGCTGTGAAAGTGCTGCACTCAATATACCAGCAAATTTTGAAAACTCAGCAGAGGCCACAGGACTGGAAAAGGTCAGTTTTCATTCCAATTGCAAAGAAAGGCAATGCCAAAGATGCTCCAAACTATTGCACAATTGCACTCATCTCACACGCTAGCAAAGTAATGCTCAAAATTCTCCAGTCAGAACAGCCATCATCAAAAAATCCACAAATAACAAGTGCTGGAGAGAGTGTGGAGAAAAGGAAACCCTCTGGAACTGTTGGTGGAAATATAAATTGATGCAGTCACTATTGCAGACAGTATGGAGATTCCTTAAAACCTCAGAATAAAACTATCATATGACCCAGCAATACCACTTCTAGGCATATACCCTAAGGAAACCAAAACTGAAAAAGACATATGTACCCCAATGTTCATTACAACACTATTTACCATAGCTAGGACATGGAAATAACCCAGATGTCCATTGACAGATGAATAGATAAAGAAGCCATGGTACATATATACAATGGAATATTATTCAGCCATAAAAAGGAACACAGTTGAGTCAGTTCTAATGAGGTGGATGAATCTAGAGCCTGTTGCACAGAGAGAAATAAGTCAGAAAAACATATCATATATTAACACATATATGAAATCTAGAAAGATGATACTGATGAAACTATTTGCAGGGCAGCAGTGGAGACCCAGACATAGAGAACAGACTTATGGACACAGGGGACAGAGTAGGAAGGAGAGGGTGAGACTAACGGAAAGAGTAGTATGGAAATATGTACACTACCATGTGTAAAATAGTCAGCCAATGAAAATTTGCTACATGACTCAGGGAACTCAAACCGGGGCTCTTTAACAACCTAGAGGTGGGATAGGGAGGGAGGTGGGAGAGAGGTTCAAGAGAGAGGGGACGTATGTGTGCCTACAGCTATTTCAGGTTGATGTATGGCAGAAACCAAAGCAATTATCATCAACTAAAAGCAAATACACTTTTTTTAAAGTCCTGTCTGAATTTATAGGTTATACAAGTTTTATAAATGTTATATGTACTCTGATAAAAGTTTCAAAGACATACTAAAGAAAACTAACCTCATCAAGGTAAGCTCCAGGGAGAAAGCATACTTGAATCAGGCCTTGAAATTTGTTTAATTTCCTTTTTAGGTAAAGATGAAAAGAAGACATTTTAAGGCTGAGAAAAAATAAAGGCATAAAGAAGTATTAATATAAATTAATATAAGTTAATAAAGTAGTCTGTTATGATTGAAGTGAACAGAGGGATCCAGTGGAAAATATCGCAGTCAATGATTGATGAAACCGCTTGTGTTAGGGCCCTGCATACTTTTTAAAGAGCTTATATTTAATTTGGTAGCAATTTTCCTCAAAAAAATAAAAGAAATATTAAGGTGACTGGAAAGGGAAAGGGTAGGCCCAACCCTAGTATCTCTGTACAGACATTGCTACACTCAGATTTACCAGCTTCTCAGTAAGAAGGTTGTTGGTATCTTACATGATTCCTTGCAAAACCTCCATGGGCAAAGACCTGATTCTTATCTTTTCAATGTCAAAAGCTCTCTCTTATTCATTTATTCAAAGTTTATTAGATTCTTGGGGACTAATTAATGTGAATCAAACTCACTACATATTGATTAGCAACTTGAAATCTAATTTCTTCACTTATAATGAGAAACATTATTGCCTCATGGACCAAAATTCTCAAGTGGATAGTGTATTCTTTTTCTAGTGGGCAAGATTTCTTGGGAAATAAATTAATATGAGAAAGTTGCTTGGTAAGTGCAGAAATGATGGAAAGGAAATATGATGATCTTAATGAATTTATAATTAATTGATTTTTCTGTGTGTTTATAGCACTTGACTTATTTGCTCACTCCACAAATATTTACTCAGCATCTTCTAGTCCCTCATTCCTATGAGTTGCTAAGGCATGTTAAAATATATGAAACTTAGCCTCTGCCATCGGCAGGAGGACAAATGGGGAACCAACATTAATCAAGATCTTAGTATGTGCCACACCTTATACTAGGTGATTTATGGCCATATCTCTTTGATTTTACATAACTCTAAAAGGAATTTAGATTTTACTTTGCCCTTCAAAGATGAGAAAAAACTTTAAATTAAAAATTCAATTTTAGCAACTTACACAAGATCATAGAAGTAAGTAGTTTGGTGACTAAATATATTTGTCAAAACTCATTAGATTGTACACTTAACTGGGGACTTGTATCATATACTTCAACAAAAATGATTAAAGGAAACGATTTCAGAGAGCCAAAGAGATTTGTGAAGATGGGGAAAAAATGTTTTACATACTGTAAGTTCTCAACCCCCAACCAAGGAAGAAAAACAAAATGGTACTTCCTTTTCCTCAAGTCTACTTAAAGGCACATCCATGGTACCACTTAGAGAATCAGAACTGTATTCCTTAAGGTTCCCAGATAATTAGGCCTATGCAATATTTAAGTTCATATGTCAACTTGGCTAGACTGTAGAGCGCATTGGTTTTTTGGTCAAATACAATCTAGATGTGGCTGTAAAGGTATTTTTTTTCTACATGTGACTAATATTTTAAATAGTAGACTCTGGATAAAACAAATTAATCTCCATAGTATGAGTGGGTCCGATCCAATCAGTTGAAGCCCTTAACAGCAAAGACAGAAGGTTCCCAAAGGAAGAATTCTGCCCCCAGAGAACAACACAAAAATTCTGCCTGAGTTTCCAGCCTTCAGACTCAAAACTAGAATATCAACTCTAGTTGATATCTCCAGTTTGCCCTATGGATTTAGGACTTGCTATGCACCACAATTATGTGAACCAATCCCTGAAAATCTCTCTCTTCATCTCTCTATGTACATGTTATATCTATTCCTATACTTATATCTATGTGTATATTCTATTGAACCTGTTTCTCTGAAGAACCCTGACTAATACAGATTTTGCTACACAGAGTAGTTTTCGAGGGCCAGAATCTTAAGGATGAATTTTTTGATTTGAGAAATCTAAATGCAATGAAGACAGTTGTATCCCAGGGCACCAGGGACCAAGTACAGGAATTTAATTTCCAAAGGCAAAATGGGATATTACTTTAGTAGACAGCAGAGTCAAAGCTGTTGTCTTAATAGTTGCCTCACAGAGATCTTCTAACATTAGTTGATTGATCACGGTGTCCCTAGAAGTTAAACATATGAGTAGTCTACTTCTTACTCCAATTTAGAGAACTTGGAAGAGTTCAAGGTCAAGTACACCAAAGTCTAGCTTGAACCATATAAACAGATTTTAAAAATTCCCAAACTTGAGTCAGTTTACAGATCAAGAACACCTTTAAAGAAAGAGAGACCAGGTCCCCTTAAGGAAGGAACCAGCTATGCTGCTAAAAATGTATACTATTAATCTTTCTCCTAGCTTTTTTCCAAAGGGAAGGTCTGTTACCAAGGTGACTGTACAGTGGAGAAAAGAAAATTATCAGAAGCTTCAGAGAGATTAGTAGACCCTGGCTCTGAACTGACACTGATTCAAGGAGACCCAAAAAGTTGCTGGGATTCATTAGAATAAAGGTTTATAGAATTCAGGTGATTACTGGAATTTTAGCTTCAGGTCCATCTTAGAGTACATCCAGTGGGTAACATGATGGCTAATTTTATGTGTCAATTTGGCTGGACCACGGTGCCCAGATATATGGTCAAACATTATTCCAGATGTTTCTGTGAGGGTGCTTTTGGATAAGACTTACATTTAAACTAGTGGACTCTGAGTAAAGCAGATCACTTTCTATAGTATGGTTGGTCCTCATAAATCAGTTGAAAAGCACAAGAGGCTGACCTCCTTTAAGCAAGAGGGACTTCTGACTGCCTTCAGACTTTATCTGCAATATTAGTTTTTCCTGGTTTGCTAGCAGACAGCCTTTGAACTCAAATACAGTTCTTATCTAAGCCTCCAGTCTGCCAGCCTCCCTCATGCCATATGAGACTCACCAAGCTTCCACAATCATATGAGTCAATTTCTCAAAATATATAATTTTAAAAAATTTAAATATATTTAATATAAATACATATTTAAATATGTGATACATGTATGTATGCATGTATGCATATATATGTATGTGTGCATATACATATTGCCTATTGGCTCTGTTTCTCTAGTGACCCTAATAATACAGTCTCCAAATCCATCCTGTAGTTATTTCCCCAGTTTTTCAGTGCATTATTGGAATAGAAATATTCAGTAACTGACAAAATCAAGAATACTCATGTAGATTTCTTGACTTATAGAGTATATGCAATTACGGTAGGAAAGGCCAAGTGGAATCTTCTACCTAAGTAGAATTGTCTCTACCTGGGAAAACAGTAAACCAAAAGCAATACCACATTACGAGAGGGACTGCAGAGATTAGTGGCACTATTCTATTGGTTTCGTTTCTCTGGAGAACTCAGAGAATTCAGTTTGACTCAAACCTGGGAATATAAAGCAAGCCAAGTTAGCAGGATAAAGTTGGCTTTACCTGCATTTCCAATTTGTTGGGACAAGAAATGAATATTTCCCTGGATCAATGTGGGTCACTTGAGGTCATCTTGGTCCTAATGAATAGGGCTACTTAAAAATGTAGGCATCCCCACTAGCTAGAGTGGACAGGGGATTCCTAAGAGTGTGAAAATGAGTCAACGGTTTCCACCCAGACAATGCCTAGGTCAAAGGAACTGTTAAATAAAAATCCCTGGTATTGGGAACTTTTCCAGAAACATAAGAAAGCACATCACCAAATTCAATCCATAAATATTTACTGAACTCCTGTTCATGTGTGTGCTCAGTCGCTCAGTTGTGTCTGACTCATTGTGGTCCTCTGTCCATGGAATTTCCCAGGCAAGAATACTGAAATGGGGTGCCATATCCTATTACAGGGGATATTCCCAACCCAAGGATTGAACCCATGTCTGCTGTATCTCCGGGATTGGCAAGTGGATTCTTTACCATTGCACACTTCAATTCAGTCACTCAGCCACGTCTGACTGTTTGTGACTCAATGGACTGCAGCACGCCAGGCTTTCCTGTCCATCACCAACCCCTGGAGCTTGCTCAAACGCATGTCCATCGAGTGAGCGATGCCATCCAACCATCTCATCCTCTGTTATTCCCTTCTCTTCCCACCTTTAAACTTTCCCAGCATCAGGGCCTTTACCAAGGAGTCAGTCCTTCGCATCAGGTGGCCAAAGTATTGGAGTTTCAGCTCAGCATCAATCCTTCCAAGGAATATTCAGGACTGATTTCCTTTAGGGTGGACTGATTGGATCTCCTTGCAATCCAAGGGACTCTCAAGAGTCTTCTCTAACACCACAGTTCAAAAGCATCAATTCTTCGGTGCTCAGCTTTCCTTATAGCCCTACTCTCACATCCATACATGACTACTGGAAAAACCATAGCTTTGCTTAGATGAATTTGCTTTGCTGGCAAAGTAATATCTCTGCTTTTTAATATGCTGCCTAGGTTGACATAGCTTTTCTTCCAAGGAGCAAATGTCTTTTAATTTCATGGCTGCAGTCACCATCTGCAGTGATTTTGGAGCCCAAAAACATAGTCTCTCACTGTTTCCATCATTTCCCCATATATTTGCCACGAAGTGATGGGACCAGATACCATGATCTTAGCTTTTTGAATGTTGAGTCTTAAGCCAGTTTTTTCACTCTCCTCTTTCACTTTCATCAAGAGGCTCTTTAGTTCTTCTTCACTTTCTGCCATAAGGGTGGTGTCATCTGTGTATCTGAGGTTATTGATATTTCTCCCGCCAATCTTGATTCCAGCGTGGGCTTCATCCAGCCCAGCATTATGCTTGATGTACTCCGCAAATAAGTTAAATAGGCAGGTGACAATATACAAACTTGACATACTCCTTTCCCAATTTAAACCAGCCCATTGTTCCATCTCTGGTTCTAACTGTTGCTTCTTGACCTGCATACAGATTTATCAGGAGGCAGGTCAGGTGGTCTGGTATTCCCATACCTTGAAGAATTTTCAACAGTTTGTTGTGATCCACGTGGTCAAAGGCTTTGGCATAGTCAATAAAGCAGAAGTAGATATTATTCTGGGACTCTCTTGCTTTTTCGATGATATAACAGATGTTGGCAATTTGATCTTTGGTTGTTCTGCCTTTCCTAAATCCAGTTTGAACATCTGGAAGTTCACAGTCATGTACTGCTGAAGCCTGGCTTAGAGAATTTTGAGCATTACCTTGCTAGCATGTAAAATGAGTGCAATTGTGTGGTTGGTAGTTTGAACATTCTTTGGCATTGCCTTTCTTTGAAGTTGGAATGAAAACTGACTTTTCCAGTCCTATGGCCACTGAGTTTTCTAAATTTGCTGGCATACTGAGTGTAGCACTTTCATAGCATCATCTTTTAGGATTTGAAATAGCTCAACTGGAATTCTATCACCTCCACTAGCTTTATTCGTAGTGATGCTTCCTAAGGCCCACTTGACTTCACATTCTAGGATGTGTGGCTCTAGATGAGTGATCACACCATCGTGATTATCTGGGTTATGAAGATCTGTTTTTGTATAGGTCTTCTGTGTATTCTTGCCACCTCTTCTTAATATTTGGAACCAGTCTGTTGTTCCATGTCCAGTTCTAACTGTTGCTTCCTGACCTGCATACGGGTTTCTCAAGAGACAGGTCAGATGGCCTGGTATTCCCATCTCTTTCAGAATTTTCCACAGTTTATTGTGATCCACACAGTCAAAGGCTTTGGCATAGTCAATAAAGCAGAAATAGATGTTTTTCTGGAACTCTCTTGCTTTTTCGATGAACCAGCGGATATTGGCAACTTGATCTCTGGTTCCTCTGCCTTTTCTAAAACCAGTCTGAACATCTGGAAGTTCACGGTTCACGTATTGCTGAAGCCTGGCTTAGAGAATTTTGAGCATTACTTTACTAGCATGTGAGATGAGTGCAATTGTGCGGTAGTTTGAGCATTCTTTGGCATTGCCTTTCTTTGGGATTGGAACGAAACTGACCTCTTCCAGTCCTGTGGCCACTGCTGAGTTTTCCAAATTTGCTGGCATATCGAGTGCAGCACTTTCACAGCATCACCTTTGAGGATTTGAAATAGCTCAACTGGAATTCCATCACCTCCACTAGCTTTGTTCGTAATGATGCTTTCTAAGGCCCACTTGACTTCACATTCCAGGATGTCAGATATGCGGATGACACCACCCTTATGGCAGAAAGTGAAGAAGAACTAAAGAGCCTCTTGATGAAGGTGAAAGAGGAGAGTGAAAAAGTTGGCTTAAAGCTCAACGTTCAGAAAACTAAGATCATGGCATCTGGTCCCTTCTCTTCATGGGAAATAGATGGGGAAACAGTGGAAACAGTGTCAGACTTTATTTTTTTGGGCTCCAAAATCACTGCTGATGGTGATTGCAGCCATGAAATTAAAAGACGCTTACTCCTTGGAAGGAAGGTTATGGCCAACCTAGATAGCGTATTTAAAAGCAGAGACATTACTTTGCCAACAAAAGTCAGTCTAGTCAAGGCTATGGTTTTTCCAGTGGTCATGTATGGATGTGAGAGTTGGATGGTGAAGAAAGCTGAGCGCCGAAGAATTGATGCTTTTGAACTGTAGTGTTGGAGAAGACTCTTGAGAGTCCCTTGGACTGCAAGGAGATCCAATCAATCCATCCTAAAAGAGATCAATCCTGGGTGTTCATTGGAATGTCTGATGTTGAAGCTGAAGCTCCAATACTTTGGGCACCTCATGCGAAGTGTTGACTCATTGGAAAAGACCCTAATGCTGGGTAGGATTGGGGGCGGAAGGAGAAAGGGACGACAGAGGATGAGATGGTTGGATGGCATCACCAACTCGATGGACATGGGTTTGGGTAGACTCCGGGAGTTGGTGATGGACAGAGAAGCCTGGCGTGCTGTAATTCATGGGGTCGCAAAGATTCGGACACGACTGAGCAACTGAACTGAACTGAACTGAACTTCTTAATATCTTCTGCTTCTCTTAGGTCCATACCATTTCTGTCCTTTATTATGTCCATCGTTGCATGAAATGCTCCCCTGGTATTTCTAGTTTTCTTGAAGAGATCTCTAGCCTTTCCCATTCTTTTGTTTTCCTCTATTTCTTTGCATTGATCACTGAGGAAGGCTTTCTTATCTCTCCTTGCTATTCTTTGGAATTCTGCATTCAGATGCTTATATCTTTCCTTTTCTCCTTTGCCTTTAGCTTCTCTTGTTTTCTCAGCTATTTGTAAGCCATCCTCAGACAACCATTTTGCCTTTTTGCATTTCTTTTTCTTGGGGATGGTATTGATCACTGCCTCCTGTACAATGTCACGAACCTCTGTCCATAGTTCATCAGGCACTCTGTCTGTCAGATCTAATCCCTTGAATCTATTTGCCACTCCCATTGTATAACTGCAAGGGATTTGATTTAGGTCATACCTGAATGGTCTAGTGGTTTTCCCTACTTTCTTCAGTTTAAGTCTGAATTTTGCAATAAGGACTTCATGATCTGAGTCACAGCCAGCTCCCAGTCTTGTTTTTGCTGACTGTATAGAGCTTCTCCATCTTTGGCTGCAAAGAATATAGTCAATCTGATTTTGGTATTTACCATCTGGTGATGTCCTTGTGTAGAGTCACCTCTTTGTTATGACCAGTGCATTCTCTTGGCAAAACTCTGTTAGCCTTTGACCTGCTTCTTTTTGTACTCCAAGGCCAAATTTGCCTGTTACTCCAGGTATCTCTTGACTTCCTACTTTTGCATTCCCGTCCCCTATAATGAAAAGGACATCTTTTTTGTGTGTTAGTTCTAGAAGTTCTTGAAGGTCTTTGTAGAACTGTTCAACTTTAGCCTCTTCGGCATTAATGGTTGGGGCGTAGACTTGGATTACTGTGATATTGATTGAATGGTTTGCCTTGGAAATTAACAGAGATCATTCTGTCATTTTTGAGACTGCATCCAAGTACTGCATTTCGGACCCTTTTGTTGACTGTGAGGGCTACTCCATTTCTTCAAAGGGATTCTTGCCTGCATTTGTAGATATAATGGTCATCTAAATTAAATTTACCCATTCCAGTCCATTTTAGTTCACTGAAATTGCACACTTGGGAAGCCATTATTGAGCTCCTGCTGCTGCTAAGTCGCTTCAGTCGTGTCCGACTCTGTGTGACCCCACAGATGGCAGCCCACCAGGCTCCTCCGTCCCTGGGATTTTCCAGGCAAGAATACTGGAGTGGGTTGCCATTTCCTTCTCCAGTGCATGAAAGTGAAGTCGCTCAGTCGTGTCCGACTCTTCGCGACCCCACGGGCTGCAGCCTACCAGGCTCCTCCATCCATGGGGTTTCCTAGGCAAGAGTACTGGAGTGGGGTGCCATTGCCTTCTCCAATTGAGCTCCTAGACAGTGTTAAGTACTGTTTTAGATTCTGAGGATATACTAGTACACAAAACAGACATAAATCATTGCCCTCATAGAACTGTCATGCTAGTGAGGTGTGGCGGACATACATAATAAACATGAGAATAAAAAGCAGAGCAAGGGGGTCAGAAATGTCAAGATAGATGAGGTAGGCATCATTGAGAAGGTAACAATCTAAGCAAATATGTCAATGAGGTAATGGAGTAAGTCACAGAAATATGAGCAAGGAAGAGACAGAACATTCCAAGTAGAAGAAGCAGTATAAGGACTCCAAAGATGGAAATCTTAAGTTTCACTGTTTTCTCAGAATGAACCAGTAAGGGGGAAGTCTTACCTTTGAATGAATATTGAAATGCTTAATTAATATCTTAGAGTGGACAATCTCTAAATTAAAGCCACATTTACAACTTTAAGGAATCATAAAGCTATTATCTGAGTGTAAGGCATTAAAAAGCAGAGACATTGCTTTGTCAGAGACATTACTTTGTCAATACAGGTCCATATAGTCAAAGCTATGGTTTTTCCATTAGTCATGTATGGATGTGAGAGTTAGACCATAAAGAAGGCAGACCTCCGAAGAACTGATGCTTTTGAACCATGGTGCTGGAGAAGACTCATGAGAGTCCATGGACTGCAAGATCAAACTAGTCAATCTTAGAGGAAATCAATTCTGAATATTCATTGAATGGACTGATGCTGAAGCTGAAGCTTCAATACTTTGGCCACCTGATGTGAAGAGCTGACTCACTGGAAAAGACACTGATGCTGGGAAAGATTGAAGGCAGGGGAAGGGGATGACAGAGGATGAGATGGTTGGATGGCATCACTGACTTGATGAGATGGACATGAGTTTGAGGAAGCTCTGGCGTGCTGCACTCCATGGGGTCGCAAAGAGTTGGACATGACTGAGCAACCGAACAACAGCAAAGGAGTAAAGTCATAAGAAATATGCAAGTTTCTGTCCATGGTCACAGAAATATTTCCCCTAGTAAATACAGCTGGAAAGAGCATTTAGAGACAAAACAAAGTTGCTAATCACTCTTAGAGCATAGCAATTATCTTAACTATTAGTTTACGCATTATGATCTTTTTCACATATCTACTTAAGCTAATCCTTATTCCCACAACCATATGAAGAGAGAAACTACTGGTGTTGCATTTTTTTTTTTTTGCAAAAAACTTTCAATTATGAGGAAGTTAGCTAGAGGACAGAGCTCTTACGAATGTGAGAACAGTGAAGCTTAAGATTTCTGTAAGATTTCCTGCTCAACACTGAGCAAATTCAAATAACCAATTGCTCTCCACTGATATTTCCATTTTTACTGCAACCACAGGAATAAATGCCCTTGATTAGGTGCTTGGATAGACTGTGATAAGGCAAGCCACTTAGGAAGATATTTGAGTGGCTCAAACCCTTACTTATTTTTCAGCCACAGCTCATCAGCTCCACTGATAAGCTTCAGTACCAACTTTGGGGTTGAAATGTCATGATGGTATACAATATTTTCTTTGATGGCTCGAAAACTCCCTGACTTAATTTACTTCAATTTTCCCTTTTTATTGTCGAGTTCTCTTCTGAAAAGATGCATCAGGCTTTTATAACTGTATTAGAGGTGGAAATTATAATCCTTGCCATTACAAAGCACTCACAAAAAGCATCAAGTGTTGAGATATAAAAAGAGCTGTCAAAATGATCTTGCAATAACTAGTGTTCTGGCTGCTTGAAGGAGCCTAAAAATATTCACCAGCATGCAAGCCCTCCTCCCTAGACATACATAAGAGGATGATGCAGAGTCACAGGCCAGCTATTTGTTATTTAAATAGAACATTAATATAATAGAAGGTATTTGCTTGTTTCAGCAAGACTACTATCCTAAACTTTGTAGAGTAATACCTTACCTTTAATAGCACAGTTCAGGGATCATTACAGGCAACAACCACAATATGTCTAGTATAGTAATGGATGGTAGCTCAAATTAGAATTTTCCACCCCATATCAGGAAATTTGTAAAGATGACCTGTAATGATAAAAGCCTCAAATATCAGGTCTTCTACCATAAGACTTTGAGCTCAAAAACAGATTGAGAGCAGCAGAAATGATGCACTTTCCCAGAAGATTGTCAGGCTGTTTAACCAGCCAAAGTTCCTGGGACCTAGCTAGGACTTAGATGTTTAGTTTCATCTCTCTTTGCTTTCTCATTATAGAAGATGAGACAAAGCCATTCCATCAAGGAGACTCAAAATTTTCTGCTCATCCTCAGTGTGCAAGATGTAGAAGACTCAGACAAGATATCAACCTTGATAAAATTGCATTGCAAAAGGTACACTGAATACTTGTTATGCCCATTTGGACCACTAGAATTGTTTTTGCTTTCCCTCCCTCTCTCGTAAAGAATATTTGTTTCTTTGTATTTTCAATTCACACATTTTTATTGTAGAAAACCTTAGCATTTTTAAAGAAAAAACAGGTTTCCCATAATACTTCTAACCCATGAAAACTCTTATTATTTAGGCATGTATGTACAATATGTAATATTTTATATATAGACAAAGCCAAAAGTTGAAAATCTGGATACCACTAAGATAGTATTTGTAGATATTTCCAGAACTGATTATTCAAATAAGACTAAGAAAAGAGAGAAAGCAAAAGATTTTTGAAATTAAGAAAAATATATGAAGAGCTGAATCTACTTAGTCTTTCACAAAGTAAAATCTGAATTAAAAGTAGGATGGAAGTAAAAATTTTAAAACATCTATTAAGTAATAGGCACTATCTACTTTACTATTATAAGCTAGTGAGGAAAAGGAGGATAACTTCAATATTTTAAGTCAGGCAGTGTGCTAAGTACTTTACGAGTGCTATTATTGAATACATTTAATCCATATAACATTAGGCTTCCCAGGTGGCTTAATAGTAAAGAATCTGCCTGTCAATGCAGGAGATGCTCGTTCAGTTCCTGGGTGGAGAAGATCACCTGAAGGAGGAAATGGCAACCCACTGCAGTATTCTTGCCTGAAAAATCCCATGGACAGAGGAACCTGGCAGGCTACAGTCCATAGCGTTGCAAAGAGTCAAACACGACTGAGCGACTGGGCACATAATATGTTAGGATGTCCATTTGCAAATGAGTAAACTTAGATTTAAAAGTTTTCAAGATCAGATCGCTAAGTAGATCTAAGATTATATACACACATCTGTCTAAGATAACACTTAGTTATTATGCTTTACTATCTCCTTGTGAGCTATGTTTAATCACTAATTTTAGAGCTCAGAAATTGAGGGTCAGATCCATCATGACACACAGCCAAGGATATTCAATTCCAGATCTGCTTTGCACCAAAGTTCTAATTTAGCCAACCTCAAGGAACTAAATAAACAAATATCTCATTGTTAAAAAACACATGTCTTGGGTCTGAAAACACGAATTTTTTAAAAATCTATCAAAAAATGCTAATTAAATGAATAGAAAAGAAGCCTCTGATTATTCTTCTAGGTAAGAAAAGCAAAGGTCCTCACCTATTCCAAATTATAAAGACCATTTCTTCCATTCCAAAATAACCAGTCCTGAAAAAACACCCACTCTTTAGGTCAGGATGTTAAATATAATTGATTATTTCTGTTTCACTGGGAGTAATTAGAACATGCAATCATCAACAGGGCAAGCCACTTGAAACAAATCCCTTAGAAATGCCAATGAAATAATGAGAAATTCTGCTCCGAGCAATTGCCTGAAATATCAGTCCCTATAACAACTGATGGTTCCACTATATAAATTCTGATCTACAGATTTTAGGATATCCAGCATGCATTTAAGTGTAAATACATGCCAAATATCTCTTTCAATAATGAGTCAGAAAAATTCTCTGTGAAAAGAACTGTACTGAGATCTAACGTACAGAGTCAGAGGTTTTTGTCAAAGTATAGAAATTAGAGGTTAGAAATTTCATGGGCTTTTTTTTTTCTTTTGTTTCTTTATTTTTAATTTATTTTCCTCTCTCGTAGGCTTTATCAAGTCAATTAGGCTAGGCCAGTTTTACTGCTGAACTGAATGCTGAAAAGATTGTATTCTTTAAAAAAAAAAAATTGTTTTTTCACTTTTGGCTGCACTGGATATTCATTGCTGCACGCAGGCTTTCTCTATAGTCGCAGCATGCGGGCTTCTCATCATAGTGGCTTCTCTTGCTGAGGACCGTGGGCTCTTGTTGTCCGGGCTTCAGTAGTTGTGGCACGTCGACTCTAGGGCACAGTTCATTTGCTCTGTGCCACGTGGAAGTCTCCTGGACCAGGGATGGAACCCATATCCTCTGTATTGGCAAGCAGATTACTAACCACTGGATCACCAGGGAAGTCCCAAGACTATACTATTTAATATACTCATAGGAAATGGCAACCCAGTCCAGTATTCTTGCCTGGAGAATCCCATGGACAGAGGAGATTGTGGGCTACAGTACATGGGGTCACAAAGAGTCAGATATGACTGAAGTGACTCAGCACAGCACAACATCTTAAAAGTGAATAAAATCTAAGCCAAGGAATATATGGATTTAATATCTATCCTCCAGATTTAAAATATAATTAAAAATAAAAACATTCTGAGAACTGAATTGGTTTTGGGTAATGTATATTTCACTTCCCGTTTGAGCGGATCTATTCCCAATCTTGAGTCCTAATTGATAAGTAAAATATAGAAAACTTTCATCAAAACTGAAACACATTAATTGATAATAGCTATCTCTAGTGTTTCCAATATAACTTTCTGCAGTGATAGAAACATCTCATATCTGTACTGACTGACACAGTAGCAACTAGCCATGTATACTTAATGAGGATTGGTCCTCAATGTTTATTAGTGTGGTTGAGAAATTAAATTTCAAATTGTATTGAACTTTACTTTCTTTGCACTAAATTTAATAAAAAATTTCACACCAGTAAATTTGACAACTTGAATAAAGTGGACAAATTCCTTGAAAGACCCAAAGTTCACCCGGGAAGAAATAGCAAAGCAGAATATCCCTATATCTACTAAACAAATTTAATTTATAATTAAAATACTTCTCTCAAAGAAAACTAAGCTCAGGCGACTTCACTCATCTACTAAACTTTTAAAAATAAAATAATTGTTAGTTGCATACAAATTTTTCAAGAAAAATTTACAAGGAGGAAACATTTATACCTCATTTTGTGAGACCATAATTACCCTGATACCAAAACCAGACAAAAATATTAGAGGAAAACAAAATCACAGACAATATCCCTCACGAATACAGATACAAAAATTCTTAGCACATTTTCAGCAAATTTAATCCAACAATGTATAGAATGGACAATAGATCATAATCCAAGTGGGATATATGCCAAGAATGTAAATTTGACTTAATATTTAATAAGTCAATGTAATTCATTATATGAGCAAACAAGTCCACCCAAATGGGTACAATTACATCAACAGATGCAGAAACAAATTTTTCAGAATTCACTCTGGGTAAATTCTCAGCAAAATAAGAATGGAAAGAATCTTCCTCAACCTGACAAAGCACATCTATGAAATTGATAGGCGCTTAAATTGTTTCCATATATTGGCTACTGAGCTATTGCAAATAACACTGTAATAAACACGGGCATGCAGATATCACTTCAACCAAGTGATCTGGCTTCCTTCAGATATACACCCAGAAGTGGAATTTCTGGATTATATGGCAGTTCTATTTTTAATTTTTTAAAGAAACTTTATTGCTTTTTGTAGTTGCTGCACCAATTTACATCTCCACCAACAATGCACAGGGTTCCCATTTCTTCACATTCTTGTTAATACTTGTAATTTCTTGTCATTTTGATGGTAGCCATCTCACAGGTATGAGATGTATCTCATCATGGTTTTGATTTGTCTGATAATTAGTGATGTTGAACACATTTTCCTGTATCTGTTGGCCATCTGCATGTCTATTTCGGGAAAAGGTTTACTCAGTTTCTCTGTTCAATTTCTAATGGGATAATTGGGAGGATGTGTTTGGGGGAAGGGATTTGATTTGTTTTGGGATTTTTTTTTTTTTCTTGCTGTTGAGTTGTATGAATTCTTTGTAATTTTGGATATTAGCTCCTTATCAGCTAAATAACTTTTAAATATTTTCTTCCATTCTCTAGGTTGCCTATTCACTTTTTGATAGTTTCCTTTGCTGTGCAGCTTTTTAGTTTGATGTAGTCCCACTTGTTTATTTTTGTTTCTGTTGCCTTTGTTTTGGTGTCAAAAAAATCATGGCCAAGACATGTCAAGGAGCTTATCTCCTACATTTCATTCTAGGAGTTTTATGCTTTCAAGTCTTAGGCTCAAATCTTTAATCCATTTTGATTTTGTTTTTGTGTATAGTGTAGTAAATGGGTTCAGTTTCATTCTTTTGCACGTGGCTGTCCAGTTTTCCCAGAGCCATTTATTGAAGAAACTATGCTTTTCCCAAGTATATTTTTGGCTTCTTTCTTGTAAATTAATTGACCATATATATGTGGGCTCTTTATTCTGTTTCATTCTGTTCCATTGATCTATATATTTGTTTTTATGCCAATTCCATACTGTTTTGATTACTATAGCTTTATAACTTATTTTGAATTCAAGAGTATGGTAGGCACAAAAAACTTTGGAAAATGATAGACATGTTCCTGATTGTGCTATTTTTCACAGGTGTACATACATCTCAAAACTCAAATTGTAAACTTTAAATTATGCAATTTATTGTATGTCAAAAAACCTCAAAAAGTTGTTCGTATTTTGTTTAAATAATCACTTGTCAAGTGGGTACAGCATTAGATAGTGCAGATGTAGACTATCAAAGCATTCGGAGTTATTTACAAAGTTAATGAAGTCAAGTGTCACAATCAAATATGATATCTGCTCTGGATATGAGAGAGGAAAAGGAAGTACTTGGTTATGCTTGTCAGTACACATCATTATGTGACTTCTTCCAGGATTCCAATTACCTGGTATTGGAATTCTGTATTCTGATCCAGTCATGGCAAAATGTAGTAGAATTTTCAGGCCATTCAAAAGGATACGATAAGTCCTTTGCCAGTGTAAAAAGGGAAGTCTGGAGAGGTTGATAATGAAACAATACTGCTAATCAACTTTAACACCTTTCTTGGTATTTTGAATATCATCATTTTGCAATAAATCCTTACCATTGTCATAATTTTATAGAAACATGATTGGTGCTTAATTAATTTAAATGTGCTACAAGTTTTAAAGAAATAATCCTATCTACCTAGAA
Source organism: Giraffa tippelskirchi (assembly GCF_054371585.1). Classification (NCBI taxonomy): domain Eukaryota; kingdom Metazoa; phylum Chordata; class Mammalia; order Artiodactyla; family Giraffidae; genus Giraffa; species Giraffa tippelskirchi. The sequence continues at coordinate 25,531,054 of NC_137284.1, forward strand.
ATAGGCTAGTGAAACATAAAGTTTTTTTGTGTAGTTTTGGTTTTCATTCTTATCCTCTAAAACATATAATAATCCTGGAAGGAAAGAAAAGAAGAATGTCATGGCTATAAGACTGGGAAACACTGAAACAAGTTTACCTTGCAAAAGCTCTATCTTGCTTTTCAGGATTCATAAGAAATGAAGTGTTAATGCTATAGGTAATACACGGGTAAGGGAAGGCAATAGTAAAGGTCTTATTTAAGCAAATCAAATATTACTTTCTGAGAGTTAAAACTATAAAATAACCACATGGTTAAGAGCAGTATATAATGTCAATATACAGAGAAAAAAATATAGCTTCCATGGCAGCAAGATGAGAGTGTAATTCAATTTAGGGTATTAGCATAACTAAAGAAATAATGTCAAGTATAAAAGCATCAAGCAGTGATGAAAACACAGAAAAATAAAGGCCAGGAATATATTATTTTCCCAAGTCCTTCCACCACTAGCCAGAGAAAGAGTGCCCTGTCAAGAAAACTGAGTATCTTTTTGCCTTCAAACTTACCTATTCCTGGCGCATATTAAAGCATCAGGGTTTCAGAACTCAAGGAAAACAAAGCTGTTCTATCCAACAACCACTGTTCTCTTTCTTCCTTGTTAAAATATACTGATTTTATTCCATTATCAGGCAGCCATATGTTTCAGAGAAATGTAAACCTGTTCCAAGCTCAAGGAGTAAATAATGATGGGCTTTAATATCAATAAGGGAGGTTTGGAAAGTACAAGCGAAGCAAAGCACTCCCTTGTTATCCCTAGAGATACTGTCCTCTGGAAGTGACACCTGAAACTGTGGCAGCTATCTTGACACCATGAGGTTGATCAACTTGAGAGGACAAGCCAGGAAGACAAACTGATGAAATCATATCTCTGATGGTATCATACAGGCACTGAATTCAACAACGCTAGAACCTTCCTACCTTTATTTTAGACCAGGATTACCAATCTCATCACTATGGACACTTTCAGCTCTATAGTTTTCTGTTGTTGTTCTGGGGGGCTGTCTGTGCATTGTAGGGTTAATAGGATGGTTAGCAACATATCTGGTCTCCACTCACAAGATGCTATTAGCACACTCTGCCAATAGTAACAAGCAAAAACGTCTCCATGCATTGCTAAATGTTCCCTGGTGTCAAAACTGTTCCCAATACTGCCCGTAGTTGTGAACCACTGCTCTAGGTTTATTGTTCTAGGAGACAACATATTTTCTCTATTGTTTTAGGCATTTTAACTGGATATGCAGCCAGAAGTATTCTAATCTAAAACCTTGTGTCATCAGTCATTACTTTAATCTATTTTAAACTTCTCTATTTGTGTTCTGGTATTTGCAAAATCTTTAAAAAAAAAAAAAAATCTCATCATTCCTCTTTTTTTTTTTCTTTTCTTGCTTTAGACTGTCCTCTTCACCTTTTCCTTTTCTCCTCCTCATTTGTCTCTTCATTTGCTTCCTCCTGTCTCTCTCTCTCCTTCCCACTTTCTTTCTTGTCAGAAAAAAAAAAAAACACACATAAGCCTGAATAAACAACTGTAAGAGTTAGCTTTGGTAAAATTGACCCCATTATGAGGCATGTATTAAATCAAAGAAGTTGGAGTGACAAGGTCGTTTATCAACTGATTGTTGAACAGAATGGCAACAAATGAATTACTGCGTCTCCTCATCTTTCTCAGAGGTAATGTCAAACATGAATCATATATGCTGATTTGGAATCTCCTACGAAGTGTAACAAAATATTCTGCTCACAAACTGGCTTGAGTCACTCCAGGCAAGGCCAGAGTAGACTTAGCATATCAGAGGAAGAAACTACACACAATGACATTGTTCAGGGGTCATTTGTGAAAGACTCTTACTCTTCTCTACTTCCACTGACCTCACAATGTCATAATCCTTTCATAATAATAACTATTGTCTTTACTTTTCTATATGTTTCTGAAACAGTTCTTACATGAAACTACGATGAAATTTAGCATTACTTTGAAATGAGCTTGAAATGAGTTTAAGACATATATATATTGTACTAAGTGGCTGTGTTACAAATCAGAGAATATTCTTTCCCTAGAAGTCTTCTGTGACAGATATAATGTAGATATAATTACAGATTGTCAGTAACAAATTTTGCTTCAATTTAACATAATTAAAAGTAGTTCTAGCAAATTCAGTGTTCCTTTTTTTGTAGTAAGGATAACTTAATGTCTTCTTCCTGTAGTTACAAAACTATAAGCCTAATGGAGCATTTCTGTTTCAGAATTAAAGTGTCATGTTTGTCAAGGATGCATCTAAATCCAATGCCAAGGCTTTCATTAGCTATGTTATGACAATTAAATAACAGCTTTACAATCTAGGAGGCAAGTAAATACCATATTTTGAATGGAATTTCTAAATAACTGAAATCTTAAAAGACATATATAGCTTTTCAAACACTCTATGATTATAATACCTGGCAGATTTTATCACCTGAAGAAATTTCTGTTCATCTATACAACAGCTCCAGTAAATGGTCATTGAACCAGGATTGCAAAACTCTATTGTAAAGTATTGCATTCAATTTTTGGATACCTATGATATAATTGCTTTCTTCCTCTCTTTTCCTTTCCTTCCTTCTTCCCATAATACTTACTAAATGAAAATATGTGACAAGTTCTGTTAGGTCTATGAATATAAAAAGGAACAAGATAAAGTCCCTAACTTCAAGTAGCTTACAGCATACACTGAGGCAAAGTAATATTAAAAGGCAATATAGGACGAAAAGTACCAAGACAGAGACAATACTCTCAGGCATATTGGAAGTAAAACTCAGCAAATATTACTGGATATCTATTGTTGCCTAAGCACTGTAGTTAGAGCTAGGGAGCTCATAGGACAATTCTTATAGTAAGATAAGTAACTTTAATTCACTGCTCTCTAAAAACACGCAGAAAAATTCTCATCCTTTTGGCATGTTCAACAGTCTTGTCAAAGAATGTTTTATCTCCTCTCTCCTTGGCAGGCATTCAACAGCAAACTGTGTATGATTATCCCCTAATATTAATTTAAAATTTTCTGATGATGGGAAGAGGAGGAAAGTTTGTTTGGAATTTTCCATCTTTATTTCAGCTTTGAAAACAAAGCACTGAAGATTGTGGTCCTTTACAATTTCACTTTCCCAGAATATGTCCCGTGAACAGTGGTATTAACAAGTCATGCTCATCATCAACACAGAAGTCAGTGCTCAGATTAGCATTTGAGATCACTTGCTCCACTTGCATTTCAGATGGTAAAAGATGCCAAGTTCTTAGGGGTCTAAGGTTATCAAAGTTGAATTTTCTGGATGACATAAAATAGAGACTAGCTTTCCTTCATTTCCTTTACTTTGGTAAACATTTGTAAAAGCATGACAGGGAGTTTAGGATTTGGTATATACATTGTTAAGAAATGTGAATTAACTGAATAAGCCATGGCTTATGACTCAGGAGCCCTGGATTCTATTTCCAGTTATGCACTAACTAGATTTGTGACCTTGAGAAAGTCTCTTAATTATTCCAAGTCTGATACCATCAACTGATTAATGATGATATGAACCAACGATCCCCTAACATCACATCCTATAATTTTGAAAGAACTTTATTAAATAAATAGTTAAGTCAGAGAATCATATAAAAAATGTGTCTATAACTCTTTCCTACCCTTCCCCGACTGGCCCTCACTCAGTAAATTTAAGGAATTCTACATTTTCCCCACATATTTTAACTGAGTATGCCATAGGACAAGGGTGGCTCAGCCAGAACTGAAAATAATTGTCTTCGAAAATACAAAATGACATGCTAGATTCCTGATAAACATTTTCCCATTCTATCTTGTAATCACTTGTTTTGTATTCCTTTGTCTCATCTTTCCCACACCATTATCAATGTGTTGTTTTAATTGCTGTGTAACCAAATAGTAGCTGACGTCTTACTATGTGCCAGGAAACATTCTAAGCGTTTTATAGGCACTAGGCACAGTGCTTGGCAATCTTTTAAATATTCAGTATCAAGCAAATTCATAAGTAAATTTAAAATGATTTCTCAATAATTACTATATCCTATGACAAATCTATGACCTATTGTCTTTGTCATCTGCTAATTTTTTTGCCTTGAACCAGTCTACTTTTTAATCTCTCTCATTTCCTTGTCTAGAAAAGGGAGAAGTAGTTCATGAAGTGTATGTTAGGATCAAGTGAGATTAAAACAAAGTTTGTTTTGATAAATACATATAAAACTAGTATAGGTTTAATAGCTATTGCCTATTCTCATACTTGAGATGTCTGAAAAGGTAGGTCAGCATTATAAATCCCAGACATGGTAGCAGGAGAGAAAGAAGAATGTAAAGAGGGAGGCTGAGAAAGGTGAGCTCCTCTTGCCAACCATTCACATCTTATCATCACCAACATCATCATTCCAAACATCGAAACCAAAAGTCTAAAGCAGGGGTCACAAAATTGAATGCTCACATGGTCTAAACAAGTTTTAGAAGTGTGGCAGATGGAGGATACGATAAAATTCAGAGAACATAATTCATTTTAACTGGGCTACCATTACTCCACTCTAATGTACTACCAGACCTTCCAAATCTTGCAAAGTAGCTAGAAATTTATTGTCTGTTCAAAATTACCTATTTTTTAAGATGCCATGTAAACCAAACACAAAAGACTGCAAATCATATCTGCCCTTACATTCATTTTCTGACAGTAGGCCTCAAGTCACTCTGACATTTTATAGGTAATCATGTCTTATAATTTTAAGTTTATCCTTTTCTCTCCATATCCTCACTTTCACTGAAGACTAAGCCCTTGTCATCTCATGCCTACATCATTGCAGCAATCTTCTTAATGGTTTCATTCCTTTTTTGCCAGGTTAATCTTTCTGAAACACGATTTTAATCAATTTAATCCCACATTGAATCATTTAGAATGACTCCATAGTATCTATCACATTAATTCCACATTCTTCTACCTGATATTGAAGATTCTCTCTAGTTAGATCTCATTTTATTTATCTGATCATCTTCTTATTGTCTATAAAGACAAAAATAGATTTTCAGGAGGCTAGTCTCCTTCTGTCCTTGTAACTGCCAAGTCTGTTTTCCCTGTGCCTTTGCTCTGCTAGTCCTTCAACCTGGAGTAAGTCCTGACCTGACCTCTCCGTGCCTATCAAACATCCGTTCTTTTCATGAAGGTGCTAGGGACATTATAGGATGATCAAATAGTTAGCTTAGAAATCCCATTAGGGAACTGTAGATAGAGAGGGAAATTTAGGGGGCTTTGGGAGACCACAGCAAGACTCATGATCACTCAAGAAAGTAATGGGAAAATTCTGAAACAACGTGGGCTTGCTTGACTCACAAAGTAAAGCAAGTTGCTTAGCATCAAAGTCAGACTGCTTGCTTAATGATAAAACCAAGCTAACTTGCTTGGCAACAAAACCATGCAACAGAAGCAAAAGACATGCCCCCAAACAAACAAATAATGGTGGCAAGAGACCTACATCCTGCCCAGTCAACTCAATGAGTTAGTAACCCTCAAAACATGTTCTTTGACCCATAAGACATACTTTTTGCACAATGCTCTCCAAACAATAAAACAATAGTAGATAATAAGGCCTACAACCTTCCCAGTGGTGTCGTCAAGTTCAGTTCAGTTCAGTCGCTCAGTCATGTCCGACTGTTTGCGACCCCATTGACTGCAGCACACAAGGCCTCCCTGTCCATCACCAATCCCTGGAGTTTACTAATGATCCTAAAAACAGGCTCTGTGCACACACAAAAAAATCATTTATGGGAAGGTGACTTTTCAAAATGAAAGACTCTCATTGTACTGAGACCTGAAAAGACTGTCCAAAGTACTATGATAGTCCTGGCCCAACCATATATGGAGGGAAAGTAAAGTTCCCTGCCCTACCTGGGGGAGGAACTGATGGTGGGAACGTGATGTCTACTCAAGAAAGACAAAGAAGGTCTTCTCCCCTTCCCCTCTCTCCCTCTGATTATAAAAATGTAACCCACTGAGTACTCAGGGCAGTGCAACACTTGCCTGCCCGATTGTGAACCTTAAAAGCATCCTATTCTAACAAATTACTTATCTATCACTTTGCCTCTTGCTGAATTCATTTCTTTTTTTTTTTTTAATAAATTTATTTATTTTAGTTGGGGGCTAATTACTTTACAATATTGTAATAGTTTTTGCCATACATTGACATGAATCAGCCATGGGTTTACATGTGTTCCCCTTCCTGGACCCCCCACCCACCTCCCTCCCCATCCCATCCCTCTGGGTCATCCCATTGCCCCGGCCCTGAGCCCTTGTCACATGCATCGAACATGGAATGGTGTTCTGTTTCACATATGATAATATACATGTTTCAATGCTATTCTCCCAGAACGTCCCACCCTCACCTTCTCCCTCAGAGTCCATTTCTGCATTGAGACATAAAGGACTGTGGTCCCTGAGCTCTTCAGAGTCCTGGAAATGCTACCTAATGGTTTCAAAGACCTCCTTGACATCTTCACCCATATTAAACATGCCAAAAATACACGACTTTCTCTGAATTTCTATGTCACATACCTTCGGAAATAAATATTCACAGCTTAACAGCCTCCAATTATTCTCTAATTGCATTATATGTTAGAACATAGATGCGTGAATAGGAAAACTTGACTTTGGTTTAGAGCTTTATTGTCACACAGACCTGGATCCAAGTCCAGAATCTACCATATAAGAGTTATGGATTTGGGGATTTGTGAATCAATCTTATTTGAAATAGTAATAATAGATAACATTTATTGAATATTCATTATTCCAGACTCTCTTATAACTACCTATATCTATTAACTCAGTAATCATCACAATAACACCCAAACTAAATAAGTTTCTTATTCCCATCTAAGATAATTTTCTTATTTCCATTTTCTTATTCACATTAAAAAAAAAAAAACTGAGAAAACTCAGGTGCAGAGAATAAGATTAAATAACTTTTCCAGAATCACAGCTAATACAGGTTAGAGTCAGTATTTGAAATCCAGCAATCTTTGTGTGAAGACTACAATTGTAACCACATTGCCATGAGAATAATACAATACCTTCCAGAGAGGGTTGGTACCAAGTTGTAGCAATAACGGTCAGAGCAGCAGTTTCTGTTTCACCTTTGGAGAATGATTTCTGTTCTCTAGTGTTAAGGGTTCATTCTATTGTATCTACTTAACTGGAGCTTTGGAATACACAAATGAGAATTCATAAAACTTTGACTGCTATTTATTATATTAAATAACTATTTAAAAACTAGTTATTCAGAACTAGTTTTATTAACTCTATTATACTGTGAAGGACTTCTCACTCTATCACTAATAAATTCTTGAATTTTTTTTTTTATTTCTTTCTTCCTGCACCATTGTAATCAAGGCCAAAACAGTCAGTTGGGACTTTTAACCTGCCACAGATAATAGGTTTAATAAATTACTAAATAATTCAGCAAATAGACTCCCAGACCTAAGCTTATGGTTTCTATCTTTAACCTATGGGGTATCATTATGGCAAAACATGTGCAATTTTAACTAGATTTAAAAATATATATATTTGGAGGAATGTAGATAGCACCTACATAGTTGCCTTGTGGATCTCAAGTTGGGAATTATTACATGGATTGGTAGACAGGCTAAGCTGGGGTTCATTTACCTCTCACCCTTCTTCCCCACAGACTTAAATATCTCAAATGACTTTCAACTCACCCAGGAAAGGCTGTAGTTACTGCTTTCCGATTTATCTACAATTGATCTTTATGTTTATTTTTTCAATCAGTCCTATGAAGACTTTCTCCTTTGATTCATATAAAATCTTGCTGTGAATCTGTTCTGATTGATGATCCGAGAGAAAAGAGTGATAATTCTTCAAGTGAGGAGCTTTAGGACAGCTGACATAAATAGTTCAACGGAGACTAAATGAGGCAGAGTTCTCTTCTGGAATGCAAATATCCTGACCTCACAGGGAGAGTGGTTTACGGGCCACTGAGAAAGATTTTGTTCAAATAAAATTTGGAACAGAATGCAGAGAACTGCTCAGGAGTCCTGGCTACAACAATGAGGACTTCTCACCCTGGGACCTATGAGCTCTAGATTTCTGGGGGAATTCTTAAGACTGGCAGCCACATTTGCTTGGGAAAATGTAGGAAAATTATATTGGTTTTATAGCATTCCCCACACTTAAGCAGTATCTTCTAGGTCCCAGTCTAACTCAGACTGAAAACATTCTTAAAGGTTTTAAAATTTTTCAAATTCAAAACAATTTTTGTTACTTCTAGCTAATATAATCCCCTTCTCAAAACCATAGCATATTAACAAATATAGTTGGGAAGAAGAATGAAAGAGCTAGGGGATGATGAAGCAGAGCTATGAATCATTATGGTAACATTGCCCTTTTCCTAAGAGGCTTTATCTCACCCTTTTAAATTCAAACTAGGATATAACCAGAATTCTTGGCAGCTTGTGCTAATCATCAAAAATCCAAAATTCTACACTTTCATTTTCCAAATTGAGGGAAAGAGAGATTCCTCACCTTTCTACCTCTAATTTTGTTTATACAATGTTGTGGTGAGGGCCAAAGTGTGGAAGTATATTTGTTTAATAGGTGTAATCTTAACTTGATTAGCTATGAAGGAGAGGAGCAAAGGACAGTTACTACTCAACAATGTGATCATTTAGTGCTGTTCTGCATAAAGATGAAAATTCCCATTCTCTTCTCACTTCACTAATAACTCTATCATTAGGCTTCAATATGGTTGATTATAACTCAACATTATTCTATTCCAAAGTAGTAGCAGCCATTAAAAAAAAAATTAAAAAATGACTACAGAGGTGGATGGCTCAGAGGGGGTATTTATTAGGCTTTAATTTAGAAATAATAATCATGTTAACAGTGGCCTTATTCTGTTTTTTCCTGCTTGATCTCTCTTCCTCCACAATAATGCTTGCATGCATGCTAAGCTGCTTTAGTCATGTCCAACTCTTTTTGACCCTATGGACCGTAGCCCACAGGCTCCTCTGTCCATGGGATTCTGCAGGTAAGAATACTGCAGTGGGTTGCCAAACCCTCCTCCAGGGGGTCTTCCCATCCCAGAGATCAAATCTGTGTCTCCTACGTCTCCAGCACTGGGAGGCAGTTTCTTTATCGCTAATGCCACTTAAGTGAGTGAGGCAAGCAAGCCTGAACCAGCCCATACAGTAGGATGGATGCGTACATGGGAAAGGAGTTCATCTTTTCTAAAGATAAGAGACATTGCCCTTAGAACTCTGGAAAAGAAGAGAACACTTCTGGAAAACCAAATCTTTCATTTTATCCTATATTTTCTAAGTGAAGAAAAATCATAAAAGATTTGATTTGTTGACAAATACTAATGGGAAATAACTAAATCAACGTGAGGAAAAAGTGAAAATATATAGGAGAAACCATCCCTGAAGTTGGCTCTTTTTATCTCATTTCTCTTTACAAACCTATAACAAAGGATCCTGAGCCAGTGTTTCATAGCACTCTGCCATGCCACCAGTGGACTGAGGGTCTGCCCACATACCCATCCCCACAGCCTTCTTCAAGGCCAGGTGTGGCCTGGGGAAGCCAGAACTGTTTATCTTTTATACAACCAGACCTATTCAGTATCCCCAATGTGCCTTCAAGTACTATCATTTTTCACATATGCCATAACAGGATAAAATTTAAGAAGTATTTGCTGGCAACAATTCTGCATAAGACTTCTCCATGGGATAGACTATACTAAATTAGCCACTTCTCTGTGTGTGTGTATGTGTGTGTGTATGCACGTGCCTTCAGAACTAGCCTAAACATCCCTAACACTGTTTGAGGACAGCAAACCAATAGTACAAAATTTTGCAGCACCATGGTACAGAATACAATGCTCCATACACAGCGAGATTTTTTATAATAAAATGCTGGTTGATATCAATCCGTTTGTGTCAAAATGAATAAGACTAGAGACACATCACCCACTCTCTCAACTGAGGAAGCACTTAGACAAATTCAGATTTGTTGCAGTTGTTCAGTTGCTAAGTCGTGTCGGACTCTTTGCAACCCCATGAACTGTAGCATGCCAGGCTTCCCTGTCCTTCACTGTCTCCCGGAGTTTGCTCAAACTCACATCCATTGAGTCGGTGATGCCATCCAACCATCTCATCCTCTGTTGTCCTCTTCTCCTCCTGCTTTCAATCTTTCCCAGCATCAGGGTCTTTTCCAGTGAGTTGGCTTTTTGCATCAGGTGCCAAAGTATTGGAGCTTCAGTATCAGTCCAGATGAAGAAATGATTATTACTTTCAGCATTTAAGCCACATTTCATGTGTTGACCAAAGTTCCAGAAAAGATTTTGCTTCAATGTTTCCAATTATGTAAATGATGACTTGCATAACAATATTTAAACAAGGGTTAGTATATAGATAAAACTCAAACTGGAGGCCAGAGAGCTGGAGGCTGGTCCTCAAAACTGCTTTAAAAGTTGTTCTATTGTATAAATTTTAAAAAATCTCTTCCTTTAGTTTTTAAAGTCGTACAGTCTATGGGTTCCCCCTGCTGGCTCTTTTAACAGTTAGAATTAGAAGCTAAAACACTTCTGATCCCTGCACACTGAAAACCAACTCCAGAGAGAGGAAAGGCATCTGAATGGTGCCTGCTACTGGAAGATTCTAGTTTGAAAGGGAAGACAGATATGAAGCTAGAACTAAGTCTAAGCCAAGAACCAGTGAGATTCAGTCCATTATCATTGACATGTTCACCCACTTAACGTCTTCATGAGATGGTTTCCAGTACTTAAAATCTAGATTTAGTTTCACTTGAAAGACAGCCAGCTGTGAGTCAATATTCCCCCAGATGAAGTGTACTCACTGTAGTTTTCCATAGTTACCAGGATTCCACATTGACCGATTGTCAGTTGTTTATTATCATCAGGCATAAGCATTTAGTTTTTAGATATTTGGCCAGTTTCATTCATTATTGCTTTGTGTTCCAATTCTACCAGGTATTTGAGTCTTGGAATTCTGCTTTGACACATAATTTAAAAATCACTTTCACTAAAAACTACCATTGACTGTTTCACATCCTCAAACCTCAAACCCTTTCCAAGCTATGTATCTTGTTATTTTGACATAAAAAGAGATAACATGCATGGGGAAACTATGCTAAGAAAACTGTAATTCAGGACTTAATTGCTTATAATGAGACAGCTCCTATCATTTGGTGTTTTAAACATGAGGATAGTACATATAGAGAGTCTTCTTAAGGAAGAAAAACTATCAAAAGAATATAGTTTAGAGTTACTGTGTCTTTTCTGAATCCATTGCCACAGCTGCAGACGAGAGCAAGCAGTATCCAGAAAACGTAATCAGTCAAATAGAAGAAGAAAAATGTACTATGTGTGACTAAGAAAGGGATGAAAGGAATATTTGAGGTCTTTCAAGAGAAGACCATATAATCTTATCAAGACCTGCTGAAAGCAGGCTAGAATTTAGGAAATTTAAACCTCCTTTTAAACTGCATTTGGATTTTTTTTTTTTTTAAGCAAAGCTTTATTTGGTCTGTTATGATATGCCCCCAAGAAACTTGAACCTTTATTTGGTCTGTTATGATATGCCCCCAAGAAACTTGAACCTTTATTTGGTCTGTTATGATGTGCCCCCAAGAAACTTGAACTTGCTCTCTGGGCTCACAGCTCTTTGATAACAGTGGCCTTGGGCACTGACGGTTCACCAAAGCTGTTGTTAAGTTTACTTTGCTGTATATTTGACGTAAAATATGTCTTTTGGCTTCTGGGTTTAGCTTTTTATTTTATCTTTTTCTCTCTCTTTTTCCTTCTTATAAGTACTGGAACAATTAAATAAGGGCTTTCTGAGGACTTTCCGTCCAATTCAAGCTCAGTTTCTTTCCTCCACCCACCTCTCATTGCCCATTGCAATTACTTTCTATTCCCCCATCTCAGTAGCTATTTTATTAAGAGATAGCAAAATAGAGCAGCATAAAGATTATGGCCTGGGAGTGAGGACTCCAGGTTCCAAATCATATCTTTGCCACTGACCACTTTCTGAGCTGGTTTCTTCTATCAGTGAAATACAGAGTTTGAAATACAGAAATACAGAAAAAATTAGACATCTATGCACATGTGCTTACCTAGTTTAATATTTTTAATTAAAAATATACGTGAGTTAAAGGGTCCACAGTTGGTATATGAGAATTATCTATGACTCAAACGCAAGGAAGGTTGTATCACATCTGTTTTCCTTTTGGCAGCAAATATTCCATCCCTCTAGCTTTGTGATGACATGTTAGTGGAATGAGACCTGAACAGCTCAAATTGCATAATGAGCTACTATCAGCATCAAATAAAATAAAAGCCAGTTAGCCTGATACCTGGGGAGTTGGTCTCACAGAGAAACAGATAGTTAGGTCCCAAAGGCTCAAAAGATCATGAATGGTAATTACATTCAAAACAAAAATTTTAGGGAACTCCTTGGTGGTCCAGTGGTTAGGACTTGGAGCTTTCACTGAGGTGGCTAGGGTTCAATTCCTGGTGGGGGAATTAAGATACCGCAAGCTGTGTGGCAAACTGGCCATATTTAGGGGTGAATAGTGGGTGCCAGGTATTAGATGATAGCACTCTCATGGCAGAAAGTGAAGAGGAACTAAATAACTTCTTGATGAGAATAAAAGAGGAGAGTGAAAAAGCTGGCTCAAAACTCAATGTTATAAAAACTTAGATCATGGCATCTGTTCCTATCACTTCATGGCAAATAGTGGGAAACAGTGGAAGCAGATTTTCTTTTCTTGGGCTCCAAAATTACTGTGGATGGTGACAGTATCAAAGCTATGGTTTTTCCAGTAGTCATGTATGGATATGATAGTTGGACCATGAAGAAAGCTGAGCACCTAACAACTGATGCTTTTGAATTGCGGTGCTGGAGAAGACTCTTGAAAATCTCTTGGACTGCAGGGAGATCCAACAGGTCAATCCAAAAGGAAATCAATCCTGAATATTCATTGGAAGGACTGATGCTGAAGATGAAGCTTCAATACTTTGGCCACCTCCCGAGAAGAGCCGACTCATTGGAAAAGACCCTGACGCTGGGAAAGGTTGAAGGTAAAAGGAGAAGGTGGTGCAGAAGATGAGATAGTGAGATAGCATCTAGCATCACTGACTCAATGGACATGAATTTGAGCAAACTCAGGGAAATAGTGAAGGACAGGGGAGCCTGCAGTCCATGGGGTCACAAAGAGTCAGACACAACTTAGGGACTGAACAACAACAACAGATATTAGCTGATCATTAATATCTTTTCACATTTTAATATTCCTGTCCTGGTCCTTCTTGCTAAAGCAGTATTTTTCAAGAGGTATTTCATGGAATTTCACTTGGTGTTTTAAAATAAAAAGAAAACACAAAGGGTGGGGTTGGGGAATAAAGGAGAAAAGAGGGGAAACTATTTATTTGGGATATGCTGAATTAAATGAAAAATATTTTTAAAAGGAATTCTTCCCAGAATCTTTAATATAAAAAAAAAAAAAGTGCTCTGCGAATTTGCATAAGCTGATAACTACGTTTGTTCTCCATGATATTTGGTACCCTCCATCAAGGGTCATTTACAAATGTTTTAGGGCAAATTTTGATCATCATGATAGCTGTGGACCCTCCTTGCACTTGAAGGCCAGATAGTGTGGATGCTGAATGCCCTGAAATACTTGGGACAATACCACACAACAAAGAATTGTTTGGCCCCAAATGCTAGTAACCTCTCGTTGACACTGGCAGAGAATGTAACATCCCCAAAGGAATTTGACCACAGAGCCTTTAATTTGGAGAGCAACTTGTGAAACTCATATTTTCTGGGATTTATTTTGGGAAAGTTAGCTTAAGGTCTATATTTCAAGGCTTAGATTCTAGCACTAACCAACATTTTGCCTGACCCCCCACTTCTGAATTTCTCTCTTTTTAAAAATTGAGTTATAATTGACACATAACATTCTACTAGTTTCCCCTGTACAACATAATGATTCGATATTTGTACATACCACAAAATGAACACCAAAAAAAGTCTGGTTAACAACCATCAACATACATAGTTACAATTTTTTTTCTTGTAGTGAGAACTTTTAAGATGTATTCTTTCAGCAACTTTCAAATATGCAGTACTGAATTTCTCTTTTTAACTAGGACTTAGTGAAGAGTAAAATTATTTCAAGCCCTTTCATCAAGGTGAAGTGAAGGCAGTGGAAGGGAGATGGGTATTTGTGAGTAAAAATTCTGCTTTGAGTCCACAGTCAGAAAGCTAACTTTGTCTCTTTAGAATATTAATGTCTCACTCCTCTTTCCTCAAGTGTTAGGATGACTTTATAATCAAAACCGTTCCACACTGTAGGAAAAATTGCTCAAGTGGAAAAGAATCATTGTCTGGCTACTGGGATTGGTGTCAGGACTTTGACCAAAGATGAAAAGATGCAGAATTGGAAATGTATTGGAAAACAAGTCTAAGTCTTACATGTGTCTACATAATCAGCTGTGGCATTTCCCCACCCCTACATCAAGAAGTCTGTTCCTTTCCACTTTCACAGAAACATTCTCAAATTGTTACCCTTTTGGGACTTTCCCCCACCTTAGGGGTTGCTTGCATACAGTTCATCATGTGATTTCATTTTCAAATGAAACGATAAAAGGAGAGTAGAAGCGGGGATAAATGAGGGATGTGAGGGACATTTTCTTTATATTTCCACCCAAAATGATAGCTTCTTTATTTAGTGCAAAAACTCCTGGATCAACTTGGACAAATAATTTATACTTTTGGTATCTCAGTTTCCCTATCACTAAACTGTTTTCCAAATTATTTAAAGTGACTAAAAATACCTACTTCACAGAACTTAAAGTATAAATGAAATGAGATCAGGTAGCAAAAGTCCTTGATCCTAGCATATAGTTAAATACTGATTACATAGTAAAACTGTTCTTTTTTTTTTTTAATAATAACAAAGCAGATCTTTTGACTCTTCTCATCTCGTATTGTGGAGAAGGCAATGGCAACCCACTCCAGTACTCTTGCCTGGAAAATCCCATGGATGGAGGAGCCTGGTAGGCTTGCAGTTCATGGGGTTGCTAGGAGTCGGACAAGACTGAACGACTTCACTTTCACTTTTCACTTTCATGCATTGGAGAAGGAAATGGCAACCCACTCCAGTACTCTTGCCTGGAGAATCTCAGGGACGGGGGAGCCTGGTGGGCTGCCGTCTATGGGGTCACACAGAGTTGGACACAACTGAATTAACTTAGCAGCAGCAGCAGTAGCAGCATCTTGTATTGACTATATACCACACTCAAAAGGAGCCCTCCTGCTTTCAGGTGTAGCTAAGAAGATATCTTTTTCATAACAAGCTCAGACAATCCTGGTGTAAACAGACAGCAGCTGGCTTCTCCTACCTCCCAGGCTTGCTTTGCTCATTCCCTTTTCCATCACTCAAAACCTCAATCAAGAAGGCACAGCAGCAGGGAGAATGGATACATGTATATATACGACTGAGTCCCTTTGCTGTTCACCTGGAACCACTGCCACATCGTTAACCGGCTATACTCCAATATAAAATAAAAAGTTAAAAAAAAAAGGCACAGCAGCAGAGGCCAGCAAATTAACAACTTCTCTAATATTCAGTTCTATTAGATTTAATACTCTCTTGTTGATCTGAATTGATCCCCAGGGTAATTATAAATACCATTAGATTTTGTTCGTCTTTATTAACTGGCCCATTTGGCAGCTTGTGGGTAATAGTTGCATAACTGACTCTGTATGGAAGAATAAAAGGATCCACAGTCATAAGACCTGACTGCAGCTGTATCCAGCAACCAGCCCACCCTCAACGTTTTTATGAAGGGAGAATCTGAGGCCTAGAGGGGGCTGCCACTTGTCTTGGCCTCACCGTGGGTAAACTACAGAACTCAAATCGTGTTGTTTCCTTCAGAACACAGAGTATACTATTTTAGCTTAGTGCTTCTTGTAGTCATAAGCCAAAAAAAGCAGGAAAATTCAGTTATAAGGACGTTACTATACTAGCAATATATTTAGCTTAAATTCAGAATGTAGTTATGTTACATCAGGAATCCTTGAGTATTGGACTACATAATACTGAAATGGAGCAGGACGCTATGGTCCTTGCACCCCAGTATTCTCTGCCTGCCATTTATCTGTGCAAAAATTTTAGCCAAAGAATAAGTTTAATCAGAGAAGTGAGAAAATGCAGAAACAAAGGAAAACAGTCAAAGGAGACCAAATAATGTAGTCATTAGGCATAGCCAAGAACCTTTAGTTCCTTCTCAAGGGCTGTAAATAATATTTTGAGCCATATCCTATGAGTTGTCTTATCGATACTGAAACCCCCACCAGGTAGAAAAAGTTAACTACATGACAACCAGATTGTAGCCATGACATAATCTGCCACAATTCCAATAATTGGCCTCAAGGAAATGGAAACAAACTGGCCCTGGAACTGAAGACCAGCTGTAGCTAAAACAGTCAAGATGACACTGATGATCAGGCCACTGATAACCAATTTCAAGATGACTGTCAGAACTGACTCTGCTGTTTCTACCTGTAGCCCCCTCGCTCTGTCTATAAAAGCTATTGTCCCCTGATTTTCGGGGGAGGGGAGAGTCTGCCTTTGGACAGGTGTTGCCCTCCCCCACCCAGCATCCTAAATAAAGCAAACTTTCCTTTCCACCAACCAGGCCTCTTTATTGGCTTTTGAGCGGCGAGCAGCAGAACTCCACTTTCAGTTACAATACCACCTCAACAAAACAAAACAGAGACCCACTCATTCAGGTCATGAGATAAAAACATCTAGAAAGGGAACTTGCTCAGGTTAGTCCAGAGGCTGACCTTCCCTGGGGTGGGATGGGATGGCGAGATCTTCTTAATCCAATTCTCACAAGCACCTTGCCATTAAGCTCTGCCCCTTTTATCACCTCCAAGAACACTCTGGCTTAAGAAAGACAAAAGCTACCCCTTGTTAGACTTAATACAATGAAGATAAAGGGAAGAATCTTCACCATCTCCACCTACTTAGCTAAGGGAAGCAAAGGGGCAGTGAATCTGCCCTCCCTGGACTCTTCCCACAGCCCTTCTCCTCAGAACTTCTGTAGCATCTCCAGGGCAGTACCAGGAGTCCAGGGCTGGATCTCCACAGCCCAGGCTCCAACACCTCCCTCGCTTTCTAAGCAATTACCTGAAGGAAGCCTTTCTCTACCTTCCATATCTCCCATCTTTCAGCCTCTTTCGAGTAACCCTAGGCTTCCTTTTCACTTTTCTCAGTTGTCTTTCAGTACAATTCAGTCGCTCAGTCATGTCTGACTCTTCGCGACCCCATGGACTGCAGCACACCAGGCTTCCCTGCCCATCAACATTTCCCAGAGCTTGCTCAAACTCATGTCCATCCAATGGGTGATGCCATCCAACCATCTCATCCTTTGACATCCCCTTCTCCTCCCACATTAAATCTTTCCCGGCATCAGGGTGTTTTCCAATGAGTCAGTTCTTCGTATCAGGTGGCCAAAGTATTGGAGTTTCACCTGCAGCATCAGTCCTTCCAATGAATATTTAGGACTGATTTCTTTTAGGATGGACTGGTTGGATCTCCTTGCTGTCCAAGTGACTCTCATAAGAATCTTCTCCAACACCACAGTTCAAAAGTATCAAATCTACAGCGCTCAGCCTTCTTTATAGTCCAACTCTCACATACATAGATGACTCTGGAAAAACCATAGCTTTGACTAGACAGACCTTTGTTGGTAAAGGAATGTCTCTGCTTCTTAATATGCTGTCTAGGTTGGTCACAGCTTTTCTTTCAAGGGGCAAGCATCTTTTAATTTCATGACTGCAATCACCATCTGCAGTGATTTTGGAGCCTAAAAAAATAAAGTCTCTCATTGTTTCCATTGTTTCCCCATCTATTTGCCATGATGTGATGGGACCAGATGCCATGAACTTAGTTTTCTGAATGTTGAGTTTTAAGCCAACATTTTCACTGTCTTCTTTCACTTTCATCACGAGGCTCTTTAGTTCTTCTTCACCTTCTGCCATAAGGGTGGTGTCATCTGCATATCTGAGGTTACTGATATATCTCCTGGCAATCTTGATTCCAGCTTGTGCTTCACCCAATCTGGCATTTCACATGATGTACTCTGCATATAAGTTAAATAAGCAGGGTGACAATATACAGCCTTGATGGACTCCTTTCCCTATTTGGAACCAGTCTGTTTTTCCATGTCCAGTTCTAACTGTTGCTTCCTGACCTGCATACAGATTTCTCAAGAGGTAGGTAAGGTGGTCTGGTATTCCCATCTCTTGAAGAATTTTCCACTGTTTTTTTGTGATCCACACAGTCAAAGGCTTTGGCATAGTCAATGAAGCAGAAGTAGATGTTTTTTCTGGAACTCTTTTGCTTTTTCGATGATCCAACAGATGTTGGCAATTTGATTTCTGGTTCCTCTGCCTTTTCTAAAACCAGCTTGAACATCTGGAATTTCATGTTTCACCTACTGTTGAAGCCTGGCTTGGAGGATTTTGAGCATTACTTTGTTAGTGTGTGAGATGAGTGCAATTATGCGGTAGTTTGAACATTCTTTGGCATTGCCTTTCTTTGCAGTTGGAATGAAAACTGACCTTTTCCAGTCCTGTGGCCACTGCTGAGTTTTCCAAATTCATTGACATATTGAATGCAGCACTTTCACAGCATCATCTTTGAGGATTTGAAATAGCTCAACTGGAATTCCATCACCCCCACTAGCTTTGTTCGTAGTGATGCTTCCTAAAGCCCACTTGACTTTGCACTCCAAGATGTGCGGCTCTACGTGAGTGATCACACCATTGTAATTATCTGAGTTATGAAGATCTTTTTTTGTATAGGTCTTCTGTGTATTCTTGCTACCTCTTCTTAATATCTTCTGCTTCTGTTAGGTCCATACCATTTCTGTTGTTTATTGTGCCTATCTTTACATGAAATGTTCCCTTGGTATCTCTAATTTTCTTGAAGAGATCTCTAGCCTTTCCCATTCTATTGTTTTCCTCTATTTCTTTGCACTGATCACTGGGGAAGGCTTTCTTATCTCTCCTTGCTATTCTTTGGAACTCTGCATTCAAATGGGTTATATCTTTCCTTTTCTCCTTTGCCTTTAGCTTCTCTTCTTTCCTCAGCTATTTGTAAGGCATCCTCGGATAACCATTTTGCCTTTTTGCATTTCTTTTTCTTGGATATGGTATTGATCACTGCCTCCTGTACAATGTCATGAACCTTCATCCATAATTCTTCAGGCACTCTGTCTGCCAGATCTAATCCCTTGAATCTATTTGCCACTTTCACTATATAATTGTAAGAAGTTTGATTTAGGTCATACCTGAATGGTCTGATAGTTTTCCCTACTTTCTTCAATTTAAGTCTGAATTTGGCAATAAGGAGTTCATGATCTGAGCCACAGTCAGCTCCCAGTCTTGTTTTTGCTGACTGTATAGAGCTTCTCCATCTTTGGCTGCAAAGAATATAATCAATCTGATTTTGGTATTTACCATCTGGTGATGTCCTTGTGTAGAGTCGCCTCTTGTTTTGTTGAAAGAGGGTGTTTGCTATGACCACTGCATTCTCCTGGCAAAACAGTTAGCCTTTGACCTGCTTCGTTTTGTACTCCAAGGCCAAATTTGCATGTTACTCCAAGGCCAAATTTGCCTGTTACTCCAGGTGTTTCTTGACTTCCTACTTTGGCATTCTAGTCCTCTATAATGAAAAGGACATCTTTTTTGGGTGTTAGTTCTAGAAAGTCTTGTAGGTCTTCATAGAACCATTCAACTTCAGATTCTTCAGCATTACTGGTTGGGGCATAGACTTGGATTGCTGTGATATTGAATGGTTTGCCTTGGAAATGAACAGAGATCATTCTGTTGTTTTTGAGATTGCATCCAAGTACTGCATTTCAGACTCTTTTGTTGACTATGATGGCTACTTCATTTCTTCTAAGGGATTCTTGCCCACAGTAGTAGATATAATGGTCATCTGAGTTAAATTCCAGTCCATTTTAGTTCACTGATTCCTAAAATATCGATGTTCACACTTACCATCTCCTGTTTGACCACTTCCTATTTGCCTTGATTCATGGATCTAACCAGAGAAGGCAATGGCAACCCACTCTAGTACTCTTGCCTGGAAAATCCCATGGACGGAGGAGCCTGGTAGGCTGCAGTCCATGGGGTCGCGAAGAGTCAGACACGACTGAGCGACTTCACTTTCACTTTTCACTTTCATGCATTAGAGAAGGAAATGGCAACCCACTCCAGTGTTCTTGCCTGGAGAACCCCAGGGACGGCAGAGCCTGGTGGGCTGCCGTCTATGGGGTCGCACAGAGTTGGACACGACTGAAGCAACTTAGCAGTAGCAGCAGCATGGATCTAACATTCCAGGTCCTATGCAATATTGCTCTTTACACCATCGGACTTTGATTCTGTGGACTTTAGTGGCTCATTAAACTCAGACTCTAATTTATTCCTCTTTCTTTGAGGGAAAAGAAGACATAATCTTCAAGCCAACCAGGGGGTGAGGAGAAACACATTCAGTTCTAGCAGGTTAGCAAAGAAAGGCAAGAAAAGCCAACCATTTAAGTTTCCATCCTAACCTCACCTGAAAATTTATCGTCTCTCCTAATTGTAAATGTGAGGCACATGGTGGGAGGCACATAATTCTAATCCAAGTTCCTCACTCTCATTCAGTGAACTAGCTCTCTGCTCTCCGTTTCTGATCTCTTCAACAGGGTTTCTTCCTGGTAAAACCTCTCACCTCCTTTAACCTTTAGTCACTTCCTTCTTGTGTTTCTTTTTAGACTTATCAACTCCAACTCTTGAGAGCTGACAGTAGCAGGAAAATGGGGCAGTGGGATGGCCCATGACCGTCATCTAGGACAAGACAATAACCAGAGTATCTATCGCCAGCAAAGCCCCTTAATAGTTCCCGAGAAATAAAAATAGAGACTGGATAATAAAAAAAAAAGTCTAACCTTTTTTTCCTTCGTGCTTCATGTAGTTTCACTTGCTCCTAAGGAACTGCATGTGGAGGCGTTGCACTGGACACTTCAGACCAGGGTTCCGAGTGGAAACGTCTGCACCCAACTCGGACAGCTCAGTTCAAGATGGTGGCCGCCCTGGGCAGAGACACTGGCCCAGTACCTGGAAGGATCTAAGCAGCGCACCTGTAGAGCCCTGCGGGAACTCCGCCCCTCCACCCCGCCCCAAGACAGTCTCCGCCCCTCCACCCCGCCCCAAAGACAGCCTCCGCCCCTCCACCCCGCCCCAAAGACAGCCTCCGCCCCTCCACCCCGCCCCAAAGGCAGTCTCCGCCCCTCCGCCCCGCCCCAAAGACAGTCTCCGCCCCTCCGCCCCGCCCCAAAGACAGCCTCCGCCCCTCCGCCCCGCCCCAAAGACAGCCTCCGCCCCTCCGCCCCGCCCCAAAGACAGCCTCCGCCCCTCCACTCCGCCCCTCCACCCCGCCCCAAAGACAGTCTCCACCCCTCCGCCCCGCCCCAAACCCTATAAAGCAGTCCCGCCCAGGGCCTCTCAAAAAACCTGTGCTCTAGAGCAGCAGTTCCCAACTTTTTGGCACCAGGGACTGGTTTCCTGGAAGACAAATTTTCCATGGACCAGGGGGCTGATTTCAGGATGATTCAATCGCATTACATTTATTGTGCACCTTATTTCGGTTATAATTATATCAGCTCCACTTCAGATGATCAGGCATTAGATCCTGGAGGTTGGGGACTCCTGCTCTAGAGCACGAAGTCGTCCTCTTCATTTGCTGATCCGCGTGCAATGCTTTTCTTTGCTTCTGAATCTGATGATCTTGCTCTCCTTGTATTGGCTCCAATGTCACCAGGCAGGAGGACCCTTGTTGGAGTCCAACTCAAAAGGGTGGGTAACACATACCCCTCTGTTAAATAGGGATGATAACAGGGTCTAATGTATGTTGTCAGTATGAAGATGAAAAGGCGACACTTCATGTGAAGTATTTAGCCTGATCCTGGCACATAAAATTGTCCAATAAACGTTACTAATATTATATTTTTACAACTAAATTTTCCTCAGACAATGGCCTCCTCCCTTCCAGTGAAGAATTTAACTTACATAATGTACTCCTCCTGGTAACACGATTCCCATGGTATCTTTAGAAGAAAAATGTATCAGTTAATTATTTTGCCTTGGTTCTCTACCAGCTATGAATTTAAAATAAGAGTAAAACAGAGACTCCCTTCCATTCACCTAATAAGAGCCTGTTGTTAACCAAGCATTCTCTAGGCCCAAGGAGAGGGGAAAAAGAGGAAAACATAAGCAAAATCTTGAGACCAAAAATTTGCAGCATCACTAGAAAATCAATAGTGCTTAAGCTCTTTGGGGGCTAAACTGAAGTTCACTTTTCCCTTTCCTTACATGTCATATTTGTATTCAGCAAAACTTTAGGAAGAGAATAATTCATAAGCCTTGCTTCCATAGTTTCTCTTGCCAAAGGAGTGGCTTCTTGGCCTTTGACTGATTCATTAATAATCAGCAAATACTGATTTACATGGTTCCTATTTCTCAAGTGATCTGATCTGGATGGCATTACCCTGAACTATAAGATTTCTGACTAGACATTTCCAAAAAATGTTTTTACCAAAACCTGGAATCAGAAAATTGCCCCCCACCCAGTATTAATATACTAAGAAAGTAATTCAAGCAAAACTTTCTGTATTTCATATCCTTCAGGAGATTTATATAAGTAATATATAAAGGTATGTAAAGCACAATGAAATGTTCCATCAGTAGTGTCTGACTCTTTGGGACCCCATGGACTGCAGCACGCCAGGCTTTCCTGTCCATCACCAACTCCTGGAGCTGGCTCAAACTCATGTCCATCGAGTTGGTGGTGCCATCCAACCATCTCATCCCCTTCTCCTCCCGCCTTCAAACTTTCCCAGCATCAGGGTGTTTTCCAATGAGTCAGTTCTTCGCATCAGGTGGCCAAATTATTGGAGTTTCAGTTTCAGCATCTGTCCTTCTGATGCTAAAATAGCTATGAAATGTAGCTACTTTATTAAATGGTCATTGCCAATGTAAGTAAGAATAATAATGACGAACCATATCTCGAAACATGGTTATGAAGCTCCCAAAAGAAGAAAAAAATTTCAAATTCAAGGGATTATCTCTAGAAATAAAATCCTTACTATCGAGTTAAATATCATGGGGAAGTAACGAGTTACACGGAGAACCCAACTGGGATCTACACAGAGCATTTAAATGAGTTCTGATTTTGAGAACAAGTATAGAAAAGAGGTGTCTTAAAGAAAAATCACACTTGACAAGATGAGCAGAGAGAAACTGATTTCAATACCATTACCCACAACAGACTTAGATAGCTCAGTTGGTAAAGAATTCACCTGCAATTCAGGAGATCCCAGTACAACTCCTGGGTGGGGAAGATCTGCTGGAGAAGGGATCAGCTACCCATTCCAGTATTCTTGGGCTTCCCTTGTGGATCAGCTGGTAAAGAATCTGCCTGCGATGCGGGAGACCTGGGTTTGATCCCTGGGTTGGGACCCACTCCAGTATTCTGGCCTGGAGAATTCCATGGACTGTATAATAATTACAAAGAGTTGGACACAACTGAATGACTTTCACTTTCACCCACAACAGGCGGGAGCTGCTACTGCTGTTTAGTCAAAGTCATGTCCAACTCTTTGTGGCCTCGTGGATTGTAGCCCACCATGATCCCAGGCAAGAATACTAGAGTGGGTTGTCATTTCCTTCTCCAGGGGATCTTCCCGACCCAAGGATTGAACCCATGTCTCCTGGTTGGCAGGCAGGTTCTTTACCACTGAGCCACCTGGGAAGCCCAACAGGGGAGAGACCAGAGACCAAATCTGGATACCCAGCTCCTTTGCGAAAAACAGTTGGAGAAGATTTAAGATCTGGGGTGGAAAGAGTAAACCATCTGTGTTTGCTAAGCAGCCAAATTCAAAGGAAATGGAAATTTTCTTCTACCTTAAGGACACGAGGTAGTTTTACAATTTGCAGCAAGGGGCCAGCTGCAGATAGTCTCAGCCTACCAGGGACTGATGATAGGGGTCCAGCGTTTCTTCATAATTACATTTCAAAGAGATGATTCTCAAGTCCTTGACAAAGACAGCATACTAGGCTTGTAAAACTAGCAGTTGGCTTTTTACATTTCAAAGGAGTAGGGGAAGGATTTGGGATTACAGATTTTCTAAAGTAAATACTCCACGGGCTTGCCTGGAGGTCCAGTGGTGCTCTCAATGCAGGGGAAGAATCCCTGGTGAGGGATGATCCCACATGCCTCATGACATGGCCCCCAAAATTTTTTTGTAATTTCAAAAAAGAATAAAGTAAATATTCCAAGAAAAGGTTGGGGTTCCAGAAGAAGCCAAAGTTCAGCCAGACTGAGGGGAATGTTAAGACTCTCTTGGTCAGGAGCCCTTCTTTTGCATCTTTGCAACCTCGTGAGAATGTCAAAAAGGCTAAAGCCTGGACAGAAGCAGCACACATCCATGACAGAAAGACAGTTAATACACCAGGAAGACTTTTGACAACCTGCGAGATGGGAACAGGGTGAGTTTGCACTTAAGAGTTGAAAAATGAACACACGTTTCCAAGAGTACAGAAATTT
Source organism: Giraffa tippelskirchi (assembly GCF_054371585.1). NCBI lineage: Eukaryota > Metazoa > Chordata > Mammalia > Artiodactyla > Giraffidae > Giraffa > Giraffa tippelskirchi. Next base: position 25,555,812 of record NC_137284.1, read on the forward strand.
TACTCTGAATTGCACTTGAATTATGTGGAGACACCTGAAGAGGCATCAGACCTTAGGACTGTTAAAGTTCCTCCCAATGGAACTGAGATGGGAGAAAAGGGGTCAGGGCACATTTTAAAGAATGCCAGAGCTGGGAGACTAGACAGAATCAGTTAGAAACAATTAGGCCCAAGACGGTGAGAGATTTGACTTCCAGGAGACCTTGAGTCTCTTTATTGGAATGCATTAGCAGGCTACACACCAGCAGGTGATGGCAGTTCTGAGGTCAATCATAAAAGGCCAAAAAGTGGGCGGTAGCCCAGTTCCTGGAAATCCCCACCCCACTCACTAACCTATGAAATTACCCAGCCCGTAAAAACTAACAACCCCAAGTTTCAAGGCCTCTGGCCTTCTGAAGCGGCCCACACTCTGTGTGCAGCGGGTTTCTCCCAGGGCCACTCTTGCCTTTTGAAACTGACTTCATTCTATCTACTAGAATGTGTGTCTATCTAAACAAATTCACTTGTTAATCCACTATTACTTTGTCTCTTGCTGAAGTCCTTCTGTGCTGAGACTTAAAGAACCTGAACTTCATTAAGTCCTGGGACCAGGTGTGCAAGATCTCAATTAAAAGACAGTGGGTTGGAGTCGCAGCTCGTAAGTTCAAGATCCAATCTGGATTGTAACTGGGTTCAAGTCCCATCTGAGTTGTGCAGTTTTGGAAAGAGCAAAAACACAGAAAGTAAAAACTATGTTTGGAATCTCAAAAAAATAATAATAATAATAATAATGATAAGTGCTTACATCTAAAAACTCAATTTCTCCCATCTTCTGACTTTTGATGTTCATTCAGTAAATGATTACCCGCTGCCTAGTATGTCCAGACACTCTTCTTCTGTATCTTTTACTTTCTCGGTGCTTACATTTCTTGGGAAGATACAGACAAACAAACAAGTATGTAAATATATATCAAATGGCTATTAAATGCTAAAAATAAATAACATAATAAAGTTTAAGGGAGAAGGACAAAGGTAGGAGTGATGCTGCTGCTGCTGCTAAGTCGCTTCAGTCATGTCCGATTCTGTGTGATCCCATAGACGGCAGCCCACCAGGCTCCCCCGTCCCTGGGATTCTCCAGGCAAGAACACTGGAGTGGAGTGCCAGTGCCTTCTCCGAGGAGTGATGGGGAGAGGGCAAAACTCCCAGAGGCTCCTTCCCCACATCTCTCCCAAGTTGGACTTTGCATGCTGCCTTCATCACAATGAACTTGTCTCATATTCTGTTTGTTCTCTCTGACAATGATAATAGAAGGTGCACTAAGCATAACAGATCATTGACAACATAATTTAAAAGTGACCCATAGTCTGCCCATTAGCACTGAAATAGATGAAATTTTAGTACATTTCAAAACAAGAGCAGAGACTTTTCACTCCTGCAATGCTGATTCCTATCAATTTATAACATAAACTTTGTTACAAATTTGCTTTAAATGCTGGCTGTTTTTGTTACCAAAAGGAGTGTGGGGTCCGGCTGCCTGCCACTCAAAAGACAATAAACAAGCTGGTTTGGTGGAAAGGAAAGTTTGCTTTATTTCAGATGCCACAACTGGAGGGGAGAGCAGAAGTCTGTCCAAGTCTGACCAGTCTTGTCCACTGGTCACCACTGGCAACCAGTGGGGCAAGAGCTTTTATAGACAGAAAGAGGGGGATGCATGCAGAAACAGGACAGTAAATTCTAACAGTCACCTTCTACTTGGTCATCTTGATTGTTTTAGGTACAGTTAATCTTCAGTTCCAGGGTTGATTTGTTTCCATTTCTTTGCAGTCAGTTCTAGGAATTGTGGCAGCTCACTTCCTGGGTACAGTCTGGTCATCATGTAGGTAACTTCTCCACCTGGGGTTTCAGTCACAGGATGTGGCTCTGAATATTATCTATAACCCTTGAGAAAGAACTAAAGGTCCTTGCTATGCTTAATGAGTACATTATTGTTATTTTGTCTCTGACTGTTTTCCTTTGCTTTTGCGTGTTTTCACTTCACTGCTGCTGCTGCTGCCGCCAAGTCACTTCAGTCGTGTCCGACTCTGTGCGACCCCATAGATGGCAGCCCACCAGGCTCACCTGTCCCTGGGATTCTCCAGGCAAGAACACTGGAGTGGGTTGCCATTTCCTTCTCCAATGCGTGAAAGTGAAAAGTGAAAGTGAAGTCGCTCCGTCCTGTCTGACTCTTAGCGACCCCATGGAATGCAGCCTATTAGGCTCCTCCGTCCATGGGATTTTCCAGGCAAGAGTACTGGAGTGGGGTGCCATTGCCTTCTCCGCTCTGATTAAACTTATTCTTTAACTAAAGTTTCCACAGACTAAAGGCAGGCAGAGGATATGGGGAGAGGGGGGCTCGGGTAAGGACCATAAGAGTCCTGCTCTGCTTCATTTTCTTTGAAGTCAGCTCTTCTGAAAATTGAGCTTCCTTGCATGAAAGTAAGAGCTCTACATAGTGCTTCAATTTATCTGGGTGTTTTTCTTTGAATAATGAAAAGCAACAATATGTATATTGCTTTTATATATTAGTATATTGTGTACTCATATTTACTTATAAGAATAGATCGTATTTCACATTTTAAAAACCACTTTTCTAACTATTCATTTATTTAATCCTCATAAAAATCCTATAAACATTTTATCATCCCAATTTTACAAAGGAGAGTAGTGAAGCTCACTGATGGTAGTACCTAAAGTCCCACACCTGGCAAGCATCAACGCTACTAACAGACAAACAGAAACAGTCATCTATCAGTTCATTTCAGTTCAATCGCTCAGTCGTGTCTGACTCTTTGCAACCCCATGAACCGCAGCACGCCAGGCCTCTCTGTCCATCACCAACTCCCAGAGTCCACCCAAACCCATGTCCATCGAGTCGATGATGCCATCCAGCCATCTCATCCTCTGTCATCCCCTTCTCCTCCTGCTTTCAATCTTTCCCAGCATCAGGGTCTTTTCCAATGAGTCAGCTCTTCCCATCAGGTGGCCAAAGTATTGGAGTTTCATCTATGGTTTTGCTGAAAAGGGCCTCCATTTCAACAGTGCTCTGTTTCTCAGTTTAGAAATGAGACGTTTAGACAAGGTATGGTTTAGGTCCCTTTTAGCTCTAAGTTTGTGGTTTTGATTTGGTGTTTTTTGTAATTACAACTTCAGCTCTAGATCTATATAGTACATCTTACATTATTGAAGGGACTGCAAGGAGATCCAACCAGTCAATCCTAAAGGAAATCAGTCCTGAATGTTCACTGGAAGGACTGATGCTGAAGCTGAAACTCCAATACTTTGGCCACCTGATGTGAAGAACCAACTCATTGGAAAACACCCTGATGCTGTGGGAAAGTTTGAAGGCAGGAGAAGGGGACAACAGAGGATGAGATGGTTGGATGGCATCACTGACGCAATGGACATGAGTTTGAGTGGGCTCTGGGAGTTGGTGATGGACAGGGAGGCCTGGCATGCTGCACATGGGGTCACAAAGAGTCAGAGACGACTGAGCGACTGAACTGAACTGAAGGTCATGTACACACTGCTACATTCAAAATGAATAACCAACAAACACCTATTGTATAGCACATGGAACTCTTGCTCAGTGTTATATGCCAGCCTGGATGGAAGAGGGCTTTAGGGGAGAATTGATGCATTAATATGTATGGCTGAGTCCCTTTGCTGTTCACCTGAAACTACTCCAACATTGTTCATCAGCTATGTGTGTATGCTAAGTCACTTCAGTTGTGTCTGATTCTTTGCGACCCTATGGACTGTAACCCCCCAGGGCTCCTCTGACCATACGCATTCTCAGGCAGGAACGCTGGAGTTGGTTGCTGTGTCCTCTTCCAAGGGATCTTCCTGACCCAGGGATCAAACCCATGTCTCTTACTTCTCCTGCAATGGCAAGTAGGTTCTCTACCACTAGCATGACCTGGGAAGCCCATTAATCGACCGTACCTCAATACAAAATAAAAAGTTTAAAGTTTGGAAAAAATCTTTTTTAAAAAAAGACGTTTTGAAGGCATAATTATCTATCAAAAGAAAAAGTCAACTGTCATGTTCCACTTCTATGACATTAAGAGGCTGGATGAGAATATATCTAAGATATTTCTCAGTTCTATTAGTCTTCAAAATGTTTTGTAGAACTCTAAATTCTGTAGAATTCTGTATTTTTTATTGTACAAAACAGTTTGTTTTTCTCTTTCTATTGTAAATATGGTTACCATTATTTATGCATTTTTTTTTCTGTAAATTCACAAGAAAATCTCTTTGCATTCCCTGAGCAAACACGCACAAATAACTTCAGAGGCTCAGAAGCAGCCTCTCTGAGCCTGCCAACAAATACCGAAGTGGAGATCTGCCTTTACTGGACTGATTGATTTAAATATAGCTGATTCAAGAATATTAAAGTGTTCTTTTCCCGACCTCAAGTGATATTTCATTCATCTCACTAAAAATTTATTCTCTAACCAAGGACTCAAAAGAAACCACATTTGAGTGGTTATGCTCTATGAAAAAGGTTATATCTATATTGCATGTATTCAGAACAACTTGGGAAAATTTCCAGGCCCTTCTGCACTAAAAGATGTGATTAGTGGTGGCATTATAAAACCACAGTCGTTGCTCAAGATCCATACCCTTCTCTTCATTTAAATGATGTAGCTACCCACTTCCAAATATAAAAATATAATTTATAGTATACAGCTAAAAGAGCAAGCCAAAAAAGCAGAGAGGAAACTCGACAACTCAGCAGAATTTGTATCCTATTCATTAGCATCTGTGTTTGTGAGGCCTGAAATAGAGGAGGAGAATGCCAAGTCTCCCTCCCTCCCTCCATGGTGCGCGGTAAATCTTGTCTGCCTTCGCCGCTTTCAGTGTCTCATCTGTAAAATGAGGGGCTGGGCTAACTTAGTGGCTCCTGAACCCCAGACGGCAGAAGGGGGGAGGAGGAATACTGACACCCACGTGTACACACACACATTCTATCAGCTTAGCACAGGATCAGCACAGGGGAAGGGAGTAAGCAGAAAGCTGTATTTTTAACCAGCTGTGAAAGAAGCATTGATGATCGGTAAAGAACTCCTGCCCCCTGCAGTGCTAGCCCGATATCCCAGTTGCCCATTGCCTTCTAGTTTCTTCCCAGCTTTCAAAAAAAAAACATTATTTCCTCCACTGACACCTGTCAACAACCCCTCCACCTCATATTGTGCTTGTGCTAAGTCGCTTCAATCGTGTCAGACTCTTTGCAACTCTGTGGACTGTAGCCCACCAGGCTCCTCTGCCCATGGGATTTCCTAGGCAAGAATACAGGAATGGGTTGCCATTTCCTTCTCCAGGGGATCTTTCGGACCCAGGAATCAAACCAGCCTCTCTTGCAACTCCTGCATTGGCAGGCAGGTTCTTTACCACTAACACCTGGGAAGCCCCCACCTCAGATTCCCAGCCCTGAATATGCAGGTAAGCACTCAAGTATGCTGGTGTACTTTTCACTTTATAGATGGATCTGCCTTCCGGTAATTGCTCCATAATTATCTTCCTTCCCCTAATCCTAGGAGCAATCCCATTCCACCTAAGTAAGAATTTCTTGACTGTAATGAAGAAAATATTTGAGTCAACTAGCATAAAGTTTAGAATTCAGGTTTGGGAATCAGAAAACGACCCTGTCACGTAGTGTCTTACATTAAGCAAATCATTTGACCTCCCTAAGCCTACTTTTTTTCAACTGTAAAATAAGGCTAATTTCACCTTTTCACCAGGTTCTGTTGAGCACATAGTTTCTGCCCAATGTATAAAGCCATTGTTTTTGTTATCACTTTAACGAGGGAAAATCCTTTCAGAAGAGCATAATTTGGAGGGGGAAAGCAACTTTAAATTGGAAGAACTCATGGTGTAATATATATATATTACACTGGATTGGGCATTGGAAGACCTGGGAGGACCTGGTCCCATTTCCTCATTGTGTAAACTTAGGTAAGTCCCTTAACCTCCCAGATAGTAAAATAAATTATCATATAGCTTTATGCTTTTTTTCTAGTTAACAATCTATTTCTTTTCAGGGCCAAATTCATAATTCATTTCTTGCTATATGAAAATGGAGCTGGTCCCTTTAAACATTTTTTTTTCCTTTGTCAGAGGACACAGTGTTAAGCTTTATCAGTAGAGGGCGCTGGCGAGACGTTGCAGAAAGAACAGGATTCCGTCCCGGTTATGCTGTGCTTTCTCAGCAGGCTTTTGCAGCCCTCAACTCCGGTAGGGAGTGAGTGTGGCTTTTTCAGAGCCTGGCTTCGGCAGTGATCGGTGGACAGAAGCTTCCCCCAGAACCCCCAAGCCCAGGCAGTTTTCTACTTTAAATGAGACAGTTTTGTAAATAACTTTCCCCAGCCCATAGAAAGTGGGTTTCCTCCAAGTTACATTTGTTCATATTTAATACATCAGGAGTGGCTCCAGGGAACTTCAAAATGTTATTATATATAGTGAATGGGCAGAACACCATGCGTAGACACAAAATTTTTATTTCCTTCATTGACTTGTTATTACATTTCAGCTAACCGCCGTGATAAAAGGCAAAACAAAACAAAGGTGGGTCAGTCAAGGAAAGCAGATTGGATACCCATAAATTATTGGTAACCAATCATGATACACGCTCAACAATGTCAAAACGTACTTACTTCTGCATTTGTCTGATCAACTCAGTCTTCTTCCTTTACTTTGACCTGCTAATCTAACCTCAAATCTTAACTCGCCCTTCTTAAAATTTAGCAGTGTAGTATAGTTGCCTTTCTCTTCTCCAGCGGATCTTCCCCACCTGGGATCGAACCTGGGTCTCCTGCATTGCAGGCAGGTTCTTTACTGTCTGAGCAGACAATATCACCATTTAAGAAAAAGCACAAGAACTATGTATGTTTATATATAAATATAAATATATATATATATATACACACATACACACACAAGTGTTCCTGTCACTTGCCACCAAATAATCAAATTAGGCATATATACTGAACTAAGCTAACAGTGTTTCTCCTTGGTTGAATAGAAGTGCAGCCGCTTGCCTGAGGTCAGTGCCTCTGTCTATGCTTTCAATTTCATCATCGTCACTCTTCTCTGGAAAATGGCATGACTGATTATCCCCCGGAATCTTTTTCTTTTTTATATATTGCAACATCTCTCTGATTCTTCTATTAGTGTTTAAATATCCTCCAGTCTCTCTGATGTAAAAATGGAAATCCCAGGAATTGCCTGGCAGTCCAATGGTTAGGATTCTGTGCTTTCACTGCCAAGGGTGAGGATTTGAACACTGATCAGGGAACTAAGATCTACAAGCCATGCAACACAGCCAAAAATTAAAACTAGAAACCCTTCTCTCCATTCTATATCCTGTACCAGTTAATAGCCTATCTTTTGTCTCATCTTTAAGGTCAAACTTCTATAAAGAAATGTTTCAACTCACTCCTCTAACTACAGTAGTCTAGATTTTCACCTCTATCATTCTGCTAAAACAGGTCTCATAAAATGCCCTCAAGACTTCCTATTGCTAAATCCAATGGGTATTTACAGGCCTTATCTTCTTAAACTCCTCAGCATTGTTTGATTCTTCTGTGCACTCCTTGAAATAATTTCTTCCTCAGGATGCCAGGACCCAATATTATCTTGATTTGGTTGTAGCTACAGCTGTTAATTTTGAACTCTTTTTGTCTCTTTTACTTAGCTGTGTAATGTTGAAGCTCCTAGAAGTTCTATCAGAGACACTACTATATTGTCATTTTTCATGTTCTCTCTTGGAAGCATCATCTATGCCCATGTGTCTATTCCTCCCTAAACATAGATGAGTCCCATATCTTATCTCCAGCTCAGATCGGTTCCTTGTATCTCAAGTATGAATTTCCAACAGTCAGCTTGGCAAACTGTCTCAAAATCTCTTCAAACACAATACATCCAAATTACAATCATGACTAGCCTTCCTTCTCCAAAAGCTTTATCCTTCTTTCAGTGATACATGTCTCTTCCATTCGGTTGAGTAAGACAGAAATCTGGGATTATCCTTGATTCTTTCCTCTCCCATCCATCACCTAGTTGAGTCAATTTTTGCCTTAAGAATTTCTTAAATGTATCTACTTTTGCTATCTCCATGGACACATTCCAGTCCAAGGCACCAGAATAATACATTATGCTATAGCCAGAGTGATCGAATGATGTCTGCTTAAACACTTGACTAGCTTTCTTTTTCTCTTAAGATGTAGATCAAAATCCTTGAGTAGTTTACACGATTCTGTCCCAGCCCCTACTCACATCATTCCTCCTCTGGCCTTTGTTTTCTTTGTTTTAGCCACACTGACCATCTTCAATTAATTAGTGTGCCACACTCCTTCTCACCCTGTGTTCTGCATGAGATACTCCTACTTCTCTGCTTTACTCAGATAACTCCCAACTTGTCTTCAGTTCCTACTACACTCATCTCCCCTAAAAAGCCTGCCTGATATTCCTGTCCAGATCAAATCTCCCTGTCGTATGTTCTCATGGTAACATTGACCTCTCCTTCACTAAATGTGTCACCTTCATCATGTTGTATTTTCTATACTGAAAGTGAAAGTCACTCACTTGTGTCCAACTCTTTGCAACTCCATGGACTATACAGTCCATGGAATTCTCTAGGCCAGATTATGGGAGTGGGTAGCCTTTCCCTTCTCCAGGAGATCTTCTGAAAACGGGTCTCCTGCATTGCAGGTGGATTCTTTACCAGCTGAGCCACAAGGAAAGCCCAAGAATACTGGAGTGGGTAGCCTATCCCTTCTCCAGCAGATCTTCCTGACCCAGGAATCGAACCGGGGTCTCCTGCATTGCAGGTGGATTCTTTACCAACCGAGCTATCAGGGAAGCCCCTGATATAAATGATTTTTTTTATTATCATTTCATTAATCTTTATCTTCCCTATAGGACTATATACTTACAAGGACAGGGAACATGCAAATTTATTCTGTCCCCAAAACCTACCATAAGGTCTAAGTTCAGTCGCTCAGTCATGTCTGACTCTTCACGACCCCATGGACTGCAGCACGCCAGGCCTCCTTGTCCATCACCAACTCCTGGAACTTGCTCAAACTCATGTCCATTGAGTCAGTGATGCCATCCAACCATCTCATCCTCTGTCATCACCTTTTCCTCCTCCTTCAATCTTTCTCAGTATCAGGGTCTTTTCCACTGAGTCAGTTCTTCGCATCAGGTGGCCAAAGTATTGGGGTTTCAGCTTCAGAATCGGTCCTTCCAATAAATATTCAGGACTAATTTCCTTTAGGATTGACTGGTTTGATCTCCTTGCAGTCCAAGGGACTCTCAAGAGTCTTCCGCAACACAGCAGTTCAAAAGCATCAATTCAAAAGCACCATAAGGTCAGGTTTTCATTAACTATTTGTTAAGTAAATAAATAAATGAAAGAAGTATCACTAGTTTCTGAAATACAAAATCAGTACAGAGAGCAGACTTACTGCATTTGAGGGAAACATTTAACCACGTATGAAGAGGAAGTGTTTTGTGAATTTCCCTTTTGCTGACCTTACTGGTCAAAATGTGTTCCTCGAGAACTTGGAAAGCCTTAGAGGTGATCCAGAAGTCAACTAGGAGGTAAACTAGAAGTCAACTGGCAGGGAACCAAACACTTCCCGAGCTCTGTGTTCCATTTGAACTAGATTAACTTTGCTTTTCCCTGTGTTTTACATTAGACTTCTATGTTTTACAAGTGCCTAGTCTTCCTCTTCCCTCGCAAAATGTTTGAAAATTACTGAACTGGGTAAATTTCAGTGTGCAGATAAAAACTGAAGCCCACATTAAATTAATGAAATAACTCAAAGCTGCAAAGGTGATGAGTGCAGACTCTCTATATTAGATGGAAAAACGAGGGAAATTCCCTAGGAAAAATATGGTAGTAGCATCTCTGGTGGCCCTGGTAGTAAAGAACCCGCCTGCCAGTGCTGGAGACACAGGAGACACAGTTTCGATCCCTGGGCTGGGAAGCTCACCTGGAAGAACAAATGGCAACCCATTCCAGTATTCCTGCCTGGAAAACTCAATGGAAAGAGGAGCCTGGTGGGCTACAGTCTGTGGGGTCACAAAGAGTTGGACATGACTCAAGCAACTTAGCTTAGCACTGACAACAAATAGAAATGGTTCTTTTCCTTCTCCTTCTTTCTTCTCCCTGGTAGTTTCCTTCCCCTCTTGATGCTTTCATTCTCACATTATTGCTACATTATTAAGAAAAAGACTTTACAGACTGAATGTGAATATTTCAGTTGATGACTTTGTAAAGGAGAGCCATTCCAGTAACTAAGTTTCCCAGGCAATTTCATTCTGTCATTTGCCAGATGAAAATGCCAGATGCTTTTTCATGCCAGAACTCTCCCCAAATAACTGGCTGTCACTCATTTTCATTTCTGAAGTTAATAGGAAAATATTCAAGCATTAGCTCAATGTGTACCGGTACAATTCACCTATGCCAAGTAATCCTAAAAAGCAGGAAACAAATTGGAGGTAAAATATATTGCTGTCCCTTCTTTTCAAACACCAGAGGGCACTAAATACTGAAAAAGAAGCCAGAAATTTTTACAAAGCATACATAAATAGGTTTTCTCACTAGAGGGAGCAAGAAAAAGTTAAATTAAAATAATATACTATATCCACTCTTAAAAAATTCTCTCTCTATAGAACACATATGCTACTTTAAGATAAGGGAACAAGTATATATGTTAACCTAGAGAATCATATTACTATCAGAATAATTATAATAAAAGTCAATAATTATAATAAAAGTCAATCAGAAAAGATGATTTCTTTCTCAGGAATCTTAAAATGAAGGGAAATTTATATCTACATCATATATTTCATTGCTATCCTCTCTCTGTCTCTCTCCTTCCCTTCCTCTTTCCCTCCCTCTAAACTTAGGCCTCTATTTTCATCTCCAGTTATAGGTCCATCTTTATACCTTTAGTATAATACATTGATGTGTGTCTCTTATCTCTCTCTCGCTTTGTCTGCTCTTTATATATATATATATATGTATATATATGAATATATAATATGTATATAACAGAACCAAAATTGAAGTATTAATGCTAGTAAGTGCATGGTAAAACAGACACTGTCATACACCACTGGCAAGGGTATTACATTGGTCAAACAAAACAGACAAGTACCAAAAAACAAATTCCATAAAACAATACGAAGATGCATATGTTTGGGTAGATAGATTTTTTTAAGCTGAAAATTCTCTTTAAGTATACCTTAAGAAAATGAGAGATGTAAAATATGTACCTACAGACCTTTGCTAGAGAAACACAATAGTAACAAAGTAGAAACACACCTTATACCTTAAACAAAATGGTATAATAAACTGCTGTTTCAGTCACAGACCAAATGTTATGCTGTCATTAAAAGTTAGTTATTCAGAAATTATTAAATGACATTTGACAACATTATGACATAATTTTTTTAAATAGGAAATAAAATTATATACACAATATATTCTTAATATAATTTTAAATGTTCTTTTATTAATGGTTGTTAGATTTATGTAGTTACAGATACAGTGTATTTTCTTTTAAAATTTTTCATCTTTTCTAAATTTCCTTGAATGGGAAGAAACCAATCTTCTAATTAAAGAAAAGAAATATTTGTACATTTTATTTTAGAAAAAAAAAATCAAAGTTTCCAAAAAGATACAAGTTAAAACAGCCCTTATTAGGATACATTTAAGAAATGAAAGTATTCAGATTAGATGATATATTGCTATCTGTTTACCTTTCAATTCATCCATCCAGCCAATCATCCATCAAGACATACACGTATCATTGGTATTTATTTTCTTATGTACTTAACCAGCATTGAATAATATAATGTGTTTATGTTTTATGTGAAAGTCGCTCAGTCATGTCCGACTCTTTGCGATCCCATGGACTGTAGCCTGCCAGGCTCCTCTGTCCACGGAATTCTCCAGGCAAGAATTCTGGAGTGGGTAGCCGCTTCCTTCTCCAGGGGATCTTCCCAACCCAGGGATGGAACCCAGGTACCCCACATTGCAGACAGATTCTTTAACGTCTGAGCCACCAGGGAAGCCCTTAGTCTCCTTTAATCTAGAACAATTTATTAGGCTTTCTTTGTCTTCGGCACCACTGATTTCTTGGAAGACTACAAGTCAGTTATTTAAGTATGATGTCTCACAACAATTTGTCTCTCTCTTTTTTAGTTGTTCTTCTTATAATTCAATTCAAGATACAACTTTGTCTGGGATACTAATGAAGTAATGTTTTCTTCTCAGTGAATCACATTAGATTCCCATTTTTGGTGACTAGTAAGTAATTTCTGGAAAAAAACTTTGAGATATGTACATATCCTATTAAAAATTTACATTATAGCTTTATCATTCTTTGATGATTCATGCCTAAATCAACTATTGCTATCATAATCACAAAATGGTGACTTTCTAATACCATCATCCCTTCTACTTTTAGTAGTTGGCATCTTCTACTATAAAAAGATTTCCTTTCTCTCCCATTCACTTATCAATGGGTTATAATTCATTACTATAATTTTTTATTTTGATATTTCAATTGTGTCAGCTTTGGCCACTGAAAGCCCCTTCAGGCTTGCCCTTTGTCCTTTGGACACAATCCCATCAATTTTTTTTTTTTTTTGAGCACTTTCTTACTTTAGGGCACCATAAAATGTTCCCAAGTTCACTTGTACTTTTCCTGTTTCAACCCTGGAAAATTCTAATCTAATACTAGGGAGTTCTTTGTAGCCTTCCTTTATTCCATACTGGTATCTCCCTTCTCCAAGATCTACAACTCTGGTCATCAGTGTCTTTCCTCATTAGCTTAACACTGCAATACACAAAAAAGTAGTTTCTGAATTGCTACCCTCTTACTACTATGAAATACACACTTACCAAGTAGAGCTCAAAATTAGTTTACAGTTATTTTTGTCTTTAGACTAACAGTATGGTTCAAAAGTTATTAAAATATTATTTAAAGTTATTTGGTTAGTTCTTTTGTCCCTCCAAGTTGTACTATTTGAAAAAATATGTTTACAAAGCTAATTATACTTGGTTATATTTAGCTTATGTGAAATAGTTAATATGAAGGTTCTTCTGTAGTTACTAATGCATTTCAATATGATGTCAAATTAGAAATATTTTCATTTACTTCATTTTTCACAATATTACCCCAGGTATTGACAATAATTGTCAATGTCCATTACAGGTACAAGCAATGACTGAGTAAGTAAATGAGGAAAGAAAGTGAAAGTGAAGTCGCTTAGTCGTGTCCAACTCTTTGCAACCCCATGGATTGTAGCCTACCAGGCTCCTCGGTCCATCCATGGGATTTTCCAGGTAAGAATACTGGAGTGGGTTGCCATTTCCTTCTCCAAGGGGATCTTCCCGACCCAGGGATCGAACCCAGGTCTCCCACATTGTAGGCAGACGCTTACCAGGAAAGTCCTATGAGGGACCAGGAAGTAAATGAGGGACCAGAAACAAATCTCCTATGCAGAAGAATTCCAAATAATCTATGCAGTTTTGTTCCCAAGAAGGTGGAGCATAACTCCTTACTCCTTAAGTGTGGGTTATGCATTGTGACTTTCTGTCAAACAGGATAGTAGAAAAAGACATAACAAGAGTAACTTAACAGTAAAGAAATCTACTGAACCCTCTCTCATCTAGGTAATTAAGACTAACCTCAATAATGATAAGTCATTTTGATAGTACTTATTCTTGATATATGGAATTAAAATAGCACATCTGTGATCTTCTTCCTCAAAATATTTTACTTCAATCTAACCATGAGAAAAATATCAGACAAGTCCCAACTGACTGATATTCTAGAAAATATCTGACCAATACTCCTCAAAACTGTTCTGGTTATCAAAAACAAGGAAATGATGAGAAAATAGAGCTAACAAGATTCTATAGAGACATGACCTACTAAATGTAATATGATATTATGAGTGAGATCTTGGAATATAGATAGAACATTAGGTAAAAAGTAGGGAAATTTGAACAAATATGAAGTTAATGATAATATATCAATTTTGATTTATTAATGTAACAAAAATACTCTGCTAATATAAGATGTTAATGCAGGATCCTGGTTGTGGGACATAGTGGAACTCTTCCTATCTTTGCAATTTTTCTGTAAACCTAAAGCTATTATAAAATTAAAATTTTATTTTAAAAATCAGTGTAAGCTATTTGGAAAATACAAAATGTATGAAGAGGAATACTTAAATCATCTTTTACACAATTCCCACATAAATACCTTTAATATTTTCAGCGTATTTGTCTCATTCTCTCTCTCTCTTCCCTTTCCTTCTTTCCTTTTTCCCAGCCTCCCTATTTATCCTTGTTCTTTTATTTCAGGCATTGCAATGGTAAAGAACCCTCCTGCCAGGGCAGGAGACACAGGAGACCTGAGTTGGATCCCTCGGCCAGGAAGATCCCCTGGAAGAGGGCATGGCAACCCACTCTAGTATTCTTGCCTGGAAAAACCCCATGGAGAGGAGCCTGGTGGGCTAAACTCCATAGGGTTGCACATAGTCGGACATGACTGAAGCAACATAGCACTCTATTTCTATCTCCATCTTTTTCAATATTTTTCATCCTTCCCGTTCTCTCTCTCACATTCACAGATTCTCTTTGGGTAAGTGTATGTGTGATTTGACCAGATTCCAAAATAAAATAGATGAGAAATTTTAACTGATTCTTGCAAGTTGCGACCAAATCAAAAATATAGGATTAGAGAGTAGGCAGAAGAATTATGGAAGAGATTTCCTTGGAGAAAGCTGTCTCTGTACTGTGAGTCCTCCCCGCCCCCCCACCCCAACCCAGACCTTGGCTAAACCTTTACTTGATGCTCATAGGACCACTCACAAGACTTAAGATTTATTATGAGGGACTTCCCTGGTGGTACAGTGACTAAGATGCTGTGCTCTCAATGCAGGGGAAGAGGGTTTGATCCCTGGTCCAGGAGCAAGATCCCACATGCTGCAACTAAGGGTTCACATGCTGCAACTAAAGATCCTGCATGCTGCAACTAAGACCCAGTGCAGCCAAATAGATAAATATTTTTTTTAGTATGTTACTGTAAAAGACTCTAGGTCCATCTACATTTCTGCAAATGATCCAATTTCATTCCTTTTTATGACTGAATAATGTTCCACTGTGTATATGGACCCCATCTTCTTGATCCATTCATCTGTCAATGGACGTTTAGGTTGCATCCGTATCCTGGCTATTTTAAATAGTGCTTCAGTGAACATTGGGGTACACATGTCTTTTTTGGATTATGATTTTGTCAGGGTATATGCCCAGTAATAGGATTGTTCTGTGGTGACCTAGACAAATAAATGAGACTGGAGGTGAGAGTATTGAAAAAGATAAAGAAAGCTGAGCGCCAAAGAATTGATGCTTTTGAACTGTGGTGTTGGAGAAGACTCTTGAGCCTCCCTTAGACTGCAAGGAGATCAAACCAGTCCATCCTAAAGGAAATCAGTCCTGAATATTCATTGGAAGGACTGATGCTGAAGCTGAAGCTCCTATACTTTGGCCACCTGATGTGAAGAGCTGACTCACTGGAAAAGACCCTGATGCTGGGAAAGATGGATGACAGAGGATGAGATGGTTGGATGGTATCACCAACTGGATGGACATGAGTTTGAGCAAGCTCTGGGAGTTGGTGATGGACACAGAAGCCTGGCATGCTGCAGTCCATGGGGTCGCAAAGAGTCAGACACGACTGAGGGACTGAACTGAACTGGGGGTGAGAGGAAGACCCAAGAGAGAGGGGATATAAGTATACAAATATCTGATTTGCTTTGTTGTACAGCAGAAACTAACAACATTGTAAAGCAACTATACCCCAATTTAAAAAATAATAAATGGTTTCAAAGTAAAATTGTTAGTGTAATCAAGAAAACTTGATGATCACTAAATGATTTGTGCCAATATAGTATATGGTGCAAAGTAGAGAGAGTTACACTGGGATAGGACTGAACTCTCAAGCTCTGTTGAAGTGAGGGGATGAAAGAGCTCTCCCATTAACCAGCTGTAAACCATGCAAAAGCAACAGGCAGTATTGTGTTATCCTAGGGCTTGCCAATGAAGCTGTCTAGAAGGGCAGGGGAGCCCTAGCTGCAAATAGCTGGATATGGCCATTACAATCTTGGGGGCTAAGGAAACGCGCTTTAAGCAACTTGAGGAGGCACCCATCAGATGAAGGGAATCGCTGGACACAGGTGCTCACCAATAGTAGCCACTAAGGATCCAATAACATTTGCTAGCAACTGAGATCATAAGCCATCCAACCTAGCCAGGATGCCTCTGTGCCTATTATGGGCTGAATATTTGTGTTCCCCAAAACTCCTATGCTGAAACACAAACCCCCAGTGTGACTATATTTTGAGGCAAGACCTTGGGGAGATAATTAGATTTAGATTAGGTCAGGAGGATGGAAACTTCATGATAGGATTAGTGCCCCCATAAGAAGAGGAAAGATCACTCTGTGTCCTCCCACATACTTTGAAGAAAGGCCGTACGGGAACACAGTGAGAAGGTGGTTGTCTACAAGCCAGGAAGAAAGCCCTCACCAAGAACTGAACTGGCCAGCACCCTGATCTGGGACTTCCTTGTCTCCAGAATTGTGAGAGATAGATATATGTTGTTCAAGACACTCAGTCCATGCTGTTTGTAATAGCAGCACAAGTTGACTAAAACAGTGCCTTTTCTTACTTCTACTAGCTTTCTTCTCAGCTTTGCCCCTAGAAACCAGAAACATCAGTTAGCAAGTGGATTAGGAGAAGGGCAGAGGGATGAAGAGGTCAATCATACAAGCTCTTTCCTAAAGGCAAGCAACTGCCATCTACCGACCTTAGCATGGAGGGAAGTAAGAAGTCTTATCTTTTTAAAAATTTTTTATTTATTTATATTTTTGGCTGCACTGGGTCTTCATTGCTGCCTGCAGGCTTTCTCTAGTTGCAATCCACTGGCTTCTCACTGCAGTGGCTTCTCTTGTTGCAGAGCGTGGGCTGTAGAGCACTCAGGCTTCTGTAGTTGCAGTGTACAGGCTTAGTTGCCCTGCAGTACATGGAATCTTCCCCAGCCAGGGATTAAACCCATGTCCCCAGCCTTGGCAGGTGGATTCTTAACCCCTGGACAACCAGACAAGTCCAAGAGGTCTTATCTTTCAATAACAATTGAATCACTTGATGGATATCTAAAAATGAGAAATTCTAACTACTGAACTGAAATAGTATTTCATAAACATGAATGTAATAAGGTTTTAAAAGCTGAGAAGTATTGACTCATTCCAAACACCATCCAGGGCTAGGCACTGTTTATTTCTACTAAACAAATATTTAAGGGACAGTGAAAGATTAACATGAATTAGTGCTTCAATTGTACATGAAATCATGCTTGCTCATTATCCTGAATATACATCTGTCATGACCTGAATTGTGTTTGCTCCAGATTTTATATGTTGGAGCTCTAAGCCCCAGTACTTCAGGATTTGACTGTATTTGGAGATAGCTCAGTTCAGTGCAGTCACTCAGTCATGTCCGACTCTTTGCTACCCCATGAACCGCAGCACACCAGGCCTCCCTGTCCATCACCAACTCCCGGAGTTTACCCAAACTCATGTCCATTGAGTCGGTGATGCCAACCAACCATCTGTCGTCCCCTTCTCCTCCGCCCTCAATCTTTCCCAGCATCAGTGTCTTTTCAAAAGAGTCAGCTCTTTGCATTAGGTGGCCAAAATATTGGAGTTTCAGCTTCAACATCAGTCGTTCCAATGAACACCCAGGACTGATCTCCTTTAGGGTGGACTGGTTGGATCTCCTTGCAGTCCAAGGGACTCTCAAGAGTCTTCTCCAACACCACAGTTCAAAAACATCAATTCTTCAGCACTCAGCTTTCTTTATAGTCCAACTCTCACATCCATACATGACTACTGGAAAAACCATAGCCTTGACTAGACGGACCTTTGTTGACAAAGTAACGTCTCTGCTTTTCAATATACTGTCTAGGTTGGTCATAACTTTCCTTCCAAAGAGTAAGCGTTTTTTAATTTCATGGCTGCAGTCACCATCTGCAGTGATTTTGGAGCCCAGAAAGATAAAGTCAGCCACTGTTTCCTCATTTCCATGAAGTGATGGGACCAAATGCCATGATCTTAGTTTTCTGAATGTTGAGCTTTAAGCCAACTTTTTCACTCTCCTCTTTCACTTTCATCAAGAGGCTCTTTAGTTCTTCTTCACTTTCTGTCACAAGGGTGGTGTCATCTGCATATCTGAGGTTATTGATATTTCTCCTGGCAATCCTGATTC
The DNA here is from genome assembly GCF_054371585.1 of Giraffa tippelskirchi. Taxonomy (NCBI): domain Eukaryota; kingdom Metazoa; phylum Chordata; class Mammalia; order Artiodactyla; family Giraffidae; genus Giraffa; species Giraffa tippelskirchi. Next base: position 25,574,181 of record NC_137284.1, read on the forward strand.
CAGCTTGTGCTTCATCCAGCCCAGCGTTTCTCATGATGTACTCTGCATCTAAGTTAAATAAGCAGGGTGACAATATACAGCCTTGACGTACTCCTTTTCCTATTTGGAACCAGTCTGTTGTTCCATGTCAGGCCTTTAAAAAATTAAAAGGTTAAAATAAGGCTGAAAGAATGGAACTTAGTCCAATATGACTGGTATCTTGGTAAGAAGAGGGAAACTGGATACACAGAGTGACACCAGGGGCCTGTGTGCACTGAGGGACAGCCATGAGAGAACACAGAGAACAGATGGCCATCTGCAAGGCCTCAAGAGAAACTGAACCAAACCAAACCTGCTGCTGCTGCTAAGTCACCTCAGTCGTGTCTGACTCTGTGCGACCCCATAGACGGCAGCCCATCAGGCTCCCCCGTCCCTGAGATTCTCCAGGCAAGAACACTGGAGTGGGTTGCCATTTCCTTCTCCAATGCATGAAAGTGAAAAGTGAAAGTGAAGTCGCTCAGTTGTGTCCGACTCTTCACGACCCCATGGACTGCAGCCTACCAGGCTCCTCCGTCCATGGGATTCTCCAGGCAAGAGTACTGGAGTGGGGTGCCATTGCCTTCTTTGACACCAAACCTACTAGCACCTTATCTCAGACTTCTAACCTCTAGAACCGTAAGAAAGTAAATTTCTGTTAAGCTTCCCCATGAAATAAATATATATGTGAACATATATATCTGAATATATATGTGTATACATTTGACATGTCACAGTTATTTCCCCATCACCTTCTAGTTCTCTGTTTCTAACCCTAAACACATTCCTCAAACTAACTCATTCTCTTTTCCTCTGTTATTGTCCTTGGCTTTCTTCCTAAGCTGTAGTTGGAATCCATTCTCTTGCACTAGGCCTTCTTTTAGCCTCTATAGGGACAAAATGAGCAGATATAAATGGAGGCTGGCATTTTTTCTGAAGCCTCTTTTACAGGGCTCCTGCCATCACCAGATGCTATTTTTTTTCCCCATCCTCAACCCAAATCCTGTGGTTGAACCAAGCCAAAGTCTGCCAGCTATACCTCATATCTCATCGACTAAAACTCCACCAAGACTAGAAGTGAACTTCCCCTAGGCATTGGAAATACGTTAGCAAGTCACATAAAAGCTGAACTACAAGTTCAAAATCTTTGATGACTCATTAGCACAATAGGATCAACCTCAGGAGAGGAGGTGTGATATCTGACAGCTGTAAATTTGCTCTACACCAATAATCCTCTTTTTTGCCTTCTACTTTTCTCCTTATGTGGTCTGTGTATTACCTGGAGTAGAGGTGTGTATGGCTAGGTGACAGTCCTCTCTCTTGCCAAAAGTTCTCTGTGGCTGGAAGAATACTTTTTTTCTTTTTCTTTTTTTCAAGAATGAGGTGTCAAGGCAATAAAAAAGATGGGAAGAATAGAGGCACTGGGACCATGTTAGCTGTCTATCATGCTTCTTGGGTCACATGAGAGCTCCTGGGCAAGAGAGGAGTTAGGACCAGAGTATGAAGGAGCCCCTACCATGAGGGACCTAGTGAGAGCTGAGGAACTGGCACTGCCCCTGTGGGACTCAGTTGCTAGAAAATTGAGCAGAGGATCATTCCCCTCCCTTCCTTAAAATATGCAGTGTTGGGGACTACCTTGGAGAAGGAATACCACTCTGGTATTCTTGCCTGGGAAATCCCATGGACAGAGGGGCTTGGTGGGCTATGGTCTATGGGGTTCCAAAGAGTTAGACATGACTTAGCGATTAAATTGGAGAAGGAAATGGCAACCCACTCCAGTATTCTTGCCTGGAGAATCCCAGGGACAGAGGAGCCTGGTGGGCTGCTGTCTATGGGGTCGCACAGAGTCGGACACGACTGAAGCGAGTTAGCAGCAGCAGGGGACCACCTTGGTGGTCCAGTGGTAAGGCTCTGAGCTTCCAATGGAGGGGGTCTGGGTTCAGTCCCTGAGCAGGGAACTAGATCCCACATACAGCAACTAAAAAAAGATCCCCACATGCCACAGTGGAAAGATCCTGCATGCCACATCTAAAAGCCAGCACAGCCAAATAAACAAATTTTAAAACTCCTGCTTTGACCTCCAGAGACCTCACTACCTTTAGTTTAGCTACATGCATGTATAATCACAGGTGCACTGAGACTTCCTCAAGCAACTGTGAAACATTGGGTTTTGACGAGTGAGATGTAGCAGGTGCTATATGTTATTTGTGGCTGGACAGAGAGAGTGAATGAATTTTGAGTGTTTGACAGGTGCTCTTTGAGGATCCCTGGAAATGAGAAGGGAAGATACCTTGTTGACAGAGAGGACATGGGAGTACACTGGAAGTACTGACTGGGGATAAAATTAACGTGGAAATCTATTTCTTTTCTGCTTTATCTTCCCATGTAGCTCTTGCTTGTGCTCAGTCATGTCTGACTCTTTGCGACCCCATGGACTGTAACCCACCAGGCTCTTCTGTCTATGGAATTTTTCAGGTAAGAATACTGAAGTGAGTTTCCATTTCCTTCACTAGGAGATCTTCCCAACCCAGGGATTGAATCTTTGTCTTCTGCACTGCAGGCAGATTCTTTACCACTGCACCATCTGAGAAGTCCCATGTAAAATAACTTTTCAATCCACAACAGTCTCATCCCAAGATACTCAATTTTGTTACATCTACAAAGAGTCTATTTCCAAATAAGGTCTCATTCACAAGTACCAGGGGTTAGGACTTAAATATACCTATTGGTGGGAAATAGATGGGGAAACCGTGTCAGAATTTATTTTGGGGGGCTCCAAAATCACTGCAGATGGTGATTGCAGCCATGAAATTAAAAGACGCTTACTCCTTGGAAGGAAAGTTATGACCAACCTAGACAACATATTAAAAAGCAGAGACATTACTTTGCCAACAAAGGTCCGTCTAGTCAAGGCTATGGTTTTTCCAGTAGTCATGTATGGATGTGAGAGTTGGACTGTGAAGAAAGCTGAGCACAGAAGAATTGATGCTTTTGAACTGTGCTGTTGGAGAAGACTCTTGAGAGTCCTTGCAAGGAGATCCAACCAGTCCATCCTAAAGGAGATCAGTCCTGGGTATTCACTGGAAGGACTGATGTTGAAGCTGAAACTCCAATACTTTGGCCACCTCATGCAAAGAGTTGACTCATTGGAAAAGACCCTGATGCTGGGAAGGATTAGGGGCAGGAGGAGAAGGGGACGACAGAGGATGAGATGGCTGGATGGCATCACCGACTTGATGGATGTGAGTTTGGGTAAACTCCGGGAGTTGTAATGGACAAGGAGGCCTGGTGTGCTGCAGTTCATGGGGTCACAAAGAGTCGGACATGACTGAGTGACTGAACTGAACTGAACTGAACTGATTGGTGTGGACACTATTCAACCCACTACCTGTCCTATGGAAGTGTTCCTTCAGCTGAGAATCACTTCCTTTTTTCGTTCATCCCAGCTAGGCAAGGCGATTTTTGTAGTTTGTATTATCAAAATTTTAGCGTTTTTCATTTTCTAGAAAAAGTTGTATTTAGTTGAACTTTGGTTTTCAAAATACATTTGGTCTTTATTCACCTTTCATAGGTAGGAGGGGCTTCCCAGGTGGCTCAGGTGGGTAAAGAATCCACCTGCAATGCAGGAGACGGAGTTTTGACCCCTGGGTCAGGAAGATCTCCTGGAGGAGGGCATGGCAACTCACTCCAGTATTTTTGCCTAGAGAATCCCATGGATAGAGGAGCCTGGAGGGCTGTAGTCCATAGGCTCACAGAGTCAGACACGACTAAAGCAACTTAGCACACAGCACACACACAGCATGGGTAGGAAGCCTTAGAACGGCTGCCAGTTACACTGTGCTCTGCTACCTACCAAGAAAGGCAGCCTCAGACAATTCACTACACAGACCAAGGTTGATTGAACTGTTTCCCTTTATTCCTGGACACCGTGCAGGCAGCACTTCCCACTTTCCTTTGCAGTTTGGTGTGGTCACATAGCTGGCTGTGAGCAGAAATGTTGCACATCACTCCCAGCTGGCCCATAAACTCTCTCATGAGGTCACCCATTCACCTCTCTCTCTGAACTCCCTGACACACTCCAGTCTGGATATCTACATTCAGGGCAAAGTTGAAAGATACAGATTGATGATGGTGAATTATCTGAGTCCCTGAATGATTAAGTAAAATAGAGCTCCCTAACAGTAATCAGGAACACCATTTTGGAATTTCATGGGAGTAAGAAACGTACTTCCATTTCACTCAGTACTAAGTGACTTAAGATTCTGAGGGTTATCTATCAGATGAGTAAACATTCTCTTAATTAATACAAATAACAAAGGTGATGAGTAATCTATTCAATTGGGTCCTTCCTAACTGGGAAGGTTGAAGCCCAAAGACACAAAATGGAGAGGATAATCTATAAAAAATGAAAGGGTAAAATTCACACATTTCAAAGTGACCCCTTAGAGTCTAACAAAAAAGCACCTACTTGCCCCTTCTACCTCCTCTCCTGTCATTCAAACTGGTCTCTTTCCTGAACTTGAACATACCATATGGCCTCTGTGTATACGACTTCCTCTACCTGGATTACTCTTCTATGTAATTAGTTTCTTCTCATCATTCAAACCTCAGCTTAAACAACATCTCCCCAAAGAAGACTTTCTAGCTGTCCCTACATTAACTATCTGCCCCCAACCGATAATTCTCTATCATGTTATTCTGTCATTGTTCCTATAACCCTTTGAAAGTGATCATTTTATTTTTTCACCTGTTTGTTTCTCTCTCCCTAGACACCAGAAGTTTCACTAGAATAGAGACCTTATTTGTCTTGGCCACTGTTGTGCCCCAGAGCCTTGAACAATACTAATCAATACCAAAGATGCTCAGTGATATTTGTTGAATGAATGAATGAGAGAAAGGGGGGGAATATAAAGGAGAGAAAGAAGCAGTAGAACACCCAAGAAGATCACTTGTAACATACTTATAATAAACTATACTAAACTTGCATTAGTTAAATCCTGAGTGTATCTCTTTCTTATTCTATGAAAGGACCTAATATATACGACACTATACTGAACTATGCTATGCTATACTATGCTATATATGCTATTGGAGAATGATATTCTTTCAAATTCTTACCTATATTTTTCAATGTATATACCTCATACAGTAATGGGCACATTTCAAAAAGAAGAGAATATTTCATTCAGATCATAGATATCAGGAAATGCTTGAGAGAAGATTTCATAGTCTGAGGATAGAGAATGGGCAATTTGCCATTTTGGATTACAGCAATAGAAGGGGCTTTAATGAAAGACTATTAGGACTCAGAGATTCAACATTTCACAAGAAGGCCAGGCTTAGGAAAGAGATAGGAGTCAATGCAGTTTTAAAGGGCCCAGGAACAGGAGGGACAGTAACCATCTTACGACAGGAATGGTCTAGCCAAGATACCTGCCATCCTAGATATTGCTGCTGCCATCGTGACACATCTGAGTATGGACCCTCTGTTGGATTCCATTTACCACTATCATAAAGGAATTCAGATCTGTGTGTGTGTGTGTGTGTGTGTATGCGTGTGTGTACATGCACGCACCCCATTTGCTCAGGTTACCAAAAATTAAATGGGTATATCTAATTGGCAAACTTCCCTGGTGGCTCAGTGGTAAAGAATCCACCTGCCAATGCAGGAGACACAGGTTGGATCCCTGGGTTGGAAAGATCCCCTGGAGAGGGAAATGGCAACCCACTCCAGTATTCTTGCCAGGGAAATCCCATGGACCGAGGAGCCTGGCAGGCTACAGACCATGGAGTCACAAAGAGTTGTGTTGCGGACACAACTCAGCAACTAAACAGCAACAACATATCATGAGACTGGTCGTTAGCTGCTACTTTACCATCCTGTATGTTAGGAGTTAGGAAGGAGAGGAGTGCCCTCAAATAAGAAACATATTCCAGAAAACTGTACTTACAAAGCACAGGCTTGCATGTTGAGAAGCTGGATGGTCTCAATGAGGTTAAAGTGAGGAGAAGGCAAGAGCTCTAGCACAATGAGGAAGGCTGTGATCCACTTGGGAAGAGCCTTGTGGTCAGGCTCAGAAATTTTTGGTGTTATCTAGGAAAACATGTGCATATTATTTCTCTATCCAGATCATAAACTCCTTGATTTAGAGAAAAAAAAAATCTTTCCACCCAACCCCTACTCCATGCTGCCAACTGCATACATATATAGCAGTAAGCACAGTACGTTGTGCCTGCAACACAGGAGACCCAGGTTCGATCCCTGGGTTGGGAAGATCCCCTGGAGGAGGGCATGGCAACCCACTCCAGTATTCTTGCCTGGAGAATCCCATGGACTAGTAGGCTACAGTCCATGGGGTTGCAAGTCGGACACGACTTAGTGACTAAACCAGCACCATAGTATGCTGTACAACACAGGCAATCAACACAGTGAGTCGTTTCAAGTAGAGCAGAATATAAGGGATAATAAGTTGATACGAATTCATTAAAAAAAAGAATAGAAAAAAACAGATGAAGAACAGGCCACCCGTAGAAACTTAGAAAGAGGTTTTTCTCCAAACTCTTCTAGTTCACCTTTTAAGTCCCTAGATACACCACTTCCCCCTTTTCTCCTCTTCCTTAGAAGGGTATTGGAGGAAATAGCACTTGAACATGGGCTTAGTTAGACACAATTTCCAACCCACGCTATGCTACTTACCAGCTTTGAGACCATGGGCAAGTCCTTAACCTCTCTGATGTTCAGTTTCCTTGTTCACAAATACGGCCTTATGGTGATGACAATTTACCTAACAAGGAGGTTCCCTTCTGTTGCCTCTGTCTTTCTCTTACTGAGGCACCAAATCTAGTCATGCCCTCTGAGTAGTTCTTCAATGCTCTTGGGGTTTGTTTCTCTCCTTCCTGGCCCCAGTCCAACCGTCATACATCTTAAGGGAGGTAACTTGTGATGCAAATAAATGAGACTTTACTGGTGCAATGACAGGCCGTCAGAGAGTTATTTTTGTCAGGGCATCCTCCACGGCCATCTACATAATATGAATTGGTAATCACTTTTGCTGTAACACACGTGCTAGGCAGTAAGACTTTTCAGCTGTAGTGTATGAAGTTAGTAAACCATTAGGCAGCCGAAAAGTGCAGAGAGGAAGAGCATAATCTCCCGAGCTTAGCTACCTCCATGTAAATCCTGGCTTTAGCACTTACCTGTTGTGTGACCATAGGCAAGTTACTGAAACCCTTTGCACCCAGTTTCCTCATGAGAAGAGGGAGAAGGGTACATACTGTATGAGGTATTAGATTAAATGATATATAAAGTCCTTAGACCAGTGCCAGAGTCAGAACTAAAATTAGTTGAATAAAATGACTGAACAATCCCTAAATATAAAGAAAATGATACATGTTCTTTTACTATTAACCTTCTTTTATTCAAAACAGCTTAACCCTATAGTGTGAGAGATATGTCAGCTCTGACTCAGAAATAAACACCTCATGCTTAACTAAATGAAGGTTAGGCACACAAAGCTTTATGACACGTGACACATAGTAGCCACTCATTCATAGACTGAGAAGAAAAAAACAGGTGAACCAAGCCCAGACACAGGAAACTTCACCTTCTCTTTCTGTCTCAAGCACACACACACACCGCACACATATCCTTTTTTCTGTCTATGTCCTACATAAGTGCCATATAATATTGCATGAAAGACTTAATTTTTAAATGAGTTGAGTTTAAAGCCATTATAAAAACTAATTATGAACTAATTAAAATTATAGTATAGTGTTTATGATCATGAACTCTGACTCATATTTAATCTCTTTATCTGTTTCGCCTGTTTTTCAGATAAACAGATTAAGTTACAGAGATGGTACAATACTTGCACAAAATGACTGGGAAGAGGAGATACATTTATTGGTCTGTAATAGGTTGTTTTTTTTTTAATAGGTTAGAGTCTTAAATTCTCCACTCACCTAATCTCCACAACAACCCTCCAAAAAAAGACATAGACCCATTTCACAACTGAGAGAACTGAAATCCAACAAGAATTGGAAGCTTGTGCAAGATTATAAAACTGGTAAGTAACAGAGCTATACTTTAGACTTCAGTTTGCCTACTCAAATGCCACGAGTTTTTTTCTTGGTTTCTCAGTTTTTCTCAATTTCCAGTAGCTGGGTGAAGCCATATGAAATTAATATAGAGTTTATAGATCAAATTTGGGATTTGCATGTAATTCAGTGTATATTTATAGATGTGCTGTGCACAAATCATCACAACTCTTTACTCTCGTTCTTGCTACCTTACCTTTCCTTTACTTTCTCAAGTCCACAGCTTAACATCCCATAGGTATGGACACTGATTTGAATGGAATACCATTGGAAAGGACTTTGGAGAAATATAAGATACGGTCTTTGCTCTCAGATGACTACGGTGTAGTTAGGAAGAAAAAATCCTCATGAAAGAAAGGATAAGAGAGCAAAACAATTAAGGAGAGATTCATTTGGATATCAATTCATCTGAATACTCATTTGCCGAGCCCTATGCTTGCCCCTGGTGGATGCAATGATGAGTAAGGGACACAGTTCGAGTCCTTGTGGAACAAGAGGTGAGATCAGTGAACAAATGATGAAATAATCACAGATATAAAATCTGTTCAGAGTGCCTCTCTGCTCTGGGGTCCATCTCCAGGAACTTCTCTGACCTCCGTAGAGCATATATTGATCAGTTAACTTTTGAAGCAGCCTGTTTTTCTTTTACAGACTTCCATTTCTTTGTCTTTGCAGATGACTTTTCTGGCAATTTTGGGATAGAGTCCTCCCCTTAATGTACAGCAAGTATGTAATCAAGCAGGGTGGGAGTGACTGCTTGCAACTACAAATAAGTATCTAGCTTGGGGCAACTAAATAAAGAATGTGATTAAGAACTTTCTTCTTAAAACATGAAATTACAAACCACAGCAGTCTCAGTTACAAGTTTTCTCATGATTTGGGGACAGTCAAATATATTCTTGACGCTTCTTATGATTCTGGTTATAACCACGTAGCCATTGGGTGGAGTACTAGAAAGAGGACTTAATTAGGTACATAAAATGCCAGATGTAACCATTGAGGGAGTGACACACTTTAACTGCATTTTCTTTGTACTTATGGTTGAAATTGTAACCAAATTAGGTACTTTGAAAATAGACAAAGTTTGCACAAACATATTTTATAAAAGGCTTGACAAATGTTAGTGTACAAAATTGTACGCTTTCACTAACTAGAAGCTCCTGTATTTCAGTCAAGTTTGGTTTTCTATTTAACCCAAGTTTTAAGGACTCCTTTAAAATTTCAATTGGCAGTGTCATTTATTTTAGAGAATATGAATTGGATGACAGCATATTTAAATCCAGGCATTAAATCATCTTTTAATGGGAAATTACTATTTCTTGGAAGCTTTTATTTCATTGCTACAGCACTGAAGATCATCTGAATGCTACAAAACGGAGCATTTTAATCAATAATGTGAGTCTGCTGGGTCTTCAGAATTCCTTCCATTACTTCAAGCAATATTTGTAGTGACATCTTTACGCATAACACACAATTTCAAAATTCAGAAATCTTTTGTTTGCTTCATACATTATAAAAATATTAGACTAATAAAAATAAATTCCTTCATAGAAATTAAAGGCATGAATATATATATATATATATTTTTTTTTTTACTTTTAAAAATTTTTTGACGGTGCTGTGTGGCATGTGGGATCTTAGTTCCCCAACTACATCAAGCCAGTGCCCCAGCAGTTGAAGCATGGAATCTTAACCACTGAACCGCCAGGGAAATCCCAGAAAGAATATATAGTTAACAATAAAAGGCTCCAGCTTCTCAAACCACTTAAAATCAACTCAACAACACCAATAATAATAAATGCAATAAAGTGAAGATGGCATCCCATGGTTTAATATTTGAACAAGTGAAAACACATGAATTATTATATTTATTGTACCTAAACAATCTTGTGAGTTAGGAATTATTTTATCTATCTTATAAATAAAGAAACTGTGTCTCAGAGAGGTTAAGAATCTCATCAAATATCACTTGGTTAAGGACTGAGACAGTTAAGATCTGAGATCAGTTTCATCAGGCCTCAGAGCCAACACACTTAACCATGAACAATATAGCCTGATGAGAAGAAAGAAAATCAACTATCAAGCTGCCATAGTAAGCAAAAAGGGAGGCTATAAAGTGAAAGCAGTAGGAAATTACCCAGTGTGACTTCCAGCTGGGTGAAATCATTTTCAGTAACTGAAGAGTGAGACATTTCAAAAGAATAAATATCAGAAAGCTAGCAATTTAGATGTACATTATGAAAATACTGCACAGAATCAAAGTTGATTTTAGTTTCTACCTTGAAAACTATGTGGTGAATAAGAACACAAATCGTGGAATCAGGTTGTTCTGGGTCCAAGCTCTTGCTCTTTTAATAGCTATGCAATTGTGGACTGATAATCTTTTTAAGCCTTAGTTTACAAAATATTTTTTTACCTAGGGATAAAAATAATAATTCTGTCTTAGCCTGGGTTTCCCCTACTAGGAGAGCCCAAGGTAAGACTTCTATACAGGAAGATTTTTCTGGGAAATGATCTTAAGGAAGGCTGGGAAGAGTCAAACATGAACAAATATGAAAGGAAGACAAGGCAATCCAAGGGCAAATGGAGGTAGATCCCTCTGAAGAACCCTTGAAGCATTATGTTAAATGCACCTCATTATGTTAAATTGCCTCTCCAAGGGGCCATGGAAAAGGGGAGTATTTATCCTTCATTCCCAGTTGGTCAGAGTTGCCTTATGTTAACATTCTCCTACTTAAAGGTTTGCATGTGTGTCAGAATAGTGTGGAGTGGACAAGAATAGGAAACCCATTTCATGGTGGTGGAGAAACACCAGGGCAGAAAGGATGTGATACTCCACACAGTCAAAGTAAGATTCTCTAAAAGTACACAAATGCATAACTAATTGCTATAGTAAAAACTGGAATAAAAAGGTGAGCCACAAAATTGTGATAGAAAAAATATCAGTAATTGCCAGAGGCTAGTGGATTGGATAAAGTGATTGACTTCAAATGTGTGGAATAGTTTTGGCAAATGTTCTAGATTGTGAATGTGGTGATTGTTACATAACTATATATGTCACAAAGTTATCTAATTGTACACTTAAAATTGGTGATTTTAATTATCAAAATAATTACTAATAAACATTATACCTCAATATAGTTAATTTTAAAAGAAGAGGTGAGCCAAGCTGTGCAATACACACAGAGATGTCTGATAAGTGCCTACCTCACATCATCGTGAGCAATCAGTGTAGTAATATATCCAAAGCACATTAATTAATACTTACATGAATAACAGTGGCTATTATAATTACTAATCACCTGCTTCAGATAATCCTGGTGATTTTGAAATAAGTGGTAGAGTTGGGAAGTTGAATTAGTTTGGAGGAAGACTGATTCAGCCTTGTACTTATTCAAATTAGAGGACTAATATTAAAACACGCAAGTGACTTAAGACTTTAGAACTTTTCAATGAGCACTTAGTGTGAAGCTGGGTATTTGAGTGGGAACCTCAAAGAAGAGACAGTTAACAGAAAAAAAAGAGTAAATGATAATAACAAGGGAGATTTTGCTGAAAGAAGTTCATCTTTCAATTTCAAGGAATTTGTTGAAAGTACAAAAGAAAGATGAAAACTGACATCCTTTTCATGAATACTTTGTGCCAAGGACTTAGCATTATTATTTTTCATAAACACACTGTTGGGTGGATATGATTGTTTCTATTATAGAGATAAGGAAATTAAGGATTAGAGGTTTTACGCACTAGCTAAAGGCTATGCAGTCACTTCAGACTTGGACAGGTCTGCCTGATCCAGAATGTCTGACTGTAACGTGCCTGCTCTTCCTCGCATACCACGCTTCCAGAAGAGTGAGAGAGTCAGAATTATGGATGGAGACTCAGAGTGGCACAGGTCCGTTGTGAAGATCTGGAAACACATGCTGGATATAATGGCTGATAGAAGGCAATGAAGGATAACTTTTAAGGGAACAGTTTCTTCCATTGGAGTGACGAGGTTCTAAAGGGTAAAGAAAATGTAGACCCAGTGGGTGTAGGTTTCCTGATGGAAAACTTTATCTGTGAAAGAGGAAAGGGAAATACAGTAATATAGGTATCCTCATTCAAGGTCCAAGATTCAGATTTTTATTTGATGCAGCCAGCATAGACCATATGGGTTCATTTGATTTTTTATCTCTTGTGTATGTATATGTCAAAGACAACAATCCTAAGCATCTGGCATTTAAATAAGAGGATGTGACTGCTTTACACCAAAAGACACTTGTTATTACAGGAACGTAGTAGCAGTAGAGCACAGCTGGGTCTTTGCTCTCTTCTTATAATTTCGGCTTCCCTGATGGCTCAGTTGGTAAAGAATCCACCTGCAATGCAGGAGACCCTGGTTTGATTCCTGGGTCGGGAAGATCCCTTGAAGAAGGGATAGGCTACCCTCTGCAGTATTCTTGGGCTTCCCTTGTGGCTGCCATCACTGCTTGCCAAAGGTCTACTCTGTTTTCAAAGAGCAGCCAAGAGATTGGTGATCAGATAGCGAGGCAAAGTCCCGACTATTGTCTCTATCTCTGCTGATTCTAGTTGTTTCTTTAAGTAAATCTTAGAGGGTTTTTTTTTTTTCCAGAATTAAAAAATTATTTCTTAGAAGGGCATTGAGCCACAAGCCACTGCAAGTGTGTAATACAATTATTCTCCCAGATGCAGGAAAGTAAGGGGCAATGAAGAAGACAGCTAGTGACTCAGGGAATAGGAAATGTGATGATAAACCTTTGACAAATCATTCATTCAACAAAAATTTATGAGAACCTTTCTATGCCATTCTAAGTGCCACAGTTATATGAGAAAAGAAAACTGAGAAAATCTCGGCCTCTAGAGAGCTTATACAAAAATTAATATGCACAAGCAATTAAATATACAAAATCAGAAAGAGCAGCTCTAAAGAAAAACTTCGGGCTAAGAGGATAGTGATGTGAGGTTATTGTCTCAGCAAAGTTCTTCCAAAGAAGTGCATTTGGATAGAAAAATGATGGCAAGAGAATGAACCATCAAACATCTGTGTAAAGATCTTTAGGGAGAGGAGAACAGTGAGTACAAAGTGTTTGGGAAATGATGGGAAAATTCTTATTCAGTTTGCGGAACAGCAACAAGACCGCATGGTTCGAACATGATAGCAGAGGTGGGAACTAGGCCTAGATCATGTAAGGGTAGTGCTGCAATCCTACTGGTAAGAAAGGTGGTTAGATTTCCCCTTACACGTGATAGAAAGTCACTGGCAGAGCTAAGCTTGGTGCTCTGTGGTGACCTAGAGAAGTTGGATGGTGGCGGGGGGCAGTGAGTAGGAGGGAGGCTCAAGGGGGAGAAGATATATGAGAATAGTTACAGCTGATGCATGCAGTTAGTATAGCAGAGACTAACGCAACATTGTAAAGCAATTATCCTCTGATTAAAAAAAAAAGTCATTGCAGTCAGCAAGAAGGGCATCATTTACGATCTCAGGGGCTGTTGCAAGCAGTCATGAGAGAGATGAAAACATTCTTGTTTCTCATCTTTTGCTGAGACAGTTCCCCATCTCTCTAGCCTGGGAACCAACTGCATCTTTCTAGTTATAGGGCACAGTAGACATGCCACCCTGGGTCTTTACATTGGCAAATGGTAAGTTTGCATGTGAGTACTCAAAATTGTACTGGTGTTTCTGATGAGCATAATTGCCCCAGAGGCCAGCCTGTAAAATGAGTTTTTCTAGGAGAGGGAAGAATGCCAGATGGTAGGCAGTCCTAGTAGATAGGACTAGGGCTCATTGAAAAAGTCCAGGACCTAAATAATCAGGATTCAAAGAAACAAATGTTGCAGTATTTAAATATTGCAAATAAGGAGACTTGGCTCCCTCCACTGACACCAGTGCTTAGTGGTGAGGAACCTGTGTAGAGTCAGAAAATGCCTGTAAATCTCAGAGAAATGGTTGGAATGGCATTTTGCTGGGTGGAGGAAACAATACCCCACAACTAGTATCCCTACCTACTGTTAAATCTATAACTACCTCTGCCAGTCAATAAAACTTTCTCATGTTTGTTACATTTTTACTGTTTCCAAAGTCCTTTCGTGCATATGATTTGTTTGACTTTCACAACTTTGGGAGATGGGTGGAACAGGTTAAGAGCCTTAATAGTCACAGGCAAGGAAGGAGGGATACAGAATCATCTGTTTAAGGTCATCATGCCCTTTAGCTTATTAAGGGACAGACAGAGACATGCAGGTCTTTCGATTCTTGATTCAAAGATTCATACCTGACAGCAGGCTATTTTATGTGGATTGTAATGATGTTGAAAATATATGGACTAAATAAAAGTTTTGTGTGCCGTGTGCCAAGTCACCTCAGTCATACCCGACTCTTTGTGACTCTATGGACTGTAGCCTGCCAGGCTCTTCTGGCCATGGGATTCTCCAGATAAGAATACTGCAGTGGGTTGTCTTGCCCTCCTCCAGAGGACCTTCCCAACCCAGGGATCAAACTCATGTCTCTTAAGTCTCCTGCATTGGTGGTCTAGTTCTTTACCACTAGAGTCACTTAAATTTTAGGAGTTAAAAAACGCCAAGTAGCCCAAAAGGAGAACACTTACTGTATAGGAGCTGAAGCCGTGGCATGCAGAGATACCAAGAAAGCAGACTGATCCAGACCACAGACTGGAGGCACCATATCTTTGCTTTAAATACCAGCAGGGAGAAGGATTTAGTGCATGACTTTCGAAGATCTTTCCTGGCTTCGAGTGTAGCTCATGAACTTGTCCTCTTTAGCGTTAAACCCATATATTTAACGAGGCTGCTAGAATAAAAAAATATTCACATGCAAGTGTTGCTCATTTGTATATATTTAACTTTCATACAGCCCAGGCTTGCATGTATTATATACTGACACTCATAAAGGGCCTTTTCTGCAGAGAATCCATACTTTTACTTACTAGTTATTGTCATTTAGTTGCTAAGCCGTGTCAGGCACTTTTACAGACCCCATGGACTGTAGCCCACCAGGCTCCTCAGTCTATGAGATTTCCCAGAATACTGGAGTAGATTCCCATTTCCTTCTCCAGGGGATCTTCCTAACCCAGAGATCAAACCCATGTCTCCTGCATTGGCATGCAGATTCTTTACCACTGAGTCACCAGGGAAGCCTACTTACCAGTTGGCAAACAAGTATTTTAAGCAATCATTTGACAGTTTAGCACCCAAAGTATCACAACTTTTATATTTACAGCTGTGTTTCTATTGTCATTTAAACACTTGCACACCACCCTTAGGATAGGACACGAAAGGCAAATTAAAATAAAAAGGCACTACCAGGTGATGCAATAACACTGAAACAAAGGCTGAATAATCTGGAAACAAAGGCTGAAATAATTTGGAAGGCTAAAAGATAACTTTTTGGTCTCAATACAATGCTTAACTGTATATTCAATTACATTAAAAGAATATGTATTCATTATTTATAACATAATTCTGGAAATATATGGTTGAAGATTGAGTTTAAAGAGGCAGGGTGTAGCAATGGAAGAAACTGACAGATTCTAAAATTATGTATGGATAAGCAAAATAAAGTATTTCAGTGATACAAATACAGAGAAAATTTCTCAAGATCTCAGAGGTTATGGAGAAAATACATACCTTTATCAAAAGAACACAAGAAAGATCCAACTTTTTTGTTAACAAAGCTGAGAGAAGATGAATATCAGCAAAATCAGCATCAAAATATTCAGTTTTGCACAAAATTTTCATGAAATGTCTTTTTCACATGTCACTTCAAATATGGTGCAGAATCAAGAAATATTAAATATACAATTATATAAAATTATAGAAAAATTATTTTGTTTTTCTTTTTATTTAATCTACATAAAGCAAAATCGGTACTATGTGTTAAATCACAATATCTACAGCATCTAGCAGAGCACCTGGTATATGCGAAAAACACAAAACAAATCACATGGTAAACATTTTATTAGACTCAAACAATGATTAATCAAGAGGTAAATACCAACACTTGTAAGATAACTACCAATTTATTATAGTTACATGTAAGTCTACCACTTAACTTATGAATACCAACATTTCAAACACCATTCCAAAACACATCAAGTAAGCAATTGCCTATAGTCTGAAATAGAGAACAGATAGCAAGGCATAGGAAAAATAAAAAGATGATTTCCAGTTCCACAGTTAACCAGGGACTTCACCAAAACACTTCTCTCAGGCCTATTTTCTCATCTGTAAAAGATACTTCTATGTTCAAAAATGTCTATAGAAGGGGGCAAAAAATAGAGGAACATGAAAATTGAAAAAGGTCAAGTCTTCCTTGGTTATGTTCTCCTTATTCTTAAATCAGGCCATACCTGCCCCCAATTCAGTCACTCCCTCCTTAGCACTCTCCAGACCCTCAGCTCAGGCCGCTACCTCACCGTTAGTTCATCACCACTTATCTATTTTTCCTCTCTTAGGCAGTAATTTTTATCTCCCAATTATTGGGGAGCTGGTAGTTGTTAAGGTCTCAAAGACATAAATCAATTCAGAGGAGCCTGTGAAGAGTGTGACCATTCACTCTGTTTGAGGTTGAAATGCTCAAGCCACTAAAAAACTCTGAGATGGAGCAGGGTTCAGTGCAAAATGGCTTCGTCAATTCTTAACTCATTACGAAAAACGCACTGTACAATGTGCCCCTCACAAGTCCCCGAGGTGGGTCTTATTAATGGTTCTCTTGAACAAGCCAATGTCTCCTGAAGAAACTTGACCAATGCCATCTAACTTCTAAGGGGCAGAGGCTGAATTCGAATTTAGGACAAACGACTTTCCACCAACTGTGCGAGACGGGATTCTGTCTGAAATGCAGGAAAGCTGGGTTCGATTCCTGGGTCGGGAAAATCCCCTGGAAAAGGACATGGCAACCTACTCCAGTATTCTTGCCTGGAAAATCCCATGTACGGAGGAGCCTACAGTTTATGGGGTAGCAAGAGTCGGACACGACTTAGCGACTAAACCACCACCAACCGTGTTAGATAACTTATTTGCATCCCGGAAGTTGACCCTACCAGCTGCAAATAACCCTGCGCAGGATTCCGGAAGGAGGCGCTGCTAGAATCTCGCAGAACTGGCCACGCGCGGGCCTTTTAAGGGGTGGGGTCCCCTTAAGGAAGGCAAGCTTTTTCTCATCCGACAAAAAATAACTCCTCAACCGGGAAGGGGTTCTCTCCGAGTACCGCCCATTCTAGGCGGAGGGCCGGGCAGATAGATGGACGAGGACCACCAGGCTGACCAGCTGAGGGCGGAGCTCGCCCGTCGGCTGGCATCAGAGATTGGTTCGGAGAGAGGGGAGGCGGCAGCCCAGGAGAACCAGGAGCCCGGGACGGGCGCCAACCCGGTGGGATGGGACCAGCAAGGCCCGTTGAGAAGCGAACTGCCGGACCGAGAAGGCCGGGAGGCGGCCGCGGGCCCGGAGGGGGAACGGGAGGCGGAGGAGCCCGGGCCGAGTGGGGCAGGGGGCGGGAGCGAGAGGGAGCCGGGTAGCCCGCAGCCCGGCGGGCCGAGGGGCGGGAAGCTGGTGGGGCGGAGAGAGAGGCGGGGAGAGCCGCGGGAGGGTCAGAACCGAGAGTACTGGTGGAAACCGGGAAACTTTCATCCCGGCACGATCCGGGAGATGTGCTGGGAGCGGCCCAAGAAGCGCTACCGGGAGAGGGCGCTGAAGCTGAGCATCAAGAACCCGCACAAGTGGAAGTACCGGCAGGAGAGGAAGCCTCACGGGCTGACGCCCCCGAGGCCGGCGGAACCCGAGGGCGACGTTTACAAAGAGGACCTCTTGATCCCGTCCGCAACACGGCGGCCCACCGTCAGATTCAGCCTCCAGGCCAAATTTCGCCGCCAGTCGCAGTGGTCGACCGTCTGCTCCCCCTCGGGCAGCGTCATCAACGAGCTGGCGAAGATGGGCGACCCAGACGTCCTGGAGATGGTGCAGCAGCAAGGTGGGAGCCGGCTTGCGTGGCGCGGGGACCCCGGGGGGACGTTGGCGGCCCCGCCGCCCGGATCCCGGGGACGTTCGTGGATGCGCTGCGCCCCGCGCGAGACAGCGCCCGCCAGGCGCACGGTCCCTGCCCGGGTGGGTGACCGTGGGCGCCCGAAGCTCTGTTGTTTTTGCGCCGCACCCGAAAGGCCAGTACCTGTGCCGTGCGACCCCTCCCTCCGTGCTCTCCCGGACGCGGCCGAGTGCCGGCCGGCGAGGCGGGCTCGCTGGGCGGGTGAACCGAGGTTCCCCGGCCTCTGAACTTGGGCAGAGGAAAGAATGAGCCTCCTACCAAGGGGAGAGCCCAAGCTTAGGGCGCATGACGGCAGTTCCCAATGTGGGCCCTCGAGTCCTGTTGCCTGTTTCTATTTGCCAATTACTGCTCAAGCTTTGAGATCCTTGTTAATTATGGGAGGAGCAGACTGAACCCTAAGGTCCATCAGTTTGAGACTCCTATGCACCTGGAGAGGCTGCTGTTTCACAAGCTTTCATTGAATTTTTAGTTTCTTTGGAAAAATATTTGTCCATCGTTTGCTCCGGGGTTTCCCATCTCCCCCTACCCGTGATACTTGGGCTTTCCTCCTGAGCTATGCCAGAGGCCCCAGGAACCAGCCAGAAGGTAAACAGGTGTGGGTCCAGGGAAATACCAAGCCCTCTGGGACAGGATGGGACAGAGACAGGGCCAACCTCTGGAAACTTCCCTTGTGGCCATCCCGGACCCATATTCTGTGGGTCTGTTTTAGTACACATTTCCTGAAAATGCACGTATTTTCCTGGGTCTGTCTCCAGGGCCTTCAATGATATTCAGTTCTCTCACTGACACTTGACTTTCATGTCTTGTTAAGAGTTAGATCTGAACATGGAAACTGGGGGTTTTTTGTAAAGTGATAAATGATCTAAGGTCAATACTATTTAGTCTTCAAAGACACCAAAGAAATAAAATGCTTTATTTTATTATGCATCCTCCTCCTCCCCTTAACAGCTTGAGATATAATTTACATACAATAAGAATCACCCACTTAAAAGGTACAGTTCCAATTTTAGTATATTTACAATTTTGCTATCATCGCCATAATCTAATTTTGGAACATTTTCATCACCCCAAATAGAAACCTCTTAGCTGTCGCTATCCCTTCACCCACCTCCCCACCTCAGGTACCCCCAGCTCTGGGCAGCCTCTAATCTATTTACTGTCTCTAGGTTTACCAATTCTGAACACTTCTGGTAAACAGACTCATACAACATGTGATCTTTTGTAACTGGTTTCTTCCTCTTAGCATAGTGTTTTTGAAGTTCATGCATGTTATAACTTGTATCAGTGCATTATTCCTTTTTATTGTCTAATAATATTCCATTGCATAGATACATTCATACTTTATCTGTTTATCAATTGATGGACATTTGAATTGTTTCCACTTCCTTGGAATGGAAGGAATTCATTACTGGAATTCATTACTGTGAATGATGCTGCTATGAACATGTATTGCAAGATTTTGTATGAAAATATGTTTGTATTTTTCTTGGATATACACCTAGTATTGCAATTACTGAATAATATGATGGCTGTATATTGAACATTTTGAGAAATTGCTGAACTGTTTTCTGCCTCATTTTCGTATTTTCACAAGTAGTATATAGTGACTCCAATTTCTCCACGTCTTCACTAACATTTGTGATTGCCTGTCTTTTTTATTTATAGCAACCCAGTGGTTGTGAAGTGCTGTCTCAATGTGGTTTTGATTTACATTTTCTCAGTGACCAAAAGTGTTGAGTATCTGTTTCCGTGCTTATTAACTATTCATGTATCTTCATTGGAAAAAATGTCTATTCAAATCCTTTTCCTGTTCAAAAAATTTAGTTAGTTGCCTTTTAATTATTGTGGTGTAAGAATTCTTTATGTATTCAGAGTATATGGTTTGCAGATATTTTCTTTCATTTGTGGGTTCTCTTTCCATTTTATTGATGGTATCACTTGAAGCAACTCCTCCCTTTTTAAGCAAAAATAATTAAATATAGAGGGAAATACAGCTACCACCAGGGAAGTCCCCCACAGCATAAAATTTTAAGAGCTACTTTTATTCTTGTGTTTTAATATAAAATGGATTTCTTAGAGTAAATTTCCCAATATAGGTAAGCCTGAATCTGTGTATTACATATTTTCTAAATCACCTTTGAAGAGAAAGTTAAACAGTTGATTTACATGTGATAAAATTTCTCCCTGGAGAGAGAGTATTTACACTGTGCCTTTCAGACATAATAGATTTTTCTATGATTTGTTATATTTTCTGTTTATTTTCTTTACAGTTGAACACAGAAATAATCAGTGATCTCCAATTAACTGTTCTCCCGCAATATAATAATTTTTAAAGTGAAATTATAAGGGCAATGTGTAATAGAACATTAAATTGTTATGTAAAGCAATGCTGCTAGTAAAATGTCAATGTTGCTGAAATTGACCTATTGACTGATCAACATTGTTAGCAAGTTCTGATTGAAATATTAGTTTTTTTGTCTGTGGCTGTATTTATGTTTATGTTATTTTATACTCCTGGAAGAAATGTAAACTGAGAAGACCATTTGGTAAATCCAAGGGCTATTTTTGGATTCTTGGTTCACTGAGTGTGTATTAATAATGTGCTTTCAGTGAAAACTCAAAGCTGTCTTTGGGCTGGCATAAATTTTGACTCATGTTTTATGATTCTCCATAGTGATCGATAGGGCTTCCCTCATAGCTCAGTCAGTAAAGAATGTGCCTGCAATGCAGGAGACCTGGGTTTGATTCCTGGGTCGGGAAGATCCCCTGGAGAAGGGCATGGCAACCCACTCCATTATTCTTGCCTGGAAAATCCCATGGAAAGAGGAGCCTGGCAGGCTACAGTACATGGGGTCACAAGAGTCAGACACGACTTAGAGACTAGAGAGAGAGGGAGAGAGATAGTGATCTATAGTGAACCTTTGGTAGTTCTTGTTTCTAGGCCACAGCAAAAGTGGCCTAATCAATTCTATTGACTTGAAAGGAAGTTGCAGGAATAGCTAGAAGCTGGTCTAGAGTTGTTGGCTTCAAATCCTGCCTCTTCAGATAACGCCTCTGTGTTGATGGAGGTTTGTAGACTATGCAGTTTCTTCAACTGCATATTCTCTGGGTGTGGAAGTGTATTTGGGTCTCTGACATGTGCAAACGTCTAACTGTGTGGGAGAGAGAGAGCGCAAGAAAGTGAGCACTGTGTGAGAGAGGGAGCGTGGTGTTTGAGGAAATGCATCCATCTTCTTTAATGTCTCTGCTTTTCTGAAAGGGATGCTGTTTACAAAGTGCACTCCACCTGGTTCTCGGGGAGTTTGCAGTCTTACATAGGGTGGGGGAACAGGGCTGTGCTGTGTGTGCTTAGTCGCTCAGTCATGTCCGACTCTCTGTGACCCCATGGATTTTAGCCCACCAGGCTCCTCTGTCCATGGGGATTCTCCAGGCAAGAGTACTGGAGTGGGTTGCTCGGCCCTCTTCCAGGGGATCTTCCCAACCCAGGGAGAGAACCCAGGTCTCCTGCATTGTGGGCAGATTCTTTTACCCTCTGAGCCACCAGGGAAGTCCCAAGAATAGTGGAGTGGGTAGCCTATCCCTGCTCCAGGGGATCTTCCCAACCCAGGAATCGAACCAGGGTCTCCTGCATTGGAGGCAGATTCTTTACCAGCTGAGCCCTAAGGCCAGGGTGCTATTGGAGCAGGGAGGAGGCTAACCAGGGGCCAGATGAGGAGGTTTCTGGCGAGGCTTGAAAGGAAGATGTCAAAACTGTTGTAAAGTGGAAAAATAAGCAAGAATGAGCTAAAAAAAGAAACAGTTGTTAGGTCCAGGGTGAGGAATCAGTAAATTGAAAGGCAAAAGCATGAGAGAGAACTATTACAGATTGGAGATAATCTGAAGAAACTATATCGTCAGCTGGTAAAGAATCCACCTGCAGTGTGGGAGACCTGGGTTCGATCCCTGGAGAAGGGAAAGGCTACCCACTCCAGTATCCTGGCCTAGAGAATTCCATGGACTATATAGTCCATGGGGTCGCAAATAGTCGGAGACGACTGAGCAACTTTCACTTCCATCCCTTCCACATTCTGAAATAAACACTTTGCATCAACTTCTGATAACAGTTTGAAAATATTTTTCAAACTATTTGTTTTATGTTAAGTACAGCAAAAATAATTAGAGTAAGTAAAGGTTAGTGTTTCCAGTTTTTCCATTTTCTTTTCTAAAATACAGAATTATAAAATATTCTATAACTCGAGCTTAAGGTGTACATTTTTTGCTCTGTGCTTGGACCTGTGTTTAATTCTATGCATAACAGTGACTGTTTTTGTCCTCAAGAAAAGAAAAGCCTCCCTACGCCAGTGTGCAAGTACAGTACATTGACAGACAAGGCATGCATTTTCTTAGACTTCTATTCTTTATCTGCTTATTAAAAGAGTTTGCTAGATTGGTTTCCTTTTTTTTTGGGAAGTCCAATAAGAGGTAGTCAAGACATTGTGGAATTTTGAGCTGTACATCTAGACAGTATTCATGAGTAAAACCCTTTGATAATGATACTGTGTGGCATTTTATATATGTCAAATAATTTTTACTTATATTTTAATCTTTTAGACGAGAAAACCTGTACTCAGAAAAGTTAACTGATATGGCTATATCTATAGCATGTTAGTTTAGTACTTTGCTTACACTAGCTATTAACTGTTTAATAGATCCTGCAACAAAAAGACCTGAATACAAAGTATATTCTTTTATCTTTATTCTGACACTCTTCAACTTATCCAAAGACTTTGAAATAGTTGTGCAAATTAATAAAAGTATAGAATATATGCTAATAATAATAACAGTATCAACAAGAATAACATTCATGATCTCCTCTGTGCCAGTGACTGGCTGCATGAAGCAATTTACATGCATTTTCATTTAATACTTACACACATCTTAGAAAATAGTATAGACACTAAAACTATTTATATGATATTTGGTAGCTTTGAATTTGGACTTCCCAGGTAGCACTAGTGGTAAAGAACTCGCCTGCCAATGAAGGAGAGATAAGAGATGAGGATTCGATCCCTGGGTCGGGAAGATCCCCTGGAGAAGGGCAAGGCAGTCTGCTCCAGTATTCTTGCCTGGAGAATCCCATGGACAGAGGAACCTGGCGGGCTATAGTCCACAGGATCGCAAAGAGTTGAACGCGACTGAAGTGACTTAGGATGGCACAGCACACAGCTTTGAATTTATGCTATATTCTTAGATTGCAAGGATGGCTAGGAAATGTGTTTTTTTGTTCTTTTTTTGTGAGAGCTCATTGCTGCACCATATAATTAATATTTTGTTAGTAAAGAACAAGGAAGAGAAAGGATATTTGTGGGGAGCCAGCAGCAGCTGCTGTATTAATTGCCTACCATTAATAATCTTCCTCATTTCAGTAAATGGATTCATGAATTGCTCAAGTCTAGGCATCTTTCATCTTCTTTGTCTCTCCACCTGCACAGCTGCAATTTGATAGCAATTTGTTTTCCATTTTTACTGAGATATCTACAGTCCACTTAGGTGCCTTCATTTGCAGGGTTTCCAACTGCAGGCCAGACCCCCATCATCTCTTGTGATTTATTGCAGCAACCTCTCATGATTTGTTTCCTTTCTGAGTTCTCACTATCTTTTAACACATCCTCCAGTCAGCAACTAGTGCTTTTCATAAAATTTAAATGTAAATACTATTTAAATACTTTTTCATGGCTTACTATTTCACCAAAGAAGAAATCTAGTCATACAAGGTCCTCCACAAATGGTCCCCCACTCCATGCCTTTCCAACACCTTCTTATACCTCTCTGCCATTTACCTACTCATCTCTAACTTGGCCTTTGTTTCCTCAACACCTAAAAAACTGTTCCTGTCTTGCAGCCTTTGCATGTTCTTATGTTTCTTGTATCCTCTCAACTTTCACATCTCAGTATAATTATTACCCCCTCAGAGAGATTTTCTGAGTTCCTGTGTCTAAACCGCATCCCTTCTTGCTTTTCTCACTCTCTCTGTTTGCTCTTTTTGTCTCTTGTATAGCATTTATCACAGTTTTGAGTCTGTCTCTTCTCAGTTCAGTCGCTAATTCATGTCTGATTCTTTGAGACCCCATGGACTGCAGCACGCCAGGCCTCCCTGTCCATCACCAACTCCCGGAGCTTGCTCAAACTCACGTCCATGGAGTTGATGATACCATCCAACCATCTCATCCTCTGTCTTCCATGTTTCTTCCTGTCTTCAATCTTTCCCAGCATCAGTCCTTCCAGTGAATATTCAGGACTGATTTCCTTTAGGATTCACTCGTTTGACTCCTTGCAGTCCAAGGGATTCTCAAGAGTCTTCTCCAACACCACAGTTCAAAAGCATCAACTCGTCAGCACTCAGCTTTCTTTATAGTCCAACTCTCACATCCATACATGACTACTGGAAAACCATAGCTTTGACCGGACGGACCTTTGTTGGCAAAGTAATGTCTCTGCTTTTTAATACGCTAAGTTGGTCATAGCTTTTCTTCCAAGGAGGAAGTGTCTTTTAATTTCATGGCTGCAGTCACCATCTGCAGTGATTTTGGACCCCAAAAAATAAAGTCAGCCACTGTTTCCGTTGTTTCCCCATCTATTTGCCAGGAAGTGATGGGACTCAATGCCATGATCTTAGTTTTCTGAATATTGAGTTTTAAGCCAGCTTTTTCACTCTCCTCTTTCAGGTTCATCAAGAGGCTCTTTAGTTCTTCTTCGCTTTCTGCCATAAGGGTGATGTCATCTGCATATCTGAGGTTATTGATATTTCTCCCAGCAATCTTGATTCCAACTTGTGCTTCATCAAGCCCGACATATCGCATGATGTACTCTGCATACAAGTTAAATAAACAGGGTGACAGTATACCTTGAGGTACTGCTTTCCCGATTTGGAATCAATCTGTTGTCCCATATCCAGTTCTAATGATTGCTTCTTGACCTGCATACAGATTTCTTGGAGGCAGGAAGGTGGTCTGGTATTCCCATCTCTTTAAGAATTTTTCAGTTTGTTGTGATCAACACAGTCAAAGGCTTTCACGTAGTCAATAAAGCAGAAGTAGGTGTTTTTCTGGAACTCTCTTGCTTTTTCGATGATCCAACGGATATTAGCAATTTGATCTCTGGTTTCTCTGCTTTTTCTAAATCCGGCTTGGACATCTTGAAGTTCATTGTTCACATGCTGTTGAAGTCTGGCTTGAAGAATTTTGAGCATTACTTTGCTAGCATGTGAGATGAGTGCAATTGTGCAGTACTTTGAACATTCTTTGGCAGCACCTTTCTTTGGGATTGGAATGAAAACTGACCTTTTCCAGTCCTGTGGCAACTGCTGAGTTTTCCAAATTTGCTGGTATATTGAGTGGAACACTTTCACAGCATCATCTTTTTGAAATAGCTCAACTGGAATTCCATCACCTCCACTAGCTTTGTTTGTAGTGATGCTTTCTAAGGCCCACTTGACTTCACATTCCAGGATGTCTGGCTCTAGGTGAGTGATCACACCATCGTGGTTGTCTGGGTCATGAGGATCTTTTTTATATAGTTCTTCTGTGTATTCTTGTCACCTCTTCTTAATATCTTCTGCTTCTGTTAGGTCCATACCATTTCTGCCCTTTATTTTACCCCTTTTGCATGAAGTGTTCCCCTGGTATCTCTAATTTTCTTGAAGAGATCTCCAGTCTTTCCCATTCTATTGTTTTCCTGTATTTCTTTGCATTGATCACTGAGAAAGGCTTTCTTATCTCTCCTTGCTATTCTTTGGAACTCTGCATTCAAATGGGTATATCTTTCCTTTTCTCCTTTGCCTTTTCTTCTCTTCTTTTCTCAAGCTATTTATAAGGCCTCCTCAGACAACTATTTTGCCTTTTTTGCATTTCTTTTCTGTCTCCTCCACTGTACTGTAAATTTAACAATAAAGAATCAATGCACATTACCAATTATCACCACCATTATTATCATCGTTGTACTGACAATCAGTGGCAAGAACTGTGAAAAGTCTGAGACTTGACTGCATTTGAAAGTTGACAAAGTAGCCTGTTACAATTTCATGGTTACTGGTAGAAGATTATGAGACACCTGGAAGGGAGACAAAGAACAGTTTACTATCACAGCATTAGCATTAACCAGAGTAGCAGCATATGTCAATTTCCTATTCCCAGGTTGTCACAGGTCAGTGCAGAGAGGGCCTGAATATTTGATATGTGGTTTGCAATACAGGACAGCAATCTGAGCTTAGGGAACTGGAGTGTTTTTTTTGGCGAGTGATTGTATTAATTGTATCCCAAAATTTACCTACCCTGAAGTATTCATCCGTAAGCAACATATTTTGGTTTTTGCATAGTTAAACTTTATGTAATTGAAATATTGCTAATTATTTCTGCCTTTTTGCTGAACTATTTCTGGGAGAGTTATGTTTTTGCATCTAATTAAAACTAATTCAATTTTGTTGCTAAATACCATACATGGTGTGATTATACTACATTGTATTGATCCACTTTATTGTTTCTGGATATTTGGGGTGATGCTGGTTTTCTGAGTGTTGTGTGCTCAGTCATGCCCAACTCTTTGCAACCCCATGGAGTGTACCCCACCAGGCTCCTCTGTCCATGGGATTTTATCCAGGCAGGAATACTGGAGCCTTTTTCTTCTCCAGGGTATCTTTCCAGCCCCCAAATTGAAAACACATCTCCTGTGTCTCCTACATTGGCAGGCGGGTTTTTTTTTTTTACCACTGAGCCACCTGGGAAACCTTGGTTTTCTGGTTATTACCAATAATACTGTTATGAACGTTCTTGTACCATTCCCATAGTGCATGCATTTCTACTGAATTTATAGCTAAGATAGCATTTGTCAACTTTTTTTTTAAATCTCAGAACCCCTTTATACTTTTAATAATTATTAGGAACTTCAAGGAGCTTTTGTTTATGAGTTAACTTTATTGGTCATCCAAGGATATTCACTTTTGTCACTTCTGTTCAGCATAGTACCAGAAGTTCTAGCCAGACCAGTTAGGCAGAAAAAGGAATAAAAGACATCTAAATTGGAATGGAAGAATTAAAATTGTTTCTGTTCACAGATAATATGACCTTTTAAATTTTGAATTCTCCCTATTCAGAGTTTTAACATATTGTGATCAGTTGGCCATTTTAACATGACTTTTTTTGTTGTTTAATTTAGACAGACGAGTCAGTAGAGAAGAACGTTATTCCAAAGCAAGTGAGGTAAGTTAAATATATGTGTTAGCTTCTTATAAGTCAGAACAAAAATTGAGGCAAGGTTAGATATGTACTTCATATGAATACTTGGGTCTTTGTACTTCGGTTATTTGTTAATACTACATTCTTCATGTTTTGTCCTCCAACCTATTAATTTTTAAGTAAAGCAAATTCCGTGTTTCATGTAAACTTAATATTGAATCTTTCTGGGTGTTATAGGAGATAAAACATAAGTTTGGATTTGTTTTGAGACTTTCTGTGATGTAAACTCAGATATGCTGAGACTTGTTATGCAAGATAATAGTATTTAGCTTAACACTGCTTGACTATAATGCAAGGAATAATATTTGATGGCTTTTTTTGTTAGAGTTAGCAGTATCTGATTAGTGCATTTTTACTGAGGTATAATTGACATATAATCTGATATTAATTTCTGGTGTGCAACGTAATGATTTATATTTGTACATACTGATGAATGTCACCACAATAAGTCTAATTACCATCCATCATCATACAGAGTCACAGATATTTTTTCTTGTGATGATAGCATTTAAGATTTATTCTCTTTTAGCAAATATACAATACAATACCATTGACTGCAGTCACTGTATCATATATTATATCCTCATGACTTATTTGTAACTGACTGTTGATACCTCCTGACACCTTTCAACCTTTTGCCTGTCTCCAACCACCTCTTTTCTGGCAACCACCTATCTGTTCTGTGTGTCTGTAAGTTGTGTTCTATTTTGTTTATTTGTTTTATTTTCTAGACTCCTCGTGTAAGTGAAATCATACAGTATTTGTCTTTCTCTGTCTGATTTATTTCACTTAGCATAGTACCCTCAAGTTCCATTGATGTAGCAATTGGCAAAAATTTATTCTTTTTCTTATGGCTAAGAAATATTCCATCGTGTGTATGTGTGTGTGTGAGTTCAGTTCAGTCACTCAGTCATGTCCGACTCTTTGCGACCCCATGAATAGCAGCACACCAGGCCTCCCTGTCCATCACCAACTCCCGGAGTTTACCCAAACTCATGTCCATCGAGTCAGTGATGCCATCCAGCCATCTCATCCTCTGTCATCCCCTTCTCCTCCTGCCCTCAATCCTTCCCAGCATCAGGGTCTTTTCCAGTGAGCCAACTCTTCACGTGACATGGCCAAAGTATTGGAGTTTCAGCTTCAACATCAGTCCTTCCAATGAACACTCAGGACTGATCTCCTTTAGGATGGATTGATTGGATCTCCTTGCTGTCCAAGGGACTCTCAAGATTCTCCTCCAACACCACAGTTCAAAAGCATCAATTCTTTGGCACTCAGATTTCTTCACAGTCCAACTCTCACATCCATACATGACCACTGGAAAAACCATAGCCTTGACTAGACAGACATTTGTTGTAAAGTAACAAATGCTTTTTTTTTTTTTTTTTTTACAAATGCTTTTTAATATGCTGTCTAGGTTGGTCGTAACTTTCCTTCCAAGGAACAAGGGTCTTTTAATTTCATGGCTGCAATCACCATCAGCAGTGATTTTGGAGCCCCAAAAAAATAAAGTCTGACACTGTTTCCACTGTTTCCCCATCTATTTCCTATGAAGTGATGGGACCAGATGCCATGATCTTAGTTTTCTGAATGTTGAGCTTTAAGCCAACTTTTTCACCCTCCTCTCTCACTTTCATCAAGAGGCTTTTTAGTTCCTCTTCACTTTCTGCCATAAGGATGGTGTCATCTTCATATCTGAGGTTATTGATATTTCTCCCAGCAATCTTGATTCCAGCTTGTGCTTCTTCCAGCCCAGCATTTCTCATGTGTGTGTGTATGTCCATATTATTAATTTATCCATTCATAGGTACTTCAGGTAGTTTCCATATGTTGGCTATTGTAAATAATGTTGCAGTGAACTTAGGGCTTCATATATCTTTTCAAATTAGTATTTTCTTATTTGTTGGATAAATAACCAAAAGTGGGATTGCCTGACCCTGTGGTAGTTCTGTTTTTAATTTTTTGAAGAATCTCCATACTGTTTCCCATAGTATCTGTACCAATTTTTTATTCCCACCAGCAGTGCATAGAGGTTCCCTTTTCTCCATATTCTTGCCAACACTGTTATTCCTTATCTTTTTGATAGTAGCCATTCTTACAAGAGTAAGGTGATATCTCACGGTGATTTTGATTTGCCTTTCTCTGATGATTAGTGATGTTGAACATCTTTTCATGTGCCTGTTGGCCATCTGTGTTTCTTTGGGAAAATGTTTATTCAGATCCTCTGCCCATTTTTTAAATTGGATTGTTTGGATTTTTTGCTATTGAGTTGTATGTGTATTTTATATATATGTATATATATTTTGGTATTGACCTCTTATCAGGTGTATGATTTGCAAATATTTTCTCCCATCTGGTAGGTTGCCTTCTCACTTTGTTAATGATTTTCTTTGCTATGCAGAAGCTTTTTAGTTTGGTGTAATCCCACTGGTTTTTTTTGTGTGTGTGTGTGCTGCATTTGGTTTTAGAGTCAGATACAAAAAATTGTCTCTGAGACTGATGTCAAGGAGCTTACCACCTGTGTTTTTTTCCTGGGTTTTATGATTTACGATCTTACACTCAATTCTTTAATCCATTTTTAACTAATTTTTGTGTATGGTGTAAGATAGTGGTCTAGTTGCAGTATTTTGCATGTGACTATCCAGTGTCCCTAACACCCCTTACTGAAGAAGACACTGTCCTTTCCCCATTGTATTTTATTGGCTCCTTTGTTATAAATTAATTGATCATATGTAATGGGTTTATTTTGGGGCTCTCTGTTCTGTTCATCTATATTTCTGTGTTTATATCAATACTATTATGTTTTGATTGCTATATTTTTATAATATAGTTGGAAATCAGAAGGCATGATGCCTCCAAATTTGTTCTTCTTTCTTAAGATTGCTTGGGTTTTCAGTGTCTTTTGTGGGTTTAGGCAAATTTTAGGATTGTTTATTCAGTTCTGTGAAAAATGCCATTGGAATTATGGTTGATTGAATTAATCTGTAGGTTGCTTTATGTGATATGGACATTTTAACAATATTAAGCTTCCAATCCATCAGCATTAGATAGCTTTCTACTTATGTGTGTCTTCAGTATCTTTCAGCAGTGTGTTACGGGTCTTTCACTTCCTTGGTGAAATTTATTCTTAAGTATTTTATTCTTTTTGATGCAATTGTAAATGGGATTGTTTTCTTAATTTCTCTTTATGATAACTCTTTACTAGTGTGTATGGAAGTGCAACTGATTTTTGTGTATTTTTGTACCCTGCAGCTGTACTAAATTTAATAATTAGTTCTTAACAGTTTTGGGGGGCCAGTCTTCAGGATTTTGGTTATATTAACTCATGCCATCTGCAAATAGTGACAATTTTACTTTTCCTTTTAAATGTAGTAGGCCTTTTATTTATTCTTCTTGCCTAATTGATCAGGCTAGGACTTGCAATATTGTGTTAACTAAAAGTGTCAAGAATGAGCATCCTATTATTATTCCTGATCTTACAGAAAAAGCTGAAAGCTTTTCTTTTGAGCATGATGTTCGCTGTGGGCTTGTCATATATAACCTTTCTTATGGTGATATATAACTTAATAATTAATCAAAAACTTCTCAACAAACAAAATTCCAGGACCAGATGGCTTCACTGGAGAACTCTACCAAACAACATCTATCGTTCTCAAGCTCTTCCAAAATATTGAGGAAAAGGAAACACTTCCAAATTCATTTTATGAGGCCAGAACTATGCTGGTACAAAAACCAGACAAGGACACCACACAAAAAGAAAATTACAGGCTAATATACCTCTTGAACACATGTACAAATATCCTTAACAAAATATTGGCAGGAAGAATTCAGAAATACATTAAAAGGATCATACACCATGGTCAAGTGAAAATTTATTCCAGGGATGCAAGGATGGGATGCAAATCAATCAGCATAATACATCACGTTGACAAAATAAAAGACAAAAATCATATGATCACATCAAAGATAAAAAGAATATGATACCAAAAACCATTTGACAAAATTCAACATCCATTTATGATAAAAACTCTTCGTAAAAGGAGGTAAAAATCAGAACAGAAATAAATGACATAGAGACTAAAAAGACAATAGAAAAGATCAATGAAATTAAGAGCTGATATTTGAAAAGATAAATAAAATTTATAAGCTTTCAGTTTCAACTAAGAAAACAAGAGAACCTAAATAAAATCAGAATTAAAAGAAGAAAAGTTATATCCCTGTTGTGCTTCGTTGCTCAATCGTGTCCAACTCTTTGTGACCCTATGGACCATAGCCCGCCAGGCTCCTCTGTCCATGGGGATTCTCCAGGCAAGAATACTGGAGTGGGTAGCCATGCCTTCCTCCAAGGGAACTTCCCAACCCAAGGATTGAACCCACATCTCTTATG
This sequence comes from Giraffa tippelskirchi, assembly GCF_054371585.1. Lineage (NCBI taxonomy): Eukaryota > Metazoa > Chordata > Mammalia > Artiodactyla > Giraffidae > Giraffa > Giraffa tippelskirchi. Next base: position 25,606,007 of record NC_137284.1, read on the forward strand.
TATCCTGCATTGACAGGTGGGTTCTTTACCATTAGTGCCACCTGGGAAACCTCATGTACATACAGAATTTTGCATCCAATTTCATGTGTTTCATAGCTCCCTTGAGTTGTAGGTTTAGATTGTGCATAGAGAATCTAGAGTTTTTGTTATTGACAGTTGTGTGCTCTCCACTGCATTGTTATTAACAGTGCTGTGTCTTCTCCATCGTGCTATTAGGACCTGAGAAGCAGAGAGTCCAGTTTTCTCATCTGTCAAGAACCACGGGTAAGTAGCCATCAGTAGCACACTTTCTTGCATGGACATGATGGGTTATCTTTGTATAATCAGCAGTTATGACTCTTAGTTCACAGTTATTTTTCAAATTCTTATACATGATATTTGATAATTTATTTGCAGACAATCCATTGCTTGTGAGGGAAAAGGTGTCATCAGGCACATTAGTTAGAATGGTGCATAAAGCATAGCACTTTGCTTGCATTTTACTTTCTCAGTTTTAGAGATGAGAAAATGAAGGGTGGGAAAAGTTTAATGATTTGACCAAAATTAAACATATGTTTAGGGGGCATATCCTGGACTAGATTAGAACTCAGGTTTCCAAGGTCTAATTTAGTATTCTTTCTCCATACATCTCTCATCTTACCTGTAGGTACACACCTAAGAATAATCATGAAGAAGTACAATTTATTTAGCAAATTTGAATGTCAATTAAGAGGTAAATAAAGGCATTCGAAATTTTTTATTAGTTGCTTAGTAACTAAAAGATACCATTTGGGAAGGTGAGGAAATAGTTATTTTCTTACTGACAGTTTTGATACAAATGTTTTCCTTTTCGCTAGCATACTGATCTTTATGTTCCAGAATGAAGGTTGTGGGGTTGATCAAAATAAAATAGCAGAAATTTTATTTTTTAAAAAAATTTTAATTTATTTTAATTTATGTTTATTTTTGACCATGTTAAACACTTACCTGATTCCCAAGTTGAAAACCATAGATCAAATAAGGTTAAGTGGAGCCTAAAGCTTATGTTATTTTGGTGTCACTTTTTAAGAAGAATAATAGGACAATAATTTATTTTAAAATCTCTACAAAAATGTTTGACTGTGAGAATGAACACATAGCTAGAATCCTTCCTAAATGCTTGAAGAGACTGATGTAAGAGGCACTGATACTTTGACTTTATTATTTGAAGGTAAATCCATCTCCGTTTGAAACTATGAATCAAAGCATTTCAAAGAAAAATTTCTTCTTTCTTTTTTTCCTCTTAAGTCTTCTGTAGTAAACATTTTTATTTAGTTTGTCCTTCCAGTTCATCCTTTACTTTTCTCTGTGTCCATGTCTAAATACGTATGTGTATTTACATTTCTCCTGCTTCTTACACTAAAGATAGCATACTCTGTATATTGACCTGTTCCTTGGTTTTCACTTAAAAACATCCTGGAATTCCCTCTGTATTATGTATCGATTTCACTCTCATTTGCTAGTATGTGACATAGTATTCAATTGTGTGGGTTTAGGATAATATATTCATCCAGTCTTTTACTGATGGACCTTTGGGTTGTTTTTAATCTTGGAAATCTTTTCTTTTTTTTAGTCTTTAACCCTTGGGAATCAGGCTTATAATATTTTGGCCAAGTGTATCTTTCTAAATAGTATTTAACCATCAAAAATAAAGGCATATGTAATTTTACCATATATTACCAAATTTCCCTCTGTTTTGCATTTCTAAGAAATATACAAGTGTTCTCTTTCTCCAGAGCCTTACTAACAGTGTTTACTGAGTTTAGATGTTTGCCTGTCTGTTAGGTATAGATAGTGGAGCTTTTTCATTTACTGCTGTATCCTTGGGTAACATAAACTTGCATACCTCTCAATATGAGTGAGACATTTATCTTTTTTCTACATTTATGGTCATTTTCATTTATTTTGCTGGATCATTCTGTTTATATATTTTGTCTATTTTCCTGTCAAGCTGTTAGGTTTTCTTTTTTTTTCCTTGATTATTTTGGGGGAACTGTTTACATATTTATTATCACCTCCTTGCCCATGAAGGAAATTGAGAGGGGACAATTGTTAGAACCCGGGAGACAGTCAGTGAACTTCAGTGGAGGGAGGGTTAGAGCTCTCCTGAATCCAGCCTCAGAAAGGAAGAAATTTACACTCTCCTCCCTCCTTCCAGTCATCTGTAGGAAGCCAGAGATGAGAGGAACTCTTTGATGTCTATAACCAGTCACCCTCCCAAGGAGAAAAAAGCAGGGTAGCGATGGATAGAAAAGGGATCTGCTGAGACAAACCGAAGATATCAGCTGGATATCATTGGATGTATTTCCCTTTTGGGAAAAAAAAATGTAATCCAACCATTATTATGCTAGAACTTCCTGACTAATGATTCTAATAACTTCGGAAGAATTCACACAATTTAACCTTTTATTTTAAGGTTAAAGTAGAAGATCTGCTGAAAGACGGCATAGCAACCCACTCCAGTATTCTTGCCTGGAGAATCCCCTTGGACAGAGGAGCCTGGTGGGTTATAGTCCATGGGGTCGCAAAGAGGCAGACATGACTGAGCCTCTAAGCAGAGCACAGCACAGCACAGTCAACAGTGGATTTGATTGAATACCTAAGTGTTGTTGAAAGTGTTAGTTGCTCAGTTGTGTCCAACTCAGCAACCCCATGAACTGTAGCCTCTGTTCATAGAATTCTCCAGGCAAGAATACTAGAATGGGCATTCCCTTCTCCAGGGGATCTTCCCGACCCAGGGATTGAACCCAGGTCTCCTGCATTGCAGGCAGATTCTTTACTATCTAAGCCACCAGGGAAGCCCTCTGAGCCACCAGGAAGTCATCAATACCTAAATGGCTTGCTGAATAGCTAGGTTAGAAGGATGCTAAAACCATTAAATGAGATACAGAAAAATGAAGATTATACCTAAAAGAACCTGTCTTAGAGTGAGTGCCATTTGTGTTTAAGGGGAATAGTTTGAAAAGCTATTAGGGTTTAAAGGAGGAGGAATGGGTATTAGAAAATGCACTAGAGGCATGCCTTAATAACAACCAACATGCTCTTAATGGTTTTAGGGGGGTGTAGATTTTACTTACCTCAGGGACAATTGTTCAAATATTTTATGACATGCATGGCATAGGTGCAAACCATCCAGAATGTACATTTGAATAAATGAACCAGAAGCAATTAGCATCAATATAGTTTAGTATTTCTAATTGGTCCGAGTATCTACTTAGATAGGATTGCTCTAGGACTGAAGACATTTAATTCCATCCCCTGGGGATCTTATTCAGTTTCATGGTTTTAATTACCATTGATATGTTGCCACACTCAATTTGAAGTTTCTAGTATAGACATCTCCCCTGACCTTCAGGCTTAAATATCTAAGTCTTTCCCCACTGTATGCATTTGAATGTCTAAAGACATTCCAATATTTATGTGTCTAAAATGTATTTTTTCCCCAGACAAGAAGCTGCTCAATTGAAATCTTTCATATCTCAACTACACACGATCTGTTCTTCTAGTTGTTCAAGTTAAAAATTATCATCACTATTGTTTATACATTACATACAATAAAATGCATGTTAGGTGTACAGTTTGACAAATTTTAACAAATCCCAGCAGTCAAGATACAGATTTCCATTACCTCAGGAAAAAAGCTTCCTTTTTTTCTGTTTTACCCTTGCCCTAGGCAAGCTCTGATTTTTTAAAAAATTTTTTTTCTAAAGTGACATGTGAGTGGAATCATACTGTATATACTATATTTTATGTCTGGCTCCTGGAGTTTTTGTTCAGCACAATGTTGCTGAAACTCATCCATACCTCCATGTGATACTGATAAATTGAATCTTGTTGAATATCTCCATAATTTTTTGGTTTCTTTTGTTTTATTGCTAAGTAATATTCCATTGTATGGATATACCAGCATTTGTTTATCCATTCACCTGTTTGATGGATATTTGAATTGTTTTCAGCTTTATAAATGAAACTGTTAGGAATATTCATGTAAGAGGTGTTTATATAGACATATATTTTCATTTCTTTGTGTTAATTTCCTAGGAGAAGTTTTCTGGGTCATATGGAAAGAGTATGTGTAACTTTATATGAAATTGCAAAAATGTTTTTAAAAGGGGTTGTGTATTTTTCATTCCCACCAGTAATGCGTGAGAGTTGTTGCTCTCCGAGCTCCCGAGAACTTGATATTGTCAGCTTTTAATTTAGTGGTTGAGTGAATGATATCTCATGGTTTCAGTTCTCATTTCCCTGATGAATGATAATGTTACACATCTTTTCACGGGCTTATTGACCATTCATACATCTTCTGTTAACTATATGTTCAAATCTTTTCTGTATTTTAGAAATTGGATTATCTTTTACTAACTTTTAAAAAGTTTGAAGGCAAGACCTTTGTCAGTTTTGTGTATTCCAAACATCTTCTCCCAATCTGTGACTTTCCTTTTTTTTTTAACTTAACACTGTTTTTAAAAAAAACAAATTTTCAAAGTTTCAAAGTTCAGATTCTCATTCTTTTTTTTTTTTAATGAACCATGCTTTTTGTGCTCTAAGAAATATTTGTCTGTACCAAAGAGAGGAGATTTTCTCAGATTTTCTACAGTTTTATACTTTTAACTCTTACCTTTGGTCTGGGATTCATTTTGAGTTAACTTTTGTAGATGATTTATGGTGATAATTAAATTTATTTGCTTTTTACTATGCATATGTAGCACGTGCTATCATTTCCTCATAGAACCTTTGTGGAAACTGACCATGTAGGTGTGAGTTTATTTATAAACTCTGCTTTGCCCCATCATATGTCTATTCTTCTGACAATATTACACTGTCTTGATTACTCTCAGTTCAGTTCAGTTCAGTTCATTCGCTCAGTCGTGTCTGACTCTTTGCGACATCACGAACCGCAGCACGCCAGGCCCCCCCCCATCCATCACCAACTCCTGGAGTTTACCCAAACCCATGTCCATCGAGTCGGTCATGCCATCCAGCCATCTCATCCTCTGTCGTCCCCTTCTCCTCCGCCCCTAATCCTTCCCAGCATCAGGGTCTTTTCCAATGAGTCAACTCTTCGCATCAGGTGGCCAAAGTATTGGAGTTTCAGCTTCAACATCAGTCCTTCCAATGAACACCCAGGACTGACCTCCTTTAGGATGGACTGGTTGGATCTCCTTACAGTCCAAGGGACTCTCGAGAGTCTTCTCCAACACCACAGTTCAAAAGCATCAATTCTTTGGCGCTCAGCTTTCTTCACCATCCAACTCTCACGTCCATACATGACTACTGAAAAAACCATAGCCTTCACTAGAAGAACCTTTGTTGACAAAGTAATATCTCTGCTTCACTTTATAGTAAGTGTATGAAAATCAGAGTGTTTCCAATTTACTCTTCTTTATCAAAATTGTTTGGCTACTCAGAATCTACATTTTTCATATAAATTTTACAACCAGCTTGACAAGTCTAAAAAAATTATTATTGATTTTTTGATTGGTATTGCTCAGAATCTATAGATTAATTTCAGGAGAATTTACATCTTAACGATATTGATTTTTAAATACATGAACATAAAATATATCTCTGTTTTGATATGTTTTAGTATATATCAGCAATGTTTTCATTTTTAATGTGCAAGTATTATACATATATGTTAAATCTGTCCATAGATGCTTCATATTTTTGATCCTCATGTAAATATATATTTGTTTATTTCCAATTGGACATTGCTCTCTCTCTCTCGTATCTCTATCTTGGATTTTAAAAATATACAGATTTAAAACACCTGGCATAATAATTAAAAAGTTAGGACTTAAGGTGTTCAAGTTATGTGTAATGAAAGACAGATATTATTGCCAACTTCTGTGTAGCACCAGTAATAAAAGTTTTCAATTCTATTTATAGAGAAGAGGCTCTAACATATCTTTTTACAAATAAGTTAGATTAAATTTAATGAGTTGAAAAGACACAGACAAGTTATGCTTATGGTAAGTTTATAATAATGTGAAAACTAATTTTAATATCATGGTAATATTATTAAAAAGGCAAGAAAAATGTGTGCATTAAATGTAGCCACTTATATTAAAAAATTCAGTGCTTGGACAAAACTAGAAGTAAATACACTGAACAGTTACTAAAGCAGCAAGGAAATAGGAATGATTTTAAAAATACATTTTTAGTAGGTTTAGTGTTACTGTTTTATAATGAAAAGTGAACATATTTGGCACATGATGGAAATATTATAAGGTTATTAATTCTAAATTTTTAGTCTATGGAATGTTAATTGTATCATTTTGTAATCAAGTCCTTTGGTGATCTTCATTTAATATATTTAAAATTTTATCACAGAAGGCTTTTTACCAGTCATTTAGGTAACTTTTTATACCTTGCATTCTCAGCATTCTTAATGTGGTGGTACTGGTTAAACCATGACTCCAGGGCCAACTTATTCTTTAGGCATGGGAGGCACAAAATACTTTTTGGAGCCCATGGAAATGTTTTAATTTTAATTTATTTTAAAATCAAAGTTTAATCACATCTATTATTTTTTATTAAAAATTTTAATAGAAAAAGGGACCCATGAAAGGCATAATATGGTCCTATATAGCTTCTTAGAGTATGAGTGTTTCATTTCCATTAACAATTCTGTGATGACTCCTGGTAAAACATCTGAGAAAAGTAATAACTTGTGGATCTCATGAAGGATCCCAAGAAAATTAAAAGTGCTAAGTTGAAATATTTCAGCCCAACACAAAATAATATGCTTTATACAGTGACCAACATCCATCATGTATCTGTCTTTTTTTTTTTAAGTAACGGCAGTATTAACTCATGTATACATAGTAGGCTCTTCAGTTTACAGAGCTGAGACTTCCCAGCTTAGTCACCAGTTGCTTGGGTCTCTAGCATGTTCCAGAAAAACAACAGTTTAAACAAAACGTTGCATGGCAAGAACTGAAATTCTTTATTGATAATTTAATTAGATAATTTATAATTTCATTATACTATGAAATATAGTACTTGCCTTTTTGTGCCATAGGTTGTTTTCCTTTCAAATATTATTGATTATCCCAGATGTTTTTTTAGTGAATTGCTTTCATATTCTAAAAATAATAGTAACTGATGATGGAAGACAACTCAGCATTTAAGTAATTAAGTGACTTTTTCCTCCCAGTATTCTGCTAATGAAATATTTTAATTGTAATGAAAGATCGTTAATCTTTTAGATCTGATTAAAGCTTGGAACCTCTTTCTAAAAAAAGTAGTTACACACACACTTATATGGTAATGGTAACTTCAGTATTTTTTTCAGTAATGAAATATTTTACCCTATTGGGTGAGCTTTTCATACCATACATGGTCCCAGAATAGCTGTAATAATTTTGCTTTCTTTGCCTGATGTATATAGGCATACATAACAGAATTTCTACTACATCTATTTTACTTTACATTTCCATTCTCATGTTTTCCTTTGTTATTTTTTCTGTTCTTTCTTTCTTAATCCAGGTCCACAAATGTTTATTATTTAAAGTTACTGTAAAATGATTTAGGGAAATTTACTTCAAAGTCCCTTTTTTTTTCTTTCATTTATTCTTTATTGTCTTCTTCCTATTTTTGCTCTTCTTTTCTTCTTACTGTCTTCTCCCACCTTCCAAATCTTAAGTATTACACATATACATGCATATTCACACGAGCGATCATACTGGGGTTTGTTTGTTTGCATGTCTGTTTTGGAGGAAATCTTCTTTAATTCTGGGCAGGATTTGCTAACATTCTATTGATTGCTTCACAGTCTGCCAAGCGATACAATTTGTTCCTGAGGCGGCGTCTTCTGGTAACCAGTATGGAATGATACTGCCTGTGCTTTGGATGGATGCATTGCTAGCCTGAGTCATTTTTGTTGCAATGAATGCTGTTAATTTGAGGGACTTTGTCATTGGTTCCTATTCCCCAGGCAACTGAGATTTTAGAATGGTGATTCATAATCTTTTCGGGGTCTGATTTAAGCTTTGGAACCTCTTCCTTAAAAAAATGTAATTGCAAACACACAAATACACACACTTGCACATACACACTTTCAATTTACATACAGTTTCAGAAGTTTATGAATTCCCATGAAGAATCCAAGTTTATGAACCTCAGAATAACTACCTCATTCAATAGCCACCTGGATGTTTGCCTTACTATAAACAGGCATTTCCAAGAACAAATACAAATAAAATCAAATATAAATAAAAAGATACACGCACACATTGCAAAAAAAGTGATCTTAATGTCATGTCTTGTGCAAAACAAAAGAATGAGATGTTTTCATAGTTCTCAGTTATATGTAACAAAATTACCATGTTTTTTGCCCCAGATGACTTCAGCCAGTTTCTGTGAACAGTCCTAAGGACGTCTACCTCATTGTGTTTACAGGGCTACTGGTGATTTCTCTGTATTTTAAAAATTTTTTACAGTTTATAGTTAGGGAATGACATAATGATAGAGATTTGGGTTTTTCTAGGTAGCCTTTCATTTTTGAGAGAAGGGAATGACATATGCTCATGGACAGAGGAGCCTGGCAGACTGCAGTCTGTGGGGTTGCAAAGAGTTGGACATGACTGAGCAACTAAGCACAGCACATTTTGACTGAACATTCAGGAAATAATTGGATTAAATAGTCTAGCTACTTTGTTTGTTCCCTAATGGAAAAAAACTCTGAGTGTGATTTTTGTTGATTTCTATATGCACATCTTCTGTCTCCAGAACTTCTCTTTGTGGACCTAAATTTAGCTGTTCAAACAAGCAATATGAATCTTTACCAATATGTGTCATTTAAAAAAAAAAACTCTACCAGGCAAAATATGACTGACCAGACTTAGAGCAAAAAGATTATTATTTTTCCCTCTAATTTTTTGCTTTGATTGTATTTAATCTAATTAGTATTATTTTCCCTTCTCCAGTGTGGTTATTTCATAAAATATGCTAATCCTGTGACAACTTACAAGAGCTCAAATAATTTTTCATTTTGTTCACTTTTTTAGTGATTTATAATCAAGATCTATAACATGATAACAGTTTGAATTTTTCATGTTTTTTTTTTTACTTTCTTTTATGAGAAGAGAGATGACTGTGTATCCTTTGGGGTGCAAAAAACTCAGACATAACATTTAAATGACTGAATCTTGATATGTAATCTCTACACTCCTTGAATATTTTTTGTTTCTTCGTTCTTTTTTCACTCATTTCCTCCTGTGCATTGGGAGCTAGTTCTTTCTGAGACATACCAGTTATGTATTCATATAAATAAAATACAGTTATTCTGTTCATAAACCACAGATCAAACATGAGATTTTTTTCTTATTCTTACTTGAACTGATCTACATCCAGTCTTTTTTATGGGTGATTTGCCTGGCCTGACTTGAATGAAAAGCAGCATAGAATACCATCAAAGAAACTCATACACTGAAGTAAATACCAGTTATGAAAATTAAAAACCCAGTTTCCCATTCACTAGTTAGCTCAAGCAGTTGGAAAGTTGTCTATGTTATAAATTTGCATCACAGGGTTAGAGAGATCTCTGATATGCACTGTATCATCTATTTACATCATTCTAGGTATTATATGTGGACTGTTCCAAATATTAACTATTACATATTACGTATAAACTCCCAAGAGGACCAAATCAGTGAAACTTAAAATCTCCTCTTTTTGAAGCTCTCTGATGTTTTTATAGTTTTGAAAGGGGAGGAATTAATGAACTTACATGTGAAGGGTAAATTTGCAAGTTTGACCATTTTACTGAGAGAATTGATAACACAGATTTAAACAATGGATTGATTTTGGCTCACTTAAATAATCATTGTTGAAAAGGAGATTTGTATGTGAGTTTACTTGAAGCCAGCTAGCAAGCTAACTTGCTTTCTAATTTTTAGCTGCATCTTGATTTTATTTTAATCCTTCAAAAAGTTAATTAAAAAGTAGAAATGTTATGAAAACATAGCATGAGCATTAATTATGTTTTTGTTCTTGCAGTGAGATTCATTAATTAGTCTATAATTAATTATACCCCTAAAGTAGTATGTGACCATGAATTATTTGTTGGACTAATTGGTATTTTGCTTAATGAAGTAACAAGTCTCTCTCTGAATATGCTTTTGGGATCAATGTATACATTTATTCATTTTATATTTTGGTATAATTGTAGCATTTTTATTATATGTGCATGTAGTCAATATGCTTAGTTTCATCTTGAGTCTTCATTGTTTAATATGTAACTTCTTTATGGATGTGACTTTCTAAAATAAGCATGATCTTCCACTGATGATGGAAGATCTGTCATCTGTCATTTCCAGAAAATGAAATTAGATGGTGACCAAATTTTAACTTAATTTCTTTCATGTTTTTGCCATCTGAAAATAAAACTAATTTAAAGCTGTGCCATTCATGTCTCCTGCAGTTTAAAAAAGATGAACAAAGCAAAGATTCTATCTTCTTCAGAGATGGGATTAGGAAAATTGATTTTGTGCTTTCCTATGTTGATGACATAAAGAAAGAAGCAGAACTGAAGGCGGTAAGTACTTACGAGAGAGAGATGGGAATAATAAAAAGAAGTACATTCCATAATTTGACAAGGAAGTTTCCACTGAATTACTTTGTAGAAGTTAGCAGCCCCGGAGTATTTCTGGAAGCAGAAACTGAGTGGAAAGACTACAAAATATGCAACCCAAAAATGCATATGTAATTTCAATTTTTTTTTTTTTTAACATTTTGGACAGTGGCTTCTTTTTGTAGCTCACCTTTGTTCTTAAATGTGACCACCAGAATTTGAGGTGTATGTATAAATATAATATTTATCTTTTGTATTCAATTTCATTTCAGCTTTCATTAATCTATTCTATCTGAAATAGCCTTGACATTATGTTCTTTCTGAACTTACATTATCACTTTCTAAACTTACATTATTTATTTATTTTTTTAACTTGTTTACTGTCTCCAACACCATAAAGTAAGTTCACAAAACCAAAGACTTTATCTTGTTTGTTACTGTATACTCAAATGCCTAGAGGAGTAGTTGGAGAATAATGGATGGTTAATAAATATTGGTTGGTTGGTTTAGTGCCTGAGTTGTGTCCAACTCTTTTGCGACCCCATGGACTGTAGCCCGCCAGGCTCCTCTGTCCATGGGGTTTTCCAGACAAGAATGCTGGAGTGGATTGCCATTTCCTTCTCCAGGGGATCTTCCTGATGCAGGGATTGAACCTGGGTGGCCTGCTTTGCAGGCTGATTCTTTGCTGATTGAGCCATTAAATATTTGAGGTGTCCTGCAGTCCATGGGGCCTCAAAGAGTTTGATATGACTTAGTGACTGAACAACAACAGCAGTGGGTAAGCATATAAATACACATTTACTAACATGCTTAACACAGGAAATAAATGTCCCATAAAGTAAAAAACTAGAGACATTATGTAAGTCCCTGTACATATCTCTCTCTGCCCTTTTCTTCTACTCTTTCCCTGGAAACTCTTCCACCAGGCCATTAAAATTCATTCACTGTCCCCACTTTCAGCTCTAGTCTGAATGTCTCTTCAAGCCTAGCTTCTCCTGGGGATTTGATTCCTTCCCCAGCAGCCCTCTTAAGTGGTGGCGGCTTTTCCCCTGCAGACTGTCTTTCCGGAGATGGATGAATGCCTACTCTCCTTGTATCTTGATTCCAGTCCTTCCTCCCTTGCTTAGCCCTAAAACTCCTGAGCTTCAAATCTCATCAATTATCACTACCCAGCATTGTTGCTGCCCTTATTCTGTCCCTGATCTTCCAACAGGGAAGATTTTGTTGACAAAAAGTTTCTCAACAATTTCAGCTCCTGGTTCACTATTACTCTCTACACCCAAGCTCCTTTTTTAATTATTTATAATCTCAATGCATGTATAGATGATTATTTTGGCATCCTGGCCTCTCTGTTCCTTGAACTCCCTTTTCCAGTTATCTTAGTCTCTAATTCAGCCCTTCATTTCCCTAGAACTTGCCATTACTAATAGCTACAACTCTTTACAATCTCATTCCAAGTACTCAGGTGTCTGACCAATACCCTTCTTCCTTCAACTGCACCAGGACCAGATTAAATATAATTACATTAATCTTCTTACTGCTGCTCCTTATCTTTATGCTCTTTTTTATGCTTGTTCAGTTTAAATCTCATATCAAATTATACTTTATGGCATATGCCATCAAACCCCTTGCTCCTCTCTCAATCATACTTAACTTTGCAAAACAACTTAGTTAAACCCAACTGTCTACCTACTGCATGCCAGAACCATGCAGGAAGAAAGACATATAACTCGCTTACTGACTTTATCTCGTATTTGTGCCAGTGGACCTCAACTAGGTCCTTAATGCTGTCTGGCAGTCACACTTTACTTCTTTAAATTATTCAGTTTCCCAATCTGCTGGATGACTGTTTTATAACCTTTTCTCTCTCTTATCTTGGATGTATCCTCCTTATTTTCAAGCTTGGCTGACCACTTTTCTAAGTCACTGAGAAAACTGAAGCAAGTAGAAGATAAATATGAATTTTCATTACCATATCTGTCCATCTACCAGTATCTTCATCTGTGTAATCTACCTTTCTTTCTGTTACCACAGATGAGCTGTCTATCCTTCTATCTAAAGCCAAGAGCTCTGGTTGTGTCCTGAATCCATTTTTAGGGATCAGAAAGACTACCCCCAGGTTTGCTGATTCATTAAAAGACCTCACAGGACACAGCATGCAGCCATACTCAATGGCTATGTTTTATTGCAATGAAATCAAAGAAAGGCAATGCCAAAGAATGCTCAAACTACCGCACAATTGCACTCATCTCACACGCTAGTAAAGTAATGCTCAAAATTCTCCAAGCCAGGCTTCAGCAATACATGAACCGTGAACTTCCAGATGTTCAAGCTGGTTTTAGAAAAAGCAGAGGAACCAGAGATCAAATTGCCAATATCCGCTGGATCATCGAAAAAGCAAGAGAGTTCCAGAAAAACATCTATTTCTGCTTTATTGACTATGCCAAAGCCTTTGACTGTGTGGATCACAATAAACTGTGGAAAATTCTGAAAGAGATGGGAATACCAGACCATCTGACCTGTCTCATGAGAAACCTGTATGCAGGTCAGGAAGCAACAGTTAGAACTGGACATGGAACAACAGACTGGTTCCAAATAGGAAAGGGAGTATGTCAAGGCTGTATATTGTCACCCTGCTTATTTAACTTCGATGCAGAGTACATCATGAGAAACGCTGGGCTGGAAGAAACACAAGCTGGAATCAAGATTGCCAGGAGAAATATCAATAACCTCAGATATGCGGATGACACCACCCTTATGGCAGAAAGTGAAGAAGAACTAAAGAGCCTCTTGATGAAAGTGAAAGAGGAGAGTGAAAAAGTTGGCTTAAAGCTCAACATTCGGAAAACTAAGATCATGGCATCTGGTCCCATCACTTCATGGGAAATAGATGGGGAAACAGTGGAAACAGTGTCAGACTTTATTTTTTTGGGCTCCAGAATCACTGCTGATGGTGATTTCAGCCATGAAATTAAAAGACGCTTACTCCTTGAAAGGAAGGTTATGGCCAACCTAGATAGCATATTTAAAAGCAGAGACATTACTTTGCCAACAAAAGTCCGTCTATTCAAGGCTATGGTTTTTCCAGTGGTCATGTATGGATGTGAGAGTTGGATGGTGAAGAAAGCTGAGTGCAGAAGAATTGATGCTTTCAAACTGTGGTGTTGGAGAAGACTCTTGAGAGTCCCTTGGACTGCAAGGAGATCCAACCAGTCCATCCTAAAGGAGATCAGTCCTAGGTGTTCATTGGAAGGACTGATGTTGAAGCTGAAACTCCAATATTTTGGCCACCTCATGCGAAGATTTGACTCATTGGAAAAGACCCTAATGCTGGGAAGGACTGGGGGCTGGAGGAGAAGGGGACAACAGAGGATGAGATGGTTGGATGGCATCACTGACTTCATGGACATGGGTTTGGGTAAACTCTGGGAGCTGGTGAAGGACAGGGAGGCCTGGCGTGCTGCGATTCATGGGGTTGCAAAGAGTCGGACACGACTGAGCGACTGAACTGAACTGAACTGAAGTAAAGCAAAATCAGCAAAAGGAAAAAGATGCATGGGACAAAACCAGAGAAAACCAGGAGCAAGCTTGTACGAGTTCTCACCAGGTGGACGGGAGTCATGAGATGCACGTGATTTTTCCAGTAACAATGTGTGACATTGCACTGGAAGTGTTGACTGCTGGGGAAGCTTATTAATGATGCAGCGCTGTAGGATTTTACTTGTCACCTTCTGCTGAGCTCATACCAATATTTCATAGTCCTGAAGGGAAGCTGTTGTTCAGTATAAATGACATAGTTTGCACAAAATAGATGAAGTGAAGTCAGCCACTCTTAGTAGTTCTGAGAGTGGTGGGAACACTCCCCCAAACCAGTTTCCCAACACCAGAACCAACCTTGTAGGCAGGCCTCTCTAAGAATAGCCGTTGTAAGCCTGTTACAGTATGCCTACTTAGAGACATTGCTTTTATCATTCTTTCTCCCTTAAACTGCATTTTGTGTTGTTCTTTACTGAATCATTTCTTTCAACAAGTGAATGTGCTCTTAATTTTTCCATATTTAAACAATAAAAATTTAAAAAGCAAGAACAAAAACCTTCTCTTGATCTCAGTTTCCCTGCCAGCTACTGTCAATATCTCAGTTTCCTTTTGGCTCAATTTTCTCTTAAACCCATTCCTGTCAGGCCTTAAACTCACCCACTCTGCTCATCTTTATATAAATGAATCTAGTGTTCAAGTCTCAACCCTCATTTTGCTTGACCTGTTAGCAGCATCTGCCACCACTTATCATTCCTTTCTCTATGCTGCACATTCTTGACTTGGCTTCCAAGTCTCCACATTCTTTCAGTTTTCTTCTTATTTCACTAGCCACTCCTTTTCCGTCTTTCCTTCTCCCTGATCCCTTTTAGCAGAGTGCCTTAGGTTCTGTCCTTTATCCTCTTTTTGTCTCAATCTACATTGATTTCTTTGATGACACATCCAGTCTTACAGTTTTAAAATTGAAGACCATGTTTGTGCTAATTCTGTTTACTTTTCCACTTCATACTTCATTCCCATATGGCTGTGCTGTATCTCTACTCAGAACTCTTACAGAATCTCAGACTCAGCAGGTCTAAAATGAACTCCTGGACTTCTCCCCAAAGCCTGATTCATCTACAAGTCTTCCTCATCTACAGTTATTTGTCATATATTTCAGTAGTTGCAAAGGACAATTTATAGTGTATTGTAAATGGTCCTTAAATCACTTTTTAGCTTATATCCCTAGAAGGTAAATGTCATGGCAATTTGGCACCCATCATCATTTATTTTAAAAAATAAATTATATGAAGAAACTTTTATAACACTTCAAATTTTACATCATTTACTTTTCTCCACCTATATTTTTCCTTCCACTTTCTCTGTGTAATTTTTTCCTAATTTAAGTGTTTTATATTTAGGAAGCTTCTATCGTTTGTTTAATCAAGTTTGCTACAACAAATGTATGTACATTGAAGGGTTTTTATTTCTTCATCAGAACAGTCTAAGCCTTAAGCTTTTTCTTTTGTTTTTTGAGGGATTTTTAATACAATTATGTTGCTGCTAAGTCGCTTCAGTCGTGTCCGACTCTGTGCGACCCCATAGATGGAAGCCCACCAGGCTCTGCCGTCCCTGGGATTCTCCAGGCAAGAACACTGGAGTGGGTTGCCATTGCCTTCTCCAATGCGTGAAAGGGAAAAGTGAAAGTGAAGTCGATCAGTCGTGTCAGACTCTTAGTGACCCCATGGACTGCAGCCTGCCAGGCTCCTCCGTCCATGGGATTTCCCAGGCAAGAGTACTGGAGTGGGGTGCCATTGCATACAATTATACAAGTGCATAATTGGTAAAACTTGAAATACTACAATATTTGACAAGTAATTATCAAACATCAAAAGTAAATTCATCCTAAATGCATTAGTTAATGAAATGAATGCAGGGGCTTTAAACGATATCTTCTTTTTCTTTTAAAAATTTTGTTGATTTATTCATATTTGACTGTGCTTGGTCTTCATTGGTGCTGCACAAACTTTCCTCTAGTTGTGGTCAGAGTGGCTATTCACTTGTGTGGTTTTCAGGCTTCTCATTGGGGTGGCTTCTCTTGTTGAGGAGCATGAGCTCTAGGGTGCATGGAATTCAGTAGTTGCAGCATGTGGGCTTCAGTAGTTGCTACTCCCAGACTCTAAAGCACAGGCTCAATAGTTGTGGCACACAAACTTAGTTGCTCCGTGGCATGCGGGATCCTTCTGGATCAGGTGCTGAACCCATGTCATCTGCCCTGGCAGGCAACTCCTCAGCACTGAGCCACCAGGGAAGCCCAACCAAATTGTCTTTATTCGTAGATGATTGAGAATTATTCCTAGAATGAGATGCTTCAGCTTCAAGTATATTCTTTTTTTTTTATGTTAGTATAAATTAGGCTTGTTCAGATAAATAAGTAGATTGGAATAGAAATAGTACTGTTTTAGCAGCTTTAATCTTTTTGGGTGAACTCCTGAATTACAGCAGGAAATTGCAAAGTGATTTTTCATAAAAGTAATATTTAATGGTCTATCACCTAACAATACTTAGCTCAGCTTTCAGTTTTACTGAAGTTGGAGAACTGGTGTCCACATGTCTCACAAAAGCATTTGTTACTGTAATGAGAGGAGGTATTCACTTTTTTTGGAAGAAAAGCTATGACCAACATAGACAGCATATTAAAAAGGAGAGACATTACTTTGCTGACAAAGGTCCGTGTAGTCAAAGCTATGGTTTTTCCAGTAGTCATGTATGGATGTGAGAGTTAGACTATAAAGAAAGCTGAGCACAGAATTGATGCTTTTGAACTGTGGTGTTGGAGAAGACTCTTAAGAGTCCCTTGGACTGCAAGGAGATCAAACCAGTCAATCTTAAAGAAAATCAGTCTTGAATATTCATTGGAAAGACTGATGCTGAAGCTGAAACTCTAATACTTTGGCCACGTGATGTGAAGAACTGACACATTGGAAAAGACCCTGATGCTGGGAAAGATTGAAGGCAGGATGAGGTGCTTGGATGGCATCACTGACTCCATTGACATGAGTTTAAGTAAGCTCCACGAGTTGGTGATGGACAGGGAAGCCTGGCGTGCTGCAGTCCATGGGGTTGCAAAGAGTTGGACACGACTGGGTGACTGAACTGAACTTACTCACGTTTTTAATACTGATAATGGTACTTTGAATGTCCTTCTCTCCCCTTGTTTTTTGTTTCAGTTTTGCTTTCCTGGAAGATTGCAGCCTGCTTTTTCTTTTGATAACATAGGAGAAGGGCAATTGTGAAAAAGTACCAGATGGGGAGAATTGTTCATAAACATATTCTCACGTGTTGTAAATGTTGGATGTTGGAGAAAAAGAACACATTAAAATTATATTCCTTGTGAAGTTTGAAGATCTCTCAAGGTGGACATATCCATTTGAAGATATGTCCTGTGATATCCTAGTAAAACCTTTTAAAATTTCATTTACTATTTTTCATAGTTATATCATAATTGTTTACATTTAAGTCAGAGTTGCAATTTTTCACACTTACATAAGGGTTAAATCATACTTGCATTATACATAAATCACAGTTACAATTTTTCACACAGTTAAAGGCAAAAACATTTTGAACAGTTAATTATTGTTTTAAAGCTCACAAATAATGATTATTTGCATTTAATTAAATTTAATTTTACTTTTTCTGAGTGAAACTATTCTTCATGATTAAAAAGTCATGATGATATTTTGGCTGAAAATTGCATTAAATATGTCATTTGTTTAAAGTGTGTGATGTAGGACTGAGTCTTCCCAACTAGAAGTATAATATATCTCTGTTTATAAAAATGTTTTATGTTAATTTAGTAAAGTTTTCTGTATTTTTTTTCAGAGAGCAGTCCTACATATTTCCTGGAGATTATTCCTAGATATATTGATGTTTATAGCTATAGTGTGAATTATAATACAGGTGAAAAGCCATTCATGGCACTCAGATGGGGGTAATGCATAGAATGCTTTTATACACAACCAGGGAACATCTGAAGGCCCAGTCGTTGGGTAACAAGTCTGTTTATCACTGGGCAAATAAAAGTATTTTACAGAATTCTACTGATTTGTTTTTCCATAGGAAAGAAGAAAAGAATTTGAACAGAATCTCAGAAAAACTGGTCTTGAGTTGGAAATTGAAGATAAAATGGTAAATGTAGTTATTAGTCTATACCAGAGTCTTGGTTTTTTAAGTTTTGTTTCCTTGTACTCTGACCTTTAACTGACTAGACTTTTGTGTTTGGGAGCAAAATAGTAGCTTTTCTGGCTACCGACATGTACGCTGGGGTTGATAGGGCCTGTGATATTACAGTAAATAACTAGGTCAGTGCTCTGAAGTGGAGATGATGCGTGATGAGTGGAACACTTTAAAAATAGGCATGCATAGTTCTCGTCAGGATCCAGAGAAAGTAAAGACATGGTTTTTGTTTCATATCCGTCTCATTTTGAAGGCGGCCTATAATCTAACACCTTAACTAGTTAACCTGGCTATCTTGCAACACAAACTTTTGGTTAAGGCCTAGACATTTTTTCTGCTCAGTAATATGACTTTTTTTTTTCTAACCTACCATTTACTTGTTGTCTAGAATTTCTTTCCAAATTTCTTTCTTTTTTTTTTTAATAAATTTATTTATTTTAATTGGGGGCTAATTACTTTACAATATTGTAGTAGTTTTTGCCATACGTTGACATGAATCAGCCATGGGTTTACATGTGTTCCCCAAATTGCTTTTAAAGACCTATTTGAGATCCAACCCTGTCCATGAAACTCTAATACTCTAGTTCTAAATTAATATTCTCTACTTCGTATTTATCGCTGAATTTTTTCTTAGTAAACTCTAATAAATATGAATTATACCACATATTCTATCTGGAACTTAACTATTCTCCTTTGTAATGAGCTGTTGTTACCTAAAGGTCTTCTTCTAGGTATAGGCAATACATTGAAACTGGGTAAGAAAAGCGAGAATATCTTATACTTTGTGTGTATTTCTCATATAGCCTAAGTACAGTTCTGAGCTAATAGCTAGTTGTTAAAAACTTAAGAGATTGTCCAGAACTGCATGTGTTTCTATGGATATCAAGCTAGTGTACATTGACCCTAAAATATATTTTTAAAAAGACTCTCACTTTGTATTTCTATATCTCTCTCTCACACACATGCATAATGTGTGTGTGTGTGTATGTATACACATGTCTGCGTGTTGTTATTTTTAGCTGCCAAGTGGTGTCTGACTCTTTTGCAACCCAGTGAACTCTAGCCCACCAGGCTCCTCCATCCATGGGATTTCCCAGGCAAGAATACTGGAATGGGTTGCCATTTCCTTCTCCAGGGGATCTTCCCAACCCATGGATTGAACCTGTGCCCCTCCTGCATTTCAGGCAGATTCTTTACCACTGAGCCACCAGGAAAACCCACATATTATACATATATATATATCATATGTATGATATATATATATGTATATATGAGAAAGAAATGGCAATCCACTCCAGTATCCTTGCCTGGGAAATCCCGTGAACTGAGGAGCCTGGTGGGCTACAGTCCATGGGGTCACAAAGAGCCAGACACAACTGAGCAACTAAACAAGAAGAAGGTATATACCACGGTTTTAAGCATTACTCTTCCAGAAATTTTGCTGAAATTTTTCAAAAAATTGAAAATGCTGTGACATCTTTAATTTGTTTGAGGTTTTGTAAAAATGTTCTTTCTTTAATCAATTTAGTAATCTTTCCACTATTTTGCCTCCATTTTATACAGAACTCTGAAGATGGAAGGACTTATTTTGTCAAGATCCATGCCCCTTGGGAGGTGTTAGTTACTTATGCTGAAGTGTTGGGAATCAAAATGCCTGTTAAGGAGAGTGATATTCCCCGAGCTGACAAAACCCCTTTTAGTTTTATGCTTGGGCCTCTGAAGCTCCCAAGGGATGTGAAGCACCCTACTCCGGAATATTTCACTGCCCAGTTCAGCAGACATCGGCAAGAGCTCTTCCTCATTAAAGATGAGTCAAGCTTCTTTCCGTCCTCATCAAGAAACAGAATTGTAGGTAGAGAAGACCTTTGGGTACATCCCTTCAAGTGTGCTTTTATATGTGTACATGTGCAATACTATGACTACAGGGTGTTTCTGTGTAAATTTTTATGTGTTCCATGGCATTGGGCAGGTTTGAATGTCTGTCTTGGACCACTTAACCCTGTCAACCTCCCTACTTCTCAAATTGTTTAAAAGTGAATAGTTGACAGTGTGAATATAGCAAAGAGAGGCCTCATGCAATATCGGGGAAATGGCTTAATTGAGTGACACCTAGAGGATTTTGATGTTGTAAGATTTTTGTAAAATCATTCTATAATCTTAGCATTTGGTTTTATATATTCAGTGCATATCAGGAGAAATATTGGTCATTCCAAATGGAAATGAAATGTTTTAATTTCTTTATATATGGTGTTGACTGGGAAAAAAAGCAGAACCTAAATGTTGAGAATTATGTTTTATTCAGGGACACTGTCATAGACTATAGCCCAGAAACAGCCTCTCAGATAACTCTGAGGAACTGTTGCAAAGAGGTCATGGAGAACCCAGGATAAAAAGGAGTTTTTGCTAGAAAAAAAGAAAAATGTAGTAGAGCATTAAAAGATTACTGCTCATCACAAAATGCAAATATCTCAGGTTAATAATTTTAGTGCTTTTCTGGGTATGGGAAGATGCAGCAGTCTGGGCTGCATCTTCGATATGCCTCTTAACTATGTAGGACCTGTACCCTGTTTTTCTCTGTCCTGAGTTCCCCACTGTGGGATGGCTGCAGTGGTTAATGGCTTGGTGGCAGGCAGCATTCCTTGTTTATTGAAATGGCAGGCATTATTTTATTTTGCCCACAGTAGACAGCATTTGAGAAACATCAGAGCTTTTTCCTTTCATTTAAAACCATTTTCAGTCTTTTTTAATAATAGTATTTCCTCTCTGTTTGTGGTCCTAGAATCTTTAAATTTCTTATTAAAAATCTCCCACCATTTCTTTGCCCCTGTTTCTTCTTGTTAAGATAAGAGTAATGTCCACCTCATAGGTTACTCTGAGAAATGAGTTGAGGTGTGAATGACTTTGAATAGTTTCTGGAATATATGAGGGATTTACTAAGTATGAGATCCTATTATTATTGATCTGACTTTAGAGGGAAAAAATTCAGGTTCTCTGTTACTCTTTCCCCATGTATGTGTTACCTACTAATGAAATCAGCAGGGTTCTAACAATGACAAGAGTCTTCATCTTGAGATTACTTACTCTTTCCTTGAGGAATGAGAGACTTCATTCCCTTTAGATTCACCACCCCTAAGTGTCTAAGAAGGGTTTTGAAATAATCATTCTTCCAGTCCCTAGATCTGGTTTTTGAAAAATTCACTGACAGGAATATTAAACAAAATGTAATACCTAGAATTTAAATAAAAATGGAAATCAACAAACTAAGAGTTCTCTCCCTTATCTTACCTGGATTAAAAAGCAGCAGCAGCAGGAACAGCAGATCTAAGAGGCAACATTTAAGGGGATGTTGAGCACATGGCATGAAATCAGAAGGCCAGGCTTCAATTCACAAATCTACTTTATAAATAAGATAATCTGTCTTAAAACAGAGAGAATGGTAAAGACTAGCATTATTGGAAGGATCAAATGAAAGTGCCTACATGAAGCTTTCTGTAAACTGTAAATGCTTTCAAAAGTTGCTGGCAATAGGCCATTGAACTTATAGGAATAAGTTAGTAACTTGTTCAGGTATAGAAAGGTCAGTACTCATTTATCTTTACTTGTTTTTGTCACGAGTGCTAATACCTTAGGTTAATTCAGCATTAAAACTCAATAACTTCCCCTCCTTCATAGTGGAGCAATACTCTTCTTGCTGTGTTCAGGCAGTTATTTGGAAAATTGATGTAGAAAAGACCCTTTCTTCCTATCTTCAACTGAAACGCTGTAGTTCATGTACGTATAAACTGTACACTGTTACAAGAGCATCTTTCATTGGTACAGGATTTCATACTTTTCAAAGCATCTTCACAATCATCATGATATCTGAGCCTCACAATGTGTATTTCACAGATGACCTCTCTGTTAGGCTTGGCTGTACTATTTGCCACATAATTTATTCTAAGTTCATTTACTAATTGAAGTGTTCATAGTAATAAAGCTTCTCATATATCTATGTGAAGCAGGTAGTTACAACTTGGAACCAGATGCCTAGACTACACTCCCGTATAGAGACAAGGAAACAGCGATGCTGTCTTTCTTGATGTTTACATTTGAAAGAGACGGTTCCTAGAAAACTTAAGAAAAACACTCCTGAGTTAGAGAACTGGCAAGAAGTTTATTTAGCTTTTAAAAGGATTTGCATACATCTCCGAGGGAAGAGAAAAAGAATTTATAAGTTTCTGAAGGAAATGCTCTAAGGTTTTGCACCAGGGAAATGTCTGTTTTTTCGTTCCTTCCTCCATCCCTCCATCCTTCTTTATTCTCTCTTTTTTCCTTCCCTCCTCTCTTTCTTTCTTACTATTTTGACATATACCAAATGTATGTATCCAAATTGGTATTCTTCTTAGTCACATTTGCAACTATATACTTAAAACAGTGGCACCTCAAATGTGCAAAATAGTTTTGAGTTTCCTTAAAATATACTGTTAATAATAGCAAATATTTAAACAGCACTTACTATATCCTAGACAATGTTTTTTTGTACAATGTAGTGGTTCAATAGTTTTGCTGGTTATACTCCATTTAAATGATAAAATACTGGTTGTATTCCCTGTGCTCTGTACTATATCCGTGTACCCTATTTATTTTGTATATAATAGTTTGTATCTCCTATTTCTTCTCCGTATCTCACCCCTCCCACCTCCTTCTCCCTACTGATGACCACTAGTTTGTTCTCTGTGAATCTGTTTCTGTTTTCTTATATTCACTCATTTTATTTTATTTTTTTTAGATTCTACATATCATAATCTACATATTTGTCTTTCTCTGACTTATTTCACGTAGCGTACTACCCTTCAGGTTCATCAGTGTTATATTGGTGGCAAAATTGAATTCTTTTTTGTGGCTGAGATCTATACTTTTAGATCTGTACTTACCCTTACAGTTTCTCCTTTTGTTATTACTTTATGATAATGAAGTTTAGACACAGGCCTTCCACAGTCCTCTTCTGTTTCATAAATTGTTATCTGAACTATTTATCCTCATCAATCCCATGAAACAAAGTACTTGCTAGGTGAACTAACCAAACTTCAGTTGGACTTCCTTCTTCCCCAAAAGAACCTAAACTGTAACCTGAGTCAGTGTTGGCATGTAGACTCAGTTCAGTTCAGTCGCTCAGTCGTGTCCGACTCTTTGCGACCCGATGAATTGCAGCACGCCAGGCCTCTCTGTCCATCACCAACTCCCGGAGTCTACCCAAACCCATGTCCATCAAGTCGGTTATGCATTCCAACCATCTCATCCTCTGTCGTCCCCTTCTCCTCCCGCCCCCAATCCTACCCAGCATTAGGGTCTTTTCCAATGAGTCAACCCTTCTCATGAGGTGCCCAAAGTATTGGAGTTTCAGCTTCAACATCAGTCCTTCCAATGAACACCCAGGATTGATCTCTTTTAGGATGGATTGATTCGATCTCCTTGCAGTCCAAGGGACTCTCAAGAGTCTTCTCCAACACCACAGTTCAAAAGCATCAATTCTTCGGCGCTCAGCCTTCTTCACCGTCCAACTCTCACATCCATACATGACCACTGGAAAAACCATAGCCTTGACTAGACGGACTTTTGTTGGCAAAGTAATGTCTCTGCTTTTAAATATGCTATCTAGGTTGG
This sequence comes from Giraffa tippelskirchi, assembly GCF_054371585.1. NCBI lineage: Eukaryota > Metazoa > Chordata > Mammalia > Artiodactyla > Giraffidae > Giraffa > Giraffa tippelskirchi. Next base: position 25,629,993 of record NC_137284.1, read on the forward strand.
CCATAACCTTCCTTCCAAGGAGCAAGCGTCTTTTAATTTCATGGCTGCAATCACCATCAGCAGTGATTTTGGAGCCCAAAAAATTAAAGTCTGACACTGTTTCCACTGTTTCCCCATCTATTTCCCATGAAGTGATGGGACCAAATGCCATGAACTTAGTTTTCTGAATGTTGAGCTTTAAGCCAACTTTTTCACTCTCCTCTTTCACCTTCATCAAGAGGCTCTTTAATTCTTCTTCACTTTCTGCCATAAGGGTGGTGTCATCCGCATATCTGAGGTTATTGATGTTTCTCCTGGCAATCTTGATTCCAACTTGTGTTTCTTCCTGCCCAGCATTTCTCATGATGTACTCTGCATATAAGTTAAATAAGCAGGGCGACAATATACAACCTTGCCGTACTCCTTTTCCTATTTGGAACCAGTCTGTTGTTTCATGTCCAGTTCTAACTGTTGCTTCCTGATCTGCATACAGGTTTCTCAAGGGACAGGTCAGATGGTCTGGTATTCCCATCTCTTTCAGAATTTTCCACAGTTTATTGTGATCCACACAATCAAAGGCTTTGGCATAGTCAATAAAGCAGAAATAGATGTTTTTCTGGTACTCTCTTGCTTTTTTGATGATCCAGCAGATGTTGGCAATTTGATCTCTTGTTCCTCTGCCTTTTCTAAAACCAGCTTGAACATCTGGAAGTTCTTAGTTCATGTATTGCTGAAGCCTGGCTTGTAGAATTTTGAGCATTACTTTACTAGGGTGTGAGATGAGTGCAATTGTGCAGTAGTTTGAGCATTCTTTGGCATTGCCTTTCTTTGGGATTGGAATGAAAACTGACCTTTTCCAGTCCTGTGGCCACTGCTGAGTTTTCCAAATTTGCTGGCATATCGAGTGCAGCACTTTCACAGCATCACCTTTGAGGATTTGGAATAGCTCAACTGGAATTCCATCACCTCCACTAGCTTTGTTCGTGTGATGCTTTCTAAGGCCCACTTGATTTCACATTCCAGGGTGTCTGGCTCTGGGTGAGTGATCACACTATCGTGATTATCTGGGTCATGAAGATCTTTTTTTACAGTTCTTCTGTGTATTCTTGCCACCTCTTCTTAATATCTTCTGCTTCTGTTAGGTCCATACCATTTCTGTCCTTTATCGAGCCTGTCTTTGCATGAAATGTTCCTTTGGTATCTCTAATTTTCTTGAGATCTCTAGTCTTTTCCAATCTGTTGTTTTCCTCTATTTCTTTGCACTGATTGTTGAGGAAGGCTTTCTTATCTCTCCTTGCTATTCTTTGGAACTCTGCATTCAGATGGGAATATCTTTCCTTTTCTCCTTTGCTTTTCGCTTCTCTTCTCTTCCAAGCTATCTGTTAGGCCTCCTCAGACAGCCATTTTGCTTTTTTGCATTTCTTTTCCATGGGGATTTTCTTGATCCCTGTCTCCTGTACAATGTCACGAACCTCTGTCCATAGTTCATCAGGCACTCTGTCTATCAGGTCTAGACCCTTAAATCTTTTTGTCACTTCCACTGTATACTCATAAGGGATTTGATCTAGGTCATACCTGAATGGTCTAGTGGTTTTCCCTACTTTCTTCAATTTAAGTCTGAATTTGGCAATAAGCAGTTCATGATCTGAGCCACAGTCTGCTCCTGGTCTTGTTTTTGCTGACTGTATAGAGCTTCTCCATCTTTGGCTGCAAAGAATATAATCAATCTGATTTCGGTGTTGACCATCTGGTGATGTCCACGTGTAGAGTCTTCTCTCGTGTTGTTGGAATAGGGTGTTTGCTATTACCGGTGCGTTCTCGTGGCAAAACTCTATTAGCCTTTGCCCTGCTTCATTCTGTGCTCCAAGGCCAAACTTGCCTGTTACGCCAGGTGTTTCTTGACTTCCTACTTTTGCATTCCAGTCCCCTATAATGAAAAGGACATCTTTTTTGGGTGTTAGTTCTAAAAGGTCTTGTAGGTCTTCATAGAACCGTTCAACTTCAGCTTCTTCGGCATTACTGGTTGGGTCATAGACTTGGATTACTGTGATATTGAATGGTTTGCCTTGGAAACGAACAGAGATCATTCTATCATTTTTGAGATTGCATCCAAATACTGCATTTCGGACTCTTTTGTTGACCATGATGGCTACTCCATTTCTTCTAAGGGGTTCTTGCCCACAGTAGTAGATATAATGGTCATCTGAGTTAAATTCACCCATTCCAGTCCATCTTAGTTCGCTGATTCCTAGAATGTCGGCGTTCACTCTTGCCATCTCCTGTTTGATCACTTCCAATTTGCCTTGATTCATGGACCTAACATTCCAGGTTCCTATGCAATATTGCTCTTTACAGCATCGGACTTTGCGTCTGTCACCAGTCACATCCACAGTTGGGTATCGTTTTTGCTTTGGCTCCATCCCATCATTCTTTCTGGAGTTATTTCTCCACTGATCTCCATTAGCATATTGGGCACCTACTGACCTGGGGAGTTCATCTTTCAGTGTCCTATATTTTTGCCTTTTCATACTGTTCATGGGGTTCTCAAGGCAAGAATACTGAAGTGGTTTGCCACGCCCTTCTCCAGTGGACCACAATCTGTCAGACCTCTCCACCATGACCCATCCGTCTTGGATGGCCCCACTCGGCATGGCTTAGTTTCATTGAGATAGACAAGCATATCTGCAAACGTTTCACAGCCTGAGCTGGTGCGTTTTGATCACCTCTCTGCTGAGTTTGTAACAGCTAGACTAGTAATAGCCTTTATTTAATAATGCTCATTTAATAATGCTGCTGGGCCGGGGGGCCGGGGGCGGCGGCCAAGAGGGTCTAGGCCGGGCCGGGGGCCGGGGGCCAGGGGCCGGGGGCGGCGGCCGACAGGGCCTAGGCCGGGCCAGGAGCCGGGGGCGGCGGCAAAGAGGGGCTAGGCCGGGCCAGGGGCTAGGCCAGGCCGAGGGCCACGGCGGACAGGGGCTAGGCCCGGCTGGGGGCCGGGAGCGGTGGCCTACAGGCCTAGGCGGAGCCGGGTCCGGGGGCCCGGGGTGGCGGCCGACAGGGCATGTAGACTAGCCCTTCCTTAACACAAGGAAAGACTCTTCCTGAACCTGGCTGGCTTCTCCATGTTCCCATATCTCTCTATCACAGTAGCCTCATCCTCTTCCTATAATCCTTTAAAGTCTTTCCTAAGTCTAAATTTGTTTTTATTTGACAATACCATGCTGTATTTATTAACATAGCTTTATCATAAGTCTTAATATCTGGAAGAATAAAGTTTTCCACTTTGTTAGCTCCCCAATATGGAGTTCTTTTTGGTGAGTCTTTCCTAGGGAAATAATCCAAAGTATATAAAATAGCTAATATTTATCACATTATTTATAAAATTAAAACTACCTCACATGAATTATCATTTATTTACCAAGACGTAAGTATTAAACAGCCCTTAAAATGAATAACCAGATTAGATAATGATTCAACGATGACAGACCTTCCAATCAGCAATTCCTTAGATAATAAATGTTTAAAAGGTGAGGGGAAGAGAAATAGACCTACACAGTGCTAAAAAGGCCTAAATCAGAAAAGCAGAAATGCTGAAGGTTCTGAAAGACAAAAAACAGATGAGATTGAATTAACAAATATACAAGAACACAGCCCAAGGAAAATATACAGTTTTATAAAGGATAAAACTGACAAAAATATATAAATGATCCCATAGTAGTTATATAGAGAAGTATGATCTTCTTGAGTAATAAATTCATCATCTTGTGTTAATATTAGGAAAAGGCTCTGTATAAAACATCTGAGTAATGAATTGGAAAGCATTCAAGACAACTTGGCCAACTGTCAATTCTACTCCCTATTACCCTAACTCAGCTGTTAGGAGCAGTGATATTAGACTCCTACTTAAAACCTCAATTATAGTATGAATTCTGGTACAAAGAACTCCCAGAGGAGCTTGGGACATGAGAAGAAAAAATAAGTTATGAGCCATTCTCCCTCTCCCTAGGGAATAACGAGCTCTCATACCCAGGAGGTGAAGTACCTGTAACTCGACACAACCCCACCTTCTGCATCTTCCCCCAAACAGCAAGGGGAAGATTCCTTCCATTACCAGAGCCTGTATCTGCATTGAGAAAAAGTGTGTGTGTGTGTGTGTGTGTAGTCGCTCAGTCATGTCTGTGTGTGTGTGTGTGTGTGTGTGTGTGTGTGTAGTCACTCAGTCATGTCTTTGTGTGTGTGTGTGTGTGTGTGTGTGTGTGTGTGTGTGTAGTCGCTCAGTCATATCTGACCCTTTGCGACCCGACAGACTGTAGCCTGCCAGGCTCCTTTGTCCATGGGGATTCTCCAGGCAAGAATACTGGAGTGGGTTGCCATGCCCTTCTCCTGAGAAAAAGTAGACATTGTTAAATTGTGATTTTGAAAAATGTGGAAAGCATAAATTTCTGAAAGGCGTATCTATGCTTACCTCATAGGTTTATTATATTCTCTCACGGTGTCCTTTTGGTGTGGAGGATGGGAAGAAAAGGTTTGGCATTGAACGACTGCTAAATTCTCATACTTACTCATCTGCCTTTCCACTCCATGATGTAAGTATATGCTTGGTTTAGAAATACTGAGCCTGTTTTTGCTTTCCCACATTCAGAGGCTTACTTATTGGGAGAAAGAATATTCCATTTGCTTCGTCTTTCATGACAGGTTGCTTAATCTCACTTATGTTGGGGAAAATCCCTTGGACTCCGTAGGTCCAAGCCGAGAACTATGCTGAAACACATAGTCAATACCTCTCCACATTGAGGTTTCAATGGAAATTTATTAAAACATCTTTACATTTACACATGAGTTTTTTTTAGAACCCATACTGAAAATGGAAGTTATGTTATTAATAAAAGAACATTTTAGAACATAGCTTCTGAAAATTTGTATTCAGATTCATCAGATCTTTTCTTACTTGTAAAGTTTTGAAGTTGTAAAGGACTTAAATTGCATGCATTCTTGTCTTCATTCATCAAATCTACAATTGGTTTTAGTTATAATGTAAAAAATTCCAAGGACAGAGGAGTCTGGTGGACTACACTCCATGGAGTTGCAAAGAGTCAGACCTGACTGAGCAACAGAGCATGCATCTCTGCAGAGCATTCTGTTTGGTATTATTGGAACACGCCATGAATCCAGGCTCACAGGCCAGGAGTTTCTGGGAAGTATATCATAAATACAAATGCAAAACAAGCTAAAGACTTCAGTCCATAAGAAAGATTCAAATAGCTGAGATTGTGCAGAAGGATTCCATGGGCCTGGCAGATAATGTTGAGTTCAACAAAGAAGTGACATTTATATCATGCACTCATTCAACCAAACCTACAGCTTGACTTGTCAACTGAGACAGTCTGGTTTCTGGGGGTACCTGAGAGAAATCTTTCCTTTTGGATATTTAGTGTTTAAATTTCATCACCTGTTATCAGCAGGCATTATTTGGCTAAATTCATGTAAACTACTTAGGATCATTTCCTAGAGCTTTGCTTTCCTTTGTTCCTGTTTAACTCTTCCACACTTATAAAGACTTGATGATGATCTCTTTTCAAGAAACACATACCTTTAGAATATAGAAGAATTAGGTATTTCTGTTTAAACAAGTGACATCTAAATCATTGCCCATGTTTTTGAAAGTTATGTTGCTCTCATGGTTTCCAAAAGCCAAAAGGCAACCTCTCTTTTTCATCTATCCTCTGGCAGTATTTATTCAAGTGTTAGCTGTTGACTTTAAGTATGTTCAGCATTGGTTAGTTGATTATCTTTTGTACGTTAGCTACAAGGTATAGCGGAATTTTCCACAATAAGTGGCAATTCTCAATACAAGTATCAATTGAGGTGAATTTAACTTGTGTTAGAGAAACCCCCCCATACCCCCCCCACACACACACACATTTTTTTCGCCTGGGCCCAAGAATTTCTAGGGGATTATGTATTTTAAACAATGCCAAGACATTTGATCAAGTAGAGAGATCTATAGTAGGTTAATAAACATTTTGCAATGCAGTCTTTGTACGTCGTTCTTCACTGATGGGTTCATTCTTTTTCCTTTTTCTTTTGAAGATTTTAAAAAATGTTTTCAGTTCCTAGCAAGCAGAAAATCAGAGTTTCATTGACTTTCATCTTTTCAAAAACTATTCTGTTCAGTTCAGTCACTCAGTTCTGTCCGACTCTTTGCGACCCCATGAACTGCAGCACGCCAGGCCTCCCTGTCCATCACTAACTCCCTAAGTCCACCCAAACCCATGTCCATCGAGTCGGTGATGCCATCTAGCCATCTCATCTTCTGTTGTCCCCTTCTCTTCCTGCCCTCAATCTTTCCCAGCATCAGGGTCTTTTCAAATGAGTCAGCTCTTAGCATCAGGTGGCCAAAGAATTGGAGTTTCAGCTTCAACATCAGTCCTTCCAACAAACATCCAGGACTGATCTCCTTTAGGATGGACTGGTTGGATCTCGTTGCAGTCCAAGGGACTCTCAAGAGTCTTCTCCAACACCACAGTTCAAAAGCATCAATTCTCCTTCGCTCAGCTTTCTTTATAGTCCAACTCTCACATCCATACACGACCATTGGAGAAACCATAGCCTTGACTAGATGGACCTTTGTTGGCAAAGTAATGTCTCTGCTTTTTAATATGCTATCTAGGTTGGTCATAACTTTCCTTCCAAGGTGTAAGTGTCTTTTAATTTCATGGCTGCAGTCACCATCAGCAGTGATTTTGGAGCCCAGAAAAATAAAGTCAGCCACTGTTTCTGCTGTTTGCCCATCTATCTGACATGAAGTAATGGGACCAGATGCCATGATCTTAGTTTTCTGAATGTTGAGCTTTAAGCCAACTTTTTCACTCTCCTCTTTCACTTTCATCAAGAGGCTCTTTAGTTCTTCTTCACTTTCTGCCATAAGGGTGGTGTCATCTGGATATCTGAGGTTATTGATATTTCTCCTGGCAATCTTGATTCCATCTTGTGCTTCTTCCAGCCCAGCGTTTCTCATGATGTACTCTGCATATAAGTTAAATAAGCAGGGTGACAATATACAGCCTTGACGTACTCCTTTTCCTATTTGGAACCAGTTTGTTGTTCCATGTCCAGTTCTAACTGTTGCTTCCTGACCCGCATACAGGTTTCTCAAGAGACAGGTCAGATGGTCTGGTATTCCCATCTCTTTCAGAATTTTCCACAGTTTATTGTGATCCACACAGTCAAAGGCTTTGGCATAGTCAATGAAGCAGAAACATGTTTTTCTGTAACTCTCTTGCTTTTTCGATGATCCATCGGATGTTGACAATTTGATCTCTGGTTCCTCTGCCTTTTCTAAAACCAGCTTGAACATCTGGAAGTTCATGGTTCATGTATTGCTGAAGCCTGGCTTGGAAAATTTTGAGCATTACTTTACTAGCGTGTGAGATGAGAGCAATTGTGCAGTAGTTTGAGCATTCTTCAGCATTGCCTTTCGTTGGGATTGGAATGAAAACTGACCTTTTCCAGTCCTGTGGCCACTGCTGAGTTTTCCACATTTGCTGGCATATTGAGTGCAACACTTTCACAGCATCATCTTTTAGGATTTGAAATAGCTCAACTGGAATTCCATCACCTCCACTAGCTTTGTTCGTGGTGATGCTTCCTAAGGCCCACTTGACTTCACATTCCAGGATGTCTGGCTCTAGGTGAGTGATCACACCATCGTGATTGTCTGGGTCGTGAAGAACTTTTTTGTACAATTCTTCTGTATGTTCTTGCCATCTCTTCTTAATATCTTCTGTTTCTGTTAGGTCCCTACCATTTCTGTCCTTTATTGAGCCCATCTTTGCATGAAGTGTTCCCTTGGTATCTCTAATTTTCTTGAAAAGATCTCTAGTCTTTCCCATTCTATTGTTTTCCCCTATTTCTTTCCATTGATCTCTGAGGAAGGCTTTCTTATCTCTCCTTGCTATTCTTTGGAACTCTGCATTCAAATGGGTATATCTTTGCCTTGCTTTTCGCTTCCCGTCTTTTCACAGCTATTTGCACGGCCTCCTCAGACAGCCATTTTGCTTTTTTGGATTTCTTTTTCTTGGGGATGGTCTTGATTACTGTCTCCTGTACACTGTCACAAACTTCCATCCGTAGTTCATCAGGTATTCTGTCTATCAGATCTAGTCCTTTAAATCTATTTCTCACTTCTACTATATAGTCATAAGGGATTTGATATTATCTATATTTATTTGTGGTTACGCTGGGTCATTCTTGCTGCAAACAGGCTTTCTCTAGTTGTGGCAAGTGGGGCTACCCTTTGCTACCCTTCGTTGCAGTGTGTAGGCTCCTCATTGCGGTAGCTTCCCTTGTTTCAGAGGATAGGCTCAAGGTGCCCAGGCTATAGTAGTTGCAACACATGGGGTTAGTAGCTGCAGAGTGTGGGCTCTCGGGCATGTGGGCTTCAGTGGTTGCTGCACATGGGCGAAGTAGTTGTGGCTTGTGGGCGCTATAGCACCCGGGCTTCAGTAGTTGCGGCACACGGGCTCCACAGTTGTGCCACGTGGGCTTACTTGCTCCATGACATGTGAAATCTTCTGGTACCATGGATCAAAGGGCTGTCCCCTTCTTTGGCAGGCAGATCCTTATCCACTGTGCCACCAGGAAGTTGCTTTTTTTTTTTTTCCTCAAAGATTTTGAGGATTGTTTGTTTTCAGAGCATTGATTCTTTTCTAACTATCAAACTGTCTTCAGTAACCAACAATTTTAATCCATACGTCTAGCCTTCTTGTAGAGTCCTCCATGCTCACTAGAAAATCAGTCTTACTGGGCTATTGTTAGAGAGAGCTTTCATTTACCGTTAATTTTTATCTCTTTTTTTTTATTCCCTCCTCAATACAGGTTAGGTACTAGATTTTTCCCTTACGTGCTTTAAAGAAACTCTTTTTTTTTTTTTTTAAGATATCCAAATAGGCTACTCTTTTCTTTGTCATTTCTCAACATTCAGTAGAACTAGCTACAGGAGACGAAAGTTGGAATCTGGATGATACAAAATCTTATACCTTGTCATACAGAGATTTTCATATGTGTTTAATTTTAAATTAGGTGTTTGCTCCATGTTGTCTTCAGCAGTTTGCTTTTCTAGGCAAAGAGTTAAAGAAACAATATTGAACAAATATATATAGCTAGTGCTCTGCGTGTGTACAGTCACTCAGTCAGGTCATACTCTTTGTGACCCCATGGACTGTAGCCTGCCAGGCTCCTCTGTCCTTGGAATTTTTCAGGCAAGAATACTAGAGTGGGTTGCCTTTTCCTCCTCCAGGAAATCTTCCCAACCTAGGGATCAAGCTTGCGTCTCCTGCATCTCCTGCACTGGACGGCAGATTCTTTACCACTGCACCATCTGAGAAGCCCTAGACAGAGCTCTGCTAAAACCTAATTAACTTTATATAATTAAGGCTACTCGGAGCTTCCCTAGTGGTTCAGTGGTAAATAACCCACCTGCCAATGCAGGAGACGTGGGTTCAATCCCTTGATCAGGAAGTTCCCCTGGAGAAGGAAATGGCAACCCACTCCAGTATCCCTGCCTGAGAAATCCCAAGGGGAGAAGAGCCTGGCAGGCTACAATCCATGGGGTTGCACAACTTAGCAACTAAACAACAATAATACAGCTACTTGGTACCTAAAAATGGGGGACGAACTCATGCGTGAAATAATATTGAGGCTCTGAAGTGTCTTTGACTGTGTGGATCACAAGAAACTGTGGAAAATTCTTAAAGAGATGGGAATACTAGACCATCTTATCTGCCTCCTGAGAAATCTGTATGCAGTTCAAGAAGCAACAGAACCAGACATGCAGCAACCGACTGGTTCCAAATTGGGAAAGGTATACATCAAGGCTGTATATTGTCACCATGATTATTTAACTTCTATGCAGAGTACATCATGCAAAATGCCAGGCTGGATGAAGCACAAGCTAGAATCAAGATTGCTGGGAGAAATATCAATAATCTCAGATATGCAGATGATACCACTGTTATGGCAGAAAGAGAAGAGGAACTAAAGAGCCTCATGATGAAAGGGAAAGAGGAGAGTGAAAAAGCTGGCTAAAACTAAACATTCAAAATAATAATGGCATCCAGTCCCATCACTTCATGGCAAATAGATGGGGAAATGGTGGAAACAGTGACAGACTATTTCCTTCGGCTCCACAATCACTGTAGATGGTGATTGCAGCCATGAAATTTAAAGATACTTGCTCCTTGGAAGAAAAGCTATGACCAAACTAGACAGCATATTAAAAAGTATAGGCATTACTTTGCCAACAAAGGTCCGTCTAGTCAAAGCAATGGTTTTCCCAATGGTCATGTATGGATGTGAGAGGTGAACCATAAAGAATGCTGAGAGCTGAAGAATTGATGCTTTTGGACTGTGGAGTTGGAGAAGACTCTTGAGAGTCCCTTGGACTGCAGGGAGATCCAACCGGTCCATCCTAAAGGAGATCTGTCCTGAATACTCATTGGAAGGACTGATGGCGAAGCTGAAGCTCCAGTATGCTTGTGTTCTCCAGTATGCCCCAGTATGTTCTTATGCGAAGAACTGACACATTTGTAAAGACCCTGATGCTGGGAAAGATTGAAGGCAGGAGGAGAAGGGGATGGCAGAAGATGAGATGATTGGATGGCATCAGCAACTCAATGGACATGAGTTTGAGCAAGTTCTAGGAGACGGTGATGGACAGGGAAGCCGGGCATGCTGCAGTCCATGGGTTCCCAAAGAGTCGGGTACAACTGAGTGACTAAACTGAACTGAACTGAAGTGCTAAAAGTCTGTTTTATATCTTTTAATTAAGTTTTTTGGGGAAATGGGTGTCAGTGATAGCCAGTGACTTTGGATCATTCACTTAACTTTGCTTGAGGTTGTTTTTTTCATCAATAAAATTAAAAAGTCAGCCTATTTTCTAAGTCCCAGCCAGTCATAGTTGTAGGAATCCCTGAGCTGTGACTATTGGAGCTTGAGTAGGAATGAAAGGAGCATTACACATCAGAGGAGCAGCTTGAGTTAAACTAAACTCTCAGGCCTCCATTTGTGGTTTTAGATAGCCAGGTGTGAGAATTTAATAAATAAAGCACTGTTATTTTCATTTGTTACAGAGTGTAGCAAATATACTACACTATATAATACACTAAAGTGAAAGTGAAAGTTGCTCAGTTGTGTCTGACGCTTTGCGATCCCATGGACTATACGGTCCGTGAAATTCCCCAGGTCAGAATACTGGAGTGGGTAGCCTTTTCCTTCTCCAGGGAATCTTCCCAACCCAGCTATTGAACCCAGATCTTCTGCATTGTAGGCAGATTCTTTCCCAACTAAACTATCAGGGAAGCCCATAATATACTATATGATATAGTAATTTACATCGATGGAATATGAAAATCCAAATTGAAAAATGAAAACAAACATTTGCCTCATTCACTCACCTTCTTATAAAAGCAGTGCTCCTTCATTATCCTTTGTCTTTTGTTTTGCTGTTCAGTAATTTCTTCTTGCCTACTGTAGGGTCAATATTGGAAGGCATCAGAACCTCCTAATCCTGTCAATCAAAGGAACATACTCCACCAGAACTGGGCTCGGTTTTCCTATTTTTACAAGGAGCAGCCTTTTAATTTGATTAGGTAAGTTTCTTATGCAAAATCAAACTGAATAAAACTTGATTATATCATTTTTATTCACAATGGCATCACATTCCATTCTTTTTACTATTTTCACCCACTGTATTTCCCATCTTCCCAGTTTTGTATCTAAACTATCATTTAGTCATTCATTTGTGAGAAAAATGCTGTTGTCAGAAAGATCTTAACGTTATGCAGAGAGAGCTCGATGGTTCAGAGGTTAGGCCTTAGTATTTAGGTAGATTAGGTTCAAATCCAAGTTCTTTCTCTTAGAAACATATAAACATGTTCAAGTTATTCAACCTCTAGGAGACTCATCTGTAAAATAGGAATAACAATAGTACTTTCCCTTTGGGGTTATTTGATAATTAAATGATATATGTATATTTTTTACAATGGGGTTAGCCCTTAGTGTTTAATATGTTTATTTTTTGTTCGTCTTGTTTTTCTGAGTCCAGGAATTTAGAAGATAACAGAAAGGTTGTATATAGTTGTTTGTGTATATCGATCTCAGCTGTGAAGGCAATTGTTCTATTATTTCAATTCTTAGTTTCATTCTCTGTGCAAGAAGACTCTGGTTGTAGGTTCTTGCTTTGAACCATAACAATGCTACATACATACAGGGTGTTAGGAGACTCCTGCTATGGTTTCAGTAAAGAAACAATCAGATGACAGAACCCCTGGTTGCAGTATTTTTACTCAATGATTTATGTTTTAACCGCTCTGCTTGCACAGCATCACAGCCTCTTTTTTATAAGACCAATTTGGATGCATATATGCAAGTCAACTGAAATGTTATTCCAACAGTTTCATTAAAGGGGAAATTTTTAAGAATAAATAAAAGACAGCTAGCATATAAACAATGGTTTCTATGAATCATTATATGAACTCTTCATTGGATGGGTTATTTTAGTTGTTCTGATTAGTAGTCATTTAATTTTTTAAGTTATAAAAGTAGGACATGTATCTGAAAAAATTCTAAGCAATAAAGATGTATGCAGAGTTTTAAGTGAAATTCCACCTCCCTTGAACTCCACCAAAGTAACTATGCTTGATTTGGTGATAGCCATTCAGCTTTATTTTTATGTGCGTGCGTAACAAAATACATACGCAAACTTTTTTTTCCTGGAGCAAGGGAATCTTTACTTACTTTTTTGCTAGGATTTTATTTTATCACTAAATAATATATTATTTGAATACTTCCCTGTGAATGCACCCAGATCTATCTTGTGCTTTTTAACAGAACACAGAGTACCATATTATAAATTTTGCATAACTGTTTTGTCTAGTTTTCTGTTGAAAAAGATTAGCCTGTTTCAAAATTTTCACTATTACAATCAGTGCTGTTAAGAACATTTGCAGACATTGTGATCTTGGAGAATGTTTTCATAGTATACTTTCAAATAAGCAAAGTTGTCAGAATGAGGCTTATATATTTTACATTGTTGAAAATATATTGAGAGTACTTAGCTGTCTACAGATATTTCTGCTACAAATATTCCCCAAAGGTTTATACTTATAACCTTTGATAAAGAAAAACACATTACATCTCAGATCAATACCTTGTTAGCACTTTCTGATTTTCTTTTAGAACAAAGTGGAAGCTCAGATATTTCATCAGATAGCAGTATCTAACTTAAATTTAATAACTTTTTAAAGTTTTTTCACCATATTATAGCTTTTCATTTGTAGCAAATTGTACTGCTTTTCCAGTTCAGTGATGAGATAATCTTTAAAATAAAGTTAAAATTTTAACAAAATTTATGTAAATTAATGAGTAGGTGTGAAGTTTTTAACCAGGTAAACCAAAAAGACAGGAAAGAAAACACCATGTTATCACAGAGAAAGGAATTGCAGAAAGCAGTTATTATCCTTAAGGTTGCTTCTCAGTGATTATGTAGGACAGTATCCTTATTCTTACTAATAGACAATGAAGTATTTAAGGTAAAGGACCACGAAGTATGTATTCAAACAACTTATTTGTAAGTAATTCAAATATATATATACAGCTACCCACTCCAGTATTCTTAGGCTTCCCTGGTGACTCAGACGGTAAAGAATCCACCTGCAATGTGGAAAACCTGGGTTTGATCCCTGGGTTGGGAAGATTCCCTGGAGGAGGGCATGGCAACCCACTCCAGTATTCTTGCCTGGAGAATCCCCATGGACAGTGTGTATACACACACGTGCACACACACACACACACACACACACACACACACACACACGTGTGCATTAGTTACTTAGTCGTGTCCGACTCTTTGTGACCTCATGGACTGTAGCCTGCCAGGCTCCTCTGTCCATGGCATTCTCCAGGCGAGAATACTAGAGTGAATTGCCATTTTCTTCTCCAGGGGATCTTCCTGACCCAGGGATCAAACCTTGGTCTCCTGCCTTGCAGGCAGATTCTTTACCATCTGAGCTACAGGGAAGTCCATACACACATATATATGGGGCAATATATGAAGTTAGATAAAATGGAATGGAACAATATTTTATTTATAATAAAAGAATTAAAGGGTACATAGGTATTATTTTAATTATTCTTGCAACTTTACCTGTATATTTGAAATTATTTCCAAAGAAAAATATTTAATAAAAGAAGAGTCCTGAAATAGATCCATATATATATAGATTTTCAATAAAAGTGCCTGTTGTTCATTGGGGAAAGCATAGTCTTTTCAAAATATGATACTAAAACAGGTGGCTATCTACATGAAAAACATGAATCTTGACTCTTTCCTGTATAAAAATTTAAAGTAACTTGAAATAAGAGAACTAATTATAAGGGCTACAACTACAAAACTTCTAGAACATATAGGAATAAACTGTGGTCTGGACTTAGGCACGGACTTTTCAGATAAAATGCAAAAAGCACAATTTTAAAAACATATAAATTTAATTTCAAAAATTAGAATGTATGCTCTTTAAGAAACACTGTTACAGAAATAAAGAGCAAACCATAGGCTGGAGAAAATACTTTCACAACACACATATCAATAAAGGACTTTTATCCAGAATACTTAAGGAACTTTTACGACTCAATGATAAAAATAAAATGGAAAAAAGATTATAAAAGATTTGTCAGCAAAGAGATATGTTTATGGATTGCCAGTAAGTATGTCAAAAGATGTTGTTGCTGTTCAGTCGCTAAGTCATGACTCTCTGCAACCCCATGATTGCAGCACACCAGGCTTCTCTGTCTTCCACGATCTCCTGCAGTTTGCTCCAGTTCATATCCACTGAGTCGGTCAAGCTATCTCACCATCTCATGCTCTGCTGCCCCCTCCTCCTTTTGCCTTCAATTTTCCCCAGTATCAGGGTCTTTTCCAGTGAGTTGGCTCTTTGCATCAGGTGGCCAAAGTACTGGTGCTTCAGCTTCAGCATCCATCCTTCCAGTGAATACTCAGGGTTGATTTCCTTTAGATTGACTGATTTGACCCTTGCAGTCCAAGGTACTCTCCAGAAATGTACACCATCTTTATTCACTAAGGGTATAAACATTAAAATGCCATTGAAATATCACTGCACACCCACTAGAATAGCTAACACTTAAAAGATTGGCATCAATAAGGGCTATTAGGGATGTGGGGCAACTTGAAATCTCAAAGGTTAGTGATGGGGATACAAAATAGTATAGCAACTTTGAAACAGCAATTTTGACAGTTTCTTATAGAGTTAAATATGCCTTTCTATTCAAAGAATAGATCTACTTTTATCTACTTGTCCCCAAAATATTAATATTATTAAAAAGTTTATCATTGCCTCAATGATTTGAGGTACCACCTGTATCACATGTGCTCAGTCATTCAGTTGCGTCCAACTCCTTGCAACCCCATGGACTGTAGCCTGCCAGGCTCCTCTGTCCATGGCATTCTCCAAGCAAAAATACTGGAGTAGGTTGTCATTTCCTCCTCCAGGGGATCTTCCCAACCCAGGGATAGAACCCGTGTCTCCTGCATCTTCTGCTCTGGCAGGCGGGTTCTTTATCACTGTGCCACCCGGGAAACCCTTTGTCATACACTAAATTTCTGTATGTACTCAAGCTGATTTCTGGATGTTCTGTCTATTCAACTGATCTTGCTAACTATCCATGCACCAGTAGCAGGCTGTTTTTTTAATTTAATTTTTTTTTATAAATTTATTTATTTTAGTTGGGGGCTAATTACTTTACAATATAATTTTAATTTAAGTTTTATTTTATATTATGGTTGATTTGCTATATGTTGTGTTAGTTTCAAGTGTATAGTAAAGTGATTTGAAGGCTGTTTTAATTGTAGTGGCTTAGCTCTAGTGTATTTTAATATCTAGTTGGGCTAATAACTCGTCATAGCTCTTATTCTCAGTGTTTCTTTGTACATTCTACAAGTTTATCCTTCCATATAAACTTTAATCTCAACTTGTCTATCTTGTTACTAGAAAAGATGGCTGGTGTTTTTATGGAAATTGCATTAAGTTTATAAATTAACTTAGGTAGGCTGGTAGTTTCATCGTGAGACATTCTAATCAAGGAAAAGTTATGTCAAGGGAAAAATGTGTCTTTGTTTAAGCCTGCTGTGGGTTTTTCAAGGGTATTGTAGAGTTATAAAACCTTCTTAAGTTTAATCCTCAGTAGTTTATATTTTTGTTGCTATTATAAATTATATATTATACATATTCAAACTATAGAATCAGTAATTTTAAGGTAAAACATCAATATTACTGCTATGCACCTAACCAGAAAATCACTAGGGAACTCATAGACTGATATTCAGATATTTTTATTATTTTTATTTTGATGTTATGCACAATCATAATAATTGCTATATTCTTCAGCAAAAAAGAAGGGAGAAAAAGCAAGTTTACTCATCTGCTGTGAGTGAACCTGAGGAAGTTGTAAGTAAATTAAGAAGGGAATGCAATGGAATAATAGTTTAATTTCAGGTTTATAGGAATTTGAAAAGCAGAACAAGGGAAAACAGCCATGTAAAGACGTTTATCATCACTGAGAAGAATATAAGATGGTACAAGCAGAAAGACCCCTCTTTTGTTAGAAAAGATTAAAATTTTGAAAACTGAAGGATGAGAGGTTCAATAAAATTAATATTGAGTGAGAAAAATATTTTAAAACCTTCTCATTGGAAAATTAAGTTTATGTTAAGTTTGTATTATGTAAAATTTAAACCCTTTATGTTTAGATTTGTGTTTTTTTGAGTGTGGAAATTACAGTTTAATCATAAATAGTATAATAGATTTATGTATACCATACTATTAGCATCCAAGAAGAATCACATCTCTCTTGACTAGGAAGCTGTGGAAAGACTTCACATGTTTGTCGAGCTGAACTCTATATGAATAAGGGGGAAGATTAACCTGTTTTGTGTTTAATTTTTTTAAAGAAGTCTAGTTTTCTGAGGCAGAAAAAAACCTTGTTTTCTGGGTCTTTGAGAGATTCCTTAAGGGAAGAGCTAGTTTAAAAAACAGCAGAAAAAAAAAAAAAACAATTATAAAATTTGAACATTTGTGCTAACTAATGCTGCCATTTTTTAACTCGTAAAGCAAGAACTGAACCCGTCTATTCTTTGGAATGTTATTGCACACTCATTTTTGATTCCTTGATTTGATTCCTTCCTTACTGTTCTGTAAGATCCATCAGAGGTCCAGATTTAGAGGAAGATAGAAGTTCATAAGTAAAACTGCCCGCATCCATTGTGGTCCCAGTACTTTCTTCAGTCTTAGAGATAAAGCAGAAGTCTTGGGACACATTGTGAATGTGATTTTGATTTGTTAATTGCTAGAAGCATGTTCTGTACTTTATTTCAAAACATTTAAACTCTTTAAAATTTCAACATTTTTCAAATTACCTGATTATTTAAAAATAAATCTTAACTTCCACTCAGTTGGCTTCTTATTTATATGTGTTGTCTCTTTCAATCCTTACACCAAGTCTATGGATAAGCATCATCCTACACTTTATGATGTGGAAACTTTAGTTTAGAACATTGAGTAACTTTATCAAAATTACAAGGCTAGAAGGCAATGGGGCCAAAGCTAGAATACAAGTGTGCCTGAATGGAAAACCAAGACTCTCTGAAGTGCATTATTCTTGCAGCCTCTGATTTTATTTTTACCTTCTTTCACAGGGATTATTATGGAGAAAAAATTGGCATCTATTTCGTCTTTCTCGGATTTTACACAGAAATGCTGTTTTTTGCAGCTGTGGTTGGCTTAGCTTGTTTTATTTATGGTTTATTAACGATTCATAACACCCCAAGCAGGTAAGTGCAATTGAGTTGCCCAAACAGAGAATCTTATGCTAACCAAAATTGTATTTTTCTGGAATTTGTGTCAGAATGTTTTTTATTACAGCAGATAATTGATATTTCTGAAAAAGACCCAAACAGAGCAGCTACCTCTCACTTGGTACTTTATGTAAAATCTATTTAAGAATGGGCTGTAAAGATTCTGTTCCTTAAGCATGATTTGATCTACAAAAATTGCTGCTATATTGCCCCAGTCCCATATGTGAAAAATTGTATAAAAGTGTTTCAATAAGAATAGCTTTGGACTTTTACCCAAACACATCACTTTATTTTTTTGCTTGGGATGTTTTATTTATCTATTTATTTATTATTAATTAATGTTTGTTGCAGTGTAGTTGCTTTGCAATGTTGTGCTAGCTTCTACTGCATCACAAAATGAATCAGCCATACATATATTTACATATATCCCCTCCCTTTTGGATTTCCCTTCTATTTAGGATACCGCAGTGTGTTAAGTCGAGTTCCTTGTGCTATATAGTATTTTCCTATCTGTTGTCTATTTTGTACATAGTATCAATAGTGTATATGAGTCATTCCAACCTCCCAGTTCCTCCTACCCCACCCCTTTTCAGAGCTTCCCCGGTAGCACAGCAGTAAAGGATCCGCCTGCGATGCAGAAGCTGGAGGAGATGCGGGTTTGATTCCTGGGTTGGGAAGATGCCCTGGAGGAGGGCATGGCAACCCACTCCAGTATCCTGGCCTGGAGAATCCCCATGGACAGAGGAGCCTGTCAGGCTATAGTCCATAGGGTTGCATAGAGTTGGACACAACTGAAGTGACTTAGCACACATGCATACCCCTTTCCCCCTTGAGAACAAATGTGTGGATACCAAACACATCTTTTAAAATGGCATTGCCCTTGGGAACTCCCTGGCAGTCCAGTGGTTAGGACTGTGTACTACCACTATACAAGACATCGTTTCTGTCCCTGGTTGAGGAACTAAGATTCCTTATGCCATGAGGCATGGAGAAGGAAATGGCAACCCACTCCAGTATTCTTCCCTGGGAAATCCCTTGGACAGAGGAACCTGTAGCCAGAGGAACCTCAGGCTACAGTCTGTGAGGTCGCAAATGAGTTGGACACTTAGCAACTAAGCAACAAATGCACAAGGCATGGCCAAAAAAAACCTAAAAAAAACAAAACCAAGCAACGTTGCTCTTCTCTCTGCAGTGCTGAGATCTGTGATCCTGAGATTGGGGGTCAGATTATCATGTGCCCACTCTGTGATGAACTGTGTGGCTATTGGAGACTAAATTCAACCTGTTTGGCTTCAAAGGTATGTATGTATTGTGGTATGCTTTAAGACTTGCAGTTTACCTCCTTTTGTATTGCATTTGATACTAAGTCTTTTCTGACATTGTTGTTTTGCAGGTCTCCCATTTATTTGACAATGAGTCAACAGTGTTCTTTGCCATGTTCATGGGAATTTGGGGTAAGTAGATAGTTACATAAAAACAACTTTCTCTGTGTTATGTGTTATATGGCCATCATACACAGTTGGCATACCTTACAAACCAAAAGTAATTTTATGTCTTTATGTCTCTGCTAGCATCACTACCTTAATGGAGTGGTTGTTAGTCCTTGGTCCAGAAAGGTCCCTATTAATCATCTACTCATTTGTCTGAAAAACACTTTAATTTTTGAAACGTCGTATGTATTCAGATCACACTCTCTCTTAGCACTGTGTAAAAATAGGCTCAATAATTGCTTAATTCAGGAGAATAAATGTTAAGTATTTGGTGGCTGGAGGATATTGAGTCATGGACACAAACTTGAACAAGACTCAAAAATTTCTGAGGGCTCATATATCAACATTTGAATTTAAGTTCCCCATGTCAAATTCTATTTGGTTAAAAGCTCCCATATAAGGTGGAATTCACCTTAATTTTGGAAATGTCCCAGTGTCTCTTCTCTTTTGTATCCCATGGGAAGTAGAAGTGTCATGAAGTTTCTCCTGTTGTTGGTGAGGAATGTATTTTCTGTAAGAGTAACTTGTCAAGAAGAGGCCTAAAGACTTCTAAGACATGTCTCAAAATTTGGGGGACTCTGGGAAAAGGTAGACTTTTTTTCTCCCCATTTTAGCAGCCTTTAACAAAGCACAAGTATGTGCATTTAAAAACTGGCCAAAGGAGCAGGGTAGCTTGATTCAGTCAAAAGGACACCTCAATCTGTGAGGGTGTGTGTGTCTCAGAGGGGTTTGTGGGTTTCTGTCACTTCTGCTTACCTGCTTGTCTGAAGAGAAAAGCCCAGATTCAAAGAGAGACAGGGGACTGTGAGGTCTCACCCACAATTCTCCAACCTCCTCTGGTTAAGTTAGTGTATGGACGTCTCTTCATCATGTGCCAGACAGATCCTGCCTCTGTCATTTTTTTGGAATCAGAAATGGGTGATAGGTATGTCTACAAATTACAACAGATGTAATAATTTTCAATTCTTTCCATTAAGAGAGCTTGTACACCAACACTAACCTCACACGTCATAACAAACAGGAGCAACCATACATGGAACACCCACCAGCTGCAGTGAATGTGGGGATGAAGATATCACTTCACGATAGCCTTATATTGAGGTGCATTGTATTTATACCCATATTTTTGAAGGTTTTTATCATAGTGTATGTTGAATTCTGTTAAATGCTGTTTCTGCATTTGTTAAGATGGGATTTTGTTTTAAAAAAAATCATTTATTTTGTTAATATGATATACCATGTTGATCGATTTATGGGTATTGAACTATCCTTATATCCCTGGAGTAAATCTCATTTGATCATGGTGTATGATTCTTTTAATATATTGCTGAATTTGATTTGCTACCGTTTTGTTAAGGTTCTTTGTATCTACATTCATCAAGTGTAATTCTCTTTACTTGTATTGTCTTTGTTTGACTTTGGTGTATGGTTAATGATGCCTCCTAAAATGAGTTTGGAAGGTTTCTTTCCTCTTCTAGGTTTTGGAAGAATTTGAGAAGGATTATTTCTTCTTTACCTATATTATAGAAGTCACCGTTAAAGCTTTGAGGCCTGGACTTTCATTTGTGGGAAAGTTTTTGATTACTGATTTGATACCCTTAATGGTAGTTGGTCTGTTAAGATTTTCTGTTTGTTCATGATTCAGTTCCAATAGGTTGTCTGTTTCTAGGACTTTATCCATTTCTTCTAGGTTATCCACTTTGTTGCCATATAATTGTTCATAGTAGTCTGTTACGATCCTTAGTATTTCTGTCATATCAGGTGCATCAGTTCAGTTCATTCACTCAGTCTTGCCTGACTCTTTGCAACCGCATGAACTACAGCCCGCCTGGCTTCCCTGTCTGCCACCAGCTCCCGGAGCTTGTTCAAACTCCCGTCCATCGAGTCGGTGACGCATCACCTACTAGATCAGGTGCATGTCTCCTGTTTAATTTCTAATTTTATTTATTTGAGCCTTATCTTTTTTTCTTGGTAATTATGGCTAAAGGTTTTTTATTTTATTTATCTTTTTGTTGACCTTTTCTGTTGTCTTTTGTCCCTATTTTGTTTATTTACACTCTGATCTTTATTATTTCCTTACTTCAACTGCCTTTGTTTAGTTCTTCTTTTTCTAGTTCCTTAAGGTCTAAAGTTGGGTTGTTTATTTTAGCTTTTTCTTGTTTCTTAATGAAGACATTTATTCCTCTGAACTTCCGTCCTAGAACTGCCTCTGGTATATCCCATAAGTTTTTGTATATTGTATGTCTAGTTTCATTTGTCTCAAGATATTTTTTGATTTCTCTTTTCATTTTCCTAAGGCCCATTGTTGGTTCAGTAGCATGCCCTTTATTCTCCATATATTTGTGAATTTTCCAGTTTTTATTTTTCATATAATTCTAGTTTTATACTGTTGTGGTCAGAAAAGATACTTGATATGTTTTCAAACTTTTGAAATTTATTGACTTGTTTTGTGATGGTAATATATGACCTTTTCTGGAGAACATTCCATGTTCACTTAGAAGAATATTTATCCTGCTACTGTTGGATGGGATGCACTGTAAGTGCCTGTTAAGTCCCTTTAGCTTAACAGTAAAAGTAATTTAGTGAAAAAGTAATTGAAATTTTGGACAGTGAATTTTAAATCATTATAACTAGGTTCAAACACATCTTTATTAATCAAAATAGGAACCATTACAATCAACACATTTTTGCCAACAAGAAATAAGATTGTTTATTCCTGTAGTGTAAGAATTCATGCTTCAGATTTTGATGAACTCTTTGGAAAGCATTTTCTACCTCCTGCTGGTTATGAAAGCATTTTGCCTGCAAAAAGTTGTTGAGATGCTTGAAGAAGTGGTAGTCAGTTGGCGAGAGGTCAGGTGAATATGGCAGATGAGACAAAACTTCACAGCCCTATTCGTTCAACTTTTGAAGTGTTAGTTGTGTCAAATGCAGTCAAGCATTGTCATAGAGAAGAGTTGGCCTTTTTCTGTTGACCAGTACCGGCTGCAGGTGTTGTAGTGTTTGGTGCATCTCATCGATTTGATGAGCATACTTCTCAGATATAATGGTTTCTCTGGGATTCAGAAAGCTGTACTGGAGCAGATGGGCAGCAGACCACCAAACAATGACCATGACCTTTTTTTTGGTGCAAGCTTGGCATTGGGAAGTGCTTTGGCGCTTCTTCTCAGACCAGTCACTGAGTTGTACAAAATTCACTTTTTGTCAGATATCACAATCTGATCGAGAAATGGTTCATTGTTGTTACATAGAACAAGAGAAGATGACACTTCAAAATGGCAATTTTTTTGATTTGTGCTCAGCTCATGAGGCACCCACTTATAGAACTTTTTCACCTTTCCAGTTTGCTTCAAATGCCAAACTACTGAAGAATGGTTGACTTAAGTTCTTCGGCAACAATTTTGTTAATTGATTTGTAATTCCTTTGTTCCTTTCTTCCTCTGTTGCCTTCTTCTTCGGGGGTGTGATAATTGTCTGTAATGTTATGCTCAGATTCCTTTATCTTTTGCATGTCTTTTATGGGTTTTTGCTCTGTGATTAAAAAGAGGCTTATGTAAAACATCTTGTAATTATATCATTCTATTGCAAGCTAAGACAAATTATTTTTTTTTAATTTATTTTATTTTTTTTAATAAATTTATTTATTAAGACAAATTAATTTGAAATACATATAAAGCTCTATAATTTTACTTTCTGTCCTGTTTTATGTTTTTGATGTTGCAGTTTATATCTTCTTAGTGTATCCTTTAACCAATTATTATATATATATATTATATAACCAGTTATTATAGTTACACAATTTTATTGTAGTTAGAGTTATTTTTACTACTTTTTGCCTTTTAACCTTCATAATAGATTTACAAGTGATTTACTCACCACCATTATAACATTAGAGTATTTTAAATTTAACTATATATTTACCTTTACCAGTGACATTTATACTTTCATATGTTTTCATTTTAGTTTAAAGATGTCCCTTTAACATTTCTTCAAAAGCCACTCTGCTGCTACTGCTGCTAAGTCGCTTCAGTCGTGTCTGACTCTATGCGACCCCATAGACGGCAGCCCACCAGGCTCCCCCGTCCCTGGGATTCTCCAGGCAAGAACACTGGAGTGGGTTGCCATTTCCACTCTAGTTGTGATAAACTCCACTTTTACTTGTCTGGAAAACTTTCTAGGTAGAGTATCCTTGGTCCTCAGGTTTGATTTGGTTTGGTTTGGTTTTTTTCCCAGTAATGTGCTGCTCCCTTCTGGCCTACTAAAAGTCTGCTAAAAGTCTTATAAGTGTTGCCTTGTACATAACTTGGTTTTCTCTTCCTGCTTATAAAATTCTCTCTTTGTCTTTAACTTGTGAAGTTTTAATTATAATGTGTCTCAGTGCATTTCTCTTTGTTTTCATCTTTTTTTTGGAACTCAGTGGGTTTCCTAGATCTGATATTTGTTTTTTTCCCCTATGTTAAGAGAAGTTTTTACCCATTATTTGAATATGTTCTCTCTCTCTCTCTCTCTTCTCTTTCTGGGACCTCCTCTAATGCAAATGCTTGTCTGCCTGATATTGTCCCATAAATCCTTTAAGCTAACTTCACTTTTTTAAAATCATTTTCCATTTTTATTTAATTCGTTTTTGCTCCTCTGACTGGATGAATTCTACTTCCTTTTCTTAGAGTCTGCTGATTCTTTCTCAGTTTGATCTAGCAAGCTGCCAAACACTTCTATTGAATTTTGCCATAAAATTCTTGTATTCTTCAGCTCTGTTTAATGCTCTTGATAATACTCTTGATTTCTGTTTGTTACTTTCTTATATTTTCTGTCTCTGTTCACAGTCTCACTTTATTCACGCATTGTCCTCTGTACCTCAGTAAGCATGTTTATGACCCTTATTTCGAACTCGTTGTCAAGTAAATCACTTGTCTTCATTTCATTAAAGTCTTTTTCTGAAGTTTGTCTTTTTCTTTTTCTTGGAACCTACTCCTCTGTTTTTTCATTTAGCTTGCCTCTTTGTGTTGATTTCTGTGCATTAGGTAAAATAACTACCTCTCCTAGCCTTGAAAATGTGGCCTGTGATTAGCCAAGCTGCCTTCTTTGTTCTCAGTGGCTCCCAGTATTTGGGGCTGTGCCAACACCCATCAGGGTCCCAAATGGGAAGATCTCAGTCAGCACCTGGATGCAGGCGGTTTAGAAGTTGGACCCTACAGCAGTAGCTTTTGAAGTTTGCAAGTTAATCTCTTTCAAGGAAATATTGGAAGATGGGTGTTTGTGTCTGCTGCTTCTGCGTTTAGCCCTGGGCGGAAAACCAGTTAGAAACTGTTTGTTTGCTACAGCAATCAAAACAGTATGGTACTGACATAAAGATGGACATGCAGATCAATAAAACAGAATGGAGTCCAGAAAGAAATCCCTTTGTATGTGGTTAACTAATCTTCAACAGGATTTCCAAGAAAGCAAAATGAAGAAAGTATAGTCTTCAAATAGTGCTGGGAAAACCGGATATTGTCATGCAAAAGAATGACATTAGATCCTTATCTTTGTCAGCTGAAAAAAATTCACAACCTAAAAGTTGAGAATTATTTTTCATTTAGCAGACTTTCTGAGGACTTCAAGCCTGGGAGGCAGGCTCTCAGCTAGCTCTGAGGGACTGTTCCAAAGAGGTAAGGGAGGAACCAGGGTGAAAAGGAGTTTTGCAAGAAAGACCAGGTAGTTGGTACATCAAAAGATTACTGTTAATTAAAGACAGCTAGATATCTCAAATTAGTGAATTTAGCACTTTTCTATATATGGAAAGATGCAAAAGTTTGGATTCACTGAAATCATTCCTTTGACATGCACCTTAGCTCTCTTGTCTGGTGACTCAGCTGGTAAGCAACCCACCTACCAATGCAGAAAAAAATAAGAGATGGGGGTTCAATTCTTGGGTTGGAAAGATCCACTGGAGAAGGAAATGGCAACCTACTCCAGTATCCTTACCTGGAAAATTCCATGGACAGAGGACCCTGGTGGACTACAGTCCATGGGGACAGTCCATGGGGTGGCAAAGAGTCAGCACGGCTGAGTCGTGCATGCACAGTCATTACTTCTGTTCGCTTCTTAACTCTATAGAGTCAGTATTCTGTTATTTCCTATCCTGTGTTTGCTCAAGGCTCATCATCTGGATGGTTATAGTGGCTTGATGGCAGAAATATCCTTTGTTTACTGACATGACAGACAACATTTTTCATTTGCATCTTGTGTGCGTGTGTGCCAAGTCGCTTCAGTCATGTCAGATTCTTTGTGACCCCATGGACGGTAGCCCGCCAGGCTCCTCTGGCCATGGGATTCTCCAGGCAAGAATACTGGAGCGGGTTGCCACGCCCTCCTCCAGAGGATCTTCCTGACCCAGGAACTGAACCCACGTTGCTTATATCTCTGCATTGGCAGGCAGGTTCTTTACCACTAACACCACCTGGAAAGCCCCTCATTCACATCTTACACCATCACAAAAGTCAGTTCAAAATGGGTTAGACTTAAACATAAGACCTGAAAGTGTAAAACTCCTAGAAGAAAACATAAGGAAAATCTTTATCACGTTGGACTGGGAAATGATTTCATGCAGATGACACCAAAGCCCAGGCAACAGAAACAAACAAAATAAGCCAGAGTACATCAACCTAAAACACTGCCGAACAGCAGAGATAACAATCAACAGAGTGCAAAGGCAACCCATGGAAAGGCAGAAAATATTTGCAAACCATGTATCTGATAGGGGGTTAATCTCCAATATATATGAGGAACTCTTGTAGCTCAATAGTAAGAAAGAAAAAAAAAAAAGAACAACCTGATTTAAAAATGGACAAAGAACTTGGATAGACATTTCTCCAAAGAAGTTATACAAATGGCCAACAGATAACATGAAAAAAAAACTTAATGTCTAGTTCTCAGGGAAATGTAAATCAAACCACAATGAGATGGTATCTCATACCTGTCAGGATGACTGTTACCAAAAGAAAAGACATGTTAATGAGGATGTTGAGAATTACAATGAGCTCTTATATACTATGGATGGGAGTGCTAAGCAGTACAGCTGGAAAACAGTGTGGAAGTTCCTCAAAAATTAAAGTAGAACTGCCATGTGATGCAGCAATCCCACTTCTGGATATTTACCCAAAATAAATGAAATCAGCATCTCAAAAAGATGTTAGCATTCCTACATTCACTGCAACATTTTCTATTAATACATTAACCAAGGTGTGGAAGGGAAACAACCTAAATGTGCATTGATAGACAGATGGTTAAAGAAACTGCTGTGTGTGTGTTTTATATATTCATATATATATATATAAACCAGTTACATCTATGCCTTAGGGTTTTAAGGGAGAGTTTCTGGGGGTGTTGATCATGTTTGTGTGCTTTTCTGTAAATATATTATTCTTTAAGTGATAGTTTATTTAAAAAAATGATATATATTGTATATTATGCCATATATAATAATATATATTATACATATACAGAGAGAGACAGACCAACAGATGTAGGCAGAGGAGAGAAGCACAGAGGCACAAAGAAAGATATTGTGCTGTTGAATGGCTCTTGTATTTTCCTTAAATTTCCCTAAGCCTGAGAAAGTGGTACTGTTGCTTGAATGATTTCAGTAAAACACATGCAAACAAAATCAAGGTGATAGTAAAATGTCACATTCAAATATTATTTCAAGTTATCTGAATGAAGAAAGAGAGAGTAGTGTGCCTAAAAAAATTTTTCTATGTTTATCTAAGAAACTAATTTGTATTTATATATAGAGTTATTTCAATACTATTTTGTAGTATTATACTAAAATTCATAGTATTATAATTTTATCATCAAATATAATAGTAACAGAATAAGCATCATATGACCAAAATGATTTTTCTGAAGGAAAGAAAACCCAGGTACTGACTTCTTATTCATTTATTCTGCCATCTCCTTATTATATTTGTTTTTATATATTTCTTTGCCCATAGTCACATTGTTTTTAGAGTTTTGGAAGCAACGACAAGCCAGACTGGAGTATGAGTGGGACCTGGTAGACTTTGAAGAAGAGCAGCAGCAGCTCCAGCTGAGACCTGAATTTGAAGCTATGTGTACAAAAAGGAAAATGAATGCAGTGACTCAGGTATATTAAGAAACTGAAATAGGCAGTGTATTTCAGCGGACACACTGCCTGTGGGAGGCCTCTCAAATAACGATGTGTATTTTAATCTGCCTTTAAATATGAATATTCTCCAACATATAAATCACATAAACTTATTTACTTGCTTCTAATATGCATTTTGAACACATGAAAAAGTAGGTAGAAAGTGTAATGAGTCCCAGGATGGAGTCATCACCCAGCTTCAATGATTATTAATTCATGGGCACTCTTTTTTCTTTTACACACCCACCCACCACCCCACCCCCTCTCCGCCACTAGACTGAGCATGCATGCGTGTGTGCTAAGTCACTTCAGTCATGTCTAACTCTGTGTGATCCTTTGGACTGTAGCCTCCCAGGCTCCTCTGTCCATGAGATTCTCCAGGCAAGAATACTGGAGTGGGTTGCCATGCCCTCCTCCAGGGGATCTCCCTGACCCAGGGATCGAACCTACATCTCCTGTGTCTCCTGGATTGGCAGGCAGGTTCTTTACCACTAGTGCCACCTGCGATTATTTTGAAGCAGATCCAAGCCATCATACATAAAATACATAGTTTTAATACTAAGTGAAATAAAATAAAATGGAAATTAGTGTGTATGTTGTGGACTTTATATATAAATTTGTATGTGTATGTATATATATGAAACTCACACATATATATGGAAATGATACTAAGTTAATGTGTGAAAATTAAAATGGTATTGTATTAAGGTAATAAGCTTATCACTGATGGCTTTATTAGACCAAAGTTTATCCATCTAGACCATATTAATTGACTGTAATGGGAAGATAATTGCATGGGTGTCTAGAAAGGAAAGTCTAGATTTTGGGATAACTGGCAAACTGGCCGTATGTTGTGAATTGAGTTTTTTGACTTCTTGGTATCTCATTTTTGTTTCACGTGAAAATGAAAGGTACTTTGTAAACTCTTGGCTGCATATTCCTAGAGTGCTTACCTTGCCATACTCTATAATCACCATGTTACCTGATGCTATTAAAGGGAGACTAGAAAGCCTCTAAAATCTCTTCAGTACAATTCCCTACTCTGTTCAGGACATTATTCTTATGTATAACACTCAAAATTCTCACAGTTCAGGTATTCACTAAAGATTTATTAAATTGCATTGAAACTGTACAAAAAATTCAATAAATGAATGAAGAGAAAAATCACCTTAGAAAATATATTAACAATTTGGGTGACAATTTGAAATTAATTGGAATATATTAAAAGAAATATTGTCCTGATAATGATATGATGTATATCTGTTCATACTTCATGGGATAGAAAAGAATATAAAAGCAGTTCAGTTGGCTTTGCCAAAAACTATTGATCTAAAACCAAGATGTATTGAATGTTTACATTTGAAACCAGTTTAAAAAAAAATATGTATTAGTTCACTGTGAATCATCTACTTCACTTAGCTTTAATGGTTTTGGAAATGGGTTTTTGTTTTTATCTTTGTTTTTTTTAACTTCATTTCAATGCTTCTTTAGTCGTTAAGCACAACCTAACATTTGAGTCTGTTAGGAATATGCATATGCATGCATGAAAACCCACAAGTGTACACACAAATATGCACACACATACAAACACACAAACATTGGATACACACATGTACATCATCAGATGTATGCACACACATCCTGAAGTTCAGTAGAGCTCTTGGGCTGCCTGCCCAATTCAGTTTAACTCAATTAGAAAATTTTAACGTCATTAAAGCATATCCACTTGAGCAGCAGCCTTCAGCTTTTGACTTTGTTTTTCCTGTCTATGTTGCCCTGAATACCACTAGAATTCATCACTCAGGAAATAATGTGTATCTTATAATTCTTATCATTTGTAGAATATTCCATCTAGGAGCCTTAAAGGTTTCTACCTAAATGTAAGGAACCACTACTAGAATATAGCTTTCCATGAGTTACGGTGAATCCACTGATTCAGAGCTACTTGAACTGGGCTTTGTGATTTTGACTACTGCTTGGAATCCCAACTTTGAGGGTAGATTTTTAATTTTGCTCTGATTTCTTCAAAATTACAGGAGATGGAACCTTACTTGCCTCTATATAGCCGTCTTCCATGGTACCTTTTATCAGGAGTCACAGTGACATTATGGGTGAGCATTCTTTAAAACTGTTGTCATCTATTTGATTTCAGATCATATTGGGGTTACCTCAACAGTTTCATCTGCAATGGTCTGTGTCCCTCTCTTCCCTCCCCCTTCACAGTATTTTGTTTTTATCTTGAATGGAGCGCTTACATAAAATAAACTATAATTTACATGGATGTCTCATAATTAAACCTTGGAAAAAGAGTTGTGGGGAGAGAGAGATGCTTTATATTAAAGCCTATTCCTCCTCCTCCCCCAGCTCTTCATTAATTTGGTGATAACTTGAAATCAGAACAGTATAACAAACAATTTGATTGCAGACTATTTGGTTATTTTTTTTTAAATATTAATTTGTCTTTATATTCATCTAGAATATCTATACAATACCATTAACGTTCATTCTCTTGCCAAAATAATAGAAGGAAATGTTACATCTTCTACTTAAAGAATTTAATTAGTATATCCCACTGTTAAGGAGGCAGATTTTCTCCATTCCTTTTACCTAATAGCTTCCTCCATCTTCATAATCTATTTCCTGCCTTCCCTTTCCAAATTTATGTCCTCTTACAGTTGACCTTTAATTTTAGGAAACAGATAAAGTTACCCTCAGAGATATTAGCCTGTTGAAGTATAAATAATTGGCAGTTGTAGACTATTAATTAACCTCACTACTCCATGTTGTCCCATAATTTTTTTTATCTTTAACCTTTTTTGTTAAAGGCATTGGTTTTTCTATTTAAATGTGTATTTTCCTAGATGATATAACAATCATTTTAGGAGAGATGATAGAATTAAAAGGGGTTATAATCAATTGGGGATACTAAGTCAAAAACATTCTAGAGTGTGGTTCCAGTAAGATCACTGTCATTTATTTCTAGTACTCATTTAATTTTATTCAGTTCTTCAACTTTCACAATAAAATTCTCCAATCATTGTTATAAAGATCTTTGTGATTTTGAGTATGGGAAGATATAAAATTTATACTGGATCTATACAAATACCTAAACTACCAGGCATATCAGACTGCTAATGGCAATATTGTAAGGGGAAATAAAATTGAATTTTTAAACATATTTTTCTTGAGAAAGTATGTAATCTTCACAATACATATTTAACTAAAGCAGAGGTTACCAAACATTTGCTGTAAAGTATATATTATAGGTTTTGTGAGCCACAAATAGTCTCTTGCACATAATTGTCTTCTTCTTTATAATCTTTTAAAAATGCAAAAAAGGGAAAAATCTTAGAGGGCTACCCAGGAACAGGTAAGGCCACAGTCAGATGCTGGCTTGCTGGCTAATTTTCCAACTTGTTCAAGAGGGTGGACTTAGAGGATGAGCAATGAGTACTTTTCTATTTTCTACTTACTCAGCTGCTACCGTACACCTTATCTCTAACCTTTTTACTTTCCTAGTTTTCATTTCCTGCCATTTATACCATCTACAGTGAGAGGGGGCTTCCCTAGTGGCTCAGCTGTAAAGAATCCGCCTGCCAAGCAGGAGATGTGGGTTTGATCCCTGGGTAAGGAAGATCCCCTGCAGAAAGAAATAGCAACCCACTCCAGTATTCTTGCCTGGGAAATCCCATGGACAGAGGAGCCTGGTGGGCTACAATCTATGAGATCGCAAGAGTTGAACATGACTGAGCAACTAAACAATAACGATAGTGAGGGGAACTGGCTTGGCTTGCTCTCCACGTCAGATCTGCTAAACTTAATATATGAGCTGAAGAGAAGAGTATGTTTCAGCCAGGTATGTGTCGCACAGATACAGAGACCAGAGTGACCAGTTTTTGTTTCCCTTCCCCAGATGGCTCTGGTTGTCGCGTGTATGGTAGCTGTGATTGTATACCGCCTGTCAGTCTTTGCTACATTTGCTAGCTTCATGGAAAGTGAAGCATCCTTAAAGCACGTCAAAAGTTTCCTCACTCCCCAGATAACCACATCTCTCACTGGATCGTGCTTGAACTTTATTGTCATCTTGATCTTGAATTTTTTTTATGAAAAGATATCTGCCTGGATTACAAAAATGGGTAAGCTGGCCAAATCATTAATATGACTCTGAAAAAGGATTCCTGCCAATGTTACACCTTCATTCTGCATCAGCCCCCAGGGAGTTCACTTTTCAAAGCACATTTCAAGACAGTTTTGCTCTACAGGTAGATGCATAGCCTGGTACTTCAGAATTCCCTAACAGCTATATTCAGGCTATTATAATGGAAGCAGGAAGAACTAAAAGGAATTAGGCCTCCATAGATCTTTTTTGAGTATTCTTGCCTTAATCCTTCCTTGATGGGATTAATTGAAGCCTAAATAAAATCCTCACACATTTCTCAAGACACAGATGATTTTTATTTCTTGTATACAGTTTTTGGAAGGTGTTGGATTTTGAAAGCCTCCGTCAGAAAAGCAGAACAGTCAGGTCCTCCTGAATAAATCTAAAAGCTAGTGCTTTTCTTTTCAGTTGCCATGTCTTAAGACCTGGATTATATTCTTTTGAAAATTTCTCCTAAAGCCATGAGGGAAGGTGAAGAGGTCCCAGGTGGAGTGGGAGGTTCAGCTGGGGAGAGTAGCACATGTTTCCTGCCCTTGCCGCCAGCTGGAGATGAGATCAGAGACTCAGCTCCTGCCTCAGCTTCTTCTGTGACTGCACTGTCCAAGACTTCTGCCTCTTCTCCAAATCTGTGCACTGTCATTGGACCAATGGTAACCAAAAAGGCAGCACGGTATTTACTCAGCACTAGGAAGAAACGGCAACCCACTTCAGTGTTCTTGCCTGGAGAACCCCGTGGACAGAGGAGTCTAGTGGGGGCTGCTGTCCATGGGGTCCCACAGCGTCGGACACGACTGAAGCGACTTAGCATGCATGCATGCATCGGAGAAGGAAATGGCAACCCACTCCACTATTCTTGCCTGGAGAGTCCCAGGGACAGAGGAGCCTGGTGGGTTGCGGTCTATGGGGTCTCAGAGTTGGACACTACTGAAGCGACTTAGCAGCAGCAGCAGCAGCAGGGTAAACACTGGGACATCACTGCCATTAAATATTCTTTTCAAATTTGGAGTTTGCAACAGTGTGTGTGTGTATATGTGTACACATGTGTGTGTGTGTGTGTGTGTGTGTGTATGTATATATTAGCACATAAAACCCAAGCACCTAAAAATACCTTAGCTTTCATCACTGAGAAAAATCACCTGTACTCACATTAGAGATTTTGTAGGAATACAACTAAATTTTAGTAAAGTGGAGGAGTTATCTGTGTCTTCAGAATATGTGTTACCATTTCTGTGTTGCTGAACATGTCATGGTTTTGGCTGGATCAGCTCATACCCTTGGAAGATCATCATCTCAGAAAAACATGGTCTCTTACTCTTTCATGGCTCATGCCATTCTCCTGTGGTGTGAAGAGACTCTTAACATTTTCTTACCTTTGGAGTTCATTAAGCGATAGATCATGATCATCCAGTTTAAATGAAGGAGAGGGGAAATGTGTACTATTGCTGCCACTGTTTGCATGACAATGTTTTAAAAATTGATAAACCCATTTAATTCATGAGAGGGAAGCACAATTCAATGTGGAAATCACCCTCTACCCTTTATATGATTTGCTTTGTTTAAACCGGATTGAAAGCAGACAAGAGAGATCTGAAATGTTTACAGGATATCATGTAGTGATATGGAGACAGAAATGGCAACCCACTCCAGTACTCTTGCCTGGAGAATCCCTTGGACAGAGGATCCTGGTGGGCTACAGTCCATGGGGTCGCAGAATCAGACACGACTGAGTGACACACACACTCACACGCGCGCGCACACACACACACACACACACACACACGTGGTGATCTCCTGGGAATCATGGAGATGAGCGGGAGGCTCTTCAGTCTGGTAAGGGTTTGAATTCCATATTCTGACTGTGTGGCTCCAGGCAAGTACTTCACCCCTCTAAACATACTAATGATAGCTTGCCAGGCTTCTCTGGCAATGAGATTAATGCAAAGCCTGTCCTAGAAAGCTTAGTACACATCCATAGCTACTTAATATTGGTCAGTTAGGAACTGAGTGGGGAGCATTTCAACAGGCTCTGAGTAATATGACTAGCTATCCACTTGTCCCAGGGAGTAAAACATTTTAAGAAACAGGAAGGTGCATTATTAAACCTTGTTGTTGTCGTTGTTTTTTAATCAGAAATTCCTCGGACTCACCAGGAGTATGAGAGCAGTCTTACCTTGAAAATGTTCCTGTTTCAGTTTGTAAATTATTATTCATCCTGCTTCTACGTAGCTTTCTTTAAAGGGAAGTATGTGGGATATCCTGGAAAATACACATATTTGTTTGGTGTGTGGAGAAGTGAAGAGGTAAGAATTCTCTCGAGAGGTGATATTTATGGCTTCAGTAACTCACTGTTAATTCACTACCTTTTGGTGTTCCCCACACTTACTCAAATTTTATCAATTTTCAAGAAAAGTCTAAGATAACTGACTCTGTCCATGGAGCATATTGGTCTTAGAATCCTGCCATCTGATAGACTCTCCAGTTTGTTTGGGGAAAGAAAGTTATGTTGTACCTATTGTTTGATACAAAATATGAGCTATGAACTGGAGTAAGTAAGTTCTATATTCCTGAACGCTTCCAGCAAAGGATGAATGATAACTTCCTAGAGGTACAGCAGAAAGGGTTCCCCACGTGGGTGTAGAATTAGACCAGCTCAGTGATTCCCAAATCTGGCTTGCAACCAGATCACATGAAGAAGATAACAACTTCCAGCCCTAACCCAGATAGAAAGAGTCAGAATTTTCTAAGAATAAGGCCCAGAAATATGGTTTTTTTTTTTTTTTAACATATTTCACAGCTGAATCTAATGCAGCTAGATGGCTTCCCTTAGTAGCTCTGTCGGTAAAGAATCTGCCTGCAATGCAGGAGACCCAGGTTTGATTCCTGAGTGGGGAAGATCCCCTGGAGAAGGAAATGGCAACCCACTTCAGTATTCTTGCCTGGAGAATCCCCATGGACAGAGGAGCCTGGCAGGCACAGTCCATGGGGTCACAAGAGTCGGACACGGCTTAGCAACTAAACCACCACCACCACCACTGTGATTATGCTTGAGACTTGGAACTAAATATCCCTTTTATCATTTAATATCTGTTCCAATGCAAATCTTCAGATTCTCACCTTCTGGTTTGAGATTTCTTTTGTTGCAGAAGTCCATATTTCATCATTCACTTAATTTTTCTCCTTTTTCTTCCTGCTAGTGTGATCCTGCAGGCTGTCTAGTAGAACTGACAACCCAGTTGACCATCATAATGACTGGGAAACAGATCTTCGGAAACATTAAAGAGGCCATTTATCCGTATGTATGACTTACAAGTTTTTGCTTGATTTAAGTAACCATAAGAGATTTCCTCTGAAAGAAGGTGGAATTCTTTGATTATCATGGTGTCTTTATTAGCTAACATCTAAGTCAACAGCAACAACAACAAAAAATTCACTTTAAAAAAATATTTATTTACTTTAATTGGAGGATAATTATAATGTTGTGGTGGGTTTTGCCATACATTGACATGAATCAGCCACGAGTGCACGTTTCCCCCCATCCTGAAGTCCCCTCCCATCTCCCTCCCCACTCCACCCTTCTGGATTGTCCCAGAGCATTGGCTTTGAGTGCCCTGCTTCATGCATTGAATTTGCACTGGTCATCTATTTTACATGGGGTAATATACATATTCAATGCTATTCCACTTTTAATCAACAGTCAAATGTATATGAAGGTAATACAGACTTTTAAATATGCATCTCTGTTTGCTTGAGTGAAGTTTAGGGAAAGGTAATTATCCCTGTCTCCTGTGAATATTTCACTGGGAAATCTAAATGTTATATGCTCTGTAAATTATTCTACAGTTGCATTTTATTTCTCAAAATTACTGGAGGTTAAACTCTTTGAAAATATCTGTGTGTCATGGACACATCTGTTACTGAACCAAACTCGGGTCCACTTGCCTGCCCATAGTAAAGTCAGTCTGCCGACACCGGATTGTGGTAAAGGAAAGTGCAGTGTTTATTGTAATGTGCCATAAAATAGCCTGGAACAGCTAGTGCTGAAAAAGCCTGGACTCCTCGATGGGTTTCAGGAAAGCATTTTCAAAGTCCGGGTGACCTTGGGAGTGGTCATAGGATATGTGATCAGCTCGTGCACAGTTCTCTGATTGGTTGATGGTGAGGTAACAGGGTAATGTCACAGGGGTAAACCTTATAAATCCTAAGGCTCCAGGAATCCTGGGGGTATGTGCTCATGGTCATCAAGTAGTTAACATCTTCCATTTGGTGGAGGTTTTCATATCTGTAAAACAACTCAGGAAATGTGCCTCAGATAATATTATCTATTCCTTCAAAGAGGAACTAAAGCAGACGATATGGGGAGGAGTCTGTCCCAGGAAGGCTCCACAGGGTCCTGCTTAGTTATACATCTAGGCACGAAAACTGTTATGAATTAAATGCTGGCACATGACAGGAGCACTCTCTGTCCCCAAAGCATAGCAATAATGAGTGCATTATTAAAAAAAAAAGAAGAAGGAGAAGAAGAAGAAAGCAAACCAAAATGACAGTTGTAAGATGAAAATTCCCATGGATAAAAAGAGATAGAATTGTAAGCCTGTAATACTGCAGGTCTCCGAGTTAGGTAATGACAGTGTTGCAGTATTAGCACCTACAGGATGAACTAGACTAAAAGCGGAGCATTTAAGATAGGGGACTAGCCAGTTTA
This sequence comes from Giraffa tippelskirchi, assembly GCF_054371585.1. Classification (NCBI taxonomy): domain Eukaryota; kingdom Metazoa; phylum Chordata; class Mammalia; order Artiodactyla; family Giraffidae; genus Giraffa; species Giraffa tippelskirchi. The sequence goes on from NC_137284.1 coordinate 25,666,392, forward strand.
ACAGTACTTAAATCCAGGGCCTGGGTTTATTCTTACTTACTCATGAAAGATGATTGAAAGCACCCTTCCATTCTGCTCTCACCCACCCCAACAGTTTCAGAGTACTCCTGGGGTGCTATTTCATGTGCCGACAAAGGAAGAACATAGATGTTAGCCTTTCGAACAGTATTTGATACACCACATCCCTAATATTGCCATAGAGATATAATGCCAAACTAATGCCAAGTTGTTATTTTAAATCCTAGCCCTAGATTGAGAACCTGGAGGGCAGAATGGAGTTAAACCCCTAAACCAAACAGAAGAGGAAAATTAATACTCGCAGAGAGGAAAGGAGACAGACAGGGCAGTAGAAGAAAAGAAAAACAAGTAAATTTAAGCCTACAAACCAAAATTTGAAAACTTAAATGAGATTTAATGCTACAAAGGTCGCTAACAAAATCAGTTCTTAGAAAGTGAATTTACTCCAGGTGGAAGATTCTGACAAAGTCTGAAAATATAGAAGGAGGTGATATTGTCAGTAAAAAGGATCAGGAAATACTTTAAATAAATATAGATATAAATGAAATAAGAACAAATGAATATCAAAAAGAATCAATTATTAATATATATAAGTGAAAAATCATACTTTAAATAAAGTGCACAATAGATGGGATCCATTACAGACTGGACACAATTGAAGAGTAAATTAGTGAATTGGAAAACAGTACTGAGAAATTCTCACATTGTGCAGTGGAACAGAGAGACAACGAGGTTAATAAAATTAAAGTGGCAGGGGAGCTATATAAAGTGGCTTCCACATTAATATGCTAGTAGTTTCAGGGGAAAAAATGAATGAATGGTGGAGGAAAAAATTCTTTAAATAGGTGATTGCTGAAAATTTTCTGAAATGAATAAAAGCATGAGTTCCAGAAATGAAAATGAATCCAAACTATGAAGCAAGATAAATAAAATTCATAATTGGATATGTTATGGTCAATCTATAGATCTCATCAGAGATAAAAGCATCTTAAAATCTTTCAGAAGAAAAAGGAATGCCACCTGTATTCAACAGATTTCTCACTAATAACATCACATGCAAAAGTATTCCCAAGATTCTTAGTGAAAAAAAAGTTCACCTTAGATTTCTAGAAGCATTTTAATTATTACATAAAGTACAGGTGAAATAAAGGCATTTTTAGACATGAAAAAAAATAAGAGTTTACATTCATAGACCCTCATTGGAAGAACTACTGAAAGAAATATGAGTATGGAATGGAAGAAACATTGTCAGTACAGCGATTGATAGTTCAGAAAAATGAAGCACTTTGATACAAATCTTAAAAACGTGGAAAATTTGTATGCTGAAAACCACAAATCCTGTTGAAAATAATTACATCTATGTGAGTGGAGAGGAATATTGTGTTGATGGATTGGAAGATTCAGCTTAGTAAAGAGGCCAATTATCCCCCAAATTAATAAATAGATGTTACTCCAATCAAAATATCAGAAGGATTTTAGTAGATACAGAGAATCAGATGCTCAAATTTATATTGAAAGCAAATGAACTAGAATGGTCAAAGCAAATTTGATAAAGAAGAATAAAGTTGGAGAAATTACCCTATTCAGTATCTCTCAGTCATGTCCAACTCTTTGCGACCCCATGGACTGTAACACTCCAGGCTTCACTGTCCATGGTTTTAAGACTTAACTATAAAACCATATTAATCAACTCAGGACTGGTGAAGGGATAAACGTATAAACCACATGGAACAGAGACTGAAGAAATAAATCCACACAAACATAGCTATTTTACTTTTGACAAAGGTGCAGAAACAATTCATTAAAGAAAAGTCATTTTTTCAATAGCTAGTGCTAGAACAACTGGGCATCCATATGCAGAATAACAAAACTCCATGTACCCTGACTCTTCATTCAAAAATTAACTCAAAAGGATCATTGATGATATAACCATTTTTCTTTTTTGGAAAAAGCAGGGAAGTGATTACAGAATTCAAGATAATGGTTACTAAATAGGGAATTAAGAGGTTTATAATTAGAATGGAGCATATAGATGTGCTTCTGTGATTCCTGAAAAAATTCTTTCTTGAATTGGGTGGTCTCCTTTCCTTCGTGACTCCAGTCACATGCATGCCCATCTTGTGGTATTGTTTCAAAAATCTCAGGAATTCTCTTCCCTTTTTATCATTCCATTTTTTCTTTGTATTTCAGTTTTGATATAAGCAGCATATAAGTGTTCCTTTTAATTAACACATTTGACACAATGCTTTATATTGCTTATTTGTTAATTTTTGCCAGTTTGGAGGGTATAAATAATATCTCATTTTGCTCTTATTTTGCATTTCCTTGATTAATAACATGAATAAGTCTTGACCATACAAATGAGATGCTGTTCATGTTGTTTAATCATTTTTCTCCTTGTCTGTTTATACTTTTTCTAATTGATTTGTAGGAACACTCTATAACTTTGGTTACTGTGTTTTTGTTTGCTTGCTTTTTGGTTATATGTGCTGCAAATACCTTATCCCAGCACAAGTTTTTCTAATAGTATCTTAATCATTTTCTCATCTTCAGTACTGTTGACATTTTGGACCAGATAATCGTTTGGTATTGGAAGCTCCCTTTGCATTGTAAGATGTTTAGCAGCATCCTTGAACTCTACCCACTAGATTCCAGTAGCCCACCTTCTCCCCAGTTATGACAACCAGATACTTCAAATAATGTCCCTGTGTGGGCTAAATCACTTCCAGTCTGGAACCACTTCTGTAGATGGACAAAAGTCCATACTTTTAATATAGTAGAGTTTTTATCAACTCTTGCTTTAATGGTTTAGCATTTTTAAAGTCTTGTTCAATACATCCTTTCATACCTCAAGTTCAAAAACCAATTCTCATGTACTTATACTTAAATATTTTTAATATTGTAACATTATATTGCCTTTCTCTTTTAAATTCTTAATATACTATGGAAGGGATTTTCATGTTTGCTATAAAGGTCCAATTTCATTTCTTTAAAAACACATAATTTCAGCCACCCATGGCTGATTCATGTCAATGTATGGCAAAAACTATTACAATATTGTAAAGTAATTAGCCCCCAACTAAAATAAATAAATTTATAAAAAAAACCAAACAAACACATAATTTCATGTTGCCATTTATTGAAAGTCCCTTTTCCCCACTCTCTATGATCTGCAATACTGCTTTTGCCAAACAGCTAATGCAAGGTTATAATCAGCCTCCATTCTGTTCCAGAATTTGTCTATCTCTACACCAATACCACAGGGCTTCCCTTGTGGCTCAGTGGCAAAGAATCCACCTGCAGTGCAGGAGCTGCAGGAGACACGGGTTCAATCCCTCGGTTGGGAAGATCCCTTGGAGGAGGGCATGGCAACCCACTCCAGTATTCTTGCCTGGAGAATCCCATAGACAGAGGAGCCCATAGGGTTGCAAAGAGTCAGACACCACTGAGTGACTTAACACCAGGCACACCAGTACTACTAACTCCCTTAGTTAAGACAGCTTTATAATTAACTCTTCATATATGGTGGGGCAAGTTACTTATTTATCTGTGGAAACATCTTCACCATCCTTTGTCTTTTATCTTTCTGTGTAAATTTTAGAAACATCTTGGCAGAATTCAAGTATGGAAAAGTATTTTGGCTTTTTGATTGGAGTTACGTTTCAATTGTTTCAGTAAAAACACCTGACATTTTATTATGCCAGATCTTTTTATTCATGAACATTTATTTTGGACATTAATGACTTTAAATATTTAAACTTCAGCATACAGGTCTTATAAATCTTTGATCAAATCCATTTCTAGGTACTTTCATTTGCTATTGTAAATGGTACCTTTTAAAAATTATATTTTCTACTATGTTTTGTGGATGTATAGGAATGCAATATATTGATAAACTCTTATTATTTGTCTACCTTCATTTGCCTACCTTCTAGGCAGGCAGTCCATTCACATTACTGATTGTAATCACAGATTACTCTTTCATTTCCAGTTCTTTTGACTTTTTCTTTTTCATTTTATTGTTTGGCTAAGATCTCCAATAAAGTCTTGAATGTGATCATATACACTCTTATTTTGATCTTAATTCTAAAGGGAATTCTGCTAGTTTTTCCCTATTAAGAATTATGTTTAGCCCAGAATTTTGGTAGATGCTTTTGGTCAAACTGAGGCAATTTTCTTCTTTTCCTACCTTTCTATCATAAATAGGTTTTAATAGATTGTCGAAATACATTAAATGCATTTTTCTGCGTTAGTCACCATGATTTTATCATTTTCTCCTTAAATGTGTTAATATGATCTCTTACATGGATTGAGTTTTTAATTTTGAAAAAGTCTTTTCTTTCTTAAGTAATCCAATATATTATGATATATTATATTATATATATATATATTCTGTATATATTTATATATAGAATTGAGTTAGGTAATGTCTTGTTTAGGATTATTGCATTTATTGTCATGTGTTAGATAAACTTCTGTATTCCCTTATCATACATTTTCTATTGTAACCCATTTCTCATTCCCCCAAGTGGCCTTAGTATAACAACATCGTTAAGGTTAGTGAATTAAATATATACAAACAGTCCTGTGGTGACCTCTCCTCCATGTGCTCTTTAAAGAACTGTCTCTGAGTAAATGCATTTTCCTGCAGAGGCAGGGTTGTCTTACTTTCTTAATCACCCAAATAAAGATCTTTTGTCCTTGGCAAGTAGATGTGAACAGAACACTAGATTTTGACTTGGACATTAGTTGTAGTCATGTCTCTCTCTACTTGTTCTGTGATCTAAACTTACTTGCCCTCCCTCACCTCCATTTTTTAGATCTAATACTCTGATTCTCTGACCCCTTTTTCTTAAATCCTATTTCATATGTTTACTTTTATCAATTCCAACAGCTTGGTTCTGAATTGGTGGAGACGCCGAAAAACCCGAACCAACTCTGAAAAGCTATACAGTCGGTGGGAGCAGGATCATGATCTTGAAACTTTTGGTTCTCTTGAGTTATTCTATGAGTATTTGGAAACAGGTAATTTTCAATCTCTGTCTTGAAACATGAAAGAAGCTGAGTAAAATGTGTTTTTCATCTCTTAATATTTCTTCCTACCTTGCAGATAGTAGGTGTTCAATAAATCATTGGATAGTGGGTGAAAAGATTGGTGGCTAAATATGGAAAAAATTGGCACAGTATTTCTGTTTTCCCCAAATATAATGCAGGGTGAAATTCAGTTTCAAAACAGCTATTTCAGAGATATTTTTCCTATGAATTTAATGTTAATATTGTTGAACAAAATAAAGTAAGGATCACTTTTTAATACTTGTCTCAAATTAGTTTAAATAGCTTTCTGCTTTTTTTTTTTTTTTTGGCCTTGGTGATTGCTCATAGAGGGAATACAATGAAAAACATTACTAGAATCTGACATACATTTAGTGTATATCCTTTTTTCAGGCTGCAAAGAATCAAGCTAAAAGATATGCAAGGGAAACCCAAACTGGACATAAGAAATGCATAAAATATTCTAAGGATTGAAGAGAGGTTGGGGTGAAATTTTAAGAGAGATAACCCCAGGACTGATTGTGGAATCTACTCAGAGGGTTTCCTCTCATATGACCTTCTCTGCTGTTTTGGTGAAATTACAGAGGAGAGTTTTCCCAGCTTATTTCCGTGGTCCATAAAAGTCGTGGTAGAATAAATGAGATGACCTGAATTTGTTACCAATTCTTCACTGGAATATGTACATATGATACCTGAATTAAAATAGGTATATTGGGGCAAATAGAAGATGTCTACAGTTATAAAACTAGGCAGTCCTTGATTTGTGGAGTTATAAGGCTGTAATTTTTAAGTAATTGTTTATGTTTCAAGTGAATTTTTGCATAAATGTGTCAGAGGTTATAACTAAAAGTAAAAGATGAAATCAGTGTTTCATAACAAGATTAATTATTATTGATTGAGACACAGCTAAGAGTTAAGAGTTAATTTATTCTTGTTTTTTTACATACTGTATCTCTAATCTTAAAACATTCTACAGAACAGTATTCACTGTATTTTATTTGAAAGAATACTGAAGCTTGGAGAAGTTATTTGCCATGGGCCACAGAGATTATAGGTAAAGATATGAGATTTGAACCTAGAAATTCAAGTTGTTTCTGCATAATACTTCACCTTAATTTTCTGTTTCTTGGTTCAGTGGAGTAGTTAGGAAGGAGGCAGTTTGTTCTCTTGGATTAGTAGATGAAAAGACTGATGCTAATGAGAAAGTATTATGAGAAATGCTGAAATCCAGAAACACTCAAGATCTATCTAAAAATAGAGGACTAGTGGAAGATTCCTTTTTCTTTTTTCCTACGATGGAAAGTCATCTTTGTCTCATTCATTGTTTTTTGGTTCTCTCCTGTGGGAAGTACAGTCTGCCAGCTACATGGATTCTTTTACCCCAAGCACTGATGGAAACAAAAGAAGAAACATGGAGAAATAAGCCAGCTTATTTAGGTGTTTAGCCTTAGTGAGGAAAGAGAGTAAAACTTACTTAGAAAGATGTCAAGTTAGTACAGAGGATCGGGACCTTAAAAAATACCTCGTTCTAGGTTCATTTTCTGACTTATTCTCAAATATCTTGTTTATACTACCTTTTCCTCTGTTAGCATCTTCAAATCTTAAATAATGCATTTATCATAAGGCTTATAGTTGAGTACTTTTATATACTCAGAACATACAGATGAGTCAGTCATTATCTCTGATCTTAAAAAGTACAAAGGTTAGCAAAATAGAAAGCTTGATTACCCCACAGATGTGCCAATACCAATGTAAATACTAGACTGGCAGACCTAAACATAGGCCATAATAATAAAAGACTGTGTTTTATGAATAAGAAGACTATCTTATCTAATAAGAATAGATGCTTTCTTCAGACAAGCAGATCTTAAAAGAAACAGCAGGGATAGAACTGAGCTGTGCATGACTAATTTCTCCTTCCTATTCTAGCAAGCAAATAAGTCAGTGTGCTTCCTCTAGGAAAGGGGAAGAAAGCAGCTGGAAGGAGGCCTGGCGTGTTTTACTGGTGTAGATCCTTTCAGAATGAAGGAAGTGGCAGGAGTTAGGCCGAGTGTTCCCCCTTTTCCCCTCCACAATGATGAGTTTTTGAATTTCTCTTTTATCCCCGCAGTTACCCAGTTTGGATTTGTTACATTATTTGTGGCCTCTTTTCCTTTGGCCCCTCTTCTCGCACTCATGAATAATATAATAGAGATTCGAGTGGATGCCTGGAAGCTTACTACTCAGTACAGGAGACCTGTAGCTGCTAAGGCTCATAGCATAGGTGTTTGGCAAGACATTCTTTACGGAATGGCTGTCCTTTCTGTTGCAACTAATGTAAGTAGACCTATTTCAGTGGAAACTGTACTTGATGATTTTTTTTTCTTGGGGATAGGGAGATTGTGAATAACGTTTAAGTCAATATTTACATTAATTTCATCATGGTGACCTTCATAAAGACAAAACATCCCTAAACTTTTATGTGCTAAACAACACAGACAAATCTGTGACATGCAAACTCTTAGAAATACAAGGAAAATTGTAAAACATGCTTATTAAAATACCATGATACCCATACCATGTGACAAAGTAGACAGAAAATAAGTAGCGGTATAAAAAATTCAAGTAATACAATTAAAGCTTGATTATACATAAAGTTACGTAGTACAAATAGAATATACAACATTTACTTGTTATTTTTATGGAGCACTTATTAAAAATGGTAATAAAACTGAATTCCCAAAAGCTGAAATTTTACAGTGCATATTCATGTACAATAATGGTATAAAAAATGAATTTGTTAATAAGATAGCCAAAAAAGAAAATTTAGCCACTTAATATTCATGCTTCCAAGAAAGCTTGTTGCACAAAGAAGAAATAAAATTGAAATTACAAGAACTTAATTAAAATGAAAACTCATACGAATCAGCTAAAACCATATTTATAAAAAGTATATACCAATAAATGCTTTTATTATTGAAAATAAGGAAAATATCAACTGAGCCTGTTATATGAAACTAAGAAAAAATGTAAAACTAATCAATAGAAAGTGGTAAGAAAGAATAACAGTATATGCAGAAATAATCAAATTAGAAAACAAAAGGTAATATAATTGCTAAATAAATCAAGAGTTGGTTCATTGAAAAGATAAACAAAATTCTGACAATCTCAAAAAAGAATTACAATGTACAGTTGAGAAAATATTAAGAATGCCATATATGCGTTTATTCTAATACATTTTCAAATCTGTTTGAAGTTGTCACTTTTTTAGAAAATAAAACTGCCAAAATGTGCTGAGTAAGTGGTATAAAACATGAAATGTACCAGTAGCTACAGGAGCAATATTAAAATATTTTAAAAATCCATCACTAAAAATGTAGATGGCAGAGCAAAATGATTTTAAATTGACTCATCTTACCCAAAGGAAACAGGACATTTACACTATTCCAGAGCTTAGGAAAAGATGGGAAAATACCATTCCTACGGTATTCGCACTGAGCTATGGGAAATTTACCGGTACGTGGTCTTCTGTTTCTCCGTTCCTCATTCGCTGTACACCCCCTGACACGCATACACACAGAGTCTGTCCTATCTTATGAAATTGATCCAGGCAAGTAAAATTTGGTTAAAGAGAGTAGAACTGTATTATGAAATAGTAAGAAATGTAAGAAATAGCAAGGTAAGATGAAAAGAGACATACAGATATGGTGTGTTTGGAGACAAATAGTGAAATTAAATTTTCAATGTAAGTCTTTCTAGCTGTGAAATATTGTAATACTGACCATACATCATAAATGAACTATTTCATGTTTTAGGTCAAAGACTCATATGTTGACATGATTAGTAATAGCATACTAGTAATTTTGCATCCTTAAGGCACAAAGATCTGAATGATATATAAATCAGACTTTCATAAGACTGCATTATTAGCTCATGATTTTCCTCTTGCTTTGTCCTTTAGGCTGTTATTGTTGCATTTACATCGGACATGGTTCCCCGTTTAGTTTACTACTATGCCTACTCAGTAGACGAAACTTGGCCTATGAGAGGGTATATCAATAACAGCCTATCAGTATTCCTCATAGCCGATTTTCCAAACAACACTGTACCTTCGGAAAAACGAGACTTCAACACTTGCAGGTTTTCTCTTGTTTTCATTTTGCTTTTTAAATATATTTCTTAAGTTCTCTGTTTTCTTCATGTCTTAACAAAAATTTACTTGGGGCAGTAAAAATCTTGGATAAAGTACATCAGTTCTAAAATTCACACATTGTATGGTTCTGATTTGAAAAAAGTAGAATACTCAAAAGTAAGAGAATACTATCAGTAAAGATAATGTCAATTTTGAATTGTTTCTTATTTTCTAAATGTATTGGAAAAATTTTCTCCAGCAAATGTCCCCTTGATTCAAGCTTTAATGTCTATAGATCACACAGCATGGTCATATTATATGTGCATTCAGCCTACTTGAATTTAACTATGTGTCCCCAAACAGAGAGTGAAGAAGAGAGAAAGAACAGTATAGTTGGTTCATTAGCCATCCCATTTGAAAGGTTTCTTCGATGTAGGGAGTGTGAAATTGATTTGTAAACCTGCTCTTTTCACACTCCGTGTCTCATGAACTGTGAGGATCTTTTTACTTTAGGATTTAAAGATCATATATACATATACACACACATATATGTGTTTATATACACACACACACACGTATATATGGTACATCAAAGCTTTTAAACTTAAACCTTAAACCAACTGCTTCATCTGGGATTCCAATAAAAACAGCAATATCTGTTTTTGTCTACCTGCAACACATTTTTATATTCCATATTTTTAATTTATTTTTGGCTGCCCGCGGGCTTTCTCCAGTTGCAGTAAGTGGGCCTTAGTCTCTAGTTATGGTGGGCTTCTCATTGCAGTGGCTTCTCTTGTTGCAGGGCTGGGCTCTAGGCACGCTAGCTCAGTAGTTGCAGCACGTGGGCTCAGTAGTTTTGGCACACAGGCTTAGCCTCCATGGGGCATGTGGGATCCTCCCACACCAGGGATAGAATCTGTGTCCCCATTGACGAGGCAGACTCCCAGCCACTGGACCACCAGGGAAGTCCTATTCCATATTTATATAGAGAGGAATCGTAACAAATGTCAGATTTCTTGATGCCATCACTTCCTAGCTGGGCTGAATCTTTGAAAAACATCAATATCTAGACATATTATAGAAAAAATAAATGAACTCACAAATTGAACACCAGGGAAACCCCTGAAGGGTAATAAGTAACACAAAAACAATGCAGCATCATGTAAACCAAACGAAAACAGAGTTTCAAGAAAATGAGAATGGTCAACAGTGTCAAGTTCTGTTCTTCACAGACATAAAATAAGATGTGAATTAAAATGTTCCTTCAATTTAATGACCAGAGACAGTTGGTGTCAGTGGAGAGATGGTAGAACTGACTTATTAAGGAATAGAAAGAAAGGGAATGGAATGAAAAGAGTAAATTTAGCTAACACCTGATAAACTTGTCTTCATGGCAACAGAGAAGCTTCACTTGTGTCTCCTGCTACATCTATACTCTATATTACTAACATATGGCTATGATTGTTATCTGTATAGGAAAGATAAATGTTTGGTAATAGCAGTTATTTTCCTTTGACTTGACTTTTGTGATCAACTAAAAGGGTCTCTTACAAGAAACAATATGAATTTATGCTAGGTCTCTTTGTTTGAAGTTGTAGCTTATTTTTTGCATTGACTTCCATTTTTTCAGGTACAGAGATTACAGAAATCCTCCTGACAGTGAGGATAAATATGTTCATAATATTCAGTACTGGCACGTCCTTGCTGCCAGGATGACCTTCATCATAGTCATGGAGGTAAGCCTTTCTTAACTTTCATGCCAGTAAGTCTCTTTTCACCCTTGAGGCATATATTTCTAAGAGTATCTGTTGCGCAGAAAATTAGCGTTATCTCAGTAGAGTGTTTTGAAGGAAGTATTTGTTGTCATAAAAAGTAAGTTAGGAATATTTTAAGTACAGTGGATTGCCTGTTATTCCTTGCTATTGTTGAAGATACCAAGGTCACAGAAAAGAAAAATTAAGACCTCTTCCCTTGAAGTCAGAGGACCCACCAATTTTACTGAACAACTATTATGTACCAGTTCCAGAGGCTATAATAATAACTTTCTACGTTCAGCCTATTATTCACCCTTGACAAATAAATCTGACAGTCAGCAAAATTAAGTAGTTGGCTTAAAGATAATCAGCTAATATTAAAGCTGAGTTCCAATGCGAGATGTCTCACTGCCAAACCTCCACTCTTCCCACTATATTACATTTCCTTCCTTGTAGAATAGCTAGGACAATTATGGATACAAGACAAGAGAACCAATACAGAGAGGGTGTTTGACCAAGGTTTAAACTGAGGGCCACAAATCATGAGACATGAGGCCTATAAGGGAGAAATAAATAAATGTAGGGCTTCCATGGTGGCTCAGTGGTAAAGAACCTGCCTGCAAATGCAGGAGATGCAGGTTCGATCCACGGATTGGGAAGATCCTCGGGAGAAGTAAGTGGCAACCCATGAATAGAAGTAGTGGCAACCCATTGAGTGAGGAGTCTGGCAGGCTTCAGCCCATGAGGTCGCAAAAGAGTTGGACACGACTTAGCAACTAAACAACAAATAAATATAAGGCACTTATTCACTTGATTGTTGGTGGTGGTGTTCAGTTGCTAAGTTGTGTCTGACTCTTTGCAACCCTGTGGACAGCAGCACAACAGGCTTCCCTGTCTTTCACTATCTCCCAGAGCTTGCTCAAACTCATGTCCATCAAGTCGGTGATGCCAGCCAACCTTCTCATCCTCTGTTGCCCCTTCTCTTTCTGCCTTCAGTCTTTACCAGCATCAGGGTCTTTTCAAATGAGTCAGCTCTTCACATCAGGTGGCCAGAGTATTGGAGCTTCAGTTTCGGTATCAGTCCTTCCAATGAATATTCAGGATTGATTTCCTTTAGGATTGACTGGCTTGATCTCCTTGCACTCCAATGGACTCTCAAGAGTCTTCTCCCAACACCACAATTCAAAGACATCATTCTATGATGCTCAGCCTTCTTAATGGTCCAACTCTCGTATCAGTACATGACTACTGGAAGTATCATAGCTTCGACTAATGGGACTTTTGTTGGCAAAATGATGTCTCTCCTTTTTAATATGCTGTCTAGGTTTGTCACAACTTTTCTTCCAAGGAGCAAGTGTCTTTTAATTTCCTGGCTGGAATCACCATCTGCAGTGATTTTGAAGCCCAGTCTGTCACTGTTTCCACTGTTCCCCCATCTATTTGCCATTAAGTGATAGGGCTGGATGCCATTATCTTAGTGTTGTTTGAATGTTGAGTTTTAAGCCAGCTTTTTCACTCTCCTCTTGGACCTTAATCATGAGGTTCTTTAGTTCCTCTTTGCTTTATGTCATTAGGGTGGTGTCATCTGCATATCTAAGGTTATTGATTTATCTCCTGGCTCTTGATTCCAGCTTGTGAGTCATCCAGCCTAGCATTTTGCATGATATACTCTGCATAGAAATCAAATAAGCAGGGGAACAATATATATACATGTATTCCTTTTCCAGTTTCGAATCAGTCCATTTCCCATGTCTGGTTCTAACAGTTGCTATTTGACCTGCGCACAGGTTTCCTTAGGAGGCAGGTAAGGTGGTCTGCTATTCCCATATCTTTAAGAATTGTTCACAGTTTGTTGTGATCCACACAGTCAAAGGCTTTAACATAGTCAATGAAACAGAATTAGGTGTTTTTCTGGAATTCTCTTGCATATGGATGTTGGCAATTTGATCTTGGTTCCTCTGCCTTTTCTAAATCCAAGTTGAACATCTGGAAGTTCTTGGTTAACATCCTGTTGAAGCCTAGCTTAAAGGATTTTGTGCATGACCTTACTAACATGTAAAATGAGTGCAGTTGTGTGGTAGTTTGAACAGTCTTTGGCATTGCCCTTCTTTGGAATTGGAGTGAAAACTGACCTTGTGGCCACTGCTGAGTTTTCCAAATTTGCTGGCATATTGAGTGCAGCACTTTCAACAGCATCATCTTTTAGGGTTTGAAATAGCTCAGCTAGAATTCCATCACCTCCACTAGCTTTGTTCATAGTAATGCTTCCTAAGTCCTGCTTGATTTCACACTCCAGGATGTCTGGGTCCAGGTGTTCTCGGTTCACATACTGCTGATGCCTAGCTTGAAGGATTTTGAGCATTAGTAAAGGCCAATAATAGGCTAGATGAGTCTAAGGCAAGAAAACGCAAATTCAGTTTTTGTTTAATTTTACTTTTATTGAGGTTATGTATGTAATTTAAATCTCTACCCCTCTCAGTTCTTTACGAATTTGTCACTTTCATTCCCACATTTTCCATCAGTGTTTTAGATTACCTTTCAGCCTGGTAAATTACAAAAAGAATTCTTCTCAATTTTTGTTTTTGTTTATTTATGACTTTCATTACAGGTTCTGACTCACCATCAATCTGGGAGTTTAAGTTCTCTTGTATTAAATACAGTATTTTCTGCAATCTGTGTTTTTCCCCTTCTTGGATTACTAGTTTATTTAGATGAAGCACATCTTTTATTAATTTTCTGAGGAAAATGGGCAATTTTTGAGAACTTGAATATTAAAATTTCTTCTTTTTCCTCATAGATGGTTAATTGGTATAGAATTCAAGAGTGGAAGTCATTTTCCCTGAAAAATTTTGAATCAACTTTATTTAGGTATTCCCGAAATTTTAAGACATTGCTCTATTTTCTGTCAGCTTCCAGTGTTGCTATAAAGATACAATACCATTCTGATTTTCCAGTCTTTGTTTATGACCCATTTATATGTCAATAAACTTTGAGGATTCTCTCATTAGACCTTCTTTCATGAAACTTCACCAGATAGTCATGTGATATTGTCCAATATTCATTGTTTTGGACACTCACTAAACTCCTTGGATCTGCAAATGTTATTACCCTTTAAGTTGAGAAAATTTGCTTGTATTATTTCTTTGATAATTTCCTTTTCTCTGTCCTATCTTTCTGAGACTTTTCTTATTCAGATGTTAACAACTGTTTTGAAATTCTAATTATCATTTATTTTCTCTCTTATAAATAGTCCAGTTTGTGTCTTTGCCTTGTTATGCTACTGTTCTCTCGCTCCCATGATTCTCTCTATATCCTCTTAGATATCCTAAATGGACAATAGATCCTATTTGTCCATTTCCATCTTACTCTTCCATGTTAGAGTCTTCCTTACATATTTGGTTGTTCTTGGCAATCTGCTTGTATTTAAGAGGGAAGCACTGATACCTGATCATGAGCTTTGTGTACATACAGGAGGAAGATCATTTGGGTGGGTTTCACTATAGGCTGAAAAAGGGGCCTTTTCATTTGAGACCTATAAAATTTTGATATCTATAATTCTAATTTCTCTGATTAGGTATATTTTCTAGAGAAAAAAAAAAATCATTCAACCTCCTGCTTGTTGAGCTATTTCGTGGCTGTGTTGAGAGCCAAGAAGGGAAGGAGGGATTAGAGATCTCGTGATTCAGAATGCTGAACTTCACTGAGTTGTCCTGTTTTCAGTATGATGCCACATCTTCATCTTCTGCCATCTGCTGCCTCTGACTGCACAGCTTTCTGTTTTAATTTCTGCAGAAAATAAAGCATTCAGTTGCTGCCGGGCAGGCGTTGGATAGAAATAATACCTGAATGTGGATGAGAGAGAGATTCTGAAAATTCATCTGCCCCTTATACAGATTTTTAAATAATCCTCTTATTTTTAACTCCACCCACATTATGACTTCACAATCCTCAACACTATCTTTCCTGAACTTTTTTTGATGATTCGAAACAAAATTGGCTTTTGTCTTCGTTTCTACCATCACAGGATCATCAATTGCAAATTTAAGTGCCAGCTTTCTTCACTCTCCAGTCTGTTTTCACTGTTTCCTCCCTTTTTTTTTTGTTTCTTTGTGAACAATACAATTTTTAAATTTCTTTACAAATATTTGATTAGGTTTTCAGGATGAAGCATAGATGAAGAGTATATGCAATAACCAAGTTCAACTGCAATCTCTGTAATTACATATTTTAGTATATACTTATTTATTTGCTTAATGTTGGATTTATAGGAGAGTTCCAAGACCAAGGACTAAATCTTCTTGCTTTTCCTTCTATCTACTGTGTCAAGCACAGTTTATTGAATGAATGAAATAATTGTAAGAACATTTTGCTGAACATTTGATAGCTAAACAGTGTCTGTGATTTTCTTTTATGTTTCCTCTAGCATGTTGTGTTTTTAATTAAATTTTTCTTGGCCTGGATGATCCCTGATGTTCCAAAAGATGTTCTGGAAAGAATCAAGCGAGAAAAGTTAACGACTGTCAAGATTCTCCATGACTTTGAACTTAACAAACTAAAAGAGAACTTGGGGATGAATTCTTCCGATTTTGCCACGCGTATCACTATCGAGGAAAACAAAGCAAATCTGGCTGAATCAACAACCTAATTAACACAATGAACAAGCGGTTGCTTGCCTATCTTGCTTCACAGTTTATCTGGATTTGGAGCCAGAAGCCAGAAGCCATGTGTCTTTTACCCTTTCTTCTTCTTCTTCTTTTTTTTTTAAACTGAAGAGTTTTTGTACACTCTTATGGAGGCCTTTGTACAGCTTCATGGAGGTTGGAAGAACACCTGTCTGCTTTATTGGCTGGACCCTCCCTAGATGTTGTTCCTGGGATTCTATAAATGACTGTTAAATGTATGTGTGAAATCAGAATATTGGGAATCATGGGATGTTGCAGTTTGGAATTAAACACTGGATGTGGGCTCTCCTATCACCTTCCAGTGAAGGTGCACGTTTTCATGGTCTTCTTTCTTTCGGGTTGTGTTATATCTCTACCCTATCAGAAAAAGTATTGGGACAAAAAGACTAGAAGTGAAGAGTCTACTGAGCCATATATATATCCTGCCATTTTAGACTATGCAGATGAAAAACCAAAATCAGATAAGATAGGAAAACTTATATGTTAAAAATACTAGATAGATGCCATGGCAGAGCTTTGTTCTGAAATCATCCTGAATAAGGTAAACTTCCATCAGAATTCCAGATAGTCCTTCCAGGTGAACACAAAATTGATTTTTTAAGAGACTGAACATTTGGATTTCAGCCAAGAACTAACAACTCAGTTCTTTAAATATAACACTTTGGTAGCAGTGGTTTTAAGACTGGATTGTCTTATCTGGGAAACAACATTAAGAAGGTATTAGATTGTTTCAGGTCTTTAAGTAAATGCAAGATTTAGTGAAGTGATTATGTCTTCTTAGTAGTTTAGAATGCAAGACAATGTATATTGACTAACTTACTGAATTCAGTCTAAAAAAATTGCTGAATTATTTTTAAAAATCGTTTTTCTTCTGCAATGCCTATTTTGCGTCATGAAGTGAATCTGACCATTAACTATTCGTGTAAGTTAGGTACAAGTCATTTATGAAATTTTATCTCATTGTTTAAAGCAGTCTCAAGTCTTTTAATGAGTTTACAACTTTTTCTATTGATGCACTGCTGTACAACGCTCAGTGCCTTGTTCCTATGCCTTTGGCCCACAAAATGTGGTTGTACTGTTGATTTGATGATGTAACATCTCAGATGTGAACTTCTTTTAGAGAAATTGTTAGTTTAACATCAGTCACAGAGTTAACACCAAATGTGGATCAACCAAGTAAGAATGCGGTGATGGATTTGATAGCTAAATTTAAAAAAAATATATGTTCATTGAGTTATTTCTCTGATGCTTTAGCCTATGGCACAGGTACTCTAGTTCTTGTTCTTCTTTCTTGAAAATACTATATATTTTAAACACTCTAGAGATATGTTTAATTATACAACATTTGAATCTGTAGTTTCAAATTATACTTCATTTTCAAAAGAATAGTGTTCTGTAATTGCACACAAAACAAGAAACTTTTAAGATTTTTTTTAAAGTAGCATTTCATTATTTGATTCTAATAGTTTTTATAAAATTTCCAGTATTAAGTATATGGAAGGTAATATTAACTAATGATCAATATTAAGCATTTAGAACTGAGGATTATGAATTTTATAAAACCATGAGATGGTTACCACAATATTGGCAGTAATTTGTCATCCAGTAGGTAGATTTTATGAGTATTTTTGCATAATTTTAAATGTTCTCATTACTGAAGAATGATTTCACTTGTGGAGGAGATGTATTTTCCTGCTTGAGTGAACCAGTTAGTGATACTATGAAATTAGCCACAGATGCCATATCTCTGTTAAATCAAACTGCAGTGTTGTACATTTTGTACAGTTCATATTGCTTCCTTCCTGGGTGCTAATAAAAATAAGGAAGAACATGGAAATTGGTTTCTTGTATATAAGCTTTAATTATTATGGCTGAAGAGTGTTTGCAGAGCTAGGGTGTAAGATAAATAAAGACAAATTTAATTCACAAGGTTATCTGTAACACTGCAATCTGAAACCAACTCAAGTGTGGAGTTTCTAGGATGTACAGAGAAACTAGCAAGGGAGGAAGTAGTTTTTAAGGTAAGTAAATAGTTCCTATGAGGTAGGTATTTTACTTTTAAAATGCTTTGTACTCACCCTTCAGTTTTCTACCAAGAAGTTTCTCACATTTCAAAAGGAAATACAAGTATCGGTCGCTTTCCTAAAAAATAAACAAAATCGGATGCCAAAGCGGTTCAGATAGATTTGTCTTCTCTGTCTCGAGTTGCAGCAGGGGAGTCGGTCCTCCTCTCGAGTTGCGAGGGGGACATCAAGGTTCCTCTTGTGTGGCGGCAGGGAGTCAGTCCTCCTCTCAAGCTGCCAGGGGAAACTCAGGGTTCCTCTTGAGTTGCAGCAGGGAAGTTGGGGGTTCCTCTCTCAAGATACGGCAGGAAACTAGGGGTTCCTCTCGAGTTGTGACGGGGAACTCGGGATTCCTCTCGAGTTGCGAGGGGGAACTTGGGATTCAACTCGTGTCACTGCATGGGAATCAGGCCTCATCTAGAGTGGAGGTGGGGAACTCAGGATTCTTCTCCAGTTGTGGTGGGAAACTCGGCGTTCCTCTCGAGTTGCCACAGAGCTCTAGGGGTTCCTCTTGAGGTGAAACATGGTAGTCACTCCTCTCGAGTTGAGGTGAGGAACTCGGGTTTCTCTCGATTTGCCACAGGGAACCCATTAGTTATTGTGAGAGTGCTGAATTGAGCATCTGACTACCGGATACAAGTTGATATTTATCAGCATGGCAGATGTTTTTATCATTCACTCAAACCCATAGCGGTTTTTTTTTTTCATAAATGTTCCAGAAATCATTTGAGATTTTATTCAAAATAACATTAAGTACAAAATTAAAAAAAATTTTTTTAAACTTCAAATGTCATCTCAAATCTTTGCCTTCATCAGTTTTTCTTTGCACAAAAGAAGCAGAATCCACTTCAAAACATTACTTTTAGAGGAACCCATCAAGAAGAGGGTGGGGGGCTTAAGAAATGGAATGCTCTCTTATTTTTGCTGTATTTTATGATCCCTTGACTTTAACTGTTTTCTTTTAACTAAGCCATAAAGCAAGTTACCAAGGAAAAGATAAAGGAAAGAAGATAAACAGGAGGCTAAAAGGAAGAAGGAGCTAAGAGTTCTTTCCTTGTGAAGAGTTCTTTCCTTATGAAGCATTGTGTGGGGAGAGAGGTGTTGGGAGGTGCATGGTACAGCTGTGTCTCTTTCCTAAGCCATATAATGAGGGTGAGAGAAAAGTCAAAATTTCAAGTTAAAAGCTCTTATGTGTCAAAATATAACTTTTGATTCCTAAGTGACTTTGTAGTGTCAGGTGCCCTGTGTAGCCCTGGGATCTCTGTTGATTTACTCCAGTTGTGGGTAGGAATTTGTACTACTGATTCAGAGGGTGAATCTGTTGTGAAAGAACCTCTCTAATAGTTGTTTTTAGTTAGTGATAGTTATTATGTTTCCCTGGTAGCTTGGTCGGTCCAGGTTCAATCCCTGGGTCAGGAAGATCCCTTGGAGAAGGAAATGACCACCCACTCCAGTATTCTTGCCTAAGAAAGCCCATGGATAGAGAAGCCTGGTGGCTACAGTCAATGGGGTCTCAAAAGTCTGACACAACTGAGTGAATAAACCACCAAAATTATCAAAGAGTATCATTAAGGAAAATAGCATTGTGAGATGTACCACTGGCCAGGCTTAGAGCAGCCTGCTCCCATGAATCACTATAACTATTATGTTATTTTTTTCTAGATGATATTTAACCTCCCTAACGTGTGTGTGATAATTCAATCATCAGTTATTCCAGGATTACGTAAAAATTCAGAAGAATATTAAAAAGGATAGTGTGTTTCAATGTGCATGAGATACCTGCTTCCATTCCCCCAAAAGTGACTAGGTATGACTTTCCTATGAATGATTCATGGTGTTAGCCAAGAAGAAACGTGCTTTCTTCTCTTCTCTTTTTTTTTTGCAAAGAAGGTGGTATGAGGTACACAGGAAAATTTGCTTTTATGTTGTCTGCTCAGTTGCTCAGTCATGTCTGACTCTTCGCGACGACCTGGACTGTGGACTGCCAGGCTCCTCTGTCCATGGCATTCTCCAGGCAAGAATACTGGCGTGGGTTCCTATTTCCGACTCCAGGGGATCTTCCCAACCCAGGGATTGAACTCAGTGTCTCATGTCACCTGCATTCACAGGCAGATTCATTACCACTAGTGCTACCTGGGAAGCCCATATACATAAATTTCATTCATCTCAAGAGATTCAAATAGGCATGATGAATAAAGTAATACTTAATTTTAAGCTCCATTTTGACATGAACTCAATTTATTCTTATAGTAAAATAATTTTTTTTTTCTGAATTTGAGTGTTCTAAGAGGATTTTAAATCATTTTTGGTTGTCTAGAAACATTAAAATGCATTATATGGAACATGTTTAATTCACAAAATTACAAGTTTATCACATTTAGCAATGCACATTCCTTGAAGAAAGAGTCTGAATGGTCCAGAAAAAAATGGAGAAGGTGGTAATTTTTTGTTGTTTTGCCTTTTTAATCTTTCCTACTTTGAAAGGTAATTAAAATGAACAGAAAAGCCCAAGAAGAAAAATAGTGTGTTGAGATATTTTACAAAATTTTTTCTAAGTCCATCTTTCCCCAAAAGAAATCCACAACAAGCTTCATTGGAATTGTCTGGGCTACTTGTGAGATATGCATTTCCCTTGTTTCTATCCCATATCCCTAGGAATATAGTCTATGGGAGATGAGCTTTTAAAAATCTTCAAGGTTACTTTGGGGGGTGGGATATAAACCTGGTAAGAACTTCGTAAAAGTAACAAATTCACTAGCCAAGAGCATTTTATGTAATAACTCCCAAACATCTATCATTCCAACCTATCAGAGAAAAATATGCAAAGGTATGTAGACTGAGGGCTTCCCAATTTGTCAAACTATTCTAATCCTGCAGTGTGAAGAAGTGACTGAAATCTTACGCCCTCAGAAACCTAGGCCTGTGTAGTTAAGAAAATAATTACATAAAATAACTATGAAAAATCTTATTTAAAAGAGGTAAGATTAAGTATGTGCTTTTTACCAATATATTCAAGAAAATCAAACTGCACATGGGTGAGAAATTAAATACATCACAATCTAAGTTTAAACAATTACAAGTTGATTCTCAGGATATAAACAGGACCCCAGCAAGTTCAGTGAGCTAAAATCAATCATGTAATTTTCTTTGTTCACAATAAAAATCAAGCTAGAAATCCAAGAAAATAATAATAGAAAATAACTAGGAAAATGATGTAACAAATTTTGAAATAACTCACAGATCATATGATGGAATTTAGGAAGTAATACTGTAGAACAGAAGACTCGCTATGAAGATAAGCCTTTTGTATTGTGGAAGGAACTAGGAAGTAATTTCTGGGAGGGAAATTTTGGATGGTCAGAGGAAAGGTGCCGTTCAGCTCTGCGGACACATCGCCATGTGCGGACACATTGGAGCATGCGCGAACGCTTTGGAGCATGCGCGAACGCGGGACGCTCAGAAAGGAGTCTGTAAAACTTTGCCTGCTGTGTAACTACTGCCCTGAGCTCTCAGTCAAGCTTCCCTCAGGGCCTTGGGGCCACTTGCTGACTGGAAAGAGGAGAATGTGGAGTAGAAAAGAGCTTGGACAAGTAGAAGCCACTGGGTCCGTTTCTGTGCATCCTACCCCGTGTGCTGTGCTGTGCTCTGTCGCTTCACGTGTGTCCAGTTCTGTGACCCTGTGGCTGAAGCTCACCAGGCTCCTCCGTCCATGGGCTTCTCCAGGTAAGAATATCGGAATGGGTTACCACGCCCTCCTCCAGGGGATCTTCCTGACTCATGGATTGAACCCGCGTCTCCCGCATTGCAGGCAGATTCTTTACCCCTGAGCCAGCGGGGAAACCTCGGCCTTCCCCATAACTGACTTCAAAGACATTCAGAAAGAAAGCTGCGACTTCCCTTCAATCTGCCTCGTTTGTAATCTAACGTGACGCCATATAAAAGAAAACACTTCTGGTAAATGCAGCTTCACCAAGTTGGCAAAGTACAAACTACCATGGAGACAAAAATATTAAAAAATAAACTAAAAAACTGTTGGTCATTTGAACAATGTGATTAAAAAGTAGACTTACCTTCATGAAATATTTTACTCAATGTCTGACGAATAGAAATTTCTTTTCATGCACACTCTACATTTACAAACCACACCAAATACCAGTCCATTAAAAACAAACCAAAACCCCCAGCAATTTCAGTGGGCTAAAATCAATCATATAATTTTCTTCATTCACAATAAAAATCAACTATAAAACAATAATAAAAAATAACTAGGAAAATAATGTAACAAATTTTGAAGTAACTCACAGATCATATAATGGAATTTACAAAATAATTTCAGGTATATGGTACTGAAAATACTGTGCAGCTCAAATATTATGGGTGTAGTAAATACTTCTCATGGGCTTTTAGGGACAATGTAGTTTTTAACTAGGCTATTTTAAAATAACAAAAATAGCATCAAAAGAAGAGAATAGTAATATAAATTTTTTTTAAGAAAAGGAAAAGAAAGGAAAAAATCAATTTAAGAGGAAAAAATTGATGAAAAGCATACAGAAAGCATTCTTAATGGGAATATGTTAGACTCATCCCGTTTTTAATCAGCAGCAAGAAATGACACTTCCCATAATAAAATCCTGGTTCTTGTTCAGATTACCGAACCCTGAGAACCACTAGAGAAACTAGGTAAAGTGTTTAAAAAATTGACTGAAAACAGGAAATTTCAAGGCAAAGGGGAACTTGTGGCCTTACAGAACCAGTGTCTAGGAGAGGAAAGAAAAAACAATGTGCAGGAGTTAAACCTGTGTTTATGGTGATTATTTGATCTTAAGGAATAGAAGGTTTCAAAAGCAAAAATAATAGCTGAAAAGAAAAGTTCAATTGAGCATTCAACAGATTCAGGGCTTAGGAAAAAGTTATCTTTAGGTCCTTCCAAGAATAAGTACCCCTGATAAAATTCCAGAGCTTCCCTTTGAAACATTACATATGAGAACACAGGTTGAAACTAACAGAATGGACCAAACATATGCCAAGGAAACACTAAACAAAACAAATCTATGCGTATATTAGACAAGATTGGGAAGCAAGATGTAATACTGTTATAATGAAAAATCACTCCAAAATCACTGCAGATGGTGACTGCAGCCATGAAATTAAAAGACGCTTGCCCCTTCGAAGAAAAGCGATGACCAACCTAGATAGCATGCTAAAAAGCAAAGACATTACTTTGCCAACAAAGGTCCATCTAGTCAAAGCTATGGTTTTTCCAGTAGTCATGTATGAATGTGAGAGTTGGACTATAAAGAAAGCTAAGCACCGAAGAATTGATGTTTTTGAACTGTGGTGGTGAAGAAGACTCTTGAGAGTCCCTTGGACTGCAAGGAGATCCAACCAGTCCATCCTAAAGAAAATCAGTCCTGAATATTCATTGGAAGGACTGAAGTTGAAGCTGAAATTCCAATACTTTGGCCACTGTAGTGAGAATTCCTAATAATGTACTTTCACAGCCTTGAGAAATTTCACAGAAATAGCACCTGGAAAACAGCATATATTAAGAAACTATGTTAATGATTATCTTTAATGTTTTCCTTAAAAATAATTGCTTTGTTACAAACCCCAAGGCCAGACCCAGAAGGGAGTATGACTAGGATCATGAAAGCATGGACCTTGGAACACTGGGTTGGCGCCAGACATGAATGCTGCCTATCCACTTGCTAATGTTCCCGAGACTAACCCAGAAGGGAATGGCCTGGGGTAAACACAAGGAGATCTGGACTATGTCAGTATAGTCCATGACATTTAGGAGTAGGTGATTAACACAGCATTTGTCTTGAGAAAGGTAAGATCTGAGAAAATCTTGTAGACTGCAGTTAGGAATTAAAGCTGGACTCAGAGTGGACTCTGCACCTCAGTCCCATAGAGGCTGCAGGTCCCTTGACCCATTGCACCAGATTTCATGTTCTGTCTTCATTCTCATCACTCTCTCCCAGACAGTTAGGGCAATAGGCCACCCGATGTGAAGAACTGACTCATTGGAAAAGACCCTGATGCTGGGAAAGATTGAAGGGAGGAGAAGGGGATGCCAGAGGATGAGATGGTTGGATGCCATCACCAACTCGATGGACATGAGTTTGAATAAGCTCCGGGAGTTGGTGATGGCCAGGGAGGCCTGGCGTGCTGCAGTCCATGGGGTCGCAAAGAGTCAGACATGACCGAGCAACTGAACTGATAATGAATAATGGTAATTTAAAAAGCACACATGCTAAGACACTCAGTCGTGTCCAACTCTTTGTGACCCCATGGACTGTAGCCCACTAGGCTCCGCTGTCCATGGGATTTTTCAGGCAAGAATGCTGGAGTGGGTTGCCATTTTGTCCTCAAGGGGATCTTCCCAAACCAGGACCAAACTCATGTCTCTTAAATCTAGTCTCCTACATTGGCAGGTGGATTTTTTATGACTAGCCCCACCTGTGGACGTAACTTCTAAATATGTATTATCTAATAACACTAAGGAAAACATATTTTAAAATGTTGATAAAATTAAAAAGAACAGTAAATCCACAACTGTATTTGGAAATGTTACAATGTTCTTAATAACAGATAGACTAGGCAAGAAAAATGCAGTAAGGATATAGAAAATTTAACTGATACATTCAATCAATGTGACAAGTGACAAAAAAATTATAACACATCCAACAATGGCAAAATACACCTTCTTTACAAGTGCACATCGGTCAAAATGGAACATATCCTGGACCATTAGCCATACACAATTCCAAAGGGCTGAAATGTTTTAGAATATGTTCTCTGACTATAGTGGATTAAACTACAAACTCAGTGGAAAGATAACTCAAAAATCTCCCTCCCAAATGTTCAGAAATGAAGCAACATAGTTGTTTATGCCATATGGATCAGAGAAGAAATCTCAGTGGGTATTAGATAACATTTTAAAAAGAAAATGAATGTTGACATTTCAAAATTTGTGAGAAATAGTTAAATCACTGTTTTAGGAGTAATATATAGAGATCTTAACACCATATATATTTTAGAATAAATTACGAAAATCAATTAAGCTTCTGTCTCAAATATAGAGGCAGAAAATTAGCAAAATAAGCCCAAAGAACAGAGAAAAGATCAAATAATAAAAATATTATTGGAAATCAATGGAATAGAAAGCAAGCATACAATAGAGAAAATTAATAAAGGCAAAAGTTGATTCTTTGAAAAAAACAGCAAAATGAATAAACACCTAGAAAATGATTAAGAAGAAAATACAAAATGAGAATATCTTCATGACTCGGGATAGGCAAAACAATAACCAATAAGTATATACAGATAAATTTAACTTCTTTAAAATTAGGAAATTCTATTCAACAAAAGTACATTGAGTGTAAAAATGCACGCCACAGATAAGAGAAGATATTTCCAAGATAAAGACATATTCAGAATGTACAAAGAAGTCCTGCAAAGTAAATATTACTTACAGCTCAGTTTTACAGGTGGGCAAAAGACTAACCAGACATTTATTTCACAAAAGGGGTTATCCAAGTTTCCAATAAAAACATGGAAAGGTAAACAGCATCATTATTTATTATAAATGCTGATTAGACCAGTACACTCTCACTACAATATGAAAAGACTGATTAATACCAAGTGTTGAAAAGGAGAAGAGCATCTGGAATTCTCATACATGGCTAATGAGACTGAAATTTTTACTATAACCGAAAATTGTTTGGTCTGAGCTACAAAATCTAATTAGTTTACCTTATGATGGAGCAATTTTTATTTTTATTTTTATTTTTATTTTTTATAAATTTATTTATTTTAGTTGGGGGCTAATTACTTTACAATATTGTAATAGTTTTTGCCATACATTGACATGAATCAGCCATGGGTTTACGTGTGTTCCCCTTCCCGGACCCCCCACCCACCTCCCTCCCCATCCCATCCTTCTGGATCATCCCATTGCCCCGGCCCTGAGCCCTTGTCACATGCATCGAACATGGAATGGTGCTCTGTTTCACATATGACAATACACATGTCTCAATGCCATTCTCCCAGAACGTCCCACCCTCACCTTCTCCCTCAGAGTCCATATAATTGTTCCATGCATCTGTGTCTCTTATTCTGTCTCGCATATAGGGTTATCGTTACCATCTTTCAAATTCCATATATATGCATTAGTATACTGTATTGTTGTTTTTCTTTCTGGCTTACTTCACTCTGTATAATGGGCTCCAGTTTCATCCATCTCAGTAGAACCGATTCAAATGTATTTTTTTTAATGGCTGAGTAATATTCCATTGTGTATATGTACCACAGCTTCCTTATCCATTCGTCTGCTGATGGACATCTAGGTTGCTTCCATGTCCTGGCTATTGTAAACAGTGCTGCGATGAACATTGGGGTACACGCGTCTCTTTCAATTCTGGTTTCCTCGGTGTATATGCCCAGCAGTGGGATTGCTGGGTCATATGGCAGTTCTATTCCCAGTTTTTTAAGGAATCTCCACACTGTTCTCCATAGTGGCTGTACTAGTTTGCATTCCCACCAACAGTGTAAGAGGGTTCCCTTTTCTCCACACCCTCTCCAGCATTTATTGCTTGTAGACTTTTGGATAGCAGCCATTCTGACTGGTGTGAAATGATACCTCATTGTGGTTTTGATTTGCATTTCTCTAATAATGAGTGATGTTGAGCATCTTTTCATGTGTTTGTTAGCCATCTGTATGTCTTCTTTGGAGAAATGTCTGTTTAGTTCTTTGGCCCATTTTTTGATCGGGTCGTTTATTTTTCGGGAATACAGCTGCAGAAGTTGCTTGTATATTTTTGAGATTAATTGTTTGTCTGTTGCTTCATTTGCTATTATTTTCTCCCATTCTGAAGGCTGTCTTTTCACCTTGTTTATAGTTTCCTTTGTTGTGCAAAAGCTTTTAATTTTAATTAGGTCCCATTTGTTTATTTTTGCTTTTATTTCCAATATTCTAGGAGGTGGGTCATGGAGGATCCTGCTGTGATTTATGTCGGAGAGTGTTTTGCCTATGTTTTCCTCTAGGAGTTTTATTGTTTCTGGTCTTACGTTTAGATCTTTAATCCATTTTGAGTTTATTTTTGTGTACGGTGTTAGGAAGTGTTCTAGTTTCATTCTTTTACAAGTGGTTGACCAGTTTTCCCAGCAAGATGGAGCAATTTTTAAATACTTACATCCACCAAAAGACATGTAAAGACTGTTTGTAGCAGCTTTATTAATCATGCTCTAAACTAGACACGATCTAAAAACTCAGCAACAATATAATAAAGTGGTAGTACATTAATTAAACAGAATACTAATAGTAATGAAAAATGGACTACTCATGGATAAATTTCACAGAAAATAAAAGGTCAATAAAAGGAGTACTTTTTCATGTCTATGTTTTTGATGTATATAAAGTTTAAAAGAGGGAAAAACTAACCTATGATAGTAAAAGTCAGAACAATGATTACTTTTAGGGAATAGCAACAGTAGCAGCAGCAGAGTATGAGGGAAGCATATATTTGAACAATGATTTCATCTCAGAACGGATGATGGAATCATTTTCAACTTTTAGGTATGATAATGGTGTTATTGCTATAATGTTGAGAGTACACCTATTTTAGAAATATATTCTAAATATTTGTAGTCGAAATGATGTGATTATATCCCTGGAAATACATTGGAGAGGAGAGGTTAAATGGAAAGAGATATAAATAAAACAAGATTTGCAGATGCTCACATTTGTTGAAATTCAGTAGTGGGGACATATGTGTTTTTAAGATCTATTCTTTTACTTTCATATATTGTCATTTTCCGCAATAAAGTTAAAAATAGCAAACTACACACTGTCTGACCACAGTTTCTGTCACTCTAGAAATTGATGTTACACAGATTCAAATTTGTGAACTATGTATTGAAAAACATGTGTAGAATGTTGATAACTCAAGTACATTCAATTTATTATGGCATTATCTGTAACAAATACTGGAAATAACCTAAAAGTAATTAGGAAGAAATGATTAAATAAGTTAACCTAATGGGATACAACACAATCATTCACTGAAATTGATATGGGGATTTTACAAAACAGTCATATCATTTGTGTATAGTTAAATTCACAATTTAACTCACATTAGAAACTGAGATAAGCCACAAAATATTATTTTTTTTTTTTTGTAATTACTCTTATCTTGATCGCCACCTGCTGGTAGCCTGGGAGAAATATAATTTCTGTTACTAGGTGTCCAACTTTGTTGGCTTCAAAGACCTAAACAGTGCTCTTAGTTGGGTCTCAGTAATTCCTGGATAAAATTGCTCAGTTTCTCAGAGAGCCTGCCTCCCATCTTGTTTCCACTGCGAAATGCTGTTACAATTTATTCTTGGAAGGAAATGTGGCATGGGAGAAGGGTATCTGGTTTCAGGCTGATTTTAGTGTGTGAGCTGCTTTTTGCTGTTCTTTGGCAAAATAACCCTTGTAGGTCTGGTCACTCGGAGCCCTCCTAGCATCCTATGGCCATTGAACCTGTAGTCTTTTCTACTGACATCATATGGCAAGTAAATCTGCAGTAGTGGCTTGGATAACACTCCTTGAGAGGAGCA
Source organism: Giraffa tippelskirchi (assembly GCF_054371585.1). Classification (NCBI taxonomy): domain Eukaryota; kingdom Metazoa; phylum Chordata; class Mammalia; order Artiodactyla; family Giraffidae; genus Giraffa; species Giraffa tippelskirchi. The sequence goes on from NC_137284.1 coordinate 25,694,677, forward strand.
ACACCTTTCACTTGCCATCTCCCTTCTCCCCCGGGTTTTGCTAACTAAAGCCCCTAGGTTTATTTCATGTCCCCACCTTGCCCCTGGCTCAGTGGCCTGCTGCTCTCAGCCTCTGCTAGGTAGGACACTAACTGGCAGTGTCACAGATTCTCCACTTAGGACCCCCTGTAACAAAAATTGAGGAAGCCTTGAGGAAGAGAACTAGATGTTCTTTCTGATCAGACCTATCTACTCCTTGGCTGTTATGTTGGATTGATCCAAATTAATGTGAAGTCCTCTGTGTAACTTCCTAGTTTCCTCCTAGGGACCCCACCTGGAATGCGGGCAATTGCTCCCATTTCAATGTCTCCCCTGCTTATTGCAGAGTCTGGAATAAAGATTTGGGTAAAGTACTATATTTAGGATGCAATTCCAGGGAGTGAGAAAGTGAGACAGAGAGTAAAGCAAATGTTTATCAGGGGGGTTACCTTTATGGGAAATTAGAGTTCAGCCTCACTGAGGGTCTTCAGAGACTGCGTAAAGCAAAGCTTAGAATTATTACACTGAGGGATGGACAAGTTGGGATCTTTATCCACTGATTCCCATCACTCACTGATTGAGGGTTGCTTCTAGGAGTAACTCTTATGCAATTCTACTTGCCCTACTAGGACAAGGACATTCCTGTAGCAGTAAAAAAAAAAAAAAAATCAGGTGGAAGAGTTACAAGTACTTGGGTTAGAATACCAACAGTCTTTATGGAAATTGTCTACTGAAGCTACAGGTAAACTCTAGGTGAGTGAAGGCTTTGGTGGGGTACTGATAGCATCTGCTTACATCTACTTACATTATTAGGACGTGTATTCCTCTCCCACTGAAGCCTAGAAAGGTGTAAGTACGATCCACATCTGGTTAATATGCCTTTCTCCTGTTGACTTGATCTTTCTTCTTGCCATCCTCCAAAGCCATGAGCAGTGGCATTTCCTACTTGTCATATTTTGCTTCTTCCTAGTTCTAAATCCAATCTTCCTGGGTTTTTTTTTTTAATGTCAAACAAAAGTTGTCTTCTCTATGAACTAGAAGAACTCTTATGGGTGACGCCTGTAAGCTTGGCTCTTAATTTGTCAGGTGGAAATCAAAAGAAAAGCTTTTCATACAACATACAATTTAGTCACTAGAGTGTATAATTCAATGGCTTTTAATATAGTCACAGATATATGTTATCATCAGTACAATGAATTTTAGAATGCTTTCATCATTGCAAAAAGTACACCTGTACCATTTAGCTATCATCCCCTCCCTAGTCTTAAGCAACTACTATTCTACTTTCTGTCTCTCTGGATTTCCCTATTTTAAACATTTAATATGAATTATATCACATAATATGTAGTCTTTCATAACTGGTTCAGTTAGCATAGTGATTTAAAATTCATACATTTTGTAGCATATCCCATTGTTTTTTTCTTTTTATAGATTAGTTATATTCCATTGTATGACTATATCAAGTTTCATTATCAGTTGATAAACATTTTGATGGTTTCCACCTTTTGGCTATTATGAATAATACTGATTTAAACATTCATGTACAAGTTTTTTGTGTAACTATTTTTCATTTTTGTTGGGTAAATACCTCAAGTGGAATTATTGGGTTATATGCTAAATTACTGTTTAATCATTTGAGAAACCAAATGAATTAAGTAAATACTTTTACTATACATAATGCCTGTATTTCAATATTATTTAACTACTGTAAGATTCTATCATGGATTTTAGAAGCTGCATATTACCCTATACTTTCTCTTCACTTTGTTTTTGTTTTTGAAAAATTCTTAACTGCTCCAGTTGGACCAACATCTTGTTCTGACTAAGGTGAATATTGTCTACTTAAAAATATGGATAAGTTCATAAATAATTTTTGAAATATTCTCTTTACATGTGTAAAAAATGATATGTATTGACCTACAAGTATCTTTGTAAGGGTACACACCAAACTGTCAACAGTAGCTTCTAAAGAGCAGGATGAAGGAAATAAGGAAAGCATACTTCCACCTTTGGGTTTCCCAGGTGGCACTGCCAATGCAGGAAACATAAGAGACATGGGTTTGATTCCTGGGTTTGGAAGATCCCCCAGGAAGATCCCCTACAGGAGAGCATGGCAACCCACTCCAGCATTCCGGCCTGGAGAATCCCATGGACAAAGGATCCTGGCTGGCTACAGTGCATAGGGTCACAAAGAGTCTGACAAAACTGAAGTGACTTCGCCTGACTTCCATTTTTAACTTTCTGACATTGGTTATTATATGAATTTTATTGCAATGATTGTGTAATAAATAGATTAATTTTTAAAGCCTAGATGGAGTGTGTCCAGATTAATAAAATGAGAAATTAAAAAGAAAAAGTTAATCCTCTAAGTCCTATAAAGAAAAGTGAAAGTCACTCAGTCATGTCTGACTCTTTGCAACCCCATGGACTATACAATCCATGGAATTCTCCAGGCCAGAAACCTGGAGAGGGTAGCCTTTCCCTTCTCCAGGGGATCTTCCCAACCCAGGGATCGAACCCAGGTCTCCCACATTGTGGGCAGATTCTTTACCAGCTGAACCACCAGGGAGGCTGAAGAATACAGAAGGGTAGCCTATCCCTTCTCTAGTGGATCTTCCCGACCCAGGAATCAAACTGAGGTCTCCTGCATTGCAGGCGGATTCCTTACCAGCTGAGCTACCAGAGAAGTCAGATCCTATAATATGAGAATATTCTGTATAGCACAGGGGACTTTACTTAATGCACTTTGATGACCTGAAAGGGAAAGAAATCTAAAGGTGAGGGGATATATGTCTATGTATGGCTAATTCATTTTGTTGTACAATAGACGCTAACACAACATTGTAAAGCAAATATACTCCAATAAAATTAATTTAAAAAAGGAAAAGTTAAAACCAACACCACAGAAACACAAAGAATCATGAAAGACTACCATAAACAATTATATGCCGGTAAAATGGACAACCTAGAAGAAACAGACAAATTCTTAGAAAAGTACAATTTTCCAAGACTGAACCAGGAAGAAATAGAAAATATGAACAGACCAATTACATAGGTTGATATACTGGATCAGAAATGATTACTTTTTATTCTCACAAACAGCATGAAAGCAAGATTTTAGAGACAGCAGGTTGAGAGGAACTAAAGATATTAACAAGGGGTTATGCTATAGGGTGGCTTCAGATTCCAATACCAGAAGACAACTCCAGCATGTCAGCAGCAAATCCCTTTGTTGGGTCTCCAATAGATTGCAGACCCTGAGAGAAAAAGGCTTAGTATGAGGTAACATCATGTCTGCATTGTCTGTGTCCTTCGTTGCAGCTGGGAAGATTCTAGGATGAAGGGAGACGCAGGCTGGAAGCAACATGCTTGCTGACAGTTTCTTGTCTTGGCAAAATGCTCTTTCTGGGAAGATAGAGGTCACCTTGCATTTTGTGGAATCACTAACACATTGAAGGAAGAAAAAATTATAAGAGTGAACTGTAAGTTTTTAAATAAGATGATGAATGGGGGTTTAGCTTATAAATAAGTCAGATAATGTGTGTTCATAACTACTTGCTTTTCATACTGGAACTCCAGTTTGTATTGCTCTTTCCTTTCTTATGTCCTTCATTAATTTTGTTCCTTTATTCTTTCTCTCACTCTCCCTTTATTTCTTTCCATTCCTTTTCTTTACTTCCCAGCCCCTTTTAATCATTTGGTCAGAGTAATCCAGTGAGATGTTTCACAACTGAAAGCCATCTCATTCCTTGTTTGGAAGAGGTAGAAGACATTCGAAGTTGCCTCTTTTAGAACCAATTCTGCAGTCAGGAAATAAAGTTTTGAAGGAGCAAAAAAGACTAAAGTCATTCGTTATTTCTTCAGAAATCTGTCCTGCAGCAGAAATGAGCAGAAATTATTCACCAACGTTTCAATAGCAATTTTTTTAAAACCATTGTAAAGCTATTTTATATATTTTGGTTATCCAAACAGTCAAAGATAACTTAATATTTTTACTGTTAAATTTTATTAAAATTTTACCGAGAAACTTATATGAGACAGTAATATAAAAATTCTAAAACAACTCAAAATACAGGTAGATTAAGTTTTAGTGGGAAATGAGGATTAGGACATCCAAGGAAATTTAGGCTTCACCATCATCATAGATGCTGTCAATCTATATTGTTGGCAGAGAAATATGAATTCACATACTGTCAAGTGAGTCAGCAAAAAAGCAGGTTACATAATAGCATTCTTAATGTGAACCTGAATCAGTTGAGATAGTTATTTAACTGGGGCACAATAACTTAGGATCAGATATTTATTATCTCAGGTAAGGACCTCTTAGAGACAGGCAGTTGCAGGACTTTCTCATTGTTTTAATCATACCAGCAAGAACACAGCTCTTTCTTTTTTTCCATTCTATCATCCTTACCTGTTGTTTTTTTTTTTTTAATCCTCATTATCATTGTTTCCTATTATAAGATGGCTACTATATCTGTAGGTGTCATGATGGGATTTGAAGCAGGCAAAGGGTATATTAGTCAGGGACTTGAGTTGAAAATAACAAATATGCTGTCACTAGTTTAAGCTTAAAAGTAATTTGCAGTATATTCAGCAGCTCGTGAAACCATCGGAAGGGTGGGGAAAAGACCCTTAGTTCAGCTTTGAGAAGAAAATCTCAAAATCCATTTACCAAAACACACCAGAAACTTTAGCCACTGCATTTGCTTAGTGCAAAGTTCTAGGACTTGGTTTTACTGAAACTTGAGTGTATGATTAAATCTGCACCAAGAATGTTTCCCTGATAGGAGAGTTTGCCTGCTCAATGCGAGGCTAACCCGACAGCTGTTTACCCTAACCGACTGTCCGGTTTGCCTCGTATTGAGCAGGTTCCTGGCGACACAAGATTTTCACTGGCAAACCGTGAACGCCCTGGCCAAACCAAGACTGTACGTCTCTCTACCTCACCACTGTTGAGAATCGGTCACCACTGCAGCCCAAATCTGTTTCATTTCCTGTCTCAGTTGCATTAATGACAGAGGTGCAAAAGGCACAACACAAAGAGGTTCTTGATGCTTTAACCTGGTAACCTGGCCCATGGGTACGTGTGCCCTAACTGATGTCTTACATTTCATCTGGGGAATCAAGTCTCTCTTGAGGGAGGAGCAGGGAGAGAGGTGGAGCAAAGGAAGCCAGAATTCTTTAAAAATAAGCAGAAACATCTAAAAGTGGTGTATGTTTATAAATGAAACCATTTTTATCTATATTTGCATATCATTCCCAGTTATTAAGCACTCTTTGTTACTAAAAGAGAGAGAGAATCCGTATTTCCTGGGTCATCATACAAACAGAAGCCAACATTGCACTCTTAACCTGTAGAGGATAATAGAACTGTGAACTTGAAACTTGGCAGAAAAAAATAAATCTTCAATGCCCTTCTTTTTTAAAAGCAATTATCTTTCTCACTTTATTTATTTATTTTTTGGCTGGGCTTGGTCTTTGTTGCTTTGCACAGACTTTCTCTAGTTGCAGCAAGCGGGGCCTACCCTCAAGTTGCTGTGTAGAGGCTTCTCATTGCAGTGGCTTCTCTTGTTGCAGAGCACAGGCTCTAGGTATGTGGGCTTCAGTAGTTGCAGCACATGGGCTCAGTAGTGGCACACAGGCTTCTTTGATCCTTGGCATGTAGGATCTTCCTGGACCAGGGACCAAACCCATGTCTACTGCATTGACAGGTGGATTCTCATCCTCTGGGCCACCAGGGAAGTCTTTCAATGGCCTTTTAGTCCAGGATTTGCCTGATGCTGCATCTTATCCTTCAGTGAAATAGCCGCCCATAGGAGGTGAGCCAAGCACAGGGGAAAGAGATCTGATTCCTGTGGCATAGATCTAGTGTTGAATTCTGAATCCAAAATACCAAATTGCAGCGTGACCCTTGTCAAATCACCTAATCTCTCGTCTCCTCAGCTTTATCATTTGTGAATTAAGATATTTGAGCTAAATAATCTTTAATTTCTAAAAGTATGGGTCTCAACCAAACAAAAAAGTCATTGTTTCAATTTCCTCTATTTAAGGAAATATAAAATGACTTCAGGAATCAAACTGTCGGCCCCTCTACCCTCCAAAGAAAACTTAAAACCTGTATGATTCCTGATTCATTTTAAAAAGAAAGTGACAGTGTAAGAGGGTTCCCTTTTCTCCACACCCTCTCCAGCATTTATTGCTTGTGGACTTTTGGATAGCAGCCATTCTGACTGGTGTGAAATGGTACCTCATTGTGGTTTTGATTTGCATTTCTCTAATAATGAGTGATGTTGAGCATCTTTTCATGTGTTTGTTAGCCATGTGTATTTCTTCTTTGGAGAAATGTCTGTTTAGTTCTTTGGCCCATTTTTTTGATTGGGTCGTTTATTTTTCTGGAATTCAGCTGCAAGAGTTGCTTGTATATTTTTGAGATTAATTGTTTGTCTGTTGCTTCATTTGCTATTATTTTCTCCCATTCTGAAGGCTGTCTTTTCACCTTACTTATAGTTTCCTTTGTTGTGCAAAAGCTTTTAATTTTAATTAGGTCCCATTTGTTTATTTTTGCTTTTATTTCCGATATTCTGGGAGGTGGGTCATGGAGGATCCTGCTGTGGTTTATGTCGGAGAGTGTTTTGCCTATGTTTTCCTCTAGGAGTTTTATAGTTTCTGGTCTTACGTTTAGATGAACCCTCTTACACTGTTGGTGGGAGTGCAAACTAGTACAGCCACTATGGAGAACAGTGTGGAGATTCCTTAAAAAACTGGGAATAGAACTGCCATATGACTCAGCAATCCCACTGCTGGGCATAAACACCGAGGAAACCAGAATTGAAAGAGACGCGTGTACCCAAATGTTCATCGCAGCACTGTTTACAATAGCCAGGACATGGAAGCAACCCAGATGTCCATCAGCAGACGAATGGATAAGGAAGCTGTGGTATATATACACAATGGAATATTACTGAGCCATTAAAAAAATACATTTGAATCAGTTCTATTGAGATGGATGAAACTGGAGCCCATTATACAGAGTGAAGTAAGCCACTTCACTAAGAAAAACACTAATACAGTATACTAATGCATATATATGGAATTTGATAGATGGTAACGATAACTGTATATGCGAGACAGAATAAGAGACACAGATGCATAGAACAGTCTTATGGACTCTGAGGGAGAAGGTGAGGGTGGGACGTTCTGGGAGAATAGCATTGAAACATGTATATTGTCATATGTGGGGCAGAACACCATTCCATGCTCGATGCATGGGACGGGTGCTCAGGACTGGGGCGGTGGGATGGCCCGGGGGGAGGGGATGGGGGGTGGGAGGGGGGTCCAGGAGGGGTAGCACATGTGGACCCATGGCTGATTCATGTCAATGTATGGCGAAGACTACTACAATATTGTAAAGTAATTGGCCCCCAACTAAAATAAATACATTTATTTAAATAAAATAAAATAAAACAAAATACCAGAAAAAAAATAAAAAATAAAAATAAAATAAAATAAAATAAAAAGAAAGTGACATTTCCACCAGAGTTTCAAACCAGGTCAGTCTGATGGCAAAGGTGTACCATGAAATTATCTCTTCTGCTGTATAGGCAAGGAGGAAATAAATACTGCTTGCTCTTCAATGGGCATGGTTATTCTATGAAGAGCAATATATTCTTAGGATAGTGAATAATTTTCTTTTTAATACTGAAGCTGCTTTTTATGTCCATGCAACATTGGTTTTCCTCCCCTAAACTGTAGAGAAGCACAGTAAAAGCTGCAAAGTCCTAATGACTTTCTATCCCTTCTCACACTACAGCATTGTTGTCTCCAGACACACTTCACCTGTTAAGGACCTGGACTTAGCTGATCTTTTCTCACTGCCCTCCTGTCCTTGTCCATCTCCAAAAGACCACCCTGGGGCTGAAAAACAAACTGGATTCTATGAACCTTTTTTTTGTTTTGAATTACTGTTTTAATGGGATTGTAAAGGTTATAATGGAGGAAATTATTTGGGGCAGTGGTGTCAGGCACCTCTTCCCTTGGGCTTTCTAGCTCCTTTGGTTAGAGAAAATCTCTAATAAGGACAAGGTCACTGGAACATATTAAATTGCCACACTGTTCTGTGGCACAGGTTGAATTCCTAGATTTGGCCAATAACCTGTCTCATTCATTCAGTATTCATTCATTCATTTCCTCAATTAGATGCCAGGAACTGAAAATAATATTAATACTTAGCAGCAGTTTTTAGGCACTTGAATGTAACAGGTACAATGATCTGTGTTTTACATACAGGATTTCATTTGATCCATACAATTGCTTCATGCAAGTAATGTTATTAGAGCCATTTCATATGAGGAAACCGAGGCTTAAGCAGATTAACGGATTTACTCAAGGATAAAGAGGTACGATTCATCCCAGGTAATCTGAGTCCATATCCAACTAAAGAGAGTTCTCTTTCCCACAGAGGATATACCTCCAAGAGGAGCCAGATACTAAAGTTTAATTAGCTAAAGTACATTCAATTACTATTTGATCATAATAATTAACCAATCATTACACAATTGTGATCAAGAATGAGAAAGGGGATTGAGGACTATTAGATTCTACAGAAATGTCAGAGAACAGCCCTGATGAAGTGACACTTAAGTTGAGGCACAGCTGTTTAGAAGGAGTTAGTCAAGTAAAAAGTGTGAGGGGTGGTGAGCTTTCCAGATGAAGGGACCCACCCTGTAAAAAGAAAACTAAATTAATAAAGGAAGAAGCCAACATTTATTGACTGATTCAAAACAACTAGACTATACTAAGTCCTTTATAAGACTTAGCTGTTTTAATCCACATAGGAACACTTTCAGGTAGATATTATTATTTATCCTTATTTCACCCAGAAGCTGAAACTTGTCATGGGTTGAACAGTATTTCCACAAAACTCGCTATTCAAATTTTGGAAGGGGACCTTATTTAGATCTTAAGATGAAATCATTCTGGATTTGGGCTGAGCCCTAAATCCAATGGCTGATGTTTCTGTAGTAAGAGAGGACACAGAGACACAGAGAAGAAGGGAAAGGAGAGAGAGAGCACAGATTTGAGGAACACATCTATCCTCTTCATTGTTGTTTAGTCGTAAGTCGTATCCAACTCTTTGTGACCCCATGGACTGCAGCACGCGTGGCTTCCCTGTCCTTCACTACCTCCCGGAATTTTCTCAACTCATGTCCGTTGAGTTGGTGATGCTATCCAACCGTCTTATCCTCTGCCACCCCCTTAAACACTAGAAACTAGCCAAGCTATGAGGCCATTTTCCCCTCACAGGCCATTGGTGCTGACACCTTGAGTTTGGACTTCTAGCCTCCTAAACAGTGAGAGAGTCAATTTCTGTTACTTTAGGCCACTTGATATGTGGTAATCGATTTTGGCAGCCCAAGAGAAATAATGTAATACTCTTTGCCACAGGGGAGCCTAGTAATAAAGTTTAGGAGGATTTCTTTATTTATTCAGCCTTATTCACTGCTAATACTGTTTGTCAGATATTTTGACATGAATTATGAAAGATGCACCTGATGCAAATACGGTATCACTTTCAAAGACTGCAAAGCAGGAGCTGATAGGTGTCATATAAGAGTATAGACTAATGATAATAATAATAATAGTAATAATCACTCTCATGAATTAAGTAATATGTACCAGGCACTGTGAGTGATTACTTACATACATTATTTAACATGCAAAAGGTATATATAACTTATTGCATTTAGCAGATAAAGAAACTGAAGCTTCTTCAAGGTTGTATAGTTTTGCCAATGCCAGGGTGGGATCTCAATTTCCAGTGAGAGGATAAAGGAAGGAACTTAAAGAGAATACAAGCCATCAGCAGAAGCTTCTCCCAGGTCTTCAGATTTATGTTGTAGATGCCACCACTTATTTCCTGGGTCATAAGTGATGAATAATGTTGGGCGTTGATGAATGAAAGGCAAGGAAAAGGACGTTGTGGGCATAACAGTGAGCATAAAGGCAGAAAAACAGAAAATGGGCCTTTTGTTAGTAACAGACTGCTCCAATTTGTTGGGATGTACGGTACACTGAAAAAGAAACAGGGAAATGGATTTGGAATGGTAGATTCAGACCAGTTGTTGACCTATGAGCAAAGGTCAGGAGAAGCTGGGGAGTTATTCTTTGAAGAGACTGAAGTTCAGAAGGATTGTGCCAAACCAAGCAGAATGATCCAATTGCTGCTTCAGGGAGATGAATCCCACAGGAGTATGAAAAACAGACTGGCGACTGGCACAGACTGGTGACCAAAGAACCATTTAGGAGCCAAATGTTCTAAGAGAGAGAGGGACAAAATGCATTCACATTCCTCAGAAAGCAACTCTTAGGCCAAACCCCAACTGCTCTTTTATTTAAAAACACCTGTTGAGCCTTTCTGTGCTACCCAAGTAGGGATCCATATGAAAATGTCTAAGATTCATATCATAATTTAAAGGGAAACTCTCCTGGAGCGCTTGATATCCTGCAAATGAAGGAGGAGGGTTCTCCCTCTCAAATTTCTTGCAGCAGGAATATACTTAGGCGGCTTCCAAATAACTGTACCTCTACAAAAGGAAATAAGTGATGGTGTCCACAGCATAAATCTGGAGACCTGGGAGAAGCTTCTGCTGATGGCTTGTATGATTGTTGTCGCTGAAAATCTGGCTTATATCAGCATCATATCCTCTAGGAATACTGGCTGTGGGGCTGGGCTGAAGTTTGCTGCTGCTGCCAGAGCCACTTTTATTGCTGGTCACTTTGCTTCTGGAAACTTCACTAGTCAGATCCAGGGAGCCTTCCAGGAGCCATGCCTTCTAGTGGTTATTGATCCCAGGACTGACCACTAGCCTCTTACAGAGCTGTCTTATATTAACCTCCCTGCCATCACACTATGTCAGACTCTCCTCTGTACTCTGCAAACGTGCCATCCTCTACAACAGTGGGTCTGATGTGATGGACACTGGCCCAGGAAGTTCTGTGCACATGTGGTACCATGTGAGCACCCAGGAGAGAGCATATCTCTACTTCTACAGAATCCTGAAGAGATGGAAAAGGAAGCACAAGCTGCTGCTGGAAAGGCTGTGACCCAGGAGGAATTTCAGGGTGCGCGTACTGCTCCAGCTCCTGGGTTTACTGCATTTACAGCTCAACCTGAGGTTGGGCTCCCCAGGTGGCGCTAGTGGTAAAGAATCCACCTGCCAGTGCAGGAGACACAAGAAACTCCAGCTTGATCCCTGGGTGGGGAAGATCCCGTTGAGTAGGACACGGCAACCCACTCCAGTATTCTTGACTGGGAAGTTCCATGGACAGAAGAACCTGGGGTACAGTCTATGGGGTCGCAAAGAGTTGGACACAACTGAAGCAACTTAGCACGCATGCGTGCCCAGCCTGAGGTTATAGACCGGTCTGAAATGGCGGACGTTCTCTGTGCCCATTCACCAGTTCTCCAGGGCAGACGGCAGGGCTGAGCCACCCCCAGCGACTGGTCTGGAACTCTCACTGCTCAGGCCACTGAACGGGTAGGAATGACCACTGAGTGGTCTCAAGCTCTTCTTCCATGGGCTCCACACAGAAAAATGGAATACGGTTGACTGAAAATAAGCAGCAGTTTATTTAAAACAAACATACAACAATAAAAAAAAAAAAACAACCAGGACCAGATTCCCTCCTAGAGCATTTAGAAGAATGCAGCCCAGCTGGCCGCTTGAATTTAGCTTCCTAAGGACTGTGTCCGACTTCTACAGAACCCTAAGATAACATATTTCTGTTGTTTTAAGCCACTAAGCTGTGTTCACTTATTACCACAGCAATAGGAAACTAAAACAGATAGTAAACCGAAAAAAAAAAAAAAGCCAAGATATTTTTGGGTAGTATTATCATCTAGAGTGAAGAAAAAGTTTGGAAGGATAATATGACTGAACCACTGAAAAGGTTGTAACACCCGGCCTGTGTTCTTGGTGTGTAAGAGCAAGAATGATTAATAGTTAAGATGGAGATGAAGAGGTGGGTTTCATTAGAGAGGAGACACTAACGTTCTTCATGAGCTCATCTAACCCTGATCTGAATGAGGAAATTTAGAACTGGTATAAGCTCAGAAAACTAATTTTTTCTGTGATGAATATTGTGTTTTTTCTATGCCTGAAAAAGAGAAACATGGGCCTGCTTAAAGTTTTACACAGTAAAGGAAGGAATTTTTTTTTTTAATTAAGACTTTTTGTAAGAGAAGTTTAAGGTTCACGGCAAAATTGAGGAGAATTATGTAGAAATTTCCCATATACTCCCTGCCCCTAATATGCATAGCCTCCCCCATATCCACATCCCCGACCAGAGTGGTACATTTGTTAGAATTGATGAACCAACATTGGCACATTATAATCACTCAAAGTCTGTGTAGTTTCTTTAGGGTTTGTTCTCAGTCTCCTATATTCTATAGGTTTGGACAAATGTATAATGACATGTATCCATCAATAGCATGGATATCATATTTTCACTGTCCTAAAAATCCTCTGTGCTTTAACTATTCACCCCTCCCCTACAAATCCACCCTTACCCTCATAACTGATGACAACCATTGTTTTTAATGTCTTCATAATTTTGCCTTTTTCAGAATGTCATATAGTTTAATACAATTTGAATCACACAGTCTGTAGCCTTTTCAGACTGACTTATTTCACTTAGTTATAGTCACTTAATATGCCTCCGAAGTGGTAAAGAATCCACATGCCAATGCAAGAGACACAAGAGATGTGGATTTGATCCCTGCATCAGAAAGATCCTCTGGAATAGTCAATAGTAACCCACTCCAGTAGTCTTGCTTGGAAAATTCCATGGACAGAGGAGCCTAAAGGGCTACAGTTCATCGGGTTGCAAAGAGTTGGACACGACTGAGCCACCGAAGATGCACGCACATGTGTATGTCTTTTTATGGTTTGATAGCTCATGTATTTTTAGTGCTAAATAATATTCCATCGACATAAATAATATTCCAGTTTATTTATCCATTCACCTACTGAAGGACATCTTGATAACTTCCAAGTTTTGGTAATTATGAATCAGTTCATTCGGTCACTCAGTCATGTCCGACTCCTTGCAACTCCATGAACTGCAGCACACCCTCCCTGTCCATCACCAACTCCCGGAGTGTACTCAAACTCATCTCCATTGAGTCAGTGATGCCATCCAACCATCTCATCCTCTGTCATCCCCTTCTCCTCCTGCCCTCAATCTTTCCCAGCATCAGGGTCTTTTCAAATGAATCAGCTCTTTCCATCAGGTGGCCAAAGTATTGGAGTTTCAGCTTCAACATCAGTCCTTCCATTGAACACCCAGGACTGATCTCCTTTAGGATGGACTGGTTGGATCTCCTTGCAGTCCAAGGGACTCTCAAGACTCTTCTCCAACACCACAGTTCAAAAGCATCAATTCTTCAGCACTCAGCTTTCTTGATATTCCAACTCTCACATCCGTACATGACTACTGGAAAACCATAGCCTTGACTAGACAGATCTTTGTTGCCAAAGTAATGTCTCTGCTTTTTAATATGCTGTCTAGGTTTGGTCATAACTTTCCTTCCAAGGAGTAAGCGTCTTTTTATTTCATGGCTGCAGTCACCATCTGCAGTGATTTTGGAACCCCAAAAAATAGTCTGCCACTGTTTCCACTCTTTCCCCATCTATTTGCCAAGAAGTGATGGGACCGGATGCCATGATCTTAGTTTTCTGAATGTTGAGCTTTAAGCCAACTTTTTCACTCTCCTCTTTCACTTTCATCACGAGGCTCTTTAGTTCTTCTTCACTTTCTGCCGTAAGGGTGGTGCCATCTGCATATCTGAGGTTATTGATATTTCTCCCGGCAATCTTGATTCCAGCTTGTGCTTCATCCAGCCCAGCGTTTCTCATGATGTACTCTGTATATAAGTTAAATAAGCAGGGTGATAATATACAGCCTTGACGTACTCCGTTTCCTATTTGGAACCACTCTATTGTTCCATGTCCATTTCTAACGGTTAATTATGAATAAAGCTGCTAAAAACATTCAAGTGCAGGTTTTTTTGTGGACGTAAGTTTTCAACTGAGTTTTGTTTTAAATATAAAAAGGACTCAGGCTTCCAATTAAATTGGGATAATGGAACATACCATTTGTGTTCATTTTTTTTCTAGTGGCTCACTAAAATGATAATGAAAAAGTTTTTTAAAAAGCTATAAAGCCCCAAGGAAAAAAAGAATGGGACACCAGGCAACGATATTTAGAAGATGTTACCAAGCTTTTAGAAGATGGAAAGCTGATGGACAAGAGGAAAGTGACCTAGAGAGCGAGGAAGGGTTATTTCCAAATGCCTTCCAGTGGAAGCCAACCAGAAGTCGTCTGATTCATGCACAAAGTGAGGGAAAGCTTGGGAGTTGAAATGAACAGATAACTGTGAAAGCAGGGTGGTTGACTCAGGGTTAAAAATAGGTGATCTGCCGCAATTGTATATAAAGAGGAGTTAGACCTACCCAGACAGGCACATGAACTCACCTATCATGACAGGATGTGGAAATGTATCTCTCCAAGGTGATCATATGGTTCCAGGCCTCAAGAGAGAGGTATAATTGAAGCCTGGGGTGAGATGAGATGCCTTACTGAAATTAAAAGGAAAAATGAAAGTTTTCATACTGAATAGTAAGACTCTATCCCCAGCTCCTTTCCCTATTCAGCTTCCAGAATGCTGGTTACTAGATGTGTGATCTTCTCCAGGAAAACTCTTAGAGGACTCCAGTGTAGATGAGGAGGGGAAATCATCAGGTAGATTAAATAAGAATGTTTCCTGATTTGAGGACATGAAAGACTCTGTCTCTTAGTGACAAGCACAAAGAATACAAAATGTCCCTTATTAAATTTTCCAAACAATAAAGATAGAGTATCATAATGTTTCCATAGAAAGATTAAAAAAAAAATACACACACATGAACACACAGTTCTTCAGGAATCAGAATGGAATTAATCTTCCCAATGGGAACACTATAAGATGGAAATCAATGAGACAATATGATCAAAATTATCAGGGAAAAAATGTTATACTTAAAACTCATAGAAACAAAACTATCAATCAAGTGTGAATGTAGAAAAAAATCAACTTTCATATCTGCAGGGTTTCAAATAACAAGCCTTGTATTAAGTAAATAGCAGGCCCCTATTTATATATAAACAGACTCTTATTGCAGGAAACCATGGGCGTATGTAATCCAGGAAGGATGCAGCTTCCAGAAAGCAAGAAGATGACACAGAAAAGAGTTGGAAAGACCTCTCAGAGTGATGGTGACCGAGGACTCCAGGTTGGCATCTATATAACAAAACTGGAAAGCATCTAGTGTAGATTGAAGTAGAAGAACAGAAAGCTCCGGGAGAAATGTATCCATGGAAAAGCCAAATTGATAGACTACTTCATGAGCTTGATTATATCAAGAGAAATTAGTTCTCTTGGTATGTTTTGAGATGGATTAATGACAGGAATATAGAAACATAATAAAACAATGTAAACACATAGAAGGGTACAGTTTTGAACAACTAAGGAAAGAAAATAGTGTATAAGAAAGGAAATGCAAGCAGAGTAGCCCTGTGGCTTGGCTGTGAGTGGGGCGAGGTGGAAGGCTTGAGCTGAAATTCTAACTTTGCCACTGAACTATGTGATCATATGAGTGCTGCTTGTTATTGTTATTTTGATTGTTATGTTAACATTACATTTTTATTTAAATGATATCATTGAGAGGATGGGGGATAGCAAGTGTGTGCAAGTGAGAGGGAGAAAGAGAGGGAGAGATGTGAAGCAGAATTAAATTTAATTCCTCATCTTTCAAAGGAGAATGTCAAAGAACAAGTCAAAAGTTGAAAAGCAGTCAACAGCAGTGTAATGATTTTAATAGCTGACACATAGAGTGCTTAATTATTCTATATGAGGATTATCCTTTAACACACACACACATACACACACACACACACACACACACACACACACACACACACACATCACTCACTTAATCTTCCCCATAAAAGTGGTGTCAGCTAGTAGCAAGAATTGTCAGTAGGTGAAATGAGTCAAAGATGGTGGTGGTGGTTTAGTCACCAAGTTGTGCCAACTTAAAAAATATAGTTACAGCCTGAAGTTAGTTGTTTTATTCAGTAGGAATGTTTAGGACTTCAAGCCTGGGAGATAGCATCTCAAGTAGCCCTGGGAAACTGCTCTAAGAAGATAGGGGAAGGAGTCAGGTTATATAGAAGTTTGCAACAAAGGGGCCAATAGTCAATATCAAAAGTAGAAAGTGTTAGTTGCTAAGTCGTGTCCGGCTCTTTTTGACCCCCTGGCCTGTCCATGGAATTCTCTAGGCAAGAATACTGGAGTGGGTTGCCATTGCCTTCTCCAGGGTATCTTCCTGACTCAGGGATTGAACCAAGGTCTCCTGCACTGCAGGCAGATTCTTTACCAGCTGAGCTACCAGGGAAGCAATATCAAAGAATATCAAAGGTTATTGTTAATTAAGGAAAATCAGATATCTCAAGGAATTTAGCTCTCTTTTGTGTATGGGCTTCCCTCATGGCTCAGCTGGTAAAGAATCTGCCTGCAATGTGGGAGACCCTGGTTCAATCCCTGGGTTGGGAAGATCCCCTGGAGAAGGGAAAGGCTACTCACTCCAGTTTTCTGGCTTGGAGAATTCCATGGACTCTATAGTCCATGGAGTCATAGAGAGTCAGACACGACTGAGCGACTTTCACTTTCACTGTGTATGGAGAGAGCCAAGCTTCTGGGCTCACTGAAATTATTTCCTTCATAGGCATCTCAGCTCCCTGGGGCCAACATCCTGCTTTTTAACACCCCCCATCTATAGGGAGTGGCTGTAATCTGATGGCTAATTGATAGCAGGTATTTTCCTTCCTGAATTCCTTTAGGGCTTACCAGGTCACACCAGAGGGCTGCAATCCCTAATAACTGTGACGTCTTTTTTTACTGATTTTGGCAGGAAATACTCCATTAAACAGTCTTGTCGACTTATTGCAACCCCGTGGACTCTATGTCCATGGGATTTCCCAAGCAAGAATACTGGAGTGGGTTGCCATTTCCTTCTCCAGGGCATCTTCCCAATCCAGGGATCAAACCCAGGTCTCCTGCATTATAGGTGGATTCTTTAACGAAAGCTAGACTAAATATAAAATGTATAATGCATTAGAGATATTTTTGTATTGTCTTACTTGCTATGATAGAAAAGTGCTTTAATTTCTGTTATTACCAAAATTTTGCTTCCCATGAGGTCGAGAGTCAGACACGACTGAGCAACTGAACAACAACAAGAATATGAAATCATGAGCTGTTGAAAATGGCTCTCCTCTCACCGCCTACCCTTTTCTCATCATATAGACTCTGAGGTAGGAAGCGCTGTAAGAAAGCTGAGTTCCACTCAAATGGGGGAACTTCTTTTACACACAACTTGCATGTTCTGATATTGTTTCAAGACTCATTTCAGCCCTGAGGACCTTCCCCAAAGGAAAAAAACAAGTGATTAATGAATGGCAGTTCATTTGCTCCTAAGTCATCTCAGTCTGAAAGGAGTCAGTCACATCAGATCCACTGTTAGCTACTTCTGTCCCAAGGATGAATTCTGTATATTGTCACCCTGCTTATTTAAATTATATGCAGAATACATCATGATAAATGCCGATACATATGCATACATACATACATATGCAGTACATACATATGTGGTACATACATATGCGGAGTACATCCTGCGAAATGCCGGATGATGCCCAAGCTGTAACTAAGATTGCTGGGAGAAATATCAATAACCTCAGATACACAGATGACACCACCCTTATGGCAGAAAGTGAAGAACTAAAGAGCCTCTTGATGAAAGTGAAAAGGAGAGTGAAAAATTTGGCTTAAAACTCAACATTCAGAAAATTAAGATCATGGCATCCAGTCCCATCACTTCATGGCAACTAGATGGGGAAACAATGGAAACAGTGACAGACTTTATTTTCTTGGGCTCCAAAATTACTGCAGATGGTGACTGCAGCCATGAAATTCAAAGATGTTTGCTTCTTGGAAGAAAAGCTATGACCAACCTAGACAGTATATTAGAAAGCAGAGACATTACTTTGCCAACAAAGGTCTGTCTAGTCAAAGCTATGGTTTTTCCAGTAGCCATGTAAGGATCTGAGAGTTGGACTATAAAGAAAGCTGAGGGCCTAAGAATTGATACTTTTGAACTATGGTGTTGGAGGAGACTCTTGAGAGTCCCTTGGACTGCAAGGAGATCCAACCAATCCATCCTAAAGGAAATCAGTCCTGAATATTCATTGGAAGGACTGATGTTGAAGCTGAAACTCCAATACTTCGGCCACCTGATGCAAAGAACTGACTCATTGGAAAAGACCCTGATGCTGGGAAAGATTGAAGGTGGAGGAGAAGGGGACTACAGAGGGTGAGATGGTTGGATGGCACCACTGACTCGATGGGCATGAGTTTGAGCATGTTCCGGGAACTGGTGATGGACAGGGAAGCCTGGTGTGGTGCAGTCCATGGGGTCACAATGAGTCGGACATGACTAAGCAACTGAACTGAACTGAACTGAACTGACAAGGGTAGAAAAGTAAGAGTTGTTAATGGATGGCATTTTCCTTTGACATTTTCCTTTTCTCCACTCACTAAATGAAAGTGCTAACTTTTCTTTTTAATGTTTGAGATCATGCCAGGGATGAAACAGGAGAGTGGGCTAGGGAGAAATAAAATATACTTTTTAGAAATTAAGTTATCTTACAAAAGCAATCTCCCAATGCCATTTGAGTCCACAATTTTCAAACTGATCTAAGCAAGTGTTCTAATGATGGCTGTTGTGTTCTATATCTGTGTGTCTATGGGTAATTTTTCCTCAATCCCTGAATGAGTTAAAAGTCTGATGATAAAAGGGGAAAGGAGATTATTTTTTTGAAAAAATATTTTATTGCCTCACAAATATTGCAGCAGTTACTTTCTGACCCTTTTGGTTTATCTTCTCTCCATATACAATTCATCACACTGTTGCCTGATAAACTTCTAAGAACATTACTGTGCTTGATAAAATCATTTCTTTACTTATGATTAACTTTTTTCCAATTATTCATAAGGAAAAAATCTAAATTTCTTAATTAAAATCTGAGGTCTCTGAGAGCAAGATATGTGTCTTATTTATTTCTTCTTCTGTAGTATCCAGCAAAAGATGGAGCATGTAATTAAGACTTAGCAATATTAGCAAAGATTTCATTGAATTAACTTGAAATTTAAGGCTTTCTTTTGTCTTACCCCATTCTGCTTTTCTAATATTTTGTTCTATCATTACTCTTAAATGACTCTTCTCTCTTTCTAGTGTTTTTAATTTGTATTCTAAACTTCAGATTTGTTTACCCATCCTTTTTTCATTCATCTGTTTATCCATTCATGGATATTTTCAAAGGTGATAGATCAAAATACTCTCAGTTGCAAGTGATGGAAAATCTAACTCCAATTGGCTTGAGTATTAATTAAACGGCATTGTTACTGAGTCCAAGCTCCCTCTGCAAGATAAGTCAGTGAATCTCAGATGAAGTGTTCAGGTCATTAAGGGAGCTGGCTGACCCAGAAGATGGCAGGCCAGCACCTCACAATAACCATCTCGTAGGGGCCTGGTTGCCAGTTTATTTTATAGGTCAGAGATAGGGAGAGGGTGAGAAAACAAAAGACTATTCAAGGGCGAGCCTCCTGAAGAGGAAGATGTTAGTTTTATTTCCTTACAGTCCTTCACTGGTGGGAGGCTCAGGTTATCTCCCTGAGGCAGGTCATTATGTATGCCTACAGTAACAACAACAAAAAAACACCCAACAGGAAGAGGGTGAAGTCACAGAAGCAGATCCAGCATAAATTAAAAATTAACCCTTCCGGGTTACAGGATTCATTGACTCAAAAATTTGGAAAATCACTCTAGTCCGTCAGAGCACAATGAATGACCGAAAGTATTGACACTCAGGGTCTCAGTGAATGATCACCGTCTCTGCAACTTACACAGTAAAACTTACCCATTATGGTTCTCACCATGCTGTAATGGTGAATCTCCTGCTCATACCCAGTAGTTAAGTCATGTCCAGTCACTAAGTCATGTCCAGTTTCTAAGTTGTGTCCAACTCCTTGCAACCCCATGGACTGTAGCCTGCCAAGCTCTTCTGTCCATGGGATTTCCCAGGCAAGAATACTGGAGTTGAAGGAGGAAACAGAACAGGTTCTATCTTGAAAGCAGCACTCCATCTTGGGCTGGACTGTGGACTTTGAGCTATATGCCCAGTATCTATGGAAATGACATACCAACTAGAAAACCAGGCCCCAGGAAGGAAGAGCCCCAGGGCTCCTACCTACACTCTCACCCTAAAAGAATACCCAATTATCTGTGTAACGGAATAGAATCATGCATTCTATTCTGCTTATTGGGGTCCGACCACAGGCCTATTGATAATTGTCCACTGTTAACTACCCAGGCTTAAAGCATATGAATCACGGGTTAACTTTGATTGTATCTTTCTTTTCCTTTTCAGACTAGTTTCAGGGAATTTGGGGAGGTGGGTTTGGGCACGTACATTTAGGGTATATAAGATTTCCATAAAACTGGTCGGGGTCCTTGGCTAAGAGACTCTTCCTTGGACCCGCCGGTGTAATAAGCTGCACTCCACTATCTGCATTGTCCTTCTGAGCGAGTTTGTTTCCCGGAACGCGTGGTTACAACAGAGTAGGTTGCCCTTTCCTTCTCCAACCTGCTGTTAGGTTAGCCTTTTTAGCGCAAAGAAAATTATCTATCTGACCACTAGAGGGCAGCAGTTAGAAAACAGCAATAGCCGCCACTGCGTTTCACTACATTTCTATTGTTTCTTCTCCAAAATTATGACCAGAGTATGCTTACAGCAGTTAAATATTGTATATTTTAAATATTCTATACTATTACCAAACTGTGTATTCATATATTTACTTTGGAAAGTGTCACTGTAAATATTCTAAAAGTGAAAGCTTTTGACCTTCTGCCTCTCATAACTTAAGTAACTTAGAAAGCAGAGTGAAGAAGTCAAACTGACAATCTCCGGGTGTGTGCAGCCAAGTGAGAGCTTTCAATAATGTTATATGCTTTCTTTCAAGGAATATAATACCCCATAATCTGGAATGATGATGAAAGCAAATTAACGTCCCTCTAAGAGAGAGAGATTTCAATTAGGTAATATTTCATCAGACCATAAAAATATTCCATATAATAATACTTGTGACTTAGTCTATTTATTAGTCTGTAAAATACATTAAGCAGGGTGTTCTCTGTTTTAGGCTTCTTCATGTTGAAGTATTTCTTTTATTCTCTTTACAAGTGGCACCTCTTATTTATTAATTTTTCCCAATATTTTTTAATTCAATCATACCTTTTACTTTAAGAAAAAAATTTTGGGAGTTAAAAGAAGCTAATGCTTTCAAAATCCTTTTGTAATATATCCCATTGCTCTATGTATATAGTGTGGGATTCAAAACAAGGAATACATTCCTGGAATTAGGAGAGCAATAGTGGTTTTCATTCACTTTAACAGTTGGATTTTTCCAAGGCACAATGCTGTAAAAATGAATAAGGATTTTTTCCCCTTGGGTATACAAAGAAAGAAATGGCATAAAATGTATACATCTTTCTAATGGTAAGTTATTTATAGAGAGTAAGATGCACATAGACAAGACTAATATACATGTATTTTGGTAGTTATTGCATATATACTTGATTACAGCTTACATTTATTTAAAACTTCCTACTTCCAAGTTTTTAATCAGACAGATCACAGGTAAATCAAAAAATAATTCATATTAAGCCATTAAATATATAAGTGCAGAGTACTGAGTTATGTGCACAGATGTGAGTAAGACAAACTAAATTATTTCTTCTATCTCTGGTTCTCAAGAAATTGTACCATAATTTATTGGTAATGTCTTTAAAGCTAACACTGCAAAGTAAAGTCAAATAAAGCTGAACTAAAAACTGTCCACTTAAAAACCCTTAGTAAGAAAAAAGTCACAGATGAATCCTAGGGCTTATTTGCATAGTCTCAACCTGAAAGAAGCATGTAATTAGAATGAACATTGATTTAAGCATGCAAAGCCAAATAAAGTCATACTATAGAAAAGCTTCTCAAAGCAGTTTTCTCTTTAAGAATGTGCAAGCTGTACAACCGGTATAGAAAGCTATAAACTGTACTAAGTCCACTGGTTTACTATATCCCAGGAAATCACCTAGCCCACAGTGGGTGGGATATCTGTTGAATGAACATTTGTTGAATATTTGTTGACAATAAATAGAAAATATTGGATTCAAAACAGCCTCAGAATTAGTCTCCTTGAAATATTTTTCAAAATAGATTTGCTTTAAAAACACCTTACCAGTGATTGATAAATAACATTAACTATGATAAAAAGGAAACTTATCAAACATTACTATTTCAAAAAACTTATAGTTATCACAGCTTATTCTATTGTGAGTAAAAACATGAACCCATTTTTACCCCCATGAATGCCATGTCATTTCTAAATCTTAACAGAGTGAAGTATAATGACTCTTTCATTAACTGAGGGATTTCCAGACAACCAAATTATTTCTAAGTACATTAAGTACTTGGTCAGACAATTGCAAACATATTGCTCACAAAGGATACTTCATATTTTTAGGTGTAGATCTTAACAAGTACCAAAAAAGAAGAAAGAGGACATGGGAAAGGAAGACTAGAGAAGAAAAGAAGAAGGGACTTCCCTGGTGGTTAAGATTTTGTGCTCCCAATGCAGGGAGCCGGGGTTTGATCCCTGGTCAGGACTTCCCTGGTGGCTCAGACCGTAAAGTATCTACCTGCAATGCAGGAGACCCGGGTTCGATCCCTGGGTTGGGAAGAGCCCCTGGAGAAGGAAATGGCAACCCACTCCAGTAGTCTTGCCTGGAAAATCCCATGGACGGAAGAACCAGATAAGCTATAGTCTGTGGGGTTGCAAAGAGTCCAACAGACAGGACTGAGTGACTTCACTTTCACTTTTCTTTCGAGGAATTAGATCCCACCTGCTGCAACTAAGACCTGGT
Source organism: Giraffa tippelskirchi (assembly GCF_054371585.1). Classification (NCBI taxonomy): domain Eukaryota; kingdom Metazoa; phylum Chordata; class Mammalia; order Artiodactyla; family Giraffidae; genus Giraffa; species Giraffa tippelskirchi. Next base: position 25,717,833 of record NC_137284.1, read on the forward strand.
GCAGCCAAATAAATAAATATTTTTTTAAAAAAAGAAGGAGAAGAGCAAAAAAGAAGGAAGAAGAGAAGGAAGGAAAAAAAACAGTTTTAATTATTAACACATAAAGACAATTGTTTCTAAAATAATAACATATCCTTCCACCAGAGGGCAACATTTGCAAGACATTTAAATGATCTCTCAAAAGCATTTCCTAACACAAAAATATAAACAAATGCAAACTTATAACACTGCTATTGGGTAATATCTTATGTAAATCTTGAAGAATACAAAATTTGATTATGATGATGACAATTATTTAAACAGTTGCTTATAAAACAATAATACTTAGTAAAACACAAGCAATAAATTGACTTCTTTAAAATATAAGATAGAACTTTCAGAAAGGAATATATTGCTCTATGTCATTGGATTTTTTTTTTTCAGTTCATTATTAGCCATGTAACTCAAATATAATAAAAAAAATTTAGGGTAGAAGAAACGAAAAAATACTGTTCTACATCAATGAATAAATTAATGAAAAAGTCATAGAATTTTACATGTGGAAAGGATGATAGAGATTATGTGCAAGCCTTCATTTTTTACAAATAAGAAGATCAGTTTATTAAAACTAAGTAACTGATTCAAAGTTGCAGGGGTGATAATCAGCAGAACCAGGATCCAAACACAGTCAGCTGATTTCACACTTCTTACTCTACACCACTGCTATTCAAATTGTGATCCAGGGGTGCAGCCCTGGAAACTTGTTAGAATTGCTGCACCTCGGTGGTCTCCACTGCAGAACTATTGAGTCAGAATCTGTATTTTAAGATGTTAAATGGTGAAAAACTACTCTAATCCATGCTGCTTCTTCATCACTGGTTTCATGACTTCAGGCAAATCATTAACTCTCATTTCCTTCCTCAATAAACTGGAAATAAATTTTTAAAAAAAAACAAAAAACTGGGAATGAAATTAGTTTGAAGAATCATTATAAAGAATAAATGAGATCATGTAAATGAAAGTCATTCATAAATTATAACACTACACACATTAGTTATTGTCAATGAAACCTCCTTTTATTGATAACAGTGCTTGGAAACAGGAGACAATTCTCTTAGAAGAATTGTCTAATAATGCAATTCAAGGCTAAAATTGGATGGAAGATATTAAGGGTAAGGGAAGATGTCCAGAGAATGGAAGACTTTTTCAGTGTTCCTAAATTAATACCATTTGTATAACTATGAATACTTCCTTGCATAAACTGAAAGCTGGTGATATTAAGGTCACAAAGGTACATATTTAATGTTTGGATTTGGGGAGCATGCGTGAAGAAAATATGTTGGATTAGTAAGTAATATCTGAATATATGTCTCTTATATTGGGTGTAGCTATTAACCTAAGAATAGCCTAAATGGTAGTCTAGTAACAATTCTTGTAATTCTTCACGTACAACATTTTCCCCTTGTTTATGAATTTGCTCAAGATGTCTCCTCAGCTGGGATCTAAGTGCCACCATCTTTCCCCACCCAATTTCCTGGACTGTCCTCATTTTTATAGGACTAAATTTCTCTTCAAGTATTAAGACAGACAAGGAAACATCACTTCCTGAAATATTTTCTGTACACTTTCACTTCCAGGCTGGGTTACTTAACTTGTCCAATTTCACCCATAAGTAGTTGTAATATTTATGTGTCTATTTCCCATGCAGTTTGTGAGATCTTTCAGGGAAGAGTCCCAGAATCTAGTGAAATTTTGAGCACTAAATAATTAACTTTAAAATGAATAAATGAATATTAGCAGTAATTCTGATTCAAACACTTCAAGAGAATGGAGAAGAGAGCCAAATGACAAAGATTTCAATGAGGTGAATGTAATTATTTTACACCACAAACAATGCTTTTGTGTTGGATTTGTGTCTCATATATATGAGACACTCAGCAATCAGGTTTGCCAGTGATTTAGATCTCTAGCCATTTGGGCTGAAACTTAGGCAGGAATTCTTAGAAATATCATTTTTTATATCACCAACTTAACTTCACAGATATTTATCTGAATTCTATTTTTATATAATTTTCTGGAATTTCAAGATCACTGAAATCCTTAAATGAATGAAATTTAATGAATTTGGTCATGAAAGATTTGAAAAACATAGATACTTTGAAAAGCACTAGATGAGTCAAGTCCTGATGAACTGGAAGAAGGTAGTTTATTTGGAAGAAGGTAGTTTAATGTTTTTCCCCTTCTTTTATAGTTGATCACCTTTGGGGATGGATACTGTTTTGAGGCATTCAAGAGTTTTACGAAAGTCTTGTTTAGTGTACTAATAGGAGATATATATATATTATATGCATCAAATACACATCAAAAGATATATATATTATATACACAATACACATCAAAATAAGAGAAAGATGCCCCTAGTATCCTTTTCTTTATTATAATTCATAATAAAATATAATTTGATAAGTGTTAAATTTAATAATAGCAGATGGCTTCAGCTACTTTTGAAATTTTTCGACTATCCATTCAGTACATGCATATTCATTGTATTATTTGGCCTATTTGGGGAATATTCTTACATGATTCTGTATTTAGATCCATATTTCTGAGATTTGTTACCAAAATCCCTAAGAAAAATCTGCTCCCCCTGTTGGTTTAAAGGAAATTCAAGGATTTTGACTTTGAGAATGTAGTTCAAGGACAATCTGTTTTGTAACTATTTGCCTGAATTACATCTAAGAGGTTTGTGATTCATGTCAAATGCATTAATAATTAACATTAATCTTGCATAGTTTCCTCACTTTGCTTAATGAAATAGATTCATTGGTGCCATACTTACATACCTGAGAGCAAATGTCTTTCACGAATGTCTCTGTAATTCTGCTTTAGAAGAAGATGTTACAAAATAAAAAAAATTATATTTGAAAAGATTGTAAGTAATTTTAAATAAATCTTGAAAATATCATCAGCGATAATCTGTTAAAAAGCACAAGCTTTAGCCACAAATGTCCTCAATATATTGATATTTTAGTAGTGTGTGCTGAAAATTAGTTAAAAGTGAAGAAGCATACAATTCCAAGGAATTTATATTAAACTGCTTGTCTTTTATTTAACCAAGATCACCGAGGAACAACAATTCTTTTTTTTTTTTAATCTCTCTCTCTCTCTCCCTCTCTCTGCTTTCTTTTGTCTCTATTATCCCTCTTTCTTGCTTCCTCCTTCTCTTTCTTCCTTTCTACCTTTTTTTTTCTCTTACCTATCAGGGGTTAAAACAAAACACGTGAACAATAAAATTATGCAGTTTGTGTAGATATAATTTATATTCAAGGGAGCCCAGGTGCCCCAAATTCCACAAACATAAGTAAAATATGTTGTAATCTTCCTTCCCTGAAACAGTCAGAGTTGGCATCAGCATGCTGGGCAAAATGTAGCAAACTAGAAGCAACTTGTCAATTTTTAATAAAATCTTTCTCCCTTGCAGAGCTAAATGCACCATTCTCCCTGCAAACCCTGGCGATGATGACATCTTCTCACTTGGTTTCCATAGCATCCATTCCTGAATCCCCAGCATGGCCCTTGGTCAGGGCCATCCTTCCAGTTCCCCTAGAAAGTTGGCAACCTGACCAGCCAAAAGAAACCGCCCCTTTTACTGAGACTTACTCTGTCCTTGGTGCTGAACCATTTTGCCAAGAAGCGCCCAAACGGGCGCTGTCAGCGGTGCTGAAAAAAATCTTCCCTGACGCTGCCCAAATCAGAACAGTGTATCTGTTATTTACTCACGTCCTCAAAGAGCAGCAAGCTTTCTCCATCTTAATTCGACTCTACCGCAGAGCAGAGTTTGCGCTGGCGTGATGGGAGGAGATCATGGGCAAGAAGGAAAAACTAACAGCAGCATCGCTCACCTGAGACCTAAGATGCTCCCATGAGTTTCGGAAGTGCTCTGCTCCTGACAGCAAAGGCACCATTTTAAAAAGTACTATTCTTTTGACTTCGTCCTGACACAAGGGTTCTGTGATATTTCCACCCGCGTTAGAAAGGCGGAGGATTTGTCAGCAACAAGGCGTTTAAAACCGAGGATTTACATTGTTTTCGAGTGGACTGACTTCCAGGACAAGGACTCATCTGCACCCGCTCAAATACCATGGCACTGCGTGCGCCCTTTGCCACCGGATCCTCCCCTTCCAATGAGACTTTCTGATTGTATCTACCAACTCTCCTATTAGGAAACCCGTGGCTTGCATGCAGCTATTCTGTTGTATTCTCCTTCTCACTCTCCCTCCCCTCTCTCACTCGCACTCTAGCAAGAGGCACACCGATACCATTCTGCTGAGGAGAAAAAAAAAAAAAAAAAACCTACAACTACCTTAAACGATTAAGACAATATGCGCAACTCTCGCCTTTCATAGCGATCTCTATTTAAATCTGGCAAGAGCCGACACCAAGCTTTGCAAGAATGGAGTCGGTAAAACAAAGGATTTTGACCCCAGGAAAAGAGGGGCTAAAGAATTTTGCTGGAAAATCCCTCGGCCAGATCTACAGGTAAGGGAAAGCAAACCTATGTTTGCCTGGGACTCAGCATGAAAAAAATCTGCAGAGCTATTTCCTTAAACCCTGGTTGCTTAGAGATTGTAATATGATCGGAAAATCTTTCTTTTTGCTCATTGCTGAAGTGAGGCTGCTCTGGAAACCTACTTATTAATTCAGGAATGTTGCACTAAATTAACCTGTCTGCTGTTTGTGTGTGTGTGTGTGATTTTTGTTTTGGTACCTGCAGATTCTTATCCTTTCCTACTGAGGATTTATCCTTCTTACAATTGAGAAATGACCAGCACCTGTTCAAAGAGCCTTTCTTTTGTTGCTTATAGTGACACCAAATTAAATTCCTTTAATGCAGAAAAAAGAATAAAGAACACAACCACCTAAAAAATTAATAAAATTCTCAAAGAGTAGTGACAGAAAGAAAGCTGGGTCTTAGTTTCAAAACCACTTGAGTAGAGAATCCCCCAGTGGAATCTTCCTTCTGTACTGAAGGAAGAATCAAAATACATCAATAATTGATAGTGGAAGCAGTTCCTCTTTTTAAATCTGAAACAGTGTATATGTATTTCTAATTATTTGATCTCTCTTAGATGTCTATTTCTTGTGTGGGAAATATCACAGTGCTTTTAAGAAGAGCCATAATAATAACCAGCCAAATGACTTTGGAAGTATTAGAAACGATTTAAATTTTATATCCTCTCTGTAGTCACTGTACTAGTTATTCTGTAAATTTTACAACTTTAAATCTGTTCAGGAATATGACACAAATATACATTTTCTTAATAATAGAAGCAAAATCAAGAAGAAAGGGTAGAAACAAAAGGAGAAACGATTCTAAGAGAGTGCTAATCTTCAAACTTGGTAAATTGAAGCCTTTGGAAATGTATAGGAAATGTAAAGAAAATGACCAATGCAAGTCCCAATTTTCCCAATCTCTCCAGCTCTGGTGGGCTTCTTGTAGGCACCATCATGCACCTATGCGGCAGTAAATACTGCAAGGGCCCTGCAGTTCCACGGATGCCCTGGAAAGAGCTATTCTTTCCTAGCCCAACCGCCATCAGTGGGGAGTTCAGGTGCAAGAGTTTAACTTTGCATATATGAGCATATGAAGTCAACGTGGAAAAAAATCTTATTAATGGAATTTTACTCGCCTAGAATAAATACATTGCCATGTGCTCTAATGCTGGAATTAGACTTTAGGAATAAGTACTAACATAGCTACAGATAGCTTTATAACCTATTCCGCGGTTTATATTTTGTAGAATTTGCAAGTCTGACTTTTTTTTCCTGGTAGCCTCAAATTGCTTGACAGCTGTCTCCCAAGCTAGGTATTCTTGAAATTGATCTATTTTGCTTTCCCCGTGTGTATGAAAATGATTCTGTGTGGCACGATACATGGTGGATTGGAAAACATCTGCAAATTGTAAACGGAAAGGTTCTTTGTTTAAATATCCATCTCAAAGGTTCATGATGTGTTACCCTTCACATTCCTCTTCTTTTTAATAGAAATTTCACGGATATACTGTGGACCAGAACAGCACTATCAGCTTCTAGTTAAACCATTCCATCACTCTACTTTCCCCTTCCCCCAAGGACAAAGCCCACAGCGATTGAATCAGAGGGGTGAAATCTTGTGAAACACTATGCAAGTTAAAAAAAAAAAAACAAAAACCACAAACCGAAACATAGATGTGAGATCTTCTACCTTGATGTGGGACATCTTCCAGGAGTTGATTTGGGGGCGCGTTCGTGTGTCTGGGAGTCGCATTGTCTTTGGAAATGGGCCCAGGACATTTTTCGGTGTTTGTAACTGAGATAGTAATGACGCAAGATTGTGAATAATTAATTATTCATGTTCTGGCAGTAGGCAGCTTTGGTGTCGGCCATATGCGGCGGAGGCCTTTGTTTCAAACTCGAGTAAAAAGAGAGAAAAGAGTAAGCTGTGTCACAGGAGAGTAAACGTTGAACTGGCATCCTGGGGCTAGAGGAACGGGAAGGGAGAGGGCGTGACACTCACGGAGCGTTCGCAGACCTCCCCGTGGGCACTGGACGGGACAGGCCTTGGTCCCCGGGGGCTCCTGGGCTCAGCCGGGAACTGTATCCCTGCGTCCTCCGTCCGGGGGTGTTTAACTTAGCCGGGAAGGAAGGGGTACACGGGTGCAGGAGTGTGCCTGGGCCCGCCGCGGCGGAGCAGCCCTTGGGAGACTGGAGGCTGTATGAAAGCGACTCAGGTAGAGCGCTGCGGTTGGGAGGCATCTACACAGGTGCTGAGAAGGCGCCGTTCGGGTCACCCTTCCTTTCCAAACTGCAGACCCCACGGGAAAGTCAGGCCCAGGCGATGCATGTGAATCAAGGCGCTGTGGGGTGAATCCCCGAGGGAAGGGGGACTGGCTGCCAGAGAAGATAAAATATTGAAAGTTGAAGAGATGCGGCCGCGGGGAGGGAGCCCGGGAGTCCCTGAAGTCTGGTGTGGCCCCAGCTCCCTAACTTCCGAGGGTGGGGAAGGCGGTCAGGGCCCCTCCCCCAGATCTGACGGGTTCCGGGAACTGGGAGTGGTCCCGGCGTCGGGGGGTGCCTAACCCCCCGCGTCCTTGCCTCCCCACGCTGTGCCGCGCAGGGTGCTGGAGAAGAAGCAGGACGCCGGGGAGACCATCGAGCTGACGGAGGATGGGAAGCCCCTGGAGGTGCCTGAGAAGAAGGCGCCGCTGTGCGACTGCACGTGCTTTGGCCTGCCACGTCGCTACATCATCGCCATCATGAGCGGCCTGGGCTTCTGCATCTCCTTCGGCATCCGCTGCAACCTGGGCGTGGCCATCGTGGACATGGTCAACAACAGCACCATTCACCGCGGGGGCAAGGTGATCAAGGAGGTACGCGACGGCTGGCCCGGTGGTGAAGCAGACCCACTTCACCTGTTTGCGCCTCGCTCTCCCCGCCGAATGCGGAGGGCGTGGTTGCCCCTTCAAGGCCCCCTCTAGCCCCGCCCTTCTAGATGGGGCCGCGGCAATATTATCGATCCCTGTTCACGGTGGAGCACGCCGCTTCTGTTCTCTGGGCCTTCTTTTTCTCCCCTGCAAAGTGGAAAATAGTACCTAGCTCACTAGCTTTTTGAGGATAGCGATTTCATACAAGGAGTTGATCCTCAGTACCGTCCGCGGAATCTAAATCGAACTATTTTTCTTTTACCCGGAGGAACAGAACAGCCGATCAGTTATTATTTTCCCCAACTCCCTCCAATTGTCGCCCAACATTCTTAATCATCACAATGAAACAAAACCGAAAAACAAATCAAAGCAACTGTTCACACATATCGACAGTTTTAGCCGAGACGTCTTTAGGAGCCGCCCTGACTGGCGGACAAAGAGGAGCTTGACAGGCTTAGGGTCACCGGGAATCCAGTCCCGCCCGCCCGTAATCTTAAGATGTGCCTTGAGTGGTGCCTAGAGAGAGGGTGGGAGGAGGTCAAAGTCAAGGTCACAGCAACCCTCGGGTCCGCAGACTTCCTGTATAGAGACCTGAGCGAATTTAAGTCGGGCAGAGCAAGGTTTAGGGGTTGGGACGATAAATTCGAGATGGGCTGTGGATGGGATACTGTGAGCGCTGATGGGCCCTGGGTTATTCTCGGAGATCCTGCCAAGTGCGTTTGGTTTCAAAGTTTAATCCAAAGGGGCAGAAAAAGGGTTTCCTACACCGAATAAGGGCTCTTTCACCCTTCCTGTGCGGATAGTTAGTCACAGTTTACTGTAAGGTTCACCTTGGGTGGCAAGTCACGCTGGCGAGGGCGGAGTTAGGCCCGGACCTTCAGACACACCCCTCTCCTGCTCTTCAGACCACCCTTGAGCGCCACCACCGTCTCCACTGACTTCCCCGGTTTCCCTGGGCTTTTCCAAATCTGTCTGGCCCAGGCCCATCCCCACTTTGCAGGGACCACCATCCTTCCAACTAGCTCCTCCAACTTCCGCGCGTTCCAGACCAAGCTCCCCACCCCCTCTTCCCCAGCCTTTTCCCAGTTGGGTTCCATTCTCCCAGCGATTCCACCGCTGCAGCCGAACAGGTCGGCCTCGGCTACATGGACTCCCGTCAGGTGTCTTTGTCCCCCGCCAGCGAACAGAATCTCCTCGCGGAGAGTCCTCATTTCCCAAATTCAAGCCCTGCCGGCTCGTCGTTCATAGAGGCGATCCGACCTGCCAGGCAGTCGTCGGGGAGCAAAGTCAAGGCGCCCAGCTTCGCTATGAATTCATTTCAAACGAGCACAGTTTTTCAGTGAAAAGAGGCGTTTCTTCTCTGTAAGAAGGTATAGATTTAATTTTGTTAGGAAACGAACATTAAGCCATCCCCATGACCAGAAGTCAGGGAATACTCTGGGCGGTGAGGGCCGTTCGGCCGAGAACTACTGACCGCGAATTTCCAGCCCAAAGTCCTGACTAAACTATCTCCCTCCACCTGTTTATTTTTTCCCTACTCCCATAGAAAGCCAAATTCAACTGGGACCCGGAAACCGTAGGGATGATCCACGGTTCTTTCTTTTGGGGATATATCATCACCCAGATTCCGGGCGGCTACATCGCTTCTCGGCTGGCAGCCAACAGGTAAAGCTCCGGGGCCTGACGGGGGCGCAGAGAGGTGGGACTTATACCCCCCGAGGGATAGCGGAAGCTGGGGGCCGGGGCGACAGCTCCGCGGGCCTGGGGAACTCCTGGACAAGGTCTTCTAGTCCCCTGGAATCCACTCTCGGGGCTGGAACATGGTGCCTCCTTCCAGAATAAGGCGCCCTCAAGGATGTGGGTGCAGGTTATCGCCGCCCCCTCCCAGCGCGGGCCTAACCGGCTTCTGGCGAAATGGTCGACGTGCCCCGAGGCCTGGTAGGTGCTGAGGCCTGCCGGGGAACCGGGCAGCGGAGACAGTGCCGCCGGGTGCACAAAGGGTGAGGGCGTCTCTGCGCGCCGCTCCGCGTATCCCTCGGGTACCACTGCTCCGTGTGATGCTGACCTCCCGGCAGGGCGCATCGAAAGCCCGCCCAGATGGTGCTCTGGGTCTGCCGGATTTGTTTCTATGGAGCCAGGCGGGATTTCAGGCGCCTCGGGTGAGATTCCACCTGTTAATGAGCTCGGAGGAGTAGGGGCGGAGTGGGGAAGGCGTTCAGCTGCGTCCAGCGGCCTCCAGCCTGGCTGCGGTGGTGACTGCGGCCGGGGTCCTAGCGCCAGCCCTCAAGAGTGCCCCCGCCGGCACTGCAGAGGCACCCGGAACTGCGAGGCAAAACGACTGATGGGGTGGGGGTGACAAGGAGCATAGCCTGGCCCTCCGACGGTGAGAAACAGCTTTATTTGCTTCACTATGTGCATTATGATAAACAAAACTAAGTACTCCTTAAATCTAAGTGTTAAGCTGAGAAAGAACAGATGCTCTCGCCTTTCCTGGTATTGCTGCATAGTGGTTGGTGGTTAAGTCGCCAAGTCTTGTCGGACTCTTGCAACTCCATGGGGGTTGGCCTGCTAGGCTTCTCCATCCATGGCATTTCCCAGGCAAGAATACTGGAGTGGATTGCCATTCCCTTCTCCAGGGATCTTCCCAACCCAGGGATGGAACGCAGGTCTCTCACATTGCAGGCAGATTCTTTACCCTCTGAACCAACAGGGAAGTCCATTTGCTGCATAGAGACCCCAAATAAAGATTTTGGGTCTTCTTTCAGAGCCTATACCTAGGACTTCCCCTCTCTCCCTCCCCACCAAAGGTTAAGTTTTTCCGGGAAGTAATCTAGAACTGGGCACCTCTCTAGTCTTAATTTCCTCTCTGCTTCTCTAAACTGGTCTCTCATCCCTCGGTGACATCTCCCAACCCCCTTCCCTGGCTTTTGTCACTACAGTCCCATTCAGGAGAGGTGTTTTCCTGCCCCAAATTTCTCAGTCATCTCCAAGGCCTAGGGAGAGATTCTTGGGAATTTATTTTCGGCTTAATGCCCATAGGGTGAGGATTTTTGTCCTCAAAATGTTAAGAAGAGTGCAATAGACTAGAAATAATGCCTCTTGAATACTGTCTTTACCGTAACACTGTGATGGCTAATACTCAGGCTGAACAGGATAAAAAAAAAATATTCTTTTAAAAACGGTATCAGTTTAAACTGAAAATTATTAACTGTGTAGAAAACCCTATTTTATGGATGGGATAAATTTTAAAAATTGACATAAGGCAGAAAAATTTTAAGGAATATTTTCTTAAATATTACTGGCAATAAATATGTTACATTTTTGACTTTTATATCCCTAATGCAGTACCAAGAATTTTTTCCTAAATATATTTTCCAAAACAAAATAAACTTCCCAGAAAGATACCCCAAACATACATATGTGAAATATTTTTCACTTCAGTGGAAAAGCGTGCATCAATTCACCAAAAAAATAAAAGAAAACTCAATAAAAGGTGAAATAAAAATATAATGGCTATGCCTTTAAGTTTTTTTCAGAGTCAAAACCTTCAGCTTGCCAAATGTTAAAATGCTAACATTTTCCTGCCAGGAAAAAACATCAGGGATGCTTTAGCTTTCACTCTTTCTAACACTGGGAGGTCAGTTAACAGGTTTTTCTAGGTTAAAAAAAATTGCAAGCTCATTGCTATCACTTGTGTCATGTCTAGTAAAGAAAAGACTGATGCTGACTCAGGTTCTAATTTATTTGAAGATTTTCCTCAAGAGAAAATGTCCTGAAGTTTAGAATTTTTATTTGGATCCAAAACCACATTATCTTTAAGTAGATATTTAGGAAAGAGAAACAATATTTTCACATACAATGTTTTGTGTTCTCCAAGTCTGAGAAAACAAAGTCAGAATTTATTGTAAAATATTGTGAACAGATAAGGAAGTGAACCTGTTCACTTTTTAAGATTTTGATCATCTGCTTTATTTTTAATATTTTAAAAAATATTATTAAAAGCATACAATGAGAAATATACACTGGAAATCTCTTGTGAAAACAGGCTTAAAATGTATAACATTTCCTTTTCTGGTTATAAAAGTGTTACATATGAAATAAAAGCATACTAAAAAGAAAGGGCAATAAAAATCATACATAACTTAATCACTCAGAGACATTTTCACTGACTAGTTGGTAAATGTCCAATTAGTCCTGTACATGCTACATAGAATTTTATCTTAGAAGACTTTTTTTAACATAAAGTTTTAGAAATTTTTAGAATTGGCTTGAAAGATGTAGGTTTCCATTTTCAAAACAGCAAAATCAACATAGCAAGACCAGTTTTCCACCTACAAGCACTGTGTACCCATTCTGCCTTCCCTACAGATCATTTAATAATAGAACAAGATTTCCCTTGAGTGGGATGCTGGGGACAGAGTCCTTTCTCTCTTGGTGTAAAAAAAGCTCACTTTGGAAGTATTTGCCATCACTGTTGTGGGTGGAACTGGAGTAGAGGAACTGACGCCTGTGGAGACAGCTCCCCTAGAGAGAAGGGCTTCTGGTTACACCTCCTGGCAGATTTCTCAATGAAAAACAAACAGCAATGATTTGGCTTCTCCATTTTATGAATTAAGCAAAAACAGCCCCACTCTTGGTCAGAATACAGATTTCTTTGTTCTTTTTCTGGTCCAATTCTCAGTATTCTTGCTTTTCTGCTCATTGAGAAGAGGAGGTAGGGGAGTTGTTGGGGGAAGGAAACTGGGCCTCCAGGAAAGCTCCTCAATCATTATTTTCTTTACCTTTCCTTAAAGGGCTATTGCACACACTGGACAGGAGAATTTAGTCAATTCCATTGAGGGTTTTACAGTGGAGAATCAAAGGAAGATTTCTTACAAAATCTGTAATGTTTTTAGATGAGAACATATTTAATACAGTGATTAAAAAGTATTGAGGGCAAATTAATTTTGTCTTTAAACAATAAGACCATAGGGCTTATGGTAACTCCAATACTTACAAATCACTAAATTTGTAAAATTTGTGAAATTACTAAAAACTATCTTTATCTTGCATTTAGAGAGTGATGAGGAGCCTGGTCAATGACTTAATGGAATAAACAACAAAATTTTTGCAAAGGCATAACCAAAGAAGGTCAGATTTATCAAAGGAAGTTTGGTCAAGGTTATGTTTTTAGTGGATGATGTTGTATTCACAAAGATTATTCTTGCCTCTGTCTAGGTGGCAATATTATTTAAGCTCTATTTAAAAACATTCCCTATTCTGCTCCTGTCCTCCTGATTTCCCAACTCTGCTTTAATTTTTTAGGTAGCACTACTGCCAGCTATCATGCCAGTATTTTTTTTAGTGACCTGTAACTAAGAAATAACTGCTTTTCTACAATAAAATGTAACCTCTTTGAGTGCAAGTAGTTTTGTCATGTGTTAACACCACTGTATCTCTAGCATCTCAAAGAGCCTGGCTCATGATAGATACTTGTTGAGTAAATGAAATAAACATCTCAACAAAGTGTTTTGCACTTTAGCTATAGATTCGAAAGCCAATAGGTTTGTGTTCAGACTCCTGAATTACTACTTAATAACCGAATGGCATGAAACATTGTTTAACCTCTCTGAGCCTCGGTTTGTATTTCTGTAAAAGGAGTTAGTTAAACTATTTACCTGGTAGGAGTATCATGACAGCTAAATAAGAGAATATGTGTAAAATTCTTAAGCATGCCTGGTACTCAATAATTGTTGACTGTTATTTATTTCTAATAGCATTTTATATTTAGAAAAAAATGAAAGAATAAATCCCTGATCATTCAGTATCGCTTGTGTTTAAATTTGCCTTAAGAATTAGTAATGCAAAAAGATTATTTGTCTTGTGATAAAAATAGCTCTTTTCTCATATCATATTTCTGCCTTTAAAATTATTTTCCCATACACGTTATTCATAGTTAAAATTATTGTTTGCCGAAAGTGCCATAAGTCTCATGTAAAGGCTTGTAAACAGCTGTCTTAAAAAACACTTTTAGCCAACAGTATAGGGATTGTAGAATTTCAGTATATGGGATCTTTGAATTCTAGCCAGGCATTATAAATGTGCTTAGAGAAATCCATATAAGTTTGAGGTTAGACTTCTCTGATGAAAATTAAAGATTATTTCCCACACCTCTATTCTTTATTTAAAGAGAGTCAGTTCCTAGTGGAACATTTTATCTTTTCAGGTATTATTGGGTTTCTAACTTGACTTTTGCTAAAGAGAAAACAGTTCTTTATTCAGATAACAAACTGACCATCACATTTATCTGTAGCATATAGTGAACTCCCGATAACAGAAAGAACAGAAAGTGAAGAAGTAAAGAGCCTCTTGATGAAAGTGAAAGAAGAGAGTGAAAAAGTTGGCTTAAAACTCAACATTCAGAAAACTAAGATCATGGCATCCGGTCCCATCACTTCATGGCAACTAGATAGGGAAACAATGGAAACAGTGAGAGACTTTATTTTGGGGGGCTCCAAAATCACTGCAGATGGTGACTGCAGCCGTGAAATTAAAAGACACTTGCTCCTTGGAAGAAAAGCTGTAACCAACCCAGCTGCTGCTGCTGCTGCTAAGTTGCTTCAATCGTGTCCGACTCTTAGCGACCCCATGGACTGCAGCCTACCAGGCCCCTCCGTCCATGGGATTTTCCAGGCAAGAGTACTGGAGTGGGGTGTCATTGCCTTCTCCGATAACCAACCTAGACAGCATATTAAAAGGCAGAGATATTACTTTACTGGCAAAGGCCCATCTAGTCAAAGCTATGGTTTTTCCAGCAGTCATGTAAGGATGTGAGAGCTGGACTATAAAGAAAGCTGAGTGCCAAAGAATTGATGCTTTTGAACTGTGGTGTTGGAGAAGACTCTTGAAAGTCCTTTGGACTGCAAGGAGATCCAACCAGCCCATCCTAAAGGAAATCTGTCCTGAATGTTAATTGGAAGGGCTGAAGTTGAAGCTGAAATTCCAATCCTTTGGCCACCTGATGCAAAGAACTGACTCATTGGAGAAGACCCTGATGCTGGGAAAGATTGCAGGCGGGAGGAGAAGGGGGTGACAGAGGATGAGATGGTTGGATGCCCTCACCGACACGATGGACATGAGTTTGAGTAGGCCCTGGGAGTTGGTGATGGACAGGGAAGCTTGGCATGCTGCAGTCCATGGGGTTGCAAAGAGTCAGACACGACTGAGCGACTGAACTGAACTGAGGGTTCAACTCTTTTGATCCTCTCATTTTATCTATTGGGAAAGGAAATAGAAAATCAGAGAGGTGGTGACTTGTTCAAAGTCACAAAAAGATTGTGACTAAAACTCGGGTGTCCAATAATACATGACCACAACCTCTCTCTACATTGAAAGTTGACATCTCTGCCTGATATTATATGGTTTATCACAAAATTGACTTTCGGTAGCAAGTTGAGCCCTCTACTCTCTGAATGAGTGCCTACAATCTATCATGCCCTAAATCCAGGACAGAAATCCATGAATTAGAGAGAGAAGCCTTTAGCAGTCCCCAGGGATTCTTAGATTTTTGTGGCAGGAGAAACATACTGTATTTGCGTGTGTGTGTACTGGCTCCCAAATGATTTAGCCATAACACAAGTGATTCTGTTCTTTTCCCTGCAAAAGGCAAAATCCAAACTTGATAATGACTTAGACAAATAGTGTGATTTTTCTGGAGGAAAAAAACACGGCATTTGGAAATTTTTCTACTGACCCAGCCCTTTGGCAATTTGAGCTTCTAGAAGATTGTAGAGATTTGAGCATGACTGGGATAGTTTAGACCCTTTGTCTAGAAGGAAGAGGTTCTTGCTTGCAACTTTAATTGATACAGCTCAATTTGTACTACCGTTATAAAGAAGAGAGGATTTATACTTAAAAATTAACAAATTCTAATGTACGGATTATAGAACTGTTTACTAATGTGCATTTGCATTTATAAAAGTGGAATTTGATATACTTTAGGTAAATATTCTGGCTTGCCTGATTATGAAAACTCTTGTGAGAATGATTTTCAGAAAGAGGAACAAAGATACTTTAAACACAATGCCTTCATATGTTAAGCCCAGAAAGAAATAATGTTACTGGTACTGTTCTGCCATTTTCTTTAACAAAAATAAAATAATGAAGACATTTATTATAGTAAGCATTAGAAATAGATTCTTAAGTCTCATCACCAAACTCTCTCTCTGTCTCTCACTTTGTCTATCATCTTTTGTCCCTACACTTACTTATCCATTGCAACACTGATTGCTTGCAGGGTTTCTTAACTCTTCCAGTGAGAAGAAGCATTTACAAATTCCTTTTGGTGAGAAAATAATTCAAACTGTGACTATAAAGCCTGCTGCAAAATACCACCATCTTGCTATGAGGGAACTGGTTCATAGTGATCCAGTCCTTTAGGTCCAGAGGTGACTATCTCTATTTCAGTCATGTGGCTGCCTATCAAACATCTAGCCATTTCCCCATTGTGGGCTCTGTAGGTTTGGTATCTGGGGCAATGCAGAAAAGGCCTTCTTTTCTTCTGACAAAAGAAATACCCTTTCTAGGAGATGAATAGATGTAGTGGGGAGGAGGGGTCCCTAAGGGTTTGCACGTGGTTTGCTGACACGGGCTTCTCTCGCCTTCCAGTCTCCTCTCCTCCCGCCCTTACTAGGTCTGGCTTCTGTTGCGGCTGCCACATCCTACTACTGCAGTGCAGAAGCAGCCTCTGCCGGGAGGGACATGATTTTGAGGGAGGAGAGAGTCAGGTGGGGAGCTGGTAGAATGATTCTCCCACTGCCATATGCCACTGTTGGGGCTGTCTAATTTCTCTGTCATGAGTGATGAAGTCATTTTTACAACATAATGAGGTACCAAGGGACCCAGAGGGCTGGCTTGCACTTGTGTATTCCTTTTTTAATTTGGGAATGGGAGCATCAGATGTGACAAAGGGAGGCACCCGAGCCCTGATTTGATTAGATTAAATCCATTAAACAGCCTGGCTCAGTCTATTTCTACAGATCCTCTCCAAGAGGATTAGTGCCCCACCTGGGGTGAGAAACACTAGATCCTTGTTAAGTGACAAGCCCCTGCCCAAATGGAAACTGATTGATTGATTCCAGGAAAATAGATATCATCTGTAGAAATGACAAGTCACCAGTGTTCCTGTCACCTCTTCCAGGCAAATCCTTGTCGGGTGGGCTTGATACGTGAGGTTGTTTGTGGCTGTGGGTCATAGAAAAAAGATGACTGGGAATTTCACAGTGAACTCACTCTGGGTCACACTGAATGTTAATCATCAGGCAGGTTGTGATGCTGGTTTCCAGCAACTGCATTTGCTTTTTCAGACGTTTCTGAATCAGGGATACTGTATGTTTCTCAGTTCTGGTAATCTGTTTATAATATAGAATGTCCTCTCTCTGTCTCTCTCTCTCACACAGAAACACACATCTTTCCTTTTTTTTGTCTTACAGTTTGAAATGATTATATTCTCTTATATATAATTACTTTAAGAACACTGGAGGGTGTGTGTGTGTGTGTGTGTGTGTGTATAACAGAGGAGAAACAAGCAAAATGAGGTTTTAACTTGAAAATAAGCAAATCAAATTCATCTTAGTATGTCATTTACTGTAAAGGAAATCATGAGGAAAACAATTTTAAGTAGCTTTCAAGCAGTTCATCATTTCGAAAAGCAATCTTAATAAGCAAATGGCTGCTATTTCATTTCACAGATATTGTAATGATGCTCTTTGATACATTTAGAGCATGAATTAATTTCTAATCCTGTTCTTCAGGCATAGAAAAGTTAAGATTTTTTTATATTTACTTTTGCATATTTCTTTGCTTTTTTCCTCAAGCCCACAACACCAAAATTTACACCAGGAGTGGATATTTTTTAGGTAGCACCTTAGTTGCCAATTATAAGGAGAAGGGCTTTAAACAGAATAAAATATAATTTTAGTTGAGGTTCCTCTTATTACATTGAATTTCAAGTTCATCAATATTTATCTAATTAATGATGACATATTTTGACTATTGTTAGATAAAGCAATGTTTTAGTTTAGTTCATTGCTAAAAAATTAGTATAATTTGCTAGAATTTGCATTGATTGCTTGTTTTTATATGTAATACTGATATAAATATACTGACATAAATATACTGCCTGATATTACATATACTGATATAAATATTGTATGATATTATTGACAATGTACATTTATAAGTTAGAAAATTAAGCAAGTTATTTTAAAATGAAACTATTTATTTGGGGAAATTTATTTCTACAACATGTTTTTATGTAAAATATAATATTTACTTTTCTTCACATTATTCACCTTTATTTAGAAGAAGCTGTGATCAGACCTTACATGAGTTTCTTAACTGAAATGGATTATAAAGCAAAAAACCAAACAAATGGAAAACTCAACCTATGGATCAGAAATTGGATTAATTTTACAAATGTGTAATTTGCTAATTATATTGAATAAAATCTTAAATGTCTATTCCATAATCATCAATTGATTAAAATATTCTCAGATAAAATACATTACTATTTGCATTTTACAGTTTAACATTTAACCTATGGAGAGACATTGAAAACCCACCTGCACAAAAGCTATAGTAGAATTTCAAAAGACAAAAGGGTTATAAAAATTAACCTGAAAAACAAATATTTTCTTTGAGCTCCTGAAGTCAAGCAGTAGCATGGCTTTTTAACTTATATGATACTGTAGAGGACAACCTTCTCCTAACCCATAGTTAAAATGAATCAAGAAATCTAGCTCTTATATTAAAATGGGGGAAAATAGAAAGCCAGCTCTGTTGAGTAGCAACACAGAAGAGACACTCTAATCATGTTAAGTGGAGAGGGAGGTGAGTGATTATCAGAAGAGCTTTTCAATCAATGTGAGGTAGATCATTCAGGTATAAAATTTCTTCTTCCCCCTAAAGAGTACAAACAGTATATTTGTATTGGAGGTGGGAAGAGAGGGGATTTGAAATATAAATTGTCTTCATAATTGCCTTAGTTCTCCATTTCAGGAGGCAGATACAATTGCAATTAGAATTAAACAAATTGATAAATATACATATAACTAAACTTCTTATATATCATCATTCTTCCTTACAGCAACTCTATAAGGCAGACATTCTTATATATTGAAAGACACTGGGTTACTGATCAGAGAACTAACAGAATAGCAGAGTAACTTTCCCAAAGATCACTACCTGGTAAAAGGGAGACAAGTCTTTTGATCAGAAGATAAACTTGAAAAACAGATGATGGTAGGTATTATTTTCAAATGCAGTTGTGTGTCAAAGTAGAGACTAGTGCTAGGGAAATAAAACACACATGAATAGTAAATATTTCTCAGTACATAATCTATTTACTATTTCTTCAACTTCTTTATGTTCAATGCTTATATTTGTTTGTTTCTGTAACATCAAGCCTAACAAAAATGATGACTGTCAGGCATAATACAACAAGCACAACTACATTAAATACTGATAAATGGAGAAATTCTTTAGGAGGACAGTATATCACCTCTGAGGCATTACCACCTAATTTCATTTTTAAAGCAGAGCTTAAAGGCAATCGTTTCAGAAGCTGATGAGGATGTGCTGAAAAGAAAGTGTAATGGCAGTTGATTTTAGTAGATTCCACAGTGTTGTTTGGAAGACTTAAGGATGAGGCCAGACTGGGCCACACACTTGCTATTTCAAGTGCAGATTTATCCACAGGAATATTCTCAATTCTATTAGTCCAGAACTACTATCCTACAATTATTCTAGGAGAGTAACTCAGCTTTCTAGGATTGTTAGAATACCCAGAACAGTAGTTTGTCCACATTAAAGACTCAAGAACAAATAAATGGTCAATTGATCTTAAAGGCTATTGGGATAAAGAAGGCTCAAGGAAGAAAGACCTGTTATCACCTACATATAGGGAAGGGAAGATATCACTTCCCTGGATTTAAAATCTTTATACAAAAGGAGCTGGTGAATGTTTCTTCAGCACATGCCACATGCAAAGTATTCTGCTACCATCCAGGAATTTGAAGAAATAAAAGACCTAGACTGTGTTGTCCAAGAGACACAAATAGTGTGGAGGATCTTGGGTTAAGTCTTTTGAAAGTGATCTACAGTGCTTTAGAAATATCTGAGAGAGACAGCTGGAAAAGAAAAGTGTGTATGTGTGTGCATGTGTGTGTGTATGGTCGGTAGGTACTGAAGGCAAGTGTGTAGGGGATACCAAGACAAGTGAAACTGATCTGAAGAAGACTGTCAATTTTTGTTTGCTTTTTTCCTGTCAGATATTTTAAATAGACTGTTGAGGCACAGATTGACGGACTGATGTATTTCAGTCTATACCATATGCTGTCAGAATAGGAGCTAAGATTCAGGCACTTTAAGCTTCTAGAATTTCAAGATGATACAGGACAACTTTGAATTCATGGTCACAGAAATAGCATTATTAATTAGAACAAAAACATTCTAGAGGAAAAAGACAGACAATAACAGTTCTCTGGAGAACTCTGTTGAATGTTAGGGAGTTTCTGTATCATGATAGCTGATATTATAAACCACTTACTGTTAACCAGGTACTGTCTCCTTTCATAATTGATTCATTTAATCTTCATGATAATCCCTTAAAGTATGAAGATACATTATCTCCATTTAACAAACGGAAAAGGTAAGGCTTAGAGAATTCAAGTAGTAATAACTGCACAAGATCAGATCTAGTAAGAAATTAGAGTTGGAAGTTGAATTCATACAGTGTAACCATAGAATGTGTATTCTTAACTAATGTTATGTCCTACTGTTTATATGTCCTGAAGAAAAATATGGCAGCCACTCAATCAGTTTGGTTAATGAAGTGAAGTGAAGTGAAAGTTGCTGTCATGTCTGACTCTGCGACCCCAGAGACTATACAGACCATAGAATTCTCCAGGCCAGAATACTGGAATGGGTAGCCTTTCCCTTCTCCATGGGATCTTCCCAACCCAGGGCTCAAACCCAGTTCTCCTGCATTGCAGGTGGATTCTTTACCAGCTGAGCCAAAAGGGAAACCCAGAAATACTGGAGTGGTAGTTTGTCCCTTCTCCAGAGGATCTTCCTGACCCAGGAATTGAACCGGGGACTCCTGCATTGCAGGCGGATTCTTTACCAACTGAGCTTTCAGGGAAGCCCCCAATTTGGTTAATGAGGACAGTCAAAACCAGGTCAGAGGACTTCTCTTTTCGCCTTGATTGAATGATCTCCTTATAATCTGTATTTTATAAAGGAGATCATGCTTTTCAGGAGGTGTTTCCACTTCACCCTTGCTGCTCCCCTCTATAATAAAAGGTAAGGCTCTTATTTCAGCTATGACAAGCTCTGTTCTCTCTGGCCTTTCCCTTGCCCCAGATCTGTCTCTTTTGCGAAGGCTGGGGGGAATATCTAGCATAATACTGCTAAATCAGTTATTCTCATATCAGTAAAAGCAACATCAACACCACCAGGGTACTTGTTAGAAATACAAATGCTCAGGCACCATGCCAAGCTAGGAAATCAGAAGCTCTGGCCCAGCCCTCTGTGTTTGAACATGCTCCCTAAGGTGATGTTCATACATGAGGAACTCTGGAAATCATTGCGCTAAACTATGTTACATTCCAGAACTTCTTTTCCATACTCAGTTTTCCTATTTGGCTTCTTTTCTGGAACTTAGGTTTTGTTCATAAAAGGGCAAAACCCTCCCCAAATGAGCTCTCTATTTAACTACTCACTTCAAAGCAAACTACTAAGTATACATTAAATGTTTAAAGGACTTAAAACACATCACAGGAAATATAGGCATTAGTTTATAATGACTTTGCATGAATTTTAGTCTATACAGATATTTAATCACTGTGTTGTACACCTGAGACTAATATAATATTGTAAGTCAACTACACTAAATAAATAAGCAGACAAACCATAGGAGGGACAGAATAGAATTCTTCTCTCACTCCCCACTGCTTGACCATTCATCTTTCAATAATATTTTGCTCTTTCAGAGTTTTTGTTCTTTTATCTGCTGCTGCTGGCACTATTAGGACTAGTATTAGTTCTGCCACTATTAAAGTATGATATAGCTTAGGGGTTAAGTACTTAGAATCTACAACCAGACTGAGTCATTATAAGACATAGTTCTTCACTTGAAGTGTCTATGTGACTTCAGCAACTTATTTAACTCATGGGGACTTGGTTATTTTATCCATGAAATAAGAATGGTAGTAGTAGCCTTCTAATATAGTTGTTAGTTTAAAATGAGAATCTGGAACAGTGACTGGCACACTCTAGCACAATACCATTGGCTGTGATTATTTCTCCCAGACTGACTCACATTTATGGATTTCTTTTTATGTGCCAGGCACCAGTCTAAGCCTTTTAGGTATATTGTTTCATTTAGCCTCACAACAATCCTATGAAGTATGATAGACTAATACAATCATTGACCAACCCCTCATACCTTTTAAATGCTTAGGATATGTCAGACATTCTTCTGGGTCCTTAACTGGTAATAAATCATAGGTTCTATAAATATCCCTGTTTTGTAGATGAGGAATGAAGCATAGAGAGTAAAGTACACTGTTCAAGATCACTCAAGTAGTAAGTGACAGAAATGGACTTCGAATCTTAGATGTCTGGCCCTAGTAAACATGATCTAGACCATTACATTCCTTTTTATAGACAAGAAATCAGAAGCCTAATGAGGTTAAGTAGCTTTCCAGTCATATAGTTATTAACCAACAAAGCTAGAATCTTAAAAAAATTTCTGTACAATATTGATATCATCATTTTTTCCTCTACCGCTTTAGTGACTTTGACCACTTTACTCCCCTGCAAGCCTTCCTCTTATCTGAACTTACATGCGTGCTTCTCACCTTCTGTCTCCCTGAAGTCATCACTTCCTACCCCCTCAATTTCAGTAAGCATTTCATGTTTACTTAACTTTAGGGGCATAATTGCTTTCCCTCTGTGGTCACCCTAAACTCTATCATCTCCCAGATGCCATGGACTTATGATTTCATCTCTTGCCTTTCCTGTTGTATCCACAGCTACTTAAACCCTCCTTACAATTTCCCTGTTCATCATCTCACTCCTGATGTTCTTCTACTCACATGGATCACTGTGTTCAGCCATTTTCAATTCTGCCTTTGTTTTGGATATGTATTGTAATCTCTTCCATGTTTTGAAACTTTGCTAATTCATTTCCTCTTTGGAATTTCTTCATCCTTTTTCATATTAATCTTCCAAAGCCCAACTTTAAAGTTTCCTCCTGAAGGACTTGTTTCCTTGTCATGCAAGCTGGAATGGACTTTTCCCTCCTTTGCTTCCCATTTGTACTCTTGTTATGGCCTTTGGCATATGTTGCTTTTTGGCTAGTTGTCTTTCTTTTGCTCTTCTACTATACCTAGAGCATCCTTGTCTTTTTCTAGGTGCCTAGTTGCATCATATGGGCTTCCCTGATGGGTCAGCAGAAAAGAATCTGCCTGCCAACGCAGGAGACGCAGATTTGATCCTTGGGTTGGGAAGATCCCCTGGAGAAGGAAATGGTAACCCACTCCAGTATTCTTGCCTGGGAAATCTCATGGACATAGGAGCCCAGTGGGCTGCAAGCCATGGGGTCACAAAGAGTCAGACACGATTTAGCCACTAAACAGCAATAACAACAAGTTGCATCTTATAGATAAAAGAGCAGAGATTTACAGATTTCCATGTCAGAGAGTTTGGAATTCAGATATCAGCTCTATTGCTTGCTTTTTTTTCTTACACAGTCTGTCTCTAGTCTCTGATTTGTAAAATGAAAGGAAAGTGTAACTCAGAGTTGTTGTGAGGATTAAATGAATTAATGTAGGTGGAGAAAGTATAGTAAGTGCTCTGTAAATTTTGGCTCCCTTCTCCTCCTCAACACAGTACCCTAAATATAGTCTCATGGAGGTTCGGAGTGTGAAAACATAAATCAATGTTGAATGAAGTGGCTGTTTCAATTTTGACTGTCTGTAGTACATCAACAAAAATGTAAAGACTTTCAATATTGGCCAAGAATTTTGATAATCGTAATTTTAATTACTTGGATATTGATTTAGATACCATTTTCATAAAATTAGAAATAACTAATTCCGATAAGTTTTATGAATTATATTTTTAAATAGTTAGAAAAAGTAAATCTATTTTTATAGTGCAATGGCCACTAATAATAAAAAGGATGGCTAAACAAATTAAGAAAGTTAAAACTGGGAAGCATTTAGAAATGTCACAGATTATATAATTAGAAACATTATTCAGGGTAAGAATGGAAAGTAAACATTGAAAGTAATCTACTGACATTTTTAATCTCAGGAATAGTGTGATTTCAAGTAACTTTGTGAAGATGAGAATTTAAATTTGCAGTTTTATTTCTGAAACACATTACTGACTATATATTATGTGCACAATTAGATGTAAATCCCAGTAACAAAACCCACTGACCTTGGAATTATATAGACTAGATTTGAAACAAGGTTCCTCTACTTAGAGCTGCTTAACAACTTGGGCAAGTGATATCACTTACTTCAGGCTTAGTTTCTTCATCTAGAAAATGGGTATATTAATAATGCCATGTCATTGGGTTGTTAGATTTTTGGTATGTGAAGTATAAGCATGATGTCCCACCAGTCATTAAATTTAGTTCTGACTACAGTGTGAGTTGAGTAAGAAATAGTTCATGATTGATTCGGCTTTACTGGCAGATGATTTTGTTCCCCCAGGGATATTTTGTGATTTCTGGGGACGTTTTTGGTTGTCACCATTTGGAGGCACGTGCTACCGGCATCTAGCGCATAAAGATCGGGGTGCTGTTTACATCATCATACAATGCACAGGACTACATCCCACAATAAAGAATTTTGTTCATCTCAAAATATCAACAGTGTGAAGGTTGAAAAACCCTAAACTAAAAAAAGATAAAATTAATCTCTCTCCAGTTTATCTAGAGACAGCAGTGTTTTAAACTCTTTCAAACAGGCAGAAAGAAACTGATGATTGAGAGCTATAAAAAAATGTCATGCATCATTCTTTCAAAATAAGTATCAGAAAAGAAACCACATATTAGATAAACCTGTTTAAGACACACACACACACACACACACACACACACACACATAAATTTGCAAACCTTAGCAGGCACATGCAAAATTATCACCTGGACTGCTTATTACAACAGATTTCCAGGCTTCACTCTTAGCACATTTGGAAAGTCTGGAGTAAGCAGTCTGCATTTTTAATAAGCACTCCAGGGAATTCTAATGCATCTGGTTCATGGACAACAGTTTGAAGGAATTCTTCCAAAGAGCTGAATGGGGTAGTTGGATGTATAAGTCATATAAACACTTTTGAAACTCCGTTAGCATTATGTAGCTCTGGTTCTCTTTATCCTTGATGTCTTAAGTAGCCTCAGTCTCATTTTTATTGAGCACGATAAGTAAAGTAAGATGGATCTACAGAAACAAGAGTAGATTTCCAGTATGCAGAAACCTACCCATAAGCCCAAAACTCCTGTGTCATTTTCTCTCTCTGCTTTCACCCTCTCTGGTGCACAGGTTCAACATTCAGACTCCCAGAACAGGGGAAAGACATTGGCCTTTGGGATTGGGTACCATTTACCACTAGGTCCAGGAAACTTGCTACATACACTCCCTTGTATCTAGTTCTTCTCAGCCCTAAAGGAAACCTCCAAAGTCTTCTGGAGTTTGCACATAAGAGCGTGTGGATTTCAGTCTTGAGACAGGTGAAAATTCAACTGAAAATAAGTATGAAAATACATTTTTAATCAATTTTAATAACAATTTTGAGTTTTTATATTTTAAAGCCAGGATATGGGATTTTTGCATTTAATTTCTGGAAAATAAATCCATAGTTGGCAGAAGTTTAATATCGCTGGACATTTTAATGGGGATAATAATTTCTAGAAATAAACAGTTTCTATTTTGTGCCAAACATTTAGGAAATAAGTTACTCTGACTCAGAGCCAAAGATACCTATTCAGGAAACAGCACACAGGAAGAACAGAAGAGAATATTCACCTCTTGAGTGACTGTTTACCTCTGTGAAGAGAAGCCACTGAGAACAGGTGGATTATTAGGCTATAGCAAGTAAACAAAAGTTTGTGACCCAGTCTATGATTCATAGAAAAAAGGTGATGAATTTCAGCCCTTCATAAAGTCATTTCTCAAGTTTCAGTAGCAGGTTAATAATGATCAACGCTCTTTCAGAAACTCACATCTTTCACAGTTACATTTAAATATGCTCCTGGAAAAATGAGAACTTCTATGAGGCAGCCAATTTTGACTGAACTCAAGGCTCAATGTTTGCCTTGAAAAAATTTACTGAGAACACACAGCTTAGCTCACTAGAGACAATGTGGCCCCAGATTTCTCTGTAAGAGAAATTTCTAAAGTTACCTGGTTAAGGGGATATTTTTCTTGCTTAGTATTACATTATGAAAGATTTTTTGGCTAATAATGGAATATAATTTTTACTTGCATGTGTTAGCAATTCTATTTTGAATTGTTTATATGTATGCAAAAAGAGGTGTACCCAGAACCCCTCCACTCAACCACCTACACAGAAAGACAAACCTGAGGTAGATATATGAAGTATTAATTATTTCTATTTTAAAAATATGTCCTATGGGAGCTGATCATGAGATCTGGGGAGCATTTACATATGATTCCCTTCATAAAATTTTATGAATGGTGTTATAATTTCCATACTTCAAGGTATCACACTAGACACAACTCCATTTAGGTACTTACTATTTCCTCAGTAGCTCTTCAGTGAATATCTCCTATGTATCAGTCACTGTGCTAGGCATTAGGGATACAACAGTGTGTCCGAAAAGCAAGCTCTTGCCCCTCAGCAGCTTACATTATAGAAGATATATAGACTCAAATCATATACAGTGCTTAATTAACTATTTACAATTTGTAATTATATCTATGAAGAAAGTGACTAAAATTAAGTATAAACAGATTTATTCAGTTTAGTTCAGTCGCTCAGTTGTGTCCGACTCTGCGACCCCATGGACTGTAGCACCCCACGCTTCCCTGTCCATCACCAACTCCTGGAGCCTGCTCAAACTCATGTCCACCTAGTTGGTGATGCCATTCAACCACTTCATCCTCTGTCATTCCCTTCTCCTCCTGCCTTCAATCTTTCCCAGCATCAGGGTCTTTTCCAAAGAGTCAGTTCTTCGCATCAGGTGGCCAAAGTATTGGAGTTTCAGCTTCAGCATTAGTGCTTCCAATGAATATTCAGGACTGATCTCCTTTAGGATGGACTGATTGGATCTCCTTGCAGTCCAAGGGACTCTCAAGAGTCTTCTCCAACACCATATTTCAAAAGCATCAATTCTTCGGCACTTAGCTTTCTTTATAGTCCAACTCTCACATCCATACATGACTACTGGAAAAACCATAGCTTTGACTAGACGGACCTTCGTTGACAAAGTAATGTCTCTGGTTTTTAATATGCTATCTAGGTTGGTCATAGCTTTTCTTCCAAGGAGCAAATGTCTTTTAATTTCATGGCTGCAGTCACCATTTGCAGTGATTTTGGAGCCCCCCAAAATAAAGTCTCTCACTGTTTCCATTGTTTCCCCATCTATCTGCCATGAAACAATGGGACCAGATGCCATGATCTTCATTTTTTGAAATTTGAGTTTTGTGCTTCAAATTTTGTAGCAATTCAAGATAGTCCAATATCTATTTGCAATGGTTAGCCAATCCAATTCAGAACATTCTTATTCTTTTATAAAGAAAAGAAAAGAAAAACAGTCTATCTTGAAATTGCTTGTAATTAACTTGATCTGAGAAATGTAGGTCTGTTAACTCCTTTTATTTTTCAGGGTTTTCGGAGCTGCCATACTTCTTACCTCTACCCTGAATATGCTAATCCCATCAGCAGCCAGAGTGCATTATGGGTGTGTCATCTTTGTTAGGATACTGCAGGGACTTGTTGAGGTATGGAACTACAGGATGACAGCATTTTAAGGTTGGCATGCTAATAAGAATCAGAAGATTATCTTTGTTTTGACCTACAAATATATATTGTATTAGGTTGTGTCTACACAGTACTAAAAAAATTGGAAAAGTTAGAAACCAGATATCTTTAAATGATGACAAACTACCACTGTGACTGTTTACCCCCACTTCTCTGAAACTGAGTGATGATGAAGTGTTTAGTGAATGACATAAAAAAAAAAAAAAGAACAGGCATTTTTGTTACTGTGCTGTGATAAAAATTTTGAGTCCATCCTCTGAATTAATATGTTTGGAGAGTTTTATAACAAGTCCCTGTTGGCTTTACATCATGATCTGAATTTTCACTAAAAATCCCCATTTCACTGAATGTATTCTTTGGGCATCAACTCTAATGATTGACTTTTGCTCCATCAACCTGTAGTCTTTGGAGGAATATCATTTAAAAACTTGAGAATGGCATACTTATTGCCCTTTCTCTTTCCGTGAAATACAGTGGGAATAATAGATAAGTCAGATAAAGTATTAAGGCACTGAAAACAGTTTCTTGTCTTTCCAAAAAGAAAGAAAAAAATGATAGGATCAAAGCAATAGAAAAAAGAATACTTTAAAGATTTTAAGTTTTAGACACTAATTTCAGGAAGTATAATAACCTTCAAGGATCTAAGCTGCACCTTCTTCTGTAGGGGGTTCGTTTTATTTGGGAGTCACTAAGTTTAACCCCTTACAAAAATGTCTCTCAAATTGTTCAGAATTGCAGATGAACTGAATAATAGAGGATCTTTTCTTTGGCCTTAATCAGAAGAAAACTGAGGTAGAAGGAAGTCTTGAAGAGTGGGAATAATTTGAACAAGTGACTAAAAAGAGGTCATGTCTTACCTGGTCTGGGCTGAAAGTTTTTAAAATGGAATTTTATGGAATCAGCAAAGAAAGGCCCTCACATGGCAACTGGGGACCCTGTGCCCATTCTAAGAAAACAGCATCACATCAGAGAAGTGAATGTACTTATTTTTCTACGATCCAAGATTCTAAACAGTGCTGATATATCTTCTCCTACCACAGGGTGTCACCTACCCAGCATGTCATGGAATATGGAGCAAATGGGCTCCCCCTTTAGAGAGGAGTCGATTGGCAACCACCTCCTTTTGTGGTGAGTGTTATGTGCAGATAAAGTTATGTGCATAAAAGCTTAGGAACAACTTTTGTAAGAATTGAAAGTTGGTAAAACTCACCTGTGAAACCATTTGAGGTGTGTCTGTATGTGTACATGAGAAAAGGTTTTTGATCCACCATTTCAATTTCTCTAATTATTATCAGTCTACTCAAATCTTCTACTCCCTCTTACATTTTGTATTTTTCTGGGAGTTTATTCATTTCTTCTGGATTTTCAAATATATTCATTAATTATTTTTATTATAGTTTTTTGAATTTGTTTTTTATTATAGCGTTGTACTATTTTTATATCTCTGACTTGGGTGTGTAGGTTATATTCACTTGTGTAGTCTTGTACTCCTGGATACGTGTTTGAAGTATGTGGATGAGAGTGAATATGCATCCAAGTGTGCAAGCATGTGTTTATAAGATCCAGCCAAGGAAAATGAGATGAAGTCAAGAATTTCTATTGATTTCACTTACCTTTCTCTCATTTTCTCTTCTATTTTAGGTTCCTATGCTGGAGCTGTGATTGCAATGCCTTTAGCTGGCATTCTTGTGCAGTATACTGGCTGGTCTTCCGTATTCTATGTCTATGGTATGTTGCATTTCTGTACAACAGAGTTAAAAGAAATGTGCATAAACTAAAGCAGTGTGATAGATCAATGAATATACTTATGTGTTTACTCATTATTGTTTTTTCATTGATTCTTTTCTTTATAATCTAAGATCAAGGGTAATATTCTATCTCTGTGATTTTCTCTGCAATGTTATTTATTATTTTTAAAAGCAATCACATTGCTGATGGAAATTTTGTAGTGTACAGTATGTATTGCCCTTGATTATGAAAAATTTAAATTAGCTCTTGATTCAAAGCTGATTAAAAGGAAGAAGCTAGGCAGCACCAACTTCTCTTTTTGACTCTTGCTTTCTTGGTCATTTCCCTGATTCTATTTCCTTGAGACTCAATGGGGTAGGAAGCTGAAAGGCCATATTAGTGCTAATGCAAGCATTCAATCTTGTGATGAAATATTAGCAGTCGCTGCAGGGGCAGTACATTTTAGTCCACATTTCCCCAGAATTAAAGAAGATTAAGCCCCCAAGTGGAAATAAAAATGACAGGAAGCCCAGAGTCCAAACTCCCTTTCTGTTCACTTTCTAACTGGAACATGGAATCTTACTTCTTGAAAGTATCCCATAGTCTCTCACTAAGATACACTTTTTTAATAAAGAGGAAAGAAGAAAGATAAGAGATCTGGATTCCAACTGGTGTTGTCACTGATTAATACCAGTTTTGGACATGGGCAGGAGAATCTGAAAGATTAATGAAGTCATGTGGGAGAACAGAAGAGGATTTGACTGCTTCCAGATGTGCTATGATCCATTTTCATTTTGAAATGTTCTCATCAAAGCAAATTCTTATATTTGTAGAATGTTATTAAATATACCTTTAGTGGAGGATCTTATCCTGGTTCAAAAGCCATGGTTGGGTTTTGGAT
This sequence comes from Giraffa tippelskirchi, assembly GCF_054371585.1. Taxonomy (NCBI): domain Eukaryota; kingdom Metazoa; phylum Chordata; class Mammalia; order Artiodactyla; family Giraffidae; genus Giraffa; species Giraffa tippelskirchi. The sequence continues at coordinate 25,747,962 of NC_137284.1, forward strand.
TCATAAATACCCTAAATGGTGAGCTATACATGCAGTTGAACATATTTTTGTTTTCTAGGGAAATTTTTTTAACAGATGTTAATCTATAGCATTTGTTCGATTTTGTTTTAAAGCCCATAATTCAAAGATATTTAAAGCACTTACTTACAAGGTAAATAGTAAATTAGTATGGCCATCCATTAAATTCTCTGATTTTGCCTTAGTCCATTATTTAATTGAAGATGTGATGTGACTTTAAGAATATGAATTTTCCACAAAGGACCCAAGAAAACCTACCTAGTTATTTCAAGTTACATTTCATTTAATACTTATCATTGAATGGCTTTGCCGGTGGCACCGTGGTAAAGAACCCACCTATTAATGCAGGAGACATAGAGATGCAGGTTTGATCCCTGGGTCAGGAAGATCCTCTGTGGAGGGCATGGCAACCCACTCCAGCATTTTTGCCTGGAGAATCTCACAGACAGCGGAGCCTGGTGGGCTACAGTCCATAGGGTTGCAGAGAGGTACACAGTGACTGAAGTGACTTAACACATATGCACAATCTGAAAATATCAATATAATAGTACTTGCTTACTTGCTGTACATAACAAAAGATTGGTCTTTGAGCCACATATTCAATATTCATATTTTAAAAATTAATGAGATAAGACCCATATGGCAGCTCAAGTTTTAAAAAGATAATGCATATACAGCAATTAGCTGAGTGTCTAGCACTTCAGATGTATTCAGTTAGTGGAATTATAATTATTACTCAATTACAAGAGTTCTCATTTATTGAGTGCTTATCTTGTGCCATCCACTATGCTAGTTTCTTTATGTATTGCCTCCTTTAACTTCTGTTTGCAAAAATCTTATTAAAAAATGAATTATCTCCTTTGGTAGTAGAGATTTTCAGAGATTTAGTCACTGATTAGAAGATGTAGCTAATGAGTGACACAGCCGTGATTTGAATATGGGAAAACCATATTCCACAACCACTACACTCTACCAAATTGTCACACACCATCTAATTCCAAATTGTGTTTGCTGTCACATTCAATAATTAAAAAGGCACAGTACATCAGAAGTTATGGTATTAAGAAGCACTTAGAGACTGACTAGCCCCCCACCAAAAAAAAACAATACAGTACTATAGTGATCAGGAATTAGATTGTTACCCAGGGGAGAAATAGAACAGTATGAAGAAAAAATGAAATGGCCAGTTGATGAGAATCAGAATACATTATGTGAATTTTTTCTGTTATTAATACTTCAGATTTATATTACACAATAAGGGGATATTTTAATGGTGAAAGTACTAAATAAAGGGATGAAATAGAACTTGCAGTAGCATGTTTATTGTATTGGAATTTATAACTTTCATCTGTCCAAACAATGATCAATAGGCAATAGTATATGCTGTGGTATACAGTCACATAAACTGTTAAATATTACCACATTAATTATAAAAGCCCATTTTTCATGTACAATATCTATTCAGGCTAAAATATTCTTCTGAAAATTGAAAGTGAAAGTCGCTCAGTTGTGTCCAACTCTTTGCAACCCCATAGACTAGTCCATGGACTTCTCCAGGCCAGAATACTGGAGTGGGTAGCCTTTCCCTTCTCCAGGGGATCTTCCCAACCCAAGGATCGATCCCAGATCTGCCACATTGCCGGCAGATTCTTTACCAGCTGAATCACAAGGGAAGCCCACCAATACTGGAGTGGATAGCCTATCCCTTCTCCAGGAAATCTTCCCAACCCAGGAAATGACCTGGGGTCTCCTGCATTGCGGGCCAATTCTTTACCAACTGAGCTATGAGAGAAGCCCAAGAATATTCTTCTAGATTTTATTTAATAGTCTATTTACTAGATCTGGGAATTCCATGGACAGAGGAGCCTAGTGGGCTATCACCTAGGGGGTCACAAAGAGTCGGACACGAATGAGCGACTAAACACACACACATTACTAGATATGGAAGTGCTAACAGGAGAGCGGAAAAAGCATTCCTTTTCCCTGGAAATGCAGACCACTACCCACATTAAATACAGACACAAATAAAAAGATTTACTCCCAGCAAAATTTTTTGAGGACAGGAATTTTCTCTTGTTTATCATATTTCTCTCATTCAGCAGAGTACCCGGAAAAGTAACTGTTCAGTAAATATTTGTTGAATGTACGAACACGTTCCAAACTATACCATTCAGTAATTATTTATTGTGAGTTTCCTGTGTTTCAGCATTGTTTAACAGTGACAAAGATTAAACTACAGCACCAGTCTTCAGATTGAATGAAGTCTAGTGACAAAAGACAAGTAGAGATGGCTAGATTCATTTGGAGAAACATAAGCTCAAATTCACATTTTATAATCCTGTCACAAGATTACTGTAGTTTTGTCCCAGCTACTGACTGTTAAATGGAAATAGTTAGGGAAGTATGCCTTTCCTTGACTTCCTCCTTTTGAACTCTTACTTTCAGGAAGCTTTGGAATGATCTGGTACATGTTTTGGCTTTTGGTGTCCTACGAGAGTCCTGCAAAGCATCCTACTATTACAGATGAAGAACGTAGGTACATAGAAGAAAGCATTGGAGAGAGTGCAAATCTTTTAGGTGCAATGGAAGTAAGAACTTTATTATGGTGTATATTCCTATTCTTGTTCTCCATCTCACCTCTCTTCGGCCAAGCAGATTATTTTATGTGTCCCTATTCAGCAAAACTAATTTGGTATCAGTCATGATTGCTTTTTTTTTTTTTTTAACTCCATGCATATTCCCTGACTTGGAAATGATTGCTCCTTCTTCCATCTATGATTTCTTTTTTTCTTTAACTTTTCTTAAGCACCTTCAAATTTTAACTGGATTATAGCTATAGCACTGTAGCTGTAAACCTCAGTAAATTTTTAAAAATAGCTCAACATAGCTAATTGAAACAAAATTCAACCAATATTTGTTAAATTTAGATTACAGGAAATGTCAAATCACCTAACACAGTCATGAAAGGAGATATTTTTATTCATTGAATATTCTAAATCTAAGTTTTATACATGTATATTTCTACATAATTTAGTAAATACTAAAACATTAGCATGCCAACCATAGGTAGCTAATCTGAAAAATATTCTTAATATAACATAACCCTTTTATTGATAAAATGTTACCGTTTTTAGGATTATCATATGAAGATCAAGTGTTATAATGTTGTAAAGCCTTTTTCTGATTATAATTTAGTTTCCTGGGCAGGATTTGCTGACAGAGAAAGAAATGCAGTTCTATGTCAGTAATACAAATATTTTTGGACACATATTAATATATCATAAATAGCAACTAATGAATACCCATCTGATGCTATAAAAATAAAATAAAACCCTTAAGCAAAAATATTGTAGACAGTTTTAGTAATTCAAGAGCTAATCAACTCAATTTCTTTGTGCTAAGAGTTGAAAGTTACGGTGCATTTGTTGAGGAACCAGTATCTCTTATGCATTATGCTTCCCCCTAATTTCAACTGTATTTGATTTTAGCTCTGATTCTCTGCTTCGTTTGTTAGGGAACACCTGTCCTTGGCATCTCATTCTAGGAAAAAAGGTCTGTCACCCATTGTTGCTGAGGGCATCTTGGCCTTTAATGAATAAGAAAATGCCATATTGGGTAACATTCGAAATTAAGCCAGTACTTTAAAAAAAATCTTACATTGTAGTTGTTCCATTAGCTAAATAGACTGGCATTAAAACGCTCCCCTTCCTGTTTTCTTCTGTAAATAGACTGATAATGTTTTTCTGATGGTAGCTACTCAAGAAACAAGTGACGATGTGGGGTTGGGTTCAGTGCTTAGCTTCAAGTTCTGGTCCAAAATATTCTGATTAATCCATATCATCATTGATAAAATATGCTTCTTTTATTTACCAGTTCTTGAGAGATTGTGTGTTGAGGTGAGGTATATATATTTTTAAAACAGGAAGAAATTTTGTCTAAGTGAAAACCAATTTCTGGAAATGACTCAAAAGAGAATAATCGGTAGATTGATAAAATAGTATGACCCAGAGGGATGGGATGGGGAGGGAGGTGGGAGGGGGGTCCAGGAAGGGGAACACATGTAAACCCATGGCTGATTCATGTCAATGTATGGCAAAAACTACTACAATATTGTAAAGTAATTAGCCCCCAACTAAAATAAATAAATTTATTTTTTAAAAAAATAGTATAGGTAAGCTCAAACTCCCCATTTCTTAGACTTTACTATTTTTCTAAACACAATATTTTACTTCTTACTGATTTTTATTTTTTTACTTTCCTGAAGTAAATTTAAAAATGAGATCAAGTGGGAATAGGACTTGTATTTTAGTTATTTTGAACTTTTTATTGTGATCAAGTTCAACATGTAAGAGAAAGAATAAGTAACAGGAATATCCATATATCGACTGCATAGAAACAAAAGTTTTTAACATCTTGCCTTATTTATTTCACTTTTCTTTTTGTTGAACAATTTTAAAGTAAATGAGATATCATAATATTTTACCCACAAATACATGCTTCTCTAGAAAAATAATATTCTCCTTTATAATCTAAGTACTATCATCATACCTAACACAACTAAAAGTAATTCTCTAACATTATCCAATACTAGATCATACTGAAATTTCAGATGCCCAGTTCAATCCTAATATCTAGTCAATACTCATGACTTTTGAAGCCATTGTTTGTGGAGTTTGGATCAAATTTAGGATCACATATTGTAGTTGATTCTTATGTCTTTTAAATCTGTTATTTTTCTCTACAAAATAATTAAATATGCAAACAGAAAAACGTACATAAGAAAATAGTTTGCTGAATTTTTATAAACTAAACACACCTATGAAGCAAACAACCAGTTCAGTAAATAGAATGTTATCAAAATATCCTAAGTCCCCCTACAGCCACCAACAATTTTTTAAGAGAGATGACTAGACACTTTCTCTTACATTTGCAGAAGTGCTTTGTGGTCTGAAGAAAAAGTACTTAATGAAGATGATCCTGATATAAATTAAAAACAACACCTTCTCGGCAAGAAAAATATTTTCTTCTTAAAATCTTCTGAAGTTATTACTTATTAAAATACAATGCTATAATAGACGTTCCTGTATTTGGTTATCTTTATTATCTTTGAAATAAGTATATTCATCTGGCACCATTTTTCTAGAACTTATCGGGAAAAAATTCTTTTAAACTTGCACTTTTTGAATCCATCTATGATGATGTCACTAGAAACTTTTATCTAAAGCCAAAATACTCACTATTTAGTATTAGGACAGGTTTTGTTTTTTGATTTGTTCCCTGTGATCACCACAATGTATCCTCCTGCTATATCGCTTTAAAGTGATCTGCAAAAAGTTTCATTAGATTCACAACCACTACTAGTAATTATGAGGCTCTACACCCAGCAATAATGACTAAATCTTGTAAAAAACTGTTTGCCACCTCTTTAACTAACTTATCAGGTTGAGACTCCAAGACAGGGCTTCCCTGGTGGCTCAGAGGGAAAAAGAATTCACCTGCCAATGCAGGAGACACGGATTTGATCCCTGATCTGGGAAGATCCTGCGTGCTGGGAAGCAACTAAGCTCATACTCCTCACTAAAAGAAGCCATCTCAATGAGAAGCCTGCGCACTACATCGAGAGAGTAGCCCCTACTCGTCACAACTAGAGAAAAGAAGACCCAGCACAGCCTAAATAAACAAATAATATGAAAATAAATAAAGCCAAAATAAATAAATAATACTAAAAAAAAACCCAAACTAGTGATAAACATTTATATTAGGCTATTGTTCCTTCACCAAAGAGTGTTTTGGTGTTCAAAATAAAGAATCGAGAAAGTGTTTGGAACTATGAGAGATTTTTTAAGGTCTAAAAATATTAGTCTTGAGGGAAGATAATTGCTTTGTATTTGGGCATACACAGCATCTTTAAATATACCAGGTGTAATTTTTTAATGAGTGTCATAAGCAAAGCCAATCATATTTAAGTTAATTTTGAATGTCTTGCATATCTTAAATAGCTAGTTATGGTGTGCTGGGTGGCCAAATGCTTAACCCAGATGTATACCACATACATTTTAAAGAATCTTGTACTCCAGTGTCACGGAGTTTATACTGATATCCACTGGCTACCAAGAGAATTTGTAGTTAGGTAATGTTGTCATTAACTTTTGATGGGGTCTAGAATACTGCACATTTTTCTTATTTTTCTTCTCCTTACTGCATTGAATTTTCAACATTTTATATAAAATATGTCAGATACCAACAAGGTCATTGATTTGGCAGCGAGTTTTAGCTGAGGCCTGATCTATCACTGCCAAAACAAAATAAAACACATCTTGGAAACTAGGGTCTATGCATTTGGAATTACTTTTTGAGAAAAATAGAATCTTATATATTTCTAAAACTGAAACAATTTAATCAGAAGGAGAACCGTATCTTCTTTTCTTCTTCCAACAATTATTTATGCAGCTAAGATTAACTGGACTGTTGCAATTAACGACTCACTACCTCCTGCCTATCTCCTACTCATCTTCAGCATACACATTCTAAAAATGCAAAGTATCTGTGATTCTCATTTAAGTTAGGAAATATTTAAAATGATCAGAATGGCTCTTTTTCTTGAATTTCAGAAATTCAAGACTCCATGGAGAAAATTTTTTACATCTATGCCAGTCTATGCAATAATTGTTGCAAACTTCTGCAGAAGCTGGACTTTTTATTTATTGCTTATTAGTCAGCCAGCATATTTTGAGGAAGTCTTTGGATTTGAAATCAGCAAGGTATGTAAAAATTATCCTTCTTTAAATAGAGCATCACTTTTGTACTTTAGTGACTAATAAGTTCCTTTGCCAATATTTTATCTCCTAGATTTTATCTTGAAAATTAGAATTACAAATGAATTCTAGTAAACAAAGACTAAGTTAGGCATCTGAGTGCCTACTATATTTAAATGCCTGCTAAAAACTGTTGCTGGGATATAAACAAAACAGACTTCGTCTTTGCCCTCACAGAGTTTACCTCTTGGTTGGGACGGGCAACAACATAGCCTTTTTCTTGTAAACAAGCATAATTCCCTTTAAGTTTCAGGTCAAAAGCAATACATCAGTGAACAAAAACAATATTTCATTTAAATGGAATTGTATTTATATAATTATCAATCTAACTCTGCTTTGACACCCTCAGAAATCTGTCTGGCTAAAAGATTTGAGGATAGCAAAAGATATCTGAAAACATTCTTGTATGTTATTTATCCAGTTTAATCATTTGGCAAGCATTTGTTGAACATGATATGTGAAGATTTATGTGTTATATTGAGAAATAAAAATGTGGTTCCTCAAGTGTTCACAGCTTGGTGGTGTAGACAAAAATAAAACATTTCCAACTATAGTACAGCATGCTCAATGCTACAGACATTTATTTGTAGGTATGAAAATATAATCATTTTAATATTCTTGTAAGGATTAAATGAACATAAAATACTACAATATATTGAAATTTACAAGGTCTTCTCATATTCATGAATAACCTGTATGGTCAACCAACTGAATAACTATCATCACTTCTATTGAAGTGATGGAGAAACAGAAGCTAGGGAAAGTATTTAAATTATCAAAGGCCAAGCTAACAATTAGCGACAGAATTAAGTTTAAGCCCTTCGATTTATGTTTCAGTTCCCTTTACTATGCCATTCAAATTCAGGAAAACCAAAATTCATTTAAACATGAAGCAAATATTTGCTCAATGCCATCTCTATGCCAAGTGCTTTGCTGAATACATTTGTCTGCATTGGCCATGGACTTCTCTTCATGTCATTACATAAGTCCAGCTGGGCTCGCTATTCATATTATGCCTCTTTGAATGACTATCTGAGACCTGAAACTGAAGAAAACCCGAGTTTAGGAATAGCTATTCTAAGAGCTCTTTTGTAATCCCTGTTTCTAAGGAAACCACTTCCTCCATGCCTGAGAAGAATGACTGCTTTAGACAGGGCTCTTCTCTCTGGAGCTGATCAAACATTGCAGGGTAGCCTTTAGGAGCTCTGAGAGGTGTTATAGTTCTCAACAAAGGCTGCTGGAGGTGTGAGTCCATTTTCACAATCTAGGACAAGTATGACACTGAGAGGCTATTAATAAAGTCAGGTCTCATCGGGGAGAGTGAGAGAGCCAACTGATGTTAATGAAACTGTGTGGTAACCCTTAGCTCCAATTAACGGAAAATGCCTGAGTAAACGATATTTTGCAAAACCTAAATATAATCACCATATATGTGGATCTAATTCACTTATTATATTTTCATTACAATTTTGATAAATTCTACATATACAAATCGACCTGAAGATTTTGATTATACTGGTTTAAAAAAATTACTGACTTATTTAAAATATGTGAAAAGGAGGTGATGGAGGCAATAAAATATGAGATTTGGATCCAGGCTGACATGGTCCTAAATCCAAGCTCCGCAAGAGAGTATTGATACATAACCTTGGTCCTGTTCTTGAATAATTGTCCCCTCAGTTTTCTGACCTATAAATAACAGTATTAAGATTGTCTTTCACCACAGTGCATTAAGTAGAGTTCCCTGTGCTATAGAGTAACACAATATTGTAAAGCAACTATACCCCAATAAAAATTAATTTTAAAAAAAGACCATGCTTCAGAAGTGCAGGAAAATTTAAGTGAACTAAAGTATTTATACAGAGGATTGTTTTAATCAACCTTAGTTAAACTGAGTATCCTACAGATAAAACCATAAATGCAATGACTTTTTCATGTGTATGTATACATACACACACTGACACACACATACAGAGTCTCAGCCTATACTCATGTATGAAACTTCTCAACCTCTTGAGAATGACATGATCCTTTTAAGTCATAGTTTCTTCATCATTGCAATGAAGATAATAATATTAAAAGTTTCTGTCTGGAGTGAAAGAAAGAATAAAATTGCTTGGATATTTAAGGTATGTTAGAGTCATTTAATATCTCAATTAGTCATTAATCATCCCAAGTCCATGGTCATGACACCATAGTATACAGCACTGTAAAATAAAACAGAATCTTTTCTTAATCCTTCAGTAATCTAGTTTGGAAGAGCACATTTATACAAATAATGAACATTTATCTAGTATTTACCATTTTCTAGGAATTGTTCTTCAAAGTATACTTAGTAAAACTCTTCCTTATATATTTATATATATGAAATTTACTAAGTCCATATGTGTGGTAATACACAATTAAAATGCATTTTATTCACAATTTCTGCCCCCATCATGCCCAGAGGATGGTGTTTTACACATAATTGTTGATCAAAAAATTGTATGTTGAATTGATGATGGCAGATTAGGTTTTAGATTGGGCCATTTAGTATGAAATTAGTTCAGAAACTATGTGTGCTATGTGACAGTGTAACCAAATATTGGTATTTGACATGGAAAATGCCTAAAACTGAGAATTGATCTGTATTTTTTGAGCTCTTAATCTATAGAAACTAAATATAACACTCACAAGAGATATGTATTTAACATGCAATTAAGGAAAAGACCCTGATGATAGGAAGGATTGAGGGCAGGAGGAGAAGGCGACAACAGAGAATGAGATGGTTGGATGGCATCACCCACTCGATGGACATGAGTTTGTGTAAACTCCGGGAGTTGGTGATGGACAGGGAGGCCTGGTGTGCTGCGATTCATGGGGTTGCAAAGAGTCGGACACGACTGAGCAACTGAACTGAACTGAAGGTTTTATCTTCATTATGAATTAAAAACAAATTTTAAAATAGTCTCTTCAAGCTTTGTCAAATGTATTTCTCTTCTCTGTTTCTGTCCCTCTTTCTCTTTTCCTCTGTTGCTAATGATGAATTTCTACAAACATATTTAGGACTATAAAATAGGCACATGAATGTGAATCATTCTGTGATAAAATTCAGGATAGTTTACTCAGAAACTCAAGATTTATAGCAGAAAAGAAGTGTTATCTTCTAGAAGAGAAAAAAGAATCAAAGTAAATTTACTAAGTTTTTCGTATTTATTCTGTGGAAGTTACTGCTTACTCTGAGAATGAGTAAGTGGTCATTTACAGACAGTAGTTTTTCCTTCCTTTGTCCATAAAGAGCTTATGAGACCATTAAATTGCCCACATTATTTATTTCTCTCCTTTTTGTTTTTCTCCTTCTGTATTTCTCTCCTTTTTGTTTTTCATCAGGTTGGTATGCTATCTGCTGTGCCACACTTAGTAATGACAATTATTGTACCTATTGGAGGGCAGATTGCAGATTTTCTAAGAAGCAAGCAAATTCTTTCAACTACTACAGTAAGGAAGATCATGAACTGTGGTGGTAAGTACGTAAAGTGATGTTAAGAACATGTTTTTACTTCACAAAGTTCGAATCGACATGAATCAACTTTTTCTATACATATCACATATGCTATTAAATTTGTACCTTCAATGTTCATTCAGAATCATTCTCCCATCTTCATGTATTCATAACTTCTAGTTTTAGATAATTGCATAACTAACGGGACCCTCCCCACTATTGAAACTTAAGGTTGTTTTTGTTGTTTTTCTTAAAACACAAAGAAGACTTCACTAACTTCTGTGAATAAATTGCTGTTGTTATTATTTTGAAGATAGAATCCCTGAAGTGTTTGGCTAGGTCAAATAAGGATGATCATTTTTAATAGTTTTGACTGACTGGAAACATTTACATCAATTTCTGAGGTATTTTCATGTGTCTGTTTCTGAAGGTTTTGGCATGGAGGCAACGCTGCTTCTGGTTGTTGGTTATTCTCACACTAGAGGGGTAGCAATCTCATTCCTGGTACTTGCAGTAGGATTCAGTGGATTTGCTATTTCTGGTAAGATTTTTTTTTTAAATGTACTTGTAACATTCTGATTTTTGCTAGTGATAAAAAGAAATTTATATTCTACTTTCCTCTTTAACATTTTGACTGTTGAGAAAGTTTACTCAACATATTTCCACTAGAAAATAGCAACGATGAAAGTAGCTCAGATGGTAAAGCATCTGCCTGCAATGCAGGAGACCTGGGTTCGGTCTCTGGGTTGGGAAGATCCCCTGGAGAAGGAAATGGCAACCCACGCCAGGGTTCTTGCCTGGAGAATTCCATGGACAGAGGAGCCTAGTGGGCTATTGTCTATGGAGTCGCAAAGAGTCGGACATGACTGAGCAACTAACACATTGGGATTTGTTACTATTCACTACTTACTTACCCCATGCTTATCATTTTTTTTTAAATGAGCGTCTCCTCTACTCTGTGGAGTAAATATCACATGTTAAGTATTGGATAACAAATCATACCTCTTTCTATTCTCATTATATCCCTGAGCTAAATTATAAAAATAGTTATTAAGGACATGCTATGAACCTGGTGTCTTTTAAGGAGGTTGGTGAGGGTGGTGGAGGATATTCTGTAGTCACCTACTTCTGCAAGGTTTGGGATTCTCTGAGTCACATCTTCCATGTGTATTTCAGGTTTCAATGTCAACCACTTGGATATTGCTCCAAGATATGCCAGTATCTTAATGGGCATTTCGAATGGTGTTGGCACATTGTCAGGAATGGTTTGCCCTATTATTGTTGGTGCAATGACAAAGAATAAGGTAAGACAGAGCAAAAGAGATGTTCATTTGTAGAATATTCTCTCTCATGATTGGGAAAAGCATTTGTATGTTCTCTTTGGCATTCTGCTTGTGGTCCAGTCACCACACCTCTGAGTGGGGGAGATAACTGAGGCTCAGAAGAGAATCTCTTTCAGAACCCTGAGGGAGCCTGCTTCTCCAACCAATAAAGATTATACTTTCAACACCTTCTAATATTTCTGGTATCCCTGGGGTGGCAAAACAACAATATCCTAGCTCATTTGAATAGACAAATGGAAATCTTCTCAACTTTATTTGTAAACATCAATTTAAACTTCTCTGTAGTAATTGATAGATGAATATTATTATCAGTATTTGTCTTTATAGGTATAGTTTCTAAATTAGGGCTTCTATGGTGGCAAGAATGTTGTTATCAGTATTTGTTTTTATAAGTAGACCTTTTAAATGATGGTTTACCAAAAGGAAATAAAAGAAGTGGGAGAAAAAACTAAGTAACTCAATGGAATTGAAAGAGAGATTATGAATATTTAAAAAATTAGCAGACCATAAATATCTTTGAAGTTCTATTTCAGAACTTTAGATTAAAAAGCTTTAAATAATGAAAGTCACAGTATTATAGAACCTTTCTCTCACAGTGTTTGTTTAATATAATCAGAACAAGGGTTTCCCCTGAAGATAGCATTTTAGGAAACGCCTGATGGTGGAACATTCAGAGAAGATGTTAGGCTTTTCAAACCCAGGGAGTTTGTTCTCACAGTGCCACTTTCTGTCACTGCAGTCACGTGAAGAGTGGCAGTATGTCTTCCTGATCGCTGCCCTAGTCCACTATGGTGGAGTTATATTTTATGCAATATTCGCCTCAGGAGAGAAGCAACCCTGGGCAGATCCTGAGGAAACAAGTGAAGAGAAATGTGGATTTATCCATGAAGATGAGCTTGATGAAGAAACAGGGGACATTACTCAAAATTATATAAATTATGGTACCGCTAAGTCTTACGGTGCCACAACACAGGCCAATGGAGGTTGGCCTAATGGTTGGGAAAAGAAAGAGGAATTTGTACAAGAAGAAGTACAAGACTCATACAACTATAAGGACCGAGATGATTATTCATAACAAAGCTAATTGCTGGATTTATTTTTAGTGTTTGTGATTAAATTAATTGTGATTGCACAAAAATTTTAAAAGATGTGGTGTAAACACGTACACATATCAACCAGGCAAGTCTTGCTGTAAAAATGAAATCAAAAGAAACTCATGAAGTTACCATCAAGTGCAATCTACAGAAGTTGTGAAATTCCATCATTTCCATTCAAGTCATCCATTCCTGCATTTGTGATTTAAAGGTTGACTGGTCCAAATTGTAGAAGCAAGTAGTTACTCATTAGATTCATATGAGTTAAAACTCATCACCATTTAATAAAGCACAACTAAAACAGTTGGCACATCCCATCCTACAAAGGTTAGGAAGCCAAACCTACTTGGTCATGCAAAATGCACTTACATATTTGTTACACTGTATTGCAAGATATCATGCAGAAGTCCTGTTAAAAAAAGATAAAGTTGTCATGTTGGATGCATCAGATGTTGGCGACATTTATTGAGTATAAATCACAGAGTTGAGATATCTCTCATGTAGAGAAGAATGTTGTGGGCTAGCAACTAGCAAGGTGTACTAAATAATTATTGTTATTACACAATGTAGACTATTTTGTTGATTCTCAAGAGGAATATCTTGCAGTGTTTCATATGAAATGCTTGGGCACAAACACTTTTATCTGTGAAAAAGAAGTTGTAGAGTGAGGGGTATGCTTCATGTTCTTCCATTCATTTACCTAACAGTATAAAACACTTCACACTTCAATAAAATCTGACTTTTCATGTAGCATATCACATAACTTTTTTGCAAAATTATTAAAAATAAATAGACTTCAATGTATTTTTTATTACAACTTTGTACTGGTTGTAACTTGCATTAGGAAAAAAAAGATGCATACACCATAAAGAATCTAATAAGAAATTTACTATGGAGATATAGCCCTTAAAATGCAATATTAACAGCAAAAGAAATAGACATGATAGAGATATCTTTTTTCCTTACTGATTAAATATATATGAAACTTGTGCCACAGAGCTATATATAATATGAAAAGGTAAACTTAATAGAGATATTGTAAGTAGATGATTTTATTATTTGAATTCCCACTAAAATATTTGTCTTAAATATATAGGACAATAAATTATATTAAAATTATATCTATATATATCTATATATCTTATACATATCCATACACATATACATAATAAATGATCTTCACAAAAAACCAAAAATAGCATACACCTAATGTTGGGTTAGGGGACTGCAATTTCTACTTTCATAGAGTCATAGAATTTTAGATGGGGCAGAGGCATTTTGCTTGTCATTTCTTAATATAACTCAACAGAAATTGCAACATTTGTGTACCGAGCAATAAGTGCAATGCATAAAATTTCCTGTCTGTATATTATCTTCATTTTGCTTGCGGTAGCTGTTCGGGTGGTTGGAATGATTTTCTTCCTTTAAAAAGTTAACATCAGACCTCTTTATAATGTTTGAAAATGACAATGATACATTTCCCAATTCAACTTAAAATATTATTGGTGTGTTTAATTGTCTATTCTGGATATTTGATCTGTTCATTGTATTGTGCTAGTGACTGAAGGCCCTGCTACTGCAAATATAAAACATAAAGTTTGTTTTAAAAACGCAAACCATTCTTGACCTTAAGATAATAAAAATATCTTTTGCTTTGTGTCTCAAAGTGATGTACTGTGATCATCGCTTTTACTGTGTTGAATGAAAAGATATGGACTATCATTTTGTTGCTGCAAAAAAAAAGTGTTAATAAATGCTCTATTTATCCTTTTGCACAAAAACAATACATTAATTTGGGGTCATTTTTTTTGTTGTTGTAGCTTAACTTTGTATAGTTTAGCTTGCATACACCCCAATGAAGTCAAATGTAGGCTCAAGAAGATTAGCCTTTTCAGCCATTTGAGATTTAATGGAAGAATATGGCATTCTTTAGATTGTGTGGGATGTGATTCTGCAAAGAGAGTTTTATATCAAGAAATAGGTCTCTAACTCAAATTCTATCTTTCAATGCCTGGTTTCTCACAACTAGTGCTACGCTTTAAAAAATTAGGAAAAAAACTGAAAACTTATCAGTTCAATGATATTACTGAATTTTCATTGTACACTTACCTTGTGCTGAAACTGCTTTAATCATTTTGTGTTGATTATTGTATGTAATGCCATAAGGACCCTCCAAACTGGGTACTCTTTTTATTCCCAGATTATAGATGAAGGAATCGAAGCTCAAAAAGTTTAAATAACTTTCCCAAAGTTAAATTGAGTCATGACATGTTAGTATAATGTGTCAGCCAAATCAGCAAACATTGAGCAAGATTTCTCAGCGAAGCCAGAGGAATGTCTATGTCACTGGAAAGATGATCATTTGCTCAGATTCTCTATTTTACGGATATGTAGGAAGGGATGATCATCATTTTTACAGATATGTAGGAAGGGATGATCATCATTACATAAGATTGGTAACTGAGACTCATAGAACTTACTATTTAAAGGGACTTATGGGATGACTTAGCTGACACGTCTTATTTAACAAATGAGGACCCTGAAGGTCAACAAGGGAAACGGACTTGATCAAGAGGACGCAGAGGATATTATGGATTTGGAAAGAAGCTATTATGATTAGTTATGCTTTTGCCTCTGTTTTTTAGGCAGGTTTTTACTTAAGGAATTAAATAAGAATATTTATTGGTTCAACCACTACCTTGTATTCACTACTCACATAACCTCTGAGTGGGAGGTGAGGGAGTGTATGTTCTCTTCCTGTAATCTTGTGCATAATGAAACAACAGGCAGAGACCTAGTTTAATTTTTAAGGAGGCCCACATGCCATCTTTATACAACTTGATGGTAGGAATGAAAATGTCATAAACTAACACCCTATATTTTTTTAGTTCCCATAAGAAAATTGTTCTAATGATGCCTTAAATGTTATCACGGGCTACACTCATTTACTCTGATCTCAAACATGTAAAGTCATCTTCCCTTTCATTTTCCTCCTCATCCCAATGCCCTTCCCCATCTATACTGTTCTATGCATCTAGTATTTTGCAATTTGCAGAATGGTTTTCCATGCATTCTCTCATTCCATCCACACATCTGCTTTGTAAAATTGAAAGGCCACATATCAATATTAGTATTTCTATTCTCCAAGTAAGGTAATTGGGTCTAAGCAGTAGAATTAATTTCCTAAAGAGTCCCCAGGCAGAATTAGAACAAGAATACATACTATCTGACTATAACAGGAGAGTAATTTACTTTTTGCTCTTAAGTCTTATTACTCTTCTGATTATGAATAAAAGATAAGGGGAGGGGATCTTCATTAAAGAAAGAACAGTATTAAAAACATGAAAATAAGAGTAATCAAAGCAGTGTTAACATTTTAGGCTATTTTCTGTGAAAAATACATAGGAAACACCCATATACTTTGTGATTTGCAAATTTGAAGTCATACTTGATCTACTATTGCCAACTATTTTTTTCATTTAATAGTATGGCATGCATATTTTCCTATTTGAATACTAGAGTTCTTTAGTTAATATTCTATTACATAACATGGGCTATACTTACTCTATTTATGCAATACCTTCGTTATTATGAATATTTCATTTTTGCACCTCTTTACCTTTGTCTCCCTGCTCCAGTGGTGTTTTGGGGAAACAGGAAATACTATACATCTATATTAATACCTTTAACTTCTATAAGTGTGATATTGTTTCTGTGTCTAGATATAGATATAGAAATAACAGTAAAGGTATTGTTCCTAGAGCTACTGACAATTAGTTTTTCTGGGGTTCATTTACTAGTTCACTTATTTACTCAGTAAATACCTATTAAGCAACTGCACTGTGCAGTCAGGGTAGGATACAATGGGGAGAAAACTGGCCCTCTCTCTTGGACCCTAAAATCCAGTTCTCCTTCTGGAGGTATTGGTGGTACTCCAGTTGCCCAGTCTGACCACACAGAAGCTCCTGGACACCAGAAACTCACTAACCTCCCTCAGAAAGGTTTTTTCTTAAGCTCCCAAAGACTTAAAGTGAGCTGCCTTCAATGTGCTCCCCATGGCATTTTTTTTAAGTTTCCGGTAAGAAAGATTTTTCTCATCCTTTTGTTCTTCTCCAAATTTCTTTCTGTTTGTGCTTCTCCCTTGGGTTTCTAAGGACCTATATATTTTATCTTTTCATTTTTTTCTCTTCATTAACATACTGCTTCTCTAATTTTTAACTGCACACAGTGACTATTGACATTTAATTCTGCTGTAGTGTTATCATCAGCAGGTTTTTCTGCTTTTCTCTCCATCCTCATGCAAGATCTCAAACCTCAACAGCTGTCAAAACACTTTATTTGTGAAGGTTGGTCTATGCTATACAGTCCTTTAAAATGCTTCAGCTTCTGCAAGCTTTCCCCTGGGTGCAGCAGGCACCTGAAAGTGGCATCACCTGGACTGTCACCCTGACCCTTGTCCAAATTCAGCAGCTTTTATTGAATGAAACCCTAGGCTTTCACCAAGAGCAAACAAAGTGAAGAAACCTCTCCAGTTTTGTTAAATCACTTTCTCAATAACGTTTTATTACCCTAGTTAATATGCTTTAGATAAAGATCCTTGCATTTCTAAGAGTTTGAGGGATTCCTTTCCTGATGTATTAGAACACTGTCAACACTTAGATAAGAAAGAACCTGGGACCCCTCTTCCCACCCCGTGGTGCCTTTGTCTGCTTCTCAAGGAACTTAAAGACATATTTTTTTGGCTCAATTGCTGCTTGTATCTCCCTTCTTCATTTTTTTTGGTTTTCATCTTTTACTGTATGTTGGTTTGTTTTGGTGTTATTACCTTTGATTTTATTTTGAAGGAGGAGGTGAATGAGTGATCAAATATAATAATTATGGTACACATGCCTGCGTGCTCAGCTATGTCTGACTCTTCACAACCCCAGGGACTGTAGCTCGCGAGGCTCTTCTGTCCATGAAATTTTCCAGGCAAGAATACTGGAACGGGTTGCCATTTCCTACTGCAGGGGATCTTCCCAACTCAGGGATTGAACCCTGTCTCTTGCATCTCCTGTATTGGCAGGTGGATTCTTAAACCCTGTGCCACCTGGGAAGCCCAATAATTGTAACAGGAATTATTTATAGTTCATGAAATGCCAGACACTAATCTCAGGGGTTTATGTATTCAAACCCTGTGAACATTATTACATAATGTTCACAATACCCTTTTGTGGTAGATACTACTATCAACCCCATTTGTAAATGAAGGAACTTTGGCACAGAGAAGTGACTTATCTGTGGTCATACAACTAATGGAGTGAAGTCGGAAAGTGAACTCAAGCCATATGGCTCTAGATTTGTGCTCTTCATCACTACTGTCCATTGCCTCTGAAGAGTTGTATGACTTTGGGAAGTTACTTGACTCCTCTGAGGCTCAATTTTTTCATTTGTAAAATGACAATTTAATACCTTATTGGTAGCTTTTTTTGCAATCTAATCGAATAACAGAGCTTATTAGTACAGCAAGCCACACATGTAAAGAGTTTAACAAGTGTCCTTTCCCCTCCTCATTATACTAAGTAAATACTAGATATTAACTCTTCAAGTGTAACTTCAATGCCAGCTTCGTCAAAATGAACCATTTTGGAAACTATCTCTAGAGAAATTTTTTTGACCATTACTGAGTTACTCAGATTTGTTCCCTAAATTATTTTTTCGTGTTTGTATTTATCAATTATGTGACACAAAACAAATGTGGAAAACTAAACATCATTGCTATTTATGTAAAATATAATGTATACTTATACAAATTTAAGAAACTATATACTGTGTATAGTAAAAGGTTAAATACATAGATTGGAAAGATACGAAAGTATTCATTAAGGTTGTATCTGGAGACCAAGAAAGAAAATGGATCTGGGAAAAGCATAAAAGAAATTTATAATTGTCATCTTTTAATTTCAAAGAAGATCTGAAGCATATATGAGAAAAATCAATATGTTTATTTTCAGAATTCACATGTGGCTTTTTATTATATTTTTCATGGTAATTTTCTTTGTTTTGAAGTACTAAAGCAAGAAAACCAGATAAGATATAATTCCCAGAGAACACTACTCTTATTTCTCTCCAGTTTTTTTTTCTTTTCATATCTGGGCTGCCAGTGAAGATATTGTCATGATCTTCAAGAGCATTTGACAATTTTCTGAGGCCACAGAATTTAATACAATAGCTTTGGGAGAATGTTTTTATTTTATAAAGTCAAGGTAAAGGTAGAATTATACACATTTATGAACAGATTTATGAATCCAAATGAAGTCCTTCTTCACAAAGCCAACAAAAGTGTGCATGAGAATAAATGTCACAGATGAAAGTCATCATTCTGACAGATCTCATCATATTTTACCAGACTGCTTCTCAAAGATTAAAAAAAGGAGTGTGGTGGGTGGAGGAGCATGTCTCTCTCCATGAATTCAGGGTGGAAATTAGTACATCACCATTCAGAAGGTTCATTGACCCTTTCAATTCCAGTTGCAATGGGAACGCAGCAAAAAAAAAAAAGAAAAAATTGTTTGGATTCAAACTCTTTACCACTGCCTCCTTCATATAACCCAAGGCAAATCATGTTGCTTCAATGGGCTTGGGCTTTCTCATCTGGAGGATAAAGGGATAGGTTATCTTGAATGGTTTTTGAAATTCCTCCCAGCTCTGAAGCTCTGAAATTTTCTGACTTCATTCTCACTGACAAATAGCTGAGTTCCTCAAGTTAACTTGGTGAAATATTATAGTTGTTCTGAAAATTCTGCTAAATAGAAGACTAACTGTTTATTTTCTGCTTACTTTTCTAGTGACTTTTAAAAAAATTAGCCACCCATCTCAATAGCCAAAAGGAGGGACACTATTGAAAGTTTGCTTCATCCTGGTGGCCTTGATTCCATGGGTCTCCTTTCATCCTGATCTGAGATTTGAGAATTTCATGAAACCACTTATTATCTAAAAGCCCTGCAGTGAATTGAAACATTTGTTTGAAAAACATGAGTTCAAGTTCCCATAACAGGTCATACTCACCTTTTACTGATTTATTGCAATATGTTATAGAGTCCTGGCACTGGAAAAGATCGAAATGCATGTTCAAATCCCTTCTTTCTATAGTTAGGGAAGTTGGCAGTAGAAAAGTGAAGAGACAGGCTCAAGTCTATCTAACTAGTTAGTGGTAAAAGGGTAACTTGAGCTCATATCTTGGGATTCACAACTGGGCTCTTGAGATTAAAAAACCACTCTTTCATTAAGTTAGTATAGGAATATTGGGGGAGGAAATGACTAAATGAATCCTGCCTTCGTAGAACCTAATACAATGAGGTGACAGATGGTAAAAACAGATGGTAATGAACAGAAAAATCTATTACAATTGTGATAGATGTTATGAAATAGAAATACAGGTGCTCTGAGGATTTCAAATGAGGGGCTTGATCTATCTAGTCAATTTGAGGAAAATTTCTTCAGCGATGTGACATACAATGTGAGACATCAGGGGTGAGACGAAGTTAGCCTGGCAGAGCAATATTGGAAGAGAGATTCAAAAAGAAGAAACGGTATGTGCAAAAACTCCAAGAAGGAAAAATCTTGGTAAGTATTTTAATATTTAGTGTTAGCATTCCCCAAATGTTAATGAGTGTACCTGTAATTTAACTAATATGTAGAAATGCTAATCAACTAAAGGTTAAATCTAGCATGCTAAAACATGTTTTTGCAAGAGCTACAGTGTTTGCCTATTCATTACCTCATCCAACATCTATTAAGCTATGTACAAGCCTTTATTACACTATGAGGACACAAGAATAAATTAAATATAGTCTCTACTCTTGAGAAATTCATGGTTTAGAGGTGAAGAATGATACACATAGAAATAGGTATGGAATGTCTTCAGAGCAAATGAAAGAGAACTTGTGTATATATAATCTTTCATTTGGGCAGCAAATTCTGCATATCAAAAGATAGTCACAATTATTCCTTATGCCATATAAAGTTTCCAGAACACTTTTACATATGATTTATCACAATTTGGCCCTAGACATGTGTTTGTTTATAATTTTAGTATGTATATCTACTAAGCCATTAATGCAATGAAGCTTATCTTTTGTTCTCTATACTATATCCAAGGTCTAACATAAATAAAGAACTCAACTAATAATGAATGGAAAAATGAATGATCATATTTGATATGCACAGAAAATTATATAGGTAGGCAGAATATTGTGCTCATTAAATTAATTCTCCTTTCCAGAAAGGAAGTTGGAGAGAGAAGACATAGAACTGGACTTTGAAAGTGGAATAGTTATTTGCCCACCTTATAAGGGGCTTCCCAGATGGTTCGGTGGTAAAGAATTTGCCTGCTAAAGCAGGAGATGCAAGAGACGTGGGTTTGATCCCTGATTTGGGAAAATTCCCTGGAGTAGGAAATGGCTACCCACTCCAATATTCTTGCCTGGGAAATTCCAGGTAAGTAATTTGGACAGAGGAGCCTAGCAGGCTACAGTTTGTGGGGTCACAAAGAGTTGGACATGACTGAGTGACCGAGCACTCACACACAACCTTATAAATGGAGAACAGGCACAGAGGCAGAGGCCCCAACATTAGCAGATGCTGGGGGTGTATCTACCATGGCATGTGTCTGGAGGAATGAGTGTGATTGGACTATCAAGTGTGCATAGGGGATATAAAGATAGATAGGGCATTAAGCTGGCTCGGCAGTGCCATAGATGCCAGGGTATGGTGTTCAGATGTTATCTTCTAGTTGAAGGAATTTTAAGTGGGGCCTGAGTGATTAGTTATTACTCCATCTGGTAAGATGTTACAGAGGAGAGGGGAGAGACTGGAGGAAGATTCCGTACAAGAGTGCCAAGGAAGATATGGGAGGGAGGTGGTGTGGAGAGATGGCATGACCTCGGGACTGTGGGGTATTTACAGATATCAAGACAAAAGCTTGGTATATTTATTTCCGTATCTATCCACCCACAACTCAAACCACAGAGCAAGATGTGAATAATGAAAATATATTAAAATATGTAATTCACACTTTCTGCACCTTGAATGATGTTTCCAGGCCAGGGTGATCCACTTGTCCCTGGCTTCCACAACTTTAGATAGAAAAAAGCATGCACAATATTTATGAGATAATGCTCTCTTGTTCTTTTTCAGAATTCTGTATGAAACTAAAGGTTTATACACATTCTCTTTCATGTCAAGGAGCATATTTATTCCAGAAGTGTTCTTAAGTTAGTCTCTTTCCTCAAGGAAATTGATGCATTCAACCAAGGGAACGATAGACTCACTCGTTTTAAGGGTAGATTCACCTTAAGCTTTGGCTGTTTCCCCATCATTTTGTTGTGCTTTTTCCCCCATCGTATGCTTTTTTCTCTTGATAGAGCACAGTTATTTATGATGTGTCTAGAAGCATAAATGAAAACTTGATGTATCACTAGAGAGCTTTCAAGGTCAAAATCACATTTCTTCATCAGTAATGGTGGACATTATTGTTGCCTGTACTAGGATTTACTTTAAAAAACAAAAACAAAAAAACATGGAAAGGGCTGGCTGATCCTAAATATCCCCCTTACTGGGGTTTGCCAAGTACAACAAGACAGGTATTAGACTTGCCTCCACATCACACCTCTAATCACATATAAGCAAACCACTTCATTTCTCTGAGCTCAGTATCCTCATTTGCAAATGGGGATCACATATTTCACTGAACTCTAATAAACATTATGAGTGGTGGTTTGATTTGCATGTTTTGTAAATTTTTATAAAGTGTCAAGCAAAGGCAGGGGTTTCAAGTTTCTCCATTTAAATAATGGTAACACCCAGAGGCTCCCAGTAAAAGGGAAGTATTAACTGGATGCAAATATATCAGACCACTAGTAACTATGAATAAATACTTCATGGTATATTACAGGTGTTCCAGGTGTCTCCAGACATTCTCTCTTATTGATCCTCACTCCAGTGATGTAGAATGGAGAAGGATCGCTATCCCCCTTCCTCACTTTCTTTTCAAATTTAAAAAAAGGAAATTAAGACTCAGAGAGTATTTGATTTGTCCATCCGGGATTAGAACCCTGGACTAGTACTAATTCAGATACACCACAGTACTCATTCTTAGACAGGACAGATTCAAGTGAAATAAGTTCCAGGAGGGGTGATAATTGGGAAAAGCTGCTCTCCAGGAAAGGTAGATTCAGTAGGGAGACCCTTGAGTGGGGGTGGGCAGGAGCAGCCATGTGACTGCATGGGATCCCTGTGTGGGGTGAGGAGAAAAGGAGCGCTGAGAAGGAAGGGAATTGGGCTGGTACATCACGCTCTCCTCTGCCCACTGACAGCAAGTTACTTTCATTTCCACGTAGCCCTTATTTATCATTGTCTCATTGTTTGTGCCTAAATTAGTGTTCCTCAGCGAACTCACTGAAGGTAGGGATCATGTTTTATTTCTTTTCATATATTCCCACATTATGCAAAACTGTGCCTCCCACCTAATAAATACAGAATTGAGATGCAAGGAGCTCAGAACACCTCTGTACTAGTTTCTTCGGGCTCTTGTAATGAAGTACCACAAACTGGGTGGCTCAGAACAGCAGAAGTTTATTGGCTCACAGTTCTGGGGGTCAGAAATCTGAAATCAAGGTGTTTCTGAAGTCAACAGGACCATGTGCTTCCTGAAGACACTAGGGAATGATCTGTTCCAGGCATCTCTCCTAGTCTGGGGTATCTCCTATGCATATTGGCAGCATAATTCCAATCTTCACATGGCATTCTTCTCCCTCTGTGTTTGTCTGTCTCTTCATGTGAATTCCTTCTCTAAAGATACCAGCCACATTGGATTGGAGGCCCATCCTAGTCCAGTATGATCTCATCTTTATTCAACTAGTTACATCAGCAATGGTCCTATTTCTCAATAAACTCACATTCTGAAGTACCAGAGGTTAGGACTTTTGCCTATGAATTCAATCTATAACAACCTCCCTCTGGTCTTAAGAGAGTCTACCAGGCTCTCTGTTTTCCAGAGCTTGTTCGATTAGGGATCACAGAGCAGTTATTTTTAATACTCTCTTTCCTATGGGTGACATGTCTCTTGCAAAATGTTGTTACTGTTGGCTTCTTGTGGTCATTGATTTCCCAGCATTTTCTCCAAGACATGCAGGACTCTGACCATCTGATCCCATCGCTTAAATGGCCAGAAATGGGAGAGTGAACACGCATGCTGGACAGCGAGGAAAACAATACAGAGACACCGCATGGCCATTCTGCTGACAAGGAATCCGTCTGACAAGACATGTTGTCGATCCCCTCAAGGATCAGATGGCAGACATCCTAGATGAAAGGGCAAGAAATAAAATGAGCACTGAAGACAAGGGCGTGAAACAAGTGTACTTGGCTATGTGACTGGTATTTCAAATCACTCGAGACACTGGTTTCTTCCATTTGGCAGGATGTGTCTTACTCTGTGCTTAACCTCGCTCAGAAAATTCAGTAAAGCTACTCAATGGCACTTCACTTTCACTTTTCCCTTTCATGCACTGGAGAAGGAAATGGCAACCCACTCCAGTGTTCTTGCCTGGAGAATCCTAGGGACGGTGGAGCCTGGTGAGCTGCCGTCTATGGGGTCGCACAGAGTCGGACACAACTGAAGCGACTTAGCATAGCATAGCATAGCATAGCACTCAATGGCAACAGCACTCACTGCAGGAGTAGAGTAATTATTTGGTGCAAGTATTTATTTAAGAATCAACGTCTGTGTATATCTCACTGTGAGACATCCAGGATATATGCAACTGAAAAGCTACCTGAAAATCAAATAAAACCAGAATACCTATAGGTCGTTCTCTTTCTGGGGTCAAATGAGGTCACATAATCATTGAGCCTTAAGTTCCCTCCCGACTCAGCATCCAACTTTTTTGAGGGGAACTTCCCTTTGGCTCCCCTATGTATCTGAGTCACTGAAAGGGCCTCTACTATTTTGGGTACCAGGGAGCTGATCCACCCATGGGTCACTGCCAGGGCTTCTTCTGGAAGTTTCAGCAGAAGAAGTTTCAGCGTTCTACCCTCATGCTGGCCTGAGGGAGTATGGCTCTCCGTCACACCTAGCTTGTATCCATGGCTTGCCCAAGGCAAATGGATTACAAAAGGGCTGATGAGATTTGAAAGGGACATTGTCCCTACCAGTTTAGGTGGATTGATGTCAGGGTAGATTGCTTGGCATAACAGGAGTCTGGCCTTTGTGCAGAGTACTCCTTGCATGAAGTTATGAGATGGTTGTACAAGCTCCCGTTTACCACTCTAATCCTCCATGTAGTCATTCACAGCTCAGCACAAGACAAACTAAAGGTTTTG
Source organism: Giraffa tippelskirchi (assembly GCF_054371585.1). NCBI lineage: Eukaryota > Metazoa > Chordata > Mammalia > Artiodactyla > Giraffidae > Giraffa > Giraffa tippelskirchi. The sequence goes on from NC_137284.1 coordinate 25,773,076, forward strand.
TTATAAAAGATTCATCCAAGAAAGGATCCAAGATTATAGAAGTTTTGGGTTATAGAAGTAATCCAAGATTACTGAAGTTTTCAGTACAGAGATTTTCAACTGCTCACTGCTGGGATTTAGAAACTAAATAGGGACCAAGCATATTATGCAAAAGAAAGAGGAAGCCTAGTGTGGATATGGTGTGGATATGGTGACAGGGAGGACTCATGCCCGGCCGAAAGGGGGCAGCAGACCCTTAGTTGCAGTAGACAGTGGTCGTGTGGGAATGATGCCTTTTTTTTTTTCCAAGAGGCTGAAAATCCAGATATTTATGTGACGTGTCAATTGGAAAAAAAAAAAAAGTGCAACCTTAAAGTTGAGAGTTATCTTTTATTTGGCAGAAACTTGGAGGACTTAAGTCCAGGAGGCTGATACCTCAAATAAACCTGAGAGAACTGCTCCTAGGAGGCAAGGGAAGGAGCCAGTTTATACAGAAGTTTTGCAACAAAGAGCAGGTGGTCTGAACGTTAAAAGATTACTGTAAATTAAAGAAAACCAAATATCAAGTGAAGGAATTTAGGGCTCTTTTTCTGCATGAGAAGATGCAAGAGTCTGGGATCGCTGAATTCATTTCTTTTATATGTACCTCAGCTCTCTGGGGCCAGAATCCTGTGTTTTCACATTCTGAGTTTCCTCAGGGTTTGACCTTGGAAAGTAGTTGCAGTCTGATAGCTGCGAGAGGACAGGTATTCTTTTCCTTCCTGAGTTCCCTCGGGGCTCCTCAGATCACCTTCCATGGTGGCTGTAATTGCTGATTACTGTGACCATCCTTTGTTTATTGCTATGGCTGGAAATGTTCCATTTCTCATAAATCTCATAATTTTTTCTAATGTTGGCAATCATAATAGCAGCTTAACAATCAATGTTAGCTCAGCAAAATATCTCCAGATCAATTTGGCCCTCAGGTTCCCAGTTGGAAATTTCTGGGCTCATAGTTTTATTAGAGGCTACATGGCTCAGAAATTCCTCAGGCATCTTCTAGGATGCCCCACATTCATTATAAGACTGATTTGCTGGCAATAGCTAAGAATAACTCCCTGGCTTCCTCTTAGCTGAGGTCCCTGTGCAAAGATTACCTTTTTTCTTCAACTGTTTAAAAGTATCTACCCATCTCAGAGGTCAGGTTCAAGAGATCAAAGTCCAGAAAGAGAAAGCATTTCCCTTCTCATCTAAGTCTAAAAGCCTGAATTCCATCTATCCAACAAATATTGACTATGTGGCCACACACTAGCAGATATTGTACCAAACATAGGTAGGTATGTCATGGAGTTTATGACATGTCTAGGTGACCAGTGCGTTCTCGTGGCAAAATTCTATTAGCCTTTACCCTGCTTCATTCTGTATGCCAAGGCCAAATCTGCCTGTTAACGCCAGGTGTTTCTTGACTTCCTACTTTTGCATTCCAGTCCCCTATAATGAAAAGGACATCTTTTTTGGATGTTAGTTCTAAAAGGTCTTGTAGGTCTTCATAGAACCGTTCCAGTTCAGCTTCTTCAGCATTACTGGTCGGGGCATAGACTTGGATTACCATGATATTGAATGGTTTGCCTTGGAAACGAACAGAGATCATTCTGTCATTTTTGAGATTGCATCCAAGTACTGCCTTTCGGACTCTCTTGTTGACCATGATGGCTACTCCATTTCTTCTAAGGGATTCCTGCCCACAGTAGTAGATATAATGGTCATCTGAGTTAAATTCACCCATTCCAGTCCATCTTAGTTCCCTGATTCCTAGAATGTCGATGTTCACTCTTGCCATCTCCTGTTTGATCACTTCCAATTTGCCTTGATTCATAGACCTAACATTCCAGGTTCCTATGCAATATTGCTCTTTACAGCATCGGACTTCGCTTCTATCACCAGTCACATCCACAGCTGGGTATTGTTTTTGCTTTGGCTCCATCCCATCATTCTTTCTGGAGTTATTTCTCCACTGATCTCCAGTAGCATATTGGGCACCTACTGACCTGGGGAGTTCATCTTTCAGTGTCCTATCTTTTTGCCTTTTCCTACTGTTCATGGGGTTCTCAAGGCAAGAATACTGAAGTGGTTTGCCATGCCCTTCTCCAGTGGACCACATTCTGTCAGACTTCTCCACCATGACCCCTCCGTCTTGGGTGGCCCCACACGGCATGGCTTAGTTTCATTGAGATACACAAGGCTGTGGGCCGTGTGATCAGACTGGCTAGTTTTCTGTGATTATAGTTTCAGTGTGTCTGCCCTCTGATGCCCTCTCGCAACACCTACCGCCTTACTTGGGTTTCTCTTACCTTGGACGTGGGGTGTCTCTTCATGGCTGCTCCAGCAAAGTGCAGCTGTTGCTCCTTACCTTGAACAAGGGGTATGTACTCACGACGGCCCCTCCTGACCTTGAATGTGGAGTAACTCCTCTTGGCCCACAGGCAAATTTGGCCTTGGAGTACAGAATGAAAGCAGGGCAAAGGCTAATAGAGTTTTGCAAAGAGAACGCTCTGGTCATAGCAAACACCCTCTTCCAACAACACAAGAGAAGACTCTACACATGGACGTCACCAGATGGTCAACACCGAAATCAGATTGATTATATTCTTTGCAGCCAAAGATGGAGAAACTCTATACAGTCAGCAAAAACAAGACCGGGAGCAGACTATGGCTCAGGTCATGAACTCCTTATTGCCAAATTCAGACTTAAATTGAAGAAAGTAGGGACAACCACGAGACCATTCAGGTATGACCTAAATCAAATCCCTTGTGATTATACAGTGGAAGTGACAAACAGATTTAAGGGACTAGATCTGATAGACAGAGAGCCTGATGAACTATGGACAGAGGTTCATGACACTGTACAGGAGACAGGGATCAAGACCATCCCCATGGAAAAGAAATGCAAAAAAGCAAAATGGCTGTCTGAGGAGGCCTTACAAAGAGCTGGGAAAAGAAGAGAAGCAAAAAGCAAAGGAGAAAAGGAAAGATATTCCCATCTGAATGCAGAGTTCCAAAGAATAGCAAGAAGAGATAAGAAAGCCTTCCTCAGCAATCAATGCAAAGAAATAGACGAAACAGCAGAATGGGAAAGACTAGAGACCTCTTCAAGAAAACCGGAGATACCAAGGGAACATTTCATGCAAAGATGGGCTTGATAAAGGACAGAAATGGTATGCACCTAACAGAAGCACGAAATATTAAGAAGACGTGGCAAGAATACACAGAAGAACTGTACAAAAAAGATCTTCACGACCCAGATAATCACGATAGTGTGATCACTCACCCAGAGCCAGACACCCTGGAATGTGAAATCAAGTGGGACTTAGAAAGCATCACTACGAACAAAGCTAGTGGAGGTGATGGAATTCCAGTTGAGCTATTTCAAATCTGAAAAGATGACGCTGTGAAAGTGCTGCACTCGATATGCCAGCAAATTTGGAAAACTCAGCAGTGGCCACAGGACTGGAAAAGGTCAGTTTTCATTCCAATCCCAAAGAAAGGCAATGCCAAAGAATGCTCAAACTACTGCACAATTGCACTCATCTCACACCCTAGTAAAGTAATGCTCAAAATTCTACAAGCCAGGCTTCAGCAATACATGAACTAAGAACTTCCAGATGTTCAAGCTGGTTTTAGAAAAGGCAGAGGAACAAGAGATCAAATTGCCAACATCTGCTGGATCATCAAAAAAGCAAGAGAGTACCAGAAAAACATCTATTTCTGCTTTATTGACTATGCCAAAGCCTTTGACTGTGTGGATCACAATAAACTGTGGAAAATTCTGAAAGAGATGGGAATACCAGACCATCTGACCTGTCTCTTGAGAAACCTGTATGCAGATCAGGAAGCAACAGTTAGAACTGGACATGAAACAACAGACTGGTTCCAAATAGGAAAAGGAGTACGGCAAGGTTGTATATTGTCGCCCTGCTTATTTAACTTATATGCAGAGTACATCATGAGAAATGCTGGGCTGGAAGAAACACAAGTTGGAATCGAGATTGCCGGGAGAAACATCAATAACCTCAGATATGCAGATGAGACCACCCTTATGGCAGAAAGTGAAGAACTAAAGAGCCTCTTGATGAAAATGAAAGAGGAGAGTGAAAAAGTTGGCTTAAAGCTCAACGTTCAGAAAACTAAGATCATGGCATCTGGTCCCATCACTTCATGGGAAATAGATGGGGAAACAGTGGAAACAGTGTCAGACTTTATTTTTTTGGGTTTCAAGATCACTGCTGATGGTGATTGCAGCCATGAAATTAAAAGACGCTTACTCCTTGGAAGGAAGGTTATGACCAACCTAGATAGCATATTTAAAAGCAGAGACATTACTTTGCCAACAAAGGTCCATCTAGTCAAGGCTATGGTTTTTCCAGTGGTCATGTATGGATGTGAGAGTTGGATGGTGAAGAAAGCTGAGCACGGAAGAATTGATGCTTTTGAACTGTGGTGTTGGAGGAGACTCTTGAGAGTCCCTTGGACTGCAAGAAGATCCAACCAATCCATCCTAAAGGAGATCAGTCCTGGTTGTTCATTGGAAGGACTGATGTTGAAGCTGAAACTCCAATACTTTGGCCACCTCATGCGAAGAGTTGACTCATTGGAAAAGACCCTGATGCTGGGAAGGATTGGGGGCAGGAGGAGAAGGGGACGACAGAGGATGAGATGGTTGGATGGCATCACTGACTCGATGGACATGGGTTTGGGTAGACTCCGAGATTTGGTGATGGACAGGGAGGTCTGGCGTGCTGCGATTCATGGGGTCGCAAAGACACAACTGAGCAACTGAACTGACTGACTGACTGAGGTGACCAGATTTTTCTAAATAAATGAATAAAAAAAGATACTTTAAGAATGGTATGTTGTTAGGGCAAAAATTAAGGAAGGTAATGAGATAGAGAATGGTGGGAAGGTGTCTGGCTGTCAAGAAAACCTCTGAGTGTGTGAGTGACAGTCGCTCAGTCATGTCTGACTCTTTGTGACACTCTGGACTGTAGCCTGCCAGGCTCTTCTGTCCATGGGATTCCCCAGGGAAGAATACTGGAGTGGGTAGCCATTTCCTTCTCCAGGGGATCTTCCCGATCCAGGGATTGAACCCAGGTTCCCCCCTGCATTATAGAAAGATTCTTTACTGTCTGAGCCATCAGGGAAGCACAAAGCTTCTGAGGAGGAATCTTAAATAGAGTTGTTGTTGTTTTTTTTTTTAAAGTAAAGCCTGCGATGGGGATTCTTGGGTGATTTATTGGAAGTATACTTTCCCCCAATGCAAGATCTCATCTAGTATGTGACAGATAGTACTCAAAGAGGGATTCAGACCCTTTTCAGGCAGGATCTTTTCCTGGACCCTAAGAAAACCTTCTTTGGAGGGCCTGTGCTTTGGACCTGCCCTTTTCCGTCCTTCAAATATGGACATTGATGGGAATTAGATTCCTTTCTTCCTTACATTCATCAACTCTGACTCTCCCCCATTGAGTCAGATGTCTTCCCACTGGGTCTGCTATTTCCTTCTGCCACAAATCCCCACTCCTTCCCCTTGACATTTCTCCCTTCTACTTGAATTTATCTCAGTGTGACCTTTTGATAAGCTTAAGAACCACAGCAATATGTGCTCTTTAAATACTAGAGAAGAGCATATATTTAAAAGAAAGATTTGATTAAGACAGACAGTTTAAAGTACAGCCATATTTCGAACCCGCTTGATAAGAACGATACTACCTATAAAATCATGATCAAGAGAAATTTCACAATTAGTCCTTTGGCATACAAGGTACATTGTCTCTTCTTTGCAAAAACAACTGGAATAAAGAAGAGAAATACAGGTCCTGATGGAACAGGGACTCTTTTCAAGCCAAGAGTTTCCACAGATTTCTGATTAGTCTGAACTGAATTGACATTAGAATAGATGTACTAAACAAACATGTGTTGGACACCTTTCTAAGACCACAAAACAACACAGAATTTAGTGCATTATCTCTCACAGTAAACAGATCTCCTTTACTAGCTCAGTGGTGTGAAATGAAATATTTCATGCCATATTGGTTGGCAAGAAATGTCACAGCTATCAGCGATTTCTTGCCTCCAAATGAGAATGAGGGCTCCCAAAAGGGAACACAATGCCTGCGTTCCAGCAAATGCCACCCCCTCCCCAATGGTGATTGCTGAGGAGCTGGGAAGGGGGATGCAAGAAGCAGTCATCCACTACACCTGTCCTCCCTTATGATGAACAAGGAATTAAGGATGTGAGCAATCAAGAAACAAGATTCGGCCCCAGGTAGCTGAGGTGCTTATGAGAGGAACAAATTCAGTGAGCCCAGAGGCTTGCATTTTCCCATACACAGAAGAACACTAAATTCCTTAGCTTGATATCTGGTTTTCCTTTACTACTTAACAATAGTCTTTGATGTTCAGACTGTCTGTCCCCTTTGATACAAACTTGTGTGTAGCCTGAGCCCATCTCTTGCCTACTTGGAGCAATTTTCTCAGAGTTACTGAGATACTGCTTTCTGGGCTCGTAGTCCTTAGCATTCCCACCAAATAAAATAGCTATGTATGGATCTTGACAAATATTTTCTAGAGGCAGAGGCTTAAAATTTGTGAGCTTGAGAAGAAAACCCGTTTGGTGCCTCCTAAAATTTATCTCGGGCTTCCCTGGTGGCTCGGGTGGTAAAGAATCCACCTGCAATAGAGGAGACCTAGGTTCGATCCCTGGCTCAGGAAGATCCACTGGAGAAGGGGATGGCTGCCCACAGCAGTATTCTCACCTGGAGAACCCCATGGAAGAGGAGCCTGGCAGGTTACACAGTCCATGAGGTTGCAAAGAGACGGACATGACAGAGTGACTAACACACTTTCAAACCTTATCTATGAAGCAGAGATAGTCAGAGAAGTAGTGATAGTATCTACATACTACATGATAGTATCTACATGATAGTAGTTGTGAAGATTAAATGTGAGAGAAAAAACGATTTAGGGCAGATCCTGATATACAGTAGGTACTCAATAAATGAAGGTTATTGGTATAAAATGGTGCTAAGATTGGAGATTTAGTGATAAGTGTCAAGATTCTTGGCCTCAGGAGTCTTTGATGGGCCACTTTTAAGAGGATTCAAAGACATAGGGAAGAATATTTAAATAAACGGGGCTTCCCAGGTGGCACTAGTGGTGAAGAACTTGCCTGCCAATGCAGGAGATGTGAGAGACTCATCCATCCCTGGGTTGGAAAGAGCCCCTGGAGGAGGGCATGGCAACCCACTCCAGGATTCCTGCATGGAGAATCCCATGCACAGAGGAGCCTTGTGTGTTACAGTCCATAGGGTCGCAAAGATTCGGACATGACTGAAGTGAATTGGCACACATTGAAATAAATTGTTCAAGATGGAATTTCAGGTTTTATCAGTTAACGAAATGTTAACTGAATAAGAAGCAAAGAACTGAGAGAGGATTTTGAGAAGAAAGCAGGATGTTAGGCATATGATGGAAAGGTGGTTAAGTCTGAGTTGAGAAGACCTTGTCAAACTCACAATGTTTCTGAGGGACATACTAGCTTGAATACAACAGAGATTTTCTTGTCTTTTCCTTTCCCTGTTCTTCTGTAAAATTCTAGGTGTGCAGTGGCAGAAATAATGAAATTCAACTATATGGGTTTTTTTTTTAATATAATTTATGGGGAAAGTACTTAATTTACAAAAACAGCAGTTTTATAAATCAGACATTCTACACATGGCAATATAGTGAGATAAAACATTTAAGCATGTGAGCATTTTTACTGTTCTGAACAGTCTTTCTGATTAACAAGATGTATACACTATAACCTAGTCCTTAATCTCTTAAAATGTCAGGACTAACTACAGATTGGCTTACTATTTGACTTCATTACAAATGGAAAGTATTTCTTGATAGTTGAATAATCAGTTTAAAATTTTGAGCTTATCCCTTACAATGTGGAAAGTCAAACTAATATCTGCATTTATTTAAGCAATAATTTCAGATGATTCTATTTATTGCTTTAAATATATGTATACATGCATGTTGCTATAGTTTAGTCACTAAGTCATGTCTGACTCTGCAACCCCATGGACTATAGCCCACCAGGCTCCTCCGTTCATGAGATTTCCCAGGCAAGAATACTGGAGTGGGTTGCCGTTTCCATCTCCAGGAGATCTTCCCAGCCCAAGGAACCTGCATCTCCTGCTTTGCAGGCAGATTCTTTACCACTGAGCTACCTGGGAAGTCCCCCTCTTACCTTGCACATGTGTAGACCTCAGATATATTTTCCGTTTGGTCCCACTCCACAGCAACAAAGTGACTATCACAATCGAGTAACACAATTTTTTTGATTTCCCAGTGCATATGAAAGTTGTGTTTACAATATTCTGTAGTCTATTAAGGGTGCAATAGCATTGTCTAAAAAACAAAGTTCATATCTTAATTAAGAATACTTCATTGCTAAAAATTGCTAGCCATCACCTGAGCCTTCAGTGAGTTGTTATCTTTTTGCTGATGGAGGGTGTAAAACATTACAAGAACTAGGCACAGAGGCACACAGTGAGAAAATGCTGTTGGGAAAATGGTGCTGATATGCTTGCTTGATGTAGGGTTGCCACAGACCTTCAATTTGTAAAAAAAAAAAAAAAAAAAATTATCTGCCAAGAATAATAAAGCAAAGCCATGCCAATTTCACAACAGTAATTCTGCTTAACAAACAACTATATATTCTCAGTGAGATACAAAAATAGACACTTATTTCTGGCTCACTGAAGATCCCCTGGAGAAGGAAATGGCAACCCACTCCTGTACTCTTGCCTGGAAAAATCCCATGGATGGAAGAACCTGGTAGGCTACAGTCCATGGGGTCGCAAAGAGTCAGTCATGACTTCACTTTCACAAGTCTATAAATGAACTGAGGTTGACTTTCTCCTGGTGTCTCTTATGCTTCCTCTAGAACAACAGCTAGAACAGCAAGCTCATAGTGCTGGTAAAAAGTGCCAGAGGGCAAGCCAGGCTGCCCATTCAAATGCTATCAGATCTGCTAACAGTTCATTGGCTAAAATAAGTCTTTAGCTGTTGCCAAAGATAAGGAAGATGGTTACTGCAACCTTTGTGGGAGGAACTCCAAAGTTACATAGCAAAGGACATGAATACAGGACAAGGGGAAGAATGACAGCCAATAAGTCAATCTACTACATCTTACAATCTTCATCAGCAATATTTTTTTCTTGGCATTTTACCAAATCTATGTAAATCTTATATAAGCTGATCAAAACAATTTGTAAACCTTACATGAAAGCCCATTTTACAGAGAATTTTGAGTTACTACAGGCCAGGTAAAAAATTAGGTAAAGTCTATGGTTCAAGTTAAAATGTTGAATTTTATCCTGAATTCAGTGAGAACCATTGAAGGATTTTAAGTAAGATTTATGTTTTAAAATTATCAATGTGGCTACTGCATTGGACATTTGTTTGGGTGTTAGTTCTAGAAGGTCTTGTAGGTCTTCATAGAACCGTTCAACATCAGCTTCTTCAGCGTTACTGGTTGAGGCATAGGCTTGGATACCATGATATTGAATGGTTTGCCTTGGAAACAGAGATCATTCTGTCGATTTTGAAATTGCATCCAAGTACTGCATTTCAGACTCTTTTGTTGACTATGTTGCCTATTTCACTTCTTCTAAGGGATTCTTGCCCACAGTAGTAGATATAATGGTCATCTAAGTTAAATTCAGCCATTGCAGTCCATTTTATTTCGCTGATTCCTAAAATATCGATGTTCACTCTTGCCATCTCCTGTTTGACCACTTCCAATTAGCCCTGATTCATGGACCTAAAATTCCAAGTTCCTATGCAATGTTGCTCTTTACAGGATCGGACTTTACTTCCATCACCAGTTACATCCACAACTGGGTGTTGTTTTTGCTTTGGCTCTGTCTCTTCATTCTTTCTGGAGTTGAAAAGAACTAACACCCCAAAAAGATGTTATTTTCATTATAGGGGACTGGAATGCAAAAGTAGGAAGTCAAGAAATACCTGGAGTAACAGGTAAATTTGGCCTTGGAGTACAAAATGAAGCAGAGCAAAGGCTAACAGAGTTTTGCCAAGAGAACACATTGGTCATAGCAAACACCCTCTTCCAACAACACAAGAGATGACTCGACACATGGACATCACCAGATGGTCAATACCGAAATCAGATTGATTATATTCTTTACAGAAAGATGGAGAAGCTCTATATAGTCAGCAAAAACAAGACCGGGAGCTGAAAGTGGCTCAGATCATGAACTCCTTATTGCCAAATTCAGTATTAAATTGAAGAAAGTAGAGGAAACCACTAGACCATTCAGATATGATCTAAATCAAATCCCTTATGATTATACAGTGGAAATGACAAATAGATTCCAGGGATTAGATTTGATAGACTGAGTGCCTGAAGAACTATGGATGGAGCTTTGTGACACTGTACAGGAGGCAGTGATCAAGACTATCCCCAAGAAAAAGAAATGCAAAAAGGCAAAATGGTTGTCTGAGGAGGCCTTACAAATACCTATGAAAAGAAGAGAAGTGAAAGGTAAAGGAGAAAAGGAAAGATATACCCATTTGAATGCAGAGTTCCAAAGAATAGCAAGGAGAGATAAGAAAGCCTTCCTCAGTGATCAATGCAAAGAAATAGAGGAAAACAATAGAATGGGAAAGGCTAGAGTTCTCTTCAAGAAACTTAGAGATACCAAGCGAATATTTCAGGCAAAGATGGGCACGATAAAGGACAGAAATGGTATGGACCTAGTAGAAGCAGAAGATATTAAGAAGAGGCAGTATATATATATATATATATATATATATATATATATATATATATATATATGCCACTATCTATAATATATTAAGAAGATATTAAGAAGAATACACAGAAGAACTATACAAAAAATATCTTTACGACCCAGATAATCACAATGGTGTTATCACTCACTTAGAGCCAGACATCCTGGAATGCGAAGTCAAGTGGGCCTTAGGAAGCATCACTACAAACAAGGCTAGTGGAGGTGATATAATTCCAGTTGAGCTATTTCAAATCCTAAAAGTTGATGCTGTGAAAGTGCTACACTCAAAATGCCAGCAAATTTGGAAAACTCAGCAGTGGCCACAGGACTGGAGAAGGTCAGTTTTCATTCCAATCCCAAAGAAAGGCAATCCCAAAGAATGTTCAAACTACCACAGAATTGCACTCATCTCACACAGTAGCAAAGTAATGCTCAACATTCTTCAAGCCAGGCTTCAGCAGTACGTGAACCGTGAACTTCCAAATGTTCAAGCTGGATTTAGAAAAGGCAGAGGAACCAGAGATCAAATTGCCAACATCTGTTGGATCATCGAAAAAGCAAGAGAGTTCCAGAAAAAATGTCTATTTCTGCTTTATTGACTATGCCAAAGCCTTTGACTGTGTGGATCACCACAAGCTGTGGAAACTTCTTAAAGAGATGGGAATACCAGACCACCTGACCTGCGTCTTGAGAAACCTGTGTGCAGGTTAGGATGCAAAAGTTAGATCTGGTCATGGAACAACAGACTGGTTCCAAATAGGAAAAGGAATACGTCAAGGCTGTATATTGTCACCCTGCTTATTTAACTTGTATACAGGGTACCTCATGAGAAATGGTGGGCTGTAGGAAGCACAAGCTGGAATCAAGATTGCTGGGAGAAATATCAGTAATCTCAGATATGCAGATGACACCACCATTATGGCAGAAAGCAAAGATGAACTAAAGAGGCTCTTGATAAAAGTGAAAGAGGAGAGTGAAAAAGTTGGCTTAAAACTCGACGTTCAGAAAACTATGATCATGGCATCTGGTCCCATCACTTCATGGCAAATAGATGGGGAAACAATGGAAACAGTGACTGACTTTATTGTCTTCGGCTCCAAAATCACTGCTGATGGTGATTGCAGCCATTAAATTAAAAGATGCTTGCTCCTTGGAAAAAAAGTTATGAACAACCTAGACAGCAGAGACATTACTTTGCCAACAAAGGTCCATCGAGTCAAAGCTATAGTTTTTCCAGTAGTCATGTGTGGATGTGAGGATTGGACTATAAAGAAAGCTGAGAGTGGAAGAACTGATGCTTTTGAACTGTCATTTTGGAGAAGACTCTTGAGAGTCCTTTGGACTGAAAGGAGATCCAATCAGTCCATCCTAAAGGAAATCAGTCCTGAATATTCATTGGAAGGACTGACGTTGAAGCTGAAACTCCAATCCTTTGGCCACCTGATGTGAAGACCTGACTCATTTGAAAAGACTCTGATGCTGGGAAAGATTGAAGGCAGGAGGAGAAGGGGATGACAGAGGATGAGATGGTTGGATGGCATCACTGACTCAATGGACATGAGTTTGAGTAAACCCTGGCAGTTGGTGATGGACAGGGAGGCCTGGTGTGCTGCAGTCCATGTGGTCACAAAGAGTCAGACATGACTGAGTGACTGAACTGAATTGAACTGCATTTGAGGTAGGAAGGGACAGGAATGGATTATTAGAGTAGCTGCAGTGTTGAAACAACTTTGTGGATGGACCATAGTGGAGGTTACAATTGTTTGAGTGTCTTTTTCTGAATCTTTTAGTCCACTATTGGTTTCTTCTCATGTGCTTTTCATTTCAGTTATTGTGTTCTTCTCTTCTGTTTGGACATCCTTTATATTTTCTAACTTTTTGTTAGAAACATCTGACTTCTCCCTCTGTACATCCATTTTTCTTCTGAAAATTCTTTGATCATCTTTACAAACAGTACTCTGAACTCTTTCTCAAGTAGACTGCCCATTTCCACTTCGCTTAGTTCTTCTTTGGGGGTTTTATCTTCTTCCTTCATCTGGAATATCTTCCTCCATTGCCTTATTTGATCTAAGCTGCTATTTGCATTTTTTAAACTTTTTCTTTTATATTGCAGTACAGTTGATTAACAATGTCATGTTAGTTTCAGGTGGACAGCCAAGTGTTGGAAAAGAATAGCTCCATGTATTTGTATAACTGAATCACTTTGCTATTTGTATTTTTGTAGGTTAGTTACATTTCTGGACCTTGGAGAAGTGGCCCTGCATAGGAGGTGTCATATATTTCCCAGTAGTGCACTGCCTTTTTGTTGCCTAAGCTACCTGCTCTAGGTTTCCCCCAAGAGGGTTGCTTGGGTCCTTCTGTTGCAATGGGCTGACTATGTGTGTGGTCTGGTAGGGTTGGTTGGCTCCTAGTTGGATTGGTTGCCAGGCCCTGACTTGGGTGGATGCTGCCGGCTGTTTAGTGGCGCCTGCTCACAAGGTGGCTGCAGAATCCTAGGGGACCCCAAGGCTAGTGGTTGCTCACTAGAGGACTGAGTCAGGGTCTAAGAGACTCTCTGGCTCACTCCATAGCAGGTGAAGCCTGGCCTTGGTCTTAGTGCGGGACTACTGGCAGGTGGAGCTGGTTCTTGGAATCTGGTTTCTGGGCCTGGGGATCCCAGAACTTATTTCAGGTTGTTGGTGGGTGGACACCTGTTCTTGACACAGTTGGGGATTAGGTATGGGGTCCAGGATATCCTGAAGGTTCTGTTGGCTTGCTAGAGGGCAGGGCCAGGGCCCACCTGGTTCCAGGGTCAGGTCTGGGGGATATTGAGAGACTGAAGTTTTCTTACTACTGGTGTCTGACCCCTGGTGGGTGAGGCTGGTCTAGAGGCTTGTGTAGGCTTCCTGGTGGGAGAGGCTGGTGCCTCTCTACTCATGGGTGGAGCTATGTCTTGGCCTTCTGGTGGGCTGGGCCATGTCCAGGGTTGTATCTAGAGGCAGTTGTGGGCTCTTTAGTCTTTAGGCAGCTGGTCTGCTGATGGGTAAGCCTGTGCCCCTACCCAGTTAGTTGTTTGTCCTGTGGTGTCCCAGTGCTGGAGCCTACAAGCTGTTGGGTGGGGCCAAGTTTTGGTACTAATGAGCCAAGATGGCAGCCGCTGTTTTCACATGGCTGAATATTTCCCAGTGTATCTAGCACCCATGATTACATGCCCAGGGTGAGCCACAGCTACCCTTTTGCCTCTCCAGGAGACTCTGCAAGTCCAGCAGGTAGGTCTGGCTCAGGCTCTTATCAAATAACTCCTTTTGTTGTAAGTCTGGGTGTGTGTGAGTTTTTGTGTATGCCCTTTAAGAAGGAAGATTGTATTTCCCCCAGTTCTGTGGGGCTCCTGCAATTAAGCTCCAGTGGCCTTCAAAGCCAAATGCTCTGGAGGCTCTGGAGGCTCTGGTACTGGACTGGGGCTGGGGAGCTTGATGTCAGGCTCAGAACTCCCACTCCTGTGGGAGAGTCTCTGTGATATAATTATTCTCCAGTCTGTGGGTCACCTACCCAGGGGATATAGAATTTGAGTATGTTGTGAGTCTGATTTCCTCCTATCTTACATCTTTATGTATTTAGTTGTAGATCTTTCCTGCAAGGCTTCATCCATTTTCATTGCTAGCTTTTCTGGAGATAGTCATGATTTTGGTGTGTTCCTGAGAGGACGTCAGCTTATGTCATCATTAGTCATCAGGGAAATGCAAATTGAAACTACAATGAGATATCACTGTTTCACACCAGGATAGCTAAAAGTAAAATACCTAATAATGCCAAATACTGGTGAGTATGTGAAGCAACTGAGTCTATTTCTTTAATGATTTGAATATAAATCTATATAATCAGTTTAGAAAACCACTTAATAATACCTGCTAAAGTTAATCAAAGATATTGTAAGACCTATCAATTCTACTCCAGAGTATATATCCAACAGAAAAGAGTGTTTATGTGTACCTAAAGATATGTATAAGAACATGCATAGCAGTATTAGTCATAATAGCTAAAAGTGGAAGCAACAAAAGAGTGCAAATAGTAGACTGAATAAATTCAATATATCCATACAATGGGATGATGTACAGCAACAAAAGAATAAATATTACTATAGTCACTAATGTGGATGAATGTCGCATAAATAAGCCAGATCCAAATAGACAAATTGATGAGTGAAATAGAGCATATTGCCTAGAAACCTAGTCACACATATATAGTCATCTGACTGACTACAAATTTGCCACTTTTAATTTAATAGAGAAAGGATTTTTTTTTTCAAGAAGCAAAATAGACAAATTGACTATCTGAAAGGAAAATGCCAAAGTTTAAATAATAAAGTTTCTAGAAAAAGTACAGGAGAATTAAGCAAATGTTTCTTAAAGGGATACAAAAAACACTCATTATAAAAGAAAGTGAAAGTGAAAGTCACTCAGTTGTGTCTGACTCTTTGGGACCCTATGGACTGTAGCCCACAAGGCTCCTCTGTCCATGGAATTCTCTAGGTTAGAATACTGGACTGGATAGCCATTCCCTTCTCCAGGAGATCTTCCCAGCCCAGGGATCAAACCCAGGTCTCCTGAATTGCAGGTGGATTCTTTACCGTCTGAGTCACCAACGAAGCTCCATTATAAAAGAAAACATTGTTAACTGGATTTGATTAAAATTGGATGTTTTTGTTGTAGAGTTGCCAAGAGTTAATAACAATAGAGCTAAGTGTTGGGGAGATATCAAAGATTACTTTCAAGTTTCTGGCATAAATCGGATAGAGGGTTCATTAACTGAGATGGGAACCCTGCAGAATAGCTGATTTGATGGGAAGATAAGTGTTGTCCTCTGATATCTTGTGTTCCTTGCTTTAGTCTCCTATTTTAATTAGATTGCCATAAATACACAGCAGAGGGATTTAAAAAATCTCTTTGACACTTGCTCTTTGAAACTTCATGTGTTTTAGGCAGATATTATGGAGTATACCCAAAACGCAGCTGTATCCCTGGGGCTGAAGCATCCCAGAATTCCAAGTACAAATTAGGACCTCAAATGACTTTCTTGGGCCTGGATATCACAGCTTATGGAGGGCTCAGGAAAGAAAACAAACGTCACCAGATGCTGAGATACCAAGGATACACATCAATATCCACTTGCATTTAATCTTAATAATACTTCATCTTCCTTAATGTGAGCCACAGGCCTGAATTTGGAAAGAAATGCAGTGATATTTTAACTGGAGAAATGATATTAGACTCACCTCAGTGAAGTTCAAATCTTTCCAAGACTTTGGTACTTCAAGTTTGAGCTGCCCCAGCAGCTCACTCTTGCCTTCAGACAAAGGTGTTTTTGTATTTTATTTAATTGGTCTGTGTAGGAAAAAATACAAACAGAAATGGAAGTACTCTCTGTCTTTTCCTCTAAATATTGTCAGCTCATCAGGAGAGGAGTTAGTCTGTAAAGATAAATCATGGGTCAGGAGAATTTCTATGGAGCAGACAATGAAGTTCTGAATGTTAATGTGCGTGTGTTTGTTGAGGGCATCCATGTGATGATGGTCAACCCTACAAATTTGTTTACAGTCCTATATAAGAAGCCATATGGTTACAAATCAGTTCTCCCAAATCCCAAAGAAATATGGGTAACTCTAAAGAGTTCATCTTTTTCCAATTTAACCACAAAACATTTACACAGGTTGAATAATTTTAAGAGTCTCCCTCAAGAAAGAAAGACTGAAAAAAAAGGAGCTTCTGAGTGATATAGAGTTTGGTTCCCAGTTGGGATTATACCATTTGGCTTTGAAGGTTACTGACCTAAGCCAACCAGTTCACTTACATAGAACTCTACTGTTTACATCTCATAAAAATATTCTTTTGACTATATATATATATATATATATATATATATATATATCTCACATTATATTATGAATTATTTATTTATTAACTATCTGCTTTTCCTGACCAAAGCTTCATGTTCTGTTTAGTTTACTGATACATCCCTAGTGCTTAGAAAAATACTTAGATTTGGTTCTCAATAATCATTTATTGAATGATGGATCTATCTGTCTCTCTTTACTAATATGACTGACCTTTTGTTTATTTCTGACCTCATTCAGTCAGTAATCAATCGGTTACTTCCATGCCTAATTTGTATAGCATACTACGCTGTGCACTGAATTATAATGTCCTTAGTTGCCCATATCTCTTTTTGTCCTCTTATCTTTTGTGATCAATGTTAAGACAATAGTCTCCCAATTTTATCTTGCAATGTAATTCGTGGTGTTGTCTTAATGAATCCAAGATGCCATAATATTTCCCTTGTCAGCAATCCTTTGATTAAAATTGACCTGAACTATAAGACCTTTAGAAAGAGGGCATTTGAATGGCCATAGTTGGACTACATGACTTGACCTCATTGGACAGAATTGAAGGTGTCAGAGTGGAAACCTTGCCCAGGGGAAATCCACACATAGGATTCATTCTGTATACCTCCGTCTCTTTGTTTTCCTGTCTCCCATTCTTTCTCTAATTCCTGAGTTTAGATACAGAGGTTTAGCCACTTATTGTGTGGTAGGCACTAACATTAACAGGTCACTGAGAGTTAAGACTACAGTGTTTCCATCGCTAACAACAACCTCCAGAGACACACAGAAAACAAGAGATTTAGAAGAAGATAAAGGAACAGATGCTCAAAGAAGATAAAGGAAGAGATGCGCAGAGAGAAGCTGAGGTCCCAGCCTCTCAACGGGAGAGGGACAGCATAATAAAGACTGGGCCCACAATTTTGCTTTTAATTTTTTAAAATTAATTTTTATTGGAGCATAGTTGCTTTCATTATGTTAGTTTCCACTGTTCAGCAAAATGAATCAGCTATATGTGCACACATATCTCCTCTCTTTTGGGGTTTTCTTCCCATTTGGGTCACTACAAAGCACTGAGCAGAGTTCCTTGACTTATATGTAGGTTCTCATTAATTATCCATTTTATGCGTGCATGCGTGCTAAGTCGCTTCAGTCCTGTCCTACTCTTTGCGACCCTATGGACTGTAGCCCACCAGACTCCTCTGTCTGTGGGATTTTCCAGGCCAGAATACTGGAGTGGATTGTCATGTTCTCCTCCAAGGGATCTTCTTGACCCAGGGATTGAACCCGTGTCTCTTATATCACCTGCATTGGCAGGTGGGTTCTTTACCACTAGAACCACCTGGGAAGCCCTATCTATTTTGCACACAGTATCAATAGTGTGTGTATGTCAACTCCAATTGCCCAATTCATCCCACCCACTTCCTATCTCGCTTGATATCTGTGTATTGGATTTCTACATCTTTGTCTCTGTTTCTGCTTTGCAAATAAGATCATCTGTACCATTCTTCTAGATTCCACATATATGCATCATTTTTAATGTTTTTAAACCTCCCCCTCCTTTTTCTTCTACACTACACCTAAGCAAGCTGGTAAGGAAGACCAGGTGCCCCCTCCTTTGGCATTGGTAGGAAGTCCAAAACATGCAAGGCCCAGTTTGAGAACCCTGACTCCAGTCCCACCCCCTGCTATAATAAACTCCAAAGTCATTTGTTCACCTTGCTTTCTCAAGTCATTTTTGGAACTTCCTGCAACTCTGCCCTGCTCTTCCCAGATAGTATTATTATATGAAAAACAAATCTTTTCATAGTCTCTTGATGTGTGTGTGTGGTATTATCATTCTCAGCATTAAAACTAAATTGTAAATGGGGGTCCACTCTCCTTCCATGAAATGAACTCAAAGGAAAACGCAGTTTCTGACAACATTTTAGTTACTCTAGGACATTTTCTTGCCCTTAGGTGCTCATGAGACTGCTGCTTCTTTCCCTGTTCTGAACTCTGTTCTACCTAGATTTGCTTTAATGGGTTTCTGTTCTTGGCAAGCAAGTGATCTCTGCTTATGACACCTGATGACCCCTCCTTCACCATAGCCCACAAACCTTGTAAAATATTGATGGCCCTTCCTACAGCTCTTAAGTGGTCTTGACTGATACAATTTTTACTGAATTTTGCTTCTGGTAAACTCAAGGAATGACTGGTTTTTGATTTTTTTTTTTTCAGACAGAAACGTATTATTTTTGGCTAGGTAAAAATAATAATTGCCCAGACTATAGATAAAGCTAAGTCACAGGAAATATCTGACTCATAAGTTCCTGGAGGCAAAAGTGCGAAAAATGTAGAGACTATGTCACTGAGACTGAAATGGTGCAGACCTCCTGGGGAAACATGGTAGAGTCATTCCTTCTGGCTGTCAGGGTTGCCGTTAATTTTGTCTGCAATTGCCAGCAAAGTGCAGGAAGATGTATGAGAATGAATTATTGATTTTCACTTGCATTCTGATTGGAGCAGTTCTGCCACTCATTTCCAAGTAACTCTTTTCATCTTCACGGCGATAAATACAAACATCCATTCCATTTATCTCATTGAGTTAGCACCTTTCATGATAAATCGTATTTGTAAACCAACTCACCCTTTCCTTATTATAATCAGCAAATGAAGAGCTACATTTGAACAGATTCGTCCTTCACACCAACATTTAGAAATGGCACCTTTCAGTGAAAAAGGATGAATGGAGGGTAAACAGCTAGTGGAAGTTTTTAAATACAGTAAGTCTTATGGACTTGAGAAGCAAAAAGCTTCCTGTGGAAAAGAGTTTTTGACAGCGATTGGCGAATATGTTTCTTGACTAAAACTCGAGTCTCCATGTTATAAGAGCTTTGGTCTAATTACGTAGACCCTCTGTGTGTATTTGACTTCTTTCTTTCCTTCATCTCCCAATTCTGCAGGAAGAAAGACAGCATCCCATGTGGTGTGGAGCTAAGCTACCCCCCTCTGAAAGCCCTCACACTACTTGTCTCTTTGTTTGCTGTGGCCTCTGTAGCGCTCAAGAGCTCTTGTCCCCTTCCTTCTATTTTGCTGGGGAGACAATGCTTTCAAACAACTTGGATGCCAGTTGGCCACAAAGTCTGCTCCTCACTGCTCAGCAGCTGTTTGAAAGCTGCTCGTCCCAGCTTGCATGAGGGTTTGATATTTCAGGATTTTATTTAATGAGGATCCTGACAGACTCAGAGCTTCAGAACGGTTCACCTGTCCAAAACAGGCAATTTTACCAGAAGTTCTAATGATTCAAAAACCATTTTCAGTATGGTCTCTTACAAAAAGGCACTCTGTCTTCTCATCAAGCTGAGACGTGAGACTTGCCAAGTCAAATACCAAAAAAATTTAAAAGCTTCATATCTGAAAACTCATTTTAGCATCCATTTCAATGTATTTTTTCTTTTTTTGCTTGAGAGCTTTTCTGAGGAGAAAAGTTTAATTAGGTGCAGACCATGCTCATTAAAAGTGTATCTTCTTGAATATTATTCTTTAACCTTTTCATGCAGTGATTGATTTAATTTTGAGAAACCTTTGATAATATTGTAATTATTTTAGGTTTTAGTTATTTTATTTAAAATATGCATTCTCTTTCAGTGTGTGTGTGTGTGTGCGCATGCTATGTTTATGCATACATTTCCTTGGATGTTAAGAAAAAATATTCAAACCAGGTATTTTTGATATTCTAAAATAAAAATGAAAAACAATAGCTCTGTCCTTGAAAATTACAAGGACAACAGGACTGAATTTAAAGCCAGAAATTTTGTGACAATCATTAGCCCCAAATACATTTTTCCATGCTGCAGAACTGCTGTGAGGTGGCTCAGAATGTTTAAAATTATCTTTATTTGTCCCTTTCATGCTCACCTTCCAATTAGAGTAGAACTGCAAAGCTTCAGGGAATTGGGCAGGGAGTGGGAGAGGGGGATGTAAGCAAAATGATCTGTATTATTTTATTAGCTAGGAGGTCTTCCCAGGTGGTGCAGCGGTAAAGAATCCACCTGCCACTGCAGGAGACACAAAAGACTTGGATTCGATTCCTGGGTTGGGAAGATCCCCTGGAATAGGAAATGGAAACCCAATCCAGTATTCGTGCCTGGAAAATTCCATGGACAGAGGAGCCTGGTAGGCTACAGTCCCTAGGATCACAAAGAGTGGGACACGATTGAGCACATAACTCTTAACTCGTTAGCTAGGAGCATCCAGACCAAGAAAGCAAGGTTCTGACTATTGGGCTGATCTTCTGTATGAGAAAGTGAGTGGCTTCTCCAGTTATGTCACTTTGGTGACATGGAAGTCTCCCCTTCTTCCTCTACGTATATATTTTATTCACTCAATTAAAAATACAGGAGCTTCCCTGGTTTCCTAGTGGTTAAGAATCCGTCTGCCAATGCAGGGGACATAGGTTTGATCCCCAGTTCAGGATGACCCCACGTGCTGCACAGTAATTAAGCCAGTGTGCCCCAACTACAGAAACTCACTCACCTAGAGCCCCTGGTCCACAACAAGAGAAGCTGCCGCAATGAGAAACCTGTGCACAGTGATGAAGACCCAGCTTAACCATAAAAAATAAATACATGAATTGCTTGCATGTGTGTTCAATCATTTCAGTCACGTCCGACTCTTTGAAACCCCCTGGACAGTAGCCTACCAGGCTCCTCTCTCCATGGGATTCTCCAGGCAAGAATACTGGAGTGGGTTGCCATGCTCTCCTCTATCAATTACTTAATTAATTAAAAAAAATGCATATATACTTTTTGCCATGGGCTGTTCCTGGTATGAGATACAAAGATGGAAAAGAGACCTCTCCTACTTTTCCATAGTTTATAATATAGTGCAACATACAGAGAGGAAGATAGACATTCAAAGTACAAGGAGATACATATTATGATAATGGGAAGAACAGAGGCTCTGGAGCATCAAATAGGAACACTTACCCAGTCCTTGGAATCAAGGACTTTCCTAAAAAAAAAGACAGACTGGCACCTGAAGGACCAAGAGAAGTTAGATGAAGGAAAAGAGGAGAACAAAACGAATAGGCAGGAACGTGATGGATGGAAGGGAGAAGCAGGAATAAAAAGTTTGGAGGCACATCCCATTCTGGTTCCGCCATTTATTAATGGTTTGACCTTGGACAACCACTTATCTTCTCTGAGCCTCAGTTTTCTTATCTCTAAAATGTGGATAATAGCACTTATCTCAGTGTTACTGAAAAACAAATAAGAGAATGCACATATAAAGTGCTGCCATTATTAGCAAAGATAGAAACTCAGCTTCAGCCAGTTTAAGTAGAAAGGGCAGCATTATTGGGATATGCCATTGACCATGAAGACCTTATGAAGTACACGTATATGATGCATCTCAGAACCAACCACAGTCAGTAATTCAAATGCCATTAGGACATTATTGCTTTTCATATCTATTTCCATTTGCAAGTGGATGTTATATCCCCATACGGCTGAACACCAGCTTTGTATTCAGCGTAGATGATCATGACTTTCTAAGAAGCCAGCTTCTGAGTTGTTTTTTTATCTTTGGCAGATGTGACTCAAAGAGAGTTAGCTTCTCTCAGTTCTAGTTCCAAAATTCTCAGAAAACGACTGGTCAGACGCCCACCCCTATATTGTCAACAGTGGCCAGGGAGTGAGGTCATAATGTATTCACATGATGACTTCTGAAGTGACTTTGATGGTATAAAAGTTTCCAGATAGGAATGGGAGTTAGAGAGGCCATTAAGTTACTGATTCCATAGAGCACTCAATAATAAACCACGTTTGGTGCACACTGACCAGGAGACATGCACAATGCCACAAACCTTAGATGAAATATCTAATTAACTCTTAACCTAATGAGCTAGTTAGTATTATTATCTTCATAGCACAGAAACTAAGTTACAGTGAAGGGGCAACTTGCCCAGGATCCATACAGTTAGCAAGGTATATGAAAGTCAGGATTCCAAACCAAGCCTTCCTGGCTCAGAGTTTGAGCCATTGCCTATTATGGAGATTTAATTTAATAAAAGTCTCTTTTCAGGTACAGACCAGACGTCTACTTCCCTTCACTGAAGAATTCTGAACCCTGGTGAGGTGGGAAACAGCTCATTTCTCTATCTCTTCAGTGTTCAAGGCCAGCCAGAGGTTGCAGGCAATTCTTCCATGAACATGAAAACCAGAGCAGAACTCAAAGACCAGAGTTCTTTAGATGTTGTAGGTCACACAACTTTGATGTGATTTTGTTACCAAGGTCTATATCATCTTCTTCTTTCCAACAGAGTATAAAATATCACACCTTTCATGCTAAAAGTGACTTTCACACATGGATGCTGACTTTTCATAAACTTTGGTGGTTTAGTCATCAGCTAAACCTATAGATCTCACTAGAAATTAAAAAGATGTGATTCTATGATTCTAAGAATGGATGTGGGGAGATTCAACTGATTACAGTTTTAAAAAGACAGAGGCATTCAGCACCTGCAAGCTGGTCATAGATTAAGGAATGGACCAAGCTTGAGTTGATTCAAGGTTTCCCAGTAGGGTTTTACAATAACTGAATGTATGCCCCAATAAAGTTCTTTGACATTCTTGATAGATCCAAACATTCACCTTAAGTTTCTTCACTTAAATCTGCAGGGTGTGTTCATTTATTAGTGTTTTAGTAAAGCAGAGGATGGACACTAGAGAGTTGTTGGGTAGATGACATTTCATTACTTGTTAATTTTCCAAATTTAAAGTAAAAAGGTAGTGAATAAATAATATGTTTAGGTCACAAAATGTGAGAACACAGATAAGATAAACAAGAGCCCAGAATAGAAGTCAGGTTTAGGAATCAGTCCTGATTCTACCATTGTGATGTGTCTTGGACATGTTACTTATTAAGACTGAGTCTCAGTCTCTAATTTGTAAAAAGAGGGACCTTAACTAGATCTCTAACATAGTCTGTTTCTTTATATTTTCTTCTTTCTGGAAAATACTTTTAATAGAACACGTTTTCTGGATGATAAGCTTATACTTACACAAAAGTAGATGCTGGCTAGAATTTTCTATTATTAACTGTTTGATTCTTCTCAATATTCCTTAAATTCTGCATTGCTTGACCTTTGGGCTATAATTTTTTGTATTACACAGCTTCCCTGGTGGCTCAAACAGTAAAGAATCCACCTGCAATTCAGGAGACCCAGGTTTGATCCCTGGGTCGGGAAGATTCCCTGGAAAAGGGAATGGCAACCCACTCTGGCATTCTTGCTGGGAGAATCCCATGAACAGAGGAGCCTCAAGGGCTACAGTCCATGGGATCACAAAGAGTTGGACACGACTGAGCGACTGAGAAGGAAAGGAGGGGAAGATATTATTGCAATTGTATCTGTTCATTTATTCAACAAATATTTATTGAGGTGACGAGAAATGTGTTTGAGAAGGGTATACCATGGTGGTTTAATTTTTATATGTAATATTTTATTTTAAAAAATTGAAACAAATTGGCAAAATATTAAAATTTGTTCAAAGCTTATTGTAGATACGTATGCATTTGTTTTAAAGCCAAGTATCTTAATTTTAATATATAACATTTGGTTGGGAATGAGGACTAAGAGAAAAAGAAATGTGTTTTCATTCCCATAAGTACTAAAATCACTCCACTTTGCTTTAATTTTTTTTAATGTTCAATTATCACTTCATGCCCATAAATCCTAATGTGCCAGCATCATGTGAGTTTCAAGCCTTCGGGTACATCACACAGTACATTGCTTCTTTGTGTTCTGTATTTGGTCAGGAGTCGTGATGGTACACTTTGGCATTACAAATTAAAAAGGCACATCAAACTTTTTATGAGGATGGTGAGGATGGTGCAGACCTCTCAGAATTGCCTTTCTTCAACCCCAAATAGAAACTTCCTATTTGAAATGTTTCCTGGTATACTTAGCATAAAGAGCATTAAACATGAGGTATAATTTAGCCTAGATTTTTACACTACCCCATCCTAAGCTCCAAGACATGAGGCAAGTCATTCTCCTAAATCTCATTTCCCTTGTATATTAGTTGGAAAAAAATAATAGTACTATTCTCATAGGTTGTTATAAGAAGAACTGAATTTACCATGATACAAGTAAAGGATAAGTTTCAAGTCATCATTTGTGCAGATTTTCTCCAAATTGAGTACCTGATTTTGTATTTGTAATTTTATATTGTTTTTCTTATAAAGGGCCTCCTACCCACAAGCTGCATAATATTTGGATCTGCCTCTGGTTACAAAGATTAAATGAGATATTTAAGTAAATAGAAAACATAGGAATGTATCTTCTATGAAGGAGAGAGACAGGCTTTAAGGAACTAGCTTACATGACTGGAGGCTGGCAGATTCAACATTTGCAGGGTAGAACTTCAGGCTAGAAATTCGGGGAAAAATTGATGCTATAATCTTCGGTCTGAAATCTGACTGGCACGCAGGAAATTCAGGCAGGACTTCCATGTTATGGTCTGGATGCAGAATTCCTTCTCTCCCAGTGAACCTCAGTTTTTGCTTTTAAGGCCTTCAGCTAACTGAATGAGGCCCATTTGCATAATTAAGGGTAATCTTCTTAAAGTCAACTAATTTTAAATATTAAATTATAGCTACAGCATACCTTCCTAGCAACATCCAGACTAGCATTTGTCCAAGCAACCAGGCACTGTACACTCATCAAGTTGACACACAAATTTAACTGCTACACAGAGTGAGTGTTCAACAAAACAAAGTACCCTGCAAGGTTCTAATTAATTTTTCCTCTTCTTCTTTTCCTTCTCCTTCCCCTCCTTTTCCTCTCTTCTGCTTCTCCTCCTTCTTTTTCTTCTTCTCTTTCTTCTTTTTTCTCCTCCTAGTTCTTTGCCTTCTTATAGTCTAGGTTTCTAGAACAGTACCTGGGATTTGAAAGGTTCTCAAAAACTTTTTAAGGTGATGAGTATGTCAAGAAATGCAAGAAAGAATGAAGGAATAAAAAGGTAATTGCTAGCAAACAACTGATATGCAGACCCTTCAAAATGGCCAGCATAGTCAAGTCCAATGAGTTTGGCTGGATGGCACAACAAATAATGACAAATGGAGGCTGGTATATATCCTGTATTTTTGTCCTGGTTCACAAGCTCGGGTCCTAACACATGGTGATGAAGTAAAGTTTAAAGTCTGAGGAATAAGTGGAGAAATATTATAATCTTTGTATAACTATTTTACTTGCTCAGGCCAGAAATAGACTTGACATATCCAACATTTATGCCTTCTTAATTACTATTCCCTGATTGTTGCTAAGTATGGCTGGATTTAAAGATCGTAAATGCTGCTGCTGCTGCTGCTGCTAAGTCGCTTCAGCCGTGTCCGACTCTGTGTGACCCCCATAGACGGCAGCCCACCAGGCTCCGCCGTCCCTGGGATTCTCCAGGAAAGAATACTGGAGTGGGTTGCCATTTCCTTCTCCAGTGCATGAAAGGGAAAAGTGAAAGTGAAGTTGGTCAGTCGTGTCCGACTCTTAGCGACCCCATGGACTGTAGCTTACCAGGCTCCTCTGTCCATGGGATTTTCCAGGCAAGAGTACTGGAGTGGGGTGCCATTGCCTTTTCCAAAGATCGTAAATATTTTCCTTCTAATCTGAACTATCCACAATACAAGGCAGCATTCAGTCATAATCGTTATCTTTTTCTTTCTTTTTTCCATGTTCAAAATGTCATTTCAATTTTCACCTCTTTCTCACTCTTGCCCATTTCTTAATTCAAAAGGTGTTCTTTCTTCACAAGAGAGTCACAGAATGGGAGGCAGCAAGCAGAAGAATTATGTTCTGAAATTCAATAAACACTTCTCTCTTGTGCTGGGGAAGCCTGTAGGCTTGCTGTAGAGAGATGAGGCTAATGGATTAAAACCAATCCACTTTCCTGTCCTTCTGTGACTCTAGTTCAATGCCCATGCTAACACCAGGAATCAAATCATTCCATTTCCCTACACTCTTAATAAATCAAGCTTCTCTGGAGGTCAAAGATGAAAGAGGTGTTTATTTGCATCTCAGTTTAAATCTCTACTCAGTAGCATGCTTCAAAATGGTTCTTCCTGAGAACCTATGTATTTTTATGAAAATGCCAATTACATCTGTTCCCTCAGTGTTATCAGATAAGATACCAATTACATCTGCCCCATTTTGTGAGTGCTTTGTGTATGGAACTTGCAATTTACACAGATCAGACACTGGCTCACCCTAAGGGCTCTGGTGTGTGAAGTCACACTAGTGACTAAAACTAAGGCAAACTTACCCCCTCAACCTCTCAATGTACTTTCCACTCTTTGAATGGGATGTGTTTACTATACGTTGAACTTATGGGTCTTGAGAGGTAGATGAATTTACTCATTCCTTCATTTCTCCATTTTTTCCTGAGAATAGCTGACTTAACTGAGCATTCATAAAGTTCTCTTAGTTGGTACAAATTTTAAAGATGTTCTAGTCTACTCTTTCATTTATAGATGAATTAGTATACATATTTATGTCATTGCAGGTTTCTTGAACACTGATTTATCAAACTTTTACTGGGCATCCTCTATGGTCCTGGCATGTGTCAGTAAGAGAACAGTCATGGAGCCTCATGGAATTTTCACTTATGGCAATGAAAATTGTGAACCTAAACCAAAATATCATGGCAAAAAAAAATTTGCATAATTGCAAGTTACATTAAGTGCTATGAAGAAAAATGCAGAGCAATTTGTGAGTATAAAATAAGGGGACCTAAGTTTTTGGTGGTGGGAGAAATCGGAGAAGTTTTCCCCAAGGAGTTACTACTCTTAGTTGAGACTGGAGGGATTAGTAATGTTATTAAGGAGAAGTCTCTGTGCCTCAATTTCCTCATCTGGAATATGAAGGAATTGGACTGAATTCTCCTCTAGCTCTAAAATGAATTATTCACTAAATTTACAGATAGGGGATTTAAGTTTGACTGGAAAACAGATGTGACTATTATTCAGGAAGTTGCTGGTTTTTACATTTATGTGGATTGTTTATTATATAGTTTGGTAAGAAAAGATACTTAAGACTGGTATTTGGGCACCCAATCTTTTTTCAATATGCTCAAATCAAATCCTCTACCTTGGGCTGAGCTCTCATGGGATTTCCATGGTATCTTTTAATCAAAACTCGAGCATAGATTGTATGAAGGCCCCAGATTTCTCTTTCAATATACACAGAGGGACCGAGAGAGTTATTTCCTTTTCCATATAAAATCATCTCCCCAATGGAAAATATGGTTCAAATTAGGCACCGATTCCATGAATGAGTGCAGTTTGAATGTTCTATGTCAACATTTAAAAGACTATAAAAAATGAGAAATGTACATTTTATGTATTTATGTTAAACTCTGGATTTATTCTCTTTGGAAACATTAGCATCTCAATCCCCACCTGGGTAAAACCATCTTATTTTCACTTGCAGATCATTTCAAGGAAAGGAGTAGGAAGAAAGGTTGCTTTAGAGGCTGATTTTGGGCTGTGAGCACAGTTGGTTCTGAAATTACACTGGTGTGGCCCTTGGGAGCTCAGTGAACTAAACTGGAACATTCTGCGTCCAAAATGAGCAATGATTTTCTGAGACAAGTATTGGCTCAAATTGTTAAAATTCTCCAATATATATTTCTAAATATTTGATATTTTCTACAGCTTGTCTTTAAAAACAGGGATGATTAAGAAACAAGCCTGAGGGGAAACTGAGAAACGGAAATTCATTGCTATGACTTCTTGTCTTTCCCCCTCCCCACCCTAGGACACCCATGGTTGTGACTATATGGCACACACATAATAGTCATAATTTTTGCTAAAAATTATGTCTAGCTCATATGACATAACTTACTATATAAATATTTCATAGCATTACACACATATGCGCATGACTCACTGAAGTCCCAGCAAGACTTCTTGGTGTTCCCCCAAATGAAATAGGAGTGAGCCATCATTTTAGTATATAGAGTCCTTCTAAATTCTGTTTTAACGTTCTGTGAACAAGTTAATCTAGGGATCTTTCTTCTTTTTCTCTTCTAGGAGATAGCTGTTCTTATAATCAATTTTACAGATAGTGACATAAAGACATAAAAGATAGCTATCTTGCTTTTGCACACACACAAGTATTCAAAGTAAGGATTAGAATTCAGGAAATGCTGAGAACACAAATTTTCCCCATGAAAAGTTCACTGTTAATTGCCTGTCATTCAGTGTAGGCTAAGAGTCAATTAGGATCCTATGATAAAAGACCGATCCCATATTTATGAAGGCAAAAAGGAACAACAAACTTGTCAAAACTTCGCCTGTCTAATCTCTCTGTGCTTCCATTCTCCCTGGAAGAAGCTGGTGTGTGTTTGTGTGTGTGTGTGTGAGAGGGGTTGTTCCAGGCAAAGAAAGACTCTCCCAATTGAAGCAGAGTCTCCCCAGAGCCATAGGCAACAGGGGATGTTAAAGTTAAGGAGGGACTTTAGCCAAAACCCTTCCTGATTACTGAAGTCCTCAATGCCAGGGACAGAGGCTGAAAGGTTATAAAATGGGAGGGGACAAAATATGATAGCAAGTCAGGATATCAAAACAAGAGTTTGGATTTGGTTGATAAAAATAGTATAAGTGGATTGGGAAAATATAAGCACGAGATCATTGGCTTAACCTTCAAGCATGATCTTTGGCCTAGGTCAACTTAAACATTGCTGAAAGTAAAAGTCACTCAGTCATGTCCGACTCTTTGCGACCCCATGGACTATACAGTATGTGAAATTCTCCAGGCCAGAATACTGGAGTGGGTAGCCTTTCCCTTCTCCAGGGGATCTTCCCAACCCAGAGATCGAACCCAGGTCTCCCACATTGCAGGCTGATTCTTTACCAGCTGAGCCACAAGAGAAGCCTATTGCTGACATATTTGTTAAATTCAATGCATCAGGGTGACAATATCAAAGATTAAGATAACTAGAAAATCATTGAGTATAATCTCTATAATTTCTTCTAAAATAAATATTGCCCTCCCCCCAGGTTGGATCAGTACTTGGGATCACAACAGTGACAACACTATGTAGTAAGTTCCCTAGTATTTGAAACATAGCTAACCAGATCTCTTTATTAAAAGATGCTGCAGCATCGTACTGATGACAACCAATGGAGACCCACTATATCCCCAACCATCATAATATCCAAAACTATTTCATCAAGAAAAATTATGCTATATTTAGTGAGTTTTCATGCATTTGTGATATGATAGTTCTTTGCTAACATTTATGGTATAGATAATCTCTTAAACAGATTGCTTAAGCAGAACATTCTATCATACAGTAAACTTTTATTACACTTAAGAAAATAAGTTTTAGTTTTCCAGACTACTAAGTGATTGATTGTTTAATTCATCAACAGGCATTTATTGGGTACTTAATGTATTCCAGGCACTGGCCAGGGACTGAAGTTTAAAGACAAATAAATTCAGTGTCTAGACTCAAGAATCTGCCCTTTAGTGGCAGGAAGAACTGAGCCACCAACATAATACAGACTGAAATGTCCTGTAGAGGCAGACACAGGATACTTCAGAAATCTGCAGAAGGTAGGGAGTGTTTAGTTGATCCATGGTGAAGGGCTAGTTAAGGGAAGATTTAACTAGTCATTTTCCTTGAAATGATTAAGCAAAAATAGAAGCAGTGGAGGAAGAGTATTTTGAGCAGAGAGAAAAAAAATCTTTGTAAACTTCAGTAAACATAGCATGTAAGTAATTCATGGTGTATTGAGGGAACAAGGTGCAGGGAAGAAAAAATGAGGCTAAGAAGTAAGCCAGGGTAGACTGAATGAATCTTATATCCTTAGAAAATATAGGAATTTTAGGGTGTGTTTGTGTGTGTGTGTGTATGTATGTGTTTGTGTGTGTGTGTATGTGTTTGTTTGTGAAAAAGTTCAAAATACCCCTCACCATGTTCATTTAATTGAAAAATAATATTTTATTGGTCAGGATTTATGTGTATATATAATTACCTACTTCTTACCCCCAATTAAGACTGAAAGATTTCATTTCAGAAAGCTGACGGAACATTTTAGGGTGAAAAAAAAGAAATACTTTGATGTTTGGAATCAGATGGATCTGAGTTTGAATTTTGACTCTTTTACCTCTTGGCTCTGTAACCTTGAGAAAAGCCACTAAGTTGTTGTCAGTAGAGATGAAAGGTTGTTGTGAATTTTAAATAAAATAAAACACAGAAAGATTTTATCCTGGGGTTTGCAATGTGCAACAATAGTTAATTATGTGTTTTTCACAAGTGTGCTCTTTATCTCCCATTACTACACTTGTTATTAGAAACAATAGCGTGGATAATAATAGGAGAGGAGTAATCAACTCGGCACTAAGTATATAACTTCAAATAAAATATGGATTTAGGACCAATCACAATAAAACTTACCTCCCCTCACAGACTACCACAACATATATCCATACCCTCTGACTTCATCGTCCCCATCATTCAAAGTCCTTGGGCAAATCTGGACATCTAAAATCTCTCCTATGTGGTAGCTCCTGGTTTCCTGCCCCCTCAGAATAAGACTGTATTTGCCAGACTTATTCAACCCTCATTAAAAGCTAGTGCTCCATTAATTTTTCTTGGTGAGCTCACTGTTTAAGAAACTTGAGAATGTGCAATCCTTTACAGCTTAAATATTTTCATCATTATAGGAAAATATCAATTAGATCTTGTTATGTATCAAGCAGTAGAAACCAACTCTGGTTGACTTTTCATTCTTTCTTTCTTTCTTTTCTTTCTTTTTCTTTTCTTTTCTTTTTTTTTTTACAGAAAGGGCTTTATTGGAATGCAGGTCATGTACAAAATAACCTACCCATTTACAGTGTATGGTTAAACGTTTTTGTTATATTCACAGATTTGTTCAACCAAACCATCACCACAATCGAAAAAAAATGGAAACCATACTAGAAAAATATTGAGAATGCCACAAAATGATGGGATCAGGCTTGGAACTAGTCTAGAATCAAGATAGCTCTGTGTGGTGTGGACATGGTTTCATAACTAGAAGAGTCTAGTAGGGTACCACTGCAGCAATGACAATCTCAAATAGGCTTCTTGGGGTCTTAAATATCTAGCTAAAGTTCAGTGTCCTGGAGAAACTTTCAAATTGGCTATGATAACCATCTGATTGTACTGAGTCTTCAAGAGTGTGTATGTGTTTGTGCATGTTAGTCGCTCAGTCGTGTCCACTCTGCAACCCATGGACTGTAGCCCACCAGGCTCTGCTATCCATGGGATTCTCTAGGCAAGAATACCAGAGTAGGAAGTGGAAACAAATTTTACCACCCACATTGCCTATACCCAATGTTGGAGGAAGTTGTTCCCCAATAGACAAATAGAGTGCTAGGGAAGAGGCCTAGGTGCTGAGACCCAAATGACAAATGCATACAACCAAGATGGTTAGATATTAATAAAATACCAAAAGCATATCTTAAAGATGATATTTCAGAGTAGAAGGACAATTTAGGGGGGACTTGGGGATAGTGGATTTTATAGACAGCTCATTGTACTGGGAACATTGGTTACTGAGTATTTGGGTACCAACTGAGACCAAAATATCTTGAGGATCTAGTTCCCTGATAGAATCACAATGTACGTTATAGATTTTGAAAATGTGAAATTCCCTTCTCTTCTTTTTATTTCTTTCATTTGATCCTGCTGAAATGGTTACTTCTGTGCAATATTGTTTATGAGTCTATTTCACCATGAGAGAAGCAGAGAAGGGATAATAATCCACAAGATGTCTATTTGTCACCAGATATTTTCAACCTCCTTTCACAGTTATTGCAAAATAGATTCCCAATTGGCTGAAAGTTACATTAAAGTCTTTATGGCCACTTCAATTCTGACATCTTATGATTTTCCAACTTTTTTTTTTTTTAATTTCCCAACTTTTTAGTGAACTTTTACACATAGAAAGAAAACTCCACAAGGAGTCACTAGACATCTATGAGACTTTGCAAAACTGCAGAAAAGAACCTTTAGTTAAAAATGCAATAGTACTATAACACAAGCTAGAGTTTCCCTTGGTAGTCAAATGAGCCTGGAAATAGCCAAGCCTCAATGTGTATAATCATAATGTAGGAAACACTTGGAGGTGACATTAATTTTATTTCACTCCTGGGTTTTTGATACTTTCTTTCAAGGCATTTTTTGGCATTTCATGAGGATACCCTACATTCTCTGAGAAACGTGGTCACAAATAAACTTAGAAGTCCAAAACAAAGTTCAAACCAGACCCCCAAAGTGAATCAAAGGTATATTTATTTTCATCTTATGTATTTATTTATTCCTAGGTTCATCCCCAAACTGGGATAGCTTAATAAAAATGCAGGAACATCTGTGCTGTACTTTGCAATCCAGTGGACTGTAGCCCACCAGGCTCCTCTGTCCATGGGGAATTCTCAAGGCAAGGAATACTAGAGTGGGTTGTCATGCCCTCCTCCAGGGGATCTTCCCGACACAGGGATTGAACCCAGGTCTCCCTCATTGCAGGAGGACCATAAGATGATGCAAATGGTAATGATCAAATAAAAACATTGTGTTAAACATCCATTATGTTTCGATTTTAATGTATAAGTATTAGTTACCTTCTACTGCTTCACAGTCCTACTAGTGATCTCACTGAAATCAGCACAAATAATCTTTCCCTGTTGAAGAATACTGATACCAACAGACCATGAGTTTCATGCTTATCCTGGTGTAGATTGTGAGGAAAAGAAGTGTGAACTACCTGGAGCAGAAAGTTCTGGTGATGTTTTCAGACTGCTGGCTACATAGCCTCATCAAAGTGAAACTCCTTTTTGGTTACATGCTGAGCCCTAAACCCTTTATGACTTAGTTATCCTCTTGTCCCACCTTTTTGGGCCCTTTATGCAAATGGAATAGCTCAAAATTGTCAAAATAAATATCCAATAACATTTTAATAGGTTTGCCTAACATTTTCCCTTCCATTCCTAAGGATAGGTCCACACTGGACATTTACAAAAATATATTTATTATTTATTTGGCTTCTCTGGGTCTTAGTCGGAGCATGTGGGATCATCGATCTTCATTGCAGCAGCGGGAGCTTTAGTTGCAGCATGCGAACTCTTAGAGCAGCATGTGGGATCCAGTTCCCTGACCAGGGATTGAACCTGGGCCCTCTGCACTGGGAGCATGGAGTCTTAGCCACTGGACCACCAGGGAAGTCCCAACATTGAACACTTAAGAGCCCAGCAAGGCAAAGATTGTGCTTTGGGAGCAAAGTTGACATTACACTGGTCTTTTGGCTGCTAGTCCAGTGTTCATCTATACAGCACCTGCTCTAATGGAGCAAGAGTGACTGTCATGATAGGAAACTGAATTCCACATATTTGGGCAAGCAGAACTCTATGGTATTCTTTGTAATCATTCATTCATAGATCAATTATTAAGAACTTTCTGTATGTCAGATACTATGGGAGGCATTGGCAATATGAAGAGTAACAGATATTTGAATCCTGGCTTTGAAGGACTCACATTAATGGTGGCAGTAGGTAAATCAATATGCCTTACAGCAATGTCATTAGTGCCATAGCTAAGGTACATATAGGAACAGAGAGGAAATTCCTTAAGTTTGGTTGAGGAAGAGTTTTCAGAGGCAATACATTACATGTGTATTTTGAAAGAAGAGTTTGAGTTTGGCTAAGTGGAAGGGATCCCTATACAGAGCGAAGAACTGAGACTAAGGCGGAGGGTCAGTGAAGCTAGTCCCTTATTTGACAAACAGTATACTTTATTTGGGTGATGATATAACAGTTAAGAGCCAAAGCCAAGCTTCCTGGGTTTATATGCTAATGCTTATTAACTCTGGATGGTGAGATTGGCTGCCTTCTCAGTGCCTTAGTTAATCCATTTGTAAAATGAGAAGAATACTCTTAGAGTCATACTTACTCCATAGGTTTGCTGAGAGAACTAGAACAAAGTCAAGAATGTAATAAGTCAGTTTTGTGTTAGCTGCTGTTGTCTCACTACAACCGAGCTCAGGAGGTGGAAAGGCAGAGTTGGGACCGGGTGCATCACTGGTTGGCAGGAGCCAGGCAATAAAGATTTTTCAAGTCTGAAAAGCTTGACCCTGCACACTGATGGGTTAACATTTATGGACTGCCAATTAGAGAGTCATATGGTCGACCATTTCTCCATTTATAAACAAGAGGTTTAAGGAAAATCAGACCAGAATCCAGAGTATGTGTGCACTCTGAGAATGCATAGAATGTGCTTATTAGGCAACCTTTAACTTGACTTCATCTTTTCAATGTTGTAAACAGATGTGCTAAGTTGACTGGTGTCTTATCTGCTCTAACAATTAGGTTGCAGAGAAAGACATGGTCCAAGTACTTTAGTCCAGAGGAATGGATACATGAAGTGGGTAATGTGACTAAGGCAGTGTATCATCCTCTAATTGCTGAACTAATAAAATGTATGCTTTGAAAGTGTTTCCAGGTGCCTGCAAATGCATGTTTGAAAAGTCATCAGAGCCCATAGTACCTTTCCCTTCCCTCTAATAAAATCACATTTTTTCCCATTAATACCTTATTAATAATTCCTTAACCATGAAAAGCATATTCTTAATGGACTTATTAAAGATGTTAAAATAAAAATAACTGCTAAAACATAATTTTGGATTTGAGCTTCTACTTCCAATTATGTACATAACATTAAATATAGTGTGTAATATGAAATACTTTATAAAAATGAAGTCACATTGTACATTCTATATTTAACATGCTTCTTTCCACTTAACACTGCACTGAGCTGTTCCTGCTTCACTGAATATTCTTTCCTGTTTTCAGTCTTAATGGAAACATACAGCTTTATCATTCAGCTGTAATGTGATTTCTTTAACTCTTGGACATTTACGTGGTAAGATTTTACTGTTATAAATTAGTATAACAACAAACACTCTTGTGGCTATATCTTTGCCCATGTCTATGATTTATTTTCCTCAGGATTATTCACAAGGAACAGTTTTCAAGCTTTAACTGGTTGCATTGCAACCATTGGTCAGGCCTGGGTTCTTCCTTAGAAATGAGGTGCCTTGAGTGTACTTCTGCAGGGCTTCTCACATCAGATGTACTCTCCCCATGGTGAGAGGAGAGCAGTTTCCCTGGAAGATCATGGAGTCGTGTGTGAATGGGATGATGGGCGGTTCCCTGCTGTTCTGCAGCCTGGGTTCAGCGACCACAGAGAAGGCTATTTTGAAAAATTCTGCTTTGTGTACAATCTGGCACTGGAGACAGGCCTCGCATCATCACTCATGAATTTCCACTTTAAGCCCACAACTGCTTTTCAATTTGCAATTCTATAGCCAGAGAACAAGAACAAAATGAAAGTCTTAATCCTTAATGAAGATGTATGACACTAAAATGTTTTTGAGTATTCCTTAATGTCATTATGCTCTCAGTGGAAACTCATTTTTCTTTCCTTTGGTAGAACCTAAAGAATTGAAGAAATATTTCCTTTCCAAATCAGATGCAAGTGCTCAGATATCTGAGGAGGCAGGGGCAAGGAACAAATGACTAGAGTAATCCAGATCTCTTTTCTCTATTAAAATCTACTTTCCTTTGATGAAAATATATTTAACTATAGCCTAGGTGTAAATAGATTATAATTATATTATTATAAATATTTATATTTATTTACTTACAAAACATCAGACAAAACATGTTTTGTTTTTTTAATCATTATATATAAATATATAAAATAATATAAAAATATATAAAATATATAAAAGTTTAAAAAGTGACTGCCACTGTCAGAGAGTAAGGAACAAGATAAAGTCATCTGTAATTTCACCACCCAGAGATAACCATTGTTAACATTTTCCTTATTAAATACATTTAAATAAAACAAAATTAGACCAAATTAATTACTGTTTAATATCTACTTTTCATTTAGCAATAAATCATTAAAGAAACTTTCAAGGAATTAGGTATTCTTTTATTTCATTTTTAAAACATACACAATATCTCATTGTATTGATTTCTTTATCCAATCCTCTGTGTAAGTTTAGCTGGGTTAAAAAAAATACATCATAAACATTTTTGCTATGAGCAACTTGTAGCTATATTTTGTTCACAGCTCTAATTATTTCTTGAAAAAACTGCCTTCAGGAAGATTGTATCAGTTTACACCATCACTAAGCCGGTATATGAGTTTTGCTATCCCTTGTCAACACTGGCTATTATCAAAAACAGACAAACAAAAAAGAATCCTTACTAAATAGCGTATTTTACTAAATAGTTATTATAATTTGCATTTCTATGATCATTGAGCATACAGTTTTGTCCTAAGGGGTCATCATTTTCAATTACTCACAATTAAAAGAAATACTTGCTTATCAATTTACTTTCCAGAATGCCATTTCACTGGGCATTCTGATAGGCTGTAGCTAGACAGAATACTGTATCTTCAAACATTTATAGGTGCAAGAGGGAGAGGTTTTCCTATAATTATCAATATATAATTTATAATAACTATATCTAAATTATTAATGATCTATGTCTTTTGAAACTGAGGCCTCCAAACGGTAACATGCTTCCAAGATTAGTGTCAGGAAATTGGGGTTGCAGTTGACTCCTGCCCCCAGTAATTCTGTTGCACTTCCTTGGAGGAGAATGATCACATGCACTGACACGTTTCGCCCAGGAGTGGTGGGGAGAACGTTTGAAAAGCACGGGTAGGTTTTTCTAACTGCAAGAAGCAATCAGTTGCACAAAGAACAATAGTTAGGAAACTAAGCCCTCGGAGGGCGGCTTTAACTTGCGCAGTAACAAGTTCAGAGACGCTCTGTGTCTCAGGTGTTCAATAATGAGAGGCGGGGGTGGGGGGGCGCTAGGAAGGGGGTTGCCATGGCGATGCCTAGCCGCACGTGCCGCGCAGAGAAGGGCGGTGCTGGGGTGACCTTCTGCAGAGTTAAATGAACGCGCGGGTCGCCTCGCCTTGGCCTTGGGAGGTGCCCCAAACGCGGGGCACCTTGGCCGCGTCTCGCCTGCTGCTGGGAGGCGGACGCTCCCTGGCGGCCGGGCAGCTTGCGAGGGCAGCCTGTCCTTGGCCTTGAGCATCCCTCCTCCCGCAGCCGCGACGCCGGCAGCCATTTTAGCGCGGCTCTGATTCCTGGGCCCCTAACGGCCCAGGGCTCAGTGGTACCCAGATCCGTCCAAGCCCCGCGATGGGAGGCGGGCGCCGCGCAGAGCCGGCTCACCCCCGCGCGCCCTTGACCCTTCTCATCTCCCGCTCAGCTTCGCCCCCCGCGGGCTTGCTTTTTCTGCTCGTTTGTTTGGTGCCGGGAGGGGATCTGGAAATTGAATTCCCGGCAGACTGGGATGCGATTTCACATCTCGCTCTGGCTGTGAGTACGCTAGAGCAAAGGAGACGCAGATGTGATATGAAAGTGAAGGCTGCAGTTTCACTTGGCAAGGGCTTTTTTATTACATACATCATTTGCATTTTGCTGCAGTGAGTTCGGAAGGCAAACCTCCGCGGACTTGCCTAGAATTAAGAGGGATAATTCACACACTTTAAAGGATGGCAAGCAGATATTAATTTGTGGTACTTGCCCAGAAAGGAGAAAACACTCATGTCACTCCGCTGCTGTGGGAGATGCAAAGCAGGTCCTGGGTGAAAGTTTGCTTTATTAAATTCGGTCACAGTGCCTGCTTTAGGAATTTCATTTTCCACCTGATGGATGGAGTGACACTAAACCGTGGCATTTTGTTGGTCTGCACCGCGTTTTTATGTCTGCTCTATGACATAGTTTAGTCCGAGAGTGGTCTGAGTTTTTGACACTGGAAGCAGTGACTTCTGTAATTATGGTGATGTAATCTAACGTTAAATCCTTTGGGAGGCAGGAGCTTAGGCGGATAAAGATTGTTAAAGACAGTGATGATGAGGGTTGGAGGTATAAAAAAGATGACAAAGCAAAAAGATTTCCACTGCCTTCAAACTAGAGGCAAAGCTCGTTTATAATTCTCCTAGTTACAGAATCTAAGAGCTAAAAAAAGGTTCACTGAGGTCATCCTATCTGGCTCTGTCGTTTTGCAAATGGAGAAATACAGATTTGAAAAGGTCAATCATTAATTTCCCAAGGTCACAAACGCCTGAGAAGGTAGACCTGCTTTTCTAGTTTGACTACACTAGGTCAAATAGCACTATATGGGATTTACTGCATTATTAAATCAGTGATTCTCAAACTTTTGATCTCAGGCCCCTTCACACTCTTAAAATATTTTTGAAGACCCCAAAGAGCTTTTACTTTTCTGACATATCGATCAATGTTTATCGTATTGGTGGTTTAGTTGTTCAGTCTGTGTCCGACTCTTGCAACCCTATGGGCAGTAGCCCACCAGGCTCCTCTGTCCATAGTGTTTTCCAGGCAAGAATACTGAAGTGGGTTGCCATTTCTTTCTCTGTTTATCATATTAGAATAAGTATTAATGAATCCACTTAGTATATAAATGAAAAAAATACATTATTACATTAACTATTAAAAACAAAAAAGTCAACTGAGCAAATTACAAAGATCTTTATTGGCTTTATTCAGTGATCGATTCGTGAATCAGCCAACATTCAATCTAGCAGAGAGAAAGGCATACCAGGTATACAAGGTAGAGGTTTTTTTAGGTCGAAGTGAGCAAGAGTAAGGGGATTGCACTAGGCAAAAAAGCAGGTTGATTATTGCAAAGTTACTTTATTATTGTAGGGGTTTATCCGGCAAGTTGCCTAATTAATGCTGATCAGAAGGTTCCTGATTGACTGGTTTAAGATTTCATTTTTGTGGGAGCTGAAACTGTAATTAGGTCTTCACTTGGGGAAGTGGAGTTTAGCATAAGCAACTCCATTTTGAGCTTATTATCTTGTCTTTAGCATAACACAACACTTTTTTTTATGAAAAACAACAACAACAATAAAAGCTAGTGAGAAGAAGGGCATAATTTTACATTTTTTAAAAATTACTTTAATATCTAGCTTATAGTTGGAATCTCATATCTGTTTCTGCATTCAATCTGTTCAAATCTTTGTTTTGGTTAATATTTATGTAGAAAATCTGTTCTCTCACATTAAGAAGGAGGACTTGGTAGACCACCTGACAGAGTATTGTGGACTCTCAGGAAGTCATGTGATAGTAAATAGTATGATAACCAGCTCATCAAGGAGGAAGGAAAAGCCCCATTGGTAGCATTTGCCAATATTTCTGCTGTAAATCTTCCCAAAATGAATGATAATGAAGAGTTGGGAAGAAATGCATAGTAGCACACTGTTAGATGTTTCTACATAGAACTACAATAGATTTAATAACCTCAAGAACTTAGAATACTAAAATGCAGTAAGATATTTAGGAAATGGTGGGTTTTGAGTACTTATTACCTTTATTTTTATATAACTAAATTGCAAGTTTTTATAATTTAATTTTTAATAACTGTCATATTTAACAGCTGGCTCATAAAATTCTCAGAAATGTGATAGTTGTTGCTTGTGAGATAAGAGAAGTTTCTCCAGCACACCACTATCTCAAGGGGTCCTCAGACCATACTCAGAGAACCATTGTATCAAATTAATTCAACAAACATTTATGAAGCATTTATTTTGTGCTTGTGTCTGGATGTCACATAGATTGAAATCTAGAAATAAAACAAATAATATCAAAGTTAGAGAAAACAATTAGCAAAAGTATTCATTAGAATTATTTTAATCTGAGTCATGTATCTGGTTTCTTTATTATTCTCCCCTATTCCTACCCCAAATGATGATATGTTTGAATTTCCTCTAGAAGAGGTAGATGCTACTATTTTATATTTTGTAGTAGGGCTGTAGGCTGAGTCAATATTTTCATCTGACAGCTGTGATCTGGATATCAGATCTCTCTAAAGGTAAAATATTATCATCTTTACTGGCAGAAGTATATAAACTGCCATGATTTATGAATTTAACCTTCTTTCAACAGACAGTAGGAATTGTTTGGTCTTCAGTACAACCATAGTGTTTCCAGATTAAAGGATGCATACTCATGGTGAATGTGTGAAATATATACTGGCATGGTAGAAAATTAGTCATTTAATGATTATTTATTGATCATCTGCTCTGGGCTAGGAGCTGGTGATCTTACCACACTGAGTAGCCACTCACAGCTTAAGGTCAACGTTGATGAAGCACTCAAGCATTCCCTGAGCACTGGAACTGGTGTCCAATAATACTGCCCTGACCACCATGAGGGCAGAGAGTAGGAGTGCATGGGGCTGTTTTTCATTCTATTCTCTAGCTTCCCAGCTACATTACCTGTGAACACACACATACACATCTTCTTTAGGGACAACTTGAGTTGCATTTGATTTGGTTGCTGCCATGCAGCATCTGAAATAATTTAGCAATAAAATATTTTGTTGTTGGTTTAAATGTCATCTAGAAATGGAAAGTAATTAAATTGCAAGAGACCTGGCAAGAACCTTTCCAAAGGTCCTTGTTCTCTAAAAACCTGGGCTCTGTGCTTCTGCCAAGCACTGGAATTGCCAGAATGTGCTTCCATTTTAGCGGCTTCAATCTCTCAACGGTGGCCCTGCTTGGTGTAGCTGGTCACCATTTATCAAAGCATACCTCTGAAAGATGTGTGAGTTAGTTGTCAGCTTTGGAAAAATGTCTATTATGGTTAGAAAGTTAAAGTCTTCAATTTAATATTCCAGGCCCTCTTTGTTTTGTGCCTTTCCTCATCATCTGGGATTCTAGAAAAGAAAGAGCCAGGGATGAAGCTGGAGAAATGAAAACTGTTTCATGCAACTTCCATGGCCTTGGTTCCACACCTACTCATGGGAGTGGATGGAAGCTTGGGGCTGTTTTTCAGAATAACTAACTCTGGGTCAGTTTATGAGAAGTTGGATTCAAATACTGTTTTCCTGTTGTTCTAAAATAAGTTCATATCAAACATAAAAAGCTATAAAAGTTCACAAAAGCTCAGAGTCTGTTGACATTAAAGCTAGGTATCTGAGTGACAGGACCTCTCCACATCTTCACTGGAGAGGCAGTTTGTTGGAGGAACTTAATTAAGAACATGAGCTTTGCAGTTGGACAGAAATGAATTCCTCCTTAGTCACTTAGTAGATCCTTAGTACCTTGGGTACATAACATTATGTCTTTAAGACTAAATTCCTTCAACTTTAAAATGGGAATTTATTCATGCAACTAAGTGTCTATCACCCACCTAGTATGTGCCAGGCACTCTCTTAGGCACAGGCGATACCAATGAATAAGATGGATACAGACCCTATTCTCATGGTTAATAATCGATGGTTGGAGACACACAATAGCAATAATTACAAATATAGAATAGAATGTAAATAAGGAATAAAAGTTGTCAAGTGGCAGTTTCTTAAATGTTAATTGCAATGTAGAATCCAAAGTCATATCAATAAACTTTTCATATTCTGTTACAACAATAACCTTGGTCTGTTTTTCACTTTCAATGGATTTTTTTATCTACTCATGATTTTATAATATCATGCATTGGTCATTTGGAAAACATTGGTTCACTGAGTTATGTGTACACACAACATAAAAAAAAATCACATTTGTTAATATCACCACAGTTGTTATGAGAAAAGTCTTTAAGTATCTGGAAGCTTTCAAGCTCGTGGTGGCATGTACAAATTTTTAAAATTCTGAGTTTTTCTGGGAAACTCAAATTTTATTACTGGCAACAAATATTGTCAGTTGTTTTCATTGCAGTGAGAGATTCATTTGGTTTACTTTTAGAAAATGTCTGCCAAATACCCAAGTTTCTAGGTTGTGCTTTTGAATAGAAATGCTGTTCCATGAAAAAAAAAAAAAAAGCTAATTATGTTCTCAGTTCAGTCATCTTAGTTCTTTTCTTTGAGAAAATCATACTTTGTGTGCAACAGAAGTGTTTTATGTGTACTACCCATTTCATCACATGAAATATTGAGAAAGTGTATACTCAAGAGTAGAGGCTTCATAAAATTAGTACATTTTATTACTTCATCAAGGATATCCTTAAGCTTGTTTTTTTTTGTAATTATTTTTTGTCTTTGTGTCCTGTGGTTGCATGGCACTAAGAAATACAGTGACCACTAGTACAGTTAATGCCAATGATTTGATTCATACTAAGGCACTAAGGAGAGAAGGCAATGGCACCCCACTCCAGTCCTCTTGCCTGGAAAATCCCAAGGACGGAGGAGCCTGGTAGGCTACAGTCCATGGGGTCGCTAAGAGTCGGACACGACTGAGCGACTTCACTTTCACTTTTCCCTTTCATGCACTGGAGAAGGAAATGGCAACCCACTCCAGTATTCTTGCCTGGAGAATCCCGGGGACGGCGGAGCCTGGTGGGCTGCCGTCTATGGGGTCGCACAGAGTCGGACTCGACTGAAGCAACTTAGCAGCAGCAGCAGCAAGGCACTAAGGATTGTATCTGCTGCTGCTTTTGCACTGTTAGTATAAATGTCAATACAGTGAAAAAGGCAAATATCATCTTAGTGTTAGTATGCAAATATTGTTCTCCTCACGGACTCCCTAAAGGAGTCTCAGAGGTCCCCTTTGGACTGCAGAGGACGTTTTGAGAACCTCTGCTAGAGGGAAGTTACATCAGGAGGAAGTGGTAGAGAGTAGCTTGGGAAGAGTAGGCAGCAACTTTAACTTGGGTAATCAGGAAAAACATCTTTGAGAAGGTGAAATTTAAGCTGAGAAACACCTGAAGGATGAGAAGGAATCAGCCAAACAAAGACTCAAGGAATAGAGAGCAGATGGAGGAAACAGCTAATGCCAGAAGCTCTGAGATGGGAAATTCAAGGACTGGAAAGGTCATATGGCTGGGACAAAGTAAGCAAAGGAAGATTTCAATAAGATGAGCTTAATGAATTAAAATAATCACAGTATCTAAATCACAGAATTAATATTTAAATGAAATAGTGCTTATAAAGTGCTTTGCTCCATGTCTTTCCTCTAATTAGCACCCAATATATGGTAGGCTGTGTTCCTCATGAATGTGGTAAAGTTGATGTGCTCTATAAACCTTTAAGTCTGTTTTCTCTAACATGTACAAGTCTTGAGGCGTGAAAGTGAGGTTACTGTCTTCCTTTTAAGGAAAATATTGTCAAGGCACACATGAAACTCACAATATTCTAACATTCAGCTTACCAAATCTACAGCCTAAACAATTGAGCTAAGGAATACTATTATTTTTTATTCAAAGTTTAAAAAGATTTTAACGTATATATGTTTCTTAAACTAAATGTTTAGCTTAGTAACTATAGAGACATTTGAGATCCCCGAATGCTAGAAACTAGTAGAGGACATAAAATGAGATATATTCCTGAAGGAAGAGGGATATTCATTCTTGCTCAGCCCACATTTTGTGTATGTTACGTTTACCAGATAACTTGTTTTTCATGATTGCCTCAGATCTTTCAGACATTAAATAAGCAGAATGTAGCCTGCTGGTCATGCTTTGGTCAGTGTCATGTTATGACAAGACCTTATATCTTTGTTCATTTGATTATAATTCATTCAACCACCATTAACTGAAGTTCATCATAGACTCAAAATTGTTCTGTAAGTGGGAGATATAGAGATGCAAGACATACTTGTATATTAAGGCGCTCCCATTCTGGGAGACGAGACAGATAAATAAAAAGAAACATGGTTTGTATTAAGTGTGTACCAAGTGGAAGTTTAGCCGAAAGACAACTAAATCTTTGTTGTAGACTGGAGGAAGGAAGCCTGGAGATCCTTAAGGAAGTCTTCCTTAAAAAAGGTGGTGTTTAAGCTCTCTTTAAAGGATAAATGACAATGACCAAATGGTAAAGCAAAAATGGTACCAAAGTTAAACAGTCATGGATGACTTTATTCAAGGCTCTTACAATTAAAGAGAGAGGCAAGAATTCAGTGTGAACTCAACCCCACTGAAACAAAAAGCAGCAGTTTTTAAGTTCCAAGGTAAGCTGGTGGATAGGGATTTACTTACTGTATGAGATGTAAATATACCCCCAAGATGTTTGAAATTTATGCTGAAAGTGAGG
Source organism: Giraffa tippelskirchi (assembly GCF_054371585.1). Taxonomy (NCBI): domain Eukaryota; kingdom Metazoa; phylum Chordata; class Mammalia; order Artiodactyla; family Giraffidae; genus Giraffa; species Giraffa tippelskirchi. The sequence goes on from NC_137284.1 coordinate 25,817,846, forward strand.
CTCATTGTTGAAAGATTTTAAAAGCAAGATAAAGAAATGATGAAAGTTTAGTTTTAGGTAAACCATTCTGGAAGCAATTGAATGGAGGAGTGCTTCACCAGAGGCAGGGAAATCTATTATGAAGGTTTTTAGTAGCCTAGGTATGGAGGGGGAGAAGGCAATGGCAACCCACTCCAGTACTCTTGCCTGGAAAATCCCATGGACAGAGGAGCCTGGTGGGCTGCAGTCCATGGGGTCGCGAAGAGTCGGACATGACTGAAGCAACTTAGCAACAGCAGCAGCAGCAGGTATGGAGGGGAAAAAAGCCTAGGAAAAGAGAGATGGGGACAAATCTCAGAGATATTTAGAAAGTTGAGTGAACGGCATCTGCTTATGGTACAAAGTAGAGAAGAAAGGCATCTGGCATGACCATGACTCCCCTCTTAGATAGTGGCACCAGTAACTGAGCCTTGCAGTTTGGGGAGGGGGAGAAGGGTGTATAGTAGAAGAAAAGTTGAACTCAGTTGCTGATACAATGAGTCTCAAGTTTCTGCGGGACATTCAAAGAGAAATTGTCAATAAGAAGATTGGATATACATGCCTGGACCTCAAGGAAGTGGATAAAGATAGATGTTTGGGAGTCTTCAGCATTTAGGTGGGCAGATGGCCAAAGCTGGGATAAAGGAAGAAGAGCATCAGAACATGTGGACAGAACTCTAATTTACACTGGGTGGAGAGAAGAAAAGGAGCCTGTGAAGGAGGATCCAGAGCAGTAGATGGCCAATCAGGAAACAGTGATGTTTTAGACCAACAAAGAACTGGACAGCTAAGCTAGAAGCCAGTGCTTCCCATCCTTTAATATGTTTCTGAGTCACGTTTTTGTTTAAATACAGATTCTCATTCAGTAGTTCAGAGTTGGGAACTGCATTTCTAACAAGTTCCCAGCTAATACCAATGCTGCTGATTCACACTTTGAGCAGCAAGGTTCTAGGACACAGAAAATTCAAAACAATTGATGTTGATAGTTTTATGCTTAGGGAAAGGCAGAGGAATCAGTGGCTGTGAAGAAAAGCAATCCGGTATTTAAAGTTGAGACAACACTCCTTTTTTCAAGTATATTTAATGAGCTCTTAAGTTCAGGACCACTTTCTCTGAAATTTAAAATATGCTAGGTCTATTTGTCAGGGGGCCGGCGGTGGCGGCCGACGGGGGCTAGGCCGGGCCGGGGGCGGGGGCCGACAGGGGCTAGGCCGGGCCGGGGGCTGGGGGCCGGGGGCGGCGACCGGCAGAGCCTAGGCCGAGCGGGGGGCCGGGGACGGCGGCCTACAGGTCCTAGGGCGGGCTGGAGGCCGGGGGCGGCGGCCGACAGGGGCTAGGCCGGGCCGGGGGCCCGGGGGCGGGGGGCGGCGGCCGACAGGGAAAACTAGCTAATGTGATCACACGGGCCACAACCTTGCCTATCTCAATGAAACTAAGCCATGCCGTGTGGGGCCACCCAAGACGGATGGGTCATGGTGGAGAGGTCTGACAGATTGTGGTCCACTGGAGAAGGGCATGGCAAACCACTTCAGTATTCTTGCCTTGAGAACCCCATGAACAGTAGGAAAAGGCAAAAAGATAGGACACTGAAAGATGAACTCCCCAGGTCAGTAGGTGCCCAATATACTAATGGAGATCAGTGGAGAAATAACTCCAGAAAGAATGATGGGATGGAGCCAAAGCAAAAACGATACCCAACTGTGGATGAGACTGGTGACAGACGCAAAGTCCGATGCTGTAAAGAGCAATATTGCATAGGAACCTGAAATGTTAGGTCCATGAATCAAGGCAAATTGGAAGTGGTCAAACAGGAGATGGCAAGAGTGAACGTCGACATTCTAGGAATCAGCGAACTAAGATGGACTGGAATGGGTGAATTTAACTCAGATGACCATTATATCTACTACTGTGGGCAAGAATCCCTTAGAAGAAATGGAGTAGCCATCATGGTCAACAAAAGAGTCCGAAATGCAGTATTGGATGCAATCTCAAAAATGATAGAATGATCTCTGTTCGTTTCCAAGGCAAACCATTCAATATCACGGTAATCCAAGTCTATGCCCCAACCAGTAATGCCAAAGAAGCTGAAGTTGAACGATTCTATGAAGACCTACAAGACCTTTTAGAACTAACACCCAAAAAAGATGTCCTTTTCATTATAGGGGACTGGAATGCAAAAGTAGGAAGTCAAGAAACACCTGGCGTAACAGGCAAGTTTGGCCTTGGCGTACAGAATGAAGCAGGGCAAAGGTTAATAGAGTTTTGCCACGAGAACGCACTGGTAATAGCAAACACCCTATTCCAACAACACAAGAGAAGACTCTACACGTGGACATCACCAGATGGTCAACACCGAAATCAGATTGATTATATTCTTTACAGCCAAAGATGGAGAAGCTCTATACAGTCAGCAAAAACAAGACCGGGAGCAGACTGTGGCTCGGATCATCAACTGCTTATTGCCAAATTCAGACTTAAATTGAAGAAAGTAGGGAAAACCACGAGACCATTCAGGTATGACCTAGATCAAATCCCTTATGAGTATACCGTAGAAGTGACAAATAGATTTAAGGGTCTAGACCTGATAGACAGAGTGCCTGATGAACTATGGACAGAGGTTCGCAACATTGTACAGGAGACAGGGATCAAGAAAATCCCCATGGAAAAGAAATGCAAAAAAGCAAAATGGCTGTCTGAGGAGGCCTTACAGATAGCTTGGAAGAGAAGAGAAGCGAAAAGCAAAGGAGAAAAGGAAAGATATTCCCATCTGAATGCAGAGTTCCAAAGAATAGCAAGGAGAGATAAGAAAGCCTTCCTCAGCGATCAGTGCAAAGAAATAGAGGAAAACAACAGATTGGGAAAGAATAGAGATCTGTTCAAGAAAATTAGAGATACTAAAGGAACATTTCATGCGAAGATGGGCTTGATAAAGGACAGAAATGGTATGGACCTAACAGAAGCAAAAGATATTAAGAAGAGGTGGCAAGAATACACAGAAGAACTGTACAAAAAAGATCTTCATGACCCAGATAATCACGATGGTGTGATCACTCACCTAGAGCCAGACATCCTGGAATGTGAAGTCAAGTGGGCCTTAGAAAGCATCACTACGAACAAAGCTAGTGGAGGTGATAGAATTCCAGTTGAGCTATTTCAAATCCTCAAAGGTGATGCTGTGTAAGTGCTGCACTCGATATGCCAGCAAATCTGGAAAACTCAGCAGTGGCCACAGGACTGGAAGAGGTCAGTCTTCATTCCAATCCCAAAGAAAGGCAATGCCAAAGAATGCTCAAACTACCGCACAATTGCACTCATCTCACATGCTAGTAAAGTAATGCTCAAAATTCTCCAAGCCAGGCTTCAGAAATACGTGAACCGTGAACTTCCAGATGTTCAAGCTGGTTTTAGAAAAGGCAGAGGAACCAGAGATCAAATTGCCAATATCCGCTGGATCATCGAAAAAGCAAGAGAGTTCCAGAAAAACATCTATTTCTGCTTTATTGACTATGCCAAAGCCTTTGACTGTGTGGATCACAAGAAACTGTGGAAAATTCTGAAAGAGGTGGGAATACCAGACCATCTGACCTGTCTCTTGAGAAACCTGTATGCAGGTCAGGAAGCAACAGTTAGAACTGGACATGGAACAACAGACTGGTTCCAAATAGGAAAAGGAGTACGTCAAGGCTGTATATTGTCACTCTGCTTATTTAACTTATATGCAGAGTACATCATGAGAAATGCTGGGCTGGAAGAAACACAAGCTAGAATCAAGATTGCCGGGAGAAATATCAATAACCTCAGATATGCGGATGACACCACCCTTATGGCAGAAAGTGAAGAAGAACTAAAGAGCCTCTTGATGAAGGTGAAAGAGGAGAGTGAAAAAGTTGGCTTAAAGCTCAACGTTCAGAAAACTAAGATCATGGCATCTGGTCCCATCACTTCATGGGAAATAGATGGGGAAACAGTGGAAACAGTGTCAGACTTTATTTTTGGGGGCTCCAAAATCACTGCTGATGGTGATTGCAGCCATGAAATTAAAAGACGCTTACTCCTTGGAAGGAAGGTTATGGCCAACCTTGATAGCATATTTAAAAGCAGAGACATTACTTTTCCAACAAAAGTCCGTCTAGTCAAGGCTATGGTTTTTCCAGTGGTCATGTATGGATGTGAGAGTTGGATGGTGAAGAAAGCTGAGCACCGAAGAATTGATGTTTTAAACTGTGGTGTTGGAGAAGACTCTTGAGAGTCCCTTGGACTGCAAGGAGATCCAATCAATCCATCCTAAAAGAGATCAATCCTGGGTGTTCATTGGAAGGTCTGATGTTGAAGCTGAAACTCCAATACTTTGGGCACCTCATGCGAAGGGTTGACTCATTGGAAAAGGCCCTAATGCTGGGTAGGATTGGGGGCGGGAGGAGAAGGGGACGACAGAGGATGAGATGGTTGGATGGCATCACCGACTCGATGGACATGGGTTTGGGTAGACTCCGGGAATTGGTGACGGACAGAGAGGCCTGGTGTGCTGCAATTCATGGGGTCGCAAAGAGTCGGACATGACTGAGCCACTGAACTGAACTGAGGTCTAGAACAGTGCCATGAGATATAGCAATATAGAGGTTGATGGATTTAGTGAGAATACTTTGATATAGCGCTGGAGTTGACACTTGACTCCAGTTGGTTGATGGAAGAAAGATACAAACATGTTAATTTATTTTGAGAGACTGATTTTTTTCCCCCCAATATTTTGTTTTGACAATTTTCAAAAATACAGCAAAGTCAAAAGCATTATACAGTGAACTTTTGTGTATACCTCATCTTCACTCTTGGGCTTCCCAGGTGGCTCAGTGGTAAAGAATCTGCCTGCCAATGCAGGAGATCTGGGTTTGATCCCTGGGACTGGAAGATCCCCTGGAGAAGGAAACGGCAATGCACTCCAGTATTTTTGCCTGGGAAATCCTATGGACTGAGGACCCTGGTGGGCGACAGTCCAGGAGGTCACAATAGAGTTGGACATGACTTAGCCACTAAGCAACAAAAACATCTTCACTCTGCCACGAACACTCCCCAACTCACCTTATCACATATCCATCACTATCTACCCTTCTAACCATCTAGCTATCAATTACTTTCCAAAGCACTTAAAAATACATCAGTGTATTTCCTTCAGCATTCAGCATATATATTATTAAATAGAGATCACTATTCGCTTACAGATTTTTTTCCTTTCAAATACAGTTTCTGTATATAAAATGCACACATCCCAAATGTATATTCCCTGACTGTTGGCAAATGTACACACCTGTGTAATTCAAACCCCTGTCAGTACATAAACTGTTATCATCACCCTGGAAAGTTCTCTCATGCCTTTTCACTACCAACCCCAACAGACAAACTCCTTTCTGATTTTATACTTCTTTATATTCATTTTCCCTATTCTGGAATTGCACGTAAATAAAATCAGAGAGTGCAGTCTTATTTGGTAAGGCTTCTGTGGTGGTGAATTTTTTGTGTCAAATTGTCTAGGCTATAGTACCCAGTTATGTAATGAAACACCAATCTGTGTGTTGCTGTGAAGGCATTTTGGAAATGTGGTTAACATCCACAATAATCTTTCAGTAAAGCAAATTTCCCTTGATAATGTCAGTAGGCCTTGTCCAATCAGTTGCAAGCCTGCGGAGCAAAAACTGAGATTTGTTGAAGAAGAAGAAATTCTGCCTGAAGGCTGCAGTCTATGCTTCCAGCTTGCCAGACAGCTCTTGCCTATCTCAACAAATACATAAGCCAGTTCTTATAACCTCTTTATGTGTGTGTGTACATAGTGATCCTGTTCTGTTTCTCTGGAGATACCTGCCTGATATAGATTGTTTTCACTCACCATAATATTTTTGAGACTCACTTATGTTGTTGCATGTATATTGTTGAGTAGTATTCCATGTATGAATATATCATGGCTTATTCTTTTTCCTATTGATGGACTCTTGGACTGCTTCTGGGATTCGGCCAATTATGAATAAAGCTGCTCTCAACGATCTATGGCAAGGTATTTTGTGAACATATGTTTCTATTTATCTTGGGTAGTTCTTGGGGGTAGAATTGTGGGGTCATAGAATAAATGTGTGTTAAATTTTATAAGAAGTGGTCAGAATTTTCCCCAAAGTTATTGAATCATTTTATGTTCCCATCACAATGTATGAGGGTTCTAGTTGCTTCACATTCTCACCAACACTTAGCGTAGTCAGTCCTGTAGATTTTGGCCATTCTTGAGGGTAAGGGGAATGGTATCACATTGTGGGTTAGATTGCATCCCCCAGTGAACAATTCCTTCTTGTGCCTATTGTCCATTCATATATCCTTCCTTGAGATGTATCTATTCAAAGCACCTGTCCACTCCTCCATTGTTCTTTCTATCTTCCTTGATATCAGCCCTTTGCTATACCTGCACCTTGAGAATATCCTCTCTCAGGCAAGACAAACTTTCATTAATATATCATTTGCGTTCAGATAAAGTCACTGTCTTCTACAAGGAGCTTTCTAAGAAGGATAGATCATAGATTCGAAGATAAAATTTCAAAGCATTTTTTGAAAACATTATGTCCTTTCTCTCTGAATTCTAGAGTGCTTTTATGGTGTAAGGTGAGTTGAATTACAACGTGTAACCCTGTATACACTTTATTGGGCCCACAATCAGAGAACACATAATTTCACAGTTAGTAACTGAAATTGACATCTCTTTTCTCAGTGGGGTCAACACTTCAGCTTTTGGCTCTCACTTTTCCTGAGTTGTATTTTCTTACATGAAATATTCCAGTCACCTGTTTGTTGCTTCTATTTCCTATTTCTGCAGCAGCATAGAAACTTCCATCCAGCATCTCTGGAAAAATTATTTGTGCCAAAGAAAATGACAAAGATCCTAATATGTAAGCACTACAGACTTACTCTGATCTCATTCAGTCTTACTCTGATTATTGTTGCCTTACTCTAGTGATGAAAATATATTCTTGAAAAATAATTCCATTTCTCATGCTAGAAATATAAAGAGAATTCTTTCTTTACCTTACTTTATTGATCAGCTTTACAGGTATACTTTTCCCTTAATTTCTCTTTCCTAGGTACAGAAAAAGGTTCTATTTTGAGACACTGTCGTTGGTGGTCTCACAGATTGAGAACCTTTATGAAATGTGTGGGTTCAGTAAAAATTCTCATTAGTGATAAAGACATGCTCATCTTGTTGTTGAGACCTTAAGTCTCTCCCATTTCTACCAGAAGTACATGGCATTTCTCAACAATCATTTTACTTTTTCAGGTTATATTAAAACTGAAAATTATATAGGAAGGAAAGAAACATAACTTCCTCCATGGAAGCTTTACATAGCTTTAAGAGCCAGGGACTTAACAGCTGGTTGATTATATCTAAAAAGGCAGGAAACGCTTTGGTGTTTCTTCTCTTTGACACTTACAGACATTGATACAGACCTTGCGCCTCCCACCAATTGGAAATCAATACACTGGTGAGTGGTGCCCCAATCTAAGGCACCTGACTACTTAGATAGTCATTGAAAGATGATACAAAAAACCTACCTTCCTAATGTTGTTGATCTGAAGCTTATTTCATAATAATTGTGGAATTTTGTGGGAGTGGAGAGTTAAACATAGGAGATTCTAGCCAGGTGTGCACCTCTCTGAAGCTATGGAATACACAGGCTTGCAGAGATCGTTGTGATTTCATTCACCTGGTTTGGGTTGGACAGTTGGGCCCAAAGTTTCTGGAACTTCCCAGGGTTCTTCATTGTCCAGAAACCATGCCTTTGTTTGATCTTTACTGAGAATGTCTCTAGTTGTTGGCATACCATAACAAGCCAGTACTATAAAAGTCAACTGTAGCAACAAAATACAGAAAGTTCACACTCTCTCAAAGGAAAAAAGAAATGTCAGATTAGAGCTCCATTTATTTCTTGATTAAATATTTATTGAGCGCCTACAATGTTCCATATGTTCCCGCCCATTGCTGGAGTACATTGCTCATGTCTAGCGGGGAAAGACGGAGATGTACACAGTTAGTTACAATTCCTTAGATGTAGATGTAGGTATAGAGGTGTGCAAAGAGACCCACGGATGCTTATGGAAGGATCTACTTGTGTACATGGGTGTGTTAGTGTATATGTGTGTGTATGTGTATGATGGTTGGGGAAATTGCCTGGAAAATTTGATGGCATCAGCTAAATACAGAAAGGACGGGTGAGCAGGTCAGTAGGATAGAAAGAGTATTTAAGGTAGAAGGGACAACATTGGCAATGACAGAGAGGCATGTAAGTACTTGGCCCTTGAAGAAGGTCAAGTAGCTTAGTCAGATTGGCATTTAAGGTTCAGTGGGGAAGAATGGAGAGAGAGAAAATATGAGAGGTTTGCCAAACTGTGAAGGTTGCAGGATGCTGTGCAAAGGGGTAATAAGTGGACCATCAAAGAGCTTTAAGCAGGGGAATGTCATAAGATTTAGAGATCTCACTTTGCAAGATAATGAATGGATTTAAAAGTGGCACAATGAATAACAACAGAAAACATTTGGCCAGCAGTCAGTATGTTCCATTATTACAATAGTTTCATGTATTGATTCCTATTATTATTCCCATATGACACAAAAAGAAATGGAGGAAGAGATCAACAAAGTAACTTGTCCAGTTGCACTCAGAAAATGAATGTCAAAGTAAGAATTCATGCACTTACCACTCTGCTTACTATTACCCTTGTTTTAAAGATGATATAGTTATAAGGAGACAGATTAAATGATTTGTCAAATGTAAGCCAGCAAGTACACAACAGAAATGGGATTCAAATGCTCTGAGGTTTAGAATTAAGTCTGAAATAAGAACCTGACCTCTCCACCTCTGTATTATGTGGATTGTTTATGAGGGTATTGAAATATTTAAGGCAGAAATTGCAGTGGCCTGAACTAAAAGTGATAGTGAAGATGTAGAAAATAGATCAAGGCATAGCAAAGAAGTGGATTTTGTGAGATTTTAAGAGATTATTGAAAGAACAGTGAGGAGTGAGAGAGAGAAATTAAAGATGAACTGGGTCGTGGTAGCACCATTTATTAAAGTAGGAAATAAAGCAGAAAATACATTTTGTAAGAATGTTTATAAGGTTAGTCTTGGGTCATTGTCACTTTCAGGGGCTCATGGGATGTTTAAGTGGGATGGCCGATGGTCAGTTAAATTTTGAGATAAGTCTAGGAATGTGCCCTTGGAACTATAAGAATAGGTGGAGGTAGTTATCAATATGGACATAGGAATATTCCCCAGGGAGAAAGAGGACAGTGAAAAGAGAAACAAGCCAAGGAAGGAACCTTGACAAACACCAATTTCAAGCATTTATTGTCTCACAGTTGCTGTAGGTCAGAAATCTGGGTGAGGTGTTGGCTGGGTGCCTCTAGCTCAGAGTCTTTCTGGTTGCAGTCCAGTTTTGTTGGCCATGCCTGGTCTCATCTGAAAGTCTGTCTGGCCAAGTATCTTCTTTCAAGTTCACTCACCTGGGTTTTGAGGCCTCTGTCCCTCTTTACACAGGCGTATCTGTATAGCAACTGGCTTATCCATGTTGAACTTTCCAAGAGAGGGGAAGAGAGGACCATTTCAAGATGGAAGCCGCAGTCCTCTGAGACTATAGCCTAATCTCAGGCCTGAGGTTTGCAGTCTTCCATTCATTAGAAGTAAATCAGTAAGTTCAGTCCACCAGTCCAGTCTCAAGAGAAAGGGATCAAATGAGGGATATGAATACCATGGGGTGATTACATTTTGTGGTAAGTCTAGGATGTGCATTTCAAAACTATTCAAGTAGGGGAAAGTGATTACCAATTTGGATGTAGACATGACTTCCCAAGGAGAATGGGTATGGTAAAAAGAGAAACTGGCCAAAGATGGAACCTTGGGTAACACCAACATTTAGAGCATTTGGTGGCTTTCAAACTATTGTTTAGTTGTAGAAATAGTTGTTCAAGTAAAATTTGTATGTGGAAAATCACAAAGGAATATGATTATTCTTAGGCAGAGATCCCTGAGGGCCATTTTTGAGTCTGCGTATCAAAATCCTTATCCCCATGGCATCCTCTCTTTAGGGATTCATAATGTCCCATTTGATAGTCATTGATTTAAATTATAAACGGAGAAATCCATACTCAAAAAAGAAACTGGGACATAAGAAACTATGGAGGTAAGAAGGAAACCAAAAAAGGGTGATGTTCTCCAAACCACCAAGACAGTGAGTGTCAAGAAGGTCATCATCAAATACAATACTAGAAGCTACCCTCTGATTTAGCACTGATCATCAAGGAGGGGAAATGCAGTACAATATTGGGGGTGGGAGACAGATTACTGTGAATAGAGGAATAAATTCAAGGAGTGAGAAGAGGAGACTTAAAAAAAGATCCTGTTGTATAGGATGGAGGAGGAAATGGCAACCCACCCAGTATTCCTCCAGGGACAGAGGAGCCTGGCAGGCTACTGTCCATGGTGATGCAAGGAGTAGAACACCACTTAGTGAGTGAGCACACATGCCTGGATTTTCTTCGTTAAAAATAGTACCACCAAGTAGCTCTAGTGTAGTGGTTAATGTCACAGGCTCTGGAGTTAGACTATCTAGCTTCCGTTTCTAGCTTGCCCATTGATTAGCTGTGTGATCATTGCCCATTAGGCAAAGTGTTTAACCTCTCTTTTATCATTTTGCGAAAGGGTAAACAATTTATCACCTGTAAAATGGTAGACTATTTCTTGTCACTAGGATTATAAGCATTAATGAAGTGCTAGAAGTTAGAAAGTGAAACTGTTAGTTGCTCAGTTGTGCCCGATTCTTTGCAATCCCATGGACTGTAGCATTCCCGGCTCCTCTGTCCATGGAATTCTCCAGGCAAGAACACTGGAGTGGGTAACCATTCCCTTCGCCAGGGGATCTTCCCAACCCAGGGATCAAATCTGGGTCTCCTGCTTTGCAGGAGGATTCTTTACTGTCTGAGCCACCATTGCTACCTAGAAGTTAGAAAAATGCCTAGCATAACAGAAGCACTTATCAAATGTTGGGGGCTGTCATCTTATTACCATTTTCTTATCACCTCCATTGAAACCTGAGTTATCTTTGATCCCTCCCTCTTCCTCCATCTCTGTTGTCCATGTCTAGTTCTAACTGTTGCTTCCTGACCTGCATACAGGTTTCTCAAGAGGCAGGTCAGGTACTTGAATAAATCCTGCATCTTCCTGTCAGAATTACCTGCTCTCTGATTTCTAAACATATTATGTTGCTTTTACCACTATCATATATTTTATATCTTTGTGCTTTGTTTACATGCTTATCTGTTTTACCAGACTCCAAGTTTCTTTAAATCAGGATCTGTGCCTTTTTGGTCTCCCATGTTGTATGGATGTGGATAGACAGGGTCAGTAATGAACCCAGTGGTCTGCTTATTAGAGTTCATAACATGTTTGTTATGTGAATGAATGAGAGAGGGAATGAATGAATGAATGAACCTGCGGAACACATGGTACTCTCAGTTTATAGTTTGCAGGCAGACCTCCCGACTCCTTCTATCAATCAATGACTGAGTCTAGAAAGCCCAGATTCATCATTTTGGATTATCAGGATTCTCATGATCTCTTTAGAAGCTGCAACTTGGGAAAGTTTAAGCCATTAAATCCAAAACATTTTCCTGAGAGTGTATTTATCAAATCAAAGACAAAGAGGAAATGAAAGAACTGGACTACTAGGAAGAAAAGGAGCTGGAAGGATGGTATAGTTTTTTACTTAGGGATGAACCTCTCCATAAGATTTAGGCAACTGACATCATCCATCAACTGGCATCACTGACTCAATGGACATGAGTTTGAGCAAACTCCAGGAGACAGTGAAAAATAGGGAAGCCTGAAGTGCTGCAATCCATGGGGTTGCAGAGAACTGGAAACAACTTAGCTACTGAACAACAAGACAACTGAGGAGGCAGGAAAGAGGCTACAACCACATTTTTCCTTAAATCACATTTTTGATATGGTAGGCAGATACTTAGTTGTTGAGCCATTCTTGTTGTTTAGTCACTAAGTCATGTCTGACTCTTCTGCAACACCTTGGACTGTACCCCACCAGGTTCCCCTGTTCATAGGATTTCCCAGGCAAGAATACTGGAGTGGGCAGCGATTTCCTTCTCCAGAGGATCTTCCTGAGCCCGGGATCAAACTCGGGTCTCCTGCCTTGGCAGGTGGATTCTTTACCACTGAGTCACCAGGGAAACCCAGTCACTGTGTAGTCACTTCTATTTGACATATAGTACCTTTGTGAGTCTGGGTGTCCTATTTCTGGAGGAGCGGGGTGATACCAAAAAGCAGCAGTGAAGGAGAGTCCTGTGGTGTCCAGGCTTAGTTTACTGTCTCCTTCTGGGTACTAGTTGGTGGCTCCCTCTGTATTTCACTCCTCCAAGGAAGCTGATATAGTAGCTTCCAAGTCATTATTTTCCCAAGTCCTGTTTATCCTAGTTTCACCTCCTGTTTTGTGAAGAAGCAGCTCTCAGGCTAAGTTCTACAATTATTTATGTTTGCTGAGGCAGAGAAAGCTTTGATGAGCTGAGTTGCTCCTGTTCTTGGCTGAGAGAGACTGTGGGGCTCTGTTCTCCGTGGGGGTAAGCAAGAGAGCATAAGGCTTTCTGGAGAGGCTCTTTGACTGAAACAGCAGAGGTTTGTCTGCGCTCATCATTAGGCTTGGAACCCTCAAGGCAACATTTGGAATGTGTGCTCCCCACCTGTGTCTACCAGTACGCTCCCTGGGGCGTAACTCAAAATTATTCACATGCTAGTAGTGTTCAGGCCTAGGCCAAAATGTTTGAAAATTATTTATGTTCCAATTACACTTCATTACTTTTTAAACTAAAGATCTCATTTTACTCCAGTGACAAACCCAATACGATTTGGCTGATTTCAAAGCAGCCACAGAGAATATTTATTTTTTTCCAAACTTTAAACTTTTCATTTTGTAGGGGGGTACAGTCGATTAACAATGTTGTGGTAGTTTTAGGTGAACAGTGGAGGGACTCAGCCATACACATACATGTACCCACTCTCCCCCAACCCTCCCTCCCATCCAGGCTGGCACATAACATTGCGCAGAGTTCCATGTGCCATACAGTTGGTCCTTGCTGGTTATCCATTTTAAATATAGTGATGTGTACATGACCAGCCCAAACTCCCTAACTATCCCTCCCACGTCCCTCCTCCGCACCGCCCCCTGCCAAGTAGCCATAAGTTTGTTCTCAAAGTCTGTAAGTCTCTTTCTCTTTTGTAAGTTCATTTGTAGCATTTCTTTTTAGGGATGTCATACGCTATTTCTCCTCTGACTTCGCTCTCTGAGCTTTTTAAAATCAGTTTCTGGCAACATTCATGTAGTAGCTTACATTTTTTTGTTTGTTTATTTTTCCAAATTTCTCTCAAGCAGTTTTTACTCCTTTCCTCCAGCTCTGATTAAATCCAAATGGTGTTGCAGTAGACCTGTACTCCTACAATTTCAAAGCTATCACTCTGACTACTGGGGTTATGTTAGGACCTCCAGCACCAGTCAAAATAAATTGTTTCAAAGCAGAGAGGTATCATCAGTAGCTTAACAACAAGCTCAGGGAGTCAGATATCTTCCCCCTCATTTCAGGTTGAAATATCACTTTTGGCCAAAGCCTTTTTCCTAAGGAAAAGCAGTGTGTCGTGAGGTCATCACTGCCAGGTTTTCAGCCAGAGAACTTAGTTTTCACAGAGGACTGTAGGATCCTGATTCAGAAAACCAGAAGAGAGGGTTTGTCCTTATATTCCACAAGATGTTGTGTCTTGACTTTCATCTTGGTTGGGAATTTTTTTTTTTTTTAGCTTTTCTGATGAGTGTTTCTTTGTTTTACCTCTCTGTGGACCAGTGGTGACTTGGTATTGATTTTAATTTATATGGTATGGTGGTGTGGGTGCTTCCGCTGGACTAGTTCTTTAAAGACTCAGGTAAAAGGTGAGAAAATTAGATTCACCTGTGAAGTTATCCCGATTTGCCAGGTCCCGGAGGGGAACTTCAGGCATCAGTTCCTATGTCTGCCACCTAACTGACCACGTCCCTGAGGATGACCTTGGAGAAGACTTCATTCCTTTGAGCTTTGTTTGACTGTTTTATAAACTGCAGAGTGTGGACCAAAGGTGTTCTCCCTAATTGCCCTATGGAATGCCATGATCTTTGACATGGTAATCAGTCTTCTGCATGACACACAGAAACAAAACTTCTGTGGTGGAATGAATATGAGAAATGCTCCCAATATATTCTTGTGAAGATTCATATTTTCTATTAGCATTTAAGCCTTTAACATTTCAGTAGTAAAAAGACCTGTATTCTTCAAACTTAATCGGTCATTGTATTGGGTAGGATAGAGTAGGTTATGCTGAGAGAAAAAAACACATCTAAATCTCATGGGCTTAAAATAAGGAAGTTTCACTATCTCTCTGTGCATCTGTTTCTATCTCTCCCTCTTCCTCTTCTGATTTCCTCTCATTACATTTCCAATATGGTTTAATGGCAGTGGAGAGGGGCTTTTTCTTATAATTTCTCAGGGATGTAGCTGATGGAGTAGACATCATCATGAAAACTGCAGGTCGTTTTGCCAGAAAGAAGTGAAGAAATTTAGGATGGTCTCAAACCAGCCATTTGAATGTTACAGCCCAAATATAATGCATACATTTTCCACACGCAATTCATTGGCCAGAACTTGTCATATGACCTTAGTCAACTACAAGGGAAACAATGCATAGAGGAGAGGAGAACTGGAAGGGGTGTTGAGCAGAACTAATGACCACTATGACACTGGAATTCTTTCTTACTGCGAAAGCTTCACCCAGTAGGAGTACATTCTGGGAAACTCTGCTCTGGATGAATTTTCTAAGAGCCCTTAAAATTATGAAGGTCTGTAATTCTATGATTTAGTTTCAGAAAACTTTCCCTGTCTCTGATTAACATGTGTGACTCTCTGAAAGAAAATGCCTTTTAATTTTTTTCTTTGCTTATTGTGGTAAAATTTATATAACACACCTTATTTTATAAGCCAAAACTTTAAGGGATGAACCTTCTAATTAGCTGTAGGTTTTCTTTTTTAGGGTAGCTGATTCATAACAAAGTATATCTTCAACCCATCACTGAACAAAAAGAGACCACTTGTATTTCTTAGTCCAACTGTATAACCTTGAATTAAAAGAGAAAATGAGGTTTGCCTGTGACCAAATCCTGTTGAGAACTAGAATCTAGATAGTTAATCTGTGGGAGAGGGGGGCAGTTAAGAGCATGTTTATGAACGCTTTGCTTGGGGAGTCCTTTTCTATTTTCTTATTGCTGCCAGTTAAGATACCAAAGATGAGAAGGGAAAGAATTCACCTTCCAGAACAGAATGTGCTGCATGCACAATTAGTAGCTCAGTCGTGTCTGTCTCTTAGACTGTAGCCCACCAGGCTCCTCTGTCAATGGGATTTTTCAGGCAAGAACAATAGAGAGGGTTGCCATTTCCTTCTCTAGGGGATCTTCCCAACCCAGGGACGGAACTCACGTCTCCTGTGTCTCCTGCATTTCAGGCAGGTTCTCTATCTGCTGAGCCATCATGGAAGCCCCCCGAGCAGAGTATGTATATCTATTTTAAAATTAATCTATTTATATATGTAATTAATCTAAACTCACCTCCAAGATGATAAGGCTAGAAATTAGGTAATGTCCCCCCATCCCTCATCCACCTGTCTCCTGATTTTCTTTTTGCCATAAAACCTCTTTGTCTTCTAATGAAATCATAAGACTACAGTCATACAGAAATAAGAGGCTTGCTTTTTACACAGTGTAATTTTTTTTCTAGTGTGGTAGATTTAGTTTATAATATTTGGGTGAGCTGCTGACTTGTCTCCAATAAGAGAGGTTCAATCTATCTACAGCTCATTCTGACCAACTGCTGGTAGGGTCCTCGGCGGCCAGGGTGATATATTTAATTTGTCACTGAACAGCCTGAGGCTGTGCTAAATTCATAACCTCTGCCTCTCTCCCCTCAATACACATGCGATTTGTTGATGTGTTTATATACCATTCTGGGAATGGAGGCAGATTTATAAACACTTTGTAATGCAAAATGGAGTTAAGCACAGAACTATGCACCGTCATGGTTTGTGAATTACTAATAGGCCACAAGTCTGGCTTAAATATACATCACATCCTGAGACATTAATCACTTCCTAGAGCTAAGAGAATACAAGGCTTGTCCTTCAGGGACACACAATGCCTATTTTGAACAGAGGAATTATAATAAGGAGCACATAGGCATTCTAGACCTTGACGCTCTTAGCAGTAGCACATCTTTTGTTTCAGTTTTGAATGAAAACCATTACATGTGGTAGATTTCACTCTGACTTTTTAAAAAAGAATAAACATTGTGGCTTTTCATCTATAGGAAATATCCAATTGTTTCGGACTTATTGAGTCCCCAAAATGCCTCTCATATGTGAAATCTCTTCAAGGCTGAGCCCATCATGAAAAATTAATGGATTTATGAATGGGAGAAAACAAATCTCTCTTTTCTCCCTCTTTGCTTTTCTGTCACATACTGCTAAAACAATGATACTTTCTTTCCCTTTGCCTATTTCCAAGGTAAAAGATCCTTTTATTTTTCTGTTAAAATATATCTGAAGCCCTTAGAGATATCATACTCACATGCACAGTACCTTCAAAGTGCGTTTACAGATATCCTTTAGTGATCTGACCAGCATCATATGAAACACCTTAGGCAACCTGCTAACTTCTGCATTCTAAAGATGTGATAACTGAGGTTTAGTTTAAATGACTGGTCAAGAATATTTAGCTAGAAAATGGTTGAGTTTGGACTGAAAATCAGATCTTCAGGTATAAAACTAGGGCTTTCCCTGATTGTGATCACTGATCACACAATTATTTCCCTGGTTGGTAAATATATAGATATTATTTATTCATACAGTACTTCTTAGGCTTTCAGAAGGTGATAAACTCCCCAATAAAAATGTAATGTTAAAAAAATGAAGCTACATCACCAAAACAAACAGAACATTTTATAGAGTCTATACCATACTGTAACCTAGGGAGTTTAAGAACTTTCAAATTTATCTTTTGTGTTTCTATTTCCAGACCTTATGTTCTGGCCTGGAGTTTGAACAGAATTTCTTGGTGAAGTCACTGTAATGGGGAAATACTTCTCTCCAGGTCTAGCTGTTTCCTTCTGGGTGACAGGAGCTCCTGGTCTGTCTCTTCCTTACCCTGACCCAGAGGAGAAAGTGGCTTACCTGATCCATACACTTGAGAGGCATGACTGGGACGTAAGCACACTCAGTTCAGACACTGCTTTCTATTTTGGGGGCAGAGTCTTTCTGCTCTGCTTGTTCAGATATGGGTTCTGCCCCTTGAAGGGCAGAATAGGAGGCTCACCCCAATTTGGTGTGGCTGTGACTGGGGCGGGGGCCATCTGCCTAATTCTCTGGTACACAAGTTAGCTGACATGGTGTAACTTTTGTCTGTCATAATGTGATAATTGGTCATCCCTCTTCCACTCCTTGGCCTTATTTATTAATATTTTGTTTGTTTGTTCAGCTCCTGGGTTGACTACAGATGTGTTATGTACTGAGCATAATTAATAATCTCAGTAGCCTGAATTTTTATATCTTTTTAGAAATTTTATTTATTTATTTGACTGTGCTGCATCTTCGTTGCAGTTCACAGGCCTCTTTGGTTGCAGCGTGCGGGCTCAGTATTGGCCCCATGGCATGTGGGATCTTAGTTTCCCTACTAGGGATTGAAGCCATGTCCCCTGCACTGGACGGCAGATACTTAACCACTGGACCATCAGAGAAGTCCCTGTATCTTTTAAACTACACATTCATTTTTAACTTTAGAACATTTGCTGGAAATATGAATGCCTAAAGCCTGAAACATGGTTACCAATAAAAATATTAATAACAATGTTTGCAGCCGTGACACTCTGATACTATGCTAAATGCTTTACTTGCTTTATCTCGTTTAATCTGCATTATAATAGTTTTGTTGAACCTACCTATTTTGAGCTATCAGAGGAGCTTTGGACGCAGTATTCTTGAGTTAGATCATCCCCCTTTATTGACGTAGCAGCATAAAATCTGTACTGTCCAAAGCAGCAAAGGATGATTGGAGAGGGGAGAGGATTCTGTGCCCTGTGTCCAAGATCTTTCTTTAGAAATGAGGAACTTACTGAGCTTGGGAGGCTCTGGCTGTCAGCTTTCAGCTGTTTGCTGTCTGCGGGTCAGGCAGCAGGAGCCGGGCAATACACAGTCCTTTTCCCATCCTTGCTCTGGACAGTGGAGAGCCCTGAAAGGCTTTGCACAAAACTGTGAGACCATTATTCTCTCTGCCTCAGCAGAGACCTTTGCCCACACCATTCTTTGCCCTCTTTAATGTCCAGACCCACATTTCCTCATTCATTTATTCATTCTTTCCTTCCTTCATCTTCCTTTTCCCTCCCTGCCTCCCTCTTTCTTCCCTCTCTCCCTTCCCCCTCCCCTTCTCATCTATTATTTATTGATTAATATCTTGCTGACATTTTTTTCCTTGCCTGTTACTGGAGCTGTGATCCGGATCACTGCCTCTTGCCCCTTCTGCTTTGACGTGCTCACCCAACTGCAATTTTATCTCCTAGTAAATTAAACTTAAACCGTAGTTGGCAGAAAAGCAGCTCTTAAATGACAGTGTAAGTCATTTATCGATGGGGCTGTCCCCCCACCCCACTGCTCACATTTATGGGATAATTGGAAATAAATCTGAGACTATGAAAAACAGAGAGGGCAAAACAGATACGAAGATTATTTCACACCAGACTCTGTAGACTCTTAGACTCAGAACTTTTAATGGTCCTGGCTGAATAAACTGAACAAAGAGTCAAATTACTTAAATATTTTTATATTTTAAAAATTATTCCTCTGGGATTGATGTTGTTTGAGAAGGAATGACAACCCATACAGTAAAATATTGTAGACTTTTATTTTCCTGTCACAATGGATTCTAATTCATGAGCAGTAAATTCTTAATTAGGGCTTCCCTGGTGGCTCAGACGGTAAAGAGTCTGCCTGCCAAGCAGGACACCAAGGTTCAATCTCTTGTCAGGAAGATCCCCTGGAGGAGGGAGTGGCTACCCACCCAGTATTCTTGCCTGGAGATTCCCACGGACAGAGGAGCCTGGTGGTCTACAGTCCATGGGGTCCCAATGAGTCGGACATGACTAAGTGACTAACGTTTCTGACGTTGTCAGAGGTTGATATATTCCGCTTAATCTAAGATGTTTTATTTACTAAGGCATTGTCAGATACTCTGTATATAGAGTATTAATTTAAAATAAAATTATTAAGATTTTCACCAAAGGGAATTCATCTTTTTTTTCATAATTCAAAATGTTTTGGCTCTCAATTCACACTGGTTGGCTTAAAATCCCAGAATTACCCCATCCCTAAGTGAGTATCTTAAATTTTCCAAGCCTCTGTGAAATGGAAGATATAATAATTCCTAATCGAAGAGGATTGTGATGCAAACTACATAGGAATAATTTACACTGCATACTCATTAATTTTCAGCATATTAAGGAAGATGGAGTTAAAATACGTTCACATATCTTTTGATTTCCTCTTTTCAACTTCCCTGGTGGCTCAGATGGTAAAGTGTCTGCCTACAATCTGGAAGACTCGGGTTCAATCCCTAGGGTTGGAAGAGCTCCTGGAGAAGGAAATGGCAACCCACTCCAGTATTCTTGCCTGGAAAATCCCATGGACGGAGGAGCCTGGTAGGGTTACAGTTCTTGGCGTCACAAAGAGTCAGACATGACTGAGTGACTTCACTTTCCTTTTTTCCTTTTTCAACAGGTAGAGCTCAATTCCCATCCTTTGAATAGCAGACTGGACTTAGTGATTTACTTTCAATGAGTAGATTGCAGAGGAAGTGGTGGGCCGTTTCCCTGATACTAGGCACTGTGTCAGTTACTCACCTGGATCTCTGGCTCTGGCAGAAGCAACTGCCATGTTGCTAGGACATGTAAACTGGCAAATGGTGAAGTACATGTGGTGAGTAACTAGGGCTTTCAGCAAAAAGCAAACAAGGTACTGAATTCTTCTGTCAACCACCAAGGGAAGGACTTGATAGGCATATCCTCCAGTCTTCAGATGACTGAAATGGCCATCTCTTGACTGAGACCTTGGGCCAGAACTACCCAGATCACTGTTTCTGGATTTTTGACCCTCACTCAAATACACGCATAACTAATATGGACCTACAGTATAGCACAGGGAACTCTCCTCAATACCTGTGATGACCTATATGGGAAAACAATCTAAAAAGGAGTAGATATATGTATAAATAATCCACTTTACTGTACAGCAGAAAACTAACACAACATTGTAAATCAACTATATTCTAACGTTTTTAATGTGTGAGATAATAAATACTTGCTGCATTAAGTGTCAAGATAGTTTGTTATATAGCAGTAGATTAATACAATAAGCATTCAGAAATGTTAACTGTTGTTATATTTATTCACCCTCAGTGGTTGTGGAAGTCAGTCCCTTTGAGGTACTTGAGCATATCCATCTCATAATTGGAGTCCATAACGCTCTCCAGTTGGCAACAGTAGGAAAAAACACTTCATGTTACTGCTTTAACCTGGTTTTGAGGTGGTTTCTAAATTCAGAACCAGCTATGAGTTAAGTTCTCTCACTTTATAAAAAAGCAGCTTGGTAGCTTTATTTTCTAGAACAGGATGATAATTTTAAAGAAAGTGACTGAAGATACCACTGTTCACGCTCACTGATGTCTAAATTAAAATTGTGACCATGTGGGCACTTGTTATAAATAATACATTTCACATGTTGTGGGTCTATTTATTTCCCTAGATCAGGTGAGAAAACCAAAGCTCAAGGTGTAGATTATTTCCTAAAATGACTGAGGAATGAGACCGTAGAATGTGAACTTGACCCTGATTGTACCTGACTTTAAACCCAGTGGTTTTGTTACCTGATGTCCTTGAGCAAGCAAAGATGGGATCAGAGCCCACGTTCAAACTACATCACGCAATTCTCTTTGATGAAGACTATTCTGCTGATGAAGTGGGGAACCTAGGTTTGTTCCCCGTGGAGAACACACACACACACACACACACAAACACACACACACACACACACACACACACTCACACTCATGCACACAAATATTGAATCACAGCTAGAAACAACATGCTTGATCCCAGTGAAATTCCTCCCAAAGATATGGAAGGTTCTGGGTGAGGAATAGGAGAGGCCAGATGAGGTTATGGGTGACTCAGCACAGACTATCACAATGGTTAGATAGGTAGGAAGTCTAATTCTACAACCTGACTTGCTGAGAATGAGTCAGTTTTTCCTTCTCTTCCCTAACACTTCACAGATTTACCTGAAGTAATAGAGGTTGTCACAGGGAATGAAAAAGCATAAAGAATAACGGAAAGTGTCCAGGAGAAGTATTCTGGTATCCATTAAATGTGGGGACCTAATGTCATTCCACCATATTCTCCATGAAATAAGATTTTCCAAAAAATATCTCTTCAGTGAATAAGGAGGCAAACATATAAGCTAAATTTATATGTATGTCTGTTTTGTGGGGAGAAAGGGGACTCTAAACCAGTTGTTTTCAGCATCACAGGCATTTTTAATTTCTTTCTGTTTACTCAGGACTTTGAATGATTCTTTTCCCTCTCTAGCAAATGACTTGGCATCTCAAATTTATGGATTTTTTTTTCCTAATAAAGCAGCCATCTCAGCCACCAGTCACTTACACAAAACTAATTATATTATTGCTTGGCAAATTGATAGTTGCTATAATAAAGAGGATAATTAAGTTCCAACTGCTGTCCAGTTATTGGAGGTCTGGTGTCTAACCTTTAGCATGTGACAAAAAAAGAGAACTCAGAGACTAGTGATCGTGTGGTGATGTGGTGATATGATTCCAGAAATGCAAGCTAAGAACCTTGTTTGAGTCAGTTTTACAGTCCTGAAGGAACAGAGGACAATACTCAAGTGACTCTTAGCTATTCCTTGGTCAATCTGACCATGAGGTAGCTTTTTTGAGCAATTAATTAACAGTCTAAGGAGATATCAAAGTCAGCTGTTGCCTGGATCTCAAGCATCAGGAAAATACTGGGGTTGGTTCCAGATAATTCAGTCTTATTGGGAATCATGAAAAGGAACAGTTGGTAAGGGAGAGTTCAAAACACATGTATTATCCAAGGAACAGGGAATTTGGGAAAACTGAACATTTCCAGTCTGATGTCCTGGCTGAGAGGCCCATATACATGCTTAGTCGCTCAGTCATGTCCAACTGTTTGTGACCCTTTGGGCAATAGCCTGCCAGGCTCCTCTGTCCATGGGAATTTTCAAGGAAGAATACTGGAGTGGGTTGCCATTTCCTCGTCCAGGGAATCTTCTCAACCCAGGGATTGAACCCGCATCTCATGTGTCTCCTGCATTGCAGGCAAATTCTTTACCCACAGAGCCATTGGGGAAGCCCTCAATTTCGGGCTGTGGAAGCAGAGCCTGCCATTACTTGCTGTGTGACCTGAGATAAGCCACTCTCTCCCTAAGGCTTAATACCTCTTCTGAGAATTGTGGTGATACTGATATCAACCTCAGAGGATGTCATGAGGATTTAGCAAAAGTATATATAAGATGATTAAAATAAAACCTAGTACTTGTTCATCACTCAATATGCGTGAGTGGTTAATAAATAATGACACAACTGTTATATCAACAACTAGTGCCATTTTCCATAAAAAGCTCATTTCAGGCTTTTCAGAAGATGGGCAAGGTGAATATGCCATTCTTTGTATTTAGAATGACAAACGTGTGTGTGTGTGTGTGGTGAAGGAGAGAGGAAGTGCTTGTAGACATTTTAAACACATCCTCTGACTACCATCCAGTCACCTGCCCATGCTGAATTAAGAGGCTTTGCAGAAAGGCTCTGCTGGACCTTTATACCTGGCTCAAGCTCATATGTATCTGCACGTGCATTGCATGACTCCAGGGTCCATGAGTTCACACAGACCATGACGAGAATATGGTGTCCCTGGTTGATACCCTAGAATAACCACAGTTAGAAACAGGCTCCCAGTCATTCAATGAGAATTGAGTAAGTTCTACCACATTTAGCTTCTCAGCTACATTTGGCATAGTCTATCATGCACTGCTTCTTGAAACAGAAGTCAAACAATTTGACTTCTGGGACATGTTATCTCTTGGCTTTCTTCCCCTCTCACTAATCACTCCTTCATCTCTACCCGGTTCCCCTTCATTATTATAATGTCATATTCTCAGACTTCCCAAAAGGCTCAGTTTTTGGGTCACTTTTCTATTTACATTCATTTCTTTGATGTTCTCACCCATTCCCATAAATTAAATCCATTCTCTGTCCTGATCATACCAAAATGTATATCTAACCCAGAACTCATTCCTGAATTCCAAGTTCTTACTCAAGTGCCCACTTCATATATCCACTTGGATGTTTAAAAGGCATTTGCAAAATTGCTAGCATGACAAGTCATTTCAGTTGTGTCTGACTCTGTGCGACTGTCTGGACTGTAGCCCATCAGGGATTCCCCAGGCGTGAATACTGGAGTGTGTTGACATGCCCTCCTCCAGGGGACCTTCCTGACCCAGGGATCTAACCCACATCTCTTATGTCTCCTGCATTGGCAGGTGGGTTCCTTACCACTAGTGCCACCTAAGAAGCCCAAATCTAAACTTCTGACTATTCCTGCCAGCCTGAACCTGCTTATTCTGTTCCTACTACAATTTTCTCTGAGTGCCAACTATTTCTCCTTTCTGAGGCTGCGAACAAGTCTATGACTCTCTTTTGTGCCAATCTGCACATGACTAATCTATGGAGAAATGCTATCAGTTCTACCTTCAAGATAAAAATGAATCAAACAACTTCTCACCACCTCCACTGCTTCTGCCCAAGTCCAAGTCATCTACAGTTTATTTGTGGATTATTGTAATAGCCTTCTATCTATAGATTTCACTGACCATCTCCTGTGTGTTCTCAACCCAGCTGTTTCAGTGCTCATTCCAAAATGTAAAATCAGATCTTGCCACTCTTTCTCTTTAATTCCTCCAACAGTTCCTCATCACACTCAAAGTCAAGCACTTACAGTAGTTAGCAAGGCCCTAGTAATTCATTTCTTCTACTCCAACCTCTTCAACTTCATTGCAGCACTATCTACAATAGCCAGGAAGCAAACTAAATGTCCATCAACAGAGGAACACATTAATCTGTTTTAAATTCTTCATTCCACAGTATTTATCAGTGCCTGATTTGATAGATAGAGATACACATATACATAGCTTTATACATACATATTAATATTTGTTGTTGTTTAGTTGCTAAGTCGTATCCAACTCTTTGAGACCCTATGTACTGTAGTTTTTCTTTCTTTTGGTTGCTTTGGCTATTTGGGGCTTTCTGTGTTTCCATAAAAATTTAAAAAATTATCCTAGTTATGTGAAAAATGCCTTTGGTAATTTGGTCGAGATTGCATGGACTCTGTACATTGCCTTGGGTAGGATAATCATTCTGACCATATGGATTCTTCCAACCCAAGAACATGGTATATCTTTCCATTTGCGTAATTTTTTATTTCCTTCATCAGTGTCTTATAGTTTTCAGAGTACATGTCCTTTGCCTTCTTAGGCAGGTTTATTCCTAGGTATTTTATTCTTTTTGATATAATGGTAAATGAGATTGTTTCCTAAATATCTCTTTCTGATCTTCCATTGCTACTGTCTGTTAATAGAAATGCAATAGGTTTCCATGTAATAATTTTGTATCCTGCAACTTTCCTGAATTCATTGATGAGCTCTAGCAGTTTTCTGATAGCATCTTTGGGATTTTTATGCATAGTATCATGTCATTTGCAAACAGTGACACTTCCTCTTTTCCAATTTGGATTCCTTTTGCTTCTTTTTCTTCTCTTGTTGCCATGTCTAGGACTTCCAAAACATTGAGACTTGCTACACAGGTATAGAATGGTAGGTAGGTGCAAGGAATAGAGAGGGGAGGGAGAGCTGAGAAGACAGACTGAGGCCACATGGTGGTCAAATAAGCTTGACTCTATAAATGCCATGCTGAAGGAGAGGCTTTTTTCACTTTTGCTAAATCTCAAGACCTTTAGTGCTACTTTGGTATTCCATTCACTTTTTTTAGATATTAACATTTCTGTTATTTTCATGCCTAGATCCAAGCCATTTTTCAGGTTCTTTTATTCTAAGGGAAAAAATTAACAATTTTTTTGTTAATACATGTGACATTCACAGATAGACTTCAGTAAGGCCAAAACCCAATTCTAATGTACAGACACATTGTGAGAAAAGATTGAAAAAAATAAAAATATATCACTATTACCCATTCCAAGTTGTAATTCTTTTCAGAGAAGAGGAAATATACATACTTACATTTACACTCTGAGAGTGTTTTATTTATGTAATAAAAATCCCAGGTGAGGAGACTACAATGCAATTTTAAAGTATTGAAGGGGAGTTAAATTTACATGGTGTAAATTACATCTAAGGAAAAGAGAAGCGTTAGATTCATATAACAGTTTTCCTTTGCATTACCATGAAAATGAGGAAAACAATGACAATGCTTAGAAAATTCTGGATAGCCAATGATTCTTTTTCATAAAGATGAATGTTCCATGATATTGCTGTGATTAATCAAATAGATAATACTCTATTTGCATTTGTCTGGTAGGGCACTGGAATTTTTTTAGTAGATGTTTGTACAGATAGGAACATGAAGTAGCCAGCAGCACTGCCTCCTTCCCTTGAGTCCACAAACAACCACAGAGAGAACAGTCAGAAACTGGAAGAGATCAGAGAAAGCAAATGAGGTCTGTGCTGAGAATGCACAGTTGGCTTTAATGAAATTCTGGTCACGTAGTCCAAAGCTCCGACCTGCTTTGGTTTAATCAGCTTCCAAATATTTGAGTACAGCCATGTTGATCCAGGCCCCTCCATGCATAATTTATTCCTCCTAAATTAGATCTTGTTTATTTCCCTTTGTTTGACACATTATATTGAAAGCTGCAATGGTGAGACTACAGTGTTGCAACAGATTTATGGATGTATGTGTCTCTGTATGTAATTAGAGCATTTAGACACATAGCTCATGTTAAGGCATGCTATTTCCTCCTGGCACACGATGGATACAGAACAGGATTGGATTATAAGCAGGATTTCAGTTTCCTCTATTTTGGCAAATAATTTGGGCACTGTGTTGCTGAAAATGGGGCTTACCTGCCTTTAGTAGAATTGGATGGATCTTGAAGATCCCTCACTTAACAGCTTCCTAGGTTGTGAGCAAGATCTGCATGAATTCGTGAAGTCCTGCAGTGAGGATCCTGTGAGAGCTGCTCTTGACCAGCTCAGCAGTGTTAAAGATTCAAAACCTTTGGACTCTAAGCACTTTCTTTTCAGTGCATTCAAGAAAATTCTGAAAAAAAAAAAAAAGAGAGAAAATTCTGGCAAAAATACAATTGGTATCTCCCTGCTTTCTGTCCTCAGTTAAGGAAAGAACAAAATTCAAGAATGTAAGGGGCTAGAGGGACAAGCACTATGGGAAATCCTGAATCACACTGTCATTTTTATGCCACGTGAGACTAAAGTGACAGAAATCCCATAGCCGAACTCAGAGCAGGACCAGAGAAAATTCGTTTAATTTCACCACCTGGGAAGTAGGCCATAGAAATGGGATTTGTCTGAATTCTATCCATGACTTTTAGTATGATTAAAATACCATTAAAATAACAGCTTAGGAAAAATACGTTCAAATTTTTTTTCAAGAATGGCTTCGAAGTGGCAACATTATTTATGGAAAGCATTATGGCTCTCTATAACGTACGTACTTGGCCTCGTAGTTTTCTTTGCACATTCCTGATGTTGTAAAAGGAGAACCTGGTTTTCTGAGGTGAGGATATTTATAGTTTGGCATCATCAAAAAGTAATTCCTTGCTTATTTGGGACATGGAGCCCAGCTGGGTCTCCCTTGTGACTCATTCTATATTCACCCGAGCTCTCTGCCTGCCTGCCGGCGCAGCACTCTCATGAATCCTTAATTCCATTTGATCTCAGCAATGCCAGAGTCACTTTCTATCAACCCACCCACTCAGCTGGATTGCGCCAATGTCTTCTGTGTAAAGCATCACACTCCCATTCTAAGATTGATTAGGTGTTGGGCCACCATCACAAAGATGAAGGAGGTCAAAGTCAGCACCAGTGGTTTGCTTTTAAAACCCATCAGCAGCATCATCTCTTCTGATTTCCAGAGCTGACAATAGTGACATTTTCTGGAATTTACCTACATAAACCCTGTGCTTTGTTGAATCAGTCATATCGACACTTCATCACTAACGATGCAATGAAATATCAGCGATGTGTTACTCTCACCCTCTATCTGCATAGCTCAACAATTGAAACCAAGATGACATGATGAGGTCAGACCAGACTGATATACAGCCAACCCTGTATCATGGCACCTTTCTCATTCTCCTGCTTTGTTCTTCTCTGGGGTGATAAGGCAGGCATGGCTGGAGTGCTGGCTAGATGTCCGATAGGAAGTGCAACTCTAGACTCTAGCGACTGCAAGGCAGGCAGCCTAGATATTCTCAGAGGTCAGAAGCAGAGAGACTCAGAGAGCAAACTCAAAATACACCCTTATGTCCACAGACAAGAGCAGAACTAAAACCTTGTGACCAAGCTAGAGGCTGAGGTGTAATACAGGGATGTAGACTCAGCAGAAGAGCAAGGGCAAGGGCGTGGAAGCTGTACTTAAGAAGACAGTTCCCAAGAACTGGGCTGGCACAATGGTGGTTTTTTTTTTTTAAGAATCATGAAGTAGAGGGTTGGCAAAGTCTCAAGTATTGAAAAGACGGAAAATTTATTTAGAGAGTATTGGATTATCTGAGCTCTCCCTCATGGACATTGAAGAGTTGAAGCTAGAAATAGTCAAATGTGGTCCCTGCCATAAGAGGTTCATCATTGGCAAGAGGAGACAGGAATATAAATAAAAACTTAAATGCTCACAGGATTGCTGAAAAGTAATATTCTCATTCTACCAGGAGGGTAGTAATAGTAACCAGCATTTACTGAAAACTCACCATATACCAGGTACTATTTTTGATACTTTATATATATCAACTCTTGATTTTACTGCTCAGTTTTTACAGAACAAAGAAATAGAGGCTAACAAAGGTTAACCAATAATCACCTAAGGCTGCAAAGCTAATTAGTGGTTAAGTTTGCTTCTGACTTACAGCTTGACCATTACACTAGTCTGTTCTGGGAGACACATTTAAAAAAATAAAAACAAAAACTTTGAAATATGGGGAACTTATCAGCAGAGTGCCAAGAACAGTGTGGAGGCTGGAATCCATGAGTTCTGAGCCAAGTTCCTCTTGTCCCTTTCCAATGAGTCTGTTGAGATTCAACATCAGGGCTCGAGTGAGAGGCACACAGTGTGGTTTCAGGTATGGATGAGAAGTGGGGCAGTCGTGGACTGTTTTGCTTGGAGTAGAAGGAAGAACGCTTTGTCTGTGAATTCTTGAACCACTTACTCTGTTCTGAACGCTAGTTTCCTCTGACAGCAGATTGAAAATCTTGGAGTAACCAAGAAACCCTGGATAGGCCTGCCATTGGACAACAAAAACAAAAATAAAAGCATCTAACAAATGGTTAATTTTAAGGAAAAAAAAAAAACTCATAGGACTCTTCACACACTTTAAAGATTGTCATGTGGAAGAGTAAAAAAAAAAGATACAATTTGCTCCATACATCTCTAAAGGGTGCAGTTGGGACCAATGATGGGAAATTATAGAAGGTGATCGCAGCTTGATAGCTAATTTTTCCCAGCAACTTAAGTTAGCAAAGTGGGATGTCGTCGCTAGAGTCATTTACATAGATATTGTGTCATTTTTTGGTGACAGTAGTATCAGTAGCTTTCAAATTTGAAGGTTCAAGAGACTCTTGTACTGCTTGCTGAAAATGTTTATAGCTGGGCTTGGCATCCAGAGGTTCTGATTCAGTAGGTCAGTGGCCGGTGCCAGGAATCTCTTGTTTTTGATAAGTAAACTAGAAGATTCTGGTGCAGGTGAGAAAATATTAATCTGAAAACTACAAACAGGGTTTCTACTTTTAGAGAAGTTAGAGTACATGACTAGTTTACCCTCCAGCTCTGTGTCCAGACCTTGTTGATCTATCTCTACCCAAGAGTTCCTATTTTTCATAGTCTTTAACACATAATTTGATAGATGTTGCTATTTTGTCTTCCTCTTCTAATTAATTCCCTCTTCAAATCAATATTTTCTGAGCATCTACTATGTGCCAGGTGCTGCTATTGGCACTAAGGAGAGATAGTAGAACAAAGTAGAACCTGTCATAGTGCCGCAGCTATCTAATGAAGGGAGAAAAGGAAGCAAAGTAAGTTATTTTATAAATGTTTCCTCTATACAGCATCACATGAGCTCTTGTGAGGAATGGCTCTGGCTTATTTATCAACTCATACAATGTCTAGAATAATGCTATGCAAAACTAGGTACTCAAAAATATATTTTAAAGACTCAATGATACATTAAAAAAGGAATAGATTTGAAGAAAAACTATAAAAACCTATTTTTCTACTGCAAATAGAGATAATCTCACTGGTTTAACTGAGGATTTTTTGTGCTTTATATGGATAATATTTGTAAGGCAGTGGATTTTTATTGGCTTTAATAGAAAGTGTATCCAGAAAAAGTGACACAAGCTTCTCAGGATTTGGAAGGTCTCAAATACCTTTGGAAGGCATTTGGGAGAAAATAAAGATGATGAGGGGACAGGACATGTCATGGTCTAGGACAGGGGTCAGCAAAATTTTTTATATACATAAAAGATCAGATAATTAAATATTTTCAGTTTTTTGGGGTCTTGAGGTCTCTATCACAACTACTCAGTTATGCCATGGTAACGTGAATGACACTACAGGCAATATGTAAATGAATGAACATGTTCTAAGACAATTTCTTATATAAAAAAGTGATAGACTAGACAGAGCCCTCAGACCACAATTTGCTGGCCCTTCATTTAGGAGAAACAGCTAAAAGAACATGCATGTTTAGTTTAGAGAAGCCAGAAGAAGAACGCCATATCTATTTTCAAAAATTGTAATGAATTTCATACAAAAGAGGAATTTGACCTATGCCATATGACCAGAGGATCTAAAACCAAGGAGTGGAAGCTTTGTGGCAGCATATTTTTTCAGGTAAAAGAATATTAAGGGGGAAAAGCTGAGGTGGGAGGAATTGGGAGTTTGGGATTGACACCTATATATTATTGATTTTGTTGTTGATTGTCAGTTGCTCAGTCGTATCCAACTTTTTGCAACCCCATGGACTGCAGCATGCCAGGCTTCTCTGTCCTGGCTATTATACTACTGATACTATGTATAAAATGCAGCTTCCCAGGGGACTCAGTGGGTAAAGAATCTGCCTGCAGTGCAGTAGGACAGGAGGCACGGGTTTGATTCTTGGGTCAGGAAGATCCTCTGCAGGAGGGCACGGCAACTCACTCCAGTCTTCTTGTCTGGAGAATTCCGTAGACAAGGGGAGTGTGGCAGGCTACAGTCCATAGGGTTGCGAAGAGTTGGACATGACTGAAAGGACCGAGCACACACACACATAAAATAGATAAATAATGGGAGCATGCTGTATCTCACAGGGAACTCTACTTAATGCTCTGGGGTGTCCTAAATGGGAAGGAAATCCAAATGGGAGGGGATATATGTATATGTATCACTGATTCATTTTGCTCATTTTTCTGTACAGAGAAAACTAACACAACATTGTAAAGCAATTATACTCCAGAAAAATAAATTAAAATTTTTTTTAAAAAATGAAAGAATAACTTTTTAATAGAATTCTCTATGGTAGTAACTTATATAATGAGTTTTCCATTGCTGGAAGTGTTCAAGAAAATATCAGATTCCCACTTAGGAATGTTCCAGAGCAGACAAGAGACTCTGGTGAACAATTTGAATAAATGTCCTTTAAGTTCCTTTCAACCAGCAGATTCCAGAGCAGGGCACAAAATAAGCTCAGGTTGACGTAAAGGCACAATTAAATGAGAGCCTAGTGATTGCACAGGTTAAATTTCATCTATGACAAATCAATTACTGGATGAAAAGACAACTCTGCTAAATCTTAGGTACACATAGTAATAAGTAGGTTTAATATAACCAAAAGTTAGAAATGAGTTAAATATCAGATTTGGCTTCTGTGAGCCTGATTTATGGAAGACTTTAAGAGCATATATGATAAAGTTAATCCCATAAACTACATAAAATAGATAAGCAACAAGGATTTACTAGATAGCATTGTGAATTTTACCCAATATCTTGTAATAAGTTGTAATGGGATGTAATCTGAAAAAAAAAAAAAAAGAAACCAACCCAAATCACCATGCTGTACACCTGAAATTAGCACAATATTGTAAATCAACTATACTTCAATAAGAGAAAGTAGTGTATCTGGCAAATTCGTTGGTCATTTGAAAACTGAGATGTCTCCAAGTTACACAGATTAAAAAGAGCCCCTCCTCCTTCCTCCTTTATAAAATTCAAGGAATTTTACATTTCTGAGTCTCTTTTAGGGTTTTTTAAATATATATATAAAGATTTTATATATATGTATATATATATATATAATCCTTTTTTGTGCCTTCTGCTGTTTTACATTTATAAAGCTGTAAATGCTAAAAACAACAGCACTCCAAGATGGATGTGTAGACCCATAAAATTAATAAACACAGTGATTTATTCAGAATCTATTGCCCCACTGATGAAAATGAGAAACAGACAATGTCTGAAGGATGAACATGACAGGGAACTAAAGGGCTTAAAATGTGTGGCTGTCCTTACCATGTTACCCATATGTGCCCAAGAAGCAACTCCTCAATCAGTCTGAGCTTCGTCTCCTCCTCCTGATGGAGGGTCGGGAGGGGTGAGTGATTCCAATCAGTATCCAGTTGTTAGAGTAACAGCCATGTCGGTTCTGGATGGCCGACTGGGCGAAAACATGTTTGTTCTACTTAATGTGACACTGTCCTGTCAAATTAACAGCCACGGTGGCAGGAGCAAGCTTGCTTAATGGGTTGGAGTCAGTTCCTGGGAGAATTTATCATCAACATGCAACCAAGAGGAACCCCAAACCTCATTACCAGGTTTATTTGTAGATAATAACCAAAGGTATGCTGTGTAGTTACAGCAGGATTTGTTTACTCTTTAGCCACTTGGTTTCATGTTCTTTATCAAATGCTGCCCCTTTAACTCCCACAGGCTCTGCAGGTTCATTCTTGGTCTGTGATTAAACATACCTGGTCAAGCAGAATTATTTAAGGACCTGTGCTGAGATGATTTAGCAAGATACAATGATGATAGGAAAAAACAAGCATTCAAAGAGGAGGGCAGGGGAAGAAGGGAAATACCCAGAGTTGTTTTAACCTTGCACTTCATTGTGAAGATTTTATCTTTTTATTTTATTTTGATGTGGACCATTTTTAAAATCTTTATTGAATTTGTTACAATACTCTTGCTGTTTGTGTTCTGATTTTTTGGCCACAAAGCATGTGGGAATCTTAGCTCCCTGACCAGGGATTGAACCCACATCCTGCCCTGTGTTGGAAGGCAAAGTCTTAACCACTGGACTGCCAGGGAAGTCCCTGTGAAAACTTGAAATGCACAATTCCTTCTCAGGTGAGCTGCTGTGCTTAAGATGAGGACTACAAACTGTTTGCCATGTTCCTCCCACAGCTAGGTTGTGTTTGGCCTACAGGGTATGAACAAGAAATAATGAAATGTTCTCTATCATTCAGATATAAGAAAATTTCACTTACAGTTTTGGATATCTTATTTGAGTTAAGAAAAAAGACACACAGACTTGTTGGCAGCATAAGGCTGCTTTTTCACATAACAGTAGTTAGAGCTGTGCAATTGCCTGTCTCCCTTAGGTGGGCTGAGTACTCTCTGTGGTGCCTCCTGAGCCTGCTTTACTCATTTAGATGAACTATTACATGAAGTTTTGCACCCCTGATGTAAAAATAAGATCTTGATTTTCATCATCATGTTTATGGATGGAAGATAAATTATTATGGTTTTGCCATTCATGGATATTGTGAAGACCCTCTTTGCTTCTCCCTTTCTCCCTCCCGCCATTCTGCCTCCTAGTGGCTTAAACTCGTGGAAGTCAGATAATAATGGAACCTGGGAGAGGCCAGCCCTTCACAGGAGAACAGGAGAATGGCAAGGAGAAGGTCTGAGGGCAAACCGATTTAGAAACAACAGATCTCGGGGCTTAGAAAACATGGCTTCTGTCTAATTGACTCTGTGATCTTGCAGAAGTGCTTGAATCAACCTGGTCCTCAGAGTTTTCCATCTGTACAATAAACACCAAGGAAACCAGAATTGAAAGAGACGTGTGTACCCCAATGTTCATCGCAGCACTGTTTACAATAGCCAGGACATGGAAGCAACCTAGATGTCCATCAGCAGATGAATGGATAAGGAAGCTGTGGTACATATACATAATGGAATATTACTCAGCCATTAAAAAAAAATACATTTGAATCGGTTCGACTGAGATGGATGAAACTGGAGCCCATTATACAGAGTGAAGTAAGCCAGAAAGAAAAACAACAATACAGTATACTAATGCATATATATGGAATTTGAAAGATGGTAACGATAACCCTATATGAGAGACAGAATAAGAGACACAGATGCATAGAACAATTTTATGGACTCTGAGGGAGAAGGTGAGGGTGGGACGTTCTGGGAGAATAGCATTGAAACATGTATATTATCATATGTGAAACAGAACACCATTCCTTGTTCGATGCATGAGACAAGGGCTCAGGGCCGGGGCAATGGGATGACCCAGAGGGATGGGATGGGGAGGGAGGTGGGTGGGGGGTCCAGGAAGGGGAACACATGTAAACCCATGGCTGATTCATGTCAATGTATGGCAAAAACTATTACAATATTGTAAACTAATTAGCCCCAACTAAAATAAATGAAAAAAAAAAAAATCCCTATCAAGAGCCAAAAAAAAAAAAAAAACTTGGGCTAGGTGGTCCTTAAAGGCCCTTCAGGGCTTATCTGGTGGGTCAGATGATAAAGAATCTGCCTGCTACGCAGGAGACTCAGTTTCGATCCCTGGGTCAGGAAGATCCCCTGGAGAAGGGCATAGCAACCCACTCCAGTATTCTTGCCTGGAGAATTCCATGAGCTGACAGGCTACAGCCCTTGGCATCGCAAAAAAAAAGCAGACATGACTGAGTTATTCACACTTTCAAAGGCCCTTAAATTCATGATTCTGTGGTGGAGGGGGTGATACAGCCTTGATTTCCTTGTCTGTTGATACCTATTCAGACTCTCGTGGGACATGTGTGCGTCCACCTTGAGCGACTGAAAGGTAGCCAAGTAGCTTACTGTAGTGAGACAGAGATGTTTTAAGGAGACAGAGAATATAGCTTGCCAGATATAAAATCTGACAGCAACAATGAAAACAATTCTAGGAAGTTTTATTTAAAAAATAAAACTTAAAAATTTGAAGGAAATACACAAATGGCCACTTTAATTAGAGAACTCCTTGTAAGAGAATAATTCAACAGTGCCGTCCTGGCCTTTGGGCTGGCTTTAGGGGTAAAGAACTCAAACTGAGTTGATATTACTTTCAGTTCAGTTCAGTTCAGTTCAGTTGCTCAGTCGTGTCCGACTCTCTGCAACCCCATGAATCGCAGCACGCCAGGCCTCCCTGTCCATCACCAACTCCCGGAGTCCACCCATACCCATGTCCATCAAGTTGGTGATGCCATCTAGCCATCTCATCCTCTGTCATCTCCTTCTTCTTCTGCCCTCAATCCTTCACAGCATCAGGGTGTTTTCAAATAAGTCAGCTCTTCTCATGAGGTAGCCAAAGTATTGGAGTTTCAGCTTCAACATCAGTCCTTCCAGTGAACACCCAGGACTGATCTCCTTTAGGATGGACTGGTTGGATCTCCTTGCAGTCCAAGGAACTCTCAAGACTCTTCTCCAACACCATAGTTCAAAAGCATCAATTCTTCAGTGCTCAGCTTTCTTCTCAGTTCAACTCTCACATCTATACATGACTACTGGACTTTAGCTGCTTTTATACTCCTCAGGAAGCTAAGGATATCCTTCCAAGAGAAAAATCAAACTAACAACAACATACTATTTTCTTTGTTTAGATCACAAATGATTTTCCCAGAATGATTTCACAAATTTCAGAAGGAATTCTGGAGATGGATTCAACATGAGATCCAAACCTGCAGTTCCATATGACTCATGAATTCATTTCTGTTTGCTTGTGAACTGACTGTTGATGTTTAAATAGAGATGTTTGATGACGAATTTGTTTCTCATTGTATAATGGCAACTACATAATGAATCAGGGAAAATGGCAACAGCTTTTATATCTTCATTTGCTTAAAACAGATAAAAATCTTTTCATTCCATATCAAAAAACTCAATAATGACAAAAAATCTAAACCTGCAATTCCAAGGACTTTTAAAAGTCCTTTTAAATTTGTAAGGGTACAATGATATTTTAAATAAAAGTGAATACACAATTTAAAATATATCCATTATAGAGCCAACTGAGACTTCAATAATTTAGTAATTTTTATCACTGAAAAGGGGAACATGTAGAAACAGATCCAGAGTCTTTTATTTTTACCTCATTTGGAACAAAAGAGAGACTAAGGTTGCTTACTGGCAGATAATGATAGTCTGGACACTGACATTCTTCCAGACATTAAGTCATTTGCTATTTCTCTTTGACAGGTATAAAGCTTCAGAAATTAATTGTGCGAGCTAGTCCTGATTATCCGAAGATCACCCAGCAGCTGCAAGAACATTCTGTTAAAAGCTTGATAATGAATCAAGTTTGCTTGTTAAAATGTCCAACAAATAGTAAGATAAACATGGTAATATATTCCACTTTGAATATAAAAATACAGCTGACTTTAAAGCTATTGATGAAGAAAAAAGAGAAAGTAAAATATTAGAGTCTGCAAGAGAACTTGGTTTTAATTAATGGGCTATATTTTTGATAAATCTTGGTTAAGCAAAGAGTTGAAAGAGAGAAATACTAGAGCAAGAAAAGTTTTTACTTAGGTGGAAAATAAAGTACCTTTTCTTATATATGTAGCTTTGCTGTTGAAAATCTTCCTAAAGGAATGATCCTCCTGCCTTAAATTCAAACTTGTCTTTTATTGGGTACACAGCATGTTCTGACCATGAAGGTAGGAGGCCAAAAAGATTACCCTAAATAAATTGCCCACCTCCCCACCCTTGTTCTCAAGGAATTCTTAGATTCAATGAGTAGAGTATACCAACATAAGTTAGTAGTTTAAAATATATTTATTTCCAGAACCCTTCACAAACATCATTTTGGGTTTCAGTTTTCATTGTCTTGAGCTTGAAATGGACGTCATGAAGAATTAGAAAGGATCACTGGATTTGGAGGGAATGGTCTTGACGAGGAAATGAAATGAAATAATATGTACAAATGCTCTCAGCATAATGTATGCTACTTTACAAATGTCTACAACATACATATCTCTTTATTGTATTAAAGATATATAGCAAACATTATTTTATTGATTAACTTCCTGGTAAGAGCTTGCAGTTAGGGAGAGTGTTGGACATCACCAATTCTTTTGCTATTTAACCTAACATTTATCATCTATTTATCAGAATAAGATTGAGCCATTTAAACTGAGTCATCTAAACCAGGTTGCTCAGGGAACAAACAGGAAGGACTGTAAAATCAAATTTTGGGTACCAGGAACTGATTTTTTAAAGAAGCTAATATTTGAAAAATAATGTGAAAGAGGGTATTTTTTTTTAAACAAATGTTTGCAATTTATAGCAGTTGCTCTAATGTAATGAATGAAGATTGGTTCGGAAACTCAGCAGTCAAACTTCTAAGATAAGTAGTAAATTTCAGTTATTTAAAAACCAGAAGAAAATCCTTCCTTTATGTAAAATTTTGTCACAGGTTACTGGAATGAGCTCACATAGTATGCATTCTATATGATATAATTACTTAAAAATGAAATCTCAGCATTTCTATCAGTTCTGCATTAAGGAACCATTGAATTATCAAAAATGTACTGAGCTCCTTTATATTGATAGAGGTGTCAGGTGATGAGGGAATACAAAAGAGATTTAGAAGTTGTTTTACTCCACCAGGAACTCACAATCTTAGGGAAGATAGGTTTGAAATATTAGGTGTGAAAAGGAATAAGTACAAGTAAGTGTTACAATGATGATATAAGGTAGGGAACAA
Source organism: Giraffa tippelskirchi (assembly GCF_054371585.1). Lineage (NCBI taxonomy): Eukaryota > Metazoa > Chordata > Mammalia > Artiodactyla > Giraffidae > Giraffa > Giraffa tippelskirchi. Next base: position 25,855,341 of record NC_137284.1, read on the forward strand.
CAATTTTTATAGTATGCTAAGGATTTAGAGTCAACATTATGCTTATTCAACAGACTATGAAGATAAGCTCTATCTCCTTCTCCACTCAGGTCTAAGTATTTTAAAATTACCTTACAGAATTGTTTGTATCCTCAGAAATTTGGACTTTTGGATATTGATTTTCTCTTTTCCTTTTTCATTGGTTTTTAATTTATTCTTTAAAACCACAGCTTCTCTGCCTATATCCCTATTTATGGGCATTTATAACACTAACAAGGCTGCATATTCCCCAGTGCCCCATCATTTTTGTTGTTGTATATATACATATATAGCATCAGTTCGGTTCAGTTCAGTCGTTCAGTTGTGTCCGACTCTTTGCGACCCCATGAATTGCAGCACACCAGGCCTCTGTGTCCATCACCAACTCCCGGAGTCTACCCAAACCCATGTCCATCGAGTCGGTGATGCCATCCAACCATCTCATCCTCTGTCGTCCCCTTCTCCTCCAGCCCCCAATCCTACCCAGCATTAGGGTCTTTTCCAATGAGTCAACTCTTCGCATGAGGTGGCCAAAGTATTGGAGTTTCAGCTTCAACATCAGTCCTTCCTATAGCATACATATATATGACTTCTCATTGGCACAGTGGTAAAGAATCCACGTGCCAATGCAGGAGATGCAGGATATGTGGATTTAATCCCTGGGTCAGGAAGATCCCCTGGAGTAGGAAATGGTAAACTGCTCTAGTATTCTTGCTTAGAAAATTTCATTGACAGAGAAACTTGGCTGGCTACAGTACATGGGGCCACAAAGAGTTGGACACGGCTGAACCAACTGAACATAAATAGATATAAATATCATAATACTTATTGTCTATCTTTCCCCCGTAATTAAAGTTTCACAAGAGGATGGCTCTTGTATTATTGAATGATTTATCTTTACTCAGAAAAAGAGAATAATTGGTGATCCTATAAAATTTTGATGAATTAGTGACTGAACCTAAAGCATTGTATCATTCTCTCTTATAAAATCTCTTTACTTCATGGGAATGAAAATTTCTCTGAGTTATTATAAACTGAGATTTTTGTTTTATTCCCTATTTTCTCTTACATGATCAGAAGGCTCTAATTACTAGAAGAAAGTTTCTAAAGAGTAGCAATTTTTATCAGTCTTGAGAACTTTTGAAATAGCCCTTGAAGAATGAATAAAATGAGAAGTAAATCAATTATTTATAAAGAAATTGTGGGGAAGCAGTATAAGGAACAGGAATAGTAGCCTGGCAGGATAAAATTGCATGGGGTGTACTAAGAAGGGGCTCCTCAGTGGCGCAGTGGTAAAGACTGCCTGCAATGCAGACGTGGGTTTGATCCCCATGTGGGGGAGATCCCCTGGAAGAGGAAATGGCAACCCACTCCAGTATTCTTGCTTGGAGACTCCCATGGACAGAGGAGCCTGGGGGGTTATAGTCCATAGGGTCGCAAAAAGTTGGACATGACTGAAGTGACTTAGCAGCAGCAGCAGCAGTATTAAGATATAAAAGTGGTCTGGTGTGGCAGGGCTAGTTTGTGTGGTGACCAGGGCAGAGAGGCTGGAAGGGAAATAGTGATGTTGACCTTCTCTAAGGAGTCTTTTTCAGTTATTTCTACCATTCTGATGGTTTGGTTACAAGTTTATTCAACTTAGCCTAGTTACAAGTTGTTTTATATTAATTTATATTATGTATATTCCTATTTCTTCATACTTAGTATATTTTGTTTTTTTGACTAGTTTGCAAGCTCTTTGGTGGCAATGAATAACAGTTTTACTATGTGTTAGAAAGGAACTTAAATGAACTGGGTATAAGATAAGCTTCCTAAAACAGGGACCTTATCCATTAACAGATGAATGGATAAAGATGTGGTACACACACACACACACACACACACACTCACTCACACAATGGACTACTACTCAGCCTTAAAAAAGAACAGAATTTTACCATCTATAGCAAGATAGATACACTTGGAGGACATTATATTAAGTGAAATAAGTCAGATAAAGGAAGAAAAATTCTGAAAGATAGCCCTTATACGTGAAATATACAAGATATAACAAACTGGTGAACATAACAGAAATGAAGCAGACTCACAGATATAGAGAACAAACTGCTTTACCAATGGAGAGAGGGAGAGGGACAATATTGGGGTGAAAGAGTAAGAGGTATCAACTACTGGGTGTAAGACAGACTCAAGGATGTATTGTACAACACACAGAATATAGCCAAGATTTTGTAACAGCTATAAATAGACTATAACATTTAAAAATTACATAAAATTATTCTAAAACAAAAACCTTAAAGTAAAAAATTTTCAAAAGCTAGAGCTTTGAATGGCTTTTTCACTTGGTACAGCTGGGAAGCACACATTAATATTTGGTAAAAATAATTGAAAGAGGGAATGACTCAGAAAATCTGCTCCGTTGTTGTTGTTCAGTTGTTTTTCAATCAGGCTTCCCCTTTGCTCATTATATGATCTTGGAAGAGAGTCACCGAATTCCTTTTAGGCCTTTATTTCCTCATCAGTCAACAGCGGGGATGCTGAGACTGAAGCATTGCTGGGAAGCTTAAGTGAGATGATACAATTTGGGAAATAAAAATACTTTACAAATGGATATTATGGAGCTGGACATTATTTGTACACCTGGAGCAAAGATGGGAACAGGAACAAGATAAGACTGTCAGTTTGGTCTGCAAAAGGGAAAACCTAACCCTGACATTTTTTGGCCTACATTGAAGATTTCAAGCTGCCTAAACACTACTTTTTTTTCTCAAAAGTTTCACATTTCACAGAAAGAATGGAGAATCAGCTGAATAAACAGCAACAGAGATCCAAGCCCAAAGACTTCTAAGATTTCAAGATGTTGTGGTCATATTGGGGAGTTGGAATCCGCCTCTCAGTAAGCGGATATCTCTGGGATTCGTAACCTATGTCAGGTTACTCTTCTCTTCTTCCCACTGTCACCTGAAAGGGAATGAAGATATTTTCTTGACTTGATGTAGTAAAAAAAAGGTTACAGCATCAGAGCATGGGACACTTGGCTTATAATTCCAGCTCTTCACTAATTACAGAAGTAAACTTAGATTAACTCCTGTATCTGTTTTTCCTTTGTAAAATTAAAGAACTGTATGAGATAAATTCTGAGGTTCTTCTATTCTCTAAAATTTTATAATCGCTAAGCATCCCAGGTGGCTCTAGTGGTAAAGAACCAGCCTGCCAATGCAGAAGATGTAAGAGACATGGGTTCAATCCCTGGGTCAGGAAGATCCCCTAAAGGAGGACATGGAGTCCACGACAGTATTCTTGCTTGGAGAATCTCATGAACAGAGGAACCTGGTGGGCTACAGTCCATGGGGCCGTAAAGAGTCGGACATGACTGAAGTGACTTAGCAGGCAACCATCCAGAGGAAAGGTAGTAAATTTGAATTCCAGGCAACTTTCCATGATCACTCAGCCTCATTCTACCAATATCTGTCCCCTTCACACATATTCTATGAAATACTTTTATTTTGGTTTTGAAAGGCTTACTTTGGGGGTCATTTTGTTGGCTAAGTTGGGTCATGTCCTGTTGTCCAGCAGGATGATAATAATAAGAGCTACTACTAGGCTTCTCCCCTGTGGTTCAGCAGTAAAGAATCTGCCTGCAATGCATGAGACACAGGACATAAGAGTTTGATTCCTGGATTGGGAAGATCCCCTGGAGAAGGAAATGGCAACCCACTCCAGTATCCTTGCCTGGAAAATTCCATGGAGAGAGGATCCTGGCAGGCTACAGTCCATGGGGTCACACTGAGTCGGACATGGCTGAGCTACTGAGCACACACATACTTTAATACTACGTGCAAGGCGCTATTCTAAGAAGTTTAATATATTAACTCATTCAGTCCTCCTATCAGCTCTATGAGGTAGATGTTATTGTGATACTTATGAGTAAAACTGAGGCAAAATGAGGCTATGTAATTTGTCCAAAGTCATACTACTATTAAGTGCCAGAGTAGCAATTCAGATCCAGGCCATTTTATAACCCCACATATGTGTGTTAAACTAATCAACTATACTGAATATGGAGGATCAGAGGAAAGCTAGGAAGAAAAGATCTACAGCTAGAAAGCAGGGTACCAGGGTCCAAGAACATTGTATCAGGTACCCAGGTCAGGTAAGCTATTCAAATAAACGAGAACAACCAAAAGCCTGAGTTCTATTCCATAGACCAATTTGCTCTCAAAATTTTGTCTTTGGGATTGCCTGCCAAAAATGTGACTTTAAATATAAAACCAGCAAAATGAAATCATTTCTTGGAGAACATTTCTGTGGTTCACTGTGGAATGCCAAGTTAAGAATATCTGTCTTGCATTTTCAAGCACATGTGCTGTAGTAATTTCATGGGGTAATGAGTTGGCTTCCACTAAAGATATTTTATTTTAACAGGGGCTGGGACTGGAGAAACATTATGTGGCAGGCAGTGAAATATCTTACTTGTGCAGATTACTTTAGCTAATCACCTACAGGTGAATTTTCTAGGAACTCTGGTTTTAACTCTTTGACTACTATGGATTTCAATGTATTTTAGCTGAAGACTTGGATATGATGGCAAGGCACCCAGTGGTGAGGAATGGAGGAGTTTGGGGTATGAAGGAACTGATCAGAGAGTAATGGAAGAAATATGGGATTTCCTTCTCAGTTTTAAAACGTAAGTGGTACTTGAAGTCTATTAACTGGATTTGGCAAAAAAAAAAAAAAAAATGGAAATCGATATGTGATAATAGCTAATAGTTTATAAAGCTAGCGTAGTCTCCACTTCCCAGTTTATCACCATGGCAGACATTGCTAGTTAACAACCCAACATCCACCCTCTCTTTCAGAAGACAAATTTTCTACTAAATATTCTATTCCCCAGATTATCTTGTAACTAGTGGTAACCATATGAAAGTGTTCTTACCAAAGAGATATAGGAGGGAATCTGCTGGGAATTTCTGGGAAGAAAGCTCCTACTCAATCCCCCTAAATGGTGGCCAAAAGATTCTGCAGCCATCTTGTAACTATGAAACCAGAGAAATGAGCTATGATGGCGGCACAGAGAGACAGATTCCTGATTCCCTCTGAAGCTGATACAACTACCCTGAGTGCATAGGCAGAACATTCTTGTTTTCTGAAAAAAAGAATTGTATCTTTTGACTTGCAAGCAGTTGCCTAATTCTGAGGCTGAGGAAAATACTGTGTTTTTCCTCTTACTCTGTTCTCTCCAGTGGGCCCAAATCTGGGGCTGACATGTTCCCACATGAAGTCTGTGCCCAAGGGGGATGAGATTGCTTGTCATTCCTTTCATTAAGTATCTGTTATTCTTGAACAGAGGAAACTATTCTTCATATTCTATGAGAAAGAAAAGGAGTTGGCAAAAATTTATTGAATTTCAACATAATAAGCATAAGAGTCAGCAGAGCAACAATAATGTAATATACTTTCTACCAAGAAGGGCAAAGGAACAGGAAAGAGCTGTGTGCCTGATTTTTGCCCCATAAGTATGGGGAATGTCACCCATGAGATACGGAGACCCTTCTGATAGGGAAAAATCGGCCCAAGACTGTGGCAGCATTTATGATAATGATAAGCAGGTGAGTGTTCTGGGACTGAACATGAGATATTTGGTCCATGAGTGCCGTTAAGGAAACCTGAAAGAAATGTAAAGGAAGAAATCAAATTATGAGAATTGAATGAGCATGGTTCATATAGTTCATCTGATGTTAGAGAGAAGAGACAAGCTTGAGGCTGAAAGCTTTCATGTTAAGGATAGCAGATTAAAAAGATCTTTGATGCCATCATTACATTGAAACTAACTGGCCTTGGGCTTCCCTTTGTATGAGCCAAATAAATCCTTTCCTTTTTAAAGCTATGGTTTGTTGGATTTTCTATTTACACTGAACCCATTTCACCCTGACACATTCCTTCTTCTCTTTCAGTAAGCCCACTGAGTGAGTGTTCTGTGTATAGTTGATAAGGCAAAGAAGGTATTGGGGGACAAACCTTGTGATAGAGGAGTTTGATTACAATTGTTTTGGCTTCTATAATCTCTATTTTGTGCTTATGATTATTTGTTTTTGTGTTCAGAAATTTTTAGGCTAATTATATTCTTATGAGTTCCATGAATACCAGTTTCTTTACAACTGGAGTTGGGTTGAGCTCTTTCAAGACAGCTTGATTTTTCAAAGACAGTTTGAGGAATGCAGGATGGAATGCAGAGAAGAAAGACGGGGAAGTAAAGAAAAACAGTAGATGAGCACCTAAGGTGTGCCTCTTCATGGTACAAGTCATTATGTCATCTTGTTTATTCCTCAGAAATGTTTCTCAGGTATATTTTGTTAAAATGATTTTATAAAATCAGAAACCTGAAACTCAAAGGTGGTAAAATATCTAGCTAACGAGTGACAGAACCAGATTTTTAATCTAACTATTGTGACTTAGAGTCTAGATTTTCTGTGACCTTTGCCCAGGAAGAAGACATCACCCTTGGTATCCTGGACAGTTATCAAACCTGTCTGGTGCCCTGAATGGAGACATTGCCTCTATCTTCCAAGGGGATCTGTTATACAACATTCTTGAAAAGAAAATGTGGAACTAGGGCAGCCAATACCTTTGCTTGCAAACAGTGGAAAAATAAGAGCAGCCCATGGAGAAATATCTCCCAATAGCTTTAGCCTCTGTCATCCTCTTCCCCATCTCTCTGAACCCCTCACCACAGTTCCACCCCTGTGTTGGTTTAGTCACTAAGTCATGTCTGACTCTTGCAACCCCATGGACTGTAGCCCACTAGGCTCCTCTGTCCATGGGATTTCCCAGGCAATAATACTGAAGTGGGCTGCCATTTCCTCCTTCAGGAGACTTTTCTGACCCAGGGATAGAACCTGGGGCTCCCGTATTGCAGGCCGATTCTTTCCCAACTGAGTCACTTTCTTTATTTTGGAGTTTTCATCTTTTTAATTCCCTCCCATAATAGAAGAAATCATTTAAAAACTCATTATAGACAAAAAATATTTAGAATTATCCCAGAGTTTTCATGTGATCTTTTCAGGCAACAAGAGTATAAGAATTAATCCATTAGCTCATTTATTTATTCAGTGTTTATTGTATGACAACTAAGTGCTTTCACTTCACAGAGAGTAGACTTTAGTAAGTAAACAGATTAGGCATTCAGATACTAATAAGCGTAAAGTAAAAAAAGCTATGGTTTTTCCAGTAGTCATGTATGGATGTGAGAGCTGGCTGAGCTCTGAAAGAAGGCTGAGCACTGAAGAACTGATGCTTTCCACCTGTGGTGCTGGAGAAGGCTCTTGAGAGTCCCTCGGACAGCAAGGAGATCAAACCAGTCAATCCTAAAGGAAGTCAACCTTGAATATTCACTGGAAGGACTGATGCTGAAGCTGAATCTCCAATACTTTGGCACCTGATGTGAAGAGGCAACTCATTAGAAAAGACTCTGATGCTGGGAAAGAGTGAAGACAAAGGAGAAGAGGGCAGCAGAGGATGAGAGAGTTAGACAGCATTACCACTGAGCCAGCTGGGAAACCCCATGTATATGTATATGTGTTAGTTGCTCAGTTGTGCCCAACTCTTTGTGACTCTATGGACTGTAGCCCACCAGGCTCCTCTGTCCATGGGATTCTCCAGGCAAGAATACAGGAGTGGGTTGCCATTTCCTTCTGTGTATATGTATAAATGTAGGAGAAAGCAATGGCACCCCACTCCAGTACTCTTGCCTGGAAAATCCCATGGATGGAGGAGCCTGGTAGGCTACAGTCCATGGGGTCGCTAAGAGTCGAACACGACTGACCAACTTCACTTTCACTTTTCCCTTTCATGCACTGGAGAAGGAAATGGCAACCCACTCCAGTATTCTTTCCTGGAGAATCCCGGGGACGACGGAGCCTGGTGGGCTGCCGTCTATGGGGTCGCACAGAGTCAGACACGACTGAAGCGACTTAGCAGCAGCATATGTATAAATGTAAGCTATTGTATGGCTTTCCTGGGGGCTCAGTGGTAAAGAACTCATCTGCCAATGCAAGAGACATGGGTTCAAAACCCTGGGTTGGGAAGATCCCCGGGAGAAAGAAATGGCAACCTGCTCCAGTATTCTTGCCTGGGAAATCTCATGGACAGAGGAGCTTGGCAGATGACAGTCCATAGGTTCACAAGAGTTGGACATGACTTAGTGACTGATGACTGAACCACCACACCATATAAAGATATTTATTATAAGAAATTGGATCAATCTATGTGTGTATATATATATGTGTATATATATACATATATATGGGTTTCACTCATGGTCAACCTTGCTGTGAATATGAAAAATGGTAAAGTCTAGGAGTAAACAACTCACAAATTCTAAACTGCAGATTATTCTAAGTAGTGAGATGAAATTTCAGGAGATCTGACTCCATCCTGCCCTGGACTTGCAGCATTCTTTTTTCCAACACTTCCCCTCATTGGCCACTGAGTAGCCATCTCAGTTATCAATCGCCTGCCAGAGGATCTCAGCACTTGTGTTTCAGTTCAGTTCAGTTGCTCAGTCATGTGTATTTGAGACCCCTTGGATCGCAGCACGCCAGGCCTCCCTGTCCATCACCAACTCCTGGAGTTTACTCAAACTCATTTCCATGAGTTGGTGATGCCATCCAGCTATCTTATCCTCTGTCGTCCCCTTCTCTTCCTGCTTCAATCTTTCCCAGCATCAGGGTCTTTTCAAATGACTAAGTTCTTCGCATCAGGTGGCCAGAGTATTGGAGTTTCAGCTTCAACATCAGTCCTTCCAATGAATATTCAGGACTGATTTCCTTTAGGATGGGCTGGTTGAATCTCCTTGCAGTCCAAGGGACTCTAAAGAGTCTTCTCCAACACCACAGTTCAAAAGCATCAATTCTTCAGCTCTCAGCTTTCTTTATAGTCTAGCTATCACATCCATACATGACTACTGGAAAAACCATAGCTTTGACTAGATGGACCTTTGTTGGCAAAGTAATGTCTCTGCTTTTTAATATGCTGTCTAGGTTGGTCATAATTTTTCCTCCAAGGAGCAAGTGTCTTTTCATTTCATGGCTGCAGTCACCATCTGCAGTGATTTTGGAGCCCCCCAAAATAAAGTGTGTCATTGTTTCCACTGTTTCCCATCTATTTGCCATGAAGTGATGGGACCAGATGCCATGATCTTAGTTTTCTGAATGTTGAGTTTTAAGCCAACACTTTTACTCTCTTCTTTCGCTTTCATCGAGAAACTCTTTAGTTCTTCTTCACTTTCTGCCATAAGGGTGGTGTCATCTGCATATCTGAGGTTATTGATCTTTCTCCAGGCAATCTTGATTCCAGTTTGTGCTTCATCCTGTCCAGCATTTCTCATGATGTACTCTGCATATAAGTTAAATATACATGCTTGTGTTTAGGTAACCCTTGTTCACTTCATAATGGTATCAAAGAACAAGAGCAGTGATGCTGGCAGTTCAGATATACCAAAGAGAAGTGCTTCCTTTAAGTGCAAAGGTGAAAGTTCTTGACTTAGTAAGGAAAAGAAAAATGGATGTATGCTGAGGATGGAACAAATCTATTTGTGAGATCATGGAAGGAAATAAAATGCATGCTAGTGTGCTGTCATATCTCAAACTGCAAAGTTATGGTTACAACCTGTGATAAGTGGTTAGTTAAGATGGAGAGTTTGTACAACAGTATATTGTTATAATTGTTCTATTTTATTATTAGTTATATTTTTAGTTGTTACTCTGTTACTGTCTAATTAATAAACTAAAATTGATCAAATGTATGTGTATATAGAAAAACACATGCTGGATCAGCTGGTAAAGAATCTGCCTGCAATGTAGGAGATACGGGTTCCCCCACCCCGGGTCAGGAAGATCCCCTGGAGAAGGGATCGGCTACTTACTCCTGTATTCTTGGGCTCCCCTTGTGGCTCACCTGGTAAAGAATCCGCCTGCAATGCAGGAGACCTGGGTTTGATCTCTGGGTTGGGAAGATCTCCTGGAGAAGGGAACGGCTACCCACTCCAGAATTCTTGCCTGGAGAATTCCATGGGATCTTTCTTACACAGTTCATGGGGTCGCAAAGAGTTGGACATGACTGAACGACTTTCACCTAAAGTGTTTCAGACTCCCCTCTAGCCCTGGTGAGCATTGTCCCAAACCAGTCAGGAGTGAACCCCTGTTCCCATCTTTAAGAATATGACCCAGTGCATCTGAAGGTCTTTAGTTGCTGTACCAACAAGGTAAGCTTTTTAATTCTTAACTTTCATAATTTCCCTGAATGAATATAATTTAAATGCAATTTCAGCTTATTGCTGTTTTGTTACATCCATGGATCTTACCTTTAGGATAAAATTACATTTGAAAGGTCATGGTACAAATACAAGCAATGCCTGTGTTTATCTCCTGACCGTGCAGAACAGGGTGATCAGAGTGGAGATGGCTCTGGTCACAGCACAAATGCCGTTTCCAGGTGTTTCCCTCTTATATTTTCACCCTCATAGGTTCACCTACCTGGACTCCATCACTATTTTTCAAGATCTTCAATAAAGTGTAAATTGTGGCTCAAACAGTAAAGAATCTACCTGCAATGTGGGAGACTCAGGTTCGATCCCTGGGTCAGGAAGATCCCCTGGAGGAGGATATGGCAACCCACTCCAGTATTCTTGCCTGGAGAATCCCATGGACAGAGGAGCCTGGTAGGCTACATCCATGCATGGGGTTGCAAAGAGTCAGACACAACTGAGCAACTAACACACACAACACATAGAATATACAGGGTTTGTTACTATCTGATGTTTCTGGCATCCACTATGGGTCTTGGAAAGTATCCTTCACCAATAAGCAGGGGACTACTGTATACATACATATTAATTCTGCTTCTCTGGAGAACCCAATACATCTTGCTAGAATTTACTAAGTTACTTTTAACTAATTTACTATCTTACTTTTAACTATTTTGTGGCATTTAAAAAATGGTAGAATTTTCAAAGGCAGTATTCTATGAATAACCTTTGTAAAGTATACTTTAAATTATGAAACCTAAAATAAAATTGTTATAAAACTTAAAATAGAAAGAAGGAGAAGGGACAACAGAGGATGAGATGGTTGGATGGCATCACCAACTCAACAGACATGAGTTTGAGCAAACTCCAGGAGATGGTGAAGGACAGGGAAACCTGTTGTGTTGCAGTCCACGGGTTGCAAAGAGTCAGACACAACTGAGTGATTGAACAACAACAATGCAAAATTACTAATTAAGAAATCAACTTGAATATGAACCTCAGATCTAGTAAATAATGCCTGCTCTATGAGAGAGTAACTTAGCCTAATTTACCTTGGCTTCCTCATCTGTAAAATGGGGAAAACAGTGTCTATCTCAAAGAACTATCCTAAGGATTAAGCAAATTCATGGATATAAATTTTCTAGCATAAGTCTGACACATGGTAATCATTAAATAAATGTTAATAATAATTATTACTGTTATTATTTTCACCTAAAAAGTTGATTGTGTATAAAATTATTCTAATAGCTCTTAACATACTCAAAGATTAAAAAGATTATACAGAAGACTGCAAGAAGATCAAGCCAGTCAATCCTAAAGGAAATCAGTCCTGAATATTCATTGGAAGGACTGATGCTGAAGCTGGAACTCCAATACTTTGGCCACCTGATGCCAAGAACTTAGTCATTGGAAAAGACCCTGATGCTGGGAAAGATTGAAGGCAGGAGGAGAAGGAGACGACAGAGGATGAGATGTTTGGATGGCATCACTGACTTGATGGACATGAGTTTGAGCAAGCTCCAAGAGTTGGTGATGGACAGGGAGGCCTGGCGTGCTGCAGTCCATGGGGTGGCAGAGTCGGACACAACTGAGCAACTGAACTGAAGTGACAAAAGTTCAGTGGCCAATAAAAGGGTATAGGAGCAGAGACTTCTTATATAGAAGATAGGACATTAAATACAATATTGTAAAGTTAAAAAATAGATAAATAAACTAATTTTAAAAAAGTAACAACAACAACAAAAAAGAAGATAGGACATTATCTTTTACGCAAATAAAACAATATTTCTAGGTTAAACTATCTTATATTTCCACATCTAGTCAACATCAGTTGTAACAAAAGACCAGTGGTAACAAAGCAAATCACAATGGGATTGGAGACCCTGTGGGCTAAAACATTTAAATAGTCTCCATTCCACTGAGTTCCGTGAGGGGAGGGCTCAGATCACGTATTTCTCTGTTCTCTTTGTTTACCATGAGACAGTCACTGACTTGAGCACTTCTCACATTCTGGCTCAGAATAAACGATGAGGTGGTTATTATTGTCCTTACTTTACAGATGAGGAAACTGGAGCACCTGAGGAAACTGGAGCCAACCTGCTCACGGTCAAACATGGTAAGCTGGGGAGCCACGCTCAGGCCCTCAGGTCACATTTCTGATCTCCAAGTTGTACTGCCTCTCATGTCTGTTAAGTACGTGTACACAAGTGGCATAAAAGAGGCTTCAGAATGGACTCCTATCCTGTGTTCAATTTTAATCTGATCATATGTTCCAGAAAGAAGGAAAGAGATTATTGATATCGTAAACATATTTTCAAAAGTTATCACCAAACTTGTATTTACCAAGTACCTATGTATCCCATCTCAGGGAATTTTGAGCATCCAAACTCCTCTGAGAACTGATGAAAACTATGGAGACCCTGCATACCAAAGTTCTCTTGCAGTTTTAAGGATTTCACAATCAGTCAGAAGGTGGTTCAAATATCTCAGTTTAAGAATTTCCTATGATATCTTTCTCAGTCCTCAAAATAATCCTGAAACGTAAGTATTCTTACATCCTTGTCCCAATGAAGAAACTGAGATTAGAGATTGAAATGATTTATTTAAGGTGACAGTTGATGAAAAGTAATTCTGAAACTAAACCTAGAAATAGGTCCTAATTCAGTTATACTAAACAACTTTATATCTAGTTTTTTTTCAATGTTTTCTATTACTTGGCATCTAAGTTTTTTCCATGCACTTTAGAGACATTAAAAAAAAGTTCTGATTGCTTTGGTTGTTCTGTGGCAATTATAATTTGAACTTTGAAACCTGCAATGTAACAATGAAATGATTAAAAATGTCTGTCTGTTAGGAGATTTTGACTTTAGAAAGTAATGCCTCATTAGCTGACACAGAAATGCATTCTTGCTGCATGCCTTACTTTGATTTTGCAAACTGGGCACTGATATTATGGTTTGATATAATTTTGGGGTCACAGAGTTCATGGTAAGTTAATTCAGCTTAGGACTTGGACAAAGACACCAACTAGCTTTAGATGCAAGGATATATCCAAATTATATGAAATCTATGTGGCACAGTAAAAATCAAAAACTACAATTAAGTGTTCCTAGCATAAAGCTGGAAGTGACTTTTGGCTTGGGAAGTGGGACCAGATCCAAAAGGATTTTGAAGACTTTGGACTTTGAGAAAGCATCATAGTGACATTAACATTTCTACAGTTGCTTGAAAAATTCTAACTGAAATGAGAATATCAGTCAAAGAACAAAGAACAGCCCATTGTTTATTGTTTTTCCCATAAGGGAAAAAATCTGGAAGGAAAACTCATAAATGAATGCAATCATCAACATGCAATTTAAAATTAATTGACATCTTACCTGTAGTATGATTTCTGGTGTAGCCTTGATCTTTAATGAGAATGAGAAATGTGTGGTATATTTTGCTTCTAATTGGCTCTTGGGGGTGGGGAGAGGATCTAATGCTTAACAACATCCTTTTAAAGTTTGAAAGAAATTAGTTTTGTGATCTTGAATCAAAACCAGTGCTGAAAAATGATTCCAAATAACAAATGTTTCCACAATAGAAAGTCACCTCTGTCTATGTTTGACCTGTCCTGAAAACCAAGGTCTCATGATCAATAGCTCATTTCAAAGTATTTTTTTAATGACTCTAAACCATTGTAAAATAAGTATGTCATTTCCAAAAAGGAATGTGACATATGAGGAAGGAGAAGGTGTTAGGGTTCATGAACCGACTCTACCATGAATTCCTGCACTATTTCTTTCCTGAAATTTCTCCCCCATAGCTTTATTGAGATATAATTTACATAATATAAAATTTACTCATTGTAAGTATGCAAATAGATGGTTCTCAGTACATTTCTAGAATTCTGCAACCATCACCACAATCCAGTTTTGGAAGTTTTGATCATTCCCAAAAGTTCCTTTGTGCGCCTGTGCAGTTTAATCCCCAGTTCCCCGCCCAGCCTCAGGTAACCCTTAGCTTGACTTTTTCCTCTACAGCTCTGTCTTTTCTGGATACTTCATGCAAATATGATCCTACAACATATAGTCTTCTGTATCTGGCTGCTTTAAAAAAAAATGAAGTATAGTTGATTTACAGTATTTTATTAGTTTTGCTGTACAACATACAGTGATGTGCTTGAAACAGGGATTCAAGATTTTTATAAATTATAATTCATGTTAAGTTATTACCAAATAGTGGTTGCTTTAACTCAGTATAATGTTTTTGAAGTCCATCTCTGTTGGGGCAGGATCGGAACTTTTTTCCTGTTTTATTGCTAAGCATTAGTCCATTGAATGGATAGACTACGTGTTGTTTATTCAATCACTAATCTATGGACGTTAGAATTGTTTCACGTTTATGGCTGTTATGAGTGACACTTCTATAAATATTCACATACAAGTCTTTGCATAAACATATATTTACATTTCTTTTTGGTAGATAAGAAGGAGTGGGCTGAGTTTCTTGATGTTCAATCACCAAGTTGTGTCCGATAGTAGGTATTGTGAACGGAATTATGTTCCTCCAAGTTTCTTAATGACTATATGTGGATATAGGGCTTTGAAAGAAGTAAATATGATTAAATGAGGTGATATGAATAGGGTTCTAATCTTACATGATTGGTGTCCTTTTTAGATGAGGGAGAAACACTGAGCATGCCTGTCATAGGGGAGAGGCCATGTGAGGACACAGAGAGAATGCAGCAAGCAGCAAGTCAAGAGGAGAGGTATTGGAAGAAATCAAACCTGCCCACACCTTGATCTTGGTCTTCAGGCTCCACAACTATGAGAAAATACATTTCTGTTTCTTAAACTTCCCATCGACAATAATTTTTATGACAGCCCTACTGAAATAATTCAGCAAGTTTGTGTTTGTCTCTTTAAGGTATTGCCAAATAATTTCTCAAATTCTCTAAGCCAGGCTTCAGCAATACGTGAACCGTGAACTTCCAGATGTTCAAGCTGGATTTAGAAAAGGCAGAGGAACCAGAGATCAAATTGCCAACATCCGCTGGATCATCAAAAAAGCAAGAGAGTTCCAGAGAAACATCTATTTCTGCTTTATTGGCTATGCCAAAGCCTTTGACTGTGTGGATCACAATAAGCTGTGGAAAATTCTTAAAGAGATGGGAATACCAGACCACCTGACCTGTCTCTTGAGAAACCTGTATGCAGGTCAGGAAGCAACAGTTAGAACTGGACATGAAACAACAGACTGGTTCCAAATAGGAAAAGGAGTACGTCAAGGCTGTGTATTGTCACCCTGCTTATTTAACTTATATGCAGAGTACATCATGAGAAATGCTGGGCTGGAAGAAGCACCAGCTAGAATCAAAATTGCCGGAAGAAATATCAATAACCTCAGATATGCAGATGACACCACCCTTATGGCAGAAAGTGAAGAAGAACTAAAGAGCCTCTTGATGAAAGTGAAAGAAAAGAGTGGAAAAGTTGGCTTAAAGCTCAACATTCAGAAAACTAAGATCATGGCATCCAGTCCCATCACTTCATGGCAAATAAATGGGGAAACAGTGGCTGACTTTATTTTTCTGGACTCCAAAATCCCTGCAGATGGTGATTGCAGCCATGAAATTAAAAGATGCTTACTCCTTGGGAGAAAAGTTATGACCAACCTAGACAGCATATTAAAAAGCAGAGACATTACTTTGTCAACAAAGGTCCGTCTAGTCAAAGTTATGGTTTTTACAGTAGTCATGTATGGATGTGAGAGTTGGACTATAAAGAAAGCTGAGCACTGAAGAATTGTTACTTTTGAACTGTGGTGTTGGAGAAGACTCTTTAGAGTCCCTTGGACTGCAAGGAGATCCAACCAGTCCTTCCTAAAGGAGATCAGTCCTGGGTGTTCATTGGAAGGATTGATGTTGAAGTTGAAACTTCAATACTTTGGCCACCTGATGCGAAAAGGTGACTCATTGGAAAAGACCCTGATGCTGGGAAAGATTGAAGGCAGGAGAAGAAGGGGACGACAGAGGATGAGATGGTTGGATGGCATCACTGACTCAATGGACATGAATTTTGGGTAAACTCCAGGAGTTGGTGATGGACAGGGAGGTCTGGCGTGCTGCAGTTCATGGGGTCACAAAGAGTTGGACACAACTGAGCGACTGAACTGAAATAATTTCCCATACTGGTTGTACCATTTTTCTATTCCTATTAGTCATATATGAGCTACATTTTCCCCACATTCTCACCAACACTTGATGCTACCTGTCTTTTTTATTATGGACATTCTAGTGGGTGTGAAGTATTATCATATTGTAGCTTTAATTTTCAGTTACCTAATGACTAATGATATTGGGCATGTATTCATCTGCTTATTAGCCATTTATCTTCTTTAACAAAATATCTACTTATGCCTTTAACCATTTTAAATTGCTATGTGTTTTCATCTTGTTGAGTTTTCTATATAGTCCTACAAAAGCCCTTTATGAATACATGATTTACAAATATCTGTGTGCTGTGGATGGGTTATCTTTTCCTTTTTAAAAATCTTTTCCTTTTTAATGGTATATTTTGAAGCTTAAAAAGTTTAAAATTTGATTGAGTCCACTATACATATTTTCTTTTTATGAATTTTGTTGTCACTTTCATACCTAAGAATTCTTTGCCTAACCTATGATGTCTTGTGTTTTCTGCTAGAAGTTGTATCGTTTTAGCTCTTATAGGTAGATATACGATCTATTTTGAGGTAAGATTTGTGTACGATGGAAGATATGGCTCTAAATTAATTTTATTTTATATAAATATACAATTGTCCCAATGGAATTTCTCTCATAGAATTGCCTGGCTGTTTCTGTTGAACACCAATCATTTATAAATGTGAGGGTTAATTTTTATAATCTCAGTTTCATTGATCTAGATGTCTATCTTTATGTAAAGCTGCATTGTCTTAATTACTGTAGCTTTTAGTAAGTTTTCAAAATGGGTAGAATGAGTCTTCCATCTTTGTTCATAGTTTTTGAAATTCTTATGGCTCTTCAGGGAGACTGCCATTCTTATATAAATTATAGGGTCAGTTAGTCGATTCCTACAAAATTCTCTCTGGGATTTTAATTGTGGTTATGTTGAATCTACATATCAGTTTAGAGAATTTTCTTCTTAGGGATATTGTGTCTTCTGATCCAAGAACTTGAAATACCTTTTATTTATTTAGATCTTTAATTTTTCTGAATAGTTTTATAGTTTTCAGTGTGCAAGTCTTTTACTTACTTTGTTAAATTTATTCTAAGTATTTTGCTCTTTTTGATGTTATTGTGTGTGGAATTATTTTCTAATTTCATTTTAAGATTGTTCATTGTTAGTATATAGAAATACAAACAATATGTATATATTGGACTCATATCCTGCAATCTTGCTGATCTCATTTGTGAGTTCATATACTAAAAAATGTCTCTACTATTTTCTAGATATAGAATAATCTTAACTGCATTAAATAAGTTATACTTCTTTTTTTCCCCCAATATGGATGATTTTAATATCTATCCTTTTTCTGGGACTTTCCTGGTGGTCCAGTGGTTAAGACTGTACGTTCCCAATACAGGGAACTTGGGTTTTTCCCTGGTTGGGGAACGAAGATCCATATGCCACACAGCCAAAAAAATATGAAATATTCTCAATCATTATCTGTTCTTCTCAATTATTTTTATTCACTCATTTAAGAAATTGTATGACATGAATATTGAACCATTACACTTTGTCCTAAATTTCTTTTAACCAAAATTTTGGTTTCTAATGGAACTCCTTTTTTTCCCCCACTCAGAATCAAGATTCCATGTCTTTTTCTGTACTGAGATTTTTTTTAGTTCCCTTTGCATGAAGGAGCGGAGAAGGCAATGGCACCCCACTCCAGTACTCTTGCCTGGAAAATCCCATGGACGGAGGAGCCTGGTAGGCTACAGTCCATGGGGTCGCTGAGAGTCGGACGACTGAGCGACTTCACTTTCACTTTTGCCTTTCATGCACTGGAGAAGGAAACGGCAACCCACTCCAGTATTCTTGCCTGGAGAATCCCAGGGACGGCGGAGCCTGGTGGGCTGCCGTCTATGGGGTCGCACAGAGTCGGACACGACTGAAGCGACTTAGCAGCAGCAGCAGCATGAAGGAGGCTGCTGTAATTGTGTTTATTTAGTTTATTTAAATTTATAAAGAGCCCTCATTCCAGCTTTAAGTCACTACTCTTCAGCTCTTAGGGAAGGAATAAACCCTAGACTCCTAAATTGTAGAACCTATATCAAGATTTTCTCCTCCTCAGAATATTGCAGAATTAATGAAATCACTTTCCTTTTTCACTATGAGTTCCCTTATGTTTTCTGGAAACTGGGACTTCCATTATTTCTTCTGAGTTCAATTACTTATTTTATTTATATACTTATTTTTGTTAAATTTTTATCTAGCATTTCTATATGTTATGGAAGAGAAGAATCTATGTTAGCTCAGTTATTTATGCTGCCAAAATCAGAAGTCTCCTCTTACGTATTCATTTTGTGCAAAATTAACTACAGCTGCAATGAACATACCCAAGATAATCATTGAAAACTCAATAGTTAATGCTGTTATACTCAGTTCATTTATATCCTACTAAACTCACAATCTATAATCATTTGCCAATTAGAGTCATATTATTGATAAACTCCCTTTTTAAGAAAAAAACAAAATAATATCTTCAAAAAAGAAGCAGAATTTTTCTAAATTACAAATTTCCTAAATTTGATTTAAATCAGCTCAAAGAATGTGGCAGAAGTAATCACTGCTTTTTAGAAATTATTTTATTGATGTCTTTTTAGACAATTTTTCAGCTCCCACTGAATTTCAGTAAGCTGCTCCCATGTGTCTGAGTGCTGCTAATAGGTAGGAAAAAAATGAAGAGTGGATATAAGAAAAGAACTCAAGTCATAAATATGCCAACTGCATATAAGCAGCATTAATTACATGCACTTGTGGATGACAGAAAATTAAAGTACCCTTCTACAAGTTGCTTGAGTTTTAAACCTTCACTAGCTCTCTTTCTAATATATTTCACTGTGTACTTCGGCAAGAGTTGTATGACATTACTCTGAAGGTACCTAGAGTTGGCACATTAGACTCAAGAGTTCAAGTTTTAACTTTTTCACATATTGTTTCTGTTGTGAGATTGCCCTTTCTCTTACAGTCTCTGTTAAGACCAATGGCAGGAGAGAGTTAAACGGAAATTTTCTCAAACTTTTGTTTTTTCCTGGAAGTGGTCATTACGAATTTACATTATATTATACTTGCGCTTAAGTTATATACAGAATGAATGATTAAGTCTAACTTTAGGTAGATAATCCTCATTGTATAAGATTTCTTGAGAGTGAGAAAATTATATGTGATGAGGCAGAAAGAATTTGGGCTTGACAGTCAGAAAGGCAGGAGCTTTGTCATTCATTACCGTGGAAGTTTCGGCATGTTACAGGACATCAGGCTCCTCACTTGCAGAATAGATATGGTGTCTTCCTCTCAGGGCTGTTGTGGGAATTAAAAACATAAAATAGATGTACAGCACTGAACTCAGACCTACATGCTCAATAAATATTCTTTTTTTCCTTGCTTTTCTAAAATATTAACTGTTCTAGTTAAAAGACACAGATTTTCTATCATGTCTTATAGGCTGTTCATAAGAAAATGATTGAAGATGAAAGATTTTCAAAAAGGTTGAAAGTAAAAGAATGAGAAAAGACATACCGTGGAAAAAGAAAACAGGTGTAGCTATTATCAGAAAAGTAAAGTTTCAGACAGAACACATTATATTAGAGTGGGTCAGTTCATCAGATAAGTGGTCCAAATCACTAGAATGATTTAATATTTCTAAAACTGTAGTACCTGTAAGTGGTTACAAACTTGCAATTTGTGTGATTTCTTTTCTTATACTAAAAAAACTTACTTTTTTACTAAAATTTAAAAAAATTAATTCATGAAATTTGACAACTATATATCTAAAAATAATGTTGGAGATTTTTTTTCCCAACACTTGTTACTGGCTTGGGGACTACGAGATAATGAGTTGGTCAAGTTCGTGAAGTTACTTCAAAGCCCCCATGTCTAATTCCACATTAAATATGTAGCTAAAGCTGATGGCCTTCTTTTCTTTTTTTTTTATTGGCATATAGTTAGTTTATAATATTATATTAATTCAGGTGTACAACATAGTGATTCAATATTTTTATAGCTTATATTATACTCCACCACTTTCCTGGTGGTTTAGATGGTAAAGAGTCTGCCTGCAGTGCTGGGGACCTGAATTCAATCCCTGGGTCAGGAAGATTCCCTGGAGAAGGAAACGGCAACCCACTCCAGTATTCTTGCCTGGAAAATTCCACGGACAAAGGAGCCTGGGGGGTCACAAAGAGTCGGACACGACTGAACAACTAACTTTATATTATACTCCGTTAACAATTATTACAAAATAATGGCTATATATCCCTATGTATAATTTTTCCTTGTTGCTTATTTATTTTATACCCCGTAGTTTGTGTCTGCTAGTCCCATACCCTTATCTCACCCTTCCCCACTTCCCTCTCCCCGCTGACCACTAGTTTGCTCTCTGTATCTTTGAGTCTGTGCCTGTTTTGTTATATGCGCTTGTTTTATTTTTTAGAATCCAAATATAAGTGATAACGTAGAGTATTTGTCATTCTCCAGGTGGTGCTAGTGGTAAAGAACCCACCTGCCAATGCAGGAGACATAAGGGACAAATGCTCTATCCTTGGATCAGCAAGATTCCCTGGAGAAGGGAATGGCAACCCACTTCAGTATTCTTGCCTGGAGAATTCCACAGACTAAGAAGCCTGGCGGGCTACAGTCTGTGGGGCATAAAGAATCAGATACAACAGAAGCAACTTAGCAAGATAGAGAAGCATCCTAGGTATCTATCAACAGATAAATGGATAAAGAAGATATGGTGTATATATATATACACATATATATGCATACACACATAATAGAATGTTATTCCACCATAAAAAAATCATAAAATGCTGTCTTTTGCAACAGTTTGGAGGGACCTCCAGAGTATTACGCTTAGTGAAGCAAAGCGAATGACTATCTGGTTCTTTCTGTTATTTAATAAAATGTAATTCTATGCCATATCTGTGATTGTCTTTTTCTATAGAATTTAAAATATTATCATTTGCACTTCATGATATTTGCATAGTCTCTAACTTGCCTAACTTCCAATTTCTTGTCTGCATTTTCCCCATCTCTGTGAACTATTTTCATTTGATGCTTGCTACCTCAGAGATTCACCTCCAACCCCTTACCTCAGCCCAGGTATGAAAGAGTCTGTGGAAGTTCAATCCTTCCCCAACACATAGGCAAGACAAGACATTCTACCTAGGAAAACAGCCATAACTACGGACTCCAAGGGATAGACAAAATAAGAAAACAAAAAAATAAAAGTGGAGAAGGTTCTGCAAAGGTCAGACTTTTACAGACTTTTAAGGAGAAAATGTCTTTCCTTCTCTGTGGGGCATGAATGAGCTTTTTATCTAAACTAAGCTCAGAAGACCAAACAGCTGGAAAATAAAGAACATTAATAATTTTCTCTTTGAGAAGTGTGACTATGAATTTAAAGAATGAGTCATAATCTACTGTTTAGTCTATGAAAGTAAGAACTGGTTTTCCCTTTGTTTTTCTCTTCCCCTCCTCAAAGGAACACACAGATGATTTAAGCAGCCTTCGATTAAAACCTACCTAAAATAATAAAGCAATTGAGGGGGAAAAAATCAGCTGAAGGTGTAAACCCCCTCCAGGCTGAATGGCTGTGGCATATTTCACCCTCTCATTCTGAATCAATGCTAAGCAAAGCACAGAAATGTTTACCTTTGTCTGATCTCTAATTCCCTAAATTTATGTGGAATCATGCACAGATGCGCTGGAAACCAGCCTGGAAAAGCCTGGCATTTTAATTGATCCCAGAGCTTCTTGCCTCACGGCTCCTGCTGTGATGAAGTCTGCTACTTGTTCCAAAGATTCTCCGCCCGGTTGCCTAGCCACCGGCAGCTGGCCAATCAAGGTGTCCACAGGCACCGGAGGAAGTAACCAATCAATTTTTTAATTTCCTTCTGTAAACGGGAGTGAATCAGGGTGGATTTGAAATCTCATTAGTCAAAAGTAAGATGTGTAGTGTGCATTTTAACATATGTATTAGTTGAATACATTTGGCATTCATTCATAAATACTGATGAATATTTGAAAGCCCATTTCAGACAAATTTGAACCATAAGCTACTAACCTCGTTTTTAAAATCAGCTTTATAGTCTTGCTAGCCCAATCTAATTTCAACAGACTAATTTAACACTTCCCTCTTTGAAAAATAGCTTCTTATCAAAATTTTCTTCTAGAGACAATGGAACCTTCTACTTCTGAATCATCCAAATTCAGTATACTAAAGCCATAGCTAATTTTTGGCTTTCATTCTCTAATCTACCAAGTCATCTGTTTTGTTGTTGTTTTGTTGGTTTTGGTTTTCCCTCGGACTTTGACGCTTTTTCTCCATTCCCATGACCAATACTCTGGTCTAAGGCCCAGATTTCTTCACATTTGGATTCAGAATCAGCCCTTGGCTGTGGTTCCTCCAGTGTATTCTACAAGCCATCAGCAGCTGTCATCACTTTAATCCTCTTCTGGAAAACCTTTCCTGAAATGCAGGCTGGCATGCGTTGAAGTCAGCACTTATCCATTGGTGTATTCCAGGAAGATGTCTTGCATCTCTGAGCCTGTTTTTTACATCTGTAAACATACAGATAGTTCAGTTAAGGGAGATAATGTCCATACTTTCTCTGGTTCATATTACATAAGTATAATTTATTGTATAAATATATTACACATATATCTTCTATCATTTTATTTTCACAATTATTTAATGGCTCCTGTTTTTGTTAACATTTTCCTTATATCCTCACCATCCTTCATAATCTGGCCTCCTCCTTCTCACCCGTATCATTCATTCCCCACTCCTTTCCTCACCACGATGTTCCCATCACTCTATCAGAGTCTCTCCTCACTGAGCTTTCATTCATCATCTTACATGCATTCCTTACCTTCTCAACTCCTATTTGTCCTTCAGACCTCAAATTCAAGCACCACATCCTAGTGAAAAGTTCCCTTATTGTATGCTTTCAAAGAACCATGTTAGACAACTGTTATCTGTGTGAAACTGTAGGTTGCTTCAGTTCAGTTCAGTTCAGTCGTTCAGCTGTGCCTGACTCTTTGCGACTCCATGGATTGCAGCAGAACAGGCCTCCCTGTCCATCACCAGCTCCCAGAGTTTACTCGAACTCATGTCCATTGAGTCAGTGATGCCATACAACAATCTCATCTTCTGTCATCCCCTTCTCCTCCCGCCTTCAATCTTTCCCAGCATCAGGGTCTTTTCAAATGAGTCAGTTCTTTGCATCAGGTGGCCAGAGTACTGGAGTTTCAGCTTCAAAATCAGTCCTTCTAATGAATATTCAGGACTTATTTCCTTTAGGATGGACTGGTTTGATCTCCTGACAGTCCAAGGGACTCTCAAGAGTCTTCTCCAACACCACACTTCAAAAGTATCAATTCTTTGGTGCTCAGCTTTCTTTATAGTCCAAATCTCACATCCATACATGACTACTGGAGAAACCATAGCTTTGACTAGACGGACTTTTGTTGGCAAAGTAATGTCTCTGCTTTTTAATATGCTGTCTAGGTTGGTCACAGCTTTTCTTCCAAGGAGCAAGTGTCTTTTAATTTCATGGCTGCAATCACCATCTGCAGTGATTTTGGAGCCCCCCACAAAATAAAAAGGTTTTCCCTGTTTCCACTGTTTCCCCATCTATTTGCCATGAAGTGATGGGACCAGATGCCATGATCTTAGGTTTCTGAATGTTGAGTTTTAAGCCAACTTTTTCACTCTCATCTTTCACTTTCATCAAGAGGCTCTTTAGTTCTTCACTTTCTGCCATAAGGGTGGTGTCATCTACATATCTGAGGTTACTGATATTTCTCCTGGCAATCTTGATTCCAGCTTGTGCTTCATCCAGTCCAGCATTTCTCATGATGTACTCTGCATATAAGTTAAAATAAGAGAATGACAATATACAACCTTGACATACTCCTTTCCCAATTTACCAGTCTGTTGTTCCATGTCCAGTTCTAACTGTTGATTCTTGACCTGCACACAGATTTCTCAGGAGACAGGTCAAGTGGTCTGGTATTCCCATCTTGAAGAATGCCCCACAGTTTGCTGTGATCTACACAGTCAAAGGCTTTGGCATAGTCAATAAAGCAGAAGTAGATGTCAGAACGAGGCCCAGTTTCCCCCTCAGTTAGTCTTTCCCATCAGGAAGCTTCCATAAGCCTCTTACCCTTCTCCATCAGAGGGCAGACAGACTGAAAACCACAATCACAGAAAACTAACCAATCTGATCACTTGGATCACAGCCTTGTCTAACTCAATGAAATTATGAGCCATGCTGTGTAGGGCCACCCAAGACCGACAGTTCATGGTGGAGAGTTTTGACAAAATGTGGTCCACTGGAGAAGAGAATGGCAAACCACTTCAGTATTCTTGCCTTGAGAACCCCATGAACAGTACGAAAAGGCAAAAAGATAGGACACTGAAAGATGAACTCCCCAGATTGGTAGGTACCCAATATGTTACTGGAGATCAGTGGAGAACTAACTGCAGAAAGAATGAAGAGACAGAGCCAAAGCAAAAACAATACCCAGTTGTGGATGTAACTGGTGATGGAAGTAAAGTCCGATCCTGTAAAGAGCAATATTGCATAAGAACCTGGAATGTTAGGTCCATGAATCAAGGCAAATTAGAAGTGGTCAAACAGGTGATGGCAAGAGTGAACATTGACATTTTAGGAATCAGTGAAATAAAATGAACTGGAATGGGTGAATTTAATGCAGATGACCATTATATCTACT
Source organism: Giraffa tippelskirchi (assembly GCF_054371585.1). Taxonomy (NCBI): domain Eukaryota; kingdom Metazoa; phylum Chordata; class Mammalia; order Artiodactyla; family Giraffidae; genus Giraffa; species Giraffa tippelskirchi. The sequence goes on from NC_137284.1 coordinate 25,880,625, forward strand.
ACTGTGGGCAAGAATCCCTTAGAAGAAATGGAGTAGCCATCATAGTCAACAAAAGAGTCCGAAATGCAGTTGCTGCTGCTGCTGCTATGTCGCTTCAGTCCTGTCCGACTCTGTGCAACCCCATAGATGGCAGCCCACCAGGCTCCCCTGTCCCTGGGATTCCCCAGGTAAGAACACTGGAGTGGAGTACCTGGATGCAATCTCAAAAATGACAGAATGATGTCTGTTTGTTTCCAAGGCAAACCATTCAATATCACAGTAATCCAAGTCTATGTCCCGATCTATAATGCTGAAGAAGCTGAAGTTGAACAGTTCTATGACGATCTACAAGACCTTCTAAAATTAACACCAGAAAAAGATGTCCTTTTCATTATAGGTGACTGGAATGCAAAATTAGGAAGTCAAGAAACACCTGGAGTAACAGGCAAATTTAGCCTTGGAGTACAAAACGAAGCATGGCAAAGGCTAACAGAGTTTTGCCAAGAGACCACACTGGTCATAGCAAACACCCTCTTCCAACAACACAAGAGACGACTCAACACATGGACATCACCAGATGGTCAACACCGAAATCAGATTGATTATATTCTTTGCAGCTAAAGATAGAGAAACTCTATACAGTCAGCAAAAACAAGACCGGGAGCTGACTGTGGCTCAGATCATGAACTCCTTATTGCCAAATTCAGACTTAAATTGAAGAAATTAGGGAAAACCACCGGAGAAGGCAATGGCACCCCACTCCAGTACTCTTGCCTGGAAAATCCCATGGACGGAGGAGCCTGGTGGGCTGCAGTCCATGGGGTCGGGAAGAGTTGGACATTGACTGAGCGACTTCACTTTCACTTTTCACTTTCGTGCATTGGAGAAGGAAATGGCAACCCACTCCAGTATTCTTGCCTGGAGAATCCCCGGGATGGGGGAGCCTGGTGGGCTGCCATCTATGGGGTCGCACAGAGTCGGACATGACTGAAGCGACTTAGCAGCAGCAGCAGCAGCAGCAGCAGCAGGGAAAACCACTAGACCACTCAGATATGATCTAAATCAAATCCCTTACGATTATACAGTGAAAGTGACACATAGATTCAAGGGGTTATATCTGATAGACAGAGTGCCTGAAGAACTATGGGTGGAGGTTCGTGACATTGTACAGGAGGCAGTGATCAAGACCATCCCCAAGAAAAAGAAACGCAAAAAGGCAAAATGGTTGTGTGAGGAGGCCTTACAAATGGCTGTGAAAAGAAGAGATGTGAAAGGCAAAGGAGAAAAGGAAAGCTCCGAATGCAGAGTTCCAAATAATAGCAAGGAGAGATACGAAAGCCTTCCTCAGAGATCAATGCAAAGAAATAGAGAACAATAGAATGGGAAAGATTAGAGATCTCATCAAGAAAATTAGAGATATCAAGGGAACATTTCATGCAAAAATGGGCACAATAAAGGACAGAAATGGTATGGACCTAACAGAAGCAGAAGATATTAATAAGAGGTGGCAGAAGAACTATACACAAAAGATCTTCACAACCCAGATAATCAAGATGGTGTGATCGCTCACCTAGAGCCAGACATTCTGGAATGCAAACTCAAGTTGGCCTCAGGAAACATCACTACAAACAAAGCTAATGGAGGTGACAAAGTTCCGGTTGAGTTATTTCAGATCTAAAAGTTGATGTTGTGAAAGTGCTGCACTCAATAAGTGAGCAAATTTGGAAAACTCAGCAGCTGCCACAGGACTGGAAAAGGTCAGTTTTTATTCCAATCCCTAAGAAAGGCAATGTCAAAGAATGCTCAAATTACTGCACAATTGCCCTCATCTCACACGCTAGCAAAGAAATTCTTAAAATTCTCCAAGCTAGTCTTCAATAGTATGTGAACCATGAACTTCCAGATGTTCAAGCTGGATTTAGACAAGGCAGAGGAACTAGAGATCAAATTGCCAACATCTGCTGAATCATCAAAAAAGCAACAGAGTTTCAGAAAAACATCTATTTCTGCTTTATTGACTATGCCAAAGCCTTTGACTGTGTAGGTTGCTTGTACAAACTAATTAATTAATGCCCACCTCTCCTACTATGAAGTTTCTTGAAATCAGGGACAGTGTACTTTTCTGTTTACTGCTCTATTCCTAGAGGCCGATATGGTAAGGGTAGTGTAAATACTTATTATGAGAATAATGTTGCTGAATTTTCATCAATTGAAATGGCCTCTACTCTTTCTCTCCTTTCAGATCTTAAAAATCTTTTCTTTTGAGACCTTATTCTAGTTTCATCAAAGGAAATCAGTCTTCAAATACATATTTAGGATGGGCAATATGGAGAGATTATTTTCCTCAACTTCATGAAGAAATTTTGGATAAAGAGAGAAAAATAAAGCTCACTCAAAGCAAGTACTTGTGTGCGTGTATGTATGTATATGTGTTTGTGTATATGACAGAGAGAGAGAGAAAGAGAGCAAGTGCCGAGTGAAGGATGCATGTAAGGCAGAACTAGAATGAGGCAGTGTGGTCTAATAGGGGGAAAAACCCAAGAGATTAAGAAATAAGAAACTTCTCCTCTCTAGGCTTCATTCCTTGTCTGGAATATAAGCCCATTGGACCACTATGTATTTAAGATGAAATAAGACTCTGGGTCAAAGCAAAACATGTGACAGTGTTAGCACATCAACTTTCTTTTTCTTTTAATTCCTTTTAGTTGTAAGGATTTAGTAATCTGTAGTTAGAATGCTATCTTGCAATGTTCTCTTTTTTAATATTAAGGAAGCTCTTTATTATTATACACTGTTTTTTAAAAAAATAAGTATATGTCGTATTCCAGCAATATGAATTACATAAAATGCACACACGATATTTTATCTGTGATTACAAACTTGCCCCAGATTTTACTCACTGTCAAGCATGAAACTTATAAAATTCAAAATTTAGTCCTAATATCTTGACTCACTCAGGGTACATATTAAGAAGAAACATTTGGGGCTTTATGCCAAATGGACTGTCAATCTCTAGAGAGCGTGCCCTGGGAATCTGCATTTACAATGCTACATTTATGTATTACCGACACCACTAGCATTCTGGCAAGAGTTCCAACTTCTTCGCTATCTGAGATTCAGGTCCCCCAAGCAACAGTGTTTCATTTTGTCTTAGAGATTGACATGGGGTTTTTATGCAAAATCCATAGCTGAAATCTGTAGCAATACAGTTGGGCAACTTCTTCAATTAGACAGTGAATGTTGTGTTTTATTCAAGCATCTCTTTTGGTGTAGAAGTATATGGGCTGATGTTAAAATCCAGTCATGATTTATTATTTTGCATCACCTGCACAAGCTTTTCTTCAAAATTTTTATTGGAATATAGCTGCTTTACAAGGTCGTGTTAGTTTCTTCTGTATGGCAAAGTGAATCAGCTATACACATACACGTACACCGTTTTCAGACTTCCTTCCAATTTAGGTCACCACAGAGCACTGAGTTGAGTTCCCAGTGCTATGCAGTAGGTTCTCATTAGTTATATATTTTATACATAGTATCAATAATGTATGTATGTCAATTCCAATCTCCCATTTCATCCCACCTCCACCGTCCCTCCTTGGGTAATTTTCTCTTGAATAGAGAAACATAGAAGTCTCATATTGCCACAGTAGACTTTATAACCATCATTTTTATATTTTTTCATTAATTCAATTAATGCATTGAACAAGGACTTTGCAATAGGCACAGTGTGGGGCATTGAAAGTAAAATGTGGAATTAGAGAGATGTGGTATTGGTCCTCAGAAAGCTGTTAGTGTGGGCTACATCCAGTGAGAGTAAACTGCATATTGAGCTTCCCTTTTTTAGAATTGAGATCTCACATATTTTAGTGTGTGCATAAATGCACATAATAATTATCAGACAGTGTAATCTGATCTATATTTTGGCATTTTTGTCATTTATATTAATGAAGCAAATGGTTAACATAAATAGGATTCTTAATATGCATCAACACTTATGGAATATTGTATCTAATCTTCACAGCTATCTTATGTGATGGACACTATTATCCCCATTTTTATGAATGGGAAATCTGTGGCCCAAAGTGGTTAAAACACCTGCCTGAAATCACATAAATAGTATGTCATATACTGGGGATTCCAAGCCAGGTCCTTTCCACTACATTATAGTCTGACGTTCCTATACTGTACTTTTTCATATATTCCTATGTCCTTCACAACTACTGTTATAGGGTAATAAGTACTCAAAGAATTCTTATTAAATTACCTTTTTAGTAGAATCATGAAAGTTTATTTTAGAACAATGAATATCATTATCTTTGTAGCTTATTGGTATTCTATTATATTCCTTGGTACAAGGCATAATGGTAATAGTAAGAATAATTGTTCAACATTACTATGCATAAGTCTTGAACAAACATTATATCCTATGTTTATATGTATTAATTTACTTCATATAACATCTTTGTAAGTAGCTACAATTATTTTGCCCATTAAATGAGTTAGTGTATGAAATACGTTAAGCACATCTCCTGGTATAGTTTAGAAGTTCCACTGTTAGTAGTAGTGTTAATAGCCATAATATTGTAATTATTATGTATACTTGCATTTGAAGCACATGTAGTTTTAAGCTTGTTACTATTTGCCTCATGGCCATGAAGATCTCCTATGTATACATGCATATGTGTGTCAATCTTCCCATAATTGATAAATGATCATAGAATTTCAGACAAAGAGAGGAACCTATAAAATAACATCCTGATAAATAATTTATTTTCCAACTTCCTTGACAGTTTTATTCTCTCATGTGCCTCTGACCTCTGGTTGAATTCTACTTAATAAGTTCCCTAAGTTTTAAAGACATATATTCATTGGATAACTCATTTTTGGAAAATCTTGCTTTATATTGGGTTGAAATCTACATTCCTAGAATGGTAGGTGGTTCACAAGGAAAAAGAAAATGGTGCACCCTTGGACTTTGAAATCAGTTAGATCTGATTATCGCTTACTGGCTGCAGAGCTAACTTATCAGTATCTCTGCACCTCACTTTCCTTTTCTGTTGACGGGATCGTCTTCCCTATGGCAGAGGGTTATTATGCTGTTTGGTTGAGAACTGTTTACATGGTTATGAAGTACACTCTCAGAGTGCTTCGTACTCATTTACTCTGCCCTATTTTTCACTCCTAGCAGTCAATACCATCTCCTCCGAGCCGTGTTAGGCTAAGCAGGGAGCGTCTTAGCTCAAATAAATGAAGAACTGTAGCTGAGGTGTCTACCAGGGAAATGTATGCTAGCTTCATTAACTTCTATTAGATCCAGTTTGCCACATTGCTCATAGTTGGCCCTCCTCAGCATCAAAGAGCAGAAACCCTCACAGAACTATTGACCTTACCTTCAAATGGCTACACAGTTGCACTCAGGCATAAATCAAATCTGGAAACAGATTCCCTGGAGAACTCAGCTACTAAGCTGTGCAGCAGCAATAGCCGCCAGGGTAGAGTGTGAGAGAAAGCTATTAGCTACTGCGGACTGGGAGACAGAACAGCTCATAATGTTGAGGATGATCTAGAGGAGAATAGTGAGTATTGAATGTTGGGGGAAAAATCAATCCTCTCAACCTAGTAATGTAAATAATACTTCTGGGCAATAACATAAGAGGTGTTCAATACACATTTTTTTGCTGACTAAATGCATGCTTGATTGAATGAATGAATGAGTGAGATAAGAGTACATAAGAGTGATTCAAAGGTGTATATTCACCATCTCCACCTCAAAACATCTATTCATGTATTTATCAGACCCACTCTATGTCAAGCTTTATGATAGATGCCAAAGATTCAGATGCAAGTATGACACAAAGTAATGTCTCTGCTTTGCCAACAAAGGTCCATCTAGTCAAGGCTATGGTTTTTCCTGTAGTCATGTACGGATGTGAGAGTTGGACTATAAAGAAACCTGAGCACCGAAGAATTGATGCTTTTGAACTATGGTGTTGGAGAAGACTCTTGAGAGTCCCTTGGACAGCAAGGAGATCCAACCGGTCCATCCTAAAGTCCTGGGTGTTCATTGGAAGGACTGATGTTAAAGCTGAAACTCCAATACTTTGGCCACCTGATGCGAAGAACTGACTCATTTGAAAAGACCCTGATGCTGGGAAAGATTGAAGGTGCGAGGAGAAGGGGACGACGGAGGATAAGATGGTTGGATGGCATCACCAACTCAATAGACATGAGTTTGAGTCAACTCCAGGAGTTGGTGAGGGACAGGCAGGCCTGGCGTGCTGCAGTCCATGGGGTTGCAAAGAGTCAGACACGACTGAGCAACTCAACTGAACTGATGACACAAAGACTCAAATACATCTTAATTTAGTAGGAAAGGATGTGGATATGTGATCACAAAATGACATAGTTAGATTACTAAGGTCATAGTGGGAAATATGGGCTACCCTGGTGGCTCAGATGGTAAACAAACAGTCTGCAATATGGGAGACTTGGGTTTGATCCCTGGGTTGGGAAATTCCCCTGGAGAATGGAAAGGCTACCCACTCCAGTATTCTTGCCTGGAGAATTCCATGGATGGAGGAGCTTGGCAGGCTACTTTTCAGAGGATCACAAAGAGTCAGACACTGAGTGACTCATACATACATACATACATACACACACACACACACACACAATGGGAACTCTATTGGAGGAAAAAAAATGTTTCTGCTGGAAGATCAGGAAGAAGAATAAAAGTAACATTGAATATGACGTTTGAATTTGACCCTAAGCAGTGAGTAGGAGTTTTCCAGGTGGGAAAAGAAGAGTAAGACATACATCCCAATTGAAAGGGATAGCACTTACATTTACAAGCAGTTTGAAGAAAGAGCAAATAATCTAGGGTAAACAAGAGTTCATCGAGAGAAATCTGTAGGATGCAAACCTTGAAAGTTGAAATAAGACTTTGATGGACTCTATATTGAAAAGAGAACTGTTCACGGTAGATAAATCTGACATTTGTCCATGCCTTCTAGGTTTTGTTCAATTTCTACCCAAGTTCATCCTTTGCTCACCATATGCACCAATCACTTTGCCTATATACAATATCTTGAGCTATTTGGCATTGCCACCTCTGGCCTGGAAAAATGCTGCCCTAGTCAGGGATCTTGAATTTCTTTCCAAAGCTGTAAAACACTTGGAGTAGTCAAATAATGTTACCATTATGACTTTGTTAGATTAATGTTTGTTAAGTGGAGCACAGGATGACAAATGGCCAGCCTCTGTTCAACAAATGACCACAAGAGGAATTCATATAAAGAAGTGCATTACTTTAGGCCCTGGAGGAAGTAGGACTCTTCTTGAGGGGCCACATAGAAGTCAAGTCAGAGTGCAGGTAGGAACAGAGGCTGGACCTGGGCTCAGGTTTTTATTTGGGTTCATGAATATAGCACTTTTGAGTTCTTGGACTAAGGCCAAATTGGCCAATTTAAATGAAAATAAGAAGGGTTTTGGTAAGCTCCATGGGGTCTTATTGAAGGACACACACGAGGAAGACCCTGGCAGGTAGAAGAGACTGTTAATCACAGGGCTCTTGGGAGAGTCATATCAGTAACTCATGTTCTGATTTGCATGTGACTCTGGGGACTGCACGAAGTGGCAAGTGCCAGTTTCAGGCCACTGTAGGTGTCTTGGCCAAACAAACACATACTGAAGCAACAACACCATGGAGTAGCTTAGCTAAACTCTCAAAAGTTACATTTCCTTGGTCGTAAAATCTCTCATCCTATCCCTTTTCTTTAAATTTTCCTTCACACTTTTCTTTCAAGTTTCCTTTTTGAAGTTTCTTTCTCTAATCTGAGAAGACATGGCTCATTTAGTCACTCATTTATATATTTTTTTAATTCAATAAGTGTTTATAAAATGCCTATAAAGGACCATCACTCTGATAATAATAGATGTCATCACATTTCCATCACATCTGCCTTATTCTTTCCCAGATAACTCTCATCCAATCATTTTGTTGTTTCTTATCTAGAAATTAAAAAAAAAAAGACAGATAGGACATGGAAGCAACCTAGATGGCCATCAGCAGACGAAAGGATAAGGAAGCTGTGGTACATATACATAATGGAATATTACTCAGCCATTAAAAAGAATACATTTGAATCAGTTCTATTGAGATGGATGAAACTGGAGCCCATTATACAGAGTGAAGTAAGCCAGAAAGAAAAACACCAATACAGTATACTAATGCATATATATGGAATTTGAATGATGGTAACAATAATCCTATACGCAAGACAGAATATGAGACACAGATGCATAGAACAGCCTTATGGACTCTGAGGGAGAAGGTGAGGGTGGGACGTTCTGAGGGAATAGCATTGAAACATGTATATTATCATATGTGAAACAGAACACCATTCCAGTTTTGATGCATCAGACAAATGCTCAGGGCTGGGGCAATGGGATGACCCAGAGGGATGGGATGGGGAGAGAGGTGGGAGGGGGGTTCAGGATGAGGAACACATGTAAACCCATGGCTGATTCATGTCAATGTATGGCAAAAACCACTACAATATTGTAAAGTAATTAGCCCCCAACTAAAATAAATAAATTAAAAAAATAATAATAAAGACATAAATTAGTAAAAAAAAAAAAAAAAAGACAGAATTCCCCTTACATACTCTTGCCTGAGTTGTTTCTCATCACTGGAAATTCACAAATACACAGGTGAGGTTCTCAAGGCTGAGATTTACATGCCAGAGTCATTTAACAGAGAAATCTATCATGGAAAATAATTGATTCTTAAGATTGCAAGAGCCAGCTATCAGAATCCATGGTGAGGAACACTGTTGATTTATCAAAGAATATCAAAGCAACCCAGAGTATTTAGTATTTCATTGTGAATTGGCCAGTTTCCAAGAAATCCCAATTCATTATTCAATCCAAACTTCAGCTTATGCATGTCTTCTCTTGGGCTAGAAGTTATACACAGGAAAAAAAAAAGCATTTTACATTTTTGGTATTATCCTTCCATGAAACTGAAATTTAATGGTACAAAATTTTGAATGACTTTTGAAAAGCTCGAAAGTTCAATGACTACCAAATAATTCAAGAGCATTACAAAATGTAAGATACCTACTGTAAGGATAATTTTGAAAAATAATATGGATATTCATACAAATTTTATATTTCTTATCTTTTCTGACAATATTCAAAATGTTTATCACTGCTTTTCAAACATAGAGAGTATGTGACTAAATCTATATTCTTTTCCATGGGATGCTCACTTAAAAATGTAAGGTGATATTCAGATCCTTTAGAGTCTTCTTTTTTTTTCAAAGTAGACGTACTACTATAACATACTACATAGACATACTACTATGTCCCTAGATTCTTCAGTTGTTTATTAAAAACCATGATATTCCAGTGTGGCCATTATCCTGGCCCTCCATTAGTTTATCAACTGAATTCACTAAACAACTCCAGTTGGAATGTTATTAGCTTGGAGAACAGCAGGAACTCCTGCTAATGTTAAAACACATTATTACTATTTATTAATGCTGTATAAGATGGTTTTTATGGCTGTTTCTACAGGGTACAGGCTAGTGAAGATGTCAAATGCCCAACTTAATGCCAAAAATCTTGGGAAAACACTGGAAGCACAAATCAAGTTTAATGGACTGACAATACCTCATTAAATGAGCTAAAGTGGGGTGTCATAGTTTCTCTTAGATTTTCATTTTTTATTATTTTATTTATCTTTTCAGTTGTTTTTATTTCCTCAAGTTAGTGACCATATTTTTAACAGGCAGCATGAAGTTGTAGACATAGTTGTTAAGAAGGCACAAAAAAATCTATTCTCAGCCTAACTCATCACTAATATGCAGCCTTAATAAGTCATTTAATCTTTTAGTGTCATATATTTTATTTACAATACCCATTACCTCCTCTATAAAATTGCAATGAGAATCATGTGAGGTAGCATATAAAAATGTAGGTTATGGATTAGAAAACTCTGTACAGGTTATGTGATCAATTCTTCCACATTCACAAGCAAACATTCAGTAAATACATATGATTTGTTATGAAGTAGTATGTGTGTCTCTTTAGCACCAAAGGAGGTTATATATTATTGAAAATTATACATATATTTTTTTCTAAATAATTCAGTTTATACAGCAGGTATGGACACAGTGAGGAATGAGTAAAATATTTGTTTTTAAAGAGAAGGGGTCTTAAAAACTATAATTGCGGTAATTTGATGTTCTCTGTCCTTGGGCTTTATTATGAGGATATTTTTTAAAAGCACTAGTAAGAGGATTTTTGTAGCTTTTGGCCTAGAAGGAACAAGTCCCACAGTGATCACAATGTACTCCAACCCTTCCTACTCCATGTGTTTTACAATCTTGAGTTAAACAGAATACAGATGTCTGCAGATGAAAAGAAAACACATGAAATTCTCACTCTCAAGCCAGAAGAATTCAAGCCAATCCAAGTGTGAAGGCTAATGTCACAGCTGAAATAAAAGTCAAGAAGGTAGCTTCGAATATAATTAAGATATGACAGTTTCACTCAGATCCAAACCCCAGGCACCTGAGAGCAGAATTTTCTCAAAAGGTGCGAAGGTGAAAATAAAATGTTTCTGGGAATTGGGCTGCGATCCAAAACTAATGAATTTCCCATTGAGTTACTAATCATCTAAAGCCACAACCATTAGACAAGAGACCAGGGAGATAATAATTCCCATTAGAATTACTTGGACCTCTCTTGGACCTCTTGGACCTTTGAGGTCTGCAGTATCTATTCTTCTGGTAGAGAGGAGAAAAGTAGAGTTTCAAAAAGAGAATTCAGATCTTCTTCTAGAACTAGATTTGTATCTTTTAGGCATGCTGTTTTTGTTGACCCCTTGCCAAAATTGCCAGTCAACATTAAAAAAAATCAGCATAATTAGTTTAATTTTCTCATTGTACAACCAGGATGAGGCTCCTTTGTTCTATTTGAGCCAATCTTTTCCAGAAGATTTCAAGTTTTCAAAGGGTCACACAGAAAATAAACAAGAATAAATCAATGAGCTGAAAATTTTTATTTCGTTGTGTTTATTTTCACACACATATACAAACCATAAAACATTAATTTTTATCTCCTCTTGAAGAAAAGGAAAGATTATTCAACAAAGTCCAGCCCAGAAAAAGTACTAAAGAGAAAAGTTGATCGCAGAATGGAAAAGAAAAAGGGAGAAAATAAAAAGAAAGAGGCAAAAGCAACAAAGTAGAAAAAAGAAGCTGGAGACAGAAAAAAGAAAGAAGGCAGAAGAGAGAGAAGGAGAAAAAGGAAAGAATAAAATTTGGGTGCTGTCACATGTCTTTTACCTGAAACTTAAAGTTGATTTACATCAAGCCAATTAATGTAACCAATACTTTGGCCTCTTGATGCAAACAGCCAACTCATTGGAAAAGACCCTGATGCTGGGAAAGATTGAGGGTAGGAGGAGAAGGGGGGAACAGAGGGTGAGATGGTTGTATGGCATCACTGACTCAATGGACATGAGTTTGAGCAAGATCTGGAAGATAGTGGAAGACAAGAAAGCCTAGCACACTGCCATCTGCGGGGTCACAAAGAGATATGACTGAACGACTGAACAACAGCAATAATGTATACTGGGGTCTGGCTATGTACCAGTGTCTAAAATAGAGACCTAAATGAATAAGCTAGAGAACTGGTACCTGCTTCATAGAGTTTACCATTTACTGAAGAAATGGGCTGTAAAATAAGGAGAATCTTTATTTCCAAAAAATAACCACATCCAGGCACAATGACAGGTGCTTGCAATATGTCATTATGTCCTTGCATTGTCAGCACTGAATGCATGCTAAGTCACTTTGGTTGTGCCCTATTCTTTGCAACCCTATAGACTGTAGCCCGCCAGGCTCCTCTGTTCATGGGATTCGCCAGACAAGAATACTGGAGTGGGTTGTCATGCCCTCCTCCAGAGGATCTTCCCTACCCAGGGATCAAACCTGCGTCTGTTATGTCTTCTACATTGGCAGGCGGGCTCTTACCACTAGCACCACCTGTGAAGCCTGTCAGCACTACATTCCCCTTTTATAAATGAAGAAACGGAGGCTCAAAAAGCCATCAGATAAATCTGTTGATGGAAGCCAGATTAAAACCCAGATTTCTTTTATGGCAAAGACCATGCTTTTCCCACTGTATCTTGTTTACAAGGTAATAATATAGGTCAACTTGACCTATGACCAAAATGTTTCTGGAGAGAATAAGTTACCCTACCTGAAAAATAGTCAATGACCATTGTTTTCAACTCTCTAATTTCTCCAATGTTCAAGAGCTGATTTTAGCACAGTATTTATTAAAAATATAATTGCAAAATGCTAACTCAACTTATTGGCCAATGAGAGGTTCAAAAGTCAAGAAAGTATGGAAAACACTGCAATTCATATACTTCTTTTGAAAATTCTCAAGGTCATAAGTCTATTAAAATGTCTAAAGTCTGTCATTGAATTTTGTTTATTGTGTTTCCAAGATTTACTAAGTCATGAAATATTCTCTTGGAAATGCTGATTTTAGATGCCACATTTTAAATTAGATATTTAGTGCATCTCACAATAGAGTGCTATCAGTCATGATCAGAATTATAGTAAAAGTGTTTCTTTTTCTTTTTTTCCTGAATTAATCTTTATACCAAAATGATAGGTTACTAGTACATTAAGCCAAAGTTAATGGGTATTGTTACGGTGAGTGCTTGCTTGACTTGTCACAAATCAGGGATCACCATTCTTATTTTTGCAGCATCCAAGTGTGTGTCAAGAGGATTTCTAAATTGTACAAAACATAATTCACTATCTTTAATATAATGCCATGAAAATAAGCAATTATAGTTAGATTTATACATATAACTTTAACTAAAATTCATGATTACCAAGTATTGCTATTGGGGAAATCTATACTTCACACCATGTACTTAGTCCCTATCTCCTGATTTTTAATGAAAAAAATATGGCATTAATATTCAAACTAGTCACTCATTATTGATTTTTCCATTCATTTATACTTTTTGTCATTAAAGTGAAGCATGTTATGGTAACAAGAAATTCAATGAGTACAGAAGAGAATGAGAAAAAAAAATTACAAGTCCCCTTCCTCACCCTCAAAAGCTACTTGTTTGTACAAGACATAAATACCTTTTTACTTTAGTTCAGTTCAATAACTCAGCTGTGTCCAACTCTTTGCAACCCCATGAACTGCGGCATGCTAGACTTCCCTGTCCATCACCAACTCCCAGAGCTTGCTCAAACTCATGTCCATCAAGTCAGTGATACCATCCAACCATCTCATCCTCTGTCGCCCCCTTCTCCTCCTGCCTTCAATCTTTCCCAGCATCAGGGTCTTTTCCAAGGAGTCAGCTCTTTGCATCAAATGGCCAAAGTATTGGAGCTTCAATTCAGCATCAGTCCTTTCAGTGAATATTCATGACTAACTTCCTTTAGGATTGACTGGTTTGATCTCCTTGCAGTCCAAGAGATTCTCAAGGGTCTTCTCCAACACCACAGTTCAAAAGCGTCAATTCTTCGGTGCTCAGCTTTCTTTAAGGTCCAACTCTCACATCCAGACATGACTACCAGAAAAACAATAGCTTGACTATATGAGCCTTTGTCGGTAATGTCTTTACTGTTTAATATGTTGACTAGATTTGTCATAGTTTTTCTTCCAAAAAGCAAGCATCTTTTCATTTCATGGCTTCAGTCACCATTTGCAGTGATTTTGGAGCCCAAGAAAATAAAGTCTGTCAGTTTCCATTGTTTCCCCATCTATTTGCCATGAAGTTATGGGACCAGGGCCATAATCTTAGTTTTTTTGAATGTTGAGTTTTAAGCCAACTTTTTCACTCTCCTCTTTCACTTTCATCAAGAGGCTGTTTAGTTCCTCCTTGCTTTCTGCCATAAGGGTGGTGTCATCTGCATATCTGAGGTTATTGATATTTCTCCAGGCAATCTTGATTCCAGCTTGTGCTTCATCCACTCCTGCATTTCACACGATATACTCAGCATATAAGTTAAGTAAGCAGGGTAACAGTATACAGCCTTGTCGTACTCCTTTCCTAAGTTTGAACCTGTCCGTTGTTCATGTCCAGCTCTAACTGTTGCTTCTTGACCTGCATACAGATTTCTCAGGAGGCAGTTAAGGTGGTCTGGTATCCCCATTTCTTTAAGGATTTTCCACAATTTGTTGTGATCCATGCAGTCAAAGGCTTTAAGCACAGTCAAAGAAGCAGAAGTAGATGTTTTTCTAGAATTCTCTTGCTTTTTCTGTGATCTGACGGATGCTGGCAATTTGATCTCTGGTTCCTCTGCCTTTTCTAAATCCAGCTTGAACATCTGGAAGTTTTCAGTTCATGTAGTTTTGAAGCCTAGCTTGGAAAATTTTGAGCATTACTTTGCTAGTGTGTGAAATGAGTGCAATTGTGTGGTAGTTTGAACATTCATTGGCATTGCCTTTCTTTGGGATTGAAATGAACAGACCTTTTTCAATCATGTGGCCACTGCTGATTTTTCCAAATGTGCTGGCATATTGAGTGCAGCACTTTCACAGCATCATCTTTTAGGATTTGAAATAGCTCAGCTGCTTATACTTCCAGAAAGGTACATATGTATACATGTAGATTTTTTAAAACAAAAAGATCATTTTGTGCACATTGTTCCATAATGATCTTGACACATAATTCTATATCCTGATTATCTTTCCGCAATCAAAACATTTTAAATACCTTATTTTAAATCAGCTTTATTAAGGGGACTTCCCTTGTGGTCCAGTGGTTAAGACTTTGGCTCCCAATGCAAGGGACACAGGTTCAATTCTTGGTTTGGAAGCCAAGATCCCACATGCCTGGTGGCCAAAAAACAAACACATAAAACAGAAGTAATATTGTAACAAATTCAATAAAGGCTTAAAAATGGTCCATATCAAAAAAATCTTACAAAAAATGAATCAACTTTATTGAGATTTAACTTACATATAATAATATTCACCCGTGTTAAGTGAACATTTTATGAATATTGATAAATATGCATAGTTAACATAGTCATTGGCACAATCATATTTACATTGTTATAAAAGATCTCCTTGTATTCTTTTTCAATCAATTTCCTTCTCATACCACTGGTCTCTATAAACCATGTATCTGCTTTCTATTTCTATTGGTTTTACCTTTTCTAGCAATTCAATGAATTAAATCATACAACTTGTAATCTATTGTAACTGGTTTTTTTTTTTTTCATTTAGCAAACTATCCTTGAGGTTCATTCAAGTTGTTACATGCATTGATATTAATAGTTCATTTATTTTTAGCAAACATTATTCCATTGTATGGATATACCACAATTTGTTTATCCACCTATTATCTTATGGACATTTGGATGCTGTCCAGTTTTTGGCTATTATAAATAAAACTACTGTGAACATTCAAGCACAAATATTAGCGTATATACATTTTCACTTTTTTGGGGCAAATAGCTAGAGATGTAATTGCTGGTTTGTTTGCTAAGTGTGTGTCAGTGAGAAACTTACAAAACGTTTTTCATCAGCAGCAATGTATGAAAGGTCCAGTTGGTCTATATCTTTGCCAAAGCTGGAGTTGTCAGTCTCTTTAATTTTTTGCGTTTCTTGTGGCTATATAGTGATGTCTCATTTTGTTTGCTTTATTTTGTACTTTTCTAATAACTAATAACTGTTCATCTTTTATATGCTTATGTGCTATTCCAGTATTCCTTTGGTGAAGTGTTTCTTCAAAACTGTTGCTCAATTTTAATCAGATTATTTTTTATTGTTATTGATTGGTAAGAATTCTTTATATATTTTGAATACAAATCCTTTATCAGATAGATATACGTTTTCCAAATGTTACAATCTGTGGCTTGCCTTTTGATTTTCCTCAAGATGTCTTTTGAAGAATAATTTTTAAATTTTAATTGCATCTAATTTATAGCTATTTTATTTATTATCTACTGCTTTTTTGTATCCTAGATAAGATGTCTTTGCTTAACCCAGAATCACAAAGGTTTTCTCCTCTTAGTCTCATATGTGTGATTTTTTAATTATAAGATCATTTTGATGTGGACCATCTCCTTTCTTTAAAGTCTTTATTGAATTTGTCACAACACTGCTTCTGCTATTTATTTTTTGGTTTTTTGGGCACGAAGCTTGTGTGATCTCAGCTCCCCAATGAGAGATCGAACCCACACCTTTCACATTTGAAGGTGAAGTACCAACTGCTAGAGCACCAGGGAAGTCCTTGTAAGTGTGATGCTTACATTTAGCTTTATTATTCAAGTTAATCTTTGTATGTCTTACAGAGTAAATAATGAAGGTTCATTTTTGTGTGCATGGATATCCAATTTTTCCAGCACAATTAGAAAAGACTATGTTTTGAATTATTTTGGTGACTGTTGAAAATCAATAGAGGATATTTGAGGGGGCCTAATTCTGGACTATTCTGGCCCACAATGTATATTCTATGTTTACATTAATACTACACTACCTTGATTACAGTAGCTTTGTATCAAGTCTTAAAGTCAGGTAGTGCAAGTCTTCCAACTTTATTATTTTTCAAATTTATTTTTGTTCCTTTATGTCCTTTACATTTTCATAAAGATGTTAGTTAGCTTATGAATTTCTACCCAAAAAGTCAACAGAGATTTTAATTTGAATTGTTTACGTCAATTTGGACAGAACATATATCTTAATGATCTTGAGTCTACAGGTCTGATAATATTTTTTAGATTTTGTTTAATTTCTCTCAGCTATATTTCATAGTTTTCAGTTCACAGATAAAAACACTTACTTTGTTAAATATATTTTGAAGTATGTCATAATTGTATTGCTATTGTTTTTCAGTAAAATTTATGTTTTTTGCTAATAGAAATACAATTGATTTACCTGTTAAAATACATGTACATATGTATAGATTTCTATACTTCTTGTACTCATGATATTTATAAACTCACTTAGCAATTCTGGTAACATTTTTGGTGGCTTCCATAGGGTTTTCTATGTAAATATTAGTGTCAACTGGATATAATACAATTTTATGTCTTCTGTAAGTCTTCTAATTTGATACTGAATAAAAGTTGAGAGATGACATTCTTGTCTTTTTTTCTAAACTTAGAGAGAAAATATTCACCATAGTTGTAATGTTAGTTATAGGTTTTCAAAGATATATTTTATCAGGTTGAGCATGTTTTTATTTCTGATATGCTGAGATTTTTTTATTTATCACTGATGGATATTGAATTCTGTCTAGTGTTTTTTCTGAATCTATTAAGATTATCATATAGTTTTTACTTTTTAACTTGTCAATATGATGGTTATAATGATTTATATATGTGCATACTACAGAAAAATTAATATAATTCATACGTTTTATGTGTATTGTTCTATAACTTGTTTTTGGTATTGTGCAAATTATTTTTGCACAAATTCTTTCTTAAACAATATTTCTAGAAATGGAATCTCTAGGTTTAGGTGTATGTGCATTTACTATTTTGACAGATATTGCCAGTTGCCCTCCAAAAATGTTCCAGTAAGCATCTTACTTATAAATATTAAAAAAGTATCTTTACTTTCAGTAATACTAAGTACCAGCAAATGTTTAATTCTTTGTCAGTGTTACAAGCATTGTACTTTCTTGTTTTAATTTGCCTTTCTTTAATTATTAATTTGGAAGGATGTAGAATGATGTCATGATATCAAACATGTGCTGATTTGCTATTCCACTTCCAGAAGCTTGAGCGTGAGTGCTGTCAGCACAAGAATAGTACCAGCTACCACATGAGAAGGGTTTGCCATGCACCAGACACTGCCCTAAGTACTTTCCTCATATTATACCATTTAATTATCACCACAACTCTATAGCACTGATAATAGAGAAAATAAGATATTTGCCTAATTGCCCAGCTCCTAGAGGAAACTGCCCATATTTCTCACATGTTGGAACCAACCAAGAATCAAACTAAAATGTCAATCTTGTCTAACAAAATAAAAATTAATTCCCAGTTTCAAATCTTCCGAAAGACAAATTAAAGAGTCAGCCAAACAGGGTCGCTATCAATTCACTATTTCCTAGGGCAAGCATATTTTCTCTTTTTTTTTTTTCTAAATACCGAAGATGCTACTTCAATGCCAATTTCTCTGTTTTATTCCTAAGCTTTCAAAACAAGTGCTCAATCAAATATCTAATAAGAGTGTTACAATGATAAACGGTTTCATTTACAGGCCTCGGTACGTCCCAAACCCAACTCATTAGGTCTGAAGTGGCACAATTAGAACAGCGTGGGGGATGGTCTGCCAGCGTGGAGACCAGAGAGCTGATGGGAACCGCAAATTTAATTTTAATTTGTGGTGCTTCACTTCCGATTTCTTCCCTTTTCACTTCCAATCAGAGCTGTAAACTACTTTTTACATGCTTTCTGCAGCCTTCTCTGACTTCCCTGAGGAACTTAGGGAAGTTGTTTTCCTCTCTATGAATGTGCGATTTCTCCTCCCATTTCATTGTGTACAGCTACAGAGGTGAAATAATTGAAAGCTCTCTCTCTTTTTATTCTGGTAGAAAAGGAGATCTTTTTTCCTGTTGACAGTGGGGTCTCAGAGGCCAGACTCTGTTTGTACCAGAAACTTGTTTTTCTAAACCTCAAAACACTTCACCATATGTTCAGCTCACATGTTCTCCCGGCTGGTTAATTTAACCCATGCGAGGCTCCCCTGTGCTTAGGGTGAGAACTGGAGACATAGCCTGTTTGTGAATTATTATTTATGGGGATGTAAATTCACAGGTCACTTGCCATGACCCCTCGGTGCTTCACTGAACTGTGAAAGACACCTCTGAGGAGTGATTACAGATGAAAGGTATTTGGAATTTAAAGATGAAACATAATACTCGGGTCTGACACCTAGACTTTTGTTTAGCTCATATTCAGTTCATGAATTTAAAGCAAAACTTACTTTTAAAAATGATCCACTTGTGGTGTACATCAGTGACATCCAATCTGTTCCAAATTGTCAGTTTACACAAGTACATATGATGTTACTGGGTGACATAAATATGAGACAGAGGTGACAGAAAAATTAGAGTAAGAAATAAAGAAGGGTTGTTCCTAAAATAAATACTATAGATTTCTACATCATTGCTGGAAAAATGTCATATATTTGATTCTAAATTTCCTAGCAGCTGAAGCACAAACGTAAACAAGGCAAGATTTAACATTCACCCTAGACATAAGAGGAGAAGGCAATGGCACCCCACTCCAGTGCTCTTGCCTGGAAAATCCCATGGACAGAGGAGCCTGGTAGGCTACAGTCCATGAGGTCACTGAGAGTCGGACACAACTGAGTGACTTGACTTCCACTTTTCCCTTTCATGCACTGGAGAAGGAAATGGCAACCCACTCCAGTATTCTTGCCTGGAGAATCCCAGGGATGGCGGAGCCTGGTGGGCTGCCGTCTGTGGGGTCGCACAGAGTTGGACACGACTGAAGCGACTTAACAGCAGCAGCAGCAGCATAGACATAAGATATAAGCTGTATAATTTATCAGCAGTATATTTTACCCAGCACTGAGAGCTGAGATAAGTTTTTCTGGAGCTACACATTAAGGGTTCTCAGTAACAGGATTTTCAGTGATATAATAGTGATCAACATCTTCATTCACATGCCTATAATCAATATTACAACAAATTCTTTAAAGACACTTGAAGGAAAGTTAATCACTTTATATCAGTTGCAATTTAATAAAAGCATTTTTATTGAGAAGGGTTAAAACAGCATAGTCCAGGTACTCCCTTTGTTCAAAATGTCAACAATTCATAGGAGAAAAATGGGTGGAAGATTACTAAGGTAGTCCTCTATGCATGTTGTTTCTTTTTTTTTTTTTTTAATAAATTTATTTATTTTAGTTAGGGGCTAATTACTTTACAATATTGTAATAGTTTTTGCCATACATTGACATGAATCAGCCATGGGTTTACACGTGTTCCCCTTCCTGGACCCCCCACCCACCTCCCTCCCCATCCCATCCTTCTGGATCATCCCATTGCCCCGGCCCTGAGCCCTTGTCACATGCATCGAACATGGAATGGTGCTCTGTTTCACATATGACAATACACATGTCTCAATGCCATTCTCCGAGAACGTCCCACCCTCCTCCCTCAGAGTCCATAAAATTGTTCCATGCATCTGTGTCTCTTATTCTGTCTCGCATATAGAGTTATCGTTACCATCTTTCAAATTCCATATATATGCATTAGTATACTGTATTGTTGTTTTTCTTTCTGGCTTACTTCACTCTGTATAATGGGCTCCAGTTTCATACAAACAAGCTTTTGATTATAATTGAGTTAAAGCTTATATTCTACAGCAGGAGCTCAGAGTACAGATGTTTTGATTATCAACTGACTAGAAAGTAGAGCTGATGTTTTAAAAGGCTGTCATTAAGAAATATGTTGTTTGTTTTAGTTTGTGTTCATGCTTCCAGGCTTAAAGCTACAGTGGGCTGAGTGGAGCAGGAGTGAACCTGCCTGTTGCTCAAGCTGTGGAAAGCCAAGCTCCAGAAGAGGTTGAGGATACATGGGAAGGTACATACAGGGGCTGCTGGAGTGAGAATGATGCTAGTGCTGTCCCGCCCACCTCTCTCCTGGGCCAATCAGGATTGAGATTGGCATCTACCTCTACTAGGGCATCACCTCTACTTTCTATGGTAAATTTGGGACAGTCTAGGATGCTGAAAGAGACAAAAGCAATTCCCTCAATTCCAAATCCCCTTGGAATCCACTATCCCCAAGAAACTCTAGGATCATGAATGAATCTTATTATATCAGTCCCTTTCTAAGTCATGGAGACTTTGAGACCCTGAGGAAGCTATGAGCCCTCTTGCCTTCTCCTATCACCACCCTACTTCGAACTCCAGACACCCCTACATAGGACCCTATGCAGTATTTTGGGCAGTTTTGGAGGATTTATGTAACCCATGATAACCAGATGAAGAGCCCTGGTTTAAAGACTTTGCAATTTACAGGAAAGTGAAGATGACCTTTAAATGGCTTCCACTTTCCCCCAGATAGGCTGTGCCTCTCTCTGTGTGCTTCCACTCTCTTTAGGCTCATCTCCACTCTTCTTTCTCCGACTCCAAAACCCTAAGTACTTTAGTTTCTTAAAACATACCACGTTGAGTCAGGTCTTGGCGTATTTGATGACTCCCGTTCCTATTCCATTGTCCTGGTGAGTGCTCATAATGCCTTATAGAGCCAGCTCTGGGAGTAACTTCACCATAGTTGCCTCTCCTCATTCTGCTCACATTGCTCACTTACCTCTTTGCCTACAGCACAACGTACACACTTCTGCAGAGCACTGACCACCCTCTATTACAATCATTTATTGACATGTGGGTCTCTAATATTAAATTTAAGAGCACCAATGATTTCTTGGGCTTCCCTGCTGGCTCAGATGGTAAAGAGTCTGCTGGCATTGTGGGAGACCTGGGTTCGAGCCCAGGGTTGGGAAGATCCCCTGGGGAAGGGAATGGCATCCTACTCCAGTATTCTTGCCTGGAGAATCCCGTGGACAGAGATGCCTGGTGGGCTATAGTCCACAGGGTCGCGAAGAGTTGGACACGACTGAGTGAGTAACACACACACACACAGTGGTTTCTTAGTCTTCTCTGTATTCCTAGAATATAGTTTATTTCCTAAAATGCAGTTGTTGTTTAAAAGTCTTTTTAGTTTCTTAGCAACTGTTCAGAGTCTTATAGTCTTCCTGTTGTTGATTAAAGCAGAGGCTCTGAGAGTCATTCATGGAGTCAAATGCTGTTAGAGATTCCAAGGCTAAGATTTATGATATTTTGGAGCACGTTCCTGTGCAGAAAATTGGTTTGGCCAGATATTTCAGTGTGTTAAAGAGGAATATTTATAAGGAATCCGATTTAATTAAGGTACATTCCCCATGATTAGCTGCCAGACACTGTAATTACCAGCTTGGACATGTTACAGGAATGTCTAACACTATAAAATTTTCTGGAGTGGCTTATTTTCCCCCTCATTTTGAAAATGTACAATCAGCAGTCAAATTATTTGAAATATTTTACAAATGGGTCATGGATTGATAGCTTGATATTCTTCCAGACTGGAGGAAAGAGAATCTTTGCTGACAATGTCTCATCATGCTGTGTGATGGAACAAACAGAAAAAGAAAGGGCTTAATTTCAGCAAGTCACCCACTAAGTGTTTGTAACCTCTTTTTTAAAAACAATTATGAAGTGGGCTAAACTACATGGCTAGGATTCAGTGAGATAAAGGGTGAAGGGAAGTATGGGATGTTTAGCAGGACTGGTTGAGAGACATTCTTTAGAGTTGCTTACGCTAAAAGCATGAAGCTAAAGGACAAGATAGAGACAGTGGCCCCTGAAAAGGATGAAATATGATGCTAACCGATTAAGGCAGAGCAGTCTCTAATTCTTTTTTCAAAATTACTCCATTGCTTTCAAATCTTCTGGAATAGTTAAGCAATTAGAGGGACTCAGTAGAGTAGAGGGATTAGAACATTGTTTTGAATTCAATTCTTGACTCATCCACAAATTAGTATCTACTATTTGGAAACTTTAATAAGATGATGGGCACAGAGTGTGTGTATACAGTTTTATTTATCCTTAGAACAACCCCATAGAAGCAAAGAAATTGTTTTGTAAGTTTTTGTAGTATTTCCATTGCACAGGTGAGTACACTGAGACTTAGAAAAGTTAACTAATGTGTTAAGGTAAGACAGCTTCTAGGTGGCACCTGGATGCAAATCCAGGTTGCTTCTGACATAAACTATGTCACCACACTGCCTCTTAAATTTGTTGAACTTTACACCCCTTATCAGCGAAACGGAGGTCACGATTTCTCCTCTCTTTCTTGATGAGAGATTTAAATGAGATAAAGTGTGAAACATATTTCGCAATAACCACAAAATCTTTTTAAAAATAAAGAAACTGATCTCCAAGTCAGGTGTGTCTGTGTGTTTGTTTGTGTGTGTATGTTTTCTTGTGTCAGTCTAAGTGAGCTATTTTTTACCTGCTCACATGGAGGGGCTGAGGGAAGCTGACTGGTAGCTGGCAGGCAGCTTGGTTTATGTGACTTGGTTTACACGACTCCAGCGCAGGGCTCCAAAACCAGTGAGTGATCAAATCAGTCAGACTCTGAGCTGCGTGAGTGGGATACATAGTCAGGATGGTGATATGATGAGGTAGCTTGTACCCACTGTTTGTGCCTTTTAAGAAGCCTATACAGAAAGCAGAAACAATATTCTACTATGAAATAATTGCTTGGATTTACACCAGGGAAAAATGGGAAATGGAAAAAAGGACCTGGTCTAGAATAAAGGATTTGCTTATTTTGCTTCTACTTCATGAATACCAAAGGGCAAGCTGGGAAAACTTGTTTGGAAAGACAGCTAAGGTAGTAAAGAAGAGATACTTCTACTATTTAGGCAGAGGTGTTTCAAAAATTCTCCCTTAATGGTGGCTTAGTCTCTCTCATTCTCTCTCTCTCTTTCACACACACACACACACACACACGCACGCACGCACACACACAGAGAGAACTGCTACAGAATAATTAGGATACGAATTCCACACTATGTCTCAGAGGTAATAAGAATTTAATTAGCCTTCAGTGTTACAGGCTTCCCTGATGGCTCAGTAGGTAAAGAATCCACCTGCAATGCAGGAGACCCCGGTTCGATTCCTGGGTTGGGAAGATCCTCTGGAGAAGGGATGGGCTACCCATTCCAGTATTCTTGAGCTTCCCTTGTGGCTCAGCTGGTTAAGAATCTGCTCACAATGTGGGAGACCTGGGTTGGGAAGATCCCCTGGAGAAGGAAAAGGCTACCCACTCCAGTATTCTTGCCTGGAGAATTCCAAGGACTGAATAGTCCATGAGGTCTCAAAGAGTCAGACACGACTGAGTGACTTTCACTTTCACTTTCTTTTCAGTGTTACATAGTTGACAGCTTATAGATTTAGTGATCAGACACACCTAGTGTAAAATCGCAGTTCTACTATATGTGTTATATTTGGATATTTGATACCTTGAATCTCTAACTTGTTCCGTGACTGACCCATGCTGTACTGCTCACCTCATTTTCTTGAATTCTCTGATCACCAATTTCCCTACTTTTGTTTTTTCTCCCCCTTCTTTTGGTTCCAAACATGTTACCATCTGTCTGAGTTGTCAGTCCTGAATATCCTTCTGAATAAATAGCATCTTTCTATTCAGACTTGATGTAGTCATGGATTGGAGGATTAACACTCAGGATAGAAGGAATCAAGTTGCCAAAATTGAGATCTGCATCAAGCCTCAAGTTGGAGCAGTCAGAGAGGCTGTTTTCTAGTCAAATAACTGTTTCTTAGTCAAGCAGGACTTTCCAAATCAGCCAGCATCCCAAAGAGGATGGGCACAGAGAGAATCAGGGCATGAAGCTAAGCATCACAGTATGTGTGAAGACCAATTAAGAATAGGGGTAGACATTTGCTGCAAAGAGTGGGAGGTACAAACTAGAGCTATTTCTTTCCAAAGAAAGCAGGTTTTTGTTTTTTTTTTTTAATAGGATTCCTGTGGCCTTCAAATGGTCAGGAATGAAGCAATTAAATCAAAATGTGTATAGTAGACATCATGGGTTTTTTGATTAACACTCCATTTCTAGGAGTCGCTCCTCCACCCAAATTTACATTTGCAGTGGCCACAGCTATGTCGTAATTTTTAACTTTTTCCCTTCCCTCAGCCTTTATTGTATGGCCCAGGAAAAATAATCTAACCCAAACTGAGCCAAAGAATCTCTTCTCCAGGGCATTTGGACTTAGGATCCAAAGTGTAAGAAAAAATGTGCAGGGTCTATCTTGGATATGTTTCTTGTTATGTACAAGGAGAAAGAAGCCAGTTTTTTGAGAATGAGAAGAATGGACGTGCAAATAAGGAGAGAGAGAAATGTGGTAAGACTGTAATCTTGAGACACCCCATATATTTTATAATTATTTTTATTTTAGGTTGTTCTAGTTAAATTTGGTAGCTGAAATTTAAAAAAAAATTGTCTAACACTCAACATGCCAAGCTGAGCCTTTGCTGAAGTCATTCTCCTGACTGGGACTTCCTTCTCTCCTCTCCAACTTTGCCTTTGCCTCTGGTAACCCACTCAGTCTAGTGTCTCCTCCTCTGAGAAGTCCTTCCTGAACCTATCTGATGTCAGTCTCCTGGGGTGTCTTTTATATGGGAAGCTTGATTAAACTCTTATGGATTGAAAGGAAAATGGCTTTTCATAATTTGTCTTTTCTTTACTTGGCGTTTGTTCAATCCTTCAATCCCTAAGCAATCCTGACACTGGAGACAGGTTAGTTACGTATTGGGTTGTTGTTTTAGTCGCTAAGTCGTGTCTGATTCTTTTGCGACCAGTTGTGTGTTAAAGCTACAGAATTCTGTATCAGAAAAAGCACTTTCCTATGTCTTATAATAGAGATTCCCATTATCAAAATATAAAGTAGAACAACTTATTAGAAATATTTCTACTGATCCCAAGAGGTAACCACAACTGAAAATCTGCTTTTGGCCAAATGTGGATCTAGGTTTATGCTTTTGAAAGACAAGGGAGTACAAAGAAAACTCAAATAATCTACTTGGTCTTGGTAATTAAATAAAACTCAGAGAAATATAATTAGATCTTTGATACACACGTAACAGTGTTCAGGGTAGCACTTTTGTCTCAGCACAGATTTTAAAATGGAAAAAAAAAAAAACCAAACATTGGCTTAAAAGGGAGCAGACACTTGAAAGACACACACAGAGGCTCAGCTTTGGCTGTGTCTGTGGCAGCATCGTGAATGCGGGACCCAGTGGTGAGTATTAACAATAGCAGAGGAGACACAGCAGACGGTGAGCATATTCACCCAAATGTCAGGCAGTGGCATCATTAACACAGTGCAGTGTCCAATAACTCTCAGCTCCCCACGGACGGAGACTGTGCAGGAATAATTACTTGGACATCACATGTACTTCATCACTTCCAAATTAGATTTTACTAATCCACCGCTTTATTTTCAGAGTAATCTCATTACTACAATGGTGTTCCTTCTTTTTTTTTCCAATGCTTTGGAAGATTTATTGCTTCAAACCAATAGCAAGATTTAGTGATTGCCAAAGGACATATTATTTTAAGATTTAGACTGATGTGAGTGGGGCTGTGGAAATCTATTTCTTCTACTTTTTCTTTCCCTATACATCAGCAAAGATTTTATGGTGAAAAACAAATCATAGATCCATACCTTGATGTTTTTACAATAATACAAACAAAACCATACTAAAGGATGCAGCAGATTATCTAGAAAAGAGAATAAGGAATAACTGATGACCACACGCAGTCTTTCCTTATAAATTGTATCCAAGAAAAAATGTTATCTATTCTCAGTGGATATTTTGTCAAGCATATTTTATTTTTTTCCACTATTAATAAGATTAAACAAATGTTCTTGGCATGTTTTTACGTTCATGTTGACCCAGTGAAGATGAAGTTAGAGAATGATGAATAATTTCTTCCTTCAAGATACTATAGTGTCTAAAGGTCTGTGAATTCTAGACCATGCCAGCCAGGTATTCTTTTGTTCTTCCACAGAGTTAATCTGATATAGCCTGGTTATTTTAATCAACAAAAAATATCTCATGGTATCACGTAAAATAAGACTGATTATGATGGAAACTATCAAAAAACAGTATTTTGTTTTTAGATTTATTAATTGCACTCAATATTTTTTGATTACATGCTTGCTAATACACACCATACATAATTTCATACTTTAATTTCCATATTTGAGAATTTAAAATGCATGATTAAATATTGAATGAATAAATATAAGCATATAGAGTCACAATAATTAATTGCATTTCTTTTTTTTTTTTTTCTGTTTTTTATTTTATTTTATTTTTTTTATTTTTTTATAAATTTATTTATTTTAGTTGGGGGCTAATTACTTTACAATATTGTAATAGTTTTTGCCATACATTGACATGAATCAGCCATGGGTTTACATGTGTTCCCCTTCCCGGACACCCCACCCACCTCCCTCCCCATCCCATCCTTCTGGATCATCCCATTGCCCCAGCCCTGAGCCCTTGTCACATGCATCGAACATGGAATGGTGCTCTGTTTCACATATGACAATACACATGTCTCAATGCCATTCTCCCAGAACGTCCCACCCTCACCTTCTCCCTCAGAGTCCATAAAATTGTTCCATGCATCTGTGTCTCTTATTCTGTCTCGCATATAGGGTTATCGTTACCATCTTTCAAATTCCATATATATGCATTAGTATACTGTATTGTTGTTTTTCTTTCTGGCTTACTTCACTCTGTATAATGGGCTCCAGTTTCATCCATCTCAGTAGAACCGATTCAAATGTATTTTTTTTAATGGCTGAGTAATATTCCATTGTGTATATGTACCACAGCTTCCTTATCCATTCGTCTGCTGATGGACATCTAGGTTGCTTCCATGTCCTGGCTATTGTAAACAGTGCTGCGATGAACATTGGGGTACACGCGTCTCTTTCAATTCTGGTTTCCTCGGTGTATATGCCCAGCAGTGGGATTGCTGGGTCATATGGCAGTTCTATTCCCAGTTTTTTAAGGAATCTCCACACTGTTCTCCATAGTGGCTGTACTAGTTTGCATTCCCACCAACAGTGTAAGAGGGTTCCCTTTTCTCCACACCCTCTCCAGCATTTACTGCTTGTAGACTTTTGGATAGCAGCCATTCTGACTGGTGTGAAATGATACCTCATTGTGGTTTTGATTTGCATTTCTCTAATAATGAGTGATGTTGAGCATCTTTTCATGTGTTTGTTAGCCATCTGTATGTCTTCTTTGGAGAAATGTCTGTTTAGTTCTTTGGCCCATTTTTTGATCGGGTCGTTTATTTTTCGGGAATACAGCTGCAGAAGTTGCTTGTATATTTTTGAGATTAATTGTTTGTCTGTTGCTTCATTTGCTATTATTTTCTCCCATTCTGAAGGCTGTCTTTTCACCTTGTTTATAGTTTCCTTTGTTGTGCAAAAGCTTTTAATTTTAATTAGGTCCCATTTGTTTATTTTTGCTTTTATTTCCAATATTCTGGGAGGTGGGTCATGGAGGATCCTGCTGTGATTTATGTCGGAGAGTGTTTTGCCTATGTTTTCCTCTAGGAGTTTTATTGTTTCTGGTCTTACGTTTAGATCTTTAATCCATTTTGAGTTTATTTTTGTGTACGGTGTTAGGAAGTGTTCTAGTTTCATTCTTTTACAAGTGGTTGACCAGTTTTCCCAGCACCACTTGTTAAAGAGATTGTCTTTTCTCCATTGTATATTCTTGCCTCCTTTGTCGAAGATAAGGTGTCCATATGTGCGTGGGTTTATCTCTGGGCTTTCTATTTTGTTCCATTGATCTATATTTCTATCTTTGTGCCAATACCATACTGTCTTGATGACTGTGGCTTTGTAGTAGAGCCTGAAGTCAGGCAGGTTGATTCCTCCAGTTCCATTCTTCTTCCTCAAGATTGCTTTGGCTATTCGAGGTTTCTTATATTTCCATACAAATTGTGAGATGATTTGTTCTAGTTCTGTGAAAAATACCATTGGTAGCTTGATAGGGATTGCATTGAATCTGTAGATTGCTTTGGGTAGAATACTCATTTTCACTATATTAATTCTTCCAATCCATGAACACGGTATATTTCTCCATCTGTTTGTGTCCTCTTTGATTTCTTTCATCAGTGTTTTATAGTTTTCTATATATAAGTCTTTTGTTTCTTTAGGTAGATATATTCCTAAGTATTTTATTCTTTTTGATGCAGTGGTGAATGGTATTGTTTCCTTAATTTCTCTTTCTGTTTTCTCAATATTGGAGTATAGGAATGCAAGGGATTTCTGTGTGTTAATTTTATATCCTGCAACTTTACTATATTCATTGATCAACTCTAGTAATTTTCTAGTAGAGTCTTTAGGGTTTTCTATGTAGAGGATCATGTCATCTGCAAACAGTGAGAGTTTTACTTCTTCTTTTCCTATCTGTATTCCTTTTATTTCTTTTTCAGCTCTGATTGCTGTGGCCAAAACTTCCAAAACTATGTTGAATAGTAGTGGTGAAAGTGGGCACCCTTGCCTTGTTCCTGACTTTAGGGGAAATGCTTTCAATTTTTCACCATTGAGGATAATGTTTGCTGTGGGTTTGTCATATATAGCTTTTATTATGTTGAGATATGTTCCTTCTATTCCTGCTTTCTGGAGGGTTTTAATCATAAATGGATGCTGAATTTTGTCAAAGGCTTTTTCTGCATCTATTGAGATAACCATATGGTTTTTTTCTTTCAATTTGTTAATGTGGTGTATTACATTGATTGATTTGCGGATGTTAAAAAAACCTTGCATTCCTGGGATAAAGCCCACTTGGTCATGATGTATGATCTTTTTAATATGATGTTGGATTCTATTTGCTAGAATTTTATTAAGGATTTTTGCATCTATGTTCATCAGTGATATTGGCCTGTAGTTTTCCTTTTTTGTGACATCTTTGTCTGGTTTTGGAATTAGGGTGATGGTGGCCTCATAGAATGAGTTTGGAAGTTTACCATCTTCTGCAATTTTCTGGAAGAGTTTGAGTAGGATAGGTGTTAGCTCTTCTCTAAATTTTTGGTAGAATTCCGCTGTGAAGCCGTCTGGTCCTGGGCTTTTGTTTGCTGGAAGATTTCTGATTACAGTTTCGATTTCCGTGCTTGTGATGGGTCTGTTAAGATCTTCTATTTCTTCCTGGTTCAGTTTTGGAAAGTTATACTTTTCTAAGAATTTGTCCATTTCTTCCAAGTTGTCCATTTTATTGGCATATAGCTGTTGGTAGTAGTCTCTTATGATCCTTTGTATTTCTGTGGAGTCTGTTGTGATCTCTCCATTTTCATTTCTAATTTTGTTGATCTGATTCTTCTCCCTTTGTTTCTTGATGAGTCTGGCTAATGGCTTATCAATTTTGTTTATCTTCTCGAAAAACCAGCTTTTAGTTTTGTTGATTTTTGCTATGGTCTCTTTTGTTTCTTTTGCATTTATTTCTGCCCTAATTTTTAAGATTTCTTTCCTTCTACTGACCCTGGGGTTTTTCATTTCTTCCTTCTCTAGTTGCTTTAGGTGTAGAGTTAGTTGATTTATTTGATTTTTTTCTTGTTTCTTGAGGTACGCCTGTATTGCTATGAACCTTCCCCTTAGTATTGCTTTTACAGTGTCCCATAGGTTTTGGGTTGTTGTGCTTTCATTTTCATTCGTTTCTATGCATAATTTTATTTCTTTTTTGATTTCTTCTGTGATTTGTTGGTTATTCAGAAGCGTGTTGTTTAGCCTCCATATGTTGGAACTTTTAATAGTTTTTTTCCTGTAATTGAGGTCTAATCTTACTGCATTGTGGTCAGAGAAGATGGCTGGGATGATTTCAATTTTTTTGCATTTACCAAGGCTAGATTTATGGCCCAGGATGTGATCTATCCTGGAGAAAGTTCCATGTGCACTTGAGAAAAAGGTAAAATTGATTGTTTTGGGGTGGAAACTCCTGTAAATATCAATTAAATCTAATTTGTCTATTGTATCAGTTAAAGTTTGTGTTTCCTTGTTAATTTTCTGTTTAGTTGATCTATCCATATGCGTGAGTGGAGTATTAAAGTCTCCCACTATTATTGTGTTATTGTTAATTTCCCCTTTCATACTTGTTAATATTTGCCTTATATATTGTGGTGCTCCTATGTTGGGTGCATATATATTTATGATTGTTACGTCTTCTTCTTGAATTGATCCTTTGATCTTTATGTAGTGTCCTTCTTTGTCCCTTTTCACATCCTTTATTTTAAAGTCTATTTCATCTGAAATGAGTATTGCGACTCCTGCTTTCTTTTGGTCTCCGTTTGCATGGAATATGTTTTTCCATCCTTTCACTTTCAGCCTGTGTGTGTCCCTAGTTTTGAGGTGGGTCTCTTGTAGACAGCATATATAGGGGTCTTGTTTTTGTATCCATTCAGCAACCCTTTGTCTTTTGGTTGGGGCATTCAACCCATTTACATTTAAGGTAATTATTGATAAGTATGATCCCGTTGCCATTTACTTTGTTGTTTTAAGTTCGTGTTGAAACATCCTTTCTGTGTTTCCTGTTTAGAGAAGATCCTTTAGCATTTGCTGGAGAGCTGGTTTGGTGGTGCTGAATTCCCTCAGCTCTTGCTTGTCTGTAAAGCTTTTGAATTCTCCTTCATATCTGAATGAGATCCTTGCTGGGTACAGTAATCTGGGTTGTAGATTATTCTCTTTCATTACTTTAAGTATGTCCTGCCATTCCCTTCTAGCCTGAAGGGTTTCTATTGAAAGATCAGCTGTTATCCTTATGGGGATCCCCTTGTGTGTTATTTGTTGTTTTTCCCTTGCTGCTTTTAATATTTGTTCTTTGTGTTTGATCTTTGTTAATTTGATTAATATGTGTCTTGGGGTGTTTCGCCTTGGGTTTATCCTGTTTGGAACTCTCTGGGTTTCTTGGACTTCTGTGACTATTTCTTTCCTCAATTTAGGGAAATTCTCAACTATTATCTCCTCGAGTATTTTTTCATGGCCTTTTTCCATCATTCTATCTTCTACCTCACTTTTACAGGGAGGTTTTTCACTACAGAAGCATAAATTATCAGGAAAAATACAAACAAAATGCTTGACTGTAATATGGGACAAACATTGTGCTAGGCATTGGTATTACAAAAATAATCAACATCACCATGCTTTCTTTTCCTGGGGCACATAAAAAGTAATAAGGGAGCCAGAAAATTAGATGCATGGTAATTATTTACCATGCGTGAAGTAAACTGAATTACCTTTGAAGGACTCATGATATTTGATGTGTTCCTAATCCACTTTTGAGAGGTTTCCCAGTTGGCTCAGTGGTAAAAAAAAAAAAAAAAAAAAAAAAAAATCCTCCTGCTAGTGCAGGAGACATGGGTATGATCCCTTTGTCAGGAAGATCCCATGGAGGAAGAAATGGCAATCCACTCCAGAATTCTTGCCTGGAAAATTCCATGGACAGAGGAACCTGGTGGGCTGCAGCCCATAGGGTAGCAAACAGTTGGACACGGACTTCCCTAATGGTCCAGTGGCAATGCAGGGCATACGAGTTCAATCCAGGAAGATTCCACATGCAACTAAAGAGTAACCCCTTCTCACCACAACTAGAGAAAGCCCACATGCAACATCAAGGACCCAGTGTCGCCAAAAACAAATTAAGAAAAAGAGTCGGACACGACTGAGCATGCACGCATGCAATTCTCCTTTCAGGGATCCAGCCTTTCCCTTGGGCTATGTCTTTTCTGTGTATTTCTAGGGAACTAATTACCACCATATGCCCTATACTCATAGTGTTGGTTAGTACCTTCTCTGCTAGAGGAAGAAATAGAAAGCTTTGGAAACCCCGGCTTTTGATCCTGAGTCAGCCAGTAGTTGATGCTTTGATCTCTGGAAGAGCTCATAATATCCACAGGCTTCAGTTTCCATATCTATATAATGAAGATTTGAATTCATGTAGCCCTAGGGATGTTTGAAGTTGAGAGTTCATGAACTTAGTTGTCTTTCCCCTTTATTTCCCCCACATTTCATAGGGTATAGTTGAAAACCATCAAGATGAAAGAAGAGGAGAAGAGGAGAATCAACAGTAACTTGAGGACCTGGTATCTGGCATTGATGCTACACAGAAACCTAGAGGCAAAGATTATACCCAGGAGTATTCTGCTGGGTATACTAACCTGCATGCAGTGCATACATATGGTCGAGATGAAATTCTAACACAAGCCTAAAACACCACTGCTGGCATTTCAGCTACCTGGAATAAGATTGGGAATAATAATTTGGGATAGGGAAGACTTCCTGGAATCTGTAGACAGGCACTTTTAAAAATTTTACTTATTTTTATCAGAGTATAATTGCTTTATGAGGTTGTGCTCGTTTCTGCTGTACAATAAAATGAATCAGCTATATGTGCAACACATATACCCTCCCTCTTGGATCTCCCTCTGATCTCTCTTCCAGGCATCCTATCCCTCTAGGTCATCAGGTACCAGGTTGAGCTCCCTCTGCTACACAGCAGGTTCCCATTAGCTATCCATTTTACATGTGCTAGTGTATATATGTCAGTGGTACTCTCTCAGTTCATCCAACTCTCCCCTCCTCTTGCTGTGTCCAAATGTCCATTCTCTACATCTGCATCTCTATTCCTGCCCTGGAACTAGTTTCATCTGTACCATTTTTCTAAATCCCATATATATGCATTAATAAGCAATACTTCGGAGAAGGCAATGGCACCCCACTCCAGTACTCTTGCCTGGAAAATCCCATGGACGGAGGAGCCTGGTAGGCTGTAGTGCATGGGGTCGCGAAGAGTCGGACACGACTGAGCGACTTCACTTTCACTTTTCCCTTTCATGCATTGGAGAAGGAAATGGCAACCCACTCCAGTGTTCTTGCCTGGAGAATCCCAGGGACGGCGGAGCCTGGTGGGCTGCCGTCTATGGGATCGCACAGCATCGGGAATGACTGAAGCGACTTAGCAGCAGCAAGCAATACTTGTTTTTCTCTTTCTGACTTATTTTACTCTCTGATAGACTCTAGGTCCATCTACATCTCTATAAATAACTCAATCCTTTTTTTTTTATGGATGAATAGCATTGCATTGTATATATGTCCCACTTCTTCTTTATCCATTCATCTGTTGATGGACATCTACATTGCTTCTGCATCCTGGCTCTTGTAACAGTGCTGCAGTGACTATGCGGGTACACGTATCTTTTTGCATTATGGTTTTCTCAGGGTATATGCTTAGATGTGGGATTGCTGAGTCATATGGTAGCTCTATTTTTAGTTTTTTAAGGAACCTTCATACTGTTCTCCATAATGCCTGTATCAGGCCAAGGCTGACCCTGTACATAGAAAATAATCAGGTTGAAGATGAGAAGAACAAAAAGAAAAACAAATGTGCAACAGCAAAAGCTGAAGAAAGCCTTCGGTTGAGAACGCCTTCTTTCTGGAAGGTGATTTTCTTTTATCCCTAAGGTACATTCATTCTTTGTATCTTTAAAGATGATACTGTCTTCCACCTAAAAACATCAAGCTGATAGCATAGGACAAAACCAGAGGGCTGGCTGAAGTCTGGTGAGGAAGGAGGACTGTTCAAAACTGTTTGATGATCCTCCAGTTTTCTGATACTCTGTAGCCCCAACAAATGAGTTGCCTGCATGTGTTCATTTCTGTCTGGTTGCTATGGTAACACAGCTCAGCTCTTTTCTGAATTTCTACCCCTTAGTAAATGTGTTACTTTAAAAAAGGTTGTTTTTGGCAACTTCATGGGAGGTGGTGGCAACTATTTGAGCTGCTAGCACCTAAGCAGATGTGACAAAGCCACAACTAGGGAAGAGGCGGGGTTCAGAGATCCTTGAGAGGTGGGAGGGGTGTCAAATTCTAGCTACTGGTAGTTGCATCCAACTGAGGTGTCAGAACTGAGGAGACTGAACAGGAGATGAGACCAAGAAACCAGGGCTCACGGGCAGAAAATTCAAACATATATGAGAGTTCAGTATTCTTTTCAGGAATCCTTTGAATGATTGCAGGTCTATAAATGAAACCTGACTTTTCCTAAAGGCACACTGCTTATTTAAAAAATAAATAAACTTTTTATTTTAAAAGGACCATAATTATAGAGCAGTTGTAAAATAACCCAGCTAATTTCTGTATACCTCTTATATTAGTTTTCTACAGATATTATAGTAAATTGTCACAAACTCTGTGGCTTGAAACTAAATAAATTTTTAATTATCGAGGTAAGAAATGTAGCTAGTTGGGTAAAATTAAGGTGCCGACTAGTCTGTGTTCCTTCTGGGAGCCCTAAAGAATTCAGTTCCTTGCCTTTTCCCATACATCCTCAATGTGTGGTCACTTTGCATCTTCAAAGCCAGTAATGCCCAATCTTGTCTTTCTTTTACTGCATAGTTGACTGATTTTTCTACCTACCTTTTCCTCTTTTAAGGACCTTTGCGATTACACCATGTCCACCTGGACAACCTGGGGTTTTCTCCCTATTATAAGATCAACTCATTAGCAACCCGAACTCCATTTGTTATACAATTTACCATAATCACAGGTTCCAGAACGTGGCACATGGGCTTTTTGGTAAAGTCATTATTTTGCCTACCACATTCCTTACCCACTTCCACCATCATTAACACCTTACATTACCCTGTCTGGTATATGTGCCAAAACCAAGAAATTGACCCTGGTACATTATTGTTAACTAAACTTCGAATTGATTTGGATTTTTACTAATTTTTTATTACTGTCCTTTTCCCCTCTCATGATCCAGCTTAGTATAGCACACTGTATCTGGTTATCATGTCTTCCCACTTTCTTCTAGTCTGTGGCAATCTCTGAGGCTTTCTTTGCTTTTCTTGACCTTCACAATTTGAGGCGAACCAGAGAAGACAGATTTTTGATAGTTTGCTCCTACTGTTGAGTACATCACATTTCTTTTTACTGCCAATAAACAAAGACAGAGAGGCAAAGTCTCTGCTTAGCTTGCCAGAGCATTAGATTCCAGTTTTGCAAACTTTTCAGAGAAAACTGCTATCATTATGATTGGACCCCTCAAAGTAGTGTCCAATCGTTGGTTCTAGAAGAGGATATAGTCCTAGTGGTCAAAAGCAAGACTTCATGGATTCTTCTCCATTCATTATAGAAATACACATGCTTACCGTTAATGACATAGCATGATATAATGCAAAGAGAACAGCCAGAAAGTATAAGGGATCAGAAAGTATAAGATTTTTTTTTCTTGTTACTGTTGCTGATATTCTCATGATTATATTCTGTAAAAGCTTACTGATAAATATTTGGGGAAAAAAAAAAGATTTAAAACCAAATGCAAACCATCTAGAAAAAAAACCCTATGAACACTGTGTTGAATATTGTTTCTGAAAGAAATATTTTATTTATAATAATTAAAATTATAATTGAAAGTGTTAGTCACTCAGTCGTGTCTGACTCTTTGCTGCCCCATGTATCCCGCCAGGCTCCTCTGTCCATGGGATTTCCCAGGCAAGAATACTGGAGTGGGTAGCCATTTTCTTCTCCAGGGCCAACCTAGGGATTGAACTGGTATCTCCTGCATTGCAGGCAGATTCTTTACCATCTGAGCCACCAGGGGAGCTTAAAATTTTATAATAATTTTATAATATATAAGTTATATAATAATTAAGATTTGAACTTTTAAACTTACTTCATCTTGAATTTCTAGTTGTACTTAGACGTACTATAATTTTTTGAAACATTTGAATAGACATTGAGCTTAACTCCAAGTTCACTGCCATGAAGATAAAGTTAACTAAAATTTTGTGAACAATATAACGATTTATTAGGATAAATTCTCAATGAAAATTTTGTGATAGTTTATATTGAGTTAGCAGCAACTCAAACAGAGGCTTATGATAGTGGTTCACGACAGTGGATCATCAGTGGTTGCTTGAGTTCTTCTCCATGTCATCTTCACTCTGGGACCAGGCTGTCAGAGCAGTCATTATCTTAGGCACTGCTGGTTGTTGAGCCAGTAAGGAGAGAGTAGCAAAGCACATGACGACTTTACAAGTTTCATTTTAGCTCACTAAAATCCTTTGGCCAAATCAACTAACATGGCCAAGTCTAACTTCAAGGAGGCAGAAAAATACAATCATACCATGGAGAGAAATACACTGTCAAGTGGTCCTTCAGAATAATTTTACCAATTTGCATTTCCAACATAAGATATGCAAGTGGTGATTTCCATTTAACTTTGTTTTTAAAGGGGGAAAGTTATGACCAATCTAGACAGCATATTAAAAAGCAGAGACATTACTTTGTCAACAGAGGTCCATCTAGTCAAGGCTATGGTTTTTCCAATGGTCATGTATGGATGTGAGAGTTGGACTATAAAGAAAGCTGAGTGCCGAAGAATTGATGCTTTTGAACTGTGGTGTTGGAGAAGATTCTTGACAGTCCCTTGGATTGCAAGAAGATCCAACCAGTCCATCCTAAAGAAGATCAGTCCTGGGTATTCATTGGTAGGACTGATGTTGAAGCTGAAACTCCAATACTTTGTCCCCCTGATGTGAAGAACTGACTCATTGGAAAAGACCCTGATGCTGAGAAAGACTGAGGGCAGGAGGAGAAGGAGACCACAGAGGATGAGATGGTTGGATGGCATCACCAACTCAATGGACATGAGTCTGGGTAAACTCCAGGAGTTGGTGATGGACAGGGAGGCCTGGCGTGCTGCGATTCATGGGGTCACAAAGAGTCGGACACGACTGAGTGACTGAACTGAACTGAACTTAAAGGGGGAATCTATTTCATAATCTATCATTTCATAAACTATCAGATGTTTTATATAGTATAATAATAAAAAAAATAGGTTTCACAACAACATTAGACACTGAAGACTAAAGTATAGAAGAATAATCAGAGCATTGCAGTCAAGAAAATTCTGGTCCCATAGAGGTTATAGTGCTAACTGAAATAAGTTAGACAGAGAGCAATAAATACTGTATGTTTTCACACACAAAACAAAACAAAACACTTGAACAAACGTAACAAAACTAAAACAGACTCATAGGTACAGAGAACAAACAGGTGGTTGTCAGAGAGAAGTAGAGTAAGGGGATGTGGAAAAAGAGATTGATGTTTCTCAGTTGCTAAGTCGTGTCCAACTATCTGTGACCCCATAGACTGCAGCATGCCAGCCTTCCTTGTTTTTCACTCTCTCCTGGAGTTTGCTCAAACTCATGTCCATTGAGTCAGTGACGCCATCCAATCATCTCATCCTCTATCACCACCTGTTCCTCCTGCCCTCAATATTTCCCATCATCAAGATCTTTTCCAGTGAGTTGGTTCTTCACATTAGGTGGCCAAAGTTGGAGTTTCAGCTTCAGCATCAATCCTTTCAATGAATGTTCAGGATTGATTTCCCTTAAGATTGACTGGTTTGATCCCCTTGCAGTCCAAGGGACTCTCAAGAGTCTTCTCCAGCACCACAGTTCAAAAGCACCCATTCTTTGGTGCTCAGCCTTCTTTATGGTCCAACTCTCACATTCATACATTACTACTGGAAAAACCATAGCTTTGACTAGGCAGACTTTTATTGTCAAAGTGGTCTCTGGTTTTTAATATGCTGTCTAAGTTTGTCATAGCTTTTCTTCCAAGAAGCAAGCATCTTTTATTTTCATGGCTGCAGTCACTGTCTGCAATAATTTTGGAACCCAAGAAAAGAAAATGTCACTGTTTCCATTTTTCCCCATCTATTTGCCATAAAGTGATGGGACTGGATGCGATGGTCTTCGTTTTTTGAATGTGGAGTTTTAAACCAGCTTTTTCACTCTCCTCTTTCACTTTTCATCAAAAGGCTCTTTAGTTCCTCTTAGCTTTCTGCCATTACAGTGATATCATCTGCATATCTGAGATTGTTGATATTTCTCCCTGAAATCTTGATTCCAGCTTGTGATTCATCCAGTCCATTATTTCTCATGATGTACTCTGCATATAAGTTAAATAAGCAGGGTGACAATATACAGCCTTGACATGCTCCTTTCCCAATTTGGAACCAGTCTGTTGTTTCATGTCTGGTTCTAACTGTTCCTTCTTGACCTGCATACAGTTTTCTCAGGAGACAGGTAAGGTCTGGTATTCCCATCTCTTGAAGAATTTTCCAGAGTTTGTTGTGGTCCACACAGTCAAAGGAAAAGGGATTAAGAGGTACAAACCTCTAGTCACAAAATAATAAGCCACAGGAATATAATGTACAACATAGGGAATACAGTCAATAATATTGTAATAACTTAGTATGGTGGCAGGTGATAATAGTGATAGTTTTGTGCTGTATAAAAATGGTGAATCACTATTTTGTGCACCTGAAAGTAATATAGTTGTAAGTCAATTACATTTCAGTTTTTTAAAAAAGAAAAGAATAGTCTGTGTATCAGTCATAGTGTATTCATTTGCTAAAGGGTTATAATGTCAATTCTACAGGACTATTATGAGGCTTTAATGAAATAAATCATGTAGGATATGCAATACTGAAAAACATTTATCATTAATGGTAGGCAGTAAATATTGAATGAATTCTATCATCATTGTCATTTGAAAACAATCATTAAATTTATAAAATTGATGTTCCAAGTTCCAAATTTTTAAAGCTTATCTGTCTTTTGTGGACTTTGTTTTGACTTGGAGACTATTAAGCATGTCTTTATAGCTTTGTTTAAAATAAACATTTATTAAGCACTACAGCCAATATTTCTTTGAAGAACACAGAAATGATCTTAACTGAAGACATTTTATTCATTAAACGTATCACTTAGTGAAAAGAACTGTTGAATTCTTCATGCATAATTTGTCCTTAGTAACTTTACACAGTAGTGCACAGGATACATTATTCATTATAACTTTTATGATTTTCCCCTTTTGCTATTTTAGTAAGGGTTGGTGCAGATCACAGATGTCAAAGCTAGAGGAGAAAATGGAATCTGTTTGAATTTTCTTAATTGCTTATTTAATTTACTCATTTATTCAGCTCACATGTACCAAACACTTTAGTCTGCCAGGCTCTACACTCAATTTTCAATATGCATTGTCTTATGGAATCCTCCTAATAAGTTCATGAAATAGATATTGTGGTTATTTTAATTTTTACCAAATATGAAACTGACATTTAGTGAGTTTAAGTAACTTGCCTAAGACCACAGTAGGGAATTGGCTGACCCAAAACTAAAACTAAGAGCATATGCCTTCAGAAAGCACACTTTTAATCATCAAGGTAGGCCATCACAAGGCACATTTTAGGAAAAAAGTAAATAGAATTTGTAGAAGCTACATGAACCTGGAAATTATGAGTTACTGAACTGAATTCACATCACTCAAGAGAAATGTTTAATTTGGTATATTTTTCAAGATACAATCAAGGCAACTACTGCATTTACACTCAAACTATATTTATACTAAGTACCTGAGTAAATTTTTTTTTAAAAGTTACTTTTCTTAGATGTTTTATCTATTCATATTAATACAGATAAAAGTCTAAGGAGAGTTGTACATGGAATTAGCTTTTATAAGCTCACTATTAATCTAATGTTGTTTAGTCACTAAGTCTTATCTGACTCTTTTGCGACCCCATAGACTATAGCCCACCAAGCTCCTCTGTCCATAGGACTCTCCAAGCAAGAATACTGAAGTGGGTTGCCATTTCCTTCTCCAGGAAATCTTCCTGACCTAGGGATCAAACCTGTATCTCCTGCATTGGTAGGTGGATTCTTTACCACTGCCCTATCAGACATGCTCATTAACATTAATAACACAGAGTAAAGTTCTTGGATGAAAGTTTCAAGCAATATAAAAACCAGGTTGTGCTTTCTTCCCTATTCTCCTTTGAGCGTGTGTATTAACGACTTGGCATTTCTGTATTAAATAGATGCATATCATTCTGCCACTGAGAATAGGAAAGATAAATATTTTTCTCTATGACAATAATATGATTATGAAACATCATACTAAGGGTTGCCTTAGAAAGCAATAGGTTATACACTCTAATTATTTTCAGGAAGAATGATTCAAGTTTCTAAAACTAAATTTTTTATGACAGAAGTCTCCCAATAGTCAATTGACTTACTTTAAACAATTTGATACAGAAGTACTGTACAAAAAAGATCTTCACGACCCAGAAAATCATGATGGTGTGATCACTTACCTAGAGCCAGATATCCTGGAATGTGAAGTCAAGTGGGCCTTAGGAAGCATCACTACGAACAAAGCTAGTGGAGGTGATGGAATACCAGTTGAGCTATTTCAAAGCCTAAAAGATGATGCTGTGAAAGTGCTGCACTCAGTACGTCAGCAAATTTGGAAAACTCAGCAGTGGCCCCAGGACTGGAAAAGTCAGTTTTCATTCCAATCCCAAAGAAAGGCAATGACAAAGAATGCTCAAACTACTGCACAATTGCACTCATCTCACACGCTAGTGAAGTCATGCTCAAAATTCTCCAAGCCAGGCTTCAATACGTGAACTTCCAGATGTTCAAGCTGGTTTTAGAAAAGGCAGAGGAACCAGACATCAAACTGTCAACATCCGCTGGATCATCGAAAAAGCAAGAGAGTTTCAGAAAAACATCTATTTCTGCTTTATTGACTATGCCAAAGCCTTTGACTGTGTGGATCACAATAAACTGTGGAAAATTCTTAAAGAGATGGGAATACCAGACCACCTGACCTGCCTCTTGAGAAACCTGTGATTAGTGACACCTGTTTCACAAAATTTTCAGTCATATTGAATAGTGTAGAACATTAAGCATTGGCTACTCATTATTTATATGGAGCCAAGTCTCTTTCCTAGGAAAATTTGGACCTCAGTCCTAGGCATTTTTGAGCAACCTCTGTTCAGAGGCATCCTGGCCAAATAGCCAAATATGCTAGGTAGGATCCTCATCTTTCCTCCCTGTATGTAAACTATTAGGTAGTTAGAACAGGAAACAGGAGTCCAAAATGACGGTGGCTAAAAGACAAAGAAGGGAAAAGCCCTCGAAAATAGAACAAAGGAAGGTCAAAGGAAGATCCAAGGACGGGAGTGAGAACTTCAGGTAAAACAGCACTCCTGGCTAAGCCCAATTTGCATAGAGCAGGCCCAGGGGGAGGGAAAAAACATATAAAAAGAGGAGCCAAAGTGCTCTCTCTCTCTCTCCCCTGCGCTCTGGGGCGTTCTTCTCTTCGTGTCTTTGGGTCGACGGTCAACATGGCCTCACTCCTCGAAGATGGATTTTCCTGCTATTACCTAAATAAAATAAAGCTGTAATACTGAGCTCTAGCACTGATTTTTCTAAGAGCTGTAACACGGTCCATTCGAGACCTGAGAGCTGTAACATGGTCTGTCCAAGACCCGAGAGCTGTGACAAGCCGAGGGCTTTAATGTCTGTCACTCCAAATCTTTGTTGTGACGAGACAGAACCGAGGAGCATACACTCGCCTGACATAAACCTTACTCTGATCAAGGGTGATTAGAAATATTTGCAATTGTTCTTAATTTAAATTGTCTGCTGTCCAGGCTTACTAGAGAATATTATCTCAAAGTAACTGCCTCCAATCTCTTAGTATGTTCCTGTGTGTGTATATACATATATATATGCAATATATATATGTTTTATATATATATATATATATATATGCATGTGTATGTGTATGTACACACACATATATATACACATACATTTATATGCCTATATATAAATGTAAGAGGATCCAGCCTGCGTCTCTTAAGTCTTCTGCATTGGCAGGTGAGTTTTTA
Source organism: Giraffa tippelskirchi (assembly GCF_054371585.1). NCBI lineage: Eukaryota > Metazoa > Chordata > Mammalia > Artiodactyla > Giraffidae > Giraffa > Giraffa tippelskirchi. The sequence continues at coordinate 25,923,046 of NC_137284.1, forward strand.
CCACTGAAGCCACCTGGGAAGCTTATATATATATATATGCACACATATATATATAAAGCCTATTTTAAAGTAATTTTTGGAAACAATGAAGAAAATAGTGATACATATGTGAATATAAATAACATGGTGAAGGGTGAGGTGAACTTCTAAGTCAAATATTTGAACTGTTTTAAGTATAACAGTAAAATGATTAGAAATAAGTTTGTCAACTCAAAGTGAATGAGTTGCAATGGAAAATGAATTAGGTTGCAATTGGAATGATCCCAGTGGAAAATGAGAAGAAAATCCACTAGTGGGAGTAAGAGGGAAAGATTGAAGGGAAATATTTGCAGAGACAGAATCTGTAGGATGGGTGATTGGCCCTGAAAGCAGGAGGGAGAGGGAGTCCGTCATGATGACTTCAATATCTGGGTGAATGGCAGTCAGTTTCAAGGTAGAACATTGGAAGAGAAGAAAATGTATCAATGAGGGGGGCAGAGATGCTTAAGTCATGAATTGATCTTTGAATATCTTGAGTATGATTTTGTATAATTTTGTTCCTGAGTCCAAGCTCGCTCTGCTTGCCACATGATAGACCAGAAAGTAAGGAGAACAGATACTGAGGCAAAGGATAATGACTTTATTAGGAAAGCTGGCAGACCAAGAGCATAGTGGACTGTGTCTCAAAATAGCCATATTATCAGGGCCTGGATGTTAGTTTCTTTTGTAGAACACAGCAGGGGGATGAGGTGAGGAAGTAAAGTTAAAAGGCCGTTAATCTTGCAAATATCTCCTGGAATGGCCTGCCTCTGGGAGCAGATGTGTTAATTTCTTCTTTCTTGCAGCCATTCACAGGTGGACAGGGTCAGGATGTTTCCCTGAGGAGAAGCACCTTGGTTTGGCATTCAGAGGAGTAGGGTTTCCTGAGGCAGGCCATTATGTATAGACAGTATCCTTTTAGCAAATAAAAGCAACAGGAAACAAACATTACAATAAAAGAAAGAGGTCCAATAGGTAGTCAGATTTGCTCTTCCCTGTAACAGGTACACTTACTAAACAAAAGAGAATACATCTGAGTGTGAAAGGATGAGTAGAAAGACATTAGAGGAGGAATAAACAGAAATTGTTTCATCCCATCTTCTGAGTGGGAGGGGAAATTGATATATGTGTGCCCATGTTTGTTGTCCAGTTGCATGTTTGTGGTGCAAGAGGAGACTTGATAACAACTTACTTGATGCGGAGGTTATATATGGAGGCAGTGTTGTGGACTAAAAACGTGAGAGTTGTGAATTAAGTTTTACTTGGGGCAAAATGAGGACTGCAGCCCAGGAGACATCACCTCATATAGCTCTGAGAGACTGCTCCAAAGAGGCAGTGGGGGAAGGTCAAAGTATAAGATTTTGGTGAAGGGGAAGTTCAATGCAATCAAGCACTCGTTTTACAAAGGTTTTCTGCTAGTCATGAGGAGCGGATGTCACCATGAAGGGATCGAGTGCTTTTCTAGATATGAGGAGATGCCAGGATTGAGATCATGAAATCTTCTCCTGAAAATATCTAACTATATAAAGGCCTATTCCACCAGTTTCCCTGGAGCGCAGAGTGCCTCACTCTCCACCCTAAACTCCTTTCAGGGGTTGTCGGTCAGCAGCTGCAGCAGGACAGGCAGATGCCCTTGTTGTTGTTGTTGTTCAGTTGCTGGCAAATGCTCTTGGCAAGTGCCAGTTTGTAGTTGACAGGCAGGTGCCAACTGGCAGTTGACAATGTAAAATTATTTATGTTTATGTTGTGCTAGAGGTTTCAGAGGGAGAAGGAAATGGCAACCCACCCCAGTATTCTTGCCTAGAGAATCCCAGGGACAGACGAGCCTGGTGGGCTGCAGTCTATGGGGTCGCACAGAGTCCAACACGACTGAAGCGACTTCGCAGCAGCAGCAACAGCAGCAGCAAAAGTTTCAGAAGGCCCTGAGCAAATTATTCCCTCTACTCCATACTTTTTTTTACTACTGCCACCACTCCTGCTCGGGACCTTAGAATCACAAAACTATATTCTTCAAAAGGATCCTTTGAGGTCGTCCCTTCCAATCTCCTCTATTTTATGATGAGAAGTCGAGACCGAAATAGGCTAAGTGGCATGTCCAAGGCAAAAGATTAGATAGATAGGGAGCCAAGGAAGAGCCCCCTGGTCTCATTTCTCCCTGCCACCCTCTCAGATATCTGTACAGACAGTCCCTGACTTATGATTTGTCCCACGATGATGTGAAAGCAACATGCGTTCAGTAGAAATCATGCTTCGGATTTTGAATTTTTATCTTTTCCCAGGCTAGCAATATGCAATCATTCTCACTTATGATGCTGGGCAGTGGAAGCAGGCACAGCTCTGGGTCAGCCACAGGATCATGAGAGCAAACAACTGGTAACACTAACAACTATCCTGTACCCATACAACCATGCTGTTTCTCTTTCTTGGTACAGTATTCAATCAATTTCATGAGATATTTGACACTCTATTATAAAATAGGACATTTGGGGTTAGATGATGTTGCCTGACTCTAGGCTCATGTAAGTGTTCTGAGCACTTTTAAGATAGGCTAGGCTAGGTTGTGATGTTCAGTATGTTAGGTGTGTTAGATGTATTTTCAACTTAATATTTTCAGCTTATAACGGCTTTATGGGGACGTAATCCCATGGTAATTCGAGGAAGATCTGTATGTCTTCTCAACTGGTCTGCAATGCCTGACCTCTCCTTTTCTCGATTTGTGTTTTCTAAGGCCACTGAAGTTTTAAAGACTTCAATCTCTATTCAAAAGACTTCCATCCTTTCTCAGTACCTGCAAAATAAAAGATGAAATCTTAAGGTTAGTACCCAAGACCCAAATAGTCTCATCTCTCATTCCTATAATTCAATCAAAGAGAATAATTTGCCATTCCCTAAATAACCCAGAAATTGACATTGCCAATCCCTCTTCTTCATCTGGCCAAACCTCACAGAGCTTCCAAAGTGTGTTCTAAATACCTACAAGCCCATGAAGAACTGCTTTACCCCCTAAATTATGTTCCTTTCTGAGCATGTTTCCTCATCAGAAAAAGGGAATATTAATTCAACACATAGACTTGTGCTAAGGATTAAGTTAAATATTCAGAACTCCTTGCTGAGAGGTTGTAATATAGTGGACTCTTTATACCTCTTCTTTGAAGTAACTTCTGAACCCTCAAGTTGTCCATCTGTTCCTTTATCACATCCTTGTATTTTATAAAGCTCTATCTGTGTCCCACTTAAGCCTCTGGACAGGTAGTAAATAGTTCAGGGATCACAGAGTACTCAGGGTTGGGACCACACCTCACTGTTTTCTGAACCACCCCTCCCCTCCCTCCATCATTATCTCTTTCCCTGGCACTAACTAGGTACTTACTAACTATGTGAAAGATAAGCTTAAATTGATTAAATTCTCAGCACAGACTGCCTTCTCAACATCTAGTCCTCAACTTATGAGCATTGCTGGAGAAAAAGTTGCTCAGTGGAGGAGTCTGGGGCTGGAAACATTCCCTCCCATAGTTCTGGTCGTTTTCTATCTTCTCCTAGGCAGCATTCCATCCCTGTCATCACAGTAGTGATTTAAACCTTCTGAGCTCTCCTCAAACTTCCTGCTTCTCTATTCTCCTTCTCACTGTATCCAACACCTGTGATATATGGCATGTTCTCTTATTTCACAGCGAAAATAGAAACTCTCAGTTTCCTGCAACCTCATCTACCATCTGAGCCACTAGGGAAGCCCAATGTTAGTTGTTCAGTCATATCTGACTCTTTGCCACCCCATGGACTGTATAGCCCACCAGGCTCCTCTGTCCATGGGATTCTCCAGGCAAGAATACTGGAGTGGATAGCATTCCCTTCTTCGGGACATCTCCCTGACCGAGGGATCAAACCCAGGTCACCTGCATCTTGGGCGTTTCTTTACAATCTGAGCCACCAGAGAAGCCCATATATATATATTCAGAATTTTTTGTGAACATGAGTTTTCAGTTCCTTTGGGTAAGTACCAAAGAGTGCAATTACTGGATCATATGATAAAAGCATGCTTAGTTTTTTATTTTTAATACCAAACTATCTTAAAAAGTGAATATACCATTCTGCATTGCCACTGGCAATGAGTGAATGTTCCTGTTGTCCCACATCCTTGCCAGCATCTGATGTAGTTAGTGTTCTGAATTTTGGCCATTTTAATAGATACGTAGTAGTATCTCCTTGTCGTGTAATTTGCATTTCTCGGATGACATATGATGTGGAACATCTTTTCATATATTTATTGTTCATCTGTATACCACATTTCATAAAATGTCAGTTAAGATCTTTAGTTCACTTTTTAATCAGGTGGTTTGCTTTCTTATTGCTGCATTTTAAGAGTTTTTGGTACATTTTAGATAATAGTTGTTTATCCCCTGTGTCTTTTGTTAACATTTTCTCCCAGTCTGTAGCTCATCTTATTCTCTTCACATTGTCTTTCATTGAGCAAAAGTTTTTAGTTTTAATGAAGTCCTGCTCATCAATTATTTCTTTCTTGGATTGTGCCATTTGGTGTTGTACCTAAAAATGATTATATTTTCAAAGTCATCCAGTAAAGCTCCCCCAAATAATTTCAGACAAAAAAGCTGAGAAAAAGATTTGTGTTGGGAAATTTTAACAGAAAATTGTCCCTGGGCCTTTCAGAGACTTAGCCTGGGCATTTCCTTCACTTAGTCTTTCTGCCTTGATAAATTCTTATGCAAGTTTTATAATCATGGAAAGTATTAATATTTCAAATCTTGGTTATTTGCAGAGTAGGGAGAGGCAGCGAAATTAAATAATGGCATTAGGCTCTCATTTTCTTTCTGCAGAAGACATTCATCTTTAGGAAGTATAATTATTCTCCTTTGTATTAGTTCTTTTCGTTACAAAAATTAATGACTCTATAATACAAATCCTTTTCCTTTGACTTAGATGAGAAGAGCATGAGGACTCAGAGAGCCTTTCGGTTTTCAGTCAATTGTGTAAAAAGGGAAAAAAGATGGCATTTTAATAGGTCAAATCACATTAAAACAAGCTCTAAGGAACTGTCTACATTTTTTGTATAGAAATGCAATTGATCGTGACATATTAATCTTAGACAGCTACCTAAACTCTTATGAATTTTAATTGCTCAAGGCACGATCTTTTGACTTACTTATGAAATAAACATTCACATTACTTGTGACTATTGACAAGATTTTTCTTTCCCAATTCTAATATTTCCATTTAAAAAAAAATTATTACCACATCGTCTAGAGCAGTGATAGTGGACAAACTTGTTTTGCATGTGAATGTGAAAAGAAAACGTCTAACCTTTTGTTATTTTAAAAAAATATGCTTGCTGAAAATGCATTGAAGATGCCTTTATCAGTTTAAGGAAATTGTCTTCTAGTCCTAGTTTGCTGCTGCTGCTAAGTCGCTTCAGTCCTGTCTGACTCTGTGCGACCCCATAGACAGCAGCCCACCAGGCTCCCTCATCCCTGGAATTCTCCAGGCAAGAACACTGGAGTGGGCTGTTAGACAGTCTTTATCATAAATAAGCATTCAATTTCATCAAAGGCTTTTCCTTCATTTATTAAGTATGATCATGTTATCTCCTTTAATCAATTCATGTTGTGGGTTATTTATTTGTATTTTTTTCTATTGAAGTTAGTGTATGTGTGTGTTTTCTGTTCTTAACAGTTTCTTTAACTCTTTTGGTTTGTCTTTGCTTAGTATATCTTGTACCAATCTTTGAATTTTAGCTTTTTTTATGTCTTTGATTTTTCAGGTGTGTTCTTTGTGAATAGAATGCCCACAGGCATGCTAAGTCCCTTCAATCATGTCTGACTCTGAGCAACCCTATGGACTGTAGCCCACCAGGTTCTTCTGTCCATGGGGTTCTCCAGGCAAGAATAGTGGAGTGGGTTGCCATGCCCTCCTCCAGGAGATCTTCCTGCCCCAGGGATCGAACCCACGTCTCTTACTTCTTCTGCATTGGCAGGCAAGTTCTTGATCAATAGAGTCACCTGGGAAGCCCTTGTAAATAGAATATTCGGCAGCAATTTATTGAATGTTCCCTGGAAGCCAAGTTCTTGGTTAGGTACTGGTGATATAATGAAGAATAAGGGATCTAAGTTCCCTGACATCATGAAATGTACATTGACATGGGAGAAATAAAATAAATACATACACAAATAGTAACAAAATGATTATACATTGTGGTCAGTACTATGAGATAGAGAAACAAAGTGCTATTCGGTTAACCAAAAACTTTATTTGTCTTTTTCCATATCATCTTATTGAAAAACTCAAATGAACTTTTGGCCAACAGATAGAATAGAGGAAAATGGACACTACTTTTTGTAGTATGGGTAAGGAGGATAGATAGAAGAGGGCAATGCTTAAGCTGAGACCTGAAGGATAAGAAAGAGCCAACCAAGGAAGGAGCTAGGAAATCAAGCATACCAGAGCAGAAAATGCATGCAGACATCTTATGTCCTTGCAAACTTAGCATGGGATCATTAGAATAGGACTCTAACTTGAACATTGCGAGCAAGAGATGAGAGAGTCCAAAGATGGTATTAGAAACAGGGAAGACAGTGCGTTTGTGTCATAATAAAGAATATATATTTAAATCCAAAGGTAAAACATTGAAAGCTTTTACAGAGGGGTGCGACAGTTTAAACTTATGCTTATGAAAGCTAACAATGATTTCCATGTAGAAAATGGACAGAGTTGTGATGGCAAGATAGAGAGAGGAAACACAGATACCAGATAGTATGCTACTGCAGTGATGCTGATGACTTGGATTAACTAAGGGGAGAGTGGACAAATTTGGAATACATTTTAGATGTAAAACTAACAGACCCTGCAGATATTTTGGATATAGAGGTTGAGAGACCAAAAAGAGTTAGACATGCTTCTCATGGTCATGTCTTGTAGTGGTGAGTTT